>NC_086287.1:15517075-20317075 GCF_963924245.1 Chroicocephalus ridibundus
TGGTTAGGATGCACTATCCAACGGTTGCAGGGGCACTGGCATGGGCCCAGAAGGAAGGTATGGACACTGCAGGGCTGACAATCCCGCCATGTTTATTAGTGGTAAGCTCCAGGAAATGTTCCACATAGCCCTCATAGTTCTCTGGCTTCAGACTTAAATGCACACACGCACACACTCGCACCATCCCTTCTTAAATTTCCTTTGAGGTTTCGATGTACTGCTGTTTTACCCTCAGGAGCTGCTTTTCCCCACAGGCTCTGCGCTACACTCTTTTCTACCACCCACGATAGCCATCCTGGGAAGAAGGCGTTTTGTGACTACTTTGATGAGACATGGCAGTACGGTGAGATGTACAATATTGACCAAGTGGTCTCACTGAAGTTATCGCTGATCTAAAAGATAAGATAAGGAGGTCATTGCTTATTCCCCGCTCTCACAGAAAGTACCATATCCCAGGTCCAATGGGTTACTTATCACCTCCTTTGAGGCCTACAGCTGTACTTGTAATAAGACTAACAAAAAGATATCTCAGATATCGCTGTATAAAAAGACAACTCAGGTAGGGAAAAGGAACGAAATTCCAGAAGGGAACTTCTTGTATTCCTGGAGAGACAGGAGATAGATCTGTGAACTCAGCCTAACAGCAAAAGAAGAAATCCCATGTGGAGCTGGATTTATACACATGTGAACGTGTGTGTGTGTGTGTGTGGATATGTAAACGTATGTATCTACATGTATATATGTTTCTTTGTGTGTGCATACATTTATCATATACAAGATTCAAGTCCTAAGTACGCAAAGACAACATGTGGGGGTTTTTTCCCCCTGTACCCTCTTGTCCAGATGTAAGCTGTGAAACACATCCAAGTTCCTTAGAAAGGGAAGTGTTGAGCCAGGCAGTTCAGGCTGAGCTGTTGCAGTTATCACTCCATTGAAAATTAACAACAAATTCAAATAACAGAGGCCGTGTTTGATTCTGGATCTTTCTGGGTCTTCTTTCTCCAGTTCCCACCCCCACAGTCTCACCTCTATCCCACTCTTCCCTACTTACCATAAAGTTATGATGACCTTTACTAAAATAATGAATGGACTTCCCAGATTATTATTTTAGAGGCTTAACTGATTCTCAGTGTTTTTTATGTGCTTAACACTTATACAAAGAGGCTTTTTCATACGTCTTTCAGCAAACCTAGAAATAGGCTTGGAGTCAGTATTCGTTTTAATAGATTCAACAGATAGTCACATTTATTTCCAAAGATCTCTTTTTTCCTAATTGCACTTTCGCATCACTCTGCATGCAGTTGCTCTACACACCCGTCTATAAACCTGGACCTATCGCCAGCCAGTAGAATATCTCCATCCTTAAATAATTTTTATAAAAACATATATACCTACTGTACAAAACTCTAAATACATATAAGAGTGAGACTGTTGGAGCTTCCTCTTCTGTGTTATTTATTTGCAGGTAATCTCAGCTGAGAGCCTTCTAGTGCTGTCACTATGGCCACTTTTATATTGGATATTTTTCTCGATACAGATGTGTAGCTATTTGCCTTTTCTTTCCTCCTCTGTAAATGCCATATGGACAGAAATCATTGAGTCACCAGATCATACATTTATTTTTATGATATATTATGCTGTTTGATGTCATGTTGACATCTAATTGATGTTGGTTTTGCTTTTTTTTGGTCTTTGTTTTGTTTCTTGGTTTCAATAAAAAGAGAATTTAAAAAAGGCTGTAGAGTGATGACTTAAGGTAGTGACAGACATGAACATAGTATGCATCTCTTTTATGATGTGCTGCTGAGTAATTGGGTATATTTCTAGCTTTAGATAACATATAGGAGACCTCTGAATTTTTACTGTATAGTGAAGTATTTGTGTAAGCCTAGCCTATAACCTCAAAAGAACTTTTTTTCTCTAGCAAGAAGTACATACAGAACATGTTTTCAATAAGGGCTTAACCCATGATTTAAGAGTCAATAAAGAAAAGTTTTCCATAAAGAAATGAGAAAGCAACAATAGAACTAAAATACAACATACCAAAGATTAAATATGTTCTATCAGCACAACAGTGTCTTTGTACAGTAAAGAGCAGAAGGGGATGATTAATAGTAAAATGGTATGTATGTCAAAAGAAAAATAAATGCAATTTAGACAAAGTACACACTTATTAACAGAGAACATCATTTACAGTTATTCAGATGGGAGGAAGGCAAGGATGAAACTAGCAGAGAATGTATTTCGCAATGTGAAGTCACATCCATCTTGGTTCACGGTTCCCCCCTACCACTACAGCTGCAAAATAAAAATATTGGTGAAATCCTTGCTGGAATAAAATGAATACCCAGTGCCCAGTGACTTCAGCAGAATTAGGATTTCATTCAAGGTATTTTAAGGTGCGGCTTTACTAGGCAGACCTCCTGGATCACCACTGGGAATGGGTCCACGTTTCCCCCCAGGCTCCTGCATTGCACACACTGCAGACACCGCCAGCTCTATCAGCCTTGACGCCAATCAGCCTTTTAAAAGAGGGGCTGAGGCCACAGACCCGCTCTCACTCATCCTCCTTCTGAATGGCTAGTAACAGGGTCAATAAATGCCTGGGGCTCTCCCAAGTGGCTTTACCAGGCACTGACTTTTGGGACGCAGAGAGGAAGGAGGGACTTTGAAACAAGCATAGCGACCACGTTAAGCTTAGACCAGTGAAAGGCAGATTAACGTGCCTGACAGATTGAATATCTGCCCAGCACCAAACAGAAAGCTATCATTTGAAACCAACTGAAACGTCGCAGAGAAATTATTTCTGCATGGCAATATACTATGAGAGGATTCTGGGTGCACCTCCTCCATCTTTGCCTGAAAGGTTATGAAAGTGACCAGAGGTAAACTTAGTATTTCAAACATTCCAAGAGGGATACAAATATGTTACCAGATTATATCACTCCCTGCAGGATGACCGGGCTCCCTGGAGGTGCCCCAGCAGTGTTTCAATCCAGCCTGTTTGTGAGAACTGGTGATTCACCTTCCACAAAGAAATACAACTACAATCAAACACATATATAACAAGGGAAAATGCAAAACAAAGAAAATGACTGTGCCGTTCTGCATACAACAGAAACTTTATAGGATAGCTACATAAACACTGCCCACAATGCTCTGTATTTCCAAATAAACCCACACAAAATAAACATGGATTTATAAGACAGACAAGAAAGGCAAATTTTAAATCAAGAAGACAGTTTGGAGAAGTTGTAAATGAAGAGGAAAAAAAAGCTTAAATCATAAATGTTTGTTTAATATTAATTCTAGAAATTGCTAGCACTCCTTCTTTGTACAAAATGGGAAAGAGGAACGGAAAGAAAACAAGGATTATAATTCTATCAATACTTATCTGGAGAAGATGAAATTTTTTTGAGTTTCACTGTCCTAATATATGGTATCAATATAAACCAGACAGGGAATTAAAGCCTATAATTCACAATATGCAGGTTTTTACTGCACATGAGAGAGAAATCAAAGACAAAGTGGTAGATCTGAAAACACACATCTCAAAACACCCATCCTCAAACCATCCTTCTTAACCATCTCTCTCAAGATTCCAAGCTGTCCCAAAAATATTTTGATTATGGTCTAATCTACTCTACATGACCTTTACAGAAATGATTCTTTGCAACTCTGGCAAGTTTCTTCCTCTACCATTTTTGCTAGATGAATGACTCTTTCCATGTGCAAGGAAGTTTTCAGAATCTCTGCATTATAGGACTATTATTGCCAGAACTAATTGAGCTCTTGCTGTGTTCACAGATTTAAATCTGAAAGCCAGAAATTATGAACATATACTTCATTCACAATAGTACACACGAGCACAGAAGTATACAAATTATTTCAGTAATGTACATTATAGCTACAAAAAGAATGACCTCAGAAACCTTTATTAGCATCAGACAAGAGCCTCAATTCTTAAATCATCAACTCACACAATTTCTCCTTTCCTAAACTCCCTTTGATTTCCTTGCCTATTAAATTCAATTACTATACAGGTTGGTGTTAGATGCTCTTGAAGTCACATATCCATTTTAAACCATATTGTCCTGACATAACATACTATATGGCGGTACACTGGAACGCTGTGGAGACCTAGGCCTTGCTCAAATGGCTTGTCATCTTGAGACTCCTACAATTCTTATCTCCAGTCATCAATTGTCTTCAGGATGTTACACTTTTTGAAAACAGGTATTTCTACACCTTCTAATTAATCTTCAAGTCTGTGTGCGCTGTAGGACATGGACGCAAATATTTAAACAGAAATGCTCCATCGTAATCCTAAAAGGCAGCATGAAAAAAATCACCAGAAAGATAACAAATAAAGAGAACTTAAAACTTAACTGGACATTCCCACTTCCTAAATCTATAGGTGGAAAACAACACTTCATCTTTATCAGTATGGCCTATTAGTTCTCTCCATTAATGAAAGAATGAGAAGACATGAGGAGGTCAAGGAAATATGTAAGAATGAAAGTGGTAAAAGGAGAGAGAATTCTTCTAACTATATTATAGACAGAGTCCATAAATGTGAATTAAGTTACTTTTCCCCCCTACCCCAAATCCCAGAGAAGTATATAAATTATTCGCAGTATTATTATCACTCTAGCAACATTATAATACCTTTGTTTCGTTAACAATCCACTCCCTGGATTGATGTGTTGTGTGACAATTATAATTGCCACACAAACAGACATCTAAATTACAAACAATACTCTCACTAAAAAGTATCCAGGCTTTTGTGAAAGTTTTGAAGAGGCGATCTGATTTTAAGACTGTCATACTTTTAAGCAAATGTAGATTGACTTAAAGTAAACATTGCAGGAGGGAGCTCATGCTCTAGGCTTCACCAAGCAATCAGCAAGGCATCTGACACGCTACAGAAAACCTGCAAAATCCAGCAAATAAATCATGTAACACCCATTCAGTATCCTACAAAGCACACAGTGGGGAGCTGACACATTATTAACTGACTGTAATTTTCACAAACTGCAACATACTAAGAGCTTTATGACATACATGTGGTGAAATATATTTTTATATATTATAAACGCACAAGTTTTTAAAGCACGTTAATCAAGATACTTCCGTTAAATTCATTAGGTTGTGTTTGCTTTCAAGTTGGTGCCATCAAAAAATGTTGATTATTACAGTAAGCAGATTTGGGAAACATCTCCATCTCATGAGTCCACTCTTAACAAAATCAAAGCTTTAGATGACGCAGTAGTAGTATGTAACACGACAAAGGGACCAACTTGAGCAACAGAGAAGATAACCCTGGGATGGGTTATTGTCCCAAAGTGGTGTTTCCCTTGAGTATGGGCTTTTATATCAAATTATATTTTACACAAACTTGCTGAAAACCTGTTCTTTCAATGTAAACAAATCCACGGGGGACAATGCAGGTTCCAAGTAAGCCCTAACACCATTCAGAAGGAAAGAATTGAAGATAATATGACACAGACCTTAGATTTCAACTGAAGCATCTTTCCTTTTCCCTTGGTGAAGATCTATGCAACTTTACAGATGCAAACCTCATCTGCCTCTTTCGAGAACAGCAAAAAGCAATTCTGCAAATGACAGAACACTGGCTTTTGAAGCCTTACATTGTTCTGCCACACGCAGGAATAACTTGAGGTTCCAAAGGTTCACAGTAGAAAATGGCACTTTGCCAACTCTCATTACTGCCTGCCAACCTGTAGATAATCTTCTTGTACTGTACTTCATCTGATACTTTCACATTTGCAACCCTTTGCAATACTCAGCAGTTTCTATTTAAATAAAAGTAGACAAGATTAAAAAAAATAAACATAAAGTAGAAAATACAGGCTAGATGTGAAAGCTGAGAGCATTTTTCTTTCTATTGTCCATTATTCTTTAATGTATCATTCTCTTTCTGCATGTAGGCCAAAAAAATAAATCCAATGTAAACACAAAAGGCAAATACCTTTTGAAGGCCAGGCAAATATTTGAAAAGCAAAAAAGAGATTCTGCTTTTATCTCTAGATCACCCTACAATTTAATGGTTAGTGGAGAGGGGTTTCTTTTTTCCTTTCTTTCTTGTTTTTCTTTTTCTCTTTATTTCAGGGAATGCAGCAGGGGCAGGTCCACACTTCATAGCTCATCGAATGGTTATCAACCTATAAACTATAACAATGGGATAACAAAGGTCAGATAACTATACCATGTTTGTTAACGGAGCAGGGAGAAAGAAATGGCACTACCAAAAGGCTGTAAGGCAACAAACCAGTGTATTAAAAATCTTGATCCAATATTATTTTTAAGCTCTTAAAATGATGTGCCTGACTTTTTAATCTGATGTATGTAATTTATAAGCAAAATGCAGATGCCTGTATGGAGCTTAATGGTCTTTATGAGGGTCTCAAAATTAAAGTAACCCCACTCCGTGGACTAGAGCGAAAGACTTGGACCTTCAGCTATGTCAGTAGTATTAAATAATACCACAATATAAGAAAAAAGAACATCTGCAAGCTAAAATAGTAAAGCTGGTGAACCATTACCAGTGAGCCCGCAATCACCAAGTGGAAAGAATAAATGGCTACCTATACGAGTATATGGAACTGATTTCAAAAAGTTGCTAGAATAAAGCTCTTGAAACCGAAATGGAATACAAGCACCTTTTTTGTCCCCTTAATACTAGGCCACAATTCTCAGGTCACTACTGAACACTAATGTACAAGTGTTCAGTGGTTCAATAAAATGGGTTGATGTTCTCAGGCCAATAGCAAATCTTTACCAATCACACATGAATCCCAGCAATTCCTCAAGACAGATACTATCTGGTCCTTTCATTCAGGGGAGGATAACATATTGTAAATGTATATGAAAGCCGCATCAAATACCTCACCTATCTCATGAGTAAATAAGCCTTTTTGTCTGATTAGTTCTTTATGGTGTAACCTTTCATGAAACACAAATGGAAAAAAAAAAAAACCAACTCTGTAACTCCATAAAACGAGAACCAGTGCTTTCTTAAATTGCATGCAAAAAAATTTAAATTATCTTATAAGTAAAAGAAAGTAAAGCCATCGATGGTAATTTTATTAAAAATATTGATGCATTTAGGTAAGGATTTTTTTTATAGCAACCACTACAGAAAGAAAAAAAAAAGCCATACGCTTTAGCTTATTGCTTGTTTAGAGTAGCAAGAAAAGAATAAGAAGGAAAAAAGAGCAGAATATACTGATCAGAAAAAAAGGAGAGTTCTGTCTCAGGGCTTCATAATAAAATATGGTTTAAGGAAGCATATATACTGTGAGGTAGAAGTTTCAGCTTAATTACTTAGCTGCTGAGAGTGAAATCTGTTACATCAAAAGGACAGCATTTGGTAGTTTGCCCCAAAATTGTTTTCTATAAGCTAAACAGTGTAATCAATGGCCAATGTGTTTCTCACTCAGTTATCCATACTCTCAGATCTTCTTCTCCTATATAGATAAAATTTCCTGAGAATGAAATGTTTGAGTTTAGAATCTTCATTCTATATTTCTATGTTGTATCTTACACTCATCAACAGCTGATATACGATATAAAATGCTATAACACTTATTAATAGATGATTTTCAACCTATAAATGTTTTTCTAAACAGTAATATAAAATTATTGCTTAACAAGGGATTACATTTCTTGACATTTTCAACTATATTTCTCTGTGATTATGGACTAATAGAGGCCACCTACTACAAGACTTTTTAAAAAAATGTATGAACAAATATATTTCAGCAAAAACATCACTCAGAATGTAAACAAAAATAAATTACTTTGGGGTTCATCACCTGTCCACTGGCTTCACCGGTGTAAGAAAACATTTTATATATGTTCAAGCCATAAAGTATGTGTACTTTATTATCTTTTATTTGACAAAAAAGTGATAAACACTCCTTCTAACTAAAGAGGTTTGATGAGGAAACAATGAGAGAAGGAATTGCGTTACAGGCTAACACATAAATTAGGGGCCATCAGCCCTTCATGGTGAGATTTATCAAGATCATGAGCACGGTACTACTACAGACTTTGCCAGGAAACTGATTTTCTTATGCCCTTTCCCTCAAAGCCCTTGTGGAAAAAAAAAAAAAAAATCTAGTTGGCAAAGAACCTTGATATGATCTTTATCATCTCTAAAAGCAATTTTATAAATATCTTAGGTAATAAGTAAACATGTACAATGTCCAATTCTCTATCTGCTTAATATTAGAAATTCTGAACGTGCAAGGTAGAACATCGGGGTGGTTACAGGTCCATTGCTGTGCTAGAACTGACTCATGCATTTTGTAAGTAAAAAGCTAACAATAGCCTGGAAGACTCATAAGCATTCTAATCTACTATTGATTTTATCAATCTCAATATTTTTGCTGATAGTGTATTACTTCTCTAAATTCCAGAATATGATCTCTGAATGTAGAATGATGTATAAGACTGACAATATATATAAGGAATTGCAAAGTTTTTGTGCCTACTTTCAATACGAACATTATATACAGCGTTACTATGCATATGTACATAAATGACCATTAGATGCATGTGTATGTTCACATACATATCTATGCAAATACACATACATATTTGCATACACAGGAAAACATATAAATAATGGAAACAATGGACTTGTATGCACGTACGTATTCCTGTCTGTGCTTATATACACACATACATAAACATGCAGATAAAAAGAACTATAACCTGCACATAACTGTATGTTGTTTAGACAGACACACACATACATAATATGGAAGGAATTCACTAAGCTATTTGACCACAATAATTGACGTAGTCTAGCATATTGCAGGATCACAGTGTTTGCTCACAAATTTTCTAAAGCATGGATCACTTCCTAGTCTGGGTCTAAAAACCACAGTACAGGTTCACAAAACAATATATTTTTTAATAACAATAAATATTATTTTTTACTTTCAAATGCCTACTGTGCATCTCAGTCTCTCTAGATTTGGTTGCTATCAGTCAGCCCATTTTGTATGGTTTTAATAATTTATGAGGATGTATTCAGACATAAGGGCACATTTTTTAAACTAAACCAGTTGCTGCACTGCTGGAGCTGCAGAAGTAAAATCAGAATATCACCACTGATGAACTAAAATTCAACTAAAAATTAGCTGAGTTTCACCGTTACAGGTGAAGTAAAGTAAATCATTCTTCCTACATATGGTTCTATGCTGTTGCAAGTGTGCAGGCAATTTTGTTTCTACGACTTCTATGATCATTTACCACCTAAGGTATGTTGATTGTGCCCTTAAAGGCTAATGGTATGATAGTGCAAAAAAACACTGATAAAAAGGCTCAATAATTTGTTTGCTGGCACCAAACTTCCTTTCTAATGTATTCTCTGAAAACTGGTTTTGGGAAAATGGGAAAATGACATTTCTCATACAATGCAGAAATTACTATTGATACTAGCAGATGAAGTAGTCACTTCTTATCCTTTCCTTGCTTTCCTTGCTACAAACAGCCAAAAGCGATAGCAGAAGACAGAGGATACAGTAACTCTGGATTACATGCCACAGCTGTAGGGTGCAGGAGAGAATAATCCTAATGAAGTCCATACACTAACTTCAGAACTATATCAGTAGAGCTCAAAAAGTAGAATCTGATCCTCCACAAAACAAAAAACTGCTGATTATTTTTTTTAGTTCACTTCAACATCAATTCCAAAACGTAGCTCTTTGTTTGAAATAGGAAGTCAAGGCAAGCATGCACTGAATGCCTAGATCTGAATCCTGAGGAGCAAGCGAGGCTTCTTACTCTCTTTCTTATAACATAGCAGCTCCCTTACTAGTAGGAATTTAAAACAAAACAATGTTTCTCTCCTGCAGGGTTTTATTTGCCCTTTACATTAAACAACACTCTAGATTAGTAATCAGGTTTACCAGACAGTTACCACGGGGTCACTAGCAGCTACTTTGTTTTCCCTTAAAACCGTGCTCTGTAGCGTGATGATAGCGCTAAACGGACTACAACTGATGGGAAAAGCAGAAAAAAGAAAGAATAATCAACAACATACTAAAAATATTTCTTTCAAAGAAAAAGCAGTCTATTGAAAAATCACAGACAAAGATTCAGCACAAACACTAGTAAACCATATATATTACCTCAATAAATACTAAAAGCTTATCCCAGTAAAGCAAAAGCAAAGACATTTGTGATTTAGATCATGTTTTTCAGGTAAAAAATGGGATGTATGCTTATAGATATGCTTTTTTAAAATTCAAGTTAATAGGGAAGTAGAACAAATGTCTTTAAATTGGCATTAAACAAGCACGGTCATGATGAAAACTCTGCGTTGAAAAAAAATAATGAACATAAAGAGTTAGGATTCGCCTTCTGCAATTCCCGCTGAGGTTTAAATAGATGATTCTCCCACTGTAAAATGACAGGAAACTTGCACATGCACATAAACTACTAGACAGCAGGCAAACTGTTATATATTGTTTACGTTACGCATCCCTGTCCAGAGGTAGAAAGGCCAAAAGGATGTCGCCGAGTAGCAGTGGCATCTGTGCATTGTAGCTGCTGCTGAAGTGCCCGGCTTTGGCCTCCTCCCAGCGCAATGGAGTTTTGTTGGTTTGACCTATTTAAGCAGAAGCGGCCTGACAAATCTCCGCTCTGTTCTGCACGCTACTGTTTGCCTCCTACCCTGAACACCTGCACATCGCCGTCTCATCAGTCTGGTGAGTAAAACAGGCCCATTTGTGGCACAACAGTCAATCTACTGTCCTTTGGCTCTCACAAGCTTGGGGGAATACAGCTACAGCAAATTTGCTGTGGGATTTGTTTGGTTGGTTGGTTTTGTGTGGTTTTTTTACTACAATTAAAACATTTGGTCTAAAGGCTCCAGAATAATTAATAACTGCACAAATACTGATTTGTACTATCTTTGGAAGAAATACCAACAGATTCTCCTCTACCAGCTATAAAAATACAACCAAAGCCTGTGTAGTAAAGACAGTCAGGGGATTACATTTTACAGTTCTATGGATGTTATGTACTATCATCCACTACTACCACAGAACTGTATTCAGATGGTGAAAAATGACACGTTTGATTGCTCCAGGATTTAGTAGCTGAAAATAAAGTAATGTGTCATCGAGAAATACACTGCTTCATGAGTATGTCTTTTTAAAAAAACTATTGGAATACGTTGGATGTAATAAGTAACACATGTAACTCCTACTTCTGATGAGGAAAAAAAGGAAAGGAAAAAAATGCTTTCCTCTAGCAGCACATGATTCAATTAACTCTTCAAGCTCTTCTCTCTTTGTAGCTGTTTAAAATATAATTATTTTCCATAAGACAGTAAAAATGCTAGTCCCAAAGGCAAAATGAAGTCTTGCAAGGTTTCTCTCTATGTTATCAGACATGGATCAAGTGCTAATAAACACTTATGTACCTAATTGGCCTTTTTGAAAAACACGGAACACTTAGCAGCTTGCACTGAAACCAAAACCCGCAAGTCACTGGGCCTATTTTATTCAGATGTTTAGACCAGGTAGGTTCAATTTTTGTTTTCAGTTCTAACATTTTACAATTTATTTTCTCTAGAAGGAGAATTCTAAAGGTTCTATATTCTTTCTTCAATATCTTGTAGAGATAGACGCCTATATGCAAAGTCACAAGTTTGCCCTGGATTTATCTTTTTTCGTGACACAACCTTGTAATTTCACATCCGACCACTCTAAGCTGCTGATGCTCCGCAAGGACTCTGTAAAAGCCAGAGTTGTTCATGAGCTCTTTTGGTAATATAACAGCCTGAAGCGCGGCTAAGCACCAGCTGCACCATATTTATCTACTTGTTTATGAAAGAGTTTCCCCCTCATTGTGTGGATAACTGACCTTAGCCATAGCTAATAAGACGTGAGCTTCCTTGAACTATGCAGCTTTACACTGAATCTTATAAAATACTTCAGTGTTATCCATATAGCCTCACTAAGCTCCTAATGATCTGAAACACATTCTCTCTCTAGTACTGTCATCACAGACAAGGTGTGGTCCAAGGAACAAAAATAACCTGGCCCAACCTTTGCTTTGGCCATCTGCTTCTGTAGACAAGCTTCTTGCTGGCTACCACCCGGTTTTTATAAAGTAGAGAATCGAGCAATGTATAGTTATTTATGCTCTACCCTGCCCATCATCTCATCTTACTGTCCCAACCATGTAGTAACAAGAATGGCTTGCTTGCTGCAGGCTAACTGCTTCAGCAGCCTCCCCTAAAGTGCAGCTGTGTTTCCAGACGTATGTCTAGTTAGTCAGAGACCCCTGGAAATCCATCACTTCTCAACCTTAAGCCTTTAAACAGGCTGGGAGCTACACAGTCTGCGTTGAAGAAAATGCAAAAAGTTTACTTAATATGAAAACCCTGCTCAGTCAAACTAGTTCCACTAAATCAGATGATGTTCTTATCAATCTATTCCAGACACGTCGAACTTTTTCTTTTTTTCCCCTCCCTTTTTTTTTTTCTTCAATACACAGCTGAGAAGCTACAACTGGCACAAAAGCAAGGATCATGTCAGCTGCAGAGCCGTGTTGAACTGAACTGTAGAGGAACTGTTTTTTTCACAGGTTACACTATGATATTGTTGAATTTGAAACGAGTCAGTGGAATGGGCACAAAAAGACAGTTTCTGCTCAATATCTTTTCTTTCCACTTTTTCTTTAAGAATATTACTTCTATCACAATTCATTTAAATTATAATAATTAAATAACAGCTAATTTTCCCTGGCTTACAGTTGTGGGTGTTCAAGACTGTTTCTCTTCAGTTGAAGGTAGTATTTGATGATTTAGGATTTTCCCAATAAGCTAATACTTACAATAAATTTTAAAATGGTTATTCAAGTCTGTCTGTTGAACCAATACAGTGCTATAGCTCAGATGTCAACTATATACACATACAAAACACGATAAATCCTGAAATACTACTTCAAAATCCAACCAATTTGTCTGATCTGTGGGTTAGTACACACATAAGTAATACAATCACCTTAATCATTCCAAATAAGCATACAGCAAGTTTCAGTTTGGGTATTTTCCCCCAAGAGCATACACTAGCTGTTTCTGATGATGTTCCAAGCAGAGCATTCCAAAGAGTCACTCGTGCAGGAAAACAGTTGAGCTAAACCCAAGTTGCCAAGTCTTTTCTAATTTTAAGTTTAGCCTTCCCACTCTGAAACAAGCATTCTTCTCCAATACTAGTTAAAAGAGCTTATCTAATTTAACTTTCATTTTTTCCTTAAACATCTGGGAAACTTCATTTCTCTAATCAGTTTCTTACTTTCCTCCACTAATTACAGTCTTGTTTTTCCTACGTGTATCATTTCCTGTGCGATAATTTTTTCATCATTGGTTTTCTTGCTCTTTATATATTTCCTAGATGCTAGTGTTCAAATTCAGGTAAAGGAGCTTATTTGTGTTGTCCCCATTCTCCTTAAAATACTCAGATAAAATGTGCCACAAGAAGTTATTTGCCTCTCTGTGTATCTGAATATTTAGCATAGCTTCCAAAATGCTACCATTTGTTGCCCTGATAGCTCCATCATCAGCAAATTCTAGGATTTTAATTTACTCTAACGTGATGAGCCACCCTTCAGAAAAATTGGCCACCAGCTGTCTCACTGCTCGAGTAGGCTAAAGTCACACGCAAAACAATGAAGCCTGTCAGACAAATGCCACTTCTCTGTTTCGCTTTCCTTACCGCCTGCTCTTCCCTTCTTTCTGTTTCTCCTTTGCTCTAGGCCATATCTTAATCCCATTCTCAAAATCAAAAGATTTCTTCCTTTCTCTATGGCTCATGAAAGGTTACCACGTAGAACTAAATTGCTACAGGGGCTCAGCCTTCAGATTTGGGTTACTTTCCATTTTTATCTGTATTTTCGTTCTTGTATTACCACAGTTCCTTGCGTGCAGCTTTCAGGCTATTTCATAGATATACGCTAAAATTTGGAGATGGTAAACTCTTTTCCACCAAGACAGATACTGTAGTAACATCATATGCGTATTAAATCCCATTCTACAAGCCAATCAGGATTTTTTTAAAAATGTTACTAATTTAAGTAACAGCACACAACTTAGGAAAAGTTGTTAAATACTGTATACAGACTTTCTAATTTCTACAGTATTAGACCATTATTTACAAGATTTTACACATCTCTCGTAATAAACTAATGAAGACTACGTTGAAAAAATAAATATTTATCATACCTATTGATTAGTGTCAGCAGCACAAATATAACAAACAAATTTGAAAGTTTTCCCAAGACAGAGCTTTGAGTCTTTAGAAAATTACCAAAATTATAAGAAGATTATGGCCAACTGATCTAATGGTTTGGTTTGCATTTCTCTGTATAAACACAGTGGTATGTTTACCAAACATTCATTTCCTTCTAACCCCAGATCATAGATTTTTGAAACCCCACAAAAAAAAGAAGTTTTTTAATGAACACAAATGTGTTCACAATATCAAAACAAACTCGAATAAATCATTCATAGAGTGAAAACTGAAGGCTAAGAACTCTGAATGAAAGAGCTCTGCAACATAAAAGTTTCTGTAAACCTCCACAATATGTTCAAGCACAACTAAAACAGACTTACGTAATACATTAGCTTGCAATTGCAAAGGACTCCTCAGGTTTTGTAATCAGTTTTCACACTTAACCACAAAACAGTAAAGAATTGTTACGATATTGCACAGCTACATACACTGCATAGCTTAGAAAGGTATCTTCTTACCAAAGTTAAAGCACAATTTTAATGTCTTTCATTCATTTGAGGAAACTAAGGATCAACATATGCTGTTTCATATGCTGATAGTTTAAGTAAATCAACAAAGAATCTTTTTAAAACTAAACTTTCTTACAACGAAAAACAGAAAGAAAAGACTTTATTCCTTCGAGAAGATGTCTAGCTTACCTGGCTTTGCCATTCCACAACGACAGCCTGAACAATATTATCAGCTCTTCAGGTACTAATTCTTGCTAACTGGAAGGATATTTTCTCTCTTGCTGGATTAATAATCAACTTTCCTGATAGTTCATTTGTAATTCTCTGCTGGTTAACCCTTTGCAGGGCTCCCATGTTGAACTACGCAGCCTACACTGTTCAGTTCATTTTAACACAAAAATAACAAAACATAGGATAGTACACACATGACAATTAAATAGCAAGCTAAAGAGAAAGTTTAAGTATAGATTATCTTAAAATACTAGAAGTTTTTAAAGTATAAATACTTAAAAGAAGACTTTCTTTCTCTTAAAGAATCTACTTACTAAACCTAAGAGCCAGAAAACCAATGCAGCAAGAAACTGAAAGCTGTAAAGTCCAGTGGCTCATGCAACAGCACGCTCCCATGAAGCTACTGCTCAACCTCTCATCTTCAGTGTACGTGTAAATATGACACATGCCTGCTGAATTCTGAAAATAACATCTTTTATTATTGAATAGTGTGCTGAGAAATTACCACAGTTATCAGTTTGTGCAAGGCTGTCCATCTGTGTTGTCAGAAAGCAAGAGCAAGAGTGGCCAGGAGTGAAAATGAGATAAGAGAGGCCCAGAATAGCTAAAAAGGGGAGTTCAAATAAGGTCAGAACAAGTTTAAGATGGGATGCCTAACGATTATATGTACTTTTATTTTTAAAATGTAATAGTAGCAAATTACACACATTTCATCAGTTTCAAAACAATTCAATATCTTTTTGGCAGTTCTGTTGTGAAATGAGTAAAAAGACTATAAAACAAACCCAGCAAAGGGGCTTAGAGATCTAGTATAGGAGGGGGAAACATTCTGGAAATCCTGGCCCAAAGAAACTACTCTTTGCTTGGGGGATATAAGATGGACCTCGGGATGTGCTTTGATTGTGGACAGAGGGAAGAGGAAGAGAAAAATAAACTTGTTGCATGGACGACTGAGGCATAATGCTGCAAAAATGGTGAAATCACAAGAAAGGCTTTTCTTTTTTTCTTTTTTTTCTTCTTCTTTCTGGAAAACAATGACTTGGATTTTTGGATGCTCTAGGAAAAACGTTAAGAGATTACAGTTCTATTCACTAACGGAAATATTTTCATGGTAAATTGCGCTATAGCTGTTTTATTAAATAGTAGTTTGGTACTTGTGTTTTTTCCTCAGACAAAGGGACAGAGTCTCCAAAAGTTACTGCATAGCACAGAAGAGACTTTAGCTATTCCCTTTGCGTAAGAGTACTCCTATAGCAAATCTATTTTTACACAACTGTGGGTCTCTGGTCTCTGTCTACTGCTCTCTCGCGCTTCTGCAGCACCTAATACAGTTTGCTCTAAACTTTCTATAATATGTGCTGTAGAATTTATGATAAAATGCTATAAAGTGTTGAAGCAAATTTATTTCATATTTATAGTTAATTTTATTCTGTGAGTGTTTGAAGGAAAACCTTTTAAGAGCACCAATAACGTGAGAAAGCTACAACTAAATTTATTGTTCAGTATCACATCAGTGGTACTCCTGGGGGCTCCTCTTCATGGGAAGAAAGCTTAAACAACATTTTCTAACACATTGGACTGCTTCCCAGAGATGTGATGGCCTACAGAGGCAGCGCTGAACAAAGCAGGCTGGAATAGTAAGTCAGTAAACAACCCTTTTCAGAGGATGGTCACAAATAAGTGCAACTTTGTTTAATAAAGGCAAATTATAGTTATCTTTTGTTCTTTAGAAGGTGCATTATCTTTCTTTCCTGTTCCACCTGACTAAACTGGTGGTATCTCTTCTATCACCTGACTGAGTGGTTGGCTGGAAATAATGGGACAAAACAATCCACTATTGTTACAAGAGACAATGACCTTTCATGTCCTTGGAGCTCGCCATGACCTTTCATCTTTCCTATCCTCCAATGGTCTCTCCTAACAACTAAAACTACACCCCGTTAGGCTGAATTCCAGATTGTCATAAAAAGCCCCGTCCTTTCGAAACAAAACCAATTTTTACACCAAGGTGGAGGAGAAACACAGGTCCATTGTTCCTGCACAGATGGAAGTTAGAGTTACTAAGGCAACAGCTCTAATCCCCCTTTTTACCACCTTTTTCACATCATTGGCCTATCAAGTGTGCTACCTTTTAACTCATAAGCTCAAAAGCTGGTAGTCTAACTGACTGCCCTAATTAGCTACGATTTTCACAGTACAGACAACATGATGAGCTAATCGAAATTTGCAAAATAATGACGTACCTCCAGCAAATATTCCTCGTCCTGAGGCCCAGTCTTAGAATAACAATAATGAGACCATTATTAGAGGAGGGCATTAAAATGCTGCACTGCTGCTAAACAGAGAACTTAATTGTTCTGGTCTTGTCCATTGAATCAACAACCTATTGTTGTGGACTTGAAAAATAAAGGACTGGAGAATGGGTGCCATAATGATTGGTCTGTGCTGCCATACCAGCACTCTGTAGAATTGTTTTCCTTTTGAAACTCTTGATGGACTAGTAGTTTTGTTTAAAAGTAATATAAAAGGCAATTGTCTGGATAAAAAGTCCTATTTATTGAAATCTTTAGAAGCAGTTGCATGGATTTGTTCATGACCCCCAAGATAAAAACATAGGGACCATAATAATGCTATTTGTAGAGTCCACTGCTTGTAGTGACACTAGATAACGCTGTCCTGTCTAACTACTGCAAAAGGAAGGAAGGCATTTCCTTTGCAGACAGAAATCATGACAGAAGGTCAAATAGTGGACAGACCCCATTCATCTGTAAAAAGGAAGATGTTTTATTAAAAAAAACCCAAAAACCTAATATATTTGGTCATCATTTAGAATTCTGGGTCTAGATCAAACTGATAAAGGTATGACTAAGTCAGTCACCACACAAGACTTTTTTTTGGTTAGATATTAAAACTGACAGACCGTATTTTTTCTTCACTTCTTCTATAGAATTATACCCTAAATTTTGTAGCTGGCAACTGAATAATATGCCTTGAGATGTAGTGAATCAACTGATGTAAGTTGTAACTTACTGTTAGCTTTGGATATTCTATATTTAAAATTGGGACTGGGAGGAAGAGATATCTAAAATCTCTAGAATGTCTTTTGATCTTGGGGTTTTTTTAATTGACAAGAAAGTAAAATCTATAGCTTTTTACAAAACGTTTAAGATAAACATGATCTTAGTTTTATTACATGTAATCACTGTTACATAACACTATCCCGGATTCCTTTCGTAGCTTTCACTGCAATAGAATAGTTGAAAACGTATAAGCAGTAACACATTTACTCTTTGGAACAGAAATTAAAATCACGTCTTATTGCATTTTTCATAGTTACCTCTCTTAATGCATCTTCCTACATGCAAATTGCTCAAAAATAGCCTATGACTCTAGGTTAATATAAACAATCAGAAACAACAGCATTTGGGCTTGCAAGAGTACCCATTGGTACTTCGCTACTTATTTCAATGGGAAAAAGTTGAGGTTTGTTTTTTTTTCTTATTTCTATCAACATATTGTAAATCAAAATGAGAAAAAAAATGTGAAAAGGAAAAAAAAAAAAGGTGAAGAAAACTTAAAGTTAAAGGTTAACCCAAAAGGTATTTTCAGCAGTCCTTAGAACTGCTCACATAATATAAAGTTGTCTTGCATGTACTCACAGAACACATTTTCTTTAAACTCAGGGTCTTTTCTTTTGTAAATTGAAAAATGCTTAATATAAAGAAGTATTAAATTGTAAATAAGTCCTCTTGCTTCATTCAGTCCATGCTTTGCTTCATTTATCTTCATCTTGTTAGGCTAAATTAATTAACAATCTCTGTGTTGCACACTTTCTCTTTTCATTACATCAAATAATGGCCTGGATATGGGAGAAAACCTTCACCACGGGGATCTTGAAACACTACCTTGAGGAAGAGTCTCTTACAAATGTATTGCTTTAGCAGTATTCACTAGCTAGATGTTACGACACTTATTAAATGGATTCTTCATCGCTTTAAAATAATTATCCTGATTTTGTGACAAATAAAACTATTTTTTAAAAAAAATCAGGCTCGCAGCAGAACATGTTTACAATTTGTGAGCCACAAGTACTAAAAGAAAGAAAGTATCTAAATACATCAATAGTTTTACTCAATGTTTTATTTAATATAAAAAACCCACAACTTGAATACAATTTCTGTCCGACTGTGTATACAATACAGTCCCAAACACATTAACATGTCAAATTACTCAAACCAAGTTGCCATACCATTTGTCTGTGAATGTTCTGTATATAATTAATTGGATGTCTGGGACAGTTTCATTGGTAAATCTGGTTATTTTAATACTATAATGGGGAGCAACGTGCTAAACTATTAGGCAAGTTTTCTTCCTTTAACCTACATTATGGCATCTAGAGCAAAAGGACAAAACAGTAAAGCCTTTTTTAATCTCACCCTGATCAAACAACCCTCTTTCTCCAATCACAGCTTTGTGCGTGATATCTTTCTGCTAGTGTTTCTTATTTAATTAAAACAGACACTGACAGAAGGACATGGATTAGGACTGTAATGATGCATTTACTTAGATTAATCGGAGGCTCCTTTTGGAGTAATGGCTTAAACAAAGAACAAAAGGAAATTGTTATGAAACAGCCTTTTATCCCAGGCAAAGGTCACATTATGAGGTTTTTAATTTTGTCAGCCTCTGTTATATTGGGCCTTGCTACTGGAACATGAGAAGTGCTTCTCTCCCCCTCTCCCCTGAGCCAAGCCAGTTATTATAATACAGCCATTAAAGCTGCAAATTAAAATGTCTGATTTTAAAACAGGTTGCTTAGCTTTCAAAACCCTCTAATTAGCATGTTGTGCATTGTTGTGAAGGAAAGAAACCTAAAATGCTAATGACCGGCTGCCAGGTGACCACACTGCTGTGCAAAATAATACAGACCCTTTTCAAGTAGTAGTAGTAATAACAATAATAATAATAATACCCAGCTCTTATGAATTATCCAGCTCCAGGTCTACTCTGCAGCACATGTGCTTAAAGAAACAAGCGTGCATCCAGCCAAAGATGGGAGTTCAGTAGCCAGCACAAGAGATTGTTGTATGTTAACTGGAAAGAGGTCTGTGCCATTCAGACACTGTAAGGAAAGAAAAAAACATTTGAAACCACCATGGGCCAGCTGATATTTGGACCAGGCACAGGGAAAAGCACGGAATGGAAAATTCTTACCCTCTCAGACAGAAACTACAGATACACTTCTGTAAGTCTCAAAAGGCCCCAACTTGCTGTGATAAATTCCGCTTCTGGGCGGTTCACAAAAAGGCAATAATGCATGAAAAGACCCTAATACAGGTATATTTTTTTTCCACAGTTTACCATTCATTGTAACAAGTTCATTGAACACACAAAATTAACCCAAAGCTGCCAAATCTCAAAATTTTTCCACAAATTGTGGAAATTTTTTTGTGTGCGTGATCTGTGATTTTATCTTGTGATTATTTTTTTTAAATATCCTATAGGAGAAAGCCTGATAATGCAACTTCAAAGACTCAAATCAAATAGAAAGCATTTTCTTAAACGTCATGGTACCTGAAGCTCTGTTTTTTTAAATACTTGAGTTCTATCAAACTCACTCACTTCACACAAAATTTCCTAAGAAAAGAACTGTCATCTTCCGCTGACAATATGTATCATAAGTTGCTTCCTTTTTTTGAAATTATAGCTGCAAAAATATTCATTAGTCTTCTGCACTCCCTAAACTGTACACAGACCCAGTCCTTCTCCAGTCACAGAGTCCGCATCTCCGGGAAGCTGAAATGTCACCCAGTACCTAGAAGCACACAACCTGATACCCACGAGGGAGAAAAAACTTTCTAACCGTGCCAGCGCTGGGTCCAAACAACAGCACCAGAGGCTGCTCTTCAGCACCACAAAGAATACCTTCCTGAAAAGTCCAGAATAATTAGCCGGGCAGTCAAGATTAACCCCACTTGACCTGTTTTTACCAACGGTTAAGAAAAAAAGGCTTTCTCTGCAACTTGACATCTTTTCCATAAAGACCCCGGTCCAACCCCCTCCGAACATACCAGCATAGCGTGGCAGCGTTCTTCCTAGGTCACGGTAGGAGGAAGTTGGATGAGATGTTGAGAAGCTGTGCTGCCCTCGATGTCTATTTATTCAGAGAAGTCTCCCACCCTTCAAGTGATCTCTAGTTGACTAGTAAGGGACAAAAATGACTGCAAAGGGGATTTTCAGTCACTTGTAATCCCTTATTGCATTATGTTTTCCTTAAAAGTTCATCAGTCCAGAGACAAGATACTGTGTGATTCCAAATCCCAATGCCCCCAAAACCACTACTCAATGGACAGCACAATTCAAATACTCTCCAGATAAATTACAAACCAGCCAGGTTAAGAAAATTATAATACATAAAAGAGTATGTGTGTGGTTTCATCGCAAACCCATGTGTCACCATTCTGTATTGTTTGTCTCTATTTTACACAGTACAGGCCAGATTCTGCCGCATTGTTACCACTACGCTCCCCCACAATATAGTCCCAATCCTGAAGAAAATTTGACAACCTGCCCTTAAAAATATTAACACAATCACATGAAAGTCACTGAAATGACCTACATAAAAAGGGAAAATACACTTATTTCCAAAGATAGTAATTTCAATTTACTTAACACTCAAACACCTGAGCTGCTTAAAAGGTGGCAAACAAATTCTGGTAAACTAATGTTAAGAAAATTAACTATGTAGTTGTATTCTATCTGGTTAAAAATATGCTGAACTTCACAATAGTCTTCTACAACTTCGAGATATCACAGCCAGTAGCACCATTTATTTATTTATTTAAACTTAACTTCTGTTCTGCCAAGATAATCACATCTTAAGATACAAGAACCTGTTTGCACAGGCACATGTATCATCCACTAGTGTTCCCAGGCTGCCTCTTAGTTGTTATTTTTTCCTGAATAAAACCACCTCTGCGAGACAGAAAACACACTGTTAAGTTTATTTATAGAAAATACACTAACATCTAATGAAAAACAGACTTTGTGCAAAGTGATAGTTGGCTTTATCCTTTAAAACTCACAGGAAATTCCCATTATTTTCTT
The DNA here is from genome assembly GCF_963924245.1 of Chroicocephalus ridibundus. Classification (NCBI taxonomy): domain Eukaryota; kingdom Metazoa; phylum Chordata; class Aves; order Charadriiformes; family Laridae; genus Chroicocephalus; species Chroicocephalus ridibundus. Next base: position 15,539,202 of record NC_086287.1, read on the forward strand.
TTGTGGCTCTGCATGTACGACATTTGCAGAATTCATCCTAACTGCATATTTTAAAGGCATCTTGCAATGGCTACTGCATTGATATGCACAATGCAAATACACCGTTTCCCAAAAGTTAGATTTGTTCCTCAAAATATATGAAATATGCCAATGATCTTTTAGTGAACAAGTAACAAAATCTGCATCAGTATCCTACACAGAATGTGAATTCATGCTTCAAGATCAGAGCTGCTTAGACAGCAAATTATCTGCATCATTTCACATTTACCAGCTAGAGAGCTGTGCAGGTAGAGTCTGTATACAGTCAGCATTAGAACAATCAGTGCCTACATGAATGCAGTACTTTATGTCCTGGGGTTTTTGCTGAATATCCATGTAGTACATAGAAATATATGTAAAAGAACAACAGTAATCCGGTTATCTAAGACTTCAATGTAGGAGTCTGACAAGAGTCAGGCTGGCACAGCAGCAGCTAGCAGCATGGCACGGTGGAAAACACTAGTAAAGCAGTCAAATACTCAGTAATCATGCTCGTTCGGTGCAGAATAAGACACTGATTGGGCTTTGATACATTACGAGTTCAACTGGGCCCATTAAAGTACATTTCTGAGTAACTATAGTGCTCTGTCATGTTGATCTGGAAACTCTGATGGCTAATACAGAGCAGAAAAGACAATCTACGTTCTCATTTCTTTGAACATCACTTTCACGCACCCAAGCAAAATTCACAATATGCTCTGCACTGATGCATAACAGAATAATTTTCTAGGAGAGAAAAATCATCACGTCATGGAGATTTCAGGCATAGTAATGCATGCAGATTTGACCCAAAGTAACGAAGAAAAGGGAAGTCAGTTCCTGCTAAATACGTTTTTTTACTAAAGTAGCCCCGCCGATTAGTGTGTGTGTTAAAAAAAAAATATATATAAAGTTTAACCTGGATAGTATGGAACTGTATATACATAACGGAGCCCATATAACAGTCACACAATGGAACGCAATCCTGTTCTTCAAATTACCAGCTCATGTCCCCAGCCACTAGCACTGGTTACACAGAACAGCCATTTTCTCTATCTTCATATACTGTGAAACAAGAATAGTTCTTATCTCTGAGCACCAGTAACATCTCTTTGGGTTTGTCCCATTATGCACAACCTATCTCCGTTTTTTCCATGTATCCTTCTCTACAGGTTCTCCACATCCTGTTCCACCTGGTCATTCCATACTGATACCACTGTATGCACAGCTTTGTATATCTGCCGGATGAGAGAAAGCAGAGCTGTCTGCTCTTTGGGTTTCCAAAAGACTGCATTAGGGCCATAGAAAGTAGCTCCTTTTCAGCCCTAAGAACTACAGGATCAAGCAACTTACATATTTGAATTCAAGTCACTTATCAGATTACCACATTTACCACTAGAAATTCTTACTACTATTGAACCTTTCTTGCAATCTGAGATATCCCATCTCACTCCAAAACTTCATTCCCATCTGATTCGTGATTTAATGTACAAAACAGTGTTCATATCCCTTATAAATTTCTTATTTGGTTTTGGAACTGTTGCCACTATGAACATACCATTAAACTTTTGACCTAACATCTTAAACTCTCTTCACAATTGGAGCCTTCGTATTTTCATATCTGCTAGGTTTTTTGAGTCCTGAAAATAAACTAGATAAATGACGGAACAAAAAAAAAAAAAAAAAAAAAAATCACACAAGCAGTCAACTCTACTCTTCTGGCTATTATCCCTTGATTTCAATAAATGATAGAGCTATTATATTCCAAACTGTCTTCTGCAAGAGAATACTGATCTATGCAATTCATCACTGATTTTATAGCGAGTGTCAGAAATTAGGGTGATAAACTATATCATATTATATGTAATAGAAAAACTACCTACGTACTTTCAAGTGCGAATAATAATAATGAGCATTTCTGCAAAATATCTCTGCCTTCTAGCATGCAAAAGTAGCCTGCACAAATTATGTGAAAAGTTCACCCCAATTAAGTGAAAAGAAAATTACCCGTATGGAAATTTGGCTTGCATCTCACTTCAGAAACAGAGGCTAGGTTTCACGAGAAACTGGGCCAAATGTAACTGTTAAGGGATTTCAGTTTGCTGGTGAACCCAACATGAAATAGCTCATACACAGAAGGGCATCATGCGTATATAATTAGAGTGTCATACTCACACACAACAGATAGCCATGTGGTGAACTTCAATACCGCCTCAAAAAATAATTCACTAGGCACCTTTCAGCATTTCACTTTACAATTTTCCCATTAGTCAAAATTTCCCAATCAGTATTGCCTAATGAAGGGGGCGCACAGACGTGTAAGACTCAATACCTGGCATGCTAATTACCTTTTTATGCCTTGGTTTACCTGGGTATAAAACAGGAGAAACGAAACCTTTATGGACCTCCTTTCTAAACTGCTTTGAGATCTGCTGATAAAAAGAGAGAATAAGGGAAACAATCTCTAAGCAGCCTGAAACAGGGTTTTTGGTTCTTTTATTATTTATTTTTTTTTCTTTCTCTAATGCTGGAGCTTCCCATACCCAATCAGCCAGTTATACTACTGCATTGTTTTATTATAAAGTGGATCAGAACAGATAAATTAATCAAGTCAGGACAGTGAGTGCACTGTGTTTACATGCTATATCCTGTACATATCTTTCCTAGGCTCAGACTGAAATCCAGCTCCAGCTGCAACAGCTTTCAGGCTGACAAATCTTTCTGGAGCTGTGCCACACAGTGTTTCAGACCTGGAAGGTGCTGCGAGCAGGCACTTTCACTACACTTCTTAAAACTCCATATATCAAATTTTCACACATTAAACATCCCTCCAAAGATATACCTGTCGCAGTTTAATGATATGTACCACCCAATCTTTGGGCACTCATTTCTTCTGCCCGTATAATTATCGGGATTTTAAATCTTTCATTTCTAAAGAGTGGAATTAAAATATATAACCTATTAGAAAGCGGATACTCTTAACTACAGCATAGAGACTCGTTTATAGTTCACTCTCAAAGAGCTTAGTGTAATAGATTTTGAAAATGTGTCATTTTTGGTATATATTAATATTTGGGGGTATATCTAAATCTTTACAAAATTTCCGCTGCTGACACAGCTGGAAACTCTGTCACACTGATGGAAACTAAAGCAGTTTAGTAAACAAAGTAATGCAAATAAGTTGAACCACATAAATATTTTAACCATTGTAATCAATTCAGTGTTCCACCAAGCTACCTTAGCATAGTTATAAAAGTCTTGCTGGTAATCACAGAGAACGAGCTGTACAACTACCTGGTTTCTTCAACATTTGTGAAAAAAACAATTATCCCAAATGGGTTTTGAAAACACCGTTTTTCTGACTTTTTTATATATATATGCACATATACATATGTGTGTATGCATATGCATATATGTAGGTATATATACCTACATGTACAGTTACATTTAAGCAAAATCATTAGGTTCTGTTCTCAGCCTTTTCTTCAAAGCCCAGAAATTCGAGCAGATGGAAATATATAGCCATTTCTCTGCTGAAAGAGGCCACCACAAGGTGCAGGACAGAGCAGGTGCCGCAGGTGACCGCCTCAGGAAACAGATGCCTCGGCAAGAGAGGGGGGAGCAGAACTAAGGGGAGGACAATGAGAACGGCAACACCTTGAGAGAGCTCAGGAACTCCCTATATAACCCGGGAGCTTCTGCCTAGCATTTGCATTTGATAGGAAATATTGCTGAGCAATTCCTTCTGGCAGACTACTTCAGATTAGAAAAGGGATGCACGAAATGAAAGAGTTAAATACATAAATTTATAGAGAGGTTTAAGATAATCACATATGGAGTGATTATCTTAAATCCTTGAGGGATAGCGTTCTGCTTTATTTTTTTCCTGCACCTTTTGTCATAATGAAATGCATAGTCAGCCCTTACCTGGTAAAATATTTGTGTTGCCGTGCAGTTAAACAAATGTCTTTTTCAGTTTCTTTTAAAATAGCCTCCCACTCACGTTTCTTTAAACAGTGGCCCATCGGTCTAGCTGGATAACATGTACAAGCTGAGCGGTGAAGTCTCCTCTTGCCCCATTAAAAGGGTCCTTTCCTTATATCATCAGCAACAACGCATGGGGAAATAATAGGACTTCAAAAATAATGGAGGTACATCTGAAAGGAATTCTGATTCCATAATATTCCCACTTTCCACTACAACTCACAGCATTCGATTGGCATTTGGCATAATAGTTTTAGCAGAGGCAGGTGCAGAAGATCAATGTAATCTCTTCCTATTTCTTTTATACACTGATATTCATAATTCCATTGTGTGCTCTTTTTCCTCTATTTTTGTTCGTATCCATTCTTTGCATGAAATATAAGAACTCACAAGTATGATTATCAAATTTATGGTGTATGCTTGCTACACCGCACATTATAGTCTCACAGTTGTTTGCCCTGCAGTATGAAAGATTTGCATAGCATTTAAATGGGAGAGATCTATACAAACCATAGTTAAAATATTATTACATTTATATGTTTTTCTATATGAACTAGTAAAAAATAATTTTTTATTCCACTTTAGGGCAACGTTTTACTACAATTAAATGAAAAGGCTTAGCTCTGCTACTTCTTTGAAAAGAATCATGACCAAAAAGACACAATTTTAGGAAATATAACTGGAAGATGATAAAGAAGATCTCTTTACTTCCATATGAGGCAATATCACAACCAAATATATCCTGTTGATATTTAAAATCTGAACATATTCCCTTCTGTAATTCTTTCATCTGTGTGCACAATTTATACAGGAGCTTTGAGAGAGAAAAGAATGAAGCGCTTGCCTTTAATCCCGAGGGTTTTTTATGTGGTGGTGTTTTTGCTGGGTTTTTTAATTCATTATACTCTCCTTTCCCATCACTGGTGACCATCGCTGCAGCACCATACCTCCAGCTGTGAGCTTGAACATCCAGCTCCCTGAAGCCAAAACAAGTGCTGCTTTTCTGATTTAGAACAAGGGACATTAGAAGGCGGGGAAAAAGCTTAAGCTTCCATTCCTTTTGAATTTCAGTGTCACCTCTGTAATGGAGTATATGACATAGCAACCTAGACAATATGAGAAATTACAGGAAAAACTGCAGCAATTAAGATTACAGAAAATTATCAGATCTTTTAGCAGCAATTTAATATTGTGTCACCTTCAGAGGGAAAAACTCTTCAAAATATGTTTTACATGAAATATTTGATAAACCATACACCTAATTCGTCAGGTTTTTCTGTTACAAAGCACAGGATGAAATCTTATGCACCTGACATTACTCCTTTCAGGGAGGACTGTCACCTAAGAGGAGAGGAATCCTCTCCTGCAGGAAGTCCACCACATGTTAGACACGGACAGACAGGAGGACGGATGGAAAGAACGAAGGAAGGACAGTAAATATCAACAAGTAAAAGGACAGAAGATTACTTTGGCAGTTGTGCAACAGTTACAGAAAAAGAATTTAAAAGGAAACTGTCTTTTTCTCCTCGTGAAGTCCAGAGTACACATTTTATTATAGTGAGCGCTGACTTAATTTTCCAAGACTCAGCCTGAGACAACAGCAGCTGACTACAAGCTCAGAAGAGGAGTCTAAAATTAGTGTTTTAAAAAGTCTTTTTATTCTCATAAAATTTGTACATTAAAACTGACATTTTAAAAGGTTACTTCTGTAGAGAAGAGCAAGCAGCTATCAAAATCTGAAAACACCAATCAAATGTAAACGTGTTTCAAACCAAACTTCGGTTAGCGCAAACAAATCTCCATGCCAAACTGGCGCAGAGCAGGAGAAAGCTTTGAGAAAAATTATATATTAGGTAAATCTTTAAGTTATAGTGCTATTGCATCAAAGATGTGGCTTAGACATCTTACTGTTAACTGCCAAACGGTCTGCATTATTCTACGTTGTTAGCCATAGTAAGTGGATTTCCTGCCACTTCAAACAAATTATCAATTCCAATTGAGCAGGTTTGTGATAGAGTCAGAGAAAAAGCTTTCTTTTAAAGTTGGTCTGTTTTATTTTTCTGCCCTACTATAGAATACACCTTATTCCGTATGGATTTTTATACACTTTAGGGTAAGAAAAATGCAGCTACTCGTTAACGTGTCCACAAGTGTATTAAAATTACATTTACCCCAGTCTTTTATATGCAAGTTTGTTTTATCTATCACATACAGCTGTAAGTAGAAGAGACAAGTTAGTCCAAGGACATAATGTCTTTCAGGCTCTATAGCACTTAGCAGGTTACTGGGCCTCCAAGGCCTAACAGATTTAACCAAGACTTTTCACACAATCAGGTAAAGAGAGCTAGGCCAGTCAGCAGACGTCCCATTCAGATAACAAAGAGAATATTTTAGTGACAATGTGAGAAAACAACAGTAAAAATGGTAGAGAAACCCACTGACCCGTAGCGCCTTTTTTTTTTTCTTTACTAAGAACCATCATCTGGAGTTTGACTGACATTCACCGTAGTCTTCAGCAAAGGGAAAGTCAGTCATACGAGCCTTGTCACAAGAGACCCAAATAAACTATTCTAAGAATTGACTACATCAGTGCTGGACAACCTTCTATATTTTAATTTCCTCTACAGATTTAGGATGAACTTATGGATAAACTGTTAAAACACCAGGCTAATAGATGAAAGATTCTTGTCATCCATGTCATCACTAAATTGGTCTACAACAAAATGTTGCTGAATTTGTACCTTCAATTTCACCTCAACATAATGCAAGTATTTAGTGTCCTCGAGTCCAAGTTAGCAATATTAAAATTTGCAAACAAGAAATGGTTATTAGTGTCCACTGCAAACCAATGAAGAGGTGAAAGCACTGTGGTGTGAACAAAGCTAGTTTTAGCATTTGTTAAGGTCACTTCAGTTCTTCAAGTGGCTCTTCTTAGAGTCCATTACCTCAGCTAAATACGCTCAGCAAACCATAATAATGATGGAGATAACCCATCTGAAGAAACCAATTTGGGGTGTGGTTTTGAATTTGAATCAGGGAAAAGATGACTACACACCCCATGCTCTTGCTCTTCTCTGAGGCCAAGTTTAAATAAAGAAGAATACTTTTCAGTTGTCTTGGACCACATTTCAATGGCAAGGGAACTGTGAATGAAAGAAGTTTACAAAGACGACTGTTAAACATTAAAGTATAGTATAATCACTGTATGAATTAGTCATAGCCAGTTTAGACACTGTCCAACCCACTTTCCAACCATCTGCAACAAATGTGCTCCATTAAAACAGAACCATATGGAAAACAAGCTAGCAATTAACACAGCTTCTATGCATACCTCTAATACAGCACAGATTTCAAACTTTGAGTGAAACTGACTGCTGAATTACTTCCATATTGCTGCTGTTTAGACCTTGGCAACACATATTTATCCTCACTCACTACAGTATGTCATCCCAAGATACTGCTATATCATCAAAATAAGCATGAAAAAACCACCCACAACTGAGCCACGCATTGCGGTTTATAGCCTCTGCTAATAAAATATTTGCAGATCAAAGTGTAACAGACTTTTTCAAAGATGCGTAATATGTTACTTACCAGTCAGTATCAAAACTAATAGCTAATACAGGGCAAATCCATTAATTTAAGTGCTAATTGGGAATATCTTATACTATTAAACAAAACTGCTTCAGGTTTGAGTAGCTTTCTGCTTGCCCAGATTATTTGAAGTGCTGGAGATGCTGCACTTAACGCTGTTATCATTTGCCAATCCAAAGGGGACATGCAGGAATCTCAATTTCAAAATTCAGAGCCCTTAAAAGTGCTCATGGGCAGTGATATTTTAGGTATTTTTCTTCAATAAAATCAGGAAATTTAGAATACTTCATAACTGTATCTGTTTGAGTATACAAGATTTAGAAAGCGAAGCTTACTATAAACAAAATGCTGATTATAAGCACAATGTTTTGTTTCATTATTCAAAGTAAAATGTAAGCACTCAGTACCCACTAAGTGTCCTTTTCTACCCAGTCCATCAGAGCTCTTCACTTTAAAAGCCTGTCTCTTTAATTCAATCTACAGACATTTGTTCTCTTATGCTCAACAGCTGTCCACGAGGTTTGGTCAAGGTAGTGAAGCCCCACAGAATCATGTAGGTTGGCAGGGACCCCTGGAGGTCATCAGCTCCTGCCTCCAGGTTGCTCAGGTACTTGTTCAGTCAAGTTTTGAATATCTTCAAGGAGGGGGAAAATTGTAAAAGAAAACATAAATACTGTACTAGACAAAAAAAATACACCTAAATGATAAAAAAAACATACTGGGTATTTAAAACTTGACATTTCCAATGCCAATTAAGTTGCTTTAAATCATGTAATATTAAAATTGAGGGAATTTATATTTGTTTTTTTTAAATAACTGGTATTTATTTAATTAAACAAAGACCATCCTGAACCAAAATCATTCTAGTTCATGAAAGCTCCCATATTTCCTCAGTTATCCAGGAAGAAGTGAAAAAACTAACTACAGATATCCTTTTGCTACAGACTTCTGCATTTTCCAAAGTGGAGTTACAGAAGAGATTCGTTCCATGAAGTATTACCTCAGTACCCACACGATTTCAAAAGCACTGACATTTTGGAAGCAGCCTTTCATGAATCTAGATCACCATGGGCCACACTTTTTCCAAAGACCCCTAATAAAACATGAAGAGCCCGTAAACGAAAGATTTACAGGCAGAATTGCCCACATGAATTTCTGTTCACACAGAAGTTTCTCCCCCATTTAACAGGAAAAAAAAAAGAAGAAACTGTAAAACAAGTTCCGCATTTGTTCCTGGGTGCTTTTCACACGTTCAAAGGTTTCAATACCGACAGTATTAGTAGAGCCCTATGGCAATAATCCACTGTCCAAGCTTAATGCATTGATGACACAATATAGTTTAGCTATTACTATGTATGTCCCTAGCTGTTTCTTGGTTTTGTCCTTACAATGGTCAATTGTAATAGCTATATAGAAGACCATATGATGTTTGGTGGTGGATTTTAAGTACCAGCATTTAAAGTAATGTAATTATACTCCAATTTTCATTTCTTACAAAAAGGAAGGTTCTAGAAAACCTTGTCCTGAATATGTCCTTGCACATCTGACACACCCACAGGCTTAGGCACATTAACAGAAATAAAAGGATATAAACATGCATCGCTTTAAAATTCATGGTTTGGGGAGACATTATCAGCAATACTTGAATACCTAATACAAATAATAACTCATTTTGTCTTAAAAGTATGCCCATAGCATCCAAAGGAGCTGAAGCAGCATTAAATGGGATTCTGATTAATAACATTTGGTTTAATAAAAAGAAGTTTTGGTGACAGCCATATTAAACATCAGTTTGCAAATATGACTTTAAATAAACCACATGCATGCATGCATCAAAAACTGGCCTTCTGCCACTACATTTATTTTCTATACTAATTAGGTAAATGATATATTGCCAAAAAGTCCAAAAATATTCAAATAGTATTAGGACTGCAAAAAATGCAATGCTTTGGAATTAGCACCTAAACCTCCTGCATCCCCCATAAATTCCAACTAATTAAATTCCTACTATGTTATTCCTCCTGTTTTCCTCACAGCTGTTTTATGTATTTTCACCTGTTTCACTTCCCTTTGTGTTCAAGCAACAAAAAAAGCTTAACCTTACTTGATTGACAGAAAGGAATAACAATATTTAATTAACATCACTTCATATGTGACAAATCTTAAAATTCTGCTCAGTCAAGGAGGCTCTATGAAAGTATTCCCCCAACATTTTTAAAAGCTTTTTAAGAAAGAAAGCTCAGAACACTGTGTTCTTAATTCAAAAGCACATGCCGAGTTAATTATGGTCTTATGCTTTGACCAAAAGTAGGATTTGTGGGATTTTCTTTTTCTTAAGTCAAAGGATTCAAAAGTAATTTATGAATGATACTGAAATAATGCACGAATTAGCTGCTAACATGCTGTTAGTTTCAAGCGTTAATTTTTTTCTTAATGTACTGGGAGGGTCAGCATTAAAGTCATGCTGACTTGAAGCTCTATTTATACTAAAAACTATGTTAACCAAACAATCATGCTATTTTACAGTCCTACTTGCTTTTAGATTGTTGCTCTTGACTAGGTTACTTATTTGAGAGATTTCAGCGCAGTTTCTGCCAATTGAAACACAGATGTTTCCATAGCTAAACAAATATTGTAACGGTGTCACATACACTCTCCCTAGAGTTACTATTTCTTTATGTGCATGATGTTTAATTCATGTTCCCGTATCTGTGTGAGCACTTATACTACAGGTGTATATTACACACATTCTCGGATCTTACTGTTCATCCGTTTAAGCAACTTGTTTTACCATGATCTGGTTATTACTAACACATTTTCAAAGGAGCCACAAATGGTTCAAGGCACGTCCTCAGGTACGTGTGCGTGCACACAGATGCAAAATGGCCACAATTTAGTAATGCTTATCAAAAGCATTGCTACCTATTTCTCAGTTGGGTTTTAAAGAGCAGCCGATTTCCTGTAGATTATCGATTTAAGATGTGATTTCAGGCTCAAACTCACATGGGATCAGCACCACTTCTCTCCCATAGGACAACTGACAGGCAGAAAGGGCACTCCAGCTGAAGCAGTTTAAGGAAGAAGAGCCATGGATGTTTTTTTTCCCTGACTTACCCCTTCCCTTTGGGATACGTTCTTCAACCAACAAACAGCAGACGGAGCCGGGCAGAGGCCAAGAAAGTCACACTGCAAGGCCTTCCCAAACTCCAGCCAAACACTTATCCAATCCTAGTTTGGTTCAAGACCAAGCTGAATTTCCTTGAATTTCTCCTGCTATTCTAATAGTTTCTATGTTAACTTCTTTTTTATCATTAACAATAAACACTAATAACCATAAACGTTAGTCCAATGCCTTCTGACAATCATTTCTGTTAGGATAATTTTAGTAGTCTACAAAATTATTTCGGCAAGATAAAATTCTCTAAGAAACAGAGGAATCAGTTATTCTCTAAGAACAAAGTATGTGGAAAATTAATATGCATAGGGTTTTGAAATAATATTATGAACCCTTCCTAACACTATTGTATCCATTCTGCCCACTTTACACCTCTTGTCACAGTAACTAAATGAACACCATATGACTAGTTGTTATTAGCAGAGGGAGTATGTTTTTAAATCAACCCAGGCAAAATGTGAAGTCACTTCTGCACTATCCATTCAGCAAATAAATATGATCTAAAAGTAGCGTATACTAGAGCTTGTATTTCTACTGCGTAATTTCACAGATTTTGAAAATATCTTCAGCATGGTCAATCATCAGTAAGGTCAGGGTTGCTAGTGGCACAAATCCAATATTGAATTCTTTGCTAAAATAATGCAGAAAAATAACATAGTGTTGTCACACAGGAAAGGAAAAGGCCATGCCCATTCAGACTCAGGAAACAGTACGGCTCAGTAACCAAAAGGGAATAATGCAAAAGCAGTGTAAATTTAGTGACAGGTGAGTTTGGGACATCAAGCCTACACGGTGAGAAAGGGCACTTGGGTGGCCACAGTCAGGGGCTGCATGATACGAAATTCCAGCGACTGCAGCAGAAACTTGTTAATAGAAGTGTCAGACTGGCCATCATCAGGGCCAGGAAAATGTGGGAGTCGGAGCTCTCACAATGAAGACTGAAGTTAGCAAAAGCAATAAACCATAAATGCGAGCATATCTACTTCTATATCTTGCTGCAAGAGAAGGAGCAGCTTGTCAAGTAGCAAATAATGTTTCTACTTCCATCTGATTTTCAGTAACTTTGTATGTAAGACACTTCTATACTGAAAATGTGCAAAACATGAATATTTTTTCACAGAATAAAATGCCAGTATTACTTTAAATAATACTTTTTTTTTTTAAATAAAGCTGCAATGACTGAAGTGATAGAAAATATGATAGCTGCTTTAAAAAAATCCTCAATGCTGGCTGAAAAGCCAAATAATTTTCTATTTAATTTCTTCTACATTTTACTTTCACTACTTGCAATGTCTGCCAATATAACGTAAGGATGGATTTAGGAGTAAGAGCGAATTTAGAATTTATAATAATGTTACAATTTGTAAAATATATATTTTTAAAAAAAGAATCACAAATCCAGACTTCTGCTTGAAATGTTTGAAAGTGCTATTCGGATTTTTTTGGTCCAATTTTGTTTACAGATCCCTTGCTTTTAATGTTTTGTATCCATTTAAGAGATGAAGCAAATCAATTAAAAAGGCAGGAGGAATAGACTGTGGCAGAATAAAGAAGAAGGAACATAATTTAAGAATGAACAGGAAAAAAGCAAGGGATGTGTATATACTTATGTCTTAGAATAGATCCATTTTAATTCTGACATCTCAGCACTAAGGTTTTGGGTGCCTTAGTTCTATAATGTATACAAAGCATATTTATAAACCTGTATCATCAAAAGTACTAATCATTAAGAGACTATCAGTAGACCTTTGAGCATTTTTTTTTCCTCAAGTACCTAGCTGAGAAAGACTGTCAATAGTCCTAAAATATTTGTGACAGTGACCCCCTCTTCTTTCACTCAATAATCTCAGTCTTATGCTTGAACAGATGAAGGAGAAAAAGGCTTATTGATTATTCAGTCAGCGATGTCTCTTGGATAAACAGAAAAAAGGTTTGCCACAGAAAATACCTACAATGAACTCAAGATAATTAGGGGAAAAAAGTGACAAACAACTCTTCATTCATCTCCTGGAGAAGTTACTGCATTTCTAGCCCAGAAAAACCAATTATTCAAACCTTGCCTCCTCCATTTCCTACATTGCTTCCTTCTTCTGATGAACAAGAGACCTTTCAACACAGATGTGGTAGTCTTGCTTTCTTTTCTGTTTTCTGCCCACAAGCAAATTTATTGCTCACACCAGGTTGACAGCCTCGGAAACTGAAAGGGCCCCATTTAGCCACAGAACAGACACTCCACTGGCCACGCAGGCCTCTTCACATTACCCCACCAATCTGCTTCGACCCTGACCCAAAAGGAGCAAATGTCAGCAGCAGGCAGATAGACCAACTGCCATTTCCATTCCAAGCCTCATATGATTCCTGACGCTGCCAAAAAGCTATCAAGTCGTGCTGGTAACCGTGGACCTAGCCCTGTGGACACCTTTGTGGATTTGAACCACCTATTAACATAACACAGAGAACCTAATTGTCAAACTGTAACAAATATAGACTATTATTTACTTGGCTGGGTTCAAATCAGAGACCCTTGGGATGACAGGTTCCGTTTCTAATTAAATCTGTCCTTTGCAATCCAGTCCCAAGGGGTGGGGGGGGGCGGGGAGAGTGGAATACAAAACCCTGACAAATTATGAAATCGGCATTTACTAGTACAGAGAGAGAAGAGGGCTCAAAAACTAAAGGTCATGAGCCCCGACCAAACAAACCCTTATTTTCTGTGTAATCCAATACTGGAAGCCTTACCATGAACCACACTGGGAAGAGAATTCCCCTTCAGATGCTAACTTTCAGCTGCACCAACCTCACCAGCTAAGTTCTGTTGCTAAGCACCTGTTGTTCACTGTTAGGAATTACATTTGCCTTTTTACGTTTAACAGCGTGCACTTTAAGCGGAAACCCAAATGGTTACTGCAGAATTCAAGCTGAGGGGTTTCCCCACTGAAAAGAGATCTTGTAGCAAAAGAGAGAGATTAGACCAAGTTTTACCTAGAGGTATCAATGAAAAAAGCTAAGGCCGGAAGGACTGCAGAGAAGTTGCTGCATATGGTTGGTCACTAAGGCAACCAGTTTTTAAACGAATTATCATATATTACCACCTAAATAACCAGTTTTGTAATTCTTCTAGTCTTTGCTGTAGAGAGCAAAGTTGAAACTTTGCTTCAAAGTGGATGTAAGGAAAACCTTTTTCACCGTCAGGAGAGACGAGCAGTGGGACGGACTGCCCAGGGAGATTCCGCTGTCTCTGCCCTTGGAGGTTTGTCAAGACCCACCTGGATAAAGCCCTGAGTAACCCGATCAGACCTCACAGCTGACCCTGCTGTGAGCACAAGGTTGCACTAGAGACCTCTTGAGGTCCCTTTCAACTTGAATTATCCTATGATCTTCATCTTGAGGCAAATATCAGACCAATGTGATTGAAAAATACTATGACACTGTGATGGATATGAATGCATAGCAGCCAAGGCACTAAATACTACTTGAATGAGGAGGCTTTTTATTCTGAAGTTCTGCACAGAGTACTACAAATATTACTGCTGCAAATACAGTGGACAAAGCAAAAATAAATTTGTTCATAACATTCCTCTTGGCCATACCTCTCTACTTTCCAGTAAAAGTACCCTTGCAGAACCATTAGTGTACAAAGCCTTGAAGGTTTTGGTGAAGATGCAGAGAGTGACACAGGAGAGCACACTGAATGATGAGTAACGTGGCTAATCCTGGTGTGCAGACTGGAATCTGGACCAGGCTTTCAGGCAGCAACAGATGTTATGAGACTTCAGACAGCTGGCCACAGCTTCCACTGCTATGCTTGCAATAGCTACCCACAGGCAAGCTGTGGAAATAAGAGATCTAGGTGGTATTGCAAGATCTCTGCGTATCCGTGAGGTCTCTCTGGTTCTGGGAAAAAAAACATACCTTCAAGTTGCAGCTCCTCTTGGCATACAAAAAGGATGCAGCAGTAACAGGACTAAACCAACCCCCCTCACACTACCTGTGGCTGCAATGAACACACTAGTGCCACTGAATCAGTAACACTGCTTTGAGGAGTACTGCTTCTATACCCACGGTTTATGTTGCCTTATGTTTTCTGCCCTTTACCTACTACTAATTTTAATGTAACAAAATACACCTCAGCGGGTCACAGACTTGACTGAGTCCTGAGTGCCCAGAAACAACATCCAAGTTTTATGTGCTCATCTTTTTTTTTTTTTTTTTTTTTTTTGATGGAGCTGTACCCTCCTTCCATTTTGCTATTCAGGCACTCAGACCACCATCTTACATATTTTATCACTGGAGTTATTCACAAGATTGCCAACCTTTTGGAAGTAATTTCTTGTTCCATCGCACAGATCCACAGGGAGAACTTAGCCTTTATAGTGAAAATCCTAATGCCAAAATTTACTTTTTCAAATTAAAACTAGATCCAGTAGTCAAGCTATTCAGATTGCGTTTTGAACCTCCTTGAACAAAGTCAGTTGAGCAAGGATGCACAGAGTATTTGTGACAATAGATCTCCTCAAGATCTCCTCAAGCAGGATCTCTTCAAGAAATTCAAACCTCTTATGAACTGGTCAGAAGGAAATTTCAACTATGCCTCAAAACCTCTCTTTATGAAAGTCATATATAAGATGTCTTTCTTCTCTTTCTGTATTCAGAGATTTCAGTGTAAATAACTATTTGGAGTGAGAAGAACACATTCTTAAGTATTTATTACAGAAAGGATATTATATAAAGACTTTCATACTAAGGTGTGGTCCAGTAATTCTAATCATTGCTCTAACATTGACTCCTTGTCTTGTTAGCTAAAACTAATCCCATGTGTAAAAAGAAGATTATTTTTTTACTTTAACATTTGGTGTCCTTGTCATAAAATTAACCTTCCTTGTTCCTGTATGATTCCTATGCCTTGATAGTCAACTACCTTAATCTTCCTTATATATACAAGGTTCTTCAATAACTCTGCCTTTGGTCTCTGTTCTAATATTTTAAGAACGTCGTTTCTGTCCTTTTCACCTATTACAACTGCTCCACTCAAATACATAATGACCTTCAACCTGATCTGATCTTCTCTAGTCTTAGCTGATACCCTTCTCTCACAGCTCTCTACCCCATTTCAGCAAACGCTGTTCCCTTTCACCTTTCATAGACCTACTATTTCCATCCATTCCCCTCTTTTGGCAGAAAACTCAGGTTTCAGTTCTTTTCCCTGGACTGAGCCTGATGGATCTCATGCCCTTACTGCCTTATCCAACAGCTCGACAACCTTCACCCTATTTCTCCCCATAGGTAGGCAGTTAGCAAGTTTTTTTAGAAAATTCTTCATTCCAGTTCTTCAACAACATCTCTGAAAGCTATCCTTTCTTCTTTACATCTATTGCTGAAAAGCTGTAAATGAAGTCTTAACTATTCCAGACTCTTCCTCTTGGTGCCTTCTGTCAAATTCTGTTTCTTGGAATAGTTAAAATTTCTTCTATACTTCCATGCATCTGAATTCTAAAAGAACACTTAACAAAGACAACATCTGTGTATTACAAAGCTGGGACTCTTGAAGGACTTCACTTGGCAGTCCTGCACAAAATGAACACACTAAAATAGAAATTCCCAAAGGCAACATATCAAAAGTCATAAATGCCCAGAATCAATCGTGTGAGTTTCAGCGCCTATATTGATAATTCGTTGCCTTCTCCTTGGCAAAAATCTACCTATGCCAACTACATTATGGAATTTTAAAGTTACAGCATATGCATTCTGGTTTTAGTTAGAACTCAACAATGTAGTAGAAATGGAAGCAGGCATGAGATTGTGACAACAGAGGCCAGCATGTGAGTGGAAGACCTCTTCCACAGGAAGTTGGTTCAAATAATTTCTTCCCTGTAATTTCAGCTGAAAGTGTTAATCACAGTATTGAATTAACTCAACACTGAAGACCTTATAGTACCTCTCTCCAAACTGTAAACATGCCACAACACAGAATCATTAGGGCTATGGTACCCGCATCCCCACTTAAAAGTATGTACGTTAAAACTAATCATTGCACCCTTCTGAATTTGTATTTTGCAGCACAGGCACAGAGCACGAGAGGAAACAGGAAACATTGTGCTAACATGACTATAGTATTGATGAATAAAAACCATAACCCCCAGGCTAAGCTGCCAAATAAGTAGTGAATTAATTTCTGTAAAGTACTCCAATATTACAAAGGTGTGTTGAAAGGTGTCTGCTCATGTTTCAAATTAAACGCACTGCTGGTCAGCATTAGCACCTCAGCTTTGAACAGCAGCCATTTGCCTATAACACTTCAGGGGCTGGGAAAAACGGATTTGCCGTTCACACTGGAATAATTAGAACATGTCAGGAAGAATTAATTTCCTCATTTTTCAAAAGGATACACAGAAATTACCATGTTATTATATGACAGGGTCCCTTGGAGAATTGTATTAAATTTAATTTCTAGCGCAGCCCACACAACAAATTAAAGTCATAAATAAGATGGAAAGAAGCGGGACGCAGAGCATATGTTTATGGCAATGAGTGAAGCCAAGGGACCAGAAACAACTATCTTCATTTCATTTTATTTAAATCAGCCAGACACTGTGTATCTGAATGACAGCACTTGTTAATGGTGCTGAGATTATAGGCTCCTTAATTTTAGGAAACAGAAGCAGTCACTCAGTATTTGAAATGGTATTTTTTTCTACAATACAGATATTATGCCTTTCGAGGCAGCTTCTCAGGGCCCTGCAGCAATGTGCAACTTCGTAACATGAGATGCACTTTTAATTGTTTTGTTTTGTCTCCGTAACAGAGGAGAGTTGACACAAGTATTTTTAACAGAAATACAAAACCAGAAAAAGTGACTGGTAATTGAGAGAACTAAATCTTCGGGTAGGCAGAATATTCCCAGAGCAAGAAAGACAACGGGAATAGCCAGTTACCACCGTGATTTTATTTGACGCAGTATTTAACCGCCAGTATCTGAAAACATTTTCTACTTTCAAGCAATCCTAAATCTTCTGCTAGTATTAATAAATAAATAAATAAATGTAATCTTACTGCTTGCTAATACTCCAATCACACAAACTTCAGAGCCTCAGAATCTTAGGTCTCTCCTCAGACCCAGGGAGCCACACGACATCATTTTGCCCCTTCAGTAAAGAACTCACACTCTCACAGAAGGATTTGTGAAAGTGGTCATTTTATACAAAACTGAAGTCAACCCAACTGCACTTTAATAACATTTATAAAAATTTAATAAAGGTTTATAAAATATTAACAGTACTTTAACTTATTTTAATACCTCCTTCTATATTATTCTTTGTACATTTCAATTTTTAATTGTTGTGAAACTCATGCACTAAGATGTTAAAATCAGACAGAATTACACTGAACATCCCCTCCTGTCTCTGTGCATCTATAGCAAGTAAGACGACTTCTTGTTCAAGCTTCTGTATGTACGAAGGCATGACAAAATCAGTGAAATACAGGATCTGATAACATTAAATTCTGGAATACAAGTTGGCATAATTACTACTCATCTGTACTGTGAAATTGCTGCCTACCACAATATTGTATGAGATAGCCTTCATTTTTAACCTCAGAAGCTTTTTCAGAAACACTCACTGGTACTTCCCTTAGCAGGAAACAAAGGTTATTCCACAATTATCGAAAATGAAACGTGCGAGAACAGGTGATAAGGAAAGTTAACAGAAACATTCAAAATGACAGAAGCAATTGGTATAAAAAGATAGACTAAAGTTCGTCTCCGGACAGGACATTAACCTTTTTCTGTTGATACCTGTAAAGTTTTTTTCATACAGGCATATTCTGTGATATGGGAAAAAAAAAAAACTAGAGAAATCTTCCAAATACATTAACCTGCACACTACAAACTGCCAATATCCAGTTTGCAACCATTTTATCATGCTCGTTGGCTCAAGACAATCTTAAAAAGAAAAGAGAGTTTGCATACTTTAAGAAATAGCTGTCATGGATCTGAGCACTCCCTTGGGTGCAACAAACTTTAAATAATTTGTGAATCAATTAACCAGCAACTCTCTACATAACACAGATTTCACACTCCCAGGTCACTGCATTATCAGCTTGATACGAATCATAACATTTTGGAGAAAAGTTCATAATTGAAATCATTAATTAATTTAACAGGAGCTTTTAGTTATGCATAGCGTTACACAGCTGTAAAGGAGCAGAGATCAATTAGTTGTTTCTCTGACAATTTTCTCTACTTGGTGGAAAACTTTTCAGTTTATGAAGCATATTACTTTCATAGCCTTTTATAGCTATTTTAAACTCTAAATGTTTAAAATTATTTTATACAATTCTAATGCAAAAAGAAAAACTCAAGTAGTGTAAGAAAGAATCAACTATTACTTTGCAGCACCAGATGGTATGTAGTTACCTGCAGTCCTTTGGACTTAACAGAAAATAAAAATAAGGATATTTAAATAGGGATCAAATATGCTTTACAGAAAAACAAACATAACCAGGACCCAAAATAATTGACTCATATTTTGAATTTGCTTTCTTCTAACATAGCTAATAAGTGATACCTAAGAAAGCTGCAGCACTTACATGAGAAATGCATCAGCATTATAGGAGGAGAAGCAGTTGCAAAGCATACCATAAAGAGGGAAGGTTTTCACTGGAATAGACTTGGTGACAGCAGAAGTACTACTACCTCTCCACAGAATTCCTTTACAACTATGAAAGTCTAACACAGAATCATGAGAAAGATTAAAATAATGGAAAACACATTCTGCAGTGAGGCAGCCAAGTGGCTTACTCCATCAAATTTGCTGAAGAAAAAGAAAAAAAAAGGCTTTAGATCAGAATCTAGCAGTACGCACACGGAATAGAAAATACAATAACAGAGGATTTTTCAACCATACAGACAACCACGGCTGTAAACTTAGATTAAACCAATTCAAACTAGAGCTATGGCATGCAGCTTAATAAGTGAGATCAATTAAACTCTAAAACAAATTAACAAAAGGTTCTGGTACATCTGCTATCACTGTAAATTCTTCCAGTCAGGCTACATCCCACAAAGAGATATCCTCTAGTCTAGCTATAGGTAGCAGACTTCAGGGGCAGTTCTATGCCTGCATTACGTAAGCCACAGGAAGTATTTTCAGAACAGTAAGGAGTAATTAGATACTAATAAATAAATTTTTTTAAAAAGATTGAGAATAATAATGGAAAATAAGTAAATTAGGTTTTGTATTTGCCTTCAGTTTAAGCTGTCATCATTAAAAACTTATTTTTAAGTTTTTGCATTTAGGACCTGAAATCTGAGGACCTTCTATGTTTTAAAATCATGTGTGTATATATACACGTTCTTTTTTTTTTAATTGGACAAGTTTTCAAACAGTTCAGCAGACCATAGGGTATCAATTACTTCAGAGCAATTATTCAGTAGTCCTAGTTATTTAACCTTCATCATCTTTCTCCTCTTCAAGAAATTACTTTCTAAACATACTACCTAAGAGGCTGTGAAGGAGAACAGGAGGTAGAAAATATCATGTGAATCAGAAACCCTTTTGGTGATCCACATGGAATGGTAATGTTGTGAATCCATTGCTAAATACTCATCAGACCATCTCCCAGGGCCCTATTAAAATCATTAAGGACATATTTGAATATGAGTTATTCTGTTTTGAACATATTTGAACATGCGTAATTCTATTTTGGTCCAACGCAAACCCATCTCTATGCAGCCTTATGATATAGTTTCAAATCCAAGCAGAAGTGAACAGTCCTTATACTTACTGTTTCTCAAAAACCTAGATCGCTTTCTATGAAGACATCAGCAGAACTCAACCAGAAATGTCAGAGGGTTTAACTGATCCAAGAGGAAAAGCTCTCTCATGACAACAACAGAGAGCACTGCTGCTTGCCTAACCAGCTCTGGAGAGCATTGAGGAGCTTGAAGTCTAAAGATAAGTGGGCATTGGTGGGAATCTCAACCATCTTGGAAATGAATGTGCTATGCAACAAGAATTCCTGACAACTCAGATGAGCCTCTGAATCAAAGATCCAAAGTAGAATCTTGACCAAACTACAGCATTCAGAGACACAGCCAAGCAATTATACACAAAATAGAGCAATACAGCAGAGATTTGACTCAAACATTGGCTCCTTCCTTAGCTGGAAGTCTACAGCACAGAAGGAAAAATAACATGAAGAAATGGTTGACCATGCTTTACAATTAACTCACTGGCTGTATAAGAGTCCAGATGTTCCAGCTCCTGTAAGTAGCAGCATGGCTCCAAATTAAATAGCTAAAGCGCCAGAGATATTGGGAAACCCTAGTACTGTCAAAGCTGAAAAGGAATCTGTTGTATACCGCCCTCTCTCTTCTCTGGTTGGAGGCACTACCACAGATCTTCCCTTGGAGATTTCTCCTTCTCTTGATGGGTCAGAAATTCAGTCAAATTGCAACACCCTTATGGGCCTGGGAGATGACAACTTCCCATTCCAGTATGGATCACAAATGTTTGCCAACCTCTTCCTAGAGAAATTAATAGCAATTTTTCAAATGCATTTAATATATATCTTATGCAGTCAGCACATCATCCTCAAATATTCTACCACTAGAATAACTGAAATGACTTCCACATACAGACTCCAACAGGTTTGGGTGTTGTCACAAAGCTTCAAGGATTACTAAGACTATTGCCCATTCACTACAGTCAGCTCTAAATCAGCTGTACTAATACCAGTTTTTATAGTCTGAGGCTGATTTGTTGATGGTGTAAAAGGAAATTCTTACAGTGTAAGAACTCTGGCCTTTTCCTCCGTGAACTGAAATGTAGGTAAAAATCCTTCATTGAAGATCTACAGAACTCCTTATTGATGACCTCTGTCTTCAGTTATTACACACAATATCTACAAATGTAATATTAATGAATTTTCTGTTTTGTTATGAATACTATGTTGTACCCTCTAACCACAAAACTCACAAACTTCGAATAGGAGAGGATATACAGCAATGACATTTGGGTACCGGAATTAGGAGCATAAATTCTCCTACAAACAGACATTTGGGTACCGGAATTAGGAGCATAAATTCTCCTACAAACAATGGACATAGTGGAAGGCAATTCTTCACTTGCGCACTTGGAATTGCCTGCTGGAGGGTTTATGTAGTGCCTGTACAGCAATGCTAATTCAGGCACTATGCAGTCCTAAAGTGACACACTGACTCCCTTACTCCCATCATAATCTTTCATGACGATCAAAGTGGTACTTCATGAAAGTTTAGAGAAATGGCTTGGAAGGGGTGGGAAGGGATAGGGGGGTGCTTTTTGGTTATTTATTGTTGTTTTGCTTTGATTTTAAATAGACCACATCAACGTTGAGGGCTTTATTACTTTAGAGCAGTATTTAGTATCTTACTTACATCAGGTGTTCACTTTGGAATATATTTTATAACTAAAATATAGCAATACATAATAAGATAAATTTAAACCCAGGAATTACTGCTGGACCTTAATCTTATTCAGTGAAACAAAGCTCCTTCCGCTAGTTCTCCAGTCATTATTCTTTCACATCCCACAATTTTAAGTTTCTTTGAATATCTGCAGCACCAATGAACCTTCACGACCTGATTTTTAAATAGATTTTGTTTTCTTTTAGCCTTCTATAAATTAATACATAGGCCAGTCTATCAACCACTCTCAGCCTTTCCGGTCTGAAATCTTCCCTATGGAAAAGATTTCGATGAAGCAGGATCCCCTACTTACAAAATGAAGATGATATGAAGGACATGATGTGACTCAGAGTACAATTTCCACTTCAAGTAAGTCACATTATCATTTGGCACTTTTCATTAAGGCACAACAAAAAATCTGTGTCATAGAAAACAGGCTCTCAGTTACCCCAGAACTCTTCAAAATAAAGGAGTAAAAGCCACAATGGATATGTTTGGTTAATTAAGAGTTAAGATTATTTTAAGGGTGATGCCTTCCCTTGTTTGTTACAAAGTGCCCTTTTGATGCCATGGAGATGAAAGGACAATTTTAACAAAGACCCCTCAGAAAAAAAATACCTACTGCTACATGGCTATTTTATTCATAGAATGTGATGGCCAGTAGCCATTAGTTGTCCAAGCAGTAAGAACATCGGCAACATAGAGCATATTAGTAAACCAAAGATCACCATTGGCATTCATTTTCAACTTCTAGAAAAAACAACGAGAGAAAATTGTCAAGGCATTCAGCTAGCCGGTGAAGAACAGCCAGTATATGAAGGCCCTCAAGTGAGCTGTCAACCTCTCCTTGATGAGCAAACTGCTTGTTGTACGGGGGTTCCACCACAGATATCTGCAGGGCATGAAAAGCAACCCGTAAACATCAAGTACACTTACCAATGTGTTTCAGATTTCCCAAAGTCTGCCTTGTATTTGATAGGTCATACTGAATATTAAAAGTTTGTTAGTAACTACAGCTTAATTAAATAATTAACAGATACATCACTGGTATGAACTATTAGGGTCCCACTACTCAGCAGGCTGTTATAAAGCCCTAAAACACCATCCACCTTCTCTTTGAGAGCCTTTAAAACGTATTCTACAACGTTTTTGTTGAGAAGTCTGTCAAACCGAGTTTTAAGTGAAAAATTTTGTTCTGAAGCACAAAGATTTCATTTCCTTTAGAGAAGAGTCTGTTTTCACAAAAGAAATTAGAGAAAAATATATTACAATTGTTACAAAATTGACCTCCTGAAACTTGTATTACAAGTCCAGGTTATTTTTTCAAATGATGGGGTTCCCCCCACCCCAGTTCTTTGTATTACGCCTTATTGTTTTGGCAGTTTGTGGAGGTTTTTTTAACTATCATTTTGTTCCTTTATTTTATAGGCACGTCTAAAATTAATTACATCTATAATACATAGATTTCTATTAATCTTTTAATTTGTATAGGATTAAAATGTACCTTATTCATAAAGTGTGATTTGTTTAGGTGAAAGATGGCAGGTTTTTACTTATCATGTCATATTTCTACAAAACACAAGCCTGGCTGTGAATCAGTACACCCTGCCAAAGCGAGCAATGCGTCTTGTATATAGGTTATTTATGGGGGAGCATATATACCAACTTTATAACACTGCACTGCACTACTCACTGCAAAACGCTGGTCCAAAATTTACTGAGGTACTTTCCTGGACTTTTCAGATTTATTAACTTCCAAAGCGGCCACAATGCTGGTGACCAATGATCTCCTCAAGGGTAAATCACCAGTATTTTAAAATCTTACTATTGTCAATTATTTGTTTTCATCAGGCATAGTCTCCTGAAGGAAACTTGTGGCCTGTCACATGTTAGAGAGATATTACCTGTTTCAGAACTCCCAAAGCATTAAGTAGATGTCTCTGGAGGTTCCTTTACACATCTAAAGGTAATTAAATAGAAATATTTCTTTACTTTTTTTGGTGGAAATTTCATTCTTTTCAGTCACTGATATGCAATAAAACCTGGTTTGATAGTACTAAGAATTCTCCCATTAATGTCTAGGAAATTGCAGGAAGTTTTTTTATTTCCTTTGATACTCCACCGTATTTCCCTTCTCTTCTTGGGACATCCTGCAGAATGTAATGCTCACAAGCTGTATTTTGTGATCCAAGAAGTACTGGGGAAAACTCTTACATTAAACTAATTTTATGTCAAAAAGAACACCCATTGGACATATGCAGTGCCTCAAGTAATTCACAACTCTCCTTGTACCTTACATCATTCCTCGTTTATGTGGATCCTTTGCAACACGAGCATCTTAAAAAAAATGTGAGTGTACGGATATATGTACGCTAAATAAGAGACCAGTACAACTTGTAGCACATCATTGTTACTGCACTTGCATTTTGGTCCAAGTGGCCAGTTTCAAGTATTAAAATCCAGTAAGTGCACCTAACAGTGAACTTAATACAAGATCTGTTTTTCATTAACAGGCAGAAGTTTCACATCCCACAAAGAACAAAGGTAAAGCACAGTTTGGGGCACTTTCTTTAGAAACAGAAAGATTTCATTAATCCAAATTAATATTTTGAGACAAGCAGAAGAGTCAGATTCACATTTGGGGAAAATCGGGAACAGTCTCTTCAACACAGGTAACTAGCAAGAATGTGCAGTGTTTTCAGCCCTCAGCTGAGGGATTTACCTTTTAAAATTTTTTTTCAAAACTGGAAGTTTGTGCTTGGCTGTTGCATCCTCTGCTTTCTAACAATGATGGGGCCTAAACACTCAAAGGTAGCCGAAAATTGCGAGTACATTTCTGGAAACAATAGATTAGCAGTTCCCACCAGCTGAACATTTGCAAAATGAAATATTTCACAGTAGATTTTGCCAGAACAAATAGAGTTTAGAGTTAATTGTTATTGGGTTACATCCCTTTTAGGAAGGTGTTTGGCTAATAAATATACTTGTTTTTCAAGCCATTATAAGCTTTTCAATACCTTGTCCATTGTAGGTATGACCTGGTACCATACCACTCAACAGGTTCAATCTCATTTCTATGGCATCTACTGTTTATTTCTCCCTTTCTTGGAAAAATTTAGCTATTTTATTTAGTTACTTGATTGCTGACATATGTGCCTTTTAGGCATGCTTCTTCCATGTAGCTACTTGGATTTGTACTATGAGCTAAAATGATAGGAATTAACCATGGCTGAGCAATTTTTTTTTTTTTTTTTTTTTTGAGAACTTTGTTCTCTGCCTTGGAATATTTCCATTGAGTACAAGAAATTAGGTGCTCTAATATAAGCACCTGTGCTAGATGCTAATATAAGCACCTCTGGTATGATGGTGTCTCGCTATTCCTAGAAGTTCAGCTTTATTGAAGAACACCATGGTGCCACCTTTTATAGACCTGTTACAGATGTCTGACAACTTCTGGTTTGGTTTTCTTTGTTAGGAGCTATGACTGTTAGAGTAATGTGAGCATGAGAATCTCATCTTTTGTACATTTTTGCAAATATCTAACAGTCATAGACCCATAGAAACATTTGGAAATATAAACTTTAGGGGCACAAATATAATGAGAAAAAAAAATGAAGATTCCTTTGCTTTGTTTTACTTTTTTGAAGGATGACAGTTCATTCAAGTTTTAAACACTTGCAATAGGCAACTTAATGCATGAAACTTTTTGCTGTCAAAGACTGGAGATTCACTTGCAAAACAACTACATAGGCTTTTGCAAATTCAAAAGCTCTACCTTTCTGAAGAATTCCCATTTAAAACATTCCATATGAGTCCATAAAGGCAATAAATATTTTTGGCTTGAAGCAGATAACAGATACATCCAAACAATTAGAAAAGGCCAAAATATATTATGCAAATTGGATGTATTTAGCATGAACTCTCTGCAATTTCTATATAAACAAATTATTAGAATATTCCCTTCAAAGGCCAATGTGATTAGCACAAAATCTTCACAAATTCCCCTACTGTCTAATGAAGTACATGTATTTTTGCTTAGAGTTATCACAAGTAGTATGTCAGCTATATATAAACAGCAAAGATTATAATGGTGTCTTTTGTTCTAGGAAATCTTAGAACATCCACACATTTAATCTCTGGTTTTCTATGATATAAGAAAAAAAAAAAAAAAAGAAAAAAAAAGAGGAAACGAGTCGTCATCTTGGGATACCCACAGAAAAAATTAACTACTTGAACATAGGTAACAATGGTTCAAACTATGGACACAGCAACAGGCTGAAAGATTTCTCAAAATCCTCCATCCACAGATACTAAAATATTTACTGATAAGCATTGATAATACTCTCTAACTTAGATGCAATTACAGAAAAATCAGACTCGTCATTTTTCCGTTTACTGAACTGAGACTTCTTTTTTTTAATCTTGCAACTTGACCACAGATGTTTCAAAAGGCATTCTGCAGCCAAAACCAGGCCAAGTAACACATGTGAAGGATTCATTACTGTCTACAGAGTAAATAAGTCAGAATAAACGTTTACATGGAGGAAGGCCTAGAAGGAGCTCATATTTCCTTGTTTGTATATGTTTTAGTCAGACCCTAAATGCAATCTGTACATAGTTTTTTTTGTGGTTTCATAAAATGTTGTTAAAATGTCCAGCCTGGTGATAGGTACTATATGATGCTGCAAAAGGTTTACTGTTCTCAAATTCTTAGCGCTCTAGAAACAAACAATCACTTCCATCTGCAAAAGGCAGCTGAATAAAAATAAAAACTAAATTGTAGTAGAAAGGAACACATAGACAGCAGGGGAAAAGGATCAACTGCCACAATTTATTGCTATAGTTTAAATGGTGCGGCAACTTTAACATAGTAGCAGAGGCAGGGCACTTACGGCAATATTATTCTTATTAGAGCATTGCACTGTCAGAGAAAACAGGAGTCCATTCACAGACATTAAATACAGCAGAGTAAATGTGGGGAAGTGATTTGTACTTTGTGGCAAAATGGTATATCCTCCCCTTTCCTGTTATGATCCATACTGGAACATACCAGACAACTAGTGAATGTGATCCACTGTTCAAAAGCAAGATTAACTGAGATGCTCCATGGCAAGAAAATAAATTTGTTTCCAGTGAAATAATTATTCTTATAGAATGTCATCGTCTCTCACAGCATAAAGAGACAGGTGATGACATTCAATAAAATGTGATTTTTATTCCCATTTTCTTGACATGAAGAGATATACGACTTACTCAGCTCCCTTGAATTATATGCTCTGAGGTCATGTCTTATTTTTTTTAGAATGCCATCACTGGCTACATAATAGTTAAGTGACTAGGAAAAATGGGAATATTATTTTCCATTCAACATAATCCTGTGTAAGTATCTGAAAGAGCAGCTATTCATGTAACGTGCCCAGCAATATTGCAGTCTTTGTTTCTGTATTTTCAAAAGCTAATCCTACCTACATTTGAGCTACTTAGGCATATCTATAGCAAGTTACTATGTGACAAGACTTCCAAATATGACAAGAGCTATTATCTGTAAAGAAATAACAGAATGTATAACTCTTTGTACCATCTAATATTCTTTAGCATTTCAAGTAATTAGCAGCTTATTCCAAAAACATTTGAATAGTTAACAGATTCGATACCTATGGTTAATCCTCATTAAAATTACGATTACATGATATAATTACATGTAAATAAGAAAAATGAATTCAATAAAACTCTTACCCTTTTCAATGTTGGGCACTATGTTGGGAATCATACAGTATGTACAATTAGATTTATACTGCTAAGCTAAAAATATTGGTGAAGATCTAAAAATGACGAACAGTGCCTTTTAAATTAATGTCTTATTAGTTGAGTGAAGTACACTGACAAAGAATAATTTATGCTTATTCAAACTGCTCTCGACATCTTCAGGTGTTTCCAAATGAGCTCACAGAAGAGTGATTAAATGCATCTGATAACAAGCCACACATTGCTGAAATTACTTACCGCCTCATTTTATGATTAATTAAACATGTAGATTAAAGTTGCAAAAGAATTTAGATTAATGAGCAAGTTAAGTCTTGCTGATATAAGTGAATTGGGAATTGGATGCTCTGTGGAACTTTATAAACATGCATTTTATAATGAGTAAGACAAGGCTACATGTTGAATCCTGGCCACAAGGGCCTTTGACGATGCAGTCTTTTTTAACATGGTTTGACAGCTTTCAAATAACATTCTACTATAGACTTTAAACTTTGTGCATTGCTGTAAAACATGAGACTACATAACTCATGTATTAGGAGTACGATTATTTCAAAGCTCTCCAAGGTAATGACCCCCTGTAGCAGCAGCTGTTCAGAAAAATTACAAGCTCGATTGTTATTTTAATCAGAGAGAGTTTAGTAGTTAAAAGCAGTTATGCAACTAGTAAAATTATACGACACTCCATCAGTAGCCTTATAGCATCCTTCATACCCCTGTTCCTCTCCAATTCCCCCGCCCAAAAACCTTGGTCTTATTAGTAAAACAGGGTGCTCAGTCATTCATGAAAAATTCAAAGCCATTTATTAAGTCTGGTTTCTGTGCAAGGCAAGGTAACATTTAAATTTATGATGATTCTTATCAGCTCCAAGAGTGTGTCAAAATATCTGCTAGGTTTGCCAAGTGTCCAATTTTTCTCTTTTAAGATCTGCTATACCTAATCCATGTAGCTTAGTCAGTGTCAGAAAGCCAAGTTGGACTTTATGACTTTGCAGGGCAAAAGCAAATCAGATCGCTCGGAGACGTACTACACTTTGGACAAGGATGAAGAAATTGAAGTCACTGAACTATCTGTGCGCTTACATCATTTGTAAAAACTTCCATGACCTACTGCATAAAGTGACTCTTGCAGACTCACCTGAGATAGCCGGTTACTTTTAAACCATTTGGTTCTTATTTTTAAAATTTAGATAAGGAGCCTTTTTCTTGATCTCTGGCTGTATCCTTTCAATTTATGCTGTAACTTCAAAATGTCAAAGGTCTACCCAACAAAAATCAAGGCAAACGAGAACCAAAAAGGGCCACATAACAGAAGTTGCACATGATGGATATGAACCTCAGGTCATTTACATGTGCTAATCTTTTCTGAGCATGCGTATCAACAGAAGTAAAATGACTTAATTTAGCAGAACACGTGCTTTGAATACTTTGACTTCTTATTGATTCACTAAAGCACTTTAGCATAAGTTAATTCTCAAACTTCAGTTGGATTGATGCACACAAGTATATAATTTAGAATATCAAGACTGCCAATTCCTACTTATTCTGCGCAGAATGATGCTCTAAAATAGTATATACTGCTTTAGGACCACAAGCCTCATCTGATTTGTTAAAGGTGGGACTGAATATGCCATTTAGGGTCAGGCCTGTCTTGTGTCCAGATAATCATCTTCAAATTCTTTTCATTCTGTTTTCTAAATGATTGTAACCTTTTCATACTCAGCTACTTGGGTAATATATTTAAAAGCACCTGTAAAAAAAAAATTAAAACAAAATACTTATTGTGTATGCAATGTGACAATCAAGTCTTAGAATGGGTTCCTCGTATTTGCTAACCAACTCTGTCCATATATTTTAATGCTGTCTGCTATGCTTTCTGGCCTTTCCCCAGAAGACACTGCTTATTCCATTAACTTCCAGTCTGGGACAATTATGTATTGCCCTGAACCCATCGCTGATACAAAATCTCAGTATACTGCAGAACAAACTAGAAGCAAAGAAGTATGGACTGAAACAAGTTTTTTTCATTATATGCTGGAAAAAAAAACATGATAAAAAGTTTTCAAGAAGTGAAAAAATAAGTTTACAGTCAAATAAAATTACTTCTATTGAGCCAATAAATGCAAATCAATGGCAAATCCATAGCAGTGTCACAAGGCAGGTTTGGGGTTTTTTTTACCTTTGATATTCATCAGAAA
Source organism: Chroicocephalus ridibundus (assembly GCF_963924245.1). NCBI lineage: Eukaryota > Metazoa > Chordata > Aves > Charadriiformes > Laridae > Chroicocephalus > Chroicocephalus ridibundus. The sequence continues at coordinate 15,569,377 of NC_086287.1, forward strand.
AAAAATCTCACAGTAGGTGTCACAAAATGTCATTATTTGATAGCGGGCACTAAACGCATATCTGATGTCCTTAATTATTAGAAAATTGTCTAAAACAATGAATTTCATCATCCAGTTCACTTTTTCCATGTATTTTTTGTGCTTCTCTGTCATATGCATTTAATGAATTCTACTGAAAGAAACTTAGTGCTTAGATGTACGGAGTAGTACATAAAATTTTCAGAAACTAATATCCCACAGGATAAAACAAACAAACAAGTGGTAACTTGCTGCCTGGCTCAGAGTCCAAAGGAAAAAGCCAGTGAAAAGGTAGTTGTTCTGCTTGGCATTATGAATTACTAAATGAAATAATATATTATCTTTCCCTAACTTTATTATCCTCCAGAATACATTTGTTCCCATCCCGTAAGTTTTCCACTAAAGACCACATTTCCTGGATTCAGCTATTTGCTCAGAGGGCAAAGCAGCTCCACCCCTCCCCTGTCACCATATTACACTGAAGCTGTATTCAAAACAGTTAGAAGAAGGACCGGGAATTATTGCACGAACAGATTTTTAAAGAGCTACCTGATCTACACTGAAGCACTAGGCTTCAGCAAGTACACAAGAAGTACAGTTAGCCAATTAAACTTTTAATTAATCAGCTAGCAAAGCTCTGTTTGTCCTGTTTTCAACAGAAAACAACTTGTAATGTATTTTAAAAGACCTTAAAGAAAATTTTCAAATGTATCAACAAATGAGAATTCTCACTCACATTTTAAAAAGTGACTGGGACACTTACAAGCATAGTACTATAAACTTGCAGAAGGATTTAGACTCCTAAATTGAATTGGCTATAATTTTTCAGATACTCCATCTTATTACAGCTGGAGTAATGTCTTCATGCTGTCTTCAAACTTTTGCCAAACCTAAAGCAAAACTCTGACAGAAATCTGCTGAGATTTCTGGCAGAAATTCCCAGTCACAAAGAGCCCTGGGAGGGTCTATTGTCAAGTTCGTCTGAGGCAGGTATCTGAAGCATCCCCCAGATATGCACAATGAAACTGGTATTTTGAAATTGATACTGCAGCTCTTAAGTCTTCGGATACTTTAGAAGTGTTCTGGAATAATATACTTCTGCAGCCAAAACCTGAGACTACTTTTAACTATGCAGCTACTTCTACTCTGTAAGCAGGATAGAACTCTTATATTACTAAGACACAAAAATTAAAGCATGCAGATGAAGCATAAAGATATACAACGATAACAAATATTTCACCCTGGAGATCTGCCAATGGAAAATGCTGCTAACTCATCCATTTCTTCAAGAAAAGCATGTCCAGCAAATCCCATCTACTGTAGAATGATGTATTTTCACAGACAGAAAAGGAGACCACTTCAAAGCTATCAGTCAGAGCTGACTACAGAGAAGGATCCTCCTACTCAGCTGTTCTCCAGAATTAGATCTTTCCAAGATGTAAATATGAACAAAAGCTTAACTACAGAATTAATGAAAATAACTCTGATTTATAGTCCATATCTGATTTACACATATATCTTCTATTGTAAGAAAACAAGCATTGAGAATTATTACCCTTTTCCTTTTTTTCCTACACCAATAATTGCACAGAAGCATTTTTAAAGGTTGTACCAAAGAACATCCTGGCTTCCTGGCTTTTCTGTGGCCCATACTGCTTGACAGAAGAAATCAGACGCAAAACGGTTTGAAATTAATTGCCTCAGAAGACGACACCTCCACACCGTAATATAGAATAACTGAAGAAACCTTAGCTGGAAGGAATTAAGGAGTGGCCTTTTAAGTCGTCATCGTACTAACGTATGAAACAGATACAAAATTCTCCTGCTGGTAGAGCTGGCTTGCATTCAGGATTGATGGAAGGAATGTTAACACAGGAATAAGTCTGATACATACCGCTAAAAAATGGACAGAAATATGTACATGTGCCAGTAGCACGTGGAGACAGATAGCCCAAAGAATGCTCAGATGATATTTGACATCACTAGCACATGACAACAGACTGCATTATACTTAAAGATAAGAACCAGGATGACATGTCTGAACTTCCAGAGCTCTTCATGCTCCTTTCTCACTTAGCTTCTAATATCCATCTTGACTTAACCGTAAGCATCTCCCTGTGTAAGTGTAAAAACATAGGAAAAATGAGGAGCATCTGCATATTCTACCCCATGGCAGAGCTGACATTTTATCAATTTTGTGGGATTAATTAATTCAAAGGGTGACTTCACAAAAGTCACATTGATATAGTTTAGAGGTAATAAAGCTAGATATAAATTAACCAAATTAAACTAATTCTAATGAACTTGTACTGGTAATGCTGAACACACCAGCCCCCCCCCCGGCAGTGGCTAATTTCCCCTGTTTGTTGAATACAGAAGTATCCTACAAAAAAAAAAATTCAAGCAACCAACTTATAATTTCTGTATTATTGACCAGTGTCAAAATTAGACTCAAGAAAGGATTCCCAAAACCCTATATATAAGATTCCATTCCTGACTTAGAACTGTGAGTAAAGCTACCTTTTCCCTCCTTCTTTCAAAGGGTCTAGAAGTTAGTATTATTCCGAAATACTAAAAAAATATTGTAAGGTACTCAGATATCATGGTGATGATGGCAACAGCAAGTACCCAAAGATAGTTAAAAACAAAGTTCAATAAGCTTATGGACTGTTACGTTAGTGTTTTTCACAGTCTGTCGTTTCACACAGATGAGATTAAAGGGAAAAACAAAACACACACACACAAAAAAAACCCAACCAACCAACCAGAACCAAAACAGCAGCACCCCACCCCCACAACAGATTCTAAGCAGCAAAGAGAATTCATTATTCCATTATCCTCCCCAAATCAACATTTTGAAATAACACCCAGGTATAGATCTCCCTTTTTTGTCTTGGAAATGGATTATTATTCATATTTATCTGAAATGTAGCAGGTAAACGCTAGATATATTCAACAGGGAGCAACAGAGGAAAATGTTTTGGAGGAGCATCCCTTGTTGCATGTTACTCAGTTTTAGCTTAAGCCAACTGATCTTCATTCTGCTCTTTACTGGGTATTCGGAGAGCCAGAATGGGTTTTATCATTCCAGAAAGCCACACATCTCCTATGTAAGGCAGAAATTTAATCTCAATGGATCCCACAGCAATTCCATCAAGATACTAAATAGGAGCAAGAAAAAGCATAGGGTTGTCAAGCACTACAGATGAGTGCTCTGGGAGCAAAGAACTAGTCATCCACCATGTGTCACAGGCTTTTCAACATATTTCCATTTTTCCCTGGGATTAGTTGAAGAAGGGAAAGGAGAGTTTGGCAACCAAATATATGTCTCTGCTTAGAGAGAACTAAGCAGAATGAGGACGGATTACTTCCCTTATTTTATGGGCAGGAAGAGTCATCCATCAGAATGACAAATGCTGTACCTTTATAGGCTCAAGGCCCATCTGTGAAGATCTCAGGATCTGAGCTATTCAGTGGTACTATTGTGAACTCATTGCTATTTTTCTATTAATTTGCTTTAAAAAAAACCCAACATTTTAACAGTAGAAAATAACTGCTGAGGACACCAAGTGATAGTGCTTTTAATAATAACCAAACATTTGAATTCCTTAGAGTATAAGTAGGTTGACTCAAACTCTCAAAAGACAAAGACACAAATGTTTTTTACTGTCTCTTTTTTCCCGTTCTTCTTTTGTTTTATTTTGGTTTTTTTCTTTTTTTTTTTTCCACAGCAATGGCAAGGAAGGCCGTGAATGCTAGTTTGTGTTTGTAGGACTATGTGAATGGATCAGACATTTAGAAAGAGTGGATTGTGTCATAGGGTTCATGAAACATAGCAATGAATGATCAGAACTGAAGAGTAAGCAGCAGCAAAAAGGAATTCTTATGTTCGCATCAAGAGCTACGAACCATTTGAGGGCACTGCCAGGTCCAAAAGATCTTAAAAAACCTATGTGGGAATATCAGGAAAGAATCTCAAATCTGTTGAATCAGGGATTTTTCCAGTAGGAGCAGAAGCGGGGCAAGGGGAACATGAGTATTTAAATTTATAAAGACAATGAACGTTATGATCTTTACTGCCACGTTAAACAGCAACTTTAGTAAATTCTCTGAGAAATCTTTTGTGTTTGGAGCTCCGTAGATTAACAGGATGCCCAAACTAATCTGGGAGTCTAGAAACAGGACTAAGTAGATATTCTCAAAAGATTGTATTTCAATAGACCTCTCATGCATTGGAGCTTGGATAGGAATATAATGACTACTCCACTTCATCATCTAATATCTGTTAAAGACATTTAAATACTTCCTTAGTAATATTACTTCCTCTGGTTACAACAACTGCAGACTGAGACGTCCTGGGAAAATATTCTCTTATCTATAGAGCCTCTGTTTTTCTGTTACTATGAAACTTCTATCCTTCATTAACATTCAAATCACCTTCTTTCTCTGCAGCTGGTGGAGAGGCACTTCACTTTTTTGTCCCAGCAGTGATACAGCAGAACCTTTAACCAAAAGCAGGATGTGTCTGCGATCACCTTTAGTCTTTAAAGTTTGTAAACTCTTTGTTTTTTTAGAAACTTCACAGCAAAACAGAGAAACTGTCCAGTAAATAGCTGCAATTAGGAATCATCCTTTTCTGTATTTTTTCCCCCTGTTTTTTATAACTGTTAATTTAAATGTACTGGCCTTAAACACAGCATAAGAGGCCATTCCACAAGACTGGTGTTTTTTTAAAAAAAGAAAATACTTCTCTAACCAGAACAATCTCAAAAATATGCTGCTTTCCCCTATACCAGGTAAGTCCTCCCTTTCACTCACAAAAATTCTGAAAATTGTAATCCTACATTTTTGAAGAAAGAAAGAACATTTTAGGACAGCAGAATTTAAGACTTCTTTTGGCATTGTCTATTTGGCTTAGAAAGTGGATTTGCAAACAGACTAGTGCAACACTATGAGAGAGATCTTTAGGCTGGTCACATTTGGCAGAGAAGTTACAAGGTGAGTTTGCAATGAAAACTAGATGACTTAGTTGAGTCAAACTGCTAAAGGCTACAACTGTTCCTTTTAGTTATATCACTTCTACCTTCCCTGGACAGAATTACATATTTATGACATATTTCAGTGACTTTTCATATGCAGTAGTGGGGGAGGGGGAAATACCTGTTTAATGGCTCTAGCTGACTATTTGGGAACTCCTAACCTCAATACCGATTCTCAAAATATTTGAGTCTTAAATGCTATCAACAATGAATATTTAAACTATAAAGACAGTTTAATGTATGTATTATACATACCATTTCCCTCAAAAAGAAGTTTTACTTTGCAACTGGATAAAACACAAAATATTTCTAGATCTTGCATCTCAAATTACACTACTAATATCTATGTTAGGTCACCATTCTATTTTAAAATTATTTATATTTAAAGTTAACTTTTAATTACTGATTATAGTTTTTAAATGCAAAAATAGTCCTCTTCCGTTCTGTTCACTTTGAAATACCGTGTATGTCACTATGGTCATTAATCATAACAGTGCTATTAAATTAACAATGAATGGTCAATCACTTTTTACATCCCTGCTGTTTTTCAGTTTGTAGAATTTGTGCAACTAATTAATAATAGAAGGATCTTCTTTTGGTGTTCATTTGATTTTTATAGCTCCTACTTTAGCATAAAACAAAAATGTTAATAGAATCAGAGACTACCATTTAAAAAAGACAGTTTAATCTTCTTCTTAATATTTTTCTGTTTGATGTTGGTATTTATTGATCACATTCTCAAATTTTATTAAGGCTACAGTGTAATTAACTTATTAAATTCAACCTGAAAAAAAATTTTAAAAGCTATCGCATTTTAAGAGAAATAACATTGAGCTGCTGCGTTCAAAGTACTGAAAGCATTTCTTTCATAAACACTAAATGCTCTATTGTGCTACACGGAAACGTATGACTATATTTTACCCAAAAATAACTTAGCAAATGTTTTTTTCATAGCTATCTAGATGCAAAATTCTCTAAAATTATGATTGGCCAAGGCATTATTTCTACAACTGAAGCTTAATCTGAAAATAAGCTTTTGGTGCAAAGTTATTGAAAAATGGTAACAAGGTAAGAAACATGTGTAACTTCTGTATAAATCAGAACATACAGAACCCTGTACCCTTTAAAAGCAGTAGACATTTTCTAGTGGTTGTGAGTAGCTTTAGAGTTATTAGAATCTCAGGAGTTTAAAATTGCATTTACTGAACTGGTCAGCAGTAGCTACTACTGTATTTATAATTGTAATCAGTATTACAGACATTTCTGGAGGCCTCCACTAATCCCTCTTTTGAGCACCAGACTTTGTCATCCATGATAAGATTATGGATTAAAAATGTAAAATAGTTAGTCAAAGAAAGGAAACCAGGATGAAGTGAGCAGTCTAGAACCATAAAGCCAGGAACAGTAACCACTGGACTTACTACAGGTCAACCTGAATGACCTTGAAGGGTTTGCATTTTCTTAACTCATGAACACTGATGAAAACAATTATCCTCTCTAGACACGCAAACTGGAAAGAATCTGAATGGCCACCAAGAAGAATGTTTAGGAAAAATGTATCAGAGCATGGTACTTACCTAAGAGACTGGAGATTTGCATTAACTCTCAAGGAGAAACAAGTGCATGCAAGTTGATCCCTCCCATCTTTACCAATTCAAACCATAAAATTAGTCTCTAGGATATAGCCTCCCTTCCATTTGCAGGTGCAGCTCCCCTGAATGCTAATGTGGATCACATGTGCTTACAAAGCAAAGCAAATTCCCCTAAATTTCATTGGGCTGGACAGAACAGTATTTCAAAAAGCAGCTGTTGTTGGTAGCATTCAAGTTTATCGGCAATCCTTATAAAACTGCCCCCAAAACACATACTGTATCTGATCTCAAGTTAAGAAGGCTTTTCTCTAAAGAGTATTGAATCACTTTAATGTAGATTCTAATGCTGCCTTACTCTGCTTTCAAGGTAGCTAGTAAATTCAGCTTTACTACAGTACTATAAAGATGTGCAAGAACTGTAACAGCATCTAAAAATGAGCTCTTACCACTATACCGTTCAGTTTAGAAAACTCTAAACAGAATACTGATGAAAAACGTTAATGACAGTTTGCTGAGTTGCCAAGAGGAATAAGACAATTCCCTATATTTTTGTTATAAAACGTAAATTATAATGTCTTAAAGAATCTGCTACAACTCCAAGAAGGACTAAAAGGAAGATCTAAACAACACTGTGTTTCAGTAATTTAATTTTACAAAAGAGCTATCCAGCAGCCATACTTACACAATCAGTACCGTCCCAGCAAAGATCTCGGTATTCACAGGATTTTAACTCCTGCCAAGTCCCATCAATTGCAACGAAGTACCTCAAAGTACTTAAAGCACCTTGCTGAATTAAGGCCTTAATGTATGTATATACCTCTGAGCAGTTTGCATTATATCACCAATACAGTCTCAATAGACTGGATAAGTAGGGAAATTCACAGAATCATCTAATAATGTAAAAATGTTAGAAATTAACCTTGAGTCTGTGATCCTTTAGCTTTGAGGAGGCAGACTGTCTCTTTTACCGTACCCATGTTTCTGACCCTGAATTTCAAGACTGAAAGTGAATAATTTCTTTCTTGGGTGATAATGAAATTATTTTACAGCCCTAGCCCATCCCCAGACTCTGTAGACTAAGTCCACGGCATCACCTCAGTCCTGCAACTCATAAATGGCACAGAAGGTACTGAGAAGAGGCAAAAAGGGTAGGCAGTGTATCCCCTGGCATCTCTGCGTGGCAGCTGGTGAGACAAAACAAAAAATCAGATCGCTGCCTAGAGAGTCTATTGGCAACTCTCAGTTGCATCTGGGAACAATGGCCCATCAAAGCTAACTACGTATTGTTAATATCCCTACCTAATCCAGGCAATAGGAAAGAAAAGTACAAAGTCCTGTAGGAAATCCTACAACTTTCCAGTCACTCACATCTCCGTTTATCTGAGCCCTGTAAGCATATGCACAACCGTTATTACAGCAGCTTACCCAGTGCTGCCATAAACATCATCTGAGGCCAGGTTGGGTGTGAGGGTACGTTCACTGCTGCCAGAAGGTATTTATTCCACATTTCCACAAAATACAGAGAAGACGGGGAGGTCCTATTTCATGCTCCCACTTCACCAGTCTAAGGAGAAATTAGGGTAGTGCAGTACCTCCCTACATGGAAATACTGGGGGCTGGGAAACATGTTTCTGAGGGCTGGATTATGATTTTTGCAATACGGAATTTTTGAGCTATTGGGTTCTAAGCCTGCACAGTCTTAAGCTTGCAGCTATTGGCATGTTTGACATTTTAAACTATGAAATACCAACCTATTTTGAAATTGTCCAAATCATTAGTTGTGGAATTTTCCTAGCACTTCATGAATACCACTGTTAATTGGGCAATTAACTCGAAACTACAGAATATGCTGTGATGGCATGATATGATATAAGCCATGTAAAAGAAGGAACAGCCAAGCAACTCAGTATGTTGAAAGATATTAATGAAGTGGCAAAATCTGCCAGAAAAATAATAATGGGTGATTTTAACTACCCCAATATTAACTGGTTGAATAACACATCTGTACATGGTTTGGAGAAGCAGCTTATTGATACTATAAATGGCTTCTTTTTGGAGCAGCTCCTTCTGGAGCACAGAGGAGGAGGAGTTCCACTCAGTTATTAATTTGTGTGTATGTGTTTGTGTAGAAAGCAAGCATGGGTGTTCTGCTAAGCAACAATGGCCACAGGACAATGAGTTTGAATCTCGATGATGAAGTATTTCAAGTGGTAACCAAATAGTTAATGGCAGGTGGGCGGGTGAGGAAAAACCCATGAACGACAGCCATCTCAAATGGAAGGCTGTTTCAGAGGAATGAAGGAGTTTATTCACACGCAGAAACAAACGACCAGAGTTAAAAAGAGATAGGGAAAAAGGAAAAAAAAACAAAAACCACACAAACAAAAAAGGCTAGCATGTTTCTGGGGTAAAAAAGAACACTCTTTAATGCATGAACTCCACCTAAATGATTTTAACAGGAAAGAGCGTTGATAATTGTTATAGCTTGCTGCTGAATATTGCACAATCTGAAGCAAAGCTATAATGCAAACCGTGGCAATCAGAATGTATAAATTCAGTTTTAAAAAATTACAGGAAGAGAAAAATTATTATTATATTTTGTTTCAATGATTATATAATTATTCAAGTAAATTGGCCTATGAAGAGGATGCATATATGTTATCTAATGTACAAATCTAGGAACATGGAGTAAGATTATACAGGTTTTGCAGCCCTTTTGAGGAGTACAGTAAAAAGATAATAGAACGTGCAGGGTTATGTTCCTCTCATCAGTTTCTAAAAGTTATAATTATGTCCATAAAAAACATCTTTAAGAAAAAGAGATTCAAAAACAAGTAACTAATTTACAAAAAAGTTATACACAGACAGAGTAGTAATAGTCACTTCCTAGCTGTGATTGCCTAGAAATGGGTCTGTGAAGGATCAGAAATGCAGCTTGATTGTTCTTTTATCATATTCCAAGACCTGGAGATTTAAGAACATAATAGGTTTCCATACTGCATCAGAAGATCTTGGAGTGGTCATCAACCAGTACCTGGTATTTCAGAGGCAAGTGAATATACCTAAATTCGTACCAAACAAATCTTTGGGCAAAAGATTCCTTTCAAACCCATTTACACTTCTTAGAAACACAGATGTACTGACAGACTTTAATGAAGACAGTAAGGAAGTATAAGAAGTATTTGCTAGGGTGGGATGCTATCTCAATATATAATCAATTTTAAAAGGCCAATAACCTAGAAATGATGAAAACTTGCCCAAGCAAGATAGGATAAGAGAGTTCTAATAAATAACTGTTCTTTAGTGTATACGGGATGGGGGGAGATCCAACACGGCTGTAGGGGAAATGGCTTTTCAAAAATTTATATTAAAATCTGCATCATGATTTGGAGGAGGAAATGTTCCATAAAATTAAGACTTTCTAACCACACTTTAAAAATACTGGGTTAAGAAGCAGCAAAGTGACATGAAACCTAGTGCTGACAAATACAGAACATTGCATCTTAGAAAGAATAATTTCAGCTATTTAATATCAGTGCTGGATTTTATATAAATTATAATCACTTGGTAAAAATGGAACCATGAAATAAAATGTCAATAGTACAAACAAACCCTAAAGACATAAAAAGAGAAGAGAAAATATCATATCTTTAAATAAATCGATAGTGCATTTTCTATTAAGATAGGGCACTCAAGTCTAGAAAATATCCCAGAATTTTACAGGAGAAACAAAAGTGAGTTCAATGAACTTCACAGAGTTGTTTAAGAAACCAGGTACATTCTGGAACATTTTTACTTGTCTCTGAAGCTAAAGGCTGCCTACTTTCCATTGATGGATTGGCTAATCATGAGCCTGATTTGATGTTCATAAAACTTTTGCTGAAATAGGATCAAGGAGCTTTATCACACACATCTCTGATCCCTTGTGCCTGCTGTAGGAGCACCTCTCAGGTTTTAGGTAGTTAGTTGTGAGGTTTTGGGAAGTGAAATTTTTACTTCACTTTTATCATGCTAAGCTTGGCTTCAGATTCCTACGCTTTACTCTGACCACTTCATCAGAACTAACTGTAGTTCAGTGTTATATCAGTGACCAGGCATTTCCTTTAAAATAAAAGTATTATATATCGAATACTAAAGCATTGCAGTAGAAAATAGATGCTAAACCAGTAGGAATTCCATATACACAGCCACTTTGCTAGCTAGTCATCCATCTTCACTCTGGTGCCCTACAGTACTTCAGACCTTCTACAGGACCACATGTGTCGGTCAGACCCTCATTCCTGCCAATTTCCAGATGAAGATCGTCTCTCTTTCTAAATCAAACTTTTTATATTGAAATTAAGAACTTTGAATGAAGTCTTACATTTTGTGAACTTACATTTTGTTTCATTAGGCAAGGCAGAAGTGAGAGATGAATGTTCAAAAACTCATGTAACCTGCTTTGTTTTAGCATCAGAGAATTGGATTAATTATTCCCTGGGGCTTTTACTTTTTGGGTCCTGCAGGGAGCATCTTTCAGACTAACTTTCAGAGCTAGGATTATACAGTAATCTCTAATAAACCCATAAAGATAATATGGTATTTACACAATTCAGTGTAGTCTTTGAATATTTCGCGATGCACAGTACTGAATCCATCACACACAGGTATTAAGAACGGAAGTTGCTCCCAGTTAGTTACAATTGATTTTCTTCAATGTCTTCTTAATGTACATACCCCAAAATATCAATTCATCATTACTGTGTATGAACTTAAACTACTGAAAGTAAAAATGAACCTTTTCGTATTATTTATATTTTAATTATTAATAAAAGTGCTGCCAACAAGCAAAAAACCAAATAAAATTAATTCATAGAAAATGAATTTTAAAAAAGTATGCACCGATTTTTAAAACTGACCTTTATGCTCTGTCTTCTCTTTAGTATCTTGAAGTAACGTTTTTAAGGGAGGCTTCACTGCGATCAGCTCTCTTTAATTAACTTTAGAAATGTGAGTGTTTTACAGTACAGTCTTTATCAATTTTTTTATTTAGCTATTAACACTTATGTATTACCTTCAACAGACCATTATCAGATTTCTATCAAGTCAGGCTTTGGTATATACCAAAGATCTTGATACATCTAGCAAGCAGTTAACCTCTTAGCCCACACTCTCTTGTAACTGTGATTATGATGAATGAGTGGTTAGTTCTAAGCAATTCTGTTTTATGTCAATAAATGAATCAAACAGCCACTGGTATATGTGCATTAGGAAGACAGAAAGAAAATGAAGCTGTCTGTGGACATTTTATAACCCTCACCCTTTTAAGTAATATGATTTTAAAAGTTAATGCTGACATCAACTGTTGGTATTGTTCATCCATACTACAGAATAAGCAATCCTTTCTGTAATTTACATAGAATGAGAAATACTGTATATAATTTACTACTCACAGCATGGCTTAAAGAAAATTCTCTTTACAGCTTTTCTAAGACCCTGCATTGTAGTTATTAAGTGACCCGAGGCTTTGGTTTTGTGATGAACAACAATTTATTCTAAAAATATTTCGGCTCCACAAATGCCAATCACTTGCAGAAAATCTATAGGACTCTGTCCAGGTATGGACTTGTATGAATACTTTGCTTCCACGTTCTTAATTCAGCTTCTCAGCACAAATATTTCCTAACAGATCCCCTTCTCCCAAGCATTGCATGTAACTTCAACAGCTTATAGAATTGTTTGGATTAAGTATTTCCATTTCATTGCTTAGTACTTTTGCAGAGAATTTTTCAGACAGCAGATGGATCTAGTGCATTACACGGATCTCATCCAGCACACACATGGAGCAGCAGTAGAGCAAGGAGGTCCTCGCTTATATCCAGAGCACGACAATCCTTTGAAAAAGTATTTCTAGCAGCAGCTTCACTGAATGGTTCAACCGCATCAAAAAGTAAGCAAAGACCACATATGTGGCCTCTGTCTTTGTGCAGTATGTCAGAAGCTGGTTGGATAGTACTCTCACCCTCAGAGGTGTCCTCATTTTAGTCAGTGCTAAAGAGTCTCATGGCATGAAACCCTTTGGGTTTATATGACTGAAAACAGTTATTTTGTATATTTTCTCTTGTGGCATACATTTCATTCTTCATAAAGAATTGAAGAAGATTTCTGTTCTTCATTAAATATCAAAATCCTAGAAGTAGTTTAGGCACACTATTTTGTTATTAGACAAAAAACTGGCTAAAATGAATACAACGCATTTACTTCCACAATATCAGGGTTCTGTATATCTACTAATTTATTTACTTACTACCGAGAAACAGTCTGTATGGTCAATAGAGAAGCAGCCAAAATAATGTCTGCTGCACTCAGAAGGTAAACGGGAACTCAGATAGGAACATGCTTCTGTGCCAGAATCATGCAAACAGACACTCCGTCTATTAGAAGTCCCTGGGTGACCTCCCACAACCACCACACAGCTTTAGAGAAATTCACACAGGGGAATCCATCAGACATCCCAGTTAGAAGCACAGGGTGTGAAAGAGAACTTCAGATACTAAAAAACAAACAGAACTTTTTGTAGTTTTAATTGGACTTCTGTCCTGTTCTCAGTAGATAAATGTCACAGCAGCTTTCTGCCTCCTTCAGGCCTTTTTCCACACCTTCCTACCTTCAGTTACAGCTACAAAGGTCTGGATGGATGCAACTATGCTTCTATTAGACCCACACTGGCAACTGTGCTCGGCCATCTACGCACCACGTATTACTCGAGTGTAAGGAAATGCCCTTTCCCCCTTCTATTTTCTTTCTACTCAACTGACTCTCTAAGTACATCTAAAATATGTGTATTTACAGAAACTTTTTCAGAAAAGAAAACTCTCCAAGGCAGGAGCCTTGCTTTTGTTTTTATTTATACCTCACGCTGGAACGCTGTATACTGGAACTTTGTTTCTTATTAGAAAATTTGTGTGCTACTGTAGTGCAAGCATTGCGTAAAAACAGTAAGACAGTGTTCAAGTAGAAGCAGATTTTATATTCACCATTTATAAAATAATCCCAGGAAAACAGAGCTTCGGACTGCTGAGGGGGCTACTTCATGGTGCAACCACATCATTTTACATTGGTACATCCCAAATGTTAGCAGGAAAGTAGCAGTAGCCAGAAGAGGATAAAGACCTCTGATACATCCAGCACACACATGCCAAAAAAGTACGGATGTTGAAGCAAACAGAGCTTCTAGTAAGGCATCACTTCACTTTCTTAATAGGAATTTTGAACGAATCAGGTCTTTATAGAAAGAGGTAAGTGATAAGCTAATAAACACCTCCTTGGCCAAAGCGCTGATGAACAATTATATCTTACATAGAGAAAACTGGAGATTAACTTTTTAAGAACTGAGTTCAGTATATTGCTTTTTTGTAAACTATAGACACTATATTTTCCCAAATAAATTAACTGTAATTCAGTAGAACATCTGATGTTACCAATTAAACCCATAAAGGTAAATAGTGCCAATGCCAATGTCTTCACTTGCTCCAAATAAGCTGTGCATTCTTTGACTTCATCATGTATATATTCAGAATTTAATAGTTTTCTCCTTTTAAATAAGCTGGTAAAAATACAAAGCACAAATCTACTTGGTCAGATGCTCCATGGTGTAAACAAACACACTCACTGAGTTTTAAATAGAACCATTCCAAACTAAACCAAAAAAAATATAAAAATTGCCTTAAAAATCAGATTGAGGAAAAAATATTTAATATTGAGTTTGAAGCAAAGCATACTTCCTGAAAATGTGCTGATTGGAATAAGTGTTTGAAAAGATAAAGTTTACCTACTCACAATCTCAGTTTTGTTGTGTTATAATGTGTGTATCCCCTAAGTGTTTCTATTTTTGTATTTAAACCTTCTTTGAAAAAATTTACTGCTGTTTTTTTTTAAAAAATTTGGGTTTAGTCTCAAATGCAATTATATTATTTTCACCATACTTTCAATACAGGCATTTAACTGAAAAGCTGCTCTCGCAAGACACTGAAGTTTCATGGGCTTTAATGCTATTCATTTTAGGGGGTTTTCTCCCCTTTGTCAGTGTTTTCACGTTGTAGTCAAGTCACAATAAAATGTTTACACAGAAACTGAACTGCTAGTAAAAACATATTTCTAATTGCTGATGTACAAGCAAATTTTTTTTTAAATCCTGTGTTATTAAAGAACATTTATTTTGCCATCTGTAACTTTAAATAACTATTGCCATTTACTACTGGACAAACCTACTTGAGAAGAACAATTAAATAAATTAAACCATCTTAAGACCACATTCTTGAAAAAAGTAACCTTTAGTTAGGACAATTACTCTGTGGGCATAACACAAAAGCACAAATGTCACATTTTCCATGAAACTTACTTTTGTATGAATCATCAATCCTGTTTTCTCCTGAACAAAACTAGCCAAATATGACAAAAAAACCCCAAAGTTGTCTGAACTGGATGATCCAAGTAATTACATGTTACAGCAGAATGCATCTATGACAAAACTTCCAAAAATTTGAGGAAAAAGTTATTATAGCCCCTGGTTGAAATAGCTTTGGTGTAGACCTATACCAGTATTTAGCTCATCTTGCTGTATTCCCATATAAAAAATATGCACAGTTTCAAAGATCAATCTTCCTAGCACTGATCTACACTCCTTCCCTTTGGACTATAGATCAAACAAACATGCTATAAAAACACGCCCAGATATTATAGCATAAAATGAAAAAGGTATACATTTCTCATTAGCATTTTTTAAATGCTGCTTAGAATTGAATCTTCTCAAAACTCCTCATATATGCACACTTTTTGTCTTCCACAGCAAGCCCCCAAAGCTCCCATCTTATATGGTGTCATTTGCTTAGGGCCTATTTGTTCAGCCTCAGGTCCTGATCCTGATTTCATCAGCTTCCATGGTCACTTCACAGGAATAAGTATTTGCAGAAATCAAGCCTTTAAATTGAAAGATACTTGAGATAACAACCTGTCCAATTAGTCTATAGAGCGCAGTGAAAATTTATGACACTGTGCATATTACTGAATAGTAAGAGTCTGTATCTGCTGAACTAATGTATACTACCTACAGAATATGTGCAAGTTCGGAGAGGTACAATTGAGATGATTTAAGAAGATCTAAACCTCTATTACTATAGAATGTATACTTCAATCCTGTTTTAAGTGTGTGAGGAAACACTAGTCTGAATCCATCAGTTGTACATCCTACACTTTATTTTCAGCTTATGTGAACTTCAGGTTTGCAAGTGTTCCTAGATATATAATGCTAAATACTACAATAAGTCCTTTAATCAGAGAACAAGAATAGTCAGCCATAATGCTAGCTTCTCCAGATGTTCATGCCAATGTGATTGAACCCTGAGTTGCAGAGAATACCTATAAAAGACTAGACTGTGGTTCACTTTGTACAGTCATGTTGTATAGTCATTTACTTGGCTTCATTGTACGGCTGCTGAACCATGTTCCAGCTCTCATGGTCACAATACTGTAAGGTATCTCAACTGTGCTAACAACTTTTTCTGCAAACACCAGCGTACAGTTGTGTGATAACAACAGCCCGTCCTTCTCATTAAAGTTTAAGTACTTACTTACGTGGTTGACCTAAACACAAAGATTGTTTTCAAAATACTTTTTATGTCAATTCTGTTTACCACAGCTTTTTGTCGTTGTCAACTAAGAAAAGCAGGACTCAGATCAGGAGTCCACAATATCATTACTAACTCCCTTTATATCTTCATAATACTACATGAACATGAATTAAACAATACTTACAGGTTCTCACCCAATTAGCCTGGTACACACAAAGAAGTTCACCATTGTATTTATTCCGTTGCTTTGATTGGAAAGTATACTCCATATCAAGGTATAATGAGGTGCTGTTTATATTAACTGATATATTACTATTTCCATTTATAGATGAGAAAAAATGAGGCAAAGAAAGCCTAACTAATAGCTTGAGAAAAACACAGTGGCAAAGCCAGAAAGAGTCCCAACAAATTCCTCGCTCTCAATTCAGTAATCACTTTACTTTGCCTTCTCAGAACTATTTTTCAATGGTAATAGTTTTTTTTAAAATTGGTTTTTTTATTTGATAACAATATTTTCTTTAAATACGGCTGACAATGCTTATTAAAAAGATGCTGACCTGTAAATGAAGAAAACTGCAAATATAATAGCAAAACTATATATGAAAATGAACATTTGTAAAGAGGAAGGGTTAGTACAAATTGAACACATTTCCATATTGAGAGGAGAACCAGCCATATTTTTCCCTGATGAATGTAGTTTTGTGAACATCTTTTTCCACAAATGATTGAATAAATATTTATTCATAAACTATATTTGTGACTTAAGATAACAAGCTGCATAGATTGGTTTCATTTATACAACTTCATACAAGAGGTACTGCAATAATTTATATCATGACAAGTCTAAGTCCCATTAGATTTTTCCTTATTATACTTGACCAAAGCTGAAGACTATCCAAAACAGCAATTCTGAAAGCTTTCTATTTGTTGCGTAAATAACTATCTTGCTCCCAGACCCTCTCCTCTAACTTTACCTTTCTCAAAGCATTTACCCATAGGCATAGTCCCATTTACTTTATTTGAATTTGGGCACATGCTGAAACATATTCTTGGGCCATGGCCTAAATGGCTACAGTTTCAGTCCTTTTGTTGCCACCATAAAGGTCAGCTTTCTCCAGGGCACATAAAAATACATTCCCAGTTCAGCAGATACTGGTCATCCTAATGTTACCTCAATAAACCCATGTAGCATTTCCTCTAAAAGTCTTCTCAGTCTTGAATCACGGCCCCAGTTCATTTCTAGAAATAATTTTCATCACAATAGCACGATGCACTGCTGTCGTTAGCAAGTGTCACAACTGATGTGTTACTGTAAGCAGCACTGTTCTCTCATAATTATTAGTACGAAAACCAAAGAAAGGCTTGAAATAACAGGAATATTCACTGTTAATTCAAGCATCTGTAGCCCCTCTGAATAACTAAAGCATAAGTTGGTAGCAAAAAAGCTACAAAAAGTACGTTATTAGTAGTTACGTACATTTCTTAATATAAGAATATTCTAAAACTGTGATATGACAGCAATATCTTAAAATAGCTTCTATTCTTCATGTTAAAAGAGTATTAGAAAGATGCACATAACAGGAAAATTAATCAATAAATACTTACAAATACACAAGAAAATCAGCCCCAGCTCCCAGAAATCACTGGTAAGTTGCTTTTGAATTCATGAAACTGACCTGAAAATATAAAAGGAAAAAAAGTTGAAACAAAGAAAGCCCAGAACTGATACATGTTACTGTTTTACTATTATAGAATAGTTATGATTTTTAACTATAAACTAAATAAAACAGAACACAAGCCTGTTGTCACTACTTCAGCCAAGTAATTTACGCAGAATTTGTTTCCAGGAAGCCAATACCAAGAGAAACAATTATTTCATTGTTCTGTATCTCACACCATAGCAACCCAGTCCATTATGGCTTCTAAGAACTGTCATAAATGCAAGCATGGTTATCTTTCAATAAGGAAAATAGCTGTGAGGGTTTTTTTGGCTGGTTGGGTTTTTTTGTTGGGGTTTTTTGCTTGTTTTTTTTTCTTTTTCTTTTTCAAGTGTTACAGAACATTCATTACTTTTTTAAAGTATTGTGTTAACAGCATTTTGCAGCTTACCTGGTGTAAAATAATATTGTTTAGGTGCGTTTAACTGGAATCTACCTAAGGCAAAATTCATACAGAAAGAAAGACTAACGATTTTGTTCTCCTACACTCTAGATCCCGGTTAGAAGCTTAGCCTAAGTACAATGTGTTCACTATAAGGCATGATTAAATCCAACATTCTTTTTCCTGCATACCCCTCAGTTCTAGTTGGAAAGGTAACAGATGCAACTCAAACCCACAGAGCTCGCCTTATAAAATTCTTTAACTAGCACAATGACTCACTTTATGCCTCTAAATATCCATGGTTTCCTCTCTCCAGAACCCCCATGCATTAGAAGGTAGTTCAGTAGTTTATTTTTATTGTTTGGTCTACATACAGCACATTTTTAGTTCTTACGAAAACAAAGAAACTTTGTTGCACAGCCCTTGTTTTCTTTCCAAATGTGAGGATGGATATGGGTAACATTAAACTGAAAATAGTAATGGAGCCTGGGCAACTAGTTTAGGTCAAAACCTTTTTGTTCTCTGGGAGCCATCTGATTAATTTGCAGTTCATAAAACAGTGGGTAAAAGCTCAGTTTAAAAACATGTAACTATATTTAAGATGAAATCATCATTTTTGTTAGCCTCCAGTAATCTTTAAGAAACACCTTCCCACAACATTTCTGTATCCTAAAGTGCACCAGCCAGTACTGCACATTGCCTAGAGACAAGGAGAGAATACCAAACTTATCTTGATGTAGAATATCCTCCTTATTTCATACACCCACCCTGAAGTGCATATTCTTCATTCCAGCCAAGCCCTCCCCCATCCTGAAAGGAGACATATAATTGTGTCTTCTCTCCTGTAACACCAACAGAGAGTCAACAAATCTCATTTGCTATATCAATGCAGTGTTATTATATATTTTAAAAGCAAGTCTGAATCTCATTATCAGCTGATTTATGCCATTAGTGTGCTTTGGAGCCACCAATTAAACAAGGACAGTGGTTCATAAGGTCACAGTTAATTAATCTGAAAGGGTATAAATACACTTTAATGCACACCACCTCATGTAGAGAATTTAGGAACAAAGCACCAAACTTTTATTCTGGGCAAGCAATTAGGAGGAAAGGTTAAATACACAAAATTTTAAATTTAGCTTTAGCACTCTGTTAATCTATCAGGTAAAAAGTTCAGTTTCGTAAAAAATCCTGCAGAATAATACGTATGTGAGGCCTTGATTCTTATGGCAACAGCGCAAGTGAGGAAGAAGGCAGAACGGGATTAACCGTACCCAGCGACCCTGAGCAAATGGAGGCTTGTTGCTCAGATAACACCTCAGAACAGGGAATAAGCTGCAGGCTTATCCATTACACAGCTGGTCAGGGTGGAAAACACAGGACCAAAAAACCCAGCCCCAACACTGTATTCAAAATGGCCTCATCTGAGCTAGACTGTTATATCTATAACAGTGGACGAGAAGCTCAGCATGAGCAGGCAATGCGCGCTTGCAGCCCAGGAAGTCAACTGTGTTCTGGGCTGCATTATAAGAAGCGTGGCCAGCAGGTCAAGGGAAGTGATTCTGCGCCTCTACTCTGCTCTGCTCTGGTGAGACCACACCTGGAATACCACGTCCAGCTCTGGAGCCCCCAACAAAAGAAGTACATAGAGCTGTTGGAGCGAGTCCAGAGGAGGGCCACGAAGATGATGAGAGGGCTGGAGCACCTATACTGTAAGGACAGACTGAGGGAGTTGGGGTTGTTCAGCCTGGAGAAGAGAAGGCTCCAGGAAGACCTTATAGCAGCCTTCCAGTACCTAAAGGGGCCTACAGGAAGGATGGGGAGGGACTCTTTACCAGGGAGTATCATGACAGGACACAGGGTAATGGTTTTAAACTAAAAGAGGGTAGATTTAGATTAGATATTAGGAAGAAATTCTTTTCTCTGAGAGTGGTGAGACACTGGAACAGGTTGCCCAGGGAAGTTGTGGATGCCCCATCCCTGGAAGTGTTCAAGGCCAGGCTGGATGGGGCTTTGAGCAGCCTGGTCTGGTGGGAGGTGTCCCTGCCCATGGCAGAGGGGCAGGAACTAGATGATCTTCAAGGTCCCTTCCAACTCAAACCATTCTATGATTTAGTATATCATACAGAACTGACTTTTCCTTCAACCACATTCCCTTAGTAAATTTAATAAAATACTACAATCAAGCGTTCAGTAATAGCAGTAGTCTACCAACACAACCAGAGTATAAGTAAAATACTGAAAACAAACTAATTGACTAGAAATAGTTATTGGCAGTGAAAATTCAAGTATGAGGTACCTGGGGTTTATACAGAAGGAAATGATACCTGTTTCTTACTGCCTTATTTTACCTTGCACAGTTCCTGGCTCAAAAGAAAGACAATATAGCTAACACACACACACAAACAACAACAACAAAAAAGCAAACTTCATGACCTAATTAGATGAAGCAGTTGATAATTTTTTTTTTTTTCCTCTTTTACACCTGTAGTCCTATAGCCCTGCATCACTTTTCTTTGTTTTAGCTTTTCAGGTAATTTTTTTTTTAAAACAAACAAAACAAGCAACTATTTTCTTATCCACATAGAAAACCCTCTGTCCATCAAACACTAGCATCATAAAGTTTAATACAAAATTTCTATCACGTGTATCCCATACAAATCATATAATAAAAATTTATCACATAAATAAAACAGACCAAGGACTAATACTATATAGGTCAGCGGTTGCTCCATGTGAATTTTTATACCTGTCTCTTTTATCAATAAAAGAACTTGCATCATGTTTTTAAAGATGTTCGGGAGGCCAGCTCCCACTGAT
The DNA here is from genome assembly GCF_963924245.1 of Chroicocephalus ridibundus. Lineage (NCBI taxonomy): Eukaryota > Metazoa > Chordata > Aves > Charadriiformes > Laridae > Chroicocephalus > Chroicocephalus ridibundus. The sequence continues at coordinate 15,590,554 of NC_086287.1, forward strand.
GTTGAGAAGAAAGACCTAACCCTTTCAGAAGTCTAGCCCTTATTCTGTTAGCTTTAACCATTTATGCTTTCACTTCAGATGTCTCGAGTTGAACTCCAGGGGACTACGCAGCTGAACAGCTTTTGCACAAACATATACAGGAACAAAGTTTTCTTCAAAGTATTCTGTTGATTTAAATGGTACAAGTACCACCAGAAACTTCACTCAGATATTTTGCAGTTAAAATGTGCTCAAAATGTTCTCAATACCTGCAATTTCTGCAGGCCTTTCAGATTCTGGTTTGGAAAGTTGCTAGCATCCTCATCAAAGACTGGCTCTCCCAGTTGCACTACGAGAGGGGAAAAATAAAGCTGTGAGAAAGAGCAACCTATGCTCTGATTTCAGGTACCTTTGCCAAAAGATGTTTCGTACTTAAATCAGCGCATAGCATGAACCAAATTAAAAAGGTTATGTTTTCTTTTTCCTCTACTATAGCTGACTTTCTGTTCTACCACTGTGTTAAAATGCCAAAACTTTTGATGGCAGAGGAAAAACACAGTGTAAAGACAAAAATCTGTGTGCCAGTGACTCCAGTGCTCTGGTACTAATCAGCATTTCAAGCTACAAGTTGAAGCATAGCTGTAAGGCAGGGAAACCGAGGCAAAAGGAGATGGAGATGCGATATAGCAGATCTAGATGAACTTACTGGCTATACTTCTGTGACACTTGCTGTTGAAAACACCCAGAGGTAACACACGATGGACTCCCAAGTCTCGGAAAGCAGAATATAAAATCCCAAACAACACAAACTGCCAACACCAGGAAAATAAGAAACTACAAAGACAGGGATTTACAAAAGAACCTAAGGGTTCAGGCAACCAGCTTTCAATGAAAATAGCAAAGGTTGATTACCTCCTCATTTGCCTCAAAAATTCCACTTCAGAAAGCTAAAACAAGGCTACATTTTAAATGAAAAATTTTGCTCAAAAGCAAACAGCATAGCCATTTTCATGGGTTTGACTGTTTGCTTGTTTGGAGTTATTTTATTCAAAACCAAAATATGTCCTAACATCAGGTAACATGAAATAAGACCAAGGTCATGTCCACAAACACCAAAAAGTCACAGGCCTGGTTTAAAAGATGGGTTAATAAATTTAACCATCTCTCATTGACTTGACTAAGAATAATGTATAGTCATCCAACAATTTCACAGAATCTTTCAAAATAACTCCCTTTTTAAAAAGCTAAGCTTTTCCTTGTCTTACAAACACATATTGACACTAAGAGATTGCTGGGCATAAAACAGATCATGTACATCACTAAATAACTGCAGGATTTTGTACGCCCTAAGTGTTATGAATCAAAGAAAATTCCATCAACAGCCAAATGTCACTTATAAAATAGTGCTCTTTTCACCCAAGCACCATCAGCTCTAATAATTCCAAGACATTTTAGTTTCCAGAACTAAGATTTCACCACTTTTGGAAAGCAGAAAAAAAATTACTTATTTTATAAAATCTTTAATTATAATATTCTGATTGTTCTAAGATAGAGCCTCTACAGGTAGTCTGTCTTTTCTGTGCACAGTCATCAGGGAGTGCGAAGGAAGCCTGCAAGTAAAAAATGGAAGCAGTTATTTAGTAAAAAGCATGGCATCATGTTATATCATTTGAGAATGTGGCCTATCATTGTGGGCTGCTGGGACTAAAATACATACCATTCAACAACTGTTAAAAAACTATTTTCAGAATTATAGCATGATGTGAAACGAGAAAAAGGAATAATACAGAAATGAAGCTATACATTTAGGGCCTGAATCACATAGCAATTTCACAGCCTGAAATGTGCAAAATTTCACAATTAAAACAACATTAATGGCCTGTAAGCCCCTAGCCACAATCTCAAAAATTAAGGGGGCCATAGGCTGTTATGACGAGATCCTTTAAGTTGGCTTTCTAAAAATCTTACTTGAGTTAAAGGGTACAGTTTCCAGATGATTCAATGAAGAATATGTTACTTACATGGAAAACTCTTCATACATGATCATTTCAAAACAGGAAAGTAAACACAGTAATTAACCACTACAGATGAGACTTTCTACGAGAGAGACAAGGAAATTCCTATTATCTTCCCTTTGTGTCACTTCTCTTCAATGGCCCGGGATTGCGTTTTACTGCTTTTGCTGGCTTGTTTCTTAAACTGTTTACTCTCCTTGGTTCCATGCATTAGCAAAAAAAAAAAAAAAAAAAAAACCCAAAAAACAAACAAACATAAAAAACCCAACCAAAACAAAACAACCACAATGTTGTTTCCCTAATGCTTTTCATTTAAGAATAGTCCCTCTACTTTGATCCTCATTTGGATTTTTGTACTCTGTAACAGAGATTGCAGCCAAATGATCTATCAAAGGAGGAATCAGAGCATACCACCTGTTACGCAACTGGTCATTTTAAAACACATGTTGCATCACAGTGAGGTAAGAACAACACGGTGCATACGATGTAAACATTGGTCTCCAAAGCTCTGTACTCAGTCGCTGCCTTTGCTATAGATTTTCTGCTTGACCTTCAGCAAAAGAGTTTCTTTGTGCTTCTTAGTTCCTTATTCACAAAAAGGAGCTGCTATTTCTTCCTTCTCTAACAGTGATGCTTTACAATTCTACATACCAGAAGCTGTGATGCCGTTATTACAGAAACGATGCTCAAAAAAATACCTAAAATAAGACACATCTCCACAGAGTTTTGCAGGGAGATGTGAGCTCATTCTGCCCACACTTGGAGATGACTGGCCACAAACCCACTCTAATCCAGTTTAGCTATGGTTAGCACTTACGTAAACTACATGACTTCCAGTTTAGAGCAACCTCACATCTGCCTACAAAAAGCATGTCGACATACAAATACAATAGACGGTGTTTCTGTAAACTACCTCTTAAAATAAGGAACCCTGCAAGCGTCACCACTCAACAGTTGTTCCCCGTCTCTCCCAAAAGGGTATCACTCAGTAGCAGCACATGATCTGGCAGCATTATATTATATAAGTGACTATAAGAGCTTCTTATGATCTCTTTTGTAAGCGCACATGTGCTTGCAAAATTGCACTATGTCTTCAACAGGCAGCTCGTGAAGGTTTCTCTGCTGTGTGCCTGCATATCTATAAAGCACCCAATCACTGTGGGACCTGAACACAGAATACAAAATTAAGGTCTTTTGGGCTGTATCACTTCATAGCATAGTATCAGGTTAAGACCAAAAAGGATTTTGATGAAAAAAGTACTGCACACATCCAACAACTAATTTAAATGTATTATTATACCTGCCACTAAAGTTACACTTGAAAAACACCAAAAAACATCTAATTCGCTGTGTAGGTGAAAGAAATACCTAAATATGTATTTATTCTTTCGTATAAAAGGAAAACGGGCCAGCATTCCAGATCTGATAAGCTCTGTACTCATACTTTGAAGCAGATAAGAACCACAAGACATACACCACACTGCTTGGAAGGCTGGAGGCAGAGGAGGAACTCCAGTTATAACTCATGGGTTGGAGATCGCAAAAAGCTCCTCAGTGGCCGGAGCAGGCTGGTAAGCGCTGCCGGCTCCCTGCTCCCACATCAAGGGATTCAGATTGCCCAGCAGTTCCTGCACCAGCCCACTGCCACTCACATGATGTAGCTATGACACAATAAACACTTCTGAACTTTTTGTGGAGCTACATGACATTTTAATAGCCACAGGCTGGGTCATTCCTAACCAATATGACTGAATTAAAGAAAACAGAGAAAGCTTTCAAAACGGGTATGTTTCTGTAGCTTTTACATGTACAGATCTATGTGCTGAAGGCACTACAAGGCAAATTAAGCCCAGAATGAAGAGTTACAGCATTACAAGCCCCAAGAAATATGGACTGGTGTTCCAAATACCAGAAACCCTTCCAATATGTGGTACTGTTAGAAGGATGTATCAAATACAGGACGAGTTTTACAGCAAATACAAACTGCACTTGGAAAGTGACTTCCTACACCTTGCAGCCATGCGGAAGGGACATGGTTTGGAAATGGCATCCAGGGTCGCTCTTCAGAGACTCACATTTGTCATAAAATTCTTGAAATCAGCCACACAAAGACAGATATGGCAGCTCTGGCATTGAACTCCACTATAATGTTGGGCTATTTTTTTCTCTTCTGTCCCTCTGCGCCTCAAATGTACTTTCTCGGTTTGGGATGATAGCTTTTTAATCTCTGCCTATGTGTGCGCAGAGACTTGAAACTGTAACAGGGTCTCAGGGCGCTACTGTAAAACAACCTCACAAGGGTTCTCTGGGTACAACTTTAACACAAAATAATAACAATGTTTTTGTTTATTATATAATATTATCATTAGGTAATAATTGCATTCCAGAAGAACACCACCACACATACCAGGAGCTGTTAGCCTATCGCACCAATGCATTTTTTCTTGGCAAATTGTATTAAAATTCTATTAGTAGTTTTTGGCTCCCTTTATCTTTTGAATACATAACGTGTCAGGTTTCCTGCTCTTTCATATTCAGACCAATGTTTAAACTAATTTTACTGAAGAATTGGCTTACTTTATTTAAAAGAGGGTATGTTCTTTCAGCTCAGTCATATGACTGAAAAGGACAGTATAAAAAAGTATAAAATGTTATTCAAACCATAATTTAGCATGCAGTTAAGTCTCTTTAATGAGCTTCATGAGCTCTGGATTGAACTAAATTGAAATTCAATTACACAACAGGATGGAATCACATTGATTTGCGATTCAAATCAACGATCTATATTTACAGGAACATATTCACTTTATCCCCAATTTTTTATATATTATCTATGTATTTTTTTAAATTTTATCTACAATTGCTGACCTCCTCTGAGCAAATAAACAGTCTTTTTGGAAAGAAAAATAAAAATAAATTCCGTGACTGTATTTTCCTTGCTAGACAAAGCACCAAGAATTACATAGAGCTGTGAACAGTTAAATGGCATGAGAGGCTTTGAGTCATCATACGGCACTGCTCAAGGTCTCAAGCTGCTGCACACAGAATACAGAACGCATTTAGGACGCATCTTCATCAAGTTCTTTCACTGGACTTTGACTCAAACACCTACTAATTTGTACTTGCGCTACACTTACCAGATGCAAACTCCTTGGCACAATTTCTGATAGTGTAATAGCTACATATGCATAAACAAGGCTTGGAGTAGTAACAAGAAACCTCTTAAACAGGAAACTAAAGCCCTCAAGCAAAGAGATAGTGGGGAGGAAGCATTAATTGGGAAAGTCCAGCTTTACCATTACTTCCAAGAACTTGAAATGGTAAGACAGTTGAAATGCCTATCTGGTATTTTTGAGATATCAACAATAATACTAGCGCATGGGAACACAGTACCACGTCTAACATTCCAGCATAAATATACCACGTAGCAATTGGATTTGAAAAGTCCCTGAAAATCAGAGATTCAACCTGTCACAACTACGGTGCACTAACACAACAGAAAAAATAGAGATTGGTGGTTTTGATTTTAAAAAAAAAAAAAAGGAAAGAAAGAAAATTAAAAAAAAAAAGAACAATAAAAATGCAACAATGTACCCTTACCTTCAGAATTTAATGTAAGCAGGTTGTGAACTAAATGGCCAGGAGCTGTCATCTGTACACATGCTCACATTTTTTTTGTGACAAATCCATTTTTTAATATTACAATATAACGTAAGTGTGCCATTTGCTCCCATTGAAACTAGTGTTAATCCAGACAAAATATTGGGGTTCTGTATTGGAGAGTATCATATTACTGAAGCTCAGATTTTCAAAGCTAGTTAAGTAGGACATAAAAATCAATTAGAAGGCCTTAAAAATATCTGCCTTCAGGTCTACTTCCCTGGATTCCCTGAGGGACAAAAGCTCCTTACTACACATCTTAGGGGTATTTTTCCCCCGAAATCCTGAAACATAATAATTATAGCTTAAGTCTTAAAAAAAAAAAAGAAAAAAAAAAAAAAGAAAAACAAAGGAAAAAAAACCCTTCATATACTAGCTTCCCCTCTCAACTCCGACTTTTGAATTCATTTCTCCTGACACTATAACCAGAGAAAAGGAGGTCCAGGTGCTCTCATTTTAATTTCACCTTAGAAGAATTACAAGTAAATAAAACTTCTTTCTTCAAGGATCCATTCAGTCAATTAGAATCCCATCTTGCACATGTATCCTCTGTCAGAAAATGGTTCCCCAAGTATGCAGCACAGACTGCTACCAGCAAGGATATGGCTTTGTATTCTGCCCAAAGGACCATTCTATTTGTGATTATCTACAATAATCAGTCCTGAAGACAACTAACTCTCACCTGCTGGACAAATAAATCACATTTTTAAAAAACTGACGTTACCTCACCAAGCCCTCAAAACAAAAACCTCCCTTCGGTCTCTCCTAAAGCATGACTACTTTGTAAGTTAAAAAAGGAAGCAAAAAGTTATGTTTAAGGGAAGAGTACACCTTGAAACAGAAATTTAGGTGAAGCCCTAGTTTCTTCTGATTTTCACCTATGACATCTCTGTCAAATTCTTGTTTGTGATTTTGAACAATACCTGTTCTTGTTACCTGTCATCTAAAGACTTTTATTTCCTGTTTTTTTCTGCAGCGTTCACCTCTGGTATTTTGAAACCAGAACTGAAATGTGTTCACCATACATAGAAATCCTTGCAGGCAATACTGCCCATCAAATAAACGATACAACAACCCCTAGCTCCAATTCATGTTAAGACCAATCATGGGTACCATCAGTCAAGCAGGTTAAAATGCTAAAGCACTACTTTTTATTAGCCCATAAAGATCAGGCTTATGTTCATAGTTTGTTTTTTGTACTGTGTATAGAGATCACATATTAGTAAACTGTTGATCTTGGAGTCAGAGGTCGCCTGCACTTTAGGACAGGCTGTCCTAAGCTACAAATTTAAAAACAAGTTTGGGGGAAGGGTTCTGTTTTTCACGTGCTGAAAATGATTCCTAGCCTCTTCACGTAGTCATATAAAACCGTATCTCCAGGCATTTACTAGCATTGCTCAACATCTCTGAGCCTCAGGCTATCTGCACCTGCCCTCAGCATGATACTGACAAGCAGCAATGAAAAGCTGATGGCTAGAGGGGTGGCTACTAGGTGCTTTACATACGATATTTCAAAAATGTAAATGCAATACTCATCTTAAAAAAAAAAAAAAAAAAATCGCGCACTCAAAAAGTTGGCATTAATCTGGATAGCAAACCTCAAAATTTTACAAAATTAACTCATCAGCCTGACGTGTCCCATTACAAGATCTTATCACTGGTTTAACTAAACAAAAGGAAAAAAAATGAACGAGAGAAGAAAAACATACAGGGAATAATTTATATTTCTTTAAAAAGAAAGTTCTTTAGGAAGTGCTTCAAATTTGTTTCTGTCTTGTGCTAAATGAAGCAGCTATTGCTGTGGAATTTTAGGGTGTTGTTTTCTCCGCTTTCTTTCTAACGAACACTGGAGTGAACATTACAGCAACATCCATCAGAAATCATTACAGCACAAGTTATAACTACTCCCCAGCAACTATAAAGTATGTAGGTTGCTTTCTTTTTTTCTTTTCTTTTTTTTGGTAAAATTTTCTGATTCCTGTTATTTTACTTTAACTAGACATACTTTGCTTCTTCGAGCTAGAAATTTCTCTTTTTCCAGGTGACTGCCCTCTTTTTCTGAGATATGCACCCTTTGGAATCCAGTACAAAGTTTATTACTTACATATAAGTAAACTTACAATAAAACTTTCTGGAGAACCAAGGAAAAAGAAAGGGTTTAAAGTCTTAGCCAAAGCCACTCTCAAGAACTAAAAATCACATCTATAGATCATCTTTCACACTTCACAAAGTTTTTAACCCTTATTCTTCTCTTTATTTAAGAAACTATAAAATATTAGTTATAGTTCCAATGAGCACATTTATAACTTCAGTTATTTTATTGCTAACTACTCCTTGCTTCCAAATAACTTAACCCATCACTTTCCTTCTAGCTAAGTGCACCAGGGTGGTACCACAGGTACATTCAAGATCCCATTGTTCTCAGTGTTGTGTAAATTGCCATAAAGGGTTGGAACTAGATGATCTTTATGGCCCCTTCCAACCTGAACCATTCTGTGATTCTGTGATTTTGCTAAATATTCTGTCATCCCAATGAAATAAAGAATCCCTTGGAAATTTTCACAATTTTGCTGAATTATTAATACCTGGTAATTCACCACAAAGTCAAGCACTACTATTATTAATCACCAAAAGAATACATTGTGCACCTATATAATGTTTCCAGATGAAATTTTAAAGTACCTTAAAAGAAATAGATATTTTAAAATACTACAGTTGGATGATAGTTTCCTCTGTACAAAGTGCCAACATAAAGCTTGTGGAACTTTCAAGTCATAATTTGAGGATCTAGAAGGGAGATCAATCAATACACATTTCTAATACTGTCACCCTGTACAGGCATTGTTTGTACAATTAAGTAACACCTTAATAGCAAGTCACCTCCTTGAAAATTGGGGAGTAAGATTCTTACTCAACAAGATCGGAGACAACAGAATCCCAGTCTAAAACATGTAGAGCTTTGCAAAAATCAGTAAAAATACTATTAAAACATTTTAAAAGTTATAAGTATAAAAAAATGCATTGCTCTTAGAAGTCAGATGAATCCTCTCTGTAAGCATGCCAACTCCGATTTTAAGATTAACTAATCACAAGTTGCTTAAGTGCATGTACAAAAATTAAGACATAATTATATCAAAAAATTTAGAAAGTGGCTCAATGCCAACAAGAGAATCTCCCATCAATCATATATGGTACTCTTCTTGTTACATCTCCCTACCTGGAGAAGCAGCTGTGTTCTACAGCAAGTCCCAACAATCTTTAAAACCTGGCTCCTGCAGACACAATAAGAGGGTCTAAAATCATAAACAATTAGGCCCTTCTGGTTTTGTTCACTGTTATATGGCAACATAAGCAGCAGGATCCTCGCATTTTATAAAACTCAAATTTCACAGCATTTGACAGTTGTACCAGTCCAATCCTGCAGAAGCCAAAGAACTTCCATGAGATAAGTGATGGCTGTACTTGGCCTAATTATCTCAACTACGCCTCATCCAAGATGTATTTCAACAAGCTGACCCTATAATTACGCTGCAGTCAATGGTGAAACTTTCAATGATCTCAACGACAATAACAACTAGAGTTTCAGACAAGGGTAATACTATTCTTGTGTAAAAACTGGAAGCAAATACTGACATCACTAGGTTCTCTAACATCACAAGGATTTAGCAAACATATCATACAGGTGCAAGAAAAAAAAAATCATACCGGAACACTTCATTCAAATACATACAAAGTTCTCTGTGATTACAGCACACAAGTTACTGCTATGCTGTTATTAGGGCTAGCTGGAAGGTATTAAAATTTAAAGTCAAATTTTAACACTGCAGAGGCAAATCACTTAATACTTCCAACCTGTATGGGCTTACTTTATGAAATCAAGCAACATTGTGGGACTTATAAAAAGTGCTGTGTGATCTGCTATTTAATTTCTGAGTTTCTCTACTCTCTAGATGTGGCCTTTCCAATTCCTCCAACGGGAAAATCTTCTAAAAGAACAGACCATTCTGTAGCCATCCCAGACTAGACATGAAAAATAAATATCATCATTATACACCTGAACCCAATATGTAGGATATATTCATATTGTAGGAGAATTATATATTAACAGCACACTGTGAAAACTGAGCATGCTGGGAAAATACCAAGCTACTCAAAACCAGTATTGTTCATAATATAGTTTTTCCACTTTGGAAACATACTTTGGCACCCTTACTATTAGGCCTAAGTATTCTGAATTTCAGATAAGCTTACAGAGAAGTGGGGTTTACTCAGCTACATATAAAGAAATATAGGTTTCATTCTTTTCTGTGTCTGAGAATAACTTGTCCACTCTGATTAAAAAGTATGCTGCTACAGAGGTTGGTAATTAAGCCTTTGGAGTTTGCCATTCATTAAAACTTGGTGATCCCACCCAAAGCACTTCATCATCAGAACCATCTGGTGTTCTTTCTGCACAATTACCAAAATACAGAACATATTTTGACTTGGCACTTGCATTTGGTAGACACTTTAGTCATTTTATAAGCAACAAAGAGCATCTTGCCAAAGCACAGCCTCAAAAGGAAATTTCAACACACCAGAATTTGACTTCTATCCTAGGAAGTCCTACAAGAATAGAAAGAAGGAACGTTTTCACTTTCAGCTGTCCTCACCTTCACATGCCAGATACCTCTTACCAGTTCCGTTACTCCATGTTTCCCCTATATGTTGATGATTCAGAGCATTATCTAATGGATAAGGGGTAAACTGAATTACCTTAGTTTGAGACTCAGTTTCTTTTAAGGTCCCTGGCTCTGAAATAAACTAACGATCCACCAGAAATTAAACTACTAGAAGCAAAAGGAACCAAAGCCATTTCACAATAATACTCTGAAGAAGAATAATATCGAGAATATTTCACACCAGACTTTCCCAACACATTTTTTTTCAGTGCCTGCACATACAATAATAATATAAGCTCAGCTTAAAATACAGGAAAGTCTGAAAAACAAAGGGAGAGGACAGGAACACGGACTACTCCTGAATGATACCACAATTCTTTTTGGCTCTTGGTTTTCAAGATCTACATAAAAGAAAACATGATGAGAGCATTGAACATACTTCCAAGAGCATTAATAAGTCTCTCTTGCAGATTGCCTTTAATTCACTTATTTTATTCATTTCTGCCAATAAAATTTGTGGGGAAAGGTGAAAATTTCTATGCAGTAATGATGTTATTCTCAGCTTTCTCAGGACAGTATGGATAGCACACACACAAAAATAATCAGAGAGCTCAAAGCCATGACCAATAATTCTCAAATCTAGACATTTCAGTCACTTTGGGAATTCTGAAGATAGGTTTACATTTTATGTTCCTCGCCTTACAAGAATCCCATATTCAAGGAAACAAAATGATGCAAACCTATTGAAACACATACTCTAAGGTATTTACTTTATATAGCATGCTAAGTGGAAAAAAATGCTTTTCTCAAAGACTAATGCTTACTGAACACACATAGTATTAGTCTGGTTGATGTCAAAATTAGTAAAAATATGTGAAAAAAGCAACAGGCAAATATTTAAAAAAAAAATAGCACAGTGTAGAAAATATATCCCAAATGAAAACTACAAGTTCCACATGAAACAAAAAGGCTGCTGCACTCCATATGGCATGGAAACCTTTAAAGTACTACAATAATATATAAACCGGGAAACACAGGTTTTCAGATCAAAATGAGCCAACCAGGACAGGGATTTGCACCCATCAAAATTTTGGATCAGTATTTGGACTGGTACAGCAAAAGAATAACATATTAGATAATTGTAAACATGGAGAACTGAAAAAAAAAATTACCAAAAAAATTCTAAGAAAGTTCTGTAAGAAATTTGGATGGAAATTAAACAATCTGTTATTGCAAGTAACTTTGCAAGGTTAGTCCCTCAATAAAACAACATTCTGAAGAAACAAGTCTAATGAAATTATAATAGTGAGATGCAAACAGGAGATGGATATAATATGTAATAACACAAAAACATATCTGCACAATAGTAAAAGGCAGTGGAACTAATGAAAGTGAGAAATTAGAAATAGTAAATTTTGTGAAGAGATCTATGAGTGCATATGGCAATCTAAGGAATCACGATTGTGTTCATCCTTATTAGACAAGCCATCAGATGGACAAAATGTAATATATGAGCAAGTAAATAAACATTTGACTACATAGAATGTCATTCTCATTGGGTGACACTCCAAAGAGTATAGATCTCATCTGTTGGCAAAAACAAACTGCATATTACATCCTTATTTTTATACAGGATCTCAGAGCAGATTTCCTAACATCAGAGATTTAAAAAACAAATATGGTGGTTTTCCCTTTAATTTTATCATAGCTAATACTATTGTATCAAGTAGCAAATTATTATCACGTCATATTCTCGTATCTTTTGAGCATCAGCGTGACTTCCTTAAGTCTCTACCAACAAGTTAAAAGAACAAAAGTATTTACTTTCAGGAAGGATGATCAGATTACTGTCACCTTACAAAAGCATTATGGGGTGTCCCTGTTATTTCAACTACTGTCATCACAGTGACATGTAGAAGCCATAATGTGATGATAAAACACCACCCCCAAAAGGAACAATTGAATTAAAATGCATAAAAATTGAGAAATCATTCAACTTACACCTTAGAATCTTGAGCAACTGCTATAACATCAGAAAAACTTTCACAGGGAAAGATGTTGGTGTTTTCAGGCCAATGGAATTAGTATTTTGGTTTAAATTTCACAGCATCTAGAAAAGCCCAAATACAAAGGAGCAGATTCACTAATGTATTACTTCAGTTTTTCTACATGTTAACTTCACAGAAACAGTGGTGTCTCATTTGCTATGAGACAAAGTAATTAGGTTTAATGTCTATATTTAAAAAAAAGAGACATCCTTACATCTCCACTTCAATTGAAAAAAAAGTAATCTGCATATGATAGGTCCTTGCTTTACCTTTTCTAATAAAACTAGCAGTTTACCATTTATAAAAGTGATACATTCTGGCATATTTTTGATGCAAATTCTGTACAAGCAATGACATGAGATAGTAGTAGTCCTAAATTCCTCAAGCATGTTAAGACTGAGTTACCAGCTCTGAAAAATGGACACTTTTTGCAAAGCATATGAGCTAGTGAGGAGCCCAGTGCACGGTTTTTTCTATAATTGTGCTCCAATGGAAGAAAAGAGAAGCTGATGGATATAAACAGAGCAAGATACATTGTCTGACCCTATTCTTACCTACACAAATGGGAACAGGACCCAGCAGAGATTTCCCAAGTCCTCCCCATGCACAAATATATGCATTTCTATATTTTTTGGCCTTCACAACTGTGAATCAGAAACCAGGATCAGACCAGAAATAACTGCAGTCTGCTTTTCACGGAAACATAATTTTCTTGTTATGCCTTGCTATAGTTATGTATCTTGTAATGTTATTCTTTTCACATCCTAAAAATCTGCATCACTTTTTTTTTTTTTTTTTTTTTTTGCTTCAGGATGAATTCTGCCTTCAGCTGCAAACTGGGAGTTCCCACAGAAGCCACGGTGGTGGCACACTGGTGTAAGAAGACAAACAGACTCACACTTTGAGTTAATCGTGTCCTACATACTTTTATAGTAATATAATACATACAGTTTATGTTGTGATTTAAGAATTAAAAACTAATCATATGTAAAATTAGGCCATTCAAGAAATAACTCCCAAATAAGTTGGAATTAGAGCTGTATATGAACCATTCAATGCTTGCACTTGCATCAGTGAACTGGAAAAGCTCGGTAAGCCAGCAAGGCTTAGGTACAGAAGCTGGCACTCCAGAATTGTCCACAATCCCCTCTCCTTTAAACAATTAAAACAATCCTGCCATTTAATGGCAAGGAACAGGGAAGGAGCAAAGAGGAAAAAGGAAGGAAAGGATAAGGAACAAAATCCTTAACAGTATAGCCCAGAAGAATAACTTTTTTCAAATCTGGTCAAAAATTATTCAATTCTGTTTAATTCTGAATGCATCTGAAGCTCCTCCTTATTACAATTAATTATAATTGTAATACAAATTCATATGAGAGACGATAATCCCTTTTCCAAACTTCAAATAAAAAACGCTGAAGTCTGCCAATAATAAAACATATTTATCCTATTATGTGTTTCTCAACTTCCCATATACTTAGGAAGCACTTCCATCACTGGCTGCAAAACATCTGCATTGAACTAAATATGCTATTTTTCACTAAACTCTATGTAGATATTTTCCTGGAATTTAGAACTGCAAGTGCAAGTCAGTCACATGATAAATTAATCTAGAATATCATCAATTGATCTATATACGATCAAGTTACAGCCAACCGTATTAGCCTTAGCAAATTATTGTGTTGCTTGAGCTCTGGAATCAGCAGTCTTTAGTTTATTTTTCTAGCTACTTGGCTGTCATTTAGAATGAAATTTTCATCGGTTCTTTTGATGAACAGAGGATATAAAAGCTGAGCTATGTCGTTTATGGCAGACTAACTGCTTTTGGGGGTATTATTTTAGTTAACAGACTATATAACTTCAAATTATAAAACATGTTTTCACAAACAAGTACACACATATTTAAATTCACAACTAGCCAGATACATACAAAATACTCCTGAACTGAGAGATATTCAAGAAAAATAAGAACATGACTCTTTACCTTTCTTCAATTTTTAAAATCCTAAGGGAATCTATAAGCTCAGTCTTTTTTTTCCCCTCAATTTTTTTTTCTCCCTGCTTTTTATGAACAGAAATCCTGTCACACCAATATATTTTTGGCCAGACTACTGCATTCAAAACTGCCCTTTGACTTTGGGATACTGTTTTTAATACAGAATGAATATGACAGGATGAACAGAACTCTGTTCCTGTGAAAAGGCGGAAGGCAACGCAGAGAAGCAGAGACACGGGGAATCCTGAATACGCAAAAGAAAAAGATAGACAAGTCTTTCAAGGAAAAGTAAGATGAAATAAGAATATACACAACTGCACTAAACTGCAGCAGGTATTTAATAGTATGTAAAGTAAATCTGCTCTTAAAGTAGCCAATCACTTTGTAAGACTCCATCTTGAGATGACCCTGATTTTCCTAAAGATGTTGTCAAAAACCGGTTCTACAGAGTCTCAAGTTTAACCCCAAAAATAAAAGCACACATGACTAATTTTACATTGAAAACGTTGACATTTCCTATCTTATGAGCTGCTGAAAATATACTGAAAAAATTCCTTGAACTTGCAAGCTAGGTAATAGCTATAAGGAACGATCAACCAATAGCAAACATTCAAATATGCAAGTTTAACATAGCTTTAAATAGAGAAAAATATAACCGATTATAAAGAGAGCAAAAAAAAATGTAACTGTCAAAAAAGAAAATATCTGGGTTATGTAAAAGACCTAAGAAACAGCAACAGTAGCATATTTGGCCTGTTTCAGATGCTTAGCAAAGCTTTTCACCCTCTAAACAAATGCATGGAAATTCACAAATTCAGGCAGACAAAGTATATGAAACATATCTTTCCATAGATGCAGATATATAGAATATGACATCTAAATATCTGTTTAATTACAGAGGAGAGAGCATTGGGTGTTTAACAAATCAGACAAACAGAAATCTTATTGAAAGACCCTGTTCTTACTGGAAATCTGGACTAGCCAGATGCTGCTGCATAAATGGATTAGCTATTTGTGTGTGTTACACAGTTTGAGACGATCTGGAGTAACAGGGTTGGTAGCGACACAGATCTGACTGGAGGCCATCACTGAGGACCTTCAGCTTTGGTAGCCAGCAAAGCCATACAACTCCTGTATGGGCTGCAAGAGACAGCTGAGACATACACAGTGCATCCTCTGATTTTGTTCTTGCCCTGAATGCCATGGAAATTCATTTGCACACTTCCTGGCAAGGCTGTTCTTATTTGCAAAGTAAATCAGCACCACTGTTGCTGCTGGGCAAAGTGAGAATGTGTGCAGGTGAAGAATTTGACTCTCCATCCTTAAACGCATTCAATTAGACTTGTGCAAGTGACATACCTGAATGAACTATTCACCAAAACCGAGCAGCTTAAACAGCAACTCAATAGACTCAGCTGTACGCAAAAAGCAGATGGGAAGTACCCACACAAGTGGAAGATACACCAGAACTCTAAGGTAATACTCTCACAAGGTATCCCTGGTTTTGCCTAGTCTTACCTACACCTGTACCACAACTGCCTTTTAATGCGTCATTTGTTAAAGACACCCGAAATGCCCTTATTTAACACAGCACATTGTGAGTGCTAAAATAACCAGAAAAAAGTATTTTCACAGTAAAAGAATAGTAATATATGGCCTGGTGATGGCTCAAATCACAACACTGACCCTTACTCTTTCAGTGCCAATATGAAAGATTAAATTGCTAATAGCACAGCAGTGCTATATTTTCAGACCTGAAGTATGTAAGATTTCTCTACCATAAAACCTGCAAGTAGAACACTTGTGAATTATGAAGGTCCTTCCTTTTTAAACAAATTTAGAAAATGTAATCATCCTTCACAGGTGAGATATTCTGTTTATTCTATGGAGAATCATTTCAGTCTAAATTAAACTCTTCAAATGGTTTGATGATTGCTGCAATAAGGACACAACAGGGAAAAGATCTGGGAAGAGAACAACATGTTTTAGATGAATGGCTGACAGAAATATTTCTAGTATATGAAAAATACTGTGGTTTTTTTAACCAAATATCAGTATTATTTTTTCAAAGCATAAAAACTAATGCTGTTTATCTGCACTAAGTGGAAACGCCAATCTGCACTCTCTTCTTTATCTTCAATATGGACTGAGTACTTCAAAGATAAATAAAAGATATAGGTCTTTTCAGCATTCAAAAAAAAATTTACTAGTGGTACAAAGACACCTTTCTAGATACTTGACTGTCAGAAAACCCTGCCCATTCACCATTTAAAAATGAGGCCTTTTTGGGTGCCTTGACCTTGAATAACCAAACACAGGGCAGAGTGAAAATGGCTTGCCTGTTAAAAATTTAAGACGTAAGTCCTGCCACAGATTGCTTAGAATCTAAGCAGCTCAGAATCTAAATTAGATTTTGATAAGACAAGTAGTTACAAAAAGCAAAGAAAGAGGTTAAAAGCACAATACAAGCCTCTGGCATTTTCTGTTTTTTCTGACCCTAACCTCAAACCTCACAGACAGAGAGAACATAACCAAATAGATGTCCATCAAAAACTTGTGGAAAGGATTGTTTCATATGTTTCCCTCTTCCAAGCTGTCTCTAAATAAAACAATCACACTGGTTTAACAAGTGTGATTAAAAACACTACTGCCAGCAGTCCTGGAAAATTCTGATATGAAGTCACAGAACCCCACCATTACTGAAAACCAGGTGCAAGATATCCTACTACAGATTTTGGTTTGTTGCAGTATGACGTGCCTGCCTGTTAATGACTTAAATTATCTCAACAAAACATTTTTTAAGAGAAACTTCAAAAGAATAACCAGAAACACTGAAATCCAGGTGACTTAAAAACAGCTGGGTGAGGCACCCTATAAGCTGTCTTTTCAACCTGTAACTTGCTTATCCTGGTGCTAACACTCTCTTATTTCCAAAGAATACCCAGTGATCCTTTATATACTGCACAAGGTAAACTGTAGTAAAACTCCGTCAAGCATCTTCTGTAAGAATCATTTGACTTTGTTAACAGCATTTGCTTTCCATAGCAATGTACTCCCTGGAGGCTTTCTTGTGCATACCAAGCAGTCAACAAATGGACTGAAGAGGAAGAAGGCCAAGACAGGCTTGTTTTGCCTCTCTGGATGATGTTCCCATTGGCGATGGCAGCTCCAGGCTGCACCATTTACACCATTTAGCCTTCTCTGTAATGAAGAAGTCTCACTGAAACCAGAGTGTTCTTGCTAGTATAGTTGAAACAGGCACTCTGGCAAGGATCAGATCCAGACACAGAGGGTTTCTGCACGGCCATCTGTCTGCTGCTGGTCCTGAGAACTTTGCCAGGTTTACGGACAAGATTTGAGGTTTACTGAACAGTGCACCCTGTCCTCTTCATTACAGTAGGATAATGGGGAACAGAAGGTATGAGCCAAACTAAAAGCAGCAGAGCTGAAAACTGCAGCTTAGGGTTAGATCCTTAAGGGAAGAGAAGGAACTGAGGATAAGGACCTGGTACGTTGCTCTCGCTGGTTGGTCAGTTTGTAGTATGGAGCTTCTGGAAGATAAAGGGTCCAACCTACATAAGGGTCATAGATCTAAAGTTACCACTGTACTTAATTAGGCAATAAGAAGCTTATCACGTGTGTGATTGAGTACCTCATAATTAAGGGCTTGTTCCAAAGCCTGTTTAAGTCAATAGGAATCTTTCCATTGACTTCAAAGGGGCTTTTGATCAAGCCCTGCCTACTTAGTAGGATACCTCTCTCCCCATGTCATAACTTAGCAGTTGCCATCAGGAGGCACTCAAACTGACAGTCTCATGGCTTCACCACAAAGCTGCTGGTGAGAGGACACTTTCATTTTAGGACATTTGACGTCATTTTGTCACTGCAGGCAACTGCTGATCTTCAGGACCTACGACATCTACTTGGTCAGAAGCGAAAAAATTCACTGAGGTGACTTGAGGCGGGTAAGGGTAGTACTGAGACATTTCTTGTGTTAACTGGGTCTAATTTTTGTTGGTGCATGTACAACAACATAGACTATTGGCACAGAACACGGAATGTACGTGCACATTTTTCAATCCAAGCAAAAGAAAGAGAGGAATGACAAAGGCTCCTCTAATACACATAATACATTATTTATATACTTCCCTAACCATTAGGCAGTATCACATAATAATCATTTATACAGATACATACTTCTGAATGCATATTAATTCTGAAAATGCGTACTGTGTGGCCACACTGTAACTTGTCACTGACAGACATTGTGGAAATCCCCCTTATTTCATGGATCATTGATCCAATGTGTAAATCCTTCTTAGCTTGCAAGCCATTGACCAGATAAACCATAAGGGCTCCAAAGGGAAAGAGCCTTTCTGGTCTGTCGAGCAAATTCAGCAGTAGCACATGTACTTCAAATCCACATGTGAAAACCTCTTTGAAATTAGGGTCCTGATCCTGCAAATCCTTATGCCCATGATCTATAAGTCATCCCAATACAAGTCTAATACATTTATCAGGCACCCCTAGAAAAACATTTTGCTTTTCATGTTAAATGTTTGTTTCCAGAATCAAGACCTAAATACAACTGGAAGAATAATGTCTAGAAATAATTCAGCCTTTTAAGATTTTCCACTCAAAATAAGTAAGTACTGTGTACTACATGAAACAGGAAAAAAGTCATTTTTTAAATTAATAAGTAGGAAAACTTGCATCTATATATACTGACTTTTTAAATTTACGTACTCTCCCAACTTTCAGAACAGCTAACTGGACTTTCCCACCATCATTGATTTAAGCCAAATCTGCAAATTTACAGCTATGATTCAGCAGCTGAATGCCTTTGAAAACGTATATGCTAGTAATACAGGCAATGCTCGTACAATAATATTTTGCCTTTTAAGCATTTTGTTAGATAACCTATATTTTCCTTAATTTCAGATCTGAGGCAAATACAAATCCAAACTACAGAAATACAAATGTTATTTTCTGTGGTGCTGGCACACTGTTATTTTCCAGATCACCCTAACATGAGGTAACTATTATCGATTGTGAAAGCACAACAGGTGGGTCACATGAAAGGTCACATTAGTTTTGTTCACAGGGCCAAACAGAAGGTTTTCATTATCCTTAATAAAAACAGAAGCAAGTAATAAAATATATCATTGCAATAACATATCTCTCCATTCATATGCAATAACCTCATACATTAGATCCTACCATTTCAAAATACTGCTGTTGGCTCCAGCAATACGATTATTTTTGCGGTTGCTACTTATAAAAATAATATTATAAATCATAGTTTGACTTGCAAATTTCCACACTGTTCTTTTTAACTGCTTTTTGAAATGTTTTTCTGGACAAACCTCCTCAAAGCATGAGTTCACCTAGAAATATTAAGCACTTTAAATGGTCAATAAGGCGGCAAAGATTTTTAGTAATTCCTGTCATTAGCGTAATAGCAAATCATGGTACCTAGAAGTAGTTAGGCACCTTGTTCAAACCCTGATGGTAAATTAAAGTAGAGTCATAACTCAGACATGGTGTAAAAAAGTCAAAACATATTAGATCCTTTCACAACGGTCTTCAGGACAGACTGGTTGACCAGCTCCCTTCTGCTTGCAACACACACGTATGGACAAATACACACTCACATCGGTGCAACATCAAAGGTTTATAGTTTAAAGTAAATATAACATATTCTTGCATCTTACAGAAAGCATATTTTACGTTTGTCACTTGGATTTCTCATACGTATATCATCTGTCTTAAATACATTTCAATACAAATTAAAGGCTTGTATTAAAAAAACATCAGTCAGTCACTTTTCAACATCTATTTCAGAGAAGATGGTTAATAATTTCTGTTTCTTTCCAGATAAATACATTTTTAACTTAAATTTTACTTTTATTTATTTCTAAATGATGCCTCAATATTTCTAGGCTGAATGTTAATCAGTAAATTGGCTTTTCTCCACAGCTTCTTCTAACTAGACTATTCTCCAATGCCTTCTTTTGCAGCTGTGCATCCCCACCTCAGGATGAACAAACCTGGATATAACATAGAATTGAAAGCAAAAAGTATAAAATAAATTTGCATTTGCCTAAAACATTATTTCCCAAAATAATGGGGGTTATAGGCATTAGCAGTAAGAGTCAGGTGCCTCCCCATTGATATCATAGCAACAAAGAGAAGGCCCGCTCTCAAAAGCAGTAACTTGTTATCAGAAAGCAACATGTGTTATTGGAAACAGCAAATGTATGGGACAATGTACAGCTATCTACGAGTGCAAAATACCCCTGCTAGAATGACTTTTGAGTTTAGTTCCAGAAAAACGAGCTGCTTATCAGTCTGTAACCTAATTGTGCAAAGCTCATCTTGGGGCATGTTGTGTCTGCAGAGTGACTTGCATTCCGGCAGCCAGGCAGCCGCAGCCCACGCAGGGCCTCACTCCCCGGAGCCCCCATTCCTACAAGTTTTAGGACAATGCATTTCTTTTCAGAGCCACACCTGCTGCCACTTCTGACAGACTATTTTGTCGTGTCTTCCTTAAGAGGTTTAAAAATCTTTCTCACGATTCAAAAATACTAAGCTGCAACTTCACACTTTTTCACACCTTACTCCTCCCCCCTCACAGTTTGATGTGCTAATATTAAAAATCCTAGAACATAAATCAGTAAGTATATTTCCATGTTGGGTGAGGCAAGGGTGCGGAGGATCTCAAGCATTTTAGGTCAGAAAAATGTCTCCTCAGTTACAGTATCTGATACAGACACACACTGTGTGGTATTCTCCAGTTTACAGGCTATGCCAAAATCTTTATCTATAAAGTGCTAAAGTAAAAGTAGTGAAAGGTAAATAATTTAGATGTGAAAAAAATGCATCTTGAAAGCATAGTCTGACCAAACAGAATGTGTTTTATTCTCTTCCTGCTTAAGCTAAAAATTCCAATGAGTTATTGGAATTATTCCAATCAATTTAGATAACTAAATTTGTATTTCACTTTTTCCTGACATTTCTGTGTGCACTGTACTGAAAACAGTTTTCCAAAAGAAATATAATTTAAAAAAAATATATAAGTCCTCTCATTGTCTTGGTGAACTTTAGAATAAATTAGTACTCTTTGACAAATTATCTAAAACCCCAGTGATAAAATGGTAAACATGCTTTTTGCCTCCCATATCCCAGAAAAGCATAAAGTTAAATGAACCTAATCTAAAACAGTATGTAGCTGACATTTTGTAAAGAAAGCCTAGTATAAAAAATAAAAACACTGGAGGAAAATTTTCAATGTCAATAACATGATTTATATGATTTACAAAAGGTCAGTCATTTGGGGGCAATCTTTTGAAAGATTTCCAATATTTACAATTCAGCTATTTCTACATCTTTCATGGTATTGGCACACCAAATTGAATATTTCGTTTCTTCAGTGCTCATATCAAAGCATTACCTACATTACAGTTAAAATGGGGGACCGAGGTACATAGTGGCTTATAATCAGGTACGGTCCCATCTGACTGTTCCTCCGAGAATCGACGACTACTCATGTTTGTTTTAAGTGTAGGGTGAATTAAAGATAATGCTATGGTAAGAACAACACATACGGTAGCTGTTTCCAAAACATAACTGGTAGAGTAGCTGAAGCAGGAGCACCTAAAGCAAAACTCCTAAATTCACATTATAGCCATGAAGTCAAAGGTAGCTTCATTTTGGGAGGTGTTTGGCAAACGTCTCTTCCTCCACAATTCTAAGGGCAAGTACCTTTCCAAAGCCAACCACATCCACTTAGAAGTCTTAGCTTGAATCAGAACTCTAACTTCAGACGTTCCTGCTCTGAAAACATCATCCCGGTGTCCATGGGATCATTTCAGCAAGACTTCCCTAATCGGCATTTGCAGCACATGATTGGGTTTTCCCCCTGAGACCTTCCCTGATCAACACATCACGGCAGTCTCATTTCTACCACCCATCCCAGCCTCCTCTATTTTCACACAGGAGTTTACACACCCCTGTACTTAGCATGTTTCTGATCTGACACTAATCAGGTTTTTTGGCTCAGCTTTGAAACAAGCTGTTGTCTAACAACAAACCTAGCGTTTCCTTCAGTATCACACACATGCATGTGCCCACTCACACACACGTTTTAACGTATATGTACTATATACCCCTTTCTAGGAAGAAAGGCCAACTCCCTCCAAAAATCTATGAAAACAGATGACAGACACTTGTTGCATTCAGTCCTGCTGTAGTATATAAGCTACAGACTGAAGTGCTTCTCTATTGTTCCTGTTTGTCTGTCCCACTTCACACTGAGAGCTGCAGGCATGAATGGCTAGTTTCATAAATAAACGTTATTTTTCAACTAACAAAGGAACTAGCAGTTTGGACTAAAATTTCAAAAAGGTCATGAAAATCTGGAACAAAGCCAACGCATTCTGCATTCAAAAATTGCAAAGCCCATCTCACTCTCACTTAAGTGTTGTTCTTAGTTCTCAATTACCTTTCTTCAATAGCAATGAAAGTATATGCTAACACAACAACTTTGTCTGGCTAGAAGAGCCATCGATGAACAATGAGACCAAATCAGAGGCTTAGCCTTTGGATTCTACTTGTATGATTAATCTGTAGTGTCTATAACCTTGATAGCATTCATATACTATTAATTAATTCCACCAGTTCAGGTAGCATACCCATTGACTTGAGGAAATTTCAGACTTTGGTCAGTATGAAAAATTACATTACATCCTGTGGATGACGAAAAAAAGGAAGGAAAAACCTTTGTACCTACCGAATTGAGCTGTTGTGATCTCAAATCAGTTGTTCTGCACGTACGGATATAATGACAGGAAAAAAAGTAATTATAATTAGGTGTCTATTTTGATTTTTCTCTTCATAGTATCCGTACTGAATGTCATTTGATTTTAGCAAACTATAAAGTCATTTCAGGCAGGCACTGTATATCCTTGCAGTTACCGGTCTACTTGGAGTCTCTAGTTTATTTCAACAAAATTTTTATATGCGAGCATTTAAACATTTTTAAGGCTTAAAAAAAAAACACTTAAACAGTACGGTGATGATCCAAGAAGGCAAAACAAAAAAAATCACTGATCTGAGCAATGTATTAACAACTGGTTTTCAGTGATGAAAACAGAGAAAAATCTCAAAACAGAAAAAAAGAAGAAAAAAGCCAGAAATCAGGGAGACTCAGCTCAATTAACGGTCTGATTTTGTAATTGGAGCTACACTACCATTGAGTCATGAGCCCAAAAAAAGTCTTATTTGACTTTAATGGGACTCCATAATGTGCCTAAGGGCCTGTAACACATAAGGAGGACATTCATGAGGATTGAGTTCTTCATTTTCAACAGATGTCTTTATTGAAATTAAATTTCTACTACTAAGATGCCCAGTTTATTACTATTACTTGCCTGGAAATTTTCACTAACATCAACTTCCTTGGCAGCAATAAAGTTATTCTCACACTTTATCATTACCGAGAAACTGATAAATTCTTCGCACCACATCACTTCAAATATCTAACATAAATGCCTAAATTAGGAGCTAGGGCCCTCTATACAGTTACTGGTGTTCCCAGAATCATAAAAGCAACACAAATAGGAGACCTTCTCTCTCTGCTCACTGAATAAGAGAGTCTGAAGTTAGATAAACTGTGCATATTACGCAGAGAACATTTTCATTTGTAAGACAATTAAGCTTCTCCAGGAAAAAAATGATCTCAGGTTAAATAAATGGAATATTTCTATAAAAAGAAAATCCAGAACACAGGCACAGAGTTCAGGACATGTCTAAGAATTACATTTTGAGAGAAGTTAATCTTGGAAGTTTCAATAAGTTTTCAATGCAGATTGCCATCATAGGATGTTCAGACTACTACTAAGGATTCACCGCTGGAGAAATAAATTAGGTAAAGGAAATTAACTCAATGCTGATGAAACAGATTGGGATAATAAATCCATCAACCTAAGGAGTGTTTCCCCAGAGATAGTAGTAAAAGTCCAAATACTCCATGGAACATTTATAAATATACTAAAGGTGATAAGAAAAATATATTTTGGAATGGCAATGATAATGAAGAAACATTTACATTAATAGTCATAGAATATTTGAATAACTTTCATTTGTTTCAGTAGCACTAATGGGGAAAAAAATGTTTCTTTAACAAGAGTATTGCCATAGTATCCAAATAGTAACAAAGTAGTATTCCATCTTATTGGAAATACAAACTACTTTCAATTTCATATGCATACAAAATGCTGTCATTTGTAATCTGTACCAGGCTTTCTGCTACCTACATCAAGAAGTTAACCTAAAACTTTCCAAGCTAGCAGCTCCAAAGCCAGTACTGCAGCTTCTTCTGCTGACCAAATCAATTTCAACATTTCGTGTCTCTGCATTCTTCACAAGAGCACAAAACTATACCACAGTAACCTGGGTTATCTGCAATTAATCCCTCGTTATGTAGATCTGAAAACTAAAATTAAGATGACAGCACCACCTTCATATCAAGGCCAATTGTCAATGCCACCATTTTATAAACAGACACTGTTCATACAAAACTGTTTCAGAAACACAGTTTTAGCAGTTGCACAGTTTATAAAAGAAAAAGTTAATATGGCAAGATGTAAACTTATTTCCTATTTCTCTGTTTGCTCAAGTTAAAGAATTTGCTTCTGTTTGCTTCTGCACCCTATCATAGTCCATCCTTAAAATACATAATGTCAGACAGTTTCCTAATCCATGAGAGACTTCCAGGACAGTAATACTGTATCTTAGAGTGCCAAAGTTGCATTTTTGAAAAGTAAAAGTATTTCCAGCCTAGTTTTGCTTCCCAGCCCACCTTCAGCCTGATATCACCTTCATTGTTTTTCCAGACGAAGCAAATCACTTCTTAAATGCTATGCCTCATTTTCTTTTACAGGCAGTTTCCAAGAGGCACCGGCATTGAATGAGCTGTGAAACTACGCTGAAGACTCAGACTCAAAATCTTAGCAACTGGATGTTCACTGTCTTTTTACCTCACAGCAAGTTAGCTTCTACCTTATGTTTCCCAAATGACCAAATCTTTTTAGATTAGAAATACTGAGCAGAAAATTACAACCGTCCTTTTAAAATTTGCGCCCTATAATGCTCACTTTACCAGAGACAGATTATCTGACCGATGCGTTTCCTTCTCCATTTGTCTGGCCTAATTTAACAAAGAAAACAAAGCTGGCATAGTAAGTGGTTTTTTGCTCTCCCTGACCGAATGCTGCCTATACCAGTCCAAGAGGAAAAACAGTCAGACTAACCCTAACCTACTTTTCTCTACTACTTTTGCACATGGGCACCAATTAAAATATTGAATCCATGAGTCAAAGAGGAGTTCGCTCATTTAACATTAATGACAACCCCCCAACACACATTGCCTAAAAGTTAAAATGCATCTGTTTTAAAAAAAAAAAAAATTAGGTTTTAGTACCAGCAAGCATGTTAATTGTAGTAAAATGAACAATACTGAAATTGTTTGAAGATGGAATTAAATTTAATGAAATTCACAAACAAACCCCTTTTAGAAAGTAACAACAGTTTTTTGAACATTAAAGAGAAGCTCATTATATCAAGACAACTCCAATGTAAAAGGCAACCCGACTTCAATCACTGCATATCTGCATGTTAATGAACTTGCTGTGTGCAGCAGGGACTGAACAGAGTAAGTAATGGGAAGACTGTCTTAAAGCATACAGTACACTTTAAAAAAAAACACGCCACCTTTAATCAATGAAACACCTTTTCATTCGTACCTTAATAGCAACTGAAATGATTTCAAACGCAACACAAAGGGAAGATGATACTTAGTAAAGGTTTCTTTAAGACATAACATTTCTTGCACATTCTTTCAGCATTCACATGCTGTCAGCATCACTGTGGCAAAGACTTTCAAGTTTCAGCAGACAGATACCGCCTAGTACAAAGTCTTTGTCATAATAATTTCATTGCAGCCCCCTGATCAAACATCTAGACAAATCTGAGACTGAAAAGTGAGAGCTAACCAGTGACCTTTGATTAGAACCACAAGCACCAGTTTTAATAAAATGCCTCATTCATCGCCTTCCACTGCCAACAAGGAAGGT
Source organism: Chroicocephalus ridibundus (assembly GCF_963924245.1). Lineage (NCBI taxonomy): Eukaryota > Metazoa > Chordata > Aves > Charadriiformes > Laridae > Chroicocephalus > Chroicocephalus ridibundus. Next base: position 15,617,047 of record NC_086287.1, read on the forward strand.
GTGTTTGAGCCTGAAAAATGTAGTCAATATACCATTTACACCCATATAATGATTCCTATTATTCACCGTTAGAATTTGTGACTGTAGCAAGTGAAACATAGACATCTTAAAATAGCTAAATGAAAACACACTGACAACATTCTACCTTTAAAATATATTCAGGAGCCTGCCTCTGCCTTTCTGTTGCCTGCTGCTGGCTTTCATGTCTTGCTGATCGTATTGTAATAGGGTTGGCTTTTTTTCCCCCCACAAACCCTCATTTACACAATGTTTGGTTTGTTACTCTTTCTCAAAATCTATGACTGTTGGTGAAGTCCAGTTTTAAAGGGCCTTTAAACTTGAACTTCACTTAAGTAACAGTGCCCCATTCAAACATACATTTATAAAGCTGCCTTTTTGTGTATTACACAGGAATATTTATATATTAAATTTTGAACATTCAACTAATTTCTGGAGCTGAATATGCTACCAAACTTTGAGGGAAGGTTGTAAAAAGACTTTGCAAACTTGAGCAGTTGTTCAACACACGTTTTTGCCTAAAAATGTCCAAGTTGCTGGTCTCTAATACAGAGGTTCAAGGAAATACAATTAAAATCCATTTCACATATTTGTGCTTTAGCATATCAGGCAAGAGGACAGAAAGGGGGTCTTATCACATTTATTTCCCACTTGAAAAGCGAAAGTCTTAAGCAGGGTAATAAATATTCAAATGACTTTGCACCACTGAGCTACCATATCAAGCTAATGATCTGTAGTCTGGAGCTCTATAAAAAGAAAGCTTACTGCCTGCCGTCACCTAGAGGTGTTGCTGTAAACACTGTGGGGGGATATTCTCCTCTCAGTGTGTGTGCGCGTAACTACACTTAATGTTGTTTTCAAGACAGAATATATTGCTGAGTCGTAAAACAGAAAGACAGGATGAAACAAATGCAGAAAAATGCAAGGACAAAATGAATTAAAAGAAAGTTTCTGGAGATTTAACTTAACTTCTTTCTTCACTGTGCTATGAAGGAGTGGGCTTGCATTTCAGGCCTCACTTGCGCAGCCACGAAAGAGAGAGATATGGATGTTCAGTCATATCTATGGTGGGAGCTCATGGCTAGTTAACTAAGAGCAAGACGGGTGAACTCCACAGTCTGCCAGAGCCTGCTGTAATCTTGAATTCAGTGTAACAGAACTACTGATGTTATAGAGTGGTATGGCCCACTGCATGAGAGAGCAGTCCCCTTCAGGCAGGAAGAAAACAGGAATAAACGACAGATTTGTTACGAACAGTCTGCATCCCTGCTAGAGCACGGATCAAGCAGACATATGCTCCATCAAAAGCCATGGAGAAAAGGCAGCTCCAAGTACATAAAGAACTATTTCTAACTGCACATGTAATGGTAGAAAAAGTCTTATCTTTATTACAAAATATTGCATAAGAAAAAGAGAAATGGCCCGCAATTCAAGCGTAGGCCTGGAAATGAGCCATATCTTCCAAGTTCGAATTCTGGCTAGGACCCAAACCATCTTGAAACCTTCCTGCTTCAGTTTCCCAACTGGAAAAGTGAGAATAAACATACTTGCCTACAGTATTCCTCTTGAGAGAGTGAAGGATTAATTAAACACAGTGTACTAGTATCTTGTCTATTCAGAAGCTCCAATGTCCCTTATCATCTCTAAACAAACATAAAAGAACAGCAATTGTGCATATTCTCTCTTACATGCACTCACTCTCTAACCTGAAAGAGAGTTCAGACATGGTTGGATAGGTGATTTAGATAAAAAGAGAGACTGAAAGAAAACTGCATGGAAAAGACAGATAGAATCAAAAGTAAAGCTCCTCCAAGGTCCACATTTACTTTCTTCTGAGTCTTACTCTTACAAAAGCACTAACCATCTTCTAAACCTGGAGGAAAGTGCCTGTCATCAGAAACCCTCAGGTACCTCTCACCAAAGACAGGAAGGCTTTAAATGACAAGTAACCTGGAACCGGACAGCACAGGAGGGTGAAACAACTTGCCTCTCTCCCAACACAGTAACATAAACCAGGTTCTTTCTGTCTCTGCTTTTTGTTCTTATAGATTGCATAGCAATCCCTGGTGGCCCAAAGATGGCTGATGGTGCCTTCTTGCCTAAAGTATATAGCAAGCAATGCCTTGCCAATTCTTTGGCCTTTTAAATCACTTGGAAGAGGCAAAGTTCTGTTCAGTTATAAAAATAATACAGTATCAGATACCAACTTTTGACCTATCATGATTCTGTCAGTGCTGAACTACTCAAATTTACTCAGCAGCCAGTCAAACTCTAAGACCTAAATCAGCCACGGTTTCTCACATACCAGGATACAGCTGAAGATCCGGTTTAGCTTCAGTTCTGTAAGATGGTGTACACGGGCCTTTGCAACTCACAGGGCCTGTCTACAGCATCTCCAGCATCTCTCGCATCTCCAAAAATGGGAACCCTTAAGTGGCCATTCTTCACTGATTTTTCATTTCCGGCAGATAGCTCTGAAACAGAACTGTCAGAAAGGAAGACAGTTCTGACTCTGTGAACACAAGTGAGACGTTCAATAAGAATGAGAAGCTAAGACAGCTAAGACTTCCATAGCATCTAAATGACCATTTTGACCAAAAAACTAAAAGATGAAAAGGGAAAAAAGGACACTTGTTATTCTTCACTTGAAGGAGAAAAATACCTCCCCATTATAATTTTAATTGTAATTCTTAAGGTTTGCTTGTTTTCCAAAGGATGCCTTCTGAACTGTTCAAACGCACAAGTCCAGCTCATGCACAACAGACGTGCAAACACTTTGCAACTACAGAATCAGGCTCACAGAATTTTGTTTACCCAAGGCCTGAATGACCCCTAAAAATATAATACAGTTTTAACATCCTGGTTCATTATGCATTTACCAATACAAAAATGAATGGCTGAGAGAAGAAACTTTTATCACCTTCCACTGATGCTTTTCTGATTGTATTTACACGTTTTAAACAGAGAAGAGACAAAGACAACTTCTCAGAAGTGTTTTAAGTACTGTGGAGTCTGACAAAGGCCAGGAAAATCTAGAGCTACCTACCTGAAGCTGCCAAGGGATACTGTCTATGTGTGTACATACCACACCTTTAATGACTTGGTACTTCTCATTTTCATTCTATAACAGGAACAGCTAGTGACAGAATAACCTATCAGAAGGTTAGATTTCCTAGTTTTTATTATATGGGGTCCATACAATCACAGATTTTAAACATATTGTAGATTTAGAATATAATTAGTCTTTGTTTCCTCTACATAATTAAAAAATTGCTTAATGTACATTCACATTAAGTTTGCTGGATGTTTTTTCAACTTTTCACTTGCAGACAACTAAATACAATTGCTGCTGTAATATAATATAATACTACTGTTTGTTTCTTTCCTGGAACTGCCTGGCCTTTACATGAACATTGCCACCAAAATGGAGCAAACCAGACTGTTAAGCATTAGCCCTAAGTTAAGTGGTAACATGATCTATTTAGTGGCACACTTATCAAGTCAGTTCTACTGCTGTTTATTTAAATCGAAATTGAAATATTAGCTGTTCAACAAAATCCAAGTGTTCTATGCAGGAAATTGAAAGGACTCCAGACCTTCTTATAATGAGAGAATTTTTGACAAGTCCTCCCTAAACAGTTTCCTATTCTGAAGTACAGTAACATCTCTAATAGTCAAGAAAAAAAAAATCTATAACGACGCTGCAAGAAGAAAAATGTAGCCAGGATATACAGAGCGCAGATAAACTGGTAAGCATCATTACTTGAATGTAACAAAGTCCTTAGGCTCTGCAATTACATGCTAAATGAAAGGATACTCTGTCCAAGATAATAAAATAGTCAAATGGATTCCTGATAGTATACATTGTTTGATAAAAATTTGTTTAAAAACAGTTTTACATCATACCTTTTTAATCATGGAAGAAAGGAAGAGAAATCTACCTACACTCTCACACTCTTGAGGGCATTAGAACTATTGATCAACAAATACTTCAGATACAGTAGCTAACCAGATTTTGTCATGTACCTTTATAATCACTTAAAATCCTCTGCAAGACCCATTTCCACTACCCACATTTTTCTTTCTTTGTATATACTTTAAATGTTGTGATTTGAGATTATAGAGCGCAAGGATAATTCTGTATTCCACTGTTGCCACCTGTCAGTGAGTATTTCCTAAGGGTAGTGCCACTATTCCCAAAGCTTCACACATCAGTATAAAGAGTTGAGTTTTCATTCTACGCTAGCTGCCTCTGAATGTTCAGCCATAAAGATTTTGATTTGCTGATAGGTGTGTTGCAATGCAGGAAAACCAAAGGAGAAGTCAAGCAATGTTATCTAAATAAACCAAAAACATTACGCCTGATCAAAGCTACCATACAGCTAGTTTTGGTCAACTAGCATGGCATAAATAGCATAATCTCATAAATACCTCAATATAAATTTCAGAATTGACCCTACAAGCTTTTAGTGAACAGAACAGCCCAAAAATAATCAAATTATCTATTTACCTGAGCAAGGACCTCAGAATCATACCTCTTATTCCTGGCGGGGGGGGGGGGGGGGGGGAGAGAGAGAGAGAAAGAAAAATCCTACTCCAAAGAAAGAGGCACATTCTTCATGTAATTTTTCTCATGCCTGAAAGTAAGTATTAAATATATAGTACAAATTCTGCTAGTGTCTTGTTTATGATTAAACGGTATTGTTCAGTATTGTTCAACTTCTTAGTTGTCTGGGGTTTTTTTACTGGAAAAGTATTACTCTATTGTACACATTTTCATTTTTAATAGATGATTCACTTGCTTGATACTAAATGGAACAAATGCCATAGTAACGTAATCAAAAATACGCAGACATGTGTTTCCAAAATTAATTTTGATATTTCCTGTCACTGAACTTGCCTCATCAGAGCATAATAGTAATTTTATAGTTGTAGCAACGCTGATTTCACCACATAAGAATCTACAGGAACATTTGAATTTGCGCATGTTCAAGAATTATTTAATTTTTTGTCTTGAACAGCTACACAGCCAGTTCGTTTCAAATTCCTATCATCTTCCCTTTAAGTTGGGCAGAAACCGGATTCAGCATTTCCAAAGAATAAGAGTTGAAATCTATACACATTTAGTTTCTCTCTTACAAAAATAAGCAAGTCTCAAAAATCACTATTACACTTTTGCTTGCCATTTAAATTGCTTTCTCACTATTTAAAATGTGTATCTTGATCCTCTTAAGTAATTAGGCAATCAGTAAAAAAAGAATTTGGCCTATTACAATTATTGTTCAAGGCTTATTTTATATATGCACTGCAGGGGCTGTACTGAACGCTTATTTTATAAGAGTCCTTTTCCTCCTGTTTCACACAACATTTTTCAGAAAATAAGCAGTTGCACAAAAATGTTAACATATGGCAGTATTTTTGGAACTGCTGTAGAAATTAAAGGCAATAAAAATTGCCTTGGACAAGAAAGGACAAATAGGCCAAACCAAATAATTATTCTTGCAGCTTTCTTTAACCACTAACTCCATTTTATATGCAGTTTCCGATGTCTCATATTAAATCTGATCATATATATTTAATTCCATTCTTAAAAATTTCAGTAGACAACTTCAGTGCTAACCTACAACTGCCCTGTCAGAAAATCTTTGATGTCACAGCATAATAGCTCCTGAAAGAACAGCACTAATACTTAATGTAACATGAAACCAGGGCCCTGCAGTGGGGCTGTCTGCTGTCAGGAACAAACAGTTTCACTGCTGTTCCCCAGAAGTGACAAGATTGAGAACTAACAGGGCAGCACCTCCTCAGCGCTAAAGGAGACCTGTGCACCAGAGTCACTGGCAAATCCGATTTCATCATTTTAAATACATCGCCATCACTAAAAAAAAAATAAAAAACAAAAAAACCCAAACCTAAATAAAAATGCCCAGCATTGCAGCCATAGTTCATCTGAGATGTTCTCTTCATCTCTTGTAAATACAACTGTTCTGATGTGAAGACGAATTATTCCTATGCTGCAAATGATGAAACAGGAATCTGTGTTTATGTGGAATTTCTTTAAATTTCATGCTTCTAAAGATACTTGTGTTGCCCAATGCATCCTAAATTCTTTTCCAGAATTTATTATCTTGCTTGCTACGACCTTTGGATCTCTTCTATTTTAGTTGAAATTTTAAGACTATAAGTATCGCTAGGTGGCCTTCAGCAGAAAGCGTAAGATACCTTTCTCCATTGCTAATGCAGGTGATTACAGGCCCGCCTATGAACTTACTACCAGATTTTAACTAATGCAAACCACTGCATCCCACAGAAAGCACTGGACAGATCAGATTCTAAAATCTTACATTGCCCATGTTCTGAATGGCACCAAACAGTCACTTGGGCAGTGCCCCTGTCAGTGGAACTAAAGGCTCTCACAGGAGGTATAAGATACTTACAGAATCAGGGCCCATACGTCTCCACTTTGCACTCCATATTTTTACCTCTTTCGAAATATTTTTAAGATTCGCATGTAACATTGCTTTAGGTCAAAATATATTATTATACATGAGAGTACCAAGCTGCCATGGAAATCAGCTCCATTTCTGGATTTATTTTCTCTCTTGGAAAGCTGACTAGTCTATTTTATAAACTAGCAATAGCTGTATTTTTGAAGTTTATAAAACCTGCCCTCTGGCTAACTTGTAAACATAGGATATATTATCCTTTTGTTTGTAAAGCTTAATCCTACAACTGTCAAGCTGAATAAACCTTTAGAATAATAGTAAAAATACAAAAAAAACACCAGTCATCATTAACAGAAAATTGAACTCAGATTGAGATAAAAATGTCAGTGGCACCATTTTTGATACATTTTTTGGGAATACACATAAGACTGCTAACATTTTTATCATTCAAATTTCTCAAAATTATTCTTGGCCCATCTAATTTTAGAAGTCATGAAGTGATAAATGTTTTTTAAAAGTATCTATGTTTCACCATCCTCCTTCAATGAATCTCTGGTAGTTGGCAAAAAATAATTCTTTGTGTTTTAATCATGTAGGACCTTACTGACACTGAATTGGAAATGAGATTCTTCTTGTGGGTTCGAAGCGCATATCGATACAGCAGCATTAAAAACTATCTATCTGCTCATATATTTGCAACTCTTAGCATTTGTTCCCAGAACATACCTAAATACAATACCCATGGTACAAACACTGAATTAGAGACATTCTTTACACCTTGTAGTCTAAGAAGATTACACAAGAGGAAAGAAGGGTACTGTGAGTAAAGTAATATGTTTTCAATCATGGTCTGTGTCAGTGTCAAAACAAAGATAATGCCAAATTCTCCTACCTCTCTGTTCAGCGCCCTAAGTACTGGCACCCACCACTGCATGAGGCTTATATCGTTCCTCCTCTTATGAATGCAACTAGAATTGTTTAAGAAGCCACTGCTAGAACTCACTGTCCCTCCACTTAGACATTACATGGTTTGAGCTGTGGTTTCAACTACCTCCCTTTGCCACACAGTGACATTACATTTGAAATGTTCACACAGTCATTTACTGCACCTCAGCTGAGAGGCAGGAAAAAGAGAGCTAAACGTATGATTTCTTCTGTCCCTCCAGCTAGACGTGCAACAACATGCCTGTCTACACTCTAATCTAGGCTATATATATACACTTTACCTCAGCTATTTTAAAGATGGAGCATAAAAAGAAAGACAAAAAGTCAAGATTTAAGCTAGCACTTCACTGTACGCCTATTCCATCTTGGTGGGGGCAAGCAAAAACTCTTACACAGACAACTAAATTCTCTTTCCTCACTGGTTTGAAAAGACCAAGGTTTGTTCCTGCTGAGGAGAAACTGCATGCATTACCTTTGCCTGAAACATCTAGGATTTTCACAAATTTCTTCTTTTTTTAATTCAGTTTGTTCAGTTGATCCTTTATGATACTTGGTCATGAATTTAGAGAGAATAATGGACAAATAGGTAGGTAAAAAATAAAAAATATAACTGGGAATAATCATACAATAACAGAAAATTATTCTCTGGCTTCTGTAATTCTAACACCATTGAGGTAATGCCAAGATTATGCTTTGTAGCAGAACAGGTAAGAGGAGGAAGAAAACAATTAGAACCATTACCTTACATGGCCAAGACATTTTGAGTGAAGACCAAATATCTGACAGAACTGTCTAGAGATCTCAGTTCAGATAAAGCCCACTGCTAATTATTGCCTGAAGAACACTCTCTCAGAATGAGAAAAAAAGCTGGTAGAAAGCAGAGAGAACTTGGAAACAGAAAAAGTCATTATAAACAAATATAACTTATTTTCAGAACTTGATATACTAATTTTAGACAGGCATTCTTAATTTCTGCAGACAAACAACATAGTTCTAAACAAGGGAAGAAATAAAAACTGGGTTAAACATTGGTCTCGATATAAAATCTTAGCAATTTCATATTAAACATAAATTGATTATAAAGAACATATTTATTTAGCATCAGCAATTATGTAAAATGAGCCATTCCCTCTAGAGATTATCCATAGCCTTCTAGACAAAACAAGCCCCAGAAGCTTTTAATCCTGACCATGTTGCGGGCTGACCATTAAACAAAGGAGCAGGTCAGTAAGGAAATTTGTAAGCCAAAAAAAGATATAAACCACCACTAGTGAATAAGGATTCAGTCCTCCAAAGTGCTAAGCATGTTGGCTCCAATCCAACAAAGTACTCAACTACATGCTGAATTTTAAGCATATACATAGTCTCATTCCCACTGAGATTATTCACAGGCTTTAAAACTCATCATGTACTTATATAGTCTGTTGAACTAGGACCAGAGCACTTGGTATCCCCCAGGACTTGAACCCTGAGTGTTATCAGCTGGACCTGAAAGAGCTCAAGCAAATTCATTTTCTACCTGCCTTAGACAGTAACTCTGAACTTCATGCTAAAGATGTGAACCATTCAGAGATTACAAATTCAGATTACCCTTCTTCCACAACTACAAGTAGAAGAATGAGGGTTCAACAGCCATTCCTGTGGTCCACTGCAGCATTTTCTTTTGGTTTGGGTCAAAAAAGGAAAGATAAGAAAAGAAAAAAAAAAAGGAAAGAAACAAAGAAAGAAAAAAAAATTTCCTCTCCCCTGAGAAAAAAAAAACACAAGCTGCACAGTCCAGCTGTAAGAATCATCATTGCCTGAATTATTGGGAATAAATACCAACTATCCAATTGATCATTGCTGTTTGTTTTAATACAAAAATTGTGATAAGGGGCAAACTTCTCTTCATACATGTGATCCCATTCATTGTGGCTCCAGTGCCAGAGGACAGGCAGCCTGTGGCTGTCAATGACTTCTGGCAAATGAGAATCTCTCACCCAGCGATCGCCTTTACCACAGCTCTGGAATTCACCACGAGGGGACTGACACTCAAGCATGACCTATGAAAACTGGTGTAACACTGAGCTTGCTTTCAGACAAGCAAAACAGCAGAAGAGCAAAATGCAAATAAATTAATTTCTCACATCAAACAAGTAATGGCTAATGTTAAGCAGCCTTTTATCTGTGTGCAAAAGGGGTTGTTTGTTTTATGTTCTGCCTTTTCTTTTTTTTTATTTCAGGGCCCTATTCATTGCCAAAAAAAAAAAAAAAAAAGAAAAAAGAAAAAAAAGATATACCAAATATTTTTAAATACAAGTAAAGGCATTTTATCAGAATCTGAATTTTATAAAAAGCTTAGTAAGATACTGACACATTAATCAAGCAAAAAGTTGCACAGAAAAACTTCAGGTGAATAGAAAAAGCACATGCACCTTCATGTCTGAAACAAGATTTGAAACAAATTGTAAAAGACTATTTTGTGTAGTGGCTGCTGTGCATCATTTGGACAAGTATATTACACAGTCAGGGATGATGCTACTAACCCTGGACACTCTTAGAGACGCCGAGGATATATGGATCCTTCACTGGAAGTTTCAGTGGCTCAGTGCCTCCTATGATAAAGCTTCAGATTTCTTGTATTTTTGGACTGTCTCCCTGTTTCTTACCTCTACAACAAAACTAGCAGGCCAGCCTGCGTCTCAGTTATTTAACCATGGTGCAGCGGGCCCAGCCCAGCCTAACATGCACAGCTGGAAGACTGCAGGCCATGGTCTACTTCTCCTAAAAGAATTTTCTATCACAGGAAGTCAAAAAAACCCTCCCTCGTTAAAAGTACAAGAACTGCAGAACTTTCCAGAAAGCTGACAAGGTAGGAAAACTGTTTCCCTCTTACATAACACAATATTCCCAGTTCTGGAGGTTATGCATCCCAGTTATCAACAGCTGTTCAGTCATTACTCCCACTCTAAGCTCAATTAATATCCCATTTGATTGTGAGTGACAGAAATGCTCAATTTGATATCTCATCCTCAGTTTCCTGGGAAGTGGAAGAGCATAGGTGAAGAAGGAGAATAAAGTCATTAAGTATGCCTTGAAAGGCTGCATCCACTAATGCTGCTCTGCCCCCACACATCTTAGGCTTTTTCTGTCTCTCTGCTTCTCACCTTATCCTCTTTCTTCCTTTTCCCCCTTCTCGTTTCCTCTCATTCAAGTATTCTCCCTCCCTTCCCATCCACAGAAACTGACTACATCAGGTTCTAAAGCGCCTGTTTCATTTCTGCTTTGCTTTTAGCTAGTCTCAAGCCTTCATCACTAACAAGACCAAAAAGCTACCACTCCTCCATTCACAACTATTTTAAAGACATAAAATACAATTTCATTTCACGTTCAACATTCAGACCACAAACTGGTGTGCCAGTGTATTGGGTTTACTAATTTATACTGATAATTTAGAATATGTAAAGCCTTTCAACAATATTTGCTATCAGTCAGTTGCTAAAGGATCAGTAAAACACAAAAATCTTTAAGATTCATGCTAAGTATTCATGGGCTGTTCACACAAATATTTATGTACACATACAAGACTTGCTAAAAAATACAAAAATGACCAAACTGATCCACTCATTCCTTCCCCGGAAGCCTACTTTTTCTCAGACAGCAGGGACAGATAACTTGCATCCCAAAGTATTGTGAACAACTCGATGAGCAACAGAAAAGGAATATGGAGTTCAGTCTTGAATACAGTAAGTACTAAAGGGGACTTTTTTGACCACTGCATGTTATCTTCTCAAAAAGACAGCATTACACCATCTATTTAGAGAAGTTTTAATAATTTAAATGTATCAAGCTATTAGCAAATAGTGTCTGACTACAGATATGCATGTTCAACAGCAATAAGAGCATTACAGTGATTATTCAGTTCAACACATTCACTCTTCCCTCCCATCTTTGTCCTTTCATATCCCTTCCCCTCCTCTTCCTCTCCCTTTGATTTTTCATCCCTTCAAGAAGGCCCAATTCAGCACAGTGTGGCATCAGCAGAGACCAGCGACAGCCGCTGTTCCAGCTACAACAGTGAGTGGATTTGAAAAAAAAAAAAATCAAGGGACAGCTTTAAAGTTTGGGAGAGCTGTTTAAATTGAATATGTAATAACTCTACTGAGGATTTGGACTTTAGCTACACTCAATAGGGGTGCTTCATTACCTGCTTGTGGGAATGCCACTTGTCTGTGATGAGGTCACAGCCTCCTGGCGATAAATTCCATATCTGCTGTTTAGCCCGGTCAGCTGAAAACAAACTAGCAGATGCCATGCTGATTTGCATCTAGTTGCTATCGATACTAAAGAGACAATATGTGAAAGACAGGAAGTATCATACGGGAGCCACGCTTAGACAGTGTGAGGGGAAACAAGCGTTCACCTTCATCTAATCATCCCATGCTGAATTACTGAAATAGAAAGTCTTCCACAAGAGGAATGCAGTAATCAAAAACAGTTTGGGGCTGGATTTGTCTCTTACTGGTTTAGTTGTTATCCTAGGCATTTCTGTGCCACTTTGACGGGGGGGGGGGGGGGGGTAGAAGAATCCATCAGAAGTAGAATCAGCAACAGCTTATGCCTTGAAGTTTGTACTTCTATAAGAAATCACCCTTACATACAATTCAGCAAAACAATTTCCTCCTGTTCCTTTTGCTTTTGGACATGTTATACAATATACTCACATCATGAAAAATTGAATTCAGCCTGTCCAAGCGAAAACTACATAAATTAGAAACTCCAGCTCATTCCTCAGTAATTACTCTTTAGGTTGCTCAACTACCTTCTCTCTCCTACTCACATTTTCTCTTTCCCTGAAAAGACTATGTCTAACACTCACAGCATTCAAAGCCTTTCGCTTTTACACCATCATCTTGACTTTGTGTCTGTAATTTGATCCCATTCCATTCGAGCGTTGTGCAATGGTGTTTTTGAATCAACTGTTAGAGGACACACCCATTCACCCCATAAAACGCACGGCAGTATATCTGCACTAAAATACACTCTGGTGTATCTCCACTGCCATCGCTAATTAGAGTTTTTGTTACATGCTTAAAATAAACATTACATATTGAATCATTATTGTTTAGAGGCAACTGTGAAGATTAAAATAATAAGGAGACTTTTCACTGATACAGGAAAAAAAAAGGAATCACAAGGAAAGGCTGTGTACACAAGCGAGGAAAGAAAAAACTTTTTTGGCTTTCACCAAAGGCTGAGGGAAGATCCGCAAAGCAGGGAACAAAGGCCCACTTAATTGCTTGAATACTGAGTAGACATGGTCCCTTGAAGTCTAGGTTGAATGTTGTGGGTGAGCATACAGACGCACCTGAACTGACTCCACCGTGTCTATATGAGTTCGTATACGGAGGCAGCAAAGGGTGAAAAGTTAGAGGGATTGTTGCACCTAGTGGGGGCTACCTGAAACTTACCATCCCTGAGGAGCATCAGGCATGTGGTGCAGAAGCCCAAAGGCATGCTAACGCATAAGCTAACATATCCCCAACCTGTGCAAATCATTCTTGAAGAATAAAGGGAGCCTGTGATTTATTTACCTGCAGCAACAATATAGCTTCTAAGTAGAAAGGCTAACAGCATCTGCTCTTCAAGTCTAAGTAGCCAGATGCCAGAATAGCCAATATGAGCACATTCTTCCACCTTAAGGCAGAAAAGTGACTTCCCACTCAGAACTTTAAACCTCGGCAGAACTTCTGCCATAGGAACATTCTTTTTTTCTCTGGCAGGTATGCTGACAAATTTGTAACTTGGGGTATTCTAACAGTGATCAAAATACATAAATAACACCAGTAAGAAGAGTACAAAAGATCTGTTGTACTATGGCTCAGCGTAAATGAAAATGTTTTATCTTACTCCTTTTTCTAGAACATTAGGTGGCAATACTTTCTGTCTTTATCTCTTCTATTTCACATTTTTCCATCTCACTACACTCCTCTAAACTTACTCCTCACAGCTCATCCCAACACCAGTTGACTACCTTCTAACACACAAAATCAAGACAAAAATCAGATCACATCTAACTTGTTTTGAAATAAATGAAAAGGTTCCGTCATTACTTTCAAAGAGAAATACCACAGGTACCATAATTTCTATGTGGAAAGAACAGGTAGTATAATGGGAACCAGAGCCTATGGAAGGCAACCAGAAAGCATGAAAGGCTTTCCCTAGAATTCATCTTTGACCTTTTGGGCAAGCAATGAAAATAGATATAGCCAGCAGAATGTAAGAACGTATGCATGTAACTACCATAACAAAAATACTACTAAAAAATATATTGAAACATGTCTACTTCTGTACATAAAAAATTTTCATGTGTCCATCTACATATACTTGCACTAGAGGTTGAATAAAGTACATTCTTACTGCAATGGCCTACATGAATTCCTCAGCAGAAGAAAAATATTAAAGGATATGGGGGAAGACAATCCGCCCTCAGTAGATCAGGTGTGACTGAAAGAAAAAAAAGAAAATGTACAGACACAGCCTCCACCATTACAGGAAGCAGTCAGAATCCCCACGTGCTGCATGTACTATACCAGAAGTCCCACTGAAAGATTAGACATGGAGAGAGGGTTGATCTAATACGTCATTTACATGAGATGAATGCCTGTAAATGTCATCCTAAAGCCATAAGCAACATCACGTAGACAAACCTGATTCCACCCTAACTGAAACCAAGTTATTTTCTACCATGAATCCAGTGCAAGCAGAGCCTTCACATGCAACCCCTCTCCCAACACAATCACAGAAAGGTCTTTCCATTGAATCCAGAAGGAACTGCATCACGTCCTAAGGAATGCACTTGTGGCTAGAGTAAACTGGCACTCTTCCACTTAAGTAAATGGGAGTTACACTGGCTTGTGCCAGCTGAGAATCTGTCAAATATCAAATTATATCAAAATATTCCTCTGAAACAGCTCAATGTTCAAATACCATATATATTAAATCCTTCAAAATGTTAATTCTAATAATAATAAGGCATTCAGGCATACGGCACCCCTCTTATCCAGAAAACTCCCAAGATGGGATTCATTATCTAGTTCCACCTACTACTTCAATAGCTGGATTTGGTACTTCTGAGGTAAAATGCTGCGAGTGTCCTTAGCGCACTACTCTACTGCATTTAGGAAAGGAAGTGAGGATTAACTGAGCCACTTAAAACTATAAGAAGAATGTAGATGGGCAACTACATCCTATCTTAGCTGGAATTAGGCCATGACATTGAGGTTAACCCCCCTACTTGTGCAAAAATACCACGGGTTTTTACTAACCACAAATGGTCAGGAGCTCAGTTTAACAAGCCCATGCACAACAATAATACAGATGTAAAAAGCATGCAGAACAATCTCTGAAAGTGTGATATTCAAGCTCAAAGTACTCACGTATTCATACACCAATTGTAATGTAAAACTAGAAAAATGAAGCGAGATTGCAAGATTGCTGTAATACAATACTTTCACAGTACAAACATCTGTTTAAATATGAAGACTTCCTAAAAGCTTCATCTCAGTAGTTTTGGAGCATTAATGGATAGAGCCTCTGTAAAACGAGTATCTATGAGTAATGAGGAAATTTGCAGCGCTCGCTGCCTCCTCCGCACTGGGACACTGACCAATACAGTTTATGAAGTAAACAATTCAACAGCAGCCCTCCCGGAACAGCTCCTCACCAGGGCGATCTACTCAGGAATTAGTCACATTTATTCCAGAAAAGAGTATCCAGACAGGGAGTGCCCTGCAGTATTTTATGTCAATTTTCCCAGGTCAGCAGGTCCTTGGAGTAATGTATTATTTCTCCTTATGTTGTGTAGCAGTTGGAATTAGTAAATACATATTGTTTCATTACAAGAATTATGTTCCAGCACATGCATTTAATTTGCCATAAAGTATGGTATGTAAGAAATCACACCATCTACAATAAATCTAAAAAGATATTAGCATTTTTGTTTCTAATACAAGATATTTTGAGCGAGTAGTAAAATTTCAATGGTATATGGAAGGGGTCTTAGAGAAACACAAAAAAATATGACTATAAACAAGCCATCATTCTGGTAAGAGGAAATACAAACAACCAGAATAAAAATAGTTGATGCACAAAAGCCATAATGAGGGGGTTGCTCAAAAAATAACTTCTACTTTGAATGGTTTGGATGAAATACAAATTATCCACAGAAAAGTGTGGACTGGCATAAATGTTTGTACAAAATTATAAGTATATTTCTAGAAGTATGCAAGAGACAACCGCCTGCATGCTGCACAAGGTCCCAACAACGCTCTGCGTAAGTGCTAGTGCACAGAGTCCAAACCACTGCATTTTAATTACTATGCAGCCTCAGATATATTGCCTTTGATATGGAAATGTTCTTGTTCTCTCATCTTCACATACGGTCTCATGCACAGAAATCTTTATCTGATTCATAAAAAATAAACTAGAATCCAATCTCAACACCTGACCTCAGTGCTTAGAAGTTTTTTACTAAGCATGGTGTCACTATAAAAAGAATGGGTAATATTGGTGTAAAGTTAGATATTTGGAGCAATGATATGAAGGATTTGCAGTTAGGAATCAAATCAATACTGCACCTCTGAGGTTTTAGAGTTTCCTGTTGCCTTCTGTCAGTCTACCAGCGACTGGAGAAACAATTGACTGTACACCTTTCTATCTAGCTCAAGAAGAAAGGAAAAAATATTTAAATGACATCCTGTCTTACCGCCGATAGAAAAGATGTAACTTAGACACTTGGTATATGAAATAGGTTCTGAAATCTAATAAACCAGTAAACATCAAACTTGCCAGCTCTTTTTTTTTTTTAATTTGCACATAACATTTTTGTGCATATTTTAAAAAGGTATGCACAACAAAGTTCCCAGAGGAAGACGCAAAATGTTTCACAAGCTTTACTTTATCAAACAGGTAAAATGAACATAAAGAATTCTTAAAATACAAACCTAGTACTTTTCTATATCGTAAATTAATATGATGCCTGTAAGAAGGCTAAAAAATTTCGCTTTGACGAAACTTACCAGTCATTCGGAAAAAATATTAAATATTCAGACCTAGATAATTCTCCTAGCTCTATAGAATTACATTCTCTTTTTATAAAGAATACGATCTGTGTAACCCCTCTATAGAAGATAATGACCCATCTGTAAATCATTTTGTTGCAGGTTATCTGTTTTTTATCACTTCTAGTACCTGTCTGTGCCTGATATGATACCCTTAAACACATTAACTTGATGGAATGTTTCGCCTGACTTCAAAAAAACGTCGACTGATAGATATTTATTCTCCACTATAAATGAATGACTCTGATTAACCTAGTTTACCAATATACCTAATTTTATATTACTCTTTCCAATTCACAAGGCTCAAGAAATATTTGATTAAACTAACTTCTGAGCAATGATTTTAAAACTTGGGATACTGTTTTCTTTCTTCTTAATTTAAGGAGACAGTAAACATAAAACTGATATGAGTATTTTAAAATATACAAGAAGAGGAAAGAAATGTCTATGTACTGATTCTTGTTTCTTTAAGAGAAAATCCATTTTTCAGGTTCCTGTTGTACTAATTGAAAGAGAATTATTTAAAACTTCACTGAATACTTGAATATACGATGGGTATGTGTAGCAGTTTCACCAGTGCCAAAGAACTCTAGACTTTCTGAAAGACAGTAAACTAAAAATTGGCAGAAAATCTCTTACAATGATGTCACAAATATTTGTTGTTGCTACAGAATAATGTTTTAAAAGAACACCTACTTCTGTGCTGAAAAGGCTTTGGGAACATGTAATTATCCAGTTTTATCACTGTAGAAATCGGCTGCTTTCCAACAAATACGTCTATCAGATCTCTCTCTCCTGCGCAGAACTACATCTAAATAAATATACACGTATTTCATATAGACATCACACTGGCCCAAGTACACAACCTTACTGATGACAGCATTATACCATATTTTGTTGTTTTCACAATATGATGTCGTGGCCTGTAATGATACATTAATAGATACTGTGGGAGAATCGCATGTCTAAAAAATTCTGAATAGCTTGTATAAAATAAAAGGAAATTCAGTTTCTGTGTTATGGTAACAAGTCCCCTAAAGTTCCCATTCTTGCTGTTCTATCTAAGGAAAAAACAGAAAACGGTGTAAATAAAAATTACAGAAAAAGACACTGAGAGAGGTGCCTAGAAATCAGCTTACTAAGGCACAAACTTGAAAACTTGCACAAACGTGCACCTTTGTGTTTTGCTGCTACTTGACGAATAAGCTGTATGTGAACTACTGAATACCTCATAAAGCAGTACTTCTCTCACAGGTTCTGACATCATGCAGAAATGTTTCAAAGCTCTGTCTCTGTGATTTACTATATTAACTGAAATGTTTCAAAAATATGTCCTTGTATCACTTCAGCTGACATAGCTTATATATACACAAACAGCCCTATTTACATAACTTTTAAAACTTTAGTCATTACACACAACCTCTGCCAAACCAGACCACTGATCTTTAAAGTCACACTACAGAAAAAGAAATATACACCACCCCATTGTATGGGGTATAAAGAAAAGTGCATCACTGCTTCTCTTTCCTAAGTAATTTTTGTTCTGTGAAATAAATAAATAAATAAATTGACAGAAGCCTTTTAAATGGGATCTATACACTTTTAAGGGGAAAATCAAACCAACTGTAAAAGATTAATGGATATGCTTCCTGAAGTGATATCTCCCAAGGTGATTACAGTGTTTAGCAGATATAAGGTCATGACTAAAGAAACTTTCTAATGCCCACTGAGAAAAAACATATTTGGATTTGCCATTATCATGCAAAGCTCTGGCCTTTATTACCACAACATATTCCAAGGCCTCTAAGAACTGCAGACATACATGGATATTTTTGACTAAAAATACAATCAAAGATGCAAAAAACATGTCCAAAGGGATTTTTTTCCCCCATTGAGCAAAAGAAGTTCAGCTGGAAGTGACCACTAACAATTGTTGGCCACATATTAAAAACCACCGGCTAGGGAACAAGCACTGGCAGTTCCCACTTGTGAACAAAATCAAATTGACAAGTGAAGGCAACTAACTTTGGTCATCAAGTTATTATTTTCTACAAGTCAAGCACTAGTGGCCTTATGAAGGGAACTGATGGGCTCCACTTTGTTTCTCTTCTCACTTTCACCAGTGTGTAAATGTAGGAAGAAAAAAATGACGCAGAGATACCTAAGTTCAGCAGAGAATCAGCAATGTGCAGGGAGAGACAGCCATCTGTCTCACTCCCTTTATGCTACGTGTTGTACACATGGCACTCGTTTGCACCCTACGATCTAGCAGAAAAGGGAGCTACGTGAGCTTTGAAGCAGCCCAGCAAAGTCTCCCAGCACTACTGAAGCAGAGTACTGAACTGCAAAGAAGAGAGAGAAAATAATGCATTTAGCAGAGGATGCGAGCCTGCAGACCAAAGGGCCTCTTACATTCTCATCGCTGAATGAATTAAAGTTCTAGGGGAGGAGGCCGGAGAAATCAGAGTGAGCGAAACAAAAAGTGTGACAGGAGAAAAGGAGCCAGGAACCGTAAATCCGGGGACAGCGCGGGGAGACGCCAGCAGCCCGACCCCGCGGCCCGGCGGCCCTGGGAGGCGCGGGGTCCCCCGGCGGCGGCAGCTCCTTCCCCGCGGGGCTCCGGCTGCCCCCGCCCGCCGCGGGGCTGGGAGCCCTTCCGACAGTCCACCCGGCTCCGCGGGGCGCGGAGGGCCAGCCCCACCACCACCACCCCCCCGGGAGGGAGCTGCCGCTGGCACGCTGCGAGTGGCTGCGGGGGCCGGCCCGGTGGCCCCCGACCGCCCCAGCCGGCGACAGCGAGCGCGCCGCCGGGGCCCCGGGCCCCGCGCCCCCTCCCCCGGCCGCGGGAGTCCGTCGGCGGGCAGGGAAGCGGCCTGGGAGCGGTGCCCAGGGCTCACCTTCCCCTCCCCCCGGAGAAGTGCGCTTCGGAATGGTTTTGCAGGCGAGGTTGGCCGGGCTGCGCTTGGTGCATTGATTCCAAGTGCAGTGCCTGGTTTGGTTTCCGTATATTCTTTGGCTTTTAATAGCTAGCTGAGGAAAAAAGAAAGCATTATTGTTTTCTTTCTTTCCTTCTCTCATTGCCTATTCTAAATTTGACTCCAAAGTTTAAGCAGTTGAATTGGCTAATTCTGAATACAGTCTATTGAGAGACCAGACACAGCAGTATATCCCTGTATAGCAATAGATACAATGTGCTGAATTGGCAGTCTAATTATAAATGTGGCATTTGGACCTCCTTTCAGACCCAGTGCCACCTTACCTTATGAGGGAACTTCAACTACAGCAACTGTTCAAAACAAAATGCCATTACAGGATCAGCTTCACCCAACACTGGAACCAGCCAGGGGATTGTTTTACAAACAGCCTTTCTCACTTAACACAAGAATGTATTATAAGGAAAAGTTATGGATAGCGCAGAGTCTGAAGAAAACGCGTATGTAGTTTCTGCCAGGTGTTGAGCTACTTCAAACTGCAGCATACTCCAAATGACCTCATTATTTTCTTTTAAATGTACTCACTATAAATAGATTATTTCTTAGTTTTACTAGAATGAGCTGCTAGGTACGCTTGCTGTTTATATTCTGAGTGTAGTGTGCATATAACGTTGTGAGCACGGAAACACGCAAAATATCCTGGCTCAAAACAAAAACCTGCAATAAGATCTTGCCAAAGAATCACGGTGTGCTGAAAAAAGTTTTTTTAAGCGTCTTTTCCAGGGAAATATTTGTATATAATGGCAGACTACATGCACATATCTCACATTCATTCTCATTATTTACTTTATGGTATAATGGCTTAATTAAATGAGTGGGCACAAGCACGTCAATAAAACAAGTCAAGTCAAGTCGAAGTCTCAAAACAGGTTTCAAAATTACTCCATTACACGAATACAGAAAGGGAAATTCGTTAATTTTTGGACTTGAAACCCTGTTTGGGAACTGGATAAAACTGTTCTTCTGCCTTCACGATCAGCACTGAAGCTGGAAATACCAAAAATGTTAAAATGAGGGCAAAAGAAAACAGTAGGAACAAAGTGCCGCTCGTGTGCCGAAGGCTATTTAAATTAGCTTAATAAACATATACCTTATCTACAAACAGCAGGCGAAGATATATTACTTTATCACAGAAAGTTTCACCGTCTATGTTTTTGGGAAACACCCCTAGGACAGAAGTAATCTGTCGTCCCCAGGCTCCCACCAGGCTGACTTTCCCTGCAGCCCCCCCACCCCCGCCACTCAGACACAACACTAATTGTCTTTTCACGTTGCCACTTTCACTCCTTCCCGTCCTTAAAAAAAAAAAAAAAAAAAAAGAAAAGAAACAAAACACCCAACACCACCGTGAAACGGCCCGCAGAAAGCAAAGACAGCAATCAAATCGATCTGATCAGTGCCTCTGATTGACCTCAAGGCCCTGCTCTGCTAAAGCACACAGCCCCTGCTGCAAAGCGGGTTAACTGCTCGATGCTGCTCGACACGACTCGGGAAGGCAGCTGGGAAGCTCTCCCGGCAGAGGAGCGACTCTCTGGCAGCTCAATTATTAATGCACGCGTGGAAAGTACCTGCTCACATCACGCCTATATGTTCTCTCTCACGTATCTACACACGGCCGCGCTCACGCAGGGGCGACCCCGCCGCCGGTACACGCGTGCATGCATTACACGAGCGGGCTCGGCGGCAGCGCCGGTGCCCGCTCCTCCCCGGAGCAGGGCAAGCCGCAGAGGCACACTCATTAGCTCCCACTGATGATTCCTTTCAGGATCATGAATGGAACAATTGTCAAAAACTGCGGGAAAAAAAAACAAGCCCCGAGACTATTATATACAGACACAGCTTGTGTGCGCGCATGTGACATTTGCAGGCAACCCAGATTTGTTCATAAACTCTTCAGCATTATCCGAGATAAAACATTAAATTGCTTATACGGTTAAAGAGGCTTCTTATCCCCAATCAAAAAACAAACAGCTTCGAAGGTAGTGAAAGCCAGGAAAAGAACAAGCTCTCCACCAGACACACCTTGCCTTACTCGTATCCTACAGCACCGTCTGTAAACAGCTGCGCTAGCTTTTGCAACTGCCACTATTTTATTTTAAAAGAATAGTAGTAATAATAATAGTAAATGAAATACTTCCTGAAAACTTACTTTGCATTTAGTTTAGGCACTAGTCTTTTTTTCAGCTCGCAAAGGAAGCCGTTTTGTCCAGGTTAGGTATTGTCTACTTATGGATCAGCCTCTGGCTAAGGGTTTATTTTAATTTATGGCTTATGCATTCTTTTAAGGTCGATTTGCATGACCTCCGGCAAAGAGCTAAGGCAGCAAGAAATCCCAAGTCGAACGTTGCCACAAAGCGGCACACATCTCCCCTTCCCCGGGTGTAAACAGAGCTCTCTGATGATGGACTGCTTTCTTCCCCCCTCCCTGTGTATCACAAATTAGGGTGCGATATCAATTTTAAAGTTTTCAGTATAACTTTATCCAAACCCTCTGCTTGGAGAGATAAGGCGCCGCCACGGAACTGCAAATCCTCGGGACAGTGCCCCGGTGTGGCCAAAACCGGCATTACCACCTCCACTCCAGTAGCTTTGTATTATTCCATGCTCCGAGGATAGCACTCATTTGTGGCGAACTTCAAAGCAGTTACCCACCTCAAACTTAACGGAGAATTTAAAAGCACCACTAAACTCCCTTCGTCTTTCTCCATCCCGTGTCTTTTGGGGTTATCCGTGAAGAGAAACCCACGCGAGCACTTCGGAGTAATGACAGCAGCGCTCTGCTCTCAAAGATTTATTTCGGATTTTATTTTTCCTCTCTCTCTCTCTCTCTCTCCCTCTCGTGTTAGTTCCTTACGTACAGTATCTTCCCAGCACCATGTGTTCGCCTGCCGTGGGTGATCTTAAAATACAACGCTGATCTGTCACTACATTTTAAAATAAACTCTACACGGGAAGGATGAGAAAGTGTTGTGATTTGAAGGTACTGGGGTCCCTTAACATCTCGGAAACCTCGGGATTCAAACAGCCCCGGAAACTCGCATGGGGACGAGACTATAACTACTTTTCTCTACGAAGAAAAAAAAAAAAAAACCAACACAACACAACACCCTCGTGGTATAAAAGTAAATAATCGTGCATGGGGAGGCAGGGGGAAGGGGTGAATTCAGCAATGTTAAAAGCTAAACAACAGATCTACCTCCGGACGCTGCTGCTTCACTCAATTGCAACTAACAACCCATTAAAGACAGCGCAGGGGGAACCGGATTCTCTCCTGCAAAGCGACATAAATCCAGCGAAAACCCATTAAACCACCACCACCACCACCAAGCCACGCAGCACTACACACCACAGCAAACAACAGGTATACAACACAATAGGGCTTTTTTTTCCTGGTTACCTCCTCGGGATCCAGTGTGGCACAAAGCACTGGGAGAGCCTCCTTTTTTTTTTTTTTTGCAACGCGCTTCGGTAATTTTCATTAAAAAAAAAAAAAAAAAAAAAAAAAGAGGGAAGGAGGTGAAAGGGGAGAGAGAAAGAGGAATAAATAGGTGGTAATTCAGTAAAATAAAATAAATGAACTAGAGTCTGCTGGTGTTTCTCCGGGCCATGGATGTGCAGGATCCCGATCGTTAGAAGTTTGCGGATGGGTTGCCTGGAGATTTGGTTACAATCAGGTTCATTATTATTATTTTTTTTTCCCTCCTGAAACAAGTGAAGGCGATGGTTACTGCTGTCAATCTTGGCAATCAATGTGAGCGGCCATGTCGTAAGTATTCAAAGCATTTCCCGTCGTGCAACATCAGAAAGTGAGTGGCCAGGGCATTGATCTGAGGAAGGCAAAAGGAGGCAGGGCTCCCCCGCCCAGACAGCACAGGCAAGATGAGACAACACAGAGAGAGAGAGGGAGAGGGGAAGAGAGAGAGAGAGGGAGACTGAGAGCGAGCGAGCGGGGAAAGCAACAACTGCGGAGAAAGTGAGCACAAAACAGAAAGTGAAATCACCCCAGGCTGCCAGCCGCATCCCCGAGAAGCTATCACCACTCACATTGCTATTAGACAAATGAAACCTTAAACCTCTCTCCTCTAATGACCACTGATTGCCCGGAGTGGTGAGGAAAGGTACTAGAAAGTTACCGGGGAGGGGGTGCGAGGGCGGGGAGCCGAGGGCGGGCGGGGGCCGGAAAAGGAGGAGGGGGAGCGGGGGGGGGGGGGGGTCCCGGGAGAGCCGGTTCGCGGGGCCGGGGCTGCGCGGGGGGAGCGGCGTGTCACACGCCGGCCCTCCCCCGCCCGGCACGGCGCTTCCCGGGGAGTGCGTGGGGAGGCACACGCCAAAAAAGTCCTACCGGGCTCCCGCTCGCAAATCAAAAAAAAAAAAAAGAAGTCAAGGAGGGAGAGGAAAAAAAAAAAAAAGCGGGAGAGAGACGATCTGCAGGACATGGGAAGGACTGGTGGGGAAGCGGGGACGAGAAAGAAAGCACTCAGCAAGCGCTTACTGACAGTTGATAAATGGGGCTCTGAGGAGCCCGATCCCACAGCCCGGTCGGGGTAAAAACCAGATGAAACGTAAAGTATGAATTACACTGGAGAGGGGAGTCCGGCTGCAGGGACCCGGGGGAGAGGAAGGGGAGAGGAGGAAGGAGAAGGCACTCAGAGTCCACAAACTGTTTAGTGATGCGTTCAACAGAAAGGTAAAACGTGAGCACAGTTAGAAGGGAGAGACAGGTATGACCGGAGAAGAAAAAACTGATTTAGGACGGAGTCGAGCTGAAGTTGGGATTCTCGTGGCGACGACGAGAGATTTTAGCAGCGACAATATATAAATATCTCTCTTTCTGCCTACCAAAAAGCAACAGATAGGGACTCGACTATCAGCTTGAATACCAATTTAGGAACTCACGCTCCCTTGGAAGTGCTAATTGGGGGGGGAGGGAAATCTGGGAGAAAGAAGGGAAAACTATAAGGAACCGAGGAGAAAAATCAACCAGTGGCACAGAGTGCTGCAAAACCCAAGAAAGTCTCTCTGCTGTATTTTTACATGCCGAAGGTAAACATAAAAGAGTCTTTCAAACTGTCAGGGGCCCGCAGATCAGGTGGGCAAACAGCGCTGCAAAGCTAACGTCTCCCTCTTTTGATATTATTCACACCTAGGCTAAACTGTTGTTAAGATGGGAGTGCGGAAAGCAACCTCAAGCCCACAAAATGAGAGAGAGAGAGAGAAGTTGTTGATTCATCTCTGTATTTTTGGCACTTTCTCCCCATTTTCCAGAAGGCGCCTGGAACAGTTAGTAACAGAGAAACTTTTTAATTTTAAAATAGCTTCATAACTTATAGAGGCCAAAAAGACGAGGAGAAAGCCTGATTTCGCTTTCCTCCTCTCTCAAGTAGAAATTTGCGGAATAGGTTAGATCCAGAAGCATATTCAGCCCCACTGCGAATGAACCTTGCTTCATAAGGACGTGATGAAAATTGAGCATTAACGTGATGGCACAGGACTGATCTGATCTGGCTCTATTTCATTTTGTTAACAAGCTGTAAAACTCAACACACTACTAGCGTCGTGCACGTTGCATCCTATACCTTGCTATCCGAGGTACTATCGTCCCTCTCGAGTCGAGTCCAGGGAAAATGAGTTTTAAGTCAGAACCTCTTGGAATAGCGGACCTATTTTATACAGTATTTTTGGCAATTCCACTACGATAAAAGGAGCAATCAAGTCCTACTCGGCAAGCAGCAAACACCTTGAAACAGAACTTTAAAATTATCTAGTAAAGCTTTATCACCAAATTAGCTGGCTGCGGGCATAGTAGCTAATTTCCATGCATTCTTTCAATTTTAAGAAAAGATACTGAAAAACTGAAACTCGGAGACGGGGGGTAAATTGTAAGATTGTAAATACTGAGTTTGTATTCACCTGCGCTCAGCTAATTCAAAGTATTCACCTTGCTGCAGTTATCTGGGCTGTGGATTTAATATCAGGAAATAGCTGCCTTTCCAGACATTGCTATGTCCTTTTTAGTCTTAAATTATATGAATGATTGGTCACTAACACTTTCCTTGTAACACATTTAAACCTGCTGCAAATAAAGGAAACACCTTGACTTTTTGCATAACTAGTAGCTTTGGCGCGCTAAAATGAGCTCTGTAAGAAACGAGATGTAATCAGAATACAGGGACGAACTATCCTGCCCGAGTTTGCAAGCCCATCAGTTTGTTACTGGAAGTTTGTGGGTTTTTTTCTTTCAAGAAACAAACAGGAAAAAAAACACAAACCACCACTCCTCAAATGTAGCGTCCTCCTTATTAAGTACAAGCCGGTAATGGGACAAGAGATAATTAAGGCATCAGATAAATCTAACCGCCCACCTAGCTCCAAATCGGGGGAGCATCTCGCTGCACTCCCGAAAATCCTTTGCGGAGAATGACACTCGGCTGGGGCAGGACACCGCAGAGATGCGTCCACATTCCCAGGCGGAGCGCAAGGAATACTCTCCAGCTTGTTGCTTCCCCTGTGTGATCAATTAAGTTACAGATGCAACGCACAGTGCCAGGGAGCTACAACTTCTCCGCGGTAGAAAAAGAGGACTCCTTGGGCATTGTATGCAAATGTGCGAGTATGTGCGCTGCACAGGAATAATTGTGGTTCCCTCTTTGTTTGCATAAGTGAACACCCGCCGTGTAGATACGTATACACGTGCCGAGAAACAAGAAAACGCTTTTACTTTTAGCGTTGCCATACGTTTAGAGACCGCGTTTTAAATTGCTCCCCTCGCTTTTGCTTCATTAAGGCTGAAGCCAGGCAGAGCAGGGCAGGCAGCGCAGGCAGATGTTGAGGAGGGATGCTGAACTGCTGTGGGTCCTTGCGGAGGGAAGGGATCGGAGGCGCTCAGTTCACGTCGGGGCACTTACCTGTTCACAGCTGGCATTGCATTTTGCGCCGTCTCCCTCATTAAATACGTTAAAGTAAGGCAATATTCAACAAGCGAAGCAACCTGTCTATGTGTTGTTTTACATACCGCATCTTTAACATGATGAGCAAACCTACAACTCTTGTAGAGTTGGTGGAACAGCCTCAGAAGTTTTGATTCAAAGGGCAAGAAATTCTACCTTAAAAGTCATTCACCCAATTCTAAACTCCTCTCCCCAATTAATGCCGGACAATTAACAGACATATTTATAAATTCCCTCTGCTGAACCTCTCCGACAATGAAGACTTTTTATAGGCTTGTTAAAGATGTTCAGAGAAACTTTTGCAAAATAATCAACAGCATCTGAGAGAAAGCTAAAGGAAAAGAAGTTAAAGCCTGATCATATGATTGGGAGAAAGTTTTGTTAGACTAGATAGAAGCATATTATGGCACGTTTCTTCATAAGCAAACCCATCATCTGATACGAGTTCCCCTAGAAAAAGAACCTCTGGCGATCTCCTCAAAATTTAGGGGACGTTTGCATCTTATAACGCCCAAAGCTAAAGATCTGACTGAAAACAAAAACTCTGAATTCCTTACAGCGTCATCTGCCAACACAATGTATTGTCCTGGCGGAAAGAGGATCAAGCGGATTTTAATTTCATTTGAAACTGTGCATCATCTTGATAGTGAAGCAAAAAGCCGCAGCAACAGTCTCCCCACTCCACCCCCCCGGTCCAAAAAAAAAAGGGGGGGGGGAAGTGGAAAAACCACATAAAGTTTTACAAAGAAAATAACAGCAAGTTTGACATGAAAACCCCTTCCTGTCTCGGAAAGTTCATTTTAAAGGTCCCCTCTGTAAATCTAAAGTGCAAACACCAGGCTAAGGTAGTGAGTGGCTGGAATTTGCATGCTGATAAGAGAAGGCTGTTGTACTTACAGTGACAGAGGGCAGGCTGCGGAAGAAAAGCTGTTTGTGTTAGCCTGAGAGTCACCCAGGGCTGCAATGAGAGGAGAAGAGAGGAGTGGGAGTGCCAAGCTGGATACACCTTCACCGCATCTCATCACATCTGCCAGCCTCTCTCTCCCTCTCTCTTTCATTTCCACATTCCCTTTGTTCCTGAAAAAAAAAATCTACACGTCACATCAGTCCCCAGATGCAGTCTACACCAAAGAAAAAAAATGAATAATTCAATCAAACTGTGCATAGTCTCTAAGGCAATAAATCTATTGCACTTAAAGAAACGAAGGGTAATTACCGCTATAGAATTAGAATAAGGCCAGAGCGCGCAGGGATCCCAGGGTCTGTAAACTCCACGGTCAAATAAAGTTTCATTTATTTAATCCTTTGACAACCCCAATGTAAACTAAAGGGGAGGATCGGAACTTATTCCGGTTGGGTTTGAAAATGCTTGGAGTGAATGTTATAAAAGGAGAGCGCCCGTGATCTGTAACAAACACAATGCAAGGAAGTAGAAGTGTTTCGCTGCATCACCTCCAGGGTCCGTTCCCCCCTCCCTAATGAAGAGCAGACCACACTCCCACTTCCACCGGCTTCTGCTGCTCTCTGCAAGTGCAACGGGAATCGCTGGCAGCCAGCAGCCGCCTTACCTGCTCCTAGATTGCCAATAAAGCCTGACAAAAACTCAGGGTAACCGGCAATTTTGTTCCACGCTCTGGCGGAGAGAAGCCATGGGGAATTTGCGCCGGCACGGATTGACTCGAAACGCTGCCCCTGACTTCTGGATTTGTGCTGGGCTGAGTTTGGGGACTGCCTGCCGGGGGGCGGGGGGAGCACGCTGGGGAGCGGATCCCAGCTGGGCAGTCGGCGGCAGCGCTGCCGGAGCCCTGCGACAGACCGGCCGAGGTAGGATGGAGGAGAGCCACACTTTTCCCTCTCCTACCTCTAACGTTGCTCTCTCGGCTCGGAGGTAAGATGACTCTATATTGTGTTTATTCTCTCCGGGTAACTCAGGTCCCAGGGGCATGCTTCTGTATTAACATGAGGGCGGCGGCTCAGGGCTGTGTCTCAGATCGTTATACTCAAATCAAACTGGAGTTTAACGTCGGCATCTGCCGCTTTACACTTTCAATCACGTTCTTTGTAAACTTCTCCTGGGGAGGCTGGGGGAGGAGAGAGACAAGGAGGGGAAAAAAACAACCCCAGGTGAGACCTCGCTGATCAGACTCTCGCTCTTGTTCAGCCGGCCTTTGTGCGGCTGGGAAGATTAAAACATCTTCCACTGACGTAGAGCATCGCGCATCTTCTATACTTGAACCGCTTTAATAGACAGTTTTGATTTATCCAAAACATTAACGGAACTGTTATTCTAATAAAGGTAAACTAGAAAACACACTTGCCTCCCCGCTCACTTGGGCTTTGTTTATGTGCTTAAAACGCCACCGTGAGGCGAGTGCAAATAAAGCAGCGAGAGCAGCCGCCTGCCAAGGAGCTCTCGGATTAACACTTCGCAAAGCAAAACAAACAGCGTTAGCGGCAGCGCGAAAGTCATCGAAGAACCCGCTGCCGGCGGGCGCGGGGTCGGTGGCTCCGCCGCGGGAGCGCCGCCCGGCCGCCTCCCCCCGCCCCGGCGGGCTCCGGGCGAGCACACGCACACTCCCGCTCGAGGGAAGGAAGGGCAGCACTTAAGGCGAATTTAGGGAGATGGGAATACACAAAGAAAAAAAGCCAACGACAGTGTTTTCCTTAATCCGAGTCCCTCTTCTTCCTCCGCCTTTCCCGCAAGCGCTGAGCGCACCCTGCCCTTCCCCCAGCGGGACTCGGGGGGGTGAGGAAGGCGCACCCCGGCCCCTCTCCTCCCGCCGGCACCGGCTCCGCAAAACGCCTCCGACCGCTCTGCCCGAGGGCAGTTTCCTCTGGCAGCGTGTGCCAGGGAGCACTTCTGACTCCTCTGCCCATCTTCTTTCCTCCCCCTTCCCCGGCCAAAATCAGGCCAGCTACACAGCCCAGGATTTTCCTTCTCAAGTCTTTTAGGTGATTTCAAGTCAAAGGCTGGGTTTATAGTTTATAATCTACACTCGATTTATTTTTTTTGAATGGAAGGGGAATGCAAAAAAGAAAAAAAGACAGGCTGTTATGACCCAGTAACAGTACCTGGGGTGACACTGTTAAAAGTTGTGGGCAAGACTCTGCACGGTGAGTTTCTTAGGCACTCTCCAGGCGCAAGAAAGCTATAGGAGTGGATCAGCTTTAGGAGAATGATCCTGTTATATAGGGGCACAATGCATCACAATAAATGTATATCATCATAAATGCAGCTCTCAGCCCTACTCCCACGAAAAGCCTTAAACCAGGTAGGGGTCCTCTCGTGGGACTTTTAGCTGCTGGTGGGATTGATGCTCTCCCCCAGCCACCGGAAAGCATTCGTCACATCAGGGCATCCTGGCACCCAGAAAAGCACTAAACTTCACCGGCAAAGTTGAAGTCACCAAACTCTTGGCTACAAGTTGCACTGGCAGCTCTGCAAATGAATCATGAGAATGCTAGTAACAAGTTTAAAAAAAAAAAAAAGGCAATTACATTCAGCTGTGATTGGAAATCACAGTAAGACTGAATACCTGATACTTTGCAGGTAGAGAGTAAAAAAGAAAAACAGCAGCGTGACTATGGAGGGTGCAAGCATTTCCACTGAAATGCTGCTCTTATTCTGGGTATTTCACCTAACAGCTGGATTTGCCTACTTGTCATTTTAATAATTTTTCTACTCCCATCTCTTAATAGGATGACCATAAAACACAGTTAACATATAAAAAAAGCAGTTCAAGATTAACAATTATTTTAAATGTACTTTTTCAGAAGCCACTAAAAGCCAAGCAAGAAACGCTTACAGCAATCATCACTGTCATACTATGCCATCTCTTCCTTAAGCATACACCTGTGTGGTCTCATGTATTATACCAATATTCCTAGCTTCATCTGGGAATAACTGAGCACATCTTGTGAATGAGGAAGGACGGAAAGATATACTGACTTATCTACACCCGCACGCACATTTGAGGAGCTGCTCCACATTTGAGGAGGGGCCACATGCTAGAAGACCCCCTTATAGCCTGCAGTAGTCCTGTTTTATATTATAGCCCAGGGTAAACCGTAGGTCAGTGATATAAACGTGAAAGTTCCTGAATATTTTTCCCTAGAATCTCCATCACAGAAAAACCTTTGCTAAACATGATTACTGCAAACCCCTATGAACCATTGCGAGGGTTTATCAGCACACCACGGTGCTTTTCTTTTTTCACTGGCAATGTCCCATTCTGACAGCACATGCTGGAATTCAACAGAATACATACAGACTTTATATTATAACATTGTATTTATTCCATCAGTTTATTTTTGTTTCATAACACACACACACCCCAAAAAAACCCCCACACAAAACAACCAAACCATAATCCCAACAACAAAGCACAATTTTTAAAGTTCTTGACCTAACTACCATGCTACAAACAAGACGCTATGTAAAAAACCAAGAAACCCTGAAGGCTAGAAAAAATATACAAAGCTGTCTTTCACCTGAGGACTGGCCACATTGCAAATAAATGCATCGCCACTAAGCCACATATATATACACATGAACAAAAATAAAAGGAAGCCTCGAGATAGACCACTGATTTTGTATTTTATATTACTACCACTGTGCATTTAAAATTGCATTGGTTTTAAGATGTTCCTGTGGGTTTGTGATAATATGGCCTAATCTCGTAGGCTTGTGTCATCGTCAATTGTTTCACCCAGAAGCTCAAGCCCTGTGCATGTAAAGTGCATGCTTCTTATTAAGAGGATCAAAATTATGATGCTGAAAAGGATAAGCTGTTTAGAAAATACCAAGAAAAAAGGTGAAAATATCTACAAAAAAATTTTGGGGTACAAAGTTGTTTCGGATTGTCCCATTTTGCCTGGAGCTTATAAATATCATGGCATATTGCATGGGGAGTATGTCTGTCTTCTCCCTTTGGTCACCTCTTAGAACACTTTACATTTTCTAACCAAAATACGCAGTAGTAACTTCTTGCACCAAAGTTGACTAAGAAGCAAATCACTGTATAAATCTTTCAAAACATGTTTAAATATAGCCTACTAAACCAGGAACACTGGGTAGAAACTGCTGAAAGTATTCAGACTGTTAAAAACTAAAATGCGACATGATCTCAACATATTTGAACATTCAATTATATGAAATGTTTTTCCAACATAATATCAAATTTAAGACTGAAGTAAAGTAAATGTGATTTGACTGCTTTGGAATCTTCCTAAGACAAATGACTGAAAGATCAAGGTGTTTTATTTCCTATTTGAATCAATGATCAATAAGTCTTACACAAGAGAATCACGCATTTTGAATATAAACCACACTTTCTTAATAAGTGCAAGTTAGACTGAATAAAATACCTATGTTTTGAGAGGAAAACTCACTATTTTTTAAGTCATTGCAATCTATATAATTATGAAGTAACTTGAATAAGGCATCTTACATTGGTCCTAAATTTTTTACTGAAGTAAAACACTCATTGATTCCAATGTGAGTGTTGCCTGAGTAATAGAGTTACCTGTCAAACTGTTAAAATCAGCTAACTTTTAAAAGCCTGTAGATTGATGGAATAGCGTGATTATACTGAAGGCATGTATTTAATATGGAAAAAAATAATCAAGTTACCAGGCAAAGCATTTTAACATATAGAATAAAAGAAAGCAGCAGTATAAGTAGATATTTTTAGGGGGGTTGTAATTCTGTGCCTGGTCACGCAGACGCTTATGCTTGTAACTTTATTTATGTAAGTCACGCCAGTGAATCAGTACTCCCATGTCACAAGCATTTGAGGTTTAGCACCTAGGACAATAGAAATAGGAATAAATTGGCTGTAAACATTTCACTAGCAAAACAAGACTATTTGTAAATCAATTGCAATGGATTACACTGTAAGAGTTATTTTGGAATGTCGTATTTAAAAGTTGGTGACATGATATACATTTTCTTTGTTTTGATTGAATAAGCTCTTCATCAACATTACGTAGCAGAGTTAAATTTTAAAAATGTTCTCATAAAAATCAGAACTCCTTTACAAAAAAAGTCACCATCAAACAAACGAAAAATACTGACATACACCTTTTTCTCTTTTTTTTTTTAAATGAAGTATTGAAAGCTTAATTGTAATAAGAATATTAAGTAAAAAATGTTTACTCAGTGGTATTAGCATAGTTGAAATTGTAGTTTATAAATTTTTGAGAGCATCGGCATCATGCTATGGTTGTCATAGAAACTACCACAATATGTCATTTCAATTAATTTTATATGCAGTGATGCTGAGGTCCGTGTAACAATTCTTTTAAGAAGTTCTAGAAGTAAACATTGAAGAGCAGGAATAAGCAACAGCACCCTTCAATTGTTATTTAATTAACCAAACAGGAGAATTCTAAATAATTTTAAAACTATAACCAAGCTGGAGAAACTAGTTAAGCAGACTTTGACTTGAAAAACATGAAGAAAGACGAAAGCTACAGAAACATTCAGACTCTAACTGAAAAAAAGTATCTTTTCCCAATGAGGCAGGTTTGGCAAAATATGTAAAAAAAGATTTATTCCTGTTTAAGAAATATAAAACATGAAA
Source organism: Chroicocephalus ridibundus (assembly GCF_963924245.1). NCBI lineage: Eukaryota > Metazoa > Chordata > Aves > Charadriiformes > Laridae > Chroicocephalus > Chroicocephalus ridibundus. The sequence goes on from NC_086287.1 coordinate 15,650,081, forward strand.
TAGTTTTAAATCATGAATGTTCCTTTTGTGTGTGCAAGAAGCAAAAAGTCAAATGCTACAAATCCGGGACCATAATACAATATAAAAAAAGCTTTAAAGGTAGGAAATGTAACATGAATAGATTTATTTTTCCTGTATAATGCAGCTACTGTGTGTTATGAATGCTACCTTAAGTAAATCATTGCCAGACACACTCAGCTGACATTAATGACTTGATTGTTAGAACAGAAAAGCTAACCAAAATAAAGGCAGTGGTTTAAAAAAAAAATAATAATTGTATTGTTGTAGTATAAAATTAATTTCTTTATTTTTATTGTTATAGGACAGTATGAACATATGCTCTTGTTTTCTTATTGCATATGTATGATACAATACCCAATCCGATAGTTTATACATGAAAGAAAATACTGAACAGATCCTAATGAGAAAAAAAAATGTACATTTTCAACACATTTTACACAGTGATCAATAATTACATAGTATATTTTGTTTAAATTTACCGAGTTGCAACACAGACTAGAATATGCAAGACCTTTCAAACTGAGACATGAAACAAGCTTTTTGTAAGTAAATAAAAACTATGGATATTAAAAACAAAACAAAAAAAAAAGAAAGAAAAAAAGAGAAAAACTACAGCCTAGAGAAGCTATCTGCAGTGAGAAAGGAGAAGCATCTAGAGCTATCCTTTCTGATAGGATTAAGGAATGCTACAAAAGAAGCATTTAAATCTCTAGTTTTCCCTGACAATTAACAATGAAAAGCAGATGTTTACAAAGCTATTTTACATGCTCGTTTATAAGATGCTAAAAGATGGTTTGTGGATGGTAAGAAGGAAGAGCTGGATAACTGCTTGTCTGGTGTATATTTAAAAGCATTTTCATTGGCTCAGTTATTGTTAATAATGAAAGAAACACTTTGTGCTGTATGGCTGTGACTATAGAAAACTGCCGTCATAAAGTCCTCAACAAACTCTTAAGATGCAATTTACAAAGATAATAATAACACAGAATTATTTCACTTCTCTGAATGCTACACATTTGCATACCAGGACTGTGTACAATATACTCATAATGCACATTCATAACAACAAGGACTTCTTAACATTGCAACAGCACAAGATCTGTGCATTAAAAATCTACAGTTCCAAGTTTTCCTTTTTGGTGGGAAACCATTTGTATAAACCAGATGCTCTGCATCTACACAGGGTAAGCCCACATTCAGTTCTACACCTTCATTGAATGGGATCATATCAAGAAAATTATGAAACACTGGAAGGTAGCAACAATATTACAAAATTCCCTCTCACATAGAAACATGGCAAATTAACTTTTCACACAAATTTAAGAAGAAGCCTGGTCTATAGCTGTGAGTCAGGAGATGTGGGTTCTATTCCTGGCTGTGCTACAAACCTACAGAGTGTTTTTGAACAAGTCACTTACACCAAGTCACTTGAGTAGAAAAAATTCAAAGAATGCATGCCTCGAGCTCCATTTAGACAGATCCGTATCTGCTTATATTGGATGCATGCGAATGTAGGCATATGTCTCTGAAAAGCTAGGGCCTACCCTTTTTGGACTTTTCATCTTATCCTATTTTTCAACATGGAGAGAGACTGTTGGGAGACTTAATTCATAAAAGACTCCTCACATATCAATTATATTTATGCATAACAAGATTATCGTTAAAAGTCCCAGCCCTGCAAAGACTCGTATGCACGTTTCACTTCACACATTTGTAGTAGTCCAATTTACTCTAATAGAATTATTCACTCTGTATAATTCTAGGCATATAAACTTCTGCAGTATCAGGAACTAAGTTAATGGAATAGATAACGTGTAAAAATACTCATACAAGTTAGTAATGAGGTTCAGGCTTTACATTCTTGAAGTCCTACGTTACATTCAATAGAAGGAATTTTTTAAATATTGCTATTGTAATGTCCTGGTACAAGTAAGTGGATGCATAGCCAACTCAACATGAAAATTTTTTGCTATCTTATTGTATCTACATTTTCAAAACAAACAAAAACCTCTTTGCAACGTGTGAAATAATTCCAAAAACTTCAGTTCTAATCATAAAAGATACTCATAAATCACCTGTGTGTTGCCACCATCCAAGCTGGTTTTGGTTTTTACCTCAGACACTGAATAAATTCTAATTTCTGTTAATGCTTATGCTATTCCTACTACTTATTCAGTTGTGAATGAATATATTACACTAAAGTACAAAAATATTTAATTCATATTAGTTGGCCGGATTTCATTTCTTCGATGGACTCTTCCGCAACTCAGGCTTCCCATTTACAGGCTACTCTCTTGGACTAAAATTATGCTACATACATAATGATATGCAAAGTAGGTCAAGTTTCAAGCTTGCAGCTACAGCCATACTTAACTTCACTCAAATGGATACTGCTCACAAGGTTAAAACTAAACACGCATATAAATGTTTATAGAATTGGGGCTGAAAGTAGCAAACAGTCTTCCTGATTTGGATGGATTTTTACCATAACACAAATTATTTACACAGAAATCTAACAGCAAGGCATAATTGAAAATATTTTGTATACCTTTCAAAAAACACCATGGGGAAAATACCTTCCCAGCAGCTGTTATGGGTAGAGCAGGCAGGGACAAAAGAAGGAAACAACTTCTCCCTCAGTCTGTAATAGCCCACGCTGGTATTGCGCTAATGCCAAGTACCAAACAAGCTAATACCAATGCAATTCACAACTGCCTATTTTTTGTAGTACCTCGTTCCTCAGCCCAGAGACACAAAAGGTATCCTCCCTTCTCCCCACAGAATTGATACTCCTGGCTGGGTCCTTGAATGCTGGCCTGCCACAACCACAGAGGAGGGGACACAATTTGCCTCTGTCTCAGTATTTTGCCGTTATTTTAATTTGATGGCATTTTAATAATATGGAATGGTTAGCTTTCTCAGACTACCATCTGAAATGTCTGTGACTAAGGTTTAAGTTCTGTGGGTTTTTCTTTTTTTTTATTTTTCTTCTTTTCTGCTTTGAACATGTCTTTCAATTAGCTTTCTAATTTATGCAATAGAAAGGTATGCCCAAGGTGAACATTATTTTTTAAAAAATTATTAACTTAGGAAATGTTCACAGTGTTAAGCAAAGAAGCCCATGCTCATGCAATTTGGAATTAAAAAGAAAAACATGTTGAGCAAAAGGAGGGCACTTTAGAATCAATACGATCAGACACACCTCAAATCCCCAACTCTTATGATCAACAAGTAATAATTTCTTTAGCATGGCAATTTTTCACGTAAGCACTGAAACCTAAACCTAGATTGTAAAGCAGTATTCAAGGGGTCATAGCTTCTGCCTTTGCTTTTCCTGTCCTTTCTAGAACTCAGAGTTGCAAAGAAAACTTGTCATGTTATGGTTTTTAATGTACAAAAGTGGGGAGAGATGAGTGTGGAATTTGCAATGTATTAGATTTGAATGCACACATCTATTGTAGCCATACACGATGAGTCTTTTATCATCCTTGTCTTCAGCACAGGGAGCAATTCCTCAAAAACAACACAAAATACTCTGACATACTTTCTAAGGTTCTGGGTCAAAGGAGGTGAAACCAGAATTTTTTAAGGGCTATTTAATGAAAGGTTGATATAAGAAAAGACTAAAATATGTGCTTTAAATGTAGTACACCATACTGAATCCTTTTTCAACTCTAAAAAACCCAACCCTCTCCTATACAGTATTTGGCACACTTGTTTTCTAAGAGCGAGATTCAAACTTTTCAAAGCCCTTACATGAGGAACTTGTTTCTTTTTGCTCAAAAAATTAATGAAAGATACAAATCCTTTGATTTAGAGAGAAGCTTTATTTTGTGGAGAATATTAAGGGATTTTACTGTTGATATTTTCACATTAATATACATTATTTATCTCCACAGGGTGGCGAAAAAGAGAAAATTGCAAAGACTTACTGGGTGGCAGGAAGTGGGATTCACTATAATCAACAGCAGCAGGGGACTCTTTGAGGTTGTGTTGCAAGATATATTCAAGATTTTAGCAGAAAGAAAATAATTGCATTTAATATTGTGCTGGTGGGAAATAACATATGTTCAATCTATTCCAGCTTTTATACTTACATGCAGATTTAGACTATTGCCCTTTAGATGCAGAGATACTACTCCTTAAGATCTGGATACTTTTTTTTTCTTTTTTTGTACACTTATGCAGAGGATGTCCTATTATTAGCCAGCTAGAGCTTTATACTACTTGCAAATTTTACCTCAAAAATTTACTAAGGTTTCAAGAACATACTCACTGGAAAAAATAAACAGATCTATGTTCAATAAGCAAGCTATTACCAAAATATAATTAAGTTTCCAGCACTATTTTATTTTAGGTTTTTTTTATTAAAAACTCAAAAATTATATGTTTTCTCAAATGTTGGCTTAAAATTTCTTTCTGGGTCAAATCATTACACTTCTTACAAATTCAGAACTTCTTTAAAATGGATGTAGTTCTGTCTGTGTAAAGAGTAACTGAGAAGTTGATGAAATAATTGAAGTTTGTTAATACAAAAAAGCTGCCAGTCATATAAAGGTTTTCCACACTTGAAGGGGATAAAAATTTGTGCATATGATAAACTAACATTGAGGCTCAATTATATCTCATATAAGTTCAGGAAATTAAAAGTAGCTGTCTAGTCTAAGCTAATTGTGTAGAATTCCCTTATAATCAAATACATACATACAGAGAGGTATCTCCATAGCATGTCTCAACATTGCTCTGTTTTGCCCATGAATAACTGAAGTAGAAGAGACAAACTCGACACTGGAGAAGTCTGTCCCTTTCTCCTGACTTAAAAAAGACCTAGAAACAATTAATTTAGGCTAGATACCTATCTTTTAGTGACTAAAGCAGGCGAGATGAATTCTATCTGGCACGGCTGTTGCAACCCTTGTCTAGTCTGACTGTTTACCTTTTGTCATTCTCCTGCTTTGTGTTACTTCAGAACAGGAATCTCGGGGCTGACCATCATCTATGTAAAATGCTAAAGGAATGGTGATGATTTACACCATATGCGGATCTGCTGTTCCTCCCCAATGAGTTTAGTTGAACACTTCAGGGAAGCATATAAAATTGTTTTTCAATGAAAATCTGTTAAAGCCCTCTTTTTCATAATCCTATAATTTTCTTAATTTTCTATGTAAGTACAAATGGGAGTACATGTATATATGTATAAAAACACATCATAAACTTCTGGAATATGAAAGATGCCAGATCTGGGCTTTATATTGACATAGACTTCCAGGTGTCTGCGAAAAGACTTACTTTGGGAGTTGGAGGAGGAGGTGAGGGGAAGCAATCTTCCTTTCAAGAACAGCCCTCTTAGAAGTCATATCAAGGCTAAACAGATTGGTTTCATTTGTAAAATGCAATATATATACTTCACAAGCTGCGATTCCATGGTCACTTTATGTAACTTAAATGGCTGGCATTATAGAATTTACCTTTCTTGCCCCATCCTCACTGCCAGCAGTAACATTAAGTGGCTACATAGTCAGCCAGCTGAAGAAACTGCTCTGGATTTGGGGGGCGGGGAGAGGGGGTCTGTTGTGATTTGGAACAGCACAACTACACAACAATTAGTGCTGGCGCAAGAGGGGACAGAGGTTAGTGAATGGGTGCTGGTGTGGAGATCATACCAGCTTACAGAGAGTGGAAGTGCAGGCTGCGGGTGGGATCCTATGGAACCTTAAACCAACAAATGTTCAGGTTGACAGTCTTGCCTCCCATCCTTTCTCTAGCAACTAAGCATTTCTATTATTTCCCTTGCATCAGCACTAACACCCACATAAGTGTGCAGGAGCCAACTCAGGGAGGTGACTTGTCTGGAAACTAACCCCACAAAAGTGAAAAAAAAAGAACAACCAAACAAAAAAACTTTTCAGCCAGATCTGCTCCAAGGAGCAATTCACAGAATGATCAGGCAAGAGCTAGTGCCAGCACAGCGGAGAAGGTGGAAACACAGAGCCAGAGGCAACAGAGGAGAAGACAAGGCAGCCCAAACTTAGATCAACTCCAGCTGTGATGGACCGAGAGCTGGAGCCAGCCTGACCGCTTACAAGCTTCCTCTAAAACCTCTGCACTTTCTTTGAAAACACTATGATAGAATGAGTAAGTATACAGAGCTGGAATTACCAAGATGCCGAAGAAATAAATTTAGGATGCTTACTTACACACTGAACGAGACAAGAAGCAAGAAAAAAACCCCCATGGTCTAAAAGCTATCTAGCATGGTTTCTGCAGAATGTAGCAGGCAAGGACAAATCATTCCTGACTAGTGTACTGGAGCTATACAGACCACATTTTTGACTACATTTCTACTTTCTAAGCCTTCATTGTGTAGTTCTGGGCTGACAGGAAGACATTAGCAGTGGCTTCAGAAAGCATTACTCATAGTTTAGAGGATTCCATATCATCATTATAAAACATGTTATTCTACGTATTATTTTTTCAATGCAATCATTGTGGAGATGAGAACATAAGGTAGAGACAGCTTGAGAAGGATTGGAAAAGATTGAAATCAAGGAAACTAGGAGCTAGCATTTGAAAAATTAATATTGCGGAAGACCAGACTTCTTTTCGCTATGCAAGTATCTAAATACTGCCATCCCACTTTCACAAAAATATGACTCTTTAGTTGCTTGAGGATATGTAAGTTTTTAGCACAAACAGATATACCCTAGCTTACGTTTGTGAGGGCAACTATCTAGACATGATGAAGTGTTGTAAAACTGAATTTAAAAAAAAGGAGAAAAACCTTTATTCAAGGAGAAGTAAAATCAACAACAAAAAGATTTCTAATATTATAGTAACACTATAAACAAAATAAACAAAGTCTAATATGCTGACTACAGTAGCAATATTAAGGAAAAAAACCTCTGTAAAAGATAGATTTTCTTAAAGCTTTGGAAATCGCAGACAAAAGCTGAAGGGAAGATATAAGGGATTGGCATGTCAGTTCCTAAAAGAGAATAGGCTATTTGCATGTAACTTTGATTAGATCAGTAAGCCAGCTACAGGGAAACTGAGATATTTGATTAGTTTATGTATGCAAAGTACTTAATAAATAAATAGATATTAGTTAGTAAGTTTAGATTTTCCATCCACAGCCTGTACTAGTTGGAAGGAAGATAAAAACTATCACTGATTTAGAGGAAAACGTCCAAGAAAAGATTTAAAAGTTTGACACCACCTGACTTTCCAGGAAGTCCCAGAATGAAGGACTCTAACAGACAACAAAGTGACTGTGAAACCTCTGTTCCCATGAATATACATTGACTAGCAGACAGGTCTTTGAATTTAACTAGGATAAACTAGTATTTACAGCACTACATTTGTGCTCCCACTGTTGTATCTTCCTGTACTGAACTACAAATGTTCTAGGGTCCTCTGCCGATAACTTAGGAAATTAGTTTAAATTATATGAAAACATAAAAAGATTTCAGAAAGTTAAGTAGAATGGTCAAGATATGTTAAAGGTTAACACAAACATTTGAACACATGATGGGGTAAAAAATGCTTACTTCTGGAGGACAGTGGTGGAGAGCAGCAAGGAAAGAGTGTGAAGAATACTTCAAGGGGAAAATGCTGGAAAAACGCTGTCAAAGGAATTCAAAGAAGAGAAATGCGAGCAGAAGTAATTACATGCAATCAATCCATTTTCAGATTTGGAGAATTATTGGATGACAGTTTTCTAGAAATAGAAGTTTCTTAGAAACAAAAGGTTCGTGTATGACTGTCCCCTGGCCCTGTGTACAGATACCGAGGAGAGGGAAGATAAAGAATTAGATTTCTGAAACTCTGATTACTGACCTGCCCTGGTTGAGACAATAAAATCAAAGTTTAGTTGAGTTAATTCAAGTTGGATGTATATTGATTAATTTATTTTTTTTATTAGCAGCATTGCTATGGTATACTTTCTGTCTTCCTGGACAAGCAGAAAGCATCCTGGGAAGGGAAAGACATATGGGAAGGGGAAGAATAGGATGGCATGGAAGGAAGGAAACATGTTTTTTTATGATATGACTGTAAAAACACCTGTAAATCCCATGTCTTTCTGATCTGCTTTGTTCATAGAGATTTGGTAGCAGTCCTCAAAACTGAGTTCTCATTAGTCAAGCAGATCAAGTCAGTTGAACTCAAACTGCCTGTAGCAGCACAGCTCAAGGATTCAGCCACACTTAGTGGCTAGACTTAATTAGATTAAATATCTGAACATACTTCCTTAGGGAATTTGTCATAGAGACAGGACAGTTTTGGGTTTTTTTAATTAAAAAAACAACAACAAAAATCCCCAAACAAATAAACAAACAATTCCCAAGCACCGTTTCCCTTTACAGCAGAAATATAGTAAAACATATTCATAAGATTATAAGGACCACAGAGCATCTTTCCTATCAACAGTATTTTAACCTAGAAACTACAACTTGTGTAAGTCAGTCATCAGAATGGAGTACCCAGATTTCAAGTGATAGTATTTTTAATAAGTATATGTTGGTGTACAACTGTGTACCTTTGATTGAAGCCTGGAACTGCTGTCTTCAGAGCAGGTGATTCAGGCAATATTTTGCAATTACCCTATACTGTGTACCACAGGATTGTTCAATCCAGCATGCTTCCTCATAGTCCAGCCATCACAATAAATCATGATATGCATACAGAAAACATTATAATAACACAGTTACAAAGTAACCACCCTAATTTAGTAGATCCCGTATAGTATTCCAAAACAATAACACACTTACTTAAAATTTAAAAGATTGCTAATAGTGAGGGGACACGACTGGTCTTTTGTAATGAGTTCACGATATCAAATGTCCTCTTTATTGGGTGTTTGTCACTGGGAGAATTCATGGGTAATCAGTGATCTTTTAAAATCTGCTGGATTGTCTCTCATCTCCTGTAATACCCTAAGAAATGTCCTTTCCTGATTAGAAGTTTTGGTAACTAAAAAAGGCCATTCATAAAAATCACAGTGAATTTAAGCTTTACAAATGCATATCAGTGCAGCAAGTATAAGTTGCCCTATAAAAACTGTAAAGTAGATAATCAACATGCCAGGACACTAGAAACTAAGGTGGAAAAACATATAAAAGGTTAAATCTCTAGACAACAAAGAGAAACCCAAACAAATTCCTCTATCCTAAATTATCACCAGGTTTACACATCAACTAATTACAATGCAAGAATATGAACTAGGTTGCTTACAGGCAGTGTGTAAACTTAAAGCTGTTCTACACTGAAGGTTCATTTTTCATACATGCTGTCCTGTATTAGGCATAAATATCTTTTCCTGTACAACTATTAAAAGTACTTTCAAGTATACATATAGTCTGCACGTTTCTCAGGATTCACAAGTTTGAACATATGAAATTGACAGTTCTTAATTAAATTACACATAGTTACAGACTGTCTTTTGGTGTCTTACAATTTTAAAGTCATTTCAAAAATACAGTAGTGCCTATTTACATCTTGAGAAGTTGTACTTTAAAATTGAAACAGTTATGGTTCCAATCTGCTACTCATAACATACAAAAATAACAGATATACATAATTCCAGTAGGCACTACACTTTATTATATTAGCCTTTACCAAGGAAAACATTTTCAAGTAATTTTTCTGAACAGAAGTTTATGAACTGAAGTCAGAAAGGTGGTCTATAAATCAAGTAAACAATTTCACTATCAATGACTTCCTCCCTTGCTTCCAAGTATCTATTGCACACACAGACTTCATTAAAGTGGATTGCAAAAAAAATTATACAATAATATTTGCGTTTCATGTTGCAGTTTTAATTTATTTCAATATAATATCACACACTTCCAAATCAGTAATCAGTAACTTTAAATTTAAAATTCCTTACCTTTTTTCACCAACAAAATATATAAAGTACTTAAAAAACAATTGTTCTTTTAATAATATTGTGAATATTAGTTTCATTAAAAACAAAATGAAATTCATTATATTGCTATGCAAGAACAACAAAGTTACAAACAACAAAACAACCAACAAAAATTAAAAAAGCCTTTGCCTATATGTTCATTTCATTATGTATCTAAAAGATTATGCTATCTCTGTTCAATTGCTCAACAGTTCAACATTCAGAATCCATTTTTACATCCCTGACATAATAAATTTAGTTGTTTGTAGCTGTGTTACAAAATGCCTGAAGACTAGAAACCCCAACCCACAGCTGCATCCCATTCTACCAGGAACTATTCATACAGACCGAAGACATACAGTAAAAGACAGATTCTGTCCTGAATACTCTGAAGTTTAACAGACAAGAGAAACAGAAGGTGAGAAAAAGAATGTAATGCTTAAATAAAAGTATGGAATGTGGGGCGAAGAGAAGGTAAGCAAATGGCTCATGCTCACCGAGGAAGACTGTGGCAAAGCTAGAAATTACACCAGATCTCACACTGTCCTCTAACACAAAAGAATTCCTTTTTGCATACATATAGTTTGCTTGCTTTTCTGCAGGTCTTATGCCTTATTAAAACACAGAGTAAAATAAAGAAGAGATTTAGGACCTTTACTTACTTCTTCAAATTAAAATCTGATCATTACTAGGGTAAGCAGGAAGTCCCAAGCACCACCCCTCAAGACAATGGGAGCTCGTATTTGACTTGCTACTAATAGTTTTCTTTCCCTCACTGTGTATGGAAGAAATCTTAAAGTAAGAAATTTTCATCCAGTGAGTAAAGGAAGAAAATATAATCTGAAAATTTCCTTTGACGTCTTAAAATGGGAAACACAGAATTACAACAAGGGAAATTAATTGCTAGCATTAATCCCATGTCCTCATTGCATTCCTAATTCTTAGTTCACACAGTCATCTAACAAGAAATACAAAGCATACATTATATATAATCCCAAAGCATTATAATATTTGTATTAAGAGGATACACAGATTTGCATTCTTAACTGGTTTTATATGTATGTATGTATATATGTATATTTATATGCATGGAGACACAGGAAGACAAATACATATATAGTATATCAATACATAGATATATATACACTTCCTGAAGAAATCAAAACATTTTGAAAGAAGAAAACATACCTTGCTTGACCACACTCATTACCTGTTAGTGAACTGTTAATTCAGATTTTTCTCAGGCAAATGCCCAGTCGTTGAGTTTTACTATAGATACTTTTTTAAAGAAAAACCTTTGTTCAGCAGATTTCTAAACTAAACCTTTTCCTTCTAGCTGAGTAATAGATATATCTATTTGTTTAAGTGTCGTAACATTTATAATCTCAAAATAATACCTGCATAAGTAAAAACAATTCACTGCATTCTAGCACTTCTAAGTGAAATTAGTGCCTGTTACAGAAAGAGCTAACAGAGGCCAGCACAGAAAAAAGAAGTTGGGTTTTTATGGTCTTTCTGACACGCCTCTTCCTATGTCAGACTGCACTGCTGTCTTTCACTTGCTATCTCTCTAATCCTAATCCTTGCCACCACGACAGAAGCTACTACTAGTTTTGTGGCAAACCAAAGGAGAAGCTATGTAGTACTGATGTACTCCCAGAGAAGGTCAAAACACTCATGGAAATAAGGAAATCAAAGCCCACTCCAAGATCCAGCACCATGTTTTAACATGACTTCAGACAAAGCTTTCCTTCTCGCTTCTGTGTTGTAATCTTTAACCAACATCTTTGTTCTGCTTCAAATGTACTCAGCTATCACCATTACAGTCATCAAACTGCTGTTAAAGCCAGGTATTCACAAACTGATAGCTTAAAATAATAGCAATGCTGTTTAGCAGACATACTAAACAAGACAAACTATTTATTCTGTTGAGCTCCATATAGTACCAGAGCTACTGAAGCTCTGATAGAATTCTGCAGCACTGTACCTACTTTCCCTGACAGCTAAATTCAGAACAATCTTTTAACCAAAGGTAAGATTTTATTTTAGATATAACCTATTCTTCGGCTGTATTTCTACAGGCATATTTGTCCCTGGTTGTAATGTATCTGTCACCAAATTATATGTTTTGTTCTTTGTTTTGTCCAGCAGAGATTTTCTTGTTGTTATTGTTGCCTGTGAGCACCAGCCAGAACAATAAACTGTTCCAAATAAGTTCCCCTTACACAGCATTGGACATGCTAAAAATTTACCTGCTAATGCCTGATCACAAGCGAAATGCGTTTGAATTTTGTTAGTTCTTAAAACAGAAAATCTTCATTTATTCTGACATAAACATGATGAAATCTAGAGTTAAAACTTTGTTAAAAATGTCCCATCATTGTAAAACAGAACTAAATGTTCTATTTCTCAGTGCTGCTCAAGGAGAACACTTTGAATGTTCATTTAAAAACAGAAAGCATGTATATGAAATAAAATGCATAGACTTATCAAACAGAAGGAATATTATAACAGTAGATGCAGTGCTGTTCCTTTTTACTTTCACTGGTCTACAGTTCTTCTGATTTGTATTAACTAGATTGCTGCCACTGATAAGTCTCTTTGCTATGGCATCTGACATGACAATTAAAACTAATTTTAGGAATATTATAAGTGTTCTTCTAGAAGTATATCACACAGGTTTTTTTCAATGCACAAAATATTTTCCTCCTAAATATCAAGGAGATAATAGACATTCATTATCTAAATTCCTTTTTAGAAGTCCAGATTACCCACATTTCTCCATGTTTAAGGACAGCTGGCCATCAGTTGGGAACAGCGGGTTGAAACTGTTAAAATAATTGACAGGACACCGTGCAGGCTCCAAAAAGCTGTCTTGAATGGGTGTCTCCTAAATCAAATATTATAACTTTTCCCTGAGTTTGTAACATGCAAGATATAGTCCTATGACTTGTTCATTACAGTCATTTTTGTTCCATTCTGTTTTCATGTTCTTTTTTTTCTCTTTAATACATCTTTGGATCTATTCCCTTTCTTAAATCCCAGAATATATGGTAAGAGCTTATCCAATAAACACTTTTCCAAACGTCCTAAAATATGTTACATAGCTCACAAAATATGCAAATAAATGGTTATTGCATTGATGTGTTCAGCATCTTGTAACACTCTTCATAGCGAAACAAATTTGTTTAAACAGTTTAAAATGCAGAGATCTGCCTATATCGGTACATCTAAAACACAACTACTTAAGCAGCATGCCATCATTGTGGTTTTCAGACTCACTAAGCGTAAATTACTGAAAGATACCACCTGTTTGGAAGAGCAGCATTGCCCATTATGAAATATTTTTCAAATCCCGACACCTAAAGCAGCCATGTTGTATCTTTAAAAGTAATTGCATGCACCTTTCAAAAATAATAAAACAAATCTTGTAATATCCCATACAGTGCTGTCAGTATACCATCTCTCCTGTACCTACAGAGAAACAGAGATATAGAACGAGGACTTGATTTACCCCATTCAAAAAAAATGTCTGTAGCATAGCTGCAAGGAAAACTCTGACCTCTTGAGTCCTTATGCCTTAGCCACTTGACCAACATAAACACCCTCCTGCTCCTTAATAATTATTTCCTAAGAAATAAACGTAGCATACTTTCAAAACTGTAGCACAGATAGACTGAAACAACTCTTCAGCTGCTTATACTTACAGATATAAACAGTATACAGTTCATAATCCACCTGGAGTTTTCAGAAGGTTTTGATATCAATGCTGTTCAAACACATCCTCTAAAATGTTGAGTCTATAATCCCTCAATATGTGTCAGATAAAGGATTTCTTATTGATTTGAGGTCAGGATTTCAGCATAGTGAAACTCATGCAAACTTAAGGCTTTTTATGTTGTTTCCTTTCCTTTGTCTGGCTACTCCCTTCTCACTTTCAAACACGCAATCTGTGATCCATGAGACTTAGGAAAAAATCCAAAACGGTTTTCCTTGTAATTCAGTACATCCAGATAAAACCATGCTGGAAGGTTATTATTGATGCCTTGTTTGCTAATGCTATACACACAATCTAGTATATGTAATCCTTGGATGTTCTGAAGAATCATTGCTAAAATTAAAGAACCTTTGTTTGAACTTAAAGTTTCAGTGAGTGAAAGGCATCTGCTAATTGAAGAAAAGCTTAGGAAAAACTGCAAAAAACTGTACTTCCTTACTATTACTGCTTTTGCAAACTAGCCACAAAACCTATCACACTAGGTAAGCTCAACAAATTGATTCAGGTGCCTAAGATTAACATTCACAGTGTTTTCCTGGGACATATCTTGCCCTCCTTAACACATACAGAGTTGCATCATTAACTCATTAAGTTTATTTAAAAATTGTTCTCCCTATTTGCGTGATAGGCTGCAACTAACAGTCTGTTTTGTAAACTAAGCAAGTTTATTCTTGGTCTGTGTTCATGCAATGCTTAAGATTTGTCTACATACAAAAGTTATGCTTAATTACACTGATTTAATTTAATCAGCTCAAGCCCTGTACTGTGATGAGAACATAAGGTTGCTTTCTACATGTGAAATTCCTCTTGTTCGGGAAGACGGACACAGCCCTTTTGTGCTATTACAGTTGCATCCACATCCAGGTTACACCTGCACAATTATTTCAATAAAACATAATGCATAGCCAAAGTGCTTACACTGCTGTAGCACCCACGTTTAGAACAGAACACAAATCTGAAAGAGCAGATGGTCCTTAGAAATTTTGGTAAGAGATTTCATCAGGAATTAAAAGTCTCTTATCTTTGATGTGTACTATTTTAGAGCTGATGGAAAGTTCCGGACATGATAGTCAGTCTCTACCAGAAGAGAAAATGGCATAAGTACTGGCAGAACCAGCTTCCTGAGGTTCTGTGGCAACCCAAAGGATGAAAAGGTGTTTCAATTTTCATAGCAAACAACGTCTAACTTTGGATACTTTTAAATAGCATTCAGGACGTATTTATATTTGCTACTTAGAAAACTGAAAGACTGAAGATCCAAGGTCACCTGCACCAACAAATCCTAGTAAATATTTGAAAGTTCAGAAAGTATTGAAAATGTCCCAGAATTTCTTTCAACTTAGGATGAGATTTTTCAGTATTTTGCAAAATATAATGGCTCTTTGCTACATGGTAGCACATGCACTGAACTATAAAAACAATGTGAAACATTAATAATTTGAAATTTTCTTAATGGAAATATCTAAAAAGAAACTTTAATCATTGACCACATTGCTATTTTTATAATTGAGCTAGGATCTCCATTCTAGGGCACTAAGAAAATAGGAAAAATAAAATTTAGGTCTACAATATGCAGTTTCATTAATGGAATTTCAGCAGTTAGAAATGGTTTTAATGAACAAATTGCTCTGTAAGCAACGGAAATGTTCGTAAAGTGGCTACAAGTTGATTTGTGCTGTATCACACTCACGTGGGTCCAACCACACTAATTGCCGTTTGCTGCACATGTGTCCTGTGGCCTCTCTCTCCTCTTTCCCCTGACCAAGGGTAACACCATGAGCTCCGGTTCCCTTTAGCGCTTCACCAGAGAACGCAGCTTGGTAGTCAGGTAGGAGCTGGGCAAGACGCAACACACGGTTCACACAGAAATGAAGACAAGCTGCCTGGTTGGCTATAGATACTGCTGCATTCACTTTGCAGTATTAGCTGCACAGAGGAACACTTTGGACCACTGTCTTTCCCCATCTAGTCACCAGTTTTTCTGAAACTCGTTAAGAACTTGAAACTTTTCAGACACTGCCCCACTGTCAAATTCTATTGAAATCAGCAAACATTTTCTTAGGTACAGGCTGGCATAGACATTGCAGATGCGTTTCTATCAGAAATGAGAATGAAACACACTTGATAATGAACATAAATATATCTCTTCTTTTCTGGAGATAAGTGGTTGTCCTGCTTTTCTGCTTCTAGATTCCTAAACTTTGTCCCTCTATGTCTGGATAATGCAAGAGGTCTCACTTTGCACAATCACAATATCTGATAGTAGAATGAACAAATCCACAGCTTTGTTAAATTCCATCATCATCAATATTTCTAAGCAATCCTCTACTTCAGTTACATAAAATCATTATTAACTATATAATGACAGAAACATTTTAAATGCTATCAGACTGTAAAAGCAGTATGTTATGGACTCCTGGAATCCTGGGCAACAGGTTATGGAATATTTTATATGAGTTTTCAGTTTTGGATAAATAATACTGTTTGCATATGGAAATTTTTAGGTATAATATTATTTCCTCACAAAATGCCTGTAGATTCAGAGAGGCAAAACCACACCAAAGTGTAAGAGTTAGGTATATATGCAAATGACAGAGGGCATGCAAAAGATCGTGTGCTGTTTCTCATGCATTATATACAGAGTATATATGCATCTTCATCTATGAATTGATTATCTTATGAAATTCAGTGTAAGATAATGAAATACAGATAGACTTACAGATGAACATTTAGGCTTCCCACTCTAATTTCTGTTATCCGCTACAAAGCAAAAATAGTCTGAAATGGCCAAACCTGTCTTCAACAGATAAATCTTTTTTAACTAGATATATGAATGTTATACGTGGTCTAAAAAATTTCATGTTATAAGCCACTTCAGAAATAACAATGGATTTATAACTCCCTCTCGATAGCGCAGACAAGTGCTACTCTAATCCAAACCACTGGGTTGAGGCAGGTTGCATGATACGCCCTCCCTCAGGACTGTTTAGATCCACCTAAGCATCAGTGCTGAAAGTTATTAGCAAGACATAAAGTATTTGGAACTTTAGTATATTTACTATTGTTCATATTTAAAATCTCCTTTTAAATATTTTATAACTTTCTGAAGTTCTATTAAGGAACATTTCTTGGTTATTAAATCACTCCCCACCCTGTTGCTCTACCAGACAACACTGTATGCTCTTAAAGGCTTGGGTGGCCTAACAGAGTCTGTGGCTGCTCTCAGACTTCACTTGCTAGATATATTTACCTTACTTCTACCATTTCGTATGGAATTATTTGTCGGTTTCAGTGCCATTCCTTCCTCTGAGCCAGCGCTTTCACTTTATTTCATTTTTATCTTTTAGATTCATTTTGCCTCTTCAAAGGGATAAAGAAATTGAGGAACTAACTCCAAATATACCTTCATATGGCTTCCATCTCTTTATGACAACCCTCGAGATGAGCAGGCACATTCTGAAAAGCACAATGATAGATCCCTTTGTATAGTGATCTCTCTTCAGATCCCATAAACAAGCACCAAAAAAATTCTTAAATAATATGGAATTTCAGCTTAGATGGTCACAAATTAACCAGAGAAGGGTGTATGTTAGTTTAAACAAATTACTCACATTTTCCATTTTTGGTCTATAGCATAAGAAATTAGATAGTTAATTTTAAATGCAAAACTTTGTACAGCGTGCAAATCATGTCTGTATGTCAAAGTAAAATAACAAACCTAATGAGGAATGTTAAAAAAGCAAGACCCATTAGTTTAAAGATACATGGAAGCAGCCAAAGATGACAAACATGCATAAAATTCAAAACATGATGGAAAAGGGAACAGGCACTGAACCACATAAATCAGTGTTTTGAATTCTATTTCTCTGTGGGTATAATTGTACCTTAGTTTCTTATAATGATTTATTGAGGTAAATAGTCTGTATGGTTTAACAGCTACAGCTTCAAAGTGTCAGGCACAGACTCTCCTTTATTCATGAGGCAGCTGAGTATTGGGATGTGAATTAGCTTCTGTATTCTGGGACTTGGCAAAGTTTGTTTTTAAGGTCCTTATAAAGGATTCATGTTGATGCAGCTATTCAAATGTGAAAAACACTGTGCTGTAATGGATGAAATAGAAAAGCTTTACAGTAATTCTGGAGGTAAAAAAGTAAAAACACTGAAATAAACCATTCAGAATTACCTTCAGCAAAAGAAAGGAATGCCCCAGAGTTAATTTTAACACATTATATCATTTTGGGGAACACAGAAAAAAACTAATTTCTTGATGAAATACAAAAGCATGGTGGGATTCCAGAATTTACTTTTAAGTTAAAATAAAATAATGTACAAAAAAGAAATGGTAGAAGTTTAAGCTGTGATATTCACATTTTGGGTTGATTGCCAAACCACACGTTCTATTGCTCACAGACCAGGATAAACCAACCATTAACTAATCAAAAGAACCATCATCCATGAAAGCTATGATGGCATTTTAACAGTTCTTAATCTATTAATAAGAAAGAATAATTTGCAAAATATATTCCCTCTTCTGTTTATATTCATAGGGCCATTCTTAGCAGAAATTATATGTAGGCTCCCATGGTGTAGAAACCCTATGAAAGCCATGAAAATTCACTAAGCTTCCTTACGTACCGTGCCAAGATATTCAGCAGGAACTTTGGTCGTTGCCAAGAAACACGTGTGCCTCAGATACAGAAGCTCTGCATGTACCAGTATTTCAACATTCCTGGAGAGAAATGTGACCCCTTGATGCATACACTGGTTTGCTGGCATGCTTGCATTCCTCCCCATCTGTCAGAGTGGCATTCTGCCTTCTCACAAGGTGGGATGCCAGTTTTGGAGCACAGGTGCCAACCAAATATAGGTTCAGACTAATACTCTGCAAAATGTGGCAAATGGCATTTCACCTGCAAGAAGATTGTCCTACCTCTGACCCATGCCAAATTAGGATTGCATGCTTCATTAGCAAAAGGGGTCATCAGCTGAAAATCATAGGCAGCACCAGAAACGCTGTGAGTCTTCAGCGCTGAGGCTTAATTTACAATACACCAAATCTTCTTAACATTGTGGACATACAGCCCTTTTGAGAAAGCTGCGACAGACCATGGACAGAGATCTGTTGAATTCGTCCTCAGGCTCATTTCTGACAAATTCCAAGATTCTTAAACAGGGCAAATGAATTAACAGTGGGGGAAAGGCATAAGTAAAGATCTGTGTTACCTCTAAGGGGGTTTGTTAACAACACAAAGAAAACTACCCTTATTATGACTGTCAAAAAACCCAAACCAAAACCACTTGTTATCAAACACCAAATTGCTCATATAATTCTAAAATTCTTAAATTATAATATAATATTTTGTTATAAAAATTGACATATGATATAAAAGGTTAAGTTGGCTTTTAGTTTGAGAATTTATGTACATGTGAAAGCACACTAGTCATGAACAACCATTATAAGAAAACCATTCAACATACAATGACAACACTGGATAATATTAAATGGTATTTCAGTATCTCGGAATAAAGTATATTTTGAACTCTTTAATGAAAATATTCCACACAGAATTAATCTAACAAGAAAAGTTAAATATTCAGTTGATCAATAAACAGAATAACCACAAAGCAGTGTTGGTTTTGCTTCCAAATTATCATAGCCTACTTTATTTATAAACATACAAAACAAAAATGAAGCATTGCTAGTCTAAAAGTTATCTGCTTTCAGGAAACTATTCATTATCCCCTCTTTGGTAATTTACTGTGATTTCTGTAATTTATTTATCCCAGGATGCACCTGATATATCATAAGCTTTAGATGATTTTGTTAACTGACTATCCAAAAATGAGAGTCATATTATGCATAATTCTGCATTATTTAGGCTATTCAGAAGGCATGACACTGCTATTCCCAAAAGATAAACTCAAAGCTATTAATTCTTACTAGCACAAAATTATAAGTCAATATGTTGAATTCTATAATTATAATTCAATACATTAAGATGCAGAGTCCTGCATTTGAGTTGGAATAACCCCATGCAACAGCACAGGCTGGAGGCCAACTGGCTAGAAAGCCTATTTGCAAGAAAAAAACTAGAGGTCCCTGTGGACAACAAGCTGAACAGGAGCCAGCAGCATGCCCTGGCAGCAAAGGCGGCCAACAGCATCCTGGGCTGTTTTAACAGGAGCATGGCCGGCAGATTGAGGGACCTGATAATTTCCCTCTTTCTGTCACTTGTGAAACTGCACCAGGAGCAATGTCTCTAGCTCTGGTCTCCCCAGTACAAGACAGATATTGAAACGGTGGAGCAAGTCCATCAGAGGCACCAAGACAACTAGGAGGCTGCAGCAGGATATACAAGGAGAAGTTGAGAGAGCTGGGTTTGCATGGCCTGGGGAACAGCAGGTGAAGGTGAGAGCTTATTGCTGCCCTACAACTGCCTAATAAGAGGTGTACGGACGGTGGAACAAGGCTCCTCGCAGAGGTGCATAGTGGCATGACAAGAAGCAATGGACACAAGCTGAAATATGGGAAATTTCAATTCAACAAACAGAAAAAAAACTTACCTTGAGGGTGGTCAAACACAGGGCCAGGTTGCCAAGAAACACTGTGGCATCACCATCCTTGGAGATATTCCAACTTGACTGGAAATGGCCCTGTGCAACCTGCTCTAATTGGACCTGCATTGAGCAAGAGGTAGGACTAGATGACCCCTGGCGGTCCTTTCCAATCTACATAATTCTGTTTCTATGATACACATGATACGATTTTGTATGATACATATACAAGTTTTAAAAATGCTGTATACAGGAACATTTATGACTATCGCACTCTAGGCACTCTCTATTTAGGGACACCATACAGCCTTCCATTTGCTTTTCTCAGATTTTAATTCAAACAAAGGCTTCAGTCTTTTGTACAGAATTACTTCTAGTAAATTAACAGCATTATACATGGCATTTATACAAAGCCTTCCCACCTCAGATCCCAAATGCTTTAGAAATAATGCATTACTTAAAATAGAAAAAGGCACCCGTTATGCCCCCAGAAAAACAAAGAAGGTGGCATAAAGTCAGTAGAACAGCATATTTTTCTTCCTGGCACACTGTGTGCCTGTATGTCACAACCATACACAACAATGTAAAGGACACTGTCCTGCCTCTAGGCGGGATACCACAGTTCCATGACAGTCTCAGACCTATCATAAATATCACGATATTAAGAGGACATGCTCTTTCATGCCTAGGTTATTTTATTTAAAATTTATTATTTCAGACTATTAAAGATATCATAACACTTGGGCTACAAATTTCGACGCTCGAAATCAAAATGTACATAAATTGTTGCAGTACTGCACCTGAAACTTAATGTCATTTATTATAAGAGAATGAATACCAAAACGGTAAAGTCAACTTCAGTACAGGCAGAGCGCACAGCAGGTTCTTGGCAAAGTCACCAGATAGTTTATGGTTTGTTAATACGGTGTATAGCTTGAAAAGATCACTGCATTAATTTTAAAGACCTCATGTAAGAAATAAGATGTTGGTGTTAAACAGGTAAAAAAGGGTATGAGTTTCCCTTTTATTTTTGTGTTTATTGCAGTCACTCAAAGCCAATAGGCTGTGACTGATACACAGTTAATAATCCATGGGCCCAGTACATGGACAAAGCAAATATGTATTTGTACAGTATACTTTTGTACAGTAAAGATCTTCCAGTAGCTAAAATGAGCAAAAATCAGCATTGCCAGGGAGACACACTGCCTACGTTTTAAGTAACACAAGTCACCAGAACACATATAAACTGGCTGCAATGGACCTGATTCATCTTCCTGTAGGCTCCTGTAAATAAAAGGAGTAATGAGTGATCACATATTTAGAACATATACAGTCAGGCCACAAATTAATGAGAATGATTTTGCTGGAGAAAAAAAATCTTTCTGATGGGGGGGGCAGCAGACAGTATTGTGATATAGCTCGGTCATGGAGACGCAGATATTGTCAGAAAGGAAAAATCTTCAGTAGTCTTCAAAGTTTATTTGGACACTGGGTGCGTAGGAAAAGTCTATGTGGTCCACTGATGATGAAAGTTAAGCAGAAACATTTCTTTTCAAAAAGGACTCTGACTTGGGAGCTAGGCAGATAGATCAGAGTTTTAACACACCCATTTTTTTCACACCTTTAAATCTTTCTCAAAACATTTTGGATCAAGTGACAACCAGCAGTATAAAGACACCTGGTGTTATTTCTTATTCCTTTCTGCTGACCACTTCCACAAATGTTACTGAAGTCCCTAGGGAGGAGCAACTACTACAATCGTTAGGAAAGAGAACACACAGAGCAACTGTTTTTCCCATACCAATTACATTTCCTTCTAATTTCTCTTTAACCATACAGTAAAAGACTCAAAGGTGTTAAGAACAGGAATAATTATATGAAGAGAAAAATTCTGTATACAGACAACTTTCAACTGACTGCAGAGACTTTGGCTTTCACAGCACCACATGACTCAAAAAAGGACAATGTTAATTTTGTTCAACATTTTTCAGCAGAGTGTTAGTCACTGAAGTATGTTAAGGAGTGGTTTGTTCACGCCATTTTCAAATTACCTGATCACTTAAATTCCCTAAGAAAAACAGATGGAAATGTTAGATTCCCTTTTCCTTAAAGTATTCTGCTTTACTACAGACGGATGAAACAGGAGATATACCAAAGGAAGGAACTACTGAGTTTTCACTCTAAAAAACCACAATTCATTTCGATAATACTGAAGATTTTATCTCATCATTCAGACACACAGCAGAATAATTGAATTTGGCAGATACTTTCTGTGAAATGTCTTGTCTTTATTGGTGCTTTTATGTGTTAGCAAGCACAAAGGAAAAAGAAGGAAAAGAAGTGAGATCTATAAAGCTATATCTTCGTTGCTATAAAAATGATTTTTACTCAGGTACAATATTCTAGCACTGTACCATGTACAGCGGTAAATGAAGAGGCCTAGTCAGTCTAATATGATGTAAAATCTTAGAGGAAGCGAAGAGCTGTATTTCCTTATTTTGATGTAGCTGGTTCACATCAACTCCAAGTAAGAGATATATGGTTGGCCTTGACTGGCTACACTGATATAAAAACTACCTGAGTCCTGTCTCCACTAGGACCGTACCTAGAGAAAGGTGTCCCAACGTACCTTTTATGATATTAAAAAATGGGGATTTTTTTAATCTTTGTATTGAGGACAAAGCCTAATACATGCAATGGCACTGGAAGCCTGCACAGTGGTAGGTTCAAGGACATCATTTCTCCATTCTTTGTTTTCTTCATTTATTAAACTGGGGCAACAATTTTTTTTTTCCTGCGGTATTGAATAATGGCCTGTTGTGCTAGCCCAGAAATAAAAGTAAGTGAAGATAGTCTTTGTATTGATGTGCTGCCTGTCTTGTTTACGATAGAAACTATTTTGTTTTTAGAAGGGAAGTGTTCTAAGAAAAGCTTTTATAACAGGTTCAGAAATATAAAAGCCATTTCAGGATGAGGACATCTCTATCCTTTATTTTGTTAGTCCTTGAAAGGGCTTTTTAAATGTTAACAGCTATGACTGCCTTCCCTCAACTGATGCTCCCTTCTCAGCAATCCTTCTGTTGACATCTCTTTGTTTGCTCTTAGCTTGTCTCTCCTTCTTCACAAGCCCTTAAAACAAAACTTAACCAGAGCTTGGAATTGAACTTTTGGCAGACATCAGGCCACTAAAACACACTGAATAAGTATGTTGTGTAAGTCAGATTTCAATAAAAAAATTTCTTTTCCCACCTCCAATGATATACAGAATATTTTCCACTCTTCTCTGTGGCAACCTCTATATATTGCAGTGACAACTACTAAGCAAAGCTGGTCAGAAAACAGGAAGCATTTTCAGCTTAAAATATGCTGAAAGAGATGAAACAGTTTTGAAATGCTAGGGTAATGTCCTGTTTCCATTTAAAAAGAAATAAAGCTTTCTGCCTAAAATAAATTTAATTTAAACTGTGCACTTAAAGTAGGTGTATGTGTACATAGATACCTTCTTTTTTTTTTTATTTCAAGCTAAAAAAAATCAGTAGTTTCCTTGTTAAGCTTTGCTACAGACAGATACTGGCAGCATTCCCTGTCTCACAGTGATAGCTACTTTGAGTATCAGAAGTTCATTAGTAACAATTAAAAATTCTACAGCACTTGAGAAGAGATTGATCCTATTTTATATGCCAATGTCACTTAGCATATTATAAATTACAGTAGTCCAATTACACTATAGCTAATATTTAGCACTTATACATTGGTTTGAACACACACTGTGCAAGCCTTAATTAATTCTTAATGCTGGCATGTAGATATTATCCTAATTTCACAGATAAAGCAGAAAGGTGAGATAATTTGCCAAAGGGCACTTAGTCTTGGGTGGAGCCAGGGAAGATTCAACACTGGATCCATAGCTTCCAAGCCAGGGCTGTCCAATGTCTTGGTCACTGTGTGATAGTTTTATTACTGTAGCTTTGTTGGTCACCACATGGCAAACACATCCTTATCACATTACACAATGAAAAAATTATTGTGGCTGTCAGACCTAGTTCTACTTTAATGTACCCTACCTCTACACAGAGAGATCAAAAAAACCAAACCATTTCCAAGATTCTGCATCAGGTTCTTCAAACATGAAACTGCTTCTGCAAGATCTAGTTAAGCCTCAGCTTTCCCATACCTAGCTTTCCTAAGATGTTGTCTGCCTCAAAGTTTTTATAATACAGATTGCTCAGGTTCAAAACTTCGATATGGATTGGGGTGGACAATCTTCATTAAGGTAAATTTTCTGATATTTCCTGTAATAGAGCAGGTGTTCACCTACCCTCCACCCCCAGAGATGCTTCCCATCCACAGACCGGAGCTCACAACAGAAGCAGAGATACATAGAAAAGTCCAAGACAGAGTATAATCGTACATGACAGTGAATAATTTTGTTACCTTATTTGTCATTTCACCTCATCTCACTCTCACCTTATTGTCTGTCTCAGTTCATTTCCAACAAGAAACCTCAATGTTTTGCTTTGGCTATAGTGATAGTCATTTAGTTGAGGTCTGATTTCTGCATCATAGCTGGTTTCTGCTTCGTGAAAAAATCTCACCTTTTGTAATTGAGTGTTAATTTCGAATAGTCTCTTCAGAGAGACTATGTCAAAGAAACATGGAAAACTCACACAAATATTGCCCAGGATCCTTAGCTATTGTTTTATTTATATTCTAAAACAGTCTCACAGACTGGAGAAGACAGGTTTCTTCTTAGAAACCAAATCTGTCTTGTTCTCCAGTGAATCACTGTAGTTCTCATTTGTTCAAAAGAATACAGCAAACATAACATTGAATCCTAGCATTGCAAGATTATGATTTATTAGTGTTATTGGAATTATACAAAGCTCATGAGTTGCACATCCTCAGAATTATCTGTAATATCTCCATAAAGATAAGTGAAACCTTTACGTCACCAGTCTGCTACTGAGAGACTCCACATTTTTGTTAGCAATCTGATCACGCCATTTTTAAGTTACACCATAAGTAGATGGATGCTATTTAATGCATCGGATGTATTTGTTTATTAAGGTACCTCTTTTGGTGCAAAACAGAGCATTTTTATCCCAAGTGAGCAATAAACTAAGGAAAAAAAATATTTGTAAAAGCCTCTCACTAAAATATTATCAACACATCATCATTCAAAATGTAAACAAAAACACAGTTACCAAACCATTAGTCAGCCATATAAAAATTAGCACATTTCAGCTGTCCTGAAAAAAGACTTGGATTTAACAGTAAGTCACCACTAAGACCCAATTATAATAGCTGATTTAGAGTTTAACAGTCTCATTTTCTTGTACTTCTTTTTTTCCAAAGCAAACCTTCTCAATTTGTCCCATAAGGGAACTGTAACCATGAAGTTAAATTTCACACTTTTTTAAGGAATAGGTCTTTAAGTATAATAGTACAGAAACTATAATAAAAGCTGAACTTAAAAAAATGGAAAAGGTACAATTTCACTGGTACTAATTACCACAATTCTGATTAAGCTAACAGACTAAAAGTGCTTCTAGATTCTACTCAAAAAAATTGAGTTCTTTAATTTATAAAGTGATGTTATTTTTACAATTTTTGCTTTTTTATTCCCCTTCTGTTAGAAATATGTTTTTAAATACTGAAATTTAAATTAATCCACTGCTACAGTCATTATATAATATTCTATATATTTAAATATATTAAAATTAGGTTAACATTGTAAATATAACATTCTCTCATATTAACGCTTCCTGCTCTTTATCATTGTGAAACAACTACTATAGAAGTTGTAGAAAGCAGGCGGAACAGCTGTGCGTTTCTATTTGATTTTGCACACTCAAGGAGCGCAATATATGTGAACATGAATTTAAATATCACTATCCTAGTACTGTTCTGTATAAATAAAGATTTAAAATAATAATATTCTACATATATCTTAAACTCTGAAGCTACCTACCCAGGAGTGGAAGGGCTATACCAGCACATGTCTACATTATTAGATTATGTGCTTCATCTTCCAGAATATTTTCTTAACAGCTCTTCTTTCATTGTATTTCAGTCCTACAAAATAATGATGGGTAACATCTGAATAACAAGGCTCAGGGAAAATGCTAAAAAGTATCAACGTGAATTAATAGCTTAATTACCATACTCACAAAAAACATTATCATGACACATTTTTAGCTCTGTAAGGAGGAAATTCATAAAGACAAACTTAGCTAGGATCAGTTCATCCCCCAAGCACAAAGATTCCTCTCAAAGGCAGTTCAGAGCAGAAGCCTGACTTTAGGAGCCCTATAGGAACTTTTCATTCACTACAGGGAGAGCATAGGAAAAATACATTCAGAAAATGGAAGGTAGCCACTGCAGGATTTTCCCCAAACCATTTGAAAGCTGGACCCAGCTCTGACCAGCAGTCAGATCACCTCAGCTAAAAGCAAGTTAATGGGACCACACCCACCACCATTACCCACTCCAAGCTGCTTCAGCTTAAAGAGAAGTTACTTGCAAGGAACTGAACACGCTTCCTTTATGAGATGTGTTGTCCATCAGCATCTTTACACTGTGTGTAGATCTATGTGTTATGGGACCTATGCACTATGTTTTCAATGTTATGTTTGCTCCTAATCACTCTTTGCAGAGCGTGGTTGTCTTGCCTTGCAGATGACTACACCTGGCATTAGCAGCCTACCTTGTCCATCCTTCCCTCTAACCTTCAAAATCCAAAAATTTCCTTGAGGGAACACAGAGCTAGACAGGTGGGTGGATAGACTTACTGGCTCAAATTCAAAACGTTTTACAATGGTATTGACAAAACCAATAAAAATGTGAATGAAAAATTATGGATTGAAGAAAATAAGCCAAACAAACCACTGAAGATAAGTAGGTGCAATGAAATGCAGCTTAGATCACTGCAAGTTAAAAGAAAGTTCAGATTCAAGCCAACTATTGAGAAGAACTGAAGATTTGTGGCATATTACTGGCAGTAGCAGTCTGAGGAGTATCAAGGACTACAGAGCCCTGGGAGCACTGGTAAGGGACTCTCGAGTGCAGGTAGTTTTTTCATCAATCCTCCTGGTCAAAGGGAAGAGGGTTGAAAGGGCCAGTTGAGTCTGGCCAATCAACAAATGGTTACAGGACTGGTGCCACAGACAGGGGTTTAGTTACTTAAACTAGCCAGGTTTAAACTGCGATATGAATTGGCACACATCGTTCACACATTTCAGCATGCACACCTGAACCTCCTGGCATTAGCTGGACTGCCACAACATTATCATGAGGAAAAAGTCACTATGTAATTGAGGAATTAAAACAAAGGGATTTTCTTAACATTAAGGCAAGAAGATGTGACTGTGCATCTTCCCATCCAATAAATCTAAGCAGAAACTCCAGAATATTAACATTCAGTGGCAACCCATTCAAATTAAGCTAATTTTGAAGCAGACATATGTGGGAAAATAACAACTTGGGGGCAGTAAGTGAATTTCTGCTTGGTACACCACATACACATGGAGGAGATGGGACCGCAGGAAGGACAGTGATGGCAAACGGCCAGAGCCGCCGAAGGGTTAACTGGAAACATGGCGCTCCAAACATGGGCTTCCACACGGGTCACAAACTGCCATTCTCCACACGAGGGGTCAGTACGGGCGGGCGGGAGGGGAGTGGGTCAGGCTAGAGCTGAGGGGACGCACACGGTTACCGGTGCGAACCAGGGAGACCGCCCGCGCCGCGCCGGCAGACGAGGGAAGTGGCGGGAACCTGGCGGGGTTCTCGCGACTGCGGCCGTTACCTCAGGCGCGAGGGTGGGGGGCGCGGGGGGCGCTACCGCCGCCTTCAGGCCACTCGTCACCCAACCTGAGGCGCCGGCAGCAGGACGCCCAGGCGGAGACAATCGGCGGGCGGAGATCGCCTTCCCTCAGCGGGGATTACCTCAGGCTCCGCGCCAGCCGCCGCCCCGCCGCGCTCACACGACGGCCGGAGCGCATCCCGAGGGGCCGGGAGCGCCCCCCGCTTACACCCCGTCATTCCCCCAGCAGCACTTCACGCCTGACCGACAGCTGCGCCCCGCCAGACACCACACCGAAGACAAAGTGCTTAGGACCGGCTGCGACACCCCCACCGTCGCAGCAACAAACCCCACCCACCATCGCCCAACCGCCCGCCGCGGCCCCGCCCTCGCCTCTCTCCGGAGGCGGTGCCCGGAGGCGGGCCCGCGCACCTGCCAATCATTGCACCGAGGCGGGCTCCGTCGCCGCGGAGGCCTGTGGGACTTGTAGTCCCAGCCTGCCCGCCTCGCGCCGACACAGGCCGGGCGAGAACTACCGGTCCCGGCGCGCCCCGCGGCCGTGACCCGCCGCGGGCCGAGGGAGCGGCTTCGGCAGGAAGGCGGCAGAGGGGCCCGGTCACCCAGCCGCAGCCATGAGCTCGGCCAGGGAGTCCCAGGGCCACCACGGCCTCAAGCGAGCGGCTTCCCCCGATGTAAATGGGCGGCGGGGCCCGGGGCGGTGGCGCGGCGGGAGAGGGGGAAGAGGAGGCCGGGAGGGAGACCGCGGCGGGGCCCTGTTACGGCGCCCGGGCCCCGTGGCGGGACGCGGGGAAGGCCGCGGCCTTCTCGGCCGCCGCCTTTCCTGACGCTAACGGCCGTCCGAGGGACCGCGGCCGGCGGGGGAGGCGGTGGCGGGGGGCGAGGGGCCGCTGGGGGGCCGCCGGGCCCGTCGCGTCGGAGGGGGCGGGCGGGCGCAGTCAGCGTGTGGTCCCGCAGGGCTCCAGCAGCTGGGAGGCGGCGGACCTCGGGAACGAGGAGCGGAAGCAGAAGTTCCTGCGGCTGATGGGCGCTGGGAAGGTGAGGCTGCCCCGCCCCCCCCCCGCGGGCACACGGGGACCCCAGCGGGAGGATCCCCTCCTCCCCCCCGCCCCTTCCCCCGCCAACTGTGGCGGGTACGCGGGGTTTTCCATTTGCGATGCACGAAACCTCCCCAGAAGGGGCCTTGCTGCAGGGCTCTCTGGGCAAGAAGACAGCGCTCAAAGGGAATTTCGCTTCAGGACCCTCCTTAAAGGAGGATTTGGGGTTTCACAGCCGCAGCTGCTATGTCAGCAGCGGTGCAATGCGAAACACCGGTCTGAAATTGTCAGGTCTCTGCTCTGTAGCTTCCTCCCTGCCCCAACGCCTTTATACTTTCAGACCAGCTAATAAAATTATTTGTAGACGCTTCAGAGAGAGTCTTTGTTACAAACTAACAAACCTGTGCACTAGGTCTGTAAAATTCTCTCTCATTGGAAAAAAAAATAAAGATTTTTAAAAAATGGTAGCTGGTAGACTAAAACAGCAAAATAGTAAACCTAATTAAATAATCCAGGAAATATTTTTAAGGGCAAAATGGTCTAAAACTATTTCTACTATGATTTTTGCACAAAATGCTGCAAAACTAGTAAAATATAATCATACTTTTGCCACGTACAAAATGTTGTTTTAGAGTATTGCAATTCTATTTCAAGAAAAATAATTTCACTTGTAATAGCTTATTTTGCTTGAATGCAGTATTTTTGTAAGGTAAAATATTTTACTGTATTAAAGAGGTGAAAGTTAATACTTCATAGTGGATAGGAATACAATAGCCTGTTAAAATATCCCGCTACTGCTAATCTATAGGTCTGCTTGGATACTTAATGCTGCTTGCTATGTAATGCCAGTTCTTGCCTATAGGGATACATTTGCTAATGAGCAACTAGTGAGACAATATCTTAATGAGTGCTGTGAAGGTCTTACCTGATACTGTGACCAGTCTAAAAGTGGGATCATTGTAAGATGCACAGACTGAACTATTGCATAGTGCCAGAGAAAGAGACCCAAAGGGTGAATTGTTAGAACCTAAATTTACACTTGTCCAGCATTGTGTTGTGTAGTTTTCATATCAGGTGATCACCATTCTTCCTTGTTATCTTCCTCGTTAAGCTGACGTACTAGCATGACTTGTCTTCATCTTTGGAGCCGCAAGAAACAGAATGAAATGGAACCAGTTTTGGGCTGTGGGTAGAGTAAAGAGTACCTCGCTTTGGGGTTTTCTTTTTCAGAAAATTCAATGAAGCAAAGATGAAACAAGTTCATCAAGAGGCAGAAGCTGCTAGCTAATAAAACTTACAGACTTACAGTTGGTTGTCAAGGTTTGACAGGAGACCTTTTCCATTTGAGATTTCCAGAATGTTGGCAGAGCTGTCAGTGCACCCTAAAGCTCCAAAACAAACTACCTTTTCTTTTAGAAAGAACATACTGGCCGCCTTGTTATCGGAGACCACAGATCAACCTCTCACTTCAGGACAGGTCAGTTTATCCAACAGCTGATACAAAGTTGGAAATTGAACACTTATTTAGGAATATCCCAGTACTTTGAGCTTTGTAGATGTTGCAGGGAGGGATTTCAGGTTTTGTGGAAGAAGTTGAAGACTGGTCAGGCTGTGCAGTTGTAGAAGTTCCTAATTTCTCTTTTTAGATTACAGACAGTTTGTCTGACTGCACTTACTTGCCTTCTAAAGTCCAGGTTCTGCAAAGTCTTGATGGTCGATTAAACTTGTGTACAAATGCCCTGGAAATCAGGGCCTGTAGCTCCTCTGTCTTATTTTGGTCTCAAAATTGGAACGTAAAGTTTTATTGCTATTGGTACCTAGCAGTATTATACTTCTTTCTTGCTGCCAGGTATGGATATCCTAACCTCTAAATCATTGTGCATGGGAAAGACCAGAGTTGATTTCTCCCCGCACCTGATTACCTATTGAATAGAAAGATCTCTGCCTTAAAGCAGTGAGGTAGAAGTTGAAAAGATCTGCAAGGTCATTGTGGCAATCAGCAATAAGTTGATGTCATGTAATGTATGAGCATGATAACTTCTTATCAGGCTTGCTCAGGTAGTAAGTCAAAGTACATTGAAACCAAGCTGCGCTTGGCTGTCTTGAGAGACGCTTTGATAGAGCTGTATAGAATAGCAACTGTCAGAGTTCCAGAAAACTTCTTTATTTGATATGCTCCACTAGTAATTTTTCAGTTGATGAAAAATGATCTATGGACCAAAACACCAAAAGAAGCCTGAGGATTGGTTCCAGGTTCTGCTGTTAGCTTGCAGAGTGATTAAGAATCACTTCCTTACACCTGAATTTCCTAGAAAGGAGATGATGCTTCCCCTAAGGAGTCATAAAGAGTCAGTACTGCTTTGTTATTAGCAAAAAGTTAGGATGCTGGGGTTTTTCACATAGAACAGCTATTTTCTTAACATGTTACTTCCTTGTCCAACATACGGTTATTGTCCTTTTATAACAACATACAGCTCTAACTTCCACATGTGGAAATGTTAGTTTGCAATAAAAGCTTTTAATTTTACAGACATACAAATTTAAAACTAGAGTGTTGTAGGCCTGTCCGGGGAGAATTAGATTTCTACCTTTCACAAGATCAGAGTATTTTTAGCTATTTTAGACCATATTTTCTCCCAGTAAAAAATGATTCTTTAGGTACTTATTCAAACAAGTAAGTAAGAGCATATAGAAGTAGCTCAGGAAAATTAATTTTTTTGCTAATTCCTAAAAATGGAAGAATGTAGAGCTGTAGTGATTACTGATAATTGAGGATGGATGAAATAGTTTCAGATACAGCTCTAGAAAAAAGAGTGGTAGTATTGTCCTGACTTCTGCTGCTATGACTTAATTTAAAATCATGGTTTAATTGTAGTAATTGCATGTTATGTGGTAAAGGTCAGAAACTTTCTCCTTGCTGTGACGTGTTGCAGTATCGGCAGGAAGCACAGAGAAGTCATAGTGGCTACGTTTGCCTTGTTTAGTAGAACATACACCGCATGCGGTACAACTGACTGAATGCATCAGGTCTTAGGAACTTACCAACCCACCTTTGTATCAAAGCAATTTTGCTTGCACACTGATATGATTGCTTATAAATCTGATTGTTTGTATGCAATAATAATCTCGTGGGTTTAGATGGCTAAATTTGAACTTTTTCACATATATAGTGATAAACTTTGAAAACGTGACTTCATGTAATTTGATGTCTTTGTTAATTTGAATGAACCATAACCAAAGTACACTGGACAATGCAGGGGAAGAAGACAAGAAAATGAATGAGGAACTGGAGTCTCAGTACCAACAGAGCATGGACAGCACGATGTCCGGACGAAACCGGCGCCATTGTGGACTTGGGTTCAGTGAGGTAGTAAGCTGTTTATTTCCCTAATGATTTGACTTTCACTTTGCTAAGACAAGATGATCCACAGTTTAAAAATCCAGTCACCACAACTAGTGGCAAACGTCAGCAGTTTGGGTTAAAGGACAAACTTACTGCAGGCACTCGTCCCCTATTTGTGTACACTGGTGGCCATTTAGATGCCGGGACATGATTGATGCTTCTCATTGTTCTGAAAAGTGATATGACATGCCTAATGCTCCATAGTAGTCAAGACTGATTAGGACAGAAAGTGACAAATATATTAAATCAGGGTGTTGCCAAGGAATACATAAGAAGGCAGGATGGCCGTCTGCCTTGCTGCTGAGAGCTAATTAATTTTAGCTTCTTGTTTGCAGTGAGGCACATACCTCTATGGTCCCGAAAAGTAAGTGGTTGTAGAGGGGTCAGATAAGGGAAGGTCACTGTACTTCCAGTGAGCTGACACCTGGTCTTGTACTTGCAAGGAATTCTGTAGGAATAAGCAGGAAGAGAAGCGTGGGAAAACCCAACAGAATTAGGTTATTAGGAACATGTCTCCATCTGCCAATTGAAAGGTGCAATAATTAATTTTTTGCAAACTGTTAGCAGCAACTACTGCATAAAAACATAGCTGATGTTTCCAGAGTGAGTAAAACCACTGAGTGCAGTGCTGAGAATTCTTAATATTACAGCCATGGAGGCTTTGCTCTTTAGGAGCATGAACAAAATTCCATTTTGATTGTTCTTGTTAGCAGTATCATTGGATTACTTCAGCGTTCCTCATGCTGCGGTGTGCTAAACTTATTTTCAAAGATTAGTCATGAGTGAATTCTCAATGGTCTAGCTGTTTGTTTCATTATGTTTCACTCCATGACAAATATTCAAGTGTCATTATGTACTGTGAACATCAAAGTAAGGCATTACTTAAACTGATGTGATCTGAAACTTTTCCAACTCATTTAATGGTGTCTTTAGGATTTCTGCTGTAACTAAATAAGAATGTGGCTGATGAAACCGTGGGCGTCACAGTTGGTATGGTTAACCACTTCAGCAGAGTTGCTTTCTGTCTAATAATTGGTATATTAAAGACCTGTGTTTAGCAACGTAGCCCATTTTAGTACTAAAATGAAAGAAGCCGTTAAGCGAAACATTCTCACTGGGAGCTTTTAAAAGCTGCAGTGGAGTTCCTAGGATATAATGGTTTATCTGTCTCATAATCGGAACTTCTAGTTTCAGGAAAGTGAAGAGCAAGAAGAGGCAGCTGGACACTCCTCTGAAGAGAGTTCAGAGGACTCTGAAAGTGGCTCTGAGTCAGAGCAAGAGGAGTCTGCAGAGGAGCTACAAGCTGCTGAAAAACATGATGAAGCTGAGGTTCCAGAAACCAAAAAAGAAGCAAAAAGCAACTATAAAATGATGTTTGTTA
The DNA here is from genome assembly GCF_963924245.1 of Chroicocephalus ridibundus. Taxonomy (NCBI): domain Eukaryota; kingdom Metazoa; phylum Chordata; class Aves; order Charadriiformes; family Laridae; genus Chroicocephalus; species Chroicocephalus ridibundus. The sequence goes on from NC_086287.1 coordinate 15,683,982, forward strand.
AAGCCAGTGGCTCATAACTGCAGATGTAACAGCTTTGTATTTGAAGTACAGTAAGCCTTATTGTTACAGTGCAAAGTGGAGGACTGCTACAGCACAAATCTTTGTATTATGATTTTAAAAAGACCCCGTTAGATGACAAAAAGTAGTATTTGCTTTCAGTTGCCATGGATAACATTTTTATGGGCACAGTGGTATTACTGGTTTTTGTAAAGCGTAAAATACTGGATGGAGAAATAAATTCTTTTTGTTCCTGCCCAATCTCTACAATGTTATCTAAACTGTCCTTCCCCTTATTCCATGCCAGATAAGGAAACTTCATGTTAGTGGTTTCTTTTGTTAGTACCCCAGTCTTGAGTTTTTAACTATTAAGATTACATGTGAATTACTGGATGTTGCATTAGTTGTACAATACCAATATCAGCACTATTCTGTGATGTACTTGAGCTTTAAACAATGATTTTGTCTATAGATGCTAGTGTTGACAGGGCTAAGAGGAGAAATCACTCACTTCTGTGATAGTATTAATCACTGTATCCATCTGGAATCCTACAGCAGTTGCACGGGAGAAGATGTTTTAGGAACGTGTAATACAACAGGAGGCTCTGATTCCTTCTTTGGGTTTATAATGAGGGGGATAAGCTGTAGTTATACCTTCCAGTAGAAAAGAGTGACTTTTGAATTATTGGCTCCTGGTTATAGCACTGAGCTGTTATTAAAATTAAGTCCTCCCGAAGAAACCAGTTTACTTTGAAAGAGAAAATATACTTTGATAATGAAAAGGATATACAGATCATTTAGCTTTTTTAAATATAGAATAGAGAGTTAAGCACACACGCCCTTCTTCCTTTTCTCCCCGTACACGCATCACTTGGAGGTCCAAGTCAATCATCAGAAAAAGGTTGTACCTCTCAAGTAAAGTTGATACACTTAAAGAGTCAGGAGTTCCAGTCACTCCTTCCAGCAAGAATTAAGCGCATCCATTCCTCTGCAAATTTATAGTTTACTGTATTCAAGTAATTAATAAAATATCAGACCTTTTTAGACTCTGTTTCCTCTTAGTCCATCAGACAGATCAGCTGCCTCTCCTTGCTGGGAGAACAGGCCATCTGATCTGCACCTCCAGTACAGCTTCATTCTGCCACAACAGCGTCTCAGGAAACACTCCGGATGCTTGTGGAGAATCTTCCATTTCTGGATACGATTTATGACGTGCAGACAATTGCAAGCCAGTTGGCTTAGATGAAAGCAGCAGTATGTGCTACCATTGTATAGGTTTATTGGACGTAAGCATTGCAGCATCAGTTACGGGGGGAGGACTTGGAATAAGTTACATTATGGAAAAAATAAAAGTAATATGATTGTAAATAAAAACTTGAGTGTAGATTTTGATTAATGTGTTTTACTGTACTATGCAATACATATTTTTTCAAAGACATTGTTTTAAGCACAGCATTACAGCAGCCGCTAATGGTCAATGATTTATATTTGCTTTGTGTGGATTTTTTTGTTTTCCCAATACTGCAAGCTTCCTAGACAAAAATTAGAGTTGCTTGTACATGATGAAGAAAGAAAACCTCACCATGACTTAGGAAAGCTGCTCTATCTCTAGGAAGAGGGAAGCCCTCACTAAAAGATCAACTGATTAACTTTCCTAATAGACTGACACCAGTTTTTTCCTAGTTTTAGGCACTCTAGCTACCCTTAAATCAGCATTTCACTGATAAATTCCATTAGATGTGGCTACTGGCTGTTTATTGCCTTCAGTGCAATTACAAAATTAAGTCATAGGCTGCAAAATGCTGCATATACACTGACCTCTTCGCCCTTCGCCTTCCCTCTCCCAGCATCGAAGCTAGCGCTGCCCTCACCACCTTTTCATCCTCAGCTGCTCAGCACCCGCGCAGAGCTCCGGACTTGCCCATCAGCGTGCACTGGAACAGAGACGCCTTCAGAAGGTGACAGAATCCATTGCTGTAGCCCCACCCTGCCAGGCAGAGCGCCCCGGCTGCTTTCCGACTGAGGAAAGGTACAGTAAAACCTCACCTGAGGGCTCTTCTCTGCAGCGCAACCGACCTGGAAAGACCCAGGAGCAGCAGCTGCAGCTGGCAGGCCCTGCGCGGGTCTCTGCCACAACGGGCACCGGCAGGGCCCTCCGCCACGGCTCTGCCCTGAATTGATGACAGCCGCCTGCCTCGTACAACAGATTTGGCCATCAGTTCCAAATACAAATAAGCGGACTACACAAGAATGAAAAATAAACTGAAATTAAACTGTTCTGGTAACAGCTCTTACCAGGAGAAAAAAAACCAAAACCAAACACAAACACAACACAACTATTCCCCAGAAGTACAACACATAATATTGGGATCATCTGATGAGGTTTGCTGTAACCCATTTCTGATGCTGACTTACTTAAGACTCATCCGCTCAAAATAGGAAGAGTTCTACACAATCATGTCTGTTTCTGTGTAACTTAGAAACATACTTTTAAGAATTTGCAGATTCATCTATGAAGCAGCCTATCTAAGAAGCTTCTCCGTGCATACTGAGAAAGGCTGACGTAGTTCAGCATAGCTTGTGCAGTAAATATTTGAATTCAGGAGTCAGTTTTAGCCACATTTGGTGTAATAGCGTCAGCAGTAGCGGCATGGATCATAGCACCATGGGTTCAGCTCTCATAAGAGACAGAGAACCCAGGAAAAATAAAGGCTGATGTCTTGGCTGACCTTTGCAGATTGGTATGGAAGGAGCTCCCAGAGATCACAGCAAACACTAAATCATAAAGACACTAACTCATAAACTGCATTTGTCTTTTCAAACAAGATTTGGCCACTGAAATTCCTCAAAAAACAGCTTATTTCCATCCCAATAGAAAGGCACAAGTCTGCCTGTACCCCAACGCGTCTTAGGAAACAACAGAGGAAAGTTAGATCTGTCGCAGAACAACGATTGCATCTGGTAAAAGTTTTAATCTGTTTCTAAACCACCCTGAAAATCTACCCGCACAAAGGTCAATGCAGGCGCGTTGTCAGCACAACGGGAGACTGAAACAGCCTGCGCAGGCCGAAAACCGCAGTGTGCCTGTTCCCCTCCCACTGGCCCGGGAATAGGGCAGCCCTCAAGACAAGTACCATCACAACCCTACTCCCATAAGGCCCTGCAGTCACAAAAGAGGATGTTCTCGGCCAGGTAAAAAGGGATCCATTTCTTTCTCAGCATCGTACAGGAATTCTTCCAGGCCAAGACAACTAGATCTCGAAGTTGCCCTGTAGCTTTATGCAACTGCTTTACAGTTTACTCTCCCTTTCTCCCTGCAGAGGAGGCTGACAACTTGATTCCTGAAAGCACAATTTATAGGCCAGCTTCAAAGCTATAGGTCCTTCTAAGGCTCTGGTTGGGGAATTCACATCAAAGCAGCTGTGCACATGTTGTTCTGATGCCAGGGAGGACGGTTGGTAGAAATCTCGGTGGATTTGTTACAGTCCCCAGAACAGGGATTAAATTATGCACTGAAGCTGCCTCTGTAAACTGCAGGAGACAAAGAGAATAAGTGGCAGTGCAATATCTCATAATCAAAGTCGGGCACAGTTATTTGCATCAGTCTCTTGGAAGCTGTCAGGGGATTAAGAGAAGGGACATGTGTCAAGGTACCCTCGCTGAAGGGACAAAGCGGGAGTTGGGTTTCTTTGCTTTTAAGACTGCCACCTCAACTGCATCTTTCCTGAGAAAAATATCTGAGTAGTACACAGGCGTCCAGCATCATGATGGGTAGATAAAAGTTACCTTAGTTTTTGCACAGCATTAAAGAAACAAAATACTTGGTGATTTAATCTTATTTGACTTGGTTTTGATGTGCAGGTGCAGAATGAGATCACGCTGACACTTTGTGCTATTATCTATCCAAATCCAGTAGCATTTACGGGGTCCATAGCTCAGGATGATCTAGTTGAGAAAAAAAAAAAGAGAAGCATGAAAAGTAACATACATCAAAAGAGGGGGGGTTGGTACCTTCAGTGAAGGAATACGGGGGCTCATAAAAAAACCCCTTCCTCCCTTTGAACTTTTTCAACACTGCCCACCTTGACCAGCAGGGAAATTCTCTCAAACTGTTACCATAAGTAAGCGTTCTTAACACAACTATATCAAGCTACGTTAAAGACTGCCGAAAGGTTTGACAATCTGAACTAGCTCCTTTTCACCCTCATGTTTCTTGCTAAAATTTAAAACAAATGCAGGTGAAGCTTTTAATCCTTAACTGGCTGGGGCCAAGTCTCCTTCCTGTTACAGCCACTGAGGTCTAGTAATCATGATCTTGTATTGTATGGATGCAGTAACAACATCTCTTTCCAAAATATAGCTCTTGGTTGGTTTTTTTTTTTCAAAAAGACTTCTTAACATAAACTGCTACCGGACACACAAAAAATAGAGAACAAATTTACTCAGTAATCAACTGATGGAGCCACTACCCAGATCCCGAATAAAATGTGTGTAAAATCATTTGTCAAGTCACTTTTAAAGTAGATTCAGTAAAGACAACTGAAGAGTCCTAGGGCATACAGAAGGCTTAGAGGAAGCCAAGGAACACAGCTACACTCATGAGATGTCCCTCTCTCTTCCCTCTGAGCCTCTCCATCCAGGTCAGGACTTGGAAAGTGAGCAGAGGAGCCAGTGCTGGTACTCGCCTTGGCAGTGGTCCCTCAGCTTTTGCCGATTCTGTGTCTTAGCACCAAATGAAAGGAGAATGGGATCAACGCGTGTGTGTGTGCATTCACACCCCCAACACACACGCACTACAACCATGTTGGGCAGAAGACAGAATCCTGTTCCATACTGGGAGAAGATGATGCTCAGAGGCGCAGTACGGAAGAAGCAGAGCAGAGACATAGGAGGACTGTTTAGCATGAACTAAGCAGTGAGAAAAGCCAACAATACAGACAATACAAGAGACAAATAGAATTAGCAGTGACTTTTCCAATGTCAACGTTTTCCCCAGAGTAGTACAACTCATTGTAATTAAATGTCACCAGCTACTTCATTTCATTAGAGTTACATCTTGCATAAGCCGCTGAGGGTTTCAGAAAACCTCCAAAAACATCCTGTGTCTCAAGAGATGAACCAGAAAACAGCGTTAAGGCTTTTCTCAATTCTGGCTCTAGAGACAAAATTGAGCCAACCCAAACCCCCTGACAACAGAACAGAACCCAGGCCAGAGACCGCAGCAGGCCACCCAACGCTCCCTCTTGCACTGGCACTTCGCAGCCCCTGAGGGAGAAGCACTCGCTCGGGCCAGGCTCTGTGCCAACCGCTTTCACCCCTGGCTCCGGGGCAAGCCGTTTCTACAGGGAGGCAGAAAGTTTCATTCATACTAGCCATTCCTAACTGCAATTTGGCAACAGCAGCTGCCAATAGAAAAGACAATTGTCCTGCTACCAAAATACTATTTTAAAGTCATCAGTGATAGTCTCCTTCACCCACTGCCACCATCAACACTCTACTCTCATTTACCTCATTCACAAGGTATTTTTTGTACTAGGACACTAGACTTAGACTCTCGCTTGCCAGCTATTCCTTCTTCTTGTTTCCTCCTCTACAATTTAGGCTGAGTCCCCTTGTTAAAGCATTTTGCTCCTGCCTGAGTCCATGTATTCCAGCTCCCTCAATCTTTCCACAGCCTCTCACTGCAAACCACTGGCTGTTCTCCACTCTCACCTTCAGCCTCTCACTTGGTCTTGTTTGCAGGTACATCTCTGCCATCATTTCCTACAAACTCACCACTCACCTTTGTGTTCTGAACCTCTCCCTCCCTTTAGCGCTTTCTTATGTTACAGTTGCTGCTAAAAGGCTGCTTCTAGCTGGCAACAAGAAAACAGCATTGTCCTTTAAGCTTACGTCTTAAAACACTATTTCATCCATAACTGCTCCAAAAATGCTAATTCTCTCAGTGTTTTCTTTGGGGGCTGTTGTACACTCTCTGTAAGGCAGCCAGGAGCACTGACAAGTAAATAACAAGTAAACAGTGCACAAATGTACACGTATGCAATACTTCCTGCTTTTATGTACTTCTATAATTAGCTCTCAAAGTTATTCTGCCATCTCCCAGTAATTTCATGGTAGGCTTTATAATTTTACCTTCTTCTTAGGTTTACCTGTAGTTTAACTTTCAAAGTACGGTTGTTGCACAGAATACCTCAACAGACTTGTATTAAAAATGCTCTTTAAAATTCCAAAGCTTTGAACTAAAGAAGTATCTCAAGAAGTTTTCATGGAAAGTTCATCTCGGTTGGTTCAATTCAGCTACAGTTAGATGCACCTTTTCAAATAATGGAAAAAAAAATGTAAAGGGGTCAGACCCAATCAATACAGTTGTTCAAACAGAATTTCAGGCACTGTGATGTGTGTATTTTTTGTGCTCTTTCTTTGTACTGCTCCACTGTGAAGAAAGGTTGCTTTTGCTAGTAGAGCAATGAAAGTCTTAGCCTTTTGAATACAGCCAAATAACCAATGGGAATGTTTACTAGGTGTGGAAAATGTAGCAATTTTTCATGTTCTTCTTGTGCATGGCTTTGTTCTTTTTATAACTACGAAATACACAGACACACGCACACGCGGCACAAGCAAACACTTTAAAATACCCGAAGACAGACAGAAATCAGAGGGCCAACATCAGATCATGCCTTCTATATCTTCTAAGTTTTGACACTAAGTAAATCTGGTCTTTCCTTCATATAACACCCAGAAGTTAATTGCCAAGACACATGGGAAATACGTGGGTTTACAGAGGGGAAGAGATGCTGATATAAAATACATACACATATATTTGAAGATCTGGAAATCAGATGAGTAAATGGTGCAGGTGGAAAACTAAGGATGTAAACAGCACCAGACCACGTTGGGAGTGCTCCGCTTTCTCAAAACTCCAACCCCTCCCTCCAAAGGCTGCTCTCGGGGGCACCCGACACCGCCTCACTGGGCCTTTGACAATTTTCTTGGAAGAGCGGCGCCCAAGTTTAGTACTACCTTTCAGTAGCTTCCAGTTCCACACATAAGCAACTTTCTAGAATAGAATCCCTTAATGCAGCTGCTTCCTGGAAAACTTTTCTATCTAGGGTTTTTTTCCAACTGTTCCAAAACAGTCTGGATGGCTCGTAACTACTGCTACTGCCCAGTCCTTCAAAAGAAGAGCTTCATGTAGACGTACAAAGACAAGCAACAGCTCTACAGGATTCCCTACCAGCCCAGCAATATCTACAAACTCCCAATAACAGTAGTGGGAAAAAGGGGGTGTGAGGGTGTTAGGGAAGTTCAAAAAGGTGAAAGCGGCGCTACTTACGAGTATCGGGCTGTAGGTTTATACATTCAGCTGTGCAATAAAACTTTAATAATTTTAGTTGAAGAAACTGAAAACAGATGTATAAGGGAAGGCAGTCTGCATAATTTTTGCTTGGTATAAAATTACAAGACACTAATTAGAAAACAGCACCTTCAAAAGAAGAACTAATACAAATTTCTAATTAATTTCTGTTTCTTTAATTATAATTAGTCCCAAACACTTAAGCCGCTTAATAGGCAGAGAAAAAAAGCCACTTTGTGACCAAAACTATATTGATCTGCAAGTAGACATCATTTATTTCTAGTCTTAATATTCGAACAGTAAGTAACACCTACAAAACAGGATTTTGATTAAAAGAAACAGGACTGAAAAAGGAAATTGACCCAAACCAAACACTATATGCATATGAAAATTAGTCCCAATAATTTAAATAAATACACCTAGCCCTGAAAAAAAAAAATGGTCACTGGAGAACAGCATTTCATGTATTTCATAAAAAGTTTTGAAAGAAAAGTTATCTTGACTTATTTTTTTCCCAAATATGAGATTAACTATGGACACAGACCAAAATCTTTAGAAAGACTAGTTTTGTTAAAAACATTAACGGTGTAATTACTTAGGGCAAGATCCTTCTCCTTTATGCATGCCTGAATGAGCAGATTTTGTGCGTGTGATCAAAGGAAAGAAAATTAACATCTCCCACAACCTGCAGAGCCAAAGCGCCTGCATCCCTTTGCCTTCACTGCTGGGGAGCAGACGGAATTCAGAGTCAGTGGCCACTGCGGGCTGGGATCCCACGGGCTCTGCTCTTCCCCCGCCAATTGTGGCCACATGCTCTTCCCTCCTGCTTAACAAAGCCTCTGGAGAAAGAACGCCCGTTTCGCTCAACCACCAAACGCGGTCAAAGGCCCCTTTGTGTGCCTGAGAAACAGGAGGAGCATGCCGTAAGCAGCTCAGCTCTGAATTTCTGCACCTGAAGGTCAAGTACTCGCATTCTCAAATATTTGCTCTCGAGTTCGCAGAGTCAACGCGAAGCCACAGAAATACTTCTGACTGCTTCCTTACGTTTTGTTCTAGAGATTAAGTTTCAGAGGAATTAAACATTTCCACTGGTCTCCATCAAGCTGATGTCATTTGAGGGATGCCTGTCAACTGATGTCATTACACTGCTATAGTGTAAATCACTGCTGGTTAACGGCTACTGAAATCTGCTTTGCCAGTTGCCCACCAACCCTCTCTTTGGTCAATACCCCATTCACACACTGTGCCTGTTACTACGGGATGCCTCCAGGTTTCTTGTTTATTCGTTTTTAAATGGAAGTTACTTTTGATACTTTATTTCACCAGAAACTAAAGGGCTAAGACTGTCAGGCAAACATACGCATCTAAAAGATAGGAAGGACAGTACTGTAGTCATTGTGTTTAGGAGACAGCCCTGGAAAACCTTTCTATTCAAGAATAAAGGCAGATTTCATCAAATGCTAAAAAAACATTTCTAAAAGCAAAAAGAAAATAAAACTGAAGCTTTGGTACAGGGGGAACCTGATCCAAATCCCAGTGAAGCGAGTGCAAATGGACTTCGATGGAATTTGAACCAAAGAAGAGCAAAATGTGGTAACACCACAAACGACTCCAGATTTTCAGCCACATGGACACCAATAAGAGAGTAGACATGACAGAGGCAATAGGAAGCAATTAGGTTAATATTTTAATCTGTACATATACCATTTTCCAAACGGTTACATTTTACTTAAATTAATGTTTTCTTGCAAAATATTCATTTATGCTTTCAAAACTTTTTATAAAGGCAAAAATAAATCATTATTTTGGCAAAAGGTTTTGAAGTTGATACTGGCAGTATTGAGGTAAAATAGATTGCATTAGCTAAATATATACTTTTAAGAATATTTCTGAGTATAGTGTTAATATAATATGATTTGTCTTAAAGTCTGAAACTTGAAGGTCAATTTCGAGGGTTTTGTAGCTATTACTTGAATACAGCAAATGAACAACTTAGTGGTTTCACAAAATACTGCAGGAATATTTCTCGGTCATTTCTCATCCAGAGCTGTACTCAACTAATAATTACACGGTGGGAAATTTTTGCATGTCTTGCATTCAATGCGTACACAGCCTTTTTTTCAAGTAAAGTACTTGCAGCAATTCATTTAATCTTCTTTTCTCCTTATGTAATTACCTCACCCTTTGCCCTTTACATAAGTAAAACACTGAATTTCAAAGTTTGGCAAAGTTAAGCACCAGGTGAACATACATATGAAATTAGCAGGTGCCACATTACATTAGTTTTGCTGTTTCTAGGATAAATACTAGTCAATACATCATATTGTAATGCTTATTGAAAAAAATCAGAAGAAAAATACATATTTACTAGTAAAATGACATATCCTATTATACTTTTTATTGCTTAGTTCACATATTTTACTTAAAAGTTCTCTTCTTCCACATCTCAACTTTCAAAAAAATAAAAATAAAATTTGTTAGCTGTGTGTTACTGAGGGGACAGCACTACTGTCAAGAGCAACCTACATACTGGGTACTGATACCAGCAAGTTAATCATATGGGATCAAAAAAGCGAATGGGAGTTAAAACTGGCTTTCATTATGGCTTTTGTGGAAAATTTCAGCTATACGGTGGTTACCGATACTTAGAAATTCAAGCTACAAGTTCCTTGCAATGTAGCGTTTAATGGGCAAAAGGGTGGGTGGTGAACTCTACAAACATATTCAATCCAAACCACCCTCTCAGCAAACGTCTGACTGGCGTTAGCTCTACCCACACCCTATGAATGTGCTTCTAGGCTTGTTCAAATGTGCATTTTCTTCATGTAACTTTACATTGTGCATCTGAGCCTGAGGGGGAAGTAACAGCATCTTTTAACATCTATGCAAGTAGTTTTTCTTAAAATGAAGTGAGCCCTTGATTTAAAAAAGTTCTAAAATACATTGTCCTAAAAATACATTGTCAGTATTTTACAGAGTTTATTAAAAGTGCCATTTATTCATATAAAAAGTCTGAACTAAACTGAAGTCAAAATAAAATTATTTGCGATTCTCTTCATTTTCATAGAAAATCCCCCTATTATTCTCTGAATTCTCAGAAGAACGTGTCATCAGCCGATGAATATCTTCACAGAAAGCTGGGAATCAATCTCCTCTTCCTTCCCCGCAGCGTCACTAGGTGGGATTTGCTTGGAGTCTTATGTTAGTGTTCACTTACTGCTTTGGCTAGCATGAAGTAAAATAAAACATGGTTAAATATTAGCGGGAGTACACCAATACCAAGAAGTAAGCGCTTTCAGGAAACATTTTTTTTACTAAAGCCTTCTGCAGTTTGACAGAACGAACGATTCATCTGGACACATTAAGCGACCAATTATCTCATGACGCCACTGATGCTCAAACTCCTGTGTCCCCTGCATGTCGCTGGTTAGTGCAGCTAGTTTTTGATTATTTTTCCTGATGAAAATGAAGGGGTTTATATATGTGTGTGTGAATATATATCTATACATACACATGAACGTATGTATACTTATACAGACATGTGATACACGTGTTTTTAAGTCAGTCTGGAATCACAGAATGGTTGAGGTACAAAGGGACCTCTGAAAGTCACCTGGTCCAAGCCCCCTGCTCGTCTAATACCCTGGGACCGTGTGGTTACTTTTCTGGGTTCTTGAGGCCGCACATGGGTACCCTATTTGTTTGCAAAGATAGTGACAATCAATTAGCATATCCCTGGATATAATAGTAGAGTCAAGTGTAATTCAGACACAGTAAAGATGGTAGAATCTGGTTCTCAGAAAGATAAACTGAACCAGAAAAGCAAAAAGCTAATTCCATCAATGACTGGAGAGGCTTCTAATGCCTATACACCTCTCTTGATATAAATTTGTCATTTTTCACAGGCCTTGTAGAAAGCGGGTCACTGCCCATTTGTGCCTTTCTGGTATGTGCTCATTTTTATTTAGATTTTTATTTTTTGCTCAGATATTTGACTCTGATCAGTGACAATGAAAACAAAGGTATCTAGAGATTAATGCTATTGAAGTTATTCACTAAATCAATCCTCTTGACGACTTCATCTATGTTTTAGCTTTTTGTCCAACATCAGGCAATAAAATTAGGCCAAAGAAAATCAGAAAGGTGAGAATAATTTCGAAGTAAACTATGGAAGTATGACAAGTGTCTTAACTAGGGGCACACTTAGTGGTCAAGTATCATAATATTTACAGGTTTTCCTATGTCAAATATGGAAAACTCCAAAAGTACTACTGGGAAGAAATGATACACAGTTCTTTATAAGGACAATGAAATTATCACAATTTTAATACTTGAAATAGCAAAATAATCCAATTAGAGACAAAAATCAAATCTTCTGTTAACACAATTCAACGACAAACACATAAAGGCATGAAAAAGTCAAACGCAATATCGTAGAATTAGTTATAAAGGGCCAAAATTTCAGCGCACCTTAATTAAGACTCCGATGATAGTTCATGTGTAAGATACCAGCCCATAAATGAGCCCCCTGTTTATACAACTTTGCACTTTGGATTTTCTTGAGCAGCAACTGCCACGTGCAGGCAAAAACACCTACGCACCCCTATGGTAGCCACAGGAGTACACAACCCTAGCCACCGGAGTACAAACTGGTGCTGAAAATCTGGCCCCACGCTACCGAGAGTACAGATGTCTCTCTCCTTCACCACATTATGGAAGATTATGGAAGCATCTTATCTGTAGAGCGACAGCAGTTATTTGAAGACTTCATTAGCCCACATGTTAGCCTATTAGAAGCAATATTTACAAGAATAAAAGGTTTCTGAAAAATAGATGCATGCGTTCATTTGGATCTAATTTAGGTTTAGTAAAAATGTGAAAATTCAGCAAGCCACAGCAAAGGCGCATTGGCAAATCAGACATGCCGAGAGCAGTTAGTTCTTACTTTTAAGGTGTTTAAACAAATGTGTAGTGAAATCCATTGCTTAAGGGGGAGTGAGGTGGCTGTGGTACAGAAGGTGAGGGTGCTTTAGATGGATAGGTCAACTGCTGAGCTAGAAGGGATCACATACAGGAATTAGGCTGCACAATCAAACATTCATATTATAAACGGAGCGACCTTAATTTTCTACCACATGAATAGGAAACCTGATTAGTAATGCAATAAGGTGTTACACTATTTTAGTTAAACGGAACATAATTTAAACAACAACATTTCTACCTACTGTTTTTTTCTATTAGTTGCTTAAGTTATGCAAATAAACGTTCCTGTTTTGATGAGAATATGGACAACCTATCTTAAGATGAAGTTTCATTGGAACATTTTAAGGCCCACAACACTGATATAACCTAATCCAGCTCTGCTTTTAAAACTACAGTTCTGGACTAGCACCTATAGTTGCTGATTTCAAGATTTCACTGAGGTTGTAAAGGTTTTCAACGTTTCCTTTGTTATATGCCAATGACTTGAAACAAAAATAATATATAGAAAAATCACACATTTTGCTTAGTACAGTGCATGATATAGTAAATATATTTTCAGATCTCAGCTTGAAACTTCAGGATAAAGAATAGAATGATTAAAACTATCCCTGTTTACAAACCAGAGCAATGGTATAGTATTAGAAGACAATAATCATAAACCTAAAGTAATTGAAACTCAGTCTTAAATTCTGCTTTTACATTTTGGAGGGCCAAAAGCAGATATATTTCATAAATTGTGTGTTTTGGAATTGACTTCTTGATACTCCTGCATTTGATTTTAATCTTCCAGATTCTTGGCATGATTTCCATTTAGAAGGTTGACTTCTTACTAGGAACAGAGGAGCTCTAAAATGCTGCTTTACAAGAATTAGATAAATGTACAATTTATTTTAAAATATTTATATTATAGCATCTTAACATAACCTAACTGTTTCCCCCTGAAAAGTGGGAAACGCTACGCTTCACAGTCTTTTCATAAACAAATCTTTGTAAAATATCTTGATATTTAGTTTTGGATTTTCAGATACAGTCTGCTTCATCAACAAGGAGTAAATGACAAAAAAAAAAATAATCAAACTACAAAAATAGGAATGTGAAGGAATCTGTAAAATTAGGATAAATAAGAACGTACAGTCAGCTGTGCAAAGCATCAAATGCCTTTCTTTTCAATCACTTTAGATCATCAGAAAATAGTCCGTAACTAAGAAACCTGAACACTTTTTACGGTTTGCGTATTTTCTACCAAAACCAAACCACTCAGGTTTTTTGGTTGTTTTTTTTTCAGAATTCCTTGAAAAGCGCTTGTTTTTAAAGTAGCAAGTAATAATTGAAATCAAAGCAAGACATGTTTCAAGAAATGACTGTTTGAGATACAAATGTGGCAAGGAAAACTGCACACACATAAAGGTTTGGGCTTCCTTAAAGAATCAAGGACTTGGTTACTATGTTAGGTTTTTTTTAAGTGTCTAAGAGACAAAAGAGCTAGATGCTATACTTCAGAAAGAAAGTTAAATTAAAAATCATCTCACAACTAACTGAAATTTTTTTTCAAGCAGCATTTACATGTTTCAGTGCCGATATACATTTTAATTCCCTCTTTGGGGAGAAATAAAGAATTAAGAAGATTTCTTTGGTTATGTATACCTAAGAATATGTGGTGATCGCAATTTTGAAATAATTACAATTAAGAAATAAAATATAACCCAAAAATCAGTAGTAATGAAAACATAGCTACTACATTCACTATACAACATAAAAAGATCAAACATACTTCAGTACTGTACAGTTACTGCAACTTCACCACACCCAGAAGTAAGTTAACTGGCCACATGAGGACTGTTTAATCTTCACTAAAGGCAGGCACTCTGCTCTTATTGTACCGACACAGAGGAATAATTCCTTGTATGAGCTGCGTTCATCTTGGCTGATCTTAGCTTTGGTGCTAGATTTTCCCAGGAGAAGTTAGAACCCATGTGGCAAAACGCTGTGTCGGTTCATTCCTCCTGAAACACAAGGCCGCTCTCCATAACCAAAGTGTGCGAGTCCCTCTTACAAGGACCTGGTTACTAGGACTGGGACCAGACTGCCTGCGGAGAAGCCGTTTTGACTCATAGATGCCTGAAGGTCCAAAAGGTTGTTTCTGAAAATGCTCCCAAGATTTTACGGTTCTAAGGTTTGGTTTTTTGTTGTTGTTTTTTTGTTTGGTTGTTTTGGTTTTTTTTAATAATGTCTAGCCTCCTCAGCGAATCATGAAATCCCTTCCGGTCAGTTAAATTACCCACAGAACCTCTCCAAAGTCTCAAGAGTCATATATTGAAAATGTATTCCAACCCCCCAAAATCCCTTTCCCCCTAGGTTTAGCTGCCACTGCATTCGTGAGTATACAGCCACATCAATCACCCGTCAGTTACTATAGATACATATTAGCATCTGGATATTGGAATAATCTGTCTTTAATGGGAAGGTCTAAAGGGCTTCTGTGGCAAGTGCCATAAGTTTAAACTGACATCTTCAGATGAGAAATGTGCATATTTTTTCTCCATCATAGTTGAAGTTTCCATTATTTCCATTCTCCACTGGAACAGTGAACTGTGCCAGTTATAAATGGCCAGTCAGATACTTGCTAGAATAGCTGCTGCATGTTTTACTGTGTGATACAAATCTCTTGACATTTCTTACTTATTTCAACTGTAAAGCAATCAAGAGTGAAATTATCACTTTCAGTAACGTATTGCACAGGATCTATTAATTTCCAGGCATCAAGCAGAATTCATGCACAGCTCTCTTGCTCTGACCTCTAATCTTGGTCACCAGACAGAAACATGCCAATACCCATTTTACAATGTCTTTTTCAGCCTGTTGTCATACAGCTCAAGCTGCGAATGATTGTACTCTAATCTCAGTCACTGGATCAGGGAATCTTTCTGTTAAAAAAAAATTTAAAACCCCTTTGCCTTGATTTTTTTTTAAATGAAAGATCAATTTACATTTTAAAAATGAATATAGAAATACCTCAACTAATGTAACTATAGGGAATTCATTGAAAATGTTAATTTTTTTAGTACTAGTA
Source organism: Chroicocephalus ridibundus (assembly GCF_963924245.1). Classification (NCBI taxonomy): domain Eukaryota; kingdom Metazoa; phylum Chordata; class Aves; order Charadriiformes; family Laridae; genus Chroicocephalus; species Chroicocephalus ridibundus. Next base: position 15,699,386 of record NC_086287.1, read on the forward strand.
ATAAGTTTCCAAGCAAGTTTCCAAGCTCTGAACTTACTGATCATACTATTTTGTCCCCTTCACCCTGTCCATTGGACGCCAAATATCTCAACGAAAATCTTTAGTCTCTCTAAATGTGTTATCTATGCACACTTTTCACTATTTTGAATACGAACGACTAAAACTCTCTCTTATGCCAGGAGTTCAGCAACAACCTCACACAACTTTAGAAGCTGGTAAGAAAGAGCTGTTATTTTGTAAATAACTAAGTATTACCTGCTACCTCCTTGCTCCTCTGAGAGGCTTCAGAAGCCAAAGCGTATGATATGGTAATGATGCGCTCCTGCTCTTGCAGCTGTGAATCTAAATCAACCGAGTTGTGTTTGTCCTGGGCAACAGTAGGCTGTAGATTGTGCATACTAGTGGGAAAGTGCAAAACAACATTAACATTTACAAACATACAGAAGAATCCACCATGCAGATGAGAACAAGCTTGAATTCACACAGCAGTTTTCAGATCTCATCTATCAAGCGCTGTATTTTATTGAAGTTCTTTAAGTAGTGTTAGATATTGTATGCAAATGACTGCAGCATGCAAAGACAAATGATGCAGCCATTACACATCTAGTCATAATTTCTGTATAGTCTTAAGTACATCTGAAAGTCCTTTGCTGTAAATACGCTGTTTACATGAAAGCGCTACCAAAAAATGCGATTTATTTGAAGTTGTTAATAAAATTTGGTAGTGCCCAGAGGAAAAGGTATAACCTGGTGGTCCTCAGGTACAGTCTCTTCCCCAAAAGACAGCAGGTACTTGAGGTAATCAAATTCTTGAAACTGAATGTTTCAGTTGACTCTACATTAGCTGTAAACAGCCAACAGTGTTCTTTCAGAACTCCATCTCTCTGGAGACAACTGAAACTTGCTCTCACACTGACTTTTCTTCTGCTTTTGGCCAGATCTGTGCCTGTCCTTCCTCCTCATTCTCATCTACAAGTTGCTTGTTAAGGAATTACTACTATTTTAGGATATTCTGAAAAAAAATGGCCATACACAAAATTTGTCATTATCTCTTCTACTCTGTTTTAAAAAGGAGTTTTAAGTATACTACATAAATTCTGCGTGCATTTTCTAAAAGTCACAAGTTACACTTTGATAATCCAACAGGAATAAGACTGTCGTATGAAGTTAGTTACCAATGTTTTACATCAGCCCTATATAAGATTTGGAAAAAAACCTGACCTTGATTTAGTAAGAATATTCTTTATCTTTTCTGCTTTGCGCTGCCTTGCTGCCAGTTCTTCTGTAGAAAGAGGCTCTTCTGGCTCCAGTTCAACATAGCGTTCTGGAATTGCAACCTTCTTGGGTTTTGACAACTGCGGAAGGAAAGCAAGCATCAAGTTTTTAATAACAAAGACTTACAAAAAATTGAGATAAATTCTCCTCAATGGGAGAACACAGTGAAAAGAATAAAGCGTGGGCTTTCACAGTCAATACATGTACCTGATACTAAACACTCCCTCTGGATACGAGCTGATGCCCTTTTAACAGTGTCTTTTCCCTCTGATTCATTTTACTTTAGAAGATAGATCAAACAAATATTATAGAGGATTACCACAGAAATCAGAACCAACAGAGAACCTTTCTTCAGCTCAGGCTTAGAGCCCAAAGTAGAACGTTGCCTAAAGCTGTTACAGTAGAAAGAAGCAACCACTACAAGACTCACTGGACAACCTGAGATTTTTATGCCATGATATTTATGTCATGCCAGAGAGAACTTCCTACAACTGAAAGAAAATATCACCTAAAGTTTTAATCTAGGGTATCAGGTATTATTCTTTTGAGAACGCATCATCTTCCAGAAGCAGTGAAGAAAAAAAAAAGAAGAAGAAAAACAGTCGTTTGTAATCATCTTAAGAAATTCTTGAACTATAAAATCTGAAATTCTAGGTGTTCAAAAGTTGTCCAGGGCACTGACCCAGAAACATATCACATCGTACAATTGTAACAACACATTGCAGGCACATAATTCTGTAGACTGAAAATTTTACTACGATTGCACAAATGCTAGCAACAAGTTTTTGTTAGCATCAGTTTCTTTGTGGGAAATTTTTGCTCCACATAAAAGACAAAAATCACCCAATGAAAATTCAGTTTGCCAATGGACTTTGAAAACCAATGCTTATTAAAGAGAACAGCTTGCTTTTGAAAAGCACAGATAGAAGATGTGTGAATATATAAAAATAAGTAAAGAGGAACTATTTTTTTCTTCTTCTCTTTAGATTTCTGTTAAAACATTCATGAGGCAATGAGCTTTCAGAAGCCAAAGTTTTAAATAAAAATAATCCTAAACTTTTCACCACTGAACTTAGTCCACGCTAATTCAATGGCATAAGTAAAATGGTCTGACCTAACCTTCAGTAATTAGGCTCAGTAATTTGCAGGCAATCATAGGCCCAAAGCACACAATACAGTCATTGGCATTCATAACCACATTAAAATCAAATCCTTAAATATTTTTATACTTCCTTCTCAGTAAACCCAAGGCCAATGCTTCCTGAAAAAATCCTCATTTTCCACGACACTTTTTTACCTTCAAATCCAACTCCTCTCTGGAGCTACACGTACATATATTTTTTTTCATTTTTTTTTTTTTAATTTATATGTCTATTTCCATACTGTAACTAACCCGGATCAGCTCATCCTGCCACTTCCAGAATAACAAACTCTGTTATCATGTGAATAGCAGATTTATTGGCCTTAAAGACTCAACTGAGTACATTTCCTTATGAGGCACAGAAGCACCTCCAGTGCAGAAGTGCCTGCCAGGTGAAGAGGGTGGGTATGTGAAATGGAAAAGGACATCTGGGGTATCTTGTGAAAGAAGATTTACACTCAGAGCTTCAAACCTGCTTTGGTTTGGAATTCTCATCTGGAGAAGGCTGGAACAGGCTGCCCAGGGAGGCTGTGGAGTCCCCTTCTCTGGAGATTTTCAAGGCTCGCCTGGATGCAGTCCTGAGTAATGTGCTCTAGGCAATCCTGCTTTAGCAGGAGAGTTGGACTAGGCGATCTCTAGAGGTCCCTTCCAACTCTGAAGATTCTGTGATTCTGTGGTTACTCTGAAGTAGGATAGAAACGCCTATAAGCAAAAATGTTTCCTATCCTAGGCTTAAGGCACTAATTTGGATGTATGAAGTGATTCACGTAGCCCTGCAGACCTTCTGGAAAAAAAAAACTAATAGCAGAATGCACCAAGAAAAGGTAACTCAACAAAAGTATTTTTTCCATTTCTGAAGTTTACAGCAGCCCTGCATTTTCTGTAGAAAATATACAAAGATTAATTGAAAGATACACTCATACACTCAATAGATAATGGCTCAGAGATACCACCTCTTACAAATAACACTTTATATAAAATGATGCATTTCCAATAGCTTTCAAAAGAGTAGAGGTGCTTTTTAATTATAATTAATAATTTTACTAACTTTCCACCCACCATGGCATTTTACACAGTGCATAGTACCTACTGAAATCTTTCCACTTGCTATATTCTTTCTTTTCCACAAGATGGCTCAATCGCATTTCAAACAAATACTTCCCTCAGTTAGTAAAGTTTCAAAAGATGTAGTGCCCAGAACACCAACCAAGTCATTTGAAAAGCTGACAGGAATGTGTTTTCTGTTCTGACCAGAATAAAGCAGAGCTTCCTCTTCTCTACCATGTTCTGCCAGTCAAAATGAAGTGTGAAGTAGCTCTGGGGAAATAACTTCTACTTCATTGCTGTTCCTTATTTTCAAATACTCTTGATGTTGTGAAAAAGATTGGTGCCCAAGTTATCTTTTCTTCCATTTTACCAGTTAAAAGAAAGGGAGCAGACAGAAATGGACGGATAACACTACATGTCTGGCGCCCTTGTGAGGGTTTTGGCTTTTATGACAACAGGATATTCTTTGATGAATATAACCTATTAGAGAGGGATAGGAACCACCTGCCTAGAAGAGGCAAGAGAATCTTTGGCAGCAGGTTGGCCAACTTAGTGAGGCAGGCTTTAAACTGAGAGACTTGGGGAGTGGGGTCCAAAATGGCAGTGTTCATGCCATTGCATCCAACTGGGAATAAGCCAGGCCAATCAGAGCAGCGACAAATGTTCCTTAGCTGACTCAAGAGGAGGACCAGAAGACCAGCAACCTCAAGGGTGTGTATAACTACGGTGGATCCTCTTGCACTACTCCAGGGAAACCTGCATGCTCGACTACCTCTCTGAAATGCCCGTACACCAATGCACGCAACATGGGGAACAAGCAAGAAGAACTAGAGGTCTGTGTGCAGTCACAGGGCCATGATCTCATTGCAATTAGAGACACGGCAGGAGAGCTCATATGACTGGAATGCTCTCATGGATGGCTATGTACTTTTTCGGAAAGACAGGCCAGCAGAGCGAGGTGGTGAAGTTGCTCTCTATGCAAGAGAGCAGCTGGAATGTACTGAGCTCTGCCTAGGGGTGGATGAAGAACGTGTTGAGAGCTTATGGGTAAGGATTAAGGGACAGGCTAATATGGGTGACACTGTTGTGGGTCTTTACTACAAATCACCGGATCAGGAAGAGGAAGTCGATGAGGCCTTCTACAGACAGCTGGAAATAGCCTCACGATCACAGGCCCTCGTTCTCATGGGGGTCTTCAACCACCCTCATATTTGCTGGAAAGGTAACACAGCCTGGCACACACAGTCCAGGAGGTTTCTGCAGTGCATTGATGATAACTTTTTGACACAGGTGGTGGAGGAGCCAATGAGGAGAGGTGTGCTGCTGGACCTTGTGCTGGACTAGTTTGGGGATGTGAAGGTTGGGGATAGCCTTGGCTGCAATGACCACGAGATGCTGGAGTTCAGGATCCTGCGTGGAAGAAGCAGGGCAAAAAGTAGAATTACAACCCTGGACTTCAGGAGAGCTGACTCTGGCTTCTTCAAAGACATACTTATAGGAATCCCATGGGCTAAGGCTCTAGAGGGTAGGGGGGTCCAAGAGAGCTGGTTATATTTGAGCATCACTTCCCCTAAGCTCATGACGGATGCATCCCTATGAGTAAGAAATCAAGTAAAAGAGGCAGGAGACCTGCATGGATGAGCAAGGAGCTTCTGGAAAAACTCAAATAAAAGAAGGCAGTCTACAGAATGTGGAAAAAGGGACTGGCTGCTTGGGCAAAATATAGAAATGTTGTCAGAGTATGCAGGGATGCAACAAGGAAGGCTAAGGGTCACTTGGAATTAAACCTCGCAAGGGTTGTCAAGGGAAATAAGAAGGGCTTCTTCAAGTACATCAGTAGCAAAAGGAACACTAGGGAAAATGTGAGCCTGCTGCTGAATGAGGTGGGTGTCTGGTGACGGAGGCAAAGGCGGCAGAGTTACTGAATGCGTTCTTAGCTTCAGTCTTTACTTCCTTCTTTCAGCCTCACCTCCATCCCTGGAAAGGTGATGGAACAGCTCACTGGATGTCATCTCTAAGCATGTAGAGGAAAAGAAGGTTATCGGGAACGGTCAACATGGATTCACCAAGGGGAAATCATGCTTGACCAAACTGATAGCCTTCTATGATGGCATGACTGGATGGATAGATGAGGGGAGAGCAGTGGAAGTCATCTACCTTGGCTTCAGCAATGCTTTTGACACCGTCTCCCAGAACATCCTCATAGGTAAGCTTAGGAAGTGTGGGTTAGATGACTGGACAGTGAGGTGGACTGAGAACTGGCTGAATGGCAGAGCTCAGAGGGTTGTGATCAGCAGCTCAGAGTCTAGTTGGAAGCCTGTAACCAGCAGTGTTCCCCAGGGGTCCGTACTGGGTCCAGTCTTAGGCAACATATTCATCAATGACCTGGACAGGTTAGAGAGTTGGGCAGAGAACCTAATGAAGTTCAACAAGGGCAGGTGTAGGGTCCTGCACCTAGGGAGGAATAACCCCATACACTGGTACAGGTTAGGGATTGACCTGCTGGACACTAGCTCTGCAGACAGGGATGTGGGAGTTCTGGTGGACAGCAAGTTGACCATGAGCCAGCAATGTGCCCTTGTGTTCAAGAAGGCCAATGGTCTCCTGGGGTGCATTAAAAAGACCGTGCCCAGCAGGTCAAGGGAGGTCATCCTCCCCCTCTAGGGAAGAGGAAGTGAGGCCTGGTGAGGCCACATCTGGAGTACTGTGTCCACTTCTGGGCTCCCAGTTCAAGAAAGACAAGGAACTACAGGAGAGAATCCAGCGGAGGGCTACAAAGATGATGAAGGGACTGGAGCATCTCTCTTATGAGGAAAGGCTGAGAGACCTGGGTCTGTTCAGCCTGGAGAAGAGAAGACTGAGAGGGGATCTCATCAATGCTTATAAATATCTAAAGGGCGGGTGTCAAGAGGATCGGGCCAGACTTTTTTCAGTGGCGCCCAGCGACATGACAAGAGGAACAAACTGGAACAGAGTCAATTCTGTCTGAACATAAGGAAAATTTCTTTCCTTTGAGAGTGACCGAGCACTGGAACTGGCTGCCCAGAGAGGTTGTGGAGTCTCCTTCTCTGGAGATATTCAAAACCAGCCTGGATATGTTCCTGTCGAACCTGCTTTGGCAGGGGAGTTGGACTATATGATCTCTGAAGGTCCCTTCCAATCCCTACCATTCTGTGATTCTGTGATTCTCACCTTTTTTTTTTTCCAATTTATATAATATTGTCTAACTTAATCACTTTTTCCTCTATAAAGCCTGAGATGTCTATTTCAAACAGTAGAGCAAACCTTTCAATTTCTTCCCTCCACTAAAACAAACCTTACAGAGATTCTAAGTGCTAGGCCATAAATAAAATACCTAAAAGACTCCTTTTCGTTCAAACTTCCAGCTAACTTTTGAAAGAAAAGATGAGAATTCACTACCTAAATCTTAGAAAGGTTTTTGGGGGACAGAATTTTGGGGCACAGAATAGAAGGCAAAAAACGATGAGTGTTACCTCTCTGCTGATATCTAAATCATAGTCTTGAGGCTCCAGGTCGGTCTCTGTCACTGCTACTGGCTGAACTTTTAACCATTCATTTTCATCCTTGTCTTCTCCACGAATTGCCCTCTCAAGTAACTGCAAATCAAATTCTTGCTCTCGTTTCCACTGGTAATAGATACAAAACAATTAACAGCATTCAACCATACTGACAAATCCATCATTTAGCAATGTACATTACTACTGCTGTAAATGCTATATTGCTGAAAGAATCCACAGAGCAAACGCCTTTAACTGACAAGAAAAAGAAAATGCAACTCTATTTCTTGGAACATATGGTTGGGAGATCTGACCTCTAGCTGTGCTGCACAGATTTTGCAGTATTGTTTAATTTTTCAGGAAACGTTCAGCAGTATTAAATTCTAATAAATGTATTAATCACAATTTCACATATGCTGATTAACATGGAACTAGCTACACACAAACATCTTTGGAAGCACAGATGTCAACACAAGTGAGACTAGAGCCTGACAGATATTCTAGGCATTCTAACCAGGCCATGCTGTGTGATTTTGAATCACTACACAGGAAGGGTATTTATATTGCAGGTTGAGTATTGCTACTTGAAAATTTTATCTGTCTTGCTAGAATAATACCCAGTGATTAAAGCTGATCATATTTTACTTACTAACATCAACTTGTCTTGAATTAAAAAATAGTAATTTAGTAACTTCTAAGCTCTTATGCCTTTACTAAAGTAAAGTATCTACCCGCAAAGATAAAAATCTTTCACATTCTGTCTTTACAAGGTAAATATTTAGCAATAATGAATTCAGAACATATTTAAATTAAGCAGCATAATTTTAGAGTTCCCAAATCCTTGTATAGTAGCTCCTTTACAGCTAAGCACAATACAGCTCCATATAAACTCACACTTAAGAACACTACCAACACTTTTGTTCAAAAAATTAAGTTTAGTTGCAGCATCATTCCATCCAGCAGATCTCAGCAACTTTACCATACAGAATTGAAACGTGATATTAAAAGCAATGGGAAAGAGAAGGGACAAAAGGAGCAACAAAAACATTATCTCCTCAAGTGTTTAAGGGTACCAATAGAATGTGCCGTTGTATGTTTGTTAAAAGCATCTCTGCCATTTCTGTTACAAATCTTTGGCTTGCTTTGGTTGAAGTTTGAACTACATATGAAGTCCTTAGACTTCATTATGCTACTTGCTTTAATAAATCTAATTGAAACCTATTCATGCACAAGCTCTCAATATTCACTCAGAAGATACATATCTTCCATATATATTAAAAAAGTTAAATAGCTAAAAGGCAATTATATCTCAAAAATTAAGATGTTTCTTTACAGAATTCAAAAGAGAAAAAATGTTTTCTCATAGGAGTACTCCAAACTCATTCTTCTACTCATATTCGAACCAGGCCTGATTGACATAGTATTTTTTAAATACCCAGTATCATTTTCAAGTTGTTCTACGTAGGTAAGAAAAACATCAAACCATTATTATGAAGCAGTATTTTTATTGGCTTTGATGTTGCGACTTTTACATTAAAAAGGCATTGTATGTAACAAATGAATTCATGTACTGTGATCAATACTTAAAATGTCATACTACACGTGAGAGCTGACCGATTAAAAATTAGAGTTACACATACAATGTATGTTTTAAGCAAATGTTACATTCTGAGCAGCACTTCAATTATACATTTAACTGTTTGCCATTTTGGTTGCTAAATAATTGTAATGCTGTAAGTAATTGTGCTATCAAACATGCTTTCTGCGTATCGAAGCCCTATAGGTACAAGAGATGACCTCTACAAAACATTGCTAGGGCTGAAAGATTCTATTTAAACTCTTTACAGCAAGAAAAAGACCAAGATGGCACCCAAATTTATAGATAAAGTGTTTGCCATAAATGTTAATAAGGAGTGTTACAAAAACGTTTAATTTCAACTTGTATATGTTACGTGAGTCAGGAAACATAAGAAGCTCAGATTTAGTTTTTCTAATTAAAATATGAAAATAACAGCGATACTATAGTTCTACAGTTCCCAAATATTATGCACTATCTTTAATGAATTTGTGATTACAAAACAGAAGACAAAATAGATGAATGTCTCCAAGTAGTTCACTCGTATTTACTGGGAAAGTAAATACAAATAACTGGCCGGAAATTAGTTCTACAAAACAGTGGTAATGAAAGGCTGAATATTATAGTGTGGATTTTTTTAATGCCAGCAACTGACACACATTTACTAAATGCAATTAAGCCTGGTAAAAATTGAGTAGTCCAGTTAGAAGTTTTAAAATAACTACAAAATTCTGCAAATTAAAAACAAGCAAACAAAAAAGGAGGCATTAGGTATGATAAGTGACGAATCTAAAAGCAAGAGATCTTGTGCAATGAATTAGGTAAAATAAGGTGATCATTCTAAAGCTCTAGTGGACCAAATAAAAAAATAAATTAAAAGACCACAGCATAAGTGCAATTACAGTACAATCTTGGTTTAGCACCAAGTGAGCGACTGGGTAACTTCACCAATTAGAATTGCTTTGGTTAGTATCCAAAATGTATCATTACAAACTTATCGTCTGTACAGCATTTAATCTCAGAACGCAACAAAAAATCCTTTTCTTCAGCAGCTTAAATTTGAGCCTTATTAGAATATTCTACATTTTGAGCTTTAAAGAAGAATTTGTATCAATTAAAACACACTAGCTCTTACATAAATTTCTAATCAGCATGATTAGATTTTAAAACTGATTTTCTATTTATCATCTCTTTAAAAAAACAAACACGCACCACCCTGGACTGATGTTACCACCACTTGCAGCCTAATTTGTGAATTAAAAAGAAAAATACTCATGGGTGAATAAGAACATTCTAAAAGGCCCATTCCATTATGAAGAAGTTTTAAAACTGTACAAGCTTCTTACACTTTCTAAATACAATTCCAATAAAAACCAATCATGTCTCTGAAATCACTCCAATATACTCACATCTCCACTCAGCACACTAACCTCTGACCAACTTACCTGCTGAACTTGCTACGTATACTTTAACTACTAGTGAAAAAACCATCATCTGTTACTCACACTCTCTGATCTCATTTTATACTGTATAACACTAATTTAATTAGACTAGAAGCATCACACACACTCAAGTGAAAGTGCTTGCTAGGAAAAAAAAAAACAATCCAAAGATATTTTTAGTTTAGTCCTTTTAAGGCATATCTAACATACTGAGCCTATGTCTGCAGAAATGGGCCTGATGAAAGACCGAGATGGAACAGACTGCCTTTCTCCTTGGCTAAGAGTTCTCTTGCGTTCACGAACTAATGCCTTCTGATGTCGCTTCATTCTTTCTAGTTGTTCCTCTGCACTCATCTTGCCTCTTTGGTGGTCTCCAGAGTATAAACGTTCCAAGGCACTCTTTGGTCTCTCCTGTAGAAGTCACAAGGCACACAAAACACATGTTGAAATTAATACTTTCCAAGAAGTATACAGAAAGTTAACTCTTTCTCCTACCTCATTACTAAATTAAAAAGATTTTGTTCTATTATTTTTGCATTATTTTGTATATTTCAACTCCATATTTTTTATTAGTACTGCTGATTTTTGGTTCTAAACCTTGCTTTATAAATCTATTTCAAGAGCAGTAAGTTATCTGCTTCCTGATTCATTTAAGAAAGTGAGAGATTGGAGATTTTAGTAGATCACAGGTGTCGGGTCCTCTCCCATGCTACTACAATCCCACCTCCTGCTATGTAAAATAGATTCTGGGCTTAACTATTTTGAACAGTTCGGACATTTGTCTTCAGATGTTCATTTAAAACTTACCTTGGACCTATCCCTTCGAAGTGTTGCATATGATGAAATGGTAGATGATTGGTGCAATCTGGAAGTCGATCCAGATAAACCTTTATAAGGAAAAAGTGAATGCTTTAAAACCAAATGACAAACCAAATGAAGACACGTGTCAGTTATGATGCTTTTTCTATGATATTCTGGCTACTATGTTAGCTCATGTTTCACATTTTGCAGCTCAGAAGATCATGAGAGGCAAGAAATTTCACTTCAGGCAAAAATAATGTGTTTCAGGTCACTATTGATCAAAATTCAGGAAGGTCTACAATAATTTAGAAGCTCCTATTAAATGAAGTATGGAGTGAACTCAGCTGTACAACAGTAGATAAGCTGTACAAATAATCACACCTATGAAGAAAATCAATCCTTAACATTCACAGTTAGAAAGGAAAGAAATAAGAAAATGGCTAAGAAATTAATTGCTCTTCCCCAAATATCTTCTCTATCCTCATTTGTGAAACAGTTTCAGGACTGTAGCACAGTGGGGATGGAGCGTCAAGTGACATGTAGCATCTGGGGACGTTATATTCTTATTCTTTATCCCTTTCATTCCAATAGCAATGAAAGTGTTTAAAAAAATACTTGAGTTTGTAAAAGATCACACAGAAATTATGAGGAAAAATAACTCTGTATATAGCAGACATTCTAACAGCTAATTTCATGTTTTGCTATTCTTTTTTTTAAGCATTATATGTTAAGTTCCTTTGCAAAAGGCTGGTTGTCTGTAACAGCACCATTAAAATACACAAAAATCTCTAGACTTTCACAGCATTGTATAGTTAATCTAAAAATAATGATCTGATGATAAAGACCATCTCCAGAAAATCCTAGGAGACAAAAACTCCCATCCGGACAGTACTGTTAAAAATCAACTACATAAATTCCTGGCTTACCACGGGTAGGTAATGTCTGGTATCCACTGTTGGAGCTTATTAAACCACTGGAAGGTTGGCTGAGGTCACCACCTATCATTGCTAGTTCTGGTTCACTCATGTATGAACGCAGTTCCACCTACATGGAAAAATACTCATCAGATCAAATGAAGTCACAGACAGCAAGTCTTAATATCTTAAATCCTAAAGCTTTGTTTCTGAATTACTAAGCCTCTCTCTGCCATTATTATACAGCATAGATCCCGCCTTGCCATTAGCTCTCTCTCCTTATTACAAGACCTAGAGGTCTGTATATTTTACAGACGTTATCTTTTATTACAGATTCACATATCTTGAACGTGCAGGTGTATAGGTGTATGAGTGCTCACCCTATAATCTCCATTTACATACTGTCCGAGTTCTCTGTCTCTCTTTCTTTCATCTGACTGACGTTTCAGGCCCCGCACTGATGTGTGTCTGATGACAGTGGCTTCTCTCGGGAGAGGTGGAACAGCTGGTGGCTGATCATCAGGACTGTACAACTGAGGGAGAGGAGGTCTGGGCGGTGCTTCATCTTCCTGGTAATAGGGAAGTACAAGTGTTTGGCAAACAGTCTTAAAACAGTCTAGCATAAACTGACTGAAAGTTCATTACATTATATGAGTTATTTGTGACTTCTTTAGCCTGCTCTCCTCTGTCCACACCAGGAGCTTAAAACCAAACAAGACCCAAGAAAGCAAGCAACTGATCAACCACAAAGCGTTACCAAGGAAAGCTCTGCATTGGTATGTTCTAAACCAGTATATGGCTACTGTCCATAAAGCTCCAGGTTATGCACATATATACTCCTGTAAGTGTTATTGCTCAGTTTCAATAAAAACACCTTAAGTGTCTCCCTGTTGGGCCTCCCCACCACATGCACTTTGTAACCATGAAACTTCCACTGTTTCTGCCAGAAGTAAATGGAAACTTTGGTGAATGAATCTCACAAGAGCGGTACTTACAACCTTTGGCTTTAGCTTAACTGGTGACTGAAGAGGCGGCTCGATTTTTTTCAGCTGCTGTGCTTGGTGCTGTGTTCTGGCCTGGAAATAAGGCTGTGGATACAGCCGAACCTCCAGAGAGGATTTAACCGGACTGGATGGAGGGCTCTGAGGAACTGAAAGTTTGCTCTCTGCAGTTGCGAGGGAAGCTGGTAAGGAAGGCACTGAAGACTGAGAAAATGAAGGCACTATTTTTCTCTCTAGGGGAGAAATATGCAAATTTGTTGTTTCTTATCAATAATGTTCATAAGAATAGCATTTAACGTCTTAGACTTCATAAAACAGCCTTAATGGTCTGCACATTGCTTTGAACACAAATGGAGGTTTTTGTGGACATAAAAACATCTCATTGTTCCATTATAGTGGGGGTGGAAAACATTGTCTTGATGAGGATCAAGCAAGCCTTTCAGGCCAAAAATAAAAACACATACTTTAATATCATCCAGTAAAATTCCTTGGTGAGGGCAGTGGGCGGGAAGAAAGGAAAAGCCCGAGAGTCATACAAAATCAGTTCATAGGCTGTATCTGACCCCTTGCTACAGATTCCTTAAGATGCCTACAGATCTAGACAAGGCTAAGCACTCCTAGCAACACCTTAAAGCAAGATCTCCCATCTCAGAACTATTTTATCTCTGTATGTAGAAGGTAAGCAAAGATACTTTAGATATAAAGTGAATTTACAGGAGGCGTTAACAGTCTCTTGCTATCCCGATGCCTTAGGTCTTTTCTTTGAAACATAACAAAGCAATTGAAATGCAGACCACACACATTTTCCCCTTTTCCATAGCTGATGTTGCTCTGCCCACCAAACACCTGCCTGAAGAGGGAGGGGGAAGGCAACTGCAGCAAGGGCAGCTGGGCAGCATCCAAGGGGGGGGGAAAAAAAGCAAAGAACACAGAGAGGAGTTCCTGGACAGAATGCAGAATAGATACTATGAGCCTGGCATGTGACAGAAACTCTTTCTGCAACTTGCAGAACTTAGGCCATTATTATTTCCCCTTTTATGGCTTGTTAAATTTTAATGCCATCAGTATGTGAAAACAAACAACAAAAGACCTTTTTGCCACCTCAACCAAAGAAACCCCAAGTTAATGTGTTCAATCAACTGAGATTTCTGATGCAACCAATAGTAGAATTAATGGGATTTTCTGCAATAGAACAGACTTCTAGACTATTTGCACAGACCCAAAAATTCAGCTGCATTTGTATATTTTTTTTTTGTTTTAATTATGTTCTCCTTACCTGGATTCTTGATAGAGTCTACTATAGTTTTGTAGTTTGCTTTATTTGCACTCAAGCCAGCTGTAACATCTTCAATTCTCCACAAGTCTTTTTGTATTTGTGTTTTCTCCTAATGTTTGTAGTAAAAGAAAAAATAAAAATCAATTATATCTAATTTTTCATCTTATCCTTCTTTTGATACCAAAACCAAACTAAAGTTTCAGAACTTACGTGAAAACTTAGGAGTCTAGAACTTCGCTAAATAACTACTTTAAAATTAAAAAAAAAAAATCACCACCACAAACCAACATATCTCACCCATTAAATTTCTTAGAGCATTTCCTGAGTCTTTGAAGACTTCCTATAGAAGGCTGGAGAAAGAGACACATCTACATTTTTCTCTACAAAATTATTCAGGCTACAAAAACCTAGTTTAATGTTCTACATAAAAGGAGCTTAGAGAACATTTTCACTTGAACTTTGTTCTTAAATCCTATACTAACACACTTAAGACTCCTAAGGCAGCCTTACAAAACTCATCTTAATACATTTAGGGGAAATGTCCAATATTAAAAAAGCAAAAAATAAGAATAGTCTCCCTGAATACTGCTGTGAACTTCCTAATGGCTTCTCTCAGCCCTAACTCAGAAGGGCTGACAAGGTTAATTTCTGCTTATGTTTGGGTTGTTAGGCCTACTGGACATGATGTATTATTATATGTTGAAACAACATATTGCTGCTGTTCCAGGATTTGGTCTCGTCTTGCATCCTATTTGCTTTACCGAGTCTTTCCAGGAGGAAAGGGAAGCTTTGTCTACAGTCTGGACTCCGCCTTTGATTGCATCTTGCAGCCAGAGGCCTCGGCTACTGAAACCACCACTTCAGTCAGATGTTCACTGCAATCATCATAAATAGCTATTCTCATCTACTTAATCAAAGCCTGGTAATTCTGCCTTCCAAAATTGGCATTAAGAATAAATTTAGTAAAACCAAGAGGAAAACCATATTATTAAAGAAAGCAGAAGGCAGTGAAACACTTTAGTTAAGAATTGCTTATGAACTGCCCAAGTCGACTAGAAATTCATCACCTGCCACGAGCTGTAAAATAACTGCTAATTAATCCTATAAACCTGAGAGAGAAAAACTTTAGTAAAAGCTCTTACACCTCATAGAGCTAAGGAAAGCATATAAATTGCTTTCCACTTTCTGTCTTGGATCAGAAAATACGTTCATCCAGGTTACAGATTAGCACACAGAGTGCCAACAACACAAACATTTAAATGATGGAGAACGTTATTTGCTGGTAGTAAACTCACTCGATAGATGGGACATATCTTGAAAGATTGTCAAGATTCAACCTATAAATTTGCACGTTCCATTTCATTTTTCTGAGATTAATCATACTGCAAGGAACCAAATGATGGATTTACAATAATCAAACCTCAGAACTGGTTCAAAATACCCCACATGTACAAAAAATCCTGCTTCTGATACCACTCCGAAAATGTTCAATCAGTAATGTACAAAAGCCAGGAGATCTTTTAATATTATTTCTTCCCATTACTTAAATATTGATGTAAAAAGAATATTTTAGATCAAAAATGGACTAGATCTAAAAGATAAACAGATGAATTTATTCTTAAATTATGAAAGCCAAGATTGCTGTTCACGAAAGGGTATAAATATACTTTATGGGCAAGCATGAAAAGGTAACTTGGAGTGATAAATCAATTTCTCTAACTTCCTTCACACAGAAACATAATTTAGAATGATTTATAAAACCAGAGGAGAAACACTTATGAACTAAAAAGTTATCACTGACAAAATACCGCATCTCAGTTAATTTCAGCAAGGCCGGATCCCCTCAAACTTTAAGCAAAATACAATGAAGATGACTCTTAGAAGCAAGACTTACTCTGACCGAGCTGCTTGAAACATTTAGTAACAGCAACTTGAGCCTGCAAATTTACTGAATTTTTAATAGTAGTTCATGAAGACTGCATGAAATTAATATATTAATACACAGTGTGTATTAATTTAGTTCTATTTCCAATACTCAAGATACTAGATAAACAATCTCGAGTCTACATATCCTTGGGCAGAGATCAAAAAACTCCTCTACCACAGGTACTTCAAGTGAGACTTCTTTGAAGGAATATAGGTTTAAGAACATTCAGTACTTTCCGAAAGAATCAGCTCCCCTTACTATCTCCAAAATAGGCATTCAGAAGCATTTTTTTAAAAATCTTAGCTGAAGACAAACACATCTATGCATACATATATACACATTCATATGAAAGTATACACACACAAAACACGTAACGTGCGTATTTGTGTGTACGTGTATTTTTTTATAATTATGCATGTATGTGATACGAGATGATAATAAAACAGAATTAACATTCTTTCTGTGCAAACTACATTCCCTTCTGTATGTATTGCCAAATCACGTGCCACACATCCAGTATTTTAAGCACGCTTACTGCATAACTGGAAATTGTGTGTTAAGAGTACTTTAACAACGTATATTTTGTTTAAACCTGTAATTCCCCTTTGTTAAATAAAATAACTTCATGAAAGGATGATTTTATTCTAAAATACTCCTGGGTTTTTTTGGCAGGATGTATGCTACAGCTGAGCTCAATTACATAATATTCTGGCCCTAGAAACTGAATCACTCCCCCACCTCCCAAAATTAAAAGTAAATTAAAATGGACTTTGAGAAAGACTTTACAACTCTTGCTTTGATACAAAACATTTATCTGTTAATGGTGAAAATAAATAGACTTCAATTCATATCTGATCAGATATTTGTTGTAAATAAATAAATTTAAAAATTTAACACGTGAGCTCTTTTGGTCCAGGATATTTGGAAAGGTAGACCAAGATTTGAGCAAAATGTATACATTAGCTTTGCTCCTTGTGTTTTATCTTTTAAATAAAACTGTTCTGCTTAAGTGCAGCAAAAATAATCCAGACCATATTCCTTGCTCTAAGAGTAAAATCACCAGTTGTAAGCAGGTACGTAGAAATAATCTGGTATGCCACATCCATTTCAGCAAACAGAATAACTTAGCTTCAAACAAAGCTTCTTTGTAAGAATCAAAACTGAATAATTGATTTAAAACCGAGATGCCTTTCAATTACCAATGGCTGTTAAACACTTATTCCACTTCACAAAACAATCTGCAGAGATAAATCTTCCATAAATAGAAGAACATGACAAAGAACAAGTAATGACAATAACAACCTAGTGACTGATGTTCTTAAAAATGGATAAAGCAGCCCACAATGTCAGATCAAATAAATGGAAGACTAAGAAGTCCTGCATAGTCTTATAAATTAAATACGTTATCAATGTCAAGATGTCAGCGTGTAATAAAAACATAATAAAATAATGACAAATTTGCATAGACAACTTAAGAGAAACTATTATACATGCTGGAAGATAGCTAGTTACTGCA
The DNA here is from genome assembly GCF_963924245.1 of Chroicocephalus ridibundus. NCBI lineage: Eukaryota > Metazoa > Chordata > Aves > Charadriiformes > Laridae > Chroicocephalus > Chroicocephalus ridibundus. The sequence continues at coordinate 15,716,820 of NC_086287.1, forward strand.
CAGCTGTGCTCTTACAATGTCTGAACTTTGCAACCTAAGCTACATGACAGCTGAATACAGTGCAACAATTGCAGAGAATTGCTCTTATGAGAGCATCGCTTTCAAGTTCAGACAAAATCATCTCATAAGTAAATGAGTGTCTGGAAATGGACTCACCTGAGATACCAATGAACTAGTCATCTGTTCCTGTAAGGCTTTTTTCAGCTGGTTCACATCCTTTTCTAATTTCAGATATTCATTCCAGGCATTTTCCATTTCCTATTAACAAAGGGGATACTCTAATACAATATTATGATAAACTTTGAAATCACTCTATCCATTCTCTAATTGAGCACCAAAATGTTTTTAAGATGGTGTTGTTATATTATAAAAAGAAGCAAAAAATCCATTTCGTAGTTTACATTTTTGCTTGGAGTTGATGATTAACTTCAAAATGCTTTATAGCTTGCAAGATCAAGTCAAGAAACCCTACGTAAAAAATTCTGGCCAGCTTCCTCACACAAAACTATTTCTTAAGCGTAAAACTGGCATTTAATAGAATCTGAACTATGACTAATATGCTATGAAGGAATCAAGTCTATTCCAGTTCCATTTCCTTTTACCTTACTCCTCTATTTAAAACAAGTTTGTAATTAAAATCCAGTCACACTCATGTTTTGAAACACAAAGCAGGTTATTCTTTAGAAGTTCTACAAACCGTGTTGTAATGGCACTAGAAGCGAATAAACAAGCAGACACCTGGAAAATAAAGCTATCCAATCACCCTTACTTTACTTAAATTATTTCCACCATCCGTGGCACCATAGCCTGCCTTCTGACCCAGAACTGAGAAAAATCAAGTGTCTGGAGCGTTTTTATGTGAGGAATGATGAAGTAAGCTTTTTCTCTGAAGTTTAGAAAAGAGAGAACTTGGGAGATGAGGGGAAGAAATCACGGAGGTCTATGAAACCATGAGTTGCATAGAGAGAATGGATAACAACTCAGCATTCCCCATCCTTTCTTGTACAAGAACAAGAGTCTATCATATGAAACATGCATATGAAACAAATAAAAAAAAAAAGGTGGTTGTCCACACAGTGGGGAAAAGATCTGCGCAATACCTTGCCAAATGATGTTTCAGATGCAAAAGGTTCATGGAATTGAATAGGTGATTGTACAGGTTCTCGGAAATGAGATCTACTGAGGATTATTAAATAGACAAAGAAACCCAGCAGCCTCAGGAATTCTCTGAGCAGAAAAATAGTTAGAAGCTAGATTGGTCATGACAGGAAATACTACCCACCGCTCCTACCCTTACTATTCCCTGAGCATCTGCTTATTCCCACTGCTGAAGCCAGAACCCTGGGCTAGAAGGAGCCTTGGACTGGACCAGTACAGCCATTCTTACAATTACTTGTACTTTATGCCCCCAATTAAATTTTAAATGCTGTTTGTGAAAGTCACACATTTTCTACAGCCACAAAACATTCCATATATACATTTAAATACTGGCATTTTAATGACCAGATCTGACAATAGGAAAGGTGTTCATGCAATACTAGAAACAATCTTATGAAGACCTGGTCCCTTAGTCATTAAGAGGTAGGATTAATATAGTGAGTACAGAACACTCGAGTTTAATATACCCTCTTTCATGGTCAATTCTTACAAATATATTTATTAATAAAAATGCAACATTAAATTGTGTTTGGATTTCATTAAATCATAGTATCGACAGCAAATTTTGACCAAAATATCAAATATTCCCAATTCCTTTTCCCCTGGAAAAATATCACGCAATCACATTTATATTTTCAAAGGACTGGCTGAAAGATCTGCAATTTAAGCCCGATACATAAATGAAAAATGTATAAAAAAGTTTTTTGAACTTTGGGGAAGGAGATGGAAAGAGAGCATTGAAAAGGAAAACTGGAGAGCTTGTTTAAAATTCTTTTTCTGGTTTAGGATCCTGTACCTTAACCACATCAGTTCAGAATACGACTTAACTCCCCTATCCAACAATGAATACAGTTTTACTCTAGCTGGTATTTTAATTATGGTTTTCTTGAAACAATGAAAACCACATACCGTTGAAACTTTGGATATTTCAGCCCGAATATGTATGAGATCCTCTTGCAAAAGCCTCTGCTGGTAAGAAATTTTTTCAGCGTGTTGTGGTTGGTCTTTGTACTGCTCCATCTGCCTGTGTAAAACCTCCAAAACAGACTCCAGCTGATCCTAACAAAGAGGATGATGGCAGTAAGCTTACAACATTTACATGGAATTTTATGGATCTACCTGCAGGAAAATAAAAGTTGTTTTTCACAGCCCCAGTCTCTCCTATAAGCCACTAAAGGTGAGGACTGGCCTCCTGTTGTGGAGACTAAGATGTAAATGTAAAAGTGCAAGAGCCTTAATTAACTATTATAGGCTTGTATTATCCCTTAAATCTTTCCATTAGGTAGCCAAAACTGTGGAAAACACAAAGGAGTAAGAGGGGAACTTTTCTATTTACAGTCTGTACAATGCCATAATTTACAGTTTTAGAAAAATTCCCTTAAGCAGTATAAAACTGTGACAGGCCTACCACAGCACGGCATTAGCTGTTTATTTAAGGATAGGTTCTCGTTCACCGCTGTAGTTAAATTAGCCACGTGAGGGATTAAAACATTGTCTAAACCACTAAGTAGGCCTGATTCATTCCATCAGTAGTAAACAACAGTCAATCATTTTTGCATGGTAGCTCTTTTGAAGGATCCAACTAGACAGTACTTTCATTTTAGAATAGATTTTTTTTTTTTAATCACCTCGATTTATTGGCAGCTATAGCTCATAGGCAGTGAAGCAAATAAAGATACATACAGGCAAGGAAAGGCAACCATTTTGTTGTTGTTTAATATTTGAACTCTGACTTGGATGAGCACAGAGGAAAGGAGGTGGTTTACAACTATAAACTTGTCACAAAAGATATTCCAGCATTTCAGTCATAACCCTCGCAACTAAGTTCACAGTACTATATATAAACCAGCACAGGTTTCTGAAATTACTACAAAATTGAATCTCTCCCCCTTCCCTCACCTCCCTCCTTTTTTTTTTTTTTTTTTTTTTTTTAGAAACAAACAAACAAAAAACCCCAAAAACCCAACAAACCACCACACAAGTTACAGTGAGAGCTCAATATGGTAGCACGCTGCTACGTATGCAAACAATGTTTGCGCAGCTGGGAAGAACTGCAAATGAAACATGACTCTGCCTCACACCATAAACATATTAAGACATAAAGCAAAACTACACAGAAAAGTGTACACACCCCAATCTGTAATAAGTCCCAGAAAAGTAAACACGTGCGGGTTTAAAACATCCATTTTCAAAACCACGTTTTCTAAAAGCGGGCACTCAATCCTAACAGAAAAAACAATTCTTCTTCTTAAGTCTATATACATGTACAAAGAAGCACACGACAATGCAAGCAGCATCTACTAATTTGATTTTTTGTTTGTAATTCTGTATTTTATGATTAGAGGGAAGTTGTTATTTTATTTTATAAAACCCTTTTTAATCTACTTACTTTATTTTCCTTAAGGGCTCTTATTTTGTCCTCCAAGTCCTGCAGAATTCTGTCCTGCTCACAGAAAACACTTAGCTTCACCTGAAAATGAAATCATGTAAGTATATAATGTTAGATTTTTAAAACCAAGCAGAAAAGTGTAGCAGTATATTACCCCAAAGAGCACAATAGTGTGAACGCGGGACAGCAGAAGATAGCCAAAACACTGCAAGAGATTGTGAAGCGGTACTCGATACTTACATCAATATCACTTTCTGCAATCTTGACAGGTTTTGTACTTCGTTCTTTTAACGTGTCACGCCCCGTCACCTAAGAGGAATAGGTTTAAAGATCTGAGAAATTTGTTGCAAACTAAAACCTAATTATGCTTCAGCAACAAATAGAACAGTTTTGTTAAATATTCACAGTTATTAACAAAGATGAATGAAATTTTGAATACGAGTCTTTTCAAATATTACTTTAGTTTTTTAAAAAAATATTATCAGAAAGGACTACGAGTTATATTAAGCTATTTAATAACTCTTACAGTAGTTTAAAATTCTGCATAAAACAGCACAACTCCACTTGCCTATGCTTACAAAGGTCCTGTTCCTGCAAAACCTAACAGTTTTAATAGTTCACCTTTAATAGCCTTCTTGAAGCCAAAGGACTTGAATAGTTCCTTTAAATGCACGATTGCATGTATAACAGCATTAATTAATGACTAAAAATACAAATTTTTGGCAACTATTTCATCCTACAAAGGATAGTCTCTTCCATAGTACAGGGTGAATTTTATTGAAGACAGACTGCTCTAAAAGTGCTATAGTGGAATTAAATGTAATTAATCTATTTTGACATATTTATAATATACAGAATTTCTCATTCCATAAACCACTGGTTTCATATTCTATTTCTGGTGAGAAGATTATCTTCTCACATAACGCAGTTTTTAAATCAGTACAGAAACTACACCATATTATACCTCCAACCTTCAAAGCAATCTTAAAATGAAGGCATGTCTATATCTGCAGAAACATGTATTATTTCCACTGTCCACATGGGACCATTTTTGTGAATAAATGAGGTTAAGAAAATGACAATATAATATAGCTCATTAATCACATGGTTTTTAAAAGCCTTAAAATCTAATGACTTAATATTACTAGATTAGAACACTTTTAAAGATTCCTTAAAGCAAATACTATCTTAGCGAAGAAACATTTGGTGTTTAGAAGTATGGTACTCATACACAGTATATTTCTATTCGTATACAAGCAAGAGTTTATGAAGAAAAATTCACCTCGATATTGTCTTTAATAATACAAGTGCAGAAGTTTTAATACAAGAGCAGAAGTTGTTGGCTTTTTTGGTGGGGTAGAAGGGGTAATTTGCTTTTTTACTGACTGGCTGGCAATCTCCAGGCTTGAAGCTACGTAGTTTATTTATTAACCTAACTGGCACCTACAGGGTCATGCTAGCTTTCTTAAAGTAATCAAATTTTACTCTAAGTGTAGATAAATCTTTGATACAACCTCAGTTTCTCATTTAGCATGTTATATGAAGTTAGCCATCTACACACAGTATTTTCAAATAACAAAGGAGGTTTAAGACAGAAGAATATGGTCAACGTTTATGTTTACTGTCTTTTTTTTCCTCCAGTGGCAGACTCCATTCAAAGACTTATGTGTTTTCATGTGGTGAAATGTTACTTCCCCACCACCAAAATCAAAAGCATTTACTGCCTCTCAAAAATTTCAATTTTCACGTATTTTAATTTTCAACAATGACGCGGTTGAATCCTTTCTTTCAAAAGTATTAACGGAATTATTTAAGTGCTAAAGCCTATATATAACAGTAACAAAAAATTAAATATAAACATAGATACTAGTATGTCAAAGTGACAATTTTGCATATTTAATTAACTGCAAGCTAAGAGAATGCCAAAGCCTTTTTCAAAGCAATGGAGTTAACATAAAAACCAGAGTCTACAGATTTGGGGGATATTTTAAATTACATAATCAGAAGTGTAAAGAATTCATTAATTATCAAGCAGTGAACATGAAAACATAACAAAGATTTAGCATGCTTTCACATTTTCAAAATTACACATAGGAATCACTATTTGACACAATCATTTTCAAAACATGATAAAATGAAACCAAACACTGAGGTCAGCCATAATTTCGCACACAGACTTCAAAGGGCGGGGGGTGGGGTGGGGTGGGGGGTGTGTGGAAGGAAAAAAAAAAAAAGAAAGAAAGAAAGAAAAAAAAAATTTATAGAAAGCTTTACTATTTACCATAAGACACCTGTAAAAGCCAGAATATGTAAACACTGACTGCTATTTTAAAAAGCAATGGGATGAGCACATTTCAGATGCAAGCAGTCTTACATGTATACTGGATAGTAACCCTTGTGCTGAGTTCTTTAGCACTTTGTATATCATGTTGATCAGAGGTCCATTATTTTCTATCTGTTTCAAACAAAAGTTCAGTAATAGCTTGTTATAGACGTAAAAATTAAAACCCCCAAACTGTACAACTCAAAACTCCATGAGTGGCAGTAATCACATGCTCTTATGTCACACCGATCCTTGAGGTTTATAGTCTATATAATTTGTCATTATGGAAGCTACAACTGTATATCTACCTGTCTTGTTATATTGCAGGTAGATTGTTCATCCAATCATAAGACTTCTTTACTTTTGCAAAACACACAACAGGATTTGCCCAATTGCAGTTTCAAGAGCGCTGGGAATTACAGCAAGATACTTTCTGTCACCTAATATGAAGTAACACTTCCACCAAGAGCTCTATATTGATAATTTGAGCAAGCCAGGTAAAACCTCATGGAAAAAAAGTTATTTCAATCACACTTACCCTTCCTCCCATAACGAATACCTGCCACGCACTCTTTCCTTCATTATCTATGTGACACAAGCATGCACTAGCAACCTCTTTCAACTGCAGTAGAAACTAAGCAGCTTCAGATACTACAGTGCGACTGCAGAAGAGTGAAGCAGGACCACTGCTGAACCACTGAGAGGGCTCCAGGTTTGCTTCAACTGGTTGCACAATTTATACTTAGGGACACAAACCTTCCTATACTTCCTCATCCGTATTTTGTATAACCTGCTTGGGAACGTTTGTAAACTATTCTGAAGGGGGGCTGCCCATCCATCCCTCCTGTAGCCTCCTTGAACTGGATTTCACAGTCACAATAAAGGGAAGCTTCCTTCACCACTTGTGTTTCACCTTATTTGCAAAGTCATCTTAGAAGCTTGTGGTGAAGACAGTTTTTCTTTCCTTTGTTCTTCCTTTTTGCTTTCCTAATACAGGGTCTATCCACGTTAGAGATAAAAAACCCCCAACTGTGAGAAGACAACTGTGGAAATCTGTTTGCAGAAGAGGCATGGTTATGCTATAGCATACAACTACACCATTTCTTTCATGCTCCACATGCCTCTAGCTCATGATTAAAAAAAAAAAAAAAAAAAGAATACAGAGTCATTGAAACAATTTTTTTTTTTTTTTTTTGGGGGGGTAGGGGGGAAGTTTATAATCTAATGGCAATATCCTTAAAGCAAAGCTCCACAAAGTATGGCATTTGAAAAGTTCAAACTTAATAATTGTTTCTCATAGCGTGAGTAGACTTTAGACTTTTTTTTTTATGTCAGAACTAGCTTGCATGCAGGAGAAAACTATTGAAATGGATTAGTATCTCTAGAGCATTTTTATTTAATTTGTACTTATGTTATGACAATACACTATAATGCTGAACAATCATCTTGGTATTAACATCAAAAATTATTTCTTAGATAATATTTTTAAACTCTTAAAGAATAAAAAATAGGCTAATATAAAAGGATAAGAGAAAGGGGGGCAGAAACATGTGATTAATGACAAATTACTAAATGCTGTGTAACCACTTCCTGTAATCAGTTTCAGTACTATAGTACTAACTACTATTATGCAGTTAATTACTTAATCACTATTTCATGTTGAAAAGTTACACTTCAAAACCTCTAGGAACAGAGATCTTCAGAAGTAATGGATTTAGTGAAAAGAAAAACGTTTAACTCCACTTATAAAATCTTCGGTCCTGTTTGAAATTGTTTCATCAGAGTGGGTCTAACCCAAAGCCCAATGAAGCCAAGAGAGACTTGAATTAAAAGGCTTTCTATCTAAGCCTTCAGTGTCTTAAATGAAAGGTTCCATGTATATTAACTGTGAATTTGCCATACTCCACCGTTACCAAATCAGTAATTAATTTGCTAAGTTTCATTCAGCATTCTACTCTTCTTTCCTCATACTGCAAAATAAAGCATCTCTTCAGTAATTTATATTTAGTGGCAAAACACCAATTAAACTAACACAAAGACACCTCCTCAAATTTCCCATGGTCTCTTTAATCTCTCAGCAACCTGACCCGAGTTGTTACATTTCCAGACCACTACTGAAAGACGGTTATTAAGAAATGCCCATTTTGAAAAATTAGATCATTCTTATGGTAACATATTTGACACTTTAACTGTCAAGATTTTCAAAAAGGAACTAACACTAACATTAACGCTAATGCTGGGGGATGAAGGGATTGAGAGCAGCCCTGCTGGGAAGGACTTGGGGGTACTGGGGGATGAAAAACTGGACATGAGCTGGCAATGTGCACTCGCAGCCCAGGAAGCCAACCGTATCCTGAGCTGCATCAAAAGAAGCATGGCCAGCAGGTCAAGGGAGGTGATTCTGCCCCTCTACTCTGTTCTGGTGAGACCCCACCTGGAGTACTATGTCCAGCTCTGGAGTCCCTGTCTACTCTAGGCAACTGTGTCCAGCTTCTGGAGGTGGGTAGATGCCCCATCCCTGGAAACAGTCAAGGTCAGGTTGGACGAGGCTTTGAGCAACTTGATCTAGTTGAAGATGTCCCTGTCCGCTGCAGGGGGATTGGACTAGATGACCTGTAAAGGTCCCTTCCATTCTGTGATTAACTTTCTTTTCACAGAAAGATCAAGAGCCCCCATACATTTCTCTTTCTGGCTGCTTTCGTCAGGTGCTACACAGGCTGCAGGAAGGCACAAGGGGAGCTCCTGGGAGACTACTGGCTCTTCATGTCCTGGACTGCAACAAATCAATCCAGATGTAATCCACTAAAAAGTTAAAAATCCATCCCAATAATTTGGCTGAGTATATAACATTTTCGGAGGCTTAAACTGTGGCCACTCTTAACTGTGAAAATCGTTGTGTTTTATAATGGACAAAACACTGCGTTTATTAAAAATTTCTCAAATTGTAGGACTTTTAAATTGCAATTTGTCGTAAAATTCAGCCGATGGCTTGGGATATCATTACATTTGGCAAAGCCATTAACAAACCAAGAACAAGGCCTAAAGTGAAACGTGTCCAACCAGTTTTAAATTCATATATTAATGATTACAACAGTTTATGTATTTGATCATTTAGACTATATCGCATATATTATATGATAAATATTTTATATATATATGATACTATACATATGTGTAATAGGTATTACTAATATTTTGCATTGATATATTTGGTTCTATATTCAGCCATTAAAACATCAGCTAAAATCGAAGTACACATACTAAAAGGTCCAGGGAACTCATTAGTTACACATACACAAAGCCCCATGGCATCGGTGAGAACTATGTACATGCAAACAAGGAGCCAACAAGGAGAGGAGCACTCCTGGACCTGGTACTGACAAACACAGAGGGATTGGTGGAGGACATTAAGGTTGGGGGCACCCTAGGTTGTAGTGATCATGAAATGATTGAGTTCAGGATCATGGGTACTATCCACAAAACAACAACAAGAAGTAAAATTACAACCTTGGATTTCAGGAGGGCTAACTTCGACCTCTTTAAGAAACTGCTTGGAGAGATCCCGTGGGCTAGGGCTCTGGAAGGCAAAGGGGCTCAAGAAAGCTGGTTGATATTCAAAGACCACTTCCTCCAAGCTCAGGATCGGTGCATCCCTAAGAGAAAGAAATCGGCCAAGGGACGCAGGAGACCTGCATGGTTGAGCAGGGAGCTTCAGAAAAAGCTCAAGTGGAAGAAGGAAGTTTATAATAAGTGGAAGAAGGGACTGACCCCTTGGGAGGATTACAAGAATGCCACCAGAGCGTGCAGGGATGAAACAAGGAAAGCCAAGGCCGCCTTGGAATTAGACCTGGCTAGGGACATCAAGCAAAACAAAAAGAGCTTCTACAAGTATATTGGAAGCAAAAGGAAGACCAGGGAAGTTGTAGGCCCACTGCTGAATGAGGCAGGAGTCATGGTGACGGAGGATGTGGAGAAGGCAGAGTTACTGAATGCCTTCTTTGCTTCGGTCTTTTCTGCTCGGCCCAGCCCTCAGGAGTCCCAGGCATTGAATAAAGTAACAGGGAAAGAAGACGACTTCCCTTGGGTTGAGGAGGAGCGAGTGAGGGACCAATTAGATCATCTAGATATTCACAAGTCCATGGGCCCTGATGGGATGCACCCGAGAGTGCTGAGGGAGCTGGCGGAAGTCATTGCTGGGCCGCTCTCCATCATCTTTGAAAAGTCCTGGAGAACAGGCGAGGTGCCTGAAGACTGGAGGAAAGCCAATGTCACTCCAGTCTTCAAGAAAGGCAAGAAGGAGGAGCCGGGGAACTACAGGCCGGTCAGCCTCACCTCCATCCCTGGAAAGATGATGGAACAGCTCGTTCTGGGTGTCATCTCAAGGCGCGTGGAGGAAAGGAAAGCTATCAGAAGTACTCAGCATGGATTCACCAGGGGGAAATCATGTCTGACTAACCTGATAGCCTTCTACGATGGCATGACTAGATGGATAGATGAGGGGAGGGCGGTAGATGTGGTCTACCTTGACTTAAGCAAGGCGTTTGACACGGTCTCCCACAGCATCCTCATAGGGAAGCTTAGGAAGTGTGGGTTAGATGAATGGACAGTGGGGTGGATAGAAAACTGGTTGAAAGATAGAGCTCAGAGGGTTGTGATTAGGGGCACAGAGTCTAGTTGGAGACCAGTGACGAGTGGTGTTCCCCAGGGGTCAGTACTGGGTCCAGTCCTGTTCAACATATTCATCAATGACCTGGATGAGGGGATAGAGTGCACCCTCAGCAAGTTTGCTGATGACACCAAGCTGGGTGGGGTGGCTGACACACCGGAAGGCTGTGCCGCCATACAGAGAGACCTGGACAGGTTGGAGATCTGGGCAGAGAGAAACCTTATGAAGTTCAACAAGGGCAAGTGTAGGGTGCTGCACCTGGGGAGGAACAACCCCATGCACCAGTACAGGTTGGGTGCTGACCTGCTGGAGAGCAGCTCTGTGGAAAGAGACCTGGGAGTCCTGGTGGACAACAGGATGACCATGAGTCAGCAATGTGCCCTTGTGGCCAAGAAGGCCAATGGCATCCTGGGGTGCATCAAGAGGAGCGTGGCCAGCAGGTCAAGGGAGGTCATCCTCCCCCTCTACTCTGCCTTGGTGAGACCGCACCTGGAGTACTGTGTCCAGTTCTGGGCTCCCCGGTTCAAGAGGGACAGGGAACTGCTGGAAAGGGTGCAGCGGAGGGCTACAAAGATGATTAGGGGACTGGAACACCTCTCTTATGAGGAAAGGCTGAGGGATTTGGGTCTCTTCAGTCTGGAAAAAAGACGTCTGAGGGGTGACCTTATCAACGCTTATAAATACTTAAAGGGTGGGTGTCAGGACGATGGGGCGAGGCTCTTTTCAGTGGTGCCCGGGGACAGGACAAGAGGCAATGGGCACAAACTGGAACATAGGAAGTTCCACCTAAACATGAGGAGGAACTTCTTTACCCTGAGGGTGGCAGAGCACTGGAACAGGCTGCCCAGAGAGGTGGTGGAGTCTCCATCTCTGGAGACATTCAAAACCCACCTGGACGTGTTCCTGTGTAACCTGCTCTAGGTGACCCTGCTCTGGCAGGGGGGTTGGACTAGATGATCTCCAGAGGTCCCTTCCAACCCTATGATTCTATGATTCTATGAAACAATAACAGGGTGTAAAATTTCACTCTACCCTGATTTTCAGAAACACCATATAATTTATATATGGTGAGACATCCTACACACCATAGGAAATGGTAGACTGCTTTGCTAAGCAAAATGATGATACATTTTGGTTTTTTTTTTCTTCAAAACCTGTTATTAATAAGTCTAGATTTGCTTTCAAATTGCCAGCTATCAGGTGTACTAGATACAGAACTAATTTAGTTTAGACAGACGCTTTGATGCTCAATATCATATTTTTAAATTATTTTTTAAAAGGACATATCAGGTAACATTATTTAGGCAGATTATATCTATGGACGGATGGATGAATGGGTACATTTGAAATCTCTTAGCTGTAATAATATGAAAACAATGACAGGTGCTAATTAATCACCACATTTTCACAAGAAAGCAAGACATTATAAATATGGCATATTATAAAACCGAGAAAAAAGTCAGGTTAAGAAGATTTAAAGGGAAAAAGCTGGATTAAAAGAACACCCTATTTTAACTTAGAGGAGTTGACTTCACTTTGATTCTAAAGCTACAGCAGACAAACATTTTGAATCAGGTTTTTATTGATTTCACTAAACCCACATAGTATCATTCATCTGGAGTGCCAGTATCACAAGTTCTTCCTACAAAACTGAAGCAACTACATTTTCTGAGTTTGCAGCTTAATTGCATGGTCAATACTATAAAGACAGTCAATATTCTAAGCACAACAGCAATGGTAAAAGGCACAGAGGCTCCATCCCTGAACAGAAGGTGATCTGAAAACCTGCAGGTACCAACATGATACTCAAAATACCACTGGGTTTAAAAAAAAAAATAATGGAAGTAGACTCCTATAAAATCTTACCTTTAGATCCAAATATTCCAAATCCTTTTTCAACTGGATATAAGTGTCATCTGCCTTCAGGTAAATACATAGGGGGGAAAAAACACAATGTATTTGAATGTTTGAAACAATTTCAAAATACTTGGATTGGTTATATGTAAGAAAATGGATGAAACAGAAAACAAAATAACAGAGTAGGAAGTACATAAAGAAGCACACTTGCTCTACCAGCATTTTGCTATTTACAGCTGAAAAATGGGCAAAATATTTCCCAAGAATATTACGACCTCACGGCCACCCTCCAAACACAGATTTGAATTTTCCACCTCTAATGAGACGTGTAACTACCTGAAACAATAGATTTTCAAAAGTTATTTTTTCAAGACCGATTTCTGCTGACTGTCCCTTCAATGAAAATGCTATGGTGTTGTCCTCCAGCATAGTATGTCCCTTTGGGCGAAGAAAAGACCTGTACCTAACTGAATGGCAGATGTAACTAAAAGCCATTATGTAACAAATAATTAGAATACTTTTGATCGCATTTCATACACATTCTAAGACACGAATTTCTTTATTCAGGAAAAGTACAAAGTAAGTTTTGTGAATAAAATACTGAAAATGATCTCACTTATACAATTAGAGAATCCATTTTGCCTTTTAAGTAATAGCAATCAACTTGATCCTTATTTTTCATTGGCTCACCTGTAATTGCTATCGGCTTAATTTTACAGTTACATTCACCTAGCAGTATCTTCTTTACAGTCGCTTCAAGAAAAGCATGCACAGAAGTCATAACAAAGTTATTTCTCATTCTTTCAAGAGGCATTTGCAATACACAACAAAATAAAGCTTAGATGTTGCAAATGTGCTTTGCAATCAGCATAAATGCCCCCAGATTCCTAGAACTTTTACTAGTATTTTGATAGGATTTTATATCCTGGGTACCTTAAACTTCAGAATAAAAGAAAAACACAACTATACCTTTTCTCAAATTTTGAGCCAATGAGAATGTGTAGTTAAAGAAAAGAAAAACCCTTTATGCCATAAAATCAATACATCACTCTTGCATTTCTTTAGAGGTGTTCACTTACAATTCTTGTCTGATCAGCTTGTAAGTCTGGCTGAGGACTTGACTACAAAGTCTGCCCATTTTTTTGAGAAATCCTTGTTACTATTGCCCATCTTATTGCAATTGTTCTGTAGGTGAGGTAAGTTGGGAAATTAAACTTTTCGAAACTCAAAAAAATTCCTTTTGTTTTTGGGGCAATATAAAGCCTTCACCAATTCCAAGAAGAGTTACCACATTTTATTCCCAGATGGCTCCATTTTTGAGGTAACATGAACCAAAGAGCTCTTTAAGTAAATTTCTGTTTGTTCTCACATTTACAAGTTTCATCCATCAGTGCAATCAAGAGCACTGCTGATGATCCTGGATGCCCATGAGCTTTTATGAACCAACGTTCACCTGCAGAACTGACACAGTTACAAGCTCATATGAACGTACAAAGTAGCTGATGCATTTCAATTTGCAGGTGACGCAGCATGTGGCACAGGGAGCCAATCCCATCATGAAAGCAGCACAAAGAAACGGTTTTGCTTTGAATGAACTTATCTAATATTTTAACCAGTATTTCTGAAGATGCAGCATTTTCAGAAATAGTATAAAAAGGAAGTATACATAACACTTTGAAACATACGCACTGCTGCCCTGTAACTTAAAACACTCATATCTTTTACAGCAAATACAGCAGCAAAGAAAAACCGCAAACGACCTGGGAATTGTAGAATACCAAAGAATGGGCAAGAAAGCACAGACTCAAGCATGGCACTAATGAAGCATTTGCAGAGTCACAAAATGTCATACGGCACAGATGAGCCAAGCAGCAGCTGACCTGATAGGTGGAATTAGTTGGCAAGTGCTGCAGTAATTGTGCGATTGTGTAATTTCGTATACTAGCCAACTTAGCCTGATGTCTCCTTAATCGAATGAGAAGCAATGTTAGCTCTTCAGGCTGCAGGTATTTAGACACATTGTAAAGAGGAAATTAGCAGTCTTCAGGGAGAGTAACTGTAATTATATTTTTCACCTCAGTGCCCAGAAAGCAGTTACTTGACATGATTAAGCAATTATTTCATTAACTTTGTGTTTGGTCAAATAAACATAGTAAAAGTTGAATCCTGTACTAACAGACAGCTCACCCCTGTTCACGTTGCAGATAACAGCAAAATTCCTACAGGCTTTACTGGGAGCTGGTTAAAATTAAGTTCTCATTCAAGTTATTTATGTTTTAACTAATAAAAATACAGCTACTACAGAATGAGCAGGATTTGACGACTTAACTACAATACTATGATGACACAAAAGGAAAAGTAACTGCTCTCTCAACTTACCGACTTGCCATGCAAACTGGGTGCGCTGACAGTATGTGTCATGTAGCCCATGGCAGGCATGGAGCGCCGATCAATGTGAGTTGAGCTCTGCAAGAAGCCACAGTCAGAATTGTAAGGATTGTCTCAAGCAAGAGGTATGTTGTACTTGAGGGAAAATTCAGAAGATCTGCACCTCTGCCACCGATTTTGTATTTGAATTCCTGGCTTGCTTAGATCAGGGTTACACTCATGGGCCAGCCAGATCCTTTGATGATTAATTAAAACTTACGAATGAACAAATGCAGATTTAGCACCTGTGATGCTGGGGAGATCAGCGTATTTTAGCAGCACGAGATGCTTCAGCAGACCATGCACAGTGGCTTCCAGCAAATTTAAAAAAAAAAAAAATATTCATAAATTTCCCCCCCACACCTAATGTCTCCCAGGGAAAGGCGGGTTGGATTATGCCGTCTGCCGGCGGGCTTGTACTCCATACAGTAACAACCGTGAGTGCCCTCTTGTAGCCAGGGAACACTAAGCTACTGACATGAGTGACACCTTGTGGCAATGGGTTCCATTAATACCTTTTTTTTTTCCCCCTAAATAATCATATTTGATCTGCCCCTTTCTGCTTATAATACGAAAACCTACTGCACATCCATTCTTTCACCTTTCTCTTAATGCCAAACTTTTGTGGTTTTCTTCAAGGCAGCCTAAATGTCTCACAATTTATTTTTATTCCTGTCTCTGAATTTCACTGAATGCTGTTTTGTTCTGCCCTTTTTTTTTTTTTTTTGAAGTGTAACTCGATGGAATTTAATAAAGCATTCCAAGGAGGGGGGAGTATCACAGATTTCTGTAGACATATACATTTAGATGTAAAATGACGCTGTGTGCTTACATATAAAAATATAAGCGTTTTTCTCTACAGAAGTTCACAGAAAAGTTTTACAGATGAGAAAAACTACGTTTCCCTATATTGCTAAAACCAATATGACATTAAAAGAGTTTTATTTTATGAGTAAAGTTTATGCAGCTACATTGCACAGGAAGGGAAAAAACTGCTGTGCATTCCTTCATAAGGCATGTAATGCTCCTTCCACTTACACATGGAGAAATCAATGTCTGGTATAATATAATCAGGAGTTAAAAAAATATTAATTTCCAATGCTGCACATCACTAGACTATTTCATCCTCTGACAGAATATTATAAATCTATAAATGCTGAAAGACATCCAACAGCTACATTGCATATATACTAGGAAAAAGTCTAAACTGTGCATGAAGCTGGTACGCAACCTAAAGTCATGGTCCTGAACCCACACTGGGTATTTGAATTTACAAGGTTGTTTTTCTTTGCAAATACTTTCCCCATCAGAGCCCATGGTTGAAGCCAAAGAATTAGGTGAACACAGAGGCTTTCGTTTCCACTTATTCCACTGTAAGAGCTACTAAGACAAGTAAATTCTACTTTGATTCAATCCTGAATTTCCCTAATTTCCTTAAGCAAGGACAGCCATGTGGAGTACCAAATAAGGAAACCTGTGTCACCTCTGGATATGAGGGTACAGCAGTGCCTACAAAAAAGCCACACTGAAAATCTGCAGAAGGTTAAAAGTTTCAGACCAACGCTATTTGATTTTGGTGAGCGCAATGATAATGACCCTGCAAAGGGCTTAAAAATATCAAATGCATGAAAAATTATTATGTTTTTAGCCATAACTAAAAATTTAATCAGTTGTAAGATTAACTACAATAGCAAAACATGTAGAGAAGGCAAAGCATAAGTAAAAAATCAAGGAAAAGTGCATCCTGCTGAGTTTTATATTCCTGCCTATCTAGTCTATACATTAAAATACTACAAATTGTATATTTTATACATATAAACATATGCCTTTCAGGTTTTCAATAAAAATATTACAAACCAATGTAATGTGCCACCAATTTTCCTTTCCTAACCAACAAAAATTAACAAATCTGAAATGATGAGAAAGACAAGAGTTTTAAGAGAAAATTATTAATTGCATTAACTTTTACAACCTGCACAATCTTTCACACACAAGGAAGGATGCAATGAAAATGACTAAATTAAACTATCAATGTATGACACCACATGTAGAATAATTTGAAATCAGTTATACTGTATACAAACCTTTACAGCATGATTTCGTATCTTCCTGGGTGATCCAGCAAAAGGAACATCTACAGTCTGTCTCTCATCAGACGGTTTAACTGTAAGCCTTTCTGCAGGAGTATGTGGTCTCCTTGGGGGAAAGTTTTTTGGAGGTCCAGGTGGAGGAATATCAGATGGAGAGGGCGGAACAGATATTGATCGTGGAACATCTAATGAACTTTTTGACTTACCACGATCAATAAAGTCTGAAGAACCTACATAAAGTGGGGCAGTGGGGCTGCCATGTTTAAATTGCTGTCTCTGCTGCCACTCATAGAGCTGCCAAACAGTTCCATCTTTATTCGCTTTCCTTTCCTCCTGGGACATCTTCAAGTGGCTAACGCGGTCTTGTGCATATTTGTAGTCACTCGGCAAATTGCGGTTTGGTGGTGGTGGTGAGCTCCCTGAAGGCTGCCTGGTATTCTTTGGCAAAGTGTGATAGTTTTCAGGAAAAGGTGGATTGGGACCCTGACGTGTAAGAGTCTGATCAGAAGTGAGGCTGTAAAGGAGCAGGGGAAAAAAAAGGGTAAATTTTAGCATCCATTGATGAGTGGGAATGACTGATTAAAAAAAAAAAACCAACGCAAAACACTAATGACTTTAGCATAGGAGCTACCAGACGCAACATACAAGAGTCATTTAAAAAGAATTTACAGAAACATTAACAAAGTAATATTAATGAAACCTACCCTGCACAAAAAACATTACACTGTATTCATGCAAAGATGCAAATACTATAAATACGGGCTTTTAATTTAGTGTCTAACCTACTGGAAATAAACTTAAGGGACAGCAGCATGGTGTACTTAGACCAAAAAGAATGTCGAGAGGACGAAGAAAGGAATTACTGTTACATTTAATGAGCAAATCCCTAAATTAAACTATTTCTTTTCACCGAAAGCCTGATCACCACTAGGTGGTGCAGTTTACGAACAACAAATGCATGCTCATCCCAAAAAATTACCTTAAAGTGCAAGAAGAAATCTCAAAAATCACAGAATGAGTATCTCAGATAATTTTTGTTCATATGAATGAAGCAAAAAAAAAAAAAAAAAAGTAAGAAACTGCTCAAAGTCCCCAGGTCTGTATGATTTACTTTCATCTGACCTAATGCTACTGGTTCTACTGTTTTAAGCAATGCAAGGCTTTTTACAACAAAACTCACTGACAAACTAGAATTTAAAAAAGAGGCATTAAATCCTGGCTTTAGCACTGCATCCATAATATACTCGAACTGTAGAAATGAAATCTTTTAGTAGATAGAGAATTAGAGTTGGCAAACGCTTTGACAAAGCACGGTTAGCTCCCTCTCCTACTTTGAAATCAAAATCTTTCCGTAGCCTCATGCATAAGAGCCTGCCTGTCTAATTTCTGACTCTCCATTTAAGCATCTGGGGGAGTTTGCGCTTGCAGTCATTTGCCCATTGTTCCAGGATCTCCAAACAAAAAAACCATTCTGCTAGACTTGCTACAGAGCAACAATACAAAATAATAAACAAAACCCCCAAAAAAATCCAACCCACAAATGAAGAAACTGAGAGCACATTCGTCACTCCACTCAGTAGGCTCCACTCTCTGCACAAGAGGGACACCTGATGGTGTGGGAACTGCAGGAATTCCACATGAAAGAAAGGGCAGGATGGAAAGGAACATCTTTGTTCAGCATCCAAGAATAACAGAAGCAGGGGGAAAAGAATTGCTACCAGTAACTGCTGTTTAGTAGTTGCCTCCATCTATTTCTACTTGCAGGATTTGGCACTGTCTTGAAATATGGAAGCTCTTGAGAGGATACATAATTCCTCATGTCAGAAAGTAGAATAACTACCCTGCACTGCATGGAGGATTACAAATTTGTAATAACACAGAACCTTGATGTTACCTCGAATTTTATAACGAAGGTTAAAGCATTTAGGTAGTATGAACAAAGACAATTCAACAATCTGCATTTAGTGGTCAGGTAACCTCTTTTATTTGTGTAGCTCATTACATCATGTGTACTCTGTATGTTCTGTACTGTACTGCCAATTCTCTCCACTTGAAAATCAAAGCGGTTGGTGTGTTTTCTCTAGATAGGAATGAGAACTGAGAAAGCTTGGAGCAGGTAATGCTTCAAAAGGACATCTGAGACAGGCATGCAGCTAGTGCAGATACTTTTGGTAATTTCTCTGTGTAAAAAAGGGGAAGGGGCTTGACCATTCCTACACTCCAACCTAGTGGAGCCCTCAGGAAGGCATCGGCAAACTATTGAATGTTGCAAACCATCTGCATATGGTTATTTTCCAATTGGACGCGAAAAGGTAAAGTATTGAGATGAGCAGGAATTTCTTCTGGTAGTCAATGAAGTCATCAGGGCTAGCAGCTTTAGGAACAAAAGCGAACCGAAAACAAAGACCCCATGAGTTGGGGGGGGATCATCCCATCCTTCAAGAAAAGGACGCATTAATCTGAGAGAAACTAAAAACTCTTTGGATGAAAGCAGTACTTCAAATAGCGGGGAAGTGCTGGCTTCATGCAATACTTCGGCCTGCTAGAAAAAAGAACAAAGTTGCACGTGCATTACATTGCCCAAGGAAAGTCATATTCAAAGCTGAACTTTGAAGGCAACTACCCACACACGCACAGGTTGCAATTTCTCAGTATCTGAAGTGGGGAGAAACCTCCAGCTAAGAAGACAGGCTTTAAGCAGGTGACATCTCTACCACACAAGGTTTCAGACCCTTAAAAATCATCTGCATTATATAAAAATAAGTACCTAAGACAACATACCAACTTCTATAACAGGAAAGGAACAATGTTCTAAATAACTCAAATTAGTCCACAATGGGTTGTGGACAATTGCTTTCTGAGGGATCATGAGTAAAAGTGAGCTAAAGCCGCTGTTCTTAGAATCTCCCTCTCTTGAATGATGAGGCAGAAAGAATATTAAAAGGAAAGCAGACACTGAAGGGTGAAAAAATGGTCTGATGCCATATTATATGATTATTGACCATGAAAATCATTCAGGGTCTGCAATGGGAAGCAACTGCACAGAAGATATTGTAAAGAGAGAAGATAAACGTTCAAAAGAAAACAAATACAATCATTGGAAACACTATGCCCATTCATGGGAATGCAGAGAAGCTAACAAAGACAAGTAATGTTTCTTCCTTAAGCAAATCAGGAAGGAATGGAAAGTTCTGCATAACAAGAAATGTTTAACACTGTACTTGCAAGGGAGGAAATTCCTCAATATGACTGCATTTATTAAGCTTACATTTATCAGATCTATATACATTTTTTAAGTGCAAATAAGCTGTTAGAAATAGCAGATTCTTTACAATTATGCATTCACTATGTCTATCCAGGCACTGGAATAGGATCAAAGACTAATAATTTTGGACAGCTGCTGTTTGATGGTCCTGACCTTTAATTACTTAAACCCCAAATCTCCTGAAAGTCTCCTTTCAAACCTCCTTCCAAGTCTCTAGATCTCTCTCAAAGGCTGGCACGAACCCTACCAAAGCAGGTATTCCGCTTTGCTGAGAACAGAGGGCGGTTAGATGATTACGTTGGCCATAACTGTAGTGCAGCTATCAGTTCATTGTCCAAGAGAGATGAATCTCCAAAGAGACAGCCAACATTTACTAGCTAGCAAACAGTTCTGAGTGCTTTATAAAAAGGGGAAGTAAAATATCCTATTTGAAAGAATTAAATATCCATATAAAAGGAGCAATCCCTGCAAATAATTGTACAAACAACCGCTGTATTTGCGTGAAGACTCTAGCTGAAAGGGTTCTTTCTTGTCATAATCAACTTGCTGGCATGCATTGCATCTTTATACACCTGAGCCAGAAAACAAATAAAACTGTACTCATCCCATGTCCAAAAATTATAAAGGCTTCTAAATCCTCAGAGGTTCTTTATTTGTAAGATTTCAGGTGGAATAACAGTAAACATGGAGCATTAAGAAATTAAGTGGTCCACTCATACTTACTAAAATCAGAATGGAACATCAATCAAATTATCATCTTTATCTTAAATTTCTACATCCTGAAATCAAGAAGACATTTGACAACTAACGTGACACTTTTATCTATCAGTTAAGTGCACTGCAACAACCTCAGCAGGTTGAGAGAAGGTGCCATTTAAAAAAAAAAAAAAATCAATCCATTAATCTTCAGGAAGGTAACACGCAATTTATTCTGAAGGCAGAGAATATAACAGCATTTGTCAGGGAAAGACAAAGAAAAAAAGGTCAAATGAACTAAAACAGAACACAAAGAAAGCTAAGAAGAAAATTACTATATACTTATATAAAGTTAGATTTTGGTTACATCATTGCAGTTAACTCTTGCGAAGTTTCGCTGAATACTTACCAGCTCCAGCTAAGGCAGCTGGTTTTTTCTAGAACAAATGCTGGCACTTGCAACAGCACTATCTTAACACTACCTCTGATACACACCTAAAGCTGATTTACTGCAAGGAGTAATTAGGAAGAAAACAGTACTTATTTAGCTATCAGTCAAGCCTGTTCACTGTCTGTACTTTGATGTGAAAAACATCAACAGAAGTTTTCTTAAGCACTGGCTAACTAGTTCAATAGTTTTCTATTTATTTTAGACTAATGCATCTGTGCATGTAAGAAGAACTAACATAACAAGTACTTTTTTTTCATTAAAGACTTAATCTCTCGGGAAGCACTGATTGATATCCAAGCAAAAAAGATGCAAGTAAACTGACTCTAGCAGTCTAGAAGAATGTTAAATAAAATCAAAAAATACAAAAGCTTCTTTAAGGATAATTCCAAAGCTAAGAGATTAGAAGAACGGACTTCCAAACAGAATTGACAAGCCTTAAGTTTCTTACTGGATCCAAAATGACAAATGTTAGCTTCAATAAGCATTAAAAAAAAAAAATGCCCAAAATATTTTCTCCCTCATAAAAACCACACAGTAATGTCTCCTGTTGTTCTATATTATAATTATATTTTAGCAAATTTTTAAGGTACTAGTTCAGTAGGTTTCCCACATTTGAAAACTCCTCACATGCAGCATAGAGCCCAACTGTCGTGCCTGCCGCTTGACAGACGATGACGTTCTGAGCGGACGCATACATACAGCACTGCATTTTTTTCAACTGGTACCTAACCTGAGTGCAAACTTTGAAAGTAAAGCAATTATGACATTTTCAAATTACAGAAGCATTGCAGCATGCATTCTACCTCTTGGTACAACTTATGGCATTTTCAGTGACTGAAAAGGGAAGAGAGAATCCTGAAGACCATGGGAACATCCTAGGACCTCTTCATTAACTAAATGAATATATGGAGACCTTTCAATATGTGATGCACACACTGTGACTTTGAGTGCAGTGATCCAATATAGCGGAGCGAATGGATGTTTGGAAAGGAACAGAAAGGAGAAAAAAAAAAAAAGAAAATCAACATTCTTTAAGTGGAAAACAAACGATTATCTATAATAGGTAGATAATACCTGTATTACTGAGGGCTGCAGTTCACTTTCTGGCTCTTCAATTGTAGCAAATTTTAAGAAGTTTTAAGCATCCACAGAGATTAAAAACAGTAAAAAAGTAGCACTCTAATCTCACTTCTTCTATTTGCAATATAGCAACAACATTAAAGGGATTTGATTAGCCAAATCCCATATTGACTCTCCCATGAGATAAACACCTGAAAAATACCATTCTGCACTGGAGGAGAAAGTAAGTTTTGTTATATATTGTCTCTGTAAAATATAATTCTGTTTTGCACTAATCATATTACTAATACATATTTTCCTCTAATTTAAGAAAACGCCATTTGGCTGTCTATTTAAAGATGAGCTATTACTAACCTTTTTGTATCTCCTTTTTGGACTTTTACCCAGTGCTCCACTTGAGCCATGTTACTTTTTCTTTGAATCTGTTTATCTGGATTTGTTCTGGGAACAAACCCTCTTTTATATGAGCTGGTACCATTCTGCTCCGCTAGGCCAGCACTCATACTTAATGAACTAGGAAGCGTTCCATTCTTCTCAGCTGGCTGAGGTTGAGCTACTTGGGACCGTGGTGCATTCGTTAAGTCTGGAAATAATGAATCAGCTTCTGTTAACGCATGCTTAGCCTTTCCCTTCTTAGTTTCCAGAGTTTCCTTTCTGTGGATATAACGCTCCTCCTCCTCTTTTTCTCTTCTTATCTCTTCACGCTTATCATATCCAAGCATTTCACCTGATTTTTGATAACTTTCTTTTGCATCTGTAATCTCTGCCTTCACACACTCTTTACAGGCATCCACATGATTGACTTGGGGAACAGCTTGCTGATCCACTTTTTCAGTTTCTCTGAAAAGAAAATACATGTCAGTAATGAACACTGCGTAGCTGTGAAAAGTTAATGTGGTCTTGTTACTATTTTAGAAAGGATATTCACAAAAGCACCTTCTCCAGGCTGTGATAAATTTGACAGAAGTGTGTTTAGATAGATATGCGCAGGAAAACTCAGTTGTTATCCCAGTTCGACAAAAGTTACCTTTACGGTGCTATCAAGGAAGCAGAAATCATTTACGCGCATCTGTAAAAATAACTAAAAGTAATAATATTGTATGAAAGAAGTATTCTACTTGTGTAATATTAAGTACAAACAACTGTAAAAAAGAAAGTCTTCCTACCCTGGGAAACAGTGAAAGCCAAAAAACTAAACTCAAACTGCCAACTACTCATTTCAAAGTCAAAAAAGTCTTTCATATCTTTGTAGATGCCTTAGGGCCTAGTCATTGCTGGCCAAGAGGACAGAACAATATCTACATTTGAGTCACTACTATCATTGTCCAGGGAATTTCTAACCTGGGGGCCATTCCTGTAAAAAAATTAAAAATAAAAAATCTCCATTTTTCCTAATTCATCCTGCAATGCACAATAGTTTACTCATTTACCTTATTGTTTAAATATTTCAAAAACTCCATACCAGAAATCTTCATATTAAACTTACAACATACTATAAAATGTCTAAGGATCCTAGAAGTTTTATATTGCTTTTGACACATAACATGCTTCATTTGCAATTTTCTTCATCTCCTTATATGAGCTTCTTGACAACATTTTTTTCTCTTACAATTCAATGGAGTATCATTGATCTCGGAGTAGCACCTCATCTCTGAAACTAAATTCAGCTTCT
This sequence comes from Chroicocephalus ridibundus, assembly GCF_963924245.1. Lineage (NCBI taxonomy): Eukaryota > Metazoa > Chordata > Aves > Charadriiformes > Laridae > Chroicocephalus > Chroicocephalus ridibundus. The sequence continues at coordinate 15,740,894 of NC_086287.1, forward strand.
TTAAAGCTTTATGGAAGGTGAATTCTCAGTAAATGCCATGAAACAATTGTTTTCACTTCAACCTACTTAATATCTCAAAACACATAGTGTACTAGGAGGAAGGACGCTGGATCAATACTTCTAACACGCCAAACTTCCCATTTTCCTTTCAATTACTTCTATCCTTATATAGAAAAAACAGTTAATAGGTTACACACTATTTGAAATTTAAATTAAATCCAGAAAGCTCAACACAAAATTGTATATGATGCAAAGCTCTGGAAGAAATCTTGTTCTTTGCTTACATTTGATTTGCCAAAAGCAAGCAGTAGCAAGCAACTGCACCATGACATTTTAATCCTCACAGCCCCAAGGGTTAAAAGCAGGGCTGTCTCACAGTACAGAGTATTCTTTCACAAAGAGTTGTAGGGAAAGAGTTACATTCCCAAAGTCAAAACATCAAGAAGGCTATACCAATTTTAAGAACAGGGAAAAAACTGGAAGCACGTGAAGGCGCAGCTGAATTTGTCTGCCTCTAGCAATGATTAAGAACAATGGGACAAAAGACATTCTCCTTTTGTCACAGTGCTTTTTTTCTACACTGAGAAACATAAAAAGCTCTTACAAATACTAAAGGTCAGCAAAGTAAGTAAAAAAATAAGCAGTTAATACCTGCATAAATTAGTTTACATCTGTAACCCTATGCAGTTACGATTTACCTATCTTTAACATTCTTTTCCCTCTTAACAGCATTTTAATCCTAGTTCTAAACACTCATTTGAAACAACTCATTACTCTTCTGCCTTTTCCCTTTTACCTATCTCTCCTTGGGGCTGAAGACTGGTTGTTGCAGGTGTATGAATTTGGTCACAAAAACTGTAACTTTTTAACTGAAATTCCCTAAAAAATTATATATACACAGAAATTAATCCATGCCATTAGATGTGGACACACAATTTGTGTATAGACACAAATACTGAACACCAGGTTTTCTTAATTAATGTTAGTTAACTGATTTGCAACAGAATGTAAATTCAAAAGAATTATTTCTTTAAAATAGGAATCAGTTTCGTGTACACATTTGCAAATATCACTTCCAGAAATCACCACCAATCTGATTTTTTTTTAATATCTATATATATATACACACATACATATATATAGATACATAAAATATTAAATAAAATTTTTAAAGCTAACAGTTTGTGTACTGAACTTGCCTCTTCAGTGAAGAGCGTGTTTGCATAAGAGCAGCTTGATTCATAGCCCGGATCCAGCCATTCATATCCTCTTGGGTATCTGCACTGAAGTAGTATGTCCGCATCCCTGAATGCTCTGCCTGAGAGCCAATAACAGAATTCTTATTATAAATATATGCCCGCATACCTGTATGAACTGCCTGCAAAAAAAAAAAAAAGGAAGAAAAGAAATAAGTCAGACAGCCCTTTCCTTTTTTTTCCCCCCAGAAAATTTACCATAACTTTTGCTGCTATCTTTAAATAACTTTCCAGGTTCTTTGACTTTTTCTTGAATTTTGGATAAAATTATTACACTGCCACAATGGGCTGTAGCGCAGCAAACTCAAATAGCACTCTCTGATTTTTACTGAAATTCCTCTACCTCTTTCTTGCACCGTTAATCTAAAAGTGCAGCACTTCTGTTTTTCCTAGTAGGAAATTTCAGCTTTTCATTTTCTCTTAAGGGATACATTTCGTTTGCCATAAATACCATACAAAATAAATTAAAGAAATTCTCACTGAGACACACGTAAGCAAACGAATTTTCCCAGCTCATTTAATAAAGCAATTTATTCAGACAAAACATAGACAAAAAATCTTACAATTCAAGCAATTAAACTGCTTACTTCAGTGATTATAATGCATGTTAAGATCTTTTGGTTAAAGCATGCACTTGAACCTCTGTATTAGCTAAAAAATCACAAGACTTTCTGATAAAGTTAGTAATACAGATGAAATTACCATAGCACATAAAATATTGACAAGTATCTCTGCACACCAAAATACTCCATGAAATTCCACTGCAAATTGGAGGTATTTGGGAATTCCTCTGTAAATATATTCAATATTCAAATGTTTTCAATATGGAATGCCTTTGTAACTCTGGGCTAGTTGAGTATAATCAACTCTCATCCACATTTGTATAAGCAATAGTATAGCTACTACTAAGTCGTAACAGTCCTGAAACACTTGACTATATTTCCTCAAAGTTACTTTACAGATGTGTTTCAGATTAGTAAGGAAAGATTCATTTCCTTACTTTCCTAAAAACTGAAGGCAGTATACTTGGCTTGAAAGCCTCTTGTAATGATATTAAAACAAAAATTAATATTTTTAACTGCTTTTTATAAAACTAAGCCTGCTATCACACACGAAAGCTAGTAGCATGAAACATTGCTGAGACAGGGGTTTTTTAAAAGGAAAAAAAAAAATCTCAACTTTTTAATTTGGCTACATCTTCTTTTAAAGGTTAAACATATTTCATAAATCTTCCCTGAATGACTGGTCTTTTTATTTTGATGAAATCCTCTCCCCCTCATTATTCCAAATTAAAACAAAACAAAAAACTCTCTACAGAGGGCTTCAGAAACACAGCCATAGTTTTGACAAAACCCAGGACATGTAATCGGGTGCAGCCCTCCCTAAATGTTGTAATTTCAGTTGTTTAGCCTGAATTTCCCAAATTACCATAATCTCAGAGACTCGTATCAACAACTACGAAGAGCAAAATATTTGCTTGCTAAATTTCCCTCCCTTTCTATTGGAGCCTGTTCTTATAAACACGTGAAGCGTGGCCTTTCCCTTCTGCGCCTCAAGCGTGGAAGCCTCAGTTTGTTTTGCAAACTGTGGTCACAGAGCCTCCACAGGGGTCGGTCCCCAGCCTGCCATCACACCCATGGTGGAAAGGATGAGTCTGCAGCACAACAGCCAGCTAGAAAAAGGAGGAGGAGAAGGATGAGGAGGAAAGTGTGACATAGAGACGTTCAAGACCATCTCCTTCTAGAAAGAGGCTCTGCTTCCCAACAGCTTTGGCCGATAAGGGAATACAAGGAGGTTTCTCCCTCCCCACTATTAGCTGCCTACGTTACCACAGGAAAACAGGACGTACGTACGTGACACAGTACCTCTGATCAATTGGGTATTTAGGAATCAAAGGATTTTTTTCCATGTTTGCCTGGCTGAGTTCTTTGGGTTTGAGTTTTCTTTGCCATTACTGGGGTCTTTCTGAGTTTTTTTGCCATATTGAAACTGTTACAATTGCTCAAAACAAATATGATTCAGAAGCATTTATTTCATTGCAATTTATGGTTGGCATCCAGTGCAAGAACAGACCAAAAACTGGCAGCTCCATATGTAAAGAAAATCAGTGATTTTAATGCTAGATTTTATGACTACAGGATTCCTTCGCAGACCACGTTGAGGCCATAGAAGCAGATGCTAAAGGAAGTGCAGCAACTCCTGCAGAAAATGCCCCATTGCGGATGACACAGTAGGACCCTACCATGGTTATATACTTGCTGAAAAAAATCCTGAACCTTGGGTAACTAACTGCGGAAACTGCATACCACATCAATAAATGGACTTAACAGCTATCTGTCTTAATTGACCTGCAGGTCCTGATGAACACAACTCATTTGCCTTTCAGGTTCTCTTTTCAGCGGTGCATGACAAACACAGCTGAAAGCACTGCCTAAGAGGCTGTAGGTGAAAACGGTATAAAAATGCAAAGTATGTTGCACCATTCTCCCTTGAGAGACTGAAGCCATCACAGCCATTAACATTCATAGCTTCAGAAGGGATAACTGACATGGTGTATTATTATCAACAAACACGACATTCTGAAGTTCCTAATATATAAAACTGGTTAAAGGAAAAATCAAATATATCTCAGTTATTTATTAGTAGCGTGTTTTATATGCAAGAAAGCCACTTTGTGCCAATGTCCTGTAGCTGTCACTGCTAGCAGACACAGAAGCTAGCGGTTCTTTCCCTTTTTTCTTTTTAAAGCAATAGCTATTAGGATGACTATAGCATACTAAAAAGCCTAAAACACAGCACATGCGCACACGTACACCATACACACAACAGGGAAAAAATAATATTGGTACCTATTCATGCATTCAGATGCCTTAATGTGGATAGATTGAGAAGAAAAGCAGTCTCTCTCCCATAATGCACGGAAGGAGAAATGGACAGTAAACCCCAATGGCATATCAATAGGACAAGACAAGGACAAAAAGTTAAACAAGTTAAAATCATGAAAAGATTCATGTTTCCAAAGAAAATACTTTAAAAAAGACTATACTAGAAGTAACTAATGCCTAGAGCCGTTATGTTCACCTGCAGTAATTCAAAATTCCTAGGAGAGAAAAAGCCACAGTTCACAGGACAGAGGAATGGGGAGGGCAACAGTTTTCTAATAATTGTAATCTCTCAAAGTTAGTCCTCTCAATAAGCTATAAAACACAGGAAATTCTCCCTTATCCTGATGTTTGATATTTGTGAACATTTATGAGCAAAAATTGAAATAATACTCCGAGCCTTCACTATAAACACAACAACAGCACACTACAATCTAACTCATCTTTCACCCTTAAAAATATTGAGCTTTTTCAGGACTTATAGAATCTAGAAAATTCCCTTTCCCAAATTCTAAAATGGCACTTCTCAAATTTATAGCCCTTGGCAGTTCTTCACCTGACTTCCCAGAACCAGAGAAGCTTAATAAGCAATATGGGAGCCTAAGGAAGCAACAATGATCCAGAGAACATAGAGGAACAAACTATGTCAAAATTTTTTAGGAAAACCAGTGAGATCAAAGAAACAGATAAGAAGTTTGCCCTGGTCCCAGGAAGTCTAAGCAATGAACAGATACTTCAATTAGCACATCTTAGAGTGTCAATAATGAAAAGATGTTCAAAATCAAGCTGCAGCAGCATCTTCTGGAAGTCACGGTTCGACCTGGCTTCCTGGCTCTGAATGCCCTCATGCTGAAAGAGTGTATCTCTGAAAGAATTTAAAAGGTAGTATCAAAAAAAAAAAGAGCAATTTGTATCTCCAGCACTACTTCCCACCTCCTACGGGAACATCAGAGCATCCTACATTGACTCTATTTGGTAGCATGATATGCACTGAAATACAAACGTATACTTGCATGTCTTTGCATGAAGTTTAGTTGCTTTCTTTACAGCGAACATTGGTAGGCCTTCCAAGTTTCTCCATTTGTATTACTGTCAGATTCATATAGACGAGTTTACATTCAGTATTCTCTCATATATTTGAACATATATAAGACCAATTTAAAACAGTTTTCATGATTGAGAACTTCATGATGAGGCTGCGATGACAATAACCTTCATAAATTGATACTACTCATGTTTAAAATTGTTGTATTACTAAAGAGTACAGTCAATTCTCTATTAATCGCAGGGAGTATTTCCAGCTATATGTTAATGATGCGCAAACTTTTTGACATTAAAGTCTATACATTGGATTTGTGCTTCCTCACATTTGCATCAACAAAAAATTAATGTATTAAAAAAATGTAGTGATTAGATTAATTAAATAACTTTAAGATGTTAGCTACTGACCTAAATATGCAGTAAGAATCTTGAGTTCTAAAAGGCTGTTACCCAGCTTAATGACAGTAGCTTACAGCTAGTCACAGCACATTGCTTGGGACAAATAAACAATGTGAAAAATTCATCAAGATAAATACTTGATAGCAGATTTTCTAAACAAAACAATTTAGCATACATACTACTATACTTCAAAGTAGGATTTTGATTACATTTGAACAGCCTGTACACAGTTCTGCAGGCCTGTAATTGTTAAACACCCCTTGAGACAGAAAAGCTTAAAGCTGGGCCTTAGGAGATGATGAAAGAAAAAGAATTTTGAGAACTCCTACGGTGTACATTTTAACAGTTAGCAGTGTTTAACATATATCCTAGTGAGCATATATTTTAGAAACCTTCTTCTAACTGAATCATACGCAAAGAGCATCCATGTATTTGCTAAGTAAATTTCCTTCCTTTAGTTTTACAAACAAAAGTGTAGAAATTTTTCGCAGTCTGACTGCTTCCCTAGCTTCAAAAACTCATTGTAACTTAAAACAGCCATTCAAAATGACAGCCTATACCGCTATTGTAACAGAGGATTTACAACAATCTGAATAAATGACAGGCCAAATGTAAAAAGCGACATGGCGCATTCTCCCACTCATTCAGGACTTAAATGTGAAAAAGTCCTATCTTTATTTTGGGTTTAATCTGCTTATGTTTTCTATTTCTGGCTGCACTACGTTCTGTTGTGAGACAGAATGTCCGTCTACGCTCTGGATATCAAAGTGTACTGAAGAGATTAGATAAAGGTAATGCCTGCTGAGTGATGGAATGCCAGTACGGCCGGGCCTCTGCCGCCGTGTGCCCACAGCCGCCTCCGTGACCACTGAACGTCAGTGTTGGATGCGGTCCATGCAACAGGAATCTTACAAAATCCTCCTACTGCCCTAGCAGTTGGTTCTAAATAACATGAAACTGCAGCATCAAGTCTGCAGTCAATCATCAAACACCTAAAGCAGAGTTAAGATTGGCCCAACAAACTAATACATAAAATGTATGTTGTGGGGTTTTTTATACAGATTTCTAGCATAAAGTTTCTTTTGCTATCAACTCTCTACTTCTCTAACAACTTTTTAGTAACAACCCTAATGTTGAAAGTGTCAGGTTACTGGCTTATGCTGATTTTCAGAAAAAGACTCAGATTAAAGACTTGGTAGAGCTCGTATAGGTATGATATCCTAAAAGGAACAGGGGAAGCCTGCAGTTGCTTCTGGAAACGTTTAACTGTGATCACAACCACGGATTCTACTCTGCAGGAAAGGAGAGGCACAATTTGGCAGTGGTGACTTGAGAGCTTGCCTAAAGAACATGCTGCTTGGAAACTACATGTGTGTATGTGTGTCTCTGTGTGTGTGCGTGTATATATATACACGCACACACACAGAGGGTTTGGTTTTTTTCCCCCCTTATCACTGGTAGTGTTAAACTCGTTAACAATCCTAATAGACATTTGATTTAACATTTACAAACATCCTTTCAATAAAATAAAAAGCAGATATTTTTTTTCTGAACTCTAAAGCAACTAGGTACCATCGCTGCTTTCTTTATCTCCTTCCCAGACTGCACTAATAGTTATTCAAGAGCAGTAGAAGCCTAGAAGTACGTTAGGTCCTCTTCTTTCAGTTTGTGCTTCTTCCTAGGAAAAGGCCCTAGAAGAGGAGGGCCTGATGAATTACGCTCATTAAATATTAGAGTGGAATGTTTTTCTTAAACAAAGGTTCCTTTGTAGCGTGCCCTGCTATCTCACGTTCAATGCTTTTGAAAAAGTACAATAAACATTTCCACAAAGTGCACTGAGTCTTTTTTTAAACATATTTCCCAAGTTAATATTTGTTTAATAAATTTCAAACCATTATCCACTTGAAAATAGAACCCAAAGCAACAAAAGGCAGCCTACAGTTTTAAAACACCCAAAAAATCAAAATGCAAGACAAAGTCTAAGCTGAGCACACGTTCTTTGTAATTTCAGCACAGAACAAAATTTAAACAGAAAATTTCCTTCTAGACCTCCTAAAACATACCTGATCAAAACCTGATTTCTAAACTTTTTTTTTTTTGAAGTACATTGCTCATTTGCTTGACATAAAAACAGGTTCTGCTCCAAGTATCAGTAGCACTTAAATCTGCAACATACACTGGAGTTTCTAAACTTTGCCTTAGTGCTGCAGCTCAGACAATCAGAGTCAGGTTTCTCCAATGTCAAGAAGGAATGCATGTTTTATTTCATTTTCATAGGTTTTTATAACAAAGAACAGAACTGTAAATGATACGATTGATTAAAAAAAAAAAAAAAAAAGCCACAAAACCAAACGCAAAAACAATTGAGTATTTTTTCTTTAAAAAACTCCATGTCATGTAGGACAACTATTGCTCCCCCTCAAAAAAGGAGAAAAAAATTGATTACTCTTTTTCCCCTTGAACTGAGGAAATTATACATCAAAAGCTAGCATTGCCATTTTCTAACTGCAAGAATTGAGCTGATTCTTTTATTTAAAAAAGAACGCAATAACACCAAAAGACCGTCAGTCCACTATGAGATCAAGTACTCTATAAAGAAAAAACTGTCAATTTTTCTTTCAATTTGTAAACACTACTGGAACAACTTATCAATGCTAATTTATAATTTTAGAAACAGTATCTTTACTCACAGAGACATTACTCAGCTCTAAAGACACTTACATAGTAACAGATATATGAATGTAAATTCATAAGCAACAAAAAAAGTCCTATGTCACATTTGAGCAGGTAGTCAATAAACCTGTCTACTTTTAAAAAAATAATAAATAAAATGGGAAAGCGGATGACATTTCTGTTTACAACAGCATCTTTTCTAATGCAAATAAGCATTTTTAAATATGATTAACTAATAAGCTTTGTAACTGTACCTTAAAAGAAAATTTCCGATTTATGCGATCTTCAGGTCCAACTGGAGATATTACGTAACTAGGCAATGGTATGCTCCCCAAAACAGATTCTTCTCTGCTGTCTGTTGAATAAAAAAAATACAATCTAATTCACTGTACTTTTCAGTGGGGTAACAATACATTTTCCTTGATGGATGCACATACAACAGGCATTAAGTAGAAAGAAGAGTGGTTCAGACTGGATATAAGGAAAAGAATTTTCCCCGTGAGGACAGAGCGGCAGCAGAACAGGCTGACCAGGGTGGTTGTGCCATCTCCATCCTTGGAGGTTTTCAAGATCAGTTTGGGGTTTTGTTGATTTTCTTTTGGGAGGGGTTGATTTTTTTAGTTTCAGACAGAAGAATATGCTTTGAGAATAAAGCTTATCGTGAGAAATGAACTCTGACAGGCTGCATAACGCGATGGACCTTCCATTTAGCATTCTACATCTAGGCTAATTGCTATAATTAGGAAACCTCTATTACTGTTGGCTCTAAAGTGATCAGCAGCAGAAATGCAGTGCCTAGAAATATAAATTCCAAGTTTCATATTCCGTAATGCTTTCCCAAAATTGCAGCACACTACGCAATACCCAAAACTTCAAAATAACCTTATGTAATACCATTATTCCTAGTTCAGGCTAAGAGGGCATCTAACCTTTTTTGGTAGAAACACTGGATTCAGAGGTTCTCACTCTTACATTATCCCTTCGATTAAAGCTGCACCAATGCCCTGATCTGGCCACCGGGCATTCTCAACAAAGCATCTGTCCAAGTGCAAGCAAGTAGGTAAGAGAACGCAGACCAGAGATGGGATAAATCTTAAACTGGTATTGCTGCCAAATTTTTTTGCAGCATAACTCTTGCCATATATCATACAGCACACCCTTGTTCCCCGACTCTGGCCTGAAATTTGCGGTGCATTAAGGACATATGGATAAGGAACTGTTTCACTATGCATCTCCTCAGAATACCTAACTGTATCTGAAGAGTTCAATTAGTTCAATTAGCTTGCAATGTGATTTGAACAGGTGAGCTGTTACAGACTAACTCAAAAGAACTAGTATCTACTCACCTTTGTAGTAAAACAAACAATAATCAGCAAGCACAAACCATCGTCTTTTCCACAGTCGCATTCCAGAGCTATCCTGAAATGCAAGAAATATGATACACTTTTAATTTAAGGAAAGTAAACAGTTTATCATACCACACTGTACCTGTGAGTAGTTTAAAAGAAGTTTACCTAAATATGATATTAATTGCAAAAACAAGTGGTTCATATTTTAGTAAAATATTATGTACTAAGAAAGATAAGGAGCAAAACATTCAGCTATAAAATAATTAGGGTAGAATATTCAAGCCGTTAATTTTCATTAAGTAATTAAACTTGCATCCCCAACGAGCATTCAGATTAGCTTTCTACACAACCAATGCATATTTTATCTAGACAGATTTATCCTGCAACAAAGAAACAAAGTATGCATCTGGATGGCTAAATATCAACAAGGATGGCCTGTAGACCAAGATGAAAATCACTACACAGCTGTGAAGTATGACCTCACATTTCAGACAATGATCCCCTATAATTCTACGGTCAACCTCCCATATGTTATCCATGCCTAAAATGTAATTTAATCAAATATTCCTTAGGAACTAAAACAGGGTGCATATTGTGCAAATTTTAATGAAATATAATGTAATATGCCTGTGGAGATCTGTATATATCTCTCTATATATAACATATATCTCCTTGTCAAAATGAGCTATATATATACTGAAATTAATTTCAGAAGCTTGTAAAATTGCCAGGCTGTAATCTAAGCAAGTACAACTTACTCAGTTGAGGTAGGCTTTGATGAGACCAGCAGCACAGAAAACATCTTCAGGCTTTAAGTGCTTGCAAGTAGAGGAAAGGGGACAGAAGGAAATAGCTAGAGGAACATCACGTATACTATTTCCCTTCTTCTTTCTACCGTCATATTAAGTACACAAGGACTTTCTTCCCTTTACTTTTTCATGCTACATTGCTGTCAACACATACTGTGTCTGAGTACTTATTCTGTCCTGAAAACTAATGGACTTGGGTTGTGGATGTCAACAGAGTTGACAGCAGAATACAGCTCTCCACACAGGAGGAAGTGGATGGCTGTCAGCTGTTTCACTTTCCTGTATATGTAGAATCCTAATCGTAAGCCTTAGATTTCAGCCTTCTCCTACTCATCCCTAAACCTAGCTGCTGGATCTCTGGTGATAATCTCATGGACGCTGACTGCCAAATTAGAAGCAGGGAAGTATTCTCATACAACAAACAGCTTTATTCACTTTTTGCTCTCAAGGATGTGCTTCTGTCAGCTTAAGAGTTCAAGATGCAGCAGCTGTAAAATTATGTTTGTTGGGTGAAATCCTATAATCCAGCCTTTGGTTGGATACTAGCCTTGGTGACAGCAGTGTGTGGTGAACGTGTCCCTGTCTCCCTTCATTTTCTCCCTCCTGCTTCTGGAGAACAAAAGGCATATGGGTTGGAATTAAGCCTTTGATATGGGTATAAGGGCAGAAGCAAGCAAATGGAATAAGGCCTTGACGGCCAACCTCGGATTTATAGTGCATCCTGAAAGAGATTGAGATCAGCCTGATGGCAAGCCATCAGGATAAAACAGGGAAAAGAACCAGATTTAGACAATAAAGTTATAGCCTCAACATTTAACCATGATGGCGGTGATGTGCATCTATCATTGTTTACACGTCTGAATCATATCTGTAGGTAAAACTTGGTTTTCACACTTGCTGAGCACAAGCCCCTCATTACAGAAGCTTGTGGGAGCACCCAACACTGCCCTGCATCACCACCTTTGGAGCTTCTGTTTTTCTGGTTACTTGGTGGAAGGGACTTATTTTTACTTCGTGATTGCATTGAAGTATACGAACAGAAACAGATGATTCCATGCATACCTGTTTGTGTAGCCAGCCTCTTACTATAACAGGAACATTGGGATTCCTCCTGATAGCTTGTTCCCTCTTTCCAAAGCTATGAACTTTGTTTCCAGCCTTCACAATCTGTAAAGAAGTATAATGTAGCAGTGGTTTTTAAACTGCACTGAGACCCATTTCATATTACAAATAACCGTACTGCAATAATTCATACTTCATTACACAGTAACAAAGTATTTATAGCATTTTCAAGGGCGAGTAAATAGACAATGATATTTACAACACAGCAAAGTCAATCTCCCACTTTCATCAACCAATGCCAGGATGGGTTGCCAACTCCCAGCTGAACAGCAGCAGCACTGGTGACTCAAGTCTGAAAGGCAGAACTGCTGAAGTTTTAGTGTGCTTGGGCAGTATTTTTGAGTGTACTACAAAAGCTGTGTGCAAGTCTCTCTCTGCAACACGGTACAAGTCTCCTACACACACAGGACTTTGTGCGCATGAATCCTGCTTTTGCTGTTCATTCTTTGTGGGGGGTTTTGGTTGTTTTAGGTTTTCTTTCCTCTTTAAATTCAAACAACGTTGATAGCTCAATAAAATGTTTGGACTTTGACCCTGCAAACAAAAGGAGAAGACAGAATGACGCTGCTAAGGAGAGACCTAGACTGCAGTAAGTGGAAATCACAAGGTCTAGGTAATGGTTTGTGTTTTACTGCAACCTCAGTTTTGACTCACATGGGCAAAACTATTTCAAAAACAAATAAGGAAAGCCTATCAGTCCGTGAAAAAGACAGCAAGAATCTCTGGATGAATAACCTGCCTGTTCTTTTCCATTCTCAGCACAGTTTGCAACTGCAATTGCTTTAGGAACCTGAGGTGCACAGACCACCCTTACAGTTGCTCCCAACTTCTCCAAGGAAAGAGCTGTCCAGATTTGGACAGGATCCTCTCTGTCTCCTTCCTACAATGTCTCCTTTGTTTGAACCTCTTCTTTCTGTCAGCACATTTGTCACAAGCAAGGGATGATATCATAAAAATATCTCAGCGTACTGCTTCTACCAGTCAGGCAACATCTGGACCAGAAGACAGCAAAGATATTAATAAAATATTCTAGCAATATATAGAATCATAGAATGGTTTGGTTGGAAGGGACCATAAAGATCATCTAGTTCCTGCCCCCCTGCCATGGGCAGGGACACCTCCCACTAGACCAGGCGGCTCAAAGCCCCATCCAGCCTGGCCTTGAACACTTCCAGGGATGGGGCAGCCACAACTTCCCTGGGCAACCTGTTCCAGTGCCTCACCACCCTCACAGTAAAGAATTTCTTCCTGATACCTCATCTAAATCTCCCCTCTTTCAGTTTGAAGCCATTAAATGGATTCTGTTAATTTTGAGGCCAGGTTTTACTAGTCTGCGCTAAATTTCACACATTTCAGTAGTCATAAGCACACATCTTAACGCAGGATTAAGATAATAGCAATAATCAGTAAGAAAAAAAAAAAATCACTTTTTCTGTAGTGCTACAGCATGTAAAACAGCAATGTAGATTTAACACTCACAGGAGATATCAAGGGGCAGATTTTACTAGGCACTTTCCCCGAGGTCTGTTTACTGGGAAGCTGCATGCTGCTTGCAGCTCTGCTGAGAAGTCAGGTGAGCTGCATGTCAGGGCTCTTTCTGTGGAACACCCTGACACTTAGGAGACAGGAATAATGCCAAGCATGGGCTTTTCCCTAGGAGTAACACCTCGCCTGACACCTCAGGGACAGCCTGCACAAGATTTCTCCGCGGTCCAGGCCAGCCCAGGAGGATCACCCGAGCAGCCCCAGCTGTTCTAGGGCTGCACAAACCTATCAGGCCAGGCTGTAAACAGCAACAGGTTTCTGAGCTGATGCAACTGCCATTCCACTGGCAACAAGCAGTTCCCAGTAAAAGCCAGGTGAGGATGGTATCCCTGAGACCTCCCAGCCCATTTCTCTGCCGTTCCTATGCTACGACACTCAGCTGACAGGCTGCAGAGCACTAGCTTTGTGCAAACACAGCGTGTCAAGTATGACCACAAAATCTCTCTCTCAGACCTACAAGCAGCGAGTCTGAGACTAAAGGAAGGACGAAAGCTGATGTCAGGCATTTTGTGTTCGCTATTGAAAATATTTCAAAAGATAACTTGCGAACAACCTGTGTGCAAATATCGCTTTAAATGAACACACAAAGATGTATCATGAGGACAGCCGAGCTCTGAATGATCATATGATCATCAGGCCAAGCCATAGATATTTTCTTTTAAGACTTTAAAAAAAAAAATAAAAAAAATCAACAGTAATCAATTCAGTCAAGATTTTAAAATACTGTTGCCAAATGTTAGACGCAACAGCTACATTACAAGGGTGATGACAAATCATGAGGCCAAAACTGTTTAAGGCTCTGAAAGTCAAAAATCTATGCTTGAACATAAATCAATTTACAAAATGTACAGAATTTAGTTTCCTAGTTTTTCTTTCCCATATTTATCCTAGGAAGGGTGGATGACCTGAGGAACAGTTAAAGTATAGCTGATCTGGCTACAGCAGGGTTTAAATTTCATTTTTTCCTCAAGATGCCCTGTCAGTGACTAAGCACACTGATTCTCTGGCCTTATTTAATTTTAAAAAAATGTAGACCACAATGTAGAAAAGTCATCCTTGGATTTGGTCAAAAAGACCAAACAATTTCTATTACACGGGAGGGGGAAAAGTTTTCCTAAGGCTGTGTGTTCTTTATCAATACAATACCCATAGTAGAAACTAAAAATCATTTTATGGTGTTTTATGTAACTAAAATTTTCACATAATCTATAGAATTAATCATCTCATTCTGCTCTGGAATAAAACAAAGAATAACAGATACTGAATGGCATGCCTTGCTTCCACTGGCCAGAATAAAGTGTTATTTTTGAAGAAAAGATATATTTTAAAAAAATATTTCTCTGTACTGCAGTAGTCTTTTCCTAACTTAAAATATTCTGATGTCATTGTCGTGTGTTGAAAAATGCAGGTCAGAGCAGCTGCCTGTGTCACTGAAGACAAAGAAGTTGCTTTTGACTTCACTACATTTGTTATGCTGGCTTGTCTGTGAATGACTCATAAGTTTTTCCAAAAAACCCAAAATGTCAAGAGCCAAAATTTTCAAATCCCTTTTCATCACGGTGTCATCTTCTTCCTTACAGTAGCCTCTAGCTGGGGAGGAAAGTTGCTAACTTAATTATAAAATGTAATTCTCTTTTTTTCTAAAACTGGACAGTCAAAAAAAAAAAGTAAACAGCCTTTCATTTGGAACAGATTTTCTAAATAGCAAAAAGGAAGACTGTACCTTGGTAAAAATATGGATATATATATATACACACACACACATAAAAGAACACATAACTTACTTTCAATCTACAGGGAATTGAAAAAAAAAAAAAAACCAACCCACAACAAAACCAACCCACAAAACGCCCCACTTGTTTAACTCTACATCATAAACTCTTCCATTCAAAAAAATCTCACTGTTTTACTAACAAACGAACTCAGGAATCCTTTCAGTATCTCTAAGAAAATTAGACAAAATCCTTATTTTTCAGATAGGCAAACCTGAAACGCTCAGAAATTTATGCTCTTCATATTGCACATTCATCTACAGTGGCCCTGAATTAAACCCTGTGTTCTACACTCCAGCCGCAGGGAGTCCCACAGAGCTGGCATCATGGCATACACGTCACCATCGCCTGCTTCTCTCAACTGCTAGACCCATTCTTTATTTACTTGTTGTAATCCTCACCAGTTCACCTTGGAAAAATACCAGCAAACTATCTGCGTCATCAACAATTCAATTACTTCTCTTGCACAGAACCCATCCAAAAAATACTCTCAAAACATAGATAGTAATAAATACGTTACACTTCTGTCCTTTACGCTTTCGACTTGACCAAAGTATGGTGTAGCACAGTAACATTTACAAGCTTCCATTCACACCATCAGACGATTTAACAGACTAAATTCCAAATGTACCTTACTCTCAAACTGAAACAGATCTTTATTCCTCAATATCCTTCATTTGTAACAAATATAAATGGCTTTTAATATAGTTAATAACAGGGAAAAAATTACTCATCTGTAATTGAATTGGCTGTGAAAAAGCAGATCTTTGGGACAGAGAACAATTGTGGTTTATCAGCACATCCTTTTGCTGTTTATTTCGTCAGCTCCATATCCCTCAAATTTCAAAAGGAAGGATAGACTGCATTGGTCTAAAGTCTTCAGATGACTTATTCAGATAGTGACAGCACCAAAATGGTGGGGCCCACCCCAAGAACCTATGTGCATTTCTGCAAAACTGCCCATCTCAGCTGTCTTACAAAGTGAAGCCTTAAATATTTTATATGCACATCAATGGAACATAATGACATTTTGATAAGTATAAGTGTCATTTTGGTTTCTCCTTTTTCTTCTTTCCAAAATGCTCCTCTCATTGTACACTGTAAAACTGACACTGCTGGAAAGAACATGTGAAATTCTCTTTCCAAATAATTACTTTCTATTTCAGAAGATTTAGTCAATCCAAGCTCAGACTTGACCACTGCAACAAGCAAGCCAATAGTCTTCATCTCTTTCATCTCGAACTGAGAATGACAAATCTGCTGTACAGCTGGCAGCTTACCTTCCCCCTCCACCCCAAATGTAGCAATTCTTAGCTGTCAACTTTCTGCAGAATAACCAAGTGGAAAGCCATGTACCTCTTCCTGCACTTTCTGATTTGGTGCTACTTCAATGTGCATAGCTCTATATAAAAATCAGTTTGAATTTGGCCAACATTCCAACCCTGTACTTACATAGTTCTGTGATGGCATTTGCAGGACAAACCTATGAAAGCATTTCATAAGAGATAATAATTAGCTGTGGGTATGTAGCTAGAGACCTTTGCCAGGACAAACAGAACGTGTCTCTGGCTTCATGACTGTGTCTCACATCTGCATCTGGGAAGCCACTCTTTGAAAGAATGATTATGGAATTAATGGAAGAAAACATCTAGAAAGAGATGAAAGGATCTTAAAATCTACTCTCAACGTGCCAGAAGTTAACCTCAAAATGGAGGACACAGGTTATTCACTTTACAGTCTTTGTTCTCGTTGTTAATTAACTTGAATTAATTTTGTGTTAGGCTGTGAAGGAATTCAACAGAATTCTGACTCTACAGAACGAGAGGAGTGATTTCAAGCCTGGAAACACATGCAATGATGAAACAAAACACATATAAGAAAGATGTCGATTCTCTGTCTTACTCAAAATTCCATTAAAGTACCTACTGAGGGCCTGCAGCAGGATGCATCTTATATAAACAAATTTGGTGGAGAAGAAAAGTACAGACAAGTGCTTTACAAGAGCTATATTCAAAGTCTAAAGCTGCCACGTATTAAAAAAATGCCACATCTGGGAGCCTGCCAGAAGCACGAGTGGCCACACTTAGACTGCACTGCAATCAAAACAGAAGCAGAGACCAAAACTAGACCAACTGAAGTTTCGGGAGGTGATTCTGCATATTCTCCAAGCTGTGATGGAAAGAGCATTACCCTCACCTTTAGCCATGCAGTTCTGATGTGTCCAGTGACCTAGCTTCTAGCATGTGGGTGGCCCTGTAAATTGTAATCAGTGACCATTTTTGATCTCACTGCTTTGCAAAGCCTGATTAGATCAATGCAAACACATAACAAAGGGAAGCAGCAGGAGCAGGTGACAATGCATGCTTTTTGGCACAAGGGGGATGCTGGGTAAGTTAAAGCCAGCTGCATCACTGGAGAAATCCCAATCTCAATGCAGAGTATCAGGTCCCCATTAAGTCTGCTGGTTTTAAGAGCGAAAAAATGAGCCTTCTCCCTCTAATGCTGGCTTTAAAAAAATCAGAATAAGGAGGATAAATACAGTAAACACAAATGCCCAAGTACTTTGGATAAGTTCAACTGTTGCAATATCAAAAAGAAACATATCAAGTAACTCAGGTAACCTAAGTTTACTGTTTTCAGTGATAACTTTACCTAGCACTTTAAAGCTATACGTATCCTTGAAATTTGACACATGACAATCTTTACATTGGTCGAATAAACTATACATTTTTAGATTTTAATGAAATTGTTTTCATATCCAATATTCACCCAAGCTATTCAAAACATTAGAAAAAGATTTTAAGTGATTCCAACTCAATAAAAATATCTTTGCAATCAATTTGGCAAAATCCTTTCTTCAACTCAATTACTTAACAGGCTTCACATCTTTGCATTTAAAAAACCACTGAGGTTTAAAAACTGCAGGCAAAGTTAAGAAATCTATCTTATCTCCGCTAATTCTTCCAGTATTTTTTTGCTTCTTTTTACCCAGCCCCCACCCAATCTCACTGTACTGTAATTTACTGTAAGGTCAAAGAAGCATCAAAATAGTTGGTGACACTTCAAGAACAGTATTTTATTATATTTTGTGCAATAATAAACTCAGGCCCTTTGTCAATGCCAAATAATGGATTTTCCTATTAGTAAACATTCTGTGTGTAAACTTGGTGTGTGTACTGTTTGTGCACTACAGTGATGGCAGAAAAGGACCCACGCTGCTACTGAGAGGAGGAACAGCAGTAACGTTTCATGGAAAAGAAAGAACTGCAAATTACAGTTCCTGGTATTCCGCAGCATTTTTCACCCTATATCCTGGACTATCCAAAGGCTTGCCAGAATACTAGTATTACATATACTTACTTCCACTCTTAAGAAGCCTCTCAAACTTTGTATGTCACAATAATCGCTATTTTTTGAATTACCATTCAACACTGTCTTGTGGGTATATGGTGTTCCTGTGCTGTAAAAAGGTTTTTGCTTGGGTAGAAGATATTACCTCTTCTTTGAGGTAAGTTATTAGACTTCGAGTCTCAACCCACTGTCCTATTAAAATCAGCATTAAAAGAGTATTGGATTTAAAGTGAGTGAAGTTCTAATCATCAAGCTTGTTTTAACAATAGCATTTTTCCTTTACCTTAGAGACAGGTTTTGTATCAACGGCGGATGTAGTTACTGCAGTGGATGTTTCACTGACCATGCTTGAAGGTCTTTGGTTTATTTCTTGCTTGGACATAGATGAATTCTGTCTAGAAAACAAACAAAACCAGATAATCTAATGCACATTGTTTCAAACAGTCAGCTTTACCTTTTTATATTTAAGATTCACAGTAAGCAAATGAATGACAGGTCAATCAAACATATCCCATGCATCTAAAACTTCCTTTGCAGCACCCCTATTATTTTGATTTCAGGTATTTCTCAAGCAGATGCTGCCAGTGACATCTGATGACTGATATTTGCCAATGTATTAGGAGGAAGAAACCTGCCAAGGTGTCTGCAAATCCAGCCGAGAATCAAGATATAACAATGAGCACTCAGAGAAGATAAGGCAATGCAGAGAAACTCAATTGTGACCAATTTAAAGGCTTAGTTGCAAACAGGTGGAAAAGCCTGTACTGGGGAGGGAAGGACAGGAGGCAGCATTTTGCAATAACTGGCTTCTTATTTAAAATCAAAGCGAGACTAGCCTACTGTTAGATCTTGCACTAACTTAATGTTAGATCTCTGAACCTGCCCAAAATGTGATTCATACTACAATATGAATTATTAAAATACCTTTTAAGTGAAATGGTGCAATTCGTGGCAGATACTGTTAGAAATAAATGACTTCTGAGTCATACTGAGATTCACGAAATCTTGATAACTAGCTCAGATGAAGATACCCGTTAAAAGCATACCATAAGAACACGTTCAACAAGTAAGAATTCAGCACTGCTGCCCAGTTGAAGAAATAAGAAGGTAAATGAAGTACAAAATCTTGTGGAATCCAACAAGCATGTTGTGAAGAGAAGCCTCAGCAGCCTTGACAACAAGTTGTGAATTAAACCCACATGTGGTATTTTCAAAAATCATTGACAACATATTTTAGCAAATTGTATTTTAGGAACAAGTAGCAATACAATCACATCAGAAAAAAAAAAAAAACAAAACAAAGCAAACTATTAACAAAAGACATACAAGCCATGACAAACCTTATGGTTGCTACTATCAAAATTCAACCGCATTCTGAAAAGAATAGAGTAATCCTGAGCAGTTACCACTCATAAGAACACAGAAGAGTGTGTGATTGTAGTAGCTCAACACAGGTTTTAACTGAGGACAAAGCATTTGCCACCATTGCTCTTCCTCAGTTACAACTTGAACAATTACCTGTGTCCAAAAGCTTTTGTAGTTGATTTGGTGTCAGGGAGAGCACATTTTTCCATTTGTGACCACACAGTTTTAATTAAGCTTGCGAGGAAATAACACAACTTTTCGGTTATGCCTTGCTTATCTGGCATAAAATACCTTCTTTCTAGCTTTCATACATAAGCTCAGGTCCAAGATATGAGAACAAACTACAGCAAGTCCCTAAAATCCCTGGCCAGACTTTAATGCACGAGAGCTTCATCATGTCAGTTTGAGTCAATTTGCCTTACCTCTCACAAATCAGGTACCCTACTTCAGCATTTAATCAGCCTTAGGAATATCCAGTTTCAGCAAAGAGCAAATTAAGACACTTCCCGTATATTACGCTGCCTGACTAAGCTATTTCTGTTGATCAGCCAGTCTTATTATCTGCTTTTGACTCTGTTCTCACTTGTTCCCTTCCCACTCTATAAACTTTCAGAACAAGTAAAAAATGCAGACTTAAAACATGCCTGCATCTTACTTGGAAAACCATCTCACTCGCCTTTTCCTAATAGTTACTTATCAAAAAGGTTCTATTTCCCTGCTTGAGGCAATTAAACAGAGAGTAGGTATTTCAATGCGGGAGGAACACTAACAGAGATGTGACAGTGTTCTACTTTGCCTCCTCAAAAGGAATTTAAAGGATTAGATTTGATATCATCAAGAAGGCCACTAGAACTGAGTTGCAAAAGTATGAAAACAAAACACATCCAAAGAAAATATTTTGGCCTTAGAAGACAGAAACTTTCTCTTCTTCCCTTGAGGTTTAGATTCTTTACAATGTCCACACCACAAACTATTGAGTTTTATACTGTAGGACAGTCGCACGATATATGTTATTTTCCAGATACCCACTGAGGCAAGGATAAGAAAGAAGTGCAGGGAAGAGGAGATAGCACATAATGTCCAGAAAATCTGTAGGCTTTCCAGGCTATAGATAATCTGATTAGATTATGTTTCTCTGTAGGCTTTCCAGGCTACTGATAATCTGATTAGATTATGTTTCTTCATTTTATAGAATAGCTATTTCATAGAGATCTAACTTCTTCAGGAAAGCTAAAAATGAAAAATAAAATTTAACTTTCAAGAAGTTGGAATTAATTTTTACCAATAAAAGCATTAATATGGAAAGAAAAACAGCCCCAGAGGAATGGTTTTAATCTACAAATTAGGGTAGGCAAACTCAGATTGAACAGATTTTCACTATTCCACAAAATACTGTTTTCACGGTAGCTTAAAACACACTGCAGGTTGGGTTTTTTTTAAATAAAAATTTAGAACTACAGAGGAAGATAAGCTTTATATGTTTAACAAGACCATTACTATCAGGAAATCACAATGCAATACAGAACCATAAACACATACTTTCTAAGCATTTATAATTTGACCATTTAGCAATTTCTCTTCCACTTGCTACTGAAAATGATCATTGCCAATAAATCAAGCTTTCCTTTTCTAGAAGTACCAAGATTAATGATGAACTTCAACTGGGAAAAGAACAAATTCAGAAGGAGAAAAAAGTTTTTTTTTTAAAAAATGTAAGGGTGTTGCGAGGTGGAAGAACTCAAATAGCCATCAAAAGAGACAGTGAGCCCATTGAAAGAGAAAATAGATTATTGTTCTCCTAAAAAACCACCTTCGGCAGCAAACACTAGTGGTCCAAACTTTCTGTACCTGAGATATAACGGAAAACACCAAACAACATTGAAAATGAATTGGAGAACTCACATATAGAATTTCAAGAATAAAAGAGATTTGCCTGAAATCAGAACATAACAAAACTCAAGTATGCAAGTCTTAATAGCCAATTAATATTCTCAGTCTGTTTTTAAAAGCAAATAAAAATACATAGAATATGCAGAATTACCTGAAACATCCCAGCACGTTAATAGAGTTAACACTGTCCTAATAGTATTTACAGATTCATCTTTAAAAATAAGTGACTACAGCATTTACTCTGTGCACTCAGAAACATTAGTTCAGAACCATTATTACCAAAGATGTTTGATAATATTTGTTATCCAAGATACCCCATTCTGGGGTATTTACATTCGGAGCTCCAGTCCCCTGTAAATTTTTTTTTTAAAAATACTTGAAAATAATACTCTATATAGTATCTCCTGTCAAGTGACTCCCTGCTCTACTCAAACAGTGTCAGTATGTCTACAAAAATTACATTGACTAGCTAAAAAAAATTACATGGCCAGTATTTGATTTATTTAAAAAAAAAAAGCAAACAAACACTGAACAACGACAACAAAACTATTACTTCAGTAGCCCATATTGGAAATGCAATACTCACGAGAGAGCACATTCCTTTTCTCTAAAGGATCATAAAGATCAGTCGACTTAGAAGATCCACATTCATAGCAGCAACTCAAAAAGTTTATTTTGTTGGAACCAAATAGGACACAATAACATCATGCCAATCTAGCTTTAATACTAATAAATTTCCTATTCATCTAGATAAAAATTTAACTGTCCTAGTATTTCTATACATGTAAACATGGCAGATGTTTATTTTGGGGCTGTTTGGGTTTCCTCCTTTCTCTCCACCTGATATTTTTGCTGCTATAGTAACCAAATGCAATAGACAAAATAAGATGGCTCTCTCCCCAGAGGTGATATACAGGCTTTACCAGCTGCACAAAAAACAGGCAAAGAAGAAGATAACACTCATTGGATTAGCCACGGTATTTTTTTTTCTATATTTCTACATTTATGAAGAAGTCTTATCTTTTTTAAGTACTATCTTCTCACTTGCAAACATACTACTGTCACAAATATATTATAAAGCTTCTAATACACAGCTACTAGTATTTCGCAACAGATACAGGTAGATAAATGTCAGTAAATGCCTCCTTCTTCCTTTCTGTATACAATTATTTAAAGAACTGTTATTTAAAGAAAGATAAGAGAGAAGGAATCTAAACATTATGTACATCTATCCTAAATAATTCTACCACAGATTTTTCAGAGAAATGTGCATATAACAATGTGGTTAAACTAAAATCTAACACCTGTCTGGCAGCCTTATCATTAATGCTCATTTTTCCATTGGTTGTTTAGGAAAGGTCCCCTTGTGGATTAAGCGTTCATTAAAAACATGGAAGTAAAGCACAGAAATTAAGAGACAGTTGTGAAATGGAGGGAGGCTATCAGAGGGACTTCCCGTACAGACAAGGTGTTCACATTATTTAGAAGTGATCCTGAAAACTATGAAGTGACTAAGTCAATAGAGGACAAAGATTATTCTGGACAAAAACTGAAATGCTGACAGGAGCAGATAGAAAAATAATCCTAAAATATGAGTAACCATGTGATAAGATGCCAAACTGAATTCAGTGTCAACAACAGAAAACTCATTTAAAGGTGGAAGAAATTAAAAACATCTCTGCATCTTTTATTGCTCAAAAGAAAATTGGCAATATGAGGAAAAGGGTATTTTTAAATCTTAGCACAATGAGTAACAGCAGCCAAATTATGTTAAGAATTATTAGGAAAGGAATACAGAAGAAAAAGTACAATTACATTATTATAAAAAACAATAAACTCATACGTTGAATACTGCATTCAGTATTCAGTACTGTAACCAATCACTCCATCAGAAAAAAAAGACAAATATAAAAGCCTCATACAGAAAAGAGAGCGCTCAGGCAGAGGTAGTGAAAGGTACAGAACACACGTCCCACACACTAAGTGACCAAAGCTGCAAAGCTCGGAAAAAATAAAATGAGAGGTGGGGATTTGACAGTATTCTCAGCTAAGAATGGGTTAGGAAATATTAATCACCATTTCTCAAAAAAAACTCAGACTAAATAAGAACACATTTAGGAAGAAGGAAGATCATAAGGATTAAAAGATAATGTAATTCAAAATTTATAGGTTCCAGGCAATACTCTTTGTTTTTATCCTCCAGTTACAACAGAGTTGAGGAAATCAGATTTTGGCTTAAAATCCAAGATTGATATGATATTGTTTAAAAGGGGAAATGCCTTAGGAAAAGACTAGTGAAATATAGCCTCAGTCTTCCACTTAAAGTATCCAATTCTCATTCAATCAAGTGAGGCAAGGGCGTCTGGTTCGTAACTGACTCATAAACAAGCTAGGATTACATCACTTATTGACATCATTTTCCAAAACTTCGTTTCAAATCTTCCTGCCAGAACATTGCTTCCTGGATGAGAAATGGCCAGAGCAGTCTGTACAGTCATCATTTCTGGATTACTGCAAATTATTTTTCTGACGTTAAACGTGTCCTTTTAATAGACACAATTGTTGCAGCCTGAAAAAGTTTGTGCTTACAGCTCCCCAGTAGCTCCCAGTCAACATCTGTGACAACTCCTGGCTTTGGCCCTATTTTTAAATTAAAATCAACCTGTAAGTAATAAATCACGTCACAACAGCACTGAAGAACAAATTGCTGTTTATGAAACCGTTAAGAGTGCTACTACTTCAGACAGTAACGCTATCTGAATTCTTCAGCTATAGAAAAGTCTTCAGCTTTAGAAAAAAGTACTCTTGGTCAAAAGGATCCCATGATGGAAAGTTTCCACAGACCACGCAAATCCAGAGACTCTTTCTGATGGCAAACTCATTTCATCACAAGATACTATCTACAATACTGATTCTAAACTAATACGGGATCAACACCACCGATACCAAACAAATCCCTGATGCCCAAGGGAAAAGAACTGAAAACAGCATAGCCGCATTGCGATTCCTAGGCCTAAAGCCAGGGAGGTGCTAACAGCACCTTTGATTTCAGCAGAGACATCCACGTGTGACAACAGTGTCGTTTGACAAGAATTCAGATATGACTGTAATGAACAGCATCTGAGTAAAACCTACACTGTCGCACAGAAGTGGTACAAAGCTAAGGAAACTAGAGCATCCCACGCACTTGAAAATGACATCTTTAAAGTAATTTGAACTGCTACATTAAAATAATCTAATTTTAAAAACACTCTGTATGTACTTCAGGCCAATAATGAAGATCACAAAAATGTTCTCACAAAGACTGTTTCCTGAGTAGTCAGTACAAACGCATACTCTTTATCTCCCTCCAGCCATTCCCTCCCCTTTTAGAATAAAAACCACCTGTCTCTCTTAATTCTACTACATTGTAAGATCTTTTTCCCCGCTTTTGATACCATCTCAGTGTAAATGAAGTCTAGAGATGACAAGTTCTGCCCATTCATCTGATTGCCCTCCAAATAAACACCTTAATTTCTCTTCCAAAAAAGTTTCTAACGCACACAAAAGATCACTAAAACCATGTGCCATCAGCAAGTTGTTCTTTCAATTCTGCTTTTAATATTTTATCTGCTATCAGGATTACAAAACCAGAAACAGCCCAGGGAAGTGTGACTAACCCAGGGAGGCACTCCAAGCTTCTATCCAAACACCTATTTTCTCTTACACATGTACAAACTTTTTTTTATTTTAAACTTCATCGAACCTTTGAAACAGATTAAACAAAAATGAATTAATGGGTGGAAGTTGGAACACAGATGCACAGTGGCTGTTGTCCATACTGTCTTTGAGAATTGCTCCATTGCAAGATACCCATTCTCCTCACTAAATGACTTGGAGCAGCTTGTTTGTAACGAGCCAAACCCCTCGTGAGCAGCAAGTCACCCTCACCCACATAGCACACAACACCTGGGGTGACCTCCAGCTCAGCAGCCATCCCACAGTACTAACCCACAGATTAGTACCTAATTGCAGGCCTCTCCCACACACTGCAAACTATGCCCAACATTCTATTTCATGCTAGTTCTCAGCCTGGGCCTTAACATAGGATTGGCCCTTGGATTTGATTTGGGGTTTGGGGAGGGCAGCCGTTTAGTTGGGTTTTGTCGGGGTTTTGTTGCTATTGTTGTTTTTATTTGGTTGGTTTGTTTTTTAAACCATATGAGAAGCAGTTCTCAGGGCTGTACTGGAAGGTCTGAGCAGAAGGCTGTACAGTCATCCCCCTGTACTCGGCACTGGTGAGACGCCACCTCAAGTACTGCGTCCAGTTTTGGGCTCCTCACTACAAAAAAGACACTGAGGTGCTGGAGCAGGTCCAGAGAGGGGCAACAAAGCTGGTGAGGGGTCTGAAGAACAAGTCTTATGAGGGAGCTGGGATTGTTTAGCCTGGAGAAAAGGAGGCTGAGGGGAGACCTTATTGCTCTCTGCAACTACCTGAAAGAAGGTTATAGAGAGGTGGGCATCAGTCTCTTCTCCCAAGTAACAGGTGATAGGACAAGAAGAAATAGCCTCAAGTTGCACCAGGGGAGGTTTCGATTGGATATTAGGAGAAATATTTATACTGAAAGGGTTATTAAGCATTGAAACAGGCTGCCCAGGGAAGTGGTTGAGGCACCATCCCTGGAGGTATTTAAAAGACGGGTAGACGTAGTGCCTAGAGATATGGTTTGGCCATGGTTTTTGTCAGTTTCAGGTTCATGGTTGGACTAGATGATCTGAAAGGACCCTTCCAACCTAGGCGATTCTATGATTCTATGACTTCTCCCTTCCTCTCCAAGCCCACAACAGAAGACATTGCCAGAAAAGCCTCAGTCTCCTAGGAGTCTCATATGGCCCTCCTCTGGGCCTCATTTTTCTTAATGCTATACTCCTTTAAATTAAATGTAAAGCAAAGTAAACGTCACATTATTTGAAACATAAAGTGTTCAGAATTGTGCCAGCAGCCATAAAAACCACCACATGCAGGCCATCACATCATGATGCCCAGTCTCGGTGATGCATGAAGGGCTAGAAGCTGCTTAAACAGTGTTGGAAGACCAGGCTGGAAAAGAAAAAGCTATCTAGTGGTGTCCCATTCCTCTTGCCCTTTAGAGTGGTTTTAGAAGTGATGTAGAACTTTCTCCTAGCCTCCATCTACAGAAGATATCCAGTCGTTCCATTACAGAAGGGATTCCAGGAGCAATCTAGTACACAGCAAGGATGACAGGAGTAGTTAAGTCCTACAGTGAAACAGGGAGTGATCCAAACCAGTACCAAAGATGTGCCAAGATACACCAGTTTGAACACATGCATTTTTTTTTTATTTTATTTTATTTTTTAAAGTCAGGGAATCAAGATAAAATATGCTGGAAACTAATATGTACGATTCTATTTCTCTAGAATAAATTGAAGAATGTGTCATCAAAAAAATGTTAATAAATACCAGCCCAAGACAGGGAACATAGAAGATCTAAGGCATAAGAAAACGAAGAAATTACAATGGAAGCTAGTAATATTTTGTGTATTTCAGTTTCAGTACAAACTTTCCAGTTTGCTCTAAAGACATTTTACATTTATGTTGTGTATATTTAACATTTATATAAGATCCTATTTATATTGCCTTTTTTGTTTGTTTGGCAGGAGGTGGGGTGTTGATTGTTTGATTTTAAAGATTTGATAACGATTTTCTCTCGAGCTCTAATGTGGAACAGTGCTAGAATCAAAAACACACTATCACAATGAGAAGTAAATTTTTAAGCACAAGCCATCTCCATGACATTTTTGCTACAATAACAGAAGAACTGTCAAACTACTGAACTACGGCAGGTTATTCTTTTAGATCTCTTGACGTGGGTATAAAACTACTTACTCTTCTCGCAAAATAAATTCAATATTTTCTGGAGAAACCTGTCCTGTCACAGGATGTCTAAATGACGTGGTCTGCTGATTATGGCTGAAAGGAAAAAAAAAAAAAAGAAAAAAGAAAAAAGAAATTAATATTGGTAAATGTAAAATGTATCTATGATCTCTAAAAGGCAGAACATATTGATGCTTTGCTGCTGCTACTCCGGGAATTAAACATATTTCTGAGGTACTCTTCAAACCATAAATGTTTTCAGTTCCTTCCTGCATTCTTGTCGACTTTGCCAGTGGCATACTGTACCATTTAATTATTAAACAGGTTAATGTTTTAAAAGCAAACTAGCTGCAATCCTTAGTTAGGGAGACACACTTGAATTTATGATTATTGACACCTGACTTTTACCAGATTATTAAACATAGCATAGAAATTACACAACATAAATTACTGATTTGTATTTCTGTAAATTTCACAGAACAGAACCAGTAGAATAATTTAAAGTGTTGCTGGACAACACTTTAGACAATTTGTAATATTTAATGAGATCAGAGAGAGAGATTCTGTGGAAGACATTCCTACATCCTTTTTTTTTTTTTCCTCTAGTATGGTATTTCTTCAATGATTTTTCTTTACACCTCCATGCAGAGGTGTAGTTGTCCATATAGTTGTTCAGTTGCATGGCCTATATAAACCAACATAATTTAGTATTTCATAATTTAGTATTTCATATGAGTTTCATCTCCCACTTCATGGGGATTTTCTATCAACTTTCCCCTAAGAGTACTACCTAGATGTTTTGCTAGCCCCTGTGAAATATTGCTATCCATTAAAGACAATTATTTTATTTGTCTGTGTAACTGTACTCATATAACGCAAAAATACGGAGTGAAGAAAGCTTATTTCAAGATAAACTGGTAGCCTTCCCTCCTCTCCAAAGTAGATAATTTGAATTAGTTGTATAGAAAATACAAGACAATTTCTATAGTCTCATATCTACTAAGCCCCTTATTCCGCAGCCCCGTCCAAAGTGGCAATCTATAAAAATCACAAATCTTAAAGAAATAAAAAATTGATGATCTTATTTCAGAATTAGAAAGGCTGGGTCTGACATGCTGTTAGGGAGGCTTAGAATTAGGGAGAGTAATGAAGTGAGAGCTTACTTACTTAAGATTCTGAACTTCTATGGGTTTAGTTAACAATATTTAGGTAAACGACATCCAAAACTAGAATTCTGATCTAATGCAGCAAAATCTTAACACATTGCAAGTATATTCAGAAAACAAAAATACTAAGCCTTTTAAATGAATTGCACCTCAAAGAATCAAAAATTAACGCTTCATCCACTTTTTGTTTCAGAAGGGATCTGGGTTTTTTCCTTCCATAATGCCCAGCGATTTCAGGTCTTACAGGTTTGACTCAATTATCTAGCATAGCAAAATGCCCCCGCAGAAAAAGAATAAGGCATAAAGAAACATGGGGTTTCAAAACAATGAAATTCCAAAGAGGTAACAGCCTTTCTGTAGAGTAAAGGGCAGCTAAAAATCAAACAGTGCACCCATAACATTCAAATGTAAATAGCTCAGGACATGCTTTGATTTAAAAAACAAAACCAAACAAAAACCCCCAAAACAAAATAAAAAAACCCACAACCCTGCAAACCCCTCTAACAACCACAAAAAAACCCCACAACTAAAATCACAAACTGCTCGCTCACACTAGGTCCCACTTGGACCATGAACAGCAGAGGATGTTTTCTGTGTTATAAACTTTTCACCCTTTTCCAATATGCCTTGCTACAAGAAGCCATATATAAGGGACCAAAATAATGAACATTTTCAATGAAAAGCCGAAAGCTGTGGCAACTTATGCTACACCAAAAGGACTATTTCCAGCCTTGCTTACTGCAAAAAATATAGCCCTACAGCCATTAAAAACCGTGAACAACATATTAGGACATCAACTATCCCACAGCACCAGCACCAGCAGTCATTTCATACAGTGGTCAGAACTGACCTCTGCTACAGAGGTGGGTTAATGAAGTACCTTTGTAGTTTCTAACTCTTCAGTTTTCCATGAAATCAGAGAACAGGGGGAAGTATTTCCAGTAAGCCTGCGGCGCTAATATCTACAAAGCAGCCATGATCTTTTTCTTACAAAAGGACTGAGGAGTATTGTTTTCTGAAGAAGCACTTTTACACGAGTTTATAGTCTAATTTTGAGTATACATCCAAAGAAAGGAAAAGGAACTCGCAGATGTCAAAGAAAATAATAAATAATTATAACAGTAACAATTAAGCTCCATTTTGCCACACAGTTCAAACATTTTTAAGCTATAAGTCTTTTCTTTTAAATCAGGACAGAAGGCAGTCTGTTTAACCTTTGATACTTAGCCTAGGACTACTAGCAAAAAATGCAAATACACAGTTAGCTTTAAAAAGGAAAGTACATTGTCAGCCTTATTCTCCAGAGGCAGACAAACTGTCAGCAAGCTCTCATCTGCAGGCTTTTAGTCATTAATAACTCGCTCTACAATTAAGACTAAGAAAAAAGACTATATTCCAGAAGTGCTCTAGGGTTAGTCAGGAAATGAAGTTACCCATTATACCATACTAGCACTTTTACAAATGTTTTATTATTTCCCATGAAATAAATTCACCAGGCCTTCAGAAGATGAATTAATCCTTTTGCTTGTAATTAAAGAGCAAGTCCATGAGTAACAGACTAATCATCACTCGCTAATAATAAAGTTTCAGCGGGAAAATAAACACTTAAATATCTGAGCATTTCCATTTTGGGACAAGATTTGCACTTTGTATAGTAAGAGCAGAGAAACTGAAGGATAGTTCCGTTACTACACAAAATGCAGATGGTAATTTTATCGACAAGGAGAGGACATACAAAACCAAAACTTCCTGCAAATCTGCAGCTTCAATCCTTAAGACTTCACTGGGAAGGGAGAAATGAAACCACCACCACCACCAATTAGTTTTGCAGAACACAGTGGTTTATTTGAATTTGAAAAGTGAGAGTTTAAGTGTTTTGCCTCATAGGACTCATTAAGAATAAGCAATACTATTCAAAACAACCTATACAACAGATGGCTAATGCCTTGCAACAAGGAATTAGATAGCAGGGAGATTTTCGTCCACAATGAGAGCAGTCAAACATTGGAAAGGTTGCCTAGCAAGGCTGTGGAATCTTCATCCTTGGAAACATCCAAAACGTGGCCAGATAAGGCCTTTAGTAACCGAACCGAACTTTTTATGTTGGTTCCAACTTTGAAGCTGGCCTGGCTCTGAACAGGGGAGGCTGGATCTGATGGGGTCCCAGAGGTTCCTTTCAACCTAAACTGTTCTGTCATTCTCTGCTGCTCCCTCCACTTTTCTCTGCAATTTAATTCTCACTTCCCTTCAAAGCTTTCCCTGTATTTAAATAGATGTATTCTAAGAAAATTAGCAGTACCTTGTTTTGATTAGAATGAGAGAAATTGTAACATTAGATTTTCAGATTTAGATCATGACTTTTTTTTGTTTTGTTTTGTTTTCATGTCCTTTAAACATTTGCTTAACAGTAATATCTGTTTACACAACAATAACAACAATAATGTCTCCAGTGAGAGTGATGTAGTAAACTAGTTGCAGTGAAAGTTCTCCTTCTTTTCTATGCACTGACTAAGAGAAGACCTGGCACAGTTGTTCTCCAGACACATCAGCTAACCAAGCCTCCCAGTAGTTAATCACCTGTTTCCTCCAAATAGCAACTGCTGAAGGCATTTCTATTGTCCAGGAATCTACCATGTAAAACAGGAACAATAAATGAACCTTAATAAAAGGACACAATATGCTGCTCCACTCTCCATGCCTCTCTTATTCTTTTTTTATTAGAGAAAGACTTAATACCCCCAACAAAACTGATGCTTCCCCACATGAATTCTGAATGCCATTAACTTGTATTAGTACACCACCACACACTGGAAATGCCAAGCTAACTTTTCTAGTAACATCACAAATTTTCTGTGTGATAAATTATGGCATTTTTCCTAGAAATCATAATTTAATTTTAACAGTTTTGTTAAACAAAGCATGTATGAAAACATGAAAAATCCACATAAAAATTAGCATCTACCGCTACCATCGTTATTACATTACACTATAGACGGCTAAAAGCAATTCTGAATTTCAAAGTTCCAGACCACCATTTTCCAGGGGTTCCTGTTGGTTTGTAATAGTTAAGACTCAGACTTTTCATAACAGAATCACAGTTCAAACACCAACCAGTTCTTTGAAATTAGATGCCGCAACACAAATTCTACCATTTCACAGCATGCATACACAACATTTACAAACCTAAGGATTGATACTCCCCCACTGTCTTAAGGTTGATGTAATACAGCAGCTTAGAAAGACTAAGACCTTCAAGTTGTAAACGATGTTAATATAGCTGGCTAATATTAGCCATATGTGAAAGCATGCTGTTGGAGCATCTAATGTAACTTCTAAGCTGGCCCTGGGTTCAGGGGTGGTGGTGGGAAACCAGATAACCTTACAAACTGGGTGTTGATTATGGTCCTACTTGGGTGGGTGGGAGTGCAGACAGACAGACACATATGTCCTTTGATAACACCTTACTGCTTGCCATCAGAATGCAGACCTAAACCATTTCTCAGGTATTGATAAAGCAAGTCTGCAAATTTAACACTGCCTATCATTCATTTGCACTAACCTAACCCATAGTATGATGAAATTTAACAGATTCAAATACAGGAAAACCACACAATTACAATCCAGTTTCCAATCCTACAGTATAATTGACACAGGCAGACACTTTTGCCTGCATGGATCCTTTTGCAGAACTCATAATTAACATGGCTTCACCTATTTTTTTTTTCTTTTCAGTTCATTTTGTATTTGAGTCAAACTCAAGTTTTAATAAGTAACTTTTGGACATGACTGATGCTGATGACCTTTCATTTGAAGTCAAGTAAATTTATAGATTGCCTCTAGAGTAATTTAAATGCCGAGCCAGATGAATCTTGAAATGTATGTATCAACTACTGATTGAGTCTACATCACATTAACAACAAATTTCTAAGTTGCAAGAAAAATTCAAGTTGTCATTGGAGAGACTGTCCTATAAATTATTAGGAGCCATTTCTACAGTATTTATTTTCCATGTAGGCTTACTCCTTTATGCTTACCTGCAAGACCAAAAAAGCATGAACGTCTTTATGTTGAACCCCCCAAATGGTGGTGATAGGTGTGGGTGAGTACCCACACTTCTGTGGCACTTACTGGTGTGAACATTACTGAACATTATCCACAGTTTCAAATAGTTGGGTACCTCCTCAGAGTAGTGGTAAAGTCCTTGCTCTGCTGTAATCGCTGTCTGGGAGGCTTTCATAAGGTCAAAATTTCACCCCCTCATACAGTTTAATTTGCATCTTAACGTATGAACTATTACATAGGAATCACAAAGTGAAAGTGATTCTCTCAAATCTCAGATCCTCCTTAGACTATTGCCTTGAGAATTCACAAGTGTTTGGTTATTTAGTCAGAATACAGTTCAGTAACTGTCTTGAGCAGCTACGTCTGTGACTGCATTCAGTCAACAGAAGAACCTGTGCTTATAGAAACAGTTGAAGGGACAGCTGGCGTGACATCAGATTATATCCTATTTTCACTTTTCCTTGTAAAAGCTTGCAGGCAAGAAAAGTTTGAAACTAACAGTTAAATGGTCAGTAAACCAACAGACATGCTCTCATGCAGTGTCCTCCCTTCTACCTAGCTCACTAAAGATGAGGTTAAAAGGGAAATGCAAATTTCTTTGGAACTGAGTCAATATTTTTTTCTCTCTTAATGAACTACCAAAGATAATTTATACTATTCAATAGTAGTATTGGCAGGAAAGATTTTGTTGCTAATGAACATCCTTTTAAGAACAGATCTAACAAATCAATGGTAAGCTAATATGGAAAATGCCACAGAATCACTACAAATATTTTTAGTCATTAAAAGAAAAGATAAAAGGATGAGTATACTATTACATCACAGGATCATCACAGATTTCCATGAGTAATACAGGTTAAAGTCATCTGCTGATTCACAAATCCTTTTGATGCATATCATGAGACACCATCAGGATTTTATTAACTCACAAAAACACATTCAAGTAAGTCGAAATTAAGGAAAAAGAAGCATGATAAAAGTTTTGAAGACAAGGAAATCCTTAGAAAAGAAGACATTCCTGGCAAGTGAAATTTGATTCTACTTCCTTACTTTTGCAACTGTAGAAAAACTACAGTCCTTGTCTTCAAGACTGAAAATTAAATTTAAAAAATTCTCTGGGCACAGAAAAATAAAATTAGAAAGGTAAAAGATCACATTATCTTAGTTCTGGCTTGGAACTCACTTAAGACTGTTCCTTTCTTTCCCACTAACGTATCTGAAGATAGATGATTCTCCATAAACCTCAAAAATAAAATGTAGTGCCTTCAAAACTATCTAAATTAATTTGGAACTTTGCTTCCTAATAAAAATAGTCTTGACTTTTAGTGACAATGAAACATCACTAATGTCCCAATGTGAACAGCAGACTCAATCAATTCTACATTTCTTACAGATACCATGTGAACATCTAAGTCAAATCTTGGAAGTTTGAAATGGAA
Organism: Chroicocephalus ridibundus; assembly: GCF_963924245.1. NCBI lineage: Eukaryota > Metazoa > Chordata > Aves > Charadriiformes > Laridae > Chroicocephalus > Chroicocephalus ridibundus. The sequence goes on from NC_086287.1 coordinate 15,774,890, forward strand.
GTAGGAGTAGATCCAATAGTTAAATACACGCATTGATGATATATACACGCATATATTTGTATGCATACATATATATGTATATATACGTATCTATGTATATCTGGGATATACATAAACACACCCCTGCTTTACATAAAAATATTATATATCTCAATTTTTAAGCCATAACAAAACTGGTTAAAATAGAAGAGAAGTTCACATGCATCACATCTAATTTTACAAATGGAGGCTGACAACCCCCACCAGTTCTATTTGAACATATTTTACTTTGATGCAAAGACTTACACAATAACAGACATGATGATCCACGTTGTTCTAAATATGAAAGTAAATACAAGTTTTCCGGCATCCAGCTTTCATCTAAGTAGCAAGACATACACTGTAGAAAGCTGAAACAATTTAATACAACAGCTACAAAAATTGAATAAAACAGCTTTCAAAAATTTTGTTTCTCTGCCATGTAAGACACACAACCTCAAAACATTTTCTCTTCATTGGCTTTTTTTTATGCTGAAGACAGATTTCAGCTTCTTAAGGCAAATGCACTTCTGATTTATTATTCATTGAATTTAATTTAATGCATAATAGAAAAAAAGTGATTATCAGAGGACAATACTGCAGACTGAGAGCTTGCTGGCCTGCTGTGTGTGCCCTTCAACAGTGTGGAAACACATTGCCCTTTTCCCCTTTCCATAAAATGGAAATGCTTTATCTACACTTATACCATGGGAGTCAAGTTTTAATCAAATGCTGTTTTCTTACAAAATCACAAGTGTCCAGAACAGAATTAAAGAATTATAACTAGTATCCATCAAGTTCTCTCAGGGCTACAGTCTAGAATACTGTACCCAATTTTGGATATCTCATGCAGGAAAGGCATCAACAAAGTGCAGTGAGTTCAGTGGAGGGGCATCAAGATGGTCAGAAGCTCCTGCTCTGGGAGGAAAGGCTGGGAGAGTTGGCCTTCTTCAGCCTGGAGAAACAACAGCTTCAGGGTGACCTACCAGCAGCCTCCTGCTGCAAGAAGGTAATCAAGAAGGCTCTTCACAGTGGTGCATGACAGAAGGAGAAGAGACAGCAGGCATAAATTGAAACACAAAAGCTTCAGACTGCCTGTAGAAGAAGATTTTTCACCTTGAAGATACGAAGTTATATCACAAGGATGGTAAAGCACTGGAACAGGCTGCTCAGAGAGGTTGTGCAGTCTCCATCCTTGGAGGTTTTCAACACCAGAGTGGGGAAAGACCTGAGCAACCTGGTCTGACCTCATCACCGACCCTGCTTTGAGCAGGAGGTTGCATTAGAGACCTCCTGAGGTCTCACCCAAACCAAATTGTCCTACAGTCATAAGGCTGGGTATAGTTCCTGTTTCTACCACAAAGCCAAAAAAACTCAATCAAAACCCAAAACAACCAAAACCCAAAATAGTTTCGCAGAACAGATCTTGCTAATAGAATAATGTAAAAACTCCACATCATTTATGAAATAAAAACTCAAATTGGCATTAAACCCTGGTTTCTTCCTTCAACCTTTAGTAACACCATTCATTAACTTCTTCACCAAATAGTTAAATTCAAAGTTCACTTACATTCTACTAATAAATATTCCATGAAAGAAGAGAATTCATGAACCTGGGGTCCTGTCGTTATGTGCTTTTTATCTAAAAGGATACATGTTCAAACCAAAGCCTTTCCTGTAGTTAAGGACATTCAAAACACGCATGGGTCTGTCTCAGTTCCCCTCTAGCCGTACCCATGTCCTCCACTGCTTCACAACACTGTTGAGATATTGACTGTAATCCTACAAACCTCACCCCCTTCAGACACCAGGCTAAATAATAAACAAGGATGTCAGCATCACATTTGCTGAAGTACCGTTTAATATAAAGAAGCCACAATTCCCACAGCTCACACCTATTCTTGTGGGTTGGTTGTTTGTGTTTGCTGGCATATATATTAATAAAAGTTCCTTAATTAGTAACAAACTGCTCCAGCCTATATTGCGGTTAATTCTGAAATGCTTCAAACTCTACTCATATACAGCTTAAGCCAAAAATAAAAAATTACAGCAACAAAGTTACTTCCTTCGGTCTGGGTAATTCTTGCTGTTCTAAAGGAGTTCCTCCTTCCCCAGTCTCACCCATCTCACTGTGTTGAAAAAAATATGATGCATCTCCTCCAAATTTAAATGCACTTGTAAAATATTTTTCCCTATCAAATCTGAAGTATGAAGTGGACTACAGTACACCTGAAAGGCACATAACATCAAGCTTTTGCTTGAGAGAAGACCAGTAACACAAGACCATCTTGCCTAGAGCAACAAGTGTAAATTAATGGAGTCTATCAGACCAATTTTTCAGAGCTTTGAGTTCTACAGCTACTGGTTACTTTCCTTTCCAAAGAGGCCCAGCACCCACACTACTGATTTACTGACACATACGAAAGCCACGACGTTAGCATCAGTTTATAGAACGTTACCATAAGTCACACACAAATCCCTACAAACCCAGAGCCAAATTTACACTCCACAACTAAAACCGACAGAAGGCCCATTAACAGGGGACAGCAGGAGCCATTCCTAACAGAACTTCATCCTCCCTCTTCCTGAGCCTTTCTTCCCTCCTGCCCACAGTGCAGACCTCAGAGCCGCGGGCACAAAGCCTGGCCCTGCAGCACACCTGCGCAGGAAGCGTGCAAGAAGCGCGCCATACCTGCACGTACCGCACGTGCACAGGACCGATTCCTACCAGTTAGAGAAAAAAACCCAACACGTTATAGCTGGCACTGCCATTAAACAAAACTTCAAAGAGTACAGAAAGAGGTTATTTGCACTGTCAAAGACTAGTTTCTCTTAAAAAAAAATAAAAATTAAATCATAGTCATCAATACATTATTGGGAGTTACCATGTATTAATCATACTCTTTCGTACCTCATATAAAATGGTTCTGAGGCCAAAGGCAATAAACTTTACAGAAAAGTTATTTACCCAAATGTTTCCATCATACAAATTACCCACTGTGTAGTAAGTGACTCACTATGATTCATAACCTAAAACTAGTTCCAGATTAAAATTTTGGGATTTTAACTGTAAAACAGACATCTGAGAGTCTCTTTTTAGATCATGCACAGAATTTATAAATTATCCAGAGATGCCTTTTTTAATTCATCAAAAAGCTCTTCAGCATTAAAAAAAAAATAATAATAAAATTATACCTATTTTATAGCTGTGTCAGTTGTGCTCAAAGAAATGTAACTTAGAGCCAACTCATCCTTACGGAGATGTAGAAATACTCAGTGGCCTCAAGTCAGACAAGCAGAGAAACTCTCATGACATTTCCAAACAATCAAAGAAATTTGCTGTAGAATTGAATTTTAGAATTGCTCTTCGGCATCTATAGAATGCAAAATGCTAAAATATACATAACACTACTAGATAAGTTTTATACAACCAAAAGAAAACAACATTAAGATTTTAAGAATGTCAACATTGTATTAAACAGTTACAATCTCTAAACTTTTCTGCTTTTAAAACTCATTATTTTACTCAATGCAGATACCCAAGAAAATTGTTTTGAAAGTGAACTATTTTGGTATGTGTAATGCCAGAATTTCCTTTACAAAACATAAACCAATGAACTAATTCTGCAGAAAGAAGGTAATTTTTTTCAGTCATCTACTATATCCTCTCCAATCTTGAAAATCACCACCAAGTAATCAAAGCATGTCAAGTCACGATATAACCTACAGCAATGGGTTAATAACAATTTACATTATTGGCATAAATTATGCTGAGTTTAGTCTATTGAATGTCTAAGTACGTGAAACAAACATAAATCAAATTTAAGGAAACTCTCACATAATCACATTCTGCATTTAATTTCTTGAACCAACACACCACACTATCAGAAGGTAAAAATTAGAAAATAAAATATTAAAATAAAATAGTGAGAAAAGTGGCACTGAAAACAACCCAGCCACAGAAGAAAAATTTGCATTTTCTTAGTGTCACTAAGTAGACACATTAACAGTGCCCAAACAGCCAGCTCAGAAAAAGCCCACAGTAGACACAGGTGATGATAATATGAAGATATAGTCAGTAAGGAAAATAGCACAAGGAATGTAGAAAGACAGACATTTTCACTCTTTCAGTCTCAAAAATAGCTTTAGCTAGCAAACACATTTTTAAAACTACTTTGTTGGTTTTCTGTGAAGTGGTTCAGAGGTTTCGTTTATATCGGCAAACATCAATATCCATTATTGGATAGCATGCAGTCATTTGGGGATAGCATGCATCTTCAGCTCTGAATTAGACTGTGTGAAACCACATTATCCCATTGGAAAAGATGAAAACTTTTTCCTTAAACACATGAAGAGTGCTATTATTTTTCAATGTAACTGGAAGGAAGCAACTACTACCTTTCACAATAAGCCTGGAAGTCAACAGCCAAAATATCAACAGTCAAAACAGATTAAATCAAGCTCCTTAACTTTGGTTCAGGGAGCAAGGCTGCAGCAAAACTCAGCCAAGGACAGCTCTTAGTACATCACTATATATAGTGGAGCTATCAGCTACATTCCTCCTGTACCACTTGAGCAGCATGTTACAGCCGCTTTCTCTGGTTCTCGTCCTGTAGCTCCACCGTACTGAAGCCCCCACCAGAGCACTCCGTTCTCACCAACGTGAAGCCAGTGCAGATAACGCCTCCAAGAGCACAACAGCACTGCTCTGCTGCTGCTTTATGGCCAGGCCTTTCACAGCCCATGTGGCTCCATCAAAGAGCTCACATAGCTGAATATCAGAGAAATAAGCCCTTAAATAAAACCTCAGCCAGAGGATCTACAGTATTACCCGCCTCTCACCTTTGTAATGCAAAGTCTAGTTCTCCACCATCTCCCTGAACTGGCCAGGGAGCTGTGAGGACATTCCTGTGCTGGTCCTTTCTGGCCTCAAACCACCACCGCTGTTCGCCACCAGAGCGGAACACAAGCACCACTCGGGGAGCGTTCCAGTTTGCATGTCTCACCGCTCGGCTGGCTTTCTTCAGTCAGCCGAGGCACAGGGAAGGGCAACACTGAAGCGAGAGAATCTGGCAGCAGGCAAGCTCTCACGTTGCTGACGAGGCCTGGGGTGAGGACAGGGAGCACTGGCAGGATTAGAGATTGAAAGAAATTCCAAAAACTTTGTCAGATCCTGCATTAACTCCTTTCCATGCTGAGCAAGTCTCTATCAAGCATGTGACTGAAACTTGGCAGCTATGAAGGTGAAGTAACTTCACATGAAATAATATTTGTTCTTTTGGTAATTATTTAACAATACATAAAATGACAAAATGCCTTCAAAAAATGTTCATCTTCCACTTACAGAAAACTTTGTAATCTCTTGAAAATACAGGTGTTAAATAGTCCTTCACTATTCAGAGAATTAAAAGTTTTTTCCCCTTCAGATGCAGCAAGATCAAAAATAAAGTGCTCCAAAGCACAGGAGCGAGCAGAGACAGATCACGAGCTGGACACTTCAGATAAATTCAGAACAGCATTACAGTAAAGATGGTTTTATTCAATGCTAACTTTTAAAATGCAAAAAACCCCAAATGCAACATGTTGAATATTGTACATTTGATCAAGAGGAATACAGCAGCACAGTACCTTTTCGTGCTTTTAGTGCCTCAGTTGCATTTAAATTTACTAATTATAGAAAATGCACAACGTTTTAAAAAATGCTTAAACGAATGTATAATCTAGCAATTTAATTATTTGCAAAAGAAGATTCAGTTGTTTTGGGGTTTTTTTTGGTGTGTTTGTTTTGGTTGTGGTTTACATATTGACTATTCTGTACAAGTAAACCACCACCAGACATCAACATTGCAAGGATTTTCTGAAGAACTCTGGGGATCTTCCTCTCCTCTCCAAAACTACATTTGACATCACTGCAACCGAAACCAAAGCTACGATTTTTCCTACCTTCTTGAACAGTGTGCCACACTACATTAGAAATGTTTAGCTTTAATTTCATAAAATGTACTTAAGTTTATTTGCTTTTCATTTTGTACACTGTAAAATACGTAAACTCCTCTTTTCCAAGCATCCTATCCTGCTTTCCAAAGTAGTTACAAAGAGTAGAATAATTTGTCTACACAGCTGCTCACTTGGTCTCCATTCCTCCACATGAATTCGCTCCTGAAAAAGCTGCAGCTTACAGCAATAACCTCCACAAAAGGGCAAAAAGCTCCACCAGAGCTATTGTTTGGAAGCTGGTTAGCTGTGACTGCTACATTCACCTTCTCTGGGACTTTAACTGATTACAGAAAGTCAAAACTTCCAACTAGGAAACAGCTCCTCTAAGAGAATAGCAAGTAACTGGATAAACCCTATAATATTTCCACCTGATGACTTCAGTTCTGCATGTAGATCCTTCATTTCAGATTAATTTCTATTTTAACTTCTCATAATCAGCTATTGAAATTAATCAAGGTCATGAATCATTACTCTGAACACTTGCTGCCCATACTTATTTAATTCTAATAAAGTGACCAGCAAGTGACACTTATTCCTAAAATGTAACTTAATAGACACTGCAATTACACTATCTTCAAAAAATAATAAATCTGTTAAGTAGCACAGAAAAGAGTAAGACTTCAGAATGACTGATTTTTGCTGAATAAGTCATCACTGACTCACAGAGTGATGCTGCTTCAAGGTTAAATTCATCAGGTTTGCATTATAAAGTTGAAACAATTTGAATTCATTGAGTGAGGACATTTCAGTTATTTTGCATACTTGGAAATGTGTCGTTACAGAGAGATGAGGTTCTCCCACAAGAAAAAAGAAAGAAGTGTCTAAATTTGTAAAACTTGAAGTGCGGTAAGTTTTTTCTGCATCGTTAATAGATAAAAGAAGTTAATGGTTTTGGCTCTACTACATTGGGATTTGGGAGATCAGGATTTAGATCTTAGCTCTGAAGCAGATTTCTCATATGACCTTGTCGAGTAATCCTATTTTTGTAAAATCATCATTTCATTAACATTTAAGACTTTCAAAAGAGAGTAAAGGTGCCTTCCAATTTAGAGCCTAAACCTCATTTGCAGCTTTTGGAGTGCTACTGCAGTACACAAAAGCAAAAACTTCCAATGTTTTTCACAGTAGAAAGGACTACCTCAACCTTCCCAAAGAATTCCAGCAAACCTGGGAAGCGAGAACAGGCTGAGAATTTCTGGATCTAGCTAAACAAGATACATTGCTGTCTTCCAAGTTTAATTGTTGGCAGATTTACGGAAAATCTCTTCCAATGCACAGAAGTTTGTTCTTTAAAATATTTATATCCACCATAAAATAATCTTTATTCTGAAGACAACATTTTGGCTACATCGATTATTCTTTTCGCTTAGAGTACTAAGTGTAGGGATGTGGGAAGAAGAAAGTTGCCTTTTTTACTAGCGTACTTTTTCACAGCTGTGAGGTAACACACTGTAAAACAGCATACAATTCCATACAAAGATAATAAAACCTAATCCATTACGATACCCAGAAAGCAAGTTTAGCAAAATTATTCGATAAGATTAAATTGCCAGTGCAATTCTTCAAAACTGAACCAATCAGCACCATCTGAAAACTTGCATCTCCAAATGTATGACTTATAAATAACTGCACTGCAACGTCAAGTTCAGCCTAACATGCCCTAGAATATGTTTGCTTTTGTGGTATCACATACTGTCATCTTATCACTGTTCCTTGAAAACAATCTAAGAATCTAAATCTAAGGTATTGATGCTAATACAATAGATTAAATTCCAAAAGTGATGAGTGGCAATATTCATTCATTTCCAAGTACATAACTACATTGTAATGCAAACTACTGTCAAATCAGAATAAAAGGCGGGGAAACGCCCTGTTTCTGAATGAGAAGATGCTCTCTAGGAAAAATAAAATAAATTAATTCTTTTTACCTTGTATGACACAGACTTTGTTTTATATACACAGTATTCTGGGACTTTTGTGTTATATGCCATGACCTTAAGCGTTAATACCCTGGAATTTAACTATTCTCAGACAGCTCACAAATTCTGCAAATACCATGTGCATATTCTACATTCTTCTGATGTGAACAGGTTGCAGAGTAAGACACTGTATTCTTAAGACATTAAGAAAAGGCAGCTCAAACTTTTCGGCACCTTGAAATGTCTGGTCTTACATACCTTACATACCTACCTGCCTGTTTTCATTCTCAAATATTTCTGAGGACATGAATGTAAATTTTATCCGCATGAGAACTAGAAAATAGAGTCGAAAGCTATTTCGTTGATACATAAGAAAATGACAATTGAGAATTATTGTGGTAAGGAAAAAAAAAAAAATCCACTAGAGTTCTACTTGGAAATAGTTATTATGTTTTAGGGACAAAAAGCAGAAGGTCTAAATATTTTTCTTTTAAATAACATGTAACTGTTATTTAATAATGTAATTGATTTAATAAATAATGTAATTGATTGAAGTTCCAACACTAATGTTTCTGATTAGTCACCATGCCCTACAGGGAAGGGCAACAAAAATAAGAAAGGGGAAAAAAAACAAACATAAAAACAAACAAAAAAATCTAAAGCACTACCACACATTCCTATTTCCACAAAGAAACTGAACAGAAGTTACTCCTTAACAGATATCTTACTGTCCATAACTTAAATCAAACTATTTCACTATTAGTTGTTATCAGTAATGGTGTTAAGTGTATTTCCCTTTAACTGAGGGAACCCAAAATCCACATCGGCAGAAGACACCCGAACTATCCAGCGGCAACAGCGGAGCCATGGTACAGCAGAGATCAGTCAGGTTCTCTGCTGTGAGTTGGGAGCCCACCTCCCTGCACTTTATATTGAAGTGTCATTGGAGGAAAACAAAACAAAACAAACCAACCTTGACAGCAGGATCAAGAATCATGTTATGTTTCTTAATAGCCTTCCCCAAAAAGTTATCTGAGGGAATAAAAAAGGACGGGTGTACTATTTTTACTAAGTGGTCTTACCCAACCCAAAATCGCAAATGTAAGGAGCGTGGTCCCATTTTAAAGATATTTCCTGCTACAGGTAACAGCAGATTCTTAAAAGGAGAGGGAAAAAAAATAATCCATATACATGACATGTAACACCAACTATTTTTGGAAGCAATGAACCTTCATCTAATGCCAAGTGGCGTGTATGAAGGACACGTGCAAGGTGCCACTTTTCTAACTGCTTGCCAACAGAAGAGAAAAAACCTTAAAGATTTCTTTCATTAAATTATTAATTCATTAAAAATGAATTCAATGCAGTTGCCATTGAGGAAGAAAAAAGGGTTCATAAGAGTTCTGATTCTATTACAGAAAAATTATCATTAGAGCTCAGAAACCAACTAAAACCACCATATGAGGGACTGGACTAGCAAGAAATTGCATGTCCTTCAACAGGCAAGCTGCGTTGTAATACACACAGCCAAGGTCACTGGCTTTTCACAGGACGTCTTCCCCTTAGGCATACCAAATTCCAGCAACTAAAGAAAGTCACATAAGCACTACAGGGATTTTCCTTGCTTCCTAATCCTCTACAACCGAGATGTTCTCTTCTGTTCCTTGAGTTCCCAGCTGTTCCCTGGGGCTGGAAGTACAGGTAATTCCAGCTCTCCTAAGAAATATCCTGTCTGTTCTTCACACAATAACTAATGTATAACCATATTATAACCATTTATGGTATATTCATATATAATTATACAACTTTTACAATCAAGATCACTATATATTCATAAGTTCACTAATCAAAACCAAAGTATTAACTGACCTATGAGATTCCAAGTAGAGCAGACTTTTTAAAATGCAGATATTCAGAATGCTGAATGTGGGGCATTCACAGCAGCAGCAGTTGTTTCTACAAATTAAATCTCAATGGTATCAATTAGCAGATTTCTCAGGAAATAATTAAAATTAGATTCTCAATTCAGTCTTCACAACACCGCCTCTACTGCAACCTCCGTAATACAATAGATTCTTAGAAAACTTTTAATTTTCCATTTTCTCACAGCCTGTATTTACAGCATTATTTTGTAAATTAGAAGTTTCAGGCACTCCTATCTCCAAATGTTATAACAATGATGCACACGTATTGCTCCAGGCTCTCCCATCCCCAATCTCTCTAAACTATTCAACTCCAAGCAAGATTTTCACTTTACTTTCAGCCTAACCAGCCTGCCGTACCACTGTGGTCACTATAGAATTCCTGAATTAGAAGCAGACAGACAGACAGACTGCAGAGACATATCTTATCTTCTGAAAAACAGCTGAAGTTCAAGATACATCCATCTCCATCTTTCTTAAGAATGTTTTCCACTAACTTTCCACACTCTTTATTCATGGAAAACTATCAGGCATCTGCAACAAGCTGGCACCAAAATGTACAGAGAGAAACACAAGGTAAGCTCTTGAGTTACAAAATAACATTGCTCTGGCACACTTTCTCTTTCTTACTCTGTTTTCTTCATCTCTACCTGGGATACCATTTTAGATATTGAGCTGCTTTCATCCATAAACATTTTCTTGTTACTGAAAAATCAGAACGACCAAAGAGGGAAAATTGTACTACAACATCTCAGTATTTCCATTGTGGAGTTTCCAAGAATGAATTTGAACAGCTAACACTAATTAACAATTAATAAAATTTATTACAACTAAACCCATATAATTTACTAAATCATCCTCAAAAACCTGAATTATAGTAGGTAACACTTCCTGATCATAAATTAAGATTTACTACAATGCAGGCAGCAAAATACAGATTAAGGTAGAACTTGAAGGGTGCCGATTTTTCTTGGCTTGTGTATGCATTTGTCCATCTACTATCTACTATAGTTAAAGGTCTAATCACATTATTTTAATTGCCAAGAAGCAGATTTCCTACAGAGGACTAAGAAAGGAAGTAGGGTTACAGGCCCTTATCAGCCTTATCCAATGCGAAATACGATTATTTTACCAAAAAAAGCAAAGATCATATCATTTGCTGACCAAATCACAAAACCATTTGGCTTCATATTGCATATATTCAGCTTATTAAAAGACATTTTGTTTTGAAATGCTTCCATTTATTTTTCTTTAAATGACAAACCTCTGCGTGCATTCTCCTCTTCTCTGTATCCAAGACTAGAATAATCCATTATATTTCTGGACCAGTAGTCTGTATATTACTTGAATTAAAATGCCTGGAAATGACTTATCACACTAAAAACTCTCTTAATGTAAACTAATTATAACAGGCACTATTACTATAGTAGCAGAAGCAATTTAGGCAGTAAGAAAATAAAACACACATGTACAAAACACAGTTTAAAAACAAAACAAACCCCAAAAAACCAATCAAACAAGAAAACCCAAAACCAAAACAAACAAAAAAACCCAAACAAGCAACCAAACAAAATAATGTTTAAATTATTAACCAGAAAGTGTATTGCCTTCATCAAGAAGTGATGCAGAATTTATGCAGTGACAGAAGCCGGGAGTTCCAAGGAACAGCAAGACTTTTACAACAGCGCAATAATAGCTTTTGCATAGCTGAGACCTATCAATGGTACCCTCTGAAAGTGCAAACTAAAGCACTGATACTATTTAAACTACTTAATAGACAAACAGATCAGTAACAATGAAACCTGGAAAAACAGAGATGTCATTTACCTACTACAACATAAAAACTGATTAAAGGCATGCTTAAGTTACAAACATTTCAAATGGGACAACTCACATTTCTCAGTGTTTGCAGAATTAAGACCACCAAGCAGTATGTCTCCTTTTGTCAGCATGTAAAGGATTGTTATGAGCCTTTTTGTAAGAAGACCCCTTAAGAATCAATACTCGTGGGATGAGTTAAAACATAGAGAGGTAATCTTAGAAAGTCTAAATTTACTTATAAAACAGATAGAAAACAATGATATTTAAAGCTTACAATGTACTGAAAAAATACTTCAGTGCTCTTACCGTAATGTATTCAACCTCAATTTTAAATGGTGTTTTTCAAGTAAGAATATGTTCTAAACTATTGTGATCACAAAGTTATGAGCCAGAGGCAAACAGAAAAATACTTTGAACATCTTTAGTTCACTTATTCCTTGGTAAATGAAAATGAAACCTGTCAGGGACAGAATGACAATTTGGATCCAAGAGACTTCATCACCTCTGAGAAAGATCTGACCAAATTTGGTCAAATTCACAGTTATGGAGAAAATTTCTTTGCATAGTCTCAACAGAGTTTTCCTCCACAAACACAGAAGTCCTTCAGCTCTCCAATTGTTCCAGTCAGAGTCTGCAGAAAGTATGGCAAATGAGGTTTCCTGAACTACTAACGTGGCCAAAACCAAAAATTAAAATTATTCTCTTTTGCTGTTGCTTTTCACTAAGAACAAAATTAAAACAAATATATATATATTTATTGATACATGTACATACACACACAAACGTGTGTATGTGTGTGCGCACATGTGCATACTTGAGGTTTTCATTTTGAGGCTCTAGACACATCACAAGTTAGGCAGATTTCACAAAGATTAAAATTCTTAAAATTCACAAAGTTGATCTTTTGCATATTTAGGAACAGCATGTAGGTTTTGATTATAATGTGCTCATGTAATTAATTATAATGCCTTCGGAATAAAGGTATCAAAGCCCACAAGTCTAAGCAGCACTATAAAGGATGAAATGAAGCCATCAAAATTCCAGAAAAACCTTCAATTCAGCTTATTATCAGAAAGGTGATATATCAGTAAGCCACCATAGATTAATTCTGTTTACCAGTGGTAAGAAGAACATGAACTCAGGCAGACAGGTTAACACACCATAATGATCTTAAGGAATTCTTATTCCATGAGCATTTCAAGAGATCTTGAACTAAACCGCTGACAATATATCATACGCATTTAAAGCAAAGCTAAATTTAAAATATTTTTCCTAAACAACTCTCAAAACTTAAGAAAGTATCTTAGATTTGAAGAAAAACAGGTATGTGGTAACAAGGACACATATAACTGGATTGTACTGTTGTGTACAGTGTTTTGAAACAGTCACACACTTTCTATCTTATGCACACTAGTCACACACTACTATCTAATGCAAATCACAACTTACAAACACCCTCATACCTTGTAAATCTCAATTCTCTTGTCATTCTTAAAATCATGGAACTGATAGGGGTAAAAGCACTGCGGAGAATACAGAACTTCCCCTAATAAGTGTATAACTTCCACTGTTGAGAAATGGGATTCAAAACAACTTTTCAGGGTCTGAAAAGCAAGTATAACTCTAAACTGACTTTTCCAAGACAGTCTTCCAGGCAGTAAATACAACATCATATAGAGAAACTGTACATGCATGCCCATAAGACGCATCTTCCAGGATGAAACACATACACACCGCTGCTGTAAAAAGGAAGAGAGTTAGGGAACAATTCAATATAGACGATTTGCAGGGTACTACACATTCTAACCAACTGCATCAGCTAACAGCTCCTGTCAATTTGGCCCTTCTCATCAGAGCAGGGCAAGAAAAAGCAATTAGCAGTGATATTTCACATGGCTCTTAAAAAGAGCCTTCTGAAAGGAAGTCACCTAGACAGTATTTCTTTGTACAAAAACATCAGGCTAAAAAAAAAAAAAAGATGTTTTGAAAGCCGAGTAAAGAAATAGTATTTCATCCTGAAATCCTTTCTGAAACATTGTAAATGTTCATAATGGAGCTCTCAGTAGCAATTACTCACTTTGAAGCTGTCACTCAACTGTCACCATGACAACAACAAAAACCTTTTCACGCCTAGAGAAGACAATAGGAATTTTAATTACTGCCATTCATTCTGCTGACAGTTTGAGCGAAACAAAATTCTACTCTCTAAAAAAATACAAATACCAATTTGAGATTTCAAGAATAATACTGGTTTTTTTTCCCCTTGAACATCTTGCTCTTTATAATGTTTTTCCCCACATATAGATTTCACATTTGCTATTTACCAAATACTTTGGTGAATATGAATTTTAGGACGTCTGACAGAATTCTTTTCATGTCAATGCAGAGTGAGTTTTGTAAGTCACCTCAGTAGGAAATCTCAAATGCTTATCAGGGACTGACTTGTCTAAGTCAGTATCATCACAGATCAGTTAAGTGCAAAAGACTGGAGGCAAAGCTGTGGGCAAAGCATCTCATGTCTTTTTCAATTGCTCCCAACAGCATGCAAGATTTTAGTCTTGGGGAAAAATTAAGACAATTCTTCTAAGTGCTCTTTTGAAAAAAAAAAAAAAAAAGAAAAAGAAAACCATCATGTTTTGGATCCTGCAGATTCTTAAACATAAACCCCTGACTTGACAGAGCTATTCATTAGTCACAGCGTGCATAAACAATCCTAGAGATTAGAAAATATTTTCAGTTCCCTGATAAAAATACACAAGGGGCTAAAAAGAGGAGCACTTGGTGGTAATTTTTCCCCATGCTACCACAAAACACAAACTGCAGGAATTATTTCACATAACCACATAGCAATGTTTTTCTCTAACAAGCTGGCAAATGGATACACCTTGATAATATCATGATTTGCCATTATTTGTAGCTGTTTATATGGTATACTCTATCGTCAGACAATATTATTCAAAGTGCATTTGGAATATGATGCTAGATCACAGAACAAAGGAAAAAAATTTTAAAGTTTACTCTTGGCCTAAATCCACCATGACATGTCCTATCAGGAAATATAAAAAAACCCCAAGAAACTCGTATGATGCTAGAATGCATAAATGAAGATAAAAATGCAGAATGGCAGAAAAACTAGCATTTACACAGGTTTCAGACAAATCACTTTGCCTAGAAATTTTATAACATACAAATAAGGGATACGAAGCAACTGGAAATGTAGTTCGATTACTCAGGCAAAAAAAATTATTTTTTCTTCTGATATTAAGGGCATCTGTTTACACCACAAGAAAAACAAAAAAAAAAAACCCCAAAAAACCACAACTAGACCACCAGGCATGTAAATTTAGATTATGCAAATAAATTAATACAGAATATATGCTATCCTAATCAGTAAAGTGTTAGGATTCTGCCTCCCATGGTTTTTTTTATCCTGCATACCTATTTGAAGTAACAGTTGCATTCACACAGACTGTTAAGTATTCACAGATGCCAAAACGCCGTTCTATTATACACTGATATGTACATTTATAGAGACAGAAATGTGTGTAATCTTCACAGAATATGTGAATAGGTGACACTTTTAATCCCTTGCTTGAACAAATGAAACAAGTAAACAACAACAGTTGTTTACAAAAAAAACCAACAAAAACATGAAGAGTAAGGCACAAGGAATGAGAATGAATTCAAATTCTCCGGAACATGAAGCCCAGATGAATGTTTTAAGCACAGGCTACAGCCAATGTGATGAACTGCAATCCAAAGACCAAAACAAAGCAACGGAAAAAAAGCACAAAGGAAACAAATAAAAGTTACTAATTCTGATATTACACTATGTCCTAAATAGGAAATATGTATTCAATCTAGAACGGCACTTCTGGTGGAAGAGTTCTAAAGCAAATATTCAAGAAAGACACTTGGAAAGCACCAACACTGAAAGTTTCAAGCTCAATGGGGAGAACAAAAACACCTCTTCGATACAGTCAGAAAGAGTAAGTTCTTACAGATCAGCAAGACTTCCACATCAATGAGAAGACAGTGTTACATGGAGAATCATGAATTAATTACTGATCTCTTGGAAGTAAAAGAGATGACTGGAGACTCAAAATTTTGGGAGGAAGCATGAAATTGAGCCTTTGAGGAATTAAAGTCTGAACCAAACATACAGTTTCACTCATACCACGAATACTTAGCAAGCCTGACCAAAAGTATTGAAATCGCACCACTGAAGCAAGGTACTTCACAACTATTGCAGCAGCCTCAAACCTATCTTGAGATAACATCGCAAGAACTTTTTTGCAGGAAGTGATCTAAACCACTGCTAAGTCATTAAAAGAACACAGATGGAAAAAAAGAACAGTACATGTTAAATAGTTCCCTGCTGTTAGATAGAGTACGTAAAAACGTTTCTCAGCTCGGTATTTAATTTCCTATGCAGCTGAAAGGATTGGTTTGTTATTATTTCTAAATCAAGGGCAGCATTTCTATTGTCATGCAGAATTCATTAAGGCACTCAACCAAGTAGCAAAGGACAAAAAGTAGTTGACTATTCTCAGAAAATATGTACATATTTTTCTACCAAAAAAAATAAAAGTGTCCTTCTATGAAGAATTAGTGTTGAATTACTTATTACTGCAAGGGCAAGAAGTGGTAGCGAGTCAAAGCCCTTTATTTCTGCATATTATTCCAAATCATGACCAAGCAACGTTAAGTGCTGATTGACTTTCTAAAGGGCACCATTTAACAACTACAAGCTTATTCACACAACTTAGCAAGTTCTACAGGCAATGCTCTAAATCAGCACACACACACAAAAAAATCCCGCATGCATATTGATTAGAAAAACCAACTAAATAAAAATCTATAGCATTAATAAACTGTATTTACTTTGTTTAAACCATCACACTATAGAAGTTAATGATCAAAACCTGAAGAGGCTTTATCACCAACACTGGTTTAAATCAAATATCCTACAGGGACCAAAGGACTCATGGGGATTAATGGAATTATTTACATCGGTATCTTGAATCCGGACCGGGTTAGTAAAGACAGTAAATCACTAAGATACAGTGCCTGAATAGAGGTTTTTATGAAATATAAATGTAATCAATCCTTATCACAAAAGCTCAAGTGATATTAATTGCCAGTATCACTTGAGAAATCCAAGCCTTTTTACGAAGTGTCGTAACTACCTATTTGTCTTCGGTAGTCAGTCATAGCCGTGCTTATTCGTAAAAAAATACACAGATGTGCAAATTACTCATGTTATGGTACACCTAATCTGCTAAAACGCAGCGGACTTCAACAACGGATAAGACTTTCTAATGCGGCAAAATAAAAAAGGTCAGAATTCAAGATGAACAATGCACAATGTGATAGTGGTTTTAGAATTATATCTTTAGATACAACCATTTAAACGGTAATTAAAATAACAAGATTTATACACACTTATATCTCATAGCTGTATTTTCCTTTTGGTACTAAAATTTGTTACTATGTTATTTAAAGCTTAACCAGTATGACAAGTCAGGTGAGAAACAAGCAATCTTAGCTCCACGGAGACTTACTATACCTTTAATTAACTGCAAATAAAGTATTCCTGAAAGTCACATCCAAAATAAAGCAATAAACTTTCATGCTGCCAACTACCTAATTAGCAGCTTAAATCATTCTAAACATTTTGCTGGCTATCTTTAGCACTTGTACTTGCACCTTAATCATACACTGTCTACATAAAAAGGATAAAAAGAACGATTCTGTTACTGCCGTCTTTGGCTGTCCTCTGTAATAGACCTCATCTATTAGCAATACCTAATTACATTTGTGCTCTACAACACTTTTATGTTGTATTCTTTACATTTTAAAGTTTATTGATAAAATTATAAAGTGCTGGAAGCCAGTATCAACTATCAACGTGCACTCATAATATCAAACAACAAATAAATAAATCATGAGCCAGTAAGTCATTCCAATTTTATTTGTTGAAGTTCTCACATTTGGCAATTCATCAAATCCTATAAATACTCAAATTTGTACTATGCACAGAAACTTTTAACTTCTTTTCTATCAGAATACTAGTTTTACTAGTTGAAAGGAGCAGTAGCTCAGAAACAATAACTTCCAGATACCGGTAATATTAATCATATTAAGCAGACTATCTATTTCCAGCCCAAGGGCTACTGAAATTATTTCAATCATTATCCCGTTCTCCTGAAAAATCTTAAACATAAAGAACTTACAAGTTCACAAACATCAAGATACATGTTATACAAGGCAAGTAACATTTTAGGAGCAAAATATAAATATTAGATTTTGAAGGGGGCAAAATTTCAGTATATGTCATAATTTTAGGGAAAGCAAGTTCCAAGTTAAAATTATAGCCACCTCTTTTAAAGTAGCAAATAGAAAAATGGTATATTTTAAGATGTGTTGTATTCTTAGTATTTCTAATATTTAGAGAAAAAGTTCTTCACGTGTTTACACCACAAAATTATTTGCCTCAAAAGCGTATTCAGAAGTACTATCTGCTGCCCTCCTTCGCAAGTAAAAGTCCTTTTGCCTCTATATTCACAATAAACCACAGTTTAAAATCTTTTGCTTTTCACTAATCAGAGAACAAAAGAAATCCTCAAGGAACTAATCTGCAGATACTCTCAAAAAGAAAGTTTCTAGTGATTACTCAGTGACCGCACACACATTTACTGTCAGATTAGACTCCCACGTAATTTCATGTCCTGGCACCAAAACTCACTGATTCAAACAGGCAGTAAACAGACTGTGCTTTCTTTGAAACACACTTGCAGGGCATTGGTACTTTACAAAATAGAAGTGTGTTACGTGTAACAAAAATAAGACTAAATTATTACTGTTTTCATTAAAAAAAACCCAAATCCAGATTGAATCCTAAAAAGAGCAACAGATGAGCAAATTGGATGGGACGCACAATGGTAGTGAGATTCGGGACGTGGGGAAAAAACCTTTATTTCTTCTTCAAAGACCATTTGTGTTATTGTGTCTGCTCTGACTACTTCAGAAGCATTTTTCCAGAAGAGTGCAAAAGCATGCCTGCTTAGGCAAAAACCAAATTACCAATCACATCTGACCAAGAAGTACGGGATTTTTTGTGAAAATACTAATTGAACTCCACGCAGCAGTGTTACAGTTGTCTGACAGGAAGACTGCAAAGCCATCTCTGTCCTAGAGGCACTTCCTATTTCTCCTTTCTGCCCTTGCTTTAGCACTGAAGAAAACTTCTGCAGCTTCTGTGTGAGAATTCTCCACACAAGAGCACAGCAATATGCGCAAATGAGAGCATCGTGACTTGAGTCCTGTCATGACAACTTTGAATCCAGAATAAACCAACAGCTGAAAGGAAGCAACAGATGCCAACTGGGAACAAACAATTATGTTTTAAGCCCAAAAGGTTGGCCTTAGTACTGAGTGCCCATGGTTGTTTGCATAGCTCTGACTTCCAAGTTTTAAAGATGCATATTGTCATGTATCAGAAGGCTGACAGTAGTATAATAGCCCAGTAGAAGCAACCCTTACATTCAAACTAGTTTCTGCAGATTCATATGGGACAATTCATGGCATATGAGTTTATGAATTTGCTCTAAAGCAGTTTTTCTTTCCACTGCCCAGAAAGGCAATCTTTCTTTGAAAAAAAATAATTCAACCATCTAAGTTACATATCTAAACTTGAACCACAAAAGCTTGCACAATACATGGTGCCTCTAGCTGGGCTCCAGTGAAGGCTGCCAGTATTTCATCAGATTTCTATGAAGTATATAAACATTCACAGCTTGAATCCAAGATGCATGTCCTAACGTTTACAGATCTCCACTTCCAAACCAGTGCACTTAACGATCAGCAGATTAACAATGGTCTCTCCGCCAATAAAGTTCTGGCTAATATTCAAACTGGGCTTAATATGCTCTATGTCATGAAACGAGAAGCTGAATAAACTGTCAAGAAAAACAAACAGCACGAGGATATTCACAACTGGGAAAACAACCAATGAAGAGACAATAGTTTAAAAATAACAGAGCAGAGAACGGATTCATGTATTGGGACACAACTACTTAACAGAACTAACAAGGCAACAGCATTGCTTCAAAGAACCTAAGCCCAAACACTTACTGCAGTTTCTGACCCGTCCAATACTAAAGTAGAAAAGAAGAAATGCTGCAACTTACTACCCATCTGTAAAGCTTCCAACTTCTAAAAATTCTCACAGCCTCAACAAGAAGAACAGAGATTATGGGAGTATGCGTCTCAATTTTGATAAGCCATACTCTACCCGAGTTTAAACTGAACCTAGAAAGAGTAGAGAATATTTCAGAAGAATATTTTAATATTAATGAATATTAGTAAACTACATAGGAAGCTTCTTTCAAATCATTGCAATAAGTAGACTATGCAAACTTGTAAGTACAAACATTCAATAGCTTAGTTGTTAAGAAAATTTAGGTTTTAAAACATGGAAAATTATGACATATAAGCAACTGAGGTTTTTCAGAACAGCTTGTGCTTAAAAGTAAGGGCTTATCTTTAGGAGCTTTTAGCATCTGAAACACAGCAAATCATGACCCAGCAGGGTGAGAGTGGGCAGAAAAGAATATATAGAGAAAGCACAATGGAGTGAAATCAAGGCCCATGGTGCATAGCAATAGAAAAGTTTACATTAGCAAATCCATTGCAGATTAGCCTAATGTTTTCAGCGCACAGAAATAAAGCAGGCCTGGCAGACAGCAGCAATAAACCCATAAAGGAAAAACATTCTGCCAGTGAAGGAACATAAAAGACTCTTAGCAGGCATTAATAGATCAGTGCTGCTTTTCCTCAATTGGAACAATTCTCAATTGTGAACTGAGATTTTACTATTACAAGTTGACACAGGCCACATACTAAATATTCTGCATTTTATCCATCCATGCTAACACAGTGCAGGAAGAAAATAAACCGCCTGTAAGGTGTCTACATGAATAGTCAGAAACGAAACAAAAACTTGATTGCGTTTTTCCCCAACCAAAACCTGCATCAACACTTGCTACTGTTCTTCAAACATCACAGAACAGCTCACAAAAGCTGGAGTTAAAACAACAAAAGAATCTTGTGGATGAGCCTGAAAAATCATTATAATTAAAATTCAGTTGACCTGCAAGCCAATAAATATACATTTCTCTAATCGATATACACATGCTGACTTTTCATTAGTGTGAACAATTTACAACAGAGAAACTCTTGTAAAAATTTCTGGATCTCCAACATCACCTGGAACCCACCTTCCCTCACATGAGGCCAACAGAAGACAAAGGCACAATTAAAAGACTCCACAATTACGGGTAATGCTCCAACTTTGTCTTTTACTTTTAGAGCAACGGAAAAGACAGAACAGCTGTAGGAAAACATAGGGAAACACTCTAGCTTTTACCTGGAAAAGGATAGGGGGAGGAAGGGAAGGAAATCAGTAAAAGCCAGAATAGGCTGAGAAAGACAAAACAATTAAGTTTTCAGAACAGTAATAAGTGAGTAATTACTCTTACAGAGCAAGAGTTACAAATTCTGTAAACCAGGATATATTTCAAATCTAGAAATCTTACCTAGTCAACAGCAGACAAGCGTAAAGCAAATCATTTTTAGTACAGCCACATTTGAATAGACTTGAACAGAGGGAGTAACCTGGTAAAGAAACCAGAGTGGGGACAGAGGTAATGACACGTCTTAAAGCAAGAAAGACAAGCTTGAACTTGATGCAGTTTAACAGGAGAGCCAAGAAACGGATTTTTTAAAAAGATGATGTAGTTAAAGCAGTAGGTAAAATGCGGATAACTTACAGCGGAAGAGGAGGATAAGTGCTGCAGAGCTGCAAGAAGTTACAATAACCTTGCAGAGAGACAAGGCCTTTAACAGGAGGTTCTGTAAATCCTAAGGGAAAAGGGACAGGTCTTCAAACATTTTAGGGAAAGGGGCAGCAAAGTGCAGGCACAGTTGGAATTTGGAGAGTAAAAGAAAACAGCAGAGATGTTGTCCCACTTCAGGAGAAGGCAGTAGACACAAGGAAGACAGCAGTAATGCCAGTAACGTCGCAGCAAGCAAAACTTCATAGTACAACATCCAAGAGCTTCCAAACAGACATCAACGCACAACAATGCCTGAAAAAGATATTTTCTGAGAAAGCACTGTATGATTTGCCTGATTTGTCACTTGGGGCAAGTTGTATCTGAGACAGACGTGCTGGGGCAGCGGTGTGGTTATGTGGTGTCCTGGCACCCTCCCCACATGAGGTCAGTGTCTCAGCCATTACAATCTTCTCCACTGTAATTGTTTGTCTTCTGCAGATGATTATTCCTTACCTAAAGTTATGAGTAAATGAAACCTCTCACAGGAGCTGAAAACCTGATGTAAATTTTGAAAAGGCTGGCACCATCAGCATTATCTGCATTGCAGTCATCTCAGCAGTGTACAGAGGCATTTACACGTCAACAGGACTGACTGACTGTTTCAAATAAGTGTCTTTAATTTAAGATGGCTCTCCTCAGCATGTGAGAAAGAAGCAGCCTATTTTTTGCAAAAAATCTAAAAATGGAATATATAAGTATCCACTTATTAAGTGCTCAAATTTATGCTCATTTTCTGCAGGAAGATGTCCTTCAACTGAATTGCAGGACTCATGAAACTGGATTAACAATGTCATAAATCATACATCTGCCAAAATAACAGCATAAAAAGTGAGACTAAATATAATCTACATGTTATTTGAGTAGATACTATCTATATTTAACAATTTGTTATAATTCAAATATTAGCTGACAATTATTCAAATTTAAACATAAATCACTACATTGGCTATAATTTTCCTATAGTTAATTGTTTTAAAAATAACTTTCAAGCTTCTGCAATGTCCTCATTTCTGATTTAATAAGTTTTAATTTGCATAAAGAAGAAACTTGCAAATTTATGCTTTACAAATTTTCTGCTAGTGCTTCGACTTTTTTTTCTTCAAACCAAATTGTAACAAATTCCTAGTTTACATTTCTCAAGTTATCAACTAAATGCTGCACAAACCAGGACCATTTTTAGGACCATCCTTTAAACTGCAGGATTCATTACACATCAACTTTTCCTCTCTATATACTAGAAAGAACAATATTTCTCTCTAGGCTCCATTTCCAAGACACAAAGTTAGTTTCCATATTTAAATTTCAAAACCAATGTATTAAGAACATAAACTCTCAGTGTTACAGGATGGTTCTTTGATGTACATTTTGCTGCATAATCCAGACCCCCAAGCACATCAAGTAAATTTCAGAAAACCTCCAGACACATCCCTGTAAGGATTTTAAAAGTATCCAAGAGGTATCCAGGCAGCTTCAGCTCTAAGAGAAGCAATCACAGTGTAAATCTTGGGAAGCACACTACTGAACCAAGAACTATGATAATTTGTTAACTAAATTCCGTAAGTAGATTTGTCAACTGGTGAGGCAGAAATGGTAACGGAAAGAAGGGAAGAACTGAACTGAATTCTGAACAACCATCATCATTCAGGAAATCAAGTTAGTGTACACTTATACCAACAGAGCGATTTTGTTTCAGAACAGAGACATGCACAAATTTCTCTAAAACAACAGAAATAATGCACAATGTTCCAAAAATAAAGAAACACACTACCCTTTAATGCCGAAATCCTCAGAATAATGAAAGTACAAATGATTTTACATCTGCATCTCTAGTTACACTAGACATTTTCCTTTTTTTTTTTTTTTTATAATGAAGAATATGTTAGAAAATAGCTGTTAAGGAAAAAGTAAACAGAACTTGTTGTAACTGGTTCTGCTGGCCAAATATCAACGTCATTAGAAGACGAACTACAATAATGTTTCTGTGCGTAAGAGCCTGAAATACCAGATATCAAAAAATAAACAAAAAAATATTCAAAGTTGCAGTCAGAATGAATTAAAAAAGCAAGCAATCCACCTCAGAGCTATTGCTTTGCATCATATGCAGTTTATACTTTTGTCTCCTTTTAAGAATACTTAATAGATAGCATTATTATAATGCTCACATTTTCCTCCGAGTTTCCTCTTTTCTGACAGAATGATTTCTAATGAATTGTTGCAATCTGCCACACATTCAGCAAGTGTAACCCGAGCCATGCTAGGAATGTGGAAAGACACCTGAGGAGCCAGAAGGTAACTTGTATTAAACAAGTCAGAAGAGACTCACACACCTAAAGAAGGCAATACCCCACGTAACTCAACACAGGAGGAACCAGCAATGTCCCACCACCGCCACCCCCCCCAGTTTCACAGTTGGTCCTGTAGATCACAAGGGAGCCACGTGTGGGATTGGGTCGATCTAATGGCCAATTCACACAGAACTGCGGCTTTTCATTTTCAGTTCAGGTATGACAGAAAAGGGGAGGCTTTTGTTGTTTTGTTTTTTAAAGTGACTAAAATAAAAGTGAGCAAAAAAGCGATGAGGAAGGAGAGGCAGAAGATAAGGCAAGGAGAAGACACTTCCCATACCAGAGGCATTTTGGAAGAAAAGCATTCTTACCTAGCTCTACTTTTCCAAGGAAGCAACTGAAGAAAGTCGCACAGGAACCACAACCCCAGTCCACACCTGAATCAACACCTCTCACTCATGATTTTGTACTTGTAACTTCTGGACAAAATTTAGAGATGGTGATCTTGCAACCTGCTTCGTCTTTAGCAGTTTGCCTATCATTTTGTCTTCTCAGAGAGCAGCTCGTACTTAAGATTTATTCCCTGCAAGCAAAACCCTTTTTTCAAGTTCAATCTTGCTTAATGAGTTACTTTTTATTATGTGAAACTTTTTAATGTGTTGTTTGTTCTGTCAAGCCCAAATAACTGCTGACATTCTAATCATGAGGCCCCCTGGAAAAAAAAAAGGGTGTTTTTTTGCTTAAAAGCAATCTTTACATTTGCCTGTAAAGGAATTATATAATGTTTAAACCATTTTAATATAAAAATAGCCTGCCCACATTTTAAATATTGGAGAGGATAAAATATATAAAACTGTCTTCTTCAGGTTTTGATTGTTCCCTCTCTTACTTAAATCAGAATTTATTATATTCTTTTTTAGACATAAAGGGGATAGCTAGTGATAGCAGCCATCAGCCTTCTTCACTAGTTCTTGCAAGTCCTGGAAAAGGAATTATTCATCTAAAAAGCAGTGACAGATCTCCCTCTCCCAATACAAAAGCTCCATTTTATTGTAGGTATATATAAAAATCAAATTCTATGGAGAAACAGCTTCTAAGGCCAGCTCGAATCTAGCACACCATGTTCTTGCATATTTTTTGTCAATTTTGTCAAAAACTCTGCCCTCCCCTTTCTCCTCCTCTTCTACCTACAGGGAAAAGGGAACGTCTCCGAACCAACAAAGACCAAAAAATACAGGAAGCTTTGCTCATCTTATTCCAAGAAAAATGCAACTGTAAATCCCTGTCATACACACGCATACTGCTGAATATTCAGAATGGCAACATTAAATAGTTACCCAGGATTTTGGTTAACGCTACCAAACAAGCAAATATTTTAATATATTTTTTGTTATTCTTGATTGATATTTGCCTTACCTCATTATTTCTCAAAGATTTTAGTTTAACTAAACTTGTCAGATTATGCTAAAAGAAAACTCACTAACTGTTGTGTTTCTTTAAAAGCACTTGCTTTCCTCCCAACACTCTACAACACGGAGATGATCAAGATTTATTCCTCTATCTAAAATACAGCAGTGTTGGTTTGTTGGTGTTTTTTTTTTTTTTTAATTTAAGAAATGGATGCTAATTAAAGCCCAACATTTGAAGTGGGCAGTGGCTCCCTCCTCAAAGGAAAAGCAGCAGCTTAATGCTGCAAGATCCCTTCCCCTTCCACAGTTAAGCACTGTCAGTTTATTGCTTAGTTTCAATTATAACACCTAATTTATGATATTGCTATAACTGGATGGGATCTGCATTACTGCATTTGGAATCAACTGCACAGATGCAATTGACTCATCTTCAATTCACAAAATTACAAGTTTTCACTCTCCCCCCACCGCATAGCTATTTTTTCTTGTTTTCAGCAGACAGAAAAAGTATAATAGCATGCACGATTCCAAGGAAGTATTGATTAAACAGCAGCCTTCTGTTGTGAACATTGTTTCTATCAGCTTCCCTAGAACATGAAATTCCAGTATTACAAAGGGCTGCAGAAGGTTCTGACGCTGGTTAGGCCAAAGGACTATGACAGCCCTGAGAAACCCTAAAAACTCTTTAGCTACTTTGAATGTAACTACTGAAAATTAATCTCTCAACTATGCAGAACACCCATGTCTTGACCCCTCTGCATCTGTAACAGAAACAAGAAGATTCTTTCTAAAGAGGAATCTTCTTATGAAGAGTATCACGGTCCACCAGCAGAACTCCAGCTCCATTACAGAAACAATAGTAATTGCTCCATAGCTGAGACAGGGTTGGGGTTTGTATTATCTCACATTTCTGTGTAATTCCCCCTAGTAACAAGAAGTCCTCCTACTCAAAACTGGTTTTGAATGTGTATTTTTCAGGCAAACATAAAAACGATCACCATTTTCTAAAATGGCTACAATCTGCTAATATCCCAGTGGAGCTGAAAGCTCTGGCTTCTCTTGTCAAACATGGCCAGGACACTAGATCTCTTCCATTTCTCTTTGCCAAAGGAAAACTCGTAAGTCTACCATCTTTTGCTCTAGCAGCCTAAAGCAATGAGAAACAGCAAATGTTCTTACAAAAAAGGTCTCTCGCCATACCAGGGTAACTGGGAAAAAGACACGAGCACAGCCTTTGCAAGCTCTGCCAGAGAAAACTTTGTTCTTAATCTCTAGTGATTAAAAGCTTATGAAAATCAAAGAATTAAAAGCATATTTTCAAAGACTATCTTTTGAACAGACTTCCTTCTACACTATATGATATATGAAAGAAAATGAACACTACAACATTAAGCAATTGAAAAAAATGCAATCTACATGGCTAATGCCATTCCAGCCATTGTAAGAAGCACATAGCAGGTTTACTTGCATGCTTTGGCTACCATTTAAAGTTGAGCCACCAATACTAATTTTACATTTGTTGCTGCTTGAAGTACAGGAATCATAGATGGCAATATTTTCTTTTAATTTCTATATTAAATACCAAATCTGTAAAAAACAAAGACGATAAACTACTTCAGGAAGTATTTTCTACAACTAATATCTAAATCAGATCTCTTATGTTGTGCCATAAAAGAAACAACAAGAAATTTGTTATCAATCTCAACATAAATTCTATTAATCCCTAAATTTCATCCAAATATGGAAATGTTCCCAAGAAAATCCAATTCTGCGTTGTATGGATACCAAAAATTAGTTATAATATGGCTCAAAAACACTGTCCCCAAGATGAACTCCTGACTTACGCAATTCCATAATTCACAGCCAACCAAGAGATCATGCCACGCTGAGTGACCTAGTTTTGGAGACCGTATCTTGGTCGTCTCCAAGATCAAGTATGAACAATGTCCTGAGCAATCTTTAGAAAACTATAAATGAACAAAATGCTGATTGTACACTCTTTCAGAACAGGCTATCATCAATACTTCAGATCACTTATCCACAAAAATATCATACCTAAACTACTACTCCTTAAGTGTAACAGAAAACACAATTAATTCCAAACACCATGCAATTCCAATGATAATTCTGATATCTAGAAAATTAATCTTGCCTACACAAAAGGCAAAGTTTCCTGAAGACAGATCTTTTCCAGAACTCTCTTCAAGACTTCTATGCCATCCCAGATGCAAGCCATATTAGATTAATGTCTCTGCCAACATACAAACTTCGCATAACGTACACTAACCCTTTCCACTTCATAGAGATCACAAACCATTTATGATAAACAGTAGTCTCGCTGCCTATTTATTTTACTGGAAAATGTTAACTCACTAGAATATGATGACTAGAGTGGAATAAAAATCCTAATTCAGTCCTGTAAACTACATTAATCCCCAGTCAGAAATGGACATGTGCTACTATTCTGAAGGAAAATTCTGCACTGAGGATGAGCTCTAAAATGACTGCAGGAATACTAATTTTACATAGTTGGAGCTGTGAAGTTATCAGTGGTTGTACACAATGTAAAGAATTTCTCTTTATAGGTACCGGAACAAAAACAGAGTCGCAAAGTCATAACGACTTAGTGATGAAATGAAGTAAGTCCACCCAATTCCACATACCTAAAATAGAATTTAATTATCTCAGTTGCATACCACAGAAGCTAATCATCTTATCTGAAAATTATCAAACACAGGTTTCATTGAAGTGCAGAATAATTATTTAAAAACACGTAAGGAACAGAGAGGAGAGAATTAAAAAACAAAATGCAGTTAAACAACCGGGATTCAAAAGTTCAGGAACTTCAATCTATCTCTATTTACAACAGAAAGGTGCGGACTTGGAACTCACTCACAAGACCTTCATTCTGCCCAGAAGGTCACCGTGGAAACCAGGAAGATGGGTGGTAGGCTCTGGCCATTTTGATCTTAGGGAGTAGGAGCGAAAAGGTGTGCATTTGACTAAGCATCTAACACACTTCTGGGAAGAGAAGGCTTTTACATCAGCTGCCATTTACTGAATTTCTGTTGTTTTTAGTTTCCAGCTTATTCTTCCCTACTATCACAAAAAAGGCCAGAAAAAAAAGGAGAAAGGCTACTAGACTTCAGCATCCTCCAAAGTTAGGCCAAAGGACAACAACCATAAGCAATCATCATGGTTGACCTCTAAATGACTAACTCTGGTTTCAATAAAACACTCCTGGTACCTTTGACCAGACAGCCTGGTAGTGCTACAGAGATACAAATACGCAAATAAGAGCCAGAATTTATTTCAAGAAACACACAGAAAAGTGGTTAAATGAACACTATGCAGAACCACTTTTGTTTCTATTCACAACCGACTGTCACTGCAGCCTTACAAAAATTAACCCATAACACTGCATATGCCGTAGTTTATGAAGATTATTTGTCAAGTTCATTCTCTGGATATGAACATGTTAATAATTAACTTATTCTCTTATTCTACTCTTGAAACATTTAACAGAAAGATGAGTAATAGCACAAAACTCCTGTTCCAACTCCGATTTTCCCCTCCCTCTGTTATTGTTGCAGCATGAGAGGCAGGAACTTCAGATTTAGACACAATAAACAGAGATTACATTCCTTTATTAAGGTGTGCCAGAAACCTGAGCTCTTTCAGCCAAAGAAGTATTGTTACACATTCCCTCTAATTATTATGCAATATCACAGTCTTCCAGAACAGGAACAGTAATTTCATGGTTAGAATCCAACCCATTCACTAGGAAACTGTTATACAGCACTCTCAGAAGGAAGGAAAACAGAACTGCGAAATAAAAAAGACGAAAGAATAAGAAGCCTGTATGATTAAGCTTTATCACAAAGCTAGCATTTATCACCCTTCCACACGTGCACATTTTTTGTGAATTCTCTTAAAACCATAATGACAGTAAGCACTTTTGTTTATTTACCTTATGCAATCCTGCATGAAAAGACTTAAAATTATTAATGTTTTTAGAAAACTGTATAATTTCCATTTCTCAACACCATAGATACCTGGTTCCTAATAAACGACTGAAATATATGAATACTTAACTCACTTAAAAAATCTCCAGGCTTACAGCTTCTTTTTTCCAGTCAGAAAAATTCTCAAAATATTTAGTATCTTTAGAAATAAAAAATATTTGCTTTACCTAAATGCAATCCTAATGATAAAATCAGGTATAAAGCTTTGTAAAACTGTTTTTATGTTTTTCAGCTTCGTAATTCTCTGATTTCATAATTTTTTTCAGAGAACAAAGAAACAGAAACAAACAAACAAAAATCTGTTAACACAAGCATCACGCTATGGCTTTATATGCAACGGTATTAAAAGATAAAACTTAAAACACGATATACCTGCATGACACCTGGTAGAATGGGTATCCCGGCAGAGGAACAGAGTTTGAAAATCCAGACTGACTCGACATTGCCTTCAGGTATTGTATCCACTTAAATTGCTTCTATATTCCATATGTTAATTCCTCACCAAAAAATATGTATGTATGTATCCATCTATACTTTTGTTCAAAGCTAACTAAAAGGAAACCAAGTGCATATTTGAAGGTCTTGAAGATTCTGTCTGCATGTCAAACTGCTTCCTCAGTAGTGAAATTCCTAAAAGCCAACACCCTCATGACATCACATACTACAAAATCAGAAACGTGCAATTGTTTCAGTAAAGCAAGGACAGCCCGTCGCTTTTGAGTCGACATAAAATCCTGCGCCGCATTCTACTTGAAAACACAGTGCCTTTCAGGCTGGCGAAAGGCAGAGAGACCTGCTGTCTTCAACAGCAGCCCTGCGCTGGCAGGCAGCCAGCAACCAGCAGAACTTATTGCCAATGCCGCAAATCCCTCCTATCAGCTAATGAAGATCCAGACTGCAGGTGAAACACGATTTTAGCCCAGGACAAGAATTTCCTGGAAAATGCATGAGATCCATGACCTTGAACTCAGTGATAAAAATTTCTTCCAAAAATTTCAGTTAAATGTACAATGCATACTACTGCTTTATAAGCACCATCAGATTGCATTGCACGTCACAGTAGTATGAAAAATCATACTGAGTTTTCCCCTGCTAAAAAAGAATCCTCTTATGCCACACTCTCTACTATGGGAAAGCAGGAGGGAAGGACAGGAGGTTGACTCTTAAACCACACTATTTAAGCTACTGAATACAGAAATAAAATTATCTGCGTGCAATTCCTGTAGTATTTTACTACAGCTTAAATCAAAGAAGTATCAAAAGCGCGATTTCTTTTGATATACAGTACGATGGTAAGTTACATGAAAGCTTATTTGAGCATGCCTTCCTCGGGAGAGGAAAAGACAACTAAAAAGCAGGAAGACATGTGAGTATGATTATCTGCCTATGCTACTCTAAAGTAAAGAAGGTGTACAGTGCCCTCACATCAAGACTTGCTTAGTTTATGCAAAATATTAAATAAAACAGATTTTAAAATTATTTCGTTATCTGTGCTAGCTGCACCGGAAAACATTAAAATGCTGAATTTAATACCTCTACCCCATGACATATTATTTACTCGCGTATTGTTGTATTTTATCTCAGTATTGGAAACAGATTGAATCTGTTTCACTCGGTTTATCACAATCTCAGTCATTAGGAAAATGGTACAAAACTTTGTTGCTATTCTAGGTACCTTTTAAAGTCTGACTTAAAAGAATGGGAGCTTGTTCTTCTACCTTAAAAGTATCTTAAATTTAAAACTAAGTCTGATCTCAGTGAAATGCTTAGTTTCTTGTTCATATAACTCAACTGGTTTTAGAGTGTTTTAACAGCACTGCAATGTTTTACATTGCTTAACTAGTTTTTGTCAAGGTGCAAAAAAAGGGCAGTATATTTGTGAAAAATGATAACATTTCCAGCAGGGATAAAACAGTAGGCAAAAAAAGCCCAAAACAATCACATGCTACAGAACAGGGGCTTGGTCCTCAAAAATATGGGAATGCTTATTAATAAGCTCTGCACACTGTCACACAGAGTCAAGTAATTGAATGTTCCCACAACTTGGGGGAATCACAGGCCATTTTACACAATAAATGCAATGCACACTTGCACACAAAGTAACATGCAGATTCCATAGGTCACTGCATACAGGACCAATTTCTGAAGTCCTACAAAAATGCCAGGATAACACAAAGAGAGAACACTTTGCCCAGCGAAGTAATTCTTTTTTATTATTAGCCCAACTGATATGCCTGGAAAAACAAACAACCTTCTGGGCACATCATTTTGCAGAAGTTTTTATACCTCTCCTGGCTGTAAAGAGAAGGCTTGAAAAGGCAGTTCAAGCACAAATGATGTTGTCGTATCAGCTGAATTTTTACAGACAGATTTGAAAAAGTAGCTTTTAGAAACACAGTCTCTCTCATGTCTAGTATGGAGCATTAATTCCAAAACCAACAACACTCAAAAACCACACAGGTAACAGTGGGCGAGAGGAAGAGAAAAGTCTACCAGGCCCGTCCAAGTCACCTTTCCCTGCTGCCTCAGCAGGCATGTTAGGATAAGTCCGGTTAGGTTTCATCCCTACTGCCACAGCTGTTGAGGGTCATGCAGGTCATCCTGCTACACTGCTGTGGTTGGACCTGGTGAGTCATCTTGTGTGCATGTCCCTAAAGCACTTATATTTCTATGCTGTGTATTTACTTATTTTTTTATTTGGTGCCTCCTTGACACTGATAATCACAGCATTAACACATTTATGCAGTAATTCTCATCTCAGAATAGTTCTTCTTAGTCCCAACCAGGATTTAGGGTGTTTCCATTTGATTTGCCAGCTCAAAAGCATGTTAGTGTCAAGTCAGCAGATTACAGGCTTATAAACCAGGAGTCTTAGAGGCTGCCAATGGCTCGCCATGCCATTTTGCGAAAAATCACTTAGTCCCTTAATGCCTAGCTTATTCACATAGTAAGGAAAATACTCGCTGACAGCAAAGGAATTATGTGAGGTTAAATTATTTTTTTGTGTGTAATTAAGTATTGAAATCCTCTGATTAAAGATTTATGAAGGGATAAAACAGCTGTAGCATTTGAGGGAAAAGATATGTGGGAATATTCACAATAGAGCTTTCTTTTTGTCTCCTGCTCCTAGCTCTAACACAACAGAAGCGCTATTGCTCTGAAACTTCAATTTAAATGCAAAAGCCATTTAAATTTTAAAATGTGGTGGAAACTACACCATTTTTAAATGTGCGGACTGTGTTACATAGCATTTAAAGATGGGAATAGGTGAGATGACGATAGGCAGACAAAAACTGAATTTAAGGTGATCTTTACAGAAGCAGAAACCTTCACTGGTAAGCATCACACCAGTTCAGTGATTTGGAAACAGGAAGGGAACCTGTGGCATAAGAAGGAGAAAGGAGGAAGAGAAAATCCGGTAAGGACCAAAGAGAAAGCCTCACACAATGACATTCAATATTTACCGCGTGCCCCTTTTATTTCTTTCCACAAGCAGGCTTGATTACAGTACAGAACTACTTCTGGGATCCAGACCTACTTGCCAAACATCACCTCCAATAAAAGAGACAAGCGGGTTTCGTTCCAAGTGCAGTCATGTTTGTTTGAATTTTACTTCCGTGTTTTAGTGCCAACAAACTCACTTAAAAATAACCACATTAGTATTGTTTGGCATAGCATTCCATGTAGAACTTACTACTTTGCTGGAGCAAAACTAAACAAAGAAACTAAGTTTGAGGCACAAATACTGTGTGTGCCAGAATTTACAGTGACCTTAATGCTGAAGTAACTGAGCTGCTAGCCACTACACCATTTAATTTGGCTAGTTGAAAAGGTATGCAATACTTAACCGAGGTGTAACTGCACTTCAAAAAGCAGGGATAGGCTGAAAGACTGGAGAAGAGCAAACTGATGACCACTTTCAGGTATTTCAAACAAGTAGCATCCTTGGTAAACTAATGGCAAATTAGTTTAAACTAAAAAGGCAGACCAAAGGAGAAATAGAAATTAACCTCATTACTGGAAGCTAAATCAACCTCATCAAATCTAGAAGTGAAAGCAGGCACGTTGCAGACAGTTATGTGATGATATATCAAAACACATATAAAATGT
Source organism: Chroicocephalus ridibundus (assembly GCF_963924245.1). Taxonomy (NCBI): domain Eukaryota; kingdom Metazoa; phylum Chordata; class Aves; order Charadriiformes; family Laridae; genus Chroicocephalus; species Chroicocephalus ridibundus. Next base: position 15,808,295 of record NC_086287.1, read on the forward strand.
TTAGTATTCATAAAAATTGAATGAAGTGTCACACAGAAATTATTGTAACAACAATACCATAAATCAGTAATTTACTCCCATATATAGTGTTATATTTGGTATTTTCCCTGCCTGCTAAGAAATATATCACAGACACTAAAATAGAAGGAGAAAAAATATTATAGGAAATGTAGGAAAAATCATTATGTGGAGTTTGAAAATAACAGTATTACTTACAGAGAAAATATTACAGATATTCAATATAATGAGCAGTACTTAGAAGACATAGTGGAAAGTCTGTATTTCCTTTCCGTATGAAACACAAGAATAGAGAAGTATTCACCAACACTGAAGAATAATGGGAAATTTGAAACTGAAGGACACTATCACTGAAAACCTAAAACTCATCCAGAGTTAAAGACTAACTGGATATTCATATAGGGGAAAAACAAAAGCAAAAAAGAAAAAAACAAACACAGAAGTGATAACAGAAACGCATTGGAAGGAAAAAGGACTTGAAAAAAGCAGCAGAACTTGGGAGAAAACATCCATGTGAGAAAGCATTACCTAACCTAGCTGCTGAAGGATGTCTTTCACTGTTTGCTGAGGCAGACTCGTGTGGGTTCAATGGTAAAGCATAAATATCTGCTGCACTCCTAAACTTGTTGGTCAGACAACTGAACTAAGGTTATTTTTTTTTCAGCCTAGTTTCCTAAGAAAACTGAAGTGATCCCTGTCACATAAGCAGACACAGAATAAGCAGGTTAGCTGTTGTTTTCAGGTAGGTTACCTAATGAAAAATAAAGTGAGCGACCTCTGAAAGAAAACAGGCGGCGCACAAAGATGTTTGTATTCTGACTTCAATTAAACTGGGTTCTCCAGAGCAAAAAACGCCACATCTACTTTCTACCTTGCCTTCCAGTCTTTTCTAATACCTGGTTGCTCTGTTCACCTTTCAGAGGCTTTAATTCTCCGTCCCCTTTCCCCCTCCTGCTGTTAAAGCAGCTTCCTTGCCATAGACACAGCACTATCCAGGTAGGCCTATTACATGCTTGTTCAGCTTGATAGCCCGTTTATCTAGCCTAGAGACAGCTGCCTCTTACCCATTCTCATCCTCCATCATCTTTACATAATTCCCAGTAAGATCTTTAAAAAGTAAACATCGCAAAGTACAAGCAACAGCTGATTAAACAACTAAGCATTGCACACTTCACAAAGACACTGAAGTTTCCCTACATTTTCTCCATATTCTCCCTGTCCATACACTGTCATGTTCTGAAATACGTCTAGTGATGCTGAAACAAAACTTACAAAACTGGTAAGAGTGGTGGAACTCCATAAAGTAGAAATAATGAGGGCCTTGAAGTGAAAGTATCTGAAATTTAAGGAATTTATTTCCATTAAGGATTTGTCCTTCGAAGAACAGAGAAGTAACTGCAAGATATAGCAGTAGGTTTTATTTGAGGTACAGACACATTTCTGCATCCAGAGGCTTAATCTTAGAGATGTCACATAGGAAAGCAAACAATTCTGCTTCATTCCATGCTCCTCTTCAGAGCCACAGAAGTTACACGGAGACAGCAACAGCACCGGCTTAGAAGTAGTTGTCCTCTAGACAGACACCAGCTTCCATGTGTTCTGAACATCATTCCAGGAATCAGCCATTAAAAGTGTAAAATAGAAAGCTAAATACTACTGGACAAAATGTACTTTTAAACACATTGGATTTGGAAGAATTCCACAACGAATACTCTATTTGTTAGATTTTATAAAAATAGTAAGTCTGGATTGAGCCTTTCTGTCAGAGTCTGAAGCTAGATTTTAAAAATTCCTTCACCTGAAACAAAGCCTAGAATTTACTCCAAACATCTGAGAATTCATAGTGGAGTGATGTCTGCTTGCTACCTTAGTCATTTCAGACATTCTTACTTGGATTAAGAAATAATATTTTTCATGTTTTTGTTCCAATCTGGAATAAAAAAAGCTAAAAAGTTATTAAAATCTCATCTAAACAAAATTATATCTTTAGCTCAAACATAAAACTGCTCTTAGCTACTTTACTACTAGACAGGCTGTAAAGATGCTCAAAAGTCCAACCCCAGGGCCCTGACTTGCAAGGCAATCTAAACAGCATTCCCCAAAAGCCATTCCAGCTACACGCAGTTACAGCACAGCTCCACCAACCTGACACATTCCAATTCTACATCAAGTAGAAAAATCACAGCTTAAGTACTAATCACACATTGTCATTAGTACTTGAAAGCACATCTTCCTGGCCTTTGTGCACAAACTGGAAGTGGCACACCTCCCTCCTCCTGGAAGTTGCCGCTCCCCATTTATAAGCAGCTTAAGGCTCTGTTCCTTCTACTGTCCTCCTGGTGCTCAAAAGACAGGATCCTTCTTCAGGCTTCACATATTAATACTGCCATCATCCCTCTACCGTAACGTCCCATGGCACCTAAAGACACCAGGTTTTAGCATGCTCTTCTGTAACAGTGACCAACACAGAATGGCTGGAGGGCAGCAGCAACTTAGCCCAGTTCACAAAAGGCATCTCCTGGCAAAGCATCTGTTCAGGGAGTAAGCTAGGACGATGTTGTTCACTACTGTACCTCAAAGCAAAAGGAGGTATGCTGTTGTGTGTAAAACCTGCATCACTGAAGAGCCAAAACAGAAGCCCTCACGTACAGAAACAATCACCACTTGTGCAACTCCTGTGCAATACTGTGTTTTACACTGCAACTTCCCCATTCCTCGGGTATCACACCTTCCAAGATTTTTAAACAAAAAATAGAACTCAGTTTCTGCTTTCAGTTACAGCACTGAATGTAGAAGGCGGGATAAGCAACTAAGCAATTGCAAGCAAAAACTAATGCTCATAGACCAAAAAAAGCCATTTAGGGAGCCTGGAGCCATAATGGACAAATTTTATTTGACATAATTATTTCACTTATTCTGTATCTCAGGTAACTTCTACCACCAGAAGTTTCAACAGTCAGCCATGAATTCACAATGGCTGTCACTAGTATTGCATGATAGCAAATATGCAAAGAAAGCATGCATTAGAATTGAGATTAATAAGCTACAATCTTGATTGAGATGTCAGATAACCAAGGCATGTTTCTTTACCGTTTAGCAAGCGTTCAGGCAGAAGACAAACAACTCTTTGTTGTGGCCAAAGGTTCTCAATTGATTCAGAAGCAACTGAACACAGTTGGCATCCTGCCTGTCAGAGAGATAACCCTGTCCTGTCGAACTAGAGCAGTGAATCTTCCTGCCTGAAAACCTAGAATCACAATGAAGTTGCTATGTAACCAGGCACCATGTTCCCAACCAGGCCATTCTGCCCTACAGCTGGCTAAATTAGTCCACAACAATTTGCAGAATGAGCAAGAAAAATTCTTGTCAACAATAAAACATCAGGATGTCTTCTAGGGCAGAAAAGGAATACCTGGGCTACAAATTAACCTATTGCAAGTCATGAAACCTCAGATATAAAGCCATTGGCTGTGACACAGACAAGAAGGAGGAAGTACCCTTCCTTACGACCTTGCCTTCCTCTCCAACTGCAATTCCAGCTGAAACAACCAGCAGCAAGTAACCTGCAATTGGAAACTAACTTCCAGGATTCATCTGATTGATACCAATGATCAGAGGTACACGGATGTTAGTTTATCCGTACCCGTGCACATAAGCAGTCTGAACTATACATCTTTGAATTCTAACCTACATAAACTTTGGGGGATGATCTCATACTCAGGAAACGTTTCCCTCCCACACGAGGTTCACTCTGTATCACCCCCATGACCTTTACCAGGAAACAAAGTAAACATATCACCTGGCCACACAGTCAGAGCTATTACCAGCAATCCATCACCTGCCAGTAGACTGGAAGAGCAAGACTGCTGTTGCTGGAAAGCAAGAGGTTCCCAGGCCACAGCACCGGCTGCAGCAGTGAGCATCAATGACACAGCAGTTCAGCATTGGCCTGACACTGCCCTCACACTGGCTTTGGAAGGAGATGGCTAAAGGACTAAATACCTCTTTCCCTCAGCTTTACAGGGTACACAAATTATACGGGCTGACACCTGCACTACACTGAGAAAGCTGAAGTCAGGTATACCAGCCTGCTGGAGAAAGGCCGCAGGATTCACATGGCTGAAACCTAGTGCATCAGAGCTGCAAGGCTGTGAATCCACCCCAGCATCACCACTGGCCAGAAAGGAGAGAATTCCAAAACAGATCAAGCAAAAACACCCTAAACCACAAAAAACTAAAGACGCCCAAACCAGAATCCCACCTAGTTCCTCATAAAAGGAAAACTTGACCTTATCTGTACAAGACTTTCCCAAACAGTTCCACGGAGCAAAGACTTTTAAGGCCTGGACCAGGTACTGACTATTTTCAAAGACCATTTGGGAGTGATCATTCCATTTTCTGCTTACTGCATTTGTAAACATAAGAGTATAAAACTTGCATGCTGTAGAATCAGCAGGTATTCCGCTTTTCAGTTCAAAGAAAATCAGACAATCAAATTACATTCTCTCGCTGTATGAAATAATGCTGTATTCTTAAATCTGAAATAACTCTTCTAAACAAAAAAAAAAGCATTCATGAAGACATGACATTATTATATCAAAAAAAAAAAAGAACAAACGCAGAGCCTGAAATGGGATTAAGCTACTTTATCCCACTTAGAAATTAATTATAGTGGATAGAAACAAATATTTATTGCCAAGTGACACGAAAATATTGAACAGAAAAATAACTAAAATGATTGAATAAAAAAAAAATTTTGAGTCAGTCAAACTTTAAAGGAATAAAGTTTTGCTAAAAATCTAGTATTTCACTGAGTATGGGTGCATGTAAATTGGACTGAAGTGATTTAATAAAAACAGACGCTATAAACATATGTAGAAGCCAGAATGCTGATATTATAAGCAATTTTTTAAATTACTTTTAATTTAGAAGGCAGGTTCCTCTCCACCATGACACAAATAAATCTTAATTTACTTGAGCTACCAGAATGTAGTAAGTTTCTCTCTCCAATAGACACAATTCATTAATACAAACTGAACAGATGCCTATTTAATGGCATCCAAACTTCAGCTTGCTGACCCTTCATGAAGCTCAGAGTATATAATATACATCTTGTAGGACTGCAAATAAGGAAGGCTGAGTCTGTTTTTGATCTTCAGGATAAATCAAAGTCTTCTACATAGGAGGACTGTCATACAGCGTCCTTTTAACTCAGACATATTTTACATTAACATCGCTGATAAATTCTTATCTATAACAATCTCTTCAAAATTCTTACTAGCAAATAAACTGTAACTACAATGTCTTGTAAACTGTGCAAATCACATATCAGATTACAGAAAAGCGTTACAATTAGAGGCAAATGAAACACTTTCATTTCACTTTAAAGTTGGCAATTTGTATAATTCGATGGGCCTCAAAAGAGTAAAAAGAAAGTGTAGGGTGTACAAACTCCTGAGGTCAGGGTGATAAATGAAATCACTTCCAAAATAAGCTTTCCTAATTAAGGCTTCTAAACCAGAGCTGGCTTGCATTCAGTTAATATCACTGTTACAAGTAATGTGAAATATTCTTGATAAAATATTTTTAGTATCAACTCCAGCATATTAAGACCAGTTGAAGGTCATTATGAGGCTGAAAAAAAATAAGGTTCAGACACAGGAAAGATAACAAATTCATCCCTGAAACCACACAAAATATCTCGAGAACTCCATACTTAAATCAGTTCAAGATTAATTGTTTGTTTATAACTATCATCTTAATGTATTATAATCTCAGTATTAAAAAGAGAAACAACATATCCGTCAATTCTTGGATTACATCTACTGAATTCTACTTATTTATCCCCACAGGCCCAAGTGGACTATTAAAAACAGGGTGAGTGGTTTTTTGTTAAAAGGCAGAAACATTCTATACATAATTTCAATCAAGGTTATGTCATCCCAGCCTCCCTGAAGAAATATTTAATTTGCTTAATTAGACAGATGGTACTTTTTATTATACTTGTCTTTGTTGACTGCACTTAAAAAATTTAATTCGCATAGCAAAACTTTTTCATTTGCTAGGTCAATTCATGTGCCACTAAATGACAATTCAGCACTACAAACTAGAGAGAAATCTAACCCATTCTCTGAAATGTAAATATTTCATACTGGTCTTTTTAAACAGTCAACTTTTTAACTCTTGATTCTGTGTTGATGTAAGAACTTATTTTATTTCTTTAGTTTTGGCATAGTCTTTGGTATGTCACTTTAATCTCAGGAAAAAAAACTATGCTACGGAATCCTTTATATTCTGCTACATTCTTGTGATTTCCAGTATCACACACCATCTTGAAATGGAAGAAATTAAACTTAACCATGAAAAGATACAATATACAACACACATTTGAATCAGTCACACTATTAAGAACTGAACAGACTGCACAGAATGCTAAAAGAGCAATGAGATTTATGTAAACACAAAAGAATGAAATACCTAAAAGCACTAGGAATAGCAGTGTACAAGGTAACAGGGGACATATGCTTTTTAAGGGCATGGCATTCATTTCTATGCAAAACAGATGAGACAAGCAGGACATGCATTAAAATGTACTTACACACACAAATAAAAATCACTAATTATATTTTCATTAATCTTGTGAAGCCTGTGAAATGATTAATGTTTACAACACCTGACTAACCTCAAGTGCTTTGCCAAAGGAGAGGAGGGGTGTGTTGTTTGGGTTGGTTTTTTTTTTCCTCCCGCTAAGAACAACAAGAATAAAAATGCAAAGGACAGAAACTCAAACCTGGACAATAATACCTATGACTCGCCATTATAAGAAATAGCCAGCTATTTTCCAAGAGAAGGCATTAAGATTCACAAGAGAGCTTTTGATTGCTAGAGCAATTTCATTACTTCAGAAGGCATTACAAATACTTCCACACTTCATCCCTCATAATAAAAACTGTTTAAACACTTCTGAAATAATGCTAATATTTATTCTCTTTGATAAGAATTAATCATCAATTTGAAGGCAAAGTCCACAATGATCAAGAAACAATCCTACCCTTCTCATCAGGATCTTTCACAAACCTGTAATGTAAGTGCTTAGAGACCAGTATTAACAGTATATGCCAGGAATATCCAACATTCACTGCACTAATTATTTAAGATAACAATACACAACTTCCAGGTAGGTATTCTATTCACAAAGCAAGCTTTGAAAAACGTGTCACTAAATAAACAATGCACGTTTAAAGTTACAGGATGGAAAACTCAAAACGGTTAGCAAGAGATCAGTACAAAATCCTTGTATTATCTCAGGCATTTAGTACATGAAACACAGGAAAAAATACAGGGTTTCAAATGAAACATTACAGTCTTTTTGCAAGCACTGAACATTGATACATACCTAAGATAATACTTTTTCATAGCACTGTTTACAGCCCATCACCTTCAGTCAGTCATTAACCGTTCTCATGATTAAGCCTGAAGCATTCATAAGCATTCAAAAGTGAAGCACAGTCATTAAAAAGGACCACGCTTGCCCTCTCCCCATTTGCTGAAAAAATCATTAACGCCTTCACTCCTCTCTTTCTGCCTAGGGAAAGAAAGAAAGGGGAGGGAAGAAGATTCGAGCAGAATACCGCCTACTTCATTGCTATCATTTCCTCCCAACAGGTCATGCACACATAGAAAAAGCACTAAAACTGGTCTCTAAATCGGTTTCAGAGCTTCAGACTGGCTTAAGCGAAACAGACCATAATTAGATCATTTTATATAACTGATGTGAGTTTGAAATTTAATATTAGTTGATTTTTACACCGATATTAAAAACACTTACTCCTGGAGATACCCTAGCATGACCACATCCACTTAGTGCCAACGTTCTTTCACGTGTTTCAAGATAAAGGCAATCAATTTAAATACCAAATATCAAAAAACTGTAATTATGATATCATATACCAGATAATTCCTAAAAACAGGAAATGATGTTTTAACAGAGTTGCATTATTTTAATTAGCTCTCAACTTTAGTTCTTGGCCACACAGTTTCTGTGGCTGAGATGGCAGCAGCTTTGCATTATTACCCTTGCAGACAATCACCTTCCGGGTTTCTTCCCATCTAGAACAAGTTAATAATGTTGTTATATAAAGCCAAATTAAACATAATCTTTCAAGAAAATACCCCTGCTCAGATTAATTACTCAAAGCAAAGCAGAAATGGTTATTTCGAGCATGATTTTAATGGAAGTTCTTATAAAATCGGAGCACTTTCAGGATGGGTGAATTAAATCTGTACATTTCTCCTCAGAGGTATAAATTAAAAATTTCTACAGTTTTGTGAGATATTAAATTTATTAAGAGAGCCTTGACATATTTCATGATTCCTATTTCAAAGTAACTAAATTGTCGGGAATTATTATGCTTTATTTTAAAACTACCTTCAAAATACTGCCTTATCACAAAATGACTTCCGGTACAACTGCTTCAAAAAGTTTAAAACTTTTCTGTAACAAAATTCCATACAAACCAATCAGAAAACTCACTGTAACTGTTCTTGGTAACTAAATTTTGTCTGAACAATATGCTGTGTTAAAACAATCATCTAATAACAATTATGCTAATTTAAGTAGGTCACACTGTTTCTATTAGATTTGCCTTAAAGCTCTTCCTAATAGATCTAGTTGCAAAAGAAGTGTTTGCCTTATTTTCTCTAAAAAGTTGTTCATTTAAAATTATATATTAGACTACTCACCATCTTTGAGAGACTCAAGACATTCCCTGACAGTTATATCAAAGTACAGAAGATGTATTTTATATTAATTTTGTTATGCGGCAGATACACAGAGAAGCCTTTGTGAAAATACCATCATTTACAACTACCCAACTGAAATTCTTTCCGTATTAGCAAGGAGAAGGGGGCTGAAGGGGGGTGTTATTTATCACAAAGCTGCTATGACTTTCATTGTTGAAATGCTCTTTGCAGCTCCCGTGATCATTGCTGTTATCTGTATTTGTATTATGGCTGTGCTCAGAAGAGCAACGCACAAGGCATGACACAAAATTGAAAGAGGTTCTCTTTATAGCTTAAGCATACATCAGCTGTGTTTACATATACTATTCGTTTAAAAATAAAGATGTTTTGACTGAAATAAAATGCAATGCAAACAATAAAATGCTCTTTTAATTGGGGGATATAATTTAAAAAAAAAGATTAAAAAAATAAAATAAAAATCTGTAAAACTGCAAGCCTTGTGTTTCCTTTCCAGTTCACCAAACATACATGTGAGAAATTACTTTTTCCTAAGCTTTTATTTTACTCATCACCACAGGATCAAAAACTTCAAAGTTTGGAAATACTCCCATTACTCCTTCTTTACCTTATAAATGAGATATGAAAATACATGCAAAGAAGTGGTTCTAGGAGTAAATGCTATACAAGTACCTCCATTAAAACCTAACAGCAGATGAGATCTAGCAAGTAAGTGACAATCCATCATAACTCCACATTTGTTTTTGATTACTTTACATTTCATTGCAGGTGCTCACAAAGTTTGAAAAAAATTACACTGACCTCTGCTTACTACAAAATATTTTAAGCTGGAACCATAATATTAATTAGTCATCAGTAACTTGTTTTTGCTTTGAAACAATATTTACATAATGTTCCATCTGCAAACATGTCCCAGACAGTACTTCCTAGGGGTACATTACAACCAGAAACAAGCACATACAAGGTTTAAGGCAACATCAGAAAGAAGTTGTTGTATTTCAGCTGCATGGTGCCAACAAACTTTCACTCTTCAACCTTATACAAATGTAACAGTAATTATTCACCTAACCTGACACCAGTTCCCATATTGTTCACTCCCACAAACTACATGGGGCAGAAGGGGATGAATTTCTTCCTGCAGTGTTACATGTAGCTGCCGAAATCCCAGTGTCACATCCTTCTCTCATCACTCAGAATCAGCCATAAATGCCTTCTCCGCACTGAGCTACCAGTACACCCATGTGTACTGGCTGCAAGGAGGTTTTTTGCCTATAGAAATTTTTAATCAACACATCTACTAAGTAACGTTTTATAGATTGTTCTGTCCAACTATGTTGGATATTTAAGCAACCACTTCTCTTCCCAGACTCTCCCAGTTCTCCCTATCACAACTTCAACATCCTGGTGAGTCACTCTTCTCTTTCCTGCTCCCTTTTCAAAGGGTCGTTGTGATCTCCCCAATACTTCAGCTGCTGTTTCTGTCCCTGACGCCTTCCAAATTTAGGAACTGTCTATAACATGAAATCTTCTTATCATATTCAGGCATTTGCAAACCAGATTTTTTTTTTTTTTTTTAAACACAAGACTAAAAAATCCTGGCCATTCCTAATGGAATTACTTCTTCTCAACCCGTTTCAAGTTTTATTTTGGCTTTGTGGAAAATGCCAAGTTCCGTATCTTTACCATGCATTCAAAAATCATAATTGTCTCACTACCAAGAAGTACACAACTTTTTACATGCAAATTTTAAATTCTAAAACGGAATTGTTGATAAATACACTACAAAAAAATCACATGAAACAGGATCACCTCTATTGCCCCACCATTTAGATTCAACGAGCTAAAGGTCTCAAACTTACTTCATGATTATTCCATTATACCTAAACTGTTTCCTCACTTAATAAAGGAGCAATGGGAGACAGATTAGTCTTCATGCTAATGATGGAAAAGGAAATACCAAGCATAAAATGAGACAGAATTTTCAAATTTCCAAAGGGCTACTATAATAAGTTAATAGAAGGGAACCTTAAACTATGGGATCTGTGTTATCATGCCCTTTAAAGAGAAAAGAACAAGAACAAGCATAAGATGTCGGTGATGATTTGTGGACCTGTTTTCCAGTTTTGGTATGTCATCTAAAATGGAACAGACCCAGGGAAGTAGCAATGTGCTAAACAGCTTTTCGGCATAGAGAAATACTGTGAAGCTGTGTGAACAGCTTTCATAAGGTTTAAGCTTTTGGCACAGAAAAAGTAATTTTGTAAGAAGATCAAATTAAAATTATAATGGCTCTAGAAGTATTTAAAGACACAAAAAAACCTGCATTGGACTTCTCTAGACCAAGAAACCATTTCCCCTCATGCATGACATCTTGGTACTAATAAAGAAATTACAGGTGGAATACCAGAGACTGTGTGAAACTACTACTCTCTAAGACCAAAGAAGATACTTGAAATTTTGATCTATTCCTGATTTAACATTCTAAAATGTCAAAGCCATTCCCAGTTTACCTGTGTTACACTAGATTAATTTTGCCATCTAAGATAGAGAAAAGCACTGCAATTCCATTTCAGAAGCTTCCAAGTGTTTGTTCAGCCTAAATGTACACCATAAACTTCACATCATAAATGATGTGTTAGTCTAGAAGATTTTTTTCTTCTGCATTGTGGGCTACAAACAGTACAATAAGGATCTAAAAGACTACAGAAGATGACCTGTTGATTTTAATTTAAAATGTCAGAAGATAGGTATATCACAGGCTGTATTTCTTTAAAAAAAATAAGTCTTCAACAGAGGAGAAACCTGAACACCAGACCTACCCAGATTCACTTTTACACTTCACCTTATTTCTAAATGCTTGTGCTAGAAAGATTTTTGAAGATTTATTATTTAACTAAGTTAATTATCCAAAATATGCTATTAATTCTGTAGGCATAATCAAGGAAATTTAGAAGGAGCTTCAACAGTCTTAGAATTGTTTAAATGATGAACAAGTACCACACTGTAGAAGCAGCTACTTGTAGTAAAATTTCCTCATGATGGCAGCATAAACCATTCTGATGAAGTGCTAAATGACAATACACATTCCTACTCATACAAAACAGTGAGTTCTGAACTGCTCTAGAAACACTGTTCACTACTTTCAATTTTCTTCCTCTTCACATTGCCATTTCTACACTACTTTGCAGTCTTATTTAGTCCCCACAATTCCATAGGAGTATTATTCTACTTGACATATAATTTATCAAGAAAGAAGAGGTACCACCCTACAGACACTCTACGGTACCACTCTATTTTGACAAGTGATAGATAATTTTATGCATCTACCCTATACACTCCATTAGATTTTGTATCATTTGTATATTCTACTTTAAAAAGTCTACGACAACTGCACAATCTACACATTTGCATGAGTCACTAAGTTGAGGCTTCAATCAAGATCTATGAAGTTCTTCTAAAGAATGATCTTCCATCAAGTTCTGTGTGCTTTCAATGTTTCTGCATTACAAAGAGGACAATACCATGACTTCGAAGATCCTATTATTTTATTGGAAGTAGCAGTCATTCCAAAACTGGCTGGAAGGATTCTGAAAATCTTGCATTTTATCTTACTGACCTTTCACTGAATACAAATTACAAAGATTTATAGACACTTGTATACTTTTATAAGATATGAAATTCATTAAGTTCAAAATATGCATAGATTTCCACTTATAAATAGATTATATCAATTAAATCTGTGTTGATTAAGAATAGATTTGAGATTAAGAAGATCACCACGCTTGGAAAGACTTTGTTTAAAGGCTATTACCAGTGCAATTCACTCTTTTCAGACTATGCTGCAAGCGAGGCATTGCTGAGGCTACTGCCTCCAAATGTTCATCACCTCACACTTCAAAAGGTCAGCCAGTGTCCCCCTCAGATCATAGAATTACAGAATCATTTAGGTTGGAAAAGACCCTTGGGATCATCAAGTCCAACCATCAACCCCACTCTACAAAGTTCTCCCTTACACCATATCCCTTAACACCACATCTAAACGAGTCTTAAACATGTCCAGGGATGGTGACTCCACCACCTCCCTGGGCAGCCTACTCCAGTGTCTGACCACTCTTTCTGTGAAGAATTTTTTCCTAATGTCCAGCCTAAACCTACCCTGTTGCAGCTTGAAACCATTTCCTCTTGCTCTATCACTAATTACCTGTGAGAAGAGACCAGCACCAATCTCTCTACAATGTCCTTTCAAGTAGTTGTAGAGAGTGATGAGGTCTTGCCTCAGCCTCCTCTTCCTCACACTAAACAGTCCCAGCTCCTTCAATAGCTCCTTGTAAGATTTATTCTCCAGGCCCTTCACCAGCTTCGTTGCCCTCCTCTGCACTCGATCCAGCACCTTGATATCTCGCTCGTATTGAGGGGCCCAGAACTGGACACAACACTCGAGGTGTGGCCTCACCAGTGCTGAGTACAGGGGGACAATCACCTCCCTACTTCTGCTGGTTACACTATTTCTAATACAAGCCAGGATGGCATTGGCTTTCTTGGCCACCTGGGCACACTTCCTCACCACTGTAACTGTACAGACAGTTGTTCCTTAACCCAGTTCTACCAAAATAATCTTAGTTTTTGAAAACCATGCAGTAGACCAGATTGTCGAGACACCAGGTTAGGAAGAGTTATGCCAGCTGATCCAAGGGGACAGTAAACTGGGAGAAAAGACAGACAAGTAATGAGAGAACACCTCAATCTCCCACTCAGTTACAAGTTCCTATCTGTTTACAGCCTTTAGAAGTGCACTAAGCCCTGACTCGTTTCTCTTTTAGAACACCTACACAGAATTTAAACTTCAGAAGTGCATCTTTATTTTTTCATCTCCATGTTACTGATGAGCTGTGCTTAAATATACCTGAGAACCTTACCAATTTGTAGTTTTACACCACCCCCAATTAATCACCAACTGCTTAAAGGAAGCAATCTTGAGGCTCCGTCAAACTGAAGATAAACTGCCACTCACCCTATTTCTAGATGTTAATAAAGACTGAAAGAACAAACATTCAGAAGGAAAGGAAAAAAGAAAAAAAATAATCAGTCTGGTTTAGATAAAATCAAAGCTAGAAGAAACACAAATGAAAATTTAATTTGTGACCCATGAAACACAGAATGACTGTATTCGTTCTAGAAGCTGAAGCCGCAGCACATGTTGCCATACTACAGCCTGCACAACTTGGTAGTTCACGTGACTTGGCATTCCTGGACAGAGCAAACAAACATGCCTGCACTCAGGTGTAACAGCCAAAAGCAGAAGTGAAGGGTGTTTTGGCTGTAGTCAAGCTTTTCCTTAATTATCTTTTTTCACATCTTAGCAGTTTTATCTCCACTATGGTAAGGAGGGTGGTTAACACCAATTTTCTCGAATCCGACTCAGACTACATTGACTGAAAAGATGGAACATATTTTAATTTGAGGGTTTACAATAAGATTAAAACAAACCAGCAGTATCTTAGTTTTTAAGCAATATACTCACTGCATAGCAAACAGACATCTACTACATGAAAGACAAAGTAGCTTTATAATGAAAGCCCATCTCTCAAACATTTATGGTTTCTAACAGAATTGTTATTCTTCCAGAAACGTCCCATTTTCTTCTCCATATGCTCTTACAGTACAGCTATTTTGGCCAAGAGAGAAGCAGAGATTTACCATGTTTCCTCTGCTAACAGGATTTTTCAAATGAGCAACAAAGCTTGGGAACAGCTGGAGCTTCAGACGAGGATTGCCTCATTACCAGTAGCAATAAGCAGAATAGATCAAGCAGAGGAAAAAGCCAAGTTCTCCATCTGAAAGAACAGTTACTAGGTTTAGAAGTCACAGCCTAAAATCAAGATTCTGCTGCTGGTATGTCCATTTGTGTGCATTATTATACAACAAAACAATGCAATAACAGGAGTCCTATATGAATTTACAGCTTTTTGATTCTTTAAGTGCTGTTAGTTTAATTCAAGAAACATTATGAGGTCAATTGAGTTATGTGAAAGAACTACCCAGATGTAATTAGAAACCACAACCTCTACCATTTTCAGCAAGGCACTTCTTCAAACACATAATGAAATATTCATGGCGATATTGTAACAGAATAGCCTACAACCAACTTAAAAGATGCAAAAGGAATTGCATGACAGCCTATCAATTTAAAAAACAAACATAAATCAAATAAAAAGGTGTATTTGTCAAGACAAACTTTCACTCCCAAATTATTTTTTCCTCTAGTCTCGCCTCTCATTGTTAGAGACTACCAAAAAATACTAATTTTTATAGAGATATAACTATGCAATAAATATACAATGAAGAAATTCTTTTCAATTATCAGACAAAAGGTTTCATATGAAGGAAATAATTAGTTGAACACAAGTTAAAAACAAAACAAAACAAAACCTGAAGTTTTTAAAAGCACGAGAAATGGAATACTCAAAATTAGATCCAAAGCATGACCTAACAACTGAAAGGACAGAAACGCAAAGATAATGCATAATATATGTCCTGCGGTAAACTGATCAGTAAGCAGGAAGTACCCTAGCATGAGACACCACTGTAACATGGCAGTAAAAAAGACAAAATTCAATGCTAGGATACATCATGACGGATATTTCCAGAAGAGACAAGGAAATATTTTAAGCAGCCTTTAACTGTAAGTGTTTCAGCAAAACTTTATCAAGAATATTATGCATCATTCTAGATAATCCAGATTTAGAAAACATCAAATACACGTATGTAAAAAGAAGGACTTTCTGTATCTGGGGAAGAGATCAGGACACATCAAGTACTCTGTCATTTGCAACAAGCTAGGACACATCTACTTTGTAAAACGTGGCACAAGGCAGAGAAACTTGAGCTAAAACAAGCCAAGCTAGTGTCTGAACCAGACTGACTGACGATGGAACCCTACGAGACATCTGATAGCTCAGGCACATCATCATGCAGACATGACTACACTGCTTTTGGCTGAAAACTAATGTCTGTAACTTGCACTGTGCTACACAGGTATATGAGCTGGGCCTTGGGTTCAATCCACTGCACAGTGTAGACATGCATTAACATGTAGCTTATTCAACCCTTTATTTTGTAGGGTGTAGGACTGGTCTGTTTAAAAACAAACAAACCAAACAGCAATACAAATACCAGAGAAGGGAAAGCTGCCTTCATCAAAGAACATTAATGGCAGGAGACCAACAGATACCAAATTGCCACTAGTCAATACAAGTCAGAACTTAAAACAGAGTTCCCAAAATTTCTTTATTCTTAACACAATCTGGTAGGTACAGGAAAATGAAGAAAAAACAAACAAACAAACATTATAAAAAAATAGATGCAAATTAATCAGTCCACGAGATCATTTAAATGAAGTGGTGAAAATTAAAAGACATGACTGAGTCAATACCTGCTTGCAGACACCTGCCTATTGTTTGCAAAAATTAGAAATAAAAGTTAATTCATATGTTTACTAGAATTTCATAACACTGCTCATGCAAAGAATTCATGCTTGTTTGTAAATATCAATCAATATTTTGGATTCTACTATATCTCTGAAGCCTTGAAACTTCTCCAATTGTGCAAACACCTACTTGTGATCTTCAAAACTTCTGAATCAAGAATATTCAAAAGAAGTCTTTGATCTGCAGCATACTAGAAGTTAATCTGTTATGAGTTCACCATGCTAAGCTACCATGCAAACTAAGGTTTAACTCTACTTTTTTTTTTCCCCTTTTTTCTTAAACTTCCCTTTAAATCAGCAGTAAGTGGAAGCTAACAAGCATTAATGTAGAGCACAGGTCAGTAAATTCTTAAAACTTCAAGTCACGTTTCAGATGAGGAAAAAAATATAGTTTTCCCATGTCACGAAAGTATTAGATTATGTAATACTTAAAAACTCCTTATATTCTGAAAACAATTATGTTATGTCCACAATAGTCTACTTACACACATAAGGTTTTGTTCCACTACTTCAAAATTCCCACAAAGCTCTATTTGGGCAATGCATGTTTCTTGGGTCAAGAGAGTTCAATAACATACACAGAGTTATCTAGTAAAAACTCAGCAAGCACTAACCATCTTCCCTCTGTGGTCTCTTCAGTCCAGCAAAGGAATCTGACCTGAATTCTTGCCTCCAGCAATCCGGTTCCAGCAATGGTACTGGAATCTTCTCCTTCCTCCCCTTCAATCATGTGAATTACAAGGGCATCAGAAGTTGGGTATTTTCTTCTTGCTGGCAAAGTAGGGCTTCAGCTACCATACACCATTTCATTAAGAATATACCTTCATCTGATATGAGCCTAAGTCCAGAATGTCAGGAATCACAGCTTCCTCCAGAATCATTAGATTACCCCAAAAGTATAAAAGCCATTTTGCTGCAGTTCAACCCACACTGCCAGGATACCTGATCCGCTGAGAAAAGGACGTTAAAAGCTTCAAACAATCAAACTAAATCTAGAGAAAGGAAGAAATCACCATGCAATCAGAGAATCATAGAATGGTTCGGGTTCAAAGGGACCTTAAAGATCATCTAGTCCCAACCCCCCTGCCCTGGGCAGGGACAAAGCCCCATCCAGCCTGGTCTTGAACACTCCAGGGATGGGGCCTCAACAACTTCCCTGGGCAATCTGTTCCAGTGCTTCACCACTCTCATAGTGAAAATTTTTTTCCTGATACCTATTCAATTTAAAACCACTGCTCCCCACTGCCTGTGAATCTCTTTCTCGCCCTTTAGTTTGACCAGCAGGTCTTGACTTAGCCATGCTGGTCTCTTGCCCTCCTTTCCCCGATTTCCTACACCTGGGGATCAAGAGCTCTTACACTCTATGGAAAGTGTCCTTAAAGATCTGCCAGCTCTGTTCTGCTCCCTTGTCCTTAAGGGCAGTTTCCCAGGAGGTCCTATTGACTATCTCCTTGAAGAACTGGAAGTTTGCTTTCCTAAAATTCAGGGTCCTGACTTTAGTCTTCCCTGACCCATACCCCTCAGGGCTGCAAACTCCACCAGTGCATGATCACTACAGCCCAAGCTGCCTCCAATCTTGATGTTGCCAATTAGCTCACTTGCATCAGTGACCATCAGGTCTAGTATTGCCTCTCCTCTGGGGGTGGCTGTCTATTACCTGGCTTAAGAAGTTATATTCGATGCACTCGAGGAGTCTCCTGGATTGCCTATAGCTCACCAGCAGACATCGGGACGGTTGAAGTCCCCCAGAAGGACAAGAGGATCCCTCAAAATCCCTGCTTTATCCATAAAAGGGCAACTAGCAATACCCAAAATCTTGTCCCATACTACTCTGAGGAAGACTTCGGTGTGTACAAGCCTTACCCTTTCCCAGTGAACAATCACAGAGACATAGAAAAGCCTAGACTGGAAGGGATTTCAGGCAATCATCTGGTCCAACCTTGTGCTGAAAGCAAAACCTTAGATTGGATGATCCAGAGTCGTCCAAACTGAGTCTTGAATACTTCCAGCAAGGAAGATTCCACGCCTCTTCTAGGCAACCTACTCCAATGTTTAATTGTTCTCACAGTGAAGAATTACCTTTCCTGCCTGATCAAGGATGATGGGGAAGGCTCGTGAACGCTATACTTCAATGGTAGACAGCAGTGCTTATACAGCCCCTTCAAGCCCCAAAGCACCTAAGCACAACACCTAACATGCACAGGTTTTTCTCACGTGTGCATGTCAAAAGTGGGGGGAGAACGAGGATAGATTTGCAAAGCTCTTACCTATGCTATAAATAAATGAAACATTAATATAGTTTTAACCAATCCAACGTAAGTACCAGACTTGGCCTTAGAACAGCTGACAAAAACAATCCCACTAGAATATATTTGGCTAAGAGGCACTTGCTCATTAGCACTTCAGCAAGAAGAGTAATATACAGTGGCATTAGTCAGGGAGATACACATTTCCAGTATTTTGGGCCAGCCTTGCCTTTAATCAAACTAAAAGGTTTCTGCAGGCAGTTAAGAGCTGCCATTTGCAAACTGAGGTGATATTTAGCGTATTTATTAAGACCACAACTCCTGCAATCATGTAATAACTTAAGAATGCCTGATTTCATCTTATAAAGATGTTCCTAATATTCATAGTTTAAAAGAGAAAAAATATGCCCTGAAGAGGCTCAGGAAGCAGATATAAATACGTGGGTATAAAGAGTAAGAGCCCAGTAAATTTAGAAATCATTAAGCAATTCCACATGAGAAGTATAGATTCTAGGCATTCTGCTGTACTCCATACATAAATTATAATACGGTCCACAAATACGCTATTTTAAAAATCCTCTTTTTTGCATTTTACTCAGAAGATTTTCGTAACTCTTAAACCCTAAACATTTCCTTGGTGCGTTTTTTTACCTTCCCCTCAACAAAAATTCAAAATTTGACCTCGTAGAGACTTTAGCTCAAAAGGAATTTAAATAAAACAAGAACAAGTGAAATTCTTTGGCTTTGCTGTTTCTCAACTGCCCCATCTAGCCTCCATTTCCATTCCTCTAATTTACTATATATCCTCATAAAAATAAGCAAGCCATCTAAACTGTAGACATAAGCAGTGCAACAACTTCCACTGAAATTCTACATAGCTTATGAAGAGACACTTAACAGCACATCTATAAAAAGACCTGATCCGGTTGCTGCCATAAAAAAAAGTTTCATGCAACTAGAATGAACAGGCAAAGGCTATTTGGTGATTTTCTCACAAAGCTGTCACAGTCCTTCACAATGAATATCAAAACGCACACACATAAACCTAACCAGTTGAGCAAAGCACAATAAACTCTTGAAGAAGAATTAGAGCAAGACAATCACAGATGCTTGCACCAGCATTTCTAACTTGAGCGTAACTTGGCTTGAAGTTTTGCTATAGCATCGCTGACAGTAACAGAGTTCTTCTGTAACAGTGATTTGATTGAGAAAAAAACAAAAGTTTTTTGAAAGCTTTAATATTTACTTGCAAATAATTAAGCTCGTACACAGAAGAGCACAATTAACAATGAAGATTTCAACAAACATCTCTCTTACAGAGCTCTCTACCATTCTTTGAACACAGATGCACAAAAATAATCCTATATGCCACGCATTCATCTTCTACATTTATCAAATTTATAAAGTTCCATACTAGTACTATATTATATAAGCAAACTGAGACCATATAGATGGGCACTTTGTGCACTAGTGCTATGAGATGCTAAAATTCAGACTTGCCTTTAAGGCTGCTGATACACCATACTTTCTTATAGCCATTCTTCACAACATAGAATTAAAGAGGAAACCAATGCAAAAGCTGACCAAAAGCCATGCTTAGTAAACCTTCTAAATTTACTACAAAAGACAGTTTTAAACAGCTGGAGGGCAGAGCTGCATTTGGAGGGCTCTTGACAGGCTAGAGAAAAATGCTGACAGAAACATTGTGACATTCAACAAAGACAGATGCAGACTCACGCACCTGGGATAGAATAAGCCCGTACGGCAGCAAAGGTGGGAGGCCAACTGGCTAGAGAACAGCTTTGTACAAACAGACCTAGGGGTCCTGGTGAAGAAGTTTAACACTATTTATTACACAATTTTCATTCTAGATATTGACCTCTCCACTACTTTACAACAGGGAAATGCAGAAAACAAACAAAAAAACCTAGATTATTACAGGCCTTTAAGTTTTCTGGAAGAAGCAATACCAGGAAAGCAGGGGAAAGGAACAGATAGCCCTTGTCTCAAAATCGACCTAGCATATCAAAACAAGCTGGTTCACTGAGAAGGACTGAAATGCTCTTGCAGAAAAGCACAGGCTGATCAAAACAATTGCGGAAGCATCAACATACTTTGCTGATTAGAAGTTCTTTGTCCCTATCACCTGGAAACAGGTCTGACAAAAGTAACTTTCAACAACGTTCAGCTCCTGGAGTTTCCAAAAAGATCCTCTTCTCACACAGAGCTCCTTTGGTACTTCAGCTGCACTCTCCAGAAAACTAGCATGCTGCCATCATTTCCAAGCAGCTGAGTGTATTCGGAATAAAGATGAAGCTTTAGCAAAGACAGAAATGCAAAAGTAAAATTACACTATTGATGCGCATTGCCTATCTGAGAGAGGTACAAACATTGAGCTCTTTGAAGTATGAAGACGTATAAGTTACTTCTACTTTCAAAATCTATCATGTTCCTCTGAAACTGGCTCGGATAAGAATTTTTTAAATTACATTTTATTTCAGTATTGATGTTCTCTCAATGTCTCAGGAATATTCATGAACCCTAGATATAATGACACACCATTGTATTCTACAGATCGAATCAAATGTTTTTCTTGGCTTAATCTTATATTGTTTAAAAAGTACTTCTAAACATCAATTTTTATACTCTTCCTGACTGCCATTTCTGAAGACATATTTTGTCTAAATTTGACTATCTTGTTTGCTCTGTATTTTTATTAAATTCTTACTCAACCATTTTTTATAATATTAAAAATTCTAGCCCCTCTTCAAAACAGAGACACCTAAAATAATCGTCATCTTGCATTAATTACAATCTGATATTTCCAGTGAGGAAAAAACACAGAGAATAAAGCACATGACAGGCAAATCTCTAGGAAATCCATTAGTCCTACAAAAAGTTTTTACTTTTACATTAGACAGTATTCTGTTATTTAGAAATCCTCACAGCTGATACACTAGACCTTAAATTTGTAATTCTCTCTCACTGATTACATGCCATAATCACCACCACATTCTACCCATATAGTTTCTTTCAGGAGATAAAGTTGCTGTTACCAACTCTCCCCTTCCCAAAAAACCAAAAATAGACACTTTGTCAAATACAACTCTTAGGGCTTATCAAATATTTTGGTAAGGTTTGTTATTAAACAAACAAACAAACACACAAAAAAACACCAAAAGCCAACTCATGATTCCTGTGCTCTTTGTTGGATTTCATTAAGAAACAGAAGTAAGAAAACACCCAGATTCACCACCTCAAGTTAGAAATATGGGTTTGTTTTGCCATCTGTGGAAACTATTTTGCAGCTAGTCAATACCACAAAGATCAATAAACGCATTAACAGGGTTCCTTCCTAGACCTTTGCAAATAATACCACATTAGCATAAAAAGCAGACAGTAGAAGATTGCAGATTAGCTGCAGTTTTCAACATGACTACATAAACATTTGAGGAACAATAAACAATTCATCTTATTTATTCAAATTAATCACTTCAATTTGCTCACCAGGAACTATATATGGTCAGGTAATTCTTCTGCTCTCTGGAATACATAGAAGCATGCCTCCTGTAATTTGGTTTAAGCTACAAATACTTCAAGAACACTCTCCAACAGCACAATCCCATTCCCTACCTTAACAATAAATGTCTTCTGTTAAACTGTAGGAAAGGCATGCCGTCTTGCAGGAAGGGTTCCCATTGCATACGTCTTTACAATTAAGCTGGTCTTTCTCTAAACTGTTAAGGAACACATTTTGTTAAATGTCATACCAAGTGCATTCCATGAGATGGAATGTACGTGGTGTCCCCACAGAAACCACATCCTCCCACTATAGCTGTAGATTTGAATGTTCCTTTGTATGCCTTGTTTGGAAAAAAGGACAAAAATATCCAATTCTTTTACAAAACTAACTCTCCATGCTTGGTATTTGCAAAGTTTTTGAAAAGGGAATTTACTCAGTTTCCCAATCTCAAAGGGTAGCAAAACAAACCAAGTGCCAAGCACCATTGCATCTCCCCAGGAAAGTCTATGTACCATAAATATGTATCAGAACATACCACTGATCGAGCCTAGGTATCTGCATATCCTTATATAACGGTCAGACTCCAAAAATGGTACTTTAAAGCCTAAACTATGTTAAAACCATGTATATCTGTATTCAAAACTCCGCAAGACATTCATTGTCTATAAGCATTTGTAAAGTGCCCATTTTTTAAAACAGAAGCTTAGTGCTCTTCCAATAAAGCTTAAACATAAATGCCATTTAGCAAATTTTTAATTTTTCTTACCTTTGTCAAAGGATTTTTGGCATAGTAATGTCATTTCAAAGTTCACATGAAATCCAAGGTAAGCTTTCACAGGTAAAACTATTTCATTTTAATTAGACATTGTTTTTATTTAACTGGAGCTATTTTAGTTCTGCTCAGTGACATGACAGGCATAAAAAGCAAAGGTTAGGTAAGAGGTATTTAAAAAAAACATAAAAAAAGTAAAATAAAAGTAATTACTTCATATGGGAAGTGTATAAAACAAGCTCTTTCAGGACGACTGCCAAATCTCAAGGAATATCTAGTATCTTGTGAGGTCTACTGTGCTCTACTTCATTCCGATCTGCCATGCAGTTCCACTGAATGTATAATTTTCTAAAGAGCTTGAGTCCAACTAAAATTCCATTGCTACTGAAAGGAACAGTCCCATCTCCTGCCTTCCCAGTGCTTCCTCTGCACCAGCACTGGTGCTTGTGCGGCCATGCAGCAAAGCGCAGGGCAAGCTATTCAGCCTGAAATCAGTCTCATAGAATGCGTTTTTCAGCTACATCAAATAAGTGTGCTGGAGCATCAGGCTAAAACAAGTGTTCCAGGACTGGTCAGGAAAGGGCTGCAAAGGAAAGATACATTGGAAATCTTAGCACCCCTTTCATTGGCAGCTCATTTTTAGATTTATTTAAGCCCCTTGAAACTTATTAAGCTAGTCAATTTGTGTTCTTCTAACCCACAGTAATCAGGATAGGACTTCACACCTTTTTCTTCTAATGAAAGTGAAGAAGTTGAATTAATTAGCCTCTAACTCAGCCAGGCAGTAATCTAAAACTCACCAAAATCAGCAAGCTTCAGATTAGAACTTTAATGACCTAGAGTGGTGAAAGCACCTAATTTACTCTTCTTGTCCTTTGTTTCTACAGAAATGCTCAGAAGCAGGCGCATGTTAATTCCTTTGACTCTTCCACTCCCACACGCTGGATATAAGTAGCCACTGTCTGGTGGCAACAACTACTTCAACCAAGCATATAATACCCCCCTAATAAAAACAGTAACCTAAGAAAGAAATTCCTGCCAAGTTTTAAGAAGCAATAAGACACTTTTCAGGGCACCATTTAAAACTTCTCAGAATACATAATGCATATCTCTATGCTGGGGTGAGGGGAGTGGACTTGAGAAATGGTACCGAACAGAAGACAAAAGTACAAAACTACCCAAGGTTAGTTGCTTTCAAAAGTCTTGGTTCTTCTCCCCCATACATTTTATAATCTGAAAAAAAGGTAAACAAAGAGACCTATTGAAATTAAGGAAAAAATGGAGAAGAATTTGTAATAATATAACTTTCAAAATAGGTACTACAGTACCCTTAATGTTTTACCCATGGATTTTCTGATTTCAATCACTCTAGTGATTAAAATCTTTCTTTGTCTTTCACTTAGATACTCCTGCTGACAGTATTTTGTTAGCTGTTTGGAATTTGAAAGCCCACAACACCTATTGTAACAATCGAGAAGCAAAACTAGGGACTTTGTTGAATGGCTTAATTGTATGCAGGCAGAATACATTTTAGAGCCAAACAGAACATTGAAAAACACCAAGATACCCGAATTTGTGTTGAGACTCTATTTAGAATCAAAACTTTGATTAATCCAAGATAGTATCTCAACTAAGAAAGAAAAACCCAGGAAATGTTACAACACCGAAGCAACTACCCACTTTGAAAGAATAACATGAATTTTAAAAACGACGACACTACTGGTTTTCTTTATAAATACTTGTTATTCCATCAGTCCCAGACTAGTAGGAAGCTGAAAACACTGCCTAGCAAGGAGAAAGTTCTCTCTGGACCCAAGTTGACAAGCCCAAAAATTGACAAGTAGGTATTAATTTTAGTATCTTTACTGAAAGTATTTAAGAAAAAAAAGTTCTTTACCCCAGACAGCTACAGAGGTAAGCAACTTTTCTAGTTTTGTACGGAAAGACCTACCATCAATCAAGTACCGGCAGCATAAGTTGCCAGTATAAGCTGGTAGAAAGTAGCTGCATGGTAAGTTTCCACCTATGACACAGTGTGGGATTTAATTCTTCTATCTCAAAACATCAATAGCTGAGCTAGTCATTGCATCGCAATGCACTGCATTTCATAGTGGAAAGAAAGGGAATTTGGAGGGAACAATTCATCTGTTCTATTTTAGATGTCAACTTTAAGATAGGTGAAGTTGTCCTAGAAATGTTTTTCTTCTGCTACCTATAAATGAACATGAAAGTGACTTTCTCAGGTGTCATCTATGTTACAGATATCTACAGCTGGACAAAAAGTAAATCTGTGTATGATTTCTAGCTAATGGCTTCAAGACCATAACAAATACAAAAGACATGCATGAAAGTAACAAAGAAAACCCATGGGTGAGCACAACACATCACAGATTTGTCTGAGCTTGCCAACTGGGCAATCATATAATAACCGAGTATGCACAAAACCAAGGGTGGTTTGGCAGATGGCACAGCTTTCAGAATACAGACATTTTGTTTTACACACTTATCCTTTTGGCAGCTGCGATCTCATGGTCATATTAGGACACACGGCTTCTGGACACTCTTAGCACATTCTCTCTTTCCCCTCTTAGGAGGTAAGAAACCCCGTAAGAATACTAAGAACATGTTTTCAACATTCTTGGTAAAGACATCTCTAGAGACTACCCACTGCAAAAATGTAGAGCAGTCCTAAAACACAATCTTAGTGAATAAAATTGCATAAGGAATGAAAGATGCTAAAAGGCAGAACCAAAACTATACTTCTACTAAAGTAACATTCAACAATTAGGAAGCATGGTTAAAACTGATGACACTTAATGCTTCATGAACATTTTGCTTCTTTATGTTAAACAAACTGCAGTACAATTAAAAAGCATTTAAATTATTTGAGATATTTATGAACCCTATTGTAAAAATATGTCTCAATGTAAAACATGGTAATGGATAGGACAACAAAAATAAATTTGGGACTAATCTTCTCAATTTACTTTTTTTAATATAACTGTTATCTGGCTTTATATATATGCATACTTGTATTTCTATACATATTATGCATATGTATATAACTATTCTGCCAATTCTGTTTATTCTCAGACTGTACTGTAAAGATTTATAAGCTAAAATATTAATTACCAGAGTAATTTATTAAATCAATAGCTATTGCTCTTCAGCCAAGATCAGTATACTGTTGAATACTCTCAAATCGCACAGTATTTATTCTGATATGCATAAAGCTACACAACGTTCACTGAATACCTGGAAGTTTCTCTCTCTTAAAACTTGCATATATAGTATAAAAAAATTAAAATTAAATATATGTGCATATATATATATATAAATGCTGTTCAGGAAGTGCTATGACAAACAAAACTGTGCCAGGGAAGGGGTTTATAGAAATAGGAATACAGAGATACTGAACAGAATAACTTTCAGATTAGAGCCTTCAAGATCAGATCTCATTAGGAATATCCAAGAACGTAAAGGAAGTGGACACCGTTAGAACTAATTTATGCCAGATCTGGAAACTCACTGAAGTGGTTAAATTGGTATCACAAGAAAGTCTAGCCAAGAAGCATTTATCCGTTTTCTAAAGCAGGACTGCAGCTTGTGCTAGATCAGCAGGGAATACAGTAGCCATGTATAGAAGGACTCCAATTTGGAAAGGGTTTTAAAAACGAAGGCATTACACATTGTGTAACTTCCAAATACACATGGGGAGAGTACACTGAATTATAATTTGACTATTCGATTCTCTCTGTAACAAAGTCACCTAAAACGTTTAAAGGAGTTGGTTCAAACTTCAAAGTATTAAAAAAAAAAAAAAAAAAAAGGAAAGAAAAAACAACATTTAATCACCAGACTGAAGGAAAAGATGACTAAACACAACTAGTTTAGAATGGCATTGTTTAACACATTACTAATCAAAAAAATTGGGGGTGAGAGGGAGATGAGGAATCCAAAGTCAGCGAGAGGGGCAAAAACCAACAAGAAACAGAGAATAAGGAATACTCTGCCTAGTAAATAAATCTTACCCTATAAACCTCCCACTTCACTTTATTTTTCCAACTGAGATGCGTGCAAACATATAACAAGCATGAGTAAAAACTGTCCAAAGCTTAGTTAAAAATAGAATATTGTTATTAAGACAGTTCCCGAAATACCTTTCTGTCCCTTATTCCACTTACTGGGGACCTTTACAAAAATCCAGAACTATACTGGCAAACAGGCTTTTCTACAATTTTCACATAGCCTGAAAGCTTAACTCTTTATAAAAATGTTTGGCTAAAGTACGATATTTTCTATATAGACAGAAATTATGTTCCCTTTATAGAAATAACCTGTTTTAAAATGCAGAACTCTGACAGCCAAGCTTTCCCAGCTTTAATATATTCCCTAGCATACTTAAGAAAAAGTTAAACTACTGGAGAAATGCATGTCAAGAATGTAACAACATGCAAAAATGAATCTGTAACAAACCCAGGTTTTATGGGAGTGTAACTACATCCATTTCCAAGACGTTTAACTTTTTCTGTAGACTTATTTGAGTGACCCATTACTTAGCACTCCTCATTTTGCATCCATTAAAATTTCACTTATGAATACTTCTCACAACCATCAGCACACTCAGCTTAATTGAAAGGCTATTGTTAAGAGCTCATATAAAAGGAAAAGATAGAGATGGATACTGTGGGTTTACCTCAGAGAACAGAAACAGTTTCTGGAAAAAGTCAAGGCATGAGATTTCAAGATGACAGAATAAAGCCTTTAATTATCACTCAGCTGATCATACAAGTACACTAATTTATTAGTGTGCAAGTAAACATTTGGTTCTTCAAAGTTTTCCTCTATTTCCCACACAATTTTTGCCTCCAACCTTTACATATATTTGTTAATACTATTTATGGGTAATTTGGTAGAAAACCCACCAGAATGGATGACACACATTCTGGCAAAACACCATATGCAAAGAGGATTCACTGGAGGGAAGGGTGGTGGGATCTCAAAAGTGTAGTTTGAAATTCAGTACCTTGGTTACAAGCAAGATGCGAGGTTCTCAAACTGCCAACTTCGACTTTTAGTTGAAGAGATGAGTACTTCAGCAATCATTTCAGGAGAGCAACAGGCACATGCATAGCTACAGAAGTAACAGGAAGAAATGCTACAAAACATCGCAGTCCTTTACATTGTAGCATTTTCCTATATGTTTCCTTCTACGCATAGGCTCAGCCAATAGTGTTCTGACTTACTGATATCTTTTTCCTCCTTTGCTAGATTCTCGGCTTTCTTGTCCTGGAGGAGTGCTCGATGCAGGCCACTGAGGTCCAGCACTTCCCGACACAAATCAGACCACTGTTTACACATTCCTACATTTCTTCTGCGTGGCTGCTGAATACAGTATCTCCACTACTTTTTCAGCTGATTACAACTCAGATATCTGAATGGAACTTATGAGGCACACATAATGAGAGTTAATTATATTCACATGATGCAACTGAATTTATGGTCACACAAACTCTCAGCTACAGTAGCAATTGCACAGACCTAGCAAATATGCATGCACAAAGCAACAAGTATACTACAATGACGTTAAAAGAGGTAAGACAGGACAAACATGCACATCAGTACTACCCTAAGGCGTACTAATCTAAACCATGGCAAGACGGTTTACCTAAGTCTTCTAGATAAAACTAAATGCACAAATACAAAACCAACATGCCATGTTTCTACAAAGTTTTACACTAGGACCTAATTACATAAGAAACATATATTGCTATTATATTCTTCAGAAATAAGCAGCAATAATTATTTTCTTACTTTGAGTAGTTTAGCTACATAAATTTGATCTTTTTAAGCATTGACAGAAGCCCAACTCTAGTAACATTCAAAATTGTGAACACACAATCTATCATCTAATTTCATTATTTACCTTAAAAACAAAAGGCCTAAACATATGCCTCAGAATGGATGACAAGTTTGAACATTAACTGCTAAAGAAATTTCATTTTCCAAAAAGGTACTCTCAAAGTCATCAGCTGAATCATCACTAAATAATGTTTATATTCATTAACCAATCCAGACATCATCTGTTATATTTCAAGATTCCCACACACATAATAATCACGAGGGAAAGAGGCCAGAAAATGCAATTGCCCCCATCTATAACAGTGTATATAGCTAGCGTATACACAGTACAGACACCTCATTTTGTGCCAAATATAATAAATAATGTGGAGATAAAGTAGAAAAAAAACCAAATACATGTGATAAGTAATAGGAAAAACAACTTTTACTGCTTTTAACAACTTCATTATTTTCTACAAATATTTATTAAATATTTGTAGGAGAGACTTCATAAACAAGCAAAGCTGCAATATATGTGCTCTTATTAATTGTTCTCGTTTTGTTCTATTACTTTAAGTGCAGAAATTGCAAGCCATTCATATATTTGAGGAATGTATGCAAAGATGTTTCGTTCCAGTCAAATGGATATTGTCTCCAGCTTAAATAAAACTGTTCTCCCTTTCTTTCTCCCTTTCAAAACCCTGGAAAGTCACACATAGAGGATTTTACAAAAGTACGATGCCTATGGAGAGGTACCGTACTCTCAATACCAAACAATTTTGTCTGCAATAGAATGGCAGCACGCGACATATTCAAAAGGACTGCAAGTAAGAATGCGGATCATGGCCAAATTAACATTCCCAGGATTTGGCCCTGGCTTTAAACCACAAAGCAGACATGCTCTAGTTATATCCAGCAATGCTATATTGTTTTGTTTTTATCACTACTGTATTCTTTCCACATCAAGTAATACAGTAATCACAGAAGTAAAGTGGGGAGCAATGTTTACTCATTTATAGAGCAGTATACAGCTGAGTAATATCCTAACAATTTCTTGGTAAAGCTCATGTCCAAACATGATATGTTTAGGAACGGTCACTCACATTCGGTACACATCTCTTCACTAATTCTTCCCCTCTCCTGTAATGAATTGCAAAAAGTAAAAATTTCTTGGGCAGCACATAAACACAGCATTCACTGTTCTAATAGTTCAGAAGCTCAAAAACGTAAAAAGCATATATGATTTAAAATGTTTCAAGCAAGTGTTTTTCTAAAGAAGTTAACGGTCTTAAATTACAAAAACATTACAAAAAATATCCAGCCTATAAAGTACAATCTATTCAATAATCAGTCTTAGCTGATGATATTATTTTTCAAAGCCATTCTGAAGGCACCAGAAGTTAAACATCATTACTTGAAAAGTGCCATTTACATTACACATAGGAACAAAAGCAATCATTGTCACGTCTGAATAAGGCTGATTGCAAATAGTTTACACTACAACAGGCCCTTTATTGTACTATCCAAGAGCTTTACCAATTTGAAGTAACAATTAAGTTTCAATGGAACTTCCCTGGAATCTACTGCTTGATTTGTTGGATAGGTCTCCACTGGAAATATTTACTACTAGCAGCATCTTTGTAAAACCTTACCATCCAAAACATGACTTCTGACAAGATATTTAATGTCTTATTTTCCACAAATCCAGCATGGTTTTTTTCCTCATGTATACGGATACAAGTTCTGTAATTCTACGCTGATGCAAGTGTTAAGTCCTGTCATTTCTACATGTGCATGTGTGGGAAGAGGGAGGGTATGTTTGTTTTTAAATACAGCTAGCACAACTTGTCATACTTCCCAGACTCTAGATTTAGAACAGAAGGGTTTTTGAAAAGTGTTTTATGGGCAGTATGAGTTCCAAGTCATGTACGTATCTGCAGGCAAGTACATCTGTTGCATAGGTATATATCTTTGGACTTCTACCAGCTTCCCCTACAGTTTAACACCAATTTATAGCAGAATTTATAGAGGAAAACAACAGAGATTCCATAAGTAATCCAAGCCAAGCCTCAATTAAGACTTTCAAAACAATAATTACTTGGTGCCAATTATGACAGTACTTCTTATATGAACATGGTTTCAGAATCCAAGAAGGGTTAGCCAAAGACTGCAAATACTTAGCCTTTATTAATTTTTATTCCACAAAGTCTCTCTAAAATCACATATAAACGCAGATCGCCCGCAGCTTTCTACATTTTTAATTGTCACCCCTAACACTGTGAAAATAATAGAGCTTTAGTTTGGAACTAGCTATTATTGCATTTCTATGCAAAAACAAGCTAAAGAAGTTTAAAAATAGAATTGATAAAATTATTTTAACTGCCATCCTAGTATTAATAAACTCTTTCTAATGACTAAAACACTGTTCCTTAAGGGTATACAATGGAGTTACTAGCACATGCACTTTCTCATTGCAAAAAGATTAAAATCCTGTAACAGCCCCAAAATGAAGTTGTTAGAAGACAAAGGAGCATTGCAGAATCCGGTTTAAAAGAAAGAAAAATCTGTTAAGGTTATTCTTTCTTTCAGCCTCTGTTCAGTTTGCTATGTCTTCTTTCAAAGTACATGCATTACAACAGTGTTTTCACATGCTTTTTTTTTTATTTTTTAAAAAAGCCAATAAAGCAGATTTTCCTTTAAAGGGCAAAAAAACAAAAACAAACCAAGCAATGAAGTAATCTGATTATTGGCAAGCAAGCCATAAAACCAGGCACATCATATACAAAAGCACATAAATTTCAGGAAAAATATACAGCACGATAAAAAAATCCCAATAGAAAACCACGTCAGAATTAATGTTTTTCATAATGAGCCATGCCAAATCTAACTGAACAGCATTATTATAAATAAGCATCCACATTGCTTAGCTCATGTACAAAAATTACTGGTGCCACCATACTTCTCCACATGAAGTATTCAGAAGGCTTCAACCATCCTTTGAATAATCATGCAGGGATGCTGCAGAACTGAATGACAAAACCACAGTTGTCTGTTTTCCTGATGCAGAGCATACTGCTGACTTTTAAAGGCACAATTTCAGTACAGTTTTGGTTTCTGAATTGGAATATTTTAGAATGTTAACACAACAGCAAGAAATGCCAAGTGACAGAAGTAAATAAAGCTAAAGGTATTTCCATAACTTAAGTTTTTATGGACAGAGATCCGATTTTACCTTTGAAGCTAATAATGGATGGGTTGGTTACTAAAGAAAAAAGTTAATCTTTTATTTTAAATGTGAATTTGGTGGAGTAAAAATTACATTAAAACAATCTAAACAAATTTGCTGCAGATAGAATTTTTGTGTCAAGTTTCCTAATTCCCAATGTTTTTCTAGTATTTGCTAATATCTTCATCCTAAATTCCGCCCACCAACGAAAGAGCATGAGCAATGGTTCACAAGCCTTAAATTGCCACATTTAAACAAACAAACTAACCAAATCCTACCACTATTATGTTTTGTGTTCAGTGAGATCGGAAAGCCCCCAAAGATTAGTTGAGCTGGCATAACAAACCAAACCTGTCAGAACAATTCATCTGGTTTATATGCTGTTCCTTGTGGACATATTTCCCAAGGAATGCTCAAAACCAGACATATTTCAAGTTGGATAAACTATTCTAGCATTCTGCTCCCACAACTCTCTTTTATGAGTAAAGAGCACCCTTATCACGTGACAGGTTTGAGAATCAAGATAAACAACTGAAGTGCATGAATGTATCCTCTCACCTGATACAAGCACGTACTGGAGGACGCCTCCATGTTGTTGAGAGGATATGCACTCAACAGGTAACAGGCACACCCACGTCCCAGGCACACGAAGAAGCAATCTCATGCAGACATCCTCATGCGCAAGGAGGAAGCACCAGGCAAAGTTCTTCTAGGGCTTACTGAAAGAAACCGTGGCTCGTCCCACTACAAAGGGTGGGCACCTCTAAATTAAACAGCGTCAAACTTACTATGCACGTTCTTTTCTCCCATTTACAATATTACTGATCTTCAGTGATAAAATGCAAACTCTATAAAATGTTAGCATGATGATATCTTGCAATATTTAAAGTACTTTATGCCGCTGTATTTATAGTGCATTTTCTCTAGCGTTGTATTCCATATAAACAGAACAAAAGGACATACTGTTTTTATGATCACCATCTTCCACACTGAACCACATTAGTTTAAGTTACTGGTCCTAAAAGGAAAGCAGTTCTAGCATCCTATTTTCTTCAATGTCCAACTTAATTCCTTGTAATCAATACTATGCAGATAGTTTAAATAAATTTCACCAGCCACAAGACTCTGAATGTAACACAATTCTACTTTGAATTCTCAGGCTTTATGTAATTACAAAAATCATTCAACACTTCCACGTTAACTAGGAAAACAAAGATCTCAAACTGGTTTTTATTAGTTATGAAACTAAGGAGCTTGGAGAAAAGACGTATCATTTCAATTCTATTTTTCTAGATTAATTCATCCAAAGCACACACATCCATTCATTTAAAAGCACATTTATTCCTTAATAGTTGCAGAGTTGGCACCAAAAATGCCCTCTTGTGGCACAGCAGAACCCTGCAGAGCCTGCCCTCCGTTCTTTCAACTCACATTTTAAAACAAGAATGTACTACTTGGGGTTTATTTTGAAACTAAAATGAGATAGGAAAGCACATAATAAGCTAAACTAAAACTGCAGGCATTGTTCAGGGTTTAAACGAATGCTTGAACTCAGTTTCTCTATGTGGTTCTTTCATTTTCATTTTTTTGAGTGTTAGTGCAAGCAGTGAGAACATCTGGTCCCTCCTGTAAATTTACGCATAACCAAATTCCTGGGCAAAACTGGTCTGCGAACAGACCACTGTCACTTCGGCAGATTCCTGAAAGGAGAACCTTCATGCTGTTTGAAATCTTTTATTAAAGAATGTTTGTAAGAACAACTTCACTGGGTATCCATGCACTTGAAGTTCTCCAACAATAGGTGACAACTTGCAAGGCTGCTTCCCTCTCATCCCCACAGACTCCTAATTCTCAGAGGTGTACCACTGAATTTAGGAGAAACAACCAACAGACAACTACCCAGCAGATGTTTGCCCACTGAGCAAAGCTAGCGCACTATATATTTTTCGCTTAACAGAAATGTGACTGTGACGGCTTCAGTTCCCTTATTTGAAAGCAGCATCTTTCACACAGTTTTTATTTTTGCTGCTTTTTAACTCTTAGCCTGCCAAAATGACATTAACATGGCAGTTCATTTGCAAGCAAACCAAAAAAATCACTAAGAAAGCCTTTCAGCTGAAGCCAAGCCTCAACAGGCGCTGAAATCCTGATGCCCAGTGAGGGGGGGACGGCTCCCTTCTCGCATCTACAATACACCACGGTTAAGAGCACATTCTTGAACAAATCTCTCTTGGTTGCATTTCCCAAACCCACGGCAATTCAGCAATTGAGGCTGCTTGGCCGCCTGCCAGATTATTCATGAGGATCCTCACTAACAGCTTGTTTCTCTCGGCCTGCTCCTGTGTAAACAGCCTGCTCTGAAAGGTGTTACTCTGTTTTTTCAAAACAGGGTTCAAGTAGGAAACAATTGTTTGTAAGCACAGGAATACCATATTTCAGCTGCCAGTTAATCTGCGACAACCCAGAGCGTGGTCATATTTCACTCATGCTTGCTCTTTACAAGCACTGGTAGTGGCATACGCAGCGCTGCGCAGCGCAACAGAGGAGCAACTAGGCCTTAAGTCTGCGAGAAAAGAAAAAACAAAACATCTTGGTCAAACAGGAAAATATTCAACCAGTATTTTTACCTCAGTGCAATAATTAAAGCCAAGAAAAACACCCACTCAACACTTTCACAACCTATGATGAACCCTCATTCAAGCCCAAAATTTCAGTTGGATTATTCAGACAACCTCAGAAAATAACAAAACATTTTAACTTCTTGAGTATTTGAAACTTTCTCTTTTCAAACAGAAACCATCCACAAAGGCATTTTCAAAGTTTTCAACTGAAGTTTCAAGTTCTGAGAATTTTTTTTAAAATACTTGTCATAAACCCAGTCTTTTAAAATAAAGTTATCATTTAATCCTTAGTGTAATCACACGTAAAATATTTCTTTTGACAAGCATCACTGAGCTTTTTCTCAAAACTTGGTTTACATGTAGCAGAGATGCAAGTCTTCCTTTAAGAGGTCAGCTGTATGGATTGTGGGCTTACTCGTACCCTGGATTTTTGTAGCAGTGTGGGCCCCCCAGACGACAGAACGCTTTACGCAATGGTCATGGAAACGCACACATCACTGACACTGAACATACCAGCAGATTCCTAGGGACAAAGCCCTGTTAGCCGTGCTGCAAAGCTACTCAGACAGTTCAGAAATCACAAAGGATTATGGCAAGAGAGTTTACCAACCCAGCATGACAACATGGGAAATCAGCAGGATTTGAGATATTTTTGATCATATTGCTCATGCAGCATTTCCAGTAAAGATTCTCAAAGAGAATCAAGAGTCATTAAGCTGCATTCTTCCAGGTGTAAGAGTCCAACCGCCCTTTTCTTTCTAAGTACAAGCAAGCTTTTCATCCCTTTTGAAACCAATAAATTAATATTTTCTTCCAGAGTTATCCTAGCTTGTGTCTATTTTCTACATTCTAAAAGGAAAAGTTAAATGTCAGACACCGAGTGAAACCAAGCCATAGAAAGATCTACAAAACCAGCTATCTGGTCAAGATGCCAACCTATCAAAGCTACAGTCTTTCATACAGTTGTATGTAGTTCTCCTCTGACTGCACAATATAAGAAAAACATATATGTGTGTACACACCCATAAAAAAGGAGCGGTATGGGTTGGAGAAGAAGAGAAAAAGAAACCACCCGAGTTTCCTTATTACCTGAGAATAGCTATTAAGCCACACCTAAGACTGGAAGAGAAAAGTCTCCAAATCGGTAGTATGCAGGCTTGCGAGGTGTCCTGTTCAATCAGCATTCCTCCAACATACCATAACAAAAATTCCTCTCTCCATAATTTAGCCCCAATCACTAACCTGTGCTGTCCCAGAACGTCAGCAGCTCTCTTAGCCTCTCTCTTTGTCTTCCGATACTGGAAGGAAATTCTCAATCTCTGTACCCACCCATCTTGACTCAGCAAGCCTCCTCTCCAGAGCACCAGCCTACCCATTCAAGCAGAGAACACCATTTCCCAACCCCTACGGGAAATAACTCCTCATAATCCTTGAGCAGTTGAATGATAAGAAGGTCTGTCATTTACAATTTCACTTCAGTGTATGCATGTTTAAATAACTGGTACCGATTATGCAGGTCACAAGTTTTCTTGAAACTAGGAGCAGTTTCCCATCAGTGACGGTATCTACACCATCGCTAGTACCAATTGTGTAAAAAAGGCAAGTATTCAGCTGTCTGTTGCAGGTCCCTTCGTTGTTTGCAGCTACTCTGAGCAATTAAGACAACATACTATACAGGATATCCTTATACAAGTCAACTTTTAAAAGGCAGCTGTGACATTTAAGATAAGCTTCTTTGGCAGGCAATCTAAGGAGAAGCCTACACTTACTAAAAAAAAAAAAAAAAACACAAAAAACCCAAAACCAACCCCACATTTATTAAGTACAAACTAAGCAGTAGCTCATTTGAGTGGGTTGATCTGCCTTTATTCCAAGCATTCAAACAGTTGCTTTCCAAAATAGAACATCTCTAAAAACTGGGGTTTTTATAGTCTTTTTACAGTTTATTTCCAGAGAAGCATTACCTAACTATAAACCTGTGTTTCATGCCCTGTAGAAACTTTTCAACACTGGGGGAGGTATTAACCTAAGAGCTAGAAAGCTTCAAAGGACATTCCTCTCCTGTCCTATTTCCGATTAAGTACAAACTTCTTAGATCTGTTGAAAGAAAGTAGCCATCCTCATGATTAGTCACCTCAAAAAAAAAAAAAAAAGAAAAAAATTTAAAGCTTCACTGTAACAGTTACCCTAGCCTATGTGAATACTTAGTGAAGAGTCTTTATCGCTATCAATAGTAAAGGTCCACACTTTAAAAAAGAAGGAAAAATGGACAAAACACCTACAAGCTAAAAGTTTACTGCAAATCTCTGACTGACCTTTTAACATCTGAAATGGCACAAATTCCAGGAAAGACTTACGACAGAATTGCTCCTACTGTTTTCCAAAGCTTTTGAAAAAGAGATACAACTATTTTTCCTAGCATCAAGAAAAATACCCAATCCAGAAATATTTCCTCAAAGCCATTTGTTTCAATAAGTAGCATATTTATAATGTCGTCTTATGAAAATGGCAAGCGCTCACCTTCTCAGAAGATTTATTTATCCAGCATGAGATACAAAAAAAAACTTCTACTAGACAGTCTTTGACCTGCTTGAGCTTCAAGAGTACATTTTGCAGGGTGAGGGAAGATGCTGTTAGCTACATCATTATAAACTTATTTTAACATAAATACATTTTGAAGCAAACTGATTAGGTAGAGGGAATAACTTCATTGACCAAATCTTCCAAGATTAGAGCTCTGTACCTTTCTTAAAGAATGGGAGTCATTATAAAAGCAATTGCTATCTTAGATGGAATGACACAAAGAAAAAAATTTACCTAATATTAAAATTCTATTTATTTATTTATTTTACATATAGCTTTTAAAATTCCAGTTCCAAGGCTTGCTTTTAAGACCTTGATGCAAGACCATTACCAGGAACTTTTCAAAATGTATGCTTACATGATTATTTCAACACAACAATACCACACAAATCTTTTGTATCATATCAGAAACTCCACATTTTAACATCATTGTTGTTAATTTAATTAGCCCATAACATGTGGTGATAAAGTAAATCTTGTACCTCTAAACTACTTTCAAAAGCTTGTTTAATGCTTTAGCTTCTGGGCAGGCACAGACGAAATATTTCCTCCTCTTATTCAGCTAATTCAGTTAACAACTATGCCAGAAGCAGAGAAAAACTATCAGGAATGCACTTAAGCTCCTTGTTCTTTTTGTAATTTATGACCCGCTAGGAATGGAAGAAAAAATTTATGTTTCTAGATCAAAACCAGCTTGAAAATAGAAAATGAAATGAAGATTTGCTATTTAAAGTTATCTGAAGCACTCAAAAAAGTCTATAGTGAAATTAAAAAAAAAAAATCCATTTTTATCACATACTAATAAGAGACATTTTATTCTAGCTTACTTCCGAAGTGAAAAGCAAGTGGGACCCACATATTTACTGCCAAAACTTAAATTGCTTTGTGACCTCTACCACAGATAACCAAACGTTAATTTCTGGAAACACTGGTGCAACATGAAATATCCACTGACAAATTTCTTATATCAAATTCAGAAAAATCCAAAACATTACAAAAAACAACTACAAGTAAGCAGAAGTACTTCAATGGTTAAGCAGAGTATATTTCATAAATAGAAGTAATTTTGTTTATGAAGAGAGCAGTTCAATTAATGCTAACTTCTACTGGCTCTCCAACTAATGCCAACTCTCTACTTCCCTGCAAAAAGTAATTTATTTGATTATTAGACAGAAATTGTTTTGTCTACCTCACAAGTACTCAAAGCTTCTAGGAAGGTTGGTTTTTCTTACAATAATCCATTCATAGAATCATAGAATAGTTTGGGTTGGAACAGACATTTAAAAGCCATCTTGTTCAACCCCCCTGCCATCTTCAACTAGATCAAGTTGCTCAGAGTCCCGTCCAACCTGACCTTGAACGTTTCCAGGGATGACACATCTACCACCTCTCTGGACAACCTGTGCCAGTGTTCCACCACACTCATCAGAAAAAATTTCTTCCTTGTATGTAGTCTGAACCTACCCTCTTTTAGTTTAAACACTTTACCCACGGTCCTATCACAACTGGCCCTACTAAAAAGTCTGTCCCCATCTTTCTTATGAGCCCCCTTTAAGTATCGAAAGGCTGCTATAAGGTCTCCCCTGAGCCTTCTCTTCTCCAGGCTCAACAACCCCAACTGTCTCAGCCTGTCCTCATAGTAGAGGTGCTCCAGCCCTCTGATCATCTTCATGGCCCTCCTCTGGACCTGATCCAACAGGTCCGTGTCCCTCCTGTACTGAGGGCTCCAGAGCTGGATGCAGTACTCCAGGTGGTGTCTCACCAGAGCGGAGTAGAGGGACAGAATCACCTCCCTTGACCTGATGACCACGCTTTTGATGCAGCCCAGGATACAGTTGGCTTTCTGGGCTCCAAGTGCACATTGCCAGCTCACATCCAGCTTTTCATCCACCAGTACCCCAAAATCCTTCCCAGCTGGGCTCCGCTCATCCTCCAGCCTATATTGTACCTGCCCTGACACAGGTGCAGGATCCTGCACTTGGCCTTGTGGAAACTCATGAAGCCCACTTCTTGAGCTCGTCCAGGTCCCTCTGGGTAGCATCCCATCCCCTCAGGCATGTCAACTACACCACTCAGCTTGATGTCATCGTCAAACTTGCTGTGCGTGCACTTGATCCCACTGTCTATGTCGTTGATGAAGATATTAAACAATATTGGTCCCAATATGGACCCCTGAGGGACACCACTCATCACTGATCTCCATGCAGACATTGAGCTGTTGACCACTACCCTCTGGATGCAATCTCCAGCCAATTCTTCATCCACCAAACAGTCCACCCATCAAATCCATATCTCTCCAATTTAGAGAGAAGGATGTTGTGGGGGATGGGGGCCCCACAGAAGTCCAGACAGATGACATCCGTAGCTCTTCGGATGTAGTCACACCCTCATGGAAGGCCGCTAGGTTGGTCACGCAGGACTAGCCCTTGGTGAAGCCATGCTGGCTGTCTCAGATCACCTCCCTGTTGTCCACGTGCCTTAGCACAGCTTCAAGGAGGATCTGTTCCACAATCTTCCCAGACACAAAGGTGAGGCTGACACATTGGTAGATCCCAGGGCCCTCCTTTCTATCTTTTTTTAAAATGGGTGCAACGTTTCCCTTTTTCCAGGCACCAGGGACTTCACCTGACTGACATGACTTTTCAAACACTGTGGAGAGCGGCTTGGCAACTACATCAGCCAGTTCCCTCAGGACTCTGGGATGCATCTCATCATCTCCCATAGACCTCTGTATGTTCAGGTTCCTCAGGCAGTCACAAACCCTTCTCTTACAGGCAGTCAAATCTTCTCTTACAGCGGAAGGGACTTTGCTCCCCGAGTCCCTGCCTTGTGGTCCATCCACTCCAGAGGTGTGGGGAGAGAGGTTACCAGTGAAGACCGAAGCAAAAAAGTTGTTGAGTACCTCAGCCTTCTCCTCATCCATTGTTACCAGTTTGCCAGTCTCACTCATCAGCGGTATGCTTTCTTTGACCATCATTTTCTGGATGACATACCTCTAGAAGCCCTTATTATTATTCTTTGCATCCCCTACCAAGTTCAGCTCCAGCTGTGCCTTAGCCTTCCTGACCCTGTCCCTGCACAACTGGGCAGTGACCCTATACTCTTCCCAGGATACCTCTCTCTGCTTTCACTGCCTGGGGAACATGGCAGGTTCTGATGTTTCCTGAACATTTTTCATAGCTTTTGAAATAGAGTTCAACGTAAAGAAAGCCACAACACAACTGAGAAACAAGGACACTACCTTCAAATCAGCTGAAAACACTGGGGCTTTCCTAACATTACTACTCCACTCTAGTTCCTCACACGGGCACTCTTCACAGACCATAGCACCCTGAATTCATAGCTTCTTTGTATTTCTATTCACCTGTCTGGTAGAGAAGTCTTTCACTGCAATTTAGCATTTTTGCTACAAATTTCAGTAGCCAAAATAAATGGAATGTAAAGTCCATTGGCATGGAAGCTGCTGAGCTGAATAAAACATAAAAATAATACAGTAGAATTTTTAATATATTTGCAGAGGTCAACAGTCTCTCAGATTTCTGTACTACTGCAGAACCAAGAAACCTTGTGACAGAATACTTAAGAATTTTCTTAAATCAATCAAACATATGATCATGCTCAATATATTTTATATTTTCACCAACATGTTTTACAAATGCCGGTATTCATCCAGAACAGCATTCTCAGCAAGTTTCTCTAATTCAGTTTCACCCAAAACCATTATACAGACCCAATAACAGGTAGAAAACATGTTCATTACCATTAATGAGATTCCTGAAAGATAAGATGAATGGAAAAAAAGTTAATTTGTCATTAACATTTTGGGAAAAACAAAAATTGTTGGTGCTGAACTTTATTTATTCTTAAACTGACCCCATCTGCATTAGCTCATTTGGAATTATCACAGTTTATTCAGCTCATTAATAGAATTTCTTATTGTGCTTCTAATCATAGAAATCTTAAAAATTCATCAGAAATAAGCCATCTGAAATTTTCTCTCTAAAGGAAACAAACATAATATTCACTAACAGGCCATTATCTATAAAAATTCACTTTTTATCTACTCCCCTCCCCCCCCAAAAAAGTAACAGGCCTATTGGCCTATTTACAATATACCTCATTATAGCTATAGAAACCGCTCAGGAAATAGCTGTATGACAGCCTAAACAAAAATTACACATCATCTCATCTTCCTACAGAAAAAAATTCTGTTCCATACATCAATAATTCAAAAATTCTTGTAGCCTTACTAATCACATTACTCAAAAACACAATCTATAGCTACGTTGTTTTTTTTTTTTTTCAGGCAACACAATCTGACTTCCACAAACCACAGTTTACTCATGCTTCTGATGTCTGCCTACCACAGTGACACAGGAACACCACACTGGTAATCAGACACCCCTCAAATTGCTAACTGTAGGTACCCTACTAGATCCATTGAGGAAGATGAGCTGTAAAAAACTGGACTCCTGTAGCTCTCTCCTCTCTGACTGCTACTTTTCTGGTGAGGGAAGAGAAAAATCACATTATACATATATAGAAGCTTCAGTCTTCCTCATTTTCCCTCTTTAGCCCATCTTATTTATCAGTAGTATGTAATAGTTTATTTGCAACTAGTTTAAACCAATGTTTTCCAAGCCTCCCACATCACTAAGTTTTACATCCTGTTCACTGCTCACTCAAGAACTTATCGTCCTCAGAGATGGCCGATATATATAGCTCCATCGTTCGCTTCTTGAGCATTGCCTGCCTGTCTTTTTCTGCAGCTTCCCAAGCACCTCATCACCCAGGTACTCCTACGCTACCAGAACCACAGGTTTGACCAGTGAAAGGACAAGCCTTTCAGGCAGCTGACCATTGCATCTGGTCAATGGGAAAAATAAAAAACTGTGAGCTTCCTTATATGCAATGCTGATGCTGTAAAAGTTGCAGAAAGTGGACATAGATTTGTGGGGGGCTATTTTAAATCCCCCCAAAACTGTATTTGAAACAGTCCATAATATCCAATGCAAACACTGCTTCTGGCCTTTTCAAGTCGACACTGATGACCGTTCAAAATGCTTCATCTCTTTTCTAATTCATGAATATACAGACACATCCAAAAATCCAAATCAAAAACTTTTCATTTCACTGCTTATCTACATCTCCAGAATTACTTCCCATCTTTCCTCCTCTTCTGCTAACCTTGATTATTTTATGTAGGCAAACTCAGTTTAAACAGTGTTTTCACATGCTTCCAATCAATGTCTGGGGCATGTTTTTTACTGTTATTATTAGAACTGGAACCATGACAGCAGATTCTGCCTACCCAGTATGAGCGGCCAGCTACCCCCAGACTATCTGCTGGGCCTGGCACACAGCACACCCTGCCCCTTGGCCCCCCCCACTGCCGACTGGTGTGTTGCACTGGTGTGGGGAGAGCACAGCGAGCCCCCTGGCAAGCCCCGGTTCAGACACTGCCACTGCAGTTCAGCTACCGTCTGACTCTGCAGCCATCCCAAGGGAAAGTCACAGCTGAGATCCCATCTTCCACATTCAAAGAAGACCAGCGAAGCTGGTGAAGGGTCTAGAGCACAAGTCTTATGAAGAGCGGCTGAGGGAGCTGGGGTTGTTTAGCCTGGAGAAAAGGAGGCTGAGGGGAGACCTTATTGCTCTCTACAACTACCTGAAAGGAGGTTATAGTGAGGTGGGGGTCAGTGCCTTCTCCCAAGTAACAAGTGATAGGACAAGAGGAAGTGGCCTCAAATTCCTCCAGGGAAGGTTTAGATTGGATATCAGGAAAAATTTCTTCATCAAAAGGGTTATCAAGCACTGGAACAGGTTCCCCAGGGAAGTGGTTGAGTCACCATCCCTCGAGGTGTTTAAAAGACCTGTAAATGTGGCAGTTAGGGACATGGTTTAGTGGTGGACTTGGCAGTGTTAGGTTAACAGTTGGACTTGATGATCTTAAGGGTGTTTTCCAGCCTAAATGATTCTATGATTCCTTACTGCAGTCAGTATACAGAAGTGAACATTTCCCTGCTGTGCAGAAATCCATCAAGTACAAGGTTATTTAAATCTCATACAAAACTTGAAGATTTCTACTGAAATTCTCTGAATCACCTGGCAAAAACAGTAATATTGTTGCAGCATTTCAAATTGCTCAGTAAATGAGAGGGAAACTACCAGAGTTTAAAAATCCATATTATTTGCAAATCTCTAAGCAAGGGCTATTCTGCATCAGTACGACAGTTCCTGCATAACAAATACTGGGTATTATGTTTGAATGCCTTAATCGTGTATTTTCCTATCTTGTCTTTAACCTTGACACTAGATGTTCTGGGTTAGTAATGCTTACTTCAGGAAAAACTGCAATTTATGTTTCTACCTGTGTTGAGTTTTTTAATCCTTCAACTGCAATAAAAATGCATTAGCAAAACCTGAATTTCACGCCCAATAATCACATACTGAATGCCCAGCAACCACATGCCACAGATGGAAGTATACTGAAAGTCATAAAAGCGAGTGCTGTTTTACTTCTTTGTCAGATGATATTGTCATACACCTCAGTAATTTCAATTTTCCTTCCTCTGTTCTGTTGTTTCAATATTTCCTTAGACAATTCAATACTCTCCAAAGGCATGGAAACGCAACTCTTCATCTGGAGATTTAGCTGTCCACCTTCTCAAATGAGTTAGCAGTAAGAGAAAAACCAGCCAGTGACACTGAAGAGTATCTGTTACAGCGATACCAACACCTTGATGAAACAAAGATTTATCACTTCACGTTTCAACTGAAAGGACTAAATACACTGTTAAATTAGTATATCAAAGCCCGACTTGATACCTGTGATCTGTTTATTAGAAGAATTTGATATAATGATTTCACATGAGACGAGTAAAAATAAGTCATTGATTTTATTATTTTTTTTAAGATAAATGAGCTCAAACTGCAACTCACTACACAGCTAACTGGAAAAGCAAAAAGAAAGAGGTCAGGCTATTTAACATTTAATACTGGGAGTAATTACATACACAATGTTGAAGGAATAAATCTTACCACTATCTGAAATAGTTTTAGGTATTCAAGTATTTCTATACTAAAAAAGTAAAGCACAAAAGTAGCATTTAAACAACAGCACCTATCTATGATCTGCAAGGAAGGAAATAAAAACATTCTCTCAAGCCACTTGACAACATCACTGTCTTAACTGGAAAGCAAGCAACAACTTTACATTAAAAAAATGTCAGGTTCACAAATGACTCTCTTAAAATAAAAAATAAAAAAAAGAGGGCTGATATCCTGAGACAGTAACAATAAATATCAAGTGTTTGATATCGTCTAAGAAAAATGGTTTTCAATATTTTGCAGCTAACTTTTATGAATTTAATTTTACTTTAGTTCAGGCAATTCAACGTGGTTTTGAACCACCATGTCCTCTGTGAAACAACTGTCTACATCTAGATTTTGTCAGTCTTATCTCACCATGCAAACAGCTAATGTTATAACTCCTGATCTTCAGAAAAATATAAAGAAAATATTACTAATGCTGCTTTACCAACCAGCAAAAATTACATATAATGAATCACACCCATTAGCATAGTTCTGTCTGCAGAGGTGTTTAAACATTCTGCTGAAACAGATCTAACAGATTTATTATTCTAGGTAATAGGATAAACCTCATTTCTTTCCCTTTGATCCAAAGTAGGCAAGGAACTCAAGCACTAAGAGGTTAACCTGTAGAGCACACATTTAAGACACCTAAAAATTTGCTTAAAAAGACACCTATTAAAAAAAAATTAATTTGCCTTTTGCCCTCTGATTTACATTGCTTGACATAAACAGTGCCTCTCTTTTTTCATTGTTCTCCATTATATTAAAAGCAATATCCTAAGTTA
This sequence comes from Chroicocephalus ridibundus, assembly GCF_963924245.1. Taxonomy (NCBI): domain Eukaryota; kingdom Metazoa; phylum Chordata; class Aves; order Charadriiformes; family Laridae; genus Chroicocephalus; species Chroicocephalus ridibundus. The sequence continues at coordinate 15,853,251 of NC_086287.1, forward strand.
ATCAAAATGAGTCTTTGTTCCGCCCAGAAAAGGGATAGAGAAATAACTGCAAAAAGCAAAGAACCGAGTCAACATTAAAGTCAAGTGAAAGCTGCTGCTCAAGATTTTGCTAGTTTGAAGATGACTGTGAAACTCTGACGTATTGAAACAAATATGCACTTTGCAAAAATCCAGTAACTCTACATTTTTTCAGATGAAATAAAGTAAAAAATTAACAGCAGCTTTTCTGCTTAGTCATAATTTACAATCATAATCTATATGGAGCTCCTGGAAAAAATCGCCTGCATGTTGCAGAATCAACATGTATTTTCAAAATATTCAGTACTCTGCTCTTAGTTCAGGATATTTTGCCTCCAGGAAGTAAATAAGATATAATAAAAGTCCTCACTTGACAAAACATTGTAAACAAAATCCAGTATTACTCAAATGCATTGTTTCAGCATGTATCCAAATGTCATTTTTAAAGTTTTGGTGGTTTTGGTTGTACTTTTTATTAAAATAAAAATAAACCCTTTATAAAGATACAGATAAGCAATAAGGAAAACAAGGGTTTAAACAGAAAACTACAGGCAGAAAAGCAAATACCTACTATGTATTGGTAACAAGCTTTTGTACCTGTCTAGACAAGTCAGTGACGTTCTTGCCAAGTCCTATGTGGCAGACAATCAAAAAGAAAAGGGTTGGGCACTTAACCAGATTCTTCTTGGATTTTAACATCTTTAATTACAAATCTGCTTTTAAATTAAAAGTTCTGCTTCTAAGGACAATATCGCAGAGCAGACCTTGTAAAACTGTCTAATAACGCTGCAGGAAGAGACAATTAAACTACAAATAAAATGAGGTTTTAGCCCCATCCTTTACCATTACCCAAGCCAAGGTCATAAAAAAAAAAAAACATTTTTAAAAAAGCACATCTAGGAGGCAAGGACAAAACAAATTAGATTTAACAGTAAATTAGACTGTACAGTCATACCAGAGAGATAGAATCGGATGTGATATTAAGTAAATGTGACACCACATTATTCAAGTTGGTCTTTGCAGGGATGCAGCACTACAATACTGAAGCAGTACACTTAATCTGTACCAATGAAATGTAAATATTTGAGATAATGGCAAACTTTGATCAGTAACATGGTGAAAACTTATTTTAATATAGTCCAGCTGCAGCAAATGGAATGATGGGACAATGCAGGGCACAGAAGCCGGGAAAAAAACCTGCACCTATGTACTTCACAACGTTCACTTCCCTCCTCACTGAAGCACTTGCCAAGACTGTTTAATATTGCGAGTATTTAGAGTCACCTGGAAAATGTACTTTTTTATTTCCTCCATTATAAAATACAAAAACATCATGCACAATATATTTGCCTGCAGACAAGTAATCCTTTTAACTAGGTCCAGTTGCTACGGACAGATTGAAGAAGCAACCTTCTTCAACAAAATGTGTAGTATTAATATCAAGATTATGCTGCCCCAAATATTTGACATTCTCTCTTTTCTGATAGATAATAGGTAACAAAATGAAATTAAAAGGTTTGAATAGATTACCTATTTCCTCATCTGATGTGGTAGATACATTGCACGCTTCTAAAAGCGGTCTGAAATGTAACAGAAGATTATTTTTCAGACTATTGCAATATCTACCTGGTACAGCTGTATTTATTTTTAATTTTTACATTTTAGACAGAGTTTCAGAAATATTGAAACCCTCACTGCAATGTGCAGCTTCCTAAAACACACGCTCATGTTCACCTGCACACAGATACAAAGAATGCAGAAGCGGACACTACTTCAGGAAAGAGGCTGAATGAATGAAGTTTTTTTTCTGACAGATTCATATTAAAGAAGCTAGAATGTATGCTGAACAAAATGTGGATGCTGGCAGCTCTGAAGAACTAGTTCGTATCCTTGTTTCTGAGCTACAACACAAACAACTCATAGAATCCCAACCAGAACAAAAGACTGTCCCTCTATTTCACAGAAAATTTTGATTTTTCAGAAGTGTTCAACAGCCAAAACAATACCTCAAGTTAACGGGAACTATGCTTTAAGTATATGTTATCCTTGCTGGCCTCCTCAGGTAGTCAAAATCCAGTTTTCCAACGTGTGTATTTTGGAAAAAAGGCAAACAAGGATTGACAAACCAAGCTAAGTATTTTTGGTGCAGCCTTGCTTTAAAAACAAAACCAGCACCTCCCCTTATACACTCCTCCCCCTGCCTCCAAGGAATGCATACAATGCTCCTCTTCATTCATATACAGTGTTGAATCAAACCGCACATGGCCTTTTCCTTATGCACAGTTCCAAGATTGCTCTTGCAGAGGGCACTCTGCAATTCAGGCAGCATGAATGTACCCTTTTGGCCTCTTTCTGGGACCTAAACTACAAAGTACTTCTTTTGCTCTCTGCAATCATCAGCAACCTCTGCCTGAGTACAAATCTATCAGCATTTACTTCACTCTTTAATGAGTGATCTCTCATTTTAGCTGTCATCAAAAAAGGACACTTAGTTGTTTCCCCAACTTGAACGAAACATAGCTACTGTATCTACCCAGCAGGTCCAATATTCCCAGCTCAGTTCTATTCACAATACAGGAGAACAAAATTTATTAAACGGGCTGTCTGATCAAGCTCAGAGCTGGAGAACAAAGGACAAAAGAAGAGATATAGAGAAACTCGTATAAGCAATACTATTTACTTTTACTGTATATGTAGTTCTTCTTTCCCATTGCCCAAATAGAACACTTCCTTCCAAGAAGGTAAAAACTAATAATAAAAAGCACCAACACAGATCGACCCCCATCCTGGCAGCTTTTCTCTTGCTGCCTAATTTCCTGCCAGTGAACCAGTAGAGGCCGCTCAAGACCATCTATTGCTTCTGCAGAACTGCAGGATGGGACAGCTTGGCTACCCTCGTATTTCTATACAAAAGCCAGTTCTAGCATTTTTCTTCCACTTCTCAATTTAATATCTGGTTTTCCGCCCGTACAAATTACCTCAATGAAGTCTAATCCCCTCAAGGACAACTCCTGATTGAATTCTAGTAAGCAGTCATAACCTACTGATTGCTGCTTATGATGCCTTTCAAGATTTAGCCAAACTAGAGCTTTACCCATTGTCATGGAACCAGTCCAGGTTTCGTTTCCTAAAAGTTTCTCTGTGACATTTTACAGTACACAAAGTCCTTTCATTTTTCCAGAGACTATCCTCAAATTTGCTAGTGATGGTGTAAACATCTTCACTTTTGGTTAGTGAAGTTCTCATGTGGTTCCAGCTACACAATTTTTATTCTACTTCGGGAACTCTACCCAACTCAAACTGGTTATACACAGCAATGACAGAGTGAAGTACTTCATAGGCCAGCTCCTCACAGGTGGATTTCATATCAGTTTATATATTTACTTATACACTAATTGAGACCTTTTATCTAAGCACAGGTCCAAGAACCATAAAGAAGATAATCTATATTGAAGATCTCATTATGAGGGACATCACTACTCCGTACAGTAGTTAAGTGCTCCAATATCTTTTGCTTCTGCAGCAATAACCATCACGGAAAACAGAGCAAGAAAAAAAAATAATAATGATTTGTATTTACACTAGGACATGGAACACACAGAGTAAGTAATGCTTTAGTCCACCTAAGCAGCCACTAAAAAGAAACAGTCTTCAGCATCCGACTAGGAGTGGGGAAGACAGGATTTTCTGCAGGGCAGGAGAAACCTGTTGATTAAATTTATTAATGAGATTATAAAACAATCTTTTCAGATAATCGAAAGGACTGAACTCAGTAATCCAGATGGTCTCTTCCCCTTTAGGCTTCTCTGATTAAATAATCATTAGTTGGGTATGGTCTACAGCCCACAGCAGGTGAATCTGAGCTCTTGTGTGGTTTTCAGTGACGTGGTATCTAAGTGTACACATTTGGCACAACAGAATCAAAGTTAAAGGCAGACTTCAATTTGGTGTTCACAAACTTCTGTGTTCTTTGCTCGTCTAATATTTCCAAACACATAAAACACATACCATGCGTATTTCTTACATACAGTAAAAGCTAAATAAAAGAATTAAACAGTTACAAAGTTACAGACCACTGCTATGAACAGTGGCAATTTTGCTAAAAGTTTGGTTTCTTGTTACATCCACTGTTAGCCGAAGAAGAGGCCAAGTTGGACTAAAAACTAATTTCAGAAATAAAAAGACAAAGGGTTAACTTCAGATATTTAAGTGCTGAATTCCACTTTTTTGTTCTCAATTTTAGGCTACAATTTCAATGATATGTATACCTTTGAGATGTGCAATTATTATTGCAGCATTCTAAAACAACCTCTATAGCAGCAGTACACTTGTTTTAACATACTTTAATACACACCAACTAGGTATCTGATACTGGAAGAACCCATCCTTTCACATAAATACTCATCTCAATCTTTCAGAGCTATAAGAAGGTAACAAAAAAAGCATTCCAGACTTTCATAGCTTTCCAACTTCGTTAAGTCTTTCAGATGATCAGAAAAAGATAATAAGCAAATGGAAACAAAAGCCTGAACTATAATACATGCATGCACTGTTTTTCCATCAGTCACTATTTTCCCTGCATGTCACGTCTTCTTCCCCAAAAAGGGAGTATGCCAACCACACTTAGCACTGTGCATCAGCAACCCAGCTACCAGAAACAAACTGGAACAAGCATTGTTAATTCTTCATTCAATTCCACATATGCTCACCAACAACCTCCTTTCTGCAGTAACTCAAACACAAAGCAGTTGCCCAATAAACACAACATATTTCAAAAACATCAGCAGAGAAAACAAACAAAACAAGAGATGGAAAAGAGTAGTGCAAGCTGTCCTCAGCACTCAAAGTCAGAAAATGCAACATCCATGATACTTTTAGACAAAGAAACATCCAGTCCTATGATCACACCTAAATCAATATTCCTCCTAAAGTAGATGGAAGGTTGGCATGCTGAGCAAGTTGAACACTCCTTTTTTTTTTGGTTTAAAAAAAAGTTAAATTGCTGTGTTCACATATTTTTGTCACTCGAAGAAAAGAGGAAATAAGTCACATTGATAAAAAAAAGTCTAACAGTTCACAAGCGATGGTGACCAAATTGCAACCTTTCAAAATTGTTATCTCTATTGAGTATAGCTGATTACACGATGTCTTTATTTGATTAAGAGTAATAAAGATGCTGAAGCAATTATGTGGAAAGACATGAAATTGTATAAAAAGTTAACCCATTTTCTCCTTAGGACAAGCTATTTAAGTTGCAAATAAGCCACAAAAGAAACAGCGAGATTTTACCAAAACTACCAAATAGAGATCTAGAAAAATCATTTTATGCATCATTTATTTAATGTTTTATTTAGTGATTTAAGGATAAAAGGCAGGACTGAGCTAATAGGGTTTGCCACTATCAAGAAAACCTGAAGAAACCTAATCAGAACAGAGAAAATCATTCAGGAAGATGTGGATGTGCCCAAATGGGAAGAACCAGAATGTAGCTTCATACATGGCTTCCTAATATAAATTACAGTCTTAAAGCAGTGAAGGAAGAGAAAGATCAGAATGTATGAGGCAATTCACAGCATTCACATGTGCTGTCACTGTGGGTGTCTTCCCCAAATAAGCGAACAAACTAAAATGCAGAAACCTGAGAAATTTTTAGAGCCAAGAAAGCACTTTTGTTGTTTGAGAGTCTCACAACAGCTCATTCCAGTGTACAATTCTGTTCACTCACATGTAACAAAGATGACTTCATATTGCAAGAGGTGCAGAGAAGAACCACAGGATAATCAAACGGACGGAGAGCCCTTTTTAAAGGGCTGGACAAAGAACCCAGCTTATTTAGTGGAGCAAAACAAGACTAAGAGGGGATGTGATTTCAAGCAAACATCTCAAGTAAATAAACGAAGGCACAATAGTCCCCCTTAAACTACAGAACAGCACTGACACATAAGAAAAACCACATTAGAAACCAAAGCATGTTAATTTGAAGAGCTTCTATCCATCAGAAGTGGAGTTCTGAAAATCTTCAAACTCATGGTATGTGAAAAGGGGAGAAAAGCTTACCTGGTTTTGATATTAAGTTTGACTTACATAAACCTTTGCTTTAATATATGATGTTTCAAGGTTGTCCATCATATTGGAGGGAGTAATAAAGACATGGAAGTAAATGGACAAAAGATCAGTTAATTTTAATTTTTTTAAGTCAAAGACAGCTCACCTCCAATGTTTTATCTAACATTTTGATTACTGCTGTACCACAAATGAGTTATGTAAGTGGAGTTAGCCAATATACATTTAAATAAAAAGTTTGATACTGTCTGCCACATCAAATTATTTAAAATAGAAATAATCCTTAGTAATACTTTAATTACATTAAAAGAATAATACTTAGATAATATTTAAAATAGAATTAAGACTTACAAGATAAACAAATAAATTGACCAGAGAGGAAAAACTACAACAGGTTGTATTAAAAGCAGAAATTATCACAAGAGAAAGGCATTACTTATAGCATCCATCCTGACGCCCTTCAATAACTTAGTAGCCAAGGAATAAGAATGTGCTCAAGAAATTTCTGTAGATGACACCACATGGGAAACTATCAACAGTACAAAGAGGACTGGGTAGTTATGCAGAAGAGCTCATGGTTTCCGTGAGCTGGAATGCCAGAAAATGGAATTTAGTAGTACAACATGTGAAATCATGCGTTTAGGGACCAGCAACCTTTTCTGTAAGCTGAGAACCCATCACGTGGAAGCAACATAGGAGGAATGAACAGAGCAGTGAAGTATGGAAATCCTCATCTAAGGATGCTGATGTTTACATGAGCACAAGGGGAGCTCAATATGTTCATGGAAGAAAAACTCAGAAATTCCACTTGGCTCAAGAAGCCTCTGAACTGAAAAGAGAGAGGCTAGAGCAGTGCTGGGGGAAGTATCACTGCTGAAGAGGATACCGTATCAGGTGAATCTTTGGTGGAAAGCAGTACAGCTGAACAGATTTTTGTCAGCAAAACTGCTGTTGCTCCTCACAAAACTTAGCTAAAGATGGTCGAGTTTACCCAATTGCTCTGTAAAATACACACTCCGTTGCAGCAATTCCAGTTCAAGCTAAAGAATGCTATTAGCACAAGTTATGACAATGCACTACACACAACTATAATTTAATGGATCAGAAATTAAAAGTTTTGTAACTGCCTGATGAACAAGACATGAGAATGGTCTTCCAAATACAGCAGCCAGGAAAAGGAATCTAAGCTGTTCTAAAATTGCACCAGTAAGCTTTTGGAAAGGACAAACAAACAGACGTATTCCTACAAAGGAGAAAGAAGTCTGTGTTGATGTATCTGTGTAATACTTCTGTTTACTTTACATTTACAGACTGTACAGTTATCATGTTTTAGAGTCCCACCAGTCAGATACATAACTTTTCTTTCAATACATTGGTGATAGTTAAAAGGTGGCTGCTATAAGTGGCATTCAGCTGCTTTCCAATGTCTTGCTGCTCTAACTAACTGGGCTAAACTAACTGCCCAGTCCTGCACTGTAAGGAATTCTCTGGCTCAGCCAAACAGGGACTGATGGGCTTTTTACTCCTTTGTAGGGAAAAAAAGGAGATTTTAGGATCGTTTGGGATTTTATTTAACAAACATCCTACCGTGTGAAGTATTTATGATGCCTTCAGTCAATCCCTCCTTCACCTGGCCCAGTATCATTCTGAAATTTGATATTTACTAAAAACCTCAAGTTTGTCAAAGGTTTTGGGGTACGCTCTACAGGCATTTCAAAACTAGATGCTGTGACACAGTTGTCAGTGGTTATAAGGGACTGTACTTTATGACCTGGATTAACCATCCCAGTCGGTCACTAAAGCAATGAGGTAGTTTGAGGGTTTTGCAATCCTTTTCTGTTAGTTTCATTGCATTTGTCACGCATTCAGATTTCCAAAGGAAAATGCAAAGACATTGTAAGTGACACACAACTCCATATCCAGGGTGTACCAGAGTTTTACTGATTTGATTAAATCTCTACTTTTACATCAGTGTTTACATTTGAAAAAGCATTATATACGTAATGTTTGACAGAAGCTCTCTTAATTATTCTATTTTACTGCAACATGCTTGCATCTTATAGAATAAGAGAGCCTTAACAGGCAGCACATCTCAAGTTTTTGGGTGTTCTCCAAAGAAGATATACTACATTAAAGATACGACAGCCACCACCAGCCCAGGCAAGGCAATTTCATCTGTTCAGCCCCGTTTCTGGGAAGAAACACTGAAAGCCTTTTGCTGGCAAAACTTCCCCATGCTGCATCCGCAGCCACGAGCCATTTAAAATTAAAACAACAACAAAAAAAAAACAAAAACCAAAAAAACCAACCAGCCATCCACCTTCACCCATGACCGGCGCTCAGCAACGCAACGCTCCACCTGCCACAAACCGCACTTTAAATACCAGGAAGAGAGGTGGGGGGAAGAGAAAAAGGAAAACCAACAAAAACCGAAGAGCCCGCCTCCGAGGAAACCTGTTGCCAGCCACCGAGCGAGCGAGCGCGGCGGGCTGGGGGGGAATTCCCGCATCCCGCCGCTCCCAGCAGCCAACTTTCCCCGTCCGCCGAAACCGCACACCTCATTGTCACTTTCCCTCGCGTTGATTAATTAATTAAATCAGCGGACGTGCCGGGTTGGGGGGAGGGGGCGGAAGCGGTCCGGCGCCCCCCTCACGCACACACACTCCCACCCGCCCGCTCCCGCCTGAGGCGACCCCGCGGGCGGGCCGGGGCCGCGCCGCCAACGGCCGCCCGCCGGCGGTGCGGGGCAGGGCAGGGCAGTACTCACTCGATGAAGTAGCTGGCGCCCTCCTCCGAGAAGCCCTCCTCCCATCCGCGGGGCAGGTCTGCAATGGAGGCGGGGGGGGGAAGAGAGAAAGAAAGCGGGGAAGGAGGGGTGAGAACTTCGCCCGCGGCCCCGGGCGCCTCGCTGGCCGGGGGTGGGGGGGGGCGATGATGAGGGGGAGCGGAGCGGCCGTTAACGGTGCGCGGCGCGAGGGCAGGGCGGGGGCCGCCGCCCCCGGGCACCCACCTGAGCGGATCATGTGGCCGGAGTTGACGGGCTCCCCGGTGCGAGGGTGCAGCCAAGTGGTGGTGCGGGTCAGGTCGCTGGGGCCGGGGGGGAAGCGGAAAACATGCACCTGTTAGTGACTGCGTGCGGCCGCCCGGCCGGCGAGGAGGGAGGCGGGCAGCGGCGGGAGCGGGGCCACCCTCCACCCCCGCACCTCTTCCCCCGCCGCCCCCGCCCGCCGGCAGCCCCCCTTACTCGATGAAGAAGACTCGCCCGTCCTTGCAGACGCCGTAGGACCAGTGCTCAGGTAGAGTGTCCCGCCCCACCGCCGCCGCCATGTTCGCCGTGCGCGCAGCCAGCCAGCCAGCCGGCCGGGGAGGGGGTGCGGGCGGGCAGGCGGCCGGCGCTCGGCGCCCAGCGCCCGGCTCTGCTCGGCAGCGCCACCGCGGCCGCCGGAGGCGCGGCGCCCTGGCGAGGGTGAGGGGCGACACCTCCCGCCCTCCCTCGGGGAGTCAGGCGCCTGCCCGGGGAAGCCGCGGAGAAGCCCGCGGGGGTATGTCGGGGCGGGAGCCTGAGGTGGCGCCGGGCCGGCTTTGTCCGCCGCTGCCCCGCGCCCGCCCCGCCACCCTCCCACAGTCCCGCGTGGGCTGGTGGCCTCGTCCCCTCAACGCCCCGGCGGAGCCGCCCGCCCCGGGGAGACACAGGGGCCCCCCGCCATCGGCCCCGAGTCGCAGGACAGCGAGGGGGATGCCGCCCGGGCAGCAAGGAGCGTACCGCGGGGTCTCGCGGTCTGACAGGGAGGGTGCACAGCCTTAAAGATGCTCTTCCCTCAGCGAAGAGGCCGGATGAGTCTCCTGCTCCAGTCCCGGAGTCCTAGCGACCCTCCGAAACGTGACAAAAGGGAGGATAAGTACATGTGTGAGAGCTGATTTCCACCATGTCCCGGGATACACTCTCACCAATGGTGGCAGATGAGGAGAGAAAGGCCGTAAGGACTTTGAACCTCGGGCACAGAGGACGATCGCTGCAAGGTTAAAAGATAGCAGAGAGTCAATAACAGTCAGCTCACAAAGTAGAGCTGTCACCGGTATCACCAGGGACTGTGCCAATCCCTATACTCATCAATGACCTAGAAAAGGAGGGAGCGGTAACATGAGAGAACCCGCTAGGTGAATTTAAGTTACTCATTACTCGCTCCCAGCTCAGACCGGTGACATTAAGATCTCTACCAGTGCTGGTGCATGGAGAAGCTACAGCTAAGGACAGAGTTAAGTGCTCCAGGCAAAGCTGCAGTCACTTGAGAATGTGGTTTAGGGAAAGAGTGGATGGGACGGGCAAAGGTGGGCTGCCATACAGCAGAGCCCTTACGCTTCTTCCTCCGGTCCTCTATGCCAGGCAGCAGAGCAATGATGGGTCCCTGGTGAGGAGTCCCAGCTTGTGCCTTGGCGGTAGCGATAATTGCAGCAGCAGAAGGGGACTGAAAAAGCCAAGGGGGCTCAGGGTGGGGAAATCTGCACCTGCTTCTTTCAACAAGGGCAGCAGTGGTAGACTCAAGTGTGACTCCGTGGTGTTTTTGCTCTTCTGATACTGGGAAGAGAGAAGGATCAAAAAGCCAGGAAATGGGATGTTTGCTAGCTCAGGATAGAACGAAAGTCATAGGTAGGGGAAAGAGAGTCTGCAAAGAGGCGTGGGAAAGCATAGATGGGCTTGACTGGGGGCAGGCAAGTAAAGAAAAACAGAACAACTGAGGGCATGGCTGTGGGAGAGAGGGAGAAACCATGCAGTATGGAAGGTGTAAGAGCGAGAATGCTGCAGTACAGGGAAAATAATACATGTATGCTTTTCCTTCTTCTAAATAATCAAAAGACATCATCAGAAGGAAGTAGGAGGCAAGAAAAACAGGAGCAATGGGAAGAGAGAGGACTTTGCTCTATCTCATGGGAGTTTTGGACAGCATGCAAGCTGTCTGCAGGCTCAGGATTGCATTCTGTGGGGCTCCCTTTTTAGATAGCGTTGGAGGAGATGATGCTATACTAGACCAAGAATGGTCATTACTTTGGGACCCATTACAGGCTAAATGTTGGAAAGTAATTTGATTTCAGTTGCACATGAGAAAGCATAGGCTAGAAATCAAGAGTTTGGTGGGGGTTTTGTGAAAGTCTAGCAGAGTCTTACACCTGCAGAACTATTGCTAACTTCTGTAGACTGATTTCCCTGACATTATACCATCAAAAATTCTTCCTCAATATTGTCATCTTCCATCAATTCACAGAATTTTAGTTTATCTGCAATTCAGAAGCAGGAGAGAATATCTTCTAGTCCTTTATTCAAAGTCAGAATTTTGATTAAAACTTCTGCAACTAAAACTTCTGTGCTGCTTTTCTTTGAAACCCTAACAATTTTGAGTCATTCTGGTAATGTGATTAGATGTGAGTAATTACAGAACCCTCAATAAGGTCATTTCTCATGCCAATTACAAAGTACATCAAATGTAAGTTGCCTAGTGTCATTGTGTGTTTAGGTCTGTGCAGTAGAAATAAGACAAACTCTTGCTCTAGAGAGATTAATTTACGTTGATGCTATGAAGCAAGTCTTTCATGCTGTGTCAGCTGTGTGAACTCATTGAATTTATCTCGTAACTCCACCATGCTTTAGCCACTAGACCACCACGATAAGATAGGCTTCTCCACTTATAGTGAATAGTAACTTAAGTGAATAAACATTATTGTGTTGTGGATTTCAGGTCCTAAAAGCATCTGTACTGGGTCAACCTGAATGTCTGTTTAGCCTAGTATTCTGTCTCAGATCAAAAAGAGCAGGTGCCAGGAAAGAGTGCAAGAGCCAGGCAATCATATGAAACTCCCCAGCTTCTTCCCTTAACTCTAGTATCTACATCTAGTTCTTGTTTTCAGAGCTCAGAAGGCTCTTGAGCAAGATGTTTCCATATGCAACTCCTAATAGATCTCTTCTGTGAACCTGTCCAGACTAGAGCCCACATAACTTCTATCATCCAAAACAGTCAGTAGCAAAGTGTTCCTAATGCTCATCTTACCTGAACCGTGTATGAAAAATCACGTCCTTTTGTTTGTTTTGAACCCATCTCCTATTTCATTCTCCTCAGTTCTTGCAATAAAAGAGACAGCGGTCATCTAGTACAACCTCCTGCAGGGTCAGCATTGAATTTAGACTGGGTGGTTCAGGCCTTTGTCCAGGTAAGGATCTGAAAACCTCCAAGGACAGAAATTCCACAGCCTCTCTTAGGAACTAGTTCCCATGTTCTTGTGGTGAAGGCACTTTCATTGCATCAAGTTAGAAGGTCCCTGTTTCAGTTTATTACCCTTGACATATGACCAAATCTTGAGTTGATGCATTTTGGTGCCTGCAATATTAGCATGTTATCACACCTGTTAATTTCAGAAAAATGCATTATTGCAAAAGCATGTTTTATTACAGTAACTTGCAGAACTCTATTCTAAAATTAAGATCAAGGTGAAAACTTACTCTAAATTCATAAAAGTTCACAAGCTGACTTGTTTTGGGCTCATCAGGAGGTAGGTTTGTGATTTAGAGCCCTGGAGGAAGAATGCCTTCAAGCATTGATAAGATTAGCAGATTCTTCTTGCTGCTTACCCAGGGCTCATATCACAGATGTCACCAAAAGACTACCAAGCCTCATACAGCCCACTATTATCCACTACTGTTGTTTCACATGGGCACCAGTGACACTGCCAGGAGCAATCTGAGGAGTATCAAGAAGGGCTACAGAGTCCTGCGAGTGGTGATAAGGGACTCTGGAGTGCAGGTATTTTTTTCATCAGTCCTCCCAGTCAAAGGGAAGGGGTTTGAAAGGGCCAGTCGAGTCTGGCCAATCAACAAATGGTTACAGGACTGGTGCCATAGCCAGGGATTCAGTTACTTAGACCATGGGGACTCACTTTGAGAAATGAGGTCTACTGGGGGCTGGTGGGGCCCGTCTGTCAGAGAAGGGGAAGAGCACCTTCAGTCAGAGGCTTGCCAAGCTCATGAAGAGGGCTTTAAACTAAAGTTGCCAGGGGAGGGAAACCTCAATCCATTCCACTCCTACCAGTTTGATCCCAGAGCCTGGAGAAGTATCACAGGTCTGCAGGAGAGCACCTTCAGTGTGGCACAAAGGCATTCCAACCACTGGAGCCAGTAAGTCAGCTTCATCAGGGGCCCAACTTAAATGCCTCTATGCAAACACAGGTAGCACAGGGAGTAAACAAAAGGAGTTAGAGATATGCGCATGCCTGCAGGGCTATGATCTTATTGGTATCATGGAGACATGGTGGGATGGCTTCTGTGACTGGAGTATTGGAATGGAAGGGTACAAGCTCTTTAGGAAGGACAGGCAGAGGACCTGAGGAGGGGGTGTCACCCTCTATGTCAATGACCAGCTGGAGTGCATGGAGCTCTGCCTGGGGGTGGATGAGGAGCTGACGGGTCAGGATTAAAGGAAGGGCAGGGATGGGTGACATTACAGTGGAGGTGTGCTACAGGCCACCAGACCAGGAAGACCAAGCGGAAGCGGATGAGACCCTCTACACAGATAGGAGATATACAGACAGATATGAGTGGCCTCATGTTCACGAGTCCTGGTCCTCATGAGAGACTTTGACCACCCTGATAGCTGTTGGAGGGACAACACAGCAGGGCATAAGCAATCCAGGGAGTTCCTGAAATGGGTTGATGATAACTTCTCCAAGTGATAGAGGACCCAATGAGGAAAGGTACTATGCTGGACCTTGTTCTTGCCAACAAGGAGAGGGCTGGTGAGGAATGTGAAGCACAAGGGTAGCCTTGGCTGCAGTGACCATGAAATGGTGGAGTTCAAGTTCTGCCTTAGGGCAGAAAGGAGGATGCGCAGCAAGCTCGCTACCCTAGACTTCAGGAAAGCAGACTTTGGCCTCTTCAGGGGTCTGACTGGTAGAGTACCAGGGGATTAAAGCACTGGAAGGAAGGAAAAGCTGGTTAATATTCAAGGATCGCTCCAAGCTCAGGAGCAATGCATCCCAACAGAAAGGAAGTGAGACAAAAATGCCAGGAGGCCTGCATGGATGAACAAGGAGCTCCTGGACAAACTCAAACACAAAAAGGAAGCCTACAGAGGGTGGAAGCAGGGACAAATAGCCTGGGAGGAATACAGAGAAATTGTCCAAGCAGTCAGGGATCAGGTTAGGAAAGCTGAAGCCCAGATATAACTAAGTCTGGCCAGGCATGTCGAGGGCAACAAGAAAAACTTCTACAGGTATGCCGGTGATAAAAAGGAGACTTGGAAAATGTAGGCCCTCTCCAAAAGGAAACAGGAGACCTAGTTACCCAGGACATGGAGAAAGCTGAGGTACTCAACATCTTTTTCACCTTGGTTTTCACCAGCAAGTGCTCTAGCCACACTGCCCAAGTCTCAGAAGACAAAGGCAGGGACTGTGAGAATGAAGAATCACCCACTGTAGGAGAAGATCAGGTTTGAGACCATCTGAGGAACCTGAAGGTGCACAAGTCCATGGGCCCTGATGAGATTCATCCTTGGATCATGAGAGAACCGGTGGATGAAGTTGCTAAGCCACTATCCCATCATATTTGAGAAGTCATGGCAGTCCAGCAAAATTCCCACTGACTAGAAAAGGGGAAACATAACCCCCACTTTTTAAAAGGGAGAAAGGAAGACTCAGGGAACTACAGGCTGGTCAATCTCACCTCTGTGCCTGGCAAGGCACATGATGGAGCAGGTCCTCCTGGAAACTCTGCTAAGGCACATGGAAAATAAGGAGGTGATTGGTGACAGCCAACATGGCTTCACCAAGGGTAAATCATGTCTGACAAATTTGGTGGCCACCTACAACAGGGTTACAGGATTGGTGGACAAGGGAAGAGCAACTGACAATTCTACCTCAACTTGTGCAAAGCGTTTGACGCTGTCTCACATGACATACTGGTCTCTAAATTGGAGAGACATGGATTTGATGGATGGACCACTCGGTGGATAAGGAACTAGCTGATGGTTGTTCTCAAAGTTGCGGTCAACAGCTTGGTGTCCAAGTGACAAGTGGCGTTCCTCAGGGGTTGGTACTGAGGCTGGCACCGTTTAACGTCTTTGCCGGTGGCATGGACAGTGGGATTGAGTGTACCCTCAGCAAGTGTGCCAACAACACCAAGCTGTGTGGCACAGTCAACAGGCTGGAGGGAAGAGATGCCATCCAGAGGGACCTGGACAGTCATAGAATCATAGAATTGCTGAGGTTGGAAGAGACCTTTAAGATCATTAAGTCCAACCTTTAACCTACCCTGACAAAAGCCACTTCTAAACCATGTCCCTAAGTGCCCCATCTACCCTTTTTTTAAACACCTCCAGGGATGGTGAATCCACCACCTCCTTGGGCAGCCTGTTCTAACGTTTAATAACCCTTTCAGTGAAAATTCTTGAGATATGAGCCCGTGTGAACCTCATGAAGTTCAACAAGGCCAAGTGCAATGTCCTGCACATGGGTTGGGGCAATCCCAAGCACACATACAGGTTGGGTGGAGAATGGATTGCAAGCAGCCCTGAGGAGAAGGACTTAGGGGTGTTGGTTGATGAGAGGCTCAACATGAGCTGGCAATGTATATGCTTGCATCCCAGGAAGCCAACCATATCCTGGGCTGCATCAAAAGAAGCATGGCCAGCAGGTCGAGGGAGGTGGTTCTGCCCCCTGCTGCACTCTGGTGAGACCGCACCTGGAGTACTGCATCCAGCTCTGGAGGCCCCAGCATAAGAAGGACATAGACCTGTTGGAGCAAGGCCAGGGCAGGGCCATGAAGATGATCAGAGGGCTGGAACACCTCTCCTATGAAGACAGGCTGAGACAGTTGGGGTTGTTGAGCCTGGAGAAGAGGAGGCTCCAGGGAGACCTTATAGCAGCCTTCCAGTACTTAAAGAGGGCCTACAGAAAAGATGGGGAGGGCCTCTTTATCAGGGAGTGTAGTAATATATGAGGAGTAATAGTTTTAAACTGAAAGAGGGTAGGCTTAGATTAGATATGAGGAAGAAATTCTTTACTGTGAGGGTGCCGAGGCACTGGAAACAGGTTGCCCAAAGAGGTTGTGGATGCCCCATCCCTGGAAGTGTTCAAGGCCAGGTTGGATGGGGCTTTGAGCAACCTGGTCTAGTGGAAGATGCACTATCTGGAAGAAGCTATTTGGGGTTAAATTAGGAGTTTCAGGCCACAATATCAGGAACTCGGTTAAAGGAAGTGAAATACGCTATTCAACAAGATTAAGGGTCTAATAAAAGCTAGGAGATTTGAGGCTCCCTTTGTTGATAACTGGGTAATCCAAGGAGACATGCTGAGATCCCTGAATACTGCAAATTTGAACCCACCTTTGGCAGCTTTATATGAATGCATTGCTAGTGTTACTTGCTCTGTCTGCGTCTCCTGGGAACACTTATTTGGATGACTTCGTTAAGTTTCTTCTGCCTTGGGAGAACAGTGATACATTTTAAAGTATGCCAAAATCTGTATCTGTACTTTGCTATTTCCAGAATAAAATCAAATAACTGAATATGAACATCCCTTCTACCTCATCCCTATCTCTTCAGTGTTTGACCTTAAATCCCAGCTTCACCCTGTCAGTGCCAACATCCAAACCTTCTCATCTCCTTTTTTTTCCAGTTTTATTACGCACACCGCTGCCCCATTTGGGTCTGCGTGTTTCCCTGCGCTTTTTCAACCCTTCATATGCTATAACTTTTCAACAAATCATGGAGTAGGAATCGGGAAATAATACTGGAGACACTATATAGAAACTGCCCGCAACAAAAAAAAATTTTAAAGTATAATTTCCATCAGTCACAATTAGATCCAGTGTCTAGGAGGTTACAGAGTCACAGCTGGATTTCTGGCTGCCGTGTACTGTAATGATCTATTCCCTATTTTTCTGAGAATTGAATATAATTTAATTTGATGGTCTTAGAGGTCAAAAGCTGCTGCTGTTTCAGGAAACTTAACTGAAATGAGATACAATGCATAGAAAAGCCTGCTAGTTATGACTTTTTCATCATGACCTGTACATTTTTTAAAGGACAAGCACAACCTATAAAGGGTGTGAGGCCAGACAGAGGCAGAGGATTTGAGGAGCAATGAATCTGAATTATTAAGTCCTGGTTAAGAAAGCTCATTAGCCATAATGCAAAATAGGTAATATGCCTTTTAGCATGATTTACCAGCTCTGCTCAGAACAGCTGAAAATTTAAATCACAAAGGTTTCACGGTTAGACAGATTAATTTGCAAGACAATTTTGGAGCAGTTTGCCCAATTCTTTTTCTGATTACACTCAAATGTAGGTTGTACAATGGAATTGTTCTTCCAGATTGTTCAGTGAGATTCCCATCTAGTAGTGTAAAGTGATTAAGAGACCAGAAATCAAAACAGTGATTCTTATGGGTAGAAGAATATGTTAGTCAGACAACAGGGAAAATATAAAACAGATCTTGGAGAAATTAGGCAAATCCACATTCCAGGAAAATTTCTGATGCCATTTCTTCAAAACTGCAACGCCTTTGCCAATGATCGAGGAAATTCACTAGGGAATAGCTATGGTGTATTTGTTCAAATTAGGTAAAACAACTTTCACTGTTGAACTCTCAAACAGCATGGGAAAAAGCCATCTCAAGAGAACAGTATTAATAATTGCAAAAATAGCACAATAAGAATAATAGATTCCTTTGTCCCTGGGTAACTCAAGGAGACACACTGACGTCCCCAAATGCTGGAAGTTTGAACCGACAAAAATGGTAGTCTTCAGACACTTAGGACACTTCTGGGTAGCTTCTCTTCAAAAGGAATTATAAAGAAAAAAAAGAGAATATATGTAACTGATTACCTAATGTCAGTACCTCAGCGCAGAATAAAAATGTTAGTGACATCAACAGGACTCTTCAATAACCTGAAAAACAAAAAATGGCCATGCACAGCTAGAGCCAGTGTCATGCTGTAGGATAAAGAAACCCTATAAAGAAATAGGTTAAACATGCAGTAAGGTTTGTTTGGGTTTTTTTCCTTTTTTTTTTTTTTTTTTTAAGTCTGACGTCCAAAAATTGTTCACAAGTAGAAGAGGAGACATTAAAAATATTCAAGTCAAAGAAAGACCAAATATTACCTTACTAAGTAGGGAAAGCAATCAAAATAACAAAAAGATCATTATTGTTTTCTTCCAAAATGCAAATATAGTTGATGTTTTTTAATACACACCAATCAAATTTATTCCATGTTCATCCATTTCAGGGTGAGTAGAAATCAGCCACATTTATGCCAAGATAAATTCGAAGATAGATACTACACAGACATTTTCCCAAATGTAATTAGCAGTAAAACAGACTGAGTAGGAATGTCATGGTATTCCCTTCGTCATCAACTTTCAAAGGCTGTTCCAGACAAAACTTCTGTCAGGGAGATTCTAACTATACTTATTTTGTCTCAGATCAGGAGCTATGAACAGATGATCTCACAAGATCCCTTTTAGCTTAGTTTTCTATGAAAACAGACGCTGATTCAAAATGTTCAGATTTTTAGAAATAAGTGGACATCAAAAATTGTCATCACCTGATATCCACTAAAGAGCACTATTATGGAGTGGCTAGCTAGTTTACAGAAAAAATAGATGGCAACCATCTGAATTTAAAGATCTCTGTTATTTACAAGAAGAGGAAGGACAATCCCTTATGTAGTTAAGAAAGATAAGCAACTTGCACAATGGTACTACTGATGACAAGACTAAATATAGAGTTAACTATAGAGCACATGCTCGTTCCAGATCTGGAATGTTTTCTGTTGAACCACACAATCCACAAAGTCAGGAGAGCTAAACACAAGGAAGGGTGGCAAGAGTCACAAGATATGTACAAAAGTTAGGCAAACCATCTGCAAGATATCACACATTTCCAGCCTAAGTACTTTCCAGGACAGAATTAATACACTTTGCTTGCAATGCCAAATAAATGTTGAATAAAACAGGAAAGGTATTGTCACCAATAGATTGTGGTTTATCTTTTTATAAGCATTGATATTAGATGAAGCATCTTTTGCATATTGTGCACAGCGCAACTTATGGTGTGGGGAAAGTGATGGCAAATTTTAGACAAAGTAAGATTTTTAAAGCCTGTTTCCCCTTGCAATAGGTTGAGACATTTCCCTAAATTTCCATGGGACTAGTGCAAAGCAATAAAATTCTATGAGTTCCAAAAGATAAATACAGCTTATAAAGTAAGAAGGATTAAATAATAGTAAATCTATTGTTGAGGGAATTTCAAATACGGAAAAAGGAACTATTCATTTTCCTGGCCTCTGGAAAGAATATATACAAGTTCAAATTGTATCCACAGTTCCTTTGAGGAAAATACAGAGCATGGCAGACATTGTACAAGAATAGTTTTCAGGCTCACTGTGTCACTACGTGGTATGATCTGACTGATGACTGCACACATGGATCAGCCGAGACTGTAACACTGCTGAGCGAGACAGATGGGGAAATGACACTGAGAAGGCAGCGCTCCTGCTGCATAACAAATCCCACCTTCTCCTTCCAAAACATGCTGAACTCTCCTAGGAGTATGAAAAACGGTAATTATCTTTAGTTAAAAGGTTTTCTTTTCCAAACCACTGTCAGTATTTAAAAGTGTGTTCATGCTGAAAGTACCTTCTGTGGAATCCAGAAGATATTTTCAAAACAATTCTATTTTCCTTACAAATCTCCTTCATTTTTAAAGACATCCTACCGATTTACCTTTTAGCTGCTAATATCTGAATATATCCAATTACCTCTCTCACCTGAATATCCTATTGCCCAAAAGATTTATATTTCAGGAATCAAGTTAAGCTTGTCCCCTGACATGCACAAAAATGCATGCAAAAGCAAAAACGAATGAATACATTTCCTAATGACTGTCAATTTACAATTTTCTGTCACAGAAGCTTTTATGATTACTATATTTAACACAGTCCTATTGCTTCTTCTCGTCATTTTCTCTCTTTTGCATTTCACAAAGTCCCAATAATTTACATACCCAACACCTAGAATCCTTGTACTAAGATAAATTTGGTAAGCAATAATTAAACTAAATGACAAATAGTCATAATTTTGTCTTATCATTCTAAACATAAATGGCAATAATTAAATGGCTGCACAGTGTTCAAGTTACTTGTAGAACGGAGAAATACGAAAAAACATTTACGTGCCAAAGTCACTTAAAGGATCATTTCCAGAAATTTAACTAAGATTTTTATAATGAACAGTTGATGGTCTTTTTCTTACTTTTTTGGCAAAGAATACTGTAGGCCTGGCAGTGTAGGGAAACCCTCAGTTCTTCAACATTTATGTACCTGTGACCATCAAAATTTGGTTTGTTTTAAAGCAGACACTTGAAGTCAGTTCCGTGTTTATGAACACAAATAGTCTCTCTGTCGTGCCATAGCCATGGGCACTTGAGTATGAAGAGGAGATCCTTTTGTAAGAAATGGGACAAAGGAAAAGATGGACCTCTCTGACCTTTAAGACTAAAAGCTGTAAAATTTTAAATCAAACTGATGAATATCTGAGATTTCCTCACGGACCTCACTTCTGTATTCCCATTAAAGCTTTTTTCCCCAGCTTTGAGTTCACTATCCGGTGTAACAGCCCATTACCCTTGCCTTGTGCATTACCCTTTTCCAGCACCTCTGGCAACTGCTGTTACCACATTTTCTTTTTTTTTTTTTTTTTTTGCAACTACATACCGCACTCAGGGCAAGCAGAATGTCACATATTCCCAGTAATCTTCACTAAGACCTTTTTTCTAAAGAAATTCTAAACCCCTGAATTCACTATGCAGGCTCCTCCTGAAGTTTGTTCCTTGTTTGCTTTGCAAGACCCAAAATAACAATTCCCACACAAAACTCCAGACAAGATTCAATATTACCATCTTCTGCCCTGTTTTTCCAGAGATGTTATTTTCTCAGTAGGCTTATAACTCACTGAGGTCTCAGCCCTCTTCCTAAATAAGCTTATGCCAGGCAGAGCAATCTGTTCCCACTGTGGGCTCACAGTTCCTCTTTCAAAGACTCCTCTGCAGGAGCATCTAAGATTTTGCTTGTCTGCTTGTCTCCAGGAGGACATAACTGAGGGTTATCAGGCTCCTTGATTTTTCTGGTAACATGAAGTGTACATACCTCATCGCAGGTTTTCCAATGTCCTGTCCTACTTCTTCCCTGTTTCTTCCTGCTTTCTGTTAGAACCCTAACAAGTGTGCCTTCTTCCCAATCCTCCACATCCGTTTTTGCCTCTTCCTATAAAATGCACTTGGGTCCTTCCACGGTTTTCCAGTCTCCTGCTACATATCTGTATCCCCTGCACTCCTGGCTTCAATGGTTTGCAACGGCAATCAGTCAGTTTCTAAAGACAATGTCATAAAGCATCTGTATGTGAGCACGACACAGCCAGTAGCTATAGTAACAGAAAAGCATACTTTAAACAAAAACAGAAAAAAAATATCTGATATCTCTCATCTTTCCCCCATCCCCAAATATTGCAGAGTTCCATAAATATCCTCCTGTGTATCTTCACCTAATTGTATCTCCCCCTAGCCCAAAACAGGGTGAGATAGAAATAAAGCTTTCTTTTACCTGGCTTAAGGAGGAAGATAAATAAATAATCACACACAACAAAACTAGAAAGAAAAGATTGTCTCTTTCCCAGAAAAAGAAAAAGTAAATCTGGAAGTTGCAAATCCAGAATAGGCAAAATTGTCACTGTCCCAGTTCTACCTTCATTTCTGATATCGGTTCAGCTATAGGAGCCTTCTGGGCTGTGAAATTAATTTCCACTCTTCCCTTTTCATTGTCTTGTTCTCTTAGTAATCTTCCCTTCCTGCAACAAAGCTGCGCAACCAATGCCCCTTCGTTTGCAAGTCAGTTCAGCCTTGGATGTAACGGGGCTGAATAGTTATTCATATTCCCCAAAAACATGGATGGGATGCAGATGTGTGGCTATTACTTTTGGGTTACAAATTAGTCTTCAGGGCTGCAGTGCCCAAAGGCTTCACCCGGGGCTGAGGCTGGCATCGTTGCCTGGCTGCACAGCCCTCCAGCTGCAATCCCCAAATCCCAGGGGTGCAGGTGGATTCACAGGGCCAGGGCCATGGCACCCAACATGGGAGCGAGCCCCAGGGATGAGAATTACAGCTGAGCCTCCCTGCCTTGCTGGGCACACACCCAGCCAACCCCTGTAATGCAGCTCCCCACCTCTGGCTGCTCTGTGAGAACTACCAGGGTGCACATCCCCAGGGAGTGCCGGGAGCGGTTTGGGATGTTAGCAAGGGTTTGAGAGGACTTCTTCCCCAGTGCAGCGCTGTGCTGTGCTGCCTAGAGACATCTCTTCATATCCCCAAGCAGTAAGGCCACGTGCTGATGCTTGCGACCCAGCTGCCTGTAGCACAAACCTGGAGAGCAATTTCTAATAATTCCAAATAGCATAGGTAGCTTTAAAACACAGATATACAAAAAAAGAAGAGCCTTCTGCAGGTTCTTGAGAAGAGCTCTTGAATCTGACTGGACTGAGTCAAGGTATTAAAGAAAAGATGCTTTTTTTAACCCTTATATATTCTTCATTCCTCTAGAGCCTGTGTAGGTGGATTTCCACAGAAAAGAACAAAATAAACTCAGTGCCTCAGCTTACTTTACCACTAAAAAGGTCAGCAGGGTGCAAAACGTCGTTCAGCAATTTAATGCACATATATGTCTGTCACACCTTTTCATTCCCGTGGTTTAAAATATGCATATTGAAATAGATAAACAATACAGACTCAATTCGTACGAGAAACATGTCTAGTGAACTTCATTATTTTATATAAATATTAAAAAATGAAACCACCTTCAGTATTACCTTTCAAAAAATTACTCTTTCTTATTTGAGACTTCCCTTCTTGAAGGAGTAGGACTATTCCATATATCTTTTAAATATATACAAATTTATTACTATTCACAAGAAAACCCACCTGAAATAGATTTCCTTTTAATCAGTGAAGTAAGCATCCATGCAATTAAGGAGAGAGAATTACGCATTTCAGCAAGTTACATCCTGATATTTATCAAACTGGAATATTGTTATACCTGATTCAGTTTTATACATTGACATCTCTCCATTGTTATTGATTAATGCTTAAAAGTCTCCAAGGTTGTTATAAAACACTGTTATAAATAACTGTTATTATTTAGATACCTAATGGATGCACTCTCTACAAATGATGAATTATATCCCACTTCTTAATTAGAGTCCTCTGAAATCTAACTTAAATAGTAGCTAAGCAGATTAAATACAAAAAAAGAACAAAAGCAAGGCAGCTTGCAAAATGATACATTTATGGTTTTTTTCTCAGCACTGTATAGTTTTTCCACAGACTGTTTTGTAAAGTATCGTCTTTCTCAATAACTTATTAGATCACTGTAATCTGGATTTACATATTAATTCATTCCATTTCAATGTCAATCATAACGTGAAAATTTAATAAAAACCAACTCTAATTGTTCTTCAGAGACTTAGCAATAATTACTCCCACATCATCTCAGTCGAGGAGATGTCTTTCACATGTTCTGTTTCTCAAGCATAGCAATTGTGTGTTTCTTCTGGGCGCCGCATACTTCTCAACTCAGGATTTCATTCACTGAGATGTTGATGGCTGCCTTAACAACATAGCACACAGGGGTTACACTTGATAAAATTGGAACCGTATTCTGTCAACAATAATTATGTGGGTGTTTTGCTCATTTCCTGCTATCGCTGTCCCATGGCAACACTCTAAAACAGAACTCATTTTTTAAATACATAAATGACTCCTTAGATGACATGTTTCTGGCTCAGGCTTGGCAAAGGCATGGGGAAAACAAAGACTTTTTTGAGAAACTATCACAACTACTTCCATTATATGCAAATCTGCAGGGAATGTGCTAATTCCTGAGTGGAGGGTGCAGCTTTGCTGTAGTAGCAGCAGTGGTGGCCTGAGGCATTTCCAGAGATTAATAACAAGCATTTTCACTCCAGGTCATTCTCTCCACTTTTTGGTGAATTCCCCAAGAAATGCCTCAACCAAAGGTCATTATTCCAATTAACCCTGCCTTTGGGGTTGTTGCTGTTAAACCAAATCATATAAAATCATGTTAAAAATTCCACTTTTTATCAGGTTTACGTCATTTTGGAGTGCTGAAAAGAGCTGATAGTATTGGTGATTATATTGTCATATAAACTCTGGAAAAGAATTAGTTCGGTACATGGGAAATCAGCTTTGCAATTTTCAGTTTTAGCTGTTTTGAGAATATTTACTTTTCTAAGATTATTTTGTTTCTTGCGAATCAAGATTAAGACAAACAAGTATTGTAAATACAGTTCATAAAGCAGTTACAAGATGAGTTAGGGTGTTGCAGGCTTTTACCCTCGGCTCGGTGAACATCTAATTTCCAATTTAATAAGACCTGACGGCAGGATCAAGTGCACCTACAACTCCAGCCATTCAAATATTAGCTGCACTGAGAAAATTAGCAAAAATGATACCATTACGGCTATCTTTTTCTTAATGTGAGAACCCTGACTAAACTTGTTTCATTAAACTGATGCTAATGTAATGAGAAACATCTGGAGATTAACAAAGTGGATCAGGTTCAGCCTGGATTTTTAGAAGAAACTATTTAATAACACACCATATGTCCCTGGAAGCATCCTTCCTTTCGGTTTTAACATTCTACAGGGATTTTAAGAACAAAATGTAGCGCTAGCCAAGCGTAAGATATATAGATATATGTATTTAAGATATGTCTATAATAGAATTCAGTGCACAACCATTTTGCACTAGAGGAAAGAAACACAACTCAACACGAGGCAACGTGTAATTGCAAGCTGTATATTGGTATATTGATAAAGCCCAATGTGCCTGGAATGTTGAGAGTGCGTCTTACGCTAGCCACATATCAGTTGTCTTTTGTATTGTCACGTGGATGTAAAGGAAGCTGTGAGTGTTTGCTATCAGCGTCTGATTAACCACTAAATTCTAACCATAGCTTTGGAACAAAGAACAATTTTATTTGATGCCAACCATTGTCTGTAGCAGTGAAACAGCATAGTTTCCATTAGAAGAGGATGAATTTTAATTCTGATAAGATGTGGGGATGAAATGTGAACTTAAGCTAAATGAATATTCATATAGGAAAGTGAAAATAGGTGTCAAGGACTTGCTGCACTTAAGTCCTTGGTTACATGAAAACTGTACACCATTCGACAAAACAACACGGTTTCTAATGATTACTTTCCCCATATAATTTATTCATCTATTCCAGAGCAGTGCTTCGGGGCTTAATGAGTGTTTGTAAAGCTCTGGCTGAAACGCACTCTCTAAGTGCAAAACATTATACCATTTACAATGAATGAAGTAGTGTAGATTACTGGTTCAAAAAAGCCACTAAAGCTCATCAGCATGTGCATTTGAAGGGTGTATTACTTCACCAGCCAGAAAAGCCCCTGTTAACATCCTATCCAGTTGAAAGGCTCAGTGTGCTTCCTTAACGCTGAATCCACTCTGAAGTGCAGAGAGAAAGGAAAAGTCGTGCAACTTTATCTCTTCTCTTATTTTCACTCCATTTCACCCTTATTTTCCACATATGGGGCACTCCTGTATCACCATCTCAAAGAACTTCTCAGCAAATAAATAAACAGGATTAAGTAGCAATAGCGCTCCTTTTGGAAACAGCTTTTCTTCATTAATAAAAAATGATCCCTGTCTTAGTGACATGGTCCAAATCTCTTCTTCTCTATGTCCTATGAGTTCAAGCATTTTTATCACTATCCCTAACATCGAGAGCACTGGAACACCAGGACAGTTGAGCTCTTTCAGCCCATCTCTACCACCTTGGCACCCTATCGAAGTCAACTGTTGTTCCTTGCATGGCCATGTTTCTCCTTGGAAGATCAGCTTTCTGAAATAAGGATATCTGAAAGCGTACGACATACAATGGCCTTCTATCAGCAGAAGTGGCAAACAAGATGATCTCACGTTTCCATGTGCTATCTGCTTGATGATGTGATTCTCTTGCCCATTGTTGCAGTACCATTGCATCTGTTAAAGATGCTGTATGCCTTTTTAACTAGTTAAATGTCTATTTGAAAAAATGAGGTTTCCAAAATGGTAATTTTCTTAAACTCTAATTTTTTTTTTCATTCTTTGTACACTATGCTAGCTGCATTATCACTAATGATGAAAACTGATATAACACTAGTGATGGTGAAGAATAGTTCCACTCATTCTAGAGGAAATCCAAGACTTTATAAGACCAGGTTTTAGTATGAAAAGGGAAAAATCAGGCACAATAAAGGTTGTGGAATTAGGTAGTCCTTCTTCCCATGTTAACTAACTGTTGCCCAAACATTCTATCACTACATCTTGTGGTACACAATAAATGAGAGCCAGGAAAGGCAAAACCTTGCCTTTTAACATCTTGCACTTTTCTGCCCATTAGCTCATCTCTCCCACGCCTGTAAATGGTGGTTGTTTCTACAGTGGCTCTTACTTCCCTCATACGTGACTTCTACTGCATCTTAGGACACAAGAGAGGGTACAGTTTATATTATACTTATCAATGCCAATATACCAAAAAAACCAAAGCTGTCCGTGGTTCATGGCAGGCTCATGCACGGAGAAGGATACAAATTACTGTTACGTTCTTTTTATTAAATACTAACTTTGAAGTTAAACATCATTTTTCCTCATTAGCTAGGCATAGTAACTAGTTTGGCTAAAATATAATCTAATAACCAGGGGTCAGTGTGGAGACTGCATTCTGTTGGGAAGGAAAAATAAAAAATAGCAAAAAAATTGCCCCAGAGAAACACGACTGGAATTCAAGATTATACCAGTTTCCTTAGCAGTACTGTATATGCAGATAATATTTATAGAAACTAGAGTTTATCATATCAGAAAGAAGCATTAAGTTAATTAAAATGTGCTATAGCCTAAGATTACATTTTATTAATTCCTGTTTGCAAGACGGTCATGTCTAATGGTTTCCTCTTGGCATTACTTTTTTTGCAATTGGACCATTAAAGATATTGATTCTTGTTCTGCTTGTGAAGTTATTCAGATTCTTGCAAACACAAGTGCCAATTCCCTGATCTTTCAGTATTCTTGTTAAGTTTTTGCCCCAATGGGATTCTCTTTTTCTCAAGGGAAAACAGCTGCGCATACAACATCAGAAATTGTAATTAATTTTGCATCAGTCCAGAATAACCAGTATACTCCAGCATTCCAAATACCCAGGATAAATTACTGTAACAGCCCAATACTGTTCTCAATTGCATCATTGCTGCTTTACCACAGCTGTGACAAATATACAATTCCTTGTGAATACTTAATGTTGAATCGCACTGTAAATGCATATTAAAGCATGTATGACATTTTACAGAAAATCATGTATTCAAAGTGTTGTAGACAAATGAGATGTGAATTAAAAAATAACCACTACCTTCACATCAGTTCTTGGGGGGTGGAAACATCCTGACCACTGTTGAGAAAGTGGATTAAAATCTCATCTTTTAAAATATTTTTGAAGCATGCAGAAACTCTGTGGAGAACATCAGAGTGGTTAGATGGGTAGGCAGAGAAACAGAGATGCGACCAATTTATCTGTTTAAATAAAAAGCAATGGTTTGCCATGAATCTGTTCAAAATTAGACACGTCTGTATCTAATATTACTAGCAGCAGTAGCACATAACACACAGCACATTCCACCCTTCTAAGTAATATTAATAAGTCTCAAACCCTTCTAAGTAATATTAATTAATCACATTACTGACCTGAGTTCACAGAGGGATCGAACCGAAGGGAGTTAACCAATTAAACACAAGTAGTCAGTGCCGGGGAAAAAAAAAAAAAGCCCAAGTTTGCCTGAAGTTCTTTTCATCCTGACTTAAACAAGTCGATGTGTAGTTTATCTCATCTGCGACATACACAGTATGATTAGTCTTTCTAAATGTACTTGTTAGGACAACCAAAGTTACATCCAGTCCTGGAGACACCGATGTCACGCTTACCTTTACGTAGATTCAGCCTTTGAAGTTGGTGACGGTGTTCACCCAGGCAACACAAGGTGGGCAGACAGATGCCTTTAGCATCAGGGTCTCTCAGTGTCAGTTGTCTCCCAACATACAGAAAGACCCTGTGACATATTTCCGTTCCCCTACAAGAAAGTTGGTGTTATGCATCTTCCAAAACATTTGACCGTGGCTGGCAGAGGTATCAGGTGGAAGAATTTTGCAACTTCACACCTATTTTGCACACCTTAAAGATTACTCAGTTAAATTTCTCTGTGAATTGTGGGCATGCCTAGCACCTATGGTGATTGGAAGCATCTTGTGGTACCAGCATGTGCTGTGCTTCTACATCCAGGGTTCATTCTTATGGGTGCTTTTAAAGATGCAGCCTCCTCAAAGTCAGACACCAGTTTAGTTATCCCCAGCGATGAATGCAATGTATGTTAGCACAACAAGTGCAAATATTTGTAATCATGTCTCAGGAGGGGTGCCTCATGACCTGAGAGCAAAGAGCAGGTACATAGTGAAAAGCGAGGAAAGTGCTTTCAGACAGGTAAGAGGGAGCAGAACAAGAAATGCAGCTCCTCCCCAATGCAAAGGGGATTCAGTCTGATTTTCAACAGTCTTTGAATTTTGCTAGTTTTACATGTCCTGAATTTGTTCTACAATTTGAAAATCCTCTTGTTTTGACATTTGCCTAAGCAGGAGTGTCATTCCTAGCACCTGCTTTTGAGCTTCTGCAGGAAAGCTTCTCCGTGAAAGCAGCTGTCATCTAAAGAGGCAGCAAATCGATGTCAGAAAACTGTTGTTGATCAGCTTCCTGCTTTCCCATTCCCTGAATCAAAGAGCTCTGAAAGGCTTCTTCAAGGAACAAGAAAAATCAGACGCATACCAAAGGTCACAGTCCATGTTTTCTAGAAAATTTTAAGCTTAAGCATCTACTAAGGCTTTGTTCACATAAAGAAATATCAATATAACTAAATTCATTTAGCAACTATTTTTGGTGAAGTGCTGTCCTCCTCCTTTGGGGACATGTTAGATGATTTAAGACAGTCTAAAAAACCCAGATTTAATGTTTTTACCAGGAGCAAAGGTACAGGACTGAGGAGGATCCACTTCTGACAGCAATGCAAAATACAGCTGAGGCAAGCGAAGGGCACAGCTACAGCTTGTTACCAGTCCCCTTTGGTCAGTGTGCCCATGCCAGCAGCATAGCAATGGCGAAAAGATCTGGGGGGCTAAATAGCATCTCCACTTTACCTGCAAGTGAAAAAAATTGCGGTTCTTTCCCCAGGCCCCTTGTGTGGCATTTCTCAGTCCTTGGCAGGTGACCTGAGGCACTCAGACATTTTCCTCTCTTTCCACCTGCCAGTGACGTAAATTCTCTCTTATCCCCTTCCTTCCCACAACTGACCTGAAGTAAATCCTGCCTTCAGACTTGACCCATACCTTGAAGCAGCTTCTAGAAAACAATGCGGTTGCAAAATGGTACAATTGTTATCTGCAGATACGGCTCAGTTTATTCTACAAAGCTTTGATAATACAGTACGTCAGCTAAGAATGTGAAAAAAAATCCACACCTTGTCTTACATGGCTATGCTGGCAAAATGATAGAGTATTTTGCTGGCTTTCTTTATGGCTTTCAGGAAGGTGGGGAAATAAGCCCAGCAGAGAAATTTCCTATCACATGCTGCATCTTCAGTATGGCCCTCTGCTGCACCAGCGCAGACAAAATAATAATACTTACAAGTGTGAGATATGCAGGTGTTATAACAGCATTCCAGTGGGAATACTCGTAACCGGTTTTAAGACAGAACTTGGCAGGTTTAGGAAAGAGACTGAATGCTGTTGTATCTGCGATAGCAGTAGGCTGGATGCAATGACCCAAGAGGTCCTATATTTCAAAGTAAAAAAGAAAACAAGGGCACTGAAGTCCTGCAAAGAAAGAACTGAGCCTCAGAAAGAACAACAGCAGAAAGAAGCAGGTTACACATTAGCCAACACACGTGCTCCTACGTAGCTTCCATGGCTGGATTGCTGGAGCTCACAGAGAGAAGCGCATGATCCAGCAGGGCTGGGCAGTCACTGCCACGTAACGTCTCCTTTGCCAGAGAGAGTAAGAAAATATTACAAAGCAAGAGAGAAAAAATGAAAAAGGTAAAAAAAGAAACCTTTCTCCATCCCCACTCCATTTCCCAGACACAAAGCAATCTTGGAAAAAGAGGGAGAAGGGAGGTAATATTCTCAAGGATGGCAATGCATCCACAATTCCCAGCAGCAGGGAGATTGAGCGGGCTGTTACGTGTAGTGCTATAGCGCCTCGAGACTTTAATTGCAATCAAGGTGCTACTGACAACATGCCATGAAAACATGCGCTGAGAGATCGTTCCTATTTGGAAGAGTACATGCCTTTAAAAAGACAAGGTAGACAAAAAGCAAGAAAAGAACAGAAAATAACTTACCTAAAGGGTGTGTTACCATTCAGAGGCAAATGCAGCTTTCTGAGGGTGTGTAAGGCCAGCGCCCTGCCTAGGAGCTCACTCTTTTGTCTGACTTCCCTTCCTTCTGCTTCCAGTTCTTCAAACCAAAACCCATTCAGTGGAAGTCCACTTCAGCTGGATTTTGGTGGGTATCAGGACCCAGGGGCAGATGCAAAACAATGCAGAACTTCTGAACCAAGGAGCAGCATGTGGATTGTTCTGCAGAGGGTAAAACATCATCCCAGCCTTTGTAGGAAAGGGAATCTGTCAGATTGCACAACATTTGCTGTGCTCTAACTGGAGGTCCCTCAGGCCTGGAGGTCGAAGAGGGAAGAGAATAACGGATTCATTCTAAGAAGCAACAGTTTCCCACATCCTAACAACCTGCTTGGAGATTTGGGAAACTCTGCAAAGTGGGGAGAAGTTTCCCACTGCAAAACAAGCAATATTTCTGCTTTTTTCACTGAAAAGGGAACCCACTTCCTTGTTGGCCTTCTGCAACTTGCCATAGCATTTCTGCTGAACAATATATCAAATCTCAAGCTGAAAAGAATTAGATGCGACTTTTATAGCTGCATTAAGGCCACCTACAATTGCTAGTATCTCTGAAGTGGGATAACTCTGTTCCAAAGTGGGTAGGAGAGAAATTTAGCTACAAAAGAATGGTTATTTGGATTATTTGTGAAATTTGTTTGTGCTTTATTAAAATTGCTTTGCAAAACACTTTGATTTACTTTTGGTGGCATTTTTCATCTAACAGTTTCATTGACATAAATATTTAGCATACCCCTGCCAAAAAAAAAACACATCAGAAAATTAACATGCAGGGCAAACAGCAAAGAACAGATTCAAATCCCCTGGGAATTTCCTTAGGAATCAAAAGCCACTTGGAGTAAACATTTGCCAGCTCAACAATTCGAAATGTCCTATACACGTCTCTCTAATAGCCTCTGTAATAATTGACAGAGCACAATACACAGAAAAGATGCCAACACATCACAAATATGAGGCTGTTGAGAGGATTAAACATAATCCTGTCTCACCAATGAATGAAGAAAATAAGAAATGCAACTGTGTTGTGTTGAATAGCACTGAGTCAAAGATACACTTATGACAAGCTTTTGGGGGGTTTTTTGCTCAACAGAGCTTCACTGAGAAGGTCATGCATGAATTCTGAAAAAAATGGCATTATTACTGAGGAATGCCAGGCAAAGCAGGAAATAATCTTTAATTAATTTGTGAGGAACTTTCATTTGGCAGACGCAGTCTGCCAAATAAAGACAGAACAGTAGCTTTCTTATTAAGCTGATAAAATCGACCAAAAGTGAAGAAATCCCATAGTTAAAAAGCATTAGAACAATGGATTTTTACTAGGAGATGTAATAGAAATCCACAGGGAATCCTGGCAAACACTCATTGGGTTTTTTGTCATGAAATCAAAGGTATTTCTGACAGAAACGTAAAGAAAGAATCTTAACATTTTCTGCTCTTCTAGACTTTGACTCAGTATTTCATCTCAGACACCGTAAAACGCAAGTAGATTCAAACTTATTCATTAATTCTAACAATTCAAAGTACTATACTTTGGCTTTTCTTATCGGTATTATTGTCTTTGTAATTCCATTTCCAATTGCCACCTCCATCTCCCGCCAGCTTGTACAGGTATCAAGAGATATTTTTGTCATTTGTAAAATGCTGGAAGAACTTGAGATAATAGGCACTTCATAAATGTAATGTGTTATTTTAGTGAAACTGGGACAAACTGCTAGTTTCAAACATAATTGGCTGCAATGGAAAAACTGGAGCATCCGTTGAAAACTGGGACATGGTACGTGTGAGGTGCTAATATTTATCCTAATGTGGCCGATTTGTCTCTGTTCGTAGGAGCTCACCCCTATATTTAAAGGCTATGAGCAAAAGAACATTTTTATAAAAGAGTTTCATCTTTATTTGAAAAGGTTTCCGGGGAACAGGAAGCAATTCAACAAATCAATGTGTTTGTTTTTCACATCCACAAGCCAAAATTTAAATCTACCTTAAGCCTAAAGGAAACAAGTTGGGCAATTTCAGCATAATCCCTTCAGAAATGTATTCTCTTCACATGAACACCGCTCAGCACAGTAGCAGCTCTGTGCAGGAGAAGCCTCACACTGAAACATAAGAACTGTTACAGTTTAGGTTAAGAAGGAGAGTCTTTATTGGCAGCCTTTATAATAATATCCTATATAAATTCATAAATAATCTTAGCATATTGACATCCTGTAAAGGAAATGTGGAAAACTTGCCCAGGAGCTGCCTGCATTAATCTTCATTCTATCCTGTACTGGCGTTTTTCCCAGTTTCCTATGCCCAAAGTTCACAATATCTGTTTTTAAAGGAACACACTGACCCTTGTAGAGTAGAGCCCAGAAAGCCTGATTTGCTACTAGTTTTAATTTTTACATCCTCTTTCCCTATAACAAGTGGGTTTTGAAGTGCAGCTTCTAAGGAGCCAATGGAAAATGGTCTTTATGTGAAAAAACTTGGCGTGCAAATCGGATGACTAAAGAATGTGGATTTATTGCACCGCAGGGCCTCATGGAGAGAGAATAATATAAAGTACCCGTATGCAATGAAGCTAAAGCTTATGGTCCAGCCTCACTAATACGTACCAACACTGGCCAACAGCTTTTTATCATGGGCTTTAAGCAGCTACCCAGGAGCTAGTGCAGTTAAAGTTAGTAGTGTTGAAGTTGAAGTCAAAAGCCTGTTTTCAGCCATATTCTGCAAATTCCTTGCCGTGACCAACAGTAATTTTACCTTTGTGAAGCAGATTTGATATGGATAGGAGATTCCTAATGCCTCCTCTGCCTGAGAAAGGGAGAGGTGAGATCAGAGTCAGGCAGCTGATAACAGCTGTGCAGACATACTCATAAAAAAGTTTCTGGAAAAATAAAATATTGCATGCTGTGGGACAAGGAGGTTTAAGGCTTTCTGTACAACAGAACTGCTTCACCCATCCAGGAAACTGCCACAGTAAAACACGTAGCGTACATGCAGATCTACTGGCAAAACAGACTTCATGCTGTCATTGGAAAACCACCCTCTTCACAGAATCCCTTCAGTGAAACAAGCTGTCTAGATAACAGCTCGAGCTGCTGGTGTACCTCTTTCACACCTGGTCCTCTACCATCACTTTAGGAGCCCATCAGAGTTCATCCCTCCTCACAACACAACATGACACACCATCAAAGCTCATTATGTAGGTTTGACTTGTTTGCATCTATGAGAAGTCAAGGAGTCCTGGCACTTGGGCTTGGGGCGTAGACTGCTCTGGGGTATCTCCTGATGCCACCGAGTATGAATTCCTCAGCTCTCTCTCTGCTGAACTCTTCCACTTGTGCAGTGCCAAGTTTTCTACCAGCACGTGCACCCCTTACAAAGCTTAGTGCATCACATTTAAAAGGACACTAGCAGGACTGGAGTGTCGCTGACTCCTGCAGTAAATGCTGTGGAAGGCAGGCAGGCAGACTGCATCTCCTTGAAACCCCTGCCAAAGGAAACAGGTCTTGCCGAGGTGTCCTGTTCAGAAGATGGTCATTGTCATGTTCTCTCACTGAAGAGACCATGTCACCAAGTCAAAAGAAGAGGCAATATGAAACCTGGTGTGCGTGTATAAAACCAGAGGGACAATCAGTGGTATGCCTGAGTAATCCTACCTGTGACTATCCCACAATGTCTCTCCAAGATCTTACTTTCTACTTAATGGTCATGGTGTGAATTCATCTTGGGTTCTCAGGCACCTTCTGAGATGAATACATCGTTTCCATATTAATCAGCTCCAAGGTTAGCAAAGGATACTGCCTGCTGTTGTTCCCTATCCAAGCCAATTTATTGAAATTCCATCAGTTCACCTGCTGGCCTGCATGAGATGCATTCAGTGTATTCTCTAACGATCCATGATACTAGTCCCTGGGAAAGTCTTAAACAGCAGGAGAAAAGACTAGAACTTTCTAAAGCTTTTCTAAGCAAAGTTCCTTTGTTGCAAGACTGCTACCCTACAGCTCCTGTCATAAAATCTATGATTCTATGATTCTAAACAGCTTTTAGATTATATACTGTGCTAATGGAGACAGAACACTAGCAGATATTCTAGGTCAAAATTCATCCACTTTCAGCACAGCTACTGCAGGTTTAATCTGGTAAATTTTAAAGAAGAATTTATCCCTCACTGATACTATGAGGACAATGCGAGATGACCACTTAAATTAAATACAATGCACCTTTTCTGTACTGGAGATCAAGAATATCTCCATTTCTGAGATTTTGCAGTTTTCCCTCTGATGCATGAACATAATTCCCACTGTCAACTGTGATGTGATCCATGCCCCAATTCCCATTATCCTGGCACGCAGCTCTCAGTGACAGGGGACACAGAGGACAAAGACAAAAATAAAAGGGACATTATTAAGGCAGGTAAAACTTCCCACAAGAGTAAGTCTTAAAATACGTATGTTAGATGAATGGAAACAGAAACCGTTTGCCTGAGGTTGCCTTTATTACTCGACTAAAAATACATCTAGGAAAAAAAGGTATTTCCACTGCCTTGGCAAGACACACAGCCTGCGTTCGCTCCCTGAACACACTCATTTTCAGCTTTCCTTCATTTTATACAAACACTGTGGTCTGCTCTAGCCAAAAGTTTCACCCCCTAAGGCTGATGTAATTTGCAGTTTGGCTTTATCAGTTGTGCATAGGGAAGTAAAGGTACAACAGCTAGGCTTCTCCTTGCTCCTAACATCTCTCCTGCTCCTTCTCCCGCCCTGCCTGGGCTCGCTGCGTGAAGGACGAGCTGCTAAAACAGGTTCAGCGCCCTGCGGTGGAGCACTTTGTGTCACGAGCATTTGCCGATGGCGAAGCCCAACACCTGCTTCATGCCCCCAGTGTTATTGTGGAATAAAGGGGTCTCAGTCCAGCCCACATCACTGTATTTCGGGCATTGTTTTGAGACAAGACATGCAACGCAGCATTACCAACCCTGCGTATTTGAACTTGAGTCAGTTCCTAAAAACAACAATAATAGTTTAGAAATCTTTTGATTAAAAAAAAAATAAAAAATCTGAGATTCTTCATTTTCTGGGTTTTCTGTTTCCCAAACCCTAGGTTCACGCTCTTGAGATCCTACCACTCTAGTGAGAACTGGAAGCGTTTCATTTTCAGACAAAATCTGGCAGTCTGGCCTAATCACATGACTCCAGGCTGCTAAGAAAAAAATGGGGAAGAAGAAAAAAAAAAAGAGGAGTACAAAATACATAATAAAGCATGAGAAGTAGCAATATCCAACTGAGGAGTATATTCCACAAAGCCAACAGCCAAAATTATTCTGTTTCTAAGAACTAGTCTAACACAGCAGAATGCAAAGTTTAATAAAACCCCTCAGGTTTACATTTTACTTGCCGACAAAAATGGCAAACTCTGTCAGGCTGAAAGGCCAGGCAGAGACTTTTACTTTATCTGTCACTTGTCATTTTTCAGAAGAATTTTGTTTGTTACTGGAGCACTGAAATTTTGCAGCAGTGAAATTCCAATGTATGGGAATGGGGACCAAGGGCAAAGAGAAACACATACAGAAGGAAGCTCACGAAAGAGCTGCCAAACACACCCAAAGTAGCTTCAGGGTTTATTTCACTCTCATCCCAACCATGCAGTAAATACAGAAAAACAGAGGAAGGATATCTTATGATTGAACACTGGCTTGGGGACATCTGAGGTCAGTTCCCAAATATTTCATAAACTTTCAGACTCGGTTGTCATCTTACAAATATACAAAGGAAAATAATGCTTCCTTTCTTGCACTCTTGTTCTGTCCTTTTTCTTCATATTGTGAATCTGTCTCTTAATTTATACGAACTACTTAGCAAAAGGAAGCTCTGATCTCAGCAGGGGCCCATAGCTGCTGTAACAGCAAATAACAGCTGGTGAGAAATCTGAACCAAAGCCCAGCTCAAACCTTTGCAGAAGTTCAGGTCTGGATCTGCCTTTAGGAGCAGGAACATTTCTACTGTAAATGGACTTCTACCTCTGAGCCAGCTGTGAGCAGACAGCCCACAGTTCTTATTCTAGCAACCTCTAGCTTTTGACTAAAACACTTAAAGAATATCTAAAAATACAGTAAGGAATAAATCACGCTGCCTAAATTCTACCTTCCCTCCCCTCGAATCCTGTGCCTTTTATTCTGAAATGGACAAATGGCAAAAGCAACAACGAAAGGGTGATTATTAATCTTTGATCCTGAGTCACTTTCTCTTACAGAGCCCTATTCTTCATCTCAGGAAGTGTGATACAAGAGCACTCCCGCAGCCTGATTAAAGGTCCAGGTATGGGGTCACGCAATGCACAAAGAGAGCTGCAGCGTTTCAGAGCGCCATGTGTATTTAATGCCTGACTAAACGCAAGCACGATAAAGAACAAAATAAAGAACATTCCTAATGATTGCCATAACTGTGAAACTGCCACAGAACTGCTTGAAGTAATTGTGGTAAGAAACTGAGTTGCTTTTTAAGAAAGAAATGACCGAATCTGTTTCCCAGAGTGTTAGCCTGGGTGATTACAAAACAGAACTCGCTGAGAATGCCAAATCGTTGGAAAATGGCAGCGTGCCCTTCTCAACAGAAAACAGCAAAATGGACCTAGGTTTTACGGGCTCACCCAAAAGCTGAGGAATTAGAACTGAAAACAACCTGAGTGAGGTAGCTAACAACTGGGATTTCAGGTTTGTCAGCAAAGCGATGCCTAGGAGAAGGGTCAGAGGTTACACCTGGAGATTTAGAAGATAATGACAAAGTTCAGATAGGCATCATACCCATCTGCTCCCTCAGAAAGCAAATCGTCATTAAGTCCAGTTTTGATGAGAACAACCTGGCTTAAGATGCAAAATTCATTCCTTCCTAGGGAAGGTGCTCAGTCCAGCTCTCCCTTTATTTCTTCTTACCCTAACTGAAAAATGAGGAGAAATATTAAAAAAATTATATCAAAGCCTGAATTTTAAAAAGACTCCACAAACAGACCAGCTGTTGCAGGAGCCCCACGCGGTTCCTGAATAACTAAAATAGCAACCCGCCTGCCAGCTCTTACAACCGTTTCCCTGTAAAATTGACTTTTTATGGCAACGACTTTTCTACAAGGGATTTGCAGCTCTCTGAAAAGCAGTGAAATTGCAGATGACAACAAAATTGTCCCTCTCTGAGAGCAGGCGGCGCGGGGAGAGCGGCAGTCTCGCAGCCAGCCCACTTCGGGACCGGCATCCGAGTCCCGCCGCCCGCCCCGCGTTGGGCAGGAGCCTCTCTTTTCACCAGCACAAAGGAGGACGCCTGAGCATGAAATCCACTTTGAGCACTGTTCACTCTGCATAGCTGAGTCTAAAGACTGCTTTGGCTTGGCCACCACGAGGAGCTGCATTTCGAAGCTCAAACTGTCAGAAAACACCTTTTTTTTCCCCCGGTCCTCTGTACCATTCGTAGGATTTTTATGCTCTAAGTCAACTCAGGAATCCAGCTTAAGAACTTCATTCTTACTATCGATAGAGTTTATAGAGTTTCCAAAAGGGACACAGCTGTAAAGATCACGGGAAATCGTTAGCTTTACTATTAATCTACAAGTCCCTCAAGATTTCTGCATCCTTGGTCAGGTACGAAAAAGCAACTTTCTTCTATAAGCTTATACTTTACGCTCATACATAACACTACCAAATTTTTAAGGTGATAATCAGGAAAGAACTGGCAAAACATTGGAACAAACTCAGCATTTCATGTGCATTTTACTAGATCTAATAGCAATTCAGGATGCTTCCAGAACTCCGCTCACTTTATCAGCCGATAAGCAACCTTCTAACTAATCTAAACATGAAGGCTTACTCACCTATTTTGTCAATAGATATTTTTTTTTTAATCTCTCAAAGAAATTTTGATTAGATAGAATACAAAGGGGGAGTTTACACCCATTTAATAACAAAAACTAATAAAATAGCATAGACTTTTAATATAAACCTGGACTTAGTCAAAGGTGTTCTGGGAAGTCCTAAAGTAGGAAAATGTATTGGCTATTAGATGTTATAGGGGCTGCTGTTCTGACAACTCCATATGAGTAGAAGAAAAAAGACTTTGTGACCTTGTTTCTGAATGTACCTGTGAAAAACAACCCAACTAAATCCCAAACAATCTCTACTCGTGAGAGCTCATGAAAAGCTATAGATCCTTGGTCCCGTCTTGCTGCATATTAGGCATCTATTTCACATTCAAATTTGACTTACAGCAATAAGCAGCTTGACCTCTTATACTGAGGTACAGTTAGAGTGTCCCATCCATGTCCTGTGTGACTCTCAGACTGTCGTCAAATACAGTGTTTTACAAAGGGGGCGTCAAGGACACTCACTTGTCAGTATGCTAGAAAGAAGCAGAACCATCACTGATAAATCAAACACTCTAAAAACCTCTATGCATGTTGTATAACATTCCTTGAAATAAGAACTAAACTAAAGATAGTAATAGCTACCAAAGATTAAGCACAGGTATTTCAGTATAGCGGCCCTGCATTGTGTTATTCTTAACCTTTTCTATTTTTTATCTTCTAAAAAAGCTGCCGCATCCACCTACTGTAGTGGAAAGTTCAGTCGGATGAATGGTTCTAAATTTAGGATGCAGGACACTGCAGCTGCGATAACATTTCGGAAGTGGAAGGCACAGTAGATACATGACATATTTAGATAAGACAACTATTTTTAGCCAAAATGAAGCTTGGTTTTGGCTACTTTAGCAAGTGCACTAATTTGGCTAATCAGTTCAGATAGATAGACTTTATTCCAGCTCTCTTTCTCTACCTACAAGATACTGCATTCTGTGACCCCTTCTCCCTATTTGTCTTCTGAAAACTAAGAGGTAAAACATAAAAGCAAGCATAAACTTGCCCCATAGTGTTTCTCCTACCCCTTCCTAAGCGTCCAGTAGCAAGTACTTGGAGATAGGCCAGGGGCCTGTCTGGTCCACTCTACCCTGACAAAGCACAGCCACGCTCTCCCATAATTTTCTCTTCTCTCACCCAACTGCTTTTGTTGGTCTCCTCCAAATGGACCAAATTATCTGCTGATCTATTTCTGCTAAGTTCAGCATTTTATTGTACCAAGAGATAATGCAGTCTACTATAGCTCTTCCGCTTATTCAGCTTAAAATGTTGTTCCATGACTGTATCGTTTTTCATCTTTTTTTTTTTTTTCCTAGCAACTTCTCCCCATGTACATCCTTTCCTCCTTTAAATGCATCTTGTCTTCAAAGTAATCCTCCCTGCTTTTCTTAGACCCAAGCCTGGCTTCTGTTGGATCTCATTTTGACACATACTTGCCGTGTCATTTTTAGATAGCAAGTTTTCTATCCCATGGAAACACCAAGTGAAGTGGCAGTTTTAAAATCAGTCTCTGGCCTTTCAGGTCAGGAACTATCAGGCACATGCTTTAAAAAATTTAGTATCAAGTTTTGTTGATAGAAAGAGATTTTTAATACATTTCAGTGAAAATGAGTCATTTTGATCAAGATCTGAATGCAGTTGGTTTTTGTAATATTGAGACAGATTTTCATTGAGAAACCACACACAAATTAAGGTTAATTACTTCCAAACTTATCCATATGAATTTCTTCAAATGAAAGTTTTTGGGTTTTTTTTTTTAGGATTAGGAGAAACTGGCAGTAAACACTGTAGCTCTGGTCTCCAGCCAGTAGAGGGTAGGGAGCAGTGAATCTACTGGCACAGTCCTAACTGTTTAGTATAATTGGTATTTGGGCATCTACAGCGGAGCAGTAGTTTTGAGCTTCTCCAACAGCATGCAGCAGTTCAGCAGACTGAGCTACGTGTTTAAAACTGAAGCGAACTCTGGGTGCTCTCGAGTGCGAGCCAGCATAACTTATCCACGAAGAACTGCGACTCCACAGAGCTGAGACCCAGCTCTGAAAAGTCTGGAGCAACCTCACCGTTCAGGGTGCTCAGTGGAAGCCCAGCTTCCTGTAGATCTGAAGACGTGTCTGTCCCATACACAAGTATGCACACACCATATGCATCCAAATCATCCTCTCAGGTACGCCAGTGAAACAGCACTGATTTCTGTCGAGCTACACCGGCAAATATGGGAACAAACACCTTCAGATGATCAGTAATGTAATGAAATTTATATGAATTCCTTGAAATTTCGCAAAGATTCCAGAGTCATATCAATTACGTCTCTAAGAAACTTAAAACTCAATACCTGAAATTAGGCACCGTTCATTATTTTGATCCCTTAATCCTGCTGAGCTCCCAGAAGATTTCTTGTACTGTGTTTGAATTTCGATTAAGCTGCCAGAGGCACGCTCTCCTAGCTTATTACACCAACACTGCTCTCTTGTGGCAGACGCTTAAAGTGAAATATTGATCTGTGCTCTACATACCACAACTTAGCTACGATACAATCCAGTTGGCAAATGGTATATACAAAGCAAATCACCAATAAAAATGGATGCTCAGATTTTTGACAGATAAAAAGGGACAAAAACCAACAACAGATCATTAGATTTTCTTTCTCAGATATAAAATATTCAGGTATTCGTCCTCATGCCTATATCAACGCCAAGATTTTGCACAGAAAGCGCTGCTATTGCAATTCTCTTTTCCAACGTTTTCTACTGAGATACACTTGCCACACCAAACCTAACCACCATTCCGTGCAAATTCAAGTCTCGGTCATCAAAATGAAACATCATTGTTTCTGTCTTTTAACTCTCACAGCTATCTGAT
Source organism: Chroicocephalus ridibundus (assembly GCF_963924245.1). Lineage (NCBI taxonomy): Eukaryota > Metazoa > Chordata > Aves > Charadriiformes > Laridae > Chroicocephalus > Chroicocephalus ridibundus. The sequence continues at coordinate 15,894,692 of NC_086287.1, forward strand.
TATTTGAATTTATCATTTATTTGTAAGTCAGCCACTTCCTCATTTTTTTCCTCAAAGCCAGTAAAAATTATTGTTTCCCAGGCATAATTCATATTAGCGAGCTAGTGAAGATAATTAAGTAAAAAGCTTCAAGCATTAATGTTCTTGACTTGAAGAGTGCCGATGAGGACACTAATTCAATGAGCAGGAGGACTCTGTGGCTGAATGACCAGAAAGTACATGCCTACAAATGGGAAAGAGATTCCCAGGTTGCAGTACATAGTTAGATATCTAAAGCATCTAAATCACCCCCAGTTTGTATGGATTTTTATCTTCATGGGCTCTGAGAATACCACTGATGCCCCGCTGGAGCAATTCTTCCCTGGATAAACATCAACCAGCAGGTTTGCTACTTTTTTTCTTTGCACATTAAAAATGGAGAAAAAAAAAAAGGTATTTTTCTTTGTCGTGGTAGGAAAAGAATAAATTGTGCCTAGCACGCACAACAACTATTAAAAGGGCAAATATCCCTTTTACAGGTATGCACAAGCACACGCAGCCTAGAAGTCTGACGCTCACTTTCATATAGATGGAATCACATGACATTCATTTAAAACAGACGTAGTGTTAGTGACACTTCACCACAACAGACTCGTGGCACTAAAATAAGTCAATAATAAAGGGCCACACTGACATCAGCAGAATTAAGACAATCCTCAACAGGGAAAAAAAAGTCAGCTGAACGTATATACTCCAGCGTGTTAGCTCATTGGGTTGTTACTGTTTGGGGTTTTCTTTAATGCAATTCAATACGTTCACGTACTGATCAGAACTGAGTAGTGGAAGCAAGTGTTGGATTTTTACCGAGCGATGGCTTGCCCTTCCCCATCCTCTGCCTTTTCCTTCCTCAACGCACAATTTGACTTGCAGAACTCAAAGCTGCTTTACATTTGTTAGTGGAAAGCAGAGCCCTCTCCATGCAAATCTCCCACTGAAGCCAACAAGTATTTTGTCACTCCAGTCCCAGACACACCGACTGCTCTTCCAACTTTCATACATTTTACAATCGCACCCGGTCCATAGAAAGGATTTGCACGTGCTGCACCCTCCACAAGCAAGTTAATCGAGCAGCTTCCCCAGGGCAGCCCCCAGGAATTGAACCTTTCTGTCCACTCAGCTTTTTTAGGAAGGTCATGACAGTGATGTCAACGCTCGTTTGTCCTTCCTGTAACTCCTGCTCTGAATATGCATAACACTGGACAAACAACACCCCTCTACCCAGGCCAAGAACTGCAACTGAAGTACCCAGCCCTCGATGGCTACCATGGGCAACTGAAGAGCCAGGGAATCCACTGGCCAAACGCACAGCCCCACGAGAAAGACCAGCAGCACTAAGATTCTTCTGAAGCTCCAGGAAGGTGACCCAGAGTTGAAGGACATCATCTTTTGTGGAAACCCTGCCCTGTTCAAGCACAGGCAACTTTTTAAACTTGCCGCGTAAAGCTGCACATCCTTAAAAAAGGGTCCCAGGCTAAGACTGATTATGCTTTGCCAGTGAGAACCCGCCCCATGACAGGACGCAGGCATCCGATATTTCACTCAATTGTCATATTTTGATTGCATCTGTCACACACTGGTAGATCTTTACGTTGAGCGATATGATGAGCTTTTAGATTTCCTTTCTTACAGCTTCATACTGCATGCTTCTACAGGAATGAACTTGTCAACTCAGATGCAAAATGAATGAATGGCTTTTAATCACTTTGATAATGTTCACGTTATTGCTTTGACAGGATAGCAGCAGATACAGTTTGCTGATTCAGCCACTTGTATAACGATCTAATGGGCTTTTCTGACTAATGCCATGCTCTAAAAATATACACTGGACTAATAGATGAGCCTCTGCTATACTGAAAAACAGGGTCATTAAGACAATTCCTCTGAAAAGTGGCATTTTTATGACAAGACACTGAAGCATTTAATTGCCCTGTACCCTGACAGAGCTGAAAGAAATTAATAAAAGAGAAAAAAAATTGTGCAGCAATGTAGCAGATCTTGAGGTGGGAAGAGATGCCAATAGTCAGTAGCGTAAAAGGGGATTTGAGAACCGCAGGGCTCTTTCCCCAAAGGAAACAGTCTGTTGATAGGCTACAGATTGCCATCCATTTACACAGAACAGAAGGCCAGTTTCTGAGAGGAGGCTTATCATTACAGAGCAATTAATTTTCCCTGCTGTAGCCTGTGCCGGGAGACTATCGGCTGCTGTTAAAGGACAGTGAAGTCAGAGGTTTGGGAGGGCAGACGAGCCTTTAGTGACATTTGAGGTAAGGGACTTGTTTTCACTGCAGCGTTAGCTTGGATTATCCACCCTTAAGCTCATCCCCTGCTCTTCAAGCGAGTACATAAGGAGTTGGAAACGCCGCTGGGGCTGCACAGGCAGCAGGGCGGCTGGCGGGGAGGTGACAGGATGGTTGTGCCAGGAGCCTGCTCCGAGTGACACCCAGCGCAACCCTGCAGCCAGCTGCCTTGGCACAGCTGGGGTGACCGCACCGGAACGGACACGCAGGTGGCATTAGCTCACCGCGGCTGCTGACCCAGACGTCAAACAGGAAAACGAACCTTACGCTGTCACGTTTTGGGCAGAGATTTGCTCCTACCTTTGCTCCACTCTCTGACAGAGCTGTTTGTGCAGTGATGGGGCAAACCGGATCAGAGAAAAGATTGTAAAAAAAATTTTTTTAAACAATAAACCAACTTTTTTTTATGATTTTTTTTTCCCCCTATTCAAACTATATTGACTCTCGCTGCAGCTCGCCACCCTGCTGCACCAGTAGCCCTGCCAAGCCCCCAGAGCAGAGGGTAGAAGGGCCTGAGGAGGAGACTGCTAAATCCTGCTTAATCAGGGCTGGCACGGCAGGAGAAATCCACGGCCTGTGGTGTCCCCCTGCAGCATTAAGCAAGCCTCAAGGCACATTTCCTTACAAAGAGATAACACTTAATCAGGCCAAAGACTTTTGCATGTGAGTGCAGCCTACATTAGAGGCCAGGCCTCGGGCTGAACTTCAAAGCGTTGTAGCTGAAGCCAGGCCCAAAGTGATCCCGAGTGGAGCAGGTGGAGTTTTCCGACACCCCTCCCTGCCCTGTGGAAAGCCTCGCTGGACACCCACAGTCCATCGGCTGTTCCGGACAGCGCGGTTTGGATCTTGCGTTTATAGCAAGTTTCTGCTTTAGGAAGAACGACGGGCCATGGCCTGCCTGCCACGCATGGTTCGCCAGCGCAAAGCCTCCAGCCCACAGCCCTTTCTAGCAGCTTTCTCCACGTTCATATCAGAGACACACGTGGGCGACAACAGCAGGGAGAGGAGTCTCACAGAAGAGATGGCAACCTCGGCTGCTCGGACAGCCTGCGCCAGTTCGTCTGACAATGAAACAGGGCCGATCTTTCTAACCTTTTCCCTTTTGTCATTTCACCCTCTGGTCGCTGTTCAGAGTCAGCGCTGCGGGCCTGCCTTCAAACCGCAGTGACAAATTGGGACGGTTTCAGCGCCGGGACTGTCACGCAGCAGCCCACTGACACCACCAGAAGACCCCACATCCTCCAGTTGTAGGTTCGCTCTATTGAAAGCAGTGTAGCATTTGTTACTCTTTACATTTAATTCTATACGCATGCATAAAAACTGGACCGTTCTTCACTGTTGGCACAAAAGCACAGCCACACACGCCTGTTTATTTCAATTCTTTGGAGAACTTTCATTGTTTCAAATGACACGGTCCCAGCAAACATACAGCTACCCGAGCACCCCTTACTAGCTCTAAGCAAAAGGCACGGTGTTAGAGAGCAAGTGTAGGCATTGGCATCGGCAGGAGACGTGTGGGGTCACAGGACACTGCAAATACTTCAACCAAGGGCACACTATGCTCCCTGCCAGCCTGCCAGATGTACCTGGTCCACACTCCCTGCCTCTGAGGCACATCTCACCAGCGAGGAACTTAAAAGTGGCCAATGAGGCATGGGGCAGGCGTCTGTGACTGCCACACTCTGGGGACACCTGTGAAGAACGCACAATTGGCTGCCTGGGTAAATACTGGCTAAAAAGATCAGGAAGCAATGGACTAGATGGTCCCCCTAGTGCTTCCTTGCCTTTGACTGTCATTGGGAAGTCGGCACGGGAATGTCCCCGCTCGCTCTCATCCTACTGTCAGTGGAGCGAAGTAGCCCTGCATCTGCTGCGCATTGCTGCCTGCGTGCAAAAGGTGACCCTTTTTGGCAGCAGAGAGACTGCAGTGGCTCCCTCTGCGACAGCCGCTCCTCACCAGCACAGGCAACACCTCTGTCCAAGACATACGATGTTTTTATTACCACAATTAACAAACAGAAGCAGCTGTTTAAACCATATATAGTGACAAAGTGCTAACACTTTGAAGAAACATATCCAACTACAAAATGTTCAGCACATCGCTTCCCCCCTTCATAGAGGAGAAGAGAAGGACTGAAAACAGCTGAGTGGACATAAAGGGCTCACAAATGCCTTATTAATAAGTGTGTTGGATCTAATGATCTGTGAAACTGAAATGAGATTATTTGGATTATCTCATTAAACAAGAATAATAGCAATAGTAACCGGGTAGTAATTAGGAGTGGGCCAATCCAAGGACAAATTAAATAATAGGGCCAACAGACTCTTAATTATTACTCTGCATTTTTATGCCTCTACTTCTACACCCAGAATTTTTGAAGAAGTCAAGAATCATAGCTAACCAAACAGCCTGATTTCAACAACCAGAAATGAAGCCACTGGCTGCTCGCACCTGTATGAAGCATTTGGTCTAAAAACTAAACAATAATTAAATGGGGTTATTTTGGCAGAACTAGCCTCAAGGAAACAAAAACATGCAGCCAAAACGTGAAATTGTTTTCAAAGGCTCAGCAATTAACCGCCTGCTCCAGGCAAACCTGCAAGGCCAGGGCAGAACAGAAAGGACACCTAATCTCAGCCCTTCGTTTGAACCGCTGGCCATCGCAACCTCCCAACAAAAGCTTGACTTTTCCTCAAAGCGTGGAAGTAATTGCTGAACGGGTTCAATCCATAATTCCAGATGAAGCACCACAAGAATTTTGCCTTTCAGACCTTGTTTATATGTAAGTATCCAGAGGCTTTCTGGCTCAGGCCAAAGAACAGGACACCTCTGCAGCCTCCCAGGGACGGATGGGGCACGAGGGACTGAACACGACAGATTCCATTTGAGTGGCAGCTGGGTCAAAAGGTCCCTGGTATTGAGGCCTGAAGTAATTACTGTTGTGCAAAACCTACTGCTCTCGCTCTCGTCGCCTTCCCTATGTACTCTTTACTTAACAGGAAAAGCAGGCCATATAATACACAGTGCAGTCGTAAAAGGCTTTTCCAGGGGATTGGAGAAATGAATCTCAATAGTTAAGACAAACTGCTCCGAGGCCTGGCACTTGACACACAGCACTGTCCTCTCGTGGGTATCCCAAGGCAGCATGATCTAGCTGCACTTAATGCTCCAGAGTTATTGAGTCCCCACCACGGCCCAACAACAAACCAGGGGCTGCATTTATCAAGGGAATTGAAACTCAGAAACGTCCATCTTATTGGTCAGGACACAAAATGTTTATCTCCCTTTTAAGGCTTTGCTTCCACATACTGAATTATTAACAATAGCAAAGGAAAAAAAAAGAAGGGGTAATTGAAGGAAGCTACTTTGAAGAAAGATGTCTTTGTTACTAGAGTTATTTCATTAAGAACAGAAACTGCAGCCCTACCTACCACACTCACAATTCTCCACAGAGTACAGCGCAATTTGGATCTTGCTATTGTAGCAAGTTTGAACTATAAAAGAACTATGTTTTTTAAAAATTAATTTTAAGGATGGCAATGGCTTTGTAGACATTTGAAAGACAAAGAGGAGGGGAAAAAATAAAAGCAAAACCAATGACTGCTCAATTACCCTGAAGGGTAAAGAGGCAGAGCTACCTCTAACACAAGAAAAGCACTCGGAGTAATTCAAGACTGAGGGAGGAAACATCTGAACAGTCATAAATGGGGAAAAAACACTCTGCTAAGAAAACCCCAAACTGCTTTGGGGTCCCTGTGAGAGGGCCTATGACACTGCTACATATGAAACTGATTGTCCTAATTTTGGGGTTTTGACTTACCCCTCACAGGGCTGCTCGGGCTGTGGCCTGCATGCCACACAGGGTACGCTAGGACAATGTCTCTGGGACACAGCTCCTTTCTCTTGGCTCTTCCCTTTTTTAATCACAGACCTGTGTGGGTCACACAGTGGGGAGGGGGAGAGAGCCTCCCAGAAAAGGCATCGGTGGCAGCAGCCTCCTGCTCTTGGGATCACAAGAACTCATCTCACACAGTTTCCCAGGCTTGTTGGGTCGATGACACCACCCGAGCACAGACTGAAAGCCTGCTGACCTGTTAAGCCTCCTCCAGCACGGAGCAAGCTGCGTGACACACGCACCCACTCACTGCCGCGCCGCCTTCAGCCAGCTCTCCCCCAAAGCTGAACTCTGCAGTCGGTGTGACCGTAAAGAGCATTCACAGATAGCACTGAAAGGGATTCTCTTCTGCCTCCCACTCCTTCACCACCTCTTTCCTTATGTCAGATCTAGTGTCTGCAGGCTGAGCTGCAATGGTAACTACAGACTGGGTCGCAGTTTCAGCAGTAGCAGGCTAATACACCAACATTGCTCAAGCAGTAGACTGCATCCTACATAGCTAATAAGAGAACTTTGCATCCTACTGGCAGGGTGATAGCAAATGAGGGTGCCAAAGATGTCAGTGGCAGGAGCGGGGAAGAGGATCAGCTAACAAAAAAAAAGCCCTGCACCTGGTGGACTGGGAACGTATCCAAAGTGCACAGATAGGAGACATTCTTTTTCATCTCATCTTCACCCCTAGAGCAAGTTGAAGCCCACATCACTGTGTATGAGGTTCGGCTCTTCTCAAGCCATGGAACCAGGGAAGGTTCCCATCACCTGGAGCCAGCCTGGATGCAAATAGCTGGAAGGCAGCCCATTCCCCAGCTTGGGAAACTGAGGCAAAAATACCTAGGTGGCAAATGTCTTTCCTCTTCCTCCTCCATAGAGAGAGATGCCTGCAATTCATGGTGTCCTGCATCAAAATGGGTGGCGGCTTCTTGTTTGAAAGCAGACCATACTTCCTGGCAACGAGAAGTAAGTGCCTGCAACTTGAATGGGTGGAAGGTTTCTGTTTAAGCTGGCTCTTAACTTGTATCTTGAATGGACTCCAGCAAGTGAAACTGTATTTAAACAGGATGCTGCGGGTATGAATGATGCAGGGGTCAGTGTGTGCCCACCAGGCATGGGAAGTGCAGTGATCGAATGGACCACCTTCTGTGCCCCCTGGGGAGAAGTATTATGGAGCCAGGCACCTCTCCTTTTGGCAAAGACTTTTAGCCTGGGAATGAGTGAGGCATCTTTAGCAGATCACCAGGATACATTCTATGGCTTGGAAGGGAAGTGGTGGAAGAGACAGCACTCAAGACTACTCCAGCTATCTATCTGGCACGGACCAGAGAAAGCTCCAAATACTGCACATCAGGACTCCAAGTGCTTTAACATACTCCTTGATGAGTCTCTGTACTTTAATGAGTGCGGGAGTAGTCAGGAACTAGGGAGCAGGAAAAAAGCCTCTGCTTGAAATACCCAGCACAATCTAACCCACAGTCCGTCCATTTCCTGGGGGACACGACAACGCCGAGTGATGCTAATGCTGCAGACCTCCAGGACAACAGTGCACCTAACACTTCTTCACAGTGGCCATACCTTCCCATCAAAAATACACAGTAAGAGGGAGATTCCCATTATCTCCCAGCTCACATGAGAAGAAATATTAAGACTAAAAATACAATGATGGCCGTCTCTTTTACACACATTAGGTGCTCGTACCTACTCCGTAGTCTGAAAGCAAGCTAACAGGGCTTGCTTTCTTTCACTGATAATGTCTTTTTAACTCAAATGTTTAAGGATTAAAAGGATGCATGGGGGAAGGTTTGTTACCCAGAGCATTCTGAGTAATCCCAGTTCTGCATTTTAAGACTGGCTGACACACATGCAATATGTTCTAGTCCTTTTTTTAAGCAAAAATTCTTGCAAATTTGTATGAGCCCAGGAGATGGAGCTTTGTACAATCCAGAAAGTATCTCTTGTGAAAGTTCCCATACAGACAGCTGAACCAAATCCAGCCATATACCTCTAAGGTCTGTGTAAACAACCCCCTAATCAGTGCTTCAGCACATCTGCTTTACTGCCGGGGACGACTCTTGCATGACTCTCACCACTACCTCTGCAGCTTTCTGAAACCGCTGCTCAGCTTCTTATGCTTCCACGGAGCGAGCCATTGCAAAAAGCTCAGCCTGGAGTTCAATACATGTGCTGTTACAGCACATACCGTTGGGTAAACCTCAGATTCATCATCCCAAACGCCTCTTCACTTGACCTTCGCTACAGAGTAACTGATATGGGCAAAATACTCCAGTTTAACATGGCTGTTGATCTCGTGGCACACTAGGGTGAAAAAGAAAAATAGGAGCGACAGTGAAAGGAACACTCTCAACCTAAACTGCAAGCTACATAAACAGTACTAAACTGCGGTATGCCACAGGCTTATCCATCATTGTGATGAACTGTAGCCAAAGCCTGTGTTTTGTTAACCCATATCTATCATCAGTATCTGCAGTATGACATTTCCGATTACAGTTGCTTTCAGATGAGCTTTTCAATTCTGTCGGGGAGACAAATCTAATTGCTGTTTAATACCAAACAACACTGCAGCAGGACGTGATTGCTTTGCTTAAATGACATTGTTACATTAAACTGCCCTATTAGTTTGATCTTTGGATCAGAGCAGACGCAAGGCTGACAGGAATCCTTATCTGAAATAGAATTTCTTACTAGACCAATTTGTGGCCCTCAGATTTTTATTACACAGCTGCAGAAGCTCCTGATGTTTGCTAAGAGGGGAAGGCATAATTTCCAGAGATCACCAAAACACAGGCTTTACGTATGCTTTAAGGGGAATCCTGTATATTAGGCAGCCAAATTGAGGGGATTGTGCAGTATTTTACCACAGAACTTGTAAGTCAAGAAGTTTCAAAACTGAGAAGTGACAGTGTCTCAACTGTACAACATGGCAAAGCTTCTAGTTTTTCCTGCTTTTTATATCCTCCTTTGCTAAGTCCAGAGTTGCCATACACAGAAAGAGAAGAAAGCAGTAGGAGGCCACATCAGAACCTGCTCTGGGCTGGTGGGAGTAGAGAGTTACGTGCCCCACAAGAGCACAATCAGGTAGACAAAGCCTTGAGACAAAGTCTGGCTCCATTTCCCTGGTGTTCTATGGGGGGAGGAAGGAAGGCCCAGCCCACTCTGAACAGGAAGAGGTTGGGGGATTCTCCTCTCCGTTCCCAACCTTGCACATACATCGGTGCAAAAAGGGATTATCATAACTGCCCACCGCTGTCCACTGAGTGACGCTACGCTATCCTGTGCCAGCAGCAGGTGCCAAGGTCTGTGTCCCGAAACATCTCTGCGAACTGCCTCCACACTCAGCTCTACACCACTCCCCACATATGCCATTTACATGTAAGCATCTGTCCTTCTTTAAAGTGTAACTGTATTACAGGCTCACAGGTAGGACACGGGCTGGGATTTAGGGCATCAGACCTCCATGCCGAGCTCTCCTGCTGCCCCAGGCAAGCTATTCCGCTGCTTTGTGCCTCTGTCTCCCTGGAAAGGGTGGGGGGATAGTCTAATCTATTCTCACACAAACCACTTGGATTTATGGGTCAAAAGTACCACGTAAGAGCTAGACACCAGTGAAATGGCACTCCTGCAGCATCAAAGTTGCAACACTCACACTTGGTGAATTCCAGAAAATTAAACACTTTTTCCAGCAGCCGTCTATTCCTAGGTGATTACACGACACAAGCGTAGCACTACCTGGAATTTGGGGCCACCGAAACACTGAGTCACCTCCCTGTATATCACAGGAATGTTATTTGTTAGCAAGGGCTTCATTTGTTAATCATATATTTTGTTGAGATCCAAGCTTGACTGAAACCAGGTAAATACCATTTTAAAATATTATTCTTGTATTGCTTTCCAAATACTGTGTGGCTTAATCACAGAATGCTAAAATAAAAGAGAACCCAGACCTGATTCTACTGCTGAAGAAAGTTATCTGGAACAACTACTGAAGTGAAGTCTACGGCGGTATCCATAGCATGAGTTTGAGCTGTAAATGCAATACAAGAGATAGGTGCTACTGTATCAGCAGTTTCTGAAATTGTTTCAATTTATAGTCCTAGTTTTGCCAAGACCAGCAGAGCTGAGCAAGGTGGGATGGATTTTAATTTAAGGAAAATGAAGATGTTATGGTTTTTCCATTAAAAAAACAACAAAAAAAAACCAACAGAAAAAACCTCACAAGGAAACAAGTTCTTTTACAGCCTGTATTTCACAGCAGCTTTTGGTGTGCCCCAGTGTCCACCAACATATACCGAGAGACGTTTCCACCCCCCTTCTTGCAAATCTCAAATGCCTTCGCCATCAGAACTGATCCTCTGAGATTTGGATCCTTCCCAAGTTCATTTAACCTGATTAATTTTTAATGGCTGTCACTGGTTATTTCACCCAGTCAGTCAACAGCTTCTACAGTTCAAAACGCCAGCCACCCTCTTCCCACTCTGGCATAACACAGGGCTCAGGATCTACGGAAATTATTCATCTGCATCATAAAGAACTTGAAGGAGCTGTACGAGAGATTGATCCCCGACAGCTGCACTAAACTTGAAAGCCCCTTCCTGGCTCTGAAGAAGGAGAATTCTGACCTGAAAAGGGGTCTTGACTGAGCAGCCTCAAAGGGAATAAAATATCAGCCTGTAAAACCAGCACTCGCTAGAAAACTCAGGTGATCTTTTAATGTAGGTACACCTCTTGCCTCAGGCACAGCCAACGTAATTACTTGCCACCGAGTATCTGAAGCTGGGGGGTTGGTGTAACAGGCTGCACTTCTCTTCCTTTTGTGCTAAGCACTGAGCAAGCCCCCAGAAATTAGCTGCCAGTACTTCTTCTCTAGCGACCGAGCCCTGCAGGACAATGCTGCCGTTCATGGTCATATCCAATACGTATTGCCATGCCATTAACGTTAACCTTTTATATTGATTCAGCTCCAGTTACTGCATCCGTGCTGGTTAACGCCTTTAATAAATCCTGTGGCAGCAGGAAAGAACTCACACTAGTCAGCGGCACCGTTCGTTACAAGGGTTATAGATTTCTAACCAGAAGAAAAACTTATCCCAAAAGCAGGAGAGGGTAAGAAGAAAGAGGGAAGCCTTCATTTATCCAACCGCAAGTATGTCCAGCAATCCTTGGGGAGCAAAAGGACATTCACAGACATCCCATTTGTGCAGCGACCATAGCTGAACCCTTTCCTGTTGCCAAGGTATGTGCTGGCGGAGGGAGGTTACCAGGGCACCGCGACGACGGATTGTCATGCAAATGACGCCGAGCTATTGAAGGGACATCCCAGCAACAGCCCGCATTTTTTCACGAGTTTGATCCCAGCATTGAAAAGGAAACAAAACAACTGCCTGCACGTGAAGCAGCGTTGGGGCAGGCCAGAAACACCAGCTACCCCGGAGCTGCGGGAGCACCAAACCCGCACCAGTCTGGAGAACGCAGCCGGCTCTACTCCTCTTTACCTAAATGGGAACGGGGAGAGAAACCGGCCCTCGAGTTCTGAGAAACGCGTGCGGTGCCTTTTAACTACGTTGTTTTTCATGATCTGTAAGTGACGCTGAAAACAGTGGAAGAGAGTGACACACAAACCTTCATTCCAAAAAATCAGAGTACATGTTGCACTCCCGTCTTTGCTGCTTGGGATTAGCTTGCACGCAGTGGTTTTGAGTTGAAATCTGTAAAAAGCTCACTGGCAGAAAATGTAACTGACAACACACTTCAGGATGCTGTTTTCCAGAAAAAGCAGAAGAGCATATACTTGCAGCCGTACGTTTATAAACCCAAATAATTTTTTGCCTTTTCTGATTGTTATTAGTGTAGCTTGGTTGACCTTTTTTTGCCCTTTTCAGCTAGAGAAATTCATGGTTTCCAGCAGTGGTAATGACTTATTGGCAGAATAAATGGTGTTTAGGTTTAGGTTTCCTTACTTGAAATAAATTACTAGAAGTTTCTTATTTTTCACAGAAGTACTTGTAAACAGGCACTGTTGATTAGAAAAAAAAATCAGAGGTAAAAGACTGCGAGGGAACCAGTCACACGCTACAAAATCCTTCAGAACAAACAGATATCTAGCACTCAAAGTGTCCTCTGGACATGACTGAATCAAAGCTTTCCCTTAAATCCCTGTCAAGGTTAATCTTAATTATATATATATATATATTAAATATATATAATCTTAATAATACTTAATAGTCACCTCTCAAACTCTTTCCTAAAAACAAAGGCAGAAACTGCACGTGGCATCAATTGACGTAACCATTGGAATAAAGACTCACTTTTCTGGACTTCCCATTCCAGGAGAGACTGTAGAAGAAAACATGAAGTGGTGTTCACACATTTGAATGCTGCCCTAGCTGCCTCAAACCAGAGGAAGCTAAACTCATGTCACCTAAAGCGAGAGAAGAAAATTGGCTTGACTTGATTTGCAAAAAAAAAAAAAAAAAAAAAAAAAAAAAAAAAAAAAAAAGGGGGGGGGTGGCAGGGGGGAAACATTCTCAACAGGAGTTCAGGTACGCGGCAAGAAGTGTCAGGACAAACACGTAGAGCACAGAAACTTGTGGAGCAGGCAGGGAGAAGGTGCAGGCCAAGGCCAAAAGAAAGGCAAGAAAGGGAAGATAAAATATGGATTAGAAACGACTGGGAATCCGCGTGGAAAAGCCAACCTATAACCCAAAGAATGTCCTTGTCTCACTTCCCTGTGCCACATCCAATGAAGAACTCAGTGCTTCAGACCTGAAGGAAAACAGTTCTCTCCTTACCATCCTCAGCAACGCAGCAGTGACAGCAGGAATCATCATCGTTCTTCCTAAAATCCTAGGACAAACCTTCCAAGGTAATGGCAGACAACCATGGCTACCAGGGGCTCTGCAAGAGGAAAGGGTGGCTCAGCCACCAGCCTCAAAACCAGGTGTTTATCAGCCAAAGGGAAGCAGCCTCTGCCATAGACCCCACAGCCCGGGAAGAGCTGCAGAGCTGGCAAGGGCTGAAGTCCAGTGGGAGGCTTTTGTGAGCCAAACTTCCCAGCCGAACAAGCCCGGTACGGAGCAGCAAAGCACAGCATAGTTTTTGAGGGGGCCACCAGGTACCATGGATCACTGTGGACAGGGTGGGGTGGTGGTGGGAAATCAGTCAGATTTGTACCTGCTGGGAGAATGAAAAATACTGGAGGAGGAAAAGCGCAACACTGGAAATTCAGAAAAGGCTGCTGGACATCAGGCAGAAGCAGAAACATAGATTCTGAAGGTTAAGCCAAGGCAAAAGAAACCATAAAGTGAAAAGACATTGTGACAGGAAAAAGCGAGCGGGCAGTGGGGCCCAAAGCCAGCAGAACACCCCAGAATGCTGGGGAAAGGGAACCCAGGGCAGTGCCTAGAGATAACCATGGGGCAGAGGCAGTTTGTGATGGTTCATAAAAAGAATTATTGTTGGGCAACTACTTTCAGATCTGGACTTATTGCCATTACCGCCTCTCTCCAGCAAACAGAAGTTATAGTACCTCCACCCAGAGCAGCAGGAAAGACTCCACAACTCTCCCAGCCAGCCATGACCCGTATTGTACCTGGCAGCCAGATCACAAGTCCTCAGCTGCCCGGGGCAGCCCCCTGGTGCTCAGCTATGTGGTAGGAGACTTTGGAGACGACCTGAAAGAGTTCCACTCTCACCCGGACACAGTCCTGTCAAACAGTACACTTACCTGATGTCTCCACAGGACCACGCTGCTCCTGGTCCCACACTCCTCTCTTCAGACACACACTGCAGGACAGCATCCTCCAAACGCGTTGCTTGGTATCGTGCTTCACAGGGGTCCGCTCCCCCGGCAGGATTTACCCCTGCCAGTGCCTTGGCTCAACTGTCCCCACGCCTGGCCAGGCACCCACTGTCCTGTGGCACACCAGCTGCAGAGCAGACAACCTGTGTGCCCTGGGGCAACCGAGTGTGACTGATGGTGAGCCTCTTCTGGTGACCAAGGGGTTAAGGGACTGACAATCTTAATGAGAATGATCAGCTTACTTAAGTTAGCCTATATGATTTACAGGAAATACAGAATCTTTAACAACCTAAGTAGTAGAAAGACATGTGCGTGACAGTACAATCACAATGCCCTTACTGCTCTTCGACGTGAGATCGCCTCGTTCTACAGGCAGTAAATATGGTGCACTGCTCTCTCTACCCTGAGGAGTACCTTCAAGACCTGGATCTGACCTTACTGCAAGCCCAGGGTCTGTCCCTGGGCAATTCCATTCCTGACAGTACACCACGAGACAATTATTTCCATGGTACTCCCCCTCTCCTCCATTCCTGCGAGACAGACCCCAGCACTGCAACAACCCCTGCCCTTCCCTCGTGCTATGGCAAGGCTGGGGCCGCTTTCAGCATCACTGCATGAGTGAAATGCCACACGAGTACAGCACAGCCTGCTTTCAGCTCCTCTAGCAAAGCAGTCACGGAAAGACAGTGGAGATTGTGTTCAGACCAAAACATCCCAGTAGGATGAAGTACAAGAACTGCATAAGCTTCAATATGACCGCGCTCAAAACCACCGTATCACTTGGGAACGCATATATAGTAGTATTACAATTCTAAATACACCATCTGTTAACTGGCTCGGACTGTCAGCCTTGACACTTGATCTCTAGATGGCACTATTTGAAATATACAACTTTTTAAAACCAGTAATGTTTCAAAGTGCCATCTGCTGGTACTTTTACTATTTACATGCAGCTATTTTGGAACAGTGAAGGCATCCCCTATGCTTTTCAGTTGGCAATACCTCCAGCCCCAAAGATTCACAGCACCTTATTTTTATTTTTTTTATTTAATATCATGAAAGTGGTTTGTTGCATCTACACCCCAGAACACTTAGTTATCATTTTGACAGCCTGGCAAGGAATCACCAGCTTTCAGAAATGAAGGCAAGTATTCTGATCACATATGGATGCCGGTAATTTAACTTTTTAAGATGGACCAAACGGCAGCACTTTAGAGTTCAGCTGGAGTGCAGTGCTCTACTTTTAAAACCTTCTTAATCACAAGTCTATATTTAGCTTCATAATCAGGTCAGGAGATCCGTGTCTTTCTGCAAAATTAAGTCCTGAAGTTACCATGTTCTGATGGTTACAATCTAGAAAGTAGCTACTACACTTAATAACTCCATTTATAATCTTCTCATAAAAAAGGAAAAAGCTGTCAGTCTGTTCTCCACATTTCTCCAGCAGAAAGATGGCTCTTAAGGTCAAAGCTATTTAGAACCTGGAGGCACAACCTCAGCAACAGTGACTATAAAACAGCCACAGCCCTTTGCGTTTAGGGAAAACTACCTCAGTAAAAACGTAACATCTGAGAGCTAGTTGCCTGTATTTACCCAAATCTCAAAGATTATTTTAAAAATTACTTACAAATGACAGCAACAGTTGCTGTCAGGAACCGGCTGAGGTCTGTTTAAGCTTTCTGCACAAGCTTATAAAAATCCACATTACCTGCAATGAGTCCATCAACCTCTCCAATTTTGTGTGTGTCGTCCCCCCCGCCCCTCCAATTCTTTCTGCATTTTCTAAATTCCCAGTTCTTCCTTCTGACATTCTCTTCCCCACTTCTTCCTGCAGGACCCACAGAGGCACAGCCCCATGTGAATAAAATACATTTGCTGTGAATGACTAGGTCACTTTACTAACTTGAGGCTATCAGATCAAAAATCCAGTTTAAGCACAGACACAAACTGCACAGCTGGTCTCAGGACAGCAACAACCACTACCCGGATCTGACACTGTACGTCAGCAATATGTAAATTATGGCCACACGTCTGCTCCACCTTGAAAACTGCCCACTTACATGCAGCTTCCTGAAAGGGGCAAAAGTTTATAAGACACCAACCATTCAGAGACAACACAAACTTAGTTAATGAAAATTTATTCTTTCAGTAAGTCATAGCCAGCTCTTACGCGACCAGGGCAGAAGCTGTTGATGATTCGCTAAAAAAAGAAAGAGAGAAAGAAAAAGAAATATTAATTGCAAAGGCATTTTTTCAAACCAGTTGCCAAAAAAAGTGCTTCGGTTTAAAGCTTTACCAGTCGTGAGCTTAATCACTACCTGTTTAAATTTTTTTTTACAATTACAGCATAAAGAAAAATTTCACCCTTCCTTAGAAACAGAAACACTAGGATAACAGCACAAACCCATATATTCAAAAACCTAACTAGATGAATTTGCACCTTTTCAGAAAAAGAGCTCACCCTGATGTCTATGGGAATTCTCCTACGTTGGTTAAATTTTCCTAGAGAAAAACTCCAAATGACTTTCATTTTTGCCACGGCTAAGCCATTTCTCAATAAATTTTTAAAGTAGCATGAACTATAAAAGTATCTGAGTAAGAACAAGAGTTTGTATAAAGGATTATAGAAATTATCTAGTAGCGACTTCTCTCGTTGAGACAATGGTTTTTTCCAAGTGTTGTGACAGCCATTTCACCCAGCAATATGTTCCGTTAATTTATCAGTTAGTATTTATGGAAATCCCTATTCTTTGCTGCCTGGTTTACCTATATGCCTGATCATAATTCACTCTTCATCATTTGAACAGCCCCAACACATTGTTTACAAAACCTACAGTAGGTGAAAATAATAACGTAAGAGAAGACTTACTACTTCCAATTGGGCGGCAGCACTCTCTTAGTTTTGTAGTAGCGAGCCAACCTATGGATCCTGCTTTCAATCAGAATCAGGCGGAACTTGGCATCTTTGTCCTTGAAAAGAAAGTTACATTACAACCAAGCACTACTTTGACTTCTCAATGACGTACAATTCAGATGAGCTTTCATAATGTAAAAAAATCCACAGCTCCTGCTACAAACTCCACACTCCCATTCCCAAAGTCTGATGAATACGGTAAAACCATGTATTTCTGGTCCTGTTCTGATTTAAGCAATGCTTTTAAGATCCTTTTCACAGACAAGGACCATTCTCCTTCATCAAAATACCTCCCCAAACCATTAAGTTTACTCAAAGAGGGTGGCTAACACGAGGTACGGTAAGTCTTTGCTTTGTCAAGCTGTAAAAACAAACTACTGTATTATTTGAAAAAACAAACACAGAAAGTTGTCTACTTAAATTAGTACTCACCTTTCTGTTTCTCTCAAGATGTTTGCGAACAGCAACAGCTTTCTTAATCAAGTGATAAAGATCCTCTGGAAGGTCTGGGGCCAGTCCCTTCGATTTAAGGATTCTCAGAATTTTGTTGCCAGTAACAAAGCGAACCTGGGCAACACCATGGGAATCCCTCAGGATCACACCTGAAACAAACATTTACATTGCACATTGAAAAGAAAAACCTTACACACACATAAAAAAAATATCTTGTGAAACTGACCTTAAAATTACAAGATATGCAAAAAAAAGTCCTCTCTAAATTAGAAACCTTTCTGTTGGAAACTGTGAACAAGAGGTAGACAATGAGCGAGCAAAACACAACTTAGAGAAGCTGAAACACTTTATCAGATAGCACTTAACAGACAACTAAGCCACCCATCACACTTGGGCAGGTTAACACATTCAGTGCTACAGTATTACTGGGAAATTTTCAACAGGACTCATTAAAGCTAGGTATTCAATCACCCTGTTCTCTACAGTTAACAAAGATGTCATAGACATCTTTACTCTAAAAAAAATAATGTATAGTACCATAGGGATCATTAATACTCTCAGAATTTTAAGCAGAGCTCTAGAGGGGTCCAAACTATAGTTTACCAACTGATCTATTATGTAGCTCAGTAAGCTCCTAAACACAGGGCTCCTAACACTTGAGATGAGATGTCAAGTTTTTCTCCAAGAAATTGGGCAGACTAAACTTCCCTATTAACAGTTGTTAGTGGCCATCCTTAAGGACAGGTTAAAAGATCAGATGCTTCAATTTTCTGCTTGAAAAAGAAAATACTCAACTACTTCATCAAATACGCGCCTTGCAAGAATGAGACATACTATGTTTTTAGTAGTATCCACACAGTGAATACGTAAGTACATCAGGAAACCTGTATTTTCGTAGCATGTTATTAAACACAGGTTGAAGGAACCTATAATAATTACATTATAACAGTCAGAAAAACGTGTTTTGACTCCATTTAGGAGTTATTAATAAAGCTTACCAATTTGTGAGGGAGTCAGGCCTTTTTTAGCCAGCTTGTAGATCTGTTCCTTTACATCATCAGAAGTAAGTTTCAGCCACTAAAGAAAATCAGAAAAAAACCAAACCCACACAACTGATGAAACCTGCTTAACACAGAGGCATAGGCTAGCTGTACAAAAGCTTTTTATAAATGGTAGAAATAGATGCTTTGTAATGCTTGAAAAAACAATCAAGAACTGAAATTGTATTTCTAATGATACAGAAACTTTTTTACATGTTATGAAATTACAGTGCTAGTGAAATACAGTGGGGGAAGGCAGAGGTGAAGGAAGAAAGTCTCTGTTTAAAACACCCCATATAGCCTCCAACCAGCTGCTTTATCATCAGTTTACTTTAACTGCCACACCAGAAGCATGAATACAAACTAACAGAGGGGGGAAAGAAATCACTGTTATTGGGAAGGAACTCTAATTGGGCCTTTGACAGAAACGCAAAATTGAGATCCATTCAGGCATCGCTCAGTAAAGCGCCTAAAGATTAGTGAGAAGTACACAAATTAATTAATAAATGAAAGAAATGGATCTAGTCAGACAGAACTGTGCCTTTTCTGTTATTTCTGTGTTAAACTGTGCTGATAGAGCCACAGCTTCTGCAACTGCTCAGGGGAAGACAACACCAACAAACCAGGTAGCCTTTACTCTTCCAATGAGCTACAAAAGCTCCTAGTTTTCTTCCTTTTAGTATTCACAGTATGAAATAGAAAAGCACGGCAAACAATGTATTTGGACGTGCACTATATATTACAATGCAAACCGGAGTACAAATAAAACTACACAAAAACCCCACAGGATTTTTTAAAACAACTGTAACATTTGAACATCCTAGTCATTGTTAAACTGTTTAGCCATCAGCAGTACTTCAAACAGCTTCACATTATCTTACTTTAAATTGCATCTCTTTATTTTCATGTTTTGTGCTTCCACTTCACGTTTCTATTTAACTGTTTTTCAGTACATGCTTTTCCACATGCATCATAAATAGATTTTTCTGCCAACAGATAGAACCTAAGCACCTGATCTTTTAGCAGACAAGTAAGTGTTTTAAGCAGAAGTACCCGGGATGAACCAAGGGCATGCTGAAATTACTTAAATTAGTGCTCTGATCAATCAAATTACTGTTGTAAATAGCTTAGAAAACAGTCGGTTTATTCCACAATGGCAAAGGCCAAACTCGAGCATGAAGAGAGTAATTTCATCTGTAGGAATCAACATCATACAGGCTAAAAACAACTGAAGTAATACTTAAATAAATAATGGAAGGTACAGAGAGGAAAAGAGAATTTTTTGCCCAACGAATCTCGACGGGAAATGATACTTGCTTCTTCAATATCGCAAAGAGAATAGGCTACAGTAGGATTTTATCAGGCCAGAAGTTAAAAACGATGACACAAAATATTACAGGTCTCTTCGTTTTGCTTCCTTTCCTGAGCTGTGCTAAGGGAACCGGACTCGGCACTGAACGCCACAAGGCAGCCGAAGCGCTCTCAGGGCGGCGAAGTTACTTACCGTGGGCACGCTGCGTCTGTAGGGCAAGGCTGACTGGGACAAGCCCTTTCTGTGGGGAAGAAGCAGATCACACGCTAAGCGGAGCCGCACGAGCTAGGCTGCCCTGATACAAGGCGGCCTACTGCAAGCGCTTCCTGCAGGGCCGCGTCCAGCCCGCACGGCCAAGGCCTGCGGCCTCCCTCCTCGCCTGGAGACACTGCCGCAACCAGTGCAGGCCACACCGGTACAGCATCGGGAACAGGAGTCCAGACACCACAACCATGGCCCTGCCCGGGGCCAGCCTAAGGAACGCGCTCCTCAGCGCCATCCCGAACCTTCCCCCACCCTGCCCCGCCATGTCTCCACAGCCGCCTGCCTTCCCGCCCCCCCCCCATTCCCTACACAGGCCACATCGCTCCCCTAGAAGCCTTTCTGCTCCCGCACCCCTCGACAGCGCCCCATTAGCGCCCGCGGCAGCCCTGTGCCAGCCCCATACCCCACCCCCGGCCCCTTACCCGGGAGCGTGCATGCGACCCATGATGGCGGCGGAGGAAAAGAAGGAGGCAGGCGAGGCGGAGGCCCTCACAGCCCCACTTCCGCAGGAAGTGGCGCCTCCGCGCCTAGCCCCGCCCCGCCCCGCCCGCTAGCCAATCAGTGGCGCCGGGGCCGCGCGGCGCACGCCGCCAGCCAGGAGACCGGCGTGCACCGCGCGCGGCCAGGGCTGTGAGGGGCGGCGGGGCGCCCGGCCCCGACCCGACCCCCTCAACGGCCCCAACGGACAGAGGAAAAAACTCCACGCATTTTATTTTATTTTTTCCTCAGAGTAGTGTTTAATGTACTTACAGGACAGTTACGGAGTCACATTTAACCCGACGGAGGGCAATATTGTACATCTTTATTAACGAGCTCGTTTAATTAAAGTATTTGGTTCTTACAGATATATAGACAAACTCATCACTCTCGCTGAATTTCATCACCTGTAGCACTACCCGGTCACAGTGTGGGAGGGACGGCGGCGGTGCCAGGCCGAGGAGAAGCCAGCACTTTAAGGCAGGTGAAGGGGAAGCTCTAACACAGCCCGAGTTGTAAAAATAGAGAAAAGAACTTTTTATCAAAGATCGCAACATGCTTCCAGAGACAGGTAGCTGTAAGATCGTAAAAAGGCAGTAATAAAAATTTCAGTGCAAAGTTCTAGGTTAATAGAGAAAAGGAAGAGGTCTTAGCGCAAGCTCTTACTCTGAAATACCAAAACAACGTCTGTATAGACAATTATATTCCTGGCTGCATAAAAGATTTTTTTTTTCTTTTCATTAAACAAGATACAAAAAGCTGTTAAAACTAGGTTTTAAGCTACTTAGTGTACTGGTAAATTCCGCCCTAAGTGAATATTTTCCTCTTCCACATCCATCTTTTTTCTTTTTTTTTTTTTTTTAATGTAGTACATTGAAGTCTTATTGCAACAATCACTTTTTCTTAATTGAGACTAGTGCAAAGAGGTGCAAGCTTGGTGCTGTTCCTCTACACGTGAGGAGAGGCTAAGGCCAGATCCCGTAGACAAAATAAAATCCATGACCATAAAAAGCTTCAGCCAGTGACTATTTTGAAGAGGAAGGGAAAGGCACAAAATGAGTTAAGCTATGAAGAAGATTAAATCAGAAGTCAGGACAAGTGCTAACAATAATACAGTACTATACATTTTTTTCAGAGTCCAGACAACTGTTAAAACTGCAAATCATTTTTTAAATGATTTTAGTTTATTAGTATTTTGTGCTGTAAGACACTGTGCTTTAATAGCAAACTGCAAAAAAGGCAGTACATATTGCTTTCATTTTATTTCACAATGGAACGTTTCACAAAAACAGTAGTCTACTTTCCTGTGTTTAAGTGACTTGTGATTCTAATGATGGAATGGAGTAAGTCTCAAAAGCATCAAGTGAGCAGGAAATATATCTAGTTAGTTATATAGTTTATTATTTACAGGCTATATACTAAATGAAAAATATGCAAAAGATGCCTAATAAAACTGGGATGTGTTAACGCCCATTAATATCAACCCAGTTTCTAACATTCAAGATATTCTTAGCTTTTTAATTGTAATAATTCCTACGAAATTGGACCGTGAATATTTTAGGCACCAAGAGATTCAAGTTTACTTCTCTCTTCTGTATTGAAGGGAGACTGGTCAGTAGCAGGGGAAGGAAAACTGGATTATGAAATAGGTTTTTAGCGTTGGGTATACAGAAGGCTTTCCCTGTATTGTGTCTTGATTCATAGTTGCATATTTTACTTTAAAATTTTGCTCATGGTCAGTGGTGATAGTCTTGTCTTGCTTCAAGATTTAGTACTCAAGAGAAGCATGTAGCTTTATTCTACAGCTTTGTTTAGAAAGAACACGATCATCCTAAAAACAGAGGAAGATAAATAAGAAGTGCAGAAACACCTGTTATTTAAGTAACCAGTGGTATTAACAGAAGACAGTAAGTGACATTTGTTCTCCACTGTCACAATATAGTTCAAATCTAATGTTCCTTGGAATTAAGTATTTTTAGTGGAATTAATTCTTACTGTGAGTGAGAAATAGTGTTGCTGTAAACTGTTAAAAAAAAAAAAAGTGACCAAGTTCCTCTCTCAAAGCCATTAATGCAACTCATTTCTGGCCTGCAATTCATCCAGCAGTTGTGCTTTTTAACTAGAGGCCATCCTTTACCTGGAGGTACAGGTGCAAATGCCTCTTTGGATTAAGACATTTCAAAACACTGAGGAGCTGGGCACATTTCCTACGGCACCACATTCAGCCAGCTTTCATTCAGTTTTTGGAGATCATGGGTAGAAGACGGGATAGAAAAAAAATTTTTGTAAGTTGCACTAACTGTGAAGATCAGTGAAAGTGATATTATTTGTAAATAACATGTCAAGGAAGAGACTTCCAGTAGGACCTGCAAGGTATCAAAATATGAGAATGCTTCCCCTTTTTAAAGAGCTGAAAGTTCACATGTATACATATTTAAATACCAGAAATGAGGTAAAAGAGAAGCATTTGAATTATAAGGCACCATTATTTACAACTTCCATTATTGGCACTCACTCCAGTAAGTCTTAGAGAAGCATGAATCTGGGATTAAATGCAACGCTAAGGAATTTTTCCAGCCCTTCAACCTTCATTTCTACAGGTGTGTGTGAAGTCACCAAAATTTTACCCGTCGCTGCTTCTGTGGTGTCTAGTTAGTAGTGGGAATGTAATCCTAAAATATGTCATTTCTTTGATGTTGTCCAGCATCATGCCATGGATGACACAACACAGGTAAGAAAAATTAAAAGCAGAAATTCACTATATCCACGGGCCTAATGATTAAGTTATGGTTTAACCAACCAGCATGGTCAAACTGTTCATCTCACTTTCATGGATGGTTTAAAAACCCCTTCCTTTACCCACAACTCAAACATTTACAATGATGCTTTGATAACATCGCATAAACATAAACCAGGTTTTCTAGAAATCCTCCAAATTAGGCTACATGAACATTGGTCCAACATATCTGTTGAAATGCAGAGTCTCTTATTTTAAGATGTACAAATTATCTTCAAGTAGGAAGATGCACAAAGCACAAGTGAATGCAATTGTTCTGGTCTTACTCAGGTGTAGAAAGGAGTTCACAGATAGGGTACAGCAGTTAGTCGATACCAGTTAACAGTCTCCTTGCTCAAGTTGAAGTCCTTTAGTGAGAGCGTAATTCCACCCAAGAAAAAGTTCTCACGTAACGATTCTGCACTGAGCACACTTAACTGAAGTTCTCTCTGTTTCAGAGTCTCCATGCTATATCCACTGTACACAAGCTAGAAGGTAAGAAGTCAAGAATTTTTTGGTTAACCAAATGAAGTTGCACAGATTGCCCTTTCTTCTGCCTGCCTAGCCTCTGACAGATGTCTTAACTGCACATTATGGCCATTCAGTTTATCTGTTTCTCAGAGGATGAGCTGAGGTACATCCATATTTTATTTTGTGCTCCCAATGATAGGCATTTAAAAGGACCGGTGTTTTTAGATGGAAGCACTGATAACCTGCCAAGACTTCTGAATTCATTCTTCTCCACATTATGAATCAGTGAATCCAGGGCAGGGGGATCTTTAGTTTTAAGATTAAGATTCCTTTCCTTCTCATCACTCCTCAGAGTCAGTCTGAGAAATTTCTGCTTACTTGTAATAGTATGTTTACCTAGTCAGTTGCTTTGGTGGTTTTGTTTTGGTTTTTTGTTTTGGTTTGGTTTTTTGGGTGTTTTTTTGGTTTTTGTTTGTTTGTTTGTTTTTTAAAAAACAGGGCACAATGTTCCTCACAAACAAGTTTCTTTTCCATCTATATATCTTCACAGATTTTTTAGACAATATTTTAAT
The DNA here is from genome assembly GCF_963924245.1 of Chroicocephalus ridibundus. NCBI lineage: Eukaryota > Metazoa > Chordata > Aves > Charadriiformes > Laridae > Chroicocephalus > Chroicocephalus ridibundus. The sequence goes on from NC_086287.1 coordinate 15,919,013, forward strand.
TACTGCTTAGAATAAGAGACAATAGTAAACCATAGGGAGTTACTGCATAAATTTTAACTTGCCATTTCATTGAAAGTTGGATTTCTTGTCTTCCGGGAGATTTTGGTTTTCCGTTTGGATGTTTTGTGCGTGTCTGGAAGTAAGTATGTTTTCACATAGGGATTTGGATCTGCACCATCTTCTGTAACCTACAATCCAAAACCACGACAAGTTAGAAAACAAGCTAATGCACACCTGGTTGAATAATTATTTTCAAGTATCTAGACTTTGTAATCAAGCTAACCAAAAGCAAAAGTTAATTAATTTGGCAGCTGGAAGATTTGGAGGAAGAGCTTGATGCAGGAATGATGGAACTAAGTCAAGAAGGCAATTGACAAAGTGGAAAGAGTTTTTGGCAGTGAGCTCTGCTTACCAGGTCTTTAATATGCATCACCATGATAAATAGAGTGCTATTTCTATATGATATGGATAGCTTCACTTCTCCTCCCACTTTGCCTGAGGTAGGACTTGATGGACTTGCATCTGAAAAAAATATATAATTATTTCCTCTGCAATATTTGTACATTTTCATCAGTACTACACCACCTTATTATATATGAGGAAAAAAATACAAGCCTTAGACCAAGTTCAGTTTCTGATTTTATTTCTAGTTCCCTAATAAGGGGGCAAGGCCATAGGTTTTGAAGAATTTTGCATTCTCTTTTAAGAACCAACTCGGAGGTTTAGAGTAAAAACTTGAATAATTTAATCAAGCCATAAGCAAGCCCAAGCGATCACATATATTGTTGCAGTTTCTGGTATGTTTTTATTTCCTTGAAACTGTATGCAGGCACATTTGGAAAGACAGTGATGCAAAGCTTTCAGTGAGGGAAAACTACAGTTAATTTAAAAAAAAAAAAAGACTTTTTTTTTTAAAAAAATCACATTGTAAAGGTGTCATACTGTAGTTATCCGTTTTATAAACATCCCCCAAAAAACATTACCTACCTGTAGGTCTGGCTATTCCGTCTATTCCTTCCACTTTTTCATCACGAAGTAATGGATGGAAAAAAGTATAAACAAGATCACACTAAATTTGGAAGAAATGTTACATATTAGTTAAGTGTTAACAAGCACCAAAGTCTGAAAGGTTGCATTGGATTTGCTTAAGTTATTTGAACTCACTTCTGCCACCTCTGAAGAACTGTTCATCAGACTCTGTATGTAGCTGTTGAGCTCCACTTTTCTTTTAGCTGCTACATCTTTTATGTGTGTTCTTCCCAGAACCATCTTATTAGGAAAGCTGTAAGGGAAGAACAAGATAGAGTTTTCAGTTAATTTCTCTGAAGTAAGTACAGTTAGATTTCACTGTCATTTCCATCCTGAAGTGCTGATACACGTTTGTTTTTTTTCATGGCAATTGTGAGCAGAAACGGCATGCTGATAAGCAACAACGTTATAGAAAGGCAAGGAAACATTTATAGGTAATTGTTACAAGTGATACAACACACAGACTAAAGACACTGAGTTGCTCCTGTGGCTCTCCTCCTTAAAAGTTAAGGGACAACAGTTTTCTCCCTTAATTGCCAACTTTGAGGTCTAGCTTGCCCCTCGGCTGTTTCTGTCTCCATTTCAAGCTATTTCTTCCTCCACCCAGCTGGGAGCAGTTTTGTTGCTTCTGTTATAATAGTGATGAGTGAGTTAGGAACATACCCTGGTAACTTCCAAAGAGGAAAGAGAATGCCAAGTTTGTTGTGGAGCTCCTGGAACTCATCAAATGTTCGGAAGACAAATGTTGGCTCAACTTGCCCTTCTCTTAAAACTCTGACTACATAAATCTGTCCAAAACACAAGAAGACAAAGATAAAAGTAGTAACAATATTATAGAACTGACAATATAATTTGCTTAACAATTAACTGTTTCTACTATGGTAGTCCTTCTCCTGCATACATATCCCACTAAAAGGGTTTGTATTTTATAGTAGAGTTAGAATTTTAAACAGCCCTACTATAATGCAAAGTAGCATCACATGATCTTCCCATAACATAGATCCACATCCAACAGGGGGATAAAGGTAGTTAAGGCCAAGGTGTCTGTGTTCTCCCTTTTAAGCCTCATTGTAAGTTCACACCATATAGCAAGTGTACAAAATTTTACATCAGTGCAGGACTAGATCTAGACATGTATCTGTGGGGCCAGAACTACCACAAAACTTTTCAGGTGTGGACTATGGAGGAAACTAACGCCTAATTTTTTTCAATCTAATTCTCTCAAGATTCTAAATGATTCCACTTTTAAAGTGATAATTTGGTGGGCAGGTGCAAGTGCACTGCATTATACAAGAGGAATTTTTAGAAATTCCAGTTCCAGGATGCAGTTATTCACATTATTGTGAAAGGGAAATGAAGGTTGAGAAACTGCACAGAAAATTCAATTAACTGGAGCCATTTTATGGGCAGATGGGTTAAAGGTATAGTTAAAAAACGTGCAACTGGGAAGAGGTTTAAAAATCTAGACAGAAGGAGATATCTTAACAGTTTCCTGGAAGAGGCTGTTTTGGCTTAGACCAGGAGTGCTGAAATACATATATAATACAGTGATTCAGCACAAAGCTCTTCCTCACTTCTAGTGTTATTCAGCTTTGTTCTACCTTCCCTACCTGGTGTCTTACCAGATTAAGACATTTACAGTAAATACAATTTGGAAACAGATGTGCATATATCAATATAGCTCACTTTTTAAACAACTTGAGGAAGACATAACTTGAGCTGACTATTCTAGGCCAATAAACAGCAGTAGAGAAGTAAAAAAAAAAAGAAAAAGAAAAAAAGATGGTTGCACATTTGCATAGGAATACAAACACAATAATAATACAAGTCTTAAAGTGTAACCCAGGTCTATCAAAATCCTGAGGGCACATTGTAATGCTTGCTGCCTCTAGTGAGACTGGCTAGGAGTGTAGGTGCATTAATACAGGAAAGGATACTTTTACTTAGGAGGAGCAAATACAACTTTAATGGAAGGTCAGAACAAAACCAGAGTGTTTGACTTAATGACTCCTATTCAGGAAGGAGCCACTTTACAGAAGGCAGCTACATAAGCCCCTAAACATGACTCAAATCCCCATTTTTTAAAAATGTCTCCACCAACGCTACTTCTGTCCTTTCTGTTCCCTTCTAGATCCTTTTCAAGAAGTGTCTTAATTTTCAACAATATTATTGGATGCTAAAAATACCATCCTGTGGCTGGTGTACCTTGGGCAGCAGCTAAGCACCCACACAGCTGCTTGCTCACTCGCACCCCCTCACCAACGGGACAAGGGAGAGAAGAGCAAAAGCAAGAAGACCCGTGGGCTGAGATAAAGGCAGTCCTTGGGAGAGGAGGTGACGCAAAGACAATCTCTCACCACGTCCCACAAGCATACCTGTGCCCAGCCAGCCTGCAAGCAACAGCCACCTTGGAAGATAACACCCTCCCATCGCCTGCTTTCTTCTTCTACCCCCAGTTTTTGTTGTCGAGCATGACATTATATTCTATGGAGTATTTCTTTGGCCAGTTTGGGTCAGTTGTCCCTGCTGTGTCCCTTCCCAACTCCTTGCCCACCTACAGCCTACTCACTGCAAGGGAAGGCAGGGGCAAAGTGGAAGAAAAAGAGAAAGCCTTGACACTGCACAAGCACTGTTCAGAAACAGCTAAACCAACCACATGTTATCAACAGAATTTTAGTTAAACATCCAAAACACAGCACTGTGTGGGCCACTATGAAGAAAGATAACTCCATCCCAGCCAGAGCCAGTACAACTCTGTTATCCCCTGGGAAGCAAGAAAGCTGGCCCATTCCCAGTAAGATCTAGATTTCAATTATGGGTTTTGTTTTTACTTTCAAGTCATCCACAGTGTGGCTCCGTCTTGGGTGTCAACAGTGGTGTAGGTTTCTAGGCTCCCATTATAGCCAATGCAGTCAGACTTCAGAGAACTCTTCAGCTCATCTTAAATGTGATATTAGTGCCTAACTGGACAAGTAAGTATCTATAGCTGTATTTACTAAATCTCTGTCAATAAAGGGAAACTACTTGTCTACTTCGAAGCTAGCTACTTAAACCTAAACAAGGCAAGTTTCCCCTGGACTAATTCTCTGTGATTAAGTACTGAACTTATGGCAAGAAGGAGAATGTATCTTGTTGGAAGAAAGTGCACAGTATCTTCACTGCATGGAAACAGATTCCACACACTTACATAGTATTTATCTGGGTTATATCTCTTCTGGTATGTAAACACAGACACTTGTTTGATTCGGCCATCTTGTTTAAGAGAATATGTTTTAGCAGAAAATGAGAGGATGGGTTCATCATTAGAAGGTAGACCTGAGAAACGCAGCTGAGCCAAATTATGAATGAAGAAATTAAACTTTGTGGCCACACTTCCCAAACTGGATTCAATCAACCTAGAAAAGAAAAAAAAATAATGTCAAAAAACACCTATGAGGACAGGCTGAGAGAGTTGGAGCTGCTCAGCCTGCAGAAGAAAAGGTTCCAGGGAGACCTTATAGCAGCCTTTCAATACTTAGAGAGGGTTTATAAGAAAGACAGGGACAGACTTTTTTGTACAGCCTGTATTTATAGGACAAAAGGGTAATGGTTTTAAACTGAAAGAGGACAGATTCAGACTAGATATAAGGAATAAGTGTTTTATGATGAGGGTGATGAAACACTGGAACAGGTTGCTCAGAGAGCTGGTAGATGCCCCATCCCTAGAAACATTCAAGGTCAGGTTGGATGGGGCTTTGAGCAACAAGATCTAGTTGAAGATGTCCCTACCCACGGCAGAGAGGCTGGACTAGATAACCTTTAAAGGCCCCTTCCAACCCAAACCATTCTATGATACTAAATTGCATGCATACTACTGCCATTTCCCCCATATATTTAAATGAAGTACAATGACAACATTTTGTAACACATAGCAACAACTCAGTTACAGTATATGCACACCCCCGCTTGCTCCGCTGGAGCACCATCCCTCCCTCCTCAGCGTGCAAAAGCATTTCCTGAAAGACAAAACTTCTTTACAATGCATTACAAGGTTCCCACCATATACACTGCTCTTAAGCAATTTAGGATGTATTCAAAATGCAAGTCTCAAAACAGCCAAAGAGAATTGTCTGCTCTCAGTATTCCAAACCAGTTTTTGGCACAAGGTTACTCTTAAAGGCAGCAAAGTATTTTAGCACAAGCATTAATCTTATATGAAACTGATCTTATTTATGTCATTCACTGGTTAACTGATATTTTATGATTGTACAGTGTAACTATTCAACTTCTACAGATAACGTTTGTGAACATCCTTAGTACGTTTTTTCATAGCAGAAAGCTCCCATTGAGAGGATGATGCTGGGAGATATTTCAGTTTTCACTTATCCAGTACCTTGTAAAGAAAATGGTAGCTTCTGCATCTGTTGTTTGGGGCTGGAGAGCATCCTGGACATACTTCAAGTCCTGAACCCCACTTAGTTCTGGTAACCCAGAAGAAAGCATCTGCAAGAAATTAAAATTTAGAGTTTTAATGCAATAAAACCAGTATGATTTTACATTGAATGAATAAAACTCTTAGGCCCTCAAATTAATTTGAAGCTGCAGTAAATTGCTAAATGCTAACAGCGATAGCCAACGATTGCTTATAATCAGCAGTTATTCACCATTTCTGCTGAATTAGAAGCAGTTAAAAACACTTTCCAGTGTAATTTATGGTATCATCTTAGTTTTAAGTTTTCAGGAAACAGTGAGATAGTAAAAAAACTTTAAAAATTCCAAAATACAGCCTTCCTAAAAAGTACATCTAATGTTTCTGGCTTTTGAAAGCACGCATTAAGAGTTTCTGCAGCATAAAAAGCATAGCATTTAATACAACCCACCATGACAGATCTATCTAAATTGAAATTAATAAAATGATTACCAATGAAAGTAGGTTAAGGAAGAGGCTTGCATGCTTCCTTATCAAATTGTAAGCTTGACAACAGAGATCCACGAACAACTGAAAGCGAATAGTGGGTTTTTCACCACCATTAATGACATAAGCCATATCCGATGTTAGCACAAAAGGAGCTCGATCCCTGTTCAAAGAGCACAGAATTCGTAAGTTAATTATAAGGTCTATTCACTTTGTCATGTGCTTCCTCCTCCCCTCCATCTCCACCTTGAAGTAACGATATTAAATTAATGCCATTTTACTTTTTTGGGCTGGGTTCAGCTGCTTAGTGCTATCTCAGATTCCCAACACATCCCCATGGTACTGGACCTACAGCAGATCTCCTGGAGTATCACTTGGAGGCCAGGTTACCATCTAATGCCTTCCATCGCTCATTTCTGGAACTCATTACACGCTAAAACAAATTTAATGACTGTATTATCACCCGACTGAAACATAAATCCTCTATGCTGGATATAGATTATCTTCCCCTACACAGCGGGGTAGTAATACAAACTTGCCCTTCACTCTTTTCTATAACATTGATATTCACTATTTTTATGAGCCAGAGCCTGTTCTCATTTGTTTCACACTCAGATATTCAGATGACATAAAGGTTCTGGCACTCAATTTCTCATTCATTGATAAAGTTTACCTAACAAGCATGCAATATATAATTGCATGAATATAGCTAAAAGAGGTGAAACTACACTACAGTTTTATCCAATATTCCTGGAAATGACACCAAGATTTGTGTTAGATGTAAGGATCCCAAATATCAGTAAGAAGTTATATTAATCTTTTCCTGTACCAAAACACTTGGCTTTTATAATTATTGTAAAGAATTTCCCATTGAGATTTGCCAAGTCTGCACAGCACAAAGTTCTTAAGGAATGAATGCAGTTTGGAAGCATTGAAATTAAATGATGTTTAGGAGACCAAATTCCTTATTTCAATCCACCAGTAGAGAGAACAGTAATTTTATTTGAAAGCTATGCCTATGTGCATTGACTTAAAACGGTTCCAGAGATCAGAATATGGAAATTGGAAGCTGGAGCCTTTTCAAAATTAATTCTATACAGGTAAGTTTGATGTATTCTGGAAACTCTGTGGTTAAACTGGAAGATACTGGCTTCATAGTGAGAACAGCAGATAATAGCAATTAAGAGTTAGTGCTTAGAATTATAATGCTTATGAAAATATACTAAAAATCACTTCATTCTCTACATTGCTTAGCTACAGAGAATACCTTTTAAAGCTACCAAACATTTGCGCATGACCCAAAAATTTTCCAAAGTCAATGTGAAACATATGCCCTGTGTTTCGGAGCATTATGTTATCATTGTGGCGGTCACAAATTCCCAGTACGTAAGTAGCTACACAGCATCCTGCACAAGAGTAAATGAAGTTTTCTGAAGCCTGGGAGGGAGAGAAAAAAAAAAGTTAATTGAGATCAATATCAGTGGGAAAACAGCATTCATGCATTCAACAGTGCAAAATCCAAGCCAGGCTAGACAGGCCCTAAAATTTGCTTTTTTCCAAAATAGTGTTCTTCAGATAGCTTTGCAAATACCTTTAGATACCACGGTTTCCATCAAAAACTGTTGTTTTGTTTTTTAAATAAATGAAAGAGAAAAGAGGAGTTGAAGACAAATCACAAAAAGAAACAAATGTTACCAGAGAAAAGAAAAAGATACAAGACTTATTTTTCCAACGTGTTGTAAAAGCATTGTAGCCAAAATAAAAGATTTTATTTTTTTGAATCCCACGCGCTTGTATGAGAATAGGCCACTGCTCCTAAATTACATAGAAGCCACCATGCCTTCCTATCTTAAATTTGAAGTATGCTTTTTCTATATCCAATAAAAATTCCTTATGTGAATAATGAGAATTCATCTGGCTCCTTTTTAGTTATATAAGGGATTTTCATTCACTCTTTTTCAACTATATGAAAAAATTAAGTTTCATAAAGATATAAACAAAAAATTTCCGTGGAAGATCTGGAATAAGAATTTCATTCCTTCATAAGATAAGACTGTATTTATCCCTTTTAAAATATCTTCAAAAAAGAACACCACTGACAAAAAGTTACCTTTTCATATTCCTCCTCTGTAGGATTATACTTTCGCAACCATTCTGCCAGAGGCTTGTCTTTAAAAGAACCTGTCACTCCATATTCCACTTGAATTTTCCTAAGTGTATCTGAAGCAGGAACAAGCTCTACCATGCCTTTATGGAAAATATAACAAAGTGTATTTAACCATCTCCTTAAGTTACACTGCATTTTCATTATTCAATAGACACTTTCTTGACAACGATGGCTTTTATAATCTTAGACTAGCTTCTTTCAAAACCCAGTTAGGTATAAAAATAGTGCTATTAGTCTACTAAACATTTCCACAGACTATATTACAAAGCATACCATGAAATGCATGTAGCAATCCAAGTTAGGCTTACTTTACTAGAATTATGGTTGCTAGAATGCACATATAAATTATACTTTGAATAATTACTTTCTACTACATAAACCAGTATTGGTCTATACGCAATAACTGCAAAATATTTTGATGCTGACATTTCTCATACACTGGCACTTAAGTAATCCAGTAACTTTCTGCTGTCAGGTGTTGAAACAGACCAGACTGTTGCTCCAGAAATAAAGCAGTGGGCTTCACATGTGGCCTTATTTTGGAGATACCATTTACTAAAAATATTTGTATAGCTAAATCATAAAAGGAAAACATTTATTTGATTAACAGAATTTTACTTCTATCTCGGCAAGAGCTACTAAAGGCAAATCTGTAATTTACATCCATTTTTCTTCTCTACTTCAATCCTTCAAGTACTTTAGGAATACTAAAATTAACAGCAACAAAAAAAATGTAACATGCTGTGCAATCATGTCATCTTTCAAAATAGGAGGAAAAGCCATCTGTTTCTCTAAAGAGCAAGTCCTACATAAATAGAAGTTTTTGCTTAGTTTTGCCAAACTAAATTTCCAATGTTTCCGTGTATTTAAGAGTTTTCATCATGCTGTTCTAGCATCTGACTGAAGAAATACTTAAGTTATTGTTTATCCTCTTAAGGATCTTGTAGTTCCTATGGGCTAGCTCTAGAGAATTCAGGAAAACTAGCAAAAAGCACGTTCAAGGTGCAGGGTAGTATCCACACTCAAATTTAAGTTCTGTGACTTATTTTCAAACCTAAAAGGCAGCCATATATTGCCAAGGAACTTTTACCAGCATATGACACTAGTTCTGGGGACAGCGTGTGCGCTTTGAATTTTTCTTCTTTTTGCACGTTTCAGTCCATGAATGATACTCCCTGACTCAACTGCAGCAGATTCCAAATACTTTAGAATTTCATTTTTGACTTGAGTACATTCTTTCACTGTAACTGAACTTTTGGAATTGGGATTGCTATTGGACCATTATTTTCTTGTGTTGCAGTAAGGGTATCAAGAGAAACCTTACTTTTATCATTATATTTACTTGTTTGCACCACTGTTCATTGACAACAGAACACCTAAGAATCTCAGGACCCAAGAGCAGAAACACATTTAAATGCAATTCAGCCACCAGGAAATTCAGAACAATTTATCTTGCTATACTCTCTAGTACTGAAGTTCCTTGCATGGAAGGCTTTCTACTGTTTCTTGGGCCTGCCTCTGCACAGAAATTCTTCGCTATCAGTGTGACAAGAAACTGAAGTGGGGGAGCAAAGATTATAGGCAGCATCTGGTTTTGCACCTCGGTCTTTTCCAGTTGAGAGACACTTGAAGATAACCATCCGTAGATCCAGTCCCTCCTGCAGCCAGATCTTATCCATAATCTTAATCATTTGTAAAGCCAACATATCTTGTCTCAGATCTTCTCCAACCTTAAATAGAAAAATAAAAGTTAGCTAAAAGCATAATATGCTTTCAGCAAAACTAAGCTTCACAGACTTTAGTCACTTTACATTTGTAAGAAGTGATACACTATGCTACTTTATTCCTCATAGCTACGCACTTAACAAGACAAACAGGCTACATTTGAGCTTTGACATGCAGTAGACTTCCTTTCACATTTTACAACCTGCTCATATCTCAGTTTCTAGATACACAGGAACAAACTCACAAAATAAATAAGCTTGTTGGTCTAGACTAAAACTAAATTGATACCAAAGAAATAGTGATTATCATTCAACTTTTTTTCTCCAACACACATGTAAGGCCTACCTTAAACATCACATTAATCTCTTCTCCCAGAGGGTCTGCATTTATCAGTGCAACTTTCAGTGGTACTGCATTGGAGCTGAAGAAAGAACATGCCTACAAGTAGATTGAGTGTTAATACTCAAAAAGGACTATTCCTGATAGCCCAGAAAACAAGACATTCTGACAACTAGCAGGTTTAATGCACAATGTGTCTATTCAGACTTTTAACATTGCGATTGTGGCAAATACGCGCTTCCTTTGAATAAAGAGCCCTTTGGCTGTTATTTGTTGACTTCTTGTACAAAAGCCAATACTGCTACACAGTGATTTTTTTTATACATTTTGAATAGAAGAGTGAATAAAACAGATAAATATTTTATCAGCAGCTTTTTTTGAAAGCTAGATGATATTATAAAAAAACTGGTATTTGCACATTTCACAGTATTTTCATTTATCTGCTTTCAAGTATATACTCATGATTTCATAGTTACAGTAGAGAAGGAAAGCAAGACAAATGTTTTTTCCACACAGGATTAAATCCAATGTTCACAGACCTTTCGGTTCTCCGTCATGCAGGGTGATATAAATCAAGATTGTTTCTGAGCAGATATTGTGAAACCTTGCAGAATTCTGGAAAAATAATTTACCTGCTTCTCCTACATTATTACTTACTGGACCTTCACAATACAATAAAGCTATACTCTGCCTCCCTGGATTCAGTATGTCTTGGACACAACCAGTAACAGGTAGTTTCACCCATTTCACAGCAACTACTCGTTGTTTGAACTTCACAGCCTTGGTCAATTTTCTCTTTTAATTACTACTGCAAACAGGACTTTTTCCACACACTTTGAATAATCCTCTGCTTTACTATTACCAGGATTGTTGGTCTCAAAAGACACAGTGTCTGAAGAAATAGTAAGTTATTACAGCTATCTATTTTTGTAATACAAGAACCTTCATTGGTTTTACACAAGCATTTGTATACATTTTATCTTTGCCAATTTCACTGCCTCGTTCAATCCGAATTTTTAATTAAAACCCTCCCCCCCAGCATAAAGAGCTTTCAAGCACCTCAACTGATTTTTTTTTTCTGTTTGTAAAAGCTTTGCCTATATGTCATTTTTACAAAAATGTTTTGAAAGTCTGAATGAGCACTACCTTAATATTTAACTCTTTTGCCACAAGACTGGGATCAAGAGGCAAACGGCATTTGTTCTTCAAGAAAAATAACTGCACACGTTCCATACCATTTTGCAAGGCAGCCTGCAGACAAAAAAAAAATTATTACAAAAAAATCAGCTGACATTTTCCTAACTAGAGCATCTACAGAAAACTTCTGGAAAGTCATTCTGAAGCCAACATTTTAACTCCTTGGTGTCAAAGGAATACTAGAAATGATAATTGCTGTTTTAGCTATTAAAAATACATAAGCCTAGCAGTACAACACTAATATCACACAAGTTGGTTTTTTTTGACTGAGTCAGATGACAGCATCCCACTCTATCAAACTGAAAGTTCATATTCGCATATAAATAGATATCCCCTTCTTTTGCAAAATGGGATCATTCTTCAGTAGTAAGAGGTTTAAATCCAATTCCAGTTTATTGTACACTGAAACCATCCTATTTTCTTACCCTGTCGCCTCACACATTCTTATGTTTAGGATGACAACAAATCTGACAAAAACATCAACTTAATTGAGCCATTAACTTGATAAAATGCAGTGCAATAGATGAATAGATCTTCCTATATATTATACATAATGCATTATTGAACTTAAACTAGAAAAGAAATTGAGTGGATTGTTTTGAGGGTATACTCAGTCTTCTTCCTAAAGAATATGAAAAATATGTACACACCTGACGAGCAGATCCACTTGTTTGCTTTACTCTTTCTGCTACCATTCCAAGAAGCTGCACTAGTCTGGTCTGCTTCTCCAGCTCTTCCCTCAGCCTTTTTCCACAGACTGAAAGAAAAGCTCCAAGGATTTGCTCATACCTTACGCCAAACTTTGTATCATACAGTGTATCCTTAAGAAGCCTGAAATAAAGGATTTAAGTTAAATTTTCCTAAGGAAAATGCTGCAAACAATGCAACACTAAGACATTAAAATATTTTAATGAATCAGTACTATATATATCTTAAGTTACTGACATAAAGGATATAAAAGGCAAGAAGTTTGTGCCTCATAGAGGCACCGTCTGCTTTTTCATAAAAACCAGGATCTACATTTTGTATACTCTCCATTCATAACATTCATTGTTATGAGCCATGATATTAAGAAAGAATATTTTTTTCTGGAAATATTAATCTTAGAGTAAACACATTATGTGAACAATGGAACAAAGAACATCTTACCAATATAGATAATGCGCTATTCGAATGCTTCCCAGTGCCCGAGCCAAAAGAAATTTGACAAGAGCACTGTCAAGGTAGGTTTCATACTTCAATGCCTAAATACAAAGAAAATGAAATAAATTGGGTTTGGATTTAATTCTAGATGAAGACTGAGATGTTATGACTAACGCACAGACAGAATCACTGCAAATCCACAAGACAGTCACAGAGTGATTCTTTACTCAAATTGTTTTCCATACTACGCATTAAGGTTATTAATTAGAGAGGCATGCAATTGCACTTCTGCTACTAGTAATCAGCAATTCCTTCAGGCTTTCAAGAGCAAAAAAAAAATAAATTCAAACTTCAGCATTGGCAGAAAGTCTTACCTGCACAAATTGAGGGAGGAAATCCGTTAACTCATCATCACTTAATGTCTCTATCCAATTCACAGCTGTGTTTCGTACTTCCTGATCAGCAAACCTAGAAAATCACCGCAAATCCACATTAAGTTTATTCTGTTCATGCAGGGTTTTCTTTGTTTTGTTTTTCATTCAGTAATATTTTCCACAAGAATGGCATTCAGAATCTTCTACTGAAGAGAAGTAATTTAATGCACAACACACAGAGAACTTACTTATGTTGTTTTTCTTACTTTGAATCAAGTAGTTCCAGTGCAGCTAAGGGTGATAAAGGAGGCCACTGCTCAAGTAACGAATATATCTCTGGAAGACTTGCCCAGTCCCAGTGAGGGGCACTAACCAGTATTTTTGGTAGGCTATTAGTATGATTATGACAATAATGTCTCTTCTCCCACAAAAATTCTTTATCTTCTTTTGATAGCCTGCAGACAAAAGCATTTCAGTTTATAACATCCGTTACAGACCATCACCTGAATAACCCTAATGCTACTGGTCATTGTATACATACAGATGACTTAACACACAACATGGAGTGAAATTAAAATGGCTATTTCCTCCACAAAAGTCAAAATGAGAAGTAAATAAAGTCTCAAGCATTATGAAAACAGTTGTTTAAAGTTATAATTTGGGCAGGACAAAAATAAGTTTTAGTATAATCTGAAATAAGCCAAAATGTTAATTTTAGTTTGGTGCAGATGAATGGGAAAGCCTGCCAGAAAAGCTTCTAAAAGCCTGACAGAAAAGCCACTAAACACTGCTAAAACTGCCACTGCTCCCTGAAACTGAAGAACTGCCAAGCAGGAATAGGCATATATAACAGGCAGCCAAAAGGGTAGCGATCTTGTAACAGGAGAATATTACAACACGGGCCATTATGGCACAAGTAAATTCATTAAGTCAGCACTATTATTTTGCAAGTTTAATTCAATCTCTTCTCTAAGTCTCCACAGGTCTTCAAAATATACTAGAATCATATTAAAGAAATTTAAGAATAAATAAGCATTGCATACCGTAGCCACAAATTGTCACATGCAATTAGACCATAGCCAGAAAGAGATGAACATACCCAATAGTGTTATCCTTGGAGAGAATGGCAAGGAGACGTTCTCTCAATGGTTTTTCTAATGTTTCTATAGAATGATGCACAGTAGTCTCTGCAGCTTGAGGGATTTTATATTCAATATCAAAAGCATGGGATGGGAAGTCAATCTAAAAAAAAAAAAAAAGAATAAAATTATGCAAGTCCTTAAGAACAGTACAGAAAGCTCCCCCTTTCAGCAACCTTGGATGTTTAGGCATCTGAACTCTTTAGGTCTACATGCATAAAAGTTTTCAGATACTTTTTCCTGAATTTTTTCCATCTCAATTCTTCTACATAACTGTGGTCCTTAAGTGTATGAGAACTCTGTTGTTGCACAATCCAGTAGTTGGAGTACTCCTCAGAAGTGAAGTGAGAATGCTTAGAGTGGAGAATAATCACAGAACTACTGAAATCTGCACCAATGGTTTCAACCCAACCACCAACTCCGACCATGTCTTGGGACTGTTAAGCCATGCCTAACAAGATGCCTTCTCTTTGGAGAGGAATTTGGACTCTGAATTTAGAAAGAGAGGTGCTTATGTTCTGTAAAGAAACTGGCATTGCTATTGTTGGGTCTAGACAAATCCCATCTCAGCATACATTTCTACAGATTGCTTTTCAAAGATGTTCTCTCCCAGTACTGATAGCATGTACTACCAAGGCATCTCCAGTTTCTCTTACTTCAAGATAGTGATTCAATAACTAACTTGTATACACTTACAGCAGCTTTCCATTCTTTACCCTTAATGTTTAGTAATCACGATTCTGTACTGGCTTTCAGATATGACTTTGCAATATTTACACTCTCCCCAAAACATTAATTTATCTATTACCACTCATATAAGAGTTACAAGTGACAATATTCAAACATAACATAATCAGATCAAGTCAGAATTATATATAACCTGCAATACTATTCTTTCCATATTTCCTTTCTTACTGGCCATCCCTGATGCATGATGTGGATGCGATGAGGTCCAGAGTTGCAAGAGCTTTGTCCCACTAGTTAACAATCTGAGAAAAAAGCATGTATGGGTATTAGTGTCAAAATCTTACTTCAACAAGATATTAAAATACTATCTGAAGAAGATCAATGGTCACCACAAGGAAACAATTCAGAAATATTAGTGTGGTATAAAAGGATAGTGCAAACTGAGTATGTGTTTCTACTGCAGAGATCTTATGACAAGTATTTCAACATTTCTTCAGAAAAGAACACAGGAAATCAAACTGTACTAGCCAATACAGTTCAAAGATTAAAAAAAGGAATTATGATCATCAAATGTCAAGTGAATTTATTTCTTTTCACTGGATATCTTCTATACTTTAAGTCCTTTAAAACACTGCATACAACTTTTAGGTGGAAAAGGCAAAAGGGAAGAGTTCATTGCTGACACAGCTAAATTAAGTGCTCCCTATCTCTTAAGGGAGAAAAGGAATACTTTTGCCTCTGAGGAATAAACTGAACACATGCACCTTCTCACCTTACAAGATAAAAGGCACAGGCACATGAATATTACAGACATCAGCATTTGCCTGGGCTTTCCACATTACTAGATTCTGCAAATGCATATCAGATGATGTTTGTATTTGCTAGTTTGAAACTAGTTTGGTATTTGCAGCATGAAGACAAGATAAATTTGCAATTCAGATCAAAACAAAAGCTATGTTTTCAATCAAATTCTGTGAAATGTGATATTCAGATAGGAGACTGAAATGCAGCTTTTAAACAGGAGGCTGAAATAAGCACCGTTTATGAAAAGAAATCCAAGTTTCCGTGCAGACAAAGCAGCTGCAGGCCATCTTTGCAGTGCAGGAAAGCCTAAACTCCTAAGCACTCCCAAACTGTTGGAATTGTCACCAAACAAGAGAGGAAGCAGAACAAGAAGAGCCATATCTAGAACCAGAGGATGCAAACCGCACAGAACAGACATAAGCAATACATAGAAGTAACTGTCCAGGAAATACTTGGTTGTCTTTCTGCAGCTTTGGTTGACAATTAGATAATTTAAGCTTCCCATATGAACTAGAAGTCAGAAGCACATATAAATAGGAAATCTTAAGCATAAATCCTGAAGCTATTTTGCAACAGTGTGATCACTTCTGCAACATCATGCCTAATTCTGGTATCTGTGTGTCAAGTCTATTGGTTAAATGGCTACCAAAGTGATAAGCATTTTGGAATATGCTTCATAATGAAAGTTTCAAGGACAAGGCAACTTGATGAAATGCAGGAACACTTGACTGAGGAAAGTTACAGTAGACTTTTCATTCTTAGTGAAAAAGGTAAAAAGGTATAACAGGATCCGGCAGTTATACTTGAAGGAAGGCAAGTTCAAACTAGAAGTATGCCGTAAGTTTAACACAGTAGTTAATTATCCCTTTATTTAATTTTTTTTTTTAAATAAATCCAGCTCCAAATCAAAAGGAATAATTTCAGAATATCCCGGGACCTCTATTAGTCAGAAACATGTTGAAGGTAAAATAAGCCATTTCTTCTAATCTTTGAAAATACACCTGTATTATTTTAAAGTTACCTGGATTTTAAAACAGTATGTGAATTCTCTTGTTGGCTTATATATTATCACCTTATTATCAGATTTAGGAATTTTTAAAGGATTAAAGAAAGAAAACCCTATATATCCAAATTTTCCAGTTTAGCTCCTGCATTTGTGAACATATGAAACATGCAGCATTGAATATTTTGCAGCCAAGGCAAAGATGCATCTGAAGAATAACAGTACTTAGAAATACTGCATACCTTAAATTTAAAGTCTTTTATTTCTAAAAAATTGAGCCATCACAATATTTTGCTTTTTATAAAGAGTACTGGATGAAGAAAAGTGCAATTCTTTCCTATCTTAAGATAGTTTTAAGGCAAAAGTGCTTCTTTCCCAGTGACATGACGGAACCATAGCACTTTGTTCACCTGCTGTCAGGATTCTGTTCTGTTTTGCATTGCACTAGGCACTATTCCCGCTGCATCCAACGCTTGCTGCAAACACCTTCTTTTGCAAGTTGCATTCTCTATCACCAGGGCTGACAAGTTGGCTGAGAACTGGGTGTTTACACTTCATCTGCTAGAATATATGTGAACACCGACTGAACTGCCTCTAGTCAATATAATGTAGTTTTAGATCTTCTAAACTGATATCAGAACTCATGAAATGCCACCTACCAAGTCCGTACTGCTTCAGTAGAAGGGAGGCTATCAGTTCAGTAGACAGTGAGACCTGCAGATACTTCAACTGCCTATGACTTACAGGGCAATATCTGAATGTCAGTGGATTCCTCAAATGACAACCTGAGTTACGCTTACAACTGCCGCACACTTAAACAGTTGGTACTAACATGACCTCTTTTGGCCCACACTATTATGAAGATTTTCTGCAAATAAAACTGCTTTCATCCAAACAATATTCAACTTCCTCCAGCAAATAAGCTTTTTCAGACAGTTACATGGAAATACTACAATGCATGACCGTGTTTTGTACTCCATTTAACAGAAGGTATTATTTCTGTAACAATATAGTTTACAGTTCTTACCTTTATCATGGCCTACTACACTCAGTGGCAGAGAGGCAGTTTCTGTAGTTATGGGGGTAGACTAAGCTTTATATAGAGTAAATCATGTTAATACTCATACTAATATTTTGGATACTTACCGCCTAAAATCAAAAAGTGGTAGAGAAACCTGACCCAAAATTTCTGGGCCCTTTCTCTGTTTATTTGAGTCAGGAGAACTCCCACTACTTTGATTTAGGATTCCAAACAGAGTCAGACGTAAGACCGATTCCAAAGGCAGCTGTGAAATCTGGATGGGGAAGATTATTCTATAAAATAAAAGCATTAAAAATAAGTCAGTCAGTGGAAAGACAGTTATTAGTAAGTTACAGCCTTATCCATATAATCTGTTGATGCCTCTTGCTTTCAAAAAGTTAATTAACATTGAAGAAAAAGTGTTAAATTTCCATGCAATTATATTTCACTCCACTTTATCTCCCGTACCAATAGTTTGCAAAACCTGCTAAATTACACTGCTGCACTGTAGCCAGATTTGGAACAACCCTTTTTAATCTTTGTCTATTAAATGACATTCCTTACACAGAACCGCACTGTCCAGCATAACCAGTCTTCCCACTCTACTCACTAGGAGGGCACACACAATGCCATGTTAGCCACCTCCTAATCTCTCAGATTTAGAAAGTGAGCTGACAATAGTTTCCCAACCAAATGAAAGAATCTATTAACAACTACCGCAAGCTAAATGTAAGTGGTACAAAACCAGCACCCAGAAAGAAAGCAGCTGAGGAATATACACCTCACTGATCAGTTCAAACTCAGATTTTTGTTTACACTGTTTTTATTGCTTAAAGCATTCTTTAATTTGATTTTTCTTTAACACATTAAAATATCATCCTAAAAGTTGTCACAGCATATTACTAAGATAGTTACGCTATAAACCACTACAACTATACAAAGCAGCTTATAAGCAATCTAACACACCTTTCACTGTAATACACTAGTACTTGCCAGGAAAAGATCTGGCAATTAATCCCTTGCATCATCGGAAAAAAAAGGTAGCTGGAGTACTCTCTAAAGGCAGGTATTCTAGAACCTGAAACTCTCACTGCTGGTCTGAAATAATTTGTCACTGTAGACTTTCATGGTATTTCTCAGGGTCTATCTCTGACCTTTAAAAACAGTCAGAAAAATTTATATAGGGCAACGTGGAGCTCACTTGATGCTCACTTGATGACAAGTTGCCTGATAGCTATTATGTGCAAAAGAGTAAACTGTGCCTAGATAACAAAAAGTATTTTCCCCTCTCAATTATCACTCGCCATCCTCTCCCTATGCTCTTCCTTCTTCCTTTCTACCCTCTTCCCCTGCCCCATAAAGAGAAACTGAAGTTTAGTAGCTCAAACCAGACATTCTCATATGCTATAGACAGATACTCTTACATACTTATGCATCTGCTCTCTTTATAGAAATAATCCTAAATTAAGATTTTTAGGTTCAGATACAAAGTTGTTACAGTGTATTTTGAACATAAAAAGATTCAGCATTAATGTCAGTAAAAGTCAGTTGCTTTTCTTTCCCATTTACATATTTGAGCACTGCTTATAAGCAAACTTTATTCATCCTTCTTTAAGCAGCACAAGCTGTTCCCATTGCAAGGAATGTTACAACCTTCCCAACTTCATATAATTGTATACTACAAACACATTATCACAGGGCACTTGTCCAGCATTTCCACTCACACTTTCAAAATGAGTAGTGAAATACCATTTGGAAAAATGTTTCTTATTTCGGTCAATAAGTCTCACACATTGTCCTTTCAACACTTCAAATGGAATCAGAAGCAAGAGTTGCCTGAATGACTCTATTCAGCAGCTAGCTAGATAGGTAGAAGCTAAAATTAAACATTTTAGTGAGTTTTAAGATGATAAAGCCACTTACAGTTCATCCCACTTAATCAAGTAGAAGAAGTTCTTGTATGTGCCAACCTTCTTGGACTGAACAGGTTTAAACAGATCTTTTCCATTATGGGTCAGAGAACAAATCAAGTAGTATTTTTCATAACTAGACAAGGAAAAGAAAATAAATTAAACAAACAAAAAAAATAATCTATAAAAGGATTAATTTTACAATTAATAAATTACTCACTTTGATACCCAACCAGGAGAAATTCCATGAGCAGCAAATATTGTGAACTGGAGATGTTCTGTGGCAGTCCATGCTTCCTTGGTACTCTTATTATCTTTTGGAGAAATTGCTGCAGAACTGCTACATGAATTCACATGGAGTCGCAGAAGGGCCTCAACTGCTCTTGTTAACTGGTCTATGCTCACTTTCAGAGGGTTTTCAGGCTGCGGTGAACCTAAATTATAACTTATCTTTAGTGCATATCTTCCTAAAACAGCCACCTGAAAGCAATTTTTAAATAAAATTGAAGAACTTTACTCACCAGATGAGCTCTTGCTGGTGCTATCACCACATTGTAAGGACACCTACACGGTAAAGTTAGGGCAAATTTCAATACCAATAAACCCACATTAATTTTCCGTTGCTCTTAAATATCTTATACAGAAATTATGAAACATCTGAATCAGGCCTATATTTGGGTTTATATAACACCTATTTACTCAAAGTTCCTCAAGAATTAACTGACAGCATCACAATTTCTGGATCATACAAAAGCTCATGTTTCATCAAGTCACAACTACTTTGACACCCTTTATGAACTCTGACAAGACACAGTACATTTGAATATTGCTCAGGATACTCTAACTTCTCTGAGTAGAGATAAAAATAATTCTCTGAGTAGAGATAAAAATCGGTCAGGGCTGTTATGGATGAAAGCAGAAGCTGTTAGCTCTATCACCCATTTTTAACTCTGAACAGCTGTTTTGTTTGTGGCATTTGTTAAGGTATCTTTTGTAGGCAGAGTTACTGTAAATTTAGTGAATTAAAAAAATGTTAATCAATGGAGAAAACTGAACAGTAAGTACTGTAACTTTGTACTATCTGCCTTGTTTGCTTCTTGGTCTGCTAAAAGGGAAGTCTAAACATGATACAGTACTGCAGTAATGTCTAATCTCGACAAGGACGCTGTTGAAGCCAAAAGGTGACCAACAAATCATGGGAATTCACTCCCTTCTGATAAGGAAGGGTTTCATGCCAAATTCAACTTCTGATAAAACTAAAACTTTCAATGAAAACTAAGTTTGTGATTTAAAATCAAAACCCAGTGAATTCATAATACTTCAGAGAAGGTCTAAGAAGATTGCCACAACTTCTGCAGAAGAGTGAAAGCTCCCCTTCCACTTTTAGTGTATTAATTGAGCATCTTGTCAACATAAAGTTTTAACTACCAAACCCCTTCACATTGTTATAAAAAACATGCAGAAACTTGGAGGGGGAGCACAGCTTTTCCCCCTTTCAGAAAAACAATTGTATGCTTTCACCATATTCTTCAAGTAGTCCAAAAGTCTTTTGGATGACAAGATGCCAAACTGTTGAAGCAGCAGTACATATATATAATTTTTTACTTGATAATCTACTGTTTTCTTTTACTTTTTGGCCACTTCTTCCAACCATAAAACAATTACTTTAAAATAAATAAATAAAAACCCCCAATATCTTACATAAGATTTAGATGCAACCAGCTCTGTTTCTGAAAACAATCCTCTATGCCTTTATACATATTACTGTTTAAGCCAACGTTCGTTGCAAGAGATTTGCAGGGTTTTACTGATAAAGTACCTTTTTCCAAATTCTACTCGTATAGTGTTATTTTTAGAAGTTATTTTTACACTGTAATCTAATTATTTCTACAGCTTTCTCCCATCAAAAAGCAAACATTGAAGAAATATTTGATATGCTGCATTTCACTCAGTTTTCTTACTATGCCTTCTGCGTTTCCCTGCAAGAATTTTAATTCTTGTGAGAACCACATTTGGCCTGTGCATTTTGCAAGACTTCTGCTCAGTATTACAAATATATCACTGAACCAATGAAGCTCAAAGTGAATAGAACAGCACATGAACTGCCACTCTAATAAGGCAGCAGGACAACAGAAATAGCACTACAAGACTATTTCGCTTTTTAATCTGCACACTTCTCCATTTAATGACTGTTTTTGACAACGTGACTTGAGACCAATTCTGCCCAAGTGACCTATTCATTGTAAGGCAGTTTTATCATCAGAATCTGCTACTTGGGAGATTTTATTTTTGTCCATATGCTCAGGAATGCAGGAGCAGGAACTGTTAATAGTTTCAAGATGCTATTGCTCTTCACATAAATACTGCACAGAAAACACAGGATGTGAATTCCTCCTTTAAGAATAACTGCACTGATTTTAGAGGGCATGAGCTAGCTGTCAGTTTACCCTTGGTCAGACTTAGTAACATCTACCGTGACACAAGCATGTAAGTACAGAACCAGAAAACAGTATTTTAAAACTAGTTTTAAAAAAGTCACTATTTGGAATGGAAAAGGATTCCAAGAGCAAATGATTAATGCATTAACAGCAAACAGATGTTAAAATAAATGGACACTATCAGGCAAAATAATAAAAAAATCCAAAACCAAAAAACAAACCAAACAACATAACCCTGACTGAACTGTTGCTGGTATTTCTAACTACCAAAGACTATGAAATAGTTTTTATTAGTGTTAAAAAGCATACTTCAAAATGCAGTTTATAGTGTGAAAGTTTACCTCAGCATTTTTAGTCCTTGGAAGATTAACGGCCCTCCTTAGCTTCTTTACCGATTCTGTTATTGCGGGAGTCTCTACACAATCCAATGTAGAACAGATTTTTCTGACAGTCTTAATTACGTGATCTACTGCTTTATGCTGGTTCTAATAAGGAATGTATGAGAGAACAGATTGATCTGATCACAACTGGGAACGAGTATTGCTTTAATTGTTTAAATTTTTTTTTTAAGAATGAATTGCCAAGAAAGATTCATTATGAGATGCATATCTCAATTACATTAAACTGTGGTGTAACAATTTGATTCAAGAAAAACCTCAGTATCAAGAACTTCTTTATAGCTCAGTTATCAATGCCAAAAACACAGAAGTAGTTTGGATTCTAGAATAGTGTCCCAGGAAACATGAGGTTTCCAACTATTTTTCTATTAAGCTGTAGGCACACATGTATTTTCTAACGAGATATTAAGCTCAAATTCCCTCATGGCATAAAAAGAAAGTGTAGTTTAAAAAAGGATATTCAAGGAATGAACGCTAAAGTACTATTTCAAATTCAGCCCTCTTAAATATATAGGTTCAAATTACACTTAGATTACAGCATAGCTTCCATAATGGAACTTTACCTTTTTTAATTCACTTTACTATACTTTTGAAAAGAGTTTGTTGCAACTTTTGCCTTACAGGTAATTTGATTTAAATGGTTCTTTCAGATGATGCAATTGCAAACTGGAGAAGGAAAGGAAAGGGACTGCACACTTAACAGAAATCTTTTTTGAAAGGAATAGATCAACCTCTTATCAGAAAATGAAAATGCTGGTAGGCCGCTTAAGACAAAGTCAAGATGCTCCTAATATTCCCTTCCCTCTTCTCTTCAAATAGAAGAAAATGCATTTACTTTAAATCTAAATTATCTTAGGTTTCTTGGGTTTTTGTTTTTGGTTGTTTTGTTGTTTTTTTTTTAATATAAGCAAAGTCTTCATCCAATTTTAAAGAACACACGTAGAAATTGAAAATATTTGCTTCAAAAATAACTGTTTACTTTTTATAGGCTTAATGCGAAGGTTTCTTTCACGATCACTTATGAGCACTTACAACTAAGTAAGAGGGATTAGTGTAACATCCTCTTCGTAGGATGTAAACCGATTCCCAACCCCCACCCTCCCCATCCCCCCCAGACATATTCTCTACTACAAATGGATAGCAAAGAAGCCATTTGAATCAAAAACGGTTTGGATGGGGACCTACCTGGCAACAATTAACTTTGTCCTGGTAAGAAAATAACCATTGAAGCCAGAAGACATTGTAAATATTTAAGCCAGACTTCCAAAGCTAACACTTTGAAAATAACAGCTATTTTGACATGTGAAAAGCAAAGTTTCCACTGCTATTTTCCTCACAGGGCCTCAAATTAATCTCAATAAAAAGACAATAGATAACTTTTAAAGTCTGAAATCAAAGGCTATGTACAAGTTATTTACAGAATACTTTACCCTGTGTCACTTTGATTAGGAATTCACTTCAGGAAGCAAAAAATTTCAAATGCAACAACTGCTGATATTTGGACCTAATCATCATCACCTGCAAGCTACATCTCCCATCCTCAAAAAGACTGTAGAAAGAGTAGAACATAAGCCTGAACTGAGGTGTTTTGCATTCCTCCCTCAGCCTGTGAAATCACAGTTAAACAAGCCGAAGCAGCTGCAAGAGCAAAGCAACAAAAACACCACCATTTCAAGGGAGCAGTAACATCTCTCTCTCTCCTACAAAAAGATTATGTTCAAAACTACCCTTGAGAAGATGGTGAATCACCATCAAGGGGACTAAATAACATTAAATATGTAAATAACATTTAAATATGTAAATAGTGGATTATCAGCTTGTTCAGACCTGCATTCCTGGAGAGGCAAACGTACGTAGTGGAAATTAAAAAAGTATTGTAATTAAGTCATTCATTTTAAGACTTTTCTTATAGAAACTGTTTAAGAAACACAGTTATCTGTTGTTTAAGAATTTAAGACTCCAAGTTATCAGGAGTTAAAATAAGCTTCTCCTTTTAGAAATGCGTAAAGCAGGTTATCTTCAGCTAGCTTTTGCATTTGGGAAATCACTCTACTTCACGTGCAAGCTGTTTTAAGCTACCTATCATACACTGAAATAGACAATGGCTTTGACAGTGTATTTTAAATTAATCCAGTCGTGCAGAATAAGATGTAATTACACTTTTTGTAAAACTTAATTGCATGTTGCAAACATGCTTTAGTTATAACTCCCATTGTACACAATTATTACTGCTCCCTTTTGTGTAGATTTTTATCTGTTACCAATATATCATTCATGGCTGACAACAACTGACATACTCAGGATTCAGACATTTTCCCTATTCCCCTAAATTAATCTCTTCCAGCATTTTTGAGGAAAAGGTTATTTTGCACACCAGGACTTTGAAGATACATTTCTCACTGTGATGATTAGGTAATAATTAGTTAACAAGAAAAGCCAGGAAAAAAAAAAAAAAGGAAAAGCACTCTAAAAATCCCCGATTCCGAATTTACATTTGACAGCTTGTTCAGATCTCAGTTTCCCCAAGAACTCCTGCAAGTCTTTTTTCCAACTAACACATGAGTAAACTTTCTCATGCTACTTTCGGTTCAGCAATAATTTGCTATGACCTTACCTCATTTTTAAGAGCTACGTTAACTTGCTTGTGATACACATCTAGAAGCTCTTCAATAGAAGACCTGCAGGAAATAGTAGTTATTGAACACAAGTGCAGGAGCGTGGCATAACCTTGGTCAGAAATTCAGGAGTGGGCTTGATTACTAAACTGACCACATAACTTTACCTTATAATAGGTTCTCTGAAAGGCTTTTCTACTTTGTAGAGGTGTTTGGTTAGATGTATGGGTGTTCTGTCATCATCTTCCTGCAACACAATGTTACATATTAAGTCCAGTTCTCACCTTTCTATAATTTGTAATACTGTTCTAGAAGTTTCATTGCTAATACCTGCGGAGTACAAGGGGAAAGATATAAGGGGAATTTCTTTTCCACTCTTCAAAGGGGAAAAGAAATAACTAATTAGTAGCCTATGAAACATGCACACATCAGGACAGAGGGAAGAGGGAAGAAACAACAATCGAGTGCCTAAGTATGCTGATATTAAATATTCCTGCCTTCCTCTTTGATGGTCTGATACATATCTAATTAAACTCAAAACCTCTTCTTAACTTTTATTTAACTCTGAAATTTGCTGCTTCTCTTTCAGGACTCAAATTTAGTCCAAATGCTTGCATACTTTTTTCAGCTATAGTACTTGGTCTAATAAGAGAGATTATCCATGTTTATATTATTTGCCTTGCGAAAATTCAGTATGTATTTCACTTCCTCTTAGTATAAGAGAATAATTCCCAACACCAAGCAGACATACTAATTTGTTAATCACACAAAAAAGGCTCCATCAACTCTGGTGCAAACTCCCAACATCTTGGAGATTTACATTGCTGCTGCAGTTTAGGAGGTACTTACTGTTCGTGCCAGATCTCTGCATATTACACTATGGGTCAACAGCTGCAGTTTGATTTCTGTATCCCACTTCCGACAGTTCTGAATATATTCATGACTTCCTACGCAGTGCTTACTGTTAAACAAAAGAAAACTATAGTTACACCAAAAATACACAGAGTTTTTCAAAAAACTCACATGGAATACTTAGGGCAACCTGTTGGCTCAAAATAAGGAAATGGTTAATCAACCTCCACACCATACTACTTGATATGATTTTTACTTCTGCAGAAGTATACTATTACAGATACCTATCCTTTTGCTAGAGCTCTTAACTACTACGGCTAATATTGAAGCCAAATATTCTAACCCAGAAAACTAACAGGGATTTGTAAACCATTACTTTTGAAAAAAAAAAATCAGATTATTTCAGAGTATTAGAAATCAAGACTAGGGTTTTTTTTCCTAGTTGTTGGGAATGTTAAGAGCAGCTGAAAACTACAACATCCATCTACAGAAGTGCTCTAGAAATCTGCATCTAAAAAAAACCTGTTTGTGTTCAACACAACAGACGGCAGATTAGAACAGATTTCTAGGAAGCTGTTGAGAACCTACTTTGCTGTATCCCAGAGCAACTCTAAAGACTTCTGATCTTTGTGCAAAGTGTGACCCTTCTATGTTTTTAAGATTTCTGCTTTCACATATTTAATCATTAAAGATATACTTTCCAGTAACTGTGCCATGAAAAAGCATGAAATTAAATATTAATGAAAAAGAGTTTGCTTACTTCTGTAAAACTTCTTCGTGGCCACAGACTTTCAGGATATAGCTGCCAATGTCCACTTCATTCAAGTCATCATGCACCCAGCAAAGTGCCTGCATTATTATAAGCTCAACAGGGGAACTCACTGTTTAAAGAAATTACATCTAAAAGTTAAATATAAATCTATAGCAAGTGATATTAACCATTGTTCACCAACAAATTGTAGTTATTTAATTAAATTTATTTTTATACTTGTAGGGAAGACTTTTATGCTTCTATAATCTCTTAAGTTTCATAGTTTGAGATCTTCACTTTTTTTTTTTCCACAAAGGCAGGCATCTTATAAAACCTGCCTGTAGTGTAAGAAATCAATCTTTTCTAAATTAGGATACAGTGTAGTCACTTGACCAAAAGTACAAAACCAGTCTGTATTCTGTTTTACAGGAGTTTTTATATGAGGATAGCCCTTTTTTTTAAATTTTAAAATTGCCTTATTTAGCAAGGACTTCAAATAGCTAAATGATCCCAGAGCTTCTTTAAGTTTAAAAATCATTATCTGAAGAGTTGGAAATGGAACTTTCGTATTTGTTCTCTTTTGAGGAAGTGAGTATGAGCTGCAGCAGAGGCAAATCCTACTGAAAGTCCTTCCCTGACCCCTTTTCCTTTTGTCTAGGGCAGTTTCCACATCATACAGGTCAGGTCTCAGTAAGCATCACCAAGCCTTTGCAAAAAGTATCTCTTAACTACCAGTACTATCACATGAGGCTCTAAACGCTGTTTTTGAAAATAATCTCTCTTCCATTCAGCAACTACAGAGCTAAAGAAGCAATCCCAGTCAAACCCAAAATCCATTGGCATGTTTTAACACCACAAACGTTTTGAGTACAAAATGTTCTCTACACCTCCCTACCTAGTTTCTGATCTTCCCCTTTAAATCATTTGCAAACAATGTCACTAAACGCCTCAAAATTCTGTAAAACACACTACACAAAAGCATTTTATTTTTTCATCCGTACATTAAAAGTAGTTGTTTTTCCCCCCTCTAGTGGCTTTCCTAATTTTCCTGAATCTTCTTTTTCTTAAGGAATGTTACTACTATGGTGGATACAGAAAGGTAACGCCACAACAATATTTTCCACAAGATAATGCAAGTGCTTCATCTCATTAACAGATGACTAATTATTACAAGCCCAGAAGTATTTGATAGCATACGAAGAATGAGCATATCTGATTCAAGAACAAGAAATGATAAGCAGCATGAATTCAGAAACACTATTTAACTCGTTACTGAGGCTATTTAACTTATTATTAATCTAGAATGAAACTGCTGTACTACCATCAGCAGATAATATGGTAGTTGATAGAGAAAAAAAGATGCAGTGACAGTTTATGGGGTATAGTCATAGGCTGCATTGGCGAAGGTCAGCCGGTCCTGCAGAGCCTAGTAAAGCAATCCAAAGATAATGTTACCACGTTTTCCCCACACTCTGTCTTTTGAAAGACATTAATATCTTGCTGACAGGCAATGATTGCTCAGGTAGACTCGTACTTCCACATAAAGTCTAATAAACCAATGCAAAATGAATAGGTATACCCAAATAAGCTCTTAAGTTCATCTGTTTCCCTCCTAGGTTCTTTCTACACATGGAGTCATCAGAACACTGAAAGGCTGCAGTTCCTTCTGAGTCGAACTGAAAGCTATACCAAAGTATTTCTAGCATAAGGATGCTAAGGTATGCAACAATTTGACCAAGAACAGAAGGGATTAAAGGAAGAGAACAACTTTACACTTATCACTAGTCACAGTATGAGCTACAGACACCCATTTTTCACTAGCCACAGAAGACAAGTAGTTTAATTGTGACTAGTTTCAGCATTAGAAAAAAAGGAAGCAAGCAGAAAGCGCAAACAGATATGTGGGGCTAGAATGCAAAACACATTCCAAGGTATTAACAACACTTCTAGAAATAAAGGGCTAAAGCTGTAGCATTTTAGTTACGCTATGAAAGTCCTTTGTAGGAAAGGATTAAGCCTGTAATATTAGGAAAGTGTAATCTTAAGGATGAAGAGCAGAAACTCTTCCTAGGGTATGCTTACAGTCCAGCTAATTTCTTAACAAAAGAGTATTAAAATCACAGCAGAATAAGTCTCAGCAAATTAATATAGAATGAAAACACTTATGCATCAAGAGCTTGTTTTCCAATACAGCAATTTCATGTTTTTTGAGAACAACCAACTCTACACTGTTGCAGATAGAGAACCAAATGATAAAAAATATACCACAGCACAGATTCACTACCAGGTGACACAGTCTGGAAGTGGGACCTCTCACGAGGGCTAAGAGACTACAGCAGTATAGAGGCTAAAAAGTAACTTGCTCAGTTATTTTATCACCAAGAACTGCCAGAAGTTGACAGCATCCCAGTTACAGCCTTTAATACAAACATGCTGTGCATTCTGGACTGCACAGAGAATACAAATTTATGTACAAGAACAAGGTAAACCCCAAACTAATATTCCTGGTTACCCACGACAGTAGTCCAGCTAGATACGGCACACTGTGACAGTATTGTTTTAGTGTTTGTGTCCACAAGCATATATTGAAGTCAAGTAATAGATAATTTCAGTATTTATTCTTATTTCCCCAGAGCTATTTGTCTGAATTTTTAGATAGCCTGCAAGAATTTATTTAAACACATGTTGGTGTTGAAATAAACACATAAATTAAAAGTTAAAAATCTCAGTCCTGGTATTGTTGTCCCCTCAATTACCATAAAGTAGGTCAAACTCTTGAAAAACTGTTTTAACATTCCCAGCTGTGGGTAGAATAGCACTTCTGGTTCGCTTGGCTTTCCTTTTTAAAAACATGTTTCACTTTGTCAGCTTCCAAATATTTTCTGGTGGAAGCACTGACCCAGAATTAGGTTCTTTCTTTGGTTACCTTTTCCATATTCCCCACAAGCAATCCACACACCTGAGACCCAGGGATTACAAAAACTGAAAGCCATTGGCCCAGCCTGAGTGCACAGTCTTATCCCACCATTCTAAGTCTTACAAGCAAACTCCAATTTAAAAAGTAGAAACGTACCGTCACATGTAAAAGTTACTGGTTGCTGGAATTCTTCGATTTCTATAGAAACCTTGATACTGGCACTCTCCCCACTTATATTTCTTTGCAGCATGATTGGACTCAGCACAAAGCCTGGATTTGTTTGCTGATTAGCATAAGGAAACTTGGTCCTCAATCTGAAAGTAGAGAAGGCTTATGAAACATTGCAATGGGTAAGCCTAAGACTAAAGCAAAATAACATGGTAATAACCACAAGCTAGAACAGTAAAGACTACCTTTTGCTCTTTATCTAAATTGTATGTACAAAACACCATTTACTTTTCCCACTCTCAACAGAACACTGCCCACAATAATTATACAAGTAGTACTTAGAGGGGAAAAAACTCTAGCTTATAATTAGGCAGGTTTTACATACAGCTTAAAATATTTAATAGGTCAATGCTTACAGGACACATCCAGCTTCTCTAGAAGGTAAACTCTAAAACAGTTTTTAAAAAGCTAATCCATGGCATTTGCTAAAAATAAGTTTTTAAAAAGGGTAATTTCTTTTATGTACAAAACACCACAAAACTCTTTACATGTTTTTATTTTTGGAAGTCTAATCTGAATTTAGATACTATGCAGAAGGTAGTTATTCCAAGTTGTCAGAGTTGAGAAAGAGGCCTAAATTAAAGGAAAGGCTTTTCGTTAGGAAACAAATAGTATAACACATTCACCTAGTAATGAACAGACAGTACTGTGATAGCTGCTTTTTATTTTCTGCTATTTAACACAGATGCAATAATTTAACCTTAACCTTCTTCCAACACTGAGCAGTATTACAGGAGATGAAGAACAGAACTAATTTATAATGGTCATCTATTTCATCATCTTGATTCCTGACAATAGCATGAATAGGGAAAATAAAGAAAAGGAACCACTCTAGCAAGAGTTGTCCATCAGCATTTTAACCACTAGGTCTTGAAAGAAAAGGCAACTAGATTTAACTAGAAACTGTTGCAACAAGTGTATTTTACATGAGCTTTGTCTTAATGTTGTTCATCAGTAAGTTTCACAGGTATTTGACTTCTCATTGGTTTTATGGAGCTTGCTTTTCATTACATAAACACTCCCGTTTTAAAAAGTAGCTGCTATCCTTCAGATTCAAAGACCTTTATTTTCCCCCCTTATTTCTTGGATTTTGATCTTGAGAGGAAAAAAGTGCAAGACTCCTAGTGTCTTCTCTAGGAAGCAAGCAAAAAAAACAACCTCTCATAACTTACGGCAGTAAGGAAAAATAAAATAAAATAAAAAAAAAAAGAAGGAGCATTGTGGTTTATCAAGTCCCATCTTCTTCAGTATGACCTTTAAGAAACTTCATCACCTGATGCAAGCAGGAACAAGTTTGAAGGTTTTATTTGATACAGAATTCCAGTTGTGGAAGCAATAAAAATGAGAGCATTTAAGGGTTAGAAAGCCATTGAGCGACAGGATTTAGTGAGGTACATCAACTAAGAAAAAAGGGACTTCAAATTATTTCAAAAGAAATCGTTTTAAAAAATAGACAAAGGAGATACAGATAATATGGAAATACAGAAAAATAGTTTAAGGATAAAAAAAAGTATTATAAAGACAAGGAAAAGAGTAAGAGGAAAGTCACAGGACCAGAAGAATAAAGAGGAGATATGATAATCCAAAACCTTAGGGCTGAACGCCTTAACAATTCTGTTGCATTCTTGGAGGGGGAGGGGGGGAGAGAAACAAACAAACAAAAAACACAACCAAAAAACCCAACAACAAACAAAACCAAACAAGACAAACCCAGGAAAAACTGGGATAAGAAAAGGGAAAAGGACACATACTGAAATCTGCTCCATAAAGCAACAAATGTAGCATTGGCCATGTCAACCTAAGTGAAAATGAGTTAGCTTCTTTTTTTGTTTGTTTCTGAAAGCTAATTTGTGTTCATTAATTTCTTACTTCGTAACTGCTTGAGAAAAAGCTGACAGTTCTTGATTCTGCCCTTCAATTTCTTGGAGAAGCACGTTTTCTGTCAGCATGCCAGTGGTCCCATTGTCTTTCTGCAACTCAAAGATAATACAGTATTTAAATAGCTGCAAACATATTCCTATAGCCAGCAAAGCCATGTGTAGATGACAGATTTTCAGGAGTCTGAGGTTTACTAGTAGTTTTATGTCTACTTCTACAAGGAGAAAAATGTATATAATTACCAAATTTAAAAGTAAAGATTCACTGGACTAGTGACAGCATCATTATCAGCTAAGATTAATTTGCAAGCATAACAGTTCCTAAACTCTCAGCAGTGACCTGTTACATTAGAATTTGGCTAGATTTTGCTAAACCAGAGGAGGCAGACAGACAAATGTTTTTTCCTCCAGTTCTGCGATTCAACCTTCAGTATAGTTCCAGAAAGAACCATTACACTCCAGTTCTGCCCATGATTACTTTTTCCTACAAAGCAGGAAAAGATAAATTGTACACTGGAAGGAAATAGCATTCAGAACATTAAACTCAGAACTAATGTCATGGTATCAAATTACTGCTGGTATCAAATTACTGTTTGGTATGGTATCAAATTACTGTTTTAATCCTTTATGCCACATGCACCCACCAGCTCCCAAAAACGTAAACCATAACCTTTAAAGTATCCAATCTAAAAAGCAATTGCTAAAAGAGAACTGCAGTTTCAAGTAACAAAATCTAATAAACTTAAAGAAAAAACAAACACAAGCAAAAAACTGCAGCAGTTTTTAATCCATATCTGTTTCCGATCCAATTCACAATACAGCTATATGAATGCTAGCGTAAGCAAAAAGCAGAGAGCAGCTGGAACAACCAGTGGGGTTGAGGTGGAAGTAATTCGTCTGTAGTCTAACAGCCACCACTAGCCTGAAGCACTCACGAAGCTCCAGCCAGATACTCCCAGGAATAAGCTGATCTTGAAGACTTTGCTCGTGTCCAACCCAGGGTTATTGCGCACAGAAGATAAAGCCGTCTGACTAGTTACAGTTTACATCCAGAGCTTTTACAATGCTTACAGAAATCTTTAATCCACCCAGAAGTTCAGAAAAAAAAGCAGACTGCATATAGTTCTGAAAATCACCACAATGTATTCATACTTGAAATAGTGAATAACTACTTAACTAGTATGTGGGTTATTTATTATTAGCTGACAAAGTTAGCTGAGCACCTAACTTCATTAGAGCATATCAGACAATATAGTCAAATTAGATTGTCTCAGAAAAGGGGTCAAATCTGTAACATGCAGAGTTAGGGACTGTCAGGTCTTTCAGCACTTTTTTTTTTTTTGCTGCAATTAACTTGTTTGAGCAGAACAGCATAAAGAAGGGATAATACACACAACCCATAATTGCCACTTGAATTGCATTTACACCTAGTTATTTCAGCTAAAATACTGGCTTCAACGACACCGATCAATTCAAAAGGCTGAATTCTATATAATTGGGGATTAGCCATACCACAGGAAGCTATTAGAGCAGGAAGTTATAAGCCACAAAATTTGGCATGTGATTCCGGAACAGGTATAATACTGTGAATTTGAAAAGTTTCTTCCATTCTAAGATCTCAGACAAGTTCTATCACATAAAAATCCTTCTGGGCAACTGCACAAGACCTGCTGACAAACTTGTGCAATTGTATTTAGTACGTGCATTCTTTAAGCAATTACACAATAACAAAACAAAAAAAATCATAAGAGGAAACAGGAAGTTAACATACCAAGTGAAAGGTAAACACCTTTGATGAAGATTCAACTAACCGCTGGTCAGCACTCCCCACAGCTCAGTAACTTCAAATCAAGAAGCTGGCTGTACAAATGTTACATTTTCTCTATTTAAGAACTCTTTGTAAAGAGGTTAGGTAATGCTACAAGTAAGTACTCAAAGCACTTTGCAACTCCAACCAGAGTATAAAAGCACTACACAAGGGGATTAAATAAAATAAAGTCACACCAGTGATGCAACATTGCTACCTTATGCTACTATGTGACAATGTTGAATTATTCCCAGCAAAATCTGCAGGTTATTCTGCTGTTAAATTCAAAGTAGTTTAGGGAACTGCAAGGGGACACACGCAAGCAAGTTCTAATGTAATGAGCAAAGAAAAAAAAAAATGTTTATTTGGTTACCCATAGGTGACCTGAGGGTCACATTTGGCTAAGGAGAGAAACCTAATGTTACTATAAATATGTATTGCTGGAAATTACCTCCTGGTGGAAAATTAAGAACATTAAATACTTCCTTGCTTTTTAAGTTGAATTTCAATACTAATTTTCGATCACTTTGTGGAAGATAATTTCAGCAGGACAAGCTTTGGCAAACTAAGAAATTTATTTAAGAGATCTACTGGACTTGGATGATTAAGGCTTTAAGCAGCAAGTAGGATTTTAATTTCTTTCACTTACAGATGAGCAAATCCAAGAGGTGCAAAAGCTATCAGTCAAACAGGAAATAACTTGTAAGAAAGGACTTCAGGCCAAACTAGATAAAATAGTTCATATCAGCATAGCTTGCAAAAATAGAAGTGGTCTGCAAATACAATTGCTCTTAACAATAAAGAGCAAACCCAAAACCCAGTAAATTACCAAAAATCAAGTTAATTGCATATAAAGCCACACAACTCTTCAGCTCTGTAAAGAGAAAAGGCAGAGAAGACAACACCTAAAATAGGACAAAATGATGATTTTTGCCTCTGCTTTCAGAAAGAAGAGTGACAAACTCAAGTCTTTAAGGGGGAATAGTGAATATATAGATACTTCATCAAATAATGAAGAACAACTCAAAGCAATCTATTGATTTGAGGGATTAAATATATTATGATAGAATCAAAATATATGACTAGCAATTTTTACTAATAGTTTTGTTTAAAGGAGCAGTGAGACTATGAGTTATTCAGGGGAAAAAATTATCCAGACTAGTTAGGATGCAAGACTTCAGAATATACTTTGAAGGAAATATATACCTGGAGGTAAATGGGATAAAATACAACAGAACTGCCAAAAACAGAGGCTAAATAACTCAGCTTCCTACTATACCAGATGGAAAATCATTTAAACTAGAAAATACAGTACCAGCACAAGATGGGCAAAAGATAAAGAAAAAGCCTCAAGTTATGTTGAAAGGGTAGCTGTTTGAGAGACTCATCTCTAGATCTATATTATCTTCTCTAACTCAGCACAAGCAGCAGAAACACCCCTGCTGATAATTTACAGTCCTGTATCATCAGCTAACTTTATAATACAGACTAGAACTGGAGTATTGCCAACACTAGTTAACCACAGACTGGAGGAACACAAGTGAAAAGTAAATCTCCAACCTTCAATTGGATATTCATTGCAGGAGTCTGCTATAAACTAAGAACTTGTTTGAAAAAGATGGCAGCTTAAGAAAATCAGGTATATTAATTGACTACAGGATCGGTATGTGCCGTTGCGATGACATCGTGAACAAAAGCAAATGCAATAAAAGTGTATCAAGCAGGATGCCCCTACCTGTAATTCATGCCATTCTACAAGGCACATGCTACTCTGGGCTCTCACATAGAGACTCTAAATTTTAATATTCTAAATATTATAAGTCATATTAAAAAAAAAGTAACAGGAAAGAGAAGCTCATACGCAGAACTTGCAATGAAAGCTAAGAGAAAGTTGCTGTCTCTTATGTTGAGGTAAACATCAAAATGGTTCTTTATCTTAAATACCTGCTGTTTCATCCTGCTAAGAAGAACATTTACTAAGAACTAGTTATTAATGCACTTCTGCGTAAAATCAGATGACTGATGACAGCAAGGGTCTGGAACAGCCTTTAAATCAAAAGTAGCAGGAGAAGACCAGATGTGAAGGCAGAGCTTGAGTACTTTATGACCCAAATAACACATGATCTGCAAACAGCATAAGATGGGACCTGACGAACAGGAAAGACCCTTTAAAATCCTGCATTCTTGAAAAAACCCTGGAATTTATAAAAACAGATTTAATTGAGCAACAGTGAAATAATACTTTCTACAGACAACACAGAAGAACGGATCCAATGTAGTCTAGCTATTCCAGTCAATAGTTACATTACAATCAACCAAACATCACCAGGAAACTGACACACACCTCACCAGATAAGGTGACAAACTGAAGAAGGAAACTGCTGAAGAGCTCAAGTTTACATCGCTCTCCAAATACTAAGAAATAACTGAGCTCACACATCACAGCTCAACAGGAAGTGGAAAAAAATAAAACGAAGTTAGACCCAAGATCTTCACACATATAATGTTAAAAATGCGATCCCTTAAAAACAGAGGTAAATGGTTTTTTTGGGTTTAGGTTTTTTTTGGTCCTTCTCCACTGGCCTTCTATTTAACTTTTGCCAGAATACTGACAACTAGCCCAGAAAAACAGGAAATCCTTCAAATGAGGGGCCAAAAATTTCACTTCAATGGAAATTTAGACAGCCCTTTAAGCCAAAGTCTAGTAAATCTTTCTTTTCCTGAGAAAAAAACTCCCCCAGTTTGGGGGGAGGGAAAAATTAAGGAGCAATTTGGAAAATAACCTTGACTGATAACAGTTGTTCTTTATGGCATGTCCCTAGCCTATTAAAAACACATAGAAAGACAATACATAAGATTCAAAACAGCCACAATCTGAAGTCTCCAAGGCAAACAAATCTTTTACTCCCCCCTCCAGACGGTTTCTACAAATACGATTTTTCCTGCCATTATCACCCTTGCCAGGGTGTTGACTTTTCCACTGAAGACTTCTCCTTCAGCCTTTGTGCTCTCTCTTACCAAAAAATAAAGATACAGAAGTATTCATATTCCCTTTCTAGTGAGGTGACTAATATTTTAAAATGTAGTATCTTGTTTTATGATGGAATTACCACAGAAAGAATTTTAAAAGATAGAAAAAGTTAAATAATCTACAGTCATTTACTGGACTTGGAAAAGGGAAGGATGCACTTATAGGGGCATAATTACCCAGATGGACTGCTACAGTATTGATCATCTGCTGTACAGTTCAGTTTTCATACAAACTGCATGTGCTCAATGTCCAAAGAGATGAGTGTCATAACTAAAGCCTCTGTTGCATTTTTGTCTTGAAATTTTGATGAAAGTCATCCAGATCCAAGAGTAGACATCACCCTTTTGCCCCGCCTGATAAAAGTAACAACACACAAAGATGGTTTTCCTTCTTCCAGCACAGAAGTACAGGGTTTCTGACCCAACAGGCATCCCACTTTCCAGGACAGTATAACAAAAAAGGATCAGTTACAATCTCTCTAGCGTTCCTGCACAGAAGGAAAGATTTCTACCTATGGAAGAGAATTATAGTGGTCCTGTGAAAGACTGTGAGGCTGGGAGAGCAGAAAAGGTTTGGTACTATGCCACCTTTCTACTTTTTTTTTTTTTAAAAAAAAAAAAGCTGACAGGTTCAAATATAAGGCAAAAAAAGTTATTTTCCAAAATCTGAGTTAAAAGCTGATCAAGATAAAGCTTTCGAAGTCTAACTCACCATCTTTTTATTTTGCAGTATCATGTGAATTGCTCATTAAATATTTATCAACATGATTTAAATACTTAATTGTTTTAAAGATTATTTCCGTTTCTTTTTGTAGTGTGTTGAAAAACAGCAATTTCCTCAGTAAATGTGGAAACATTACACAAGGTCAGAGTTACTTTGGGATTTAGTTCAGTAGTAATGTTCAGTTTTCTCAGTATCACTAATATGTACATGCACAAATAACATCACATTATTTGGACACTGCTCAACCCAAGTAATATTTAACAAACAAATCCAGACCTTAAAGTGTCTTTAAAATACTGTGATTAACCTTTACTATTTTACTGCAATTTAAAAATACCAATTTACATACCTGTGATGTTTGGCCCTGTAACTTTGCAAGTTGAGTCGTTCGCATGTTTAAGGACTGGCTCCTTGTAACTGTTGCTCCAGAAGATTTCCCATTAACTTTTCTTTCCAGATGACAAGTTACTAACAACTTTTCTTCTAACAGCACAGCATCCCATGGATCTTCAGCAGTCATGCTTGAAGCCCTCTCTCCATCATTCTCTGCCGTATTTAAAGTCTCCACACTATCCACTTTTGGTTTACTTAGGGGATCCAAATCTAACCAATCAAATTTACTAACATCCCTGCAGCTTTCTGAGGCTGGTAGATTAGAAACTGCGGACTTTATAGCAGTCATTTCCAAGTCCGTGCTCGACTTCCCATTTTTCAGAAATTCTGAGGTGCTTGCAATTTTGTCAAATACTTTTGCCATTTCTGGTGTAAGTACTGGAGGATATATAGGTAGGCTTCCTCCTTGTGGATGGAAAGGTGTAGTAGCTGCCAATGGGTATGAAATGTATTGCGACTGCCTTGGAAGACCAAGATAAATAGGTTCTCTAGAGTGATAGGAGGACATACTTGGATGGAATCCATTCTGAAATACACCAGTCTGTTTTGTGTAGGAAGCTGAGGGGTAAATAGGAGGTAAAGTGCATGTCACAGGTGCTGGTATCCCAGGCGTCCACTGTCTTCTCTGACCTGTAGGCCCAAGATAAAATTGCGAAGACACAGATGGGCTTAAAATAGGATTTACTGGTAACGTAGGTGCTTTACTAGATTCAAAACTGTCATCCAGCAGCAGTTTCTCTAGTTCAGCATGAGTAAGCTTCTCTATGTCAATGGTACTTAGTTTATCTTCCATGCTCTTGGCGTCAGACTCTGGAAACACCATGAGATCATGGTCCTGTTTGTTATGAGTCTGTGCTTTTTGTCTGGTGCTGCTTAAAGAATGAAATGATTGTTTATTACCAGCTACACCTCTTTCTTTCTGCATCTTAGCTAATGCCTCAGCTTCCATCTGCAATGCCTCTTCTTTGTCCACATCTTTTGACCTTGTGGCTGCCAAAGAAGGTGACGAGCGCTGTTTAAATCCATTGTTACTGGATATCTGGGCCATACCGCAAGAGCAGATGTCCATTTAAAGAATCAACACTTCCCTTGTACTGGTTGTCTACCCTTGGCTTTGGAGTAAGTTTAGCAGATCTGAAAAGGAAACGAAACATTAGAAATACATAGTAGTTATTCACGTTTGATTTCTTTTAAGTCATACATTACCAATTGGAAAGGTTACATATGTCCTTCAGAAACCCAGGACACAAAATTTTAAAGAGACTAATTTTTTTTTTTTTGGAAAGTCAAACTTGAAAAGCCACACAGTTAAATTCACAGCCTTTGAATTATGCGAGACCCATTTATTTTTCTTACTAGTACTTACCACTGAGTAAGTACTTGGTTTCTTTTTGCACCACTAAATTTAAGACACAGAAAAGCTACATTCAGGTACCTACGTATTTTCAGATTAGAGGAATTCTGCACACTTCGCCAGGTTCAAATCTCAGAAGTATAAATCGTTCCAAAGACTATACAAACAGCTAGCACTGATGAAGCACATTATCGAGAAGACTTCCACTTTACTTCAATATATTACAAAAAATATAGATGTATCAAACTGCTGTATTATGATTATGATGGTCATAATGATGCTGAAGGACCTCCCTTCCTTTGGAAAACACCATTGTACTTTACCTTCTTAACAAGAGAAATAATGCTTATGAAATGTTATTTCTTTGACAAGCAAAATAAGCGATTTAAGTACAGCTGCTCATTAAGTAATCCCTTCAACAGCCCCTTAAAGAAAGTGTCATTCCCAACTAGGTAAGGGAAGAAACTCTGAAAGGTCACCTTTGCTTAAGGCCAACACCAAGAAAGTGACATCTTATGTTTTTCCAATTCCAATCTTGTGCTCACTACTATTATACAACTTCCCAAATTCACCATGATACCTATGCCTCTTTATTAAAATAATCTTACAAGAGATCACCGCAAGAACTATGTTATTTTTCAATATTATTTCTACTTTACAGCTTTTTACACACAGGTAGGTCAGAGCTGCATCCAGGACATCAGCTGTCTTCCAGCAACAGCTAGTATGCATATCACATAGCAAGATAAAATCATGAATAATGAGTTTCTGCTAGGAGAGTTACATAAACAGCAATCCTCATTAAAACACAGTTTCACTGAACTAGACGAGCCCTTTAGATGTAAATCACCTTGTGTTTAAGTCATGCAACAATCTACACATTAAGAGAGTTCTCTGCAGTAAATAATGCAGAAAACTCAGAAGTCTGTCTTTATGTTCCCTCGCTATTCACACCTATTAGATGGGATTTTCCCCCCTTGAGTCAGACCAGAGATGTGTGCTTTAAACAGACTAACTGTACTTCTGTGGACTTACCACAAACAGCAAGACTCTTAACAGATTTTTAACAGATTATTTAAATTCTTTAACACTCTGGCCAAGCTTTTGTTTTACCTACTTCTCGGTGGCTTATACTATGAAAGACAGACATCTTTATAAGAGGTTCTATACATTTCAGCTAAGTCTGAAAACATAAATTCAGGTGAAACCCTTCACAAAGCAAGATTAAACCAGAACTGATGTTACAGGTACCAAGACAAGACTTAAATGAAAGAGGGTGTCTTTAGAAAGACTGAAACAGTGACAGACTTACAAAGTTACAAAACCCTGAAAACCACGCAACTGAAGTCCTGGGGAATAAAGTCTTAAGGAAGAGCTTTGGAGGTTAACAGTATGGATCCATTCCATGAGATAATGATATTCAACACAGATGAAGTCTACAGAAAAAAGCAGACACCAGATCCTTTTCCATACAGTATATTAATCTGCAGAGTTTGACATTCATTAAAGCCACAACTATTGCCATTAGAAACAACTCCTTTCCTATCTACTGCCTATTTGCACAGCTGAGTGTTGAACCTGATTGGGGAATTGATTAAAAAAAACCCAAACCCCAAACTTTTTTGCTGGATTCCTTTATAGACAGTGCAGGTCCCTGGTCCCATTTACAACACTGAAGCCCTCAGTGCCATTCAGGTATTTCCTACCCTCCTGTTAGCAGGACAGGCATTCTAAGCCTTCTCCTAAAGATTTGCTGAGTATTTTGTAGATGGCATAAGCCTACTAGCCACAGATAACATGGTAACAAGTCTAATATACTTTACACCAACTGCTCAGACTGCCTAGATATCCAAGGGGGCTTTAACCTCTTTATTAACTTATGTCTGGTTAAAATTGCTATGTCAAGTTTTCAGATGCAAGAACACCCTAACTTATGAAGTCATCTCAATAATTCCCGCTTGGCATTTCCAAGAAGCAGCAGCATGAGATAAGTGCAGTTTTCACAGTCTTGCTGTTGCCTAAGGATTCTAAGCAGCAGGATATTTGTTCCCCCCTGAATTTTATTAAAAGAAATAAAAATCAAAAAAACCTACTTTCTGAGACTATTCAGAACTGTTTGGGCTACAACTTTGAAGATTATTAATGCATTCTGGTGCTGCTTGAAAATTATAGCAGCAAGTGATTTTTCTTAAGGAAAAAATATCAAGATTATATGGTCTTCAAAGTAACTATATATAACAACTCTGGCTCCTTAAAAAAGTAGGAAGCCTTATTTTTCTGCTGAAATCGACAGCTTTGATCTCCATACTCACCAAGCAGTCTCCTACTCACAAGAAGTCTCTGTTCCAAAGTCATAACTGCAGATAAACATACATTCCTTAGCACTCAGAAACATGGTGCACAGCTACTGCAGCACATTCATTCATAACATCTAAAGAATACAAATTGCTCAATAGTTACTTATTTTACAATTTCACATTACAGCGATGCATTTTTGTCAGCGCATGATTGCACACTCGCACTGACAAATCCAGTGACTTCTAGCATTCAAGACACAAGAATATTATTATCAGTGGTTACCTGAAAAGTTGAATTATACTTCTATTTTTGCAAGACAGTCTCATCAAGACACACATACACTTAATTAGATCACTGTATTTAAGTCCTGTCCTTGAGAAACTTCTAAAACCAGTGTATAAATTTCTGCCAAATTTTAAAAGCAGACTGCAGTTTTCAAGCAGTTTGAAGTTAAAAATTGATTTTAAAAAATCTGATAAAATTGCAATACTTTTAGCAAAACTTTATCCTGCATGCCAGTTTTTAGCAATAAACTTGCATGATAAAACATCAGAAGAAAAGCTCCCTAGGCATAAGCATGATTAAAATAAGACAGGCCTTCTTTTAAATGCTAACTACACAGCGTCAGTTAACATTTTCACATAGGAAGTTTAGCTTCACTTTGAGCTTCTGACTTTGTAGCCATCTAAGTTCAAAGGCAGAGAGTAAGCAGAATTTAAACTTCTCCAACATTTACAAAGGGAAGGGCAAATTCCATTTGGACCATCCATCAGCAGGAAACTCCTCTCAAACATTCAGAAGAATATGTTTCAATTCAAATCCCAGAAACAGGAAAAACATACCTGAACCATTACTGACTATACCATAAGAATTCACAAGAGGTTTGCAACAACTGGAAGTCATCGGAAGACCTAGAAGTAATCCTTAGGGTCAGGATTGTTCTCATCTCAACCGCTGCACACTATTTTAAGTAACAGTAATAATCAGTTTTCAACTGTCAATCTGTTCACCTTCAAGAGCCCAACCCTCTTTCCAAACACGTAAAAGAATGGGTCAAATGCTTACTTTTTTTTAGAAAAAAGGAAAACTAGAAGCAACTCAAGGGATTATAAAAGAAATTTGAAAGTGATAAAACAGCTTCCTATACTACTTATTTCTCCCTTAAATTTGAAATTAAATGGACACATTCATACTTTATACAGAGCCCCTATATTTACACTGCCCTAGCAGTAACTCACCAATACTGCCTGCTTCAAGATTTGTTTGAAACCAGGTCTAAAAACCTCAACTACCCAATTCATCTACAGCCTTGATGAAAGGGAATCTGTCTCTTGCAGTACGATTTAGTTAACTTTAAGCAATATTTTATTTAAGTATTCAATCAGATATGATCAGACATCAGCAACAAAACTTTACTAATATCAAGAATCAAGAAACAGCAAGATGTCTGACCATCTCCTTCAGATCAAAGCCTCTGCATGGAATGGAAATTAATTTCAAACCAGATTTTCACTTACAGAGGCTTACATAAAAGAACCAAAATATATTTACATATGCACTAATCTAGCAAATATATAAAATTGAACCACGAAGAGTTTTTTTTCCTAATGAGGAATTTATAGGTGTTTGGTAAGAGACTCCAGGATACTACATCTATACCAGGACAAAGACTCCTGAAAATCTAAATTAGTTTCCTATTTTAATGAGCAAGGGAAGACTTTATTAGAGATAAATCCTGTCACCTTAAGCAGAGGTAATCTCACCATCTGCTCATGTACATGTTAACAGTCTTCTCTACTTAAGATGAGTTTTCAAAAAACCCCAAGGCTTTTAACATTCTATTTATAATTTGTTCCAGTGCGAAACAAGCACAGAACATATTATTTGGTAACTCATTCTTAAGAAATACTTTATAGTTATCACAAATCAGTGCACATAAATTCCCCAGAGTCCAAGCACTAAATACAGAAGCAATGATAACAAGTCAGACCATTTCCTGCATTCCTTATAAAGTAATGCCCTGCCATACAGTAGCCAGAGCTTCCTCAAAACAAGTGTAATTTTCACAATAACTCCACAGTTATTTTGCCATTAGTTAAAAAAAGATTTGAGGCATTTGCCTAACAGTGATAGCTAACTTAAGAATTAATAAATCTTGCCTGCATACCAGAGACAGTAGCAGTTTTATGGGATAACAGGGAAAACTTAGCAAAAGATGGCAGCAGTAATATACTATGGAAAGTACTAATCATCTGGAAAGGAATTCATAGCAAGACATTTGCCACAGCAGGAAAACTCCTTAGCAAGAAAAAACATATGAACTTTGATGTTCAAAATCCCTCTCTGCCAGATGCATTCAGATTGCCACAAATCGCAAAACAACTGAATAGATATTTCAAGAAGTCATGTCATGAGTAAGTCCAATATTTTAAAAAATACTGTTAGGTTTAAGTTAGAAGTTTTTCAATAACATGTACATAAGTAGCCATGAAAGGCTAGTGTTTCAGGTATATAGTTCTAGCATGCTGTCTTTCCACTAAAAACTTAGTAGCTTCTTTAATCCAGTCATTTTGGCAAAATTAGAAAATGCCCCCTTATAGATGAGGTTACCTGAAAAACCGAATCTATTTCGCTTCGGGTCACATCTACAGAA
This sequence comes from Chroicocephalus ridibundus, assembly GCF_963924245.1. Taxonomy (NCBI): domain Eukaryota; kingdom Metazoa; phylum Chordata; class Aves; order Charadriiformes; family Laridae; genus Chroicocephalus; species Chroicocephalus ridibundus. Next base: position 15,962,780 of record NC_086287.1, read on the forward strand.
TCTTCAACGACAATTTCACTAGCTTAAATACATGTGCAATTTTTCATTGGGCACACACTCTGAACCAGCATTCATTTCTGTTTTGCTCAAATCATGCCGCTAATAAATAGAGCGGCAACTGCGTCTCTTAACTTTGATTTTGAAAATTCATTTACATCTAAAAAATACAATTTCATCACAAAACCTCTGATCTTGAGAGCTAGGTGAATAGGGTGTTTCCAGTACTAGAATAGGAAGTCTCCAGGAACATTTCAAGGTCTTTCAATATTGGCAACAAATCCCTTGAAAAATCCAGCCTCAGCTGTACAGAAGACTGTTACTAGACATGGCATACTTCGTAGCTGTAGAATCTTGATTTTTTTGATCAATGTTCCAAGAAAAACAAAGGGTGCAAGCATCTGTGACGATGTCCTGGCCAAATCTTAGAGTAGGCAGCTACAGCTACCTACAGATCATAGTTTTTCCATTGCCACAAAGTATTCTCCCCCTTCTTCAACCAGTGGTTTGCACCGTTAGCCACTGCAAGCCACTCCACCAGTGGATGTGGATACATGCAGATTTAATACAGTATACTGAAGAAGCTTGCAAACATATTTGTGCCATTATACTCCTCCCCTCAAATTTTGAACCCAATCACCATTTCATTTAAGTCTGTTGAAGAGACAGCGGTCTTAAAGACAACTGAATTCCACATAAGTTTCATAAAAAACAAGCAACCTGACACCGCCAAGAACACTGAGTGTCACAGCTAGAATAAAGCAGTAACATAAGCTCATATTATTGGACACCATGGATTTATTACCAGGGTAATCTTTATAAAAGCTTGAATCGTGGCAATAAGTCCCTAAAGCCAAACAGTTGAAGACACAAATCAACAGGAAACGACATAGTTTCATCAGCTGTAGAACTACTAACTTTTGCAGCTCTGTATTTCTCCCTATTTTGTTCTCAGCTCTCTAACACCATACCTGCAATTCTGTTCCTGCACAGTATTTTCTGGATGCAGATACCAGAAAAAGCAATAATGAAACTGATGGCATCCCAGGCCGTTTCACTCTGATGCGCTTGGCCAAGATTTTTTTTTTCCATGCCTTACAGCCAAGCCTATTACCAGCATTGTTTGACAAAGGCTAAGAATTTTATTTCTGTTGCAATGTTTCTCCTTACAGAATAATGCTTTCATACCCACTCCTTGTGTTTCAGAAGTTTGTTTTTAAAAACTTTTTACTGATTCTCTTGCCTTTCAGCCACCTCTGAAGCTGTGCTTTTCTCCATGTCACCTTATGATTCCCACTCTTTCCCACTATCCCCTTTTTTCGAAGAGTACTTGAACACACTCACGCAATACAAAATATTGCACGCAGAATCAATATTAGCTACTGGTTTAAGGGTTTTTCTTTTTTAAGTAGTGCTATTGCCCCAAGTATTTTGATTCCCCAGCTGAGTAATTTGCTCAGTAATCCATGATTTGCAAAATAATTCTACTCTGGAATACCACTTTCACAGAACAATTAAGACTGGAAGGGGCCTCAGGGGGTCTCAAGTTCCATTACCTGCTCAAAGCAGGATCAGCTATGAGAAGGTGACAAGGGTGCTCTGGACTTTATCCAGGCAGCAGCATCACAGACAAAGTTTTAGTTATTCATACAGTGCAGGCCTGATCACAGTAAAGCGTGACAAATTACGTGGAGCATCTATCTATACTAGTACTTCCACTAATCCCAATAGCAGTGGTACCAAGCAGAAAACAGACAACATTTTAAACTATATAACTAATTCAATCAAAAAATCTAGAAAGTGTCTAGAGGGTGGGGAGGACAGAGAAAAGAAACATTTCTGCTATCTGCTTGAATTACTCAAATAGAGATGCATAAACACCTTCCAAATAGTTTTATAACATTCTACAGCATGGATGGAGGACCATGGTAAAACCCAAAATTTTCTAAGTTACATGCCTGAAGTAAGCCCTGCAAATATCCTCCTAATGTCACAAAGCATTCAAAACGCAGCAAAATGCAGGAAGTTCATGATGCAATGTCCAGTGGCTATTAACGCAGAGATGAAAACAACCCTCCCCCACAAAGATCCTATTCTATTCCCTGTGCAGCAATGCACAGTATATACCTCCAACAAAACATAATCAAAACCATTAGTAGAGTAGGGAGACAAAACCATGTCACCACAGCTCTGTCCCAGGCTTAACTTTGTATCACTGTATTAGTATCAACCTACCAGTCTAACCAAATGCAATTCTGCTGCAGTAGCCAAATTATTTCTACCACTTGCTTCAGCAGATGAGTTTCCCCTCAGGCAGGAAACTTGCACGGTTTAAATTATAACCAGCAGACGCTGCTCGGTCACAAACCTCATATTTATGAAAGTATTAGGCAGAATTGTTGATTATTAATTGACAGAACAAACACACTGTTCACATGTACCTTTTTGCTTTATACATTAGAAAATAATAAAAGCTTATTAGATGAATTGATTTAATCATTACTTTTTTTTTTTTTTTAAACACTACACTGGTAGAAAACTGAAGAGGATGGCTACACTCAGTCAGACCAAAGGCTCATCTCATCCTTAACTTGTCTCTAAGGATGGCTTCAGAAATGCAAATGGAATAAAGTCAAACCAAAGCAAGCATGTAATGACACTTCCTCAAAACACTCTTTTAGTCTCCACTAATTTGCCACTCAAGGACTTCCTGAATCCTGAGGTAACTTCTCTAGTATTAAGACCCCGATGGATTTTTACTCCAGGAATTTGTCCAGCTGCACGCTGAACTCATGTAAACTTTAAGCACTCACCTTATAACTCAGCACTGTCACCACCCTCTGCTTTTCTGCTGTGACTACAATCTGAGTAGAAGACTGTATCAGTTACCAATGACCTGTTCTCAATATGTCTCCTGTAACTATTAACATCAACTACAATATTGAAATCTACGAGCTTCAAACTCTATACGGACCAAATTATTTCATCTAGTTCATCACACCAACCTCTAGCTCTGAACTAGTGACATACTCTTAACACAAACACCATGCAGTCCTCATACACTACATGCTGAAAGTTTCCAGTTACTATTGGTATTTTTGTAAGTGATGTTTTGTTTGTAACTATAATGCCACACACCTGAAAATTACAAGTAACATGAAATACGCAGACATACCTTCTCTCTACTTCAGTTTCCTCAATGAAAGCACTCTGAAGTGACAACCATTTGGAACAAACTAAACTTAGTCTGAATAAATAGTTTCAGGTTACATTTCTACTAGGTTACAGATGAAAGTAATATTTCTCATAACTTTTTTTTTAATGTGAGTTTTGAGGAAAACATTTTATTCTAAATCTTTTATAGTTTAAGTGAGGCTTATCATTACTGGCATGCTTTGAAATATTTCCTCCTTCACTTACTTGTCCAGCCTGGAAACAACTCCTGCATTCTTCTGCAAAAACTGACATCACAGCAAACTTCTTGTGTACAAAGGGGCTGGATGAATGCTATATTAGATGACTGATGTTATTGACCACTGCTGATAAAAACTGAACTCTGGTTCTGGTAAGTAATTACACTTCCATATCATCTACTTAAAATACAGGAATATGTTTACGAAGCAAACAATTTACATTTATGCTACACTCTCATTTTTAAGTTTGTTGTACTGTTCTAACAAATAAATAAATAAATACCGCAGTAATTACTGCGCTAACTGCAGACACTAAAAGGGAATACATCTAAAATAAAAAATGGAAGATCATTATCTGAATGTCATTAAGGCTGATCTTAAAATACATACATGTTATGAATTCTAGCCATGTTAGCATTATGCTTATACTATCAATGTTAATTTATTGCAATTTTTAAAGCTTCCATAAGATAGCCTGAAGATTGTTCAAGAGTAAAGACAAACAACATGCAATCCTGCTCTAATCTAGCATTCATTTTTCTAGATAGTACTATACTGGTCTGGTTCTGGTCCCACATCAGTCTAACACAATAACAAACCAACAAACTGCAAAACATCACATCACCTCAGCATTTTTATTTTTTAAGCAACATTTTAATTCAGTTTTCTTCAGCTAGGTAGCAGATATAATAGCAGCATTGGATAAGAAATATCACCAGTTTCAAGTTAACTTAGTTTGAAAAGTAAGAAACAGAGGAACACAGATTCAGAAAAGATGTTTTACTTGACATTTTGAAAAGCATCATTTTCCATTTAAGCCATTCAATTTTCTCTGTTGCTACAGAGAGCTACTTAAAAAAAAAACAAGACAAATAACTAAATCATCAATTTATCTTTATATACACTGATATTCGTACTGATGAACATTTATGTTTGAGTTTCTAATGATGACAATAATACTCCAAAAGGAAAGAGAAATCTCAAGTTTCTAAGTCAGGATTACTATTATTACATTGTGATTAAATAGGACAAATTATTTTATTAAATCAATCAGAATTCTAAATCTTTCTTGAGACCTCCTATGCATATTTTTTTTTCAATAAACCAGCATCTTTATGTAAAAGACTACTCAAATACAGCACAACATTTAAGAAGATGTGACTCTAAACAGTTTATTACTTTTTTGGTTTGGGGTTTTTTCCCCCCTAACAAAAGGCCATTTAACTTCAAGTATTTGTTACTTTACTTCTCCCTGTGCTTTCTCACACTGTCGTTATCTTTTATGCAACTTTCTTTCACTGCCCACTTATTCCTATTAGTTTTGCTTCAACTTGCTTTCAGTTGTTTATTTTTTTAAAAAGTTAACTTGGTGGGCATTATAGCCTCATTCCCACCCCACCTCCCAACCTAGTAAATGAGCCCCATCTAAGCAACTTCTCTTCCTCCCAGAGGCATAAAGAAAGTATTTTTCCAGGCCCATTCTCAGCGTTGGGGGAATGAAGGACACAACCACCTTCAAAGTTAACGAAGCCAACTAACAAAATACTTCTGTCTGTCAGATTTCATTCCCTCCACCCCACTTCTGCTTCCCTTCAGATTCCTCATAAATCACCCATCACTACTACTCTTGAACACAGTTTATATTCTAAGTAGGTATTGCACAACATCTTTTACAAACATCACACATCTTTTCTTGCATTTTCAGTTCCGTTCGGAAAAAGATCTGCATTAAATATGCAAGGTTGTTATTAAAACCTTTGCATCTCTCCCCTACCCCAAATGAACTGCACTATGCAGAGATGCAGGCATACCTTTTTTTTTTTTTTTAGTGCGTTGATGCAGAATAATAAACTCGGTCAAATTGTGAACAGCAAAACAGCCACACGCTTCCCTGTATTACTACTAATATCCGAAGAGCTCCCGGAGGAAACAGCAGCGCTGTTTAAGGATCAGCTTTGTAAACAGCCAAACTTCTGCGGAACCAGGGTAACGCACGATCCCACGGCTAGTTAACCCACACGAAAGGCCAACAAGAGGATGAATAAAAAGACCTGGAGGTTCTTCGCGGCGACAGCCAAGGTCCCCCCTGCACAGGGTGCACAGGGCTCCCGAAACCCTGCCCGGCGCCAGGTGACAGCCACCTGCCTCCCCCGAGACTTCACCCTCAGGTACAAAACGCACCTGCGAAGCGCCAGCGGCTCCCAAAGACGCCCCGGGACCACCGTTCCCTGTCAGGACCGGCCCCGCTCCGGCGCTTCAGACACGCAGTTACCCCTCAAGTACCGCCAGCGGGCAGCGCCTCCGCCGCCTCCCGGCGCTGACGAGGCTGACCCCGGCCCCGCCGCCCACCCGCCACAGCGGCCCGGGCCCCGCCGCTCGCAGGTGCCGCCCCGGCCGCCCCCCGGGCCCAGAATTGCGCCACGGCCGAGCCGGTAGCGCCCGGAGGCCGCGGAGAGGGGCGAAGCGGGGGCAGGGAGCAGAGCCCCAGCCTGGTCCCGCCATCCAGCGGCGGGGGCTCCCCGCGCCTACCTCTCAGCGCCGCCGCCCCGCGGCTGCGGCCATTTCCCTTCTTCCCTCCCGCCGCCGCCGGGACCGCGCGCGCCAGGCTGCAGGCAGCCCCCTCCCGCCGCCGAACCGCCGCCGCCGCCGTGCGCTCACTTCCGGCCCCGGCCCTGAGGAGATGGGCGGGGGCGGGGCGGGGCGCGGCGCCGGCCGCCTCACTGCGAGCCTGCCTGGGGCGCCCGGCCCGCTGCCACCTCACCTGTCCCCACATCGCTGCCTCCCCTCAGGAGGAGCCCGCCCGGCAGCAGGAGGGGTCCCCCCTCCCCCGGCCGGAGCAAACGGGCCGTTAGCGGCCGGCGGGGGCCCGGGTGGAAGCGCCGGCCCTGTGGCGGCCGGGAGCCCCTTCGGCCACGGGAGCGGGGGCTGGGTGTCTCTGAGGTGACTCTCCGTCATTTCCTCCCCTTATCGCCCCATCTCCCCGAGAACGCTCGGCACGACTGGAAACTTGCACAACGCACCAAAAAATGTCAGGGAGGGGGGCGGGGAGGGGAAGGGGCAGGAGCCGGGGCGCCGAGACAGGCAGCTCCCTCGGCCGCGGGGACGGCACGGCCCCTGCCCGCCGGCAGCAGAAACCGCTCGGGAGGAAGAGCTGAAGTGACGGCGGTGAGACGGGGCAGCGCCGCAGCGCGCGGGGTTTGGTGCGAGGAGGAAACAATTTCGTCACTTGCCCGTTGAGGACTCCAGCGGTTTGGAACGACGTGTTCCGCTGAAGAGAGTTTTGCCTAATTTAACTTCAGAAAGTACTTCGTTTGGCCCCGGCTGATCCCTGTTGTCAGCTCCAGCCTTCCTGACATACCAGCACGCCTCGGAAAGACAATGTTTTGGTTTGACCTTCACAATAGCTTCAAAAGAATATAATGCTTTGAGTATGCTCAACAGTATTGCATGTGGGGTTTTATACAAAGTTGAGACAATGGGCCTTTCATAAGATCAAATTAAAAGTTGTAATGGGCGTTTTGAAGTAACAGTATGATTTTTAATGTAGATGCAAAAGAATTCCAGAGAGAATAACTTTATATTTGGCCCTTTCAGGGGATACTACTTAAAATAATCAAAGAATTCAGTTTATGCCTACTGGTATTTTGTTCAGCACTTTAAGCACACTAAAGTTCAAAAAAATACAAAAAGCTTAATGAAGCATAGGAGACGTGAAAAAGTGTCAGCTCAGAGGTGACACTATAAATGAATTAATAAAAATAAATACATTGCTGGTAGTGACATTTTTCTGTGTGATTATATATATACCCCACCATTTTAGCTTCTAAGCATTTTCTATCGGATAAATCTTGACTTCGCACCATTAAGGTTAACAAAAGCCCTTGCAGGTGACTTCAACGAGAGCAAAATGGAGACTTGGAAGGCTGACACAAAATGTGTTCCTGTGGAAGCATCAGCGGCGTAATTCTTTATTTACATGGATTAAAAAAATTACCAGAGTTGTTACTACCCTTGTGATCTAAGCTATTGAGAATTTTTCCGGTTGTCAGTTATTAAGAGGAGAAATTGATCCTTTCTAACGCCATTCCAGTATTGGCAGTCAATAAGCCAGTTCTGCTCCAATTTTGAACACAGAACGGAGCATCAATAGGAGACACCTACTTTTCTCTCAAGGTCCAGGTTTCTTTCCAGACTGCCTGTCCAAATACACCTGCTTTCCGGACTGCATTTTAGACTTTTTGTCCTGGCAGTCATGTCTCCCGGCCACCTCTTCAGCTGGGCTCCTGTAGTGATGCTGTCCAGGAGACCACTCTATGTGGAGGAGTTAGTGACCCACACAACAGTTCGACAGAGGCCTGTGCTGCCCCGTCCAGCCTGGCCTTCAGAACTGTGTTGTGCTGTCCGTATCCCTTGGCTGCAGGATAAACTTTGTGGCTCGTTGTAGCAGGAGTCTGCAGGCAGCTCCCACTTGGTACCGGCGATTACACCACCTGCACGTCCTTGCTTTTATCTAAAAGTGCAGCAGGAGGTTCCCATGTGAACGCCCTTTCTGTTTGGCAGTAGAAATGATGGACGGAATTGTTTTCTTATAAGAAAATCCTATAATGACTGACATGGGAAACCTTTGTCTATGGACGGGGTCTGCAGAGTGTGCTGTGCCTGTTTGATGCTGCACAAATGAGGGTCCCCAGCATCAACAGGGGTGCAGGATTATCTATGCCATCCTCTCTTTCTTCATAGTGCTGGCTCTAATAAACAGCAGTTTAAATGATATTTTACAGAGGCAGAGTGCCTTTCTTACCGGGATCCTAACGGACCTTGCACTGCTGGTGCAAACCAGTTCCCACGGTGTTTGTGCTGCTTCCTCCCTCACACATGGGTCAGTCACATAAAACTGGTCTGATTACACCTCCGACTCACCGGCCACAACCGTTTGTCTATGTTTCACCCATCACTAACCAAAGGGGCATTAATCTGCTTAGCCTGAATAAAAGGCAGCTACCACATCCAACAATTTCAACAAGATCTTGACTATTTGACTGACCAAGCTGCATTACGTGACATATCTGACAGTATGAGCAGGTCAAATCTGAATCATAAAAGTTGAGATAGGAAAGATGATTTGGTTCATTCTACAGATTAGTGCAGCATTTCAGACTATTATCAAGCTTGCCTACCAGTACCATGATAACTGCAAGAACCGTCCATGACTTTCCTTAGAAATTGTTTCCTTCTTGTCAGAAAATTTTCCCTTTGTTTTGCATTTATTTTAATAATTTAAGCCCATCCTGTTTAGCAGTATCTCATTTTCACAAAATATTCTAGGTTATGAAGGATTGGATAAAACCCACATTCCACTTCATGTTAAATAGGTACTGATTGGCTTTTAGCACACTAAATCACAAACTGAATATGCTGTTCCTTCCTCAGCGTTCATCCATTATACTGAAGAGCAACTCCAACGCTGGTGCTTTTGCCTCTGCTTTCATAACTTCTCAGCTACATTCACATTAAATATATACCAATTATCAGGTGCGCTCTAGAAGCAACAGCAGCCAGTTTTAGAAATGGCATTTGTGTATGAGATGCCATGTAGCGTTCTCGATAGCTTGGCAGCCAAAATAGTTCTGCTTCAGGAGAGATAAGTGCTTGGCATTGGAAGCCCAGCTTCTAAGCAAAATGACAGTATCCCCTAGATAGTTGAGTCAGTGAAGGGAACAATGACATAGCCTGCAGACTTGCTTATGAATGGATAATTACAAGTTACACATTCCCGCATGAAAACATTACGTCAGTTTTAAAGTATTTCTTATACAGGAAGTTATTAATATGCCCGTGTAAATACAATGCACAAGGTGTGTGTCTTGGCAGCCTCACTACCTTGCTGCTATGTACGTTCTCTGTGATACACTGACCAAACGCCACACTTGCCCCGAGAGTTTCCAGGAGACACTTGGTAAAGCTATGTCTTGTGAAAAAGAAAAAAACGTGTTGCAAATACGCAAGCAGTAAAAATACATACAATTTTATTAAGTAACATTTTTATTATAATTTAAATTGCATACCACAGGCAGAATAAACATGAGAGAATTTGGTCAAATGTTTGGGGAAAGTAAGTGTTGTGCTCACTACCCCGATACTCAAACTTCACAAAAGAATTCCAACACAACATACGCAAAAATCAAATCAACTCGTGTAACTAACTGTGCTGGTTTTGGCTGGGATAGAGTTAATTTTCTTCACAGTAGCTACTTCAGGGCTTTGTTTTGGATTTGTGTTGAAAACAGTGTTGATAATACAGGGATGTTTTCATTATTGCTGAGCACAGCATCAAGGCCTTTCCTGCTTCTCACCCCACCCCACCAGTGGTTTGAGAGCAGGCTGGGGGTGCAGAAGAAGTTGGGAGCTGACCCCCACTGACCAAAGGAATATTCCATACCATATGATGTCATGCTCAGCATATAAAGGTGGGGGAAGAAGAAGGAAGGGCCATGTTTGGAGTGATGGTGTTTGTCTTCCCAAGTAACCACTATGTGCGATGGAGCCCTGCTTTCCTGGAGGTGGCTGAACACCTGCCAGCCCATGGGAAGCAGTGAATGAATTCCTTGTTTTGCTTTGCTTGTGGACATGGCTTTTGTGTTACCTATTAAACTGCCTTTATCTCAACCCATGAGTTTTCTCACTTTCACTCTTCCTATTCTCTCCCCCATCCCACCGGGAGAGAGTGAGTGAGCAGCTGTGTGGTGCTTAGCTGCTGGCTGGGGTTAAACCACGACACTGACTACACTAACACTGTTTTTAACTGGAAATACACAAACTGCAGCTGGCAGATGCCTTTTAAAACAATACTTATGATACAAGGAAGCTTAATGTATACCCAGATCAAAAGGACAGCTGCCTGTAACAAAGCGTAACAAATGTGTTTTAGTGAAGATAACAAATGGGAAGTAAAAAAAAAAAAAGAAGCAAACCAAAAAAAACCCCAAAATAATTTTAAAAACAAAATTGCCTGAATTTTCTTCTCAGACTAAAATGCATTTATGTAAGCCCTCCAAATTTAACAGATGAACGCCTTAATTTAATTGCTACTTGCCTTTAACTAATTGCAAGGAATAAACTTAATGTCTCTTGTTAGAGTGTCCTTTTTGTGAATAAGGAATTGTTAGTAGAAGCCCACAGATTACGAAACATATTATTAATATTAAACCAATTTATTAATAATATTAAACCAATATGTTTCCTCTGATGATAGGAAGATGGAGCTTATCGTACCAAGGACAAAAACCTCTTTGCGGATACCATGACGTGTACCAGAACATGGTCCCTACTTTGTGCGGCACGTCTGTTCCATGGAAATTCCCAAGCATTTGTTCATCGGGGTGGGGATTGCAACACAAAGTTCCTGTCCTGCTGATACACTCTCCTTGGCACAGCCACATGTGGGTGTCTCACTGCCTCGTGGAGCGGTCTGCCGTGAGAACGGCAGTGCGGGGGCTCACAGCTCGGCAGGGTGGGCAACGCTGCATCTTGGCCAGGTGTGAGCACCCATCCCGGAGCAGCCAGTCTCAGCATCGCGGTCCCAGCGCAATTCAGAGAAACCTCATGCAGTTGTCATAACTGGCGAGCTATGCTCAGCGCTGTAGTTCTTGTGTGTCTGGCCTCCAAAAGCCTCATGGCCTGTGACATTTATGCAGGAGTTTAGAAACTCATATTTGAAAGAAAAAGGCTTATTTTGAGTTATAAAGTACACTAACTCAGACTATACAGGAAAGGAAAATTATGCATCTACATTTACAACTCCAATATTAGGCCACTCTTTAGGATAGCTACAAGATTCAGTGATGTTTGAATTTAAGGCTAAACAGTTTAAATTTATCTTAAATTATATTTTCTTAAAGATGTACTTAAAGATGACTAACTATGTATTTAAAAGCAACAAGTTCTAAGCCCTAATTATGGAACATCTGGTAATTTGTATCAAAACTTCAGCTACGATTTTTTAGTTTCTATAAACTTTTTGTTTTTCTCTGAAAACCAGCAGAGGGAGACAGGTTCTTTTTTACACCTAAAGAAAGCAAAAGATTGTATTACTTCCTCAAAAATACACCTTCTGAAAATTCAGTATAATTTCCTAGATTAGTTTCACAATGCCTTTCCTTGGTAATTTTGAACTTTATTATTAATACTCACTTTTCTGGTTCTGAGTGTTTATTCAAGCTTAAATCGCTATTGCTGACATCTGCAGATGTTTATTCAACAGTATGTTGCTACCAATATTTCATTGTGGATTTCTTTCAGGGAGAAAGGGGATATCAGTGTTAGTAATGAATGAAAGAGAAAAATAGGCCATGGTTATGTTTTTATTGTTTCACTGTTATGAAACAGCTGGCCTGTTTTCAGCATGTGTAAGGTCTGCATGTGGCTCTCAAAACCTATACAGTAATTTCGGCTGACTATACATATGAGTTACATACTTAAGGCTCAAACATAAGAAGAAAATTCTGCTCTGTGATCAAAAAATACTGCCGACAGTTTCAAGTGCAAGTATAATCTTCTCTTGGGTTAATTTCTTAGGACCCAGGTCCTGTTTCAGTAAATGGGAATTTAGGCACTAGAAGCCAAAATACCATTACAGATCTTGGCACAGAAACTTAGGTATGTCCCACACAATTGAGGCAACATTCTCTTCAAAATGGCATTACAGGGCATACATTTGAAATTCATAAAAGATTTTTTGTATTTACCCCAATTTTTTGGAGTACATTATGTCCAGAAGAGCTACTGGACCAGGGAACTGAAGAACAGAAGTAATTTAACACATTTCACTACTTGTGTTACTGTAAATATTTTGTGATAATTTTCCACTTTATATACTTTTTCGTATAACTTCCTTTTAGAGATAGTTTATATAATCAGAGAAGAAATTATAACAAATGTTTTTTTGGATAGGACGTGTCCTGTGTAGGTATGCACAATTTCCATCATTTGAAGGCCTTAAATACAACGAAGCTTCTGAACATTCCTAAAATGGAATGGAAGTAGAAGAGTTAGAAAATGCACACAGAAACTGTGTCAGTGCAGCAATATACTCAGGAGGTACCGTGGGATAGCTGTTAGTCTATAGTATGCTTTGGTAAGGGCTATTAATATAAGAATGATGCCAGAAAAACCTGAGGGAGAAACTGCGGGCAACAGGATGCGTACCTGGAAATAGCAATCATTCCTTCGGTAAAGGTAATTGAGGTAATTGGGAAGGCTTCTGGTATTTAAAATCCCAATCACAGCAAGTCATACTTAATCAGACATCCAAAGGCAGAGGCTGATAAAATTTCAGATTGACTACTCACTTGAATTATCCCACATCGAAGAATTAAAATAAAACTAACAAACAAAATAAAACCAGCACTACCAGTAGGAAACCTAGAGTAACAGACTTCCACAGTGATGTCTTCGGCAGACCGCTGAGAAAGAGGCAACGGGGTCTTCTCCCAGCTGCCCAAATTCCTGCAGCTCCATGGAACATCCAAGCCTTCACCAACAAAATCTGGTATTTCCTTTCTGGTATGAGCTAATTGCATGAAGCTTCTTGTAGTAACCCTATGTTCATCAGTAACACAACTGCACAGTTCTTCTTTAATCATTGCAAGTCAATGGAAATATCCTACTATTAAAAAAATTTGAACAATTCCTTATGTCGCACATTCATCTGTAGTCACACAGTGTATATTGCTGAGAAGAAATTATCCTATCAAGTACATTCAGTGAGGTAGTTTTCATATCCCCCTCCAAGTCTCATTCTGCCATGGCTCTGGCCCTTAATCCCCGTATTTTGGTATACAATTTTTTGTATTTTTAATAGGGGAAGTTAAGCCCACAATGTGTTTCCTGGAGGACATTTGTAAAACTGGTTTTCAGGTTAAGGGTCAATGATTTAAATTCAACAGATTTTATCTAATGGATGTTCTGGAAGCAGGAGAATTAACTTAAAATGCCTGAAATCCTTGCCAAGATGCTTTAATTGGTAAATAAGCATCTTCTACTCAGGAATGACAGTTATGTAAGAGTAGAGTACTGGCACATCATTCAAAGGGATTTATTGCTCGCCTTTGCTGTCCACATTAATGAGCAGAAAGACACCCATGCTTGAGGGACAAAACTGGATGTTGTTTTAATGAAAATGACCTCTGAGTTTGGTGGAAAACTTTTCAGATCGGATTGTTATGGTCAGCCCCCAGCAGAAAGAAGCCAACAGCATTAATACGTGTCACAACTCACTTAAACAACTTGACACAGAGCTTGTCTGTGTGGGAGGAAAAAAAGTAGTGTGTATTCATGTATGCACTGCCCGCTGAGAAACTTCAAGGAGGAGGAGAGCTAATCAGCGTACTGCATGGTTCTGGCCTCATTACGAACCCTGTCTTTGTGGATACTCCTCACCCATCAGAATAATTCCACCACATGTATCAGGAACTCTGTCAGGACCAGGCTTGTGCACCCAAGTGTGGGTGGTGCAGAACAGGTAAGGAAGGTTACTTCTCATCTTCCAAGGTGTCAGAGAGATCATCTGTCGGCAAACCTTCTTGGGATCCACAGTCACCCTTCTGCTATGAAGCAGGGACACATCAGGCCACGGAGAAATACAGCACTCATCCTAATTAAAAGCAGTGGTTGGGTAGTATTGAAGTCTTTGCAAACCCAGTATTAATGTTAAGAAAATTACTTATTTTCCAAATATAAATGTAATATTAAGTTTTAAATAGTAATGGCCCTTTGCTTGAGAAATATACTCAAGAGTAGCTGAAGGATATGGAAAAGGATACGGATAAAGGAATGGCACTTCAATATAGTGTCATTGGCTAATTCTGCCTCTGATGCCATACCTAGTTTGCCACAGTGCAGCAAGCGTGTGGTGAAAGTATAGAGTGGTCTAGTGACTCTTTAAAACTTCTTAATGGAAAAATCTTGAGCTGCTTCATCTTAACTAAATCCCAAGCCTTTCTGAAAAAAAATTATTAAATTGTGTATGCCACCTGCAAATATTACTTCCATTAGAGTACTGCATAGTCTTTCGGAAGAGCAGAAATTCATCGTCCAAGTCAGGAATCACATCACAGCAACATAAAGCATGATCTTGGTTTTGTATTTAAATCAATGGAAGCTTTCTTCTGGTTTCACTGAAAGCATAGCCTAAAAAGAACAAAATTATCTTTCCTTCCTCACACTAAAACCAATGCATGAATCCACCTGCAATGTTCTGGCACCCCCCAAAGGTACTTGGCTGAATCCTTGACCTGTGAGAGACTATGTATTAAAATACCAAACTAATGAAAAGCTAGGTCCTCCAGCTATTTGTTCGTACCCTGTTAGCAAGGTCATCCTGTCCTTAGTCTCACAAACAAGTCCATCTCTAACCTGGTCATTAGATTATGAATTAAAATGCCCATCTCCTATCTAATATTAAAAACCTTTGAAACGCCACAAAGTTTATGTCAGAAAAGCCAGAATTCTTCTAAAACCAAGTAGTCTTTATGAGATTTAAAACCTGAATAAAGATGAATGTGCTAATCTTATAAAATGGCCCTACCATGCAGGGAAGTATTACAAATGTAGTTCCTGGCTACTACATTTTCCTAAAGCAGCAGAGAATACACAGTACTGATGTCATCTCTGATCTCTCTCTGGTTGAGAGAGACTTTAACAGCATGTTCTAAAGACAGACAGAAGTGGACTTTTTTCAACCCTGAAAATATAAGAAATGTTCCCAGGCTTTTAGAGAATTCCCTGGATATCTTTGAGTATGCATACAGCTTTCACTAAAGGGGGAAGATATGGATTTGAAACAGATGTGTTTTTTCTTTTTTTCTAAAATGATTGCTGTCACAAATCCTCCAGTTTGGAATAGTCAGGCTAAAAATCCTATTCTCAATTACAGCACTTCTACATGCTTAGTTTTTCTCACATCACAGTTTCATGAGCTTTGCAGTCACCACACTGTTTTCTAAGGGAAAGAACAGATAGCCTGACAGCTGTAAAGGGCTTACACTGAAAGCCTTTAAAGAATCCTTCTTTAATCTGATTTTAGGGGAAATTAAACTTTACTCATTTTCTATTTGCACCAAAATTAACAGGGTTGATCTCATGGATAACTAGAACATTCCCTGGAAGTTTGGAATCTGTTATGTGCAGTCTCAAATGCTATTATTATATTGCATTCAGAGAAAGAAAGAAAAAAAGGAAGGGGAGAAGGGGGAGGGATAGGTGGGAGAAAAGAGGGTAAAAAAGAGAGAAAAAAGAAAAGGAGAGAAAGAGAGAAAGAGAGAAAGAAAGAGAGAAAGAAAGAGAGAAAGAGAGAAAGAGAGAAAGAGAGAAAGAGAGAAAGAGAGAAAGAGAGAAAGAGAGAAAGAGAGAAAGAGAGAAAGAGAGAAAGAGAGAAAGAAAGAAAGAAAGAAAGAAAGAAAGAAAGAAAGAAAGAAAGAAAGAAAGAAAACCAACCAGAGCGAAAAGCTGACTGTTTTCATGACAGTGTGTATCATCATGCATTTTGTTAATATCCCATCTAACCCCTCAATAAAGGGGATTTGCAGCATACCCTGGAGTATATTCACTCTAAAACCAGGCCACATGGTGGCACATGGTTAAGACCAGAACCACAAGCTCTTCCATAACTATTAGATTGTTCCCAGAAAGTCCCTTTTAATTCTACATTACTTTTAAAATACTAGATTTTTTAATCTCCAGTCAGATATCGCAATTCTGAGAATTCACTACCCTTTTGGAGTGCAATCACCAATAACATTTTTCCACTGCTGTATTTCTTTTCCCTTTTTGCCTTTCTTAAATAAGCATATGAGTTAAGCAAGCTCAAATAAGCATGCTAGGTTATTTCACCACCTAGCATTTTAATGACCTAGCCCAAGTCATTTAGGGTCAAAACAGATTTTTACAACACTGAAGACCCTACAACTCATTAGAAACCATTAGTTCCTCAGTAAAGAACAAATGTTGTATTATGCTCTCAACTAAGTGCCCACATGGAGATTAGGGAGTACTAATAGAGCACGACTAGCACCTTTGCAAATAAAGGATTTCAAAGATAAATACACTGCTTGCCTAATGGCAAAAGGCAGACAGATGTGATGACAGAGGCAGAGTTTGTATTCAAACCTTTTTTTTTTTAAACCCATGCTTAAACTGTACGTCCCTCTGTGATCGTTAAGCAGTGGGAATGAATGTTTTGGGATGTTGTTGTAAATGAGGATTTAAAAAAAATCCAACGCTGTTAGTTTTACTGGCTTTGAAAACCCTTGAATGATTAAATAACTTGACTGCAGTCTAATACTAACCCTTAGTGGTATAAAATGATGCAAGACAAATTCATGCCCAAAATTTGTATCCTGTGAAGGACCCTATGCCTGTAGTCATCAATGTGAAGGGAGTTTTGCCTTACAACCAGATGACAAAGCCTTAAGACTGTGTTTGAGTGCCTAAAAAGAGTTTTCTGCAGTCACTTCACTCGGTAATGTTCCTTAAAAATCTCAGGAAATTGTATTAATTTAAAAATAACATGGGAAGCAGTGTTTGTTTCCATCTCTGCAAGCACACCAATTCCACTCAACACAGAGACTGTGTGATTTGTTGGGTAGGCTGGGGAAGGATGACTCCTCAGGAGGACTTGCATGGTCTCCACATGTGCCTTTGCACAAGAAGTTTGGGGATAGGCTCAGACATGCCAGAAAAGAACAGATGAACAGGATTTGTTGTGAGACAGGCCTTCCAGTCCCCCGGCAATGAGGCAACTGAACCTGCACCATTTCCCAGATGAAATTATACATCTGCAGCCTGAGGCTCACAGGAATTTGATAACGCTTTACAACAAATGCAGCTTGTTTAGGCAAACCAGTTTGTCTTGGCTTCAGTTCACCAGCCTGCAAAATGGACATTATCTAACTGTGGTTTTGTGAAACAAGGAGCAATTGCAGAGTGCTTTCAGATAGACTGATGAAAGTTTTCACTTTCACGTAACATATATGTTACGTATTTATTGGTGGAGGGTATAGAATATGGAAGCATGTGGGAGTGAAGCCAGAAGAAATGACAACATAAGCAAAGAAAATAAGGTCCAGAAGAAGAACTGTTGCTGTCCTGATCTATTTCGTAGGTCAGTGTCTCTCAGACATTTCCATCTCTGCTGCCTTTCACAGCTGTAGATGCCTGCAGCAAGTGCCATACAGAAAGGCAGTATTAGCTACCTTTAATCCAATGTCAATACCAGAAAAGTAGGTAGCATGTAGCTAACCAATTCTAGGAAGCTCTTAGGTTTTGGCTCACACGGCAGTTTTTCCACTTCTAAGTTACTGGAATCAAAGCTTCTGTTTTTTATTTCCAGTGTGGTAGTTGCTCTACAGCATGGAATAACTTCTTTGCTTCACAACCTACGAAACTCTTGGCTTAATATTTACCTATTTCACAGACTAAGTATGAACACTAACTACTGTAAAATATTTCATATTAAAACTGCCTGTAAGAAGAAACAGCGTCTAAGTAATTATCGTGTGATGGCCATTTAGTCACACAACTGATTTACTGTTGGTCTTCCAAAATTATTTTAAACCTATTACTTTTATATTCATATCATTATTTAATTCCTGCTTCTGCAAAATGTACTCTTAAAAGTGAGTGCTAGCTGCAGGAGTACATAGCAATCTTGATTTTCTTTCTACACAAGGTTTTCTGTACCCTTTGCTTCAAACTGTCCTTCCCCTGCTTCCCCCCCACCCCCACGATATGAGTCATTCAGGTCAAACATGTAACTTTTCATCTAAAATAGATACATCGAGTAGAATTACCAGTTAGATACCAAAGCAAATGTCTACATAGAGTCTACCTTTTGAAATAAAATTCACGGTGTGCAAGAAAACGTTCTATTGATCTCTGAGTTTTCCTACTCCAAGATATGTAATTTCTTTTGAAAGAGCTTGCATTATGATTTATTTCCATTCCCCTACAGTAGGTAGAAGCCTGTATTTCCATTTTCTAAACACACAGCTCGGCAGAGACAAGGAAATTACAAAAAATGCTCTTTCAAATATTCTCACTCAGCCTTATTTTTATGAATACTTTTGGAGCTGAGGAAAAATATTTGCAATGCAGTGTTAAACATTTATGAATTGACAAAGAATAAAGATCAATGGTTGATAAAAGTACAAAGGGTGACAGAAGCAGACTGAAACAACTTTTAAGTTACTTTTATGTTTAACTAGGGTTTATGTAGGTCAATACAAAACATGCAA
This sequence comes from Chroicocephalus ridibundus, assembly GCF_963924245.1. Taxonomy (NCBI): domain Eukaryota; kingdom Metazoa; phylum Chordata; class Aves; order Charadriiformes; family Laridae; genus Chroicocephalus; species Chroicocephalus ridibundus. The sequence goes on from NC_086287.1 coordinate 15,981,480, forward strand.
ATTCCCCCTGGCACAACTTTTGTAGAAATCTTTGATGAAATTTTAAGAAGAGAAAGGAAAAGTTGGCATGATTTCCCTTTCTGTAATAAAGTCGCCCCTTGCCACATGTTATTTACACATCTTTCTCATAAAACTACTACTGAAGAGAAAGTGTTTCATCTCTGAAGTACACAAAATGTTTCCTGGTGGCCAAGGCCCAAAACAACGCAGGATGGAGCAGAACTTGCAGCCATATCCTCCCATTCTTGTAACATTCAAATTTCCTCAGCAAGTTTTTCAGGAACAAGATAATGTCAGGGTCCAACAAGGACACCAACAATGCTGTTTGCTAAATACTGTTCCTTTTTTCAGTGTGAGGAAACAAATACAAGTCCGGTCTATAACTCATTGTTCCAAGGAGCACATGGATACATTTTTTGTGTGTGTGTGTTTTATTTTCAGCTTCCAAAACTGTAAATATTGTCAGCGCTATTCTACAGATGTCCACAAACATGCATATTTCATTGCAGCATAACCAGATGAAACAGTGGATAAAAAGGTGCTTCACACTGCGGACAGTCTAGAAAGGCTGGGGAAATGGCTTCCAGACCAGAAATGCTCTTGCTGCCCCTTCACTGGAAGATTTGTCTTCAGCACATTCCCCATGGAAAGTGGCAGGGAAAAATGAATAGACCCCAGACTGGCTGGGCACTGGGGTGTGAGCGCCACCTCTCCACAAACATCTCCGTGGAGCACAAAAATTAAAGGCCGTAATTTCTGGTTTAAGTCCTCAGCTTTCATATTTCCTGAAAATGACTCAATACACACATTCACCTGCATGCTTGTTCACACCTATGCATGCTCCCACTCACTTGCATGTTCACCAGTACGTACACACCCTGATGCATCGTTACATTCACTCACACGCCTCCCACCTGCCCATTCGCTCATACACAGACTCCTGCTCCGTCTCACGCCCGTGCTCATATACGCACGCTCACACTCATTTGGTCACACAGCTGTACCCCCTTGCACTCACTTGTGCTTCCCCCCGAACCTTTGAGATTTTTCTTGCTTGAACAACTAATCACTCATTCTTTGCCTATGCATTTTGTATTTTCAACACCAAGTTCTGCTAATGGCACTGATTATTATTTTGTCTGCAATTAAAGATAAATTCTCACCAGGAACTAAGCACCATAGTTAAAAAAACTAAAGGGAAACACCTTTGGTTCATACAATTCACAACACAAGGTAACAGCATTTTTCATCCACTGTGCCCAAAGAGCAGAACTGTACTTTTCACAACATGCTAGAAAAGTGAAAAGTGTGCTCTGAACTTTAATCTCTCAAAGATACATCAGATCCTACCACATCTTTCTCCACAAAGCAGTTAAAAAAGCTTACACTTGAACTCTGATTTGCAATCCAGCCAAAAAGGTGGGATAACTTCACAGAGCAGAAGACAGTTGAGAAATTGCAACATGCAATACCAAGGAAAGACAGGTACTAATGTTCAGCATGTACCTTTGAATCTGCCACCTGATGTGGTTGCTTTTTTCTTGTGTTATGAGAAATAGTGACCATTTCTATTTACCTCCATCATGCCACTCATTACGTTACAGGAGTAAACCTGCACGTCATGTTTATTACACCGGCATAGAATGAATTTATGCAGTAATAAAACAATCCTTTGCATTTTATGCTATCATTTTTCTAGCAATTCCATTATTCCTAATACTTGCCATTTTGACCACCACTGAGCGTTAAGCTGACATCTTCACAGAACTTTCTTATTACACATCCACAATCTGAGCAATAGGAGCGCTAGTCCACAGCTTGCCATTTTGGATAGCTTTTTTTACAAGACTGCCTTTTCCTCAAGGCAAGTCACTATACTAACATACAATACTAACATACCATTTGCTGCATTATCACCCAGCTGCTGAGTATTTTGAGATACTCTGCAGATCTGAAGTGAAAGGTCAGCTTACTTACTCTAAGTAAGTAATTCCCTGTCATCAGCAAACTTTCTCAGATCATTTTGTACCCTGCTTTGGGATCATTTATGGTAACACTGGAGCACAGAGGCCTGGTACAAATTCCTGAGAAACATCACAGCAAACTTTGCCCTGTTAGACCAAGGTTTATAAAAAATAATAATAATTAAACAAAAACATCTAAACACCACAAGAATAAACCCCCCGTGTCAACTCACCCTTTTTTCCCTGCAATAACTGAGTGATAATCACATGCATATAATTATGACAGGGCAGAAGTAGGCATAATTTTAAAAGATGGGCATTTTTTTGAATTACTACCACAATCTTGTAAATATCTGGTAGATATTTAGTCTTTGCCTAATGTTCAGATGCTACTCATCATTATATAAATATAATTATTTTATAAATATATACTTATATAAATATATATACTCAGCATTATATAAATTACATAAACTGTGGATAATTTGAAAAAATATGTAATAAAATATTGATTTACATGAGAAATCAAATAAAAACTGCATCAGGAATAAAGTGCTACATTTTTTTTAATGAGACATTTATGGTACTTCTTGTTCCACATGAGATTTATGTGATATACATACATGTGTGTCCTTTACTACAAACCTTTTTTTTCCTCCTTTTTAAAATATTTCCATTAGTGGAAATGAGAAGCCAAAAAAAGTGCTGCAAGTGATACACTTCTTGTTGCAACCACAGTACCCTACCTTTTACTTCTTGTTTTTCTTGCTGTTCGTTATTATGTTATTTCCAAGCCACCCTCTCTTCAGTTGAGAGCACCAACATAGTTCAGTTGAGTTGTACCCACATAGATGTCTTACCTCCATCTTAAGCAAGACATTGTTCCTCTTCTGTCTTCTCTTTGTGACTTTTCCATGTTGCTTCAAGTCTGAAATTATCCTCATGTCTTGGTACCAGTATTCGTACTTTTCTACACCTTCGAAACAGTGAAACCTGCTTGGGTTTTTTGGTTTGGGTTTGTTTTGTTTTGTTTTTTTTTTGAAACTAGGCTTTCTTCCTCAATTTACTGTGTTTTTTCATTCTGAATATATTATGGGTCTTGCCTCAGATCTAACTATAAGCATTTTGGAGGCAAGATCGCACCTGTTTCTTTGACCACATCTCCTTCTTTGTTTCTAAAGCACCCTGCATCTTTACCAGGTTTCGGTAAATGTGCATGTAAAGAATCTTCCTCTACAGAAAAAAAAAAAGTCTATTTCCTTTTTTAATCAGTATAGAGCTGAAATTTTCAAGGAAGTCTCCCTTTTCTGATCTCTAACCTAAAGTCCTGAGTCACTGGTTTGCTTATTTAGAAAAATATATTTCATAAAATCTTACAGAAATGTAAAGAAATACTCAAAAGGAAGTAGGCATAGACCTAAACATAGGCTTAAACATTTTGCTGCACCGAGGCCTAAATATTCCTGTTTCCAAATAAAGTTATTTGGGTGATAAATTTCTGTTTAAGAGTTGCTGAATTTGAAAGCTCAATCTGATTAAGCACGTTTACCTTTACAAAACATGTCCAATTGAAACAGAACACTCTCTGATCAGACCAAGTTTTACTATCTTAGTTCTAGAGTAGCCACTTCATTAAAATTCAGTAAATAGAATTTTATATTATGAAAACATTTATTTCTCCTCGTCCTTTCCAACCCTAAGTTCACAGTGTATTTTATTTTTCCTTTCACTTGCAATATACAGAAAGAAAAAAATTATTTTTTATAATTAGAAAATCAGTCTGAAAACTGAAATCACTCTGAAATCTGCAGCAGAATGTATGCAGCAGCTATGTATGTGCCCAAGAAAGGATAGGGAGCAGATGAGAGATAATATAGGATAGCTATAGACTTGCAAACCTTCACAGACAAAGAGCGTTCTTGTTCTGTGTCTGAGCTGTTCAGTAGCTACCAGAAAAGGGACCCGGAGTTTCTACTACTGCAATATAAATAGTTGTAGTTACACTGAAAACTCATCTTTATTCTAGAATTTGGGTTTTGGTCAACATTAGAAGACAACAGATTTTTTTTCCCTACCTCTTCAATATAGCTAGTGTAATGGAATTCTGCTCAAGAGATGCAATAAATAGGCTCTCGTTTCATGTCATTGAATGGATGACTAACACCAAAACAGGAATAAGAAGTCTCTAATAACTAACAAGAACAATCCATCTAGTTTTTCATTTCAATTAATCACATGACATGACCAGAAGCGCATCCACCAAGGGACAAAACTGCAGGCACTCCCAGTCACAAATGGGCCCACGTCCCACCCCATGGCTGTGGTCACGCTGCCAGATGTGCCCCAGATCATGGGAGGGGGCACTGGCACAGTCCCAGAAAGCCGGGGATCCACCCTACCCAGAGGTTCTCCACCCTTCGGTCGAAGCAGGTTCCAGCCCAAAACGAAGTAGCCACACAGTATTGGGAGAAAGAAAAATAAGTAGCATAACTAACTAGGCTACAGAACGTAGCAGCTTGTGACTGAGAGAGTGTGAAAACAACCTTCAAATAGTCAAAGCAATGATGGAAATTTTCTCCACTCCAAGCAGCAGGCCTTACACCACCATGGGACCTGCAAGAAGGAAAAGAAACAAACCATCATATTATCATCTTTCAAATGTTGGTTATTTGTTACTAAAACTACAAAATCTTGCTGCTTCATTTTTCTACCTAGGAGTGTGGTATCTCAAGTTTAGCATAGACTAGCCGCCACGCGGTAAGAGCATGTCATGGTTTAATTCACAGCAATTCATTAATAAATTCATACTTTTGGTTTACAAAACACCAGGTTAGAAATATTCTCTCCTCCCAGCCTGGAAGGGGTTCTTAAAAGTGACTGCAATTATCAGCTCTGAATTGCAACATTTAGATTAGTTCTATCCAAAGTCTTTTGTTCTAAATTTCATTTCCTAGAAAGGCTTGTACTAGCCAAAAGTAATACACAATGCTACTGCAATTCTACAACAGAAAGATGTATCTTGCCTCAATAAATTTGTCTCAATTGTACAAGGAATAATAAATCAGCCCCATTTATCAGGTACTAGAGTAAGACCATCTCAGCTAACAAGTGAAGATCTGGCAAACTTTGAGGCAAATATTCTTCCCTGCATAGAAGAGAGACTATGCAATAAAAAAATGCTAAAATTACAGCATAATTCCCCTACTCCCTTTTCACTTAGGATACTTGTACCAGGGCTTAAATGTGAGGAAGTAATTTTGTTGAGAGAAAACCTAACCCTGTTACAACACGGGACAATGCCCACAAAATACGTAACTCCGGTACAGAACAGTCTCCTGAATGCCAGGATATGGCCATAACTGATAAGCTCATGGAACCAGTAACTACATTTGGATAAAGATTTTCCGACTGCTTAAATATACAAAAAACCCAACCCAACAAAACCCAACCCCACAAATGAGTATTATTAATCAGGGAGGACATGAGCTGTACTTGTTCAAAATGGGGAGAGACTCCAGGCAGAAGTCTGCCAGAGAAAGAAAACTTACGGGCCATACACTAAGCTAAGTAGAAACTCATCTAACTCCTCTGAAACCAATGCCTCCTCAAGGAGACATATGCCACACCTTAATTCTCACCACTGAATTAATTACATTCTTCCCTGCCACTTTATCATAGAATCATAGAATGATTTAGGTTGGAAGGGACCTTAAAGATCATCAGATTGCTCAAATCCCCATCCAGCCTGGCCTTGAACACCTCCAGGGATGGGGCACCCACAGCCTCTCTGGGCAGCCTGTGCCAGTGTCTCACCACCCTCATAATGAAAAGTTTCTTCCTGATATCTAATTTAAATCTACCCTCTTCCAGTTTGAAGCCATTACCTCTCGTCCTATCACTACATGCCCTTAATATCACTTACATGCCCTTTCATACTTTCACATGAAATCAACAGCCCTCCCACACTGGATAAATTAGGCACTTAACCATGACACTCTTAACTTTACAATCGCTATTTTATTTCCATTTCAGGTCTGTGGTTATGTCTATTAACTCACTGCTGTTAAGAAACACCGCAAATGACTTTGGCAGTTTCAGCTCTGTGGCCAGCAGGTACTTGTAGACGTCACAGGAAACCACACGTTGTGCTAGTTAAGCACGAATTTTTCAATACCAACATTGGCATGGCCATAGACGCATGGAGAATAAACTCTGTTCTCATTTCTAGGTATTTTTTCCTAACTCAAATGAAACAAGTTATAATATGGCTTCTGTCACTTCTTCTGATAGGCAGAACTGGGGGGGGGGGGAAGGGGGAGAAAAAAAGTACTTTAGCACCAGCCTTGAAGTTATCAGCTTACTCTGTGGTTAAACCACAAACTAATGCTAGTAAGTTAGCCTTTCTACACACTTTGAGAAAATAACACTTGCCACTGCCAATATCAAAAGTAGCATCTGTCACTGTGTTTTCCCTGAGCAGAGACAGAAGAGGGTGATTTAGGAGCCAGAGTTTAAGACTACTGCTTCAGACATTTGACTACCTAACTCTTCATTCTGCTGATAGGAGTTTAGGAGTTTTAATATCAATAAACTTCCGCAAGACAGAAACAAGAGCAAGAAGTATCAAGGGCACTCTGATACACAGGAGCCCTCTTGAAACCCTACCCATTTTTACTAATGTACTGGAACAGAGTAACAAAATGGTAGCCACAGACAGTCCCTTTCTTTCACTCTGCCATGTTAAGTCCAGCATTAAGAACAGCGTTTCTCAATTTCAGATGAAGGTAACTGCTTCTGTTGCAATACTGAAATCCTTAGCAGTTTTCAAACCTTGCAGCTTCCTGCATGTTGAAACTGAAGTAACATTTAAGAATCCAAAAAGCATCTTCTAAACCATCTAAATCACCAATCAAACAGCTTCAGAAGCTGTGTGGCTAAACCCAGGGGAGATCTGAGCTAAACAGACCCAAAGAACCAACACACAAACCCAAAGCAATTCAGTGAAAGAAAAAAAAAAAAGAGCAAAAAAGGCAAGAGCCAGGAAAAGGAGAATCAATCTCAATAAGCATAACACAATCTTCTGACACTTATAACAGAAGAAAACTGCTTTAGAAATTCAGATAGAAACTCAGAAACTGATCTAGAAAGAAAGCAGGAAATCATAACAGAACAAACTCTGTAACTGCACTAAAGTGAGTGTATCTTAATCTCATGGTAAAACACCAAGATGAATTTTCTTGTATTCAGATGTGCCATGTTTCCTCATGTATTGACCAGCATCAGTAAAGCGACTGCACTTCTGCCTGGGTGCCCTGTTGGTTTACAAGCTGTTTGCATAAACTGGTCATGGACATTTTTACCAACATATATCCTAGATCAGCCGTTGAAGAGATTGACATTGTGCCGGACTGGGGAAAACAACTTTGGATGTCCCATATTACCATTAGCAACAAGGGCACAGCTCCACACATTTTTTTCCCTCTTGACACCAATACTTGTTTAAAGAATCTCCATCTCTTCCTCCGTGCTCCCCTTCACTGTTGCTTGTAGGGGCAGGAAAAAAAAATTAAAAATGTTAAATACCCAGCAGCAAATTGATGTATCCTGCAGCCTTGCAAACACCCGTTCAAATACAGAAGACAGAGCAGCGTGAGGCAGACTATAACCTTAAACTAAGCTGCAAAAGGTGAGGATGATCGTGTTCCCAGAAGGCCAACTAAGTCAGTTATGGCCACACACCACCCAGAGCACTAGAGGTTTTCTTTCCTGCCTCAGCACGTAAGCGGCTCCTGACAAGGCGTAGGTTGGTGAGGACGCTGGGTCACTGCCACGCAGGCAGGGCACAATCTCCCTGCCTACAGTGAGTCATGCCTGGGGAGCCTGCGACATGTCAAAAGGTCTGGTTGTGACCAGCTCTCCTTGTGACACGTCGTGGTTTACCCTGATAAAATGCAGAAACGCGAGCTTACAGGTTCTTTTTGCATGTGTTTGTGGCACATTTTCAACTGAACTTTAAGTATCAGTGTACATTTGTTTCAACTGTTCTCATCAGAGCAGCTACTTATTTTTTTGACCTAAGTTGTTTGTGATTACTGATACGTACATATGAATTTATGCTTAATAAATTGCAGTGCTTCCAGGTCACAAAAATCATAGTTTACAAACTAGGAAAGAATGCTAACTGGCCAGAAAATTCTGTTTCTAAATTGAAAAATACTGTGGGAAAATGATTTTATAGTACTGAACAGTATTTCCTTGAGAGAGAGCGAAAGCTCCAAGTAGCGTCAGCCCTATTACTTTAATAGCTTTCTATTACCACAGATGTCACTATAGACAGCTTACATCCCCATTTTTCTTTCACATGCATAACCCAGAAGCTACAATTTCAACCACTACTTTGGACTCCAATTCTCATTATAATTAAGCATTCAAAACCCCATGACAGTTTTTAGTATCGTGCTTAGACTGCATAAATCCCTCATAAATTTTTCTCTCATTTGCGTAAACTATTGCAACAGTTTCTTAAACAAAACTTGAATGACTTGTAGATAATTATCTTGTAAATCAGAACATCAGAAGTGCAATGCACAGTGATTACTGACATGTACATATGAATTTATGCTTTTTCAAGAACATGTACAAGTCAATACCTCTTTGTTTAAATATGAGTACAGCCTCACAGTATTGAGCCATGTAACAGGTTACAACTAGGATCTATGCTTATTCCAGAAATAGTTATTTTTATAGGAAATATAGAGTATTTGCTATTACAGCTATTTACCTATCCACTAAAAATAACTTTTCTGAAAAATGAGCACTTTTAGTGCCCTGCACGTAGAGAAGGTCGTCCAAAAAACCAGGTACTGCTCTTCAAAACAGGGTGGTAACGGAAATTCACGAATCAAACCCCAAACTCACAGCAAGCAGAAACAAATGTGCGGGTTGAAAATATTTTCCTAACTTCTTTAATCAGCAGGGAGCTCAAGATTCTCCCCCCTTCCCCCCATCTTTCCTCCTCCGTTTCATAAGGGAAAACCAAGTGTGAACGCAGTAAGGCTCCAACAGGGGAAATCCTCTCCCTCGGTGCTGCCCGGGCCCCCCACGGCCCTAACGGTCCCCTCGGGGCCGCCCGGCACCCGCCAGGGCCCCCCCGCGAGCCGCAGGTACGCGCCCGCCTCCCCCGTGACGCCAGAGGCGCGCGGCGCGGCCCGGCCCGGCCCCGCCCCCACGGCGACCGCCACGTACCTCCTCGGCGCAGGCGGCTGCGCTGACGGCCTGGCCCCTCCCGCCATCTCTGGCCCCGGCGTCCGAGGCGCTTGCCCAATCAGAACCCTCCGCGACGCCTGGGCGGGGGTCAGGCCCGGCCAATCCCCGCGCTTCGAGGGGCGGGACCTGTCCCTATGGCAACGGGAGCCGGGGCCGCCGGAGTGCCGTGGGACTGTCGCGCCGCACCGCACCGAGCCGTACCGCACCGCGCCATACCGTACCGTACCGTATCGCACCGTGCCGCCCCGTCGATCCCCAGGAGGCCGCGCCGGGGGACGCTCCCTTCACATCCCCGCGCGCAAGGAGACACCTCGCCCTTAAGAAGCCAGCGGCTCGTCTCCCGCCGCAGCGGGACCGAAAGGTAGCGTCGCCCGTCCCAGGCCGGCCCTGGGGCGGCGGTGCCCCTCCGGTTGGGTGGCGGAGGGGGCCTGCGAGGGGCGGCCCGCGGGCGCGGAGCGGGGCGGAGGCCCGGCGGGGGGACAGCTCCTGTCAGGGAGAGCCATTGGAGCCGCGCGGATGTGTGTGTGTGGGGGGGCGCGCGCGCTCCCTCGCGGGGGGGTTTAACCGCCCTCCCTCCTGTCAGGTTTGAAAACGTGAAATAACGGTAACGCGGGAGCGGGGGGAAGCGGTGCGCGATGTGGCGGCGGGCGGGAGACAGCAGCCGTGCGGGGCCAGGGGCTTTCTCGCGTGTGTGCCGGGGGGTGGAGGCGGCGGGAGAAGGGGGGGGGAGCGTCCGAAGTTTGGGCGAGGGTGTCCTGCCGCCTGCCAGGAAGGCGGCTCCGCCGGCCCCCTCCCTCCCTGCGGCCGTTCCGCACGGGTGCCCTCCGCAGGAGTCCCTGGCTTTGCAGGAAGTAACACTTGGGCAGCCCCGCTGATGGGCACGTAAGCGATTGGCTTTAAAGCGCCGGGAGAAATGGATGCATACCTGGCGGCGGCGGCGGCAGCGGCAGCGAAATCGAAATCCTGACGGGCTGGTAATTGCACAACCGCAGGAAAAACTTGGGCTGCTTTGTCCAGGAGACCAGACTGGTTTCACTAGAAAGGGAATAGCTTTTCAGCATTATGCTTGCTATAGTACCGCTGGCGGAGCTCGGTAAAATACTCTAGCGTGAGGCTAGCCACTGTACTCAGAAAATATTTCAAAAGAGGAAAAGGTTGAAACATGGTTGTAGAGAGGTAACTTTTTTTTTTCCTGAAAAGGACATGGCTATGGTTTTCAAAAGCGTTCACGTTTGGCAGCACGTTTTAGTAAGCCTGTAGGAGAGAAAGCCTCTGTTGTTTGAGTTGTAAGTATTTGCTGTGGAGAAATAATGTTCAGCATTTTCAAAATTCGACCATCACAGTAACAAAAATGAAGCACCAGTACACCACAGTATCAAGTTCAACGTAGAGGTTTGCTTTGCATCTTGTTTGTCATCTTGTTTTCTCCCACTTTAAAGAAAAGACCTGTAGTTGATTCAGTATTAGTGCAGTTGTGCCCTGAATTCTGACGTGACTGTCCTTCTCCACTAAACAGAGCAGCATGGGAGAGATTCCTACTCTAAAGACCGGATAGGAGATGAAAAGCCACTCAAAAATTGTTTGAAGCCAGGTTTTGTGGTAACCTTTATTGACCTTTGCATAAGACTCACAAAGGTTTATGGGAGAAGCCCACATTTCTGTGAGCATGTAAGATCCACTTATATCTCTGGCTATCAGTTGCTACACAATGATTTTGTACGGTCACAGTGCAACATCCACCGTGGGCCAGGCGCAAGTTATTAACCACATTACATACAGTAACTCCTAACTGCGATTATGTATTTTCCTTTTTCATTGCTATTGTAATCTTTTGGACAGTGGCAGTATTTTATTTTAGAATAAAATAGATAGTTATATAAAAAAAGTAATAACATAAGTCTATCTTTAAAAAAAAATGTGTTGTAGTAGAACAATGTGAATCTCATTCACTTCTAACGAAAATAATTAACAGACAAAAAAGGGGGAAAAACATTAATATTGCTCATTGGGTCTGCTTAAAATTTGCATTAGCTATTGGATGCAAAGGCATTCAATGTAGGCATCTGATATAAATTTGCTTGTGACTTGGTGCTATAACACGGCTTGACAGATCATTATCTGATATGTGAAATTATATTCAGAAAACCCCATCAAGCAAATAAAAACTAAGCAAGAACAACAAAAAGGATTATTTTTTTAATAAGATGAATAAGCTTCCATACCTTGGCTGTGTAGCAATGTAGTATAGTAATATTGCTGAACATAAACTTTTTGTCATATAAACCAAGTTAAAGGGTTTGTGTCAAAAGCTGCCCCTTTTATAACTTAAATTGGGATCATGAAAGGGGAGAACAGTAGTTCTCTGAGATAATAAAAAATATAAAATATTATTATATTGACTCAAATGTCAGAGGTGTGGAAATATTGACCCATGCTTCTAGTGATATACTGACTAAACAAATATGCTTTACAAAAGAAAGATAAAATCCTTTACTGTTAAGTTAAAAGGCCGTATCAATGTTGCCTTGATTTGGACTCCTGTGCAGCAAAGGTGTTTATCTAGTGAGGTATTGTGCTCTTGTCTGTTTGATTGCTCAGTAAGCAGAAGAAATCTCTGTGAAAGTTCCTGTTAGATACATAGTAGATATAAGCCTGCTGGATAGGGATGTGCTTGTATGTAGCTAAAAACATGGCCATGTACTTAAGCCAAATTGAATGAAATCAGAGGCAAAAATCATGTTAATTTTGACAGTTTTTGCTCTTAGGATTTGACGGAAGAATGAAAGAAACTGCATTTTATTAGAATTGTTTTAATCATATTCAGTTGTAAATATTATTCTTCATCATAGGATTCAGGAAATATGTAGTCCATTTTCATGATTACGTTTCTCATACTTTATATTCTTTATAAAACAAGAGTGGGATGTTTATGCATATTCTGGTTACTACGTAAGTAAGAATCAATGGTAATTAACAAATTATGGAAATAAATCTCATTAGGCAGCTGTCATTAAGTGCCTAAATATTTTTAAATCTGGCTCCATATCATTAGATCTAAATTTATTCTTGTTCACTATTTTGTATTTTCTTTCCAAAGGGTGATAAAAGTACCTTAAAGTCCTGGGGCATTCAGGGTTTACTTTAGCATCATCATTTGTTGTTGATTAGAGCAAAATGCATATTAGTAGAATGATTGAAATACTTTTTGATTTGAGACTAGGGTTTAAGCAAATACTTTGGTTGCCTGTAGTAGCATATTTGAAATGAAGTTGTTTTTTCACACCGGCACTGGCAAAATTACTGTTTGGATTTATACAAAAGGAATTTGTGAGATTCCAGATTTGCTGTTGTATTTTGTTCTGTATGGGAACTGAACTTGTAGTACAGGAAGCTATATTTATACTGGTAATTTTTTTTCAAATTTGCTTTTGAAGTTGATAAGAGTTTTGTCAAGTATGCATTGAATTCAATAGAAGTTTTTGTGTATTAGTTTCATAAATCTTTTTTTTGTAGCCAACTTTATTGAAAAAAATTGATAAAATTATGCAAGTCCCTTTTAAAAACAAGACTAATATTGCAGCATTCTTCAGTTAGTAAGATAGCTTTGCAGACACTGACACTTATTTTTCTGTAACAATGATAGGAAAGTTCCTTGGAGACAGGTAGTATATGAACGTGTATGTGTATTTGTGTGTGTGCACACAGGTTTTTAAATAATGAACCATTAACATTGCAACAAGAAGAAAAAATGATTGTGTTTTAAAACTTTATTTACAACAGAGCTGAGCACATGTAGCAGCAGGCCATATGTTTTGCTTCAATGCCATTTTTATTTCTGGACATACAGTTGCCTTCTAAATAGTACTTTCTTCCTTCCCACTTGAGCATTCATAGTTCGTGTTACTATATAGTATCCCCCATCATTTGGGTGACTCATTTAATAAAATAGCTGAAGTGTATTTTTTAAAAAAAAGGTTTTGTCAGCAAATGTTGCACTACACACAGTTATGGCATGCTGTCTTTCCTGAGAAGCTGAAAAAAGAAGCTGTTTTATCAGCCAACTTCTAACTGTAAAGAGAAGTACTGCCTATGAAGATTGTTCACTTCTCCAATGTCCAGCATTAAAATAGGAAGTCACAGCACGGTCATAACTATAGAGAATATTGCTATCATCCTGCATGTCTGCACCATGTCTTACACAGGTTTAATTACTTCCATATCAGATACAGCAGGCATAAGTGAAATTTTATGAATAGGTAGGCATATTTGTGTATTCTATAAGTCTGGATTTATGTTTACATTATGTTTACATCATAGTACACACGGGTTTGGCAAGTGCAAATGTGCAATATGACATTTACAGTGTTGTGCTGTCTTGGCTCATAATCATCCGCTGAGCTTCTACATGTGCAGACATTACACACTGTACACTGATATCACTGTATGGTTTTGCCTATCTCAGTTTTAGAAAATTTGACATTGGGTGTTACTTCTTTAAAAAGAATTTGTGCTTTGCTAGGAAGGTGATGGAGACATCAGTACCAGAATCATACTGTTTTCTGGGCAATAGGTGGTAAGTTAATGAAAAGTAAATTTTCAGGTCTATATTATAAACTCCTGACAGTTGTGTAAAATAGGTATACTAAGCCCACATTTAGCTGCTTGTGTTAAAGTTGCTAGAACAAACCTTGGAAGCTGTATTTTGTACTTCTCTTTCGAAGCCTGTAGCTCTTTGTAATTCAAATGTCTGATCCTGTTTCACTGAAGTTGATAGGAATTTGTGATTAACTTTGGTGAGGTCAAGACCAAGGTTGCTGGCAGACAGCCTGCTTCTTTTCCAATTGTATTCTTCTGTTCATGCAAGTACATGGGTGGCTCTGTTTTCTGCTGACTGTTTCATTCTTTTAGTTCTCACTCTGTTTTTTAAAAATACTTTATACTCAGGTTTTTACTTTTTGTTTTCCCTGAAAGCTTAGGATATTGGCTTTGTTTATAAATTACAGTATTTGTCCGTTCTAAAGCACTACCTTTATGATTAGTTCTCTTTATGTATTACAAGTAGAAATGTTTGTTTATCCCTCTAGGAACGATGAGATTGAATTCTGATACAAGCAGATTAGAGTTGTGCTACCTTTTTATCTAGGTGGGCTACACGTCTTGGACTAAAATAACTTAATTTCCAGATGACATTTGTAACATTAGCTCTGTCCATCTGTCGTTAAGAAAATAACGAGTCAGCTGGGCAGATTAATGACAATTTGTATTCCTATTAAACTATATATCAGTAGGAAGAATAGTAATAATAATAGGCTCAAGAGATGCACCCGTGGCAGGGCACAAGGATATATGCTGTGCATTAGGTACCACTAATGGCAGTGATCAAATCGACATTGCTTCTCTTCTGCAGCACTGTGATTGTCTGTTGACTTGGTAGCTCCTAGTCCTTACAGGAGAAATCACATCTGTGGGTCAGAAACGTAGACTCATCCTAAAGTGTCTGGGAAGGAATGGGCATCCAGGAATGAGTTTCTCAAACATCAAGAACTGTTCAAGGTAGCTGGTAATAGGCTGAGAGTGGGATAAACTTTTAATAGTAAAGAGTTTAGTGGAACAGAAACTGGAACCCCAGTTTTCCTCTCATACTGCCTCTTGTCACTCTTCCCTCTAGTTGCTGAATTTGAGAATCATGCTCAGTTTTTTCTTGCAGCTGATTAATGTTAGAATTTGCAATGGGCCTGGTTTCTGTCTTATAATACGTGTCAGAGTAGAATGTACTCGGTGACTCAATTGCAACTGTCACACTCTAAAAGTTGACACATGTCTTAGTCACCTGCTTTTATTGAGGGAATTTTGATGAATATAGTCTTGGACTAATAGATACCTAAATACAGTAACTCCATCTTCACTAGGTAATTATTCTTTATTCTAATAAATGTATGTTATAGCACAGATTGTGTGAACAGTTGGGTTCCTCAAAATACTACTGGAAGTCCTGTGTTGAGCATAGTAGTCTACAAAGTCAGCTGCAATGATAGAGATATTTTTTGCTTATTCATTTTGGTATTCTCTGCTTCTAATTCTTCCTGGTACTTGTGGATTTTTTTGCCTGTGTTATCAGAAAGGCTACAATAAAAACACCCTGTGCACAACCTGAAACAAAACTGCCTGATAGGTAGTAGATGGGCCTCTTTTCAGAGCAGCTTGTATTACATCGAATAGATATGAAGAACATATTGCAATATCATCCAGTCCTTCCCATTATGTATGACAACGTGTGATTACAAAGGTTGGTATTTCCAAGGGAACCCAAATTGGCCAGGAGCACAAATCCCACAGAAAGTCAGCAGACCCAATGGCAATTAGTTTGATTAGGGCTTCTGGTAGATAAGCTTTGCTGACTGCTGCAGAGGTAGTTTAAAATGATATAGCTCTAGTTGCCCATCCCAAATCTGCTGGAGGTTAGTGCTCCCTTATATGAGGTTTGGCAGACCTACATGGTTGCTTATACCTCAGTTGTTTCAGTTCAGCATGGACATTTTATGTATCAGTTTTCCTGAGTAGCAAGGGAAAAACTCCTAAAAATTTAACGGTGTGCCCCCCTTTGTCCTAAACTGACAATCCCCGTCTCCACAATCACTAAAGGTTGTAGGTCAGCAGCTTAAAAAAGATTATTTATGTCTTTAAAATGGATCAAAGACTAGATGTCATCATTGAAAATGGCTTTAGTACTTGCCGTAGGCAAAGAATGAATCAGTGCCATAAATATGGCTAGCACTTGAGTTTCTGGCTTCTCTGCCATGGTTCAGCTAGCCACATATGATTTTAAAAAACACTGTTTACACACCTTACATAACTAGAGTGGCTTATGATAATACTAAATTACTTTTATTTCTGTAATTTTGTATATATGAAAATAATTTGGTCAGGAAAATATTTATCCATCTATCGGGATCCAAATTTTTAGCATTCTCAAAGCTATAGTTTCTTTAAATGATACTTCAAACATTGATACTTCAAAACCTTTTTAAAAACAACATTTCTAAAATACTGAGAGTATAGTTATTATTCTCATATACTTTGTAAGTCTTTTATTTTTTCTTAGTTTTGTTTCATATCCATTACATGCTTATGACCTTTCACTTACCAGTTTGATAGACTGCCCCATTCATACTCTGCTGGAATTTCAGCAAGGTTGATTTTTGGTTTACCCCTACATTTTTTTTGACTGTGTTGCTCTGTGTTTAGAGAAGTTATTGCCCAGGCTGTTCATCCAGAAGCTTTCAAAGTGGATTTTGATGTTTTATTCTCTCCTATTCATTTTTTAAATACACTTAGTTGACAGATATTGAATTAAGTGTTTGCCTTGCTTTTACTTTCTTTGCTTTTTTTTTTTTTTAATCTGAAAAGGAAAGTACAATGGCTTCCTCACAACTGTATCTCAATCTGCTTTGGAAGTGAACCACCACCTTGCAAATATTCTCAGTCCTAGTTATAGAATTTATAAACCTTTCTTGTTAAGAAACAATGCTCTGATAAAATCTGTAGCATAGCTTAGACCTCCCAAGGTTCTTCTATTTCAAATGGGATATCAAAGGACTGGAAAAGATTCAGAGAAAACTAACAAGCATGATCAAAGGTCTAGAGAAGCTTCTGTAAAAGGAATCAGTAGGTAAGCTAGCACCGAGCGATAACTGGTATATGATCACTGTTGCAGTGATAAATGGAAATGGTAATTAAGAATAAATTGTTTATACCTCTTCCAAGACAAGAACTTAGGGGGTCATTGAATGAGGTAAATGAATGACAGGTTCAGAGCAGAGATGGTTCACGCAACGTGCTATCTGTGGAACTACTTGCCATAGGGTGTTACAGATGATACAATTTTTTTATGGTTCAAAAATCAATTGAATAAAATACTAAAATAAAAATCCATTTAAGTAAATACAAGGTACAACCTGAATGTAGGAAAAGCCAAAGATCTCCAGTTGAGGTAGTCTAGAAATGACAGTGAGAATCACTGTTCTCATGTCCTTCCCTAAGCACCCATCATTGCAGACAGGATCCAGGGCTAGAGGGCCCTTTGCTCTTATGGAGCAGAGATGTCGTTATGCTCCTGAGGAAGCATATTGAATTATAAATATGATGAGGGTTGGTCATGTTATAGGTAGTCTGTTACAGAAACACTATTTTCTATTTCTGTCCAACCTGCTGCATAGGTTACGCTATTTCCACTTTCCATTTGTTGTATTCAAGCCTACGTGGTGATCTATCTGTGTTTGTATGTTGACAGGTCTATCAAAATGCCTTGGTAAGGATAAAACAGGCAACAGTGTTCAGAGAATGACTCTAACATGAGACATGGCAATCTACTTCTGGGAAAAAGAGGACAAAATTAGGTGGTCTTGTCCATGCAAGATAGAAAAAATTAAGTGACAGTAGGGTTATGGTTGTCTGCCAGCTAAAAAAACTGATGGCCTGCATGACTTCTGCGCCAATCCATTAACATGGTCATTTGGTTTATAGAAGTCATCCAGTTAGTACTCAGAAATATTCCATCTTGGCATCTACATCAAGATTAGGAGACTTGAAAACCTGGTATTTGTTAGTTATTATAATTTCCTGTTATTTAATCCTGTTGAAATTACAAACCCTGGCACAGCCCCTGGTAAGGGCTCTTGCCACACTGCCCAAGTTGCAGAAGGCAAAGGCAAGTGGGAGAATGAGGAACGGCCCACTGTAGGAGAAGACCAGGTTTGAGACCATCTGAGGAACCTGAAGGTGCACAAGTCCATGGGCCCTGATGAGATTCATCCTTGGATCCTGAGATAACTGGCAGATGAAGTTGCTAAGCTACTATCCCATCATATTTGAGAAGTCATGGCAGTCCAGCAAAATTCCCACTGACTGGAAAAGGGGAAACATAACCCCCATTTTTAAAAAGGGAAAAAAGGAAGACCTGGGGAACTACAGGCTGGTCAGTCTCACCTCTGTGCCCGGCAAGATCATGGAGCAGATTGTCCTGGAAAGTCTGCTAAGGCACATGGAAAATAAGGAGGTGATTGGTGACAGCCAACATGGCTTCATCAAGGGCAAATCATATCTGACAAATTTGGTGGCCTTCTACAACGGGGTTACAGCATTAGTGGACAAGGGAAGAGCAACTGACAATCTACCTCAACTTGTGCAAAGCATTTGACACTGTCTCACACAACAACACACTGGAGCACCCTTGATATGAAGACAGGTTGAAAGAGTTGGGGTTGTTTAGCCTGGAGAAGAGAAGGCTCCAGGGAGACCTTATAGCAGCTTTCCAGTACTTAAAGGGGGCCTACAGAAAAGGTGGAAAGGGACTCTTTATCAGGGAATGTACTGATAGGATGAGGGGTAACAGTTTTAAACTGAAAGAGGGTAGATTTAGATTAGATATTAGGAAGCAATTCTTTACTGTGAGGGTGGTGAGATACTGGAACAGGCTGCCCAGAGTAATTGTGGTTGCCCCATCCCTGGAAGTGTTCAAGGCCAGGTTGGATGGGGCTTTGAGCAACCTGGTCTAGTGGGAGATGTCCCTGCCCATGGCAGGGGGGTTGGAACTAGATGATTTTTAACGTCCATTCTAACTCTAACCATTTTATAATTCTTTGATTTATACTACAATATTCTGTAATTAAAAATATCTGAAGTATTGGGACTCTGGCATTTTTTGAAGTGATAGCGAGTAACTAACTCCTTCATTCATCAGGCCAACTCCTTCATTCTGCAGGCCAACATCTTGAGTAGAAGTGTAGAAATTAATTTACTAGTTTCAGCAAATCAGTCTGGTTTTGGGTTTCTTTTTGTTTGTGTGTTTGCTTGTTTTCCAGGAATGATCTAGGCAAAGCTAATCAGACTTGCTGTTGTGGATCTGACAGTAGTGCTGACATTGAATCTAATATGCTTAGTATGGCAGCAACAATAGCTCCTGCTATCCCATCTGGTAATCATCAGACGTTAGTCATTTTTTAAATGAAAGTAATAGGTATTTGCTATAACTGAGCAGAATCCATGTAGGCTCTTCTTGCTGAAGATGCGATTAAGAAAAAACAGAGAATTCTTGTCATTCTTGAGCCTTTGAAATGTAAAACAAAAGATGGATACGTGGATGTATTTTTATCTTCAGCTATTCCCTCATCCCCAGCAAAAGAAAGAATCTCTCTGCACATCTTATATGCATTTCCCATTTTTTTACTTAATAAGAGTGCTTTCTTTTACATAATACTTATATGAATAAAGGGTGTCATCAATGCTTATTATTAAGTAGGTACCATTATCTACATTTATTGCCTTACTAAAACAGCAGTTTAATCCAAGCAAAAGTAATGTTTCACTGTCAAGTACCAGAGCATGTAGTCAGGAAAACTGGCACTGACACTGTAATTACAGTTTGTCCCTCCTACCCCTACAAAAAAAAGATTTGCTGCTGGGGGACGTAAGTACTTGTGATAAAATTATGTACATAACTAGTTAAAGCACTTGTACAGAAATTTTCCTTGTAGCAGGTGTACTTTTGGTTTGTTTGACTGCACATTTCTTGAATATTATATCTTTTTCTATGATATATCTAAGCTAATTCTAGACAGCATTTGACTGGCAACTTTTGCTTTCCAGGAGGTGATTTATATTATTAATGTAACACTGGAGTTTGCTCAAGCTTTTTATAGAATATGCAGAGACTGTGGACTGTCATAGACTAAATTGGCTGCATTGTCTCAAAAGCATGACTTCATTGTCAGATGCTGGATTACCATCATTGCTTTTTTAGCTGTATTTCTGGTATTCGCAGTGTTTAAGTATTCCGTCTTACCAGTTTCTGAATGAATTGAGCTATTTTCAACCAAATGTGATAGAGGGAGAGAAGATGGAGCTTGGTGGTCATCAAACTGTGTGAGTTAGCCCCATGGAAGACACCAAAGAAAGTCTAGGAGAGACTGACTTAATAAAGCCCCAGCCTCAGCAACAGTTTCAGATAGTGTGAACACTTTTTTAGGAATCACTGTCAAAGTGAAATATGGATATAACATGGATTGTAAAATATTTTTCCTGCAAATAAATTTTGGAGGAAATCTTGACTCCAAATTAGGGAAAATACTCCATTGCTGAAACATAAAAACTACTGGCATTACTACGCTAAGATCTGATTCAATGCCCGTGATTATCTTTAGGAGTTTGCCAATAACATCAGGAAAGACATGATCAGAGTAGGAACATCAGTATTAGTTATGCAAGACTTGGCCATCCTAAACAAGCACATGAACATTGGGTGTTCCCACCTGTTCTGTGGAGCCATTGCTAATACCTCAACATGTTAAAAACCTCTCACTGTTTACAGTACAACTTAGGCTTGCCACACAACTGTAAGGTAATCTGAGGATATCTGCTTATGTAATAACGGCTGTTAAAAATTAAAGCTGTATTTAATTCTTTGAGTTTTAGTGTTCCTTGAGAGCAGTAGAACATATGGGAAGTGGGTTATTACGGGTATCTATTTAGGAACGTCAAAAAATTCTAATCAGTACAGTATGATGACATATTTATGTTAATTTTTGTGACATGGTCTCATTTCAGATGAAGTGGCTATCTGTCCTGCCCCAACAGTGTATTTTGCTGATGACATGTCTCCTAATGGCCTTGGAAGCTGTACCTATAGACATAGATAAGACGAAAGTCAAAGGAGAAGGTCATGTAGAAGGAGAGAAGGTAGAAAATCCAGTAAGTATAATGAAATTTATCTAATTAAGTATTTTTCCCTAATTGTTAGTAATCTGGCTATAGCGAACTCCCTGACACTTAGATGTTCTTTACTGGAGTTACTTGCAGGAAGGAAACTAATACTAGTCAGTATTGTCAAACAGCCTACCATCTACTGTGGTTTAAGTTGTTCTCTTTTATTTTTTTTCCATGAGCTGCTAAAGGTGAGGTGGCATATGGAAGGAATTCCCCAGCTTACAGTAGAAAGAACTGCTTACTGGTCCACAAAGACTTCTTCCAAGTGATTGAGTGGTGGCTTAGGAAATTCCAGTCAGTGATTCCAATTCAGTGTGTCCAATAGAAGAGTACTGAATGAATTGCACTCTTTTTAAAAAAAACAACAAACTATATTAACATGACAGGTGCTTGTGCATGACATGGATTCCTAAACATTTTTCTCCTCTTCCTTGTCAGTTGCTGAAACAAATTAATCATAAGAGTAAGTTGTTATAGGGCAATGATGGAAATCAGAAAAACCAAAGATGTGTAAGACAGGATAATGCCTGTGTTGCTGAGATTTGAGTTTCAGTTTAATCGTTGTATTTAAACAATGATTATGAAATGTTTGGTAGTATATTTGTTCCTCAGTTTCACATTTTTATTTTGAAGGATACAGGACTTTATTACGATGAATATCTCAGGCAAGTAATAGATGTCTTGGAAACAGATAAGCATTTCAGGGAGAAACTCCAGACTGCTGACATAGAAGAAATAAAGGTAAGTACAAAATAATAATAAAAAAAAGTTAAATAAGGTTAATTAAATCCATAATCATGAGCCATGTATGTTGTATTCCTTCTTCCTTTTCTTTCTTCATACTCCTCTCAATTTTTGTCGTCTTAAATTTCCTCTCATTTTTATTTACTTGGGTATTTAACTCTTACTAGATCTTTGTCTTTAGTCAAGGGACAGCAGAAGTTCTGTTCATTAAAGAATATCCCATAGCATAAAAAACCCAACCCCAACAACATATGCTTGAACGCACAGCTTTTGCCTTCTGCCTATCTACTAAAAAGCCAGTTTCAGACTTCCTACAGGTAGGTGAACCTTCATGTACATCAAAACAGCTGGAAGCGTAGCTGTTAACTGTTGCCTGATGAGTAATTTGGAACACTGTTTTGAACATAGAGGTATATCTGCCTTCTGAGATTAAGATAGTCTGTCACAAATGAATATGATGACATGGAAGAGAATTACAAGAAAGTCGTATTTTAAAGTCTAGGGAAGTTGAGGAATTGTGCTAGAGGTAAAGTCAGTGTATATAGGAATAAAATAGACCTCTGACTTTCTCCACTGCTGTCCTTTCTTTTGTGCCAATCCACATAGCACTCTCTCCAAAACCTCACCACATTCTTGTCTTTTCTACTTTAGTTCCTGGCTGTAGGTGGTGGCTGTTCTGCATTCCCCTTTATGAGCTAGAAATTCAGCAAGGGACAGGTAGGAAACAGTCTAAAGTGATAGACTTAAAGAGGAGATCCTGCCTTTTGCATTTCCTTTAATCCCTCATGTTGCCGTTGGCAGCTTTTGGCTCCTTTTTCTTCCGTGCTACATGTAGTGTAACCCTTGAACATTACTATCCATTTCCAGATCCTGATAAATATTCTTGCAATACACATTGGTGGCTGTTGCTGTCCTTGTACCTTCTCCCAAGTCTTACAGCTGTCATCAAGTGGATGAAGAACACAGCACTTTCTGTGCATCTCACAGTTCTTTTGAGTTAATTTGAAAACATTTGATCAAGAAATTTGTCACTTCTTAAATGTTATTAGCTGCTTCAAGGTCATGCTTTTGCTCTTTGAAGGAGCAAGATACTTAGAAATTCTCTTTTCAGAAAGCTTTTAGGATTCCTCTCTGTTTCTATAACCATAGGTTTAAAAAAATTTGAATCTGCTCTTTGAAAAAAATTTGAGATTCTTATCATATGGGCTCAGTATTGCCAAAGACTGCCACTAGTCTGCCGTCTTGCAGCTCATGTCTAATGGGAATCCTAAAGGCTACTTTCTTCTAGTTTTTACACATAACTTGTTTTTTGACAGAGTGGAAAACTAAGCAGAGAGCTTGATTTAGTAAGTCACCATGTGAGAACACGACTGGATGAACTAAAAAGACAAGAGGTGGCAAGATTAAGAATGTTAATTAAAGCTAAAATGGATTCCGTTCAAGGTAAGAATGCAAAATTTAACTAGGTGAGTTAACAGATGGGGTTGTGCTGGAAAGGTGCCCAAAATCTATCAGTTGTGCTTTGTTTGTTGTCAACAATAATGACTGTAAACCGAAAGTGAGTGTCCTTTCTGAGCTGGCCTAGGGCCAGTAACAGGAAGCTGGGGAGATGAGAAGTGCCATCTGTATTTTATAAATAACTAAACTTGATTCTGGCAGTGGATTTTTCCCATACTTCTAGTCTTTTTCAACCTCTTCTTTATTTTTGTAGTGCATCAATGTATAGATTACCCACTGAGAACTAGTAACATAGTAGGACTATGTTTAAGAATACAACATGATATGGCATTTCATGTCTTTACAGGGTAAAAAATGACTTGCGTTTTTGGTTTGGTTTTTTTTTTCTTACAGTCAATTAACACAAAGTTCTCCATTTTCTCCTTTCCACCAATTAGCATTACTGTAGATTATAGATTATTATTATATATTATAGATTTATAACAAACATTAAACATCTCAGTTCAGAAGATTATTTTTGAAGCAGTTTTAAGCTCCTGAATAAAGAAAAACATTTGGAATGAAAAGAATTTTCCATAGCATTTTCTTAATTGCTAATAAAATCATACAACTCAGGCAATTTCTTTTAATGAATAAAGTATACAGGTTTCTAATGATTCTGATTGTTCTATGTTTGTGTGGGAAATGGTTCTATCCCTTTTTATTTCTTATTACCAAAGACTTTTTGAAGTTTGCATTTAGAACTAATTCTCTAAATTTTGTATTAGTGGTTTCTTTCTGAAGATAATCAGTAGCTCATAAACAAAGATCCTAATGATGGACTGCATGACCTTGTTTCTGAAATGCAGTTTTTCACAAAGAAGCTCTAATAAAAAGGTCTTAATTTGCCTATATAGATTATTTTATTATTAAAAATATTTGGAAGTTATGGGGAGGCATCCCACTGAATTGAATAGGTAACGTATCAATTTAAAATACTCCAAGAATAAGGATCTGTTTCTAGGCTAAGTTGAATTTAGAGGTGGCAAGTAGGCTGAAGAAATTTGCATGTGCAAATATGAGTTCATGGGGATGCTACTAGGGTCAGGAAAGCATGAGATTAATTTGGGAAAAAAAGATATTCACAGTGTAGTAGCTTTCCAATTAAGTCTTTACGTGCTACCATAGTATAATTAATGAATAATAATGTTAAGTTGGCTGAGGGCATCAAATCACCTTTCTGTCCTTTGCTTTCTTTTAATGAAAGGTCTAGTTCAGAGAGTACAGTTTACTGTTAGCTAGACAGTGCAGACCAGCAGTAGCCCCTCCACAGGAGTCCGTGCATTGCCTCACATACCTGCCAGACTCCGTGTTCATCTTCCTCAAGTGGCTCGTTAGCTGCCAAGAGCCCAGTCTCATGCTCCTGTTGCAGGCAAGCAGTCCAGTGACATCATGGTGACACTCACAGTGAGCTAGTTGACAGCAGGTAATGATACCTGATTGTTTACATAGTAATTTTGTGTATTTTGCATTTTTTTAATAGTTTAATGGACTGATTACTTCTAGCCCTCTCTACTTCCATAAGCCAAGAGTGCTTTAGAAAAATAATTCCCCCCAACAGATCAGATCTGTTACAGTGTAAGTGAGATCTTACATTTGGGAAAGAATAAGAACAGATTATTCCAGCTGAAAATATTCAGATGACTTCTAAGATGTGAAAACAAAGGGAGTGGGAAAAGATTTTGTGAATTTTATAATAAGCCCGACCAGCAAGTACTTCACACCACATGCAAAAATATGGCCAGACTATCTATAAAATACAGCTGCATCTGTACAACTATGCAACATCTTGGAACATGTACGAAAGAGCATTCTATAGTAACAGCAGGCAGAGCTGTTTGATTTCCTTTTATTTGTTCTGTTAATCTTTTCCCTGTAATACCACTTAATATTTTAGTCTTCTATCTGATCTAAAAAAAAAAAAGCACAGAAACCCCCCCATTTTCTTCCCTCTCAGATGGATAAGGTTTAGAAAAACCCAAACAACCAGACTTGAGATTATATTCTGCATATATTTAATCCTGATACAGATGTGTTTTTAAACATTTGCACCAAGATCCTACTAGACTGATCAGTACAAGACAGAAGAATGCTAGGGGTTAGGGGTTGGGTCTCAAATAAGACAGCAGTGTGGCAAGTAAATACTGTCAAATAGAATGAGTCTTTTCCCATAAATATAAGGAATGCGGGAAAATGGGTTTGGGGGCAGGTTTGTTTTTGTTTTGGTTTGGTGTTTTGTTTGTTTTTTAAAAAAGCTTATTATTACACTTCTAAAAAATGTTTCAAAAGCAGGCTAAGGCGCATATATTTCAACAGAAATTATGATCTCACCAGGGAGGAATGATGGTTGAAATCTGCCCCAGCCAGCGTTTGCTGTTTTGTGATAATACAAACACAGCATTGAGTGTAAGATAGATAGTTTACCAAAGAATAGTTTACCAAAGAATAACATGTTCAAAATGTTTTCTTTTTTTTTCCAAATAAATAAAATATTGTTTGCTAAGCCATCTAGTAAAAGCTTGTCAAAATTGTTATGTTTAATATATCAAAGTGTGTCCTGCTTATGATAGCATTATTATCTAGCATTAGCAGTTAGAAGCCATGGTAACAGCTAGAAAAGCCTGATGTAGAAATGTGTTTTGTTGTTAGTGCATTGTATATTGATATTGTTGGGTATAGTTCCTGTTATAAGGATGAGAAAAATGTTTTCAGCTTTTAGGCATAGGACCTGACTCTCCACTGTTTCGCACTTCTTGTTTTGCACAAATGAAATTTGAGTATCTGCTTATCTGATTTTATATAATTTTACACCATATTGTACATACATCTTTGGCCGGATATAATTCATTTTCATTTGCAAAATGTACAGGACAATAGAAGAGTCAGACTTCTCACACTTCAGAAAAAAGATGCAATTTGTTGTCTGTGATACTGCACATAACTTCAACTGTGTCATTTATATAAAAGGGAATAAAATATTTTTCTTAGTTTGTGAAGCTCAAATTGGTTGCACATTTCCTTGCTGAAACACAAGCCTTAATTTGTGCATGTTAAATTATTACGTGCAGTGAAACACTGACACATCAGAAGGAATATAGTGCAAACTGCTATCAAGTTTGCCAGTCTCCTTCAGGAAAAGCAACTTTAGAAGTCCTGTTATAATTGCTCAGACAGTGAAAAAATTATCCAGTCCTCAGGGAGCCTCAAGTGCTTACAAGGCACAAGCTCCTGTATGAAAGTTTTTAACTTCCTGATCTTGCTTGATTTAAAACTTATTTTAATGTTTTACATTTGTACCTTGTTCTTTCAGATACTGGCATAGACCATCAGGCTCTCCTTAAACAATTTGAACACCTGAACCATCAGAATCCTGACACGTTCGAACCTAAAGACTTAGATATGTTGATCAAAGCAGTGAGTGCTAGATATAAAATACTATGGGTTTTTTGGTATTAATTATTATGCTTTTTCTCTGGTAAAGGCAAATCCCTTTATATATACACCACTTTTTTATAAGCGAGATGCAGTTTTCATTTTCAGAGAAAAGTCATTCAGAGAGAAGTGTCTTCATTGTACACTTGAAAACTGTTGTCAGTGTGCACTATGTTGAATAACCCATAAATTTTGGAGTGGCATCTTAATAGGACTTGCATTCATGTGCCAGTATAAACAACTTCGGGAATAAAATACGCCTTTCTGGGAGCATTTAAATTAAATGCAGTTTTGATAGGGGTACATTTTTCCCAAGTGTATTTTCTGATTTTGAATTCTGAATGATTTAAGTGTCTCACAGAATGACATAAAAAAATCATCCCATAACTAGCCATTTGAATTTTGGGATCTGTTATATGTATCAAGCTGCAAAAACACAGCAGAGTAGAATTTAAGATATCAATATTAGAAATTGCATATGCTGGGCATGGCATTCAGTGTCTATTTAGCAGATTCGGTATCAATCACGGGTGAGGTTGGTTTTTTTTTTTTCCAGTGCATGTTTATTAAGGGGATGCAGTTAAGCTAAGCATGGCGTGGCTTTTTTCAACTGCTGGAAAAAATACGCTTCCCAAGGGGAAAAAAGGCTTTAATATCAGATACGCTTTAGCAAGCACTGCATGTTTGACGTGAGAATTTGACAGTTTTTGTATTTTCAAAATAAACGGAAAGCTAAGGTATATTTTAAGCTTCCTGTCATTTTTGTGGATTTTTTTTACCCTTGGAAAACTTTATCTCCATTTCTGTAAAATTATTTTTTATATAGGTATTATAAAGTTTCTTGCCACTTCTGAGCATCACTTCTGGGCAAATTCTGATTGGCTAGGAGAAGCATATCCTCAGCAGGGCAGTTCTTTCTCTTATTATATTATTTTTCTCATCTTTTCATTTCTCAGCTGAGATATTGACAGAGTGTAATGGGCATTTTAGGGGGTCTGTGCTTTGGAATTGTTTTTGAAAAGGTACAGTGAATCTGAAAATTAAAATGTAAATAATGGGAAGACTATATCAGGTATGAACATGTTACTTTGAAAAGCATTGCCAAAACATCCTGTAATACCTTGAGCTGTCTGAAAGTATCTGAAAAAATCTCTCAACTCTGTACAAGTACTTGTCAGAAATTCTTTGCTCATACCCTTTATCTCCATATAATTGGACTTTTTGATTTAATCTTTATTAAGCTACTGCAAACTAACTCCCATTATTAATGAAGGCACTTTTTTCATTAAATTGTAGGATAAGCTACAGATGTTCTTATTCTGAAATAAATAAGGAGTTAGTGGCACTATTGAAGCTGTGCTTAATTAGAATGAGACATACTTAACTTGAGTTAATTTATCATTAATTGATGAGAAAGGACACCTTGATGCCTTCTCTACAGTACTGTGTAGTTGCAAAAATTGTCCATCAGTTGAACCCTTGCAAGTTAATTTCTGTGAAAATAACAAAGTGAGGAGGGTTGTCTTTGCATCACTGTCATGTGAAAGGAAACCATCGACTAGTCTACCTCATGTTTAAAAGCACAATGGCAATATGGCCAGCCTTGCCTACAGATCTGAACAATACAGTGTTTTTAATGTCATATGTGTTAACATAATTGTGTGGCATAATCATATGTCCACATATGTCTGTATTTTTAGGCTACAAGTGACTTGGAAAACTATGATAAGACCCGCCATGAGGAGTTTAAAAAATACGAGATGATGAAAGAACATGAAAGGAGAGAGTATTTAAAAACACTGGATGAAGAAAAGAGGCAGCGAGAAGAATCCAAATTTGAGGAGATGAAGAAAAAACATGGAGATCACCCTAAAGTTCACCATCCTGTAAGGCCACAGTCTGTTCTTACATGATTAGGTGGAAGGTTTTCTTTCCAGAGAGAAAAAAATGATGAAGAGAAGGGTATATCTTGTTTGCTCTCAGTATTTGCCTCTTCTCATTCACATAGGAGCAGAGCGTGGGAACAGTGTTGAGAGCATTACAAAACCCACTATATATATACCCCCATTTTTTCTGTAGAAGTATGCTATTTGCTGGCAGAGTTAATATTTACAAAGAAGCTAAAACTCAAGAGGAAGAAGCCAGAATGGTATTCAAAACTGCAGGGATGCCTTCACGATATGCCTGACTTGCAAGGGACTCTGTCACAGCACAGTTTTCCTCTAGAAAAGGCAAACTAATTTAACTCCCTTCAGCTATTGTTTCTATACGAGTATGGGTGCCCATTACTGATTATTACACGTGTTCCTTTCCTCAGAATATGTATTTCCTTGACACTCGCTCTTTCCCTGGGCCTTTCTGTCTAATAAAAGTATTAGACCTGACCAAAGGGGAATTAAAGAAAATTCCACTGATTCCATTTGCAACATGACTAATCAGAAAATAAATCCTTTCAGAGAAACTGTAATGCAAAGGTAATGCAGAAAAATTACACTTAATAATTTTTTTAATAGTTTTTCTTTGTAACCAATCTATAGGGAAGCAAAGATCAGCTGAAAGAGGTGTGGGAAGAAGCAGATGGACTAGATCCTAATGAATTTGACCCCAAAACATTTTTCAAACTACACGGTAAGAGGTTTAGTTTAATTTAATAAACAAGTGAAGTGACTTTCTGTTACCTTACCTGAGGGAAAGTTTGTCTTAACACTAGCATAAAGTCTTATATCTCAAACAATTTGGATTAATCTGAAGAATATGGAAGAGATAATATTTGTGTTATTATTTGTAAGTTTACTGCAAAGTTTTAAATGGGGTTTAAAAGTTAAAAACAGGGTTTTGTTTAACTACTCATAAAATCGTACAGGTAATAACCATTAGTGGTTGCTCAGGGAAATATGGGTACTCAGAGGGCTGTCCATAACTATAACTTTGCTTACGCACACACTAGGAATAAACGCTCAGAGGTGTTTGTGGGAAAACCTGCTTTCTCATCATCTCTGCTGTTAAGTGCCAGACTCTCCTTATCTTTGCAGCGGTCATAGAAGTGCCAAGCCTCTTCAAAAGTTGCAAGATTCCCTCAATAAAACGAAAACCACAATGACCCCCAATCCTCCCTCTATATTTCTGAGCAGCATGCAGCTAGAAACAATAAAATAGTAGCAGAGAGGAGGATGCATGTCAATGGGCATTTTGCTTTAAATGTGATTGTATAAATATGTAACCTTATATCCTGATGTTGTTAAATGCTTCATAATAAAGTACCCTTAAGCAGATCCTGCCTGGCACTGGCCTGTGAAGAGTTGAACAGTACACAGAATTTGACTAGTCACAAAGATGATAATTTAACTGAAGAAAAGTGCTCTAGCTTGAGTCTGAACTTTTATCTTGGTTTATAAAATATATAAATATGTATTATAGTTATTAAACCTTATTTCTTCTTTATAGAAAGAGATCTTGAAAGATAATTTTCTGAAAATTTTTGGTAGCTTTTTTGTGCAAATCTTACCAAAACAGAAATAGCTGAAACAACCTTTTACCTTAGAGCTTAGTATATAAAAAGCTTTGAAGCAATTAAATAAAAATATTGCATAATAACACTCATTTGAAGTAGACATTGTCTTTCAGTTTCAGAGGTAGTGTAACAATATTCAGAGTAGAATGTAGGATAAGAGATGGATCATTAGTTATCAAGTATTCTTATCTTTGCATTTGTCATGAAAATTCATTTTATGGCGATCTCACGTGCTGCATATTTACATAGGTGTTCACATAATTCTTTAGGTTTTTTGGGGAGTTATACTGTTGGTTAACAAAGCTTTTCTACAGATTTTTGTTGCTCCTGAATCTATTTACAAGTTTGGTTGATAAATTGGGGCAACTTGTTCTCAGCAATATTTTTTGGCAATTGCACTCTGCGCCATCCTGTCGTGACCTACTTCTTCAGTTTGCTAATCTAAGAAGTAGGGAAATTGCTCTAGACTTGTCCAACCAACCAAAAATGGCAATACAGTACAGCCAGTGCCTGCTAAAAACCTAAACAGAAAAAATGACCTATGTAACCAGCATCTTGTTAAATGAGGTTTTTAATCCACGTGAGATGTGTATGCTGATACTTACTTAACTCATCGAGAACTATTACATGTATTACTTTCTGTACATACTCAACTTTTATTTTCAACGTTTCTTTTTGTAGATGTCAATAATGATGGTTTCCTGGATGAGCAAGAATTAGAAGCCCTATTTACTAAAGAGGTAAAGAAAAAATAGTTCAAAAACTTAACTTTTTTCAGTAAGTGGTTAGAGGGATTTCTGTACTCTTTCCAAGTATATCTGGGGGCTTTGGACTACAAATTAGAGTATTCATGCCAAGTTTTCTGCATTGTTAATGTTTCTACAAAAGTGTAAAAATATATCAGCAGTGAAAATAAAGTAGCTGAAGCACAGGACTCAGGCACCAGAGATCTAGTGCTCATGTATTTCTCTGCCACAGGCTTGTTTGAGATTTTGTAATTAATCTGCAGGATAGCTATACCTGTATAAATTGCAATGTAGAGAGCTGCAGTCATACTAGGTGCAGCCTGGTAGAGTTTCTGAAGCTGGGTATCTGTGATCATTCAGTGCTATCTAAAGTCATAAGACTTGTTGAGAGAAGAAGGGTCACGCTTGTGCATATTAGCTGAAAGACAGCACATTGTGGAAGCAGCTACAGAAATTTCACGTATTTCGTATCTAGCTAGTTTGGAGGACATGGACATCCGATAAAGTAGACAGGCTCTTAGTTTCTTGAAGCCTTGCTTTATTGTCTGTGAAAAAATGCAACTATTAGTACTTCTTTGCCTCCCAAAGGGATAATGATAGCCATGTACTGAAATTCTACAGTGATGGGAATTGCAGAATCAATAAGTAAACAAAGGGCCTTGGTCTTCATTTTTTCAGTAGGTTCTGTTCTGGTATAGCAGAAAAACAGCCCTAAACTTCCCATTCAAAGATCCAGTACTGTGGCTGTCAATATGTAGTCCTACATTTTTTTCTAAGTTTCATAGGTCAGGGAGGAAAAGTGCTATATAATGTATATAGAAGCTTATAAATTCAAACTACTGTACATTTTTGAATAGATTAATTTTGGAAACACAGATTTCTATCAGTACTTTGCCATAATCCTCTCAATAATACAATGAAGATATATGGCAGTCTTTTTTGACAGATTTGTCCCACCATTTTGCAATTTTGTAGTTTAAAAATAAATAGTCTGGGGCCTTAAAATTACCTATGGCTAAGCAAGCAAAGCTTAAAGACTAAGAAAGATAAGTAGAAGCAAATAAGCATAAACTCACCAGAAAGACATTATGCAAGAAGAGAAGTGGACCTTTAAATTAAAGCACTCAGTTTGTCCGGTGATATCCTGAATGCTTACAGGGTCATCTGCATGCTCTGGTAAAAAAGCTACTCTCTCCTGTTCC
Source organism: Chroicocephalus ridibundus (assembly GCF_963924245.1). Classification (NCBI taxonomy): domain Eukaryota; kingdom Metazoa; phylum Chordata; class Aves; order Charadriiformes; family Laridae; genus Chroicocephalus; species Chroicocephalus ridibundus. Next base: position 16,013,602 of record NC_086287.1, read on the forward strand.
AGAAACCACGTGGAAACTCTTGTCTGCTTTGAATCGAACATAGGATCAGACTATGCATGCTGAGGTCAATTTTACTTTAATGTCCACAGTGCTAAATTATAACAGACCACATGAATTAACTGAAAATGTCATTCTTAGCAATGAAAGGCTCACTTGTTTCTTAAATACTATGCTAAGAGAGGAGAATTACACACACTCTCACTCTATGGTAAAAATGGTGAACTCAACATCTCACACTACTGTTTCAAATATGCTCTGTCATTTGAATGAGCAGCCCTTTCTCCAAACTAACATTTGCTAATTTTGAATTTCAGCTAGAAAAAGTTTACGATCCCAAAAATGAAGAGGATGACATGGTTGAAATGGAAGAAGAAAGGCTCAGAATGAGAGAACATGTAATGAATGAGGTGGGGACTGATGTTTAGTAGAGCTGCTGATTTCCTTCTATGTTCAAGAAATACAGTCCTCCTAACATGAAGGGTTGTCCAAGTACAGCAGAAAGGGACGACCTGACACACTGAACGCTCTTTGTGCTGGGATTCACATAAAGTTACAACTCTCAAGTCCTGCCCCCATATTCTGATGTAAATGCCTGCTGGCAATTTTTTATTTAAGAAGTTCTAGGGAAGAAATTGTGCTGTAGCTTCCCGTATTTTGCAGGTACTGAGATTCAGTAGAAATTCCCTGTGACTTTTGTGTCAAACAGGGAAGACTGTAAATGTGCTTTTGCACTTGGCAAATGGGTAAGATTGAGGTGTGAGAAGAGGGAGTAGAGAATGTCGTCTTTCATTTGGCTCCCCTTTGTCCCTTCAGAAGGGGGCTCAGAGCTCAAGGTGTCACCTATGACAGTGAATACCTTTACTAGTTCTGATAGGTTTTCAGCTCAGGAGACTGAGGAAAGGGAAGATGATGTTTTGAACCGTTGTGTTTTTCAATGATATCTTTTCTGTGTTCAAATATGTTCCTTAAGCTTGAGGAACAGAGCAAGCCTGGTCTCTTAGTCATAAAGGGAGGCGTTTCCTCCCTTCCCCTTAAGGATTCTGACGCAACTCAGTTAGGGTTCTTTTTATGTTTTAAAACCTCCCTATCCAATAGTGGAGATTACTCTGACTCACAGTTATGAAACTATTACCAGAAAGCTATAAAACGTTTTTCTCAAAAAAATCATGCGTGCTATGATTAGCATTGGGGCTGTGACCACAAATAATGTTTTCAATGAAGCCAGTGGATTGTGAAGTAAAATGTGAGGATTTACTTTTTATTTCCATTTTTGTTAAGCTATATGAGCTTATGTGAGAGGTTTTCAGAAGATGTTGCAGGCACTGCCTTCAAAATGGGACAGTTTAAAAACAAAACGTTTGTATTTGAGGACAATTGCATTAGGAAATTAAACATTAGCTCCACCAAAACCCATCGTTTAGGTTGAGTTTAATTTTTTGCTTCAACTAGGTTGACATCAACAAGGACCGGCTAGTGACTTTGGAAGAGTTTCTGCGAGCTACAGAGAAAAAAGAATTTTTGGAGCCAGATAGCTGGGAGGTAATGAGAATGTGTTCCAAGTGCAACATACTGCACTGTTACCATCACTCTAACCAGGAAACCAAATGGCATGTCTCTGACCTTTGCTTTTTTTTCAGTCCTGTTTTGGTATGCATGTGGTTAAGCGCCTTAGCTGTATGTAATGTACAAAATGTAGCAGATAATGTAATGCAGATGTAATCTTTATGGTCCACACACAAACAGAAAAGGTCTTGCGCCACCCTGTGGATTCTAGAAGAGTTTTTCCCACGTGCTTTTCAAACAGAAAATGGACATTTTGTTTATGAATCACTTTAAAGGGAAGATAAGAGCTCAGCTGGAAGCAAGAGGATTTCTTTCTGTCCTTCCCCTAAATCTATGGTAGAATTTTGCTGAGAAAATATCTGAGAAACAGCTATTTTGCTGTTTCTTACAGCGATTGTACTAACCCTTTACAGTGTCATGTCTGGGTATTTTGATGAAAATTCTGAGAGTTATTCAGTGAACTGTACAATTCAGCTAATAATAATTTAAATGGGAAGATAATAAAAATAAATATTCATTCCTGCCTAAATATTCACGTTTATATCTATTTTCTTGCAGACACTAGATCAACAGCAGCTCTTCACTGAGGACGAGCTGAAGGAATTTGAAAGTCACATTTCTCAGCAGGAAGATGAACTTAGAAAGAAGGCAGAAGATCTTCAGAAGCAGAAGGAAGAGCTACAAAGGCAGCATGACCAGCTTCAGGCTCAGAAACAAGAGCTTCAGCAGGTACACTTATGAGAATAGAATCTCCCCCCCCCTCCCCCCCCAGTCTTCTATATCCTTATATGTGTGACAGGTCATGACAATTTTCAGCTCTGGAGCATTTTTTACCTTGATTTCTCATATGAGTCCCAGCTGAATTCTAAACTAATGGTACCACAGCAAAACACAATCAATTATTCAGGTTTATAGCAAACGATGCAAGCGTATCAACTCAGTAGTATACCCATTAACAAAGACTTTAAATAATGACTGCAAAATTTGTTTTAAGGGTGTTTATTTATGTCACATCAGAGAAAGTTGACAGAATTAAGTTTTTCAACTGGTGTTTTATTTTTCACCAGGTTGTAAAACAGATGGAACAAAAGAAACTACAGCAAGGAAATCCTCCCGCGGGACCAGCTGGAGAACTGAAATTCCAACCCCGTATGTATCTTTTTGTGTAGATACAGAAACTTTAAAATAAGATCTCCAAGTCATTAAAGCTATATCTTCTGTTTAAACTGTAATATAATGTGGTTTTAATGATCTCTGTAGAGAGATTTACTAAACTGTCTTTAAGACGGAAGTATAACGCTGCTAAAGTATTCCTGAGATCTCAATGCTTTTAAGTCCATACTAAAAAAGCAGTTCTAACAGTTCTAACTCAAGGCATCCAATGGGCAGAGGAGGAGGATGGTGTTGTGCCTATCAGACTAAAAATACTGAGATCTAGGATATCTAGGATTTCTGAGCATCCAGAGAAGAATAGAGGCATACAAATGACCAAGTCTGTCCAATGTTCTATGGCTGCATTACCAGTCTCAAACTGCGGAACAAATCAAAGTGTTTAAATGCTTTCAACAAGTGTATCCTTTGTGGCCAATTTACCAGCAGCTGGGAACAACATGACATGACAAGTTAGTTTTAGACAGTGTGAATGACCAATTGCTTCAACACCCTCAGAAGAAGATAGTGTCATAATAAATCGTTGCATATGCTCATTGGTGGCAACAAAACAGCCAGGTATATATTAGCACTTCTTACTCGTAACACATTGTCCATGGGTTTTTTGTGCTTTAAAGGGGCTCTGCTCTCCCATGCATCCTAACTTTGCTTTTTCTCCCCCTCTAGAAAGGTTGAAACTAATCTGCCTGTATTGGCTTCCATGTTCATGTGCTAACATTATTAGTAGATCTCAAGAACTTCTTGACATTCATCTCAAACATAACACTTCAGACTATATCCAGGCAGCCTTTTGAATACTGGAAGCTCTTAACTGCTCCTGCAGGGCCAGCAGCGGGATTTCAAACTTTAAACGCTATATTCAGTGATTACAGCTTACTTTGTTGAGTACCCTGAAATTCTATCCCTAAGCCACTCAGTTCTGTGAAAAGAAATAATGACATTTTGGTACCAATTTAACTTTGTCTTTCATTTGCTTCAAAACTGCCTGTGGGTAATTCCATTTTATGATCCTTAGTTCTGAGAGCCTCGGTTCCCCTTACCTTCAGAAAAAACATCATGTGTAATAGCGGATGCCCTGGGAGTTGGACTAATGATACATCTTTTGATACTGGCAATATTGTAGCATATACTGTTCTTAACACATACATTATTTTACGTAAAAACTTTTTGCAAAGTCGTTTTATCAGGTGTCATAAGAATTCATTATATCAGCCAGAACTAGTCACTACTCATTCACGGATTTAAGGAGGTCCAAGTAGACAATATTTCTAATCTGTAGGCTATTGGAGCTACTAAGAGTAATTTAAGGAAAAAAAGAAAATCACAAAAATGCAGCTGCAAGTTCTGAAATTGTCAGCAAACTATGAACATTAGTATTATTCAAAGGTAGCCAAAGCGATAATGCTGCAAGTATTGTACACAGTAAGGAGTAAATACAGGAGCAAGTTGGTTTTGTTTTGTTTTTGTTTTTTTTTTTTTTTTTTGCAAGCTTCCTGTATTGGGATTAAAAGTTTCATAAACGCGTAATATATTTCAGAAAGAACAACCTCCAAATAACCAATGTGTTTTGTAAGTGAAAATACTTCACAGGAACCACTAATAATTTAAGAGGAAACTCTGAATATTGTAACAATGCAGTCTATTGGGTAATCTCAATCCATTGTAATTGTTAGTAACATACAAAATTCTTGATCCCGCTTACAAACAAAAAACCAGAAGGTTTTGTTTGATTGTCCCTACACTAGAAACTTTCCTTTAGAGACTTTTCACATTTGCGGCCAACTTAAATGAGAAGTTACAAATGGTTTCATTCTTGTTTTACAGCTGGGGAACACAAAGTTGGAGATGCACCAAAACATCCTGCGGGAGGTGATCAGCCTTTACCACCAGGACATGTCCAAGAACCAGCTGCTAGAACTGATCAAGTTCACCCTTAACCACTCGTGCCTCAACTTTATAGCATCTTTATTATCTGGGGTGGGGGGGGGGGGAGGGCAGGAAATCAGAGTGCAACATGAACTCTCCACTTTCTTCCTCAGATTGTAAAATCATTGGGAATGTTAGAGGTAAAGTATCAATCAGATTTGAATCATAAATTAAACTAATTTTCTCCTTAATGCATCAGTGAGAAATACAACAAGGGGATTATTTAGAGGCTATAATGGAGGAGGGAATTAATGGAACTATTAATACTAAAGGTTTTTATGGCTAGGGGACTGAGCTGTTGAACTCTTCTCTTACAAAAAGGGGAGGAGATGTCTGCTATTCTGTGTTTAGGCACAAATCGTAATCTTCTCAGAGAGGAAGCAGGGAACTGGCCTGAATGTCAAGTTAGGTCTAGTTTTATGTAGAAACTCTTTCCAGAAATGCTGAGAAGCAAAATATGGGGAAACGAAGACCATAGATAAAGGCCTACCATTTCCAGCACTCCCAAACCCTTTCTTCTTTGAGACCAAATAAAAATCAGACTCCTAATTCTTCATCACAGAAAATTTGCACTTTCTAAAAACTAAATATAGCAAAGAATTACGTGGAACAGTGAATATTTTTCATGTTTACAGAAGCCTAAGAATTTCACTGTAAGCCTTCAAAAGGAATACTGTATTTCTGGTGTATTGATCTGAACCGTCCTCCTTGTTGAGATTAATTCTGTGTAGCAGTTGATTACTCAACTGGCTCTTGGGACAGTACTTTTGTCCCTGTTTCTTTCATCAGGTGCCAGCTGATCTCAAAATTTTGCATGTTATTAGGTAAGCTTTTTATGTTGATGGAAGTATTGTGCAAAACAGAGCAAGACTCATTGTCTTTTTCTGTACAGATTATCCTACCTCCTATGATAATACCAGATTTTTCAAAATGCACCACAAGCTCTTCTCAGACATGAATCTTTGACTTAAGAGCCTCACTATTAACTCTTACTCATCTTTCAGCAGTTGGTGTAAGTTTAAGAAGTGTTCTAAAACAGGGGTGCTACTTGATTGTATTATTTTGGTATTGAACCAGGATAGGTCCCTAATATTGTAAGCCAAGATTTTACAAGAATAAGTTAATTTTCCTGTGGGTTTTACTGTAATGTTGAAAAGTCGTGTGATTGTCCTTGCTTGTCACGCATTTCAGACTGAAAGTGTCCTAAAGTGTAAACCCTGCATGGGTTTTTTTGTTTGCTTGGGTTTTTGTGTGTGTTTTTTTTTTAAACCTGCATTGTTCTGATTGTATAATGCTGGCTTTGAAGTGATACACACACACACACCCCTTCGCAAGTATCCTTTGCATTTCCTTCCTGTTCTATGGCTAACTATTGACAGTGTCATTAAAAAAGATCATTTGGGGTTTGAGCAAAGAAACAGAGGCAAGGCTGTGTTACAGAAAGACGTTCCTTTCAGAATAAGACTTGAATATTTTAGGCAAAGTCAAAAAAGCCAGGAGGCAATTACTGACATTTTGTATTGATGTTTGTGAAGTTTCTCACTCTGAAGAGCTTTGATTGATTGAAGCTAGGCATATTCCTTCCATGTTTAAGGCTTCTTTCATTAGGACTGCACACATTCTTGTTCTCCACACAATATAATAGAATTCACTGCCCGAACAGAGTAGGTTTCCTTATCTGTTTCATCGTATTAGTTGTCATGTCACATTTCCTTCATACCACTCAAACAATTGGACTTCATTTACCTCTCTTTTTTTTTTTTTTTTTCTTCTTTACACCAGTGGTTAACATTTTAATTTAGTTTCCAAAACTAGTGTCTCTCCACTGTTCTTTATTTCCATGCATTTCTAACATCAGTTTGATTATGTCTTTGTCACGCAATTAAAATACCTTTCAACAACTTAATCTGTTTGCTAAGAGGCCCAGACATAGTTACAGCTACATCCAAACTAACAGAGTTTCTCAATGCACAGCCCTGGCTTTGGGGATGTAGCCTGATAATGGGTAACAGAGCAAGGAGGGAAACAAAGGGGGAATTATTCGCACATCATGGAAAAGGTGAGGGGAAATATTTTTTGTGTTCTCCCCATCCCATGTGAAACTTTACAGAGGACAAATGATACAGCCACAGATGTTTGTAGAAAATCAAGGACTGAAACCTTTGGTGTGAAGGCATTTCTACCATACAAATCATTCCTTCAGGCTACACCTGCCTCTTAACAGATGTCATTATATGTAATTACATGCTTTGTAATGTCATTGTAATGTAATGTAACACTCAAGCTTTGGTTTCAGTGCAACCTCTTACATTTTGATTGTAAGATCCTGACTCTCCCTGCTGTTGGAGATGGGCATTATATCCCCCTTATTTACTTTGAAACATCCAGAGTTCTGTAAAGAACTATTGTAACTTGGGTGCTGAACTCAGCTTCTGCACGCCACGGTGTAGTGAGCATCAGTGGTGACTCTGAGGAAGCCACTTGTGAGAAGCCAGAGTTTTCACTTGTCATTTCATCATGAGTTAGCATTAGCAAAAGTTCCTTGTTTTCCATTTCAACTAGCCACTGAGGTGCGTTCAGTGTAAAACGGTGCACATCTTTCAGTTGCTATCTGATACCTAAATGTTATTCTTGTCACTGCTAATTTAATTAGTAGCTTGCAGTTTAGCAGTATATTACAGACTTTCTGTTCATTTTTTAGAAGTGGAAACAAGCAGGTTTTTTAACCTTAGAATTGGTGGTTGGGTTTATCTCTAACAATAATCAAGGTTTAGTCAAACTGATAATTATTTGCCCTAAATTATGTGGGAGCAAGAGCCTCAGTCCTCAAAAATGCTTAAGTTATTGAACTCCTACTGAACACATCTTAGGTTTGTTGCCTGATCGTTTTTGAGATGAGCGCCCAAATTACAACTTCATTCTCATCCACTCAATTCAAAAATCTCGTATGTGTGGGTACCTGTATCGCGTGTCCACAGAGGTAGCAAGGACTGAGTGAATGTTCTTTCGAAAGATGGTCTGTCAGGTCTGGGATACCGACAATGTTCGCCCAATACTGTGCATCTCATCCTCATCTGTAGACGAAGCATATCGTTCTTCAGGCCCAGGCTAAAAGAGGTCTCCGTCTGAGCGTAATTGAATCACCAAACTATTTTTGTGGATCAATCCTGAAGCGTGGTTGAAATAAGAGTTATCTCACTGTGAAGAACATCTGCCTTAGAGGTTATGCAATGTACTGAAGTCATGCTTACACATGAAGTGTTTAGCAAATTTGTTGCTTTTTAATGTCTTTGTTGTTTTCTATGCTGATGTGTTCTTTTAATTGGGTTCTCTCTTCCATAAAAGAGGCTAAAAGTATTAGCTGCTAAAAGCATGTTTCTACCATGGTACTCATTTCTCAGGAGCTTTTTAAAGTTGAAAAAAAATTATTAAACTAAGCTTACAGCTAAATGAGGAAGTGGAAAACTATAATCACAGATAAATAAGGGACTGGAATATCATAGGCACCAGTACTTTCACCTCTACTCTGCTTTTCATTTAGGAGGTGATTACGAGAAAACTGAATGTAACTTCATACAGACACCAGTTCCAAGACAAAGATGCAGAAATTTGGTTTTGTACTTGGCTGAGATTTCCGTAGGAGGATGAAGGGGTAAGATTTGGTCAGTGTTGTACAAATTCATATCCTCCAGTGCAATATATGTAGGATAAAGAAAAAAAAGCCCCGCTCTGTACTTTGTATAGATTAGTTTTTAACTGGATTAAACTGAAACTCAGCGCAGTGACAGACGTCTAATGTTTTATTTTAAGTGGGTGGGAAAGAGGTGGGTTTAGATCTCATCTATAGGCACAACTTTGTGTTTCCACTTAGAGGCCCTTCCTGTTTGCCATCCGCATTTTGCTTTCTGGAAAGATGTAAGAAGGAATTTCGAAAAAGAGATAAGTATCTTGTGTTCTTTCCTGGCACCAGCTGCCTCACTGCAATAGCTATTCAGTAATGAGGTACTTGAATACTCAGTTTTTTATATTCATAAAAATGCAAAACTAATTAAAATGCTACTGCACGAGCATTACAAACTCTTGGCAACATGACACACTTCCCTAACTTGTTCAAATTCAAAACAGAAATCCCAGAGAAGGTGAAGCACCCACAGGTTTAGTAACAGATTTTGCTATAGGTCGTTTTCTCTTTGCTTACGGATTTTGCCTTCAAAGCCAGGTGTCAGCATGGCTGTGTCAGCATGTCTCTTGGGGAGATCCACAGGACATGAGACCATATCCAGCCACATTAGGTTTTACCATTTTGTAAATGTATCTTGATTAAGAAAAATTTGATGTATGGTGGCATTTTCTGAAGAAGTGAACCTCTGAATTACGGATTGTCCTTTTGTAATTTATCCAGAAGTAGGCAGCAGATGCCAGGAGCTGTCACAAAAAGGTTGGCCCCAAAAGTACCTTCTTGTTTACATCCTCAAATATCTGTTACTTACTGAAATTAAGAGGTAGTTGGACCAAGGTAGTAAATGAGAATCACATCTGAAAATGTATCAACACTCACTGTAGGTTAGTTACTTTTTTTTTTTTTTTTTACATAATGGGGAACAGCTTGAGTCCTATTATTTACAAACATCAAAACCAACTACAGTTACACTAATGTTTTCTAATGCCTTAAAAGCTATACTTGCCAGAAATACTTTGTACCCAATAGTACCACTTTTTATAATTATACTATCCAATACTATGCTAAATAATAGCCTGCATACTTGCTTATGTAGTAAAGTAGAATATCATGAGGGAAAGTAGTTTTTGTCAGAGATACTCAGGTTTCTAAATCTGGTAAATTTTTCAGTGACAAATGCAGTGTAGACCAGCACCACAAAGCTGACCTCTCCATTCTTTGCAACTTTTCCATCAGTTCAAGAAGCTGTAGGTTTGAATGACTGCACAGCAACTGCAGTTCAGTCTCTTGCAAACAATTTGTATTTACTCAAACGTGTATTTCCTTAAAATATAATAGCTCACAGCCGGTATCTTCTAAGAAATTGCCCATAGAGCTATTTCTGTGTTGTAGAAGGTGATGGTGCATACCATACACAGAGTTTCCCCTCTAATATTTCATTTCACACCCTCTCCCACTAGCTTATCATTGCTGTTCATACTACACTGAGAAGAGGACTTCAATTTGAGCTCCTTATCACCAGTGACAGTGGAGAAAGTAGGATGGAGGTGCAGGCAGCCCTCCACCTCCACTGTGCATCATACCAAGCTACCCCGCTGCATGAATTTAGAGCCCAGTTAGGAGGATAGGATGAGTTATTCAACCATGGAGTAGAGTCCTACGCAAACTTGGACGTATGGAAATTTCCAGAGTCACAGAAAGATGCTAGATACTTCAGTAGCAACGAGTGAAGTTCCTGAGCCCACGTCTATGCTACAGACAGTGCAGGCCTTGCCAGTGCATTTAGTACCATGGAGAAGTGACGCAACATCTATTATAGCACACAACGATTTTTCACATGATCAGCACATGCAGTTGCATACTGTTTCTTCACTAGAGGGAGCCCAAGACAAGGATTACTGAGCACTTTTAAAAGCTAAGAAGCAGAGTGGTGGCATAACAAAATTGAATGTTGAAAATGGAATGATCCCTCAAAAGCCAAACAACAGCTGCCATGTTCCTAAGGGGCTTTTTCTTCCTTTTTCTTTTACAAGAATGCATTTCTTACATTAATGCTATTTCCTTTTGGAAGAGAACCTGAAAGTTCAAATGAGCACTAAGCTGACGATGCCCTTCCTGAATACAGATACCTCTGTACCATGCTTGATCTCCAAGTACCACAACAAGTACCAACAATATAAGAATCACTTGATATTTAAAAACCCAAGATACTGACCAGGAAAAGATAATGTTTACATTTGTAACTGGAAACCACAGTCCTCCTAGAGCAGGATCCTACATGTTAGACAGTGAAATAAAAAAGGCAATACTGTACTATTTCTGCCAAAAATACAGCTGGAGGAAACAGGATTATACAGATGCTAACTCGTTGTCACTCCTGATGCTGCTCAAGGAACAACTTCTTTGGAGGTAGTTGGTAAGTTGTTTTATAGTAGCTTTTTCTCCCCGGGAATTCTAAAGGTAAAATTTGCATATATCAGAGACAGCTTGGGGATGCTAGTTTATTCATCTCTGAAGCTCCCAGGGAAGCACAATCACCAATGGTTGTGCCAAGTAAACTGATAAAAATCATTATGTTAAATACGAGAACTTGGATAAAGGGATAGGATGTTATCATCAAGGCATGCCATAAGTCTTTGACCAGAGTTTCCCTATATCTCCTGTTTCATTGTTGGTGTTCAATGTTACACTGCTTACTACACATAAAGCCACAGCTCATTTTCAACTGCAATAGTTTTATAATTCTTAGTCTAAATACACTCTTTCTATGCATTTTATTTTTTAGCAAACAAAGAGGAAAATTAAGTGCCGTAAGTGTTCACTTATTTGCATTCACTGGGTATTATAAAATTACTAAGAACTTAGTAAATCACATATGCTTTTCAGTCTAAATAAGTATCTCTATTTTAACAATTTACTGTTTGCAATACTCAGACAAAAAAAATAACCAGGCAGTCATCTGCCCTGATGAGTAGATTTAGTTCAGTCTACAGGTAATTACAGTACCATCAGAATGGTTTTTATTAATTTATCTATTAATTATTTACAGCTCCCAAGTTGCATTTTAGTTGGCTCACTCTTTGGATTAACAGCTGCCTGTCTTTTGGTTGGACTGATTGCTTCTCTGTACATTAAGCACTATAAACCACGTAAGTGGTTTCAAGTGTCTAAATTTCTCTTGTGGTTGTATTACAATTTCTACATTGAAAACTGGTTTTGCAAATTATTTTATTCTAAGGCTGATAAGAGCGACTACAGCCAGCACCAGAATACCCCGTACCACTGTTGTGCTCTTCCGCCGCTGCTCCCAAAAGCAGCGCTCACATGCTTTTGTTCCCATTTGTTTAAAGCAATGTTTTCATTTAGTACTTTGGTGGCTGCAGGCAGGCTGGAGATTGCTAAGCCATCTGTGCTGTTACGTGGCACCACAGACTGTGCTGGCTGGATTCAGGTTGGATCCTGCAGCTGTCTGCCTGCCTGCATGGCACCAGCCTCACTGAGGGCCAGGGATCACCAGTCGGCATCTTATCCATTTGATCTCTGCCGGCTTATACATGCTTTGTTGTAGCTCCTCTTTCAGTCTAGACATGTCCTAAATGTTTCAGAGACCCTTGGGCTCCTCAGGACAAAGCCAGGGTTGCACCAGTGTTGCATCAAGTATACACAGAGCATTTTTATTTATATATTTTAAATAAATAAAGTAAAAATTGCAACATAGTAGTTATGAAATAGGAAAAAAGTAGAAAAGTAGTACTGGGATTAGGTGCAACGCATTCACATACTGCCACAAAGGACTAACTGAAAAGATGCAGTTTGACTAAGAAAGTGGCTAATATAAATCATCCTGCTCACGCCTGATACACATGTGTCATCAGTAGAACTTCAAAGTGGTAACTCCCAACTGCTTGGTGATACGATTTGTTTATTATTCAAAAGAAACAGCGACAAACTTGGGCATCTAAATAACCCTTTCACAAATGAATTCATGTGGAAGAAACTTTGGAGGTTGGCTGGCTGCAGCTGGCTGTACAGTCACATATCTGGCAGCAGTGGTGGACTAAACATTATTTAATTGTGGGTCTTCAAATCAAGAGAATTTAATTGCATGTTTTAAGCAAAAAAGCAACAAAATATTTTTATGCACTATGACAGTATAGTATCTAAGCCTTTGTAAAGTGAGGAACCGACTCATGTTTATGAGTTGAAAAAAATAAAAGCTAACTAAAGCTTATTTTAGGCAGCCATTTGCACTGTGTAAATGCAGCTCACTTCTCCCATAGCTGTTCTCCTTGGTGTATGGCTCTTCAATGCTGCCCAGGAGCTGGTTGCAGTCTGTCCAGCGCTTGGGGCAAGCTCCTGGGGCAGCTCCCACCACTGGCTTCCCAGCACTCCCGCAGCTGGGGAGGGAGGACATCATCTGCCCACAGCTGGCAAGAGAGGGGCAAAGCTGCCCTGCGATGCCAAGGGCAGCAGCCTGCCACATCTCCAGGGCAGCAGAGAAGATCTTTCTGGCACGGCATCACCTGCCTGGACAGAGGCGAGGGAGAAGCAACCCGCGTACCTTCCCAAAACCCTCCTGACAGCATGCATACAAGCAGGAGAGAGAGAAAAAATAGCGTTCATTTCTTTTTCGTGCTCTTTTTAATTTAACATGCATCTGGAGAGAAATGTATCCCTTTTTTCCTTACAGTTCCACAAAAGATACTAGCATTCAAAGGAAGTGTACAAATGAAGCATTTGGAAGAAGCTGCTTTGAATTACCAGATTGTGGGCTTTCATTCCAAACTATTAATATTAAACTTTTTATCTGAATTATCCACAAGAGAGAAAGGTACAAATTTTCTTCTGGAGTAACGTGCAACGTAGCACACAATGTAATGCTGCAAGAGAAGAGAAAGCAATTCTGCTAAAGCACCAGGAGGATCTGAAAGCTTTTCAGTTGCAGGTGCGCATAGAAGAGAACAGCACTTTTGTGGCTCCAAACACTGTTCATGTTTCTCCAGATGTATGTGAGTACAATAGGAAAGAGCTTCCCATCAAAATCACTTATGAGACTCTTAAGTGGCATCCTCTTGAGTAGACAGCACCACTGACTGTCGTGGTAAGCAAACTGTTTTGCCATGCATTGAGGGTATGGTTTAATTTCTGGAAGACAGTAGCTGTTTGGATTTCCAAGTTGGTAGGGCTATGACTGGTATTAAAACAGATATTATTCAAAGCAAATGTCCACTTTAGGACTCCCAAATTTTCATCTCACTGTTACAAGGATGGGTGTTCTTTGTCTCCAGAGCTGTGACAGTCATTTCTTCTAACCCAGACACCCTCACGTGAACACACAGTTACTCCTATGTGCTCACACAGAATTGCTCTTAGTAATACTATATATTTTCTCCAAATAGCTATCTTAACTGCTACACTCAGTTCTCCAACAGCTGGTCATTTCCCTCACAGGTCCTCAGGAACTATAAGGATACATTTCCCTAAATCTTATTTAAGATGTCTGGAAACCATTTCCCCAGAGAAGGCACGTTCTGTTCACAGAAGGCAACCTGGGTCTCTCAAAAACTGGTTGGTCATAGTCACCAGATCTCTCTAACTAGGGAAGAAAATACCCTTCAAACACATCTTTGTTTTTTCTTCAGGGGAATTTCACAGCTGCATCTGGTGCAATTGTGAAACCCATCCTTTTTCATTTTGCCTATCTTATGGGCTTCCAGCACAGGTTTCTCTGGGGCTCATGATGCTCAGTATCTGGGGGAGGGGGCCAGCAGGGGGAAATCCCCAGTCAGCACATTGCAGTCTGTATCATATCTTGATAAAATTTAAAGAAATCTAGTGATTTGCTTTTTAGCCCTACCAGAGCTGGATGCAGTACAATGTTTAATGGACATGCCAACTGCTGTGGAGTCAGATCAGTGCTCTGGAGCGAGATCAGTGCAGCTGGGTCCTGGATGCCCAGCTTTATATGCACAGACATGCCAGAAACAGAGTTTTGAGAGAGCTGAATCTAAGGAACAACAGAAGTACTGCTCCCGATCAGATTTCACAGACTGTCATGAACTAGCTTCATAAAGTATTAAAAAAAAAATAAAAAATACTACTCAGATCTGACTGTCCCAATGTGAGACACATACATAGCACTGCACTTTGCAGTGCACGAAAAAGAAAGAAAATTGTTCCAGATATACATCCATATCTAGCTCGAGGTCTAGATTCAGATTGAGAAAAACAGCTAGCCTGAGAATTTCAAAGTGCCCACAGCACCTGTATTCCTGCCTACCCCACTGGAAATCAGGGAGCCTAATCCATTGAGCAGACTTGACAGTCTCTGTCTCTCAGAAAATTTTAAGAAACTCTTACACACACCAAAGAAAAAAAGGGTGGGAGGGGCGAAGAATAGTGCTTGGAGTTTGTGAAGTATTTTCCTGAGGAAGTATTCTTTAATAGGATAACACTGATGCTTTACAAGAAAGTAAATAGATTGTTCCTCCCGCAGCAGGGAAACCACTTCTATTCCATAGTTCACCACCTTTTAAATTGTGCTGACATAGCTGTTTTGGGAACTGCGAGAAGGACTAGCAAGGGGAAGCTGGGAACTTCATAAGCCAGGGAAAATTTAATAAAACACATAATTACATGTTACATTTGTTATAGAAGTACTAAAGTATGATAAATAAGTACATTTTCATATCCAGAGGACTAGCGGTTCATTGTGTTTAAGCTATCAGAAGAACATTATTTCTCATTGTATTTCTTACTGTGATGGGATCCCTTTTGCGTCCTATATAAATAATCAAATATATAAATACCAAGGCTATAAAGAGCTAAATAGTCAAGATTCTTTGACCTCCTTTTCATATCTTTGTCTGCTTATCTCGCATTAGCAAATACTATATCATCACTCTGTGTCTCTGTGTGTGTAGAGTAAGTGATTTTTGCCCTGAAGAGATTCAAATCCAGTGGTTACTGGAGGAGGATACGATCAAGGATAACATCAGACAAGAGTTACCGGGCCACTCAGGCAACTCCTTCTATAACTACGATCTGTGCTTCAGATAAATTCTATGGCTTTCATGTTTGGGGAAAAAAAAAAAAAAAAATATTTGCTTTCAAAGTAGTGTACAAAGCCTGAAGAAACCCATCACAAAAGAGGTATTTCTAAGGCTTCCAGGTATGTATAATACATCCATGGGTCCTTTCACTTTAAGGGCAGTACAAAGCACTATTTGATGTAACTTGAGGGGGAAAATAATTTTAATTTTGTTTCAGGTATACAGAGTCATTTGGGACAGGAAGGTGTAACTTACGAAATCACTGCGCAAGCATGATTCAGCCCCAGGAGACCCTGGTTATAGCTTTCTATCAAATTAGTCCACGCAGTGGTTCAGTAGATATGTTCACTTGGCATGTTATTTTTGCCACAGAGAGTCTCTACAAAAGTTCCAACAAATTGATATGAACAAAGGTTGAATTTAACTTGGATTTTTGCTTTCCTTGAATTGTTTTATTTCAAATGAGTGAAGAATGTTATATTCCCCACTAAGAACTTTGCTAAAAGTAAAGTTAGTTAAAAAAAAAAAAAGCTAGAAATCGAGGTTCTGTTATCTTTAATCCAGCTGTTCCACTACCAGTTTGCTTTCCAGGAGATATCATATCTGACAGGAGCAATTTCACTTTCTCTCTCCCCTCTCAATCACAAGTTGTAATTTCGTATTTACCCTGCTGTAAAATTCTAGTGGCAAGAAAGCAATATAGGTTTTAGATTTAATGCTTGAGAACTGTTAGCATAAACCCCTTGTCTGGGGTTCACTTCTTAACTAATTAGTCCTCAAACCATAGATCTTCACCTATTTTGTAGCAAAGTAACAGAATATTTTAGTTGGTGGAAGTGATGGCAAATGGGCTGAAAACAGCCTGCTCAAGACAAGTGCTTAGTTGCTATTATGTTGATAGGACCCATACTTTGGTCTTATTCGTGCTGCCAGAAAAAACCCACACCCTCTAACAAAGAGCGAGATTCCTTTTTTTAATATATGCAGTACGACACCCTATGTATGTACATATGTGAGTGCACTGTCTTACTGACTCCGGGTACAGAGCACCCAGAGAGCAGCAGGCGTATACTTTTTCCTGTTGCAATTCTTTCTTCTGTAACAAACCACTCTTGGGTTAGTATCCCAAGAGTATTTTGCTGCAGCAGCTTTTTAATGGAAAATTTTCTCTCTTACTTTAGCGGAGTCTCCTGTTGTCTCCAAGATAAGAAAAAAAATCCTACACAAACCACAGTCAATAGGACTGTCTGTCTTGACTTTTCCATATCAAATTTTGTACCTGACAACATCAGTTGTTGTATGTACGTATCAGAGCCACAAAGACTCAGAGACGCAGGGTGGTTACCTGAAGCCAACCAAGTCATAAAAACTAACATTGGAGAAAATGGATTATATTTTTGTATGAGCAAACTACAGTTCTCTCCAAAGGCATCTGACAGTATTAAAACATTAAGATGTGAGGTTTTTCATCCAGCAGCTCAACACTGTAGAAAGAGCCTTTCAACTCAAGCTTGCAGGTAAATTATTGTTTTATTCTTGTTTGTTATCGCTTAGAAGTTAGTTTAAATTTGGATACTACTTTGCAAATACTCAAGCTCCTTTTAGTGTAGCTGGATAATGGAATAAGACACCCCACAAAGTTGTTAGAGGTATTGGAGTGTTAACTAAAGGAGATTATATCTTTAAAGAAGTATTTCTGTATGTCAGAATAATGTGGAAATTATTGAATTTTCCATTCCACAGTTATGCACTGAACGAGCTATAGCTACACCATAAACTTTAAAAGTGAACCAACAGAACTTTTCCACTATAACACACTAAGAATCAAATCAAACCCCTCTAGTAATGCTGAACGGTATTTTTTTTTTATTTAAACTGCTTCAGAAAAATGAATGACATATGAGTGTCAACACACCATTTTAGTCAGGCATTCTCTGAACTACATCCAGATTTTTTTAAGTCAGTAACAAGACATCTGTTGAATTTAGCATACTTTGGAGTAGTTTCTTTGAGAATCAATGTGAAAACCAGTCATGACTGAATATTGAGTAATGAGAACATACTATTAAAAACTTTGTGGACTGGCATAAATTTGGCGATACTTTTTAATACAAGATTGTGGATAACTCCCTTTATGATAGGGGAGTATAACATGATTACTATTGTAAATAATTATATTTCTTCCTACTTTGTAGAACAACATAATAGGGCTGCTAATAAACTGTCTCTGAATGCAAATCAGACACACAGAGCCCTTAAACTATTAGTTTTAGAACAGAACAAAACTGTAAAGGTCATTCTAATAATATAATTCATGAGCACGATTCTCACCTCACCAGGAAAACATTACTGGAAGGTATGGTAAGTGACAGTACAGCTTATGCAACAGTTCCACACCCCTATATCTCCCACAGGACTCTAGGTTTGGGATCAGCAATGCCTGTGTAGACGGGGAAGAAATAGGAAACCGCCAAAGAGGTTGTCCCCAGGTTAATACTTGTTAAACGAAGACCTTCTTTTTTGATACAGAAGTCACCTGAGGGAGGCAGTAATGGGTCTCTGGCAGTATAGACAGAGGTTCACAGAGATACAGAGAAGGTTTTCGAACACAGGACAGTTTCACATTGGGCCTGCCTAAGGCCAAGTCCAAGCAAGGGGAATAAGGAGGCAGAGTCTTAAATTTTTACTAGTCTTCAGGTAGTTATTTAATGTTACGGGACATCAGTGAAATGTGAAAATTACAGTTTTAATAGTAAAGCACAAACCACTCAGCCATCATGACACATTTATGGAGCGGCTTTGGTGCCAAGACCTTTATCCTCTTCTCTCTGAAAAAATAAAGATTCTGGTCCATCTAGCCAAGAAGCAGTTACCACTCTGAAGGTTAAGTGCATTACAGCACACACAAAGGCTAGCATGGATGTGACACTTCAGTGCTATGACTCTGGAAGGAACAGAGACCAGGTGAGTTCAGTTACCTGGTTTAAGGGACTACTCCCAGTTGAAGTAGAAAACAAGCACTATGAGAATGAATCCTGTGTAACTTGCAAAATAGAAACACAGAGTGAAGAATGTAGGATGAGATGTGAGGTTTCTACTGAAGATGAAATTTTTGAGGAAACCTATATTTTAAAACTTGATTGAGTTCCGCTTCACAAAGGAAACAGACTCTTCTCAGTGAGGACAGATCTGCACATAACAGTAGAAACATTTGTGATACCATTAAAATATCTTGAATGGTAATACTGTAATTTAAGAGTTCCGACCTCAGGTCACAGAGCTATGGCATGCTGTGGAGCTTTTAATTTTTTTTCTTCAAAAAGATGTCGTTCAAGAATACAATAGAAGTGACATGCTTTTCAGGCCATGTACAGTAATGAGCAAAATAAGTAGAAAAAAAAAATGTAAATAAAGGAATAACAACTTTGCCACAATTAAAAAAAAAGGAAACACAAAAGAATAACTTTTCAAACTGATCAAATATCACTATCAAATGCATCCGTTTAATAAAGTAGGTAGATTCTAAGTGTAAAGATCTCAGCTATAGATGTCCAGATAACACTTGATAGAAGAAAATCTGAGTAAATAATGGCTACATCCTACAGAGACATTTCTAAAGACAGATACTGCCTTTGGAAAAATATCTGTTTACTGCCTATAATTCTAGATAAATTCTCAGTAAGCACGAACTTTCTCCATGGTTGGTGAAGCCAGCCGTTAGTTCCTTCATATCAAGCGACCCTTCTGTATTTCGTGACCAGCACACCCAGAGAGTGCTAGTCATCTTCTAAAAATGTCACTGGGGATGGCTGCATAGGGTACCTTTTTTACCCTCAGAGTCCAAGTTTAGCATCATTTTACATAAGGATCTGCTCTCTGGGCACTCTGCTCCAACAAAATCCATACGTTTTGCAAGAAGAACACTCTGATCTTCCTGCTCATCTCACTGGCCTTCTTTTCCACCCACCCCATGAAAGAAACATTATCTTACTAACTTTTCTTCTCAGGTTTTAAAGCTAAAGTAGAGCTAACAACACTGGAAAAATGCACCTGGGGCAAAGGCAGGGTGTGGAAAACACTGTTCCCATAACTTGTATGCACTCATCAGGAGACAGTGCGAACTTAGAACCATAGAATCATTTAGGTTGGAAAAGACCTTTAAGATCATCGAGTCCAGTTGTAAACCTAACACTGCCAAGTCCACCACTAAACCATGTCCCAAAGTGCCACATTGACACACCTTTGAAATACCTCCAGGGATAGTGACTCCATCACTTCCCTGGGCAGCCTGCGCCAAAGCTTGATAACCCTTTCAGTGATGAAATTTTTCCTAATATTTAATCTAAACCTCCCCTGGTGCAACTTGAGGCTATTTCTTCTCATCCTATCACTTGTTACTTGCAAAGAGAGACCAATACCCACCTCACCACAACTTCCTTTCAGAGAGTTGACAAACAGGGCAAGCTGATATCAGACCATAAGATAAACATTCAAGTGCTTCAGCATATAGAATTATACAATATGCACACGGGCCATATTCTCTCATGCTAGAGAAAAATAAATAAAACAAGATTTTTTTTACTCACAAGGCCCAAGAAGGAGCTCCCAGGACATGCTGAAGCAGAAGGAGACTTTTAACATAAAACACAGGGAACAGCATCACTGTTGCAGCAAAAGCACCATCAGGGACTATTTGAGTCAGCTGCCCACTCCATTAACCTAATAGTGGCCAATCCTAAGAGGGAAATCCTGGTGCTAACGAACTCCCTGGCAAGCTCTCTTGGATTTAAGGGCCTAGAATTTAACGTGGGGGCCTGATTTGAAGCTCACTGAAGTCAAGGGCTGCTGGCATTGATGCTCACTGTCAATCTCTGTGCCTCAGTTCCACTCAGGAATAACATTATTATGACTATAACAACAACAATGCTATTTGTACACTGTGCCTGTCCTCTCTTGGGCAGAGAAAACAAATGCAAAACAACAAGCAGGTATTTGCCACTTAAAACAGCAAATGAACAAGGAACAGCCAGGAAAGGAAAAGGGTGGCTCCCACCTCCTGCCATAGCACGTGGCAGCCCTGCTTCCAGCTCAGGGCCTCACCACACTCACAGCAGCATGGGCAGAGGGATGGGATGGGATGCTCCATGCCTTCTGCCAGGGCAGGGCCCAGCTCCTGTGAGGGGGGGAAAGAGAAGACCTGTGCCTCTGTGAGGCTGCTGTCACGAGGATTGAGATGGGATTGATTGCTGAGCTTTGCAGTAAGGCAGCTGGTTAGGATACCTCTCATAGACCTGCCATCTGTCAGGCACAAAGGTTGACAGGGGCAAGTGGCAAAGAGCGGCTGCAGGTTTTGATTTTTGAAAATTACTTTTAAAGTGAGTCATTCCCCTGTGATGATTCTTTAAAGTCATATTATGTATTAAAGTAGGGGCGTGAGCCAGAAAAACATGCAGCATACCATCCTCTGCAGGCACTCAGCAGTGCTAAGTGCAGGATGGAGGCAGCGGTATCTGCAGCCTCTCAAGAATGTCTTCTGCTCTTTTAATAGTTCTCCTTAGGGGGGTGTGGAGGTTTGTATCACGTATCTTTCTCCTTTGCTGAATCAAAAATAGTACACTGAGTCATTTGTTACAGGCATTTAGACAGTCACCAGCCATGTTGAGCTCACGTCCCACCGCCTGCTCAGGTCCATCTTACCCAAAGCCTCCTTCACACAAGGGTCTTCTCATCTCAAGCAGCAACTTTGCATGAGTAAGGTCTGCAGCACTGATTAAATACCTCTTTCTGCTGCAGCATATGCTTTCAGCAGGTTGGCAGATTACATGCTTTGTTCCAAAAATCCACAGAATGGGTGGGAATTTTTCTACTGCCTTCCAGGGCAGTTGGGGTTTGAGATATCCACCTTGGAATGGGGCAGCTGTCCCTGCATGAACACAGAGCCACACAGGAACATGCACTGCAAAGAGCATTCATTCTGCGCATTTTTAGTGGCAACACCACTATGACTTTGAGCATGGGGAGAGAGAATGGTGTAACCAGGGAGCCTAAAATACAGTGATTTTGAACTTTCTTCTCTTCTGCCTCAACCCAAACCTTAAGAGCTAAACCACCTTCCCTTCCACAGGAACCTGCAAAATTAACATGAGCAAATGATCTATGGTAGTTTATTAATATCCAGTTCCTATGAATAGATATTTCCATGCTTTGTACAAGGAACCATCATGAAAGTCACAAGCTTGGCAATTTCACAGAAGTTTTTGGGTTTCTAATATCTATTTTATTTTTGTATTTTATTTCCCCGAGCACTCTTGTGTTTTATCCCAAATCAAAACAATCTGTGCCAGCAGACTGACAATAATTACCTTTGGGGGTGACCAATGTACAAAGAAAGAGTGGAAAAGGAAGGTAAACATGAGGAAGCAAATTCAGTTTTCAAAGAATTATTAATTATTCCTTAGTTTGATATTATTAACTATTAATAAATAACTAAACACAAGAATCAGTTGCCACAAAGCCCTCCTAACACTGACTCCAACAGGGCTCTGTTGTGACTTGTACCTTGCCCAACACGCAGCAATATTTACCCACCGGATTGAGCAATGCTGATCACGCCCAGCCTGCAGTCTCGCCTTACAAGGCAGACTGAATTTTGACATTGACCGTGTTGCTAATCTATGCTAGCATGTAAGCCCTGGACTTGTTAAAGACTTTTATACCAACCTCTCATCTGCTTTTTAGGTGTCTGATCTCTTATCTCAGCTTCGCCACACCTTTGCTGGTGTGAAGGTCTTCAAAGAAAATAGTTTATTACTTCTTGACATTGTCTTCCCACTGTGTCACTTGTGGATTTTAAATGTATTTTTAATGTCCCTGACCCTCTTCTGCCTTAATATGCAGCCTCTTGAGTTCAGTTCTGATTTGTATCTATTTTATAGAGAGATTTTCCTACTGAAGTACACCGCTACAATACCATACTTACTATGTGCCTTGGGGGATAAAGAGACAAAGTCAGACCTTTTTATACTCTAATTTTGTATATGTATGTCATTTGATTTCATTAGGAAACACAACATGAAACTGATACACCTGGCGGCTATGTTCTCACCAGCAGTCACTACAAGTATTTTAAAACTATGGCATATAACACAAGTGCTCTCCAGTCTCTTTTTCTGATTAATAAACTCTGTGATCCTTCTGTCCATCCAAACACTTAACAAAATCCAATTTGAATGGACTAAACAGTGTGAAATATGAGTATAAAATTATAACGGTCTCTGAAGCACATGAAAGGCAATTCCTATGGACACAGTTGGTTCCACCACACCCTAAATTCAACAATGGGTCACTACAAAACCTATAGCTTGCCACTTCTTGTTTCCACATCCTTCCCTCAGTCAGGGCAAGCCCTGAGCATGTAGCCCCTGGCTTCCCTCAAGCAGGTTTCTGTGGAGAAGAAACGTGGAGAGGTAGCAGTGATGGGAGCCACGGCACACTCCCTGCAGCTGTTCAGCAGGATCCCAACTGCAATACTACCTACCAAAAAGCAGATGTAGGCTGAGAGAGAAAGTTTAAAAGCCCACTCACTTTGGACTTCAACTATGGAAAACGCAGCGTTAGCTCATTGCTAAGAATGAGGACTTTTCTACGTCAAATGACAGCACTGACGCCTTCTTCAGAACCTTCCTACAGAGAAAAGGGCCGGTCAGCATAAGTACAACTTTAAAAACAATTTCAGATATTTGTGTTCCCAAATACTTTGTAAATGACAAAATGAAAGGATCCTCACAAAGAAGTAATATCCCTAGTAAAAAATAAATACATTTATTCTTCCTTGCTCTGCCCCTGAAATGCTTCTGAACGTTTTAAATGGTGAAAGAACAGAAGAATTTAAACTTACAAGAATCCTGACATTCAAATTCACCAACACTTTGACTGAAATCATTTGCTATGGTGATTTTAATAGTACAAACCCTGCCTTGCTCATAATATTATGATGCCAATTTATTGCAAGACTTCAGAAAATTAGGCAGATTCTTGTAAAAGAAGTGACATAAACGGTGGTCCTGAAAGCAGCCCAGCGCATGCACGCTGCTTCCTCCTGTCTTTCCCCTCCCATCTCACAGTGAACAAAGGGAATTTTCTACTTCTGTAGCACAGATTTCCCTGAGGGAAAAAGAGTCTTGCATCAGTTCCTGAAAATAGTTGCATGGTAGTGCTGCTGAAATTGCTTTACATTTAGGTCAAATCTTGGCAAAAGTTTTAAAATGCTACCAGAGCTGAAGAGGTTTTATGTGAGAACCTTAAGGTGTATCTTACACATTCAAATAAGGCACTAAAAGGAGACTATGGAGAAGCCAATGATTTCAAGTCACTGGAAAGCTAACTCTAATATTTTATCTATGACTCTTGTAAGAATAGAGCAGTGATATTGTGACAAGTGATAAAGAACAATGAACTTTCAAAGGAACAAAGGTGTCTAGGAAGTGCAAATAGCTCTACTGTAAGTGCCGCTCCGATGAGCGATGGAACAGAGGCAGTAAAAGGGAAAGCTGGAAAACAATGTGACAATTAGACTCAGTCTCACAGAAGAAATTTAATCAAAGGCATTTAATCATTCTCTATTTTAAAAAGTAGGATTTTTTACGATTACAAATGTAAAATATGCCTTTCCAAATTTTCTTTGCTGACTACTTGTTAATGCTAATTTGACTCTTTCATTGTGAAACACACATCACATTTTTAGAGCTGTACACAGAATAGTATTGGTGTATTGGGAATTTGGAAAATGAACAGGCATTTATTCTCTTAACTGGCAGTCTGATAATGCTGATACAGGTCTTCATAAAACTGAAATACATAAATATTAAAAACATAACTACTATTTTATCATTTAAAAAAACCCCTTTGATTTTACCCAAACATTATTTCATTTTATTATAGGTGCCTGAAAATATTCCATAGTCAGTATGGAAGTTTTGTAACACTTTTGAATCAGTTTGTCATATTGTTACACTGACAAGGCATCAAAAATTTGCCATACTATTGCCAAAACAAACCATTTCAGGTGTCTGTCGTGAGCCACGTAACACAAGAACTTGATACTAGAAGCTCCTTGAATAATTGGGTTTGAAAGTAACATTGTGCCCCTGCACAGCTTGTGCAACAAGGTGTTGGATTAGTTCTGTAATGTTTATTTAGGTTTTATTTGGACAACATTATCTTTTTTTACTTGAGTAGCAGTTTGCCCTGTTAATAGCACGCTATAGTTAATGCTGCTATCTCCTAATAGTCCTGCATAGAAATAAAATTGCCGCTGTTACTAATATCCCCAGATAGAGGATTTGCAAGGTTGTGCTAAGGGGAATTGCTCCTATTGTCACAGTGGAACTGAGGAGGTGAACATGGCTCCTCCATGTTTGCTGGTAAAGGCCAGATCTTGAATTCAGCTAAAAACCAAGGCAGGCACCAGCTGTGTAGGGAGGTCAGGATGTAAATGGAAAGGGAACTGTTCCCTCAGCAGGAGTATTGTTTGTCACACAGCATCCCAGAAGTGACCACGTTGTCTTACACATCCTCCCTTTCCCTAAGCACAAAACCCTTGGCTTATTTTACAAAAGGGAAAGGAGTGAAAGGTTTTGCTTACTGCCTGCAGATACAATTTCAGCACTCAGCATTGCCCTTTCCTTTAAAATATCTAATTCTATTTATATTCCCCGATTATCTGACAGAATTCAGACCAACCTAAGGGAGAGATTAATTTTTTTTACTGGGTATCCTATTGGCATGTGGCTCTCTGTGTGTGAGCTTCTCTTCCTTTGGAAATTAGAATACAGAATTTTTCCTATTTGTAATTAATGTCAATTGTATACTATCTGCTACTCTTTTTAAAGGCAAAGCATTGCTTAATATCAGAAAAGTACAATCCAAAAAAATATTCCTGAATGTTTTATTTTGGAAGTGTAAAGGGTTTTAAAATAAACAAAGTAAATATTCAAATACATTTCATATTGCACGTGGAATGGCTCCATACAATATTGATGAAGCAAATCTGGCAGTTAATTTCTTTGAGATATAGAGTATAATACATAGACACTTCCAGATCTGCTCTTGTGTCATACATAAAATTGTCTAACTTCTTTGTTATCACGTAAATCCAGCCTACTTTATTAATTATTAATATTTTATTTTGCTATATTGATTGTTCAAGTTAGAAAAAAACAGTTAAAAACTATTGACTTTAGGACACGGCAAGACCCTAAGTACTGCAATCTTTGAGGATAAATATATATTTATTTTTTTGAGCAAATGTCATTACCTGCAGTCAAATCAATGCAAAAAAAAAAAATCGTGCAATTAAATAGGACAGTCTGAATTGAAATTTAAAGCTGCACACCATGTTTTCCTACTCCCAGTGCTGCTTGAAATCTCTCACACCTTTAAAAAAATATAATTAGCTTTAGATTTATCCCACAATAAATAACACCAGAACATACCTTGTGCTACCAACCTGAATTTAAAAAAAAAGTAAGAGGCCACCTCAGTGTTTTGAGTTTATGCAATCTTTCAGACATAAAGCCCTAATGGACTTTCCCATTCAAAAGGCATCAGGAAGGCTCATCACTTATGGTAAACTTGGGCTTTAGCTTGACAGACCTCTTCCTTATTGTGCCTTTAGGGGACAATGGCATGGTGTCCATAATGCTCTTGTCCTCCTCCAGCTGCCTAGCAGTGCAGGAAGGGGTGGGCACTTTCACTGTGTTGCCAAATTTAGAGTAGTCCACAGAGTATCGCCCATCTTCCTCTGCCACGATGGGCACAAACCTTTGGCCCCAGAGGATTTCATCTGCTAGGTAGGAGGTTCTGGCTTGAGTGGTGATGCCGGTGGTCTCCACCACCCCTTCCAAGATGACAATGATCTCCAGGTCCTCATGGTGGTGAAGGTTCAGGGGGGAGATGTCGTAGAGGGGGCTGTTCTTGTCTATTACGTGGTAAATGATGAGTGGGGAGACAAGGAAGATGCTGTTGCCCCCCACAGGGTTCTCCATCTGGATGTCAATCTGGTTGAGGGGCACCACCTCTCCCTCCAGGCTGGCGGTCTTCTTCACCACCTGCATGCGGATGGTGGCGCTGATGATCATGCTCTTCCGGAGGTCACCCACCCGCAGCATGAAGCAGAGCTTGCCCTCCCGCAAGGCAATGACCGCGTGCTTGCTGAAGATGAGGGTTTCGGCCCGGCGGTGGGCCTGCGAGGTCTTCATGAAGATGCAGCCCAGCATGATGGCGTTGATCACCAGCCCTACAATGTTCTGCACGATCAGCACCAGGATGGCAGCCGGACACTCCTCCGTCACCATGCGTCCCCCAAAGCCGATCGTCACCTGCACCTCGATGGAGAAAAGGAAGGCAGAGGTGAAGGAGTGGATGCTGGTCACGCAGGGCACAAAGCTGTCCGAGCCCCCTGCCGCCCCCTCTCCGGGGCTGCGCTGTAGCCGGGTGCTGTGGTCCAGGTCCCCGTGGGCGAAGGCGATGAGCCACCAGACCATGCCAAAGAGCAGCCAGCTGCAGAGAAAAGACATGGTGAAGATGAGCAGCGTGTGGGGCCACTTGAGGTCCACCAGGGTGGTGAAGACATCCTGGAGGAAGCGTCCCTGCTCCCGGATGTTTTTGTGGGCCACATTGCAGGCACCGTTCTTGCCCACGAAACGCGCCCGTCGCTCGCGTGCGCGGTACCGGGCATGATCCGGCACATCCTCCGCCAGCCGGGTCAGCACGTACTCCTCGGGGATGATCCCCTTCCTCGACAGCATGGCTCCCCGCCGCCGCTCCGCCGCTCAGCACCGCCCCATGCAGCCGCCGGGGGCGGGAGGGTACGGGGGGGGGAAGGGGGACGGCCGCGCCGCGGGGGCCGAGCGGGTGCACGGCGCCGCCGCAGCCCCCGCCGTAGCCGGCCCCGGCAGCGCGGCGGCGGGGAGATGATCGGGTCCGCGGGGGACACCAGGCGGCGCCGACGAGGCCGGGAGCGGTCGAGCCCGGCCACTCCCGGCCTCGGTGCTGCGGTGCCGGAGCCGGTACCGGCCCCTGGGCGATCCCTCAGCGGAGGGACGAGGGGCTGAGGCGCTGCTGCCTGCGCGCGCGCGTGTGTGTGTGTGTGTGCGGAGGAGCCGCGCGCGCCTCCGCGTAACGGTCGTTGGGCAACGGGCGCAACGGCAGGCGGTTAAAAACCACTGGGCACTGCTCCTCAAGGTCGCCCTGTGGGAAGGGAAGGGGGAGCCGAGTCCTGGATTGCTCCCCGGTGAGCGCTGGGTGCGTTTCTTTACCTTTTTACCTCAGTTTTGGTGTTTGTTTTGTTTTTATTTTTTTCCTGAGGAAGGGGGAGGTCGGGCTTCGGGTCACGGTGATGTGAGCGATCCCCTCTCCCCAGAGCCGATTTCTGTAAATATTTGTTCGAGGATGGATTTGCTGCCAGTACCTGGCTTGTGTTAACAGCAGCTACTTTGCAGGATGGTGTGGTTTCAGGTTGGGCAATTATTCTGTGAAATAGAAAACAAAATGGTACTGGGCATTTTTTTTAAAGGAAATCTAATGGGAAAAAAAAAATCCTGAAATTCAGTTGCATGTCTCTCTGTAGGTAAGAGGAAACCATTCATCTAGTGAATCGGGCAGGCGGTGGTAGGAAATTTGCTTTAAGAGGCCAAGTCCAAGGACGTAGTGGTTAAACAGAGAGCTGGAAGTAGAGAGGCTCCTTCCCATTTAGAAAATTTGCTAGAGTTATTTAGCCTTAACTAAGGAAAGATTTGTCTGGAAGAAGGAGCTCATGAAATCATGTGAGCTGCTCAGGAAAATGCCTACTGTCCAAATAGCAGTAAATATTGCAAACAAATAATCCATCTACAGATGGTTAACCCACAGTGGCATGAACTTCCGGACAGCCATCAAAATTGCCAAAAGAGGTGCCAAAAGGAGGCAGGAAGCTAGAACTTGTGTGTGGCAAGTGTCTGCATACATATAAATGCATACATGTGCATGCATATAAGGATGTATCTTTGCAAGATGCGTTATTTAAAAACACTTCAATGTGACTGCTACACTCTTTAAATAGCAATATTCTCATTAGTGTGTTGACTTACTCCAATTTAAATGTTTTGTTTCTATCCATTTCAGTTTAGACACCAGTATTGTCGAGTTGCTAAAGCATCTAGGATATTCTGGATAAGAGATTTTTCTTTAGTGCCAGTGGGTTTATGATTATATTTTTCTAATTGTATGTGTCCATGGACTTTCCCTTCAGTTTTTACTCTAAGTGCTTTGGTATACACTCTAAGCAGTTATTGGCATTGATTGCCTGGGCAAGGCAATTGCCCAGTTGATGGTTGGGAGCCAACCAGTTGGGCTTGAAATTAGCTTTCACCACCTGCAGCTACTTACAGTGGCCCACCTAGGGATTTCAGAATAGTATTTTTAAGTAATCACTCTGAGCTCTCTGGGCAGTCATTGTAGGCCTTGTAATTAAATTATTACTATTGCTTTAGACTATTTCTGTTTTTTATGTATGAATAGTTGCATGTCCTTGGACACATCCATTCCTTTTGGAGGGGTCAGTTTCCCAATACCTCACACTTTCTCTTGTTCTGGGTCGTGTTTCTTGCTGCTTTGCTAAATAAAACCAAAATAAGAACAAGATGCCCTGGCACCTGGCTGTCATGCCACTGAGCTTAGCCAAAGATACTTCCTCTTTCTCTGTATCACTTTGTCTGCTAGATATTTTTTGTGTGCTTGCTGAGAATGTCACCTGCAACTACACTGTTACTTTAAGTATGTGATTCATATATGCAATTTAACTAAAAAAAAATTGTATTTTTCATACTTTTCTTTCTAAACACTTTAAAATAAAATAAATTGATTGAGTAATTTGAAGATTTATTTGTCATAGGTGTGGTTCTACAGCTGCTGGCAGCTCATAGTTACTTCCAGCATTTTGACGTGAGCGTACAGAGGCTCTATAACACCATGCAGGTCATAGGTAACATTTCACACTTTTTTGCAGAGATGGACATAAGTATTCAAGAGGCGGTCATGTCTTTTGTGCCATTTTTACTTACTCTTTACTAATTGTTGTCTTATTCTGTATCTTTTCCTCCAGAGGGCGGTAAGCACATGAGTGTAGAATGAAAAAAAATATGTGTCAAGGAGGAATAATTTAAAGGGAAAGGTAAATTGGTTCATAGTCTGGTGCTAGGCAGGACCCATGGAGCCTAATGCAGCAAGGGGTGTTGCATGAACACACCATGCTGGTTTTAGGAATCCTGAACTCTGTAGAGCTAGAAGGGTGTTTCATTGTTTCCTCTTCTGTTCTTTATTGGGACTGTCATTTGGCACTGCTTTTCCTTCACTTCTGAGCACTTGTTCGCTGAGATGGGACAGCAAAGCAAGTGGCTTCTGCTGAAGAATTTCTAGAGCAGAATAAAAAGAAGTCCTGTCTTTGTGGATCAAATGACAGATACTTAAAAGAAAAAAGTGACACATCTGAGTGAGCCAACTTATTTGTGTTCAGAGCTGATGAACAAATGGGGCTCACAGGAATGAACAATCCCACTCTGTACTATTGAATCATGCATAAGGGGTAAGTTTTTCCACCTACAAAATAAGTTTTACATTTCAAAAATCCCCCCTGCCCTGATTTATCCTAATTTTTATGGATGTCAAAGAAGATATTACTATAACTGTTAAATGAAAATTTAGTTTGCACCATATTACTCTGCCTTCAGAAGCAGACCTTTCTTTTAAAGGCTACACAGTGTTAACACGAATTAAGCCTCACAAATCATCTTGCTGTGTGAGTGGGTAGACAGAAGAAAAGAGATCGGAGCTGGTTATGCAAAGCCACAGGGGAAGGAATGAGCAGAGCTGGGATGAGAGCTAATGTAGCAGGCATGCTCTGCTTCCTGGCCTTCCAAAGAAGCGTTCCCTTAGAAATAAGTAGAACAGGATTAAATGACCACACTAAGACAAGGGGATAAATGCTATAAAGGTTTTTGCATAATGGGCACATTTATAGAAAGCAAACAAAATAAAACAAACCCTGGTTTTTATCTCCATGGTCAGCCTATCCCACTAACACCTTTGGGACTGAGCCAAGTCCCATCCCAGAGGAGAAATGAAAGTCTGAACATGGCAGCTCCCCTCAGCAGCTTCACATGGCTGCTCCGGGGCTGTTTTGCACCCATTTCAGTACAGCACTTTCTTTAATAATGCTTCATTGCCATGCAAAATACATTTGTGAGCCTGATTCAATAGCAACTTCTGGAACGCCTATCCCAAGGCAACAGGTTTAACAACTCAGATAATGGCAGTGATCCTCCCACCATAGAGTAATTTTCTTGGATATTGTCACTGTTAAGATTCTAACCCTTTGCAGTTAGGGGGCAGAAACTTCCTGGGACTTAGCCCCATATAAAGACTATATAAAATGCGCTGAGGAAACATGAAGTGTATTCTGTCTGAGAGGTAGCTAAGAGGCCTCCCTCTTCACACATATTTATCCAGCATTGTGGTGCCATTAAAAAGATATATAGTAGTTGGATATGAACCAGCTCACTTACCCTATTCTCCTGCAAAGCTGCTTTGTGAAATACAAGCCACATTTATAATGGAAATGTATGACACCTGTACTTTAAGTTCCTATTTCTTAATACTGTGAGACACAATACAGTCTTCTTAGTGATATGCTGCATCCTTTACTCCGTTGCGTTCCTTTGCAGGTAAGGTCATCAGAAGTTTGTGGAACAGGAGGTAGTCCAAATTGCAGTGTCAAATCCCAGGCACTTTATTAAAAGCATATGAAACCTCACTTCTCTCTATCTCTCCTCTTGCCATTAGGATTTAGGATCTTCCACAGATGGTTGAAAAGCTTCTGAGGATCTCTCTCTGCAGCATGAGTTTGAGATGTCCAGCAGAATAGTGTTTTCCTAAGCCTTTAACACGAGTTCCTGCTTTAGACCAGTGCTGGGCAGCTAGGAGACAGCACAGACAGTAGTTGTAGTAGAAACCTGCTCTGCGCTCACTGTGCCCTTCTGCTACCCTGGAAGGATAGTCACCTGTCTCCCATTTCTTCTCTCTTAGCCCTAGTGGATGCCTGGTATCCCACGGTGAAAACACACACCAATAGCTCTGCAGCTATTTTTTCTTTGAATCTGCCCAGCAAAATGTGTCCCTGGAAGAGGAGATATCCTCCAACTGCCCATTTTCTCCCTTCATCCAATGACAGAGCTCACGCATTTCATCTGCATGACTGTATTCTACCTCCCCGCTTTTACTGTTGTTCATCCTACATTCTCCTTGTTAGTTCTATGTTCTCTGCCCCCAGTATAATGCCCTTAGGTATTGCATAAATAATCACAGGCAGATGCTGCAAATACTCCATTGTGGAACTGGTAACACTACTTAGACAGCAACAACACTTCTTCAGTATGCCTTGCTTTCTGCTGCAGTGCTAGAAGTAATGCATTAAAAATATCATGTATCCCATGAGAACACCGAGATGCCTTTTTCTAGAAAATAAAGCCGTTAAGAAACAGATTCCAAATTAACTGAGCAGGCTGAAGAAATTCAAAAAGAGAAAGGAGTTTTCCCAAGTGCTAGGAATGCTTCAAAAAAGGGGAAGAGGACAAAATTGGATATAAAGCCAAAGTTGCTATAGAAAGAATAACAGTGAAAAGTTCATTGTAGCTTTCCATTGTGTTGTTGACATTCTAACCTGTTAGCAATTAATAAATCCTGGAATGATTGTCACAATGAATCAATAGGGCAGGGATAAATCCTTGTCCTGCCAAATTAGGATAATCTTAGTGGTAATTTATTGGTAAAGATCAGAAGTGAATCTAGAAACAGTGTGACAGTGGCTGAAATACGTGGAACTAGGAGACAATGAGTCAAGCTCCCATGGCTCTGAGCTACAGTGAAAGGTTTAATACTGTTTATTTGCCAGATTTGGCAGGATAATTTCCAGATGAAGTGGTACGTCTGTACCAGTCTGGAAAGTGCATTAAACACTGATACTTTATCACAACCTGCCTCCTCTTAGCTTCTCTCAGTTTGGGAGGGAGTCTGGCTCAATCCCTTTTGGAATCAGTAGAATACAATTCAATGGCAGTAGCGGTGAGGCAGCCTAAGAAAGACTAAAGGAATCAGCTTGTGATTAATTTTGAAAAGGAATTAAAGGAGAGACCAAGAGACACAGGCACTAACAATAAACCACAATATAAAAAAAGTTTTATAGATTTTATATTTAGATATTAAAGCTTTACAGAGTCATATGATTAAAAGAGATACAATCTTTTGAGAAATACCTTTGGTATATAATTTTTCCTTCTGCATTTAGTCAGTCATGAGCATTATCTACAGTAGGGCTATGACACATAAAAAATAACACGTTAAGAAAATGACAGGAGAGGTTTAAGAGTTACATAAAAACTCTATGCTGGCTATGTTTTTGATGTGTTAAAAAAACATGTTAATAAAATGACAGGAGAGGTTTAAGAGTTACATAAAAACTCCATGCTGGCTATGTTTGTTTGATGTGTATCCTGTCATATTTCACCCATATAGGTTTTTTTTAACTATATTTCATGATTCTTTGGTAGCAAATAAAGAGAATAGTAGTATACAAAAAAAGGAAAAGTACACGGATAATTCATTAATACTTCAGATGCAGAAAAGGGCTCATTTTATTAAAAAAGGAAAACCTCAATTTATTATGAAATAATATTTATTTACAGGTATTTTACATTTTTAGAAAATAATACAATTGTACTTTAAAAGGCTTTATTTATTTTTATTATTTATCTGCTTGTACAAAAGAAGCAAAGACACTGTCTTCTTGTTCTAGCAGAACCTCAGGCTTGTCGTATTCCAAAATAACTCCTCTCTTCATTACAATAACCAAGTCTGCATTGAGGATCGTGTGCACACGGTGCTGGAAAACAAATAAACAAAATGACAGTTCAGTGTATCTATCAAATGTATTCCCGGATAAGACAGACTTCCAGAAATTAATTGTCTTGACAAGTTCAAGTTAGGCTAGTTATCCTACTTTTCATCCTAATTTACTGTGCAAATACTGCAGATAAATATACAGACTGAGAGCCACGTGGATATTCAAGTACCTAAATTGCACACAGGTACTTGAGTATGAAGAGTCATATGAGCTCAGCCTACGATGTCCCTAGCCCGCAGTCCACACGTTGCCACAAGAAGGTAGCCAGGAAGAGTGGGAACAGGGCACATGAGTGTGGTATTACATGCAAGTACTCTTCCAGTCCTAGACTATGTCTAGATCAGGGGGGGTCCTGTCCTGAGCTTGGTGTGGTTTGTCTATTTGTAAAACTGAATAGATCTCTGTTGTAAGACATTGCCCATGTCCTCTGTTGAGCTTTCATAAACGTTTTGCATCCACATCCTTTGGAAAAGATTTTTCCAGACCTGCTCCCCACTGCATGAACCAGTACCCTCTTTTGTATGCTCAGGGCCTTGCTGCTCAGAGCTTCATCTGATGCCTCTTCCCCCTTGCTTCATGATTTTGCAGACCTCTCTCACATGTCCTTAACTTTGTCCTTTTTCCAGGCAGAAGAGGCCTGGCTTACTCAGCTGCTCCCCTTAAGAAACAGTTCCACACCTCTGATTATCCTTGTGCTTCTCAACATTTTTCAGTTGTAATGTGTCATTATGGGGATAAGACGACTGGAACTACACACAATGTTCAAGGTATGTGCGAACTATGGACTTACACAGTGGTATGATGTTTTCTTTTTTGCTCTCTACTGTTTTTCTAGTAAGCCCTAACATTCGATTATCAGGAAGAAACCTTCCCAGTTTTTTCCACAGTGAATACTGAAAATAATTAGTTTAGCTTTTCCGCAATGCTGTTATTTTTCCTGAGCATTCCTTTCACATATCGATCATCAAATGGCCCTATAGATTGACAGACTTCTCTCTCCTGCTGTGTTTCAGGGATTCATGGATTCATTTTGATGGCTTACAGAAACTGCTCTCATACTTTTTTTTTTTGCCTGCCTTATTGCATTTTCACATGTAACATGCCAGACGCTATCATTTCTGTTTTCTTTATTTGGCTATGAGTTCAGCTTTTACAAGAATGCCTTTTTGTTTCTAATAGTCTTTTGTATTTGTTTAGTCATACCAGCTTCTTTCTATCCTTACTCAAGCCTTTCCTAATAAATAGCATTCATTGGCTCTAGGATTTTTTAATAAAATCCTTTAGTAATTTCCATGATCCCTGTAGATTCAATTTTCTTTGCTTTCTCTTTTTGCTTTTTTCACCCCCATTTATTTTTGGGTTTTGTTTTTAGCAAGCCTCCTCATTTTTACATAATTCCACTTTTTAAATTTTAGTGTAACTGCATGTGGTTTTTTGGGTCTGCGTTACTCCTGCAGGGATATTTAATCTTGGAATACTCTGGTCCCTCTTACACAGTCACTCTTCACTCATATGGTTACTAATCAGGTCTTAGACACCCTCAGTACCAAAACAACTCCTGTATTTCCTTCTGTGGCTTCCTAGCCAGATGTTTCATGAAATAATCACTGATGGCATCTACAAATCTCATCTCTGCTGCAGTCCTCCTGTGACATTTATCCAGTCCACAGGCAGGGGGAGGGGACTGAAATGTCACGTTACAGTTGTACTTGCTGTCCTTGTTTGTTTGATCTCTTCCAGTATAACACAATCAGTGCTGCCATCCTGGTAAAGTAACATAGAGGGTAATATAGACCCAATACTATACTCTTCCTATTCCTGTTCTTCCTAAACACAAATTAGGAATATATGGTTTTCTCTGAAAAAAAAACCCAAAAAAACAAAACACCCGAACCACTACCCAACACCCCACCCCCCAACCCAGATGATGTTTCTATTACAGAACATTTTGAATACAAACCCATCTGCTGTAAACCACATTTACATTTGGAAGTAAAAACATTCAAAGTAAGTTTATTCCAAAATGCTGTTTGTTTGAACTGTGCAGTTTAAATTCACTGAAAGAGCAAAAGACTAATAAAACTTTCTCAACCTATCCCCAAACAAACTAAAAAAGATACATAAATGCAAAATCCAGTGCAACTCAGAATTTTCATGTAGAGAAATCAGGAAATTCAATGTTTATGATTCCTTTGGTGTTTTTATAACAACACACTGAATGGATACCATAAGATCAATCAGGTTTTCTATTACACATTCACTACATGAGAATAAAAAGATGCTGTAAGATTTCTGAGCATAGATTTCTTAACTTTTGTTTAATTTTTAAATGTTAAGAAGCATAATGACTTTATTTCACATCCCTGAAATATGTGTATTTTTAGAAAATAGAGGACTGAAAGATATATATTGCTTCTGACGTATCTGTTGAGCCAACTGCTTTGATTCAGGTCAAATCTCTTTCATAAACATTTTTTTACAGATACTCGAGATCTTTGTATAATCACTTCAAGAATATGCTAACTTAAATTCAATCACTGTCAACAGGGATGGAACATTTATTTTTAAAAGTTAGTAAGATCATCATTTATTTGTTTAAATTGTGAAACATAATTGCTTTATCCAGTGGCAGAACTATCACACAATTTTACATGTCCTTAGTTAAATGATTGCTATAGCTTGATTAAACTTAATTCTTAGATTTCACAGTAGTCAAAGCCATATTACATTTTAAATTAGCCTAAAATGGGTAACAAAAAATAGACTGCATACTAAGATTACATGTTTTTACAGGCAATCAGACTTAGCATCACGCAACACATTTAAGAAGCTGTTGTTAAGTATTTAAATAAGAAAGTTGTTTAAAATCGATGAGAAAGCTTACACTTAAACACTGCATTAAAAAAAGATTAACAGCCACATTAACACATTTATTAACATTGACAAGCATGGACTAACGTGGCATTTCTGATTCTTGTTTGCATTAGAACAGCAGCAGAGACTGTACTTACTGCTATTGTAACCACAGTACGGTCAGCAAATGCAGTCATGACTACCTTCTGGAGTATGTTCTCCTATGTAAAGAAAAACATTTATTGCTTTTCAAACAACAGAGGTTACATGATAGACACACAGACAATAAGAAGGCTAAAGTAACCACTGATTATTCCACGCTTTTATTGATCCTTCATTGCAGAAATGAAAAATTAACTACGTCAGAACTAAGTCAGAGCTTGCCTGGTCTCCAGTTAAACAGCCCTGCTCGCTCCTGCTACCCGCAC
This sequence comes from Chroicocephalus ridibundus, assembly GCF_963924245.1. Classification (NCBI taxonomy): domain Eukaryota; kingdom Metazoa; phylum Chordata; class Aves; order Charadriiformes; family Laridae; genus Chroicocephalus; species Chroicocephalus ridibundus. The sequence continues at coordinate 16,050,265 of NC_086287.1, forward strand.
TGCCTCTGGGCTTCAGTGCACCCGAGAGCTGTGCTCTGGCCCCCAGGCACCTGCCATCCTCACCTCAGTTTTACAGTGAGGAAATCAAAGGTGAATTCAGGGTCCTGCCAGGCTGCCTGCATGCTGGCGCCTCTGCAGTGCGTTCTTCACTCTGCTGGAAGCCCAGGAATGTCCCAGCATGTTGGGGACATCTAACACCAAGGGGTGGCAGGGATAAGCAAAGGAGTGTGCTGTACCTGGCATATTTAACAGTGGAGATGATATTTAAGATGGTCTTAACATGCATAGTTCTCACTCAACAAGTACTCATCCTTTGCTATTTAGGCAACGTGTTGTTGCATACCAAACTGCCTAAAAATGTCACTAGCGCAGATATCTAAAGAACAGATAATGGCAAATAAAGGTATGTATCACAAGGGAGGAACTATATCCTCAATGCATCAGAATTCAAAATGTGTTTTAACTGGGCTGCATACAGTATAATTCCCAGCATTACTGACACCCAATACACTAACATTTTACAGAACTAAAAATGGTAGCTGTTATAATAAACCCCTCCAATTATACTCTTTACTCATAGAATTAAGACTAAAGCATTTCTCCTAACAATATAACAGAGGAAAAAAATATCCTAAGAATGTACTGTTCTAGTTGGCTAAAATCCAGTCAGTGCACTATTATTGCATGGTTTAACCTCTGTCTAGCAATTTCAGGCAGTTAATGCAATAATCCAGTATGTCTTTTCTATGTCTCTGTTTATTTCCTTGACTCTACTTTCAAGCCTTCTGATTTCCTGACTTGTCCTGTCCACCACGATGGGGAAATATGCTTGCCAATTTACCCTTCGCTGACCATCCCAGCTGACCTTTCAAAGCTGCCAATGAAAATAACATGCTTCATTTTCCTAATCCAAGAAATGCTGGGATAACTGTGAAACCCTTAGTAAAATGATTTAAAACTCTTTAGATTAGTTAGCAGTGACTCACAACTGCCTGGACTTGTAAACACATCTGTACTAAATATCGTGTAAGCATATTACAGAGTAGATAGAATTGCTTACCACCTTTTCTTTGCATATTAGCAGTTGTCTACCCCTCAAGGAAAACAAGAAATCAGAAACTCTCCAAACTCACTGTTGCCATGTCAATAGATGCTGTAGCTTCATCCATGATGAAGATGCTCGTCTTCCGCACAAAAGCTCTTGCTAGGCAGAACAGCTGTCTTTGGCCCTGGCTAAAGTTTTCACCCCCTTCTGTGACTATAGCATCTGGAAATGATAGAGCAAAACAGTATTTATGGGGTGTGTGTATGCAAGAAGATCAGATTAGAGTACAGCATATGCTTGGAAAAGAGAAGGTCTCACTTTCAGCATGAAGACTTTCAAAGTAACATTTCCTAGATCTACAGCTGCTGGTGATCCAGTTTTTCCTGTTTATTTTCCTTGTTCAAAACAACCAGTACTTCTGTCTCGTGATATGTTTTATACATATTAGACATCAAAGTAACTAAGAATGTTTAAGAGCGAGTTTTGGACAGTCTAGGACACTGCATCCTCCAGTCAAAGTGGCATCCATAATTTCTTTACCATAAGGCTGTATAACTTACCACTTTTAAGTTTGGGGTTTTTTGTTTCTTTTTTTTTTTTTTTTCATGGCCAAATGATTCTCACCTTTAAGCTACTGAAATCTTCCTCAGGACTATTGGAAAATACAAAAGAATATATTCTAGATATATCCTGACTTATTGACAACTTATTTGAATTCACAAGACCCGTAAACCTCAATGCCTTATAACAAAGACATACTGAAATAAAAAAATAATTTTACCATTGATTTAAGTAGAAACAGGATTCTGCCCCACAGGTGCAGTTGGTAACAGAGTTAGATGTCACCTTCCATAAACTTAAAAAGCTTTTTCTTCAGCAACTAACTTTTTAATAAATAGTAAATGTGAAACAGAAATGTTGTGACCACTGGAAGCAATCTTCTCAAGAAGGAAGTCTTATTACCTAGGCCCCCAGGGAGCGCTTTCACCACATGCTTGAGCTGTGCTATTTCCAATGCTTCCCACAGCATGCTGTCAGTGCACTTCTTCTCAGGGTCCAAGTTAAACCTACAGTTATGTGAGATTCAAGAATATCAGTCAACATAAACTTCTGCAATGTATTTCTTCTTTTAGTGTGCTTAGAAACAAACTTGCAAATAATCAGAATCATCTGCTAAAGATCTGGACCTGATTCTGATCTATCATTGGTATAAATCCACTGAATTTTGCAGACTTGGTCAACATTTATACCAATGTGATTAACAACAAAATTTGACTCTTTCAGTTGAGCAGAACAGAAGCAGCTTCCTGTTTTGTAAATATCCTTGTGGTTTTAGAATTTACTTTGTTCTGAATAAAGTAAAGAAATTTTCATGTTTTACTAGAAAAAGCTCTGAAGAAAAAAAGCTGTGGATATAACCAGTTTAAATTAACATTCATTTTTTAACAAAAGGCCAAAATTCTACAATCTCTCCTTTTAAATCCAGTGTCTCTTTGTTCTTTACTGCTATAGAAATGCAGAACAGAACAATCAAGCTTCGTACTGAATTATGAAATACAAGTCTTCACTACAACTGAACAAATCTTGCATTTATGAGCAAATGAATGTTATTTAACTTGCAGTAGCCCAGAAATTATAGCAACAAATATGAATCTCATATCATATTAATATATAGAATGCTAATCAGAAATAAAAGATTCAGTGGTGCGTAAAACTTTTTATTTTTACTTTTTACTCCTATTGTACGTGCTATGAATGACCAATGCTGACCTAAATAAATTTTTTAATAGTTTAATTAATAAAACAAAGGTATGGGGTACCTCATCTTCTGACATGAATGAATCATGCTCTATTCAGGCAAGTTCAGGAGATAATCTTGGAAACTGTATTAGTGTGGAGTCGGCAAAACACGGAAGCCTGTATCATTTTCAGTGAACTGTAATGACTTTTATGTAGAAACTGTAACTGCAGGTGATGTAACTGCACTGAGGATTGTACTGTTCCTTTCTAAGGTATATGCCACAGACATAGGGAAGGACATTTGTTGGAAACTGTGGAGCATTTTGCCACTGATTCTACTGCATCATCCTCTCACAGATGAAAGAACATCTCAAAGACTAGAAAAGCAACAGAGGCTCCAGAGGCTCTAGAAAAAAGGCTCCAGGATAAAATACCCCAGACCTCCCCCAGTACTTCTCATATTGTTCTATTGCTTCCTTTTTTTCTACATTGGTTTTTTAGTCTGCCTTTTTTCCATCTCATTGTTTTAAGGTAGACAGATGAAAATAGATGCAGGAGAAAGAAGGTTTCAAGAAGTGCTGTGTAGTTACAGGTATTTGATCAGTAAACTAAACTGATTACTCGATCCTGGAGAAATAAATAGTGACTTTCACTACTTCCCAGGCACAGGATGCCTTCTGCTGATAGCGTGCTGACCAGGCTCAGGCACTGGGAAGGTGCAGTCTGGCAGTGGTGGGTAAAAAGCACAGACAGAAGGCAGTGATCCTCCCTACTTCAACTGAGAAGAACAGAATCGAACAGTTTGCTATCAGCAATTCTGTAAAAATCATTATATGGTATAATTATAATATATAATGGCATATAAGTCATATTGTTTTTATTGCTGGTACTTAATGCTTACCGGATTGTTCCGCTGAATAAAATAGGATCTTGGAGAATGATTGACAGCCTGGATCTCAACGTCTGTAAGGGAAGCTTAGCAATATCTATACCATCAATGATAATCCTTCCTATTCAAAAAGAAAACAGATAGTCTGCTAGACTGTTTATCATGCCACACAGCTGCTGGCAAAGACATGGCACACTTTCAGCTTGCAATGCATACAGCAGGAACAGGCCTTGAATTGTGTATCCCCTCATTCACTAATGAAACAAGTTTTGGTTAAGCAGCAAACATAATTGTCTTGAGACTAAGCCTCAACTGGGAAGAATACGAAGTATACCTGTAATATTTTATGAATGATTAGACACAGTACTTCTCTGCTTGACCATTACTGAATATCAAAAACCAGGAGGTTACTTCAATCAGGAACTAGTTACCAGGGGGAACAAGCATTTCAGAAAGCCTAATTACTACTGAATGCTTTGAAATTTTATCACCAAACACAACTGTCTGGCTCTGCGTAAGGGTCCTGTGGGCGATGTGGCTGGGAAACTGAGGCTAAAATTTTTTGAGAGACATAGGAAGACACTCCATGAGGTACATGGCTGTGGCACACATAGCAGGAAATATGGCAGGAAATCCCAGGGCAGCATGCCAAACTGCAATCCCCAGTTGCTGAATTTTCTGGGCCCAGTGGGTCCTATCCATGCCTGGTGCGTGGATCCTTCATTGTACTTGAACACCTTCCCCTTTTATGGTTTGCTCCTACTGTTGTGATTTAACAGAAGAAAAGGACTTTTGCTTCTGTCAAGTGGAATTTTTATTGATCCAGCTTATCAATGGAATAGCTGTTACATGACAGATGATGCTGTATTTAAACAAGACCAGAGAACGTGTCCTGCAGATTCAAAAATCGCACCTCAGAGCTGCTGCTGTTAAGAAAATGACTATCAAAGCGCCTTCAGGAGCTAAGCTTGACCAATATGAAAAAAGGTAATCTTACCCTCAAAAGTGTCAACCATCCTGAAAAATGCAAGAGAGAAGGAAGATTTTCCACTGCCTGTTCGGCCGCAGATCCCAATCTGTGATACAGAAAGCAGATGAACATCAGGTGAGCAAAAAATGGATAACGTCTGTATTTGCCACTTAAGATGAGTGGATGGAGGAGCTGTTCTGATCTACATGATCCTCATGTCCTCCAGACAGTTCAGTTCACTCTGTACCTTTAGGGGTCTGAGCATTTAGGGACAAATCAAGGCCAGTCCTATGTACAGGAACAACAGGAGAGTGACAACAATGGGAATAAAGGCAAGAGAGCCACATGGGAATGATGGAAAGTAGGTCTAACACAGTAAGAGGTCACTGTTGCTTCTTTTGGCACTGTGTGCTGACAGCAGGGCACTGGGATACCGAGAAGTGGTGTGTAGTTTAACTTCTCACTCTAACCTATGCCTAAACACACCAAACTAAGAAACCCACAGACTCCTTTCCAGTACACTACATTCTTTTAGAGAAAAAAAATCTGTAATTCAGTCATCAAAACATACTGCGGTATGTTTTTTCAACTTTGTGATTTCTATGATGTGCTAGTCTAAAGAGTTTCTCAGAATCACTGCAGTTCTTTACCTTTTGTCCTGGAGAGATGTGGGCATTGACATGCTTTAGCACTGGCTTTAAGTTGCTGTCATATCGGACACTGAGGTTCTGGATTTGGATCTCCCCTCTGTCTGGCCAGTTCTGGGGAATCTGTGAGGGAGCTGTACCAGGAGCACAGGGGAAAAAGAACTCCAAAAATTAACCCTCTCATAATAAATTAATCAGCTCATTAAGTGATTTACTATGTTTTTCATGGTAATACACTGCAAAATCATTAAAATTTCAGCAAGCTCTTTCTGCATGCTGCACAAAACTGCACTTACAAAGGAGCCCTTCGTAATTTTCAGCTTCTGTTTTGAGAAGGCCATTGATTCTTTTCACTGCACCCAGCTGGATCTCCATGTCAGCCAGGTTACGAACCATCCAATTCAGATAGTTAGACACCTGATGTAAAGCAAATACACTACTAAATTCCAGATTTTTAGTAGTTTGCAACATTTGACCAGCATGCAGTTTATATTCCTCCACAGTAATACTCATTCAGCCTTCATAAGCTGACGTTGTGAATGAACTGTGTGGCACATATCAACAGGGTGACAACAGTGACTAAAGGTTACATCTCCTAACTGCAGTGCACAGATACAGATACTTTGATACTATGGGGATCTGATCTACACCAACCGGAAAGAGGGAGGGGAACAGTAAAGACAGGTGAAAAGACATAATCTTGTTAACTTAAGGTTTGACAGTCTAGAATGATGTACCAGGGCATAATTACCATTGATGCACTGAAAAAACATTCTTCACAATGAAAGACAACGTAAAAAATATGATGCAACTTGGCCATGTTTTGTTGACATATTTGAACTAGCATTTCAATGAATATTTTATCTAAAAACTGAAGAAAGCATACACTCAAATATGTCAGCCATTGAATGTGAACTGAATTTAACACATGGTTTCAATGATGTTACAGTACCCACTATAGATGTACAGACACCTTCGATCTTCCTGTTCATCTTTGTGCCTGAAGAATTACAAAAAAAAATGTTTGGGAGAGACAAAAAGGGTCTTGAGATTCTTACCATAAGCGCATAGGTTAGTCCCAAGCCTACAAGTCCTGAAGAGAGTTTCCTATACAGGCAACTGGTAATAGAAGTGACAGCTGCTATGAGTACCACACATGCTCCAATGTACTCCTGAAGGAATATGAATAAGCTCCATCACTATAAGTCTACAAAGGATTAAAACATTCTTATAACTTTGCATACCAAATAACAAACCCATTGTACAGTTTGAAATACAAGCAGAAAACAACACATAACTCCATAGAGACCCTGCCTAGGAACCCATTCTCATTGCTGTTAGCGTGAGCGTGCTGTTTGGAAACGCTGTTGTAGACAGAAGGAGTTGTACCAACACCCTTTATCTTCTTCTGTAGAAGTCAACACAGATATCATAAGCATGTAATGGAGGTGGCTGAAACCGTGCAGCTGATGTTACCTGGGGTAGGAGGGAAATGCTCATGTGATCCGCTCTGCGAGTGGATCCTCTTTGCAGCTGATGATTGACTGCTGGGTGGCTACCATCTGTATTTGTTGAAACAAGTTGTTCTTGCACAGCATGTATCTATTAGTTGGACTGTGTCTACCCATGATGGGCTTTTTGGCTTTAATTTAAATCATTAGTGATTTGACTTCCCACAGACAAGTCTTTGAGTAAAATTATGTAACAGACTAGAAAACAAACTCTGTATGAGAGAAACTGTCATTCATTTATGTTTGTACTGTTTAGTGATACAAGCATTGATCAGAATTAGGGACTTCAGATATGTTCTAGGACTGAACATATGAAAGGGTAATAACATTTTATTTAAGTCATCTCAATATCTGAATTTAAGTAGTAAAACATACCAGGTAAAATGTAGTCCAAAATGGGGATATAGAGCGTGACACGAAATATAAGTTAACATATGTTTAGCCCATATAAAAGGAGCCCATGTTAACCCAACAGCAGTACTACACCTGTATCTAACAAAGTCTGATACAAATATCACCATCCACAATGTAAAATTCCTGATTTGCTTCTTAGGGAATTATTTTTAATAAGGCAAATTTACTGTGGAAACAGGTATATGAATATCTTTGGCATTCTTTAGTGACCCAAAACCAGGCACAAACCTGCTTATAGATGTTGAAATGTTCCTGGGGAGCCACAAGGCAAAGGCCTGCTGACACTGACTAACACAGGCCCATTATGCATCCCGGCTGGTGGCACAGCTCAACCAGCTCTGATCACTCTTTACACACAGAGGAGTCAATGTGACCTATAAAAACTATTCTTGTCTTGGCGAAACAGCTGCAGGCTATGTGGAAAATTCGTACGCCATTCAGTTTCCAGGATGGGTTGGGCACATGTTCATTACAGATGGAGAGATATAGATATAAAGGGTAAAGGTACAGCTTCAAACCCCAGATGGGGCTGGATAACTGTTGGATGCCTCACCAGATTGCTTGGAATGAAGTCAAGTAAATTCATTGTGTATACACAAAAATAATGTACTTGCCATTCGGACTTCCAGCCAGCGATTGGCAGCTGTAAGGAAAAGGGAAGCAATATTGTTGGAATCTGTGTATTCAAGAAGTTTTTGTCGAAATTTGGCTTCATACCTAAAAAAAACCAAAAAAAAAAAAAGAAAAAAGAAAGAAGAAAAAAGAAAAGGAAAAAAAAAAAAGGAAAAAAGTGTCAGGCCTTGAAGACTTGGAAAAATGGAAAGTAAAATTTAATTTCTGGGTGTATATGCTCATGGACAATTTGACACAGGTTCTAAATCAGCCTATCAATAGTTCAGTGTGACATCGTCTGTAGACTTGTATTACACATGCAAACTGTATTTGTACGGTATCTTCAGGAGTAAATGGATGTTATTGCATTGATGAAACTCTATATGGGACTTCTGGATCACACTGGGCATTTTCTAAATGTATTTTATTACATAGTAATGGTGAGAAAGACAAATCTGAAATGAAAAAAATTAAAAATATATACAGGAGAGAAATAATACATGCATGTACTTGTGAAAAGAAGTATTAATGCTGTAGAATGCAGTTCCTCTTCTCACTTAATCATATAAGCTAAGTTTTAAAATTTATATTACTGTAGTGCCTAGAAATTGTAACAATTCATAAAGTATAAACTCCAAGTACCTCCAGTCATAGTAGCTCCAGCGTTAGACAAACTTGTTTGTCCTTATCACTATTCAAATGGAGCACTTTGGAAAACAGAAGTCCAAGCACATGGTCCAACAAAAAGTAATAGAATGGAAAGAACTGTGGTGGTGTGTCCCCCCCACTCCCACCAAATGAATTAGCCACAGAATACAAAACACAAAAAACAAAACAGTTTATTATAGTGGATCTGCAGCCACTCATCAGAATAGCTGCATCAATGAGTTCTGCCTTGAATTTTGCAGATACGGAAGATGATTCCCTGCTACACCTATTTAGACTGGGATCTCGGCAAGCATGCAAGTCAGCCAGTCAGCCCTTTTAGCTGCGCATATTTATTTGTATAGGTCTAACTTAATGTGATGTTAATAATAAAGAAGTCTGGCACAAAAGCCTTTTCCAGGGTAGCAACAGAGCTTGAAGACCTGAGGATCTAGTTTAAGCACCCAAAGCTTGCCTTTTTTTCCCCTTTATTTCATTAGCAAGTTTAACAAAATTGCTGATCTCCCCCTATAAAACTTTACCCTATTTATATAATTTAGCCATTATGGCTGCAACAAGCACTGCTTATTTATAAATTCAGCTCTCCTTATACTGATATAAGAGAAAGACAGGACAATGTTTTGTTTAAGTATGAAGTACATGGCTTAGAGAAGCTTTCAAATTTGTTCACTACAGAGTATCTTAATCTTTCTTCTGAGTATAGTATAATAAAGTTATCACTTCACATAAATAATTTACGCTTTTGAGGGAAAGAAATATGTGCCACTTTGTGGAAATAATTTAGCTGTTCACAACTTAGCCACGTGCCGAGACATGAGAGACATGTCTGCTATGTGCAATGGAGAACGGCCTGGGCTGGCTCCGAGCGTGTTGGTGTGTTTGCATAGCCTAGAATGGTCGTACCTGAAAGCGAGCATTAGCGTCACGCAGTGACAGAGCTAGCGAGCCCTGCCTTTCCTCAGAACTAACCACCCTCGGTGCCCTACCATACAGAGACGGCTGTGCTGCTTCTGGAATCAATTCAGTCACGTTTAATTTTCATATCTCTATACCATGAGGTATTACGTGATGCAGATATGCCTTAGAAGACGTGAAGTATGCATCATGAGCCAGTCATGCATATGCAGGTGGAATGGGGATGCAAAGTTATTACTGTCAGTGCAGTACTGCAGGAATATCAGAATTTCTGCTCAGAAAGTGTCCCCAGATTACCAGGCCTCTCAGACCAGTCTTTGCAGAAGCCTTCACATTTATATTTTATTGATTATTTAGCACCAATGCAATCTGAAGTGCCAGATAGCAAGCTATAAATCAGGCCAGGGCATCTGCTGAAAGTCTATTTATAGTTGCAGCAGTAGCTGTCTTTCTGATCTCCCCCTGGATTTTTTGTACATTTCTTTCCTTATGCATTCTGAGCAAGTGCAGGATGGAAAGTTGCCAAGGGTAAGGACACTCCAGAAACAACTGGCACCTCCTAACTTAATGACTGGATTCCTGAATTAGTGTTATTTTTAGGGATGCTCAAGCTAGCAAGTCTAAACTCCACTCCGGCTAATATGTTAGGCAGCTGAAAAGCTACACAGTCCTAAAAATAGCTAGGTTACCAGCTGAGGCTGAAGGCTGGCAGGCAGATGGAATACAGAACTTACTGAATGCCCATGGCTCTTGGGTCAGACACACATCAGTTACTGCAGGTTTTAAGAAAAAGGAGACACCAAACACAATTCTTTGATGGAGGAATTCATTTCAAGAGGACAGGAAGAATCAAGAGGGAATGCTCAAAATGATTGGAAGATATTAGCTAGATGGCATTAAATATTATTCATTGTATCGACACCTGAAAATATACACCCATAATACCCTTAAGATCCTCCTGATGAAGTAGAAGAATACATGGATAAATGAGAAAAGCCGTTAAGAAAGGAAGTGAATTTCCTTAAAACTGAACGTAGACATAGCTACAAACCAGAGAACACTGTTGGCACTTGATGAATTCAATAAGCACCAACTCATTGGCACTTATTGAAGTGGAGTACCAATAAGTTGGCACTTATTGTGTAACAGTAATAATAATGGAAAATACTATGCTGTTCTACTACTCTTCGGGAAGTTACCTTCAGTCAAAAAGAAACAAATTCTTAAATTGGTTGTTCTTTCATTGAGCTATTTATATCCTATTTAGAATAGTTTAAGAAAAGGTAACTTTGTACTTTACTTCTATTATAAAATTAACGTTATAGGTTAGGAAGAATAAGCACTACCATTTCAAAGATAGAAAGGTAACAGTAATAATTAACCAACAAGAATTGTCGACATCTAGAGATGGGTGTGGAATACAGTTGACCGCATTTGAGTCAACTGGGAAAAGACAAGAATAGCACTAATGTAAGGAAAGCAGCTGGTAAGCTCACCAGTAGTTTTACCTCTCCTAGCACCAGTGTGACTGCCATTTTTGTAACACAGATACACAACCCAGGCATGTTATCAGGTATTCCTGGGCTCCTCTCCTGTGAGCTTATGAGAATAGAAAATGAAACGAAACAGGTGACAACAGACTCTGTCTCCAGCTTGTGTATTTTCAAAATCAGTATAAACAACCACATTTTCAGCTAGCAACCTGAAAAATAACTTAGGGTACTATTGTATCCTCTAAAGTCACTAGCATGCACACTTTATCTTACCAGGACATCGCCTCATACACAAATTACTCTGGCACAACAAGTTAGTGCATATTAGTTGTTCCATGGAAACTGTCCAAGCACACAGTATGCCACACTGCACGCTGTGGTAATTGCAAGCTAATTTAGCTTCTTAAATCATATTTGCCCACAAGTATTTTTTTGAGCTGCACGCAAGTGGATGGAGAGTTACTGCAGGGCAGCTGATGCACGTTAGCTTGTTTTTCTACAGTAACTCCTTCACATGCAAAATGCTTAAAGTTCTTCAGTGTTTTGGAGTTCCCCCTTACCAGTGTTTTGGGAACTCTGGATTCTGCGGGTGATCCAAATAACAATTACTTATAGCTGCATAATTGCAGAACAGAATCAAAACTGAGGTAATGTATGTTTCTTAAAAAACTGTACCTGAAGGCTCGGATGGTGGTAAGACCTTCAACAGTCTCTGAAAAATGGGAGAGTAATGGTAGCTGAGTGCTGTCATCCAGCTGCTGCAGGTCCCTGGAGAGGGTTATGAAAAGAATTTTGTAAAAAGACAGTTTTGTTGTGCAGTTATTCTCTTGAAACAGGCCCAGGGACTGAAAGGGAGTATCATCACAGTAATTATATATGGAAGGTTCAGACAGATTGCAAAGCAGAGCTGCATGTCTCTCAGCAGCAAATGAAGACCCCAGGAGAATTTTTCTTTTACTATTTGAACACAAATGGTGCTGGAGTTCTGAATGGGTCTTTTCCCTTTACTGCCTTCCCTCATTTCTACTATATTCCTATTTCTTATACTCAATTATTTATTCATTTAAACATCATTCTGGCTCTGCACTGAATATAAATTTAATGGGATACTGCAAATAAGAGCTTGAGTTAAGCAAAAGGCAAAATGCAAATTTTTCTCTCTCCCCTCTGTATCTCCAGTTGACAACACAACTTCTCACTGAGCTAACAGTATAACTCATACGCAGTAGAGTAACTGAGAGCCTGCACTCATCATTAGGTTGTGCTTCTCAATTTTAGTTTAGTCATCAAATCAGTGGAAGCACATGTGGGGTGAAATTCTATCAGTTCCTTCCAGCAGCAAGTAAATTGGTTGCAGACTCCCTCTCAATCCACTCATACATGAGCAGATAAATGCAGCATTGCTGCAAATGCTTCTCAAGCGCAACTGGGGAGGGGGGAAAGCTGTATGACTGTAGAAGGACAAAAATCACAGATAGGGCTAAAATTTTTCAACTTGTTAAAAACTGAAAGGCACCCAGAACAAGAGACGATGGATGCTTCTGCATGTTGGATCTTTAATGGGCGGGAGTACCACCACGGTTATTACTGCATTCTCCAGCCTCTCCCTGGCTTTATAGATTTCCACTTCCACCTGGATAGGCAGACATTAATTTCCCTGTTCTGTCACCACATTGTCTTGGACATACCCAGGACAGAACCTAGTTGGGGTTTTTGTGTCTTGTGAACTCTAAGAAACTTTGATCATGGACAGAGACCCTGGCTCATGCCTCCCAAAAGTTCTGCCTGAAGAGCTGCAGACAAAGGCACTTGTAAAATTACACATTTTCACTCTAGTGGATTCGGCTCACTTTCAGACAGGGCCATGGCTTTCACAGGACCAAATTTAAACCAGAAGTTCCCCAGCACTGCAAGATGTTTCTACTGCCAGAGTGATACTGGTTTATGCTCTTACCGTGATGCGACTCGGAAGTACTTCTGGATGAAGTAACACATGATTGCGAGGGGAACCAGGGCAATGAGAAACATTGGTGTGACGTATGAGATGACAGCGAGAGCAGATACACACAGCAACGTGGAACGACTCAAGCACTCCAGGGTAGCTGGAATGTGCTATGTAGATAAAGAAGAATAAACACACAGAATCTTCCATAACATATCAAGTTTAAAAGTGCATTATTTCATTTACTTTTCTCACACTTACACAAGGGAAAAAATTGTGAGGATTCGAAGCACTAAGCATACAGGCCCGGTTCTGAATTGACTGCTGGGTTTTGGGAAAGCCTGAAGGGATTTCTGAGGGGCTGCTTCACATGTCTGCATTGCAGACCACAATCCTCATGTCAGAGGATTACAGATGGGATGCAACAGATAATTTCAGTGTCTTCATTGATCCTATGAACTGGCAGTGCAATCTGGGGTAAATACTGATAATTTGAATTTCAGCCATTTCTATTTTGGGCAACAGCACTTGCCTTTTTCGCATTTCATTTGCTCATATATGTCAAGTGAATGTGTTTACCCACTTTTTTAAACAGTAGATTCTCTTAACTTGGGGATATCACTATTGATCTAATTTTGCTTCCCTTTTCTATACAGGGCATCTTAATCAAATAAATGGTTTTTCAATGTGCATTTAAGATGAGGAATTCATTCTGAACCTAGAAAATCATAATGCAAATTGATACAGTAGTCAAATTATACATCATCAGTAAAATTAATCTAAATGAGTCTATAAAAAATGAAAATCCAGTCTTTCAGACTGGGAAAGACAGAATAACTTGGGAGCTTGAATACACTTAGGTAGTACCTGGTCAATGGTATTGCAGTCAGCTGAAAATCTGTTCAATATACTTCCCAGAGGTGTTGTTTCAAAAAACCTAAAATGAGACAAGGAATGGGAAAGATTACAATACTGATACTAGAATAGTTTTAATTCTTTTTTTGTCTTCCTTAAGCTAGCTACCATATCACAGGCACAAGCAAATAAATTGACAACCACAGTAAAGTTTCTCATTTTCCCCTGTAACCATGGCTTTCCAAAAAAATGGCAGTCTTGAACCCAACAACAGCAAGCATGTCCCCACCTCCCTCTACTGCCTAAGTTATGCAAATCACATGATTACAGTTAAAAAAAATAAATCTTTTCAGATTTGCAATTTGAGGCCTCTTCAATTCATGAAAAACGCAAGCGAAGTTAAATGGCAGGTCTTGCATTTTTCTGGGAATAGAAATATGTAACTAAGTACAACTGTTCAAATAATATATTAAAAGACCTTTCCTTTACATTTGCATACGCAAATACACAAACTTCGTTGTTGCTTTCTAATTGTTAACTGTTCCATAACTCATGTTGAACCTGAAGTCTAATTCTATTCCAGAAAAAAAAAGTTTTTTTAAAAAAAATCTGAGGTTTTCCATGTATATTATTTCTCCATGATTTCTGGGTCAAATACAGTCAGCTTAAAAATAAGAAGGTATTTTTCCTAATGTTCAGTAACAGCTGCAGGTTTGAATCAAGCTACAACTTTCCTTTCATGCATTAGCGGAAAAAAATCTTACACAGGACAACAATGGCCTTTACGGTATCTGTGCATCCCAGCGTACTCTAATGGTGACTGGGATGACACTTGTCTAGGCTCATTATATTTTTTATAGGCTTGCATAGTCGCCGCCTGACAGTAAATATTTCCAATGATTAAGATTATGATGCATGCTATGAATGAACTGTACAACATATTAATCGATAATTGTGTTTTCTCTCCCTAATTAAAAACAGCAAAGAGCAATTAAGCATGCAAGGAAGTAAATCGCTAAAGTGGCAATCAGGCAGGAAAGGCATCTGACTGGTGTCTAGGAACCTGAGCAGCCGGGTACCATTTTAAAAAATTGCTCAGTAGTTTGATACCTGGTGATTTTCAATGACACATTAAAAAAAAAAAAAAGTGATTCACAGTCACTTCTTAATAAAAACTGTAGTTAGAAGACTGCCTTGAAATAAGAAACACAAAATGACTACAAAATAATTTGTATATCAATCAGAGGAATACCTCATTGGGGCCAAAATAATTTTATTTAGTAAAGCAGAGTGTAGCTTTTTGGTGACTTTCAAGCCAGTCCACTCCACTGCTATTGATGTGACAAGACATAATACAATCCCAAGACAGCAGAGGATGCTGAAGACTTTTGAATATGGAGAATGGCTGAAATCCTAAGAAACAAAGAAAGAATAACAAAATTATTCCCTGTAAGTTACATTTAAAATTTATTGCAAAACCACAAAACACAGGACTGAAAAAAGGTAAGGAGTAAATCCTTTTTTCTCCCTAAATTAAACTGCCAATGATTTTCAACATCTTAAACCACAATTTGTTATGCTTTGGAGAGAGGAGTGTTTGCATGAAAATAAAAGTAATCAGAAATTTAAAAGAACAGAATACTACAAAACCTCCTGAAAAGATATATGTGATAATTTCATCTGAAGGGAAAAAAAAAAATCTTCAAAGTATTTATTATAGCTCTGTTGTTTTTGTCTATTTTTTGAATACGTACAGAATATAACGGTTTTTATTTTGAAATGCTAGTTTGATATTAAAACCCAGCATCAACAATGCATCTTTTAGAGATGAAAGCGTGACTCCAGTGAAATCCTACATGCACCTCCCAAACATGAACGTGGATTATTTGTAGGCACTAAATTCCAATAAAGAAAATAATCCCAGTTCTAACAAAATCCCTTCACTACTGCCTTATACATACAGAGTACCCTGCTAAGTAACACTGTGATCAGTTCCATGTGGAATTCACATAAAAATCAACCAAAGAAGCATAGTCACCACACACACACAAATTTAAAAGTCTGTGTTTTCCATATTTTACAAAACCTGAAAGCCCTACTTGCAGTAAGAATGCAACAGTACAGGAAAAAGAAACAAGAGCTATGATACCAAAATTACTGTGGAGACCATCGTTTAGCATATCAGCTAGATGATGAAAATACAATAAATCTAGCAAAAGGAGAACAATGCACAAAACTTAACTGTTATTTTTATTGCACTGTGTACCTGACGATGCATTAAGCTTCAAAATACTCTAGAGTGGCTCTATTCCGAGAAATATAGCACATCACGTACAAATCTGGGAGCAGAGGTTGACAGTGGGAGGTCACCACTGATTAAGTCATAAGAGGAAGGCGAACGAGGCATTGCATACCTCACAGTGAGAGCAGTTTTTCGGGTCTAGCTCTGTCTTTGCAGAAATGGCATCCGAGGTCCAGCGCGCCAGGCAGTAGTCAATGGCCACCATCACTGTGTGCTTCAGCAGCTGGGACAGAATCAGCAGTGGCAGAAGGAGGATTCCTGCCGCGCTGAGGTACTTGCCACAGGCTCTCCAGGGCATCTTTGCTCTCTGATGCAGCACTGAAGACAGGTTGTCTTCATCATCGCTTTCTGTTACTTCTTCTGCAATGTGCACGAAAAAAGTACAGCCACACTGACTTACTCGTACACACCTTTCATAGGGACTGGCAAGTGGCAGCTACTAAACAGGTCATCACATACGGGGTAAAGAGTGGCTTTAAGGTGAAATTGCCTGCTCAGGCATGCATGTATTTGCCTGCTAAAGTTACTAGTAATGCACCCTAAAAAGACGCAAAAAACCTTAGCACTTGGTAATCCATGTCTTCAGCCATGTTTTTGCAATTTAAGAGTACTGGCTTGATAAAAATTAATTGCAATTTTTTCCTAGGTAAAACCTTAAACAAGTGTGCTTAGCTATTGACAGGTTGGAAGCTCACACAGCATAAACTATTCAATATTATTCCTCTTTCATTATCAAATCATGATCAAGTATAAGAAAAAAACCCTCAAAAGTTTGGAAGAAGCTGTGACTTCTGTATGCTTGGAGTCACTGTAGTCCAGAGGTAAAAATCAATGGAAACAGCACATTTACAAACCACAACCCACATGGAAAAATGATTATTCTCTTGCCAGTTTTAGTTATGCTAATTCATTCTAAAATAATTGAACTGTGAAACAGTAATGTAGTGGTACTGGGCTCAAAGGGTGCCCTTTTACCTTCATCATCTTCATCATCTTTCAGCAGAGCTTCACGGGAATACATAGTCCTTCGGAGATTCGTTCTTTCCAAAACAGTTTTGCTTTCAATAATAGTCTCCTAAAGAAGGGACAATTTGTGTGTTTTCAACCAGAGAATTAATAAAAGAAATTACTATCTGTGACAAAACTTGTTTCCAATCAGAACATTAGAGAGAAATAAAAGTGAGAATCTTACAGCAGGCACTCATAAGTGATTGATTTGCTACCTCTGTGTATAACCAAAGGACATACACTAGATATCTGACATTAATTTCAGGTTGTCAATTCCAACCCGCCTGGAATCTTAACTTGGACAGGTATCCCTGAATTAAAGAGAACTAAGATTAGTATCTCATTCTTCTGGTGTTGCAGTATTAAAGACAAAATGTGTTACTGATTTAGAAAGCTTGATATATGCACATTTGAAAAACTGCTACCCAATGCAATGAGTAAATTCAGGCATATTTATAGAAGCAGTTGTTAGTATTGCACACTACCAATGCTTTTCCCCTAAAATGGCCCAATTTTATACTCCTTAGACAAGAATATTTTGATAGGAGTTCACTAACAAGAATGGGTCAGAGGCAACAGTACCAAGGAAGTATGAGATGTCCGGATGAAGGAACTTCTCTTACTAGATCAATAATAATGGTAACAGTAATACTACATTCATACTAAGTGAGAAATCACACACAGCATGTCAATCCTTGCTAATGCTTTCAACCTTAAAAAAAAACCTGTCAAATTTTTTGCAAATGTCGATTGCCCTGCCCATCAAAAACCTTCTCCAGCTCTTGGTCTTGTCGATTCATTAACGTCTTCCAGTGTTCAAAGAGCTCAGTCTCTGATTTCTGAATGTCCTTGAGTGTTCCTTCTCTCTGGATGTTACCATCTTTCATTGCAATTATCTAAAAAGTTAGAAACACAAGTCATGAGACAAATAGCCATGTATCTCTTTATTTTAAAGCTATGTTCCTGAGCTTGGACAGAATTTTCTATTTTTCTTAAATAAAGAATATTTCTGTGAACAAATCTGTCATTTTAAAAGACGGTGAAGTTATCTCTCAACTCTTTCCCCTTTACTCAAGATGCTGCAAAACCAGAAACTTCCCGTACTTCATGCTTTCAGAAAGGAAGGCTGCTTTTATGTAAGAAAGAAGAACGGGGTCCCTGTCAGCAGACAGGAGAGTGCACTACTCTTCCTAAATACAAGTCATTAGCAAGATAAGATTTTAGAGTTCTCTTACCTCCTAAAAGGAAAAGGCTTTTAGCAACACACTGCACAGCATGGCTTGCCCTCATTCAGGCAATTAGATATGAGCATGCTGGCTCCACCGTCTGTTTGATATCACGGACCTGATAAGGAAAAGCTAGGGAATCTGAATCCCCTAAAGCTTTTAAAAGCATAAATAATGGACAAGGTTTGGAAAAAAAAAAGTGTATGGAAGACAAAGTCTGAAAGGCGTGGTTTCCAGGTTTGTATCAGTGTAACCACATTATATACACAGTGTAACTACCTTCACTTGAGATCTGACAAGGAGAATTAGAAAATGAGGCGTGTGGAGTGTAAACACACGTGACATCATTAGAAAACAGTTAATGTAGTATTTATTTTTCTGTCTCCCTAGAAACTCAGAAATTTCCCTGGGTGAGGGGTGAGGAGGTGGGAAAATAATCTATTCCACTTATTGCTAAGAATTTGCACCAGAGGAAAGGAAAAAATAAAGCAAAAAAGGATCTTTTTGTGGTCAATTAATTCAGGAAACCTGTAATTGGGCTGGACCTTGAATTCTTGTGAGGACTTTGCTAGGAAGATTTAGGAGGGACACCAGATATACTTCAAATTATATTTATATTTAAAATTCATTAATAAAATAAGTATTCCTGCTGCACTCCATTCTGTAAGACTCGCGAAGGCTTAATGAGACCTGTGCTTAGGAAAAAAACCTGAACTATTTTTTAATAAATATTTTTAAATTACAAACTTCATTAATACAAATCCTTCCCATCTCACAGGCTGTTTGGAAGAGTATATTTCATAAAACATTACTGAAATCCAATTAGACGATAATAAAAATAAAATAATTCTCAGAGTATCTCATAAAACACAAACACCTAGAAATGGGTCTGACATTCATAAGAAAATGGAAAAGATCATACTGATACAAAGCCACAGCTGTGCATATTAAACAAAATGCCAACAAATAACAATTGAAAAAGAAGCAGCTAAGATGAACCTCATAGGGAGGGGAAGAAAGCAGAAAATTCCTGTATCCTGAGAGATGCCCACCAGAAAACCAGAACTGTGTTGAGAACAGTAGCAATTCTTAAAGATGTACAACTGAGGGACAAGGTCACAGCAGACACCATAAAAGATAAATGCTGCCCACCAAAACCACGATCAGAACAAGATTAATGTCTACGTGCAACTTTATAGCAAGACAATATGAAGAACAGGAAGCAGCTGAAATATGACTGTTCCTTGAGACTGCTGCCATAGGCTCTGCGAGCTGCAAACAAGGCAGAAGTCCTGCTAGGAGCCATAACTGCGGTCATCAATCCTTGTGGGCAAGAAGACCTGTGATGTTGTAGCTGGATAAATGTAGAAGAACTAAGTGCAAGGCTACTGTGAACTAATGAACTAATAAAAAAATAAATCCAAAAAACCAAACCACCTTATCGTATTTGATTTCCTTCATCTTTGACATTTGCAATTGCAAATTCTTACAGAAAGCATACCTTGATTTTTTCCTGTAAACTACAAGATATAACAAAGGAACCTAACAAAACAACTGAATACTACACATTTCTTAAGATTTTGCCAACGTACAAAGGGTAAAAATGTTCTTAATACATTGTGTACTAGTACTAACTGCAAGGAAATACTGGTTTTTTCCTTGTATTTCCATGC
The DNA here is from genome assembly GCF_963924245.1 of Chroicocephalus ridibundus. NCBI lineage: Eukaryota > Metazoa > Chordata > Aves > Charadriiformes > Laridae > Chroicocephalus > Chroicocephalus ridibundus. Next base: position 16,070,173 of record NC_086287.1, read on the forward strand.
ACCTCAATGTCCATAAAAACACCTTTTGCTTTGACAGCACAGACAAATTCCCAGTAACATCTCAGACATCGGCAAATATGTTACTCAAACATTTCACTGTTTTGAGATTAAAAAATGAAGAAAACTTTCCTAATTTGGTTTTGGATACTCAATATATTTTAAATGCAGCCTGCTTTCATGAGAGTATTAAGTATCAGCTCTATGAAAATCCAACCTATTTAGGTGTGCAAGGATGGGAATCCCAGTATTATGGGACCTCAAACTCACCGGCCAATTTTCAAAAGATCTTTATTATGTCTCTTCTTACTAAACTACCACTTGGTGGGAAGATGAAGCAAAAGCCTTGTTTGTAGCAAACATATTCATGCCACATCCTTGCCTCCTCAGAAAAAACAGGAAGGGCTTTCTTACCCAGTCAGCGTGGGGTAAGTACTGCAGCTTGTGAGTTACCAGCACAACGGTCCGCTTGTCTTCCCGTAGCATTTTGAGGATCCCTTCTTGCATGAGATGGTCACTTAGGTGGATATCCAGTGCAGAAAATGGATCATCCTGTCACGAGGAAAAGAGGTCAGCTTTTGGAGCCAGAATTTCTGGGATTTAAGGAAACTGACAGATTTTAATACCAGTTAGATCAATATAGACAATCAAGAGAGGCCATCAGATCAAAATTCTGAGGAAAGGTTTTCTTAAATTACATAACAACAAACCTCAAATTGTCTTTTTGCAGTGACTGCCCAGACACACAGTAGCGTCAGCTGTGTAAACGCTAGGATTTCCTGAGGCTCTGTGGGAACTGCTCCTCTCCCAACAGATGCGTTTCGCAGCCCCCGTAACCGCAGTACACTGCTTCTGTCAGGCTCAAGACAATGCAGCAGTGTGTGTCTCTGGCACACAACTGCTCCAGGGACAGTGGCAAAGAGCACATTTTTATTTCTCTTGTGCGTAACTGCCTTCTGATTATTATTTTTTTTTTATTCCATAAATCAAAACTCTATTAACAAAGAATTGCAAAAGGAGAAATATTGATCAGTTTGATGACTCTGCTCGGATGCTTGATTTACAGCCTAGATTATCTTATTGAATCAATGAATTATACGCAATTAATTTACGCATAAGCTAATCTGTACCATCTTTTGGACGACTTGTTTACTTAAACCTATTTATATGGAATCACAAATCTATTATTTCTGCTTGCATACTGATACTGGCTGTAATATTTTCTCATACTATTATATAACACTAAACGCAGGATTTGTTAAAAATCAAATTTTGTTTTCATTTGTCCAGATGTTTGCTGATAAAGTAGGGTTGAATTTGAATTAATTCTGCTTTCTGAGTGACATCGTTACCACCAGTTAGTTAGGGAGAGGTATAAACAAAAAAGTGAGTGCTTTAGAAAAGCCATTTGAACTTTTATTCCCTTCGATTTTGCAACAATTTATATTGTGACTGCGTTAGATACTTCAGTATTGTTGCTTTCACACAACGATACTTTGGTTTCTAAAAAACCAAAAATATCTGAAACCAACAGTAAGATAAATGTGAACACTGAAATTCTAGTAAGTCAGAGGATCATAACACAGAGCTTTTGAAACACAGTAACTTCAGACCGTGATACAGAACTTATTCTCAACAACGTGTGCGCAATTGCGTGTGCACTGAGCGAGGATGCACGTTGTCAGCTTTACTGCTGCACTCCTCTGATCTGGCACCGCCCTGAACATCATTCTGAGCACTGAGTTTGTGCCCAGCCTCCTCGCATGCAACGCTGCGCTTCTGCAAACAGTAAATACCAGGTGAGAGAACACGACATTGCACTGTGGAGTCAGGTGAGGCTGTTTATGAAGGCGGCGCTCACCATATACAGTTATAACGAGGCATTGGTTACAAGACACCTGAAAAAAATCACTTCATGCTCCAGGACTAGTCCAACAAATAAATAGAAACCAAATTAAACACGCTGAATGAATTAATGTCATTAAGAATAAAATACATAATGAATTATCACATGACCTTTTTTCACATCTGCAACGCTCACAAGAAGTTTAGGGAATATGAAAAGTTATTCAATATGCACACTCATGAGAGATCTTTCATAAGCATTTGTTTACAAAATCAGTCTTAAAAGAACTGAGTGTTTGCAAATACTAACATATAGGATTCCTGATTATTTTTAAAAGATTAATAACTGGCAAAAAATGTATTTGTAGGCACTTTTACGTTATCAAACTATAAGAGAACCGGCTACTATTAGAAGATTATTGAGTGTCCTGCACAAAAGAACAAAAGTGACAAAACCAAGTTACAGCCCAATTCTGGATCTGCCGACTGGCAGCACCTGTCACCCAACTGCTCTCTACCCTTCTGCATTCTGCCCACTGCCTGGAAGTGTCCTGCACATGAAGCAAGCACGTATCGACCAGCCTATCCCTATTCCCCTGCAGGGAAAGGTCTAAGTAACCTCGCAGACTTTGAGAGATGACCTCTAAACGTGCACAGTTTTCCTAATCCCATGTGATTCATGTCTGGCTCTCGTAACAGCTGGATTCAAAGCTCATTGAAAACTGAGCTTAAGAAGGAAGTCCTGAATTGGAAAGCCATCAAGCTCACTACTAGCGAGTATGTAGGATGCATCCGCTTTCCCACCTACTGTTTTTAGAGCCTGCTCTCACTCCTTTTTCCATAGCACTTCTGTTGAAGTTGGGACAGGATATGCCACAAGCAGTTCAGGGTGGGAAGACAGTTTGCTGCACAAAGGAAACACCCCAGACACAGGACAACATTAATTTTAGGCCCGAGACAGCTTAGGATTTTCATGAATACCGCTCAGACTATTAAATTTCTTAGTACCAAAGATAAACACAAGGGTCAAACAGAAATTTCAACAGACTGCGAGGGGAAGCATCAGCATGTCAATTTGTATCCTAATATCTACCTGTGTGTCTGCAGCATTTGCAAAGTGCTTCTTACCTGCGGGCTAGCTAACAAAGGATATAAAATAGTGCACACTTGGCTTAGCTCAGTGAAGCACAATGTTCTCTGTGTGTTACCCATGAAATACTGTAAATGCTTCCACCTCGTGCTCCTGTTTGCAGCATAAACACAATGGCACCTACTCACCAGGAAGACAACATTTGTCTGCTGGTAAAGTGCTCTTGCCACACTGATACGTTGGCGCTGCCCTCCAGACAGATTAATACCCTGGAGATAAGCAGGAGAAAAACAATCACACAGTTATAAAAACATCAAATGAATATTCATATTTTGACCGGATTATCCACCGAAGACTTTCTGGACAGAGAAACCCAGAGAAATTTTTCAAAAGTGTGGGCCTGCAATTCAGCTGGGACACAGTACGCAAATTGTCAGCAAAGCCAGAGCACTGTCTGGAGCTGTGCTCCATGCATACCAGAGGCACGGGAAATGTTTAGTAGTTTGTGGTGACATAATGGTGTAGGTGGCACAGATATTGTGCAGGCAGTCTAAACTAGACTTCTACTCAAAAATTAGCCAAATGAGTCTGGCTGTATTCTGATTTTTATTTATTTTTATAATCGTATGCTGTCATACTCTATCAGCTCCATTGTCTACTGTGATCAGTAACTGCTGGCTGCAAGGTCAGACCATGCCGAGGGGAACATTACCTGGCTGCTATTGTACTTGCTTTCGGCCCTTACTCCCCTGCTCTAACTTACTTATCCTTCCTGTGATCCACCTGCAGTTTCACAAACACCTTAAACTCTCGTAAGCCAGTACTGCTGCCAAAAGTTGCCACCTCCCCTCCCCTTCCCTCCTTCTGTCAAAAAACATGTGTTTGTCTACACAGTGAATTGGGTTAGGAACTAATCCATGTAAAATTAATGTGGTAGCCAGCGTGGGGATTAGAACATGGAAATGTACCCTTAAATGTATCTTTGTGTGGGGTGGTTTGTTGTGGTTTTGGGGGGTTGGTTTGTTTGTGACAGTGCCAGTATACACCACAGTAAATTGTGTACAAATTTGTGACTTCTGTTTCCTTTCTTGTCACTCCTTAATCTTCCCTGATGTGATAAAGCTTAGTTTGCCATTGATTAAACACCTGCCCTTTTTTAAATGAAGGGGCTCTACAAATCTATGAATGATTTATTTTTATGTTACTCCTAAAGAAACCAAAAAATGCACTGTGAAGTCAGGGTATCTGAGATGTGGTCACAGAATTAGTCAAACATTCTGATAGCAGCACATTTAAATCATTGCATCTCACATAAAACGACAGTGTTTCCATGTTTACCGAGCAACGAGCTTTCAGACTAATGACCCAAATGTACACTTAACGAAAAGATTACCTTTGTTGCCAAATAACCGGTAAGATTTTAAGAACATAACAAAATAATAAAAACCCCTCTCTATATTTAAAACAAAAATAGAAGCCTGTAGGTGTTTACTGACCCTCTCTCCAATCTGGGTTTGGTCTCCGTGAGGGAGAATGTCAATATCGGGTTGGAGGGAACAAGCATCAATTACTGCTTTGTACCTGCGGAAACAAAAAAGGTAACGCAAAATCCACACAGATACTGCTAAAGAAGCACATTTCCTACCTGCAGAGGAACAAAAATTAACCAGCTGGAAAAATCACATAGCGGAAAACATATTTGTTAGCCACTAATTGTTCTAATGGGATCTCTTTCAGTCACAGGCAAGTAAATAATATTTCAGCTAAGAAAAAGCATCTTAGGTCTGCTTCCCAATTAAAAATATTTAGGAGTTAAAACCAGGCAAAACAAGGACAACTTCTTCCATGATACATTGTTATTGTTTAGCATTTAACCTTTTTCATGCCCAGAGCCTTTGTTTCTTGTTTCAATATCCAAGGATGACAAAAAAATGTGTGTAGGATGTGAATACACAGCCAACCACTTCTCTTAGGGGCTGGGGAGATGGAATACCAGCAATTAACTTTTAAATATTTCAGATTGTTTGGTGGGCACTTATACTGAATAAAAAGACAGCCCATTAATCCTTCACAATGTACAAAACACCGGAACTGTAATAAACAACATTCCCACTCCCAAACAGCTAATGCCCTTCTAAAACGGTTAAACTAGTCAATTAGGTGTAAGGAGAGAATACTGCATCCTAAACAAACACGGCCCTTGGAAATTAAAACACCTCTACACTTAAGTTCAAGTAATACCGAACTCTGTCCCCTGTATCCTTCAGGAAAAACACGGTCAAAGAGGGATTGCGCAGAACTCGAGGTCTTTTGTCACGTTCAGGTGGGTGCAGTAGGTTTGTTACTAGAGGGAGATGGGGACCCATGTGTGAACTGAGGCCTACGCCGCTCCATTATTTAGCTAAAAGTTAAATGTAAGCATGTAACAGTGCTGAAACCTTTTACCTCTGCTTGTTAAAAGGGCTTTCAAATGTAATATTCTCTTCCACTGTGGCATTGAGCAACCAAGGCTTCTGCGATGCATACGCTACTGATCCTCTTTTCCTGGAAAAAAAAAAAACAAAAACAAACCCCCAGAGTTTCCCGCTTACCAGTGCGGGAGGTGTTTTTGAAAACCATTTTCTTGTAAACGAAGAAACTGGTAATAAGTCTTCAAACATGCTGTCTTTCATTTCTTTTTTAGGACAACCAATAGCTCTCCCACCAAGGAAATACATAGGACGCTAACTTTCCAACAGAATACTGAAATTATTCACTTAACAGAATTTTAGTTTGTTCCCTCTTTTTCTGCAGTGTGGTGGGTTTTGGAGAGGCTAGCTCAGTAAAGCTGCCTCTTGAGCAGCGCAGATGGCGGGAAGAAAATTACCAATGACTGTCTCCCAGCTCTGTTTGGATAGACTAATAAAAAAAGACGTATAACAGATCACTAGTTAGGCAACACATTTCAGGAGGGATGTTCTAAAAAGATATTTTTAAGGTGTTTAAAAAGAATAACAACTCCACACATCCACAAAGGCAATCCCCCCAACACATTTATTTTCCCCATTCTAAGAAGAGAACTTGAGTCATAGAGTAAATATGTATCCATGGGTACAATCTTGCTATGTCTTCTAAGACAAGAAAAAAGAAACACAAACAAAAAATATTTGCTAAATTTCCCCCTGTGGAATTTCCCCCATAATGTAACAATGTCAACAGGATCTCACTATGCATATTTTGTTTCATGGGGATTATTATTGTTGTTATTACTATCTAAAAATAAAAGTATCTGCCTACTAGTTAAGTAGCTTTGCGGCTGTTGCACACTAAAAACCTCAGTAAGGCAGAGTTGGGAGAAAGGCAACATTTTTTATTAGAGCAACTGATACTGTTGGAAAACTCACTGACATATCACCATTTCTCCAGAAAAGGGCCAAAAGAGGGATCATACGTGTAAAAGCGTATCTATTTTCTTTCCAGTTATATCAGTTAATCCAATAAAAAGATAGGTCCTCTCACCCAAACGTAGCCTTTGTCTGCTAGACAGCCATTGCAGCAGCCTTTTTCTAGTTGGACCTGAATGCAGTTCAAACCATGAGCTGCCAAAATACACCAGGCGCTTTATCTTTTCTTATCAGGAGTTAAGGTCACTTGCCCTGCTCATTTTTTCAGGCTTTCACCAAGCTTGCTTAGAAGCCATTATAGGATCCAATTTTCTTTGATGACCTGAGAGAACACACAGTTACACTACCCTGCTAACATGCTTCCAAGTTCAGATGTCTGATGGCTCATTAGAATTTAATTATGTTTTATGAATTCTCTTTATTAGAAAATGAAACAGAGACACAAAAAAAAGAAAAAAAGACAGAGAAAATCCCCTAAGCACTGCAGCCCACAGTCCCAAAATCTAATTCAAAGAGCATTCAGTTCTGCCCCAAGAGGGAAAGCATTTTTCAATTAGTATGAAATTCTCAACCCAACGATTGAGAAAAAATTGCTCCGAGCATTCCAAGTTGAACATGTATTCCCTTCCCCTCCTTTTCATTACTTGAAACTGTGCTACTCTTAATTCTCAATGTAATTTAAAAGCTAGTTCTAATTTATTTTTTTGAAAAACAGTAACAAAATTTTGAGGAAGAAGTCTTTACAACTTTTGTAGAAAGTGTTTTTTTGTTCAGTGAAGATACAGGCACTGCCAGTAAGATGCACTGCATGCAGAGAACCAGCACAATACCAGGGAACGCTATTTACGCTTGGCTTACATTCTGCTTTTAGGCCATCGATGAGAATTAATTACTGCAAGGAATCTGGGAACAAGCAAGGAGCTTGTCAAAATTCATTACGGATTTAGAATTTAGCAAACCCTTCTAAATCAATCTTAATTGCAAATTGACACTAGGGTGATACATCAGATGATATTTTGACATAAGCAAAAAAGCGCTTGCAAGTACTTGATCATGAGAAATCTATTGGATGTCCATAGGGTTTCTTACAGCAAAGAGGCAATCAAACAAAACTTTTACTGAAACTGTGAGAAACATGTGGCCACAAATCCAGAGAACAAAACATTCTGAAATGGAGTGTGTAACACTTTCTCTCAAAGCCTGCCTTGAGCCTACCTAAGGTTTCACACTTAAAAGACTGAATGCAAACAAATGGCTTCGCAGACAAAGACTTAGGAGGAATTTATTCTGCAGGTTGAAGTAATTGCCTCCTACCCCCGGACTGCATAAATATGTATTTTCATCAATGGAGAGTATTTTTTTTCTCTGATAATACAAGATAGACTGACCATAGCCTCTCAATTACCACAAAGATGCAGACAGCAAAATCCAACCTTAGAATAAATAGGGAAAAACTTCCCTGAGCTCCTTGTGCTTTGCCTAATATAGGATCAAGCCTGATCATCAATTTAAAATCAGAAACAACATTGTCAAGTTTGTTTAAAGTTATTAGTCTAACTCTATCTTCACAGTTAATTTTATTAAGTCCAGTAGGCTCAGTACGCATTCAAGATCACTGAAAATAAGACTAGTTAAGGAACATTCGTATATGAATCTCAGTGGCTTAATAAGCCTACCAAGTCTGAAATGTTGGTGATTTTTAAAAGAAAACAGATGCACTTAAAATGCAATGAAGTTATGATTATAATGGTAAAGGAAATAATACATTGTAAAGCCTTTCCTGTGTGTTTTGGATTGCTGATTACAGTTTTATCTTATTTTGCACAATTCATGAATTTCTAATACCAGTCAACAACTTAAAATCAAATTTTCTCCAGATAGGACAGAAATAAGTACCATCCTGTCCTATACTATTACTGCATGAACAAAAAAAGATGCTTCTGTTATTTTCAGGCTGATGGTAGGTAAAAGAACATCCTGATATTGACAGTCCTGAGCATTCAAAGGAGCATACTTTTTTGCCGTTATTAAACTACAAGAGTCGCTTGTTTTTACTTCTAAATCTTGCAGCAGCTGCATGCAGAGACAACCCATTTGCCTTCTAAGGAGGAACAACTCATTAAGTGCAGACACTTCTGAAGAATGTTCAGAGTCACAGAACGACTGAGATTGGAAGGGATCGCTGGAGGTTCCCATTGTTTTTTAAAGCGTTGTACCTGAATTCAGTGTCAACAGGAGATTCTCTCTCTGGGCTGCAGAAAACAAACACAAGAGTTTTGTTTTGTTTAAAAATCAATTATTTTAGACAATGCAAATAATACCTTAAAGTACTATCACTATTCTATAATTAAAAATACAACTAAATGACTGCATAACAGAAATAAAACTCTCTTAAGTATGCTAAAATTCTGAACTACGTCATATTGACCTGCAAAAAGGTATGGTTAAAGCTTCAGTTTCCAGAAGTGCTAAACAAGCTTGTAGAAAGTATTCAACATCTATGAGCAAATGCCGAAGACCTCACAAGACTTTGGCTCAAAATACCCTCTGTTCTGAGAACACCAAAAATGTCCCACAGGATGCTAATGCAACAGAACCATGAGACGTATCCACAGCATTTACCCGACATAATTAGGACTCCCGACATAATTAGGACTCCCAGAACCTAGGATAATGTAAGTAATTGTTTCATATGGTCTGATATTCTTTCCTACTTTTTAATATGCTTGCCATACTTTTGTGCATGTTATCTTACTGTTTGCTGTCCACCCCCATAACAAACATGTGAATGACTAATTCTGATCATATTTCTCTTCTATCTTAATGGGTTCAAATGGTTTCACTTTAACGTGGCCCAGAAATTGCATTTTCTTCTATACAGAAAGAACTGTGAGATTTCCAAGTATTCTTTACCATGAGGCTTAGTCATTACTCATGAGGGAGTCATTAACTCCCTCTTATACTACACATGGATGGGAGCAGAAGTTTTGCAGGACTCAGTCTGACACTCAGGTAACACGTCTGAGACACAAGGTAAAAGAGAGAGAACAGGCTGACAAATCTAAAGAAACGGTAGTAGAATAGTTGTTGCGTCACAGAACCAAGAGAATATTCTGGTCAGAAGACAACACACAGTTTAGCATAAGTCAAGAAAAGGTACATCATATGACATTTTCCTCTGCTGATTTCAGTAACAAAGTCCTCACTGACTTCAGCAGGGATAGGATTGTCACTTTTACAAGGTTTACCATTCTGGAAATTTGTGTACCACACTAAAATGACAATCGTGTCAGAAAGCTTTGGTCTCAGTTGATTGGGTAGCTATTGCCAAAATCCAAGCTGAGCTATGTTTTTTGGGTAAACATAATTTCCATGTAAGAATCCCTTACCAACAGATAGACTAATCTGCTACCCCCCACACTTCTCACAGTTTTGGGTGCCTGAAGAATGCTAGGTGAGAAACTAAACTTATGACAGGATGTAAAGAATGAAGAGAAGGGCAATGGGGAGAATTTGCTTTAATAAATGAAACCTTTAAAGCAATACTTGATACCACTTTAAAAGTGTAGCATTAGGGAATAACCTGGTTCAGACTTTAAGAGAAGGATTGCCAAAGACATACAGGAAAGTTACAATATGATTTTCAAAATTACCAAATAGCAATTTTTCATAAATGAAATCCAGCTCTCATTTTCATAAGTCACATAGGTGGTTTCAAAAACTGTATCCTGAGCTAATTAAGACAGTGAAAATTTCACTGAGTTTCAGACTTCTGACTCGGAAAATCTTAAGCATTGATTTCAGAAACCTTTGGTTCCTTCTATTGCAATTGATTTAGTAGGAAGACCAATAATCGTATACCATACCTGACATCTTCCCCCGTCTCACTGTCAGAAGTACAGCTGCATCACAAATAGAAAGCAAAGATTGTTTATTTAAGTAAGCACAGGCAATCTGCCCCAGAAAAAAACTATTAAATTCCACTTAGTGCACAGACTGCAAACAGTATTTATCACAGAGCTGCAGCACAGCATCTGTTCCTTCTACACAAGTCCTTCTGACTTGATTTTAGCAGTTAAAAAAAAAATTTGGTGACAGTTTTTTTCCTTATAAACATTTGATTTGATTCAACAAATAAGATCACCTCCACTCTGCCCTGAAGCTGCTAACAGAAGTGAGAAGTCCTAGTGTGACAAGAATGCAGTTTAAAAAAGGACGTTTTCAGGGAAAACAAACTGATAATTTGTGATACTGTATTTTTCCATAGCAGTAACTGCAACTTTGCAGCATGTAATGGGTTAGTTTGAACCCCAAATCCCACCTTCAGTTGACTTGCAACACGCTCCGTTCTGTATCAGCCCTGTCCTGGGGGGGATGTGCCTGTATGAGGACGTGTGGGCAGGTCTGAGGGACAGACAGATTTTGTTTCTGCTATTTTTGAATGTGTACCAAGATGTTCACAGAGTTGTTTTGACAGGATGACTGGCCACACTTATAACTGATGCTAAATTCAGTTCCATTGAAAAGAATGAAAAATCTGCGTGTCAAGTGGCATAAACAAAATCAAGGAGGAACAAAGTTTTTCATGCTTTAAGAAGAACAGTCTCATTAACTTTATGCTAACACCATTTGCTGATAAATATAGGAAAAAACATATACTTGCATTTTAAAAGGTTGGTTTGAGACACTTCCAAAAAGTCTATGCGTAGTAAGCAATGACCGTATCTAAATTCATTTTACTGTAGAATTTGAAAGAGCCAGCCAGCCACTAGTACCTTTATTCCAAAGGTCAGTGTTCTGAACCAAGCTTTCCAGTTACCTCACACTCCACTGGTCTTTAGTGACTGTGCGACCTCAGTGGCACCTTCTCCAAAAGCCCACGAACCTGTTGCATACCATTAAGTAGCAACACATTCATTACAGAAACTATCAAGGGGCTGAAACAGGGAATATCTTTTCCAGCCTTTCCATGCACAACAAACATCAATTCCTGCTTCATGGACCACCCCGAAGAAGGCCAGGCATCCATTCTCCCGGTGAGCACCCTGATAACTTGCACCACGTAGTACTTGTGCACGACAGCAATTCCCTCTCCACTGTGCTCTTTTCCTACAGCAGTCTGCGAGACAGGCAGAAAACTGTGCAGCTCGTGTAATCCATCAACGCAGCTCAAGAAGCAAAGACCAGCCAGGATCCCCTGTGCCTAGAACAACTTCCCTGTGCTTACCGCAGCTCTGCAACTTTGCTCCAGTTTCTGCTCAGACACCAGGGCAAAGCGCCGTGCTCGCAGGGCAGGAGTGATTCCCAGAGAGTACCACGAGGTGCAGCAGGGCACCGCCATGTCCCAGCTTCCTCTCTTAACCATGTTCTTTTGCCACACAGCCACAGGTGCCACAATTTTCCTACACAAGTACTGGTAGATCAATTCCCTGATCTGTGCTTCTGGTCTGTAGCTGGAAAAAATTCATTCTCCATTTTGAGTTTTAGCTCAGCACTTCAACCTACTTTTTCCCACTTGGACTTTGTTTTATCCCTCCTTTCCCTGCATAACCTGGCAATTAAGGACACCTTTATCTCCTACCAGTGTTGAAATGTCAAAGTAATGTATGTTTGATAACGAGGTCTAGATCTAATTTTTCAAGGCATATGGATGTCTAAAGATGCAAATATGTGCCTACTGAGATTTTCAAGCCTTCAGATCTCTATTTCCAAATTAAATAAAATAAAATTAAGTGCCTGGATGTTTCTGAAAACTACAGTAAACATATTTATAAAAAATAACGTATGTTTTATGCATCAAAATAACTTTAAAAATATTGTCATTTGATGAAAACAGTCAACTCCACATCAAGTAGAAGAAAATCTACTGTTAACAACCTTAACAAATCTAGCACTTCCTTCACATTATAAGGACTCTAGATTCACACAGGAGTATGTATGTCCTGTTTAGAAACAAAGGATGTAATTTTGTTTGAGCAAACTATTTCTCCTTTAGGTCAATTTTCTGATACTACTTACTCTAAAAAGACATTATAAACTGCTTCCTGGACTTGAACTGGGACTATTTAAAGTGAGATACTGCCCAGAATAAATTAGCGGGGCATATACTATAATTATTTACTCAATAACCAGTCAAATCAATACTATTTACCCTCTGTTCAGAATGTAAATAATGATTTCTCTATTTTTGTTAATCTCTAACCATATTATAAAATATTTATGCTGAGATGCTCTCAGACTGCTTTGGACAAGGGGCAGTAACCTGAGCTGGATCTTCCAGGCACACACTGTAATACAAACAACAAAATAAAACCACAAATGAGCCAGTGCTCACTTCTTATTAGCCAATTTCTAGCCCAGGAATAAATCACATTCCTTTTTAATGTTTTGAAACAAATAATTTTCATAGGAACGAAATAAAGATGATTTGCAGTTAACCCTGTTTTATCAATAGAGCATGGAGGCAGAGGAGGGAAATGACTTGTGCAAGGGTATCCATTAGACTAAGGGAAGGGCCAGGAATAGAATCCAGATTTCCTGAGCACTGAGTGACATGTCAGCAGGATGTATCCTCCGTCTTCATAGCTGTGACCTTGGAGGAAGGGGAGGGGAAGGAAATTTGGAATGAAATAATTCAGGACTATTCTGTAACTTCAATGACTGAAGCCAGGCATTCATCTCACCCCAAAGGAAGAACTGTAACAAGGATATTGCTGATTTTGTTGACACATTTTATCGCCTGAACTAAGGCTACAAGCTCTGGTGGTTACTTGATAAGACTACCCTCCTTGAACCTGGGATAATGTTGCGTGTACCTGGTCAGGCATTAGTATTTTCTTATCAAATTAAGGGAGCTTTCATCTGATAGCTTCACAACGCAGGTGTGCAGCCTGCACCGACTGCACCTATCGCTCCGAACAGAGCAGTGCACATGGCAGCAGCTCTGAAAGATGAGACAAAACATAATCTGTCCCAGTGCAGCCAGCACTTACAGTGCTAAGATTGTTTCAGCCACAATCCCCTTTATACATATCTGTCAGATAGCAAAGCAAATGTGATAACAACTGAATTTTACCTTGTGATACTTTGGCACGTATAGAGGACATGAAAACCAGTTCTGACCTTTCCACTGTTGTGAAGCACATACTTCTAAACAAGTTCTATTTAAAAACACAGTCTGATCAGAACCATCATGTCATCCATCTTAGTTTAGCATCAGACATTCAAATTACACTTCTTAATCATGTTATGTCATCTGTAAAAAATTACAGCCTTTCTGAAATGAAATTAGTTCACTTAATAAGGCTGCAGGGATTCTGTATGGTTCCTCACCATACTCTAATTTTCTGCTTAGGGAAGTATGTTTTAATGGCTAGATCACCACAATCTGGAACTTTGGCTTCTGTTCTTGTCTCCCTCACCAGCTGAAAGGGTCACCTTCCTATGTTTCATTTTCCCCACCTATAAAATAGGGAACCTTCCCTCCATGTACTATTAAAGCACGTGCAATTCTGAGTAGTGTGACTGGCTTACGCATAAAGTCTGGCTATAAATAGTATCTCTACAAACACTCAAGAAAATTGTTTCACAAAAATCAGTGCAGAACCCACTGTGTAACACTGACCCTCTGTCCATCACAGTGCGTGGATTTGACTTACAGTTGCACTGGTGTTCCTTCATTCCCAATCAGTTGGAAATAAAATTAATTGTTTCTCTGTGTCCTTCTACAACTTGTCAAGCTTTACCTACAAATAATCGTATCCCAAAAGGCAAAGTGTAGTCTGTATGGCTAGGAAATCTAGTACTGTAAAATAAACAAGCCAAAAACATTCACACACATTGATCAGACAGTTACTAGAGATGGCAGCAATTTATGGGAAACCACATGGAGGAGTTGCAATATATTACACCACATTCAGCTCAAGGGCCAAGACACCGAGCTCTAACAGTACAGCTGCTGGAGTTTGGTAGCATTTTTTTTCCTCCCTTTATGGCCAGTACAAAAGTTAGACACAAGTATAATCTATAACTGGCTGGCAGAGTGCAGCTGCTGTGTCCTCTCGGGAAAGGAGGGAAGGACGTGACTATCTCCCTCTTGTCCAATCAGGCAGGACACACTGGGGGAGTACCCTGAGGTCACTGCCACTTACAAAAAGCTCTTCAACTTCTCAGGCACTAGACCAGGGCAGAGATGGAGCGCACATCCAAAAGCACAGCCAGGTACTACTCCTAGGGAGCCGGTACCTCTTTATAGTTCCATTCAAAGACGCAAGCTCAGGCCTGAAAGTGCAAGTGCCATTCTATAGATGCACAACACTTCAAGCTAATTAATTCTGATTCCAAATTAGTTATGATTTCACTCAGGTTATGTTGCTGGAGCACAGAATGCTCAAGTATGCTTATCTATTCCTACTAATGGAATAGACAGCTTGTTTGACCCTGGCTGGGGGTTCTTTCTGATGTGCTCCCCTGCTATGTAGGGTAAGGTTTTTATCTTGACTGTACACCTACAAAATCCCTGACTCCACAAACAGGTTCCCAGGTAGATTTTTTTTTTTTTCTGCATTACTACTCAACTCAAGCTTGAATTTTTAAATAGCACTACCTGCTCCAGAATATGCTCCCAGAGATCTTCTGCATCTCACCAAGTATGGCTAGCAAGAGCGATGACTTACCGCAGCCAACCTGTCCTACAATCATTGTTAGCTGACCTGTGAGAGAGGAAGGTATATATAAGCTTCTGATTTACCAAATGCTCAAGGAAAAACATCTTATTCTGTATATCTGATCTCATTTTGTACCTTGAGGGATTCGGATATCAATGTTGGACAATGCTGGAGGACCTTCAGGTGTCCAAGTGAAAAATCCATTTGTGATCTATACCAAGATGGACAGAAATAAGAAACAAAAAAACACCTTTAGAGGTGACTTCTTTTTTCAACATCAGAGACACTTTCTCTGTTTTCATTACTCTGAGGACAGGAACAGAGTTAGCCTTTGCTCAATACAGGAAACAGATTTTCAAGTGACTGATTTTGTAAAGGCCTGTATTCTGACGCGCAAGAATCTCTGAACTTAAACAAACACAACAATTAGAAAATCATGGAAAACTCCTGAGGAAAAAGAAGTTGCTGTTTGGTTTGTTCTTTTGCTGTTCTTTTGTTTTGTTATTTGTAAGGTGGGCACACGAAATAAGAGAAATGATTCTAACACGATTAAATTATATACAGGGTCGCGGTTTGCTATCTGCAGAGCAGTGAATGTCACTCTAGACACACTGTAGCATATACAGCAATTACACAGTCCAAATTCCAAGCAGATTTGCAGAACTTTCCACAGAAATTAGATGTTGCTGCCTATTACAGTATTTTCCTCTGCATTTCTGATATGATTCTCAGATAACCTAGGCTTTGCTAGCTACAGAAATCTTTTCACTGAAAAAGACCAAAACCAAGAAAGCCTGTTCAGGACTTTAAATGGAGGAGATTTCCATGGATACTGTAAAAAATAGGAAACAGGAGACAATTTTAAAAGGCCTGTATTTATACAGGACCCTCTTCTCTCACTTTTTCAGAGCCACTGAAGCCTTCAAAGCCTTTCATCAACGCAAGGTACAACATTTTTTGATCTGAGAAGAGTGGACTGGGACGCTTTTATCCTACCCTGGAGAAAAAAATGATACTCTTATCTCAGGAAACAAGCTGAAAAAATGAGCAAAAGAAAGTGCAGTGTTCCTCCCTCTAAATTACCGAAGGCGGCCAGAGGATCCTCTCTCAACAAATGTCCCTTCATGGGCAATGAGCTGCAGACAGACATTATTTAATAACTGCAGAAGTGCCCTGACCCAGGTGCCGCCAGTGACAACGGTGTCAGCAGATGGAGCCAAAGATTATAGCTGGTCCTGGCTTTCTATTCGAGATCTTATAAATCTGGTCCTTACAGAGGTTACTGCTCTTGCCTCCCCTTTGTGACAAACTCCTTCGTTGTCACTCCATGTTGTCTTTTGATCCAACACCCCACCCCAAACCCTCTCTCAAATATTCCTCTTATTTTCCTAGAAGTCTATTCAAGAAGAATCCTGATGACAGCCTCAAAAAACCCCAACAAAACAAAAAAACAACCCTGAAAGCACTACCAGTTGCCCTACTTAGTCCCATGAAACTGCATTATTCATTCTCTTGTGCTGGAAATGCAAATGCAATAGCAGACTTTCTAAATAAACAGTGCATCACTGTAACAACCATCAGCATTTTTATTACTTCTGGCCATTTCTATAGCAAATTAAGAGCATCAGTCTTCAAAGCAGCGTGGGTAATTTTAATTTTTTCTTCAAAGAAGTTAGGTCTTTTAGGGTTAGTTTTTAGCTTCATCTTGAAAGGCTACTAGGAATTCCAAGAGAGGTAGGGAAGACCCAAGACAAGACTATTTTAGGAATGTCTAAAAAACCTATTTTTAATTTTCTTCATACCATTTTCCTGTACAGGCACTGGAAATGGAAGAAAAAGTCTGGCACCCATAAAAGGTTGGACCAGATGGTCTTTCAAGGTTTCTTCCAGCCTGGTCCATTCTGCATTCTAAGTTGGAAATTTTTGTCATGAGAACAGGGCTAATGACTTAAACACCTCAGACAGAAAATTGCTGAGTGAAATCCAGTGGGATATACATGGCTAATCACAGCATAGAGGTCAGCCGTCAATTCTTAAAATGGAAGACATAGAAAAGAAAGGTGGAGGTTAATCTCTGACATCAGCACAAGTGTCTGACAGTTCACATCAAATGCTGGTTCTTGAATTTGAAACCACCATCAGAATACAAAAGTGACTATTAGTGAGCCATAGTAAGTGTTATTAGAGTGACCTTCATATCACCTTTACACAAAAATCATCTGCTTCTGTGATGTTAATGGGTCTTCTCATGTGAGAGCTGTAATTGTTCCAGTCCTCCCTGGCAGGCCTCTTGCGGTTAACAACCTTGAGTGGCTGTGCAAAATCAGAAAGACAGAAATATGCAGTAATTGGTGGCAGTACCAGCAAAATGTCCTAAACGTGAGCAGCCATATTATGACCTACACAGTTCAGGGTATTAAAAACAGTTTTTGCAATTGCAAGAAATAATCAGCAGGAAATGGAAAAGTAAAAAATTTATTCTGGGTATAAATCATTCCAGCCACTTCACCTGCAATTAAACATCATTACTCACCACTGCCTGGTATTTGCTGTGATTATCTGCACTTCTTATCTCTGAAGATTTATCATGCTCTTCTCCAATTTCTTCACTTGACAGGAATTCACTCAGTTTCTGCACACTGAAAGGGAAAAAATGGAATTACACCTCAACCTGGAAGGCAAAACTTTTATTCACTGCAACGTTTATTATAGAGCATCCCTTTTAGTATTCCAACCACTGTCTGCTGCTTTGTTTTCATTTTGTTTACAGGCTCATGAATATGTGCCTGTAATTACTGTGAGTTACTGCAAGGAAGTTGGCAAAACCTGCCCTGTTGTCTATTAACAGCTATGATACCCTAATGGTTTGTGCAGATGCTTCTCAAGTATTTTGTTTTCTGATTCTACCAGGGAAATTACACAAAAGATTTTTTCAGGCATTTGGTGGGATGTGGACCAGCTACAACAGTGGCTCATTTTGAAGCCCCATGCTGAAGTAGAGTTAACATTGTTCATGTTACTGGACTGCCGCACAGTCAGTTCTACTGAACAGTCTTATGAACACTAGGAATCTGATGAAATCCGTACACCGTGAGCTAAATTCAACCAGCTACGATGAAATACAAAGTGTATGAGGTAACATAATACAGGAATACACCTTAACAGAACAGTTTTCAACAGATGAGATAAAAGGAATTCTGACAACCAGCAATAAAGGAGAATCCATAAAATCTTCCCAAGCTGCTTAAGATTTAATTAGCTAAGAGATAATGTGCCTTTATTATGACATTTAACAGATCATGACATCAATTTTATCTCTGTACCTGACTTTATAAAATGTATGTCTGATCCACTCACAGGGACAGCAAATGAAATTTGTAAAGGAAATGGATTGAATCATGAACTCAACATCAAAGGGGCTCAATTAGCTGGAAACAAGTTAACTATCAGTCTCCAAAATGATAAAGTGCCAGAAGGCCTTAAGTTCCTAAAAATAAATTTTTGGACAAGCACTGAAAAAAACTATTTCAATATTTAGCCTTAGGCTAAATGGGGAGAAACAGGCGAATAATGCCACTGTAGCATAGTGATAGGTGACTATCTGTCAGTATGCAAATCTTAAAAAAAATAAAAATAACCCCCCCCCACTGGCAGGGATTTCCTTTTCAGAAAGAGACTTAGTTTCCTCTAAGAACCTCATGAGATACCGCCCTGGTGCCAAAACAGTGCCTGGACCAAGGTGGTAGAGGACTCCCTAAGGCAGACTCCCTGCACAGTTAGGACTTGTCCTGCCAGTAGAGATCAAAGCCGCCTGGGGACCCCCTAGGAGACAACTGGTTCTACAGTTTTTCTGCCAACTTGCCCACTTGCTAATGGCAGCCGAGGACTAAGACATACAGCCGGGTGAATTTAGCTAGAGCAGGTACTACAATCTAAGCAAGTGAGGAGGGGGAGAATAACTATTTGGGATGGGACAAGAGGAGTAATAACTAATTCGGCCCCAATGCAGGACCAAAATTTCTTAATGGGAAGGTCTACTATATCAAAGGAATAAATCAAAAGCCCCATCACTAGAGATACTGGTATCTATTTGCACAAAGCTCTGGAAACCAGGGTAGGATTGATCTTACCTTTTTTATTCAGTGAACCAGATATTTAAAAGAACATTTTAAGTGTCTTTAAATGGACCAAATGATGGTTTAGATGCTGCCTAGACGGAGTTGGTATGCAGCTGCACCTACATTCTCTGTAGGAAAATTACACTGACATTTGAATAATTACTCTGAAGGTATAAAGAGCAGAGAGAAAAGTCCCCTGTATCTGCTCCAGGGTCTAGAGGGGTAGGCAAAGACAACAGCAAACGGATTCTTGGACCATGCATACCCAAACAAGACCACTCTAAGGTATTCAATAATTTGATTTTTGCTCTCTGGTTATGGATCAAGGGGGCTGTACCCCAAGTACCAAGACTTGTCTCTGCAACCCCTTTGCCCAATGCTCTGCTGAACGCTGCTGCTGTCACTTGCTGCTCCTGTGGCAATTACTGAGGAAAAACAGTATAGCTGTGAGAAAAATCTTTTGTTAGAGGCAGCAATTCATATTTCAAGATGCCACACCATTCTACACTCTTAAAGAATAAAAAAACCACACCAACCAACATTCTCTGCAGAGCTCTTACTGAGATCGCAATTTCACTAGTATTCCAATATCTCCAAGGGGGAGCTTATTTTTAAGCCCCAGAATAGACGTATTGATTAAAACATGGTTATTTGCACAGCTGACCAAAAAAGTGGTTTCATATTAAACCCGGTAAGATACATAATGCCACTCTTGCTACTTGACCTTTGCTGATGTAAAATTGTACGCTGTACCTTTGTCCTTGAAGACCTCACATTTAAGAAATACATCAATTGGCTGCTTAGTATTAATTTTCAATGGCACAAACACTCTTTTGAAAAAAAACTTTTCAAAGACATAATAGTTTCTCACCTTCCTAAAAACTTTCAAGAGATTCCCCTCTCAGAAGCAAACACCTTGGCCCCATAACTTGGAAAGTTCTCAGGGGCCCTATGTGGAACAGAAGCTTTAAATCTGTTTTATCATTGGAATGAGTCACACAGTTGTTCTGATAGTGTCAATGACAATCCATGAGGATGCTTTGCACTTGGGCACATGTATAATGATAAAAGATACTGACAAGTTTATTTGTGGAGATTATTGTCCTTAATAGCATTTGGCATCAGAGACTGTAGCCAATATTAACAGAGTAGGGGTTGTGAAGTGCCTGAGATGCAGAGCTTGTAACACCCTTTTAGTATCCCTTACTTGCTGGCTTCACTGCAGGATCATCTTCATTTAGTTCCTTTCTGCCTCTACAGAAGTTGTCTCGTACACACATCTCAGCCTAAAGAAAGCTGAAGTACAGCTTTATCAAGTTAGGTTACCTTCACCTGATCTTACTCATCAGCTACTTATTAGCAGAAAAGTGTAACAGCAAGACACAGTTAGAGAAAGTAAACATTAGTTGTGCTCAATTGGCACAAACACAGCTGTTAATAAGTCTGCTTTTTCATGTTTACTGAAGTATTTAAGCAAGCGTGTGTTTGCATGGGTTGAAAATATCTGCCACACGCTTCCAAAATACTGTACTGCAGGTGGGGTACTCGGAAGACACACCTAGAGCAGCACCAGCAGCACTACAGAGCAACGCACTCTGCAACACAACCTGGGTTACTGCGATACAGGTAGCCAGGAAAACAAGGGTCACGTCAACTTTGTTGCAGAGTGTGAACCAGGGGATTCCTGTCCGCACTACAGATGGCAGGGCAATAGCCTGCTAACAAGTAGATAACTACAGAATAGCTCACGAACAAGTCCCAGCTAGCAACAATTAAATACTTGGTTGATACCAATTGCTTTAGAATTGTTCCTGCAGCATCAACAGGCACACAATTCATTTACAAAGAAATCCTTAGACAAGCCAAAATAAATGTCCATTACCAGGTGCCAGTGTGAGCCCCCAGACACTTTGCTGGCTGCAATCTTAGCGTAACAATTTGCCATAACTCTAGGGACTACCGGAGTGGCTGCAAAACATTTCATGCCAGCCGCTGACGTGCTCAGATTTCACACTTGTCAGGAGAGAGGGCACAGCTGCGACTTTGCACTGTCAGGGAATATTGAAACAGTGCGGGCAATCTCAGCCTCCTGCTGTAGTCTCCTTTGCATCTCCAAAGTGACTCAAAGGCAATTAAACCAGGGCTGGCATCCAGTATCTGTCCCATAGTTCAGACAAGTTCTTAAGACAGCAATATTGGAGGTCAAAAAGAGGCCCTAATAAAGTAGAGAAGCCTAAACTCTCTCTTCCTCCCCTATCAGTCGGGTAGAGTTACACCACATATGAAAAGCATTAAGAGGTTTTTTACACAAATCTGTTGATACTCAAAGTGAAATTCACAATGAAACAGCAGTTCTACTGGTTGTTATTTCAGTTTTTGAATAATCAGACTAACATGTTCATAAGAAAGTAAAAATTCATCAAGTCTGGCGTAGACATTTAGTCATTAACTTACTCACACACTTAACTGATTTTTATGGGGTTTGTTTGTTTGCTTATTTGTTTAAGTCCAACTCTCCACCAACAGGCAACCTCTCAGGCAGGGGGCTGAGGATGAGCACAGCCCATGTGATACACAGCGAAATACATGTGCCTCTGTGATTACCTTTTTCCTTCTACATGCTTGATGGAGGGAAATGTTTGGGTGATTTATGAAACTAAATCACCAGTAAGTTTTCACTTCCTGTCTTGTTATCACATATATGTTGCATGCAGTACCAATACACACATTCTCGAAAGTCAGAGAGGTAGTAGCAAAGATACTAATTTTACAGTCTCACCTTACTAATGCTTTGACAGTGGATCTAACCACACTGGAGAGCAGGAACAACGGAGACACAAGAATATGAAACAGGGAGATGGAGGCAAATGCCACGGATGGGGAGAAGTCAGCATTTCTTGTCAGATGAGCATGGACCACAAATGTCTACAAAGATACAGACATCAGTATCAGTGTTTTGTCATAACGAAGGAAATGCACAAAGACTTCATATTTCATAAGCATTCATTTACAGAATCTTAACAGAATCTTTCTCTTAACAGTTTGGAGGAGTGTGGCATACTCATGGCTGCTTCTGGTCACAGATGACAAATGGGCATTTTCCATTCTCTCCTAGAGGAGCTGCAAATGTGTGGCAGGTTTGCATCCTGTCCTTCTCCCTCCTCATTTCCACATCACTTATACTTGAAAATGCAGTTGTAATTAACACTACTTAGAAAAGTCCATACTTACAATAAGTACAGCTGCAATTGGTATTGCTGCATTCATAAAGACTGTGAAGGAAAACATGTAGGAACATTTAGAAACAATTTCCATTCAGACATGCTCAATCTTAAAATACTACTAGCACTAGTTTACAATGGTATTTTATATGCTTAAGATAGGAAAAACGCACAACTATCTACACAGATCAGTACACCATTTTAAAACACCTACAGTTTACTTCCCTTCACACCACTAGAACAGATAGAACCCAGCAATGTACCCTACCACAGACAACTAATCAACTGGTTTTGAGCTGCAATCAGCTCACACCCTGTGCAGGTGAGGGACGCTGCAGGTCTCCATCTCACAATGGACAGAGAGGCCGAGCCGATACAAGGTCTGGTGGGCAACTTGAATACCTGACTGTGAAAGGAGACCAGCAGAGGCTGCACAGGTCATTGTGTGGGACTGCCTCCTGCAGGACCTCCTGGGAGAGCCACTGGCACATATGTCAAACTGTGACCTACTTCTGGGGCACCACTTCTGAAGCACAGGGCTTTGGGGTCCTCTCAGGTTTCAGGATGCAGTTCAAAGGGTAAGGAAAGACTGGCAACCCTGCACGGTATCATTGACTTAGTTTACTCTTGTGGAGGATTTACTCATAATTACTCCTGCTTTGTCAGGCTTGACTACTTTGTGAATGTCCTCAGGAGCTCTACACAGGTTCCAATGGTACCTAAATGTGGTACAGCTTTGATTTCAGCTGGGCCTTAAGTTATTAAAGTGCAAACAATGAACCAGTTTCCTCCCTGACCTCAAACAATGTCTGTCTTGGTGCCCTGGATTCCTTCACTATAGAAACTACAGTATTCAAAGGTTATTAAAGAAATGGATGGGGAGAAGCAAGCAAATGCCATTTCTGTATAGGGTTCTCTTTTAGATCAGGCAGGAACACAGGTTAAGAATGCAAAAAGAACCAGTTATCCATCTGGGAGCTTGAGTCAGAACCAGAGCTACGATCTGACCCCACACGTCTGTCCCCTCTATAGCAACCTGAAGATACTATTTAATCATCACCTCTTCATTTTGACCATCACTCAGTTTTATTTCATTAAGTAAACAATAGGGAGAAAGAATATAGAATCTATAGCTAAAATAGAATTAAAAGATCAGTACACGTGTAACAGAAAAGAAAGAGGCTAGACGCTTCTTTATTGTTTAAACTCTGCCTGACCTTTTTTCCTACCAGGTACGGCCATGTTCACACAGTAAAAGCACTCCCCAGTTATTCGTCTGAAGTGGAGCATCATCATTTGACCCACAAATGCTTCTGGTTGACTGGCCATCCTTTTCTGGGCATAAACACCCCAAAGAACTTAACGTACTGTCAGATGTTCCTTTTTCCTACATTTAGAAGATCTTTAATGAATCCTGTAATGTACGTGTAAACTCTATACTCAAGCATAAATAAAATAGCTGTGTTATTTCATGTGGCTCTAATTCCTTGACAGGAGAGCGTTTGAAAATATAGGTATATTTGTGTATACAAATTTCCAAAATAAAAACTTAGCCTTTGAAAGATGCATATGCATTAAATCCTAGAAGTTCATAGTTTATTCCTCATCCTAGGGGAAAAAAAAATTCTGGGGAAAATGTTCTTTTCTTTGTTGGAATACAAAGCAGCTTCAGTTCAGACTCTCATTGCTCATAATGATTCTACTTCCTGCCCAGTTTTCACTTTGTATAAACTTGAGGTAGTTACGGCATAGAAATTTTGAAAAAGCAGCGAAGCTTGCTGCCTGCAGCTACGGACTACTTAATTCTATTAAATCCTTGCATTTGCAATTTGCCTTTGAGACTGCTGCAGTACATGAGTTTGCTTTTATGAGTGAATCTGACGAGGGAAGCTAGCAAAGCTGATGAACTTCTCAGAGATGGGTCCTCCCCTTCTGCTGTCTACAGTGTGAGGTCGTACCTGTCAAATACAAAGCTGGACAGATTAAATATACTGTAGGGTTGGCAAAGCCCGCTGCAGTTAAGACAGCCAGGGTCACTTGGTGGGTCCCAATAAGTCAATTTGAGTTTTGCTATTCTGTGAGATCCCAAGTACATCCAGGAACTTCACTTCAAACATCTTCTTTCAAGCAAATAAATAAGGGCTTATTGAGCCACTGGCATTTGGGAGCTTTTTTTTTATAATTTTTTTTTCCAATTATGCAACTGTCCATAATAATAAAGTGTTCTCTAACACAAATTTTGTTCACAGCTAAGACTTTCGGTTTAATTAGATTCAAAGTACTTTGTTACTGAAAAAAGGCAGATTGAACACTGGGAAAAATGTTTTCAGTCCTTTTTGCATATTTTAGATTAGTAACTACTGTTATTTTCCTCTGAGAAAGCCTGGAGCTACTTTGCTTGTGACAGATTAAGTATAAATTCATAGAAACAGGAAAACCATTCTTTTCTTTCTCAGTGTGTACTAAATCCTGTAAATTTAGTGTATACTAAGTCCTGTAAAACTGAACATAGGGTAATTTTACCAATCAGTATGGAAAAAGTTACATAGGAATCTTCTTTGCTAAAGTTAAAGAATTCACTGTCAAAAACTCAAAAGGCGTGAACCATCAGCATTGATTCTGGTGGATACATTTCATTAAAATTATAGGAAGAGCTAACGTCTATAATAGCTCTTTTAATACACATGAACAATTCCATATACATACAAACTGGATCCAGACACAGGGACGAGGCAAAAGAGATCCAATTTCCATGTGGTCTTGAAATGGAATTTCCTTGTGGTCTAGCCAACACTGCCCTGAAACTTGTAGGTATATTTTCTGTAATCCAATGCAAATCTATTCCTCATGAATAGAAGTAGCTCCAACCACATTCTTTCATTCATAGCTAAGTATACTTAGAAAAGTATTCCAGAGTCTATTCAACACTGTACATTAAAAGAAGAATATAAAAAAAAATCTCATTTCTGCTTTCTTATTGTTCTAGGAAGTGTCTACCTTCCTCGTGATCAATAAACCATAAAATCTTGGTTGTCATCTGCCTTTTTCACTCTTTCTTAAAAAAATTAATCATAAATTCACTATCACATTAGCAAACACGCTTTGTGCTGACTATGCCTGTCATTCTATTTATACTTATGGTAAGAAACCCAGCAAATTCTCCTATATTTATGTTCCCCATGCAGTCTGCTAAAGTGCAAGTTTGTAAAGATCAGTGTAATTTCTGCTAAAGACAGAGAGTGTAAGGAACTCCTAGGCTGAAACTACAGGAACTCTATATAAGACAAAAGAAGCATATTAAGAAGCATCAGTATATAGAGTTGTTTCTAATAATATGGTTTCATATTTATGTCACTATTTCTTTACGGAATAGCCAGTACTCTTGGGATGAATACACCTTTTTGTAGCCGTTAGAAATGATACTGTGAGGATTTAAAAACCAAATAAGCCTCCATGGCTCCTTCAGTCCTACAGCTGAACCTGTGACTCTGACTATAAATAGATTTTAACGCCACATGAAGCAGTGCAAACAAAGGGAGCCCGACTGTGTTGATCTGGGCGTAGGATGGAGTTTCCGGTCACACAATCTACTCCAGCTAAATTCTGTTTTACGTCAAAATGGAAACTACTCTCCAAGCATAGAGAGCTCAGGATCCCCAGAGAGAAATTCTGGTCTTGGAAGTCAATGAAAACCTCAACTTAATGTCAGTTAAATTCAGTGGGATCAGGATCTTTCCCTCAGAGTGCATTACCTTTGTGATCATTTGGCAGAGAAGAAAGTCAGCTGCACGTCTTTTGGGTGAAAGAAATCGAATAATACAAATCAGACTGGAAGTTACTTTCCTAAGGAGCAGCCTTCCTTATTAGCCTACAAGATACTTGTGCAGGTAGCTTGTGGCATTTGAATACTTCTCACTAAAAATTTCCATTTCATTAATATCTTACAGATTATATGAACAGCATTCTTCAATATGACTTTAGTAATTATTTCTAAAGTATTACAGTAGCAATTATACAGATGTTGCATATGATCCCCTCAAACAGAGAGTTCAATTGGCCCTACATCTTTTTAAAAAGGATGATAAATGCCTTAAAGCAGTTTGAAATTGCCAGGATTCTCATATTTTACCTTTTTAGGATATAGAAATGTTCTTAAGAATTACTTGCTTTTATAAGAAATCCAGGTTTTGAATAAGGAAGTATAAGTACCATCTGTTGTAGCTTCAATGCAAAGACAATTCCTGTCACATATTACGATACACTGTATTGTGCAAAATGCAGGAGGGAAAAGAAAACGAAACATCGACAAAGGCTTCTTCCTGAATGCTGTTATAGAGAAGAATATTGCTGGCTGAAGGTAGCCTGTGAAACACTTGTCCCTTAAAAGCTTTTCTCCAGAAAAGCTAATGCTTAACTTTCTCTTTTAGGCGTATTTCCCATATGGGCAAAATTCTACTGAATTAAATGGAAAGTCTGACTAAATTGAAAGTGAGGAGTAGGGATCAGAGCCTAAAGCAACTGAAACAATCTCGACAGACAAATGGTAAACTCATTAGCAGCTAATAATGCAGTAGCACTTCAGCTGAAGAGTGGATTAGAATGAAGGAAGAGACTTACTGGATATGGAGGTATAAAGGGCAAAAGACTTGAGGCTAGTCATTTCTTTTTGTCTCGTTTCCTCTACGCTGCTGTGAAAAATGTGTTCCCAAGCATAGAGTTTAAGGAGCTTAATGCCTCGAAGCATCTCATTTGTCTTCTTCAGTCTCTCATTGGAGTACTCCTGCAACATTTACAGACATATATACTTAAAGAGTATAATTAAAGCAGCTGTCCCCTAAACATAAAGATCACACAAAAATTTTATGCAGCCCCTTGTAATCAGTCAGGCAGACTTTACTAGTTCTGTCCATTTAAATGTTTTGTTACTGTTTTTCACAAAGTTGAGCTTCCCTAGAGCTCGTGTGAACAGGCAATTGGTTTGCACCCCTAAATCACATAGTCTGCACTGAAAATTTTTGCCCTCTGTCAGCTTTCTGATGACTTGCAAGGCAGCCTCTCATGACTTCTACTGCCCAGCATACTGGCTGGATTTTCAACAGGCACGCGGACAACCTACAGAGGAGCTCAGAAGGCGCAGACAAGCTAAGACTGGGCACACCGCTCTGCCCAGTCAACGTGATGTGGAAACATCTATGACAGGCTTCAAAGCAGCAAGGCCACATTAGTAAGAAGCTGTGATCCCGTAGAGAACCCTGACTCCGAGCAGGGCCAGCTGGTCAGGCACAATGATGCACTGGTGAAGTTATACCCCCAGTAAAGCATCACTGGAAGGTATGCCGCTTCTATTTTTCAGGCAAGCTCAAGGATTTTTGTACTGCACTAGGTTGCACAGCGGAGACATTTCAAGCACACAATGCGCTGCTCCCATCTGCAGGAATTCCCAGGTGATGCCAACTGTCTGCTTGGATGCTACAGGGAAGAATGCTGTCTACATTTCTAGAAGGGTGCACACTGTTGATGCGAAGGCATTACTTTCACACAGGAAGGTGCACAAATAACTCCCATTACCACCCTTGATTTGTGGTGGAAGAAATTTCAGCAAGCTGTCTGGGTCCATTAGAGGTTCCTATGGCTTCCCTGGCAATGCAACCGTCACTGAATGTGGGGATAAGGTTCAGAGCAGCGGGGTGTGGTAATTCCTATGAACCAAGGCAACTTTCTCGGCAGCAATGCAGACGATTCAAATTCTAGACAAGCCAAGTGAGGGATCAAGGAACAGCTTGTGACTTAGGAGACCTCTAAGGTCCCCAGCTGAGGAGCATGCTGTGGGAGTTAGGACTGCCCAGAGGTTTTTTAAATAAATTGGTCTGATAGATTTCCACATCTATGATGTATCTGGAATCTGAGTTTGGACATAGGATTCCTACCTCCTTTCCCCTTGGACAGATTGCCTTGCACAATTCTTTCATTTCAGTCAATGATTGCTGACCATTTACATTTGCAAGTCAGAAAGATCTTAAGTTTTTTTGCTCTTAAGGAAACGCATACTTGTTGAAAAATATAAACCTCCAAACCTGCATTTTCACTGCTTACGCTTTCATATTCTTGAACTTGACATTGTTCAAGACTCAATGTCCATGGTTAGCTCTGTAATTCCGAACACAGAGCACTGCATAATTACCAAAGGTGCCATTTATATCATGTATGAGTTTGAAGACACTTACCAGTGTGCTTCTCTGGGCCTGTGAGAGTTTTGTTGCTACAAAGTACTGAACAGGTGCAAGGACTATGATTACTGCTGCTCCAATTAAGGCACTGATTCCAAGAAGGTAGTAGAGCAGAAGAACTCCTACAATTATCTGTCGGGAGAAAAGAAAGCTTGGGAAGGGGAAGGCTTGGGGAGGCTTCACTTCATGTGTGCACCACAACGACCCATCACAGGGTAACTGGACAGCACGTTCAAAACCAACAGCCACCACAGCTAACACCACCCCCAAACGTCATACGTTCCGCACCCCTGGCACAGTGGGGTTTGATCAGTCAGGGTATTCTGTCAGAGGACCAAACAGTGGTCCTCTGTTCCCACTGTTCCTAGTGAACCTAGTGTTCCTCCCCAGCTTGTGGATTCTGTGTATTTCCAGTTCATGGACTCCCCATTATGAACAGTAGAAGAAGGTTGTACAAATTTGCATGTCTTCTGTAATGTAACTCACAGCTATTTAAAATAACTTTACTTAGAGATAAATACATTTATAAAAAAACCTCTTTAAATAAAATTTGAAAGATATTTTAGAATACTGCCAAGTAACACATTGAGATACTCCCTAAACCACTATTAAATATTTTTTCCCATTTGGCAGATGACATAGCATGCTTTTGTTTGACTTATGATCTTTTTCATCTTTGACATTTAAGCAGTTTTACACTGAGGAAGAAACTTCATCTCCCAGTTTGATCAGAACTCACTAGTCTACAACACACAGGACTTCCACAAAGAAGGAATTTTTCTTTGCTTCCTATAGAAGCTAATAGGAAATACTATTAAAATGTTAATATGACATTATTGCTGGCCAGCACATAAAAAAAGGTCATCATAAATGATATCTCTGAGAACCTCCACTTCAAACAAACTCTAACATAAACTTGCAAGGAATTGTTTTAAGGGTGCACAGTACCAGACTGGCGATGACTGTCAAAAAAGGGTTAGAGAAACAACTTAGGAATAAAAGGTTTGTCTTTGGATAAACAAGAATCTAGAGAGCCATCATTTGGATAGAAAGGGATACTGTAAGCAGCTCAATAAACACAAACATACAAGCTACTAATGTTAATTACCACTATTCTAATGACTGACTCCTGAACAATCTGGAACACTGACACTCTGTATATTTATCAGTATAAGCTGATAAATTAATCAGAAGACATACTGATAGAAAGTTAATTTCATACATCATTTCCTTTAATTAAAAAAAAATGAAAATTTCCTTAAAGCATTATCTACTATGCTTGCTATATTTGCATATCTGTATACTCTCACAACCCTCACAGAAACACTATCTCCCATCATTTTGAAGCTCAGTAGTCATAAGCCCATCCATTCCCACACATATTTATGGGAACTGGGTGTTTCCATGAAGAAAAGCAGAGTCCTTAGTTTCCAAATCTCCACCTTGACATTTTCATGAATTTAAGACACACAGAGAGAAAATACAGATTATATTTTTTTTCCTTTCCTTAAGAATCCTTTGACGCCTCTCTGCAGATGAACTAAACTAAAACATGACTCTTAAAATGAGTCACAGTATTTACTTAGGAAACATGCATTAACATGAAAGTAAAGTCCTATTATATATATACCACACATCTAGTAAGAGCAAAGGTTAAATTGTAAATTAAAAATCTTTTAGTGATGAGAAAGTGAGCAATCTGCTTCCATCTGAAGTCAGGAAATTCCTGAGTGTGTGAAGCCAAAGGAAAAATGCAAGGCCTCTGTCAGATAGCCCTGGCAGAGCTCCCCTCCAAAACATGAAATGGTCCTGGGTCTTTAGAGATCAAGATATTAATTCCCAACTGCTTCTTCATGGGCAGACAATCCAGGCACTCAAAATACAGGAAAGCATCAAACAGTGCACAGTTAAGAGATGTTTGAAACTACAAAGTCAATGGAGAACACTGACCCCCTGCTTTCCCCCACTGCTGGTTGATTGTCAAGGACATTATGGGACCAGCTGGTTCTAGAAACAGAGCCCCAGCTTCCCACACAGACAAGGGGAAAGCTATTCTAGCGACTGGATCCTGAGGGAGTTGCTAGCTCACAGCTGGTTTGAGGTTTTTTCCTCCATCCTAGCTATTGAAAAGGTCAGTCTTTGCAATAAAAATTCTATGTTTTCAATAGATTAAAAATTATCCCATTTTCATCATCTTTATATTGTGATAATAAGGGAAATGTTTTAAAAGATATTCATCATGTATGAGATAAAAAAGAAAACATTCTCAATTTAAGTACGTGAATACTTGTATCTGAAAAGTGCTGAAATCTGTAAGCATTATTGCAAGTAATTCTATATTTATCATACCACATACTATACAGTCAAGAATAAACAGTATCTAGATAATACCTGAGGTGGTGGAGGACAGTATCTAGCAGATGGGAAGGCTCTCATTAATATTTCTGAGAAGGTAATGATCACATATTTAAAAAAAATACGTAATGAAACACACTGCTTCCCTTTCATCAAAATCCCAAAGCTCTTTCCTGCCAGAGATATGTATCACGGGCAAGAAACTCACCAATAGCTCTGGTTATTTTGTCTTGATTATTTATTGGAGATAGCAAATACTTTCAGCCAGAAACTGCTTTGGGGCCAGTTTTGAAAGAGACAAACGGCCTTTCATTAGAGCTGTAAGTTATCCCTGCTAAATGAACCAGAGATATGAGAATACAGGAGTTTTTAATAATCACGATGAGATCAAACAAGGGTGTTCATAAAATGGAGGCGGGGGGAAAGCCTTTATAGGGCCTCATTTTGCTCCCAGGGTCTGAGCCAAGCCTGCTGAGGGCATCTTTCAACTGATGGGCATCCCCAGGCCTCTTTTCATGGATTTCAATGGCCTTCAAACAGTAAGTTAAGGCAATGATAAAGCTCCTATTGACTCCAGTCAGAGCAACGATGGGGCTCAGATTATCCAGACTGTATAGAAATCCTAACTTGTTATGAATGGCTAGGTCTTCTAAGTCGGGGATAATTACAAAATCCACAGCAAATGCTGAAATGCCGATTGTTAGGTTAAGAGCTACAAAACCATTAAAAACCTGTTTTAAATAATAATGAAGCATCCAGTAATTGGTTTCACTGCCTCACAAAACAAGGTATTGAATGAGTGTTGTGGAAACATGTTTTGGAGAAACCTTCGTGACCACCATGACTCATTGATTTGTGCCTTGCAATGCGCGCACCGCCCACAAAACGGGAGCATGCTTTGACACTGGTAGTCGTGATCTGCTAAGGAGCATTGCAGGGTGAATTTTAATGCAAATATAATCATATTTTCAGCAGACTGTCAGGAAATCTTTATGAGTCTGTGACTTCTGGCACATTAGAGCAAGATGTTGTTACAGAATATGCAATGAAATCTGCTTAATTCTCGGTTGCACTAAAGCTCTCCCTACACTGAGCTGACAGAGTGGTCTTACAAAAAGTGTACCTGAAAACGGTACGGTGCCTCTTTTACTAACAGACTTACAATGGAGACTAAGTCCAGCAGATAACTGGACCCTAAACGTTATCATTAAAGAGGTGGACTCTTCTTAACGCCTCATAGCTCTTACAGCAATATCATTAGCAGTATACAATCACTGACTTCTTACTGCAGGGTACTTCCAGTAAATGGATAACAAATATCCTGATATTCAAACCATTACTAAGAAACTGCCAACCTGTAACCATATTTCATATGATATTTCATATCAGTTTCTTTTCATTATGGTTGTCTTCTCTTTTGCAATTAGATATCAATATTAGCACATTTTTTCCCCCACTCTAAAATAATCTGCTTCCCAGTTTTTCCCCAGGGAAACCATCCTGATGCTAAAAAATAAGCCAGGTTTCTTTCTGAAAAAATCCTGCTGATAATTGCTATATTCATCATCCATTTTTAATTCTAGAAAGTAAGACGGTTTTAACTGGCATATAAGCCTCCCCAGAGTAGATGAGGAAAACTAGTCTATACCCAATAGCTACTCCTGCACAGGAGAGAGATAAATGCATTTATACTGTACGAGTGCAGCCACCCTATGATATAAATCATATTCATAATATAAAATATAAATATAAATAAATTTATTTTATATAAATATAAATCATATTCAACCATATAAATATAAACCATTTTAGGTCTTAATATTTCAGCAGGTATAGTTATACACCTCACATGCAGAGTAAATGCAAACCCTAGGCATGAAAGCACGGTTAAAAGAAGCTATCAGTTAGTAGGCTGCTGACTGTTTACACCTTAATGCACTCACTATCCTGATCTGAGGCTTTAATTGGTGTTACCGAGAGTTCTACCAAAGTTTCAAACAGATTTCTTCTTCCTCCAGGTCCTATTGCAGTCTCGGAAGCAATCTACCCCTCACTACCACAGAGAGACTAGAAGACATACGGTAACATATTAGGTTTCAAACACATACAGCAGAAGTGCGAAGACTCCCAGAGTATTTCAAGAGGGCACTAATTGGTTTTCCAGAGAACAAATACTCCCCAAAGAATTAGACTACACAAGAGGACACAAGACGCCCTCAAGACCTCACTATCACTAACAATGAAGAAGGACCTGCGTTGCCCCTCCCCAGTGTTTTCCTCAGTGAGGAAAAAAACAAATCCAGGGAAAACAATTAAACCAGGGATTTTTTTCCACGTTAGGAAATCAATCTGGCTTACCATGCAATCAGATGATTTTAAGTCCATCACAAAGGAGGACTTGTTCATCTAACCTGTAAGCAGCTTGACCAAAACCTCCTGGTTTTGACAGAAACTATAAAATCCACTCCATTCTAATATGTATCTTTATTGTCAGAAAAGAATCCAGATCTCCTGATTGCCAGCAGCCTAGCGCCTTACTCTCTGAAGGACATTCGTACCATTTATATAATCATCTGAATGGCTGGCTTTTCTTCCCGTCCCACCTTTTCGATGTAGTATTCTTACATACTCAACATCTTATAGAAGAAAATCACTAGTATCGGATGTTGACAGACACAGGAACTCCTAAAGCAACAATCCTAAAGCCGTGCTAGAAACTGACTGGAAAGATGATCTGCCAGTTGCAGTCCACATACAGTCTCATGAAAATGATTTCCTTTTTGGGCAAGAGCAGGCAACTCAAAATGCAAAGCTGTTGGGTCAATTATTGGCAACTTTCTGACTTGCACGTGAGCCAAATCAGCCTCTGCGTAATGCTGGAACCAGACCACCTCTGTGACATGAATACAATGGTGTTTTCATCATGTTTTTGAAACTAAATGATACTTTTAGAAAATACTGAGTGAATATAAACTCTGTTGCCTCTTTTGTTTGAATTTAGTTTTAGCATTGAAGCACTCGCAAGAAAAACACACCGAGTAGCTGGAAGAAAACAGAAAGAATTGCAGGGTACTGTATTAAGATCAGATGAAACTATGTGCTTTACTGTCGGTTTTCTCAGGAAATTCCTAAATGGAAGTGCAGGAAGTTTCTATGGTTTAAGTACTGGCTCTTCCAAACTAAGTAATTTGCCCTTTTCCACTGTTTCAGTAAGCATGAA
Source organism: Chroicocephalus ridibundus (assembly GCF_963924245.1). Classification (NCBI taxonomy): domain Eukaryota; kingdom Metazoa; phylum Chordata; class Aves; order Charadriiformes; family Laridae; genus Chroicocephalus; species Chroicocephalus ridibundus. The sequence continues at coordinate 16,104,295 of NC_086287.1, forward strand.
CTTTGAAAAATGATCCAAGGTTGTACGGAGATTGCTCTGACCTCCTACGGCTCTGTGTCTGCTCTGCTCTACTCTCTTACTGGCATAAACTTAAATTAATCACATGGCCTTCCAAGGTTGACCACTTCACAGGCTCAGAGGAATACTACCTCTCTGAAAAAAAGACTAGTTTTCATCAGATTAGTTTTTCAGTAGCTCTGCAATCTCACGTGACACAATGCACAATCTATAGAGCTGGAACAATGAAGGAGGTAAAAATACCGTGCTTCCATGTTGGACATCGCATACAAACTCCTGTTTCAGTAAGAAAACAGGCTTAGATTAATTTAAATCAATCATGAAAGTATCCTCTAAGATGGGACTCTGCTTTCCTCATCATAAAGCCTTGATAAGACACAGCTGTATTTCCTTGGGCGTTACACATGCTATGAGGCTACAGGACATGGAACCAGGAGTCGCTGATGATTGAAGGTAACTCAGAACAGTGACCTGCCCCGTGCCATGCATGTGGGAAAGGAGACTGAAGGGATGAGAGTGGTATTTAGAGACAGGAGGACAAAGACACCAGAGAGGCTAAAGCAGCAAGACTATTTCATGTAACAAATGAGTCCATGAAATTTTGTATGCAAGAATTTGTCATCCATGAGGCAGTGGTAGTTTTAAGGGATGTCCAAAGGATCATCTCTAAGTGATCGTATTTTTTAATAAACTGCTGCTTCTCTTGCTTCTGCTGGGATTCAGAAGACAAATGATTACAATACATTCCAGTTATCTCCACTGATATAATAAATGAATGCACTTGAATAACATAATCTGCTGTACCCTATAAATTCTTATTACAAATGCAAAGCATGTTTAGCAGCAGCCAGGATCCTAATGCAATCCTAAACACCTAGAGTCCTGTCACAGATGTGAAATATATTACCTACAATGTTTCTAGATACTAATAGCTTGAAATCTCATTTTGAGTTATTCTTTAACTTCTTTAATAACTCTAGTTTCATAAAACTCATAAGCAATCATCAATCCCTACAGCTGATGCACATTAATAACAAAAGCACGTTCATTCTCCTTACCTGTACTGGCATAGCCCAAAGGTTAGGGCAGAGGAAAAAGAACCACATCAGCTGATTTGTGTCTATGGCAACCAGGTTACAGATCTGGCCTGCAGTCATCTCCCCCATAGACATGTTAGAGGTTGAAAGCTGCATAATTTTATTGTATATTTTTGTCTGGTAGAGAGATCAAAACGTGTTAGCATATAGAAATAAAATAAGTTTTCTAGCTCCATCTAAAACACAGACATAGTCCAGCATGCTGAGGGAAACCAACATTCCCAGTAACTTGAATTAAAAGTTCGGCCTTTGGTGTTATGATGAAAAATTTTAAGCTACTGTCTTATTGTTCATCCACAAAAAGCAATTAGGTACATAATGGTTTTCTAAGTACTCCCTTTTTGCATCCCCTCTGGATCAGTAAGAGAATAAAACCTTTACTGCCCAACACACCCAAGAACCATATAAGCAGCTATGATTTACACCTCCAGCTTCTCCACGGAGTGCCCCTGCTGTGACTAGTTTAGCACTAGTATAGTGTTATAAATAATATATTATTACTTTCAATGTATCATAGTCAACATATTATAATCGTTGTTATTTTTCTCTGGCAATTGATTCAGGTCCCGTCCAACCTCAGAACTATGTTCCTGGCTGAGAATGATGCTACATTTTGGCTAGAGAGCTCAGTCCCATTACAAAGTTTAATTCACAGACAACTGATGTAACAGGTCCAGTTCTGTACTGAATTAAGTAGTTGCCCCAGTGCAGAACCAGGCACCATGTAGATAATTAATTTAATACACAATAATGAAAGCGTACTTTTACCAGCTGGTTTGGTAAAAGGCTACACAATGGCGCTTTGCAGTCTTGAGACTTATCTGACAGGAGGCACCCTGATTCAATAAGTGCCTTCAGATCAAGTGCCAGCTGTCCATCGTGAAGCACAAAGTCATAAAGGGCAAGTTGAACAGGTGCAGGTTTGTACAGGGGAGCAAAAGAGAGAAAAGGTTTAAAGAAAGCTGAAAAAATATCAGGAAAAAATTGTATAAAAATACTGGCACAGAGACTGCCATTAACGCTAATTCTGCTGCTTAGAGAGATGGCTAGAAATTCTCCAATTTGAATGGGCCGACTGCTGGTGTTATCTGGGCCTCTGGGTAATATCCAGTGCAGAGAACATGACGCTTTTCTTAAACAAAATTAATGTAGCACTTTTTTACAACAATTTCCCTTTTACACTTGCTGTGGTCCATGTATTTTTCGGTTAGTTTCAGCTCCTACGCTTGATACAAGACATGCAATTTTTACATATATACTTTGGGACAAATTTTTATTTCCTTAGGAACTTTCTAGTTCACTCTAATAAGGAAAAACCAATGGATGGAATACAGAAGTCTGGCAGCTGACAAGTGCTTCCAAGTGTAAGATCAAAAGAGGATTAAACAATTATGCTGCCATTGAAAGCATCCATCTATCACGCAAACTCTCAGAGGATCTATGTTGTTCAGTGGATAAATAGTGTAACTTATAAGGCTGTCTTTCAAGCTGTCAGAGGGTAGGTTTCAGCCATTGCACTTGGCAATATCACATTGTAATCCTACACCTAATTCTCTCATTTCCAGGCACAGATCTTTGTATACTACATAAAACTTTGATCTGCTGTTCGCAGTTATACAGTGATTATGGACTCCATTTTACCAACCTTACTTATGTTCAGTAATTACGGACTCCTCAATGCCTGGTAGATTTTTGTGGCATGACCCATGGAATAAGACACTACTCCATGCATTGGGAATACAACCTATCCTTTTGTCCAAAGTATATTTACAAGACATTTTAAAGCTGTATTATTTGCATGGGACATTACAAAAACATGCCTTTGAGATGGGAGAGGTGTGGTTCACAACCTAAATTATTTCAAAAGTTACATTCAGTTTTACTGTCAGCAAATTTCTGCTCAAAAGTAAGAAGAAATACAACATTAGATATTACAAATAAATGTTTATATAAAATCATCAAATAAGATGTAGAGGAAAGAACGCAGGTCTAAGTTAACACAATCTTTAGTGGCAACAGTTACATTCAATAAATTTCTGAGAGAAGCGTTTCAGAATTTAATGACTATAATTGTAATTTGTATTTACAAATACACATATAAACATATGAAAACAGGTTAATTAATAATATATTGGCTACCTGTATTGCGCCTCTCAAGTTGATTCCTGTTTCAATAGCAACATAGTACGATGCTTGGAGAAATGTCCTTTGCAATAGAAGGGCAAAAAATAAGAGTACAGCCAAAACGTAAGCATTGGAGAGGAACTCTTGAGATGAAATAAAGAAAACGCCAAGAATTTTAGTCTATAAAAAAAAAAAAAACAATGAAGAAAGAAATCAGGTGCGATGGTAATTTAATTACCAGTTTTGCATAATTAACAAGTACAGATAATCAGTTTATTACTTTGAAAGTGCTCCCAATCTTATCTAAAACCTCCCAGTTTATCAATTCATGGAAGCAGTCATATAATCTCCCAACTCAGTAAGCTTTCTTCAAATGCAGAACGACATTTATAGGATTTCTGATATCCTTCCAAAACTCTAGGACACTTTGAGTAACTCCATATGGTCATTTGCTAAAAGATGCACACTGCCCTTTGTCAAAAAGGATTAGTTAATGTTCTTTGGAGAAATTAGTCTCCTTATTTTAGCACCTCAGGTTACTGAACACTAAAACGACCTTCACAACTTGCTGAAAACACATCCTTCCAGCTCCTGAACTACGCATATTATTTTGGTTTGAAGCACCCAATAGATTTGTTCAGCAGAGAAACGTATGCCTACCTTTGCGAACAAGTAAACAAGATAATGAGAAAAACAAGTTTGAAAAAGGATCCTTTGTTTTACTCCATGAGAAGAGTGGATGCTTACAAACACACATTTTTGTAAGTTTTTGTAACAAGTTTCTTGACACAGTGCCTCCCACTTCACATAGCAATATTCCTTCTCTTGAGAGGGAATTAGCCTGATCTGTCCGCGAAACAGTTTAACGATCAGTTGAGGTGCCTGGGAGGTCATTCATCAGCACCAAGGAGTCATTCTCCATAAATATCTGATCAACATTGGCCAAACTAAGCAGCTGTCAAAGGACTTTTGTCTACTACCCAACACAGACGAACTTGTGTGGTTTTCTTAGGTTTACTCCCTTTTCCCACTTATGTGGCATTTGTTACAAGCTACTAAGATTCAGACCGAGGCTGGACACCAAGAAAAGCAAGTAATTATGATTCCATTCCTGTAAATCTTTGTTCATGCAAATGCTCCTTATTTCCATAAGGAGGCATCTTCACAGTCATACACTACTATTATGTAAGTATACAGTGCAAGAACTTAGAAGAACATGGAAAATTTCCATCAGTGACACTCAACAGTGCTGAGTTTCGTACTTTGAAAACAGGGAATAAAAACCTATTTCATTTGGTAATTTATTTCCTGCTCTCAAAGCTAAATTGTTAGCCAAAATATTTTCCAGTTCAGCTAGGTACTTGGACTTCAACCGGATTTGATGTATATAAACATTTCTGCAGTCTGTAGGGCCACTGAACTAAATAAGGAATTAGCCCTCAGAGAAGCCCTCTGAGAAAATATTCAAGCATACGGAGTCTTCAGAGTCAAATCAATAGAATGCAAGTAATTGCTGGGCATACTTGTTTCTTTAAATCTGTATCAAGTGCAAAACTGTGAACAATTTTAGTACATGGCAGTAACTATGTTTAGTTAGAGACACTTAACTCCAGTTTTAGTTATTTGTACCATAAAAGGATTTTAAGACCTAAATTATTACTTATTCCATAGCCATTCAAATAGGCTACACCAGCATTATATACTACAAAAAGTCTACGGTACAGTAGAAGCGAGTCTCTCTTCCAGATTATTTACAGTCTAACAAATTCAGCTTTTACAATCAGGATAACTTGCCTTGGACCTTGCAAGTTTTAACTGTGGTTGTAAATTTATTCTTGTTGTAACTCTGAAGAATAAGAAGGAAGACCCGAGGCTCTACATTTAGCCTGGGAGCTTTAGAAAACATACCACAGAGGTCTGGAAAATTACAAGTACAACCAAGTCTTCTCCCGTGCTACCTTTAAGGTCTTGACAGTGGAAAGGAAAAAAGAAAGTCCCAAATTGGCCAAGTCTGTGGCCAATTAGATACATCCAATTTATCTCTCAGACTTTTTGATATTTATGCTCATCAGCATAAAGCATTAGGCACATGTAAGGTGGAAGAACTGCCCCTGGTGCTTCACTGTACAAGTTTAAGAGTCACCTATTGTTTCCTGTGCAGTGTATATATATTCAAATAAAAAACAGAATACAAAACAGTATAACTGCAAAACTTGGTGGTTTATTTTTGGTTTGGGTTTTTTTTTGTTGTTTTAAAAAAAGAAAAAGCACATTTGGCGGAAAACCAGGATCATTTACATTTGTGATGTTTTCACCTCAGACGTATCTTGTTAACTTGCAACAGTGAGAACCTTTCCTTTGAGTTACCCTTCCTGAGATCAGCTATTATTTTAGTAGTTATTCACTGGGATTTCTTTTTATTTCAATACAGGGTCATTCAGGAAGAAGTGGCACCCCTGTAACACATTAAAAACTGAAAAAAGCTTCTTATGAAGGCAAAGCTAGAACAACACACACGTCTGCGACGCTGGGGGATCACGATTGTCAAAGATAACGTGGCAGCAAATAGAAAGGCTAAAGCATTATCACAGTCGTGAACCATGAACGTTACAGACTGTGCTGTATCATATCAAAGGCGGTTGCAGACGCAGCACAATTTCAACGCTGTCTTAAAATACATCTGGCTAGTACTGCTAATTCCTGCAGCTAATACCACTTTTTATTGTATATAAAAGAACACCATTTTTTACACAATCGTGTTTTGACAAATCACACTTTTCTAGCAATGATATTTTGGTTCGGTGTTGATTCATATCAAAACATCATATAATAAGCAAGGAAAAGTGAGATGAATATTCTCGTTATTTCTTCCAGTACTCACTTGAGTGAAAAGGAGGAGTTAAACATATATAGATAAACATCACACACACTTAGTGAAAGCACCAAAATACTTGCCAAGCCTCAGATGCATTATCAGGCCATTGTGGCTTACAAAGTCACTGAGCATCTTTGTGTTTAAACAATAGCTGTCTAAGTACACTGCTCGGCCTGCAGGAAACAAGGAAATTACTGAACATCTACTGAACCTTTTGTATGTAAGACAAATAACCTTGTTTCAGAAGTTGATGGAACTAATTAGATGTTTTATTTTCTGAAACGGCTTTGGGGACATTCAGTGTCCCCACCGGCGACTTCAGGATAATACCACTTTTTAAAAGTGCCAGGAGGGTCTAACCAGTAAAAGGCTGAGCAAAAGGCCACTATTTAAATAGTTAAAGACCCTGGACTCACACAGCCTTAAATGTCTATACTGGGCCTTTTGCTACACTGAGACCTATGACTGCTAGAGCTTTTTAAATAATGAGTCTGTAGGTTTGCTGCATCACTTGAATGTGTTATGTCAGCAGATTTTCCTACTACTGGAACTGCTAATCCTAACATTGCAATGTGGAAGATACTACCAGCAAAATATAAAGGTTATCATTCTGTCAGTCTCTTCTTCGGTGCAAAATGATTAACACTCAGAGAAATTCATGTCATAAGAACGTTCCGGGGTGGCCATAAATATTGATACTGGAGTTATAAATAAACATGAAGAGCGTGACAGAATTTAAGACGCTGTCGTGCTCTAACTGCGGCACTAACTAAAGCAGTTAATGCTGCCCGTGACACCCACGTGATCTCAAAGTTCCAGTTCCACAGGAGTTTATATCTGTCACAAAGGGCCTGAAGAATAGAGAAAATATTATGTCTTAGGATTTATCTCTTCACCTTCAGTTTCGCAAACAGAATTTCTGTTTGAAAGATACAGTTGAGTCATTACATCATCTCCTCAATCTAAACTATTTAAAATGAAGAAATGTCACTTCAAGGGATGGGTAGAAGATGCTCTCCACTGTACTCACAGTTTACTTTGCTTGTCCAATTCTGTCCCACTGTATGGCAATTCTTCCCCATGCCCTCAAACTTAGCAGCACGTAAGAGACAGACAATGCTTCCCCCCAAACTTATCTTTGCCTTCATAAAACCGTTTTAGAAGTCTTGTTTCTCACACTTATGTAGCTCTCTGGAGTAAACAATTAATAAGGCCAGGTTCTCCTTTTTTGACCCATTACAAGTAAGGATATAACATTCCTAGTAGAGCTGGTCTATTTTTTCCCCAGAGTAGACCCAGTTGGCTAGGTATGTGCATGCGTGTGGGAGTTTTCCTGAACACCGCAGTGTGATTACAAACAGTTTGAATAGAAAGCCTTCATACGTTTCAGAAAGATATTTCATCTAATCCAGCAAAAGCAATTTTCAACTGTAAAGGTAATTTTAGGCTCTTAACAGAAGAACAATGTGTATAAACAGTGTCAAAATAGAAGGAAAAAGCTATTGGAGACCTTTTAGCAAAGGTAAAATCCACCCTTAAGCATCACTCAAGGACTATCACCATCGGTGAATATTGCTGTTAGATGATCCCCAAATGGTGTAGTCAATGACAACAAGGAGGCGGCTACCGCTTAGCAAGGCACAGTGAGGACATCGAGGCAGGATGAGGCTCTGTTTGGGGCCTTTCTGGATCAGACCTGAGCTTTTTTTTCCCCAGAGAAGCATTAGCTAACACTTTAATAGGAAAATTAAACAGGATAATCCGTAATTTGTGATTCAGTGTAAATTCAGCTGAAACAGTGTTCCAAGCAAATTACCAAGAAGCAAACTTCAAAAGCCTCCACAGTACTTTGCTGCAACACAGCCCTGTAGTCTTAATTTTTTCATTTCCTGCTTTAGCTGGTTTCTATTGAATCTACTTGTTATATTAAAGTTTCCAAATATTAGGATAAGGATTGCAAAATGGATAAACAATTAATTTCAGCCTGAGGCCTTTGTTAAATTTTCTGCAATGCATCTGATGTATTTCTATATTTACAGTGGAACTAATCCAAAGTGTACTTGAGTGAATGGGTATATTTCCATTAGTGTCAACAGACTTTGGAAATAAAGTCTTACATCAAACAATAAGTGAGCTGCAGAAATAAACTGATGTTTGTCACAGAAATCTAGCCTGAGTGATCACCTTATAATGAGAAGATGCTTCCTGAGTTGTTTTTTTTCTTTCCCTAGTTAATCAAGAAGTATGTCTGTTTTTTTCTTGGGAAATATTAAATAGCATCCTTTAAAAATATGTTTCAGTTGATGTTTCAAAACCAACCTCCCCAAAGACACTAGTGGAAATTCTTTCTTTGTCACAGTCAAATTACTTGGCATTTTACTGTGATGACAAAAGCCTGCTTTAATCCTCTTGGACGTCACTCATTTTTGGAAATGAAAAGTCAAGCCTATTAAAAACATACTTTTTCCTTTCCAAAAAGCACTCAGTCACATACTTGATTCAATCTCTACTCAAGACTGTACCTAAAAATCCTCACGATACTAGTGGATTTCAGGATAAGCTTCACCATTATCTTGAATGAGGTTACTTTCCAGAATGCAAGCCTGACTAGATGCACGGGTAACGTATTTTGCTCCCCATCAAGGTATAAAAGTCGATAATAGTCAATACATACATACTGTCATTTCTAGCATCCACAAATACACTGCAGAATCACTTTCTTCACTGAGGCCAAATAATACATAGTCATAACATTACTACTTTGACTCCTCTATTTTTATGACATTTTGACAGTACCTGTGGGCGGATGGTGTTATTTCCTTTTCCAACATTGTGCACAATCCCAGAGATGCAGAGCGGACCAGCAAATCCAAGCAAGTCAGCCAGAATACGGAAAGTGCTACTGAGAAGTAAAGGTCTTCCAAAAGCACAGCAGAGAGCACGCCAAATTGATCTAGATCCTTGTGGAGATGATGACCTTTTGTTCTGTTCAAAATTAAAAAAAATTGGTAGGGATTATGCTATACATTAACTTCAGGTCTGATAAATCATTGGTATTTTTATCTCTGCTTTAATTCATTGACAACCAGTTGCAACCTTTGAGCTAGAAAAGCACAGGAGCTACAATTATTGTTTCATTGGGTTTTAGAGAGTCAAAAAAAAAAGCATTAATTTGTACTCTCCTCCACAAAAGGAACCACGATTTCTTTCCTACCCTTAATAGGGATCAAATAAGTGTGTTGTTTGTGGCTTGCTGGGAGAGAAAGAAAAAAAAGAGGGAGGGAACCGACAGGTTTTGTTTTCCCGCAAACATAGAGACTGGAAAACTATGGTCTTTTTAGACAGGATGCAAAAGATTTCTCTTAAAATCCTGAATACACTCAGTCAGGGTGTCAGAACTTGAGCTGAGGTAGCTTCAGCCCTGAATTCTCCTGCAGAGAAACTGTAACCGAAATAACATGGAAAAAAATAGTCCTGTGAGGCCTCATTAATATTGACTCTATAACTGAATGATTCCAGGGTCTCATTAGGAAGAACGATAATGGTGTTCAGTGAATACAGTCCATAATTACTTTCCACATCAAAATAAAGGCTATATGGATTTTACATGCATTTAACCAGCAATGTGTTTGACATGCATATTTAGGTAGATAAATTCTATTGTTTGTACGAGGTACAAATGAGTATGTGATCTCTTTGTACATGGAAAGCTATGCTAAGGGATACTTCATTTGCATCACGTCTGTTTATATAATTTTATATTATGCTTATAGCATAAAAAGTAATGAAAAACGCAAGCATTGAGTAAGCAGACGGACATAATTCCATGCTTTGCATACCTTCTGCGCTTCAAAGGCCTCATTAAGGCGAATGTAATTGGTCAGAGCTCGCATAGCAATGGGAAGCTTGCCTATGGTTTTCAAGTCTATTGGTTTTTTATGGGCGGTCTTGATGAACGTATTCATCCACCAGTATGTTCCTTTGGACAACAGATTCACAAACGGCTGTAAGAATCGAACACCAAGGTCCTGGAGATCCTCAGGAGGTTTAACTTCTTTAGGAGTTTTGAAGAAAACATACCTCTGAAATTCAGAAAAATACCAAAAGAATCACAATAAATGCATAGAAAATAAAAGTCCACACAAAATCAATAAGCGGTAAAGGACACTACAGATAACCAATGAATCAGTCTTGGTTTCTCAAAAGTACTCAAGGAACTTAGGCATTCAAATTCAATCAATACAGCAATCCAGTTTCCTCAGGTACTGAGGAAAATCAGAGGCATCCAGTCTAAAAATAAATCATCCTAAACATTCACTATTACTTTGTTTATGGGGTACAAATTTGCGTACTTGTTGAAAAAAACCCCAAACACTTCACCTTACATTTCAAATAGTACAGCCCCAGCCTCTCGCTCTGAGTTCCAGAGAGCGCGACATGAGACATACTAGCTTAGGCACAGCCCTGCGGCTGTCAGTGATTCGCCTCCCATCCTGTACTGCCTCACATGTCGTTAGCTCAGAACGTGGAGCTCCCTGTGCTCTCTTGAATGGGTCTGGGAAACCACTGAACTAGAGAGTGTATATGGCACCAACAAATGTTTTCATTGACTTAAATGCTAAAGAGCAAGGGCAAACTGCTGATGATTTCCTGTCTTCAAGATAAAACTTTTTCAGACATCACTCATTTTTGGGAATGAAGAGCCAAGCCTCTTAAAAATAAACCTTTCCATTCTGAAGAGTACTCAATCATGTATTTCATTCAATCTCTACTCATGACTGTACCTAAATCCTAGTAATCTTAGTAGGACTTATGGATACCCTTCACTGCTATCTTTTCTCCAACCATAGTTGGAGAAAGAATTCACAGATCTAGAAAAAATTGTGATGGGGTTGGGAAAGGCCATCTACAGGACAATGGGAACAATGGAAGGAAGGGAGAAAAGTTGGGATTGAAAGGCAAACAGGTCAATCTTCTGTCTTCTGGAAGAAGATGGGGGAAGGCAGAAGGAAAAAAGAGTGAGGCCAATGTCTGCTGTTTCTGCTAGCATAGAGACCTCACCCCTTATTTTTATTTTCTTTTTCTCCCCCCTCTCCCCCTCAGCATTGGCCAACTCTCCACACATCCCAATCCCTTCCTTCAGCAGCCACAACAAGAAGCCTGGCTCTCCAAACTCTGCCACAGACACAGCAGGCAGTAAAAAAATCCATACTGCTGGCTAGTTTATTCTATGCATCAATGACATTCTTTAATAACTAAAGCCAAACAAATACAACATAAAAAACACAACAATAGGCAGTGACCATTTTTATTCTTTTTGGTGACTTATAATTCCACAGTGATTAAATCTCATTTAATTATGCAGTTCTATTATGAGGAGATTTATGAGCAAATCTCTCCGATGTCACATTTGAATTTCACTTTTCCCACAAGCCAATCCACTGTTTTTCATTTGTGATATAAATACTAAATGTCAAGCATTGAGGTTTTCATTACTCTTTCTTCCAAAAATGTTACTGACAAAGCTGCTTTCTAGGCATATTTTTGTCCTAAGTTATCAAATAAACATACACAGACACAAAATCCCCCAAGAAAATCACAAAAGAACAAATACGTGACAGATGCAACTCTCATTGCTGAATGTATTACTGGAAAGAGTTCGCATGCAAATGTGGGGGAAGCAGCAAGAAAATTTACATTTACTTTTTCTCCAGAGACTTAGTCTAATTTGTGCACATAGTTAAGCAAAGGACAGGTGAAGGGCAGAACTTTGGTATTTATCTACCCATCAGTCTCCAAAGCCATCTCTCAGTTTGGATTTTGACTGCAGACACCACAGAGGAAAAAAAAAAAAAATATATAGCTGGGACACAAGACAGCAACCCCAGATGCCCCAGTAAATCAGTTATTGTGATTGTCTCCTGGAAAATGAGAGATGTTATTTGCGTGTCTAAGATATTCTCTGATAGAGCAGACAATTCCTTTTACGCAGTCTTTCCTTGCATCAGAAATATTTGTTTCTGATGACTGAAACTCTGAATCACAACAGACATTTTTTAAATAAACTCGAACAAATGAAATTTATCTTAATTTAGCTACAATGGAGCCTGGCATTTTTTAAAATTATGGATTCATCTGGCCTAATAAAATTGGATTAACCTTTGATTCTCAAATATATTTCGATTTCTAACTGGATTTTTCTCTCTCCTTTAGAAATGCATTTCACACTAAGTACCCGGAAAGGGGAATAAAGAAAAAAAAAAAAAAACAACCCACAACAAAAAACACAGAAGGAAACTTTTATGACACTAACTTACCCTCACCCTGATGACATTGATTTCTACAGCTAGTAGCATTCCATATAGAACAACCAGGAGTCCTGTGAGGCAAAATCGAAGCTGAGAAAATCCAACCCCGTTATCACAGAACTTTACAAATTTGATGGTTTTAGTTATGAAAGCTAAAGTCCAGTAAAACAGCAATGCTGTAGGGGAAAAAAAAAAGTTAATCAGCTCCATGGTTGCAAAGATATACAACAGCAGTATTAAATATTCATTCAGAAAAAAAATGCAACAATAACATATAAAACCAGAGTGTGGCCTTTCTCATGGTCAAAACAGAAAACTAATTCAATTCCACAAATAACGAAAATATTAAGACAATGTTAGTTCCAAATTCCTTTCCTATTAGATTTGGTGAAATTGGAAAGTTTCACAAAGTGAAGTCTGCTGAAGGAAATTTCCATCTACTGTAAACGCGTCTCCGCATGATGAGTTCAAGGGAGGGAGCTGCCCCACAAGTGAAGGTGGCTGTAAATGATGCTCTTCATAACCAAATAAAAGACACTCCATAGCATTCACCACACCATAAAACAGCTCCTGTTCCCCATTCTTAAGGAAATACCTTCTAGGGTTGTGTTCTTTTATATGAATCTTTCATAGCTGCTGTATCTGCCATGGTGCAACAGCTGGAATGAATTTCCAAGAAAAATGTGGATACGCTTTCTGAGCGTCTTGCTCCAACACCACAGAGTCTTCAACCAAGACAGCAACTGCAAGTGTAACTTCCAAATATGGATAACCATCAGGAACTTCCACAAATTTCAAAGAATTTGTGGGGTTCTAGCTACCTCAAGGCACCCTAGAAATCCCTATGAGGATGTACTGTGGGGCTGACCCGTTCCAAGCAAAACTAAATTCAACACAGTGAGTCCATACGGAACTTGGGGCTGCCATTCCTGCTTCTGTGAAAATCCATTTTAAAACTGTCATTTAAATGAGGAGAATAAATGGAACAGTACAGGAGTGCTGGGCATTAGGACATTTGCCAAGAGAGTCTATCTTCCTCTAAAATTAATAGGCCAGTTTGTAAGAAGAAAGTACTAAGAAGTGCTTTCAGCACTGTATTTTAGTGGCTGATGCAGCTGCAGAGAGGATTTAAAAGACATACTTACAGAACCCCTCTTATAAAACTCCCTACCATCTTCCCAGCTTACACTGCATGAAATCTAATCTTCCATCCTGCTTCAGGCTGTTTCCTACCTTTGAGGCACTATGCCTTCCTATTTGCAATATGCCTGACTCTAAAATCTCACTTAATCCAAAAATACATTCCACATTGTTCTACTCCTGACCACCTTTATCTGTAAATCCTTGTGTTCTATCTCATTCTTGTTACAGCAGGCTGAGAACGCATCCTTCTCAGAGTGAAGAGGACTTACATAAACACAGCACACTGAAAATCCACACCAGCAGAGGACACCTGAAAAAATAACCAACCCAACTGGTATCTATGCAGAGCTCTTGGAAGAAAAAATAAGAACTAGCAGAGCCATTCTCCTATTTAGGATTTAAAAAAGGATCTATATGACCTTTTTAAAATTATTATTTTATTAGGACATTAATTTATCTAAGTGTTAGAAGGTGTCAAATGCAACATTCTCAGGTAAGAACTGACCTCCCACTGTCTCACCTCCTAGAACCATTTGAACTTATTTAGCTTCTCACTTTTGAATACAAGTGTATATAATCTTATCCGGCAGATGTTCACAGGCCCCTCAAGATAAGGCTCCGTGGAAAATTATAGTTATGACTCTTTCTTTTAAGCTGCATTTTTATCATCTGGCTGGTGAGGGCATATTGGCTGAGAGTTTCTAGAAATCATCACCAAGAACTTCCACTGGCCTGAACTGCCTAGTGATCAGACCACAGAGGCATGCTTTTGTTCCCTTCGTTGCTGTAGATCTGTTCTAGATGCTTGCAGCCTAGAGGACTTGCTTTCTCTTGGGCCATCTAAGCTACCTCAACCCACAACACCAGGGTGTAGATTCTTGCCTAGGGCCAGATCACTGAAAATTAAGCGATGTGGAACTCAAACTGTTCTGCATCTTCATTGGATTAAGCCCAAGATCTGAAAAATCATGCACTTAACTGTATGGGATTTATTAACCAACCAGTGTCTGTTTGGAGAGAAATCTTGTGTACTTACCAATAAGCATTATATTTATATGATAACAGGAAGCTCCATTTTACACAATAAACTAATTCCCAGGTAATTAGCTACAATGTCAAGGTACAAGAAATTTAAAGTAGAAAACTAGATTACTGTTAAGAATGGTAAGGCAGTTCTGTAATTATGATTGGATTAAAAAAAGACAATTTTCTTAAATCAAAATATTCATATGTGTTCCCGTACTACTATCCTTTTCAGATTGGCAACTCAAAGTCCTATTGCTATTTTATAATTTTCTCCTACTGTTTAATTTCTGAGGTTTATTTATCTATAAAACAAATACATACTAACTTAAAAAATAGTGTAATCAGATGCTACCATTCAATTACATATTTTGACTGTCGAGAAAGCTAGCAGATTTTCCAATTCAGTATGAAAGCTACTCTAAAGCGTGACCTGCTAAACCATACAACTGTTAGGCATCCATTCTGCAACACTGTGCAAAGAGCACCAAAAATTAGCATCATTATGAGAGTCCCCTGGTAAACAGGACTGGAAAAGCTATGTTTGTTGAAATATAATTAAAGGTCAAAACCATACAGAGAAAAACAGATTCAGAGCAGATCAAAGTGCTCCAATGGTTTGGACTCTCATCTGGGATCCTGGACTCAATCATTAGCTTCAGACAATAAATATTCCAAACATTCTCAACTTTTTTTGATAAGAGATAATAAGAACAACTATTTCAAAATAGTCCACAGCCTGGGCATAAAGCTGAAAGGCAGGATCAGTACAGGAACTTTGCGTCCTTGTCTCGCATACCCCAAGAGAACACGCTAATCCCCAGGTCTGTTATGGTACCTGCCTCTTGCTTTTTTATGAAGAACACAAATGGACTTGGTTTCTTTAAGGTACAGAGTAAAAAAGGCTTTAAAGAAGAAAATATCTCAAATGTCACAGGACTGGGAAACTTTATCTTGTTCAGAATTAATGAACAGCTCCTTAACAGTCTTCTGCACTGCATCAATGAGAGGTTCCCCACTGAATTTAGTATTTTTCAGTAAGGTTTTGTTAGCCTTTGCTTTATACCGCTACCAACTCTTTGCAAGTGTAAGCACTGATCCTGCAGCTGTGGGAGATGATGCCCTGCAGTTCGGTGGAACTTCGCTGATGCTCAGAAGCAGCAGAAGATGCCACATCAGGTCATTTACTTTGTGTATTATTAGATCTCCTGTGCAGCATCTTACTAATGAAGACCTCTTTCAGTTTCCTTCCTCATATACTCAGCAAGAAGTTTATCACCACCTTAAGCTTTCCTTCATGGTTCCCATTTACCTCGTTTGTATTAGGCTCTGAAAGAAAGCTGCTTCATGGCCACACTGCACTCTAGTGGGTTGATAGTTGAGTATAGGTATAATTTAACTCTCTCCTAAAGGGGCTAATTTGCATAACATCGTTGCCTAGTCCCAGTTGTCAATACATAGTAGTTGCAATCAACACTGAAAAGTGACAATCCTCACAGTTAGATCACAATAAATTTGTGCAGTCAAGCATAAGGGATGAAGACTTCCAGAAATGTCTCTCTTAGGTTCTCTCACAAATCCAGGACAATTAAAAGAAAAACAAAGTTAAAAATAAAATAAAAATCAAAGACCCTCAGCTTGTGAATATTTTGGATTAAAATTCAAATCAGACCAACTAAGTGGGAAAGACTGTGGGTGTTTTTGCCTAAGAGTCAGATATTAAGATTAGATTTTCTAAAGAAGTCTATCCCTGGAAATTCTTGCGGAATGAAAATTCATAATTATTAACTTCAGTATCAATAATACTTACTTAAGTATTTGTATTCATTGGTATAACTGTTTATTATTCAAGTATTGTCCGGAGCTTATCCAGCATCAGTGCTCTAAATACTGAGCAAAATTATCATAAAAGAGAAATCTCTACAGAGAAATGATTATGCAAAAATGGGTAATCAACTACCAGCTGTAAATTTGTGCTACGCTTCTCAATGACTTAACAGTGAGAATGCGGTAGAGACACTAAATTATTAAACATTGCATTATACATCTGAAATAACAAAAAAACCCCAACAAAACAAACAATAAAATCACTGTTTGCTTCCTGTAGGCGACTGTAACAGGCGAGCAATGCTTTCCTGAGACATAACGTCTAGTCCTGTGAGACGGCATTAAATAGACTGTGTTGACTTATTAAAAAAAGGAACTAAATGTAAATGACCCCACCTGGTTATAAAAGACAAAAAAGATCCTACTTAAAAGAAGAGTACAAGAAGAAAAGCAGTCCCAAACGACATGACATAAATGTTGCCAAACCCGGATAGAAATCTGAAGTTTTTGAAGAGGAATGATTTTTTTTTTTTATTCCCCCCCGCCCCAGGAGTAACAGGCTCGTCTGCAGAAGAGGATGCCTGCTTACCACAACATGAAGTTCAAAAAAATCTTTAGTTTTTAAAAGCTTTCTCAAATCCAGTTGTTACTGACTTTTTACCACCTGGCAAAAACTAGAGCAGAACTTTTGATACCCAGAGCTACAATGACACAAGACAAACCTTATCAGGATCCACTAATACAGAAAACCAGCTCAAAGGAAACTTGATGAGCCAGGACCACCAAAGAAATGACAGCTAAAAGGATGACTAAACATGTAGACATCCACAGTCTGCAATCTACTTAAACAGTAGAGAACACATCACCAACTGCATGGTTGTCAGCAGTGATGGATTCTCTAGCTAGCTACAGATTATTTACAATCTTGCAGAAAATATACAGTATACTAGGTATATCTTATACATATCATTTTCCATTCAAAAGTCTTAAAGCAGTTTACAAAAGGGAATTTTAAGAAGAGAAAGCAAGAACAAGCAGGCAAAGTAATTTATCCAGGGTCACGCTGAAAGTTGGTGATGTCATTCATCTCCCTTGGCTCCCTGCATATTTCAATAGACCACACGCACAAAGATGGCTTCAATCTTATATCATGCTTAAATGCAACATGCTGACAAGCAGGGGAACTTGGACAGCTTTTAGAGTTAAGAATTTGATGCGCTACTTTTCCCACAAACCCAGGTTTTCCCAGAGAAGCCTTTGGCCCATTAGAACACCATACAGAATACTATTGGAAGTTAAAAGCATTGAAAACAATGAACTGTTTCAGGAAAACTCAGAACTAAGTCTGGTCACGGCAACCAGCAGACCAGAATACAGGTGTAGCCTTACCCATACAAGCTGGCACCGAAGCTGCAACGAGCTGTCACAGAACGAACAGACACACAGCACCACAATCACACTTCCCAGCCTCTTAAGTTGTGAGACGTACCGATTAACAACTTCGGGAAATTGGATGTTTCGATATTATGGTAATAGACAACTGAGGTGATGGCCGCCAAGAACGCCATCCCAGCCGGCATGTACAGGTGTAAGTGGCGTGATTCTGAAACCCTTAAAAAGGAAAATAGAGAACACCTATTAAAATCAAGCCCTCTTAGCTATTTAAATGTCTCCTTTTTAATTTATGAACTGTATCCTGTACCCAGCCCTGACACAGGATCATCTAGAATGAGTTATGGATGTAAAGCTCTCCAATTTTCAATTGGATTTATGCTCCTATATCACACAGTTGGATTTCAAATTCCTCCCCTCTGCTGAAAATGAAATGTGTGTACTTCTATTTCCTACTGAGATCAATTGGAACATTGTTTAAATTAGGATAAGCAGCTCAGCTCCAAAATGAGAAGAGTTAATTTAAGCTAAACTAGTTCGGGAGCCGTCCATCAAAATATGCAGATAAGACCAACTGAAGCACAATTTAAGATTTTCTACAGAAACATTTTGTGGAAGCGTTTCCTTTTCTTTTTCCAGTTTGGGAGAAGGAACAGCACCACAGCATGGGAACGAACTACAGTGAGTTCTGTTTTCAATAACCGCAAGCCAACAAACAAAACCTACAACAGAATCATACACCCTTAAGTTTCATCCTATAAAGCAAAAGTCTCCTGACGCTTTGCTTCAGGTAGCAGTAGAGGGGTCCTGCCAACTACAGCCCCTTGGGAATATGGGAATTGTTGGGCAATGTTGTTGGTTTGTGCGGAGATTGGTAGAATCACGTTTCCCCCCTCTTTCCTCCTACTTGCCCTCTTCTCCTCCTCCCCTCTTCTTTCTTTCACAAAAGTAATGGAGTTCCCCGTGCTGTCAAGAGGTACAATTTCTGCTGTCTCCCAACCAACTCCAGGAGAAGAGACACCAAGAAATAGTCTTCAGGACACAAACACTCAAGGAAATTCACACCTTGTGAACCTCATGGAAAATAAATTAGCGTCTCTGGATTTGTTCTTTCTGCAGAAAAAGCTGCCTTTGTGTAGTTTGGAGACACAAAAGGTGCTGTGCTGTCAGGGAGCTGGAGATCATCGCAGGACGGCACACGTTTGAGCAGAACATCCCAAATGTCTAGCAGATCCATAGGAGCTCAGGAGGACCGCTTCCTACATCTGTACTATCAAAGGAAAGCCCTCCCTCACATGGACATTGTGGTGAACTCTGCTGAGCTGGCTGGAGCCGTGCTGACAACCTGCAGCATGAACACTTAACTCCTCTTGTTGACAATGAGTTGTATGTGCATACAGCAAAGTGAGAAAAGATTCTCCAGTCTCTGAATTCCTAGGAATGCCAGGGGTTTTGGGATATCAGGGCGGAGTTCTCAGCAAGGAAAAACAAGCAACAGGAACAGATTTGTTCAAACAGCTTAAGCTTCAGTAGGTAACACTGCAGAAGTGGGAGATTCGTTAAAAATTTATTACACAGAGAGAAGCTGCTGGAATTCCCCTATATAACTGTATCTCCAATAGGCTGCATCTATCCCTGAGGTGCCAAAGCCTTTGGCACCCAACTGCTGTCAAAAGGACTTACCAACATGACCCATTTTGGTCTTAGAAAGCTGATGAGTCTCAAAATCCGCTTTTATTCACTGGAGCACTCACTAGCCTGCTGAGTGCTCGGGAGGCACGACTGTGGGTTGGCACTCCCCCAGTATAGCTAGGAGCTTTGATTCTCATCAGGTGACACTTATTACTTAACAGCAGCATTCTGAGTCAAGTTAAATAGCAAACAGACATAATGGGAGGGATTGCTAAAGAGCAAAATAAAACAGAAAACTCAAAGCAGGAGATTTTGCTCTGAGCATCCCACACCCTGATAACTCTGAATAAGCATGAGAAAAATTCCTTTTTAAAAAAAACCCTGTCACTGAGAAACATCCTATTTATATATATTTAAGAGAAGTTATAATAATAATGATGATATCAGCTTCTACAGCAGAATACTGCAGTACCTTTCACACTGGTTGGTGGATAGTTGTTATATAGATGGCTAAACAGAGAGGTTTTGTTCTGTTTAACGAGGAGCTTCAACTTTAAAATCCTTGGGTTGCAAACTTATAATAGTTATGAAAATCAGACCTTTCTTCAGAGGAAGATGATCATAGTCATTGTTACACAACATCAGCTTTGTTCATGATAAATCACTCTCCTGTATCACTTGTTTCACCCGGAATAATTTTTCCCCCACAGATTACTGCTTAAAGATACCCTAAATTGAATAACAGATGATGGATTGTGCTCATATAACGTGAGCTGCTCTGCTCAAGGAAACAGATCAGAGGTACTGCACAAACAACAGAAGAACTTCTATGGAGAGTCAGATGAGGCCCAGTAAACCCGCTCATTTTATTAAGATGAGCGGAACTCAGTTTGCTGGGGAATGGGATGACCTACTGTGCACATGGGAGTTCTGCCTGAGTAAGGACTGTGGGACTGGGTCCGTGGACACAAAATGTACCACGAAAATGTCACCATCTGCTTGAATTGTTAGGATTTATTTATGATTACTCCTTGGAAATATAGTGTCATTAAGCTGAACTAAAAATGATTAAGGTCAGCTGTGTGTGTGTACATAACTTGGCAAGGTCTGTGGAATTTCTGATACAAGGTCGGTAGGTTAATCACCAAGAATACAGATTACATGTTTATAACCACAAGGAGTACGGTCTAGATGAGAATTTAGGGAGAAAATACCTTCCCTGAAACCTTTAAAGTGCTCAGTGCTACCAGGAGAAGGTAGACATACACTTACCCATCTGACACAATGCCCTCTGCGATTTCACACACCAGCACAAACAAGAGGATAAAAGTCAGTATCCAGCGCAAATTGTGGCCAGGAAAATGAAGCCATGTGCTATGATGTATATGTACTTTGGAACTCTGACTTCCCCATCCTAAACAGAAAAAGAAAATTATAAGGAGCTTTCTTAACAACAAGGCTGACATACAAAGCTCCTACATACAGGAAAGCATACGTGTAACAAACTAGTGTACTAAAGTTGACCCAACTGTGTTGCTAAACATGCATGTATTTGAATATTTTCAGAAATGTGTTCTCATTGCTTCACTTCATACAGAATAAAATCAACAATGCAGACAGGACGCAGCCTTAAATTCCTATACTTTTAGCAACTTACTATCAAATAATTAAATGCATTAAACATTTTTCAAATATATTAACAGTTTAAATGAACAACAAACATTTTGACAAATACGTACAAACATTATAATACATACACTATTTTTTTCACTTCAATCCATTTAATTAAATAATTTACACCTCATCTTACAATTTTTTTTAAAGTAACTCATTCTCTTGATCTAGATTAAAATAAGCAATACTGAGAAAAGCGAGATAAACACAGATTACCCTGAGCAGTCCTTCAGCTGACCCCGTTTTAACGGTTGTTCTGTTATTTCAGCACCGGACCTATTATGATCAGCAGAGGTGAGTGTTAAATCCTCCTCTGGGCCCTGGCTATCTAGAGGACAGACCGGGCTGAGCAGAACGGTACTCAAAAGTAGTGACAGCCGCATGTATTAAACCACCGGGCCACCTACTGGTAACCCCAGTTTTATGTTATCAAATAATGTCTACTGCAGATATGGCAAGAGTTACAGCAGCCGGGCAGCCCTCCTAGTCGTTACCAGTGACGAGGAGGGCTGTCCGGCCGCTTGAAGTCTTCAGTAATTGCAGGGAGTATTATTTAATAACACAAGACTTACTTGCCAGGCTGTCGGGTTTTTAATAGCACGTATATATTTTGCATCCCGGGCCGCTAGTCAAACCCTGCAGGCAAACCCTGCAGCCTCCTCCAGCACCCATTCAGCCCCTGGGCAAAAGGGGGTGTTCACCTGCAGGGAGCCCCGCAGGCTGCCCCCGCCTCGGAAAATCCCCGACAGAGAGAAGGGGCTCTCCAGGGGCGGGGAGAGGCCCGGAGAGCGGCCGGTGCGGGCAGCCGCGGGAGAGGCGGTCGCTCGGAGCATCCCGGAGCTCGCAGCCTCTGCAGCCTGCGGGGAGCCGGGCACAGAGGGCAAGGCCAGGCCGGGAGGCGGCGGGGGGATACACAGCAAGGCAGAGCAAGGAAACACAGGGGGGGCGGGGGGGCGGAACGCGACACGGCAAAGCGGGGGAGGGAAACCCAAGGCGAGTCAAAGCAAAGCGGGGCGGGGGGGGACGCGACAAGGCAAGACGGGGTGGGAGCGGAAGAAAAACGGCGAGGGGGTGGCGGGGGGGGGACAGAAGGCAAGGCATAGGCGGAGAGGGCGAGGGAGCCCCGCAGGCGCTCACCGATGAAGAGGATGGGGAAGGTGATGAAGAGCAGGAAGACGTGCGGCACCACGTTGAGCGCGTCCACGAAGCAGCCGTTGTTGAGCACGCCGTGGTCCACGTTGTAGGCGGTGGAGTTGCCCTCGTCGCC
Organism: Chroicocephalus ridibundus; assembly: GCF_963924245.1. Classification (NCBI taxonomy): domain Eukaryota; kingdom Metazoa; phylum Chordata; class Aves; order Charadriiformes; family Laridae; genus Chroicocephalus; species Chroicocephalus ridibundus. Next base: position 16,126,675 of record NC_086287.1, read on the forward strand.
GCAGAAAGCCAGGGCCATGGCGGGACCCTGCGCGCAGCCCAGCGCCGCCTCCGCGCACATCCAGGCGGGGCGGGCGCGGGTCGCGCGGCGCCGGCTCTGCCCGCACCTGCCGGCGAGCGGCGGCGGCGGCCGCGGACCGGCCCCGGCCCCGCCCCACGACCCGCCCCTCGCGGCCCCGCCCTAACGGGCGGCGCCGGTGCTCGGCGATGGGGTCGTGGGGCGTCCGGGGCTCCAGGGAGTCGTGTCCCTTTGCCGACGGGGCTGCACGCAGCCCCGGGCTAGCTTAGGGCAACGTCAGGCAGCGTCCCGGGCTCCCCGGGGCTCGGCCATTCTGCGTTTTTATGCATCAACTAAATTCGTGATGATATAAGAACTACAGACTACAAGAAGTGTATTTTTTTTTAGCCTTGTCAGCTTTGTGCTTTTTTTCCTCCACTATGATGAAGATATTATTAGATCAAATCGTGCAAACCCTGTCCTCAAAGGCGACTTCGTCACCATATCCCGAATAGCTATTACGTTCGTGCTTTACCTTTTTTCACCCCTAAAATGAGTTCAAGCCTAACTTTCTCCCCCCCCCCCCCCCCGCAAGACTGTCTTGCAACAGTCAGATCATTAATGTGACTGGATTCTGGATTCTGCATCACTCCCTAAGCAATTTTATGTATACAAAAATATTCTGTTAATCAAACTTTTCAAACCCTTTTTGTCTTGAGCAGAAGTTAGGCTCAGCTGAGCCAAAGCCAAACAAAAACTTTAATAAAATACATCCATGGACTTATTTTAAAACATCGTGTCAGAAGTTTGCACCTGGCTTACACTTCCAAGCACAGGTTGAGTCAAACACCTCTGGTATCTAGCCACGAAATACTCAACATTAAGATTCCTAACCAAATCCTCTACCTTGGAGCTCTTCCATTCCCAGTCAAGCTTATCCATTGCTTCACTGAGTATTTAATACAACTTGTCACGTCCCACAAACAGAAATGCAAACCAAGAATGCTCACATATCCAGGCTTAACTCTTCCAATTGCAAAAGTGACAAGCTGGTTAAATGCCTTTTAGGGAAATGACCCCATAAATGAAAAATTTCTTCAGTTTTCCTCTAATGATCCAAGCTGTGGATGCTCAACATATCTAGGACAGACAGCTCCACTAATAGACCTGAGAATTACCTTTGTCATGCTGCTTTTATTGATCTTGCTGTCAGACAGGGGGAAACAAAAAGTAATTCCCTGCACGCAGCATATTATTTCCTATATAGGACCTTTTAGACCCACTGCAGTGTGGTTAAGTATAATAATTAAAAGATAAACCCCAAGCCAAATCCCGTGTATATATATTTTCAAATGTTAAAGTTACACCCACATTGGAAAGAGTATAATTATTTTAAGTTTTGGACAGAACCCAGCATTTATCTGAGCTTCTGGTTAGGCTCATCTCTGTTATCCTAATAGTTATTTAATAAACAGTATGTGCAGTTTACATGGAGATAATTTTAAAATAATTTATATTTAAGTATTTCCTGAGGCCCTAAGTAACACAAGGGGTCTATGTTGTAGATGAACAAATAGCAGCAAAGAACTCTTTTGGCAGTTTACAGCCTAGAGACTGAAATCATGGGGTAAGATTTGGGGGGGGAAATCATCATCACCTCCACTGTGGACGGAGAACTAAACACAGAAATCGAAGTTTGCCAAAGTCTCTGAAAGAATTAAAGAGCTGAGCTCACATCCCCAGCCTCTGCACCATCTCTGAACCCTGACACCATCTTTCTTTACTACAAGGTGTCAATCCCAATATTTTTAAACACATGTTTCTTGAACAACAAAACATCAGGAGACTCCAGAGTTTGGAATTTGAAATTTGTCTTTTCAACAGTTTTCAAATGCAGCCAAGATTACATAGTTAACACGGTGGTTTAAAATTAATGGTTTCAGTCGAGGTGCTAGAACAGATGTGCCCCCAGCACGGAGCTTAAGTTGAGTCAGAAACGTGTTGGCAACCTGAACAGAAAGCTGACGGATTAAATGGGGAAGAGTCTTGGATTACAATTAACTACTTAATGAAATACCGAAAAAAACCACACAATGACAGAAATCAAAACATTCGATAAACTAAGCATTCTTAGCAATAAACACACAGGTGCACACACACAAACTCTTTAAAGAGCTGACACTTCCTCTAACAATGCTACCATTTTGTCCCTGCTGTAACAATGAAATCCAGGGTGCTGGATTTGGACTAAAAATGCCACTTTCGCTCGCTAAAGCATCAAATGACAATTTCTTTTTTGCTCACAAATGGCGAAAAAAGCTATTCTGTGACTTCACAAAATAATTCTAAGTCAGAGCTTGATCCTCTACTGAAAAGCTTAGATGCGATTGCCTGTCTCCAGTGGGCTTCAGAGCAGGTCACAGAGGAACAGGTTGTTTTCTCAAAGCTGCAGTTTTGTAAAGCTTTGTGAGAACAGGATTTCTTCTCAAAGTACAAAAAAAGGCAAAGAACAATATAGTAGACAGCAATGTTTACCTGCATGTTGCAAATGCAATCTATTTTTTCACTAAAGTCCTGTTAGAGCTTGTTTCCCTCACTCTTTTCTATTTCCATATCACAAGAAGTCAGTTTTCTACTCCATCATTTCAGCACATCTGTTAGAAATGAGAAATCAAGTTAGATCCTGGCAGCCACCAGCACATTGAACAGGTGACTGGAAATATTATGGAAGCACTTTGACTATTTGAAATTGAATTGCAGACAGATAAGGGTAATATTTAATTGAAGAAAAAAAATAATCTCTCTTTATTCTTGCCTTGGAATTTGAGTTCATCTAACAGGATACACACAGGTTTTGGTATTTGCAGTACAGTATTGACACTTCAGAATTTAAAACCTGTTTTTAACAGATAAGAATATTCATTTAAGTGGAACCTTTCATTTTTCTTTCCTATCTTTGTCATTTGTTTCTTGCTTCTCTAACTCAGCTGTTTTACGCCGACATCTCTTTCTCAACAGTGCTGTGTAGGGGAAGTGGTCTATCCCTAAAAATCATGTTTTGCTACTACGGATCACTCTGCAGGTTTTTTGCTTTTGTTTGCATCTAGAAACACAGATATAAAAGCAAAATAAACTTTTGAAAGTTCTGAACAGCCACAGCCGATATTCAAAATTAGTCAGTTAGGCATGTAAGTTTAGGCATCAAGCAGGAAAATTTCACTTTCCTGTGTATTTTAAAGTCATTAAGGGGACCAAGTATCAAGAGGAAATCCTTATCAGAAAAAAAAAAACTAATAAAGCAAATCCTTATTGTGGTTTAGAATTTGCTAAATGAGATGTACTGATCTATGATTTTTGCTGCCTATTACATTCTGCTCTTGGAGGTAGAGAGGAAAAGCAATTTACACGAATGGGAGGAAAGTACCGATCCTTTTCAAATGCACATTTGGAAAGTCACCTCCAGAGAAAACTGTTGTTTTAATCTTGTGGAACAAAGAACTGCACGCTACCATGTAATGGAAGATATCATTTGACAAAGCAAATGAAATTTCTTGGTAAAAATTGTCTAAAGTACTACTATTAAAAAAAGTGCAATAAGCATAATAGTGCAGAGGTTCACAGAAATGGCTGTTTTTCTCTAAATAAACCTTATTAATTTTTAATTGCTGTCCCTCATTAAAAATGAAGAAAGAACTTATGAGTAAGCAGATCTATCCCAGAGTGGAAACAAAACACAAGCTCTTTGTTGGACAGTCATCTTTAGGCAAATAGTCAGATAAGTGTTTTAGATTAGAACAGTTTATTTTTAAGTGTGTGCCACGGAGTTCCACTGAAACTAATGAATGGGAACTCTTCTGCATCCACTTGTTACGCCATCAAAAATAGCAGCATACATATTACTGACTCAAACGTTGGGTTTGTTTCCCATATTTTACATGACAAGAATGGTCATCAGCACTTCTCCGCTCCACTTGATCTTCATGGAATGCCATTCTCTTTCCCTATTATTGAGGAAGCCACACTATAGTTATTGTAGGACAAACAATACTGAAGTCCTTGAATATTCTTCAGGCTTCTTGTGGCTTCAGCTACACACATGACCTTTATCATTAAGTCATTTTATGAAGCACATTTTCCAACATTCAGGCAGTTATACTTGCTTTGAACTAGCTCCTCAGCTGAACACTGCCTTCCCAGTTCAATACAGCCAGAGCAGTGCTGACTTGGCCATACCGCATGGCACCTGAAAGCCAGGGAAAACGCTTGCTCTTCTCTTCACTCATTCTGCTTTGAAGTGTTAAACACTCACGCATTTGGTGGTACCTGGCAAAATGCACGGTGAATCAGCTGAAGGGCTGCAGGCTGTTTCCCTTGCTAGCACGACCTAAGGGTACACCTGATGCTCCACTGCCCTCCTGCATCACCAGAATTCTTCACAACGACGAGGACAATATGCTCCAGGTACAGTGCTTTTCTTGAAGGACAGAGAGCATCTTGCTCTCACTAGGCAGCGGGGTTATGGTCACACTCATCAGTTCTCTCTCCTCTGGGCATCCACTCCTCAGCCCAAAAGAAGAGGCATCTTTTCAGTAACAAGTTTGCTTTTCCTCACCTACCCACTTATTTACTCCACCTACAGCTCTGATTCATCCTATAAATATTTTGGAAGGTAATTAATTACCCCAGCTTCAGTTAGCTTGGTTGGTGCTCAACACTTTAAAATATTTTAAGCTGTGCTGAGAAATTCTGAGACAACCAAAGCAGCAGGAATTTTTGAAAAATCAGGCCTACGCCAACTTCCTATTCACTCCTGACTACCCTTGTACCTAGATGTACTTTTACAATCGCCCCATGATATCACTGACCACGATGTACCTTGGTTTATTTTTCCAGCATTTAAATGGTTAATATTTTGAGTACTCCCTGTGTAGTACTTGTAGTACAAGTGTTGTGTTTTCCTCAGGAGAATAAGTTGAGTGCTGTGGACTAACTCATGCCAATAAACAACTCGCGTGCTGGCTCCAGCATGGTATCCTTCAGCAAATGTTATTTTAGTTACTGATTCGGTTAAGTGCCTTTATGGTACTTGCCTTGTATATGGATTCTTGTATATAAAAGATTACTTTGCCTGTTTATACTTCAAGAATCACACGCACTAACAAATAAACATATAACCAGCATTACTTTCTAAAAGATAAGAGGGCTAAAAGTCACTGGCCTTTCTAGGAACTCTTCCAAAACCAGAAACTAGACTGAAAGCTAAGATTTGAATTGTTTGTTAAAGGTTATTAGAAACAAAAGGAAGCCACCATCTTTCCTTTGCAGAATAGAAACCACTTTTCTCTTCAGGCACACTAAAGTGTTGTACTTAGTTGGTCTGTTTATTCACCACCTGGGAATTGTCCCAAGTTATCCTCAGTTTATCCAGTGGGTAAAATTGACCCAACAATTAAACTAGAGAGAATTTAAAGCTATCGATTCAGACTTGGGTTTGGAATGTATTTTTCTTGTGCCACTATTTGACAAACTTATTCAAAAAATCTAACGAAAATATAGAGTCTTGCAGTTTAATTAGGTTTTGCACTACAATTTTTTCTTGTTATTTTGAATAGATTGCAATGTGGCATTTATTCTATCTCTTAAAATAAAGCCATGACGAAAACAAAAAATCACAGTGTAGATTCATTAAAAACAAAAAAAACAAAGATCATGAGTATGCACAAAAAGCTTGATCCCGTATAGCCAAGACTGTTTATTCTCCATTGTGATTTAACATATAACTAATTAATTGTCAAAGGCCTATTTCAGGAAGCTTTCTTCTTGAGTTCAGCCCACATGCAGACTACATTTGGGATTTTCAGAGGCTCAAGGGAATTAAAACAATCAATACCCATACAAAATATAAAGAAAATTAATTTACTAATTTTCTACTTAGTAATTGAACTCCTAGCCAGTGAGAACTTTTTTTCCTACTGTTTCACATTTTTTCCATGACAATGATTTTAACCTGAAACTCATTATATCTCTTGGACTAGTAGACTTTTGTTTGTGTATAGCAAAGCGCTGTACCTGTATTTGTAGGTATGAAAGCTTTGCATGGAAATAGCTGTAGTTTGTGACACTTTTAGGTGGCAGCAGTAAATCCTGAATGTTCTCACTTATGGCAAATGGTTCCCAGCCTCAGCCTTCAAATCAGCCAGAGATCCCCTGCTCTGGATAGGGATTCTTTATACTGTCAATATTTAGAAGGAATCAAGTAGCTTTTGCAAAAGGGGGAAAAAAAGACAGCTTTACCGCTCTCTCCAGTAATGAAACTTGGCACTACTCTTTGCCATCTACACCAGGAGAAAAATACTTTAAGTGTCTATAGATCCTGCCCACAAATTTGTAACAAGAATAAATAAGTCAAACTGAATATCAAACCCTCAAATCACCGTGCACTACAAAAAACCACCCTTAAACTGCGTAAAATAATGGAGCATCAAGGGGGCTAAAGCTATTTACAAGTTTGGGTCATATTAAATTAGTATTTTTGGCCAAAAAAAGAGGGAAAATTCTAAATAGGAGCAAAAGCAACTGCCCAGCACATAACACCATGGCAATCTTCTTAGCACACAGAAAACCAGCTTCACTGAGAGGGGCCAGGCTACCAGCCCCTGATCAACAAATAGCTTGTCCGTAGGAGGCAGGGAGGTAGAGTCTCTCGTTAATGCCAAAGAAACCTCAGCTGTTCAAGCTAATGCCACAGGTCCTTGGTGCTGTGAATAACCCAGAGGACTTACCTCAGGAAATGATCCCACCCTGATATCTTGAACTCTTATTCCACTCGTACAACTAGGAATTTCTTAAATGGCTCAAATAAGGGGTGGGTGTGAATATCCAGGTTGGTTCTAATGTGTTACACAGTGCGTTTACAAGTTGCTTTTTTAAAGAGTGAATAATAGAAACAAGGGCTTTGTGCAGCTACAGCATCCTGCTGAACTTAGTGTGGTAAAGAACGGGTTAAAAATAATGAAGAGAGATTAATTTCCAGCCGCATTTAAAATAAAATATTACAGCTAATCTTATTCCTATTTAGGACTATTTTCTCTGTGAAATTTCTTAAAAAAAAAAAAAAAAGAAGATTTAGAGGTGGGACCATGTTTAAGATGTATCAACACCCTGATGCTAAGTGGCACTTAGATGTGCTATGACCATACAAATGGCACGAAACAACTCAAACACTTCACTGGAGGATGTAAAGTAGCTGTGAGAACTGCTCTCAGGAAAGTATGAGCTCTTGGTTGGAATATTATGAGCCTAAATATGAAAACTCACATTCTGATTGAAAAAAAAAATCTAAATAAACTTTTCTGGCCAATAAAGTTGTAAGAATTGCTTTTTTTCTGATAATGGTTATAAAGAGAATAATCCCTTTCCTTCAAAAGTAATTCTCGCCTTCAGCACATGTGTTACATTTTTGCTGACTGGTGGTAACACAAGGCTAAAAATAATGCTTTGTTTTGTACATCTTTTAAAAGAGAAACCCTATTCTTTTGTTGTAGAAGATTTTCCGAAAAAAACCAAACATCTGTTTTCTCAAAGTTGAATGTTTTCTTTTCATAACAGCATATGTTACACCATTTCACTCTATAGCATTAGTTAAGAAAACAACCCTGACTCATGAGCACAACAGACAATTTGCAGTGTGCTAAAATTGTAGAAGTTTCAAAGCTGCACACAATTGTGATTGATAGAGCTAAAAAAAAAAAATCACAGTGAGGATACAATGAGAATTGATAACTAAATTAATGAACACTGTGTTCAGTTTTATAATTTTTAGAATAAACAGCCTATGAGACCGGTTTGTAAAACACGGTAAAGAGAAATTCCTTACTTTGTATGAATTAGTTTATAGAGAGTTTGTAGGAAATAGTTGGTGGGGTCTCCTTGGCAGGAGCCTGACGCAGTCCCAGGTATTTCTCAACCTAAGTCTGTGGCTCCTCAGTAGGCCCCTGGGCAGCCACCTGCGGGCACAAACACTTTGTCTGCCCGCTTGATACCACAAGTGGATGTATAAGAACCACCTATGTAGGGTACAACTCCCAAACTCTAATATCCCCTTCTATATGGAATTATTCCCAATTCTCTCTTTTTCTCATGGTTGTAAGTAGCCTCTCAGAATGCTTTCCCTAGGCTATATTTGTCTTCTGTGATAAGAAGGCAATACAAGCCAGTGGAAACTTTCTGCATGTCTGCATTTTAGCAGTCCAAATGTGAAGGGGGATGTCATGTGCTGAGGCTCAGCCGTGGCAGTTTTTCACGTACAATCATCTGCTGTCTGTTTTTCATCTACAGCGTAACAGCAGTGCAGTGGAGACAACAACCACATCCAGCTGGAGAGCACTGACAAGTGATGATTTTCTCACGTGTGACAGGGATACATCCTCAGCACATGCTCAATGTAACTGGGCAGAAAAAGTGAGATTGCTTTCTACATATTCCCAATCCTGAAACTGGCCAGGGCTTCTTTAACAAATGCTGAACTGCCTCTCCTTTCAGATAGGGTATCACCACATCACAGAAGAGCTCTAGCCATTTCCCCATTTATTTGTATTTTGGTCCACAAAGGCTCAAGATATGGTAAGATAAGGAATGGATCATGCTAGAATTAGATAAAAACTCCGCTCTCTTCCACGATTGGGAACATGGCTGACTATACAGCTCATTGCCCCATGATTAAGAGACTATATCAATAATAAAGAATAACTGAGATTTAATCCTCAGATGTAATCTGCTTCCTAGGAAAATGGTAACATGCATCGTATAAAAGTCACTTGGCCTTGTCCTAGTGTAAAGAAGGGTAAGCATTTTGTCCCTTTGTGTCATTTATAAATCTAGCCACTTTTCTCCATCTATTTCCTACGGTATTTTAAACACATCTGTTCATGTACACAGACGTTTAAATATACCATTAGAAAAGGCAATACTGGGTAATTTTATCATTGAGAAGGTATGTAATTTATGAAGCACTTCAATGACACAACAGAAAAAAAAGTCTCTGCATCTGTTTGTCTGGCTAGAGATATAGAAATGTGAATATTGACATAGTTTTTTTAAAAAAACCCCAAACAGCTTTCCTGCAGCAGTACAATCTAGGACAAATCACTACAAGTAGGCCAGGCAACTTAATACAATCAGATAACTTTTCACTGTGAACAATCCAACCAAAAAATATGCCCACCCACTCCATTTTAATCTGTCCTATGAGTGTTAACACAAATCTGTTGCAATTAAAATTCTCTACTCGAAAAGAACATTATAAACTACATTGTACCCACCTGTTAACTCTGAAATCACTGTTGAGAAATTTTTATGTTGGTTGAAGAATAGACTTGTTTCTGCTGTTCTTCTCTCAATCTGGACTTTGTGTCTTGATAAATTATATGATTTGTAGAACACAGCATGCCACATGCACTGACTTCTTTATAACAATGCTGGTTTATTTGAAAATGGAAAATTTGCACATACTCAGATGTATGAGATATGTAATGGGGAAACTGCCTTCCCCTGTGTGAAGAAAAAGCAACCTGGAGTCAGAAGCACAATGAACTCACCCCAATCGTCTCAGTTCTTTCTATTCTCTTAACCAGCTACAATCTGTGAATGAATAGCTTGATTATAAGTAATTGTTCTGAACTGAAATTCTCTCACCCAGCCTGAATAACTCTTCAGTTTTTGATTCCTGCTATGCACGTCACTCCTTTGCACTAAGATGGAGCTGCCTGATTTTCACTAAGGAGCAGCACGCAATTTCTTCTGTCCTACCAGGTTGATACTTCACATTCAAAGATCTGCTTCATCACAATTCTTTGTGAATAATCAGAACCAAAACATGCACCTCTCCTCCTCTCTGTTTCTCTCTGTCCTTCCTTGCTATTGGAATTGCTGCTGATCAAAAAGCGTTCCCGGGTCTCTCTCCTCTGAAAATTTCAGGTTTTATGCTGGAAGGGGGAATGAGGATAACAAAAAAACGTTGTTACTTGAAAAAGTTATAATCTACTAAATTTCAAAGGATAACCCTGAAAAGCTATTTGACCCTGTCAAGGAAATACTTAACACAAAATTTTAACCAAAGTTTAATTTTGTGCCCAGTGTTTTTAACAGAATGTTTTCTACCTAGTCTTATTCACGTTCTCTCTGTTAAGTGGCATTAAGGCACAAAAGTCTCAAGCTGTGGCCAACACAAACATGGGGTCTCAGTCACCCTCCTGCTAAAGCATCCAGAACTGCTTAGGTGAAAGGCAGAGGGAAGGGAACACACACTCAGAGTAAAGTAGTTTGAAACTTTTTTTGAGGGGAGGGGTGGGGGTACCTTTACATAAAGAATAACCATTAGCAACTTTTCCTCTCACTTCCCTATTGTTTAGAAAAGCCCTTGCCCTCAAAAAAGCTGTTTGATTTCTATTTTATTCAGTTTATATTGGGAGGGTCTCAGTCTCTCCCAAACTTTCTTTTAAGCACCATATAAACAAACTCTGTTATAACTATTGAAGACTAATGAGTTCTACTGATGTCTGGAAGAGAAATGGTGAGAAAAGATAAGAGAAGGACAAGCCAAGAAAATGTGCAGTGGGGACTGGTGGGAGGAATAACCTTTAAAGATTATTTGAGAAAATGAAGAGGAACTGAAAACCAATACGAATACTAGACCCTCAGTGCTAGCAATAACAGCTTTCCATAATAAGCATCTCCAGGGCTAAGGCATCCTTTGCCTTCAGATTTTGACTTCAGGCCCCAATCCAGCAAAGTACTGACGCCTGAGTAGTATTATTGAACTCAACGTATGTCAATGGGATTGGCTCATATGCTTACATTTAAGCATGTACTTAAGCGCTTTGCTGGATCAGAGCCTTGCTTGTTCTAGTCTATGGTTACCTTAAGTGGGAAATTATCTATCAAGCACAACTACCTTCCAAATGTGTAAGTGATATCCCTTGCTAATCATACAGCAGGTTTTGTGATACTGGATGAAGCAGGTATCTGCAGTACATCAGACTCCGCATTTTTTCCATGTAGACAAACAGTCTGAGTTGAACACCATCCACTCAGACTTAAGTAACCAACACCTGCCAGTCTGCAATGTACTTGTTCAAAATTAATTCCTTAAAACTTCCAGTGGTTGTTACGCTAATAGTTTACATTTTCATTGGACATTACCATACACATCCAGCATCACAGTCCAGAGAACTTTTTCTCACCTGTAATCCATCATCCTCTTAAAGCTGAACGTGCTTCACATTTCTAGGAGTTCCTTTATAGAGAACAGAAATCTTATTGATTGCTTTCCTATGTCTGTCTCCACTTCCTCTGTCATCTTAGATGCTTTTGGATAAGATCAAAAATAGCTCAAGTTACCTTGTTGTAAATATAGATAGACCTTGAGCCCCACCAAAGTGCTGTACTATTATCTGTTTCCTTCAATAATGCAGCAAATGCAGATCTAGTAACAGAGGAAAAACCATTCCAGCAGAGGCCCCCAGTGTTCCAGCAGTGGCAAACTTTTTGATGCCTGCTTTAGTATCTCCATGGAAATTGTCTGCATGACTTGTGAGCAGCCCACCTGGAGCCTCCTCAGATTTCAAGACTGCAAGAAGGAAATTTTGGAATCTACTTCAGAAATTTCTGAAGGTCAGAAAAAACAGAAAACCCCTGTGAACAACAGCAAAAGATAAAATGGGGAGATGGGTAGAAAAAACACTGGAGGACAAACTCAATATCAGGATCAAGCACTTATTAGCTTATCATAAACTGATAATAAGGGATTTTAGACTCATCTGATTTATAATCCTAAGGGGTCAGCTCCTTACAGGTAAGATGCTGGCTTCTCTACACTACACCTGGTCCTTAGATGCTGTAAAGTTCACAGTTTGTTCACGTCAGCACAGATCCCAGGGGGACACTTCTTTGGAGAAAGGGGGATAAGAATTCCACAGCAGCTACCCTGAGCCCGACCATGCTTTATGAAAGTCAACATACAGCTAAAGCATACAGAAAACACGTATCAGCTATTGCATACCAAGCTCCTTACAACGAGATATACATCCTTTAACATGAAACCATGGTTTTCAGTCCTGTTTTTAAGGCAAGAGGGTTTGTAACAACTTATTTATATGCAGAGGTTAAATGTCATATTTGTGAAGTGCTGAGATCATTTGTACTCGTGCTACACAAAAATTAAAAAACATTAACAGTGTGTGTACACATATACACCCCTCCTTTATATATATAAAACTGTTTCTGAATAGAGCATTTCTTAAAAATCATAGTTTCTGTGAAATGTACTTACAGGTTTTAAAAGATGCCATGGTCATATGATAAATAATGTCTAAATTATGAATTCTTAAAGTGGCAGAATGGCAGTAAAAAATAGATCAAAGGCTTCCCAATGCTAATATCTGTGAGTAATAAACAACAGTATTTCCTATCCTGTAATGCATGTCATGGTTCTGATGCACAAGGCTTCCCATTTTTTTGCCTGCACATAGGCACGCACAGGCTCACAGAACAGATGTGAAAGTCACAAGTCCCTAATGTAATTCATGCTCCAGTTCAGCAACTGTGAGGGTATGCTGAAGACGACGCTGTGACTAACACGGCCAACAAATTCCTGAGAGAATAAGAAGGATTGTTAGCTGTTCTGAGAAACTCTTCCTCTGGGTTATTATCCCATAGAGAGAGATAGTGGGTTTTAGCGGTCTTAACCAAACAAACAGCTCTGAGAAACTAGACATATTCCCTCTGAGATTACAGCAAATGAAAAACAAAAAACCATTTTATGTTAAAAGCGGTTTGAAACATTCATGATACTGTCAGTGAAGTACGTGCATCAGGTCAGAGTTTCCATACTCCCAAAGGAAACTATGCATTGGCTGAAAAAAAGAGAAAGTCCCATTTACCCTACTGTTATCTTTTCACAGCTGGCTTGATTGAACGGGGGTGAGGCATGGGCACACACAGTGACAATTACAGCCACCAGAAAACAACACAGTAGCAACACAAATGGGCGCCTATTTAAATGATTTACATCTGGGACACTCTGCTTCCACACACCAAAGTAACTGAAAGGGAAGTTGCTTGCAAACTGTATTTTCTCGTAGCTTTCTCCAACTCCTTGAGCACTAGCTGGCAAATGAAAGACGTGATCCAGTCCCAGGGCACTGACAGCCAGAAATAAAGTAAAAAACTACCTGACAAATGGCTTAAAATAATTTTAAGATTTCAGAAGTATCAGCCTCCTGTTTTTCTAATACCACCTCTTTACATTGCCTAAATCAACTCTGCCACCCTAACAGAGGTTAAACACACAAAGTAACACTTTCTTATACACACAAAGCAATGTGCAGTAACTATTTCCTCAACTGCCTCTCATGCCTTTTAAGCTGTATCCAAGCAAGTAAATTAACAGGGTAGATGGGGAGAAGAAAGATACTTTTGTGACTAAGAAGCAAGGGTACAACTCAACTGTCGGTACTCCCACAGGTTTCCCAGCTCAGTCTTCTGTGCTCCTTTCATCTCTGAAAAAATAACACCAGTAAAAATATTTCTAATATCTAACCTTTAAGTTGTCTGCGTTGTGTTTCTTAGTGTGCTGAGACAGTGATTAGCACAATCAAGCACTGGTTGCAGGGTGAAGTTCATTACTGGTGCTTTACTGTGGCTCTCAATTTGCTGGTACATAGCATCAGAGCATCCCTTAAGAGAACATTTGACAGCATCGCTCATCTATCTACATTGTCATACAGCCCAGATGGTTGCAGTACGTAGGCAACTGGGAACCAGAGCAGCAGGAGGAGTACATCCTGCTGCAATTTTCCCTCTACTGCTAGTCTTGATGCATTTAGACTAGTCTGCTGGTTAGGAAGTCTACAGCTCTGGGTAGACTCACCCAAAGATCTAGCAAATTAAATAAACTGGAGCATCTGCACTCTAAGTAGTTTGCCAACTACCAAATGATCAGATTTGTCCAGAAAATCTCAGTAAAAGACTCCTGCAACTCAGCAGAATGCCAATTCCCTACTGTGCAGAGTGAATTTTCTTTTGAATTCCACAAGGGTGGCATTCTGTTGCAAACACATCTGTTATTAAAGATCAACTCAGAAATCTGGGTACTTTATCAGATTAACTATTACTGTGATGTACAAACTGAGAGACAAACAGGAAACAAGACTTCTTCTATTTAGCAAATGCAATTTTATTTCCGTGTTAGTTGTAAGAATTAAAATTTTAAACATTCTAACATGTGTACCCTGCCAGACACATGAATTGGCATATGGGAACAATACTGCAAATGAAGAAAGTCAATGTAATTAATCATCTCTGTTTAAGTACAGAGTTCTCAGGAATGCAATTGTTATTTTCCTGTGTTACAAAAAGAAGGGTTTCCAAATCTTGAAAAAGCATGACAAAGAACTATAAACTGGATCTCATTAGTCCAGGTAAGAAAAATCCAAACACAACGTGAAAAACAGAATACAAACTGGCAGATACAAGGAAGGAAAGAAGACAATGACATTTCAAAAGGGATATATCTTGATAACATAAATTACTAAGTCTACAACTGTAATCATACTTATGCCAGGTTAGTATAGATTTGATGGTCTTGAGTAATTTACTTAAACAGAAGACATATAGTCACCAAGAGTGCAATGTTATACTTCATGATTTCCTGCACAGTTTAGTCACATATATAGCCTCACTGAGAACAAAGTACATAACTGCAGACTGTGAACTACACCCAAATTTTCCACCCATGACTACGTGAAGGAGTAATTTTTGCCACCAATACAAATACTTGGTAGTATAACTGTGACTACACATCATGATTTTATCTGGACTTCTTGCTAGCTGCTTACATTGCTGGTAGAGAAGGTTCTTTATACTGTATAAGCATCACCAAAATTATTCCTTATAATGCTAGCACTCATGGTATTACTGGTTCTTCCACCAGCAGGATTTTCATACTCAAAAACAACTCACAACTAACCAGCAGAAATGGATGGTAAGAGAACCAGAAGAATATGAGTGAGAACAGAAGTTACCTATATACATTCCCCATCTCTCCAGGGAAAATCATTTCTTACAGAGTAAAAATATAATCTTTTTCACACCCAAACTGGCCTGTGAACATGTAATCACAAGTGTTGCATGTGGGAACAGACATCTGTGTTCTATCTTCGTTTGCCATTTTGGTGTCTATTTCCAGGAAAATTGGAAGACTATTTTCAAAATTTGCGCCCCCCGAAATAGCAACAAATAGATTGAGTTCTCACAGACCAAACTATGCTTACTGGCAGTCCTCAATGATTCTGCAAAAACGTCTTGCTGTATGTCTATAGAATGATTTGAAATTACTCCAATTACCTGAAAAATCTGAAGTCTCTAGCTCAATTTATAGGTCTGATTGCTCACATTTCTTTCAAATAGAGATGCATTTCATATGGTTATTGATTTCCTATTAATTTACAGAGCAGCAGGTTTCTGCAGGGGAAAGACTTCATTTTTCCAGTGTAGCCTTCTTTAAAAGAATGTCCTACAGAAAGAAAAAGAAAAAGAGATAGTGAAACAGATGCTTTTAGCTGTAGTGCAATTTTTAGTCTTTCTGGTAAAGCACAATTTTATATAACTGCATCTCAGTTGAGTCATTTTGATTTGTATGGTAGGTAATAATTGAGAAGACCACAAATACACACATGCAACAAGGAATCTTACCTTGGTTGTTCTAGAGATCTATGACTATACTCTCAGTAATTACAGCATAGAGAAACCATACACAGTAAACTCAGTTTATGACACAAGGATAGTTTCAGGACAAACCCATTGCATAGTGACAAATTAACACAGGCAAGCTTCAGTGAAAACCAGTCATGAATACTTGTCTACAGGCACACTGTCATATAATACAAATGGAAACTTGTTCTTTGGACAAGCCTTAACAAGTAATTTGTAGTTACTTATGAATTCACAAAGCCACAGCAGTGGTCCACAGATAAGGAAAAACCCCCTACATTAATCCTACTTGTTTAGGCAGGGCCTATTTATTTTATAGTTTGTCAGATGATAAACCAATTCTGCAGAGGACCTCTAGGGGACATGATGAAGTAGAATCTAAATACTTGTATTTTAATAGGACAGGTATGGCAATAGCCCAAAGAACACTCCAGCACGCCAGGAACAAAAGCAAGCGTGGCATGCAACGCACAGGCAGGCACATGCTGAAAAAATAACGCAGCCTCACAATGGACAGTCATGTTAACCCAGGTCTGGCTATTCACCGTGAGGGAACACTGCAGTGGCTACAGCTGCAGGAGGTACCCTTGTCTGTACACGGGTGCACTGCCTTCAAAAACCTTTCTGTGTGTGTTGGGACTGACTGTTGATGAGGGAATAGTAGGGCTAAATATACAGGATATGAAAACAAAAATAACAGTGACAGTTATTTCCTTGCTTGTTAGTTTATGCACAGGTATTAAACACAGTTTTACAGCAATCTGCAATTGGTCTTAGCCAGTAAAACTACACTGATTTACAGCAACTAATGCGCTAGTATTCTACACAGAACAAGAATCTGGGTTAACAGTGACTACAAAACTTTCCTCTGACATTTTACTTGGTAGGAAGGGTATCTTCAAATCTTTTCCTTCATTAAAGCTAGAAAACATTGGTCTTGCTTTTGAAACTGTCCAAAATAAAGCAAGTTGTATCAACTTGGTATCTCTATCACACTTTAAACCATGGATTCTTCTGTTTCACACCTATGCTGATTATTTTTAGCAAAAGGACCCTGTGACCATCACAAATTGCCGAGACACACAAATTACTTAGCTCTTTTGAAAATTTTACACTTAGGTTGGCTTAGACAAGGAATCTAGACTGGACTCTAATTTAAAAAAAAACCACACATAGAACAGAATTAACTGTCTTCTTGTGATGAAGAATGCTTGTGGTCATTTGTTTCCCCCAGTTATGATCTACTGGACCACAGTAGATGGATCCAGGCTAAAGTAAATAATTTCTAAAAAAAAAAAACCCAAAAAAACTTCCTCTCAAATCCTCAAACTTTAAACCGAAAGCATGAGTGTGTAGTCATGTATGACCAATTCTGAGAATCACCATTTTGAAAAGTCTGGGAACCACTGCTGTAATGCATGATAGCTGTGTATAACTATCAAATTAGCAACCACATGATGCAGAAGGTTACGAAGCCCACAAGAAATAAATACTTGAAATACATCTGATAAAAAAGCGAACTGTATAGACTGTTGTTACTAGCCTTTTAATCCCCAGAGAGAGAAAGCTTATGCACTTACACTTCATCATCATATTCCTTTGGAGGTGATGCCGCAATGACTAAGTCAATCCAATCCTGAAAAAGAAATGCATGGGCAAACATGTGATGCTAAATACTGCTTTTAGAGATGGTTAGTGGACCACCATGGAATATCAGATAGACAATCAGGAAGGCAATCTATTGCTGGCAAACCACAGGTAGCAGCAGAAAGATCTCTATAAAAAGACTTCTATAGGAAGATCATTTCAAGATTTATCTGTTTGATTTGTATCCTGAAATTAAAGAAAAATCTACTAGTCTTGCAAAAAATAATTATTCTAAGAATCGTCCTGTATTTGGTCATCTTAGCAATTAATACAGTTCTTGCTGAGAAAACACTCACTGTAGCTGAAGTGCAGTGTTACTTGTACATTAAGAAATCAAAGATAAGATAAACTATTATTGTAAAATTCCAATCAGCTTGCACGTCGTTTCCAATATCAAAGAGAGATTCTACAGATAAATGTACTACAAACACTCAGAATGTAATGTGTTTAAAAAAACAATCTTGACATGTGGCTCAATGCCATGAACTTTCACAGTAAATTACACGCATGATTTTCAGAGATGCCATATGCCAGTATCTTCTGCAGATTTCAGCTCACTTTGGTAGTACGTGGCATACCTCTTATTTTTGATGTTTGCAACTTTATTTGTGTTGATCTGACAATGTAATGAAAGAAAAGTATACCTCATATGAACGTTGTAGGTAGAATGAAGTATTCCAGGTACTTACCCCACCCATATTCCAAGCTTTTGCTAGAGTTGCCTGTGCTTCTGCCAGCTTGCTGTCAATTAGTATCTTGCCATTTACAGCTAGGATTTCATCCCCTTTCACTATGCCTCCTGGTGAAAAGACCAATAGGGTATACATACACGTAAGCAAAAATTCTGTGAGTCTTTTCTGTCCCTTATTTATGAAGTACTGAATACAATGAAACGTGTCTTCACTAGGTGTGAAGGCTTACACTAAAACTTGACATAGACAAGAAAGTTTGCTACAGGCGAAAGACAAAGGAATTTTTAGGCATGGAAAAGCCACACTAATCTCTTACTGATCATGACCAGTAAGAAACTAGTTCAGTAAGATTTTCCATAGTAGCAGTTTGCCTGTCTGGGTAATCTACCTATACAGCTGACAAACTGGGGTTGATCATAGGCTGTTACTACTATGAAAGTGGCTGCATTACTTAAAGACCTGAAGGTGTAAGTGGCATTTGTCAAGGGTTTGCAGGACTGACATTCCTTTGCAAAAGTATGTGTAATGTTTAGTCCTTTGACTTGTTAATCTAGAATGAAGCAAAATCAGCCACCTGGGACTGGATTTGAAGAGGGGAAAACACAGATGGTAAAGGGACAGCCTTAGTTACAAGACACCCTCACAACAGTGAAGAGTCAAAGAGAAACAGAGTACTTGAGAGATCAAGTGGCTGAGATGTTTTCACAGCAAGAGTGTCTTGAACTTCGGTGCAGGTTGGGATGAGGTCTGCAAACTCAACATAAGGAGATATTGTCCTGTCTGTCTACCTGGTCATCACCAGGGATCTCAAGGAAAGGATGAGAGATACTGGCCACTAGGAGCAAAGCCTGGATGTGTTGGTATGCACATTCTTGTGCCTTCCAGAGAGCTGTTACCCAGAAGGCTCTGGCCTTCGGTGGGATTTTGGGCATAAAGCCAGGTGTTTTGTAAAACAAATCACTATTGAAAGTATCATTAAAACCAAAACTAAGCAGTTTAGTGTAGCCGTGGTCAGGTAATTGCTTTGCACATGGAAGTTCTACAGATGTCATTGCTTGGAAATTGTTACACAATGGAGACCATATTCTGCTTTCCTTAATTAACAGAATACACCACAGAATCAGGTGTTAGTTGTTTTTTTTTGTTTTGTTTTCCAGACTGGAAAAAGGGGAGTCCTTCTTAAGGGAACAGCTCTACATTTTTAGGCCATGCTATTGAAAATTCTGTAATGATGAAAATACAGCATCAGTGACCATTTCTTCTTAAACACTATTTATAAATTTTACATAATTATTAATTTGAGCAGCACCCTTCCAACCATGAGCCTCTCTGTGTGCTGCCCTTAGAGCTGAGGCAGAACTTCGCTGCCTTGGACAACCTAAGTGTGTCTGTCGGTACCAGGCATAGCTATGGAGTCAGCCAACAGCTCCCAGACAGCCCTTTTGCAGCAGCATTCAAATTCCCTATTGTTACTCACCATGTTTGTCTGCAGCACCACCCTCATAGATGGCAGACACGACTATCTTTCCAATTGGAGAATCAATTCCTCCCTCGACTGCAAGGTCTAATGATCCTTCCTATTAAAAAAAGAGTTCAGAAAAGGCTGTTAATTTTTGCCATCAACAGGAGCTTAATCTTTCCTTCTTCCCAGTAAATGGGACTGTACATGAAATGCTTACAGGAACCCTTTATATACCAATCAATCAAATAACATAGTATTTACCTTTTTAATTCGTAACAGCCGTACATCTTTTCCCACAATCTGCTCTGGTGTAAACTATGAAAAGATACAATGATTAGTCATTTCCACCTTGGAAACACAAAACATTTAGGCTGATTTATGTATTTTATGGGAGAAATGGGACTTCTCCCTCCTCCAATATAGTGTTAGAGGAAGATCAGAACACTAGATCATCTGTTCCTGTAAGAAAGATTCTTTTCAACTTGTCTAGAAAAGACAAATACACAAGCTGCAGCAAACCAACAAGCAAGAATCTTACCCCCTTCCCAGCCCTCAAAATCAAGGGTGTGTTTTTTCCAGTGTGTTTCATATTAAACAATGAGACATATTTGAATTCTCTCCTTACCATTGAATACGGATCAAAATCTTCCAAATACTTCTGGAAGCCCTGAGAATAGAACAATACTTAATTATAAAAACATCAGGCTCATCCACACACTTAACACACAAACGCCACTTTATGTATTAATGAGAGAACATATAATTCTGTAAGCTATGAAAAGAGAGTAAATGGAGAAAAGCACTGAAAGGCAGCAAATAGTCCATCCTGACAGTCAGAAGACATTCCAAAACCTTAAGATAGATCAGCAGATTGAGTTGGTCATACTATGGAGCAGTTTTGAGGAATAGTTTTGCACTCTGTCAGGTACACAGTTCCTCTCTACACCTGACAGAGCAGAAACAAATCTGGAAAGCATCACGGGCAGGTATGTTCTGCCACACTCTTCTGAGCAACGATTCTTGGGAATATCACCATGTTGGGCACTATCTAACACAGGCAGAAGTCACAGGCTCCAATCTGCCTGTCAGAAACACTGCTCCACGGTGTCTGGGTTGTAGGACCCTCTTCCAGCCCCTTTCTCTCCTCCTTTCCATGGGATTTCAGGGAGATGGCTCCATACCACAAGCAAACAGAGGGCAACAACCCTTTTTGTTTCCATATGGTCCTGTGGAGGCCTAAAAAGTTTTGGCAGAGTGTATATGAAAAGAGAAGATAATACTGCAGTTCGGTAGAGCAAGATTTAAGCTTTGAGAGGACCCACACCTTCTTAAACTTTCAAAACCCAGTACATAACTCTTGTCAGATGAACACTGCAGGGAAAAAGCAGGAGTTACCTCTTCCACAAAGATGAGAATTCCTGAGTCAGCAGTCAGGAATCAATGGTGTTTGGGTGGGGGTTTCTTGAGGAGGATTAGTAGTTACTATGTGAAACTGTATGGGCAATGCTGGAGATTTATAAAAAACTCTGCGCTTATCCTGCGTATTAAGTAAAGACTTCATGACTTAACAGAAATCTTTATTAAGGCACCTGAATGCTGTATCACTCTCCTGGCTTCAAGCTGCAACAGCGTGGGGATATGGGAACAGCACAGAACCACACAGCCCTTTGCTGACACAGCATGCAAGCCAATATCTGACACAGACCTGCAGTTCAGTGTGTAATCAAGCTTGATATATTCGTTATTGCCCTCTTTTCTACTGGATACATCTGATGACAAAGTCGATTCCACTCTCAGACTCAGCTGAGACTTTTTCCGCTTGTAAATCAAACACACTGCTTAAGATTCCTCTGGTATCTTTAAGGACTGGCTGTTAAATGACAAAGTTGCAGCAGAAAACACAAATACCTCCTCCTGTTATCATTCCTCTCAATTGCCTAATTTTGACATGACTCTGAATGATCCCCTGGGGTCAGATCTCATCCTTACCACCACTGCCTCTGACAAAGTCAGTGAGCACTACCACACAGCTCTGCGTTCGCAGACCCTCAAATGTACAACAGCACTGCCCATGTGTCTAACCACGCTTACACAGACCACGCGACAGTGGTGCTGACTCTTGCATGGACCAGCAGCGATTACACACGAGCATACTGAATCATAGAGCGTGAACCCCAGCTTTCCTGCAGGCTGCCTCTCTCTCCACCTTTTCCCTGAGATCAAAAGACCAACTTCAGCAAATCATGTCCTCGTTCTGTGTTTCTTCTGAGGCAGAAGAAACATTTGCAAGGGTTGAAGCGTGACTTTGTCTGCCCAGACTCCAGACAGCTAAATCTTCAGGGCACAACTACAGAACTTTTGCTTACTCTCACAATTGGGTTTTTTTCCATAGAGAAATACGTATTAAAAGCACTTTTTTGGGGAATAGGAACATGAGACACCTTATTTAGCATTTAAATTAGTATGGGCTGCATTACATTTGTTAACTGCTAACTTTGAGTAACTAAATACATGGGAATTTGGTCACAGACTTCAGTGAGGGTAGAATTTCATTCTGGGGAAAAATCCCAATCATTCATTCATTTACAATGTATATTAATATTATTAATAGTTTTACTAAAATTGTTAGAGGAACATTTCACAATAACAGCTACCTAAAGAACTAATAGTTTGAATAAGTGAATCTGTAATCATGGCTGAAGCAGACATCTATGGTCTTGGAGCAAGCAAATTAGAAGAAAGAACTCTGATCTCAGCCAAGTCACTAATTCATTATGTAATCTAAAGGAAGTCATTGAACTCTTTGTCCCAGGTCGCCCTCATGAAAAACAGATGTTGCCCTTGAAGAAAGTTTTTTCCTGGGAAAATTTTTAAACAGGAAAAAAAACCCTGAACCCCACAACAAAAAACCTGAAAGCAAAGAAGTGATACAATCTGGATGCAATAATGTACAAATACAGCTATGATACAATGAAGACATCTACTGAACTGTAATAAATCTTCCCAGAAAAGGGCATCAAAAATTTGGAGAGCAGAGAGCACACTCCATATCCAAGCTGGGACTAATGAACCAAGCAAAACCAAGTGGAAACCATGGTGCTAAGCCTACCCTCCCACTTTTGCCATCTTGGGCAAAACACTTAAGAGCATTCTGATCCTTTCGTGACTTACAATAACATTCATAGCACTGAAGATAAGTAGAATCTGGAACATTAAAATGACTGCACTGAAACAACTCTGTCTGGACTTCTGGATGAAAGGTAAAGTTACTACTTAAAAAAAGAAAAAAAATCCAAACCCAAAACACAAGAACCTAAGCCAATGGTACTGCTCACTGAAGTTTCTAGCATCAATAGAAATTGAGACCTGATTGAAATAAACAAAAACAAACTGAAAGAGAAACCCGTGCCCAGGTATAACACAATTTTCCAAAAAACACATTTACTGAGAACACAACTTATATACACAGAACATACTAACAATCACAAAGTTAGATTTATCTCAGTCAAATACAGTTTTTCCTTCTAGATATAGATTGGAGCTGATCAAAAGAAAAAAAATCATTACTAATCTCAATGGTTTACCACTCAAAAGCTGACACTGTGAGCTCACAACTGTGCAACAACATTTTCATATAACATGGCAATGTGTCTAACTTAGCTTGCACTGATAAAACTGTTTTACACAGAAACTGGCACATTTAACAGCAGCAGAGAAGTTAAGCACGAAGTTCACTTCTTCAAGGGATCTATTGAACCACCAGTCAGTCAAAGAGGAAGAGGTGAAAACTTCATTACTATGAGAGAGGAAGGCAATATAAATAGTAATATGGCAGAAAAATCCTACACAATACAGAACAGCTATATGAATATAGTGGTGCTTTCCACCACCAGTTCCTCCGATTTCCTGCCAATAAATGTGTTATGATAATAGCTCATTTGTTAAACTAAGAACTAATATTTTCTTACTGAACACATTTCAACTGGAGACTAAAATAAACATGGAAAGCTTAAGAATATATATATAAAAAAATTTGCCAGCATCAGATCAGTTACCAGTGTTCAACTACCTTAAAGATTGCACTAACCATATAAGCAGTTACAGACGGTTCAACCTGAAGGATTTACAATCCTCTCATTCTTTCTTTGTCTAGACTAGCAGGAGACACAGGCACACACTGAAAGTTTACAAAGACCAGCAGTTTTCATGCATTAGGGCTGTCTTTATCATCTGTTTTAGAAACTGAGCAACAGGATTAGAAAAGTTTTAAATCTACAATCAGTCAAAACAAGAAGTACCACACAAAACATGGAAAATGTTATTTTACTTGTTTTTTGTTAGATCTAAATGATGAATTGTAAACCACCATCCTTTTAAACATCTCTTGTGGCTGCAAAAGAAAGAAAATTGCCAAACCAGGTATTAACTTTTTGTTGTAAATAAGTATCACGTCCTCACAAAGAATCTCACTGCTTTTTTTGTTCTTCTAGGAACTGAATTACACTTGCACTTAACTAGCGCTTGTTCCCTACACCATTTCAAAATAAGAGAAACACACAGTGAAATAGTACTAAATACAAAGAGGAAAGAATTCTAGAGAAACTACATAAATAATGCACATTTCCATCCCACAAGATTTCTTAAAATATATTCCATGACTCTTATTATCCTTAATTTCTCCAGAACAGTGTTAGGGTGTCTGCTCCATGATTTTTGAAAAAATAAATGAAAACAACAACAACAACAAAAAATTGACAAAATGCTAGACAAGTCATTTCCAGAATATTGAAAAGTCATGATGAATATATGTTACACATATAAGATTTGATCTCCTAGCAGGGAATATTCTACGCTGAAAAGTGAATTCCATTATTAAATTCCTCACGAAGTTGATAAACTGAAAGAAAAGATACGTGTTATTTGGGCTCATCCTGAAAGAAACAATTATTTAAATGCCAACTATTAGTACAGGTTCATTCTATATGAAGAAAAATTCCGCCTGAATGTAACTGACTTATTTCTGAGTCATCTTCCTTCAGTTTGGATACCTACAAGTAATTTCATAATATTGACTAATCGCTGCTGGATTTTATGTTATTGTGTTGGGCTTCAATGATTTTAATCCCATATTGATTCTGGTTTTACTTCCAGTGCATTAATAAAATGGTAAACTGTAGTTTGGAATAACTTAAAATACAGAACCTTTTCTTATGTTACAAGAATTTTCACAATAGGTTAAAAATAAATAAATATAAAAAAAAGTCCTCACACCTCTCTAGCATCCTCTCAAAACCCTGCATCAAATTGGGTAACGTATTTCAGTCTTCAGAAGCCACAGCAACTTTGTACAGACTAAAGTATGGTATTTAAATTTCCAAACTCAATTTGCTTTAAAACACATGACTATATATCAGTTTCACTACTGATTCTATCAGTGTCCTATAGTCATACCATTACTTGGAAAAACGTATTTATTCCTGAATTAATGAAAGCTTTGTGGTCTGCATTTAATTAATACAGAGACTAAGGTTTTGTCTTGAAGAACTTCTGGGCAAGTCTGGCAAGATTTTCCACAAAACTCTTCAGCCCCTCTCTAGCTACTTAGAAAAAAAAAAAATTATTTCCGTTTCAACGCAGATGATTTTGGTATAGCTATGGCCAATAATAACTGAAATTTCCAATCATCGCACATTTTACCACACAGTACCTAAGCACCTGTCTGAGGTCCCTTGACTGCAGTCCTGCAGAACCAGGTTTCAAATCTTGCAAATTACAGGAAAGCTTAAATATTCATTCTTCCTTTCAGAAATGCTGCATCCAACAAAGAAGTGAGGGAGGAAAAATCTTTAGTAGCAGCAAGTGCACCAAATCTTCTAACTCACACAACAGCTTGTTTGCAATAGTTGGGAGAGACTAATGTTCACATTGCTTTTGATTCTCTGAAAAGCCCACCGCTAAATCATAATAATCCTCTGAGCCAAAATTTAATTAGCTTTGCCACAAGCGTATTCCAGTTCACTCTAGTACAGCAGAGACAAACAGTTCACACTCATTTTGTCCCAGAGCAGCCCTGGGCATTCAAGGCCACACTCAAGGTTTAATCCTCAGCCATCATTTCCCTCTATAAGTGAGAACAATTTCATTTTAATGAACTGTTAAAAGACCTGGGAATTCTGACCTGAATTCAGTTAATATGAAGACTTAAGTGACAATAGAAACTTCACTGTTCCTATCTGGCCCAACTGCCTTCCATAAAACAGGAGTATTTTACCCATTCTTGCATTTTTATTTTATTCTTAGGTTCATGCTTTTTACCTTCTTTACTAGTGAATTGCTTGAGTACAGGCTCACTTGATTAGCTGTTTGCATCAAGTAAATCCATCAACACCAGTTTCTAGAGTTTGGTGCTCAGGACAACAAAATTCAGATAAAAACACGGTAAAAGGAGTTATGTGCATTATGTCACATTAAAGACATAAAGACTGGAGATCCATAAGTTTTCTGAAATCTAGCGAGATAAGAAATAGGGTAGCAAAAGGTACATTGCCTTGGTGATACTTCCCTTCGCTAAGAGAAGCTGAACTGGTCCTGTATCTGAACCAGTGACTTAAAAAAGGACTCCTCATCCCCTCCTCAAACAAACAAAAATCATTCCTTCCACATGAAAAAAAAATTATAATTCTTACATGTTTCTGGAGACAGGCTGGTACTTCCTTGCCTGTTTTGCCATACACTGGCCTTTTCATTTTTTAACTAATGGAAGTAGCCTCCCTCTTTACTTCGGTATCCATGAAGGTCTTACTCTACATCCTACTGTGACTTCATTGCAGCCAGGATGAATATTCTTTACTGCATTTAGTCATAAAAGGAATTAAGAGGTAACACGTCTACAAAAACAATTTACAGACTGATGTTTCTCTCAAAGTCCTATCAGAATATTGCTCCCACTGAAATTGTGATCTTCCAACTAATATGAGACAGTTTGGGAATGAGACGACTGACAACTGAAACATTTTAGCAAACTTCTGATTTGGAAAATGTGCGTGCATGCATAACAAATCATAAGAAATTTCCCTTCAGAGGTGGATCTTATTGCCAATTTCTCAAACTAATTGTAAGCAGCCGGTAACAAACAACACAAGCAACATTTTCAATTTGTACCACGGATGTCTGATCACACATAAGGGTATTATCAATTTTGCAAACTAGTTTATATTTGCACAGCAGGCATTTATTTTCAAGAGCTAAATTATATTAACTGCAGATTATAGTTTATCTCTGTTCATTCCTCCCCTAAGGAATTTCAAATTGCTTAGAGATGCCGAATTACTGAGCACAATCAAAATGAAAGCTCCAAAGCTCCAGTGCATACAACTGAAGGAAATACCTACACAATATCTACAGGGATTTGAATTTATTTTTAGTTCGTGTACCTGCCTTCTCTTGAACAACATATAAAACCTGCTTTCATTTATCATTTCAATACATTTATAATATAGAAGTTTCAAGACAACTACGTCTGTGGGAAAACTGGTTATTATGTACCACTAAAATTTGTTGAAATTGAAACCGGGAAAATAAAGGAACAAGAGTATCTAAATTATTAAAGCAGAAAATGACAAAAAAATACTCCATCCCACTTTAATGAAAGACAGCTAGGAATATTGTGCCTATCATTTATTGTCAGATATAGCATAAGCTTGAAATTAAATAAATGAAAGGCAAATGCGATGTATTTTCCATCACTTAGAAAGCTCACATGTTGCAATACACTGTCTTGCTCATATAAATGTACACACATCCAGACACACGTATATAATAGACACACAACTTTAATTGTAACAGCATAAGTCATGATGACCCTTGAGAACAAATACTACTAATTGGTCTGTCAGCTTTCTTAGATGAATTTTCAGGGCTGCCATTTGGGAGTTATAACTTCTCAGAGCAGTATTTCTCTCCCCACCCCACCTCCCTCAATAAGCCTTGTCCCACCTTCCTTTATATACCACAATTCCCAAAGATGCTACATGGTTGGTCCTAAAATATTTAGCCTAAGTGTTTTTTTCTTCATTTACATTTGAAACAGAAATGGAAAAGAAATAA
Organism: Chroicocephalus ridibundus; assembly: GCF_963924245.1. Taxonomy (NCBI): domain Eukaryota; kingdom Metazoa; phylum Chordata; class Aves; order Charadriiformes; family Laridae; genus Chroicocephalus; species Chroicocephalus ridibundus. Next base: position 16,154,347 of record NC_086287.1, read on the forward strand.
GAAAAAGATTGTGAGACAACTTTGCAGTAGCACTGCATGACCGGTATACCGAAATCTAAGACATAACAATGAACTTTTTTCTCTGGAAACGAAATGATGAGTTATATATCTACATTTCAAGTATGTTCATGATTATTTACAAAGGAAAAATACAGTGTAATTAGTTTTTACTATTTCATTTCTGGCAAAGGACTTCAGAATTTATGAAAATACAAACCAGCATATGAATAAATGAAAAATAAGATCTACAGGGTCTAAGGCTCTACACTGCTCTGTAATTATGCACCCCAGTACAAAAAACGTCACTAAGAGTGACTTTTAGATCACTTAAAAAAAAAAAAAAAAAAAAAGGAAAAATACCCTTCTTTTGTACTTACCATTAGCGATCACTTGAAAATCTGTATAAGTTTTAGTTAGCAGAAAACAAGACATGCATTGATTCTTTGAGGACAAGTCAACAACAAATCCCACAGTACTGTAGCACTTGGAAAAATAACATTAAAAGGCTTACCAGAGCCTCTGATTTGATTGTTGGCCTGACCATAAAGTTTGGGTCAGGATGCAGCATGACTGGTTTAGAGACTATTGGTACACCTGGATGTCGTTGGGTAGGTGGACTTGGAGCAAGTTGCTATGGGGTTAATTTAAGAAAATTAAAATTCACAATGTAATTTCTACAAATCCATCATTTCACCAACATACCTCAATACAAGTAGTTTATGGTACTGAATTTAATGTCACTAATACAACAAAAGGCTTACAGAATTATTTTAAGACTTACAAAGTTCACAAGCCAAAACATAATTTCTCTTGCATCCAAAGAGTAGCTTTCCCCCCTAAACTACGACTTCTCCAGCAAGATTATGGAAAAATCTCATTGCTGCTTTTGGCATTTATCCCATAAAGGCAATGAACTGAATGAGAAACTACAGGAAAAAAATAAAAGCTAAAGTTGAGTGTAAGAACATAGTGAACCTAAAATGAGATTTTAACCAATCTATATCTAAATAGATCTTTTAAGTGAAATTCACCAGGACTGCAATGATCAGCTTTCTGTAAAGAATTTCAAGGTAACATATCCTGACTTAAGAGCAAGAATTAGTTACGTTAATTATCTACCCTTGACTCCACAAAGTACAGATACCCAGAGGCATCCGAGACCTAATCATCCAGCACGTACTAACCCGATTGTACACTTCTTACTCAGTTAAAACTCCCACTGACGTCAAGCATAGTTTTATTCAAGAAAAGAGTTCAAAACTGAGCCCTGTGGGTTTAGTTTTTGACTTAACCCCAGCAACTCTCAGCACACTTTTGTCAATGTTTCTCATAGGAAATGTGATGTATTCCAGATATCATTGATATAGTACACGCTGTATCCTCTGAAATTATTTGAATTGCTTCCAGCAAGTTGGTTAAGCCACTTTTTTTTTTTTTTTTAAGTAAGGGAATTTTGGGGTGTTTTTTGTTTGGCTTTCCCCCCCCCACCCCTCCTTTTTTAAATAATTTAAGAAAGAAGAAGTTTTGGAACCAGATCTTTGAAAGTCCCTGTGGATATCTCTCAACTAATGTTGTTCCACACTGTAAAACGTATCATATCGTTAAGCTTTCTGATCTTAGAAGAATCAGGAGGTTCACAGCTATCATCTTGTGAAGGTTCACTGGAACTGGATGATTTCGCCTGGAGTTGCACAATTTAGAGACAGACTTTTCTAGAATGCCTCAGAATGGGAAAACCTGACATCCAGCCATCCTGAATCAAAATCAGTGCAAAGAACTACCAAACAAACGTTGGTTCTTCTGAGAAGAAAGCTTGCTTCTTAGCACCCATTATGTTTAAAATATAGTTTGGTCCTGTCTCCTTTTGTCTGTCTTGACAGAAGAACAAAGTATATGCTTCATGACAAACAGTACATGCCAACTTGGGCTGTACGTTGATGAAGTGTTAAAATATGAAGTCCTCAGACCGCTGGGAGTCACTTCCACTACCTGGTATTAGGTAACAGAGCAATGGATCCACACACATGAATGCAAGCACTGAATTTTAAATAAATTAGCCATGCAGAGTCAAACCGTCGACATTTCCTTGACATTAGCATTACATGGGAAGTTCATAAAGCTACAGTCACTATTAACAGTACATGACATACCAGCGGATTGCTTGACACAGAAGGTACTTTGCCGACGTGGGAGGTGTTTCTTACAACCTAAACAGTAACAGACTTAGTACCAGGTTCATATAAAGTATATAGCTAATAATAATTTTGAGAAACAGATCAATTTATATCAGATATCTTAATAGTTAGTTGTCAAGAATGTATCTGACAGGATTTCATTCCTTTTGTCAGGTATTTGTTCGAGCTGAATTTGAAATTAAACAATGTGGTGAAAAAAACTCCTTAGCAACATAGAGAAGATTTACCAGTTTCAGTAATATTAGAAAAGCACACTTATGGGACAACAACGGTTGTCTTATTTTCAGCTTTGGCAGGCATAAACACAAGATCTTTAATTGGTGAAGTCAAATAAAGTGCACTGCTTCTGCTTATCTATGGTGTTAAAAAATGACTTCATAAAAACCAGCAAGGATAAATTGTCCAGCTTCTGATTTTTCTTCCATTTGTAAAACCACATCAGGAATACAGGGTTATCTAGTTATAAATGAAGAAGCTTTGTCTCAGTATTAATACTTTTCTAAGAGATTAGTTATTTCCTCATATACACTAGTTATATTCAGTGAAAACTGGCTTATCATTTTTGAAGGCTAGGTTATTTTTTTTTGTTGTTGTTACCTGATATATTTTTCTTTAATTATTGACCTCTTCTTTAACATATCTAGCAGTGAAAAACTGCCAGAAACATATATTGGAATATATGGGTTTAGGGTCAGATCCTGTATGGCAGTTCTTATATTACTTCTTTTATCTGAATATTTTCTGTTAGCATTAGGAGAATGTATTTCTCCTCTGAACGCTAGTATTTTGTACACTTGTGTCATTTCACACCATTTTTATTTTGCAAACAACTTGGGAAATCTGTCATCTATAAGAACATCTGACACATCCATTTCAGTGGATCTAGCATATTCCTGGCACTTTGAACATATAAACCATATAGATCAAGCACTATTGGATGTCTATTTAAGTTTAGAAAAGATTCATAGTTCAGATTAGGGCAATTATTCACATAATCTGCCAGTTTCCCCTGAGAAGTGATTAATTTGCATATCCTTCCCCACTGTAACCAGAATCATGCAAATGCAAAGCCTAGGATTTCCAAGTAAACACGCAAAAAAAAGAAAGCCAACAATGCAGTCAGTCAATCCATGCAGAAAACTGTGTAGGAAAGAAGTGACCATATGGGATCCCCCTAGAATCTTTTGCTACAAAAATGAGTACATGAATCCCACTACAGTGCTTAGCAAAGGGAATTAAGATGAAACAGCTGCCGTTTCTCTCCTAAAGTAAGATCTGGCACAAGATTTCTTATATTTGATCCTCTTTTGGGCTGGGATTGTAATAAAGAGAAAGTCACAATTTTTCTCAAAGAAATCCCTAATTCCTGTGTGTGCAAAAAAAAAGTTAAACCTGATTACCAGCTCTTGTTCATTTGAAAGTATTTTAATGGTAATTTATACAGCGTTGATGTTATAAAGTTTGAGCTTCTGATTTTAAGATAATTTTCTTTGTTCACTTTTCTTGCCTAACAAAGCATGTTTAAAACACTTTCAACAAGTCATTTTCACTACACGGATATTTTTCTCAAATTTAACTATGAGTTAAATCTGCTGCATGCCATTGCTTTTTTTTTTTTTTTAAACACTCAAGTCCAAATTGTCTTTTTAACTGATACATTCTGCCCAAGATAACTGCATGTGGTAGGATTACAACGTGCTTAGGGAAGAGAGAGCAAAACCCTCTGAACTTAAATTTGAAAAAATTAAAATAAAGCTATCTCTGGACTGCATTCACTACTATGAAACAACGAAACCACTTCATTTCTTCTTTTAACACCACATATGGCAGATGGGTAGATCCAATGAATAAAGTGGGCGACTGGAGCAGGGGAGGAAGGCCAGGCAGGGGAATGGTAAAGGCACATGCATCCAAACAGATCATGAGGTCACCTGGGAAGCTGGTGTTACTGCCAGGGCTGGACCTCTTGAAAGCGGAACATTTGATGTAGGAAGTGGATAAGCTGATGGTCCTGGAGTAACAATGGGTGGTGGTGGCAGAGGTGGTGCCACACGTTGTTTAGGCTTGTCAACTTCGTCTAAGTTTATATCATCAAGATCTGTGGTATGAAGCTGCAGGCCACCAGCAAAACGCCGCATTGATGTGGCAGGAGGAGAAGCGGAAGGACGTCCACTTGTCAACTATGTGCAACAGAACAGAAATCTGCCTTAACAGTTCATCTGCCTGCAACAGCTCTGAAGAAATTAATGGCAAATCCTAGAACATCACTCAGCCTACCTGCTCCTGCACAGGAAGCTCTTGGCTTCTCCCACACAGAATATACATAAACCTTTTCCTCAGTAAGGCCTTTTTAAAAGCACTCCTTGGGATTCCAGTTTAGAAAGAAGAGAACTGGAGTGCTGTGACAGTAGCCCTGGCTGTTGGGGCATGGGGGATTACACACAAAAAAAACCCCAAAACCCCAAACAAAAAACCTCACCCAAAACACCCAACTGCGTGAAGTCTTCAGACGGTAAAATCACAGGACAAATCACAGATAATGCAACTCTTGACACTCTATCTCTTACGAAGAGAAAGCAAGAACTGCTCCTTGCAAAGGTGATTATATAAAAGGAAAGTAATGGAAGATGGGCCCTGAAATTCCATGTTATTAAAAAAGGGAAGGGGCTAAAGTCTGGTGTAAACATAACCAGATGTTAACACAAGTGGGGAAAGTAAGCTTAAGTAAGCTTAAGCAGCCATCAAAACAAGAAGTTTAGGGTGCTATGAAATTAAGATCCTCTGGAGGTTCTGTTAATCAACACCAGATGCATCCAGAGTTTGAATACCATGAACAGCTCACCCAAAAAATAAGGTTGTGTGTATGAAGAAGGTTTCTACATATGCTGTTAAGAGTTGCTAACACTTCTTTCAACACTCAAACTGAAGTACTTAAGAAAGACACAGTTGAGGAAACACTGTAGAGATGAGCTGTCCTACAGTCTAATATGACAATACTTCCCTCAAGTGGGTACCTCTGATGACATTCTTTGGGATATCCTTATCTGCCATACTCACCCCTTGGTACTAAAAAAAAAAATAGCTATTTCTTTAGCAGAGGACAAGAGATCATGACTGCTCTTGTACCCAAGTAGCAGTTCAAGCCTGTAGTACTTAATATCGTTCAGCTGCCTTTAACCCTCAGAAGTGTTCTGGTTTTGTGTTTTACAGGAGTCTAGCTGCTTGGGCAGTTTTGTAGAAATGTAATAGAATATTTATACATAACGTAATAGAAGAATTGATGGAGCAAATACAACACAGGGTGCTTGTCTTAAATCACGGTAGAGCTCTGGAAATACAAAAGTGATTTTAATCTGTAATTTTCCCTCTTACTTTACAAAGTAAGGGGGACAAAGATCTAGCAGAACACAGGCAGCCAAATTTAGGTAGTGAAAGAAACTCAACATAATCATTCCACTGTCCTAGAGATCTGCACTGAAGAGCCAACATGGATCTCAGCCTGAGGCCAGGAAGAACAGAAGACCAGCTGCTTTTTTCAGAGCTGCTCCACACTGACCTGAAGGAAATTCATGCGAGTGTTCCCCAAGGGTCCCTTTTGTGGTTGCAATTTCTCTGGGATCCCAGGGGAGTTCAGCAGATTGCAGTGTTCCTCTTGAAAGCAGCTGTGCTTGGAAGAGAGCCAGAGCAGCAGGATGGTGGGAAAGCCTCACTGCACATCTAGAACCATCAGGCTCTAAGGCACAATCGCTATCTGCAACTCCCTTCATTAAAGGGGACTATTTAAAACACAAAACTGAACCCTATTCTTTGGGAGTTTCTTATCTTTTGGTCATTTTCTTAACCCATACCTTTATCTCATGCAATACAAGGAATCATCCAAGAGCTCATCATCAATCAAAACATTGCACCTATTTTTAAAAAGGGTAGAAAGGAAGACCCTGGGAACTACCGCCCTGTCAGCCTCATCTCTGTGCCTGGGAAGATCATGGAAAAGATCCTCCTAGAAGCTATGCTAAGGCACACGGAAGACAGGGAGGTGATTCGAGACAGCCAGCATGGCTTCACCAGGGGCAAGTCCTGCCTGACCAACCTAGTGGCTTTCTACAATGGAGTGACTGCATCAGTGGACAAGGTGAGAGCTACGGATATCATCTATCTGGACTTCTGTGAGGCCTTTGACATGGTTCCCCACAACATCCTTCTAAGTTGGAGAGATACGGATTTGATGGGTGGACTGTTCGGTGGATAAGGAACTGGCTGGATGGTCGCATCCAGAAGGTGGTGATCAATGGCTCAATGTCCAGATGGAGAGGGGTCACAAGTGGTGTCCCTCAGGGATCTGTACTGGGACCAGTGCTGTTCAACGTCTTCAATGACACAGACAGTGGGATCAAGCGCACCCTCATGAAGTTTGCCGACGACACTAGCTAAGTGGTGCAGTTGATGTGCCAGAGGGATGGGATGTCATCCAGAGGGACCAGAACAAGCTAGAGAGGTGGGCCCGAGCAAACCTTATGAAGTTCAACAAGGCCAAGTGCACGGTCCTACGCTTGGGTTGGGACAATCCTCGTTATCAATACAGGTAGGGGATGATGTGATAGAGAGCAGCCCTGTGGAAAAGGACTTGGGGGTACTCGTGGATGAGAAGCTGGACATGAGCCAACAATGTGTACTTGCAGCCCAGAAGGCCAATTGCATCCTGGGCTGCATCAAAAGAACCGCGGCCAGCAGATCCAGAGAGGTGGTTCTCCCCCTCTACTCTGCTCTCGTGAGACCCCACCTGGAGTACTGTGTCCAGCTCTGGAGTCCTCAGCACAAGAAGGACATGGGCCTGTTGGGGCAGGTCCAGAGGAGGGCCATGAAGATGATCTGAGGGCTGGAGAACCTCTCCTATGAAGACAGGCTGAGAGAGTTGGGGTTGTTCAGCCTGGACAAGAGAAGGCTCCAGGGAGACCTTATAGTGGCCTTCCAGTACCTGAAGGGGGCCTACAAGAAAGCTGGGGAGGGGCTGTTTGCAAGGGCATGTAGCGATAGGTCACGGCGCAATGTTTTTAAACTAGAGCAGGGTAGGTTTAGATTAGACATTAGGATGAAGTCCTTTACAATGAGGGTGGTGAAACACTGGAACAGGTTGCCCAGAGAGGTGGTGGAGGCCCCATCCCTGGAGACATTGAAGGCCAGCTTGATGAGGCTCTGAGCAACCTGATCTAGTTGAAGATGTCCCTGCTTACTGCAGGGGGTTGGACTAGGTGACCTTTTTAAAGGTCCCTTCCAACCCAACGCATTCTATGATTCTATGATCAATGATGTTCTTATTTTCATAGGATACTAAAAATATGACTGGGTCTTCTAGTCTCAGTTTTATTATTGGTAACACGTCCCACCTAGCCTAAACAGCTAATGATCCAAGAAAACGGTTAATTTTGCTGTAATAATATACTTAAGAAGGACAAAATAAAACCAGTTCATTAAAATAATAAAAAAAAAAAATATCTGCAAGACATAGGAGCAGCAAATACTATAGATTGTAATTCATCAATTACTGACGTTTTTTCCCCCCTCTCTGAATGAAGGCTGAGAGGGAAAGATCAAGACAGATTTTTCTCTGGTAAAAACCTGTTGCTTTTAGGAGACAACTCATGAGTTATTTAGAGATCATGCAATATATGGAGAAGCCAGACTTTTACCTCAGGAGACTCATTCTCCACAGAGGAAATCTGTTCTAACCGTGTCTGACAAAGTCTTTCCACCCAGTGCTGCACCTTTTCTGATTCTTCCAGGTCTTCTCGTTCTGTCTCAGATACCTTAATCGTGATGCCAATGCATGAAAAAAGGTTATAGGTATAGTTATAATACAAACATGTTTCAAAAGCATGAAATTCCCTTTAAATTAGTTTTAAAACTAATAATGCTTTTGAGAATTATTTCCTCTTTTACTGTCTTTCATTAAATTCATCACTACACATGGACACTCATTAACTGCAGAAGTATCCTCTCATTTGGGCAAAAACTGACTGTAGAAACAAGCAAACGTGGGAACAGAGTTTTGCAGTGAAACAGCAATTTTTTTCAAACTTCATTATGTTTGACATAATTAAACAAGTGTCCTGCTAAGATAATTCCACTAAAGATTCAGCTCATTTTCTTTCAATATAATTTTGCACTTGATAGGAGAACACAACATACCTCTTGCACAAGACGATTTATTTTCAGTTGTTTTTCTTTCTCCAACATTCCTTCTTTCTCTTTGGCAAGTTTTTGCTCAAACTCCATTTCCTTTTTATTCTTCTTCTGTTCACACAGACTGTCACTTTTTGACTTCTTTCGCTCTTTCCCTTTCTGGGAAGTTTTGTTGGTTTTGTTTTTCATATTTTTACATCAGCTAAAAACATCGCAAACTTCAAACTCAGTACATGAGTGCCTGCCTTGAAAATTTAATTACAGTCTATGCAAGCATGGGGACGGTCTTTTAAAAGAAAATCTAAAGTCCATTTCCCCAGCAATTTGCAGGAAACTCAACCTTATTTGGAGGGCCTGTGCACATTAACATAAATTGGACAAGATCAGACAATTCAACTTTTTTGCTTCTGTGCAAAGTTCCAACATTAGGGCACACAGGCCCACTACAAAACTTTGAATATTCAAACAATTTTGGTTAGGTCTTGATTTGCCATCTCTTTGTTCTGATATTTTTATATAAAGACAAGACTGACTGATTTCAGGTGACAGATGCTCATGTATAGGTAGATGTGAATATTCTATGCATAAAACATCTTCATGCATATGTCCTAAAATGAGCATTGCATGCCTTAATACGAATGAAATAAGCAATTACTAAGGAAAGGCTTAGATCAGTGCAGAAACTGTATTGCTCCCAGGAAAGAACACTGCATCATGAAGACCAAGTATCTCCTACAAGAACTGGATAAAATCTACTCACGTCAGTGAACTAATACAGCACAAAGCAACTCTAAAATTTTAGATGTACAGTGCAACCAAAGGGGAAAACTACATAGTCTTTTTGGAGCCTCTATTCCTGTTGTCTTCGAAATACCCCATGCTCCTAATTTCTACTTTAATGTTGCCACGTTTCTGCCCTCTCTCTTGTTTGTACTGGTAGGGTCTAGTTCATATTGGAAAGCCCATGTCCTCCTTTTATTTATGAAAAAGTAAGGAGGAGCAGCTGGCCACTTATTGTCAATTACTGCCTGTGCCCAGAGAGGCTATGCTTCGGGTTTGATTTTGCTCTGCTCATTATTATCAGCTACTGACTTTTCATCGTGGTTTTGGGAATTCAAAGCATGAACATGCTTCGCCTTACATATCATTATTTGTCTTACTTCCACCTTTTACATATAATATTGATAATAAAGCCTTGGAAAACAGACATTTTCCCTGACATCTACAAAAGTCAATTCTCCCAGTCAAGTAGTATTAACTTGACTTGGAATTTTGTACTGCTGAGTTCAGTGGGACGTTGCCTACTGCTTCATGGTTAAGTGGTGGTAAATAAATAAATAAATAATTGTCAGAGACAAAAATTAAGAAAGAGTTTAAGTAAAAAAAAAATTAAAATCTAGCTTTTCACACTAACGTTTTAACATAAACATAGTTCTATTGGCACGTTTTATTCAAGGCAAATTAGTTTGTACCTTAATAACAATTGCTGATACGATCTTATCATTTAATAAATTAGAAGATACATTTAGTACAGTCTACTAAATGTAACATTTGGCAGGTCAACCTGCTAGGTATCAACATTTGAAAAATTACTGGATTTAAGGCACATTAAGCAGTACACATGCCAAAATGTTCCAGAATATGAACATATATCAGACCGTCTTAGCTGCATTCACTGCATTCACATACAACAGGATGAGTCATCCTTTCCATCCATTTTCCCCATGGATTCAGTTTACTTCCTATTAAAAACATTTTTAGTACAGAGCAAAATTTTGGTTTTAAAACAAGACCAAAAAGCAATTAGCAATTTGGAGTAGGATGAAAATTCATCGCTTCCAGATTTTAAAGTATTTCTAAAAGAGAAAGATTAAAAATACGTATTTTCAAGCTTCTAGTCCACACTGTATAGTAGAGTTCAACAGGAACTGGGTAAGATCTTCATTACCATATGAAGAGGTATTTGGAGGTTCTCTAAACTATCTTTGTCAGCAGCAATACAGAAGATGACCTATTTGTGTGAAGAGACTGAGTTTTCATAACATGTATTTATACTTTTCAGGTAGAAATCCTAACCGCACTGGCTTTCACATAAGTTACAGATGCATGGTGATTTACAGTTGCTAGCAGTACAAAATGGTATTGGAGTGTACCATAATTTCCTATTCTCTATTAAGGAGAATAGACATTTCCTGTCCTCACAGAAGGTTAAAGTAATAGTCCTTAACGGTAACACAAATACTTCACCTGTCAGAAACAATCCTGACCTCCTCAGAAACCTTGAGTTCCCAGAAGATAGACATATGATCTCTCCTTGACACTTCTACTCCAGTTAATTACCATCAGCCATCACAAAAAAACCCAAACACACAACACAACCACAAACCCCCTATAATATGGCTAATAGACATTAAAAGAAAGAAAGAGAATAAAGCAACAGCAGGAATAAAGTATTATTTGAAACTCTAATAATTTGAAATTGCAATACTTTAGCAGCAACTCTACAGATACCGTATTCTATCAAGCTTAAAGATTTTCAACTGGTTTTGCTCATTCTGTGTGATGTAGATGCCTAAAGGCCTTTTGCCTTCAGCATGCCTTTTACTAGGAGATTTGCAAAGGTATAACTGGGAACTACATACTTGGTTCCCACTGAATTTTTGTCTCCGTATGTTTTTTGATACATTATTCTGAAGACTTTTGGAGAGCCTAAAGACATGTACTGCCCATTGTATTGCAAAGTATTGACATACACTCCCCACTGCAGCTGGCAGGACTTGAAAAGTCCACAGTATTCAAAAGGACAAACTCCTAGGCAGATGCATTCTGAATGCATCTTAATTTGAGCACACATTTAGAGGAGAAACATTTACTATAAAGAATGTCTAGTAATAACAGAGAAGAAGAAAAAAACCAGGAATTAAAATCAAAATGCACAGCAAACAAATTCACATATCAAACTTTGTACCTTGCGGATTGTGGGAAATTTTCCTTCATACCGATAAAACCATCCAAAAGCTACAAAAATTGAAGAAAAGTCAAGGACTGGTTCAGATTCAGATTAATCTATGCTGACACATGCAACTGATTAAAATTTATTCGAAGGCGCAACACCAAAGGTTCGATATTACATGACAAGTTCTTAGATGACTTCTTGACCAATTGTGCTAGTACATTTAGTCACAAGTTCCCCTTATTTTACTGATACACATTCTATGTTACACAAAGCAAATGCAACAATTAATCTTCATACAGAACCATACAGCCATATGCATTGCTAAGATTTCTATGGTCACAGTCCCACTTTACACTAGTTTTAACAAGTCTTCTTAAAATGAAACAGGTATTGAAACTCATTCAAGCTTCTGGCAGAACACGGTGGCGTTTAAGGAGACAAGAAAAGCTCTGTTTCCTAGGATAAAATATTTCAAGCCAAGTGCACAAATATTAAAACCACATTGCTAAGTAAAAACATACAAAAGAATCTGTTACCATAATTTTACAGAAGAAACACTGATAACACACAGAGCTCTCAATACAATACACCTTTCTGTAGGTTTAATAGATTTTGTACTTGTATGAAGGTATCTTTAGAAAGCGATGACAGCAACAGCATCATAACCTTTCATCATTTACCAAAGGACCACACATACTGCCCTAGCAAAACCAAATGATCAGTTCATTGTCAAGACTGACTGTCAGGAGGAAGAGAAACACAGGAAGAATCTGAATCAGGATAGGAAGTTAAGGCTGAGCGGCAAACCTGTTTGTCCTGCTTCGTGATCACTTCATCCATGTCATCTGTTTCAAGTTGGTCATGTGCAACTCCCTCTAAATCTACTAGAGAAACAAAGGAGGAAAGGAGTGAGGAGATAGAAATGACAGTCTAACTGGAGGTTCCCACGAAATGAAAAAGAGATCAGCAATGAGTAACTAGAAGTTTCCATGAAATAATAAGAAGTTAGCAACAGGATATTTTTCCATGTAATTGAAAAAAACTGAGCTCCTGCTTAAATCAAATCAATTTCCAACCTCCTTCAAACCTGAAGAGCAGTTAGGATCTGCATATCGCCAATTAGTCTGCTCTGCTGTGAAGGGAAGCTTGCAGAGGTAGGTGGCTTTTCCTGTAATTAAGCCATCAGCAGTTCTGGGATATCTGGTTTCAAAAAGAAATATCAGCCTTCTGTTGTGCTGTCACTGGGTTAAGCGCTATACAGAGCAAACACTGAAGAATCAGAAAACTAAATGTGTAAAGGATGGTTGCAGATGAAACATTTCCCCATCTCAGTTTCTCAACCATGAAAAGTTAAGTGACTTCCCCAAAGTCACATAAAAAAAATTATGTAATCTGGTTAGGAACTGACCCAGGTCTCCCTTAAGTTATCCAACACCTGCTCCACTAGTACTTTCCACTTTTTCCTTTGTCTAATGCCATTTTAGTACACTCTTCACATATTATCTATAGCTCCCAACTTAGACTCTTAACTGTAAATTAAGCTCCAAGCGTCTAAAATTCCTTTGGACAACTAAGACAGACTTACACTTCAGGGCAATTCTTCACGGAAACATTGCGGTGTACAACAGTACCTCCTCAGTCTCTTGACTAATTCTGAAGCAGACTGCCCAGTGATAGGAAATCAATTTTCAGGCTGTGCAGACTACAGCCTGTTTGTGAAAGATTTGCTGCAATGGATGAAGAGAGGAAAAAGACAGGAAAAAGGAGAACAGGGGAGGAAAAAGAGGTAGATTCAGTAAGTAAAATGATAGTAGGAGGGGAATAGAAAAAAGAAAAAGGAAAAGGTGTTTCAAAGTCTACAGGTAATCTACACATGAAAAAGCAAGATTTATTTTTCCTCTCTGACAAATGGTCTATTTAAGATATTAACAGATCTGCTACTACATACAGGACCTCACACACAGATGCCTGAATTTTGCAAATTCTTAGAAACGTGCCTAGCTTTTTCATGATTAGGTCACTAGGAATTGATTCAGAAGTTCTGATTGCATGCTTTTAATTAGTACATGCTTACATGCTTTGCTACCTAAGCTCTAGCATGCAAGATTATTTTTGCGACAGTTGTAAACATCATTATGCCATCATCATTTCTTTTTCAAGATAATTGTCAAAAAAAGCATGAACAAGTAAAGTTGCTGATTCTTCAGAATCTTTGTTTTTTCTTTTTTTTGCCTAGCGTCTTAGTGTTGCTTGGCAACAATGGCTTCTGTTGCATTTTTTTAATCATACTCAATACATTAAGTTGTTTACTCCTCATGGAAGAGAAGCAAGAGAGCTTCAATACATTCCTACAGCCACCAAAGACTGCCAAAATAAGAGAGGACTGAAGTCCCGCTGAAGAGATGAGGGAAAAGACCTTTAGATTTTTCTGAAAATTAAACGCTGAATTCATTTCCTCCAAGCCAAAATTGGGGATTACGTATCTATCTTTTCTAGTTAGAAGCAAGCAGACAAAAGCAGACAAAAACACTCAAAACCCTAAAATCCACCCTCCATAATACACTGATTTAGAGTAAGGAAGAAGAAAAAAAAGTAGCAATAGGAATAGCAAAGTGCATTCATTCACTCCAAATGAGACTACAAATCTAGTACTAGTTTTCTACCTTCAAATGCTCCAGCTCCCAAGATCTCTTCTCAAATATAAAAGTGATGTTAAACTATTTGCTGATATGATTAATGCAGGAAGCTCAAAGCTAATTTCAAGTGAAAGAAGAAAAACAAACCCTTGTCTCCCCTTCTTCATACTTTCATTTTCAAAAGTAACAAAACCCAGTAATAAAATGCCCATAAAACCTAAAATATTACTTATTACTGTAAGTAATAGTTTCTTCACTGAGATGAAAGCACACACGTGTATATAATCTAACATTTAAATATCAGCTTATCCAGATGGACACAAAAACACAGTCACTGATCATATAAAAAATGCAGCACTACTTTAATAGTGGAAATTAGCACAACTCTACTGATGCAGGAACCGCTCTGTGAAAAGGTTGACAAGTAAAACACTGAACAAAACCAACATGGAAAGCAATGCATCAAACCCTCAAGCTAAATAGACTGACACTTCAGACAATTTCTTCACAAGACTTCCCTCCCCACCCCCCGCCCAGTTTTTCCTGCTACTGACGCTGCTTGTTAAAAACCATGACTGTTTGAGTGGATGTAGATTTTGTGAGCCAGGCACCTGTTAAATAAGAGCTATTACATTAATCTATCATATGCTTCCAGCCGTTTGAAAACAACCAAGCCATAACTAACTTGGCTTGGACACAAACTGGTGATATGTTCCATATAGCTCAGTGATGCGTCTGAAACAAATATTTTCCCTAGGAAGCAGACTGAAATCAATTACTTACTCTTCTGTTTGGAACGAGGGGCAGAGTGCACTTCTGCAGTTACAGTTTTTAGAGATTTGGGAGGTTCTTTAGGACCCCAGTCTTCTTCCCACTCCTTTTTAAATTTCTCCTCCTCTGCTGTTATCCTATAGGAAAAAAAATGCAGCTAGGAATTCTGAATATAAAACAACAGCATCAACATAAAGTCATTACAGCTATTTAGTGTTCAGTATGTTTTATTTTTCTCTTAAATATAAAGCAAAGTAAACTGCCGCTTCCCCCAAACCAAACTCCTTTCATCAATCAAAGTCTTATTTACTAAGCTACTAAGATAATTTGTAAAATATAATGCAACGGAGTAAAATATTCTTATTTAATATTGAGACTTCAAAGGCCAGTTATATAAACACCTGCACAGATATAAAGCCCACTACAATACTGACTGTCACCTTAACTGAAGCAAAAACCCATCCCTCATCTAATATTTTTTTTTTTTTAGAAATGGGAAGTATCTATTAGAAAAATAGCCACTTTTAACTAACATACTAAGTGACAGACTATGTACCACATACCTAAAACGGATGTTACAATGGCAAATTATACCTAGAAAGTGTGTGTGTTATTTCAATATCTTGTCTCCATTTTGGTGGTTGCTTCCTAAACACACAGTCCTAGGCTACACTAAAAAGTGACTCTTCCCAAAAAGACCTAAATACTGTTGAGACACAAATTCAGCATTCTAGGAAAAAGAAAAAAAAACAACACAACAAAACAAAAGAAAAAAAAAAGAAGAATGGTCACTTCCGGACACAGGAGCTCATAAAACAAGTAAATTACCTAGAAGGCACCTAGAAAGGCATCATGACCAAAAAAGGACATTTTGAAGGAATATTCCACAAATCCCAAGTAGGTCACAAGAGAACTGCCATATAACCTAACAGCTTGTAGCTTCATATACGATGCCTTTAAGTGATCCAAGATCTGTTCTTGGATGTAGCCTGTCCTGAACTGGTAAAATGATACATAGTGCCAAAATTTACCAGGCTGTATATATATGCAATGCTATTTATACTTGGATTATCTTTTGAATCTCTAAATTAGCTAAGGTAAATTTAAAAAATATCCATAGGTGGTCAAAGCACTATCATCAAATCTGCAGCTAAGGTCAGTTGATAGCAGGGAACACAGGACAGAATGTTTAGATTTGTTTTTACATTTCATTTCGATTAAAAAAAAAAAAACAGGGATACAACATAACTTGAAGAACATAGAGTTAAAGACCTCTGACATTTAGGCACATCTGAAATTTTTTCCTAAGAAGTATACAGGAGACTAATAAAGGGCACAGTGACTTTATACAAGCAATTCCTACAGAAAAGATTTTAAAAATGTGCAAAATGTCATCTTCACAAACTGTTAATACAGGAAAGCATTATATTCTAGTGAAATCTCCTGCCTGCGATTCCTTATTAAATCTAAGCTTTCGACCAAATCTAAGTCCCCATGCTACCATCCTCCCTCTTCTACACCAAGGAGATCGTCACTGACTTAACAGTTTGGATTGTAATACAGAAAAGCTTAACAAGTGCCTGAGCATGACTTGGAAATTACAATGAGCAGCCCTCAAGGCAGCCTAGTCATGAAAGTCCTCTCTGAGTAAAGATGCACTAACTTCAGACGGATACTGCAGATATCGAACATTCATTATAGCACACAGGCAATCTGGATTTGGAGAATGGAATCATTCTTCACCTGTGATGGTCTGCTTTTATAGCAGCTTTCCAGGGCTACTGCAGGAATTTCTACAGCAGACCACAATAAAGAACTGGGTGTTATCTATTCTCCAGGAATTAGAAAAGGAAAACATGTAAGAATTCACCCACGTGTTGCAGTAGAGCCCACAGCAGGACTGTCAGAAGATTATTCTCTTGTGACGGCTGGGGAATACATTCCTTTTTGCACCTCACAGATTCAGAAATCCCTGCACTTTTTCTATCAGAGAATTTTAGCTAATGCAGGTACATGAAAATGGACTTAAATGAATGAATATGAATTAAAAACTGTTTAAGATGTCAAAGGTGCAAAAGTGAGTACTTCAGGGTCAATTTTAGCTCTAAAAGGCTGCATCAAAACAGACATTGTGCAATTTCCCACTATCTTTCATGCAATTTCCCAGCATCATTTAGAAGGGAAATTAATTACTGTGATAACAATGACATATTATACTGGTTAATTTTAAAGTTCCAAATGTAAAATAATGCTTAAGTTACATTTATATTACCAACTTTATTATGATACAATCTTTGAATGTGTCTAGTTACTAGAATCACAGATTTTTAAAAACAGAAGACTGCGATAATAAAAAAATAATCGTATTTCCTGAATAAAATAGGCTATAGAACTTGTTTCAGTGCCACAGTTTTAATGTAATTAATTCTCTCCTTAGAAAAGCAAAAGTTTATTTAAAATTTATGATGACTGAAATACCTAGTCAAGACAATTAGCATTATATAGTCCTTATTTGAGTCTAAATCTACATAGCTTTTGTTTTCAGAACTGTCTGATAGACCGAAAAGGCTATTAAATTCAATGCTGCCTACACTCTTACAGATCGTGAACAACCAACCTGTGCTTTGGGTTTTTTTTTTTTTGTTTGTTTGTTTTTTTAAATATAAGCTAAGTGGATACGTCATGTTTTCCAGCTCTTCAGTCATTCTTCTCTGTATCTTCCCTGATCCATTTCCTTGCAGCATTCGTTTCTTTTTTTTTCCTATTAGAATTAAATGTAGCAGCTCAGTGACAACGGAGTAAACAAGTTCTGAGACACAGAGCTTCCTTTACTCTTAAGTTTCTGTATACATTTATAACATATTTTTAAAATAAGCACTCAACTTCAATTTCACATTGAATTTATTATCACCATAGCCCTCGTGTTTTCCAGGTGCTGATTTTCAGGTAAGTTTCCTATTCCATGTGGTGTACTTATACGCATTGGATCCTATATTTAGCTAAATGGAAATACACACTATTTTATTAGAAAAGAATGTGCAGAATGTTTTCAGCCAAGTTTAATACATAAGGACCATTTTTCAGGCAGCATATTGCCTATGTAGGTTATTACTTACTGCTCTATTTCTCTGCGATATCTCTCTTCTTCCTCTGCAGCCTTCTGGGAAATCTCCAGTTTTCTTCTATAATAAGAGGAATTGGGACACAGTAATAAAAACAGTATTTTCTGAGTAAGAACTTGCACAAAGTGTGTCAGCATATAGTTAGTAAAAGATACAGACAGTAAATATGTATGCACTGATGGAAAAACACTCCTTTTTAGAAGTCATCTTTAAGATACCAAGGGTTCAAATACACTTTTGTAGGAACCCTGAGGGCAATCATGACCATCTGGATAATAAGGGCATATCATCTATTTAACTCTGTAAGTCACTATCTCCTTCTGACAGTCCCACAGTGTGCCACTGTAGGAGTATAAAATTTGTAACTCCTGCTAAAGATAAAGGATAAGGGGATGACATCAGGAAAATAACTAATATCACATTGAACAATACGGGTACGACAGTTGGGGAACAAAGTGACCCTTCTACTCAAGGCATATTTGAACGATATCAGCTTGGAAAACCCAGAACATCAAGGGCACCACAGGATAAGGATTTAGGAACAGACTCTACAACAGCAAAACTAAGTTAATCTAAGTTGGGAATCTTAAGGAACAACTTATCCCAGTTGTTCCTGTCTTCCATGCTCTTTCCAAATCCAAGCTAAATTTTTCAGACTGTCCTACATAAGAGTCCTTACAATCTCTCTTTCTCTTGCTGCTCTTTGATGATCTTGTTAGTCTCCAGTGCAAGTCGCTTCTGATGCATTAACTCCTGGCGTTCCTGCTCACGAAGACGTGCTTCTCTCTGCCTTTCATCTTCAGTCATAAACAGCTCCTTTCCCTGCAATCAGAACCACCACACAAAGCAGTTGTGAAAAAGTCTCATGAATGTAGTTCTTCTAGCAGATCATTCAAAACAGATTACGTATTAGGCACATCTGCCATTTCCTGACATTACTTTTTCTGAGGAATGCTTTCTGAAAGACCCGATCACTTCATTCCAAAGAGCTACTCCAGTTTCATTCTCGAAATTATGATGTGCTAAAAACCTCCTAAGAGGCAAGGCAACTACTAAAGTCAGCAACAATAGCACAGGGGTCATGCCAAAGACATGCTCAGTGTGTCACCCAGAAGAAACTCCACATTATACTTTATTGAAATCTAATTGAGCAATGCAATGCTAGAGAACAGCACATTGAATGAATCCCAATGTGGAAGACAACTACACAGCAACTGTGTTTTAATGCTCTTGTGGCTGCCGTGGAAACATACAGGGAACTCAAATACAGGAAACATACATTGCCAAAAGGTTATATAGTTGATGTGTTTAAGTTGGTTTTGTTCCTGTTCCATTTGCTTTACAGTTAAGAAACGTGCACTGTTTTCTATTCAAGAAAGATATTTCCATGGTGCTATTTGTGGAACGCTTCGATAACATCTATCTAATTTTCACTACTGAAATTAAAATCCCGTGTTAGTTAGGAAGGCAGAATTTTTCATGTCTTTAAGGCTCAAAGCAGACAGCTTAAACAAAAACAAGCAGTGAAGAATGCCTTTGCACTACGGTCTTTGCTGACAGAAAAAAAGTAGAGAAGCTGTTTCCGTTTGCAACCTCCTCTTCAATACAAAGATGTGCCTTGAGGAAAGGAGAAACACACAAGGTGGAGTAGGATGGAGCAGAAGAGTTCCATAGCAAAAATTCACCATTTGAAGGATGCAATCCCTGTGTAGGGGATTCTGTAGCAGATCCCATCTTTTCTAACAGTTGGTTACATAGCTGGGAGTTGAAACATCCTCCTTAGGATGTTGAGTTCCTGGAGCCTTTGTTTAAACAGCATCTACAATGCCTCCGACAGCTGCATCTTTTGTTACTCTAAGAGTAGTTTAATTAAACCATGAATTCCTTAATATAGCTACAGAGTATACATGAGCCCTTAGAAGTAGCTTAATTGATTTATTAAATCTTGCTTTCCCTATTTAATTCAGTTGCAAGGCAATTAGAAAAATACCATCTTTGATTAGTCTACGGAACTTGAGTATCCTCTTGTATATAACTATACATTTTACTATAAGAAGGATTAAAGCAGTAAAACCAATAAAACATTTATTGAAAGCCACACTGAAGTCAGTGGAAAGATTTAATTAACTTCAGCTGGCTTTAGATTAGGCCCCAAAGGCATATAGTTCTGTTGTACAAAACCGTGGAAATTGAAAACTGAACAATTTTCAATGTGCTGATACACTAAAGAGATCAGATAAACAGTTACACAGGGAATTAATCTGGAATAAAACTCGGACATCAGCTATTCACAAGGAAAAAAATGACTCCAATTCACCTTTCGTGTTTCAGCAGAAGCAGCTATCTGTTAGAACAGCAGCTCTCAAACATAGGAAACCATTCTGATAAAGTTAATTTCCATTCCTTGTCAAGGGAATGGTTTTGCGCTGGCCCACAGTCACAAAAGTGTTTTATTTGAGAAGACTGTGGATAGTTATTAATGAAATAATCAAAAGCCACTCAACACTGCCCTGTTTTGACAGAATTCAGAGGGACAGACATTATAATGAAACACAGCTTCACTTCTTACCTATTTATTTTTATAATTTATTTGCCCACATAGCAATTTCCATAGATGTTCTGCTTTTATAAATATACTACTTACAGCGCCTGCTACCACCGAGATAGTCAAAGTACGACTACTTTTGAGCACTCTGACAGCCTGCAAATTAAAGCAAAACAAAAATCAGTCTGAATTAAGCAATAAAAGGCCTGCACATACAACAGGATGAGAGATGCTGGTTGTCAAGGCTAGAATTTCCAGAAGACCTACCTGAACTAAACAAGGTGGTAGATCAAATGTCCAAATTCCTATGTTCAAAACACCACCTCTTTGTCTAAGCAGCCCAATATCAAAACATACTTTTTGCAGCCAGGAAAACTGGACAGATGCTTAATAAGCTGACAGTTATGTATTTGGGGAATTAGGAAGATTTGATCTTACCTCTTTATGATCCACATTAGAAAAGTCCACTCCATTTACCTCAACGATCTGATCACCGACCTAAAGGAGTTAATCCAAATTTTAGTACAGATGCTAAATTAGTACATATATTAAATGAAAACAGGAAAATATATAGTCTCTACCATTTTTAATACAATAATCGTAGGTACTGGCAGAGTCTAAAGGGAACAGAGCGGAAAGCGGCCAGGCCTGCACATCCTCCCATATTAGCATTTCTTACTGGCACCGAGTTCGAATACTGAACTCGATGGACTGTTGGTCTGACCCAGTAGGGCACTTCTCAAGTTCTTAAAGTTTAGGAAACTTGCTTCATTTTAAATGTAACCACATGGCATTTCTTTCATGTGGGGAAAAAAAAAAAAAAAAAAAGAAAAGAACACTGTTAGTGACTTTACAGTGATGCAGTATCCTTGTAGTAGTAAATACCAAACAAGATTTCCTTGTGGCACATACCTTGGAAGGTGGCAAACTTACCTCTAAGCCCACCTCTGCTGAAAGAGAACCCGGCTTAACATTACTGATGAAAATGCCTGGTTTTTGTGTTGGACCACTGGAAATACTGGTATAATATAAAAACAAACAACACCAAAACCACATTTATAGGATAATATTTATAGAATAATACGGTGTAATGCATTGAGCACTCTTAGTTGTTTTCCCGTAATTTGTTTCTGTTGTTGTTTCAGCTGGAACGCAGTTGACTTTCTTGCCAGCAGCTGGTATAATGCTATGTTTTGGGTTTGGGATGGGAATACTGTTGATAGCGCACTAATGGATTTTGTTGTTGCTAAGAAGTTAAGGCCTTTTCTACTCCTCATACTGCCCGGCCAACGAGTAGGCTTGGGAGTGCACAAAAAGCTGGGAGGAGATGCAACCAGGACAGCTGACCCCAACTGACCAGGGGAATATTACATGCCATGTGATGCCATGCTCAGTATATAAAGCTAGGGGAAGAAGAAGGAAGGGGGTGAACATCTGGAGTTATGGCGTTTGTCTTCCCAAGTAACTGTTACATGTGATGGAGCCGTCCCTTCCTGGAGATGGCTGAACACCTGCCTGCTGATGGGAAATAGTGAACAAATTCCTGGTCTTACTTTGCTTGCCTGTGTGGCTTTCGCTTACTGAGTAAACTGTCTTTATCTCAACCCATGAATTTTTTCTTACTTTTACTCTTCTGATTCTCTCCCCTATCCCAACTGGGTGAGTGAGCAACTGACTGCATTGTCTGGCTGGGATTAAACCACAACAGTCCTTTTTGGCACCCAACAATTTACTCGAGATTGGTATCTTCAACCCTGGGATTAAAAGTCCCATGTTGGGCACCAAAAAGCACTGTCATGGTGGAAGAATTAATAATTAACACTTTTTCCTCACCGAACTGCAGTATACTATATGTATAAAACAATGTTATTTTTCAAGATTATTTATTAAAAGAAAGAAGGATGTTTCAAACAGGAGCCAATATCTAGCCTAGAAACTAATCTGCAGTCTAAGATAGGCCCAAACACAGCAACGATTTTTGTAAATAGTATATCCAGCAGGTGATGTTGAACCACCCCTCCAGGTCTGTAAATAATTTTTTAAAACTTTTATTTCTTCCAAATAATATGAAAGAAAACTTAAGCTTTAGAAAATATTCTGTACAGTTCAATCTTGATAACTTCAACTACATATTCCTAAATATATGACAAATCCTACAATATCACTTCTACCCCAAAACCTCCATAACTAGCTGCAAGAACAGGAGTCTTAGAAATATGAACAGATCCTTCTCAAAGTCTTTCAAATTCAACATTACATTTAGGAACTGGATATAGCTGTGTGATGCCTTCTTAGTTCTGAAAAGGGTCAAAGAAAGCAGTCGACGCTCAGAGAATGAACCTGACACTGAATGGCACTGGAAGTTGCTGTCACAGAGCAGCATTTAAAAGTATTTTAAAATATAAAAACATTTAAAAGATCCAATTCCATGACAACTTGTATTATGTCACTTTCAGCCTGCTCTTTTTTTTTTTTTAATTTAAAAGATTTTTTTTGTTTCAAGTCAGAACTTGTAACGCTTTATGCTTTGTCTAATAATACATATTATGTGCCACAGATACCCTCCTGTTTCAGTTTGCCTTCCTGATCCAGCATGGATCTCCATTTTATTGATATCGTATCAATGAAGAATCAAGAGTCTTGGATGTCTAACTTAACAAACCAGTGACATTAAATAAGAAACATGTACCCACCTGCATCCCATGCCTTTTGTACCAATCAAGCTAATGAAAACTTTCTTCTCTTTATTGTCTCTCCCTCCAGAAGAAGCAAGACCAGCAACACTGCCCTTCCCTTCCTGTAGGGGGATTAAAGAGCGATGCAAGTGTTACTCTGTGTTGAAGCTCTATCAAGACTACTATAGAACCCCACGATGCCAGGATCAAACCCTGCCAATATCAAGATAAGATTGCTCCAAGGCCCTGCTGGAGATGAATGTAAAGTACAGTCATTTCGGTGGAGCTGCACAGCTGAGGTGAAAGCCTGAACTTATCTTTGTATTTGGAGAAGATGGTTTAAATAGTCAAACTTTGTCTTCAGAAAAGGGTGAAAGAAAATTAGGGGAAAGTGATATGGCAAAATAATCATTTAGATGTTCCCTGACAAACGAGCTGGAAAAATACATGATAGTGCTCACTATTTAACAAAATCTTTCTTCCTGAAAGCAAAAGAATCATAACTGTGGTCTCTTTTTTCATTGCTGCAACCCATCGAAGTCACTTGCATTCATACCTGTCATTGCTCCACTAATATAGCTAAGATAGGCCAAATACCCTGTTAAAGATTTGTATAGTAGAACTACAGCCTGGTAAGCTAATAAGCTCAAGCAAAGTAAAGTACCAATTAATGAGTAAAAGATATTTTATTTGTATCATACCCTTTCCTTATCTAATGATTCTAGAATTGTTTCCTACCACAAAAGATGTTTCTCGCAGAATACTTGTAACAAGATATTGCATCATAGAAATACGTACAATAACTTCTGTGATAAGCTCTGCTGAGAAAGTGTTCCAGAACCATTAGAGATTTCCCAGAAGACATCTTAATAAAACATTGATCTCTTACCTCAGACTCTGACACAAATTGGTCCACATATTGCCATTTAAGGGGTTCGTCTGCTGAACTGGAAGGAAAAAGTAATTTAAAACAGTGACAAAAATAAATGTGAATGTACTCAAGAAACTACTTTGGAATGTGGCCTCCTATTTTGCATCCACAGGTTTCTTTGGATACCATTCACAACTGGTTTATTTTTTAGCAATATAAATAGAACATCAAACAAACATACAATTATTTAGGCTAGTAAAGCCGATTGAACATAAATTTGAGAAAATCTCCTCAAGTGAAACACTTTTGAGAAACTCTAAGAAAAACTGTGAAAATAATCATAATGACTTCAACAGCTTATATAAGCATCTGTGCAGAGACATACCTCCCATCATTAACATTTCTCAAACATTACACCTAAAGTTTCAAAATTTCAACAAAAATTGGAGGAGGACAACAATTTGAAGTTTTTCTAAGCTTTGAAGCCATCCTCAAATGTTATGTACACACAGTAGCAGTGGAGCTCTCTGTTAAGCTAGGTGCATTGATAATGAAATTTCCAGGCAATATCCATGAAAAGTGAGGAAATGAAAACCGGTTCACTCAAGCAAGCAACAGGCAGAAAATGTCAGATTCATCAAACAAGACATCTGCCTGTTTATCACAAAGAACGTGCCATTTTAATGAGCTACAGAGATGCCCATTCACACCTTTACAAACATACAGATAAACACAGACGTTCTTTGGATATTGAAGAGGCTATGTGAAAATGAATATCCATTTCTTTTCAAACTAAATACCATTACCTTTTGACAGGTATCATGCCAACATCTGAAAAAGAAAAATACTCTGCTAAGTAACACTTTTTACAGATCACTAGCAATCTATTAACAGCTATCTTTAGTGACACAGGTGATTTTTGCTGTTACTTACGTCTTACTTTTATGGACACTATTTTCTTTGTACGAATGAGGTTTATGACTTCTTCATGTGTGCACGAGGAAATAGAATATCCGTTTATACGAACTATCTCATCTCCAACCTCAAAAAAGAAAGGTAGAAATAAAAATAGATAGTGCAATTAAGCAATGATGCAATCTGGCAATCACTCTGATGCAAAGGTTTGATAATGCTGAGTCCTAAATACCTTTTGAATTTCAGGTAACGCCCAGATCAGATTTACCTGTATTTGTTTGAACATAACATTTAATGCCAAAAGGGCAGGTTAATGGCTAAATAACAATTTTATAAATAATACGTAGAGGAAAGGATAAAAATTAGTCTCTACACATCAGACTTGTAGGATACAGATTACCTTAAATACAAGTGTCCATAATTCACTTAAAATAAGTTTGAGGTTATTTTCTTCTTTTATACTTCAGCAGTTTAAGTTTGCTTTTACCACATACTCTGAGATACCTTCTTAGCTATTTTGATCAACAAGAAACTCAACTTGGTCTTATTAACTCGCCTTATTCTGGATTCAGAAAAATGCATTATTTTAATGGAATTTAGCTCCGTTTCAGGTCTGACATCTGATTAGTTACAACAGTCATGTACTAACATAACAAATGCTTATTCTGGGGTTCAGTAGCTTAAGTCTTCTTGGATCACCTACATTAGTAATAAAATTGCATGCTACTCATAGGTGACAGATTTTCAAGTGTTTCACAGCAGCAACCCCAGCCTTCCAAACCTGTGTGCCATATGTCTCACAAAATGGGTATATGAAAAACAACTGCATTTTGCCACACAGGTTTCATCTGTTGTGCAGGAAAAGATGTAGGGGGTTTACTAATACAGAAACCCAACAACTATACAGGCATTCCAGAGGGGAAAAAAACCCACACCTACATAACTAGTGTTATATATATATATATATGTATACACAGAGAGAGAGAGAGACAGAGAGAGAGACAGAGAGAGAGAGTGAAGCTAAAAGATAATCCTTGTTGCTCATGTGTAATACCTGCCTCAAAATAGTTCAATATTGTTCTAAACAGATCACAGAAAAACATGTCACAAAGTCTCACGAAGCAATAACAGCAGAAATACAAAAACAACCCAACTACCTTCCAGCATCTTTCTATAAGTATAGGGCATCAAAAAGAAGTAACGTATCTGGAAGCAAGAGACTGTAGAAACAAATCCACACAGTGCATGCAATTCATCTCCAAGACTCATTGACTGATCCTAAAAAAGGCCAGCTTTACACAGAAATTACATATGCCCTGGTATATAAATTAAGTACAAAGACCATTCTATAGCAGTGAAGACAATTCCTCCAAAGCAGGGTGGCTCCATGTAACCTGCTCTCTAGGAATCACCCCTGGCACATGTTATCACCCAAACTGCATAGGAACTGATGGAGAGTGCTTGCTGGCACAGATCAAAGGCCACACTGGGGACCTATCATGGTTTTGGCTGGGATGGGATTGGACTTTCTTACTAGCAGCTGGTATATAGTGCATACGCTATTCCAGTAGGCAATACAAATCAATCCTCCACACAGTAGGACAGATAAAAGATTACTAGGAAGTGGCTTTAACAGCAGATCATCTTACACCTCTGTACTTTGATCTCCACAAGCACAAAGCCAAACATCTTGGCTTTACTGCTCTCCAGTAGCGTTTGTTACGAACTACTGTGAATATTTATTATGTAAAATGTATCAAAACCCCACCTTGATAGTTGACAGGACTCTTCTCATTAACGTGAGCAGAACAGGACTTTGTTCTTAATAAAACTTTGTGTGCCTCCTCTCAAATATGTCTGCTTTCATGGCAATATTGCACCCTAGCGAATGATTGCCTAACTTTTTCCAAAGTTTCAAGCTGCCAAATTTCATCTGTTTAGGGTTAAGTTTTCCATGCAGTTATCTGCATCAAGCTGATTTCAAGTTTAGCAAAGCTAAAGCAACCAGTTCTAAACACCACCAAAAAAAAAATAATCTAGGTGGAATGCATTGTCATGCTCATTTAAAAAAATACATACAACCATTTTGTTGAGAGGCTCTGTGCTTTCACTTTAGATTTGGAAAAGGTCCTTATACTACAAATTGAGTATTAAAAGCATGATTTTTACAGTTTTAGTGAACATCTTTATCGATTAAAAAATTTAGGGGGAGCAGCAGATTCACCACATGTTTGGTGAAAGTTCGTTAATATAAAGACTCTGGCCATGATAATACTGATTGAGGGGAACTTCCCTTTCATCCAGTTGCTTTGGGACTGCTGGCGCACCAGCCTCTGCTACAAAGGTCAACTATGAACGCATTTTCAGCTGCTGCTGTGGAATATCTGAAAAGTTAGCTCTTCCGGATCACAGGGAGCACAGGAGACTCATCGAGAACAGAAAAGCATGAGAAGCTTCATTCAGCCCTAACCACTAAGTGAGAAGATGCCATTGTGCAAAAAATCAGTATCTGCTTACAGAATTAAAGACTTCATTGTAATATTTACACAACAGTTTTACAATAAATACTGTAATCTTTAACACATTTCTTAAGTCTGTGTAAGCAGCCTTAGATAATGCTCTGATCCAAACTTTTTTTTTTTTTAAATGTAAGAGTATTTTTTTGCTTTTGAGGCAGATTCTTCCAGGCTCCCCCATAGAGACTTTCCAACTCCACTGTCACCAGAAAGTCAGAAGGTAATGCCACCAGTCTTAGTGAGACTAACGAAGTGATCTACTGTGGCCACACAGACTAAATCACACAGCATAACCACTGGTTTTTTCCATCACACAAGTTTGATGGGAGTATCTCTGCTTGATAAGGCTTAAAAGAAAGTGAAGTCAGTCTGGCTGACTGAGGACTAGCACGGTTCATGCAGTGCAGTTTCCTTTCCACTGAATTTAAAGATTTTTAGCTGACACAACGCAGCATCAGAAGACTATGAAAGCAAAGAAAATGCAGCATGTGACTGTCCTGCGGGAGAGAATATGCTTGCAGAGGCAGCATACGACCGACCGTGGGTCCCCAGCCCCTAACCAGTGGGGCTGCTGCTCCACCTGCTGGATATCCAAAAATCTCACCCAGCACAACGGCCTGCGTGCAATTTGCAACACTCTCAGGAGCTTGACTGTTTTCATTTAAGCCAGTCAGATTTTTGATATGATCATTAATAAGTGCAGAAATCGGTCAGTACTGAAGACTTTTGAACATACAATCTGTGGTAAAAAAGCAGAATTAGACAGGGAAAAGCACATGGGGTCTGCAGTTTAGTGCCATGCCCCTGGTATCTCTCACTACGAAACAACACTCACTAAAACAACTTGTTCCAAACAACCAAAACCACATCCATCCACTCACGCACCCACCCATCCCACAGGCCAGGCAGCCATGCCATTGCACTCCTCTTTCCCTTGCAAATACACTGCTAAATTCTAAGCTAGTTCCTCACCCCAAACCCAAGAATTTAGCCTAGTGCTGTTCCATTGCCCTCGACACTTCAGGAAATCCATTGTAAATAATGCATTTTTAGGACTTGGATTAGCACTGGCAATGTGACTGTATTGCCAAGAAGCAAAATGGCTCAGAGACAGACTTGTGACACTGTGCATAAAGACTTAATATTTAGGATTGTGCTGGTTATTCTAGGAAGTGGTAGGAAAGCGAGTGACCTCTGCTTTTCAAAGGAAGGTTGAGTTAGTAGTAAAATGCTCAGAAAACTTCTTCCTCCATTCCCATCTCTGGCCTCTCTCTGGATTACTCACTTGCAAAAATACCAGAAGTTTGTGTGTAACTAGTTAACCTCAAGTATGCAATGTTGACCTCATTTGATCTACCCAGACTTTTCTATTGTTCTTACACACTTGTTGTTGGTGGGGTTTTTTGTTTTTAGTTTAGTTCAAGATCCCTCCTTTATGCACACCTTCCACATCATGCGGACTATAACAGACCATGGAGCCTGAGTTTGCACAAACCCAGCTTTTTAAAAGGGTAACCTAACCTACTGTTATTAACTGCAATGCCATAACACACAGATGCGGCACGGTTTTAGGACTGCAAATGGCAGTGTTGTTTGCAAGTCTCCACATAGCTTCTGTATCAGCAGAACTAGTATTGTTCTGAGGATGTCACCATTCACTAAGCAAGTCATATCTTTTAGTATTATACCACCTCCTTAACAGGCACACACTTACAAAATTCTAAATGCAGCCAAGAACTTATTTTATTTTTGCTCCCGTATGGGAATGAGCTTTTCCCATATAGATATTTTTAATACTTCTCTTTGCTGAGCTTCAGTCTAGTACTCTTCACTCATGCTAATGACACTTCTGTTACTGACTGTCAATGTAAGACTGATGGCATTTTAGAAATACCTCAGTCTATGCTGAGCTACAGGAGGCATAGGCCAGCAACAAACTGTTTCTTTTTAGGACACTTGAACAGCTTTTCCTTCAAAAAACAAGTGTCCATATACTGAAGTAATTAATAGTTGTTTTCATATATTTTGTTACTTTTGTACTGGTATCACTGTATACCAACCTTCTGAATCAAAAGCAGTAGAGATAAAAGTCTGCAGGGTTGAGCAGAGCAGAACAGTAACAAATATTTTGTTATTATATATCACTGTTTCCCCTTTCCCTATCAAACAGGGAGATGACAGACTTTCAAAAGAAAAGCTGCAAACCTAACTTTTCCCAAGTAAAATGCCTATTATTTGTAACTTTTAACATGAGAAATATCATATTTAGGGCTTTGAGGAAATTGAAGGGTTTTTACATAACATCATCACTGTTTCAGATTTCTCATTTTGTATACTTCTTCCATTTTCATCATTCATACCAATCTCCACCTCTTTGTATCCCCACAGACATAAGTATCAGAAAGCAGAGGGGGGAAAGAAAAAGGATGAAGTACATTTCTTCATGAAAGGACAAAACACTTGACTGTGCGAGAAACTGCAGTTAAAAAAGGGTCAAAACTACAAATGCCTCTGTAAGCCTGCATGAATATTCAGTCATTTTAATGTAACTTGGAAACTACTTCAAGGAGAAAACGTGCAAAATTAATTTGAATTTTTTTTAAAAAGCAGCAGGACGTAAAAGTGATGGTATAATAGAAGATCATTATACCCTTCCGAGACAGCATTTTTGGGATAGAAAATGTGTAGAGATTTAGTTAAATAAAGCAGGTGGGTGAAATTTCAGAAGCAGTTGGCTTTACTGTGAGACAGCAATTTAGAACAATGGGTTGCCTGTCAGCTCTTGTTATTCAGTGGGGTTCAGAAAGCGTCTAGTGCCACCTATTATGAAGGCACTTTAGGCTGAGCTTTAAGACCACATATCAGAAAATGGAAGTCAGGCAGTTACATGAGCTGCAAAGCACGACCTTGTTCATATTAATACACATAATCTAACAAATTCATAGTCAGTCTTGAGCATATTTTCCAGCCCAAAGATCCTTTACAATCCCATTCACTGTCACCAATGTGTAGTACAACAGCCTCAGTTACAGAAAGCCCATAGTGCCTTTCTGCATACTGAGAAAAAATGAAAATTGACATCCTCATAGTAGCACAACGACTAAGCATAAGTCCTTATCTATCAATCATGTCATAGAATTGTTTAAGTTGTAAAGGACCTTTAAGATCATCAACTCCAAACATTAACTTAGAACTGCTAAGTCCACCACTAAACCATGCTCCAAAGCATCACATCTACAAGGCTTTTAAATAGCTCCAGGGATGGTGATTCAACCACTTCCCTGGGCAGCCTGTTTCAATGCTTGACAAGCCTTTTGAGGAAGAAATTTTTCCTAACATCCAGTCTAAACCTCCCCTGGTGCAACCTGAGGCTGTTTCCTCTTGTCCTATTGCCTGTTACTTTGGAAGAGGCTGATTGCAACCTCTGTACAACCTCCTTTCAGGTAGTTGTAGACAGCGATAAGGTCTCCCCTCAGCCTCCTTTTCTCCAGACTGAACAACCCCAGATCCCTCAGCCGCTCCTCATAAGACTTGTGCTCTAGACCCTTCACCAGCTTCGTTGCCATTCTTTGGACACACTCCAGAATCTTAATGTATTTCTTCGTTGTGAGGGGCCCAAAACTGAACACAGCATTCAAAGTGCACCTGACCAGTGCCAAGTACAGCAGGACAATCACTTCCCTAGTTCTGCTGGCCACACTATCCCTGGCAGAAGCCAGGATGCTGTTGGCCTTCTTGGCCACCTGGACACACTGCTGGCTCATATTCAGACAGCTGTCAACCAACACCCCCAGGTCCTTTTCCGCTGGGCAGCTTTCCAGCTGGTCTTCCCGAAGTCTGTAGTGTTGCACGGGGCTGTTGTGACCCAAGTGCAGGACCCAGCACTTGACCGTGTTGAACCTCATACCACTGGCGTCAGCCCATCGATCCAGCCTGCCCAGGTCTCTCCTAGAGCCTTCCTACCCTCAAGCAGATCAACACTGCCACCCAACTTGGTGTCATCTGCAAACTTGCTGAGGGTGCACTCGATCCCCTCATCCAGATCACTGATAAAGATATTAGTCTGAAACAAGCAGAGAAGCAGAGCCGCAACACAGCATTAAGATGAAGTGTACTAGCGTGACTGTTTAAGACTGGGGCTATTAAATCCAGCAGCATTAATGCCTTCCAGTATTTTCCAGGAGATATTTTCAAAAGCCATAGAAGTGACTGGTCTTTGTCTTTTTCTCAGTTTTCTATCAGCGGAGGAAGGATGCAGCTGGAATCTCTCTACTGAGCTGATCACAATCCAAGCACAAGTCTCTTGTCTACACTTCCCATTCCCACTGTGCAGTGTAGTGCACAAGATACACAGGCTTTTGTAGTGCAAACTCTGGCAAGGTGCATCAATGCCCTTTTCTGGAGTTACGCACTGGCAAATCCCATGTTTAAAAGTAGACTACCAACACATTCAGCAGTGTGTTTGTGGTGTCATATGCCACCCTCTCGATTCCAACTAAATAAAGAATTTGTGGGCATGTATTCCCGAATTTGTGGTTTTGTTCTAAGAAGGAGCTTCTGAAAGCACCCAGGGAACTGGTCATGTGCCTGTCCAGAGCAGGCTGACAGACAATGGGACTAATTCAACGATGTTTCTGAATTAGTGAATGGGATATATAGGTATGAATGCACAAACAAAAGGGCATGTGCATGCATGCAAACAGACAGGAAAATTTATTTAAATTTTAGAAAGCTCTCACAGCATGAATTATACAAACATGGAAACCTAACTTTGACTGACTTGTTGATAGAGCTTTTTTTTTTTTAATCTAAGAGAGTCGTGGAGTTATACTGAAGCATACCTACAAAACATTAGCTTAATTAAACACTGTAATGAATCATGACAGCCTAATACATTTTGGACTAGTATTAAATATAATCGTTAAACATCCTTAAACTTCCAGCAACTATTCACAGTTGACAAATTTAGCCAGGCACACGAGCTTTTCTACTCAGAAACACAGACCGTATCAGCTTTGAAACCACAGAAAAATGAAGTCATTTGCCATGGCAATTGCTCACTTCTCTATGAGCAAGAAATGACACATTGAAAAAAACCAAGCACCCAAAACTTGATTGTGAATTGCATAAGTACTTATTCAGAAAAAATGTGTTTCTATACATAATTATTTTTGCCAATTGTTACAGTTCATGTATCTAAAATTTAATCACTGAAGTGTAATTCTATGCAGTACAAAGGATACTGGAAATGGTTAAAAATAGGTTCTTTCTTTTATGTACTTCCATTGCATAAATCAAAGCCTCCACAATTTATACACGAAGTTCAAATAAACACTTCATTACAAAAATTGTATCTGTGCAAGGTGGAAGTAACATCTTTTAGTATTTATATGCTATGTTCTACATATAATCAGAATTTGGCAACTTAAAACACTCTTCTACAGTCTAGTTCAAGATCTTTCTTTCCATCTGTTTTCATTTAACTGGTCCTACTCATGAAGTAGACGCACTCCAGAAAGACCTTTTCTCTTCATATTTTATCACATCCCAAATGTGAGAAAAAAAGTTTACCTATCATTAAAATTGGTGAAAAGAACAATTTTAATAGGTTGATTCGCCATGGATATAATGGTATTTACTACGGCATTGACTTATGTGTTTTATGAATTTTATTACAAGCGACAAAGAGCACCTAGCAATAGCTATTTCTAAATATTAAAGAACAACTCTTACTTCCCTAACATTGTAGCAAAAGGTTTTTTGCAACACAGCAGTCATTAATATAATTTTGTTACCTGAAGTCCAACATTGTCTGCCTGTCCTCCTTTAACTAACTGGGAGATGAAGAGGCCGCAGCTAAATTCCACTCCACCTCTCACACTTATTCCAAGTCCTTCAGGATGCAAACGATCCAATCTCACCTCTTTCAGCTTTCTGCAAAAATGGAAGATACTCAACTACTCAGCTTTATAACACTTTGTGGCAATGACGTTTCATATGAAAGTTACACATTATTTTTCTCTATAACATTTAGGCATGAAAAAAAGCAAGTTGACTGAAGTTTGGATGGATGTGTGTTAAAGCCATCAAATATTTTCCATAAGAAAAGACATCTGCAACCACTGAAGCTGTCTGCTTCTAGAGGATTAGAGCTATAAGATTTTTTTATTATTATTAAATGCAGGAGAAATAAGAAAAGATTGTTTTGACCGCAACAAAATGAAAGCATTGGGTTTGATTCCCTTACACTGCCTTTACTAGATTAAACTACTTGGCAAACAATTTCAGGTAGCTCAAAACTGTACTTCTAGCAAATACATGAAAAGTAAAAAAAATTGTGCCCAGCTCTACACAGGCAACTGGTATTTTACTTGGAATTTGTCTGAAAACTCAGTACTTCCTGCTTGTATTTGTTAGCCACATTGTTCTGCATTCTCTTACCGTGATCTTTTTGGCGTAAGCTGATCGTATTCCACCTGGTGTTTTAATGGGATAAGTGGGCGGATAGCATCAAATAGAGGCAATCTGCTTGGTTCGTTAATCACAAGTTTTAAGTCCCCCACGAGCACTGGGAGATTCATAGATCTACAAAAACACAATGAGAAAACAGCCACAGGTAACCAACACAAATCACTATTTAATAACTTGCTGTACGTGTATCTTCAATGTTTGCATTTCCCTTCAACCTATTTATGCAAATATTGTTTTAATCAAAGCAAAATAGCCTCTGAGAAAGCAAGCTTTCTGTAAACAAACAGGAATAACAACTACCTCCTTCAAAATTACTGAAAAATCCTATATATTGCCTTTAGCTTTTAAGGTCACATGCATCACTTTTACAGATGACATCTTTAATTTCAGAGTCTCAAAAAGATTTATGGAACTGTCTACTACACTTTTCTCTCCTTATTAGTTAGCAATCTTTCTAAGTCAATCTAGGCTACAAGCTCCTTCCTCTCCTAAACTTAGGGGACTGACAAATTGTTTTGATACAGGAAAAAAAAATAAAAATCACAATGCTCAGTAGCTAGAAGACAGACTTATTTTTTTTTCCAAATCAAAATTGAAGGACCATCAACCAATAAACAAAATCTACAGAAGTTAAACTGCTGTGAACAACTGTTTTATGAGAGTTATACAAAGTAGTATCCTTGATACAGTCAGCACTCAGACAGTTGTAGGTTTA
The DNA here is from genome assembly GCF_963924245.1 of Chroicocephalus ridibundus. Classification (NCBI taxonomy): domain Eukaryota; kingdom Metazoa; phylum Chordata; class Aves; order Charadriiformes; family Laridae; genus Chroicocephalus; species Chroicocephalus ridibundus. The sequence goes on from NC_086287.1 coordinate 16,188,915, forward strand.
GAAAGTGTACTTCGTTGTCCGAGTGGAAGAACAGCTCCTCAAGGTTCAGTGGAGCTACACAACATCCACTTAAACTTAGTCTAAATTATTTGCTGTTCTCTCTCTTATAATTTACATTTCCTGGCATACCATATTTCTGAGGTGTATGCCTCAGAATACAGATCAGGAATGCATATTACATGGGATTAGAGGTAAAATACTTTTGGAAATGCTGTTCACAGTGAAGCAGACATTAAATGTTATCTCCAACAGCAATTGCACATATTTTTGCCCTGGAGTACTTCATAATATATTGCAGAAAAGTCACATATCATCAGCATATGTTCATAGAAATATTGGAAATTCTGCTCAAGTCATTGCAATTTTGGAAATTGAAGGAAAGTTACTATGTGCATTGTTAATTTTGTAACTGCAAGAAGATTTTAAATAATTAAGAGCTTCTGAATCAACGAGCTTTCCAAACAAGAGGCTTTATCAATGGAGAGGCAATTAGACAGACCTGAGTGAAACTGAATCAGATATGCAGCTGAATACACCCATAACTATAGCTCAGTGCAAACATCAGATGGAAACGTCTACATTTCACTCAGATGAGATGCTATTAATTAAGATATGAATGGAAACAATGTCTATCAGAGCCAGTTCTCTATGACGAGTGGAAAATACATTCTCATCTTCTTTGAAAAACAATGGATCAGACGCTGATCTCATTTGCAATGATACAGGTCCTAAGCAACTGTGGTTTAAATCAGTTCAGCAAAAGGATTGGTAATAGGCCTATCAACTTACCATTTTTTACCCATTATGCTGTAATAAGCCAGAGTTGTTAAACATGCCAGATTCCCAGATTAATTTTTTTCAGCTTTCCGGTAACAGTTGCAAATAAATTTTTATCTGAATAGTTATCAAAAAATCTTTGAAAAGCAAACTCAATGAAAACCTCTATTGCAAACAAATAAGCACTATTTGGAAATATTAACAAATTTGATCAATGCTCTCTCCTTTTCCTAAGAACAGTTTTATCATTCAAGTGCTTCCCCCCCACCGTCCCCATACGAGTCCACCAAATTCTTTTACAAAACTGCCAAGTCATAAAACCAAAGTAACTTTATGGGTGGTTACAGACATGCTCCTTCCTTGTCTGCAGGCTACACTGTAAAAGTGTAAGACTTCATTAAACACAATGAAAACTATTACTTCAACTACTTTTCTAGTAGCGTAGAGAACCACCACTTAAAATCTTGAATACTCACTCTTTACGTTTAAAAACATTAGTAAAATTCTACATGAACATATATAAAGCTAGATCTTACTGGTGATACATCCGCAGCACATCATAAAGGTAATCTTTCTCCGCTTCATTGTCAATTAGTAGATTAACCTGAAAACCCAAGGACATTATTGTAAATCTCTAACTAAATAGCCACAAATGTTGAACACAGAAGACTTTCACAAATTCTTAAGCCACAGAGCAAAGATTTCAACAGGCAAACACTTTTTTTTTTTCTAAAAAATAAACACTTTTTTGCAATAGAGTATTACCTCACAATGTGAAACTTAAGACTTTCTAAAATCAGTATTACAACAGTTGGTCAAAGTGGTAAATACCGATACATTCTGTAAGCTAGATTTCCCCTCAGCTGCAATATTATTACAATAATATCATATTTGCCTTACCTGATAATCACTGTACTGTTGAATAAATGTTTTCAGAAACCTTTTTGGCCATTCATTAACATAGCACATGCTGTCACAGATAAAACCACCACACTGAGATGATTATAATCTATATTCTGTCATCCAAACCACTGATTTCAGGATCTGAGTTACGCCAGCTGCTACGCTACTGTTCCTCTTTGCTCTCAGCTCTTAACTGATAGAACTTGCTAGTTATTCTTTCCTCCCCCACGTTTACTTAAACCAGTGTCATATTACTATGTCTGCTCTTAGATAACTACAATAAAATTAAGCAAAAAAACCCCCAAGAATTCTCATATGAGGAGTTCAACTTATGTTCAGTGACAGTGAGACCCCCATTGATCTTACGTTCAGCGAGGGGTCACATCACATTAGTTTTACATTTGGACAAGCCTAATGTTTAGGAGAACAATTTACATCTGACCTAAAAGCTAATATTACTGTGACATGAAGTCTGAGGACCAATTTGCATACTTAAAGAAAGGCCCATTCTTTCTAGGTTTGCGTTATATCCTAGATGAAATACATGCTTCATATTCCCTTTGTCCCTTTTGGCTCTCTAAAGCCAGCAATGCTCCACATACAAGTGGTTTTCTATTACTTGTTTCCTCTGGAAAAAGACACTTGCAAAACCCCTAAAGGCCAAAAAGCTACATGTAGGACAAGATTGCTTGACAGAAATACCAGCGAGTACACCAATTTATTCACAGTGAATTTCAAAACATAGAAGAAAAGTCTGCCTTAAAAGGAAATAAAACAGTTGCAATAAAAATACCAATACTGTCCATAGGTTCAAGGCAAGGTAACACGTGCAAAATTAAGTCCAACATCCATTTTTTCCTTCCCCATCAGGAAAAAATATAACATATAAATCAGCTTCAGTTCTAGCATATAGAACTCAATCCCTAGTGCTAGCTAAGGTGCTGTATGAGCAGTGTCTCATGAAGAACATTAAATGTTTAAGCACATCAACCCCACACAACAACAAGCAAAACCATCACCATCTTTTCCCCTGATTGGGAAAGCAACTAGTAACAACATCCCATTTTTCTCCTGATATGCTAGCTAGATAGTGCTGTCTCCTACTGCCTCTCAGGAACCAGAGGGCCATACCTACATTCTGCCATTCCTTCTCACAAAACATTCAGTCTTTCTGTTTGATTCACACACTTCTCACCCCGCACCAGCAACTTCCTTATCCTCTGACAAAAACACTCAAGTGACTTCTTATATATTCAGAATGCTACAGCTGGGTTAATCTTCCTCGTGCATCTCTAATTAGGTCATTCTTCTCCTGCTGCCTTCTATTCCACCAATCATTACTTCATTGTAACCACCTGCATCTCTTACAATTTTCCTAATTCATTAACTCCTTGGGACAGCCTTACTTTAGACATGCACTTTACCTAGGCTTATCAACAGCTTCTAAGAACTGAGCCTAATTTCATAAATCCTAGAAGAACATGCCCCCACATGTTAAGGAAAAAAAAAAAAAAATCAGTGGTGACATGATGTAACTTGGATCAGAGGATTATTTTACTATCTATTTCTCGAGAAAATAACTGTGGAGGCATGGGATTATGATTTCACAGTTTTTAAACCAAAAATATTAAAAAATCATCTGGACAGAGTCCCTGGCAACCTGCTCTAGGGGGGATGGAGCAGATGACCTCCAGAGGTTGCTTCCAACTTCAACCTGTGATTAGTTACAGGTATCTTCATAGTAATTGCATAATTTATAATCCTAGAACACAAAGAGAGTTGCTTATGATCTATTCTTTACTATATAAAATGCACTGTTTTTCACAGACATCAATAAGGAGTCATCACAAAACTGCACCTACATACAAAAGTAAAATAAAATCTGGCGACAAGTCTATATAAGTTCATTCAGTAGCATAGAAGTTGTGGGGAAAAAGGCACTTTTTGGTGTGGAAAAAGTTCAGATTACAATAACGCACTACTGTAGCATTAGTTCAATCTGTCAGCTTTCAAAAAATAACACAAAGTTCTATTTAAGCTACTCAGCCTTTGAAAAATTACTGAGGGGAATGGAAGAACTGGGCAATTATTTGCATATATTACATATTTTGCATTGCTGCCTGGTTGATAGGGAGAACTGAATAAAATTGGTAAGAAAAAAGAATAACGTGAAAGTGTCAAATAATTGAGGAAACTCAGATCCCGCGGCTCAGCATTTTCACTGTTTTGACAGAGAAGAATTAAGTATCCGAGACATTAAAATTGCCACAGAAGCCACTAGAAGCAGGACTATACAGAATAATTTAAAGGCCTATTCCAGTATCCTCTTAGTCAGATAAAATTTTCAGTCAGACATGCATCCTACTTATTTGCACCAACAAACACTAAGTCTTATGTTATCAGGGGTGGGACTAGAATGATTTATGAACTATAGCAGCAATGAAAGGGAAAGGGTTTAAAGTTCAAGATGGTAACCATCTGCCTAGGAACCTGAGTCTTTATAGATAGGTTGCACAATCCACTGTTGAGTTATACAGTAATAGGTAGCAAGCAGAAACAACTTGCTAGAGGGCAACAGTCATCACTACGGAGTATCCAGGTCCTTAATGTTTTTGAACTTCAGTTTGTCATATAGATGTTTTTTTTGCAGCCCTTCTACTTCACTGTAACAATTCTTCAGTTAATGGCTTTATTACCAGGTGATACTTCTAGAAAATGCAGCATTACACTGCTTTGAAGAAACTCCACTGAAGTAGAGTGAAGCTGACCAAAAAAACCCAACCAATCTCCCCCACAAAAAAACCCAAAGGGCCACAAAACAGGACTGAAAACTTTGGTCTGAGAGAGTCTTAAATAGCTGTGGAAAAACATCTTTTAGATGTGTAAATAATTTTCTCCCTCATCTCCTTAAGCACAGATTACTTTGCTCACACAATTTAGAACTCTGCTGAGCACTCATTTAACTGGGTAAATGACAAAATGACGTGCCAGGCAGACTGAGCCGCTCCGTGTATCAAGTGTATTTGCACATGACTGCACATGCACAACGGCACTGGTGAATGTTAAGATGGAACCAGAGCCTCCCGAGCGCCGGCTGGCAGCGCACAGGGCTGCGGCTGCCACCGGCCCGGGCCTGGACTTCAGCACCTGCACTTTTGCCTTCCCTGAACTGGGCGCAACATTTTTTACGTGATATTAAAAATAAAATGAATTGTAACAAGCCCTGAAAAAGCTCATGCGCTAAGGAATGTTTCTCCTCTTCTCTCCCTCCCTTTTAAAGGGTTTTAAAGTTTTACAACCACCCCTCTCACAGGAGGCTGCCACCCGCGCCATCGGCAGGGCAGCGACAACTTTCCCGAGCTCCCCCCTTCCGCGCCGCTCACTCCGGGATACGGGCAGCCTTCGGGCAGGGCCAGCAGGACGCCCCAGGCCTTCCCGGCGCCCAGCCCCCGCCCGCCGCTTCGCCTCCTTCCCTTCCTGCAGCCCGCGGCGGAGCGGCTCTGCCCGCAGCCTGCGCTCGCCCACCGAGGCGACCCCAGGCGTCCCTGGGCCCCACTACTCTTACCTTGTGCCGGAACTCACGGGCCACCCTGCGCTCCATGCTGAGCTGGGTGCGGGCGCGGTGCGGAGCGGGGCGGCTGCGCCGGTGAGGCCGCGCCCCGGGGCGGTGGGAGGCGCGCCCGTCGCGCTCCTCGCCCGCCGCCGCCTACAGCATCCCCGGCCCTCGCCCGCCCTCGCCGCCGCTCCAATACCTCGCTGCGTTAGCGGCACGAGCCACCGGGCAGCGATAACCTCCCCGCGACCCCAGGCTTTGCTTGTTTAAGGCCAAAGCAAAAAGAGAAAGTAAAAGAAAAGCCCCCCCCCCGAATGTTACCTGGCCTTTTCCCGGGGCTGATTTTTCCAACTGGTGCTTCTCATACGGCACGGAGCTCACATCCAAACTTCTCTTTTGTATTTGTAGGTATGTTCATCACTAGCCCTACTATTTAAAAAATGCATGAAGGTGTGAAATTTAAAGCATGCTAACACCTGGAGGGGGGGGAGAGGGAGAAAAAGAACTTGCTTCCATAAATTTCTCTACTGCAAATAATCTCTTTTTTTTTTTATTTTCAGGTAAACAGGGTGAATCTGATGTATCGCTGTGTAATTCTGATTTCTACCAGCCTTCCCCACTAACAGAATATTGTTGCTTATGAATGTAGTCTCTGACATGCCTACTGTGAGTAACTGCGTAAGAATCAAGCTCAGTGTGCCTGAAAAGGACCCTATTTCAGAATAATCTCTTTTAGGTTTTTTTGTCTTGGGCTGGTTCTTCTCCCACTTTCCCTACTGTAGTACATGATAACAAAGACTTCTGCAACCAAGGCTGGAAGCAAGTGGAGGAGACCTGCCAACCTATGTCCCTTAGTCACCCTGGGGAATCAGCTTTACGCACATAACTCCAGAGGGAATGTGATTTAGGTAAGCACAGGTAAGCACACTGCTCCTCCTTCCAACAGAGTGGGAACTTGTATGAATACATAAAAAGGCATGATAAAAAAAAATCCATACTGCTAAATACAAACCTGTTTTATTATTTCTGTGTGATAACCTTTGTAAGCTACACCAGCTCCTCTAGAAATTGCTCTTACCCCTTTCAGAAGATGGCTTCGCTGTATTGGAACAATTCAATGGGATGTACACTACCCATTTTTCATATCAGGTGTCAGGAATAAGAGAGGAATGCATTTTAAGCCTCTGTACAAATAAATACAAAAACTGTTTTCAGAAAACAATTTTCTGTGAGAAGTGCAACTATTAGTACACAAATAATTTGTCTTCTATCCAAACTCCAGTATCACACAATATTGAAAAGCTATCTCATCTAAGCATTAGACACACAGATACAGTGTTTCTTCCCGGAGTACGCAAACTAAAATTGTCTTATAATTGAAAAGAGAAGGAAGGAGATACATGAAATTTAAATGACACATAAAATACCATGTATGTTTCCTTTAAATTTACATACAGACTATAACAATCATTGATATCTATCAATTGCTTCTAGAAGACTTTTCAGGAATTTTATAAGCTGAAAGTTAAGTACATTGGAAAGTTACTTTTTCATATAGATAAATTTTCCAGGAGTCAAACTCCTCCATGTAGTAAAATATAGTGGTGTTAACTTAATTTGGTGATCTGAAAACTGCTCTGAAACATCAGGTAAAGGACACATCACAGAAAGGAATGAACTTGGTGGCTGTTAGTCTGCTGTTACATGAATTCCGGTCCTCTACTGTGAATAAACACAAAGCAAACAAACCCACAAAGCTACCCAATGCTCCCAAACTGGAAGTTTGATAATCAGAAAACTTATGAGATTGTTCTGAAGTTTACATTACTTCAAATATGTCATATTAAAAGATGGTACCATTATGACTGTTTATTAGGTTTTGATAATGAAATATTTCACAGCAAGAAATCAAATTGCATCCAAATTAGCATCAGACTAGTTTCAAGTTTGCTACTTGTGGGAACAACACTTGTGGGTACATTAAGGGAAAATTAATAAAGTGGGCAGCCCTTTTAGTAGGCAAAGAAATACATTAAAATGTGTGTTGTGTAAACTGATTCCTGTTGCTTTTAATCTACTTTTTCTACTTCCATTAATGTAATCTGGACCAGAGAAAGTGCACCAAAGCCTGGTGCATTCAGAGTAGATGGGCTCTGCTACAGGCTGAGGCTAGCATGTAATTCTAAATATCTGTTTGGGGTTATTGGGAAAAAGGCTGTGCGGAAGGAAAATAATATCTTTTCTGTCTCACTTTCTTTTCTCTCATACGCATTCTCCCTCCAACATTTACAGAAGAGAACAGAATTCTCAGCGAAAACATCACTAGTTTTCCATCATTTCATTAGAAATGAAACACTTGTTGCAGCAAGAAACACAATCCACAGGGACAAATTACAAAGGCAGAAAAGAGATCTTTTTAATGACTTACTGTTAACAGACTTCCCAAAGCAGTCAGAAAAGGCCCCTTTTCATCTGAGACAGTTTCTCACCTGGTATGGGCAGCTTCTAAAGCTTCTGTTATAAGATATGCAAACCTGAAGAATGATGGGGAGGGAGGCAGCAGCAGATGGGAGAGGGAAGAGAACAGAAAAAAGGTTACAGTGACAGGAAGAGGTGAGAGAAAAGGCAAAAAAATAATGGAAGAAAGGTAAAACAGACAGAAAATTTAATCACAAGAGGAAAAAAAAAAGAATAAACCTGGAAAACGGTCCACAAAGAACTCAAAATTCAGGAGTGTGCATTTATAGTAACAATAAGTTATCAGAAGTTGCGGAACTAGCCCATACGCATTGGCTGCCTGCCGCATTCAGTTCGTGTTTTACTCCTGCCTTTCATCACTCAGGTTCTGACACCTGTTTCAGCGGGTCGGGGGCAATGCTCCCTGTTTAGCACGGACAACGCTCGCTGCCCCTCGGCACAAGCAGGCGGCTCCCCGCAAGCTGCCCGTTCCCGGCCGTGCGACATTGCCAGCAGCGAGCGCGAAGCAGCCCCGGGTTCCATGGCGCTAGAAGCGGGGCGCAGCCTCGCACCCCACCGCGGGGGTCTCGGCTCCTGACGAGAAGCCGCAACACTAAATCCTTTCCTAAACCCCAGGAGAACGGCAAAGTGAAAATAAACATGAGGAGCCAGAGGAGTTAGTGCCCGGCACAGGTAGTCAGGGAGAAGCCTTAGTAGGGCCGGATCCGCTCGGCTGCAGAGGCCAGCCCGGGGCTAGGAGCTGTGCTGCGAGGCGAGGCGTACCGCCTGGGGTGGGTGCTCAGGAAAGGGGCGGAGGGCGGGTGGGCGGTTGATAAACCCCCCGGCCGCCCCGCCCCCGAGGGCGGGATGAGCCCAGGGCGCAGGTAGCGGCTGGTGCTGAGGGCCACTCCGCGGGAAACAGCCGCTGCTCAGTCCCCATGGAGGCCCAGCTTCTCCTCGGGGTGCTGCTGTGTGTCTGGCTGTCACCGGGTGAGCCTCCCGCTGGGCTGGGCGCAAGGGCAGGACGGGAGGGAGGAAGCAGAGGGTAGTCCCGGCCATCACTAACCTTGTGCCTTTGCCTTCCAGCTCTGTCTCCATGGGGTGCCCGGGCCCAGCTCCCTGTCGGCGGGGACTTACCGCTCCCTAGGTGAGAGCCAGCCGGGGCGTGGTGGGGCTCCTTTCCCTCAGGCAGCCCTGAGGGGGGGCTGGGTGGGGTGGGCTGTACGGGACGAGTAAACCCAGCCTTGTTCTCCTGCTCTCAGGCGCGACAGCGCCGCGGGACCTCGGAGAGGGGATGGCCTCGCCGCGGCGACGCAGGTAGGGGGATGTGGGCTGGGCGCTGTGAGGGGCGGCGGGCGGGCATGGCCGCGACTCCTTGGGGGAGACGAGGCTGCCGGGAGGTCTGACTTCTGTCTGAGGAGCCCTCCCCGCCGTCGGTTGCCTCGAACCGGGGCTCAGGAGGCGAGGTGGTGCCGTCGCTCCTGGCCCAAGATGGTGCCCGGTTTTCCCGCCCTGTGCCGCCGCCTGAGGGGTTGGTTGGCGGCGGAGGTCTGAGGGACGGGTGTTCTGGTTGTCGCTAGGATAATGCATTTCTCGTATCTCACCTGAATATGCCTGTATGTTACCATGATACTGTCGGTGTTTCTGATGGCTGCCCTACCCTTTGTGATTCTTCAGGACTTGCCCTTTAAACAGCTTTGAATGTGTATTTTATCCCAACCATAAGGAGTATCAGTCATGAATGAAAGGGAGCTTGGGGCTTAAAGTATTTAAGCAGGGAGGGAAGGTGGTAGCTAGAGCTTCAGCTCGTTCAGACGTAGTTATATGCAGTATGAAGCATCCTTGCTCCAGCAAAAGCCATGGTCTGGTCTGGCTCATCCAGCAATAATCGCTTTGTGGGAGCCTTTTCACTTCTCGGTGGAAGTAAACGAGCTGGCAGTATCAGATCGCTACAACTCAGTACGGGTTTTTGGATGTGGTTTATCTTGGCAGCCCAACTATATCATTCGTGGTGTGTTGCTGAAATGTAATTAGGGTGTGTGGTTCCCGCTCCCTTGTTTGAGGGTGGGAAGAGGAAAGTTTGCTTTGTAGCCCTTGTTTGCGGCTCTGCAGAGGAGTTGCCTTTCTTTCTCCCTGCTCTTTCTGGGAGAAGCTCAGCGGAGAGAAAAATGTGCCACAGGTAACTGCAAACAGGTTGTTTGAGGTCTCCCCCAAGAATTCAGGATACAGTAATAGACTCTTTGTTTCCTTCTGTGCTAGCCCACTGAGCAGAAATCTTCAGTAAGAAATATGCTTAGGAAAAAGAAAAAAAATAATTCAATATTAGTTTTAAAAAGGTGAGAACCTGAAGAATAGTTGTTCTAGCCATTTGAACTGTCTAAACCCAACAATTATGGATTTTTACATGTTCTTGCTTTTAATAAGCTTCTTCAAGGGGAGAAGCAACAGTATGTGATGGTGGTTGAGCCCTCGTCAGAATTTTATGTCCATGGAGACTCAGTTAATGACATAGCTTCTGAGATAGGTTTTCCGTCAAATGTCTAAATAGATATTTAGAATACAGAAAACACCTGCTATTCTAAAAATATGTTGCAGAACTGTGCACAAGACTGAGAAATTTGAATGATAAAACTCTATGGCGTGAAAATTAAATGCTATATATCTAACCAAGTCCTTAGGTAAAATTATGTAGATGTATCAGGTTCTGTTTTTAATGTTATTTTGGAAATATTTTGCATAGTTATTTGTATCACTGTAGACATCATGCATTGTGGCTAATATTGTTTATTAACAGGTACTGTATTTGTCACTGAATTTTCCTTAATGAAAACTGTATTCTGTAATTAATGTGTCACTGAAATATGAACATTTTAGAGGATATAGCTACTGCTCTTCATGAGGTGAAGTAATAACATGAAATGGCTGTAACATCTATGTTAAGTAAACTAGGTAAATGTAATTAGATGCATCTTTAATAAGGAAAAACTTACTGTCATAAGTCATTGGCTTCTGAGGATCAAAAAGCTCATGTTAAATTGGGAAAAATTGTACTCACCCTAGAGGTAGGCAGTTCTAGAACAAAGACAGGAGGCTATAGAGAAGGTGAGCAACACGGTTTTAATAAAGGCATACTAATTAGGAGGTATACATCTACCTGTCATGAGCATGGCAATAAAACCATATCCTGAAAAAATATCAATGGATTTTTTGTAACTTGGGTAAACAGGTCTGCTCTTCTGTTGTCTCAAGTAGACGATATAGACTGAATTGGCTTTTGTGATTTGATGTATTGCTGGCTTTTTTTTTTTCTTCCCCTAAAGGAAACATGAGTTTTTAAGTTTTGAAGAACTCTTTAGGGCGCCTTTATAGATCAGTGTTGCTTTCACTTCTGCATGATAGCACATCCTACAGGACTGATTGTTTTGTGCAGACTAAAACCACAAGTTAATATTATTCCCTTAAAGCATATTTTCTCCAAGAGCTGGTATGGAAATTATTTTCTGAGTAAATTGTCTTGGATATTGTTTCCTCTCAAAGAAAAATTGTGGGGAATAATAAGCCACTTATACGTGCTCAGGTGCTTTACTATACCTTTCATTCATTAGAATGCTCCTTTTAAGATGGGTTGTCTTTGTTCTCAAGTTTCCTTGAACCTGAGCATTCAAAGCTGCATCTAAAAGAGCAATTTCACATATCCTATCTACAGTACCTCTTTGTATAAATAACTGGGTTTGTACCTAGTCCCATTTCTCTGTAAATGGGGTAGACAAGATCATAAATTTTAAATAAAGTGCTAAAACTTTCAACTTCCAAGAAGATGGGAAGGAACTCATGTGTTCACACATCATACCTAAACTGTGCACTATACTTCAGTAAAACAGTATATAATAATGTTATCCCTCCAATTTACATAGAAGCTGTCAGATGGCTACTGACGATGACTGACTTTTAAGCTGTTAACAGCTAACCTGGGGGTTTTCCCCCCGCTTCCCCAAAGCATTGATGTGAGTTCTTGTTGTGGTATTCTGGTAGGACTCAGTATGTTTCTGGTTCAGAAGTGATACAGCTGCCACTGTGTAAATAATTTGAGTTTGGAAAGAGAGTGGAGGGATTTGTGATGTGACTAGCATCACTGATAGATGGAAGAATGAAGTGGAAGTTGGATTAATAGATGAATATGGCAAGAATGAGTGGGGGAGTCAAAGTATCATGACATACCAATTTGTGAAAATGATTACAAAGTCTGATAGACTAGAAATGCTTGGGTTCCAAAAGGCAATTTATTGGAGAAAAAGGAAGCTTCACTTAATACAGTATTGAGAATTAATACAAGAAAACTCAAGATACCTTGCTGCTGACTGTTGAAGGCAGAAGTGCTTACAAGAAAGGAAACACGAGAGAATAAAATCTTCAGTCTGTCATAATGTATTTTTGAATGTTGGAACAACAAGAAAAGATTAAGGAGGATATGGTAGGAAATGTTTTGAAAACTAACCTGGGTGTTTATGATTTTGTTAAAAACAAACAAAAAACCACCACAAAACAAACCTGTTGATTTTGCTGGGTGAAGCAGTGAGCTTACTAAAAATCATAAATTTACTGATAGACTTTGAAGAGATTTTTTTTGAAGTGTTTTGGCTATAGCTGCTGATTTCTTTGTTCTTTCTGAAAGGAGTCTGGAATGGCAGTTTATAATGCTTCATCTACTGCGATATCCTTATCTCGGAACAAGAGACTTCACAATATGAAATGTGGACCATCTGGTAAGTTACTTATGTTTCTACATGAAGTAACTTCAATTGTCCTTTATATTCTGCATCATTTAATTATTTTATGAAGAAAAAAACCTAAAATAACTAATACAGCCTTCAATATAAGGGGCCTCTACCTTGATTGGCCTTAAAGGACTACAGGAATATGGCAACTTATCATGGGGTTTGACCTAGCTTTAGGTTTATACCAGGTTTTGGTTTGATCATTTGAAAGACTGTCTCTAACTGCAGGTTTTCTACCAAAGAGCTTTCAGCAGGGAAATCTGCTCTTGTTGTGGAAAAAAAGATGTGGCTTGCTAAAATCCACTTAAAGATGTGAATTGCTGCCTAGATGCCATTAAATTACCTGTCTTATATCTCTTCTGTGTTTGGAGGTTTCTTGTTTGTTACTTTTCTGCTGAGGTAATCTATGAATGCTTTTCGTGTGTGTAATCTATGGGTTAGCAGGATGAGGTACTTCTAGCCACCGGCTTGCAGTGGTGGGCATTTGCTTGAGGAATTTGCATCTTGTCTTTTTTGGTTCATCTTATTTTCAGCGGTGAAATGCACAGGCTTAAATCTCTTTGCTCAAGGGTAAAGATCCCATATATTAGCTCTTCTGTAGAGCCTGTGTCATGCTTGCCTTGTACAAAGGGGAAACATGAGGCAAAGTAATTCAGAATAATTTTAGTGTTGCAAAACCTCTTGTTTCTCTTCAGTCAGCCTGATTGGTTGCATTGGATGTGTGACCTAACTAATAGTGAATAGTCTGGATTTGCATCCCCTGCTTTTATATCACAAAATGCAAGACTGATGTGTAGATTGGACTCTGATCAGTTGTGATTAGGGTTGTGTTATCCCCAAAAGCTTTTAATGTCTTTGTTTAATACATACTGTTTTCAGAAGCTTTTGAGAAGTGTGTAGCTGAATGTGGGGGAATAATAGCAGGGTCTAGAGAAGCATGATATTACTCAAATAAAAACGATTACTTATGAACCTTGCCAGTATATGAAAAATATCATATATGTATATTGTGTACCATAAAACTGCTTTGCAAGTATAGCAGTCTATACCAGTAAAAATCCCTCTGCTTTTGAGGGTTGCACCAGCTTAATGACCAAGAAGTAGTTCTTTTCTTAGCTCTCCTTTTTTTTTTTTTTTTTTTAACCAAATAAAGCAGCTTCCAAAAAGATGCGCAAATCATGCTGAGAAATTTGTTGCCATAATAATTGTTTGGTTCCCTGGGTTTATTTTTTGCCAAGTGAAAATTCCTTTAATGGAACCAGTGGATTTCACGTTTTGCTTCAGAGCAAGCAGCTGGAAAAAAAGACTTATAAGATGCATTGTGCTACTGTTAAAGTGTGCAATAATAAACTTGTGCATAAAGCCTTGGCAAGACTCTTACAAATGGTTTATGTACAAGTTTATTGCTTCTTAAGTAGGCCTAATACTTAAGAAAGAGAAGAACAAATCTATAACGAAGGAGAATGAAATGAGTAGTAAGTCTACCCATCACATGTCTAAGCTTTTAAAGGAGAATGTAGTTATGATGGCAAGAGCTATGCTTCATTGCCCTCTGCAGATGTAATAGGACAGACTTCTGTTTTCTTTCTAATGCCTATTTCTATAGGGCAAAAATATTTCATAAGGATTTTCCATTTCTGATGTACTTGCTCTGGCAAGACAATGTTGGTGGAGACATAATTTAAAAATTATTGATGGTTGCCCATACTTGAAGGCACATAAAATCAGGATTATTAAACTCTCTGGTCAGTGGAATACCTACACTTGGAAGTTTCCTTTTGAAATCCCAGTAAACTGTGTGGAAGATGGAATCCATTGTTGTCTGTGCGCAAAAGACATACTGAAAACAAAACAAAAGAACAACCTGATCTGCCTTGTGCAAGAGTTCAGTAACACGCTCTAAATGCTTAGAACAATAGTTTTGTTTTGGCTCTTCCCATTTGACTAGAGATGCAATCTGCTATAGCTCTGCCCACGGACTAGGGTTTACACTAATCTGGAGATACATGAAATAGTAAATTGATGTGGGGTTTGTGTGTTTGGTTTTTTGCATTTTTTTTTTTTAAACTCAGAAAGGTAGGTTGTTAGCTTCTTTCTCTAGTTTAGTGATGTCCCTGAAAATTATGACATATTTATAAAACTGATTATAACGGACTTATATTTCATTCTATTACAGTAAATTCTTGTTGCAATAACGTTTTTCTTGCTTCCTATAACTCTGTCGATATCGACAAACTAACATGTTTTATGTGGAATTTTTTGTATGAGGAGAGCATGATTTATTGTACAATAGATCTCTCTACCATTGTATTAGTCAACTGAAAGTAGTTTAGAAAGCAATGTAATGCCTTATATGTCAAGGGAACAAAAATTTGGTATAGTACAAGTAAATGCCAAGAGATAAATTCTTGTGTTAGTTTCTTGTACCCAGGGAGTATGGGATTTGAGTTTTGAAACGCTTATCAGAATAACTTACAGCAGTTAACATGTAGTTTACATAGATGTTAAACTTGCAACTTCCTTCCACACATCTGTTTTTCATGCAAAGTTAAAGAAAAAAAACCAAGCAAAACAAACAAAAAAGCAGAGCTAAAGTATACGAAGAATGCGTGACAGGCAAAACAAATTATTTCTGGAAGTAAGTTTCAAACTACTGCTGAAAATTCTGAACAGATGAAACACTTCAAATTTTCCTGTGTTGAAAACCTGTATCAGGCATGTCTTTAACGTTTAAAGTCACTGTTACTATAGAAGGTACTTGTCCCTTACAATATGTGTGTTGATTTCAAAGAGGTGCACCAGAGCAGAAAATCTGCAACCAACTGGAAGACTCTTAGTATTGCAGGATTAAAATTACATCCTACTCATTCACCTCAATCTCAGAAAGGAAAATTTTACATCCTGGTGTAATGAGATCTTTGTCCTCATTTCAGGGCTGTATTGCATGCTGTTGAAGCCTGTATGCCACAGAAAACTTGTGCCATTACAGACAGATGCTTTCAAAGACTATGAAGGATAAAAGATAATGCAAGAAATATTAGTTTTATTAGTTCTCCTGTAATCAAAAGGACACCTGAAAGCTTTCTAGAGAAAGTGTGCAATGGAAATGATGCAGGTGTACAAAATATAAAATTTCAAGAACGTTGACAGCAAAAGTTTAAATATTCAATTTTAAGCGTACTTTCTCTCTTTTATGCATGGCTATAGGTGTCTTGCAAATTCTTATCCCAAACTGCTTTGTTTTTTCACTTTTCCATTTCAGAATAAAATTTGCTCATTTTTAAAAAATTGATCTTTTTGGTAGTTTGATAACCTTCAGAGAGACCTCTCACATACACTTGCATAAAGCTTTTAAAATGTGCCATCTTTTAAAGAATCTGAAAATTATAAAGTCTTTGTCTGTTTCTGCAAATGACTCTCTGGAGCTCTGAAACTGTTTGGGCCAAAATTGATAAATAGTCAGAATCACAAGAACTGAGGGAACAGGCTGGACCTTGTACCTACCTAGCTTAAATAAAATTTGATCACTTTCACATCTCTAAATTAATCTTTCATGCTTCAACTTTTCTGTCCAAGTGAAAGTAGTAATGAATATCCTAAAAGGAAACCTGTCTTCATAGATTTACAATAAACAAATTTTTCATGCCACTTCTTAAAGTAACAAAATACAGAATTCCAACAATAGGAAGTGCTTAATGTTTTACAGAAAAATACCCATAAGAAGGTCCACATCAGTTACAAATCTTCAAGAATTAATAGTGTATTGATGGTAATGGTATATTACAGTGAAGTCAATTCAGTTGGAGCAACTGGATTGATGTGATAGTTAAAACAAAAATCAAGTATTTAAAAGTTTATGCATATGGTAATTTGAATAGTCAGACATGTTCTTGAATGTGTTGGCTTGTTTTTACTTTGAAAAAACTTTAATTTAGATGTCTCTTTCATTTAGTATCTTAACTTTGGTATGGGGTACAGATACGTGTTTTCTTTGCAGTTACCTCTTTGTGCTCCAAGAGTAGAGCTGTTCTTCAGTAACTGTATCTTACTTCATACTGAAGGGCTTCACATTATGCGAATTACTTTCAGCTATTCTAATTTTATTCCTAATAAACTGTTAAAAGTTCTAAAGAACAAATCATGGGTGAGCAAACCTGTACATATAGTTGATTTGTAACTGAAATAAGTTCAGTTGCTTTTGCCAATAAAGGTTGTACCAGGTGATGATCCTTGAGGTCCCTTCCAACCTGGTATTTTATGATTCAAGAGATCTTAAGTATTCATGTGAGTAGTAATGTACTCTTATAAGTAATACTAATGTACTCGTATAAGTAGTAACTACTAAGAAGTAATAATAGTAGAAAGCATAAGAAACTAAGTGGATACAGTATCATAGATACAAACCCACAAAATATTGCACCTATAATAATATTTCAAAATAAATGCTTATTTTGATGAAGGTGCAAGATGCCTTTGAACAGTTATCATATGAAATTGGCAGAACTTGTGCTTGGAGCTCAGGTCATGAACATTTGAAAGGCCAGAGGTGGGTGGGACTGTACTGTATTTCAAAATGGATTTTGGAACTTTGTTTTGTCAGGTCTACGTAATGCTATATAAAACATGTCTTTTCAGAGAGCAACAGCAGTGATGATTTCAGTGAAGCTTGGACACTGATCTCCATAAAACACTTGCAATGAAATGCAAACAGGCTAGATTAGTCTCACTTTTCCAAAGGCTGTGATAAATAGCGGGCATGAGGTTCTGCTACTGCCCTGGCCTGAAGGCTCTCACTGCCTGATGCTGAAGAATTAAGAGGGAGATGAACTAAATGGAGTTCCAGCTGCCCAAGGGACTAAAATAACCCTGTCCTCATATTGCATGAGGTTGCAGCCTATTCAGTAATTACCAGATGGTTAGAGTATTTAAGCAATGAGAGGAGCAGGGAAGAATTCAGGCTTCTGTTATAAGATGATCCCAAGTCTTCATCCTGTTCAATAAAGAAGGAATTTGAGACAAGTTGCTTCATGGCGACAATGGTCATATTATCAGAGTGGCTTGCAGGTTGTAATGGCACCACTGGTTAGACATCACATTATTACTTACATGGGTCGAATCATGTTACTTAGGCCTACCACTTTCTGCTAGAAAAGTCTCACCAGTTTTCAATTTCAGATTCCAACCCAATGCACTTAGCTGGCATAATGTCAAAGGAAAAAGAGGAGCTAAGGACTTTTTAATAAAGGTCACTTTCAGGTAAACGAAGGACACAATGTTCTTCCATAACATTTCCTAATTTTAACCTTTGCTTAGTCTTGATGTTCGTTCCCTTTCTGCAGGTGTTAACAATGTTTTTCATGTCCCTAGGAGAGACCTAAACTTGTGATATGATCATATGGGTTAGCTTATTTAGGGAGCTTATATTCCTTTAATGACAAAGATCAGAGTGAACCCTTTGTTATAGGATGTTTATTCAGGATACCTAAGGAAGTATTTCTGTGCTAATTGAGCAGAACTGGATGATTAAAGGAGGCCACGTTGTTTGCAGTAGTGAGAACAGTAAATGTGATCTGAATTGACACTGTATTCTTCTTGTTACCTAGTTAAGGATAACTAATCTTTGCACATAGAGGTCTTCTACATAGCGTAAGGAAAGATACTACAGTGATGTAAAAAGGAATATAAGCAAATACAAGAGCTATGTTTATCATGTTTTCTTAGAATCATACATGCACAGACAGAAGAGAACTTCATACAGAGGAAAATGCTCATCAATGAGTCATTTGACTTCCGATTCAGATTTGACTAACTCCCTTTCTTTCTAAAAGGGAGCAAGGGAGGTCCTTCCCAGTGACAGAAGGGTCCCCAGATCAGCTGACTGTGTGCACAGTCTGAATAAACATGGCTTGATGCAGGTTACTTGAGCCATGCTTAAGGGGGAATCATTCAACTCGAAACATCAAAAGGGGGCTAACTTCCGCTACAGCTAACAGGAACATGACTTGCAGTCTAATTGCATGTTATTGTAACTGGACAGGCAATAGGGCATAATCTCAGGCAAGCAAAGAACAGCGGCCTGAGCTCTGATTACACAGGTCTCGCAACAGTCAAGATGAAAGAGATCAATGTCTGCCTTTCTTGACAAGAGGAATAAGGCTTTTGCCTTAGTGACAGGATTGGTCACTGTGAGTATGTAAATGAGATGGCTCAGTCAGAACAAGTAGAGACCTTTTTACATGGTGCTTGCATTAGTTTTTAAATTGAACTCATGCTGGCCAGGCAGGGAAAGGAGCTAGATATTTGGACTAGCTAGGCAAAGGAGTGATTTCTTTTACTTTGTCCACCTGCCTTGTTCTTTTCAGCATGACCTCTTTTTTTTTCTTTTTTCTTTTTTTTTTTTTTGTGTAGGAGTGGTGTTTGTTGAAAACAAAGGGATCAAAGTTAATTGTTTGGATATTTTAAAAGTCTTCGTGTAAGTAATTAATACATCAGCAAAGCCTCTTTAGCAAAGCTTTCCCAAAAGCCTGAAGGTAATCTAGGTATGTTAGGACTTCTGTGTATACTACTGATGATTAGGTATTTCATAAACCGGGGTTTTACTGAAATGGGAGAAAAGATCTTTTTCTGTGAGTTCTGTTTTTCAGGACAGCACTTAAACTCAAATATAAGACTATTTTTTCAAGAATGAGGTGTGTTTAAAGATAAAGAAAGCAAGAAGGCTGAATCTTCAGTTTGCCTCTTCCTGAAATAATTTCTGAGTAACTTACCTGCTTGTCTCCAACAAATACAATTTCAGTTTCTGTTCTCCAAACACAAAAATTACTATGATTGCATAATACTCAATTATTAAAGTTTAAAATTTAAGTCTCTTTAGGAAAGCATTTTAAATATCAAACAGTAGCAAAATAAGTGAATATATCACAATTGCTAGAAAAGCATTTAATTGCAAAGTCTAAACTTAGTAGCAAGAAGCTTTGTTTCTGCTTGTGCACATCTTTCCTTAGACTGTGAAAACTGTTTTGTTGGATTTTGATGGGGATCTTCCCAGGGTAAATAAAAAGTAAAAAAACCCAACACCTTTCCGTCCCCCAAACCTGTCACTGCAAGTTAGGGAGCTTGCTTTCTCTACAGTAGGATCACTGTGCTTAAGCTTTAAATTTTTCCTTCTGTAAGAGTTTGTCTGTAATAAAATTAGAAACAGGAGCAGTGATCTGTGTCTCTATGGAGAGTATTTGTGGTTGGTATACTTAAAAGTTGTTAGATGGAAGGAGGACGGGCACCTAAAATATTTATAGCTGGGATCTCAGCATTTGTATTTCTAGGTTAGTATGCTCTCATCCTGGTTGAGCTTTCCTGTACAGTGTTATTTGTAGCAGTCTTATATAAGGATATATGCGCCATGCTTTTTTGTTGTGTAATACTTGTTCACTTCCTCTATTCATTGCTTAGGGGACTAAAACCATGTCAAAGTAACAGATATCATAGCCATTTTGATTTGTCCTCTAAATGAGCAATAGATTTACTTCATCTCGTTTTATTTCTTGAGGTGAAGCTTTTGCAGTGTGTTTCCTGTTTGTAGAGGCCTCTGGGATTCTCCTGGACATTTAAATATTAAGCCACCATCTCCTGTCATTCATGGAGTTACATTTGGTGACAGAACTGTGTCTTAAGAATGAAAATTATCATAATTTATTTTTAATATACTTTGTTTTTTTCCACTCAGATTCGTTAACATGTTTTAATGGAGGTGAGTGTGTCTACAGAGAGCTGTGCAACTGCAGTCGATTTAATGCAACTGGACCGAGATGCCAGACAGGTGTGTAAAGAGAGAAAACTAACTGTGTTTCTGGGATTGTACTTGAGTTCTCAAAACTACAAGAATACTGCCCTCTGCCTAAAGATTTCTTCATGCCCTAGTATTTTTCCCTCTTTTCTGTGGTGATATTTCATAGCATACCACATACATAGATCTCAACTACAGACTGAATCTGAAAAACAGTGGTACTTCTCAAGTGACTCTCCTTTTATTAGTGTATAATACAGGTGCTGAAAGAGATCATATATGCAGA
Organism: Chroicocephalus ridibundus; assembly: GCF_963924245.1. Taxonomy (NCBI): domain Eukaryota; kingdom Metazoa; phylum Chordata; class Aves; order Charadriiformes; family Laridae; genus Chroicocephalus; species Chroicocephalus ridibundus. Next base: position 16,209,449 of record NC_086287.1, read on the forward strand.
ACATGGGGTCAATATAATTTTGAAACTTTTGATGGACTCTATTATTATTTTCCTGGGAAATCCACATACGTGCTTGTGAGACACACTGAATTAGATGAACAGAGTTTTTCCATACAGGTAAGGGGTTGCACTTCTGCGTTCCTTTTAGCTGCTGTTGAGCTTGCTAATAACACATTAATATTTAGAGATTAAAAATAACTTGTGATGATAGATAGTATGGGGTTCTAGAATGTAATTTAGATGTAATTCTAATGTAATGTGGGCTACCAGTTACTATAGAACAAAATGTAAATAGCTGGAAGGAAACTGATGTGTGTATTTTCAAAACCTGCTGCTGCTGTGAATAGGCTGCTCTAAAAAGTGCTAATTGTACTTGCGTTTTTTGGGGAAGAGTGGGACCACACTACTTGTTCATATGCTGAGGGTGGGATCGGGAGTATTAGTTGTGTAACATGGATTATGAAGAGTTTGATTAAAATCTTGACTTGGAGAGTAATTCTGTTTGGCAGGTGAATAATGATCCTGAGTGCCATTCTTCTCCTTACTCCTGCAAAAGGTCCGTTAGTTTATTCTTTTCTGGAGATGAACAGATAAAGATGAGCAGTGAAGTCACCTATAAAGAATTTGGGTAATTGCACTCATGTTTCTGATGCTGTAATTACACTGTAACTAATCTCTTCTGATGCTGTAGTTGCACTGTAATTAATCTCTTAATTTGATAAGAGATGTAAACTGATCGCTTTTTTTGTTGGTAGCCTAAAAAAACCCAACTATCCAGAGCACAACTGTAACAATTACTCCCCATCTACAGAGTAGTGTCTGAGGAAGGTGATATCTAAATGAGTGGTACATGGTATTAAGAAGCATAACTGTTGACATTGATCCTTTGATTTTTTTTTTTTTTGCTCTTATTTGCAACTTCATCTTTTTTAGTGGAATTAATATTTATATCAGGGTTTTTTTTGAGATGTATGAGGAAGTCATTAAATCAGCAAGTAATTTCTTTTTAATAGTCGTAATTTCTCATGTAAAGTTACTTTTGATTCATTCTCATGTCTCAGAGTACAGTTACCGTATATTATTGGAAATTTACACATCCAGAAGCTGGCTGGATACTTCCTAGTCAGGCACCAGTATGCCTTTACTCTGGCTTGGGATGGTGCCTCTGCAGTGTATATCAAAATGGCACCGGAGTACCTGGGCAAAACACACGGACTGTGTGGAAACAATAATGCTATCCTGCAGGATGACCTTGAAACTAGTTATGGTGAGTATTTAAAATACTTCCTCTTGTGTTAATACAGTTTTTTTCAGGTGAACTAAATGTTACTTTGCTTAGTTATTGATTATAATGCTAATTGAATAGACGATGGGCAACTTCTGAAATAGAAAATGTGACATGGAATTACTTCTGGGAGACGATATTGTTAGTGAAGAGGGCGAATTTCAATATAGATGGGGCTCTGGAGAGGAAGATTTTTTTAAAAAGCATGACAAAAACCTGTATTACTCCGTTGCCTACAGTGGTATTTGTACTTCATTTTCCTAAGGACTTGAAAGGTAAAACTTACTTTTAAATGTTCGCTGCACTCTTAACAATTTTATGTAGGAGCCTGTGGAAGCCTGAGACATTGCTATTGGAAATAAATTCATAATTTTAATTAGTAAATCAAATGCTAGAGACTGCCCAGTCTCATTTGATCTGGCACTTCATTTATGGTAACACTTTCAGAAGTGAACAGTGATCCTCGGATATCAATTTCAGATACTTCCAAGAGTCTTGGCTCTCAATAAATACTGAGTGAAGACCTCTTAAAAAAAACAAACAAAAAAAAAACACCAAAAAAACCCAAAAAAACCAAAAACAAACCAGGGGAAAAAATCAGGCCCACAGAAAGGTGTCTCAAGTTAGGTGATGAAAACTCCTGGAAATCATTACTTTGGGCTGTTTACTCTTTGCTCCTCCTCTTTCAGATTTTGGTATTTTTGTAGACTACTACTTCAAAGCTCAAAGTGCAATATGTAGTAGGTGTTTCCTCTGTTGTTTAAGTGTGCCACTCAATTTTAGAAAGCATCAGTGCTGCACTAATATCAGCTCTTGCCCTCATTGAATAGTTTGCTGACTAAATCAAAATTCTTAAAATAATACCAAGATCAATAGCTCATTGTCCTCATTGCCTTCAGAGACTTTCCTCTACCCTCTCACCTTACTCAGGATATCTCAGTCACATAAAGCTGTGATTGTAGCACAAGTCGTTACATTGCATACTAGATTTATCCAATTAGCTTGGGATGCAAGATATGGCAAGATATGCATTTGTGAGTAATTCAAGTAGTAATCAATGTCACCACTTGTTGATGATGGATAATACTTTTCTTAGCTAGTTTAAAGCTAGCATGGATACTTGTATTTGTGCGAAAAAGTCACACCTTCGCTTGGTTAATGTATACAATCATTTTGTACCCTTACAGTGACCCAGGAATGCCTCATCTGTCTTGGGTTTTAGGCTCTCTGTTGGGAGTTTCGTATAAAGTAACAGCATAAACCTGTGTATATATAGTTTATTACAGCTTTTCTTTCCTTTCTTCCATTCAAGGACTGTGATAGGTCCCTTAAAGACCTTCTTTGCCAAATTGCTTGAGTAAGCTTTTCTGCCATTCAAAATCTGTTCTACTATAGTCCTTCTTAAGAGTACTTTTGTTTCATGAAAAGACCAGATTGTTTTCAGACTAACAGCTGATTCATTTAGTTGTAGGAAGGGTTTGGCGTGTTTTACTTAATGTGGTGTTTTGATTATTGAGATGTTTCCCTGGGAAATCCTATGGAAACATCCTTGTTCTTCCAAGTCACGGTGTGACTGTGTGTGTGTCTTGTTTAGGAAAACTGACAGATGATGTAACAGAATTCGTAGAGAGTTGGCAGGAAAATCCTCCACAAGGAACACCCAATTGGGATAAATCTCTTCTCAGTGAACCACCCTGCTTGACACAAAGCCATGAATCTCTACAGGTTTGGATCAACACAAAAGGATTATTACAATAGTTGGTGATTCTAATTAGAGCAAGAATTTGTCTTAACACTTTTGAAGGAGACTGGAAATATTCTCAGTGCTTCTTTGGAGAGGTGGATTAAAATGGTTACTGCATCAGAGCTTCCCTTGTCTTCTCCTTTTCCCCTAACTTTTCTTCTGTATTCTCGATGTTTTTGATTATTATGTTGTCTGCATAGCAGCTAATAAAGTGTTTGAATCTGGGGCTAAGTGAGTGAAAAGCTGTAAAGTAGCTAGTTTCCATTTCTTCTCTTAGAAGCATGAGAGCACAGTTAATTTGCCAGTGTTTTACAAAACAAATTATTGTTGCTTTTGTTGATCACGTTGAAATAGTTTTTCCTTTTAAGTAATATTTTCAAGATATAACCCTGAAAGGAAGTTAAACTAAAGCTGATGCCAGGCATGTTTCATTTCTATTGACTTTTACTTTGTAATTTAACTAAAATGAAGACTATTTCAGGTCATCTGGTCTTGGCTGCAACATGGCCTGTGCCTTTCTTGAGGAAGGGATATGTTTTACTACCATTGGTATGACCTTGGATAAAAGATTCAATTTTATGAATACTCTGTGATGGAGAGCAATATGTTGCTAGCCACTGCTTCTAGTTGATGAGAAGAAACCAATTCCTAGTCACAGATTGAGATGTCTGTTCTGATTTCCATAGTATTCTGCTTAAGTTTATTTTTGAAAACTTTCTCTTCACAACAGCTATCTCATTCATTTCAGAGGGTGTACACTCTGTGTAATATCCTGTTACATCCCCCATTTGAACAATGTCACGAATATGTGAGTCCTCTTCCTTTTATGGCAAGCTGCACCAATGATCTTTGCATGTAAGTGAATGTTTTGGGGTAATTCCAAAGCTATTATAAAAAAAAATATTCTCCTTCTATCATGAGAAGGAATTGTAAATGTTAACAGAACTAATGTGTGTCTTTTTCTGCATATCAGTTTTCATCTAACGTTCTTTTATTATCTTGCTTTTCTCACTTTTTTGAGTTTTACTGCCAAAAATTTCTGTGGAGGAGTTCCTGTTTTCCTTGGTATAAGGATGGCCAAAATTGGGCCTGGATATTTTCGTAATTTGTTTGTGTACCACCCCTTGAATAGGGCATCTGTTTTGATTCTGAGTGTGCAACATCATTAGTATTTCTAACCTTAATGAAAAGTAATAGTGAATAGGTCAGTTTGGCATCTGCAAGCCATTTGTTAACCCAATGAAAAGAGGAATTTGATTACTATTTGAATTTATGCTATCATTTTGCCACCGGCTATGCTCCTTGGCCAAGCAGTTTTGAGTAATTAAATTAATAGGCAGGAGAGAAGATAATTTCCATTTCTTGTACGATGGTGTCTCACTGGTGGAAATCTTACGCTTTCTTCTTGTGAGTTTTCTGAAGGATGTTATTCCTTTTGTAAAATTCAAGATCTTTATTCAAGTCTGTTTATACTGCTGTATCTCTGGATTTCATGGATTTATTCCAGAAGTTAGTGTCAGGTCTCAAATATATTGGTGACCTGTCTTCAAGTATGGCAAAACGTCTTACCCATTTAAGACTTTTAACCTTGCCAAACAGTACAGTACTTTACATTACTAAAGTAGATGCAAACATTGTGGGTTTATGCAATGCAGGAGCACTCATGAGGTTATGGGTGCATGTTTGAATGTAGGTAGAAAATAATATGTCCATTTTTATTTGTGCAAGGTCAGCAGTTGATAATGCAACTTGGTGTCGAGCATTAACTGAATATGCCAGAGCATGTGCCCAAGCAGGAAAGCCGCTTCATGGATGGCGACTGCACTTTCAGCAGTGTGGTATGCAGATGCTTTTGTACTTGGAAATAATGCCTAGTAGTTGTATTTTAAAAAGAGTGCTCTTCACACTTTTACTTCTTTGTTCTTCCTCCTATTTTGAACTCATAGTTCTCAATGAAAGCGTAACTGTGGACTCACTTCAAGGCTATATAAATGCAATGGAATTTCTTTTTTTTTATATGTGTAATTTTTACTGAATGCATTTAAAGCACTAAACTTATTAGAATGTGTTTTAAGAACCTTCTTGCTAGAACATCAGAGATTCTTTAAGATGATTAACCATTTGTTTTTTCATAGAGCTTCTCTTTCAAATATTGTCAAAGTCCTCTTTCAGGCTTTCTGATACATAAAATGTGTCATGAATGTTAAAAATAAATTTGAGTTACGCTTGCACAAGTCTTCATCTTAGAAGTAACAGAAAGTAAGTTTGAAAGAGATCATCTAATTTGTCTGTCTGTCTGGAACACAGGACCATAACTGCTTTGTCATTTGTGACAGATGATTTCCCCTGTGTTTCCAAAAACGTTTGTTGATTAATGTTCTACCACTTCTTATGCAGGTCTGGGTAATTAAAATAGCTCTGCTGTGAGAGTTTCCCTGAGTCTCCCTTGGTGTAATTTAAGATTATTCCTTCTCAATGCACCTTTAATGGACAGAATATGAATATACGTTATTCTGTGTATGTGTCATGAAAGTAATTTTTTAATTTTTCTAGACAACAGATACTCAATTGACTTACCACATTTTAAATACTTGAAAGAAATGCATGCAATCTATTTAAGCCCTGCAGCAATAGCACAATACCTTTTAATTTCTCTACCTGTTTCTATTTTTTAGTAATTATGTGTGCTGAACCCTTGACCTACAATGAATGCATCAACTGTTGCCCTGTTTCATGTCATCAACAATCACAGTGCATTGACAGTAAACTTCCCTGCATTGATGGATGCTACTGTCCAGATGGTAAGTTTTGCTTCTCAAATACATCTTCTTTCATTCTATATAACTTTCAGATTGTTCTCCCGCAAGTTTACATACCTGTATGGCCTGGCTAGATTACAGCATTCACAGGACCTCTTTATGAATGCAGTGTCAACAGAGCATGGATGAAAGACCTTGTTTTCTGCCCTCTAACAAGTGGGAATATGTTTCAGCACAGATCCACGTTCTAGCCATAGAGCTTCACAATTTGAGTGAAAAATGGGGTTTGCTCTGTTGTTGACAGGGCAGCCGTCCTGATTCTAGTGGTTGCTGCTTGTTTTGTTTTGGCTTTTTTTTTGGGGTGTGTGTATTATTTTGGTGGGTTGGTTTTTTTGTTTTGTTTTTTTGGTGATTTGATGTTCCCCCTTTCCCCTGATGAATGCCTGCAAGGTCAGATGCTTAGGAGAGCTCAAAAATGTGACATGACTAAAACTCATTCATGTGACCAGAAACAGGTTTTGATGCCGAGATTCTTACATCGTAGTATGGTTGTAGCAAGTGAGGTATTTACTGATGTAGCCTTTGGCAAAACTTTACCCTTATTACTACAATATACTTTGATGTCCAGTTTTTCCCCTTGTTACTGGCTTCTCTTGGGTACATAATTCTATCTAAAAGAGGACAGAGGAAGTTATGCCATAGATCTTAAAGTCCTGCCTCTTACACGTACCCTAATGATGTATAAGTAAAATAATCTTTGTCATATGTTTTATCTTTTATGGGCTAATAAAGTCTTTTAGCTTCTGGCTCTCTAATAATGGAATAATAAAGAGAAACAAAGCAAAAAACATTATAGTAAAATAAGGCCAAAACAGTACCTTAAAACATAGAAGCAAAGATTTGTAAAGGTGTCAAAAAAGAAGCCAAAGGTATTTGAAGCAGCATCGTTTGTGTGTTTGGTTTATGTGGGTTTTTTTTGTGGGGGGGTGGTTTCTTCTCCCTCTCCCACAATATTTAATACTTGTTATTCATACTATTGTTAGTGTATCTCAAGCAATTTAGGGACTTCGTTCATGTAATATTGTTTATTTAGTGTAATTCAAATGAACACTTGTTCTACAAAAATGACTACCAAATAGGCTAGAGTTTTATTATAATACATGACCATTTGTGGTGGTCTTGGGTATACTTGTTAGTGCTCCATCAGCCATTTGTACAGATATTTAACTTTTTTCTTGTTTTATTTCTTCTAGGCTTAATTTATGAAAATGAATTGTGTGTCAAGCCTATGGACTGTCCTTGTGACTACCATGGAAGTTTCTTTGAAACGGGTTCAGTGGTTTATGAGGATTGTAATAACTGGTTAGTAATTTTTCTTTTTACGCTCTACAGCATAATCCTTTCATGGTCATGAGACACAACTTCTTTAAGGCCTATTTCAATTAAAAATTGAATAAAGCTGATAAGTCCTCACTGTTTCTGCATACAAAGGCTATTGTTCCATATATGTTCTGCCATGAAGGGAAAGATAAAAAACTACAGAGCTATTAATGTGGAAGAAGAACAAATGAGAGTCCTGGTTTTTCAGCTGGGAAAGTTAATTTTTTTTCTAGTGATTGTTATGAAAGGAATGTCAATAATACCTGTTGTTCTTAGTTGTTGATAAGTGATGTTTACACTATTCAAGGATTTTCTTCAGCTTCCCATAGAAGCATAGACAGAATGATGGAATGGTCAATGAAATATTCTATACCATAGATGTCATGCTGAGTATATAGATGGGGGTTAGCTGGGGGAACAGGAATCTGCAATCACTTCTGAGGATGGTGGCAAGAGTGACCGGTGTCATTATTATTATTGTTATCTTCCTTTTCTGTTATTATTTGTATGAAACTGTCTTTATCTCAACCCAGGAGTCCTTTTTCCTCCCTTTCCCTCTTGTTTTGTTGTGTGGTTTTGTTTTTTTTTTTTTTCTTTCCCCCCCCATCTTCTTCCTCCATGCGTCTGGGGGGAAAGAGTGTGGGGGGAGGTGAGCGAGAGGCTGGATGGTTCTCGTTGCTGACGGGTCAAAGCATGCCAGACAGATATTGCAGAGAATACTGTAATGTTTAATACTCTTCTCATCTTGAACTCTGCCGTAAACTAAGAGGAATCTAGAATTCAAAATCTTAACAGGTGAATTACTTTGACTTTACTTTGTCTCCTGTTTGTGTTGTCTCACTTAGACACAAAGAGCCTAATGTCATTATGACACCAAGCCGCTGTTTTGAGAATTTCTGGGTTAATTTTATGCATTGGAAAGAAAAGTTTGTAGGAAGGATAATGCCTTTTATTGGATCAACTTAATTGAAGAAATCAGATGAGCTTGCAGATGTGCAGCTTTTTTTTCAGAACAATTCTATTTTTTTTAAAGTAATAAGATTTGAGTTGCTCGTGTTTATTCTTCTCAGTTTTTAGCATCATTAACTTATATAATGGTTATCAAGGAGCTAGAAAGAAAGAAAAGTGTTACTGGATGCATGGATGAAATTTCACCTGATCATATTGTCACGATGAGCTCTTGCCACAGCTTCCAGGCATTCTAGTGACCGTGGTAGCTCTGTTTTACCCTTTTGTGAGACTCAAGACACTTTGCTCGTTTCATAGAGAAGGAATCCAGGAAGAACAACTGAGGGACAGCCATATATACTTCACCAAAAAAAAAAGTATGAAATCTTTTTGTTTTTATTTCAGCACTTGCATTGGAGGAAAGTGGATTTGTACAAATCTTACATGTCCAGGTATGTGAAAGTCTTCAACACTTAACTATTTAATAATTTACTGTTGGATCTTAATGTGGTATTTCACTATATAAATTGTATTTTTATTTCTAGCTACATATAAAAGCATCTACACATCATTAGATTAAATATTAAAATAGTGTGAATAGCCCGCATCTGCCTTTCGGCTTAGCATAGCAATGTGTCTCCCTATACATTGCCATAATGTCTCTGGTAGATGTCACTACCTGGTCATTCTCGTCATTTGGCTAAAGTTTCCTCTGCAAGCTTCACTTGGCAGACTTATGGCAAGATTACTTTTTTTTTATTTGCCACAGTAGTACTGGCTAATGATATAGTATCTATGTACTGTACAAACATCAGTTAAATATTTTCACATGACTGTGGAATGAGGGGTGTTATTCTCACTTCACAGATAAGCAGGTGAACTACAGAGATTAAGGTCAAAAGGCCTGTGTATGTTAAAGGTACCCATGGTCTCATGGTTCTTACAGCTGCCAATAGATTCAAGCACTGGTCTCAGAGTTATCAGTTAACTCTGGGAGTGCTTAATGTCTCTGCAAATCTGTTTTTAGAGCCACAAATCAAATACCCAGAATGTAAGGATCGCATGTATTATTGCTTCCTTCTGGAGGAAGAATTGTTTAGGTATCCTGGCCTGGTGTCAGGTAGCAACTCCATCATGAAAGCAAGAATAAAGTTCAGTTCCTAGTACCTGGTTATAATATAAATACAATTTTATAAATTATAGCATGTATCAGAGTGTATGCACTCTACAGCAGTAATAACTGTTGAGAGTACACTGTCTTTTCTACATATTTAAATACATTGTTTGTTATGTTTGTCAGCTGAATGCTCAGTTTCAGGAGACATTCATTTCATGACCTTTGATGGGCGCAAATACACTTTCCAAGCTACCTGCCAATATATTCTAGCAAAAAGTCGTACATCTGGAATGTTTACCATATCCTTGCAAAATGCTCCTTGTGGACAGGTAAGGCTTAGAACCTTCTTGTAATGTTTGTATCCTGAAGAGTTTATTAATTTGGACAGGGGAAGTATTAAAAAAATATATATATATATAAAAAAAAATTCTACCTGCAATTGAATATATTCAAATTAATCAGTAGCAACAAGTTTCCGTAATGCTGAAATAGTTGAATAACAGTGCAGAGGAAGTCTGTACATAAATTCTCATGTTCGCTTGCAATAAATAGGAAAGATTATGCTAGTCTGCTCCTTCAGTGTTCACTGAGGTTATTCAGTAGTACATGGTGGTTCATGCAGCAAACCCTGGATGATGACTTGACTTGTTTTCTTGAGCTTTCTGAGTACATCTTTCTGGATTTGCAGCCAGCACAAAATAAGCCTGTTGCTTGTTACTGCTTGAAGGAAGAATTACTTTTTTGTGCCTTGAATATGGATTTCTCTTTCAGCTTTGTTTTTGCAGCTTGAAATTCACTTTTACTTACATTGGTATGAAAAACTTTGGATAGCTTTTGGGATGGTGCTCTCAGATTTGGGTATATGTATGCATTTATGTTACTGTTGTTTAGTTGGTATCCTGTGCAATTGATATTGTGTGTGTGTGTATATATATAGCTGATACTAACAGTGCTCCTACTTCATATTTGAAAGTTTCTGATATTGAACACAGAAGTTGCCAAATACTTAATTTGCTTTATGTCCAAGACCCATTCTCTTTCTTTTGTTGTGTATTTGGATTGCTGAGCATGTATTATAACGTTATACATGTGAGGTATGGAATACTGGTAGGATTTTCACTTTTTCTTATTACAGTTGTGACAGGTCTTGTAATTTTGAGGAAATTAAGGCAAGTTAGAATAGATGTTAAACATACATAGATTGTGTGAGAAGTGTAGTTGACTGAGTTGAGCTGTTTTCTGGAGTCAGGCTTTTCTCACTGGCTTTGAGTTCTACATATGCACATAAGGGCAGAACTTGGCCCACATTTGTATTAGGGTCATAATGCTACTGCAGATGCCTACTTACTAAGCTGTTGGACTTGCTGTAGGAGCAAGACGTTAAACTTTGTATTTTGGCTAATTTGTTCTGTCTCTGTGTAACGATTTTTACCTAGGAGCAACTGTACAGATATTTGAAGTGTATATAGACTTAAATGTGACTCTTTTTGTTGTATTTCTAGATTATCTACTATGTTAGGCCCTTTTTAGTTCTTAGCATGATCAGCTTCCATATTGTTGCAGTTAAATACTTTGCATAAAATCAGATATAGCACTATTTTTACCTTTGTGGAGGGAACTGCTTACGCTTCATTATAGTAGTTTTCTTTTATGGTCTAAATAAATGCATGATTCTATAAGCTCTTTTACACTAATGATTGCATTCATTCTTCTCTGCAGCTTATATTGTTCATGCACTTGAGATTTCCTTGGGAAGAAAAACGGTCCCATAAGTTGTCGTGCCACAGTTTCTAAAGGCATATTTCAGTAAATTCTTTTTGTCCTTATGCACTAAAATCTACATCTCTATATGACCTTTTAAGTTGAATGAAGTCATATTAAAGTGGCATTGACAGGTTTGTTATAATAGAAATTATTTATTTGTAATTCAGGTAAGAAATGGGAGACTGAGTGCATGGAGTCCGCTTTTCATCTCAATGATAAAAGTTGAGAGAGAAGAAAAATAGCTTAACTGGGTAGAGACCAAATATATTTTCCAACTGGATGATCCACAAGTAAATGTCCCACTATCTCTTATGTGGTTCCTAGGAGAAGTGTATCAGGACATCAGGTGAGGTATGTGATAGGGCGCAGAAGTTACCAGTGTTGAAAAAGCGGTTTCCTGTGCTGTGAATATGACTGCTTTATTACACTCCAATAGCCTCTGGCTCTTTGAGGTAGAAGTTACAGTGGGGGCTGTGTAATGAGATCTTGGCAAGGACATGCACGTTAAAAAAGTTTCTAGGCTTTAACCTCTGTGTGCATTGTTCTCTGGGTTGGGAAGGATCTGGTGGTCCTGCTAGTGTTTCTTGTTTGTAGGAAGATTGAGAATGTTTTGATACAACATATCTGACTGCTCCTACAATTCCTCACTTTAAGTGCATACTTGACTTAGGCTATTTGTATTTTACTGAATTTAGCTGGCTTAATTCTGTGCTAACCTTGGGATCCTGAGGAGCTGATTAAGTCAAAATCATAATCTGGAAAAAAAAAAAAGCTGTGAAACAAAACATAAACATTCGACATAGGGATAAATCTGTTCAGTCAGCATAATATTCTCAGAACTTTTGCAGAGTCTAAGAAGCTTGAGAAAGGTGGTTGTATATTGAAGCTGTGTCCTGTACTATGTGGCTGAATATAAGCAAAGGGGATCCCCAAAGAAACACTCTAGGTAACTTTTATCAAATGAAAGTTGAGGCATGATTGACTCCTTGCAGGAGCCCACAGTGAGGTACCTTTCAGCCTGACCTATTGCAAAGCCCACTAATGGACAACAGAAGTCTGGAGCAAATATCTGGTATTGTAATGTGCAGGATATATATTGTATGTCTCATTCCCTTTTGTGCTACAGAACACTTATCTCTGTGCAAAACAGAAAGGAATGTGCCTTTTGGTTTTGTTGTGGTGATACTTTTGTTGGGGAAAGTGTTAGTCAAATTAATTGGCTTTCTGCAGCACTCTTGCGACTGCAAAGAGCCTCGCAGTAATTCTTGTCGTCTTCACCCTGACTCAGAGACTTTGCTTGTGTCCAAGTGGTTTGTGGGTGAAAAAACAGATTCTCTTGGCTTTTACTATGTGTTGGGCTTCATACTTCACCTGGCCTTTAACAAAGCTACCCTGATCAGTCTCTATTAGGTATAGACTTTTACAGAGGTTTGAGTGAAGCATTCTGGACATTAACAGCAAGGTGGGTAAACAGAGGCTTATATGGTATGTTCCAGGGCTGTGTGCTGCTAACTTAATTATCAATGTACAGGTGGTGAGAGGGTAGTGAGAACAGTTTGTGTACTATAACACAAGAATGTGGGGCTTCAGTGCAGCTATTCAAGTGTCTAACTATCAACTAGCAAGTACCACTTGGCAGAAGAGCTGCTTTACAGTTCCCTAGGCACCGTCCATTATCTCTTCCCCATTTATAAAAATTAATGAATTGAAAGGAGAAGCTAGAAGATTTGTAGTGCAGAATCTCATATTTCTTGATAGTTTGAGATTTTGTGTGCTTTTTTTTTTTTTAAAAAAAAAACCCCACCTTATCAGTCCCATCTCATTCAAGCAGATTAAAAATGTAGAAAGAAAATACCTGGGGAGATTTTAGCTCTCTGAATCACAAAGAATCCAGTCATCTAGAGACTGAGAGATGGTGACATAAACAGTCATCAGGCAACAAGTTATTTCAAAACGATGTGAAATTTTGTTTAAGCACTTCTTGGAAGGAGAATCAGTCAAGTGATCAGCACAGCTTAACCTTATCTGAGTTTCAGGTGACAGTCTGACTGGCTTTGTAGTTTATATGAAGAGAAGGTCTTCTGAATACAGAATTTTTTTTTAAGAGTCTAGTGAGAGAAATGGCCATTCCTGTGAAAACACCTGCTGAAAGTTGACAGGGCAGTGATGTGAAAGAAACAGTTCATTGGAACAGAGAATAATTGTCAGGCAGAATTTCTCCTTTAGTTTCAACGTGAAGGAATAATAAAGCTTTTGTCAATATTCCGACCTAATGCACATACTATGGAGGGTTGTTCTCTTGGCTCTGGTCTGCTATGTGCACCAGCTGGTATTCTTTTATTTTCAGCTTCATAAAAGGCTGACAAAATTGTCAATTTTGTAGCCACTGTTGCTGAATGATATGCACAGAAACCTACTTTCTTAGTAAAGAGGCAAGATGACAAAATAAGCTACAAGAGCATGGCTTCACAATGCAGATGTCTGTCGTCACTATTAGTCCAGGAGAGCTGGTTGTGCTGATGAAATATCTCCAGTTATTTTTATAATTTGCCATTTTTAAGTTTCATTTTTTCACTTCAACTGTTGGTGAAAGATCACTGTTACGCTATTGTTTAGAGTCAGGGAAATTCTGAATGTAGTTTTTAATCTTTACACACCACTGTGTGTACTTGCATGTCCATTATCAGTTATGCTTTCAGGGTAGGCAATGGGAGTGAAAAGTGCATCCTCCTGCACCTCTGCTGGGCACTTCTGGACTGCAGGTCAGGGCCAGATGCAATCAGTGAGAAACTTCCTGCAGTGAGACCTAGGCTGCTCTTTGATCAAGTGATTTCAGACATGTCTGTGTATGTTTTGGTATATAAGACATTATGAAACATTGAAGATGCATAGTCGAGAGTAAAATGAGCAAATAGGGTGCCAAAAGTGACTGGATCCAATTTTTGTCATTGTTTTTGAATACCTTTTAAATGGTTACTAGGTGTAGCAGTGAAGGAGAGTGAGCAGAAGAAACAGAAGTTGAGTGCTTCCCCCTTTCCTCTGTAGATGGCAGGGAATAGACAGTCTCTAACTTTATCGAGCCACACTAAGCCAATGTAAATGTCTTAGAAGCTGTAGTAAAGAGATTTGTGTATAGCAGGTGTGGCAGAAATTTAGTTCCTTCCTAGAGCAAAGAGAAAGTAGAAGGTGGACCGTGATTCTGATGTCTTTCAGCATGTAGCAATGTGAATTACAGAATACTGGTATGGTAAAATTCAAGTCGTCTCTCAATGCATCTCTGTGATAGAACGTTTTTCTTTTTTAAAAATTAAGCAGTGATCAAATTCATTCTTTTAAGGAAAATCTGGTCATCTTCTGTGATTATTAAGCATGCTTTAATAAGTGTTCTTTCCCTATTGGCATCAAAAGCCAGAGTACCTGTAGTTATTCTGGAAGGTGTAAGTCCTGGCCTGGAAACTTTGGTAGGAACTGACTAGTGTTAATCATCTGTCTGGCTCATTTCCATGTTATTTAGTACAGGTGTGTTTGTTACTGTGATATGCTGAAAACATTCAATTTTTAATAGACTTGTGCTGCTACCCATCTGTGTGGTATGGTGCCTAGTTGAAGATCACTACAGAAACATAAAACATGCAGGAATATTAAGTAGTTTGGGACTTCATTTAAGTACCAACCAGTTTCAGAACTTGCTTGAATGGGAGAAAGTCCAGCCTAACTAGCATAAAACGAAGCGTCCTCTAGTTGTCTTCTGTTTTGATGAAAGGAGTTGAATTCAATTCTTGATCTTTAAGCTGTTGTGAAATTTCGTTGTATAAGCTATGTAGCTTCTTCATGTTGTGAAACTTTGTTTTTTAGGATTTCAGTTCATTATCTGCTTTTGGTAACGTTGACAATTATGTGCCACTGAAAAGGGTGGGTGTTGGTAAGGTGATGAGGTTGACTTAGGATTTTTTTGGAGTATGTTTCATCCATACTGAAATGCAGTATTCCTTTCCATGTTTTTTCTATATGACTTTTGACATAAAGAACTGAAATGGAAATAAGAATAAGCAATGGTAGTAACAATAAGCCCGTCAAGCCAGTTGGATGTTGTGATATTGTGTGCTGTTGCGATGCTGCCTTTCTTTCATCAATATTCATCCAGGGAGCTTATGAACATACTCCACAATCCTCAGAAATAATGAACTTGCATGCTGTTTTAAATAATGATTCACAAGATGCTTCTGTCTTTCATTATTGTTTGCCTTTAAAAGAATTCTATATCTTAAATATACTTTAAAAGAACCTGTGTACATCAGGACACTTTAATGTGAAGTACAAATTTGGGTTTCTGTGCACCGCTATGTGGGTAATGCAGCCTTGTTTATGAGCATTGACTCAGCCTCAGTGGGTCTTTAATCAGGGGGTCTTATGAATTTCAGGAGTCTTTGTACTAAGCTATATAAGAATTGTTTAAGTTTCTCTTTACAAATCCCACTTTTGAGCTATATTTGAACAATAGGTTAGCATTATGTTTAAACACGTGTCATTCAAAATACCAAGTTTTCTTACTTAGCTGTAAAGCTGTATGTGTTACAAATGCTCTCTGCTAAGAAGCAAGATGCAACTGCAATTTTTCAATTCCCAACTAATTATAGCTTTCCTTGCACTCTTATATAACATTCATACTACCTACGTTTGTTTTTTTAATTGTTTTGCTCTTACCTGTAGAACCAGGATGGATCATGTATCCAATCAATCACCCTTATTCTTAAGCAGGACCCCAAGAGGCAAGTGACTCTGACTCATTCAGGAGATGTTTTGGTATATGACCAATACAAAATTAACCTGCCTTATGCAGATGGTAAGGAATAACGTATAAGCATGTAACTCCTATAAAGCATTAAAGCAGTATTTTAATGGCGTATGTGTATGTTGTGATACTGTCAATATTGCTAACATACTGAAGTTAAGTGGTAGGTTGTTAATATCAACATTGTTAACTTTTTATAAAATATTTCATAAATTAACTGCTGATATACCTTTTACACTAATGGTGGGAGTTGTACAGTAGCAGTATTGGGCTAGTGTCTCTTATAGTAAGATTCTGTTCTGTCTCTACAAAGTCCAAAAGCCATCCCTCACATCTACAAGGTTGGTTAGTTTTTTTTCTGAGGAGAAATTCTTCTGTCTGATTCTTGAACTGAATAATTTCTTTTCCCTTTTTTGTAAGCAACTCAAGTAAATATAGGTGGAAGGAACCCTCTTGCCCCTTACAGATAAGCTACAGATTTTCAGACAAAAAATTTCTTCTGTTTCTTTTACTTTTTGCTTTGAGTTTTTAAATCTTTCCCTCTGGAAGATATTACCAAGCATTCTACATATGAATATGTAACTGCGTTCTGTGAGATTCAGTGTTAGCTTTAATGAGAGCTTTATATGCAAATCATTAGTACATTTGATATCTGTGAGGCCTTGGCTCTTTGTGAATTTCCAAAAAAAGGCTTTAATACAGGAAGCACGTTGCTGGTGTAAGGATTATTTTCCTAAAATAAATGGTCTGCAATGTTTGTATCTTTAAATTGATTAGTTTTTAATGAACCTTTATGAATATTCCAGTGAACTCTGGATGCATTTTTAAAAAGTGTGGTGACTGTCGTAAGTTTCTTGTTTGTTTTTTTTCTTTAAAGTCTGAATCGGTGCAAACTTTTGTGAGAAATCAATGATTAGGGGAAAATAGGGCCTCAACAGGAAAAAATGTAACTTGCATAAAAATGTTATAAAACAAAAATAGTGGAATGACAAGCAACAAAAGGCAAATTACAAGCAAGTTTCCTTTGCCTTTCAACAATCTCTATTTTTACTCACCAGAGTTATTTGAAATTCGGAAACTCTCCTCTGTATTTCTTCAAGTGAAGACACGCATCGGATTACAGTTACTGTATGACAGAGAAGGACTGAGGCTTTACCTTCAAGTGGATGAACGGTGGAAAGATGATACTGCAGGCCTTTGTGGAACCTTCAATGGAAATACAGAGGATGATTTCTTGTATGAATAGCTACAAGATTTCTATTTGCCAGTATATGAATATCTACAGTTATAGTGGTAGATCAAGTGTGTACTGAAGCTAAATGGATAGATACCAAGAATAACTTATTTTGAAGTTTTGTGTTAGTGATATGGATATTAGGTTTTAGTTTGCTAACAGAAAATCTGTAACTTCAACTATAGGATATCAAGCCCAGGTTTTCCTTAAAATATCTTAATATAAAAATACAGTGGCCTGTAAGTTGATATGAAAAGTTTTGTCCAAAAGATGGAGTGGCCTATACAAGGGACTTTCTTCCTCTGTGCAAGCCTCTTTATCTCTTTCCAGCTCCTGTTTTCTACTGCAAGTTCTAATCTGCCCTCTCTGACAGAGCCTCATTGTTCAGTGCCTGCAGGCCAGCAACAGTAACTGGCTGTTGCCTGAGCTTCACTTTGTTGTGATGCAGTGAAACATGGTCAGAGCTACCTAAGTACCACAGTCAAGCTGTTCAGCTTCTTTGCAGCATATTTCCTACAGATGCTAAAGAATAAATTGAATTCCAGAAGATCGAGCAGCCTAATGGAAGTGGGAGACAGAGAACATGAATTTAGAGCATGACAGAATATTTCTTTGACCAAGAAAAGAAAAAGTAATAGAACTTTTCTCTCAAAATACTTGGAATTTTAAAAATCCAAACTAATAGAAAAATGGGAAAACTTTTCATAGTAGTTCCCATTTAAAAACACACACACACACAAATATTCTAGTGGGTTTTTTAACAATTTCTATCTTAAAGATTAAAAAGTATTTTCAGAATATCATTTATAACAAGACTAGGAAATATATAGACAGGATCTCAGTGAAGAGATATTATTTATGTTAAACTACTTAAAATATTTCTCTGTTTGAAGCAAGTAAATTTTTTGGTGTATTTTTGATGACAGTCTTTGGTCTTGTTCTTAAATAAGTGAGAAGTTGTGAGTATTTGTGGAAAAAGCCCTTAAACTACAGGAACATATGAATTGTGCTGAGACGTGACACAGACCATAATATGCAAGCATCTTGACATGTACAAGAAACACCTGATCCACACAAGATTTGGGAGACTCGCCATAGACGGTGCTGTCTTCTGCAATGCCTCTGCTCACAGCTAATGCAGTCTTTTCCCATCCATATTTAAATGCATGGTTTCAATCATTCTCCCTGTACAATATTAATATGCCTCAATTATTTTGATTAATGTCTTTCTACCTTTCAGCTTCTGCTGCTCCTGTGCTTACCTGGGCCTCATGGATATCTATTCAATTGCTTTTGCAGTTTTATCTCTGGACCCCGGGATTTCTGTCCCTTACTCTTTCTTGCAGGGACTAAAAGCATGGGAAGTCAGTTACCCAGGAACAGACAGGAAATTATAGGTAGAGGAGAGATAAAAATGAATCAGATATTACAGAGGAGGCAGAACTATGAATAAGAGAGTGCAGGCTTTCAGGACTATGGTGCTCTCTCCTCCTCTCTTGGGAAAATGGAACTTGGTATGTTTTGATCTGTCCTTCCGTACAAAGTATCTAATAGCTCTTAGAGCGCATCTTCTCTTTCATTTCTGGGCCTTTGCCTGGAAAAATGAGAAGACTCCTGAAACTTAAGTTGACAGTGCTTTACAGGAGAGTGCATGAGAATGTGGAACAGTGGAAGGGGAGCATGAGTCATCTCTGCTGAAGGGGGTGGTAGAACTGAGACCACTCTGTAAACTCACTGTATCTTTTGTGACTGACTTCTGTTTTGTAAAAGATCTCCAGTTGGAGTAACTGAAAGCACTCCAGAGCTGTTTGGAAATACATGGAAAACTTCTTCGGCATGCGTTCTTGTGCATGATAGTTCGCAAATGGATCCATGTGATATTCATCTGCAGGCAGGTGGGCAGTGAAGGTCACTCATTATTGACAAATGCACTTCTACTTATTATATCTGTGCTGATTTTCCTGGTTGGATCAGGTAAAGTAATAACCAGTCCTACCCACTGAAGAAATTAACGCTTACAGGTATTATTTTGTGTTCAGTCCCCTGATAAATCATGTAGTATATTGTTTAAGTGTTTTGTGATACTTGTAGAGGTACTTGAAATACCTCCTTTTTATTCCTGGTTTGCAGTTACAATGTGTTAAGTTAGACATCCATTAAAGGTTGGTAGTATGTTTAGTATTAGTAATGCTGCTAGTTAAGATGAAGACTCAAAAGTATTGCAGTATTCATTTTTGGAAATACTGAAAAGATGAAACATTTGTTTAATTGTCTGCTATGGAGGAGAATGAGTAGGAGAAAGATACTTATGCACTTTAGATGAGCCTTTAGATTCAGCTGACAGGATCCAGTTGGGGAAAGATGCTAGAGGCTGATGCCATGAGGAGCAAAGATGGTCACTAAGACATCCTTTAATAATGATGAACTTTGTACATCATCGGGTATATCCGTTTCACAGTTCGTACCACTTCTTGTCTTGGACTCTATGCACTTTTAGGCAAGATACAGAGGTAAAATATTGATTAAGGTTTTGTCTATAATTTCAGCAGTGCTAGGAAATCATTAAGTTTCCTGCTACAACGACATCCTATCTTTGAGTATTTATACAATGTGCAGCACTAAGAAGCTGCATTCTTGGTAATGGGTTTGGACATGGATGTAGAAAAAAGTGGCCTGTACAAGAAGTCAGAAATTCTGGAAAAGGAATTTTGAAGTCCTCATTTATACATCTGTCTTATTTTGTGGGAAATGTGAATTTATCTCTTTCTGGGTCTGCTAATACAGCATATTATTTCTTTTTACTACTATTGCACAATTATTTAATGCATTTAGAATTAAGACACTCATATGAGTGCTGTGTTTGAAGCTTCTTATGTAACTATTTGACGCTGCTCGTGTTCTTCTGTGCAATAGTGCTACCCCGAGCAGTAGCTCTGGGTGTGTTTGAAACCTTATGCAACTGAAACAATGAGCAACAGATTATTTTTAAGATACTGACCTATTGAAGTAGCTACTGGGAATGACGTAAACTGAAGGGATATGTAATCTTGTGTATTTATGAAAGGCACTGTGTAGTGTGTAGCATCTGTTGCCTAACCCACATCCATGAATCAATTTAAAAATAAGAAACTGTATGTAGGCATTGTCTGCATATTATAAAGTTTCAGAATACCTTAAAATCATTCCCAGACCAAGTTCGCTGTAAGCAGCTGACTTCTTTTCGGTTTTTCTCTACAGTTGCATAGATAGCAAAGATAAAGATGTATATGGCAATACTATATAACTATGATCAGTTACATAGATGTATAGATTGTATAGATGACGCTTTCTAGTCTTTTTGATCTCCCTCACTGAAACAGTGTTTAATCTGTTATTTGTACAGCCTCTTATGCAGCAGAAGCTTGTAGCATCCTTACGAAAGAACTTTTTGCTCCATGCTACCCCTATTTGAGTCCTGTTCCCTATTTTGAGCAATGCAGAAGAGACACTTGCAAATGTGGACAGACTTGTTTTTGCTCTGCTCTGGCCCATTATGCTCATCATTGCCGAAGATTTGGAGTTATAATAGATTTCAGAGGAGGTGTCCCAGACTGCGGTGAGTTGCTTTTCACTTCTGGTCTTAAATAATGACTCTTTGAGGACTTTAGAATGAGAATCAGAAAATAAAACTAATAAATCTTTAAAACGAGAAGAGGATTAATTCTACCATGATCTTTTGTGTCCAGGACAAGTTTCTTTTTTTTGTCAAGACAGAATTAATACCAGTGTTTTTAGAGAATTCTTGCTTTATAGTTGGCTTTCCTCAGTTCTTTTGACTTAAGAAACAATGCAAAGACTTTTTTTAAGTAGTTCAAATGTATACAGAATTAGAAATACGTCTTTATCTCTTATGTGTCTTTGCATATTTCCTACCCATGTTGATATTATTCATGAGCCACATAAATAGATTTGTTCTTTTCCTTGTAGATACTAAATTTATTTATTTTAAATGAATGAGACGAGAAATGGTAGTCTCTCTTAGCTTATTCTCTTACTGTCAGTGACACAGAAATACAGAGTGCTGAAATAAGAGTATAGTATTGGTATTGATGATATTTAATTTAAAATGAATGGAAGAATATAGATAGTGTAGATAATAGCCAAAGGTGACATCAGTCATCCACTCTATAAAGTGTCACAAGTAGAAGAGAGGGATAATGTTAAATTCTTTAATTTATATGAACTTTTGGTGATGCAAAAAGATGTTGATAGGACACTTAATGCCCTCATGTACAATTGGAAACCCTATAAAACAACCCTAAACAAGGCTGATAATATTTTTTTGAAGGAACATTCAAAAATTTTACACCTGGTAGTTTTTCATCACATATGTAATTATCCATGTTGTAATGCATGATAGAGAGGATTTTGGAAAGTTGGTCCAGATTAAGTATGGGGTGTCTGTATGTATAACTGAAAAGACTGTCTTGCAGTCGTTATGGCATGAATGATTGTGTCCACTATGACCAAATGAATCATTCAAACCATTTAATTTTATTTTACTTCCCTAGAAGCAAGTATAATTTTATTAGAATATATTCAAAATGTCATGCTTGTAGGGTTTAAACTATGTGATTCTTTGTAGTGTTTGAAGAACTTCTGATTTTTTTTTAAAGTAGAGCTTTATAGGAGATATATATATCTCCTATATATAGATAAATATATATATATTTATATATATATAAAAAAAAGAAAACTTAAGATGGTATTGTGCAACATCTGCAAAGTACATACATTTTATTTATTGTTTTTAATGTTTTCTTTAAAATGCTGTGCATTTCTGTCGTGGTTTTGGCCAAATTGTCCAATGGCTGGTGACAGATGCTGCTCCCCAGCCTCTCATGTATGGAGAGGAGGAAGAGAGAGAAAGAGATTTACAAGTTTAGAAGAAACTAAACTAATGAAATATTAGTAATAAAATAAAAGGGAAAATAACGAAATAGATACAGTATATACAAAACCGTATTAAGCTCCCAGGATGATGTTGCTGGTAGGCACTGGGGAAGTCCCAGGCTGGACTCAGTGATGGGTGGGAACTGAGTTCCAGAGTTGGAGTCAGGAACACACGGATCGGGATCAAAGGCAGATGAACAGACAGGGTCTTCCTCAGACGTCAGCCATTGAAGGAAGAGAGTTGACCCTTTGATCCCTCAGCTTTTATACTAAGCATGGGGCAGATGGGGTGGAATACCCCTGTTGGTCAACTTTGGGTCACCTGTCCTGTCCGCTCCTCCCCGCAGGTGGGACCCCTCTATGCCCCTCCGCTTCTGACACTCCAACGGGGCAAATAATGAACTTAGCTGACCTGGGTTGTTATAGCAATAAGTATAATCAAGAGCCTCTCTGCGTACCATTCCTTGGCACAAACTGTCTTATCACTCTAAATGAACCGTTTTAGACACAACATGCTGTTAATTTCAGAGTTAGAGGAGGCCTAGCGAAGAAGTAAAATTACTGAACAGAAAGTTGGTTCTGTTTGACCTCAAACCAGGACAATTTCTCAAAGTCCATGCACAAGAGCCAAGCATTTTCAGAGTTAGAGGGGAAAAAATCTTCAACTGTTTGGTTTCCCCAGTGTAAATCTGGATTAACTGTGCAGACTTCATTGTACTCGTTATTACTGTGGATTTACGTCTGTGTAGTTTACACAGCATAGTGCCAAGATAGCAATTTTAGTGGAATTTAATGTGATTGGGAATGAAAGAATAGAGATGTTTATCAGAAAACTGTTGGGAGGTACTTGAGTCTCTTGCACTGTAATTTGAGAGATTTGTTTCATTTGGACAGCTCTTTCATGTGAAGATACAAAGGAGTACAGTACTTGTGTATCTACCTGTGGCAGAACCTGCCAAGCACTGTCTGTGCCAGAGACATGCAGCAGTGATTGTGTTGAAGGCTGTGCTTGTCCCTCTGGAATGTATTTGAATTCCAAGACTGAACAATGTGTGCAGAGGTAGGTAAAGTTGCAATTCTGATAGTCATGCTCCCAATTTTTTTAGACCAGTGCATTTGCAAGTCAGAGTGAAAAGCTAATAAACACGTAACCTTGTAGATTTTATGCATCTGTAAACTTGGTGGGATCTTAGAATTACAGAGAAGTTGTATGTCAAGATCAAGACTAGCTTTTATAGTACTGACACTCATCCAGCGTCACCAAAGCTAGCTGCTACATATTGTCTGTTTTCGCATATAAAAGAAACCAAAGGTGTCCATTGTTGTGTAGGGGTTCTGCTTTGTTACTGATTTTGTTTGGAATGCACTCGAGTTATATGGCAGTGTTGAGACAGATGTCTTGTATTTTAAAAACAAACAAAAAAAGCCACAAAAACCCCACCCACCAACCAAAAAACCTGAGCAAAAGTAACAAAACAACCAATTGAACTTTGAACAGCAATTAAGCCAATGGGAATTTTTTCTTCCTTCAATTTGAGTTAATCAGTTACATGTTTTTCCTCAACTCCAGAAACGAATGCCCATGTTATTTTCAAGGAATTGACTATCCCCCTGGAGAAAATGCTGTAACATCTTTGGGCAAATGGTAAGATACAAAACTGTTTTTTCACCTGACTAAATGGTGACTCTCAAGAGCTGTGTCAAAGCATTCTGGCTAGCCTGTTGGTTTTTTTTTGTTGGTGCTTTTGTTGTTGTTTTAATATTATTTTTTTTAATGAAACATACTGAATAAACCTACATCAGTTTTCTATGCATGTTTGGACAGAGCTTCTTTATAATGTAGGTACAGGCTGCTGTGCTTATAATCCAATATATTGAAGTGCAAAGTAGCCACTATACGAAGTGCAAAAAAGCCGCTATAATTTTGTAGATCCATCATAATCTGGAGAGCTGCAGCAAACTCCATACACTTCCTGAGAGTCTGTTCAAGTCTGTTCAGCTAGACCTTCATTGCTGTTCTCTTTCCTTATACCAGATTGTAAATCCGTTTATGAAGAAGTATTAAGAGTCTGTCTTCCACTAGTATAGAAACAGTGCAAAGCCACATTGCTCCTTTATCAACTTAGAAACAACACAAAGAACTGTCATATGCAGCTAAAGATATAAAACCATCTCTGTTGCTGTTCCTTACATTTAGCATTTGTTCTTGTCCTCTTGCTCTTCCATTTGCATCATTATAGTAATGACATTAAAGAAGAAAACTTGTTTTAACTCTTCTGGCTGCTGCCGGGTGCATCTCTTTCAACAGTTAGTTCTGCCTGGAGAAGGTTAAATAATGTGGACAACAATTTCTGTGAAAAAACAAGCTTTCAGACTTGTCTTTCTGAAGTTTCTTGAGCTCTCGCTGCCTGTATCAGTTATTACAGCTCTTAATTAAAGGCAGAACAGACCAAATAATGTCTGTGATACACCAGCGTAATGCTTTGGTTTGTTGTAAAGGCCACATAAGAGATTGTCAGACACTTATTGCAATAGGGGCACTTAGTAAACATACGTTCATTCTCACTCTTCTCAGCAGCCTAGTGTCCATAAGTACTGATTATTATAAATCTGTACCTTAATTGTGAGAGGAGCTCATCTTTACCTTAGGGCAGATTTCCTGGAGAGTACCAGGCAACCCATTCCGCATATGTGACTGTGCAAAGTCTGGGTGCACTGTTGCCTGCCTCCTGGATATTTTTGTTCATAGAGCATGTGCCAGACAACACTGGCAGTCATGGGAAGGGGCTTCTACTGGTGGATTCTTTGATTTGTTTCCTTTGATCCTCCTCCTCAAGGGTCTAGTTTAACTAATTATGCTAAGCGCTATGGTGGATATATGCCTGAATGCACACCAATTATGTGATCATCCACAAATTTATTTTTTTAGAAATGACTACAGGTCAAAATAATCTTTCTGTTGATTTCAGATTTGAGATTTGGCAGCTCATGTTTCATGTGAATGTGTTAATTAAAGTATATCTGGTTTACAAATACTAGCACAGGACCTGAAATTAAACCCGTAGCGCTACATTTTTCCCATACAATGAGTTGCTATCAGATCTGCTACCATTTTATAAAAGTACTGGACTGTTTGGGCTGGAATTAAACAAGAGCAGACAGTGTTATGTTGCTCAGCACTTCCCTGCATTCAGTATCGTTTTGGGTTGAGTTCTATGCAGTTTCTTGTTTCTTTGATGAATTGTGTCATGCAGGGGAAATACGTTGTGCCTGATCCTGTCTGTGTAACATTCTGCATATGCAGATGGGTACACATACTACAAGCTTTATGATACACTAAATTAAAATTTTTATTTTGAATCTTGAGAAACAGGTTCTGATCACAGAATCACAGAATGGTAGGGGTTGGAAGGGACCTCTGGAGATCATGTAGTCCAACCCCCCTGCCACAGCAGGGTCACCTAGAGCAGGTTACACAGGAATGCGTCCAGGCAGGTTTTGAATGTCTCCAGAGACGGAGACTCCACCACTTCTCTGGGCAGCCTCTTCCAGTGCTCTGTCATCCTCAAAGCAAAGAATTTCCTCCTCATGTTTAGGTGGAACTTCCTATGCTCAAGTTTGCACCCATTACCTCTGAAAAGAGCCTGGCCCCATCCTCCTGACACCCACCCTTGAAGTATTTATAAGTGTTGATAAGATCTCCCCTCAGTCGTCTTTTTTCCAGACTGAAGAGACCCAAGTCGCTCAGTCTTTCTTCATAAGAGAGGTGTTCCAGTCCCCTAATCATCTTGGTAGCTCTCTGCTGCACCCTCTCCAGCAGTTCCCTGTCCCTCTTGAACCGGGGAGCCCAGAACTGGACACAGTACTCCAGGTGCGGCCTCACCAAGGCAGAGTAGAGGGGGAGGATGACCTCCCTCGACCTGCTGGCCACACTCTTCTTGATGTACCCCAGGATGCCACTGGCCTTTTTGGCCACAAGGGCACATTGCTGGCTCATGGTCATCCTGTTGTCCACCAGGACTCCCAGGTCTCTTTCCACTGAGCTGCTCTCCAGCAGGTCAGCCTCCAACCTGTACTGGTGCATGGGGTTATTCCTCCCCAGGTGCAGCACCCTACACTTGCGCTTTCATAAGATTTCTCTCCACCCAGTTCTGATTGTAAACTGTAGTTCCATTTGGTTCTGATCATAGTCACTGTAGGTCACTATTCCAGATTCCTATCATATTGCTGGAGCAAAGTTGGTTTGAAACAGCACGAGGATAAAAATTAGCAACTGCAACACTGTTTCCTGCTGTGAGTCAAAACCACTAAAATAATTTAAATATTCATTTTATTATAAATGAGAAAGAAATTTATGATCTTGTGAGAAGTTTTCAGATGGATAGTTTGATCATGATCCATGTTAGGAGCAGTTGAGAAAAGGCAAATTTACCAATCTACGATTACTATGTTTTGCTTGGGGAAAAGTCACTCCGGTTCAGTACAAAAAATTGTTGCAGTCACAATAGCTTGTCATTTGTATTATATTCAAGGCTGGGGCTTTACCTTCATCTGTGGGATAACTTAAGAACTGTTGGTATCTTTTTAGCAGAGTTTTAAGCTGATAGTGAGGAAAATGGAGCATTTCTAATAGCGTTAAGAATTTTCATCTAAGAGTACATACTCAGAGCTTGCTGTAACATACATGTATGCATGTTTAGGGTTTTGTTTTGTTTTGCTGCTATTGCTCCTTGGATTTGTTTTAGATAACAATGACTTATGTATGGGACTTGGTTTATTCTTACTGCACTGATGTCTTTGGGAGCAGTATAGTGGTGTATTCCTGTATGTATTTTTATGTCAGCCCAGGCATTTTAACTCAGTAATGTTATGCAGAAAGCAAAAGTTTGAAGTGTAATTAATATTCTTTGTGTTAAAGCAATGTACACTATCTACGGTTTTAATGTTCAGTGCAAACATTTTTACAGTTATTTTCTGTTGACTCATGCTGCATGCTTCACTATTAAACAGAAAACATTAATCTTCTAGATCTTACTGGCTCTCATCACATCTTCATGTATTTCTGTTTCAGCCTTTGCAGGGATGGAGTAATGAATTGTGATAACAACATAATAGGTGAGTGAAAAAAGAGGGAGAAGATACTTCAAGTCCAATGAATATGTATCCTTCAATCTCTGTGGAAATGCTTATCTGTAGTAAGAGACTGTGCAATATATACAAATGGGTAACTTGCAGGAGGGGATCTGTAATTTAGGAATTATATATTTCTGTGATTGAAAGAAAGGCCGGTGCAAAGCAGCAGCATAACCGTCCAAAATACTGTTAAATCTGAGCAACCTTTTTTCCCAGTGCTTTAAAATACTTGTATTTTTTATATTTTTTTTTAGATTGCTAAAGTAAATAAGCTTAACTACATTACAAACAGCAGAACTTCAGTAGGATGAAGTTATTTTTGCCCCATAAAACATGGTTTTAGGAACTGAACACTGTCAGTAATTTTTCATAGTTTTTTTTTCTTTCCTTCCGCAAACCCTGAATAACTTAAATATGAAAAAATAATACTTTTGTCATACTGAAGCAAAAGAATGTAACAAGTGCTTTTTCTATTACAGTATATTTTATATGTCTTAAGTATTACTGTCCATACTCTAGTTACGATGCTCTTTTAATTTAGTGAGAAAGACTTTTATTTGAGGTTTCAGTTCTCCAATTGCCAACTCTTTGGCCTTTAGCAGAAATCTGTTCCCCATGCACTTTGAAGGTGGTGGTTGTTCTGATTTGACAATTATCCAGAACCTCTCTCCCTAATGAAGAAACAAACAAAACTCTGGCAACCAACTGAAACCACTTTAAAACAGTGCCACCACTTTGGGCATTTGTTACATCTACACAGTAAGCTCAGCGCAACCCAAAAGCAACTGTGCATCAGAGTTACTTTGTTCATAGTCAGTGGCTTCAGCTCTCCATCTAGCTCTCAGACCTTTTCTTGATATTTTTTTTGCTTTCTGTTGATTTCTGTTTCTTTGTTGATAGTACTTTGCATTTCTGTTTTGGAGGGCTGATTCCTGACAAACTGCTTAGAAAGTGATGTCCCTTACTAAATGAATATATTAATTTCAGCATTTTGTATGAGACTTACAGGGGTTCTATGAAGTTAAGTACACTCAGGAGAGACATGCAATTGGATGTTACTGGTATTACTGGATGTTACATATTCTCAGTCTAAATGTATTGCACACCTCTATGGATTACAAAATTTGAGGTGTGAAGACTAATGTGCCTGTCAATTTTTTTTCCCCCAGCACACAGCTGCCCAGTTGGACAGATTTATATTAACTGCAGTAATCCACAAGTTGATCCTGAACTCAGCAGAGAGAGAACTTGTGAGAATCAGCTGCTAAACCTCACTTTCTCAGCACATCTTCCTTGTGTTTCAGGTTGTGTCTGCCCACTGGGGTGAGTACAGGCAGATTTGCATCTTTTGGTACGCAAACATAGATGACCACCTTCAGTAGCGATTGAGGTTAGCGATTAATTCTGCTGAGGACATACCGCATTTTTACTTGGAGAATTTGAGGTGTCAAGGGATGAGCATCCAATTTGTGAAGGCTTACCACACAATGACATGGGCCATTGAAGGCATGAGAAATGGTAAACCAAGAGACAGGTGGAGCCAAAGGTCTAATACCTTACAATAATAAAAACAAAATAACAGGAATATAGAAAGGGCATTGAAATAATTTGATCCAAGCCCTGTACTACAGCAGAATTGTGTTTACCTAGATAACTTTTTTCAGATATATAACCTATTTCAACATTTCACTGAGTGAGGCATGTTTCTTCATTCCTAGGCATTGTTTTCAGTATTCTCTTCCTCAAAAGGATATTTTAAGTCTCAGGGGTTTATGCTGAAAATGTGTGGATGAGCTGTTGATGTGTTTTGGAATGAAGCACTATATTGCTGAGAGATTTTTGATTATAGAAATAGCAATTATGTGTTTTGATTATGTTGGTTTTGATGGTAGTCTCTTAAGCACATAGCTTGAGGTTTTTGAGTATTGTCACTCTAACATTACTGTTTATGCCTTGAGGGCGTCCTCAACACAAAGAGTAAAAGCCAGATCCTCAGTTGAACTGGGTTGAAATAGCTCAGTTGAAGTCTGCGGATTCATACTCATTTATGTGTAGATTGACATGAAATGTCAAACTATTCATATGAAATGGAACCTGTAATTGGTCCAACTCACAATATGGCACCATGGTGAAAAAGTGCTAAGAGAGATTGTGAAATTAACTGCAGGCAGATGTTTTCAGAATTGCAAAAACTCATGCTGTTGGACCTGGCTGGTACACTTCAAAGCCAATGACTACCTTCAGCAACACTGTAGGGCAGGCAACTCAGCAGAGAATAAAAAGTTTGTGATCTATTTTCCATGATCACAAACTGCATGGCTTGGAATATAAGGTGTAATCCAAGAATTATATATTTATTATAACATAAATTGAGAATCACTGTAAATGCCGTTCATCTCTTTCCATTGTAGAGTTACTTGCAAGCTACTCAAATCTGATATCTTTTTAAATATTTGGCTCTGGTGGCCTTATACTTCATATATATTTATGGTTTTGTTTGAGATTGCTTTAAGAAGAATTAAGATGGTCTTGAAAGTGTGTGGTTTTTAGGGTGCTTTTGGAAATGCAAGAGACTTCTGCTATGTATTATGTATTTTGACAGGTGGGGACTGGCCTGTGCTGATGTGAGTGGTGGAGTGGCTTAATATATTTCATTATTTTCTTTTTATTATTTTATTAATATTTTTATTAAAGTAGTTTAGTTTTCTTCTGAACTTATAAGTCTCTTTCTCTCTCTCTCCTCTCCTTCAAGAGAGAGGTGCGGAGAGCATCTGTTGTTCATCTCAGTGACCAGTCTGGCCCAAACTGGGACAGCAGGTTTTTTATTTAGATGACGAATCGTAATATTTTAGTTATTTTAATAATAGTTGGTTTTGGATAGAAGCTGTTGGTACTGAATAGCCCTAATGTTTTAAGTCAGTTACTGAATTCACACTCCAGTGATTTGTACTGCAGATAGATCACATGAGTCAGAGCAACACAGTAAGACAAAACCAGATTGAGAAAGATGGAACAAATACCATTACCTGCAAACAGTACCTTATCCTATGTACATGACAGTTCGAGTAGGGCAGGATGCAAATGTGCTGTGAATTTGTGCAACTTCAAAATTATCTTTCTAGGCAATTGGTTCTTACTGGTGAAATATAAAACTGAGGTGACATTGTCCACTTTACAAGGGTAAAACATAGATGGAATTTCTTTGATCTTAACATTAGTTTTTTACTTGAAAAAATTAGTTTCATTCCTTTTGTTCATGCTTTTGTTCCTGTTTGAGGTCTTGCATTAGTTCAGCTTGATTCATTGTCTGTAAGCTAAGCTGATTTAAGCAGTAGTGAAATCAGTTTAACATGATCGATTAATTTTGGTTGATTTAGGTAAACTAATAACTTGTTGAAAAATGAGTATGTCACAGTTAAGAATCCTGTATAGGAAGCTACACTTTTTCAGGAGGATCTTTCCAATCTGTTCAATCAGATGATTATTCTTCAATGATACCACAAAAGAGACTTAATGCAGAAAGAGAAGGAAAGAACCTGTTTTCACAGAAAGTGGTGTTAGGATTTCAAGCAGGCAATATTTTTATTTTGCTGTCTATTTTTCTAGTATCTGGAGAGTCTTAAATAGTCTTTCAAATGCTTCACTATGTTTCTAGCATTCCTTCTTTGTTGTGTTTAGAGTACATTCTAGTGGAACTTGCATGAAATGGGAACTAAATACTAAATAAGAAAATCATAGCAAAAGTAGCAGTTGTGTGATTCATTTGACCTCTTTTTTTTGTCTGCAGTGAATTAATTAGATGCCAGTAACTATGCTGTAAATATTTAAATTTACATGAGATTGTTACCATTTTATGGGTTACAGTTCTTACATTATAAAAATTATGATCTTTCCCTCTGTTTTAGAAGTGATTGAGGTCAAACACTAATGCTCCTGGAACACATTCTAATCTTGTTCCGCCCTGCTTTGATGACATAGTTAATGATTTTTTTAGATTTTATTTGTGTGGTTTCTTACTGTTTTCCATCTGTCACTGTTTAAATGGCAGCTTCTTATATTTCCATGCTGCATTCCAGAAAAATAAGTAATATTCTGTGTACAAGACAGTTAATAATTTTTAAAGTTCAATCTTTGATTTACACCTTCTGCTTCTGGGTTTCTATGATTCAAATGATTTTTTCCCTCTTTAACTATACCAAATGCGTGTAATTTGACACAAAGATAGTCTTTAATCGGATTGCAGAAGAAACAAAGAGAAGACCAAGAGAAAGAAAGAGGAAAAAGCAGTAGTATCTTCCTGTATTTCTGCTTACTATGTGACTTGTTTACCACAAATGGACATATGTTAGTTTGTGCCTGTCCTATTCCATTAGTTTTCCATGGTCTCCAGTCAAACTGATGATGATCTCTGAAACAGCCATCTTCTGTTTATTGTTCCTTACAGCCTGCTTTTTTTTTTTTTGCTGTCAAGAAAAGCAATCACTTTCCTGAAGAAACTTACTTTTGTTTTCTCATTTCCCCCATTGATGTTATTTTACTCTTGACTGCAGCATGAGTTGGATTTGGCTGTTCTATACTTTATATAGTGTACAGTATAAAAAAAAGTGTACTGTATATACATTTTATATAGCTTTTCAAACTGATGAGGGTTAGCTGGAATTTTGGTGGCTACTTGGTACTGTTTTGTAATTTATTAATGGCCATGGCTTGAGCGGGAGCCGGGAGGGGAAAAGGGGAGAGCACACCGCCACACTATATCACTGCAGCAGAGAGGCCACAATCATGTTGCATATGTAATTATTTTGCGTAGTTCAGCAACAATTTAGAGCAGCTTCCCTGCTACTCTTATGTGATCCAGTAGTAGTGGTGAAGGGTTCTTGCAACACTTGGTGCTGCAGGAATGAACCAAACTCTGTGCTGCAATGCCAAGCATCCCTGGAAGGGATTTGCAGATGTTCCCTATGCATTGTCCTGGGAGGCACACAGAAATGAAAAAGGACTGAAAATTTAACACAGGATTTACTCTTAAAGGACTACCTCACAATACTTTTGAAATATTGGTTAATGCATCTGAGAGACATAATGTGTCAATATTATGGGTTTATCTGTGTTTGTGGATCATGATATAGAACATGCAGGCTCTACAGGTTATAATGAATCCTATGACTTTTAAAAAGCCATTTTCCCCTCTCTTAATAGAGGGCCCCTCAGAATAACCAGAGGTCAATCAAAAACCCAGTTCTTCTTTCCCTGCCACCTGCTGCTGCTCCCCCTTTCCCCCCACCCCCCCAAAAAAAACCTCACAGCAAAACCACAAACCAAAAAAAGCCCCAAAAAAACACCAAAACAAACAAACAAAAAACCACAAAAGAAAAACCAAAAAAAAGCTGAGGTTTCATTTCACCAGCTTTCCAGCCAGGGATTTCTGTAGAGAATGGCTTGTGGTTGACACTTCACAGAATGGAAGAAGTTAACTGGGATTTTAATTATCTTGATACCAAAGTATGTGCTCTTTTTTTTTTTTTTTTCTGAATTCTAAGCACTTCAATATTGGCACACTGACTTATAGTCATTAAGACATCACAGACATTTTGTGGGACTGGACTGGGTTTTGATTCTAGTGTTCCAATATCCATTTCTGTTTCTCGTGAATGGTGGTGTGGAGTTATGGGGCCTTTCCAGGCTGGATGCAACATTCTCAATTGTGGTAAGACAAGACTACACCTCTGCAGACAGCTTATCTATGAGAGAATACTCTTTTGTGCTGAACCTCAACTCTACTAAATTTGGGCCAATTTAACCTAATGAGAATTTTTAGGTCTTTTTTTCATCACTCACTGCTCATAAAATAGAGCTATGAAAAGAGAGTAAACTGAAAGCTGTAGTATCCTGTAATTGCAATTAAGTTTTGTAATTAAGAAAGGAATATCGTGCCAGGTTTTTCCTCCAAAGATTTCTAAATTATCACAGTATTTCTGCAGTGGTGTACTGTATCGAATAACATGTAAGGAGCTTAAACACATTCTTGAAAGGTTTTCTTAAAAAAAGAAAACTCATCGCTTTCTAATTTGCATGAAGAAAACGATGAATTTCGTCATCTTATAAACATGTCAAAGGACAAACAAACCTAATAATGGGGGAAGAATGCAATTCAGTTTCAAATATTTTCTAAAAATTAATTTTTATTAGCAGTAATTACATCAACTGTGTCATGTCTTAAAATATGTCTCCTTAGATGAATTCTACAGAATTACAGCATGCTAAAGTTATTGTATTGGAGGTAATTTCCAAAGAATAAATGCACCTAACTTGCAGTGCCATAACAAGACAACCCTGTTCTTTTCCCTCCTCTTCTGCTCTGTAGACTTGCTACTCTCTGATACATTGCTAGAGCTCCTTATTTCCTCTTGCAATACTTCTAAAACCCTCTTGGTCTCCTACTTTCTAGTTTATACTAGCTGCAAACAAATATCTTCTTTTTAATTTTTTTTTCTGTGCTTGTATTCAACTCACAGTAAAACTTCACCAGTATTATTCAGGTTCTTGAGCACCTTTTCATACTACCTTCTGTTTCTCTGCTTCTTTTTACGAAGAGAATCATTGAACTTTCTGTCATTTGGTTTGAAAGGGAGACCTCTGTTACATTTGGAGTTACTTAATGCATTTTTGTAATAAAAAGAATTTCATAATCTATTTAAACTTGTTCATTAAATCAGAAAAATTGCACAGTAAAATACCACTAGTTTACTGATGGAGTATTTCACTTCTTGTGGGTTTGTTTGAGAGGAGCTCAGGATCTTGAATCGGTCAAGTAATCTTTTTTGGGTTTTATTTTGCTGCTTTTCTAATCTCCATTACAATTCAAGCAGGTGCTTGATCTGACTAAAAATTGGTGCTGCTGTTTACTGGCAATGATGACTAAATCCACTGAGCCACCAGCTCTGAATCGTCTTCCATGTTGAAAACTGCCTCAGCTATAAAACAGTCATCATCTTTTACTACAGATTAAGAATTCAGAGACAAGGAATATACTGGTCTGTAAATATGGTTTCTGTAAATATGCATTAATTCCCCAAAAGCATAATTAATCCAAAATACATGTTCATCCCTCCCAAAGTGTACAGTTCTTCTCAGAAGAACCAGTGACGATAGATCAGGAACAGCTAGTAGTATCCTCTTGACCATTCACAAATTGCAATTTTTTTGGTATCTAACTTCCCCATGGAGTCCTGCCTCGTTTTTAACACTGAATTGCACCCACAGTATTCTTGAAGAAAATGGTACTGTTGGAGGGCATGTAGAGAGAAGTTTTAATCCAGTGTGCTTAATTAAAAATACTTGAACTTTGGAAAAAAAATGAGTCATAGCCCTGAAGTAGCATTGGTAGATATGAGGTACAGCTGAGATGATGCAGAAAGGTATTGAACATCACACCAATACAGTGATAGTCCAGGTGGTACTTATTTGTGAAATAGGCTGGGAGAAAGTACAAACCTCAGCCTTCCTTTCCCTCAGTCTTGCCCTGGGGTATGTTCTACTTGATGATGACACAGTGTGTACCACTTCCTTATGCAGCTGTGAGAGCTGCAGGTGCTCTCCTAGATGGCCCCCGCCTTATAGCCCTGCAGGGACTGTGAGCAGGGTGGGAGAGGCCCCTGCTTTAAACCCTCTTCTCTGGCAGTCTTCAACCTCTGCCCTCTTCTTGTGTTCCTTCCCTACAACACAAACTAAAAAACCCCCACACATCTATGGACAAAAAAAAAAAAAAAGTTGCTAATAAAAGTATTCTTTCCTTCATTCTTTCAGCCACTTTGCTTAATTCCGATATATTTTTCTACTTAGAATGAGAGACATCAAGACAGAGCCGCTCTCTTGCTTTGCTCTGATGTTGCAGCAAAATCCATATCCAGATTTTACATGGCTCTTATTACACTTGTGACTTGAGAGATAATTTTGCCCTCTTCTGTCCGCAGCAATCGGTAGAAAGTGTGTAGAGGCAGGAGCTGCTTTTTGCTCAAAGAGACTTCAGAGGAGACACAGGCAATGGATGAGCCAAATTTTCAGAGGTCTCTGTGGAAAAGGTTGCAGAATATGTGAATATAGATGAATCCCTGTCATTCTACTTCTTGCTCTTGTTTTTCATACTCTCATGTATCTCTGGTCTTTAAGCTGCTACTACTCTTTCTGTGAATTTTCTTTTTTAGGGCCCATTCTGCTTAGTACGAGTAGGATGCTGATGGTAGACCTGACTGGAGGGGGGCTTCCTAATACAGGGTAAAACTGCAGAAGTGCAGGGGTCTGACTGTATCTCAGTTGAAGCATCAAAATCAATTGTTACACAGAAGGATACTAAAACTCCTTCAAGCATTCTGCAAAATTACTTGATATTTCTTTATAATAAACTGGGAGGGGGAAGAAGAGGTGGACTATAAAAAGATCCCAAAACAAGTAAGAAAACACTCAGCAGGAATATTGTAATTCTCCCTGTCTAAGCAGTGAGAAAGTACAATGAAGCCATTAGGTGCTACACTAATGTTATCAAAATCTGCTGTTTTTTAAAAATTTGTTTGTCGTGTTTTCTGGTTAGGGAAGTCATGGGTGGTGGTGGAATTCTGGTGTTAGAAATGTTACCTTCTGCTTATTTCATTCGTTTTACCTCCTGTAAACCCTATTACAGACCTTTGTAGGAAGATTTGTGAAACCCTCGGAATAGATTTGTTGTTGGGGCAAAAGTATTGGTGGCTACCTAAGTCAGTTGGCGGTAGGCTGTGGCCCAAGGGAGCGGAAAGAGCTGTGCAATAGAGAACTTGTTGAAGACTGCTCCGGTGGAAGCTGTGAGAGAATTATTTTTTAGTGTTCTGGTCCAGATTTGTGGGCTTTGCAGGAGCAAAGAAGTGTTTGTTGACTCACAGGCGACATATTGCTTCTAACAATGCATTTACCAAGACTGCTTACATACTTGTGTGTAGTGAAGAAACAAAACCTATAGTTTTGTTTTTTCTATAAAAATAACGAGCTAGTAATGAAACTGAATGTTCAGTTTGGTGAAGTGTCGTGGCTGTCCATGTATCTTTGCAGTTCATTGTAGGTTGGACTGTTAAGTGTGTCAAGAAAAATGTCTGATACTTCAAAGAGGAGCTGGGCAAGGCCTCTGTGTAGGGTATCTGTGGTGAATTTGTAGATCATTGAAATCTAGCCAGTGCTTGGCTTTACAAGAGAGAAAGCTGTTACCGCTTGTTTTTGGTAGGGTAGTAACGTGAGGAAAAACCTGCATTTAGTGTTACCTTGTCAGTGTGATGCTCTTTGTGTCTGAATGTGCCCTGTTCAGTTCTGAGCAGCTTTAAACCAGTAGGAATTTGTCTCATAGTTGATTGTTTTCAAGTGACCCAATACTTGAAATAAGTATGTATTACAAAGAACACTTGACATCCTCTGGTGTAAAATACCAGTTTTGCACTTTAATGAGGGAGGGGGTTTTATGATGTCAGCACATTCCTGTTAAGAAGCTACAGAGTTGTAAATTTCTGTCTGATAAGTAGTGCACTGAAGAAAAGTTTAAGTCAGAGTACACAAATTGCCAGTTCATTAATATGAGTAAATAAAATGTTCTATGATAAATGCAATGATGAAATCTTTCCTTTTGGATACCAGGGAAACAAAAAAGTGTCATCGCCTTGTTTATTATGAATGTGCTTCACACCTATGGTCTCTTGTCCAAGGTGCAGTGTCTCACCCAAATCACAGTGATAAATATCAGAAACGCTAAATCTCTTTTCCTCAGGAAACTTAGGAACACAGGAAAACCTGAATAAAATATGTATTACTACAGGGAGGTACTGGAATTCTAAATGAACTTACCTTGAAAACTAAAAAAGATTATCAGCCCAATGGTGCCATTTTGAGAGACTTTATTTCCCAATAGAAACACATTTCAAATCTTAGCATGTAGAAACAAGGATAGTCGTAGACTGCACGGTGCCTGTAAGAAATCCTTTTGCTATGTAACTAGCATGTTAGTTGCTCCAGCTTCTTATGTTGTATCAAACAAAATCCTGTATAGGAACAGATACAGAACACAAAACAAGTTGGAGCTACAGCAGTTGAGTGAAAGACAAGGCTGTAGCTTATCAAGAATTTACGTTTCACTATTTTCATTTGGCAGATTGACTTGTCACCAAAGGTGTTGTTCTATCTGTTGCTGGACCTTTAGGTCTTATGTTGATAACTGTTTGGCTATCCAATAGCATTGAAGTATGTTGTTTTTTTTGTTTGTTTTTTTTTTTCAATTAATTGGTCTTTGGAAGAAATACAACTTTCTTAGGCTCGGTGTAAATTTAGCTTTTTAAATAAAATCATTCAATATTTCTGGTATATTTCCTGAGATTTATTTGTAGACCCTGCTTGAGTTCTCTCTTTATCTTACTCTCATATTTCAGTTTTTCTGGATAATATTAAAAGCCACAAATATTTTACTTTAAAATTTAGTCTAGTTGCTTTGTTTAGTCTTGCTGGGCAAGAATTCCTGTATTCTTTCTCCGTTAACGGAATCTGTTTCACAATTTTTTTGAATTTTCACTTCTTATCCATTACTCTAGGAGCTGTGATTATAAGCACAAATTTATAGCATTAGTCTTGAACTATAAATAGCTATGCATGTGGTTGTCTGTGTTATCATGGAAATCTCTTTTGAAGGCTGTGAGGATATTTCTGCCAATAAAGTTAAGTGTATTTGTGATTGCTTACATGAAGGTGCCAGTTGTACAGAAATATGTGCTCTGTTAATTTTGTGCAACCAGAATAGCTCTTTGATAGTGACTAAATTATTCACAGAGCAAGAAGTGTAACTACAGCTATACGAAAACTATGTCGCTCTTTAAATCAGGTGAAGACGACAACAAGAAGAAATCATCATTTAAAAATTCTTACAATAAATAAGCTACTGATTTTTGATAGTAAGAATACATACCACTAAAGCAAAGGGCCACGATGGCATCTCTTGGAAGATCTCTTGGCTTTAGTTAAATATAAGTTAATTCGCTGAGTTACAAGAAATTTGGTGAAATTTAGAGGAGGTCTGGAAAATCTTAGTTTCCCTGATCTTGAAGTTTGTATGTTAATGAATAAGTCTTCACAGAGTTAGTGGTTAAAGGGCTAGTGCCCAAAGTGCTAGCACTTACTAAAGATAAAATATTCAGGTACCTTTGAAAGGAAATTACTGGATGACTTATATATGATTATGAATAAAAATCGTATTTTCAATTTCAGAAGATTTTGAATATTACTTGTTTTTCAATAATACTAATGCTAGTAATTTAAAAGTTTAGGAAAATATTTTTATATCTAGATACCAGGCGTACTTCTTCTGAATGTGTACTTTTTGTTCTTTTTTTGATAGTCTCGTTAAACACGGGGATGTATGCTTGGATGCAGATGAATGTCCGTGTTCATGGAAAGGAAAGGAATACTTTCCAGGTGACAAAGTCATTACTTCCTGTCATACATGGTAAGCAGAGATCTATTTAGGTGATTATTTCATTTTAGTTGTTTATGGATTGATTAATCATAAATTTCACACCAGAATCTGGTGAATCATCTACACTAATTTTGTATTTATTTTTGTTCAAAGAGCTGTTAAAATAACTTTTTTTTTTTTTAGTGTTTGTTGTTTCAATGAGCTTTTACGTAACAAAATAACAGCTGTTTGGGATTTTCTTAAAAAAAACAAAACAAAAACAACAAACAAGCTTGGTTTAGGAAAATAATGTTTTTTTTAATTATCAAGGTAATCTAAATTAATATTCCTTGGTCACTGTTCCTAAAGTACAAGTAAAATCCTTCAAATATTACAACGTGACTGATATTAGTTAAAGCTTTTTACATATTTATTTTCACAATTAGCATTGAATCTGAGCAGTCTAAGAAGCCCAAACATAACCCCGTGGCCGTAAGCATACACCCACTACAATGATAAATTAAGGAGAGTACTGAGCAACATCGTGTACCGAGCATAGTAACAGATAAATTGGTTGCTAATTTTACACGTGGATAAGATAACTGATGAATCAGTCAGCTTTAAAAGGAAGTGTTCTAATAGACAAGGGTTGATAGGATCACTCAAATACATGCAGAAACCTATTCCTTTTGCTATCCAGTGTTGTAAATGCAGCACATAACCTGTAGCTACGTTAGTCTGTGAAGTTTTCTTGAGCACTCTCAGTAGAACATGGTACGCTACCATTTTAATAAGTTTCACAAGAGCTAAGATGTGAAAATATACCACATCTTCATGATCCTGAAACTTCTTTCTTGGTGGTCCCTGCCTATTTTCTTCTCTGACCACTGTTGAATGGTGCAAGCTGGCGCTAAGTAGCACTATTTGTCTTAACCAGAGCCTCAGAAAAATCAGCTGTACTGCCAAGCATTGAGATACTATGGTAGTGGTGTAGCCTCCAGCTTCTCTGCAGAGCAGTTCCTTCCTTTTGTCCCCTTCTTTTAGCTTACCAGGAACGTCTAACTGGTGTCACCTGGTAAACTACTGCTCCTGGCCTGCACAGCTCAGTATAGCGTAGTGTGGTGGAGTCTTGTCCAGTCAGCACTAATCACTGCCTTGTCTGGATGTCATTGCCCCCTCCAGCCTTGTGCTGACTGCTTACCTCTGCCTCTCGTCAGGTCCTCAGTATCTGCTCTAGAAGATATTTGTAGCCCTTTGGTCGACTGGTGAAGCGACTTACAAGCCATCTCCACTGGGCAGGCAGGTAAAGCGACCCGGGTTATTCACCCCCTTGTTTTCAAAGGCCTCTCCAATTGGACCTGGTGTGGGATTGCTTGCATGAGAAATCTGTATGAGACTTCACCAAAGGCAGTAGCAGTGCAGGCAGAAAGACACTGGATATTTAGCCTTCTCTCTCTCTCTTTTTTTTTTTTTTTTTTTTCT
The DNA here is from genome assembly GCF_963924245.1 of Chroicocephalus ridibundus. Classification (NCBI taxonomy): domain Eukaryota; kingdom Metazoa; phylum Chordata; class Aves; order Charadriiformes; family Laridae; genus Chroicocephalus; species Chroicocephalus ridibundus. Next base: position 16,249,471 of record NC_086287.1, read on the forward strand.
TTTCTTCCCCCCCCCGCCCTGAGGCCAGGCCCTTTAATTCATGTACAAATCCTTAAGGTTGTCACGGCTTTTCTAGTCTTCTACATCCAGAAGCAAAGACAGATTAGGCGGTAATGGCTTTTTGGCAATCAGTTGTCCACGGACAGATGGGAAGTTTGCAACAAGCTCTGCTTGATACAAAGCGTATAAAGTTTTTGAGACTGCTGTGTATGTATGCAGGGGTGTATTTGAGTAATGTGCGTTTTTGCTCATGCAAAGCATGAGAATACTCTTGTGCAAACAAAGGCACTTAGGCACTCATAGCAGTTATAATGGCTTTAGTGTTATTTAGTGCACAGAAATAGTGTGCATTGATACCAAATATCGTCTTATTCATATCCAATGTAGTATTAGCAATATAACTATTAATCTGATTTGTCTATTGAACAGTAAAATGTCAAATAAAAATTATTTCTTAAAGTGGTAAAACTACTAGTGGAGTGCCAGGAACTTTCAATCCAAGCTCTGGTGTCTGGCTGTACTGCGGTTCTAGGTTTTCCAAGTTTGGTGTTCAGTGCAATTGCCTGAAATGGTTAGCGTGTGCTGGCAAGATTAAACACAAAAGGTTATTACACTAACTGTGAAGGTATCAAAGCAGCATTTTGGTGCTATGTTGGGCAAGGTAAGATGGGTGGTGCAGTTAGTTATGCTGGTTTGTTGCCATATGTTGAGACCGTTGAGCAAACGCTGGTTAGTCCCTGTGGGCTGCTGAATTGGGCCTTCTCTGTTCTTGAACAAATGCTTATCGGAAATACTTTTCTTAAAAAGCTAGTTGAAGTTTGGAAGATGCTAGTAGCTCTGCTTTTCCGACTAGGACTCTCTAGATTCTGATAACTAAATGTTAGTTTACTTAGTATGAAACAGGACTGGTACTGAGGACTTTGAAGGCACTGTGTACCTCTTAAGCCCTTCCTGTATTTAGTTTTACAACCTATATTTATAAATATACCTGTAGTAAAGCTATACCAGGGCACCAGCTCTGCTGTCTTTATCAACGGAAGTGTCTAGGTGATTTAAAAACATAAAAAATAACATTTTAAAAATGACTTGTAGATACAGAAAACGAAATTCTGTCCATTATTTATAAATCTTATGTAATTTCTGAAAATGTTATTTAGATAGCAAGAGCGTAACGTGGAAAGAGACATAGTATCTAGTGCTTCAAAGCCTTGCTGTTAGGCAGTTATAAAACAAAGGTAATTCAGAAAGGTCTCAGCAGTCACTTAGTGGATGCGTGATGAAAGCATTTTGATGCTTAAGGTGGCCATAGACAGAACTTGAACTTTTCTGGAAGCCCCTAGACTGTTAGGCCAGGGTTTGGGGATGATAATAAGTAGACATCTGGGGGCAGGGCAGGGAGGGAAGCTTAAGAACCCAAAACATGGTTCTTTTAAGGAACCTACGTACCAAAATAGTGCTACTGATTTTTTTTTTTCCTTTGTACTTCTGTGGAATTCTCATTCTAGTAGAGAGTGAATAAAGACTGTAGTAATAGGACATATTGCTTGTTGATTCTAAGATTCAGCTTGTATAGAAACAAATGTTCTGTGAGAAGCTGAAAAAGAAAGCTTTATCCTTGTGTCATATTATTGATGTGAGTTACTAGAGAATAAATCATATTACTTCAGGTGGCATTTTTTTGTTTTCATGTTTCAACATTAATTTATATGTGCTGCTTCTAGTTAACATTTCAAAATGCTTCTGTCCACAGTCATCATACCTGCATGGCTTTTGGTTTTTTGCTTCTCAGTGCAATAGCTGTAGTCATTTGTCTGTGGTTACAGTTGATATTACCATTATTGGTCATACATTTTTCAGCATTTGCCAGCATGGATCGTTTCAATGCACCTTCCACCCTTGCCCATCAATGTGTACTGCATATGGGGATCGGCATTACAGAACTTTTGATGGACTAACTTTTGACTTTGTTGGAACTTGTAAGGTTTACCTAGTTAAGGTGAGAAATTTTTGTAAAGCCTCTCTCAAACTGTATTTAAAAACTACCTGTTAAATACTACCCTTCTATTTATTTCCTATCTGTACGTTTTATCGAGTCCTACATAATGTTTTTTAAGCTTTGATGTTGCATACATTCTGAATCGCACATAATCTAATAATTATACACTGAGGTTTCTGCTAATTGAACTATGTAACAATATACATATTTATATTACTATATTTAAAAGTGGCCATTTCTTTTTTTTTTCTTCAGGGTACTTCTTCAACCAGTCTTTCTGTTATTATAGAGAATATTAACTGCTTTAATACTGGAATCATTTGCAGAAAAAACATTTTCATTAATGTTGGAAAATCTTTTTTAATATTTGATGATGAAACTGGAAATCCAGTAAGTTTCAGTCTTTAACATTGATCAAAAGGTAGCATATGTACTTCTCTGTGTGTTTTTTCCTTTTGTTAGAGAAAACTTACTGTGCTACTTAAGTAGCAGAGGTGTAAATATCTTCAGTGTAAATGCTGATCACAGCTGGATTGTGCAATGGGAACCTTAAAAAAAAAAAAAAAAGAAAAAAACAAAACCCAACTTGTCTATATTTAAAAAAAATATTAGATGAGATGATTGTCGTTCTCTTGTTTAGACTTAATTCCTGTTTAGTGTCTTAGGAAAAACCCAGGTATTTTGTAAGTCAGTAGAAGTTTTGCTTTTAATTCCACTAGAACTAAGAGTTTAGTCTGGTGTACAATGTATAGGAGGGAGGAATATTCAGTACAGTTGAATTTTAATTTTGTTTTGGCCAAACTGCAAACTCTATTGCTGTAAATATTTCGTATTTTTAGTAATTTCAGTATAAATAGTACTATTTACAGTTTATAGACTGACTATGCAAAGGAAGTTGTGTCTCTTTTTATGTGTAATTAAACCAGACATCTTAGTCCATGCTACAAGTAATTTGGAATTTGATTGTTATTGGATGGAGAGAAGAATGCTTTATGTAAATAAGATGGCAATCTCTGGACATATTTAGACGATTCCTTATTTCAAGAAGTTGCTCCATGGATCTTTATACCTATATGTATGCAAAAGAAGTACGTGGCTAAGACCTGCTGAATGCAACGATGTATAACTAATTGAAAATCACAACCAGGACCTTAAGACTAATTTTTTGCCTCCCAGATGAACCATTAACACTTTAATCTTCGCTCCAGTTGCTGTTACACTTCCTGTATATTTGATATAAATCCAACTTTTAAAATACGAAAATCATAAAAATACAACACAGTTCACAATCAAAATCCAGACTACTTTTAAGTATTTATCCTTCCGTGGCCTTCTGCCAGTTTTTGGACTTCTGTCTGAGAACTGTCTCATTCATTTTATTTAGGTGTTTCATTTCCTGTCAAATGAATGTTTTGTGACATTGCTTCCATTATAAGCTGCCTTGTTTTATTTTGAACAGAGCTTATCTAGTTACATAGACGAGCCACAAAAAGTGCAGTTATGGAAAGCTGGATTTTTCACTGTTGTTCATTTTCCTCATGAGCACATCACAGTTCTTTGGGATCAGAGAACAACAGTTCATGTCCAGATGGGTCATCAGTGGCAAGTAAGTGGAAGTCAACACTCTTATTGCTATTTCTTTGAGGTATTTCTGTAAGTCTTATTAAGCAAGACATATTATCGTTATTCAGAGAATAGACAATGTGTTAGAAATCATGGAGGAACTCAGTGGCAGAGTCAAGGAGAGAAGCGTTCAATTACCTTGTCCATTAAAATATTTGTTCTTATTTAATTTTTAGTCGCTATTTACTGCCCAACTTCTATAACAACAGTGGGGTAACGTTCTCCTTCACTATTCGTTCCTTACATGACTGGAGCAGGTATTATTTTGCTGAAGCATAAAAAAGCACATAGCTAGCAAATAGGTCACTTCTCTTAACAAAAAATCAGCTCCTTTCTCAAAGGCTCAGAGATACTTAGTTGAAAGGGAATAATGTTGATGTTGACAAAATAAAATCTTTTCCATAGCTGTATTATCACAAAGAGCTGAGCTATTTTGGTTGAAATTTAGCTGTGAAAAGGATCAAATCCCGGCAAATTTATAATTATGCAACTGAAAACAGTAACTTCAAAAAGCAAGTTTTGGAAACGGTTGTGGCTGGTAGTGTTTTGTATCATGTGGAAATATGTTTTGGTGTTGTCTCCCTCCCCGTCCCCCCCCAGGGTGAATTGACTGGATTATGTGGAAACTTTGATTTGAAGACAGTAAACGAGCTGAGGACTCCAGATGATTTTGAATTAACAAACTCACAAGAGTTTGGAATCAGCTGGACAGCTGTAGAGGTACCTAGTAAAAAGAATGTGTTTACTAGTAGATTTTTTGCTGTTACATCATATAACTTATCTAGAACGAGGTCAGAAATTTGTTCCTGGAAGTATTAATCAGGCAGCAATGCAAATGTCAATATCAATGGTTCTTACAGATGTCACAATCCATTAAGAAGAAAATAAACACCTTTTTTTCTATGTAGCACTATAGCGTAGAGAAAAATGCTGTACAATATTCTGAATCTGTGTTTTCTGAATCTGTTTTCTGTGTTTCTGAATCTGAACAAGTGTTTTTGAAGACATTTGAACAGTAAAGTAGCCATTTTTTTTTACATAATGGAAGAATTGTCCATTCACTTTAGACTGTGTTGTCAGTTTAGCTGATCTTTCATAGCTAGGAAGTATCTAACTGTGAAACCATAGCAATGGGAAGAAAAAAATATTCTTTCCATATGCTATAAACTTAAAATGGAACTTTTTTTAATGTCATGTGTCTAGTGATGTTTATAGAAATGATCCTTCATACTAGTTAGAGTGAAAGATCTTATTTCTGACACTTCTAATATGCATCGTCCGAGTGATCTTTGTTATTTATGTGAAGTAGACTATTTGGGTGTAAGGACTGCAGATTGGAACTGCATGGCAGCTCTGTTTAGACCTATATGTACAGTGTGTTTTTCTGCAGCTCTCAGACAAAGAAAACATTTATTCAGATTGTGTACTTTTCCTCTTCTGCAGATTAGCATCCCCTTTTAATTCCATATCTTAGTCTGGCTTTAGTTTCATAAATGATGCATTTGTTTTGTGTCTTACATCTTTTTTTAAAAAAAAAAAAACAAAATAAAACTGTGCTTTGCAAATTCAAACACTAAGTGGTTATGAAACAAGTTTCTCACCTTGATTTTGCTTTCTGGTTAAGTGTGTTGACAGCTCTGACATTCGAAATCCATGCAGTTTGAATCCCCTTAGAGAGCCATTTGCCAAGAAGGAATGTGGAATACTGTTAAGTGAAGCATTTGAAGCTTGCCATCCAGTGGTGAGTTGTGGTCACATATAGAAAGATGTGGAAGTGAATATATCACTGGAGAGAAACTACTCTTCAACTTGCATAACTTTAAATCTTCATCTTATATTCCATAACATAATAATTTTGACTACTGTAGCAAAAGGGAACACGAAGAAAGTCTAAGCAATACCTATTCTGATTCTGAAATGTGAATGTTTAACTGGACTGACTGCTCTTAGCTGACCTAGACAGTAAGCCACTTTGGCACCAGTTTCGTATTCTACAATATAGTCTCATTAGTTTCGTTTGTAATTAATGCAGATAAAATCATACCCAGTTTTTTGTTATCTTTTTTTTTCATCCCAAGCACTATTTGCATAAGGATAACCACTTGCTTTATTTTGCTCAAGTGTATTCCATAGCATGCACATTATTCACGCATACTTAAATAAATTGATGGTTTCTTCTAAGCAGTATCAGATGTGAAGAACTCATTTCTAGAAAAAAAACGCATATATCTCCTCTCTCAGGCAACCACCTAAGGAAATAAAAGAGCCATTCAACATATTCTGACAGTCAACAGGCTCAGGTTCAGTTGGAGAATGGTGGGGGGACCAATTTCCAGAGCTAGGTCTTATATGGAAAAGACATATTCCAAGTTCAGGTTTTGAGAGTGTGTACATGGCTTAAAGAGTGTAAGTGTCAGAATGGTTCTTCGGGAGAATGGAGATTTCATAGGAAAGACAACCTGGAATTTTGCAGAGTTGCTTTGTATATTATTTTGGCATAAAGTAGAAGCTGATGTTAAAGTTGTATTAACATAATGTCAGTTCAGTCCTCTGTGTAAGGTAGGTAGCAACTCAGTTCCTCATGAGTGTGTAAGTATTACTCAAGTATAAATCCGTGCAGAATGTGTAACAATTCAATAAGCAAATTATCATTGACAGTTTTCTTCGAAATTCTGTCACTTAAGACTTCAAAATAATTTAAGGGAAAAATAAAAAAATTTGCCTGTGAAATTGTCTAGTAATATGCAGAGAATGACCTACTCGCACATGGAGAGTTTTTCATCCACTTTATGTTTTCGTACACTTTCTGTATATCTAACTTTCTTAACATGTTTGAGATTTATTGATTTGTGTTCACTTTAGAGAGAGTTTCTCTTATTTCATAAGCTTCTTTATAGTTTATTATGGTTAACTATTACAAAACCATACAAAGCACAAGCTCACACCTATGTCTTAGTGTACATGTTCTTAATGGGTCATAGATTTAATTGTGTTACTAAGTACTGTTTCAGGAAACATTTAAATTAAAATCTTTGAAGTCTTGTGTATTAAATTTTGAAAAAGTCATAGCTTTGTATTGATGTGATTGTTGCCAGTGTCTATATGATTTTTTGATAAGTGATATTTATATTTACAGATTGATGTCACCTGGTTTTACTCAAACTGCTTGACAGATACATGTGGTTGTAACCAAGGAGGCGACTGTGAATGTTTCTGTACAAGTGTATCAGCATATGCCCATCAGTGCTGCCAGCATGGAGTTGCCGTAGACTGGAGGTCCCCTAGAGTGTGTCGTAAGTTTATCTAACTAGGATTGCCAGTGGCTGTCAGTGTCTGCATTCATGAGACCTAGACCTGAAAAATCAATCACATTTAGACCTGAAAAATCAATTACATTAAGTTACCTGGGGCCATGAATTGAATCACTAAGCCGCACAGGTAGAAAGATGAGTGGGTGCCTCTCACTGTGCTCTGTTCATTTTGGTCTAGCTGGATTATGTGCTTCTTTCCATATTTGTGGGTGGTACTCTTCTGTTTTTAATTCCTTGTCCTGTGATGTGAAAGGAGAAGTCATGGGAAGTCTATATTAGGATATGGCTTGCATCCCCCAAAGCAGAGTTAGAAAGTTAACAGCTCAAGTAATATCCATCCTCAGGAGGACTTAACTTCTTAACAGGGTCTAGGAAACATTGCTGCCTTACTGCTGCCCCCAGAGCAAGTGTAAAATATAAAGGTCTTCTGAAGAAAACCAAGTAGGTTTTTAAACAGGACTTTGTCCTTACCTTAGTATCCCTATTCAACAACGCTTAGAAGTTGCAAAAAAAATACAAGGCCTTTTTCTATGACACCTAGTGCAAATGTCTAACAGGAGACAATCATTTCCCCAAAAATGTGATTAAAAAAGGACAAGACAGAAAGAATGGAAGGAAACAAGTGTTTTTCTAACTTTGCAGTTGCACAGAGAGAACATGCAGCTTGCTCAATGTCGCATGGCAAATTTGCGGTAGAGCAAGAGGTTTACTCTTAATTTTTTATAGAAATGGTATGTGTGTTTTAACGTGAGTATGGAAAGACAGCACAGCTTAGTCTTAACCACTAGAGGTCACAAAAAGACAGCTGTAGGTATGTAAGCTTAGTATTTCCTGCTAGAAAACAATATTTTATTTAAATCAGTGTAGTTTAATATTTTAATTAAAGCAGTAAAATAAATATTTGGCAATATTTTTTTAATAAATGCTTGTATATGATCTAACTTGACCAAGCATTTGGCGTACCTCTTAATTGTAAAGTGTAATAGAAAACATTGTTTATCTGCAGAATGCCTGCAACTGCATTTCTTTTCTTTTTATTTTTTAGCTTATGATTGTGAATATTTCAACAAAGGTAAGTCCTAAAGGGGCTGGTAAAATGTCAATAAAATCTTTGGTTACTTTATCTAAGTCTTAGTACTTTGTATAAAAATAATTCTGTTAATGTAAACATTTGTGAATGATTATAGTATTTAAATAACCAAGATTCTATTTTACTGGTCTATTTTGCTTTTTCAAAGAGTTTTAATTTCATAGTCTTTTTTATTCCTGGACCTTTCCCAAAAAATATGCGTTTAACTTCATTTCTTTGCATTTATGCATCATGATTAAACAATTAAATCATTAAATAATTAATAGACTATTCAACCCAGTAGTACTAGTGGCACTACTAAATCATACAGCAATTCACAACTAATACCCAGTGGGTCTGTGAGACCAATCATGACCTCCCGTGCAGCCTCTAGAGGGAGCTAGCTATTAAGATATTTCAACTTTTTGTGCCTGAATGGGGAATAACTCTGCATTTAGTTATGTCTGCTCTAGCTTTAAGTTCCTGAGTGACAAGCGTTGCTGCTGCATTAGAACCATTAGAACCAAAATGCTGCTGCATTTTGCACCATTAGAGAGGTGCAAAACTTGCACAAGGTGCTAGAGTAAACCTTGAATCTGCACTGGGTGCTGTACTGCTGTGTTAACACTGGAATCCATATCAGGCTATTTTAAAGTTATATTGCAAGTGTCTGGATTGTTAGACATGGTATACATACAAGCACTGCAAGCCAGCCTGATGTGAGGAATGGTCAGGACTCCTGCTATTTATTCTAGAACTCTTTTTATCAAGCTTATGTAGAAGCCTGTCTATCTAGATAGTTCGTGATATTTTGGTCTTCTGTTAGACTCCATATTGCAGCAGCTCACCTTCAGAAAGGTCTTGGAGAGGGACTGAGTTTAAATTAGAAGAGACTTGTGCAACATGCCAGACCCAAATGATATGGCCAAGAAATGTACATTTTCTGATGTACCGACTGCTAAAAAGATTTTGAGTGGGGTCAAATTGCTAATGCAGTGGAATTTTATCTAATTCACTATTGAAACCTTTACATTAATTTAAATAAAGGCCAGTTGAATTAAGAAGTGATTGCAGTTTTACATTTCTTTTTTGGTGTGTTTTTTTTTTTATAAATGAAATATAGTCTGATACTAGATAATCTTATTGCAGTTGTAAAAGATTGAAAGTGCAGCGCCTCTAACATCTGTGGTAGTAGTGAAGAAGTTAGATGATAACATATACTTTTGAAGTGTGTAATTAGTTTTACTTGTTACTGAATTCTCACTGACAGAAATTAGTTGAAACAGTGCAGAGTTGTGCATGTGGCCAGCTTGGAATAAACATGGTATTTTGCCAATCCAGCTTATCGGTGTTCAACATAAGTTCAACATGTTTCAGAGCTGCCAATGGGGGAAAAAAAAAGTCATCTCTGTGCTGAAGATTTTCTTCTCTACCTCACATATAGAGGCATTCCCCAGAATTACTTAGTTTTGGAGACAGGAAGGTTAAGAAACTGTCTTAGACCAGGGAGAGGTTTTTTCTATGTAATTTTGTCATGCACCCAGAGCCAGAAGGAAATAGTTCCAGTCCAACTAGAAGCAGGAGCAGAAGTCTTTGGTAAGGGGAAATTCTCAGATGGTAGCTGTGGTTTCTCAAGTTTTGGATGAGCCCGAGATATGAGATTTAAACGTTTAAAAATGCTTCCAGAACACTAGATGTTTTATGTAACACTTTAAATGTTTTTCAACTCCCTGCGCTGAAAGTAACCAGGCATCACTGTACATTGGTTAGTTAGGCATGGGCTTGTGTCCTAACTGGCCACGTATTTATGCTATTAGAATCTAAAACTCTGATTGTAGTGCAGCCTCTCTAGGATTTAAAAACTCTTAATAAATTTTGAGATAAGGGAGAACCAGAATATGAGGGCAGGCTGGAAATTGCAGTCCAAACTTTTAATGTGTTGGAACAGATTTTAAGGGTCAATGGTATTAGCTGCATTTATCAGCTGAGAAGTTCTGGAACACTTCTACCTTAAATCTATGTTTTCTGTATCCTGGCTTGTGGGTAAAATGGTGGAGAGGTGAATTGTTCAGGTGTGGTCTAAAATGCCTGGTTTTAACAGATACATTTAGAAAAATAATTTCAAATAAAATTTTAAAATAAACTTTAAAATACTTTTCTGCGGTGAAATTGGAACTGAGTGAGGAGGTGTGTGAAATGATAACTTTGAATGCTTTTGGCTTTTTTTTTTTGACTTACAGGTAAAATATGACTAATCCTTTGTTTAGGATGCCGATTTCTTCCTGTCTCACTTTCCCTTGGTTACATTTGTATCTCCGCTGTTCAAGGAGTTCTTTGATACTTGAGGACAACAAACTTTATTCCCCGCAAAATGCCTCATACTTTGAACACTAATAAAATAGTTTGTAAAGAATAGTCAGAAGTGTATAATCAGTTTGACCATACAAATAAACAATTTAGAGGGATCCCAGGGAGGTCTGTAGAACACTGTTTACTTCTAACTTAAATAACCAAGGGGTCAACTAACTTTATTAAAGTGACTATGAAACTTGAATGAATGAGAGGGAGGGAAAGAACTAGCTAATCCCGAATCTTGAAAATTTAAACTAAGTATTTTGGACAGTTTTTAGAATAGGTATTTTCTAAAAGAGTTTGGCTTTGTTTTGGTTGTCATTATTGTTTAGCGCATAGCACCTAGAGCTATTTTCAGAGTGGAGAGATGTGTTTTTATTTATGTGCTGTATCATAATATTTAGAGCTCAAGCATTTGTGATGCTTGACATGAAAGGTAATTCTGGTCTTTTTTGTATTTCTCAACAGCTCTGGGAAAGGGGCCATACAAACTGGTCAGCTATTTGGAAGGAGAATTTGTAATGGCAGTGAAACTGGTGGATGGTGGTGTTTTCCCAGTGAGAGAAGAAAATACTCTTCCAACACATGCAGTGAGCTTTATGCTGACTTCAGGACTTTATAAACCCAAAGCACATGGTAAAGTCATTGTAGCCTAGAGGCTTAAATAAGGCAGAGCAAATTCTGCCCTTGAATATGAGCCTACGTTTAAGAATAGGCCTGGGTCAAAAATTTTTTTTCTTTTTCTGTCAGCTGATTTTGCACCTTAATGTTGTCTGGCAAAATTTTCATTTGGTTGGTTTTAATTAGATGATTGTAACTTTATGAACAGATACTTCTAGTTGAAAAACTACAGCCCCCCACCCCCAAATTCAAAAGCACCAAACTGGTGATGTAGCCTAGTGCTCCAGATACATGTTTCTCCCTCCACGTTTGTGTGGCAGAACTGGGACATAGGAAAGAATGGGAGAGACGTGATACAAGAAAAGTACTCCCTAATTCACTCACTTTGCCACCATCGCTCATTGTTCTCCCACTTGTACAGAGATGTCCATTGGCACTAACCTGAGCTGCTTAAGGACGCATATTGCTAATTTGTCTCCTTCAGGTCTTAAACTTAAGTTTCCACTGAAAGAATGTGTTGTTTATTCAGCAGATGAAAGAAGTCTTGCACACCTTCAGACAGGTGGAGAAAGTTTATGAGGATATATTCAGCACTTTGTGACATTGATTAAATGTTGTAATTGTCTGCATACATAACTTTAATGCCCACAGAGCACTTAGGTCTCAATATGGGTTTACTGCCCAGGGTCCCCTGATCAGCTCTTTGGACAGCCTGAAGGTGGCTGTCTTTGTGTAATCAAAGAAGGGATATGGGTCAGTTGAAAAAATGACAAGCATTTGATTAGTAATACTGCTGTCTGTAGAACTGACACAAGAACTCATGTAACAGAATATGCGGGGCCAGATTTCTTTTATTAGTCATAGTTTTTAGACAGTTGTACATTGCATTCAATTTAGGTTTGGAAAGGGAAAGTCAGTCCTGCTGTTCTATTCCCATATAAAAACCTCTCACTCAGAATTTAACCTGGGAAACGTAATTTGTGCCTTATAATCCATTTTGAGTGAATGGCATTTCATCATTTGGCAAAAAATGCATGTGTTTTATCATTTTCAGACAAATCATAGACAATGGAAAGTTCGGGGCATTGATGCACTGATTTGCTATGTGACAGGTATTATAAATCACACTGACTGTCCATTGTTACTTACCAAATAGCTGCTTGCTACAGACAATAATAAAAAGATTTTCACAAGTGCCACTGTGTTTTTCAGATTAATTGAAGCTTTTATGCTTAGAAAACAAGTTTGTTTTCCGGAAGTGTTATACCAGAATGTTGATAGTATATCTCTTTAATAGAGATCATTTGTTTTCTGTGCATTCTTTTTTTTTCAAGAAATGCTATCCAGGCCTGGAGGGTTAGTTGATTTTACACTAGTTTAATGGTTGTTTTCAAGAAAATAGCAGAGCTTACAGGAAAATAGGATGAAGTAATTCTGTGAGCAGCAGATGCCTGTGACAGGCTCAAGATCTGCCACTCTGCAACTGGTTGTACAGAGGGTTGTTTGAAATCAGCAGTACTGTTTTCAGGGTAAGGTATCGTGTGGGTACATTTGCCAGAAAACAGACCCTGCTGTTAACATTCTTAGGGAGAGGGCTAGAGAGCTGACTGCTTAGGAAGCTGAATGCAAAAAATATTTTGGTAATTTATTTTTAATGAAAGGCTGAGCTCTTAAGCTATAAATTCCTGATGGCAAATGTTACTTGTAAAGCTAGTTAGATGAAGTTTAAATTTTTATTAAATAAATGGCTTAGTGAAGGCTGTAAGCTGAAGTTCTGCTTGTCTGCAGGGCTATATTCCATTATCCTGGTGTGGGCAAATGTCTTAATCTGCTTGTATTCCTGTTGAAATCTGTGGGGTATTTACAAAAAATGTCCATCGGAATCTAGCGTTCTGAAATCCATATAAAGTATGTTTTCTTATGAGATTCAGACTATTTTCACTGGTAAGGTCAAAGATAGCTTTCATTGCTCATGCTCCTAATATCAGTAGTGGTACATCAGAATGAGTTTAGTTTATTATGCATATATCAAGTAAATGAGTTCTGTGTGGGGTTTTTTTTTTTCCAGATTCCAACTTGATATCATTTGAAACAGCTGAGAGACCAAACTATTTTCTTCAGTTGGTCTCCAATAATACTCTTGTTCTTTCTAAATGGAAAAAAAGTCAAGAGTTTCACAACAGATCTACATTTGTCATTCACAAGAATACATGGCTTTCAGGATACAGTTCCTTTGAGTCATTTGCAAAACCAGGATACTTCATCCACATTTCAGCCTCTTCAGTTGAGCTTTTGAAGTACCATCATTCAGAGGAGTTCAGACTGTCGACCCTTTTTAAACTTGTAGGTAGGTAATTAAAGTTGTATTTTATGAACAGCAGTTAAATGGTATTGATGTTTTCAGAGGTGCTGAGGTTGCTTACTTCTTCCCTGCATCATTGGGAGCTGTGGGTAATCTGTGACATGCAGGCTCAAAGTCTTCTTTCCTGAGCTTCGTAGTGAGGATGAGATTCTGTTTTCTTGTCAAAAGCCATTAAATAGCCTAACACACAACTTGCTATATTTGCCAACTGATTTTGGAAGAATGTAGCCTAGTGTATAGTTTCTGGGCAATTCTTGCTTTGTAGGTGGTAAGGACATTCTTAAGAAGTAGAAAATTCATGTCGATGAATAACGTATTCACAAAGGGAATAGAAAAGAACTGAATGCATCTCTAAAAGCTAAGGTCTGTGGATGACACTTTCTTCTCCTTTCCCTCTGCAGCCAAGAGAGAGTTTTCTGTACAATGCATTCTTATTGGAAGCTTTGTGGCCTCCTCAGAGGTTATGTCATCCAGTGCAAAGGACATTCCCTGTAGATTACACCTCAAACCTCATGTTTTTCCTGAAAAACACCCTTTTATCCACATACCCTCTCACAGAGGCTTTGCCTTTTGAGATGTTATCCCCTAACGTTTCAAGTGCCATCTAAGTGGAGCTGGATCCCCCAAGAGTGGAGACTCTTGGGGATCTAGATGTCCATTTCTCTAATGTTTCTTGGACAGTTACAGCTCTTAAATACACAACGTAGACTGCTGTGAGAGTGTTTCTGCCTACTTGAGAGATTCCCATTCCTGTAATAGTAGTCCCATTCCACTGAGACATAAGGATCAGAAAAGTAGGAGGTATTCTTGGGACGCTTCGTAGGAGCTGGATGCAGAAGTTGTTCCTACAATAAAATTCCAAAAGCACTACAGGTGCTTATTTTTATGTATATGTTCTAGAGCTTTTTATTGCACTGTAATTTTAAATGCATTAGTAATTTGTTCATTTGGGTAGCAGAAGTATTTTAATAGGTATTCCTGGCAATACCATTTTTTAAAATCAGTTCTTCATTCTCTGAAACCACAATTTGTTTTACAAGCAAAGAAAGAAAATTAAATACTGTAACAAATGAAGCATGGCCTGGCCATGTTTTACAGTGACCATGTTGAATCTCTGTACAGACAAATTTGAAGCAGGCACTGACTTACATGACAGAAGAGGCCAACTGTATGCCTTGTGGAGCTTCTTGTTATCAAAACATTGAATTAAAGTGTTAATGGTGGCATTGTGAATCTGCCGATGTTTTGCGGTGCATTATGCTGACAGCCTAATGCAGCTGTTGACTGGCACACTCCAACTTCAGAAAAAATGACAGATTTTGTCATTGCCAAATGCCTGTTGCCTCTTGACAAATGCTTGTAATCATGGAGCTGTTGAGGTTTTTGAACAGCAGAATTATAGAGCTAATGCTATTACCAGGATATTGGTACAGCATTTCAAGCAAGGAACTTTTTTTGGACATAACAAAAATATCTCCTTAGTCTTTTATCTTTGAGGGAGGAATGAAGAAGGTTAAAACATGTTCCAATTCTCAGTGGTCGTCCATTAACACAGAGTGGTATGTCTTTTCAAGTGTGAAGTCTTTACCCTCCAGTCATTATACCAAAAAAATCCTATCTATGCCAATGGAAAACTAAAACAATTTACCTCAGCAAGTGGGATCAGATCAAATGATCAAGAGGCATTTCATTAATCACCACATCCGAGGGCTTGGGTTTCAGAGTTTTATAAGCAGAGAAACATAGGGCTCGAATCTTTCTCCAGTATACTTTCACAAGGGCCAGCCTGCTGATGTAGGGTAATTACATGGTCTAAAAATACAGCAGCATTTGTTTAAGTTAATGGAAAAGTTACACCAGCTCCAGAGTGCACAGGCAAAAGCGTATTGAGTTTCTTGCTGACTATTGTAAATGCTTTGCATATTAGATCAGAAACTCTTGAACCGGGAACAGCTATTCCTGCGGAATCAGAGGATAAATATCGGGAGCAGAATAATAGGCCCAGTAAATCCCCTTGGCCAGAAAGTTCCTCATGAGACTTCTTCATGCTCTGTGACGCACATTCAAAAGGAAGAATTTTAAATGACCCCATCACCACAGCAATAGATACATGTTTGTTTAAAGTCAGCTGACGAGTCACTTTTTCCACTTTCATAGCAATAAATATTGTCACATTGAAATACTTTGACTATAAATTGCGCAGATACGATGGGCTTAACACTGCAAAGTATTTTCCATGAGAAGTCAGTTCAGCTTTTAAATTGGGTTATTTTCATTATACTTAGATTTGTCTGCTGTCCTGTTCCCATAAACATTTGAGGATTTGAGTTGATAACTGAATTTGAATATCTAGAGTATTCTTACTCACAAGAAAATACATTTTGCATTCTATGCAGGAATTTTTACCAGCAATGTTGAATGTATGCATTCAGTCAAAAGAAAGAATACACTTAGTTTTGCCAGATGGATAAGCACAGAGGTGTCATGTAAAAGCAATGAATTCACATTTGAAATTCTTGGGAAATTAGTGGGTGTAGGGAACTGATGATTATTTTTTTATGGCTATAACTGCAGTTTTCTTACATTTTTAACAATAATATGCTCAAGCTAGTTACCTTTTACCTTTCATAGAATTATCATAATAGGATCACTGTGAGTTAATTTTATATATATTATAAAAATGTGACTTGCCCTATATAAATTCTACAGCAAAGTTCTTAATAATGTTAGTTATGTGCTTTAATAGCTAACTTGCTATAAATATAAGGCCTGTCTCAGAGAGAATTTTCAACTAAAATTAAAATCTCAAGATGCGCTATGTGTATGCACGCTGCACAGAGGTATTTATCAATGTTTAAGTTTGATACAGGACATTTTACTTATAACGAGTTGCTCTTAAGTTTAATTCAAGCTCGTGTGCTTTGTTCAGTCCAAAAGATCATGACATGCAGCCTGGGACTGGATAATGCTGAGCAACTGCTGTTGTACCTGCAAATCCTGGGTATGTCACTGAACACATCTGCTTGGTAGCTCTTGGAATCAGACTGAGTTTACTGTAGATTTATTAGTTCTTCCCTATGTATAACACAAACACAAATATTTGACCTCCCATTTTTGACTGAATAAATAGGAGGAGATTAAATACTTATGTTAACGAAATTATATTCATCTAACATCATAATAGTAAATTAGAAAGTATTTGAGAGGTCAATAATTATACTTGGCTTTCAGTGATGTTTTGGCTAGGCACAAAGTTAATTTTTTTTTTTTTCCCAGTGATATTTGCTTACATGTCTCATTGCAGAAACTTAGAAGTCATGGGCAGAGTTTGTTAGTAGTTTGTGTGTGTTAAGTGGGTAGATAGGATTTCATGTTTCTAAACTTGTAAGTGAGGAGATAGGCAGTCTACGTTACTAAGCAGAGTTTTGCTGCTGTTATAAATAGAATTAATTCTAAAGCAAATTTTGTCCCTACTAGATTTTTTGAAATCTTTGGGAAAAGTAGCAAAACAGAAACAAGCGTCAGGAGAGAATGAAAATCCAAATACTTCATTTTTTCATTATTTAAAAACTTTTATTTTAAATACAGCCTTTTATTAACATTAGAACACTTCAAATTTTAGGATTTTTTTAAACTAAATAGCCTTTTTTTGAGCACAGCATGAAATTATTCATAATGTGTATATTCTGAGAATGGCAAATTTTGTCCCTATATGGTAAAAGTCAACATAGAAAAAAACCAGGATGGACCTGTGAACATTAGGAATTGTCACCAAAAAAGGGGAAATATCTTTTAATATATTCTTCGGAGACGTGTATACCTGCATTCATACAAAAGCTTTCTGCAGTACTGTAACATGTTGACATGCTCAGCTTCTGTCAGGTAAAAGCACTGTGGGCTCAGTTGGCATGTCAACTGGAGCAACTGTCATCCAGGGCATAATTTACCATTTTGTGAAGGATTTGCTGTGTCACCGGACAGAAGACAAATGCTGGTGGACTTCACCAGGAGACACATGGTTATTTTCAAATGCCATGACAAATCCTTTTGAGGAACACATGCCTGATATAAGAATCTTGACTCATTGTCTGTAAACTGTGTATCATTCTTTTGTTGTAAGTGAACTGTACTGTTGCACAGAGTACAGTAAGCTCATATTACTGGTTGCAGGAGGGGGAATTTAAGTATTAAAAAAATGGGAAGCATGTGGTGGAGGTGGCTGATTAGCATCCTGGCTAGCATAAAGCATTCGTGCCATACACTAGTGAAATCCAAAGTTTCTGAACTGTGGTAGTTTCTGTCATGGGAATAGCAGCATTGTAGTAATAGTAAAGCTGAGGTTGGTCTGGTGTGTGTCAAACACAATACAGAGAGCGAAAGGAGTATTTCCCTCAGCTTAGGGAGAGGGATGCTTGAATGGCTTTAAAGCACTTTGTTACTGCTTTTCCTTATACCCTAATGATTGTGGGTGTTGAGATCATAGTTAATATACATGTACTAAAAAGAAGCAAAATAATCTATTATTTTAGCTAGGTATAGAGGTACTTTATTGTTCTCTTGGTTTAGCCTTGAGTTCATGTTAGTTCAGAACATGCCTCTGTGCCTCTGTTTCTCCTCCCATTCATTTCCTGTCTAATCTCTATTTAGTCTAAACATTTTAAGCAGGAACGGCATCTTGCTGTGGGTTTTATTGTTGGTTTTGGTTTTTAAACAGTGGCTTGTACAGTCAGTCAGCTAGGTCCTTGGGCTGTTTAGGCATTCCAGAAGGGATGTTGCCAATAGCGAAAACTTTAAATATGATGAATGACTGAACTGGCATTCTCCTAATGCTGGAAAGGCATTTTCCCATAACTCACAATAAAGCACAGATTTCACTATATCTGATGGGTTTACTGAGACAAGCTGAAAACTTTTGAGATACTGGAAACCAATTCATGCAATATATTCAGCTCTTGCTGTGGTGATTTGGTCTGTTCTTTTATGTAATTTACACACTAAAAAAACCATAGTACAGCTTAGCCCAGGATACTCAATTCTCTAAAATCCCTTGACTGGAAAATTAAATGTCCATTGGTTCTATGGCTCTTCTTTTAAAACAATTTTTATGACCAGGTTCATGAATTCATCTTTGTCCATAATTCTTTCTGCAGAAGTAGAGACAAAATTTGCAGACAAGCATGACTTCCTTCATTCTTGACTGAAAGCAGTGTTTATGAACCACTCAACCAATGCTCTCTCTTTATGTGGAAGTTCGCCCTATTTCCTACCAAGGCATGCAACACCAGCAAATGCTGTGAACTTAATCTGTAAGAGAGTGTGAAGGAAACATGGTGATCAGTTCAAAAATGTCTAAATTTATTTGGAGAATGGGAGATGTTAATCCTAGTGCTTGGACCTGTTAATTCACAATCAGTGACAATCAGTGTTCTGCTAAATTGAGAAACGAACGTTCTTCATCTGGTTACAGTATGTCTTCTGCAACACTTGTGCTTTTTTTGTTTTTGAAACTTATTCTGTGATTAACGTTGAGGTTTGTGGCAAGAGCTAAAAGTTATACATCTGTCTCTGTACTTAATCTAGGGTAGTCTGATGAATGAGATTTCCTAGATTCCACTTGGATATACTGTTATTGCTGGTTATTACTACTGTTGATGATTGCCTGTGCCAACAGGTCTCTGATACGTTCTGTCTTTTTGTCATAGATCTTCTTGTTTTGGCCTTAAACCTCACCACTCTGACCTGTTAGTGCATACAAAACCCCATACATCAGTCATCAAAATCGATGGAAATAACTCCCTTCCTCCATTAGATTTAAGAAGCTTAATTTGGGGTCACAGAAGAACTCAGTGACGTGTACTTAGCTTTTTATGGGGATGTAACTTTATAAATGCATTTGTTACTGTCGTAAAAGTCATGTTTTCAAAAGCAGTGACATGTCCTTGGATAGAGTGACATGTAAAAAAGATAACACTAGATGGCAACATACACACTCTTTTGTCTGAGTTTGATTTATGCCTTTGATTTAAGAGAATTTTTTGTATTTAAAAAGACGACATTAATGGCTAATAATGGCAGAGAGATGGTTACCCATAAGTGAAGATGTCCCTAAGGAAGAAGAATTTCTTAGGATCTTCACAGAAAAATTCACTGTCTCCAAGAAGATCTAAAAGGGCTACTTTCTTTGTATCTCAGTCAAGCATAGATCAGCAAAACTTAAAAGCAAAAATAATTCAAAGGACCAAAAATGGAAGCTTTTTCTAAGTAGTAAGGATTTTCTTTCTGTCATTAATGTAAACATTGTTTAACAGCAGCTACCTTCTGTAGGCTCTGAACAACATAGCTCTCAGATCAGGTTTACCAGTCTAGAGGGGACCCGTATGTCATGATGGTGGTCTTCTGTAGGCATAAATGTAAGGGAATTGTCCCTGCCCTGCCCTCCCTGCTTCAGGAGGGAGCTGGGTGGGGCTGTTGTAGTTGAAGAACTAAAATCCAGATACATTGTGTAAATCATGCAGGCATTGGAAGAGCCCCTGGGCTAATCTTGCGTTGTGTGGGAAACCGTTCTGCATGCAGGGGAGGCAGGGTTATAGCGAAAAATAAAGCGTGATACTGCATTTTAACATGCAAGTGCATGTCACCCACATGATCATTGCCTCAAATTTGTTTCTTTCAGATTTTACACTCAGTCAATTTCTTCTTTACATTAATTTTGTAAAGTTCCTGCATAATTTAATAAGCACTAGAGGTATAGCTGATCCTTATTTCTGTTCATTCTCACTTTGAAGTTTAACTCTTCCTCTGACTGAATTTGCATTTTGGGTTTCAATTATGTGACTCTGAAGTCTGTCTTCTATGTAGACAGACACTATCTACGTAGATACTCGGAAGGCAGTTTGGGGTTGGTTATTGTTTTGTTTTCTTTTGTTAATTTCCTATGGTGTTTCATTATTGGTACTATTTTGACTGGTGAAGTATATGTTTTGAGTAAAATTTTGCAAGACTACGTGTCTCATCTGAGTTACTTTGTTCAATATAGGACCAGTTAAAATTTCAGATTCAAAATGTTTTGAGGGTTAAATTAATTTCTCTTGGAGTGGCTTATACTGCTTTTTAGAAGATCAACTGTTAAGATATGTTGCTTTAAAGAGCCTAAGTTAGTATAATTTCTGGTTACTTTATTTGGAATGGTGTTTGTTTTGGCTTTTAAAATACAATTATATCATACAAGTTATGTACGCCTTTGTGCTATTTTACAGTACATTTTACACACGAAGTGAACAACTGTTATGATGTGTTATGTTATAAAGACTGTCAGTGTATCCAACTGGTGCTTTTTATTTTGATTCTAATAGCAAGAATTGTACTGAATCAACATAAACTTAATTTTGCATTTTGTTCGAATAACCAAACATAGTTTCATTGTTGACATTGTTTTTGAAACTTCAAAACAACTGTAACTTGCCTGATTTTGTTTTCGAGTGATTGTAATATGCAGTAAATGTGGATAATTCAATGTCATGTTTTATACTAGGGAGAGTAAAACAGGCTGCAGAGCCAGCACTCTTTAATGTGCTCTGCATAAATATAAACTGTTTTTCTATGTTTTAAAGACCTTAACAATTCAAAAAAATATTACCAATTTTATTTGTAGAGAATGCAGGTACAAACAGTAAGAGATTTAGAGCTGAAGTGAACTTAATGTGTGCCTCTTAGTGATATGTATCTGTGTGTTCCCAGAAATCTATGAGAATAACAGATATTCTTTGTTTTTCAGACGTTAAATTTAAATTTCCATCCCGTTCTGCATGTGAATGGCATTATGATGCCTGTACAAGCCCTTGTTTCAGGACATGCCGGGACCCTTTGGGAAAAAACTGTCAGGCGGTACCAAAGTAAGTATCTGTATTTTTATGGAAAAGTATGTAATTTTGGTAATACACTTACGCAGCATAATAAGAATACATGTAGGCTTAGTATAGCGGGACTGTGTTCTCGTATAAGGAGAAGAGCAAATGAGAAAAGAGAGGGAATAAAACCTGCTGTGGCAGATACATGAAAGTGACACTTCAGTTTTTAGGTTAATATTGTCAGATTCTGGAATGAGTAGTATATTTATAACTTTCAAGCTGGGGGGATATTACGCAGTATTAATAGAGAGATGATTACAAGTTTGTTTCAACTAATTATGTCCATAATTGTTCATCATGGCATTGCAACATCCATATCTGTTGTTGCCTTTTCCTCCCAATTGGAATTTGTGCTAAGTCTGGTAAAACTAGCATTTGGACTTTGGTGTATAAAAAATGTTGGGTATTTCTTGAGCAATAGCATTCAATATCAAACCTGTGACCATTCCTTTCAAAGGCTGAGTATTGCCAAGTTCATGCTTTAGCTTAGAGCCGAGTGAGAATGGAAGCCATGGCAATGACATTTTGAAAGAGTATACTGAGGTGATGAGATTTAGATAGAAAAATCCTGACTACTTAAAAGTACTTTATAAGCAAATTCTGTTTTTCTAAAATTAAATGCTCAATCCAGAAGACACTGTTCCAGTAGTTAATACAAATTGTTCTTCTTTTAGAGTGGAAGGATGCCTCCCTGCCTGTCCTCTCAATATGTTGCTGGATGAAATCACTCAAAGATGCGTGTATTTCGAAGACTGTATGTTTGAAAAATTATATATGTTATTTATGATACTTAGCTTATTAATTCCTTAAGTCTTTAGTCAAATTTTCTAATGTTAGTGCTTAAATTTGTGTAGCTATGACCTTAGTTGTGTGAATCTTGAGCTCACTAAACATACATTTTAGTTAAAATAATTTCGCTCTTCAAAAATCTGAGACAAATTTTAAACTAAGAAAGATGTTTTTTCTTCATAAAACACTTCAGTAATACTAGATGAGGAGCAAATGATTTAATGAATTTATTTTTTAATTTGCCTATCAATTTTAGAAGTTTAAAGGTAATTGAAAAGATAGAGCTATATGAGTTAACGTAACTTCCTTCTAGCTCTGCTAGCTTCATGACTGTAGTTACTCATAAATTTCAGACTACTACTTACTTGTATCTGATTTCAGGCATTGAACCTGCAGATGATAGTCCACCTTTGCCATCCAGCATTCGAACACCAGCAGTTTCACACATAACATCAAGTACAAGTTTGGCAGTGATCAGTGAAGCAGTAACTTCATTTCCTTTACCTGAAGCAAAGGATATGGAAACAACACTTCCTTCAAAGTTGCAGCTCACTGCAACTACATGGAAAACTGAATTTCCAGCTGTTAAATCTAATGTGACACTTCCAACCATAACTTTATCATCAAATATTTCTTCACAGTCAACAGAAATGACATCTGGGAGAAGCACCACAGTGGTACCTGGGACAACAAAATCTAATGTAAGCTTGTCTTCTCCTGTTGACACTTCTCCATTGTTTCCATCTACTGTCAGTTCAGAAACTTCCACAAAGATACAACCTATCAGTAGCAGTTCCACTAAACTATTGAGGGCTACAGAACCTCAGACGGTAACTGCTACACATGCAGTGACTACAAGCACAGAATCAGAAAGCAAACCAATTTCTACTTTTATTTTTACTGGGACACCACTTATACTTAGAACAACAGAAATACCAGTCAAAACTAAAATAATGGAAATCTCAGAAATAGCCACAAGAGCACTTTCCACAAAAGAAGCAGAAGTAAAACCAGAAGGACTTACAACATTTACACCCAGTTCATTTGAGTCAATAACAGAAAAAACTACTGTGTATCTGCCCCAGTTTTCCACATCACCACCTCTGGGCATGCCTTCATATACACCACCAGGAAACCTAACAGGACCTTCAGAAGGGACAAAAATAAGCGTAGGACAGTCTTTTACCACAGTAGCTAACATTACAGTAACATCATTTTCTCCTGTGATCACTACTTTGTTAAAACCAGTGTCTTCAGCAACAACAAAAGCAGCAATTGTTTTAACTGAACAAAGTGTGAAGACTACATTTTCACCGACATCCAGGCCACCTGTTTCATTAGGAAAGGCAACTACAGAATCTCCTATTGAAATGGTTCAACACCTGACTGGTACTGCAGAGGTACCTTTCACTACAACTCTAGGTCCAAAGACGACAACTCTGCAAACTCAAGAGAGATCATTAGAAACAACTTCGTTATCATTTACAAGTCATAAAAAGGAAACTCGCAAAACAACATCTCGTGTGGAGGATAAATCAAGTTCCTATCTCTCTCTGTATTCGCTACATCCTAGTTCTACAACTGAAAAATCTGTCACTCTTTCTACAAAAAGACTGTCAGTGTCTGTTCCTACTCCTGCTTCTCCAGCTTCAGGTGAATTAAAAAAAACATTCAAAACTGTTTCAACTACAGGATATCCCTCGTACATGGTTCTAAACACAACAGAGTTCCTGACTACATTATACACTAAATATCCTGTTGTGGCTGAGACCATCAGAGTGACACCTTTGTCTGTTGAGGTAACGTCCAAAATAACGTCCCCTTTTGAATTAGCAGCCAAGTCAACTTTGTTTTCTAGAAAAACATCTACTGAATACAAGTCAACTCTTGTTTCAAGTACAGTGAAAACAAGCGCTTCAGCATATTCAGGTAGTGTTACCACATCAGCAATGGAAACCTCTGTCTCATCAAAAGAAACCACCACAGTTCCTTTCGTAGCTACAGAAGGAGAGTCAGCTCAAAGAACACCCGTCACTGGATCTCCACTTACTCTCCTTAGTGCAACTGAAGCCACACTGTTGACAACACAGCCTGATAAATCACAAGTGGAAAGAATTACTAGCGTCACTACTAGAAAGCCATCTGCTTTCCCTTCTTCACCGTCAAGTTCTCCAATCTCTTTAAACATTTCTCTTCCTTCGCTACCCTCATATGGAAAAGAAGCATCATTCACAGCTGTCAGTCCTGTGCATCCATCCCATGAAATGACTTCTTTATATCCAAGAACAACTACAGCAAAATCTACCTTACCAACAGACAAGACCTCTCCAGTCCTGATTTTGTCTACTTCATCCTCTGTAACAGAACAATCAAGTCCAATAACAGTATCACATGACAAATCACCAGGCAAAGCCATTTTAAATATCACTTATGCCACATTCTCCCCATCCTCTGAATTCAGCAGTCAACTCATAACAACCAAAAAAGTAATGGCAGCCAAAGAAAGATCAACTCTGTCCACTTCTGTTGTAATTCCAGTAACAAAGTCCACTTTCTCCACCTCTCAGTATCTAGCAGATAAATCGGTATCTTCACTTCCTTTGACACAAATGATACCACAAGTAACCACCACACTGAAATATCCAGTACATACTAAAACAGTTTCTACGGCATTGAAATCTACAGTCCAAAGTATAACAGATAAAGTAAAACTTATGGCAGCTACAGGTCAGCCATCCTTTCCTCCATCTTCAGTAGGTCCCGTCTCTTGGCAGACATCTTCAGGAGATAAACTTTCAGTAGAGACCACAAAGGCCACGGCTATACCACATTTTTCTACGCAGAAGGCTATGGAACTTGGCCGTCAGACTTCTGAGCCTTCATTGACAAGCCAAAGCAGTACCCCAATTTACCAGTACCCCGCAGAAACTTTAACAAAATCCACTAGTCAGCCACAACGTGTCTTTAGCACAACTGAAGCTACGGTAGAATTGACTTCCTCATACCCCTTAATCACCTCACTACCTGAAGGCATTCATTCAAGTGTATTACCTACCTCAGTAGGTCCTACACAAGTTATTTTACCGTCTGAGAGAGAGTTGCATTTAACTGATGTAGTCACGCAGCCATACGTATCAGGAACTTCTTCTGGTTTGCGGTCTACAGTTCTAACTAGTACAACAGCTGACTTGATTTTTGGCACCAGAATTCTCCCTTCCTCACCAGAAATGCTTGCAGGTTCTTTAGCAACAATTAAAAAAGAAGCATTTCCTTCATTTTCCACACAAAAGGCAGGAACTGGTCTAAAATTCACATGGCAGGCCTCGTTTACTGAATCGCTTGATTCAAGTAAAACATTTGAAACAACTACAGCTGCACCAGAATCTACATCAACCTCTTCATTGATTTTGCTACCAGAAGCAACAGAAATTCCCATTGTGATGGGCAGTGGGCCATCCACATCAACAGGCAGAAGTGGTACAGAGAAAACTGTGGTGTTGCCGAAGCAAGTCACACTTTCAACCACTACCTACGGTTCCACGTTTCTAGCAAGTACAACATTGTCACCTATGGCCCGTTCATCAGCTGCAGCTTCAGTCTCTTCAATGATGAGCAGTACTGGGCAAAGCATTAGTATTGTATCAGCAACTTCAGGCAAAACAGAAGCAGTAACAGAATCTGTCACAAGCTCTGTGAAGCCCACCTATTTTTCTGTTACTTCAGAAGCAGAAGGAGCTGTGCCCCTTGATACAGTAAAATCTGAAGAGCCAGAATTAACAACAGAAGTCCAAGCCGTCCGTACGCAAGGTGCTAGTGTTACCCCAGAAAAACCTCAGACTTTTTACTCTTCCCACTTCACAAACACAGCTGCAGTTTCTTCTAATTTAAGTGTATCAGTAGTGTCCACTATACGTTCATCCTCTGAACCAAAACCTTTTTCTCCTGTAGCTGCGTCATCAGTCAGTACTACTCAAACTTCAAAACTTGAAATATCATCTGAGGTGCAAACACCTTCTGTGAGTTCACTGCTAACAATACCTGAACATCCAAATGATACAATGGCTCCATCAGTTTCCACATTTGCCTATTTAGCTACTAAACCACTTCATGGCTTAACTACAATGCTTTCTGATGGACTGGCAACAGCTGAAGCTGTGTCAGGAGTCACAGCATCATCTTTTCTGCTGCCTAGAGAACCAGCAACTCTTCAAACTTGTACAGTGAGTAACTATAAATATTAATCTGTTTGGTTTTGAATATACCTTAGTTACCTTTATGCACTGATCAAAAAAATTGTGAGCCATACTTTTCCATCTAGGATTTAAAATATCTATATCAAACAGGGAGCCTAATTATTTTCTCAATTATATCTATAACTTTGGATGATTTCATTGCACATAATGGTTTTTGTAAGTGCTGTAATACGCTGTGTTTTGGGCCTCAGTTTTCAGAGTGTGACTGTTACAAGAACATTTTTTTTTTTTGCAAAATACAGTGCTTCATACTGTGCAGTGGCAGTTTTTTTGTCATGCTGCCCTCCTTAAAGTATGTCTCTTTAAGGAGGTCCTTATTATACTATTTTATTACGTTATTTTATTCCATGCTTTTCCTTCTCAACTTATTTTAATGTAAAGTTAAAAATGTAATAATGCTGCTCTCTGTTTTACAATGGGACAGCAGTTTTAAACTGTCCTCAGAACGATCAGGTTTTCAAAGGTGCTCTTCACTTGTAGCTTCCATCAGTGTCATGGAGATTCATAAGTATTCTGTACCTGAAGAACATGAGCCCCTTTTTTTGACCAAATACTCTGCAGTATTGTGATATTAGCTTGGTAAGAATGGTAACCTGTGTCTTTTATTAAATATGCCTTAGCCAATCACAGAGAATGAATGCATAAAACACATTTGCTTGGATGGACAACTGATCCAAGTTAATAAGTCGCAGAACTGCCCATACAATGCAACTCAACCCAGCTGTGGAGTTTTAGGATTTGCTACTCAAATGAATGGTGATAAATGCTGCCCAAAGTGGGAATGTGCATGTAAGTTTTAATTATGCAGTACTTTTGAAGTTAATTTAGGTAACAATTTAATGCATGTGTAAGAAGGCTAAGAACTGACACTTCTTATAACATGGCATAGAAACAGAAGATGCATATTGGACGGGTTACTCATTGTCTAATGCAATTTATAATTCCAGTTCTACATCCAGGGAAAATAAATCAAAATGCTCCTTTAATGTACGATATTCCTCTTGCCTAGCTTTTAGGTGTTTGCAGTGGACATGTCTAGGTCTGATTTAGACACGTCTTGTCTTCTGTCTAATCAAAGGACAACTAGTCAATATAGTCAGTGGACTCTTTGGTTCATCTTATGTCTACTTCAGGATAAGAAGATTCTCTAGACTCTATTAACTAGATCTGTTAACTGTCTGGGAACTCTGGAAGCATAACTGTACTGTAGTCACTCCCATCAGTTACCTAGAATTGGGCAGGAAGAATCCAAACCTTAAAAAAAAAAAAGTTACATCTAGTCCATAGTAGCAAAGAAAGGATGTGGAGATAAGCAACATAAATTGCTGCTTATTGTCTAGAGTTTGAAATTAACTAGGAGTAGAAGTCCAAGCCCTTTGAAGCACAAAAGATTAAGCAATAAGACTGGGAAGAAAGAAACTTTCCACATGAGCTTCCACCATTGGAAGAAGACGTGAAGGGAACCAAGGATCCTGCATGATCCACTGCCATTCATGATTTTTGCTGGTTTGGGGGTTGTAAAAACTACAAGCCTTTTCTGGGAAGAACTGTAAGAAAATAAGTGATTGCAGAGGCCTGTAGGTTGTCCCACTGAAATATACAGGATTTGACTCTGCTGTCCATTTACAGAGATGCAACAGTATCAAATATAGCTGAAAATGTGTGCACATATATGAAACTCTAGTAATCTAGTTAATCTTATAAAATTTATTGTTGTAGCTTCATATTTTGTAATACTTACAGAAATTCTAAAATAAGTTAGAAAAAACATTTAATTTATTTTTCTTTCCCTTAGGTCGTTGCACAATTTTCTCTGATCTGAGCATTGTAACCTATGATGGAAATCATTTGGCTTTATTCAAAGAAGCATCCTATGTTGTTAGTCAAACTCAAGATGAAACTATAACTATACACGTCCTTGACTGTAGAATGGTAACTAACATTAATCAGCTAACAAATGGTGTCCAGTACTGCTAATAAGTTGTATCTTAAAAGGAAGGGCATAATAATGCTACATAGTTGTGGTTAATTATTCACTTCCATGCAGTATCTATGAATTGTACTTCCACTTCATAACACTTAGGAATTGTATAGCACTTTATCGCCTGATGTTGTATGCATAGTTGCTTCCAAGAAATTTGCACTGGAAGCACCAATCTTCAGAGCCATAAATGCTGTGGGATTGTCAGTGTCCAAGATTGTCCAAGTCTCTGACAGGGGCAAATACTTGTTTTTTCAGAGAATGAAGAGAGAAACTCTAACAGATATCCTGCCTAATGCGCAGTGTAGATTGGCTTTATGTCATGAAGAATTAATTTCTCATGAGGCTTTACAAAACTCTTTAAACTCTAGTCTCTTCTGTGAAAGCTAGGTAATTTTGATGTCTGTATAAATGTCCGTCACAAAAATTGGTTCCAAGTAGTACCTCATGGAAGTTAATTCCAGGAGCTCAATATGATTGATATGAAAAAAACAGATCTGTTTATGACTTTCAGATTTGGCTTTCTGTTGTATTCAGTGCTTTCTGTTTTGATAAACACCTTGTAGCTTGGGAAGTATGGATGTATTTCTGATCCATTACTTCTGTACTTCTCACATATAATACAGATTCACCATTCCCAGTCTCATTCTTGCTCACATTCAGATATGTAGTTCATATTTTCCAAACTAGACTGCTGTATATTTTTTCCTGAAAAACTTTTCCTGTTGTAATTTCAAGATCGAATGATACAACACAGTTGCTGAACACAATGAGATCATAATATTTTGCAAGAATGCTATTCAGATGAACTTTGTAGTCCAGACTTGAAACTACAATCAGCAGCAGTTTTCCTCTCTCAAAAATATACCCCCAAAAATTCTTAATGTCCCAGTACCTAAAAACAATAAGTAGCTAATGTATAAAGATTTTGTACATCATGACTATGGTTGATATATTTTTTTGCTTTCTCCACAGAGTAATTCAAATTCAACTTCTTTGTGCCTGGCAATGTTGAATTTAACCTATGTATCAAACCAAATTATTATCAATCGTTTAAGTAGAAAAGTAAGTATTTTTGAGAGTTAGTTTTTCTTTGCCTTTTAGATAGCATCTTACTTCTGTAATCAACTGCCTCTTCATGTGTATACTGAAGATTAGAGTAGGACACAATAGGTAATATAATTCATTGTTCCAACTTTGTAATTTAGGAAATTGCTTGTAAATTCAGAGAGTCAAACTGTGATACAAGGACAGTTAATGAGGTAAGTCGCAGAGCAAGACACATAAACCGTTAGTCTCTTTAGTACCTATATTATCTTTGTGGAGGTGAGCCTGACTTCTTTTGAAATCAGTTATGAGTTAGATTCCTAAGCTATCAAGAGTCTTGCCTTAGTTCTTCTATGTACAGCACTTAGTACCTGACATTTAACCCCTTTTCTGTGTGTATTTTAGGTAACAGTAAATTCAAGGTTTGCTTTTCCTACTGTTAGAAAATATGGATACAAAGTTGAGGATTCAGGCTTCAAGTATGCAGTTGAGACCCCAACGAAAATCAGAATTCAGTGGTTTCACAACACAGGTGTGATGATTATTGAGTTTAATAGTACCAGAGAACCAAGAGCTTTGGGACTATGTGGTAAGTATAGAGTAGTGCAAGAAATAAAGGCATTCAGATGCTTTGCTGTGGAGGCACGTTTTCCTAATTATATAAATTAGATTTTGCAGGATCTGGCCTGAGTTACTGCAGATCTTTGCAAAGTTTAAGATACTATTAAAAATAAATTATTAATTTTGTTAAATGTTGAAATGATGTTTGATACCTATCCATGTAATCACTTTTTACCTGTAATGTTGTTTCTGACTGTAACTTGTTTGAATCACAGGCATGGTTGCTGTAACCAAACCCAAATAAGTCAGTCAGGCATAAATCTGTAATGTCAAATAAGGTCGCTTACAGATTTAGTGTTTGATATCCATCTGATAGGAAACGATATGTGCTATTTTCAGTTTCTAAAGGTCACAATTTACAGGAAATGTTAACTTGAAAGAACTAATCTTAGTTTATCTGTTGGAGGAAATAGTTCAGAGGGAATCTCTTAATAGTAATGGGTTAAATAACCATAATGTTGTGCTCTTTTAGGTCTGTTTGATAGTTTCACGTCGCTTCTTCCTTTCTAAAAACATAGGCTTGACAAACATCTGTTGGTGCCGTAACTTTTGCAAGAATGTATTTGTTGATGTAAATCCTTACTGTGACACCTAAATCTGTAAATTTATCTGCTGTAAATTGGAGCTGGAAATCAGGGCTACAGAGTTCATATAATTACAGTGGATATCTTTCCAGTTTCAGAAAGGGCAAATGCCTGTAGCTCAGTATCACATACCAGTGATAGCTCAGTCCAGTTCCAAGTCCTGCAAATAGTAATGTGCTTGTTGCAAGGGAAGAGATTTTGAATTTACTGCCACTTTGAAATTGGATTATTATCTGTCATTTGCCCTACCTTTTGTTTTTAACATTATTCTTGCTCTATTTGGCTAATTGTTATTGTAATTAGATCAAACAGAAACAAGAAAGCAAAGACTGTATTTTTTAATAAGCCTGATTCAAGTTATCCTGAAAGTCTCTTTTGCCTTCACCTGTTTGATTACTGTGATAGGGGGAATCGGGAACAATACGTTCCTGATTTACAAGATGCTTCAACTAGATGACAACACATGTCTGTGGATGGTGTTCCAAGTACAATTTCTTCAGAAAATGTACTGTATTTTTCTGGGATTCATCTCTGGGATTCTCTGCATAAGGCTGCATGCAGAGTGCTGTCTAGTGCAACTTACCAGAGCCTGCTTTAAATGAGTTAGTTGTACTGCATCTTTTCGGGGTAAATTAGTCTACCCTGATCTCCTGGGCTTTCTGTGTTAGTCTGCTTCTTGTATTTGAGCTTTCTTAGACATCTTTTAGCTGAACTGCAGTATTTGCAGATCCTGATTTTTCAGCTTCATGGAAATAATAAAACTGAAGACACCATTACGGTTTTGTATCAGCAAGCATCCCTTGGAATGATCTGTGTCAGAGACAACGGTGTTTTTTACAATGAAAGGATTGGGCAAACATGGCAACTGGCGAAGAGCTGATGTGGGAGATGAAGGACGTGGGGAGAGAACACGGACATCTCTATAGCAAAACTGGTGAAAGAGAGGGAAAGCACGTCAGTTTTAGCTGCAACCAGATCCTGCCAAGCCAAACATAAAGTCTTGGTTTTGCTGTGTTAAATCTCCTTGTCAGTGTGTAAGAGAAGAAGTGGAAATGGTATTCCAGACATGACAGCAATCCTTTGAAGTCTCTCAGAACCATCAAGTACTTCCTATTTATGTTGCATAGCCTTACAACCTCAAAAGTTCAACCAGAAACGTTTTCAGTCAAATAATCCTTACAGTTTCAAAAGCTGTTTTATTTTTTGAATGCCTGTTGCTGCATCACTGATGGTCAACGGCTTGCTCTTGGCATCAAGAATTGTGAAAAACCAGACAGTTCTCTAGAAAAGGGTTAAATCCACAAATATTTTTTTAACAGATAAAGATTTAGAATAGCCATGCAAGTTTGTGGAGGCATCATAAGAAAATGTTCTGAAAGTCTGATACAAAAGTCTGAGAAATTGTCATTAAAAAGAAAGAATGGAGGACTGATCCACTATTCTGCTTTTTTGCACCTGCTGGCACTAAAGGACATTCCAGAGGATGCTACTGTAATACTTGGATGTTCTCTGTTGACCAATGTCACTCCCCACATGTTACATTGCTTCCTTTGCTCTGAAGTGTTTCAAAATTGCCAGCTACCTTAGTTTAAACAGAAAAAAAAATGCGATGCTGCCTTTTTTTTTTTTTTTTTCTCCTGCTGAGAGGTAATATAAGTATACCTGGAAGTGCCAAAAGCTGCACTTTTATTGTAGCTCTTAAGCCAATAGATGCTTAAGACTGCTCAGGAACATAAGTAAAATAGTTCGGTATTTCTAAAGTACAGTATCAGATAAATATCTTGGTATTCTATAGGAGTTCCCTTGTCTGAGAATATTTACAATTTTCATTTGTTGCTATACATGGAGGTGCTTTGTAACCTTTTTTTAAAATACACTTTTGTTTAGTGCTTGTGCAACTGAGGATTGAAGTTTGTGTGCCATAGCTGGGCTCTCAGAATGGCTCTTTGATATGCAATAGATTTCCATTAATAGATACATCTTTACTTTTGCTTAATTTGTCTGAATTTTGTGTATTTTGCTCCTACCAGAGACTTTCTACATCTGTTGTGGGTTGTGATGCTGTCATGTTGTACAAATTTTTTAAAAGCTATTTACCTGTTTGAATATGCCACTTCAAACATGCTTCAGAATGAACCATGCAGTGTTAACCTGCTTTTTTTCTTCTGGTAATACACAGGTTTTTGTGATAGAAGCTTGGAAAATGACCTGATGCTACCCAACAGGACAGTTTTAAGCAAAAGCAATGCTTTATCGACTTTTATAGACAGCTGGCAACTGCCAGACACGTTAAAGTATGTTGGAGAAGACAGACATCAGGAAACTAATTGCTCAGTCATGGACTGCTCAGAGTGCTTAAGAATGGTGTTGAACCAGACCTTCAGCAGCTGTCATCCCTATGTATGTTAACTATTTCGGAAGTTTACATTTTGAGAGAGATGCATTCTGATATAATTTTGTATACTTGATAATTTCATTAATGTGAAACTACATGTAATCACATCTGTGGAATGAGGTATATACTTTTTTGTATATACAGTTGCAAGGTAAAAATAATTGAAGATTGGCAGCTTGATAGGAGAGTTGCAATAGGCAACTAACACTTTCAAAATCCATAATATATCTCTGTTAGCTTTGACAATGCCACCTAATTTATAAATTAGTCCCATCTAATTCAACTGTATCAATATGATGTAGAGCAAAGTAAAATAAAGTTTTAGGATTTAATTAATCATAAGGGTTCAGTAATGTAACAAGTTCCAAATCGCAATAGGTAATCGGAGAACCTGCATTCTCAAAGGCTCTAGAGACAAGGAGTTCCAGCTTAGAGAGATGAGAGTGTAGAACAGACTGTTTAAAGCAATCCTAAAGCAAATAACAAACTCGTACTATGCAAACAAAGTATTGATTTGTGCTCATATGAGTACTGTTACCAGTACTTTTGTATATTTTTGTACCAGATACCTTTTGTATATTTTTGAGTTTGATGAAGAGACAAAAAATAGACAAAAATGTAGAGGTAAGGAAGAACAAGGAACAACAAGCAATTATGCCTTTTATTGGAAAAACTGTATTAGCTCTTGCCTTGGCACTTACAAGAGATGAAGAACATCTTATACTTTTTCAACATTCATGACGCCTTACTTTTAAGTATTAGTAGAGTCTTAGTACGCCAATGAAGGCTGGTGCTCTCTTGCTTACTGTGAACCAAGAACTTTTGCCTTTGTTGTTTGTAGCTAATATTTTAAAAGGTCAATCTTCTTCCTACCTAGCAGGGTCTTTATGAAGGTGCAATGTTTTTTATTTTTTTCTTTGTTAGGTTCCACCTGAGTTATTCTGTGATATATGGGTTCAGGACACTGCATACATTCAAAATCCATGCATTTCACTAGCTGCCTATGTGGCAATGTGCAACAAATTTAATATTTGTATAGAATGGAGGAGCTCTGATTACTGTCGTAAGTATTCTATATATATATGTACCTCTAGTGTTCACAGAGATAAAATTTGCCTAATATAAGAGTTACTGTAAGTTGAAAATACCAGTGCTCATTGTGTCATCACATACTTTGGGAGTCATTATTGAGATAATAAATTCAGCATTTTTAATGATAGAATTCAAAGCAGTGTGCAAAAGGAATCAGGATCATTATCGCCATTTCACAGGTGAGCTAAAGACTCTTGCTCAGAAGCTTACCTCTGGCGTATTACGTACTTAAGTGTAGAAGTCAAATCTTTTCATTTGCAATGTAATGTTCAGTTCTCTTCGCCACTTTCCACTGATAAAACACAACAGAATTGGTTGTGGAAAGGTGGAAACCACAGAAAGTAAGTTCTGTGGTACTTTGAATTGGCAATGTGTGCTTGAAGTTGCTCCAGAAAGCTGTGCCTTTGGAGAAAGAATTAGAGAAATGAAACATCTTTGAGATTAGATGGAAAGCAAGGAGTAAAAGCTGAGAGCTAGAGTGTCCTGTCAGAAGGCATCTCTCATAGCAACATACTAAAATGTAAGGCCAAATAGGATGTAGCTGTAAAGAGAAAATATGGATTACAGCATCTCTTAATGCTCTCAATGACCGCCTAGGAAAAGCCCTACGCAGTGGTAACATAGGGAGGTCTGTGGCTTCAGTGCATGACAAAGGAAAGACTTACTGATGAAGCGTGATCCCCAAAAATAAGAGAACTCAATGTACATAGAAATCATAAGTCATGTCTTTTAAAAAGTGATTTAAGGTGGGTATGTCTGTACAGGCTTCACGCAGGCACGCTGTAATGCCCTGCAAATAATAGTCATGGACTCTGAAGCTTAAAAACAGTCAATTAAAAAAAAATCTTCAGTTTGTATGGATTTTACTAGCTTTTAAAAGCTTTTAAAAAGAGATCCTTCGAACTATATCTGTAAATATACTTACGTATGCCATGCATCATGAAGGTACGCATCACTCTCTTATTTTTATACCACAGTGACCTCTGGTGGTGTGTGCCTAGCAAGGAAGAACCATGAAGTCGCATCTGGATTTTGTGGTCACTAAGTGCTGATATGCTGCAGACTGATTTTTAAAAATCTGAGTTTCCTCTATTTACAGGGCTCTGGTAGATACCTGCTGCGGGGCATTATGGCCATTTTTAGTAGTGAGGAGCTGAATAAAATTAACCTCCTCTCCC
Source organism: Chroicocephalus ridibundus (assembly GCF_963924245.1). Lineage (NCBI taxonomy): Eukaryota > Metazoa > Chordata > Aves > Charadriiformes > Laridae > Chroicocephalus > Chroicocephalus ridibundus. The sequence goes on from NC_086287.1 coordinate 16,284,652, forward strand.
GATTAATCTTTAAAGTCTAAACTGGAACCTTTATTTTTGAGCAGACAGTCCCATTGTGAACTGGACTTTGTCTCATTACCATGATTCCAGATGGTGTTGCTGAATGATTTAGGTATCATTACATGATGAGGATCATGTATTTCGGTAGTTCACAGAACAACGCTTGGCATTTGTAGTCATTCTGTGTTTGCCATATTTATGCAGCTTTAATCACTCTTTTGGACCAATGAAAGATCATGTGAAGTTTTCAACAGCAAAAGTTAAACCAAAATGAGAGGTTTTTTTGGTCTGTTCCTGCATGCACCTGTAACATGCCAATGAATTCACATTATTGGTATAAAGAATGTTAAATTTAACTGTGGTTTTTGACTTAAAAATAACATGTACATGCACAAGTGATTAATGTGGTTATCTATTAAGTATAGCAATGAATTCATCCCATGCTTTATTATTCCATGTAAAACAATGCTGTATGCTTTACATATCTATTTTTGTAATTGACAGAGCTTTGCCCTTTAGTAATCACTGCATTTTCTTCAACTACTGCAAAGTATTCAGAATGATTCAGAACACTGTATAATTGATCAGTGTAGTACTTGAAAATGTTTTTGAAGTTTAAATTACTTCGTGTTGACACTGTTGCATGGTTTGATATCTCTACAGCCAAAATGCAGTAGAGATGAACCCTGATGAAGATGTCACTACAAGAAGACAAGTAAAAGTACTTACACCTTCCTTTTGTTTCAGTTTGTCATGTAGCAGGTAACTGGTCTGTATTGGTGTTTTAGGTTGGTAGACCCTACTGAATTGGCAAGCACAGGAAGCTGACAAGATGACAACAATGTCTTCTCTTAGGTACTACCTCATGTGATTACAACTTCAGAATGAGTGATTTGTTTATTTCCTTCCTAGCCTTCCCCTGCTCTGAAAACTTCTCCTATCAGGCTTGTATAGCTGCCTGTGAGGTTGCAGATAGTTGTCAGAATAACGAAGTTGCTTCTGTGGACCCAGACTCCTGCTCAGTGTTGACAGAAGGCTGCGTCTGTGCTGGAGGGACCATCCTTCACCGAGCTCACACTGCTGTCTGTATTCCTGAAGAAAAATGTGGTATATTTGGATGTGATTTTCTTCTTTATTATCTGCAAGTTGGTGGTCAGATTAGTAATAAGTCAAGTTCTGGCCAGATGTTGTGTGGGTCCTGCATATGTCATTTAGTTGAGGACTGTAGATATTCAGTAAACATTAATTGTACAGGTGAGCAAGCAGGGAGTGCCCTTGTGACATACAGTTTTGCTCACCTTCTCTCAGCTGGAGGATGCTCTTCAAAATGGAAGGTTTTGATTATGTTTATGCATTCCAGTATTCTAAGTATGGTAGTCTTGGCCTCCTTTTCACCTAGCCCTTTGCCAAGGGTCCAACCTATTGATACTAAAAGGCATTCAAAAGACACGCAGCAACAGTTAATTACATATTTTGAATAGTACATGTATAAGTGCTATGTTCTTTCTGCCAGCATTGATATTTATTTTCATCACAATTCTGCCTGAGAACACCAAATTATGGACCAATACTTAACACTAACAACACAAACCTTAAAGATGTAACTTATTATAAATCAGATTACATAAAGCACTGTAAATTAATAATAGTTTTGCTGTGAGTGAAATACAAAAGTAACTTCTTTTTAGATTACTGCTTTAAAAACAAAGATTGCTTTGGGATTTTAAGTGACTAGCCTTGCAGGAGAGACGCAAAACAAAGTGGAGGCCCTGATCCTCTGGAGAGTGTTGTGTCCTGCTTTCCCATACAAACTCAGTCTCAGACTGTCTCCTCTTTCACTTTTTTGTGGGGTGATGGGGATAGGTGATGCCTTTAAAACTGTGATTTTTACACTTCATAGATCCATGCCCGCTGTGGAAGAAAATGGTGGTCGAAATTTGAAGTAAAAAGGAATTACTTCCGTTTTCTGTTGTCCTTGTCTAGCTTGTACAGACAGTTCAGGAGCGCCTCATGCAGTAGGTGAGATCTGGAAAACTTCTTTGAGCGGATGCTGTATGCAAAAATGTGTTGACAGTGAGACCATTATTCCAGTGGAGTACAATTGTTCAGATATCCACAATTTAGACTGTCAGCGATTTGGAGAAGTGGCCTTGCTTATTCCGGGTGATCAGACATGTTGTCCTCAGAAGATCTGTAGTAAGTATTCCTTAATGATTATGAATACTGCCCACTGGAATATGCAGATATCCTTTCGCTGTGGTTTGTTTTCCTGTCACACATCCTAGCTTTGAAGTGAATGAAAATTACTTTGGTTTGAATTTACAGATTATGCAGAAAACTAAAAACTTTGTACTATTTGGCTTAGCATCCAGTAGGTTTTGGGGAAGAGGTAAAGGGAGGGGATAAGGCTTATAAGGACTGAAATAGCACTGTGTGAATTTGGATATGAATTGTGTTTCTCTCAGCTATACATGCTACTGATTTATTTTTAATATCTAAATACAAACAAATGATATAACTAATTCCAAGAAAAAAAAGATCAGATCTTTGTTTATCTAATTTACAAAGTAAGCAGTAAAAAATGGCTATGAAAGCTTTTTTGGTTTGGTTTGTGTTTTTTTCCAATCCTTAGTTAGCTTAGAAAGTCCATCTTCAAAAAGAAATTGCAAACAGTTTTCATGTTTTCACCACCTGGGGTAATGTTGCAGTAAGTTTTATACAAGAATAGGAATTTTTTTTTTAAATTATTATTTAACTCTCGCAAGGACACAGCTCTAATTTAACTTTACCTCCATGGAGAATATTGCAAATGCCAGACACTTATGAATATTACCTCATGATTTTTTGCTAGTTTGTTGTGGTTTTCATATGCATGTTCTTATTTTGAGATTTGGGGTATCAAACTGCAAATGCTGCTTGCCACTGCTCTACTTGATTATAAATGCATAAGATAGTTTAGAAGGGTTTTTTTTTTTCCTTTATGTAACAGTTTGTAATGAGAGCCTCTGTGAACCCCTAATCCCTGAGTGTAATGGCTTGGAAAAGCTGGTCACTTACTACAGTGAAGAATCCTGTTGTCCCAACTATGTTTGCGGTAGGTTTCTTTTGAAAAGGTAAAAAAGTTCGCCCTGTAAAAGACATTCACTAAACTAAATAGATCACCTTAGAAGCAAAAGGTAGTTAGTGTAGACATCATTGTTGGTATGGCCATTTAGAAAATTCTCTTTAATCTAAAAGCTCAGGGTTGGTCTGTGTCTCAATTTGAGCAGATAAAATGATGGAATCTCTTATTTAACGATCAGACAATCAGGCAAGAATGTGTCTTTGCTCTCTTGCATAAAAGGTAAAAGTTTTTCTAAAGTATCTTATAGCATTTCTCTGCTCTGCACTGCCATTTCTTAGGGATGTAGCATAAGGACGAATGCTATACTTCGTATAAATACATCTGTTGCACTTTTTCAGAGTGTGATCCAGCAAAATGTGAACGAATGGAGCAGATGCCAAGCTGTCAAGATGATCAAACGCTAATTGCTGCTCGGGTGGAGAGTACCTGTTGCATTTCCTATATATGTGGTACATATCTTGGCTCGTTCAGACTATAAGTGTTTTTGCATATGCAAAGATGTCTACTATTATTTTGCCAATTGAGGCTCCTTCTACTTCCTTTAGCTCTCCCAACATAACGAAGCTTGAAGGTGGTTAAAAAAATGGGCATTAAGTTTACAAAACATAAGAAATGGCAACAACCATCAAGAGTCACAAAACAGCTTTGTGCAACTGAGTAGTGTTCTTGGGTCATGTAGAGGAGTGGTGGTGGAATCCATGGATGGAGGGAGTTGAGGGCTTTTGAGAGACTGTCCATGTACACTGTATGGACTAGCTGCATGAATATTTTTATCTGAAAAGACTGAAGTTAAATATGATCTTTCTCCCTATATCCTGCTGTATCAGCTGTGGCCCATCAATGGTAAATATTCTCTATCAGAGTATTATGCAAATGTGTTCAGTTCATTTGGGGTTTGGCCTTTAATAACTTAATTCAATAAAAAAAATTCATTTTTGGCATCATCATAGGAGTTCTGATGTTACCATGCAGTTATTTTCTGTATGATAATAATATGATAATGAGATCTTATCGAATTTACTCTATTTTTGCACATAGATATCTACGAATAAAGGCTGAGTCATTTTGATTAGCTCTTCCATGTGCAAAAATTTGAGCATTAATAGAGAATTTAATCACAGTTCTGTATTTATAGCCAGTAATCAGGGCATTGCTTTGATCATGTGATAGTGATGTTGTGTGTTTGGCTCTTCTCACTGTCCATACAGGATCCATCTGTCTTTTTTGATATAATGAGTCTTTGCACTCTACATATCGAAAAGTACCTACTGTGGTTTTCATATGTGTTCAAGTGGGAGGATAACACTGGGATCACAGGAGATGCCCTTTATTGGGTCTCAAAGATCCTATAATTTGGGCAGAGGAGCATTCCTAAAAACGGGGTGACTTTGTAGGAGAGAAAATCTAGCAAGATTTTTCATAACAGAAAAGGAGAGAAAATCCTGTTTGTTGTGATCTGACTCACAATGCATTCATTCTTTATAGCAGGGGATAAAGAAAAAGCCAATTACACTGAAAATTAGCCTCTTTTATAGGGACTATAAGGAGTGAACGTGGAGTGTTTCTGTTCACTTTCACATGCATCTGTGACAAACTTATGGGCGTGTTTCTTAGGCAGTAGTAAAAGTCCTTCTTATTTTTTTTATTTAAATAATTGTTTTCTTCAGCATGCGGGGCTTGCTCTGATCAAATACCCAAATGTCAAGAAGGAGAAGTTCTTATTGTGGATGGCAATACTACAGAGAGGTGTTGCCCTACATACCAGTGTAGTAAGTCTGACTTGATTTAGATATTTTAAGTAATAGAGAACATGTTAAATTGTGGATGTCAATGTGTGGATGTTCAGTGCCAAAAATGGTGGATTAGAGATACACCTCTGCTTGTGTATATAAGCAAGCTATCATCTGTAGTCCTGAACAAATAATCTTTACTTTTAAAGCTTGATGTGCCTAAAGCATTAACTGAATATCTGTGTCATGGAGACAAATGAGTAATTTCAGGCCCCAAATTCTGGAGATCTAAATCTGTTTTAAATATTTGCCTAGAGTATTGTACTCCACACTACTATTACCCGATGGCTAACAATTAAATTTCGATTATTAGTCTTTTCAAGTGAGATATTTTTTAAAGGTATTTAGTATGAGTAATTTACTATCTCTTGATTCATATTTCTGTTCATCAAAATATGACAGTTTATTGGACTTTATTTTCTTTAATTTTAGTTTGTGAAATACATCGTTGTCCTGAATTCAAATGTATGCTAGGCATGTCTTTGGTGGAAGTATGGAGCCCAGAGAAGTGCTGCCCCTTTCGGAGATGTGGTAAAATGATTAATTTTTTTTTAGTTTAGACAGTAAGACACAGACAAGAGACTTGGGCTCTTGCGTTTAAGTCTGATTTCAGTCAGCTATACCATTGTGATCTGTTCATGAACAAACAATATAGAAAAGTCATCTCATGGTACAGAATTTGGTAATCTGCCTGTTGTTCTTTCTTGCTTCACAAGGGTGATAGTATACTATAGAATTTGCCTGTTCAAACTGGGTGGCTTATCTTGAAAATTTTGTAAAAGTTAGTAAATTATTTATGGCTTAAAAAAAACAGGTTAGATTCACAGGTCAGGAGTTTGCCAGTTTACAAAGACAGTAGTATATAATACATTTCTTTGCCTTGAACACAAGTGCCTATTGCTTTATATTGATTGTAATGATTGTCATCACTGCAAAGAGGCTAGCAGCTAGTATGATCATCTTTTTTTTTTTAACGTATTCAGGTGAACTGCAGTTGATACAAAGCTGTAAATTGTTGTAATAAGCAAAGGTGGTCATAGAAGCTGGTATTAGCTATCAGGATGGAATAGAAATCAAACATAATTCTGGCCTCGCCACATGGGTATGTTTCAAAAACCAGCAGAACTTCTTCAGTGATGACTTGTAAATCTGGAATTTCTGTTCTCACTGATGCTCTGTTTTAAGCAAATGGCCTATAACTTTCTCAACTCTTGCTTCTGTTATCGTATTTTGTTTTAGAATGCGCATGCGAAACAATCCCCAAACCTCAGTGCAAACTGGTATGAAATTCATCTTCCTTGTCAGTATTCTTTTATTAATTTATTAATAAATCTATTTATCAGTATCTCACTAATCGTTTTATCAGTGAAATATGAAATGCCATGTCACTGTCTGTTTTTTTAAATTGCTTTACAAGAACATATAACCATTTTTAAGGAGACAGTTAAGTTTAAATGTCTTGCAGAATAAAATGGCTGTATAGCATTGATATTTCTTGAGTTTTTATGGCCGTATACTGCCATAAAGTATTTGTAGAGTGGAACTCCTTTCATGCACCCGAGGATGATACTTTGTTTTTAAAGTGTCAGAACTTAATGCTTTAAAGCATCTTTTTTTTGTAAATATTATTTGTTATAGTGAATATGTTAATATATATCATCCACTCCAACTGCTGAATAAGCAGAACTTTGTATTTCATTGTGACTTGTTCTACGTTACAAAAATGCCTGTTAGCGTTGCTATGTTAGGTTCTCAGTCGGTACTGGGAATGCTTTGATTTTTTCTTATCATTATTTTATCCAGAAAATAATACTGCGATGGGAATAATTTATAAAAATTATAATTTGGAGTCCTGAAGGAATCGGAAATAGTATGCTTCTTTTTTTATAGAGGGAATTCAAAATGCTTTGTAAGTGAGGTTGTTGTTATTGCTTTAATTTCATAGCTGAAAAAACTTGGGCGTAAGGAATCAGGACTTGCAGAAAAGAAAAATCTTAATATGCATACATATAAATAATAAAAGGCAAAATTAAAAAGTACATCTGTGCTATTGTAACACTATTTATATCCATTAAGTTATTCCATGAAAGAATACGCTCCACACTGTGTGGAGATTTCTGTTCAAAAGCAAGCCATTGCATTTCGTTGTTGGCTTGCCTTCGTCTTTTCTGTCTTAAATGTCTGCTGTACTGACACCAACAACCATTCCTGTTTTTTCAGTTGTAAAAAAAATTTCCATTCAGTTATCGTTACTTAATGAAATGTCCTGTGGGTGATGAAAGTGTATTCAAAATAGGTTTCTACGGGCAAGAGATACTGCTACTCAAATCCTGAAGGAAAGGTATTTAAAAGAAAAAGATGATACAGATAAGAAAAAAATGTCGTTTCACTTTTTTTTTTTCCTGCTTTTATACACTTAGGGGCAGAAACTTCAGATAGATGAACAGTTTCAGAACAGTACAGAAAATATCTGTAACTGTGTTAAATACAAATGTGGTAAGTCAGAAAAGAATTTAATTCAAAGAAATACCCTTTCAAGTGCTAAGGTAAATTAGGAATGATAAACTGGGTGTTCACTCTGAACATGGTGCTGAGGAGGAAAGAACTCACTGACATAATTCACAAATAGTGTAAGAAAAAGCAAGAAAATAGGACCCATCGCTAAATATTTGATTGATTATGGCTTGTCCTTATATTCTGTTAGTTCCTGCAGCGGGAGGTCTGTGCCGCAAATAGCAGATAGAGTTTTGGGAAAGTTGGGTGGTGTTGACTAAGTAGCCTGCATTTTGCTGAGCTGAAGTAAGGACTCCAAACACAGACCCAATGTCCACATAAAGAAAAGTCCAGCTAACCCATTATGAGACTACTCGGGAGTTGTAGACGTGCGTATGTGCTTTACAAGATCAAGGATAGCATTCAGCACCATGCAAATTCATCTTAAAGCATGCCCAATAGTGTCTGCAAAAACTCACAAAAAAATTTCTGTGGGGCACCTAGTTGACCGATAGAGTTAGGATTGCTCTTGCCTAGATTTCTACAATAAAGATGTATACTTTTGAGCTAATTATCTTCTGTACCCTCAATAATCAGTGGGGAGAAAGACATTTCTCAGGTACTTTTCTTATCCTGAAGTAGACTTATAAAACAAATCAGTTGAAGAAGCATCTACTGTTATTTTGGTGGTGCAGCTAATAGAATATTATATATTTATTTATATTTCATGCATGGTTATATTTGAAATAATTTGGTGATTGTAATGAAGCATTAGACCAGTATTAACAGTATGTTTGAAAATCTGACCCATAATTCTTAAAGAGGTAGAATAGCTTTTTCCATTTCGTTTTTACTGTTTGAAACATTTTTTTAACAGAGTTTTGATGCCAAGCTTTCGATTGTCCTGAGCATGCTGTTTATTTTTGCATTTTCTTGTAGTGAGAGACAAAGTTTGCCTGAGTAATGAGAGAGGTGTGCTGCTTCCTGGACAGACAATCGTGGAACACAATGCAGATGGCATTTGCCATATTTCTTATTGTACAAATGTGATTGATCCCTCCACTAAATACTACCAAATAAACACATCTTCAATAGACTGTGCTGTCAAGTGCAAAGCTGTAAGAAGTTCAGAATTTGGACATGTATATTGTGACTGGTGGTCTTAATTACATTTTGTTGGGTTTTATTCAGTAGATTACAGTCATAGGAGCAAGATGGAAAGAGTAACTATGAGATCTCCCACTAATGGTGTGCTGATAGAAGTTTATAAAAGTCTCACTCTGTTCACTGTTTTCTCCCCTGTGTAAATCTTATACAAACTAATGTATATAGTGTTCTGCCACCTTGCATTCCTGTATAACTGCATTATGCACAAAGTGGTACAAATTCCTGGAAGACATTAGCTCAATAAGAATTGGGAAGAGAATAATTATAAATAGAAGAAAAATTCTAAATGTGGCGAAAACAGCTTTATAAAATAAGCACATGATACCATGTCTTTTTAGAAAGTATAATACATTACCATGGGAATATTATATAGATTACTTTTTCTAATTATGTACGTACTTGATGCCTAATGTGTAAAGAGTCAAAATTTCAGTGGTTCTTCAAGTAAGCTGTCAGACTTAATATTTGAAAATGGGAGAAAGGCCACTGCATTCTCTGAGTTGGAACTTCTTCCCATTTACTTCGATTAAGATCAAAGATATTTTATAAAAGCTTCATGAATGTACACTGTGCACAAAAGTAAGCTATCTGATTTTGAAAGTTATTTAAAAATGAACCCTAAAATCAGATACCTGAAAAAAATCTGCCCATTACAGCAGCAAAATGTCAAGCTGCAAGGTGGTCTCATACAAGGACTAATCTATTTGATTTTGGCAGAACCAAGTCTATCAGCCTCCAAAAGATTTATCAACTTGCTGTGGTAGCTGTAAGAACTTGTCTTGCCTCCACACTTTCAGCAATGGCACAATTTCTAATTTTAAGGTAAGTTTATACATGTCTTATTCCCTCAAAGTATTTAGGAGTAAATAAAAAAACTATGAGATACTGTACACACATTGCCATATAAAATGTGCAAAGAAGAGCTTTACATAGCCCAATTCTAGGAACAGTTTTGCATGTACACAACATTAGTTTCTTGGAGAGTCAGTTATATAGCTGTCCACAGTGATTAAAGGATTGTGATATATCAGAGAACCATTGTCAACTTGACAATTTTAGAACCTACTTAACGTTATATATATTTAGTGGAGTTTTAAGTTCTGTATTTAAACAGAACTTTTACATGTGTCTAAATTATATTTTGCTATAAGTATCACTTTTGATTCAGACAAGATCACATTCAATGGAACTGTATTATAAATACTGTAATACCATTTTTTCTGAGTTGCTGGGTAAAGATTCTGTTTCACAATTTTTAACAGCCTGGTACTGTTTGGATTTCAAACTGCATCAGATACGAATGCACTAACACGGCAATAGGACCAGTTCTGGTTTCCTCTTCAGTTGGCTGCCCACCCTTTAATGAAACTGAATGTGTGAAGGTCAGTCAGTGTTCAATACATTGTTTGCATTCCAGCAATGAGTTATATTTGCATGAAAAGATTAACACTGACAAAAGATGTTTTTACCTCAAGAAGGGAGAAATTTTAATTTTTGCAATGCCTGCGTTTTTGCACAGACATTTGAAGGTGAAAAGCTCTAACTGTACACATTTAGTGTGACACCAGTTGCTGGAGAGACCTCTTCTTATTCTCAGAATTTTTTTTAATAGAGGCTTGTCAAACTAGTCCTTATACAGCTGTCTGAATTTGGATGCTTTTCTGTGTTGGACTTCTTTCTAGATGATTTTCTGTGTATAGCAATTTGATGCATCACAGTGGTGAAAAACATTGAAGAAAAGGAAAGATTGTCTGAATATCAGAAAAATCTCTTCTACAGTGAGACTTTAAGTTTTTGTGGAATAATATTGCAGGAGAAGCAAAATCTCTATTGAATTTGCAAAATGAGTAAGTGCCAGGAAATGTATGCAGGGAACACTCTTGTATAGCTCTCTGTAATTCTACATTTCCATGTGGATGGGAGGATACTTTCCTTAATGAATGATGGTATGCAAGCAGGGAACACTCCTAAAGGAACCAGGTGGCTGTAGTTCTTCCTGGCTGATAACATTGGATTGGTTCTTCAGAGAGAATCACAGTTACACAGCTGGGGAAAGGCCTTTTGCTGTTCTAGGCAAACTAAACTTAAGGCAGAGAGGTAGATCATCATGGCTTGAGATACCGAGGTGGACATCAAAAATTGAACACTCCTTTAAGGTTATCTGAGAGAGCTTTTTAAAAAGCTGTAGCTGTTCTTCCTGCAGTACTCTGGGAAGTGCTTTATGCTACAGCACTGAAGATAGCCATGACTCTCCACTATGGGGAGTGTTTGACTTCTCATTTAGATGAGATTTCTTCCTGTTTTAATTTCAGAATAATTTTTGTGATTGTCCGTATGGCCTCTACAAGAAGTCAGGGGTTTACTCTAAGTAACAGATGATGGTGTCAGACTTAACACAGTCATTCCCTCTCCAAATGTGGCATTTTGATAGCTGGTGATTTATAGTAGCATTCAGTGACAACCACTTAATATTCACTTGTGTTAGAATAGTCAAATCATTTACAGTAAAACATTCATCCATTGACGAGAGTGCTGCATTTGACTGAATAATGTTGCAGAGTTTTATCTGGGAGATATTTCTAATAGTACAAATATATGTGAATATATTAGAAAAAAAATCAATTTTTTTCCTCTTTATTTCTCTCTTGGTCAGGTTGGGGGCTATATCGTACCATTCTTAGAAGGATGCTGCAAAACATGTAAGTGATTAATGACACTTCCTGCCTCACAAGTCTGTCTGATTTGTTGTTACCTTAGAAATAAGGTTGATTCTCTCCTTCATGAAAGCTTGATTCACTGATCTCAAAGGCTATGATTTTCCCAGTTTGCCAACAAAACTAGTAGAGTTAAATCAGAAGAAAACAGCTTAACATTGAAGGGTTTACTCCACTGATAGTGATTGTGGCTGGCCAAGTCACTAAAATTGCTACCTTGAGTATTTTGTAGTTCTCATATAAAACTCTTCAAAAAAACTAGTTACTGTGTTTAGTAGAAAGAATGTACTGTGTCTTGGAACACTTAACACTTAAAACATGCTTCACCTACATTCATATTTTCATATTTGGTATATATGAAGATTGATCTACGCAGTTTGTAAGTTAACGCTGCAAATAATTAACTGATTGTAATAGTGTTATGTTCCGTTTATAGACATAGTTCAGAAGCTTTCAGGCAATATACTTTAAAAGAACTTATAATTAAAAAATCCCCCCTTACTTGATTACCAAGATATGTTTTGATATCTATGAAAGCTAATAAAGGTTCTCGGGGGAAAAAAGAAAATAGTTCTCTACAGAATGGGTTCCAAATACGCTGATTCTTAAGGTAAATCAAGAGCTAAGTACATTTTTCTTAGCATACTGGTACATAGCTGAAACATTTCAGCTGATTTCATGAAGAATTTAGCCTGAGGGAGATACCTAACATGAATAATCTAAGCTCAAATATTTGTAGTTGACAATGTTTTGAGCAATTGAAAAGGAGATTTTTACAGGGGGCAGTATCAGATTATCTTTAGAAAGGTGCAAAAATCTGACTTCATTTGCATAACTGGCTGGAATAGCAACCTAAAAGCTAAAGATAGTAGGAGATAAAGCGTGGGAGAGAGCTGGAGAATAGTGCGGGTGTTTCCTGCTGGGTGGGATGGGATCATGACTACCAGATATGGTACCACGCGCACAGTTACTGCAGTGGGATACGTGTGGCCAACTGGGAGGTACCTTTCGGTGTTACTCATGTATTACATTTTGTAGTGCAAAGGTTATTGAAACTGTGGAAGATTTACCTGCTTTTTTCATGCTGTTAATCACTGTAAGGGAATGGTAATAGCTTTTCATGTTTTCTCACACTGATGGACCTGTGTTTGTCCTAGTTCTGTAGCCGATTCTCCACAGGCTCTTTGAGAATATTTTTTGAATATCTGACATTACCCTTCAATGCCTTATCAGCCATATAAGCCAGCTTCTGAACAAACAATTTATTAAGACTGTTAAAAGTCCATTAAGCTACTTTTCAGCAATGCAGAAGATCTTGCTACTATACTTAGAGAAAGATTATAACCACAATCTTAATTATTTAAGACAAAAGTAAGTTATTAATCTGGGGCATGCATCAGAAAGTAAAATTAAACCCTTGAAAAATCCAGTGACTTCTGAGATACATTCACAAGTACATTCATACAGTTTTGATTTCACACCTGTTTATAAACAACATAGTATCTCAATGAATCATGTAGTTCATTCTGGTTCTGAACAAATCTGGCTTGAGAGCAGTTAATCAATTGTAATTGTGTGAGACGTTTTACGAGAAGGGTTATCAGGTTGTTGTTTTCTTTTGAAGTACTTTACCATTAGAAACCATTGTGATTTTTGCATTTAGTTTTAAGTGGTATTTGAAAACTAAGTCCTAGAAGTTCCATCAACACCTAAGGAGTTTTTACAAACACTGTTCAGAGGAAATTATACTATTCCTTTCTTATAACCCCAAAAGACATCTTAAATTTAGGGTACCAGATTGTCTTAGTTATACCAATGTAGATCACATTCTTCCTGGTTTTAACATTAGGCACATTAGGCTTAGCTATGCAGGTAATAGCTGGACATGGTCTTGAGCTGCTGACACAGTGATCCCTGCTTGAGCAGGGAGGTAGGACCAGATGACCTCAAGAGGTCCCTTCCAACCTCAGCCATTCTATGATCCTGTAATATACAGGCATTTTAAGGTTGATTTCTTTTCTCAAATATGCTGAAGTCTAATAACTCCAGAATGTTTCATACTGATAGGGAATCCCCTGTAACTTGTACTCTGTTCAATATGTAATGTTCTTACCAGGTTCTACAGTGTCAATGCTCCTCCCATTCCCTGTTAGCCCAGTCACTCCTACAGCCTATGCTAGCTGTAACACAGGTACATTTTACTGGAAATAAGTAGGACCAACCCAAACAGCATCATTGTTGATTTCCAACAATGTACTCCCTGATAGGAGCATCAGGCCTCATGTTACCCAATTATGCCAAAAGCTGCAGTGTAGTATAACTGCTCATGGTTCAGAGTGGCTCACATTTTGACTTTGTTTTGTTTTTCATTTTGCACTGTGTGGGCAGTGCATTGTTGTTAGCCAACAATGTACTGTTGGTAGTAAGCACTTGCATAGTCTTTAGCTTGCTGCATGCGTAAAATTGCTGTTTTTAAAAATGTAAGCTAATTCCATTATGTTTACAGTGCTGTAGAACATAGAGACTAATGGCTTTGCTTGCTAAAGCTTATTATGTAAGCAACATTTTCACAGATGATGTATCATATAGTTTTGCTTCCTGTGGCATATACAGTAGAAGCAGGTCATTTCTTTCCCATACGTAGTTAGGACAGTGTACTGAAAACAGTAAGCCTGTGCTTTCTCCATGAAAACTGGAGATTATATTTGTTCTTTCAAATAGAGTATGTTAATTTTTTGAATTGTAATATGGTATGAATGCAATTATTTTGGCATTTATTTTGTGAAAACATCTCTCCACATTTCTGTAAGAGAAATGATGTTGACTGTAATTTTGTACATCAGAGTGATACATCCTTCATTAAATTACTCTCATGACTCTAGAAGTACTACGCTGAAATCTATATTACTCTTTCATATTGACATCACTTTAAATGACAACAGTGTTATGAGTCAACCCAAAAACCAAGCAATGATTTCTGTCCATACAGCCTGTGAAAAAGAATCTCATTATAATACAACATGTATATGATGATCACATGTTTTGTAAGATTGTTCATGGAAAAGTATATTATGTTGTGGAGATCATTAAAAGCCACTGGACATTAAAGTACGTGCATGGAAATACATTAAATATTTATATCGTTGAGATACGTACTTTCACTATAGCTTGGATGAAGTCATAGCCACAGCTGCACTGAATTCTCCATCCTACATACCATGTATAATGTAAAAGAAGAAAGGACATGAATAGGACTATGAGAAACATGAAATAATGGTGAGTTCTTTATTTTCAAAAACAAATTTTTTTTTCTTCATACCTCGATTTCCTTTTTCTCTATGCAAGTATAATTTAATAATAGTCAAGCAGTAGCCAGCCATTTCTGATTCTAGATTTTTATTTGCTTCCAAGAAGATTCATTGCTGTCCTTTCTTTCATATTCTAGAAACCTCTGCTATGTCTAGAAATAGTAGTAGACTTATATATTAAACAAAAACAAACAAACAAAAAACCAAAAAAGAAACCCTGAAAAACTAACACAAAAAATGCTTCTCTTTGACAACACCTGGTTTGACAGTGATTAAAGCAGGGGACTAGACATTGCACATCAAGATGTAATAAACCTCTGTCACAGCTCGGTATTGGTCAAAGCAACAGTCTTTCATTGCCTTTGCTTTTCTGTAACTAACAGTGTTCACCTTTTGGCAACAACTTTGAATTTCTTGTCTGAAAGAAAATGCAGCTCTGTAAGTAGAGAGTCATGTGAGACTGCATCATGGTGTGTGAAATCTACTGTGAAACTAGAAGCTGTAATAATGGAATGGACTATTCATTTCTCTTACAGATCTGCCAGGTGATGTGGTTTCTTCAGCACAGAAAGGATCATCGTAAGAAGATACCGTGCTTTCTGATCTCTAACAACTGAACTTTATACTGAGCTTCTTTGCTTTTTTCAAATGTTCAGGATTCCCTTCTTAAATTAAGCTTAACTCCTCATTTAATTTCATATTTTTTTTTAATCTTTCTTTCATCCATATATTTTGTACGTACTTCTGTGGCAAAAATTGTGGAAATAATGCTAATGAAAATGTAAATAAAAAATTTAGTTCACTGGTGTTCTTTTTCTTATGTAATAAAACCACACAGAAATGTAAAGCCCCGATGAAGCCCTGTTCTTAATCAGATTTTGCTGTTAAGTGTTTATTTTAAGCTTTGTTTATACCAAAAGAACACAGTTGCTGCTATTAAAGTTTGTTACAGTTATTTAATAGAAAATGCATTTTATACATTATTAACAAGCCTTCTCACAAGAGTGGTTGATGAATTTTACAAAATTTTTTGCAAGACAGTAGACTTAGTCTTAAAAGGCTTCTGAGCGAAGAATGAACCTTTTATAATTGTTTTTGAAGATATAGGGAGACAGATACTTTAATGCATGAAATGGAATAGTTTGAAAAGTAATACAATGCATAGCTAATGTAACTTTGCCAAAGTTTTGTATGTGCAGTGATGTATTGGGTATTTTCTTCTTTGTGTCTCTTGATCCCATAAAATGTTCAGGAAAGTTCTTGTCTCTAAAATGTTTAGAATTTTGAGCTGATATTTTTCAATCAATGCCCACTTTACAGGTAAGGAAGATGGAAAATTCTGTAAAAAGGTGACTGTTAGGATGACTATCCGCAAGAATGACTGCAGGAGTAACACACCAGTAAGTAAATAACTATCACAATTTCTTTTAACAGAAGGGGGAAAAATATGAGAAATAAAAAGAAGGAAGAAAGGGAACACAAATTCCACAAGGCTATTGTCTACATCTCTCTCTGAGACAGAGGTTTCTGTGTTTCAGAGCTGTTTTAATGTTACCCTACATTCTCAGCAATCGTCCTCTCAAATAATAAGAAAAAGGGGAATGTGACTTCCGCTTTTATAAGCATTTAAGCGCATGATGATTTAGCGCAAAGCCAGGGTCTCAGTTCACCCTAAAATGCAAAATTATTATATGCAAATTAACTTTGTTATAACTGAATCTTGCCAGTGATTTACTACAGTTAAAATAGCTGCAGATGTGCTTGATTTTTCCATCTGTCCAGGGAAAGTCTTTAAATGCCAACTTCATGAAGAAAGGAATCCTGGGTCCTGTAGGCTTTTTTTAGACAGCAGCATGAGCACACTGTGAAATGTGTAGGAAGAATGAGGCACTATCAGTGTGTCTACTGAAGGATTTATTGTAGGAGGACACCAACAATGTCCTGCTGGGCAATGTGAGCAGCAGCAAGGGTGCAGACAGACGTCTTGTGTGAGATGTGTAAGAGCGCCTGGAAAAGCTGTAATAAAAGAGTATAGGGAAACAGCTGTAACCTCTAAAATGACTCTGAGAGTACATTTTGTAGAGCAAGCTGTTGAGCAGCTAGGAAATTTAGTCTCAGTGTCTCATTGAACAGAAACACAAATCCTGACTATTAAACTTGAAAAAAATTATCAGTTTGTATGACTGTTTCAGTTACAGTCCATATTACAGTTTTGGTATGACTCATAATAATTCCCCTTGGCTTTCCAAAGGATTGATTCTTTATATTCCTCCTTACTGATACCAGTATAGCAACACTGCATCGGTGTATCACTGAAATTAATAATGTTGGGAGTTGTGGACAGAACATTTGGTGCTATGTTCAAGCCAAGGTTGTTACAAATACTTTAAAATTCAAAGCTTTTTCAAGGCCAGGCTGGATGAGGCTTTGAGCAGCCTGGTCTAGTGGGGAGGTGTCCCTGCCCATGGCAGGGGGGTTGGAACTAGATGATCTTTAAGGTCTCTTCCAACCCGAACCATTCTATGAAAATTCAAAACTGAAATTGTTTCTTTGTGTTCTTTGTGTCCATTAATAGCCAAAATCTGTTACCAAAATTGACAGGAAAGCCATCATTAATCTCAGTAAGATAAAAATTGAGACCTATCTGGGAAATGTACTTCTGAGTTTATTACTCGGACATAGCGGGACTTCCTAAGGGGCTAGAGGAAATACCTCCAAATTTTTTATTGCTTTGCCATTGGATTTGGGTGCCTAATGTCTTTGGACTTTCTTGAGAACTCTTAACTTTATTTCCTAGATGCTTCAATTTCCTGATTATTCTTCATCTTTGTTACCAGGTGAACATTGTTTCATGTGATGGAAAGTGCCCATCTGCAAGCATTTACAACTATAACATCAACACATATGCAAGATTCTGCAAATGCTGCAGGGAGCTAGGACTACAGAGACGAACTGTGCAATTGTATTGCACCAGTAATTCAACCTGGGTCAGCTATTCAATCCAAGAGCCTACAGATTGTTCTTGCCAATGGTCTTAAAAAAAACATGAAAGAAAACAGCAAGTCCAGCTCTTCCCAGCATAAGATAATTATAATAGTTTATCTATTAAAAATGCAATACCCAATCCACTGAATTTTACCAGTTTAATGTTAAAAGAGTAAAAACATTTTTGGACTCTTCTAAATTTCTGAAGAATGGCTTTGCATCATTTTTATTGTGATTTGTCTTTCATGTTCATTCACAGGGATTGTTTTAAGAGTTCTTGTGATGTGTGCCAACTTAAAAGGTGAAGTGTTTTACATTAGAGACACCTCAAGAGAAAAAACATCATCTGTTTTGTTCTGGAAGGCTGGCCCACTCTTTGTCAGGCACCCATTCCTGTTTTAAAGCACTGACAGGTTTATCTGGCAGCAGTTTGCTATTTTGAATGCATTGCAATTGTGCAAATACATTCAGTGTCTATTAAGAAAAATTGTTTGGACAACATGAGAAGAATTCTCAGTTTAAATCATATTCCTCTTGTAAAGTAGAGCATGTATGAGAAATCCAATTAAAGATTTATTTTTTTTTCCAATCAGGGAAACATTGTCAATACTGATAACTGTGTGTAACATTCCCTGGTTGTTAATTTCAGTTTTTCTAGTGTATTTTATATTGTAGTGAAAAGTATTATTGCAAGCATGTAATGTATGGAACAGATAGACTGTTTGTAGGCTATCTAGATTAGTCATTAGTAGTTACTTTATCTTTCTCCTAAACAATATGACATAAACTGAAAATACACAGATTTAACAAATGAAGACCATTTTACAGTCCTTTATGTAGATACACCTTAAACAAAAACATTCAGCTTATAAAATGCACCGTACTTCAACTGTTTCCTTAGGAGAATGAACTTTGTTTAACACTAATTTTAAAGGTGAGGAAATCAATTAGAAAAAAGAAAACCAGGATTATGTATCTGTCTAAAAGCAAAATAAAGTTGAAAATCTTTGTCACCAGTATAGTAGAATGTAACTTGTAATGGCAAGTGTTTGATATTAAAAATGTACAATTGTAAGGTTTGAAATTTCCAAAGCAATTTTGCTTATGAACTTCAACAATTAATATTTTGTTGTAGTGAACTAATTTTTTTCTCTTCTAAGCTAATGTTGCTGTTCTGTTCTTTTCCAACAAATTGCTACCAAGATTTAGCAAAAATTCAGTAGCTTTCAAAATGTAGATAGCATGTAGTGATACGCTTGACATCCTATAGCAGAAAATAGATCTTAGCATAACTTCTTAAAAAGCTGTTTGTCTGCAGTTAATCCAAAGAAAAATGTGGTGTTAAGATCAATCATGTGAACATTTTTGATATTAATTTTGTATACTGTACATTTCATTCTTACAATATCTAATAAACAACAGGAAGTCTTATTTTGTTACAATTAATTTTGCTATCATTGTTAAAGCAGCTTACTACATGTGATTCAACACAGAGTGTTACTGATTTCTTTTCCCACAGTGCACATGGTTAATTTTAGGGTTTGCTGCTATCACTAGTACTAATGATCTAATACTACAAGAAGGAAGGACCTGTATATGGATTTTTGAAAATCTACATCTTTTTCTGACTCTATCACGGTTAACTTTCATCCTCAGAAATGCAAAATTCAGCTATGTCATTTTATTCAAAACAAAAATTGGAAAACTGTTACTCATCAAAGAATAACAGAACATTTCTGATGCTAAGTGTCAGATAGGCTATTTCCTCTGGAAAAAACAGGAAAAATAAGGGTAAACTTCTGCACGTTTTCTTTCCGTGGCTTTTTCCTAAACTGTCCCTCAGGATTGACTGCGAAGAGTGGACTGTGTTTTGAGTAAGTGTAAGCATGTTGTTATAATGTAGCTGTTTTGTAGTGATGATTACCCGTGAGTACTTAGGGACTCAGGGGTCTTAAGGTAAGTCCTTAAGATCTAACTGTAATATGTGCCATCCCTACCCATTTTAGTAAGACATATTCTTTGTTCAAAGGCGTCTTCTAAATAGCGAGAAAGGACATTGTTTAGGAGGAGTGCATCTGTTGGAAAACCATGGAATGAGGAACAGAGTAAAAAGTGCTGTTCATAAGACATTGAGCAGAGCTAAGTCCTTGAACCCAAGTGCCTAAAATTCAAGTTTTGGCATTTGCAAAGGTGAAGTTCATCCTTCCCTAGAACCAGCTGGCAGATGCCAACCTGATCGGTAGGAATTAATAAAAGAGCTGTTTCTTTTGCTCTCAAGCAAGACAGTATTTGCTGTGAAGTGTCAATGACCAACATGAGGGACAGAATTAGAGCAGGAATTAGTTGAGCCGCTATGCTTCCCTTGGCTGTGGCGTGGTCCCTCCCCTTGCCACTTGAGCTAATGGCAAAGCACTCATTGCTTCCAGCAGCACAAGGCGGTTACTCAAATCCATTTGAGATCCAAACTTTCAACTCTTGCTTGCAGAGCAAGTTAATACTGGCAGTGAGAGTAGAAAGCAGACTGTGGTGTATCCGGTAACGGTAATCAAACACTGCTGCTGCTTATACTTCAGGAGTAAAATAATAAACATTGTGTTAAGTCCCTACTTCTGATTTTGTAAACATTAGGCTTATGCCGAGAGAAACAAAGGGAAAGATCCAAACTGCCTATGGCTTGACAGGGGAAGCTGCTTTTATCCCTGCCTCCGTGTTAAATTCCTTCACGGATGCTTATCCTGTCTGTCAGTGGTGAGTTCAAAGCACCCTGTGTTTACCTTACGCTGTGTTCACACAAAGCAGCTCAGCTGGAAAAAGATTTTGCCTTATTTGTACTTCCATGTCTTCGGAAACCAAAGGGATCTCAACCAGCTGTAGGTTTCATCTGATCCTCCCATGCAGGAGGCACTCAAACTGTGACAATATCTGAGTCTTAAAACAGTTGTCTTTTGCTTGATGATATAGGTGTAATATGAAGGGTATATAGCTGTGCTCTTCAGAATACATATGTTTTACTATCACAACTGTGTTTGTGTCTTTATTAGCCTTAAAGACAGATGTGCACCTGGAGCTAATGAAATACTGGAGCCTTTATGCAAGTTCCCATAGTGGCACAAGTGAAATCCCGCATTCAGCACATAAAACAAGTTGCTGGAAGGAAACTCACTTTCTAAAAGTGTTGCTGCCATGGCACGCTCCAGTGTTCCTGTTGCAGCAGTGCATTGTTCAGAGACAAAACTGACGGGATCCTTCACTGAGTTCAACCAAGATTTCTTGCAGTATTGTGGAGAACGGTGTTTCCTAGGGATCTAAAAGGGAGTAATAAAAAAAAAAAAAAACAAACAACAACAAACAACAAAAAAAACTGTTTTTAGAAGCCCAAGAGAAACAAAAAAAAAGCTGCATATCCAGCAGGCGCTGGGTATTCTTTTTGAGGGCCCCTTCAGGTGGGCGTCTGCTGGGGCAGCAACGAGCTGGAGCAGGGACTTTCCTCCCTCACGAACACAGGGATAGGGCTGGAGGAAACACCAGTGCTGCTGCCGTGCTCCTGCCACCTCCCCGAGAGGAGGCCTGAAGGGGTTAAGCAGGGGCCTCCCCCCTTCCCTTCAGCTAAAAAGCCAATTCTCCCCAGCTGAAGCCCGTTTCTGTGGGGCAATAAAGGTGAAGGTGGTGTGGGTGCTGGGCTGGGTAAGAGCACTGTGGATGGGGCAGTGTGAGGTAAGTGCTGTTTTCCTGAACTAGCCCCTTGTTTTAGAAGAGAGGAATGGACGGTTGATACGGTGTCTGTAGGCTGTAAAATGTGGACAGGAGGCGAGTGAGTGGCCTTAGGGGCTCTGTCAGAGGTCTTTATTCTTTGTCAGTGTGGCTGTGAGAAAGATTTGAAAAGATTATCTTTCATTCTGTAAAAGATGACTTCTGGTCAAAGAGGGGTTAAAGTCATAAATGCTGGTGGTGTTGGAGACCGTTGTGCTTGTACAACCATGTTGAATTATCTCTACAGGCTCTGCTGGGGCAGGCGGCTGGAGAGCAGGCCTGCCTTGCTTCTGGAAATCTGAAACTGTGGTGATTGCTAGGGGAAAACTTGGCTACTAATGGCCTGTAGGTTTCCTGTCTTTTGTTGGCCTTCAAGGCTATCTGCAGAAATGGACTTTTAGAGGCCGATTAAGTTAGATCAAACTCAAAAATGGCGCTTAGGTGATTCCTCCAAACAAACGAATGCAGTTGGTGCTCCTCTGGCAGACACCTTGCGACTGCCGCTCTGCGAGGCTGAATCCTGAATGAAAGGAACCAAATTTGAAAAATTCCCTTCAGAAGGTAGGTGAGAGACTAAGTAATTCGGGGTTGGAGGGAGGGAGGGGAGTGTGGGAGTTGAGAATATAGGTATATGATAGAAGTGGGCAGGAATAGTTTTCTCCTCTTGATCTCTAACATCAAGGTAAGTATCTTTGTTTGTTTGTTTGTTTAATGTGAATGAAAATGCTGTGGGAGCGAAATCCTGACCTTCTTGAAACTGAGGCCTGTTACATTTCTTCACAAGTCTCAAAATTTCACCCGAGGGCCATGTTCTCCTCACATCCGTTTGCGTATGTGGAGTTTCTCCACAAAAAAAGTAGGCACAGGAACATCATAGGCTTGTATCTTGTTAAAACTAGGATTTCAAGTCTTTCCAATGCTGGATTGTTTTCCATCTTTGAATAATTAGTGATTTGAGTATGGAATCATTGGTTTTTTGTTATGTTGCTGAAAGCTCATTGTTACCTCCTTTAAAAAACACCTTACTTGCATTACCTCGAGCAAGCTTACCCAGCCGTGATTCACCGGAAAATATAAATGATTTGGCAGCTGGAGGCTTGAGTATGATGGATATTGGCTATTAAGAAAGGCCTTTAAAAAGAAATATAATGATATCAATTGTGCTGTATAAACTCTCACTGTCTGGGTTATTAGTACATGATCTGGTCTCAGGATAACGGCCTCTTGAGTAATGCTTCCTCTAATTAGCGATAGTGCTGCCTGGTGGTTTGCTAAATTAATCTGAAATACTGGCATCTGTTGGTCTGCAGTTTAATGCAAACTATTAGTCACAAGTAAAGTAACTTGAATCTCCTCAGACGGCCTCTCAAGTATGCAGTCCATGAAGTCAGACCAAAATAATTAAAAAAATTTCATTCTCACTCTTATCTCTGCCCACACCATTATCTTTCTCCCCAGTGCAAGTGGCTAGCTATGAATAATTAAAATGAGGTAACAGCTGCTATGCAGATGGTGATTTTTTGGAAAAATCCCCTCTCAGTGTGGTGACGACGTCTAACCTCTTTAGAAATAGCACCTGACTGACTGCCATACCCTCAGGTCTGCTTTCTGTATGGACTTTTGACCAAGGCTTTGATCATGTCAGCTCACTTTAGCTGTTTAAAATGTAGATATCTGAATTAACTCAGGTGTCCAGGCTCCATCCATTACCAAAGAGAGAGAGGTGCATCCAGAGAGTGACTCATCCCATCCTAAAATAAGTGTCTAAGATTGATGTGATGAATCATCCTCCAGATGTATCATCTTTCCTTTTCACTGTAGAGAGAACCTCGATGGCAAGATGTGGTTAGGCACCTTGGTTTTAGGTTGTTAAAGTTAGTTGGAATGAAATTCACCCTTAATGGTTAAAGACTCTTGGCAGGCTTAAAAATCAGCTACTCTGATAGCAGATATGGCATATCTTATCTGACCTCATATGAGATGATAAATGTTAATATTTGATTTGTATGAAGCTGAATGTAATTCGTCTTGTACAGTTTTTCCTGTATGTCTTACAGTATACTCACTTCATATGACAGCTATACCTAAGCTATCCATGTATCTCTAGAGCTGAAGAAAGATGTCATCAGATTCAAGATGGAAGAGCGCAACTAAATTTGGGAAGGTGCAATGTGTTTATTGCCATGACAAGCTGGAAAAGATCTAGAAGGTTGTCATCAAACCAGGACAAATGTGAGTGAATTTTAAAGTACTTGTGGTTTATAGACC
Source organism: Chroicocephalus ridibundus (assembly GCF_963924245.1). Lineage (NCBI taxonomy): Eukaryota > Metazoa > Chordata > Aves > Charadriiformes > Laridae > Chroicocephalus > Chroicocephalus ridibundus. Next base: position 16,308,251 of record NC_086287.1, read on the forward strand.
TTTTATTTTGTTGGCTTGAGTCTTGCAGGTGATTTGTGGTCTTGCTTTCTAAACTTTTGGCTTCCAAGAGCTTTAAGGTAATGCGATTCTTCAGAAAGTTACGAAACCTGCCTATGAAATACCTTTGTGCTTCAGCTCTTTAGAGCATCTGGAGTTCAGTTTGAGGCAGCAGAGCAGCTTTTCAATACACAGGCCTTTCCCAACTGTTTGATTGCTTTTATATGATTGCCCAGGAGCAGGTTCTGACCTCAGTTAATGTACTTGAAAGGAACATCAGATTTGGCGTTTAGTTTTCCTCAAGGCTAACATCTTAGGGCATGAGTTGAGTATGTGAGATTTGTCTAATGTGTGGTAGAATATTGGAAAGAAAAAAAAATAGCGGAGCACTTTAATAAAATTTCTTTTTGATTACTAATGGAGAAGTCTGATCTTAAGCATGAAATATCAAAGGCAGACTAGCTGGAATAATGCCTAATTTCAAGAGCATGCCTGTTCTTTATCTCTGTTCTTAATCCTCCAACTGTCCTTTCTGGACCATATTCCCTATTGAGCTCCTTGTTGGTGTTTTATTTTATTAAATAGGGAAAAAAAGCAGAGAACAACCTTCTGAGATGGAGGACATCAAGGTGCCCGACAGGCCTGATTACTAACCTGAATGTATGCAGGGTGGTGTCCTTTGTAAAACAGGAGCATCACTGATAATATGCTCCTCCATTTCCTATCAGCAGACGTTAACTGCTGCATTTCCTTTTTTTTTTTTCCTCAAAGAACTCTACCCTAGCAAAGCTAATTTGGTGAGTGGTGAAAGTTAGCTGTATGACAACTAATCACTAAAGCACAGTGTTCTTGTTAAATATTGCTGGAGTGGTTAGAGATTACCAGATAACCCAGTAGTAGCACATGAAGATCATCGTTTTGTATTGGAATGGTAGCTTGTGCAGCCCAGCATTCTCTTTCCAAACTTTTGCTCCTGGAGAAACTGCAAGAAGGGGGAATTTTTAGATCAGTGGTTTTGGAATAAAAAAGGTGATTTAGAATTTTGCATGCGAAACTTGCATTTTTAGACAAATATACCAACGGGCTGTGCAACACTGTAATAGCAAAGTCTCCCACCTCTTACGAATCATAAAAACCCGTTTCAATGATATTTGCTCACAAATAATTTCACAGGCCAATTGGATGCTGTGAGGAAGCACATGGCTTCACAGCTAGGTGGTTTTCAGTTCACAGGAGAGGAGTAGGCTCTGGCTATTGGTACCATTTATTGTACCACCTGTACCAATATGGTGCAGGTTCACCATAACCCTCTTTAAGGCTGTGTTGTGTGCAGGCAGCTAGTATAAACACTGGAAGCAGTGTTTATTCTCAGTTTGGTAAATAGCTTCCTCTCACCTCTACTTGTTTCGGGCTCTACACCTGGAAATTCCCTTGGCCTTTCCCAGTGCTAGTGCAGTTAGGGCCAGACCAACCCTGCGGAGAAAGGAGGACAAGTTCATATTGCACTCCTGCTTATATATCTCCCTGGAACTCCAAGTGCTCTATATGAAAAATTTTTAGAAGAAAACTGGGGCCTAACAAAAGGGCTGGCTTAAAAAATAAATAAATGCCTATTTTATCTGCTTGGGATAACTTTAAGTGGAACCGCCCCCACACTTTTGGTTAAAATCCCCAAGATGTTCAAAATGTTTTTCTGGCAGCCTCCTGATTTTAAAATATTTTGTTGGACTATCAGTATTTTAGATCCTGACCTTCATCTTTTTCTCTGGAGATGAGGGATGATATTTTTGAGGAAAACATTTAGAAGTTTATCTCTTCCAACTGGCAGGTCCACATTTCAGGAAGATACTATACAGGGGAAAAGGGGAATCAGTACCTAAGGGCGAGTTTTGGCATTACAGAGGGAGGGGAAGAAAAGCCCTCCCTTGATAATGGAGGAAACCAAACATACTCCGTTATTCTGATAGCAATGGGCTTGAGTGCAGCCCTTGGGGTAGTATTAATACAGGTTTGCCACGTGTATCCAGTCCCCACTGCCCATGTGTTTTGCTGGTGATTCCAGAATAGGGTCAGAGCAAGCTGAAAAGGCAGAGGCTTAAGACTGCCGCTGTTTCTGTGAGATTGTTTTAGATTCTGGTTCTGTGAATTGTTTCAGATGTGGATGTGTCTCTGCTTTCTCAGGGCTGCGGTTTCAGACTTGTCTGTAGGCAGTGATGGAGACGTAGCGGCTGTACAGGGCCACAAAGTTCATTCTCTGTTACAGTCTGGCTGTGAAGCTTTGGGCTGCCCACTGATTTTTGTGACGTTACAGTATCAGGAACCAGTACTCCATTACCAGGTCTCTCTCCTGTATTTTTTTTTAAATAAGAAGAAATATTCTGCAAACCTGTATTAATGGAAAATCTTTTGAATATTGCTCTGCTTAAAAAATATAGTTTATCACTTTACCATACTTTTTAGTAGTAGTTGGTCTTCTATCTTACCCGTGTGTCGTGGGGCTAAAGGAGTACGGGGCCTTCAGGTGTAGCTCCAGTAATGGGAGTCTTGTAATTACCCGCAATGGACATGAAATGAAAGAAAATATAACCTAGTGACCTATTAAGACTGTACTTAAGCTGATCTCTGGAATGAAATTCACAGCACTATTGCACACTTGTTTCTCAGCTCCGTTACCAGAGGAGAGGGGGGGAAGGGAAGGTAGCATTTTTATGCTTTAGATTGGGCCATATTGTAGCACTTCTAAATCTTCTGTCAACACTGGTGTGACGTTGCATTCATTAAAAATGCACGACCTTTTTAAAACATCCATCTGTTATATAAATAAAAATAATGCTGCCCTATATTTTTATGGTATGCTAATCCTGCATGGCCATGGTCTAATTATCAAATGATTTCATGCTACCCTGGTGGCAGGCAACGTCCAGCCCGCTGAACACTTGCTATGGATCTCTTATTAAATCCCTCTTGCACAGTTTCATTCATAAATTTACCATGGCTTTTAAGACAAAATAGTTTGATGCTTATACAGCAATATCAAATAAGAGCAGTATGTTTCCAGAATGCAGCAACATTTTTCAGATGCTCCACTTCATGCATGACTGAATAATTCATGGCAAACTCCATTATTGACTTCTTTTACCTTGAGTGGAAGCCATGCCACTGGTAGGTAGTGCATGCTAGTTGTGCTCATAGATGAGATGCGCTGGATGTAGCCTGTCCATAATTTTGTGGAGCTTGAATATTCTACTCTCTACACTAAGCTTCATTTTGACAATGGGTGTCCTAAGTTGGGTATCAACGCTCCTGGTCCACACCCATTTTCCTGCTCTGTTCTGGCCACGTTGGAGCTAGAACAGAGGTGCTGGAGTGCTCATGGCTCTTGCCTCCTCTGATGTTCCTCCAGCACTGCCCACAGCTCCCAAGAGGGACATGGTGCCTTAGAGTTTTGGACACATGCCATGTTACACTTGGAGAGCCAAAATCCAAAGAAAATTGTGTTTTTGTTGGTTGCATTGTTAATTTAACTTTGGAAAGACTTAGAAAGTTACTTGGTGGAAGTAGCTAATGGAAGTGCTTCCTCGTTTCTATAAGGCAATTTTTTGCCTTTGAATTCGGTGCAAAAGGTTTATTCCCAAGTGACCGTGCAATTAACTGCATTAACAATGGAATGATTAAAAACAGAATTAAAGTATTTGCCCAGATTTACCCTAGACTGCAATTTACCCTGAACAACTTCATGCCGCCTGTGCCAACTTAGTGCCATCTGGGCTCTTACGCGATAACATTTGCAGCTTAACAAGAAATCTTCCTTTTGTCAAGTGACTTGGAGTACTCCAGTAGTATTGTTTTCTCTACGTTTGCACCATCCATCCCCCATTGTGTATTTGTTAGGGCAGTATGTATCCCATAGATCTGTTTCTCTTGATCTGCAGCTTCAGTGAAGCACTACTGGAGTGGAATTGAGTAGAATTTGTCTACCCTTGTGTGAGGGCTGGTAGAGAGCCAGTTAGCTGGACACAAGTCATGGTGGTGACAAAGATGAGCCTGTGACCCATTGGGGGCAGATTGAAGCACTGATGGTAGAAAACAGCACCAGTGTGCAGGTAGCAGGGGGCTCCTGGGGAGGGAGAAGGAAGGAGGGAAGATACACACATACGCGCCTTGTGGTTGTGAACTTGGATTAATTTCCCATCCTTGCTCCTTTTTTGTTGTTTTTTCTTTTGCTTGGTGAAAGGTTTGTCACTTCTAGTACTACCATATTCTAGTTCAAGAGACCTTGCACAGACCAAAATATTTTTATCAGCCTTTTACGTTTGCCCAAAACTGCTTCAAATAAAAATGCGATAGTACCACAGGAGTGATTTGCACCCATGTGTTACCAGCGTCCCTGGCCTCCTGCTAAAGTTTAATGAATTAATTTCCCTCTTCTCTGACACAGCTAATTCTGATTTAAGTATTTGTAATAAGTTGGAAATTTCAATGAGTTGTGTGCTTACTCACTGAGGTATGCGACTTGCTCATTGCTTGCAGAGTCTGTTTTTGTTACCAGGTCACTTGAAGTTCAAAGTAGCTGAAGATGTTTGTAGCATACTCTTTTAAAATAAGATACTGCTATTCTCTGTGTAAGAAAATCCTCATTCAGAGCATTTTAAGAAATATTTGTTGGATATGGAATTTGGGCAAAACTTCTTCTAAACTGTTTGAATAAAAGGTGTCTGGAGTGCCAGCATTCAAGCCACTTACCACTTCTCCTGCTGCAAGCAGTGGGGTCTGCTTAAACCATGTGCTGTGTCCCCAGGTGGCTGGACCCATTGTCAGCAGAGTTTAGAAAAGCACAGACAAGGCAGAGTGGCATGTCGGGGCATCACCTACACATATTAAAAAAGGGGTATATTTTCTTTTTTATTTAATCTCCTTTTGTGGGTTGTCTGAAAGCTGTGGCAATACAGATAGTAATGAAAAAGACTCCAATAATCAGAGCAGCCTGCCTTGTCACTGCCAGCTTTCTCTGCTTCTGACTGCCCCAAACCTGCCTCTTTCCCTCTTCTTCCTCTCAGTGTTTTGTTTTCTTCATGGTCCAGCTGGCGTGTATGAGGTACAGGATGGTGGAGTGTGGCTGAGCTGGGATTGCCTGAACTGCACCATGGGGAAACAACTATATCTGGGCAAACTAGGTGAATTTTTAGAGGGTAAAGGGAACATCTTTGTGCTCAGGCTGTTCCTTGCCACATTTCTGTTTCAAAGCCTGTAAGTACTAGAAACTTCCAGGCGAATGACTCCACAGACATATATTTATATTTTAATTATAGGGACAAGCAAATAACTGCTTTGGCTGAGATCTTCAATAGCACACATAAGAAACTTAGAGAGCAATATTTCCGTTACAGAAAACTCCAAACTATTTGCTTGTCAAAACTGTAAACTACCAAAATTAGGATATTTACAAGGGAGAGTTCTGGGTAAATTATTTGTTGGGGTGCTGCCACCAGCTCTAGCAAATAAGAATAATGCACAGAGGGTTAATGGCCATGCAGCTGAAATATGTTACTTGCTCTGCAGCAAGATTGGTGGCGGTGGGAGGGAGGAGCAGGAGCAAGGGCCAGCCCTGTGTCTAAGTCAGCCTGGTACTTGCAGAAAACAGGGTTCACTTACTTGATGATCTGGTTGTACTTGAAGTGTATATACACTATGTATTCTCTATGTGTGTATATCATATATATGCACACAATGGAAATGTGGTAATGTGGTACTGGTAGCCAACGAACAGCACTCAGTGGTCACGGATGTTTTCTCTTTATACCTGTTGAATATGACGTTAAAACACCTTTCGATTTATATGTCTGTCTGTGCAAGTAGGTAAAATCAGATATTACTGTATAATATGTGTAGTAACAGGGGTTTTTTTATTCAAAGCACTGGTTACTAATCAGATTTTCAGTTCACTGAGCTTGTCACATCTCTGCTGGGTTTCGAGATGTTAGGAATATTTTCCAAATTCTAATGTATTTTACATAACATAAGAGGATTTTAGTACCAGAAAAATTCCATTTTCTCCAGTCCAGTTTCAGGTTCCTAACCTGATTTTCTGGGCTTAATCCTCTTCCTGTTGAAATCAATAAGTACATTGTAATATAATGATTCACGTTCAAGGTTCAACCATAGAAAATTAGGGCTACATGCTGATTTTACTGCCATTGTTGAAAGATGATCTCTTAAAATGTGTAAAAGCACAATAAACTCTTTAACTCTTTCAGCCCTATTCTTTTTTTTCTCTTCAGAGAGTCTAAACACTTAAAAATGGATCTTTGTTTCAGACCTAATGATGGCAAGAAGATACAAGCTGAGAGATGCTATTCAGATTTGTGGTTTCAGGTGCTTTGTGGTGGGTCAGTCACTGGATAACGTGGAGCTTGACATGAGATGCCAGGAAAACCATAGTCTACTCTGTGCGCCTTTCCTGACGCCTGACTGTCATTTTATATTTGCCACATGAAAAATAAGGTTGCTTTAGAAAACACCAATGCTTTATTTGATATCTGTAGGTGAAAAGGCATCCAAGTTGGAATGTTTTCTTCCTTATTTGTGTAAAAACTGCAATTGCTTAGTTCAGCAATGCCATCTTCTTTCCTTAACTAACACATGTTAAGTAGGACTGAAAGGACATAAAAAGCAAGTGGGGCATTTTTTGTCATTTTAATGTAAAACAATGTAATTAATACTATGGAAGTAGGGGCTTTGATTTGTTTAACTCTTTAAGAGCAGTGGAAAAGAAGCTTCAGTGGATCTGTCTTGTTAAAATGTACTGGATGTGCTGGGAAATTTTGGGATGCCCTGTTGTCATTGAACAGCCTGGCAGCATCTCGCATGCTCTGCACAAAGGTCCTGTAGTTAAGAGGGTCTTGACTGATGCTCGTGGCAGTAGTGTGACTGCATCTCGACAGGGGAATGTTTCAAAATGGACTTTAGGTTATGCTTCAGGCTGTCTTCAAATGGGTCTTCTGGAAGTGATAAGTGCCACCTTTTCCGCTTTGGTGCGTCACGTGGATGCTATAACCACCGGGAAATCAGAAGAGTGAATTCTCCCCTTGACTGTCACCTTTGGAGTGTGGGGGACACTCCAGGGGCTCTGCCTCCCTGTGAGTGCACGCGTGAAGAGCCTCTACCACTGCTTTCCAACAGAGCTGTCTGTGCAGGTTATAAATCCTGATGCCACGTGGCTCCTTCCTGGGAGTAAAAGTCAATATACATCCTATAGCTTCTGCTCCCTGAACATGAAACAGCCTATTAATGAAATAAATGCACCTGAAGCATTAACTTCACGCTCTCTGGCATCCCAGTTGAACAAGTCTGTTTTCTTCTTACCTCCAAAGTCTCTAGGAAAGGAAAAAATAAAATGAAATTAATGTCCATCTCCTCCCTCTTCCTCATTCCACAAGACCTTCTGAGGAAGCCAAACCCTCACCATTAGGTTTCCAGTCTTTCAGGCGCAGTGATTTCCCCATGTCTACTGAGCTCTCTCTTTCTGGCTCAGGTGGTGGAAATGCTGCGTTCCCTGCCAAAATACAGCCTTTTCCCATCCTGCAGGAAGGCGTTCCGGCCTTCTCCCTGCTTTTGGGACCCTGTACAGAAACACAGATATCTGGAAAGGGGAGTCTGTGCCAGCTGTTTGGGGAGCCCTTCCTTGTGCAGAAGGACAGGGAAAACTGAGAGTATGCTTTCATGTGTTCCAGCTGACAGAATTACATGCTCTTGTTTCCCGAGATGCATGTTTTTTCTAGCACACAGGCTTGTGGAAAACTGTGGGCTGATCAATGAATATTTCTAGCATTAGTGGAACCATGTCTTTTTATAAGTGTAGTATTCAGAAAATCTTGGTCTGAAAACGTATGGTTACAGAGTGTGCTGTTTGGGTGTCCCTGTTGATTCCAGTTCAAATTCCTAATCGTCTGACCCACCAGGAATGGATTGCCAGTTGTAGATACTTCTCTTCCCATCCCCAGATGCTGGTTTGTACTAAATCAGTAAGGATTAGACTCTTTTTGATGGACAAACAATGGGTGATCCATGTTAGACCAATGAAAATTCACTGATGAGAAAAAGGCTTAAAAAGGTAAAAGCCAGAATAGGCTCCTTCCACGTGTGTTCTGCTCTGCTTGTAGAAGAAAAAGTTGGCAGTTTTGGCGAGGGTAGTGGGTATATGGGCATCAGGTCAGAAGATACTGGTGTTCCATCCTTTCCAGTAAAAAGGAAACTGATACAAAGAAATACGAGCAGGGCTGGCAGCTCCCAGGGTCTTGGACTTCTCTAAATGCTGTAGTGGAAAGCAGTGTTGAGAAAAGCTGGAGATTCTTCTCTATCTCATATGAATAAGTGCAGAATACTAGTAAAAATATAATTATTTCTTGGTCTCTTAAAAAAAAATAAACAAAAAATGGTCTGTTTTCTGTTTGTTTGCCAGGTTGGTTTTTGTGATCCCTTGAGACTGAGATTTATATGTATCCTACAGACACAAGATGCTGAGAGGGAGGACTGTGTGATGAAATGAAAACAGGCTGAAAAACTAGTTTCAGAGGCACCATTGACATTTTATTTTCAAATATGCCTCGAAGCTCATAACTTTCTACCACAACAAAGAGCAGTGTTTTGTGCTTCCTTCCAGGATTTCTTCCTCTGAGAGATAGTTGTTCTGGCTTGTTTGCTAACAGTGGAAGGAAGATAGTTTCAAGGAGCTGGTGTTGGTACTTTGCTTTCTGGACCAGAACAAATTGACTTATTTTTAGACTGGCCTTGATGTGGCTGTGGGCTGCCAGTATCCTGCAGGAATTCATGTTGCATAGTTTTCCCAGCAATATCTAACCCTTGACTTCTAGAAGTGTAATACAATATACATCCTAGATAAAAGCATCACAGTGATAATGCTACTTGGAATCAAAGTGGAAGTTTTGGAACAAATGGAAACACTCTTAGAAAGATGCTACAGCTTGTACTTGCAACAGCTTTGATGAATTAACATGTAGTGATATCCTTACTTTTATTAGATAAGATCTTGAAACTATGGGGTATATGTAAGTATTGTGAATGGAAGGGCGGCCTAAAAATTAAATACAGGATTATCTGGATCTAGGAAGTGTTTGGCTCTAGACGTAACAGCCAACGTATTGCCAAATTGCATCGTGCCCTTGAACATGGTAGGTCATAGTACTTTTATCAGACCAGTTTATGATTAAGAACGTTGAAAACCACTTTACAGGGCTTCTTCCATTGGTAAGAAGTTAAGTACTTTTTTTTTTAAGAAAAGAAAAAGCAGTTATTAATTTTTGTCTGGACAGCTGGAGTCTAATTTCTAAGTTTGCTGAGGATGTTGCTGGTGTTTTTTCTGCGTATAAAAATGTCTCCCTAAATATATCCTGTATTTAGCTCTCTGCTGAATATACACATGAGATCCTAGCTATCTTAAAATTTGAGTTATTAATATGCACACTAAGAGGGATGCCTCAAATATGAACTTATTTGTATTCAACTTTACAGCTTGTAGAAATTTTGAAAGACTTAAATTTGGATCAAATCAGGAGAAAACTCTGAAGAATTTTGAGAATCGCCATCAAGCCAGCACTGCCATATGCGGTCAGGGCCTCTGGGTTCATGGTCTTCTGCCACTTTGGCAAGTCCCTTGCCTGATGCAAGTTGGTTTAGTACCTGGGAACTGCAGTGAAAGGTAACACTGCATCTTGTCTAGTCCTAAGCTGTGTGCTGAAGCCACGAAGTAGCTGGTTAGCTGCTGGTGAAGAGCTGCCATCGGGCCTATTAAACATGCTGAATGGCATGTCTACTGGAGCACTGTGGCAGCTGGACAGCTGTACTTAACAAAGCAGTAACTCTTAAAAATAATTTTGAGGAAACAGTTATTGGTCACAGTATTTTTTAGTATTTTTTTTTAGTTGCACGTTATCTCTAATGGTCCAGGTTTTTGATTAACATGCGTTTCCAAACCTCTTAATTGGCATCCAGTTACAAATGAACAGTTGGAGAATGCATGGAGTTTCTACTTGAGTCCTATTTGAAGTTAGACTGAAGACACATTTTTTAGTTGTACAGATGTTTGCATTGTTGATGTTAAAACAGAGAATTCTCTCTTTGGGATCTAAATAAACTCCCTTTTTATTTTTTTCATTCTTGTTTTAGCTTCATTACTTGCAGATGGATGTTTCATAAAACAAGTATATTTATGTGTGTTAAATACATCAACCTCTCATCTATTGTGATGTTTTAAATGGAGAGAAGAACTTTGAGGGGAGTGAGCCAAGACCTCTGCGGCTGGAGATGGATAGGGCTTCTCTGAGGCTATTTGCAGTAGCAGAGAATTTGCTGCAGTGTCAAAGTGGAGGTATTGGTTTTAGAGCAGGAGTCAAGAGGTAGTACACTGAACTCAGCCAGAGGAAGGTTAAACGTATTTAGGTGAAGCACCTGTAAGAAGCCTCTTTATATTGAAAATGTTTGCATTAATGGAAAACATAAAAGGAGAAAAATAGAAAACTAAAAGAATTAATTTCAAATAGCCCGAATTCTGTTATGTGTTGAAGGTCCATACAGTTATGTCTTTATGGTAGTCTCATTGGACCTGTATCAACGGCATTGTCTTTGCCTGTCCCTTGACTGGTTCCTCCCCCGATGCTGAACAGTGGTCAGCTGATGACAGTGCTCACTGTCTGCATTTAGATTTATTTCTGTAGTTGTAGTGTTGCCGAAGTGATGCTTACAAATTTAGAGATGGAAATGTTTCTTTGGATTGTCTTTCTTTTTAATGATGTTCCTTCTGTTCCTGTAGTTCCTCTTGTAAATACCAAGATTAAGTACACCGAGAGCCAAGACTGATGCTTGGCGTAATTACTGTAGAGATTGCTGGATATGGGTGGTGGAACATCTGTGAGAGGTTACTGTAACAGGATCCAAAAAGGTGAATGTGGCAAAGAGGGGCTAGAGTCCCCAGTCTTGCATGCCCACATTCCCAAGAGGTGTATGTTGTCCCCAAAGTATAGGTAGCTAGTAGTAGATGTAATTAATGAGGGAAAACTATAAACGTAGTAGTCAAGGAAACCAGCCTGTGACTGTAGACTGATGGACCATCAAAAAAAAATTATTACCAGGAAGAAGTGACTAGTGATATCAAAGCTGTCTCTGTTATTGAGTTTATAAACACTTCTGGTAAATAAGAGGTTAATGACTCTGTTTATAGTAAGAAAAGACCCCTGCCCTAGGATACACACACTTCACTGTACCCAGATAATCCCTGGAGCAAGGAGGTTTAAGGTAATTTGTGGTGCAGCTGTCCTTTTCTGGAACATGAGCAAATTCTCCTGCACATGGTCAGCTGCAAGAACAAATGTCTATAGCAAATGAAAAAACAAGATGTTCAACCGCAGCCTTCTGCACTTGCAAGAGGGGCACGTGAGCTGGGCTGTTCCTCCTGCCCAAATCAAACTCCATGGCACAAAAGGGTTTAGTGCGCGGCTTATGGCCAAGTGGAAGCAATGTGTCAGCAGTGAGGGAGGAATGCTGGTGATGGAAACCCAACTGATTGACATACGGTGGCTATAAAGTCATAGTAAATCTATTGTTTTGCCAGAAGGAAGCAGGATTAGAAAATGTATAATCATTACAATCCCTGCACTATGCAGCATCAAGTGACGGTTGCTCTCCCATTGCTGGTGTGGCTCATACTTGGCATAATCCCACCGAAGTCTGTACTTGGGCGAAGTCTTCATACGCTCCATGTGGTTCAAGCTATAGTCGTTGGGATGTTTTACCCAAGAAAGACCTCTATGGCACTGCAGAATTTAGCTCAGTAGTTTTAAGGATATACTTTTTCTGCTGTATTGCTGCAGAGACCCACCACAATGCAAGTGGCAAGTTTAAAAATTACTATCTGGGAACTGATTCTCATTAAAATAATTAACAAAAATCTAACCAATTAATAGAGGAAAAATTTAATTCTCTGAAGCAGATATCTTTTATCCACAAAGAAGTAAAAGTAGAACAGAATGTCATTAACTCACCTCTGGTCTAACTGAGCTGAAGGAAAAAGCTGCGTTTTACAGAAGTCTGAGTGGCCTGAAGAGGGTTGAGGGGGAAATAGTATATGCATCCAAACCTTCAATTTCTTACTAATTGATGAACAAAACAATTGAGTTACCCACATCTGCTGCGTTATTTGAACACCTCTTAAGAGATGCAAAACTGCTTCTGTATTTGTATTACCTGTTGTCCTAAATGTAATGTTTTAGATTTCTGCAGTTCCACTTGTCTTGCAGGATAGACTTTGAGTCTGTTTGACTCTCTTTGTACAGGATACCCAAACATCATACAGAGGTCTACATTAGCACAAATCATGTTTCTGCTTTCCAAGCAGATCCAACGGAGAGAAACCCTCAAGGAATTTCCTGTTAAGCAGGAGAGGCTGAAGTCTCTGAAATAGTTTCAGAGGTTTTTCCAAGAGATGAATGAAAATGTTTGGTGTAGTTATGTGGTGGATAAAGTTGTAGTTGATGCTTCTTTACAGTAGTGCGTGCTCTCTATGTTGTCATTCTGCATTTGACCCATCCAGCGCGATCCCACTATGACTTCTTGCTGCTGTATCTACTGAAGTTGTTTTGGTGATGGGTTTATAATATAACATGGTGTCTTTTGTCATTAAACTGTGGCCTGTTTTCTTTCTGAATGCTGGTAATACTAATAAGAGGATAGGATATGCCCCTGCATGTGCTATTGCTGAGATGGGAGACTGTACCTGCCTTATACGTGCCAGAGAATAGGAAATGGAAGGTCCATACAGGCAGAAGTTTGGGTTTTACTTACCCTGATGCTCAAGAACAGCAAGTGCTCCTTGTCTGTAGGGAGATACAGACTGTATGAGAAGGTATGAAGGGCATTGTCTATTAGTGTTTATAGTAGAGGAGAAAGGAACTTCCTGATTCCTTTCTGTATTAAAGTATATTCAGAGCTGAGATAACAGGGAAAATAATATTGGCTACTTCAGGGATGCACCTACACCAGCGTACTAGCTGCTGTGGGATTGAGAAGGTGCTACTGGAGCACAATTTGCAAGTGCTCAGGGATGACCTACAAGTGAGACAATGGTGATTCAATCTCATTTGCTGAAAAAGGTGGAAAAGTTTGATAAACCTCAGGCTTTAGACTAAAACAGTGACATATTATATCAAAATTACTTCATATCCACTTCTTCCTTTTTTTTTCCTAAAAACCAAATATTTTTAAATAGAATACCAAATCCATAGGCCTCTGAGTGTGTTTATGGTTACCCTGAGCTGTATGTAGGAGGGTTGCCTGTTGAATGGGGCCAATATTGCTATTTTGCATTAGCGAGTTAGGGCTGTCACACATCTTGTGAAGAATGGAAATACTGGGGTTTTGTGTAAGATTTTAAGAGTTTGGAAAATTACTCTTTCAGTGTAGAGTGAAAAAAATAATTAAACTTACTGTTAAGGAAAACTTTAAGTTATTAAAACCATTTGGTTTTAGCAAAAAAAACCCCAAAATATTTACATTTGAGTTCACATATTTCAGTTCATACTGTCTGGATCAGTAACACTGGAACTTCCCAAATACTTTTGAAGTAAAATCAGATATTCCTCCTTCTTAGAAAGTTGAAACAAGATATTTTGACATGAATGGAGTTTTAGCGTCTTGCCCCCAACTCTGGGTTGAGTAAGATTTTTTTTTTTTTTCAAAAGCTTTGACTTTAAAATATCCATGAGTTTGAATGGGAGATAAACAAGATGAAGTTTTTTGAATAAATTTTAGAAATAGTTGGGTTTTTGTTTTCCTAGCGTGAGAAGCTGTCAACATGAGCACTGCACGATGAGTACCTCATGAAGTGATACATGTTTTTTTTTATTGGGTGGGAATACATACTCAAAAATAAAGCTGCAATATTTCAATCACTTGATTTAGGATAGAGCTTGCTTTTGCATTAAATGGTTGTGCTTCATCTATCTTCACTTTGTTTTGAAGTTTATTTTCAGTTTCTTTTTTTTTTTTTACCACCACTCTGGCATTCATAGCTTGGGATAAGGAATTTCTGTTTATGTTTACTTAGAGGGCTGAGTTTGATTGGAGTAGAACAACTCCTTTGTTTAAACTGGGCTATGCTGGTTTGTATATCAGTAAATCTGGTCCTGAGCTTTTGGAGAAGTTGCTTGGCTTCCCTCCTCTTCTTTGACTCCACTTTAAAATGGAGCGAGTGTTACCTGCTCCACTGAGAAATTCAGCAATGGCAGGGGCTTTTGAGATCCTTGACTGGAAGGTGGAAGGGAAGAATGAGGCTTTAAATTCATTATCCTGATAGGCACAAAAGCCCTGAAATGAACGAAATGTCAAGAACCAGAGACAGGGAACTGGAAATAACCATAATTCATCCCTGGGATTTTGCAAGCAGCTGAGCCCTGCTGAGGTGATGTCGGCAAGGGTTAACTCGGCAGCAGCTGGCCACCAGCGCTTGGTCCTTATCTCACTCTTATCCTCCACTATTAACTGACCACAATTACGGACCGTATCGGTTACTGCCATCTGTTTTTTCATGAGGCGTTGGTCGGATTGCGGCCAGCAAAGGGGATTAGGGGGAGAAAGGCAGAAATGACAAAACGCTGCTGCGGCGCTGGGGCGCTGCGTCGGGGTCCCGCGTGCGGCCGGTGTCGGCCGCCATCCCCGACAGCTGCGGGGAATTAAGCGTAAAGATAAACTGTGAAGGCTGTTTCAAAGCTGCTGTAAAGGAAATGCATTTCTGCCTGCAGTTGTAATGCAGGGGTTGTGCAGAGAGAATTAAAGTGTAAAGCGAAGGTGGTCGGATGTGGGGTGTGTCTTGGGTGATTTTTAGCTTCCAGTGTGGATTGTTATTAGCGGGGTAGAACTTCATCAGCCACAAGCAAGCAGCCACAAAAAGATGGATATTGGGTATGTTGAATAGGAGAGAAAAACAACCTCAGACTGTTGACTGAAATGCCCCTTCAACACTTATTTTTGCACTAGTAATTGCCATCTGGGCTCTCGCTAAAAGAAAAGGCATGCAAATTGGGGACCACTTCAATCACCAAAGTGTGTGACCAGGGAAGGCAGCATATTTCAGTCCTGATTATCAATACTGTAAAGAGCGATGAGACTTTTGACGAATATTAATTGACTGCAATGCTGTTTTTCTAAACTTTCCCAAATGTCAGACCATCTTGCAGTAATGCGAGAAAGGAAAAGTTTTCAGCGTGATACCAGGGATTCAAGAATCATTATGGCTCAACAGCTGTACTTTGATTCCAAGTTTTACTAAGACCAGATTAATTAAATTATTCCAAAGTATGATATACTGCCAAAATAAGGCTCTCTGGATTTTATTATTTTGGGGTAAATTAAATTAAGGATAATACAGATTTTAATGTTGGAAAATTAATACTTAACTAATATTAAATATCCTTTCTTAATTTTTAATTAATACATGATAGTCAATATTCTAAGGATTAACATCAGTAGAGGAACAAATCTAATTCTTTATAACACACAAGTTAGAGGAATAACTAGAGGTGCACACTGTACTACTACTTTCCCTTACTCCGTTCCTGATAGAGTTGAGTAACAAACGGGGGAAAAAAAATCACATTGTGATACCTTTTGCCTGTTTAATTATTTCAGGTCTGTTGATGCTTTTTTTGATGCTGTACTGTTGCTCTTGACTTGATCCGTGCTCTAGATTTAGGGTATGGGGTTTAAGTTTGTTTTTTTTCTTCCTCTATATGCCTAGCTTTTCTTATTATTGAGAATAAGATGCACACGTATGAAAAGTAAAATTTAGCTGATACTGCAAGTCAGTGGTGTTAATTTGTTAATGCAACTACCTTCTTATTCTGTATTTAAATAAGGATAGATGACTGTTGTAATACTGTGCATTAGCAAATACTGAGAAGTAATAGTTCTTTCTTTGTCATTGAATTCTTTATCTCTGTTTTTGTTACAAATGATCAGAAATCAAAGAAGTAGTATACTCACTGGCTTCTTGAAAATTGTTCTTGGTTATTTTCCTGGTTTCTGCTTATGCTGTCATGTTTAGCCATTTCCTGGGCTTGCGTCTGGCAGTGTGGCCACACAAGTAATGTGACAGCTCTTGGTTTGTTCATAGCTTGAAGTCGGGCAACATCTAACAATGCTTTATGCAAACACAATCACCACTGTCCCTTCTGGTTACTCCTAAAACGTCTCACGTATGTCATGGTACTTTCCCTGAGTGGTGGTGCTTAATCCCTCACTAACAATTCTGCTCCTACTTCAGCCACCAGAATAAGTCTCAGGAGCTCAGGTCCTCTACCTGCTGTGGTGCTTTTCTCCCGTGTGAATGCCAATTTAACTCCTGTGGCAGATGATCATCGTTCAGGGTATTTGACTGTCCGAAGGGCTACTGGGGGTGGTCTCTGGCAGGACTTGGGCAGAATCTTTTGCAGCTTGTGCCAGGAGCTAGCGAAAACCTCTTTGCTGTCCCACCTCTACCACGCAGTGGTACTTGGGGACTGGTGCTGGGCTTGCCTGCCTGCAGTATGTAGTAACCTCCGAGGCCTTTGCATCAGCTGCTCTTTTTACTTCTATACTATTCCAGGTAATTGCTGAAATAATAAATGCTTATTTTTATGTTGTGGAATTATGTTATTACTATTTCTATGCCCAAATGGAGTATAAAGTATCAACACTCATTTAGAAATGTTCAGGTAGGTTGAGAAATAACCGTTTACACCTTCATGCATAAATGAAAGCCTATGTTGTTGAACTCTGTTCCCTTGAGACTCAAAGTTAATCTGTCAACAGAAGTCGTAATGTAATGTTAACATTTCCCACCTGTTAAAATCAGTTTATTAATTTGAAAAATTTGTACCTTCTTTCCTTGACTGTTTATGCAGAAATACTAGCATGCTCTTCACTTGCCAAAAAGTACGCAGAGGCATATTGGCACCGTATCACTTTAGCTGCTGGAATATATGTATGTCCCTGTCAGAATTTCCTCCAACATGATTAAAAGATGTGAAAAGTCATGCACAGGACGTTATACTATGTACGCACATGCATGTGTCAGGCTCCTATTGTATTTAAGACTAAAATTGAAACTCTTCAAACATTTTTTATATTCACCTATTTGATCATTGCTCCCTTTCTGTGCCTCCAGCTATGTGAGAGCTGGCATTCCGGATCTTTGTTGTGGATCAAACCCATGAATGCAAGAGAGAACTTGACTATGTGGTGGCTCATAGTCTGCCTGACGGGTATATGAAATAAAATCTGTCCGTGCTTTCAGTTCCTTACTGGAACTTTCACTGGTAAGTGGCAGAAAATTTTAAAAACACTTTATGGAAAGAGGCAACCTTTGCTTAGTTAACTGAAGTATAGGAAGTAAAATGGAAAACATTATGTTGAATAATTTTAAGTCCATTGTTATTAGTGCCTGCATGTCCAGTTA
The DNA here is from genome assembly GCF_963924245.1 of Chroicocephalus ridibundus. Lineage (NCBI taxonomy): Eukaryota > Metazoa > Chordata > Aves > Charadriiformes > Laridae > Chroicocephalus > Chroicocephalus ridibundus. The sequence continues at coordinate 16,325,748 of NC_086287.1, forward strand.
AGTAACTTCTGCATATACTTGGGTAAAGGATTTACTACCCTTGCAGCTGGTCTGTGGAGATAACGCTTTTTTAATGAAAACTTTTACCTCTTAGAGCTGTTAGATGCTCTTCAATCTGAGTCAGCTAGCCTTCCATATGTCACCTAACAAGTGGTCTCTGGGGCTGTTACAACCTTTGTGCTAAATTAAGTTTTTCAGAAATGTAGGGGTGAAAAAAACAATGGATTTTGCCTGAAGCTTGAAATTCTGTCTGTTCATTTTGTAAATGTTTGCTAAATGTGGTGGATTTTGCTCCTGTTTAATTTACTCTTCCCTATGAACAAGAGCATTAGTTTTACTTCTGTGTTATCCTCTATGTTGTGCAAAGATCTTATACCCAAAACATTTATATTCCCGCATCATGGCAAGTTGGGATATTGTACAGAGATTTCTTGGCCTTTGTTTTACTCCAGTACAAATGACAACTCAGAGAAAAGAATTGATTTCAGCGTAGGTCGTCAGATCGACCTGTTCAGTTTGGGTTTTGGGAAGATGTTTGTTGCTGGAAGGACTCAGTCACGTTTGTCGTACATTCCTGGGGTACAGGGGCGACCACCTTGGCTGCAGCATGACCAGCCTTGTGGGGCGCAGAAGTGGCCTTCCTCGGCAGGCAGAGCCCCGATACCTTTGGCAATTACATGGGGCCACCTGTGGAGCGGGAGAGTGGAGGTCAGGTCATGGCAGAGTCGTTACGGCTATTGGGGCGGCGTGTTGTGTCCCCCTCTTTGAGGGCAGAGCAGGGTGGGTACAGCGAAGGTACAGCATAGTCCGGTGGGCCCCCGATGAGCACTGAATAAAAAGCAGCTGGTGGTCCCCATCACAGGAAGCTGGGCTGTGCTATCGGTGCTCACCGGGTATGGGGCAGAACTAATTAATGCCCGCGCTGCTTCGTGGGTGGCAGCGTCTCACAGCCAGGGGCTTACGGGTAGCGCGGCGGGGTGGAAATGATTTGTGAGTGACAAGAGAGTTCATGGCTATCACTGGTCTCCCTAACGAGATGTCTTGTAACTTCGTATTGCTTAAATGGGGCTGTGACTCTTCCAGCGACTCTGCCCAAAGCGTGCGATGGCAACGTGCAGAGGAAACTGATAGTGGGAAATATGTCATATGCTCTCATTCATTATTATTTATCTGTAGTGTTACATCTCCCTGGTCCTGAAGCAACAGAGAGGAGTACATTTTCTTGCAGTGACATCAACCATGGAAGGTGGTATGGACCTGACCACAGTCTGAACTAGCATAGCACCTGTGAGTGATGGGGAGAGGTATATTTGTGGGGGAAAGGAGGGACTGAAATAATGTTCTTGGATTGCTTTTCTTGGGAAGGTGCATAGGGCAATTTTCATCGGGAAAACCTTGTCCTTACCCCATGTCAGCATCAGCCTTGTGAGGGAGCTGCAGCCTTGGAAGAGATGTAGAGCTGGGTGACTGCTGTGGGTCTGCGTGGGTCAGGGAGGAAACATCGTGTTTAACAAGGCATTCAATGTTAGCTAGCCTCCTTCAGCTGTAAGGAAAGATCAGTACTTTCACAAGTCATGGACCGTGAAATATGATCTCTCGTTGCCCTAGCAAAGATATCTGGTTACTTTTCCAGAAGTTGACATGGACTGGTGTTGCACTTCGCTAGATAGATGGGGCTGAGTCGGACTTTTATTTATTATTTTTTTAACAAAAGTGTTTAATGCCTCTTGACCATGGGGAATCGCTTCTGAAATGCAGGAGATGTATGGTTGTAGGCTGAAACCAATGGATTTATTTTCAATTTATCCTGCGGGCATGGAGACACTTCAGACTACTGTGTTATCCAGTAGTAGGCAAAAAGAAGCTCATTTATTTTTTTATCCTATCTTTCAAAACTTTTTTCATGATCCTTTAGATATTTGAAGTAATCTAAAAAAATCCATTAGACTAGTTGATAAATATTGATATATTAAGGACATCAAATAGCAACATATCTAAAATCTTCAGTAGTGGAAAAATGAATGTACACTTGTGAAACTTATTGGGAATGTGCATGAGAGTGGTAACTTCACTTTAAGTCTGTCTGTCTTTAAAAGACTTCTCAACCTTTTATAAATGATGCTTAAACAACAAAAGCAGCAGTTTGAGTTAAATATGAAAACTGAAACTGGGCAGTCTCATTCAAATCACTTTTTAGTCTGCTCGCATAATTCACTTTCTTTAACTTGGGAGAGAAAGTGAAGATTTCTTTCTCTTTTTTTCTGGAAGACTAATATACTCTTCTCCAACAGAGGGAACAGTATAAATTAGACTAGTCAAATCTGGCATCTCCTGTTCTGTACAAAAATTAGCAACTTTTAATCCAAAAGTTTTAGGTGAATCAAAGCTTAACTCAAAATTAATATATATATAGATTATATAAAATAAAAAAGTTGTATTAGAAACACTGCCTTTCAGTAGGACCAAGGGCTTTATTTGGAATTATCGTTTTAATTACAACATAAAATATCTGTAGATCCCTACTAAGTATTGCTAATTAAATACAATAGTTGGTTTCTGTTTTAATTGCCAGCAGGGGCTTGCGTTATTTCCTGCATTAAGAGTACCTAATATTTGGTGACTTCCCCGATTTCCTCATGCTGATTTTCTGCCTTGTGTCCTATGGCAGAAGCACCTGGTGTTTCTAGCACTGACCTGATCATAGCCTATAGACTGTATTTAGCACTGCTTTTTAAGACTACTTACCCCTAATAATACAGTATTTGGCATTTCTGTGTGGTTTATGTGAAATAATAGTATTTGTTGCTGTGGGGATGATTTTTACATGAACTGACACTTGAAGTAACACACTGCGCGTTCTTGGCTTGGTCAAGTCAGAAAACAGCCCAGGGTTATGAACCCAGAAGCGGTTCCTAGCAAATGCCATATTTGTTAGATCCTTAAATCCCTCCTGCACTTTCATGTTACCCGCTCCATGAAGTGCTACTTTGGTATCGACCAAAGCATTTTTGAAGGTCTGAGCGAGAGGAAAGCAGCAGTGGTACTGCATGAGGAGCTGTTGATTGTGAGACAGTCAAGTCCTTGCCCTGGTGCAAAGCTTCACAGTGAAACCTGGTCTATAAGGATGGGGCTGAAAACACTTCATGACAACTTCCACCCTTGAAGAAAGGTATGAAACAAGAGCCAGAAGTTACTAGTTTTTCCTGACAATCGGGTCAGAAGAGAATGTAGACATTTTCATTACATCTATTATCCCCTCTGAATAGATCTCAAAGAAAGGCTCTTGTGCCAGATTTAGCAACTTGAGGAGCAGTTAACACACAACACAGTGAAAATGTGTTTTGGTGTTTGTGGTGTGTGGGTTTTCGCATTTATTTCTTCTGAAATTGGCAATGTTTGCAAGCAGAAGTATGGAAGATGGACAACGCTAGCTGATGGTGAAGCCCCTGGTCAGGGGTGTATAAAAGCATTTAAACTGTGACCTTGTTAGACCTGGCAAATCATCAATTTCTAAAGAACTACATCCCTGTTATGAAATTCTGTTTTGTGAATGCTGTGGGGGGAAATGGTACTGAGTTACCCCTCCGCAGGAGAAGTGTGTGGAGTTAACAACAGATGCCAGCCCTAACTAAAGCCGTGGCTCTCTGTAGCTTATCTCATACAGTTGCTTGGCATGGATGCAGGTAAGATAAAATACAGACTCAAAAAGCAGCAAAGGTCCTGGATTTATGGGACCTGTACTACATGCTTGGTCAGAAAAAACACTTGCAGGACCAGAGGAGAAACTCTGTTAAATGCATTTGGCCACAGAGGTGACAGTCCAGCTTTACCCAAGGGTTGCTGTAGTGTGCCATTAAAATGGGTTGTGTACAACTGCCTGGGCTATTAATGCTACCAAGTGCTCTGCGGTTTCTAGGTGTCTTATGTGCTTCAGAGCAGAAGTACAGTGATGCCCTCAGGGGCCTAAAATCCCTCACTGAACACATCTTCCCAGATAGAGAGAAGGATCATATTGCAGCTCTTGGCAAAAACACTGTCAAGTTAACTTTGCAAATGAGTAAAACGTTATTCATTTTAATTCAGGTGGCTTGTTGGTTAAACGTGCAGCCAAGTTGAATGCTAGGCTATGCAGGACACCTTTAAAACCTTTTTCTTCTCATTATCAGAGAACTGGTGAGCAACAGAGACAGTTTCTAAAATGGGATTTTGAACATTTCCTGGTTTCATAGGACTTGACCTGTTTGTGCTCGTAGTAATAAGCCTCTAGAGGTTTTCTTGTTCTCTTTCTTGTTTTTTTTCCTCTGCAACAGAGTTGGCATAATAAATTATTTCTACCTATGATCCAGTTGCAAGTGTGTTATGAAAAGAACACAAGTAGAAAGCTGGGAGGTAGCCTTCAGAAGGAAGAAGAAATGGTTAAAACATCTTACCTCCTTTGCGAGATTGTGCTTCCCTCTGCATTCTTGAAAAGCAGAAACTGTTAAAAAACCTAAAACAAACAAACAAAGACCCCTAAGCTAAACACAACCCAAAAGTATGAGTGGAAGATTTAGTGGCCAACAGTTGCTCATGTGGAGTTGAAGCGTTTGCTTGCCCAGGCAAGTGAGGTGCTGGGGATCTGCTAGTATTCGAGCAGTTGACTCCCTGCCACTAATATCATTATTTATAGTGTGGCACAGGCAAAGTGACTTACTCCAACAGACACCAAATAGGTGGGTAATATTTTTACACTCTGATGTTTCAGTGGAAAGTAACCAAAGAGGACTCGCATTAGTCATGGTGTAAGCAGTTTAAAAAAATAATCCTTCAACTCTTTTCTCTATTTCATCGCTTATATAAGCAACACATTTCTGTGGATAGAGTTATAGTTTTTTCCTTCTAAAGATGTCACATAACTTTCAAAGACCCCAGTGTTCAGCTTAACAGCTGCTCTTGCTTTTTTTAAACAGGACTTCTTCATTCATAAGAAATATAAGGAAAGTGTGTCTGAATAGAGTCTGGTAAAGTAGTCCCCTGATCCCTTATTGGATAGGTAGGTGCCACCAGTATTTAGATTTACTTTGAAGCTTGTTTTATGCTTTGAAGAAGGGCTTTCTCCTTTGTAATCTTTTGACGTGTGCTTATTCATTGTTCCTCTGTTAAACATAGAAGTTTTAAAGTCCCAAAATATTACACACAGCACATGGACAGCAAAATACCTATTAGCTGTTGTGCTAAACATTTGCCTTTGGAGCTCTGCGCTCAGCTTTTCTGCTGGCAGCATTTTTGCATTTGCCTTTGACACCTGAGTGTGGCGGGGAGGGTAAATGCTGGGCATTAGGGGAATAAGCTGTTCACAGGTTCAAGCTTTGAGCACTTAGAAGAGAGAAATGGGAGGAAATGGCAAATAAGCCAAAAAGTTCTTAAAAGCTGAGCTTGGTGTGTCACTGCCTTAACCTGGCTTTAATTTGTGCCTCGGTTGTAGTCAGTAATAGTGACACATAGTGCTATTTTCATGAGTGGAATAGCAAAATACCTTAACTCATGACAATAGTATTTAGAAAAAACCCCTCCCATTGGTTATTGCTGCTATTTTCTGCCTTTCTGTATTATCCCCAAGAGGGGTACAAGTTTTAAACAGAGATATCTTAGATTTGAGTAAGACAGGTGGTGTTACATGTGTGTAACAACGTTTTTCACATCTTCGTATTAGTATATGAGTTTCAGCAACCCGGATTTGTAACAGTGCATTTGTCCTCTACCACTGCCTTTGTGAACAGGTCTCCTGACTGTGTTCAGAGTGTTAGACATCCTCTAAGCTTTTCAAAAGAGGAATAAGCATCCCAGGAAGCGATGTTCCTCACTTCTGAAGTCATTGTATAATTTTCAGGTCCGTTCTTCTACTAATTGACAACTCATGTTGGAAATGGGAGTAGAGGTCTACTCTGTACTGACAGATGGGACTAGCTTTCTCACCTATTCTGAATTGCACTTTTAACGCATTTGCCAAATACCTGTTGAGCCATGGCAATGTTGCTGCTTCTCTATAATGTGCCAAAATGTGCCTGGTCCACTTCTTTTTGTTTTGTGTTATTATTATTTTTAAGACTGGGAATGGTATCATGCAAAGACACAATTCAGTGAAATGATTTTTGCATCTTATGGCAAGGGCTGTGTTTAAGGGCAAATGCTCAGCTGGTGTCTTGCTACAGTTCTGCCTTTTTCAGTGGATTTCTGATAACTTACCCCAGTGAAGGGCCTGCCCTTTCCTCCGCAACTATTGAATTACATTGACCAAGCATTCTGCTTGGAAAAGTGCAGCAAATTATGATTAGTAACATCAGCTGAATAGCAGCTCTGAAAAAAGCTTCTGTTATATTTTTACATGACTTATTTACAGTGAAAGAGAAATGCATTTAATCAGATATTTTAGTATATCTGTTAAGGAAATTAGTAGGCTAGAACAGAGTGTAAACGTTGCTTACATTATTAAGCAAGAGCTAAGTGTGCCAATAACCCATGACAAATGGAGCTAAAGTTGTGTATTAAATCAGGAAGACTGATGCAAGAAGCTGGAGAAAAGGACCAAGTGTTTAAAAAAAAAAATAAAATTAAAAACCACCAACAAACCAACCAAACAAAAAAAAATCCAAAGCAAAACAAAAAAAATCCCACCAAAACCCAACTGTAACCTGATTTTGTGCCTGCCTTGGGCTTGAGGTGGCCTCTTCCTAAAGCTCAAAGCCCTGGGCTTACCAGGGAAAAAGAGTCCTTTGGGGTGCTGTGGCCCTTGTCATCTCCTTTCTGGCACTCTGTCTCTGCTTTCAGGCTCACAGAAGACACCCCACTTTCCTGGCTCTGTGTAAATGCTAGTGATGAGGGGGCAAAAAGTTTATTGTTTTGGGGCACTTGGGTGCTGGGTTTGTCATGATTAAGTAAATAATTTTTCTCTTCTTGGTCATCTTTTCAACTTTTTCAGCTTTTAGTTTTCTGGTTCTGCAATTATTTTTTTTTTTTAAGAAGAAAACAATAAAAAAAAGAGTAGTATACCATGGTGTGGCTAACCTGGGCTGCCTATGATTGCACTGTCTGTGGCACTCTTGGGGAGAGGAAAATTATTAGTGGGAAACTCAGCAGACATCAGCTTTAGGAATTTCTTGGTGCAGGCTGTTTTCACTGCTCATATGGGATGATGAAGATAATATCAAGAATAATTATGGATTTTATTCTTCCTTTCTCTATTATTTTAGTTGAGATTAATTTCTCTAGACAGGATTCTGTATGTTTTAGGGTTTGTTTAAAGCCAAATCAGTAGGACTCTTTGGTCCTTATTTTTGTATGAGAAAGTGAGGGGCTGAATGGCCTACAGATATTTGTCGTGACAGTGCATTTTCTCCCCTGCGTCTTCTGCTGCCTTGTATAAATCAGCCAGCAGTACTGCCGATTACACATTGTCGTTATCTGGGCTGCTTTTATATACACAACAATGGGTCTTAGAATAGAGGCAAGAAAACTCATCTCTACAACTCAATCCTCAATCCTCGAGCAACAGATAAAAATCTATGTGACTGTTGCCGTGGATAGATGTGTATTGTTTAAATTTTTTTTATAGTAAGTTGTAAGGTACAGAACTTAACTTTTACTGGCTTACAACTTGAGAGCAATTTCCAGAGTTCAGTTTCTAAGCCTCTGGGAGGGCTTTTGCAATAGCTTTTTTTTTTTTTTTTTTTTAGGGGGGGGTTAGGTATTTCAGCTATGACAGGACTGAATTTCATGCTCCTCTAGTATCAGACACTATTACTTAAAATAGTTCCACCCTGCTGTGGGACGAGCAGGTTTCCAGTATGCTGCAGTGGACGGCAGCTCACTGGGAGAAGGGCAGTGCAGGGGCACGCCTGAGCTGCGCAGGAAAAATCTGCTCAAACAGCCTCCTGCAGATGAAAGTTAGGGATTTCTCATGAGAAATATCAGTTGTTTAACCTTTAATAGCACCTCTGGTCGGTAGGGTCTTTGTCAGAGACAGCCCCATGCTTTCTGCTAACCTTTCCTGACTAGGTATTTCTAGCCAAAGCAGCCCCGATAAGAACTTGAGCTATTCCTTTCAGCATTTTCCTTAAATAGTCCACAGTGGTTCAAACGTATGTGCTGATGTAACTCGGTACAGCAGGATGTCCTATGGAGCAGGTTTTCAGGTAGAGATAATTGTCACCAGTACCTCAACAGAGCTGGACTTGACTTTGGAGACAAGGCTCATACATCAAAAGAATACTGCTCTGGCTTTCAATGCATCTTAAAATTTTACTGCTTTTTTTTTTTCCCTACCAAAATATTCTGAGTATCGTCATATGAATGTAAAAAATCCTTCTTAAGAAGGATTATCAGTCCTAAATATAAAAAGCTCAGTTCTTGTGAACGTTGGATAAAGGCAGATGTTTTGCATTTGACAAATGTTATCCAGGTCCAGAGCAGTGTGTGGCATGCAGTTTGACAGGATGAACGTGCCTCTAGTGATTTCAAAATGGCCACTAGCCCGGTGCTGCACATGAAGCACCATCCCTCCCTTGGAGGATGTATCCTCCTCTTCAGTGGTTATCAAACTCTTTTCTCCTAAGGCAGGCACAGCCCTGTCCTATTGTCAAATGAAGACTGAAAAGGATGATGAGCACTGCCCCAAAGTTAATGCATTCAAGGCTTATTTCAGGAGAACAGGCTGGGGCTGGAGTTGCACCTGGGGCTGTGGCTGGGCACGGCCAGGATTGTGTGGGGAGCTCCTGGCAGTGGCAGCCAGTGACGGGGAGTGCCTTGCATTGCCAACATATACCAAAGGAGTGCACACGGAAAGATATGACCATTAAAAGAGAAAGGAATGTAGCCATGAACCTACTGTGTGAATAAAACATTTTAGAAAGATCGTATATGTTTGAATTATATATACTCTCTTAGTTGGATGAAAATTTATTAAAGAGAAAATTTATTTAAAAAGTATGTAGATCTCAATAGGTTGAGAGTCCAACTGCAAATATATTGAATACCCTTAATCCTGTAGGCAGCTACATCTAACTTTTTTGTATTTTAATGACTTAAGTTACAGGTCTGAATATGCTATAAATTTTATCTGCAGAAAGGCATAGAAGTGTTTAATTTGTTCTTAACTATAACTTATCTGGTTTTCAATCTAATATATATGACTTTTTGCTACTGTAGTCTGTATCAAAGTTCAGGGCACCATTCCTTTAGGTGCTAAAGAGGTTGCTAAGAGGAATATTACTGTAGGGATCTTACAGTGTGAAACTGGTTGTTGCAAATGAAAGACAACCCACCCTCCCCTCTTCTCCACCCAAGGCGACTTACTATGGATGAGGTAACTAATTGCCTGGAGTAGACTAATTGCCTGCTTAACCTGTGCAGGTGCTGATGTCTTAACTGCTGTGAAATGGAGGGGAAAAATAATTTATTTAATTTTAAATATGCCTTTGGAGTTGGCTTCAAGTCCGTGCTCTGTGATGGATTTGCTGTGTAGTATCAGGCGTTTCACATAGGCTTTCCATATTGCACTTCCGTATCATGCTTACCTGTTTTTGTTAAATGAGTCTGCCTCTTGTCTTTGAGAGTCTTGCACAAGTTTTTAGCTTGGTACAAGGGCTGTGAGTACTATGGTAATGGGTGGTAAAGGAATTGGTTTTGGAGTATTTATTCAAACTCAAGTAGAATTAAAATAAGCCTTCCAGTGAGAGAGTTGGTCTCTTAAGCACAGTGTGCCTGGCATTGAGAAGACCAGCCGTGGCAGTACTTCTCTCTTAATACTTCACACAGACTTTTTGATGTATAGCTTTTCCTGTATTGATCTTTGAGGATGGAAAAACAAAGCTTTGTTGTGAAGGTGACTGCACAACCATGTAGAGCACTGGTTTCAGCATTCTGCTGGCTGGCTCAACGAAGCGGGTACATCTAGAGAATCTTCAAGTAATGTTTGCTGCTGTGGTTGGTGACATTATCAAATTTCCCAGTGCAAATACCTTTGAGAGGAGCAAGCCTTCAGTTTTTGTTCTTAGGATCATTTAATGAGTCATTATTTACTTTTGTCACATAGCAATGTGGGACTCGATTTCTGGGAAAAAAACCAACAACTCTGCCAAGGTGATTGCTGAACAGAAGCAACATATTTCCCATAACAAATCAGCTCATCACATGCAAAGTTTCCAGATAAAAATTTCATTGCGATTTCATATTTTTCACTAGCTGTTCCTGAGGGACAGCAGCTCCTTTCAGATAAATTCCGCTCAGTAATAAGCTTGAAAGCTTGTTTCTGCTTGGAAAAGGGAAATCCATTAACAGCACAGGAGAAATACCATAAAAAGTTTAGGATGTAAAGCTGGGAATGATTCAATTTGGGTTATGACAGAAGGAATTTTAGGATGGTCGGATGCAGTCTGTAAGGACTCTGAGCATCGCTGCCCTCCTGCTGCAGGGCGGGATAGGGGGAGCTCCCAGATTGCAATATCCTGCATTTTAGTTTCACTACAACCCTTTAAACCAAGTAGTTTCAAGGGTCTGAGATTGGCAACTGGTAGGGGAAGAAACTTGCTTTTCTTTGCTTTAAGCATCACTGGTCTGTTTTTGCTGCAAGTGTTGGTTCTGTTTTGGGTGTTTTGGGATTTTGTTTTTATTTAACCTGAATAACAAAGCAAATAAGCTAAGCAAGTTTATGGGGTGCTCTCCAACGTAATAAAAGTGGGGTAGACTATATGGTGCCCAGCCAAGCCCTGGAGTGATGAGGGACAAATGCTCATGTTGTCTTAGTCACACTGTGCATCACACAAAAAGGAAACCCAGACATCTCCTGGACAAGAGTATTTTCTAACCTTCATTCAGACAAAGAAATTGTTTAGAAGGTGTCCTTGCAAGCCTGCAGTGCCAGAGCTGTGGGAGAAAGAGACAGAGGAGGAAATTCTATGTTTTCTCCAGACTAGCTTGGGCAGTTTACTACAGTGGTTTAGGAAGAAGTAGGAACTGATTCTGACATGTTGATAGTATGCGAGATTTGCCTCCAGTACATTTCTCTGCTGTGTACTTGGTAGGAACTACACATGTACAAACCAGCTCTTCTAACTTCTGCATGACTGCAGTGCCCAGTCCCCATCTGTTATAAATAGAGGTAACTGCAGTGAAGCTACAGTGATATATGCCAGTCAGGGACTTGGCCCAAGATGCCAGGCTAAAACATTGATAGGACGAAGAATTTTATTTTCAAAAGCTCTTAAGTTCAGCAGCTCTGTATCCGTGTTAGGGCTGCCTCTTTCTCTTTTCCCCCTCCCTCCTCTCCTGCTGCCCTTATGCATTTTGTTTGTCAACTTTGGAAGTACATCAAATTAAATCAAAGCAGAGGTATTTGTTTGCTTGCTTTTTGTCCCTGACTTTGTTTTCCTCTTGAATGTCAACTCCAGTGGAAATAGAAGAAGATTTGGCTCAGCTCCTGAGGTGTGAACTGACAGTAGCCTGTTCCTAGGATGTCTTTCTTTTAATCAAAATATGTAACAGATACCTTGCAGAACAAGACAACAAGAAACTTATGGCAGATTTCTTTAAAGTAGATAGAGGCAAGCAGTCAGCAATCTTGTATGTGGGTCTCCTCAGTTCTCTGAATGATTGGTTGTAAGTTGTGGGTCACCCATGGCATCAGCTCTATTACTGGTGATTTCTGGGGCTGTACAAAGCTTTACATTAAAAATAAGGTATAAGAATCTCTTTTCATGGAGTGAGACTGCTAAAATTTGTAAATGGAAGAGGGAAGAAGGCACTTCGATTCTTGATGTGCTTAAAGGGATGCTTCTCGACCAAAGACTTGACTACAGTTCACAAGTGTGACCGTGAAATCTTGACTGTTTGCCCAAATCCCATTATCATTCAGGAAGTTCGTGATGAGTAGATTTAAGCTCCAATCATGCAAAGCATAGGAAAGTATGTGAGAATACCCACCTTTTATGGCATGGCATTTGTTGGCAGTATCGGCTCGGCTGTAGCAGACAAGATTAAAGGATTAGGAAGTAAACCAGATACCAAACTGCTGCTGCTAAAGTTGTAATTTGCCAGTATATTGATTACAGAGGATTTTTTTAAGCCGTCAGAACAGCATCCTGTATCCTTATTTCTATGTTAGCTTGTAACTGTATATCTTTAATAAAATGGAGACCTTATTTAATAAGAAATGTGAGGTTTTCTATTGCTGAGATGCAGCCAATTAGTTTGGTTCATTTCTGTATCTATCTATGTGAATTTGGTTCTTTTTCTTTTTTCCTATTAAGTTTGCTGTGAGAGAGAACAGATTTTTAAGAGTGTTAATATGAGGAGGGAAACCTGTGGTGAAGTCTGTTCTTATTCTGCAGAAAGAGCAAACTTCAGTCTCTTTTGGAGGGTACTAGCCATACCCAACACTGCCTGCCTGCGACCTGATTTCTTTTCTGAAAGACATTACCAGAACAGAGCCCTAAGGCTTGTTCTCCAAATCCCTGCTTAATTTATTTTTTCCCCAAGTGAGAATATATTATAATGCCTCTACTTAAACAACAGAGGAATTCAGCTTTTTAAAAATTAGCAATATGAATGTAAGTAATTGAATGTCAGGCTCCCGACTTTCCTTTCTCTGTAAATTTGCGCTTGGTAGGATGATATTCCACAAGGCCCTCAGTCTGGGTTTTGTTTGTTAATAGCACCAAGGGAGCAACCTGGTAGGAAACGCTCCTGGTGGACTGAGGTAGCATGAAGGTAGACTGGAGTGGGACCCACGCAAAACAGAAATCCGGGGAAACTGCTCCATCAAGTGTTGAAAGGTAAAACTGGCACTGCAGTACACTAAAAACACACGTCTTCCTTGGGCCAGAAGCAAGGCGCTCTACAGGCATCTCATACAGGTGAAACACGCAAAATCCTTACCAATCTTCATAGCGGACGGTTTTAGCTCTGAGCTGTATAAAATTTTCATTTGATGTTTACTCCCTTAAAAATCTAACGTAGTGGACAGTTAAAGGCCGATCTCTTCTGAACGGTTTGAATAAAAGGAAATGTTTTGCATGTATGCAAATTGCATTCAACTGCATACTTTAAAAGCAAAGACCTACTTGCTTTCCTTTGAAATTGCATGATAGAAGTTGCAAGATTTGTAGGGAGAGAAAAGTAAGCAGTCATTTAATTTTGAATTTTAAGAGTGTATTTAATTATTCTGTTAAATGTTGACAGATATAAAGGCTTGTGTACGTGTGCAAGTGTCACTGAAATAATTTGTAGGCTTACATATGGCAGGATGTCTTGTCTCCTTCCTCCATGGAAATTGGAACCCTCCTGATCTGAACCTGTATTTTATTCATTTAGGATATCTGCGTTGCTGACTGTTGAGAAAAAAGTTTAGCATCTACATGTAGACCTTGATTTTTTTTTTTTTTAAATTATTTTGTTTCTCAAAAATAGCCCACTCTTGCATAACTACTTGAATCAACTAAAATAGGTATTTCCTAAAGTTCTTGGCGTCTAGGGCTTTCTGTTGAGAAACTATACTGAAAAGTTTCTGAAAAGTCTTTTAAGAGAACAAAAAAATTATAAAAATCTTAGTTGGAAAAGCCAACTAGGAAATGCACAGAATAACTTAGTATGACCTGATTCTCATGAAAGTATAGTGCTATGAATAATTGCATTTTTGAAAAAAAGAGGTAAGAGCTCTTATATGTCAGGTCTTCAAAATCTCGTCAGTGTTTAGATTTAAAAGCCACTGATGACAGAGATTTTTAGTTGGGTGGCAGAAAATATGTAAATAGTTTCTTCTGGTATTTGTTCTTAAAGCCATTGAGCTTTTGCTTCCTTCTGCCTGCATCCCAGGGGCTGTCCCAGGACTTCTTTTGTCATGTCCTGATCGGTACCTTCAGGAACCCCAAAACTTCATTCTGCTGTATCGTCTCTGTCCCCAAATGCTGAACAAGGTTGGAGAAGGGTATAAAAGACAAAATTTTCTTCTAAGCCTCAGAAACAAGTGCCTAATATTAACGTTGCTGATCTGCCAGGCAGAGGCTGGAGCTGAGCAGCCCTCTGGCCATATCCAGTAGCTGCTCCTCACCATTGCTTGTCTGCTGGGGTAATGACAGAGCTGGGGGAAATGTGCATCTGGGAAAAAAAGTCCTTAACTCTGAACTTATTTTGGGTTATCTAATTAAAAAATTGTGAATTCCTAAGCTTTTTAACTGACTTAGGGAATATATCACGGCATTCATCTTGCCTAACACTACAAACCATATCTAAGCTAGCTTGTAGTCAGTGGAGAGAAAAAGACACTTTTGGGGAGCACTTCAGATGTCATGCGTTAGTCACCAGCCTTAGATGTTTCTGGGGGCCTGATCTGCACTAAATAAAAAGTGGCTGCAGATGCCTCTGGCCACCCCATGCAGGTTGCTAAGAGCGAGTAGGAACAGCTCAGGGTGTGCTCCCCTCCTCATGCCTGCACCCTGTTTGTAAATGATTATAAATAATATATTCAATAAATAATAGAATTTAATGAAAATATTTCCAAATACCACCTTTTTCATAAATGTGAGTTAAAAACACTTGTAGGAGAGCAGTGCAATCTGAGCAGCACTGCGTATTTCTGTCCGTTTTACCAGCACCTCAAGTCTTGCCTGCATTTCGAGGTGGTGAGAGAATGATTAGTATATAGTGAAATAAATAAAAACCAACCTTACCTTGTTTCAGCAAAAGGCGTGGAGGGTGAGTTGCCACCTTAGGACCAATTGCCTTCAGTGGGATGCAAAAAATCAGGCATTGGGATGGCTTCAGGTGCCTCCCTGAATTGCACGGAGAATGTGGGGGTTTTGGTTTGTTTTTCTGTTGGGTTTTTTTCAGTGAATTGGACAACATGGCTGAAAACTGGCCTGAAAGGGAGAATGGTAATGGCTGGGGGACCTGCCAGCAGAGAGTAAAGAAAAGGAGGGTGAGTCAGTGCAGAGTGATACTGTTTTTGGTCTAAAATCCCCAAACCCCCCTCCACTACTGTGCAGAGCAACAGGTGTAACCACAGGCTTTCCCTGCTCCCTCCCCCAGCCCAAGCTAATTTAGGTTTCTAAGCCTATGGAATGAGTACAACATGATGGAGCCAAAATTTATGAAAAAAAAATCCATGCTAATATGGGCTGTAAAATAAATGCAAACGAAAGCTAACGTAAAACGGCTTTTATTCACATGAAAAAATAAACCTGTTAGCTCTGATAATCAATTAAAATATTATAGAATCAAGCAATCACAGATGTAGAAGCTTATCCTCCTTAAAGTCATTATAAATCACATCCTTTCCTAAATCTCTCTATTCCCTCTTATTGCTTACATTATAATCCCTGCCCGGGTATCATTTTCATTGCTAAACATACTGTTTGCCAGTCAGTTTATTAAGATTTGTCTTGATAGTGCCAAAACAAATGCTCTTTTTCAAAGATAAAAGGAAGGCTAATATTAAAATAATAATTTCACTTCTTTGCTAGCAGAGCATAATTATTGAAGAAATTGGCATGTGAAATCTCTGAGGTGATAGGGAATTAGTATGTCAATAGGAGCCTGCTTTGAAGTTGACCCATACTGTTCTTGGTGGTGTTGGGGATACCCAGTTTCTTGTGATATAATGTGGGGAAAGGGAACTTTTTTTGGGGAGGAAACAACGAACAATAAAATTGTTCTTCTTTACTGTTTTTAATTAATTAAAAGCTTTTGTAAAAATAGATGGGACATATAGGAGACGCAAAAAGTAAAAGCAGACAGAAGAATTATAGACTTGAGACTGATAAGAATAGCAAAGGGGCTTTAAGGGGCCTGGGACAATTAAAGAAAATGTGAAACCATTGGTTTTTCAGGGGTTCCTTGATGACATCAGGCTTACTGCAATAATGTCAATGAAGCACTCCCTGTGAGTGCAGTAGGGTTGAAGAGCGTTATTGGATATAGTGAGGAGCACTGTAAGTTACTGCTACAAAAGCAAACACTTGCATTAAGCCTGAAACTGTTATCGGCCAACTCGAAGCCTGGAGGAGGCGTGAGCATAACAGCTTAACAACCCTACTGATTTATATGTAAAAGCTATTATGAACGAGAAGCAGAGCTACTAAAACATGTCCTAAAACTAAGCTTGAGAACAGACAAGATGTAAATGAAACGTGTTTATTTTTTCTGTGCTTTAGTTGGTGGCAGGCAAACCCAGGGCCAAGGAAAGCTGCCAAGGTCACGGCTGTGCGAGTGCTCAGTACTGTGAGCACTGAGAGACGGAAGCTGCTACTAAGTGGGAAGCTTTTAGAGCTTCACCAATCGACACCACTTCAGTTTGAAATCCTCAAGTTACATGAAGACTTGATGAAATAAAATCTAACATGTCGTACAAATATCTACTATATATACTGTATATATAAGATTATATACAAAATCTTATTGTAACAAGAGTGAGCCAAGCAACGTCCCATTTTTGCATGGGTAAGACTATTTCAAATAAGAAATAGAAAGGGCTCCAGTTCATAGCAAATAGCTGATGGATCACTATGGTTGGACATGGACAGACATTGGAAAAAATGGCAGTCTGGTCTCTAGTAGCCCAAAAGACTGGGAATAACGGCATTTGAGATAGAAATAGGTCAAGATGAGGTGGCATGGGGGAAATGTGTTTTAAAAAGAAAAAAAAAATATTAAAATCGTGTCAGTTAAGAGCAGTCAAGTGTCCTCCTATGGAGTTGCATTTCACTTTGCGTTAAATGTGAAACTGTGTGTTCTTTGATGTTGACAACTTCCTTTAAAGATCAAGCCAGCAAGAAACAATTGATGGTTCATGATTTTGGTCCTGGATTTGTAAAGGTGGCCTCAGTGGTGTTAAGTCAATTTATACCATTTGGTAGTCTGGACAATGATATGAGTCCCCCATATCTCCAGTTACAGTAGCTCAGAGAAAGGCAAATATTAAGAGCAGAGTGAAGAGTTAATTATAGTTGCTTAGTTATTATGGTTAATTATGGAGCTTAGTGTCTGCATTAATGTAACCATACTGATTTTGGTGTCATTCTTTCACATTTGTCTCTTACGAATAGTCTGTCTGTTGGGCTTTATCAGTGGGGAACTACCTATTTAACTGAGGGACAGAATATTTAGAAACACTTTTTTTTTTTTTCCTCCTACGACTGAAAATGAAATGTAAGAGTTATCATCAAATTTGAACACTTGGTTTGTATTATGGAATTTGGAGAAGAGTGCATGATCCCTGGGGTGCTCGTCCCAGTGTCCCAAGGCTTTCTTCTGCTTTGGAAATGTCACCCAGAGGAGGCAGGATGTCTGTAAACTTGGCATAGAGGGCTGAAGCTCCTTGTCTTTTTGAGTCCTCATCACATTAGTTACATCAAAGTCTAATTTTTAAAGAAATGTGACTATTGGGCAGATTTGTTTTGTTTTCTGATTAATCGTAGATAATTGGTGCAGAATTATACTTTTCTGACTGCTGCTGAGTTGAGCCTAGACCAGAGTTCCCTTAAGATATCAGTTGGTTGTTTCTGGCTGTCCTCTTAATAAAACTCCTGTTTTATTAAATTCCTGGTCTCTGAATGTAACCAATTCCTGTGTCAAAGTTGATGAGACTCCAGCCTCTCTTCACTATAGCCCTGCCTCGAGGCAGTAAGGAACTATAAATGTTCAGCTACTTCAGGACTAAGATGAATCAGCTCAAAAGATTCATATAAAAAGACATCTTAAATTAGTCCATTTTTAGTCACAGTTCTTCCTGCCTGCCTGTGTGAAGACCCGAGCATCTTGGTGTCCCATTCATTTAACGGAGCCATTGGACATCAGTGATACTGAAATCTGTTTTCAAGCTGCTTCAATGTGAGTAACTTTAAGTCCACAGTGCAATAAATCTTTCCTTGAACGTATGTAGACCACTATAAAGAAGTACATGAGCTACCGGTTCTTTTCTCAGACCCACTAACAATGTACTTGCTTGGTTGGATTTCTAGAGCAATTAGAAATTAAATTTCTAACGTTCTCTTGATCAGAGAACAGAGAAGGTGACGTGTGTTAAAATTGATCTAAAGTTTGAGTTACATTTTTAAATGTATTTTGATTTGGATGAAGTGATACTCTCGTGTGTGTGTGTGTGTGTATCTGTATGTTAAGCTTTCTGCTTTTAAATTCATAGCTTTGCTGTAGAGGTAAGGAGGAAGGTTGTTGATAACTCAGTTTGAGATGCTTATGGCAGAGGGGAGTTGGCCTGGTGATGGGCATCACGCGCTCCACATTGAAAATGCCGCTCTGACCCTTTCCTGCCATGCACCCACTGCACAGAAAGATATTTTGACATTTTTAATGTGATATGAAAGCATATGGATATGCTCTTGTGAAATACAACCAACTGACATGTTTTATGTCACTCTGCTTTGAGACAGCTGGAGCTGAGGTTGGGCTGTAATTATAAACACCATTAATCCTTTTTTTTTCCCCGTCTGTGTGGAGCACAGCCATCCCTCCTCCTGTGCCTTTAGACCCGTAAGGGTGGCTCTCTACCTGCCCCACCTGCACTCCATAGGGGCATTGGAAGGTGCCAGGTAAACTGAGACACTGGCAGCAAGACTTCTGTGTGTATAAGGTTGCGTTAACATTTCTTGGCTGTGCAAATATTAACTGAAAATGTTAATTACTGCTTATACCATAAGATTTTTATGAAAAGGTCACAAGAGGTCATTCAGCTTGTTGTTTAAAAGTGGGGAAAAAAAAAGTAAGACCTCATTGCTGTCCATAAAGAGGTGCTTTGGATCAAACACAAATTGTTTCATGAAGCTCTGAGAAAAGACTGTGGGCTTTACAAGGCAGGTGGTCAGGTTGGTGCTGTCTGGTCCTAACAGGAGATTAACCTCTAGTAATTAATCTCTGTTGACTGAAGATTCATTTCAGTTTCTAGTAAGAGTGGTACGGTGGAGGTTTTTTGCCTTTTAAAATGTGGTGTAACATGAGCTGATGTGCTCCTGGTAACAGGAGCATCTCCGGGGCAGTGAGGAGAAGGCAAGCCCTTGGGACCCTGGTTGCAGAGGCTGGGATGTTCCTGAACATCAGGGCACAGCCAGGGGGATGGGGACCACGTCATGGGCAGGGCTGTGGGGAGGGACATGACCAGTGGAGTGGTGAGGTCCAAGGTGGATGCATGCAGTGGAGCAGTTTCCCAGGCTTCCATCACATAACATCAGTAGTGAAGGCTGTTGCCTTACTTTGGGCACCATCCCCTACACCAGCATTGGATAACGTCTGCAGTGACATAGCTGGTGACCAGCGGGAGAGTGCTGCAACCCTCCTGGCTGGCTTTTGAGCTGCTGGGAGAACTGATGGCTAGAGGAGGGTGTTCAACACGCGTGCACTGTATCCAGATGAGCCCCTCAACCCAACAGCTACTTGAAAGCACTCCCCGAACTCCCCCGAAGGAAGGGGAGGGATCCGCAAGGGCAGCGCCGAAAAGCTTTTTGCAGTCATTAGTGCTGTCCCCCAGTGCTGCAAGCTCCCTGCAACGAGCATGTCGACATCTCTGCGACCTGCTCAGATTTCAAAGGCGGTCCTTCCAACCAGCTGCATCTGAAGAAATGGAGCAATTTTTTTAATTTTTTTTTTTTTTTTGGAGATACCATGCCAAGGCTTTTGAAATGAAAGCTGGGGCAGGCCTAGTGGAGATTAATGTAGGAAAAATGCTGCTGGCTTGATAAGCCACAGATGTCTGCGAGATTTGCTGAGGCTGTTGACAGGTCGTGATGGTTTGCAGCTTGCGAGGTCCCCCTGCCCCGGGACCAATGCGTCGGATACGTGGCTGGCAGTGTGGGACGGGGTTCAGCTCAGTGTGGTTGTTGGGTCAAGGGTTTGAGGAGACCTGGAAGAAAAACCGAGAGCTTTAGATCTGGTCTGCACCCGGGCTGTGGTTGCAGGGGTTGCTTATGTGCTGCACCCATTTATGCAAAAGGAATGACATTTTTTAAAAAATAATGTCACTACTGGCAGCTGGTTTTATAACACTAATGGGAAGACATAAGCTGGTGAAATTCTGTGAAAGCATAAAATGGTGGTGGAAACTCAGCTTATTGTACTGATCTTGGAGGACTGAAAAGGTGACTTATGTTGATGAAATCATTCCTAGCAGGTAGATAGCAGCTGTGCTTCTCTTAACTCTGCATACATAATCAAAACTATGCGACTTTTTTAGGTAAGACCTTCATTGAGTCCTGTTCGGGAATACAAGTAATACTAACAACTTGACAGCGCCTCATTTGCTGGTTTTAAGTTTAAGAGCATCCTCTTGTCAAACACAGTCACAGGGGCTGTGCAGAGTGTGACAGGAGGTTCCCCTGCAGCCTGTTAGGAAAACGGGGTGGTCTGGGTGCGATGGGAGTTTTGTTCAAAGTCGTAATGATTTCTTCTCATTCATCCTCACTTCCTTTTCCTACCAGTCAGCCTGCTTCTTAAATGGTGGTAGATTGACAGAAGGGACACTAAAACTCTAAAATCTCAGTCCTGAATAATAATAATCACTTCACAGTCTGTAATTTTATATGTGAAGTTAGGACTTCCCATCGGTATAACTTATGCCTGTACATATATATAAAGAATTATAAATGGAAATTATATATAAAAATATATATTGTTTAATTCTAATTTCATGTGCCACTTTATCACCTTGTCACTTAGGACTTTAGGTATTGGTTGGTTTTTTTGAAGAAAATATTTTTAAAATTTCTTCTGTCAGCTCCCATTTGTGTTGGTTGTTACAGATGATTGCCTATATAAAAATATGCTGAAATTCATAATTTCTTGAAATTTTCCACACGTATAGACTACATTCTTTGTGAGATGCTGCCAGTTAGACTATTTCTGAATCAAGCTCTGTTGTCTTCATGATATCAAGGCCAAGTTCTTCACTGACTCGTGGAGATAACGTACACATCAAGTTATCCCTTGCACGCTGTCACTGACCTTTCACGCAAAAACCCCCTGGGAGTCTCATCCTCTGCTTGGATTAAGATTCTTCCGAAGCTGCATTCTTGCATGCCCTGATATTGTATGTTCAGAGTTATTTTAGAGAAATTAATTTAATTAAATTTGCTGTTAGTTTTAATGTTGAAGTGATGCTTTCTTCATCACTTTAAAATACCTGTGCATGTACTGGTGTTTATGTGCAACTTCTTGGTAACAAATGAGTAAAAAGTGTTATAGATGATGCTTATCTGATTCTTTTTGCTTGTAAGCACCCAAGAGACTGGTACAGCAATAGTACGGTAAATACCTGATGCCATCTAGTACCATCATAGTATTAGCAAAGGAAATGCTGTTATCTGCATTTGTAAAGGGGTAAGTGAGGCAGCGCCCAAGTGAGCCCCGGAGGAGGGTGGGGTTTTTTTGTCAGCTCTCCTGTCTATGGCTTGTCGGTGCAAAGAAATCTTCTTGTTGGGTTTGCGGCTCCCATGGGGCTCTCAGTAAAGCTCCCACGTGTTATTTTCTAAAATCCTGTATCCTTGGGTGGCATTTAGACCTTCAGTATTCAGGACGTTGTTTTTCCTTACCCAGAGGAATAACTGATGAGTTCATCAGCTGTAGATTGGTGTGAGCCTCTGTGGGGAAATCCAACACTGTAATGTAAATTCAACTCCAGGAGTTTTGTGATGGGCAGCAGGGTAAAAATGCTCCCCCGTTTGGGGTGGGAACGTGCCTCCCTATCTCCAGACAAGGCTTATTTTAGGTAGCTCGTCTGCTGTGCCAAGGCAGCCTGCAATGAGGATGATTTTGGCATTGTCTATAGCTTTGTTATGCGAGTCTGTAGGGTAAGACATAAGTGCGGTTTAATGAGGCTCCAAGAAAGAGAGTTTTGATTAACTTATGCGCTTGCTGAGTTTTTGACAGACTGCTGTGCTATAGCTGAACTGAACTATGACTTCTAAGTAGTTCTTAGTGCCTTTAATCTTATTTTCATGCTCTTAATGATTACATTATTTAAATACATTAATTGTTGAGTGCAATGGATCTGTAATCTGAAAATATCTTAAAGAAGTGGGTATCTGAATAAAATTGCTTGTAAAGTTTTCTTTGTGGAAATAAAAATACAAAACTTGCCACATAAAATGTCAGAAATAGCAGTGCTACATAAAACCCCTGCAGGACTGGTTTTTTTAAAGAGTAAGGGAAAAGTGTAATTTATGCCTATATAATTAGTGGTGTTTTACCACTGAAATGTACACCACTTGGAGGAATGGTCACTGGAGCCTTTCACACCTGCACGGGGTATGAAATTCCAAACAATTAATATTTCCTCCTGAAAAGAAATCTATTGTGCCTTAGCAAAAAACATATTGCAGGAGTGAAAAAAAACTATGGTAGAGCAGAATGTGTGATAATGGAAGATGTACTGTCAAAGATTTTCTGACATGTCTTTTCATTCCAAAAATTAAATATGGAATAACTTTGTGAGCAAGTGTCTCTTGGAAGGCTGAATTTATTGTAGTATTCCTTGTGAAAGGCTTTTGCTTGTCAAAAATGGTAACAAGGAATTACGTGTTTTTGCTTGTTTTTTAAAAACAAAAAAAAGGTACAGTGCCATTTGGTCTTTTTGTTGAGAACTGAAAACAAGTAATATGGGGTTAAAAGTAATCTTAAAAATGAACAACTTCTCTGTATTCCTACTTATCTTCTAGCTGAAATAAATGGCAGAAGAGGGGATACCATGCAAGTTTTTATATTAAATATTAGTTCACTTTGTCCTGTCCTTGCTGTGTAGGTCTTCACTTTCTATTTCTCCAAAGGCGGGGGAAGGGAGGAGGGAAGGCCGCAGTGTAGCAGTCACTTCATTTTTACACTTGCATATTCCATGAATGTCACTAGATTTTAGTTCTTACACTTAAAAAATTTTATACTTACCTTGAGAAAGTGAATACCTGAAAAGAAGGATCTTTTAGTTGACAGCTCCAAATGTCAGTCCTGAGTGTTTGTGGAAGCATATTAAAATTATTTCTTTAGGAGTGAAAAGGAGATAGGTTGTTTGACAAAGAAAATAAAACAGGCATTTGACTTCCAATAGTCTGTGTTTTCATAGTCATATTTGTAGAGAAAGGGTGAAAAAGCATCCAAGAAAACAAAAGCTGAAATCCTTTGCATCCCTGGTGCAAAGCAGGAAGAGCCACCTATGCTCCGCAGGCACTCAGTGCCATCCCTCTCCTGGTTCCCTATTTTTGGAAGCCTCTGTAGAAGGTCAATGGGAAACATAATCCCCGGCTCCTCAGGCAAAAGCAGTATGGATTATCATTCACAAGAAACTGAAGACGGATTGCTAGTAGAGAGAAAATAGTTACTCCTGTTAGTATTTCCTAGATGAACGCAGCAGCTTAAATTTCAGTTGTTCAAAATTAGTTGATGAATTAAAAAGAAAAGCTTAGCTCCCCCCCAACCCCCCCTTGGGTAAACAATTCATTTGCTTATATCTAATGTTTGAAATCTAATGACTGTTGCTGAGCAAATATTTCAGGAAACTATCTAGACAAGTCTTTTAGTATATATTTTAAGAGAAGAGCTATTTGTGAATTTGGTAAAAACGAATCATATATACATTCAAAATCATATACTTTGTTCTGTTTTCATGTGCAATTGCTACACTTATATTGGGAAGCAATAAATACCTATATTGATACTTTATGTGCTTTATTAGAAATAGCTGTTGAAAGAAAAGCATAAGGTGGATCACAAAAGAGTTGTTTGGAAATTCCTCATTTCCACAATGGTTATCTCCTGTTGAGGATTCTTGGCTCTCGTCTCTCTGGTCACATGAGGATGCTCTGGACAGGAAGTTGCTTCCCATCTGTCAGCTGTGCTGGATTTTGTCTCTAAAAAAAATAAAAAGAATGAGGGATTGGGATACAGGGGAATGTCAGGGTAAGATACATAGAGGATTTGAATAAGGGGTTTTGTTGCCGGTATGCCTGAGCCCATCCTACTCTTTAGCTCCAACTCCCCAGCAAGCGTGTCTTCACGAGCGCAACAGCGCTGGGTTTTGCCTGTCATGGATGAGGGTCTGGTCCCCAGCGCATCCCTGGTCGGGAGCTGTGGCTTTGTCCCTCTCATGCCGATCGGTGGCTGTGACTCTCAAGAAATCTCAGTACATGCCTTTTCTGAGGAAAGTTTGATTTGTGTTGTCTTTTAAAAACCTTTTGAATGTTAACTAAAATAATCAAATCTTAAAGTGCATTTAGAAGTTGTATTTTAAAATTCTGTTTCTTCAGAAGGGTAGGAAGTGCCAATTTAATCATTTTGATGAATACAAAAAGCTGATTTATGGCTGCTTTTGACACTCAGTCATGCAGCAGAGGCAAAGGAGCAGCTGGTAATGCGACCAGTAGAAGTTAAAATTAAGGGAAGGAAATGCTATATAACAGAAGCAGAGGGATATTATTAGCTCCTGCGCTCTGCTAGAGAAGATCCAGGGAATGAGAAAAGCTCTTTAGGAGGCCAGGGGAATTTCCGTGAGGCTCCTGTACCCATCTCCCACACACCAGCTTTCAGGATCGATGTTTCCCAGGAGGAGCCGGTCTGGACCAGGCTGTGCTGCAACAGAGATGATGAAGGGTGATAGATGCAGAAAGGTGCTGGGCAATCCCACAGCTGAGTCCACTGCTTGCAGCTTGTTTTTGCTAAAAGAGATTTCTTCAGTGTCATTAAGTGTGCTGGATAAGAGAGAAAAATGTCATGAGTTGAGGTAGCTTGAGGAATTAAAACGGAACTTTTTTTCTGCATGTTGCATCATGAAATTGGGCAGGACCCGGGTGACCCTTCATTTGAAGCCAGGTGGCAAAGTACAGACCTGCTGACACACACTGATGATTGCACCTGGATTGCTATGCTTGGAGGGTGCCATGTCAGTAACACATGGAAAATCAGGATTTCTGTCCTGTACAACCCTCTGTCATGGGAAGCGTGAGGCAGTCCCTCTCCTAACCTTACTAAGGTTGCTCTTAGAGCTTTGAGTCTTGCTCATACATTTCTCAGTGAGAAACTGCTCCAGGCATTGATTGCTCTGACAGTGCAACCTTCTCTTCTTCCTCCTCCTGTTTTACCATCTGCTTCCTTAGACGAGCCCTCAACCCCCTGAGCTCAGTAGGCTGGCAAAGAGTGCGAGGTGCTGTAATGTGTACAAATTCAAATTTCTGCAAGGAGTGAAAAGGCAAGAAAAATTAACATTAGTAATATTTAACTTAAAACCAAAAACCAAACAAAAAAAACCCACAACACCCATCCCAACTTTCGTAAAACAGAAAGTAGTTCTTCACAAAGGAAACCACAGAAGGAGCATTTAGAAGGGCAAAGAAAGAAGAATTCAAACCCTGGAAAAGGTACATGTGATACCAAATGAGGCCAGGTCTGGCTCATGATGGCTTTTGCGACCCTTCTGCACATACTCAGATGAAATTCTCTTTCTAAAATGCTGAGAGAGTTGAACCGTACCCAATACACTGAAGGAGATACCGTTGACACTTGGTAGCAGCATTAATACTTCCTCGTGTCTGCCAAGGACTCCTCTCATGATACAGTGTAAGATAGCATTTGTTGTTTTCATAAATGCACCGTGTTGATGCTGATAGTTATTGCAGGATCAGCTCAGGCTCACAACTGCTTCTCAGTCATTTGCAGCTCTTACTGAACTATCAGATTGTAAAAAATAAACCCTTGCAACTAGGCTCATGCATTTAACATTGCGTTTTAAACTATGGAAAGGTCACCCTCCCTTTGCAATTTTTCTTAAGTTTAGGCAGTTCCTTGTATACAGCAGCCCCCAAATTCTTTTCTGCTGGCAATGCTTTTCAACTGAATTCATTGAAAGATTCTGTATTTTTGTCTCAAGATAGTGAATGAAAGTACTTAAAGATCTGTTCAATAGCTATTCTTTACAATTTCTGCCCGTAATTTTTCTCCAACCTGATACTTCTCAAAAATACTCATTTCCATTTTGTCTTGGCTCCACTTCTCATGCAATTTACAGTTTCTCTGCTAATCTTTAATCTTGAGTAATGTTTCTCCTGTGTCACCATGGTCAAATGGTTCATTAATGTCCAAACACGACAGATCTTTTCCATCAGCTTTCTTTGATAAAATTTTTCTAGAAGAAAAGTTATTTAACTTGGTACACGCAAAGCTTGTTAAGTTGGTCTATGTTATACAATCGCTTTCCCCTTTGTCTCATCAAGCTTCTCTCTTCTTTCCTTCAAGATTTCTTCAAAAGTATTCTTCAAGATTTCTTCAAAAATACTTCAATCTAATTCTTTTGACTAATTTATCTGAGCTCTGTTTTTAAATATTGTCACTATATTCTTGCACTATAATCTTTTTTTCTTAGCTGGAAGCATCCATGACCCGGGAAACTTATCATAAATACTTAATGTAGCTTCTTCTGCCTTTCTTTCATTTCTGTGTCCACTAACCTGGATATATTAAATTTTTTGAGTTTTTCTTCTATCTTAGTTGTCATCATCTCATATCCTCATTACCATTATTTATATGACCCTGATCCATCTTGAAAACTGAGGTCAAGTTCTCATTTAAAGCTGTATCTAGATCATCCTTGAACTATGTCCTACCTGTACTGTGTATCACCCTTTTATTTTCTTTCTTTCTCCCTTGCTATTCTTCTCTTATTTGTACACAGCAATCTTGTTGCTGTTAGTTCTGAAACACAACTCTTCACATCTGCAAAACAGCATTTGTTCAAATTGTATTAAAAAATAGAATAATCTTATTTAATAGACAGTGTGATGTTTTTCTTACACCTTAAACGTTTTTCGAAATCCATGTTGCACTTTTTAAAATCAAGTGTATATTTGTGTCATCTTAGAAAGTGAGATATTTTTTTATTTATTTTGAAAAAAAGAGCTAAAAAGGAAAAGCAAGTGCTCCCAAACTGCAGATTGAAAATTAGTTTGTCCTTAGCAAGTGAGATGGTTTTGGCAGCAATCGCACTAAACAGGGATTTTCCAATCTTGGCTGCTAACATGAGATTCCTTGTTTAGGATCACATTGCTCGTAGATTACAGAATTGGCCACAGAATAGACACACTACTCAAATGACAGATTTGTCCAACCTGTGCCGTGTTACAGGAAACGGGGCCATGTTTTGTAAACCAGAGCTAATATTTTCCATCTGTAACCAAGTACAAGACTGATGAAGGACATAAAGAATATTCTGCAATGGAGAATGGAAGAAGAAATCCCTAGTCTTTAAAAAAAAAATTATTTCATTTTTTATTTCTCTTATTATAATTTGTAGTACTCTGAAAATTAACATTACTCTTTTCTAGAAAAAGCATACCTTAAACAGCCCAAAGCAGCTATGAGCAGGCAGGTTCTCCAGAGAGACTTTTGTAGCTCTTCTGCACTTAAAGACAAAACATTTCCATTTAGTAGCTGACCTTGTAACATTCCCATGAAAATGCACTGCATATGTTGTTGGGCAAAATGTCAAAGATGGGTCGGTTATGATGTGCTTCCTGCCCCCCTCCTTCGTACAGGACTGAACAGGCTCTGCCAAATTTTATTTCTTTTCTAGTACACCCAAACTTCTGTATGTTGTGAGAAAACCAAGACTCCTACTTCTGCTTTACCCCAGCAATCCCCGTTGAATATGTCAAATCTAGAAATGAAGAGCTAGATATTGGCCATAATGAGCTTCCCATTTCTCACACAAAGAATGAGCAATGGTAAATATTTCACGTGTGTCCACTTCTGCAAATGCCTTAGTACTTGGGGATAGTCAACTTTTGGCAAGTGTTAATAGATATTTAGCTTATCATAGCACTAAAATGCCCTGCTGAAGTACCAGTTCCAATCTGGGGAGGGGGGAGATGGACTCTCCTAAACCACTGAAGAGATATCCCACATTGGAGCTACTCCTCTTTGATAGTCAGTGGGCAGAAATAACAATGCATCTCTTCCTGAAATAGGTACTTCCAGGAGGCTGGGTGAATCCTGCCCTCAACTGGCCATTTCTTTTCCCTGATTGTAAGGGGAGAGCGGCAGATGTTTATGTTGTAGGTCCCTGATCCTCAAAGTTGCTGAGCATCTTGCAGCCTGTTAAACGTGAATAACCATCATTTTTCTGGTTTGTCCTCTCTAGAGGAGGGCCCGCTGGGAGATGCTGCTGCATTTTCAAAATTGGTTTAGAGAGAGGTGGAGGCCCTGTCTGGGGTGGCAGCAGGGTCGTCCTCTGTCAGCAGCTCTCGCTGAACTCATCACATGTGGACAGGAGTTCACATTTGCAAGACTGGAACTGTGTTTTAGAAGATACGGCCAGAAGCGCCAGTGGGAAAGTGAGAGCTGTAGTAAGATTTAAAAAAAAGAAAAAGGATCTTAATGGCCCTCAATGGATGACAGCAGGATGCAAGAGGGGAGATGCTTGCCACAAGCTGGGTCTTCCAGGGCGCTTAGGCTGTGTACCCAGCAAATGGTGCTGGTTTTATGCAGAACAGATGGCCACAAAAGTTTCACACTTGTAAAAGGGGATTTCTAAAAGGGCAGAATTTGGCTCAAAGTATTTCTCCGAGGTTGTGGTGCCTGCAGCAGTCATGGGGATGTGTTTTAACCGCAGACTGAAAAGTGCTGTAGGTATAAATAGTCCTCTGCCCAGTTGTATTCAATAGCAATTACTGCATAAAGCCCATGAGTGGCTAATTTTTTTTTCATAAAGATTGTCACTCTTGTAAACCGTCACACCCACTTCCACCCTAATTTCCATCTGCACAGAGTAGCACATGCCTAATCTAGGACTGCGATGGAGGTGGACAAATATTTTAAAGTGCTTCTAGAAAGTAGATTTCATGGATAAAGATTAGCAAATCACTGATGGGAAGCGCAACTCAGTTATGTGTTTCAAGAGAAATAAAGTAGCAGAGCTAACTTCCTTCTACCAGACAATGGACCCGGCTATAAATTTCAGTTAGTAATCATATATTTCTGATATATATAGAGAAAACTTATTTCTCAATGCTTGTAAAACACTAAGGTAACTTTCAAGTAAAGTTTAGTATCAAACAAAATGGTTTTCTCATACTGAGCAACAAACTTTTCCAGCAGGAAACATCTTGTAGTGGTTTTACAGCCCCAGCCTTCAGTAGGCTATGTAAGAGAAATATTGGTACCCTCTCAAACGATAACAGAATTATAGACTGGTACTTTAAAGGAGCTGTCATCTACCTTAGGTAGTCAGTGTCCATCAAAATAGTGACGGAAAAAATTAGAGATTGTGATTAGGAGGTCGTTCACCTGGGGGAATGGGTAACTGCTTAAGCTGACTGCTGTTCCAGACCTGGGAGTCTGTGCTAGTTTTATTGTGAACTAAGACTTTGAGCAATGGTCTGGGACATGTTATGATATCTGTAACTACAATTTGAGTGAGTGAACACCAACAATTCAAATTAATCTTAAAGAAGAGGGTTTGAGGTGTCTAGCTATAAGGGGAGGGGTTGCTTTTTTCTGCATTTTCCTCTGGTAAGAGTGAGAAAAATTTTTCCAAGGTAAGTCTTGAATTTGCTTTAGATTGGTGTTGTTTAGGATAAGAGCTCTCCTTGGGCCAAAAAGCAGGTGTACTTGTTTATTTGATAATATTAATCCTTCTAGAGTGAACATTGGTATTTTTTTAATGTAATACCTTTTTCACCTTCTGAAGAAATTATCATTGATGCTTGGTACTGCTTTTGCTGAGGTTAAGTCTAGAGTTTAGGCTTTGCTTAGGTCTGAGTTGAGCAACAGAGAGGCCTCATTATTAACAGTTTACGTTAGTGACAGGGAGATGGGACAGCAGAGCCAAATGCTGTTTCCCACATCTTCACCCAGGAGGAATTGGAAGAGCAACACTTTGGAGGTTGCTGTGTGGTGATGAAAGTTTGGAAATGGAGATCTTGTTTGACCTAGATAACAGAAACACACAATAAAGCTAATCCTCACAAAACGAGAGCCGGTGTTGGAATCGCTAAATGCTGCCTTACTTTTTCAAAGCAGGTCGTGGACAATTGGCTGTCTCTGTTCACTGGGTCAGAGCCTAGGGCAGTGTTTTTCCTGGCTGGTTATAAGTCTTCTGCCTTATGCCAGTTTTGGCCAGGCAGTTTAAGGGCAGACATTAGCTGTCCCATCCACAGCCTGCTCCTCTTGTCTGGTAGGCTGCTGTTGATTTTAAGATTAGTAACAAAGTTGGGAAACAGGGTTGTTTTAGAAAAATAGAGTTAGCTGAGCCTACATAACTAGTGGTCTCTTAATGTTTGCAGCTACAAGATAAAGGCCGGCTTTAGCAGACACACGCACTTCTGTTCAGCATTTGCCAGAATGACCCATGATGATTGTGACTAGGTCTGCTGATTGTGGCTTTGTTTATGAGCAGAATTGGAGCTAGGTCTGGGGATGTCAACACAGAGGATTCAGGCTTACATTTATTGTGGGAACGCAGCCCGGCATAGATAGGTAGGATGAGAGCTCGCACTTGCAGGAACCTGCTCCTCTCTGGAGCAGCATTAAGTTTTAGTTTTCCTAAACTGAACTAAACAGTTCTGTAGTATTAAGGCAGTGGTTAGTGCTGAGATGGAGACTCCAGCTGAGGAAAGCCAAGGGTGTTGGTTCAGTTCTTGAATCCTTGTACTTTAGTCAAAGTTGGATGAGGAAAAGGAAAATGCTTTATTGTGCTCAGTGTTGGTCAGGGATACACCATCGTGCTAAACAGAGCCAGCCTTGCAGCTACCGCTACCAGGAGCCGAGGTGGGCCCCGTAACTGGTTTGCTAGTTTAGATTCACGAATGAGTTACCAAAGACTAGATCTAGATCTAGTGACAGCTGAGGATGGAGGTTAGCAAAGGGACTGCAGACTTTCTTCTGCTCTTTGCCCGGCCCTTCAGGTTTAGGCTGGAGGCTGGGTCTGGGTGTGTGGTTGTCTAGTGACTCATCCTGGGGCCGTGTTTGCAGGTGGGATTAACACCGGATTAAGTAAAGATATAGGACTAGAAGGAATTAAACACCTTATTTGTTCAATTCTTCCCATTGTTTCCCATTTTGGGAAATTTCAGCCTGTCCCCAACTCACTCGGAAGCTCCTTTTGTGGATGATACGTGAATCTCCAAGCACAGCTCTGACCCTTTAAATTTCTTTTCAGTGGTAAATTGTTATTTATAGCAAGGAGTTTGACAGAGGCTGTGGAATTATTGGCTGTATGTTTTATAAAGCAAGCCAAATGAGGAACAAAAATAATTCGGATTCAAATTCCTCTAAGCCCAAGCTCTGCATTAGCTCTGCTGCTATTCATGGGATCCATAAAAATCTGCATTAAAGCCTTTTGGATTTGTTGAGTTCTTCTATTATCTTGCAGAATTTGGACCTTTAGCCTAATTAAACCCTGGAAAAACATGAATTTGGTGTAGATGGAAATTTGACAGCAGACATGGAAGAAGATGGCGCATAAACTGTTAA
This sequence comes from Chroicocephalus ridibundus, assembly GCF_963924245.1. Taxonomy (NCBI): domain Eukaryota; kingdom Metazoa; phylum Chordata; class Aves; order Charadriiformes; family Laridae; genus Chroicocephalus; species Chroicocephalus ridibundus. The sequence goes on from NC_086287.1 coordinate 16,357,227, forward strand.
ATTGCTGCCACGTGAGGAAAGGGACAGGAGGAATACATGGAGCAACGGGGACTGTGGTGTTACCATTTGGGAAAATCTGTTGTGTTTTCCAGACCATTTCTCTGGGATGGGGAATGACCTGGGACGCCCTGGAGACATACCTGGGCACCAAGTCAGAGTCACGCGCAAACACGTGGCGAGGGACTGACTTGCACTTGGCCCTGACTCTTTGCGTTAGAGTGCATAGCAAGTAGGTCGGTCACCACACAGGCAAATTAAGAGGCTGCCATCTTCCTGTGGCACGAGAGCGAGCTCCTGAGGGTAGGAAAGCCACTGAGAGGGCAGTAAGAAAAGCCACAGCCAGATGGGATTGTAAACTGCTGGGAAAACCGGGAAGAATGGGGAAAACAGTTGTAATATTTGTAAATATTATCTGCATCAAACGGAATGTATCTTGGTGTTGTGAAAAGCTTTGTCACAGCTTTGTGAAGAATTAGGTCTGCAGTGAAATGGGAGCAGATGAAAACTGGAAGAGATTGTGCTAAAACTTGTGAGGTTTTTACCTTTCCAAATATTTATGTGGGACAGCATGTCTTGTCCCTGTTTTGATCACCTGCTTGCTGCTGAGTGTTTTCCCTTTCCTCCTTGGACTTTAATGGAGCAGCAGTCTAATAAAGGACTTGGATTTCTTTTCCTCCCCTGTTCTCCCTGTTAGGAAGATGAGTTAAATGTCCTGGCAAGCAGATCCGAAGCATGTCCTTGAGCTTTTGGGAGACCTAGAGAAGGGTCCCTGTGTTGTGTGTCAAGCACTCCCAAGGGTCCTGTCAGACTAGAAATGGGCGTTTTGGTGTTGCTAAAAGGTGAGAAAAAAATCCATATTTAGTTCCTTTCCTCATAAACACCAGTCTTGCTCAGCCCTGCATGTTATGGTGGACTGTGCTCAGGTCCTTGGCGAGCCTGGGCTTTCCCAGTCCATCCTCTGTCCTCCCACATATTTGGTGTGCAGTTAGACAGTCCAGGGCTGCATGTGTTGAACCAGAAGCTCCTGGGGGGTGTTCCCCCCAGTCTCCCCACGGTGTGCATCGTCCACACTTTCCTCACCATGGGGGGCACTTCTGGAGGCCGATATTTCATATTGCCACGTTGCCACAACCCTCCATGACAAGGAGAAAATTTCAGTCATTTGCCTCATTGGGTTGCAAACCTTTATGAATACCGCAACTAATAGCCCGGGTAAGTGGAAGATTAATTTCTATACCACCTGGCGGCAAGCTGTGGATTAGGCTGCTGTCCCTCGTGTGGGTTTAATGTTGGAGGAACGGGGCACTGGAGTACCCAGACAATTGGCCTCTTGTTTAAACAATGAACTTCTCGGTCTTGTTAGCCAGCGCTCTTAAATTTTCATTTTATTCTGGTATGCAGGCTTGTGTGATGTGGAGAATTGCTTCAGCTCAGAAAGACTGCAAACCTGTTCAATTAAAGGAAATGCTCAGATCCAGCTGTTGGCGTCCCATGAATGCCAGCGCTCCTCACAGAGTAAATAAGACCGACACACTCTGCCCTTGGAACAGATACGACAATTTGTGCCTTAATTCTCCTGAAAAAAAGAGCCTTTGTTAGGGAAGGACGGTTGGGGAAAAGGGTAGGAATGCAAAGCTTGGTGCAGAAAATGCCCAGCGAGACAAAGTCTTCTGCAGATAACAGTGAGGTCTCTATAGCATGAGCCCAGTATCAAGGCGCCATAAGAAGCACGTACAGTACAAGCTCCTGTTACAGCTATAGAATTGTCTTGTAAATTTTGAACGCTTTCCTCTCATGAAAAAACACATGTTGCAGAGTAACTTACCCTGTGCTTTCACTTCCAAGAAACTGGCTAACAAGCGTAGCTGTGGTGTACACGCACTTGCCGTGTGTGCAGGACCATACTCGGCACCATTTGCATCTGGTTTGTCAGTTGCGTTGGTTTTGGTGACGTGTCGGTGCATTCATTTTTGGGTGACGGGATTGTCTGGGCAGTATTGGATGGTCAGTTGGTTATGCCAGATGCCTTTGTACAAGTCAGGAAAAAAAAACAACGTGTGTGTATGTAAAAGGTCTTTTATATATTTTTGGTATATCTACATATATAAACATATATATATTATTTTTTATATAGAAATTATAATATTTTATAGATATTTTATTTGTACAAAGGGCTGCAGCAGTTTCAGTAGGTGTGGAATACGCTTCAACTACAAACGCACAGCAGCTGACCTAATGCTTGTGGCTCAACCAGGAGCTGAGTACCTGGGACTGGGTCAGGGGAAGGAAGGTGTTGAGATGGGACAAACCACTGGAAGAAATATCCATCTTCATCTGTCTATCTACCCAAATATGTGTATATATACGTAAATAAAGATATATGTACTTGTGTGTGGCTCTGTGTGTATATATATAGCATTTAAGTACATGCACACGTTAAAAAATAAAACAAAATCAAATGCCTGAGTTTCTTGCCAGGTTGAGAAAGGGCCGCGGTGCTTTAAATTGCTGCAGACAATGCAACAGCCTTTGGGTCCGTTTTGCATCTTTTCTGATGTGTGATGCTTGTTTCAGACAGCAGCCGAGGCCACCGCCTCTGTGCGAGGACTTTCACCTCTTCTGGTGGATGGTGAAACACTGGAAGATCTTTGAAGGACTGCAAAGAAGGGAAGGAAACTGTTACTACGTGGCAACAATGCGTTTAAGGTATGAATAGCACCCCTCATTCCTCCATTTATTATTGTATATATCTATTTATTATTATTGTGTACTTTAAATATACATTACTAGTAACAAAATGAAAGAGCTGCTTTGTAAATAAAAAATAAATACTTCTGACATTCAGCATGACATGATGTATATATGGTTTTTTTCAGCTAAGTTAAAATAGCAAAACCAGAGAAGAGCTGTGGTCCAGTTGATGAAACGGTGTAAGTCAGAGTTGTGATGCTATGGCGAGTGGGCTGAAAACAAGCACTAAATGCCCCTGTGTTTGCATCAACTGTTACTGCGTAAGAACACAGAGTAAATAGTCAAAAGCATCCAAGCAGCTCCAGAGCCAAAGCCCCACTGAGGTTTTTGGTTCCTGACTAGTGTAGATGCTTTCAAGACTTCTCCCCCAGACTGACACCACCCTTAGACAAATAGTGGCAGATTGTCGCTGTGAGGAACGTCTCTAACCGTTAACCTTGTTTGTGCAGATATGCTGCCAGGAGGAGGAACAGCAGAAGGCTTGGTCCCAGGAGCTACAGTTCTGTCCCACCACACTTGGACATGTTCCTGCCCCCTCAGCATCCCTCCTGCTGCAATGCAGGTGCTGTGTTGGAGCAGTTTGCCTTCCCTGCGCCTTCACCCCTGGGACTGTGGCTGGTAGGGTGGGTCTTGCTGTAGCAGAAATGTGCACAGAGGGAACATAACACACCACCTCCCTCGACAGGGCTTCAGCTCAGGCAGAGCAGGGCTGTGCAGTGGCGGGGAGCGGGACACACAAAACCCTTTCAGCCTTGAAAAATGCCAGTGGGCCTGCAGGCAGGCTCCTGTTGCACAGCAGCCAGACTGGCTGGCACCCCAACGGGGTGCTTCATCCCCAGACAGCTGCAGCCAGCCCTGACAGCACCCAGGCAGGAGGAGGGGGATGCGAGGGCTCAGAGCAGGCTGGAGGGCAGCTCTGGGGAGAACCTCTGTGGCACCCAGGGGCGCTGCTTCATGTGCTGCACAAACCACTCACCCTGCAGCTGTGAGACACCAACCGCTCGTGCACCCCCCACCTGCACACCACACCTGAGGCACAAAACACACACCTAAACCACACAACACCCACTGGAGATAAAACCCGCTCCTGCACAGCACTTATGCACTGCACACATGAAGAACAGAATAGGTGCATGCTGCACGCTTGGGATACAAACCACGCTGGTGACACAGGACCTGCGTGCTACTCGCGCAATGCACAGGTGAGCCACAAAACAGTGGGGCAGTGCACAGGGTGTGCCCCACACCACCTCTGCTCGCTGCACAACATGCACTCTTGCACCACAATGCACTTGTGGGTACACATGACACGTGTGTGTCACACACGTGACACAGAACCTGCATTGCACACTTGTACCACAAGACACTCAGGCATTGCACGCTTCTGCTCCACAACATTTATTACACCACACCCATGATGCTGCACGTGTGATGCACACGAGGACGTACCACACCTGTGCTGCACGTGTGTAACACTGCATTTGCCACAGACCTGTGACATGACACAACACCCCGCATGTGTGATGCTGCATGAATGTCAGACCCCATGTGCATGATACGACACATCTGACCACACGCATGAGACACCTGTTACGCCTGTTATGCCCATACGTGAGGTACCACAAACAGCACGTGCTGCACACACCTGAAACCACACACGTGACGCTGCACATGCATCACACCCCACATGCATGATATATCACACATGTGCTGCACACCCGTGACACCACCCTTGTGATGCCACACACGTTTGCATACATGACATGCCACAAATACATGTGACACTGCACAAGCATGGTGCACCACACAGAACACTCCATGTGCATGTGCCAACATATACGCTACTGATGACACAAACCACACCACACAATACCAGTCCCCTGAACACACACCACATGGCCACATATGACAGAACACATGCCGGTTGCTCGCTCACCCGACATACTCACACACAGCGCTCCTGTGCTCCACACTTGCCCCGACTTCTCACGTCTGCTTCCATAGATGCTGTTCCATAACTCAGGCTCAATAAAGTCTTGCAACATAACCATATTAGGTTGTTTAGTTGGTTGGTTTTTAAGACATGTTTACTTTATTATTATATTATTGGACCCTTTGCTCACATCAGATACTTCACTTTAACAACATGCCCGCACATCGTGTGGACACTCTCAGTCTGTCCCCTGACAGCAGCCCACACCATCACTTACCTGTCAACCCCCCCTGTATATCAGTGGCTGCTTTTACAGTTCAGGTCTCCCAGCTACTTGCTTCCTTACGCTGGTGGGACTGACAGGAAGAAAAAGCAAAGCACATCACCCCCAGCAGTAGCGCTCAGAAGGCAGCATCCGTCCCCCTTCACTCAGATGTAGTCCTTTCCTCTGCCCATCCCCTTTAACTACACAACCAAGTAACAGCCATAACATTTGTCTTTAACTATCTCAGTCTTTTACCTTTCACAAGGCACTTATCCCTGTGACCCTCAGCAACACCAGCTTGCTTTCAAGCATCGCTTGAGGCAGTGCTGTAGCTGGCAAACCAGTATGAAACCCTGCACAGAAATAGAGCTGGACAGCACAGCACTAGAAGGCTGTTAGAGACTGACACTCATTTCCCCCAACCACTAACAGTGGTTAATTTCAGTTGACCGTAAAGTGTCTGCTCTGCTTCACCCCCAAAAGCTTTTATACCTTAGCATTATGGTACAGCAACCATCCCTCTGCAGTCTGGGCTTCAGTTCGGCTGAGTTAAGTTACAACACTGGTCAAAGCTTCAATTATATTTGCCAAGTGTGAGTACTCTTTCTCAAGCAAAGCAATTCATCTAAGCAAGACGGCTATCAACACACCTGCTCCCCTATTTTGGGAGACACGCACCCCAACACCCTCAGCTAACATTACCTCCACAGGCACGAGGCAGCGGTAGCCCCAGGCAACTCAGAGTGTGCTTGTGCTGTGGCACAGCATCTGCTCAGCCCTGAGAGTCAGCTCGCTTCTCTATGTGACCCAGCCTCCCAGTGCCACAGCTTGAGTGCTTCGGCGGCGAGCGTGCCTTCGCAGGAATGCTGCAGGACACGGCTGCTAGGCATAGCTTTGATTCACTGTCTGGTGACACATCCCCTTCCCGCTCCCTGTGGGCACATCAGAGCACAGCATGCGGATGCTCTCTACGCCCAGCCTTCTCACATCTTAACCTCTCCCGGTGGTGGTAACACACCAAGCCTGGAGCAAGAGCTGTATTTTTATTGAGCCTGGACAGAGTAAAGCACCGGGATTGCTGTGCTGGGATGAGACCAGGACCCACTCTCCATCTTTGCGACTGAGCGCTGTACGTAGCCAGGCAGCCCCCGAGCTGCCTCCCAGTCACGGAGATCTCACTGGAGACCTCCAAGTTTAAGAGCAGTAGATACAGATGTTTCCCTCTGTCTGCGCTCAGCTGGTTTCTGCCTCCGGCATCCCTATTTGAGCCCCACATTATAAAAGGGCCATGAAACTATTACATTTTGCTTATCTAGAATGAATTTCAGTTACAATACTTTTCTTTTGAACATAAGGTACCCATGTGCCAGCCATAGCACTTGAGCGTTAATGCTTACGCACCATCACGGAGCACTACCATAAGATACCAGTCACGTCCATCACACCCATTCTGGTCCATAAAGCGTATGTTAAGACTAGTAGTTTCCAAATAAGCTACCACATTAATTATGTTATTAGGATCATTCATCAGGTTACTCACTCATTGTCCTATAGAGGTGAATGGCCCCTCGGTTTTGGCGTTTTAAAATTATTTATTTATTTTTTCATTGAGTCAGAGACAGGTAAGTGCACCCTCCTCCCATCTGGAGTCCTTCAGCATCTGAGAGACACTCGGTTCACCAACAGCCATCCACCAGAAGCTGCTCGCTTGCAGCTTGAGGGCTCCAGCAGTACATGTCCATGAGAGCTCATGGGGGGGGAGACGAGGACTTTACCTGCAGAGTTTATGAAAACTGGACACACTGAGCAGCTGGGAACTGCCACATAAGGAGTACAGCTTCTCAGTGCGCAGGACTACCTCCCACTATACCCCTCTGAGGCACTGCTGCCAATTTAACGGCTGTTAGCAGTAGAGTGGTACAAAGTAGTTTCTGCTACGCCATGTCGAAGGGAAAATGCAGCTTGGATACTTTGTTATAGCTGAAAAAAAGTTTTTAAATTACACATCCAACTCCTGTTTTAGAAGGGCTTTTGACCTCACTGAAAAAGAATGATATTGCTGGTAGGGGCGAGGGGGACCTGCACATCTTGCTGGTGAAGGGTCACACAACGAAGATGGACAGGTAACACAACACGCACCGGTGACTTTTCCCATCCTAAGCCTCAGGCACACCTGCTGCAACCTGCCGGCCATCCCAGAAAGCCTCACAGGTGTGTGTGGGGGTGGGAAGCAGCCAGAGAAACCTAAACCAGCTACAATCACACCAAGCAGTTAAGTGCTGCCTTACATAAAGCTGTACAGGTAAGACAGTACAACCGTTGCAGGTGTCAAAACCATGAGCTCTTCACGCCCTTATTCAACACCTCTTCTTCCAAGACAGAGGCATGGACAGATTGTACCAGAGGCATTGAGCCCAAGATTTTTTCTTCCAAGTTCATTATGTTCCTCTGTTGCACAGAGCTCATGCAAGTCCCACTCTTATTCAAACATTTACAGTGATCAAAGTACAACTCAATTAATCCAAACCAGTTTGCAAACCCCGTGGTTTTCTACAGTTTTCACCAAAGAAGTTGACTTGGACCCTCTGAGACCACTTTTAGTCCAACACTCTACACAGAATGATTACAGCTAATAAAGGTACTTTTTCTAACGTAGGAATAGCTTTGGACCAGCTGCCCTCACTAAAAGAAAAGCCAGAAAGACTTATTTTGCTCTCTTCCTCCCCAGCATGTAGATACGTAATATGTTCTGGAGACTTTGAATATTTGAAACAAGAGATAGTCATTTGTCTTTATGGGCTGCATCAAATGGTGGATTTAAAACAGTTGGAAGTACACAGAGCGAGGCTAGGAATGAGGAAACTTAGTTTGCCTCCTTGGTAACAAAATCTACAGCACAGCAGGAGAACAGAGCATGATAATTAGGGAATTACAGCTGTTAGTCACAGAAAATATGCTGCAGTTGCAGGTCAGGGACCTGAGGTTGTGGTACAGGAAGGAAAACTGTAATTTAGAGTCTGCGAGGAACTCTGCATGCATTAGACTTCTTGCTACTTATAGCATCTCTACACCTGTTTTTCAGGGTGGAAATCAAACAGACAAGAACATAGATCAGCAACAAGCACCAAGGAAATAGAGTTTCTCTGCAAGAGTCAGGACAAGAACTACTTTCGTAAGAACCTTTTTTAATAAGAAGAAATTGATATTCCATCAGCTCCTGTTCATGGCAACCCTCTTTCTAAGCAGGACAATCAGGAGCATGATAAGATGAGGGAAAGGAATAACTTGATCCAAGGCGTTATGCTGGGAGATAGAAGCTCCCTTAAGAAGCACCAGTTGTTAGAAGGGATGTACAACGCAAGTCCCACTAAAACAGGGCTTGGCTTGGAGACTTCTCTGTGTTAAGCCAGAGCCTTGCATTAGTGTCCTGCAAGTGGTAGCTGTTCCTCAAGGGGACTGAAGGATACAAAGGGAAATACAAGCCTCAGACAGAAGACAATACCACTTCATTCTCCTAGCTCTCACCTTAAAAAACAAACAAACAAACACCAATCAAAGGCACAAGAACAAACCCAACAGGTACCTGCAATGACATCATTAAAGCAACTCTGATCATAGTTTGCCCAAAAGCCATTTAAAGGAGAAGATGCATTAGTACAGTTTATGACCAAGACACTCACCAAGCACCTTCTGAGAAATGCTATGCCACCTCCTCTTTGTCCAACGGGAGCTGGTCCCATCCCAGCAGAGCAGGTTGTGCTACAGCTACTGCACACCAGAAACCTTCACCTGACTTCAGCTGCCTCCGAAGCTGGGCAAGAGGCTGTCATGACCGCACGCCTTCAGAGGTGGATTTTTATCTGGACAGAGACCTTATGCCATTTTCCTCATCATAGTCCAAGTGAAATCGTATGCAAACAATGTCCAAAGCAACTTGAAAACTGGACCCCCCCCCATTTAAGTCGAGGAGTGGCTTTTCCAGACCTGGGAAGGTGTTAAGTTTTAACATTCTTTCAACTAAGTTAACATGTTCACACTGCACTGATATGCATGACTCTTGGAAAGTTAATCTATTAAACTTGTGTGCTTTACTGCAACCTTTGATCCAGCCAAATCCTCCGTAAGGAGGTCCTTATTGCCATTACACTTGGGAAGGGAATTTTTATTTGTTTATTTCTCCAAATGTCTTCCACCCTGTGTTCCACACTGGTCATGTTTGGGCTTAGTTTCTTAGACAATCTTTTTTACTGAAATTTTAGTGCATGGAAAAGCATCTTCCTTATATCTCTGTCCTTAAATCAAGCTGCTTCAAAGACAGAGAGCTGACTCCCACAGGTAAGAACTGAAGCATAAGGGAACTTGAGGAAATCTAATTGTACTGAGGAACAGAAGAAACACCCACCACACCCTGAGCCTGACCAGGAGCTGGCAGCCTCTTTTCTTCAGACCTGCACCTGCACAGCCTGACCACACAGCTTGGATTCAAAGGCCAATACCTGGAGACCTCAGGCCGTGAGGCCCAAAGCTCTCCACAGGGCATAACTTGCTCATTCAAATATTAATAAACAAGATGTCCAGCATCTGCTTGCTGTACCAGTTAGCAGCTTTGCATCACACTTAAGCCAAACTCATGCTTTCCACAGAAGAGCAGCTATTAATAACTTCCCAGCCCAGCCTGCTGACCAATAGCCAGGCCTCCCCAGTTCTCCTTGAAGGCTGGCAGCACATCATGCAGATCAACTAATTCAAAATATTTTGGGCAGGAAAGTACTTTGATGTCCTAGACGCTCAGACTGCCCTGTGTCAGCCTCAGTTTCAAGGTGCTATCACATAAATTCACTCGCGGCTCACAGTTGTGCAAGGTGTCACAGCACGAGCTCAGAGCCGAGCAAACCCCCGGGCGCTGGGGTAAAACCCATCCCTCAGTACTCTGCCAGCCATCTGCATGTCATGTCTTTCCGACCTCGTGAGCTCTGGGGACAAGTGGCAATTGCTTACCCTCAACCAAAGGGGCAAAATACTTTTATTCTCCTTGGTGGGTTGCCCAACCTAGGACCTGTGCCTCACTCAGGGGTAGCTGTCAGACAGATGGTCTACTCACTTGGGGGCTGGGGAAGTCGTGCCAAACGCTGGATGGAGACTTCCTTCCTGCCCTGTTTCTGGTTATTAGCAGACTGGCAAAGGCAAGTCGGCTCCTAATCTCTACTCAGAAGACATCCTGTATTCTCTGCCTTATTGAGATACAGCACCTCACAAAGAAGAGGCACGGCTGCCATTTGGGATGGAATTTCTTTACATTAAGGACAAATAGTAGCTGAGATGCACATCAGTCATGCAGCTTTTTCACAAGAGCCACTTAACCGTAATAATGTGATATTTGGTTTTAAAACCTTCCAGAGGAAGACTGTAATTTGCATTTTAGAGTCCTGTGCCGTGACTTGCCCAATATGTACCTACACCCAATAGTTTTCTTGTTGGTACTTGTGCAGCCATTTCTCTGGGGGAGACAAGGATTCACCAGGTCTTGGTGCGATGCAGCCAACACATCTCAGTAAAGTTTCAAATCCACCCTGATAGTGCCAGGTGCTTGATGCCATTTTTAGCAAGCAGAATAAGTAAGTATTTAAGGACAGATCTTTCTCCAAATAGACAAGAAGAGCCAATCGGCAGCTGTTTCTCTGGAAAGATTTTGCCAGCACTACAAATGCTCCATATGGAAGCGGAAAGATGCTAGTTCTGAGCAATAAATGCATGTCAGATGACACTGACACTAAATATACCTGGTGACTGTTAGCACAATTGTTTTGCTTCCAGTCTGGTTCCCCTCCTTGGTGCGGGCAGCAAGGGCATCTTAAATGAAACGGCCCCAAGATGAATTTAGTTTAATCACTGACTGAGGCGGGGGGGAGCAGAGGGCAGGGAAGAAGGAAGGAGAACCAATATTAAGTGTGGAAACTAATACAAAAAGCTGCTGGGATATTAATAGTGTGCTGAACTAATAAGATGCAGTCAAAGCTATGAAGTTTCTGTAACTCCGCAGCAGCTGCTACTGTGAAGTCAGAGACTAGAGTGGATCTGTGTATTTACAGCAGTTATCTGAAAGCCTGGGCATGTAATTCCACTCAGAATCCCCACCAACACAAATACATTAAAATCAGAGTCAAAAAGCTCCTGTAAACCCACTAAGCACAATAGATAAAGTTTCCACAAGAAATAATTCATAGCATTACAGCTATTCTCCCAGAGATGGGCTAAGAGCCTTGCTGGACTGAGCACGGAGCAGAAGCTCTTGCCCAGAGCAGGCTATACTGTAGCAGCCCAAATGCCCTCCAGCCCTCTTGATGGCTTAAAAGCCTTCTGGGACAGGAACCTTTAACACAAGTCTGCCCCATATAAGTTTATACTAGATAGTGACTGTTTAAAAACCTTAGAAGCATATCCGCTTTTCCCCCCCCACCCCAGGCACCTACAGGGAAAGTTGGTTTGCCTATTAATGGATGAGACAAGGCATCTGTTTCCTTCAAGAGCTTGATTCTGGAGACAAGAAGCCCCTTTGGCCAAGCACTCAGCCCTGCTACAGCTGCCTCAAGAACTGGGAGCCAGCAATGCCTGCACCATTCAGGGATACACCAGCCGTGTGGAGAAGGAATATCAAGGCCCAACTTCACACCTCTGAAGGGAGAAATCAAGTTTTTCTTTGGAAGCATTATCTCCGCACTGTTTCTGGCAGAGAGGACAGCCATACGAGGTCAAGGATGCAGCCTGCACAGACTGCTGGGCTAGCAAGCAGCAATGCCACTCACTAAGTCTTTGAAGGGTTGGTGCTGTAAGCAGTCCCTCAGAGGCAGGTCTGCCTGAGAGCTTTTGTTTTGGCAAGAGCAGGGGTTTGTAGCCTAACGCAGGCTGCTGAACATTTGCGCGTCTGCTGCTCAGCTCTTGCTCTTCCCCAGACGGAGCCATTGCAGTTACGCTTGCGGATGGTGGAGTGACTTGGTCTCGCTCCCTGGCAAGCCCATGTTAGAGCCAGCTGCAGTCCCTTGCTGCTTCAGATTCTTCCATCTGATGGACATTTCAAGGTCTTAGAGAAGGAAGAAGTAAAAGGTTGTTTTGGACACTGCCCTAGCAGACAGCTCCTGGCTAGCTATCCAGACGCTTTAGGCTCATGACCCTTCATGAAGTAACCAGGACACACGCTTTCTTCTGTCAGCAGATCAGGAGGACCCACGTGCAGAGAACAGGCCCTGGCAGAGACCCATCCCCACAGAGTTAGGGCAATGCTCACAGCACCCATGCAGGGTGGGAACTCCTTGTGCTAGCTGGTAGATGACAGCGACGTGCTCACTAACAGCTCTGTTGTGCCTTCTGTGCTTAAAAGCCACCCATGGGCTTTTATACATCACCACAACCTTGCAAAAGGCTGAAGCCTACATGACTGAGATCCTTTCATGAAGCATAAGAAAGGCAGTATTCCGTGAATGCTATGGAACCGGGGGGGAAACCCCCAACACACCATACACGTGGCACCTGCCATGCCAGGGGCATACTAGAAGAGCTGCAACTGAATAGACGAATAAGTACTGCTACTGCCCAGAAATGCTACAGTTCTGGGTATGGACCAGGATGCCACTACAGAATGAGTAGATAAGCTCATAATATATTATGGATTGGAGGGTAATGAACCTGGTCTCTGTACAAGAAGACTGCAGTCAAACAAACAGGATCACCGTGATCCCCTTGGACTTCTCAAGATAAGCAGTAGCCCTAAAGTGCCTAAATCCCTTGCCATGGTTAACTATTCCAGTGAGAGCTCTCTGAAGGCCGAGCCACAGTCTAATATTAAGAAAGTAATAAGTGTCGTTTTGTTCATGAAGATTTAGAGAAGAGTTACAGTTTTGAAGGCTCATTTTAAGCTTTCATCACTGGCTGGGGAGGGAAGAAGTGAGGTTACCTAACTGCTGTTGTGACAGCTATCAAATGGAAGAGACCACTGACTTGAAGAGAACATTGCAGTTCATAGCAAAATTCCACTATGCCTTTCATTAGGTGTGTCCAATTACTGCCAGCATAGATTAGCCAGGTAGTTGAAAGCAGGTTTGCAGAAAATGAGTTTAACACTATTATCAAGTGGAAAAAAGAAATCAAGGAGAGATTTGTTTCCCATGAAATAGTCACAAAAGTCTAAAGCTACTTTGGAGCTCTCTCAGGCCCTGCAAAAATCTTTCAGGCTTCCCACGTGCTTCATTGGCAAGATTCAGGACTCCAAGATAGCACTTGATGTTAAGTTTGTGCAACAGTTCTGGGAATAAAAAACCAAGAACTTACTAGGGTCAGCTATGGTAGAGCTGACTTCCAAGTGCACTTTCAGGCTGCTGAGCAACTGCAGATGCAGGCAGATGGCTCATAACAACACTATTCTACCAACTTACTCATACAAAGTGTTGCTAATAGAGCCATGCGAGTAATATTACAGACTCTCTTCCCAGTCCTACTACAAGTTGAGTGACCATTCATGTTGCAAACTAACAAGTCAGCTTCAGCACCTTCAGTTATGCCGGAAGGCAAATAGGGAAAAGAAAATAGGAGTGATACCATGCAACTCTACCATTGGTAGCATGGACTGTAGATTTCTCTAAATTTTTAGGCAATCCTGCTGACTCAAACAAGTTTCTTCTAGAAAAACTTATGGTTTTCTATTGCCCTGATACACAGAAAGAGAGCCTCATCCTATTTGCAATACCCCACTCCAACAAAAGCAGAGAGTACATCATCCCATTTGCAATAGGAGACTTCAAAAGCAGAACATGTATTAAAATCTTGTTGAAAAGATGCTTTAACCACTTTACATATGGCAAAATCACAGACACCTATTCACTTTATTTCAAAACAGAGGTAGGGAGCGGTGCAAGCGCCAACCTGAGGACAGAAAGTTTGGAAGAGCCTGGCCCTCGCAGTAACCCCATGACACCTCCACAGGCACCCTGAGGCTGAAAAGCACTCCCACCTGATCCCAGTGCCTGCTCACCTCAGCCTTCCCTCCCCCCATCAACCAGAAAGGGCCAACCCTCACCAAGGCAGCTCTCGGGAGTTCTTAACAGGATTACGAACACAAGGTGATAAGAACAGCAGCTCTGCATTGCAAGGAGACAGGCATGCCGTTGGCTTCAAGGCACGCTGCTGTCAGGTAAGCAGTAGGTTTCTCAGTGGCAGTTTATCCAGTCTACCAAACACTAAGGGCTGTTTATGCTCCAAATTTGATCATTAGCTGCCCGAGCACCACGCAACTTAAGACTATTCTCTAGAAGCAGACCAACTGGGGCCTATTCTTTCCATGTCAGAAAAAGAGGGGGAGGGATCTACAAGGAGGGCAAATAAGCGCCCAAAGCACACCTTTGCCTAGTTCCCTTATTGCCTGCATCTTATCCTTACTGAGGGGGATTAAGTCTGGAAAAAGCTCAATTGTCTGTAACAGTGCTGTGATCCTACACTTTGCCTTTTTGGAGTTGGGTGGGACCAGACTGGGCACACAGCAGTGAGGAGTGAGCCATTCACACATGACTGAGATAGGAAGAGACACTAATAAAACCTCCGGGGCTTTCTCAGACCATCCTGTCATTCAGTATAAGAATCACAGAGGAAATAACTCCACCTTACCTGAGCTGAGCATTGAAAATAGTCAAGCTCCAACATTAAATGAGTAGACACTTCCTCAAGCACAAGTTAGCAGTACGGAAATAGGCTACGTGGTTTTTATATTAGCACCCAGTTTCAACAGAAAACATTAGCAAGATCAAGAAGAGAGAGGCATGTTTTACAGTGGCTAACATAGAGTTTAAGGAGAATTTCACTATGGTACTCCTTTGTTCAAGGCAGATTTTCAATCAAGAGGCACCAAGGACAGGTTTTTCATGGCAGAAAGCTTATTCTTTAAAGCAACATCTGTTGCCAGTTACAATAGCTATATGAATACTCTGAGCCCTTACTACAACATACTCATAATACAGAGTTAAAGGTTATAATATCTAGACAATCAGATACGGTAGTCCATGACATTATCAGAAACATGAGTGAACAGGATGCCTGCATTAAACTTCCAGCAAAACAGTTTTCAGTGACCACACAGGAGCCAGGAGAGAACATTAAGATTTCACAGCCTTTTAAAGAAAGTACTTTCCACACACTTCAAGGAAAAACCCACCACTGCACATAGTGCCAGGAACCAAGTGCTGCTGCAGCAGATCAAGGGTGTCCCAGCCATCCCAAGGAAGAGCATTTCCATTGCTGCTCTTACCTGCCACAGCACCTACTCAGCAAGGGCAGTGGAATTTCAAACCCTTTTGCACAAGGGCTGCTGCAATGCACCCTCTCCACCCTTTGTAAGCTTTGTAGCTTAATTGAAGTTCAGGCATATAGTTCTAAGCTAGAAACAACTGTTTTACTAATCAAATCATTATTACTCTGATATATTTGCCTTTATCCACAGACAGATTTCAGCATGGACCAAACCTGTAAGCTTTTCCCATCCTGTGTTTGGACCAGCCACTGCCTAATCATCAGAATCCAATTAGAGAAGGTCTTAAAACTAGCTAGCAAAAACAGGTAATGAATTTAAACCCTATATACGATAAACTTAAGATGTGGGATCATGAACTAAAATAGGTGTTGAAAGCACAAGTAAAAGGAAACAATGTTTACTATTAGTTTCTCCTAGATTTTTTTACTAGTAGATTCTCCTAGATCTGGGCCTCTTGACCGCACTCGGTGACCAGCAAGAGCAGCCATCACAGTCCAGGAAGAACCACAACAGATGACAGGTTCAGTGTTCTCCGTGCAACTGGAGGTCTACCCCGAGTGTTTTGAGTCTCAAACTGGAAGTACTTGGAAACGTGTGGGATTTATTATTCCAGATACATGCACCAGAAGTAGAGCTCCAGTAGAGATGAGAATATACAAATACAGTAAACACTCCTAGGCTGCTGTACGGCAAGCTGACCGTGATGTGACTCTAAAGGCTCTCATTACAGAGATCTGCAGTTCAGTGTCTGAATCTCACCCCTGGTCTCACCATCCCTAGATGTCAGGACTTCTGCGAATGACTTGATATTCCTCTAATTCTGGAAGTCTCTCCATCCAGGCTTTCTGTGCTTCTATTTTGATTCCTGTAGCATCTTTCACTCAATAGTCTAAAGATGAGCCAGAGAAAACAATTAAATTGCACCCCCTAAAAAAATTTCCTATTGAAGACCAAGCATCAAGTTACTGGAACCAAAGCTGAGCGCAAGTGGGAAAACAAAAAGACTCTTTCACTACAAAAGTGGCCACACAGTCAGGTCTTGCATACAGACCCCCTTTCCATGTTGTTAGGAGAGGATTAGCCGAGAGAGACAACTCAAGGCAGATGCGATGAGCACAAAAGCTCCACTTCCCTTTCCTGTGAACCATGTGGCTGCAGGCCTGGGGATCCTGCCTGGATAGTTAGGGTTACTCCCAAGTCTCACCCACAGCCTGTTACTGCTCCCCATCATTTTGCTCAAAATGCTTTGATATTTTTACCATTTCCTAAGGGCTGACTATGACTAGGTATCCACTGTAAAGCCTCAAGCCTGCAATGGAAGGAGGTTGTTAGGGGGAAGATGGTTTGCACATGAGCTCAGTACCCCCATTTCTAAGCAGGCACCCAGAACCAGGCAATTAATTGGCCGCTGGCAGTGAAGGCAGTAAACGTGCCTGTTGCACAAGTGCATGACCACAGAGTGATAGAGTTTGCCCCTTTCCTCGAGTCCCCAGCTCCTCCCAACTATGTTGGGCTCATGCATCAAGAATTTACCACTCACTCCCTCTCCACATTTTTGCCGGCGAGGGAGAAGCAAGGAGACAGAGAGGCTGCTCCTTTGGTATTTTTGCTCACTGCTTCCATGGTGCAGTGACATCCTAAACAATACCAACCAAGCTCTACCAGATTTTTGGAAGTCTTAATTCAAGAGACCTTGTAACACCCCCGTGCGGTTAAGAAAAGGATATTGGCTCATGCCACCCACCAGTGAAACAGACACCCCTAGGCTGGAACGAAGCAGCTGTATGACACCATGCAGCAACACTTCACAGCATTTTAGGGTAGAAAGCAATTAACCTTTGGCTGAATCCCCTTAGCTCCAAGCTACAAAAAGAGTGTTCTGTTTTCTTCTTTACCCCCCACCTCCCCCAAGTCTGCACAGCTCTGGTGTTCTCATTATCTCACTGACCTGGCTGCTTTCTGAACCCTGAAATGGAGAGCAACAGTTGTCATCAAATAAATGGGCTCTCTATTTAGATATTAATTTTGGGTTTTTCTTGCTTCTGCTCCATAGTAGTGGCAGCCGATTCAGACAAAATTAGGGTGAGGCTGTAGTGCATTGTTTTTCTGTTCAGACAGTAAATACACTAGAGCGGAGATGTACCTGAGATCTCAGCTGTACTTTAAAGCAAGTTCAGGTCCTCTTTACAGATCTGAAAAGAGCAGCTACTTCAGCTGAGGGAAGACGTCTTTCTGCTCACTGCTACTTCTTTCTAGGTCTTAGAATTTAGTTCTATTTTCTGTCCTTACACAGAACCTTCATCTTCAGGTCCAACCCTAAGACAGAGCTTCCCAGAATCCAAGTCCGCCAGCTACATTGTGGAAGCATGGAAATCCCAGCAGTCCGCTGTCCCTTGGGTTTTAAGCCCTGAATGAATATCCTGTATAGCACAGGCAAAGAGTGAACGATCTCAAAAATCAGAAGGAAGATAAGTGAAGATTTAGGAATAAAATCTGGGTCTGAGTTAACAAGTGGGATGCCTCACAGGCAGAGAATGTGTTCCTCTCAATTAAAGACTACCATCAATTTAAGACAGGCCTGGTGAGTCCTGCCCTTGAAGGACCAGTACCTCCATCATCTAGGCTTAACTCTAGTCAACTCCTGTGCCACAGCAGCATGGCCACCTCTGTGCACTTCAGCACAAGCTCTCTGCTTCTGCTGAGGCAAATATTTGGTTTGTGTTGTCCTAAAAACATGCACCAAACTTTCCATAGTTGCATGCAAGCCCTGAATTTAAGTAAGGCCAGTTCCTAGCCAACATCAAGGAGATGCATTAAATGACCTTAGGGATTACGTTACATAGAGAAAAGCAGCACCTACACAGATAAAACTGCTAATCAGCTTAATTCTATTAGTCTTCCATACTCTTCCATAAAACACATTCATAAACAGGTATGGTTTGTAACTGCATCACTTCAAGCAGTTAAAGAAACCACTCTGACACCTTCATTTTGGTGCACGTGTCTAACAGTAACCTTTCCCACAGCATGCTCTGTTCTGAGCCATCAGAAATTGGAAGCTTTGGTGCCAATTTGGAAATTGGTGGCTGAGGCCGTGGTCACCTGCAGTAGCACTGGGCAAGCACAGCCAGACCAGCAGCAGTTTATGAACTGGAGGGGGGGAAATGCAAAGTCAGCCTGACACAGGAGGAAATATATTTGTAGCTTTGGAAGGCACCCTCAGGAGTGGTCTTTCCAGTAACCTTCAGGCACCACTAAGACCTGCCTGGTCATAGGGCCAGCAAGTGCATGCTCCCTCCAACTTGGTGAGAAGAGCAAGCCCACTGCAGATCCTCAGCCCCAGGCCAAAACCTATTTTCCTACCTTTTGTTTCCATCACCCAATTGATACAAGACCTTTCACTCGCCCTTCCCAAATTAGGGTTCTCAGTGAAGGAGTGAGCCAGATTAGAGCCACATAAAGCTACCTGGGTATAACTCTGCCTCTTGGGTTGGCTTCAGGTAGTTACTCATGTGAGCCTGTCAGCCCCAAAATCTGGTCACAGGCAGCGAGGGTCCCTGGGCCATGCTGTGCCTGGCCACTGCACCTCCCCTTGGGCTGCAAAACACCTCGGGCTGTATCTGCACAACAGCACAGGCGGTGCCCACCCAGGTCAGCAGCAGGATCACCACTGAACTGCTGACAGCCGGTAACACCTTTCCTAGGTGTTATAGAAGTAGATTTGAGTATAATCCAATGCCCTCCAATTCCCATTGTAGATTTGCCATCATAGTCAAACATGAGTCTGTTACATTCATCCTTTCCAATACCTGAAGTCTCTTTTGCCTTAGTTATCTACAGAAAAGGCTGCTGTTAAGTGCTCCTTCGGGAGGCAAACAAGGAGTCAGAAGACAAAAGAAGTCAGAAGAGTCAAAAGAAAGCAGTGCTTTCCTAAGAGAGTCACTAGAGTGATGCAGGCAGGAAGAGAGTCTGCATTATCAGATACACTGCTAGTGGGCTTAAAGGAGATGGAATCCATAAAACCTCCAGGAATTCCAGCAGGCTGGGTACCCGGGATCACTTTCACAGTTTAGGAAACAGTTTCATCTCAACCCCCACAAACTGACCTTGGCAGAACATAGAAAGTTTGCACATAACAGCCATGTTTCTGCTGTGAGTAATCCAGTAATCTAAGCTAATGCTCCATTTTGTTGGTGGAACAAAATATTTTATTATCATATGAATAAGACATTGGGGGGAGGGGGGGGGGAGGGAGGCGCAGGGGGGAACCCACTAAACCACATTAAAATTATATTGATGAGAATTTCTTAAGTCCATTTAACAAGATCCTCCTACCCGTGGAATTTCATCATTTTGTGCATCTTCATGTCTTTCACACATAATTTTCAGTTTTACACATTATCACATTTTTTCCAATACACCAGAAGCAAAGTATGTATGCTCAGGCTGAAACTATGTATGCAGAGCAGTTAAATGGGGGAGTATCTTCTTCAGAAACAACTTAGCATGGGTCTTTTGATTAGTCACAGCTCAGAGAAAGAAGAGAAGGCGAGTGACTCTACATTCACAGACAACATACACAGCCTTACAGCAATATCTTCCTTTTGCTCTCCATCTTGTCAAGTCTATCGCATACACTCAGAGGTAATCTCATTGAACTCCGCAGTTCAGGTTAGAGACTGACTGTGCACCTGACCATGACAGGAGACCATTGCCTGCTGCTGGCCAGCGAGGGAAGGAACAGCACGCTGGGACACGCAGAAGTGGAGAGTATTGCTTACATACCTGCCATCTTATCCAATCAGCTAGGGTAAAAATATAGAGTACTACATTTAGGGGGTTGTAGCTAAGTTGTATTTCTGGTTTTCACTCGTTTTGTCTTCCAACTTAACTAATTACAGCAACTCTCCAAAACAGAGTCTAAGCAAATGCAGACTTAAGCATCTAATGAGGACAATTCAGGAGTCTCACCTGTGTCCTATAAAAGCTCTAAGACTGCACACCAATACTCTGCGTGGCTTGCTTTCATCTCTTAGAAAAGAAAGCAACTTCAGCAAGTAATCTGGGCTAACTACATGAAAATTAGGTCAGGTACCTTATCTATATTAGTCACACTTGTAATCTTTTCAGATGACCTCTGAGATATAGCAGTTTCTGGAAATAAGAACTAACAGATTTGGACAAATAAGCTGTAACTTGGGGGGTGGGAGCAGTGAGAAGTATTTCAAGACTGATGAGGAGTTTAAGTCCAGTGGATGAGAGATGCCTGCTTTTCTAATGAGACAAGGTGCCTATTTCCAGCCCAGCTGGGCCAGGTAACACGAACTGTTATAGTTTGCTTATATTTAAAAGCCTGAATCTAGAGCCAGTGACAAGCTGGCTTTGCCACAGCAAAATGAAGGAAGTGAAAGCATGAAGGACAGATTTAAGTTGTGGTATGCCTTTGAAGCTCTTGTGTGCATTTGGTGTTAGAAGGATCTACGGAGAAAAGGAGAAATAATGCATTAAGTTAGTGGCATCCAAGTTCATATAGCTTGTGGCTTTGCAAGTTCTCACAGAATTAGCACATTCACATGCATTAAAGGGTAGGTATATAAATACCTTTGTCTGCATTAATGGCATGCTTATTAGTACCAATAGTATTCATGGGCAACCCTTTTCTCCTGCCTCTTCCACACAGACACTGTAATATTCTGAACTGTATTAAAATTAGTAATTCATGGGAGATGCTCCCAACAGTAGTTGAAGCTTTTCCCTTCCAAAACCTCAGTCACTGTGCTGTGAGTTCAAACACACAGGAGCACCTTGCAAAGGACGACTGCTCAGCCTTCCAAAGAATTTGACAGCAAAGACAGGAGCTGATGTAGTGATGAGGAAGTTAAAGGTGACTGATGGTTTCCCAACATCTCAAACACAGCAGGTAAGGTCAAGGTCATCAGTCCTTAGGCAGTAGACACAGCATAAAGCTAGCTAGCACAGTTTGTGCCTGACAGATGCACATCGATGGGCAGGCTGTGCCCAGAGGGGTGAGCAGTTACACACACCACACTTGCCACCATCAGAGGTTCTGCAGCTTTTAGGTTGACATCATGCAACTGCAGCTTTTCAATATGGAAAGTTTGACCCCCTATGGTTACTCATACCTCCATGGTCCAAACCAACACAAGGAAAAGAAAAGGAAAAGAAAAAACATCCTCTCTCCTAGCTGTTCCCGTCTGAAAGGTGAAGCCAGGCATGGATTCACTGCTGAAAGCCAGAGGCTAAAGAGCAGTCCATCAGGACTCCATGCACACCAGCTAGGATAACTAGCACAGAGTGAAGGTGAGCCACTCCACAGGAAGAGGCAACTAACTCCTCTGGCGCAGAAAGAAAAGGCACAGCTCAGAGGTGTCTGCATACGGGTTCTCCACAGAGTGTTCCCAAAATGGTGCAGTAGACAGTACCCCATCTATGCTCCCCACACACACACAGATGAACCTTGAAGCGGCATTCCCCAAGATGGGGGTGAAAGTGTTATTTCCAGCTCCCATGCTTAGGCTCACAGCTCCTACCTGACAGTGACTCGTGTCAGTCACACTTGCAGCACACAGGCTTCCACAGCTCTCCCCATGCATGTACATACAGGCTTTTTGCTCTTGCAAAGAGGGAAGCAAATCAAGGAGAAAGGCATTCAGCCCTATGTTATTTGGCAATGCTGAGAGTGACAGAACGTGTATTAAGCAGCTAGTGCGAACCCACTATGCAATAACTAACAAGCTCCTGGAAGATCTATAAAGTGCCCTTTCATTCTTGCCTGCCCTCAGATGGTGTCCTGGTTCCGGTGGGGATAGGGTTAATTTTCCCTGGTATTCCATGCCATGTGAGCCACGCCCACCCTGAGCTGCCGGGGGAGGGGACAGGAAGTTGCTGCTTAAAAGCGGGCTGGGGCGTCCCGGGGCCGGCCGGTCGGCGAGCGGTGGGGAGCGGCGGTTCCGTAATCGCGTTTGTATATTCCCCTGTCCGTGGTGTTGTTGTTGTTTGCCTGTTCCCTTTGCTGTTCTGTTAAACTGCCTTTGTCCCAACCCAAGAGTCTTGCCTTTTCTTACGATCCTTCCTCTATTAGGAAGGCACGTGCGAGCGGCACGTGGTTCTTTGTTGCCATCTGAGACTAAACCACGACAGTCCTTTTTGGCGCCCAACGTGGGGCACGAAGGGTTGAGATAACGACAGAATCCAACTAGAACGTGGAAAAAATGGTTTTGGTTTTTTTTTTTTTCTTGTATGCATTTATTTTATTAGGTAAATAGTCACTGGTCATCATGTTGCTTGGTCTGTTCTCATGGCTGTGTTACATAAATTCCTATATGGCTTATGTACTCCCTGCGATGCTGTTTACCATGTCTGGAAGAGGGATGAGGATTATCATTCTGCTGTCCTGTGCGATATCTGTTTATGATATGATAACATCACTGTTCAGACGGCTATTTTGGGGTGTTTATGTGGTTTTGTTGTCCTGTCCGTACATTGGACACTGTCTCTCAGAATTTGTTAATAGTTTCCCCAGCCCTTTTGCCTCCCTTTTCTCCTTCGGGTCAGGTATGACAGCTTTTGAGAATCTTGAATATCCTTGGGACACTCAAACCAGCGTGTTCCTAGTGTTATGTCTCCTGAATACGTTCCAGGTCTTGTTTAGGGTTAAGCAACTATTTAAGACTACCACCCGGAGATCTGCTCCGAGGCTGGATAGTCAGGGGTGGCATGGCATGTGGGAGAGCATGGGCAGGTACCTAGAGAACTACTCACCTCCAATGGTCTGGGAGTTCACCCCTGAACAATTACAGGACCCTGATAAAGTGGTAGAATATTTGAAGGGAAAATGCTGTGGCTATTCTAGAGAGGCACAACTCACCGCGCTGTGCTGGGCCCTGGCCAGTATCTACCAGGCACTGCTCAGAATTATGCAGCACCCTCAAGGGGAAGAGATGCAAACCAGACTGGCGGACACTGCGGCTACTGCAGCCCCTGCGGCGGACACTGCGGCTACTGCAGCCCCTGCGGCGGACACTGCGGCTACTGCAGCCCCTGCGGCGGACACTGCGGCTACTGCAGCCCCTGCGGCGGACACTGCGGCTACTGCAGCCCCTGCGGCGGACACTGCGGCTACTGCAACCCCCGTGGTAGCCACTGCCACTGAACCAGGAAACCAACCCGTGCCGGTATCAGTTGCCCCCATACAGAAGAAGAAGTACACAAAGAAATCAGTTCGCTTAGTAAGAGATGATGATGAACCAGGGCCATCACGAGAGCAGGAGGAAGAGGCAGAACCAGAGATAATTACTCGATCCCTATCCTTGAGTGAGCTGCGGGATATGCGAAAAGATTTCAGCCGACTTTCAGGCGAGCACATTGTCACCTGGCTGCTCCGGTGCTGGGATAATGGGGCCAGTAGCCTGGAATTAGAGGGTAGGGAGGCCAGGCAGCTGGGATCCCTGTCTAGGGAAGGCGGCATTGACAAGGCGATTGGGAAAAAGACCCAAGCCCTCAGCCTCTGGAAACGACTCCTGTCAGGCGTGAGGGAGAGGTACCCCTTCAGTGAGGATGTTGTATGTCAGCCAAGCAAGTGGACTACCATGGAAAGAGGTATCCAGTACCTGAGAGAATTAGCCGTGCGGGAGATGATTTATTATGACTTGGACAATGCTGACTTACCCACAGACCCTGATGAGGTGCGATGCACAAGGCCCATGTGGCGGAAGTTTGTACGGAGCGCACCATCGTCATATGCCAACTCCCTGGCAGTAATGGAATGGAAAGGTGAAGAGGGACCAACAGTGGATGAGGTAGCTGGCCGGCTCCGGCGATATGAAGAAAGTCTCTCTTCCCCCCTTGTCTCAGCTGTGGAGAAATTGTCGCGGAAGGTCCAGCAACTTGAAGAGAATATGTTCTACTCCCCACCTGCACGGGCCAGCATCTCAGCTATTAGAAGCAGGCATTTCCCCACTCAAGAGAGAGAGTACAGAGGGTACACACCACGAGGCACCCTGTGGTTCTACCTGCAGGACCACGGAGAGGACATGAGGAAGTGGGATGGACGACCTACTTCGATCCTGCGGACACGGGTACAGGAGTTGCAAGGAAGGACAACCACAAAAGGGGATCCCTCCAGGAAAAGTGCCGCCCCAGTTTCCAGTGGGCCGTTCCCCAGACAAAGCAGAAGGCCTGATCTTGCTTCTGATCCTCTTGAAGGAACTTCCAAGTCATTTATGCAAGAAGTGAGTAATGGATACTATGATGAGTATTAGGGGGGCCCTGCCTCCGGCCAGGTGGAGGAAAGGGACAACCGGGTTTATTGGACGGTGTGGATTCGATGGCCTGGCACATCAGACCCACAGGAGTATAAGGCTCTAGTGGACACGGGTGCGCAGTGTACTTTAATACCATCAAGCTATAGAGGGGCAGAACCCATTTGTATTTCTGGGGTGACAGGGGGATCCCAAGAGTTGACTGTACTGGAGGCAGAAGTGAGCCTAACTGGGAATGAGTGGCAAAAGCATCCCATTGTGACTGGCCCAGAGGCTCCATGCATCCTTGGTATAGATTACCTCAGGAGAGGGTATTTTAAGGACCCAAAAGGGTACCGCTGGGCCTTTGGCATAGCTGCTTTGGAGACAGAGGAAGTTAAACAGTTGTCTGCCTTGCCTGGTCTTTCGGAGGATTCTTCTGTTGTGGGGTTATTGAGGGTCAAAGAACAACAGGTGCCGATTGCTACCACAACGGTGCATCGGCGACAGTATCGCACTAACCGAGACTCTCTGATTCCCATCCATGAGCTGATTCGTCAACTAGAGGTTCAAGGAGTGATCAGCAAGACTCGCTCCCCCTTTAACAGTCCCATATGGCCGGTGCGAAAATCTAATGGAGAGTGGAGGCTAACTGTAGACTATCGTGGTCTGAATGAAGTCACGCCACCGCTGAGTGCTGCCGTGCCGGACATGCTAGAACTGCAGTACGAACTGGAGTCCAAGGCAGCCAAATGGTATGCCACGATTGATATAGCGAATGCATTCTTTTCAATCCCTTTGGCAGTAGAGTGCAGGCCACAGTTTGCTTTCACTTGGAGGGGCGTCCAATATACCTGGAATCGACTGCCCCAGGGGTGGAAACACAGTCCCACCATTTGCCATGGACTGATCCAGACTGCACTGGAACAGGGTGAAGCTCCAGAACATCTGCAGTACATTGATGACATCATTGTATGGGGAAACACAGCAGAAGAAGTTTTTGAGAAAGGGAGTAAAATAGTCCAAATCCTTCTGAACGCTGGTTTTGCTATAAAGCGAAGTAAGGTCAAGGGACCTGCGCAGGAGATCCAGTTTTTAGGAATAAAATGGCAAGATGGACGCCGTCAGATTCCAATGGATGTGATCAACAAAATAGCAGCTATGTCTCCACCAACTAGTAAAAAGGAAACACAGGCTTTTTTAGGTATTGTGGGTTTTTGGAGAATGCATATCCCAGATTACAGTCAAATTGTAAGCCCTCTGTATCAAGTAACCCGGAAGAAGAATGATTTTAAATGGGGTCCTGAGCAACGACAAGCTTTTGAACAAATCAAACAGGAAATAGTCCATGCAGTGGCCCTGGGGCCAGTCCGGGCAGGACAAGATGTTAAAAATGTGCTCTATACCGCAGCCGGGGAGAACGGCCCTACCTGGAGCCTCTGGCAGAAAGCACCAGGGGAGACTCGAGGTCGACCCCTAGGGTTTTGGAGTCGTGGATACAGAGGATCCGAAGCCCGCTACACTCCAACAGAAAAAGAGATATTGGCAGCATATGAAGGGGTTCGAGCTGCTTCGGAAGTAGTTGGTACAGAAGCACAGCTCCTCTTAGCACCTCGACTGCCGGTGCTGGGTTGGATGTTCAAAGAAAGGGTCCCCACCACACATCATGCAACCGATGCTACATGGAGTAAGTGGATTGCACTGATCACGCAGCGAACTCGAATGGGAAACCCCAGTCGCCCAGGAATTCTGGAAGTGATCATGGACTGGCCAGAAGGCAAGGATTTCGGAATGTCACCAGAGGAGGAGGTGACGCGTGCAGAAGAGGCCCCACCATATAATAAACTGCCAGAAAATGAGAAGAAATATGCCCTGTTCACTGATGGGTCCTGCCGTATTGTGGGAAAGCATCGAAAGTGGAAGGCTGCTGTGTGGAGTCCTACACGACGGGTTGCAGAAGCCAGTGAGGGACAGGGTGAATCGAGCCAGTTTGCAGAGGTGAAGGCTATTCAGCTGGCTTTGGACATTGCTGAGCGAGAAAAATGGCCAGTACTTTATCTCTACACTGACTCATGGATGGTGGCAAATGCTCTGTGGGGGTGGTTACAGCAGTGGAAGCAGGGCAACTGGCAGCGCAGAGGCAAACCCATCTGGGCTGCTGACCTATGGCAAGATATTGCTGCCCGGATAGAGAATCTGGTTGTGAAAGTACGCCATGTAGATGCCCACGTACCGAAGAATCGGGCCACGGAGGAACATCAGAACAACCAGCAGGTGGATCGGGCCGCCAGGATTGAAGTGGCTCAGGTGGATCTGGACTGGCAACGTAAGGGTGAACTATTCATAGCTCAGTGGGCCCATGACTCCTCAGGCCATCAAGGGAGAGATGCGACATATAGATGGGCTCGTGACCGAGGGGTGGACTTGACCATGGACGCTATTGCACAGGTCATCCATGAATGTGAGACATGCGCTGCGATCAAACAAGCCAAGCGTTTGAAGCCTCTTTGGTATGGAGGGCGATGGCTGAAATACAAATATGGGGAGGCCTGGCAGATTGATTATATCACACTGCCACAAACCCGTCAAGGCAAGCGCTATGTGCTCACAATGGTGGAAGCAACCACTGGATGGCTGGAAACATACCCTGTGCCCCATGCCACTGCCCGGAACACTATCCTGGGCCTTGAAAAGCAAGTCCTGTGGCGACATGGTACCCCAGAGAGAATTGAGTCGGACAACGGGACTCATTTCCGAAACAGCCTCATAGACACCTGGGCCAAAGAGCATGGTATCGAGTGGGTGTATCACATCCCCTATCACGCACCAGCCTCTGGGAAGATAGAACGATACAATGGACTGTTAAAAACTACACTGAGAGCAATGGGTGGTGGGACTTTCAAACACTGGGATACACATTTAGCAAAGGCTACCTGGCTAGTTAACACCAGGGGATCTAACAATCGGGCTGGCCCTGCCCAATCAAAACTTCCACGTACCGTAGAAGGGGATAAAGTCCCCGTAGTGCACATGAAGAATATGCTAGGGAAGACAGTCTGGGTTAGTCCTGCCTCAGGCAAAGGCAAACCCATCCGTGGGATTGCTTTTGCCCAAGGACCTGGGTGCACTTGGTGGGTGATGCGGCAGGATGGGGAAGTCCGATGTGTACCTTATGGGGATCTGATTTTGGGCGAGAATAGCCAATGAATCAGATTGTGTGCTGTTAATTGCTAAGTAACACTGTATGTCCTCATTGCTATAATTACTATCAGTTGTACTACAAGTAAGGCACAGGGATGATGGGATAAGAACTGATCTCAGCAGCTGGCGCCCAGCAGTTTCCTCAAGATCTACATCTTCAGCCCACGGACCGCGTGCATGAGCCACACCAGGTGCACCAGTCACAAGCTCCGAAAAATACAGCATGCAACAGACCAGCACCACCAAGCATCTCACCTGCCCTGAGAGACTGTTCTAACAGATGGAGCCCAAAGCTGTGGATTAAAAGAACTCAACGGACACTTTGGAGGGATGACCCATAAACTAAGGGCATTATATGTGTGTATACCTGCTGGGCATGGCATAGATGGTATGGAATAAGGGGTGGATAATGTCCTGGTTCCGGTGGGGATAGGGTTAATTTTCCCTGGTATTCCATGCCATGTGAGCCACGCCCACCCTGAGCTGCCGGGGGAGGGGACAGGAAGTTGCTGCTTAAAAGCGGGCTGGGGCGTCCCGGGGCCGGCCGGTGGGCGAGCGGTGGGGAGCGGCGGTTCCGTAATCGCGTTTGTATATTCCCGTCCGTGGTGTTGTTGTTGTTTGCCTGTTCCCTTTGCTGTTCTGTTAAACTGCCTTTGTCCCAACCCAAGAGTCTTGCCTTTTCTTACGATCCTTCCTCTATTAGGAAGGCACGTGCGAGCGGCACGTGGTTCTTTGTTGCCATCTGAGACTAAACCACGACAGATGGGCAGGTGCAGGCAGTAAGGCAGGAGTGTAGAAAGAAACTCTTAGCCCTCCAGACAGTATAGTCTCCAAAGCTGATATTATGGTCAAACAGTACAACCCATAAACCAGCCCTTTTCTGTCTGTCATCATTCTTGCCTTATTGTCCTGGGCTTTGATTTGTCCGCTGTGAGCGGGCATGCTCCATTTCTCAGCCACATGCCAGCAAACATGCTGGCATGCCGCCCACCCTAAATACCGTGTAGGCAGGATGGCGCCTTCAATACTTAAAACAATATTTAATGTTTTACATCATTGTGGGCCTGTAGATTATTTTCTAAACCCATGAAGCAACAGTGGATCAGCATGTGGCTTGCTAATGCTGCACAAGGAAATAATGCATGAGGGGAAGAGATCAGCGTGGAGCACTTGAAATTACAGTTGGCTTTAGCTATAGAATAACGTATAGCCTGTGATGACCTACACATCTCAGACTCCACTGTGCATCTAACAGTGGACTCTAAGAAAGTCACATATGGCAGAAAGCCTGCCCAAGCAGCAGACAGTTTCAGTATTCTAGTTCTACCCTCCCAAATCTTTGAAGAAAAGTTTCTTTAGGAACTGCTTAGATGAATAGAATTGCTAAATATTAGTAGGGACATTGTTTTCAGAAGAGAGGACACGGGTGTAAGGTAAAAACCTCAAATACAAGCCCACTTCTCATGCACAAGGAAGAAAAAAATAAATCAACATGACAGGCAGGGAATGACACACACTGGTTGATGCTGACATACCACAGATGTTCTTTCTGCCACTAGTGTTAAAAGTCACCTTAAAGACCTGAGCGAACACCATGGCACTGAAGTGATTAAGATAGTGGTATAAAATGCAAGAGTTCAAGAACAGTATCAAAAGTGAAAACTGTTAGCATTTGTTTATAGGAGAAAGTTGCCTCAAACCACCTGAGGATATCTTACACTGTCTTCCCATCTATATTTCCTTGTTCAGTGATCAACTCTGTTATGAAATTAATTTTGCAGGATTAGTGATGAGTCCCTTTTGGTTGCCTTATGCTTGTCACTGCTGAGGGTGACAGCAAGGAGCATATCGGCATTTCCAGAACAGAAGTCTGACAATAAAAAAAGAATCCAAGATGAACAGTGAGGTCCACCGACCTCTCAAGTTCAAGCAACACTGAAGTCTCAAATACTGCAGTTCGAGAAGCCACCCATACATTTGCATAGTAACTCCTTAGTAGATACTTAAAGCTGAAACTAACATAGTAGACACTGTAGGTACCTAGATTGCCCCCCACAGCCACCACAAGGAAACTAAGCAGCAAAGGAGAGAAGTTTCTCTTCAAGATGAGGAGCTGACAAAAAGAGGGATTAGCCATTTCGCTATGCCAGCAGCCACCTCTGAAATCCAAGTGCCTTGGTCCCACTCAGATCCTAAATACAAATAGAAGCTATTCTTGTCATGGTGACCAGTCCTGTGCTTTTCAGTAGAGTCACTTTAACAAGATGATGAAGACTTAGCCCTGGCTATCCGGTTGCGGTCATTGACCAGAAGTGACCGAGAGCACCATGGACACTAAGATCAAGTAGACCATAGCAGACAGCTCTTCCCCAGAAGGAGACACCGATAGCAGAGCAGCTCATCTTTGTTCCAGTACCAAAAATCTTTAGAACCAGGCTTCAAAGAAAATTTAAGCATATTTAAGTGCATTTAATTTCAACAGTTAGCATTTAATTACTTGTCTGAACTGACCATAAACTCAAGTAGTGTTGGGCAAGGTTTAACTAGGAGAGGCTTCCCAGATTATTTGGGGGTGCCAGTCCTGCCCCGTCCCCATTCCCCTCCCCCAGTGCTAAAGAAAGCACTATATTTTGAAGTTACATCTGCATGGGAACTCAGGTACTGCACGACAGTTATGTTTGTTAGCTTTTCCAATTCATATTCTTCACTCAGGGCTCAGAACTATTTTTGGATCCACAAACTTGAATTTGGAGCCCTTTTTCAGCTCTGCCGGGCTCACAGGACAGTGTCAGCAGCTTTGTAACATACATGCTCACCCTACTGGTCGCACATAGAGGTAGAGACCCCCACGGTCCCTCCCACAGGTACTCTGGAGTTGTAAATGACTTCTGAACTCTACTCTGAAAAAAAAAGATTTCTTGCTTTTATTTAGAAAAATAAGTTTAAAAATCCCCCAAACTGAAGTGGTCTCCTGTTCTTAGAACACATTAATGCTTTCTTCATTCTCTAAGAAGTTTTTCTGGCCCCAGTTAATTTTCCCCCGCCTGTCCAGCTACCAAACTGAAGAAAATAACCAATTTTTATTCACACACCTCTGGTTTTCAGCAGAAGTCTGTTCAAAGGAAGCTTCACCATGTAGCCTTCAGTACTAGTATCTTCTCAATACTTCAAGAGCCTCCCCACATACACTTCTCAGTGCTTTTCCTCTTCAAAGAGGACTGACTACTGAAGTCACCTAGCAGCATCTTCCCTGCTTATTTACAGTACGGCAGAAAAATGCATTTTTGAAGTTATCTGTACCCTAGCAAGTGTCATTACCTCACACGCAGTGCAACTCATTCTTTTTACACTGAACTATTCTATTTTACTTAATGGCATTTTTCTGTTATTTCTCTGTAGAGACTTGGAACTGTTGCTGAATACAAAAACGCATCTACAACACTTGTGCTCCAGAGATATATGCCTACCCTATGACTCCAAAATTACTTCCTCTAAAATTTGATAGGGAGATGTGTACTACTTTGTAGTATGATCCATTTCAACTGTGTTACAGCAAGGTAGGTAATCCTACACTGTCCCAGTTTTATAAGAATCCAGGCAATTTGAATTAATAGCATAAAAGTATAGCACTTACCATAAACATGGAACAGTTGCTTTATTGCACTTGTCAAATGCATTCCTCTCTTTGGTCACAGTTATGGTCAAAGAATTTAACAAAAAATTAACAAGCAATTCATAATAAAAGGGAACTCAAAAAAAGTCAAAGCTGGAGAAAGCATCACATACCCTACATGTTTGAATTCTTATGTTTTTTCCAGCCTGGGTCACACTCTTAGGTCAGCAAGTTTCTTATAAGCCCCATCCCTCATTCAGTACAAATTCCAGAGTGGAAAGGACACCAGAGAGGCTCTTCCCTTCAGCCTCCCGATAAATACAGAGTGACTAAACAAGCAGTTCTAGAGGTGTTTACCAAGCTCATTTCAAACTGTTTTTCTGGCTGTATCTAAACTGCCCCATAGACCAGCCAGGAAGAAAGAGCCATCCTCACCATCTCACCTACTGAAACATGCTTATGACCAGCTTTATGGTGGGCACCACTGCCTGTGGCAAGTCTCAATGCTCCCAGGGCTTAGCGCACCTTTGGGTACTTCGCATGGCCTCCAGCTACTCCCCATCTGCCCTACGGTGACGGGGGATGACAGCTTGAGAAGTATCGCCTCCCCCAAACTCTTCCAAGGGCCAAGTGGGATCTGCAGACAGTCTGAGCTCATATTGAGTGCTGTCTCCTTACATGAATAGCAAGACAGGGTCCAGGCACCAGCTTGGCAGAGGGCTGTCCCAAAATTCGCATGCTTCAACAGGTCCACCTTGGACAAACCCCTAAGATCAAGACATTCAGAAGTATTCTGAGCCCTGACACAGAGCACCACCTCAAATCAACAAGGAGCACCACACAATTTCCTTGGGACCATCCACTCTGGAGGAAGTCATCTGAGACTGGCAGTCCACAGTTTGGAAGAGAGGACGGTAACACTTGCACTGTTCCTTTAGAAACCATTGCTGAAGGCAGAAGGTGTGGCTGGAAACAGAAACCCTCAATTTTGAGAAAAGTGAATGGATGCTGCACACAGGATAAAGATCTGCCCTATTTGCTAAACAGAAACAGAAGCAGTAGCTCTGCACAGAATGGCTGACAACATCATTGCCCAGGTTATTAACCTAGACGGCTCATCATGTGTACAGCCATCTGCCCACAGCTTAGCTTCAAGTCGCAGGTATCTGAGAGAGAGCCCACGGGCTGCCGTGCCCACACAGAGCACGGCTGGAGCGGACAAATCCTGCGGCACTGCCAGCCCCGCATCCTCATGCTGCTGCCAAGCCTCGAAGCTTGTCCACCTCATTCCAGGCTGTCCACAGAGCAAACACTTTAAAGTCTAAAATGTTCTTCTATTTTCCAGCACCAAAGAACAACAGTGGATAGAAAGAAATCTCTAACATGGTATTTAGGAAACAGACCCCTTTATTTTTAAAGTACTACAACTGATCTGAAAAATTCATGTGTTTGCTATAGTAGAGGCAAATAGCTTGACAGACCCACTATAAAACAAACAATTTCCCATTTTGATGTGGCGTGGTGGTGGTGGAAAGCATAATTTTATCTGCTTTTACTGCACTGACCTCTGAACCTTTGCATTATAATTTGAGAAGCAGCTGTGTATTTAGACTCACAACACCCTGCTACGTTCCTCAGTCTGTCCAGCCAGCGCAGAGAGCGTCTGTCACTCTCAGCGATTAGGCTGCCACCGGGGAAGACCCAGTGCCCCCTGCCCAAGACAGGTGCACACCACTGTCACATCCAACATGTGTCCTTTGGGCTTGTTACCACTGTTGTCATCAAAGCATATTATCAGTTTATTTATCAGTAAGTGCAACATCACACAAGAGACTCCCAGTAGTTTGAATTTAATTAACATCTTAGCGGTGCCTGTCAAAGGCTTCTTTTCTTCCAGAAGTGTAGCACGAAGAGTTTAAAGATAAGGTACTAGGGTCAAAGCAGAAGATGCTGCAGGAAGCTTTTTTTTTATCAAATTGAAAAATAAAATATCCTACTAAATAAAAATAATTTGAAGTAATGAAATAGATTTTTCTTCAAGTCTGCCACAGGCCTAGGCAAGAATTATTCTTGTACGCAAAGTGTAAAAGCCATAATATAGGAAAAACTCACAAAGTTTAAAAATGAAAAGTTTAAGAACCTAAGTGTCTAATACTTGTCAGTCATGGGTGTGTTTCAGTAATCCTGCAGGCCCAGGGGTCCATATGAAGGTCCCAAACACTGCCTGTTACTTGAGAAAGCAAGGGAACCTCCAGCACATTAGCATTTTGGCCCTGATCCAAGAAAGCACTTAAGCACATGCTTAACTTTAAGCACATGAGTGCTCCCACCCACATAAAAGGACCACTTATTCACTGAAAATTAAGCATCTGCAGAAATACTTTACTGTATCAGCTTCTTTGCTGAGCATCTTACAGGATTACACCCTATCAAGTGACTCTCTGGAAAAAAAAAATACCACCTAAACAGAAGTTGACTTCAGGCAGGACTGCTGACTGCCAAGAGCTGCCTAAGCACATGTGGCACTCCCCTACGGAGGCCCACGTCCTCCTCGGCTCTCACAACAGCTGCACAGCAGCAAGGAGCCTCTCCCGAGGGCAGCGCATGTTTAGGGCTGCTGTTTCAGCCTTTGCCTTGTGCTTCTAAAAAAAAAAAGTTATGTTGAAGCTATTCACTCCGACCAAAAGCTTGCCTGCTTCACTGAAGGCTGGGATGTAAAAGCACAGACCTGCTACAAGGCACTACACTGCCTACATGAAGTGAGACTTGCTTCCAGTTAACATGAACAAGGTGTTAAGATGAAAAGCGGCAGTCTCCTCCAGGTTGGTTGCTTTGGATCACACTCTAAAGACCTTAAATTATTTACAGAAGGAGGTGGCGAGGGGATAAGAGCAGCACAGGAATTAATGTATACAGGCAGAGGGTAAGCCAGTAAAAATCAATTCTAAGCAGGCTGTGGAAAGAGATTGTGTCATGTCTCCCATGTGCATTTTTGGAGGGTCATCACAATCAATCACAGATATTAAATATGGTTCAGGCTTCCACAGCAGAGTAATGCTCATCAGTTCCTCCAGCTACATTTAGAACAGTGAAGTTACTCCCAGTGATAGATTAGATATCCCTAAAAAAAAAGTCCATGTCCAAACACCCTGAAGCCCTTCCAGGATGAAGCCTGCTTATGCTTCCCTCTTTGCATTCTGGATCTCCCTCCTTGGGTAACAAACCTGGGTGCAGAAGGCGGGATCCCAGTATGAGCAACTAGGGAACTGCAGGCTCAGGTGTTCCACAAAAACCACTTAACACTACAGGTTAACCTTAAGGTTATCATGACTGTTACAGAACACAGAACTGGTTTAAAGTAATGGTTTGTTACTAATTACAAGCTACTGATACCGGTTTGTTAGTGGCAGAAGTTTAAGACGCATTTGAGGGAAGCGATGGCAGAAACAGCGAGACAGCAGTTTGTGGTTTATACAGAAATACTAATGCAACCAAGGCTGCTGGATCTGTCTGAGCAGCTCGGCTTCGAGATGGAGAATATATCCCTCCTTCGCAGTGCATCTACATGGTGCTGCCAACCCACCTTGAAGTCAGAGCATAAGCAGTAGTCAGTCCACTTTAAAGAATGTTTCTGTTTCTGCTCCAAGCTGTGCAACAGGCTGCTCCTGAGCAGAGAATTTGTATTATTTGTACTGAAGTCACAAGCTGGCCACCCACCACGCAGGTTTCCTACCTGCTGCTCCACACCAAGGCACACCCTGCGTGCAAGACACCAGCACAGGCACCTGTCAGCCCCCATGATTTGTGACCCATCTGACAAGGACGGCTGGAGCCACTGTTTACAGCCTGGTGTCACTTTTGGCTGTGTGTGTTCCAGCTGCTGTTGTTGGGAGCACTTTCCTTACCAGTTCAGATCAAAGGCTGCACCATGACAAACACATGAGTTTCACAAGGCAGTCAGCTGTGCACTATAATGAAGGTGTGCTCGAGATGTTCCTTAACATTTCTCTCACTGTGCCTAAAATTAGCATCAGCTTGTGCAAGGATTAAGATCAGGTAGACGGGAGCTACCAGCCACAATGCTGGCACCAGAAGAAAAGGTGACTTTAAGCGAGACTTTCTAAGTAGTTTTGAATGCACATAAAGGACCAAGCCATAGCTCTTACTCAGCTTTCTATAGTGGACCAATTGCAAAACAGCTTTTTTTATTACTTGATCAGATACACAGAGTACTTCAATATCTAGATACACAACCTCATGGCACACGACAGAGGGTTTCTAGTGGTCCTGTAAAGAAATCCTTCATGCTTCGTAACTACACCATTTTAAAATCAGAAAAGCAATTAATCTTGCACGAAGATCCAACATGCACGTCTTGTTAAGCAAGAAACAGTGATGCACGTGGCGTGACGTAGTCACTGGCCAGGCTGAAGTGAATGCAACAGGAGTCAAAGTTTCCTGCACCATTACCTTCCTGGTGACTCCTAACTTCAAAGTTTTACAAGGAATAAGACAACAATTTCCACATTTGACTGTTTCACTTTGAAAGGAATGTAACCTAGGCTTAGCTATTTTCTTTCCACGTGTATCTCGTATAGATATATTTATCATCAAGTGATTTTTCCTCCTCCTCTTCCCCCTACTTAACAGCTCTTGACTTTGTGTGGCCCCTCTATGCCAGTATATTGTTTGTGCTTTTTGTAAGACCCTACTTTAAAGTATGACATGTTTATGTAGGAGGCGTTGATGGCTAACACAGGCTTCGGCTCAGTAGGGCGTTTGGGATGGTGTCACAGAGGAATGCTCTCCCCTGATTTATGAGCATGTTACAGCTATTCAGGTGGAGTGGCAGGACCTGGCAGTAAGCACCATCATACAGATCAAATGTGTTTTAAATTCATAGATCAGGCTGAAGCACTGCCAATCGCCACAGAGTTGTGGCAATGGCAACTAAGCCCTCTATTTTTAAGAAGAAAGCAGTCTCTGAAGACAAGGAGTTGCCCTCCTCCTTAAGCCTTACTAACCAAAATCCTGCACTGTTCTTATGAACGCTGTTCTGCAGTTTGATGATGGCCTATGTGCAGATTCAGAGACAGATGCTTATGCTAGCCTACAAGTTTGACATATTACAACATTCTTTTCTTACGACAAGTCTGATTCACCCGTTTCCAGATATTTAACGACTTGAGGAAAATCCTTCAACCCCTCCCCTTTTAATCTGCTTTATTTATAATGGATAGAAGTTTAAGAGATGTTCTTTAGAGGCACATGACTGAAGCTTTCATGTTTATAAGCCCATTCACTCTATACTGTGCTCCACTATAGAATAAAAGCTTTGGAGCATCACCTGCTTCCCAGCAGCCAAGTCCCATGCTCAGTGTTTGGCTGGATCCTTTCTACGCAAGGGTTTCTTTAACATCTTCAGCTGTCAATGAAGTAAGTTCCCCTCATTTCCTTCATTGTGTGAACAGCTTTGCAGCTTGTTCACATCTGTGGTTTGCACCTTTCAGAGGTGTGCAGCTCTGTTTCTTCCTTATGCTGTTATACCTTCCTCTGATATTGTCAATTCGGCAACACAACTCTGTAAACCTATTCTCATATGCAAACCTATGCTGAATTAAGACACCTCCCAAGAAGTAACAGGAGTGCATTTTTGTAACATTTTTGTAAGAAGGGGAGAAGAAAAGTACGAAAACAAGTTATTCTCAGCATTTCTCATACTAAAAATCCTGGACTTGTTTAAGTGAAGCCATTTAGGATATGACCTGTTTCTAGGAGAAAGGTATAATGACTTTACTCCTAAAAGTCTGTTTAACAATTAAGTGAGCTTTATGCTGCTGCTGTCGCACATATAGGGAAGGAACACATCGCAAGGAAGAGGTTCCCTTGGCATGCATTGTTTCAAGTTAGGGAGTTACTCATCTCTACAGCAATCAAACAAGCAATACAACACATCACGAAGAAGTCTTCACTAATTGTTGCTGTCTTGACCAACTCAAAAGTCCTATAATCTTTTAATGAAGGCAGAACAGCACTCCCTTCCCCCCCCCCCCCCGGCCCCTCCCCATTAGGGTTAATAAACAGACTCAGGATTCAGCTCAAAAAAACCCCAGAAGACCCAGCCAGAAATAGGGTGATGAGCAATTCTGTACATAGCAGTTACATATGCTGACAACCAGCCTGTGGTGCACGACTTCAGCCATTCCACGCAGGTTTCCAGACAAGCAGTTCATGTTTACACAAATAAAGGATGATTAACTTCCACATAGGTACCAGTCGGGCAACAGAGGGAAATGACAACATAGTCAAAACCTGAAAGAAACAAACTACTTCAAACAGACCCAGGAGAAGAACCAAAGTCTCAGTGCATTGGAGCATACCTGATTGCTGCTCTTCCATAAGACGTTCAGCTATTATTGAGCAGATTTTGGAAATTACTTTTAACTTCCTTTTCATCAGCTACAACTCCAGAACAATAAATCAAGCTTCAAGGGTCGGTTACATGCATTATAAGCATAATAAAAGGCAACAGAATCTGTTACCATATTTTCTTACACTCAAAAAACCACCAGAACCACAACCCCCCAGAATAACCCCCACTGGCCATACTGCCATTTTATCCTTCAGAAATGACCTAGATCATTAAAAAGAGATCTCACCTAGACCTGAAGAGATCTAGAAGCTGAATGATTTGGAGAGGCCTGGTGAGCAGGTTCCTCCCGCAGGACTCATAGCTGATCTCTACCAGTTCCACTGACATTCACCAGAGGGTGCTTGTGAGTTTACAAGGCCAGGCTGCGTAAACCTGGCTGGCAATCCCACTTTGGGTCCAGGCTGTGGGAACGGAAAGAAAAGTTTCCTTTTTTCATCTACTGAAATGCTTTTAGCTCCTTTCAGATTTGTCATAACAACAATACACTTAAGGAATAATCTAATGCTGGCTTAAACCTGTGTTCATAAAGACTGATAAAAATGCCTTTCTCAATTTGATATGCTACACTGACGTATTGCACCTTTCTGTATCTCTTTCATTCCCTTATGGTGGATGAAATTCAAAGGCATTTCACAAAGTAATCGCTAGCCCCAAGTGAGGCTGATAAACCTATAAATCTGGATGCACAATTAATATGATGTAGTGAAAGCTAATTAATTGCTCTATATCCATCATCATTCTGCCATTACAAAGTTCCTTCCCCTTCCTCTCAAGGGCTTTTTTTCTTCACTGTATACCATTTCTGACTTCTTTCCACTGATGTCCAATGCTCTAAGGCTCTCTTACATGAACGTAGGCTTTTTCCCCAGGCCTACTGGCATCATTTCCATGCATGCTTCTCTGAACTGAACACAAGCCCTCAGTGTCTTCTGGACGTGGCTCTGTAGATATTTTCTGCTCCTGCTTCACTCTCTGAGGCCTGTTCTGAAGTCAGCAGAGACAGGAGCAAGGTGCTGCAACTACCTTCTCTTGGTATTTCCTCTCCTCCTGTTTCAGTGGAGGGGTGACAAGGTATGGAGCAGGCTTGAATCTTCCTCATGCCCCTCTCCTTTCCGAGCAGAGCTCTAGGCACACCCGCAGAGAGGCACCACACTAACTGGCAGCTGGCACTGTCTGTCTCCTGACAGCAGGGCATTAATAACCATTAACAAAACGCTATACAGTTCCAACATGATGTCAGTGGTATTAACCTCTGTCATTCCTGTATCAGCACCAGTGAATGACTGGTTTTCTTTTTTTTCCTTTAAAACTTACCTTCGAAATATTCCATACTGTCAAAACCAACGGCGGCTACTTAGAACAGCTCTTATTTTCCAATTTCGAAAATGAACTACCAGTTATCAGTAGTAACTATGTGGAGCAACAGCTGAATTTATCTCATTCATAATTTCTTAATGAGCTTTAAAAAAAAATGAACCAAAGCAAAGCCTTCATTCCCTACAGACTTGTGATCAGCTTTTGGGAGGTACTAAGGATTTGCCACCTATTAGAGAAAATAGGTGCAAGAGATTTGGGAGTTTTCTGGAACTGAAAGTTTATGAGCAAAGTACTCTGAACTGCTGTATTATAGAAAATCTGCTACTGCTTTCAGGAGTATGAAATACAAGCATCTTTTCTCAGCTCAAACTAGTAACCAGAGCACAAGCAATTCTTTTGAAATGGTATACTCATAAAACCTCTTACAATCTTACAGTATCTAGGTATGCATTGCTTCCCAGCTCAAAATAAAGTAAATGCAAGGCTATAAACAAATCAGATAAGATCCATAGGGAGAGAGAGTTAGTATCATTTATTGCAGTAATAGAGATAACTGGAACAAGATACAGTTTTCCGTGTATTCAACCCCATCTACATTCTTAGATCACTAATAGGAACACACCTGCTGAATTTCACTGTGATGATTCAGGGTCAATATGCCTTAAGATGATTTGAAAGACTGCTGGATTTTCAAGACTGTCCTTTTCTTGTTTTTGTAGTTACAGATTAAGAAGGTTGTATTTCCATTGATTGTATACTTCGGTATTTACTAACAAACTCGAAGATATGAGATATGAGTAATCCAAACTCAGGTCAAGTGCAGTTACATCCCCCTATCTCCTGCAATGCTTTAAGATGTGCACTATCACAGTGAAATCTTTGGTTCTAGAAAATAGGATGGGGCCATCAGGTGAATGTCTACATGGCAAAGTAGTCCTTCCCATCTCCGGGTCTCACGCCTAACAGCTATCACATTTAATAGGTACAGGGAGTGGATGTACAAGACCAGATGGAATGGGAATGCAGTGTATCAGCCACACGATGCAGTTGTTTATCCAACTTGGGTTCAACCTGGTTTGGTTTTTTTTAAAAAAAGCTTTACCTCTCCAAAAAACCCAAAGACGTTCATGTGATGTAGACCTTCAACTGAAAAACAAAAAAGGGTATAGAAGATTTGCCACTTTTGATTCCTGTGTGTAGAGCAGTTGGTCCCAGAATAAAAGCAAGGATAAACCCATCTTCTCCATGAATGACATGGTAACAAGGGATACTGCCACCAAAAGCAAAGTCCGCTCTGTACCAGCTCAGTACAAACCTCCATCACAAGGAGCGTTTCAGGGTGAGTGAGCTGAGAGCACAGCACAGATACTGCACTCACGTGGAAGCAGATGACAGGAGGGAAAGGATGCAACATTTGCAATTCTTCAGCCCTGTTGCAGACCTCCTGAGAAAGTGTATGCTTCAGGTTAAATCAGGTCTTAGACACCTTTTACCAGGCAGTGAACCAGCCAGCAGCACCTCAGTGAGAGGCAATCCGCATCCCTGTGGAAATGGCAGAAGATTGATTAATTTAATTCCATGCCCTTTCTCAGAAAAGATAGTAAGAGAGAGTGATGGGCAAAATTTGTCCAAATGTACCAGTGCCTTCTTCCTTCTTTGGCAGAGAAAAGGAGAAGCAGATTCTACATGTCCACCCCTCCCCTGGTCACAGCAGTCGGTAGAAGCAGGGGGGAGAAGGGGTTTTCTGCAAAGCCTGTGCCTTTGAGGCAGCAGAAGGGCAAGGGCTCAGTTTTACGACTCTTGGCCCCAACACAATTTACCATTTACAAACTAATCCCCCTCCGTTCGAGAGCACAAGGCCTGCTAAAGCTCTCATGTCCACTTCTCTGATTCTTCATTGTCCACACTAACAGAGAGAAGCCGAAGACCTAATCGGTGTGTAATTCAATCGCTGTCCAGGCTGTGTCACAGCACAATGCTCTGCTTGTAGTGCCACGGGTTAAGTCAGCCAGCTACTGTTATGCACCACAGCAGGTGTGAAGAATGTCACTCGGTCTAACTGTATCTTACCACTCTGTCAAGGTCCGTTTCTGACGCTACTTTCACTCACCACTTAACGATTGTTTTTCCTACCGGCAGCAAGCTAATTGTCAGCTGTATGGTAAAAGGGCACTTTCAGTATTTTTGACCCTGAATTGGGAATTCCCGCTCAGCATAACATGGGCCTCATACACAGTAAAACCCCCTGTTCTTCAAATCCCCAAAACATGGAGGCCTGCTAAAAAGCTCTTTATTTCTTTAGTCTTAATCCAGCAATTAATAAGTTATGACTTACTACACCCAGAGTGCTTCACTCTGCTGTTCCTCACCAGACAGCACGCTGGACGTTGCCATGCACCCTTTGAGAATGGCTTGAATCCACAAAGCTCCCTGGTACCTAGTTACATTTAAATCAGCAAGAGACAGACACTTCAAAAAATTCTTCTCCACATGTAGGTGGTTAGAAATCTCTGGAAAACAAAATTAAATGTGCTGCCACGCTTAAATACAGATCTCAGGCCGCTCTGAGAATGGCAGTTGTTTGGGTTTTTTTTTAAAAAATTACTACTCCAAAAGGAGTCGAAAGTTGCACTTCCATTTTTTTCTTGAGTCATACCACAGTGCAAGGAAGTTGAGGATAAGCACTACAGAGGAAGAAGGCAGGGCCTGCCACTTCCTCACCAGCGAAGCAGCAATGGGTGTGTGTATCACCCAGCCATGCCACAGGGCAGATAAGGAGACAGTGGGGAACTGTTGCTGATAAACCCACAGCAGCACGAGTGAACTGTAATAACTGTAAATCACTCTTAAGTGGCAAAAACATAGGGACAGTAACCAGGGGCACATCAGAGGATGTCCTCCCCTTGCACAGATGTACATCACGCACTTTAAATAGTCATGCGTGATGTTTCTTTCCATGTATAACAGTGAAATGTCCAAGGGATGTGAGCACAGAATGAGAGCAGAAACCCGCTATTTCTAATGAATCTATTTTCTTAACAGCCTTGAGAATTTCCTTCACGTAGAGTTTCTGATGCTGTTTCTCTAATTCCTTAGTTTTCATGTAGAAGCAATACAAATAGGAGAACTACCTCATGGAAGAGCTACATTGGGACAGAAATTATACAGGCCTGTACCAGCAGGAGTAGTTTTTCATCTGAAAGAACGAACAACTGAAGTCATCTGGATAACCTGACTATTCCAAGACGAAGATAAACAAAATGGAAATGATTTCTCTGCCACCACATAGATGATCTTAAATCAACGTATTTGGCTGTCTAGAGTATTTCTATGTAATTCTATACAAAATTATGGTTACCAATCTTACCTAATTCTGTAAAGGGATGAAATACTTTGTCACACTTTCAAATCCTGTGAAGGCAGCGAGGAGATGAAGAAAGACGATCCAGCCTCTTACCACTTGCTACAGAAAAGGTCAAAATATTCATTACTCAAAATATGAATTGGACATCTGTATCTACAATGTTTAACAAGTCTTGCTTAGTGCTGAAGCCAAGCTGCTCATTTCACCCATACTAGTCTACTGTCATCATTGACGGCTGATTTCCAAACATGGCCAGACACCAGTTTACATGGCAGGGGTCATGAGACATTCTTGCATCCTGAATCAGGATTTCGAAATGCCATGTGCCAAGCCTTAGAAGCATGCAGAGCATTTGCAACTGAGCACCTGCAGAAATCCCATTTCCTGACAAAGACAGGCCTCCAATATTCATGTTTTTCTCCTACTCTTAGGCCATGCTGTTACAAAATGTGGCCTGAATAATCCTTTTATAGCTACACAGGAAAAGGTCCTTACTTCGCATTTACTCCTATTTGTGGAGGTTCAGTGGGAACTTGGTTGGCCAATCAGCAAAGATACACAGACTGAAAAGCCTGGCTGATGGGATACAACCAAAACCATTCACAGGGTAGGGATACAAAGCGGACATGCAGGTTAGCAGAGAAACTGGAAGGCCGCTGGCAACTTTAGTGAATATATGTTAGAGGAGAAGAACCTAAGAAGTCACATTAAATTTGGTGTTAATGCTGACAGTGGCACACACAGACAGCCAAAAGAGTGACTAGTGGATGCTCATGGAAAGGGAGGCCAGGAGGGCTGTTGCTGGTAGCATGTGAATAATCAGAGAGTGCAGGACTGCACAGAGACCTCTCCCAGGTCAGTGAGAACAGTCCAAGGGGAATAAATTAGAGGCAAGCTGGAAGAGACATAGAAGGGGCTGGTTGTGAGGCCAGCAATGGGAACAACTTTGAACAACTTACACTGTAAGACTCCCTGCTCTGCAAGGCACTCCTAGAGTACCTCCTGCTGCAGGTCTGTGTTGCCCTTACTCTAAGCTGCCATCTTCCCTTTGAAGGCTGTGATTCCCTTAACCCAAGAAATCTGCATCCTTGTCCTGTCCCTTCACTCTAACCCTGGGCTGCTGCTGCTTTACCTCTGACATGGGCTATCTGAGCCCCCTCCTCGTACTCCGGCTGCTGCCTCCCAACCATCCACATCTCTGCATGCCCCCACATTGTCTCCTCACCCTCCATTTCCCTGACACTGTCCCCTGTGGCTGCTTCATAACCCCTGATGATCTCTGCTTTTGTTTTCGTCCCTTGCTGCTGGCTTTGGCAGTGTGAGCGTGAGGCCCAAGCTATCATATGTAGCAGACTATTAGCCCGTACACTGTTCCGCGCCTGATCTCACTTTCGCTGGGCTGCTCACTGGAGCTTTAGACCAATGACACTGAACAACTGTGAAACACTATCAGCCCTCAATATTTCTCACACACTGCCATGTACCTGTATCCTATCTTCAGCTGACAATCTTGGCAGTTTAGAGATCAACCATTTTTCATGGCCCTGCTGGTCTTTAGTGGTCCCTCAGACTCATTTTGGGAACCACCATCCATCAGGGTGCTGTGGAGGCTCAGTGCACGCAGAGTGACAGCCACTATTTCCCATTTCCACAAGGAAATGCCAGAACAACTTTTGTCTGCTAAATGCTGGGTATAAAAATCAGGTCTCTGTAGCACATTCCCTTTTCCTTCCTTCCTGATGATCAGCTCTTCCTCTGGGTACTTCAGGGGACCCACCCCCTCCTCTTGGCCATGACAGTGTACATTCAAACAGCTGCTAGGGCTGGATGAAGCACCTGCTCCGGGCAACAGCAGCTGGAGTTCATTTTGGGTCCAAAGGGCCGAGGCCAAGCAGGCTGACTGCATGTGCACTAATCCAGTATCATCACCAACTCCACCAACAACAGGTGCCCCTTTGAAGAGGGAGGGAAAAACTATTTGGGGAGGAATCAGAGCTTTATAAAGAACATTATGGGCCAAATCCTCAGCTGGTAGATGCTCAGTTAAAGCATGTACTCTCTTGAAGTTATATGAGTAATGCTCATATACATCAGTAAAATATTTGGCCCACTCTCAGTGCTGCATTTCTTCTCTTTTTGGTTTTCCTAAGGATTTTTCACCTTCTCTCTTTGCTGTGCACTGACCTTCCTCTAAAAAAAAGC
This sequence comes from Chroicocephalus ridibundus, assembly GCF_963924245.1. NCBI lineage: Eukaryota > Metazoa > Chordata > Aves > Charadriiformes > Laridae > Chroicocephalus > Chroicocephalus ridibundus. The sequence goes on from NC_086287.1 coordinate 16,401,857, forward strand.
AGAAAAGAAACCTTCCTGTCCCTTGCTTTAGACCAAACAGCTGAAAGTCACAAGCTGCATATATTAGACTTCAACATCCTCCTCTACATAGGTAACACAATCTTACTGTTGCCTGACATGTCCCTCAGTCCTGCTTGAGTCCTGGCGTCTAGATCACGAGCAGGCATCAACAGGAACAAGGGTGATCCCATTCTGGAACAAATCAATGAAATTAATGAAAGTGTCTATGTTTTTTATTTTCTGAGTCCTACCATTCTGAGCTCCAAAGGTCAGTTCCACAAATCTGGTCGCACTCCTTGCAGTTACTCTTGTGCCTGCTTCTAGAGAACCTGGAAGCTCTCTGGAGCCTGAGAATGGAGCTGGCTTCACAAAGGCAGCACCACAGAGCACTGCAAAAACCACACTGCTCACACAACATGAGTAAAAGCAGGCTTTCCAAATTCCTGTTTATGCACTATTAGAGGAAAACATGACCTCGCTAAAAGCTGCTCATGTGAACTGGTCACAGCCTTCATAACTTCGTATGTCAAAGTTTATTTTCCTGAACTGCACACATTTTAATTCACGACTTTCTGAGATTTAGATTTGTTTAAGTCACTTTTCCCTTGGGACCATGTCTCAGCTGGGTTATATTACAAAAAGAAGCAAAGTGGACACAATTGAAGGAGCAGAGCTGGTGGTGAGAAGAGCACAGGCAGAAAAAATAGTCTCCAATCCATAACAATTACTGGCATCTCATCCACAAGTAGACACAAGTGTAAATTGTACTGTGTTGGCTTGCCCATTTAAATAAGTCTCCGAGAATTTCCCTCCACAAACACTGCAGTACAGGCTAGACAACACCGTTTCCTCACCAATGAAGAGACATTGACACAACCACCCAGGAACGTCCAGTGCTACAAACATATTCTCAGCTGCTGCAGACTCATGGATTCTCTTTGAGGCTTTAACCACAGCTCCAAAGTTGGAAAACATCAAAGCATATATAAACATACAAAGAAGGTAATATTGCACACTTATGCATCAGTTTTGTCCACGTATATGCCTGAGGGAAACACATGCGCACTTAATACTGAACAGTACGGATACCTATATGTTACTGCCCTTCACAGTCAAAGCCATAAAACACTCCTAGCATCTGACAGGTACAGAGCTCCTCCTAACCCTCTGAATCCTCTCTGCGGCTTGCTGTCACTGGGCACATTTCACGCAGGCCAGCTGCACAGGATTTATTCAACCAGTTTTGGAGTATCAAAGCTAACTCTTTTTTGTCTGTGCCCCAGGCAGGCGCTTGGTATGCAGGATTTAAATCAGAGAACAAAATGTTCTGTGAAATTTGTAAATACTCAGCACAGAAATTTCTAAATTATAAAAAAGATAGCAACTGGAGCTAGTGGTTTAAAAATCAAAAAGTAAAGCATTTCACTGCATCACTGTGAGTAATGCCACTGTGTCCTGAAGACCAGAATAAATACCTTCCCAAGATTATCAATTAATGGTGCTGACTGCCTTAAGTGATAGGAACCAAACACACTCTGAGTTACACCTCATAATTCCAATGAAATCAGGAGAATGCCCAATTCAACAAGTGCTCTGCTCAAAGATGCTGAAATTGAAAATAATTTGCTTGATCCTTGAAAACTGGCACAAAAGACTTTGCCTGGGACGTACTGCCACAAACAGACTACAATCTAACACCTACCATTGTAAGATTTTTATGATGTATTTAAAGCCAGTAAAATGGAATTGGGAAGAAAATGATAGGGAAAGAGATACCCTAGGGAATCATGACACGCTACGAAGGATAATATGTAGATGGCCTGTAAGAGGTGTTTTGAGCAGAAAGGAGCAATAAAGGGTCATTTGTGACTGGAACTAGAAGAATTACTTCATCGGAATTTGGCATAGCCTTTAAGGTCTATGATGTTTGAGTGAAATTATCCTCTTCTGTTTTGTCTGATTCACCACCACTGAATCCATATTAATACAAAATTTAAACCAAACATTTAGCTGATGAATGTTCACATTAAAGAGTCACATAAAGAACCTTTTCATATTTTTTTTCTCAAGCAGTTTCATTTAAACTTTGAAAGGATTCTTTTTCAAACAAAAACTGTGAAAAGGGTTCATTCATTATTTTTTGGTGAATACCAAAGCTAAAACATTTAGAATAATTTCCTCTTCACCTGCAAACATTTCACACACCTCTCACCACATCTGTGGCTTTCATTTCTTCTCTCTCAAGCCAAGTAGCAAATGGCATCAGTCAAACCATTTAATTCCCAGGAGTACCTGTACTTCAGAAGCAGGTGCTCCCGGTACTAGCAGGGACTCTATGAACATTGATTATCAGTAGCATACAGCAGCAAGACAGTAAATGGTTTCTGGATCTTCATCCCATGCCTGTAGTTTACTTCTACTAGCCCAAATATTCTGAGTATGTACAGAGTGTATTTCCTCACGCTCACCTTGAAGATATAAGTCTGATGCTCCCTCAAGGGCCACGTGGAGCACAGAGTGCACCTACCAAAGTTTACACTGCCTGGAAGGCATTACCTAAGGTCACTGATTTCAGATGGCACAGACTGTACAAAACAAGGCACTGCCTTTTTCAACATGTCAAGTCTTATTTTCTCATTCGCCCAAAAGTAAGTACAGATTCTTATCCACAGCTGTGGAAAGGAAGGTAGAACAGAAGGGCAAGGTATACAAATTAAGACAGACTCTAGGCAGTTTGGGATTGCACAACCTCCTTACGCAACACGTTGCCTGGGGTGCGCCACATGTTTTCAGAAATGCCACAGAATCTCCTTAAATTTGCTCCAGTGCTGAGACCCAGTGGCTTCAACCTGCAATAAGTGACTGGACTTATGATGCAACAGACAGATGGCAAGGATGAGCCTTACGTTTGATGGCCTGTGCTTTTTTAAATGTGGCTTGAAATAACAATTGCAAGGCAGACGAACCTTGAAAATTTATTCTAACTTACTCCTAAGCACAGCTTCTTTAAAAAAATCAGATGGGTAGTATCAGCCAGTACTGCTTGAAATTAATAGTCCACTTACAGCTTAAGTGTATTTATAAGAGAAGAAATGGAGACTGAAGGGCCAAATATCATGCTGCTGACTAGGCTGAAGCTTGCTCAGCCTGGCTGCCGGCCCTCTGCAGCCAGCAGGCAGAGAGGCAAGGGTCTTAAAGACACAGATGAGCCTAGTCGGCACACCTAACAATTCTGTACATATAAGGAAAAAAGACACGGGGAGAACAACACAGTGCAGGTGAATCGTCAACATTTAAAATTGCATTGGAAAGAGTGGTACATTTTTAAGGTAAAATAGTAATATATGGCTCCTAGACACAAGTTAGTAGAGGTCACAGTGCAATTTTACCTGCAGCCCCAGCATTAAGAAGTCAACGCACATGCACACAGTCACACACACACAAACATGGCCATATGCAGCTTGACTTGAGACGCAACAGGATAGCTGAAGGTGTCAAACGAAACCAGGCTGCGGCAGGACAACAGCCATAGCCAAGAGTCTACCTGTGCAGTTAGCTGAGATGCAGTTACATCTTCCAGGCTCGACTGCAGAGCTCACACCCAGTCCCCAAAGCTGCTGCTGGGATGGAGCTTTCTTGAAGGCCCACAGAAGGGAGGGTGGGGAGCAAAGGGAGAGGATGAGTCTGCCTGAGCACTGTGGTTGTGGCAGCAGCTAGAAACAGCCTACAGGGAGTGAGGGCAGAAGGGAGGGGCGCCCTGGGGACTGGCAGGAGGGTGAGGGCAGGGCCTATGCAGGCAGGATGTGCCCTCAACATCAAAGTCCCAGGGCAGCTCTGAGCATCAGCCACAGCGGCCACAGAGGCTCCCTGCTGCGCTGCAGAGCAATGGGCCTCTCCGGGACCCTGCAGCACCCTGAGCCGAGGCTGCCTGTCTCCTCACGGCATTACCTGAAGCAAACTCTCTGCTACTGGAAGGGTCCCATGGTAAAAGCAAGTGTTAATTACAGATAAACTAATTTAAGCACTGCAGAGAAGAAAATTAAGAAACCCTTCTATACCTGTTCTGTGACACAAGGTTAAAGATAAGCTTTGCTTGTATTTCAGAAACTCTTACGAGCTTGTCTTCTAGGTTTGTTTTAGACATGGCACAGACATGCCCACACGCTGTGGGCATATTCTGTTTGAAGGACAGATTTCAATCAGTAAAGTTTCAAAGAACGCTATATATATCACAATGGTTTATATTATCCAGTGTTTGGAAAGTTCCTTAAGGAAGAAGTTCATTGCAAAAGAAGACAGACAAATGAGCCAACTTCTCAGTATCTGTGCCACGCAGACCTGTGTCGAGGAAGCCTATGGAACTGAACTGCCCCAGATAAAAGTTACATCAGAGGCACAAAGTGTCGCAAATTTATCAGGCTACTGAAAAAACTGAACGAAGACAAAAAAGACATGGCTGTTTCCAATACAACTTAAGAACATCCTCAAACATCTCAAACGGCTTTAAACAATGCAGTAATGAATGTTTTGCAAATACAAAATTATCAATGAGTGGAACAAAATCTTTTACTCTCTAGAAAAGGAAATCAATGGAAAACTACGCTTTAGAGTATTCCAGGTGAGCGCCAAAAAAAGGCACTTCCAAAATTACTTCCCAAATCAAAATTAATACAAGTATTTTACAAACAGAATTTCATTGCAATACCTCCTTTTGGTAAACTGAATATATATAAAATACATGTAGATACCGTAGCACCGTATAGTAATTTTCAGTACCTGTAAGCCCAAAAAATAGGCTCCTGTCTGCTCCGATACCAACAAGATACTGACTTCAAAGGGATTAGGCTTTAACTTTTAGTTTTGGGAAAGCCTTCTTTTGTATCGCTAAAAGATGCCAATTTCACAGCACGACAACAAACTGGACCTTTCCAATTTCCCAGTGACATACAGGCAAAAAGCATTTTCCAGAATGTCCACATCACAGCCTGGTCACAGTGCTATTGTCACCCCAGGGCCATCTCATGTTTTGCTGATGACTACTTTTACTGTAAGGGAGTTAAAAAAAGTTATTTTTCTAAAAAAAGTTATTTTTCTATGCTTATTTAAATAGTAACCTCCCAAATTTCAGGCTGCTTTTTTAACTTAATGAGTCACACAGTGCAAAAAGGCAACAAAACAACCCAGAAGTCTTGCTGGTTTTTCCTCCATGCAAAAAGGAAATAAAAAAGAGTGGGATCAGATAAAATAGTGAAATGAAGCACCTGTTCAGAACAGAAAAGCATATAGAAAAATGGGTTAAGTGACTTCAAGTCTAATATAAGCAATTGTGAATTCACTGGCGTTCATATGAATCATTCTCTATTTCCTGCCAGAGATCTTAGGTTTCACTTAATTACAAACAAACTCATGAAAGAAGGCGCCTAATTCACAGGCATACATATCATACATTTTATTTCTTACTTTTTCCTCACATAGCCCTCTGTTTTCATCATAGCTATTGATGGGCACTGAATGATCACATGAGAAAAAAGTTTGGCAGCATTAGACACACTATTTGCTAAGCCCATGAAAAATCCGTCACAGCTAGAAAGAAGCTTACAGATGGTAGCCGGAAACAAGCAACAGCCACAGCTCTTGCTACCTGTGGTTAAAGAACAAGCAATATCAACTCCAGATTACAAAGCGCATCTTAAAAAGCCTGGCTTTAAGTGAGAGAGAATCAAGGTAGGAAATGGCCAAACACAACTAAATGTTTGCAAAGTAGTCTCAGCAGAAGAGATGTTTTCAGATGATTTCTAAAGCCTGCTGACTGCAACAGTCCTCTCTGCTGCACTTTGCCAAAGAATGAAAAGAAACAGGGAGGGAAGGAGGAGGGGATAAGAGATGGTGTGGGAGTGTGTGTAAGAGAGCTTATTTTACTGGAATTTTAATTGCAGTTCTGTATACCATGCTGTGGTTGTTTGGCTTCCCACTTTGCCATACACTTTCAACACTCTTTAAAATGTGTTGCATCAAATCATAGAAATTAATAAAGACATCTTTCATCAAGGCATGTGCCTAACATTGCGCATTTAAATAATCCCAGATTATGGGAATAAACAGGGTCAATCCTGTCACCAACCCTATTTCCAGATGTCACCCACCCTTTTTGCACATAACTATCTGCTCTTGCTTTCCCTCAGTCAAGATCGCTCAGTGTCCAATCCTCTTCACCCCAACATCAGTTCATTGAGGAAATCTGTAAAGTACCTTCATACTTCAGGATTTAGTGAGAATAACCCAGATTCACCTGTTGTATCAAAGTCATATACAGATATTGCTACCCCAAGCGGGTAGTAGCTTTCCTAAAGCACACAGTCTGGGAGAAAGATGCAAGACTTTCCCCTTCAGTTTAGGGCATGCAGGGAAAAAAAGCAACCTATCTTAAAAGCAGCCCTAGCTGATAGCATGCAGCTGCACTTATTCCATGCCACGTTGAAATACTGTAACTAAGAAACTGAATAAAGCACTTGTTCCCCAGGATACAGAATTTCTTGAAAACCAAGACTCGAGATCACAAGTTTTTGGAACAGATGAGCTTTTCCTTAGTCCAGACACAACTGGCATGTGACACTACCTCATTCTGTGTAGCAAGAACCCCTACATTACTTTGTAATGGAATTTTTCCACAATACATTTGATTACAGTACAAATGACAGGTATTTCCTTGAGTTCTATGAAGCACAAAGCAAAATAAATTTAACAGTGTTCTCATAAAAAGAGGGTGTTAAAGAACATACAGAGATTATGGAAATTTAGAGTCAGTTTTCAGATCAGGCTCATACATCATAGGTGGCCTTAAGAAATGTCTCTGTGTCTTAGTTCTCCATCACTGAAATGGCATAACTTAATACTGACTTCCAAGGGACCAGGAGACCACTAATACAGATACAAGCATCTATGAGCTGATAAGATGAAAAATTATTGTCATAAACGCCCAACTAACAAAATACAACTACAAACTTTTCCACAGAGACACTAGCTAACTTGCTTTCTATTGCCATTTCACACTTCAGATTATCTGGACTGTCTACAGAAAGGAGGTCATCAAGTATACACACACACAGACACCACACTTGCTCTTCCTCTTGTGAGGCTGTCAAAGGATTACTCTGGGATCATAAAACACTATTTTACTGGCTAAAACAAAGACAGTTGTAATGGAAGGAGCTAAAAGGTGAAACTTCTAATTTAACTACAGCATGAAGAATTAGAAGAATGAAAAAATGGACAATTACAGTAAACAAAGAGGGCTGAATAGCATACAGATAGAGGCACTGAACTAGAAGTACTTAAGTTTCTCATGGGCAATTTTCTCACATCTTTATGTGACTACTCCCAGATGATGTGTGCTCTGCTCTAGGTAGTCAGATCCAATAACAATTAAAACGCGCAACAGAGTAAAAATTCTGCCCCTAGCATCCTGGGTTTGTGGGGGAGTGGTGTGATCTGCTAGAAAAATATTCCACAGAATGGCACGTAACATTAAACTTACCAAACAGAAAGTCACTGAACAGAAAATTAACAAATTTGAAGGGTGTCGAGATTACTCATATTTCCACTCCACTGGCTTGAATCTATTGAAGGTAAATAAATGCTCAAGCAGTAACACACAGGGCTCCATCCATATGGTAAAGTAGCTGAAAAAGTCAGAAACCTGTATTTTTAAGTTACTGCACAAACTGATGATTATTAAATTACTAAAATACTGAAGGTGGTTTAATCTGCCCAGATAGGACCAGACCATAAACATTTTCCAGTCTAAATCAAAAAAAGATAGTATTTACGCTGTAGCCAAGCCACATGTAGATACACTGTTAAATTCCCAAGATTTTTTTACTGATTGCTCCCTCCCCATGACAAGCCACGATCAGCCGCTCCGGCCTGGACTCTCACACTGCGCTTTCGCACATCCCTCGCTATGAAAAGGAGATATTTAAGCGTGGGCGTCCCTGACAACCGTCCCTCAAGCAAGCTGTAGAAATGACGGCGGGCCCTTGGCGCCCTGGCCACCGGCGCCTGGCAGAGGGAGGGGACGAGCGCTAGGGCCGAGAGGCGACCTGCCGCAGTGCTTCGTGGGCTGCCGTGAGCACCTGCCGAGTGGCCCACCGCCGGCTGCTCGCCGCGCAGGCCGGCGAGTATCGGCGGAGATCGCCCAGAGGGACGAGGCTCCGCGGGCGCAGGGAGCGCCCAACGGGCACGCACGAAATGGCGGCGGCCGCCGCGGCCCCCCCCTACCGTCCCCAGGCGTGGGCGGGCGGCCCCACGCACCCCGGGAGGGAGGCGGGGAGGGGGCGGCCCGGCGCCGCCGTGCGCGGCAAGGTGTGTCCCAGGTGCCCGGGCTATATGAGGCGGCGCGGCGAGGCGACGCGGCTGCCCCATGGCGGCTCCCGTCATGGCTGAGCCGCGCTCCAAGCGGCCTCGCGTCACGCTGCCCGCCTGCCCGGCGCACCGCCCGCTGACCGGCAGCCGGGTGAGGCAGAGCTTCCCGCCCGCCGTGGAGGAAGGCCTCTGCGGTGTGACCGGCGCCCTGCTGGAGCTCGCCTACTGCCTGCAGGCGCTGGTAAGGCGGCGGGCCGGGAGCGGGCGCGGAGGTCCCGGCAGGCGGCCGAGGGCCCTGCCCGGGCGGCGGCGAAGGAGGTGCCCGGGGAGCGGGGCAGGTCCCGCCGGCGCTCAGGAGAGTTTCGGAGTCGGGCGGGGACGGGAGAGCGGTGCCTGTCCCGGTACTTGGCCCAGCGGGATTTGGGGTCTCTCTGCGCCCCCGGAGCCCGCAGGCCGGGCGTCCGCGCCGCTGCCCGGGTGCTTACCCCGGGGCGGCCGGTGACGGGGCGAGAAAAACAGAGACCAAGGTCTGGAACAAGTGGGTGATGAATCGGGCACTCGTGTGTTTTGAGTAATTCACAAACAGAGCTGTGCCTGTGGAAAGAGGGACAGGAACAGGGACGCTGACAGGTTTGGAGTATAACTCTTGGGGGGCTCTTTCACAAACTTTGTATGTAAAATAGTCATGTGTGGTTAACTGATGAAATAAGAGTTCGCGGATGTTGCTGTTGGCTGAGGGGTTTTTGCTCCACAGGCAGGAACATTGGACATGAATTAAAACATTTGTCTCTGATACTATGTAACATAGCTGTGAAAATTGTCTGGCTATATATCAAATATTAAGACAACATATAGTTTAAGAAAGCCATTAAAATAAAAAAACAAAATGATCAATGCCATCCCTTCTTATGCCAAGCATCCACTGAGAAGCAACACAAACTATATTCAATATACCCCCAAGCTTTGATCAAGCTTGGTGTTAAGTATTAGTCCAATAAAAACTTAAGTATGCAGTAAAACCTCTGCTTGTTAAGCATGTGGATTAAAATAACGCTAGTGATTGGCAGCTGTATGGGGTGGAGAAAGCTCAATTAGGAATTGACTGTGGATAAATCAAACCTATAAATGTGAACATCTTAAATGGTTAATGATTGATATAAAAGATTTACCTTAACAGTTTAGCAGGTGCAGTAACTGGTGCTCTGCTTGAAGTCAGGCAGGAGGTTCGTGCTGAGGAACTGGTTATAAAACCCTGAGTCTTGACTCTTCTGTCAACAAAAACATGAATGACTGACTTCAGGAAAAGGATTATGCAAATATTGCAATGAATGTTCTTAATAAAACATTCCAGTATGTACTTTCTCTTGTATGGTTTAGGGTCACACACGTGTATGTGTGCCACAGGTTTGGGATATCCCAGATGGCCATAAAAATATAAGATAAAACCATACACTTGTTTTGTGTATGTAACTTTTCTGCATTTTTTCTAAACAGAGCAACATAGATGAAACACAGGTATTTAATATTTAAGCAGGGTAATAGATGAAAGCGGTGAAGAAAATAAGAAGCAGAAAAACTTATGAAATGCACATACTTGTTCTTTACCCCCTCCTAGGCAGGCCACAAGCCAACAGCTGGATCTGCAGTACTCCAGTTGAGAGTGTGTCTGAGAGACAAAAGCTGTGCTGCATTGCATGCGCATGTTTAGGGAACCAGCAGATCAAGATGCTGTTGCTCCCGCAGTTCAGTCCTTGGCATATTCCCAGCTGCTGCCTCTCATTCTCCTCAACATCGGAGCTGCGCAGAGCCAGTGTTGAAGCTAGTATAACCTGGTGGCTGGTAGCTCTCCTTCACTACCTGTCTCTAATACATTCTCTTTATGGGACAGCAACGCCATGGATAAAATTCTTCTAATGTAAGAGCTGATAGATCTGTTAGCACAGTCAAATATTGCAGTGGCTAAAGCTGTTACTTTCCCATACAGAGTAAAACAAGGCCTGCAGCGGGTTTAGGGTTGTATTACTTCTGAAGTATTCCTAGGCATAAGCTACATATGATATTAAAGGTATATACAGTATAGTTCAGTAGCAGTATTCTTTATTTTGGAATAACATTATCCATAATGAAGCTGATAAACAGATGCAAAGTTGTGCTTGTTTTCTTTTTTGGTATCTGTCTCATCTTTCTCATACCTTTGAAAGCTAACTTTTCACTGGAATGCTGGCCTGAAGGGATAAATCTTGATGTTCCCTGCTCTGGGACTATGTTTAAAAAAAAAAAAAAGCCACCAAAAAACCCAAACAAAACCCCCACACAAAACACAACAAAAAAACCCACACACACCTCCAACCACTCATAAATAAAATATTCTGAGGATCTCTGACTGTTGTTGAGAGAGGACATCAGTACTACAGTTACCTGTCTAGTATTAAAGGACAGAAGAAGTTCTAGTAGAAGTAAAGAGATTTTTTCATTTAAGAAGGGCACAAACTTGAGCACAAGAAGTTACATCTAAATGTGAGAAGGAACTTCTTTACTTTGAGGGTGGCAGAGCACTGGAACAGGCTGCCCAGAGAGGTGGTGGAATCTCTGTCTCTGGAGACATTCAAAACCTGCCTGGATGCGTCCCTGTGCAACCTGCTCTAGGTGACCCTGCTTTGGCAGGTTGGACTAGATCATCTCCAGAGGTCCCTTCCAACTCCTATGATTCTGTGACCGTAACTACTTACTTCATTTATTGCAGAAATTTGGATTAAGGTCTTCAGAGTGATTGTGCTGGTAGAACAACTTCCATTGGAAGGGTCTCTGGAGTTCTGATAAAACCATGTTCTGCTGCAACTCAGTCCCATCTCCAGCAAATCTTAACATTCCTGTTTTGTGTGCTTAGGGTGAATATTTTCATCAGTCGCATGTGGCTCTACCAAATGTTTCCAAGTTCTTCTTGCATCAAGCTCTGGAAGAGAGAAAAGCTGCAGAGGCTTTAATGAAATATCAGCAAGAAAGAGGTGGCCATTACTGTTCTAAAACCATCCAGGTGGGTAACAGACAACAAGCTTTCAAGCAGCTGCAATCTGCAGCAATTACTCTAACTTCTTGCATTATATTGTTGGTACTTCAGATCTCTGCATTCATCCACTCTTGGATTTCCAGATGTAATTTCCCTGTCATATTAGTGTACAAGGTTTTGTTCTTGATTGTGATGCCTAGAAACTGTCAGACATACAGACCTAACTCTACGTAGCTGCTTTCTAGCCCAAAAGAACATGAAGAATGGTCCCCTTTTTATTCACTCAGCTGGAGACTCCTGTTTCCAGTGTGCTGTAATGAATAATGACACTACTTAAACCCATTTGTCTCCTTCACATTTAAATTAAATAGAAGCCATTAGCACCTAAGAAAGGTGGTAAGGAAGGAGGTAAAAGAAACATCCAGCTTGGGGCAGTAGTTGATCTGTTGGAGCACAGCCCAAGATAGAATCTGAACTAGAGATCTGAGTCAGGCTTGCACAGGTACAAAGGAATAACTCAAACCCACCTCATTTGTTGGAAGACCCAAGGGGCTGATTCTTCTCTTCCAAATTAGTATTCTGTAAATAGTTAATACAGAATGCTCTTCTTTAGCCTATCATAGCAGTTGTTAAGCTGTAGAAAGTAAAAATAAAAAGGCCATCTTGAAAACTTTCTAAATATTCAGTTTGAATCGGGGAAGACCTTATAGCAGCCTTCCAGTATTTAAAAGGGACCTGCAGGAGAGATGGGGAGGGACTCTTCATGAGGGGGTGTAGTGATAGGACAAGGGGTAACAGTTTTAAACTGAAAGAGGGGAGATCTGGAGTAGATACTAGGAAGAAATTCTTTACTGTGAGGGTGGTGAGACACTGGAACAGGTTGCCCAGAGAAGTTGTGCCTGCCCCATTCCTTGAAGTGTTCAAGGCCAGGCTGGATGGGGCTTTGAGTAACCTGGTCTGGTGGAAGGTGTCCCTACCCAGGGCAGGGGCGTTGGGACTAGATGATCTTTAAGGTCCCTTCCAACCTAAACCATTCTGTGATTCTGCGGTAGGGTCTCCTGGTGTAAGAACTCTCCTCAGGCAAAGCAGCAGCTTTGCCTAAATCTCTCTTACTTGAAAAAGTGCTTGGGTTCTGCCACTTCTGTATGTTTACAGCCATTCAACTCTGCAAAAAAACAATGGATGGTCTAAAGTAGAAGGAGCTGTTGCAAAATCCTAGCACATCTTGTTTAGAGCGCCCAGGTAAGTTGCAGGAAACCATCAATGAATACAGTAAAATGAGCTGTTCTGAATAAATGTAATTCTGTCTTTGTTTTTAGAAACCAAACTGTGAGTATGCAGTCGGTCTGATGAAAGCCCTGGAATTAGCAATGATACAGTGGAAGACTATGATACGATATTTTGAAGAGCTTTATGCCCTGAGTATTGAAAATGCAGACCCTCATAGCGCAAGCACTATCAAGAAACAATTTATCGGGCCCAAAATCCGGAAGATCAAGATGATGGGAGACCTACTGACCAATGCTCGCAGGCTTGACTGTTCCCAAGATGGCAGAAATAGTCTTGGGGATTACTTTATGGACCGGTTGCAGAAAGAGTTCAGAACAGGCATAGAGCCAGAGTCTAGTCAGCACTGCGGCCCCTGCCCACCTCTCCAGCAGTGTACAGGGGCTGCAGAGGGTCTGAAGCGACCCCAGAGAGAATCTTCCCAGCACAGAAATGGCGTAGGGCCAATATATGCAACCATACACTGCACTACCACGCTGCCACAGTGTAATGATGGGACAGGCGCAAAAGCAAAGCAGGGCAGGGAGGGCCTTTAATGCTGTGGCTGTTGCAGTTCCTAAGGCAGACCTGTACAGCAGATGGACTTGAGACCAGAACTCAGGAGACATGATGCTGTATCGCTCCTCCTGCTCTACAACCTGTTCCCTCATCTGTTGAGCCACAGCTGAAAACTTAGCCCACACCATTATTTTGGTTAAATCATAGCAAGGTTGCTAGTTATGTAAATTGCCAGCATTAGTCACCCTTTTATCTATGCAATTCTTCCTAGAAGCCAAAAGCCTTTAAGCCTCCTTTCTGTTTTAAATTACTAACAGGACTAGTTAGTGCAAATTATTTTTAACAGTATATATAACTTTTATTAAAAATAAATGAAAATGTAACTTCAGTACAAGGAAACATCTGTGTGGCAGAAAATCTAAAGATTTAGTTTTATATTATTGAATATTTATATTACTGTATAACAGATATTTTACATTACTAACAAGTATACTAACATAATGAACTTTTTTAAAAGACTTGTTTTAAAATAAAGTTATCTTGTCGTATTTCGATCACAGCAGCAATTTAAATAAGTAATCTAATTAATTTACTTATCACCCAGCTATTTTCAGTGTATACTTATCCAAGATGAAGGATGAAAACACTTCCTCAGCGGTGGGAATAAGACAATGTGCTGGGTTTCTCTACAGTTATTTGCCTAGTTGGCTTTTCTCATCATCAGAAAGCAGATGAGGGGGAAATGATGGGTTCTCATTAGAAGTGATCTTTACAGGTTCTAGTGCATATTTTGCAAGTGTCACTGAAGACACTAACTCTAGGGCTCTGTCTAGACTTAACCTAGGATTGTTGCTTTAACTACCATACAGACCCCTATTTCAGCTAACTAAATTATGGTACTGCTACTATTTCTTGTATTCCCTATCTTGGTCCTCAGTAGAGGAATAAGATCCTAGTGAAAATGCAGCACACTTAACTAGAGTAGCATCATAGAGCGTGGCCACTCATTAGTTTTGCATTTCAGTTTGGACAGTGTTCAATTAGGGGGGCTATTAGCACCACCACATCTAAGGCTTTTACTGTAGCCAGCTTGGTTAAAGTTCAGAGGTGTCCAAATTCCTTCCATTCATCTCCTACAGGGGAGTGCATCTCTTTCTGTACACTGGCTACCAAGGTCACCTAAGAAGAGCAACTGGCTAGATCAGCTGCCTGCAGCTAGCTTTTTTGGTCATTATGTACAACATCTTTTATGCAATTAGGGTTTGCTTAATTGAAAGACTGTCTCATACTTCTATGTAATACTGTAAGCGATACTCCTGTTATGCTTGAAAATAAATTCAGTTAAAAATGGCACTTTGCATCTACATTATATTCCTCAATTTACCACATAGGCATGCTAGTATATAAAACTGCACCAGTACTTTTCTACTACTAAGAAAGTTGCACAAGATGGAAGAGTAAACCACAGAATGAAAATAAATGTCAGAAAACTGCATTAAGATAAGAACGCTGCACAATGAAACATTTTCAGTAAACTGGCTTTTATAGACAGCTGCTGTTAAGTAGCCATTTCTGCAAAACTGCCTTAGCCCACCTACTTTCTGTTGGTGTTGTAGCACAGGACAATTACAATGCAGATGTCTCCCCAATCTTTCTGCTAATACAATTCAATCTTGGGGGCGTGGGGCATCATTTTAAAACAACCCCTGTATTCCTCTGTAAAAAAAACTGCAGTGTGCCACAAGAATGACTTGAAGCGCTTTTAGCAACATGCTAGATTTGTCTATGTTGACATGGCTGCTCTCTAATACAGCAGTAGTTTAAAATATATTTCCATCTGGGCTAGATTCCATCACCCATCTTCATGCTGAGCATACCTTATTCAACAATTAGTTCCACTGACTGCAACTCAACATGAATAAGAGCAATGGAATCCCTCCCTCTCAGTATTAAAATACATCTCAGTAAGTATGAACGGAGCAAAGCTACTAACGGAATTATAAACTAGTGCCATATAAAACCACTTCAAATACTACTGGTAACGTCTGACCTATTTCTACAACAGTCTTCTCTTTTAAGAGTTGGTGACCTTCTGAAATGTAGGTACAGCCTCCTCCGTTGTTTCCAGCACTTAAGATTTTTACTTTAAATGAATTCCGACATAACAAAGAGCCCAACATTTACATTTTTCAAAGCAAGACTTACTTGCCTTTTCTTTTTCCCTGATATACTGCCACGTCTGTTTCTCAGAGACTCTTCTCATATTCATCTTTCTAGCCAAATGTATCCACACGTTCTCAGATTTTAGGTCTTTCTTTCTCTCTTTTCCATACACGTTCTGGGCCCTCTGTCTGAAGAGACAATTCTGTTCATTTTAGATAAACTCACAATCAGCTATTTTCC
Organism: Chroicocephalus ridibundus; assembly: GCF_963924245.1. Classification (NCBI taxonomy): domain Eukaryota; kingdom Metazoa; phylum Chordata; class Aves; order Charadriiformes; family Laridae; genus Chroicocephalus; species Chroicocephalus ridibundus. The sequence goes on from NC_086287.1 coordinate 16,417,413, forward strand.
CAGTCTCTATCCTCTGAAAAAGAAAAGAGAAATCAATCAGTTACTGTAGATAAGCTCTTGTCCACATACTGCTTCTGCTGAGAGGGCAGAAGATGCTTGTAATTATGATCTCCAACTTTGTTAACAATATCTATCTATCGTCTATAGGATGAGTCTATCCATGCTTCTCAGCCTGAAAAAAAGGAGACGAAGGATGAATGTGGAAGAGGTATAGGGGCAATAACACTTACAGAAACTTTACAAATTCTCTCTCTCTGCTGAATGCTTGTTTACACACACACTCTGTATCTGTACTTCCAAAGCCACGCCCAAACCATCCAAACGCACAATCTGGGGCAGCTCAGAATAGCTATAGCAGCACCAATACCCTAAATACAGCATCCAAACTGGAAGCTCTGGAGGGATCTAATCTTTACTGAAATCATGAGTTACGGCTGCAGAGGCTTCCAGACAGGTACTAACTATGGCATACTTCTAAATTCTTGCCATAAGCACTACCTATGGTTGCATGGAAAGGGCCCTTGCTGCTGCCTACTCTCAGAGTGAAGAATTCACTTAAAGTCTCTAGGTGGACATCACGCTGTCCTTCATCCTCTCCACTGTGGCTACAAAAAATTGAGAAGAGCACCTCAGGATTTCTTCTTTGCAAGGACCTTTTCTTTCAGGCCGCACCACACAAGGCAACATCTTTCTGGACAAACCCATCTTTGGCAATGATACTGGAATGTGAATGTTAGTTCTGGTGGCAGCGGCAGGAAAGGGGTCCTCAAGGGCACCTTCACTGGAAGATCACTCCAAGTGGAATTCACCATCTGGTCAAGGCCGCCTTTTGACTTTTTTACTTCGGTGAATTCATGCACTTAAGTGCATTCAGGGCAATTATTGGCAGTCTCTTTGTACTGCTTGTCCAAGTCCCACCATTTGTTACCACTTTGCCCCAGGTAACCATTATGCGCACAAGTCTCAAGAGTGCCTTTTCCTGGGGTCATATATAACCTAGTGGCAGAATACACTACAACACTGGATAAATATTAGGTAAAATTACCTTGTCCACAAATGAAACCAATGATCTGGAGAGGGTTTAAGCATCTTGAGTGGGTCGCACAGCCAGCACTAAGCTTTGATATCCCAATTTACACACTCAGTTACAGCATACAACTATTTCTCATTTATACTTATTATGCATTATTGTATACCTAGCACTATTTCAAATACAAATTATTTTTATTTTTTAACTGTTCAATAAAGATTTAAAAATAAATAATAATAAGCTGTTCATTCCTTCTAGATCAAAGAACCTCTGTAATAACAGTGAAGTGTTTTCACAAGTTTGCTACTCTGCCTCTCAGAAACAGCTGGGAGATACACTTCTAGATGTGTAAGTGTGGTCAATAGCTGATCTCCTTGGGACATATCGCTTTTCAGCATTGGATACAGTGAAAGAACAAACTTGTACGGAGCCCAAAACATATACTTTTTTTCTTTAAATAACAATTTTATCTTTGGGGCATAATGACAGAATGTGACTAACAGTTCTTATCTTTGTACTCAAAGACACTTAAGTAAGTAGAAAATGGGGACGGCATAATAGGACTTTCTGCAAAAAAAATATAAATCATATAACAACAGAAGAAGCCACCATCACGATAGCCCCTCTAGAAAGTCACAGGCACAAGGACTGGGGACTAGACCATTGATGGGATGTTTTCTACGTTTGCAGATTCTCTCAGTCAGCCCTTCGTCCCACGGAAGAGAGAGCTTTGCCTTTGATTTTGAATTAGTTGAAATTTCACCAATATTTATAACTGCAGAATGGAGATTAATTTTAGCTCATGGTACATTAAAAATACCCAGAACTATTTTAATCATGAAGTCAATGAAATCACACAGTTGCATTGCTGAAGTGCCTCAATATCGGAACAACAACCACCTAATTTCTTATCTCAAATGGTATTCCAAAAACAGAGTAAAAACTCTAGCATCCTTGAGAGACATTACCAAAAACCATCCCATCTCTCCAAGGTACAAACTCTGCCACTGCTAGTTATTGGAAATAACAAATTCTTATTGCACAAGCAATCCAGCAGTGCAACTACATGTGCAGCAACATGCTGCTTCAGGAGGTTAAGTCAATCTCTTCAAAGATTTCAGAATAAAGGTAAGCAGAGGCTTGAGTTGAAAGAGGAACCTGAAACGCAAATTTATACATCACAGCTCATGTGAAAAGAGTCATTTGCTAAAGCGATAGCTGAACGTAACTCTGGCCTCAGCTCGCCTCCGGTACGTCATGACTGAACCATTACTGCATCGCTTTATTGGAGGAATCAAATACTTCCTGTGATAAATATGGTTGCAGCTTGCTCAGGCAGTAGCTGGTCTCAGCCTCTCCAGACCTCACCCTCCCACACAGCTTCTTTTTGCTCCGAGGTCAAATAGTTTCAGTAACTGCACTTGAGTCTTGCTGAACATTCTCCATCCTCGGTGTGTGTCTCTGACCTCTACCTGGCTCAGACGTGGGCAGGGACACCCCGATTCCCCAGAAAAAGCCTAACACGCTCCCACGGGACACAGACACGTCTGCTTTTCCGGCTGGGAATTTTTTTTTCCCTCAGGTGAGAGCGGAGTAACGGCCCTCACGGACGGGCCCGCTCCCTCCCTCACCTCCCTGGCCCGCAGACCCGGCGGGAGCTGAGCCCCTAATACCTGCCCCAGCCCGCAATCCCCGCTCAGGGCGCGGAGCTGCGGCGGGAACCCCCGGCGCCGGGCGGCCCAGGCGGCGGAGCCCGGCGGGCCGCTACCCCCCCCTAGAGGCGGCCATGTCACGCCGCCGCCGAGTGCCCAGCGCAGCGCCACCAGGCGGCCGCCATGTTTAGCGCGGCCGCCCCGGCGGCTCCCCCCAGCCAAGACCTTTCCGTCCTGCCACTGCCCCGGTACCCGCTGCCCCCGCGGGACGGGCGCGGCCCCGGCTCTCCGCGGTGTCCCCGGGCCCTGCGCGGCCGGACCCCGGCCCCGGAGCCTCGCCGCCGCCCTGAGGTGCCGCCCGCACCGTCCGCCCTCACCATCGCCCCCGAGGTAGTTACCCTGTGGCCGCAGAGACGCACAGCCGCGGCCGGCGCGGAGAAACCTGTCGCGGGGCTGGGGGGGTTTCTTCCCCGGGAGAAACCAGCGGAACCGCTGCCGCTGCCCTGCCGCGAAGCGTGCACCGCCGCCGGCCACCGGCCGGGACGCGTCGGGAAACGCGCCGCGGCGTGCGGAAGAAGCGGGGAGCGGCGCCCTCCCCCGGGGCGAGGCTGCCGGCACCTTCGGGCATCGGGAAGCCTGGCTTCCACGGACCGGCTGGGCAGGGCGGGCTGCTTAAAGCGGGAAAAAAATAGAGGAAAAGGGAAAAAAAAAAAAGACAGCCGGGCAGCGGCCGGCGTTAGCTCTGCGGCAGCCCCAGCGCCCGCAGCTGCGCCCCGACGGCGCCCCGCGCCCGCGGGACACCGCGCCCCGCCGCCCCCCCGGGGGCTCCGGCGGCCGCGGCCCCCGCCCCGCCCCGCCCCGTCCCGACCCGACCCGCCGCGACGGGGGGGCTCCGGCATAAATACGGCCTGAGTGGCGCTCCCGGACCGGCGCGGCTGGGGAGGGGGTCGGCGGTGGCAGAAGCTAGAGCTGGTGGCCTCGCCTGGCAGAGCGTGCGAGGGCCCCCGCTCCGCACAGCCGCCTGGCTGGTGACAGCCGCCAAAGAGCCCCATCGAAGCCCCCTCTCTTCTGACCCCCTCACTCACCCTCTCTGGCCCAGCTGCTGTCTCCTCTGCTGCCGCCCACATGGATTTACTGGGCCCCATGGAGATGACGGAGGGCTCCCTCTGCTCCTTCACAGCCACTGATGACTTCTACGATGACCCGTGCTTCAACACGTCGGACATGCACTTCTTCGAGGACCTGGACCCCCGGCTGGTGCACGTGGGGGGCCTGCTGAAGCCTGAGGAGCACCCGCATCACCACGGCCACCACCATGGGCACCCGCACGAGGAGGAGCATGTCCGGGCGCCCAGCGGGCACCACCAGGCCGGCCGCTGCCTGCTGTGGGCCTGCAAGGCTTGCAAGAGGAAGACCACCAATGCTGACCGCCGTAAGGCTGCCACCATGAGGGAGCGGCGGCGGCTCAGCAAGGTCAACGAGGCCTTTGAGACCCTCAAGCGCTGCACTTCCACCAACCCCAACCAGCGCCTGCCCAAGGTGGAGATCCTGCGCAACGCCATCCGCTACATTGAGAGCCTGCAGGCGCTGCTGCGGGAGCAGGAGGACGCTTATTACCCGGTGCTGGAGCACTACAGTGGGGAATCGGATGCCTCCAGCCCCCGCTCCAACTGCTCCGACGGCATGGTGAGTGCCCCAGGGAGGACACCCTGCCACCAAGGCGCCCCGGACACTGTCGGTCCAAACCTGCGCAGGGCGAGTCGCCTCCTCCTGCCTTTCTGATAGCAGCTGCCTTCCGTACCTCCCCAGGCAGAAGACAAAGTCCTTTTTTATGCCTTGAGCTCCAGTAGCAAAGGGAGGTGGGGTTCCCACATGCCAGGATCTCTGGGAAAGAAGAAAAAATCTCTTAAACACTTTTTCCCTGGGATGAGAAGTTAGGCAGGTCGTTCTTTGTCTTGGGGGAGCCAGGGGAGAGCTGCTGGCTTTGGGAAGCTGCCTGGGATGGATACCTGGGGGCATGGTGAGGTCTGAGCCCTGCCTGTGCTCCCATAGCTGCTGGGGCATCTCTGTTTCCATCTTCTGCTGTGTCATTACCTTTGAATCCTCTAAGGACAGCAGAGAGGAAGGTCCCGCTTGGTCATGGTAGTTACAGGGGAATTGATTTGAAGTCTGGGTTTTGTTTTCTGTGATTCGTCATGATAACAGCAGGAGGTTCTAAGCAACAGGAGTTGTTTGTCTTGACCCTTAAGAAAAAGGTTCTCCATTTCTCCTCTCACCATCCCCTCCATAGACGTTTACCAGCAATAGGAAGGAGACCCCAGGCTTTCAGTCCTGCTTGTACACTATGGGGAGGGGAGAAGAAGGGTGGGTGCCAGACAGGGTGTCTCATCGCTGCACCTTTTCAGTGGGACTATACACTCGGACTCTGGTCTGACTCTGGGCTGGCGGGATGTGGTGACTGGAGTGCAGGACAGCTGTCTGGGACGGGATATCCACAGCACTTTAAGACCTGAGATTTTTTTTTTCTGTGCTGTGGTGGGTATAATCATTAATGAGTTGAATATCTGCAATCATGAGATAGTTGGCAGATTGGAGAGATTTACACAAATGACCTCTCCTCAAAATACAGCTTTTTTCTTTTGTCAGAAAGAGTAATTTCATTGCAGGTTAAAGTATTAGAAACAAATATATTGGTCAGTGTTTGGGTATTTTTTTTGGTACAAAATGGAAATGGGAAGAGAAACTAAAGGAAATAAAAAGGGACAAAGCTAGACAGAGTCTTTTTAAGAAGAACTCATATTTGGAAAAACCTTCAAAAATTAAAATCAAAAAAGGACTCATTCCCCCTTTGGTCTCCCAGTTGTAAATTGAGGCAGTAAAGTAAATTGTAAAGTGTAGGGCAGTATCCGATCAGAATGCTGGAAAAGCTCATCTCATTTGTAAACCTACAGCATTTGATGCAATAACAATGGTAATTTTCATTTGCAACAGCTGTGCCACATAAAATATTGTGGGGTGAATCCCCTTCTAGCAAAGTTAAGTTCTGCCTCATTCAAAGAAACTACAACTTGCTGGTGTTTCAGCCAGTACTGGAATGATGGCACAGACTAGGGAGTGAAATACGAAATTGGGGTTCCTGGGATTTCAGTAAACGTTGTCCCCATCCAGTGCCCTCAATCAGATTGCTCTCCTTTCCAGATGGAGTACAGCGGGCCTCCTTGCAGCTCTCGCAGACGAAACAGCTATGACAGCAGCTACTACACAGAATCACCCAATGGTGAGTATGTGCCGTTAACGGCTGTGTGAAACATGGAGACAGAGGCAGTCAAGGCAGCAGATTTCCCCGTGCCTTCTCTGTCCCCAGTTGTTTAGCTGACCCCAGCTGGGCTGAAAGAGAAACCTGCCTTTTCAGCCAGCAAGCTGTCGATGCTAATAGAAGCGCTGGATTTCCTCTAGATGTATTTGCAAGTATGGGGACATGTTATAGCTGCATTTCTTATTTTGCCAATATAACAGCTGGATAAAAATACATTTCTCCCTGCAACTAATTTTCAGTGTTAACCGTGTTTTGCATGAAGACTCTTCTAACTCTATCTGTCCTTGATCCAAAGTGGAGAAACTGCTGATTGTTTTAAAATCTTCCCTTCCCTTTCCATGGACCGAAGCCCTGGATCCACCCTGCTCCAAAAGTAGCATACTTTAGTTGGAGCTCTCTTCCATTTTGCAATTACAGTATCTGTTTTCTGATTATTGGTGTTCTTCACCAATATTCATTTCCTCTGAATTTACATGCTCACAGATGCATACTGTCAGCCACTTCCTAGGGTTTTATGAAAGAACTGCATCCTACTGACATTAAGTATCCATTGGATAAATTGAGCACCTTTTTTGTCTGTTTTTTAGATCCAAAGCATGGCAAGAGTTCTGTTGTTTCCAGCCTCGATTGCCTCTCAAGCATTGTAGAGAGGATTTCCACAGATAACTCCACATGTCCTATACTGCCTCCAGTGGAAACTGTTGCTGAGGGGAGTCCCTGTTCCCCCCCAGAAGGAGCAAGTCTGAATGATAGCGGAGCCCAAATTCCCTCCCCCACCAACTGCACCCCACTTCCCCAAGATAACGGCAGCAGCAACCCCATCTACCAAGTGCTATAAAGGCAGGTCCAGCTGGACTGCGGTGAAAACAAATTGCTCCATTCAGCCATGCTCCGAGACCTGCCTTCTAAGACTGAAGAGACAATTCTTAAGACTTGTTCCAGTTTTAAAATATTGCTCAAAATTCCTTCAAATGTATAACTTTTCAAACCTGTAGTACTTCAAAATACACCCAGTTATTTATTGGTTGTTAAACTAAAGTTATTTAATATGTCTAGAGATAAAATTGTATACCATGAAATGGCCAATGTTTAATCTGGGCTTTGGGGAATAGGAGCCTGGCTATTGAAAGCGGAGGAGAATAGAAATCTACGACAGTAGTGGCATGACACATCCTTCCTATTACTCCTGTTCTGGCCAAAATAAGGTTGTGGACCATTTTTTATAAAACTTTTTGTATAATTGTAAATAAGAGTTGCTTTGCAAAAAAAAGGGAAAAAATAGGAAAAGAAAGAAAAAAAAGAAACAAAAGCAAAAATTAAAAACAAAACAAAAAGGGGGGAAAATTTAAAAAATATTTAATATTGCTTGGTTTGTTGTGTCAAACTTTAACTTTATATATTTATACGATGTGGTTGCCAAGAATGTTTTCAACAGTATTCTAAATAAAGACCCTTATTTATAAAATCTGTGGCGTTATCTTGACTTTCATTAGGGCTTCTAGAATTACTAGTGCATTTAGGAGTGGTATTAAGATCGCCGCCTTGGCAGGAAGAAGATACAGGCTCTGATTCAGCAAAGAAATCAAGAACATAGTTCAGTTGCACTACTTTCAACTACTTTGCATAAATACATTGCTGAAAAGGGATCTATTTTCTTCATAAGTCTATCTTGGTGATTTCTAAACCAAGTCTTGTGCATCAGAGGTTGTTATTAAAACGATCTGTAAGGTAAATCAGCATGTCTCTCTTCCTTCCCCCAAAGTTTACAATTACATTATAGGACTTGATCTTACAAAGATGCGTTAGAACTAGGAATCACAATAAATTAGACTCTCCAAATTCCAGTGCAGCTACCATAACTTGAAGTCATACAAGAGTATCTCACAAGACCAAGTACTACATTCTTGAACAAATGTTTATATTTTTCATTCAAGTTCTAATTTTCAAGTCTTTGTGCCATGTTCATATGTTCTCAGGTGTCAGCAAATCATTGCAAAGGATTTTTTGTCAAAAAGTTCAAGGTATAAATCACAGTTTTCCTCAAGTTCAGGTTGGAATTCACGCCAAAGATAGGCAGTTTTAATTTGGATTTGAACTTTATGCATCTCTGGCAGCACTACTCCAGGGATTTGCTTCTTGTTTAGAGCCTCTCTAAAAATAACCAGTGGGCTATGTTTCATTCAGTATATATGTGTAACCTTGCAAGCTTGCCATGAAACTGAAAAATGTTAAGCCCCGAGCAGGTTGTCATTGGTAAGTAACCAGCAGGGCATTTCTGTACATTTGGACAAGAATAACCATCAGCTACAGCCAATATGAAACAACCCATTTCACGGAATCAGGGAATCTTCAGAGTTGGAAGGGACCTCTAGAGATCATCTGGTCCAACTCCCCTGCTAAAGCAGGATTGCCTAGAGCACATTACTCAGGACTGCATCCAGGAGGGTCTTGAAAGTCTCCAGAGAAGGGGACTCCACAGCCTCCCTGGGCAGCCTGTTCCAGTGCTCTGTCACCCTCAAAGTAAAGAAGTTTTTTCTCATATTTGATTGGAACTTCTTGTCATATCCCTGTGATTTATGGATTTTGTTTAAACATCACAGAAAAAACCCAAGCAACACAACCCCCAAAACCAACCCATATATCGTCATCAGCTCTAAATACTTTGATGACAGATCAATTGCTGTATTTTCTCTTAGGTGACTATTAATGAGGGAATTTGTGCAGCTCTTACCTCTTAAGCAGGAAAAAGAACGAGAGAACAGCTAATTCCATAGGAATGTTTCCCAGTCCTTTAGTCATGGGGGCCTTGAAGATCAATGCTCCATGGAGAGGAGAAGAGTGAGCCGCCTTGTGTCAAGCAGAGCAATGCACTTGCTTCTCCTTCCTCCTGGGGCAGAGGCATGCTCTGAGCTTGCTGTCTTATCTGAAGCCAGAGGGGCAGGGAAGGTGGCAGCTACAGGGATTCCTTCCTCATTTGTGTGCTTGTGACCACGGTAGATGATAAATCGGCATCGAGGCACAGGACCACACTGCAGAGCAGGCCAGGCTCCTGTGGATCGGAGGGGACTCTGAGGCAGGACTGGCCCCTCAACGTCTGCATCAAAGTCCAACTTTGTAAAGGTCTCCCATTGATTTCACTGTGGGCAGAAAACAGTCCAGACCATAAAGGTTGAGCTTACCCCTTTCATTTTTCCATTAAAAATAGAAATAAAATGAACTTGAGAATGTGCTAATTCATACTAACGTGAATCAGGAGGGTCTCTACTAAGGTCAGAAAAATGCCCCGGGTTAGTTTGAAGCCAATATCACTAACTTACAAAAACTAAAGAGAGACAGTCAGAGCCTCATAAATCAATGCCTCGCACATCAACAGTAACATTTTCATTGCCTCCAGCAAACACTCAGTCAGGCCCACAATGCAAAAGATCAAAAGAAGCTTTTGTAAAATACCATAAACCTTGCCATGCCCATACTCTGAGGCCGGTAAAAGTATTAATTTTACTGTCATGTAAATGACAACCAAGAAATATTTTGCCAGCTCAGGAAGTACAGTGACCCTATACGTACTGGCAGCACAAAGTTCATGCCCGCCTCACTCCAGCACGCTTCTGTGGGACACAATAGGTTTTACCTGGCTGTAAAGCTGGCACAGCACGGTGGACATGGGGCGCTTGTGCTCAACAATGTACATGCAGTTCCATGTGAAGTCATGTATATTGCATTTCACCGATTTATTTTAGCAACCCAAGTTTCCACATACTGATGTTAATGTTACAACAGAGAACAAGCATTTAGCACATCCCAAAATAGATGGATGGATGAAGAAGAAAAAAAATACATTCACAGATTTCCTATGCAGAGCCCATCTTTTTCCCATTGATGTCAGTGAGAAAAGTCCACTGGAGTAAGGCCAAAGGGCGTCAGTGCTGATAAATGCACGTTTAGGTTACAGCTATATTTATTTTTGAACTTAAATAAAGAAAATGTGTTCCCTGTGCAATTTCTTCCTGTCTATTTCTAAGGTAATATATTTAAAACAAATGCCTGAAGTTACTCTACTGCCCTGTATATCAAGAGGACGGCATGTTACTGACAGCAGTATATCCCAGTCTATGTGCACATATTTCAAAGCTGGAAATATTTGGATTCAGAGCTTTAGTTTAGTTCCAACAGTGGCAGGGAACATAAGCAGAGCTGAAGAACAGATACATGACTGATACAACATTTACAAACTTTTTGTTCTTAAATTGGGCTCCTGAAGGTGTATTTAGGCATTTAGGGCTGATCCTACAAGACAAACTGCAGTCTAGCTTGGTCTGGGAGACACTCCAGCATGGGTTTCAAACACACACCAATAACCTGAAACCACCAGTTTATACCACGCAGGTTCCAGTTCAATATTCTGCAGGATGGGGCACCTAAAGAAATACAGTCTGATTTTAAAAAATCCGAATCCCGCAGATTGCACTGAGTTGTAGAGCCTGGGAAAAACGGGGTGACTGCAAACCAGACCGTTCCTTTCCCCGAGCTGCCTCGGCGGGACAGTACAGAGCCTGCCTCACCGTGGGTTTGGAGCTCTTCACTAAAGATATTAGAATTGTCTTACGTTTCCTATAGAATGCTACCTCAAAAGGGAAAGCCATGCAGCTACAAATAATTAACAGAAAGTAGCTGTCTTTGAACACAAAGATAAATGTGTATCTTGGGAATACTCAATTTCATCTGGTAACTTAAAAAAGCCCCAGCGGGGCTGCATGAGAAAACCAGTATTATGGATTTATCTTACTCAAACTATTGCTATGGAAAAAGTGGAGAGGAATACATTTATACCTCACTTATATATACAAAGTACTTTGATTTTAAATTTCATTGGATCATTTGCAAATGTGAGAATGAAGAGGATCCTTTTTCTACTTTCAGTATTTCACAACAAAAAAGTGCAATAAAGTTACTGTTTTTTAAAAATAACAATGTTATACACCATTTCCCACATTATCATTGAGGCCGATAGAGAAATTTTTAACATACTGAAAATTCGATTTTGGGTAAAAGAAATAGATGAACCATTCCTTGTATGTCGGTCCTTTTAAAATATTTTATCATCTGTATCTACAAATATTAAAGAAATATTAAGTTGGCAGTTGCTTTGCACCAGATGCTGCTCTTTTAAATGATTTGTCATTTAAAACACAAGATAAAGACCTTACAAAACTCCACTGAAAGTGCAAGGAAAGACAGTTTTCATTTTACAGCTTGTATTTTGCAGAAATATTCGAAAGGGTCAAATTGTGAAGAGGGCAAAACCTGCTCATTTTACTCACAAAAGCAGTACTATCATCTTCAGAAGAACTACATCCAAAAGTGAACAGACAAGCAAACATTTGTACCTCATAGCACCCAAATGGTAACGAGAAGAAATGTATATTTCCCTTCCGTTTAAAAAATATTAATTTGTTCCTTGAAATCAGGGGGGAAACTTCCAGCTTCAGTGGGAAGAGTTTCAAGCTACTGCATGTAATACTGCCTGGGATAGTGTTCATGCAGCACTGCAAAGCCATGAGATAAACTCCCCGCCGTGCCCCTTCGCTCGTGCTCTGCTCACTGACCCATTTCTATCCCAGCCCCTTTGGATATGCCGATCCCCTGAGCACAACTGCGCTGCACGAGCTGGCAGGCTTTACCGCTCACCTGATCTTGAAAATACAAACAAGAAACTATTCCCATAATAATGCTGAAAATCTACAACATTTCCAAAATGTGTGGCTGACATGGAGCCTGTGCGAGCAGGAGATGGTATGAAGGTCATTTTGCATAACTTGCATACGGCAATTTTGGCTTTGATAACGGTAGGTAAAACGGTCTTCGTACAGAGTGCAAATCTTTGACAACACGATCTGCATTCAGCGTGTGTGAGAGAGTGTGGGACAGAGAGAACAGGCCGAACATCCCAGGGATCGTCCCGTGAGGCATACCTGAGTATCTCATTAAGCACTATTTACTAACGCTTCTCAGCTCGCCCTCCCTCAGCATTTCAAATCACTTGTTTTCCAGTAAATCTGTTGAACAGTCATGACTTTCTCTCCTTGATCTATGCAGCACGTTCCCTTCTCAAAAGGTTTGTTGCACAACTGGGAATGTTATTAAGTGGACACCAATGGCTCTCCTTTCAATATTTGAGAGTTTAGGGTTAATGAGGGAGAGAATGGTCCCTAGTGTAATACAGAAGAGCCTCCAGATAGTTCTTTCCCACCCAGGTTCCACCAGGAATCAGGAACGTCTGGCGTAAAGCCACATGGGCCAGTAGAAGGAATCCAGAAATTTCCCTGGAGACCCAGAAATTTATCTTTTGTGTACACAGACACTTCTGAACAAAGACCTTAATATTGTAAGCTTAATAGTAAAAATTGACCTATCCTGTAACCACAGGGTGATAGAAAACCTCAGGGTTTTCCCAATAATACAGTCACCATGGCATTGAACATATTTTCTTTCTAAAACAGCAATAATTTTTATCTTCTACATGCATCTTAGCAACACCAACAAGTGTGCTATTTGATGTAAGAGTCGATGAATAACCCAATGCGGAGTTGAATAACACAATGTGTGAATGTGCATCAATAGGGAGCCAAATACTGTCTATGAAGTGAAGCTTTCCATTATTTATAAAAAAATTATTAAAAACTCAGACAGACAATAACCCACTCAACCAGAAGATTGAGGGAGACCGTGATTGTGGTTGGGGTGGTGTTGGTTTTTTGCTTGGAGTCAGATTCACTCAGAGGTCTGTGTCAGCCACAGTCACCTAGTGTTGCAAGTCCGTGGCTGTAAAAGGGGGTCTCTCAGTCTCAAGGGACCAGATCTGGTCTGGAGATGCTGGATAAAATCCTGGAACTGTTGAAACCTGTAATACAGTCCTGCCTAACCCACCTGAACTGACCTCGAGCCGTTTTTTGGTCCAACAGCAACATCTGCTGGATAACAGGTAAATTGCAGCTCTTTCTGAACTCGGTGAATTCAACGTTCTTTTTTCTCATCTTTCTATAACAGAAAATTTGTTGGTGGGGAAACAGTAAAAATATTCACAGTCTTCAGTCAGCACCTGGAGCCCCATAAACTAGGAAAAGCAGGAAAAATATGTTGGAAAAGGCAAGCTTTTCCTTACCAGGAGCCTTCTACAGAAACAGAAATATTGTAGGAATAGTAAGGGTTGGTTTTTTTTTATTACTGAGCAAATTTTATTTATCTTTGTTTTAAGTAAAAAAAGAAAGAGAAAAGGAGAAAGAAAATGGAAGGTCTTTGAAGGCATTATATGGCCCGTGTCACAAGCAATGGTCCCGGGGGGGAGATAGGTTGCTTACCAGAAGGCAGGTGGGGCAGATGCGCAGGAACAGGAGATGACAGTGGGACCAGGATGCAATTCTCTGGCGTCCAAGTCCCTCAGTGGGGTGCAAATCACCTCAGCATGCATGGTAACCTCCGCTTAACATGCAGGTGTAGAACAGGACAAGCTGAGAAGCAATCTTGCACATTTGGAAAGAGCGTTTGAAGCCACGCAAGGGAAAGGTAAGCAAGGGCAGAGATTACATACCTAAAGATCATCTACCTTATACTCTGGCCATACAACATTCTTTTCTTTGGTATTGATGCTTTACTTTTGAATCCTAAAACAAATGCACTTGGCTGCCATAACTGAAAGACAAAACTTGGAGAACTTGTATTTTTTTCTGTGGCTTGTGATTCATGCTCTCATGGTTGAAGGATCCTCATGGTTCACTGACAACCACTCTCTGCAGAACTCTCTGTCTGACTGACTGACCGAATGGCAGGCCAGGCTGGTTTTTTTCCATTACAATCCATCACATTTGGGAACAAACATCCTGAGAGACATGTCCATACAACTTGTGACCATTTTCTTACATGTGGTTGGTTGAAGTCAGAGGTTTTGTCTGTCGCTGTGGGGCAGACTATTACAATCTTGCCATCTGCGAGAAAGAGTTTTCATTTTTAGTCAGTTCTTTACAAAGAGAGTCGGTAGCACTGTACTGGTAAAGTAATACCTTTTTGTTAGGAATACCTTTGTTACAAATGCCACCTGTGGGTTTCCTGAGGCTGGAGCCTAGACAACCCATGTACCTGTGATACTAAGAGGTACATTTGATACAGAGGTACAGTGTAAATGGAAACTACATTATTACGATAAATAAGCAATATGTATGCTCTTTTCCTAGACCACTGGAGGGCAGCATTGCTATGGAAAAAAGAGGACTTGGTCATAATTTCTTTAGTGCATACGCATATATGTTCTTTTACTGCATACATATATAGCTCTTTCCTAAACTTTTATATCTAACTCTTCCTCAGTTCAGGTACAGAATATCATGTCACACGAAGACAACTGGAATTCCTACCTAGTGTAAATTCATCAATCTTATTGGCAGTTGACATAGTATTGGCACCCTTATCTGTTGGAATTACCACAGCAAGTCCAAATTCATGGCTTGCAAAGATGCACTTCTATGTGAAAAACCACAGGCTTTTGTGCCTATGTGTCAAGGTTGCCTAAAGGTGGTTAGGATGAAGATCATCTTAAAGCAAAGCATTTATACAACAGCTTGTAGAGGGAGTCCTGTTCTTCAAACAGGGCACGTAATGCTCCCATTACAAATACAATACCATAGAAATACAAATGTATTCAGGAGAAACATGTGTCACACTGGTCACTTTTGTTCCTTTTGGAAAGGAAGCACGGTATGTGCTGAGCACACATGCGTTACACTCTCAAAGGCTGTCCTCTACAGAGCTAGACACTTCATGCAGCATGCAGTTTAAGCCAGCTGCACAAAACGTAGTCCCAAACATGCCTTTCAAAAGCTTCACAAATGCCAATTACATTAAACGATATGAAAAAAGCAACTAAGTAATGTGCTTAATTAACAAAGCTAGAGATGGAGCCAGCCATTTGGTTTGAAGTACTTCCAAAAGAGATGTTAAATCCAATGGCCAGGGCAACTCTGGAAGAAATAAATTAACATGCTGGGTTAATATTTCAAACTCTGTGGGAGTAAACAGTGTGCGTGGTGAGGGGAAGCAAAGGTAAAAATATCACAGGGTGCTATTTTCTTTGTTTATTTGCCAAGGACTCTTTAGCTTTTGCCATTTATTATTCTTCATGGTATGCTAGAAAATACGCAAGAAGACATAAAAGTACCAGCATTGCGTCACTGGATTTCCTAATTTTATCTTTTCCCCACCTGTTAAATCTTAGCTCAAGGTCAAGAGAAACCACCATTTTGAGTGAATGAATTATGGGATAGGCACAATCACGAAAAATACATTAGCAGTGTTCTTTTATCTTTAGTACTATGAGCAACCGCAGCTTAAAGATTCCTCTCACCATAGGACTTCTCTGAGAAATAAACTCTGATGGCTTGTTCAGAGAATGCCCTGTACATGTCTTTTGTTCCACAATAGTTTTTTTCTGATTCTCATAGCTAAGAACTGACCGATAGCTGTCTGGTCTAAACTGTACATACCTCTCAATGGGTAAGCTCAGGCCATTACTAACTCCCAAGTTCCAGCAAGTACCGTGGCTTGAATCTTTTCCAGCAGGCATCTGTTGGCAGCTGCTTCCATCTGCTCCTTCTTGAACAGTCCTGCCCGGTCCCTAGGGAAGAGCAGGAAGATTGTCACGCACTGAACTTGCTTGTTGTAAGCTGGCTGCTCATGTTTTACCTGAATCTGTCATTTTATCTCGTCTGCTCTCTGGCTTTTTTTTTTTTGCAATAAGAATTCTGAGTTCCGCTATGCAACAAAGACAAAAAAAAAAAAAGATATTCCTCAGATGTGGATGACAAAACATTATTCCTTATTTTAAGTACAAATAATTATTATTTTAAAAAGACACAGAAAATATTGATCAGATTACTTAATCCTCACAGCTGCTAGGTATGTAGTGATTCCTGCATGTATGTTCTGTAGCTGAAGCAACATGTCTTTGACATGTCTTTGCTTTGTGGTGAGCGAAGGCATATGCCCTTCAAGCAATCCCTGATCACAACCATTACCCGTGGCCTTCTTTTTATGTCTGTTTGTGGTAAACTGCACAATGTAGAAAGAGAAAAACAAACAAACAAACCAACCCCCCATCTATTTCCATGTCTTCTATTTTAGACATCAGTGGTTAGGTTTCCAGACTCGCAGCTGAACCTTTAGGAACTTTGGTTGGCTGAGCAGATGTCTATGCACACAAGACTCCTCTGTTAATTTGTTCCATTGCTATTTATGTACTTGTTCATTTGCTTTCTAAAGACTAACACTAATTGATCAGAGTGAATTAAAAGATTTTACTTTTTCTTAACCAAGATAATTAGTTTTATATTTTCAGCTCTGAAAGTTTTAATTCATAATTTGATGTACCATCTCTAGCCTGATTTTCAACTGTATCAAATCCTCTTTAAATCTCCTGGGCTTTCAGGTGTGGCTGAAAATGCAAACCTTTGTGCATAAACATGATTTTTCTCTTTCAAAGTACCTCAGAGTACATTGCTAAATATAAGCGACATTGTGCAGATACTACCCAGTCTTAGCTTGGGAGGGGAGAAATAGTTAATAAGACAAGCAATATAACATAACATGGAAACAAAGCTGCAGAAGAATCCACTAGAAATCCAAATGTAATCATCTGAATTTTGCCCCAATGAAAATTATATATATTTATGGACATATAGGCAAAAACACAGGCAAAACCACCTCCTAAGGGCTGTGTAAGTACACACTCAGGAAAACTGACAGTAATTTCATTGACTTTGCACATCACATTTTCTGCGGTGCACTGTCCTTTTGAGCATACATCTCTCTGCTTGGATCATGCAGTGGCCAAACTGGGCTACAGAAGCACAGCACCACTGTAGTACTTCTGCATGAAGACCTTTTCATATACTGAAGAGTTCTTCAGGGGTTCGGCGTGATAAAGAAAATAAGAAACTAAAATACTTCTACATATATGACACAGAACGTAATCTTTTTCTCCACTTTTTAACAGGCAGGATGCCTATGATATAGAGAACAATTTTAAAAGAACCTGTAGAAATGTATTTCATTTTTGATTACAGCCTGAAAAATTCCATAGAAGGAAGGCCTAAAGGCTTTGGATGGATTATGGATTTGAGAACTGGGCAGCCCTTTTCTCTCATCCCTTCATAGGAAAGCCAATGAACACGCTATGGTAGGCTTTCGTATAGCTTAGGAATCCATCCTACAAGCACAGAAAGGTCCAATTTTACAGAAGAATGGAGCATCTCTGAAGGAAGATTCACTTCTGATTTCTTGTTGGTGAACTCTGAATATCTTGTGTCACTGTGATCTTTCTCTGCTTCCTCATTATTCCACAACCCCTTCTACTTCAGGAATACCTAAAGGCAAGGAGTACAACTGCAAAACCTGGCAGAATCCACAGATGAATCAGACTGAATCAGTAAACAATGACTAACAGTGCGGTGTCTTAGGAACAAGCGTATCACTGTTCTTCGTAAGCTAAACCATTTAAATACAAACCTGATGTAAATCTTGTGTGTTAGCAGGAATCCCAGACACAATCTGGGGTCTACTACCCCCGTTTGCACTGAGATTCCAACAGAAAGCTTTCCCCGGTTCTGGAAACTTTGGGTAGCACATCTTCCTTTTCCCGGGAGTGGAGAGACCATTCATTATAGCATATCCCAGAAAGGCAAGGCTCAGGACAAGCTAACAGAGGTGCCATCCTTTCACTATTTGCCCTGATCTAGCTCTCAACACCTCATTTAAGTGGAACAAAAGGCTGCTGTTAATGCTGAGCCACAGGCTCAGGCACAAGCCAGGATCAAGAAATCTGCATTCCCAGCAGCTGGCCCAAGATTTGTGACAGACGGTGGATTTTGCTTTCCATTCACTCACACTTACATTGTATAAATCCTGGTTATTGACAAAAGAAATGCAGCAGATTTCATCCTTAGTGCCAATTATTTAACTAGCATCCCTGAACTATTATACTTTATATCTCTTCACATGCAGCATACCAAGAATTACTTCAATGGGATTAAATATGATATTTCATGGGACTGGCTGCATAAATATTTACGAAGCTAGAGAACAGCAAAGAGATCTCAGAGTTACTGATTCATGTCAAATACTGAGAAGCTGGGTTAATCAAGGGAATTAGGCAATACTTGAAACCTTTGAGTCATCATTGTTGAGATTTATTTGAACTACTCTTACCTTTCAACATTCAAAGTTTTACAAACCATTTATAACAATAAAGATTTACAGGCCATTTTCCCATCTGCTTGTCTAAGAACATTTCAGTCACTATTGCAAACTCAAAGTAGGCTGGAGAAGTAATAACAGTTGTGGAAAGTGAATCATTCAATAAAAATAAAGTTCTTGCTTCTGTTTAAAAAAAGAAAAAAGAGAAGAAATATTCTAATTATTTTGAGAAATAATTATTAGAGAAATAGTCAGCTGACAGGTGAGTATATATATTGTATAAAATGGAGCATGTTCTATACTCAGTCAGAAACAGACACTAATTTTTTTTTATATGGTTAAATAAAAAGATATACTTGAGACACTGAAAACTGCATACCTTGTTCAAGAAAAGACTAGCACCTCCTGTTTCGTATTCTGTATACAGTATATGTGAAATACATATGTCTGTATCTATGCGTTTGTGTCTGTTGCTATGTTCACGCACCTGCAAATTGCTTGAGACTTTAAAAACGTAGTGACAGCATTAGTAGAGTTTTGTTTTCAGAAAAAGCTGACTAGGCCAGTCTCAGAAAGTCAAGGACCTTTTAGGACTGTGCCAAACAAATCATCTAATAAAATAAAGCCAAACCACTAGCCATTTCTGAAACTCCAGTTATAGTACATGGTAAGAGTTAAATAGTTCAGATATATGTGCACTCATTTACTCTTTTAGAAATGTAGATTTAGAGCCTTCAGGATGACTGCACTCAGCTCATAGTAACACATATTTAGCAGCTTTCATAACCATGTTTTTTCGTATGTGTTGACATGAATCTTCCAATTGTGTAAGTTGAGTTTTCCTTGTCACCAGCTGCTTGTTTTTCTGGATGACACCTAGGTCAGCACAAAGACGACAAGAGGCAAATCTATACCCTTCCTATAACTCCACGTTGTAACAAAGAGCACATTCGCCAAGCTGTATGCCTAATTTCAGTTACTTAAAGTAGATTTTGCTGTGATTTAACACCGTGATTTCTGGAGGAACTATTATTTCTGTTTGGGGGAATGCCTCATCAAAGACAAATCCTGACAGTTTTACTACAGCCTTGACTAAAGTACGTCTGGAAACCCACATCGTTTCAGATCAATATATGTGCTCCGAGAGAAGCACAGTGCCTGACCCAGTCCAGCTACGTGCTGGATTCGAGCAGGTGCTGTGTGTAAGACAGACAACTCCAGAGCTGTTTGCAGTGCTTACTGCCCCTCTTGCCAGGAAGGAACGATCATCTCTTTCCCTACAGGAAACACAGTTTGGAAACCTCCCTAGTCCTTTATCAAGCATCAGAACACTCCTTCCACTCGTGTGCACCATCCCAGTCATCTTATTTACTCAGTTCCATCTCCCATATGTTTTCAGGAAAACCAAATGAATTCACATGGGAGTTTCTCTTACTTAATGGAATAAGTAAAGACCAATTATGATCTCTAAAATATCACAATATTACTTCCATTTTTTTCCAGAGCAACTTCCATTTATCTCACAGTTTGATATGCATTTGTGCAACACTGATGTTTCTACACCAGCACTCTTTCTGAAGCATCCTAAAGCTATTTCCAAAACAAAAAGAACCTTCACTCATAATCAAACACAGCTCAGTATCAATGGATGGAGAAAAAAACACAACCCAGCAGGCAGAGTGTAGCAAAAGCTTCTCAGCTCACAGCAAAGCCATGTAACAGTTGAAGAGCATGGATGAAACCAAAGCACATACTCAAGCAAAACTTAGATAATTAAGAAAAAAAGATCTCGCTAGACAAAAGTACAAGAACGAGCATTCAATCATTACTTCTGCTGCTCTGGCTGCTCTCATTAAAAGCAGTATGACTTCTTTGAATCAGGCTTTGGGCTACACAGCTCTTCAGACATGCAGTACCTCTATGACTCCCTCAGTCAACATCGAGCACCAACCAGCTATTTCCTCCTCCATTCTCATTCTTTCCATGGAAGGCTTTTGTCCAACTATTGACAGTTCAAAGGGGTAAATCTAACCTTTCAGAAAAGTAATATCATCTATGTAATTGCAGCTTGCTTTGTTTTTAAATAAGTTTCAAGGACAAAGTGAGTACATTGCATGCTGTAGTGCATCACAGATTTCCATTTGAAGACCTGAAACCAAATGATTTACAAGGATCAATATCAACAGATAGAGCAACTCACAGCATGGTGCATTCTAAAACTGATAAATAACTGCATTGAAATACTGTTGAGTTGTCATGAATTTAATACAAGAGAGCACAGACTGAGTTATAGCATTCAAGCATTGCAAAACTGGTGTTCCAGCACTGGCTGCCTTTTTTTTTTGAGATTATAACCTTTACAAATAAATCTCTCTCTCTCAGCTTCCTCCAGCTTTAAAACATTTTGAATGTGCTCTCCAGTTGTATTCAGAGTTGCACACAAAGTCACAGTTCTCTCAACATATCTTTTCCCTTTTTATATTGTTGAGTTTGTTAGAATTGGTCAAAAAGTTTTTAATAATAACCATTTTGTTTGAATATAATCTGGCTGATGAACTCAGACTAGGTAGGCTTAGATTTCAGGAGTGAGTGCTTTGTTAGCTGTCACCATTGTCGCTATCCTTGCTAGGAACTTCAGTGAATGAAGAGGCTAAAGAGGTGTGCAGAATGCAATACTCTTGTTGTACTAGCAAAGCACCAAAGCATAAAGCAAAGCTTCCCTATGCGCTCTCTGTGCCTATACAACACACTGTGATTTTGATCTGTCAAACCAGCATCTTCCATACGTGGTAAAATGTCTTCATAAAAAAAATCAAAACAAATAAATAAAAGTTAAAATTGCACTCTAAAGTTATAAGTTACCAGCTTGATGAATATTAGGGAATATATGCTCAGTCGCCCCCCACATTGAGAAGAAAGCTCCTTTGGAGTTACATTAGAAATCACTGCAGTCCTCAGCTAAAGTGGTAAGTAGAGAGCAGGGGGGATAACAAATGAATAGCATGTAAACCCACAAGCTAAATTTTTCTTTGTAGACAAAATTTAGACTTCTGTCTGAAAGACAACCTACCTTTCATTCTATATTATTACCCTAGGGATGCTGAAACATAGGGCAACAAAGGTGATCCCAGGACACCAGATACAGAGGTGAAAGAAGGACTTACTCTTCCTGTGTCATCAGAACACAAAGGACAGTAGGGTGACCTGACACAAGTGATAAAATTAGTAAGGGGACTCACTCTCTTTTTCTGCTACACAGTAGTTTACAAACTAAAATAGATCTATGGCTTAAAGCTATTCTTCCACTGTCACCATTAAAAATGTTGATTTAGAAGAACAGCTAAGGTCATAAGAAGACCCAATGACTTTAACAGGACTGCTTAAAGCACATATAATACACTCTCCTGTGTAGTAGCTGCGTAACTCTGGCTACTGAGAATGCCCTCAAAAGGGAGGCCTTTAGAAGGGCCTTTCTAAACTCTACAGCTTATTTGTCCCTACTTGTGCGAGGTTTTGGTCAGGCCAAGCTCAGGATAGATGATCATCAAAATCTCTTGCCAGTTGTGAGAATCAGCTTAGGAAACAAAATGTAATTCCCATGTTTGGGAACAACAAAATGTAATTCCCAATGTTTGAATCCTTTTTCAAACAGACTGTGAACTATTGGAATAACCTACCACCTCCATGCCTCCCACAGAGTTCTCCCAGCACTATTAAAGTTGGTTTAGTTCTTTTCAACAAGCAAAACTTAGTAAGGTAATTACTAAGTAAGGTACTTACTAATTTAACTTAAAACAAGAGATATTCCAGAAAAACTAGATAATTCCTGGACATACACATCCCCTTTCACATTAAGTCCCCCCTGCCTAACTTCTCTTTCCAGTGGGAAGTGTGGAGGTGACTGCTCTCAGTTCGTTGACAAGGGACCTAAACTTTCAATCAATTCGTTCATTCATCCTTTAACTCCACTGAAGTCAATGGAGTGACCAAATGCATGATCCTGCTTCTGCAAATTACTGTGTTGTCTCTTAAGGAAGTCTAAAGGCATAGGGGCGACACACAGCTGTTTTGAAACCAAAAAGGCTGAATATGGATCTGTCTAACTGTGGCAAATTCATTCATATGTTCATCTCATGTACACAGGGGATTACAGAATCTCATTATAGTGTTGGAAGTCTTTGTAGAGTGAGGGGAGAGCCTTCAGCATCCCAGCACCTGAAGATGGAAGCTTCTAGTTTGAGATATCAAGTCTGCATAAGCAGTTATTCTGCATCCAGAAGGAATCTTTAAAGATGTCAAATATAAATCAGAATAAAAAATAGTTATAATATTGTTATTTTTCAGTGAGACTAGGAGGGCAGAAGTGCCACTATACAGTTTGGGATTAACCAAACTTCCATGGAAATCTTTTGTCTGCAAATTAGATATTTGAAAATGATTTGGTTTGTTTTGTCTATCGTAGTCCAAGCATTTCCAATTATGGATTTATTTATTTTTTAAATTAAACCAGAATTTTATATCACTATATGGCAGGCTTAAAGCAAAACTTTGCTGATATACAGCACCTTCTGGACTGAGTTAAAATGTTCATTTTGTGTAAATCAAAATGATATCTGGTGACATCAACTATCACTAATTAAAACAATGTAAATTATGCTATAATCTACAACGCAAAGTGAAATCTTTGTGTCTTAACATGCAGTTCTTTTGTGCCACGATCCTTGTTTAATAAAGATATTGTTTTCTAATACTTTCCCTCTCAAACTTCAATATAAGCTTCAAACGTGATGTTATTTTCCGTTTTCCACATCCAAATAATGTATAAACTTCATTTACCAATTTATATTTTTAAGACAGCTTCCCACTTCAGCATCTATCTTGCTCCAGATCTCACAGCTCCCCCCTTCCTATCAATCTCTGATTTGAGTCCCTCTCACACATCTTTTGAAATATCCAACTCTTCCATGTCTACCAACGCTCCTTTATCAATTACAGCCTTAGTAACTTCAAAGAAACCTCACAGTTCACTTCAGTATGGCCTCCCCACCTGAGTCCATGAAAACTATCTTTAAACAAGCTTTCCGTTTTTTAAGATACACTTTCAGATGACTTCTAAGGTCCTGTACAACCCTCCTGCAGATGCCCAGATGAGAAGAGAAACTGAAGTGACCCAAGCTGCAAGATATCCCTTTTAGCCACACAGTCCTCTTAGATCTCAACACTGAAATTCCTAAAGAGGAATCACTGATGTAGGGTAAGGTAACATGGAAGACAGGAGCTAATGAGCTGGGCAAGAGCCTCTACAGTTGTGGACGTGACCAGAAGAACACAGTGGCCTAGGATTCACAGGTCCTTAAACCTTGTTCCTGGGTCCCCTACCTCCCTCAGCCTCTTTAACTCGCAGAAACTACCCTAACGGTGCTTTCCCATTGATCCCCAGATCTATTATTATCAAAAGTAGTGACTTACTATGATTACAAAATAATTGTCACCTTTATTATTTCTGTCAATGGGTCATCATCCTCTTTTTCTTTCTTAATGCCAGGCTTGGGTTCACAGACTTGCCCTCTTCTCCCTTTGTGGCAATTCTTAAGGATTTTAGATAGCTTTTCTGTACTTGCAATTCCCACATTTCTCCCTCTGTCATCAACCTTTCTCCCTCTGTTCAATCTCAATGCTCAAGTGGCTGTCTGGCACCTCTTCCTGGAGATTTTGTCATCAGTTTATGCTAGCTGAAGTGCAGGGTTGCCTTGGTTTAGCCTCACTTTCCCTTTTGTCTTTCACCCTTTTCCCACAAGTCATCCACAAACAGCAGCCAGCTCCTGGGTCTTCCTTCAGCCTCTCCAGATTCAAGACCAATCTCTTATCATTTTCACAGGCAACTCTGCTGTTTAGGCCTCAACTATTGGACCACAGACTTAGAGCTCAACTATTGGAAAGCGCTCTTCTCTGCATCTCAAACATGCGCAATGCTCCTTTGCAACCCAAGGAAGCTGTGCATGGCCAAACACCTCCTCTCACAAGCCTGACCACACCACTCACTCCTTGGCAGCCCTCCACTTGTTCTTCACCTGCTGTTCCAGCACATCCAAATCTCTGTTCTCCTTCAAGGCTCAACCTAACTGCATTCCCCCAGTCTACCCTCTTCTGTTGGGCACTGTGTTGTCCCTACCACTTCTGCACTCCAGTAGCATTCCTCAACCATGTACCCTTCAATCGTATTCTATGTCTATTCTATGACTCTATATGTTTCTCCACCTCATCCACTCACCATGACATGACCTCACAGAGGTCATCCACAACAGCGAGCTTTCAAGGCTCCCTCATAAGCCCACTCCTCCTGAGATGCTGGCAGCAAATAAACCAAAATACAGCACACGTCTACATACTTCTGTTACTCCCCCTCCACACAACCATCTCCCTGCTTCCCTTCTTCAAGCTCCTCCTAAGGCACAAACTGTTCTTTTTGTAGATGTGAAACCTCCCTTTGCAAATTAATGAGAATAAAAAAGAATAAACACAAACCCAAATCACAGCCTCCTACCAACCCAGGCTTTAGAGAAGAACTAAGTGAACAGTAGAAAAATAGAAAAAAAGATGGAGAAATGAAGCAGGTGTGTGGGACCAGGTGAAGGTGTGATGCAACAGGAAATGCACACCCCGGGCAGCCCTGCTCACGACGTGAGAATTTTATGTCTGAGGAGATCTTGAATTTTGCTTCTTTGCCCTTCAGTGAGTTCAGTCCACGAAGGACGGGAACAGCCGTGAATTACCTCAATAGCGCTGGAGAGGGTCACTCAGAGCCGAGTGCGGGGCAGCACCAGAAAACCCAACGGATCCTCAGCGCGACAGGCCGGTTACTCGGGACGTGAGCGGAGTGTGAGGGCGCTCTTCCTTCAGGCGGGGCTACCGGAGCAGGGAGCCCCGTCCCGGCGTCGGTTCGGAAGTACGGGGGGCGGCGGCGGGACCCGGGGACGGCGCCCTCGGGGCGCGGCCGGCGCTAGGACCCGGCGAGCGGCGGGGGTACGGGAGCAGCGCGCCTGCGCGGCGCTGTCCGGCGAGCGGGCGGGCTGCACCGAGCCGCCCGGCAGCGGCAGCGGCGGCGCCGGCAGCGGGACGAGCAGCGGCGGCGCCGCGGGTCCCCGCCGCCCGCACCGGCATCGCGCTCGACCCGGCCCGGCCCGGCCCGGCCGCAGGGGCAGGGGCGGCGGCGGCGCGGCGGGAGGGCGGTGCGCGGCGCTGTCCCTTCAGCACCGGCGGGAGGGGCGGGGGCGCAGCCCCGCTGGAACCCCCCGGGGGCTGCAGCCCGCCCCGGCGCCCACCTCCGCCTCCTGCCCGGCGCCCCGCAGCCCCCGCCCGGAGCACCTGTGGGCAGTGCCGGCGCTGCGATTTTTCTCCCCCCTCTTTTTTTTTTTCTCCCCCCCCCCCCCCCCCTTTTTTTTTTTGTGCTTTTGGCCACGTCCAACCAGGGAAGGGCCCTCCCCCTCCGGCACGTCCCCGCACCCGGCACCGCAGCGCCCGCGCTCCCGGAGCATGGCCCCCCCTGCCCCTGCCCCTCCGCCGCCGCTGCAGCTACCACGGCCCCCGAGCGTCTGACTTCAGACGAAGGCGGTGCAGCGCCGGGAGACACCGGCACCGGCTTCCCCTCGGAGCGGCCCCCGGGGAGCAGAGCTGGCCGGGGCCCTTCGCCCCCCGCGGGCCTGCATCGGGGCTCGGATTAGGCACCGACTGCCGCCGAGCAGCCGTCCCCTTATGGGCTTGCTGCCTGCCGTGCTTGCTTGGATGAGTCTGCGACATGCCTAATAAGAGACGAGATGGGCCAGGGCGACGAGAGCGACCGCATTGTGATCAACGTGGGAGGGACTAGGCACCAGACTTACCGCAGCACCCTACGCACCCTGCCCGGCACTCGGCTGGCCTGGATCGCCGAACCCGATGCCCACAGCCACTTCGACTATGACCCTCGCACGGATGAGTTTTTCTTTGACCGGCACCCGGGCGTCTTTGCCCACATCCTGAATTACTACCGCACTGGCAAGCTGCACTGCCCCGCGGACGTGTGTGGGCCCCTGTATGAGGAGGAGCTGGCCTTCTGGGGCATCGATGAGACCGATGTGGAGCCCTGCTGTTGGATGACCTACCGGCAGCATCGCGACGCCGAAGAGGCTCTGGACAGCTTTGGTGGGGCACCCCTGGATAGCAGTGCTGAGGACGGAGACATAGATGGCACCGGAGACTCTGGTGATGGTGAAGAGGAGCTGGAGATGACAAAACGCCTAGCACTTAGTGACTCCCCAGATGGCAGGTCTGGGGGCTTCTGGAGACGGTGGCAGCCCCGCATCTGGGCACTCTTTGAGGATCCCTACTCCTCCAGATATGCAAGGGTAAGCTATGCAATCAGCACCTTCATCAAAACACTCGAACCTCCCTTCAGTCCCACTTCCTCCCAGCATCATCAGGGTTATCTCCTCTGTCAGCGCAGAGCAGCCATCCATGTGTGTAGCCATACAAAATTCATGCATAGGCTATGAGGACATAACCCATGCTCTCAAGCAGGCCCCATGCATGGGCCACGAGTGGACACCAAGGCATGAGCTCATGTACTCATATGTGGGCTTCCAGAGACCCTTATTCTCTAAAAACCCACAGCCTGGGGCAAGCTCCCATTCACGGGCCAGGGAGATCTCCATTATACCAGGTAATTTCCTTCAATGCACAGATTTTTACAGTCAGTCATCCCCCATTAAAGAGAGACACCTTGTCTATCCCTCTTATGAGCTAACGGCTCTCTCCCCTTTACAAGATGGAAAAAGGATCACGGGAGCTGGCAGTCCCTGGGAGGCCAGGGGATTTAGAGAGTTTCTCAGCCTGGACTGGAAAGGGACTCTGTTCCTTTCTCTTTTCTCATACGTACCATGTTAAATATTTATGATCATGCTTTTCTGAGAATGGGTAATTCAGTTCCTCACTTACCTCCTTACTCTGTCTTTTCCCTTGAGGTAAATGCAAAGTATTAATCAGAGAAGAGGGTTCATTCATGTGAAAGGGACACTGTGGTTGACAGGTTTCTTGCCTGGCTACTGAAGGGCAACTCCTCCTCTCCTGGTGCCTGCGGTTGTTTTGGAAAGGGAATGCACACGGGTGCAGTTCACAGCATAGCTGTGGATAAAGATGGTCTTAAACAGTCACGCAACTCCTCTAAGAAGGCACCTTTTATAGTGTCACATATGAGGATAATTACATTAATTAGGGCCTGATTCTGCTCCTGAAGTCAAAAGTAAAGAAAACATTTCCTTCAGGAGCAGCATCAGGATTAGCCCCCAAGATACCCATATTGATAAACAGGAAAACAGATGAAGGATAGTGCCTTCACAAAGAAATTGGTTTGGATAGCTTCTACTCCTCTCTTAAATGTACCTTTGTTACAGCCAAATTGCTGCCAGCCGTCGGTAGGGATGAGTGGTGCTTTGGTGTGGGAGGATGATCAGTGTTTCTGACGAGGATCAAAGAAGCGAGATCAGATTAGGGAGCAAATTGGATGGATGGAGGAAAGAGAAGTGGAAATGCAGGGAGCAGGGACAGGGAAGCTGGTCATGTATGAATGGGCGGTGGAACAGCAGCTGCTGGAGACTTTTGGTCTGAGCAGAGAGTTCCAGCAAGGAGCCACCAGGTCTGACTGAATGAATTGGGAAAGCTGGAGCAGAGCCTGGAGTTATATCTTGGTGCATTTCTAAAGATTCTTTTTTGCATACCCTTTGGAGATTTCCCTCCTGAACAAAGAAGTTAATATTTTAAATGAATTCCTTTAAACAGCATGGAGGATAAAGGAATAATAAAATATTTACCATGAGATGAAAGGATGATGCTGTTGAATTGCAGCTTTCAAATCATTGATTTCTGCCAAGGGAACATGGAAACGGAGAGGGAAGGCTGGAGGGTATCCTTCAAAAGGCTTAGTTAGCTTCCTTTAATCAAGCCCAACATTAGCAGGCGTTGATTTGAATAGCAGATCTCTCTGGTGCCCAGGAATCTGTTGGTGAAACACATTTCAAGTCAAAGCAGTGTGCTTGTCCAAGACTTTGTGGAATGGTCCAAAAGCCAAATGGATAATGCTGTCCCGATGAAAAGGATACAAACAGAGGCTAAAACACCCCTTTGCTTGGAAGCATTATGATACTTTAGGTCAGAGGACAAAATTTATAACCAATATTAAGAGTCCTTGTGATGTACAAGCTGTAGGATATAAACTCCATTTTCTAATTCTCTACGGGTATTTTCATTTAGGAATAGGCATTTATACAGTGATTTGGTGGTTTTTGGGGTTTTTTTTGCACTGGATGTTATACCATTTATTCACAATTATGTATGCATACCTGGAAGAATTCAACCCCTGATTTACCTCTAACTTGTTCTTTCCTTAAAGGATTGTTATACTAGAGAAATATGAATTCTAGGCAAAGTTGAAGTGTATACTGAATATTTCATGGGTTAAATATGATTCTTTAACTTGTATCTATGGAGACGTAGGCCACAGGCATTAATATTTTGCATGAAGGAAGATGGCTTTCATCATCAACACATGCACACACTGTCCATTAAGAAGACATTATAAGAGACTTAACATTTTCTAATAAAAGCCGTATGTTATGGTTATGGATGTAAAAGGAGATGGGAGTTTGATTTATGCTCCTGTAACCTAACACAGACATTGCAAAAAGACCTTAAACTCACAATAGCTAATTTACAGTAAAATAATTGATAGCATCATTAACAAGTGAATGGTATATTAGAGCAATCATTAGCAAAGTACAGTCAGGCAACAAATCCACTGTTACCTCACCTTTCATTGTGTTTGCTACTTTCAATTGCAAACTGTATTTCAGTCATGCAAAAATCTAAATTCACATTGCCATTTTGTTGAAAAAATACATCACAAAAATTTGTCATCCTGATTGGATGTGGGACTTCTACTAATGGTGGTTATTATATACGTTTGGTGTTTACATATGGCACCAAAATGTCTGTCAAAATAACACCTTAATATAAACATCAGTTTACATAACCATCATACTGTTACACTGGGGCAAGTAAAAGCAATACAGTATATGAATTTTAAGATAAAATGAAAACCTGCATATCTGAATAAAGCAAGATTTCTCTGGACTAATTCAGTGAATGTTTAGTAACTGTCTACGGAAAACTCAGCATTTACTCAAATCTAGCCATTCTTGGAGCATTTTGATGGACACTGCTTACAAATACAAGTACATTTGACTGTTTTGCTTCACCAGCACCTAACTCATACTAAATTACATCTGTTCTCATTGTAGGCGGCCAGGGGAGACTGGAAGAGCATTTGTGTATGTCAGGCAAAATCAGCTAACTCTGCAAATTTTGTCTATTTCTAAACTTACTTCGAATAAAGCATAAGCTCCCAGTCACTAATCGTTTGTCTTCAGGTGCAACATAGTCAACCGTTTCTTGTTAAAACAATAGTGCCTGAGTTTAATTAAATTCTAGTTTTCTAAACACTAATGTCTTAAATAAGGTAGTTCTTTCTAAAAATATTAAATACTTCTAAAAATTGCATTGTCTTCTAAATTTGTAATAAGAAAAGGTATCTTGTTTCAAATCATATATTACCTTAGACACCTACCTTAATAAGATAAACGGATGTCGCACTTCTCCATAACTTAAAGAATCCACATTTGGATAACGGAGGCAAAGTCTGGTACCTGGAGGTCTGAACAGAGTAATAGATAAGGTGATGGAAAAGATCAGATTTACAGAGATACTGGGGGCATAGGCAGACAGACAGGTGGATTTTCAGAAGCATCTGATCAGGCAGCTAAATATCACTGCATGTCAATGGATATTGTGCACCTCAATTGGTGAGACGTTTCTTTAAAGCTTATTAGAGCCGTCTTTTTTGCATGGTCAGGCAACTTTGTAAATTTATTTTTCATAAGCAGACACAAAGGGGGAAATAGAGTCACACAGAAAGCTACACAGATACACTAAAGCAGCATATCTCATATTGTAATAGAGTTCCCGCCTTCCGCACTCATTAGACTTCACAGGCCCTTCAGTACACAAATGTGTGAAAAATATTTTCCTAGCATCTTGTCTCCTTTATATTTATGTCTGGTCATGCTGTTCTTACACTAGCGAAACTCCCACTGACTTCCTGGGGAGCTTAGCCTGCAGGTATCTAACATCTTTGCTCCCTTCCCTCTTGTTTTCCCCAGCAGGATAAGGTTGTGTTTGTGTTAACTCACAGTCATTAGGTTTGTCAGTGCTTGGGAACCAGGAGCTTTCAGCTGAGATTCTGCGCTAGTGCTCACATTCAAATTGGACAGTTAAGCTTCATTAGTGAACCCTCAGGAAAGCTTTTGTAGTCCTTCCAAATAAATATTTTTACTGTTTTAAAATAAAAGCTGCTTGGGATCCTATGGAAAGTCCTCAATGGCTTGACTTGCCATCCTGGCATATGCTATACAGCTCTCATCTGAAAGAGGAAAGGCTTATGGCAAAACTCTCACTCACCCTTCCCTCGTGTTCTCCCTTCACATTCTGCAGAAGGATCTGCTTTCCTCAGTGGGTGATTTTTGAAGGACAAGTTTCCGACACTGAGAAGGAGACAGGAAAAAGGATAGTTGGGAAGAGATGAGGAAAAATGTATTCCCCAGGGATTTCTTCCAGCTGTCTTTTGTACACTCCAGAGCATTTCAACCTTGTTGTGTTCATTTAAACTGATTTTTCTCTATATAAACTACATCACGTAGGTACGAGAAAGCTTATGGGATTTGAGTTCCTGAATAACCATAGTGTCTTGGGTTATAGAGAGACTATAGAGTCTGGGGTGATTTCTGCTCATCCTTTACCCTGGCCCAGTACAGCTAAACTCAGAAATTGGGGAAGTATCAGGGGGTGGGAATGGATACTCATTGCCTTGCACAAGGGGAACTTATTCTGCAGCTGTCTGACGCAGGACATGTTTCGCACAGGAGCACTCCACAGACAGTGCTCCGGGGGGTCCCGCCAAGCGTGAGCAGACAGGGAGAGAAAGGAGGAGAGCTGCCCCCCACGCTTTCCCCTTCCCACAGGCATCCCATCTCCCCAGAGAGAGATTTCATCAAAGGGGCCCTGATGGAGTTGCCCTTCCACCTTGGGCCTTTCTGCAAGGTCTCCCCTGCAGAGACATATCTAATCCTGCACTGAATCTTGCTGCAGTAATTCTCACCATATACTTTGACAATTAACGAGACAGCCTAATTTTAACTGCACGCTGCATTACAGCTCTGGAAAAATGAGAATCTTTCCACATTAAATGAAGTTTCCCCTGCACTTGTAGTATAATGGAATTACAGACAGACATCTATTAACGACCATTCTGTCATTCATTATTAATATAGTTCCTAAAATCCCATTTTATTCCTATTTTCTTCCATCAAAGGACATGTTACTGCAAATCCTTATATAACCCATTAGTAAGCATGGTATAGTCTTCTCTGCATCCTGTCCAAAGAAGCCTTTGCAATGCCAGCTAGAAAGTGTTCACCGCTCACGTGAAGTCCCATGTTCAGTCCCTATCAAGTTAGCCAAGGTGGGAGCAGGCACTCTCATAAATAACTCCTGGGAATTGTCCCTCTAACTTCAGAAGTAATACATTTTAAAACCATCACCAAAAAAAAGATCATAGCAGCTGTGCAGGATCATGACTTCATTGGTCTGAGTTGTTCAGAAACACATAGGAAGATATGATGTCGGCCCAAAACATCTCACAATCTCTTTGAAGTCACAACCTCAGAGGGAGATGAGAGGGATGATGTTATCCATCTGAAAAATCTATGGCTGGCTAGTACAGACTTAGCAGTTTTAATTCAAGGAAGGTTTTTTAAATCCATTTGCCTATTTCCAATTTTATTTCTATTATTCTAAAACCTTAAAAAAGAACAGCATCTGTTGCCATTTTATTTTTTTAAATCTTACTTAATTTTAATGTTTCTAGGTTACAAAATTTACTTGATTTAGCCAAGGCTGTGATTGTATGGATCATACCATCATATGCATACACATATATATGTCTTCCTATCACTACCACCTCCTACGATGATGAGTGGGATTTCCATATGAGGAAGGACTTCTAAATTAAACCGTCCCGAAATACTTCTGAAAATGTAACCTTGGTGCCACTGAAATCGATATGAATTTAGTGACTGGTTTTGGTATGATATTTGGCCCCTTCTCTCTTTAATTCATCCCTATGTGCCTTCAATTATTTTCTTTGCCCTTCTCCTGACATTTGCTATTTTGGCTTTGGTTAGGAAAAAGAGGCAACAAAATACTGGTATCCTCTGTTCGTATATCATGAGACAAAGGATGACAGGATCTATGGATCAATTATAATATTTCTATTTTAGAACTGCTCACAAAAATGTGATATATTGGACTACACCTAGGAAAACTATTTTTCCATCTTGTTTTTCCTTCTGCTGTGCAGCCTAGTATTCATCGGTATTTGTCTTTCTTATTTTTAAAAATAAGTGACTGATCTGTGTTTATTTATGGTAATACTTTAGTAAAGTCTATACATATTGCTTTTCTTTTAACATAAGGAGAGATTTTAGCAAATCAGCAACAGAGGGCCCAGCCTTACTGTTACTGAAATTCAGTGCCAAAATTACCACCAACTTCAAAGATAGAAATGATTTTTCCTGCAGTGTTGTTCAGGATAACAAATTAATTGCAGCATACTGCTTTTTTAGTAGATACATTGCATATTCCCATTCCGAAGCACTGAAGCGCAATAGATCTTAGCAATTTATTAGGAACATACATATTCAAATATATATTTTCATAATTGTTTAAAGACATGAGCATCTTGAGCACATTGCATCAAAACATAGAGCTCTAATACTGGCAAAGGTCTTCACGATTGTACTGGCATTTTTTACTGCAAAGGGCTATAGAATACATCCCCACTCAAACCACATGACTTCAATTAATGTTCAACCAAGTCGTAGCCAAGCGCTGTATTTCATAATCAAAAGGACAAGCAGGGGTATTCAGATTGAAAAATTGGGCCCTAATTGATAATCAAGTGCGTAATTCTTTCTCATGCAAATACAGATGGCAAAACTGAGTTTCCATTTTGTATAGGCTTGATTTTATGAAATTTCAGTGCATTTTGGGGGGGATAAGACTAATAGAACAGCCATTTTGAGATCTTTGCAATTGTATTACAATGAGCTTCTCACTTACTATATGCTGAATTTGATCTGAGGAAAGAACAGTATTAGAAGGCTGACTTGGCTTTCTCTACCGAATATTGCATTACATAAATATGTGATTCACTCCAAATGGTACACAGGAGTGTTAGGATCGGATGAAATCAGAGAAATCTATGAATCCATGGAGAACCACCCCCTCCCCCCGAAATATAAACTGAATGCTGTCATTTCTGGAATAATTTTTACATCTCTCTCCTGTGCTCAGTAAGGACCCAGATTTTGCTGTCTTCACTCCTACTCTTGTAGTGATAGCTTACTCCAGGAATATCCCTGTTTCCTTCGGGCTGAGAACAAGGTACTACCCCACACGGGTAAAGGTGAAAGGACGTAGCCCTAATTGCTTTTCATTTTTTCAGATATGATTTATAAGATACAATGGGGTCTCTAATAAATCATGCTATAAAAATTATGAATAAATCTCAGTCCAAGGCTTTTTGCAGTGATTGCTTATGATGTAAGACCCTTTAATGACAGTAAGTTAAAATTGCATTGTAATGGCCCTTTGTAAATGCAATAAATCTCCGATTTCAGTGCACTGCAGACAGCCAGTGATGTGTGTGCTGCACACGAGCTACCAACACAGGCACACGCTGCTGGCACACACTTACGTAATTTTGTTGATAGTTCAGGAGCAGCGGCACGTCTTAGCACTGCTAGATTTACTTTGGGAAAATGTTCGGTCAAGACCACTGTAGTGTTGTGACCACATGAAACGGTTTAAAATCTCCCACTTGCTGTTTACTTGAAAAGCTGGGAAAGGATGTCCCTTTTAAGAATTAGTAAAATGGATTATCTTGTTTTAAATAACAAAGGCAAAAGCTGTTCCTACCGAGTCTTATAATTTCTCAGAAACAAATATGAGTTAAACCAGGCATTTTAACTGCACAACCAAACTGAATCCATCTATTTTCCTGAACTTCCTGGATCACCTACTCAGCATTCACAAAAAAAAATTAAAAATGTGCACAGAAATACACCAACAGAATAATAGCTCTTTGTTTCAACTGCAGCAGAATCCCTATTCCTGCCCACTTTGGTCCTCCAAAAACACATTTAAAACATTATCTGCATTTCCTTATTCAAATACAGAAAGATTGGTCAGTTCAGGTCCCTTACTGTTTGACAGGCATCAGAAATGCAGCTACAGATTTCACTTTGAAAATTCATTCCAATAAGCACGTTCTGTTTTTCAGTTTGGATTCTTGCAGTCTTCATTATGCTGGATCAATTGACAGGTATAGGCGGTGGAGGCCAGCTTTGTGATTTACCCAGCTATTAATTAAATGAAAACCTTCCATCAGAATGCTTCTAATTTGACAACAGACTTCAAAAATAGGGAGAAAGCCCTAAAAATGCTGAGCACCTACAACCTCCAGCGGAAGGGAGGTCATGTCTTATAGCAGAAAAGGACATGGGCAAGGAGTTAAGAGACCGTCAGCAAAATCCCACCCCACCTCATAGGGCCACTGCCACAGCTACCACTGATTTTAGTGGGATCCAGCCAGAGACCCATGCAGACCTATTTCAGGAAAAATTTTTCAGGACAAGGACAATTGTGTAATTGCCACAATACTCAATGCAAAAGGGCTTGCCTTCACAGCAGCCTCTGATCTCTACTCTAAAAACATGACAACATCCTATCAGCCACATCATGCTATTCCTGTTTCTTTTTTTAGCATGGATCTCCCCATTGCTTATAGTGTGGAGTTTTGCAAGAAATCTAGTGACAGTACGTCTTAGCACTTCTCGGGAATGTGTCCCGCATACTGCGGAACTGATTTTAACTCAGGCTTTTTCAGTAAAGCGCTTTGTAAGGACAAACCAAGAACAACCTATGCTAGCTCAACCAATACCAAACTGAGTCAGTTGCTGGGGGTGGTGGTGGGGAGTGTTTGGTTTTCTTTTTTTGGGGCGGCAGCAGATCAGCTTGTATCTGAATTTTGCTTAAGCGATATTGAAATTTAGCATTCAGCTGATAGGAGTTTCAGTGTTTATCCTACCAAGAAGTCCCAAAGGTGCCAGTGATTTTATTAAAAGACCTAATGTAAATTTCAAAACCGTATAGATTACTCGAAATGTTAGTTATGTCTAAGCAGCAGGAAATCAATAGTGCAAAAGTGCATTCACTGTTTTGGAGAACCTGCTCCTCTAAGAAAAGAAGCTCATTTTACCTTGTAAGTGTCAGTGACGTGAACTAAAGGCAAATGAAAAGTTTGAAATTCAATAGCAATTCTATAGTGTCTTCAACTGCAAACCACAAATTTATCTTCATGTATATACTGCCATCACCTACAGCACTTCCTCCCAAAACTGCGCACTTACTGTCCTCAAAGGATGTCTTGGCTAGGAGAGCAGGGTAAGCCTTTGTTCTTATTATGTGATCTTTAACGTTCATTCAGAACAGTCCACACATGTCCGCAGGAATATACACAGATCTGCATGGTCTGAATTTACTAGAAAGAAAAAAAAAAACACCAACCTAAAATAAACGCCAAAACCTGAGATTTGGACAGATGATTGCAAGCAACTGAATTAATGCAGCTCGTCAAGCGAGCATTTCTTAGCACATCTGACTAAAGTCATTATTTGTGCACCCTACTTGCTTGCATATGTTAGCTCTGAAGAATCCACTCAGGGATTTCAGCTAGTATCTACAGCATGCCGGTAGTATGAAGGCAGGCCATATTCGTATAGCTCAGCACCTGAAAATTTGCAATGGCACAAGCTCACAAACAGCACATTATATTAGCTCATTAAGCCACGTCATTTGGATATGCTTCAGCCCTGCTCATTTTCTATGAATTTTACTCCGTGTGGAATCATACAAGACATTTAATCTTACTACGTCATATTCAAAATAGGAAAACAACTTTTCTCAGGTTACTTGCTTTGCTTTATTTTGTCTCTCCCTTACTATGTGTTTATTTCAGTAACTACCACAATAAGGTTATAATCTCTGTTTACACCTCTAAATTCTATTGCCATAAAACCAGCAAGTTAACAGTAAGCATCTCTGGGAAGAATTTACACTATACCCAGATGCAGTGTTTCCCAAACCAACCTGGACTGGAGCAGAAGACCACCCAAAGCTATGATTCTTCAAAACGTGTGGTATGAGCTGTGCCAGCTAGTGCAAAGACAGCAGGGTTGGGCACCCACCATCTCGCTCCATCACTCCAGCGTCATGGAAATCTAGCGGTTAGTTCCTACATCTTCACTTCTGAGGCCAGACTCATAAAAGGATATAGCCATGGGAGTTCAAACTTACAATTCCCAAAACACTAACCTTGCAGATGTAATTTTTTTAAATGCATATTAAAATTTCCCAGTGCTTACAGTATTGTCTCTGCCTGTGCCCAGAACTGCTTTAGTATTATTGGCAACTGCCTTATATCAAAGCCTTGTTAATGCCCATAATTTTTCTTCACTAACAGGCACAGACTTTTAAATATGCTTGCCGAATACAGACCGAATATAAGCTGTTTTCAAAAACACGCTCAAATGAAAACAGGAGATATTAGTACTGTGAAACAGTTCCCCGGATGCAATAATCCAGTGGCTACATTTTTTTGCTTCAACTGTGAAATTTCAGGTTTAAACATCCTCCTTGAACTGCAGGATTTCAAATTTTCATCCATCTCTGCTCAAGAGACTTCCCAACTTCAGACAGCTGCATAACCCAGGCAGTTAGTGAAGTTGATCCAGTTTGCACGGAATGAGGAATTCACAAACTAATATACTGGGTATGTGGCAAAGCAGCATTTCCCAATAATGTTCCTGTGTGGTAATTCTGGGCTACTGGTAATGCAGCAAGATTAAGGGCAGAAAACAGATATATGCAGTGACATTGTCAGAGACAGCACAACTTCAGCATGTGACAATGCTTGTTTTTTCTTTTCAATCACTCACTAGTTCGAAGCTGGTTCCTGTTAGGAAATAACCGAATGTTGTCATCATGCGGTTGACTGCAGGATGACCCAGGTGCAATGATTTAGTGATCTCTGTGCAGCCCCTATGTAGGAGGAATGTACAAAACACACAAAAAAGTATGAGATGATACACAGTAGTAGAGGATACAGAGAAGTAGAACTTTTTCACCCCAAAGTCTGAGCAGTTCTGCCACACTGGAAAGCGAGCTCCAAGTCAATGTAAGGACACATCACATAATTTGTTTTGAAAAGACCTACATTTCCCAGGGCTATCAATCTGTCACCTTTCAGTCATGCCATGTAAATATAGCATTCTTAAAATCTTTGAAGATTGCCTTTTCATCAATATTTTAACATAAACATTCTTTTAATTTAAATGGAAATTGATCACTTACATTTTATTACTTCTTAATATTTCAAAGTGCATTATAACCATTAAAGGAAAGTGATCTGAATTAAACTATTGCCAGGATAAATTTGACTTGGAAAAGCATTAGAACAAATCTTTGCAAGATTAAGGCCTTTTACAGCATGTATGCTTTAGCTCTGGCATTAAGAACCAACACAGAAGTGATCAATAAACATTCTAGCTATTACATTCACTGCCTTTATGATACATGTAATACTAGTTCAAAATCTTAGTGGAAACTGTGAAGGGTATATTGTTAAATATCCCTCTCTACTGTAATTTACCTTACATATAGGAGTCTTGCCAGGGACTCTAATGAAGCAGAGGCAGTTTTGCAGTTCTACCATCTGTTGTCAGATCTACTCCTGCTGTAACCGAAACACAATTGTATTAGAATTTAGAAGTGACAAATATTGAAAAAAATATTTTCTTTCATTGTTTAAATAGCTTTGCTGTGCAGCCTAAAAAACAAAACTTTTGGACAATGATAGAGTAATGATAGAGTTGTTCTGCATAACTACAACACAACAAAGAGGTATAAATAAGAAATCATGTTATATTCCACAGCCTTCAGATTTTAATTCAGGGTAACACATTCTATTTTTATATCCTGCAGAAGAAAAAAAAGATCAACAAAAAAACCCTTTAAAATATAAATAGCATTGCAAATTTTAAAAATGCTACATCTATGCTATCTAATATAGGACCATAGCATCAAATTGCAGAGTACTCAGGAACTGAATCCTCCTATCCCTCTTTCCATCCTAAGGAAGGACCTGCAGGGTAAAAATTGCAAAGAACACTACAGTTTAGCTTCACTTATGTGCAATGGACTAAAAATGAATACTTAATATTTATATGAATCATTGTCAGTGTCAAGTAAAATGAGGCTTATAAAAATAGAACCAAATCAGGGAATGAGTTTTAAGACTCAGTGGGTAAATGCTTCTTTACGTACGGTATTATTTATAGGTATTTTTCTAATCTGTTCTGTCATCTTGTCTCTTAAATTATTAGAAAGGGAGAAAGGAGGGACTACGGCAAATGTAGATGAAAGAGGAGTCTTACTGGGAAGTGTGGCAGGAATATGAGCAAAAGCCAGGAAGTTTGGAGCTGTGTTCCTAGACCTCTTGTTCTTTGTATGTTCTACATGAAAACCATTCCAGCCTATTTTGTAATTAAATATGTACATTTTTTTAACTACTGTCTTGCAACAAGAAGAATAGTGTTTTCAAGACGCTGTGTTTGGCATCCAAAAGGCCCACTACTGCATCTGAAAACATGCTGAAAACAAGGTAATCACAAGCAGGTTTTTAGACACTGGGGTAACTGCCATGTCAATGGGCTTGCTAAGCCTTGGAGACCCTGCAGTAGCAAAATTCCTCCTTAGATATAAATGTTGATCTCACAAAGGAGGTTGCAACAGGAATTTCAGCACCAGAGCCTGATTTTCATAGCTCCCCTTGAAGTCAATGACAGCTGCAGATTATCTCCTTAGGCTGATCCCCAAAGGTTCTTAAGCTAGGCATTGAAAACTTTTAAAAATGTCAGTTGTGATAGCTTTGTGCATCTATTTATCATCATCTGATAAGAAGACTGAGATAAGATATCTCAGATAAGGAGATATCTCCTTGAATCATGAAGGTTCTGTGAGTCATAACTATTTATGAAAATCCTTTAAAAAACTTCTACAAAAAGGACAAGAAATAAACAAAATATCGTTAGAATTTAAGCAATTATTCAATATTGAAGTGCAAAATATCCAAGACAACAAGTTTTTCCTGCTCTTGACTTCAGCATCAAGGTCTAATTCAGACCAGCGAGAAATTTCATCTAATCTCTTTTTATCCTGATTGTCCTAAATCTATTGTGGAAGTAAGATGTACATGTTTACAGGTATTTTAATTACAGGAATTGTGGTAAATTTAAGCAGAGATCCTAGACATGAATGTTAGGAACAACAGGTCTTTTTTTTTTTTTTTTTTTTGCCACAAGGATATCTGACTACATTGTTCATCCCAATAGCCAACAGGTTTCATTTAGCAATGCCAGTCTAACATGTAATTTCCACTTACGGTAGCTGTGGGCACATCGTTAATTGTAGTAACTGCAAAACTTCTAGTAGAAACCCCTTTCTGTGGCATCCCTTGCTCCTCACTTTGACAGCTTTAGGAAAAGAACAACAACAACAAAAAAGACATTTTTACTATAAGCTTGTACATGACCGTCCGGATACAGCAGTAGTTTGGTCTAAAGATCTTCCTACAAGAGCTGTAATGTACACAGATGGCAAAGGGCTCAGAAATACATTCAGAAAGGTGCAGTACACAATTTACGTGTGGGAACTACGTTCACAAGTCCTGTACCATGTTTATTGAGAGACCAGAAGCTGTATTTTGAGAGGCATATCAATAAAGATTTGGATACAAATGGAAAAAAATACATTCTCATTCACTACCTGCACTGCATATGATACTAGCTGTAATCAGGAAAAATTTCAAGATGACACGAAGCTATCAAGCTGCATAATTCCTGCTAGTGCTCGCTGCAAGTGCTCACCGCAGTCCTGCTATTAAAATGCCCACAGGCCACAAAAACACTCTTAAGCCAACTCACTAGCCCAAATTACCAATTCTTCTAGGTAACAAAACTCACCACAGGCTTGCAGCTTAGGGTAGAATACATTTTTTTCTTAAAATACACCTACCTTCATCAAAATGCTACGTAGTCATTCATGGTTTTGAATCTCCCTTTATGCTGTGGCAGCGATTTTATTTTTTAAACACACACATAGAAAAAGATAAGCCAAAAGTAAAGTCACCATGCATGTCTCCAGCCCCTCTTTAACATTTATTCCACAGCTTTATTTGTCTTTCAAATCTTGCTACTCATGAGGGTTGCGAGGGAGGGAAAAGGTTGATGAATTTTTTTGGGTTTGTGTTTTTGGAAACTTTGCAGATGATGTTTAGGAAGCCTTCTCACAATACACAGATTTTTTGGCTAAGAAACAGGTTTTGGCATATCAACAGTATTATATGTATTCTGCAGTTTCAGATCTAGAGCTGGTCAAATAAATGTAGATACATTTTCTTTTTGGCAAGAAAAGATGGTTTTTTCTCCCATTTCCCCCCCTCCTCTCAAAGAAGGTTTATTCAAATTTTCTCGCTTTTCACCGTAAGAAAAATACCAAAAGTTTTTTCCCCCCAGTATTAGTTTTCTTTGTCCCCTCACAGTTAATAAAAAAGTGAAAAAGTAAAATGGTAGGCAGAAAGAAAGAACAAACCAGCAAAGTTTAAGACAGAATGACTGAAAGATAAAAATAAAAGAATTTTCTGCGCAAAATTTTGTTAAAATCTTTTCATAAGGAAAAAGCCTTGCCAGTTTTAAGTCTGCAGGACAAATACGACAAATTTTGTTGAATGTTTTCAAGGGAAAAAGAATCGCTTTTTTCCAAATTGCTTTTCTAATTTCCAGTGAGTTATTTACAAATACTCATCATCTGCTTGTAGTCCTTTAGCCTGTTTGAAGTGGGGGTTTATTGTTTATTTGTTTTTAAATCAGTTGAGAATAAAAACAGGTTTCCATGTAGATCAGGAAAATACAGGCTTGCTCATGAATTTTTCTTCAAATGGTTCTCAGCCTGGCTCTGTGTTTCTCTATTCCTTTCTGGACACAAAAGTACTCTTCCTTTTTAGAAGGATCAGCATCATCTTGTCCTTCTGATTGTTCCTCTTTCACCCAGAGGCTGTGGTACCAATTCTTTTTTTTAAACAACATTTTACTTGTTGTTGGATAACTGATCTCTTGCTCACAGAGCATGGGATGCTATGCAGTGGAGGAACTGCAGTCATCATCAGACATTAGAAGGACACTCTTGAAGTGGAACTACAGAAAATAGTGGTTCCAATGTAAGCAATGAGAAGGAAAATGCCTGGAGTAGGGTGTACCAACTGTAAATAGCAGATGGGAGGAGGCTTCAGAATTAGAACAAATCACTGCGGGGAGAAGGAAGCCTCACCCTTCAATGTTCACTAGACATTGAAGAACAAACAGTGTTGGGACCCTGGAAAGGGAATGTAGGATGACAAATCACCAGCCCACTAGTGGAGAAACAAGACTGTCAAGAGCTTGAAATCTCAGTCTGTGGCAACTTACAGCAAATCCTTTTCCAGCAAGGTGAGAACAACCTAATCAGAATAATTCAAATGAGTTAGCAATATGCCAGTACATTCTGCGTGTGCCGCAAGCAAGAAAGCAGCCCTCACAAGAGCCCAGGAAGAAGGGAATTTGCAGTAATAAATTTTGTGGTCAGAAGAGCACATTTTGCTGTTGTGAGCTTGCCAAAGAATAAAAAAAAGGGTTAGGCTCCACAGTGAAAAGCCTCATGTATTATCACCAGTGCTAGCACTGGAGAAGCCTTTGCTGTAAGGACATTTGAGGATTTTGGACGGCATGTTCTGATGCACTCAGTTTTTTCTGTGGCCTGTGAAGGTCAAACACCTTAACGGCTGGCACAAGAGCTTGTCAGGGAAAAAAAAAAAAAGAAAAAAAAGAAAGAAAAAAAAAAGGCCAACTTAATCTCTTAAAGAGCTCTAGGGCAGAGACTTCCATGTTCCAATGTAGCCAAACCAGCTTTGCTTCTTAGCAGTCCTGCACAAGAATTATGGCCTTCACCACACGCACAAACTCCTTTCAGCTGTGATCCAAGACTAAAAGGGATTTCAAGAGAAAACAACAACTGGCCTAATAAATATATAGGGCACTTGTGGAAGTGAGAGGGAGCCACATGCTCTTCTCTGTCTGATTAAAAGATGCCATGCAAGTTTCCACAGCTGTCCCCGGAGGTATTATTCTGGGGGTGATTCTCATTGTGCATTAAATCCCTGGGACAATTAGCACCCCTTCGCCCTTGTTTGATGACATCAATTGAGAAAAAAAAAAAGTCTAGAATAAATGGGCAATCTTTAATTGAGAATATATGCTGTCTAATATATTCTGTTCACTGAGGACTCCAATATGAATATACATTTAAGATTCAGTAGCAATACAGTGATGGAGCTGATGCAACAAGGAGAGATGAGGTATCAGACAGAAGTGGTATGATCTTGTGTAGGAAGCACGGGAATGCACCAACTCTTGAGCTGACTTCAAATGTGACCTCTGGCAAATCGCAGCTTCCTGATAGTGATTTACATCTACAATCAGGATAATAGAATATTATTTATGCACTTCTTCCAGGTAATTAATCTCTGTGGAGATTAATTAACGTTTGCCCAGTAATGTGGAAATAAATTGGGGATGCTGGATGAATTTCCAGTATCGTGTTTGCTTTAAGCAGGTGAAGTGAGGACAGCTTTTTGACACAGAAAGAACTAAAGTTGTTCTCAAAATAAATCAGAGGCATCAGAAGGCAATCTTATCTTTGCTTCATTCTGATTATTCAGCATTCCTCAATAAGATTGACAGGAAATGAGAAGGCAAAGCTTTTGTGAGTCAAGGATGTAAAATTTAGGAACATTTAATACTGTATCTACAAAAACCTTTCTAAACAACAGTTAAAAAACGCAGAAGAATCTTTTTGCTGTTTCAGATGAAAAATTAACACGACACACCCAGTAGAACATGCATAACACATTACTGACAGATCTACTGAATAATTTTTAATTAAATAATGACAAAGTTTAAAAATGAAATACATATATCCCTACATAGACATTTTAAAGCAAAACGTATAAAATTAAAGCACTAGCAGACTTAATCATACCCTACATTTTAACTGGCCCCAGTCTGCAGCAACCTCATAAAGCCAGAAAATAGTCTAAGTGAATTAACCCATCGTCTCCATAATCTGTGTATTCTGAATAGAGATTTCAAATTGAAGGAGCAAGTTACACATCAGCCCTGAAGTGGCAATAGAATGAACCCTTGATTTTTATCTTGGCTGTTGTCAGAAAACACATTGCCTTCCCTGAGCAGGCAGACTAAGTATGGGCTGAGAGCTGTGTCTAGCAAAGTGGGTCTCTTCCAAGAAGACCAACACCCTACAGAATAAGATGCCAGAGCAGATGCTGTATATGCTGAAGCCTGACATATGCTGAAGCTCCCTGAACAATCACAGAAAGGCACAAACTGGGAGTAGCCACCTTTTCCTCATCTGGGTTGGCTTTAGCTTCAGGATCATCTTTGTATTATGAGACCTCTGACACAAAGGCATGAGACAGATACTGAAGATAAACTATTCACTTTCTGAGGAAACATTCAGCCA
The DNA here is from genome assembly GCF_963924245.1 of Chroicocephalus ridibundus. Classification (NCBI taxonomy): domain Eukaryota; kingdom Metazoa; phylum Chordata; class Aves; order Charadriiformes; family Laridae; genus Chroicocephalus; species Chroicocephalus ridibundus. The sequence continues at coordinate 16,461,547 of NC_086287.1, forward strand.
GAAGTGGCAGAAGTATTGTTACAGACCAGGATGAGAGGCAAAGAAGTCAGAACAGACACGCAGAATGACACTTGGACCTCTTCTGTCACTGGCAGTTTGTTCGGACAGGGAGTAGCCTAGTTATTCCCCTGCAGACTTAAGGAGCAAGGCAGATGATACAAGAGTTGCATATCTGCTTTGAAGATACCATTCTCTTCAAAAATACCCTTTGACTAGGATGCAGACCATAGAGTGTGTTGGAGATATGTGAAGAGCACAAGACCCACTTGCTGGTGCCTCCTTCCACTGTAATAGTCTGGAAATTCTTGCTATAGGTGAGCAGAAAATGGCTAGGTGCCTTTGATACCGCTCAAGGGCCATTGTGTTCCTCAGAAAATGCACTGTTTTGAAAAATTATTTCTAACTTATATTTACCATGGTTTTGTTTCTTTATGACATACAGGGATGGTCAGAAATTGCTTATATCGTTGTTGTCTAGCTTAAGGGATCAAAAGTGTCAAATTTGACCTCCCTGTTTTTTTTCCCTCCTCTTCCAAATGGAAGAACAAGGGGAAACTGCTGGAATTTTAACAAAAAAACCCTTTCTTCCCCAGCGTTCACTGATTATAATTAATGTGAAGTTAATCAAAACTCAAAGCAAAACAAAAAAAAAGGTCAGAAAGCAATTATATTAGAAATATGTTCCCCAGTCAATTGCTTGCTTTTCAGGCTTTAGCAATGTTGTAATTTCAATACTTATGCAACCACCACAGAATTTTCTAGGTCTGAATTTTACTTCAAGAGCAGAAACTTCTCACCAACCAACCCATTCAGGTCCAAGCCCAGGAACTTTTTTCTCATAAGGGAAAAAAAAAAAAGAAAAGGACTGAGCTTCCTTTTAAGTCTCCTTCACACTTTCAGCCTCCTCAGATGCCACCAGTGCATCACAGAAGAAACTATCAGGCACCTTCCTTCCTGCTTACTGCAGATCAAGTCAAGGGCATTTTGAATCATCTGGGAGACGCTGCCTCATAGCACACAGCCCTTGCGGAAAGAAATCCTCTGGGGAAATCAGTTTATGGCAGATTTCATATTGTGCCAGGTTAAGAGCATAGGTATCCCCGTCCTTTTAGCACAGCCTGGAAGAAATTGTATTTGCTAAAGCTACATAGCCACAAAGCATACTTTAAAAATCTACACCGTAATCAAATGTCTGCTTGTAACATTTATGACTTGGCAGATTGACTTGCACATCAGGCACACATTTTGGTGGTTAATTTTGAGCCCTAATGCAGCAGAGCAGTCTTCTATCTGGCTGGTGTCTATCCTTTTCAAAAGGCAAAGGAGTGCATAAATTACGTTTAAAAAGAGGTAGGCATTTTCTACCCACAGAGTGGAGTCACTGTAGGTGGATTATTATCCAGGAATACCGAAGAGGTAGGAAGTCTGTGATTTAACCCATTCTTTGTAGTCTTCTTGCTTGCTATTGTTTTTACTGCTGACAGCCTGAAATTATCCATATGATAGGATTTTTCAGGTAGTTCAGCAGCACAGCAGCTGCATTTCAGACAGTCAGCAGGAGTTAAAGCCCTAAAGCAAGGATTTTATTCTGAAAGAATATCTGGTAAGCCCTGCAGTAGCATCCCATTGCCTCTGATGATGTTGGCAACTATGAGGTTTTTCCGGTTTACTCCTGTTAATATTTCCCTCACCAGACCCTGCACTACAAATTCCAAATATTAGCAGAACAGAATGAACTCTAAACCATCTTTCAGATGACCATCAGGATTTTGAAGCCTATTTCTTATGCATTATCTTTACTACTGGAAAAATAGAAAGCAATAGCTTTCACACTGCAAACTGAGACATTTGAACGTCAGGGTATGGGCATGACCTTTAGCTAATACAAATAGGCATAGAGATGTTCAGCTGAACAGAGCTACCTGCACTTACTCCAGCTGAGAACTTGGCCTTCTGTATGTGAGCTCAAAGGAAATATTCTGAATTGTGATAACGAAAAATAATGGTCATCAGGGCTGAGCAACCCTAAATTCCAGTGATTTGCCTACAAATTGCCAATAGTAAGCATCTTAGAAATAGAACCTATATGAATAGCCAAAAAAGAGGAGCATTTTTAAATGTTTAAGATGAGTTTTAGATTGTCTAGGTGTCACTGTTCAACTTCTACATTTAGTATTTACGCAGAGAGAATATTTTGCTTATCCATTAACATCTCTTTTTCCAGAAATTCAAAATATTTCACAAAAATTACTTAATCCTTTCAGTACCTCTAGTGGGATATGCAGCAACTCTTCCAATTTTCTCACAAAATCTGCAAACTGAGCCATAGAAAGATCCCAGTTTTTTCTCGAGCTAGTCAAAAGAAATCATTAATAGAAATGAGAATGGAATCCTCCCTCCCACTGCTTAAAAAAACCCCAGGATTTCACCAGACTCACCATTGTAAATAGGTCTAAACAGGTCAAAAGCAACTGTGCCATGCTTAGTTCCAATGGATGCTGCTCTAAAACCTAGTATTTCTTCTCCTTGATAATGGTAGGAAAAGCTCAGTATTTTCCAGGCAGATTGGCATCTGTCACAACCTTGGTCTTCTTCCCCAAATACTGATTTTTGTTCTCCAGAAAACAAACAAATATCTTACTAGACTCACTGAGTGCTACCAAGATGCAGGCAGGGACATAGATCTGTCCCATTCCCTCCTGACCACGTTCAGGGAGGAGGCCAAGAGCTGCTGGCCGATGCAGCTTCCAAGAGAAAGAGACCAGGCAAGGTGAGCCAGACCCGCCTTCTGAGAGAGGAGAGAGGGGATATTTTGGTATTGTAATGAAAATAAAAGCTGCGCTATGTTAGTCAACAGAGCTGGTCATGCTTGAGGATGCTAATGAGAAAGGAATCCCTCAAGAGGGGAGAGGAGTGCAGAAACATTTCACTCCTCTCCTTGGCAGCAACACAGCAGCCGCCTTTCCCACCTTCCTCTTTGCCATCCTCTGCGGGTGCTACCCTTACTGATTTGGCCATACTGGCTTGCAAGCTGCTCAGTTTCAAACTATCGCCAACAAACTGAAATTCTTATTTCTACTCTGAACCTCGGAGCACTCAGCAGAATTTCCATCATAGTCAGACATCTTCTGCCACATAACAAAGGATACTAAACAGTACCAGAACACCTTCACCTTCCTTCAGCAGCTTGTGCATGAGATTGCCTAAGGGTCCCAATTTTAAATCCCATACATGTGGAATTTATACCTTCACATTCCTGTTTCTGCTTATAGGAATACTTCAGTTAATCAGTTGAGATCAGCCGTCATACACGGAGCATTAAAGTTCAGGCTCCTTCCTAAACAGAAGCCTCGGCAATGACTTTCTGACTACCTTAAACTCCTGAGGTAGCTCTCTTAAATAAAGCACTGCTCGGCTCTTCTCTTGGAGTTCTTGAGGAGTAGTTGTATTTTGTTTGATAGTTGACCCCTGCCACCCTGTACTTGCTGGCGTAGCTGAGCTGAAATTCTTATCTGTGATCTTGTCATGGCTGAAATTTTTATTTTGCAACTATTTCCACTTTCCACCCAAATAAAAGTGAATAAAAAGCAAGGAGAATTTTGTTTTCCCAATCTTTTGTAACACAAATTACAGGGAATTATTTTAAGATAACATATGAATTAAGGGCACCAATCAGCATAAATCTAAATTCTGTTTCAAGACTGCCAAATGCTGCTGCTCAGGAACAGATAGAGATTTCCAAAAATAACTTCTCTACCATGAAAAATTCACACAAAATTCCCGCCAAAAAAACCCCAAAATTATTTAAATAGCATACTACAGCCTTCATTACTTTATTGTCCTGAATGTTATTCAGTATTTTCTTGGAGGAACACCCAGAGGCCCCATTAAAGACCAAGGCTGTGCTATGCTAGCTCATTTAACTAGGGAGACTGAGATTGCTTTCAGTGGTAATCGATATGAGTAAAAGACCCTAATTTATATAGATACATACATCCATCTATATATTCAAACTCTGAGAAACATTTGCTTCTTCTTTACAAATGTGAAGCCTAGCTGAAGACTACAAAAGACATCCCTCTACAGAAAACAGAGCAGAGATCCTCTCGCAGCATTAACCTCTGGGATCTTAAGTCATTACATTTTTAAAATTAGGAAAGTTACTGGGATTTTTAATAAGTTTTCATACTCTTCTTGAGCCCTGAAAAGATGAACCGATAGCACCTATTCATTTGTTTCTATAGGTGTGGCTTATGAATAATAGTATCTACATGTTTCCAAATATTTCTAAAGCACTCAAAAAATAGTTGTTTAACATAGTCCGTACAGCAATTTGCGGTAATGCTTTTGGCCTCCTAGTTCAGAGTCCACCACTCAACCCAATTTTCCCTTTGCATATTCCTAAGTTTGTGCCTCTCTAAGGATAACACCCGTGGAAACAGGCATTTAAATGCTATTTCTCAATACCTGTAGCTGTATTTTCTTTTATTGCCTATATACTGTACCTTTTCTCAGCAGAATGTTTTCCTATCATAGGAAAAACTAAGGCAGTACATTAATGCCAATATATCCAATTTTAAATCTTATGCTACTCTGATATATTAAAATCAATTTTGCCACCGAGAAGGATACTTTCCCCAAGGATGGCTGTCATCTTGGGTCTCATCAGCTTTCAGATCTCTTGGCTGACAAGTTTTTACTGATAATTCAATTATTTTTTTAAATCATCTTTTGTCAAGGACCACCCCAAGGAAAAACAGATTGAGATGCTACTGGTTAAAGAAACTGAAAACAGAAGGGGTTAGAGCTTGCTAAAGCATGCGATGAATTCAGGCACATACTGTAATGTGCTACACTATTTCTATAGAAGAGTTAGATGCCACATTGCTTATATAGTGCACACAGTTATTATGACTTTCTCAGGAGACTGACTTTACACACCTCTAGTTTGCACCCTCTGTTAAGGGAAACGAATGAGGAAGCGCAGCTTTTGGTTCTATCTGACTGAGGCAGGACACATTGGCAACCACAATGCTGGGAGCTCAGAGATCCAGCACAGCAGCCTGGATGTTATCCATCTAATTTCAGTATCTAATCTCTCTAGACACTTATAATATGCCACTCACTGGTGTGCTCCATCTTAGCTGATAGTGAAATCATTTAATAGAAGTGGGTAGTGAGGTAGGTGACAGGCTGATTGATGGCAATATCTTCATTTAAAGCTATACAACAATACCAGACAGAGGTCTAGAGCAGCTCGGGAGTAGAGCTCTGCCTAAATTTGTTGGTATCCGTGCAAGTTTATCATGCCAAAGTGTGGCTTATACGATGTACTAAATCGCTTTGCTAGAAGGAAGTTGAGATACATCAAACCCATTTCTTAAAGCAAAGAGCATCAGCATCTCACAGGATACTTAACAGTGAGATTATGGTGAGAATTATCATTTCTCCCTCTCGGCAGTGACAATCTGCTTTTCCACTACCTTATGGTAACCAAAAAGAATACTGGGCTCTTGAAGCTACCTGTAATTTAAGTGTGGTCTCTAATGCCGCAGCAGTAAAGCTGGTGCTGTCTGACAAGAAGCACGTACATGCACCAACACTGCTCATGCTCGGTGTCACAACTCTGTCCTGCATATAGAATCATAGAATCATAGAATCATAGGGTTGGAAGGGACCTCTGGAGATCATCTAGTCCAACCCCCCTGCCAGAGCAGGGTCACCTAGAGAAATGCAAGTGGGAATTGCAATTCATGCAAGTGGGAATTGGACAGACACTTTGAGGCAAATTTGGTGTCCATCATTTGCTACAAATAGATGAGGGAAGCCAGCAAGCACCAAAAGCACAGATGGAAATATAAAGATGGCCCTGTAGTGAGTGGTTCCTGCATATTAATACCCATAATTAAAGCTTGGGAAGGCCTTTGCCCCTCTCTCTTCATGGCACTCCTGTTCAGAGACCCCAGGAGGACAGACTGTATCCCACAGGGAATGCCATAAAAAGTCCACTCTTGATATGCCTCCAGTCAAAGCCTAAAGGCAGGGTTTCATGTAGACAAAAGTGGGGGCTGTACTGAGTTTAGGGAGCAGGAGGGTCTGTTCCTTTCCTTTCTTAAGGGCCTAGAGCACATCAGGTTAATAACTTGTGGCCACTTTTCTTCTCCATTCCTCAAGCACAGCTGGTTCTAGGGAAAGTGATGGCAGAAGAGTCCCCGTCCACCCTTGTATTGCCAACAGAGACACAACCTGACCACAACCACAACTCCCTCAAATCCAATGTGTTTTTAGTCCACAGCCAACCTCTTGTTCTGCCTTAAGGAAAAGATAAAGGCAAATTAGGTCCTTTTCACCTCCACCAGCACTCTCATGGAAACTGAGCCCAGACAGTTTCAAACCCTCTGTTCAGGAATGACCTGCATGAGAACTTCTGAATGCATATTTATGTAGCTTCTGTGCAAAAATCAAAACACGTTCCCCTTAATTCATAAAAGAATATCTGGAGGTGGTGGCTAATTCTGTCCCAATTCTTCCATGCTTCATTCAAGCTCTACATTGTGGGGCTGCTTCCAATCCAACAGCAGCACAAAGACAAGCTTTCAGTAAAACCTGCATTGTCCAAGGTGTTCAAATGGGCATAACTAAAAGCATTTCTCATCAAAAGGCTGAATTTACGTTATTTGCAATGAGACTGTGACATACCAGCATTTTACACCCTTCGAACGTCAGGGATAAGATGAAAAGAATTTTTATGCTAGTGATTGTCTTTCTTAATGAGGGAGCTTTGTCTCTCCCAGTGCCTAGTGTTGTTGCAGTTTCTGTGGTAACGACTGACTGCATCGAGAAAAAAGTGGTGGCACAGAAGTCAGTGTAAATTGCTAGCACATAAAAACCGGCTACCTTGGGGTCTGTTTTACATACGTACTTTTTTGACTCCGTTTACGTTCAATTTCTGGAAGGTAATTGTTACTGTCTACAATATTTATTACTTGTATTTTGGAAACCATTGAGTAAATGTCCTATATGACGTACTTTATATGCCATACTTTGCCAATAACTAAATGCAACATCTAATTTAGGATAAACTCCATTTGATTTTTGTCCGTACAGGGAAAATTCATTCTTTAGTCCAGCCTAGAAAATCAGATGTAAACTCTCTCAATGAAAATCACAAAATAGGAAATATAAAATTATAGAGTATAAAATATATACACATATACAATAGCAAACCAAAGCAAATAGAAGATGACAGGACATGAAAAATAAGAGCAGGTAAAGCTTTTTTCTGTTCTGTTTTTATGGAAGAAGTTGATGTGTGTCAATCTCAGGGAGCAAACTTGGGTCAGAACACCAAAGCTGTGTAAGTGCTTCAAGTGACTGACATGAAGAGGACCGGGCTTAATTGCTTTAATTTAAAAAGACAGTTCATGTTCAGAGTTAAGGTTTCAGTAACCATACGCAAAACCTTTAAAATAACTCAGGAAATGCCTTCAGAAATCAAGACTGCAATAGTTGGTGCCATTTCTTTCACTACCCACATCTACTCACACCCTACTTCTCTAGAAACACATTCTCAAAATGGAAGCAACTTCTCAAGCACCAAGCTGTGTTTCTGGTTTACTGAATTCCTGCAGAGTACTGAAGTTTCATTGAGCAGAAACTAAGGCATCCAGACCAATTTGTTTAGTCATGAAAATAACAGAAGAATGGAAGACAAACAAGTTGCAAGGATGGAGACTCCTGAACTAGTTTTCTACCAGATTCTCACAATCCACATATGTTTTGTGAAATGTGTTTGTGTTGGCTAGGAGGCAGGACTAGCTGCTTAAAAAATGGGGCACAGTCATTCATTTCTCTCAGTCCAGCTCGGAAGAGTGCTCTTTAACGCAAAGATTTCAGGCTGCCGTAACCACAGTGTTCTCAAGTAAATTATTTTCTTACCTGAAGGGTAATACCAAACATCCCAGGGAAAAATGTTGACATACACCAACCACTTTGCAGCCCAAATCCTATTGCAGTCAGTAACAGATTTATGCTAGCAGAAGCAAGATTGAACTATTTATGGACATAACTAGATGTACTGGTTACATGGCCAAAAAGAAACAGCCCCAGAACAATATATTGTACTTGAAAACTCCAGTTGTTCTGCTGTTAGATCTGACCATTTCAAGGCTGACTTCACTTGGCTGTGGTACCCATGAGCCAGGGCACTGTAATGGAGGTTTCCAGCTCATCCTGCAGCACTCGGACTCAGCGGTGCTACAACTGCATTTCCAGCTGGTAATTTTTTACCAGCTGGAATTTTAACATTGGAATTTACTGGTAATTTTAACATTCTTTAATATTACATTACTTCAGTTTCCGAGTGAAGGTGGACCTCGGGTTGCTTTTCACAGGGGAGTCCTCCTAGGCAGTGTTGCTCTTTGGCTTTTAGCATTTCCTTTCACAACAGGCAAGAGCTATTCCCATCACCTCCTGGCTGTTTGTCAGTGCTCTCCGTCGTATCAAGCTGTCACCACCGGGACCGCTACAGAGCTGCAAGCATATTGCAGTCAGCGCTGCTTCGCAGCGAGGGAGATGGCCCTTGAAAGGCAGGCAGCAGCCCTCCTAGCTCAACAGCTGCTCTGCTGGGGACAGCCTCGAGTCACCCAGAGCCACTCTCACACCAGAGGCACCGAGGCTGCCCAGTACTACGGCATAGGCAAGGAGGAAGAAAAAAGCAACATCCCGAAGGCTACACTAAAGATGTCCCCCATGGATTAGCTTTGTTTTAACCAATTAAAATTACACATCTGCCATGTGTCAACAGAGCCTTCATTTCTCTTCACTGTAGCTTCTCCTTGGACTCTCTGTACTATCACATAATCTCCTCAGAGATTATGTTCAGAGGAACAAATCTGGGCCCAATCCACTTTCAGTTTGGACCTGTTCCTACTCAGAATTTTTAGATAACCCCATGTTTGAAGGCAACTAGGATCCAATCCACTTCCTTGGAAAAGGATAATCGGCAGCTTGTATCCAGAGGCCTGATTTTGAATGAAGAATTCAGTGCTCAGTTCAGGCACCCAATTCCATGAAACATAGTACCTTGTAGATGCTGAAAGGCAAAGCTTAAGGCAATGGATAGTGAAAGAGAGTTTTAAAGCACCCTAAAAGTACTTGGGTGCTTACATTTCCCAAATTTAAATAATAAAGAATGATTTCAAGAGGCATTGGTACCTAAATTAACAAATCCCATTACAGATTTGTCTAGTGAGAAATGATCCTCTGGTTAGGTTTTTTAACTGTAGAACAACTTCAGCAGTTGATATTTCCTAAACAAAGGAAAGAGATTAATATCCATTCTTTTATGATTTGCTAACTCTGATTTTACTGAAGTTAACACAACTTTTTCAAAGAGAAATGAAATGCAATTTGCAAGTTAACTACAAATTTCCTAATTATTTGGCCAGCATTTCACTATATCAAGAGGAACACCACTCCCTGATTTTATCCAATTAGAGGGGAAATATATCTCATTGCTTTAGTGCATAAACCATCACCTACCCTTTGGTTTAGGAGATAAATGCTTTTAAATTACGATTGTCTAATATTTATCCTAGAATTAAAACAGTGATAATATTTATGCCATTCCTCAGACTTAAATAATCAGACCATTATCCCAATGCAAGCAGAAAGGAGAAGGAAGGTATGTGCAAAACAATCAGGCATTTCAAGATACTAATGAATATTTCAAGATGCTATGGATTTAAACATTTCCCCAGATATTAATTACACTGCCTTTGGAGATCAGCAAGCATTTCATTATTGACTGCAATGGGAACAGAACCTCACCTGTATTCTGATCTCCATGCTTAACCAAACAATTCATCTGGTATTGACAGATGTCTGGGACAGCAGGACTTTTATGCTGCACTGATGCTAAATACAGCAGTTGGCAGCATTCTCTCTGGCCAAGTGAATTTGGACCATCAGAGACAACACTTCTGTAACTACTCCTGACAGGAAGAATTATTTTCTTGAGTATTTTGCCCAAGATTTTAAAGCCTGTATTAATAATTTCCGTGCTCCTAAACTGAATGACACACTGATGCCAATTTTTTCTTATGGTCTTGTTAAGTATCACTTAGCAGTCTAACTTTTCCTTAAAACAAATATATTCTTCACCGCTCCCTGCGATTTATGAAGAAGACAACATGTCCTCAGCATAACATCCCCAAAGACTTTCAAGACAATGTCCCTGGCCTCCTCTCCTTCATGTGCTGTAGGGAAGAAAGGTCCTCAGACCAGTGCCAGCTAGGAACAGACTGCTGCCACAACTATCGTAATTTGTTTAGCTGACGGGCCGTTTCTCATGTGCTCAGAAGTCACCACCAGAAAAGGAGACTGCTTCAGGCTGCTGCTGACCACGCTCCATCATGGAGCTATGCCAGGGCACATGGGGACACCCCATGCTCTTGTGGGCAGGTCAACAATAAATGAACACCTCAGGTGTACTAAAGACATGTAATCTACCTTTTCTGCCCAGCTGGACAGGCACTGGTCAGAGCGCTGTCTTAGCCTGTGCTTCTGGCTTAGGCAACTATTTCTTTCTGGAAACAAAGACGTTTGGTAGAACAGTATATTAACGACCAAGGTTTTGCATTTCTGTTTAGCTGGGAGGCTTCTGGCTAGAAGCAAGCCTTGGATGCCAAAAGATCTATATAAAGAACGTAGCCTTAGTGATTATGTCCTAGGATGTGGGATGCAAAACAAAAACAAACAAATAAGAGCAAGAAACAAAAGATGGAGATTTATGATCCAAACCAAGAAGCCAAGAGTACTTGTGGAGATTCCCGTAGCAAAGGAAGAGCAATGAGTGAGAACATAAAGTACTACAAAATTGTCAGTTATTTAAGGCAGAACTGGTAAAAATGAATTGGAAAGTTTCCAAAGGATGCCTTTTTGCTTTATTATTTATAATGGCAACTGCTTTGTATAAACTACCTTACACAATTGTTTTTGCCTTCACCCTGATTTATCTTACTTTCCTTGACAGATTCTGCCAGAACTGTTTAAATAATAATTTGATGTGCTACATGCAGATTTTCCTCTGTCTACCCTCCACCCTCACACGCACACAGCCCAGCAGTCTTTTTGCAAACTGCACAGGGATCCACCATGCAGTTTCTCTACATAAAAGATGCTGCTTTGCTTACAGAGAGAAGAGGTTTGACTGTCTTGAATGCCATCCAGAGACACAGGAAATTAAGGGGGGGAGAAAAAGACATTACCACTATAACACTTAAAGACAATTGTCTCCTTAGGGAAACTCCACACTCCCCATTCGCATTCTCTGCTTCATCGCATGCAGAGCTTTCAGTGACACTAGAAAAAGAGACAGAGAGGGAGAACAAAATTGAGAAATGTAAAACTGGTTAAGAAAGTAGAGGGTTTTGCCTTTTGAGCACATTGCCCAGTTAAGAAAAGAAATCAAGTTATTTTGCCTGAACTCTTTAATTAATGTTTTCTAAAGTGCTTTGTAGTGTTTGAAAAATAATATTAAAATCAAGGAGATTGAGGAGTACAAAGAGATATAAATTCAACAGAAGTATTAGTTCAAATTCAATCTGAAATCAAAAATCAGTAAATACACAAAAGAGGATACAAATGACAGGAGCTACAGGAGCCGATAGCAGTGAATGATGTAGAACAGCTGAGACTTAAGTCCGTTCCAGGACAACCAGAACAGGCGTTGACATAGAATTTGCTGGACAGACTGGAGTAAAACATGAGACAATTTGCAACATGCCAAATATAAGAAAAGGACATAACTGAATTTGTTTGTAATTCTGCTGCAGTTGACAGACAGTAACTGTTCCTGACAGTAACAGGAAACCATTAGCCTGTTCTTTTAAGCAGGATGGGCACAGAAAGGCATGCCCAAATGTTACATGCAGTTTTTTCAGATGTGTGTTCAAGTCACACACGTGTGCTCCCCCAATTAACTGAATGAAATTGGTTGGACAATGTTTTAATTTACCCATAGAATAGTAGTATGGACTAGGCATGTGATTTTTGCGTGATTCTTGGTTTTGTTTTGTTTGGTTTTTTTTTTTAATACACATCGAATTCAGATTTTCTCAGATGGAAGTAAGTAAAACGGACGCCAGATCTTGATGTGACACTAACTCAAGTAGGACAACAACGGTGCTTTCATATACACAACCTGTTAGCTGAACTTATAGTTAAGAGTTAGCAGCTAGGCTGTTAACTTCTGCACGGTGCTTTACAACAGAAAGCTTTCTTCCCTATGTCACCTCTGTGAAGCCATGACTTCCAGATACCCGTAAAGATTATTCAACGGAAGGCTAAGAGCTTTAAGTATACTTGAGACCACAGCACACTTCAAAGGTCATTATTTATAACCATTCATCAAACAAGAAGCAATTAATTTTTAATGGAAAATCAAGTCAATACATCAAGGGTTTTTTTTTTGACATGCCACAGCTTTATGAACTGCTGGGAGAAAATGAGGTAGCCTGTAGGGAAGCAGGAAACCTTTTATTTACTAGAGAGGAGAATCCTAACAGATCTCTCTTGTGTTGTGGTATATAAGGTAAAACACAGCCAGATATTACAGCAACATTCAAAAGCACATAGCTCAGATATTTCCCTCTCTTACACAGCCTGTTTTCCTTCTTTCCAAATATTTACAGAGAGAGTTCATTTTCCCTCCTGCTTACCCTTTCACCAAACAAAAATAATGCTAGCAAAACACACCGCACACAACCAAAATGAAAAAACAGCTAACAAATATAACGTAGTCAGAATGAACCAGGCTAGTCTAATCTCATTCTGATTTAATAAGGCTGTTTTGTTCAACAATTATTCAACTTCCTTAGGAAAAAACCAAAACCAGAGAGAAACAGTGCAACCATGCTGCTTCCAAGAACCAATTCACTTACACAACGTGAGGGGAATGGAAGAGTCTTGCAGTCTCTCCCCTTTTAGGATATTCCTTTCTAGGCCAAGTGCTTTCAGAGGTATGCTAGCCTGGAACACAGCCACAAAGTCCTCCTGCCTTGGGTCTGGCCCTCAGGCCTCAGTCATTAATGCCTCCAGAGGTAAAAACTCTCCAGAAGGAGAGAGAGGAAAAGTACTTTTGCACATTGGGATATCACAGCTTCCGTTGCAGATGTAAAGAGACACTGGCAGCTCAAGGACCGCCAGATGTGGAGGCAGGCATTCAGCATCCAGCACATGCCAAACGAAGGGGTTGGACAGTCACGTGTTCCACAAATGCCGTATCAGAGAGATCTGGAGATACTCCAAACTCTGCTGATCCTCCCGCAAGATGCAAAATGAAATGCACATTCCTGCAAAATGGAAATCATATTTCTGATTCCTCCTGGCTGGGGAAGGAGGGAAATACTGCACACAGAGTAAGATAGCTTTTTATCTCCTAAAACATCTCTAAAACATCAGAAACTGAAGTATAATAGAAAGCCATCGAGGCTCCTCTTACCAGTGACTGAGGGGCTGTGGGTCCTGGGTCTGACAGACATACAGAAGGACAGATGAATATAAACACAAAGGATGAGCCTAACAGACACCTGGGACCATAGGACAGGGAGGTTCAGAAGCCAGAGCCACGGCCCAGTGGTGGGCAACCACATTCCAGAAGCAGGCACGAGGTGACCACTAGAAGTGGGCACAGTTGTCCAACTATGGAGCTGACGGATCACGCCCTACACTGGATGAGTGCCCAAGTAACCAAGAGTGAGACTTGCTCATGATTGCTATCATACCCGCATGGCTAGGGCTTGCTCACCCAGCAGCTCCTGATTGGCTCCAGTTGACAAAAAAATCACAGACCCCGATGGTTTTCCATGCTAAGGCAGAAAACTAAATAGACTTCTAAGCTGGTAAGAATAAAATTATTAGCTGTATCGGAAGGAAGTCTTCCCTTCTGCCCCATCCGTCATCCAGCCTTCCTACCATCTTTGGCACTTGTAACATTTCTGTCTCCCCAGAACAACTATATTGCTGGGACAGGATGGAAAAACATGATACTGTATTTTCCAGCTATGAAGATAAATAGGATGCTAAACACAGATTAATTCGCATTAGGATCATCCAACAGAAAAAAAGCAGCAACAGAACATTTCTTAGTCCTTCTATGTGTGTTGCAGAGAACATCTAAATCAGGGCCTGTGCTACTGGGCTCAGTGTTAAGCATTTTGACACAGAAATCATAGAACAATTTTTTTTCAGAGCTTGCTTTGTGAAGGACTGTGCTGTGCAAAGTCCTGAAAATATATTAGTGATGACTTTTTTGACAAAAAAGGAGAAGAAAGTAATTAGGAGTAAGACTTTTCTTCATTTTAATCTAACTGGAAGCGATATTTTGGGAATAAAAAAGTAGAAAGCAATTCCACTGCTACCAGCATATCATCTTTATTTTGAGTTGCCACTCTGTAGTATTGCACGGATTCTCCTAATACTTAAACTGGTTGGAAAGCCGGGTAGGCAGACAAGGATGCAGAAGTGAGTACTGATGGCGTTGGCTGGAACAGCTGGGTATGAACCACAACTGAAAATGCAGCAGTGCATTTCACAGTGTTTTGAGCAAACTCCAGTCTCATCCCTTCCATAGTGACTGGAATTAGGAGTTAATGGGTCCGAGTATGTTCTCACATCACTATTACCATGGTCACTGCATTAATTTTAGATTATTGCCTTACTGATTTACAGGGAGTCCCAAGAGATCAAAACCAAACCACTAATCTCCCTGCTTCTTCCCTTCTTATATCTTACTGCCAGAGAATCCATAGCAGAGCTGGTCAGATTTAGCCCTACCATAATTCTACTAAGTTCAATCTGAAAGCTCTACTGTAACATGAAATTTGGTCTTGTTTACTGTACTTGAAGTTCTAAAGAGATTATTCTAAGCTTAGTATAAATCACTATGGAAAAAAGTCTGCACGCAAGAGTGGGGATTTACAGGCTACTTAATGACTTATCTGTACTCTCCATTTCATTCTAATGAAATAACTGGAGCTCTCTGACCCTATGAAATGTCTTCAGTACCAAAGAATCATTATTAAAGATACATAACTGTGATGTTCCACAAAAACCCAACCCCAACCCTGTGTCCCTTGTCCTGCAGTTCTAAAACTAACTTAAGTTCAATGTAGTCCATAAGCATCAGACAGTATTGAAAGTCCGCCAATGTCCACAGGAAGATTAGTGCTAATTGGTAGTGATCTTTGAAAAGAAATCAGTTTGGAAATGTTAAAAGGCGAAATATAAAGTGGTGAATTACCACTAAGTCATGGGAAATATCTTTGCTAAGCAGTTGCACTAATTAGAGAGAAAGGGGAAAAAAAATGACCCCAATCTACAAAAGGGCTCAAATAACTTAAACCCATATGAACCGGGCATCAAAGTTATTCGCCCTTCGGAATTAAACATGTACTTCTTGCTTAGCTGGACCAGGGCCCAGAAATAGAAGATATAACACATCTCTCCCTTTCAGTTTGAAAACTGCTTTAATTATACGTTGGTGATCCAAGTAAGGATTAACCCTCAGGTCTTTGGAAACAGCCTTCGTGTTTTGCAGTTTTAGACCCATAGTGCAAAACATCATGCCTGGTACTTTCTGGCATAAATGGCCCAAATGCTGTTTGCCACATGGCACAGCACGGCACTGCAGACTCTCGGCAACTGTCTTCTCCCAAAAGCTGAGACTGCTTTAAGCCATCGGCCTGTCCCTCACCCTCACTGACAGTCAAACAAAACTCAGAAATCTTTTAGCCGGCCTCTGGCAGGAGTGCACCTCGCCAAGCTGAGGGGCATCTGTCTTCCCTGCCTTACCCCACAGTTGGGTCTGCCCAGCTGTGCCCATCTGCCTCCCAGGAACCCAACATGTTTCCTGTCATTCTTCTCTCTTACAATATACGTTTCCTGTAGCTTCTGAAAGATGTGTCTCTTCTCCTCAGGCACCATAACTTTGGTTAAAGGGCAAAAGCCTGGGATGGCCCTTCTCCCCATTAAAAAGCCAGTGAGAGGCATTGAAGATGATTTTCTGATGCCAGTAAGAAGGGAAGATACTCCACCATTTTGAAAAACCGGTCCATTTTTAGCCGTATACAAGCATGCATTCCTAAGAGCCCTATAAGACAAATTAAAGGAAAAGTTCCCTGAAGCGGCATCCTATTCTGCACTCTTGGTTTCAAAGGCAGGTATTCAGGATCCTGTAGTTCACTATATTCCTTTGTCATTTGGCAATTCAGAGAGGATTTTTCACACTATGTTCATTTTATCAACTATTTTTCCTCTTTCAGAAGGCCTACAGTGAAAGACAGGTTTCACTGAAATCAATGAGAGTACTCAATGATTTGAAGCTGGGTCTGTATTTCAGTTCATTTCTTGTCTTGAGGCTAATTTCTAAACATGCATAAGGATTGCATGATGGTGTGGCTCCTTCATAAGAATGTGAAAATTCAAGACTAGCAATAGGCCTGACACTCTGGTTGTGCCCTGGTCAGTATTTTTCATACAAAATGCAGACTTCATTCTTACCTCTAGCACAGAAGTGTGCCCAAACCCGCTTATCTGCTTATTCTTAGGCACAGGCATACTGGTGTTC
This sequence comes from Chroicocephalus ridibundus, assembly GCF_963924245.1. NCBI lineage: Eukaryota > Metazoa > Chordata > Aves > Charadriiformes > Laridae > Chroicocephalus > Chroicocephalus ridibundus. Next base: position 16,478,177 of record NC_086287.1, read on the forward strand.
TTGGCTGTGCTTATGAGACGGTTTCAATATATTGTAATACCATAAAAATCACTGAAATGCAATAACATTGTTGCACGTTTATTGCTTTTAACCAACTATGAAAACTAAAATGTAAGCTTTGTTTCCCTCCATTGGTTTTGGGAGAAAGCCAACCCTCGCTCCACAAAGTGTTATTTGCAAAACGCTCCTACCTTGCCAAACCATTAGATGTAAACCTTTTTAAACAGTGCACAGGATGTGATAAACCCTAGATAGGCTTTGAATGACTCTACATCTCCATTCTTTCCCTTTGGAGTCATACAAGTGCTATTTAAACATGATACATGTTTTAATACACCATCATTACTTCATATCTTTAGTCAATTACTTCCCAAGCACAACCAAAGTAATCCTTTTCGCTTAGCATTAAGGACTTGGAGAGAAGGCTGTTGTGGAAGGAGAAGATCTGCTTTAAGGATAGCCTGAGATTTTCTGGATACCCCGGAGAGGGGGGATGAGGTGAGGAATGGGATCTACAAGTCAACTAAAACACTTTAAATCCACAGCGTTACATTAGATCTAATATTATATAAACTGTGCATTAACTGGATTGGCCAAGAAACCATCTTTTCCTTATGAGGTATTTTTACTTCATCACTTTAATCAAAAAAAGAAAGAAAAGGAGTAGAACCTCAAGTGCAAATCATTTAACTTTTAAAGAAGCTTGACATTTATTTCCAAATTCAAACCCATAACCAATATTAATTTTGCTTCCAGGTTCCACATTTAAAGGTGGAAGGAAGCATACCTACATTTATTGAAGAATCTAATAGGAGATTTATGCTTATATATGCAGAGCCCTAACACACAAAACATAGCTGACAGGATTTTAATTTCTATCAAACTCAAATTGTAAAAGATCCTTCCAGCCTGATCTCGCATCAGTACCAAGACCTACTTTGAACCCAATCAGGACTCTAAAATTAACAACAGCATCTGGATGGAAACTTGAAAAACTGCCATTCAAAAGGTAAGAAAAAAACCACTCAGTTCCAAAAAGATTAGTAGAAATATCCTACCAGTAATATTTTCTTGGCTTTCAAAGAGAATGCTCTTCCTGCTTGAAATCCATTCACTTGGCAGACCAGAGTTGCCTAGATGCAGTTCTCTATTGGATAAACTTTACATTTTTAGTCTCTTTTAATTACTTTGATTTTGACAAAATGAAGCCACTTAAGACCTGGCAGAAAATAACCCAATTAATATTTCCCTTCTCATCAAGTCTTTAGATTAATTATGCATTCTAATAACGGCTTAAGGACTTGTTTCTAACAGCTGCTGACCATTTTCATCTTAAACCAATGCCTTTAAACACATGCTTAACTTAATTGCCTAAAAAGTCCTTTCAGAGTAAATGGTTCTATTGATAGTCATAAGAAGTTAGGCAGAGATGACGACCAGAACCTGAGAGCTTAGAACCTGGCAGAAAGTAACTTTTTAAAAAAAGAGATAAAATGATCTGACTTGAAAAACTTCATGAAGCAGGCAGTAATTTCAATTCTTCATGTCTTAATACATTATAACACTTGTATCCTCTAGTCTACGTATTCTTTCCAGTAAAATTTTCTAAACATTTTGTATTCCCAATTTATAAAGGAAAGTCATAGAAAAAAATGATGGAATAAGAATTAAATATACTCATTTCTTCTAAAGTATCTGACTAGAAAATAACCTTACCAATTTTTAATTATTTTTTTTTACCACAATGAGATATCTAGACACTGTGGATCTCATCTCGTTGTCTTTTGTAAAAGGGAAATTGACACTGGCACTACTGAGGATTTCAGCCAATCAAATACTCCATGTAAAGGATGATGAAAAAATATCATTGCTTTGTCCCTAAAATAAAAGACTAACTGTGCCAGTCTGTTTGCAGCTCTGAAACCAGGTTACCTAATAGCCAGATCCGATAAACAGTCTCCTCATGAGATTAAGTAAGTACTCTCTTATATGCTTTTAAAAAAGAATAACTTGTAACAGTTAAAAAAACGCCACAACAACAACACAAAAAACCCAAAACACAAAAATCCCACAACTTTTGGCAAATGTAGTTTCGCATGAGCTGTTGGTACATAGGTAGCAGCTCTAATCCTGGCTGTGACTGCCTTCAGCTCTCTTAACCAAATCATTTAGAAGTGACCCAAATCAGAAATACAGGACATTTTCATTTCTGTCCTTTGATTTCCTTGCTACAAAATGGGGATAAATAATCCCTGTAACTTCTCCATTATTAGAGCAGCTAAGGCTTTGAAGCACTTTAAATATTAGAAGTTTTCTATGAATTTTAGCAACAGCAAGGTCCATTGAAACAGGGCTGAAATGAACCTGGGCTTCAGGATTTTACTAGTGCAGTTCTGTGGCATCCACAGCTGAGTGCAGGAAGGCAGCAGATAGACAGTGCTACGAGCAACACCACCACGAGAAAGGTATGTCTGCCCCACACACAGATTAAGACAGTGGAAACCCTGTATGATTTTAAGAAAAAAAAAAAAAAGGAAAGCAGAAGTAAGATTACCGGGCCTGTGATTTCAGAGAGTAGTTGGTCTGATTTAGCTGCATTCAGGAACTGATATGAAGCTTGCCGAAATCAAGGGCAGTCTTTAAACCAAGCATTATGAGAGCTCTGCTGGACATGTGCCTGTGCATTAATGACAGTTATATTCTGGAAGAACTAAACTCTGCACCTTTTTGTTTGCTGAAGATATCTGAAAAAGATCTGCTGGTGGAAAACATGAGGCAGTGAATGCTAAAAAAAACCCCACAAACACCAAACCAAAACTCAAAACCCAACAAAAAATCCCGAACCCCCAAAAAATGCCAAAAAACCCACCCCCACGCTGCCCCAACTGGAATCCTCAGCTTTTATTTTTTAGTTTTCATGGTGAGAAATATTTGGTTATCAATCTGAGAGAAAGATCTCGGTGTGAGTACAGGATTATCTAATAACTGCTCATTACAAGCTCCGGTACAACTAAGAATACCTTCATAAAACCAGAAACAACAGTGACTTGAAATTTGGTTTCAAAACCCTGCCAATGTAATAAAAAATCCCCATTATTCAAGAAATATTTTGTAGTTCCTTGATCCAGCCTTATGCTTTCAGTGTTTGCAATGCATTTCTTTTTAATTAGGAAGAAAATAGCTTTCCCTCCTCACTCTTCTACATTGTATTAGCTCTCAAGTTCAACATTGCGTGAGCTAATATGAGGCGCTTAGTTTATGCCCTGCTATTTCTATTTGGTACGAAGCCACTGCTGTCAGGTCATTACTTGTTTTTGTTCTGTGTTCCAAATGCTGCTCATGGGATGCAACCTGAATGGGAAACAGCAGGAGCCTGAGATATAATAGTGGAAATTCACATTGGCACTGAAAGGGAAAAAAGTGTTCTGCACTGCTATTGTTAGTGGTTTTTTAAGGATCCTAGAACCGATAGGAACCATTTTGTTTTATGCTAAGACAATATAGTGTCCACTGCTGTTAGGAATAGTCGAAGATCTGTTATGCTTCTTCAGGAGGGTATTGCTGGAGAAGAGTTTCTATCAGAAAGCTCAGTTCCAGTCTGAACTGCTGAAATTCAGCAGCGTTCAGATATGAAGGCTTAGCTTAGGATCCATATGAAAGGCAGGTGCGGGTCACAACATCCAAATCTCCTTTCTTAAAGAACTAAGTGGAAAGAATGACAAATCAGACTTCATGTCTCCACACCCATCTCTAACTGAGAAAGTTTTCAGATCAATAGAATTATTCTGTCACATGACTGGATGTAATTTAAACTACTTTCCTAGGTTACAGAAAATAAAATCTGTGCAGGAAAGGAAAATTATCTGAATTCACTGCAGTGACTGAGTCTGGGCTGAGTTCCAGTCTCATTAAAATCAGAAAATCATGGACCAGTCCAATATGTTGGCACAGACACATGAGCAATAGAGAAGTTCCTCCCTGCTTTCCTCATCTTGACATTCACATATGAGGACAAGGACGAGTGTCAGCATTGCCCCACAAATAAACATAGAGAGAAGGACAGTTGTCCCAAACCATGACAACGGTACAAATAAGCTGGCATAAAGATTTGTAACTGATGGTCAAAGAAAGCAGCAGGTAGCTCTTCTGCGGGTGTATGTAATTAAAAGGTAGTTTGGGTAGTTTGCTATTTTGGAGGTGCATTCTGTATCAATGTACACAGCTTCAGCCTTTTGGTAATCTGAAGGTTTGGGGGTTGGGTTTGGTTTTTTTCCCATTTACACAACTAGGATACAGAGGATGAACATAGGCAGAGGATGGCTTTGTAGAAAACATGAGCCTCTAAGGATCAGCTTCTTTCTCAGCTCTGCTGAGGGAGATGCAGCTGCCCAGACTCAGGGCTGTTTGCAAAGAATAGCATTCTAGCATAGAAAACATTTTCCTCTCAGTTGTATGGTAATAAATGAGCTTCAAATTAACATGATCAAATTATCAATAGCTACTTTTCCTGCACAAATACCATTGATCTTAAAAGACAATTGCTCTCTCAGTGCCCTGCACTAAGAAAAGATATCAGCATAAGAAAGTTGGGTATGTTGTGTGCTGCTGCATCATTGCTGCTCTCTGAGTGGAGACCCCTGTTGAATTAGAGCTAGAGATTTCCAACAGATCAGTGCTACTGTGACTAGGCTGGTTGTGAAGTTGCTATGGAATATCATCACTTCAAAGAATCTAATACAATTACTATTACTATCCTAATTCGCTTTCTTATGATGCAGATTTGTAATGGAGAAGAGCTTTTGATGATTGATCCTTAACTAATGTGAAGGAAAAAGTGGTTTGCTTTGTCCTTCAAGCAGCTTCTTTCATGTAACATTCGGAGCCATTCTCCAACTGGAAACAATTATTTAAAAAAAAATAAAAATTAAGATGTCAAAGACTGTTTCTGATACAAGTGAAAAGATCCTTTGAAAGATGATCCTTACAGATGTACCCTGCACAGCGCACTTGTCATTAATAACATCATAAACTTCAAGCTGAAATTCGGAGCAGTTTAACACGCAAAAGGAATCTGTAGATCAAATACAAAAAGGAGGAAAATATAATGTAGCTTTCAAGCAGATCGAGATGAAGTTGACAGGAGAGAGGCTAACTTGGGTTAGCTAACTGAGGGGAAGAAAGATCAGGGCACACAATTTTTTTTGTTAATTTCTTTATCCGGGCCTTATTTAAGTGATTCTTTTAATTTAGATACTTTCACTGTAAAAAATGCTAGTGCTGTAAAATGAGGGGGGGAGGAGAGAGAAGTATTGGTTAACTGAACACAATCTTTGATAAAACTCAATTTATGTAAAATTATTCATCTGAAATTCTTAAATTGTTTTCAAACATTTAAAGAAGTGGTTAGAGGTTGTGACACTAATAAGAGATATTACACCAATTTTGCTAAAGGGAATATACAACTTAGTTCAAACTCAGTGGCAGAGTTAGGATTAAAGGAAGAACCTCTCTTTGCAACATGGGAGCTAGTAAAATCACTAATTTGTCGACAGCATTTGGCTTTAATCTTCCTTTGGAATATGAGCAATATGTGAGAGTTAGTCTCATTCTGCTCTCCAGGCCAGATCATTTATAAGTCATGCTGCAATTTTTACCTTTAAGGCCCAGGGAAGAGTATCCCCAATTCTTATTTTCTCCTGTAATGAGATAACCCTCGTAGGAATTACAAATCTTTGGGCTAAAAGTTAAAAAAAAAAAAAGCTCTTTTCAATCTGTAGTGGAACTTTTATCATATTTACAGGATCTTTACACCACCAGCCCCCAAACCGTCTATGTGCTGTCAGGATTTGCCTTTGACTAAAATCCTGTGGCTGCAATCAAGAAGAAGCTTTATCAGTCAGACGGTGGGAGCCCATCTTGATCCATGCAAGTTGCAAAAGTTCACCATGTAGCAAAACAAGGACAGGGCAAAAGCATCAAGGTGAAAGAAAGAACAGTATGGTGAGAAGAGGTTATACATTTATCCAAGGGAAAAAAGGCAGACATTTATAGGAGAAATAGATACATTCTCTACTGCTGTGAAATGGTTTAAGTCCTGAATTTACAGCAATGCTTCTGCAACTCAGTTCCTGTATTGTTAGCAGCATAAGAATGCTGAAACTGCTAGTTTTGGGGGACATTAATGGACTTTCTAACCCAATAAAATGCAGCTTTCTGAGGATTTTAAGAGGCACCCTTTACTGGGAAGCTGTGGGATATATTGCATGCTGTTAAATTTAACACTGGGTTTTAACTGAATTTTCTTGGTGCCAGCTGAGTGGGTCAAATTCATTCTCAATGCCTTGTGCAATACCCACTTTGTGGCTCAAGCTGGGAACACAGAGCCAAACACAGCAAAGAGAAAAGTGGAAAAAACTGTAAATAATGGAAAACTGCAAATTGAAAGTAACATTAGAATATTACAAAAATAATTCTACAGATCTTTTTAATAAAACTTCCTCACTAATTACCCACTTCTCTATAAAGTTTTCAATGCTATCTTTTCTTCAGAACAGCTGTGCAGAATCTCAGCCTTCAACTATTTGCAGGCTGGTTGTTGGCTGTGTCGTAACGCATGACAGCAAACCCGCCTGCCGCACACCAACAGCTGTAGTTTTTGTGCTGCCATGACCAGTCCATCTGCCACCACCACCACCCATGCCAGTACAAAGGGCATGATTATACAGCGCTGAATAAAAAGCCAGAGGAAGGAAATACCACTGGCAGCAAAATGCTCCTGCTCTCAGTGCTCCTCTTTGCTTCCTCCTTTTCATCAGTGTTCAGTTCTCCATCTGCTCTCCAGGGGTGCTATGGCAAACGCTGGAAAAATAAATGCAATGCAACGTAAGGCAAACCACGACTGAAAGAGCATGCTTGGGTCATTTCCACTCTAGCCCTCAGAGAGGAAAGCAAGTCTTCATTAGTCTGATGCTTAAGGTCTAAATGAAGGTACACACCAAGAAACGTGGGGAGGATTTGAGGCATGTCATCATCTCCCAGAATCCCCAGAGGAGGGGCCTGATAAAGCTGAACACAGCAATTTTTCTCTGCCCCAAACTGAGAGAGATCATGCACTAATACGGATTACATCAACTCATGGAACGGCTTGTTTAAAGAGAGACTGTTGTGTATGGTGAGAGACAACGTGAGCCCTCTAAGTAGACTGTAAAAGCAAGAGTCAAAGGAAGTACAATTCCCACCAAGCACTGAACTTCTACCACATAAAGTCTAATTCATTTTGAAGAGATCAGAAGTACTATACTTCAAGTGCTGTTTCTCTGAGAGAAGATTAAAATATTTAATCACAATTGAAATTTTCTGGGATAATAGGAAGGGGAATAAAAATCAGATTTTCCAGAACATGCAAATTTAATTAACTGAAATCTATTTCAATGGAAAATTCCTGAGTGTTGCCACCTAGTCTGGAAGGACAGACACAAACCCTACACTGCTGCCACTATTGAGCTCTTGCCAGCTACACGTTGTGCACAGGGGTGCAGGAAACAAAGGTCCCTGTCGAGCTCTGCCTTCCCCTTCCCAGGGCTGTCTCCAGGGCTCAGATGTAGGCAGCCAAACCTTTCTTCCCCTCTCTCATAGCATACCTCAGGATAGGACTGTGGAGCAGGAAATTAAAAGATATAGTCAGCTAACTCACAACTGATGGGCCTAAGCAACAGCAAATCTCTACTTCTAAGACTGATAAGCCATAGTGTCCCTACCAAAACCACTATTTTTATTCCTCCATTAGTAGGAATAGCATGAGTCAACAAATGCATTCTCTTTTCAAGAAAGGCATGACAAATGTTCTAATTTCACCTTTACATTGCAGATTCCCCCACTTCAAGAAACTCTTAAAGCTAACTGAAATGAAACAACAACATTCCCCTTAGAAACCAAGCCTCCCTTGCCATTGCTTGAGTGGAGAAAATTGGGATTGAGATACAAGCTTAAAGCTTCACAAATCACTTCCAAACCAGAAGGCTAAGATATCTAGGGCTGAGGTCGATACAGCACAGCCAGCTGGAAATTCAAAGAGAAAAACTAGGAAGCTATGGCAATTTATAGTGATTAAGGATCTGAGTCATTGATTCCATTTCTTCTTTTCCTCTCACTAATGGAAAGCCAGAAGTGGTCTTATGAAAACAACAAAGATAGGCATGCAAGCATAATTGAAGAAATGAACCCCTAGTTTTTGATAAATAGTGATCCACTCTTCTCTACATGCATTGGGTGAAGTATTTTAAGTTGGCAGTCAGGAAATCAGTTCTTTTTGCAGTTACAGCTGAACAGATTCAATGCTTGGAATAAACTGGCCTTGTGCAAACTTTTCCTTTTTTTAAAAAAAAGTATTTCCTTGCTAAGTGATCCCCAGAGGCATATCTCTATAAAACAGTTAAAGGGAAGCTGCTGACTTGCAGTCAGTGGGTTCAACAATTTGAAAATGATTAATTTGGTTTTAAATCATCCAGACCCACTTATGCAACAGACAGCAAGGAGAGAAATTCAATTTTTTTTTTGAGAAACTTCCTATTTGGAAGATTAAGAGATGGAATCAGTGGTACATTACAATGAAATTTTAATTATCAGAAGTTTGGCACAGTGATAGATTTCACTGCGTTGCTTAGCCAGTGCACTCTGTCTTCCAGAGACTCAACTTCACACCCAGACTTCAGCTCCAGTTCATGCAGTTTGGAGCTTCCCTCTCTTACAAGGTGTTCTGTTTTGGAACTGCTGAAGAAGGAAACAGTCATTTGTCATTGATAAAGACCTCATAGTAGCTTTCTCAGTGCAGCTGTATTGGCCCTCCTGCAGTCACAAGGGAGGAGGACTTGTGTGCCTCTGATTATGAGGGCTGATCTCTCTCAGGAGAAGCTTCTGCGGCATGAAATGAGATCTACAGCACGCTCTCTATACTGACAGAGGATTCTCATTGCATGCACCCTTGCTCTCCTCTGCACAGAAAAGCAGTGGGACAGCTAGTGCAGTAAACAGCTCCAACAGCTCTGTGACGGCACATTACTCCTTTTTGCCAACTGAATTCCCAGATGGTCATTAGCACCCAGCTATCTGACTTGTATACTTTCAAAGGCTCAGAGTGCAGTGTCTGCACTCACGCCAGATTCCTATAGGGTAACTGTAGCCATACCATGCTCACTTCAGCTCTTCCAGCAGGTTTGTTCAGACGTGGAGCATACTTAACAATATTCAGGCCTTAATTACAGTGGCTAAACATACGCCACGTTCACTCCATTTGATTTCAGAGGTGAGAAAAATCACTTGTGTATGTATTTTATGCAAATGCGTTGTATATGGTTTTTAGGTTTATGAGGGTAGAATTCTCATTTGAGATAAACCAGAGTAGGTTTAGAGATGCTCTGATTTATGGCAGAAGAATTCTTGCAGATAGAGGCTTTAGGATAAAAGGCGGTACAGAAAAGACGGGCATACTTATTAGTCTCTGTTTTAGCCCTCCTACATAAAAGAAAAATTCAATGATGTGGAAGCAATTCAGGAGAAAACACTGCTTTAATAGTAAGGGCTAGAGATTAAGTATACTATTAACTACATATTCTCTGCGTGTTCTTTCAGAGCCTACTGTGCTTTTCACAGTCACTTTGTCTATTTAGGACAAAGCTCTCCCTGGGGACCTCACCCAAGAGTAAATAGAGTTACTTCAAGAATTAAAATAAACTGCTGGAGGTATATCACACTTTATGGGAATTGCAATTTTCCTCCCAGGTATGAATCAGAGAGACAAAGCCAAGGGCTGCAGTAGGAGTGGGGCTGGAAAGGGGCTGACCATGGAGTAGGTAGGATGCCAAAAACATTGTCTCTGGAGAAGTTTTTCCTCCAGACCATCTCTAGGGTTCCTGGGCTCAGTGTCAGCCCAAGTGCTTGCCTGGGCTTGGAGCTAGGATAGAGACAAAGCAGGAAGCTGCTTTTGGAATGGTGGAAAGGGGCTGCCAACTCCGCTGTTAAAACTCTGGGTTTGGTTAAAGTAACTTGAATGGAAGGGTAAGAAATGCATACTCCCTCTTAGGGCATCCCAGAAAAAATAAACCTGGAGAAAGGATGTTGATAAGGTTTGATCTTGAAGATTTCTGCACATAAGCAGAGCTAAAGAAATTCAGGTACTCTTCCCAGATTGCTCAGAGTGAAGAAAAATAGCCTGTTATATTAATAAGGAAAGGCAAGTAACCAGAGGGACTCACAGAATCACACCTACTCACCTGCAAGGAAGGACAATTTTATACACAAAGCAGGAACTAAATACAATTGTTGCTGACCTCTGTAAGAGCTGGAAATAGAATAAGTCAAGTGGATCTGATTGTAGCTTCACAATCTATATAAAGAGAAGCCAATTTCTTTTTGAATAACATGCTTATATTTAGGATCCTAAATCTGTATTTGGAAACCTAAGGAACTGACCTGATTTTCTGAAGTGTTCAGCATCCAGTGAATGAGTGGAAACATTTTTAAGAGGCTTCTGTGGGAACTGCTGGATTCAAGAGCTTTGGATGGGGAGAAGGAAATCAAAGTTTCACTCTATTTCTTAACTTTGGGCTTACAAATCTAAGACTTGCATTTTCAGAATTCATCACTCTGCAGTAATGTCTGGGTTTGCTTTAAATACTGTACAGCTAGAACTACGAAGTGTGCACATTTTTAAAAAGCTTTCAGACTCTTTCGGTACCATTTAAATAAGGAAATTTAACACAGAGTAAACACAGCCCCACTTTGCTGCCATGCTAGTTTGGAATCTGGATAAAATAATCCCTACAGCAAAAGCAAAGCTGTATAAAAATGCCATAGCAAAGCCATATGAATACCGGTAGCAAAGTACATTTGGGAACATTCATGTTACATAAAAAGTAAATTTCTAGTATCTCGGTTGAGGAAAAAAGAAAACTTCTAATGATTAAGTAAATTGTGGAGGCCTCTATTTCACTGAAAATGGCCTTTCTTCATCAGATTCTCAACTTTTTCGAGGTCACTCTGTTCAGTGTCTTAAAAGGGCACCAGTATCAGTCTCTCTTCCATTCAGAAACTTTCTTTTATCCTCTCAAGACCACAAGACTGTATAACCCTATTTGGAAAAGAGATTGTGTGTAAACCTATGGCCTAACCAATCCATATCAAAACATAAGGGTCCATCATGAATTGCTGCTGTATTATTTCCTCTAATGGTGTGAAAAAACATGAAAAAACAGAGCTCATGCTACAGAATATTTGCAACTACAAACATTTTTAAAGTGTTACTGCCTTTCTTTAAAAGTTCTGAAAATTGGGAGAAGAAAAAGATATATTCTCACTGCATTCTTATTTTTATTTCACAGTGAATATTTCAAAGTTTTAGTGCCATTTATAATTTAATTAAGATCTGGGTAGAATTCCACCAAGAAAGTCTAAATACAGTCACTCCTCTACTCACACCCTTCACAGAAGCATTGGGTTCTACAACTCTCATAGACCTGCCTGATAAATGACTTATACATTAAAGCAACTTTTTAGAAAGCAGACACTCTAAATTAGGCACTTTTCTGCAGAGATAACTTTTACAGTTTAGTGTACTCTTCATAATATAAAATACTCATACACCCAGGGTACCATTATCAGCAGTCATGAAGCAAAAGTCATTAAAAAAAAGACAATTGTAGTCTTACTTTTCTGAATGCAGAAACGCAACTACCCAGAACAAGAAAAATGTCAAGAATATTATTTTCAGCATAGAAATGTCTACAGGCCCCAAAAGCAAAGTTGGCAACCCTTTATGTTAGACTCTGTGCAAATATAAGCTAGAGGCGGTCATTACCAGCAGTCATTACATTTGTAAAATGACAGACAAAAACCAGAAAGTGGAGCAGAACAGAGATGACCCATCATAGAATCATAGAATCATAGGGTTGGAAGGGACCTCTGGAGATCATGTAGTCCAACCCCCCTGCCACAGCAGGGTCACCTAGAGCAGGCTGCACAGGAATGCGTCCAGGAACGTTTTGAATGTCTCCAGAGTTTTGAATGTCTCCAGAGACTCCACCACCTCTCCGGGCAGCCTGTTCCAGTGCTCTGCCACCCTCAAAGCAAAGAATTTCCTCCTCATGTTTAGGTGGAACTTCCTATGCTCAATTTTGTGCCCATTACCTCTTGTCCTGCCCCGGGCACCACTGAAAAGAGCCTGGCCCCATCCTCCTGACACCCATCCTTTATGTATTTATAAGCGTTGATAAGATCCCCCCTCAGCCATCGTTTTTCCAGACTGAAGAGACCCAAATCCCTCAGCCTTTCTTCATAAGAGAGGTGTTCGAGTCCCCTAATCATCTTGGTAGCCCTGTGCTGCACCCTCTCCAGCAGTTCCCTGTCCCTCTTGAACTGGGGAGCCCAGAACTGGACACAGTACTCCAGGTGCGGCCTCACCAAGGCAGAGTAGAGGGGGAGGATGACCTCCCTCGACCTGCTGGCCACACTTTTCTTGATGCACCCCAGGATGCCACTGGCCTTTTTGGCCACAAGGGCACATTGCTGGCTCATGGTCATCCTGTCAGCCACCCCTCCCAGCTTTGTGTCATCAGCAAACTTGCTGAGGGTGCACTCCATCCCCTCATCCAGGTCATGGATAAATATATTGAAGAGGACTGGACCCCGTACTGACCCCTGGGGAACACCACTCATCACTGACCTCCAACTAGACTCTGTGCCCCTAATCACTACCCTCTGAGCTCTGTCCTTCAACCAGTTATCTATCCACCTTATTGTCCATTCATCAAGCCCACTCTTCCTAAGCTTCCCTATGAGGATGCTGGGGGAGACCGTGTCAAACGCCTTGCTTAAGTCAAGGTAGACAACATCTACCGCCCTCCCCTCATCTAGCCATCCAGTCATGCCATCATAGAAGGCTATCAGATTAGTCAGACATGATTTCCCCTTGGTGAATCCATGTTGAGTACTTCTGATAGCTTTCTTTTCCTCCACATGCCTTGAGATGACGCCCAGAACGAGCTGTTCCATCATCTTTCCAGGGATGGAGGTAAGGCTGACTGGCCTGTAGTTCCCTGGCTCCTCCTTCTTGCCTTTTTTGAAGACTGGAGTGACATTGGCTTTCCTCCAGTCCTCAGGCACCTCGCCTGTTCTCCGGGACCTTTCACAGATGATGGAGAGCGGCCCAGCAATGACTTCTGCCAGCTGCCTCAGCACTCTCGGGTGCATCCCGTCAGGGGCCCACGGACTTGTGAATATCTAATTGATCTAATTGATCCCTCACTTGATCCTCCTCAACCCAAGGGAAGTCGTCTTCTTTCCCCGTTACTTCCCCCAATGCCTGGGACTCCTGAGGGCTGGGCCGAGCAGTAAAGACCGAAGCAAAGAAGGCATTCAGTAACTCCGCCTTCTCCGCATCTTCCGTCACCATGGCTCCTGTCTCATTCAACAGTGGGCCCACAACTTCTCTGGTCTTCCTTTTGCTTCCAATATACTTGTAGAAGCCCTTCCTGTTGAGCTTGACAACCCTAGCCAGGTTTAATTCCAAGGCGGCCTTGGCTTTCCTTGTTTCATCCCCGCACGCTCTGGCAGCAATCTTGTAATCCTCCCAAGGGCTCAGTCTCTTCTTCCACTTATTGTAAACTTCCTTCTTCCACTTGAGCTTTTTCAGAAGCTCCCTGCTCAACCATGCAGGTCTCCTGCGTCCCTTGGCTGATTTCTTTCGCTTAGGGATGCACCGATCCTGAGCTTGGAGGAAGTGGTCTTTGAATATCAACCAGCTTTCTTGAGCCCCTTTGCCTTCCAGAGCCCTAGCCCATGGGATCTCTCCAAGCAGTTTCTTGAAGAGGTTGAAGTTAGCCCTCCTGAAGTCCAAGGTTGTAATTTTACTTCTTGTTGTTTTGTGCTTAGTACCCATGACCCTGAACTCTATCATTTCATGATCACTACAACCTAGGGTGCCCCCAACCTTAATGTCCTCCACCAGTCCCTCTGTGTTTGTCAGTACCAGGTCCAGGAGTGCTCCTCTCCTTGTTGGCTCCTGTACCACCTGTGTCAAAAGGTTATCAGATCAGACCAGTGAGGAATTAAACAGACCCCCCAGGTCACCCCTCCTGCAATGCCAGCAACTTTTAACAGGCCCAATTTACCCCCCAAACAGGCCTGTGTCATTTCTGCAATTGTCTGAAAATGGGGGTGTCTCTGTGTGTATGAAGTGCTTTCAACACCAACTGTAACAAAAGCTAAGAAACACAACTGATTTTTCTACATCAAAGCCTTCTTTTGAAGTCTTATCACCTGTTTCCAAATTCCCTATTGACAGTGGATTGCCACTATACCCAAGCAAACAATTTTCCACACTCTTCAATAATTCAGTGGCATATGGATAGTGAATTCAGGCTCTCTGCTGTCTGAAAGCTTCTATATCACTCTGGGGCAGAATTTCAAGGCAAGATTTTCAGAGCACTGCAAGGAATATAATCACTTCATGTTATTTTCAGTGGAAAACACATGAATCAAAGCCTGCAATCCCTCAAAGAGCTCAGGCCAGGCTTTCGTTCTAATTCCTGACTGATGCTTAATTGTACAGAGTCTTTCGAGTGAACTCACCAATCCTGAATCTATACTAGGTTTACTGTTCATAAAAATGTGTAAAAAAGAGATGACTTTAAAAAAAATTATAGGAATTTTTTGCTTTAGTCAATACAGTTTTCCCTTAAAACAGCACTAGAAGAAATATATGGTCATGACATTTTACAATTCAGTTTATTTATCAGACCAGTTGTTCAGTGACCATGGAGAGCTAGAACAAAAACATCTGCATTCTAGTGCAGGTGGTATACCCAAACACTGGCCGGACAGCATAGTTACCTTGCAATTGTAAAGCTGCTCAAAAGCGTGATACTTCCAGTAGTATAGCTTTCAGGCAATGTAAAGCAGTGATTTAACAGAAAAGCTGGCTATTAACAAACTTCATAGTCTTAAGACAGACAGCAAGTTTCACCATTAGACAGCAGGGTCCCAGCTGGGACTGAAAATTTTCTCCCTGGGAACCATTCAACTCATAATTCATCAGTGACTGCAGTTTCTGCAAGGAGGTAAGAAGTAAATAGCTCCCCACTACTGCCTCCTGGCAAGGGTGTCACAGCACACACGGCAGAGGAGAGGGGAGCTCTCCTGCAGCCCCACAGATGGCTGAACACTTTGTCCCTCCCTAAAATGGGGCAGAAATGAGCACTCCTTAGCAGACGACATACACCCTCAGGGACTGATACATCCCCAAGTGTCTGAGAGCGCTGGAGGAGAGGCTTGAAAAGGAAAGGGAGAGGAATAAGAAGGACGCTGTAACTCCTTCATTTAAAGCCATTTCCTAATGCCATCCCACCAAAGTACTCTACAGCCCAAACCACTTCTGTCTCCAGGATTAACAGTATGCACTGCAGAAGAGAAGTGGTCTCGTGGATGTCAATAAGTCACACACGCAAAGCCCAGAGGAAATGTACCAGAAGTAGATTGCTGTTTATAGGCCCTATGCAGTACTGATTTGTCCACTGAAATGCAGCAAAATTTTCCATTAAATCATTGACTGATCTACTGGAAGGGGAACCTACTAGAAAGAAAGTAGATTTCACTGTTCAAAGGTGAATGTTAAATGACAATGCTGTTTAACTGCAGAAAGAAGTGGTAGAATACATAAACCCAAAGGATTAGAGTCCACACAGCAATGACCAGAGCTGATCACCTTTCATTCCATCCCTCACATAAAATACCTAGTGAAAGGTATGGAAATAACAACTTTATAATCAGAAACCCGTTGGAATAATACTGATCTAGACTTTAAGTGTCAGTTGTCTATAATTGTCCTTCATATTGTACGTCAGCTATTTCCAAATGGACTTCTGAACTCAAGCTCACAAATCTCAGTACAGAAAGAGGACCAGCATAATCTACAGATACATAGTTCCCCACAGCTGGTAACAAACCATAAAGCTTATTGTCCTCTACCCTGCAAAAGGGTAGTTTGTGGTGTTTAAAATGGTTTAGTAAGCCACACTGCTTCATACTGAATCTTCTAAGCAAAGGGAACATCTCTCAGGCAAAATTGCCATAGGATTAAGGTCTTCCTGACTGAAGCAACAGCCTTTCTTCATTGTGTTGATGGCACAGAATCCCAGTGTAAGAAGAACAAGATGATACAGTGATTTCCTCCTAAAGATACTTCAATATCATGAAAGAGAAATTGCAAAATAGGCAGCCAAGTTCTGTTTTCTGCTGGGGTATGTCTGCTCAGCTGGTTCTTCAGGGTACAAATATGACTGGCAAAGTCTATGGAGAATCAGCTGACAACAAGACATTAGTCAGGGGAACGCACAGATGTTACAAACACCTACACTTCATTCCAAAATTAACTTTTCTATTAGCAAACATTTGACAGTCTCAGGTCTGCCTTAGAACAACAGCTTGCTCATGAATGCTCATCGGGAAAATGTTACCTATTAGTTCAGGTAATTTGATCTTAGAAGATACATGTATAATATTAACTTGAACCAATAGGTAGAGGAGAAAAGAAAGAGCTATTTAACCATATACTCAGCACCACTAATTACTTCTCCCTTGCCTACTACCACTGATTACAGTAATTTATTGCACACAGTGATGTGTCCTGGATGGTTCAGATATATAATTACAGTGATAAAGCCATTTCTGATGAAGTTCTGAAGGCAGCTTTCCTGCCAGATTTAGTATTCACTTATGGTCCCAAGGTTTAGGCTCTCCTATACTGATCTTCTGTATGCATTGCACTGTCTTCCGGGACATTTGCTCAGACTCACATCTGATGTAAGTGAACCTGGCAGCACTGCAGGGAAGAGAATGATTTCCTTTTCCACCGGCTGGGTGTCTGGCACATACTTTCTTCTAATTAGTATTCATCTTTAGGTCTGTTGAATTCGTGGGAAGGAGTTAGCTGCCCATGGAAGTCCTAATTGTTTAGAAGCTTGGACAACTTCCCTTGTAGCCTGCAACCCTGGCTGAGAGCACCTTAATTATTAAAAAATGAGACTATTATATCATTGTCCTCAGTAAACTGACACTACGTAAACTAACATTGATCTAACCAAGTATTTGTGCTATGCTTCACACTCTCACCTCACTAACAGCTAAGCAAAAAATACTGCAAATGAAACATTTTGACAACATCTTCAAATGGACATATATTTAAGGTGCTGAGTTTGAGTAGCAGAGCTGCCAAACATTTTCCAGGTAGAGTCACGGACCGTCAGCACTTCCTAACAAACATGGTTGTGCAAGCAGCTCTCTAGACAGCAACAACTGGAAAATGTTGATGGTAACTATACAGCCTCCAGCCCCCTGCTCATTTAGCAGCTTAAGAAAAAAGTGAAACTTGTCATACATTTTGTCTTGAAGTCAAACAGACCTTTTTCCTAAGCATCTTTTGGTTACAAAGTTAATGAAATGCATTGGCCCATGCCATTGAAAGTGCCATTACATGCACCAAATACAACGCATCAAAACTCACATAAAAGCAAAAAGTGGAACACAAGCCTTCAAGAAAATACAGATCTAGATAGTTTATGGAGTTAGATAATCCTCTACATGTACATGTACTAAGTTATGGTTCAAAGGAGTTCATCAAGCTAGATGTATCATTTAGTAAGAATTAGAGCTCTATGCAGGAAAGGGAAAGATATAGGTAAAGAAATCACTGAGGTACTTTTTAATTAGGCTCTCACACTCCAGAAGTCTAAATACAGCTAATCATAGAATCACAGAATTGTTAGGGTTGGAAGGGACCCTAAAGATCACCTAGTTCCAACCCCCCTGCCATGGGCAGGGACACCTCCCACTAGATCAGGTTGCTCAGAGCCCCGTCCAGCCTGGCCTTAAAAACTTCCAGGGATGGGGCTTCCACCACCTCTCTGGGCAACCTGTTCCAGTGTCTCACCACCCTCATGGTGAAGGACTTCTTCCTAACGCCCAGTCTGAATCGACCCATCTCTAGTTTTAATCCATTCCCTCTAGTCCTACCATTAGCCGACATCCTAAAAAGTCCCTCACCAGCTTTCTTGTAGGCCCCCTTAAGACACTGGTAGGCCACTCTAAGGTCTCCTCGGAGCCTTCTTTTCTCCAGACTGAACAACCCCGACTCTCTCAGTCAGTCCTCATAGGGGAGGGGCTCCAGCCCTCTGATCATCCTTGTGGCCCTTCTCTGGACATGTTCCAGCGCGTCCATATCTTTCTTGTACTAGGGATTCCAGAATTGGATGCAGTACTCCAGGTGGGGTCTCACGAGAGTGGACTAGAGGGGGAGAATCGCCTCCCTCGACCTGCTGAGGGAGTTGAGCCTCTCATCTATCAGCACCCCCAAGTCCTTTTCTTCATGTTGAGCCTCTTGTCTACCAGCACCCCCAAGTCCTTGTCTTCAGGGCTGCTCTCAAGTCAGTCACTGCCCAGCCTATATCGGGGTTTGGGGTTGCCCTAACCCAGATGGAGGACCTTGCACCTGGTCTTGTTGAATTTCATGAGGTTGGCATGGGCCCACCTCTCCAGCCTCTCAGTGTCCCTCTGGATGGCATCCCTTCCCTCCGGCGTGTCAGCCACCCCACAGAGCTTGGTGTCGTCGGCAAACTTGCTGAGGGTGCACGCTATGCCACTGTCCATGTCACTGACGAAGATGTTAAACAAGACCGGTCCCGGTACTGATCCTTGAGGGACTCCACTTGTCACTGGCCTCCACTTGGACATGGACCCATTGACAGCCACTCTTTGGGTGCGGCCGTCAAGCCAGTTCTTTATCCACTGAATTGTCAGTCCATCAAACCCATATTTTATCAGCTTGGAGACCAGGATGTCATGCAGGACAGTGTCAAAGGCTTTGCTCAGGTCCAGGTAAATGATGTCAGTTGCTCTCCCCTTGTCTGTTGATGTTGTGACCTTCTCATAGAAGGCCACCAGGTTTGTCAGGCACAATTTGCCCTTGGTGAAGCTGTGTTGATTGTACCCAATCACCTCTTTGTTATTCTTCTGCCTCAGCAGTGCCTCCAGGATGATCTGCGCCATAATCTTAACAGGCATAGAGGTGAGACTGACTGGCCTATAGTTCCCTGGTTCCTCCTTCTTTCCCTTTTTGAAAATGGGGGTTATGTCTCCCCTTTTCCAGTCAGTGGGGTCTTCACCAGACTGCCATGACTTTTGGAATATAATAGAGAGCGGTTTAGCAACCTCATCTGCCAGTTCCTTCAGTAATTGCCAAGGCAATAACTGAGGGGATAGAAATCCACTCAGTGCCTGCTGCCCAGGATCATTTCTGTATGAAAACAGATTCATCCAAATAAAATATAGCTTCTACATAATCCAGTCATTTCCAGGTCCTAGAAAATGCCAACCATATTTGGAGAAAACCTGTGCTGGTTTTGGCTGGGATAGAGTTAATTTTCTTCACAATAGCTACTATGGGGCTATGTTTTGGTTGTGTTGAAAACAGTGTTGATAATACAGGGATGTTTTCGTTATTGCTGAGCCACTCTTACACAGCCCCATGGCCTTTCCTGCTTCTCACACTGCCCTGACAGTGAGGAGGCTGGGGGTGCACAAGAAGCTGGGAGGGGCACAGCTGGGACAGCTGACCCAACTGACCAAAGGGATATTCCATACCATAGAATGTCATGCTTAGCATATAAAGCTGGGGTTAAACCATGAGATTTCATTTTCTTAAAGAAATTTGTGGGGAAATTACTGCAATTTGGTAAACATAAAGGTAAATAGTTCTGTAAAGATTTAGAATGTTTTCTAGAAGCACTGAAATAATGGAAGAGTCAAAGTCCAATTATCAAAAACTGACAGACCTCTAATTCCACAGATGTTCAGAGAAATATATCCTAAACCTTCTTGAAATTGCTCTTGGACTCCTAAGTCACTTGGGCATGTTTAACATTTTAAAACTGGATACACACACACAGAATACTCCAGACTTTCACAGTCACAGGGGGAAACATTCATGAATGAAGAAGAATTACAGAAATGCTCAGGAATTCTGTCTGCTCTCTCTCACCTCCTGTCAACATTGTCATGTAGTATCTAATCTACAAAAATATTCTACATTTTCATCTTTAGTCCACAGGTCATTTATTTTTCTTCCCAAAGAAATATCTGTCACAACTTTCATTCCTTTTAAATCATTATTTTCCTTGCCTTTTCTTTTTCACTTTCCTCTCTTTTCTCATTTTTGTCCCTTTAGCTCCTCCTATGAAAAGAAAAAGTCTTTCAAAGCCAAGGGACAAAGTCAGTCCATCTATAACATGGGTGATTTGGTGCAAACACTGACTCCAACAACTGGTCAGAGTCAACACAGCTGGGAAATACTACTAGGTTCTTGAGGCTTGGTACTAGATTTTAGACATTCAGCTGTGACTTCTTTCTCTTTCCTCTCCCTTTCCCAACATTTCATCCACTGTGAAATTTGAGTGAGATTTTTATCTCCAATTACCCTTCCAAAGGGGGCCACTGAGGCAACATACAGGGTAGGAATTTTAGAAGAAAGTGTCACTGAATGAACTGCCAACATGATTTCCAGCACCGAGGCACACCTACATATAATGAAAGAATATTTCACTTTATACAAGTGGTTTAGAAGGCAACCAAGCCTTTCAGAATGACAGATTTGCAGCTCTGTCTGAATGAATGCATTGGATACCACTGCAAAATAGCACTGGTTTTCACACTCTTTGAAAAAAGATCATTTGCTTGCAGTCAAAGAGCTCAAGACATATGCAACAAAAATCCTGGTCCCAAGACAAACTTCGTATACTTCTTTTAACTTGGGGACAATAACACACCACCTTGTGTAAAAAGAGAAGCTGTTAAATTAAAAAAAGGAAATTCACTATTAGAAAATAATAAGCCTGGTATAAAAATTTAGAAGGTAGTAGCCTCTAGGTAGAAGCCTAAACCCTTCCATCAAGGATTACCTTCATAAAACTCAAGCTTTTGGTTAAAACAGGAAAATTGGAGTGATTTGTGTGAAACATTCTTCTGTGAATTTCAACTGAACTCTACTGCATGTTTTTTCAGGGAGAAATTACTGCTGTACCATATAGTTAGGACTGATTTAAGAATTTTGATTCTGGATATCTCCAAATAGAGGCCTACGTGTTTTTACATTAAAAAAAATAAATAAGTGCAGTGCTTTTATAAACATAGTCCCAGGCATGGCAAGGCTCCAGACCTAGTACAGGATTCTAATTAATTGCTCCTTATCTGATAATTACCCATGTGCATTAAGTTTTACAATTAATATTTTATTTTGGTTAAAAAAATGTGCACATTATTATATTGAATGCTTCATAATAAGGATTTAATTTGGTCTTTATGACCAAACTTGTACTTCAGGAGTCAGAATCATAGTATAGTTTGGGTTGGAAGAGACCTTAAAGATCACCTAGTTCCAACCCTCCTGCCCTGGGCAGGGACACCTCCCACTAAACCACGTTGCTCAAAGCCCAGTCCAAAACCTGACCTTGAACACTTCCAGGGATGGGGCATCCACAGCTTCTCTGGGAAACCTGTTCCAGTGTCTCACTACCTTCACACTAAAGAATTTCTTCCTAATATCTAATTTAAATCTACCCTCTTTCAGTTTAAAAACCCCTCATCCAACCACTACACTCCCTGATAAAGAGTCCCTCACCATCTTTCCTGAAGGTCCCCTTTAAGTACTGGAAGGCTGCTGTAAGGTCTCCCCAGAACCTCCCTTCTCCAGGCTCATCTGGTCCAACTCCCTTGCTTAAGCAGGGCCACCTGGAGCCAGTTCCCCAGGAACATATCAGTCACCCTTGCATTAAAATTGTTTCCTGATGTACAGTGGGAACCTCTCCTTTGTTTCAGTGTGTGCCGTTGCCTCTTGTCCTGTCACAGTGTGCCACTGAAAAGAGCTTGGCTCCATCTTCTTTGCATCCCCCTCAGCTTTCTCTTCTCCAGGCTAAACAGTCCCAGCTCTCTCAGCTTTTCCTCACACGAGAGATGAACTATTCCCTAAATCACTTTTCAGATGAGGCATTCCACAACACAGCATTTCTTATTTTTTTTGCAGGTAAAACTACTTAAAAGGCTCACCTGAACTACCTAAGCATTTAATTCAAAATGAGAGCAGAATGTTTCCTCTGAATGATATGTAGCCTATACTACTTCAGGCATGAGAAAGGAAGAACAGAAGTTCTCCAGAAGAGTTCCTTCAAAACATCACACAACAAATAATCATATTTTGCATCTGTTTGTTTTTCTCCCTCACACTTAAAAGAGAACTTTTAAGCAGAAGGCATATACAATTTGTTAAATCCACTTTTTGGATACTTGCAATTAAACTATGAGGATACATTTTTTCATCAAAGAAAAATTATTTTAATAGCCATAATCAACACAATCAAATATAATCAGTCTGTCAAGTTAATCACAATTTAGAATAATTTACAATAATTTTGTACCTTGCCAGCTCACATCTATATGAAGATGATTACACCTGGAAAAGTTGTACACCTCTCAAAGTTTCTACCTCTATTTTAATAACTGTGCTATGTTATGTATTTTCATTTTTTGTTCTTCTGTATCCTTACCCTCCCCTCTCTCACTCTGTTTTAATTTTTTGAGAGTTTTATTCTTGGTCTTTTCTTCCACTCTCTACATTCTCCTCTGTTTTATGCATATTGATACCTTTATACAAATGATTAGGATAATACATGAAATTTTCCCAAGAACCTTAAGAAGCATAAATGTCACAAAAAGTGAGGCAAACATATTAGGTTTGCTTCCTAAAGCTGTTATTTTGGATTTTTTCCCCAAATCTATGCACCAGCCTTCCCCATTTATCTCCAACCATGTCTGAGACATATCCTACTACGTTGCCAACTTCTCTATTTTCATTTTATTCCAAACACCCCTACAGTGCTCTTACTCTGAACCTGCCACAACACGGGCATCATCTCCTACCTCCTACCCTTCATCTCCTCAGTCTCTTATTGAATTCCGCTCCTCTGTCTTGCTGTCATTTTCATTGCCCTCTTCCACTCTTGATTCTTACTTCCTGAAGAAGTCTTACTCTACTGTTTCAGTCCCCTTATTCTGCCCTCCACATTAAGCCGCCGTTGTTTTCCATTGGCAACTAGCAATACTAAAGTCAAGCTTACTTTTCTTCTTAAGTCCTTTGTTTTGGCCCTGCTTTTGAGCCTGCTCATACTCTCTAGAGGCTTCCCTGACTGTGGTTCAGACCTTCACCTGTTCTCAGTTTCTCCTAAGCTCCTCATCTTTGCTCCTGACATCCCTCAGTCTTTTTTTCTACTTCTGTCTTCCAACCTCTCCTTTTTAACTAGAACAGCTTTTATTTTCTTGGTCAAGAAGCACTCTCTTTTTTTTTTCTTCAAACCAGGTCTTAAAATTCCTCTTGGGAACCCTTCCTTAACTTTTTGACAAAAAGCCTGTGTGTCTTGAATTTAACAATGTCTCTTTGGAAGGAGCTAATTTCCAATGGAATCTGAGCACAGACACTTCCAAAAGATGCTTCACACTCCAGCAAGTAGAATCCTCCAGTGTATAAATACTGGACGGACCTCAAGTCCATCTGCAATAGGTCATCTTAACATAAGATGCAAAATATATCATTATTATTATTATATAATAACAACAACAACACAATTGCAGCTTTGCTCTCCTGTATTTTGAGTGTTTCTTAGAGGCAAAATATTCCAAGGAGGCACAATTTCTTACCACTTCCCATTCATGGGGCATTTCCCAGACTCAGACAAGTTTCAATGAACAGATGGTTCTTCTAAGCAAAAAACCTAAACTTAGGTTAGCAGTGTGCTGGAACTCCTCTACATCAGGACAGCCTCCTGGTTGTTACTGTTCCCAAAAATCTACATTTACACTCCTTTCATTAATGAAACTGATAATTTACAATAATCTTGTCAACAGTTTTCCTAGCATAGCTTTCAAAATCTTG
Organism: Chroicocephalus ridibundus; assembly: GCF_963924245.1. Classification (NCBI taxonomy): domain Eukaryota; kingdom Metazoa; phylum Chordata; class Aves; order Charadriiformes; family Laridae; genus Chroicocephalus; species Chroicocephalus ridibundus. The sequence continues at coordinate 16,502,199 of NC_086287.1, forward strand.
ATTTAATTAGGACCAAAAATTATCTGCTTACAGTCATAGGTGAAAAAGAAAGACCAAGACATTACAATGTACAAGATACAGTTCTCCTTCCCTGAAACCATTAGATTTACTTCAAGAACCAAATAAGGAGCTTACTCTTCAGGACAGCAGTGTATTTGGGTATTCAGTAGCTTTCATGACAGAAAGTTAAGGAGAAAAAGTTACTTGCTCTGGTTTAAATTATTGTGATTGCTGAAGAAAGTGGAACTAGATTAATTTGTAACATGAGGGAAGCTAGTCTTCTGTCCTTGCTGCAGTCTACAGATATTCAGCAAAAAACATAGCCGTTTGCCTCACCTTCTTAAGTAAACAATTCTATTAAAACCATATGATACAGAGCCGTGGTAGGGCATATTTTCATACTGAGACCACAAGCACAACAGAAAAGAGAAAGGACAGGAAGGAAGCAAGAGTACACAAAGCCTACGCTGAAGACCAACATAGTTCTTCAAGGGAACACCACCAGGTTTGTGAGTTATGTGTTGGATCTACTTCTCATGGACATATAATTTCATAACAGTGTTACATTGATGGAAAAATCGCACATCACTGTCACTGTGAGACCAATATTTTGCTATCCTTTTTTTTTTTTTTTTTTCAAACTTAGAGCTCCTAGAAGCAGTCCAAGAAACATGGGAAGTTTTATGGTGACATTTGTTATTCTTTGTTATAATAGCCTTCTTCCTAGTCATTCAATATGCAAAAAACCTTAAAATGCTTGCAAACACTAACATATATTGATTATTATTGATCCTCCCCTATGGTGAATGGGAAGGAACAATGAGTATCATAGAAACTGTCTGGATATAAAAACTGATGACAGCACAGTTGCAAGTCTTGGCTATAGTTCCCTTTTTGCTCGAAGGAGTGCTTGAGTTCTTCCGAAATCCTGTTGCCAAGAGTAGACCTAAGCTTTTCTCTTCAACTGGTTTTAATTTGCAAGAGCATCTGTCCTAGAAGCTCAAAGCATTGAAAGCTAGAAAGGAAGGTCTGCACTGTATTTTTGAGGGCTGATGATAGCATATCATGAAAGTGTACCAAAAAGCTTCAGATGTAAACAACTTCTCGGTATGTCATTCACTTCCATCTACAGGTAGTAGAGCCTTTCCGTAGCTTTTTGCCTGCTTCTTCCTCTTTTGCCATCAACCCTGCTTATGACATGAACCTATCCCTCCACCAACATGACCGAGACGTTTTATTCCAATGGCAATAACATTAGCTTCTGCGTTTCTTATTGACAATGTCTTCACCAGAGAGATGCAGTTATAAGCTTAGCAAGACATAGTGAGACATGGACTATATCTAGAGTTCAAAATCTGGTTAGGCCTGTCAAAAGGTAAGAAAAACAGAAGTAGTATGAATCACAGTTTACCAATAAGTAATGAAAAAGACCGAGACACTGCCAGAAGGCAGTTTGTTGCAGAGCTATGAAAAAACCCTTTACATCATTGGAGTCTTGGCCTGGAACTTTGACTGACTCTGTGTACTTACTTCATGAGAGGCTTTTGTGGGGAGAAGGATCTTGAAGTGAGAAGGAGGGTAGCATGGAAGAGGACATGATGCATTGTTTCTCGGGCCCTAAGCTAAAGTAATTTACAACAGCATTACCTAACCAGCGTTTGTTGGTTTTTTTAGAGAAGTTCACACACACACACACGAAAAGTAACAAGACATTAAAGACAGTACTCAAGGAGACGCAAAGGTATATAGCAGCCAGTCATAGCCCTAAGAGTTCCTTTGAACAGGACAGTGCTGTAACAGGCTGGGTTGTATTCTTTGTAAAATGCATCTATTTCATGTATGGGAATGGATGGAGAGCTTTTTAAAAAAAGCCACAGTGATTTGGGCATCTCATAAACAGTTTTTAGACCCAGGATGATCTCAACTCAGAAGCCCAGGTTCACATTCTAGATGCGACTGCATTTGAAATATATCTTTGTTTCCAGGGTACATAGAAGCAGATGTGCAGACATAAATATAAATAAATCTCTACATATTTCAAGGAAACAAGATCTTGTCATTGAATCACAAGGCAAAGAATCTGTTTTTACTTCCACTTAATCTTACACTTCAGCAACTCTAAATAAGTGGACCACATTCATTTCAGTTCATTTACTTTCTGCTGTCTTTAGACTTCTGATATTTAAAAAAACCAACTTCTGTAAAGGGTACTTTCCTTGTGCCTCAGTTTCTTCCTCGAGTAGTCAAATAATTCACGGGAAGAAGGGTAGAGGATGAAGGACTTCAAGTTTGTTTCTTTGTTTAAAGAACTCATGTCCATTGTTCTAGGGAGGTTCATGACCAAGGTCATTGCAGTCGTTCTGGAGAGAAGTCATTGAATTTGTGTCCTCCGCCTTGTAAAATGGCTTTTCAGAACACAATCTATCTCTAGCAATGAAATCCATGTAAGAACTTAAAAATATATTCTGAACCGTAAGAGTTAAACCTGCCAGTTAAGATGAAAGCTATCAATGCTAGCTTAAATTCTTAATATTCCTGTAGAATACAAGAAATCATCTAAAATTTGAAGGTTACATATTTTTCTTTCAAACTCATTCTCTTTTGTCACCTAGACTGCCCAATGTAGCACCCGACTCCCAGTTAGAAAGGCATTTAGATATTGTCAGCACCAGTTTTACATTGCATGTTCTGAAATGTTTAACGGACTGTTAACTAGGTGTTGAAAGCCAGGTGAAATCACAGCACTACTGAACCTTGTATTAAGCAGCAGGGACAGCTTTTGCTGCAGTACTTTTGCAAAGCAGACAGAAGGCAGGAAAGTCTGACTGGGAACACTGAGGGAAAGCAATACTACGATTAGCAGACCCAGGGGACTTGCACAAAAGACCAGAGGGAACCCAAGAAAGCATAAGGAACAAAAGAGGATAACAAATACAGGGTAAGATATGCTGACCACTATACGTTTAGCAAAAGCCCAAATTCTAGAATAAAAAGAGGCAGCAGGGGGGAAACAATCATTTCTACCCTACTTACTGGACACTGCAAATATAGGAAAGCTTGACTGAGGATGACATTTTATCAGAAGTGAATCTTCAAATGTACCAAATCAGATCGTCAACCAGTACAAGTCAGCACAGTGGAGCTCCATATGCACACACACACAAAAAAAAACCCAGATCACCATAAATAACCCACCCTGAGCACCCCCTGCCCACGGCTTAGATTATGAACTCCTCAAATCCATTTCAAAATCTTTGCTCTCTGGCCAATTTTATTATGAAGGTACATTGGTGTCACCTAGACATTCCCCAAGCACTCTGTTAATGTTAAAATTGCCATTCAAGACAGCTTCAAAAATTAGGAAAACATAGTAAGAATAGCTTTGTTCAGAAAAAGAAAACCTACAAGTGCTGACCTTCCCATATTTGTTTTCATGGCAAAAGAACCATCTTAATTTTCTATTTAAATAACACATTTTTCAAGTAAAGCCTTCAATACATGTTTCAATTTTAAAAAGAGCTTAAAAGCAAATAAGTTTTCTTAAGTTAAAAGAGAGCTTTGAATTTTCAAACTGGAATCTGCTTTTCAAAAAACAACCAACTATTCGTGGTTTAACACTTTAGAATATAACTGTGCATTTATTAGTATCGTGGAGGTAGACACCACATAGCTTCACAATAGGAATTGTGAATGTAAACATGCACTAAAAAGTAATTACATCTAAAATGACTTGCACTCGTCTCTAATTTGCATACTGAAGTGAGATGCAATTTTTCTGCCTTATTGATGGCAGAAGCATTTTGGCCAAAAGCTGCAAAAGTCCTTATTCACTGCGTATGCCTAGCATGACGATCCAAAGCAAGGTGAACCTGGAATTTTTGCAAGTGCCATACATATTCCTTCTGTCAGTTGGGTGCCTCATCTTGCTGTATGTAAAATCCAGTTCACAGGTCTTGATCTTTTATACGTACTGCAGCAGTTTTATAAATGGGTTTCTACTTGATGATAATTTTGTTGGAAGTGGAAGGGGCTGTCATGTAACATTACTGGTTTTTCAATGATGTCCGTATGGTTGGCAACAATGTCTTTTAAAGAGAAGGATTTAATTTCTGTTGCTTAGCTTTAATGTGTCTTTATTGTTTTAATACACTAGACTCATTTTTACATGTAAAAATAGTATCTGTGCTTGCTTGGGAGCTGAGAATGCAAAGGAAGAGCCGAACATTCAAGTCTTTGCATTGCCTAAACAGACGTCAGTTTTGAGAAGGCAACTGAATATGAAAATCTACTCCTAAAATGAAACAGATCTTCTAATTATGTGAAAAGAGTTACTATAAATATAGGAGAGAAGAGTTTAAGTCCAAAATGTGTTCAGTAGATAAGCAATTGCTCAGTTCATCTGCCTTTATCAATCTGAGGAAGCATTTAATGCTGAGATGGAGTATCAGAGGTGGTTAGGGAGAACAGAGATAAACTTGGAGCTAATTAGAAAACATGCTTCAGGTTACGCATCCACTCTCTAGTAACAGCTGTTTTGAGATATTGCTATAGGGATGATCCCACTGCAATACTGGCTTTTGAAAGCCTTCCAAATCCTGTAAAATGTATTAATCTGTCACATTCATATGAGTAGCACAGACAAATGTAACCAATTACTTTCTCCTCTTTATTCTGATTCGTTATCTTTGTTTTATATGGATAGCCTATGCCAAATATCTATTCATGATACTCTCATGATTTGATTTAAGATTTATTTATTTATTTATTTTAAATTATTATTCTATTTTGGGGCTTCGGCTAATGGAAAAATGAAGAAAACTAAACAGCCTTACTACATAAGAAAAAACACAACTAGCTTCCTTCAATACTCCTTTGGGAACCCCAGATTTGGAGGTCTTTGTTAAGCTGGTTGTGAGAATAAAAAAAAATGATAGGGGTGGGAAGGAAAAGGGAGGAAAGATCTTGTTCCAGAGTACTGCAAAATCTGCTAGCATCAGCAACCTCTACAAAAGTCAGAAGAGAAGGGGGAAATACTGCATATCATAAATGAGATAAAGTTTTGTAGAAAGGGGCAGGAGAACTGCAGCAGAGAGTCTGGCTGCAGCCAAGCCAGAGGGTATCCTGCCTACTTTGGTTTTTCTTACATTGATTAAATGTAATTAAGAAGAAAGAATCTTCTGTCTATCCTGAAGACACAACACAAGCAGCAGCAGCTGCTTGGATTTGGGGGACAAGGAGGAATGGCGCCACAGATGACTCCTGCTGCTTTACAGTAGCCAGGATGCTCTCAGAGCTGTTTTGAAACCATGGCCAACCCCAGGCTGCCCCACAGCACACTGCTACAGCTCTGCTAAAGCATATAGGGGATGCTTGAAATCCCCAGGAGTCCTGTTAACATAACCCTGTCCCCTAAGGATATTAGCGAGCTCTGCCATGCTATCCCAGCAGGGCTGGGGAGGAGGCACAGAAATTAAGTACGCCCAGTCCCACTTCACAGTGATGAGGACACACAGGCTGCCCCAGAGGTGGCTAATAAGAGCTCTGGGTTTTGGCTTCCCATGCCACAGCAATGAGACCTCTCCTCTTCAGGAAGCACCTAGAAAAGCCTGAGAAAGGTCACCAGCCATATTTTGAAATAATAGAAGCAAGAACCCTTTCCTAATAAGCAAAAGTGTAAGGACTTGAGAAGAAAAGAGAACAGCAATAAGGAGGGACCTGGAGGAAGACAAGAGAACAGCAAGCTTAGAGGGAGCTCTCAGATGTCTGAGAGCCCCAAGGCTCCTGCTCTTGCTGCTTATTTTCTTCATCCTTCTAGAGCAGTCACATTGGCCTGGCTGTAATTTGGATGCTAATTCCTCCTCCCCCCATCCTCCCAGTTTGTGAAGAAAAATGAGGGAAAGGGAGAAAATGTTTTGTTTAAAAAGCCTTCTGCCTGCATTCTCCTTGAGAAAGCCAACATGCCTGAGAGATTACTGCCATCACAGCTACATGGACAAGTACTTCATAAAAACAAATAAATCAGTGACCTGAAGCCACGCTTGCTCAGCATAGAGTCCCCAGCATTGCTGCCAGTTTTTAAAACAGAAAGATTTGATCCAAAAGCCCAAATGGCTTTGGATCATACCCTAAGCCTGCAGCATATCTTATGTCCCTGGCACTTTGAAGCACCATGTGAGGGGCAAGGCTTCCAACTGCCCTGGATCAAAACGCAAACAAATGGCAAAAAGGGAAGGGGGAGTCCAGGACAGGAAAATCTGACAGATGCAAGCCAGTTGGGAGTGCTGTTCTCCATGGACACAGCCAGGGGGCCAGGAAAGAAGGGGGCATGAGCAGCGGGGAGAGGGGAGGACATGATGGCATTAAAAATATAAATAGTTGTGTCGCATACTGTGTACAGGGCTTAAAGATAAGTGTTTGCTACTGAAAGGGGTTTCATGAAGGTTTTTTGTTGCAGCTTTTTCTTTTTTTTCAATGCATACATCACATTACCCCAAACTGACAACTCTAGTCAACCGTTATGCCAGAGCGGCAACCCTGCAGATCCCCTTCTGTGCATTCTGCTTGCCTGGGCACCCTGACACTTCCTTCGTGACAGCTCTGGAGACCTTAGGACACACTCTCCCTCTAATGCACATACATAACTCCCAGTAATGCTGATCATCAGCTACCCAGGCGAATTGAGCTTCCTGCCTACCCTCTTCTTTTTTTTTGATCCACAGCAGGTATCCTTTCATGGGAAATTGGAATCCCATGTTGGTAAGTCACTCAGTCTTTCACTACATGCTGGAGAGGATGTCTGATGTTTCTGTCTGATGGTGCTATTCCTGGCCCAGTTTTCTCACAGAACCTTTAGGAAATTACATCCAAGAGGTAGCTGCTCATAGTCTGCCACAGAAGGCAAGTGCAGATATAGAGGAATAAAACGCATAACTGGCTTCTCAGATTAGATTCCAGTCATTATTTCAAAATACCTGAATGCATCCATTTGCATCTTGCAAAGTTAGAAAGAGTCAGGTTTTGCGAGGAATCTTCAGAAATCGCATGTCCCATCCCATTAGGCTGGGAAGAGTGCTGGGCTCTTAATCCACTTTGCTTCACTTACAAAAATCCCAGCTTCTGCAGCTAGCACCCTGAAGTCTTTTATTCTATTTCTGGGGCTGTCACCACCTGTAAATTTGGACAAAGCCAGAATTTTCTGAATGACTCATCTCTAACAACTGGAAGCAGCAAAAACTCAGTTTCCGTTGCAGGAGAAAAGCTAAGAGTACCCCCTAGTGTTCTGGGTGCAACCTTAAAATTTGGCCAGACTGAAACCAGAGACAAGCTCATTTTAGAATATGGACTTTAGTTGCTTGGCATCCATCGTTTCCCTCCGGAAAAAGACACGTGTTGCAGTGTGATTACCTGAATGTGCCTCCAGACCATCATATCACCACAGCTTAGTGTCTCATCACTTGTGAGCAAAGTCATTACTAACTACCCTTGTGATTTAAATATACTCAAGTGGATTTATACCAATGAACCCTTCTTTGCATTTGCAGTGGGTTAAGGGTAGTCACAGTCACCTAGAGCTGCTCAGATGACACGCAAAAGTCATTAGGGTTTTGGTAACTCCACAGCTTTTGATGCTCTACGGATCTCCTATGAGATTTGTATGTCTTAATTAATCTGCCAAGTGCTTCAATATCCATGGAGAGAAGGTGCAGTGTAATGCAAGAAATGGTTATTTATAACTCTCCCTCCTTTCTGCACAAAAAGCCACATTGCCTCAGATTAAATCCTATTTTAATGATAGCAAGGTTAAAAAAATAGTGCAACTTGTGTTAACTGAATCCATTCCAAATATCTAATTTTCTTGTCCTGACAGGTCAGGAGACCAGCAGGTTCTGCCATTAACCTCCTGCTGCGTGAGAACAGCACATCTTTTCACTTCTCTGGGCTTCTCTTCCAACTCATATCTCTAGAGATGTTGTTCCTGTCAGGGTTTGTCACTATGTGCATTTGCTAAGTAGTAGTAGTTATTTTGTCAATAACAAAAATTTGCTGTTAATCTTAGCGATATTCTTAATATACTTTGTGTTCATTGCTCTTCTGGAATAATGATAACTGGAGGGCAAGTTTATTTTAAATCCAGGGAGGCACACGTGGAGTGCAGCACCTAGCAGTACATATGTAGATGATAACGTGCTTGAGCAGCCTGACCAATAGAGTACTTGCAGTAGCCCATCCATCAAGACTTAAATTCTAGCAGATGATGCAAATTTAATGATGAAAAATAAAAGCTTAACGTGCCAGCTAGTAGCAGCAGCTTACGCTACAAAACCAAACAAACGAACAAACAAAAAAGTCATGAAAGCTTGTCACCTAAACTTCATCTTACACCGGAAAACGACCTTCCTGGAGCAAGGCAAGCACATTAATAATGCAGCAGTGCTAGCTGAGGAAAATGGCTGGTTTGTAAAAGCAATTCCAACTGTAAGGGTCCAGGAAATGGAATCTCAACAGGATAAGCAACACTTACAAGCTCCTGCTAAGATGACTCCTTTCGCAAGAAAACAGCTTAAAAACAGGTCACAGTTTCAACTTCTGCAGCACACTTAATACATGTTTGAAGTACCCAATCTGTAGGGAGAAACATTGTAATTATAAACTGTGCAGGCCAGGCCACAAAACGGCCATTGTGGGTCTTTCAGAGCTTCCTCGAGTTTTACCGGGCATGACATTAACACAAAGCTCAGAGTGGTTTTTACTGCAGACCCTGTAAGGCACATTTTCTGTGATTTTTGCAATTACTAATTTTGGGGATGTTACTTTTTCTGATAGGCTGTTCTGCAAATTTCCTGTGATTTTAGCTAGTCCAAAGATGTTTTGCTATTATTAAGCTATTTGGTTGTCTATGCTTAGACTTAAGTGTAGCTCTGTGACGTTAACACCAGTAACTGAAATGAAATTCAAGGCTGTCTGAAGTAACAGACCATGAGCTGGGTTCTCTTGGTTTTCCCTTAGTTCCGTTTGCTCCTCGCCTGTTTCTTTTTCATGATCTGTCATATAAGTTAACATTTCTTATCCAGCAATCTCAGAAGGCAATTGTAAGGATCAGTTTTCTCAACACTCAAATCCGTGTAAATTGCTTTGAGGATAAGAAGCACGAAGATGTTGAGCAGCTTCACTGCTGTGGTACCAAACTGGATCCTTACAATCTATAAAGATGCAGAAAGGATGAAAGCTCTGTTGTTTTGTTGGGTTTTGTTGTGGTTTTTTTTTTTTAAATGGGCTGCATAAAAATTGTTTTCACCTAACATAACACAAAAAGACTCTTGGAAAAATGAAGTCTGTATCCCTAAACATCATCAAATAAAACTAACTGCTCCCTAGCACATAAATGGTCTGATGTGGGTGCTTCCCGTCATAATCAAACACAGAAAAGTGAGGAGGAAGAGAAAACTAGTACATACCCAGAAGACCTCCCTCCAGAGTTACCAGCTTTCTTTAGCAAACTGGACTATTTTTTATTACTCCACTATTTGGTGAGCTTACTTCCCTTTTTAATTGGCCTGCTCATTGCTTTATTATATGTGAAGAGGGTTTTTTGTATTGCTACACAGCCTATAGCTTAGCAGCAGAGAACAGCTTTTCAAAGAACAAGGTGAGAGTGCTACATGGGCTGCCAGGTGTACATACCACAGTGCCTGAATGCGTATGTCATTGTTCAGAATTACACAGTGCCGAACAAAACACAATCCAGCCATGGTTTGTTTTCCTGTCAGGAAGCTGAGCTAAGAACAAACATGAGACTTGCATAAAAAGATAATGCAGCTTTCCTAGCTATAATAAAAAACAAACAAGTAAACGGGATATGTCCCACCACTTATTTACACTCCGATTCATTTGCATATACCCACTGCTCCAGAACATGCTCACAGATAGACTACCTTTCTCTGCTACTTCCTCTACCACACACTGCACAGAAATCACCACTTCAATTCCACACTAAGCCCCTCTAAGCTCTTAGTCATTCCCGTGCTGAACTCCACATCACTAGACATTCTGCTGTGGCTTCAAGAAAATTAAGGAGAAAACATTTTTGTCAAACGGAGTCACACAACAATTTATCCAATGCAAAATTTCTCACATCACTGTGTGATATCAATTTGCTGTGACAACATCTGCAACTATGCAGGATGCTGGGAGAAGGTGGTCCGTGTCAGGCAGGAGGCATTCGAAACGAGAAATTGTGGATCAGGGGTAGGTGTCTGAACCTCTGTGTTGAGAGATGGGGTCCAGAAGGTACGAGGGGCTGCTGCCTCCACTGTCAAATATTAATTTTTGTGCATACAATTGCAGCAGTTCTGGTCTTGTTTCAATGACCCCTCCTTCCCACACCATCACCAATTCCAATTTAACAAGGATTAACAAGGCTAGAACATGCTGGAAAAACACAGAACTTCTCTAGGTAACATTTAGGAGTGTTGACTTGTCTCAGACTCTGTGGAAGATCATTGCAGCAAGAAGTGATGCTTCAGTGGTGAAAAAGGATGCACGAGCTCATGTAGAGCTTCATGTATCATGAAGCTTAGATATTTCTGCTAGTTTATTGAGATGATCGGCACACAGGCAAAGTATTAGCTATGAAGTTTCTGCCTTCTGCTACCTGCTGTCAAATGCCCTAGTTTGGCTAGCGAAAACCTAATGCCAGCTGTAACTAATAAAGAAAAAGGCTTTGGACTTTGCATGCATAACCAAAACCTGTCTGAATGACACTATAACCCTGCTGTTGCAGCATTTGTTCTCTCAAGGATATATAGTTCAGCATAAAATGGAGGACAACAGGGGAACGTACAGGTATCTTTGATGCACAGACTACAAACACAAGAAATCCAATATTTTGAAGCTGAAGTCAACAGTGCCAACTTGCTATATGAATTGTGAAGTGGGAATTGTTAGCACATATTATATACATATCTATGCTTTAACTCTGCCTCTCTGCAAAAATCAACAACTGCCAATTCTCCACCTCCCACCAGGAACTGGCCACTTTCCTCCATCACTGGCATTGCCCAGTCCTAAGCGTGCCCAGGAATTTCACTGCCTGCCTCACTGATGGTATTTCTTGGCAGTCCCTCATAAATATGGGACATCATGTTCTGCCCTTAAGAGACCCACAGCATGAGAGTCATGAACCCAGTTTAAAAGTATAGGTATTCCCTTACCGTGCAGGGACAGTATTTCTGGCTGGCTATATGTATTTTGAGTGCATATTCCCTGGCAAAATAAGGCAGTGGAGACGGGATGATACTAGGACTTATTTGACATTCTAGTGCTCAGGCCTGGTAAAACCAAATGTTTGACAGCTGCTCTTAAGAAGGGAGGGAACTGACCAAACTGTTAGGTTTTGGTGTAAGAGCTCACAGAAGGATACATCTGTAATCTCTTGCTATACTGCCCAAAAGAATGACAAATGGCATCCACTAATACTGTTCTCATAGGATACCAAATTTCCATTTCAACAGATAGACACGGGGTCTCTGGAGTTCCCTGCCACATTTGCAGATGCAAGACCTTTGGCTCTATTACAGCTTTATCACAAATTAATTGCCCGACTTTAAACTCATCACCGACACGCACCCAATGCATTACACAAAGATGTCTTTCCATCTCCCCAGCAACTCACATTTTTGGTGTCACTTCAGCAGCTGCTACACAATGTAGTTAATTGATCACAGGTAGAAAGGATAAACTTTCCATGCACTGCAAAGTCAATTTCAAACACATGACAACAAGAAACTGAGAAAGGGAAAAGCTATAGACTGAGTTTTTATGAGTGCGTCTGGCTCAATAACAAAAGGTTCACAACTGTTGTAGTGACTGCAGACAGCTTCGGATAAGAGCATACAATTCACTGCTCCACGGACACTAGAAGCTGAATTTTCCACACAACGAAACAAGCCACAAAATATCTACCGATTTCAACAACAGCATAATTCTTGCCTAGGTGGATGTTTTCTCTGAAAGGAGGAAAATACGACCAGAATAATAGTCTTGCAGCTAAAGCACTGAACTCTAAGGACTTGCATGTAGCTCCTGACTCTGCAAGATGCTTCTTGTTTCACTCAGGCAAGTCACTTCAGAGTAAAGTAACCTCCCCTGGGGCACAATTAAAAACAAAAATACTGATAAAGGGCAAAAGCAAAGACATACATGGGTTTCCTGTTCTCCCATGTGAATAGGAATAAATTGATCACAAAAGAAGGCATTCCTTAAATTGTCTTTGTATGCTTCTAACCATGTAGTCCTGTGCACTGAGCAGACAAACTCCATAATGTTTTTTTCTTCAGCCACTTTAGAAGGAACTTCTTTTCTGAGGTTAAAAAAAAAAAGTGTGCGCTGTTCTGTAAATATAACCCTCTATGACAAAGAAGTCTATTGTGAATATTTTGAAGCCCAAGTTAAAAGGACAGCCTGCCAAGAAAATTGTGATCATCCAGTTTGCAAAGTTTTTAACTACTTCCATAAGATCTATTCTGTACACTAGCAAAACTTGAATTTTCCCAGCATAAAGTCAGTGAGCAGACTCACAAACACAGCATATGCGTGTACAGTTTGTCCTTTCTCTCGCCACTCACTAATACCTACTTGGGAACTGATTTCCTGTGGGGCTAAATTACCTTCAATGGTGATATTCCTGTTATCTCACCAACCTCCTTTGTCACCATAATTTGGTCTGATGTGGGCATTAGGGAGATAAAACATACACACTGTACATAATTTTAAGCCCACAGTTGAGAGCTGCACCCTGAATGGGGCCCTAAACACAACAAAGTGCTTCCCTGAAATCTGCTGGATTTAGGATCATAATGAGGATAAAAACAAAGCTATGTCTTGACCAATTTCATTGGACAACTATGTTCTTTTAAATAAGTTACAAGCCTACAAATAAAACTGTGACATGAAGCCCGTATCTTTTACCAGTCTTACCAGTTCTTTAAATAATGAGTCCGGGAAAAATACGCCAGCAAGCCCTATTCTTCTCTGAAGACACAACCTTGGAGCTGCATAAGAATGTTCTAATTTAAAAACAGCATGAAATGGACTATGTTACTTTGTTTTCTGAATGGCCCTGGATTCAAAACATGTCTAACAGGCTAAAGCTAAAGACTGATGTTTGCATTTTCTTTTACTGTCCCATTAATGCAGCAAATGAATAGAAGCATCATAAGCCACAGTGCTTTGCTATTTAGAAGCTGGCTGGCTCTTGCCCTATGTACAACTTCTATCTTACCAGAAATCTTGAAGAAACAGACTTAATTAATCATGTTCAGTCATACCTGAATGCTCACTGACATTGTAGCTTAAAAGCAATACCTGCTCTCAAGGGACATTTTTGCCATATCTATTTTCCACGCTAAGTCCTAGGTTCACAGAATCATAGAATCATAGAATCATAGAATCGGAAGGGACCTCTGGAGATCATGTAGTCCAACCCCCCTGCCACAGCAGGGTCACCCAGAGCAGGTTACACAGGAACGCGTCCAGGAGGGTTTTCAATGTCTCCAGAGTTGGAGACTCCACCACCCCTCTGGGCAGCCTGTTCCAGTGCTCTGCCACCCTCAAAGCAAAGGAGTTCCTTCTCATGTTTAGGTGGAACTTCCTATGCTCAACTTTGTGCCCATCACCTCTTGTCCTGCCCCGGGCACCACTGAAAAGAGCCTGGCCCCATCCTCCTGACACCCACCCTTTATGTATTTCTAAGTGTTGATAAGATCCCCCCTCAGCCATCGTTTTGCCAGACTGAAGAGACACAAATCCCTCAGCCTTTCTTCATAAGAGAGGTGTTCGAGTCCCCTAATCATCTTAGTAGCCCTTTGCTGCACCCTCTCCAGCAGTTCCCTGTCCCTCTTGAACTGGGGAGCCCAGAACTGGACACAGTACTCCAGGTGCGGCCTCACCAAGGCAGAGTAGAGGGGGAGGATGACCTCCCTCGACCTGCTGGCCACACTCTTCCTGATGCACCCCAGGATGCCATTGGCCTTTTTGGCCACAAGGGCACATTGCTGGCTCATGGTCATCCTGTTGTCCACCGGGGCTCCCAGGTCTCCTTCCACTGAGCTGCTCTCCAGCAGGTCAGCCTCCAACCTGTACTGGTGCATGGGGTTATTCCTCCCCAGGTGCAGCACCCTACACTTGCCCTTACTGAATTTCATAAGATTCCTCTTTGCCCAGATCTCCAGCCTGTCCAGGTCTCTCTGGATGGCAGCACAGCCTTCTGGTGTGTCAGCCACCCCTCCCAGCTTTGTGTCATCAGCAAACTTGCTGAGGGTGCACTCCATCCCCTCATCCAGGTCATTGATGAATATATTGAAGAGGACTGGACCCCGTACTGACCCCTGGGGAACACCACTCGTCACTGACCTCCAACTAGACTCTGTGCCCCTAATCACTACCCTCTGAGCTCTGTCCTTCAACCAGTTATCTATCCACCTTATTGTCCATTCATCAAGCCCACTCTTCCTAAGATTCGCTATGAGGATGCTGTGGGAGACCGTGTCAAGCGCCTTGCTTAAGTCAAGGTAGACAACATCTACTGCCCTCCCCTCATCTAGCCATCCAGTCATGCCATCATAGAAGGCTATCAGATTAGTCAGACATGATTTCCCCTTGGTGAATCCATGTTGAGTACTTCTGATAGCTTTCTTTTCCTCCACATGCCTTGAGATGACGCCCAGAACGAGCTGTTCCATCATCTTTCCAGGGATGGAGGTAAGGCTGACTGGCCTGTAGTTCCCTGGCTCCTCCTTCTTGCCTTTTTTGAAGACTGGAGTGACGTTGGCTTTCCTCCAGTCCTCAGGCACCTCGCCTGTTCTCCGGGACCTTTCACAGATGATGGAGAGCGGCCCAGCAATGACTTCTGCCAGCTCCCTCAGCACTCTCGGGTGCATCCCGTCAGGGGCCCACGGACTTGTGAATATCTAATTGATCTAATTGATCCCTCACTCGATCCTCCTCAACCCAAGGGAAGTCGTCTTCTTTCCCCGTTACTTCCCCCAATGCCTGGGACTCCTGAGGGCTGGGCCGAGCAGTAAAGACCGAAGCAAAGAAGGCATTCAGTAACTCCGCCTTCTCCGCATCTTCCATCACCATGGCTCCTGTCTCATTCAACAGTGGGCCCACAACTTCTCTGGTCTTCCTTTTGCTTCCAATATACTTATAGAAGCCCTTCCTGTTGAGCTTGACAACCCTAGCCAGGTTTAATTCCAGGGCGGCCTTGGCTTTCCTTGTTTCATCCCCGCACGCTCTGGCAGCAATCTTGTAATCCTCCCAAGGGCTCAGTCCCTTCTTCCGCTTATTGTAAACTTCCTTCTTCCACTTGAGCTTTTTCAGAAGCTCCCTGCTCAACCATGCAGGTCTCCTGTGTCCCTTGGCCGATTGCTTTCGCTTAGGGATGCAACGATCCTGAGCTTGGAGGAAGTCGTCTTTGAATATCAACCAGCTTTCTTGAGCCCCTTTGCCTTCCAGAGCCCTAGCCCATGGGATCTCTCCAAGCAGTTTCTTGAAGAGGTTGAAGTTAGCCCTCCTGAAATCTAAGGTTGTAATTTTACTTCTTGTTGTTTTGTGCGTAGTACCCATGACCCTGAACTCTATCATTTCATGATCACTACAACCTAGGGTGCCCCCAACCTTAATGTCCTCCACCAGTCCCTCTGTGTTTGTCAGTACCAGGTCCAGGCGTGCACCTCTCCTTGTTGGCTCCTGTACCACCTTTGTCAAAAAGTTATCATCAATGCACTGGAGGAGCCTCCTGGACTGTGCATGCCTGGCTGTGTGGTCTTCCCAGCAGATATTGGGGTGATTGAAGTCCCCCATGAGAATCAAGGCCTGCGATTGTGAGGCTACCTTCAGCTGTCTGTAGAAAGCCTCATCAGCTTCCCCATCCTGATCAGGTGGCCTGTAATAAACACCCACAACAGTGTTCCTCATATTTGCCTGCCCCTTAATCCTTACGCATAAGCTCTCGACCCTCTCTTCATCCGCCCCTAGTGAGAGCTCGATGCATTCCAAATGCTCTCTCACATAGAGTGCAATTCCACCACCAGGCCTCGCTGGTCTGTCTTTCCTGAAAAGGACGTAGCCATCCATGACAGCATTCCAGTCATGTGAGCCGTCCTACCATGTCTCAGTAATTGCAATGAGATGGTGGCCCTGCAACTGCACACATATCTTCCTGCTTATTCCCCATGCTGTGTGCGTTGGTGTATAAGCATTTCAGAGAGGGAGTTGTGTGTGTAGTTTTGACCCTTGAGATGTGGTGTGCCCTCTGGCTTTCAGAAATACTGGCACACTGGCCCACGAGCACTGAGCAACTACGCCCTGGCACCTCACCAGCAAGCCTAGTACCGTCCCCTCCCCCCTTCAAATCTAGTTTAAAGCCCTCTCAATGAGCCCTGATAACTCTGTCCTAAACCCCTTTTTCCCCCAGAAGTCAAGGTATTCCCGCCTGTTACCAGCAGGCCAGGCATTTTGTAGATCAGGCCATGATCAAAGTACCCAAAGTCCTGCCAGCAGCATCAGGCTCGAAGCCAGGCATTCATCTGCTGGCTCCTCCTATTTACCCCCTCGTCATTCCCTGCAACTGGGGGGATAGATGAGAACACAACTGGTGCTCCCAATCCCTTGACCAGGCGTCCCAGGGTCTTGAAATCTTTCTTCATTGCCCTTGGACTTCTTGTTACCTCATCGCTGCCTATTTGAAAGAGCAAAAGTGGGTAGTAGTCTGAGGGCTGTAGCAGGGAAGGAAGCACCCTCTTCATGTCCTTGACCCGGGCCCCAGGGAGGCAGCAGACCTCCCTGTGTACCGGCTCTGGCCTGCATATTGGGCCTTCCATTCCCTTCAGTAGGGAGTCACCTATGACAAGGACCCGTCTTTTCTTCTTTACCGCAGAGGTTTTAATGAGGGGGGAGGTCTGACTAGACCTCGCTGACACCTCCAAGGTAAGAGAACTATTGTGCTCGTCATCATCCAGGTTCCTCTGCAGAGCACTGTACCTGTTAAATAATAGCACCTGGGAAGATGGGGTAGTCGCCGGGCTGTCTCGAGTGCGGCACCTGTTGCGCCGTGCAGGAACTTCCTGCCATTGCCCCCTGTCCTCCAGGTTACCACCTTCAGTTGAGGTGCCAGTGGGTAGGGAGTTCTCTGTCGCAGGGGTTCTGTCTGCCTGCTGGGTTTCTGTTGTGGCATGCAGGATTTTACTCCAAGAATCTATCTCCCTCTCGCATTCCCAACCTACTTACCTCCTCCCTGAGCTCCATGACTGATCGGAGGAGATCCTCTACCTGGGCACATCTCCCACAGGCGTGCCCATCACTACCATCTGACACCGGCGTGAGAGCAGGGCACACCCTAAAGCCATCTGTGTGGCGGCATGTTCTCACAAGAGTTACGTCTGAGAGGCTGCATCAGCCCTGGTGGTTGGGGAGCTCATGGATGCCACAGTCTTCCAAGGTTGCATTTATTTATTTTCTAGGAGCATTTACACCTTCGCTAGTGAGCAAAACCAATTTCAACTCTGAGGCTCAGCCCTCCCCATCCACAAAAGGGGAATTAATGGTAGTCTATCTCTTTTGTAAATCATTTTGAGATATACTCAAGGGAAAAGCTGTTTAACATAAAACTATTCATCCTTGCCACTGATTTCTAGGGAAATCTTTCTTCTCCCCTCTCCAACTACCTGCCATGCTCCTGCTTAAATTAGGTCGAAAACCTACAAGTAGTCAATTGCAAAAAGTTATTAGTTGAAACTGGGAGGCCAGTTCTGCAATTTGACTCAACACTGTAGAAGTAAGTTCCACTGGACTGAGGTTTATGTGAGCAGATCAGAACCTACCTAATAGTATGCGAGACAAGAGACAAAGTAATAGGCCTCATTAATATAAATCCATATGCACTACTACTGAACCTTCAGACGCAGTGTCTCAAGTTGGGCTTTTACTCAGGAATCCTGATGCCTCATTACACCTTGTTCCAGGTACGGAAACCAACAGCAAGAGCGAGACTTTCAGTGCCAGCAGGAAAAGGGTCCAGAAGCATCAAATCCAGCAGAGCTGCTTCTACTTCATATGCTGTCAATGTGGCCTTCCAACTGAAAAACTGATTTCTAGAGAAGATCACTGAATACTAAAACCTAACACTGGTCTAAAAAGCTTTCAGGAACGCTTTGTTTTGCTCACTAATGCATTGTTTTCCAACCACTAAGAGCTGTTCTTTAACTTGAGTGTAGTTTGGTTGCACTTGTTGTTCTTTTCACACAAACATACCCCCACCCCACACACTTTTTTTCTTTTATTTAAAGCAAAAAAGCCCATCATAATAGATTAAAAAAAGCCACTATTTTCTGACATGTGGTAGGCAGCTTCATGTATTTGAGATTGTACAAAGCATCAATACAAAAAACTTCCAGAAGCATACCTTTTGCAGTAGGTTTTTAGCAGACTGAAAATTAAAGTGTCACTTGCAAATAGTAAAGGTGTAAAACTGACCAATGTCATTCCATGGTGCAAGGTAAAACTAGAGCAACTGAGGGCAAGGGGTGTGAAGGGAGTGCCAGCCACATCTTCGCTGGGGCATCACAGGGGAGGTAGGCTGAGGATCAGCCTGGGGCATTCCAGCGTGTGATGCAGATGCCAGCAGGCGCAAACCTGGCTGCAGGGAGTCTCTGTAATCCTCTAAGCCTCAGTGGCATGTTCTAGATGATTACGTGAAATAGCGGTGAAGATTTTATTTTAATATGCTTTCTACTTTGTCAATCTCTCTTTTCAAGCAAGTTATATCCAAAATAATTATATATCATTTCCCGTTCTTTTCCCAGAGCCACAAAGCACCTGGTCATTTCTAGCCTGACCTTGCTAATTTCACAGAGAAGAAATATGGCAAATTTTCCTTTTTCTGAAAGCTCTCTCTGAGCAAGGTGCATAAGAATACAGCTTTACCTAATAAGCTTTACTGGAAAAATGAAAACAAAACAGGCAAAGAAATAAGGTTGGATAGACAAAGACAAGCAAAACTCTATTACACTGCTGAAGTAATCTGTATCTAGACATATCCATCATTCTGGAAAGGAAAACCACATCTCATCACACCTCCACCTATGTGCAGTCCTTGCTCAATGCACAACACTTAGTATACTATTGAACATATACTATATGGAAATTATATGTTGTCAAACAAAACATGCCAGGAGAGGGAATAATCTCATTCAGCTCCTTATTCTTCCATTTATAAGTTTAAAAAAAAAAAAGAAAAAGAGTGAGGAGCAGAGGACAGGTTAAAAAAAAATATTTGTGTCAAATCCTAACTCAGTTCAGCTACCTGCTTTCCTGCTTTTCCTTTCAGTATTACTCCTGTTGCTCCCAAGTAGTATTTATTTGTTGCCAAGCAGCAGAGAGCTAATTAGTGCAATGTCATGTTTCCTTGTTTTCATCACTTGCTCCTTCCCACTTACATGCACACTGCTCCTCAACTCAGCTGTACAGGATGAAATCCCAGAATAAAGAGAAAGGGAAATGGCTGCAAGAAACAAGAGAATTGAAAGCATAGTCTTGCACTCAACCTACAGAAATACCCGCTCCCTCAAAGCACTTGCTTTTATTAGTGAAAATCACCACTT
Organism: Chroicocephalus ridibundus; assembly: GCF_963924245.1. NCBI lineage: Eukaryota > Metazoa > Chordata > Aves > Charadriiformes > Laridae > Chroicocephalus > Chroicocephalus ridibundus. Next base: position 16,521,857 of record NC_086287.1, read on the forward strand.
AAGCCTTGGCCACAGAGCACACATTAAAATCTCTAGCCAAGCAGCTGGCAGGCTTGGGCTGTGCTGCTAACCTACCCACCAAATCAGCCAGCTGAAAGCTACAGCAGGTATTCCCACAGGAGATACAGTCACTGCAGTACTGGTAAAGCTCCTGTTGAGGGCAATTGAGAGAATTTAGTATTTGTGCTGCAGTGCACATAGGAAAAAACGCTGTCAGAAAAACCTAACTACAGGTTCTGTCAATCCATTTGCTAGAATGAAAGAGATGCCTTATTTCAAAGCTACCCACTATAAACCATTAAGACACACCACCTTCTCCCCATTTTGTATTTCTTTGCTTCCTTACAATAGTAATCTTTTTCAGAGTGGAAGAGCGCAAGAAGATTTTGTCTTCCAATATACAGACTAGCTTTGCATCAGCACTGTTTTTTTAACCCAGGGATACATGTCCCTGGTATTGTAAGATGAATTCACTGCCTTCTCAGAAGGCTCCAGTCTATTTCTGTATTTGAAACAGCAGAAGGACCTAAGAACAACTGCTCCTCCCCTTTCACACACACATGCAGAGATGAGAAAGAGATTCCAGAATGCAGAAACTGACTGCACATACAAATGAAATAAAGAGAAGGAGTTTAAAGGGTCAAAATAACACAGCCATGGCAATGCCAAGCAGAGACTGACAGCATTGGAGACTGAGATCATCTAGTTACAGCACATCAAGAAAGGTGGTTTTCCAGCTCCCACGACCACCATTCTTCACCATGTTGTTTTCCACCCTTAGCACCTTTGCCAAATGCTAGGAAGTTATGATAAACCAGAGGCTTTGTCTGAATTTTTGCTTACCAGAGAGGCCTAGAGAGTCAACCCAACAGCCATTCATAACTTAGAAAAATCAACAGTTATGAAATTAGTTGTGTCAGGAGGGGAAGGAAACTCCACTATTGCCTTTCTGCAGGAGATCAGCAGTTAACCTCTCTTTTTAATAATTGCTGACTACATGAGCTTTTTTTGAAAAATACAAAGGCAGGTGTTACAAAGTAACATGTCTCTGATTCCCCATCTATGACCCGATTATCTTCTATTTTGGCCCTAGCCTTAATGACCACCTCACATCCAGGGTCCCTGACTCATGGGATTAATGAAATCAGGCCACTTCCCAAACATCTTCCAAGTAACAATGCCAGTTGGCATTTTCAAAGCCCAGAGAGGAATGTTCAGCCACATGGCTACCATTAAACCTAAATGAGAGCTGTGAAGGGAAATTCTCTAGTCAATGTTGAGAAAATTTAATCCCGGAGAGCAGTTAAGAAATTCAAGTCCACTTATAAGAGCATGACACTGTATTTAAAGCATTGCATGATACTTGTTGCATTCATGAGCTACTGAATCAGTCCGGATAGTCTTTATGTTCAGGCAGCTCAACTCTCTCGATACAGTTCCCCGTCTAGCAGGCAATGGGGAGGGCTGGGTAAGTGCAGCATATCTGTCAGTTGAAGCAGACAAGAACATCTTGTACTTGAGCTGCTTGTTGAGTAGGTTTGAAAGGCAGACAAACCGTCAGACTAATTAGATTTTTTTAAACCGTGGTATTGAGAAGTAAAATCCTTATAACATGCTATCAACTTAAACATGTCTGTGCATGGTATCAAGTTATCCCCATCAATAACAACAATAACATTTAAACTTCAATTCAAATATCAGGGAAAGGGTTAAGACTGAAATTAAAAATACTCTGATCTAAACTGAGCTTTGAAGAGATCACAGAATGGTATAGGTTGGAAGGGACCTTAAAGATCATCTAGGTCCAACCCTCCCTGCCATGGGCAGGGACACCTCCCACTAGACCAGATTGCTCCATCCAACCTGGCCTTGAACACCTCCAGGGATGGGGCATCTACAACTTCTCTGGGCAACCTGTGCCAGTCACCACCCTCAGAATAAAGAATTTCTTGCTAATATTTAATCTACACCTAGCCTCTTTCAGTTTAAAACCATTACCCCTCATCCTATCACTACACTCCCTCAGTCCCTCACGGACCATAAAAATCAAGAAGTGATTTTTGAGAGACAGTAAAACAAGACAAACCGTTTTTGTGTGTAGCCTGCATTCTGGAAAGGACCCGCGTGATTCCCACCCTGGACCAGCACAGCACTTCTGAACCAAAACAGAAATTACTCCCCTTTCATTATTTATTTTTTTTATTTGGGGTAGTAGTCAGAAAAGTAAACATAGCACTCATATACTGTCAGTGAAGAGGCCAAAACCACCCACAGAAATGCAGAGTGGCCTCCTCTAGAGCTGCACTACACTAACTAGAGGCGCACGGCGTATTCAGCACTCAGGCTCCGTGCAGAGCCTGGCTGCTGCTGTTCCTCACCAAAGCCCCACGCAGTGTCGGGTCCCTCTGCCTCACCCTCCCTGCCGGGCTGCTTGCAATGCTCTCGATCCCAGCATTCCCCTTCTTTATTTTTTCAGCAATCATCACTAAACCCAAAAGGCACCTCTGCAGGCTGAAATGACTGAAACTAAGTAGACAGATTGAACCAACTCAATATACCCATCTTTGCTAAGCAACTGACTTAGTAAAGAAGTAGTTTGCAAAAATCTGAAGGGCACTTTGACCAAAAAGGGCAAAGCTGAGCAAAACAAAGTGGCATGTAAATAGGAATAATGGGATGAAAGAGCATGATGAGGCTTAAAAATACATATATTCCACTCTGGAATTCTCCCTTAAATGAAGAGAATTTAATGCTTTGTAATCCCCTGAATAACCCTGGAAAGGCCTCCCAGTTGCAGCACAGATGTACAAAATATACCTTTTAGCGTTTCTCACTTCCAAGATTTGTAAGAATGATGTCTCATCTGATATGCCAAAAACCTAGGGTTAAAGCAACACCTATTAACTGATTTGCTCATCTTTAATACTAATGGGAGTTGTGTATGCATGTGAAGAATTAATAGGATTTTCTGAGCAAGCAGCAAGAATGACTCATGCTAATGGTCATTACAAAAGAACACTGAGAGGACTGTAATGTCACGCTCAAGAGCAAGCATATGTTGTTCAGAGAAAATAAGCTAAGCACCTTCAAAATCCAATGGCTGTCTTAAATCCCGTGACATCTGCCTAAATATCTATGGGTTTTTAAAGGCAGCTTCTTAGCCTTGCCAGTCTTACAGCACTGCTGACACCACTACTCAAAATAAACAGATCTGAGGGAACTTTCTACAACTCAGCTTTTCAGTAACTCAGAATCTTACTTGGTTTCAGACTGTAAGCTTTTGCATAACTATTGAAATAACATGGCTATAAACACAAGAAATGAATGCAGCAGGCACTGCATATTTCTGAAGAGCTATATTTTGCTCCCCTCCCAGTGATATGCCCACTCCATGTCCCTGAATGAGTCATCTGTGCAGGGGAAATACCTCCAAATTAGCAGATTAGGAACAGTAGATCATACAGACTTGGGCACAATGTCATGGCTATGATCCTTACAGATCCAAGCTCTCTATGCATACGCAGCTGTGATGACCTCGGACTGCATGTCCCAGCACGTCCTTCGTCCATCGTCAAGCAGCTCAGAGTCTCAGCACAATGCTCCGCTTGGACAAAAAAGTGTTCTCCTACAAAGGTCTCCTTTTCCTTGTGCACACAAGCCAGTGGCAAAGTCTGCAAAGTGGAGAGTACAGATGGGGGAGAGGAAAGCAAAGCCACATAGTGCTGGTGCTCCCACCCAAACTAGCAATGCCGCCAGAGGCATGGTCAGAAGGCAGGTCCTGGCCTTCACTGCACATCCATACCAGGACACAGGTGTGTAAACCTATTGCATAATTTATGCTGAATTATGCAATCCTTAGGTGTTCATTAATGATCAGATGCTACCACAAATTGTTAGCAAAAACAGTCAAATAAATGGAAATCCTGAATAAACATGACCTGTTTTAGTAATAGGCACTTTTGGGCCAAGAAATTATGCATTATTATCCCAGGAATAAAAGTTACTGAGCTATAAATAGTAATAGGTCCACTACTAGTACTACAAAAGACAAACCCAGGAATACACTTGTTTGCATAAGTTGCAGTTGATCTTATTTGGTAAGACTATAAATGTCCTAATTTGGTTTTAAAAGTAAAATCAATTGTAAATTTATTTAGACCAATTTACCTGCCTGCCTGTTGTACATCACTGTGCCTGTATTGATTGTTTGAGATGGAACTCATTCCAAATTGTATTGATTAAATTCATTAGCAGATTTTTAGCAAAACATATTTTGTGGTTTCAGGACAGAAATACGTAAAGCTCCATTTAGAGACTGCAGGACTGGAGCGGGGGGTACTGGGAGGGCGCTCAAGTTTCTCCCATGAATAAGATTTACAACCAGCAATAATATGAATTATCAGTTTCAGTCAGAAGAACCATTTTCTAAACAATAAATAAGAAAAACTAGGAATGGAAAAAGCCTAGATACATTGATAGGGAAAAAAAAAAAACAGTTGGTGAAATAAGAATGGTGTGAATAATTCAGAAATAGTACAGTGTATTGGTCATTTTAATGGACATTTTGATTTATGGATTTAAGTGCCTAAAATAGCTCAACAATTTATAAAGCATCTTAAAATCAACAGATCATGAGTAGATTTGTCTGGCTTTACAGCAAGGCAGTTGAGCTGCATTTGTTACCTTGGTAACCGAAGGTACCTCGGTTACTATGGCTACAGCTCCTTTAAAATATGTTTTGCAATTCCTCACTCCCCAACTTTTGTGACTATTTTGAAAAAAAAAAAAAAAATCCTAGTACTATGTCAACACTTGCATTCAGACAAAAGGTCTGTAAAATTTGAATTTTCTCAGCCCACAAGGCCATGTTAAGAATAAGCTAATTTTTCTGCTGCAAATCTTTAGCTCACTGAGAGACTCTGTCATGAAAAGCTTGATCATCACATACTCAGCGCAACACTTGCCATCAAAAACCAGCTCTACCGCTCACTGGAGAAACAGCGCAGAAATTAACTCATACCATGTTGCAATTTCTCTGTGCATCAAGGTTTCCTACAATAGGGCAGATGCCTGGATTGATTAATGAAACCTGGGGAAAAAGAGAGTCAGAAATCCTGGGTTCTTGTTTCTGAGGCAAAGGAGGTGTCAACAGGGCGTGCATTCACCTCCCCTGACTCCAGACAGTACCCAAGATAGGCTTCCTATACAGCCCGGAAAGGACAGCTTTATGCAGGACATAATTTACTACACTCAAATCAGTGTCCTCTGTATTATCCTGAGGTTAGAGAGACATTTATGTTGCTAAATTGTGAGTAATGCGTTTATGGAAGTTGCTTTCATCTAATGCATCAAGAAGAGAAAAGGCCTTTTCCACCTTTCTGGAAAATTGTACAACTTGATCTGAAGAACAAGGCATTCAAGGAAGATGTCACAACAGGAAGCTGCCTCTTTCTCCTCATTGAGGTTACGCTGCAAGTTAAATATAAAAATACTTCAAACTCTGATTGAGAAATAAATAATAATTTTTGAAAAAATAATCACAAACTTTGATTTTGGCACCTTTTAATTACCCAACTAGCTCTATGTTTTAAAATCATCTTTAACTTTTCCTGCCTGGGAAGCAGTTTCTTGTGCTCTCCTATGACACTCCCTTGCACGTGGTTCATGCCCTAAGCAGGCCTGTGGCAGCACAAAATTGCCACAAATCACTCGAGAATTAGAAACGGAGCGGGTGAAAATAACCCCTCTGGAGTGAATGCTATTTTCTATCCTTGCCAGCTAACAGAATATCTAGCTTAAGCACCAGTCCCGGCTTTCTCCTCTGTTCTTCAACTTCACCCCCATCTCTGTTTTCTGTAGCTGACTGCATTCACCGTGCTTACTACCTACAAGTGTATGAATTGTTTCTTTCAAACAAGTCAGCATCACAGACCACTCTTTATTTTTAAGGACCTTATTTCTACATAGACTTCTGTATGTAACCGTTTGCCCAAGGGCAGGCTGCAGAAAGAATGTGGGACAGCAGTCTGTCTCACATTCGGGAAAGAAAATACAACTAATACAGACATTGACAGAGAGAAACTACACTCTTGGAAACAATGTATGTCCATTGCCAGTTCATTTCACCCATTTTCCCTTATTTTTTAAATGCAGTTTTGTACCTATTATATGGCAATACTTGCTAGGGAATATTTACAGAAGTGATTAGTGATTTCTGGTGATTCACAGTTAATGAGTCTCCAAACCGAAATCTCCTTAAGGGCCAGATTTTCATAAGCTGGCAGTCCAATCCTGTTAAAATACCTGATAAGAAATTTTAGTGTTGAGGACCTCAGTCTCATGACAAAATACCGAAGTCACTAGAAAGGGTAGTGGAAAAGTTCTCATCATTCTCTAACCCAGAATGGCCGTTTCTAGAGGTACAGATCTAGCAGAGTTGCGCAAAGAAGAACAAAATCCTGAAAGCCTACACAAATCTACAGCACGGCCCTCCCATCATTAAAACACCCCCACACCCCCATCACCACCACCGCATTTGCTATGTGTTGAGACTCACTGCACTGCAAGGTTAAAAAGAAGAGCATGGCTGAAAGACTGAGCTGGAATTCCACGATCAGATGCCCTTGATCTCTGCAAACACAAGTTCTGAGGGACTGTATCTTGGCCAACAGACACAGCTCAGCACTCAGAATATGACAGCCCTATCCATCCCTGTGGAAGTCTGGATATTAAGACACATGTTTTGAACTGTATTCCCTGATTTTGCCCCAATCCAAGACCTCAATACTGGTAGCTGTGTAGTCAAAGTTAAAACAACATACGTCAGAAATACAGAAATACTTCTAACCTTTGAGCCTCACAATCACCTTGGCTATGGAACTGGAGCAGCATCTACTTGTTTTGCCTTACAAAACAGTTGCAAAGATTGATACCTACACTAACATTTCAACAGTATTTTCAAAGCATAAGGAGTTCCACACTGTTAAATGCTATGCAATACTTCAGGTTCTTTACAGCACAAGTAGATGCATAATATTCAAACAAAGCTATTTCAAATGAAGGATATTTCTTTTATGTTGGAGGATAGAATTCAGAAACTAAGTTTGTGCTTTAACCACAGTTCACATCATACCTGCCTGTGCACTTGAGTAAACTAAATAAATGCAAATACACCACAGATGATACAGCCAGAATGCAGCAAACAATAAAAGATGAGAGGATCCTATTATCCCACAAGATGTTGAATGTACTGCAGCATACAAGCTAAACACGGTTGCATAATATTGCTAGTAAATCCCTTAAAATATTGTAAACTCCTTTCATCTTATGTAGAAAACAATTTTCCTCTAGGTTCAGGCAGCGACTTACCTTGTCTTTCTTTTCTAATCTTTCCATCTTTCTTTTAACCTTGACTGCATGAGAGGTTGTTTTTAGAAGTGTTTGCTTGTTGCTTATGCAATATACCTCACAGTAGGTGTTTAAGGGTCTCTCTCTCTCTCAGAAATGCTGAACCTTTTACAGCCCCAACTAGAAGGGGTTAACAGAGAATGGTACTTAGTGCAGCTCCCCAGCTCCAGTTGAGATGGTGGCTCTCACCTTAGCTACCTACAAAGGGCTATTGGGAGCCCTTTTGAACTGCTGTGAGCAAGACGGCAATGTTGTGCAATGAGCCCTGAAGCATTACCCCTGGAAATCCTCTCTGCAAGAACTTCACAGCTGCTAACACTGGACCGGCTTAAGGGGAGGGGTAGTCACTACACATAACTGATAGCCAGGTTAGTATCACAAGTCTGATATGTGACTCATCAATTTAGCCTTAAAAATGTAATAATGAAGACAACTTTTTTCTGTAACTCTCCCGCACATAAGTACAGTATTTACATGTCTGTAGATATGCACTAATGTAGCTAGATTGGGTACAGTGAATATACACAGTAGGAGAAAATATTTTACCAGGGAAAGAAAGGATGGTACAATGCTCTCCTTCAAATCAGGATAATGCTGTCATCAAGGGGAGTGGGAATGTGCACTAACTGCCCTATACTGTGTACTATAATAGATGCTCACAGGATGGCAGATGCCCTTTTGAGCTTGGTTGTAGCTGTCCTATCTCCTCCTGAGGTTCATTTGCTGGCATGGTAAATTTGGAAACACAGCAGAGAAGGGATCTGTAGGTAGGAGACCATAGCAAGTATACATCTTGTACCTGGGAACAAGTGAAACAGAACTCCACAAAGGGAAATTATTATTAGTAAAAGCTGGCTTGTGTTCAATTTTTGGAATAGGAATCAGAGTGGGTCTGGTGCAGCAACACTGCACAGGAGATCAACCTGCATTCAGAGAGTAGAAGCAAACCTCCTGTCCATGGCATGGTTACTTTACAGGGCAAAATACCTGGAAGCCCATGCTGCATCCTGAGTGCTGGGAGTGAGGGAGGTGATCCTCTTGGCTGGCCCTGAGTCTGTCCTCCTGGTAAAGCCTCCTTCCAGATAATGGTGCCCCAGCATGATGCCTCTCTGCCTGCAAGAATCACAGAATCACAGAATTGTTAGGGTTGGAAGAGACCTTAAAGATCATCTAGTTCCAACCCCCCTGCCATGGGCAGGGACACCTCCCACTAGATCAGGTTGCTCAGAGCCCCGTCCAGCCTGGCCTTAAAAACTTCCAGGGATGGGGCTTCCACCACCTCTCTGGGCAACCTGTTCCAGTGTCTCACCACCCTCATGGTGAAGGACTTCTTCCTAACGTCCAGTCTGAATCGACCCATCTGTAGTTTTAATCCATTCCCTCTAGTCCTACCATTAGCCGACATCCTAAAAGTCCCTCACCAGCTTTCTTGTAGGCCCCCTTAAGATACTGGTAGGCCACTCTAAGGTCTCCTCGGAGCCTTCTTTTCTCCAGACTGAACAACCCCAACTCTCTCAGTCTGTCCTCATAGGAGAGGTGCCCCAGCCCTCTGATCATCCTCGTGGCCCTTCTCTGGACACGTTCCAGCACATCCATATCTTTCTTGTAGTAGGGACTCCAGAAGCAGCCCTGGCAGACCTGGAAGAGAGGAAGGGGGCTGTGGCTAGCAGAAGGCAACATAGGAGTCAAGGGCTACGAAGAGCCCTTCCTCTACTTTCTTATGAGACAAAAAGCCTTGGAAACACAGTGCTGTGGAAAGAGTCACAGGAGGGATTTGAAGCTGCAGAAATGCCATGACACTGAGGCCATTTCTGCAAGACCTCTGGTTCCCCCAGGCAGCCTCTATCTTCCTCTGGGTGGCAGGTCCCTCCCTTTCAGGGGGTTCTTCTTAATCCAAGGCCACCCCTAGTAATAGTAGCTACCCTGGCAGGGCTGTGCACACGAGAGGAGAATGTGCCCCTCCACCAGTTCTGCGTGCTATAGCCAGGCATCCCCACAGTCCTTGAGGCAGGTATTAGATACCTAATATACAAACATATATTTATGTTAAGCGTATTTCTATGTGTAATTTAGCATATTATCGTTTATATATATTATATAATATTACAATGTTTACTACATATTATTGTATGTACATTATAAATATTACATAGGACACTGTATGTAATATATACCATATAATATTGTAATAGAGTACAGTATAACTAATCCACATGCAAATACATATGTGTGTCTGTATTTATAATTTTTTATATATATTAATCTTATTCTATACATATGTATATACAAAAGATTGACGTTCCTTATTCCACCATTGGTGACACACGTCTTCATATATACTTAGGATTTTATTATTGAATGGAAATTTGCAGCCATGCTGAAACTCTTCAGCTGTTTGTGGGACTAGAACTGAGGAAGAATTCTGTATTTTGGGGCAATACATTGGATTACCATTCTTAGGGCAAGAGATCCTGTGTTGTGAGCAACGCAACACCTTGCTGAGAACTTGCTCTTGAAAAAAACAGTCGGCACTCACTGAGTCAAATACCCTCAATATTGCTGGTCTGAGCCAAGACAGACTATATGACAAAGGCTGTTTTGGAATTTGCCTCCAAAAACCTACCAACACAGCTTTATAAGTTATTTTGCCACTAATTTGGATATCTAAAATGGCTCATAGCCAGTCAAAATCTAGTATTTGCAAAGATTGCTGTCAATGGAGATTTTGTATGAGTGAGGATGCTCCCATCCTGTGTATTATCCTTGCACAAATTAAACTGTGCAATAGACTCTGCCTAGCTGGGGAATGAAACATTTTTTGCTTTCCAAAATATTTTCTCATTTGCTTTAATAGTTGTTGGAGTTTCTTAATGTTTTATAAAAACTGACTAAAGTGATGGGACCAGGTAATTTAGATATTTGATATTCAGGCTTTGAAGAGCAAAGGCACAAAAGGACTCAATATTTTGAAACATATTTAGACCATCTAGGAGCTTAACAGGGCTTTTCTGCTACACACTGCACAGTAGTAAGGAAAGAACTGTGATCATAATACTTTAAAAGCACAAAATGGCAGCTGTGGCTTAAGCTAAGTGAACACTATGGGAGGAAAGGTGTTTACAGCACACTGCTAGTCATAACCTGGAAAACAAAAAAGTTAATGAAAAAACATTTTCACTGAATAATGTGAAATTGTCTAAAATGAAACAGTCATTGAAATGCCTGGGGTTTAACACCTCATTTTCAGCCACCTTGTAAAGAAACCTGGCTTTTCAGGGACTACATCATCTGTCACATCCATCCACATAAACTGCAGCCAAAACAGGAAACCCTGAGTTCAACAGGTAGCGGCACCAAAGGGATCCCAGGGCTTCCAGTTTTTCAGGGTGATGAGTTGAGTGCCTCAATTCTGAGGTGCTCAGCTCAACTATCAGAGGGTAAACACAGCTGTTCCTGGAATTTACAGAAATCCTGGAATTCTGAGTGGTCAGATACTGAGGTTTCAAAATCCATGGTCAAATATGAAAAAGGTTGGTCTGTATCTCCAAAGAGGAATTCTATCACAATTGCTTTTGCTACAATATTGCTTTGGGAGAGAAATTGGATTAAGGACCCCACCATCGTAGGCACTGCAGACCCAAACTGCTCACCTCTGGGGATGATGCCTTCTGGATCTTCCCATAGTCCTACATAGGAGCTGTCAGCTTCCTATTGACTGACACACCCTACCAGCTATTGCCAAGTGCACACGGAAGATGTGCAGGTAGATTTCACACCCTGTCCATGTGAATTAAGCCACCTCTGGGCAAGTTACAGTGCAGAAGCTGTAACAAAAACGGGAAAAAAATAGTCTGTCTCCCCCACAGAGTCCCAGGACTTACGTAGCCTACAGCTAAATTCAAGTCAAAAGAATACCTATGTTAGCAAGTTTAAGAGAGAGAAAGTGTATGCATGTGTGTATGTATGCAAGAGAGTAAAACCTGTAATTATCTTTGTAGTTTCACGTTTCCAAAATCAAAATGCAAGGATTGGTCAGAGATACATACTTACCTTCACCTGGCTGCACTTGATCCTAACCACGAGCATGTGTGTGATTTTTTTATTCAGTTTGGAAGGAGAAAAATAAGAACTACTTCTAAATCATAGGAAGCCTCAGGACTAAGCAGATTTTGCAAGTCTTTGGGTTTTCCCAGTTGGATTCTGCTTAGCTCTAGTCAGGAATTCCCCTTTATCAAGGAATTGCATAAGAAATGCCTTTTCTCTTCCCGTGAGGCAGGACTGGCAGCAAGTTAGAGAGGGAGGAAGTGTGATTTTCTCAGGAGACAAAATAGCATCCAGAACAAAGGTGGTGAGGTGAGATCCTGAAAATCCTAATGCATGACACTATCACCAGTCATTGCTACAAAATTCTCCTTTTCAGTTTAGAACAGAAAGTGTGCAGAGTCCAAAAAAAGTTACCTAGTGCTTAACAGAAAAAGACTGAAAAGCCTAGCAATAACGGGCAATTAAACTTCCCTGGTTTCATTTGTCATGAGTTAGTTTATGTTCCAGCGTATGAGATGTTACATGACTTTCTCAGTATCTTTAATTCTAGAGCATTTGACAGAACTGACAGCATAAAATTGTGTGGCACCATCTGAAAATGAGATTAATAATTATGTTGAATTTATGCAGCAAAGGCATGAGCATATGAAAACAGGAGTCTAGGACTCATGGAACATTTGAATGTTTAGTGGTTATTAACTTATAAAAGAACGAAAACATCTGCAAATTTCTAAATGCTTAGCCATCTGTAATGGATAGGACAAAAGTGAGCAAGCTTAAAATGCAGCAAAGATGATTTTGGTTAGGCATTAAGGAGAAAAAAAATACAGATAAAATATAGTGAAGCACTAGGATAAATTTCCTGCAAAATTTCTACAATATTCACCATTAGAGGTCCTTAATAACAGTCAATATAGCTAACTTTCAGGAATGATCAAAGACTGTGCTTTGGGACAGAGGAACGACACTTGGACACCCCTACCCAATGTACATTTCCACAGCCCCTCGAAGAGATGGGAGACTTTCTTTCAACACTTACAGCTCTTTCTGCAGTGTCCCATATAGCTAGCTGCAGAAGTCTTGGGGCCCTTTTGGATCAGGCATCTATATATGTTAAGATGAGAATTTCCCATTGAGCTGTTGCTGAGCAATATGAAACTTACTCCCACCATACTGTCTCCATATAGTTCTCACTACCAGCCAGACTAGGGAGCTAGCAAGGAAGCCTGCAAAATAAATTCACATCTCTTCTGTGACAATGCACAATGTTCCTATTAAATCACAAGATTTAATCTATCCTAGATGAAACTGGAAAACTTGCCTGTGACCTACAAAGAACCATTCCAACCTTTGCCTGGTGACCAGCTGGCTGTGGTCACAGAGAAACACTGTACACACCACACTCGCGGTTCTGATTCAGTCTTTCTTATCCCAGTAACTACCTTGTCAAAGCACATGGCTGCCTGCTAGGACTAACATTTGAGAGATCTGCTTCTAATTTATTTATTGCAATGTCAACACCGAATAACTTAAGCATATTTTCCACAGATGACTGCACATTTTTTTTAACACGCTGTTTCATGTCTGCATGCCACTAAGCATTCCAAGATTTTTTTGCAAGCTGTCATATATTTTTTTGTCATTACATAACTATTTCATCCATGAGCTGCTAGTGGACTTTTTATCTGACTCTGGAGCAAGCTCTGTCTATCTGCAAGCCTACTTCTTCCATTTATCTCAGCTAAGAAACATGAATTTGAATAGTCGTGTGAATGAACCAGTACGTTTGCTGATATGAGCTTCTGTATCGAGTGTCTTATACCCCTGAAAGAAGACATACAAACTGCCAAGATGGTCATCTCTCCCTTCACAGAGAAAAGCTTGGTGGTAACATCAGATTGTGTCCTCTTATATTTATTTCGCACCTACAAAAGTAGAACTGGATTTTTCCCCTTGCAAATAATTTCAGTTTCATAATCATTGCTCAAAGGATCTCAAAACATCTTACATTAGGGTTCTTAATGAAATGTTGAAGAGGATGCTTTTTGACAGTGTCCTTGCCTTTGCTCACTTTTGCGGCATTAGCTGGTTGCTAGTATCATGTGCCTACGTTTAGTCATTTGATCAGTCATAAAGATTCAATATTTCTTTCAAAAAATCAGCAGAATTACTTCCACATTCAAAATGAGTCATTTTTTTTAATCAGAGTCCATATCTCTAAGAAAGCCTGGAAAATTGGTCTTGACAGATAATAAAGTAGTTATAAAGCTAAGTACTTTGAAGCAGCTTTCATTTAACCCAAACTTTGGCTGAGCTGCAGCAAAAAGATTTGTCTCTATTGTTAAACATTTTGGTGATACATGGACTAAGATTTAAATGAAGAGTGGTTAAAGTACAGTTTTCAAAAAGCAAAGCTTTGCGATTCAAGTCACAGATAGGCAAATATTGCCAGCTTCATGCAGGTGTAATTGTTTTCAGAGGCAAACCTCAAACACATGAACTACTGTAAAAGGAAGCTGGTAAAGTATTTAAAGAGATACCTTGTGAATGGAAGTCATGGAGTTTTATGTTCGTCTACCAAAAAGCACAGGGCTCTGGTTATATTTGAATTACTGATGCTTTGTAGAACACCACTTCATATGTTGCCAGCACTGATGTGAAACTCTTCTGATCCTAGGTTGTTCCTGCAAGATATACAGCCTTTACCAATCATAGACCTACCGAAAAATTACTAGACCTGTGATTTTTTATTATTTTCCTCACCTGCTCCCCTGCTCCCCACCCTCCAAAAAGAAAAAAACACAAACAAAAAAACACAATCCCAACATATTGGATCTCACTAGAGTCATAACATACTTTTCGGGAAACCCCACAGCACTAATAGCTCCATCATTTGTCCTTTGGAGACAAAGATGGACGGTAAGAGTGTTCTCATCTCTTATTTCAGTCTTGGCAAGCGCTGGGTTCGGCTATGGGAGAAGCAGCAAACTTCATGCTGCTCAGAGGCCCTGCTCGTACAGACTAAGATGGCAAAAGCTTAGGTCCTGTGCTTTGTGGGTTCAACAGGACCAGGAGGGTTATGATGTAGTGATTTAAATGTTTTTGTCATTAAAACCAGAACTCACCAGAATAGATCAACAGAGAGGGTGCCACTCCTATAGAAAATGCCCTGATGCTTCAACAGATGTAGTTCAAACAAAATGCCATCTTCCTCTGCCTTTCATCCAGAGATTCAGGGAAGGGTAGAATTTCCTGGATTTCCCTGCAAAAGGGTAGGGATTAAGAATCACTTTTTAAATACTTCTGTTAGAAGTTGCAAAGGGACTCTTTGAGTGTGATCGGTTTCTTTTCTCCACTCTAGCTTGAGTCAGGATTGTCAAATGATTCTGAGCAGTATCAAAGGAGAAGAGCACCTGTCTGCAGCATGCTGCTTCTAGTAACTCACTCCGAACATGTGATCTGGAATGAAGTATGAATGGTGTGTCATGCAGACCACTATTTCCTAGAAAACAAACTCTGAAGTTACTGAAAATTGACTTGCAAAAACCATGCTGCTTCCAGTGCCACCACGCACTTTTCTTGTTGTCTATGGTCCAAGAGTGGTGTCTCTCTTATCAAAGACTCAGCCCAGGTCTCCCTTCCCAGATCCCCGCTCCAGACATACATTGGGCTGGACACTGGGCAGACATAAACTGGGAGACAGTCCCAAGCCCCAAAGAGTTTACTATCTCAATAAAAAAAAATGTAGACAAAGGATGGTGCAAAAGATGCCGGCACACATGCTTGAAGACAAGAATGTGTCAGTGGTTGAGGTTGGAAAAGAGCCTCAGTCATCTGATTTCTGTCCCAGTGATTTCATCACCACCCTTCACTGTCCATCTGCATCAAAGTCTGGCAATTCCAGGCACTGTATCGATGAATTCTAGTAGGTTACTGGGCTTATTTGTTTAAAACAAAACATAAAAAAGGTTTTTTATCTCCAAGATCAGAACTATCACAGAAATGCAAGGTAAAGTGCTGTTTTAAAAACTGGTTCCCAGAAGTAAACAGCCACACCTGTGTATTTAATACTGTCTGGTCCAATCCTCAGATCTTTATTCTGAGTAAGCCTAGCCTCCTAATCCTCATGTATTAGAAGGTTTATTTGTGTTTTTAAGGCTGTTGGACTTTTGTTTTCTTTCCGTGCTGAGTGGAAAGATACTGGCTCATTATTCCTGAGAGGCTAGGTCTGATTCTGTTACCTTGCTCCTTTTACAACTATGTAAAGCTGATGTGAAACACTACTATTCTGAACTAATTGGCACTTCATAGTCACACAGCACTGCCAAAAATGGCTAGTTTGACATAGGGCAGTGGAGAAGCAGACCTTTGAGATAGATAGATAGGTAGGTAGGTAGGTAGATAGATAGATTTAATCAGAGGCAATAAAAATTCAATGATACAATTCTCCACTTATGGGCAAATGTCTTTTAGATTCTTTCAAAATAACCTTATTAAAATATATCTGCTATTAACAGAAATTATGCAGGAGTGTAATTTATTCTCTCTCCAGAATTAAGACATTTTAATGTAACTGATATTTTAATCAAAATATCCCGTTTTAAAATCTCTTCTCTGCTTTCTCTTATGGCTTTTGCAGTTTTGGACAATCTGAGATTTTTCTTTGTTGGTATTACAGCTAGAAAAAAGCAATGGCAGCAGCATCTCTAGTGAAATAGGAATCATTCACATGTGTCAAAGCACATAAAAGAGTTTTGATCAGTTCAACACTTTACCTAGGTATTTTCTTTAATTATAGAAAATTTTAGCTGCCATTATGTAACAGCATGTGATATCACTTCATAAAATCCTCACTCCTTTCCCCCAGCCCATTCAGATCCTAGGAAGAAGAGAAATTCTGTTGTAAAATTTAAGTAAGAAGATTAAGAACCACTAAATAATGGCAGAGCAATCCATCGGTTTGATTAGTGTTCATGCCATTATTAGTGAAATAAAAAGAGACAGCCTTATTTTCAAAGATGTTAGAACATGTAGGAGTTCATAGTTTTCACTAGATTTTACCAGCGTTGCTCATCTCTGGATTTGACAAGCTATCATGTTAGGCATGATGGCTGATCTCTGTTGGCCTGTGATGGTGGGCCAGAGAACACTCTTTTATTGACCCCTTTGGCATGAATGAACGCTGGTCTCCTTAGAAAAACATACTCGCTGAATTTGGTGCTATTGGATTTTGTTTACAGGTTCCTAGATCTTTTATCAGATAATTAACAAAGAAAAATATTCAGAATGAAAAAAGGGGTGGGGGCAATATAAACCGGGGATCACAAACATAAATCTGTGCCAGTGATACATTACGCATTCATCTGTGGCAAGCTGCTGAACTGCTGCGTCCCAAGCAACTGCAGGTGATAAATCTATCAGAGATGGGTGCCAGTGAATGAATTGTCAGGCCTGATTCTCAGGCATTCCTGCATTTCTTCGGATCAGCCAAGGCACTGGGGAACTGTAACGGCACCTTTATTAAAGCGCTGCTCTCCATTGTCTTCTCCTTTCAGACTGTGCAGATCTTCTTCTAAAACAGAAAAAACAAGGGCCTTTCAATATTGAAGCATAGAATGACTAAAGAGCACTTTATTTCCCAAATATAAAACAGGTTTTAGGATTAGACAGTCATTCAACAGAGAAAAAAAAAAATTAAATTGCAGAAGAAATACTGGCATTCTTTCTGTCACTAACAATGCTCAGGCATGGTTTTATGAAATCTTGAAAGCACTTCCACAACTTCCAAAGCTGAAAAGCATTCAGGAACATGCCCATCCCTGGGAAAGGTCTCTGGATGTTGTTAAATACAGATAGAAGGAAGCAAAAGCTTCACGTTTATTTAGCAGGTGCTTCCTGCTCTGTTGAACTGTGGACTAAAAGTTCTCAATTCCCCTCTGAAGCCAAGGTGTGCACACACAACGGCTACCAGCAAGAGAGATCATGGGTGTGATGTTCTCCACGGATAACACTGCTAGCATGTACCACTGCAGAGAACTTAAATGTCCTGTCAGAATTGGTTATTTCTTCCCTTCAATACAGCAAAACATCACTTTTCAAAATACTTGCTGTGCAAGGTCAGCCTGAAGGTTGTCCTAAGCAGGAAAAACTTACTCAGGAGAGATATTCATATACAACAAGAGGAGAATTGCATTTTGAGTCAACATAAAGAAAGGGGCATTCTTCACAGACCCCGTAGAATTCAAAATGATTTTTTACCCCTCTCTGCTTCTTATCTGTGAGTGCTACCTGACCTAATGGTATGTCAGCATTTCCTTCTGCTGCTCGAATTCTCAAGGCTCTACGACTCTGTGGTGAAAATCTGCTCCGGGCTGAAATGAAGCAGACATGCTGAGGCTGCTAGGAACATTTTCCTGAGTACTTGGTGCAAGATGCCTTTTGTTTCTCGTTTTACTCATATTCAGACAATTGGGGTACTAACCTCTATTTAATTAAGCTTTGAGTGTTAACAATATCATACACAAACTGACTTTGACCACTTAAAAGACTCTTAAACCTATTTTTCAGGGAGACTGTTGATATACTAAAGTCAGTAACATTAAAATGAAAGCATATAGAACCTGTACACATTTATCTAGGATCACAACGCACATGACAAACATCAGCTGGTATTTTTTAAACCTGTTTTACAGATGGGGAAACTGCATGGAGAAATTTCCCTGTTAACAGGAGAATCTGATAAAAAGATACCCGCAGTCCTGCTTCTCAATTTCCCTAACCTCCAGACTGTTTGCCTTCCAGATAACTATTTATATTAGACATTGACTTCAGCACATATATTAGATCATCACGTAGCAATGCTATGATAGCCTGAAGCATTTAGGGAAAGGTCCTGTCATTTTTTTAAATCTCTGATAATGGCTAGGTTCTGATCTCTTTGGAAACAAAGTTGGACTTGAAAAGCAGAAGAGCCTGTTTGCTTCTGTATTCTTCCAAACTTCTTTACTCTTATTGGCCAAACACTGGCAGAGGCTGCCCAGAGAGGCTGTGGGATCTCCAGCCTCAGAGGTATTCAGACCTGGACTGGACAAGACCCTGAGCAACCTGGTCCAACCTTGAAGTTGTACCAAACGTCCTCCAGAGGGCCATTCCAATCTAAACAATTCTGTGATTTTATTCTCTGCCAGTTTCTCTACGTTCTATTAAATAGCTCACCTCAAAACATGGCAAATCCTTCTTTTGACTGTGTTTGCTAATAGGGAAGGTCACGTCTAATTCTGCAGTAGTCTACCCAGGAAAGAAACAGAAGGAACTTCTTAATTGCAGGAGAGCTTTGGTAGCTTGAAGCATAAGTTATTTTTACCTGGTCTAGTCCTGTGGCAACAATCTCTTTTAGATTATTGCACTGCATTTACTGGCAACAGACAATTAGAAGAAACTAGTTCTTTTTAACCCCTATTTTGGCTACACTGCTGAAAAAGGGATATTATGAATAACAGGTCACTATAAGAATATTTGAATATTATTTTAATTACCACAGTTGCTCATGCTCATAAAGACAGTGAAATAATATCATATGTAACGTCTCTTGTGAAGGTGACACACAAGACAAACAGGAAGATAAGAGATGTAGGGAGTGAAATGGAAAGAGGTATTACCATTACTGTACCACTCCAACACACAACGAGAATTCTTAGATGTACGCGAACTACTTAACTGATTACGGGAGGACTGAGCAGAGGAACTGTGGTTACAAGGGTTGTGAATTTTGGCCTGACTGACCCCCTCAATTATCCTGGAATACAACCAAGAGATCTCCTTTAGGCTGAGGAAAGCCTGAGAAAAGCAGAAACTGAAGCAGAAATTGAAGCAGAAGAGGCAAATGCTCCTAAGACAAACACTCACTGACTTTGGGGTCTGCTACCACCTCCACTGTAATGATTAACCAAATTGTAATCCAACATTCTTTAAAAATAATTACCTAGTTCTAGTACAAGTCTTACGTTGTAATGAGAATCTCTTCAAGAAAACCTTGTCTTCTAAAATTCAATAGATCTGTCTCCTTTTGGATCAGTTGACAGGCATACCTGAAACCTCTTTCTTCCCCTCCCAGCCCCCTGCCCCTGAAACATCTGGAGAAGGGAACTGAGAACAGAGATGTTTAATCTAGGAGAGCTTGGTTTGCTATGTGACTGTTCCTCAACCTGTCCCTGGGATTTGGTAACAAAGTCTGACGGTACCAAGCAGGACTGTCCCTTGCTGTAAAGCCCAACTGAGACTACCACTAGTATTTACTAGTACCTTCCTGAGATCTGAAATACCACAACTGTCACTAAGCTGGGAGCAGGAGGTGACCCCATACCACTGACACAATGCTGCAAAAAGACTTGCATGACAGTTGTCCTAGAAGGTGTGCTCTATCTTTAAGACCAGGAAGTAACAGAAGATCAAGTTCAGGAAGGTAGAATTTCAATATGTCCTTAACCTTAAATCCCACAGAAAGCTCTGAGATTTAAATGCTTGCTTGCTTAAATTTACACTCACACTAAAGTGCTATCTGTATAGGAATGGATGTTAGCACGTACTTATATACTGCTCTCCTCTGAGTTTGAATGTTAGGCTGTCTTTGCAGGTGAGACTTGGCATCTTAAGGCCACAGGAAGAAGGCTTGGCATTATCTTTAGTTTTAATACAGCTCTTGTCTCTCCCTGATGCTTCAGAATCAAAGCCACTGTATATTTACCTACTGTTTAACATTTCTCTCATATCTTTCTTTTCACAGTATGTGGCATTTGCCTCCCTCTTCTTCATTCTGGTCTCCATCACCACCTTCTGCCTCGAGACCCACGAGAGATTTAACCCCATTGTGAACAAGACAGAAACTGAATTCATCGGGAATGACACCCAGGTGCGGCACTACAGGGAAGCAGAGACTGAAGCCTTTCTCACCTACATCGAAGGTGTCTGTGTGGTCTGGTTTACATTTGAGTTCTTGATGAGAGTCACTTTCTGCCCAAACAAGGTGGAATTTATCAAAAACTCTTTGAACATCATTGACTTTGTGGCCATACTGCCTTTCTATCTAGAGGTTGGACTCAGTGGCCTGTCTTCCAAAGCTGCTAAGGATGTCCTGGGCTTCCTCCGCGTAGTCCGTTTCGTACGAATCCTGCGAATTTTCAAGCTGACCCGCCACTTCGTTGGGTTGCGGGTCTTGGGACACACCCTCCGCGCCAGCACAAACGAATTCTTGCTGCTCATCATATTTTTGGCATTGGGCGTCTTAATCTTTGCCACGATGATCTATTATGCCGAGAGAATAGGTGCTAAACCAAATGACCCTAGTGCCAGTGAACACACACACTTTAAAAATATCCCCATCGGCTTTTGGTGGGCTGTTGTCACCATGACGACCCTGGGCTACGGAGACATGTATCCTCAGACTTGGTCAGGCATGCTGGTGGGGGCCCTCTGTGCTCTCGCTGGTGTGCTGACCATTGCCATGCCTGTCCCTGTCATTGTGAACAATTTCGGAATGTATTACTCCTTAGCTATGGCTAAGCAGAAGCTACCAAAGAAAAAAAAGAAGCATATCCCGAGGCCACCCCAGCTGGGATCCCCCAATTATTGTAAATCTGTCGTAAACTCTCCACACCACAGTACTCAGAGCGACACTTGCCCACTGGCCCAAGAAGAAATTTTAGAAATTAACAGAGCAGGTAGGAAACCTCTTAGAGGAATGTCCATCTGACCGTTAACCTCCATCCCGCGTAGTGATTTAAGATTCAGCCAGACTGCTTTCTTAGAGCAATGGGTAGCACATTTATCCATTCTAGTCCCACCATCACACAGTGAATAATATGTGTGAAGTCTAGGTTGCAGGGACAAATGGTACAGTGGAGGCTGATCAGCAAAACTAAGCATGAGAGCACGCTCTAGGAGCCCAAACTTTGGTCCTGGTTAAGGGCATACAAGTCTCAAGATATTTTGAAGAGCTGTTACATCTAGTGGAAGAATTTTGAGAGTTCTACAGCTATGTTGCTGGACTGTGTAATGCATCTCAGAGGCTCCTGAGAGCTGAATGCTCCATAGAGCAGAGTAGGAGCCAAGTACTCAGCAATTACAGAGTTTTCTGACAAAACAGGGCTGGAATTTGAAACAGCCAGATGCTTTCTCATTTGTTCCCATTTGGGACCTTTCAGCTGTTTTAAATGGCAGATATTGTACATCTCATTACAGAAACTAGGTGCCTAGTAAGTTGAAGGGACAACTATACCATCATGCATATTCATGAGACAATCCCGTCTCTTTCTGATGATTAACTGCAAAGTAGAACAACAGCTCAAATTCTTGACACTAATGCAAAATGACTCACTCTGAGACAAGACTAGATGTAAGGATGTTTATTCCATGGCATGCAAATCAATCTATTCTATAATATTCCACTAGAATTTAGCATTTAGAACTATGAAGAGTTTTGAACCACATTTTCTAAAACATGCTCCTTTTGCAAGTATGGGTTGGTGAGTTACAGCTCTTTCAACCTTCTAGCAGCAAAGGTCAACTGGAAAAGGTCTGACTGGTCATTACTGGCCAGTTTGGCCTGAACAGTGATCACCTCTTATTCTTATTTTTAATTACACTGATTCATGTTAGTAATGAAACCAGAGCAAAATTAATCATACTAATTCTACTGGGAGGGGGGGAGGGAAATGGAAAAAATACTAGTCACCATGGAATATATTATAATGTCCCATGGCTAGTGGTTAATTATGGGAATATCTCAGTTTTATGAGAATCCTCCTATAGCATATAAAGTTACGGGGCTCCAATTTGATTATTTAAACCCCATAATCTACCTCTATCTATGGAATATCACGATTTATTCTATGGAGGAATTTCAAAGTAGATAACCATGTTGAAAACAAAGCCAACTACATTTTTGGCAGATATTCCAGCCAAGTTGCATGGTTGACATTCTTCAGCCTATTCAGAATATCCCCCTGTGTTGTATTAGATAGAACAGATTGCCAGTCAAGTGATTTTAACTGACATGTAGTCAAAAAGAGATGTTTTGAAAGAGCTAGCATATACCTATGATGGTCTTGTGTTATCATTTTTTTACTTTAAAGAAAAATCTAATTTGTTACTCATTGTGAGTGAGGTATTCTCTCATCATCTCATAGCCATGCATGTTGATGTCATTGTGAGAGGCACAAAGAAAGTGAGACTTTCCTTTGTGTGTGACTTCACCAATGCCAATGCTAATTTTGGAGGGGAAGAGCTGGTGGGAACCTTTCCGTTTTCTATTCTCTTTTCTCTCCTTTTCTTGCTTCTTTTCCCTTTTGTGCAACTATGTAAAATCCATTCAGAAGGTAAATAGCTTTCATTTTTCTGTTAAAGGCTATTCCATTGCAACAGGCCAATCACAATTCACGTGACTGATAGACTGTATCTTTCTTATTGTATCTTTGACGCATAAGCGTATGGTTTTATCATCCATCCCCCTCAGGTTGCAAATGCTTATCACAACTCATATCCAAGCAGCAAACTTCTCATAAGTAGATGTCTTTGTGGCATCACATATGAAGAGGGAAACAGGGCACAAACAATATTGTGTGTGAGCAATATGCCAACTACCCAATTGTAATGTGCAAGAGATGCCAGACTCTTGAGTACTTTACCAGTCAGCTACAGAGTGACTTTCTTCTCAGAAATCCCTTGCTTTATAAAGTTCCTTCCATTACCTACCCTGGTCCTCTCTGGGTAATAGAGGACTAAGAACTCTACGAGTTCAGTGCAATTCCACACCGGTATCCTGAGAATACGTGTAATTTTGGTTCATTGTGGAACTGTTTTGCCACCATCAGTGCTCTAAAATCAGCTGTTGCCACAATATCCATGAAGTATTGATAGTAACAGCAACTTATCTATTTCTGCAATAATTAAGAGAGACTATTTTTATATATGTATACTAGCATATATATTTTAAGAAGTAACAAAGCACACTTATACTTCAGCTAACAAAATGGACTCGGTAACACTGTTGCTGGAGTTCCATTTCTGATATTATTATGCACCACTAGCAGCAAAAAATATTGCCTGCATGTCTTAGCTTCCTAATAGGGAAAGATCTATACGTGTGCAAGAAAAAAGTAAAAAATAATAGGTAAGATCAGAACCGAACTGTTAGAACAAGATCTGTGTTGCCTTGGATGTTGAGGTTCACTTATGTAATATGAAGCATTCATAGGCACTGACTGGTTCCTGAAACTATAACCTGCACATTATATGAAAAAACAGAGACTTGCAAGCAGTGAATGTTTCCCATACTGCAAAATATTTGGATTGGTTAACAGCACCTAACTGTAAACAACCAGGTAACATTGCACTAGTAATGCAGAATGGGTGCAAAACATTTCTAAAATAATGCCTGAGTTGTCCAAGATATTTCTTGTAATTTTTAACTGGAAAGGTTCAGTGTGACAGTATCTAGGTGATATAAGTTCATATGATGTATACTTAATACATTCTTCCAAAAAAAGTCTGTTTACCTGCTCAGGTGTAAAGGAGATCACATGAAGTTATTAATTCCTTATATGATATGTGGTGGGATGATTAAACACTTCACAAAACAGTGATGAGTATGAAATAGTTCCACATATGACTATCTCTTTATAGCCCCCTCATGCACCAAGTCAGCAGTTCACAGCTGTTGTCGGTGCATACACACAGGGCCAAGGGGGCTCTACAGAGAGCTCTGCACAGCCATGCCCCAGTGCCTCCTCTCAGGCCAAGGAGCACTTTCCTGGCACGGACGTGCAAACAGCAGAACTTTGCCCACAGGCTGCACAGCTGCTGCCAATGATGCTATGGTCATTTGCAGGCAAAGCAAAGATGGTTTGAATTTAAGTTCTGCTAGGTTTGAATTAAAAATTTAAATTGTCACCAACACTCTCAGCAGCTCAGTCCCGGGCTAATCTCCACCTGGCAGGAGGGTATCTTTAAATAACAGCACTTGATTTTAATTTGATATAAAGAATGCCAGAGTTTGATTCTACCATGCCTCCCCTTTATGCAGCAACCCTTTCCGCTCTCCATCCCATCCAATCCCGTCAATGGGTGGCTGGGAAAGCAGCAGAAGGGGAGGAAAGGCAGTTCAGAGTAGAGGATGGCAGAGCTACTGCCGCAGGCAGGCCTTCACCAGCAGCATTAAGAAAGCAGAGATTTCCTCTATACAAAAAAGTGTTCTTCAAGGCAGTTTCTGATGACCAAAAATTCTCAAGATACTGCTTATATAGTGCCTGGAGGAACTGGGCCTGATACAAAGAAGCAGATCTTACCTGACCAATTTGACCAAAACTCCTTGACCCGGGGATATCTCAGACTATAGAGGACAAGGTGTCTGCTCACTTAAAATATACACACCGAGTTCTAGCATCACCATGTCAAACTATTAACTTCATTTTGTTGCAGTGTTGTTTACAGGCCCCATTCAAGATCAGGGCTTCATTTTGCCACTGTCGTATATGTGACAACCACTATATTACAATCAAATACCCGACAGGCTAAGTAGACAGCAAAGAGAAAATGGAAGTAATCTCCATTATTTTCATTTGACACAGGGCTTAATTTAATTGAGCAAGATCACTTGAAAGGTCTGTGGCAAGGCCATTAGTTGAATATAACTAAATAAGCATCAGTCATAACCATAGTCTGCTGTGATGCGGTGTCTTTTATCTAAAGTCTTCTGAGTATTCCAAACAGT
Organism: Chroicocephalus ridibundus; assembly: GCF_963924245.1. Taxonomy (NCBI): domain Eukaryota; kingdom Metazoa; phylum Chordata; class Aves; order Charadriiformes; family Laridae; genus Chroicocephalus; species Chroicocephalus ridibundus. Next base: position 16,547,073 of record NC_086287.1, read on the forward strand.
CAGTATCATAACAGAAGCAAAATAGAAGAAAAGCAAAGCAAAATTTGCTTCAAAAAGAAGCAAAACAGAAAAAGCCGGTTTCAGCCAATTAAACTTACCTGATTTCTGTCCCAAACCACACACTGGTTATACTGTCCTACAAGTATAAGTAATTTATCTCAGTACACATAGTGAAATACTTTAAGGTACAAGTTTGTAAGAAAACCTCAAAACACGCAAAACAAATCTTGAAAGCTCTCAGTTTTGTTTTGAAAGCATTACTCAGCTCTTCAGAGCCCCTCTTCTGTGAGCTGTGTGCTTACCTGAAGGATAGGTTGTCTGCATGGTTCCATCTTAAAGTTGCCATAGGATGAAGCAGTGAATGCCATTTTCCAACACTGTAACAGAAATTTAGAATATGAATGGAATTCATAACTTCATTTGATGTCTAAAGCACTGTCTGGTGCCACAGAGCAGTGGTCTTAAGAATGCATCCATAATACGTAAGCACAGGTGATGGGTTATTTTGGTTTTGTTCAGAGATCTACCCCAACCTTTTACTGTTTTTGTATGCATAACACCAGCACACACAGTGTTTATATTGACTTTAATAAGGCCAAAATAAGAATTTCTCACCTCTCTGATCCCCTCTGCATGCAGCTTCACTTAATCTATACTCCAAGCATATTGTATTTTTATACAAATGTATTGTGCAGCCTTTTTCACAGTGTACTGATGGCAAAATTATCTAGTCACTGAATAGCTGTAAAATATGGAAGAAATATTATTAGAATTCAAGTGCCTAAAAGGAGAGGGAAAATGTCTGTCATTACTAATACAGTCTTTAGCTTCAGAAAAAACTTCTGTGGTTGTTTTACTTACCTGCCCAAAAAACAATTTTCCATAACCCACTCCTCGACTATCCCTATGTCTGAATAGTTAAAGCAGTCCAAGTCTATCACTGACAGAGGGGAACTACCTAGTTATAGAGACTGCAGTGTACTCCGTGGTCAGATGAACTGGAGCAAGCTGTGAGATTAGAAACCTATTATTTCAATGCAATTTCCTGAGAGAGCGCTGATCTCCTTTTAAAGAAATAATGTGGAATTACCCATTTCAGCTTTATCACTCATGCTTTCTGAAGGAGTTGCTCTTTTCTCAGGGCTTCATTTTTCATCCCTTCTGTCACCATAACCTAAATAACCTGTATTCCTTGTGCAACACACTGGTTCTAACGTCAGAAGTATGCCGCGCACTATAATTCCAGTGCCAGTGCTCAGTGGGAGCTGGAGACTCTTGGCAGTTCTTGTCACAGGCCCATTATGGTGCCTAATATTTTGCTGTAGTTTGTGAACTTCAGTGGCTTTTATGGATAGCAAAGCATTGTTAAAGCCATAGGTATGTAGTCACTGTGGTGGTCCTTCAATCCAAGGGAAGAAAATTCTCTGATCAAATGCCTTTGAACATTAAAAAAACCCCAAACCCCATCTAATTTTAGTGTCATAAAACCTTTGACCCTCTCTGTAAGACAGACAGTAGACAGCAATGTAACTGTAAAGAGTTTAGGCCTGGTTTAGCTCAAAAGACTTTGATGTTTAAATATGTTAGATACAAAAAAAACACTAAAAAGGCAGTGGAAAAGGTAATAGGGAGATGTTTTTTTCTTTCCTCCCTACATTTTGCCTTTCTAGCCTTTAAAAATCCAAAATTCATCATTCCAGAATAGCAAATGAGGTAACAATCGCATCTTAATGTCACTGAAGATGGAATCCTCTGAATCTAATGTAGAAATTGTAACAGCTTAAAATAAAATAAGTAACACTCACTTCTTCTCATCTAACTTAAGATGCATTTGCCTGAGGTCCCCCTTATATTGGAAGAAGAGTCAGGCAGTCTGAGAGAGCAATTCACTCATTTATGATCTGAATTGCCCTCTGGAGGTGTCTTTCTCCATAACTGATCTCAGGTGACTGCAGCTCTAACTTAAAATCCTCGGTTAAGTGCCTGCAGCTAGGTGGAAGCAATTTGGATCTATTCCTTGCCCACTGCCCCATATGGCATTTCTGCAATCTCATAGTTGTGGATCACATGCAAAGCAGAATTTGTAACAACTATAATGTAATACTTTGATGTACAATTATTCATTTGTCATTTCCTGTAGAGATACAATTGGTAGGTGTCACTCGTACTACGGTGCTTGTTTACTTTAGAATTTGAGTAAAAAATAACTGTACCAAGTCATTTGAAAACAAAAAGGAGGAACTATGAATTCAAGTACAGTGCTTTGGGTTTCCCGCTTTTCTCTGGCACTATGTGAGACATTAAAAAAAAAAATACCACCCCACACAGCCCCCTGAAGTCTGGCCACAGCCAGTGATGAGTGCATGTTGGGGCAGGACTGCACTAAGCTGAAAAACAATCACAGAACTAAATAAAAAATCTTAGGACTTTTCATGCCTTAACAACTTAATGATCGTGAGGCACTTTTAGTGATGGGAAAACACAGATACAAGCATTCCAGCCAAATAAGGCCGATCTGTGCCAATCCTCTAGCACAAGGCAGATGTAAATATGGTAAACCCTCTTTCTCAAGCATGTGCCTGCCACTGCAGCTCCCATGCCATCCAGTGCAAAATGCATTCCGGGGATATGAAAGAGGTACTCTTGGCATCTCTCCCTTCTGCTGGACTGAGTATGATTGGTGTTTGCAGGACAGTTACAACAAAAGACACCTCTGTGCAAGTACCTCTCTGCTGCAGCAGAACTAGATAGACGGGGTGATTTACCCATTACTACTAAAGGCCAGAGACAAAAGGGTCTAAGGCGTGAGGTCCCAGTTCTGTGCCCAGTCCACTTGCTTATATCCCTCTTACACTGCACTTGTTAGAAATTTTCTCCATGCCTTTTGGCTACTTGCTTGTTTGTTTATAAGCACAAAGCCAAAATAACAAGTAATCTACCATTCCTGCTGTCATTGTTCTTCGTATGCATCCACGCTCCATGTCTCAGACACCTTCCATGCTGTACAGATCATCATACTGTATTTCTCAGTCAGAGCGGTAATATAACGCATTACATGTAGAAGTGGTACTTAGGGACATGGTTTAGTGGTGGACTTGGTAGTGCTAGGTTAATGGTTGGACTCTATGATCTTAAGTTCTTTTCCAACCTAAACAGTTCTATGATTCTATAAGATTGTAGCATGACTCACATGACTGCATTTTCCTGCAACCTCTACCTGACCTGTCAAGGACCCACTGCGCTCTACAGAATACAGTGTTAGAGAGACTCTCAGAAGACCAGGATGGGCATAGGTGAAACCCCAGAAGTGTCAGGATAAAACTAGAAAGGATCTTCCAGAGCTCTTTGCAATGCAGCTCTTCCAGGAGCAACAGCTCTCAGCACTGCATTAAGCACATACCCAATAATACCTGTAATAGCAAGATGCACTGGGTCTACTTAACTAGAGCTCCTGTATTCCTTCTAGCAGTACTAATAGGTAGGTAGCCAACATACTATCACCTCACTTCAAGAAGTAATACCTCTCAAAGGTGATATTCTCTGGGAGTGATGTTACTATGTTGGCCAGTTAGTACTGGGAGAGGCAGTCACCACCGTCACTGGAGTACCTTTACTGGGGGACACGGCTTCCTGGAGGGACCCAGGTCAACATGGTGGTGAGTAAATGTTGAAGAGGTAGGTTGGGTCGGAAGGATTCTGCGTATTCATGTAGCATACTAAAATCTGCTCTCGTGCCAGTGTGAAGTCCATCAGTGTGATATCTACTCAGAAGAGCTTCATAGCAACTTTCAAAATATGCAGTAATATAAAAATAGGAAACTTTATTAAAGATACCTAGAACTAACAAAGATTTTTATTTTAACGGCCTTAGAATACTGGGGTAACTAAAACTGAGTTGCTATATAGGAATCTTAATTCTTTTACATGTTCTTCACATTTTCTCTCTCTTTTTCTCTTTCTCTCTTTCGCTCTGTTTGTTAACATTTACTTGTTATTACTGTACGTTGCTTGCGACTTGTGTATGTTACAGACTGTCACATTTTATTCTGTGAAGTTTTTCTCCAATTCCCATCAACCTGAGCTCCATGTTGGGCAGCCGAGGAGATTACAATACAGTTCTTTAATGCAAAAGAACAAGGAATGTCACAGACTATAGGTAACTTCACTGAGGTTGTGACACAAAACCTGATGCGAGGTATTAATGCAAAGAGTAAGTACTTGGTATGACAATAGAACTACTTAGTTAAATTACCTTCTTTTTTTTTTTTTTTTCAGATAGTCTGCATGGGAAAAATTAATTTTCATTACTCTCCAGCAGAAAAAATTCCCAAACCTGCCAATTTAGGATTTTTTTTCACTGCCATTCTGAAAACCACTGATGCCCATACTGATGCATCATTACTCATTTCAAAGGTTTAAACCCATATTTTCTATGCTGTTCTTCTCTATGCTATACTTCCTTCCATACTCTCCAAACTGTAATTTCATCATTTCATCATCCTTTGTCTGTGATTTAATATATCTTCTCCATAATTCTTTTTCTAATTTAATACAGTTATATCCCTTTCACTCCAAGGACCTGATTTAACAACAACAAAGACAAGGCCCTACCCATGAGATCCATGTTTCTTAATCCTGCATGAGGCTCTAGAGCCCGTAAAAATTATTTTCTGTAGCCAAAGATGCTCTGGCACAGAAGCATAACTGTTATTTTGCTGAATCAGGTCCTGAGCAAAGTATTTTGTTTACTATCTCCCCCAATTCCCTCCAAACACTACTTTGAAAGAATAATAAAAAATAGCTGATAGACATTTGCGATCATTTTTAAATCTTGTTCCCAATTATCAGTAAATTCTATGTTAACTCAGAAATCACTATAGCCATGTACTAACTCAAGAAAGGATATTTTTCTCAGTGTGCAGTTCCTTTACTTTCTGATTCGCTATTGTGCTCTGACCCTCCCTTAATCAGTGAAGAAGCACAGCAGAGTTTAGATAGAGTCTAGTATAACAATAAAGTGATTTATACTGATGCAATTGATAAGTGGCCAATGAATATTAATAGGCAGTAAACACTATCCAGGCAACTAAAACAGAAACAACTTGTTAACAGGAGTGAAATTTAAATTAAAGAGACTCAAGAGGGTAGGGATTTGAACTGTAAGAATTTCCTTTCCATGCAACATCTCAGAGAGAAATTTAGGGATACAAACTCAATAGGTATTTTCAGGTGCTGAGCAGCTCTTAACCCCACCACAAATCAGAGTAAATGCCTTTGGATACTTGGATTCATACTCTTAACTTCATCATAATTGTTTGCTTAGCACAAGAAGTATGAGGCAAAAGTGATGCTGCAAAAATAGGATGCAAAAAGGAACACAAAATCTTTGCATTTTCTCTAGAATAAAAACAGCTGGGAAATTCTGTCCTCCACCAGCAACTACAGCAGCCTCACAGCTGCTCTACTTCACAATTCCAGCTAATAGGCTTGTAGCTAGGAAAAGCTAGAGCACAGCAGTTCTCCACCCTCACCTTGGCCATGCCACCTCTGGTCCTGTACTATTCTGTTACTAGCCCAAAAGCCATGGAAAACGGCCAAGAGAGTTTCCCGTTGTCAGCATAGTATGACACAACTAATATTTGCCACATTAACAGACCTTTTATATTACCAGAAAAATGCAAGAGGAGTGAAAAGCAGAAGAGTAATTAATTCACTCGATGGACAATGTACCATTACTTTCTTCAGGGATATGGTTGGATTTAAGGTCTCTGCTGTGAGGGACCTCATGGAGATTGTTCTTCATGAGAGACTTCAGGCATCTACTGTGCAAGTTAGGGTTAGCGACAGGAGTTTGAAATGAGCAAATGAAAAACACCCTCAAGCTCTGAATGAGAATCAAAGGACACTCTCAATTGGTCAGAAGTGGGACTATCCACAGACCATAATCTGGCGATCCCAGGTTTGGGATTAGGGCTATAAAAGCACAGTTGAGATTTAGACAAGCTATAGATTCATTTTTAGGTGTATATGGGGTGGTGGTGTGGAATGTAACTTTAGTCAGACAAGGTGTCCCCAGTAGAAAGATCTTCATCTTTCAAGAAACTTACTTTCTCAGTTCTGGCCCTGTTTTGCACTCAGCTGTTCCTACCTCCTCCCTGCTTGTCGACCCCTTCCCTTGTAACAGGGATGCAGAACCTTGAAGTCCACCAAGGCTTTGTGTAATGGAAAACGGCTATTCAGGGAAGCTGTAGGTACTTAAGCAACAAGGGTAGCTGGGAGGAAGACAGTCTGTGTTCTTCTGGGAGAGATTGACAGTGACCTAATGTGACAAAAGGAAACAGCACTTTGTCTCTTAATTGCTGTGTTTCTGATCTAAGGCTGAGAAGACTCCATCTTCTTTAGTACAATGTCAAAAAATCTAGCATGGTTCATGTACTCATAGGTAAGCATGCATGGATACCAGGCTATGAATTGTGGAGTTTCTTTCAGCCCTGTTTCAGTCAAAGTGGTTACAGCCTAGAGAAGTTCGTATAAGGACTGGAAAAGGCATTGGATTTCCAATCCTGAAAGGACTGAAAATGGTCCGCTCTGAGAGTGCCTTTCAACCCATCCAGACTCCAGTCTGGGGTAAGTGACCACTTCACAGCTCTGTAGACGCATGGGAGACAAAGCAAAGCGGGGGGGCTACAACCCCAAGAGGAAGTGATGTACTTTAAATGAGTTGGGACCATTCCGGGCCCCCACACAATTTATGAAGACATCTGAGGTAAGAAAGGTAGACCAGGAACTTGTTTCTTGGCAGCTGTTGGGGAATGGCAGTGTTTGCTTAAGGGAAGAGGACTGGGGTGACTTTCCTAGTGCAGGAGCCACTTCTGTACAAGTGGCACATTTCCAAGCGTAGACTGAGGTCAGTGAATATATCATACAATTATTTCCACTGATACTCTGAATGCCAGATGCAGTTCAAACAGGTGGAGATTCAGTACCAAATTCTAGCTTATAATCAAAACCAGCAGCACTAGTGAAGTCACTGTGACAGTGTGCAACCATTTGCCATGATAAAAGAGATGAGCCATGTAGCAAGTACATGGGCAGTCTCTACTGTGCTTCTCCACAATAAGCAGACTAATGCAAAATCCAGCAGTTCTCCTAAGTTTTTGTTCAGAATCTCCTCCCCCCATTTTGAAATTCAGCATTTGCTTAGAAACACCTGAGGCATTTTAATAGTTCTTTTCTGCAAACAGAGATAGATGAGACAGGAAAAAAAGAAAGTGGAAACCATGCAAATGAGGTAGTTGTGAAACAAACAACTCACCTGGGATACCTGCTGAATACTTTCTTTAGCCTCTCAGCCAATTCTCTGCAGGAGAATGTTTAAAGCTGGTGCAGTTAACTAGATATTCACAGATAGGACAATTATGGAGATAAGGTGCCAAGCTGAGAATCAGAAGATTTTGTTGTAAATAACCTCCTACATAGCAGTGGGCAAGTCACTTCACTGCATGGTAGTTTTACCCATCTGTAAAACAAAAATGATAAAATTGACTTTTCTTCATGAAACAGAACCCAAAGAACAAAAATTGCTGTACGAGCCTAACTCAGATTATGCTAGCAGAGGTGGAAAGACTCATGTAAATTTGGTAGGCCACAATCAAGCCTTAGAAGTTTTAAGCACCTAGTATTAGTCATTATCGGTGTAACGAGACCGGTAGTCACCAGACAGTAATGGTTTCAGTAGTTTTGATTTATCTGGAGTTCTCTCAAACCCAAGGTAAATCTTGGAAAAACCAAACATGCAAATTGAAACTTGACAAATCAACCTAAAATAACATCACTTCATTCCATCGTTAGACCTCATTCCTGAAATTTTTCAGCATGCAGATCTGCTAATGAAAACAATGGAAGCTTCTAACTGTGGGCTGATGACATCAGTGATGTTTTCTTTATTCCTACGACAAACTAACCACATATTAAATATTATGTGATTGCCAAGTCCTACCTTCAGAGAATTAGGTGCTGCAGACAGTGATTTGGAACACAACTACTCTACTTAACACTTACTTATATACACCAGCAATAGATGTAGTCTTCTGTGCTCGTGATCTCTGCTTCCTAAATATTTAGCAAAATTATCATTGTGGATTAGCATTGCTATCTGGCATGCGATCCTTAAGGCATGGCCCCATGAAGGGAATATTCATGGCACATTAGTAGGACAGTTCAGTGATTCGTCCACATCTCCAGCTACTCCGTTTGCTTCCTAATGAATAGAAATAAAATAATGAGGTTGTGGATTTTCAACAAGAAGTACAGAGAAAAATTCATCAGTGCTAAGGGACCCTGAAGAGACTGCAAGAGCAAGTTCCAGCTCAAGTTGCTAGGGATGTATAATGCAATTTAAGAAATTAATTCCGAGAAGGTCAATTTTCTTGTCATTCAAGCACAACAGAGCCTGCAAGCTGCTTCCAAAAGGATTGATCCTCACTGTTACCAGTGTGCAGCCTGACCCACAACAACTCCACTCAGGAGTGTTTTGAGCTCCAGAAATGGACCAGCGCCCTCTCCATCACTAACAGTTTAGTTTGCAAACCCAGGCTCAAGTGTAGCAACGGGAGTCTCAGAGATTTCAATGCAGAGCTCTGCTGACACAGCTGCCTCCATCATTTCAGGATTAGAGCCCTCAGTTTGTAGTAGTAGAGGCTTATGAAGCAACCCAGTTCTTTACTCATCCCCATGAGGACAGCAGCTCTCCCCAAACACAGTAAAGTGGTTTTTAAATCAACAGCTCAGTACCTGCAATGTCACGGTTACTATGGCAGCCGTGCCAGGTTTTTGTGCAAAGAATGGTATTAAATAGCAGTGAGTATTATGAACAGAAAGGAACTGCAACCGTCAGCACAACCTTAACACTTTAGAATCCTATTGAAATTAATGTTTACAAGTATTAAAACGCACCTCTAGCTTCTACCAGTTTTTCAAATGTATTGAGAAACCTAATTATTTCATTGCTCTCCAAAGTGTTACTACTTCCCTCTTTGGGGAAATAATTGGCTAATTCTGCACAGAGAAGAAAGGTGTCAGAGCTGAGAACTGCAGAAAAGGCTGTTTATGTTGTGCCAAACAAGGGACGTCTAAATAAAAGAAAAGTAGAGGCATAGAATGCAATTACTGGTGCATGGATAGATGCATAGTATGTGTCACATACATCTGTGTGCATTTGTGTGCGTGTGTGTGCAAAGCAACAAATATAACTTGAAAAGGCTTTTACCTACTACTCAGCTATGTTGTCCATCTGAAACCAGAGGATCAGAACCATATCGTCAAACCCTAACTAATGTATTTTTTCTTTTGGGCTTGTTTTATTACTTGGCTTCAAAACCATTGAAAAATAAATGACAGTATCATGTTGCGTTCAGAACAAGGCATTATGCGAATCTGGAAGGGGCACTGAAATTAAGTCTATCCATTGAGTTTGGTTTTCCTTAAAGACTTGCAGGAGCACCCATTGCCTTACAGTGTCTAGGTAATAAGCATTGTGCAACCGAGGTGTAGGATGCTGCCAATATCACTCAGTTAACATATCTCAGCATTGTGAAACTTCCGAAAGCACATTTTGACTTTTTTCCTCCCTTCAAACAAAATACTCATATCAAGCTGTGCCATATTTCGAGTATATTCTCAATACGCTAATTTGCACTTTAAAACCCTAAAATAAATCCTACACTAAATAGCACTTTAAATTGTTTTATAAATGTCAAACAAGTCACACAGAGAAAACATACTATTCTCAGTCTATCCTCATGGGAATGTGTGTAGCAAAATGGGCAAATCTGACAATCTATTTTCATGATTTACAGCCAAGAGTAAATTTTACTCTATCTATTTTCCAAATTCATGGCCTGCTGTAGTGTTTTCTATATGTAGTGTCCTGTGCTGGCATTGCAAATACTGTATGTTTCAGAGCAGAACATCAGAAAATGGATTGCCTTTTTTAAAATCCACATTCTGCTGTCGTATTTCCATATGTGATGTACTCTGTGTGTCTAATACGTGTACAGCCATTCTGCATGACTGATACTGGAAATGCTATAAAACAATCTGGGTAAATTTGGGGAGGGGAAGAGCAGGAATTTTCCCCTTAGTAATATTGCACACAGGTATAAATCAGCACAAACAGAATATACTCAAATACTAAAACACAACTCACAGTCCACTGCCTCTCCAAAGCTCTGAGTGACAGTAGGCTTCATGACAAACAGGTCATTCATGCACCATCCGATGTCATGCAAATACATAATATGATTTCTAACCGCAGTCTTCTGCTCGCAGGACTAGGAACCAATGCACGCCTGTTTCTGAAACTGCCCCTCTATGTGGAAGTACAGGTGGCTGCTGTTACACCTAACGCGATCACGTTTTGTTTCTCCTCCCACTTAACAGACTTTGTTTTATTTTGGTGCAGTGCACATGAATGCAGTGTCTAGGACAGATGTGCTACCTTTTATAGTGTTGCTATAGAACTCTTTAGCTGTGAACCCTTAATTTGCAGCTGGAACTCTAATAAACAGTGCATAGTGTTTCAATAGCCTTTTGCTTATATGTTTGAAGATTCGAAACTGAATGGTGAGGTGGCCAAGGCGGCGCTGGCAAACGAAGACTGTCCCCACATAGACCAGGCTATTACGCCTGATGAGGGCCTGCCCTTTACCCGCTCTGGCACTCGGGAGAGATATGGACCCTGCTTCCTCTTATCAACCGGGGAATATCCCTGCCCGCCTGATGGAGGAATAAGAAAGGGTATGTAGCTGGGGTCCTGTAACCATGTAGTTAGCAATCGTTTTAAATAAATAAGAGAAAGTCAGCTGTAGTTGTAGCACGCAATAGTGCGCTTGCTGTAGAGATGCACGTTTGGGCTGGAAACCACCACCTGATGTCTGCATTTGGAGTTTCTAACCTATTTCTTTCAGAAAGAAAAGCCTGAGGAGCTGTAACTACCCCATGCAGCTATGCTAGGCAGTTGAGTCTTCCACCCCAGCTGGTGCAGTAAGCTTTAGTGGAGAATGCTCTACAATGTCCTTAAATTAGCCCATCCTCCAAGGAGAGTCCAATTAACATTTCATAGCATGAAGGTTTGCCACTTGGAAAGCTCACAGATCTTACCAGATTCTGAGGAGCACGGACTTGCAGGTGGCAGACAAAAAAGATAAAAAACAAAAGCAAAATATCCTCAAAAAATATGAAGTGATTATTCGGCTACCTTAACAGAGCACTAAAAAAAATTACTTGGATATTCATAGCTGTTTAGTTCAACAGAGAAAGAGAAGCATACAAGAACATCTGTTAGCACAGGTGTCTTACAATTGGAAAATAATTCATCTAAAATCACTTTCCTTTCATAAATAAATCATTACTAGTTAGTTTCTCAGACTTCTGACAGCTACAGATCTCTCAGAAGTAACTGTGTTTTAGTTTGCTAATGGTCAGAATAACGTATTTAGCAACAGAAGTCGAATCAGATGAAAAAAACCTTCCCATCTTAAAATAGGCTGTTTTGTTTAAATAATTTAACATGAGGAAACCATACAAACCAAAATTAGAGTTACATATATATGCATTAAAGTTGATAAGGAATGGGAAAATTGGAAAAGAAATCTCTTCAAATCAGTGTTTATCACTGGTGTACTGTATATAGTATATGATATAGTCAATATTTTAAAACTGCAAAGATTGTATGATGTAACCATACACTGAGTATGGAGTATAGAATTCCCATGTGCCATTGTATGATGGGCAATAGTTATAGTAAATGCCAGTTATAGATAGTGTATGTATTTATAAGTTTAAAGCTTATCATCAACAAAGATATAGTTGGACCACAAGACTTTCATATGAAAGTATATCCTCTAAAATTTACCTTTGTAGCAAAGTGTTTTACTTGATTCTGTATTGGATAAGCATTGGCCGCGTTCATTCAGCCTGGGCGAGTTCGGGTGGTTCCAGTGGATCAGGGGAACACTCCAAATGGCACATCCTTTGGGATGAGGAATGTATGGTTTTCACGATGCACTGCAACCGCCTCTCGTTACTGAATGAAACAGAGGCTGGTTGGCTAAAGAGTAATATACGTCAGCATATTGTTGGCCTGTTTGAAACACGTTGAGAGCATCTTAATTGTTGTTCCAACAGAATTTCATCCATAGTTTGTGCAACTCTCTGTACACTTGCTGAGCTGTTTACGTGCATGTTTGAAAAAGAAGGGGGGGGTGGGCGGGAGGGAAACTGAATGCATGCAATTATTTTCTTTTTCTTTTTTTTTTTTTTTAAATGCTGAGAGCAAAGGAGTAGTATCTCTATAGCAACACAATAAATCTATGGATTTTGCTGCCTTTCCCCCCTCCCACCCTCAAAGATACCACACACCTTAATTTTGCCTGAGGTCAAAATGCATGAAGCAGAAGGGAGGGGTATGGGTGACTGTATGACTGAGACATAGAAAATCCCTCCCACTGATTCTTTTTTTTTTTAGGGTACAACCATGTTGCTGCCTGTAGGATCAATTACATAGCCTGACCATCCTTGACAAATGATGATTTTTTTTTTTTTGATACATATATTTTTTAAACTGGTTCTGTACTTCAAAGGCCTTCTGAGTCTTGTTGCAAGCGATACTACTCTCGGCATGTCCATGCATGCAGATGCTATTGAACTGGCTACAATGTTGACCTCATTCTTAGTCCATTCTGTCATTGATCCAATGCTGTACTTTGCATTTTTCTTTTAAATGAAGGTTACGAAATGTCACGGAGCCTTAACAGCATAGCTGGCATAAGTGGAAAAGCGATAGGATTATCCTCAGTGTCTGCGCCCTACAGCTCTCCTAGTCCAGTGAGACGTTCTTGGTCTCCCATCCCATCTATTTTGTAGCATGGATCAGTAGCAGAGAATGGTCTAAAAAGCTTTATTTTCAATTAGCCTATGCTATGTTGCATAAAATCCAGGTGACTAAGTCTGAAGATGCAATGTCTCACAGTAGCACCTGCTGGGAATGGTGTTACTACTGATGCTAGGTGACAACACTCCTAAATAGCACTCAGATGACAATAGGCAGGCATTTATGTAGTACTGGTGGGCCATACACGCTGCATGGTATCAGTACATAGGATGAAGGGTAGATGCACCAGATAGCTTCCTTCCTGGTGCATCCTGCTAGTATATGCTTATTTTGGCTAATGGTGGATCTACTGGCTCTGTATGGAATGGGTTAGGCATTTAGTCGATGCTGAAACGTGCCAACGATGGAAGATTTTGCTTTTCTCAGGATATTTTTGAGCCATAGGAACCCTGCAGGAGTTTGAGCAAACAAGCACAGTAGGATGAAACTTTGCATGGGCGCCTATTTTAAGCTGAAAGCAATACTCAGACACACTGTAGAGAGGTCTCAGTCTGGCTGACTGCATGGGAAAAAAATCCTGTTGAAGAAGAATATGGCTGCCTCTGCATGTAGCTATTTCACTTTTTCCTCCTTCCTTTAAAACTAAGATGCCAAGCTTGATGTGAAAAGCGCAGGGAAGAAGCTCAAGTACTGATTGTATTCTTTACATGCAGATCTTTGCAAAGAAAGTCCAGTCATTGCTAAATATATGCCAACAGAGGCAGTCAGAGTGACCTGACAAGGCAAGATGGAGATGAACATTGATGGCTAATAAACATCTGTGTGGAACTGTGCAGGCATAGAAGACCTTCTCATTTGGACAAAGTTAACTCGCTCCATGCAGGTTTTACGGATGATTCTTTGTGGTTTTGGAGTTGTACTAGAGATGCAGGCTTTTTCTACGGCCAAAATGTAACAAAACTGTAGAAGATTTTTTCTTTTAATCTTTTTTTTTTTTGTTCCATAGCATGAATTGCATGAAGACAAAAATTAAAAAAAAAAAAACAACAAAACAAACAAAAAACAAGAAACACTGCAAATGTATGATTAAGGAGGAAAAAAAGCAAAGTTATATATTTTCTTTCAAAGCTCTTTACTTTTACATACATTGTTGTAGCCAAAATGTAAAACATTATAAAACTGTACATTTCTTTGCTATGGATCGCTTCTTTTTGTATACAAGATACAGAGTAATGGTTTTAAAAAGTGCAATCAGGCAGTCATCGGTCATATTGACCACGCCTTCACAGTTCATCACACCAACATGGAAATCAAGAACTTTTAATCCAACTAGAGGTGTATAAAAATAAGAAAAACTTCTTCCTGTCTGTTTTTGTTGGCATGCTTGTGACACATGGGACCTTCCTTCGGACCTGACAGTAACAGCTGGTCTAGATTTAATTTTCCAGCTCTGGTTATGTTGTATTTTATTGATGTATAGATCAAACGTAAAGACCCTTCATAAATTGTTCATATTAAGTAATCAGTATGAATTTTAAACAAAAGAGGTGTTATTTTAAAACTGGGACTTATAGTACAAAATCAGGAAAATACTCAAGTATAAATCGTCTCAAAGTCTAAGAAACAAGACAACAGCATTGTATGCAATTTAGTACTGAGTAAAATGCATGCACAATGTTATGCAAAACAATTCTAGCATGAAATAAATTTTGTATCATGGTTTCAGTGCCTGCTGTATAGTGTAAAGGGGAATCCTTTTCTGAAGCGATCAGGGGTTTCCAGAGACTTGCTTCTAAAATCTTGAATAAATACAGTGTTCTCAACAGAAATGTAGGAGAAAAGCTTGGTATTGCTTTGGTTCTACAATGCTAATTTTGGTTAGTAGATAATAAATGAAGCCTGCAAACACTTGATACAACCAATGTCTGAAGAATTCACATCATTAGTAATTTTAAGAGGGAAGAATAAAAAACCCTATAATTATCTAGGTATCTTCCTTTTCCCTTCTCAACAATAATAAAAGTTTGTCTTTTTAGCTGATTAAATGAATTCAGTTTTTCTTACTTCTTTGGGCCCTGTCCTTCACTTGTTCTTCACTGAGCGACGGCAATCCACCTGATATGAAACTTTGAAAGAAATCCAGGTGTCCAACTCGCACTTTATTTGCCACACAAAACATGCAGCAGTAAGAACCAAGAAACACAATGGGATTAAATTTCATTTTAGATCCTACAAATGACAAATATGGACTATGTGTCAACAGCGATCTAGTTGCTTGAGCATTTTTGGTAAAGTACTTCTGTAAGGAAGGATACGCCTTTATCCTCATGTGAGAAGCTTCAAAATTGCTAGCAACCTTCTAGACAAGGTACGGCCTCTGCGACTACTGATGAGAATGGAAATGTAAAGGAATAGCAACCCTACGGTCTGGAGGAGGTAGAGATTAACCCCCCAAAACCAGAAGAAACACTCATGGCTCCGGTAAGTGCTAAATTAAAAACAGAAAAACAACTGCAGCTGGACCTTGTCTTCACAAAACTCTACTCCAAAAAGGAAAAATCAAGGAAGACCTCAAGCTGTTTTTAGGAATAGAAGAAAGGCCGATAATCCGAATTTGTATGTAATTAGCAAACTCCTTTGTAGTCCTTGATGTCGCATTATGTACTTGATTTCTACTTCAGTTGACTATCCTTTCTCCCAAGAACTATTTTTCTCCACTGTTTCTATGCTGTTATTCTCAACTGACAAAAGGGCAATTTCTTACTTCCAGAGGTAAAATCCAGGTTAATCCAGGATCCAAAAGTTGCCTAATGAACAACATTTCCTCTTATAATGTATTAAGAATCCAGAAATAGATTTATCTGCCCCATTTTTTATTTAACACTAACTCAAGGGCCCAGCGCGAAGGCTGCTCAAATTCTCCATTACCATAAGGAATACTAATGATTCTGCCCTGTAAATCTCACATAGGTCTTCCCCTTTCACTGCGCTTTGCATATATATGAGCCTTAGCTAACAGGTTGGGTACACAGGCCCTAAGGCAATTGTCGTTCTGTGCTACTTTTTACATCTACCAGTCCCTTTTTTCGTTTAGGTACTCAGCTTGGCTTATTCTGATTTGAGGTAACCTTGGGTAACCTTCACCTCAAAAAGATTTGGGTGACTTTTATAAACCCTTCAGAAACAGAACAGTGCTTCCCACCCATTGCCCCTTAGGAGATGCTCTAAAGCTTAAGGTCCATCTGACCCGAGTTCTCCTTGCACAACAGTGGCAGTTCTGACAACACAGGGAAAGAGGGAGACAACTGGAAAATTTCAAGAGCTGTTGCACCAAGTCCTAACACTGAATCCCAAGAGAAATTTACCACTTCATCCCATCTGCCTTACATTTAAGGAGCTTTCGCTGGAGTATTATGATTAAAACATTAGTTCCTTCAAGCCTGCCCACTCCCACCACAGGGGGTATATATCTTGATTAAAGCATTAAAACTACACATGTGGCTAGATTCTGACCTCAGGCTTGCAATAATGCCACCAACTACTTCTGACTTCACACCATGAAGAGCATAAGCTTAAGCATTAGCTTAGTGTATAAGCATAAGAGCAGAAGCACGTTCTGTAGTTCAGTAACACTCTGCCCATTTCCTGCTGGAAATGAACATCCAGGTTTCTTCCTCTGCAAACTCAGATTTCAGCAATGGACCCCCAGCTATAGGACCAAATGCTTGTCCTTCATCTGACCCACTGGCAATTAGTGGTTTATTACTTGCTAACATTGAAAGCACACCTCAACCACAACTTCCACACACATAGCTCTTCCTCTGACTGCGTGAAGGTACTCGTTTTTTCTGGACCAACCTGACGTGTGAAACTGTCTCCACAACTACGACTTCAGACAGCAAGGATCTGAGAAGTGGTTTCTGTTCTCTCAGTCCAACAAAAAACTGAGCTAATACCACTGTGATAACAGTCAAGAGCAGCAGTCATTAATCTGGATAAAGTGATTTTTCACATAAATTGCCTTCTCTCTCCTTAAAGTTTCAGGGCTAAAAAGAAAATACATCACTGAAACAAATGGCTACTAGGACAAATGAGCGGACTGAAATACAGAGGAGAGCAAGCAGGGCTAAGGCAAGGGCATTCAGAAAGGAATTGAGCACAGAGCTGCTTATGAAAAAGATGCCCTGAAGAAAAAAAACAAGTGCAGTTATTACCCTGCCACTTTGCATATCCTTTTCATAGTTTCAAAACAAGGCAGCCTACCTCTCTCTGCCTTCCATATATACCCTACAAGCAACTTTGTCTCGGAGCTCGTACACAAACTAACTTCATTTAATGAAAATGTGCTTAAATTATGCAGGTTATTTTTAAGTCACTCACTTAATTTGGTTTGGGTGTAAAATACCTGTCTGTTCGTAAGTCCCGAAGTCTCTGCATTCACCTGGGATTGTAGGTGCAACATTTCTCTCTTAGGGGAATAAAAATGCTTATTTGCAGTCAAGAACAATATTTGAATGAAAACTGAACTTCAAGTTAGAAAACGCATCCAGAACTGCATCTCTTGACTTTCTTTCCTTATCTGACAAAGCAAATGCTTTAAAACTAAACATTTATCTGCCTCCATGGGAAAATATATTTCCTGGTTCAGGCTGACAAAGCCAGGCTTTCAACCCTCAATGAATAATCACTTGAGCATTTAAAAAACATTATGCAATTACATAGGTTCAAACATCTCCAGGTTCTAAAAAGTGCATGCTCCAAGGCTTTCATTGTTTTCTCTACTGCCCATGGAGCACAGGTTAAAGATTCCTTAGTTAGCAAAAGGCAAAGTATTGCAGTTATATTAGCTCAGATACCACTCTAAGGTACAGCTTCTGGACCCAAAGGGCTTAGCAGGGACAACACAGCCTATGCAGAGGCTGCTGACCGTTGAGTCACACCAGCACGAAGAGGAGATATATGTCTTGAGCCCAAGCAAATAAGCTCAGTAGGAGCAATGCTTTGTGGTGGCAGTGTCAGTGCAAGTGGGTGACTGGAGAAGAGGCGGCAGTAGCACAAGAGGTGGGAAATGTGGAGAAGGACACAGAACGCTTCTGGAAAATGGGTTACGCAAGTAGGAGGGAGGAGAGCATATGAAGAAACAGTAATCAGCAGTGGGGGAAAAGAGCAGCAAGGAGAGAGGGAAGCAGTACCAGTGAGGCTTACCTGAAAAAACCTCAAGGACCACTAGCCTAGAAGGTAGAGCCTTGTCCTGGGACTTGGGAGACAGGAATTTTATTCTTGGCTCTGCTGTGGACACGCTGGGTTACCTTGGTTGGGCCATTTCAAATTTTTATGCCTCAGCTTCTGTTTCTGTGACATTATCCCCTTTTTAAAGTGTTCTGAGACCAAAAGAGTAAAAGCAGTATTTAAGTAGGAATAGTTATTATAATCCATCTACTCACAATCAAGGCACCAGAGGAGAGAAGCACCTCTCCGTTACTTAAAAGATGCCATGTTTCCTTGTCTGCAGAAAAGCACAATGCCCCTATAGGAATCCCTTTTCTTTTGCATTTTAAAGCAGAGGATTATTGTGGAAAATGATTAAGCACCCACACAGTTACAATGACAGAGCATCTTCATTACTGATTGGCAACTCCTCTGCTGCCCTAATTTAGGTACCACGTCTTCATTGCATTCAAGTCAGTAAAAACAAAACAAAAGCTAAACTTGTTTGACATTTGCAGCAAAAACCTAAAATCATGTCAGAACATTAAAAATCTCCCAATTCTCGGCCCCACTTCTAAATATAAAAAAAAAAAAAAATGTAAAAATGCAGAGTTTTATAGCAAAGCATTCACATGCGCTTGAAAGATTACAATGACCGGGGTATTGGAATCATATTGAACTGAAATTCTGCAATTTCCACTAACAAAGCCTTGATCCCTGAACTGCACAGACAGAAATCCCCCTAAGATTGCATTGTATCTGAATAACAAAGTGGTCCATAGGCAAAGCAACCTGGAAATAGATGAGAAAGATGAAAATGAGTTGAGAGACTAGCCAACACAGGAATTTGACTTAGATTCGACCCCCTCCCAACCTGCAAAGGCTCATCTGAAAATGAACTGAAATCCAACATGTTGCAAAATAAAAATGCCTGAGGAAGTTTTGCAAAATAAACATCACCTCTGAATTTTCTCATGCCTACAGACAGCTTTTATTCAGGAGCAATTACTTTATTACTCTTGTTTCTAATCAAGCTGAAAAATGTGTTCTCCCAGTAATCTATCACTCTCCCCTAAGGTAACGCATGGCTCACCCAGGTCACGATTCAAATACAGAGACCATTTTCATTGCTGAGTATTTTCAGTCACGTACTCTCTTTCCATGTTCTACAGAGGCATTAATGAGTAAAAACTGCCTCTGCATTAAAAACAGGTGAATGCAGAGACAACCGACAGATGAATCTGAATGAAATGCACAGACAGCTAAAGAATGTGCCTTACTTCAGTCCCTTCAGCCTCTAAACGGGTTACAAAATAACAATGGCTTCACACACAGTTTCTCCAAATTAACTTCAAAGCCACATATGGTAAACACCTCCCTTTACAGGTATTTTTTGGGACATTCATCCAACAGAAGGCCATTTTCACACAACCAAAGCACTTTAATTCAAGGCTATTAAATCATTCTTTCTAACATGGAGCAAAATATGTAAGACCAGCATTCAGGAATTAAGAATAGCACAAAAGCTAGAAGAAAAGAACAAAGCATGTACTACTTTTCTTTTTTTTTGCATGTAAATCGACACTGGTACATCAAAAGTCCAAACGTCCAATTATTTTTGTGTCAGCCAGTTTTCAGCAAATTCAGTGTAAGCTCCACTTTTCTATTGTGCACATTTTTAAGCGTAATCAAAACCAGAGAAGACAATTCTCTACCACAGAGTCCATCCATCCCCAGCCTTTGGGAAGCAAGACTTGTGCTTTCTGCTTCAGTATTTTCTTCTTCCCTTTTCAGAATTTTTAGATGCTCTGAACTATAAGCTGGTAGTAAATAACAGAAGTGTGACTCAAATACTGATGAAAAACTAGAGCTTTTTTTAAGAAAATATCTAGCTAAAAGAAAAAGCACAAGACTTGCCACATGCCATAAAAATATCAAAATTGCTAAGAGAACACAAGTGACTTTTTGGTGAAAACATAACATTGCAGTTTCGGTGTCAAAGACCTGTCATCACCTTGATTTCTAATACAGGGGAAAAAGAAGTGGAAGTCACAAAATTACTTAAGTCTTGTTTAAATCAGATCCAGAGTTCATGGAATTCAATAGAAAAAATAGTTAAATATTTGGTTAAGTGCTGGACTAGGTCAGAGGCCTGATCTAAAGATTTTTGAGACTGAAAGATAAAGACAGATGTTGCTGTTCCAACTGAAGAGAACTGGAAATTTCAACATGTCCTATGAATGAGAAAGAAAACCCACTGGAGGTCAATAATTCATACTATTATTAATAAACAGTGGGAGAAGGGGAACAATAACATCCAAGAAGCAGAATAGCTTGTCCCTTATCTCACTCCCACCATGCTGCTATCCGTATGTGACTATTCAGTCTTCAGGAGCTGTATCTTGAATCTGTCTTCCCCCTCTGCCCTCTTTTTCCCCTATGTTTTAGCTGACTACATCAGGCTCCCTACTGCCATTTATTTAAAGGTTTTCCTATGGTCACTTTTGTCCCATACAATCAAATGATCTCCTTTGTCTGTTTTCCATCCTCAAGTCTTATGACTCAAAAAATGTCATATAAAGCAAAATTAAATCACATTCTTCCCCTCCCCCTCAATTTCCTTGTGCTCAGCCATGTAGCCAAGCAAAACCTCCTGTCACTCATGCAGAAGTGACCTTTATGGCAGTTGCAGATGGCAAGAACTAGTTAGTCACCAGAAGGACTGACAACATACAGATAGGGGAGGGAAGCCAGTGTCATGGAAGAAGTGGCAACTGGGAAAACGGGAAGAAAGGCAGGACTGAATTTTTCTTTCAAATGAACACTCTTCAAATACAGGGTCCGGCATTCTAAGCATCAGGTCACTCAGGAATGCTACACAAAGTCAAATAACATCAGTGACTGCCAAGTGGCCTAAACAAATCCTCCAAGAGGCAGAAGCTTTTGACACAACACGCATATCTTCCTACCAACATTCTTTAAAATGGAACAAGAGCGTCTTGCACAGGTGCACATGGAGGTCACACGAGTAACAAGTGCAGATCTCCTAGGACTTCAGACAACAGAAGTACACAGAACAGCTTCCTTCTCCCCCACCACCCAAGAGCCTGATGGGTCTCTGGACTGAATGGCAACAGTTTCCAACGTGTTCTCCAGCAAAGCTGTGATATTAAGTTCACCTCTTCCCCCTCACGAATGTCAGCTCAATGGCAGGTTTGCTTATTTTCAGAAAATGGGAGGGGAGAGCAGCTGCACAGACACTTGCTTAGCTTGTTACAGTGTTCCAAATTACAAATTTTGTCAGTTTATTTGCATCTGAATGTGAAGGCAAAATGCTTACCTAAAAGGCTTTCTTTTGTTTAGCACTGAAGACCTGTATAAAGAAGTCTGTCTCTGCATGCATTGCAGAAGCATTGGCGTAGCACACTGGCTCTGCATTTTGCCTTGCAGACTCTGACCTTCTCCATCGGGACATCAGCAGGCAACAGTCACTAAGCTCTGGCGAGCAGCAAGGGACATGGTTTCTTCACTCGATTAGAAGCTTTTCACTGTATGCTCCCTTCCTTAGAGTAGAAAGCCTTAGCTGATTTTGTACAATGTTTTATTCTGCAAACAAAGCATACTGACATACAAAACAGGGCATTCATTTTTGAATGAATGAGCAACAACTTGTTTTTGACATTCAACCATGTACCATCTACAATGAATTATTATTCAGTCTTTATACTACAGCAGCTTCTAGAAGTCCTAACTGACGACAAAGCATTTAGTACGACAAGCTCTCAAGACAAGTCATTACGTCCCGAAGTTTTCAATCTATATAGCCAAGACAAAGGAGAGAAAATGTAGTTCTCACCCTTTCAAAAATGAAGATCAGATGCAGATATGGAACACAAGGATCAGGAACAAATGAAAGTACTCCTTTTCTTTCCTCCTTATCAACCCAAATCATTCTTTGCGTTTCCAAAAGCGTGTTCATGTTACAGACATGAAAAAGCGAACATTTCAAATAACAAGTCGCATTTATGTGTTATAATTTGTTGGATTCCTCTGAAATGAACTGCTGCAACAGCATACAGATTCAAAACATGCTCAGTACAGCAACCCCTATGTTATAGGGCACACGTACTAGCTGTGATTAATCAAGGAACAGAATCATTTAGAGGGTATGGTCACTGAAACAAGATAACGTGTTTATTCGATACACAGATTTTGGAGTAAAACAAAGGTAGAAACCTCAGATAGAACTGACAAAAAAACATGAGAAACTATTCAGTGCATATAATAGAGACGCTCTAGTATCTAGAAAATGGCATTGAGGAGAGTCCATAAATAGCAACTTAGGTAAGTAAAAAGCGCAAGAGGTCATGGCCCAGAATAGTATATTGCGATGAAGAACCACAACCAACACATGGATTAAAAAAACTCCACTTTACAATAGAAGTCTCAATGCTGAACTTTTGGCAGAGGATCCATCTGATTGTTCTTACAGATTCTTCCAGTATCTGTAATACAGTTATTATAATCAGCTTCACAGTCAGTTCAAGTTTCACATAAATTGAATAGAAAAAGAAAACGGCTTTAAAAATTAGGCCATTTACTGCTGTAAAAATAAGGGGGGGGGGAGGGGGGGGAACCCTCACAACCTATATTACCACCTTAATGCCTTCCCCTTCATGTGTAAGCTGATACATCATTAGAAAGTCTTCCTGTCCTATTTCCCAAGAGCCCTTCTCTGAGTATTTTGCAATTCTGTAAGTCTTCTTCCCTGGCAAACCTCCTTTAAAAATTAAACCACCGTTTAGCAAGAGTAGGTCTCATTAAAAGGTGCATTTACCACACAGTAGTATTCTCTATACTTAGAATACATCAAATACCACAGCAAATGTAACTATCGTGGGTGGCAAACATCCAGTTTAATGGCTTCCACCGTATTTGTGTGAAAAACAGTTTTATAAATAGCTTCCAAAATTCTGCTCAATATAGGCAGCTAATAATATCTGGAGGTAATTTACACTTTTTCATTTCTCCTACCAAGCGTTAGGCCCACATTCTCTGCCAAGCACTCACCTGGAACAAGTACTGTGGGCATGCTCTGAACAGTAACTCAGCTGGGCTGCGAAACAGATGTGAGAACTAACCTGAAATTACCAGGAGCATTCTGGTCTGCCTTTTAGGCTGGAGAACTTGTAAAAACTTTCTGGTTAGACTTTGAAGTCTTCATATTCAATGGCAGGTGGAAATACAGGAGTTATATCAGCTCAAAGTGTCCTCAACAGCTACAACTGACTTATGCCCTTTGACAAGAATTCTTCTATTTTTTCAAAGTGCTCTTAGAAGTTTTTCTTCCCTAAGGAGTAGCTTCAGAAACTTCAGGTTTGGTTTGCAAGTTAATGATAATTCATGCAGATCTGCATCCCTGTAAATCTATAATAAACTGGTGTTTGGCACAGAAGGTAATTCCTCAGAAATATTGCTCTTTTCTCAGTTTAATCAAGATATAGCTAGTTCAGAAGGGCCTCATTTTCCCCTTTTGCCAACCTTCTAAATTATATCTCCTTTTCTTTTTTTTTAAGCCTAATCTTCTGTTTAAAATGTGTGTATGCATCTATTTACGTTCTCTGGCATTTCTCTGTGATGCCAACTAGATTTTCTGAGATGCTGTGAGCTTACAACTCCACTAGAAGTTGGCAGGCACAACACATGCTCATCATGACGTAAAGATACAATAATAAAAGACCCGATCGGTCCCTACGTCTCCACCTTCTCAGATCATTTCCTCAGGCTGAATTTATACGCCACTGATAAACAATTAAGCAGTCAGTTTCTTCCTCAAAGACTTCTCAGAAGAACAAGAAAGAGTCATTATTTCTTCAATGGTACTGCATCAAGGCAAAAAGTTTTTGATTCTATCTGTTGGGTAAGAAAGTCAATTCCTGTGAAAAGGACCCATGAAACAATTTTTAAAATATTATAGGTTTGTATGCATGCTTGTTCCGTTTAGTCTTAGAAAAAACTTCTGCACTTTCCAGTTCTTGTGTTAATCAGGGGCAATCCTCTTGTAGCACTTCTGAGCTACACGTTCCAAAGATGTCCATCCACATCCATGATGCTATGATTTCAGGTGTGCTGAGTCTAATGTGGAGTTTGACAGAGAGCCATGGAGTGTCCTGCTCCACATCCAATTAAGATCTGTTTTGCGTAACCGAGAGCTTTGACTGGCTTTGGGACATGGACATTTGCTTCTGTGCCGTCACCACACATCCCATGTTCGTTCCATCCCCAAGAGAAGCACTGGCCACCTAAAAGAGAGGATACAAAATATAGAATAAAGACCACAGAAACACAACAGCTTTGGTTAGTTTTAGGAAGCAGATTGGTCAAGTCATCTTCTAGTTAGGTTCTAAGAAATTCTGCTAAGGTGGGGGAAAGTGTTCTGGTTCTCTTGAAAACGTAAATAAACACAAATTAATTATTCTCTATCTTGTTCCATATTGTTAACAACATAGGAGAGATTAAAATAAAAAAGACATTTGAAAATCACTTAGTAAATACATGGTTCCGTATTTATACAGAGCCCACAGATCTCTCTCTGTATTTTAAGGACCTTCATTAAAACGACGTGGAATCCCTCTCTTTCAAGTTCCCCCTAGTAAGCAAAACTATCACAAACCAAGCCTAGCAACTTAAATTATTCACAGCATGATCTGTAGGATTGGGGAACACAGAGCAGGCAAATTACATTTTATTCCTACTTTCAAGTTCACATCTCACCTTTTTCCTTTAAATGCCAGTCTCTGTCAGCTTGCCTTACTCTTAATCATCCTACCTCTCCTGCTTGCTTTGACATCATTTCACTGCTTTTATTATCCTTATTTTCCCTCATTATTATTTATTTTTGTAACATCTACTCTTTTATATCCCACATCATGATCCGTGTATTATTATTACCCCACAGTACTCTTTCTTGAAGCACAATATGTAAATTTCATTCTATAAATGGCTGGCATAATAAAAAATCCACCCAAAAAAACTCTTACTCTCAACTACAAGAGATATTTCTTCCCTATTTTTTTTTCTTTATTTGGCTGTCACATACTGTGACTGTGAATTTCTGTAATAAAAAAGAAAGCCATCCTGCAATATAATCATGTTTCTGACGCCACCGTTATTTTTGAAAAGCAGCAGGTATTAACAGCACGAAGTACCATTCTCAAGTCCAAATAATGAGAAGAATAGCACCAAAATTCACAAAATTCAATCCTAACCATAACTGTAAAATAATTTTAATTTTCAAAATTCATAAACAGATTATTGCAAAGCTAGCAGGACCATCTTTCTCTCCTGCAAATCCAGTAACATTTCATTGTTGTCTGTTTTCTTTACATATTGGTATATTAAAGTTCTCCTCTTCTGTAATTAAATGTAAACATTACTAAAGTCAGATGTAATTAAACAAGGACCTTTGATTTGTCTCTACAGTCTCTAAGGCAACAGAACACAACAAAACAAAACACCACTAGAACGTCACGGCAGGCTAGATACATCTCATCGAATATGGCAATTCTGTTATTCTTATCCTAGAAGGCACCAGATTTTCTTATGACTACACATGCACAATACTGACAGCCCAACCTTATCAGAAACGCATGTATATGTGCAGCAGAAAAGTACCAAAAAGTAAGTGTGCAACAAAATCCATTTAAATATCAACAGATCAGAACATCTAAGAGGTTAATTGGACATTTTTTGGTAAGAATCTAGGTAAAAATCTTTATGTAAATATTAGCAAGCAGGAAAAAGGCATCACAAACCGAGACTAAAGACACATCACAGAACAATTATTCAGGGGAAAAACTCAAAGAAAGAAAACCAGCTGCACCTAGAAGGCGGCATTATTTTGCAAAGTTAATAGGTGGAACCTGCAGAATAAGCTTACTTAGAGTGGGAAAACTTCCAAGTTTAATGAAAAGGGAATATAACATGCCCTTACATTAATAAGATGGCTGTCGCAAGCTTTTTGTTATTAGACCGCTAGCAATTACTACAACAACTTGCCTATTTGTATGGAGACTCATTACATCTGACTAAAAGATTTTTTTATTTTTTTCGTCCTGTCCCATTAGGACAGGAGAGAAGAAATCGGAAAGTTTTTGGTCACCTTGAATTACAAACTGCTCAATGGAACATTAATGGCATAATAAATATTTAAAGAAACAGCGCAGTAGAATATTAACCTATCAAATTGATAAATATATCTAGTCAAACGTCTTTTGGAAAAAATATCACAGAAAAAATTTACAAGCTAGGAAACCCCCAGACAATAACATCTCCCCTAAAATAAGGATCCATGAGTCTTTTCCAGCCTTTCCTTCTCCAAGCATGTAGAAAGGCCAACAAACAGATCTTTCTATGCGACTCCAGTGAGCTCCAAGGTTACTGAAATGGACTGAGAGTGAAAACTGTCAAAAGAAAATTAGAGAGTAACTAGGATTTATGAATGGTCTTATATAAAAATGCCTCATACATACATGGAGAGCCAGGCAGAAATCTGAAAGGATGAAAGGGCAGCTGACAGATACAGAATGACAGGCCACAAAAATGATTCTTATCACCATCAAGTCAGAAGTCAGGAAAGCTAAAAGGCAGAGAATTAATGTTGTGAAAATACAAAGTATATTATACCACAACTGCCTGTAGAACATTTAGAGAAAGGTTTGTACATAAAAAAAAGCTAGATGCTAGATTTGCGTCGAGAACACAATCTGCAGAAAACACAGAGTCCATTTTTTTGTAGTAACATATTAACAAAACTTGGAGGAGGGCTGCACAAAATGACTGTGGTGACATTGCCCAGGAGGCAACAAGCAGCTATGTGAATCCCTGGCACAGAAGTTGAATTCAATGAAGACCAAAGATAATGAAGCACCTATTAAAAAAATGACATAGAAGGAATATCTGCAGTTAAGGAAAGGCCTTCATTAATGGGAACTAATGGCTAGCCTCTGGACAAAGGGCACCGTTTCATTTCAATTCTTTTCCCTTCCCCCATATTCCCCCTCCTTCTTTTTTGCTTGTTTTCTTTTTGATTGCTTCTATTCACAGTTTATTGCTGATAAAACCTCAACACAGCCCCAGCAGCCCTACATGCTTTCATGAGAAAATTCAATTTTTATGCCTGTGCCAGACCTTCCCAGGATGAAAGACCATTAGAATGATGTGTATTAATACAGCCACAAATTGCTTCTAACTAAATTTAAAACAAGCATTATAGCATGTTCTCAAACCAAATTATTTGTGTTTGGTGAGGTGAGTAGGCAAAGTTGCTCCATGATACTGGTTAAATGAAACAGCATAATACATCTCATTCACCTTTTCCCTTTTAAAACATAAATATACACAGTACAAATGAAACCACAGCACTCGCACAGCATAATCCCAAGGAAATTTCACTTGAGTTCACAGTCACACTAATGAAAGTCTAGAGTAAGACTATGCAGGTTTCTCCCCCAAATATTAAATATACAAAAAGTTAGGAGAAAAAAAAAGCCTTAACAAATCTGTCTGTTTTGGTCACACAAAACAAGAAGGGACTACTGCCCTCCTCCTATTTGCAATAATTATCCAGGCTTTTTCCAAGG
This sequence comes from Chroicocephalus ridibundus, assembly GCF_963924245.1. Classification (NCBI taxonomy): domain Eukaryota; kingdom Metazoa; phylum Chordata; class Aves; order Charadriiformes; family Laridae; genus Chroicocephalus; species Chroicocephalus ridibundus. Next base: position 16,574,814 of record NC_086287.1, read on the forward strand.
TAACTGAAGTGACAACTGCAATCCAGAGGTAGATTTAATCAGAGAAAAGTACTTCTAGGTAAAATAAAGCTGCAGTATATTGGACAGAGGACAGGATTCCGTGAAAAGTAGAGGATTTAGACTTGCTCTTCATTGCTGAGTACTCTGTTCTTCAGATGAGAAGAATCAATGTTAGCAAATAAGATGCTCTGGGTGAGATTCACTGCACATAACTTCATCCACCTAAAAAATCAAGCAACCTAGCTATAGATCATTATCCCTTAGTTTTCCTCAAGAGCCAATGGAGTAATCTAAATTTCTGCAACAGGCAATTCATCTTATCCAAACACTGGTGTCAAAATCAAATCTATCTCACTCTGCTGTCTACAATGGAAGACCAAGCGATTGTCTTAGTCTGGGCAGTTTTAAACAGCTGAAGACAGGTTATGATAAATCACATCCTTACAATTGATCTGAAGGTAAAGCAAGAAAAACTGGAAACAAGGAAGCTAAAAACATCATTGCAGCCTAGTTTCAGGCTACAAACAGTCTGCTTCTAAGCCAGCCTGTGCCCTGGAGGCTTATCACTGAGTTCTTTAAAAGCTTGTTTCTCTTCTGCTTCTCCTCTCCCACTCTTCCAACCACACAAACAAACAGAAGTTGGCTTTGAAGACAACCCAAGTATCTTGAAGCCAAGGTATTAATCAGACAGCTTCACGTTTTAAGGATCCCTTAAGACGTTTTAGCACAGCTGTACTGTATAGGCTCTGTGCTCTTAGCAATACTCCACATTACCTCAAATTATTAAACTTTTTTAACCTTAAATTAGTACTGCTCTACAGATGGTTATACGTAAAGTTACAGTAGGCAAGAGATCAGATCAGGGCAAGTCAAATGACTTTAAACAGCATCAGAGCTGAACCATGAACAAAATTCAGGTGGCTCAGCCATCCCCCCTTGACTATTTGAAAGCATTCAAAACCCCATGAGGAACAATGTAACACTACACAGAAGGAGATTTAGACCATAATTCTCCCAAGGATTTGTAAAACACAAGTGAATAAGTCTTCCTATGTTTTCAGGACATGAATCCAGAGTATCATGTAAAATAAAAGGAAATAAATATCCCTCTAAACTTTTGTATTTTTGTTAGCAACAATTCTGTCATTAGCACAAAAGATTTGCAATTTCAGAATATAAGAAACAGGGTTGATACCAATTGTTTTATGCAGAAAAACATGGAAACGTATTAGTAACTAAAAGGGAAGCCTAAGCATTCTGCAAAATCTTACTAGAGGCAAAGTTTGGTAAATGGAATATAAGATGACATGATCCCCAGACATTAAATGGTACCTCCAAAAGCAGAAAACAACTGAGAGATTCATATAGTGCCAGTTTTATTATGGAGCTACATTTATACCGACATTTTCAAGGAGCAAGCTGTTGTGCGCTCCAGGCAGCCCATCCAATTGCTGCTGGAGTTGCTCAGGACCACGACCCTCAAAAATGCGCATCTGACTTTACAGTGAGTAAGCCAGATAAAAATCACAGGCATTGCAGTGCTAACACAATGTGCAGATAGGAAACAACATACATTTTTGATATTAAGTACAAAGTCATCGTGCTAAAGACATGCTGATTTCAAAGTTAGCCTCCAGTAAACAATCTGTCTTCGCTCTGCCTTTACATCATTAGCAGCCCTCCCCAGGCACTAGACCCAGACCCCTCAGTCCTCACCTCAGCAGTGGTTTTACACAAGTGAAAAATCAGATGACCTTGGATCACTTGTTTGTGGTCCATCCTGGTACCTGGAAGGAACAACTTCCAACAGCCTCAAACAGCTACTCATTACAAATGCATGAAGTCTGCATGATATGGGCTTCTCTGACTTGGTGCTCTAAACTATTATCTTATGAGAATTATTATTTTTTTACAGCAGAAGCACTGTCTTGTTAGTTAGAGCTTCTCTCTGCCTTTACTTGTTTATTGTGTACTACAGCAGGGCCTTCAAACTGGGTCAGGACCTCAACGGCAACCGTCAAAATATCCAATTACAATATTACAACTAACTATTGAAGAGAGTCAGAAAATCAACTTGAGCATACAAGATACCTAACATAGCTTAGCAAGCCACAGTGGTATGTGGAATACTGTAAAATGGAGCAATAAGGCTACACATCTCCTTTGAAATTAATTTCATTTGGGAAAGTCTAATTTCTAGTTTCTTCTTCAGTATCAGTATCTATCCTATGAATGGCAAACAGAAGAGCAGTACAGAGCACATCTAATCTTTTCTAACCTCATTTCCATAGCATATGACTAGCCGAGAGTTACAAAATAGGACGGGGAAGAATCATGTTTATGCTAATATAATTTCTGAGTGCACAGCGAAGGGCAATGTAGCACATCTGCCATGGCCTGAAAACTGTATATGGGGAGGGAGTGCAACATACAGCAATGCAGAGAAGTGGGGAAAGATGCAGTAAGTATGGTGCTTACCAAAAAAAACCTTAGTGGTTTCATACAAGCATGCTGTACGTTTTCCTACGTACCGTTTTAAGCATCAGGCAAATAACGGAATCCGTTCACTAGAGGTAGTGCTATCTTGTTAATACATAATGACAATAGAAATTTTGTTCTGTTTTCACAGGGCACCTCAAAGCAGGAGCTGAAGGGCTCACTGCACAAATTAATATGCATCTATTTAAAAGAATCATTCTACATTATACCAAACAAGCCATGGTTTAAGTGAGCATTCAAGCTAGTTTATGGTATATGCATTGCCATTTTGAAGACAAAAACATGAGGAAGAGATTCGCAAAACTATACCCCCTAGGATTTAGAAACAACTTGCAACTACAGATTTCTTAGGCCACTGCACCTTCATGGTTTCCGTGGTAAAACAAGTCCTGTAAAATGGAGATGTTTGCTTTGCTGTGCGTAGGTAGCAAAGAGAGAAATCTATTGCAAGGATTAATTGTTCACATTTCTGTTTTCAAGGGGAAACATAAATGGTACTTATTATAACTAAAGCTCACAGGTGCTGCACAATGTTTTCCTCTTGGTTTTACTCAAACATGTCAATTCCTTCCCAACAGGAAAGCATCTCCAACTCAACACAGAACAAAACCTGAGCTCACGACTTTGTGCAAGACTGAACGTATCTGGTCCACTGACAATACATGAGGATTATATCATACATGAAGCAGCTGCAGTGCAGAGGGGATTAAGCATTAAAGATGCTTTTTTTTACACCTGTAGAAGACAAGAAAATCTTTAAATTTTGATCTCAAGTACAGGACAAAAACACCTGACATAAATTAGTTAACAGAGATTTTTCTTGAGGCTCTGAATGTGACACTAATGTCTGCTCCATCAGAATATCAGGCACAGCAGAGAGTGACATTCATTCAGAGCTTACATCCCTGTCTCTCAAAATGACAGGCATTAAGCGTGTCACAGTGCTTTAACTTTGTATGACCAGAACTAGACAATCATGATCTCATGACAGAGCCAGAGACTGCAGTCTCATGACCCTCTGTATGATGTGAAACAGAACATACAGAAAATACCTTATACTAACTGCTTAGTAAGAGGTCATCCATGCAAAATAAAATGGACGAAGCAGTATGTCAAAGCACATCTAGAAGGGTGTGAGTCATTCAAGCGTCCCATAGCACCATATGGTGCCATGGCCATTTGCACCCGTGTATTCTGGGTATAAAGCATTACCCATTTCAAATTTACACACACTTTAAACTGATGTAAATGATTATACAAAGAAAAGGAGGGGACAGTTGTGATTCATTCTGACCTAGAACATTACATCCTAGACCTAGAATTGAAGGCCATCTTCAGCACAGGCCTAGGAAAAGCAACAGACGATAAGAAGCTCGATGATGAATGCAGAAGCAAGAATCCGACAAACCCCTCAAACTGCATTACAGTACTACATGTAGCTTTCAAAGCACTAAGCAAATCCTAGAGCAGGAGAAGGTACAGACAGCAAGATGAGCAGCAGCATGCAGGTGAAATGGTGCTTCCTCCTCCTATTTTGATGACTGAAGTCAGAAAAAAAAGAGATCCCCACTGGGCTCTTAGGAACTCTCTCCTCAAGAAAGAGCAGCTAGGTTGGAAAAGAATATTTTGGAAATGTTTTCGTGTGTAACACATTTTATACAGCAACTCTTTGCATCATACATTGGTCTATTTACAAGTACATAGTTTTAAGGTGACCATGCAGACTAGGCTCTATCTGGCTGTCGGTCCTTGGCTGCTTATAGAAAATACATAATACAACAAAAGGTAAAAAGATATTCCATATGGTCACATTTACCTACAGTTTCTTCATATTTGACTGCTATTCTCTTCCCCTTAAGGGCTGTTTGCACTGAACAAAAGTGAATGTTTTGTTCTAGAGTTTGTTTCTGAAGGTGTCCTTTTCTGCAGAACAGAATTCTCTAACTCAGAACCAAGAAGTCAAACACGTAAACCTTCCATACAGACATCTTCTGTAAAATAGCTTTGTGTTTAAATGGGCTTGAGTTTGCACTTTTCCCCTTTTGTTTTCCCTTATCAATTGCAAGGCTGCATTTTGGCCAAGTTTCAAGACACATGATATGAATGTGCATTACTGTTGAGTGAAGTCTAAAAAAACTGCTTCTTGATATTAGACAAGTGAGGGGTTTTTCCCCATACTTAACAAGCAACCTGAGGTGAAGTCCAGAAGCCATAAGCTAAAGTGTTAGAAATGCAAGAGAAAAATCAAGGAAACAAGTGGTCACTGAGTTTCTCAGTTTCCCTCTTACTGACTGAACTAGTAGATTTTCTCACAGCTCCGCAAACATTGCCTCAGAACAAAAGTAGTTGCAACTCAGCAGTGACATTCTTAGGATGCCTTACTTTGCAAAGTTTCAAGTTGTAATCAATGGCTCACATGGCTCAGATGATGGCTCCCCTGCAAGCATCACAGTGCAGTTTTAATAGTGACCGCACTATAGTACATGTGTACCCATGAAAGCTTTAAAATACCTAGCTTGATACAAGCTATAGCATAGCTGTAGTCGGAGAGAGTTCAGGGTGAACTAACCCTCCTGTCTGGGCAGGATTTGCCGATTACGTTTCCTTTGTGCTGCAACTGTTGTACTTGAGTTAACCTACTTGTATTTGATTCGAGTGTGCCTATACCACACTGTACTGTAGTGCAAGCGCACATCTAATAAAACTCCTATGGGTCATGTACATTGCCTGTCTCAGTTTTTGTGGCTATTGTTACAGGGATACTTATATCACCACTGTGTTGGGGTTTAAATGGGGTAACTCAAGATCTACGCAGACACAACAATGGTTGGGTCATTGGAGCACCTAGAAAAAAAGCAAAGAGTAAATGACTTGGTAACATCCCCATGTTAACACTGCTGCCACTTACAATCATCACTCCCCTCTATCTCATATACCATAGTTCTGTGAAGAAGAAAACAGATAGCTGACAGCTGTGACAAAAGAAAGAAAACAAATCCTCCCGTGATTCAGACTTCAAACACAGACCTTAAAGAGGTTTACTTCAAGTGTGTGCACCAAAGGCAAGTCACATTTGCTCAAAGGGCAGATGAAACAATGTTTTTACCTGAGGCTGGCTCTGCAGGGCTGGGCTTGTGTTAACTTTCAATTGCAAGCAAAACAGTAGCTGAATACTTTAGAAAAACACTGAAAAAAACCACCATCCACCAAACAAACAAACTGCAAAATAATACCACCATAAACTGCTTCTTCAGTCCCACCTATGCTGCTAAGCCATTTCTTTGATTTCAGAGAGGGTTTTCAGAGTCTACTGTAAAGCAGAACCCAAGTATTCTAGCTCTTCCCATTTCTTAAGGGCTAGAAAAAGATTGGAAACTTTAGCCGTATCACCCAGTCAAGAAACTTATGGGAAGTCCTCAGCCAAATGATTTTTACCAGAGGGGAGACACAAATTTTCTTTTCTTTCCCATGTAACCAATATCCAGGAAGAGCTGGACCTCAGGAATAACACCTGTATTTTTTTAAGCTATACTATTACAGCAGTATTTTATATTTTAGTACGTGTTCTGGAAAAAAATAACCAAATGGTCAACACTGGATATAAAAGAAGTAGTAAGAGAATAGTCTTTGTTGAGTATAATTAAAAAATAAGCATCATACCGTAAGAATTAAAAATTATCAGGAGGAGAATCAAAGTAGAGAGCTCCAAAAAAAAGAAGTGCCCAGAAGGCAGGACTGGATCTGTTTCTCCAAACATCAACTCAAAATCATACATGACTTGGAATCAAGTCTGGAGGAACTGCATGTTGATATTAAGCAAAGGAAGAGTTCTGCCATCAGTATCTGTTAAAAGCAAAGACTAGTTTGCTTAGATAAAGACAGATTTTTACGTATGTACTTTAATGTTTTAGAACAGAGATTCTGGGCGAGATGTAAAGGACAGCCTGCTAACTTTTACCTTTTTATATCTGTATGGACGAATTTCCCTCTATTCTCTTTTACTTCTATTCACTAAACTATTTAATTACAAAGCCGTAATTCTTGTTGTAAAAAAAAGTCATTGAGTTTCAATACTGAGCTGGCAAAAAACGAGCATTTCAAGCAACACAAGGGCTAAAGAGACCCTAGCCCTGAAGTGTAATGGAGTACACATGGGTGTGCAAACACATCATTTACAAACTCTGGCTGTTTAGTTGGGGAATAACCCTGATGCAGCATGGCTTCACATTTTGACCTTCGGCCTTCTCTGTGGGTCAGATGTTTGCACACTTACTCTTCACACCACTCCTGCCTTATCTTCCCCAGAAGTGAGCAAGACTGGGAAATAAGTGCAGACAGAATTTGGGATGCCACTGGGTGCCAACTGGCACCATTTGAGTTGTTCTGATTAGGAAAGGCAAACAACAGCTCTGCTGCACAGGGTTCAAGGTGTATTTTGGGGCCACTCACACTTTGCCTCCATCAGTGTAAGATGCACCTGAATTCTGAACTGAGGGCAGCTCCTTACGTAGACGGAATGTATCGAATCAGTCCTTGGAAGAAAGCAAGCACAAAAAATTGTTCTGAGATTAAAACCTCCTGCAATTAATACGGCAGAGATGTTTTCTGAAAGTTTCAGCTCTGGCACATTTTTCTGGAGCCTGGCAAATAGCCATGGTGAAAACAGCATTCATGCATCAGGTGCAAGGAATTGAGGCTGGAAAGTAAAATCTGTCTTTGGCACGGTGACAGGAAGAAGAGCTGATGGACAGGGGGATTCAGAGGCACCATGCCAGCTCCAGAAGGTCAGAGGACCAGAATGGGCAATGCAAGCTGGGTCCCTGGGCTGCCGTTTGGCGCTATCCCATCTGATGCTCTGCGTAACCTCAGGGAGAAGAGGAAACTAGCTGGAATCACGACAGGAATATCTGGCACCATTTTAGAAGGACGATATCTGACAGAGACCTGGGATAACAAAGTATTCTTGAGAATATAAAAAACCAAACCAAACAAACAAAACCCTCCAAAACCAAAAAAAAACCCCCAACTATATCTCTGAAAGAATATTTGACCAAATTAAGACCTCAAGAGCTTTGGAGGAAGCAGCAACACTGGAAATATGGTGTCTCTTTCATGCATTGGCCTCACTGTTCTTTCCTGTATCCATGAAGAAAGCTTGTTTCTTCCATCTTACAGTTGGCACTAGGCTAGTCACAAAGTAGGAGCAGCTATAGAAACCAACCTAGACAGAAAGCTAGACAGAAAAGAACTAGTTAAAATTTAAAGCCACATTTGGCACTATGACAAATATTTATCATTACTCCCAAAGAAAAAGTAATAGCATGAAAGACTTAAGTTATGGATAACATTACTGAGAAAATAGTGTAAAAGATTAAAAGCAAATCAGCCCAAACTTACGGTGAAACAGCAAGCTTCAGTTTGCAGGGAGAAAAGCAATACATGATATGCATGCATGTCCACAGAACTATATATATAACATAGAATCATAGAATTGCTGAGGTTGGAAAGGACCTTTAAGATCATCAAGTTCAACCATTAACTTACCCTGACAAAAACCACTTCTAAACCATGTCCCTAAGTACCACATCTACCCTTTTTTTAAACACGTCCGGGGATGGTGAATCCACCACCTCCCTGGACAGCCTATTCCAATGTTTAACAATCCTTTCAGTGAAAAAATGTTTCCTAATATCCAATCTAAACCTCCCCTGACATAACTTGAACCCGTTTCCTCTTGTCCTATCACTTACCACCAGGGAGAAGAGGTCAGCCCCCATCTCTCTACAACCTCCTTTCAGGTAGTTTTAGAGGGTGATAAGGTCTCCCCTCAGCCTCCTCTTCTCCAGGCTAAACAACCCCAGCTCCCTCAGTCGTTCCTCATAAGGTTTGTCCTCCAGACCCCTCACCAGCTTTGTTGCCCTTCTCTGGACCCGCTCCAGGACCTCAATGTCCTTCTTGTAGTGAGGGGCCCAAAACTGAACACAGTACTCGAGGCGGGGCCTCACCAGTGCCGAGTACAGGGGGAAGATCACTTCCCTAGTCCGGCTCACCACACTATTCCTGATACAGGCCAGGATGCTGTTGGCCTTCTTGGCCACCTGGGCACACTGCTGGCTCATATTCAGCCGGCTGTCAACCAACACCCCCAGGTCCTTTTCTGCCAGGCAGCTTTCAAGCCACTCCGCCCCAATCCTGTAGCGCTGCGTGGGGTTGTTGTGACCCAAGCGCAGGACCCGGCACTTGGTCTTGTTGAACCTCATACCATTGGTCTCAGCCCATCGGTCCAGCCTGTCCAGATCCCTCTGCAGAGCCAACCTACCCTCAAGCAGATCAACACGCCCGCCTAGTTTAGTGTCATCTGCGAACTTACTGAAGGTGCATTCGATCCCTTCATCCAGATCATTGATAAAGATATTAAAGAGAACCGGCCCCAGCACCGAGCCCTGAGGGACACCACTTGTGACCAGACACCAACTGGATTTAACTCCATTTACCATCACTCTCTGGGCACGGCCATCCAGGCAGTTTTTTACCCAGCGAAGAGTACACCTGTCCAGGCCAGGAGCAGCCAGTTTCTCCAGCAGAATGCTGTGGGAAACGGTGTCAAACAACATACAAACGAATGCCATATAAAGTAGTTCTCACTAAACTGCAATATGAATATGAGAGAAGCCGAATTTATTCTTTCAACTGCTGGAAAACACAACCACCAAATATGAAAACAACAAAGTCAGACAATGTTGAGATGTCTCCTTAAATAACTTTAAGCCTATTTTTCTCTGACTCTGCCTCAAAGGTCGTGATAGCTTAAAGCCTGATGAATACCAATAAAGAAAATATTTCTTGTACAGTACAGCCAAGAGAACTTTACTCTTCAAGATCACATCCTAACAGAACTGTCTCTAGTCATGGGTGAACCAAAATGGCATTTTCTTGACTCTGGAGGCTTCTTAAATCTACCCAAAAATAGCCAAAGCAAGAATAAGAATTTTAAGTGTTCAATCAACTTTGCAAAAGTGACTCATGTTCCCAAACCATTCAAACACTTAAAAATGCTGTCTTTCCCCAAATGAGAGCCTTTTTTTTTTTTTTCGGTCATGATCAGCATTTTAAAGCTCTCCATATAGTTTTTCATACAGAAAGCTTAAAAATAAAGACCATAATCTTTATTTAAAAGTACTACGAAGGACACAGGAACCAATCAGGTAAAGGTATTTTAGGATGACCACAGCCATGCATTGTCTTTATCAATTTACTGTCCATAGAAAGAGTGCACAAAGAATTACAACACAACTGGCAATACTACACTTAACATTTGTGTTTGTATGTACGTATATATACACACGTGCAGACATATACTCTAGAGAAAACACACATATAATTATGGATCTTGCATAGGCAAATAGAGGAGACATATCTAGTACCTACGTAGGTAGATGTAATGAAGCAGCCAGCATCTTGGCTGCTGCCAGAGAGAGTTAAGTCCAAATTGTAAAAAACTGTTTTCAACAGTGAAGTGACATAAATTTGGAACTGGAAGATGTTGGCCCATTTGCCACTGCTTTGTTACCCACTCACATCGCACTCCATCACCCTTCACGGCCAGTAATGCCCGCCTGAGGTCTGGCTATCTTTTGCAGAACTTTTTGCTTAGCAGATTTCATGCTTTCGGACCTTGCATTAGTAGCAACACACAACATGATTTCTTTTTCTGCACACATCCCTCTACAGAAGATCACTATTGATTTGGAGTACCTCAGTTTCTGGAAGTGGGATTAAATTTGACGAAACCCAAAACATCTATGGTGCATGTACTTACAAGTATGTACATATGTATGTACGTATCCATCCATCACCTAGGCGCCTAACTCATTTCATACTTAAGAGATAAAAAGGCACTTTCAGAGTCGGGTTCATCTTATCCAAGGCACATACCTGAAGTCAAAAGAATCTTTGTACCATCCTCTTACCCATCTCTTCCTCTCTATTGCCTACAGATATCTGACTAGCTCAGACATAGTTCAAAGTTATAGCAGACAAATCTTGGCCTAGATGCCCAGCCCAAGCTGCTTTACAAACTTATTTTCAGAAGACATTGAGCTTTCCGAAAAATCAGGTACTTCAAAGGCAAAATCAGAAACCCACTGAGATTTCAAGTGTCCCCAACAATTTTAGACAATTTTGAGAATACAGGTGTAAACCAATTTTCCAAAATGTCACGTATACACAGACAACTCTAAATGTTGTCCAGTTAACAAAGCCTTCTATACCATAATGATCAGCACTGCATTAGGTGCCACTTCAGTAAACACCATGCTCTGTCTTTATAGTTTTACTGCATCTTTGGTATCTCTTTGGTTCAAATCTACATTACGGGAAAGAAAAAAAAAAAAAAGCAAAGTCTTTTATTCAAAGGCAGTTGTGTATGATTAAATTTAAAGAGGACTTCATAAGTTTATTCAGCTACCTGATAGATTAGGTTTGTTCCCAATTTCTGCATGAGAATGCCTATTACTATGGAAGAAAAACATTGCACTTCAGTAATTTCTTAGGAAACAAGAATTATTGTTATGTCTAAGTAGTAGCATTTTATTGTTTGGAACTGTCTTTAAATAACTGTGTTGAAATATGGTTCCATTAATTTCAGCAGCTCTGATTTTCAATACTTTCTCTCCCAGCAAATGTGTCTTACTGAAAGGTTGCTGATGGAACTTCTACTTTCCAGCATGAAAGGCTATTCTTTTTAGAACTTTCTAAGGAGATCCTTCTAATTAATTAGTCTACAGTTCCCACACCACTTTATTTCATTCTTTTTTAAATTGGGGAAGGGGGAGGTGTTGTTTGGTTGGATTTTTTTTTCGTTTGTTTTAGAAAGCTCCCGAAGCTCTCGCAGGCAGAAATATTTCTTGCTCTGTCTGCAAGACATGCTTTTTGGATGCTTTTGCTACTGAAAAATTTTTTGGCTCTCCAGAGGACAATTAAACAATGACAACTTTCTATTCATTTCAAAGCGTAATTCTACTTTTAAAGATTTCGTTTGACTAACATGACACTGACCACAACTTTTCATCCACAAGCCAATATAAATCAAGTTCAGCCTCATGTCAGCGTGCACTGGCTAGACCCGAGTCCCAGGAGGTGCAAAAATTACTTAGCTGACAATGTAATTAGGTAACCAGTTCTCCTTCAGGCTGACTACATCTACGGATTCATAGCTGCTTCTCTAACTGGTAATCAACAAAGGTCTTAACAGGATTTAAGCAGCGAAGGCAAGCCTTGATGGGAACGTCAAGGGCACCAATTGCTTCTCCTTGAAATGAGAAAAGAAGCCATGAGGAAAAAAGTTTATGACTGTAGTTGAGAGCAAAAACCCGAGTCATGACTAATACCTTCATTTCCAGCTATCAGGTTCCGTTACTAATGCTTTGGTCCTCTTAGCCCTCTGACTCTAAACCTTCTCATTATAGAGGGAGAATTACCCAGCACAAAGCAAAAATATAATCCTCTTTCCTGAGCTCTGAAGGGATCTGGTCAGACCTGCCGTCCCAACAAATGGCAGAAACCATCACAAGAAGCAGCTGACTGTGGAGGACTAAACCTCTGAGTACTGCCTGCATTACTGGCCAAAGGCTACTCAACGACTCTACTGTTTCTACCTTTTCCCACCTTGTCTTGACTATTCTAGCTATTAATATTGTTATCTCTTTAGGCCAGGGAACATCTTTCACTGCCGCCTCTACTACACGGTCTGACCTCTCCTTGAGCCCGTGGATGTTGTGTAACAAAAAAAAACAACTCTAAAAATCTCTGTTTTATCTAATCATCCATGGGATTAGATTCACATTGCTCTGTGAGTCTGGGACTTACGAAAAACAAGAATAAAAACCCTGCAGTGAAGGCGTTATTGGGTCCTGGAATCTTGGCTCATCTGTATATTTAGAACACAGTTGAAAAATGAACATTCGAATTTAACATAAGATGAGACATCATGCACTTACTTAACTGTCCTTTCTCACATGGTGACTGATACGAAATAAACCCGTCCTACTTTATTCGGTCATAAAAAGAACTCAAGGCAGAGAATCATGAAGGTAAAGATGACTTTTTATAGGGTGGCTTTACAGAGCGCTTCCATAGGCAAATGCTTCTCAGTGCTCTTGTTTCCCCATCTACAGATCAGGTATATTTGTCTATCCCAGGGAAGATTTTAAAAGTCTATGGTTTGTAGCAGCATACCAAGTCCTTAAATTAATGGCCATATAGGAAAGAGAAAAGACAATAACATGTAGTGAGAGTAGAATTCAGTTAAGTAAGTTCAGTACAGAGAAGCCGTCTTAAAAGCCATTTTAGGGCTCCTCAGTGTGTGAGATCTGTTGAGACAAAAAGCTATTCCTAAAAGCCAGTGTTGATTTCGACATTTGTGCTGTGCAGATCCTGAGGATTAAATTAAGCAGTGAATTGTGGAGTCAGACAAGACCAGCATCCTAGGAGTGTGACATTTCTGTCTGTATGGAGGGGTACAACTCAGGGGTCTTTAAAAGGCAACTTAGTCCCTCTTTTCCTGGAGCTGAGATATGCTATGAACTGAGATTCTTTTTAGTTTGTGTCAGTACTTATTTCTTATCTCCCATTTTCTGCATGCAGCACCTTTCCCCCCACACACACCCCCCGCAAAAGATATCTTTTTTCCCGTTTCCATGCTGTCCTCATCCATAAAGCATTTACACAGACCTCTGCATGAAGACAGCATTAGCTGCAAGGATATCAGAGCAACCCAGAATTTGCTCTGTACCTGCACACCAGTACTGTCTCTTTCAATCTTTCTCTGCCAATAAAGGATTTTATGGAATTGCAGGTGGTTTACTTTCTGTGCAGGAGGCTAAGAACTGCACCATGTAACTATAGCAACAACTACTGTGAAAGCTCTCAATTTTTATTGACATGCCTCACGTAATCTCATGGAAAAATTCATACAAATGGAGAAACAAAAAAATAAACATCCTAAAGGCCAAAGGAAAATATTGTGGTAATGTGCATCGTTATGCATTGCTTAAATACTTCCCCCACGGTAATTTGCTTCTCTTACTATATAGTGCTAACATTAAAATAGCATTTTAAAATTCACAATTTAAACAGTAATTTAAGCCTCCACAATGCCAAAACAGAAGATATACATGCAATCAGCTCAGAAGACACTGTAGCACATTGCTGTATTTGACAAAGATTCATCACTGAAAAACTGACACTACACAAATGGAGAGAAGGCACACACTTTTTTTTTTTCTTAGAGAGTAATAAACATTTGCATAGGGTTATACTGAATTATTCATGTCTCAAAGTAAAGACAAAAGATGCATCTTTCTAAAAGATATTTCTCTATCCAAAGGATACTCTCTTAAAAGGATTTTCCTGCGCTCACAGCAGCTGAGAACAGCGTGAAAATGACAGCAAGATGCTTTGTCCCAGAGTCATAGAAATCTATGACTTGATAGACAAGTTTGACATTCCAAACCCAATAAAACAGTGTCAAGCTCGCAACAAAATATGAATATGCCGCAGTCTGAAATGTCCTCAAGTATCCTGGAAAGCTACCAAATCACTTATGTTGAGCTTCAAAATGCCACCTCTAAATGAGCTTCCAAGGCCATGATCCACAGTGCTGGAAAATTGGTCCTTGCTAATGGCCACCATTTATAGCCTTAACCTTTACTACATTATTTCAATTCTCTCCAATAGCTCAAACAATATGAACCAAAAACACTTCCAAAGATTTTAACAATAACCACCAGACCAAGAACTATTCCTGCTAAAATCTTGACCTTATTGACGAAGTGCATTTGCATGGTGACAGGAATAGCCAGTTTTGCACTCAATTAATCAAACCAAAACACTTCACCCTGGTTGCCAGTTATTCCCCATTTTCAGCTCTGCTGTTACGATCCCTTTCTCTAAAAAAGCACAATAATCCCAACCACTTTTATTCTAATGATCATCTAAACCAAAAATATTTACCAGCAAGGTTTAGGGAAAACTACTGAGCTGTTAACATTACCCCTTCTGAATCTAATACTCTTGCAGTACACAATGCGATCTAGGCTGCCTGTAAAGGATGAAAAAGATGTGTTGCTATGGAAACAGGAAGGCACATGTTTAGGCTGCTCATCCCTGAAGAGCTGCCTCACCAATATCTTTAAAGCCTGCTAATAAAATTTTAATCAATAATTAGAATAAAGTGAATTTCACCTCCTGTTTGACACCAGAATCTTGGTTCAGACATTGTCACGCTCTTTTAACATTCCCTGCATCCAACTATACCCTACAGCATTAAGAATGAATTTATGCACAAAAATGTCGACATGCGCTTATCTAGTTCAGCTACTTAAAATGATTGTTCCACCCAGCAATAGATACTAGCTTCCCAATTTAAAATCCTGTGAATACAGGCATGCACTTTTTAATTTATTAATTGATGCACTATACATTCCCCTTCAAAAGGCAAATAAACAAGAAACAAAACAAATAAACTCCTCCGTTATTACCGGCTTAAGGCCATCAATCAGGGATGTACTCACTGAGAATGTGACAATTACCCCAGTACTGGAGTTATCCCTCGCCAACTCCCCTAAACACCTGCTATTTCCTAGAAATGATAGTTTCCATCCTACCACAACTTACCTGCAGATTTATCTACAGACAGATCTTCCAAAACACTGGGGTGTACGAAGTAAAAATGCATTTCCAGACAGCCAAACAGAAAACAGGCCAAGTTATTTGCTGGCAAAACTCCACTTGTTTCACCATTGTAATAGCAGAGAGTCTGGCTCCAAACATGAAGCCATTAATTATGTGTACAGTTAACTATGCCAGTACACCTATTTGTTATTACATTGGGAAATCAATAAGTAAGACTTTGTTAATGATATTTTCTAACCTATTAACTAAGTACAATGTTAAGAATATCAGACTATGCTAATAAACAGTCAACAAGCTTTATATTCTGGATCACAAAACAGTAAAGCAAAGCTGAAAAGACAAGAAATCCATACTGTGAACAAAAGAGATGCACAAGAGATTTTTATTTTTTTTAATGCAGTCATACATTATAAATAATTTTTTTAAAAATTTCAATTAGTTTCCTGAAATGTATACAATGTTGGTCTGTTTCAGTATTCCTGGCAGAAGGACTCTAGTGGTCCATTTTGACAGGAAGAAAACCAACTTCCATACCTACCAACCACAAATCTTTATTGCACTGAGATCCTGAACCAGAATATTAGAAATGCCAATGTCAGAAGAGATACGAATGACAACAGGAGCAGTAAGTCCTTGAAAGAGGACACACTTAACTGGTTTCAGCTTCAGAGATTTACAGTAGGGGTGATTTTCCACATTCTGCTCCTGGAATATGCCAGCACCTTCAAGAATATGGCAATCTCTCTATCTGCTGGTGAATTTGGGCTTGTTCTAGAAAAACCATGATGCTAATCTCCTTTTCAACTGTACCAGATTTTTAAGGTGTTTGTTATTTTTAAATTAAACTCGAAATACACTGTTTTCCTCGAAGTAGAGGAACAAAACTCCCATTTCCTTTTCCTGGCTTTGTAATTAATATGAAGACATAATAATTGCAGCCACAGCCCTCCTCCAAACCAGGATCCCACTGTGTTGGCATTATGCAGTAGCTATATACAGAGCTTCAGCTTGCAACTGAAGTTGGAGATGTTTCCATTTTTCATGAGAGCACTAAACTATTTGAAAAACTCCAAAACCTTTTAGGACTGGCATTTCCAAAAAGATAAGAAATTGCACTTTGCCCACTTTGGCAACGCTTAGCACATTCAGAAATCCATTTTGAAATTCTATTTTGTTTTTATAACAGAATATACAATAACAGATGAACAGTAAGTTAGGACAGTTTACCTTTACAAATCTTTTTTAAGAGAGGCTTATAAAAACTTATTCCATCAAAACTCTTCAGAATAAACATTCAGTTCTTGATGGAATATGTTTATCCAGAAACTTAAAGGAACTATAATTGTTTTGATTTTCTAGTTCTACTTTTGAATATAGACATATTTTTGATATATCACTGAAAAGACAGCATTTTTTCAAGAGAAGACAAAAATAACAAAAGTTTCTTAAAAAAAAATCTTGATTTTTTTTTTCCTAAAGGCTACAATATTTTCCAGTTGCTTTCATTTTCAATGCACATGTTTCTTCCCCTAAGGTATCCACTGTGATATTTAAAAGGATTTATTTGCTTACAGCTAAACAGATGATATTTACTCACATTACAAAACTGTCATACAACTCTGGCATTATTTAACCACCCTCTCCTTAGGAGACATCTTATACTAGGGCCAACAGGTAGGGACAGAGTCACACACTATCTGGAAAGGCTCACACACAGTACACACATAAGGCTCCCTCTCCAACCACGCAAAAAACCCCAAACCCTGAAAACAACCATTATCCAGTTTTATCAGCAGGGTAAAATACAACCAATTCTCTGAGCATTTTGCTAAATAAGTATGTTAATTTATCCCTTCAGCAATAAAAACCAGGATCTCAGCAATACAGTTCCTCTTGGCTCAGAGGGTTAAAAGGACAGCATTTCATTCCTGTTAGTTTTCAAGGGCTTGGCTGCTCCCTGGGCATCTGTGCTGGCTACCAAACTATTTTGAAACGTCCTTCCATCCAGGCATCTCTCTCCTGAGCGTCAGTCACAGTTATGAATCACAAAATAAATGCTTTGGATGCAACAGTGCTAGCTCTGGCTTTCAACAGAACATTTTGGAGACAGACAGCTTACAGAAAACAGAGAATGACACAGAGACATTTGGAGTACAGTGCCCGCAGCCTCCCTTCCTCAGGAAGGCTTCCTTTTAGTCATGATACTTTAGCTACTTCATACAGCTTGTACTGCCTAAAAGCCAGTGCGTGGCTTCACCGTTCTCCCTTTTTCCACGTCTGTATTTTAAACCAAACGTTTTGTTCAGAACTTTCATGGATCCCAGGCAGGAACAGCCTCAGGACATGAAATAACTTAGGCTGCACCTCTGGAGATCACCTGCCCCAGACCTGTGCTTGAGCGCTTACCACTATGCTACTCCTATGCCTTGAAATTACTGCACTGCTGTGATACAATTTCCACCAGACACTGTATGCAAAGAAACTGCTGGGTGCAACAGGGTAATCTGAGGCAGCTTCATATTTGCTCTTCTCAACCAAAGTTCCCATTTTTCCAGACTCATAGGATCTGGCTTTTCCTCCTCTAGCAATTCGCTGCAGGCAACAATCCTCTTTCTTTGCTGAGAAACTCAATGTGATTCTGCAAAAAATCCTTTGCACTAGCCAGCTCCCAAATTATATCATTTTCCAGGAGAGTTGGGTTTTCAGCTTTTGCTTTTTCTTTCTTTTGTTTTTTAAAATTTAAAAAGCACATAGGAAGCTAATTTCTGCAGATGGAGTAAAACGTAGCACGTGAACTGGGCAGATTGGCTTTCTCATTGGACACTGAAGGGTTGCTATGATTCAGACATTATGCTTTAATATTTAAATTTCCACAAGCTACAGATACACTGATATAAGAACAAACGTCAGAAGGTTGATCTATTCTGAGATCCATGTCAGAAGAAGGTCGACAACACACTTTGAAATCAGGTTCTGTTTCTGTCTATTGGAATTTGACAGATTTCAGTAAGAAAGATTGCCAAAGAGCAATCCAACAGTACAGTGCAGCTTTCAAACGATCATGAGGAGGCACTATGCTGCAATTTCCTTTGTCCTTGGTGGAAAATATAAGAAATAGTAAATTGATTTATTTACACACATTGGGCCCCCCTTTGTCCTCATTTTTATTTTCAATGTACTCTTTTTACAGAGATTTACATTTATTTACTGCTTGAATTTTGCAATAGCACCATACCACTTAACTCCACCCAGGAAACTTACTCTGCAGTGTTATTTTTGCAAACGCGGGGATTTGACAAGCTCCCTATAGCTCAGGGCATCAGAACCGTGAGGCCTCAATACGTTTGGGTTTGGTGTGGGGGTGGTTATTTCTCCTTTCTTTCTTAAGGAAGGAAACCTTTATGCTGATCCCGGACTTAAACACTGCATCCTGAACAGTGCGACAACTGGGGAAAACAAGATCTACAGTGTCAGCCACTTACACGTGTTCTCACGTAGTCACCATCTGTTTGGTAGTCCCAGAAGTCAGCAGCTCGTATCACAAAAAGCACTGTCATATTAAACACCCTGCTGACACACAGACCACAGAGTGAGGGACCGAGCCTGCTAGCTGCTGAGCCATCAGGCTACGGCCTCAAAATATACCAGCAAAGAACCACTAAAAGATAGTCTGTCAAGGTCTTTCCTTCTCTTCCTTTTCCCAACTACAAGCTTCCCACTGATGATGAAACTGCTGTAGTTCACATTGTATACGTTTACTAAACAACTGCAATTTTACAAACTTGCAAGTCCGCAAATGTCTCTTATTGCATCTGTTTGCCAGAATGAGTCTATGCTGAGAGAAAGAAAAAAAAAACGTAGAAACAAAGTCTATACTCCTTATCAAAATAAGCCATTTGCCCTTTATTCAGTACAGCAACAACGTGTTAAGTGAGTCAAACGGAACTTGGGAGCCATTTTGAATGGCTGAATAGATTGTCTCCTGGGCTCTTATGCAGCAACCCTCCAGAACTTTGCTGTATGGTAGGATGTGGTTTGCTTTCTCCAGCTTAACTAGTGTACATACATGTGTATGTGGAAGCTCAGGCCTTGGTAACCTGTCCATCCATAAGGGCTTAAACAACACAGTGGGTCCTTCATGACCATATTGCTCAAGCTCTGATCCTAGGAGCAAAAAAAGACTCTGATGACCAACCTGCCAGCACATGATCAAAACATACGTAGTCCCAGTGAAGGACTTGGGACTGACATCTCTGAAACACAGTAAAAAATTCTGTGATCTCAAATATGAAGAAGAACAAGCTTAAAGGGGATAGCCCGCTCACACCTCTATACATACACACATATACAAAATATATATAGGTTTAAATCAAACTATTCTTCACATGTGCATTATTTGTGTCATATTAGGCTTCTACTTGGAAATCTTATCACGTCAATTTGTTTCCCAGAAACAAGAGGGCCTGACAACCTCCGTCCTCGTGCTTGGGTTGATCTTGCCAGCAGAGATGGTGATGTAGCATTTGCTACATTTCCATAATTCCTTTCAGCACATAAGCAGATTTTTGTTTTTACATAAATACACCCATTATTTTTATGCTATATATACATACATCTTTTTTCTAAGGCTAGTTCTGGAACACTTAAATCTGATCATAAATGTAGAATGAAAATCTTCCTAGGCAGGCAGTTCCTTTTCTAGCAATTACTATTCAATACCTGAACTCTTCCCTTCTTCCTTTCCAGCCTTGTAAAAAGAGCCATGTAGTGGACTCTGCTCATTGGAGGTATCACCAAATGTAACCGTTTCAGCAACAAGAATCTTGTTTCACAAAAAAAGCAGCCAAGCAACTTGCAGAAGTGTCAGCATGGAGACATAAGCAGAGAAACCTGAAAAAGCCTTCAAGATTGTTTTGACAAGTTTTACATTTTGATCACTGAGCTCTCAGCTCCTGAGTGGACTACAACAGCAGACAGCTTGTGCAGTCTCAATTTATTGTGACCTAAAGGTCATATTGGAACAGTACTAATACTATTTCTCTTTTGGCAGTATCAAAAGGACCCCTGCCAGTAATACCAGACACTGCCCTACCCTGTGTTCCCAATGCCTATCAGTAGAAGGTAACTGAATAACAATGGCAAAAGATGATCATTAGAAATTCAGAATCCACTTTCATGTTACTACAGCAAAAAAGCCACTGCACTTCATGCTGACACAAGGGCTGGGCTGCCAGGGGGCTCGGACCAGGCACAGAGCTCCACAGGAACAATGTCGTGTTTCTCCTGAGAGTTGCCCTGTGCTGTGCGAGATCTTTCACCACCTCTTGCACTGGCCTGCCCTCCAGGCATTGCTGCTCTTCCCCTAACTTTCCATTCTAAGATAAATACGAGCCTTGATCTTGGATCTGCTTTCAGGGCTACAAAGACAGCACAAAGAAACATATCTGAGATGGCCAAACCCAAAGGAAGTAAGACAATCCAAGGGTAGACAAACAAGTACAGTCATTGAAGGGTGAGGGGCAGCCAGAGCAGCTTCACAATTAGATGTCCCTGGCTGGAGACAGACACACACAGGACTGACAATGAGCAAGCGGAAGTTTAACAACATAATATCAGCTAAGAGCAGCAGCAGGAGACAAGCAGGCTTTCTTCACACTGCAGGGGATCAGAGATAATCCAGAAAACAGAGACATATTCAAATTAATATAGTAAATTAAAGGGAAACCAAGAGAAAAATTGGGGTCAATCTGGTATGCACATGGCATTCTCATTGACAAACAAGTAGACAACAAGATTTTTACATTTCAGAGGTCTCCAGAAATGAGCAGCACCCAGAAGCTCAGCAGATGGCCTTTAAAAAAAACGGCCTGTTCACTTCAGAGCCCCAGTGGGAGCTGAGCCCTTTCAAAATAACTGGAACAGTCTCTAGCTATCAAGCAACCACCAGCAAAAGAGGTGAATTTGCTTTCACAGCATTTCCTCTGGTTCATTCCAAGTTTTCCCTGCTCATTTGTGTATCTTCAATTAAAATAACATTCTTTTTTTTCTAACTGGTCTTGCAGTTAGCAGCAGGGGAGGAAAAGAGTACAAACAAAAGCACTCAGTAATTCAGCCTCAGAAATGCATCTGAATCTGCAGCTCCAGGGCTCTGACACAGCAGCACTGAAAAAGCCTGCTGCCTCCCTTGATGTTCAAGGACAGCGGGGTACATTGGTCTGTGCATTTGTATTCCCTGCCACTCCATTGGCCTGGCCTTTCTCCTCGGTCCCCCAAGCACAGACATCATCTCATCATTGGAGAGATGACCTGTGAGCAAACTGCATTGCAGCCTGCATTAGCTGGGAACTGAGCCCGAGGTGAGGGAAACAACACGTAACAGAGCTACATGAACAACAGTCATGTACAGCTCTTGACACGCCTGGATGTCAAGACATACAGTCTCTCTGCTGCAGTAGGGACTCACCAGCAGATACATAACATTGCTGCAATCTCCAGAAACACCCTTTGTCTCGGCTGTATACGTAGTACCAGAGTGCTGGCTCATTTATTTTAGAAAAACAACAAAGAGAAACGGATGTATTGGTACCAAAATATTTTCCTGTGCCTACTGCAAATCTGGTTTCTCTCACTGACCACAAATACAGAAAAGAAAGCATCCGGGAGAGAGAAGATAAGGCTTTGCTAACAGTCTAATTTTCATGTGGAAGGGAAGGGAGCCCTCATTGAGAAAAAAGGCAGAGGAGATAAAGATAAGATCAAAGATGGTGAAAAGGCATTCATAAAGGGCAAGAAGGAAGGGGGGGAGGAAATCAATCACAAGTACAGACAAGATCAAACGGCAGCATAGCAGTAACAGCCGTATTTCCTTGGGAAAAAAAGCTGCAGGATGAAGAGGCAGTACAACAACATGCTGTGAAGAGTGCTGCTATCCGCACCCACTGCATAGGAGAGAGCTGTTCTTTCTCCATAGCAACAAGATACTTAAAAGCCAATCTGGAAACTGAAGACCAGATTAAAAACAAAACACAACATGTATCGATTTATTACCTCTATTTTAAGCCTCATTTGTGAAGTACACAGGATAGCATTTGTTTAGCCTAAGGAAGCATCTTCACAGAAAGCTCTCTTCTCCCTTTATACCTCCCTGTCTCAGAATCAACCCTTGGTGTGGAGCAAACTGTGGCACCTACACATAGTCCCTACTCTTAGGCAATGCCAAATGCATTAGGCACAAACACACCTTGCGGCAGCCTAAGGTGGTCACAGCTGAAGCCCACCAGCTTCTGCCTTTTGCAGGGACTGCAGGAAGGCATCAACACCTCTCAACTTTTCTCAAAGGACTCGGGGATGACAGTCAGCCTTTTGCTGAAAAAAAATACATAAAATAATAATTGGAAAAAAAAAAAAAAAAAACAAAACACAAAACCAACCTTGCTGTTAATGCTGTTAAGTAGTTACTAGCTCAAGTCACTGTTTACAAGGGCTTGGGATATGCTCATATCCTGTCCTTGAAGTTTGCTTATACCTGCTTGGAAACAGCTCTGCTAAGGTACCTGAATGACTTCAATAAAGCCATTATGCTGACTGCATTGGCAGAGCTCTGGAAACATTACAGACCTCGTCTCCTCCTCAAAGGCATCGAGGGAGCCTGCACAGCAAATTCCAGAATGCACCACGATTATTTAAGAAGCTCATCAAGTTTTGGGTGAACGGATCATACTGAAAAAGCTGCAGAATAGCTAAGGTTTCAGTCCTAGCCTTGGTTTAGCTTAGATGCTGAGATTACCTTCCTCATGGAAGAGGGGCAATAAAAAAAGCTATCAAGTCACAGTTCCTTAACCACAAATATCACAGCTATGTTTTGGTAGTTAATTATTCCAAACAGCTAAAAGTGCATCTTTACATGCCAGCTCCAACCAAGAATCTTAATAAAACAAACAACCTCCCATTATACCCTCCTCTATTTTACTTCCCCAGTAATGAAAAGAGCTGGAGCAGAAAAGCTTACTCAGAATAATTACAGCTCAGTCCAGGTACCACTCAGTTAACTTGAAGATCTGACAATGGGAATTTTCTACTCTTTTCCTGCAAAGGACAAGCGTGCAACAGTATTAGAGTTATCTAGAACAAGCACAGCTGAACACAACGCAGAATAGCCCTGTCTGTACTCAGCTAGGAGTGCTTTACAAAAGCTAGACAGATAGGGGTACTGCAACCAAGGCAACTCATGCATTCAGTGTCTCTGAGGGTATGGCTTTGCAGGCAGCTGAGGACAGATCAGTGCAGAGAGGTAAAATGTTTATGCATCACCTAAGTAGGGAGACTTTTGTCCAGTGGAAGAGCAAAAAACATGCTGAGGGATTGGAAACACAAGCTTAAACTCGTCTCTGGTGCTGAATACTAAAGAACTGGTGGGAATTGGGTACGATGAGGCAAACGGAGCAAATGCAGAAAGTTGTTGATTACATACAAGCATGCCAAAAATATGCTACAGTGTGCCAATTTTGTTTGCTTTAAAGTTTCCCTTCCACTGCAAAATGTTATCTTATTTGAACGTCCAGAGAACTAAGAGGAGGAAGGAAAAGCCTGCTTTGAGATTATCTAAAGACCTATTTCAGTGCATGCCATGAAAGCCATCTTTTGAATTTCATAGTAATATTAAACATAGTTCTAGCTTAGATTCACCCATGAGTCAGAAGTTTAAAAAAAAAAAAAAAAAAGCACTGTACTCAGCAACTTTGCCTTGGCTCAGCACTATTATCTTACAAACTTCATCTGTACATCTGCTAAATCAAGAACTCCAGAAAAATCTGATGCACATACACTAAATATCCATCTGTCTAGCCATTTCTTGTAGAGCTAATGCATTTGAATGAATATTTTTGACTTAAAAGATAGAATTTTTCAAATCAGCCAATCGTTAGCCACTGTATTTATTAGCAAAAAAATTTTTTATGGATCTTCGTTTTTCATTTCCTTGTACAACATTTTATTCAAGAATAAAATATTAATTTTTAAGCCACTGACTCAATTTACTCTTACTTTTGAAAAAAATTACTTTATCTGACTAGAAAAGATTTCTAAAAGAGCTTCACAGAAAGGACAAGAGTAATTTTCATCTGCATAGATTATGAAGTAGAAAGAAAATTATGAATCAGCTTGTCCTCATAAAAAGACATTTGCTAACCAAAGTCTGTTTCCTATACAATTAGTTACAAATGCGGAAATATTTCTTTTAATAAGTGGTTTCAAATGTTGCCAGCAACAAATCTCTGTGGAATGCATACAAAGTTGTTCTGTTTTCTTCCGCATAGGTTACCTTACTGAACTCAAAATGGAGGTATCCAAAGAGCTTTTTAGGAGCTCAGGAAGCAACACAGCTAAAATATATGACACTTTTTTTTTTTTTTGACAACTCAAGTGGAAAATAATGGCATTTATGAGTCTTTAGCTCAGAGCTTACAGTAGCTCTGGCAAAGCACCCTTTCCTATGCAGCCAGGTTTTACTCCAGCTACAGAAAATTCTCTTGCACCAAAGAGACAGAAATGCTCATCCCAACCACCATTCCTATGTTCTTAAGCACTCTCCAACATGCAAACAAGACTGAAGATAACACTTAACCCCTCAAATACACTTGAAAATGCTGTGGGACTGCAATGCAGAGAGCAGCAGGCAACCTTGGTGAGCTGCTCTGGAAGGGCTGTGTTATGCTGCTGGCAGCCAACAGTTCCTGTGCATGGGCAGTTCCACACCTGCTATGTCCCACCACTTGCGTTACAGATGAAAGGTGAAAAGGGCAACAATGGCTGGGCAGTCTCAGCATCCAGGACATTGTTTCCTGGATGCTCCTAGGCAAAAACACTGCATCCACAAGGAACCCCAAAACACAGCTCATTACACACCAAAGTCCTGGTCAGATCTTGGAGCGTATTCTTAATAAAAGGAGTCTGCAAAACTCTCCAGGATGCCTGCTTCTGCCAGCACCACCTCTGTCTTGTGAGGCTTCAGCCTCAGCCAACTCCACACCTCTCCCATCACTGAGCCAGGTTGGTAGTCACACTGCAATCAGACACAGCATTTAGCAAAGCGCCCTCTCAACATTGATGTCACTCACACACGAGTATCAGGCACAGAACAGAAAATCACAAGGCACAGGCTGTAAATCACAAGGGCTTAGTCGTTCCATCTTAGGAAGTTTAATTATCCTGATTATGTTATCTTAATTAAATGATAGTTAATCTAAGTTTATATTTAAGCCTGAAATGTGAATATATTTTAAAAACTCTTGATGATAGCAAATCTGAAGAGACAGAGGAAGGAAAGCAAAAATACCAGAGAAAGAAGGGTTAGTCGAATTTGATAAATGAAACCATGTTTCTAAATACAGGCAACTGCAGCTCAGGTGTTCCCTTGTTTAGGGTGGCCTACATGAATCAGATTTCTAAGGGGGAAATGGGAGGGTCTTCAAACAAAATTTGAAAGCAGATAAGCAAAAGATAAAAGGTAAAATTGATGGTAAGAGAAGAAAAAACAACCTGTCAAGTCAGAGGTTAGCACAGAATCTTTGAAGAGTCCTGCTGTGTGCAGAGTTATTTACACTTTTCTGGCTCACAGAAAACAGTGGTGGTCTTGTAAAAAATTCACAGCAATCTAGCAAGGTGCCATGCATACAAGCCAGAGGCCAGCTTGAGCAAGTTCATGGGGACGATAACCTTTCCAAAGAAGGAAGAAAAAAAAAAAAACAGCTAGCCATTTAAGAAACTGTTTCTTGTTTCTTCAAGGGCAAGGGAAATTTAACATCGACAGCACAGAGAAAAACTGAAAACCAGGAATTAACAGTTGTAACTCCTGTTAAGAAGGAGTTAACAGCTCCAGCTGTAACTGAATAGAGAGGACTCTACTAAATGCAGATACCACCATCTCAGTATCTGAACAATAAGAGACATCAGATGTCTTAGTCCTTCAACTTCACCCCATCCTACCTACAGCTGAGATCCTCTCTGGGATTCTAAGCCACAAACCGAAACTGTGAGGACCTTTGGAAAGGGAAAAAAAAAAAAAAAAACCACAGGAAGAAACAGCACCAACACTGTTTGGTGTTACCAAGCATGTAGCCTGACAATGCCTTTAAATCCCTGGTATGAGGAATGGCAGGACTGCTCTCCTCCATTGCCTGCTCATCAGACAGTACCTGGAACATGGGCTCTGCCCTGTGACCTTCATGCCCCACTGCCCTGCACAGCAGGTAACAAGCCTTGCAGTGAAAGCCAGGGGCACACGGAGAAGTCCCATATGTAAGGAGCACTGCTCTGGAGATAGCATGCAATCAAGGCTGTCTCAAAAGGTACTGCATCCAGCTCTGGGAGCCCCCAACACATTACAGCAGGTCTAGAGGAGGGCCACAAAGATGATCAGAGGGCTGGAGCTGAGAGACTTGGGGTTGTTCAGCTAGGAGAAGAGAAGGCTCCAGGGAGACCTTATAGCAGCCTTCCAGTACTTAAAGGAGCCCTCTTTATCAGGGAGCGTAGCAATAGAACAAGGGGGAACAGTTTTAAACTGCAAGAGGGCAGACTTAGATTAGATATTAGGAAGAAATTCTTTACTGAGGGTGGTGAGACACTGGAACAGGTTGCCCAGAGAAATTGTGGTTGCCCCATCCCTGGAAGTGTTCAAGGCCAGGTTGGACGGGCCTTTGAGCAACCTGGTCTAGTGGGAGATGTCCCTGCCCACGGAAGGAGGGTTGGAACTAGATGATCTTTAGGGTCCCTTCCAACCCAAACTATTCTATGATAATGTGCTCACATATCCTGACCCCTACACCACAAGGCACTCCCACCCCCAGGCCTCAGGCTGCCCTGCCAGTGGCCAATGGGCAGGAGTAGGAAGGAATTCCATACTCCTCCATCAGAATTCTCATTTGTTTCCTGCCAAAGTCCCTTAAAATTGAGAGATCTTTTGTCCTTTGTATCTGAAGGATTTAGGTATCATCAATAATCAAACATTATCATAAGGTGTGATAAAAAATAACCATACTGCCCTCTTCCTGGCAGGATGATCTCTACCTGAATACCTACATTTTGCAACCAACATGTTGAACTTTGACACCCCACTTATAGGCAAGTAGGCTGTTCATGGAGTTTTTTCCTTCTAAGCAGAGCTAGGAAGACCCCATATCCTCACATTCCTATCAGTAATTTGCACTAATAGTTTTGCAAGGTAACATCCTGCATCACTCTAAATTGAATTCCAGCCTTCCAATCAGAAAAGCAAATCCACCTATAACCTTCGCAAGCAATTAAATCTACTGCCCTTGCTAACTTTGGCAATTTCTCCAAGACTTGAATCTTAAGAATTTAGTAATTACTTCTGTTGGCCTTTGTTCTGCCCTGAGCTTCAGACAGCAAGTTTCACTTTCAATGTGTGTCAGAATCAGTTACCAAAAAAGAAGTCTCTTTTAAAAAGATACTCAATAAAAACAATCATGCTCCTGCTTTTTCCTTTTGGCAGTATAGAAAAGTCTTTATAAAACTAAGATCTGGCTTCTGTGACCTCTGCAGTCTCTGAGACTTTTGTCAATCTTGTTTGCTAGCTTCCTTATTTTCATTTTAGACAGGTTTGAGTTTGCCTTTGGATTTTAAGGGAAGTATTTCTTTATATAGACAGTTTATTTTGAAGTGGAAAATTCGTTCCTTGAATCTAGACAAAAAATAATTCTATAATATTCCATATTTTTCAAACCAGTCACTCAGGAACACCTTACAAATTCACAGCTGCTATGTACACACAGAACTGAGATGAGGCCCACATACAGTGGGCAAGATAACAAGGGACATACTTTTTCCTCGGATAAACTGTTTTGAATCTGACTAGAAGTTAGACTTCACACTGAAATGCACTTAACATTTATACAAACCCTACAAACAAAGTAGGCAATTAAGTGTTTGACAACACAAGTACCATTCCAAAATGAAAATCTGCAAAGGGGGATTCATACGCTGGAAAATCATGAATGTCACTATTTATGTGCCACTTAAAATATTACTTCACCTATAAATACACCAATTCCACGAGTCCATGAAACTAACTGAAACTGAAAGGAAGAAAAGCTATTGTCCTCCATGTGTATCACATTAGTAAGCAAGCCACATTGGAAGTGGAAAAGTGGGAGCGTATAAAACAGAAGGACAAACCTCTCTATCTTCACTAGTGTCTTTGAAAACAGAAATACAATAACTAAACACAGGAAAGGGAACTAGAATACAGTATGCTAGAAATGCTTAATAAAGAAGTTCATCTCCACAAGGACGTGTGATTGTTCGGTGGTCTACGTGCATGCAGACATGACTTGTGTTGATCCACATGTCTGCATGAGAGACAGTACACAAACTGATTTGTGTTCAGAGCTAGATGAGGCTAGGGTCAAATGAGCATTTTAAAAATTAACTAGCTATTCTTGGTGCTCAATTTGAGATTCATTAAAGGATTACAGCTTTAGGACAGGCCCCTCCTGCCCTCTGAAATCAGGCACCTTCATTGCCCTTTACTAACTCTTGTAACCAAAAACTGAGGGATTCCCAAAACTGTTAGTCACTTCTGGAAACAATGACCTGATGAAAGAATAAAGAAAGCAAAACACAGCTTGTGAACAGGGAGCTACTTCTAATGTTAGTGTGAGTCATTATTATTATTTTGTTTTCTTATTATTCTCATCCAGTCAAAGCCATTATCTTCAATTAAGGAGGCATATTTGGTCTTGGAGATACAGCAACATTCAGTTATATTAGATAACAACTTGAGATCTGTAAAAACCTGGGAGGTTTCTCCAGGAGCTTGCACTGGGTTCTTGGACCATTAACTTGCTGGATGAACACAATGGAAGCTGCCCAAGAAGGAGCAGCACAACAAGTGAGAAGAGGCAAGCCCCAATTGAATGGTGACGATCAATATGCTGTGACCGTTATCTCCCAAGAAGCTGTGTGTAAAAGTAGGAAACACTGCTAAGTTTCAGATTCAAGATTGGTAGGAAAAGTGATACAGTTAAAATATTTATGTTCACATAAAGAAAATAATTGTGAGACTGAGTGCAATTACTAAGCAGATGCTGATTTCTGCGAGTGTTAGCTTGGGATATTTCATTGAAGGCAATTCTCATCTCCCCCTCCTTTCCCCTCAATACACTTGCAGGACAGAGCGGAAGGCCATACTGCATTAAATCTCCATCATCCATTTTTAATTGCTGTTGGCAGCAACTATTCCATTTGTTCGAGCTGATTGCATAGTGGAGGGATCAGTCTCTGTTCTTAAGTGAGCTATTTCATTGTTTGGACTCCTGAGTGTTATCAATTGGTGCTTTACCATTTGCAGATGTCAGAGCGTTGTGCTCCCAAACAGAACTTTGTTAGTACTGGCTGGTTGCTGCTAACTTATCTGCAGCACCCTGAACAGGCCTTCGAGTGTTGACAGGATTCTTTATGAAAATTACATGGGAACCTATAACTTCGGCATTTGAAAATGTGATGCAGCCTCAATTTAAAAATTCCAACCATGTGGGAGGACACAGTTTTAACCGTTACATATTAGACATGCAAGACAATAACAAATATCTGAAATCCAGAATGAGCACAGAAAAAGTGGGTTTCCACACTTGGGACAAGCCATTGTTTGACCTTAGTTAAAGTTTGAAAACAAACTTCTTATAGATTTTTAACCTGTCTGCACGCATGCAAACTCCCACAAGTGGTCATCACAAAGAGACTGCACAGTCTCATTTTTCATGGTACATTTTGCTCTTGGCCCCCTACAGTTTTAGCAATTAAAAATCTAAGGTAATTTAAGGTAACGGTCTTAAGTCCTCCTTTTTCCTCCTCCCTTCAGTCCTCCTGTCACCTTGCGTAAGTTTCTGAGATGAAGCAAGCTCTGCCCTGAGCTTTGGGAACACAAGATCAGAGTTCGTTCTCATCTTGTCCTGTAGGCTGTCAGCATCCTGGACTCACTACTGAGCAGCGCTGCCTGTAATCCAGCCCTTCTAGAGCAGTTGGTATGTGGCTTGTGTGTTCCTACATGCCTACATATGGGATAGATCCTTGTGTCAGCAGTCTTCCTAGAGAGAAATCTGGTAACAGCAGCACAAAGCCATCATAACACATGGCTTGCCCGGAAACTTCCTTTTATTTGAATAAATGGAATATTGGAACAAAGGAACAGAAAAGGGAGTAGAAATATGAGTTCTTTCTAAAATGTATCATTTTCAACAGGCAGCAGGGAGTTTTGTTTGTTTTGTTTTTAAATAAAGGCTACTAACTTATTTTGGAGTGTAAGAGGAGAGACCGTAGCAGAAACCTCAATAAAAAAAAACAAAACAAAACAACCAAAAGCACATGATAAATCTGGCTTACCTCCCACAAACACAAAGCAAACTGTCATTAAGTTACCCCTCTATGCATAGGAATTGAAGTTGAGCCCAGTCTCTCTCCTTTTTTCACACTGGATTAGGTGATAAGTTAGCCAGAAACAATTCAAAAGAGGTCCAAAACTATTCCTTATACGGCAGATATCTTTGAAAGCTCCGTTCTGCCACTGATTTTGGCAGTTGTGAAGAGAATCTGTCCCATTTTTCCATACCATCTTTTTCCTTACAGTACTCTGACTTTGAGGGGGTGCAGCTCTCCTGACATCACTACACACCCTGGAAGTCGAGGCATTACGCCAAGGCCTACATCTTTACCATTTCTGCAGTTGCCCTAGTATGACGATATTAAGAAAAAAGCCTCATAAGCAGTCCAAAATTACAGACAGGTCTCGACTGAATAAATATTTTTAAAGCAACTGACATCAAAACCTACTCAACAGGAGGGAAATGTATGTAGTGACATGCTGCAGTTGCAGTGAAGAGGTGGAAATAGCTACATTTCTGCCATCCTCGTTGCTGACTCACCACATTCCGGCTGCAGGATCCGATACCCTTAAAGCTGCTCAAGTTCCTAGAGATGTCCCTAGTGCAGTCAAGTGCCTCACCACACAAATATATCGCCTAGAACCGAGATAAAAATCTGTGTTCTTGAATCCATAAGAAGGTGGCTGATACCCTTCAGGGTGTCAAGACAGCTATTAGGGGAAGAGTGGAAAACAACAGGCATTAAACAGGGCTTTTTGTTGCTAAGGGCAAGTGAGGTCATATCAAGACAGCTGCAGAAAATGATGACTTTGTCCAACTTTCTCATCTTGTCTTCCCTGGACTGAAAGCCATGTTCTCTTATTAGTATCCTAGTCCTTCACTCCAAACCAGCAATCAAACACTTCTCAGCAAAGAAACAGCCAGAGGCCTGGGTGATGGAAGCAGCAGCTGGGGAACAGCAGGGACATCTGCCCCTTGCTACTACATTCCAGCACTGCTCCAAGCCAGAGGCATCAAGGGGTGTCAGGGACCTCATGTACTGCAAGTAACATCTTGTCTCAGGTTAGAAAGACAAAAGCCAGTCAGAGGATTCAGCTATAATGAAGCCAAATGAATACTAACAAAAAAAAATTGACATCCTAGATCTCATGAATCTGAACCTTCTTTACAGTACGTGCATGTACGCATCTGTGTTTGTAAGTTATATGCACACATACACACAATACTCACATACATGCTAAATACATTCCCCAAAAGAAGCTTTGACATTTCCAGTCTTAATCCTCTCACCCAGAACAGACCAAATTTCATGATCTTCAAGGCTAATCGCTAGGCTCGTCTGCGAAACTAACTTTTCATGATATGTCTATTTGCTGTGAGGACAATACTGGTTTGACTCAAACTCACTCTGATTAGCCCTACACCAGTGAGGGTCATTCCTGCCTTTGTCCAAATTAGTATGCCTCTTAAATTATGGAGTGAAGGTCACTTAACAGATCCTGGAGCATGATGAAGCTCTGGCTAAAAATAGGATGCCACTGTCACTGTATTTATCATCTAGGTTCAGATCAGTTGTCATCCTTTATGTCTGTGCTATGTTTTGTTATCTAAATATATGATTACCAAGATAAAGCTTATTTACCGAAAAAAGTTTATAAATAATACAAATCATCAGATGAAGGCTTTAGAAACAAAACAATATACAAATATCATCCTTTCTGCGACATGGTTTTTTCTTCTGCATAATAAACCATCCACAGACATACACACATACAGCAACAATCCATAGAGTGACTGCCAAAGAGGAGCATCGACCATTACTCCAATTTTGGACAGTAGGTGTAAATGAGAGCTTGACATTGCAGATATGTATCAGTGGGGTGAAAGTAGAGAAAAAATAAACCGTGTAAGAGGGATCACAAGTGATTAGTAACTACAACTTGCTGACATTGAATGGAACCAAGCCAGCTAGCAGGACCAGTGCTTCCTACCCAGGCTCCTGCCCATCACATTCATGTTTATGGGAGGGTAAGGGTTATTACCTCATTCACCTTCTTTCTTCACAAGACCCTTTTTTTTGTATTGCATAGGCAGAGATTGTTCTCACAGAAAACACATGAAGTAATATTGGAAGTGTCAGAGCCCACAGGCAAGAACAGATTTGTCAAAATATCACAGTAGCCTCTTCTGCTACAAAGCTGACTTGGGGACTCACCCAACCCATCTGCCACACACCTACAGGATCAGGGGTCAGCAGAAGCCAAAACTGAGGGGGAGAGAAGGGATGAGATAGTCCTCACCCTATAGTCTTTAACAGCTCTGCCTTCTACTTGCAGATGCACAACCCGAAGATGTGGGCTAAGAAAGAAAAGGAAGCACATGAGAATTTCCCCACGCTCTCTTTTCTTCTCACTTTCAGAAGCTGAAATAAATTCCTAATAGCTATATCCACACCACTGTTCGTATGGACCTAGGGCCCATACAGGGACTGTTGCTCTCTGGCTAGAAGGACCAGCAAGGACACAGAGGTTCTGCTCTACTGCCTTCCAGGAGACAGACCATAACCTGGAACAGCATCTTTAGCTGTAGACAACAATGGTATTAAATGCTTCTTTAAGTGCTGCTTCTCCATGCAGCTAAAAACATAAAGATCCTTGAAGAGAGGAGTGTTGCAAACTGTACTGTTTGCAAGCTGTCCAGGAAATGAGTCTTTCCTATAAAAAACAGTGTTCAAACTACAAGCCAAGATGTTCAGCATCTCTCCTAAGTCACTTGATTTCTGACAAATGTTATCTATCCTTATCTCTCACTGATCTGCTTATCTAGACTTCTCATTCTAAAAAAGTAGTTACAGTGGTGTTTGAATGTTCAGTAGTTTATATACACCTAAAGTGTAAACAGATAGAGAAACAAGTCTCTGTCTCATTCTTCGTCATTTAATAAAAAAAAAAAAAAAAAAGAGGTTTTCTAGTTCCACATCACTATTTCGAAAAATGTAAAATGGAACATAGCATATATGCAATAAGAAGAAATCTTTGTGTCAAGTAATGAGCACATGCAGAAAAAACCTAGGTTATTGCAGCCTAAGTGAATTTTTCTGCAGTTTATAAAACCATAGTATGAAAAAATATCGATATAAAAAGGGAGTGCTGAGCCTCCTTAACATTTTCATGTATTTAATTTTGGATGATAAGAACATCCCTACAAAAATCTCATCCAGTAATGAGATCTGAAATGAAAAATGACCACCCAGAAGTAAAAGTAGTCATACACAATTAATGAATTCATTCAGCCAGCCAATAAATCAAACCAGCAAACCAGACTCTCTTAATCATGCAGAGAAACATTTTTCAGTGCTTCTTACTATCATAGTTTGCTCAAGGCCTACGTTACAAATTGGTTGTTTCTTTAATTCTTAACCATTTACAATACAATTTAATGTTATTCAAAATTTAAGCGTCATTCAAGAATACTGTTTAGGAATACATTGTTCTTTCCAGGATTCTAATTCTGAATAAAATTAGGATCAGAAGATTTACTTTACCTGTCAAAAAAGCCTGTGAGTATTCAGGAAGTTATTAGAGCATGGATAACTTTAACTTTCAAGAAAGGGTCCTAGCTCTTTCCTTTGTGGGTCAAACTTGTACAAACAGATATCAGACATTCAGAAAGTTATCACTTCCTGAACCTCTCACACTTTTGTTTCCATCAGGGACCCATGAAGCCCTTGGGTTACAGAATCAAGGATAACTTCTTAAAATTTTGTCAAAGAAATTTTCACTTACTATTCAATATTGTGTGCAACAATCGACTAAATTAAAAGAAACAGTAACTCTGGAAAAGCTCACAGCAAGAGGCTATTGAGAAAAGAAACAGCAGCTTGACTGAAGGCTGAAAAACCAAGCCAAACTTCCTTTGCCTTTCAATTGCAAGCATTCTTTTCCCCCAAAGTTCATCTACTATCCTACAATAGTTCCCTCATCTTTCTCCAGTTTTCACAAAAAAATTAGGAACACCTAGATACTGCTTCTGTTGAACTTTGCAACCACATGCTTCAATGCAGGAGGTACACGTGCTTTTCATAGAAACCCATCACCAAATTTAGGTAGAAGAGGCAAAAGCCAAGACTGTTCTCCTAGTAAGACTGGATTCTCTGCAAGCTCTGAACGATGCTCCCACTCAAAACTTTTGAAATCTAGGGGGCCGCTGAAGGACAAAGCTGCCTGACACTCCCTGGCCTTTCATTTCTACCACACTCCATGCTGAAATCATGTTTATTGTTTTGCTTTTTTCCCTTTGGATATAGCTTCTACACACCTGTGACCCAAACTAGCACCAACCGAGCACAAAGGACTGTGCTGATTCTCCAGGCCTTTTCCAACAGCAGGGGCTAGCTAGTGCCAATTTCTAGTGCCAGCTTGGTAATGAAAGGTCACACGAATTCCTTTCTTCCAGATTTCCACTTTCTCAAGGAGGGCAGTGAGGAGAGCCCCTACAAGGTGAGTCATGATCAAAACCCTGCCTCCAATTACAATTATTAAAGCTATGATTCCTCAGTGAATTTATTAATCGAAGTCTCTGCACAGCAAGATCTTTAATTTGACATAAATCCTTTCAAGTGACCTCCAAACCTGGGAACAAAACCAATTTTCCTCCTCCCAAACAGTTTCAACAATAGCCAAAACCTTCCTTGCACACAACAGAACGGTAGGAATTAAAAGTGATGAAATACAATGGGGGATGGGGGGAGGGAAGAAAACTCCCAACAATGATTATTTTGTAAAACACTATGTTAGGCAAGTCAATATGCTTGCTGCTCCAGTAGGATTTGCCCTGTGTATTTTGACCCTAGCAGCAGTTGCACAGCTGCAGACAGTCTGCTCCCCAGGTAGCAAGTAAAGACAGTGACCTGCTCTTATCCCAGGTGCGGCTGTTCTCCAAAATGACTTAAATATAAGCAAATCCACCTACAACTGCCTTGGAGTTCATCACAGAATTTCTTAGCTTAGGCACAGCAAAAAAAAAAAAAACCCAACCCAAAACCAGTTATAAGGGTCCCCTTGGGACACTGTGACTTTGCTGGGAGGACACAGTCTGCTACCACTTGCAGCCACAAAATGCTGTTCATCTGTTTCTTAGACAAGCTGCCTCCTTTAGGCAATACACCTAGGAGTGACATGCAACACCAGAAACACTTATTTGCAGGCACCGCTTTGCCCTAAGAACAATCAGAGCCTAAAGGAAGAACAGAAATACATTTTGTATTTTCCAGATAGCGTATTAATTTTGCAGGTCCTGTCATGCTATCTGCAAACCTCAAGAAGCCATTGCTTATGCCACACTGTGGGGCTACACTTCCACCCTCTTCTGACAATCTACCCCCTTGTGACCCTATTGTGATGGAGAGGGCTAGGACATGGGCACCTCAGTGAGCACAGGTGGTCACTACACAAAAGAGCTGAAAAAGCAACAATTAAGGGAGGTAGAGGGACAAGTTTTATCTGTGACTTGACCTGAAACTCAGACATAGCTTCTATTCCTGGCACTCCTGCTGAACTAACAGTAAGTAACACGGGCAGATCTCATGCTCCTTCCATGCCTCGATTTCCCCATTGCTCAAATGTGTGTGCAGGCACATAAAGCAAGAGGAAAAAAAGACAGTTTAAGTATAAACTGGCTTTGGACGTGCCTAGTGTGAAAATCCTATGTTTTCCACCTCTGGATTATAATCACATTGCTCAAGTAAACGTTGGAGCTACTTCTTCTAGGAAGTCTTTGAGCTGAAAGAGGCCTGAGATTTTCAGAGTGATGACAAAACTCTTATTTTTTCACTCTTAGCTTTTTGGCTGGAAAGACATCTAGACTACAGAAAGCCAGGATTTTACTTCTGAACAGCAGTTAGACCAAACCATTTGGCTCCTCCAGGCCAAGGCCAGTCTGGAAATTTCCCATTAAAACCTTACGATGGAAAGATTAGATTAAAAGTGTGCAGTTGATGAACAAATACTATTTCCCCCTGAAGTCCCCAAAGGAGATCACATATCATTATCACCTTTTTTCAAGCGGAAAAGGGAGGAACACATGATGGAGGCCTCTTGCCGCACGTCAACCAAAACACTCGCAACAGCACCAGGAACAAGATCTACTTTTGCTGTATCTCAGCCTAGCGTGTGCCCAAGCGGTTTGGGTTTTTGTCTTTTGGTTTTGTTCAGTTGTTAAAACTACCGATCTAAAGATCCACGTAACTCCGCTGCTGCTTCAGATTATGTGCTGCTGCCTCAGAGTTGAACAGAGTTGCCACCTGTGCCCAGGTTTTGGCAGCAGCGGGGCTGCAGGGCGGCCGCTGTGAGGAGAAGGGCCAGCTCACAGCCAGCCGGTTCCAGCCGGTTCCTCAAGGGCCCCACCCAGCCTGCCAGTGGAGCTGGTGCTGCCCTTGGTAAAACATTCTCCAGAGAGGGCTCAACGCCCCACAGGCAGCCAGGAGTGAGGGGAAAAGTGTGAGGAACAGCCCTGCCGGCAGAGGGAGCTCGGGCCGCCGGAGCAGGGATCCCCCCGGGGCCGCCCGGGAAGGTGTGAGGGGGAGGTTATGGCGGGCCGCAGCCCCGCTCACCATCATCCGGCGCCTCCCCGGGCAGAGGAGGTGGGAATGAAGGAGCAAAGATGGGCCTGGGGTGGCTCAAAGAGAGGGGGGAGGTTGTTTAGTTTTTGCCTTTGTTTCTCACCATCCTACTCTATTTTAATTGGCAATAAATTACATTAATTTTGCCTAAGCCGAGTCTGTTTTGCCCATGACAGTAATTGGCAAGTGATCTCCTTGTCTTTATCTCAACCCACGAGCTCTTTCGTCTTATTTTCTCCCCCGATCCTGGTGAGGGGGGAGGCAGAGAGTGGCTGGGTGGGCGGCTGGCAGCCAGCCTGGGTCAACCCACCACATGAAGTTAGCCTGCTTTGCCGGCATGCGTATCGAGATTAAATAAAACCACAAAAAATCACCCACCTCTGTCAAAGGCAATCCCTAAAAGGGACTGGGCACAAAAAGCCCACTGAACGGCCACTTTTGCTTCCTTTATACAGAAACCACAAGGCCATGGGGTCAATCTTAAATTTAAAGCTCTACTTACACTTGTCTATTAAAGCAGAAAGAAGCTGGAATTACTCATAATCTGAAGAGACAGTGAGCACTGTCGCAGAATCACTGACTTTCCCACCAGACATTCTGCTGTCATACTGTCAGACACTGCAGTTCATTTCTGCCCGCCAGCCTCCATACCTCCCCAATAAGCAGAAAATAAATTCCCGAGTAAGACACTGTAACACACTGCACACAATCAGATTAGTGATACCTACCTACACTAAACATGATTTCACACTAGAGAAAGAAAGCCATCTTCCCAGGTTATTATTTTGGCACAAATTGGTTTTTGATTCAGTCATGCTGGGAAAACACAAGGAAACAAAGAAAAGGAAGAGTTCTCAAAAATTAAAGTAAATTAGTTCTTAATGGAGAACAAAAGTCGTCCTCTAAATTTAAAACTACCATTAAATGCTAATAACAAAAACATGGGCCCAGTTACCTTTTGAGTACAAGCTTTCCATTTTATGGTATTTACTTTAAGAAACAGCATAGCACGTCAGATACTGGACAGGCCAGTAATCTGTAGGGTGGGAGAGATGGGGAGGATGCACTGTAGTGTTGTAAACTCTTAAAGAAGAGAAGCTGTGAGTATTTGTGGATTTCTCCTCTTGCACACCTAATAAATGAGCTCCTGGCTCAGTGTGCTTTGCTCACACGTAAGTGAACGGACTGTGAATTGTCATGAACTCCCAGCTCGCATGATGAGTAGGGTAGACAGAAAGACCAAACAACTGAGTTTATATTCAATTATATTGACAAGCTTTCCTTTGCAAAACCAGGTTAACAAGAAAAAAAAAAAAAAGGAAAAAATCACTGGCCTTTTCTGTAGAAAGTAAAGTGCAGGATAGTGTATTCTTACTAAAAGATGTCCCTTAGATGCACATTAAATTACACTGATTATGGAACAAGAACAAAAGGCCCCTCAAGTTTCTTAGAGTGTTGCTGAGAATATCTCCACTACATTGATCCCACTGGAAGTCTTTTTTACATTAATTTCAAATATCAAGTGACATGGTTCTTTATTGGTTGTCTGAGGTATGCAGTGCTTATTTACGATACAGAAACAGACTTTCTCTATAGAAAAAAACAGGCATTAGAAATGCATATTACTTAGCTGCTTTTTATTCTAGAGGATGACACACAACTAACTTGCAATCTAAAAAAAAAAAAAAAAGCCTACAATTTTTACGCCAGTGATCAATGTTTAGCTTACTTTTGTTATAAATATAATATCAAAGTGATATTATCCAAGGATTTTTAAGCACTATAAAAACTCTGCTAGATGGTGCTTCATCATAGTCCTAACCAGACAGGTCAGAATATTAAACACATTTTGCTAGGACAGGAGATGGAAAGAGAAAATTAAGGGCATCTCTCTCCCATGTCATACAACCATATCTGTGCTTCACAGCACAGCGTAAGGCAACAAATAAACAAATGAGCACCAGCACAGGCGTCTACATTCACAAAACATTAAGCAGCCCCCAGGGAGATATCTGCTTAGTTCCAAAGCAGGAGAATTGGGCATCCCAGTGCATCTCATCAGGGCTCATTAGGGCTTATTAACTCCTGGAGATAGCTTCAGCAACAGCCTGAGCATCCCACAATTGTACTTTGTTACATGGTGTGACACACTGATACCAATTTAGCTACAGCCAGGAGTGGAGACTGCTTGCTTCCTGCTAAGCATTCTTTTTCCAGGGTAAAAAAAGACTTTAGGGCCAAAGCTATTGTTTTTCTTCTGTTTACATGGCATCAACATGCACTGCTCCGTGACTAGAGCTTATAGGGACTTTGACACACTGCTAATTAACAACAGCATAGTTTATATCAGCACACAAACTGGCAAGAGGTGCTTTCTGAGTTTGCTCTAAAACTTCATTTCAGAGAAACCAAAGGAGTGTGGAAATGCAAAGGTCAAGGAACACAACGCTAAAAAGAGACTTGGACTGCTCTGTGTCACAAGAACTGGCTGCATAGATCCTTCATGAGCTTCCTCCAAACGCCCATAGACTCAAAGGAACAGAATAAAGCCATGCTTCATCTTTGACACCCTGAAAAGAAAACGCCAGCGCCCACCTGCATAAATCACTAAGAAAGCAAACTGGTAACAGAAGCAAGCTAAAAAAGCACATAAGAACACCTAGTGGAGAGGAAAGAATAAAAGAGCAAGAACTGCTGGTGACATGGACAACACCGCAACATAAGATCTCCAGCAGTGTTAAAACCAGCTTTAAGCAATGGCTTCAAAACACCCTGCTCCCTAGTTGGTTTCTCCTTCCATGAATCCCTAAGCAAAATAGTTACTTGTATTCTTTCTTCACTAATATAAAACTTAGCACTTTTCCTACGATTGCTTCACAAAAAAATTCTAACAGTAATCACGTGACAGTATTAAATCTCATTTCCCCCATCACAGAGCTTCTATACTGGAGGACAGAAACAAGCCCCACAAGTGCAGGGAAAGACTGTTCATTTATCAGTCTGCACTACCACATCCTCTGACCTATTTTATTACTAAAAATAGTCCCTCTTAGGTCACTGCTGCAAATTGAATTCTGCTGCTTCATTGCCCACTGCAATCTCACAGAACTGCATGCTGCCTACACACAAAACACTAAGTAGGTTAACTTATTCACTGCCACAGATGCAGCCATTCTTCTCATATGGATAAAAAGACAGACAAAAATAATTTTGCTTAAAACGTTTGAAATGTTTGCTGCAACGCAGTTTAAGCCCAAACCCAATTATTTATATTGCATTGTGAATATAAACATATAAATGGTTGGCCTTGCTTCCCATTTGCCCATATTTACAATATGTTTTTCAGTATTTTTCTTGCAAAATACATTTTCAGAGACATTCAATGTCACAAGTGATGGAATAGCAGCCTCAATGACCTCTAATGATCAAAACCCCTAAGAGGAACAACAGTCAAGTCTTTCTCATTAAGCCCCCTCACTAAGTCTAAGACGACACAAAAAAAAAAGTGGGAATAAGTCAAAATGTTCTGAATTAAAAAGAAAACACCTCCTTTCAAAAGGCCAGTACTCTGTATTTGTAATTCTCAATCCAAAGCATCTCATGATTATGACACCTTGAAGCGAGCTGGCAGTTTCTGACCCAACAGACACAACATAAAAGAGAGGAAGAGGAAGGCATGAATTTGACAGAGCAAGAACTTATTACAGGATCCTAAGCAGGAGACTGAAAAAGGTATTATCAACCACTTCATGCTTATTACTGAAAAAAACATAGAAATATGTGACGTC
Source organism: Chroicocephalus ridibundus (assembly GCF_963924245.1). Taxonomy (NCBI): domain Eukaryota; kingdom Metazoa; phylum Chordata; class Aves; order Charadriiformes; family Laridae; genus Chroicocephalus; species Chroicocephalus ridibundus. The sequence goes on from NC_086287.1 coordinate 16,615,808, forward strand.
CTTGCTATTTTATTTGAGCTACACAGAATAAGATTAGCATAGGCATGTTTCCCTGGGCTATTATCGCATCTTCATTTCATTACTTCAATAGATTCCCAATCTTAAACAAACACACCCAAAAAACCAAACTCGAAGATCAAAGACAAATGACTCATTTCATGTCAGCTTTTTGCTTAAACCACTGAAAATACTCTTGGGAATTTCTTAGTATGCAGCAGAGGCACACAGAGCTGAACCATTCAAATGATTCATGGCCTCATTAACCTAACTTTATTGTTATTTAGTTATGAAACCAAGTTTCCCACTTCCTGCTATTCTAAAGGTAACATCTGCCAAATCTGGGCTTTCTTGTCAGAGAGAAAATCCAATGCCTTCAGGAGACAAAACAGTCTTAGCTCTGCCTGAGTTTCAGCCAGGGTGATTTCCTGAGATGCTGGGGGCACTGTGGGTGACAACTTATGTGAGAAAGCCATGTCCTCCCCAGCTGATAAACATGAGCTGAAATACACGCAACCCATCACTACAAGAAGAACCACATAGCCTCTTATCAAGGATACATGAAATGTGCTCACAGAAAAAAAGGAAACCAGCCTTGCCAGCCAAGGTGCAATTTCCTATTGTTTGAAGAGTCACAGAATACACACTACAAAGCAGCCTGGGTCCGCATCTCCGATAATCCTGAGCTCCAGATTTTAGACATCTTGCTAGGGCTTGACTAGGAATTAAAAAAAAAAAAGAAAAACAAAAAAACCCAAAAAAACAACCAAACTGTTTTCTTATTTCTAGCTAGTAGGTCAAGGTGAAGTTGGTCTGATGATATATATTTTTCAAAGGTATACTACCCACTTCAGTATCATCAAGTCATAGGGTACAGGTGGCACACTGGAGATGCCTGGCATATGTGGACAGTTGTTCTTAAATGAACCTGTTATTTTCTGAAAGGCCAGTTAGTAACCACAATGCAAGAGAGATGGGTATTAAGTTATTTACAGGATCTGGACATGGAGTCCTCATTACTTTTTATGAGAATAAGCATGTTTCATAGTTTTAGTCTGCATAACTAATGAGTCCTCTCAACAGGAATGTTCTTTTAGGCCTTTAGACTCTCCGAGACGCTATAGCAGTAACTGCCTTTTATTTCTTACGAGATCAAAAAAGAGAGTCAAGTTGGAACTCAATGCAGTCACTGCACTTCAAAGATACATTAGTTCATTCTCTTCATGAACTCTGCCAGTAAAACTTCTGCTGTACAGCACCTTCCTCTATTAGAAATCCCATTTATAGAAATAAGACTATTCTCAGAGAGATATGATCAAAATACTCTGAGGTCCTATGACAGATTATTCAACAGGTCAGATAGTTTCTTGTGCTATGATTGATGTTAAGACATCATTTCCACAAGTATTTAACTACCTAATTAACAGTATGGTCAGCAGTGTGGAAGTATCTTAACCTTCTTGACTATGGTTAATATCACACTTTGCAAGTAAAAATTTAGTGTAAGTTTGCAAACCAACTGAATACTTGCCAAGACAAAAACCAGAACGATGGTTTATGAAGCTCTAAAGTCTTCCAAGACCTAGCTAAACTGTTCTTTATGGATCATTAAGATAAAATCTGTGCAGCTTTCCAAAGTGCCTGGATCTAACATGGATTTAAAAGTGTGGTGGAAACACACAGGCACCACTCCTACTGAATTTTGGGGGAAAGAGTAGGAAATTCTATGATTCTATGAAATATGTAATCCATTTTGGGCTAAAGGTAAAAGACAAAATGAAACAACATAAGATTTTTCAAACTATATTTCTGTCCCCAGCCATGCAGTTTACCATTTAAAACTTCAGCCAGTTCATCGTTTAGGCTGGGTCCTGCATGTCACTATCTTCTGACTGTAGGGAGCTGCATAATCAAGTCTTTTGCGTTTCAGCATCTAAGAAAATTTAGGATTGTTACCAACCATCTGTTAAGTCCACACCAATCAGTGGTACTAATTAAATGAACTGCCATATCTTAACTTCTATCACAGCAAATTATGAATTACAGAAATATTGGCACAAAGACACAAAAGGCACTTTGAGACCTGAACAAGCACTCGGGTTAGGTGAAGCAGCATGTGAGTACCTAACTCAATATGACATTTTTACACCCACAGCCCACGGTGCCTTCCACGCTTCCGCCACTTTTGCAAGTGGTGGGCACCTAAGTTCATCTGGCTGAAGGCCCAAGTAAAGCCGGGCACAGGTCAGTGCATCACTTGGGTATTCTGCAGTTTGATCAACAACTGAGCTGTGAAGCTGTTTTGAAACAGGCGTCAAGTCTGTGAAGAACAGAAGTTGCTCCTTGTAGCCAAAAAAGTCACACCACCTTCTCATCCAGGAAAGAAAAATACTTGAGGTTGAAGACCCCATGGAACTATCACTGCTCAGAATATATAGAAGAGGCTGTCAGCTCATATTCACACTTGGTGAAAAAAAAAAAAAAAAAAAAAAAAAAAAAAAAGACTTAGCTGCCATCACACACTCCATTTTGAACACCTGCAAACAAATGCTAAACCAGCAGGACACCACCTTCTGCTATCAGTGTTTTACCTCATGCTCGCTCGCTCTCTTTCTCCAGAAGCGTTACTTCAGTGAAGAGACCCCATGGAAACCTCCACATTTCCTAACACCTATGAGAACACTTGTAAAGTAGCTGCATGATATAGGTGCCAAATCATCGGTTGCAAATCCATCTCATCTGCCTTAGTCTCCAACAGCTGCAAAATTAAAAATAGCTGTCATAGGCAAACCACAACTGAAGATGAGAATGTTTGTTCATTTATTTCAGGCTGATAATGGTGTCACTGTTGACATGTTTGGGCTCTGAAAGGAGCACTAATGAGGAAATGGACAAAATTATAAAGGCAGAATAAGGAACATTCTAAAATAGGAATGGGAAAATTACCCTCCTTTTAAATTTACATGGAAAATCTGACTAGCCATGACAAAATAATATGCTTATTTGGCTCTTTGGTATGAATTCCTTTTAACTACAAGCAAAGCAATCATTTAAAGTAGCATTTTCAGCTCTTAAAAATTGTTTCTCACCCTAACCAAATGAGAGTATTTTATCAGGTGTCAAAATTATATGCCTTCATTGCCTCCTCATGACTCGAGAGAGACATGGTGAATAAGGAATGGAATAGTATTACTGCAGAATTTACTCTCTTGCTTTTAGTCACTTCCTGACAAACCCTGACATTACAAGATGCTTTCCGTTCACAGAAAAGGAGCCTTCTGCAAGAATGAGAAATTGCATTTTATCTCGTGTAGCAGCAGTATTACCTATGTGCCCTGTGTATTTTTGCTGTTATGCTGTCTATAAAACCACTAAAATATAATTCTCATTTTGTGAGCCAAAGACAGGGTAGGGAGCGTGCACAAAGACTGCTGTGGAGTCCGCCTGCTTCATTCATAAAACAGCAGTAGTTGCTATGTAGCTAAATGCTGCAAGGGAGCTATTTGGGAAGGAGAAGGTGTTATTTTCATTAGGTGAATCCCTATGCATTAGTCACATATTTATCAGATTTTCTCTAGTACTAATTAGGCATGCAGTCAAACCTTGGGTAACCCAAGGTCAGTCCTCTCTCTTGGGGCTGCAAGACAGGTTTCTTAAATCCTTGGCATGGTAAAGAGCCATCAGTGCAACTGAAATTTCCAAATCATTTCTGAGCAACGGCTTCCCACCACTGTGCCACAGCGAACAGATACCTCTGGAAAGGGCCAGGTTCACTGAAAGGATACCTGACATCCAGGAGGAGGAAAACAGCCAACTTTCAATTATCTGCATCCAACCATGAAAGGCATCTCTGGAGGCCTCTGGATAAAGACGCTTCTAAAATATACAGAATTAAATGCTGCTAAACAGAAAAGCATCAGGCACAAGTTGATCTATGCGCTCACAGGTACATGTAATGATCTTATGAGGCATTACACCCTAGCAAAGTCTTGCACGTTCAAAGATAGCTGAAGAGCGGCCACTGACAATGTGCCCCTTCAAACTGGATCCCTGCCAGGCCTGTAAAGAGCACAGATACAGCTATGGTTTTCGGAGGGGAAATTCTCCTGCTGCCCTGCAGCCAACGACAGTAACCCCCAGGGCTGCACTGATGCCTGAGGCTATGCCCTCTGCACAGGGAGCAAATTCAGAGCAAGGTTTGTACTCAGCCTCAGTGTACACTGAAGCCATAAATATAAACCTTAAATATGAAATCATATTCATACAAACACAGCTTATCACTGTGATTACATGGGACTACACCATTTTTTGGCCATTGCTACATGCCAGGATAACACAGGAGTTAGTATTTGGACCACAGCATAACACAGACGATTAAAGAAAAACTTGCCACTGAAGCTGTTTTTCACAGTCACTTCCTCAGAGGATGTTCTGACCACTGTAACACATTTCACCTTTTTAGTTTCATCACTGCATTTAAATATTGCGTTTGAAGAGCAGAAATACTTCTAAAACAGGTGAGAAATAAGCAGGATCTTCACTGAGATCCACTTACTATGCATTCAGAGTTGAAGCAGAATCTCGGTAACTATTTTAAGGTACTAGACTTTTGGTCAAGTTTGTATCACTCACTTGTTAGTTAAATTTGAGTATGACTGTCCCAGAAGCAAGAAGCTATGTAAGAATTAATTTTAAGAGCTTTATGGAAAATAACCAAGATTTGCATACACCGCTTAAGTGCTCATGAAAATGTTGCTCATTCTCAGGATTATAACATGCATGCTGGAAGCCTCGCTACGTCACTTCGGCTATGTGTCTTGAATCTGGCAAAGATACCCAAAATATCTGCCTCTTGGAAATTACACATTCCACCTCTCTACCCAGCAGAAAGTGCTGTGTTTTCAACTATCACATTTACACAAAGTTTTTACATGTTTCAGACATAAAGCCAGTATATTTCCTTCTTCTTGGTCATCTTCATGATACCTATTTCAACCTCGCGTGATAAAGATAGAGCAAATTTGGTAGAATGATTGCCCAAAATGAAATGCCTTGCTGGTTTATCAGGAAAGTGAAGCACCTTTTGTGCTTTTTACAAACCTGTTCCCCCCCTTCTCCTTTGTTGCTGCTGTTCTGAACCAACCCACTGATGAAGACAGAGGATTTGCACATGCTGGAGGCTGAAGTCTTACTTATTTACAGACCGCTGCTCCTTTTGTGCAGTGCAGCTTGCGGTACTCTGAAGAAACATCCACTACTCTGAACGATTACATACTCCATCCTCTTTCTGGGTCAATACATCATGCACATATATAAAATGATCCAGTTGCTTCCTCTAAGGGTTAAAGTAATAAAGCAACTGCCTGGATATACTTGGTTCTGACATTAGAATTAACATAAATAGTCGACAATTACGTAACGAAGGGGCTGCAATCTGGACAGAAAGTAAGAAGCGACTGAGGAATATTACTATATAATCATCCTGCATCACCAGAATATGAAAACAGTAAAAAATCAAAAAGGAATATCCAAAGCCAGTGACCAACCTGATACACCATAAGGACCCTATCATCCACTGTGATGGAATTCAGACTGCCTTAAGAACTCAAGAAGTTGGACCCCCAAAGACACATGTGTACAGAAAATGAATAATCTTAAAATAACTCTAAAAATCTTGGCTGAAATCACTCAGATTCCATGCAAGTGTCACGCATGTCAGTTACCACAAAAGCGTACACCAGAAACATTCCAGAGCAGTAAGACAACTAACACGCACCATCCGTGTTTAAAAGCTGCCAGACACAGGTTCACTAGTTGTGAAAGAGATCAAGCCTTAAACTTATACTTACAGTTATAAATTGTTGATGGCAGCTGACTAGACTAGAAGTGAGCGAAGTTCATTTCCAGAGAGACTTATTTGGCACAGTTCCACGGGGGCTTTTTAGCTATTGCTCTTGCTAGGGGAAAGCCTAATAGCTGAAATCCAGCTCCTCCAAGCCACGGAACAGCTTTAAAAAAAAACATATAAAAAAATAAAAAATACAAAAACAGACAGATCATTGCACCATGCAATCCAAACTTAACTTTCCCACCGTATATAATGTATCGCACGTTCTTGCACTGTTTTGTCAGCAATTTCCTTCAGCGTAGTTTCTCTGTATTTAGGGATAGAAATAGGTACGTTAGAGAAAGTACCTATTAGATCTACCCCAAGCTGAGGGGAAAATATTTCATTAGATGGAAGCAATTTCTGCTTAACATTTGCTTGCTTAAATTAAGGGAACAAAAATTATTTTTTTTTAAGCTTCTGCATCTAGAAATGCCTTTCATTTTGCATATCACGTACAGAATACCAAATGGAGGCGTGTTATACTATAGAAGGCATTTATTCATCAAGTTACAGCTTTGCTGTACTGCAGCATCATCAAGATTTTACTGTCTTGGCCAAGTGTTTAACAGCTTACAACGTGACTCAAACTTGACTTCAATCTTGATTCTTCTACCCAACACTAATGCGGCTCAGTAGACTATTTTACAGTGCTATATAACAGACTGGAAAACAGCTCTTCACAGCATAAAATACCTGCTTTGTGCCTGGGGTTTTTTTCTGTGGAGCCAGTACACAAGAAAACAAGTCATCCCACTGGATAAAGCAGAGAAACTGCACTTCAGACAAGTTGTGTCTACAGAATTGTCGCCCATATAATCCCTGCCATACTTGTCCTACACTTTTGTAAGGAGATCACAAAATTTTGATCTATAATTTTTGCCTAGGCTTTAGGGTTGGAGGTAGGAGCACATATCCTAAGACTTTACACTGGACAGTAAAACAAGGTTTCAGCCAGCCAAGCAGTGTGGATCTAGAACTCTGTTAACAGAGGAAATGAAAAAGCTATCTAATTCGCAGCCACATGGACTCCAACGAATGTTTGATGAGGGTAAGATGGAGTGTGGCATGGTGACTCAAGCAGGTTTTCGTTCCCCTGGGCCCACCACACAGTTCATTCAGCACTCTCAGCTGTGCAGCCTGCAGGCTCAGCATCTCCAGCAGACAAAGTACTCTCGATCTCTGCTGCCCCTGCCCCAGATATCCAACTGAGTACCTTCCAATGTAATTCCAAGCATAAAGAAAGCATAAACGCGTTTACTATCATTATGTTGTAGGTGACTACGCTGCCATACTTTGGTATCTCAAGCTGAACTATCAAGAACAGTCCTGAAATTCTCTAACCCTTAACTCTTATGGTCAGAGATCGCCAGTTGTGGACATACATCCTTCCTAAGGATTAGGGTGAAACTCAGCACATTCGTTTATAGTCAAGGCAATTACCAGGTTTGTGCTCCAGCCCTGTGGACTTAAATGAATGCACAAAGTCCCTGAAATAATACAAGTTCATTGTTCTTAGGCTTTAACTGCTCATACTGAATTTACAAGCCAGCATCAGGCAGAAGCTACCAAAAGGTCTTTGCAGAAGGAAACAATCCTCAAAGTTATTAAGCAACAGCTTTACAAACCATAAGGAAGCTAATAACTGCAAATATACAGAAATACAAAGCCTATGACATGGGATACTTGAAAATTAGGTACATCTCATACTTCAAGAGAGTTACAAAACATCCATTTCAATTAGGATACTTTAATGGTAGCTACCCTAATTACCTACAGGAAGGAAAAAAAACCAAACCACTCTTGTTCGATTTCCAGCATGTAATTTGCTTGCTGGGGAATCCCTTTGCTTAATAGGTATCTGTGCTATTTTCCTTGCAAAGAACATGTTGCCATGGAGCACTGATCATGGTCATTAGTAAGTGATTCTGCCTTTCTGCTTCCCTCTTTTTCTTCTGCCTCTTTGAATTGCACGTCCTTCACTGGAGGGACAGCATCTTATGACGTGTTAGCCTTAACCTTTTGCTAGATATGCAAGGCAAATTTATAGTGAGCTGTGATTATATTTGTTTTGATTTCAGTGAATGGTCTCATCCAAAAGCTGCTCTTAAAAGTCTTTCCCCATTTTTCATTGGCACTTTGCTTTGACAGAGTGGAATTTCCTTTCCTTAGAGTGAGAAGGTGGCAGATGGGAGAAGGAGGATCTGAGCAGACAGAGAAGCACTGCACAAGACTCATGCTGAACTTGTCAACAGAGCAAGATTTCTTTACTACAGTGCTTTAAAAAAAGTATTAAAGTGGCTGCTTCATTATTCAACAAATCTACAAGGGCTATACAGTTGCATTCAGGCTTTTTTATTTTAGGGTATCCAGAATTTACCTAGGAAGAATCTTGCCTTGCAGTTAACCCAATCAACAGTGTACTGTCAAGAGTGAAGGAATGTGAGTGACAGCAAGCCATCATACTACTTCTGCTGTAAACAGCTGGCAACACAAGGCTTGGATGTAAGCAGAATACATTTGGACTCCTGCCTCCTTTCTGTAGTAGGTGGCAAAATGAGTCTCAGGGCCCCTCAAAAAAAAAAAACAAAACAACTCAAAAATAGGGTGAGTGGTCTTGGAACAGAAGGATATCAAATCCTGACACCTTTACATTTTTTCTCTTTTGGGCCTACAGAAAAAATTCACGTGAGCATTAAGGTTATAAGCGGACAGATGCACCCAAAAAAGCAGCACAGACTAACAACCCTGATTAGGTCTCCATTCTGGCACAGGGGAACAGGGAGATTTGCAGCTGCCTTCTTCCTGCCTGGCATTCCTGTATAGCAGAGGAACAGGAGAACTGCACTACTGGGACTACAGGAAGACTCTGGATGAAATAAGGATATCTAAAAGTTGCCTCCAGTACAAATCCTTTCATTACCCACCAAAAAGTCCTGCAATAGAGGAGACCATAGTCATGTTCAGTGACCACAAATCAGACTGCGAGAGGGCCGTCCAACAACTCACAGTAGGGTACAGAGACTAGTGAGACTTTTCCTCTCCTCTGTACAAAAGTAACGTAAATAAAGGAATTGCTTTTCTTGCCTAAGCAAACATCTACTTCTAGGAAAAGGCCAGAATTATGCATGTACTGGGTCTACATCACAGAGAACCAGTGAGTGCTAAAAATTTGTCATATGTAACACATCATCTCGCATGTTCAATGTGAAGCACGCATTAACATTATGAATTCATATGCAACTGTGATTTCAGAAATAGTCCCATTTTGAGGTATCAGTTACAGAACTCTCCTTGAAGTAAAGGTCACAGATTTGATCTACATTTGATGTATTACATCAGCAGGGAACAGTAACAAATTGTGAATTATTCCTATCAAAACTAGGGAACAATTTCTTTTACAGGAATTGCAAGTAAGCATTTATTAAATCGTTAACACAAAAAATACACATGTTGGCAAATGTAACGGCTACCAAGATTCTGTTAATACAGCAAAATTCAGCAGCCCATGCTGCAAAACAGTCCTTAACCATTGAGCATTGTGGAATAATTACTAAATTGGCCAAGAATACAAAAATACAGCATTGTTCACACATTAAGGAAAGTCATAAAATCAAGAGGCTTCTGAGGTAGAATACAGCCGCAGCTAGCACACGAAGAATGCAGCATCTGTGATTCCCTGTACAAGGTTGTTTGCGAAACTACACGAGGGATGGAACGGAACACGCTTGTTCCGTGGCCTTCCCTTGTGACGAATAGCAGATATGGGGACGAGATGGTACTACGGAACTGATAAGCGGCCTACACGCTACCCGAGCCAACATTTCATCAAATGTTGATGAAATGCTGTCCTTTTGTGCGAACTTTGCTCACCACAATGTACCAAAACACACCTCCATCCTGGAGGCTATCCGCCCCCGAGGTGTGAACACTCCTCCTTGAATACATTAATCATAATAAAAGTATGTATGACTAAAGTCACTCAAACTCCACTTTGAAGATAAAAAAATAATATAAAAATAGCCCAAGAGAGAGGGGATGTCAGGGAAGACACCATCGCGAAGAATTCCACCGCTGATTTCCGGGATCAGTCGACGGGCTGAGCCTCTCTTCCCCCCCATAGGGACGCCTTTGGGTAAGACTTCGATTACACCGAGCGCTTTCTCGGGGACTTAGAAATTTCTCTAGAGAATCTCTACCCTACATTTATAGCCAGGCTGTATCGTTTATAATTTTGTCGCGCGTTTGTATACTTAGCAATATCTTTATTTGCACGTGCTTTGCAGACAGTGTATTTATCACCGGCAATCCAAAAGAACCTGTATATCTGTTGTTTAAATAAACTGCACTGTTTAAGTAGCTAGTCGTTTAGCTTTCTCACTGAACGCGACCAAAACTTGAGAGAGGCCGTGCTAGTTCAGGAGTATGACTAGACTGAAGGTGCAGTCCACTATTAGTCTATCCAAATCGTAATAGTTTAATACACATTAAACGCGATTGGACCGATAGTGCTGAATTGGGCATCACTCAGAATTTAAACCTAGCCGCACCTAGCCTCCCACCTCGGTGAGGAGTGTTAGAACGCAAGGGGGTTTATCTTCTGCCAAAACCGCTTGGCCCCGTTTCACGCGACAGAATTTGGCGTAGTCGGCAGGATTGCCATGGATAAACTGCTGCAAAAATATGATTGTGCCCCTTCCCAGGCTGGGAAGGAGTGGGCCCAAAAATTTTGGAAGGATGAAGAGAAAGTGGTGGAACGTATTGAAGAGTGTCGGGTTTCACAGAAGCTCAGAGCGGGGAAAGGCAAGGGTGTGATTTGTGCTGTGTTAGGCGCCTGTTTATCTTGTGCACAACAAGAAGCTAGGGAAACCCCTGCTCCTAATCTGATTTCAGCTGTAGAATATTCAACCCTGAAATCGGAGAATGAGGTGCTGAAGTCATCATTAGCCTTGCAAAAGGAGACAGGAGAAAAATTAAGAACTCAAGTTGATAAGCTTGTGAGTGAGAATGAATGTTTAGGAAACCGGAATGCTCAACTTGGGAGTGAAAATCTCCAACTTAAAATGTTATTGGAAAGGGTGACTGGGCTCTTAGATAAAATGCAGCCCTCGACCCAGGTCCAACAGATTCGTAAGTTAATGTGTTATCCAAATTCTGGAACCCAGACCGGAGATTTTTTGTCTAATAGTGAGGATGACGAAGAAGATGAGGAGGAAAGGACTTTTACTTTGAAATCCCAAGTTTTTCCTTTACGTCCTCTGGTTAAAACTGAAACTGCGGTTGATGACGATGATGAAATTCACACCACTGTGCGTACCGTTCCATGGACACCAACCGAGTTAACAAAAATAAGGGAGAAATATTCGAGGCGACCAGAAGAGTCAGTTGTTGAGTACGTGTGGCGATTTTCTTCTGAAGGGGGGGACAGAATTATGCTGAGTGAGGAAGAAGCAGGAGATTCTTGGGGACCAGGAGTGTTTTTAACAACTGTTCCTGGTGGACCTCGCTGTCTTTTTAACCCCGTCGGTCAAGTAAGACCGAGCAGATTCCCTTTTCTTTTGTGTCTTACAGGAACCTTAGATGAACTGTACGTGGACAGGCGAACTGTTGCCACCTCACAACGACTGAAGAGAGAGGTGACTGGAATCTTAGGAACAGGACTGGGAGTCTTAAATAGTATAGATGCTGAGATACTTGCAAACAAACTAGTCACAACTACTAGTGATCTAGACAAAATAAAACATCCTCTACAGTCCTCTCTATCAGCATTGGGAAATCACCAATGGCTTTTATCGAATATATTGCCTCAGTGGGAGGAAACAGGTGAAAAAGACCATCAGCTGATCACAAATGCACTTGGTACAACCCAAAACAATGTTTCCTTGGCCCTTAGTTGTATCCAAGCCCAACTGTGGATGCAATCTATGACAGCCGCAATTATAAGGGAAGGTGAAGAAGGCACCTTGCCCACCGAAATTCGAAAAGTAATATGGGATAACGCAATTGAGTTTGAGAAAAAATTTCAATACTGGTGGTATCTGGTTAATTTCACCTATGATCCCACTGAGAGCAAAGCCACAGCTTTTGTCTTAACGATACGCAATGCCTCAGTATACACCATATACCCAATCATCGCACTGGGGTTGAATCACCATGGAGCTATACTCCATCCGGTAGAGCATAGAGTGTGGGCACAACAAAACGAGAATAAATGACAAACTGTTGATGTTGAAGCATGCATTTCACGAGATCAACAAGGATTCATTTGTGAGAGTAATACTCTCAAGGCACAAGACATTTGTCTTGACACCAACCAGAATGTTTGTCATTTTGAGATACAACCTGATGAAACCCCAGAAACTGTGCTTGTGTATATTGGGAAAGGGTGTGTTTGCATGAGGTCTCCCTGTACTTTTGTATTCGTAGATGACATAGCAGTAGATATAAGTAATAACTCAAATCTTTGTGTTTGTAACTTTACTAACATCATTGGATGTGACTTTAGTTATTCAGCTCCTGTTACGTCTTTTCAATTGCTACAATCTAATTACACATTGATTCGAGATTTGCTGCCTACCCCTATCGGAATGAATCTCTCACTAGTGAAGAAGTTGCTACAACACGATGAATTGAAGCGATTGTTGAAAGAGGCCCAAGAAAATGGACAAAGAACTCTGATTACTGTCCATCATGATGTTGAAGAAATACACCATGTACTGGAAAGGGTCAAGAGAGACGGAGGACATGAATGGTGGGACACCCTCTTTGGATGGTCACCAACAGCTACAGGACTTTTTAACAAGATGCTCCATCCTGTTGTTGTTTTACTAGTACTCACTGTATTGTGCTTTGCTTTGACAATTGTTTTGTATGTTAGACTTTGGATTATGATGAAACGCTTAACTCGCTTAATCACCCCACAAGAAGTATTTGCACTTGATATCCCTCGCCAAAAGAGGACATGTGATATTCCCCATCAGTATTGATTATCGTGGAGCTTGAGTGACTGTAGTCACGGGGTGGATTATGTGGAATAATTACCAAATTGGCCAAGAATACAAAAATACAGCATTGTTCACACATTAAGGAAAGTCATAAAATCAAGAGGCTTCTGAGGTAGAATACAGCCGCAGCTAGCACACGAAGAATGCAGCATCTGTGATTCCCTGTACAAGGTTGTTTGCGAAACTACACGAGGGATGGAACGGAACACGCTTGTTCCGTGGCCTTCCCTTGTGACGAATAGCAGACATGGGGACGAGATGGTACTACGGAACTGATAAGCGGCCTACACGCTACCCGAGCCAACATTTCATCAAATGTTGATGAAATGCTGTCCTTTTGTGCGAACTTTGCTCACCACAATGTACCAAAACACACCTCCATCCCGGAGGCTATCCGCCCCCGAGGTGTGAACACTCCTCCTTGAATACATTAATCATAATAAAAGTATGTATGACTAAAGTCACTCAAACTCCACTTTGAAGATAAAAAAATAATATAAAAATAGCCCAAGAGAGAGGGGATGTCAGGGAAGACACCATCGCGAAGAATTCCACCGCTGATTTCCGGGATCAGTCGACGGGCTGAGCCTCTCTTCCCCCCCATAGGGACGCCTTTGGGTAAGACTTCGATTACACCGAGCGCTTTCTCGGGGACTTAGAAATTTCTCTAGAGAATCTCTACCCTACATTTATAGCCAGGCTGTATCGTTTATAATTTTGTCGCGCGTTTGTATACTTAGCAATATCTTTATTTGCACGTGCTTTGCAGACAGTGTATTTATCACCGGCAATCCAAAAGAACCTGTATATCTGTTGTTTAAATAAACTGCACTGTTTAAGTAGCTAGTCGTTTAGCTTTCTCACTGAACGCGACCAAAACTTGAGAGAGGCCGTGCTAGTTCAGGAGTACGACTAGACTGAAGGTGCAGTCCACTATTAGTCTATCCAAATCGTAATAGTTTAATACACATTAAACGCGATTGGACCGATAGTGCTGAATTGGGCATCACTCAGAATTTAAACCTAGCCGCACCTAGCCTCCCACCTCGGTGAGGAGTGTTAGAACGCAAGGGGGTTTATCTTCTGCCAAAACCGCTTGGCCCCGTTTCACGCGACAGCATACATACATCTTTCACCATTGACACACCATACACCAAGTGTCCCTTGTGCTCATTTAGAAGTACAACGTGTTGCGGGGCTTTAAGAGATAAACCTTTCATCTTATTCAATTTAAAAAGACCTTGCAATGTTCAGAACTGGAAAAAACAGTACAAGAGAGGAGTATGCGGGAGGCAAAAGTTCAGGGGAAAAAAAATAGGAAGTTTGTAAGCCAAAGCAAATGTACTTTTCAAGCCAAGTAAGCTCCCTATTCAGAAAGAAACTATTATATGGATTTGTGTTGCTTGTCATCCTGCCCATTATCTCAGATGTCTCAACTCAGCAAGAGAGTACCTGGTGTCACTGAAAATCAAAGACATAGAGAAGACAACCTCCAGTTTACTATCTTTGACATTTACAGCAAAGCATCTGCTTACTTGGTCTATCTCTTGGCAACTCAAGATTTGTCACCAAGGTCATGAGGGGTTAAATATTTTTTTAAAATAATAGCAAAATGCCTAAAGAAGAGGAAGGGGAGATGGTTAATGATGTATCCTAATAGAAAAAATTCCACATGTTTTATTAAGTTGTTCTTTGGAGCATCATCCACAAGTTAAAAAAAGAAAGCTCATCAGGTTCAGAATCCTTTCTATTCAAAGTTTTCCTACACAGAAAAACGGAAACTGAAATCTTATAGCTGTGCATGTCCTTCACTCATCAGAAAAGGATCGTATCTTGCATTATGGAACATCTCATTGGCAGTGGTACTCCAGGGGATACAGAACAGCCTGATTCTCTTTTACGAGGTAAGAGGAGATTTGACAACAGCTTACAGATTTTTAAGCCAGTAGCACTGCAGGTCACATAATATCAAAACTCTGATAGTCTGCTACATTTTGTGAAGTTCCCCAGAGGAACCCACATCTGGGAAGGCCAAAGGAAGGGCCATAGAGAACATGGCAGTCATTCTCACAGCTGGTATAAGCATTGGAAACTTCGCTGTAGTACAGCGTCAAAAGAGCTGGCTGAAGGATTTCAAGAAAAGGCGTACAATGGCTGTAACCTCACACTGACAGAACAGCCCAACAGCTTCAACTCTTCCACCTATTGCCTTCCACCTTGCCCATCATAATCACTTCATAGTAATCCAGTAATTTGTTCCAATACAAGGCTCCAGCGCAGGGATATAGTAAGATGTTAAATCTGAACAAAAGGGAGAAAGAAGAGAGCTAAGCCTAAACATGAATTCATGGCATCACGTAAAGGCCTTCCTAGAAAATATTTAATTTCGCAAAACAGTGCTACAATATATAGAAGCAATGTTTAAGACAGAATCAATACATTATATATTGTCTTCTCAAGGTAATTATTCCATTAGATTTGTGGGGGGAAGGAGTATTTAGGCCAGAACGCTTATTAAGCTAGGGAAAATGTCACTATCTCTTCTAAAGAAGAGGGGAAAAAAGGCGGGGAGGGGATAAAATCTATCAAGAAGGACATAGCATACTATAGTTTTGGTGGCTTTTGTTGTAGCTGTTGTTGGTTGTGTTTCTTTGTTTTTAAGAACACTGACAGGTGTGCTACCATCTTTAGCAAGTTTAGAGCTATCACGATCAAATATGTAGGTAATACAGGCATTTCACTCCTCAAAGACTGATGGTCACCAAGACCTTTATATGTAGCAGAAGTCTCTTACTTCATTCAGCTTCCTGCTAACTACAGTTATGTTTAAAACCATGCCATGAACAACTACAACATGCTTGACCTGATTCCTGTTTGATTTACTTCATCAGCATGAATATATCAATCCTTCTCACTGCTCCACAAGAAATATTATGTGCTGTGTTAGATGTCTCTTAAAGCCCCGTTCACTATAGCTTTCAGTTCTTCTCACTTTCTCACTGTTCAAATAAACCCGACAATCTAAAAATAAAATGAGGCGAAGACATTTCTCAGAAATAATAAAAGTCCCTCAGAGAGTCTGCAAATAGCGCAATAGTGAAACAAGTCTCAAAAGCACTTTTTATTTTAATTACTTTGTTACCTCGCTTCCATAAAGAAGTGTTTGAGCTAAACAAGTTCAAATGGCAAAGACAAATAAAGGGTAATTTTTCACAAATATGCCAACTTTTTATCTCTGGTTTAACTGCAAGGACAGGTGACATTATAGGGGGGATCTGCTACAGGCCATCCAACCAGGAAGACCAAGCAGATGAGGCCCTGTATAGACAGATATGAGCAGCCTCACATTCACAAGTCTTGGTCCTTATGGGCAATTTCAACCACCCCAGTATCTGTTGGAGGGACAACACAGCAGGGCATAAGTAATCCAGGGGCTTCCTCGAATATGCTGATGATAACTTTCTTCTCCAAGTGACAGAGGAGCCAACAAGGAGAGGTGCCATGGCTGGACCCTGTTCTCACCAACAAGGAGAAGATAGTGAGGAATGTGAAGCTCAAGGGTAGCCTGGGCTGCAGGGATCATGAAATGGTGGAGTTCAAGATCCTTAGGGCAGCAAGGACGGAGCGTAGCAAGCTTGAATGGCTTCTTTTTTGTTAATAGTAAGTAAACCAATCTTTGCTTGCTAGCTAATACCTCCAGATTTTCTCTACCAGAATTTCCACTACCTTCAAGTTCAAAGTCCTAATTCCTAAAGTGGGAAAAGAGGGTCTTGCCCTTATGGAAAGCTGGAGGAACAATTCCCCATCCACCTTGGTTTACAAAAGCTTCAAGAAGCCTGCTTTCATGCATGCATTTAGTCCTGTGCAACTACAGTCATGCAAGGGATGTGTATTGTCCCAAAAGTATCCCTGTTTCAGCACCAGTCTTACAATATTTCACATGTGTCCTTATGGCATCATCTCTCAGACCTATGTAACTGTCAGCATCTCTGCCTTCAGCTTTAATTTTTATAAGCATTTTCTGACCTTCATAACTAAGAGAGCAGTTGGAGAACGTGACCAAAATGCATTGTAAAATCCAAAAACTGGTCAGCAAAGATGACAACTTTGATACGTGCATTTCTGAAAAACCCCTACTCATGGTCAAGGCAATTTCAAAAGTTAAGAAAATCCCTACTTTAGATGTTTTTATTAAGCCAAAAGCTACCTACAGTATTTAAGATGGTGTAAGACACGCACACACAAAATATCATAAGAAAAAAGCTTCAGAGATTATTCACTCATAGCATGTAACTAAGGTAGGTCACATATATTTATTTGAGCACTGACAGGAAAATTTCTTAGTGCTCCATAAAGGAGCTGGATAGTGAGTACACACAAACATGTGGGTGTCATTGCAAGGCCGTACAGCAAGATATTCACTCCTGGAGAGCTGCAAATGCCACAGCACACTAAGGGCACTCCTCACGCCAGCTTTCTAATATAAACCACCTTTCCCTCCTGTCAACCCTTAAGTTGCAAAAATGTCTACTCAATGATACACTTTCAAGTGTTGAGGTTGTTGCACATACAGAACCCAGAATTATCAGCAGAGCTTACTTAGGCGTAGGACAGTACTGAAGCCTTCATTTGTTGTACTCCCAAGTGCTCTCAGCACTTTGCTGGCCTTGTGCTTTTATTTCAGTGAGTCTCTCTCCTGTATGCTCTAGATGACTCCCTGAAGCCAGACATCTGTCCTTCCTTTTATTTCATTTTGTAGCCAACAAACGCTTAATCTTTCTCTGGTGAGCAAGGGTGACTACTTTTTTTACTCCTGTTTGTTTGCTTGAAAATTAAGATAAATATACCTTAGGTATATTGGATATATTTTTCTTCTCCTTTAAAGTAATTGCTACACTTAAAGCCTGCAAGCAAACAAATATGATAAAATCTAATTTGTTCTCTAAATACTTAGTATCCATCCAGTGAACCCTCTGACAAAGGACTGCATGCATCTGTACCGCAGCTCCTACTCTTAGAAAGTCTTCCCATTCTCCATAATTTCCTAAAATCAGGTGGAACAACTTTTCCTTTTCACGAATACCTGCAAGCAAGAGCTCTCTACTCATTCTGCTTCAAGTGAAATTCTTGCATGGTAGCACTTGCTTGTTGTTTGCTAGCTTCCTATGACAATTCTCTCCTCTAACTGCCACTCGTAGTTCCAGCTGGATGGTTTCAGCTGTCACCAGGGGTTACTATTGCACGCTTGCCTCTTACCCATCTTTTGCAGGGTTCTCGACGCAACAGAATTATCCCTGTAGATGTGATATGGTGTCTCACAGGAAACATAACGACAGTTAGTGCACAAGAGCTCAACTCTAGACAAACTATAAGCTGACACCACAGCAATACGTAAAGTTCAATTAAAAATTTTACAAGAACTGTGAGCTTTTTATACAGAAAAATAACAGCTTTTATCTTCAGAGCCTAAGCAGCTCTGTATCTGGTAACGACAGGAAACCACGCTGTAAACATATGACAAGCACTGCATTATTACCTGTTTATACACTAAATGATATAAATTAAGACAGACACCCCACCACCACCCCCCAGATTAATTATATTTTAAAATTGCCTCTCTGAGGGGAAGGAAAGTGATTGCCACTATTATTAGTTGTAATGCAGTATAAAAAAATAAAAAAATCAGGTCCCATTATGCTAGGCAGTGCTAAAATATGCTAAGAGGCAGTTTTTATTCCAAAGATTTCATAATATGAATTGACAAGCCACGCAGAGAAAAGAGGAAGATGAACAAAGCATTCTTTGGAGTCAAATCACCCAAAACATGCATCAATACAGTGACAAAGCCTGGAGGAGAAGGTAAAATCTAGACTTCATTTCAGTCACAGAGGATGCAGTACAGCCAGATCTTATCCTAAACTCTGGAGTTTCTTTCTAGGGGGTCAATGCGATCCCATTTTTTCTTGTGGATCAAATTAGCTTTTCACAGCAAAATATCCTCCCTTTCCTATAACCAGTGACCGCTGACTTTAGACAATTTGGTTGATACAAAACTTTTTTTACCCCCATCAAAAGACTTTTCCAAATATTCAAATTAACATTTCTTCATTTCTCTCCTCATCACCTTACATCCACAAATTCATAAAATAGTTGGCAGCTTGGCTTTCCATTAGCCCTTGGAAAAGAAGCTCAAAGAGATCAGAGGATCAGATTTTGTGAGGGTAACTTGCTGAAAACAAAAAACCAAAACAAAAAACCAACAACAAAAAAATCAGACATTTGAAATTCATTTCAGCTTCTATCTTACCAGAGGAACTATTAGTTTGCCTGGAGCATGAAACAGTCTATGGAAAAGAAACACAAAGGGAAGAGACATTTGAACAGCAGTGTTAGGGCTCACTGTTATCTAAACATGACAGGAAAACTGTGATGTCAGATCTGTATCTAGCTATGTAGAAAGCACTCAGACAGGTGCTCTGTTAATGATATGAGCAAGGCTGCTTTTTTACAATGCCTATAACCAAAGAAGCTTATATTGCGAAGAGCTATTTTAACGGTTATAGCCACATTAAGACCTAAATGACATACAAAATGGCTCTGCCAGAGAACAAATTTAGAAGGCCGACATATAACCCCCATGAAAATGGCAACAGTGATGGTTACCCAAAGTCCTGCCAGGTGCCCTTTAATAAGCAGAGAATGTGATTAGTGCTGCAATGCAAAGAGACAGCATGCTGCAACATGACTCCATGCTGCTGTGCCAGGAAACCTTTACAATAGAGACCCTGGCTGCACTGGGATTTTTCATGCATAATAAATAAAGCAATACACCGGCAGACTGGGGTGCCTTCCTGAACACCAGTGCCCTCCACTGCGTATGCTGAAGATTCCTCCAAATACTCCAGCAATATGAAAAACAAGAGAGGGAATTTATGATTTTCTCTTCATGACAGACTGCTGAGTCCCCCGGGACCGAATGTCAGACACATGACTACATCTGCCACTTCGTAGGGCTGCTGCGAACATCTAAATAATACTGTCAGCGTAACACAGAGAGCCGTCCATCAGGCTGCACAGGCTCCTCTCCCCATTGGTGCTCACTCTGCCATAGAAATATGCCTTTCATTATCTGTTACAGCGCTTCCTCAACTGATGCTTTATACAATAATTTAGTTGGAATCATGGAACTTCACTAGAATAACGTGACCTTGTTAATTAAGAGCTAGTGGCTCCTACGTAAAAGCCTTTCAGCTTCCTTATTACAAAATGCGGAACCAAAGCGTTTGGGATGCCATTAACACCACCACCATTTTAGGATGTGTATCACCAGCTCCCTAAGTCTGGGATCACTTTGATCACATTTGTTTTCCAGCTTTTAAATGTTATCTATGTTCTTCCAGCATAAGAACATAAAGAGCAAATTTTAACAGG
This sequence comes from Chroicocephalus ridibundus, assembly GCF_963924245.1. Classification (NCBI taxonomy): domain Eukaryota; kingdom Metazoa; phylum Chordata; class Aves; order Charadriiformes; family Laridae; genus Chroicocephalus; species Chroicocephalus ridibundus. Next base: position 16,636,127 of record NC_086287.1, read on the forward strand.
TCATGAAATAATTATTCTTTTACTGGCCCTCTAACACTACTGCACACTTTAGTTCAGAGCGTTTGAAGCAGAGTCTGACATCTGAGTGGAGGGATGTTTTATCCTAGCTTCCTCTAAAAAAAGGCTATTCTTCCATTAAATTCAGTATTACTGTTTACTCTCCAACTGGATGAACTGCAGCTTCAGAGGGACACGAATGCCCATGTCATGACATTTACAGCAGTGGTTGCACATGAGCCACAGAGAAGACCAAATGTTGAAACAGATCACACATTCTAAGACACAGCAAACAAAAAAAGGCTATGGGAGACAAATCTGTCCCTTTTCAAGAGAGCCCTATTATTTAGTGGAAAGTTGAGAAGTGGTTTTAAAAACATTGTATGAAAATGCTGTTGTACGGAACACACTGAAATGGGTCTCCATGTGATCAGACAAGGACTTGTCTCCTTTTATGTCCCTTGTGCTTCCAAGTGCAAAACACTTATGGTTGGGTGGCGAGCTTGAGTATTTTTGGGTTGGTTTTTTTTGTTGTAACATTAATTACGCAGTGCTCTCCCCACTACCATTACTCACGGGGAAAAAGCAGCACTTAAGTAGCTAACCTGAAAAGAAAGAAGTCCAGAGGAGACAAAGACAAGCATCAAGGGAGTAACTGCACAATGACAGTAATCACAAAGCCCAATTTCTTCTTGTGAACGCTGCTGCACCACCGTGACCTGCACTGAAATTGACCCTGTGGTGTGGGTCACCACATAGCAGCATCAGAGACGGGATTTGTGGACTATCTCGCTGAAGGAGGTTTTAAATCATCCATGCAAGAAAATAACATAACCCTGAGCAGAAGTCAGAATTCACCACGCTGACTATGAAAGTGCAGGGAAGAGCCATATGCACTATTTGAAGCAGCCACACATCCAAACACTTTTCCCCTTCAAAACACCATACCAGAAAATGTTTATTTGAAAGGTCCGTGTCTCTCTCTTCCAAACACACAAAAATATTTAAAGCATCCAAATTACCCATTACATTAGCAGGAAAATCACAGATTACTAAAAGCAAGACCAAAAAGGGATATTCTACTTTACCAAGGTTTTGGGGAGCCAGACTATAGAAGTGTCATCCTTGAAATGACTTTTTTTTTTTTAACACTACTTCAAGGAGGCTTGAAGAAGTTTTCTGGGTTTAATTTTCATTAAAATAGGACATTTGCATTTGGAGGCTCTTCAAGGCATTCTGTCCTGTGCCCTGTAGCTGCAGCACAGTCAAGAAACGCATACATTTTGTAGCAACTCTACTTCTGCATAGTTAGTATTGCTTGATTATTTAAGTTGCAGCATTGCATGAGCTGCATGTGACCCACAGTGTTCTCTGAAAGGACACCTATTCGCTTTTTTAAAAAAGGAGGATCAAAGTCTCAGTGGGGAGCAGGTAGGAACCTGATAAGAGCCTTCTCCATAAATACAATTTTTAATCACATGCTCTTTAGGGTAAGAATCAAACCTCCTTACATTTTCAGTGTTTAAAACACTATAGACTCCGAAACCCGGATAAGCTCAACTTTGTCACAGTGATTTAGTTCCATTATGTATTTCAATTTTTCAAATAATCTGTTTTAATATCAAGAAGTTCAGTGCTACACATTGCAGCTATCGTACTCGGGTTGAAAAGCCAGCCTTTGTTGTGCTCAGTAAGTAGATATAGAGTTTTCAGTGTTAGAAGCTATTTTTCAGATGTGAGATGTTATACAACATTTCTTAAATAACTATTCAGTTTTTTCAATCAAAAATAGGCCAGCTCCCATGATGATTAATCCTTGATTGAGGTGAAAAGTGCAAGGTTTTTTATTATTAGGCAGGGATTTTCATTTTCAAGTGAAAGGTCATACAAACATGAAAAATATTACAACACTTTAGAACTAGTATCACAGGACAACCCTACACCAAAACAAAAATGTAGTGTTTTCACCAAGAGCTAGAAGTGAAGAGGTTTACACTTTTTCATGTACAAATTATTACTTTTAACTCATTGAGTTTAGAAATGTAGGTACATTTGGAAATATCCCACACCTCTTTTTCCTTTATATGAAACATTTACTTCATGATCAAGTGAAAACTGGATTTCTTCCAATTTACCCATGAAAAAGGAGTCAGTGCCGTCACAGTGAAGAGAACAACCAAATTTTGCACTGACTTCAGTAGAAGAAAGCAAGAAAATAGAATTCAAGTAACTGAACCGTACAAATGGATGCAGACTATATAAAGTAACATGAAAAAACTAACTGCTTGCTAGCCCTACAAATCAAAGGGTTTGTATCATCAGCAAGATGACTGGAACACAACTTCAGCATTTGTGAAATGAATCATAAATCTAGCCTCTCTGGCTTAAAAATGTTTCTATCTGAAAGATGATGCAACAAAAAAAAGCGCACAAACACATTTGTATATACAACCAGAAATACTGACTTGAATATGATACTGTTAAACATGATAATGTTAAAGGCTTGCTTTTCAGTTTACCTTTAATATCAAACTTGTGCTATTTCAGTCTAAAGGTCAATCGTTCAAGCATTTACTAATTAAGAAACCACTGACATAGTTGTCCTAAATAAACTCTTCTTGAATGATAACTTTTTAAGAAATTGTACAATCAAGTAGACATATTTACAGAAATCTGTGTGACACCTTTTGGGAATATAACAGTTGACAGCTTTGAACTAAGAGTGACAAGTGATCAGAGGAATCCTACCACAAAATGTTCTAAAAAGTCAACCTTTTAAAAGCACATGTAAAAATTAATTTCAGGAATAAAATGTATCATTGTTCTTCAGTTAAAAAAACAGAAACCCAAAAAACATCACATCTCTGTTGTCCTTAAAATAAAATTTCACTAGCTTCCAGCATTGATAATTTTCCCATTAAATTCAATGAGCGTAAGCACACAGCTTAGGCATATGATGTTCTTTACGTATGCAAAGTTCTTAGTTTATTGTAACTATTTCTAGAATTTCATTCTGCTACTCATTTTTTCCAGAGATTTCTGCCTAGAAGGCAGAAAGCTTAAAAGGACATAAGGAGAGAGAAGGTTGTTCAAACTCAATGCTTTGCTTTCACGCACATTGGAGGAATCCGCTAACAGCACACTTTCACTTCATCAATTCAGCAAGAAACACAATGTGATTCTTCTGATTGCTCTTCAGTCGACATTCAGAAGCACCAGCCTGACAATTAACACAGGCTTGTGACACTGAACGAGCAGCTAAAGGGAAAATCTTTACTTAAAGCCAGCCATAAACTAAGTAGAACTTAACAAGTTCACTACAAAGTTTAATCGTTGAAGAATAATTAGAAAATATACTACAGTATACATGGAAATACACTACATATACACAACACCACCTCTGTATCCACTTAATGAAACTGGTAAGACACCGAGCTAAAATAAATACCTTAAAAATTAGGACACGGAATGCAGAATGCAGATTGGATACCAAATAGGTGGTTTCTCCACACCTGTCTACCACGCTTAAGAAAATCAAGGAAATTCTTCACTTAACATCTCAACACATCAGTCATGGCAATCAAAAATGTCTACGTGGATGGAGTGCTAGACTGAAAGTTAGAAGACTGTTTCATTTCCAGCTCCGATTAGCACAGAATTTTTTTCTTCATCTCTCTCACTCTGTCTATTAATGGGGATAATTATGCTGACCTCCTCTACAAAGCACCTCTACAAAGCAATCATGTATCAAACTTCAGTTATCAACTCATCACATGAAAGCAAGAATCTGATTGTTCCTGAACTTAATACACAAAATTCCCTTTTTCCACCGATGTTAGCTTCCTGGTACTTTCATTATTATTACAACAGCTGCATTGTACTAAGATGCACTAAAGAACGTGACTACCATTGACTGACATTTTGAAGTTTTTCCAAGCTTCAAACAACAAAAGATCCAGGATTTTTTTTTCATTGAAAATTTCCACGTTAAACAAAGATACTTTTGACCAGCTTCAGGCTTAGATGCTATTCTGAATCTGCAGCTTGAATTGTTGCAATGGCTCCATTCTAAAACAGGCTGCAGCACTTTGCAAATGTATTTTGCTGTTACATCCATCAATCCCTCTCTCCTTACAGGGGCTGGTCAACAAAGGCACCTTTTCACCATCACCACTTATGCTACCAGTTCTTCTTTCCTCCACACCTATATGTTACTTTCCTCCTTCCAGCTGCACACAAGGCCCTTAGTCACTCAGTATGTTTGATGTGCACGTTTTTCTTTCATCCTGTGCTACTTAAAAATGAAAAAAAGGTGAAAGGGTTTGATATAAAATTAAGCTACTTACCAACTACTGCCAGATTATGCTCCGAGCCACACGCAATCTGAAAAAGAAGTATGAATGAATAAAAGAGAACCCGCTTACCAGCAGGAAGACAACCACAATTATGACAGGAAATTAAAAATTAACCTGAAACAAACAGCTACAGCTTGTAGGATGCAAAATCAAGGTTGAAGTACTCTCACTTTTAAATGAAATTTCATTTGTAGTCTCACTTAGAGGCTTAGTGGCGGGGGGGGCATGTTTGTTTGCTTGTTTTGTTAATAAACAGGCATATTCTTTTCAAAATGCAGTCACTGCTGACATTCCAATCTTTAGGAGAAAGATTGGCCACAATTCTGCAAAAACATCACACCCATGACAATATCCACTGGATCTAACAAGACCATTCATGGGCATAGAGCAAATGCAGATTAAGCCTTTGCAAGATCAGAACCACACTGAGACAGCTGAGAATCAAAAGGGCAATGAAGATCTCCATTTCTCTTATATATACTGGTTTTTTTCCAGATGATCCCTGAAGAACTGCACAAAGTATATAGGCTCAGTGTGACAAACCTGAAGTAATATGATCCCTATGGTCATTTGTCTAGAATGGAGAAAAAATACCATAGAACTCAATTCCTCTATTAGCAGCAGGCTGATTTAATTTTTAAAAGCTGCAGAAAAAAAAAAAGAAACCAGGGCAAACATTTTCTCCCAAGCTCATTAGTGATGGAAATCAGTTGTGCAGTTCTTTTCAAAGCAAACTCATAGTCAGTGTCTTTTTTTTTTCTTCTTTGCAGCTGCTGTGAACATGTCAGATGCTTAGATTGCTTTAGTGTCTATCACATGGTATCACTCTCTAAGCTTTCGTAAGTTCCTCACAAATGATGGTACCACAAGCCCCAAGATGGGTACAAATGATGGTACCACAGCCCGCTGCCCTACTGCAAGGGCTTGCCTCTCACATTGAATTCTTTTGCAATGTCGCTGCTGGCACAATTGTCTGACATAATAGAGACATCATCTTACACAAGGGTACTCTGCTGAGGGCCCTCAAGTCTTAAATTACAAACACAAGCAATCCCCTCAAAATCCTGTATCTGGTTCATTGTCGTGCACCTGCTTGTCCATTACACATACTACAGAGCTGGAAAAAACTAGTAAGTACACTCTTCACACTCTTCTACTTCTTAACTTCTTATAAGTACATCTGCAATGATAAAATATAAAACTGGAGTATATGCTCAATTATATTAAAAAAATAGAAGTCCGTAACATCAAATTTTTATATTGTTTTGCACATGTATAACTTTATAGTTTTTATGGCCAGAGAAACTGCTACAATCACCTCAATGTCTGCATACTATAAAGCCATCAAAAAAGTCATCGTACTCAGCTCACTGTGCTTGAGCATTTACTGGAAAAAAGATATACCCAAGGCTGACACACAGACTAGCTTGAGCAATTGTGTTACGAATAAACACTGCGATCACTACTACTCACGATGTACCCGCACCACATCTGTGACATGAAAACATCTGGTCAATGCCATCCTAACACAACAATGGCAAGGAAGACAAAACAGACTCTTTAGGATAGAGGCACTTAGCCAAGACATTAAAAAGCATTTGGGAAAACAGGACAAGAGAAATAATTCAAGTCACAGCACACCCCAGGATGGCCTCATCCTCAGAAATATCAAGACAAAGCTGCAGGAAAAGCAATGCCTTTGCAAGAGCACTAGCGGGACTGCATCCAGTCTTCTATTCCACAATATTGCAGACAGACAAAGCTTTAAGCCCTGACTGTTAAAATGCATAAATCATCGCCATATCCTATATCATTATCCTCACCACAAGTCAGAGCCCTACTTGGGAGCAGGGCTGGTTCCTAATGCCTATCCACTGGCTAATGCTCCCACCAATGCTTCTTGAGCTTAAAGGTTGATGCCATGGAAACACGATCCACACATGGAAAACACACACGAATGCTTTCTAGCAAAAAAGCAAATTCTGCATCTTCACCAAGTGCTGAAAACTGGAGATACTGAAGCTGCTGCTAATGAAATAAAAGAATTTTATCTGAGGTGTGAATAATCCTATCTCAGCTACTTTCCTAGGAAATACACTAACACAGGCACAGACGCAAAAGCATTGGTACAAAAGAACTGCTCAGGCTGGGGGCTCATACTTTACTGCCAGGATCCCCCTCAGAAACACTACATTAAAAAAAAAAAGGCAAAAAAAAAAACCACCCCCACATCAAAACCAAAAAAAAAAAAACCACCCCACCAAAACAAGGTGTTGTTTAGAATGTAAAACATCCCCTGACAAAGAAACATTTTCTTCCTCTATCTAATAGCAGCAGCTACAGAGCCTGCAAACCAGATAAAAGAATGCTGGTGACCGCAAGCAGCATCGTACTCCATTCACATAGCTGTTACTCTGCCTGCCATTCAGAGCCACCCACTGCCCAGCTTATCAGGTTGTAAGGGAGTCGATCAAACGGCACTGGGTACAACCAGACCAGGAACTCCTGTACTATACAGACTCGCCAGTTCTGGGGAGTTGCCCCCATGACAGCCACCCACAGCCAACACGTGCAGAGGGACTCGCTGCAGCTCTGCAGCCCAATGGGCTAAAAGCTACTGCAAAGCACAGTAACAGGTGCTGCTGCACCCCTTTCGGTCGGTAAAAGCCACCTCAGTGGAAGTGCCAGCTTTGCCAACAATGACTGAAATCAAGCAAAATCGCAAGGCATTGCGATTGTTGAAGGCATTGCCCTGGATTCACCTTTGATGGCCTGGAACGAGCACAGCACACGCCATGTTCCAGCAGCAATATGGTGCTCCAAAGAAGAATTTGATAGATTGAGACCACAAGGTTCACCACTTCCACCTCATCACAGGGTGTCACCACCTGACAACACAGACTGACTTCGTAGGAACTCCCAAATAAAAAACACCCTTAGGGGACTCTAAAGTTAGCTTTCCAAGACAAAAGCCTTCTGAAACAACAGCTTTATTCATGACCCATGCTGCTTGCTACAGGCTATGCCATCCACCCACAGGATTCCTGCTGGCCCACACACCTGTGACTCTGGAGCTCAGAAGGAACCACACCAGAGAGGTGAAGCAAGGTTGCCACTGCTTAATGGGCAGTGCTGCCTTGCAGGTATTTCATAACATCTTTTTTACAATAAGCTTGAATGTAAGTGTGACACCCCCTTTTCTTCACAACTCCCCACAACAGGCAACAATCAGCCAAGAACACGTAATTTGCTGGTACAAATACAGACCAGCCAGAGAACAGCATTGCTGAACAGATGTTTTATGCTTACATTAGATGTAATAAGCTCTGCAGTCAGCACAGGTCACTGGGAGAAGCCTAGTATTTACTGCAGCAACCATAATTTTCCGGCTACTTCCCTTCTGTCTCCACCCACAACGTGCTGCAGTGAAATTAAATTCCAACAGACATCTGCATGCTCCCAGTGGATAAGTACATTCAAGGGTACTTATAAACACACAATAATGCTTTCTAATTGGGCAATATTTTTACATTCTGTTTTAATTGAAAAAAAATCACTAATCTTAAAGACAAATCAGAGCGACTGCTAGTGAGTGAAGCATTCTGTGAGCCTAAGAAACACAGAAACAAGGCATATTAAAGTTTCTTTTCTGGAGAAAAATTTGAGAAGAGTTGTGCAACGATATTGTGATCTCTATTTAAATGGTCTCACAGCACTTTACAAATGCCTGTGAGGCAGGAAAAGAATGCTTAGGAACCATTTTATTCAGAACTTATTTACCTTATTATCTGTGCCCTTTCAACCATACATAAATTGTTTGTTTCTTCCCTTAAATTGTGTGCTAGCAAGTTGTTTTCTACCTAGCAATGGCTGCAGTTCAGATGTTCAGATCCATCCATCCAGATTTAACACATGTGGTGAGAAGCAGCCAAGGGACCAGCATTTTATTAATCATAAATAGTCAGGACATAAGCTGCATGGATGGTGAGGAAAAACCTTAACACAGCAACCACGAACGCTGGGCAAAACACCAACATCTTTCTGCAGCTTGCAGAGATGCTTATGACCCAGTCCTAACAAAAATTAATTGATTAAATGTAAAAGCAGTGGATTACACAAAATTGAGGAAGTATTTCGCTTAAGATTAAAATATTTTATATATTAAAAGTACTATATGAAGTATAAAAATAATAATGTTTATTATATATACATTCCTATATATGTGTGTGTGCATATATATGTGTATATATATATAAAAGAAAACATGTGTATACATAAATATACATATGCGTATTAGGAAGAAAAGGTTATCTGCTCGAGGAGATGTTATCAGGGAAGAAGGTTCAGAGGAAAGGTGAGGGTAAATATAGAGCACCTCCCTCTTAGATCTGGGATAGAGATCTTTCTGAAGAATAGCTACCCCTCCTTTTGCTCCCCCCCCAGTCCTATGAGGTAAGAAAGTATTGCTCTTTCCTTTGTAGACAGTAAACAAACATATAAAGGATAAAACTCATGCAGATATTTATACAATCTCCCATTGATTTCAAAAGGTAATTAAGAGACAAAATACCTTTTGTCAACCATACCCTAAGGGACTTCCGAGCACTACAATAAAACAAGTCTAACAAAGCGTACAAAAATCCAAGCTTCAGGCTAATGCCTTGACCACAAGGCTGGCTATTCTTTCTTTTCTTTCTGTACTCTCAGGGCTCCAACTGAGGATCATCAGGAAAAAGATGGAGTCAGAACTGCAGGCAAAGCCAGACTAGTGCTGCAGCAGAGGGGAAGGGACAGTTTGGGGTGTCGCAAGGAAGAGGCACAGGGAGGTGGACTCACAAGGGGGATTGCAGTATGAAAATTCACGAGCATCCCATCATCAGGGTGCTTCGCTAGAACAACAAAAGGACCTCAACACCATTTACTTTTGGTTCACTGCCCTATGAGTGCGCCTTAATTCCCTACAGTGCAATTATTTTCCAAAACGTTCAAGGATACGGAGGCTTCCATCACTTCTCAGAGATAAAAGCATGACACACAAAATAGATTTCTGAGGATGAGTTTAAGTTGTTTGTGTTTAAGTTGCATCCAGATTCTAGTCACTACTATTTCTAACTTTTAACCTGATGAAAGCATAGCTCTTGGGGCGGGATGGGCGGATGACACGACAAGGGAAGGAAACCATTAAAAGGGTATGCACTAAGTACTTCTCTCCAGGACTTAAGCCGTGGCATCTTATGTCTTTTGACAAATTTCACTGTAAGGAAATAGCCAGGGTCAGAAGACAGCAAGTTTTATTCCTTCTGGGATCACAAGTTCTAATGGAAGAAGATAAGGTGACCGAGAGACTGCAGATCAAAGCTTATGTAAGACAGGGGAATCTTCTCTCCCAGAGCTGTTCTTCCATGCCCTTGATTAATGGATCATAACAATGATTTGTACTGTTTGACACACTATGCCCAACTACATTTATATGCAGAATTCTACTGATGCGAAAAAATAAAATAAAAGGAATCTAATTAGCAAAGCTGTGCTGCTTCCAATGATCCTTCACTAGGAACGCTGTGTTCCTCTTCTGGATCATTTGACTCCTGATTGATAAGAAAGCAGCTTGCTAACCTAGTCACATTCCTGGCTAGCACAAGACTAAGTGTGGTTTAATGCAACACATGTTAGCAGCAAACCAGTACAACCTCACCAAGAACAGCACAATAAATCTGTTCCTAGCTGTTGTCTGTAACAGTTAGAAAAGTGAAAGGCCCAGTGTCCTATAGCGCACAAGACATTTTCCACTTTTCATCAATCTAATAATCTAATCTTCTACTTAAGGTGGACTTTCTGTTGTTGTGTGATTGGCTTTTTAGTTTGTATGTAGTTTTACTTTCCACTACAGCAAGAAAATTCACAACAGAATTTAAACTGAAGCCTGTGTACTAAGAAGAGGAAGAAAACATTCTTCCTCGAGACACACCTGACCAAAAGCTAACGTGCCATGTAAGTGGACCTTTGCAAACATAGAGGAAGCATTAAGACATTGTCGGGATGCAGTAAGCTCTCAAGAGTAGGATTTTATAGCTCTCTATAGCTTCCAGAGTTATGATCTATGCCCTCCCTGCCTGAAACTAATCCCAAGCCTGCCTCACTTGCAGCGCAAGACACAAAGTGCTTTATCCGTTGTAGCATTTCCCTTGCTTCTCCACCCACCATTTCAGAGTCCCATCTCCAATCATTCAATATCCTGCCCTGCCAATTGTGTTACAGTCACCAAAAAGCCAGCTTACCAGCCCAAGACCTTGCCTTTACACTCTCCATGCCATAAGTGACATATACATGTCCCTGCACACATTCCCGCTTTATGACACTAACCATCCATGAGGAACTGCTCTGCTATCCACCAGCTCGCTGTACACCACGCTTCCAGGAACAGCTTCTTGTGGCTAATAGAGTGCAGTTGCACTTCTCCGATTCAGTTGGTGCAGCTTGGGTCTCAAGCGCTTGCAGGAGATGGAAAAAGTTGTAATTCCAAAGTAAAACAACAACAAAAAACCACCAACAACAAAATCCAAACAAACAAATGAAAAACCACACATGCAAAAAAACCCAACACACATAACAAAAACCAACCATCTTTTAATACCAGGTAGGAAGCACCAAAACCACATAAAGCTATCATAAAAGAGATCAGGCCCAGGGGAGGAAAAATAAAAGGAGAAAAGAAAAGCTACTTGTTACAGCAGTCAGCATTTCCATGGAAGAGTTACATCACAGCAACCCCTATGCACCCACAAAGTCTACTTGCAAGGCAAGTGTGGTCGTATTGAAAAACTTAGATATATACTGTTTGCCTCAAATTGAGGATGGGTGGATTGAGATGTCAGGACAAAGTAAGATCCATGTCCACCAACAAAATAACTTTGTCATCAGATGACTCTAGGACAATACAAAAGTTGCTGAGATCCCAGTAAGAACATCCAGTGGGATTAGGTTTTAGTAGAATGACAAGAATGTAGCCAAGACAAGTGTGATAAAAATCTTTACAAGTCAGCAAGGTCAGCTGGCTCTTCTCCATTGCCTGAAGATTCTCCAATTAGTTCTTGCATCCTTCTTCAGGCAGTTCCCTTCCTTCCTTGGGGTTCAGAAAGCATTAGCATCTTTCACTCCAGAAAAATCAAGCTCTGTCACTTTCATATCTCTCAGCTTCACTAGTCTGTCAAAGTTTTCCATTTTTATAATCAAGACCTGAGCCAATTTTTGTTTATCATTTCATCATTTTTAAAATTAACCAAGTCATGGTCATTTGATCCCAGTTTGTTTCCTGTAACAAGATCCCTATTCAGTCTTCATGATATTGTGAAAACTTCATGATATTGTGAAATCCCTTCTGATTGATAAAAAAAAAAAAATATTGTCAAACACGTCAGGCCTGACTGTTAATGTGTACATACTCCCAAACCTATGTCTGTGCACTGCAAATCCTACAAGGCCACAACCCTCACTAGCATTACGCACATCTCTGTCCGCATGCGAATATGAACTAGAGGAACGGGGTCTGCAGCAGATGCACAGTTTTACCCAAGGGAACTTCTTCACCATTTTTCTCAAAGTTATTTTGATTTACTGTTTCATCCACAATTCCCAGCTCCTTAGAGTCTCAGTGGCTCTCTTTCCAAAGTTAAATGAGAGGCAATAAGATGAATACCTTGCAATCTATTTGGGCTTGCTTTAGGGGACTACAACTAGTTTGCTCTTTATTTGAGGCCACGAACACCACTTTGACAGAAGAAATGAAAGAAAGCAAGACCACAGAAACAAAAACTTTCAAACCTCTTTATACACTGATCTGACTGTACCATCAACACACACATCCTTACCATCAGATTATTCTGATGTTTTCAGGTCAAGAATTGTAGCACACCAAAAAAAACTTGGTATTTGTCTTTTCTTCCTATGCTACTTTACATGCAAAGAGCAAAAAGAAAAGCGTTCATTATAGCATATAAATGTCATTACCTATCTGAATTTGCTAATTTCTGGTACTGTGAACTTAATGAAATGAATGGTTCCATTAAACAATGATTGCAGGCAAACAGTCTGTCGAAGTACGTATCATTATCCAAGATTTTAGAGGCTTAGAATAAAAGTCATGACAGCAAGAATTATTTGGCAACAAAACATCGAATTCTACTGAAACAACTATTTCCCTGTATGTTGGAGGCTGTCTCGGGCATAGCGATCACAGAGTGAGAGAGTTTTGGGTTCTCGGAGAAGTAAGGAGGGGGGTCAGCAGAACTGCTACCTTGGACTTCCAGGAGGGCAGACTTTGGCCTGTTTAGGAACCTGGTTGACAGAGTCACTTGGGAGGCAGCCCTGAAGGGCAAAGGAATCCAGGAAGGCTGGACTTTCTTCAAGAAGGAAATCTTAAAGGCGCAGGAGCAGGCTGTCCTCATGTGCTGAAAGATGAGCTGGTGGGGAAAAAGACGTACCTGGCTGAACAGACAGCTTTGGCTGGAACTCAGGGGAAAAATAGAGTTTATGACCTTTGGAAGAAGGGGCAGGCAACTCAGGACTACAAGGAGGTCGTGAGGTCGTGCAGGGAGAAAACTAGAAGGGCCAAAGTCCAACTAGAACTTCATCTGACCACTGCCATAAAAGACAATAAAAAAATATTTCTATAAATATATTAGCAACAAGAGGAGGGCTAAGGGGAATCTCTATCCTTTATTGGATGCGGGGGAAGCATAGTGACCAAGGATGAGGAGAAGGCTGAGGTACTTAATGCCTTCTTTGCCTCAGTCTTTAACAGTAAGACCATTTCCAACCTAAATGACTCTACGATTCTACGGTAACCACAGGTTTAAGTTTCTCAAAAGAATCTGGGCTTCACATCTCTTTCCTTGTGGTAAAACAGTCCATCATTTTTAATCCTTTTAGAATATGTTCTAGAGTATTCAATGAAGCTGGAAAGAACCACAGAGCAATCAAATGTACATATTGTGGGAATTCAGCTCTCCCCTAACTGTGGTGTTATTGCAAACAATCTCACTACAATTCTTCTACATAAAAATAACGTAGAGAACTCAGCATACACAGCCCCCAAGACTACATAATAGCACTTGCATTTTTGTAGCATTGAAAGGAAAAATAGCACGTCTTACAAAGTTCATACCCTCAAGACCATCTGGGTTTTCTATTTGGATATTGTGAACAGGCAGACACTGTCCCTAACAGACCCTCTTTAAAGGAGATAAATGTGATAGCATGGCCATGGCTGGGGCTATCCTGCCTCAAGACAGAAGTCATCACTTGACTGGCCCTGTCCAACCATACTGCCCACAGGGAACCAGCCCCACCAACGCGAGGTCTGACTCTGCTGACACTCTACAACCCTTCTTTTTCTAGCATGTGGTTTTTTGGAGCCTTCTTACAGCATTTTCCTATTCTACATGCTTTTCACTTACACTATCGTCCATTAAAAATTGCATCCAAAACACCTGACGGTATTATCAAAAGAATATTATCAATGATGTCATTAAGGAATACTATTAATTTTCAAAGCGCAGAGGCTTTTTTGCTTCTTCCAGCAATAAATCCAAATTTATGATAGAATTTTGAATGTCTCACAGTTCTTCAACACCCGGCACCAGGACGTAGGAAAACTAGTTTTCAGAGAAATTACTAAATGTTCAAGGAAGCTCTCATGCACAATTGGACTTTCATTTCACTGCTGGCCCTATTGACCTCGGTGAGCACTGCTGCTCGCAGGAACTGTCAGTACACAAATACGCTGTCACTAAAGAGAATAAAAAAAAAAAAACCAACTATTTAATCTCCAAAATATTTTATGTCATTTGAAAGAAATAAGAAGGTTACTGGAAGTACAGAACCACTACTGTGTAATATAACTTGAAGTGTCCCTCATTGAACCTAATGCCTTTGGAAAATACTATTTAAGATGAGCTGTTGGAGAATGCAAATCTTTGCCTCATTTCCAGCACAACCCTCACTGTCTCTCCCTCTCCTGCATATATGCATGTAAAACCAAAATTGTTATCAACTTCATTTGTAGTCTAAAAAAAAAAAAAAAAAACCACTAGCACATTAAGAGCTCCTCCTAAACTATGACAAAATAAACATCAGAGGAAAAAACAAAAAACATTTTTCATACACCAACTACCTCAACTTGAGGACAGAATTTTCTTGGTTCATTTACTTTCAGGAAAGCTGCAGGCATGCAGCTTCCATAAGGGTTAGTCTTGTATGAAAACATCAAGCCATGAATTTTGCTGACTGTCCCTCCTTTACCTCTCCAAATAAATAGTGCTTATGCCTTTAGGGTGTCGTGTAACTCTGCTCTTCAATGTTGGATTCTCTGTTTCTGCAGCACTTAGTCAACAGTACAGCTCCCTGCAGCAAGCTTGCTGGAAATAAATAAAATGTAAAGTTGCTAAGGCTGCAATGCAAAGATGAATAGAAAAGCTCTTCTGGATAAATAAGGATACCATTTTTAAGGAATCAAATAGAGAATGAGCCTTAATGCTAGTCACAAAGGGAGAAGCAGGGTAAAAAAAAAAACAAACACATCTACAGTGACTCTACAGAGCTGCTAAAGAGGCATTTTTATTAAAGGGCTGTATTATCATAAAGCCTTCAAAGTTCTAACTTGAACTTTCTGAATAAGACTGTAGCCAGAGCATATTCTGTCAGAGAACCATCCATTAGTTCAAGAAAACAGCTGTAGGACAAGAGTAGAGAGAAGAAAAAGTCACAGACCCTTGCCATTGCTCTACTGAAGTGAGGTCAGAACCCATCTGCTCTTTCCAGGGCTGGAAAATAAACTGCAGCTGGCCGACACCAGGCAAGCCAGGCAGCCCACCAACGGACCTCCAGCTATTCATGTTCAGGAGAACCATTCGCTCATCTCAGCTGGGTTGCTTTTTAAAGCCACACATTCATCGCAGTTTATTTTGACCTAGCAGCTGCCTAATTACAAGACTTTTCTATTATGCAGCATCTCTCTCGCACAATACCCACTCCTTTCTCTCTCTTTCATCTGTGCTACCTTTGAGGCATGATTCTTTCACACCAGTACTAGCACATCAGTTTCAAATGACCTTTTCTTCTCCTGTTTTCTCAGGGAACATGTCAGCCTGCTCAACTTCAAAGGCTCCCAGTCTTGCCAGGGGACGAAATGCTGCAGGGGCAGAGAAAGCTGAGAGATGCGTCCCACCTCCCAAGGCAAAGGATGCACTGACTGGTCATTTAACTCACATCAGGGAAGAATTTTTCTTATGACCCATTTCTAAACATGACAGCATTTTTGCAGTTTGAAAGAATAAAGCAGACAACATAACCACTACAATACCATTCAAGTCTACTTGTGAAAAGAGTGGTTTCACAAGACCTACTAAATGCATGCTAATTTATCCACAGAATTTGTCTATATATGTTTTGACAAGTGCCTACAGGAAAACAAAAGAAAACAACCTTTTCTTCCCAAAATTTCACGCAATAACACTCTCTGCTCAGTAAACCGTTACTGGGAATGGGTATCATCTAATACCAATCATCTGCAGTTGATGCCAGAGAAGCACTAACCACGCACTAGCAATTTTTTGATGCCTCCATAGACTGAAAAACAGGTCTGTCTTTCTCAGGAACAAAGACTTCCTTGATTAAGAAGTCAGGAGATGAGGTGTAGCTGTAGAACTGTAAGCGTAAAGACTTTAACCAGTTACAGGACAGACAGACTGCAGCCTTGGAACCATAACAAATTGAGAACACACTTGCACCAGTGAGCCCACTCCCACAAGTCGGGAGATTCCATAAGTAACTAACAGGGATAAAACCGCACAAACAGCAGTCTGAGAAATGTGAAGCCCAATTCATGAAGAACTGTGGTTTTATCACAGCCAAATTCAAATATGGCTTTTTGGCAAAAAAGACTGGTAAATATTTTTCCTCTGTATGGGACTCTAACAAAACTCACAAGGCAACAAGTTCTTAGAAATTTAAGCTTAGTTTAAGTCTACGTAATATCCATATTTTTACATTTTTCCTAAGTTGAATGAAGAGTTCTATTACAGCAGCATGGCACAACGGTGCTAGATTAGCATTAACTATAGTAAGTATCTACATTTGTGAACTGTAGCTCACCAGAGTTTTGTTCTGGTCCCCCTACTACAGTTATAGATGGATAGCATTTGACTGCAAGAGATTTATGCCCAATAATTATTCCTTTTATTTCCAAATACCGCCACAGATAGAGCTATATCTTCTGGAATAAAAAAAAAGGAAAAAATGCTTTAATAGAACGAATTTTGAAACGCTTTCACTGCTCACATCCACTTGCACACTGACTGCAAATACATGTGGCAATCCTTGTTTGGTTTTTGAGAAGGGGTCCTATTTTCAACTCAGTGTAATCCCTTACTCCATCTGTGTTAAAGACATCATACACATTACTGAAACCTGCCTAACAAAGGAAACAGGATGGATAGTGAAGGTCCTGCAATGTGAATTCATTTAGAGTTCTTGAAATTAAGGGGTTGTGAATGAATCAAAACTCCAGAAGAAGCTAATAAAACTTGATAAATGAGCAAGACTGAGACAGATAAAATTTACTGTGGTCAGGTACAGCATAATAAATCTTTCTGGATACCAAAAAGAATCACTTAGACTGTTCTCATATACAGATAGATTCTAAATTAGTTGGAACATCTCAGGGGAACTATCTAGCATTACTGTGGATGGTTCACCAGAAATACCTGTTCAATGTCTAACAGCAACTCAAAAAGCAAGAAATGAGACTGGTTTAGAAAGGGAGATGGTATTGTTGTCTTTTCACACAGACCAATGACATTTTACAGTTTCATTCTGATACTGTCAGGAAAAGGGATGAGTACCCATAAAATGAAAGACCAAATATCTTAACAGAAGCAATAGGAACATGTGAAAAAGAGCCCCAATCCTGCTGCAGACCAAATTATTTATTCTTCAAAACAGAGGAAACTAATAGCAGAACACAAGTATTTCAAAATCGAGCCTTATACAAAATCCTAGTTAGGAGTAGCTTATACAACTACTCTTAATAATAGCAAAATGAATCCTCTTCATTCCAGGAAGATGACTTCAGTTCAACTCATTACAAACCTATCTAGCAGCCTAATTCCGCCATGTCCATTCTGTTTTCATATTACTAGGACCAAAGAGATTCTGCTAAGGCGGCTCCATGGCACTATGATTGAACCAATGCCATTCCCAAAAGAAGAGTATTTTGGAATGGAATAAGCGACAAGGGGATGAGGTGTCATTACTGGGGATGACACCTATAGTTATGTTACCTTTTTTTTTTTTTTGTAAAGCAAAACTTGCCTCTTTCATGATAAGATAATGCTACTTTGCCAAAGGAAGGACACAAGAGCTGATCTGCTTTGCACAAGGAGCATTATGGATCTCTTACTGAAATATTAACTTAAAATCTACCATGACATCAAATGAAGAGGAAATAGTTGCAGGTCTGTTGGTTTAAGACAACATCTGTCTCATCTAGAAGAGACACTGTTTTTATACCAGATGTTTTGATTTAGATATTGCCAGCTAAAAAAAAAAAAAAAACACAACACAAAAAAAACCCCAAAACACAACACAAAACCACAAACCTTTAAGCACCCCAGAACAACTTCCTATGATTTTGCTTACTCTCATTGTATCTCCTTGCTCTCCCTTCTCTATCTTCATCTTCTCACTCACTCACGTTGTGAGACCATCGTATCTCATCAAGATAGGCCGCATTCATCTTCCTGAGGCTAGATCACATTCCTTCCACATTTCAGCCTAAGCCTTTGGTTTTTCTCCAATGTTTTAATCTTTTTTCATAGGTTTCAAGTTGTTTCTTCTTGTTGTTCCTGAATTGTTCAGATCAATCCCATACTGGACGCAATATAAAAGCGGCAGAAGTTAATGCGTAGCACACCTTCACGATACTCACTCACCTGGATGGTCAGACACTCAAGAACAGAATTAACTCTTTGGACCACATCATAATGCCACAAACCAAACTCAGATAATGCTCATCCCAGCCCTCACATCTTTCAAAGATGTTCCTACCCAATGAGAGGTGACTCCTTCCTTTTGTTACTATGATCTGTATTCTTGCTCCCAATATGTATGACCATACAACTTGGCAAAGCTGATCTGCCTAGTGTCTGCCCTTCCAAAGTACAAACAGTCCACACTTTGTTTTTTTAATACTAGCGACTCCACTAGAAACACACATATTTGATAAGACTTCAATTTACAGTGATATTTCTAGGACTTCCTGCAGGTAGTTTGTAATTTTTTTAATGGCTTTTTCTCATTTTTTAGTGGTTGTTATTGTCATTTTGTATCTTTATAATTTCCTGATCAGAATGTCATACACTGTCTAGCCAACTGCCTGACACAAATTCAAGTATATTACATCGGCATTTGAAAATCTAAGTATGTTACATCTGCATTTGACATTGATACATTTATCCAACTTTCATTTCATAAAAAATAGGTATCACATTAGTTTGACAAGATATATTTTCCATAGCATCATACTCACTGCAAGCAACTACATTATCATCCTTTAAACCTTTATTGATCAAAATTCATGTCAGCCATGCCATTACTTTGGCCAAGGCAAATACCAGGCTGACAGGCCTATAATTATTTGAGTCATCTTGTTCAACCTTTTAAGATATTGGCAGAGCACTGTCTTTCAACCAGTCTTCTGAACCTTCCCTGACGTTCTGGGAAAAAAATAATTATCAACATCAACAACCTAGAAAGCGCTTTAGCCATCTCTCTTAAACTCTGAAATGGAAATGTTTCAGCCTTAATTTTTAAAATTCTACCTCTAGAGGCTGAGTAAATGTTAGTATGGAGAAGGGAATCTCATCACTGTATGATACTGCTGCTTTTTCCCCAAATGCAAAGTAGAAATTATTACTAATGTAAAATTTGCCTTGCCATGGTTTGATGTTTTGCCAATAGATATATTTAAGATGTTTTAGTATTAACAGTGCATAGCCTCCTGTATTTGCCTTTGAGAGCAAACTCACCCACATTATCACAGCTCTTTTTTTATCCCTACTAGATGGAGCTGGTCATCCTGTGATGGGGTGGCTCATGGCAGGCTGCAGTCAGTGCCTTATCTTATGTTTTGTTTCAGGGGAGTGGAAAGGATTTCCCACCTTAAGGTGTGTTGGACACACCTTAAGACCTCTTATTTCCAACTTGTTAATGACTGAGGAATGGGTAATGCCGTTTTTAATATGAAATGCCCCTTTCACTCCTCCGAGTACACTTGATTCTTCCTAAATAAATTGTAATCATAGACATTGACATTGCAATCACAAAACTTTTTCCGTAAGGTTTCATATTGAAATATTTTGTTGCATAAAGCCTTAAAGGAGAGTATTTTAATCTTTGATACAGACTACAAGGGAGTTGGCTAACCTAAACAAGCTAGGGAGGGCAGAGATACTGTAGGTGAGTTCCTGCATTAATTCATCTGTCTTCCTGCTACTCAGTAAGATTACAATATTCCCACATGCACAGAAGTCAGACTCCCATCCTCCTACTGTTAAATCACATTTTTCCTTCCATTCTCACAGGGTGGCTCTAACAGCACACAGAAATCAAGACAGACAAGACAATTTTTCAAATAACATTTTATGAACAGTGCTCTATACTCATTATAAAAAAGAATCAATACTTCAAAATAACTCCCAAAGACAGGAACACATTCTTCAATTAATACATCTAGAGAGTCACTGTGAAATACACTGATCAGAAATCCCTTTACAAGACCTGTTTTCCTTTTGATTTTTAAAATACCGCTTAAATAATATGCAGTTTTAAAATTCCAGCTTCATCTGATGCAACAGTCTATGCCACTAGATAGAATACAAAAGTATAGAAACTCTGAAGAATGGAGATTTAACATAATTTATTAAAGTGGCAGCATTTTTGCAACAGATGAAGAGTACTACAGGCTATATTAAAGTCAGCAGCCCATCAGACTGCACAGAATCACCAAATGCTAGGTGTGGGAAGGCACCTTCAGAGATCATCTAGAGTCCACCCCCCCACCAAATCAGGTTCACCTACAGCAGGTTCAAAAGGAACGCATCCAGGCAGGTTTTGAATATCTCCAGAGAAGGAGACTCCACAACCTCCCTGGGCAGCCTGTTCCAGGGCTCTGGCACCCTCACAGTAAAGAAATTTTTCCTCATGGTCAGACAGATTTCCTGCGTTACAGTCTGTGCCCATTGCCCCTTGTCCTGGCACTGGGCACCACTGACAAGAACCTGGCCCCATCCTCTCGACAACCGCCCTTTAGATATTTATAAGCATCGATGATATCCCCCCTCAGTCTTCTCTTCTCCAGGCTGAACAGACCCAGGTCTCTCAGCCTTTCCTCTGGAGAGAGATCCTCCAGTCCCTTCATCATCTTTGGAGCCCTCCACTGGACTCTCTCCAGTAGTTCCTTGTCTGTCTTGAACCGAGGGGCCCAGAACTGGACACAGTACTCCAGATGCAGCCTCACCAGGACAGAGTAGAGGGAGAGGATGACCGCCCTCGACCTGCTGGCCATGCTTTTCATAATGCGCCCCAGGATACCCTTGGCCTTCTTGGCCACAAGGGCACCTTGCTGCCTCATGGTCAACTTGTTCTCCACCAGGACTCCCAGGTCCCTCTCTGCAGAGCTGCTCTCCAGCAGCTCAACCCCTAACCTGTAGTGGTGCATGGGGTTATTCCTCCCCAGGTGCAGGACCCTACACTTGCCCTTGTTGACCTTCATGAGGTTCCTCTCCGCCCAACTCGCCAGCCTGTCCAGGTCTCACTGAACAGCAGCACAGCCTTCTGGTGTGTGAGCCACTCCACCCAGTTTTGTGTCACCAGCAGACTTGCTGAGGTACACTCTGTCCCTTCATCCAGGTCATCGATGAATATATTGAATAAGACTGGACCCAGTACTGACCCCTGGTGATCACCACTAGTTACAGGTCTCCAACTAGACTGAGCTGCTGATCACAACCATCTGAGCTCTGCCATTCAGCCAGTTCTCAATCCACCTCACTGTCCACTCATCGACCCCACAGTTCCTAAGCTTACCTCACTTCGCCACTAATTAGAGAACACACTCACCTCTCATGCATTTCTAATTCAAAGTGGCATCCACCTTTAGATGGAGAGACGGGTAGACATAGTGCTTAGAGATAGAGTTTAGTGATGGTTTTTGTCAGAGTTAGGTTGATGGTTGGACCAGATGATCTGAAAGGTCCCTTCCAACCTAGGCAATTCTATGATTTTAAGTCAAGAGGCAGCATTTTTGCCTATCTGAGATTTCTGAAAGGTTCTCATTTAACCTGAAGTCACATATGCAGCCCAACTAAGAACAGCAACAACAATAAGGAAACCCCTTCCTAGATATTCTCAAACCTGATTAAACTGAAGCATCACTGCATGACTGCTAAAACCCATCTCATCTGCCTTGAGTTCTCAGGCCATCAACTTCAGAAGCAGTTTACTTTCACAGTGAAGGTCATTGCGTGTGAAAGACTGAGAACTACTGCTTAAGCATCCTGTGAAGGAGGTGTGTATGTACTCACAGGTTGGCAAATACCATGAGTGTTGGAGTTTGCCAGGTTTTTTTGCCAGCCAAAGTTTTTGCCATTCTGACTTGAGTGCACTGTGGCCAACGTACCGTTCCTGAACACAGACCTTCATGCTGTAAGCTTACATGATGCACACAGGCTTACACATTTACTGCTTTGCCCAGCCTCCCCAATATCTGCTCTAAATACAAGCTACTTCCTCTTAACAGAGGTGGCATCTGTATGGCATGGCTGCCATGCTATTACAATGTTCAAATAACAATGGGAATTGAAGCACGTTGCTTCCAATGACTCCAAACGCATTTAACCACTGCATCTGTGGCAAATGCCACAAATACCAAATAATCTTTACCACATACATTCATGTATTTTCTTCTTTTTCTGGACTTTTCTCCTTTTTCCATTCATTCTCTCCTTTCACCTCTCCAGTCTCCTACTTCTCTTTCTGTGTGCTCATATAGGCATTCTGACATAAAGGGCACCTTCCATTCCTTCGTAAGGACTGCAGAGCACAAGTGGAAAAACTACTAAGCTAAGCTATTGGGGGCGGGGGGGGGGAATCTAAAATCTAATAAACAAGCAAATGGCGTGTGTGTATGTTGAAGATCACTTGAAAGTGAAAATAAGGCAGTAAAATATTCTGCGGATTTTCATGGTTGACTTTACTCTGTAGTCTGCAAGGGTAGAAAGATGTCCTGAAACTGAAAGGGAGCAAGGACAAAGTAAAGGGGTGTGCAAAGCATCTCTTTTCCCTTCCTACCTTTGAAAATTATCAGGCTTTTTAAAACTCCACATATATTGTTTCTCCATGCCCCCTCACCCCAGTTCCTCAATAAAGACCAACAAATCTTGTATGCAGGAGAAACCAGACTACAACCGCTAATTTACCCACATAGAGGAACATATTTAACATATCCTTGAATTTATCATTATTAGGAACATATACAAGCCCATACTTAGAAGTTAAATTTCTATTTTGGACCTTCCTGAGTACAGAAGGCACTGCTAATTTTAAAACAAACAGAAACAGGAACAAGCTCAGAATTATGCTGCACCTTTAAAAAGAATAAATTCAGTATATGACCGTGATCTACAGAGTGCACAAATTATGCTTCTTAAAATAATTTTTAAAGGAATGATTTTCCACGTGCTTTTCTACAGCTCCCTCTTGACTTAAAGGGAGCTAAGAAATATCAAAGGCTAAATTGTTCATGAGACTGCCTGAAGAAAAAGGTTCTTTCAGGTCAGCACGAAGGGTAATAACATTCACCTCAGCCTCAGCAATTAAGGAAATTGTTTCCATCTCTACAGGCATCAGTCTCTCGAAAACTGGAGGAAGAACGTATTCAACACAAACATGAATGAAGTGTTGACCGGTTTGAAAAAAAAAAAAGACTAAAAATATACTTGGATAACAAAAGACTCTTTTGGAGGGGAAAAAAATGAGTAGCTAGGCAATGCATTAGAATTATTTCCCTGGCTTCCATTCAGATGCTGTCCAAGCACAGCTTCATTGTTTGGCATGTCGCTTGCATCTCCTCACGTCACCTTCATTCTCTCACTCAGATAACCTACAGATAAAAATATACAGAGCCCTATTCTAGGATTCAGCAACATTAACCCAGTAGCCAGCAGCAAAAACTGGGGACTTCTTGATTCATAAAGAATTGTTAAAGCCCCTGTGAACTACAGAGTGTAGGGAGGTTTCACCCTCCCTACTCAAACTGAGGCATCAGTTTGATGAGTTTGATCAGTTTGATCAAACTGAGTTTGATGAGTTTGATCAGCTCACATCAAACTGAGGCATACGACTCTTCAGGTTCACTTACAAAGCAGGACACATTCGTTATTCATGCTGAGAGGGGCTTACCAGTCTACTCCGTCTACCACTTCCTACAGGAAGAAGGTGCAACAGAGGAAAGGGAATGCTCAATCTTAAATTCATTTCATCAGCCTACTACATTTTAGATTAATTACAGAAAGTTATTTCCCACTTCACTTCCACATCAATGAAATTTTTTGCTTCTCAGGCCTCTTTAATGCACAATGCTGGTCCCCCTCGGTCATCTGCCACTAAAACACAGCCAGCACAGAATAGGAGTGCACACACCTCAAAGTGTTCCGCAGAATATATATGAGGAAAGAAAAAAATAACAGAAAGTAAAATTGCAGAAGGGGATTCTTGTTGATGGAACCCCCTGAGCACCCTCTCAACGTAGCAGAAACAGCACCATCAAGTAGATGGGGATTATAATTATTATTACTACTAATATTATTTTGGTTTAAGAAAATGATGACATTTTATGGTTACAAATCAGAATAGCCAGATCACTGTCCAGAGACATGGGTGAAGGCCTCCTGCTGATGAACAGTCTTTCCAGCCCACCTTTTTGGCATCCCTTGTGTACTCCTTTCTGAGCCCTCCTCCACTGTGCACCACACACCTTTTCCAGCCTTCTTCCAGTGCTCATCACTGCCGCCTCCCTGTCACAGAAAAAAAGGTTCCTCTCCCTCCGCAGGGCGAGAAACTGGGCATATCCTGCCCTACGGTTATGTTGCTGCCTGCCTCTGCAAACCATCCTGGATTATCGCTACAGAGCAACAGAAACTGAGCTTCAGCAAGACATCAGCTCCCCTTCCATTTTCAGCATGGTTCTGTTTTATTAAGCCACATGCCTAAACTAGTAGCAAACTGAAAGCAAAATAGGAAGGATGAGTTTGATAAGGGAGGCCTTATCAGCCTTTGCTGCCTTCAAACCTACCAAAAATGGGGGAAGGGAGGCACTTTTAAAGGCAATGCTTTTCCACACTGCAGTATCTAGGAGCCAGACTCAGCTACACGCACACAGACAATAGACACAGTTGCCCTAGCAACAGCATCACAGGGAAATGTTTCAGTAAAGCTGCTCGCTTTCCACCAAGGTTACTTTCAGAACACCTTAGCACAGAGTCTGTATGGATCAGACAACATCTTGCATCTGCCTTGAATATGCCTGCATGAAATGATGTGACGGCCACACCATAGGAAAGACTGAGGCACTCCACAAGGTTACCAGGGAACTGGGCTCTTAAACCACCCATCACACCATCCGAGAGCAACAGCTTGCAAGCTAATGTATTGTCACATCACAACAGAATAAAACTGTGATCTGTTGTAATCAAATGTTCTTTAATCTTTCATTTGTTTTCTTAAAAATTGCTAGCCTTAAATAAAGATCTACACCATGTTTCTGCACAATTTTTCTCTGCAATAAGAGACTAAGTTTCTAATACTGATCACCACCTCAAATAATATCCCAAGTAAAAAATGAAACCAGAAAACATCTAAGCTGCTTGTTTTCACACATTTTTCACACTTTCACACACTTTTATCCTTTCACTAATGCCATTAAAAGGCAGTGAAAGTATGTAGTGCAGCATGTGTCTTGAAAAAAAGTTTGGTTACCAAAAAAAAAAGTCACTTGAATAATTTGAAAGCTTAAACTACACCAGTGAGATGGTTTACCTTATTTCCTTTGGTCCCCTTAGTTTTTCAAATAAAGGCAAACGCATTAATTCCACACGCCCCTTCCCCCACCCCCCTGAGATGCAGAAAACTGTTTCTCACATACACGTTTAAGCTGTGATCAACTGTCACTCCCTGAGTCAACTGTCAAAAAACAAAGTATGAGGAATTGTTCAAAACATAAAACAAACACCACTCAAGAAAACACCTTCTCATCCACTCTTTCTACCTAAAGAAGGAACAAGTTTTAAACTCTTTTTCAAGTTTTTGGCCCACAAACTGTTTTGATTGAAGAGCTGCAAAAGTAACCCCCTACATAATCAAACAGCAAGACAGAGCTTTTTCGCAGCTTGCTCACGGGATACAAACATCCAAAAAGAGAAGAAGTTGGAAAAGAATCAAAACTAATCAAATTAGATAGGACTGTTTCTAAATCTATGTCTTGCCATATATGAAGACAACAGTATGTTCTTGAAATACGTATTTATGACAAACAATAGATAATTTCAGCATCAATTGTTTATATATAGTTCCAACCAAATGGCTGTCACCCCATACCAGATAGCTTCATTACAAAAGAACGCTTTGGGCCCCACTAGAAGACAGGCAGTTCAGAAACTGCTACTGAGAGCTGCAGAAACCCAATTATACATCCGAGTCTTCACAGTTTGGGGAAAAGGATCATGTTAGCTCTGATGAGTTGTAGAAAGTCTCCAGATTTCTTGGCCCTCTGTTAATAATGGGACATTGCAAAATAATTAGTAACTTTATCTCTGCAAGATCAGGCAAGTATAAGACAAAATTGCTACTGCAGCAATTAAAACAGGACCAAACCAAATCCTCCACCATATAAAGTCATGGCTGGGTATCCTAAGGGAGATGCCATCACTTAAAAAAACCCACCCTATTCCTGTTGCAGGAACAATCTGGGTAAAGGTCTCCAGCTTGAATTAAGAAAATATGACTATATAATCACGCTTGTCCCTGTGTTCTTAAAAACTTTACATATACAGCAGCGTAAGATAGAACCAAATCTCAGAAGCAACACTAGATAAGGACACATGAAACAACTTCACCTAGTTGGAGCGGGTTTTCTGGGGAATTCAGGAAAGAATTGCTATTTTCTTTTTCTTTTAAGAGATGTAGCTTTTTACTTCTCCTGCTGTCTTTCAAGGTGGGTTCTGCAAGGGACTCCTAGCCTCAGAGCTGCATAACAAGACTAACTATTCAAGACTCTCCTGGGGTAAATCAGACAGCTGTCCACATACTGTAAAGATAATTTCTCATTTCAAACCAGCTTTCTTGGGATGCTCCAAATCAAAGAAGCAGAGCTTCATGCAAAAGGCAAGGATGATCTAACAGAAAATGCCTGGGACTGCAATTCAGAGAACCTAGCTCTAGTTCCAGATCAGACAGAGCCCAGTGTTGGCTCAGGCAAACCAACGAAGCTTGTGTCTCTGCTCACGGCCGTGGAATGCCAGCAGCACTGCTTCTTAAGTGTTTCCATCCAAAGCAGCGTCACTGAGAACACCAAAGGAGAACCTAAATATTCATTTGGAAGGACCTAATAAATTGCCTAATAACAGCGCTCTTTTTTAAAGAGCCATACCTTTTTTAATGTTTTCAGCCACTCATTTACAGAGAGATAGAGGTTTAAGGCTCTTTCATTACCATTTAAGAAAATAGTACTAGAATAATGCCCAATTTCAAACTGCCAACTGTTTTGACCAAGGCCTTACAATTCACTTGCGGTTCCAGCCTACATCAAGAGCAGCAACCCCCCGGGTCCCTCTTTCCAAAGTGCCTTCTCATGATCACCACCTTCACCCACCTCACAGGCTACTCCCAACTGAAGATGTTCCAGCCAGGAAAAAAACAAAACAACCAAACCCAACCCATAAGCTGTTCAACGAATTTTAAATGAGCTATTTGCAACATCAAAAATTGAAACGTGGTTATTAACAACCCTTTGTTAAAGGATCATTTTTATGTTTCCACTTCTCTGCTCATCTGAAAGCTTTTGTGCATTGTCCAAAGTGAGCTCAGCATGAAATCAAATACAAAGCTTCAGGATAGGAAAAGGTCCCAGAGAAAACTGATGTTAAAGAAGCATAACACAACTAAGTACTAAGCTTGGTTTGTTTCTGTTGCTGTTTTTAAAATCACAGGCATTGAGATTTTGAATTAAGGTTTACTATGGAAAAGATAACCTACCTCTTACAACGAAAGACATCTATAATGAATAAAACTGGAAGGAGACAAAGCAAAAACTATGTAGGCAGAAGCTAACTCTTGGCAGGGTGGAAGAAGGGGAAGAAGGTAGCCTTTTTTTAACGTACATTTACAGTGTCCTTAACACTGGGAGCATGAGAAAAATCCAAATGAAATCTGTGGGGGAGAAAAAAAAAATATCTCATCATCTCTTATCATCAACAACTCTGCAGAAGAGGTGCGTATTTGCATATTAAGTTATCTACTGCATTTAAATCTGAGTATATAAGAAATTAATTTCTTCTGAGAGAAAAGAACAAGTAGCTTAATTCTCCACCTCCTCACTGAACTTCTGACCATGGTTTAGGACTGCCTGGAAGCCTTTCACCTTTGGCCTAATCAAGACAGTGTTCCTCATCACTCGAACACACATCCTAAAAACAAAATACAAGAAGAGAAATGTTCGCTTATAACAGAAGTCTGCCACTCCTACTCACATATTTATAGCACCAGGGTTGAGCATAAGGGTAGTAGAATTAAAAATAACGATAAGGATATTAAGGACTCTGAAGTCAAGTAATCAGAAGTGGTAGCATACTAGGCACAAGGGAAAATGTAGTCTAACAACGCAACTATTCCTCTATCTGTGAAAACCATCTACTTGTTAATAAAGTGTCCAAACAAAATTACGATCAAGTACTGACAATACAGCTTAATAGAGCAGTTTTGAAGAGTAAGAGTTCGCATCCAAAACTGGAGGGCAAAGGGTTGTACGTTAGTTATGGGAGAAATTCCAAGTCCACAGGGCCTGAAATCAGGAATTACATTAGAAAAATTTGCGATTGGCCATACAACTTTTCAAACTGACTGTTTCAGTTGCAAGGTCAGAAACACCAAGTACAGAACATCTGAAGCACTGGGAACACCATCATCTCCATTAGCAACCAAAGTTAAATTATTTTAAGATATTATTGGCCAACACTGTGTTATGGTAAGTGTTCTTATGACAAGTTTTTGCTGAGAACAAGGGTTTGCATCTCTGAATTCAAACTGACACAAAATTTCTTGAGGAAATTCTTGGCTTTAATTTTTCAAGTTTTTGATTGGTGGTCTTTAAGTGACCAGTATTGTATTTTAATCTCAAAGACAACAATTAGTAAGCTGATATGTTTTGTTGGAGTTTTTTTTAGAGATTAAAATAAGGTAAGTTTTGTGAAACACGCTACTTTATACTACAATAAGAAAAACAAGGGAAGAATTTGCATAACCCAGCACGCAAACACAATCTTCGACTAAAAGCCAACTTTAAACTCAGGAATTTATCAGAGAAGTTTCCAAAAATGGGTATTAAAAGTACTTTTTTTTTTTTTTTTTTTTTCTTTTTTTTTTTTTTTTTAAGATGACATGAACCTGAAAGTTTATTTTCGGAGGCAAGCTCTTAAAGAACTACTTGTGGCACTCTG
The DNA here is from genome assembly GCF_963924245.1 of Chroicocephalus ridibundus. Lineage (NCBI taxonomy): Eukaryota > Metazoa > Chordata > Aves > Charadriiformes > Laridae > Chroicocephalus > Chroicocephalus ridibundus. Next base: position 16,665,303 of record NC_086287.1, read on the forward strand.
ATGCATGAAAAAATATTGAGCGCGCTTCTCTCAGCAATCAGAAGGGCATCTCCACACATTCATTCTTACATTCACGTGTATCTTACGCAATCTGTGTCACCCCAGTCCCAGACACCACATTTCAGACCAACTTTTCATAAGGGCTGCTGGGACTGAGGTGACTCGAAGGCAGTGACTGAGGCATGCCATGCAGCCTCAAGCTTCAGCTCAGGAAGTACAACCCTGCTGTGGGCTGCCAAAAGGAAAGCCAGAGAAGAGGTCAGTCTCTCTCCTTATGGGCAACATGCACCAGCTGTCAAGAGCAAACAGGACAAACACACTGTTCACCTCCATGGCAAGCCTGGAGAAGTTAATTTAAACTTCTGAAGAACCCCTCTACAGGTCTGCCTGCTATATTGTCAAGGGATCTAGTCTTTCCAGGGGGAGAGCCAAAGAATAAGATTTTTTTTTTTTCAAATGAGGTCTGATTAAAATTTAACACAGTTAAATAACATATCTAGGAGCTCAAATAGCCTACTTTTAAAAGTGATGGTAAGTAGAAACTGCAAGACGAGTAGCATCTTTAAAAATCAGCTTCTTTAAGTGTCTAAAACAGTGCAATACAGTATGATTTATGCCAGAGTTTTAAAAATTTGGGCTACTACCTGCTCATTCTTATCCAGACTGTCACAACATACTGCCAAAGTGTGATGGGGTTTGGGTGCCTTTCATTATAATAGTGCTATTTTAAAATAAAACTTCTTTTCAAAAGACTTTGACCAAGCCAGTAATCGTAATCAGCAAAACGCCGCTCAGGAGAAACTCTACTTAATGAGACAACTGCAGGCCTCAGGAACAAGACAGGAGAAGCAGCCGAAGTCCAGAAAGTGGGCAAAGACCGAATGCAGTCAGTCTCACCTTCTCCTTTGATTACCACATTAGTTCCATATCCACAATTAAAAGCAAAACAAAGCAGGAATTAAGGGGAAAATCCTTGAGGGTTTAGGAACGTCTTTACTCAGTATTAAGCATAAATACCACGTAAGGCACTATGTCATCTTGTCCATGGCCTGTGGTACATGCTGTAAATTGTCTTCTGGAGATGAAGTCATTTCCCTTCGGAGTGAAAGCCAGGGAATGCTGTCATTGCTACAATCAGCACCTGCTTGCGTACCCCTCTGTGTTTACACTCACTGTTTCAAGGCTTTTGAGCCAGAACGGCTTACAGCACCATATAAATGCAGAATCAGACAGGTTAGAAAAATCTGATGCAATATGTGAAAGCAGGGCAGAACATGAACCATGAGATGTTTAATCAATTCCCAGATCAGCTGATTCTGAAAAGCAGCAGTGACACTGAGCATTGCCCATTTCAGTAATCTGCACTGGGAAATTCATGAGATTTATCTGCAATGACCATAGTTGGGAAGGGAGGGTTTGTTTGGGTTTTTTTGTTTTTTGGTTTTTTTATTTTGATTACTCTGAACTATCACAGTAGAACTGACCTCAGATTTAAACATAAAACTAACACTGCTAGAGTCCATGATTTTTGATGTATTCAGTTCCCCGAACTGTCTATGCCACTACAGTAACTGCAGGTGTCTCAGTCTGAGGCATTTATTCTCCTGTCTTTGAAATGCTATTAATGTTATCATTCATGTATTACACACACTGGAAGTTATGGCAATGGGGATGACTCCCTTTTGAGTATCCAAGTTGCTTACAAACCAAAGCCTTGTTTTCCAAAGCATTTTTCAATAGCATTTAATGTGCATCTCATAATAAAACACAGACTCTTCAGTGGTCTCAGCACTCCACACAACTGATTTGCGTACAGTCACAATGAGGAAGAGTTACTGGCAGAATAATCATTTGCCTTGTCATCATGCTGTACCAATGTGGCTGTATTACTTCTGCATAACAATTCAAGCTAACATTAATGAAAGTAGATTACAGATACCTGATCATGCCCTCTGCATTGCTCTGCTTTTCTTAGTACAGAAGGGCTGCAAGTGTCCCATCTCCCACTTTCATCATGTCTCAGAGATCCAAAGCTTAAGACAAACAGGGTAGGAAGTCATAAGCTACCTTCTCTCTCCTCTGTTTTTTGATTTGAACCTAACCAAAGGCAATCCTTCGACTTAAGTTAACAAGCATTTAGATATACACCCTTCACCCATGCAGTGGAAGCTTCAGGGGAAGCTGAGAACATAAGAACCTTGCAGGCTTTGGCACCTAAAGTCTGAAGGCCTCTGAACCCAATCCCTTTCCTTTTTCTGTATGAATAACGGATTCATACTCCAAAAGATTACTGAAAAACGTTCCCTTTCAGTATGGACCTTTCCCAGTTGAAAAAAAGACAACTACCTTTCTGGCTTTCCTTCCTACTCTTAGGTCTCATATCTCAAGTAAATCTCAAGAATAAAACAAAATACAAGGCATTCTTTCCCACATAAACCAAATGTAATCAAAACAATTATGCCCAAAGATAAAATACATATTCTTTTTTTCTGTTCAATTAGTGTCACCTGCTTTAGATCTCCTCTTATGGTCAGGACATAGATGAGCATACAGTACACCAAAAGACTTATAAAATAGCTTGCTTTGAGCCACAGTAATTAAGCTCCACAGAAACAAAGGCAGGCAGCAGAGGAAATAGAAGAACTTTAAAAGTATCTGTTTTGGTTCATTTCACCATTGTCTCTTACACTTCAGCAAAAATTCTTATAACTGCCCTTTTGGGATTTTTTTTTTCCCCTCCCTTTCTTTTGTGTTTATCATTCAATCTATGTAATTTCCACTTTTTGAGTAATTTTGGCAGGTCCACTGGTTGCTTAGAGATGCTTGATTTTTTATTGCTCCTTTTCTGTTTGTACTGTAATTTTACTCTGAATGTCACCTCCAGCAAGATGGATTTGCAAGTGAAGCAAGATATGCTCAGAAAAGCCTTTTTAAACAACCACGCCAAGGTTTACAGAGCGGCATACTACATGCCTTTTTCTCTCCTACATTTGAAAAGTGTAGGAAAGACTCCTTAGCAACAATTAACACCGTCTCACACAGAACAGCAAGCATGTCTCTAGCAGTCTGTCTTACAGGACTGGATGGTTTTGACTTCTGAAGGTGAAAGAATGTTTTTGTGGACATTTTCGTGCAGGGAAAGAAAAAGTAAAATGGGCACTGCTAAAATCACCCAGCAAAACAAGTGTGTATAGTGCGGGGGGAGAAGGGAGAATAAAAGCAGCTGCATCTTTAGCTCCTAGACATGCCCACTATCCTAACCACATCCTCAGCCAGTCTCCTCTCCTATGTTTTGTAAGACAGTGCCATGCTGTGGACACTCTGCTCCATTGCTTCTGCACTCTGCAGTCTCTGCAGGTACAGTAGGCCTGTTTCCTGACCCACTTTCCTCACCAATCTCTATTTAGCTCTACGCTAGTGATGCTCCTGGCATGACAATCAGATACTGCAGCCTGCAGTGCAGTTCGTTACAACACATTCGCAAGCTCCTAGTAAATTCAGTGGAAAAGTACTGTGTCAACGAAGCCTAATTAAACTGAAGTCATTTTCATAAACTTACGTCAAAGGCAACAACAACAAAAAAGTGTTCCAGAGATTTAAAAGACACCTTTTTATTTTAAATCAACAAATCTGCTTGGCATAAAGCAAATCCAAAAAAACCTTTTCTACTCAAAGGCTGCGAAAGGAAAAAGCTATCAGAGCTAGTACCTTTTCTCTGGGTTACCTAATCAATCTAGTAACTTGTGCCACTTAAAACCTGCCACAATTCCTCCCACTGTCATTTATCTGCCACTAGAGAAGGGCTCCTCACCTTAGTGCCCAGTGAAACTGTAAGCTAAATCTCACTACAGCTATTAAAATTATCTTCTTACATGCACGAGAACAAAATTCCTCCCTCAGACATGGCCACCTGCAATTAACTTCAGATTTTACTTGCCCATACATGTGTGAGGGTAAAACTTGTTTTGGGACATTCACCTTTACACCAGACAGCTAGGACTGTTCTGGCTCCAAAGTTAAGATCTAATATGCAGATACTTCTGAGACCAAGTAATTGGACGTTGATTGTATTCCATTTACCTAAAAAAAAAAAAAACAAACCAAAAAAAAAAACAACCACCAACCAAAACAGTCATCTCGCTTTCTTTATAGGGAAATACTGTAACAAATTGCCATAACCTGGGCCTCTTAAAAAATACAACTGCCAAGCCCACAGGTTATATGGCAGTAAATTCACCAAACTATGAATCTATACTTCCTTCCTTGGCACTTAAGTTAACCGTAGAGTTCTACAGTGAATATAACCAATGCAGGCACACCACATGCACGTGAAATATGTTGCTAATATTTTGCACATAGAAGGCATTGAGATATGAAATACGTAAAGGTCTTACCAACTCTTTCTTTGGCAAGACACTGTTTCTATTCAGCGGAATATTTTTGTACTTGCAAAACTCAGGTCTTTATCAAAAACAAGTTTTGAGATTTATTCAGAATCATTTCACCAAAGCATTTAAAATTACTCATCTTAAGATTAGAAATACTGAATTTGAAACATTCTAAAAGTAGCACAAACTTATGTTTAGCATTGACAATAAATAAAAGAAAAGCAGCAGCAGAAAATTAAGTATGGCGACATCAAATGGTTCACAAGAGACAGACACCTTGGGGCAATGAATGCCTTAGAAGTGTGGATCATTAATAGAGGATATTACATAAGGCAGGGAGCACAAGGAACAATTATTCACAAAGCAGTCCCAGTGTACACTATGGACTACCTTAAATGCAATCCTTTGCAGGAGTTTATTCATGTGCAATACGATCAGTTTTGCTGGGGAGAAAGAACTATTACTAAAAAATTCTTGTAGCTTGGCATATGCCGCACAAACTAACAGTTTTTGCACCTGCACTATCATAATCACACTGATTTACTGAATCAACTAAAGATTCCCAAAACAGACCCCAAAATGCTTATGTAAAATCTCTGCAACAAGTAGTCGTACTATCCATTAAGTGGGGTGATACCAGCCAATAGCAAGAGAAAACAAAATTAAACATCCATCAGAATGTGCAATTCATCCAAATTTCATACCACAGGCACCTCTAAATATATGAGTCATTATAATAACATACAAGGTAATTATATTTCATCACTCATTACCTTGACCTGAGAAGGACCTCTCATCCTCAGATGGAAGATGCAATCCAGACTTGCATTTTTATGACTAAGGAACCCTGCAAGAAACATAGCTTACATAAAGCAGCACCCTTAGATTAGCAGCTGTGTAGACACAGAAGATACTCAATATCACAAACATACTGAAGACTTTACCTTTTACCCGCCAGTGGCCTACACCACCACCAATAAGCAGCCTACCTCTTAGACTAGAATCCTCAACCTTGGGTTAGATAACATACTCTTTACTCACACCAAGTATTTCACATATAAACCTGAGACAAGACGACAGAGTTCAAAGGGGACTCTTCAGGAAGGACACAGTTAGGACAGATCTACCATAACTCACAGACACCTGGCGAACAAAAAGGCATTTAGAGGTATGTAGCCTCTTTGTTGCTACCTATGGACAAGCCGCAACAACAAAACTAAGAGATTATTTTGCTGCCTTGTTACTTATTAAAGAGATGACAGGATCACCCTCAGAGCAGTCCCGGGGCAAAGAGTGCAGCAAAGCAGAGATCCTCTTGACTATTTTTCCCTAGGATTAAACTTTACATCTCATTTGATTTTCACTTACTGAGCCATGGACCACAGAACTAAACCTAGACTTTTGCAAGTCACTTCTCTAACCTCACGTCTACTCAATTCAAGTAGAGAATACATAGTGAGGCCTGGGAGTTTAGAAAAAGCAAATGAATTACTATCCTGGATCAGCCCACTCCAGTGACAGGTGTTTCACAGGCACATAACAGAAACCCTCACCAGACAGTTAGAGAATCACCTACAAAGTCTATTTTTAGGATTCATAAAAGTTTATATCCTTTCAAGAGACCATAGAGACTTTTGTTTGCTTTTTCTATGTCAACTTGGAAGTTCTCGATATTGGCATCCAGACATTCGTTGAGCCCTGCTATGATGTATTTCCATCTTAAAAGCATTTGTTATTGTTGGGCTTGGGTTCGGTTTTTAATCAAACAAAAGCTCTCTAGGAATCCAAAGCTCTAATCTGAATTGTTACTGCTTGAACATCTGTTAAAAAAATTCTGGCTGTAGAAGTAGAACAGATTCTGGTTTACACAGAAAACTACATAACTAATAAGATACCTGGCAAATCAAGAAAGCGCTTTGGGGGATATAATCTAAGATGCAATCATTAAATTGCTTCTCAGTCCCAAAGTATGGAGTCAGAGGAAAACCACAAAAAGAAACACTGGTTTCAATGGTTACTTTCAATGCTACTGTGTTTAGTAGGCTGACTCTTGGTTGATTTGCAAATCCTCACATGCCCATGGGAGTGGGATCTCAGATCATTTAGCATCATGGCAGATTTCCAGTTCTTGGCAGAAGGGTTGTTTTTCTCCATGAATCAGCAACTGTCCATCACACTACAGTCTGTGAAGTTAAAAACCCACCTCATCAGCATAAACTATATGCATGTATGTGTGTATGCATCAGAGAGGACTTTTTGGTCTCTATATATAGCCCACATGCGAGGATTGCCACATCCACAGACAAACACGTACATACTCCTTGAAGCCAACCACACAGCAAAGAGACTTTTCTCACCTTCTGCAGTCATACAATGCTTTTGATAATGCAGCACATTATTTGCATTGTAAGATTCTAAATGTTACGGTAAAGAACAAAAACATCAACCCACCCCATTTACTGCTTTCTCCCCACCAACGGGCAACTCCAGGTACCGACCCCACCGTGGTCAACTGCAGAACAACTGACTGTTTGCCTGCTGCTGAAAAGCAAGCTACATTCGCATTTTCAGATAACGCTTACCAGCAAATGCATTCTAAACCCATCAGCAAGGAAAACAAGAAGCAAATAAGTTACGTTTGAAACATCTTCCTGAAATGTGCTCCAGAATTTTAACAGCTCTCTATAATAGAGATAATACTTCTAAACACGATAGCAAATGAGATGAAGGCTGCCCTAGTAAAATTAACTTATTCTCAGAAATACTCTGACAAGCAAATCATGCACTTTGGAAATACATTACAGAAAAGCACGTACTAATAATTCCTCATTTTATTCTTTCTGTGTCTGTCTCTCTCCCTGATACACAAGAGATTGCAGTATTCTCATTGTACAGCATCATTGTGCTAATATTAAATAACAACAGATTTGCTCACTCAAAAATGCCATTTTTTAAAGGAGGCAGGGGGACAACTCCTATGTTCAGAAATTCACTGTTAAAATTCAGGAATCAACATTCCTCTCTCCCCCCATTGATTCACAATGTAAACTGCTAGCAGAATTATAACCTGATCCACTAGATGAAGTGGTTCAGTAGAATGCCTGGATCTTCATTGTTTCCTCTGTTTGAATTATACATCCAGGGCATTGCAAAATTTACCAAAAACATGTGCCTTTTCCAGAACCTAATCATAAAACCTTTACCTCATGGATATAGATTCATGATTTGAGGCTGTACATAAATTCACTCAGTAAAATGGTTTTATTACTTGCAGCATCAATTTGCACATGGACTGAAGATCATTGAATACAAAACAGCCAAGTTATCAAACTGCAGCAATACTGTTGAAAGGGAAACATTTTTTTTAAAAATGCAAAAATGTATTTTATTATTATTCGTTGCATAAGGGTAATGTATGTTTACACAGCTCAGAGCTGGATTTAAAACCAATTTTAACAGCCAACTGTTTCAACTTGCATGTAAACAAACATACTGCATTTCTTCATTAGCTGGAATTTGCTGCAGTCTGTCAGCCATCTGTACTGTCTTGCATTCTGTTCTCTATTCAGAGCACCACTATCAAATGTTGGTGATATAGTATTGCTCTCTTTGGAGACATCATGACTACACTATAAATAGTTTAGAGACATAAAACACTATTTCTAACAGTTGTCTTAATATCTGCTTTCTCAGAATGCATTAGGTTGTTCTGTTTCTCATCCAATTTTGGTTCTCCGTAGCTTTTTGCGGATACGAGGAGAAGAGACTTTATTCTGGCACTCTCAGAGGTGCAGAGCAAAAACTGCAGCCCAAGCACAACTTTATTCAACTTCTGCACCCTCCAAATCATGGATGCAGAGGCCAAACCCCAGAGCATAACCCTGCAAATATCTGCACTGCAGTCACAGGGGTGACTGCATAGTGCAGAATAGCCGGGCTCTGGGCTGTTGTTAAACCAACTAGTTCGGGTGCCAGCAGCAGCCAGAGTGCAGGGCTGCAGAGAGAAGAGCAGACTGCCCCCCACTCCCTTACCCACACACTGAGATGGCACCCCAGCCAAACCCAGCCTGGAAACTTGCACAGCATTAGCACAGCTCTGAAGCAGAGCTCAGGAACCCCCGGAGCCTTGTAGAGCCCTGGCTCGCGTCCAAGTACCTCAAACATCCCTCGCTCTTGCAGTACGGACCTTGGCAAAAACTGATTTGTGCCGCTTCTCCCCATATTTTTTCCTAGGATCACAGTGCACATAGATATACCCCAGAGCAGCCCTACAGCCCCCTGAGCTTTGCATGCTGAACGCCTTCCCTGTGGTAGCGCTGACCTCTGAACCCCAGACCCCCGCGCTGTAAGGGGTCCCCCATAACCCAGTGCTTGCGCTTGAGTCCCCTCCAGCCAGCAGTCAGACACAGGGCCTTTTGAGCTGCTCTAATCTGCCCCAGCTCTCTCAGACAATTCAAAGGGGATGGCAGCACAGCTGAGGATATCATCCAGACAGTTTAACTACTGATTTGAGCAGCGTGCGCTAGTTTCAGAGGACAGGTAATAGTATCTTTAGAAGAACAACAGCTCAAAAATCCAAGTCCCTCACAAGGGCTTTTATAGCTTGCTGAATCATCCTCTCCTTTAGGAAGTGAGGAGAACCGGCAGTGAGACAGGAAAGCTCACATACACCTTAAACTCCAATTTTCTTTCTTCTAGAGACAGCAGAGCACTGGAATGTTACTTGTATAACCAGGACCACTTGACAAGTGATGCAACACAAACCACAGAAAGTTACTTGATATCCATGCTAGCTTTCCAAACGAAAAGATGCCTATCCAAACATGCCTTTTTAGTTCACCCAGTGTGTGAGTTTATAACTTTTCAGGAAAGACTTGATCCTCTGCTTTCAAGTTGACTCCCAGACTTGCATTGTACTTCTGATTTCAGAACTGCAGTGCTATAAACCCGCCTTCCTATAACAGAACAAACTTGCTGCCCTCGAGGAAGAGACTAGTAGCATATCTGTGCAACACAACAGACCTATCCTTGATCAGGGGTGTCAGAATTCTGAACACTGACTTTGGGTGTAAAATAACTTACCAAGAAGTGAAGGTGCCTTATTAGAGCTTCATTTCAGTTTCATTTCTCAGTTTCTGATTGAGGACAGCGTGATGAAACACTGTCTAATTTTATTACCCTGTCAGCCATATACAATGGTGAGCAGGACTCAGTGACAATCAAACTGTAAGAGTGGAAGTTTACCATCCAGTACTCCCCAATAAAAACAGATACTTAGCATGTAACCCAGCAGAAATGTTCTGTAGGTTTCTAAAGACATCACTCTGGAGAAGTTGGGGGGGTTTTTTTATAGCCATAGCATCTAATAAAGCTGCCACTGGAAAACTCTTCCTTTTCCCAGCTTGTGGTTCCTTTTCTGGAACAGCAGCAACAAAAATGCCTCCACCCTTGTGTCCAGATCATTTTCAGCAGAATTTTGTGTGCGTTTAAGTAGCCAAGCTACAGGCATGAAAACAAGCTGCCAGAGAGGCTCCCAGCCACAGCATGCTCCTCCAGAGCTGCAGCACTACTGTTACAAAGTGAGGAAAATTAACACAGACATGCAAGTATTTAGGGGGACAGGATACGAAACAGTCCTTTCAACAATATTTTTTCCCCTTCTATATCTACACTTATCAGGCAGCAGGGGCCAGGGGGGTTACAAGAATACAGGTCTGTTCAGTTCTGTGACTGAAAGAATGAAAAAAATGGAATACCATTGTCAAAATTTTCCAGCTCTATTTTGGCACATCATATCTCAAAACCAGCCTGGTCTAAAAATTTCAAGCATGTTTAACTGAAGAGCCCTTGACAACATCTAATGCACAGGCTCTTTATCATAAATTGAGGTGCTTATTTTTGGACTTCACCTTGGAACAGGAAAGAATGACTGTTTTGTCAGCACCAGAAAAGTTTATAAATCCTGCCAAATGTATCAATATTATGTATTTGAAAGCTACTTTACATATACTGCAGAGACATCCACAACTCTGCAAAGTTCATTCAGCATTAGAGAGAGATGTGCATACTTTGAACTCAACGTGAAATCAGGTCGTGTTGGTAGCCACCAAGACTTACCATTTCTACATGAATAATTATTACTTTTAAAGCTTTTAAATAACTAGTGATATTTCTAATGTACTTTTTACGTATTAAAAAAGCATTAAACTTTTTCTGAATGTTTCTCCTTTGCCATCCCACAGTTCTTCCCCAGACAATGATAGTACTAACTGCATTAACCCTTTGGAGCTCCAACAGCTACAGAGAATTTTGGGAAGTTTGCAAACCTGCTAGAGACGTCCTTTATAGCACTAGATCTTATGTATGAAAAGATAGCAATTTTGCACTTTCTCACTTGCCCCAAACGTGTTTTACAGAAATTCAAATTAATAGGTATAATGGGGAATTACAGGTCCAACAGCAAGCTGCATTCATAAAAGGCCTTTTACGCTGTCTTTACTTTTTAACAATCTCAAACTTTTTCAAACACTTCAAACAATCTCACTCCACTGCGCCACCCTTTCACTGCCTTCAACTAAATTGATAAGGCACCTTTCCAGCTACATGTGTAGGAGGTATCACTTCAGCGCTCAGAGCTGTTCAGATTCCTAATTGGCTTCAGAGCAGGCAACACCAGCAGCTACCATGTGTGCTACCAGCACTGAAAGAATCAACAACTAGGACTTTCCACACCTGGAAGTAGTGCTGGCCCTGCTATGTCACTCTTAGAAAGTCTTCAATAAAGCAGTCTCCCTAGTCAAAACCACAGGACGGTATCTTCACCAGCAGTGAGACACCCGCCTCAATACTTTGCCACTTGCTCTATACACACAGTAGTCAGTCCCTTCTTCTGCCCACCCTTGTTTCAACCAAAATGCTACCTGACTTTTTCTAAGGAAAAAAAGAAAAAAGCTTTCTATACACATTCAGACATCAAAATTTTTCTCCTAAAGTTTTGACGCTGTTACAATACCTACAAAGGGCAGGGGGGAGGGAGGGGGAGGAATTGCAGGCTTCATGTCGACTGCAAACCATGCTAAATGACAATAGTACTGTTTCCTTCCTGTGTTCTGTCTACAAGCATCTCTATATACTTAGCCTGTAAAGACCCTAAGAAATAGTATTTTTGCTTGCATCTGAGCACGGCCAAGTCTAAGAAGATCATACTGTAGGCCTCCCAAGCCACTGGGAGAACACAAATAAAAGATAACTTATTTTGAATTGTTGCAGACTGAAAACTCCAAGAAAATAAGATTCCTCTGTTCAACACCAATGATCTGCATCATTTATCAGACGGGGGCTCCTTGAGCTTTATCTTGTAGCCTTCTACAGAACTAATTCTTTTGCAGAAGGTATCCAAGTGCCCCCACAAAAGTGCTTTCTTTACCTGCCATGGAAAAGTACCACATACACTTCCATTCCTTATCCTCTTCTGCAGGTGGAAACTACAAGGGAAGTAAATATCAGTTATACTCCATGCATTAACCCTTGAAAAGCCAAGGCAGCTTGTAGCAAAAGCCCGGTGCTTTAGGTTATTTGCAAACACAGCTCTTCAAACCCCAGTGATTTCATCATGCCAAAAACAGACCCACAAGCAACATGGTTTATAAGAACAGCAGCAACGCTGCTAACACAAAGAATGGAAGAGATTCCTTGTAGCCGTCTTGCAGATTTCAAAGAAAAGTGAAATTTTGGGCTATATGCTGGTTTTCCAGAAAATTGATTGTGAGGCCTTTAATTCAAACCCAAAGTAGAAAGCCCATGCATAAGTAGAAAAGAAACAAATGAAAAACAAAAGCCTCACTTCTAGCAGTTATTTGTGGATCAAGCTAACTTAATGTGTCAAGAGTAACTGAGGTGAAAAAAATAGCTTTGTGTTTAAGGGTTCACATATACCACTCTGAGAAAGAATAAAAATAAAGGGAACTTCTTCAGACAAGCAAAGATCCTTAAAAATAACTGCCAAGAGCATACATGATTCTAGATGACTAATACTGTAACTCAGAAGAAACACTCAAATAAAAATGATTCTCATGAATCAGGACAGTCTTTTCCAAGAAACATTTTAATGATGACAAAGTCACATCTGTGTCACCTCTAAATAACTCCGTCTCCTTTCAGTTTTCTGTTTACCCTTGCAGAAGAACACAACATTGCAGATATTTTTTTAATTTTCTGAAGAGCATAGGCTCTGTTTTTAGTGAACTGATTTCAATAGCATGTCTGTCACACAGGCTGTGCATCTATTACAACTCAAAAGAAAACAGAGGACAGTGAGAAGGGCATAGAATTAAAATTATTTTTTTAAATTTAGAGCAAAACCGTCAGCGTAAAGCAATATGACTTAATTTTATATGACTAAAGAGCAATTTATGCTAGAAAATGGCACACAACTAGAGAAACAGCAGAACAAACCCTGAAAAAAAAAATCAAACAATCATTTTAAGCAAACAGATCAAGGGCTCTGATTTTCAATGTATGGATAGTTAAACTGCAGACTAGCTTCTCAACAGATTTTCTACTTTGCGAACTTTGGAGTATAAAGAAAAGAAGAACAAAGAGGAGAGGACAGCTAATTTTACTGCTTCTGGGGTAAAACAAAATAACAACAAAGAACCACTGAACCATGAAGCAGTTTTTTTCCAAGTTGCTATTTCAGTTACAGTCTTCCTCTCCACAAGCCAGTACTGGAAAGAAGACGCCAGCTTCTACCCTATCAGAGTAATACAAGCACCTTATTTTATCCAGAGGGGCACATTGAGAGCTCTGTACTGCTTACATAATGCTTCTATACATTTTGCTGCACCCAAAGTGTTTATTATAGCTGACAGAAAAAACCAGCATTATTTCTTTAATTTCCTTTTCTCTTACTGGTTGCCTTCCTAGTAAGAAGCATCATTTCTGCAAACTGAACTTGATTTGAGCCTTGACTAGTGCATTTCAACAAATACCCCAAAAACTCATCCATCTTACAGCACTGAAGTTTCATAATTCTGAATGTTGAGTATGTGTGGAAACAGTTTTGAGGACAGAAATAAGATCTGAGGATCACAGGATAATTCAGGTTCAATGGGACCTCAGGAGGTTTCAAGTCCAACCTCCTGCTCAGAGCCAAGTCAGCTATGAGATCTGACCACACTGCTTGGGCTTTATCCAGGTGAGTCTTTACCATTCTGTAATAATGCAAATGGTACAACCTCCCCAGGCAGCCTGTTCCACTGCTTGATTGTCCTCAACGTGAAAAAGGTTTTCCTTACATTAAGTCTGAACCTCACATTTTAATTTGTGCCCTTTGTTTCTCGTCCTCCTTCCCAACTCCATCTTCTTGATGAATCTCCTTGTAGCTACTGGCAGGCTGCTACTATGTGCCCTTGAAACTTTTTCTTCTCCACGCTGAATAAGCCTAGTAAGATCTTAATTGTGAGAGTTTCATCTATCCGTTTCAGCTAACAGTAAACAAGGTACTGAGACAGTAATTTCCTCAAAAAAAAATCCAAACATTAATCTCTTAAAACAATACGTGGTCTTCAAAGAAACTGTAATCATCTCATGTGAGTGGACTTTTGAAGACCGCTTCTTCTGAGGTAAGTTCCCTTTTCTGTAAGTATTTACTCAGAACAACCCGTCTTAGGTTTCTAACATTATTAATACTACTCAAGGGCAAAACAAGACTCCTACAATTTAAGGATAAGTGGGTTGGGTTTGGTCACTGTTTCAAAATAAAGCCAATTCAGAAAAGAGTGCAAATATGGAAGTTTCTCCTCCAAGCGGCAAATTACTTTAATAAATTTGGGCAACCAAACAGAAAACTGGAACAGAAAATGCTATGCTGCCTTCATACGCAGCAGCTACAACAACATTAAAATACACTGGGTTAGGTTCATAATATTGCTGTTAAAGTTCGCTGTTCTCTAAGGAGCTATGTGCTATTGCTCTGCAAACCTTCACAAGAATAAATTACGCTTTCCAAGCATTAAAGACACATTAATATGACATAGGTCATGTGAAATTCAAGCTTCAAATACTTACTGAATCCAATAGATCAGAGAACAAATCAGTGTTAGAACGAAGAAGAGGGTTACATTAAGTAAAATAAAGCTCTCTGAAATGATGAACTGATTTTTCAGTCACTATGATAACACATATTCCAGCAGCTTAGATATCAGTGAAGGAGTCATTTAGACACAATTTCACTTTTAGTCATTTACTGGAACATATAACCCTTTGGCGCAATTCCAGAAGATTTCTCAAATCCAATACAAAAAAAAATTCACATCAGCCTGAGCAGCGACTAATAACCTACACCATACCACATGAAGTGTAAGCTGCAACAAGACACACACAGCAATACAGCGGCACATTTTAAAACTGTCTCCATTTTTTGTGCTCTTCAATTACATAAAAAAAAGACTTAAACGTTTTCTTCTCTCACCATTTCACTGACCACATTACTAGCCAATTCATTCACTTGTTGCTAAGAGACAAAGCCAGTATGCTTATTCTTGCTCATAAGTAAATGTTTAATTCCTTATAAACATTTGCATTGAGCTAAAAATCTGTTACACTTAATCATCTTCATCTCTACCTTACTTCTTAAATCAATAGGCCTAATCAAGCATACTCTGCATAGCTGAATGTAAAACTGGATGTTTGTCAAATGACAACTAGAATATTGTTATCCAAGAACATTGTAGCAACTCAGTTGAAGCTACAATAGTATTGTGAAGCTAGCTAAAAAAAAAAATAAAGAGACCTTTTTAACAGAAAAGATAGGGCAGCAATCTTGCTATTTCACTTTGGTCTTAAAACCTAAAGTTTCACGTTTTCAAGATATATTTTTTTAAAAACAAGATTCCAAGATATATTTCAAAACACCCAAAAACAATTATCACAAGGCTTTCAAGAAAAGCTTGCCTTAGGACAGGGACTCATCCTCTCATAGATGATCACTACCATTGCTACCTTAAACAAATCTCAGAAACGGATCTTTTATATTATTAATTTCTGACAGTCACGAGAAACTCATATGGCTTTACAACATGGTGGACAACTCCATTGCATACTGTAGAGCTCCACTGACTTAAGTGCACCTCTATATCAATGCTGGATTTGACCCAGAAACTCCTGCTGAATTTCTGGTCTCCAGTCAAGAGTACTTACAGAGCTGTGTTGTCCGCAAACAAGTGTCAAAGCATTCTATACAAGAGATTTAGTATGAAGAGCTATTCTACACATAGGAATGCTTGCTGGCTTTTTATCCCTTTTATTCTACTCTGTCCATCAGAGACCTAAGTGTTGCTGCTTGCTTCTATTTAACCAGGTGGGGTTTACCCCTCTTTTGTCAGCTGTTTTTTTAATATATGCTTTGAACTATGCTGCTCACCAGCAAAGATCGTTTGCAAACCCTGACTACTGGGACGTGACTCAGGGCAGAAGGCAGGTACACAATACTTTCCGATTTTGGCATGGCAATGAGACAAGCACAGCAGTATGAACAACGGATTCTTGCAACTTCTTACTGCAAACTCAGGTAATAAAATAATGTTGTATAGTCATCTAAAACGACATCGCAGTTTGCCTTGCTATGATTGGCAATGTGCTGGTTTTCAATTCTTCATACATCTCCATCCAGTAATGCCAGGCTTGAAGTGCCTTACAATGACAGAAAGACAGGAGAGAAACATTTGTGGGGTATTCTTCTACACATAGTAGAGCTTATGCTTTGAAAAAGAGTTGCAGAATGCAACTATTGACCACTAAGTCTTTTATTCATTTCAGCAACTCTGGTAGCAGAATCTGCCTGGAGGGAGTAAGGGGAATGTGCTGCTACGTTGCCAGAGGTAGGAAAAGATTACTTAAAGATCAGTCAGGTCAGCTCTAAAACTCAGCTGAAAAGTTTGACTCTGATCCAGGGGAAATAAAGCACTACTGCATCTCACCTTGAGCTACTGCCCTTAGCTGGAACAAAGGATCAATAAAAAGCCATACATTCAAGTTTCTGCAGTATAGAAGTTTCCCCTCTCCAAAAGCCGTAGGACACACAAGTGTCTTTGAGATAGCAACTGGCAGGCATGAATGCTATCCCCCAGAAGGTCTGTAGACCTTAAAGAATTTTCAAATGCCAATGACACCTGCTTATAGCCACTTGAACACTCCTTTTCCCCAAGGTTTGAAGAAAGTCTTTTCTCCGAGAAATAAAGCACTGAATAATCCAAAAGCTTATGACCAAACACACATTTTTTAAAAGAGGTAACAAAGCTGTCTCTGCAGACCATCTCTCACAGGTGCAGGTCCGGCACTGACAAATGCGAACAATGTGACAGGCTTGTTTAGGTGTGCAGCGCTGGCTTCCCAGTAGCCACACCAGATGGCTCTCAGTAGGTCTACACAAAAACAACTCTCTTGGGCAAGAGAGCAAGAGAAAGAAACAGGGGGGAAAACACAGAAACAAAATATCTTACGAGGAAGCTTCAGCTAAGGCATGTGTAGCGATTACGGACCTGCATGAGAGATCTTTGTTACATAAATTAGGTGTGAGAGCAAATTACCAGAACCGCTGGGAGGTGCAACTCAGACAAATTTAACAACCATGGGTGTTCCAATATCAGTTCTCTAAAAATCAAGGTATTCCTCTTCAATTATACCCAGATATATCTGAATGACATATAACAACACAAGCACAACACCTGCATTTTCACTACTTCTGACATCTCTGTCTTACCATGAATTTAATTAAAAATTACTAAATTACATTAAAATAGCCTCACTTTTGCTCATCCTAGAGCAAATCTAGAATTCACAGATTCATTTTTCTTAGCTCAAACATAAAGCCAATTTGGCATCACCTTTCCAAATGTTTTAATTTTTTGGATTCTCCCTGAGTATCTCCCTGAATACAAAAGAAAATAGGTAGATGGAATCCAAGCATAAGTATTATTTGGTATATTACACATTTCTCTCAATAAATGTATAAGCATACAAGCGCATCACAATTAATCACATTTATCTAACATGAATAAAAGGATTTCAGAATTTGGTCCTGATTTCTCAAACGTATCAAAATTGAGTGCTTAGCCCCATAACAACAAGAGAAGAGAAAGCACAGTGTTTCTCTTTCAGTCACAGGACTCAAAGAGAAAGCACATGCAGTCTCACAGAACGGGAAGAGATGTTCCTGAAGCATGTCACATGTTGAGAAAGAGATAATAAGCAGCAGCATAATTTGAGATCTCTGTAGTAACACAGGTATCTAACAGAAGCTGTCAGTAAGTAAAGCGTAAGGGGGAGAGTACAGGCAAAAAAAAGGTTGAAAGAGCAACCCTGAACGTATATTTAATTTCAGCAGTGGTACATCAGTAGTCCTGCATGTACTTAGCATTACTAAATTTGAAGTCCTCAGACAAAATGACTTTATTAGAATTCTCTCTGGCATGGCATGCTGAGCACAAACTCAATGCAAGTGAATAAATGCTCTTTTCTCACTGGCTTCCTGCCAACCTGACTACAAATGGAGACCTCACACGCAAAACCAGTCATCCTTGAAGACCCTGAAACTGTCAGTCTTAGTGCACTCCTAACTCACTTCACCACAAGACATTGTAGACGTCTCCACGTACCATGTAGAAAAGCAAAACAGGATACCATGCTGTCCTCATTTGTTGAAGAGTTGGGAGCAGGACACATTCTCTCTCAAATATGAAATACATTAAATTCACATAACATCCTATTTCATATTTCTGGACAGCTTCTCAGCTAAGCTAAAACAATGGTATCTTAAGATTATCAAATAGCATCACATCTTAATCTTTTTAAGTAAAAAGACACAAGCTTTTTGCTTTCCACGTGCCCCCAAGCAGTCTGTATTTCAGACTTGCTGTGGCAAGGAAAACCAGAGACAGCAAATTCATCTTCTAAGACTTCACGCAAAACATTGAACCAAAAGATAGCCTTCCATTACTCTGTTCCAAGTATTCTCTCGCTTTCTGAAGCTGCAAATCTCAACGTTATGTTTTGTTTAGGAGATTGAAGTCTAAACTGAACACAACAAAACTCTGTGGAAAGTTTTACACCTGACCACGTAAATGCATTTGTGCAAGTGTCCACATTTTTCTTAGCCTCAATTCTGTGTAATGGAGATCCCACATACAAATCCTGAGTAGAATCGGCAGTATCAAAGATGAAGATGTCTTAGAGATATGCAATTAAACTTAAAAAAAATATCTGTCGTCACAGATTTCCATTTTCTCATTTCTTTAAGGTTATTTATATTTCCACATGATACAATAACCATGAAGTAATATTTTATCTTCTTTTAAACCAGAATTAAGAATCACGCCACAAAAAAGCAAAAGACAAGATTATGAATTTTTGTTTTCTGAAGACTGACAACATCCCGTCCCACCACAACCTGTGACTTGCATTCCCAATGAAAACATCAGCAAAAAAACAATCTGTGTGTTCTTAAGAAACTGGCATACAGTTTCAAAGTAATCCTTTCAAACACAGCAAATTTAAATTTTCAAAAGACAAGTTGACACCTACTAGCTCAATGTAAGATCGCTGATAATAAGAGTTAGGTTTTCAACTACCCGTATCAATGCTGGAAATAAGAATTGTTTAAATAAATGTTCTCCTTGTCCAACGATTCATTCAAGAACATGAAACAAAGGGTAGGATCAAATAAAGGCTTCAGACTTGAATCAGTTCTTCGTAACATTACTCAAGATAGACCTCTTAAGGTGAAAAGATTGCCTTTTGCCAACTTCTCTAAATATAAGATGCTGAGAAACACATTTGCCTCACAAATCCACAGCAGAATATGTTATATATCATGTTCTGTATTAAGCAAGGTGATATCAGAGCAACCAATGATACAGTGCATGAAATCCGTGTATTCGACCAAGCTGTCAGCAACCAACATGAGAAGTTACTGTAATGCTTTCCAGACTTCAATGCAGAAGCACTTCTACCGCTTCTTCTACCTTTGCACAGGCCCCAAAGAACCTTCACTAACCATGGCTGTATGCTAAACTGCAAATTGGACCAGATTTTTAAGAAGCTGATTTTGCAAAGCTTATTTTTATATATATATATATATATGATAACCACAGAAGATGAAAACTCAAGATAATACGTCTGTTCTCCAGCAAACACATTCATTTCACTTGTGCTTCTCATCCACTGAGTTTTCAAGGTGTTCTGATAGCATGAAAGCAACTACAGAACACTGCTGACCAGTCTGATGTGGTGAGCTTACCACCCCCAGGTACAACAGCTGAGCCCAAACTATTATTTCCCCTCCAGGGAAGGGCTAATGGCAGGATTTATAGGCTCACATAATGCCACAAACATTGCTTGATCTCAGCAGGCTGGTATGCAACCAAGTGAAAAACTTCTGCTTGCATGGTATTGCGGCAGCCTCAATAATCCAATCCACTGGGCAAACTAGAAAGACTTCAGTGACGTGCACTGGAGAAGAGGCATCTCCCTGTATGTTTTTCACGATAAAGAAGAAATACATTTAAACCAAGAATTTGAGACAACCACAATGACTTAAACCCTTGTCATGCTTTTTATCCCACTTTCTTTTCGTATTTCCTCACAAAGTTCTGAAAAATTCTTGTAACTGCGCTCCCAAAAGTCACAATTTTTTTTTTTATAATTGTAAGCCAATTATTGTCTAAATTTTTATAGATACACAGCTATTTTCTCTAAAAGTGGGTGCTCCTTTTTTCATTTTAACTGCATTACCACAATGAGTAATGCATCTTTAGAAAAATCAGGATGCCTTCATCTCTCCTTTGCAGTGGTTAAATCCTAAAAAGAGAGCAGTAGCAGATCAAGAAGTCAAAGAAAAAGAACAATCAATTCACTGTTTGCTATTTCTGGAATTCACTTTGCTGCATTTAAGTCATAAATCCTTTCCCAAAACTACCAAAGAAAAAGGGGTTTCCTCCATTCAGACATTAAAAAAAAAAAAGAAAAACCCACAAGAAATCAAAATGGGGGACCAAACAGAGAAGACATGAGAAGGCAATAAGATTCACGATTAAAAATCATATCCTACGCTCGCATCTGTACAGAGAACAAAGAACTTCAAACACAAAGTACTCCATCTTGTCATATGCAAAAGCAATAAAGGAATTGCATAGTTATATACACCTACAATGTATCTTATCATAGCACTTAATCAAATCTTAGACACCATAACATCTCTGTCTGGATTAAAGTGCCTGAAATCTGTTAGATTAATTTTTTTAGATGGCTTTCATCCCTTCACCCCACCCATAATATCTCCTGTGAGGTCCAGCAAAGCCTGGTGCTTTTTGTTGTTGTTGTTTTTTTCTTTTTCTTTTGATAGAAATAAACCAAGGTCTCAGATTTTCAAGGCTTTGAATGGGTTCACACTTTAAATGTGTGAAATCAACTAACAGTGGAGGCTGCAGGTAAACCTTGGCAACTTAAAAAAGCTGGACAGAAGGGATTTCCACTGAGGCAATTATGGGAAGAAAAATGGGTATTTAATACTTGTTAATTTGACACTTAAGAGTACAAACATCATGCCAAACAACGTTCTGGAAAAACAAACGCATCATAAGAACTCCTTCCTGGCTCCCTAAGCCTGTTACCAAGGAAGGGAGTCTTTACATTAGCTCTACACATCTGGGAAGAGAAGGAAGAATGGGAAAATGGGAGCAAAAGTGGAAAAATGTAGGAGGTGGCATTTTTGGAACCATACCTCTAAGGAACTATCTTGCTTGGTTTTTTTCTCGCCGATAATGAAATATAAAAAACTTTTTCTATGATTAAAAAAACCCCAAAACTCCAAGACATCAGCAGGAGCATAGGTCTTAGCAATCTTTGCTAGTATCTGATTACATGTGATACCCACTGAATTTACAGACACCTCAGCTTGGTTTACTGCTAGTAAACCAAGAATAAACCCTTAGTCAGGAGACAGTTTGTGTCCTCACAGGATTAAATGCATTATTTTTACTTTTTCTTCTCCCTCCTCTTCCTTCCTCCTCCTCCCTTCATGAAGAAGTTCTGTTGGTTGAATGCTGGGGCGTATATATATATATATATATGGCATATATGGGGCATATATATATATATATATAAAAGACCACATAAAAAACACACACAGGGTTCAGAGGTAGCTTCTGCCTTTGACAACTTCAGTTTAGAGGCAAGGCAGCCAACCGGCAAAGGAGATGAGCCACTGGGTGGGAGGACAAACAGGTAGGAACCTGTCGTTTAGTAGGCCGCTCAGTAAACCAGTCTCTGAAACTCACTGCATGCCATGGCATAGCAACAACTTCAAGCATCACAGCGGAAACACAAGTTTCTCTTTTGAATCTTTTGTTAAACAATAGCTTTACAATAACTTACAACATCAGCACAAAGGCCAAAAAGATTGGCAGGGCTCGCAGCTTCAATGACTCACTGACAAGTGAAAGCTGGAAACATCAGACAAATGAAAACAAACACCATCACTGGCGTAAAAGTACACGCATAAGCCAAGATCAAACCAAATCCAAAATCCTTAAATTAAAAGCAGGGAGCAGTCTGTGTGCTGGCCAGAACACCACTGCCTCAGTGAGTTTATGGCCCCACAGTGACAAATGAGTTTGAAAGGACCAATGGAACAACTCAATAAACAGGGAGAGCTGGAACCACTAAAATCTCTCCCATCTCATTCACCTGTAGTACCCTACCTGGTAGCCCAGCGTATTTTCTAGCTACATAACACATACTACTTTGTCCTCATTTGAGGTCACGCAGAACCAATGTTCTGTCCAGTAATTTTTACTTTTCAGTTAAGCCTCTTCTAACTGCACTCTCTGAAATTAATAGCATATTTTTAAGACTGTAGCCCACTTCCAGACACTGATAAGACCTGATTGCTTCTAATTTATGCCAAGGAATGGTACGCAGAGAGGCTCTTGCTTATACTTATTGCTATAACAACCAAGATCAGGTACCTTTGTTATTTGCCCCATTGGAGGGTCGGAAGCGGAAGAGCATAGAGAGGTTGCACCTGTGGGGAGAAGCGGACAGGACAGGTGACCCAAAACTGACCAACAGGCTATTTCATCCCATCTGCATCACGCTCAGTATAAAAGCTGAGGGATCAAAGGGTCAACTCTCTTTCTTCAATGGCCGGCATCTGAGGAGGACTCTGTTCATCTGCCTTTGATCCCGATCTAAGTCTTCCTGAATCCAGTCCCAGAAACCAGTTCCTATCCACCACTGAGTCCAATTAGGGACTTTCCCAGTGCCCGCCGGTGACGGGATCATCATCCTGGGAGCTTGATATGGTTTTGTATATATTTCATTATTTTATTTTTATTTCATTATTAATATTTCATTAGAGTCATATAGCTTTTTTCTAAATTCCTAAGTCTCGTTCTCTCTCTCTTTCCTCTCCTTGGAGAGAGAAGTTGGTGAGAGCATCAGTCATTTGTTTCAGTGGCCAGTCCAGCCCAAACCACAACACACCCATTAAGGAGTAACTTTTCAGCAGTGAAACTCTTTTTAGGAAAGAGAGACAGAAAAACAATGAAAAACTAATGAAGTCACTTCTAATACAAAAAAGTAAACAATTAAAGAGAGTGTTCCATCAAATTCCTATGAGGGTAACTTAAATGATATACTTCTCCTTGACTATTTTTTCCTTTGAGATTCCACTGCTACAGAACCTCCCAATAGAATTCATCAACACAACAGAAAACAGAAACATA
Source organism: Chroicocephalus ridibundus (assembly GCF_963924245.1). Classification (NCBI taxonomy): domain Eukaryota; kingdom Metazoa; phylum Chordata; class Aves; order Charadriiformes; family Laridae; genus Chroicocephalus; species Chroicocephalus ridibundus. The sequence goes on from NC_086287.1 coordinate 16,688,473, forward strand.
GATAGCATTTACACGAGAAGTTTCTTGGCCTAAAGTTCTGGAGTCAGCCAGGTAAAAAAAAGAATTAATCTAACCCCAAATCATCATTTTTGCATTATTTCTCCATCCATAAAAGGAAGTATGGATGAGATTTCATTGCAGAGAACGCTGTAAATGGATAGCTTTGTTCCAGTTCACTACAGTTTCTTATTGATTTTCTCTCGTTTTAGCCTGCATTGATTTGTTAATCCCTTCTCTGTAACAGTTCTAATGACAAATTGAGAATGAAAAACTGCATGCTTTAGGGCCTTTTCCACCAACCTCTTGCTTCAAACCATATTTTCACTTGGATTTGGAACATGTCCATGCACACACTCTGGTTTAGACCTGACTCACCTCAAACTAGGATGGATATTTTTTACATTGAAACCTTTCTGTTTAGGCTCCTCATGGATGAGCAAGGCAACTGAAACAATGCCAGTGAAGCAGAACTGGATTTCTGCACTAACAGTTGTTACCTTCCAAGGTTGCTGCTCACAGAGGCTTTGTCTTAACACCAAGTCCATTTTTTAAAGCAATTTCGCCACACTGCCCATGGCTGACTAGCAGGCATTAACTGCATCATGCATGTGAATGGCACTAGTGAACGTTCACGGCATTTGTTGGTGCAAGGAAGCACTTCAGAGGAGCAATGAGCTGGATCACAAGTTGTCTCTGAGCTCATAGTGAGTTGCAGTCATGGTACACTCTTATTAGAATAATCCATGCAGAAGGTTGGGACCCAACCAGTATTTTTAATTTAAGAATATAGTATGAGCATATACAGGTCACAGTTACAAATGACATGACTTAGATTAGTCATTTTGCTACTGATAGGCTCACTAAATACAGCTACCAGTTTGGTCTCATTGTTAGGGCTACACTACTGACAGCTCATGCATGTCTGCACAAGCCGTGGCTACTGCTGCAAGTAGTTTTAGTCTTTTTCCGTTTCCCTTCACTTGAGCTATTAATTTAGAATTCTAACTGCAACATGCTATCAAACAGAAAATAAATTTATGCATTATGAAGTTTAAGGCTCCACCCACACTCACATTTATAACACCACAGTCATCACATGTTCGGTAGGTCTCCAACTCCTGACTTCATCCCATGTCAGTCCTCTCCTACTTCACCCAAACTGTAGGTAAATCAATCCTTTGGGGTCTCCCATACAGATTACAAAGCAGCCTGACCCCTGCCTGCCACCTCAGTGCTACAGTACAACCCCAGCAGAGCAATTTTGGTCATTTTAAACCAACTCTCATCTGCAAAAGTGGTAATTGGAAAACATCTAGTTTGTACTCACACAGCATACGCTCTCTGGCATGCAAAGGCAGTGCGGGAGTTTTCCTTTGCCATTCACTTGGTGGAAATTTGATTTCCCATCTCCCTTTCTGCAATGCCAGCTGCAGAGAAATCAGTATGGGTGACAGGAAGCATGATGCTGGAATAAATATAATCTTCTCTCTGCTTTCCAAAAATTACACACCTAGAGTTGGTGATCTAGGCTCTGCTTATAACCACAAGGAGAAGAGGAAAGCAAAGCTCCCCTTCCTCTCATCTAGTGTTAAATACCTAAGCTTGATTTCACTAAATTATTTACAACAAAATTGTGACTGGGTTACGGTTTTCACGGAGCAGACTAATATTTCCAGAGTAACCTGTTGTCTAACACACTGGCATTCCTAACTTCTAGAAATTATTTCACTATGAGTGTTAAATGTCTCTCTATCCAGGCCATAAGATATTCTTTACAAACCACGGTCATGCCTTAATGGGATAAGAAAAGCACAGAATAAACGGGATGGCTACCTAGCCAAAAAGTTGTAGTTGAATTTCAGCAGTTTGTTACTGCTCTCAATTTCCTGCTAGGAGCAGGACAGGGAGAACCAACTGACCTAAGTAGTAAATCACATTTCCTCATTCCCTGTGATATAACCGTAAACTCCTCTCAACCTTCTTGCAGCATTGCCAAGATTAGCGTTATTCTCCTACGCAGGGCATGCAGATCACACAAACACAGCTAATCTAACACAGACTTTCTATTTCATATGCAGACTGCAGTTTCATTCTTTTGATCATCCTGTTTGTTTTTTTCCACTCCCTAATGATAATTCCAACAATTTGGTCTTAATTGAAACTTCTCATCTGCACAGTCAGTCGTAGTCAGAACCCACTTTTCCATGGCCTTTATTTTCCTTTTTTGCCACTTAAAACGCACTGATAAGCCAAGAACTTGATTTCCACTCTTGCAAGAATATTAAAGGGACCGTCTCTACATTGCAATTTTTATCATTGCATCTCTAAAATAGCGTAACAAAACCAATCTGCACCAATCAAGAAAAATTCAACAATGCCACTTCTCAAAGGACACAGATCAAGACCAACTTGTGAAAGAACAACTCATGACCAAAAAACCAAGAAAACACTGCACTACTTGCTTACCAAGTGAGAAACTCCACATCATTTCAACTTGAGAATGAGGATAATTCAATTAATTGGTCCAGAAGGACCTCACAAACCCCTCAGCAGAAGACAAGCTGGCCTTTACCCCTCCTTCTATGGGGGTCTCTCCTCATGAAGAATCACTAGGTGGACAGATCTACAGCATTAACAACATCCAGGGAAAGCAATACACACTAATTGAAATATAACACAAGTAGTAATCTGACCTGTCTGGAGCATGCAGATATCAACTAACTTTCCCTTCTATTGATATCACAAGAGAGGAAGCTTAATGAGCAATTTAGAATGTGTGGTGGAATGTGTAACACCTGGGTTCTCTTCTCAACTTTCCAGCTGACTTGCTGTTGCACCTCAAGTCATGTCATTTCTCTGTTTCCACTCCTATCCCCTGCTTGTTTTTATTATTAGCTTATTATTAGCTTTTATTATTAGCTTTATTATTATTGCAAAGTAAGAACCACCTTTTACTGTGAATTTTCCAGGGCTTACATCTGTTTCTGTGGCACAGTTAGGAGTTTTAAGGCAAGCTGACAAATCAAAGAACAAGGAACACAGTTTATCAAAACTTTGTTTTTCATAACACCACTTCTATTGAACTATGTCCTTGGATTATCTAGAAGTTATTGAGCTTGGAAAACTAGAGAGACTTTTGCATTTACCTCCTTCCCTAACAACCAAAGTGGGTTTTTTAAGCAGCTTATTGGATCTTTTACTACATATACATTCTCAATCTCTGAGCAGTAAAATCTGGTTTAGGAAAGTTCAATTTGTTGTTTCTCTCCCACAAAAATATAAATCTCATTTTGACCATTCAAAATAAAGAACATAGCTACAAATACTTACAGTACCCAGTAAAACAACTAAGTATACAAAAGCCATGCACACAGCACAGAGGTAATGTATATGTAACACCATCAGGTTACTTATTTAACATCCTTTAAGTCTCAACTACAGCCTTACTTACAGAGAGGCCTTTAAAAATTTTCCCCAAGAAGTCAAAAAAATACAAAAACAGTTGTCATTTTTTGTAAATCAAAAGGTTCCATTTTCAATAGTATTGTGTCAATATGTTAAGACAATAATGATGCTTGTACATTGACCTATCGGTCATATAATAATCAACCAATTAATTCTCATTGCCTTGTAGATAGATGCTTAATATTTTGGAACAGGAATGGGGAAAAGGGGAAAAACTAGAACATATTAAAAACAAAGCTATATTTCAAATACTAAAATTAAGCAAAAATGATACATTACTGTAACTGCCACTGAAAAGACTGGCAATAAACTTTGACTGCAAAGGACCATGAGAATGTGTGTATTCATGATGGCATTCCCTGAAGAAAGGAACCACACGGAGGATCCAAACCAATCTGTATTTCACGGGACGAACAAACACCCTGGGACAAATGCACACACTGGAATTATAGACCACAGTAGGATCAGGATAAACCCAGCAGCTACAATTAGCCCCTTCATCCACCATCAAGATTTAAGTTGGGTGATGGTAAAACTGAGGAGGGAATTAAGCCCAAGAAAACACATGCTCAAAAGTGACAGCGTGACACAGAATTTTTTTTAATTTCTTAACTGAAATTTCAGATCTTCCTCCTCATAAAACTGTAATCTAGCCTACTTTAACCAGAGAAAGGATACGATGAAAACATGGCTCCATGTGAACAGTGCTGCATATCCAAAACGACTGTAGCCCGCCCTTCCATCCATTTTAGCAAGAAACATTCAGCACTGCACAATGACTTCTCACTTGTTTATTGCTGCAGCAAACGTTTGCTGCAATGTGAATGACATGCTGAACATACCACAAACAGTAAAACGATAGCTATTAAAACCAAAAATACCAAACGGACTAGAAAAGCATTTTGACAAGGAGGAAACATTAAACCAGGTCTTTGTAGCATTTGCTAAATACAGAGGCTCATCATATTTCAGGCCATTTGTATTTAATTGTCCTTTCATCTGAAGAGCAGTGGATATGAATGCACATCAGGCAGCAGATGAGTCAGATGTTCTGAAGAGGTCCAATCAAGGACGCCCCACAACACAAGAGCACTGCATGCATAATGTCTCACACAACTGACTTTGGCTACAGCCTGAAGTTTCTTTTCAGTGCCTCATCCTAGTCCATGGTGGTTATGCACCAAAGCACCAAGAAGAAAATAATAAATAGACGTGCAGTCACATAATTCATAAAGTTAAAACACATGAGACTGGGAATCTGATGTCCACACACTCTTTTGAAGCTGCCAGGAAGGCATACTCAGATTACTAAGTAATTATCTAAAATTCAGGGTTTTGTTCTTCCATTGTTTCAGTTGAAAGAAAAAAAAGCACTCATATTTCTCGATGTCAATACTTCCAAATGAGTTTGTCAGATGAAGTCAAACTCACCATGGAATGGGTCACTTGCATCACTTCAAAAATCAGGTTTTGGAGTGGCAGACAGACACAGACATTACATCAATTTCAGCACAAACAAAGTAGAATCCCTGGTCTTTGGTGGAGAAGGCAGGTAAGCCAGGAGCATGGAGACAAGGAGCAGCACAGGAGGTTAAATCTACTGTGCTGACCTTGAGATAAACTAGTGTGCCTTTTATACTGTCCTCTAATCCTTAGATTAGTTTCTCAATTTTGGTTTTAACAATATTAACTGAAGCGCAGAAGCAATCAGCAGACCAGAACTTTGCCAAAAATTCAGTTGAATCACTAAAAGTGATTTCTAAAAATAGACCACGGATAAAAATCACTAGTTGAAATCCTCAACTGTTAAACTAGCTCTCTGCATTAAACATGCAAATTGGAATTGTTAATTCAAGGTAAACGTGGAAAAGAACTCATCTTCTCTGTATTCCTTTTAATTCAGCTCTCAAATCAAACCTCATCTCCATACATCAACAAATGGAAAAAGGGAGAGCTTGTGTGTGAATGAAAACCAGCTCACATTCTACATATCCTACATACTGCAATTTAATGCATTTTTAAGTATAAATTCTAGCTCTGGCATTATTTTGTAATCTTGAAGTGAAACAATTTAGGCTCTTATCTGCTTTTTCCTTTTCTCATCAACACAGCTCCTCTCAGGGTACAAATGACGCTAGCTCTTGATCACGCTCTTCTTAAATCATCTTCATGCTGTTAGCTCTGAAAAGAATGATGCCTGCTCCAGAACACTGCCATTGCTAATCACTCAAATCAGGTCTCTCATAGGCCTATAAGGAGGAAGAGCGCTGAGGGCAGCGGAATGAAGATGAGATTGTTTTTCTCTTCCTTTTCAAGGAATGTATCTGAATGCATCCCTTTCCTTCACCTTCATGGATCACTCGTCCTGCCAAGCATAAATTCCCCTGTGCAAAAGCTATGGCTGCCTTGGCTTTGTATTGTACGAGAAACAACAGAACTATCTACTTCAGGCATTGCCCAAAGCACAAATGAAAAACAGCATGAAACAGATTCAACAACGGTGTTTCTCTACAGATATTTAGTGAAAAAAAGCAGGGACACCCACCTCAGAATTAGTAAGAAAGCTGTTTGAGACTCAGTGGAGTCAACACTGACTAAACAAATTATTCATTACTGCAGCACCCTGGGCTCTGAAGCTCCATTTCACATCTGTGAGTGCACACATTCACACAACACTGATGATGGGAAAGTGCAGAGGCTGACTCTTCTAACCAGGTCTCACTATGGAAGACTACCAAGAGGCTGCAACGCAGTACATACATTGCGGCTGAAGCTGTCAACTTGTACTTACCCCTTGCATTTTGACTGCCAGCTACCCCCCAGGGAGATGCATACCTTTTGACTGGTTATCTGCCCAGATGGGACCTGCACATTCCCTGCCAACAGGACAATTGCCATATGCCACCTCAGCCATGAAAAAGCCAAGAAAATGGTTTGTAGGCAGGACAGGTCAGATGTTGCTTCAGACTACAGCAAACAACTCAAGTAAAGTTTTCTTTCTAATCTTTCCGATTCAGAAAGGCTGAGGGTCTTGGCTCTTTTCAGGCTGGAAAAAAGACAACTGAGGGGGGATCTTAACAATGCTTAACAATACTTAAAGGGTGGGTGTCAGGAGGATGGGGCCAGGCTCTTTTCAGTGGTGCCCGTCAACAGAACAAGAGGTAATGGACACAAACTTGAACATCTGTCGTGGTTTTGGCCGGACTGGCCAAGCAGAATGACAGATGGCCCTTCCCCCCCTCTCTCCTCAGAGCGGAGAGGAAGAGATAAGGAGATTTAGGAGTTTAGAAAAAGAACTAAACTACTTTAATGAAAATAATAATAAATAAGAAAATAGTAAATAATAATAGAATAATAAAAATTAAAGAAGAAAAAAGTATACAATATATAAAAAACCGTATCCAGCTACCAGGATGACGATCATGTCACCAGCAGACACAGGCAAAGTCCCAGACTGGAGTCAGCGACGGACAGGAGCTGAATTCCGCAACTAGAGTCAGGAATGCTCGGATCGGTATCAAAGGCAGACGAACAGACAGGGTCCTCCTCAGACATCGGCCATTGAAGAAAAAACGAGCCAGAGCCCCCTTGCCCCTTTGATCCCTCAGCTTTTATACTGAGTGTGATGCAGATGGGATGGAATACCCTGTTGGTCAGTTTTGGGTCACCTGTCCCGTCTGCTCTAACTGCAGGTGGGACCCCTCTACGCTTCTCTGCTTCTGACCCTCTAATGGGGCAAAACAGTGAAGTTAGCTGACCTTGGTCATTATAGCAATAAGTCTAAGCAAGAGCCTTTGTGCACACCGTTCCTTGGTATAATCAGGTCTTATCACTCTGAGAGTGAACAGTGTCTGAACGATATGCTGTTAATTTCAGACTTTAGTCAGTTAGAAGAGGCCCAGCTAAAAAGTAAAATTACAAATCAGAAAATTGGTTCTGTTTTACCTCAAACCAGGACAACATAGGAAGTTCCACCTCAACATGAGAAGGAACTTCTTTACTTTGAGGGTGGCAAAGCACTGGAACAGGCTGCCCAGGGAGGTGGTGGAGTCTCCGTCTCTGGAGACATTCAAAACCCACCTGGAGCGTCCCTGTGCAACCTGCTCTAGGTGACCCTGCTCTGGCAGGGGTCTTGGACTTGATGATCTCCAGAGGTCCCTTCCGACTCCTACCATTCTGTGATCTTGATGCTTGAGAATAAACCATTTTGTATCAAATTAGCCATATGAAAAGAAAGCCTCCAATATCACTCAAGGGCATTTTAAGTTAGAGAAATAGTCTAGAAGCTGCAGCACTATTATTTATCAGCTAGAGAAAGGCAATTGGATAAACCATTACAGAGGGCTTCAGACAAAAGTAGCGCTGTAACTGGGCAGAGTCCCAGCTGATCTGCTAGGCCGTATCGCAGGTTCAGCTGTCTCCTGCACACATTGATATCTGAGAGAACTTGGCATTTTCTGCTAATGGTAACTCTGGTTCCACCAAGGAAAAATCAGTTTCTGAATGCAAAAACCTTTTAAGACATTTGAAATAATTGAATTTTATTAAATTCTGAGCTTACAGGAAGAGCAGCAAGGGCTTGTGCTGCAGCATTTGAAAAGGTTCTATTAGGAAATTGTTCTGATTACCATTTTTTTTTCCCAGATGTTTTTGGGTGCATTAAAGTAATTTTCTTCTTTACCTGAGATGCTCCATTTAGGCAAGGCACTGAAATAGGAATGTTACACAACAGCTCGAAGCGTTGTTCAGATGCTATGCATGCCTCCGGCCCATCGGGAACCACTGCGTGCCTTCCAAGTTGCCCATAGTCCGCTCTGCCCCAGGTGAACACCTTGCCAGTTTCTAAACAGAAAACACATTTCAAGATTACTTATTCACTAGGTTCCTGGAACATCTGGATACCAATTCAAAACTAGAACAACATTTCTTGATGCATCTTGTCTGCAGCTTCAAAAACCTAGTGAAAACTTATTTCTGGGAGCAGCAGAAAAAAATATTAGAACTAGCTAAAGACATATTATGATGTACTTCTGTGCAGGTACTCAAACTTCATTAACTTGTTTTCTAGCAGAATATCTGTAGGGCAGCCTGGGCTATAAATGAAACCACATCAACAAAAGCTGCATAAACTGGGCATTCTGCACACAATATATGCACCTTGGTTATACAAAGGACATTTTTTTAGCTTAGCAGAAGCACACACAAAACAGTTTATTCTGAAACATAAAAGATTCTTCTCTATTCCCTGTCTTTGCCATAGAGACATCCATTGCATGTCCCGTATTTAACATACAGTTTATGTTTTCCTGATAGAAATTACCTTCTGTCACAGCTTCTGTCAGCTGAGTAACAACTCTCAGGACAGCAACTGGTTAGTCAGAAGCACCACCAGAGTTGTCATTAAACATTGGAAATGCACTGGTTTGTTTTCACAGGAATACATTGGCCAAGGAAAGATAAATTTAAATGAAATCAGCACTATACGGATCACCCTTCTCTCCACATATTATACCAGATTCACCTTTCTTCAGCATGAATAACATCCATAAAGCAGTTCTTTTAACCTTCAGTCCACAACATTTAAAAAAAAAAACAACAAACAAACAAAACCAAAAAAACCCACAACAAAAAATCCACATACATTAAAAAAAAAACCAAACACCCAAAACAAATCACAATTATACTATGTGATAGGTTTATCTTCTTAATAGTAAATAGATCTCTGCAGGTAAGACATGAAAAGCTGACCATTCTGGGCTTCCAATTAAAAAAAAGTTACATACACAGAGCATAAACAGTAGAAGCAGAAACCCACACTCCAGCCAAGAACAAAGCCTGCAATGACCTTGAGTTACATACACACTTCAGCCAAGCTTCAAATTTCTCTCCAGAAATGAACTCAAGTCATAAGCCAAATGATGTGGATTTGAGGAAAACATAATCAGGTCAAGCAAGTCAGCTTTAACACACACACACTTCTCCCCTTGTCAGTCAGTACAGACACACCCCACAGAGAGACCGGGAGCAGGGGATAGCAGTCACACCGCCCAAAGGTGATAGTTGAGGGTTTTCTTAACACATGCCATAACACAAACCTTTAGAAACCTGAACACCTCCCTCTTCCTTTGGGTGCTGTTAAACTGTCCTGAAGGGGATGCACGTGGGCCCTGCTAGTTTGTGGAGTTTAAGCTGATAATGTATCTCATAAATAAACTGGAAACCACTAACTTTGTGTCTTTAAGCAGATGATATATATATGCATTTCCCTTGGAAATCTGCTAGCAGTGTTATCTTTTGCTCCAATCTTTGCTACAGTTTTTCGCATGCATTCTCTCAGAGCACTGATAATCTTCCTCTGAAATAATTAAGTGACAAAATTAGTTGTCCTTTTCTCTCAAGGGCACAAGTATTTTCTTTCTTTAGAGCTTCCTAGCATTTCAGGGAAAAGTTGAAACCAGTCACATACTACTGTTGATACAAGTGAGGTCTTTCAATATGGTCGCTTCATTTTTTTTAGGTTAAAGCATTAGTTATTATTAGTAGTAGTTATTAGTTGTTATTATTATTATTAGTTAAAGCAAAGTTTCATGAAGAGAACTACCAGTATACTTTACAGAGATTAGGGAAACAGTTTGCAGTTTAAAAAGCATGCTTGTTCTGAAGGTAATATATTGACTTTGCAATTTGTATAGATCTCTGCTGAAAACATCTGCAGCTACAAAAATGTTGCAAGTCTCCTACATCAGTACATTACATAGCAAACTTAAACATCGACTAAGCTTCAGGCTTTTACATCAGACTAGGTTACTGTACCTATCCAGAACCCTATTAGTGGGCTGGAAAAGGACAGGCAAGCTGCTCTATTTTGAATCAACTACAGGGACTGAAGCTGAATTTTATGAAATTCAAAGCCAGAAAGAATTTCAGTAACATCTAGTTAGATCATTAACATACCACAGGCTCTCAAGCGCTACCCAGACATTGCTGTATTGATCCCAAGGACCATAGTTTAACTCTCAGAAACCAAAAGCATCATGTGTCACCGGCAAAGATTTCAGCAATCTGCAAGACCTCTGGAAAGGCAAGCAGTGTATTTGATAATACAGACCCAGATCCTCATATGCAGTCTATAGCACTAGCCTGTACCCAGAGGTTCCTCTCAAGTCTGACTTTTGGGGGAAAAAATTTCTTTCCCAACCAAATCTGGTACTCTGTCTGGACCTAGACACGAACAAGAAACAGCAGCCACTAATATCATAAAAATGATTCATTGCACCATCACATCAAGGTACTTGTTCCACCTTGTCTCAAGTCTCGTCTGCAGCTGGTGTCTGGATTTACATGAAGGCAGTCTAAAATCCCAACAGACACCTGACCAGTTACTCACCAAGAAAATAATTTTCCCACCCTGACAGTGACTAGCAGAAACCAGGGAACAGCTGACACAATCACCATCTTGAGGAGCAGCTAGAACAAGTTCTGTGCAAAGCAAGCAATTCTCTCCCCCTCTGCAAAGGCCTGTGAAAGGTGGGAAAAAGTGCAGTGGTCTACAGCTTCCCAGACTGCAAGATCAGAGCAAAACACCACAACCACCTACTCTGAAGAAATACTAAACTGCATACTTAATTTCCCCTTATGAATTAAGTCTAGCAAGTCCATCATCTGCCCCAAGCTGCTGCCTCCAGGTTTACCTGTTTTTACTTTTCAGAAACCATTCCTCTCTTCAACAGGGTTAATTTCTCTAACCACAGTTGCCATCAGCTGCTTATTGTGTCTTTATCAATGACTGGAAAAAGGCCCTCTCTCCACTATCTAGTATCTTCTCCACGTGGCAGGGTCTATACAAGTTTGGTCTTTTTTTCTGCTACACTGTGGATATTGGTCTCCTTAAGGTTCACTCTGCAATTCTGTTATTGGATCAATTTTTGAGGCCCTAGGTTGAAATTTCAACACTAACACCAAATTGAAACAGAAGTAATAGAACTGGAAACAGTATGATCCCAGTGGTTTTATTCAGCCTTACAAAGGCTTTGAAGTATGCTCATCTCTATTATTGCAAATTATTCCAGTAAATTCAGTGGAACTGAAGAATGCAAGCATATTTGAAGGACTAAAACCAGACAGCAATAACGCTTAGCTATAACAAAACATCTTCCATCCACAGATTTTATTTTCTTTCGCTGGACAAGGAAGCACAGAACTACTTACACATGCAAAACCAAACCGAGCCTTTAGGAGAACATAAACTGTTTCTGTTTACAGACAGAAATAATTGTAATTAACTTTTTCCTTTTTGCCACTATAAGGGAAATAAGTTTCAGGTGGTTATTGGTAAGCAAACATAGAGAACATATATTAAAAAAATTAAAGCCAGATAAATTAATTTTTTGCTTTTAGGAAGAACTTCCTGAAGATTAGGCAAGCACCAGTTCCTTCTCAGTGCTCATCAACTCTGTTCTCACTTCTAATCGTCAGACATTCGCTCCCTGGAATTGCTCCTGTTTGGTGAGCATTCCCCTTCCCATGCTCAGTCATTCCTAATTTTCAGCTGAACACATCTGCCTACAGATCCTTTTAAAAAAAATTAAATCTGTCTTTTCTGTGAGAGAACCTAACAGAAGCTGATTTAGAAGTGTCTTCTCCATGAAATATGGATTATATTTCCAGCAAACAAACAACAACAAAAAAAAAAAATCAGTCTCAAGTGGAAATTTCAGGCTGAGGCAAACACCAGTGCATGGAAAATTCCAGCCAAAAACGTTAAAGTCTCATCAAAATCCTAAGCAAAAGAAAGCACTGAGTTATGACAGAAAGCGTTAAGCAATTGTAATGAGAAGTATCGCTACTGTGCTACTTATAATATAGACGGTATTTTAAAATGTTCTAAGAATATTTGAGAAAAAGACATTAGTCATACAGAGTAAGGAGGTTGCAGGACAAATTACTTAAGAATGAAGGGTGATATAACAAGGAATGTTGGTCTAATATTAGAATAGAACAGATTTTAATTATAAGTCAAGAAAACATACACAGTGATGAGTCAATTGGACAGAGTACATCAACCATGGAAGTGGCTGAGGCATCAGAAAATCAGATATTTCATACCAGACTTTATACAGTAAGAGGGCACAGAAAGCAGGAGTTATATCTACAACTTGTGTGAAAGAAGGAAGCATACAATGTTGGAAAGTTTTTCCAGTTCTTCTAAGACACTAACAATGCTTCCTAAAACCTTGATCTTGCCCTGTTCAGAGCATGGAGGCTCCAATTCCAAAAGGTACTTCAACCCCTCAACTCTGAGCATCCACATTGTCCCAGATGACTTCATTGCAACTGTTCCTTTTTTCAGTGGGCAAATGCTACATCAAATAAAGGCCAGAGGGTTCAATACCATTTGGAATTAAGGAGTAACAGACATAATTCATGGATCCTGTGTCATTCCAGTGTACAACTTGAACGAAACATACAGTACAGGAGTTCAGAGAGCTGGCTGGGGGGGTGGCGGGGGGAGGACAGAGGTAGGTCAGAAGATTTTAAGAAAAACTTCCCAACGGGCCCTTAAAGAAATAGTACATAGACCAGCACACTACATCATTTGAGACTCTACATACAGATGATCATACAGATCTAGTTCCCTCCCGCTCTTTGAACTGTAAACACAGCAGTCTGCATCAGTATACGTACAGCAGCAAATCATCTGAAACACATGCTCACGTCCCTCACAGAATACAGATGAGGGTACCTGCATTGTCAAGTGCTTGCAGCACTACACTGGCACTCCACTATCAGAAAGGCTCCTCTGCATTTTCTTCACATCATCCATCTGTCCTTATGCTATCACAAAGCATAGACAGTTGAGAATGGCCTCAAAATTACAGGTTCACAACCTTCAGAGTATTGGAAATCCAGCAACATTGCATAAAGCACTTTTCCTGTCTGGTACCGTAGCTCTTACTGTGCTGCTTTGTGGTGCTGCTGAGGCTGTAGAGCATGTCATTTTTCCCTTTTAGCAGTTTCTTAATCAATCTGCTTAGCCGCATAAGTATTTGGAGACAATTAGCAATAAAAAAAGCCTTTTAGTTTCAGAACAGGTTCGTTTCTCAGTAAAACACAACAAATAGGAACATTAAATTTTACTTATTTTCACTAGATTCAGATTCATCTTTACATCAATTTTCCTATTTTAAGATAATACCATGATTGCACTAGTATTATCTCCTTGAAGTCTCTATTCGGTATCCAGGCAAGCTTTGAACTGTTCTTTCATAAATACTAGATGAAAGAGTCCATCTAGGCTATCTCAATTCATGGTTGCATTAACAATTACTTTCCAAATGAACTCTAGATATTCACACTGAACACTTAATCTCATTCAGACTTGAAATAGGAAGTTCTATATAAAATTCCTAATGCTTCCTTTCACATGAAAATTCACAGGAGCAGGTATTAAAACCTGACATTAGGAGGCTGCCTCTGCTATCTCCCTGCCCCACAATGGGCAAACCAACACCTCTCCCACAACTACAGATATCTGCTGTCCTTCAGGACAATCACTAATGTCTTTCAACCATTCTGAGAAACTTTCTTGTCTACTACATCTACAGCCTAACACCTGTACATGGTTTCAGTACAAAACAGGATTATCTGCTCTGACAAAGGTTTAAATGGCCCCTTCATTCTCTCACATGGGATTTCAGTGTACCAGAGCTGCCCACATCTCTTAACACATCTTCTTTCTATGATCTCCTTACAGACTTCTGCGTCTTTATGTAACAGGGCACGGTCCTGAATTTTTTTCCGTATTTATTTATAATAGCTATTAAAAACATATCACTAACACACAAAACTATGCAGAGTGTTGAGGTCATGCCTCTTCAGGAAAATTCAGACAAAACAGCAAAAGCATTTCAGGGATGTCAGCAATAGAAAATTAGACATAATTTCAGTTGCCATTTCCAGCCTACTGCAGTCGCAGGTTGCAATACATATCTAGTTCAGAATAGCCCACAGATCATCTACTCAACATGCTGCCGTTCACAAGGGTTTCCAAGCACCCTGTAAATAGGCTTAAACCTGCAACGAAGGCACAAGTGCCCCAGTAGGAGAACTGTAAAAGCATCACCAGTCTTCCCAAAATAGCTATGGATTTGTCAGTTAAAACTCCTTCGCTAATACTCCTCAAGTGGACCAAAAATTTCTGCCATTCTGAGCTACAACCAGTGTCCCCAAATCTGGTGACCAATTTAACGACAAGTATGCAGGCAAGACAAACCAACAAGTCACCTAAGGTATCTCACACCACTAGAATCAGTGGCTCATCTATGACCCATCAAACAACTGGCTTCTCATTGCAACCCATTCCTACTGCTCAAAAAAAAAAAAAAGGAGGAAATTTAAGAAAATCAACCTAGAAGACAATTATGCATCATGAAAGAAAATACAGCATATGGGAACATCATCCAGTCTCCTTTCAGAACCTCCTGGAGATATCAAACCATTAAACATCCAATTACTTGTATGATAATGTGATGTAATGGAAAATACCTGGCTGGGCAGGTAAACATACAAGATTCAAGAGAAGTCACTAGGACTGCGACAGCCTTTACGAGTGTGACAGTCAGTGCCTTAGACTGCACAGACTAAAAGGTTCAAAGCACAGACTGAGAACTTAGGCAACAGCTTACACCAAGACAGCTTGAGAAACTTTGGACCCAAATAGTTGTTTGCACCCCTAGGCCACCAGGCTTCATTGTGCTTGAACCACTTGCGACAGGGAAGGTAAACCAAGCCAAGGAATCGATCTGGCTGAAAAACAGCCTTGCGAAGTGGGAGCTTGGGAACAGCAAATACCACTAAAGGCAGTACTGTGTTAAGCCAATTTAATATTCTGTATGATAGGCTTAGAGGTAACTTGCAGTTTCACACGACACGCTAAGTTTATCATGCACTTTACCAACGTATCCATCTTTATCAGGACTGTTGACACCATTAAACATCTAAACAGCTTTGACTTTTGTTTGTTCAAACACAGGTATGTTTTTTCTTTCTTGCTTCCATAGTTACACCAAGTTGAGTCTCAAGATGGGCAATGTTCAATTAATGGGATTATTCACATACTTAAGAGCACGCTTCACTGCTTTGAAAGACTGGGCAAAAATAACTTTCGAGTACAGCAAATTCCAAGACTCTCCAGATACCTCGGAAGTCCTGCCTCTGGGCTTGGGTGTTAGACAGGATTAAGGCTGGTTTGCTTTTAGAGGCGAGACTGAAAACATGAAGTACCATACAAAGCTCTGCATAAAATGAAAGAAAATTTAAAATGTAAGAAGTTAAATGCTTGTAAAGTTGTATTCATACTGCTGATATCAAAGAGATACATGATCTTAGCTCAAAAAAGAAAATGCAGGGGGGAGGTCATGAAGTCCATGTAATCATGAAACAAAGCTGGGGAAGGGGGGTGGGGGCAGGGGGAGATGTTAAAGCACCTATCACACTTTGCATTCATCCTGCAAGATGAGAAAATTCACTTCTCTTCTTTCCACTCATGATTAGAGAGTCATGACTGCCTCACCAGCTGTGCCTCTGGCTCATTTTAAATTCAAACTACGATACATATCTCACTTTTAGACTTTTAATAGCAATGCCTTAAAATGCAGATTGCTGGCTAAATTTAGTTACATGATTAAAAACAAATCTAACTCATCTCTACCCAGCAAACAGAAATGCTGCATTCAAGGTTCAATAGAGGACTTAACTCTTCATCTAAAAACAAAGTCCTAACAAAAAGAAGAAAAAAAGGAAGAAAATCAAAGCACAATTTAGCGATGCCTCAAAAAAAGCAGGATGCATAAAACATTAACCAGCTATGGAAAGCTGTCTGTAAATGCATCATAGTATACCATAAGGTTTTTGTTCTGTACTTCTGCAAATAAATTCTGCACTATGCTACTACAGCAGTATGAGTCATACACTTTCACTGACATTCTATATTTATATCTCCGTGCCCTTCTGCACTGTTATATGCTTTCTTCCATATAGGCCTCGCTAACCTGGAATTTCCTTTCTTCTGCAGTTCAGCATCTCTTCCTCTAACATTCCCCAGAAAACAGAATAGATAGCTCTTTCTAAGCACTTATTCAATTCTTTCTGAACACCATTTTGAAAAAGCAACACCCTTGAACTACTATAACACAAGGCATATGCTTTTATTTGCTCACCTCAAAAATTATTTTCTTGCATTTCATTTCCTTCCTCTTTGTCTGTAAACAGAATGCTAGAATGCTCAGGCATTTATCCCCTTTGAGACAAGGTCCAGGTCTTATTTCATTAGACTTAACACAGTACAGTGGTACAGAAAATCTTATTCAGAGATTTACAAATTACAATATATCCATGTTTTCTAGATCATTTTATGAAAAGCATTACCTATAGCTCCAATCTTGCAAACATTTGTGAATCTGCCTAATTTGGAGAATGCAAGTGATCCTGCTACTCTGAATATCCCATTGCCATCTGAGCCTATCTGAGAAGGAACGGGCATCTGTCTACAAGAGATAAACAAAGTGAAGGCAATTAAGTTCCCAATGCTAATATTTGCCTTGTCAAAAGACTCAAGGGCATGCTGTGGAAAGACAGACACAGAAATACCATAAGAAATGCTCTGCAATGGCAGTCTGAAGAACTAGGCTTTTTTTGCTGTTGTCCTCAAGATACATTCCTAAGAACAAATATTCAAAGACCATTTGCACAGAGATTTCACTAGATAACAAGCCTCAGACATGCATGATTCTGAAGAGTGTCACAATACCTACAAAGATATAGGAAGCATTATAAAACTAGACGTTAGATGACCAATCCTGGGACTTGCTAAGTGCCTTTAACTTCCTCAGCAGCTCCAGAAGCAGCTGAGTTCTACATCCAATGGAGTTCAACCCTAACTGTATGCTGTTCTTAAGAAATAAAGTACAAAGAAGAGAACAGTATCACAAAACCAACGATGGCACCTCCAGAGCCTCCCAGGAGATCACCCTGCCTGTTCAGAGTCAGAACTATTAGAACAACAACTACAATTGACTAAGAGTGGGCTGTTCACCTCAAATAACGAGCAACTGTAACTGCAGCATTCACACTGACAGGAGGAACATAACAGTCTAAAAGAGGACAGGAAGGAAAATTCATGCCCTTTGAAGTCAAGAGATGAATACAGGGATGTAATCCCTCTGGAATATCCCCATTTTTCCCTACCCTCAAGAAAGACTGAGTTTAAGAGTATGGAGGGGAGGGGGGAAAAAAAAACAAACCACCAAACAACACAAAAACCCACAACATTCTACCTAAAACCATCATAGAATAGTTTAGGTTGGAAGGGACTTTTAAAGGTCATCTAGACCAACCCCCCCTGCCATGGGCAGGGACATCTTCTACTAGACCAGGTTGCTCAAAGCCCCATCGCACCGGACCTTGAATGTTTCCAAGGATGGAAGCATCTACCTATGCATGGGCAAGATGCTTAACATCAAGGAGACTGCAGAGAGAAAGGGGACAAAGGGGTAAATAGCTGCATAATGGTGAAAGTATCTAAATGCCATTTATGCTCAAAAAATATTCCATCATCTACAAGAGTGTGCTATCCAGCTAGCACAGTTCCCTTTGACCCCTGCCTTTTTGTTCCAGTTCAGACCTCTAACTCATTAGAACTCAAATATTACGAGACAGACTGTGAGATGTTTTCAGCATTTCAAAGCTACGGGACACAGAGCACGAGGCAGAAGTTTAGATCTGGAAGTCTAAAAATTTAGAAACATTTTAGAAATGTTACTACCTATGTAAATACAATGAATGCAATGCAAGTTCCTCCTGTGAAGAACTCTGAAATTCCCTGTGAAGAGGGAAGTATACTAGTGAGATTGACTTCTGATGTTTACCAAATAAAGCAACAGCTGTCAACAACCACCTCTGTATAGCCATAGCATCTGTATTTGCTTGCAGTGTCAGCATACCTATGTTTAAGGATTGTCTGAGTATATGTCTAAGTATACACCTATGTCTAAGTATGTACATGAACAGGTTTGTAATGGAAGTATTGATGTGCTATACCGCCTGTTAATAGCGGGGGTTAGGTTTGAAAGTGTGAGGGGAGAAATAAGGAGGAAGCTTTTCTCCTTAGGACTAAAAAGGGAACAACAGTGAAGATAAGAACTGGCTCTTCATGGACACCTCTTCCTTAACGTTAAAAGAGATGTTGATCAAAAGAAGCAGTACCCTCCCATTCATGCTTCACAGAATACGATAGGACATCCTGTAAAGGTACCATGAGTTTTCTCCTGCTCTAAAGCAGGTGGCCAGGTGGGGGAAGAGTCATTGCTTTGCTCTGAAGTGAAAGATTAATAAATAAAAAAAATCGGAGACTCAGAACACAATTTTACATGTCAAGTTTGTTTCTACAGAGAACCAGCTCACTGCAGAGACTTGAATCCCAAGGGCATGGGGCGACCTGATTTTGACAAACACCGCTCCAACACAGCTCTGGTGGATTAGAGAAACTTTAAATAGCTACCCTGGATTTTTAAAACAGACACATCAGCAGTTTGTTACATTTCAACTATCAGCTTCTGCCCGCGTGCATGCCCACAGCGTTTTGGGTTTATTTGGTGTGGGTTTTTTTAATCTCTAGCAAAGTGAGCAAGCAAGAAGAAACAAGCACAAAAGTATTTAACACCCTCCTTTGTACTGTGTGACTTGTCAGGATGATTCTTCAAATGAGATGAACCTTTAGTAATCCAGAGGGTCACCCTTATATTGTCCCCATAACCTGACCTTCGCTCTTCTGGCGGTTTTATTGTCCATTTTCTTTTAAATGAACTGCTTTAGCTCTAGTCGGCTGTGTCACTAGCAGGCAGAAGCCTGAAAGAAAACACTTGCGTACAGGCAAATTCCTACAGAACAACCATCAGCTGTTATAAGGTCCAAAACTCAAGATGGGAAATTCCAAACTGATTTTCAGTTTGCTTCCTATTTTGGGTCAAAAGGACAAGTAGGAAGACATACTCCTAAAGGAGTTTCTGTATATATATTTTTGTGCAGCTTTGTAAAAGAATTTTTTTAGAAATTCTACAGAAATAAGATTTCTTATATTCATGATAAAAAGATCTTAGCAAAACTGACATAAAGCTCTGTCCCTGAACAGATCTTAGTCTTCACAATGTTTTGTACAATTTTTCTTTTAATGAAATGACACCGAGTACAAGTGAGAATGAGTTACCTGAGGAAACCCCACCCCTCCTAGGGTTTCTATTCTGCATGAATCAAATGTTAATACCTTCCCATTATCCAGGTCTTTGTCCCAAAAAATGAAACTCATAACTATTGTGACTACTTTATTATTACATACTGTGTTCCTCACAATACTGGACAGAGAAGTAAATCTGAACCAAACAAGCTCTGAAATCCAGCAGAGCATCCCCAAAACCTAAAGTGCATCCTATGGGAGACTGAAACGTGCAGATGAAGAGGAATTGAGTTTATCTATCTCAGCTGTTTGGGATCCACACAGAATATATGTACCTACACTGACAGACAGTCTTTGCACAAAAGTTTAAATGGGAACTACAAAAAAATGGAGGGAGTTGCTCCTGAGTTTCAATTACCATGCCACAAACTGGGCTTGAAATAGCTCCTTCTCCTCCTATACAAAAGAGGACTTAAACAACACAAGTCTGCAAAAAAGCTTGCAAACTCCCCTTCAAAATTTTCTTTGGTGTAGGAGTCATTTGTTTGCTCTTCAGTGCTATCGAGACTGAGCCTCACTTACCAACAAGAGCTTGCTGCACAGCCACTGGGGGCCAGCTCTGGCTCACGCCTCTCTGAGCAGGTACATCCAGTTCCTACTGACGGCTGTTCCTGTCCACAGGACCTCCTCAAGTTTGTTGGTTTGGCTCTCTTTAGCTTTTGGTTGCAAGTTTCTCAAGGTTAGCAGGTTAATCTTGCTAGGTGGTGTTAATGCCCCCTCAGTCTGTGCTTCCATGCGTGTAATTATTAAAAAAAATGAGTATCCAAAATATACTGTCAAAATGAAAATGATCTGGAGATCAACACCAACCTAATTCAAAGTTAAACAAAACCAATGTATATTCCTACTATATAGCAGGAATTAATCATAAGGTTTGGATTTCAACAATATTTATAAGCAAAACAATATTTTTATGGGCTATATTAAAAAAAATCATTAATCTTTTATTTAAGGAAATCAAGCCAGAGCAGCACAGAAAAAAAAGAATAGAAAGAAAAATGATTTTGCTTAAGGAATACAACAAATATTAAAGGATATCGGTTGCTAACCACACTTGTGTATGTACTAGACTGAAGTACTAAAACATAGACTCAGTCATGTTCTTTTCAGAGCACTCAAAAATCAAACTAAGTCAGCTGAATGCTTACGAATACACAAAAATTAAACCCCCATGTACTAGAAAATACCCCACTGCACGTACTCTGTTAAGACAGAGATACAGCTTCATGTTACAACAGCACAGAGTCATTCCTAGCACTCAAACATGGACAATGTAACAAGTACACATGGACAACTGAAATTATTCATCACAGACTTTGTTAGATTGTTTTATGGCTCCTCACAACCAGAATAATTTAAAGAATAAAAGCCACCAGTCTAGCTACCAAATAAAACAAGGGGATACGCTCTCCTGGCAGATCTCACTATAGTTCCCAAATATAAAAGAAGGGGAAAAAGATCTTCTGTAAGACTTACAAATCTGGTAGTCAAAATTCAGAGCTGTTGATATATCTCCTGTATCCTACAGTATCATACCTCAAATTCACTAGCCAGACAGGCTTTGGGGACAGTGGGGGAGGGGTCCTGTTTAGTTTTTGGTTTTTAAGAAAAAAGTCCCAAAAGGTACTGCTTTTTCAGAAGCACTCAGCTGCCACTAATCTCTTAAAAAGATTATCTATGTTCAAATAGTAAGATTCATTAAGGAACATTAGGCCTGAATAATTAATTACTAAACAGGAAATGTCATCTAAAGGTTATGAAAACAAATATTTAACAGTCTTAAAATGCTACTAAGGTTAAATGAGATCTCTAGATCAATGCACGTACATGCACAGATCGTGTACACATAGGTCGCTTCTTTCAAAAGTTGAGCTTAGTAAATGCTTAGCTTTAAATTAAGTTATTTGAAAATGCAATGGCCATTTCTCTTGCACACGCTTACAAAGATAAACAAAACTAAGAAAGCAGAATAAATATGTGTTGTGTTTGGCAATCAGTTGCCATACAGATTAGTTCAACCATGATGTAATGATTGGTTTCAGCTTCCAGCTTCTTATTCTACGCAAAGTGAGCACAAAGCAATTCTACCTTACTAAGTATTCAAACTGTTTGTCTGAGACCATGTTACACCCGCTTTGCATAAATGCAAAATTTCTGAAGTACAAATTCTCACCATTTGCCTGTTTCACATCAATTCTTTATGCTACTAATGGCTTTGAGCTGCCAAAATTTCAATCAATCCCATCATCATTCCACTACACACAACTATGTCATGTGATGTGATAACATTCAACACTCCAAATTAAATGGTCACTTTTTTTGTCTGTCAACCCCCCCAGATTTCCCAGCTAGAAAGGGGTGTAGGGAGGAACACCCTAACCCAGCCTTCCAGTCTTGTTGCTGAAAAACAGAGCCTGATAAAGAAGCATCACTGTGGATGGCTGCTGGGACCCACAACACATGGGAGTCTAGGAGTTGAATTAAAAGCCGTGAGGCAGAAAGGAAGTGACTCAAGTTATATAGTCTCTGGCCCAGTCTGTCAGAACAGCAACGAACAACAGTGGTCTTGCCAGTTACTGAGTCCACATTTGGATCTTTCTCTAGTATTAGCTATGAATGTGGAACTTGGAGGCACTTTATGACAGAAGTTAACAGAGCAATGAATTTTCTCTTGCCTTTACCTTTGCTTCTTTTCAGCTTCAAATAGGTGAATTGTCAGAGATATTGGTACAATGTGAATTAAACTATTTCAGTTTGATTCAGGAGAAATGGTTTAACACAAAAACCAGAAATAATTTTTAAAAAGAGCAAGTGGCTCAGACAGTGCCAACAGTTCCAGCTACAACTACACAGAAGAACCAGAAAGACAAGGACACTTATGATCAAATTCTTCCTCTTCAAAGGAAATTTGTATCAGCTTTGTACCCTGATTACACAATAGTTGTGAAAGGGAAGGTGTTTCCAAGAGAATTATCATCATCGGAATCGCAACAGTTTAATTTGCTTTAAGGGAAAAAGAATAAGACAAAGTAAAAACCCCAAGAAATAGCGCATAGCCAACAAGCTGTGCTTCTCAGCCCCCAAAACTACAATTCTTCTTGCAAATTGGCTCCAGTGGTATAGGATATTGAAAACAGAACAAACACCATATTTTCAGGTTTCCTGCATACAAGCACCATAAGAAGGTATTATTTCATAGCATGAAAGGAAGCTACCACTGCCCAGAACCCAGGTGGAAGCCTTTCGGCAGAAGCAGAACCCAGATACGGCCCACACATCATAACCAGGAATAGATTTTTTTTGTTTTCCAATAGGAATGGTACAGAATACAAGGCAACCAAAGCCACTGTCACGTAACTAATTACCTTTGCGTGATCAGCCAAGCCTATCTTCAAATGGCTAGGGATCAGGGGGTTCACTTTTAGCTTCTGCATTGTTTCATAAATTCAACTCGATCTACAGCTCTCAGCCTGTTTTTCTTGATATCCTTCACTGCTTCATACCATCCGTCTGTTCTCAGTGAGGTCCCATTAGAACTTTCTTCCCTATAATCTTCCACATACTTGCTAATGTATCTGACCTTGTTTATTGCATTTGCTAAATATATGGCTAGCCATAAACTGCAGCAACCCAACCACAGAAACCAAAGAAAACAAACAAAAAGGTCAGGGGTGGGGGGGAAGAGAGTAATGAATCCCTTGTCTCACGTCTAATGACTCGAACAAAATCTATACCACATCCGCATTTTATAAGTTCATTTTTCTGAAAGCTTTTTAAAGATCAAAGTTCCTTCAAGTTAGGACAGGCACATTACTTGGGTCCACAATAATCACTACTTCCAACAGCAAAAGAGAGGATACAGCACCAAAAAAAGGACAGAAATTCAATATAACATAGTCCCTCTTCCCACACATGTGGTCTACATTAGAAAAGCCCCAGAATGTAATGTTGAATGATGACTGAGTCATTCTCCAAACTCCTCCAATCATGGAGTACTTATTAAAACACACCTGTACAGGACTAAGCAAGCATGAAAAGAAATCATGGCCAGGAAAACCTGACTAGACTAGCCTTACGCACTGTATCTTCCCCTTCTGCTTTTGGGAGAGGCATTCTATAGGCTGCCACACACATAAGATAAGCAGAAAAGATGTACAAAATCATAGAATGGAGGGGACCTTAAAGATCATCCAGTTCCAAGCCCCTGCCATGGGCAGAGACACCTCCCACTAGACCAGGTTGCTCAAAGTCACATGCAGCCTGGCCTTGAGCACTTCTATGGATGGGGCATCCACAACTTCTCTGGGCAACGTGTACCTCACCACCCTCACAGTAAAGAATTTCTTCCTAATATCTAATCTAAATCTCCCCTCTTTCAGTTTAAAACCGTTACCCCTTGTCCTATCACTATGTTCCCTGGTAAAGAGTCCCTCCCCATCTTTCCTGTAGGCCCCCTTTAGGTACTGGAAGGCTGCTATAAGATCTCCCCAGAACCCTCTCTTCTCCAGGCTGAAGGCTGGAGAATTTGTCATAGTTGTTTCCTCCTTATAACTCTTTCTAAAAACACTCAGCATTTATCGTGGGCTAAATTTGACAAAAATCCATTTAAATCCTACTTTCCACAGACCATCTGAATCTCCGTTTGCCAATGTACTCACAGTATAGTTTACAAAGGGAATTTCAAATAAATATTGTGATAAGTTTCTTTGCCCTTAGTGCCAATCACTGATATTTCTATTTTACAATAGCTTCAATCAAAATCAGTGATAGTTTAGCATCTTCCTGACACCTCTCTCTCCACATACAGAAGACGTAACACGGCATGTCACGCACAACTATTTACTGCACCAACTGAAAGTTACTAAGAACAAGGAGGGGCAAAAGCAGGACAGTGACCAAAGAAATAACACCAATTACTCAAGAGATTGTTAGCAAGGTTCCGTGAAAAAAAAAAATTGCATATGAACAGCTCTGAACACTGGATACTAACCTTTCAGAATGTACCTTCAGTTCACATTGAACCTAGTCTCCTACTCGGCAACCAAACCATGGAAAGAATTTCTTTGAGACTTTTACCAAAGTCATGTAGAAGTAAACCCCAGCAGGGAGCAGCAGAAATAGGAGCGTAGAATCACAAAGCCATATGTAAGCACGTACACTCTAACTTTGTAAGTTTAGGAACCAAGGAACAATGCCAGCTCATGAAGACAAAGAAAATGCCAATCCCTTCTAGCTATTTATAGCTATCTAGAACTCAAATTCATACAAATTTGAAAACAAAATCCAGGATGCTTTAATGTTCAGTGAACTAAAAATTCATTAACTTGGTAACAAAACCTGTAAAGCAAGAAAAAACAAGAGACTGTATAAGCCAGAGCCAGCCCAGAGGTTTTGTTTATTCAGTTCTTGTTAAAGGGAGAACAATATATATAAGAAACGTGTTTGTGTTGTAAGACAGAACTAAACAAGAGGGGCTAACACATGGAGTAGGATGTAATAGGAGGCTCCCACTGTGCTGGTGAGCCATAGCTGCTGGAGACAAAATCTGCTGTGCCTCAAGAGAGCACACACAGAAGATCCACCATTTACTGAGATCTATCTTCTGGCAGAAAATCTTCCCTGACACTTATTGGCAATTTGGCAGTTAAAAGAACAATCTTCTATAGTGGCCCTGGCAAGATTTCACCCTCCCATTCTCCCCAAAGAGAAGTTGTTTAGGATTTGGTTGCTTAAGTCTCAATAGCAGAAACCTTCCATAAATAAACTGACTGTAAATTTCAGTTTCTTGCTGCTTGAGTAAAGAATTCCCATCAAAACCCTGGGAACAGACACCAACATGATAAACTTCATAAGTCACTGAGGAATAGGGCTCTTCTGGTCACTAGCTCAGGTTTTCTGCATTTCCTTGGTTTTTGTTCTCCTCTGTATTCTACTACAGTTTATTCTTGATTTAGTCTACCAGAATGACCATCTCCCTGATCCCATGAACAAAATAAGGTACAAAACAAGTGAAGCAAGGAGATCTACTCATGTGAAAACACACCCAACTTCAACGTCCATGGTACAAAGATATTACTAACATTTTCTCCAGGCCCAAATACCTGCTCAACCTCAGTCTCAACTGCCAAAGTAAAGCACAGCATATTCTACAAGGTCCCTCAATTAAAATGAAGATGTTTAATCCATGCAGCCCAAATAGCACAAGATCGCAGAGGAGACAATGGATTTAACTGTACCTTGCTGAAGGCAAGAAGGTTAAACTTTGCTAAATATTGAGGAAAGGAGGGTGCTGTACCCCAACTTCAGAACTGCACATTTCCAAAATTAATCTTTACAAGAATTTTCCCTTCTGCTGAAGGTTCCTTCCTGAGGACTGGCTGAATCTGTATACAACTGGCCTCACAAAACTCTCAAAGCTGGGGCCACAGACATACAGACCAGGCCATGCTTGAACAAAAAGTATGAAATGTGATGCCAGGAATAGGAAAACTGTGCTTCCATAAGTTACTAATGCTTTTCATTCTTGGCCATTTTTCGTAGGCACCTATAAAAGACTGATGCCATGGAATTTTCTCAACTCACAGTGGGGGAAAAAATCAAGGTTTGTTCCCATCAGCAAAGAGTAAAAAGGATTCAAAACAATTGTTCCTGTAGGCAAAGCGGACTGATGACCAAATTGCAACAACAGAAACCAATCTCATTGGAACAGAATTCTGGATTACCAAAAGAAAGTTTAAGACCATGTGAGGAATATGAATATCTGCCTTCAAAGCCCTCAAAAGGGCAGAATTAACCTATAGAGGAGCTCTTTCTAGTGAGGACATTCCCTCCTCAAACAGGAAGAAAAAGCTATCACAGGG
The DNA here is from genome assembly GCF_963924245.1 of Chroicocephalus ridibundus. Lineage (NCBI taxonomy): Eukaryota > Metazoa > Chordata > Aves > Charadriiformes > Laridae > Chroicocephalus > Chroicocephalus ridibundus. The sequence goes on from NC_086287.1 coordinate 16,715,086, forward strand.
CTGCCCAAACTGTAGTGTTTGAGAACAAATAAAAATGAGTGTGCACCAGTTCATTACCTTTACTGTGTCTTCCTCAAAAGTTTTTGCATTAACAGATGACTCATGACTGGAAAGTAACTTTCTCATAAAAGAAAAGCTTCCTTTCATATAAATTACTTTAAAAAAAAAAAATCAACTCTCCACGTTGATGTATTCATAGAAAATAAATAGCAAATTGCCATAAATTTCTAGAACACTTTATAATTATACACAAGTATTTTGCAGAGCTTAAATATTTACTTACCTATGCATCTGCATGGAAAAAATATAAAATAAATCAACTCAGAATGTGAACTCAACACATATAAGATTAAGCTATGTTAAACACCTTGAACTGACTTAAACACCGATTCTATACCTGTAAAATCTAACACATATCCATACAATGTCAAGTGAATGCTCATTTTTTCTTTACAGATGTGCTCTCCTAAACATCTTTCAATTTTCAGAGTATCCACAGGGTGCAAACTTGCCACAAATTTCACCCCCAAACTTGGAAAGGCTAGTGTATTCCCTGTCCCCCAGCAGCCTGCCAGACCGGAACAGAGTTCCTGAGTAACATACCACACAGTTTCCACCACCCCCCACTTCAGTGGCTTGCACAAACTTGGCTAAAAATCATTATCACGGAAGTTGAAATAGCAATGAGGGATGGATGTGCGATGGAACAAAGAACCAACTTTGAAGACAATACAGAAAATAAGGCAATTTCCATATGATTCTAGAATCTTTAATCCTGCTATTGCACACTAAATTTCCCACATATTAATTTCTGCAGAGCTTTAATTTCTGAATTTTTGTCCTCAAGCTTGTACATTTCTTTCTCTCCCCCTTCCATGCTCTACCCTTTATAATCAAATGCAGGACCCCCAAGATAGGCCCTGAAGTTTTAACATCTGCCAGCCAAAACCAGATGCATCTGAAGTCTTCTTTTTTAACGTAACCAAAAGTTCCAGTATTGGTCAGATTGCGAGATGTATATGTTGTAAACCAACCATATCATCAGTGTAAACTCAGAAAGCAAAGACAACTGAAATCACATGTAATGTATGCACTAAGAATTCATTTCATGATCTACTTATTCTCTCTTAAGCTTCACCGTTTTCAGGGTCCAAAGTTATATTCTACTCATTATAACTTGAGTGATTTTGATACTTAATAGACCTTCCCACTTGGATCCTGTACGTGCTCCTAAAAAAGCCCTAGAACAAATACATAAAGTGCCACAAGGGCTTAATGCTGGCAATATTTTCCTGTTAGATTCCATTCAAGGTCTCAGCTCAGCCTTCACTTTGTCTCTCTTGTTCACTTTGGCATTTTTCTGCAAGCAAACTATCAACAGCAGAGGCAAACCTTCCACTCTCTCAAAGTATCCCAGCAGACCTGCCAGATCTGCTTGGACCCAAGCCAAAAGAACACCGGCCTACCCATTCCAGTGTAAGTGCAAACCAGGTGACTACAGTGGTGGACCTGCAACCCAGCATATTTTACAAAAAAAAAGGAAAAAAAACCTACCATCAGGTGAATGATTTCTAGAGGTTACATTTCTGTCAAGCAAAAATTACTGGGCTTAACACTGGGGCATACATGTGGAATTCAACAGCATGCTTTGGAACAAGCTCGTATGATCTCCCCTGTGGCAGTCATTTCTGCTTTAAAATCTATGCATCTTCAACTGACATTCTTTGTTGCTTTCTGTTATAGTGCACAACAATGACAGTATTTATCATGACAGCAAGGAAAAGTAACAGGAAAGCTATGAAGCACAAGCTCGCATTGCGCCATCACATCAAGCTACAGCATTGTAAGGAGGAGGTTTTTGCAGGTTCTGCTCCAAAGGGTTTTGGTGAATCCTATCAATTTGCAGTTTTTGATGTAGCTAATTTCTAGTATTTTACCTGTTTTCCCAAAACCCAGCATCCTACTAAATGAAATACAGCTACCTCACATTAAAAAGAATGGCAGGGGCTCCGGTTTCAAACTGTTTGACTGTCAGCTAGAGTGGCTAAAAAGAGGAGAGTCCCCATAAAACAGGCACCTTATTGGTATCACAGACAAGCATTAAAAAATAATAAAATTTAAAAAGTAAAAAATAAAATAAATAAAATAAAATCAGTATTTGCTGTCCTAGCAAGCTGCTGAAAAATTCAAGGCAAGGAAGTATGCTTTCCACTATGAGGAAGGCTGACGAGTCTTGGTTCAAAAGAGAACTGGAAAGGACCTCTAGTGGGCTGAAACAGCAGTGCTTGGTGCCAGGGAGCAACATCCTTCCACTTCACCTCCCTGCAGGTACACCACATCTACCGCATCACTTACCGGCAAAGCCTCATAGTTTTACCTAGTGACTGGCATCAGAGAAAGCACGTACAAGTGCAATTACAGCAGGAAGCCTCCTTTTCACATCAGCTAATTAGAAATATTCCCTTCGTTCTGCTCTCAGTGTTTGGAGGGACACATTTTCATTTGCTTCAGAAAAACAGGAGACGGGTTCTGTTTTACCATGTAGGTCACTAACATGCCGGACAAGTTCAGAGTGGTTTTATGGCCTAAACGACATGACATCAAGGGATGTTCAGAGATGCACAAATTCAGATGCACATTTGGAATGAGAATTCAGACTATCATTCAGACTATGTCAAGGCATTTTGTTCTTCCAAGTCTTTTTAGCTGTAGGCAGTTTTGCAGAGGCATCAGAAATACTATTTTAACTGCATTTTTAAGGTAACTCCTTCTGGGTGAAAGAGTTTGGAATTCTTTATTTGAGCTCAAACAAGGCATAATTTCATGTGACAGCACATGAAAAATAGATTGGTGAATGTATTCAGGAGAATACTTAGATAATAGACCAGATTAAGAAAGCTTATTTATTAGACATCCCAGTTAAAAAGAAAATAACTTGTTTTGAACTGAAGTTGATGATTCACCTCTAAGTCTTTAAAAGGCTTCTCTTGCTATATTTAGGTTTACCTTCAAGTCAGTTCGGTTCTATCATTTCCTAAAGTAGCCTAATTTACATCTTCAGCGTTATAGGCCACAACTTAGCTCTCTTTTAAATGATCTAAGCAATAACCTCTCTTTCAGCAGTTATCCTCAAAGGGTTTGCATCAACTTGAGAAGGACCACAAATTAAAGTTGACATTGTTAAGCAGACCAATTCAGGACAGCTGCTCGTTATGTTTCAAAAACATTATCACCTATACTGCAGTGGTGCTCCTTGTGCCACTAAGCAGAATGCTGGAAAGGAAACGACCCATTTCACAGTGCAGTTGCCTGAAGAGTAACACTTGCACTTGGAGTCCAAGGCCAGAAGAATGCATTTGGTCTGTCCTTCACATAGAGCAATAACAGTACTGCCCTGTCATAATTGAAAAGCATGCCTGAAAGTCAGCAGATACAAGCATCCATGCAGAAAATAATAACTAAACCAAAGACACTAACAAGTTCATATCTTATCAGAGACCAGATCAAAAAGCAATCAGGGTCTCCCGACCTTAATCTTTTTGGACCAACCATCATCAACTGGGACCATCACTAGTAGGAGAATAATATAACTTATTTTGAAGGAGTACTAGTGGTTCTGCAAAGCCTAATTGTTTGTCTCTCTTCTGTAGGAATCCGTAATCAAGGCAGAAAAAGAAGCAGTTGTCTGTCTTGAAGGATTTTGTGAGCTATTTTACAGTAGAATTGTGTACAACAGAAATAGTCCAAAAGACACCTCTGTGATTAAAAAGAATAAAGAATTGGAGCTGATGTAGATCAGCTAAGGGTGAGGATGAAAGACAACATCCTATGAAAACATTCCTTAATGTCCTTAAGTCAAGCAATTCATTTCTCAAGAATTAACTTCCTGAGTCTGAACTGCTTTATGATAGAAACAATGGCAAATAAAATGAGACTTGACCAAACTCTCAAGAGAAATGACAGGAAACAGGATTTCAAACACAGTTGCTGAATGAGGTAGAATATAACATATGTAAAGAGATGTGGGTATTAAAGTCATTTCAGGAGCAATTAAAATCACTTCTAAGGACAATGAGGAAGAAATGAAAAAAAAAAAAGTTGCGCGTTTTGCATTAGGTTACAATGCAAAATTTTGCCACTACTATGAAGGAAAAACAAAGCAAGTCTTTTAAAATAGGCTAGTTTACATTAAGAGGAAAAGCCTAATAAAGAAAAAATATTTATGCTGTGTTCCTTCTTTTCTGATAAGAAAGTTGGTAACTTGCTTGGACTCACTTTAAAAGTGTCAAACCACTGCATCCACAAAACTGCCCACTATTCCTCCAGAAGGTTGCTTTTAACAGCATCACTGTCTCATTTACTTTTCAGTGTTCCATTAGGTCTGCAGTCAAGCACTGCTCATCTGGCAGATAAAGACCACAATGTCATTTTGAAATGGCAGAATTTGTGAATCTATGCATGAACAGAGTGTCCAGCTTTTATCCACCCAGTTTCTTCCTGTGTCTTTCCAATAAGAAAAGTTTTAATTTACTGTCAAGACAGCTGCAATTATGAATGTTTTATTATTACTACTCTGACCAGAATTAATGTTCTGGGAAAAAAGATCCAAACAGAACTCTTAATATATGTAATGGCTTGTTAAAATTCCACTGCCTTCTGTGGAAAACACAACGCTAGACTTTAGATATAGTAACATAAATGTTAAACTACTAAATTTTGCATCATACTGAGACTATTAATTAGAAAAAACCTTATCCATTCTTTCATGCAGCAAAATCCCTATACACTGCAATGTCTTTCCAAAGTGTATTCTTACCTTCCACAATGAACAGAGACAAGCATCATACTACAACATCTCCTATTTCCACTTTCCCATGTTCAAAAATCACTCTATTTTGCTTCCTTTCCAGTAACTGCGGAACTCTCCAGAGTAAAGTGAGCAGGAATTGTTTATATCAGTGGTCTCCAAAGTGGAGCGCATGCGGCCCAGGGGGGTGCACAAGAGAATCCACTGGAGAGCAGTGAGAAATTAATAAATATGTTAATATTTTAATTTATTAATAAATTATTAATGGTTTTAATTTAGTTAATAAAATAATATTCTAAGTAGTGTTTATTTCATCTTATCTCATCCTTTTTTAAATTTCTATTGTGCATGTTTTATAGTTTGCATAATATATTACAGTAGTACATGTCTATAATTTATAAATAAATAAGTATACGTGTATTGGGGGTGCATGCTCAAAAAATTTTACTGATAGTGGTGCACAATCAATAAAGTTTGGAGACCACTGGTTTATGTGGCTTCAGCACTAGGAAACTGAAGCAGCATTTCCTCCTTTGCTAGAAGGAGGTAAAAATAAAGGAGGAAGAACTGAATGCAGTGAAAAGTTTTCAACTAGGCCGCATTTTTCAGTTACTTAACTGCAAGTTTAACCACGGGCAGTGAGTGATTTTTCAGAAACAGTTAAGTGCTTAGCTCACATTATGCCTAATAGTTGAGCAACCCTTGAAAATCCCAGGAGATTCTGATTGGTATCTAGAGGCTGCCAAAGGCCATTGAAAATCTAATTCTGGATGATTTAGGTTCAGGTCCATTGACTTTCAAAGAGATTTAAAATTCTAAATACAAAAAATTCAGTTTCAGCAATAACTTATGCCACTGCATGGCTTGGCCAGTTTTCTAACGCAGATGTAAAAAGTCAACCTATTTAAGTTCCTTTCAAACATTCACAAAAAAAAATATCCCTGCTAGTCACTCGACATACTTTTTTCCATCTTAAAAACACCTACTAAAATATTCACTTCATTTCTGTAATGGCCATGGATAAGTATCAATTAAGTGAAACATTAAAGTTACTAAAACTTTGGGTAAGTTTTACCTAGGGGGGATGCATTTTTAAGAAACAGTGAAGCAAGGCAAACCATGTTGTCAAGACCCTCTTTTCAAAAATTAGGTTATTCTGACGAATGTATTTTTTCTACCATTTCTGTTACAGTGGGAATGACACTAAGCACTTTATTCAAGAAATACACATTGAGATAAATTCCTTTACTCCACCTGAAAAGTTTCAAGCAATGTGTAGCATTGATTACAGCTCTGAAATTTTCAGTACAGCATCCTCTAAAAATCAGAGTTCAAACATTTCTTTTAGCTAGCTAAGAGAGCAGCTAGAGTAATGTGGATTTTTTTACACGACATTTCTCTTGTACTTTGATGTCAAACAATGAATGTTATGAAAGAGAACGCTTAACCAATTTGTTTTTCTAGTCATGCAACACATCCTTCCAAATTCTAGCACTGAGAGTTCACAGTATATGGTAATTAAAACAGACACTTTTTTTTTTTACAGAGCAAGGGACATTACTGAATGACTGTTTCATGATTTACAGCACCAATTTAATAGAACGCTTAAGCACATGCTGACCTTTGGGCATGTAAGAACTCCATTTAAATAAAAATACCCATGCTGAAGGCTAAGCGCTCCTTGAACCAGTACGTATAATTACAGAACCCAGTAAATATCAGTAACAGATCTGTGGCCCCCTCTGCAGTTACCCTAACAAACAGGTTGCAGCCTGACAGACCAACAGGCTCTTCAACCTCCAATGTGACCCTAGGAAAAACGCTTTCATCTGCTCTTCATTTCATTACCTGGCAGTTTATACAAAGCAAAAGCAGAAATGCACGTGTGCTACCCCTGCTTATAGGACAAACAGAACAGTCAGAGTTATATGGAAGACTTTCATCCCCGTTAGTCTTAACTATCACAGCACGCAGTGTGCAACAGGGGAAGCAAATAGCATAGACTGTTTACACGACCACCACAAAATAGTTTCAGATGTCTATCTGTCTTTTCCATCTCATCTGCCTTTCGCTCCTGCCTTTGCATTTCACAACAGAGCAACAATACAAATGCATTCAATGACCTTCATCAGACCAACCACAGTTTTACACATTAATGTCATTGCTACATAACCTTCCTCTTCTCTCTTCCTAGGAGAGAATCTAACCCTACAGCCCTCTGCACATGGCAAGCTTTCACACTGTCCTTACTGGAAAGGTTCCCAGGAAGGTACAGCTTCAACGTAAAATATTCTTTCATTTCATCTTCAGGGGATGTTCTTAAAGCCTAATGATGCCTCTTTTAACCAAGCTTTTCTAATTATTTTCTGGGTTTGACCACAAATAACACACATACAAGCCAGCTTATTTTAGTTTATTGACATTCTTCCGAACATATGATTTTGTCGTCCTTAAAACACTTTACTAAAGAAAAGCATCATAAAAACCTAGGGTCACTCTTGAAGTACAGAAAGGTTAGTACAGTTGTGCAAAACCATGTAATTTATTTCACTTACTGCAATGAGACCATGCCTTCTCAAATGAGATGGCAGAAGCAGAGGGTTCTCAGCTATGCCAGTTCTTAAGATCCTCAGCTAATGCTCAGGTAACCTGGGAACGGTACATATCTATGCCCTCTGCCTTTCAGACAGACACTTGCTCAGGATTATCTTCCCCCCTCCCTAATTCCTGTGCCCTGAATGAGAGTTTTGTCCATATCATCCTGTGAAATATAGTCGCATATCTTGGAAGCTGCAGCCATATTTTCCTACCTCTCTATTTGCTGAAGCAAGTTTTCCACGAAATTCTTTTCCCTCCAAAGAAGATGTCATAACTCACCCAGCAGAATGACCTTTAGAAGCTCATATATATATATTCTGATATACCAGTAACCTGATGATGCAGGGACAGTGCATCTGGTGTGTACATGCAGGTGTTACTGCATTTATGATGATGCTAGTCCCTCTGATCTATAAGCACAATATTACTTCAGGGACAGAAGCCAAAGAATGTCTGTCCTTATCATTTTCAAGAGACAACTACTGCTCAGGTGAAACTCCAAAACTCTGCAAGCAACCAGTATCAGTAAGGAAGAACATTGTTTGCATGCAATAAAGACAATTTACTGATTTGGTGCCATATGTTACTACTTTTTAGATATCCTACCTGTTTGTGCCACCAAGTGGGTCCAGCCACTCCAAACTGCTCCAATCTTTTCATAGGAGAAAAATTGAGTCTCAATCTTCTTGGGCTCAGCAAGAAAGATCTCTTTGCTCACTAGCTGCCCATGCTTGTTGCTACCCCAGACGTACAGGTGTCCTTCATCTACAATCAACAGACAGAAGTAAAATTTGTTGAAAGTGATAAACATAGAACACTACCAGATACAGGCTGTCTCAACTCAGTGATGCTGAGGAAAGAACAATGTTTCATTCAATTTGTGTTTTCACTGTACACTCTTAGTGACTATTCTTTACCACGCACATGGACACTGTAACTAGTAACCTGGCCAGCTGCTCCTGCTCTGCATTACAGTCTCCCAGCCTCTCTACAAGAGCTACAGACTGAATAATCTGTTCACTTTCTAAATACAGAGTGCTAACTAGCTAAAGTAGATTCTGTTTGTCCTTATAGTAGTTCTTCACTAATCACACACACACTTTGCATCTCAGAATTCTACACGATTTACATCTGGTAACATCCCCCCATACAACTAAATCTCTGCAGATCTGCATAAGCAAATACTCCAGTGCTCCATTTAATGACAGAGGTACCAGATGGCTGCATATTTGCTAAGGACCTGTTCCTATAAAGTTTGGCAAAGGCTTGTCTTCATAAGGTTCAATATATTTTCCACACTTCAAAAATGTAAGATTACAGCACAAAAAGCTATTCTGTTTCCCCTTCTCCCAGTCTGCCAAAAAAAAAAAAAAAAAAAATCCTTATTAGACTTCTATCACCAGATACTTAATACCCCAGCAGAGGAGCACTGTCTAAAGATCAAAGAACAAATGGCAGACATTATGGAAGTGCCTAAGTGATTAAAGCAACTTCCTACTACTTTAAATAAGCCTCGTGCTCTTGCATTACCTCACACAGATCTGCACACTGTGATATGAGACCCACCTAAGACAGCTTCAGACCATCTCACATTCCTGCACAGCACAGCCCCATGCCGAGGCATTAGCTCACATAGCAGAAGCAGGACAGCCACAGCAGTCTTTCTTGGGACAACCACCTAACACACACTTTCTCCATGGACAAAAGGTTGCACTGGTTCCAACATGGACCCATCCAGTTATCCAATGCAGCATCATGCTGCAGCTCCAGAGACTTACCCAACCGTGTGCTTCCACAAATCCTTTCAGAGTTTCTGACCACTAAGCAAAGAGCCCATACCCTTACTTACTCATAAGGGCTAAGTCACACCTAACACCAAGAAAAAACACACGGAATTCAGAGAATTCAAAACATGAATCTAGCTCTTAAAAAAACCAAAAGTTCTCAGAATCTAAAACTACTACAAAACAATTAACCAGCACTAACAAGGCCAGATCAAATTTTACCAGTCTAACCAAAGCTGACAAACATTTCCAAAGCACAAAAATCTTTACAGACTGAGCCACAGACTTTCACTTCTATGCCCAAGGCCTACCTGTGAGCGACACCGAGTGATAGGAGCTTGCAGCAACCCTCTTCACCTTTACATCTTCCAGGCCTAAAGAAAAGTTAGTCTCATAAAATTTGTACAGCAGGTATCATTTCATGCACAGACATAAAACAGAGATGTATCAAGTGTAACAAGATAATGATGAATTTTATACAAAGGCTTCTACTTTTGGGCCATAGACACTGCAGACTCACTCATTTCCCCCCTGTAGATTATGACCTTGTACGCTCATTCTATCCTTCAGATACTCCACTAAATGTTTATAATACCAAGTATTATAATACTTGGTATATATATAATACCAATACTAATAAAAGGATGCTCCATGTCACTCCAGCTTCTATTTCTGCTCCATCCACCTTTACAAGAGAATCTGATTTCTGGATTACCTGTTACTTCACAGGGCTCCTTTGCTGTCAAGAACAGGTGGAGAGTTTTTCCTTGGTTTGCACGCTTTGCCCGAGACGCCATGCCAGTTCCCCACTGAAACACTGAACCACTCTCTTTCCAGAGTAAACACAGATAGAAGAGATTAAAACACATCAACCACCAGCAAAATCACTTAACTCATTAATTAGTTTTAACTGTACATTCATTTCATTTTCACTGATTCTAATTATACTTTAAAAGACCTTTATGCCAAACACATACTTCATAATCATACAGATAACACTGGTGAAGTCATCAAGCAACAAAAAGCTATAGTCTCATTTATACAGGTAAGAAAACTAAGAAGATACTAAGCAACCTGTCTCAGCTCTCTGAGGCCTATATTGAGTAAGAGAAGTCCCATAGCTGTAGCGCCTCCGGAATGGACACAATTTATTACTATAAGTTCATTGCAATTTCTCCACCCTTTCCTTCTCTTCATGCTAACTTGTGTATGCAACCCAGTCAGTCCAGTAAGAGTAAAGTCACTTGTCTTCTCCTTTCAGGACCTTTCAGACACTTGATCTAGCGCTGAATCAAGATGTCCACTGAACACAGAGCTCAGTGAAGCTTAATTCACAATATTCATACAGGCACCAGAGATCCCACTCTTCTTCCAAGCATCTCCTCTGCATCTTCAGCTAGACCCCACTACCTGGAACCCATACTAAAGTTCATGCAAAATTAAACCAAAATAGAAGAGCATGTGTAGTTTGTTGTACCTTAATTGTAAAAAAAAAATAATAATCAAACAAATAGAAGCTAAAACACATTTCTTCTTCTTCCCCCACCACACTCCAAGCCATTAAAAATCCATTTCATTTGTTACTGAAATTATATAAGAATGATGACATATTTACCTGTGGCAGCAAGGGCATGTCTCAGTCCTGCAGCAACATCCACCACCTTCTCTTTGAGTGACTACTCAAGTGAAAGAAAAATATATTTTAGTTGCTTTTTGCATTTAGTGCCTCTAAAAGCAAAATATGCCAAACAGAAGTGGAACAGTATGAAAACAGTTATTGCAATTCCAGCCTGCATGTCACAATGCATATCAACATTTTGTCACAATGCATATCAACATTTTGTATCACAAAGGAAGTAAATTTTGGCCAACAAAAATTAGTGGGAACATCTCAAAGAATAAAAAAAAAAAAAAAAAAAAAAAATCAATCAAAGCAACTGGATGTACAGCTTTGTGGCAATAAGTAAAAAGCAACAGTCAATATCCTCATGAAAAAGGAACCTTCTTGGTGACATGGATATGATTATTTCTTAATTTTAACTCAGTGTTCCTCAACAATTACATCAAAACCTCCACAGCAAATACCAGTGACAAGCAGTAATAAGTTCTACCAAGCTGTTCAGTCTTACCAAGTCCTCTGATCACAAACAATACAGTTGATAGTACCACCTACACCACCGAAGGTTGCCCAAAATAATCATGCAAAAGAAGGCTGTATCAAGTCACACATGCATAAAACGAGTGACTTAAGTTTGCATAAGGTACTTCAATTCTGGCACTTCTCCATTTCCAGGTACTCTGCAAATTTATTATTCTTCTCACAGATGTAACACTATTTAAAATAGATGGCATCAAGCCCAAGCATTTAACAGGATACAAGCCAAAAGAGAAAATATTCCAGGTAATTGAATAGTCCACATGGTCAGGGAGGCCACAGATTCAGATTAGCACTGTCAATACTACCATTTTAAAGGCTGGAATGATACTCCGAGGAAACGTCAAGGATACAGAAACATCAGATGAGTTAACCCCATTCGCTAAGGGTTACCTTCTTGAGTTCCTCTCCTACATTAAAAAAAAGCAAAACCACAAGGCTAAACTTCTTGTCTGAGAATCCCTCCTGCTCTGAAGTTATTGCTTTCATGAGACATGAGAGGTCATGCGGATGGACAAGAGTTTCATTACTGTTCTCCAAATAAGAAACTATAGTGTAAATTAGAGATTAATTAGAATTCTCATGAGAAATTTATTTAAACGGTTAGGCTTATAGCCAACAACATGAAAGCTTTTCAGATATTACAGAAGTCTCAGTACCTACTATTGAAAACATTTTAAAGCAATTAATTTGAGGCTACGTTCCGAGCTCCTACTCACACTCAGCAGTGCTTCACCTACAAGTATGACCATAGACTTCCATGTGACTTATAGGAACAACATGAGCTATACTGTCAGAGTCCAGCATTTAGCATCAACAATTGAGGATATTCGACAACAGAGAAATTATTATCTAACTTTCCATCCTGTTTCCTTGGGAGTTGATATTGTGTGCTAAATACTGGAGGTCAGATAAGAAAGAAGACAATGTACTTGTCAGTTCCTTTAAATGCAAAAGTAAAAACCATCTTAATGTCAAAAGTGATAAAGTTTATTCTGTCAAGTCTAGTTTTCCTGTATCTACACACACTGACATTTCTATTATTTTTGGGGTGACAAAGCTTATTTTTATCTAACTGTTTTTACAGACAAGAAATAATACTACAGTCCTCACCTGGGGGGAAGAAACTGTGACAGTTACAAATACACTTTAAAAGAACAACACGTACTTAAAAAACAGAACTGCTGAACAAGAAGCCCAAGAGCAACAGATCAAAAGAATTGGCGTAGCTAACCTCATTGAACTCAGTCATGCAGTTTGTTTTTTACAGGGATGGTTTATTGTTGTCTCATTTAGTTTTGCTTTGAGCTGTTAAGCAAAAACTTTCAACAAAGTGAAATGAAGGCACATACCCTTCATGTAGCATAACTTATCTAGTATCTTGCAAACTTAAGGCAAAATTTCAGTGGGAGTAAATTTGCACAGTTTCACTACCTTTACTATCACTTCAAATTATCTGAGCATCAGACTCCTTCTGCAGATGTTATCAAAATCCATTATGAAATGTTACAATCCCTGTGAAAGAGGCAACTTTCTGTTAGAAGTGAGCAACTTTATACAACAAGGAAAGCAGTCTTAGCTTCTTGTTTCTGGGTCAACAAGGATGTTTGGTGCTTTGCTTTGTAAGTTTACTGTAACAGACAGACTCTATAAAAAGCAGTTGAAAAGCCTGGCTTAAAGCCCACTGAGGTTAGACAACCCTTGTAAGTTGCTGGGAGCAATAAGGTACAGAGCTCTGAAGCACAATTCCTTTTAAATCTTTACCTCAATCTTTTGTGGAATCAAGCATGGACTTGATACTTGAGGAAGTCCTAATTGTCCAAAAGAGTTAGACCCACAGGACAGAACTAGGCCAGACCCTGCAAAATGAAGCGTTAGAGCCCGATCAGTAAATCTGTGAGCAAAAGCAAAGCACTGTAACATTCCAACAAGTAAAAATATCACAACCAAATAGCTCAAAAAAGGACCTAAGGTGTCCCATTCCAAAGTCCCTGAGGCTATAGGCTTCTGTTCTGGTCTTACACATCATGTTCAGTAAAGGCCTAAGTTCACTGGGATAGAAGGAACATGGAGTAATTTAGTTTGCAAGGCAAGCAGCTTAATCACAAAATGGTAGAGGGGGTCAAAGGGACCTTTGGAGATCACCTAGAGGCCAACCCACCTGCCAAAGCAGGTTCACCTAGAGCAGGTTTAACAGGAACGCATCCAGGCAGGTTTTGAATATCTCCAGAGAAGGAGACTCCACAACCTCCCTGGGCAGCCTGTTCCAGGGCTCTGGCACCCTCACAGTAAAGAAATTTTTCCTCATGGTCAGACAGATTTCCTGCGTTACAGTCTGTGCCCATTGCCCCTTGTCCTAGCACTGGGCACCACTGAAAAGAACCTGGCCCCATCCTCTCGACAACCGCCCTTTAGATATTTATAAGCATCGATGAGATCCCCCCTCAGTCTTCTCTTCTCCAGGCTGAACAGACCCAGGTCTCTCAGCCTTTCCTCTGGAGAGAGATCCTCCAGTCCCTTCATCATCTTTGGAGCCCTCCACTGGACTCTCTCCAGTAGTTCCTTGTCTGTCTGGAACCGAGGGGCCCAGAACTGGACACAGTACTCCAGATGCGGCCTCACCAGGACAGAGTAGAGGGAGAGGATGACCGCCCTCGACCTGCTGGCCATGCTTTTCATAATGCGCCTCAGGATACTCTTGGCCTTCTTGGCCACAAGGGCACCTTGCTGCCTCATGGTCAACTTGTTCTCCACCAGGACTCCCAGGTCCCTCTCTGGAGAGCTGCTTTCCAGCAGCTCAACCCCTAACCTGTAGTGGTGCATGGGGTTATTCCTCCCTAGGTGCAGGACCCTACACTTGCCCTTGTTGACCTTCATGAGGTTCCTCTCCACCCAACTCCCTAGCCTGTCCAAATCTGTGAGTGCCTGTGCATTGCACAAACAATAGCAATGTGGAACTTTCAGCATGTTCTCTATGTCAACATATTTCTCCAGCTCTTACAGAGACAGATTTACCTACTAATATGATTGTAAAATCCCAGCCACAGGCAACTTGTTTTACACAAAAGCCGGACAAGGTAGTGCACAAAGTAAAATGCAGTACATCCTCTGCGTGATTCAGTCCCAACTGCCCATCTTTGTTATGGCCACAGACAAAGAGTTCTCCTGCACCTGAAAGAAAAAAACAAAACAACAAAAAAGAAATCACGCTCCACCTCACAGACTGAAGAGACACGCGTACATGCCATGAGATCCTGTGACAAATAACGACAGTGATTATGTGTCATTTTAGGTACTGCAATCAAGCAAAAAGAAAGCAAAACAGTTATTTCTGATGCATCGGAAACACCTCTGAGAAAGAACAGCTATAGAGAGTTGGGTTTGTTAAGAGAGACAATCCATATGGTTAATACCAGCACCCCTCACTAAGATCCATGATGAAGTTTTTCCTGTTCACATCTGTCTCTATCCCTTCTTTCCCATAATTAGCTATGGCATACACAGAACCATTCAAAGGCCAGATGTTATCTTCTGCTCCTTACCTTAAAACTTCTCAAGATTGAATAACCTCCCTCTTGACTCCTCCCTCCCAGCCCCGCCATCCTCTATACAAAAAAACTGACTGCTTTATATGAAAGGATGTTCTATGAAACAGGTTAAGAAACAGTCCTCACATAGACAAAAGGTAACCACAGAAGATAAGCAAAACAGGAATTTCCCTAACTTCCCCAAAATACTGAGGTAATTGGCATGGGAGAAACCTGTTTTGCAACTAAGAACTGGTACTTGCTCAGAAACAGAGGCCACAGACAGGTGGCAGCACCAAATCAACACGGAAACGGGGGGGGGGGGGGGGGGAAGTGTTTAGAAGTCATACACTCCTTGCAAGTGCAATGTTTTTACCAGTGATAACTGCAGAATGTCCCCCTCCTCCAGTAATGCTTTTAATGTCTTGACTTTTGCAGGAAACATCTTTCAGTGACTGAGGTACCAGCACATCCTCTTTATGACCAAGACCGAGTTGTCCATAGCTGTTTGCACCCTTCAAATGCACAGAGAATAATAACACTTTTTAAAAAAATTAATAAAAAGAAATACACGTCTGCTCCTAAAAACAAACAAGCTTATCAAGGACATGTCACAGGTTAACCTGCCAGTATTTGCTCCTGAAAAATCCCAAATGGTAGTCTTCATTCTTACTGCTGTCACACAGGAACCCCAGAATTAAGACCAGGACTGTCCTAAATTTGCTGTCATTAAGGCTGCCTTTGCAACCCCAGTATTTGACGAAATGTACCAGAATATATCCTGAAAAGACTTTAACTGCAGGCTAACAGTTACAAAGGAAGAAAGCATCATCATCAGGATGATTACCACCTGTTTAATTTTAATGCTAACGATCCCCACTCATCACTAAGATCTTATTCATGCCAATGCTTTCTGGCAGTCCACCTCCATAACGAGATCAGAAAGACATGCTACCTTATTCTGGAACCTAAACAAGTGAAACAGAAACACTTATCCCTCATTAGCTAAGTCTTCTAACTTAAAGCAGTCAAAATGAAAATACACCAATTATAAGTTTATAAGTAAAAAATTATAACCACTAAACCAATTATAAAAAGCAACCCCTGATAACAGGGTAACACGTCACAGAATTTCTTAGCCAATTTAAGCTCTATTAAGTAAGTGCCCAACAGTTTGAAGAGCAACCTTCATTCACGAAGGTGTATTCAGTAACTTTCCCAGCCCACTGGGAAAGCCCACTTTCCCCACACACTGCAGTAACAGGCAACACTCAACACCCACATTGCCCACAGCTGCTGACCCCCGGGGGGGGTCCTCCCCTTCCTCACCTGTGAGGTGGTGAGCCTTTCTGTTCTCTATTTGCCACCCCCAATGCAGCACCTGGTGTGTTTTAAAAGGACACATTTAGCAATAAATACTTTGTACCTATAAACACTGTGTACCTACAGAAACACCGACATTTCAAACAAAAGTATCTGGCTGCTCGCCTCAGACCATGGTTAACGGGTGGATGAGATGTCAGGATTCGAGCTCAACAGGCAGATGAAGTTGTTGTCTCACTGCCACTACTACTGGCAGACAGTTTTAGAGCATGCTACTACTTAACAGACATGATTCGTTTTAGAAGGCTTGTCACAAGCTCTCCTTTCAGCCTTTGACTTTGCAATGAATTTTCAAGTCTTCAAAACCAGGCAGACTGAGAAAAGGTGAGGAAGAAAAACAGGTGCCTGAGGAACCGCAAGCCGCACACAAGTGTCCGTCCTAGCACTCGCGTACCTGTCTTCATTTACCCTTCCAAGACTGACGGGTTATTGCCAAACACGGCTACCGCAGAGCAAAACGAGCTCACACGGAAAAGAGACACCCATTTAGCGGCTCTTAGACCCCTTTTGCTCATCAGGTAAAATCATGCTTCTGATTAACCACCACCAAAAAAAAAAAAAAAAAAAAAAAAAAAAAAAAAAAAAGAGTCTTATTTCTCTCGGAAGAGCTCAGGATTTCACCCCAGGCCACACACTTGCAGTGACTCGCGCCTCCACCCGTCCCCCTCGCCTCGGCGGTGGCAGCAGGTCGCCACGCCACCTCCTTTCGCCTGGGGGTGAGCGACGCCCCGGCCCCCGGGCACACGGGACCGGGACACGACGCAGCGCAGCCCCGGTGGGACACCCCTCGGCGGGGGGAAGCTGCGGTCTTCAGCTGCAAGTCTTCGGCTTCCCGGCTTCCTCGCGAAGCGGCAAAGAGCCGCTGAACTGCCATGAGGACGAAGCACCACAACTTTACTACAGTGTTCTTTTTTTTGGGGGGGGGGCGGGGAGGGAGAACGTTGGACCCCCCGAGTCTGGCAGCAGCTCAAGGGAGGGCGAGCACCTAGGCTCCGTGCCCAGCCCGTCGCCCCCTGAGGGCCGCGATGCTCCGCGGGCAGAGCCGCCATTTCGCGTCCACGTGGCAGAAGGAGCCGCCGCGCTCCCTCCAGCCCCCCTCACCGCGCCCTGCCCAGCGCCCGCTTACCCACGCGAAGAGCAGGGTCTCCATGGTGCCGGCGGCCCCTCGCCCTTCCCGCCGCGCCGCAGGCCGGGGAGGAAGAGGCGGGACGGAGGCGGGCTCCGACAGAGCCCCGCCTCACCCGAACCGCCGCGGCCCAGGGCTCTGCGGGGAGGGCAGCCGGTGCTACAGAGCGGCAGCGTTATCAAGGCTTCGCTTGACGAGTTCCTTCAGGGGCGGGAAGGGCGGGGGACACCATTTAAGCCCCACAAAGCCCTCGGGAGCGTTTGGGGGGCGGCTGTGGCGAACAGCTACTGCCCTAATGGCACCCCCTCGGCCGGTACCTGTACCCCCCCCCCCCCCCCCCCCCGCGGGAGGATCCAGCCCTGGACACCGCTTTCACGAAAAACTCTCCAAAGCTGAGGGAGCCCCGCGGACGGCAGGGGAAGCACCCGCCGGGGCCAGGGAACTCTTCCTCAACACACCCGTTTCAACAGGAAAAAAAGATTAAACCTTTAAAAAAGTAGGGGAAAACAAGTCACTCCTCAAATAAATATAGACAGTTCCCAATGGAATTCAGTCACACAGGTGGAATATCTGAACCACAGCATAAAACATACAAACCCTCAGTCAGAAATGAGTGCATTGTGTTTATTGCTACAGTGCTGAAATAAAGGGGTTTTTGCTTCTAATAATTACCAACAAGATATTTATTCCATTGACATTTAAAGCCTCCACACTAGTTTTAAGACATTTAAATTATTACTGTTCTACATAGCCAGAAGGTTGGGATGCATAAAGCCAAACATACTTGTTAATGCCATGGAAATGCATCTTCTTTTTACAGTTTGCTTAAGTTTTTGCTACACAAGTGCAAATAAAGATACAATTTCTGGTTTTCCAAAGTATTTCAAATTAGGCGCTAGTTTAGGAAGTATAAGGTTTTCTACATGAAATGTATGCATAGTTCAGACAAAGACTTGAACACAGATCTATATATATTTCAACAACATAATAATCCCAACGTTTTTAAAAATGCAGCTGAATATTAACTGTTATCACAGAAGCAGATAAAATAGATCCTCCCTTACTACTCACTTATAAGTTTTCTTCTTCAGAAAGACAAAGCTCCTAAAATCTATTTTAAAGTGTAATGTAAGCTATAAATGTTGTAGACCATATTTCTGTCTTAAACGTTCCTAAAAAAAAAGTTATGATGGATTAATAGTCACAAAAAACTGATCTAGACTTGATTTAAGCAGTGAATATACTTGAAAAGATTGGGCCAGCGATTGCGTATGGAACAGATGTGACCTACTAGAAAGCATATGAAACGCAAACTGATTTTCAAGCACAGAGGTTCATGAAAGTCCTTTCAAGTTCTCAAAATCATGGACTAGCATCTCCAGTGTATTTAAGATTTCAGCCAATTTTTCCCAGCAACCTTCACAGCTGCAAATTCTGGCTTTCTAATAAGCTCTACCTATGAAGAACCAGTGCCTAGCGTGCTATTAAATACACTCTGCACATCACAGATCTTCCATTCAAATGTTTCATATCCTGTAGATATATTCACTTCATCAGCAGGGCCAGCAGAAACAGCAGCCAGCACAGCTTTGTGCAGCTATGCAGGATGCTTCAAACCATGGAACCCCCAAAACTGCAAAGTTTGCTACTATGCAATAGAAACAATTCAGCAGGACACTGCTTCCCAGTACCTGTAGAGTGCTCTTTGGAATTAGACATACTTTACGCTACAAGGTAGTTTGTTGCATTCATAGCTGCAGAATTCCTACGAAATGCTTGGGCCTTTCAGTTATCATTTGCTTGATGGAGAATGAAAGTATTCAGGCCTAGTAAAGAAGAAACAAAACATATCTTTGTGCAGCTTGTGCAGGTCAATAAAGTGAGAGAGCAATCACTTAGGATACTTAATCTTAGAAAAAAAGACTAGACTATGAACGTTGGTGTCATTTTAGAAACAATGAAACTATTTTGAATATTAAATTGTAATTTGGAAATGGTTTTAGGCATTATGCTAAGTCAGTACCTCATGGCTTGCTATATTTTTTGCTAAATTAATTCAATCGGGGAAAAAGGCAAATGGTATTTCTGTAAGGAAAGGTCTTACCTCAGGTGCAATATCAAGCACAGAAACAAAAATCCTGACACTCTGAGCCGATGGCAATCTCTTAAATAGAATTAGGACTTCACGCAACAGCTCTGTATCTCTGCCTAGAAGCATG
Source organism: Chroicocephalus ridibundus (assembly GCF_963924245.1). Taxonomy (NCBI): domain Eukaryota; kingdom Metazoa; phylum Chordata; class Aves; order Charadriiformes; family Laridae; genus Chroicocephalus; species Chroicocephalus ridibundus. The sequence goes on from NC_086287.1 coordinate 16,734,685, forward strand.
CCAAACAGCACACTTGAAATTCTTTGGGGGCAAGAATGATCCCTTTGAAAGCTAAATTTGACCCCTCAATTTTATCATTGTGAACCTCCAGCTATTTGTGTCCTGATGCCTGCTTTTTAATCATTCAAGTTTTAAACTTAGTAGTACAGACTTAGAAGCACTGATTACTATAGCTGCTACACTAGAAAGTCTGCAATGCTATAGAATTAGTAGCATAGACTACTAGAGTCAGAAACTGAGATTTCCCTGCAGCAAATTATTCCATTATTGCCTCATAAGCCACCTTTTGTAGCATCTGATCCCAGCCCTGATCCACAGACCACACTTTGCTCCAGTCTAGCAATTTCTCTACTCCTCCACCAGCTTCTCAAAGGCAACTCCAGGCCTTTTTTTATCAAAGGGGGATGGAGGAATACAAGACGGGATTTTACATAGAGAAACAAGATAAAGCGATTATCTTTTTGGGCCATTCACTCTTCCATTTGTAAAGGAGAGAATTCTGCATACAACACATTACACGCCTTGAAAGAAATCAGTAGGGAAAAGAAAAAAGAGTTGCACCACAGTGCTGACAGGAGTATTAAACTTCCAGCTGCTTGCCCATCTTGCTGAGGGCATCGCTGACAATGTCCAGCTCATGACGCAGCTCGTTCACCACACTAGCAATGCTCTTCATGTCTTTCAGGATCTGCACGCTTTGAGTATATGGATTGTACTTCACACCAAATGGGCGCTTGATGGTTTTTGCAAACTCTCTAGTCAAGTAAAAAAAGAGAGGGAATTATAAACAAAATGCAAACGCATCCTCTATATGCAGTCAGTATCGCTAGCCACTTTTCTAAACTACTTAGTTTCTTTAAAATAGTGGTAATTGTTATATAGTTCATCATCTTTCCCACCCAGTACATGAAAGACCAAGCAAATACTAATCTTGGCTTTCCAACCCCATGAAAAATAATTATAAAACTGTGAGAAGAATACAAGGGTTTGGTGCTGCTACTGAGAGATGCATGAAATCAAACCTGCTTTTATAAATTGGGGGGGGGGGGGACGGGGGATGGGGATGGGGAACCAAACACCTGTACCTCATCTTTTCTTTTGCTTCTTCAAAACTTTCAGAAACAAAGTAAACCTCCTGGAAAGTTGTAATGAGACATTCTTGCTTGCAGGTGACCTTTGGATCAAAAGGCTTGACTTTGGCACTGCCAGAGAGTGAGTGCTGGTAACATAATTATGTGTCGTCATGTGTCAGAGGAACATCACCACCCAAATAATCCACAAGGAAGATGACATGAGGTAGAATGAAGAAAAAAAAGATTAAGTGAGACCATATTTAGTGCATTGCTTCTTAAAATTTTTGTCTGTAGATGAACAGCGGTTAAAGCTTAACAAACAGAGTAACTCTCAACAGTCATATTCTGCCAATCCCAAAAAGGGATTCCTCAGACACAAGGCTCATGTGTAAACAAGAACAATATTTTCAGGATCTGGTTAAACCAGTAGAGCTTTATACTGAAAATAGTTGCTTGGAACCTAACGTTAAGAAATACCCATCATCTAACGCTTCCCGTGAAAGACATGGGAGCTGCTCAGCATATGTCCAAAAGCAGACTGCCCAGTGATTATTGCCACGGTGAATTTGCTCAAATTCACTAGGAGTTTTCAAAAGAAGGATTTTTAGAATTATACATCATAAAAAAACAGGGCAAAACAGCGACAATAATAATCAGGTACAAGCAAAGAAAAGAGGTAAATAGGCAGTAGATATTCTTACCTTGAGCTCACTAATTGAAGAGAGCAAGCCAGCCCCATAAACTCGTAGCTGTCCCTCTTGCTTGCACAAGCCAAACTCTACAGTGAAGAAGTAGCACTGAAACAGAGAAGGGAGTGAAATAATTCAGCCTTCAGCAAAGATGCTGTGGTGAGCTAGATGGGGGCATTTCTATTTGTAGGTAGCGTCAATATCAGGAAACCAGTTCTTTCATAACTGGCATCAATTATTTTTCATCTAAATTTATTTTTCATCGTAAATTATTTTTGCCAAAGCATCCAGAAACTGATATCCAGGAAATAAGATTTATTTGTATTATTTTAATTTCTTGGCTGAAAAGCATCTAATGCTACTGCTTACCACATTAAATGGAAACACTGTATCATTTCAATTCATTCTACACATTACAGAAATATATTATTTTTAAAATCATCGAATCATGTTCCCAGAAGTGAAAAGATTTTGCTTGGAAGAAACAAACCATAGAATTTCAATCTGGAAGAAGTGATCTGCCACCAGAAGTTGCACCCTTACTTCACAGCCAAGTGAAGAAAATTGCCAATCATATCAACCTTAAAATGTATTTTTCCCTAGCATGGAAAACACATAGGTCTAGCAGCTGGTGTGGCTAATGTTAATATGACACTTCAAAATTATTTGATGGAGTGGGATGAGCACAAAGCTTTCAGTGGGATCACCAGGTGCTGAAACACTCACTGTTGCCAGTTTTTGGACAGCCTCATCTGATGCCCCAAGTGATGCAAGACCAATTTCCTGGGAGAACTGAGCAAAACTGGGTTCAGCCAAAAGAGGGACATGGCCTAGGAGCTCATGGCAAGTATCACTGGAAAAAGAAACAAAACAAGAAATCTCATGATCTGTATTTGGGGTAGAGTGAAAAAGCAGCACCACCAAACAGATACAATGTCTTGCATTAAAACTATTTAATATCCAAAAGACAGAAAAGTGTCACTCACATTCAGCTGAAAGCAATTGAGCAGGTCATACCAGCTCTACATAAGCATATAAACTCAAATTTTCAAATGAAGCTGTCTAAAATTAAGATCTGAGCTCCATATCTATGAGGCAAATGAATACTAAACATACTCTGCGCACAATGACATCAGTAAGAGCTCTCCAATAACATGCTGTACTTCTGAAAATCCTGTACTTATGAAGGTGACACTTGAGCATGCTAAAACTTCATTCCATTCAGCATGAAGGATGATTCTGCAGCACCTTAAAAAAAAGTTTTCTTGCTGGTGTTCTTGAACAGCTTTTAAGTAGCTTGGCCCTGGGCAGTGAGATTCAAAACTCTCTCTCAAATTCTACCCCAAGATTAAATGACTCACGGCTCTGGTGTATAGAGAGGGTCCGAGCTGTGTCTAACATATTGAGTGCAGTGAAAAACTCTGAATGCTAATCCTGCCAAGAAGTCTCTGGGTGACAGATATCCAGCAACAGGGCGAATGGTGAAACCTGTGCGCTCTGAAAAGGAACGGAGAAGTTGTTTAACGTAGAATTACACAATGTTGTCACGTTTCCTTCTACAACTAGGGTTGTAGCACTACCTTGGCTCAAGAGCACATAGGAAAATGAGGCACAATTAGAAAAAGCAGACCTAAGCTTGAGAACGACCAACGGTTAGTAAAAATGTCCCTACCTCTGCGTCAGTGGATTTCCTACAATTTCACACCTAGAGCCAACACAATATCTCTTTAGGTATCTCTTTAGACAATCCTAACAGTCTCTTCAGAGGTAGCATTGCACCTCAAACGTCACCATCTGTATATATTCAAGACACAATACATTAAAACACAGATGGCCAAAAGGCCTCTTAAAGGACCAGAATGAGTACAAGCAGAAGTGACCAAGGATGTTTTCTTGTGCCCACAAAATAGCAGTGTGCAATGGACTCGAGTTCCTTATTGTGTAAGAAGATTAGCACACTACCTTTCAGGAAGTGGGACACATCTTCCAGCTGGGGAATATTGTCTTCCCTGTATCCACAGTATTTGGTAAGCAAGGGTAAGTTTTTAAGATACTCTCTGCAGGCATGAGTCGGGTAAAGCTTGTTAAGCTCTCGGTACACAGTCCCCCAAGTCTTGATCTCCTCCTCAGTGAATTCAATCTTGGGAATCGGGTCACCACTACAAGGAGAAGAGGAAGAAAGGACATTCCTTGGTAAATGGCTAATAATGGATGACTCATTTACCTACTACTATTATTTAACATCTATACAGCTGTGACACCTGGTCAGGGCGCATTAGGCACTGTCCAATACACAGTGAGATCTGGTCTATGCCCTGGAGAACTTTTAGTCCAAGGGCTTGCCCTCTTTCCTGCCTAAATCAACTGACAGGAATCTTTGCATTGACCTCACTGGAGCCTAAAATCTTTGGTTCTGTAAACAGTTTCTTAGATGTTTAATGCCGAGAGCAACATCTGAAATACCTGCATAACCATTACAGCTTCAGGAGCTGAGAGGAGCTGTTTGGCTTCCCTGTCTGCCATTACTTTCCATTACTTTTTTGATTTGTTTTAGGAAAGGAGTATCCCCTAAATTAACAGCACATTATGTGGAAGCAGCTAAATATACACATTAGGTAAAAATCATACTTCTATGTAGAGAAGACAAGCGTCTGTCTGAACATATTAACTGTAGTCCATTTCTCCTACTTAGCCCTCAGGATCTTGATTAAAGGGGATTATAGCAAAGGTGTGACCTAAAGCCCACTGAAAACAATGGGAGTGTTACCCGAGGCTTCCACTGCCAGCCAGGTAACCAGCATGGTTTCCCAAGCTTTCCCAAGAGAATCTCCGCTAACAACACATTAACAGTAACTGGCTCTGTGCTGTGGTAACCAGTTGCATTAATACACAGTGCAACAGAGCTCTAGATACCCACCATTTCTAGGTCATTTCCAATTGAGGAAATTGGCATCTAAATTCAAGCAGGCAACAGCAACGTGAAAATGATGTTTAGAAAGAATTTGCAGCGCTGGGCTATGAAACGCTTACTGCTTTAAGAGCTCCCTCCCCCAAGCAGCCTCTCTAAAGACGGAGGCTCTTCAAGTTTCTTTTCACAGAAAACTTCTTATCTACACATCACATGCACTAGTTTGAACCAGGAAAGAAAACTCAAGTATTAACATTTGCCCAGAGAGTTTACACTCAGTGGTCAATGGGTTATGTATTGGGTTTTGCCTCCCCTCCCTCTCTTTCACAAAGGATCTGCCCTAGTCAGGTCAGTGCATCCTGGCACAAGCAGCTGTGTGAGAGGCATTGTCCACTCTCTTCCTTTGTTGCACCCATTTCCAGAGAAGTAAGGAGGGACCGCAGAATGAGTCCAAACGCACCACGTTGCAGGAAGCCCATGCTGGCATCACTGCCTGTCTGAGGATCAGCACTGCCACAGATGCCATAGTGACCGAGCAACCATAAGCTGATACTCAGGCTGATCAGAGGCCCAGGGAGCTGTAAGACGGCCTAGATCTACCTTTTAATCTTGTCTTACATCTCCCTTCATTTTACCCTTCCAGGTCTGATTCCCAAGCCAAGCATGTCTCAGGGACATCTGAGGCCAGGGAAGGTGAGCTCCTGCCACTCCACTCTGCTATTATTTCAAGGCACCCAGAAGGCTTATTCTGGAAGAAATCGAGCTTACTGTTTGTAGTTCATAGCCAGGTCTGCAAAATACTTTCGCCTCTTGCGATAAACATTGTCTTTGAAACCCTGGTGGATGGAAGGAGAAAACCAAAGTTAAATGAATTTCCAAGCTGTAGTAAATAATTTAATTTAAAACAAGACACTTGAAATTTCTTCAGTTGGGAAATATAGAAGTATGCTGTCTAAAAATGAGAGGACAAGGCAGGAACCTCATAGCTGTAGTCTCAAATATTTAATAACTGTGAACTAAGCAAATACTCCAATTCAGAGTAAGGATCAGCAATTTTACACATGCAACTATATTTTCAGTAGACAAAGATTTCTTTCAGTTGTATCAGTATTTATACAAATTTTGTTACCTGCTTGATTACTCTAAATTACAGAACAAATTGTCCATTTGCACTACCTAAGTACCAATTTGTTTGCTCCGATTACAGTAAGGAAGAAAGAAAGAGGAGGAACCAAGCCTGTCTCACTACATGTTGGCTTTTTTTTTTTTTCCTTTTTTTATTAATTTGTATGTGTCCACTCAGGGCCCAGACCTGGAGTCCTCGTGTGACTAAGCCTTGCAGAAAAGCACAGGAGCTGAATTCACTGAGACCCTTGCCTGAACTAGGAATAAAGACATGAAACCCCCAAGAGAAGATGCTCAGATCCACAGATGAGCCATTGAGGGGAAGGAGAGGGAGGAGAAAAAGCTGCAATTTTTTAAAGTAAGCTCCACAAAGTACGTTTTCCCAAAGGATTAGGTGTAGGGGTGAAAAATACTTACTGGATGGTCAGCATCCAAATCGGACCCGTACATCAGCACTCGGTTTGCACATTTATCCAAATCTGAGATCTTCTTCGGAAACCAGGGAACATTCTCCATGTCTAGGGAACGCACGGAATCCACAAAGTTATTAATAACGCTGAGCATGCTGAGGGAGGAAACGCTACTTTCAAGTATGGCTATGGCGGTTACAAGCGAAATCTATAAATTAAAAGGGCATGAATAAGACAAGGGAGTCCACTGCCTATCTGGCACCAGCCTACAGCTCACACTTCCTCCTCTGTCACTGCCACAGTCTGCCTACAGAGCACATTCAGCTCCAAGCGTCCAGGGGAGGAAACAGTTAACACGGGTTTTCTGTGGCCCTTACTGTTATTACTGTTAAGAGTAGTATCTAGAGGCTGTCACCGAGACAAGGCCTCCTTGTGCACAGTGCTGTGTGAAGCTTCTTGGGTGCAAAGTGTGCAAAGGAGCAGAGGGGCGATTTGCCTGTGGTGCCTGGGTAGAGCGGGAGCAGGTTTGAGTCCTCTCATCCCGCTTTACTGACCATGGGAAATAAACGTTGCTCTGTGGTTATGTACCTCAGAAGCACCCAGCTTTGCTGAGGGGGTTTGAGGGAGAAGGAAGAGGAGGAGGCAATTTCAGCCCTGCAGCCTTAGAGAGCTGCATCATTACAGTTTTGCTAATAATTTTTTTTTCCTTGTTTTAGCCCAAGAGAGTTTATAACCAAGCTTTTGGCAGAGTGGTTAATACACTGTTTTTCTGCCCTGATGCTCTTCCGTTTTCTTAAAAAGGGCAGGGGAAGTGTTTAGATTTAAAGTTTCCCTTACTTAGGGCTAAAGTGAAGCAGTTTTTATCCAAGAGACACCATATCTCACCTTCCCCTACCTACCAGCCTGTGCCAAGCACAGTGGCTGAGAAATACATGGAACCAACCTCCTGCTGCCCGGAACTTTAGGCACCTCTTTAACTAGAAGCAAAGGTAAACAGGATGTGAAACATCCTAAGGTTAAAAGGCACCTCTTTCACACTAATACAAGTAACTGGTTATGATAAGAAGTGGTACAAAAATAAATAAATAATTCAAGAGCTACATGAGGAAATTGCAGAATCCATCTCCCACTCTCACCAGTGTCTGAACCGAACAGGGACCTGTCATCATGGCGTAAAGCCCCTAGCCAAGCCCCATATTCAGACTTTGCCCACATTGGCCTCCATGGGTGCAGGGACTCCCATTCATGCCGTTGTGCTGTGCTGAGAAGGGACAGGAGCACAGATAATGAACAGGCAATTTGCACTAGCCTGTCACAGCCTGTATTCCTTGGTGACATCAGCCAGCGCAGCCCTGCTCGTACCAACCAAACTACACTCACTCACAACACAGAAGCATAAACCTGGGAGCTACTGATTGAAAACACTACACAAATGCAGATGTGGACACCTTAAAAAGATTTCTAACCAACACTTCGAGAAGTGCAATTTCATCGGAACTACCTTTTTTACTTACCATCTTCCTGGACGTTGAAATACTCTGTTGGGTTCATAGAGACAACATTGACATGGGATTTCAGGAGCTGGAAGATCTCATTCAGTTGTTCCCTGTTACTATCACAGTCCACAAAAATCTCAAACTCAGAATTTCGTCTCTTGGACTTCCGTGACTCAATGTGTACCAGATTTACATGCTTCTCCTGTTTTGCAAGAAGTAATGTTTTCAAACAGATTGACTAAAAACTAAAATTTGGTTTTCAAATTAATATTCACCACCTTTGTGAAGCTATTTTAGTTAATTGGATCTCTTGATAGCAGTTTCCTTATTGGAGGGGGGGGAAATTGTTTGATTTTAAAAAGCCTCCTATTCAGAAGAAAATGAAAGAGAACCTGGGTTCTTTCAATTTCATTTACATTCAGGAAGCCCAGAAAGACACAGCCAGGAGGTTTAAATTCATAGATGTTTTTCTTTCATCCCTCCCACAGGAAGCTGATTAGCAACTGGGTCTGGGGAAATTCATCAAAATGCCAATCAATTCACCATATAATTATCTCACAAGCAAGCAAGGGATTTAAAGGCACTAGTTTTCAAGGCATAAATTTCACTTTTCTTTTATTTGAAAAATTATTTAACCATATGTCTTATATCAGGAACACAAAGAAAACCCCAGGCTAAGACATGCAGGGCCAGATAACAGAGCGCAGTGGCACTGCGCATATTCCTTGTGCAATACCAGCCCAGCAATCAAAGGCATGTGGTTGTGCAGTTGCAGTTCCTCTGTCTCCCTCAATCCAGCCAGGCAGGGTGACAACGGGACTGGACTCAACCCAGTGTGGGTGAGCACCCCAAGCATCTACCTGTCTACCTGCCATCGGCAGGAGCTTCAGACCCACCTCTTATATGCAGTAGAAACAACGAGTGACAATCCTCTTTACACGAGGGGAAAAGACAAGACTCTCTCAGTTTTAGTACGTGCATTTTGTGAAGATTTTTAGCCAGCCAGTATCTAATTTCTGAGGCAAAAATTTGCCGTCGTGGGTAGTTTTGCATGCTAAGTGGGAGCCAGGTTAGGAATGACATCCTTAAATAAATGGATGCAGTTAATTCTAGTGTGTTCCAAAACTATCCTTACAAATTAAAAATACACAGCTGCTGTAGCAATGTGATTATTACACACCTGAAAGAGTTTTAATGCTTTTACAAGTCCTCCAACTTCATTCTTCAAGGAAAAAATGATGGCTGTTCTTCCTCTTTCAGACGCATGGTCTTCATTCTCTTTATTATCATCAATCATCATGTAGTTTGACTTATTTAACTAAATGCAAAGAAACAAAAAGATTGTTTTGAATAGCTAGCAATGCAAAAAGCATGAAGTTTTACATTTCCGTTTGACTTGGAGTAATATTGTGCTTTGACTGATCAACTACAAAAGGCAAGATGCCAATTAAATCATTCACAGTAACAAAGTTAGGCACACATAGAATCTGTGAGAACTGAGGATGAAATACTGAGACTTTTTTTTCCAGTTGAATGATTTTATAGACATCTTTAGCCGTTCTCTAGGATGCAGAAGATGTTTTCAAAGTATAGTTTATAATTAGCATTGGTGGTTTTTTTGAGAGGGAAAGGAGATATAAGATGTCAGCATAAATAGTAAGTTGAACAAAATACTTGTTAGCAAATTTGATGAACATTGGTAAAGGGAATCATCCAAAACCTGTACGAAAAGATGGATCAGCATTTAGTAGATCAGAACTGAAAAATCATTGCCTTCCTCTCGCTACATAACTGCAAAGCACTGCTTTTACAGAGAAAGGAGACAAAACCTAAGGAGTTAAAACGTCGTGCTGATCAGAATCTGTTGACTATAGAGACAGTCCCACTCTGATCAAACACAACCAAGCAGTTCTGTCTGTTGGGTCCCCTAATTCACATGCCAAACCCTTATCATAATCACCCAAATCACACACTAAAAATTTTCAGACAACCATGTGGTTTTACATATTACTCGTGATCACACTCCTGACTCTGTTGAAATCAGCGGATATCGCAGACCATATTGTTAGCCACATGTAGCCAGGCCATAAATAGAATATAGAAACGATTAAGAACACAGAAAATGAAGAAAAAATACAAGGCTTAGAAGCAGAGACTGTCTCTCATACATCTTCAAACCTTGCAAAAAGAATAAAAAAAGGTGAGGTTACTGAAGGAGCCAGTGAGAAAGAGGAGAGGAACAATGAAGGCACATTATTGCTATTTGCAATTATTTTTTATTTGTCAGAGGTTTTAAAGATACAACTATCTGATGACAACTTATCCGGAATGCAAAGAGCAAAAATAAGAGAGTAATCAAAATGCAGCAGTTCCGTTGATTCCCTTCTACATTCTCTCCAACTTTAATCTCTTTAAAATGGATGATACTGTACAGCTAAATATTTCTACCTACAACATGTTTAAAGATAAAAAGCAGATTTTACCTATCTTTTGTCAATCTTTCAGATTAAGAAGATAATCTGCCTAACAAAATAATGAAATCAGTTCATTTCAAATTGAATGGTTTACAACAAGGCAAATATTTGATGCTGCTCTAAGAAAGGTTTCAAGCAGGTTACTAGCTGTGAGCTCTTCAGGGTGCATAAGTGGTATCTCAGAATCACATAATCACCTAGGTTGGAAAGGACCTTTAAGATTGAGTCCAAACATCAACCTAACACTGCCAAAACCACCACTAAACCATGTCCCTAACCACCCCATGGAACAGGTCTTGCTCCAAGCCCACTGACGCTCGTGGAAATATAATCACTGGATTTCTGACTTGGTCCCCATCTCTAATGAGTTGTCAATATATGACGAGCCTGGACCACAGTGTCAGTCCGTCACACCGTTTCTGATCCAGCAAAGCCACTGATCTCCATCAACTTGAGTCCAGACAAATTCTCTGCTGAAAGTGTGAGACAGGGCCCAACGCAGGTTCTACTGACCAGCCTGCAGGTTTCACAGCTCGCTTCAGCACGCATCAGATCAGGATTACAAGAGCCAGGAACAGGCTGTAATCCAAGCAGGAGAAGAAAACACTAATAACCCCACAATTACATATAGGTTATTAGTTGCTTTCTCAAGTGTAGAGATAGCCATTTGTGTGAGCCAAATCCTACTCGGATGATACTGCTGTAGAAAAAGCTGGGTGCAAAGAAGTCTCTGTTACAAATAGAGTTAGATGGTGGTCTTGATGGCAAAACCAGTTGGGTTGTTTTATGTATATGGCTTATAGGCAGCCTGTTGGCTTAATTCCACATTCAGGATCATTGACTTAAGACAAGATCAGCTTATGAGATTTGGCATAGTGGCGTGCAATATTATAAGGTGCACAGCTAGGACAAATTACATGCATTGAAGACTAATGTTCTTATTTCATATTTTGCTAGTTTAACTAACATTGTGTTTAGGATTAGGTGACAACATTTGTAAAGTTGTGTGTTTAAGAGATCAACGAAGAAAATACAACAAAACTCAGTGTGTTCTTACATTAAGTTCTAAAAATTATCCCTAACTTACAAATTTGATGAAAGTTGCAGAAGAGAAAGATGCCTACAATGCTTAATGCGTACCATTTACACCTTTAACCCTAAACCAATATTAATCTTTGGCTTTCAATTTAAAAATGGGTTTAAAACAGGTCTGCATTAATGCATCAACCATTTTGGTGCAAGACAACAAGGGAAAATGTTCCTTTCCTCCAACAGCTACATCTTCACTTTCATTTGATTCTGTATCAGTAACTAAGCTCTAATCAACTCTAACACTTTTCCTTCGCGTGGTAACACATTGGAGCTGGGTGGTTTTTCCTGGGGCAGGAGGGGGATTAACATTGCACTGACACTTGTTATTAACGATGCAAATCATTAACTGATTTCCCATCAACCTGACTCAAGTCTTAATGAAAATACACAAACACAAGGATACTCTAAAGCCCTTACTTACATAGATATCTAGGTGCCTTCTGGTTAAAGATGGCTCCTTTTGGAGCCCACAGCAATTATTTTCTCTTTCCCCCCTTCCCCAAAGAATATTCTCTGTGAAATAGGTGTTTGAAGGTGTATATTTTGTGCTTTAATTCTTTATATTAATGAATAGCCAAGATTTAAAGTTATCTAAACACACGCATCTAAATGAAATTATGTTTTAGAGCCACAAATTGAAGACCAAAAAAAATCTTTTAAAAAATGTATTTGATACAGATTGCCATTAATTGTACTTGGTAAAAAGTCTCAACAGGCATTCTATATCCTCCTCCCTCTTTACTTTCCCACTGTCCTTTTGACACAGTTCTTAATAGGGAGGGATAAGGACTTGATCGTATGAGTGACCACGACTAGATGTCCCATGACAGGGAAATTTTTCAGCCACGCCAAATGTCTTCCTTAGATTTAGTTCTCAGACACCAAACCAAAAGCTGTGCTGAAAAGTTTATTTGGCTTCCAAAGATCTGAAGCATAAGGCAAAACAACCTTTTGTAAAACTTTACTCCGTTACAGTCAGCATTCTTGTTTTCTCCAGGAATTTTACTGACGTTTTAAACTGTACAGTATCAATAATTGTAGCCAACGCATAAGCGCTGATTTTATCTCACCTTTGCTGATGTACTAAGCATATTCCCACTGTAACGTGAAATAATCCACTAGGGAATTATTCTGGGCTACATCACGCCCTTTACCTTCTAAGCGATAATGCACCAGAAGTTACTTTTGTTCTACCTTAATTTCATCTGCTCGCATTTCAATTTTACCACTTTTTTTCCCCCCTTCTGTCCAGCAACAGCACCATAAATCAGTCCCACCCAATCCCAGCGGCACTGAGCGCTCCCTCCCATGCCAGAGGAGCACCTCAGGGCAACCACCGCTCTCCGGGTAAACGGGGTCACTCCCCCCCTCCGAAACCCCTGCAACTGCGAGGCAGCACAGCTGCAACTTCAGAGAAGCCACAGAGAAGGTCCGCCCCCCCCCCCCCCCCCCGCCTTCTCAGCGCTGCGCCGTGGCTACTGAGCCCCCAGCCCAGCCCGCACCCCCTCACCTGGCCGACGGCCTCCCGCGGGCAGGTGGCCGCCTCCAGCGAGCCGCCGCGGCGGGGCGCGGGATGCATCGGCGGGACGGGACGGGACGGGACGGGACGGCGCTCAGCAGCGCCTGGCACCTGCGGCCGCTTTATGGAGAGGGCGAGAGCCGCCCCTAATCACCCTCCGCGGGGGGCGGGGGCGGAGGGAGGAGGGGAGGGAGGCGGGGGGAAGCACCGGCCGCCCCAGCTGAGGAAGGGGCTCCGTAACCCTCTGAAAAATCTCCGCTGAAAGCTGGTTATCCAAACGCCGCGAGGATGCTCAGAAGCAGCCACCGACCGCCCCTCATCTCCGCACCCCGAAAAAACAGGCAAAAAGAGAGGTACTTCCCCTCCTGAGTTACACCTCCCTCTACACGAGGGATATAAGGAATAAAGTGTATATATAAAACATAAGGAAGATTAAGGGGGAGACAGAGAGGTCGGAGGTGTCCCTGCCCATGGCAGGGTGATTGGAACTAGATGGTCTTTAAGGTCCCTTTTGTCCTAAACCATTCTATGACTTTCTGTGGGTTTTACAAACTAACATGAATTTGCACCCCACGGGGCTGAGGAGAGGGAGCATTCAGCTAGAGGAGGCCTGTCTGCCACCATCGTGTCCGTGCAGCCTCCTCCCAACAACGGTCTGCTCATTGCAAATTATTATATACACTTTATGTGTAAGAAAAGGAAGGCAAACTGCATAAGGGGTGTGTGTGTGTATATATATATATATATAAATAAAGGAAGATTAAGGAGGCGACAGAGAAGTGGGAGGTGTCCCTGACCATTGCAGGGTGATTGGAACTAGATGATCTTTAAGGTCTCTTTCAACCCAAACCATTCTGATTCTATAAATGAGAGGTTGCGGGGGCTGAGTCCACAGCTGAGGGTAAATCAGCAGACTCGCCTGCAAGGCAATGCTTTAGCTACGGGGAATCAGATGGCCCAGGTGAGGAGCTCCCCTAAACGCTCTGCAAAGCTGCTGCAAAAACGCGTGGTGCAGGTTGTAGTCTCAAAGAGAAACACAGCGGGTAGATGTATCTAGTTCTTCACTGAAAATAACAGTGTGTTTGTTGCTGTGAAAATAAATTGTGGCACATTACTTCATTTCAAAAAGACTCCTGCACGTACAGGAATAACAACTACATTTCAATTAGCAGGAAAGTAGATATTTTCATATCTTATATCCAGCGTCATTTATTTTCTGTATAGATCTAGACATATGTTTATATGTTAGAAATAAGCGTGGTTTTTAGACTCCAGTAAGCCCAGTCCTCGCTGTCTCCTCTCAGGTCACATTTGGCAGCAACATTAAGATAAGGGGATTTGTGGTACGCAGCAGGAGAAGCCAAAACGTTCCCCAGGAACATAATCCCTTGGAGGCTTTAGGGGTCTGGGGGAGCAGAGATTAATTGTTTTGTGTTGGGCATGGGGCTGTCCAAAAATAGAGATTCTGGTCTTTCGCTACGTTCCTTACAAACCTACCTTTCAAAGAAATGCTCAAAATCAGCAATGACTAGTTTTACCCTAGTTTGCTCAAGTGTCTGAAAAATCTCCAGTATTTTTCTCTTCAATGCCTAAAATATTGAAATCTTGATTCCAGATAGATCTCTCAGACACTGGTGTAACGCAAGTGATAAATTAGACTGATGAAGCCAATATGCAGGCTAACACCTAACCAAGGCAGACATAATCACACGTACACTGATTATCTCCAATGATCCTAGAAGACCCTGAATTTCAAACAATCCTGTTTCTAAGTTGACAGAAGGTGAGTAGCTCTGCCCTTCAGACACAGCACGGGACTGAAAGAGCACAGCTGTAAGTGATGACGTAGCTAGAAAAGCCAGTTTGTTCCAGTTTGCTAGTGGGATATATTTCATGACCAGATGCTTCAATTTTCCCTTCATAAAGAAAATGCAGTATTTATTCACTATACGTCTTAGCTCTACACCAGACATTTCACTTCCTTCTTGCAGAATAGATCTCCCCATCAAACAAGCTGACTCAAAAAGCAAACAACTCTTGGGATCTCTACCCAGAATCTTAAGCATATGAGTGCTTGATATTAATAATGAATCCGTAAACATGGGCACAGTAAGGTATTTATAATAGAATATGACTAATCTGTCAGTTTTCCCTAGCTCAAATGCAGCAATAATAAGAACTAACATATCATTCTGCACCTGAGTTTTTTTAAATTACTCACTAGGTAGCCCTCTAGAAGCTTTTCCATTGCAGATAAGCACCTTTTATTTGGAAATCTGTGCTCAGGCTGGGTTTCCAGTACTTCCTGATAGCAACCAGGTTGAAAATCCCATGCTTTCTTTTCTGTCAAAATGTTGTGCTCATCCTTGATAAAATTTGAAAGAAAACACAAGGTACAATTCTCACTCGCATTTCCTCAGGCACAGAAAGTGACCTGAACTCAGCTGTTTTAACTGTGAAGGAAGAATCTTTTTTATTATTTTTACTCAGATCTCCCTTTCCCTCTCCTTTGAAGGCTATAAGCTTTCACAATGTACATTAGGAAAACCAGTTTATTCTTGGTGTATACATACAGATTATTCTAGTATTAAGGGACATGGATGTCCTCCCCTACAGCCCAGACTTGTAAAGATGCTCAGCAAAGAGTCTGACACCCAAGCACCTCTGAAAATTGACTTTAGAGCCTCTCTGAGACAACAGAAGCAGTGGTTTGGTTAGCATCTACGGGTACCTGAAGACATGAAGCACAGGGAAGGGCACAGGATAGTCCAAGGGGACACATCAAGACACAAGACGGTGAAGCTGAGCTCAGCAGAAGCACACAAGCTTCACAGCACACAAGAGCCACGGAGGGGATATAAACTGAGCTGCCGGCTATGCCAGATTTAAGGGCACTTCCTACCTCCGAGGCGTGTCCCTGCCTCCCATCTTCACCATGTCATTTCCAATTTGAGCAGGAGCTTTCTGGGACACTGGTCATCCCTCTCCTCATACCTAACACTGTGGAGCCTGGGGTCAGCTTGGCCTATAACTGCTAATACAATGCAAACAGTACAGTAACAGAAAAGGAAGTTTAACCTAATATGAAACTATTTAGTTACATAAAGAGATAACCATAATGCCCAGAATTTTGGGGGGCAGATTAAAGCTGATTCACTGGATTAGCAAGAAGTGCTTGTTCACCACAGCCAATGCCCTGTAGTCCAAAAGAGCAGAACCACAAAGCATGAACTGACTCAATTACAGCCTGTTTTCACTGGGTGCTCACCAGAGCCTGCTCTGCTCCTCTCCTCTGCAGGGTTTCCGGCTCCTGGGAGTCTGTAAATGATTTTACAGGAGAACTATTTAAAAGGTTTCATCCGAAAGGTGAATCTTCACAGTTTTAGGGTTGCAGGTTTCAGAAAATCATCACTGTCGCAAGCACAACTGCTGCTTTGGGTTTTCACAGAGAACAGGACATTTCTACCTTTTCCCAAGAGCTGGCAGCGTATCCTACCATTTAAGAATGGCGGCTTGGGTCCTTCACCACAGAAAAGAGCAATGTGTCTCAGCAAAAATACTAGCAGTCAGGTACGGAGTGCGATACAAACAGGACAGCAACGTGCACAGATGCTACTCCGCTCATCGTGGGAGGAAGCGGCACAAGCGAAGACTGACCCAGAAAACGTCTGAATTGTCAGAGAGTTGGTCTGCAGGAGCATTGAGGCAGAGAGAGGACAAAAGTTTTCAGTGGGTCATCAGAAGCCTACACAGACCCTGAAGTGGGAAGGAGTCGAGAAGGACAAAGAGGCAACCTGGAGCATCAATACTGTAGGGAAACAGCCCCCTCCTTTTCTCATGAGAGATAAGGCAATACAGTGATTTTTTAAAAAAAATTTTTTAAAGCCCATAGGAGATTTCTCACATATAGCTTCTCATACAGACAAAGCCCTCCAGACAGATAATCAGCACCTGAGGATCGAGTACAGGTCTGACCCTGCTCAAAAGTGGGTCAAGCTGATCACACGCTTTGCAAGACAGCGCTTTGCTATGTCCGTCTGCCGAAAAACCTGTTGCATTGGCACAGAGCAACTGTGATAGCACTCACCATGAGAGCTACGAGAGCTGGCTTTCAATTACATTATTACCTCATAATTCCTCATTAAATTAATCCTCCTCTTCTCAGCACCCTCCAGATCCAAGCAAGAGGGCGGTGTCAGACTGAGAAGTTCTGTGTTTTCTGGGCCCTTTGTCAGAGTAGCTCCGGGAATGACAAGTGGCTCCAGAAGAAGCCACAATTCTATTCCTGCTGCCCAGCTGCTAACTCAGAGGTGACTCTTCTCCTCTAGTTTTTTGGTGGGTTTCTGTTTTGTTCTTCAAAGCAGGAATTTGACAGCGGAGTTTGCAACTAGACAGCGGTGCTGACCCTTGTGGGTACACATTTGTAGATAAATGTTTTGGAAATGCTTAGGCTGAAAAGTATTAAAAACAAACTGTCACTTCTCCAGATCTTTGCCTCCTTGGAGAGCTACACAGTAAAGGGACTCACTTTTCCCTGTCTGTGAAACACAACATAAACCTTCTGCCCTACGTCTGCTCTTCCTCCCACTCTGAGAAAGTTTGCTCTCCATGGGTCATAAGTAAAATATGTAGGGACTCTACTAACCTGGCACATCTTTCCAGACACAGAACAAGTCTTGTATCCACCAACACTCTGAGGAAGCTGGTCTGGAATAAAATTAAAAAAAAAAAAAGGACAGAAAAAAGAAAAATCAATGTAGTACAGGGGCTCCCAAGTGCTCCAGCAGTGGGGAAAAGACAGTCAGAGGGTGATTTTGTTCAACTGGCAACAACTGATAAGGCAAGAACCATGGAAAGGCAGGTTGGGAATGATTTGTGGGGATATTAATCTTCTGCTGAAAGATAAGATTATCTACCTGAACACAGCAAGACTGAAGGACAGAATCAGTCAGACCTAAAGTCTTGTCAATCCTGTTAAGGTCATCAGTGTGAATTACCCCTTCTCCCTGGAGGGTAGGAGAAAGTGCTCTAATCTCCAATGAGGCAAAATTTCACAACATCACTTTTGGGGTATAAACCTCCTCGGCTATCCCTTGGATTTCATTTGTCCCGGCCACCTGCCTTTCCAAGCAGGAACATTTGCCTGAGGCAATGTGGCTAGTTAAAGCTTTTCCAGAAAAAGTTATGAAGTGTTAAATCCCTGAACAAAACAGGTTTAATACGACTTAATACTAAGTCTGCTCTAATCATAATTACCTTCTCCAGAGTAGACTACTGCAAATTCTAATCACAGCCCTCTGCCTTTCCATTAATTAACTGCTGCAGATAAGTTATGCCTTTAAGAATCACCTGGCACTTAGGCAAGCACAGGGGAAGTTGCAGGGAAGAGTGAAGATGAACATCATGCAGCCCTTTGAAACAGTTTGTTTTCCAGTATGGGTTTTACAGATCTTCCTCATAGTCTGCTTGCATTTTATGGATGCCCTAATATACTGATGCTTGAAAAACTGCTGGTCTGAAAATCTGACTAATTTTCTTCTATTAATTTTTAATATTTATAAAGCTTTCATTGTAACAACACCTAAGCAGCAGCTTCCATTCACTTTCTAATCTTATTCTCCTAACTTTTGACCTTTCACACTTAAAGGAAATAACCTATCATTGTGTTCTAGGTCATTTGACTAAATGCTGGGAGTTAAAACAGCTCCAAATCCAAAAGCTTTTCAAATTTTCTAGAAATTCATGGATCTGAAATCCCCAGCTTTCACCAAGAAAATTCTTCCATTTGCTCCCTTCTTCTGCGAACCACCTTTCTTCCAACAACCACTTCCCAGGGCAATTCACCCAACCTTTAGCCAGCGTGAGGCTATGACGATAGTATCATGCACCGTACTCAGAACAACCACCAAGGAACATCTGGAAGTCTCGGTGCAATAACTCAGCTACTGGGAAGACAACCACATCCCCATGAGGGTTTAGCAATCAGTTAACTCTCCATGTTACTGAATAGCTGTTGAATAATAAAGCATTTGACTCATAAGCAGTTAATAGACAACAAAAGAAAAAGGAGAATTTAAATTACACAATTATTGAAAACATTTACAAATATCTTTTTCCAATGAAAAGTGCAAGAACCAATCAGGCAAATTACCCACTCAGCATGATTCAGCCAGCTGTAGTCTCAATAGCCTTTAAGCACACTTATTTTGAAAAGCAAGAGATGCTGTGTAAATCTACCAAAGCACATCTAACCAACAGACCATTCACTGTTTGTATATTTGCTTTGGACTGTTTAAAGAAATAATACTAGCCCTTTCATCTGAGGCAGGTAATATTTCTCTTTTCATAAAAGCTAAACAAAATCAGGAGTGACATAAGTTACATGCTGCTCTGAGCAAACAAGGTATAGTTTTTCCTAAGAACACCTTTGCAAGCTTTCTACAAAAGGTTAGTTGAGACACTGTTGGGGCAAGGGGAAACCACGCTCTGATTTGTTTTCACCAGTGAATATGTTATCACAAATTTAATATCAGCTACATTTCAAACAAAACTGTTGTCTGATTGGGAACCAAAATCCTGAAAGAGCTGTTGGCTTCAACTGCTCTGGACTTAGTGGATACAAAAGTGCCAGTTACACTTTTTTCCCCCCTCCTTATCTGCTCAATGTTGGCCAAGTCACCTCCAGTTAAATCTGCAGGGAGCAACAGAGCTCTGGTCCTGCACCAGCCAGCAAAAATTCCCCTTGTTACTACAGCAAATGGAATTTAGTCCAGTGACAACCATCAAGCAGGGATGGGGAAAGCCAAGCAGAAAGCTTGGCAAACTCATCTACAAACTGCCTGGAAATACAGCGCAGCTTAGAGAAGACGAGGAAATACTGCATTTCCATTAGCGCAACCTGAGTCCTACAAATACTGTTCTGCTTGGGCTTGTGCACCGATCCTGTCCTGCTGGCGGGATGGTCAAATGACTACACCGACTGTAAAGCAGAAGGGTTACGCATCCACGTCCCTCCTGCAGGATTTCGCAGCCCTGCTGACAGTTGCTGGTACAGAGATGACAGCAAGGAGGGTGGGCAGTGCCACCGTGCCTCAGCAAGGGCAGCAGGGCAGGCCTGGGCATAGCACCCACACGCAGCCAACAGATCTCGAGACAAGTTCATAGCGGCAAGCAGGTGTGTGGTCAGGCTGGGACCAGCAAGGGATGGGGCCAGGCACAGCATACCTGCCATGCAGCTCCAGCAAGGGTGAATGAAGAGCTGTTTTCACAGCAGTCTGAGCCAAGGCTACACAGCTACTCTGCACCACTGCTGGTCCTCAGCCCCAAAGCCCTGGCAGGAGGAGAGAGGTTGAGAAGCCGCTTGGTGCTGAGGGCTCTGGTGCCAAATCTACCATTGCTGCAAGCTGCAGAGAGCTCAGAGTACAGGGTGCAAAACACTTATCCTGAAGATGAAACGCAAAGCTTCTGAGAAGGAGAACGATACCTGAGCACCACTGGCAGCGTCAGCCACCAGCACTGAAAACAGTCACTCTCTGCACTCAGAGTAACAGGGGATCCAAAGCCAGGGATTACTTCTGACCTGATACTTCTCCATCCCTTAAGCAGAAAGCGTAGAAGTGGACTCCACTCCGCTAGCACTATTTCTACTGCATTATCATTTCTATTCAAAAACCTCAAGAATTATCCAGTTCTTTTACATCACAGACAAACACAAAGCAACATAGTCAAATGCATAAATAAGCCTGCTGATAAGAGAAGTGACTGAGTGTTTGTTAACCTCAGCCTGTTGGCCTAATTAGTATAACAGCAGCATATTTTGCATTCAAAGTGAGGTGGAACACGCTAACAAAGGAAAAAGCTTTGTACTTGTTAATGATATGAGTAAGCGCCGCTCAGAAAGCGATTCAGCAGACTTTGATCCACTCAGAAAAGAGAAGGAGAGCTCTTCAGGCACTTCTGACAACGCAGCCTTGCCATGAGTGTGCGCCAGTGACCAGTCTCTACCATATTCATGTTCATTTAGGAAATTTATCTGACATTAGATTTGTTGAATGTAAGAAGCAGAAAGACTGCGTTCACACACCTTAAAAATAGCAAGGCCAAGGGAAATCAAGAGCTGACTCTAAGGTCCAAACAATCACAGTTGGATCTGCCTGTCAAAGCAGGATTTTTGTATTTGTTTCACCTCCTTGCTGTAAATGATCAGCCTTTCTGAAACAGAAGATGTGGCCAGATTTTTTGTTCCTAGGCAATCTGTTATGTTCCATCAGTGTTTCAAAGTTAAATGAGCTTGGACTGTTCTCAGTCTGCAGATTTTAATCACACACCCCCCCCATCCACTGAAATCCTGGTATTCACACAGCAAAACAGACTACTGAGGGCAAATTGTGGTCTAGGCCCTAAAACTGACCACTAGTCAGCACGAAAAAAGTAAATTAAGTCATGGCTACTTTCTGCTGTAAGGATAAAAAACAGAAAGCAACGTAAACCCATCAATTCACAGGAGGGACTTTAAACACTGGCAATTGCAAAACGTTCGGCCTCAGAGCTATAAAACACATCATCATTTCCAAGATTAGCAAAAGCTGTTCATCTTGCTGCGTTCTCATGACAGGTGTTTTTTCCCTTCTGAGTTTCTTTTATCTTATTAGATTTTAGCTCCCATTACTGTTAGGACAATTTTGCAATGGGGCAAAATTAATTAGTTTGCATCAAAGAAAGGCTCCTTGAAACGTAACACTAATGAGTTTCATCTGCCTGATTAGAGGGCTTTGCTTTTAGTAACACTTGGTGCAAAATTTTGTTTCAGAGAAATATAACATTATAAGAATATTCGAGGCTAAAAGCATTAGCTAAACAGTAACTGGGGTAATGGATAGAAGATTAGGGTGGTAAACTGTGGGCCGACATGTAACTGAATATTGACAGGAGGATGCAAGTGTAGACCAGAACAGGTTAACGAAGATGCGTTTGTGCGAGTAGAGCTTGGTACAATTCACAACAGTATATTTAATGAACTAACACTACAGTCCCCATCTTGTCACAATGCTTTTAGGAATTAAATGGAAAAGAGCTAAGGATGGAAAAAGAGAGTACTAATTTTTAGAAAGAAATGATGGAAAAACACATTCATTTTAGACGCGTCAAACTTATTTTTAGTATCTGGCAAACTACCTGGACAAAATATTTGTTTATTTTTAAATCAGTTTTTAGTCAAGAACAAATTGCGTTTAATCAACTTTCATTTTGACTGATGGGAGAATTGCTCCAGAGGACGAAGGGGATTAAATAGATTTTGTATTTCTTGCTTTTATTGAGCTTTTTCACCCCAACTACTTTCTTTTACCCTATTAGTACAAAAAAGTGAGAAAATACAGACCAGAATAAATTTCCTGACAGGCAGGTGCAAATTCAACTGAAAAAAATCACATGGTAAAAGTAGTTATCAGAGATTTGCTGGTAAATTGGGCATAGCACACCGTAAATGACATCTGAATAAACACGTGCGGTGTCATTTGCAAATGACAAACACATGACGTAAGCGCATGTAGTAGAATATAAGGGAACTGTCTTTCCTGTGATTACATCTCCCTCCGTAAACCTCCCCAGCACATACACAAGACTAGAAATGAAGGTGCAGAGTTAGGAGAGGGCAGGCCTGTGGAATAAATACTAAATTGGCTAAAAATACAAAAGTACAGCATTGTTCACACATTAAGGAAAAGTATAAAGTCAAGAGGCTTCTGAGGTAGAAAACAGCCGCAGCTGGCATGAAGGACACAAGATCTGTGGTTCCCTGATAAGCTACATGAGGTACGGGACGGGATGCAATTATTCCGCGGCTTTACCTTATGATGTATAGCGGATACGGGAATGGGATGATACCATGAAACAGATAAGCTGCCAATTAGCTGCCCGCTCGATACTCAGAGCCAACATTTTGTCAAATTTTGATGAAATGCTGTCCTTTGTGCGAACTTTGCTCATTATAATGTCCTTATAATACCAAAACACACCCCCATCCCGAAGGCTACCCACCTCCAAGGTGCGACCACTCCTTCTTGAGTCTGCGCCCTGAATTTCTCGTAAACTATACCTTTAATTGTGAAGCGAGAGAATTTTACACCAATCATGATAGAAGTATGTATGACTAAAGTCACTCAAACTCCACCTTGAAGATAACAGTATAAAAATAGCCCGAGAGAGGGGGGATACCCAGGGAAGACACCATCGCAAAGGATTACATCACTGACTTCTGGGATCAGTCAACGGGCTGAGCCTTTCTTCCCCCCCACAGGGACGCCTTTGGGTAAGACTTAGATTATACCGAGTGCTTCCTCGGGAAACTTAGAAATTTCTCTAGAGACTCTCTTTTCTACATTTAGAGCCAGGCTGTATCGTTTATAACTTTGTCGCACGTTTTGTATATGTAATAATACTTCATTTGCACGTGCTTTGCAGACAGTGTATTTATCACCAGCAATCCTAAGAACCTATATATCTGTTGTTTAAATAAACTGCACTTTTTTAAGTAGCTAGTCGTTTCGGTTTCTCACTGAACGCGACCAAAGACTGGAGAGTGGCCGTGCTAGTTCATGAGCACGACTAGACTGAAGGTGCAGTCCACTATTAGTGTATCCAAATCGTAACAGTTTAATACATATTAAACGCGATTGGACTGATAGTGCTGAATTGGGCATCACTCAGAATTTAAACCTAGCTGCACCTAGCCTCCCACCTCGGTGAGGAGTGTTAGAACGCAAGGGGGTTTATCTTCTGCCAAAACCACTTGGCCCCTTTTCACGCAACAAGGCCTAAGCTGCTGTCCGTAACAGCTCCCTTTGCGAGGAGGCAGAAAGGCCACATTTGGACAAGGATGTGCTTTTACACAACGCTCTCCATCTGTGGCCAGACAAAGAAACCACTTTAAATTTGTGACTATGCTCTCAAAACCACTAAGGCAGATGGTTGAGCAATACAACTGAACGGGCAGTCACTTCTGGCTGAGGGACAGCACTTAATCCAGGTTTGCTGCTGAATCACATTGCAAGGCAGCAAGGGGTCACCCAACTTAAGGGGGTTAAATACAAAAAGCCTTTGGATAAGCTGAGAACTGAATTCAAACCTCTTTTGTCTCTTTCCTCTGATTTGATAAGGTTTCAACTTGAACATTACCACTTTTTGTAAAAATTATTTTCACCTGCAACAGGCAATGCCGAAACCTTGACAGTTTTATCCCTTTGCCAACCTAACACAGGAATTTAACTTTTTTTTAAAAAAAGAACCACCTAATTTCAAACACCCATGTGTCCTCTTCCTCTGATGCCATGCACATACTGCACCTGTGCATAACCTTTCTCCTGCTGGCCTTCTGCAACAGGTCAACAACAACAACAAAAAAGGCTGCACCTGTTATTCATAAACTTTTTGTTATCTCTCAGAAGAAGCAAAAGGGCCCAAAGCATACGTGGGAAGGAAAAAGCTTTGCTTAATATAATTAAGTTTACTTCTTTCAAGTCTAAGTAAACTCAGAGATCAGCAGAATGGGTGGTTAATTAAATCATGAAAGCAGTTCCTTTAACCTGTAAGGGCAACCACATTGTCCTCTGTCACATTTGGCAGGTTCTTCCAAAAAAGCATGCGCAACGTTTTCACCGTGCACCAAAAATAAGTCTACCACACAGGGGGTACTGCGGTATTTTTTAAAGATGACAGCTGTGGAGAAGTGCTGTGATTATTTTCAACACTTCCATCTTGAGGGCTGGCTCCAGATCTATTACTGAAAGTTAGCGATAACATTGCAATAAGAGATCTCATTCTGATCCTTAAGTTCAAGTTGCGCCAGGGGAGTTTTAGACTGGATATTAGGAAAAATTTTTTACACTGAAAGGGTCATTAAGCATTGGAACAGGCTGCCCAGGGAAGTGGTTGAGGCACCATCCCTGGAGGTATTTAAAAGACGGGCAGACATAGTGCTTAGAGATATGGTTTAGTGCTGGGTTTTGTCAGAGTTGGTTTGATGGTTGGACTAGATGACCTGAAAGGTCCCTTTCAACCTAGGCAATTCTAGGACTCTATGATTCAATGCTGAGAGCACTGGCCAAGAGGGAAGTGAGCAGGGTGGGCTCCAAGACACACTTGCAGAGATGCTGCCCCAACACAGTGCTGGATCTTGTCCTCACACACCTGCTCTGGCATCCAGAAAGCCTGGAGGAGCAGGAAGGCTGCCAGAAGTTTGCCTCTTGGGGATACGCCCGGCTGCTCTTGCTGGTTTTGTCCTTTGTATCCATAAACACACATACTATGCAGGAGTCGGCCTGGGAAATTCCAACCCCACTCCAGAGCAACTCCATGCCAATATCTTCTGCATCTGTCTCCCACCTGCTTTTAGGAGTTGTCAAATCCTCTCCAAGAGGAGCAAAAGTAATAGGACAAATCTCCCCTTCATTTGGACTTGGGACTTTCCCATGTGAATAGCTCACATTGCACAGTGCCAATACATTTATGTCCCTCAAAGACTTTCCTTGGACCTACATTTACCAGCTCATAGGCAATTTCTCATCTTTCTTTTTATCCCTTCATAAATGTCTTCAATCTAAAGAGCTCACAAAGCCAGAGTCCTTCCTTGCCCTTCCATGTTTTCACCATTGATTTTTCCCTTTCCCATTACCCCAGCCTTTTCTATACACTATTTCTTCTCTTTCCATTCAGCCATTCTAGTGCCTCATCCCAAATGACAAAATGGAGTTATTTTGTGTTTTGTTTATTCCCACCTAAGCAGAAGTGTTTCTCCTTCCTTTCTACTCTCTTAACTCATGAAATCAAAATCTTTACTAATCAGGCTGGCATAAACTCAAAATCTCTTCCCATGGTTCCTGTGCCCAGCCTTCCTACCTGACTAACAAGGAAACTCTCTGATGTTGCATAAAAGAGTTTATGCACTACAGGGAATCCTTAATGGAAAATAAAACCTTCTGACATCACTGACTAATTACAATTTGCTACACTAACATGCAACACTGTGGCTATATTGCAGGGCAGGATAAAAGTGTGCACGTATTTTCCTGTGTGTTTCAATATCCTCCTATTGACAGAAGATAGGATGACTGGGCTACAACTGGAGACCAGGAAATGATTTTTTTGATTTCATTAGAGTAATTGACAAAAGCATTTCCTCTCTACATAAGGTTAACAGATGGCTTGTTAAAGTTACAACTTCTTTAAACAGAGCTGTCACCAAAAATGATGTGCATGACAACAAAAATAATATTGATACAGGCTCATTGCAAAATTAAAATGGAGTTTGCATAACCTAGAGCACAGAATAAATAACTGCCACTACTGAAACACAGAATATCAAGGGGCATTTTCTTTTCTAAGCTTTCCTTGAAAATTGGATGAAGGGACATAAATTGGTAAAGTATCAACAACGTGGGACTTCAGTTATTATAGGCACAAACATGCAGTCGGTCACGCTGCCTACTCCACATGTATGAAGAAAATACCATGGATGTACGAGTGTGTTACATCGAGGCTTGGATTTTAATCCCGGTAGTAATGGAACATATTAATCACAAGAATCTTTAATTTTGGGTAAATATGTTTTCATATAAAAATACCGGTCAAATTCAAGATTGTAGATTCATACTTGTATTATCTGCTACTATAAGACCAAGGAGGATTTTGTTCTCCTTGAGTAAAACCAGGCAGGCATCAAGCAGGTCCCTTCCCCTCGATACCTAATTAGGTATCTAAACCAGGAGCAGGCTGCGCTCTGCCGCGCTCATCTCCGACCAACAGGCAAACAAGCATCAGCCCTGCAGAACTGTGCTTTCACATCCCACCTCTGGCAGGTTCAAGTCCTGTGCAAGGCAAGGGTATTCAACACCTGAAACTGCCTCACCTCCATCATGAAAAGGCTCCCTGATGCCTCGGCCAGCCAGCAAAAACAAGGGGGTGAATAATAATTTTAAAAAAATCAAAAAATAAAGAAGATAAGCAATAGTTTGTCCACCTGCTGTGGTTTTTAAGACCTCGCCTTCACCTTAAACTCGTCCCATTTCCACGAGAGCATGAAAAACTATAAAGGAGATTCAGCTTCGAAAATAGAAAACGTAACCAACGTTATACCTTTTTGATAGGTGACAGCACATAAGCTATTCCACCTGGACAAATCCAGAATGTTAACATTGTTACTGATATTTAATACTTTTCTCCTTCAACATCACACTTACTCGCTATTTATCCCCTTTGCCATAATTCTCCCTCGCCCCCCGCCCCGTTTTCTTTTTTCTGCAGTACCCTTTCTTCCTCCCCTTTCTTTCTCTAGTATTACTGCCTTACTTCTCTTCACAGCACCTTACCACTGTTACCTTTTTAAGCAATTGCATTAGTCTTTGTATAAAATTCAGGTCTCAGACTTTTCTGAGACATCAGTAAGATATGCAGCTAACTCCCAAAGACCTGAACTGGAAGAAAGAAAGAAAACAGAATCCCAGTGGGTCTTCCCTGGGTTTGTTAATTTTCTTCACAATAACAACTCGGAAGCAAACCTTTTCTCTTACCAATCTTAGATGTCAGCTGCTTACATTATAAAACTATTTTTTTTGAAAAGAGGTAAATGGTTGAATCGGGGAGACAATAAAAGGAGCAGTATTTCCCATTGCAAAACCTCTGTTGACAGCTATTGGAAATAACCTGGTTTATTTTACCAACCTTGTGATGTCAGGTTCGCTTAGCACACGCCTTGTCGGCTCCGACTGAGGGGCACACTAACTGCATGACTGACGCACACAGCCGCGACTGGGGCGCAAATGCACAGCTGCTCACTGCTTTTGTTTGCCTTCACATGAAGGATTTTTGAGAAATTGTATAATATTATAGTAGACTGGTCCTTGCCCCAGGTGTAGCAAGTTCTTCTTTTCTCATTGAGTTTGGCAGAGCACATTAATTTCATCATCATCTACAAAAAAAAAAAAGTAAACAGCAAGCATTAAAAAGGAAAACATGGAAAATATCTAATTTTGAGGGGAAAATAAAGGATATGCTAGGGAACTGCTGTGACCAAGAGATTCTGCTCTAGAAACAAAAGCAAATTCTCAAGCAAAAAAGGTAAGAGAGATACTGCTGTTTTTGTAACTCTCAGTAACAGCCAAAATACTCCAAAACTAGTGGGTAAGAGTATGGAGTTCCAAAACAAACAAACAAAACCACAGTAACATACCCATACCTTTTCATACCAGTATCATAAACTATGAAGATGATTGAATTACAAATACAGAATGTAATTTTATGAGGACAGACAGAGTTGGGGTTGTTCACTCTGGAGAAAAGAAGGCTCCGAGGAGACCTTAGAGTGGCCTACCAGTATCTTAAGGGGGCCTACAAGAAAGTTGGCGAGGGACTTATTAGGATGTCGGGTAATGGTAGGACTAGAGGGAATGGATTAAAACTAGAGATGGGATGATTCAGACTGGATGTTAGGAAGAAGTTCTTCACTATGAGGGTGGTGAGGCACTGGAACAGGTTGCCCAGAGAGGTGGTGGAAGCCCCATCCCTGGGAGTTTTTAAGGCCAGGCCGGACGGGGCTCTGAGCAACCTGATCTAGTGGGAGGTGTCCCTGCCCATGGCAGGGGGGTTGGAACTAGATGATCTTTAAGGTCCCTTCCAACCCTAACAATTCTATGATTCTATGATTATTTTTTTTTGTATTCAGCTTATGATCAATGCAAACAACACATAACCTTACAGACCAAGGAATCACCACAGCAGTTATAGGAAAATACAAACTAAACATGTAGTGACAGAAAATGAAGAAGGCAGAGTGACCTGAATATGGAGAAATGTAGAAAAATCCCCACAACTTCCCAGCATATTAGGTTTCATGCTTCAGTCTACCAGAAAGGACAGGTTTGTCTCTGATTAAATATGAGAAAAAACTTCTTTACTTTGAGGGTGACAGAGCCCTGGAACAGGCTGCCCAGGGAGGTTGTGGAGTCCCCTTCTCTGGAGACTTTCAAGACCCGCCTGGATGCAGTCCTGAGTAATGTGCTCTAGGCAATCCTGCTTTAGCAGGGGAGTTGGACTAGATGATCTCTAGAGGTCCCTTCCAACTCTGAAAAATTCCATGATTCTGTGAATACTGGGCAAGCACTAGGATATGAAGAGCAGCAACAATCACCTCACACCATCAAGGGAGCAGATGAAGTAGTCTATTATCATTGATTTTTCTCCATGTAGCAAATTCCTTTAGTTTTATGTTTCTTTGCCCCACCAGGAAAAATTTGCTTCATGGGATAAAGATGTCAAATGTACATAAAACATCAAAAGAATGTTAGAATCCTATCTTTGAATTAAATTATATGGATCTGTAAGTGTAGTTTAAGGCGTTTGAGACTGATTTCTACCCCAATTTTCTAGGTGTGCTCATGCCACAATTCACATCCAGCTTCATCCATGTAGGACTACGTTCCTGTTACTTTAGTTCAATGCTTCAGATACCTGCTTTCTGTTTAGAGCTCTGCACAAAACAGTGACAAGTACCACTCTTCTTTCCCCAAAGGAGGATGTTGGGGAGGTAATCAGATCTTTGGTCTGGAAGAAAGCTGCTTGCCTGCTTGTACAGATAGATATCCACTCTGAATTGAGTAGCTCACAGAGATCTGGCTTGCCACTCGGCGTCAAAGCATGGCTAGGAGAGGGAACTGAAAAAAAAAACCAAGACCAAAAAACCAAACCACCGAACCCCAAGCCCCTCTCTAACACCCCCCCAAAACAAAAAAACCCATCACCACCACAAAAAACAGATGAGTGATGTTCACAAAGCACAGGCTAAGGGAGATCCCTGCTGGCAGGACAACGAAATACACCATTTCCAAACACATCATTCACCTGCTACCACAAATAGTTTCTTCTGCATCTAAATGCCAAAAACATTGCACATTTACCTTGCTTTCAATTTGGCGCCAGCTTTTCAATCCTGAAGACAGCGCTGCCCCACCCATGCAGCACAGACTGCACCGGAGCAGCTGTTTGGTGGGGCAAAGGGGGAATTCAGTCTCCATTTCATCATCAAGGATAAAAATTCCCAGCATACTTGAATTATCATTCCGCTGAAGCAAGGCTGATGGACCCATTTCTACAGCTTCTTCTATTGCAGAAGAGCAGGAGAATGGGACCCAGTTGGTCTCCCACTTACTGACATCGGCCACTTTTTCTAGCACGAGAGGCATTAGACAACATCCCACTCAGGCAATAATTATATCAAGGGAAATGATATATCTCACCTACTCATTGTAATTAGTGATACTACATCTAACAATTAATCAGCCAAGTCTGGATAGTTGAAAAGAAGAAGGAACGAAATAAAACAGCGGATCAGCTTTTTTGTATGTTACATTAAACAACCACTGCAAAACCGAAACAACTATACATTTTGCGACACAAACCAGAAATAACTCTTAACTATGGTGGACCATCATAAAGATACTTATGATTCACTTGGGGACAAACTAAGCTCAGACAAACCTTAACAACTGGACAAGAGAGGCATTAACTTCCAGACCATAAAAAAAAATGACTCAGCAAAGAAAGCAAGAGAGAGTTGAAATAAATATCCAATGAAAAACAATGCATTTTACAGACATCGACATTACAAAGAGGTTCAATTTTCCTCTTACAAATGAAATACTTGAGAGCAACAGACGTTTCCAGTGGCTCAGAAAACAAATTTAATTGACACTTAGAATGAAGGAAAGCATACAGGGTGGTTTTTTAAAAAGAAAATTTATTACAAATCTGTAGGTTTAAGAAAATATCCCAAAACTGTCAAAGTAGTATGAAAAATGCTGTCATCCTATTCACAGTTACAGTTACCAGTTTTCTCCAATAAACGTAGCATACAAAAATTGATAGAAACCATAGCAATTCTTTTTGGTGACACAAGTCAGATACTTGTAATGCTAAATCCCCTGCCGACAACTAAGGTGCTGCTGGCAGTCCAAGGGAACGATTAAATTGGACTATTTTTGAAAACCAGAAGTTCGGATGAAAAGGCTATATACATATACACATACTGTATTCTACCATGTGTACAGGTAGCTCAGGGCAAACAAAACATGGCCCAGCACAACACTTAAAGTCTATAAAAACCCGGAGAGCCAGGGAATGTGTGTATATAGCATTAAGTTATTCTCTATGCTCTGTTTCCCATTTTCTTTTATATCCCAAACCTAATAAAGACCAATTGTTTTCCACTCTCATTTACAGAAAGAGTGAAGCTGATGTGCTCCCATGCTGTCTTTTCAGACAGAGGAAACATTAGCTGCAGTGCATGCAGGCAAGTGATCTAAAAATGTAATGCGGTTAAAACATAGCATAATTAAAGTGGGACTTGTAGAAGCCTGTAAGACTGAATTTACTGCAAGTGACCTAAGACCTTAAGCTCCCCTGAAAAGCCGAGGCTAACGTGGCATTTCTAATGGCATTCGCAGATAATTCATAAGACACATGAATGAGGAAAGAACTGTCTGATACACATTACATTCCTAAACTGAAGTACAGTCTGCTTTAAAAAAGCAGAAAGTTTGCAAGTATGCCATGGATTAAATCCAAACCTGCCCTACAACTCTAACTCTGGGTAACTGGCTGCAACGGTTGGAAGCTGCAGCGTAGACCATTGGTAACCATATTCTCAAATCCTTTAAACTGCACAGGACCTAGACGCCACAACTCAGAGCTGCAGTGTGGAAGAGGCTTCAGTGTAAGAAGTGTGAAGATTCTGAAGGAGCAGGATGAAACATTTCTACTACAATACCTGCTTAAGATGATCTAAAAGAGAAAAAAAAACAACAAACCAAACAACTCTGTGTAATTTAACTCTGTCTTTACCAGGTGCTTGAAGTTTCTTAGACAGAGGACATCTGGGATTTCCCACTGGTCAGTCCTCCTTTTGCCAACAGCAACTTGCAAGAAACCAGCATCACTTCAAAACACTGCTCAGTGCATTTCATTTGTTTTGCTGTTTCAACTTAAGTTGAAAAGCACAGAATCAACAGTTATTCCAAGAACACTATGCTGCAGAAGAGCAACTAGAAATCAACAGTCTCTCATCACCAGAGCAAACAGGATGGAAGATGCAGAACTGAATTTACAGTAATTTCCTTCCCCATGCAGACCAGGTTAACCCTAGATTAATCAGGGGTACCCGGAACATTTCTTAAAAGCCACCTGTTGGTAAGGAGGTTGCCTCATTCTCCTGCATTTACTGAAAACTTGATTTCTGAAACACCATAATGAAACAGTCAAAAATCTTCATTCCAAAGAAGGAAAATATTTAATGTACATTCTTAGGCGTGAACCTTCAGGCTTGGGAAACGTTTTTCTAGACTGTCAGCAAGTGTCTGATCAGCCTCACGCAGAACTTCAAGGAAACTCTCCACCTGGAAATAAATTTCAAACACACACACACACAAAGCAAAAAAAAAAAAATTAAAAAAAGCAAAACTTGCAAGGAACACAGAATTCTTATACTTGGTATAGGGGGTCTTTCTACTCCTTTACTTTCCCCCACCAACAGCAGCCACTGCAAAGAATAATGGAAAATACTCCACAGTAGATACCTTCCTCCTAAACCCCACGATTTCAGTTGGTGTAACTTTTGAAACATTATCGCCTTCCCCAAACTCTTATTTTATTGTTTAAAAGTATATTAAAAAGCTCCCTATGAAAAATATTTAGAATAATTATTCTACACAACTGTACGGGACAAGTTTTCAGCTAGCATAAAACTGTGGACGGCTATTAATTTCAGCACAGTTTGACCCTTATATCAGCCAACAGCCAGAGCTTTGCCTAGACTGAAGTAAGCCAGAAGAGACAGAGAGGGTAACACTGTCTAGAATGGCATATTTCCTGTGTCTGAGCAACTCTGTCCTACCTCTACATCCGATTCTGAAAGGCCTTGCTACCCAAGTAGTATTTTTTCAGCTACATTAAAGACCTCGTCATATACTCACTGATGCGAAATACAGAGGTAAGAGGTTCTGAAATGCACAGGAACATGTCTGTTCATTTAAATGTCCCTGGTGTAGTCCTTCTAACGTATTTTCCTGGAAAATAAAATGAGAAATATAACTAGCATGTCATGAACAGCTGTGAAAAGAACAAACTCAAAATTCTGCACACAGTGTCTACAGTATGTGCTTCATTCTCAAAAATGGGTGAAACAACCAGAACTTAAGAGTTGTCAGAGGATGCCAGACGTAGCTAATACAAAAAGGTGTGAAAGTTCACACACCTTAAATCTCTTAATCTGAATGCTCCCATAATAAAGAAGTCCAGCTGAGCAGGTGAGTTTATATATTGATACTCTTTCCTTTTCTTACATAAATTGGCTTTCATTCAAAAGAAATGGTGACATACACCTAGAGAACTTATCATAAGAATCTTGTCCCTGAAACCAAGATACAGCTCAGAAAACCTGTGTTCCTGCCACCTAACACACAAGTTGCTACACGTCTTCAGATTGATTCTCTAATGAATTTCCAGTATGTAGCTTCACTTGCCCAGAAAACCACCCACATTAACAGTAACGTCTTTTTTCTTACCTACCCTGCAGAAATCCCTCTTAGAATTTCATTTATTCTTACCTTGGTCAGTTCTTGAAGCATATTGGAAAGTAATTCACAGCAAATATCCTTCAAAATTTTTAAATGGAAATCCTCCTCATTTAGATCAGCCCTTCCAGTCTCTTGTTGCTCAGACTCCTTTGAGTTATCAACAGATCTCTTCCCATAGCCCTCCATGTATTGTAAGATACGAATCAAGCTCCCAATCAGAGGCATATCTAATACAAAGTAAGAAGAAAATGGAAGTTTAACACTGAAAATTTTCCCCCAATCTTTTCAAGGCATTATAATTTTGAAACACACTGCAAGAT
Organism: Chroicocephalus ridibundus; assembly: GCF_963924245.1. Lineage (NCBI taxonomy): Eukaryota > Metazoa > Chordata > Aves > Charadriiformes > Laridae > Chroicocephalus > Chroicocephalus ridibundus. The sequence goes on from NC_086287.1 coordinate 16,768,409, forward strand.
TTTATACAAAAGCTATAATAGGAATGTATATTCTGATGGTGTTGTGTTTTATCAAAGACTGTTTTAAAGAACCAAGTGGAAACGTAGCAGAAAACCCAAACCATGTTATCTGCAAGCCAACCTGTATCTACAAAAAATACATGCCAGTAGTAAGGAACATGAGAAGGAAAATGTCTCTAGTAGCAACTCAGAGAGGCTAGTATGTTAAATTTGCATCCAGATAATTCTATCTGATAAACCAAACACAACATCTTTCTGCTGTAGATGACCCTGACTCATATTCCCAAGAAAAGGCTTTTAATTCTAAAGACTTGTCAATGGGTTGAGAAGTAACAAGTGATAAAGATGGATTTAAGTAAGTGCAGAATCTCCCTCTACTAAAAAAAAAAATTACTATCAAGACATCATATTTTAGGAAAGTTGAATTCTGCAATTTTCATTAATTTACCCCATGGGAAAGACTGAACAGAATCCCCAGATTCTATTACTGTAACTCTTCAGAGATATCCAGTAACTGAACTTTGAGCTAGCTGTGATTTTGAGTCACCAGTAAAAAGCCTTACTGTATTCAAACATGTAAGTGAATTCTGTGTTCTGAACTGATCTCTAGTAAGCAGTAATAAATTAACCACGTTTCACCCCACATACATGAATTCAATTGTGAAAATAACTTTAAAAAAAAAAACAGAAAAAAAGCAAGACTTGCTTTTCCTCATCTTGGTGGATTCTTGTTCTGTCTGCGAAGCAAACATAGCAGACAGCACAGACAAAATAGAGGCCAATACAGTCTTCTGCTCCTGCACAACGATCGGTGGATCATCTGGCTGGCAAAGTTCGTGGCAAACAAGGTCATAAAGCAAACTCCAAGTCTCTTTTCCCCCATCAGGAGCCTGCACTTGAGAAAGAAAGAAAGAGAACCCACCAACCCATCAAATTTAATCTAGGTACACGAATTATTTCTCTCCCCATTAAATATCTGATGATCTAGAAGTTACTGCTATTCTTGATCCTATCACATGTAGCAATTCAAGTGTCTTACCAATAGCCTGAATACCCTCATCCACTGTGGTCAGGAGCTGCAAAATATGCATATAAACATCGAGTCCTTCCGGATTATCTGACCTACACAGAACAAACAAAAAACAAAGAGAAACTAAAGATCTGATTACTGAGTTTATGTTCTCTGTGTTTTGGACACACAGAAGACTATGAGCAATCAATGCCATTCCCTTTGCTAACAAACTAGTTGACTCATTTCAAATGGTAAATACAAGGAAATGTATTCTAGTGATCTGTCAAGCTATGCAGCTCCCACTGAAATCAAGATGTTCAGACACAGGCCTTAACAAGGTTGTAAGAAGTCTCCCCAGCCATGAAACCAAAAAGAAATCCCACATACCGGACTTGTTTGGCTGCTTCAAGTATACAAGGCACAATCTTAAAATCTGGAAGTTCTTCGGGGGAATCATCTACAGATGGTCCCACAGATCGACAAGTGCCATTTTTAATCCAGTTTAACATTAGTTCTTCATCTAGATCAAAGAGTTTGTCCACCACTTCACCCACTTTTACCAGCAATTCCACTACACAAACAGAATGCAGAAATTTCAACAAAACTAAAAACAAAGAGCAAAAATTAGCTCACAAAATGCACATTTATAAAAGCATTCAGAGTAAATTCAGTGCTGAAATATATTAGTTTCGTTCATGACCTACTAATGGTCACTATATTTATTTCCTTTTTGCGGCACAGACCAGCAGAAGAGTTGGATAAGTAGGGACTGTTGTTGGAAAGCCCACAGACACCTTCTACCTTAGCATGCCATTTATACAACAGGAACTTTATTCTGCAAAGAGACTTCAGGCTCCTGAAGAGTCATAACTTCAGCTTCCGAAGTAAGATTTTCCATGATTTGTCCCTAATTATGCAGTTTTCTGCTAACCTTACACCTGCCAATCTGCATTTTACTTAAGTAGATCTGTGATTTGAATTGGACAAAGCAGGATTTCTCAGCACTCTCATAAAAAAAAAAAACAAACCACAACCAAACTGAAAAAGCTAAATCATTAGGATTCCTAGACAAATGATAACCGCTGTTACAATTCAGTTGGATGTGAAAAATAAATGCTATTCAAAGCATTTCCATTATTAGGTCCTTGGTGTGGTTTTTGCTACATTAGGGGCAAGAGAGATTTTTGCACCGCTGACTGCATACCCGAAGTCTGTGCAGTATTATGCTGCCGTTCAGAGTAACTGAATCCTTCCTCCAGTTCATGTTCCTCAATTATGGTAGTTTTAAAAATGGAAAATACATATCTGATTTGAAAAAAAAAATTAAATGAGGTCTTATTTCAAGGCTCAAAAATTACATATGTATGTCCCATAAGGACTATGTCCTTTCCTTTACTGTGACAAATAACAATTTCTTCAATTAGACTTATTTTTATTCCCCCATAGAGTTTTCTTCTTCATCTATGGGTGTTTGTCTGGTTGGTTTTACATGTATTTATAAACCTGCAAAGGCAGGACAAGTTTATTTTGGTGTCCTTTAAATTCATGAGATTTACATTATTTTAAAGAAATTCTGTACTTCCAATTGAAAATATTCGTCATTGAAACTGCATACTTCAGTTCTTATTTTTTTCTGCAAACACACACTGATTCCCAATTTGTTTTGGCAACTTACCATTTGTAGAGCTGGACATGATAAAGCAAACACAGTCATACACGGAAGGGTTTTCTCGGATTCTCTCAACCCAGACATTGGCCACCTCTGGCTGGGAGAGGCAAGTTAACAACAACCTAGACAAGAATTGCTCATTTAACACATCAGAAGCCAATTCACTGATTTTAGCTCTACAAGCATAAATAATTTTAGCTCTACAAGTGTAAATCCAAACCAATGAGAACGATGTGACAGAAACAGGAACCCAGCTCACAGCAAATCAATTCCAGTACAACGTGGAAATGACAAAAAAATAGGATGAGGGGATAATAAAATAATGAGCCCACTTATCAATTTTCTTCCCAGGCATCAGAACATAGCAGAACTACACTAATGATGCGTTAATTTCTGAAATGTCCTACCTGCTGGTTTCCAGAAGAGTTGGAGAGTCTGAATCACACAAACGTTGCAATAACACTTGGCTTTAAGGAGAAAATGCAAGATTAGATTAGTAAATCATAGAATCATAGAATGGTTTGGGTTGGAAGGGATCTTTAAAGATCATCTAGTCCAGCCCTCCCCCGCTGCAGTGAACAGGGATGTCTTCAACTACATCAGGTTGCTCAAAGCCCTATCCAACCTGACTTTGAATGCTTCCAGGGACGGGGCATCTACCACCTCTCTGGGCAACCTGTTCCAGTGTTTCACCACCCTTATTGTAAAAAATTTCTTCCTTATATCTCACCTGCATCTACCCTCTTTTAGTTTAAAACCATTAACCCTGTCCTATCGCTACATACCCTACTAAAAAGTTTGTCCCCATCTTTCTTATAAGGCCCCTTTAAGTACTGAAAAGCCACAATAAGGTCTCCCTGAAGCCTTGTCTTCTCTTGGCTGAACAACTCCAACTCTCTCAGCCTGTCCTCATAGGAGAGGTGCATCAGCCGGAGAGGTGCATCAGCCGTCTGATCATTTTTGCAGCCCTCCCCTGGACTTGCTCCAACAGATCCATGTCCTTCTTATGTTGGGGGCTCAGAGCTGGACATAGTACTCCAGGTGGGGTCTCACCAGAGCAGAGTAGAGGTGCAGAATCACCTCCCTTGACCTGCTGGCCACACTTCTTCTGACGCAGCCCAGCATATGGTTGGCCTTCTGGGCTGCGAGTGCACATTGCCAACTCATGTCCAGTTTTTCATCCACTAGCATCCCCAAGTCCTTTTCAGCAGGGCTGCTCTCGATCCCTTCATCCCCCAGCCTGTATTGATACTGGGGGTTGCCCCAACACAGGTGCAGCACCCTGCACTTGGCCTTGTTGAACCTCATGAGGTTCACACGTGCCCACTTCTTGAGCTTGTCCAGGTCCCTCGGGATGGCATCCCGTCCCTCAGGCATGTCAACTGCACCACTCAGCTTGAAGTCACCTGCAAACTTGTTGAGGGTGCACTTGATGCCACTGTCTACGTTGTTGATGAAGATATTAAACAGTACTGGTCCCAATATGGACCCCTGAGGGACACGACTTGTCACCAACCTCCATCTGGACATTGAGCCATTGACCACTACCCTCTGGGTACCATCATCCAACCAATTCCTCACCCACTAAACAGTCCACCTATCAAACCCACATCTCTCTCATATTCAGAGAGGGGGTCCTCTGAATCTCGTGACTTAACAGGAAGGTCTCCCTGACAGTTTTGTCTGACCCTGTCCTCTATGCAGTAAATAACCAAGTGTACCTTGCCATCCAATCTTGTTGAACCAGTTGCTTTTACTAACAAACTTTGTTAAATCACTGTTTAATATCAGTAAATATATCACTGCTTCTCTCTTACAATTGACATGCATCACTGCATCCATGACAAACGTGTATGTCATGATCACAAATCCAGAAAAGCAGTACTTATGCCTGTATAAAGCACATATACACTTACCCAAGATTCTCATCTTTACTAATGGACATGCATATGTCTTGGAAACAGGCCATATTTCCTAATATTCCCACACAGATTTCCTGAAAAGTCGAAACAGAGTATAATGAAGCAACTGCAACATATTTCACAATTTTATTTCCACAGCCATAAGATAAAAGTAAGAAAGATTCAAAGATGTTTTCCAGTTTGATTTCCAAGTTCTTACAACCCACCAATTTCAAGACAGATATACAGACCTTTTTCTACAGGATGCTATGAGACTAGCCTAAAATATACTCATGACAGGTACTACTCAAGTATTTCAGTGTTGAGGTGTTCCATAAAAGCAAATACATCTTGAAATCAACTTTGCTTGCATATTCTATGTATACTGTTTTGAAGCTAATCTGGAATACCTACTCTTAAAGCAATAAAGAGTCCTAAGAACAAAAATATCACCATGTAAGTGCAATCCTCACAGATATTCACTTCCTCCCAAAAGAAAGGGGTCTTAATAAAAGCTTCCAGTAAAGCACTAAAAAAAAGTAAAGTAATAATTTTCTGATTGCAGAGATTTTAAAAAAAAAAAACAACACACAAAAAAAACCCAAACAAAACCAAAAGCAGTGCATCCCATTAGGATATTCATGCCTTGACAGTCATTAAAAGAATGCATGCTCCTATAAAGGGGACTGTGAGAGCTCTGAAACACCTGCGGGTGACTGGTGCTAACACAGAATGTCTTGGGAATCTCTCACTTTCAGCAACTTGAAGTTGGAAATCAACCCTCGCCACTCAAGGTTAACTTTTTTATTAACATCCTATTACCTCTGCTAAATTACAGCTGACTCTGTGGCTCTAGCAGCCACTACTTCAAGAAAGTCGCCATGACAACCGATTTGCACTGACTTCCAAATTTTGGTTGTACTTTCAAAAGACAAAGTACTGAACTTTCAAAACCTTATGTGTCTCTAGTCATCTCCTGAAGTAAAGCTTCCGATAACTGCAGAGAAGTGGGAGTTATACCAACACTGAATACCTTTCAAAACCCTGTCTTGAGTCCTAAATGCCAGTGCACTGTGTAATACAAGCTCCAAAACAATATCAAAACAAAAGGGGAAGAAAAAAAAATGCATTAAGTACTGGTGCCTAACAGTTCCCAACCACTAACGTTACTTTTATAGGTCTAACTAAACAAATTCATGACCATTTCTGTTCAATAGCCATGAAACAAGTAATCAGAAAAGAAAGCCAATTGTACTGGGTTTGCATGACAAGGTTTGGTGGCCTGGGGGCTGCAGAGATAGCTTCTGTGAAAAGATGACAGAAGTTTCCCTGTGTCCAAAAGAGCCAATGCCAGATGGCTTCCGAGGCAGCCTCACCATAGGCCAAAATCAAGCCAATCAGCAATGGTGGTAGTGCCTCTGTGATAACATATTTAAGAAGAGGGGAAAAAACCGCTGTGCAACATCAGCTGGAAGAGAGGAGTGAGAATATATGAGAGTAACAACTCTGCAGACACCAAGATCCCTGAAGAAGGAGGGGGAGGAGGTGCTCCAGGCACAGGAGGAAAGATTCCCCCACAGCCCATGGTAAAGACCATGATCAGGCAGGCTGTCCCCCTGCAGACATATCTGCACCCGCAGCCCGTGGAGAACCCCATGCCAGAGCAGGTGGATGTGCCTGAAGGAGGTTGTGACCCCGAGGGAAGTCCGCATCGGTGCAGGCTCCTGGCAGGACCTGTGGCCCCGTGGAGAGAGGAGCCCACACTCAAGCAGGTTTTCTGGCAGGACCTGTGACCTTGCAGGGGACCCACGCTGGAGCAGCCTTGCTGCTGAAGGACTGCACCCCATGGAAGGGACCCACACTGGAGCACACCTTGAAGAACTGCAGCCCGTGGGAAGGACCCATGTTAGAGAAGTTTGTGAAGAACTGTCTCCCATGGGAGGGACCCCACACTGGAGCAGGAGAAGAGTGTGAGAAGGAAGGAGCAGCAGAGGCAACGTGTGATGAACTGACCACAACCCTCATTCCCCATCCCCCTGTGCCACTCAGAGGGAGGAGGTAGAGAACTTAGGAGTAGAGTTAAACCTGGGAAGAAGGGAGGGGTTGGAGGAAGGTGTTTTAAGATTTAGTTTTTACTTGTCATTATGCTACTCTGACTTGATTGGTAATAAATTAAACTAATTTCCCCAAGTAAAGTCTGTTTTGCCCGTGACAGTAACTGGTGAATGATCTCTCCCTGTCCCTACCTCGACCCATGAGCCTTTTGTTGTATTTTCTCTCCCCTGTCCAGTTGAGGAAGGGGAGTAACAGAGTGCCTTTGGTGGGCACCTGACATCCAGACAAGGTCAACTCACCACAGCCAGACTTTACTGTTTTTTTTATAGCAAGCCTTAAAACTAGGTTCGGTAAACTTAGTCCTTCATCAATAATGACATATACCAACTTCAGCATCCCTGAAATACTTACTGATTAGACCACGTTAAAAACTCTGCAAAAAGGCATTTTAAAATTTTGTTTTGTATTTTCTTCTCATCCCCCTAACCTATGCAAACATGCAGCAGGAGGAAGAGGGAGGTATATGCAAATGCACGTACAAAGCTATCTACTATTTCTGTTAATATGGGACAGTTTTTTGACAGCCCATACTTACAGTGAGGCGAGGGCATTTTGACTTGGCAAAAACTCCCATGAATATATCAGGGGCATTGAACTCCTGGAGAAATAAAGCAACATCCTGTGGAGAAAGTGAACAGAGAAGTAAATGGAATTCTACAATTTCCAAACACAAAATCACACCTTTTCTCACAGCACAAGGACTGGACCAAAGAGATGTCAAACTCACTACAACAGAACAGTTATTTCCCAACAGTCAATACCAATAATCCTTGCTTTTCAATGAGAGAAGATCAGCAAGCCCCTATGGTGATTCAGGATGCCAGTGATTTGCTATACAATGAGCCAAAAAGTCACATTTAGTTTCTTTTGCTCTCTATCTCAACAGAAGGTGAGAGGTGCCAAATCAGAATTCAGCAAATACCAAATACAAGGCAAAGGATTACCATTAGCACTTGATCAGAGCATACAAAAGAGTAAGTTTCCTCCTCATATTACCACATTAAACCACAAGATTAGTCCTCTATTTGGGTGTAAAGGACTCATCTTCTGTGTTCATTTAAAATATCTAACAAAGAACCAGGAAATGATAATTTAAAAAAAGCCCCTCTTCCTTGAGAATTTTTTCCAGCATTTAAGCATGTCAAGAAAAACACCAAAAGGTCATGTTAGATTTCCACTGTGAGTCTGCAGCTGAAGTTTAAAAGATGGTTTATCTATCAGAGAAAACTCTGCTTACTACCAGGATGCCTTACAATTGCTAGAGGAAAACACGCCTATTTAGAGAGAGCATCAATATTATGCCTGTAATCAAACTGCTGAAGATACAAGCTATGCACCTGAGTTAATTTCAGCTACAGCTAAAGCACTGTCTTATAATAACTCCAAGCTTTGGTCAAACTCCTGCACACAATACAGAAAATCAACAGGTATGAATATGGTGGCCTTCTATGAGAAGGTCACAACATCAACAGACAAGGGGAGAGCAACTGATGTCATTTACCTGGGCCTGACAAAGCCTTTGACACTGTCCCACATGACATCCTAGTCTCCAAGCTGATAAAATATGGGTTTGATGGACTGACAATTCAGTGGATAAAAGAACTGGCTTGACGGCCGCACCCAAAGAGTGGCTGTCAATGGGTCCAAGTGGAGGCCAGTGACAAGTGGAGTCCCTCAAGGATCAGTACTGGGACCAGTCTTGTTTAACATCTTCGTCAGTGACATGGACAGTGGCATAGCGTGCACCCTCAGCAAGTTTACCGACGACACCAAGCTCTGTGGGGTGGGTGACACGCTGGAGGGAAGGGATGCCAACCAGAGGGACACTGAGAGGCTGGAGAGGTGGGCCCATGCCAACCTCATGAAGTTCAACAAGACCAGGTGCAAGGTCCTCCATCTGGGTTGGGGCAATCCCAAGCACCAATATAGGCTGGGCAGTGACTGATTTGAGAGCAGCCCTGAAGACAAGGACTTGGGGGTGCTGGTAGACAAGAGGCTCAACATGAGCCGTCAGTGTGCACTAGCAGCCCGGAAAGCCAGTCGTATCCTGGGCTGCATCAGAAGTGTGGCCAGCAGGTCGAGGGAGGTGATTCTCCCCCTCTACTCCACTCTCGTGAGACCCCACCTGGAGTACTGCATCCAATTCTGGAACCCCTAGTACAAGAAAGATATGGAGGTGCTGGAACATGTCCAGAGAAGGGCCACAAGGATGATCAGAGGGCTGGGGCACCTCTCCTGTGAGGACAGACTGAGAGAGTCAGGGTTGTTCAGTCTGGAGAAAAGAAGGCTCCGAGGAGACCTTAGAGTGGCCTACCAGTGTCTTAAGGGGGCCTACAAGAAAGCTGGTGAGGGACTTTTAGGATGTCGGCTAATGGTAGGACTAGAGGGAATGGATTAAAACTAGAGATGGGTCGATTCAGACTGGACGTTAGGAAGAAGTTCTTTACCATGAGGGTGGTGAGACACTGGAACAGGTTGCCCAGAGAGGTGGTGGAAGCCCCATCCCTGGAAGATTTTAAGGCCAGGCTGGACGGGGCTCTGAGCAACCTGATCTAGTGGGAGGTGTCCCTGCCCATGGCAGGGGGGTTGGAACTAGGTGATCTTTAGGGTCCCTTCCAACCTTAACAATTCTATGATTCTGTGGCCTCATTTATGCCAGCCAACCCTAAGCAACAGCACCACACAATCCATCAGACACCTGGGGAAAGGTCTGGCAGCCCACTTTGTTTCTTTAACATTTACACACAGCTCTGCTTTATATCCTCAAACAGCAGCACAGCGCTCAGGAGCCAGAATGCAACAGAGGGCCTGCTTTCACAAACTACTGCTGGGCCTAAGAGTACACAAAGTACTTGCTCATCTTGAAAAGCAGCCTTCGTGATGCCAATTCACCACACCTGCTCTGCCTAATGACTCACAGGACACCATCAGAGAAACCAGAGAATAAGCAATACCGTCAAAATCAGAAAGCTGACCGAGCCCATTTAACTCTGTGTCTTCTCCCACTGCCAGGATTTTGACCGAACACGCTCAGCAACAGAGACAAGGCAGAAGCTGCCCAGAGCTGTGAACCACCCTCGATGTCTGACTGCCACACATCGCTCCTACCTCATCCATCGACATGTCCCACACTTTGCAGATGTCGTTCTCCATCTCTTCATCCAGCTCTGTCTGGATTCCCTCGGGGCTCACGGTGGGCTCCGTCTTCTCGGGGCTAATGACCTGAGAGAAAACCGGGGCGGGGGAGGAAGGGCACACGGGAGTACGTGAGCTACGACCGAGAAACGCCATGAAACGCTAACAACGACCTATCGCTTCACTCATAGTTTAAAAAACCTCCACACAAAAGTAGGAAACCGGTGTGTCGCGTGTCCCCCCCCGCCGCTAACGGCCGCACCGCACCCGCCAGGCGCTGACCGTTACCGGGCCCGCCGGCCCCTCCCCTCACGGCCCCCCCGCTCCCCCAGGCCCGCACCTCGATGAGGCGGGTGAGGATGCTGAACAGCCAGTGCTTGCTGTACACCGTGTTCCCCACCGCGTCACCGCCGCCCTCCTCCGCCTCGCTGGAGGGCGGCGAGGGGTTACGATCCATGGCGGCCCGCCACCACCGCCGCCGCCGCCGCTTCAACCGCGCCGGCGCCAACGAGGCGACGGCCAGAGCGGCTCCCGTGCGCCGCCCCACAGCGCCCCCTGCCGGGGCGGGGCGCCGGGAGGCCAGCGCAGGTCGCGCCGGGTCCGTAACGGCGGTCTGCGATCGCCACCACCCCCTCCGCGGAAAGCAACCCCCGGGCTACCGGGGCAACCGAGGGGCCAGCGGAGACCCGAGCCCCTTGGCAGCGCCGGTGGCTCCCGTGATGCCCTGAGACCGCCCCGCGGGGACGCGCGGAGGCAGCGCTCCCCCGCAAGGCAGCGCGGAGGCTTCAGACCCCGGCCCCAGCAGGAAAAAAGGCAGCGGCGAGCGGGAGCGGTTTTCGGGAGTATTTCTTTATTCGGATGCACAGAGGAGGCGCAACAGAGCAACAGAGGAGGCCTCCGCGGGGGGCAGCGTCAGTATTTGCTGGGGAGGCCGGCGGGCCTGTAGCGGTTGGGGTCCCCGCCGCTTCTGCCCCACTCGTTCGCCTCTTGGTCGGCCCGCGTGTCCTCGGCTCCCCGGCCGCTCACGTCGCTTTGCCATAGCTCCCGGGCGTCGCTAGCGGGGGAAAAAAGGCCTCCTGAACCAACCAGCGTTTAACTCCACGCTGTGTTGGTTTCCTCACTCATGTAAAACTAGCTTTTTCACCGGACTGCTCAAAGGGAGGTGCATGTATTCAGTCCCAGTGGAATCCAGAACACAGTGGAACCCATAATTTTGTCAGGAAACAAACCAGCAAGGAAGGAGAGTTCCCTACCAGGAAGATAATTCTTATAGGAAGAAATTCTTACAGTTCCTTACAGGAAGAAATTCTTTACTATGAGGGTGGTGAGACACTGGAACAGGTTGCCTAGGGAAGTTTTGGATGCCCCATCCCTAGAAGTGTTCAAGGCCAGGTTTGGGTGGGTCTTTGAGCAACTTGGTCTAGTGGAAGGTGTCCATGGGCAGGGAGCTGGAACTGGATGATCTTTAGGGTCCCTTCCAACCCAAACCGTTCTATGATTCTGTCACCAGAAATGCAAAGGTAAGGAATCTGCCTTCTTGGGAGGACATGAAGAAAGGCTCTGGCTCATGTGGGAGGAGAGGCACCATTGCTATAGAGACAGGCTGTTCAGACATTAACTGCTTCCCCTCCACTGTTGTCCTAGGTCAGAAGCTGAGTACAAGCCAAAAAGGACTTCACTCTAACTGGACTGCTTGGATCCCTAGTAACTCCCTGTTAACAAGCCATATATGCTCCATTACCTCAGCACTTTAGCTGCCCAAGCACCGCCAGGTCCTCTTTGGGCAGCGTCGTAATTCCCGCGAGCATGGAAATACTTGTCAGCACCTATATAATTTGCCTCACGCATGTCCCTGTATGCTCTTAACATATCCCATGCCCCTGAAGAAAGCAGAGAAACAGAGTTGATGATGAGTTTAAAGAGTCATCCCAGAAACAGTTAAGTACCATTTTAGCCAGGAGCTGAATAGCCCAAGGAGCAGTAACACAGAGAGGCACTTCTCCATATCGGCCTTTGCACGGCGGTGTGCCGATGGAAAGGGCCTGCACAGGCTGACCAAGGCCCTCTTCCTGCAGCAGAAACCAGCGTGGTCCCTCGTGTGGAGCTGCAGACCTCCCAGCTCCGAGGACCGTGTCCATTGACTGCTGCTAACCTGTGCTCGGGGAGGGGTTCCTGGGAGAAAGGCCCGTGGTAACAGCAGCTTACCTCCCATCGCATCCCAGGCAAATCGTACTGGTGACATGTCAGCACTTGCACATAGAAGAGAGAGCAACACGAGGTAGACAAAGAGCTTCATGGTTCCTAGCCCAAGCCTGACACGGAGCTGTGAGACAACCAGAGAGATAAGCAGTTCTGGAGCACCTTTGAGACATTGCTATCAGAGCATCCATCACACCCCCAGCTGTGCCCAGGCAGCTACCCCAGCACTGGTGACTGGCCCAGGAACCTGCTTCTCCCCCCACAAGGACTGATGCGCTTCGTGTGACCACAAGCTCAGCTAAGGACTCCGCGACGGAGGCAGATGGACATGAGAAACTTGCATTTTAGCATTCCCTGCTGCTCCTATCATGAGTACAGAGAAGCCCCACATGCTAACACATTAGTCCTGTTCCCAAATTCCAGCTGAAAACACTGCATATAGCTCACAAATTCAGAATATCACTCACCAGTGCAGAAAGGCAAAGCCACAGGAGATGGAGCTTGTCCTGTGTGCTCTCAGACTGAGACGGTATTTATAAGCAATTCAAACCCCTTAGGAGAGGAAACTGGAAAGGATACCTATGGCCGGGAATTCCCCCCCCCCCCTCCACTTCCAACACAGAAATCATTACGGTAACCCTGTCCTTGTCCTTACTGAAAGTTCATAGCTCCTCTTACACAATTTTTTAGAAAGTACATGGTGCTTCTTCAGCTGTCCACAGGACTATTTGCTCCTCATAACAAGCAGCCTGAGGAACTGCCTGGAAGACTGCAGTGTTCTCTGTGCTGGAAGTGTTACAGTTGGCTTAAGGGTGACACTTTTGTTCGGCTGTTGTGCCGGACAGGGCTCGGGGGAGAAGATGCCTGATGGTCTGCACTGTACCTTGAAGCACAGGGCTGGGTCTGTGCCTGCGCACGAGGAACGGTCAGCTGCGCTACCAGAATGGCTGCAGGAACTGCTAAGTGAAATTCCTATGTGTGCTGGGATGACAAGGTGGATGGATCCCAGAGTGGATGGAATGGAAAACGTGAAGTGTCGCTCTTAACTCCATTGCAAAGCAAACCACATACAGCTACATCCCTGCTGATAATGCTTTGCGATAGCGCGCACATGCCACCATAAGGAAGGCCTGAATGGTTCACCCTGCCTTTGCTTGCTCTCACAGGTCCTTCTTGAAGGACTTACAGCCATCCTGCTGCAACACCAGCTCAGTGGGGCTCAAGCAGGCTGAACTAAGGAGAGGTTTTAATGCAGCAGTAAACATTTTACTTAAGGGGAAGTTCAGATCCATACAGCTGCGAGTCTGCTAGATTTTAAGATTGATATATTTACTGTCAGGCCCTGACTATTGGTATGGTTCACGGTTTAAGCACTCACCGTGCCCTCTCTGCTTAGGAGCCTGCTTGCTTCCCTTAGTTAACAACTGACACAACTGTTTCCCCTGCAGAAAGCTCTGGGTTTGAGTGCGGTTGCGCCGTAGGATGAACGTGCAGAATGTCTCCCCATTGTGCGGTCTCACACATGACTTAACAAGCCTAAGAGAGCTTCTTCACAGCCTCTGCAGAAGAGGTATGTGTAGTCGCCCCATTCACAACTCTGTCACGTCAAACAATTGCTGGAGCTGAAGGGCAGAGGCATGAGGTAAAAGAGGTGCACGAACAGAGCTAATAAAGTGCTAGCTGCTAACTTCCTTGGGCATCACTGGATTTCAAACAAGAATTTAGCTTAAGGGAAGAAGAGGCATTTTCCAGACAGGCCTGGAGTGGCAGGACAGGTGTTCTCTAGCACATTGTATCTCTACGTGGAACAATTTGAGACAAGAATCTAAACCCTAACCCAGTGGACAAGGAAACCTTGCAAAAAGCAGGGGGACAGACATAATTTTGTCCCTTGTCACCTGCAAACTTTATGCTTAATAGTGTAACAGCTCAGTTTCTGCAGAGCTGTTTTGATGCAACTCACTCTGTTCATGTCTTGTGATAACTTACGCTCTTACAGTACCCATCAGCTCAAGTGCCTTCTCTGCTGGCTGCAAGTAGACCTATCTGTCACCTTTTTGGTTTTGATTAAAAGAAAAAAAAAAAAAAAGACTGGGAAACTATTCCTGTAAATTGGGGTACAGGCTGACTAAGGCATGTGCCATTTTGCCCAGGGACCTAGAACAGAGCATCGCCTTCAAAACTGACTTAAGGAACTTTTCCCTGCAAGAGCTCAGGCATTTTTGGACCACAGAAGATATTTCTGAGTCTTCCAATATGGTCTGATTTGTTTCACGTTCTCTACAAACCAGTTTTTTCTGCAAAGAGCACAAACATGAGGATAAGTGCAAGAAAGCAGGTTCCGGAGGGGACCTTTAGAAGATCTTGGATTACATCCCCTTGGCTTGTCTCCCACAAGGAGGGCGGCAGTGACGACAATGCTGGAGCTCCCGACAGTAACAGGTAAAGCACCAGCTTTGTTCCAGCAGGGAACAGCTTGACCACTGCTTTCCCGTATCCTCTTGGCCTGCTTTCTGGGTCACAGCCCTCGGCACACAGAAACAAGCCGCAGCCAAAACTGTTGCTTTTGCAACAGAAATTGGAAAGTGCCTCTGAGCATGCAGAAGGGTTTGAATGGAGTATTTCTTTCTGGCCTAGCACTAAAACACGGGCTGCGTGTGCACACTGGGTAAACATAACACATATAGGCACCCCTGGGAGACCGTTTTCTGGGTTCGTACATTCGGCTACAGTTAAGATAAAAAGCAACCTCAAACCCTTTAACACTAAATATCTATAAATGCAAGCCACGTTCTGCAAACATTCCACAATGTAGGCATTTTGCAATCAAAATAAGCCTCAGATTGATAAAGGGGACAAGGTGAATTCCCAGCTCAAGCACAGTAATAGATGCAGTTATTCCTTATTCTGGGAAGTAACAGCACCTTTTGTAAGTTTAGACTGGAAATAATTCAGTTCAGGAGTTTCGCCACGGTGCTGTGTGGAATATTTACCGGCATTGGCCTCAAGCTCATAGATGTGTAGAACTACTGCAAACTTGGCCCCTCTTCAAGAAACAGATTGCATATGCAGACATTTATCTTAAATAAAATTGATTTCCCTATAGGTTTTGATGATGATTCTAGCAGTGAAATAATATTTTGAGGAAGGTATGAGGCTTTTATTTTTTTTGGGGGGGGGGGGAGTGAGGGGGAAGTGACAGGACAGATAATGCAGGGGACAGAGACCACCACCACCACCGCTTCTATTTAAAGTTGCTTGAGGCAAAGCCCCCTTTATTCATCTCTGCTTTTCAAGGGTCCCCTCCACCAACAGTCAGTCACCAAACCCAAAGATGAGCTGCAGCTCGTCTGCTCCAGCACAGGCTGGCTTAAACTGTCAGTGGTGTAGGCTTAGGTGCCTGCCCAGAGCTGGCAGGGGCTGTAGCTTTAGGATGAGGGCATTGCTTTGTACAACTGTAACTTCTAAACAGCAGACCATGTCACAGTCCCTTCATCTTACCCATATGAGATGAAAACACACGTATCAAGAATAGGAAATAGCGATTTTCCAACTCTTCTTCAGAGAGTAAATCCTTACTCTTTATTGATGGCCAATTTAGGTGAAATCATCAACAGAAGCTCACTTTAGACACCAGTTTTGAACAAATGCTTCTCATTATGTTAGCTGTATGACCATTCTGACACAAAATTAAAAAAAAAAGAAAAGCTCTGAATGGAAAGTTATGATTTATTCTTAAAAAAACCCAAAAAAGTCCCAACCCTCACTTGAAGTTAACCAAATGTACAAAAACCGCACTGAAGTAAGAAACTGCTGTGTACACAAAATACCCAGAGCAAATAAAGTGGACCCATTACATACAGAAATAAGCCAGGTACGTTCTTGGAAAGCCAGCCAGCTTCCTCTAAGGAGGGCAACACAAGTACTCAGCTAAAGCTGTACTACGTTCACACACTGTATGAAATGGAGTTAGTCAAGCACAACAGCCACTGAGGTAGCAGCACTGCTCATTTGGCAGGGAAGAGAACAGGCACCAGCATCATCTGATTTGTGTAACCTCACCACACGCTGCAGGTGCCTGGCTCCTATTCCAAGTCCTACTGTGAGAGCGTGGGGTGTTTCCCATAGAAAGATCTGTGCTGTTTCTGATATCAAAATCTAAACACCAAAAGATTTTAAGTTTTCTTTTTTAGAAGTAGTTCTGTATTGGCTTTTCCACAAGCAACACAATTAACAGACAAATGCCTGCCACTAATTGTCTCTCTGTAACTTCGTTTCCTCTAGTGAAGTAACCAGTCTTCCACAGTAAAGTCTTTTTTGCAACTGAGATTAAATAGTCAGATTGACACCTCTCAAAAGTCTGAAAGTTGTATTACTAAGTCCTATTTTGATGAAAAACATTATTTTGCAGCACAAGTCCTGTAAGACAACATAAAAAGATGCTTTATAAAGAAATATTTTTCAAGTAATTTCATGATAAAATTTCAGATTTTAATAAAACTTAGTTCCAATTCATGTGTTAAAATTTTGTTTAAATGACATTTGTGAAAATCAAATATTGACCAGATGCCATGGCCTCCTGCTAAAAATGCAAGAGTCTGCCAGTGAAGAGGGCCAAAACTAGAAGCATAAAAAGAAACTTGTTCAAAAATGTACAAAGTGCAGAAAGAGTACTGGTACAAAGCATAGTTCTGTAAGTGACAAATAAAATCCAAGTGATTTTGTGAGTCTTAGTATTCTAGCAGATATTTAAAAAGACTTCTTTCTTGACAGCATCCATCTAAAAATATTTAAACCTTCGGCTTTTTATTAAAACAACACGTGTGGTCCTTTCACTTTCCAAAATGTCAACATTCATTGTGGAATTTAAAGTTTACCTGGACTTTAGTAAAGCCTTTGACAGACAGTTTCCCACAGCATTCTCCTAGAAAAAATGGCTGCTCATGGCTTGGATGGGCGTACTTTTCACTGGGTGAAAAACTGTCTGGATGGCCAGGCCCAAAGAGTTGTGGCAGATGGAATTACATCCAGTTGGCAGCCAGTCACAAAGGATGTTCCCCAGGGCTCAGTATTGGGGCTGGTTCTGTTCAGTATCTTTATCAATGATCTGTGCACCCTCAGTAATTTTACAGACACCAAGCTGGGGGGGAGGCGTTGATCTGCTGGAGGGCAGGATGGCTCTACAGAGGGATCTGGACAGGCTGGATCGATGAGCTGAGTGAAGCCAATGGTATGAGGTTAAACAAGGCCAAGTGCCGGGTCCCGCACTTGAGTCACAACAATCCCATGCAGCGCTACAGGCTTGGGGCAGAGTGGCTGGAAAACTGCCTGGCAGAAAAGGACCTGGGCATGTTAGTCGACAGCCAGCGGAATATGAGCCAGCAGTGTGTCCAGGTGGCCAAGGCGGCCAACAGCATTGTGGCTTGTATCAGAAATAGTGTGGCCAGCAGGACTAGGGAAGCAATCGTCCCCCTGTACTGGGCACTGGTGAGGCCACACCTCAGAGACCATGTTTGGTTTTGGGCCCCTGGCTACAAGAAAGACATTGAGGTGCTGGAGTGCATCCAAAGAAGGACAAAAAAAAGCTAGCGAAGGGTCTACCTAGAGCGCAAATCTTATGAAGAGCAGCTGAGGGAACTGGATTGTTTAGCCTGGAGAAGAGGCAGCTGAGGGGAGACCTTATTGCTCTCTACAACTACCTGAAAGGAGGTTGTAGCGAGGCTGGTGTTGGTCTCTTCTCCCAAGTAAGAAGCAACAGGACAAGAGGGAACAGCCTCAAGTTGCACCAGGGGAGACTTCAATTGGATATTAGGGAAAATTTTTACACCAAAAGGGTTACCAAGCATTGGAGCAGGCTGCCCAGGGAAGCGGTTGAGTCACCATCCCTGGAGGTATCTAAAAGACGCATAGATGTGGTGCTTTGTGACATGGTTTAGTGGTGGACTTGGCAGTGTTAGGTTAATGGTTGGACTCGATGATTTTAAGGGTCTTTTCCAGCTTAAATGATTCTGTGATTCTAATTCCACTGTCCCGAGGTTTGTTGAAATATCACAACTGATGTTTATAGTCATGTTGCACAAATAGGTAAGAGGAATTTAGAAATGTCACGCTTAAGAGTTTAACAGTAAGTTCATTTAACAAGTTCTTCTGTAGATCACCATTCTTAACCATTAATCCACTCATGAAAAATATCTCCCTCCCATTTTAAGATTTGGCTCAATTAATGCATTTCAAATGGGCAAGACCAGTCCATATAATTTAAAGGGGGGCGGTATCATAAAAAGTACTTCTACAGTAACTTCAAAAAGTCAATGTCGTTTACAGGAAAATTAAATAATTACAGGCTTACATATTTGCAAGAAATAGCTTCTCATGTTTGCAAACAAACAAAAAGTTTTATACTCCATAATTTAACATTTAGGGGCTCATATTCTTAACACTTAAGTCATATAGACTGAGAAAATAAATTCAGGAATTTTCTTCTCATAAATATGTGAGGTTAATTTCAACATAAATACTAGATTGCTTTGATTTAACTTCTAGAGTTCAAAACTCATCTCCAAAGGGATAAGGAAGAACCATCAATAGTTCCCAGTCGGACACCTGCCAGATGGAGACTGGCTCAATATAACTGAACTTTTAGACAGGAGTTCATTTCTTTAAGAGCCTGTTGAGTTTAAGAGGCACTTTAATATAAAATCGTTACAGTAAAAAACATTTCCAAAGTTTCCCAAGTTGTTTTCTATGCTTGCTGAGACCACAAAAACCGGTCACACCTTTCCAACATGGACTGAATCAGCGCTCTGCAATTAAAGCAAAGGGAGAAAAAAAAAAAATAAGTCAAACAGTAAAAAAAGCCAACAACAGAAAGAACAGAGTTTTGGTTTGATTTTAAAGAGAAGTTTGTCAAAAACATGATTGTATTTCAGAAGTAACATCATGACATCACCATGCATGCCTCCTCTAGAAGGGGTAGGCCAGATCAGAGTTCTGTGCAGGACTCTCTAAGACAGATATCTCCTTCAGAGAATCTTCTTCACATACATCTTTAATGTATGATTTCCTGTTTCCTTGTTTTTAATTTTAAAATGTCTATGTTGCACAATACATAGATCTTAAAAAACAGAAAAGCTTTCAGCTGAGTTTAAAATCTGAGGTAAAAGTGTGAAGTATTTTATCTTCTTGTTAACTGAAAAGAAAGTTTAGAGCACCAAGAAGATCCAAAATGAATAGGGAGCATACATGGATCTTCTCGTGTCATCTTACCTTTGCCTTTTCTCAGCAATTCTCAGTATCTCACAGACACCAGTAAATCTCTCAGACAATTCTAGTGTCAAGCCACACTCCTGCAAGAGAGGCAAGGCACGATTTGGGCCAATGGCCTTTGCCAGTAAGAGCGCTACGTTTTCTACAGTGATGCAGTCTGGGCAGCTCGGGCTACCATTGCTGACAACTTTCCCGTTCTGTGGGCCATGGTGGTGGAAAGTGGTGCTGTGATTTTGTGCAAGACGCAGAAGAAACTTCCATTCTTCTATAGTCTCTGGAATGGAACCTAGATGTAAAATGAGTTTGTTGCATTATTTGTAGAACAAAACAAGGATTATTCTAAGACTACTATTTTAAATATATCTGTACTTAGAAGGGAAGCTACCTATTCCGTTTTTCTCTATGAAGATTTAAGAAAATCATGTGTTATCAACCAGCAAATTGTGTACAGAAGTGTACTGCCTTGACTGACTCAGTGTAAAGATTCAGTCGTGAACTACACACAAAGCTTCACAATAGTTCAGTATTTAAGGCTTTGGATTAAGTCAAGAGACAAAGAATTGTTTTGTCCATCTTAGGGCTACTGGGAATTTTCTTCTTAGTTCTGTCACGTGATACAATGCTTTGCTGATTGTAACTGTGTGCACGGGTAGTGGGGGGGAGTTTTGTGCTGTGCAGGGAGGCTAGCTGTTCCTCTATCTACAACACCAAGTTTAGCTCTTACTCCCAGCTGATAAACAACTCTACGTTCTTGAACTTTTAAGCATTTTCTAGCACAACTGATTTCACAAAGCACACTGTGAAGATACAAGAATGTAACACCCATTTATGTCTTTCAAATACACTGCACTACACACAGTTAAGTGCTACCAAAACACTTCAAAAATAAAAGTTCAGCTCAACTTTGGACAAACTGAATGAGTATATAATCAGGGCAGTTCCTATATTACAGAAGTATGTTTACACAGCTTAAGACTCACTAACCATCTTCTCCATTCAACAGGCTCAAATCATCCAAATGAGCAATATTAGTAAAGGCTTCTATTCTTCTATCCAGCTCCAGACAGAGAAAAAGATATCCAGGCCAGAATCTTGAATAAGAGAGTAAAGATTTCCAGGAATCAAATACTCAGTCTAAACTAAAGTCAACAACAATTAAATGCCTATTTAAATATCAGCGAAGACAGAAGGAACAGAACTTCTTGACTGCCAGAAATCACTGCAGAGTGGGGACACAGGGAATACCCCTTAGCCAAAAGGGGTATTTGGTACATTAAACTGGACAGTCAATAATATTCATCCTCAAAACAGGAAAGGACCTGTCCAAGTAAGGAGCAGATGGGTGGTTTTCATTTATATCTTTTTGGGGTCAGAATACCAACTAACCAAATATCAATAATTACCAAGTTTTCTTCTTACCCATGTGCTTTACAGATGTCAGCCATCCTCTCTTTTGTAACAAAATCAGCTGGGAGTTTAATCAAAAGCAGAATAAGCTGGCTGTAGCCCCAGGTAAACAAATGCGATCGTGGCCTAGAAGATGAGACATTCAGTTTTAAAGCATTAATCGTTTTCTCCATAATGTTATGTTCTCTCTACGAGAAAGGCAGGTATATGAAAAGAGAAGGAAAAATGAACGAGACACCGTAGTCTCAGTACAGCAGAAGCACTTTTCAGAGTGACTGCTCAATTCTGCAATATGCAAAATGCTCAAAGGATTCAGTAACATCCAAACTGTCTTACAAAATCTAAAGCAAAAGCCTGCAGACCTGTTAAAGCTTTTTACTGCTCTTAGGACCTTGGGTGAACCCTACTGTACCTGGGATTTCCTTCTGCATCCACAGTATTTGTTCTTTGTGGCGCATCATGAGAAACTGCCAAGCACAACCAATCCAGTCGTACAGATTCAGGCTGCAGAAGAGATCTAAGGAGAGATGACCTAGAAAACAAAACAGGAAAAAACCAACCAATTTTAAATATACCAGATATGGCGAAGTAGAGATTGTGTGCAGAAAAAGCCCTCAAAATATGGATGTAAAATTAAATACAGAAAAGCCTGGAATTATTTATGTTTCCAGAAACTGAGGGGACCACAGAAAACCATCAAGTTTGTAGGTAGGGTACCCCCAGCTTTTTTTTTTTTTTTTTTAAACCCTGTCTAACCTTGGTATATTGAACTGCGGGCACAGGAACAAAAATAGTCAGCTGCATGGAAAATATTATTTAGAAAAACCCTGTTTAAAGTTAGCATCTAATCTAACAAAAAACCACCACAGTCTGAGAGACCAACTAAAACTGGCAAAATAAATTGGAATCTAATGCTAAGGAACACCAAGCAGATAGATACAGAAACTGTAAAAAAAAAAAAAAAAAAAAAAAAAAAAAAAAAAAAAAAAAAAAAAAAAGCCCCCCCAAACCAAAACATCCCCACACAGCTGCATGATGAAGAGAGCAGACAAATTAAGAATCTATATTCCTTTTACCTTTTATCCTCTGGCTTTGATTTCACCAGACTATCTAAATATGCTAAAAAGTGAGCTGGATCATTCCTGCAAAGCTGTTTGATATCAGAAGGCAAAATAGAGGGGTGGAACTTGATCAAGGGCCGAAGAGCTGTTTCCCCAAATTTTTCATAAAGCCTGGAGAGAGAGGATAAAAACTGTTTTCAGTACCAAACAGCAAAATTATAATTTTTCCAAGATCTCTTGCAAGTTCAAGATAGTACTGAAAAGTAAGCTCTAAAAGGTTCCCAGAAAGCTTCATGAAGTGTT
Organism: Chroicocephalus ridibundus; assembly: GCF_963924245.1. Classification (NCBI taxonomy): domain Eukaryota; kingdom Metazoa; phylum Chordata; class Aves; order Charadriiformes; family Laridae; genus Chroicocephalus; species Chroicocephalus ridibundus. Next base: position 16,790,477 of record NC_086287.1, read on the forward strand.
AAGTGAACCAATTCCTGCTAGCAAGTTAACAACACCGAAGAAGAGAAAGAATGAACTTGCCTACAAACCTTTGAGCGTGCACCAGCAACAGCGGGCTATCATCCCAAGGCCCCAGGTCATGCAGCTGTTTCAGTATTTTCAACATATCTTCATTTTCCATTGCTAAAGCCACTGGGCTGTGACAAGTTAGTTCTGAAATAAATCAGCACAAAAGTTACAAGATATGGGCAAGTTGTTTGTTTTCTTAACACACACAATTGTTGTTAAGCATAAGGACAAAAAAAGTTATCACTACTTTCATGAACTCTATAGTCAACAGTAGTAACAACTGAACAGAGCCTACTTGTTCAATGCATAGAAGTCAACATCATTAATCTGCACTTGCAGCAAATTACAGTTATAGAATGATACAATTAAGGCATGGAATAATACCCTTGATGTATTTTACTACTCTTTAGACTTCTGATGAGGCGGTTTTTCTCTCATGTGGAAAAAGATAGCACACTGCAGGACATATGGAGTATGAATATAATGCAGATCTGCATCAGTTTTCATATATTGCAATTTGCAATATATGAAAATCTATGAAAAAATCTATGAAAATAAAATAAAATAAAATTTCAGCTTGGACACAAACCTTGATCCTGATGAAATGCAAGTATTAATCTACAGGTAAAAGTGCCGTCCAACTGAGGACAAACTGGGAATGCATGCATTACTTTCACTCCTAGGGTGCTCAGAATCCAAATAGTGAACAGATTCCCAGAAACCCAAATAACCAGATACCAACCCTCAAAGAAAGATTCTGCTGTTTGACTACTCTCTGTTGGCGCAAAATCAATACTAAGACTTTAATTCACTCTTAAAAGAAATGCATAAAGCAGAAGCTGAATGGAGAGAACAGATGAAGTTCTGTTTTCCAAAATAATCAGGAAGATATTTTGCAATATAATCAGTTAGCTTTCGTTCAACAGGGCTAAAGAGGCATCAAAAAGATCAGAAAGGACTTCTGTGCAAAGAGGAAGCCTGATGCGACCACAAGCCATTCATCTGCATGGAACCATCTATTCCATTCAGTTTTGTTTCACATTAACCACATTTCTCCACAAGTTGAATCTTCTGTTTCCAGTGCAAATACTGAAGTTTTTGCCTTGTTTCTAATAGACATATGATTCTAATTAAGATGCTTTTGCTCTTTGAAGCACATGTATTTGTTTTTAAATAGATCTAGTCTGTCTTCACTACAGTGTGATTGTAAACCAACAAGCTCCATATAAATTAAAAAGTTCAGAACTGCAAAGTGGGGAAAGGGAAGGAACAGTCTCTCGAAGGAGCTAGCAGTTCTTCATAAGTCAGCCTTCGGGGGAAAAACAACCAACCACAAACCAGAACAAACACTCTTACACCCTAACCACCCCACCCCCCATACTACGCCTGCAGAAGGGAAATTTGCAGACACAAATGGGAATGTCTTCACCAAACAGCCTTACTTTCAGTTTACTAGTAGTAAAACTTGCATTAGTTACCTTTCAATCCTGCGATGTATGTTTCCCATACATTAGGAATGGTTGAATACATGGTTATAATACACTGCTTTAGTCTTTTTAAATCCAAAAGAAAGAAGTAGCTTCGCATAAACCTACAAGCCAAAGTCCATGAAGCTGATAGTGGCAGGCTTCCATCAGAGCTTTCCTCTGCCTCACCATTTCCACAAGAAAATACACGCAGCTCAAAGCACAGTGTTGTCAACTCAACAAGATCTTTCTGAACATCCGGTGCTATGACACATGGAGGAGACACTTGAAAGCAGGAATCCAAAGGTCCCTTCAAATCAGTACTATTTTCACACATGTTTTTGCTTACACAGGTGTCATCAGTATTTTCAGAGCAGTCTTTCAAGATACTCTGTTCTTTGTCTGATGGGTCTCCATCAGTTGGATCCAGTCGTGGGTTTTCCTCCAGGACTTCCCTCTCTTCTTCGACACACACAGTCTTGCTTTTCTTAATAGAGGAAGCAGAATGCTCTTTGCTGCCGAACTTTTCTTCTAGATAGATAAGCCATTCCTGTAAAACCCTTCTCATACACTGCGGTTCTAACAAAACCAGGGGATCCTGCAGTTTGGCTCTGTAGCATAAAAAAAGTTTGCTAAGTTGCTTGACAGTTAGATACTACTTCACTTGTGGCATCTTATATGTTGTGTGTAACTCAGTATACTCCTAAACTTGACTTACAGTCAGTTGTTGCTTCAAGTGCAAACACAATTTAGGCTACTTAGGCTGCCTACATTTGATATTAGTACACTCTGAGTGCCTCAAGATTTCTTTCGGAATGGATTTTTGTTTGTTTGGTGGTTTTGTTTTTTTAAACTATGCTTGTAGTTAGGACAAAAGGATAATGCTAGAGTATCTAAATAAGTTTTTAGTGGGTTTTGCTTCGTTTTAAATATGGGAAACAAATCATTAACCAAATGAGATCCCTTCAGATTATGTTAATAGACGTTTACAGCATTACTCCTACATGTACATAATTAATTAAAAAAAAACATAATAATTTTTTTTAAAAAAACCAACCATTTTGCTACCAAAGCCCAATATATCTATACACTAAAAAGTTTCTCTGCTTACATAGCTTCTGCTGTGGCAGCATTGAGATCTCTTAGATAGTCCTCCTCTGGAAGCTGGCAGCTCTGTGGTTCTAACCTAGAAAAACACATTAATTTCAGTCTTATGTTAAGTACTATGCTTAATAATTTAAATGAATATTTCCTCACAAATTTCCCCAAATTTCTGAGGAAACAATAGCAATTCCTTTATTAAAAAAACATAAAGTTTTCATTTCTAAAGAAGGAACAGCTCAACAGACATTATGGATTAATTGGACATGAAAAGCAACCAATAATACTATTATTTGTGGCCTTCTATAATGGCTTCTACTCCAACTACAGTAGATTTCTGAAGGTCCTGAATAAAAATTCAGTATTGTGCCACTACATTAAAGTTAGTCCAAAATAGTAAGTTAGCAAATCATTGGAATATGAAATAACTTAGCTCTGTTATTAACTGGAAAACCATTAAAAAGTTCAATGTCTTATAGCTACCATTATTTTAAAAAAAGAAAAAAATCCTTTTAGGGAGATGAAAGTGTTTACTCCCCACTCAGAAAGGACAGGAAGTGAACTGTTGGACTCATGTCCATAACTATAACGAGCATCACAGATCGGCAATTCTCACTGAGTGTATGTAATACGCTACATTCTTGCTTTCAGTTACTACAGCACTGTGAAGACTGCATGCACCACCACCCAGCAGTGTTTATTGCTTAATCAGCTTCTAGGAAAGGAGTCAGGGAGATCCAGTGAAACCCACCAGAATAATCAAAGCAGCTGGAAAAATCTAACACTGAGCTTGCTGTTCTATTTGAAACAGTAGTTTTTAATTTAGGTTGCTATCCTCAGAATCCCCAGCAAATGCAATTGCTAGGAAAACGTAATTTTACACTCACTCTTTCTCTTCCTGGGGAGATGCTACCAGACTAACAGTCAACTCCTGCAGTGGCTCGTCATCCTTTGCTTCTTGCCTCCCTCTAGTATCAGGACTTATATGAAGTGTGCCAATCTTTTCAGTAGTTTTGCGTACAAAGCTGGAAACACTAGGAGTCAGAAGTTCAAAGATTTAGAATTGGAAGTTCAAAACCAAACAAATCAAGAACCTTCTTTCCATTCAAACCATGATTTCAGAAAACTTTATAATCTGAAGAACTCTTGAGAAACGGATGAGAGCAGCAATGACCAACAAGAGCAAAACTCACTCAGAAGCTGTTCAAAATTCGTACTTCAGTCATGGTCCATACTTCCAGCACAGAATAAAAACCTGAAGTATTTAAGACTTGGGTTTTTTGCTGCTGGAGAAACAGGATCACATGCTAACATTAGCACTTAGATTTTAGCATATATTTGTACGCAAATAAATGTGGATTGGCTACATTGCATTTTAAAGCTTATAAACAGAAAGCATCATTAGGAAATTATGTCCCTCTTGGTGGTAAGAAACAGTTGTTCAATACTCCAAATTAATTCTTCAGATTACAAAGCTCACTAAAAATGTCCTTTTCACATCAACAGTCCCTGTCCCTTCAGATATTTTATTAAAAAGACAGCCCAGTGAACATACCAAAACCCAATTATTTCTACCACTGCCATGAAGACAACTAGGTCATCAAGAGTTGAACAAGAAAATCACCTCCTTGCTTTCTGGCCAAGAACTAGTTTAAGAGCATCAAGAAAAAAAGCAACCCTTTTACTTGCTTGCCAGAGAATATGGCATCTTTTACTACACTGAGGTATACCAAAAGTTGAAGGTTGTTGCAGAAGAGAGAAAGGACAATTGGACTTTAACATACAGGAGGATTAAAGGTAAACTTTTAAAAATTAACTGTAAATATGATAGTATTTTATTTAATTATAAATTGAATATAGTGAATATTTGAAAATTTAGTTGTCGTTATTAGTAGAAATGTCCTAAAATGTGCTTACGGTTTAGAAAGAATTCAAAACATTGCATGTACTTCTGAAGGTTGTTCTGAGATCCTCACATGATTGACATCAGCTACAATTTTTAGTTGCAGGGCATAATTCACATACCTAAGTGATCAAGGGAGGGCTACACAATTTTTCAGACCATTATTATGGGTGACCAATATTTTAGCTAAGAAACTAACAAACACCTTCTTTTTCAAATTATTAAGTTATGTATTTAAGACTATTTCCTTTATATTTGTGTGTCCCCTCCCACCCACCATTTTTTAAAAGCAGGTTTCGAAGTAGCAATTTGGTTTCTGCATAAAACAGTACTATATTCACTTGCACCAGGTATAAGGTACCATTATTCCATAAACACTTGGGGAATTGATTAGATTCACTGAAAGGTGTGGGGGGGAGATGACAGACCACATGGTATACTTTGCAAGCGTGTTTTAGCAATATCTAACATGCTTTGAACATTTTAATGTTTGTCTCTAAGCAACACAGGAAGCCCTCACTCATTCTTCAGAAATCTAAGTACCAGAAAAGCAAAATCCCCAAACAATATCCAATAAGTTTGCTTTGAATACAAACCACAACCACGGTTTACAGGGTAATGTTAAAAATTCTTAGACATTTAAACATTCTTAGCCATTTAAAAACTGATGTTAAAATCTTGGCCCCACTGAAGTTAACAGCAGCTCTTCATATCTTCATTAGAGTCAAGATGGAATCTTTAAATTGTCCAGCAAACTTGACTGCATCTCCACTGTTTCAGTTCAGATGTTACATTTTTGCAGAACAGAGTATGAACTAAACCAGACAATGCTACAAATTCAGAGGACAGAAAAGGGAAAGATGTAATGGATGAGTGAACCTGCTGCAAGTTTTACCTTTCTTTGACAGCTTGGAGAGAGACGAGAGGAGATGGGGAACGAAATGACAAAGGAATACTGAATGGGAGAAATGTCTCATTCCGGTCAGCCTCAACCGTCACAGATGCATGAGATACATTGTCTAACAAATGGAATTGAAATAAAGAGTCATGAAACATTGGCCTGGCAAAAATGGAACAGTGAAAAAACTGCAAGTCACTAATTCATTAATGGATAACCTGCATGGGATATTTCCATACTTAATATTCAAGAACGTGGGGAGCCAGAAAAGTGCTATTTAGTTTCAAGGGCCATTTATTAATGACTTTGAACCCGGTAGGTCTGCTTTGCTAATAGTCTTTTGGCTCTATAACAAGGCCAATGATGATCAGTCTCTTCCATAAGGAGAAACCATAAGGATTCCGTGATCAACAACTCTATGAAAACTATGTTCGAAAAGGAGCCTTACAGTCCATTTAGGGGACAAAATTTTGATTTAATCGACTGACAGTTACTTAAGCATCTAGAATTAAGTATTGTGGCATACATCTATTCTCATCATATCATTTCCTAAAACCTAAATCACATATGAACATACAGAGACGCATAAGCCATGGTTAAGGTACAAATCACCCTTCTATTTGAACCAACTTCAAAATATAATTGAACCCATGGCTCTCTGGCTTTTGATAAGAATCACAGGAAATATAGACTCACTGACTATTTCCTTTTCACTTTCATATCTCTAACAGTACCTACAATGTGTTTGATTAATCATTTCCGGGTACAAACACACACTGGATCTTTAAGTGGTGCAAATGAGAAAAAAAGGATGCTTTTAAGTTAGGATGACACTGCATTTTGCAAGCCAGCACTGTCTACACTGTTGAGAGGAAAAGATGCCATGCTGTTACAGAAATTCTACCATCAGTATCCATAATCTCTCTAGATAGTGCCTAAAGGTCACAACTGATTTTACGATTGCTTGTAAATAAGGCTGCTTTTGTTCATTAGGCAGATTAGAAACCTAAAAACTTATGACATCTTACGTAAATGTGAGCAGGGAAACATTAAGTCCATTTCTCTTCAATACCACATTAAGTACACATGCTTCAAGAAGCATCTAGAACTTTTCTACTTTGAAATAATTAGAAAATTTGTTATCTCTTGTTGAACCAATCCAACTTTTCTATCTTCTGACATTCAAAAGCTACATCCCTTCATTTTAGAGTTTTAATATTGGAAAACATACACTTCCTTTCAAGTTTTGTCACCTGTTGTTTTTATAGTGATGTAGGTAAAGAGGTAAACGTAAACGTAAGTGCTACAAACCACTTGTAGCTTTGTCAGCAGGATAACACTACGGACAAGTAGGGGAGTAAATACTAATTCCTATCCTCTCCCTCCCCATCGTGGTTTTCCCTCCAACACAGCACCCAAATCTTCTCCATCCTCAACTGGCACCTACTCTCTGCAAAAGCTGAAGAGCAGCTTTTTTATTGGAAAGCCCCTCTACCATACCTGGAACTAAACCAGCTCCTCATCATCCCAGGTTTTGCATCCCTTCCCAGTCCCAACCAGAGCAAAGAACAAGACCCATTATTGTCTCATTCTAGCTTTCACCCAGTGACAGGTATTTTTCAGGAAATACAAAAAGCTCCCCAGATGGTCTAAATGTTAGCTAATAACAATTCCATCATCCCTGTGCTAATGCATACACATGTAAGAGATGATTCCCTTTACAAACATAACCCTGCAAGAAAGTTAAGAACACTAATCATAAGCCTGCTGTTTTCCCTGAAGAAATATAAAACCAGAGCCAAGATTAAGATTAGGATTCTTTCCTGGAACTATTATTACCGGAAGGACAGCGTCAGCAAACAAATCTCATTTGAAGTTCAATTAACAATGGCATAGTTAGCTGAGAGAATCTCAGCATTAATGCCGAATTGCACAGAAGTTTGAGAAAAATTGTGTGGAAATTTGAGTGAAGTCCTAGCTTGGTAAAAGCCCTCTGGACTTTTTGTTTTGTTTCTGTGTTGAGTTTGTTTTTAAGCTTGGATTTCTGTGGAGCCAGCCTTTCACCCCAATGTTCAAGGAGTTTGACTGGAAGGTGGGGTGACTGTGTTCCCATTGATCAAATGGGAGGATTTATAAATGGATAACTTGATAGTGGAAAATAAGAGCACAGAGCCAATCCAATCAAATTCTTGAATAATAAATTAAAATTGCATCTGAATAACATATTTTCATTAAGAAATTACCCCAGGGTTGGCCTCAAATTTTCGGTATGTCTGGAGATACTGGCACAGAGCCAACCCAATCAAATTCTTGAAGAATAAATAAAAATTGCATCTGAATAATATATTTTCATTAAGAAATATTACCAAGTTCCACTTGCTCGTCTTCCTGGTGAGCAGGAAATTCTTTAAGTCTCTCATCTTCCGAGAATGTTTGACTGTGGAGAGAACATGAATCTTCATCTGACTGACTGCCTCTTCGACTGATAACACGATATATTCCAGAGTCCAAGATACTGAAGCTTTCCTGTCAGACAAGGGAGAGGAGCTAGATGTTGTGCTAGTTGTACTTCCTTGTTAAACTTCCTGCAATGAACTCAACCAACCATACCCACACAAATAACCTCACAGCACTTCATAATTCACTGTCTGGGAAAGTGCTATACAACAGCACATTTTTGACACATCCAGAATGGAAAAGTAACACACAAACAATCTCTGCTTTAGTCCTGCATCTGAGACTGTCACTTCACCCCTTTGTACCTGTGTACCCAAGAGTCCGTATTCTTTCTGCTGGTTAACCATACCCAGCTAGCACAATTATGGACCCTGCAAAACTCTTTAGTACCAGGACACCTGTACACTCTTTTGCTCATGGTAAGTCTATGTAGTTTATTTTCCCAACTGCTAATGAAAAAGAAAAAACAAAGCTTGTCTACCACATCAAGAAGGAATTTAGATTACTTTGTTTTTTAAACACTGTTAAGAGTGAAAGCAGCAACTAATATCATGTTAACTATGAAATACTTCCCCTTTCTTGAAAAGCTGCTGGGAAGCCAAGCCAACACCAAGCAGTTTTATGGGTAAAAGAGTACAAGAAACATGCTTTGATTTTTTTTTTACTTGGAGCTTTCTGCTTAAGCTTCATAGAAGTGAGACAACTTTTTAAATACAGCTAGGATAGTTCTGAGCATTTGAACATTCGGTTTTCACCACATAAAACTACAGTTACAATCAAGATGACCTCTACTGAAACATGCTAAGACACTAAACTCAGCTGTGGAGAAAGTCTTCTTTGTATCAATCTTTGCCCACATCTCAACCATTAGCAGTAAAATAATATGGAAAAAAGACAGAGGTCTAAGAGCTTAAAGAATGCCAGCAGTAGTATCTCATACCTCTGTACGCCACCTGATTTTAGAAAGTAGCATTATCAGCTATAGCAGACATGCTAAAAATGAAACCCCTCATCTTCAAAGTGAGCAATGAGGTGATTTTAAGCTGTAACGACAAAATCCGCAGGTAACATTTTTGGCATTACCAATACACTTACATGAGATGAAATACTGCTCCTTCTACTGCTGCATGCAGAATCTAGAGGTTCCAACTTTGAAATTAGTTCTTCCATCTGCGTAATGAGATCTTGTTGGGTTGAGGCATCCAGCTGAGACTTCAAGTGCTCCAGCTTGTCTAGAGGCAAATTTTTTCTTGCCTAAAAGTACACAGGGAAACAGAAACATTATTATTTCTAATGCACATGTGAAAAGCAAAAGGTACCATATATGCAGGCTAATTTTCATCCTAAAAGTATAATGTTTAGAAGACTTTTTAAAAACCCCAAGAATATGAATCTCAGAAACCTATGGAATGTAATGGAAGAGAGGGACAGGAATGAGAGTGAAGTTGCATTGCACGTTTACAAAGAGGTATTTACTTACTCTGCAAGAAATTATTGAATTTTGGAAGAGACAACAGACTCTGGCAGCAAGTGTCCAGAACCCTCTTCTTATCAGACGCTCTATGCAGCGGTCTACCAGCAGAAGGGAGAGGTGCACCACTTTTCCGTTCGTATGCAGACAGAACAACTCACTTTTGTAAACCGCAACATCCTGAATATCTGCAAAATCAGATGCACAGAAATATCTAAAGGACTGAAATAATTAGAAAACATTCCTTTCTGTTCCTGAAAGAAGATGAAAACATATTTCCCATCTGCCTGCAAACGCCTGATACACTGTAGTGCAAGTGGCACGGGGAAAACAAACACTGAAGAGTGCTATGCTAACATCTAAAAACTATAAAACACAGTAAAGTATCAAAACTTTACAGAGCTGCACTTCTAGAAAGCATTCAAAAAGTACACTGAAGTTACTGAAAGTTTCCTTTTCCTCTGAAAGGGGGGGGGATGAAAAACTGAAGACTGATAAAGATGAGAAATACCTGTTAGCTTTGAAACAGAAGGAAAACGTTTGCTAGTAGAAAACCACTTCGACCTTTCAGCAGTTTTCAAATTAGTTATGCTATATGCAAACACTCCATGACAAAGGCAATGGAAACTTAACACCAAAAGGGGAGTAGAGAAGGGGAAGGAAAAGACTGACTGACAATGACTAACTGTTCTAGGACTGTGCCTAAAAACATACACTCAAAGCAGTTTATGAGGCCTCACTCATCTGCCAAATAAATACGTTTCCTGGCTCCAAATTAGACAGGTGTTAGAAAAAACAGCTTTAAGCTGCCAGATTATGCTTCACAGGACACCTGACAATAAATTTCAATAAACAGAAATGAGGAAAAGATACTGCAGGCTTTACCTCACTAATACTGCAGGTTATTACTTCTCACTACTTGATTACTGCATTTTAAGATTCACTCTACCCCATGTTTTGTTTCTCAGGCAAGTTTTCAGAACTGTGGAGGGAGGGGTTGGCTGGAAGAGGTCGGGAGAGGGTTAATATTCAAGGATATGCCTGACAGATGACAAGGAAAACCAGTTTTCTGATCAATGTTCTGCAGTCCAGCTGCAGAAATTAAGCTTGAAAAGGCTCCATGTTTGCCAAGGACTTCAAGAGTGACAAACATAACAGACAACATTATAAAGCAAGGATTCTTAGTTTACCTTTTACTTCACTCCAGAGCAAGACTTGAACACTTTGGGGCAGAAAAATATAAATGCCTCTTTCTGTCCAGGTCATCACACAGTGCTCACTGCAAGCAGAGCAGACATTAAGGGTGCAACAGTAAATTGTGGTTGCCACTGTAAAATATGCAGGGGCGGCATTGGCTTAAGTACAGCAAGTGAGAAGTTACTTGTTTAGCATGATACTTGGGAAATTTTTATGCAAAAAGATAAAGTTGATAATATAAATTAGGAGAATATACAACTTTTTTATTTTTAAGTCTACTTTATCTACAGGAAGTTATGCTGACAAATACTCACGCCAAATACAGTAGCTTGGGGAAAGATAAAGATTGCGGAGAGCAGCTGGAACTAGTATAATGAGGATCCAGCCTGTAAAGTAAAATTAGTATCCATTACAATTACAACAGTATCACTTCCTTAATATAATATTCTTAACCCTGAAAGTACAAGGCTGGTTTACATAAACATAGTTTAATGACAGCAGCATTCATTGCAGTAGTCACACAGACATGCCTGCAGAATCAAGGCTTTGGCATTTCTGATAACTCAGATACCGGTTTTCATTATTAGAGGAGAACATATTAAGATGACAGCTAGGATTAATGCTTAACTGCACCAGGGGGTTATTTAATCTTCTCAGTATTAAGGCAGTTCTTTTCAGTTACTCTAGAAGCCCCAGCAAGTTTATCACTGACAGCACTCATGCTTCTACCTGAGAGTAACAACAGGAAGAGGTGGTGATGAGAGCAGCTGCTTGAACTGATGTGTGCTTTGTACTTCCCCGTCAAAGTTCACCTCCCACATCCTTGAGCCAGGTCGAGCACAATATATTAATGGCTGCTGATTCACACTGTTTTTCCCAACAGGGAAGAAACATGCTCCAAATTCTCCATCTCTCTCTTTGTTACCAATTTTCCAGAACTTCTCTCTAATGGAAAAAATGTACTTGTTAAGGCAGCATTAATAAAGGCTTTAATTAATTTTACATTGTTCTTGAAAAATAATACTAAATCCTAGTTGTTGAATTGGTTTTGGTGCTTAAAAAAAAAGTCTGTTACTGCTAATATAAAGCCTGCATAAAGTTTACAAAAGACAGGGTGCAGAAATATTTATTAGTTTAAATAAATGGTCAGATCATGAAGGGTTTTTTTTCCAGCAGAACCAGTTGGTCAACCTGGTGATAGGAAGGTGATGGTGCAAATGATCCCAGAAACCATTTCCAACCACATGAAAGCTAAGGTGGTGATTATGAATAGTCATCATGGCTTTACGAAGGGGAAATCAAGTTTATAGCCCTCTACAACAGAATGACTGGCTTGACAGAGGAGAGGAGAGCAGTGTATGTTGTTTATCTTGCTTCAGTAAGGCTTCTGACACTGCCCCCCCCCAACATCTTCAAAGACAAACTGAGGAAACATGGGCTACATAAACAGACATGGAGAAATGTCCAAGTCCTGCACTGGGGGAAGAATAACCCCAGGCACCAGGACAGGGCAACCGGCTGGAAAGAAGCTTTGTAGAGAAGGGACTGGGGGTCCTGGTGAACAAGCGCACCATGAGCCAGCAATGTGCCCTTTTGGCAAAGAAGGCCAAAAGCCTCCTGGGCTGCATTAGGAAGAGTGTTGCCAGCAGGTCAAGGGAGGTGATCCTTCCCCTCTTCTCAGCACTGGTGAGACATCTGGAGTGCTGGGTCCGGTTCCAGGCTCCCCAGTACAAGAGATACAGACATACTGGAGCAAGTCCAGTGACAGGCCACAAAGATGATAAAAGGATTGCAGCATCTGTCTTATAAGAAGAGGCTGAAAGAGTTGGGCTGGTCAGCCTGGAACAGAGAAGGCTCAGGGGTGGAACTCATCTGATCTGACAGGTATAAATACCTGACGAGGGAGTAAAGACAGAGCCAGACTACTCTCCGTGGTGCCCAGCAAAAGCACAAAAGGCAATGGACACAAATGGAAATACAGGAAGTTCCATTTCAACATAAGAAAAAGCTCTGTTATTGCAAAGGTGATGAACCACTGGAAAAGGTCGCCCAGAGAGCTTGCGGAGTCTCCATCCTTGGAGATGTTAAAAATCTAACTGGACACAGTCCCACATAATCTACTCTACCCGACTCTGCTTTGAGCAGGAAAATAGGACTAGATGATCTCCAGGAGTCATTTCAGAAACTGTGTGACTTCATAAAGTCCAATATTTTACAAATAAAACATAACTTGCCTCTCAGTATCACACAAATAAGTGCGTGTAAGTGAAGATATGAGCAGTCTTCCATCCAAATAATCAAGCTGAACAACCCGAGAATCTACGGTGGTTATAATCTGAACAGGAAACATCACAAAAGTAGCAGCAGCCTACAGTTAAAAAGAAAAGAAAAAAGAAAACATACAGGGCCTCAGTTCAAAGTAAGGACTAGTTCATTAAGTTAAAATCATAAAATTCAGAAAAGACTCATGTATGCTACAAATACATGGCATAAGAAAGCAGTTCCTTCTCACTCGCAAAACAAGGCTTCAACGCTCAGAGGCATAAAAATCTAAATCCTCCTTTTCCCAAAACCATTACTGAAGGTTTTAAGGGAAAAAAAAATGCCTGTAGCATCCTGCCATTTTTTTTACAGAGAGTGTGTTTTTCTAACATTTAAAGGTTTTTTTTTATTCTTCTTGTTGTAAGTTTTGTGCTTTTGTCAGTTCTCCCCCATGTGTACTTTCAGTCACTGGTTTTATGGAGACAGACCTGAGGGATTACTTGATACTAAAAAAAACTTCCATCGAATTTAGGTGGTTTACATAAACTCACTTTCTCGATCATCCTGCAGACCATTACCCAAATACTATTTATTATAGAAGTGTCTCAGTTTGCACTGGTGCCAGAACAAAGTCATAGACAAACTTCTTACTCCTAAGAAACTACTGGGAACTACACTTAAATTTTCTAGCAGATGGTCACCACTTTTGACAGCTTCAACATGTTTTTCTTTGCTAGGAATGTGTCAATTCCCTACTTCAACAAAGTGCATTATGTGAGAAATTAAAAAATGAATGAGCAGACATGTATTCCATGGGCCTTGCCCTTCTCTCCTCTCCTTCTCCCTCTCTTTCCACAGTTGAATTTTTTGGTCTTTCTTTAAAGGCAATAGTCTTGCTAGTTTTAAGTCAATTTTCCATCAAAATCTTTTGAGGGGGCTAGAAAGGACCTGGAGGAACACACCTATTTCCAGGTTGTGCTCCTTCTTACAGGTTAAAAGGAGAAGGAAATGATCTAGTAATGGTAGAACATAAAGAACACTCAAGGGCTAGAAATCAGGCTGGTATCATTAATTTTTGTGCCCTTTGCACAAAATGTAATGTATGTAAGCTACACGTCCACCTACCATTTATTTTAACTAATCCACATCTTTTAAGAGTAAGAACATCCAGACAGAGCCAAGCAAAGTCAGAGTCTGGGATTGCCCTTCCTCAGAACAACAGCTGACCTAAGGACTAAAACACAGAGCTGAACCTGTAGCTGCAGCCTAAGGAATCCAGCAGGCTCAGAAACAGCAAGACTCTGGGCTTGAATACTTGTAAATTCCAAGAGGAATAAGCTTGGCGAGTTTTTAATTCTGTACATTTGAAAGCATTTCTATGTTGCATTACTAAAATAGCTAAAAGAGGGTGTGGGGGAAGTTCACGAGTTACAATTTCTACTGTTGTCTCAAGAGACTGGTTCTTCATCCCAACAGTCAAAGCTGCCAGAATTTCATCAGCTGGCAAGTTCCCTCTGTTCTACTTTACCAAAATAAGAAAAAGATTCCACACATCCCTGTGAACCTCTTCATCTCAAACAAAGTATGCATCATTTTACCTTCCCTTGTTTCGATGTGTTAATCTTGATGGCTGATACTTTTCCCACATGATCTCCCACAAAAACACGAAGGGCAGCTGTATCCCAACATAGAGCTGTCACTTTTCTGCCCTTATGCTCTGAGGAAACATAAATCCGTTCTGGCTTCCCACGGCGTTCCTGATTTAGCTCCCAGACTACTACAAGACCTTGGCTACAACAATTAAAAAAGAAAATACAATTTAAGAATAAGTCTTTTAATGTTTTATCATTTATAAAGGTGCATTATTCCAAAGAAACAGAAAATCTACGCAAAGTAGTACATCTCAGAACTGCCTGTGCTTGAGGTTGCATGTTTTCAAGAAGCGTCACATTCTTAATTCTGAAGAAAAGTAAGCGTCCTTCCTTGCACTACGATGTATCAGCAGCTTTGGAAGGCTACTCTCACATTTACTGGAATTGCCAGTGAGGATACGGAAAAATAAGCATTTAAATGGATTTTGAACAATGTAAGTGGTATTAACCACCAATCTTACTCTACCAAGTTAATGAAGATATTTCTTTTGATGCTGAAAGGTTTCAGGGAGACATCTGTCATCATAACTTCACATGCATTAGCTCTCCCACAGATGTTCTGCTACAGAAATAATACTTACTCTGGAACAATTATTACAGAAAAAAAAAAGTTAAGCAAACTGTCTGTGCAGGGAATTATTCTGCAGGGGCCTCTACCAGCTAAATCCCTGCCTCCCTCTAAGTTGTCAGTAGATGTCCAAGTCTGAAACTTAGAAGCTACTTAAAAATATTTATCTAGGATTCAGGTTTGTAAGTACATCACTCACCTGGTGGCGACAGCAACGTAGTCTTCATCATGTAAACAACAGGCAACCCGGGAAATGGCACCTTCCTGAAAGCAAGTATAGGAGTCAGCACAGGTAAAGGTGAAAGCTGAAAACACCTGTTGACTTAATAAAAATTTACTTGAAACAATGTCTCTTCCCCAGTCCCATTTTCCCTGGAAATTTTTGTATAGAATTCTTTACCCTTACCTTATGAGCGAGAAAGAGTCTTTGCTTCCAGCCGTCCTTCTGTATAAGGTTTAGTCCTCCTCCTGAACTGCCTAGAGCTAGCCATCTCTTCGACACAGCTATACATGTGCACTGAAGCAATAAAAATCATAATACACAAGATGGCTGCTAGTACATACTAGTAACAGTATCTATTTCCTGCATTAATGTTATTTCTTAAAGGCTTAATTGTCTGCAAGCTGTATATACCACTCCAGAAACACTGGCAGCACAGTTGCCAAAGATATTAAAATAACACTCTCTGCAATTAGAGCTAACAGTAGAAGACAGCAACCGTGTAAGGATGTATTATTTACCCCACAGCTGCATTAAGAAAACACACATACAGATTAACAGGATCCTTTGTCTTCACTACTTCTTCCCCAATAAACTAGCATGCACGCACCCAAAGTACAAAGATAAAACAAGAAGAATCCTGTGGGTTAATCAGATAATAAACCAAATAAGATCACTATTTAATTAAAAAAAAAAAATGATAAGGAAAAACACCACCAAACACCACAAACTCACCTTCAGACGGCTAGAATCCAGCCTGAGCGCAGAAAGCAACGGATCCAAACATTCAAACTCTGCCAACACATGGTTGTAAGAGTCTGGAATTATTGGCACAGAGGCCATTGATGTACCAGACTAGCACTACTCATTCATGGGTGCATTACAACTTCAGCTTTTAGCTGCACCTGCCAAAAATAAAGAAAGTTCTTGATTAGTTCACCTTTTTAGTATTACATCTGTTTTTCTGTGTTTAAAGAAACACAGAACGCCTTCCTGTTCAAAGAGCACCAGGTTTCAGTTTGCCAAAAAGGCACAAGGGCTGCAAAATTAGACCCTTACTTCGTTTATGAGAAGTTTTTGTTGAAGTTCATTCCAGAAAACTTAACCTGCCAGATACCAAACTTGGAAATATTTAAATTGTAGCTCTAACATATATTTACATCCACCTGTGAAACAAGTTCTGTCTACCTATGGAAAAAGCCTTGGTTTATGGTAAAATGCACTTCTCTCCACAACAGGCACCCTTAATTTTAAACTAATTTACACAAAGAAAGCATTTAGCATTGGCATCTTATACCTACATCATCTTCTTCCCCAAAACTAAATTTAAGGAGTATTAACCTCAACTGATACCAAATTTAGAATTACCTGCATTCGTGCATTTTTCATACAACTATACATAATTACGTATAAACTATCCTACCACAGTACCTCCTTTGATAGATAACAGAGTGAAAACCAAGAATTAAATAGTTATTGAAGCTGCAACCTCACGTTTTTCCTAAACAGCACATACTTTAAAAGAATCTCTTGTTGAGGGATTTTCAAAGTTTAGATCTCTGTGTTGCTTAAAAAAAACTTTTTACGCTTCATACTCAAGCCTTTGAATTTCTAAATAATGTTTAGTATGTAATCCCATAAATTAAACAACCCTCTCCCAGAAATACTATCATGTGAAACTTTACATTTCCTTATAAGAAAAGGGAACACTTACTCTCACCAGGCACTGGGAAAAGGGAAGATACACATTTAGCCAGAGACACTGAAAATTGTTTTTTCAAAAATTCTCAAAAACGTCTTAAAAATCTTAAATTATGTGATTTGAGAATGGCTCCACTCCACCGATAAAAAGCACAACGTGACTAAGAAAGGACTGTTTTGTTCCGGATTATTCAGTCTAGAACGACACCCTAACGCATGCTTTACACACTCTGTCTGACCTAAGAAATCTGCCAGCCTGAGATCTTAAATCCTGCCTTGGGACTCTGCTCTCGGGAACCAGCGATTGCCCCGGCGTCTGACCGGACTCGGAGCACCCGCCGCCCGCTTGCCAGCCCCCAGCTGGAGGGAAGCACCACGAACCCATCTCGCTTCCTCTCAGATAGGTACGCTGAGTAAAGCAAAGTGTCCCACAAGCTCTGAAGAACACCCCAACTCCTCCAGAAACAGCTGTCGGCACAACGCGGGCGGGCAGTGGCCGCCGCCAGCCCAGCCGCTCCCCTCAGACCGAGGCCCCCGAGGGCCGCCGCCGCCCGGGCGGCGCAAGGCCGGCACCAGGGGACGAAGGCTTCCCACTGGCCTCACACCGGCGCTCACAGCCCAGCACCACCGCTGCGAGACCGACGGCTGCAAGAGCAAAAGCTGCCGCCGGCGGGGACCTAGGCCACGGGACCGCGGCAACTCCCCGGGACCGCGCCGGCCTCGCCTCGCCTCCCCTCCCGCAGGTACGCACCACCGGCAGGCACCGAACGCCCCGCCGACAGGTCGCGGCGCAGCCCCCGACCAGCGGGGAAGGCAGCACCCCACCTCAGAGAGACGTACAAACAAGAATCACCACCCTCCCGGCGGCCCAGTCCCCTCACCCGTAGTCCCCAGTCCCAGCTCCCTCACGCCGACGGCCGCCGACCGTCACCGGCACCGCGGCCCCGCCCCGCCCCGCAGCAGCACAAGCACGTGACCCGCGGGGGGGAGGGGCGGGGCCGCGCGACTGCACCGTGCTGCGTCACGCCGGGCGCGCCCGCGCAGGAGGAAGCTGCGTCACGCGCGCCCGCCCGCCCCTGGGCACGTGACGCTGACGCGCGGCGCCCCCTCCCGCCGCGGGCCGTTGCCGAGGGGAGGAGGCCCCTCCCCCGCAGCGCGGTGGCGGCGGCGCCGCCGACCTGGGAGCGAAGCAGCCGGGGCCAATGGCGGGGGACGAGCGGGGCCTGCGTCCCGCGGGGCCGGGTGACGGCGGGTGACGGGGAGGGCCGGGCGCGGCGGGCCGGGGGCGGGGGGGGGCGGCGGCGGCGCTGCTGTTTACCGCCCCGTCACTCCCCCCTCCGCCCGCTACTGTCATGGCGACGGGGGAGGGGCTGTCACGTGAGCGGGGAGGGGGGACGGGAGGGGGGAAGCCGGCCCGCCCCACGTGACCGCAGGGGACGCGCAGTGGCGGCGGCCCGTTCCCCTGTCACGTGAGGCAGGCGCCTTCCCCCCTCCCCCGCCCTCCCCGCGGCTTGTTCCGGTCACGTGCCCGCCCCCTGCCCGCCCCATGGCCCCGGCGGCGGCCCGACCCCCGTAGCGCCCGCTCCCGCCCCGGGCCCCTCCCGCCGGCAGCAGACAGCGCGCCGGCCCGGAGCAGGTCCCCGCCGCCGCCCGCACGGTAAGGATCCCGCCGGCGCGGGGGATGGGGAGGCGGTGGCGGCGGCTGCTCTGCCTGTGTGTGTGTGTGAGGGGCAGCGGGGCCCGATCCGCCGCCCGGCCCCGGCGGTTCCCTCCCGGAGGTGGTGGGGGAGCGCTGCGGCGGGCCGGGCGCGTTGCGGTGGTGGCGCGGCGGCCTTTGGCCTCCCGCTCTTCCTCCCTGCCCGCTCCTAGCCGCGGCGCCGTTTAACGGCGGCGGCCTGGAGGGGTCGGGGGTGCCGTGCGGGAAGGCACCGAGAGGCGCGGCGGCAGCCCCCCGGGGGAGGGGGGTGGCGGGAAGATGGAAGCGCTGCGCTGGCGGGACCGTGGCTGGAGGGCACCGGGATTCACCCGAGCGCTCGGCCGCGGCTGCGGGCCCTAGACAAAGAGGTGCCCTCGCAGCGCCTTCCCGGGCCGCCGCCAGTGCCCTGCTGGGGCCGTAGGGGCTGTCCCCGGGCCCGTTTCGCCCCCGGCAGAAGCGCTCCAGGGAGCGCAGGTGATGCGGAGGAAGGGAGGCCGGGGTGACCCCTCGGGGGTGCCAGCTGGGTTCTTTCAGCCCGCTGGTGTCCGAGGCAGGCGGTACTGCTCGCACTTGCCCGTTCTGCTGAGCTGTGTTCTGCCCCTAGCTGTGCTGATGCCCCTCGGGGTGCTGCTCTCATGGCTCCCGGACCCCCCAGGAGTCCCTGGGCTGTGTGGGTGAAGCATCGGGGCCCGGCTGCACACTCGCGCCTCTGCGGTTCGGTCTGGGCCATTCGTGTAGATATTCTGCTGTTCCCTGTGGGGAGCAGAAACCTAGCAGCAAGGCCTGCATCAAATCTGTCAGAGCTCGCCTGCCAGCCCATGCCTGACAATAATCCTGATTACTAAACTGTGTAAAGGTTTCCTCTGTTTCTGCTTAGAACTTGACAAAAGCACATGGAAAGACGAGACGAGTGAAATGCTGGTAATGGAGAGCGTTGAGAACAGGTGGTGTAAGGAACAGAGGTACCTGGTTTTAAAAGTGGATAGGAAGAGTCACTGTGTTAGAGCAAGGATAGCTGTTGTAATTTGACAGTATTTCCAGAAGCTGCATTCGCTCCCACAGAGCTAGGAGGGGAGAGGTTATAGGTGAATAAGCAAACAGCACCTCTTTTTTGGTTTTGTGCCAGCACTGAAGCTTCCTGATAGACCTTGACAGTTGTAAACTGCAGCTGAAATTAACATTCTCAAGACAGGCTTGATGACAAGTCATACCCCATGGATTAGGGCTACTGGTTGATCCAAGTGCTTTTCAGACTATTAACCATCACTTCAAAAGCGCTACTGCTGGGGAATTTAGAATATACTGTGTCTGACCTTCCTCTTCTGGAAGGTACTTAAAGCAGAGAAGGGTCTGTCTTCCAAAACTTGCAGCTGAAGAACTGTAATGATTATTCTTTTAGCATCAGATTAAAATTACCACGTAAAGCTGTAAAATAACAGAATTTCTCCATATATGTGTTGCAGTTCTAGCCCCTTGAAGCAGCAGTGTCATCATCCGCAGTACTGATTCCTGGAAACTTCAGTTGTTAAATATAGAGGTTATGAGATTTGGGCAGGAGTGAATAGACCATTGATGGCTCTCGCCCTTCTGCATAGTAAGCCTTAGGTGTCCAAAAAGAAAAGAAAATGATTGGTGTACCGTGTGTGCTGAGTGAGGATGTAGCTTTCCCCTCTGCAGTCGGTAGGAGACCATACTCATGCTTTTCTAGCAGCTAGGCAAGATTTCTATTTTAGAATTTTTCCTGTACTTCTTGTAACAAGAAGCCATCTTGTTTTCATTAGTGAAAGACAGCAACTTTCCTAAATCCTCATTATTAGTATGTTTTTTATTCTTTCTGATGTACTGTTCAAAAGACAGCTCCGGGTTTTCTCCATTCTGGGTAATGCTTACTGTGCTTGTGAATTGTATCATCCTACTGCCACCATAAATTACTGCATGAAAAAGGGAGCACGGCAATGATATATATAAGAACAGCAGTGAGGTAGTGTGTTCACCCTCTCAGAAGGTAGAATGAGCCACTTGTGGGATAATTGTGCATTCACAGATTGCACACTGCAGGGTAGTGTGCTAGAAGCACCGTGGTTGTAAAGAAGAAGTTGCTAGCTGCTGATCGTTTTCTTCCCTAGTTGAAAGACTGGTTGTAGGTGGGTGAAATAGCATGGTAGAAAAGCAAATCAACTTGCATCAGAATGAGCCTGACTATGGAAATGCTTTCCTTTTTCTTTCTGTTCAGTACAGGTTTAATTCCTTTGCATTCTGTGGCTTTGCCTCTACTGTGTTGGATAATAATGACCTTAAAGGACTGTAAAGTAACAAAGGGAGAAAAATGCCCAAATCCTTAGTCTTGCGTATGTTGAGGTTTCTAGTGTATTAGGGTCTGTGGCCAGCTGCCTTTTTCCAGTAAGGATAA
Organism: Chroicocephalus ridibundus; assembly: GCF_963924245.1. Classification (NCBI taxonomy): domain Eukaryota; kingdom Metazoa; phylum Chordata; class Aves; order Charadriiformes; family Laridae; genus Chroicocephalus; species Chroicocephalus ridibundus. The sequence goes on from NC_086287.1 coordinate 16,811,527, forward strand.
GGTGCTGATGAGAGGCTACAGACCTGCAACAGGAAACTACATAAAATGGTAGTGCGAATACCACTGAGAGAGAATAATGCTGCTGGGGAGACTGTAATGGATTATGCTAGGAAACAGCCCTGAAATCGTGCCATGCAGTTTTCTTTGAGAGAGAAGTATTAGCAGAGCTGATCTGAATGTGGCACAGCGTGTTCTAGTGACTGCTGCAGTGATGCTGATGTGAAACCCCACGTTCAGCTCCACGTCACTGAAGTCTTTGGCAAAGCTTTGGCAGACTGAAATGATGAAAGAGCAAAGCTTAAGTGCAGAGCCCTTTTGCCATTAAGTTTTTCCATGTAGTATTTTACTTAACTCATTTCGGAAATGGGCTTGTAAGACTTCTGCTGAACAGAATGCTATGCTGCTTCCTAGATCTTCAGAGTAAAATATCCCATCTTGCTGCTGTTTCTTTAAAGAAAAAAAAAAAGTATGTGAATTTAAGTGCTTAGAATTATCATTTTGTGACACTTAGTAGTAGTGCGATAGCTGATGCAGGTTACTGTTTGAAGTTTGATGCAGGGCCCAGCAAATATTACAGGTATTCTAAACCACATGAAACGTGCATATCAACATTGGAAAATACTATTTTACATATCAATAGTAAAGTCAGTCAGACTATGCAGTTACAGCAACCATACCAAAGATGTAATTTTTTGATAGGTGTATGACAGTATTTTAATAGAATGTAGTCATACTTGCGGCATCCTTAATCTCTTGAGAAATTTAAGGCTGTAGGGTGAACCTGTACAGAGGAGTGATAGTGACTGCTGGGGAGAAGAATGCAGCAAGTATCAAAAGGCTTGTTGATGTGAGACTGGTGACAAAATTAGCATGGTGTTGAAGCAGGTATAACATTAGTCCCTCGGACTTTGGGGGAGAGGGGTAGGAAACTGGCCAGCTGCAATCAAGTGTACAAAGCATTGTTCGAGCCTTGGGCAAAAACGGCCACAATAAGATCAGGAGTGTAACAGGGCCACCTTATCTTTAGCACAGAGAACTGAAAATCCATGATTTTTTACATACCTAGTATCCTTTCCCTTTCTGAAATGACTTAACATCTGCCATTCGCACTGAAGAAGGGAATTGCTGCCAAATGCCAGAGGAGATTTGGAATTTATGTCATTGCTTAGCTTGAGTATTCTGAACTTGAAAAACCAGTAAAGGAACGTTAAAACAGGAAAATTTGGTTATCAGCTTAAATGTAAGATTTGGCTTCTTTTATTGGAGCAAAAGCAGTATCAGCAATATCATTAGATGAATTGTTTAGGTAGCTAGCGATATCTTGTTTAAATAAATTTGCAGATTGCGCTGACAGAGGGGAGCATGTTTATCTGGAATGTTTCAAAAATGATGCAGGCATTAACGAGTAAATGTGGGGTTTAATGCTTTGATGTAGAAAGGAGTAGTGAAAGAGTTACAGCAAAAACAATTATACTAATCAGCTCAACTGTATGTTTTTAATAGCTCCTTATAGCCACAATGGCAACGTCATCTGAAGAAGTGTTACTGATTGTAAAGAAGGTACGTCAGAAGAAGCAGGATGGAGCTCTCTACCTTATGGCTGAAAGGATAGCATGGGCACCTGAAGGCAAAGACCGATTCACAGTCAGCCATATGTATGCAGACATAAAATGTAAGTGAACACTTTTCCTATTCCAGCTTAGTAAACAGTATTTTGAGAAATGTTTAAATGCAACCCAAAGCTTCTTTGCTGGAAAACACCAGTAGGTGAGTTAGGAAGGTTGCAAGTATCTGGAGCTTTGACTAGGTTGTTCTGTGTAGCAGCAGAGATCAGGACCATGGTGAAGTATCACCAGTTTATTAAGGATGCTACTGCAGAACTTCTGTAGTCTTCAGATGTTTAAGTTATACTGCATTTAATAGTAACTTTTGATAAACTTCTGCAATAAATTGAACAGAAAAATAATCTATGCCATATGCTTGTGGAGGGAAGGGTGGGAGGAGGGTTGAGAAGAGTATAGCATTTTCAGGGTCTAACACAGAAACTATCTGGCATGTCATCTGTTAAAACTATGCAGCTAAAGCTGTTTCAATTTTCATATAAAATGGACCTTGCTGTTTTATTTTCATCCAACAGACCATAGCTTCAGAAGTGCTAGATCTGTAGTTTGGCCTAACCGGTAACATTCCGAATAAGTGCTTGCTGTTGCAATAGCAGAGTACTTGCAAGTCAAAACTGAATAGTAAACGTCTATAGCGTGCTGCCTTTCTGGCTCCAGTTAGTGCTCATATTCCACGTGCTGTAGTGCCAAAGAAGGAATAATAAGAAAGTTGTATGTGTCACTTTGTAAAAGTTTAGTGATTATTGCTGTTTAAAGTCATATACAAGTATCGCAGCATGATCAAAAGTGTGTGTGATGAATCAGAACTAATACGCTGTTCTTAAATACGAACGTGATAACAAATTTAAAAGCTCGGTTCACCTGTAATAGTCAACTTTGTGAAGGTTTTATTTAGCTATTAACTTAAGTTTAAGCAGGTTATATTTTAAATATTTACATGTATAGTCATTGAAGTCTTTTTAACGTAGATGAAAGGTGTTCTTTTTTTTCATCTAAAATTGAAAAAAGGCGGGGTGGGTATTTGTACATGTGTAATAGAGACAATGATTTAGTGGTGACATCTCGTTCTGGTTCTCCCACTTGCACTGAAGAAAGGGGTAGAATCCAAAGTCAGTTTAGTGCCATTTGCACTGCTACGCTGAAGTCCATATAACACAACAGTCCATAAACGTAGTTGTTCTAGCCTCTGCTCCCTCTGGTTACAAGAAAGGAAGCAGGAGTTAGGTTTTTCGTATGAGTCACAAGGGTGTAATAGCACCTTGGAGGCCTTGGGGATCGACTTTGGGAGTACTAATGGCTAAATGTACGTACCACACCACTTGAAACCAGCTGTCAACAGAGGTGCTGTTACCCGACCCTGCATCTGCTTTCTTACCACTTTTGTGCGGGAACTGGTCCAGCTGGAAAAACAAAAGGGAGTTACTTTTCAGTGGATCAGTTCCTTGGTTCGGCTTGCTGCACGAACGCTAACACTTGTACAAGAAAGGCAGCAGGAGGAAGTGCAAAGGGGGAATGAGGTTGTCACCTTTCAGCAGCACCTGGATTGGTACCAGGTTAAAGTGTCCAAGTGATGACAATCGAATTTGTAGCAGTTCTCTTAATGGAGAATGCGAAGATGAATTAGGGCTCCTGAACAGTAGCTGAAGGATACTGAGCAATGGGCTACTGGTGTCTGTGTCTTGTGTTTTAGAGACAAGGTGCAGGGTTCAAACTAATTTAAGGGGAAGACTGACTGTTACACTTTCATGGCTGGAATTCACACACAGGATAATAGTATTTAATTGGATGACTGCTTATAAGCAAATGTTCTAGTGAAGAGAGTTTCTTGTATAAGCTCAGTGTCTGTTGCTAATTAATACTTTCTGTGTAATCTAGGCCAGAAAATCAGTCCAGAAGGTAAAGCTAAAATTCAGCTTCAGCTAGTATTGCACGCAGGGGACACAACCAACTTTCACTTCTCCAATGAAAGCACAGCAGTGAAGGAGCGAGACGCGGTAAAGGATCTTCTTCAACAACTGTTGCCCAAGTTCAAAAGGAAAGCTAATAAAGAACTTGAGGAGAAGAACAGGTAAAGGGAAAGGAGCCTTAAAGTTTTTTGGGCTTATCTATAGTGTATTTCTGCTGACAGTTGTTATTGCCACATTGTTACTGCTACGACACTTGTTTCCCTAGTAAAAATCTTCGGCTTTCAATTTAGAGGCAGTTCCTTGAGGCTTACGTAACTGTAACATGTTGAAACTATACTTGTGTTCTCAGTGACATGTCTTGAGGTGTAAAGGCAGCCAGCCCGGCTGCCACCCCGTCTTTGTTATCCATGGCTATGAGATGAAAGCACCTAACTGGCAGTCCGTCTCTTTAGTCTTCTTAAATATATATGTATCGGTTAGAAAGGCTGCTTGAAAGACTTTTTTTTTTTTTTTTTTTTTTTCTTTTCCGGAAGTTATCACCTTCCTTGATTTGTGATTTTTTTTTTTTTTTTTTTTCTTCCTGTATAACCTCTTCCCCCTCAAATCTTCTTTCCTGGTGTTTTTTTATACTCTACTAAATTGCTAGGTATTTTCATGCATCTAACTTGAGATGCAGTAGTTTGTTATTTGGCATATGAGATGTTTATTCTAAAATATATTTTGAGAAGATGTTTAGGACCTAAGTCCTTTTCCCAAAAGGGCTTTTAAAATACGCTTCCGTTCCTTTAAAATGTTTGTGTTAAACCAGTCTACGTAGCCACAGAGCACCCTTCTCTGCCTCTCCCCAGATGAGTTTCACTTCATTATAGCATCTGCTGTGAATCCTGTATCTGCTAGCCTCTGTTTCCAAAGACTGGTCTAGCTTTGAACTTAGGTAAGTTAAAGCTAGAATTTCAAAACATAGGAGATTTCCCAGCAGAAGGGCGAGAACACTTGTGCTGGAGCTCTTACACATCTAGGATTAACTCGTTCCAGTACTGCAGTGACCACTAGGATCTACAGCAGCGCAGACTGCTTTGGCACTGTTAGCATACTAGTTTCTTTATGCTATGGGCCTTATTTCTGACAGTGTACATGAGCAGCCTTAGCTCTGAATCTTTGTATCCTTAAATGCAGTTTTACAGTATTATGCCATGTGCCATTAAGAGCTTTTCCAGTTACAGAAAAGCCAGAATCTCTGCACATACTCAGGCATAGTCTGTTCTGTTGGTAATTAGAAGTCCAGGTCTAGTGATGGGGCTTCATTAGCTTAATTTGCAACAGATGGGGCAAAAAAGTTTCCACCTGTTTTGGAAGGGTACTTCATCCACGATCCCTGTGGCACTGCCTCCCATTTATTGATATGTGGGGGTCAGGTATGTACCAAAATTCCAAGTTTTAATGAAATAGTTAGAATAACAGACTGCTTCCTGCTGCGCTAATGAGTAAGAATTGCCACTAATCCATATTTGTACCAACAAGAAAAACTGGAAAAACCTTAGTGGTTAAGACATAATAGGGATGTTCTGCCACAAAGCTTTCACTTCCACTTCATCCTTAGAGCAGCTATAGACTTTCATTCAGTCCAGAATGCACTTTATCCATGTTCTTCCCTAGACCACATACTATGTATTCATAAGATGTCTTTTTTGTTTGTTTGTTTGCAAATGATCCAGACCCTGAGGTACATGCTGAAGAGTGTTTAGGTTATTAGCTGATTGTGAACACACATGCAAGTTTCCCTGAAAGTACCCTAGTGGGTTTCAAATTAGGTATACAGCTGTATGAAAAGCTCCTTAAACATGAATTAACTGAAGTTTCGGGTGCATACACTCTTTGCATTTTGGATAGTAACAGTGATACTGAATGTTTCTGTAGCACTTGTGCTACATGTGATAGTTAAGAAACCAACAGAAACTTAAATGAACAAACAACTCGGGATAATGTGTGTTTTAAGGTATCTTATCCCATGCATGTTTTCTAATCTGTATGCTTGCACTAGAATAGAGACCTGTAGCTACTGAATTTTAAGATCTTAAACAAGGATTGCATAGTGCTGAAATTTCTTCGCCCCCCGCCAAGACCTTTGTTATGGAAGTTCAAGAAAATTCATTGTGCTTTTACACTTCAGGAGACGTCAGTCCTGGATGTGCAAAGACACAAGAGCACCACAGAACATTTTAGGACAAGATGTTAATCCCACATTAACTTTTTCCTAGTCATTACTGTTTTCTAGCATTTAATGCTATTCCTTAAACTTTTTTTTTTTTTAGTTCTTTAAGTCTTTTGAAACAAATATAGCTATTGAGGCTGGTTGTTTACACAGTCTTGTTAAGAAATACACAGCATTTTGAAAGAAAAGTTGGTTTCTGTTCCTTTTGTGAACTCATGTTAGTTATGGAAATCCTAGTGATTTATTCTGCAGCGTTTCAATTCTATTCAATACATTCTTTTACCAGAATGCTGCAAGAAGATCCTGTTTTGTTTCAGCTCTATAAAGACCTTGTTGTGAGCCAAGTAATCAGTGCTGAAGAATTCTGGGCCAACCGTTTAAGCCTGAATGCAGGGGATAATTCTGCAGCACCTAGCAAGCAGGATGTGGGCATCTCCGCAGCATTTCTGGTACGTTGAACCTCTAATTTTAAGGGGTTTAGAGCAAACAAATTGAGGAAAGTGAGAGTTCTGCTCATATACTTTCTTCCCGTGTACTTTAATGTTGTTCTTTCCTGGTTCCTCAACATCTCTCTGCATGTTTGTTAGACTATCCCAAGTGTAAAGGAGAGGAAAAAAGAAGTTCTACACAAATATGCAACCTCAAAACTTTGTCAATTTAAGATGCTCAATTTGGCCTTTAAATTGACAGCAGGCAGATGGTGTTTATACTGCTGCTCTGCCTTCCATAAAATAGGAATAATGGTGAACCTTCAGTCACTAGATTACAGTGTATTAACTCTATAAATTAAAAAAAAAAAGTATCTATTGCAGCATTGATATGCATAAATGAAGCTGCAAAGACTTTCCGCACAAAAAGTTTTATGCCCTCCCCAATTTCTTTAAACCAGTACATGCTTTCAGCTACTTGAAGAACAATGGGTGTATCTGAAAGCTTGTTTCATCTCTCTTTCCCCAACTTTCAGTTATGTTCCCCATTTGTAGAAACCATGCATCAGTAATCTCAGTGCAGTCTAAAAGTAATCCAGGTACAATCTTCAGATTCCTCCCACAGAGACACGTTTCTGCTTCGGCAACAAAATTCGTACAGATTATGACTCTTTAGCTGGAATCCCGTTTCTACCTTTGTAATGACTGTGTACACGTCAAGGGTTTGGGAGGGAAAGAGGAGGTGGGAGTTGTTTTCTGACTTAACTGCTGTACAAGGACTTGTTTTTTCCCCCTAGAAATACCTCCGTCAGTTACCAAATGAACCTGATGGCTCTGATTTCCTGTCTCTCGTTATTCTTACGCATTAACATTTAAAAAAAACCCAGCCAAACCCGAACCTTCAAAACTGAAGCTTTCTTAAAATAACTGGTTGTGTTTGTGTACTTCGCATCTGTGAAGAAAACTTCAGATATTTGTGTGTCCTAGTTCAAGTTAAAATAACTGTCTGGCTCTGTTCAGAATGAGTGTTTCCCTGGGAAGGTGATACAAAAACTAGAATTTAGGTATACAGAAAAAGGAAGAAAAGGAAGCAGCATACGCAATCATGTACTTTTTCCTGTTACTGAGAATTGGACTGAGCTTGCTTGCTCCAGAGCTTCCTAAAGAGATCACTGAGATCTAACTTGCAAGTTCTAACGAAGGCTTACTCTCAATTTTTAAATTTGGTGTTATTTATCAATTATACTGAGGTGCTTTTAGTGTATAAGAAAATAAGATCTAAGAGCCATAAATCCTTTTTTGTCACTTCATTATTATCACTGATTATTCACTAGAATTGTTGAATAAACAACAAATGATTAGGCATACACAATAAGCATGCCGATTTTTACTTTGAAACAAGGGTATATTAAACAAAACATACCGTATTTTGACTGGTAGGAGTGGTCTTTGCTTTTTGTCTTCTAAAGCTTACAGTCTATTTGTTGAATCATCCCTTAAGTGGCAAGTATAATAAAGCAATTAATGCATGTTCTTTCATTTCTCATTCTAAAAATACCTATTTATGATCAAATATGCTATGGATTTTTGGAGGAGGAAGATCATTTTATCTGCAGCAGAATTTGATTGCGAGATGCCATTTTTTTTTCCTTCCCAGTTACAGAAGGCATTCAGATATGACTGATTTTCCTCCCTCTATGCTTTTTCTTAGGCTGATGTACGGCCTCAAACAGATGGCTGCAATGGTCTGAGGTATAATTTGACTTCGGATATCATTGAATCCATATTTCGAACATATCCTGCAGGTAAGAAGAGTGATTTACGTAACAAATACATGCATTTAATATTTGTTTTTTACTATCTTACAGTGGGAGGACTAGGATGTTAGTCTGAACCTGGAAGTATAAAGGACCATATCTTCAGTCTTCTGGATGATTTTCCCTGTCTTGTCTGAGGGATGGAAAAAAGCATGTGTTAAAACATGCTTTTGAAATGAAAACTTGATTTCGTTAAATTAAAACATTTTAACTTGTTGTGTTGACTTTTTTTTTTAAATTGTGAGTAGTTTCTTGACTCCCATGATACTTTCCTACTCAGCATTTCAATTAATTGTTATTTTTCATTAAATCACCTTTGGGAGGAAAAGATTGCCATTGTTCCCCAGCACTATTGTTGAACACTTAACACCAGGTCATTTTGGCCCCAGGTTAAAAAGACTAGATCCACTCTGAGAATAACTAGAACTCTGGCAAATCAGACTTCTTGTGTGTGTGCAATTCAAATTGAAGTATTCACACTACGGTTACATGTATTTCTTTTCAAAGCATTAGTTAGCGTTGCAGGGCAGAAGAGAGTACCTATTTACTCACGCTTAACTACTGCATTCCCTTACATTTAATTGGCATAAATGAAGGCAGCATTAGACAGAAAGTAAGGAAGCACGCAAGGAAATTTTAACATAAAATACCACATTAAGATTTGCGGAACAGTGTGTAATTATTATCGGTTTTTTTCACAGTAAAAATGAAATATGCAGAAAATGTTCCACATAACATGACCGAGAGGGAATTCTGGACACGATTTTTTCAGTCTCATTATTTCCATCGGGACAGGCTCAATACAGGCTCAAAAGACCTCTTTGCGGAATGTGCCAAATTGGATGAAAAAGGTAAGCTTTTTGACTTTGTTTCTGCAGTAGGCTGCTACAGTCTTACATATATCATAGAGCACAACACTCAAGGTATAGCTAGTAAACCTAGCAAAGCTGAAGTAAAAAGTTTTCTTTATGTCCGTTTACTGGGCATCTTGTTTGTTGAACTGTAAAATGAAAGCTACAGATTGTCACTGAAAGTTAGCTATCACTTTGCTATTCTTAGCATGTTTGATAGTGAGTGTATTTCTTGAAACAAATTAGCCTTTGGAATCATAGAATGGTTTGGTTTGGAAAGGACCCTAAAGATCCTCTAGTTCCAACCCCCCTGCCATGGGCAGGGACACCTCCCACTAGACCAGGCTGCTCAAAGCCCCATCCAGCCTGGCCTTGAACACCTCCAGGGTTGGAGCATCCACAGCTTCTCTGGCCAACCTGTTCCAGTGTCTCACCACCCTCACAGTAAAGAATTTCTTCCTGATATCTAATCTAAATCTACTCTCTTTCAGTGTAAAACCGTTACCCCTCACCCTATCACTACACTCCCTGATGAAGAGTCCTCCCCACCTCTCCTGCAGGCCCTTTTTAGGTACTGGAAGGCTGCTGTAGGGTCTCCCTGGAGCCTTCTCTTCTCCAGGCTGAACAACCCCAACTCAGCCTGTTGTCACAGGTTCATGTGCTCCTTATGTTGGGGGCTCTGGACCTGGATGCAATACTCCAGGTGGGGTCTCACAATAGTGGAGTAGGGAGGGAGAATAACCTCCCTCCACCTGCTGGCCAAGCATATGGTTGGCTTTCTGGGCTGCAAGCACACATTGCCAGCTCATGTTGAGCTTCTCATCAACCAACGCCCCCAAGTCCTTCTCCTCAAGGCTGCTCTCAATCCATTCTCCACCCAGCCTGTATTTGTGCCTGGGATTGCCCTGCCCTGACCCATGTGCATGACCTTGCACTTGGCCTTGTTGAACTTCATGAGGTTCACACAGGCCCACCTCTCAAGCCCGTCCAGCTCCCTCTGGATGGCATCGCTTCCCTCCAACATGTCGACCACACCACACAACTTGGTGTCGTCGGCAAACTTGCTGAGGCTGTGCTCAATCCCACTCTCCATGTTGCCAACAAATGTGTTAAAAAGCACCGCTCCTGATACCAGCCCCTGAGGAACACCACTCATCACTGGTCTCCACTTGGATATTGATCTGTTGACCACAACTCTTTGAGTGTGGCTATCCAGCCAATTCCTTATCCACTGAGTAGGATGTAAGATGAGACAAGGATGTCATGCGGGACAGTGTCAAATGCTTTGCACAGGTCCAAATAGATGATGTTCTTCCCATATCTGTCAATGCTGTAACCCCATCACAGAAGGCCACCAAATTTGTCAGACATGATTTGCCTTTAGTGAAGCCATGCTGGCTGTCACCAGTCACCTCCCTATTTTCCATGTGCCTTAGTATACTTTCCAGCAGTACCTGCTCCATGATCTTGCCAGGCACAGAGGTGAGACTGACTGGCCTGTAGTTCCCTGGATCTTCCTTTTTAAAATGGAGGCTATGTTTCCCCTTTTCCAGTCAGTGGGAGCTTCATTGGACTGCCACAAGGTCTCAAATACGATGGATAGTGGTTTAGCAACTTCATCCACCAGTTCCCTCAGGACCTGCAGATGCATCTCGTCAGGCCCCATGAATTTGTGCACCTTCTGGTTCCTTAGATGGCCTTGAACCTGATCTTCTCCTGCAGTGGGCGATTCTTCATTCTTCCAGTCCCTCCCTTTGCCTTCTGTGACTTGGGTGGTGTGGCTAGAGCACTTACCAGTAAAGGCTTAGGCAAAAAAGTTATTGAGTACCTCAGCCTTCTCCATGTCCTGAGTAACCAGGTCTCCCATTTCCTTCTGGAGAGGGCCCACATTTCCCTAGTCTTCCTTTTATCACTGATTTATCTGTAGAAGTTTTTCTTGTTGCCCTTCACATTCCTGGCTAGATTTAATTCTATCAGGGCTTTAGCTTTCCTAACCTGATCCCTGGCTGCTCAGACAATTTCTCTGTATTCTACCCAGGCCACCTGTCCTTGCTTACACCCTCTGTAGGCTTCCTTTTTGTGTTTGAGGTGCTTGAGCTCCTTTGTTCATCCATGCGGGCCTCAAAAGTGGAAAGCACTAGAAATGCTTTTTATCACAACTCATGCAACAGTAAATCTGTAATAATTTCACGGAATCATGGAATCTTCAGAGTTGGAAGGGACCTCTAGAGATCATCTAGTCCAACTCCCCTGCTAGAGCAGGATTGCCTAAAGCACATCCCTCAGGGCTGCATCCAGGCGGGTCTTGAAAATCTCCAGAGAAGGGGACTCCACAACCTCCCTGGGCAGCCTGTTCCAGTGCTCTGTCACCCTCACTGTAAAGAAGTCTTTCCGTGTATTTGAACGGAACTTCCTATGTTCTAGCTTGTGCCCATTGCCCCTTGTCCTGTCGCTGGGAACCATTGAAAAGAGCCTGGCTCCGTCCTCCTTAAACCCACCCTTCAGATACTTGTAAACATTAATCAGGTCCCCCCCTCAACCTTCTCTTCTCCAGGCTAAAGAGTCCCAGCTCTTTCAGCCTTTCCTCATAAGGGAGGTGCTCCAGTCCCATAATCATCTTGGTTGCCCTACGCTGGACTCGCTCCAGTAGTTCCCTGTCCCTCTTGAACTGGGGAGCCCAAAACTGGACACAGTACTCCAGTTGTGGCCTCACCAGTGCAGAGTAGAGGGGGAGAATGACCTCCCTCGACCTACTGGCCACAGTCTTCCCTATGCAGCCCAGGATGCCATTGGCCTTCTTGGCGACAAGGGCACACTGCTGGCTCATGGATAATTTGCTGTCTACCAGGACCCCCAGGTCCTTCTCCTCAGAGCTGCTTCCCAGCATGTCCGCCCCTAACATATACTGGTGTTTGGCATTCTTCCTTCCCAGGTGCAGGACCCTACACTTGCTTTTGTTGAACCTCATTAGGTTCTTCTCTGCCCAGCTCTCCAGCCTGTCCAGGTCACGCTGGATGGCAGCACGGCCCTCTGGAGTGTCGGCCACCCCTCCCAGCTTGGTATCATCAGCAAACTTGCTGAGGATACACTCTGTCCCCTCATCTAGGTCATTAATGAATATATTGAACAAAATTGGTCCAAGTATTGACCCCTGAGGGACACCACTGGTTACAGGCCTCCAACTGGACTCTGTGCTGCTGATCACAACCCTCTGAGTTCTGTCACTCAGCCAGCTCTCGATCCACCTCACTGTCACCTCGTCTAGCCCATACTTCCTCAGCTTCCTAATGAGGATGTTATGGGAGACAGTGTCAAAAGCCTTGCTAAGGGCAAGGTAGATAACATACTTTTTCCATAATTTCCATAACATACTATCATGCTAGATCGATTATGCTCTACCATCAGTTAATATGGAATAACTTTGTTCACATAAAGCGTTGTCTTGTGGTATGTGCACAAATTACAGCAGGTATAGCTTTTGTTATAGATCAGTTTTTAGTAACAGACAAATACAGATCGTGTTTAAGATTTTTCAGAGGAGTTGCCATCCCTGTTCTCTGTCAGCCATTTTAATCTGAAATCTTAGAATATTATCTGACTTAAGTTTTTATTGAACTTCTGAGGTAGGTTTGTGATGATACAGAAGTGTGGGGAGTTGAGATGACTTAACACCATTCCTTAACACATATTCTGACTAATGAAAGCATTCTATTAGGAATCCACAGCCCTTCACAAGTAAAAGCTATCGCCGGATATAAATTACCATTCTACCCAAGACAGGGCAGCAAAACAGTGCTGAAATTAGAAGAAACACACAATTAAGGCTTCCCAGTTACCACTAACACAACTAATATTACTGTATCTTCAATTATTTATTTTTTTACTAAACAGTATTCAGTGATGTGTAGAAGTTGATGAAAACTGTGCTAATTACTAGGATGATCTTTTACAGTTATTGTAAACTTGCCAAGTTTATTGTTTATTTTAAATAGAACTTTGAAAGGGGTTGAAAGTTGTAGTCACAGTGATACTTGGGCATCTGCAGAACCTCTGTCTTCTCCTTTTAAAGGTTAATTACAATCTAATAATCCCACAATTATTCCTATTTGTTTAGATACAGTTTTTCATGTTTTTTTCTTTGTTTTATACAGGGTTAAAAGCAATGGTGTCTCAAGGAGTGAAAAACCCTCTGATAGATTTAACAGCTTTGGAAGATAAAACATTAGATGAAGTAAGTACTCGGCAAACACCCACCCACCCTCCCACCCACCCTTACTTTCATTGAAGGAGAAAATGGGTCCATTTCCTGTTAAAATAACTACAAACGCTAATTCTAAAGCACATCACTTACTAGGCTGCTGCTATGGTTGGGTAGTCAACATTTACACGCTTGTATGTGTGTAAAGAAATTGAAATTGGGCCGATGGACCTGTATATGCCTCAGATGTCTGCCTTAGCGTACTGTGTATAAAAGCAAGACTTCCTTTATTTAAAGAATTATTGCTTCACTTGGATGGCTCTTTTGTCTGAACTGAACTTTCTGGTTTCTTCCTAACTTTTAGAAGCTGTGACAATGTACAGAAGAGTAGCACAAAACAGGAAAAAGTCTTTGCACTTGTTCTGACTTTGAATATTGCTATTTGATTCAGCTTTATTTTAACGACACTTTACAAAGGTTTCTTTGTTTAGCTTTAAATACCATGTTTTGCTAAAAATATGACTAACTTAGACTATTACCTGCCTCCAAGTACAAATTAAAACAATTGTTGTAAATGGTGTACCATAATGTGAAATAACTTATAGATGGACTTTTCTGCATTTGATTTAACTTAAACTGTTGAGTTGTAATTAATAATGATGCTGCATGTCTAAGTTGTTTGGGTTTTTTCCTGGTAAGATTGTACAAAGCTAAGTCTGAAACTGGACTAGGAGTTTAGGATAGGTATGTTTGAAGTGCTGTGCAAACTGCCCTAGTTTGCTTTTGAGACTGGTTAACTGCAAGCATGAAACTGAGCATGGGGTAAAGTGAGTTGCCTTCAGCCACCTGGTAATGGGGGAACGCTGCCAACGTTAAGGCTTGAGGTTTTTTGAATTCCTAGTGGTATCACATCCTCCTGACAGGTGTCTTTTAGCCTGTGGGCTGCTAGTGTCCCACAAGATGTTAAAAAGAGGTCAGTAAAACAATTGCTGGGTCTTATTTGCCATCAGTGCCTGTCTGCTTTGTACAGGTGATCCTTCAATTTTTTTTAAGCCATTCTGGTTTTACTTCTAACAGATCATGGTCTTATAAAACTACGTGTTTAAGAATTTTTTTTATTTTCTCCGACACCTCTAAACTGCCAAGTGCTAGCAGAATAGTCTGTGGAGTTTCTTCAAAGTACATAAAGTAACGGTAGGGGGAGGTAGGAAATTACTGCTTCAGATGATGATGCAGTAACACACAATAAAGTTCATAGGAGGTGGCACCTGGGCTTCTTGACTCAATGGAAAACAGAATCATCTTTGTGGTTTTGGGGCAGGAGGTACCTAATGTTGTTTTCTTTGTAGGGCTATGGTGTTGCTCCTGTGGCCTCTACATCAAATGCCTCAAAATCCGCTAGAGAAAGTAGTAATGCTGCCATTATAAAACGCTTTAATCATCATAGTGCCATGGTCCTTGCAGCTGGCCTCAGGAAACAGTAAGTTTCAATGTTGTGTAAAAGCTTTTTTGTAACAAATTTTAAGGAATTTCCAAAAGGAAAATATATCTTCAATTACTCATCCAACCTTTTATTAATTTTTAAGAATGAAGTATTTTTCTCTAGAAATGAAAATACCTTTAGGTTCCATTTGACTTTATAAAAGTTCTTCAGAGCTGTCTGAGATGACAAACGCCATTTTTAGCTGAGTTGTTATGGTACAAAGCAGATCAAAAAAGGAGAGGATGTGTCTGCCTTAGTTTTGTGGTCCCGGGGAAGGCTGCAGAAGTAGTATTCTGCAGAAGTAGTGTGCAGGGAGTTCCTATTGCCTGCCTTCCAGGAGCAGGTCTGCTGGGGCTTCCTGTAGTGGCTGTGCATGGACATAAGTAAATGAGGAAGCAAAAGAACAGCGTGGTGTGGGTGGATCAGATGAAAGATTCCTCCAGTGCAGTACCCTGCCCTGACCAAAAAAATGTATCAGCTGGTTATGTATATTTACAGTAACCTTCAGAAATGAAACTTCTTAAAAGAGGCATGAAACGTGTTTGATGTGAAATCTACTTTACCACTGGTTTATAAACAACTACCAAATGATTACTACTCGCAAATCCTACAGATCTTACCTGTGTGAGATCTTAAGGAAATGCTTCTGTGTAGCTGTGCTCCCTCATGTTGCTCTTCTGTCTTGCACAAATTGAACAGTGGACCTCAAACAGTCTCTTCTGGGTAATGTGTGTTTCTGATTCTTAGTTCAGAAAGAGACAAAACAATAGCTCTCATTCTGAAACAGTAGTATCTCAGGGCTCCCATGGTTCTTCTAATACCTGGTTGTCATAAGTGTGTATGCAAAATGTTTCTAATTTAGTCATGATTTTGCTGTGTCCCACTTGCATTGTTGGCATGCTACTATTTCTGAAGAGAGGGAGAAGCACCCTCCCCCGCTGTTGAATTTCCCCCTTGACAAACAGGGTTATTTGAAGAGGTTGTTCCTTCTATCTAGATCAACTTTTAGAAATGAAGACATAAAGGGAAAAAAGTTGATATACAGTATATGAACATGTATATAATTTTTTTGAAACAGATGTATTTACTTTGTCTCTAGCTTATATCTTAAGTTTCCTGTGAGGTGAATTCTTCTTAATGCTGTTTCTCTATTTTAAGAGAAGCACAAAATGACCATTACAGTGAGACCAGCAGTACGGATGGAAACTCCAGGGATTCAGATTTCTTTCAGCCACCAATTAAAAAGGTATAAAGTTAGCTGATGTAATTCCAATTGAATGGAACTGGAAGCTCTGTCTCAAAAGATTGATGAGAGTTCCTTATTTGTTTTATGATGCATCTGAAGTGACACTTATGTAGCTTTGCTTGTAAGTATATAGAATAAGAACCTGAGGGCCTGTAAGGAGCTTTGTACCTCTGTTAGTAAACACAAATAAATTACACCTGGAAGTATTGTTCTGTTTATCTCTTCAGTAGTGCCCAATGAAGGTAGAAAATTTCCAACATGCTTCTGATTGGACCCAGAAATCTGGTTCTTTCCACTCAGTGCAGTTCTATTTTTGCCTCCCTCCCCCTTTTTTTTTTCCCCAAATACCTGAAAACTTCTAGAGAACATCCATCTGAAAGAGATAATGGTGTTCAAGCACCAGTATTAACCTGTGAAGCATATTGTTTGCAGAGGGGATGATTAAACTGGCACACGGCCAGTTTAAGGTCAGAAGCTGAAGCGAGGTTAAACAAAGCGTAGTGATGCCCAGTGCACTGAAATACAGGGCAACAGCCTGTTTTAGACTAACCGTAGCAGCTAACAAGGTAGAAGAGAGTACTGTAATTGCTACAAAACTGAATTGAATACTCTTGCTAGAGTTGACAGCCTAAATAGAAAATGCCAAGAGGACTCAAAAAACCCCTGTATATTGTGAGAAAAGGTTGTAGAATACACGTGTTGTTAAATGTTGAGGTGGTCAACAGCTTTGGCTTTCCCGAAAGCTATGTTTTTTACTGGGGAGTAAGCAATATACCAGGACTAGAATAAATGTGTTGAGAAGATAAGTGAAAGCGTAGCATGAGAGTAGGAGACTTCAAAAGTAGTTTTCTCACTGTACAAATCTGATATCACTGTGCCTCTCGCTGCTAATGCTCTAGCTCTGCTGTCACCAAATCGCTTGGGTAGCTATTATGGTTTTAGCCCTACACTCTTACATGCCAGCCATTAAACCATTACTATTTCTGCTAATGCAGAGATAGATGGACATAAACAGAGAGCACAAAGAATGAGTTATGTATAGCAGAGCACTTTTTGGAAGTGGCAGGGACTGCAAGTTTTGGCCAGAATCTGCAGAAAAAGTGGTAGTGCCAAGACTTCCAAATTGCAGACTTTAAAGAATATCGGGTACTGCTCCCTCTGGAGGGTAGACATGAACTATTCCACACTTTCATTTTCTTTAAGGTTTTAGTAACCCTTCCACTCAAACTCAGTGAACTGGAGAAAAAAAAAAAAGCACTAGATGCACCGAATTGTGTCCTCATTAGTAATGTGTATAATCATTTGGCTTATTTTAGGTGAAACTGCAGGAGTCCATTGAATATGAAGATTTATCAAAGAATAATAGCATTAAAACTATTGCACTAAACTTAAAGAAGTCTGATAGGTAAGTTAACAAAATATGCACCGCTATTTCAGCATATTCAATCTAGCAGGTCTCATCACAGCCTACACAGAATCAGCTGATTTAGTCTCTACTGTGCCACACTCCAGTGTGGTTAGACTAAGTTTAAAAACCTAATATGAACTCCTGCATAAACCAACTTCCAAGTAATTCCCCTTTAAATTTGTATTTTGATTTCATCTTGCTTTTCAGCAAGTTTTAAGTCTTTGTAAGCCCACTTGAAGGGCTTTGACATGTAATTTCTGTGAAAGTCTGACAGACTTGTACTCATGATTCAGCACTTTGTGGCAGCTTACAGTGGAAAAATGTATGTATTACATGTGACAATACATACAATTCCAAGGAAAATCCACTCTCAGGCAAAAAAAGCCCAGTTGGGATAGTTTGGACTGCTTGCTGCGCTAGTGTTTTTGTAGTAATAGTCCTCTTGTTTTCTAGACTGTTGAGTTTGAGAACCATAGATATAACTTCAGAAAAGGAGTGATACCACAGGAAAGAGCGCAGTTCCAAATGTCCACCAAACTTCATGTACTTGGTTTCAATTGGAAGTCCTGTGAATTCCTCCATTCTAACGATATTCCTGGAACTAGGTGGCACGGATAGCACTTCTCTTATCTTGCTGCCATATCATCCCTAACCCAGTCTCTTCCTATGTGGCAATGTATTTTACTTTGTCAATAAGTAAGATTTAGATACTCGTGTCAGCAGTTGCAAAGCATCTAAAATTGTCAACGTTTGAAGAACTGTCTACTGAGTTTGGCCTCTGTTGTACCAACACTCCTGTTAATACACTTTTCTCTCCTTTTCTGATCTCACAGGTATTATCATGGTCCAACTCCAATTCAGTCACAGCAATATGCAACCAGTCAGGATATAATTAATTCTTTTCATAGTATTAGGCAAGAAATGGAAGCATATGTACCCAAACTAACTCAGGTATGTAAAAATACTCAAAAAAATTCCCTTCTCGATATTACCATCTTGCTTTCTATATAATCTTGTGTCTCACATCTACTGGAATTTTAATTTTTCAGGGTAAACTTTATTGTCTCCAATAGTTTCATGTTATTTTAGAACTTTAGGCAATACCTTCTGAGCTATTGTGTTTAAAATCTAAACGATAGGAAATGGAGTCGCTGCTGATATTCAGAGTTACGTTCTACTGTTACCATATCATTTTGAGGAAATGGTAAAAGTAGTAAAGCAGGACAGTCGTGCGCTATGAAGCACAGGCTGATGTCACTGATCCCACCCTGTGAAATTTAGGATGTAATCATCTTAGGAGGTCATAGTAAGCAGGCTTGTAACTGAACGGGTCTTTCACTCCTAAATACATGTAGGTAGGATGTTCGATCTCACTGTGGGCTGCACAGAAGCTCTGTCCTGGCAACTGGAGGGCAGCATAGCCATGTAGCCAGTCTCCCCAGCCAGTATCTCAGCTTCCTCTGTTAATCAACCTAGACTTGGCCCTAAGTAAAGCAGCCACAACTGTGAACGTGTCACATTTCAGTATAGTAATTCTCTGTCTCATTTCAAAGTAGCTGCACAGCCAGTTCACATACTAGCTAAAGAAAAGGTTTGTTTGCCTGTAATTAATTGGAGAGCTTTCACTGAAAACATGAGCTGTATCACTTGAAGGTACTATGTCTAATTCTGGAGAAGAGCAGACTCTTCATCAGAGCTTCTGTTGTATCTTCTCAAGTGTATCTTTGCCATGGGAGTTCAAATACAACTTATTTTAAAAAGATTTTGTTGGAAAAAGCGATCTGAAATATTTGTTCCCTCTCTCCCTTCAGGTTCTTTCAAGTGGTGATGCTACTAGCACTATTGCAGTCCTGTCACCTGGAGGAGCACTTATGCAGGGTGGAACACAGCAAGCCATAAACCGTAAGGCTTTAGGATGTATAATACTTTAATCGTATCTTAGTGCATTACACAGCAGTACCTGGCTTGCTGTTTCATCTCCCTCTTACAATATGTTACAGTGATAAAGGAAATTATAGAAACACGTAGCTGGAATAATACTGGGTTACAGCAACAAAAGAAAAACAACCACCCAGCCACACCATGAGGCTGGTACTGGCTACACCAGTACTGAAGCAAGTGAATAAGAAAATTTTACAGACCAAGTGATGAAGGATACACTTGATACTCAGTCCTACAGATAATGGGTTTTGCTTCTTCAGCATTTCTCTTTTCTGATTTTTTTTTTCCCTGTAGTTTGGAAAATAAAGGCATATTCTGGGAAAGCTCTAAGGAGGTGAGGTCTAGATAATTGTCTGGAACTAGGTTTTTTGCGGCCTGCATTTAAGATAGACAGCTTGCTGTGGAAAAGGACAACTTTATTCTAGACTGCAAGGGCAAACCAGACAGCCCCTCCTTCTCACATCTCCATTCAACCACCCCTTTCCCTGTTGTCACATTCCTGCCAGTTTGAGTTCCTTTCTCTTTAGTTTCACAGCAGATGAATCCCTGTTGTCACAAGCAGCGTTTATAACGGTTTTCCACTTTAACTTGTGTTACTTGCTCTGAAGAGCAGCAGAAACTAATTCAGACAGCTGAAAAAGCAAGTATGAGTTCTTTATGGTACTGAAAGGAGTCAGCAGTCGGGAGTGAGGCTTTTTTACTGATCCCAGTTGACATACTGAGTGGTACACTCCACTTTGAGCCTGATCACCATTCTTTTTTTTTAATTTATTTTAAAACCGCCTCATTCTAGAGTTCGCTATTCACTATGCTCCTGTCATCCTGAATGACTGCTTGTGCTTTTTGCCTTTGGTTTTTACAGTTGTGGTTTCTTTCCTGTTCTTGAACCCTGTCGCCCTTTCTTCTTCTAGAGGATCTTGGATACAGTTCCTTGTTCCTGCTTGGATCTTTCATCTTCCACATGCTGTGACCATATTCTTATTGCCAACATAAGAGAGAGAAAATCTTGCAGTATCCACCACGCAGTAGTTAGTACCACGCTGTGAGGAGAACGGGGTGCTGGTCCCAGAAGCAGTACTGCCACACTGTTGGAACAATACAAATATACTGCTTCTAATCCTGGATTAAGTTTGCCCATTCTTTGCCTGGCATAAATCTCCCTTTTTTTAATATGTAAGCTTCCAAGTATATAGCCATAAATAGCGGCTGACCTGACCTAATACTGCTGATGGTCCTCCTTCAGGGGTGAGGCACCTCAGTGTTCCCTCCCAGCCAACCTTTCTGTGATTCCAGTAGAAATGTCTATTAATGAACTCCTTCATCAGCCTTGCATTCTGATTTTCACGTGACAGTTTTTGAGTGATGTGACAATCTTTTTCCTGTTGCAGAGATGGTGCCAAATGACGTTCAGTCTGAACTAAAACACTTGTACGTGGCAGTAGGGGAACTGCTACGACACTTCTGGTCCTGCTTTCCTGTTAACACACCATTCCTAGAAGAAAAGGTAAGGCAGAGCTTCCTAGTGTGGCCCTGGTTGTGATGTGGCCAGATCTTGGCATGACTGTCATTAACTTGGAAGTATAGAACTCGTACATAGGCTTTAAACCAGTGCAGCACTTCCTCATCCCTAAAGCTGAAGGTCACAAAACAATGTAAAATGTTACTTTTTTTTCAGCAATTCTGCTGGTGCTATAGGTTAAAATCAGCCTTGTTGCTGCATGCCTGTTAGCCCCCTTCAGGAGCAGTTGCTGTAAGATAGTTTCAAACAGAATGGTCAGCTATAGTCCAGCTGCAGATTTTTCATCGCCAGTTTAAAACACACAAATTAAAGCCTCCCTTCCCCAACTCTTAAGACGTAACCTCTGCGGTGACAGTAATAATAAAGTTTTCCTTATTCTTCTATCCATTGCAAAAATCACTCAGTCATAGCTTCAAAACAGACGCTGCTTTTTAGAACAAAGTTGCCTTGAAGAAGAGGTGTCTGCCTACAGCCAGGCATCTGATTGTAACTATTTTTCTGTTGCTATTCTTTCTTTTGACCTCATATGCATTATAAAGATAAAAATTTGCATTCAGATATGTTGGATTTTCTGCTGCAAAATGTGGCCTGAAAGTCCATGGTACGGTCTTTGCTTGGAGCAAAAAAAGATGGTTCTGTGAATATCTTGTTATCGTATTTAATGCTAAACTAATAATGATAGCAGTGGCACACTGCACTTCCAGTCATATTGCACTTGCCTCAAAATACGCACTCAAGGATTGTTAGAGACTGATATTTTAACAACTTTTCTTCCTCAAACTATACATAAAGTAGCCCCCAGAATTAGGTATGAGGTGTTTTGTTGAAGAAAATTTGTTAAAGGAAATGAAACTTCTGTACAAGTGATTATAATACTGGTTTCTGTGTCTCTCTCAGGTTGTGAAAATGAGGAGCAACTTGGAAAGATTTCAGGTTACAAAGCTCTGCCCATTCCAAGAAAAGATTCGGAGACAGTATTTAAGCACAAATGTAAGGGGAAAATACTCTTTAATTACGTAGGTGATTATTACTAATTTGAATCGTAATTATCAGAGTATGGTAGCTTTGTTACCTCTTATCCTAGGGCATTTTAAGTTTTTTGTTAACTAGGAAATGGGGTACACAGTTATGCATGTTTTCTCTCCCTGTATAACTTGTGGAGTAATTCCAAAAACTGTCAAGAACTATAATTTGAAGTTACCCAAGTGAGACGATATAAAGGGGAAGTCATGTTTTGTTTTTCACTTCCACCATGAAGTGGAACTTTAGCAACTTCAAAACGGTATCCCACCATGTCAGACGTGAAGTGGTCACAGACTACATACTCGAACAGACAGCACAATCAAGTGTCACTTCCCTGTGACCTGCTCAGCTTAGTAGCCCTCTGAACTGCTCCCTCTACAGATACTTTGCAGTAGAGCCTCAAGGCCCTTTCTCTCTTTATCTGGCATACCTCTTTGATTTTAGTGAGATTACTCTTAGTGAATAAAAGGAAGAATCCAACTGAGTATCTGACCAAAGAAAGGGAGGGGAGGGCATCTGCTTTCCAGTAGGTGGGACATTTTTTTTTCCCTCTTAATGTTTCAGTTGGTAAGTCATATAGAAGAGATGCTGCAGACGGCCTACAATAAGTTCCATACATGGCAGTCCCGGCGTATGCTGAAGAAGACGTGAAAATGCATGCTGTACAGGTTTGAGAGCAAAATCTGCAATAGGTATAGGAGTACAACCTAGCATATGTGCAGATCTTATAGTTGTTGCAGGAAGACCTGCAAGCTGTGGACTTCTGGAAACGATGCTAACTGAACTTGCACATTTTCGAAAAAGAACTGAGATTAAACTTGAAAACTAGGGAAAAAAACCAAGGAAGAACCAAAACAGAAGAGCTGAGGCGCAAAAATATTTAAAAAGACACTGTTTACTGCAGTTACTCAGGAACTGCTTTTGATTTGCGTAAAGAGCTGCTTTCAGAAATAAAAAATTTAAAGAGGGTGTATTAATAAAATCTGTTTTTCTGTCTAATTTTTTTTTATTAAGATGTGTATGGCACAGGGTAGAACTCAAGCGTTTTTCTTCACTGGATTCTGACAGTTTTATTGAATTCTGTTTGTACTTTCTGCAACAGTTTAACAGTGATATTTTAAAATACAGCTGAGACTGTTTTTGCTTCAAACATCTGGGAGAGTGTAGCTGTCAGAAGACAAGCTTCTGCCATATGTTTCCCCACCAATTGGAAGCAAGAGACATTGCACTGAAAGCTGTTGATGGTCTGGGGTCCCTAAAGGCACATGGGGGCAAACTTTTGCCTGAAGTCTTGGATTTTTATGCAGAATTTTTTCAGCCATCGGTTTTGCATGTTTTCCTTTTGAGTGCAAGTGTGTGCTACTGCAGTCTTTTTTTTTTTTTTTTTTTAACGGAGGCATTTGTTCTGAGGAGAGAATGCATTTTTAAAAATGAAGTTAAATAAAGTTTCTTACAAAAGTCATTTATTTTCAATTCTTAGACATTTTTTATTTCTCCTCCTAAATGTGTTTTCCTTCACTCTTCCCTTTTGACTGTTACACTATTTTTGGCGAATTGATAATCATTGCAGAGAGGAAAATCGTGTTATTTACACAATGTCCATAGGTATTGGGAATCTGTGCCATACTTTGTTCCAAATAGAATGAGTTCACAGTTTCAGACCAACTTGTCTTGTATTAAATGTGACTTAAATGCAAAGTAAACCTGTTTTCTATAATATATGCAGTTTAATGACATCCTTGTATTTTGTTGTCATCTTGACTGTACTAAAGCCCAGTATGGGCTACTGAACTTTTTTACTTCTGACAAAACGTGACTGTTAGAGTATAAGATGCATTTACTACAAGGACAAATCAGAGTGACAATACATATTCAAAGCAAGCACAGCAGTGTTCAGTACGGCAGAATAAATTCCCATTAGCCTGCATGATGGCATAATACTAGATTTTGCCACCATTGGTATGATGCTAAAACATGCTAGTAATGATGTTGGGTGGAGAATCCATGCAAATCCCTACAGAAGAAAAGATGCATTTGTATAGCCAAGTCTGTGCTTGTTCTGTGCTGCTGCTGCATTTATGCAAGAGGAGTTTCTTCTTTAACTGATGCGTGGACGTCAGCAGCTTCTTTTTACCCAGTGTTTTGGGATTTTTGTATTATGCTAATATTTTGGTAAAAGCTGAGTTTCAGTTAAATGTCACTGTCTGCACCAAAATTCTGTTTGGAAATGTATGCATATTGTTAAGCCTAGTTTCGCTGTCTGCTTTTGCAGGCAGATGCATGATACCTGCTCTGTGATGTTAATGTGGTTCTGCTACAAGAAGTGACTGGACTCAACAAGAGAGATGCCCATTATTTTTGACAGGTGAAAATGTCACTAGGAATAAACCAGATGTACATACAGCACCTGGGGGATGAGGTGCACCTCTTGTCAAGAGTTACCTCTTGTGATAAATAAACTCTCTAAAATTTAGGCTTAGGGTATGGCTTTATTAAGCCTAATGCTCTTGTAAGTGCAGGCAGCTCCCAGAAAGAAAGGGTAGTTTTGTTCTCCCCCATTCCAGAGCGTTTGATCTGGCAATTCTGTGGCCAAATTTCAACTGTTTAGTGAAAGCTATAACACCTTTCATCATATCAGAGTGCTAGATTCAAGAAAATATGTCTGATGTATATTCTAACTGTGCCTGAAGCTATGAACAACGCATTTGAGTATTAGACTGCACTGAGACTTCATGTTAAAAAAAAAAAAAAAATCAGGGGAGTTTTGAATATGGAACTAATCCAACTTTGATTTGAATCAGTATTTAGTGTTCTTGGAAACACTGGGCAGAATGGTTAGCATGGTGGAAAAGTTTCAGTGCATCGCAAGAGCATTTTACAGTTCAAAGGACTATTGTTTATAATCGTAATGGGGGATGTTGTTGCAATAGCTTTAAGTTATTATAGCGATATCAGGCTATCAAAATGTACCTTAACGAACAGAACTGGGGGGAAGAGGACTATGATGCTAAATTCAACAGTTTTGCCTAGAGACTGTACAGGCAAGGCTGCTATGCACTTCATATTGCTTTTTCAGGTATTGTGGCAATAAGGCACAGGCCCCTCCTAAAAGTAAGGGAGGTAAACTAAATATTCTTTCTTCTACATTGTGTTCCCCTTTTCTGTAGCATGGTCCAAAACCCAGATTCATTCCTTAAGTTTTGAAACTGAATCATCATGCATTATATTACTATTGGAATCTTTATACTGACTTGTATTTTTAATGAGAATTCATAAAACTTGTATCATTGGCATTGATCTAAGATTTGTAGAATAAACCCTACTGAATTCTAAAGTCAAGTCTTCTCTAATGCTTAGGCTGTGTTTTCTGATGTTCAATTAAATGCCAAACAGGCTCCATTCAGGTCTAAACTGGGAGAGCTGTGTATAGCGTTAGCTCAGCTGTCCCTTCATGCTGGTAGAAGAGGTCAGGAGCAAAAGGGTTACAACACAGTTACTGTCAAATTATTTCATTTTTAGGGGCTGAAAACTTTCTGCCACACAGGGAATCTAAACCATTACTAGTGCTACTGTCCCTCTGTTTAAGTCTCCAAGGATTAGTACTCTGCTTGTTCCATATATTGATCCAGCAGCTGTTGGTTTAGGCTCTGTGAACTATTCAAATCCAAGCTTTGCTAGTAATGGAGAAAGGATATCTTAAAGCAGATAGTAACACAAGTCTGTCTCAGCTTATTTGTAGCCTGTGAATTTCAGCAGATGAAAATACTTAGATGCACCACAAAAAAGTCTGGCTTATTTCTCTCTCAACAAGAACTCTACCCCAGTCAAAGACAGGAAGCGACATCTTGCCACTGGAGCCGTTCCTACAAGTAGTGTCTTTGTTGCATGCTCAGAGTAGCTCTCTAAACTATCCTCTTCAGCTTCCTAATGTGACAAAGCACTGACCAAGGCCTTGTGCTTTCCCAGATGGGTGGTTTTCCCCACCACCCCTTTGTTTAAAACACCTTTTTTTTTTTTCAACTATTTTCCATTATTTACACTGTAACTACATCCTTACAACTTCTCTCATCAGCTGTTGTTATTAACTAGAAAGCTTACCTTACCCTTGCCAAAACTCGTATCAAACAGCTGCTTTATCCAGAAAGTCACTTGTGTAAGCAGAGGAGATGACAACAAGAAAGCTTAAGATCCACTTTCCCATTATCCATCCTGTTTCCCTTTCTTAAGGGAAGAGTCTACTCAAGCATTCCTCCCATCTGGAGGTAGTGCATTAAGAGGCTTTAGAGCCTTTGTATTTTAGACAGTTTCAGCGTGTGAGCTGCAATATCCAAACCTGTTTCCAAGCTCTCTACCTTTCAGCAAGAGCTGGAGCTCAATCCAAAGAGAACTCAGCAACTTCAGTTTTAATAGCGAGCAGACATCACTGGTGGTCTAAAGTTGATCCTCCAGAAACCCTGGTAACTAATGGCAGATGTGCTCCTGCAGTAGAGTTTAAAGCCTGGGGAACCATTAAAGTACCTAATCCAATCTCCTGGTCTTTTTCAGGACACTGCACTTCCCCTCAGCTACCTCTGACCACATAATCTCCCCAGAAGTTATCCAAGTCCTTCCCTGTAACACTGAGCGCAAGAGAATTCATCGCTCTCCTTGATAACATCCTATAGATGGAGGATAAAATATCAAGGCTCTTTTGGGCTGTCTGTCATGGAAGACAAAACCCAAAGGTGTGAGATGCAGTCAGAGTGGTTGACGAGACCGAAGGAGCAGTTTGGCCAGAGAGTGCAGTGCCCACTAGAGGGTACAGACCAGAGCCCAGATGCCTCCATGTGTCCAGCCCCAGGCAGCAAGCACCCCGTGGCAGCCCCAGCTTGCTCACTAAGGGAGGGCAGTATGTTTGCACCCCTGCCTCCCACCAGGCCACGCAGTGCCAGTCCACCTTTATTCTGCCCTCCAGGCAGCTTTAGGATCTCAGCCGGGTGGCAGAGTGCCACAACAGTGATGTGAAAAGATGCCTTGAAGAATGTAGCCAAGGCTGGGGCTCTATGCTGGCATTTTCTCAGCCCACGTCCTCTCAGCTGCTGTGTTTCCCACACAATGAACGTCCCCATCCCCTCCAAGACCTGACAGTCCTCTGGTCTTCCTACCCCCACAAAGTCCACACACCCTTCATCCTGGTAAAGCCAAACTACTCTAGTAGTTCAAGTGTGGGCATATCCCCAAGGTAAAAGTGTCCCGGACTTACACAGCCCCTGTTCTCCCTGCCTGCTAAGATCCCCTTTAACAAGGCTGCTTTGTTATTATCTCACCCACAGCCCTCACAAACCACAAATTACATATACAGCTTTGAAAGGCAGTCCTGTCCCGACCCCCCCCCAGCTAAAACTGGACACAATTTTCCTCTCTAGAGCATCAGCATCTGCACAGCCCCACTCCATCCCCTTCCAACCTGAGTTCATTCACAGGCAAAACATGACAAACCATCACTTTATCACGATTACTGCACCCAGCAGAGGCATCCTCAAGCACTGCTGACATCCCCCACTTCCATGCACAACCCTCCTTGAGCAAGCTCTTGCCCTTTGTGCTCACCCATGAGCACCCACCTCTTTGGCACAACACTCTTCACCACATTTTGACATCATGGCCAAGCACCTTGTAGCCTGGGAATCCCAGATCCCGTCCGTATAACCTCCCCAGGACTCAGCTGCCAACACAATTTATGTGCACCCGTAGCTGTGCATTTCATCCGCTAAATCATAAGGGAAAGTGTTGTCCTGCTCTTAGCGACACTTACATCCTCCCTTTTCTACCCTACAACTACCAGTCTGCATCACCTCAACAGGACCCTGATTCCAAGTTGCAGAGAAAAGAGGGAAGGATTTGAGCATACCCAAGCTTAAGCTTCTGTTAAAAAGACAAGATTCGAACACTTTGGGAATTGGCCAGAGATGACCAGACTTCCTGGGGCAGGAGCTGCCTTTTTCTAGGTACTGCACAAGGACTGTTTGTCCTCAGGTGGGACTTCCAGCCTGTCACATGAATCACAACAGCACATTCACTTCCTCCTCGACCTAACCTGCAGCCTCTCCACCTACATCTGGCTGATCCAGATAAAAAAACACGGAGCACTGATAATAACTTTATTTGACATATGGCGTGTCCCATGATCAGAATTGACAGCTCAGATGCAACAGCCCCATGGAGCCACTTCCCTGTAAGCATTCCCCCCCATTTCTACCTTTGCCCTGCTTCTACAGATAGTATGTTAAGGAAATAAGCGCCAAGTTGTAAAGCCATGCGCTTACTAACTGACAACCCCCGAGCCTGGGCACGTCTCCCCTGCCCGCTACCTGCACAGGCACCATGCTCCCCTCCCCTTCCGGCCACGAGCCGATCATCAGGTGAAACAGCAGCAGCGGGACAAGGAGGGACACTGGCATCAGGCTGGTTGGTTTTGCCGGGTGTGCACTCAGCAGGGGCAAAGGTTGCACAGCCAGAACCAGACAGCAGATATCCCAGCTGGTAAGCACCAAGCATCCTGTTCTGCAGGATCAGGCCACACAAAGCATGTCGCTATGAAAAGTGCTTTACAGCAGCGCAGCACGGGCAGGCGGGTGCCCTCAACATGCTCTGTATGGAGACATTATGTCACCAAAAGCAGAATGCTTCCTTTTGCCCTGCAGTCCTGCTGAGCTCAGGAAATTACATCTTCAAAGGCTTTCTGCCTTCCCAACCCTTCAGGCAACTGAATAGCTCCATAAAACCTGGCATGGGCACATCCCCTGCAACGATTCCAAACAACAAGAATTTCGGGAGTGTGGTTGTTGGCACTGTTAGGTTGAGCATGGTACCAAACACACCAAGTATTGTAACTGGAATACAAGGAGCCAGCTGACTAGTTGAAAATGGTGGAATTAAGATGACAGAGACCTTATTAGTAATTTAAGGAGTCACAGCAAAGGTCAACTACCAAACTAGAAGACTGGCTGATAAAGACCACCCATAAGGAATGAGCTCACTCAGACTCCCAAGGCTTGCCTGTCTCACTAGCGCCTCGTCTATCTAAGAAGAAAAGGGGATCTCTAGGTTTTACATGCTGAGTGGATGACTATGGCACTGTTCTGCATGGGACAGATGTGGACAGCAAGGGGACAATTATGGGGAAAGAGAGCACTCCCTCAAAAAGGGACAAGAAAGAGCTCAGTTGGACTCAAAATGCACTTCAAGTAGGAGTCCCGCCATAATTTAGAAATTACATTGATCAAAAGCACACCAGGAGCTATTGAAAATGTAGGAGAGAACAGGTATTCTCCTCTCCAGCCCTCTGGCTAACTCCAATTCACCAAAATGCAACTTCCCCTATGTCAAATTCTGTCACTAGCTCCCAAACTGGCTGTTTTGCAGCAGACAGTGGAGTGCTTCTTTAGGGACCTCAGTGTTGGACGGGGATCCTGGGTGCTGCAGAAATTAAATAGTATTTCCTCGTGGCTTGCCACTCCCTTGGACACAGCTCCTTGACTTATCTTAACCAAAGCAAACATATACAACAGTCCAAAGATGAACACAGAAGTTACTACTAGATTTTGTGATAATTGTTCTTTCTTCATGGCTTGACACTCCCTTGGACAGGTACCGTGACACTCATCTAGGTAGCAGCATCCAGCTCTTACTCTGCTCTACCAGCAGACAAAGGGAAATAGCTGTTCTGTCACCTCTCTGCTCCCCCAACCTTCCTGCAGAAGGCATTGCCTTTTGCGGGACTGGGATGGGAACGGGCCCTTGGGGCCATTTAGTTCCTGGGGGAACTGTGAGGCCAGACAAGTGCCTCGGGAGTGTGGTTGGCAGAGCCTGGCCTTAATCCCTAATCCCCACCCCTGTCAAGTGTGGGCAGTCCGGTTTCCAAGGCCATTCTCCTGCACAGCCTTGCGCACAAGCTCCCCCTCATGCTCAAGCTGGATGAGAGCTGGGACAAATCATTGCCAACCGCCAGACTCCGTATCTTGGGCTCTTTGTCTCAATATGCAAAGCCTGGGAAGAGACGCAGAAGAGGCAGCTAGTTTCTCTGCTGCCTGGGATGGAAGCAGAGGTGACCTAAAGGCGCAGTTCAGTCTCCATGGGGGTCGGTAACTGTTTGATTATGCTTTGAGACCAGACAGAAAAAACCCTCTCACTGCACAGATCTACTTCTCAGGAAATTCACCACACCACACCATTTGACTGCAAGCCCAGGCAGCACCGCCCCACAGCTCTTCGCTGTACCCAAGTGAAGAATGACACAGGCCTATGAAGCACTGGCCTACATTCAAAAATAGCGTATCCCTAGGGAGGCAGGCACGCAAGCAGGAAGGGTGAACGATGCTGACCTGATGCGCAGTCCCCTGGCTGCATCTCGGCAGGCACCGCAGGGTGCAGCTGGTGCTCTGCGGCACAGGCACTCACATACGCAGCCCCCGCTCCTGGGGGATCTGCAGCACGTGTGGGCAGCAAGACACCAGTGTGGCACATAACAGTGCCTTTTGCAGCCTGTTATTGATTTGGCTCCAGCAAGGGCAGCTTTGGAGGCTTGGTGCTCTCCTCAAGACGCAGGCTGCAGCTGGCATCATGCAGCCAGAACCAGGTCCCTGCCAGCAGGTGTGAGGGCTCCACCTTGTCTTGTTGCTTAAAGAAGCCTTTCTCCACAGAAGCGTTGCATGTGGCGGTCTCAACAGCAATAAACCTGACTGTTACCAGGAAATTTTCCACAAGAAGTAGTATCAGATAGAGAAGCTGCATGTTAAAATACAGTGGCTGATTTCCTGTCTACTTGGTTCAATCCACGCTTAAACTGTGGCTCATGGGATGGGAGGAGCATCATGCTTCATGTCTCCAAGTAGGTCTACCCAATACTTCTTTCACCACAGGAAAACTCACAAGAGTGAGGGAAAAAAAGCTCACAAAAATGAGCAGAAGCAGCAATCAGTTTTGTTTCTTTCCTAGTCAGACTTCTATTTAATCCTACAGGACACAGCACAGCCATGCCCAGAAACTCTACGTTCAAATGTTGACATTTTGTTCTCTGCCCCTGCAAGAACGCCTCTCCCCTCCAGCCCTGACTCACAGCCATCTCTTCTTTTTATGCAACACTTCCTGCACAGCCGGCGATCGCCTGGCGCCAGCAAGAAATGCTGCCACATCAGTGCAGAGGCTAGAGAGACACTCCGTTAGTATGACAGCTTCGCTGCTTCTGCACTCATGCTACTGCCTAAATTGAAGTTAGATTATTTCATTATTACTCTCCCCCAAACATACCTCCCTTTTAAATAATAAATATTGAGCTGTCTGAAATCAGAATCTAATGCTATAATTAGACACCCCTAAAGCGCACATTGCTGTGTTACACAACACAGCTCCGAGCTCCTGGGTACCGGGTGAAGCTATAGTAGCATTTTATTCACATCACGAACAAACTCTTAAAGCAAAATCTCCCAAGCGTTCTTGGTTACTGAGCCGTGATTCCAATGACGAAGCAGTCTCAGAGCATGCAAACAGATTTCCCTGGTCTGAAACTAAACCAGAGATGAACTCCAATCACTAGTGTGTGTCAGTCCACAGGACTAGACTACAGTTAGCCAGAAGTAAAACCTCCAGCACAGATACAAAGTGGACGTCATGTCATTAGCATCAACCGTTTGCTCAATATCTGACTCCATTTACTACACGCAGCTTGTTAACACAGACACAGCTGGTTGGTCCTGTGCAAATCTCAATGCCAAGCACTACTGCCAGACCAAGAAATAGCTTTAATTCATTTAAAGGATGAATTAAAAACAAAACCCAAACTCCAAGGCTTCACTGCTCAGCCTCATTACTGCTTTCTCTTCCCAGCAGCAATGGGGCAAGCTCCTGCTTGAACTTGTTCCTACAGCAGCACCAGAAAGCATTGGACTAGTTGCAGTAACTCACATTAATAAACTGGACAAATATTTCATATTACTCATTTTCAGGTCACCAACACAATGACAGCTCTGTCCTTTTTAAAGCAATAGGTGTAAGGAAATGCCATGCTGCCTAAGCACATGCTTTGCAGGAGGCCTCTAGATACTGGTGGCAGCAAGAGCCGTATGGCACGTCAAGACAGCAGCACTGTGAGCTGGAGCCTTTAGCTCTGTATGCAGCTCCCCCACGTATCTGTTATGGTTTATAACCAAGTATTTGCACATCTAACTCCCAGTGGATGCAGCAGGATTCAGATATTTACTGGTTCTTTAAAAATCCAACCCTGGGGCCATCCCGCCACTCAGCTTTGCTAAGCAAGAGCCTAACTGGGTAGCACAGGGCCCAAACTGTGCCAGCTACACACCCAACCTGTACAACTGTTTTGGAATCTGCATCTGCCAAACAGCAGCATGAGGAAAAAAACCAAAGAGTCAACATTTTAGATGTGTCGTTTCCCAAGATTGCCATCAACTGTTAAGAACGTTTATGTAATCAAAACCATCAAAGTCTTTGACCAGTGGTCAAAGACAACCCTTCAGCTGCCCCCAGTCAGCATCAAACTTTCTAAAGAAAAGAGAGGATTACTTAATTCAACCTAAAATTGAGTGCATTCTCCCAAACACAAGTTTTCTGCATTATCTGTAAGATGTGATCTAAATAATTCAAAACTTCACTGGGTCTAGGTCACTGACAGAGGTTTGTTTTTCAGCAAGATGTCCTAGAGAGATTGGCTAATTATTTTTTTTTTTTAAATTGTTGCTGACTTCCAACATCATACTTAAGGACACCCAATAGCAGATGGAGTTGATGAGAAGTAGGTATGATACTGACAAAGGCTAACTTCAGCTTGTCAAAGCTGGGCTCCTTCTCACTCTCACGGAAGATAAAACCATGGCTGCAGAGGAGTCATATCTGTGACTGCTGAAGGTCCACGGGTTAATTTTAAGAGATGTGCAAGGAGTCTCAGGTAAAGCAAGCTTATCTTCCATTTGCAGTGCAAGGATCCACACGCACATCCTAAGGGTCTTCAAAATCACAATGTCTGAAAACCCATCCAAGGATAACAGAGACCAGTTTCAGCTCTTCTAGAGGACAAATCCATGGAATGACTTCTCGCGGTTGATTATGGAAGAAGCCCTAGTGGAAGTGCCACAGCTGCATGGATGATAACCTTTCCGAGCATATCCCAGAACAGCCTTCAGGCTCATTAGATGTACACAGTTCATAGAAGAATTGCGAAGGCAAGTCTTTTTTAACCCTAAAATATTTTTTGCACATTTGCAGCCACTACATCAAGCAGTCCAGAGTACAGTGGTTGACCTTACTTTTGGGTTATGTTGTTTTTACCTCCCCTTTATTTATTTGCATGTAATAATAGCAAGTCACATAGAATCAGGAAATGGAGTCAGCACAAAGTTCAAACTAATTTCCCTATTAATGGCCTTGCGCAACCATTTTTACAGCAGGCCTTTAATGACGTATTTAGTCCGGTTACAAGGTTGCGATTGCAGGCATTTTCAGGTAACTTGGGCAGGTCACCAATACTTTCTGGAAAACAGATTTTCTTTTTCCATTTCTTTATCAAAGGAGATAGCAGTGATTATGCTCATTTCAGAGAAACTAGAAGATGCTATATCCTCAAAAGGACACAAATCGTATGAAAACCAACAATTTGTCTCCATTTGGCACATAAATAATTTCTCAAAGCTGCTTTATCACAAGCAAGCCACTTGCATCCTAGAAATCCAACAAACTATTTAATGTATCAGCCAACATTAAGCATCTACCAACTTTATCACACACCTACATTCAAGATTCCATATGAAATAAACAGTTTATTGCTCTGCTCAAGGTTTCCAGACAGATTAAGTCAATCCGGGGACAATAAGCTTCAAAGAAACACTGTGCAACAGCTTAAAAATGCCATATTTAGAGGAAGTATTGGATGTACAGACATGAAGTACCCAACCTCCAAGAAGCTGATCTCTGTACGATACCTCAAACTGCACATAAGAACTGAGATGTTACTGAGATGTAATATATGTTACGTTTTAGAATCTTAACATTTTATTCCTCACTTCCCAAATCTCATGTCATATGTTCATCACAAAAGCATGGGCAAGGATGAGAGATTTTAGATTAGAATTATCCTGCTTCTGGTAGTGAAGGAGCTCCAACCCTATGGGTCTTGTGCAGAGCTCTGTGGGCCAAATTCATCCCATGCTGTCATATCAACGCTTCTAAAGATTTTATTTTTTTTTTTAGTGCTCTGACTTTAATGGACTTTCTGTAACAGCACTTTTTGCAGAATCAGACTTTCAATACGCTGGATGCCTAATGTCTTAAATGCTTAAAAACTTAACTGTTTGGGAGCAAAAGTCAGTATAACCCCCGCCCCATCAAAATCATTATCAGCAAATAAAACTGAGACAGATATTCTCAATATTCTTCACCTCTAAACTTCCTATTTCTTTCTCATATAAAACCAGATCATGGAAGCAGAGTTTTGAACTTTAGAGTGTTGATTTTTTAATTTTTTTTTAATTATTTAACAACCTATACTGCTTGCACGCCTCTCCCACTGGTCCAGTAATTACCTCGTGATTTGATTGCTGTGCAAACCATGAGCCATGTATTTGTAATATGCAACTCCCGGGGACACGCAGCCATATCCACCAGCTACAGCAAAAGTCAAACAATGGAGCCTCTGTTCCAGCCTTGCCTCCTGGCCGGCCTTCTTGGCTAAGGTTTTTGCCTCTCAGCTTCCTTTCAGTGCTGCTAGATCTGAGCAACTGCTGTGGCTGTCCTTAAAGCTCCACTTTCTTGAGTCCTGGGACTTTGTTAACAAACAAACTAGTTCCTGGTTTATAAAATAAAAATTAAAAAAAAAAAAAAAAAAAAAGAAGCTTGAAAACAGGAATTAAGGTTTTGGACGACAGAAAGACAATTAGAAGTACACCAGATGGTAAATTCAAAATTTTTAAGCCAGTCCCATAACTCTGGGGGAGACTGGGGAAGAGATTTGTATATATATTTGTGCAACTGACAGCTTTTTACCTGGCAGCATCAGAGAGGCATAGAAAAAGCCTCCTCTTAAGCTGCAAACAATTTGAGATCTGCTCCTTGGGATTGTGCTGTTGCTCAGACTTCAAGTCAGACGTAGACACCTCTCTGTTTGGGTGAGCCTCTAGGCTGCTACATCGTGCACCATTCTCCTCCTCCAAAAGGCAGGATGCCCTCCTCCCTGCACAAAACTGGCAGCTGCCCACAAGCCAGCTAACCCTGAAGCAACCGGGCTGTGAGCCATCTGCTCCGACAGCACTCCCACGCACAGGCTGGCAGACTCCTACCTACTACAGATTTGAACCAAAGCCACTCCTCACACAGCTTGGCTCTCTCCCCTCGCTTCCCCGCACACAATCAAGAGCTTCTCTTGTGGTGCGGGGGGATGCTGTGACCATCCCCTCCTGCGTACTGCGCTTAAATGAAACAGCAGCTCTGTGGAGCAACTCAGCCTTCCTGCTCTTCAGTGCTGCAAAGAAGGATTGCACAGAAGAGGCCCAAGCATGACAAAGCTGCCTCTGGGGGGTTGGACTAGATGACCTCCAGAGGTCCCTTCCAACCCCCACAGAATTATCGTTCTGTGATCATTCTGCAAAATTACAGTGCTGACCAGCATCTTACAGCAACGAGCAACCAGGCCACAGCAGCACACTGTGTTGGGGCATCAGCAAGTTCTGGACACGCACCACCACACCTGCTTGCCAGCAAGTGCTGCGCGGTGGGAACAAGGCATCCAGGATCCCCACATGGCTTGTAGGCATCTGCAAGGCCTGGGTCTGCAACAGCCCAGGGCTTGCTACACCTTGCTTTTTCCACAGCTCTCTCCTGCCAAAGAACGGGTTCTGGTGGTTCATTTCCTGCCTGTCTTCATTCTTGTGGGAATGTGAGTCTGCAGCCATCCAGTTAGCTCTGCTCTGTGCTGGGGAACATGTGAAATCATGTCACAGCTTCAGGATTTACTTGCTCAGGTCTGCATTTGCCAACGCTTATGCTTTTGGAAGAATGTTTTAGCATCCGCCTGGCTTTGAGCTACAAAAAAAAAATTTCTGATCCATGCTGATCCATGTTGCTGATCCAAGCTGTCACACAAGAGTGAATTAGGCAATGCTTGTGTGGCTTGGCACTTCCTGGCAAAACTGAAACACAAGCATAGCCTGACATTCAATTGATCCCGAGCCAGGGTCAGAGCATTAGAGAGACAGGGTTACATATAAACTCTGTGAAGCTTCATGATTTGGTCTAGAAAGTTTTGGTTTTGAGCTTTTGGATAAATTCAACCCCGAAACACAGAATGCAGGTGCAGACCTGCAGATCTACATTCTTCTGCATTTTTTACCACACTCCCCAAAACACCCAAGTCATTGCACTTAATTCTCCTAAGCCTGCCCAGACCCAGACCTCAGAACAAGCAATTTTTCACATTTCAGGAACGGCTTCAGCTGCCAGCTTTGGATTTAGACACTGGTCACAAAAGAGCATTGGGCTTCAGTCTCCCAGGCTGGTATTGCCCATTATAATTAGAGATAAGAGCATTTCCAAGGCATGCACCCATATGAAGGGCTCCCCAAATCTCAGCACACTCAGAGCTAAATTCCAGGATCACCATACTTAAAGGAAACTTAGATTCACCAGCACGCAGGTCAGTGGTGCTGTCTGTGTGCGTGCTGGCTCCCTGCTTCTCACAGCTGCATTTTACTTTGGCAGTTCCATCTGTGCTATTTTTCTGTGCCTTGCAGCCATGTGTCCCAGAGGATGAGTGCAGGAAGAATTAAAGGCTGTATGACTGCACAAAAGCATGCAGCACATACAGCTCCATGTGTATGTGCGTGCACACGCCTACTGCCCCCCACAGAACTAACCACTGCACTTCAGGGAAACGTCAGGCAGAGTGTGTTCCCCAGGGACATCAGTTACCCCCTCCTAGGGGCTCTTAGATGAAACAGGCTGTTGAGTGGGTGTTTGGGGAGGGAGCTGTTGGCTGCAGACACCACCGATCCCTCCATGCTGAGTGCAGACAGGCAAGTTCCCTTCACTG
Organism: Chroicocephalus ridibundus; assembly: GCF_963924245.1. Taxonomy (NCBI): domain Eukaryota; kingdom Metazoa; phylum Chordata; class Aves; order Charadriiformes; family Laridae; genus Chroicocephalus; species Chroicocephalus ridibundus. Next base: position 16,848,255 of record NC_086287.1, read on the forward strand.
TCCTTTGGCACATGGCCTGGGATGTGAGATTACGCATGTCAGCGAGTGTGGCAGGTCACAGAGACATCCCACAGCCCAAAGGCATCCTGCTGTGATCTCGGGAATCCTGCCAAAGTGAAGCTTTCATTTCTGGAGCATCCTCAACCCACTCTTGCTTTCAGCATGCCCTTCTCCTCCTTCCCGTCCTCCATTTCTAGCAACACTGCATTCTGCTTGCTCCCTGAGAGAAATAGGGCAAACATAACCTGATTAACGAAGGGGATTTGGGCAGGAAGGTGCGGGGGGGTGGGATGAGAGGATTAAAATGCAGAGAAATACAGAGCCTTTCCCTCTCACATTAGCTCTTGCCTATTCAATAATTAAAGTGTTCTCCGGTGACTCTGACTTCGGGATTTGCTATAAAAGCTTCTCGTAAACTCTGTCTCAGCATGCAGATATCAAAAGAAAAAGAACATTTGGTCTGACAAGCTGAAATTTCTTTCAGACTCTGGGGCCAGTCAGAAGCTTAAAATCACTTGGATGCAAGCCTATGGCTCCATTTTAAAACATAAGGATCCCTCTTGCTGTTATTCATCTATTGACAGTTTGAATCCAGCCTTTACTTGGCTAGGCTGTCTTTGAGGCATGGTTTAGAAGTTAACGCAGGCTTTCTCCGTTTCATGTATAGAAAAATCTCCAAGGCTGGCAGCAGTTTATACAGACTCATATGAATAAGGAACATGTTACACAGGCTCTGGCTGCTCTCCAAGTCCATTTTGGTATTCTATTTTCTTTCCATCCGTTCTTGCTTGCCTACCATAAGACATATAGATGTTTCAGGTCAGAAATGCAAAGCTATCCACATGCAGAAAAGATGCCTTCCCTGACCTTCCAAGGAGCTATTTTTGACTGCTCTTATATGCCTAAGAACTCTTACAGAGGTCATGTACTGAACTAACTGGCCCTCGGTAACCTTTGCCTAAGAGATATGAAATGTTACAGAGATTATTTTTTCTTTATTATGATTTTAATTCTCTCCAAAACCTAACACCCTGTTGACTCCAAATCTCCAGATCTGCTGTTGCAATGGAGCACATTTTAAAAGGGGATGCAAGACTGAGATTACTGCTGAAGGAACGTGTGTTCAATATTACAGCTAAACATAAACAAACATGAAAAATAATAAGGACATATCCTTAATCCAGAACTTTCCAAAATTTATTGAGTACCCTCAGCCTTCAACTGTCTTCACTTCTCAAGACCAAATCTGGAGATAGAAATACTTATCTGCAGAAGTTTCAAAGTGAAATGGATTTCTTTTCCTTATTGTGCCACTATGGGGCCAGAAACAGCCGATGAGATTAAAAATGAAGGAACACCGAGTTAGCAGCCAAACACACACATAGAATGATGCTCCATAAAGAAAGCAACAGACTTACTTCCTTCTGTCTGAACACATAAATACACCACATCACATCCTCGCAGTCAGAGACCTGGGCTCTGGTCTGTCCCATGTCTCACAAATTCTAATATTGACATTCTTCTACCAAACTGGCACTGTTCTGTCTGCAAACGTTCCAGTCCAGAGGCCGAGAGTGAAGCAATGGGCAAGCTCCACTGCCCCAGCAGCCAGTCTTGTGTGGCAAGGAGTTAACGCACACCAAGGGGATTACACATCCCTGTTGCAACTCCAAAAATTGGTCGCCCTCGCACAGTGAGCAAAAGATAACGCGTGCCAGTATCTTTTCCCTTCTGACATCACAGCATTAAATATCAAAGATCTTCCCCAAACACACAATGAATCTTACACAGACTATAGAACGTCTAAAGTAGAAATGATGTACAACTAGCAAAAAGGGTATGGAAAATATATTGGGGGTGAAGTGTTCAGGAGACACAGCCTCCAGAAATCCAGCTCACACACACAATCCGTGACACTATCTTCCCAGCACCTCACATTTTCATCACATCGTCATATTTTAAAAGGGTACCTTCATTGAGATACTGCCTCTTAGGGCCAGAGCCGCATAGCGTCTAGGGATACAACTGAACCTGAATAAAGTTATGAGGAAAACAACACAAGGTTGTAGATGGCCAGTGAGAAATAGCGTACCTTGCATTTACCACCCAGGACACAGACACGCTATTCCTCTTATTATAAGGCCCAAGACAGAAAGTCAACAGATTCTGTGAGTTTCAGGATTCCCCCCACAGGAGCTAAAACCTGGGTGCTTGTTCCCTTTGCTAACATTCACCTCCTTTAACAAGGCTCATCATAGTTTGCAAAGCAACAGGGCCATGCCCTGCAAATGTTTGCTAAACATTTGTGCGATTTCATCCAAATACAAGAACAGAGGGTCCACAAGTCAGAAACCCCACACTTAGCATAGCACTGTGAAAATGATTCATTGGCAGTCTATAGGCAAGAAAACAACCTTTCATTTTCTATTTAAAATTTGAGTGTAAATAAGAAAACTGAATCAATTGATAGAGATAAGGGTCAGTATTTTGTAACATTCTTGAACATCACAGCATACTAAGACAAGCACCATATTTGGCAATCATTCTGCCTTGTTCTGCTTCCACTTTCACTTCCCTGTTTTGTTCTGCCTCTTGGTGAGCTCTTTGCTGAGAACTGCTGTGTGTCTGTACAATACCTGCACTGTGACATTGTGCTCTCGACAGATACTCAGCTTGGTACCTGCTTGAAGTGTATTAATTATTTTGCTATGGCTGCATAATGAAGCTGAGTCAAAAGATTCTTGCATGTTAGCAATACAGGCTGCACCTCTATCCACTTTTATTATTCCTTTGGAATCACTGCCACAATGTAGACCTTTGGTACTGAGTGATGGCGCACCATATTATGTTTGAATTAGGAAACATGGGTACTTAAAATTAAAAAAAAGCAATGAAAGAAAATAAAGATCACAAAAAAATTCTTTCTTGAAAAGGATTAGAAATCACACACCTCTTCCTGCCGAGCCACATTTTGAACTTACATGCGACTCAGGGCTCACATATAGCTTTGCTGTGAGTAGGATGAGGTCTCCAGCCAACACCAACACGGAAGCCTGGGGAAAGTGCAGGCCACTTAACACCTACAGTAGCCAACTAACATAAAACTATAGCACATCTAGATGGCGGTGTAAATTCCTGACAGTACAAGCTAGGAAAACTTGGTCATTAAGGAAATAGTGTCTTTCTTTCGTTTCTTTCTTTCTTTTGTTTCCTTCTGCTTATAAAATAAAATGACACAGAACAAAATTAGAAAGCCCAGGGAGCATAACTTTCAAAGAGGTAAGGCAATAGCTGACTCCTGGGTGACATCTCCATGTCCACTCTAGCAATACGTTCTGCTGACAGTATAACATAAACAGTATTTAAAAACTCTGCCTCAAAACCTCTCAGGACAGTCCCTGCCTTCCACAGTCACGTCATTTCCCCCCCAGGGCTCTGTGTTCACCCACAGAGCTGCCAACAACCACCACCACAGAAACAAAAATCTAAAAGAGTACCTTGTGTGGAAACAGTCAGGTTACTTCTCCTATCTGAGAACAGCAGAAGAGTTCAACTCTGTAACACAAGCCACAGCCACCCCTCAGGACTGCTATCTTAGGGCTAAGCTAGCCCAGCTGCAGCACTCTTAAAAAGCCTCAGGTGTGGTTTAAGTGCAGGGACTGAAAAGAAGGCAGCTGGTTGCCTACTTCCATTCTATTGCTAAGTTTGTTGAACTGCAAGTTAAACTTCATCTTCCTTCTCCAAGGGACGGATAATCATTTATTACATAGTCAAGTGTAGGCACATGCATTTTCCATATTCAATGGGCATTATCTGAGAACACCAACATGTGGGATAGACTGTGAGGCATCCAGGCTCTAAAAGGAGACTGCAAAATCAGAACGCGATTATCTCCTGATCTCTGGCCTTCCCACTCCACTCCAGACACAAAACTGTAAAAGTTATGCTTTATAGCACTGATATCTTCAGTGAAAGCTTTGAAGAGAGGTATCCTGCTGAAGCATGTCCTTCATGAAAACACAGACCAAACTATTTTGAATGTCTAGGACTTCCCTGACCCTGTAAGTTTATGCTGCTAAAGTGAGAGCTTCCATCTGTAGAGTCCCAACCGTGATGCTCCCATCTCCTAAATGGATGAAAGAGATAAAGGGGTGAGTTCATATCGTGCTTGTGCATTGTTTCTATAGAGTAGGCAGGGCAAGAAGTTCCTCCACCAAGTTTGTGTGTCTGTGATGTTGAGATGAACTCTCAGCTTTCTACAGTGGTTGTATGGCCCAGTAACTTCTCAACCATAGGATGCTGAGTTTTCAGCAATGTAACTTGGAATTTTGATTCACAGAAATGAAAGTTTGGCCACAGTGATTTTTGGATGGGAGAGAATACATAACCTGCTATCATTTTGAATATGCAGAGGGTTGACCAGATATATGTATGGTCTGAAATGCTAGAAAAGTATCTCTCTCTGTAGGGGAGGTAATACTGTGTTTTTAAATGTACTGTGTCCCAAATGTCCTGAATCAGTAAAAACTTGTCTTTGCAGGACTCTGTAGCTCTTTACCCTGAGCTAACCACCTTGTTGGCATGTGATGTACTGAGAAGGGATCCTGGGGAAATCAAAACTGACAGCTGCAGAATGAATATTAAAATAAGGGCAAGGGGGTCTCTGCTCTGGATGGAGTGCAGGGACATGCCTCTGACCTTTTGCTGCTGAACCTGCCTGCCCTCTTGAATTGGCAAGTAGCAGTGGCAGCAGCAGTCCGCAGCCTTCCTCTCATATCCCTGCAGCTCTTTACTGTAATTTATAGAAAGTCTCCACTTACTGCAACCTGCCAGGTACTCAAGAACAAGTCAGATAACAGTAATAGTTTTGCTGCTGCCAGTTTAGAAAGCAGCAGCAGCAAGGGTGTATTAATGATTGCACTGCTCTTGACGGTCATCAGGAGGCAGGTGCTGAACTGGCTGAGATAGCTTTGTGACTTGGTTAGGCAAAAACTGAATAGCAGCCTCTGTCCACAGGAGTGCCTTTCCATCTCTCTCCGACCATGTGGTTTAGCTGAGCATCCTGTTTCCTGCAGTTCCTGAATAAATGAGTAAGTATTCCGTGTTGCATCAAGGGAATGGGTTTGGCTTGGAGAATCCTGTGCAGTGACTCATGCCTCCATGAGTAAATTCATTTCCTTAGAGAAGCAAGTCAAAATCACGCGTTCTGCTTAGCCCAGCTACCTAAAGCAATGATTTAGGAAGCTATTGCAAGAAATACAGTTTTCTTTAGGCTTATATTGAGAAAATCATTGCAAGAAATACAGTTTTATCTAGATTTATACTGAATGCATAATCCATGGCTGTTGTACTTGCAAATATAACCAACCTTTTAAGGGGAAAAGAAAAACTGGTGTAACTTGGAAGTTCTGCACATTGAAACATGTCAGCTAGAAAACAGTTTGCAATCAAAAACATATATCTGACAAGAGGGCATTATGGAAGTCTGGGATCTTCAAAAATTGCCAATTATTTGCATGGCTCTCCATATATATTACCATAGTGCACATTTAAAAATAGGCTGTAGAAATAGATATGTATAAATACCCAGACGTGAGAATTGCATCAGCTAGCCCCTCCCCCTCTCCCCACAATGACAGTGCAAAGAAAAAAGAGGGTGTGAAGCAGGAAAAGCACTGGATCTTTGTATTACCAGCATCCTTACCAGAATAAGCATGTGTGGAAGAAGCCAAGGAGAGGGATCCAGAGGTGGACGTACCAATGGATACTCAGTTATGTGCAGAGATACCTGTTAGTGCAAGCCAAGGTGAAACTCATCTTTTAGCTTTTAGTTGTCTTAGGAGAACAGTTCAAATGGTTTGATGTGGCTATACTGTCCAAATTTGAAAAACACAATATACGGATTTTTATGCAGTATGAACCAACTTCCTGTATCTTATCCTGATACAGATTTTGAAATTCCAAGAATTCTGGCTCTGGGAGCTTTATTGACGTTGACAATTTAGAAGAGTATACCAAACTTTTCATGCCAAGCTACTCCATTTTGGGGTCCAGGCCTCTCTGGTTTAGGCAAAGAACCTCCATCATTTTCATTTTGCTTTACAAAGCTGAAGTGTTTCATAATTAACTAATCCCTACAGTACCACCATCAGGTTGGTAGATAAAGACCCTTCCTATTTTACAAACGAGAAATTAAGCCATTAAAGCTGGAGGAAGTTGTTCAGGCCTCAGAATAAATCAATGGGAAAGACAGGACTGGAACATGATGGATCTATGTCTAGTGCCAGGTTTTTCCCTCACACACTGACATCATATGAAAGCAAAACCCTTGATAATGTTAAACAAAATCAGGACTGATTATTCTGGGAATATGATTTTTAGGGGCAAATTAGACCTCAGATCTCAGGTAGAGCAGAGAGACTCCACTGACTTTTCCAGGGCCTGTCAGCATCAACGGTGATGTTGGGTTACTGCTAACCTCCTAGCTGAGCTGTAGCTCATACAGCAAATAAGTGCAGGTCATGGTTTGGTGCCATTGTTCACCCCTGCAGCACCATCAGATTTGACTTAGTCTGTCAGGAACCAGGACCTGAGCAAATGGCGAGTGTCGAAATTAAATATCACCATGTAAAACCTCTTGTATATTAGCAAAATGGAGAGAAATTTGCTAACACTTTGTAAGCGTTTCACTGAAAATAGCGAGATGCACACATTGAACTCTGGACTTTATTTTTGTGATAAAGGTTTAAGGGGTATCTCATAGTTTAAAGACAAACACATTGTTTAATAAGAATGTGACATCATTTCCTTCTCTTAGCGACCAAAGAGATCAAATGCCACCTGAGGCCAGTGCAAAGTCTCTGCTTGTAACTCCTAGAATAAAAATATAAATGTTTCCACATTCAGCAACTTCTATTGCTTTATTTTTCGTGTTTAATCTGTGAAAGGTAATATAGAAAAGAGGGCAAGCAGGCCAAGGAAGAGCTAAGCTTCTCTAGAGAGAGAGACCCTGTCACGTTTCAAACATTCCTATCACTCTATCAACATCAACCTCCCGCTACTGCAATGAAAGGCAGCAGCGGAAAAAGAACAGGAAGAATAAAACTCTTTATGTATACAAGGGAGGAAAGTCGGTTCCATGCCTACAATCGAAGTCAATTACTTAAAAGAAATCAAAACAGATTTGGCCTCCATCTTCCAAGTGCAGAAAAAATGCCCTTAATTTGCTCACCCCGCTGTGTTTGTGTTGTTATGAGCCTTCTCTGATTGAAGCTCTCTGAGGCAGAAAATCGATGTCAATCATGCCAGATGACTGTTTTCCTCCTGAGCATCTACTGCTGCTACTGAGATCAGAAGGGACACATAAAAGGAAAAATTTGGCAGTCACAGCTGCCTTCTCAGTTTTGTAACCCAGGTGAATTAACACTCGCATATTAAAAGCTGACGCTAATTTTTAACAAAACAAGGCTTCTGATCTGCTTGTCATCGTTGAGGACATGTTGGGACCAGGGTGGTTTTGAAACATCCTAGTTAGCTTGCTTTGGCCTACTCTACTAAAGGTAGGACCTCTGGTATCTGAATAGGCACTGGGCAGTTAAGGACAACCTGATGCCTTATGTTATAAATAACAGAGATCTGGTCTTGGTTCTTTTCTCAGTAACGAGCAACACAAACACAAGCAAGTGAAGACTTTACTGGAACTTATATCCTGCAAACCATGTCCAAATTTTATATTGTCTGAGCCACAGAATAAGAACAACCTTATAATACCAACATTCTTCTCTTAGGAGCCTTGGTCTCACTGTGACAGTAGTATAATACCACCCGCTCTACATTAGTTACGTATTTTTAAAATACCCATTAATCTACCCAGCCGGTATTGTCTTAGAAGCCTCTTATCTTACATTTAAACTCTTCAGAAGTAAAAATTTTTATAGGGAGAAAATACTTCTTCTTGATCTTCAATCCTGACAAATGTTCAAAATTTTATGTCCTGTCAGATGTCTGGAACCCAAATTCTGGATGAGAAGTTTAGCCTCATGCATATAAAGCCACTGTAAATGCAGATTCCTGGGATGCAGAACTAAACTTCCTAATCCGTCCTTGAGACTTTTGATAGAACAAGGTGCTCAGTGAACCCAGCATAATGCAGGATGACAGAACTACATTATGCGGTTTCCTTTTATTCTTCATTCATGCGGCATTAGGCCTACTCAGCATCTACCCACACTTTCCCTTCCTTAGCTACCAGTCCCCTCTGACATGACATATCTCACAAGCCTCACTCATTCCTCAAGCAGCTGCAAGCACTTGCAGCACATCCAGTTTTGCAACTGATAGGTCATGATATTTAACCTCCTTTGGTAGAAATGCCAGTCTTTATAATAAGAACCAAAACTTCGTATTTTTCTGGCTTGTTTCACGTAAATCTCCTGTTCTATGTTTCAAGCATCTTTAGATATTTTCTCACCTGTGTTTTTTGTTTATTTTGTTTTGCCAATAGACTGTCAAAGAAATTGGGAGGCTTTGCGCTACCATTCCTGTCAGAAGGGAATTGTCACTGGGATGGTCCGTGAGCAGGCGCTAGCGTGCCTTGAACAGCAGCAGGAAATTCCTTCAGTTGTAAAACAGAGTTTGGTAGATGAGTACAAACCTTACGTGTGATGAGATATATCCATCTTCACACCATCTGCTCTGGTCTAGCACGACCAAGGGCCGTGTTTGAAGCTCACATGCACTGTGAGTGGGATGAGGTCGTGGAGAGATCAAGACCTCCACGAAAACCTCATTTGAAATTGGCTAACTCTACTGACTAAGAGATAAACTATATAAAGTGACTTTAGAGGAGAGAAAAGACATCCCAGACAAAACAGAGATGGAAATGTTGGTATGGGTAGAGGAAGAGAAAGGGGTTAATTAGTAAGAAAGGCCTTCTGCCATAGCAAGATAATCACCTCAAAAAGGAAGTCAAGTACATCTTAGAAGCTGCCAAAAATCAGGTAGAGCTAGAATCCCGAAAGGAAATCAAGACAAACATCACAAAGATACTGCAGCTACAAGAAATTAAAAAAAAAGGGGGGGGGGGGAGAAAAAAGTATCACTGTAAAACAAGATTGGGAAAATAAAGGTAACCCAGCTACTCACACAAGATTAAATGAATGCTTCCCTGATTTTTCATTAAGGATCAACATGTTAATCCATGGCATAAAGATAGGATATCTAAGAGGGGTAGAAGGGAGACCTGGATACAAGGTAATAAATGAATACAGCCAGCTGGCAAGCAAAACTCACAGTCTACTGCGTTCCAACTGGAGGAACCAGACAATCTTGAACACAGAATCCCAACGCACAGCAAACCACAAACCCACGTGCAAAGATTTTAAGTAAATTTACTGACTTGGAGGCATTACCACAGGCCCAGAGAACAGCTAATATTTAAGAAGTGAGCCATGGCGGACGCGGCCTGCACTTGTGCTTTTGATGTCTGTGCAGTTCTTCAGGAAAATTTGCAAAGGGAAGTTTAACTACCAACATGAACAAAGGGATAAAAGGTGGTATGGGTTTACTAAAAGCCAGTTTTGTGGGACAACCCTGTAGCGCAGCACAAAATCAAAACTTCAGGCATCTGGGATGTAATTAAAATTTTTATCTTTTTTTCTCTTTGTTTCCTAGCAAGAAACAAGTGAAGGACTTGGCTTTGCAAACCAACCACAGGGTGACGGGGAAGCCGACAGCGTGGCGTGACTGTGAAAACAGATCATCGTGTGTCCTGTCGTGGTGTTTCCAGTCACGGCAGGAAAACATGAGGGCTCCCGCTTGAGGCACGGCGGCGAGACCGTCCAAAACCCTCCACACGGGAGCCTCTCCCCAGAGAAAAGCGTTCCAACGGGAAGCTTCCCTCATGGCGCCGACCGTTAGCGGCCGGCCGTTAGGGGCCAACCGTTATAACCGTCCAGCCTCGCCTCAACTTGTCGTCGTTTCCCGCCCCACACCGCCACCTCTCCTCACCCTCCACCCCGACGTGTCGGCGGGCACGTCTCCACAGCGGACGGCCCGCCCGCCTCACGTCAGCCGCCCGGCCCACTACTTAAGGCGGCCGCCGCGCTCCCCGCCCCGCCGTTGCAGCAGCCGCCGCGCTCGGTTGAGGACCCTAGGTAGGTGCCATCGCCTTGGCGGGTTGCTGTGGGGAGGAAGAGGGGGGGATGTGGGCGCCGCTGGCCGACAGCCCGCCGGGGGTTGGGCGGGGGGGGAGGGAATCGGTCGAGCAGGCGGCGCCGAGCTCGACCGATTCCCCCCGGCGGCCGAGGAGCTCCGGGGTAGACGCCCTGGACTTCATCCCGCCTTGGGTGGGGTGTGGAAGAGGCACCGCGCCCCTACTCGCCGGACTTACGCAACCGGCGTGATTTCCTCAACCCTTTCCCTTGCCTTGAGGCTGCTGGGCGCCGCGTTGCCACGCCATCTCCCCTCCCCCCGCCCCCCAATTAACTGGCTTTCCCTAATGAGTGCGGGGGGACCCTACCTGTTGGGGAGGGTGCTGGGAGTGACCCTGCAAAGGGCTGGGGGGATGGGCGCAGGGGCAGCGTTTGGAACGGAGCGTTATTACACCGCCTACTGCTGGCTCTTCCCTAACATGCTGCTTTCGGTTTGCGCTCTAACAACAAAAAAACTGAGTATTAAACGTAGTTGAGAAATGCTTGAGTGGGTGCTCCTCACCAGCCTCGTGCATAAAGCGCTTATAGTGCAAAGGGAGGACTTGGCACATGGAGAGAGAGCGCACTATACTGGGCCAGGCTTCAGGAGGCTTCTGAAAATGAAGACTGACAGATCTTGGTTAACTTCCCCTAAATAAGGGCACTGATGGCTTCCTGTCTCCCCCTTCCCCCGCCCGCCCCAGACTCGCAGTCCTTACCTGCTCTGCCAACGCTGACTGGCCTTTCCTGCTCAGAACGGGTTGCCGCCTGTTCAGCACCAACTTTAGAATCGTGTTGTGTCTATACTTGCATCCATCCATCGGTGAGGCTGCCCTTGCCTCGGGCTTTTCAAGCAAAGCAGAAGCTGTGCTGCTTGGGAAAGCGTGGTATCCGCTTCTGCAGGGACCCTGGCATAAAAGCACAATACTCCATCGTCATCATGGCATTTCAGTACACCTGTGGCTGTTGGATTAGAACCCGTATAACTGGGTTGCCGTGCAGCTAGTAGCTAAAAAAATTGAGGGTGGGAGAGACGGTAACACTGGACTAGACATCTTAATTCAAAAGTAGGCAGTTTCACTTTAAAAGAAATCCATAAAGTTGACTTTGAGGATCACATTGTGCTTAAGAAGGGCTTGCATAAGTGTTGTACAGCTTCAGCTCCGGAAAGGCTTCGGGGCACAGAGTACCAGTTTTTCAGGGCGGTAGACTGGAGATTGCCAGACCATGTGGTGCTTAGAAGTACTAAAATGGCTTCCTGTACCTAAATGTAATATGGATGATCATTTAGAACATTCTGCTAGTGCTGCTGGAGTGCCATCCAGCTATATAATGGCTCTCAGGCTGTATTTGAGGGAAAGCTATAGTGAGCTTAGACAGTGCATTGTCGTCAGTAATTCTTTTTTTTTATCATTTTGCTGCATACAGGCAGTACTGCCAAATGTTGCAGGCATGAGATTTGTACCCATTTTCTTATCATCCTGGAATAAAATCAGTCTTGCTTGATTCAAACATCTGGCATTGGTAAAGGCTCCAAAGCCTGGAGAAATAATCTGCTGCTTTCCTTTCAGCCGTGCACCATGTCTCTCAAGGATCAGCTCATCCACAATGTCCACAAACAGGATGAGAGTCATGCCCACAATAAGATCAGTGTGGTTGGTGTGGGTGCAGTTGGAATGGCCTGTGCTATTAGCATCCTGATGAAGGTAAGTGTCTAGCTCGGGATGAAGCATCACAGTTGTGACTACCTGAGGCCTAAAAGAGAGGCAAAAGTAGTCTCCTGTATTAGACTAATTGGGCTAGCATACAAGATGAACTTTTGTTTGTACATTCCTTTGGGCCTGAAGTGAAGCAGTGATCTACAAGCTATTGACAGAGAACAAATAACTGTAGTTCTTGTAAACAAAGTTTACCCTAGTATCAGACAGAACATGCTCTATGTATCATTTTGACTTAAAAGCTGCATTTACCATTGAATGACTTCCAGACTCTGTTCTAAGTAGTTGTCCTTTAACACTCCAAATGTACAAAAAGGTTAAGAACTGAGGAGTCATTTTGTCTGAAGCAGAGTGTGCAATGGAGTAATACTTTGCAGCGTGGACTGGAAAAAAAATGGTCCTAGCACTCTGAATGACGTGTCTTCTTCATTGCATTATTGTATCAAAATGCAAGTAAAGCATTACAGATGAGCAAAATTGCTTAGGTAGATCACTGCTTTTAAAATAATTGTAACTTCACAGTTTACAAATTGGGTACTTTGCTCAAAGAGGCAATAAACTTAATATTTAATCTTGGTCTTTTTTAGGACTTAGCTGATGAACTTGCCCTTGTTGATGTTGTGGAGGACAAGCTCAGAGGAGAGATGCTAGATCTCCAGCATGGCAGCCTCTTCCTTAAAACACCAAAGATTGTCTCTGGCAAAGGCAAGTATTGGCTCTAACGCGCTCATTATTTCCAAATGGAGATAGCCACTTCAGATCTCAAACTGGTCATCCAAGTCTAGCAGTTAGTCTGTCATCCTCATTGTTAGGAGGAAAGCTCATTTAACTTTCCTGCAGAAATATTACTCAGCTGACTCTCTTTCATATACCTTGTTAAGGCCAGTCCAACTAGGAATCCTCTTCCAGAGTTCACCACTCAGTACAGGAAGATGAATTTCTTAAGTACTCCTGCACCTTTAAGAATTTTATTTCACAGCCAGTTAGCCCCTGAATACATTACTACTTACTTCTTGGCTATAAAGGTCTGATAGCTTTATGTTTACTAGCAACCTGACTAGGCCAAGTGATAGCCACTTTCATATCTTAGTTAACGTGCAGCTCCAGAGGGCACAGTAGGTTACAGTAGGTTACTTGTAATAGTAAGTTAGGTAACCTACAGGTAACAGTAGGTTACAAGGGCAGAGCCTTCTTCCTCTTCTACACAGCACTTGCACCAGATACTATCCTGACAGCTTCCCCTATATCCATCTGGGCCCGAGAAGTACGGAATACCACTGCCCACATTCTACACTGCAAGATTTTGATACGCCCTTAAGGTCGCCACTTGGTGGCAATGATCCACAGCCTTAAAAGAAAAATTTAACTTTCTATAGAAGCAAAGTCTAGGGTAACAATTACCAGGAGAATTTCTGCACCCTCAAACTTGAGCATTTTGGATATTAATACTAAAAGGAACTGAACTCCTGTTCTGAACCATGTGTAGAAAGAGGTCATGTTTGACACAGCCTTTTGTCTGCAGATTACAGTGTGACTGCACACTCCAAGCTGGTCATTGTCACTGCTGGTGCCCGTCAGCAAGAAGGAGAGAGCCGCCTTAACTTGGTCCAGCGCAATGTGAATATCTTCAAATTCATCATTCCCAATGTTGTTAAATACAGTCCTGACTGCAAGCTGCTTATTGTCTCAAACCCAGGTTGGTCTTGCATTGCCTTAATATGAGGATTTGTGCTAGAGATTACTGTTTTCTTCAGTAAGGTAGCATTAGTATATTAATATGACCAAGCATAGCTTTTAGAAAATACTTATGCCATGTAACCACATAGCAACAAGCGTTATCTTCCCTCTCCACACTCAGCAAGCTGGTCCTCTGAGAAATAAACCAAGTTGCCTCCAACTTGGATCTTCAGCTGCCTTTTAAGTGATCTTTAGCAGAGGACACAGTAAGGGGCACTGATAATTGCGTGCATAGCGTAAACAGCCTCTCAATTCTGCCTTGAAAAGTCATTATGTTAGCCCACTACAGGGCCTGGTGACAGGCATTGCTTGATGCTCTATTCCATGTGACTACCATGCACATAAAGTCTTTGCAGATGAGTGGAAGATACCATCCTAGTTATCCAAACTTATGATCCTCCCTGCTCTACTTGCAGTGGATATTTTGACCTATGTGGCCTGGAAGATCAGTGGATTTCCTAAACACCGTGTTATCGGCAGTGGCTGCAACTTGGACTCTGCCCGTTTCCGCCACCTCATGGGAGAAAGGCTGGGCATCCATCCTCTGAGCTGCCATGGATGGATTGTTGGAGAGCATGGAGATTCCAGTGGTAAGCGTGAAATCTGGCTGTTATGCAGAACTCTTTCTGATACTTTGCAAGAAACAACTCTAAAAGCTACAGTAAAACCTTTGCACTGCAGTACCTTAAGAATGCAAGTCCTGCTCTAAATCTGCTGCTGCACAGAGTAACCCTAGATGATCTATATTTGACCCGAGTTACTCTGCTTGGAAAAGGTCATTACTGTAACCAGAGGAGGCTGAAAATTTCTAGGCTAAGTTGTTCCCGTAAGTCTCAAAAAAAACCAAACTGAAGCACCAGGAGGGTAGAGTTCTCTGCAAGGGACTCCCAAAGATCTCCACTAGCTCTACTGGTAGTCACTTAGTGTCTTTACTGGCATCTCTTGATTACTTCAACAACTATATATAGGAACTGAAGTGCAGAGGCAAGTCTAGAGGACGGGAGAAAGTATTACTTTCTCCTTATTTAACCTGTACTTTTTCTAGCTGCACCAAAGCAGTAGTGTCTGCTTCCTGACACTCAGCAGGATGCATTTAGAAAAAATTCTTATTTTGAGAAACATTTGCAAAATACAGAGTTACTGTCACTTTTGCGCATGTTGCTTAGGTGTTTCACTTTAGTAAAGGTAAAGTCAAACCTTGTGACATCATGTATAAAGAAAGATGTTCATACGCTCCTAGGTTCTTAGCCTACAAATTAGATTGGCCTCGTATGTCATTCTATATTTAAAGTCATATCTAAATCATAGTGATGTGTGTCGCAGATTAATCCAACTAGATCCTATGTTAACTGTTAATCTGAGGAGGACAAAGCTAAGTTTTCTTGTGGCTGGGGAGATTGTTCATCTTGTGAGATAATTAATCTCTGTGCAACTCTCAGTACCTGTCTGGAGTGGAGTGAATGTTGCGGGTGTCTCCCTGAAGGCTCTTCACCCAGACTTGGGAACTGATGCAGACAAGGAACACTGGAAGGAGGTCCATAAGCAGGTGGTGGACAGGTAAATACTGATTTTATTTTTTTTTCAACATGAGAACAAGTGATGAAGAGCAATAGCAGCTCTGAACTGCAGTATCCATATCTGGGTTTCATAAATACCATAGTAGCCCAAACCAAATGTCAAGATGCAGACGTAACAACTTGCAGTAATATTTTAAGGAGTAATGTAGATTTGGCAGAGTTAACTTTTCATGGTTAGTCAACTTCAAATTAGGGAAGTACTTCAACTTCCACGTTTCTAGTGTAACTGTGGGGAGCAGTGTAAAAAGCAAATAGAATTCTTCACTGCTGAGTAAAGTCCTGACAGCAAGTCAGTCAAGCTTCTGATGTCTCCAAATTGATTAAGGCACCTCCAAAAGCCCTTCTTACAATTTTTTAAATATTTCACTTGATGGTACTTGTTTTTTAATAAGTAGCTTTGTCTCTGCAGTGCCTATGAGGTTATCAAACTGAAGGGGTACACATCATGGGCTATTGGCCTTTCTGTGGCAGATCTAGCTGAAACTATTATGAAGAATTTGAGAAGAGTGCACCCAATCTCTACAATTGTTAAGGTGAGCAGCCCCTTTTTGCTAACTCTTATCTTATTGCGAACTAAAATCCTTGTGATAACTTTCTAGTTTAATTTGAACTAAACTTAACTGAATTTTCCTGATAGGCTATTAGACACGCACAAATTGTGTCCTAACTATCCTTACCTACTTTTCAGGGCATGCATGGAATAAAAGAAGATGTCTTCCTAAGTGTTCCTTGTGTACTGGGCAATAGTGGCATCACTGATGTAGTGAAGATGATCCTAAAACCCGAGGAAGAGGACAAATTAAGGAAGAGTGCAGATACACTCTGGGGAATCCAGAAGGAACTGCAGTTTTAAATCTGCCCAGGCAGTCCACTCTTTGCAGTTTAATGGGCTTAGTGATTTGTCTTACGTTGCACTTTCCAAGTAGGTCAAATCTTTCAATGTATGTATGTATCTCAACTAGAACACACAAAAAGCTCAGATCTGAACAAACGAGTTTCCTGAAGATAGCATTAGGCAACTATTCTAGGGTTTTCCCTGTTCAGACACCCATGTTCTTAGCCAGAGCTAGATAACCTAGTCAGTCGTGTATAGTGATGTGGCGTGGCAGAAATCCAGCATTCAGATCAGCACTGCCTAGAAAACCCTCTGCCTTTTCCTCATCTTGTTTAATGTTGATTTGGAACAGTAACTAATTATTACACAATGTGAAACCAAAGACTATTGTCCTGCAGTTAAAGGATTGTCAAGCCAATTGACCACCTTTCTCTGCCAGCTGAATAGGTTAAGTATTTCACTGTTGGTAGGTCCAAATGTATTTTCCTAACACTGCTTTGGAATTTTTGTGTGTAATTTTTTTAGAGAACCTTATTTTTGTGTACTATATCAGCCTAGATCTAAGTTTGTCTCCTGAGCACGTTTAAAAAAAATTAAGGTGTTGGTATGCAACAAGACAGTGACTGTCCAACTGTAGTACCAACTCCAACACCAAATAAACCACAAACTGATATTTCTGTCTCCTTGTTTTTCTTTATAGGGCTTTGTCTCTAAAATGCAGCTCCACTTGCACCCATCTAAATGAAACAATTCTATTTCTTCTCAAACCTCACCTGTGTGTAATAACGTTACTCTTGTAGGCTCCAGATACTTACTAGTGAACTTTGCAATGATCTCAAGGTAGGAATGAAAAAACAGTAACAGAAGTATTTAAATACTTCCATATAGGCACAGAGGAAGAAATCTCTCCACATCAAGTATGTGACACTCATAAAAAGTGAAGTTGCTGACAAGTACAGAAAAGCTTCTCCTCTAGAATAGTAGCCGTGCATAAACAATGAGCAAAAGTTCCTCCTCAAAGTCCCCAGTAAGTTAGATAAAGAAGAATTAACCATCTTCTGTCATTAATATTTAAAAATATACCTCATGACAAGGGAAAGGCCTTATTCTTAGCTTTTTCTAACACTAGGACATAGCTCAAGAATGGAAATAAATCACCTGATTAAGTCTAGAGTAGCTTTTTAATATGCACTGCAGCTGGTGATACTTCTCAGAACAAAGTATTTTAGAATGAGCTGAAAGTGCTCATGAAGCAACTTCAGTAACAAAAGAAAGGTGTAGCTAGTGAACTGATTTCTTTTATATCCACATGACCAAAATAGCACCTGGAAAGAGAGCACACAGCAATAGTGTTTTATGCAGATGATAGCAAGATGGTACGAAGCCATTTTCAAAGCTTTCAGAAGATCCACAGGACTTAACAATTTTTACTACAAGCCTGACCCAGCTTTTTAATATGAGCTCGTCTCTTCAGATCCAATAGCAACATGAAAAGCCTCAAGACAAACGCTCAGTTTTGAGCCACACCAATTACTGCTCTGAGACCAAGAAACTTTGGGTTTCAAGGTAGCTTTTCTGAGGCAGCCTGCAAAAATAAATGGAGGAGGATGGCAGCATGCTGCTCAGAGGCGACGAGCAGCACCATGAATCCCTACAGCCCTCCAAGTTGAGAGATGCTCTGTACAATGTACCCCCTTTTGTAGACAATGCAGTGTTTAACCACCTGTCTTGTCACTAAAAGCTCTGTCACAGCTAACACAGCCAGAACTCATGGTTCCTGTGGCATTCTGACATGTAGCATTTTCTGCCTGGCAGGTAGTACAACACTAAGTGCATCAGCCTTTCTTTTTCCTGTCATTTTCTGGTGGGAGAATGCAATGTACATCAAGGCTTCTTAAGGCACCATAAGGTATACTCCACTATGACCGTGATCTGATGGTAGAACAGACAAGTCAATATAACAGTTACTAAGCTTGCTTCAAAAAAACAGTCCTTGTAAGTCTAACAGCTAGTTCAAACAGCAGGGCCTTGAAATTTTGTTTCCAGCTTTCATTGGTTATAACAAAGGTTAGTTACACTGAAATGTGTATTTTTCCCAGTTGAGGACACTAAAACGTCTTCCAAATCTCAGAAGTGAAAGTATGGTTAAGCTGACACTGCATAAGCCAGGCCTGTTTGTAAAGAAAGCGCATTGTACAACAGCTCTGTAGAGGAAGAAAATATGCAACAAGTTTTATTCAGCGTTAAGTCCACCAGCACAAAGATTACAGGAGATAGAAAGTGCATTAATAAAAGCTAGTCTTTACCAAAAAGAAAATATATTATTGATTCAAAATATCTTACACTTGAATGATGTAATAACTTATTCTGGGCACCTACTGATTAAGAGAAATACCAAGTGAATGGCTGCTTCATAAGGAAATCTAACTTCCTGGTTAAAGTCTGAGAATTTAGTAGAGATCACTGAGTCCAGCAGTCTTCCTTGCTTTCTGCATTAATGCCCTCAGCTGGAACTGCTTGCGAGACAGAAGACGTACATGCTGCAGAAAGAAAGAATAAGAACAGAAGGTTATTGGGAAAGTTTTGATATAATCTTAATTATATTGCAATATGCATTTTCAAAGCATGACGTGTTCCATGACCCAAACGGGATGTTAGTTTTTTGGAAACACTAAATGCCTTAGGTTACTAAATGGCATGACTTGCAGATGGCTACCAAATGCAACTCTACAGTATATTTTTTGTGATTTTAATTGTTGACTCTGCATATATTCTTATGAAAGAGAAAAGGAGTAATATGTACTTCCAAGGTGAAGTCAGACTAATGCACTTCCAGTTCTAACAGTTCTTTTAACAGTAGATAAACAGACCTAGCAAGCTACATAAGAAAGAAATAACATGTCTCTACATAGTGCATTGTGCACTGGATGTTAAAAGCAAAGCTTAAGTGGTAACCTGGGGGAAACCTCAACCGTTAGAAAAAGGAAGAACTGGTAACTCTTGTTACCCAGGGGCCCCAGAACAGACTATTAACACTTCTGCACACTAATCTTTCCAGATCCAATGGCAACATTAAGTACTCCGACATACACATTTTGTGTAGTTTTATTCCATGTTAAAAAGTGTTTTTATTTCATGCGCCATCACCATGCACGTAAGTTCAAAATAAAGGAAGGTTATTCGATCAGACATTATGAAAACTTTCAGCACGAAGGACGGCAAAGAAAGGGAACACGTTGTCTAAGAAGGTCGCTGCTAGAGATGCAAAACTAGCTGGCCTTTTTTTTTTTTTCTTCTATGATTCTAACACTGCAGTGGCTGCCTCAACAGAAGCATCCACAGACTGCAAGTGAAAAGCTGCCTGAAGCACCCTTAAGTTTCTCCAGAACTAGGATGCCACCCCAACAGAAAGCTTATGTTGACACTGCTGCACCCATCTAATGATAAATGACTTCGGATTTATAATGCTTTTAAAATTTAGTCTTTTATCTTAATTCTGAAATTCCTCTTTTAAAACTTAACTTTCAACATGTAAGTATTCATGTTCTCGCAGGATCCTCTTCAGTGAAGAAATCACTAACATAAGCTGAACAAAAGAGTTTAAAGTATTTAAACACATTTAAAACGCACATCTTAAAAACACCCCAAGAAACCTACCTTTAGAAAGACATCTAGGTCTATCACTCCACGTCTCAATGCTTCCCCAAGATAGAAGATGGTGTCTTCAATTGCATTTTCTTCTGCATATAAGTTCAGGATCTGCTTGTAAAGCGGTGCCGTGGGAATAATAACTTCATCTATGTCATTATTTTCTGACTGACTTTCCATTTTCTCTAAGGCAGAACTGAGCTCCTCATCCTTCTTCTTAAGAAGTTCAATGTTCTTGTCAACTTCAGCCTAAAAAACAATTGAGATGTTTGTTTATTTCTTAGGTCTTAAGAGCTGAATGTCTTCTTGTGATACAACTGTCAAGATGAAAGATTTTTAGACATGACAGTTGATTCTTTACTTGCCTACTCATCTCTATTATGATTTTTACCAAAGGAAAGAGCTACCAATCTATAGGTTTTGGATTCTTCAATTTAAAAAAAGTAAAGGCTGTTTTAGATAATATCAATCCATTACCAACTTATAACTGTAGAGAAGGCATTCTAACAGTCTTTAAGTATTTTGAAGGTGACACATAAAGAAAGATAACCATTTAAACTAGCTAAAGATAGTAAAAGCAAAGCCAAAATAATTATTTTCTTTGGAAATGTGTCTTTTGGAGTAAGTTCCTATACACATTTGCTGAGCATCGATCAAACAAACACTTAACCGTATTGACAGAAAACAAAATATGCTGGCTTTACCCACTAATGGGAACTATAATTTAACTGTATCTGTATGAGGTGTACCTCCTTTTGCTACTTTTGAATTTGCCTCCTGGTATTTTTAATGTCCCACAGCTAACACACTGGAAGAGACTACACCACTGTGGTTTTCCTCATATCACTCAAAGCTGTGCAAACCACTATCATATTCCACTCTCTCTGTCCCCACTGTTTGGTTTTTTTTCCAGACTGAAGTCCTAGCTTACTTCATCATGCGTTATATGGAAGTTGTCTGCTATGCTGGATCATCATTCTTGCCTTTGCATCAAACATCTGCAGGTCTATTATGTCCTTTCTTTCCAAGATAGGAAAGACAAGAATTACACACTACATTTAAAGTGGGCACATTATAGATTTACACAGTGACATAGTGGTATCCCCTGTTTTCTAGCCCTTCTTCATAATTTCTAATCATTTTTTTAAAACCATATCTGAGTGCTGAGCTGGTTTCAGAAGCTGCTCATCAATCCCAAAATCTTACTCCTGAGCAGTAATGCAAGGAGCAGATGGATTACGCAGAAGATGTCAGGCCTTAATGAAAAATTGCAGGAATTTCTGAGCATACTGAGTGGAAGAGACTCTTGTCGTGGAGAGGAAAAAGCCTGAAGGTTATACAAGGAAGCTGTGACTACAATCAGTGTCTCTGCACTAAGACACTGAAATGCTCTCCAGTGCTGCTGTTACGCATTATTATCCAGAAACTGAGAAACAATTATGAAATAATCTCACACCACTAACATCTTTCACAGGGAGAATGGGGAAAAATAATACTGTTCCTCTGCTGCTGCACAATGACATTTATAAGATACACACAGGACACTACTATTTCTGACTTGTTTCAGTCTGAACACATGCACCTCAACTGACAAAGAGAATATATCTTTTAAAAGCAATACACTGGAAGTTTTGATATTTCTTATCATGCTTAATAATGAATTAATTACATGCTTCTGTTCACAACTATCAATACTTGGCTACATAGCAGTGGTTCATCTCAGCTTACCACTTCTTGATCCAGGCGAGTTACCATCTCTTCCAGTTTCTGGTGTCCTTTCTTCAGGTCCTCTTCTGTTCGTTTCAAGGCATTGAGTTCAGCTTGTGCACGATCCATTTCTTCTTTCATCCGCCATCTCAGTTTATCACTGACTGCTGAAATAAGGGAAGCTCGAATGGTATCCTCACTGATAGTTCCATCTCTACTGGGTCCTGCACAAGAAAATTCACAAGCATAAAATTAACTCTGTTCTGCACTGGCTCCAGTATAAAGCCACCCTGGAAAAAAAGTGGCTAACTTGCTGTATGTACTTTAGCAATATCACACAGTAAAATGAACTGTTTTCCATAATTCAGAAGCAATGAAGAGACCACAGTGAGATAAAATGCATTCAGATGTGCACAAGTAAATTTAAGAGTATGCATCCATTCATTCACTTCACCATTCCCATATCCACAATGTTCCTTTACCTTAAAAATGGGATGGCCATTTCCCCTGAAGCCTACGAATGTTGTTAGTCTGAGTCTTAAAAAGAAGAGTAAGTTTCTGGTAAACTCTACAGGAATCAATGGATGCATGTATTCAACCACAATTAGAGTAATGGCTGGCTTGAGACAGTGAATTTGCCTATAGATACTCTATGTTGAGGCTTGCCAATTACTGGTTTTGTGTTTTTCTTTTGTTTTGTGTTTTTTTTTGTTTTTTTAAAAATTAATAAAAATAGATGAACATTAAGCTAATAAAAATAATTTTCAACTAAAAAGATCTTAACTGTTGCCCTTTTATATTTACAAAGATCTAATAGCAAGGTCTGTTTTAAGTGACAAATTACTGGACAGCATCAAGTGATTAAAAAGCTACAATATGAACTAGTCTTTCCAGTTAGTTTCACAATTATTATTCAGCCATCCTAGGGCAGGTATGGGAGGGCAGTAAACCAATCAGCATTAATAAAGGACATTTGTTATTGAGGTAATCTTTAACAAACAATATTTACAAAAAGATTATAAAGCAGGGAGACAAATGCTAATCAATCGTATTAGCATATGGTTTATAGATATGTTCTAGCAGACTAAAATCAGACAGCAGTCTTTTAGGTACATGTTCAGTGTTACACTAGGCCTACCATTTATTTTTTTTAAACTTCTGCAGGATGGTACTGTAATTGGAGCGGGGTTGGGGGGAGCACAGTTTATAAAAAATTAGGTAATGGTGTTGAGGCACCCATGAAGAACCTATAAAAATTGTCTCTGGATAAAATTCTTCTTTAATGTTAGTTGAATAAAAAGCATTAGTCAAGCATACAGAGATTCTGTGGAATTAGTTCAACAATTTGATTCTAACAAAACCAAGCATAGCTGTTTTAGGTAAGTGTAAAATAAAGATGATGTCATACAATCTGGAACACTAATTTGCCAGTTTCACTTGGTCCATCCTGCCCAGAAACTCGGGGCAGTAATTTTAGCAGTAGTGAAACAAACTACTAACCAGTATGTTTCTAGTATTATATAACTAGTTTCTATAAATGATTGATGTTACAGTTAAACAGCAACAGAGGCTGATATGTAACTCTTTATTAAATCACATTTTGATACAGCAATACTAGAAAATATAATAGAAGAAAAAAAATTTCTAGTATATTTCATTAGTCCCTCTCCCTCTGAAGCACTATAGGGCTTTCACATTTAAGCCTGAATATTACTACTGCTTTTGCAAATCAGCCTTTCAATAAGATCACCTAATTCCAAGAGTCTGTCACTAACACCTTTTTAAATAGAAAGGTAAATCCTTTTGTCTGTCACAGGAAATGTATCTGCAGACCGGGAAACTCAGATTGCTCTTGGGAACGTAAAGTGGCTACTGGTTGCAGAACTGTATCCGTATTTACCACAAACCACTTCAACCATTCTATAAGAAAAACTGGAGTGTCACAGTTTCCCCATGCTTGTGCATCCCTCACACCTTTTAGATCAGTGAAATTTCAATTGGATTGTAACAACTACTAACAAAGCAAGAATTATAGCAGGTTTTGTGCCTACTTTCCAACTTTTATGGATGAAATTTAGAGAATTTAGAGAGATTTGAAGTTCTGTAACTGGAAAGAAAACTTGCAAAAACAAATTTTACCAAAGTTATCTTTTTATCCAGACACACAATTATCAAAACACTGAAGTTGTTACGGCATTACATACATCATTTTCCAGTACCCTAGATCTCAAAAAAATTACAAAGTGAAAAAATACTCATCAAGGCTCCCGTGAATCTTACATAGCTAAAGACAAAATCATTAGCACGTCTTTTTTTTCCTTCCCCAAAAAGTGTCTCAAGTCAGCTGAAATCCAATCAACTGCTTCACCTTTCTTAATAATCACAAGCCCTCAGAAGAAAAAGCAAACAAGAAACAAACCACACATTAATTTTGCCATTTAAACACAGTAGTTCAAAGATTGGTATTTTCAGAGTAAGTTACCCTAAAATACACAATGACAAAAATATTTTTGAATATGTTATTGATATTACTCAAAACTAAGCTACTATTAGCCAGAAATAAGATTACAGTAATTTTACTACAGTTATTCAGGAAAAGAGTTGGCTGTTAAGTGAAATTTCAGTATTACAGTGTTCTTGGGGTAGGTTGGATATCTTCCTGATAATCAGCAACAATCCAGAACACAGTATAAAAATCTAAACTCTGCCTTTAGAAATAAGCATCTGAATAGAAAAATTAAAAATTTTCTGTTAGGATCTCATAATAATTTAAAATAAAATAAAGTAAATCTGTTTGGAGCGTCTGTTGGTATTGTAATACTAACAAATACAAACTGTTGTTGGTAAGACTGCACACCTCAGAATCCTTGAAACATCCAGAAGATTTTTTGGACTTCTGCTGCTAACAGAACAAGACCGCATAAATTCATATCTCTTCCCTATGCCTTTTACTTTACTTATGTCCACAAAACCTACACCAAGCCAGATATCTGGAAAAACAAAGCTACGGAAATGACATGAAAGAACTATGGGAAGGTGCACATCATGCTTACTAATACACCAAACTCTTCTAAAATTAAGATGACATCAGATTTTGAGGATTACTAACTAAAGTGTGAACACTTTACTTACAAATTGCACCAGAATATGTGTAATTTTTTTTTATAAAAAAGGATAATTACTATTGGAAAAAAAGAGATTGAATCAACTGCTGCAAAGATAGCCTTATGAAAATATAAATGTCCCAACACTTGATCTCATTTATAGTTCTGGCTTAAGCTGTTCACCCTGTTGCCAGTCAATAAGGTAATTTTCAGTCTTTGGTTAAGCAGTCAAATGGCACCATACACACAAACCCAGGAATTATTCATTGCTGCTTCTTATGAAAAGGAGAAAAGAACAGTACTTTGTTCACTGAAAAGTGAAACTTAAACCAAGTCAGTCAAACTATCTGTGACAAAGAGTTCATTCACTGTTTAGGACTTCCAGCTTAAGGCAGACATCTGTAAACATACATGCTCCAAATAAAACCCAAAAGATCCGATTTCACTTCAATAACAGCATTAGCATGATTTCGGTTACTGTTTACTTTACATAATGTATTATTCTCTAACATAACAAACCAGACACCAGTTCTACATTTTTTTTCCCCTTGATATCCCTCACTCTGGGAGATTTTACACAAGGCTCACTTTAACAGTAAAGCAGGACAGAGAAAAAAAATAAAATTTAATACACACAACACAGTGAAAGTTCATGTAGAAGTGCCAACAGACAGGAAAAAGGTCTTTGAACATATAAAAGACCATTTTAACACAGCTCAATTAGATTTTGTGTGTCTTCTTAAAGAGCATGAACCCTTAGCATTTTCCGTCACTTCCATAATTAGCCCAGCTTGGGGAAGATTTTATGGCACATAGCTGTTAAATCCACAGAGCGCTGAAACCCTTAACCTTTACCAGGCAGAGTCTGGTTTCAGAAGTGACCTTACAGAATCATCAAACTAGTAACTGCATCAGAAAGGTAATTAATGGCAGCTGATCAAACAGAAAGAAAAAGCCTCAAGGACTATTTGAAAAAACAGCTCTTATTAAAAAATTAAGCTACTCTGAATGAGTATTTGCATTCAATTCAACTAAGCTCACTACAGGAAATACCCCACCACCACCCACACAAAACTCTGAAGTTGTAGCACCTGACATACTGTTAAATAAACTATCACAATAAAACTGTCTGGGTAAGAAATAAATATTTGCAGTTGAAAGAAAAAACAAACACCAATACTGTACTGTAAAAAACCCCACAGTACTATAAATACAGTGGATGATTAAAGACACATGTTTGCATTTCATTTGGCACAAGAGATAAACCATGTATAACAGGTGTATGGCATTAACCTAGCTGCATCAAATGCATCAGTCTAATGTTAAATTGCCACTACAAAATCTGGCATTACAACATGGTATCTGACAATCTAACTCAGGATGTGAAGACCATTCTACTATAGTTGACAGATATTCCACCTCTGTTCATCTTCCCTGGGGATACAAACGAGGGAAAGAAATGAAACAGAATGTATCTATATATTAAGTTAACTCTCTACAAGACAAAAGCAAAACTGGATCTGTTTGAGAAAGATGCTGCAGAAAGCCAGTGTTCACTAGAAAGGTTCTTATCACCTCCCTACATGACAGCGAGTGGAGACCCATCAATTTTCAAGGACCAAACTACAGCTCCCCAGCACTGAGTACTGCTTGAGCTCCTTAAGTGGCACAGCGGCTGTCTTGCAGTGTGCGTGGTCGACACACGTCACATCAGAGAGGAGATAACCGCTGACATGACCAACAACTTTTAGAAAAGACTCTTCTAATTCAGAAGGCTGAAAGAATGTGGACACTAAGGATGGGATCAGGCAGAAGAAGGATACAACATACAGCTTATTGTTGTTTCCACATTCTGCAGCAACAGAACAACTCCTCAAGTATTTTAAGAGTAAAGTAGAAGCATCTATCTTCCTTTACCAAGCTGTGAACTTGTCTTGTCCCCACTTGTGTGAATGAAAATTTCAAAATACACACAGTTCTGGAGGGAAGAGCGTGTAGACATAACCGGGAGTTCACACACTGAATGAAGAACCTATGGACTCACTTTTAAATTATGATGTAAAAGACTACAAATGATTGATACTCTAAAGAAGGTCACAAAAAAGTCTACGTCCTTACCATATAACTTCTCCAAAAGGACTATCATCCAATTGGAAAGTTACTGCATCAACTCCCTACTTAACTAGATGACCTTTATCACTGGTTCCCAATCCATTACACATACGCTAAAAGTGAGGTGGAGTAGAAACTAAGCTTGTGTGTTTTGCCAGCACAGGGCCACAGAGCAGCAGACTGGGAAAAGATAAACATTAATACCCTAGATCTTGCTGTTGAAGGGAAGAAAGATGTAACAAGTAGGGACCATTAAGAACTAACAGTGAAAAGGCTGGAGAAGAAACTCAGTAAAAATGAAGCTCATTCCAAACGCATTGGAAACCTCTGCTTTAGATAGCTACTACTATTGGAGTAAAGAAAGTATAAATAAAAAAGTAAATAAAGTGAGTCCAGTAAATGATTAAATGAGGACAAAAGCATTTTTATAAAGCACAACCACGAACAGAGCAACACAGACAATCAAAAGTCACCTACAGTTAAAAAGTGAGGAAAATACTTAAGGTACACTCAGTGTTCTTTAAAATACTCACAGAGCACACACATTGCATTGCACAAACCCAGGAATTTATCAAGTTCCTGAATGAATAAAATATAAGGCAAAGGATATAAGATGTATTTTATTCTTACTCTGAATAACTTTTTAAATTGAAGATCAATACTTTGAAAGGTCAGATTAAGAACAATACATTCCTTTCTCCATTTCCCTTCTTTACGTATCAGTTATAGAGGGAAGCTCCACTTCAGATAGAACCTTTCAAAGCTACTCACCAACAGTAGTCACAGGAGGCTGCGAAGGGTAGTACTGAACACTAGTGGTTGCTGGAAATGGAACACCACCCGGATAAGGATAGGGATAGCTGCTTTGACAAAGAAAGACACACTAATGTTATGTAACTATTTGTAAAAAATCATCCATGTATATTATCTTTACGTCACCATGTTAAACACTTGTTCACATAATAAAATGTTTAAACTGCAGGCCAAGTTATATTTTTTGTTTTCCTGATCACATGAACATCTTTCACAATTTATATTTCTGGTATGATTTAAGAAGGTACCATTTTATCTGAAACCCTACCTAGTTATTGCCTGGTCAAGCACTTGGATCATTCCAAATTCTCTTCAATCTCCGAATCTTGCCATGCAATTTCTAACGTGCCATCCAAAATTCCAAAAGTATTCCAAAGAAATTATTCTAGCTACAAACTCACAAACAGTAATTTCAATTTAATAATTTTTAATATGAGATTGGTTAACAAGATGACTGCTGAACTGCTTTATGTAAAACTAAAAATGTTGTGCAAAATATGGTTGGAAGATAAAACTCCTCCAGAAACTCTCAGCCCTGCTCTGAAGGATGAAGAAAAGCAAAATTATTCATTTGTTCACTGAAACAATTGCGAGATGACACATAACATGACAGTCTACAATAACTTTCTAAAATACATTTACTATAAAATGAAAGGACTCAAATTATTCAGTACTGAACTAACACCTGCATACAGCAGAGTATTAACTATGGCTATAAGTAAACAAAATGGCCCAAGAAAACAAGTAAAATATAAAATAAGCATATGCTGTGCCTCTCCAGATAACTGCAAATTTAATAGTTCTTAAAACCTTTCTGTTCATTCATAGATTACCCTAAAAATAGTTCTTCTGTTATTCATTTTTGTACAAACATTAAGAGCACTTTACATAAACGTATGTAGGAGGAAAAAAAGGTGCCATAAGAACTTATCAAAATCCCCCCTTTTTCACTTCTTAAAACATAGCACCCCACCTTCCTAACGTTTACAGGGTTTTAAATGACTTTTTTTTTTTAAAAATCAAAATGTTATATACTACGGCAGCTCCTCATATGCTTCTAAATCAAAATCAGGACATAAGGATATTAATAATAAAAAGAATTAATTATGATGTAAAAAAAAATGTAGGTACACACTAGGAGGCAGCAATTGGCATCTTACTATTTGCTAAGACAAAACCGTAAGTCTTCTGGAAATGCTTTATTCCCAACTATTATATAACATACTTAAAGAAAAAGTCTTGTTTTATATTAATAAAAAAAGCTTTTAAAATTGTTTTGCACCTTTCAAATTCTCTTAGAGTGCTCTGAATTAAGTCCACATTTACGCTGGAGTCAAAGTTTGTTGCAAATTAGCCCAAACAATACTAACAATGCTAATAAAAATTCCCAATTTGTAGGGATACATTTCTTTCTATATCATGTAAAACATATTAACCGTATAAAAAACTAATCTGATATATGAGTGAAACAAGATAACATGAGACAGTTAGGTAATAATTTTCAAAATATATTCACCACCCACGTATATTGTATTGGAAGCGACACTAAGAAAGATAAACCTTTCTGAAACTTTCTTTTGGCTATTAACAAGAATTCAGTCCTCACTTTTAAAAAAAACCTCCTAACATGTTAATTATACAACAAATATATGATAAGAAAATGCACCTAAGACTAAATACTATTCAGTGAAACTGTCTATTATGTATATGATGATGGTTTAAAGGCGTTCTTACCTCGGGTTTGGAGTGCTTCCTGCCGGATAGGGAGATATTCCACCTGGAATGCCCGGCACATAGGAAGCTAAATAAAAATAATGATTTTGTTTATTTTTACTTTTCAGAATTTTAATATATATTAGGATCACACTAGTGAGGTGTACTTATGCTGCAGTTAGATGCTTTTCAATGTATTGAACAACGAATACAGTGTAACACAACAAAACAAGAAGAGAAAGGGGTCATTCTGTGGCCAAACCCCCTCAATAAGGCGTACCCTGCATGCTTTATCATCATCGCCATCACTCACAACACTCCCCCTCCCAGTTTCCCATGCTGTTCCTGTGCAGCTTGGCAAAAGCGATATATGCAGACATTTGTTGTGAGCTCGCCCTCTGCCAAGTGACCAAGGCAGCTGCGTCCCCTCAAAACACGTAAAGTACTAAACTGCAGCAGACCTTCCCTCCGTGTGTTCACCAGGTAGAATTTCCTTTTCGTATTCAAGCATGTTTTCAGAAAACACAGGCAAATTTTGCATTTCTGAAGATTCTACCTCTACCTGTCAACTTTTGTTAAAATATTTTCAAGAGTATTTTGTTCGGAGGGAGAGTATGAGAACTGTAACTGAAGTCAGTTACACATTCCTTAGAACAACTGCCTAGAACACCTTTCACCGCATATTTATTTTTTTCTTAATCATTACTTTAAACTAACCACTGCATGGATGAAAATGTTTATCAATTTAAAAATCCCCAATGAATGGTTGTAGTAAGTAAAATGTGGATACATAAGAAAAAGTATCTGCAGCTAGGAAACTCAAAAAAATGGCATGTTATTAAAGATGACCCAGCTGAAGAGCTGTCTCCATTTTTTCTATAATGGCTAAAAAAAGAAAATAACCTTTCCAACGTAGCCATTGTTCTCTACTCACTAAATAATGACTGTATAATTTCAGTACCTTCAGAGTAGCTAGACTTCACAACAGTTGGTTAGCTCTTTAACAATCCAACAGTGTTCTTATCCAGTAATTTCTGCCATTTAGAAGCCATACTTTAAATAATTTTTATCAGCACATATAAATGTCTAAGGCTTTCATAGTCCTAGCAATTTCAAGTTTCTTCTTGGAAATCTGACAATTCTATTATCAAAACCATGTTTTGAATATAGTTATTCCACACTTCTAGTAAATTTAGGAATATTACATCAAATAGCTTTTTTTTTTTTTTTTTACAAGAGCTTTTGAATGATTCAATTTTTCAAAAAGGGCTTCATTTCTTCTTAAGCAGTATCTAGAACTTCAATAAACCCCAAAACCTAGATGTCTGTAAAATAAGGAAAAACTGACCACACCAATAAAACTAAGCAGCTACTAACAATGTGAAAGTCCTGAAGCACGTCCACTAGAATTACTTCGGCTATTCTAGCACTGAGTGACTGCAAGAGTAATCAAGTGTGTTTCAACAGATGGTCCTCCCTTAAAGCACAATACAGGTGACAGCCTCTACTGAGACTATACTTGTACTGACACCCACTGTTCTTTGAAAATCAGAACAGTAGAATCATCTAGTGCTCCCACAGGCTAGTGCTGGACAAGCTAAAAAGTCCCAAACACTTACCTTTAGCCAACTATCCCTAACGGTCCCATTATTTTTGCTACCCCCTTTCTTGCATGTTAAGAATCTAAGACCTTGTTTAAAAATGGTTTAAAAATGGTTTCTGCTGGAAATTGTAATGAATAGTGCTTCAGCTTTTCCGATGTAACACTATGATCTGATGAAAGCTGTATTTCAACAGAAAACAGACACAGCCTTAAAAATGCAGCAAAAATATATAACACCAAATACAGCTACTCTACCATTACATTAATGTAGAACTCTTACAATATCATTCAACAACCTGCAGCTACTCTGCTCCCATTCCCCACCTCCCCCAGTCTTTGGTTTGGGTCTACTCTCTGCTGGTTTGGGTTTTTTTCCCCCCACCCAATGCAGAGTCTTCTTCCGAAGAATTTCTAGGATTTTCTGTTTCCCACTTTCCCTTCTTCCCTCCATCCACCCATCCCCAGTCTTTAAAATAAAATGCCTCTAGAAGTTTAAATAAATCAGAGTTTTTTAAAGTTTTGATAATTTTTGCAAGAAAATGAGTACTAAGTCAGAGTACCGAATTGACAGAGAAGAATGGAAAATCACAAGGCAGGTTTTTTTCCTATACAGCCACTAACAAACAAACCAGGAGTGTGCGCACAGAAAAAAAAGGCAGTATGCTTTGGCTTATTAAATCAATGGCTGCAGGAAACTTAACAGATGGACTTGTATTATCAGAAAAAAAAAATTAAGATACAGTTACCTAAATAATTTCTTTTTAAGGTTATCTCTGAATATTGACAGGTTACTCGTTGTTTTGAGAGGCTTAGGGTGTGTGGGGGGCTGTTTTTGTCTTATTTAAATACAAACTTGACTTTTCCCTCCCTTCAAAAGCTGAAAAAAATTACACACATTTTCCAACATACTTCAAAAAGGTCAGCTACAGCAAATTCATTAGCCAGCACTACAGAAAGTCATTCTGGAGTAGAATACAACATTTGTTGACAAACTATGCAGAGCAACAAATCACTTTTTAATATAAGTATTTGTAGAAATTAGTAGCCATGGCCACTTACTAGTTGGTGGGCCTGTTGCCTGGTATGGTGGGTAGCTTGACGAAGCAGTAGGCCGAGAAAAGACTGGAGGTTCCTCACCAAACACAACGATCATGACCTGAATCAGTTCGAGCAAGTCTGACTGGGGCTATGAGGGTAAGCAAATCACAAGTTGTTGATTTTGTTAACAGACAGTTTAACTATAATAACAAAATGGTAATGATTCATCAGCTCTCAAAAACCATCCTTTTATTTGGGGTTTTTAAAAAATATTTACATATATCTAAACATTAAAAAGCCAACAAGATATATAACACTATATCTATATATATAGATAGATAGATATCTCTCACACACATATATATGCATATTTAACTTCCTTTATAGATTTCTTTACAGATTGCAAACCCAGCCAGCTGGTATTCAAAACTGTACAGCAAAATACAGCTGCAGTAGTGCTGACACTCAGAATAATCTGGATAATACACGGTTTCATGTCAACTGCAGGGCAATAAATGACTATGCAATGATGGATTATAATAATTTTCTAAAACTTAAATCTACTCTCCAACATGAAAAAAGTACAGATCACTAGGTTTTCAGACATTTCAGTTTCATAGATCATATAGCTTTTGCTCAAGTTCAGAATGGTTCAAGAGAAAATATATTCTAACCTACTAAGGAGTGGCATAAACCTCTTTTAAATATAGCTAAACTAGGCTTCTCAGTTTATTACTACAGTCAATGTAGGCATGATTTCCTTTCACCAAAATAAGGACAAACATCATGAAGGCAATATTGGATTAAATATCCTATTTCAAAATTTTCTTAGCTCTGTAACCCACTTATTTATTTTTACCAACCTCTCAAACAGAATGAATTCTGTATTACCTGTATCTTAGATGATCATCTTGCTTGTGGCAAGAACTACAGCCTGATCTGGGCAGTCACGCTTAACAAATTTATTCCTGTTAATCACTTTTTACAGAACTACGCATCTTGTATCATTCTTCTGACCTTGACAGCACAGTTTATCTTCTTTACAAGTCCATGCTTTGGTCAAAACATCTATCAGGCCTACACTGCTCAATGCCTTTATTTATTGGTAAAGCAAATGTATCCACATACTTGAAGCTCCAGCAATGTTTATATAAAGAAGTCCAAGTGCTCATACAAGTCCATTTTAGTCACAGAGATTAATTTTAGCCCAGAGATGTTTCACAGAATTTATAATTTCCCTTCTGTAAATATTCTTATCACACAGATCATCACAACAGCGTCATGCCAGGGAAGGATGCCTATGCTCCACTATTTCATCAGACAAACTGTAACTAAACGATGCAATTAACCAGGCAACAGAATGCAGCATCCTGAACTTTAAGAATTACAAATAACAAGCAATTGTTTTCATTTAAAAAAAATGGTTTAAGATCTCAAATAAAGAGGATTATGGTTTTTGTTAAAAGTGATACAACTATCCCTAAAGGTATTCAGAACTGAGAAATTTGAGGATTTCAAGTTCCATATACTTACATATTTCCATTCATGCAGATAAGGAAGGTATATCTTTCCATTTGCATCAACATGCTTCCCAGTTTTTATTGTCATAGAGCTAGTGGGTTTAACAAAACAAATCGGGGGGTTGAAAGGGTAGGTGTCCAGCAGCCACAAGCAAATTGGGATATTATATGTGTTACCTAGAAAAGATATTTTAAAAGATTTTAAAAGTTACTCCAACTCTAACTGTCCTATCCAGATTTATAATAAACTCTTTAACCCAGTAAATTCAACTGTGCAGCATGAGAAGCTAAAGCTGACATCTACTAATAACATTCAACAAAGAGATCACAATATGGCTATGAACTCAATATTTTTCAGAATAATTTAATTTTGATTTACATTATTGTTATTATTATCAAATTATCGTTAGCTGCAGCAATAAATGGCTTGCAACACTCATCTAATTGAGAAGCTTGAAAAGTATTGAAAGAAAAGAGATGTTAGAGCACTGTACAAGACTGAAGAAGCAATGCTCAACGTTAAAATTTTATTCAACAGCAAAAATAGGGAACAATTTCTTTAAAACACTATACTTTGGACAAGTAAAGGATTTCAAGAAAACAGCAATCACTGAAATAGTGAAGTTGAACCATGCCATATCTAAACAGTTTTTCATGTAATTTGGGAAAATAATGGTGGTGATGATAATGATAAATGCATACCTCTGTAAGGCACAGGAATGGTTCCACTGAGGCTCATTAACTCCCTAGATGAGCCATCATTAAAAACTGAAAGGGAACAACAATATTTTTAAAACAAACATATCTACTACATTAATCTCTGTTCAGGTTATACCCCATCTATTTATTAACATAAGTTTTCGGATGTTACACATATATAAATTCAACTTGAAAGGTTCTGCTCTTGCACATTTATGAACTAGGAAATGACTGTCTACGGTCAGGTAACTTCTTATGAATAACATATTTCTGAGAAATGAATGACTAATTATTGTCAAACTACCTTCAACGCAAATAAAATTGTTTCCTCGTTCAGAGACCAAGTAAAACATGTTGGAACTATACAAACTGCAAATCATACAAATTGCTGCAAAGATAATCTGAATTCAAACTTAATCTAAAAAACAAACCATCATTTTAGGATTACAAAGAATTCCTTATGCTTTCTCCAAACAAACAGTTCAGCAAGAATACTGAAAACTACTGCGCCATAGGCATTTATTACATAATCAGTACAGGTAATTTAACCAAACAACACTACACTGAAGAGGAAGAAATGTGTAGCACTCGACTCACTGCCACATCTTAGTCCTAGTTCACAAACCGCACAGGAACCCTGATCTCAATTTACTGAGTTGCTGTATTTAGTTTTCCCATCCTTTCAATCCAATAGATTATTCTTGGCTGAATAGATCAACTTCTGGTAATAAAGCTTTTATTTTCCTAATTTCACCTGAAAGTTTCTAGTCTCAAATGTAGCTTATCGTGTACAGTTTTTTTGGTGCTAATATTCTGCAAAGGCAGGTAGAACACGTTGGGACTTAAATGGGGCTATATCTTTCATTATTAATATAAACGTGAAAATTATCTCAACGTCAACAGCAACATAACCATTTTCTTGTTGCTCATTTCACTGCTCCAAATAGTAACAATTTTCTGTAAGTGGTTCTGTGCTCAGCCTTTCTCAAGCAGCTCAGAAAGAGTTAAGTAACAAACAGACTTCTTGCAACAGCTCAAAGCTGTCTGGAATTCTGACCACTATCGTTGTGCAAACCCGCGATTCCAACCGCAGTCCTTTCACTATTGTTTTTGATTCTCCAGTCACTGCATGAACTTTTATTTCTGTGACAGCTGCTGGCTTGCAGCTGTTCAAGTAAAAACTAATTTTTGTTTTACCCGTCCATGTCCTTTCTTAATACTTCTCAATACAGATTTAGAACTTAGAAAGCAGAAGACTATAAAATCTCTGATGACGTGTTAGTAATATAAATTAGCTCACAGAGGAATCCCACAGGTAACAGTCAAAAAACGGTGATCAGGAGGAGAATGACCTCAGCAGCTATGCTGGCTCGTCGTATCTTGTGAAACCATGCCCTCAGACTCTGGAGCTGTCCTTAGATACCATCTTCATTTAACGCACTCGAATTTAGTTAAAGCCTTTAAAATAGCTAACGGTGATTGTCATTGTTAACTTACATTGCAAAACCCCTCATACCAATTTTCTATATACCTAACCATGTTTTCTTCATACTCTTAAGGACTGCCACGATTACTTTTAAAGAAGTTTTGTTCGTCGATTTACAGTTCTTTCTAAATAGAACTCTAAAAACATCCTTATATGACAGCAAAGCTGAATTTGTAGGATACCAGCAATCTCAGGACACAAACTGATATGACATCACTGAGTGATTAACTAAAAGTTAAGCTGTGAAAAATGCAACACTTCTAGTAAGATTAGACAAACTCAGTAATACAGAAAGCTTATTTTAGAAAATAACTGTGTTTCTAAGAAAGTATTGATGTCAAAGATCAAGAACTCAAATTATGTCTTCTAGTTTTAATCATCTTTTTCCCCACAAAAACTACGAAATGTATCTAAACCATCACCAGTTCAATAACAAAAATTGTCTCATGCACAGACTAACCATATGAATCCATGACAGGTTTGAGGTCCTTGTACTGAGTAATAACACTGGTCGTCTCCTGTATAGTTAGGTCTCTATACTTATACTGGAAAACAAAAGAGAAAGAATGACTTTAGAGGCTAAATTTTCAGTGTAATTTAATTTGGTTTTATTTTACCCAATAGACTGCATTTATGAGAGTTTACATTGATACATGGACATTCTTCTCCACTCTTATTTTGGAATAAGAATTTATTTCTCCATATTACTTAACTGAACGCTGCCTATATAACACTTTAACAAAGTGTTAAGATGTTTTTAAGTCTTAAATAAGGGCCCATACATCAAGTGATGTCGGGAAAGCCACTGCATTTTCATCCATGTTCTACCATAACCAACAGTATCTGAGATATATATGTGGATCTTAAAAAACCAAATATAGTGATGTTTTGAACTTCACAGATATCTTTCATAGCACTTTTCAAAGCATCGCAGTGTTTAATCAATCATTGATCAGTACTTTCATGTATTTTATCAACTAGAAAGCAGACGTTTCAAGGCACGATATTTTATCAGTAATAATACTGGTTTTACCCTCTTCCTTTTATCAGGAGCAGGGAGTAACTCAGAACACGGAAGATCTGTAAAACACAGATACACTACTACAGAATTTAACAGTCTCAGAACTATAATCCACAGACAATAAAGGAGATGCCCCTGGGCAACAGAGAGCTGGTTCACTGTGTGGCACAGCTCTTTAACCTTGTAGCCATTCCTCCTGATAACTACCATTAAAAAGAAAGCTAATAAATGTCCCTTGACAATGCTTTCATTGTAATAAAATTAAAAAAATAAATCACAGTCTTCAAGTGCCTTAAGGAACATAAGCATACAGCGTTTCTTCATTCAACCATGGTCAGAAGTCAAAGGGCTCAACACAATGAAATGTCTGATACCCAACGCATGCAGATGTTAACAACATCTGAACAAATTAATTCAGATATTATCCAAGAGCAAAGGGCCGTGCCACAGCTAAAAGTCACCTTCGCTCCAACAAACACTCCTGAGTTGTGAAGTTTAGAAACTAACTCTTCTTCCTATCGTCCACAGAGGTTGACAAGGATGCTACTCCTGGGCATGGTAACTTTTATTTAACAAGCAGAGATGAACACACCATGCCGCCTCCCAAAATGCCACCTTAGTCTACAAAACACGCCTGTGCTTTGGGAGATGCTGCAACTTACCTTCCTGAAACGACCAAGGGCAAAACAGCCATATGGTCAGTCTGCAAAACACTGATCTGTGAGAAAGAAGGCAACCCCTCCAGTAGGGATTACTATTACTCTAGTAGGGATCCCTGCGTGTGCAGGGAGGCACCAGCATAGATGTCAATCAGCCAGAGAGTCAGGGCAGCCCCTGGATGCTGTTTTGATGGGAGGGCTGCAGCAAAGCATCTCAGCCTCCTCTGGAAAGTGGGTGCAGGATTGGGATTGTGCAGGAAGAGCTTGACAAGGGAGAGACAATTTTCCTAGCATTTCAGTACATTCCTCCCTCCTTCCCCAACACCTAGCGGAAGCGAGAAATAGATAACAGGCATTGCTAGAACACGGAGATGGAGGTCTGTGAAATTTCAGCTAGACCAGACAGAGACTGGCAGCACATACCCGCATGACTGAATGCGTTACTACAACCATGAATGGGAGCATCTCACCAGCTACCTTAAAAAGAAGGGGTCTTTTTATAGGAATGTAGCTTATGGTGCAGGATATAGGCTCAAGAAGATTGGCATAATCGCTATTAAAAAAAGAACTGGCTTCCACTAACAGAAGCTCCTAACAAGCACACGGAATCAGAGTCAGGATTTAACTCCGCTTTTGGCACAGGAGTCTTAAGTTGGTTTAGTCAAGAAATAGATAAAACAACGCCTGCCTGCTCGGCAGACATACTAGGGTTCTGGTACACGGTAGCTGATAGGGCTGATAAAAACTAGCTTTGGTCTTCTGGGGTGCTTTTAAAAATTAGGCCCAACACCTGAAAATTAAATAACATTTTCATGTCTCTTAAAATTAAGAAAAAGAATATTGCTGCAAATAGTTTTTACACTGAGTGATGAATAATTACTTAGTAGAGATACGTTTGTAAGATTCCAGCTACTGCCACAAGTGAAATTGCTACATCAGCTATTAATTTCAGCACTTAAATCCAAATAACTACAGAAGATTGAAGTTCTGTATATTAAAATGACACATGAATAAGTTTTCCTAATGAGAATTATAGCTTTTCTAGAATTTTTTATTATTTACAATGCAAAGTATACTCTCTTGGGCTTATTTATCTTTTCCGTTGTAAGGTGTACTAGAATATTACAAGACAATCTTTCCCTGTGTTCATACAGTAAGTAGCTGAGCATTTCCCAGTAATGTGAAAATCTCATTGGAAAATATAAGATCCTAGTGATTTCTACAAAGGTAACTAAAATTAATTAATTTGAGTTCTAAGCTTTTTTTTTTTCCTCCTCCATTCTCAGATGACAAATGCATCATCCTCATTTTACATATCAGGAAACAGGTAACAGAGAGATAAATCTTTTCAAGATCAGACAGCAGGTAAATACCTGAAGTCAAATTAAGTGTTTATGTTCAGCCAAACTAGGGCTTAAGTCTTTTGTTTTCTCACACACTGAACTATTAAATATGGGAAATATCACTAAGCATGCCTCTACAGAACAGAAAGCGTAACTATTTTTGAAAAATAAAGTAGTAAAATAGTAACTTAATTTTTCATCAGCTATTAAGTACATTGCACTTTTAACTTACCTTCAGAAAGTAAAATGGGGATATAAAGTGGGCAAGTGTGGGGGAAAGAGGACACAGGACTACCTTAAATTCTGTTTCTTCTGTGCCATAGCAATAATTCATTGAGGGAAGACAGGTGTATACAAATACATACATGATCTCATTTGCTGACAGCAAGTTAGTATTCAGTACTTATCTTCAAGCTGATTAAAAAAAAAATTGCTTATGATTCCATGCAGGTGAAAGACCCTTTAATAAGATTTCTTCAGTTCTGATCACATCCTCACCTATCGTATTTAATTTTAAAATAATGAAAATATGATGATTAAGTGTTGTTAAAAAAATCCCCCCAAACAAAACCATAACTCCCCCTAAGCGTTCGGCCTGAGGGGTTTTCATTTCAAGCTGCTGGACAAAGCGCAGTTTTCACTGGAAGAGTGGCACAACGACAGATGGATCTGTATGATTCAGTGATTAATGACTAACCTTCCAAGAGACTTTCTTTTTTCTTTAAACAAGGCTGATAAAACCCCCACCCTTATCCTAGTCAGTGAAGTTGAACTTGCCTCCCACCCTCATTTAACCGGTGCACGCAAATGACGCCATACAACCCAACAACCCCCCACCGCAGCTCTGGTCCACCTCGATGCACAACAGACTCAGTCAGGCAGGCGGTTTCTATTCAGCTTTTACCAGCAATAACCGAACCCAGAACTAAAGTTTCGTAGCACTACAAATAACGACGTGTTTTAGGGTTTCGGTGCACCATACTTCCCTTTACAAACTAACTCAATTTACAGTCTCCAGACACCACCTTTCCACTGCCGCTTCGCCCGCCCGTCGACACCACGATCCCCGCAGCTCCCCGCCACCCCGGCATAAAACCGCAGGCTGGCGAGTGACCGCCCCTGACGAGGGAAACGGGAAGGGCAAGCCGGCCGCTGCTGGGGGCCAGCGCCGAGGCTGAAGGGGACACGGGGCCCCCGCTGCTCCCCGCCGCCCAGCCCCTCGCCGACGCCGCCGCAGAGGCCGGCCCGCCCGGCGCACCGGAGCGGGGAGCAGGGGCTCTCGGTGCCCCCGAGCGCGCCGTTACCTTGGTGAGCATTTTCTTGAGCTGGCTCTCGGAGACCGCCATGGCGGCCGGACCCTCCTCCGCCCCCGGTGCCGCCGCCGCCGCCACGCACCGGCCCGGCCCGGCCCAGCCTCCCCTACATACAAACAGGAAGCGGCCTCGCACACCCACTTCCGGCAGCGACGCCCGTTTCCGCCCGGCCCCTGACGGCACTTCCGCGAAAGGCGTGCGCGTGGTGACGGCACTTCCGGCCGTTTCCCAGGGTGCTCGGAGACTCCCCTGGGGGGCGCTGCGCTCTGGCGGTAGTTTGCGTGTCAAAAAGACTTCACAGAACGTACAAAACATCCTTCGTATTGCGGTTTATTGCTAAAAAATATTAATTTCCCGTGAGAACGTGAAGTGCCATGTCCATGCCGGTTATTTTTCAAGAAATATGACACAAAACACGAGAGCAACGAGTCAAGACTAGTTATTTTATAACATAAGCATCAACTTAAAAGACATCCCTGGAAGGATTTGCAGCTTTTTATGATTAAAGCTATTAATAAAACAAAAAAACAAAAAAACCCAATCAAACAAAACACCTGGACTATTAACATGAGAATAAACGCTCAACAGATTAAACACAAGACCATGAAGAACCAATGTAAAACCATAATTTGATGCTGTTTTTTTCCAAAGTAAGAGAAAAAAAACAAACCAACAACCCCCGAGGTCCAGCAATTGTTTTGGGTGTTGTTTTTTTTAATATAGCAGCAAAGTTGGTCACCTGCAGCCAACACGAATTTTGCCCTATCACTCAGCACCATCTCATTTCATGAAAAAAAATTATCTGATTTACTGACTTTTTTTTCTTTCTATTTTTATCTTAATTCTGAGATGAATATAAACTCAGAACTGCTTGTATGTCTGACTCGGTGAGATACGGAAGACACAAAGGAATAGATCCTTTGCTCTGACACAGACCTACTTTTTCTCGGAAACCTTCAATATTTAACCAGTCACTCCTCTAAATACGGAAGGATGATCCTACGCCGCACACAGCAGGAGTGGAGCCCAAATGTTTACCAGTGCAAGCAATCAAGACATTAGAACCCCCCCCCCCCCAAAAAAAAACTTTATCTTAAAAACATCTGCTTTTTGATTTATCTAAAAAATCTACATCCTGTTTTTTCACCACATCCTCGGCGTCCCCCAAGGAGGGTTATGGGTTCCATTGCCTTCTCAAGCTGATGTATCCCCCTCAGGCGGATGGAAAGCTTTCTGACATCAGCTTGGCTTTGGATCAAGGCCTAAACTCACAGATACTTCTGCAATACTTAACTGTCAGATTTTTTTCTTTATTTGAAGCCCACCCCCTGGCTCCTCCCTGTCAGGAAGCGCATCTCTCCCAGTGCGGCACAGGGTAAGAGTCTGCGTGTATGTACCAAAAAATGCAGATGCTTAATGCTTTGAACGTCCTTACAGAATAAGAGCAAACAAGTCATCACCAGAAAGCCTCAGATGTCATTAAACATACAGCAGAAATGCATATCCAATACTTCAGCTTTGAAGGGCACTGCTAACGTCAAGCTTTTTTTCCCCTTAGTAACAAGCAGGAGTCCATTGACATAAGAGCATCTGTGATAGGCATGAAAGAGCGAGCTACCGAAGTGTATCCGCCGGTGCCCCGAAGAGCTGGAGCGTGGACGTTTCCTAGACTAGCCCCTGATGCAGCACTGAAAAACCTGGAGGCAGAGTTCTAGCGGGCTCTGTACACTGGAGTTTCTGCAGAGCTGGGTAAAGCCGCTCTCCCAGACTATGTCCTAATAATGAGGTGCAAATTGCTAAGAATAACCCAAGAATCAGGCTATAATTAGCAACAAAAAACCACAGGCAAAATTCAGCTGAATGTAGGTAAAACATTCCTGCGCGCTACCCTCCTCATTTTGGCTTCCAAAAGTGCACTTTTCAAATAAGTTACTATGCAGCACATTATTAAATAATTTAAACCAAAACTGAGAAAGCACTTTTTGGAAGTACAGTAAAAAAACCTTCTTGTTTTATATATAGAAATCCATATATACCAAGCAAGCCTTTTTGCCTAGCAAATCTCCGGATTTTGTGAGCAGACACAGTGGCTTCCCTTGTGCTTGCTTACAGTTTCAGTTGCTGCTGAAGGTCATGAATTGACCCTGCACCGCTTTGCAGTTTCTCTTGCACTAGTGGATCTTCTTCTAGTTTGACCATTTCAATCACTCCGTTGGTTCCGAGAACACAGGGTAGACTTAAGAACACTTCACTGTTTATATTGCAACATCCCTGAAACAACACGCAAAGAACACAGTCACACAGTTACTTGTTTCTGCTCTGTCTGAAGCATGGAACTACACAAAATAACTTGATTATTTTAGTTAGGCAAGGATATTCCATCATACGGCATGTTTTGTATAGGTCAAATTCCAGTTATTTTAGATCCTGTGCAATGGGTTACTGTACAGAAACTGTAAAATATTACTGTACATATAAAATAAATAATCTTGAACCATGCCACACTTGGAGGAGTTTCCAAATATAGATATATCAGAACACTATAATGCAGGCAAAGTTTGTACTACAAAACACTGTTTAACCAGTTTCTTAGGTAGAACAAGTAGGGACACTTGGCAGTACAGCACCATTAGTTCTTTTAGGACAGAACAAAAGAAATTTAAAAATGCAGCCAAAGGGAGCTATCTGGGGAATATTTTCCATGTATTGATCCCATATTCTGTGAGACACTTCACTAAACTTAGATCTCTATAATTCAAATTTACACTACAGATTTTGTTTACTTACAGGACCCGTATGGGAAATTTCACATCCTGTAGTTACTCTGCAGATTAAGAGACCTGTCACTCGTCTATATCTGCATTTAGTTCATAAACGATTAAAACTATAATTATGAAATTAGGTATATGTCTGTACTTGATAGAATAAGCAGCCTGCTCAATTTCCCTGCACTGGGACATGCAAATAAATCATCCTTCTCAAGCCTGTAAATACAAATGACAAGTAAATGTTTCCACATGTTTTTTTGCCTCACATGAAATGACTTAATGCTTTAAACAAGGTTCAGTCTACAATTTTAAGCTAAATATAGCTTCGTAATCTTATCAATGTAAAGTATCAAGGAGTAGAAAAACAGCTGTTTCAAAGATGGTCAAATAAGATACTGGCAGAAAATGCATTTTATACTTTCATAAAAGATACCAAACTCTTTCGGCCCCTGGAAAAATCTACATTCAATACTGAGCACTTGGAAACTGCGACACACACATTTCTCTTCATTTGCCAAATCTGGGTATTCCAGGGGAGCTGGTCAGCAACCTTGAACATATTTTCCCTCTGGACTCTTGTACTTTTGGGAGAATAATTCACTTTTAATACTGGTTTCAGATTAACACAATAATTGATTTTTGCTCATTTTTGCATTAGAATTGAAAGCTGTTGTTGGAAGAAAGTAACAGAAGTGGTGATACTTCAGAACAGTTACTTTAAGTGAGACGTCTGTGCTGATAAAATTAATAGTCATATCCAGTATTAATAATATAATTACAGCGCTAACTAAAATATATTAATCACACATTTACCTTTGCCAGAGTGGATACAGAATGAACCTTTCTTTTATCTTTCAGTATGCTGTCAGTCAAATCAGCAACTGAGAGCCCAACAGACCAAGATCTCTGACCTTTTCCCTTTAGAACTTCCATAGCTCTATAAACCAGAAAAAGGAGAAAAACATGATGTTTAGATTTTAATTATTCCTATTTTGGCTTATATGTAAAACCCAAAAGATAAATTAAGTGTACTGTATCAGGTAAAGTGTGCTATAAAAACATTATTCTCTGTTTTGGAAAACAACAGAAGGTAATTAAGAGTTGCTTTAAGAAATTTCTTTACCCACACTGGTAACAATTCTGTTTTCTGTCAAGAAGTGTAACTGATAAAGGGCTAATTAAATCAGGTAATCTGATCCAAACTTGTGCTTCCACACATGCTCTGAGAAAAGTGTCCCAGAAAGCTTGTCTGCTGTTTTTTTGCTTGTTTTTTAAAAAACACATGATCAAACTGGCAGCTCTAATATTCTAGTGTACGTTCTACCAAGCTTGTCCTGTCCTCAGATCGTCACAGGCACAACGTTATTAAG
Source organism: Chroicocephalus ridibundus (assembly GCF_963924245.1). NCBI lineage: Eukaryota > Metazoa > Chordata > Aves > Charadriiformes > Laridae > Chroicocephalus > Chroicocephalus ridibundus. The sequence goes on from NC_086287.1 coordinate 16,892,229, forward strand.
AACTTCAGAAAAACAGGGGACATACACACATACGTAAAAGTGAATGACACGCAGACCTACAATTTCCTACAAACTCAATGTGTCAACATTTAGAGCAAAATTCCTCCACTTCATAAATAGCTGAAGGAAAAAACGCTGCAAACATCAAGTGCCTAAACATGAAGGAAAAAAAAAGATTATAATGGCTTTACCTGTTAGCCACCTTTTCCCTTGAGTTACGAGAAGCCATTGCTTCCATTTGATTTGCAGCTAAATTACAACTGGTCCAGGACAGTACTAAATAGAAAGAACCAACATTTAAATGCACATCTAAACAGTGACTAAAATAGGTAGCAGATAAGATAAGGAGAAAAAAAACCAAAAACAAAAATTCAAGCTTTCCTTCCCCCACAACCACCCAAGTGTAGCTGATGACCTTCTAAGGTTCCCTGGACTACTGAAATAAACAATAGTACCACCTGGCCAGAGACGCTTGCTTAAAAATCAAGTAATATGTAACAATTCTTACATTAGCAGTAACCTACCATATATTGTAACACATTTCATTCCTCTTTCAGTGCTTTTAACCTATATTATTATACCAAATAAAAAGCACCTAAGGTTGTATTTTCTATACTTTTTTTTTTTCTACTGTGACAAATGGTGAATACTTTTGCTACCACTCCAGGTCTACAGTCTTGGGCAAACACCAAAATTTAGAACCGTTATTATGAAAATCTACACTTCTGCTTATGACTACCTTAACTACTTTTCTCGATTATTCTTTCAATACTCAATTACTTAAGCACTGCCAGGACATTATATACTCATAGACATAATAAAGTATCACTTTACCTTTGTCTTCTCCTTGTTCACCAATAATCCAAGCATCTTTTGCCAGTGCCTCTGCTTTCAAAAGATTTGTCAGTATATACTGAAATCTCTCAGTATCTAGGTTGGCACCTACTCCAATAACTCTACTTTTGGGAAATGCACTCAGCTTCCACGACACATATGTCATTACTTCAACTATACGTGAAAGAAAAATATGCTGCAATGAAGGACCACTTCAAAGTCAACACAATGAATCAATGAATTCAAACTATGAATCACGATTACCAACCACAGGACGAAGTTCTTTACTTTGGAAGAGGTATAAGCATGTAAAAACATATCAGTAATTTATTTCAATTTAGAACACCAAGTCAGGTGGGGAGGAGGTGAAGAAAATTCACAGCCCAAGTAAAGTTTTAAAGAGAAGTCAAGTGAAACTTCAGAATGAGTCACCATGCTTCCCTCTACCAAAAATATCACATGCTTCTCAATTTAATTCAGCCAGTGCTTAATTTCGTCTCATTTGGCAAGCACTCTCTTCTCCATCTCCACAGCTCTAAATGATAGGAAAGGTAATATCCAATTCTGATTGGCCAATCCAGCCAAAACCACGACAGCAAAGAAGCACTTGAGAAATAGAAAAGGGCAGTCTTCAGTGTGTTTACAGGACAGAGAGGCTCATGCTTACCTCTTTCCCTTTTAAGTAGTTTTTGCTTTGTCTAAGTTCACAGTATCACCGACCCAACATATTTAAACTTTCCACCAAAACATAGGTGCAATATTTACTACCAACAGTATATTATGTATACTAGGAGTCTGTGAGTGGGATCACATGGCACATAACACACATACATCTATCCTTACTTGCACAGGAGAAACGTGTATGTAAAACTCACAACTGACAAGACAACAGCCAATGGATGCTGATCTTGTAGATACAGTAAGGTTGAAACTATGTACAGAAATAGTACAGAAAACATACCTTTTATACAAAACAAAGTATATTATTTTCTTTTATCTTTGTAAGAGTAAAGAAAAAAAACCTCAAAGACAGTGTCCTGCTCAAAGCTGAAAAGGAAAACATCTTTCAGAGTAGCAAGAATTTTTGACTAAGCAGGTATATTCGGCAGTAAGGTATTTTTAAAACAAGCCAGAGAGAAAGCCAGGTGGCAGACAAAGCATTAGGCAGAGTACCAACATACCTGGATGAGAAGCAACAAGGAGAACGGTGTTCTGACTGTAGTGTGATATTGCTGGGATAATTCCTCTGAACAAGTCCACATTGCTTTGTATGACATCAAGATAAGTCTGAGCATTTCCCAGAGAATTAACTGTAAGTACCACAACTTTTGAATCAGCTGAAGCAGAAAAATCTGAAAATATAAAGAAAATATGTTTTTAAAATTTATGTCATTCTATTGAGTTTTGGATGCAAACCAAAGAGCCGTCCTAAAGGCAGAACTGCAGCATCCAGCTAAGTGAGGGGTTCTTCCCTTCCTGTCTCCCACAGTGTGGAATTTGGGGCAACTCCACAGCACCTGTAAAACACAGCTCTCCCACAGAACTACTTCTCTGTTTTATAGTTGGCAAACACAGAAGGCAGACTGCAATTTGTCCAGTGTTACAGAGCAGAGACCACAAAACATCTAGATGGAGTTGACAGGTAATAAGCTTTTCCAAGTTTTCTTGGCAAGAGAGAAAAAAAAATAATACATCCACGAAAAGGCTCCTTCATTTTTATTCCAATTTTTAAAGAAGGGGAAAGACTTTTACTCCTTTATTTGAGACTTCGATAGTTTTTGATCTTATAGCTCAATTAAGAACACGTAGACAACCATAAAAAGTGTTTCAACAGTCTATTTAACAACTCAAGTAAAAGAAATGTATTTATTAGCCCAAGAAAACACACAACTACATTTACTGCAGAAATTTGTAAGTCAAAGCTGCCTTGAGTGGGTAACTGAATGTCCAAGTACCATATAGGTGATCAGCTTGAACACAGAAACAAGGTAATTTGACTGTCACACCACATCTGGAACCAGCTGAAGCCAAAGTAGAGGCCTAATGCACTGACAAACTGGAAGCATACTAAGGAGGATATAATTAATAGCAGCTTGCCCCAAACCTAGATATAAGCATACTAAAATAACAGGTGACAGCGTATAAGCATTTTTAATACTGTAACACTATTAATAGCACAGCCAGCAACAACATACAAGCTTTTTGTACCACAGCTAAATGTAAATATGTAATAGTTAACCACAAAGGCACAAACAAGAGATTTGTGGTACAGTTGCACAACCACGGTTCGGGAAAAAATGTGCTACCAGTAAAACCTGCAAAATAAGATCAAAGGATGTAGAGCAGGCAATGTCAGGTGCAGAATAAGCAGATAAGATGCCTGGTGGAACGAGAAAAAGTCCCTGTTCCTGAAATAAGATAAATTACATCAGAAGCACAAGAAATCCCCTCATTGCATCTTGCAGAGGGTGCAAGAGACACAAAACCACCACAGACAAGCAAGGAAGAATGGTGAAGTTGCTCAATTCAGTTCCAGTTTCCCTGTGGAAGAGCTTTTGAGCCACATCACCTCAACCTCTGCGACTAAGACCATCAAAGACTGTAGCAATCACCACTAATTATGGAAACACGGTATCAATTCTATTGAATTATACAATTACAGTTAATCAAGGACAAGATTTTTAAGAACTATTTGTCTGAATATGCAGTGATAACGATTAAGAGCTATTGCCGATATGCATGTTTAACGAACATCAATCTAGGAAAGCAGTACTTTGAAACTTACCTTTATTTATCAGCCTTTTTAACACCACTCTCACAGCTATCTCTAATTCCCTAACATACATATATTTTTTACCCCTCCTTCCTTCCCTCTACCCACCTATGACACGAGTCCTATTTCAGCATTAGCCTATTACCCTGGAAGTACAGATTCACATACCTCTACCTCTATAAACAGAATGAAAAAAGCCTGAAATAAAAGTGATGCAAGCTTTGCTGAACCTTCCCTTCCCAATTTTGCCCTGAAAAGATGGTAGATAACAACATCTTTTTAAAAGGATGGCCTATATGCCAGAGCCTCTGTATCTCCCTGGGTGTCCTGCTCTCATTAAAACGAGCACAAGCACACACAGTACAGTACTCGCTCCCATTCCAGCAACAACATCTAATACCTTTGCTGATCTCCACATTTGGCAGAGCAAAGATCTCCAAGTCCATGGTCCCTCCTTTTGCTGTACCTTCAGAAAGATCCAGAAGAACTACCTTGTCTGCAGCACCCTGTACAAATAAAAATAATGCAGATCAACAACGGAACATACCAAAAGGTGTTCTTGTGGTGATGAGGAATAAAACCCAATATTCTTCCAGTTCCAGTGTTTGTTGTACTGTGTATAATAAGACAAACAAAATTACTAACCAAAATTACTGTCAAATCACAAGACAAAGAATTTATTTTATTGAGTTTAATTGTAAAATGACTCCTTACAAGACAAACAAATAAAGAACTCACAAAGCCGTCTCTGTGAAGTTATAAATGTTGATGTTACTGAGCATATAGCCGTAATGAAGTACATACCATCTACAGGCTACCCCTTTCCAGGGGACCAGGAGATCCCAGTTGTAAAAGGCCGCCACTTAGGCAAGAATCCTTTAACTAAGGATTTTCAAAATAAGTTAATTCAATATTCAACCATTTGTATTTAAAAATCTGACTGAGAAAACAAGGCAGAAACTAACACTTCTGTGTGTCCATAAGTTAACTGAAGAGGCAAATGACATAATCAGTGACATGGCTATTAAAACTGATGACTTATTTCTATGTGTCAGACACTAAGAACTAGGTTGGAAGCCTCTCTATAAATCAGGTCTGTTGCTATTTATAATAATTACATACCTTTGCTGCAACTGCTAACACACATGCAATGCCAAGATCTCCAGCTCCAACAACAGTAATTTTGTTAAAACATCCTTCATTTTTGCCTCCACCAAGTTTAGTCTTTGATTTCGTGTCAGTCTCTCCTACAATTAAAAGAAAACCACAAACTTAAGTGCTCGTCCACACTGTATCAATACAAGTATTGCTGCTTTATAAAGGATCATGGTTGTGCCAGAGCTAAACCAAATTACATAAAACTTTTTTCAAAATAGCCGTCAAGCCTGAACACAGAAAATTCATTGCAACTTGCACAGTGTGAAACACAAATATTCCTCTCTAGATAGGAATGTTTTTTCACTACGTAGCAAATATGAGCATAACAACATCAAGAAGCTAGAACCATACAAACAATACTCCCTTTGCTACTGTTGCAGGCGTGAATATATACCATGATCATAAAGTTTGCAAAGTATTTCTTATTTTGGAGACATGCAAAATGAAATTTGATTAAAATACAGTGATTTGGGGTTGTTTAGCCAATGCTACTGGTAACACAATGATTCTCATTCTGACTATAATGCAGAGAGACTTGCAACAGAAACGTTAAGATTGATTGCCTACAATCACACACCCGTGCGTGCTCACAAGTATGTATGTGCACACAGTTACCAGAAGAAACGGCAGGAAAGGGATAAAGGTCTGCACTAGTTGCCACAGATCACCATCCGTGATTTCACTAAAAGGAGGAGGAAGAAAAGACCGACCTGAAGAAAATGTGTCAGGATGAAGGACTGGAACCATAAAATACGTAAAATAAGGAAAGCATGACAACTGTGAAATTCAGGGATTTTGCTCAAGACTTACAATGGGTGAGATAAAGTAATGAGGCAAATATGCATCCACTCCCAAAGGGTGTAAAAGACAAGTCTGAAATCAGCTTGTCACCACTGAACAAGAAGAACCCAAGAAACACGATATAGGCTCAAGAGCCAGCACTCCTTGTCCTCAGTGTTGCACATCAGTGATTGTGGTCAGACAGGTCTCAGGGCTTGCGACCATGGATGTGAGAGTGTGAGTGAATGAGATCGGAAAGAATGAATGACGGTGATTGGGTAAAATCAACTTATAAAACAATCATGTTTCCCTTCCACAAGATTTCACATGGAGTTTTGCTGCAGTAATTTCCAACAAGTTAGTAATACCAAGTCTACAGCATTTTTCAGTAGGCTTAAATGCAAACTTCCAAAATGAGCTGCTTATTCAAATAAAGAGAATCTGAGCTCTCGGTTCAAATAGAGGCACTTTTGATTATACAGAGAAAATACCAAATCCTGCAGACATGCAAACGCCAAAAATTCAGATACTAAAATCATGTAGGCATCTTAGTCATATCAAGTAATAACAACAAATAAAATAGATATTGTGTAGTAATGTTACAAACAAATATATGAAAACATCCACACCTGCAGTAATCTTTGCAATGTAGGAGAGAAGTTCCGATTGCCTGGCTGCTTCAGAAGATGACAGTGAATACAAAGGGAGCTCTTCCTCAAATTTTGCAATCATTTCCTTGATTAATCCAATAACAGTTGATTTAGGCTGAAACATAGCAACACAGGAGACCGAATAGTTGACTAGCTATTTCGTATAGTGCTATTAGCTGTAATCTGCAGTATTTCATAAAGAACCATAGCTATACAAAATTTAATAAAATTACAAATATTGACACCCTTAATACTTACATAAACACTTAAGGCAAAGAAAAGCCTGGGAATTTCTATACCAATAATGAAAAATATATCCTATCTGTTTCAGAAAACTAGCACACACAAAAAAAATCATTTTTACTGTCCTGGCAGTCATATTTATGTAAGTTATTTAATACAGTGCGTAAAATCATTTCGCAACAGCATTGGCTTTTGAATCTCTATGCTAATGTTTCAGAGCTATGCTGAAAGAGACACATCCAAAAGGTAGGAACTTCCATTGAACTTTCTTGAAGGATATGCAATTGGTCTATTATTATTATTCATTATTCACAGCAACAAAGAAAAAAGTATCAAAGGTCCACATGAGGCTTATACTGCTTTATAATGAAGTCAGTCCCTTTTTTCTTCAGCTTAAAATAATTTTCCTTACAAGCACTTACAACTTCCTTTACAATTGCTTCAGACAGTCTGAAAACTGTAATTTCAAGAGACATTCTGCTTCTCTTTGCATAATCATCACATATTTAAGATTAACAAAAAACAAAGAAAGTAAAAAGCCCCAAACTCTATCCACTTCTCTCCACTGATCTCCACACGATACCATGTTTTATGCCCAAATACTTTCCTCCCCTGTCAGCCCCTCCACCTCTTACATGGCTCCAGTTTTGCAGGTAAGGCAAATAAATCCTGCCGTGGGCATCAACGTGCTTTCCCACTGAAATGGCCATGTTCACAGTCGGCTTCAAGAAGCAAATGGGGGGAGCAAAGGGATGAGAATCCAGAATCCACAGATGAATGGGTATGTTATAGAAATCACCTGTTCAACACAAAACAAAAGCCTTTGCTAATTTCCACATTGAGAAGAGGCACTAAAAACCAGGTGTGCGTGTCTGTAATTCATGTAGTAACAAAGAAAAAAAGCCTGACAGATCACTTTGTAGATTCACACTGGCAAGTATTTATGTTACTTAGGCTAGTTAATTAAAAGAGACTTGTCTGCATCGACTTGAAGTGCTACTGACTGTGTCTGTCTTAATATAAAGCTTTGATGTTGTTTTGTTTCCCAGGATATTCTATCAGCCAATGTGTCCCCTTTTCCAGGCAAGGAAATCTCTTGTAGCTACCCATTTCATACTTATTTTATGACCCAAAATCTGATGTAAAGACACATCCATTAAGAGCTTTACCTCAGACCTCAAAGGCTTTAAGTTAAAAATAAGAAATTATCTACTAATTGTTTTTGGACACTTTCTATACAAGCATGGGGTTTGTAAACTTCATGCAACCTCCATTAGAACCAAAGAGTTTGCCTTACACAGTCTCAAACTACATGATTTTTTAAAATAGTTAATTGACTTATTTAACACCAACTTATTTCAGCATCTATGAGCGCACGAAGGCATTTGTTTATGCAGTAGAAGTGGCTTCTGCCAATTCATGCAAAATGCTTTATAGCCACATTTAAAGAAGCTGCACAGTATATTGTTACGAGGCAGTACCCAACACATTTTACAATTAAATGCATAACTAGTAGGAAAATCATATTTGATTTATCTTACCATATTTCACTGGAACAGTACCACTAAAATTCAGGAGGTCCTTCTGGGATCCATCCTTGAAGGCTGAAATTAAAAATGTGATTTTAAAAAATAATAATAATAATAAATCCTTTCAAATCTGGCATGGCATTCCCATCCACAACTACCAATATACAATGTTCCTGCAAGAGCCAAGGCTAAAATGTTACTAAGGTTGTTCCTCCCCCTTTGAGATAATTTCTTAATGGAATCTTAATGAAAATTGTATTGGTACAACTGAGCACATCATTAGCCTGAAAACCCCTTGTCCTGGGTAATGCTGGTGTTGTAGGAACTTTCAGTCAGGCTGAGGGATTCTGGAAGTTACACTTGATAAGCTAAAGACATAAAACCACTTTCAATACAGTAATGAGATATGGGAAAATGCTGTTACGCATAAAGAATTTAAAAGAACATAAGTCTTCTATAATTATTGACAAGTTAAAATAAAATTAAATTTAGTGAATTAGTTGCCTAGGTTTATTATATGTCTGCATTCTTCAAAGAGCTTTCAAAAACAGTCACATGGCATGAGAAATTTTACTGCAAGTCAAAGACAGGAACACAACCAAAAGATATTGACACTATTCAGATTCTACTATACACAGTCTGAATCTAGCGCAAATAAGAATCACAATTAGTTCAAAGTAACTGTATCAGTTCTTACTGTATGTGTTCATGGAGAACGTGAAGTTTGGGTAGGTCTTGCTAACATTCTTTAGTTCTTCAATGGTCAGGTCTCTGAATTTATACTGGGAAGAGAGGAGAAAAAAAAAATCATTAAAAAATGGTTTATTTCACAGGCTGCTTCTTTCATTTTCTGATATAGGGAAAAGGAACCAAGAGAAAGTAGAAACCCAAGAAGGGAAAGGTAATAATTACTCGCAGTATTATAAATAGTTTTGGTGTGAAATGCATTCTCAAAACATTTGATACAAGAAAAAAAAGCTTTAAAGGTATCACAAGTCTGCTGTTGATACACTGGAACTCAAAATTCTGAACATCTTTCCTCATATATCACTTTTCCCTTTACAGTTGTGTGAGCAGTGACTTAATAAAATTTACTCTCCTCTGCACATCATCATTAAAACCAATATAAAAATATAAACTTCATAGTAATGAGGTTTTTTTTTCTTACACAGTTACTACTGAAGACTCAGCTCCACCTGCATGCGTTTTAGAAGAGTTTCACAAGACGTCTATTTCCACAAACATATTAAATGTGTAAGTAATTAGCCTTTGGGAATTTTTTTTCATGTTTAAGCTGTCCTTGAGAGCTGAGAAAATTCAAACAAAATAATGCATCCCTCTTTCCCACCTGCAGAAAACCTGCCTACAGATTTAACACAGGTACTGACACTTAAAACGTGATGTGAAAGTAATTATCAGCAAGGATGAACCACTGCTAATTCATTTCAACTGTCCCCAGCCAGTCTGGTACCTGAACTTCCAAGAGATTTGCATCCTCCCACATCTAAAAGTATGAACAATATTTTTCATTTCCTAGATTAGAGCTTCTGCTTCTCATTTTAGGAAGTCTGTCCTGGAACCCTCTCCTAAGCAAACACAACTGTGGCCTGACTGGCTTAAAGAGCTGCTCACTCCACTAGAATACTCCTCACAAAGTAGTAGCTAAAATCTACAATCTCTTCAGTACAGCACCCACCAGAAACAGCAGCGATACTACAGCTATGTGAATGGTACGACTGTTTTCCCCTTTGTACAAGAAAACACAAAGCTGCTGAGAAGAAACACTTTTTAGTCTGCTTCTCCACATTCAACCTTACAGGATACTGTGAAGTCAAGCAGTAAAAAAAACCCAACAAAACATAAAAATAATCAAAGGTGCTCAAATTAGGAATGCCTACACAATTTAACACATTTTCGGAAGTATTGATACAGCTGGTTGTGAAATCAAACCCATCTTCCCCCAGCTGACCACCACCTTACTTGCAATGCATAACGAGGCATTCCTATCAAACATTTTGTTCTTTTCTAAAGATCGGATGATTCGTGAGGCGAGTCGGGTATAGACCTTTCTCATTTTGCACCTACAATTATGTGGCACGCCCGAAATTTAAAGGCGCATACCTCAGTTTCTCGTATGGGAATTAAAACGCCTCTACATTTGAGGGATGCTATAAATCTGGGTTTCTAAAGCGCGGAGATACTAATGCAGGGATCGCCGCAAAAAGTCCCCAAAGAAACGCAACTCTTCATGGCGAGTAAGGTTTAAATTGCGTTCAGCACATCCCACGCGTTGTTGTGTCCCGAACTTTAAACTCCGCTGCGGTAAGGCAGTGTACACCCCGCACCCCGCAGGGATCAGAAGCCCCTCATAAGCCACGACGGCGGAACGGGAGGCGGTTGAACCGCGCAACTCCCTCAGCTGCCCCCTTCCCCTCACAGCTCCTCGTTCGCCCACCCGCGGGAACTTCTGCCCGCCGGGAGCCGCCCCTCTCTCTCCCCTCCTGCTTCAAGGGAGCCGCTCCGTTCCCTCCAACCCGCCTAAAAAGTCGACATTTTCCACAGCCCTTCCTCCTCCCCTTCCTCCTCCGCCGTCTCAGCCGCGCGGCGGGGCCCGCGCGCCCCCTGCCCACCCGGGCGCGCGCACCTTGCCCAGCCGCTTCCTCAGCGCCTCCTCCGAGAGCTCCATGGCGGCGGGGCCGGGACCGGGGCCGGGACCGGCCGGGCCGGGCGGCGCCGCCTCCCGGCAACCCTTGCGCGGGGTCCCCTCAGCCCGCCGGCCTCCCTGAGCTCGCCGGCCTGGGAGCGGGCGGCTGAAATAAAAAAAGTTTTTTTTTTTTTTTTTTTATTTTCTGAATCTGCGAGGGGGAGGTCAAGTAAACGCGCGTTGCGGCGACAGGTGACATAGAGCTCTTGGCTGGGTGCCATTTCCACCCATCGTGGTACACCAGCCTGCCAGCAGCCTGTAAAAAAGGCTGAAATATGTGGGGGAAAAAAACAGTGCACCGCGCTGGTGAGACCCCACCTGGAGTACTGCGTCCAGCTCTGGAGTCTTCGGCACAAGAAGGACATGGACCTGTTGGAGTGAGTCCAGAGGAGGGCCACAAGGATGATCAGAGGGATGGAACACCTCTCCTGCAAGGATGAGAGACTTGGGGTTGTTCAGCCTGGGGGAGGCCCTGGTGAGACCTTGCAGCGGCCTTCCAGTGTCTGAACGGGGCCTACAAGAAAGGTGGGGAGGGACTTTTTATAAGGGCATGTAGTGATGGGACCAGGGCTAATGGCTTCAAACTGGAAGAGGGTAGATTTAGATTAGGTATCAGGAAGATGTTTTTCACTATGAGGGTGGTGGGATGCTGAAACAGGTTGCCCAGAGAAGCTGTGGATGCTCCAACCCTGGAGGTGTTCAAGGCCAGGCTGGATGGGGATTTGAGCAGCCTGGTCTAGTGGGAGGTGTCCCTGCCCATGGCAGGGGGGTTGGAGCTAGATGATCTTTAAGGTCCCTTCCAACTCTAACCATTCTGTGATTCTCTGATTCTATCTGGGAGCCTGCTTAGGCACGTTCTTCAAGACGACAGGCAAGGGTATGCCATACGTGCAGTCGTAGACGGAGAGCAGAGGTCTTGCAGGATCCGCACACGCTGCTCCAGGGGCACCCACTTGGCAGGTGCATATCCTGGAGTATGCCTGCCGTTTTCTACGCTGGGAAAAAGAGATCTGTAGAAAAAACATTACTGAGCCCATGTGGGAGATCAACAGTGCTCCTCTAGCAGATCACTTCTGATGCGTGACAATGCCAGACAGTTCTCAGATACTGTCCTCCTTTCCTTTCTATTTCTTCCCTCACTAAACTAACATGAATTTTGAATGTAATCTGTCTGTGTGCAATAACAAAGAAGTAATCTCTGCTAAGACCATACATAGATGTTATAGGGATTGGGGATTTCTTCCCTCTGTGTTGACAGTGTCACAACTGATTTGCAACTTTATGGACTTACAAGTATGTAAATACAAATCTGGAATTAAATTATTTCCCTACATTAATCTACCTCTTATTTTTTGAGCCTTCCTACCACACAGTAAAGATACCAGAAAACCGCCTTTTGGAAAGCAGGCGGTGCAAGTCTTGATGGCCAGTTCAGTAGAAAACACAGTGGGTTCAGCTAGGCTTAAAAGGAGACAAATGCCAGTGCTATCCCCATAGCCATTAGAAAACTGAGCTTTCTCAGTGAATCAGTATCTGATTATTTTAAAATCTTGCTTATTAAGACATGGTGTTCTCTGTAGCAGAGGCTGATGTATAACATAGAGCAGATACTCTAGTTTCCAGCTCTCCACATTCAATGCAACTGAGTTTCAGGAAGGAGATATTAAGAGACAACTCGGCTTAAAGAAGAGAGATTGACTTTATCTTTTTCTGCAGTAGGATGCTAGGACCATTCCATACTGGTCTTTCTTGCGCTTATGAATCCCAGCTGGGTGGATTCACAACAGCATTTTATATCCAGGGTTGCAAAAGCCCGTGCAGAAGCAGAAACCATAGCTTGGCATTTCGGAGGACAGTGCTGCATGGCTGCAGCAGCAGTGGGAGTGGTGGAAGTAGCCAGGCTGGCGCTCAGTGGGACAGTGGGGTTTTGTGAACCCCAGTACAAGGGGAAAAGGGATATGGGGCCTCTTGAATGGGTGAGACATAGGGTAGGATGCCAACCTCACCACAGACTGGCTCTCCGTAAGGAGGAGATACGGTGAGGACCACCTTTCCTCCTTCCTGGTGGTCTCACTTTGCTTGGGCCTACGCTTCCTCCAGGCCCATATTTGTGCAGAAGCTCCTGACCTCCAGGAGAGTGTTTGCAGGGCAGGATGTGGGAAACAGCAGCAGAGACCAGGCATTTCACCTCCAAGCTCTTGGCCCTACTCTACACCATACATGTGAGGCCGGTGGCATCCTAGGTGCTGTGTCCCTAATGCCATCAGCCCAGAGAAGCCCCTGCCATCAAGAGGGAAGGGAGGCAGTTTGTCTCAGGGACTCTCACCAAGTATAACCTTGCACATTGCGTTCTCTGGCACAGTGAGTGCTGCGGTAGAGACCCTCTGTAAACAGGGGCAAGTATTCTGGGCAACCTGGGTTTTGTGGTAGGAAGAACAGGAAATTAAAGCTTTACTGGGACCCTGAGAACTTTGCTCTGGGACACACGCAATGGCAGCTGCCTTCACCGCAGTTTCCTACAGATTCTGTGGCTACATGCTTTTTTGGAGGGTGGAAACATAGTGGAACCTGTGATGAGCTGTTACAGAATGATCTCCATGAACGTTTGTCTAAACCCTTTTAAGAGACAATTTGAAAATTATTTTGTTTCACGAAGGCCCTGGCATAGACTAATGTTTGAGAATAGAGCGCGCTCTTTAAATATTTAATATCAAACATTTAAATTTTTAATTTCTCCTTATTTCACAGTAAAAACAACTAGGAAAGTCTGATACTTACAGTTATTAGTAGGTTAGGTGTTTGGAAGCACTTTTAAAAATCTTTATGTGCATACATAACCAAAATAATCACAGAAACCAGAGCAGTAACAACATACCCTTGGTAGTTACACATCACTATATCGTCTCAAGAGTAAGTGTGGTAATACCGTTTCTGTGTGAGGCTCAGGGGTCACCCTTGACTAAGCCTGCACCCAAACTACAGATCCAAATTTCTCAGTACTCACTGTTCAAACTCTCCTTTAAATTCAGAGCTGCGCCTGTACCCTCTGAATCCAAATCTGCTCTAAATGTCATTTGGAATGAATAACTCCATATTAAATTAACAGATCCTAACGCCAACTAATCTCTAGCTAATGAAATATCTTGCTAGCGGCTAATGTTCTGCCCACACAGAGCACAACCTTGCTACCCCACCTACCACCCTGTACCAGCCCTCTAGTAGCTCATCTCCCACCATCACTCCATCTCTACCTTTCGTTACTAAAGTTCCTTATATTTCAGTTTCTGAAGCTGACTCTCGACTTCCCTAGCCCAGCACCTCCCAAGTGTTAAGCAAGAAGGAGGCCAGCAATACGATTGTAATTTCTGAAGATATTTTCTGCCGATTATTTACTTCATCTGTGTATGCTCACACGCACGCTTCAGTCAGCCAAAGTAGTACGAGGCAGGCCAGAAGCACTGAGGGTAGAGCTGAAGTTGAACATGGCCAGATGGAGAGATACTGGTAGCTCCACAAGCAATGCAGGTGTTCTCTTAAATGCAGTCTTGAAGATAAACACACCGTGCCATACACCATCCGTGGGTGGTTGTAAGACAGTCATGAGATGTTCTTTACTGGACATACTACATTTTAACCTGCTACTAAAGTGTTCATTCTTTTACTCTATTTCATCATCTGTTGGTCAGAGTTCAGAGTTTTGACTAACATCTCTCTGATTTGATGGCAATTCTAAGTTTATATGATTTCTAGAGGTAAGAATATGAAACTTAGCTTTCAGGATTAAATAATATATTATCTGTGCTCTAGAAAAGCTTTCAAATGCAGCTTTTATCTGTCTCTGCTCTAGAAAAGCTTTCAAATGCATTTCAACTTACAACACAAAGAATCTGGTAAAGCCAGTGCGACTGGTAACACTGTGCTCCTCTGAATGAGGCCATGGCATTTTGCTTATGTTCTTACCAAACAAGCTACAGAAAGTTCCCCAAACTGGCATTTATTGAGCAATACATCCAACTCTTATCTTATTACAACTCCTTCCTCCATAGAAGCGCACCTTATGTATTCAAAACCATCGCATTTTGCCAGCAGTATGGGTCCTCTTGCTGACTTTGAGACTTGATAGAAAAGATGGCTAATTATACAGAAAGAAGGCTGCAGTTTCTCAGATGCTAAGGGAGAGGGCAAGCCTAAAATGACAATCTCATGGAGCTCCTTCTACAGCATGTGGCTTTTGAATTTTACTCAGCTCCACACAAGAGGAAAATGGCATAATTTTTACTGTCGTGAACTTTCATAATCTAGTCTCGTTCTTCTGCTTAGCTGTGGGCATCCTGTATCTCTAGGTATGCCAGCTTACAGCAAAGCCAAGGGAAAGGCTTCTCAATAACGCGCATCTACAATTCAGGAAACATTTCAAAGTATTTTCTTTGGTGGAGAAAATCATGCAATACTGTGAGTTGTCCAAATTAAGTTGAGAGTAATGGAATGAAAATTACAAGTTGAACTTATTAATATTAAATACTATGGGAAAAAATTGCACTTCTGAAATATGCTTGAGTGACCATTGCAGATAATGAAGTTTTGGGAATGAATGAAAACCAACTGCAACAAGTGTTAGGAGCAAGTTTCCTCACAAATCCCAAACTGGCTTCAGCTCTGGAAACATCACAAGCAAGAGTGTTATCTAGCTCAGTGTTCACCTTTGCTCTGAGCAGCCAGTAGGTCACCTGTGCGTGAGCTATGCTGTGACCATTTTATACATCATAATTATCAGTTTAAAAGCACCATCCAACCAAGACTAGATTTAAACCAGCAGTTTCAAGGTAGATCAGACCTCGTTGCCAACTGCATATGGCAGCAAAGTCTTCCACAGAATAGTTAATTTTTCCTGCAAGTTTCAGCATCTCTCACGCTGCTCATAAACAGGGCACGCCGTAGCCCTGGGCCACATCACACAGTATATGCTGCCATCGCTGCGTTCCCTTTGTGCATGCAGCCAGCAAACAGAAGCCGGGTTAATAAAGGGTTTGCCACTCATTTTGGCTGGGGGAAGAGGGCTAACAACAGCGTGTCACTCTGCATGAACTCTGAAGATTCACCTTATGTGACCGGGCTGCTTGCCTGGGCATCATTTGCGGTCACATTTGACGCTGCTGTAGAAGTCTTAAAACCAGGCTTCCTGCACAGTCTATAGAAGTTAAGAACCAGATAGAGCAGATTGACTTACCTTAGTGCCCCTCCCGTGCAAAAATAATGATAAGCAGAGTTCTTTCTCAATCTCAGAGCAGCAGGTGTAGTGCTCTAACATACGCACCACTTCTTTGTCTGAACAAATCTCATGACGTACTGCATGTGCTGAGGGACCACAAAGTACTCATGCAATGCAAGAGCTAGAGCAATCTGGCAGGGAGGGGAATTACTATGATGGGGAGTTGAGGACAGACACATAACAAACATCATATATCCACAGTTATATCATTCAAGGAAGACAGTTACCTCTCACAAACAAGTCCACAAAAGAGATTAAGTACCTTGAGAAATACATGCAAGGCACTCAAAAAAACCCTTTTGCACTCAGTGCATGCATAAGTATGCTCTCATAGTTATTCTGAGTGCACTATCAAACCTGGAACACTACGCTCAAGTGTTTTTTCAAGTCATTCCTTTCCCAAGAAAAAAAAAAAACACCACTAAAGCTCTTGATTCTCTTTAAATTGTCAATTGCTATAAACTTTCACGCACATAGTATGAGATAGCATCAGATACTCGCTTTTCCTCAGCTGAGGAATGTTGAGAAACTGGGAGAAGTTGCTTCCAACACACAAAAAAATTTCTGAGTTTACCAGTGCAGGGAAGAGGATATACGTAAAAACCAAGACCCCCATGAAGAACTGAACAGAGAAAATCCCCAAAGCAAATTAAGCACCAGGTGGTCTGGGAAAACAAAACCATTCATCAGTTGGGGCCAGAGAAGTTAGGACTAAACTGGTGACATGTTTCATTACTTCAGGAACCTCTTCTAGCTTTAATTTCATCCCACAAAGCCTGTTAAGCGTGAGATGCGAAAGGCTTTTTGGATCCCTAGGCTCACAGAAAAAGAAGTAAACTTTTCCGTATGTATTTCAACTGGTCAGAAAAGGTTATCCAATGGGATGACTAAACTGCAGTTCTGTCTTGTTGAACTAAAATGTTATTTCAAATAAATTACAACTGAGGGAAACGTAATTTTTTTTTTTTTTAACCTGAGTAAAATAATATTGCTTCCAGAGGGATAGAGCATTACTGGCTGGATTAAGATAACAATTCAATGTAGAATCACGCTCCACCTGAACAGAATATATTTGCTTTGAAATAATGACTGATTACAACTATTAAGATACATTAAAAAGTCTCAAGGGAATTCAAAACAAGGTAAGATTTCATGCCTTCAAAACAAGGTGCTCGTAGGACACTGATTAAATGCTAATTTGCAGTATGATTTCAAAAAAATATTACTTTTTTTAGGAGCACAAGAGTGTGCAAGTGTTGCTCTTTCAAAGGAAAGGCAGATGGGCTCACTTCGATGCATATTCATTTACCTCTTTGGAAGTGGGTCACAGCACTGGCTGAGGAGAAGAGTCCCTGGTATTTACCTCCACCTGTCGTAAACCCTTCCACAGGAGACAGCAATCGAGGAGGTTCAGATTCTTTACATGGGGGGGAAAAGAGAATCCAAGAAAGATGCTGCTTATGAAACACCACAGTCCAAATGGAAGAGATTAAAGGCAACCAGCACAGTGGCATATGTCATCATTCTGATGCATGTACCTCCAAATGTATATTATGTCACAAACCTAACCTGCAGGAGACATCAACGATTTTCAGATCTTTTCTGAATGCTTAAGTGACTCCATTAATTTTCCCATACATTCTTGCTGGCCGCATGAGAACAGGAAAACAATTCTTGGAGAACATTCAGCCTAATGCTGTTGTGTGTGACAGCTCAGAGGAAACCAGCAGAAAAGAATTCTGAAAAATCTTCCATGAAGTAAACCAATGAGAAATAGCAGTAAAATGTTTAATGCTTGAAATTTATTGTATACATACTCTGCAAAACTTATATGCGTTTGGTGTGTGCAAAAGTATACACTTTCTTGACAGCACCAGAAAACAGTTATGCTATGTATGGGTTTAACCTGATTTGTCACATTGTGTAAAAAGACATTGTGCACAAATGATATCCCCAAAGAAAAAAAAAAATCATTGGCTAAAACTAGAAGCACCCTTATTTACACACTAACACTTTAATATTGCATCACACCCACTCACCAAAATAAATAGAAGTACATTCATCACAATTTAAACACCAGTCTCTCCATATATTTATTTTCTTTCTGACATGTTTTGGTCTCCAGAAATATGCTATATCTAGAAATATGCATCAGCTACTAGATTATGTTACAAAATGCAAAAAAAATAGAAAATTCGTTTTCCTGGACAATATTTTGGGCTTTACACAAAAATAAATCCAGATTTCCATAGAGATCTCATATACTTCTTGAAAGATTTTTATTTTAAAGCACAGCACAGAGTTGCACACTAAGGCTTCCTGTGATATGCAAAACCCTGGCCTCCAAAAGACATCGCTGTAAAGTGAAATACAGCTCAAGTGTAAATACAAGACATTTTCAAAAAGTAGTCATCAATAGAAAGTGCCCTTCATTTGATTTAGCATTAGCAGTAAAGAAGTAGCTACTGTAATTGTGCAATCAAAGCCAGACCTGGAAGGGTTTTATGAAAAGTACGTCATTTCACACTATCAAGTTTAAGGATATAGAATCTGAGATAGCAGAAACCGACCAACCTTTTTATACTCCTACATTCATCTTTTTTTGACACAATTTAGTAAAAAAAGGCACATTGTCAAACAGTGAAGTAAAAATCTAAAAACCAAACCAGAATTGCATTAAATACAATTAAATCATTAGCTTAACATCAGATCCTCATAAACCAATATAAGCATTCTTCCAGTTTTTCTTAACTTCACATTCAGATGCACTTTGGACAAGTACTTCAGTACTCTTGTTAAATTAATACTATTCATCTGGCAAACAGTAAGCATGTTTTTGGATACAAGGTCAGGAATTAAAAACCAAAAATTTAGTTCCTTCCTAGCCGGTTTACAAATATGCAGCAAATCCAAACACATTAAACCCCAAACATTTGTACAAAATTTGAAAGCCATTAGCATCCCATGCCAATTATGAGAAAGTACTTCTTGACTGTAAAATTACAAATGTGTCCTTGAATAATTTTTCATATGAAATAGAAAAAATTTAAGCAGTGATCACTGTGTGAAGAAACAATTATAGAGTGTCTTAGGGAGGCTAGCAGAGTACATCCAGTCACCATCTAAAAGACAAATAACAAAGTGCTTTACAGACTATGAAATTTAACTGATCTTGCATGGTTAGATAACCAGAAAGTGATTAAATAAATCAGATTTTATTTAACCTATATTTATCTGAAATGCAGATTTAATTCCCAACTGAACCAATTCTGAATTAATATATTTCTTTTGCTTCGTAAGAGACCTTTTTTTTTTCCCCAACCAGACAGGAAGTTGCTCACTGTTGGGTTGACAGACCTAGAGTCATTCACCAGCTAAAAAAAAGAAATTTCAGAGTGAAAAAATCCAGTAACTTGATCATGGTCCCAGCGTTCGTTGTCTCAAATGGCTAATTCTAGGAACTACAACAAAAAATTGTAGGTGGTCCCAATGAAGCAGAGTGAATACAACACACTTCTAGACAAGCAGTGAGGTTACACTATCTTGCATGGTCTCAAGAGAAACAGGTTTTGTTAGTTAACACAGAAAGCTAAAAATACAGAGGAGCAACAATGGTATCTTCATCTGGGCTCCCTGTCCGCTAATACTGAATTAGGTTACAAAATCTATCCCAATAGCTTACTCATGTCAGTGTTTTACTGAGACAGTGAAATGCTACACCATTAACAGAAAACATCTCGGAAAGGCAAATGTGTTTTTTCTTACATTAAGAGTCAGATGTTTAAAATTCAGCAGCTTCCAAGATTGTTCCTTACAGGTTGCTATCGGAACTGCTTCCTAGAAGCAGCACTGTTAAGAATAGCCCCCGACAGGAAAGGTTCCTTTGTCATTTTTCTACAAGGTAATTTTTCTTTTTTATTCCTTTAGTTCTGCCCCTGCCCCAACAAACACCCAAAGCCCTTGTTGTACTTTTCCAATTATTTCTAGCATTAAAATATAACAGCCTTAGCAGCTGAAGCCAGAGGTACTATCAATGGAGTCCTGGAGCTCGAGGCAAGCTGAGTAGTGCGATACTGGTGAGCTTTGAAGGGCAGCCTGGGGAAATCAAAGGAGATGCAACACCAGATTTGAGCTTCAGACTCTCAGTAAAACTCCTGCAGACTTACATTGACCTGTGCTGATTGTAAACAAATTCAGTTACTGAAAGAAACAGTCTTTAAGTGCATAGTTAGAAATAGTGTGCAAATATGGGCATTAAGGTAAGTAACTGAACTAACTCTCCTGCTATACGTAATATTTTAGATTTTTGGTTCGATGAAATTAATCGCAAGTATTAACTAGTTCACATGAGGTTGTTAATATTGAACAGCTGCAAATACGTTCTAACGAAACTTAGTTCTGATGTGCTTTCTAAATTAAGCCTAATTGGATAAATGACTGCTTCACATTTTAAATCATTTAACACATCGGATGTTTAATGCAAGAAAAAACATGTGCACCATACACAATTTGTAAAAGCAGCAGAAGCTGTTAAACAAATGTGAAGATTTACAGGGCAGGAAAAGAATTCCCAAGTATACACTTGAGCCCAAAAGCACAAGTTACATACAAACACTAGAAATTCCTGGTTTTGGGGTGCGTATTTATCATACTGAATTAGATTGGCATTGGAATTCCAGACACAGCAAAAGCCAACCTAACCTTTTGGCCATATCCATAGCTGTACAGTTTGCAAATGACATGCACTTTTCTGTTGAGAAATTAAGAGGTTCAAATTATTTTTATGGGTCCTCAATTCTGAAAATATACAGTACTTTATTGCTGTGAACATCTGTGGCAACGGCTGAATTTACACCCAAACTGCTTCTGTACACAAGATAACATTTGAATACTTTGAGGCTCAAGTTGGGAGACAGAACAGGATATAGAGCATATTTTTTTTTTTTAGTCTCAAGAAATATCAGGGAACAAGAATGCTATTCCTTTCTTTCAAGTGAATGCAAAATTGGTTTACCGGTATATGGGCCCACACAGTTCCGAGTCAGTGCATAGCTAGTCAGTATTTCTGCTGGCATCTTGAACTGGTTAAATCAATGGAAACATTTATTAATTTTATTCCACTTAATATGCATTAGTGCATTAATGTCTTCATAAAAAACCAACCCTGGCAAGTATTAAAAATAAATATCTTATTTAGGACAAACTAAAGCCTTGCTTTTCAGTACTTCAATCCCTTTAAATATTCTTTTGCCCTCTAACAAGCAAATGGAAACTTAAGTAGAATAAGAGATGTATGAAGGCAGAGGGTAGCAGAAACATGAACAAGGTCAACACCAGAAGTAAGTTAACGTGTCCTCAGCTTCTTAGACTGTCTCTTGCGTTTTAATTCTTCTTCTTCCCGTCTCAATTCTTCTAAGTCCTCCTGAACACCAAGTCTCAAGCTGCCAAATAAAATGAAATGCTTTACATACTGCTACTCAAGAAACATGAAATTTGACTTCTACCCCTCTCCCTAAGAAAAGCAATCTTAAAATTACAGCTGATGTGAGCAAAATTTTTACATCAGTTCAACCATAAATTTTCTTCAACTATAGAAAGAATATAGCTTTAAGAAAAGAAATCAAGATTTTATCATTAGAATAAAATGTTTTGAGTAAAAAATTATTAAAAGCATGTTAAACAAATCAAGATTGTGAAGACAGCTGATTTTAATAGGAAAGGTCATTTTTTCCCCAAAAAGAAGCTGCTGAAAACACATCCATCAATTCCTGCCAATGTAACTCTTGCATACAAGTCATAAAAGCACTGACTCTCCTCAACTTCTGAGAGCCACCTAAACCTTTTACATTGGCAAGGGAGAGACTGGATATGTCAAACACTAGAGAAGCAAAAGAATTTATTCCAACTGCCTGGCCGGAGGCATGATTCAGGTAGCTACAAGCACAACATTGCTCCACCCTCAGTCCATCTAAGCTGCCATGACGCTGGTGAAAAGGCCCACGGAAGAGGCTCCGCTAACACAGCATGATTCTAGCTGCATCCCTGCATACATAATTTCTTCAGCTTCCTAGAAGTCAGTATGTTGAAAGTGATACTTAAAACAGTATCTGCAGCCACCGATCTCCTCTTCAATAAATAAGGGCTGGGTAACAGCCCTACATACATAGAAATATACACACAAAACACACATATATAGATAAATAAATTTCCTTTTAGTCCTCACACTAGCAGAATATTGTAATGTTTGGGACAAATTGAAGGATTTAGCATTTCAGCTGAAATTTAAAGTATTTAAAAAAAATATTTTTCATCATAAGTTGGGGTTTTGTTTGCTTTTTTATTTTTTTTTTTTTTTTTACAAGCAAAGTTTGTGATCCATCAGAATGAACATACAAGATTTATTTACTGCACCCACCACTGGCTGGCTGAGTTTCATCTTTACCTATGTTTTCTTATCAGAAATGGTAAGGCTTATTTACCTCTGTCACAAAAAGCAGCAAATATCCACTCTAACATAGTCCCATGACTTGGGCAATAAACAAACTTCCCACTTTCTATCCAAGTTTAAATTCGTGCATACCTCCTAGCTTCTTCTTTCTGTTGCTCTCTCCAGCTGCTCTCCATGTAACGTAAGGCATAATCACTTTCATCTTTGTATCTGGAAATTAAATATTAGTTTTTAGCACACTAAAATACCATGCCAATGTACAGCTGAGTTATGAATTCACATCCCTTCTTAGAAAGAATAATTTCCTTGCCATACACAGAGTTTAATGTTTTGAAAAAAAATATAAGCTACAAGCCTTTAAAATGCTTGCTTTCTTGTACCTTATTGTCAGACAAGACGCAAGTATTTAAATAAGCCAAATAAGAGCCTTCATTTTCCAGCAGTTCCTAGTCATACCAAGTTAGATCCTCTTACAGAGCAGCTAATGCTACTGCATTTAGCAGTTCATATTCGGGCAGCTACATTTGATGAATTCTAAATACTGCAGACTGCTATAGAAAGCATTTTAAAATCCAATAATAGGAAAGAGTTGCTATGAATTATACAGGTGAGACATTGAAGAAGCTGTGTTGTTTTCCAACTGTGTCCTATTGCATCAAATTTTATTGCTCCCCAGAAGAGCATGGCAGGCAGTGTGAAAATTCAGGCTCCCTTCTGCACAGAAGCTGCTTTAATGCTTGTTAAATTTCTGCAATGCAAAACCATACTTGAATTATAGGATGGTTTAGGTTGGAAGGGACCTTGAAGATCCTCTAGTTCCAACCCCTCTGCCATGGGCAGGGACACCTCCCACTAGACCAGGCTGCTCAAAGCCCCATCCAGCCTGGCCTTGAACACTTCCAGGGATGGGGCATCCACAGCTTCCCTGGGCAACCTATTCCAGTGCCTCACCACCCTCACAGTAAAGAATTTCTTCCTAATATCCAATCTAAATCTACCCTCTTCTAGTTTAAAAGAGTTACCCCGCACCCTATCACTACACTCCCTGACAAAGAGTCTCTTCCCACCTTTCCTGTAGGCCCTCTTTTAAGTACTGAAAGGCCGCTATAAGGTCTCCCTGGAGCCTCCTCTTTTCCAGGCTCAACAGCCCCAACTCTCTCAGCCTGTCCTCATAGCTGAGGTGTTCCAGCCCTCTGATCATTTTCCATGGCACTCCTCTGGGCCCACTCCAACAGGTCCATGTCCTTCTTATGTTGGGGGCTCCAATGCTGGACACAGTATACTGCACAGAACACTACGCAGGATACCAGCACTTCCCCTACTTCGAAAACATTTATTTGTTGAACTATATTAATTACTGTTGTTCTGTTGTTTGTTCTACAATATCTTAAAACTGACATTTTTCTTACCTTTTCCGGTCATAGCCAAATATTTCCCGAATATGTTTTGATATTTCTTCTTGGGGTTCCCCTTCATCTTCAATGAAGTCATCCATTTCAGAGTCATATTCATCATCATCATCATCTTCTATTTGTCTCTTGTAACTAATAGGTGGTCTTCCAAGACCTAAATGACAGGGGAGTAAAAAAACCCATTAATTAGTAACATTAATATAATAGTACTTCTCCTCGCTATACCTTGGGCTCAGCCATTTTATAGCTCTGGGCTTCAAGGTGGCAAATTTCTGCCTCAAGTTAACTAGCAATTCTCAGAAACTCAGTAAAAGGAAATACTTCCTGTAAGTTGTGCTACAGAAGATTACATTTCAGTATCACCAACTGCATCCTGAGGAAACTACCAGAAAGCAGTCTGTATTCTTGTTCAGGGTTTTCTAGGCACTTATTTGCTGAAGTCCATGCTGATTGTTTCTGTTCAGAAATAATTTTTTAGAACTGCTTGCTTAGTGATAATCTGAATTTGCCAAAGAATGTCAGTCACAGGTTTACTGTGTGGTTTTAATTTTCCTGTACCACTTTAAGCATCTGTTATTTAAGACATTACGAATTTTTAAAGACTAGCCATAATTAAGCTACACAGGAAGAGAATCCTTCAATTCTTTTCCTTCTAACAGCATTTGTATATCAACATCCATCACAGGCTGCTTAGGTTTCTTTCATGTAATCTTCACATCCCAGGCCTATATTTCAAGGAATATGAGCATAGGTAAAAATAAACAAAAGTTTGCAAAGCAGAAAACCAGCATTCCATCATTAAACGCACTCTTTAAAAGGCAACTATGGTATTTTGTCCAAGTCTTCCTAATTGCATCTATAATTGTCAAAGACCATCAGTGTCCTCAACTCAGACATACATTAAAAATACAAAACAAATAACTAAGTGAAAGTTATTTGCTCTAGAACTTTATACCTTGTGGATGAAACACAGGTCTATGCCCTTGAAGAGATCTCATTCCATTTATCTGTCCATTGCTGGGTCTTGCGACTAGGTTTTTAGATGAAATAGTTTCAGACACAACAGTACACTTCGGTTTTACAGTTGTACCCAAGCCACTGCCTGGTCGCCCAGGTCCTGCACTTGGGCTGATGCCTGGCCTTCCTGGTCCTGTTCCCAAGCTGCTGCCTGGTCGCTTGGCTCCTGTGCTTGGACTGATTCCTGGCCTTCCTGGTCCTGTTCCCAAGCTGCTGCCTGGTCGCCCAGGTCCAGTGCTTGGCCTAACTCCTGGCCTTCCTGGTCCCGTACCCGTGCTGCTGCCTGGTTGCCCAGGTCCTGCATTTGTGCTGATGCCTGGCCTTCCTGGTCCAGTGCCCAAGCTGCTGCCTGGTCGCCCAGGCCCCGTGCTTGAGCTGCTGCCTGGTCGCCCAGGCCCCGTGCTTGAGCTGCCAGCCGGCCTTCCAGGTCCCATGCCTGAGCCACCACCCAGTCGCCCAGGTCCTGTGCTTGAGCTGCCAGCTGGCCTTCCAGGTCCTGCGACTGAACCGCTGCCCAGTCGCCCAGGTCCTGGGCTTAAACCATTTCCCGGCCTTCCAGGTCCCACGCCAGAATTGCTGCTTGATCGCCCAGGTCCTGCACTTGAACCCCCACCCGGATGTCCAGGTCCTCCTTTTCCTAAGCTGCTTCCTGATCGTTTTGCATTGGAGCTGATTCCATGCTGAAGGGCTGCAGCATTTCCTGATTTTGTATGGGCAGACTTTTTTAGGCTGGATTCTTTAGCAGATGGTAGCCTCTGAGCCCCATTGGCCACTGGTTTTGAGGGTGGCACATGAGAGCTTGAGCCAGACTTTCCAGTACCATTGACAGGTGATTTACTATGACTGCTACCAGTAGAGCTTTTTAAGGAGCCATTTTGTGAGTTTTTTTCCTTTTGATCAAACCTGGAGGAAGATGATAACCGTGAGTGTTTTTCAGTCAATGCTGGTGCTTTGGATTTCTTATCCATACCACTTATAGAAGACGACAGACCGCTTTTTGTTGTGGAATGTTTATCTACTGAGCTTTTTTTAAGTTTTGCATTTACAGATTCTTTCTGAGAAGTCACTTTTTTTGAAGAACTGGATGTCCCTGGATTCTTAATCTCCTTCTCACTTTTCTTATGCATTTCTACTCTTTTGTTTTTTCGTCCCAAATACTCCATCTCTCTCAATTCTTCTGCTGTTCTGGGTCTCTCTTCTACCTTTTTCACTGCTTTTATTTCCACTGGTTCATATTGTTTTTTCTCAGCAAGCCTTAAGAGCTCTGCAAAGTTCAGAGGTGCTGGTGCAGTTTTGGGAGGCGCCTTTGGTTTCACTGCAACTTTGGATGGTTTCTCTTCATATTCTTGCTCATGCTCAGATTCAGTCTGACTGTATTCAAGTTGCTCAGTTTCATCTTCTGTTGCATACTCAGCCTCTGGGGCCTGAGCAACATTCTCAGAAGCTTTCCTCTTTTTAGGCTTCTCTTCAACAGGAATGCCATTATAGCCATAAAAATTATCCTTTGTTCGTGAGGCCATAGCTCTTGCCTTTCTGTCATGTTTTAGTTCAATACGTCTAGCCAAGAGTTCTTCTTTCTTTCTTCTTTCTTCCAGTGCTGTAAAAGAAAACCAGGAGAAAGTCATGCAAAAGCACTACTTTTTCCCCCCCCCGAAAATCTTCCAAACTGATAAACCATTTAGGACAGTGGTTTAAAGATATCTGGCTAACAACTATTCAAAATAGATCAGAAAGTGATCAGAGTTCTGCCAACAGGGCAAGCTAACCCACCTGAATCAGCTACTCCAACAAAGGCAAACAGTTAAGTGAAATGCTGCTTACCCAGCCATCTCTGGGTAATGAAAGGAGTTCCGAGACTGAGCAAGAGAATTTTGAGACTCTACAGAATTTACTATTAGATATTTAAGGGAAGATGAGGAAAGGGAGGGAACCAAAGCATATTGGGGGGGATAATAATGGGAAAACAGACTGAGTGTACGGTAGTGGGGTGTAGGGTAGAGACAGAAGCAGCCAGCCACAGATAAGCAAGCTGCTGGTCACCACATCTGTCTGGTAGAGCTCATGGCCCTATCTCCACAGTCTGTCCCTTATGAACTGTTTTTAGCTATTTTCTGCATAAGTATGCTCTCTATCTTGAATATGTGATCTGTTGACAAAATTCAGGCTGAACTAGCTGGTGAATAGGATAACATTTGAATGTCAGATACTGTAGAGACCAAGGGAGTAGGGGCCAAATATCAGAAAGACTCAGGAAAAACATCAATTCCTAGAAAATGGATTAGGCTACTCATGCTTTGGGTGCTCGTAAAGGTTCCATCCCCTGCCTATGTTATTCTGTTGTCAAGGACCACAACTGTATAGAGAGTGAATGCATGCCTATTTGAAATTCATGTTCAGTCTTGCTTCTGGCTGGACCTGGCAGCAGGGGTAAGGAGTAGGCTTATGACTGGCCCAGGAGAGGAGGAATACCCTGGGCCATCCAGTCCATCAGATTTGGTCACCTTTAACAAAACATTAACATTAGAAGCAATGCAGTATTAGTTTATTCTATAGACTATTTAAAGGAAATATAATACAGTAGAAAAACTGTGGCTCAAACAAAGCCTCTGCCATACAAATTTAAAATTCAGACTGCATTGATACACTAGATTAAGACACAACAGGAACTCTTACCATTTTTCTTCCCACAAATAAAGCTTTTCAAAGTTAAGTTACCAAAAGTCCAGATGAGTTCTTGCAATATCTCTTCACCTAAACTACTTCTCGATCTAAACCAGTAAATGCTAGTGTAGCTGAATAATATTTGGCTCCTTAAGAAAGCATGCAAACATCCCTAGTCCTTACTTAGTTCTGGCTTTCCCTCAGTATCAGTTCCAGAAACAGATGCAGAGCTGTATTTGCAAGGGCTTTGAATAAGGTGACAAAGTCTCAAAGAGTCAATTAAAGTCTCCCATAGGAAATATTTTTTACTGTTACCTTTTTTTCTTTTTTCTTCTTCTTGCCGTCTGAGAAATGCTTGCACTGCTGCAGACTCTACACCTTTGACTTTTGGAACCTTTTTGGGAGGACCAACAGCCAAACTGTACCTTTTCTGCAAAGAACAAAGAAATATGTCAGAAAAGTTAAAGAATGTAAAAATCTTAAAGCTTTTAAAACTGAGGAGTTGCTTAACAGTCAAAATCATAGAATTGTCTAGGTTGGAAGGGACCTTTCAGATAGAGTCCAACCATCAACCTAACACTGACAAAAACCATCACTAAACATATTACTAAGCACTACGTCTACCCGTCTTTTAAATACTTCCAGGGATGACGATTCCACCATTTTCCTGGGTAGCCTGCTCCAATGCTTGATAACCCTTTAAGTGTAAAAGTTTTTTCCTAATATCTAATCTAAACCTCCCCTGTGGTGCAACATGAGGCCACTTCCTCTTGTCCTGTCACCTGTTACCTGGGAGAAGAGACTGACCCCCCCACCTTGCTACAACCTCCTTTCAGGTAATTTTAGAGAGCAATAAGGTCTCCCCTCAGCTTCCTTTTCTCCAGGCTAAACAAACCCAGCTCCCTCGGCTGCTCCTCATAAGACTTGCTCTCCAGATCCCTCACCATCTTTGTTGCCCTTCTCTGGACATGCTCCAGCACCTCAGTGTCTTTCTTGTAGCCAGGGGCCCAAAACTGGACACAGTACTCGAGGTGCTGCTTCACCAGTGCCAAATACAGGGGGAAGATCACTTCCCTAGCCCTGCCGGCCACACTGTTCCTGATATAGGCCAGGATGCTGTTGTTGTTCTTGGTCACCTGGGCACACTGCTGGCTCATATTCAGCTGGTTGTCGACCAACACACCCAGGTCCTTTTCCTCCAGGCATCTTTTCAGCCACTCTTCCTGAAGCCTGTAATGCTGCGTGGGGTTGTTGTGACCCAAGTGCAGGACCCAGCACTTGGCCTTGTTGAATCTCATACCATTGGCCTCGGATCATCAATCCAGCTTGTCCAGGTCCCTCTGCAAAGCCTTTCTACCCTCAAGCAGGTCGACACTCCCACCTAACTTGGTGTCATCTGCAAACTTACAGAGGGTGCACTCAATCCCCTTGTCCAGATCACTGATGAAGATATTAAAGAGAACTGTTCCCATTACCAAGCCCTGGGGAACACCACTTGTGACTGTCTGCCAACTCCAGTCATGTAATTGACTTTAAGCACAGAATAAAGAAACAATGAATTCTGACTGAAGCTTCAAGTTGTGACAGATACACTTGTCTCCTAGCCATACTTTGATTCAGGCTGACTAAGGAACAACAGGCCTCACATCTTTGGAGTGAACTTAAGAGCTAGAAAGACCCTGGTTCACGTACAAGGGAGCGACGGTATCTTGAAAAATATTTTGAAAGGTGGGTTCAAAACCCAAAAGTGGAAGATAACTAAAGTACAGAACAAGATACCAGAGCTAAAACAAAGACATCTATCTTGTCTATACCATTGACCAACAGCCTATATATTGACTTCACCCTTTAATATTACCATTGGCATGGGCCAAAATTGAGCTCTCCCCGAACTGCATCTGGACTGCGTGCCAGGTGACTTTCCCCTTGAGCCCAGACATTTCTCGAGGTTAGAGATTCTTTACCTGAGACTAAGAGATCCTTCCTTACCCAAGGTGGAGAGATCCCTTATCCATGACAGATCCTTGGTAAGTGATTGATAGCATGCTGAATTAATATTATTACTAATCCATGTAGCTACTCATTATTATAAACGTTGTACGGATAATTCCATTAGACATAAACTGTTGATCAAGTCCAAGACTATGATTGGATTCAGCCACACCTAGGCTCCAAAAGGAGTTTAGAAAGCAAGGGGGTCCACTCTGAATCTCATGACTCAATGGGAGGGTCCTCCTCACTCTTTGCGCCTCCAGTCTCTGTGTGAATCATTCTAACTCTATTTTCCTTCATATGTATTTTCCATGCAGTAATTAGTAAGGTGAACTTTGCCATCACACTTACTGAACCTTGTCAAACCACTGGTAAAACTATTAAATTCAAAACTTATTGAACTCTGAAATTATTATTTTACTTCAGTAAAATATATTGCTGCTTCTCTCTTTTGAGTGAGGTACATTCACTCATCTGTGACAAGAGCGCACTTAGCTTTCCAAAGGAATGAACAGGAAACCAGAAGACAGGTAGGGAAACCAACAGAAATGAGTAAAATGCACTAGACTGAGAAGGAATGCAACAGATGTATCAGTAATGGAATAAAAATATTTCAGTTCAGCCTTAACCTTCCACCAAGCAGGAAACAAAAGCAGACTACAGCACAAACTGCCAGAGTCTGTTCAATCCCAGACTGCATGTTTACAGGTCCATTAGGGCTTTCAGCATTTTTTGTGGTCACCTATTTCAGTTTCAGGTTATTTTATCCAGTGAAAATGAATTGACTTAAAAAATGGAATTACTCCAAAAGTAAGTTGGAACTGACTTCACCAGCATAATTATGAGGTTGATCTAAAACCAGTGATATTTATTTTAGTTCCTGCTGGAGTGATCTTAAACAGAAAACTATTGCACATCAATGAGTTAGTGATCCTGACTAGGCGCAGGTCTACACTCTACTATATATATATCACTTGAGACCACTGGATGAACTCCGCAGACTAATTGGGACAGAAAATGCAGCCCCTACTTGGCACCTGGCAGTCACACTACTTGCACGTGGTGTAACTTGCCTGGAGAAGAGAAGGCTTCAGGGAGACCTTATTGCAGCCTTTCAATAATTAAAGGGGGCTTAAAAAAAAAATCTGTCCCCGTTTTTTTTTATAAGTAGGGCCTGTGGCAATAGGACAAGGAGAGCTGGACTAGATGACCTTTCAAGGTTCCTTCCAACCTAAAGCATTCTAGGATTCCAGGTCTCAGTATATCTTGAAGTTAAGCATCATGTTTTCATATAACAACCTTTTGCTTGGCAGTGGAAATGATACATAGAACTGTTTACTTCTAAGAACTTCTATAGAAGCTCTAAAGGCTACAATGCTGGTGATCCTCACTACAGACAGATCTGCGCAGCTTGCCATGCCTAGATGTCTGTCCAGTGCTGTACAACTCGGGGTTCAGGCAGTTGAACAGATGTAAAGTTACCTATGCTATCCCCCTTTTGCCTTCCCCTGTTATCTCCAATAAATGTTATTTTAACCAGTATGTTAAGAATCTGAGTGCCTTTCTTACTGGGATCTATAACGAACACTTGCACTAGTGTGCTACACCTGTTCAAACATTACCTTTCATAAATGTACCGATTGGGCTTTATGATGATACAATGGAAAGAAACAAAGACTTTTTTGATCTTCCAACAAACAGACTAGAGAAGATAAACAAAGCAATGAGAAGGGCAGAGACACTTGCAAAGATAAATACAATAGAAGCCAGTTAAATCCAGAAACAGATGGAAAGCAGAAGAATACATTTAGGAAAAAAACCAAACCAACTCTATTTGTTGTTTAAGGGCTTTTTTTGGATTTCAGTAGTAAGCCAATAGATTATAACCTAAATGAAGATCTTTCTCATGGAAAGTAAAGATCCTCATCAAATGTAACAGCTGTGAAATACAGCTCCAAATAAAACCAATATTGCTAATTAAAAAACCCACACAAGACAGTATTCCCATAATTATCTTCCTGTCCCCATATAGCCTTATGAAACTTAACTAAAAAAGTAAATTAAAATATCCGGTAAAGATACCTACATCCAAATGTTTTAGAAGCAATAATCAGGCACCACGCCCTACAGATTTCAATATCATCCAGTGGGAGCCCATTCTAATTTGTAATTCATTGAAACAGCAGCACATGAATAAATCCTTAGATTACTTTAATTTCTAATACGCAAACCCATACATTATCTCGTATATATATGCATTAAGAAGCTAGGTTCAGAGACTTATTTTTAAAATGCAGCCAAAACTGGCTCCAAGAAAGGCAGCTATAATAACAGCTATTTGTAGTTGCCTCTAGTAATTTCTAAAATGACTAAAACAAAATTATAAAGATACACCATGCACATACATTGCAGTAGTAAAACCTGACATGTTGCCTCATCACATTAAAGACCTACTACGGTCAAGCTCATTTACCAAGATTCACCTCTGCACAGGAGTTCAGCACAATCTGAGAACTGATTTTATAAATCCTTATCACTTGGAGAAGCTCCCAACACTGAACAATTTTTGGTACTTACAATTGAAATCATTAGAATTGATCATCATAGCTAGGACTATTTAAAGGATAAGAAGATAGCTGGAGATGGGCTTCTCTCTTCTGGAAAACTGAGTTCCTTCCCTCCCCAACTTGTGTTTACACCAGAAGTATTCCAAGACCTAACTGTTCGGGAAACGTGAACCATGACGCAGTACCGCCTCTCAACTTTTGCTCAATTTTTGCTTTGGACCATGACTCAGTGGCCCAAAGTAATCTCGCATGCTACATCTACATCAGAAGAGATGGAGAAGCAAAGCAAGTATCTTAGGAACAATTTGAGGTACTCTGTAGATTAGTAAAATGTCTATGTAAATTATCTCACAAAGTTAAACATGTCATGTTTTGCCATTGGTAACCTAATTTGGTAAAACTTGGTTTAATTATTCAATTTCTACACAGTTTTCAAAAACAGACAAAGCAGAGCATTTTCAAAACAGAGGATACCATTGGACTCAATCTTAGGGGTCTTTTCCAACCTAGACAATTCCATGATTCTGAAAGTTTTAGGCCTAAGGAGCGTCTTTCAAAAACTGCCAAATAGCAGGGAGAAATGTAGCCTGATCTATCCTGTTAGGAAGCCTTATAAAGGATTAAAGTGATGGGGAAGCAGTTTTCAGGCTTTGTTTTTCTGCACTACAACCAACAGTCCTATCCAGGATCAGGTTTGTAGAGCAGCTTGACAGACATGCTGTTTTCTCACTGCCACTCAATGTGGCAAATTATGTGAAATTCAAGATATACGTCTTCCTATCTGTAGCATTTCCTGATATTGACTAACAACTGACAACATAGCTAAACAATTCATAAGTGAATACCCATCTTCTGTACTATGAATCACGACTATTGTTGATAAAAGTTTTGTTCACCTTCATTTAGAAATAGCATAAAATAACCAGCTTACATTTAGTCTTTTTAAAAGCACTGAATCATGCACATGTTCCACAAACACTGATAAAGTGTTTTACTTACAATGCAAATGAGCACGCATCAGATTCCAGGTAAACTAGACAAAATAAGCCAGGGCATGTCACCACTTTATCATCCAAGCAGCAGCTGTGCTATTCTGGCTTTTTATAGCTATTGCCAAGTTGGTTAAATCAACAGAGAAACAGGCGTGTTTAGCCATTAGGAGAGAGCAGGTCAAGCTGTTCTCAAAACACTGCACTACTCAAGTTGTAAACGCTGATTATCTCTCTGTGTAGAACCTGGTGACAGCTCTAACTGAATATTGCTGAGATACACAGTGGGCACTGCTTCACCCAAAGGGAAAAGTAAAGGCCATGGAAGTGCCTTCCTTCAGCTATGTACCCTCAAGAAATAACAAGTCTTTTCCTACCAGTGAGTAGTATTTCTCCTGAGGTTTTTCTTTTTTTTTTTACTTCATCTCTGCAAACCTTGCCAAAACTACCTACCCAAATAACTGGCTCTCCCTGAATCTGACCAGCAGGACTTTAAGAGTATGGTGGAAAGAAAGTCCATTACAGGGCAAAATCTTGTTTTCAAGTTATAGTCAGAATAAACTGTTTCAGTGGGTTACAAAGTTACATGACTGACAAAGCAGCAGATTTTTCCCTGAAAACTATACTTCAAAACAAAAACATTACTTAAATATTGGTATTAATATGTCAAATCAAACAAGCCACCAGGCTGTACCTGTCCATACGTTCACACACATGCACACTGACTTGTGAGATATGTATCACCTATAGTTTGTGTGTATATATATAAATAAATATATATAAAAATGTAAATAAAAACACTCTTTAAGTGCAGAGTGACAGCGTCTAGTGTCCAGCAGGCAAGCTCCAGATCACAAGTTTAACTGTGCAATCTGCAACCGAGGTTTTGCTCTTAAATCACTGACTTCAGAGTGTGGCACATGATCCTGATACAGTTGCAGCTGTTTTGACATCAGCATTCAATTGCCAGATCTTGTGACTGTAAAACAGATTTTTATTGCAGGCTTTGTGGCATCCAAATGAAGCCCCAAAAGGCCTAGACCAAATAGTAGACCCAGACACAAGCAACAGACGTAGTATTGCCTTTAACAACGATCAATATTTACACAGGTAGCAATGCAAGATATGAGCAATCAATTCTGCCAAACCTGATTCTCAAATGGAGCACCTGTGCAACTAATCATTTTGCTATAGGCTTGCACACACAATGCAAAGACAATTCCACTTGTGCTATCTGGTATGGGCACCCTGCAGAGGTTCTCACAGTTTGCTTGCTTGTTTTTCATGAGCAAGTTGTGACTCCTGTCCAGTGTTACAATACTTTTCCTGTCCTTCCTTACCATTCATCAAGACATGTAGCCTTCTCCAATGGGAAGTCCCCATTTCCCCCTAAATATTCTTCCAGGTATAACTGTCTGATAACATCACTAATAATTCATTCACCCAGTTAAGCCACACATACATCCTTATTTGTGTCAATCCTCTCGCAATGCCCTAATACTACTGATAATACTAACGCCCTAATACTAACAAAAGGCAGCTTTCCAAATTGATAAGTGCTCATCTGTGTTATCAGCCCAGAGGCCTTCGCTCTCACCCTGAACTTGTACTTCCAAGGCCTCTGCTACAGTCTCAGCACTGTCCACTCTGCAGACACCATGCTGGGGTTACCAGCACCTCACACTGCACCTAGACTTTCTTAGAATATATGCATGTAATGCTTTCTCAACTACTGTTATTAATATCTGATTATGACAAAGTAAGCAGTAGTTACCAAGCACACTTAAATTTGTCTGATTCTCTTCAGGTTCTAACAATCCCTACCAAGAGAAAAGCTTTACTAATGAGTATTTTAACTATCAGCTCATACTGTTCTCATCTCCCAAAACCAATTTATCAGGGTCATACATTTTACTCCTAAAATTTTCTTAAGATTCTGCAATTGCTGTAACAAGACCCGACCTGAACAATTAGCTGAAAAAAATGCAGAAATTTCTTATGCTAAATCTTTCTTCATACAGTAAAAAAAACAAACCAAAAAACACAAGACAAAACCAACAAACAAAACCAACAAAAAACCCACACCAAAACACGGAACAAAACTAAAAAGCATACTTTATGCTTTCCTTTATGCAGTGGTATTGTGGTCCCCATTTTCATCTGCTTATGCAAAAAGAGACACCAGGAATAGGAAAAGCTGGAAGTTTTACACATTTTAGTCAGTGTTTACAAGCACCTGGAACTTAACTGTCAAGTTCATTCAAGTTGAGAGTAAAAGCCCTCCTCACCCCTTGCCCGCTTTTTGTATTGTATATCTTGCAGTTTGCCTCATGTAGATGCCAAAAGCATTTCTAGGTGCTGTTTTGAGACAAGTTTTAACCGCATAATAAATGAATGCACACCAATCAAATAAGGAGTCTGATTCTATGACAGCACGCTACTTCACAGCCATTCTCCATATTTCTCTTGCAGGGCTTCTCTTGCCTATGGGCAATCATTCAGTAGTTTGTAATCACAACTTCACCAGCAGGCTCTGTAACATACAGGGTCCCCTGAACAAACTCCGGGATTTTGCTACTGTTTTACTTTGCAAATACTTAATTCCTGGTAGCTCCATGTATCTGTCAACTTTGCTGGAGGCTATTTCATAATGATTCATACTCACTGTGTATCACTCTGACTTAAGACTTCAGCAAGCACTGACGTGGACAATACACTGTTTCAGTTTTGGGTCACCCCTCTGTGGTTAAATGCTATTCTGTATCAGGTTTCTTTGGAGTTTCGTACACCAAAGATTCATCCTCAGTTAAAAGGAGAAGGGAGTTATGCGAGATCATTTCTAATAAATTATTAATGACAATAGAAACAAGGTGAATTAGAAGAATGACTTTGTTCCAACTATACTCAGTATTTTTAAAATAATCTGCAATATAATTTCATACTTTTAAGAATATCTTCCATACAAACACCTGAAAGTGCTCCATCCCATCCATTATGTCATGTAAAACTTGCAGCATAAGAGTATACCAATTTCACCAAGATGAGGAGTAAGAAAGTATTTAAATCTTACCAAAATCAGCATTAAATCTCATTAACTGGTACCACGTCTAATCAAAGCAAGACCACATGGGAAATCTAATGAACTGCTAATATGAAGACATGTTACAAGATACATACACACAATGCTGAAGCCCCTATGGAACATCATGTGAGAAAAACTGAGGCTCTATTAAGCAACTGCTATAAAGATTATTAGCAACACACCATTAATAGCTTATACACTAGCTCCTATATGCACTGTTTTGTTTAGAAACAAAACCGATGCAATTAGTAGGGTACTGAAAGGCTGATTTCAGCAGCATTCCTTTTGAATGTGGATTTCCATAGGGAGATGAACAAGCAGATCTGTTTTTACAGGGACATGATGCAATATCTGTTTTACACAGGTCCCTCTTTTATGATACAAGACCATATTATTCCTTAAATAGATTTTTTCTATAGTTTCTCCTTTTGAGATATATATACTACTTGTGCATATTACTCTATTTTTCGTTACAATAGGTGTGGAATATTTAGTTTAATGCACTGTAAAGTTTATTTTAAACTTTTCAAAGGGAAATTCGGGCGATATGCTGGTTAATGCAGGAACTAGCATTTCTGGAAACCTGTTAACTTTACATTCCAGTAAATTTTGTAATTATTCTGTATGGTATTTTTAACAAAAATATTTAAGATTAATTATATTCTTCTTGTATGAACATATTTTATGTACTAGTGTTAATCTAGTGGACTTACTTTGAAGTCGATTGATCAGAAAACCTCCACAGGCCCTCTTTTGAAGTCTAACAGCTGCAGATAACCTCAAGCAGTGCCAAGTGAAGCTCCACTTTTGCTCAGAGACTAAGATCAGCTTTACAGTTAAAAGCTGCACCACTAATGTGGCTAGAACAGCAGGAAACCAAACTGCTTCAGCTATGGATTGAATTGCACTCTCACTCCATGAGTTAGATCAGGTAAGCAAATCCTAATCCTGCCTTTTCTAAAAAGAGTAACAAAACCCTCATCCACTGCACAACAAGTAGGATTGCCTCCTTTCACCACCACACCTGCAATAGAGAACATGGCAGGTATTTCATCAATTCATCACCATGGCTTATAACTATTTGTGACAAAAAATAGTGCTACAAAACATTAAAGCTGCATGAGAAAACTAAGAAGGTAAAAAGAAGTTTTAACTATCTAAAGTAAGAACTACAACAACCCAATGACAATTTAGTGGAACAGATTGTTTTAAGAGTCATAAAACAAGGATTTAAATATCTTATTTATATATTTGATATTTTCACATTTATGTTACAAACCATAATTCTATGTAGAGTCAGAGACAAACTAACTCATGCTAAGTGTTAAAGAGTACATTTTTATAAGATTTTTAAAACACGATGGAATCTGATGAATTACGCATATCTACCATATGGTTGGTCCGTATTATCAACTGGTCACAATGTTAGTGAACATTACCAAAGTTTTACTAGTGATACAGAGAGACTGAGATACTTTAGATTCTTGAGTGTCTTCATTTCATTAGCATCAGATCTAAAGATTACACTTTTTCTCTTTTTCCTATAGTTTATGCTAAAAACAACTACCCTCTCATTTACACTGGTTTAAGCAACCTAAGCGTAGAAACAGAACCCTGGCACCTGGTAAAGAACGAACAGGAAAAGTGTTTCCCTAACTGGTGGCTACCAAAGAGAAAATATTTTTTTATCCAAATAAGCACATACGACTTATAATTCCTGCCAAAGGAATGAAACCAGGTACACTAATACACCAAAAGGCCACAGGCTCTTCCTACTGCCAGACTTCATTCAGCTGATGAAGTGGGTTATTTCGTACTGAATCAACATAAAACTGATAGCTTGAGTTAAAATACAAACTGCTGAAGTACAGACTCCAGAATAAATTCATAATAAACAAAACGCCTTTCACCAAACATCCCCATGCAGTTGTTACAGGCTATTCCTTCACAATGGATACAAAGTATTGGACAATGCACCACATTCATCCAAAACTTGTCATTCTTTGTCTCCGACCCGCATTTGAGACGTGGCAGACTTCTGTTTCCAGGGCAAACAAAAGGACTTATCCCACTTTTAACCACAACCACTGCCTTCCGCTGCAACACCGCTTTTGCTCTCAGAAGCCCGGTATTTTCGGCAAACCCCGGCTGCCCTTTCCCAGCTCCGAGCGGGCCGGGACCTGTTGACAGGAGCCTCGATTCGCCCTCCCTCCCCGCCCCGCACACAGACGCTCCTCCAACCCCCAAAATGACCTACCTCCAGACGGCGAGGCCAAAGGCCCGGCCGGGCAGGCTCCGCGAGTGCCGGGCAGGCCCGCAAACCAGCCTCCTCGGGTGGGGGCCGAGGCAAGAGGCCGAAGCGAGACCCTTAACACTCCGTGAGGGGAGCGCGGGGACCCTGCACGACTCGGTCCCCTCCCGGGGGGGTCTCAACGGCTGTAACGGCCGCGGCCTCGCGATTACACCCCCCCCCCCCCCCCGCAACAGTCCCAGCCCCCCCCGGGCTCACCGGCACCGAGTTCAGCCCTTGCTGCTCCGAGGCCATGACGAGAATATTGCGGAAATCCATGGCTGCCTCGGGGCCGGGGGAAGGTGAGGCGGCCGCCCTGCTCCCCCCCGCTCCCCTCCGCGCCCGGCAGAGGCGACACCGCCCGCTCGCGCGCCCGCCCCTCCGCTCCGCACCGCTGGGCTCCGCTCGCTTCCGGCCGCCGCCGCCTACCCTTTATATCACCTCGCCTCGCGCCGGCGTCACGCCGTCCGCGCGTCACTTCCCCTGTGACGAGCGCCTCGCGGCCGCTGGGGAAGGCCGGAGGCGGAGGGGTGGTGGTGGCAGCTGCGGCGCCGCCTCCTCCTCCTCCTGCCTGTCAGCCCCCGGGGAGCCACGGGGGGCGGCGGCGGTCTAATAAAGGGAGGCCGGGGCTGCCTTCGCCCTGCCTGCAGCTGTGGGGCCCGGTTGTGTCACCTGGGGCTTCCCCCGGCCGCGGTCTGGCGCGCCTCAGCGTCACCCGGAGAAACACCTTACCAGGCTCCGGCCTTAACATAGAGTCGCGTCAACAAATCGAATTAAATTGCTGTTTATTATTATTTTAAGAGCAGCTGGTGCTGTTTCGGTGGCGGTGAGGGGACACCTGCCCCCATCCCTCGCCTTCCTGAGGTCAGCTGCACCCACCAGCGATCCTGTAGCAAGGGAGGAGTGTGTGTCGGATCCAGTTTCTGGAGCCGTCTCTCTTGGCTTATCACCGCTTGAAAAGCGGTGCTTGGCTTCTAGGGCTGTCACAGGTCTCCCAGGAGCAATGCTGACCTTCGGAGTGGCCAAATAAAACACTCTGTGTGTGTATGTGTGTGTGCGTGTGTTTTCAAATATTTTTCCAAGTCTCTGACAACCCGGAAAATTGTGCAAGAACACCAGCTGGCTGAAGACTCTTCCCTTGCTTCACTTGTCATCTCTTTTCCTATTAACTGTTAGCTGAGATCCATCTGACAAAAATTCGTCTGCTCCACACTGCTTCTCATAGAAAGCTGGGTGCTGAAAAGATGCATCCTTCCCTTCCCTTCCCTTCCCTTCCCTTCCCTTCCCTTCCCTTCCCTTCCCTTCCCTTCCCTTCCCTTCCCTTCCCTTCCCTTCCCTTCCCTTCCCTTCCCTTCCCTTCCCTTCCCTTCCCTTCCCTTCCCTTCCCTTCCCTTCCCTTCCCTTCCCTTCCCTTCCCTTCCCTTCCCTTCCCTTCCCTTCCCTTCCCTTCCCTTCCCTTCCCTTCCCTTCCCTTCCCTTCCCTTCCCTTCCCTTCCCTTCCCTTCCCTCCCCCTCCCCCTCCCCCTCCCCCTTCTTTTACATAAAGTATTCTTTAATGTTGATGTTACTAGACAACTCTTCTCTTTCAGTTCCTCCAGGTTCCTGCCTTTTCCAGTCTCCTTTTGCCTCTTTCCTGCCCTCACTTTTATTTTTTCTGTATCTGAAATTCCTTTCTGGATGTAGCTATAAGCCACATTGCAGCCTTATATAAAGATGCCCAGTGTTGCCCTAACTGAGGGGAGGAACATACAGTTTATTTGAGTGAGGTACTGCGCCAGTTCACTCGCAGAGCTTTTGTAGTTCTTGAACTACAGGAGATACGAAGCTGTTTCTGTGCTGCTTGCTCTAGTATTTCTTCCTGGCTCTGTGCAGAGGAGTCACTCCTGATCTCCCACTGCTTTCTCCTGGGCCACGGTCCTGATTTAATCCCTTGTCCTGTAAGAAATTAATCTTTCCTTCTCTTCTGCTTTTAATTCTTGTCTCCATAAGGCACTGCACTGAGTTTTTACTTCTGACTCAGACCTACATCACCTCTTCTGGTTTCCGCCCTCATTATATTATTACTTTCTTTAAATTTTCAGTTCAAGTATTTTTTTTTTAATTTTAAGACTTTCTAGTCAGTCTCTCTTCACAGGCAGCGTGGTTCACCATTTTTTCTCTTGTTTTTGACATTCTGTTACCCCCCGTTGGTACTGTTAAGAAGGGTATGATGTCACTTTCTGGTAGTCTTATCTGGCACCCCATCGCTGCTGTGGTGCTTCTTTAATCAGAATTTCCCTGCTCCGTCCTGTATTTCTTGTACCTCCACTGCTCTCTTCCTTGAGAAGCCTTTTAGTATGACTCAGATTCCTGTATGACAACAACAGTATTGACAGAGCCATGATTGTTGCTCTTTGGCTTTTATGTTTGCTTACTTTGGTCTGTGTTAGAGTTGGCAGGAATACTTGGCTAAATGCGGTCTTTATTCTGCTGACTGATCCTGAAGATGAGTGGAGAGATTTTCTCCCCTGCATCTAAAAGAGGAGTTATGACCAAGCCAGAGGATGGCATTGTAGTTGTTTGTTGTGTGACGCTTTTTGGAAACCTTTAACCACCGTCGTTACCTTTTCCTGTATGTGACAATACTGTGATATCACATGTCTTTCAGGAGAGGGGATTTATGTCTGTGTTAATGCCAATGGGAGAAATAATAGCAGTGTGTAAATGTATGCTGCAGGTATTTTATAGGGCAGTAGCAAGCGACGCTGAGCTGTGTCAGGATTCCCAGATTGCACCCATGGCACTTAAACTCAGATCTAACGTCTGTTACACGTCAGCACAGTGCCTTGTGGTCCAGTCTCTTCTTCTGGCAGTTGGGCAACAACAAAAGGGAACCTCCATGATATGTATGCCTACAGCTCTGTCCTCCCTGTATCTTAAATCACTTCCCAAATTGTGTTCACGCTTCATAATATTTTCATATGTTTACAACGCGATGAACTGATCCAGACTAAGCTTGCCAGGATTCCCACGGACAGCTAGTCTGTCGGCGACAAGAGAAGAAACAACTTTTGTGCCTTTAGGCCAAACCGGTGCTTCTGTTAAATAAAAACCAAGATAGAAAATGTTTCTTCCTCTTTTTGTAACTGTTGAGAGATACTAGTTGTTTAGCTTAAATAAGTAAGTTTTAATTAGAATAAATTACTTAGCGCTATAATATGGTGTGATTTATGCTGTTTGCTTAGCCTTACTTAGCATGAGTAGCTAGATTTGCTGAAGCCTTTATGCTGCAATAGAGTTAATTTTCTTAGTAATTTTCCTTGCAGCTAGTACAGTGCTGTGTTTAGTCTTTTAATATAAGAAGAATGTTGATAACACACTGATGTTTTGGTAGTGTTTTCCCTAAATCTGGACTTTTCAGTTTCCCATGTTTTGCCAGCGAGCGCAGGTGCACAAGAAGTGTAGACCAGAAGATAAGGAGGCTACAGCTGCCAGCGGAGCCTGCAAATCAACAAGATAAGAGCAGTCAATGGCCTGCCTGCCTGGACCCGGAAAAAGAATCCAATAAGGTGTTAGAAGACCCCAGACCAAAAATCACCATTGGACTAGAAGACGCATGAACAGCACGCAAGCGGCAGCTGTATAGATTGCAAGGGTATAATTGCCCAGGGATTTCTTTATTTGAGGTCCCTCCCTTTTCAGAGGCACCCAGCCTGGGCTGACCTTGCTGCTGTACCTTTCAATTAAAGCAAATCAAATTAAATTATAAAATAGGATGCCTGAGACTCCGCTGCAGGAAAACTAAGGTCGAGCCTGAAGAAGGAGGGAGCGCACCTGAGAGTAAGTGCGTGTGGGTGTGTGGGTGAGGAGTCAAAAGGGGCAACCTGTTGGCCCACTGGGCTTGCCCATTGTGAAGGGACCCTGGTCCGAGCAGTTAAAGACTGGTGTGGGATGTGTGCGACTTCTTGAATGGCGTGTGAATGCTCGGGCAGCAGCTTCTCCTTTAACAGTAACTCTCTGATCTGTCTGGTTCCGTGCATGTTTAATCTCAAATTTGCTTTGAAAGAATTGTGAAAGTCAGTGAATTTAAACCCGCATCTTCCAGAAAACCAAATCTCCCAAGAACCTGTAATTTCTTCCACTGAAAACGTTCAGGTTGATTACTCTTTTTGTATACACCTTTTTAAGCAAAAACTTGGTTCAGTTTTATTTTTACTGAATATCTTCACATTAGGAAATTACTTGGGACTAGAATTCTTTAGAAATGACTTAGAAAATAAAAGAAAATATTCCACCAGAAAGCGACTTTGTTGCAAGTTTTTAGTCAGCTGTACCCAACAGCAGTTTTTTGCTCCAGCCATGCACACTTCAGGCATGTGACTAATCCTATTAACTTTAAGTTAAGTGTGTTTGAGTGTTTAAAGGATTAGAGTCTTAATTATAAGCCATCTGCAGAGGTCAAATATCAAAGGCTGTTCAGAGCCCGAGTTTTAGCATTTTCTGAATGAGTAATATTTGTGTGAGTTTTCCTTTCCCCTTTTCATTCAGCATCCCTTCTGCAGTAAGTTACATGGATGTTCCGATATGGCCTCTCTTAAATGAACTGGATCATCCTAATGTCCAACAGGTCTCTAGATCATAAGCTGTTTAGACCTTAGCAGAGCTGGCAGCACGTGCTCAAAAGAAGCCTAGGACCTGGAAAATACAGGTTTGAACAAATCAAGTGTGCATAGCGTGGTGCCAGCCTACTTGATAGCTGCTTCTGATTTGAATTATTAAACAGAAATGGAAAGCAAGAGTCTTGGGGTGATGAGATCGACACAGCTGGTATTGACAATGTATAATTTAGACATCTAACTTGGGTGCCTAAATTATGACCTTTGACTCCAAACAGGAATATTAGAAGAACAGGAACAGGAATTGTCTCCTTCCTGACACCCAAAACCCAGGATCAATTATATTTAGGTAATTTCTGATAAATACTTGTCCAGTCTGCACCTGAAAACTCAAAAACCAAGGCTGTCATACCCCATAGTAATCTCTCTTGCTGTTTTTTAATCTGCACCATAAGAAAGCTATTTCTACCATCTAACCCCGTTGCCCACAGAGCCTTTTCAGCTGATGCATTTTTTGCCCTCTCCCTTAGAAATATGGTGCACATATTCAGGGCCCCCTGCTGGGTCTCTCCTTTCTGTAGGACAAACCACTCCAATTCCTCCAGTGTTTCCTCATAAACCCCCTAATTCTCTATTCTAGTCAAAGCAGAATACAATATTCCAACT
Source organism: Chroicocephalus ridibundus (assembly GCF_963924245.1). Taxonomy (NCBI): domain Eukaryota; kingdom Metazoa; phylum Chordata; class Aves; order Charadriiformes; family Laridae; genus Chroicocephalus; species Chroicocephalus ridibundus. The sequence continues at coordinate 16,935,888 of NC_086287.1, forward strand.
GAAGGTTTACTAGCCCTAAGCATAACAGAAGAGTAGCTTCATTTGCCTGGCAAACAATATTCCTTTTTATATAGCCCCTGGTGCTATGTGCCTTTTCTGTAGTGGCGTGGATGACTCCTGTTTGGTTTGTGATCCGTGCTAACCACCATGTCTGTTTATACAGTGATGCTATCAAACCAGTAATTCCACAACCTGCATTTGTGATGTGGGTAATTCTGCAGAGAGTGAAAGCATGTCCTTTGAATCACTTTCTTTCCCCCAACTGTAATTTGCGAAGTTCATTGAGATCCTAGCCCTATCCTCCAACAGTTCCTGCCCCTCCCAGACAGTGGGTTTGCTAAGGAAGTTGTCTGTTCTGCCATCCAAATTATTTAATGAAAATGTCAAATTTGTGCTATGGAGATACTCCTGCCAGGATTCTTCTTGATGCATCCACCCAAGTCTTTCTAAAACCAAGATACCTGTCATCTGTGGCTTTTCTCCTATACACAGGAGCAGTTACCTAATCAGAGCTGGAAATGAGCTTGTTTGTCGTGATTTATTCTAGACAAAGTAATCTCACTGATACTAATTTCTTTTCTGGGTACTTAAATGTGTCAACAGATGGAGAGGTTTAACTCAAGCAGCTCATTGTTTAATGGCTCAGCTGGTCATGGAAGGGATACAGCTCCCTAAAACAGGAATGTGAACTGGACAAACTAAATTCAGAGAATGTGAATTCCTCTGTACATGATCTAAAATGCATATATTTCAAATCCAGACCAATCACAGGATATCACTTTTACATTGCTGTACACTGGGAACAGAAACAAACTTAAGACACTGAGAAATAAACTTCTCTAGTCTTTAAAAGTGACTTCAGGTAACTGCCTTGGGTTTTTCAGGACAATTTTCAGCTTCATGCTTTAAACAAAGGCTATGAAACTTTCTAGTCCAGAGATAATTGCAAACAAATATGTTTGCACCCCACCAAGCAGTTGGCTATGCAGCACCCTGAAGTCAATGGGTGAACTGTATTAGAAAGGTGAAGACCTGGGCCCTTTGGATCACCTATTGGGTGATGAAAATATGAACAGCTGCATGAGAAAAAAACCACAAAACCTGAGCAAAAAGTATCTCTGCCAGAAAGTGAGGATAATGATACTGAATAACACCAGCTGGTGGAATGGCTGTATTTGCAAAGTATTCTCTTAACCAGAGAAGAAAGAAGATTAAGAATGGGAAAAAAAGGAGAACACTTATATTTAATTTAGCTGTTTAGCTTATTCAATAATTTAGTTAGCTAAAGTATCTTGAAAGTGCCTGTTGCTTAAACACATCAAAAATCCAAAAAGGTACGTATATGGGAAATAGAAAAAAAACCCGTCTATAATACATGGTATAAGGATATATAGAGAGTAGGTTGAACTATTTAAGCAAGCAATATATAAATAAGAATTATGAAAATAAGATACAAAGAAATGATTGTTTTATTAGAATAACCTCTTTTTCAATGTTGATGGAAAGAAGGCAACGGAAAAAAACCCAACCACCATCACAGTAAGTGTGAAAAAGCAGTATTTAAACATTGAACAGCAGCCATAGTGCCCAGATATTATAGAAATTAAACAACACATGTAAGACAGACTGCAAAGCAATAAGGGCTTTCCTCCACGGTGGGATTAGTCTGATTTGGATTGCTGGAGAAACGTGAGCCTGTGGGGAGAGCAACCCGGATAAGAAAACCTGGACTGAGAGACAACTGCCCCAGTTCAGTGAGCAGTTTCCAGCAGATCCATCATTCGGTGCTGGCAAGCACAACTACTCTGAACCAAACGCCCCATCTGCACTTCAGCTGAGCTCCCAACTAAGAGACCAAGTATTTGCATGGAATATAAACTCTGAGAAAATGGTATTTCAGGTTTATGGAAAGCAATAGTTAGCACTATTGAGCAGCTGTGAGCGCACACATGTACATACAGAGAGATATATGCGTACGTCCTGGCTGTACAGTCGCTTTGACTAGGAGTTCATCCCCATGTCACACGGTGGGTGGCACCCCCAGAAGGACGTAGAGCAGTGCCACTGCCAGCTGCTGATCCGCACGCCAGCTCGTATCACCAGTAACAGGGCTTTGCTTTTTCTTCCTGGGAGCAAAGAAATAAATAAGCCATAAGAAATGAGAGCAACGCTAGAAAGGACGAAGTTGAGCCACGCAGGCGCCAGCCCGTGGGGGTCGTTGGTGGGCAGGGGCAGAAGGGGCCGCCTGCGGGACGTCTCCTCGTTATTTGCGTTCGCGACTGCAGATGGCACTCGTGTCCTTAGTACCGCAGCCGCTGGAGCCTACACTGCGTGGAAATACCGCACCACAGCACGTTCAGACAAGCATCTGCGACCCTTTCCCGGCGCCAGCCGTTGTTGTTCGTGTTGGCTGCTTCTCAGGCGCTTCTGTACGCAGCGTCTTCTGCGCTGAAAGGCTCAGCAGAGCTCCCCCCCCCCCACCACCTCCCCCTGAGCCTTCCGGCAGGAGATCTTGCCACAGAATGCTGCTAAGACATAAGTAAACAACAAAAAGAGCATACCAAAGGTTTATCTGTTTTACTGAAAGTATTCATAATCATACGTGCCCGTGAAGCTGAGAAATGTGTGTTTGCCACATGCGGTTGCAGATGGTTGTGGCATCTGAAGCAGATCAAATGGATTGTACATTTTCTCATACCGCTCTGGAGCCAAAGCATCTTCTTTTCAAACGCTTTGAGAAATATTTGGATTTATTTCCCAAACAGTGCCGAGGGCCTGATTTGAAGATCGACTTCATTTTTTGGGGCACTTCTGAAAGTTAGGCTCACAGCTGCTTTTACAGATCTCTACCGTATTACACATGAAAATAAAAACAATATAATAGGCTGCCAAATGAAAGCAACCTAGAACAGTTTCTTGAAAGTCTGCTCCTCTACCTATTGCACCTCTTCGTCTCATCCTGTCCCTGCCTTGAAGAGACTCATGCCCAGATTATCAAGTGTTGCCTCCCCCCCCGCCCCTCTCCCCCCGGATCAACAAATCCAATCTCTTTTGCATATTATCAGGGAACAAGCTCCAGAATCAAGGGCACAACAAAACCTGCACCTCTTTATTAGATCAGAGTTACCTTGAATGTCTCCCTTGCTTCTGTTTGGCTAATGTAACAAAGTTCAATGCAAAACAGCACAGAAGGGGAAGTTTATTTTATTTTAAACTGATTTAATGCATACTTTCTCTCACTACTTTCTTGTGTATGAGGATGGAGATGCATGTGGCCATGTAGCCTCGACAGGACTTTCTGTGGTACAAGCCAGGAGCCAAGGGTTACCCAGCACAGGCAGTGCTTTTACTGACTGGGTGCTGTCCCTAAACATGGCACGCAGACCTGGACACTGATAACATGGTCTATCAACAGTCCCAAACAAGGCAAAGTTCATGAATCAGGTCCAGAGGCCACCCAGGAGTAGCAGGAGATGGGACCAGAGGCAAGGCTTGAAACAAGGCTGCAGCGTAAGTCCAAGGTCCATCCAGGAGATGGGGCTGAAGACAAAGCTACAGCATAGGTCCAAGGTCCACATAGGAGATGTGGCTGGAGACGAGCTACCTCCAGTACAGATCTGAGGCTCATCTAGGAATCAGGGATGGAGAAAAACTACCTCCAACATAAGTCTGAGATCAACCCAGGAGGCAGCCCTTGGTTTTCCAGACCCAGGTGCTTTCAGAATCTGCACATAACATTCCTTTGCCCCTTCCTGTTGTTTCTTGATGCTTTCACTCATGTACATTGTTATTCATACCTCACCCATATCAACCTTAATCTATCTATGTCAAATTCCTATGGGTGCACCATCACTTTGGAGGCGAAGTCTTTCCTGGTGGCCAGGTTGTAAACAATTCTATGCAAACCAACACTTCAGTCATCATCAGGAAGCTAATTAAAAGCTATTGCAGACTGAAGACAGCAGCATAAGATGTTACCTATGTGAAACAGAATGTAGCAAACAGGCTGCTGCCTTCTACATGAGCTCCATCTTTTGGTTGTAGCCCACATATTGAGCACTCCACAGCAGTGTAATCTCACACACAATTTTCTCAGCATGGTTCTGTGCAGTGATAAGCTGTATTTACCATGCAGTTAGCATAGGAAAAAAATTGAGATTATTATATTTAAAACTAATAAAATAAATTCTTGATTATCATCTTTTGCCAAGTCTGGCTTTGTGCAGTGTGCCGAGCCTCAGTGAGGGATTGCGGACTTAAAAATAAAGAACATGAGGGCATTTGGAGCAATGTAGTTAATGTAGTTTCAGTTAAGCAAAGGTAAGGGTACATTCATTCCAATACACTCTCAGCAAATCATTTGGCTTCATATGTTTAACTTTTATGCAATTACTTGTTAGCTAAACTCATTTCAACCTCCATTCTGCAGATTTATCTCAGATTTCTTAGAAGGAGGTTGTGATCTGTGGAGCGTATTGTACTCGTTTGGTGTAACTTTAAGAAATAAAAAATGTGCGGCATTGTAATGAATATTATAATTTCTGACTTTTCTTCTACAAAACTATCTTATTAACAGTTCTACACTGAAATAGACCACCATTTTATCCCTGGCACAAAAATTTAAGGGAAAAGCAATCCATTTTGTCGGAACATACCTTGGTAAATCTAATTCCATTCCAACAAATGAGCAGTGCAAAGAGGATTGGAGCTTACCATGAAATACTGAAATAAAGGTCAGATTTGTAGCAAGCATAAATCAACATTCTTGCATGGCTTAAGTGGATTTATGCCCATTTATACTAGGCAAGAATCTAGCTTATTACCACTGGATGAACTACAAATACAACGCCAAGCAGGAGTCTGAGTTTTAACACTTATTTCCTTAACATGTTAGCTTAAATCGGATTCTAAATATTTTGAAGAGTTTTTGTTCACCATAACTGAGGAGGAAGTTGCTCTGGAAGTTGGCTTTTCAATCAGGGTCTGTGCAGCGTTATTAAACAGCTTGAGCAGAATGAATTGCTGTCAGCTTTTCCAACCCACACATTTGAGGTTTTGAAATGTAGCCTTTAGGGCAACATAAATAACACAAAATCAGTTGATCGATTGTCCAAGGTTGCCAAGATTTGGTGGTGCTCAGCAGGAGATGATTTGGTGTTATAGACTCGCTCCTCTTTGAAGTGCTCTCCTCCAGATAGTGCCGCGTGGATATTTAAAAAGCATGCAGCACACAGAAATTGAGCAAAGTGCAGTACAGGGAGGAGCAAACCCATGCTAGGATCTGTGCAGAATTGCAGGAGAGTCTGAATAATCATCTCACAGGGTTTTACATTTGACAAGGTTGCATCAAGCTTTTCTTGGAGCAAGCATCCCACAAGCATTTGCAGATGGCCTACACCAGCGCAGCTGCTGAGATGAAACCTCTGCTCTGCCTGCACTGCTGGCTTTTCCATCGCCCCCTTATTTGTGCTGGCATCAGGATTTGTACAATTGCACAATGAAGCTGACCGGGAACCATTCGGCTGGAAGCAAACCTAACAACAACAACAAGTTAGTTCCCCTAAGGCCATGGCTTTCAGCAGTGCAGCCAGACTGTTGTTCATTGAACTCTGCTCTCCCAGCGGGCTGGAGAAGAAGGTTAAGGTCACTGCTCTGCAGAAGGACGGCTACTTGCCATTTTCCCAGTTAAATGGGCTCAAGTGCCGCTGGGACGATGGGTTCCAGTCCTGAAACACAATTCCTTGGCCCTCAGCAGAGCTGGAGATGGTGGTGGGGAGGGGACACATGGGAGAGAAACCTGGGCCGTGGGTAATGTCCTTATTGGGCAAAAACTGGGGACCTCATAGATCAAGCATTTCACCTACGGGATCTCCGCCTTGAGACCAGGCAGAGTCCGGTAAAGTCAGATTTGGTTTGTGGAACTCGAAAACTGCTCACAGATTTTTTTTCCCCTGGGTATCGACTGATGAATAATGAATGCTTTTGTACTGTGCCATTCTCTCCATTTCCTCTCCTGTTACTAAAGTTGTCTGACTTAGGTTTTCTCCTCTCAGCCTGGTGTCTGTAGCCAGATCCTACAGCAAAGTCAAAATCCTGGGTATCATTCACTAGCACAGAAAGTGAAAAATCCCAGTGTGTTACTGCATATGGCTAAGAATAGTGAACAAAACCTCTGAAAAAACACCATTATTTGAACAGAAAGATCACTTTTAACTAGCAAATGTGTTCAAAAGTATTTTTACCGAAGCATTTGAAAAAACACGCATATTTAGGAGCAGAATAGCCTAGTTGCAGAATTGTGCTATTGTGTCTCAGAAACTTCAAGGCAGGTCTGTGGCTGGAAGGGAAACTGTGCGGAGAAGCAACAGACACTGCAAGAAGCTGTGTTGATGAGCAAGCAGGTACACCCTCCAGGGAATCCATTGCCTGATCTGTCTTTTAGATGAATCACAAAGCAGAGGCCACTTCCACTTACAGGTATGAAATATCTCTTAGTATTTCCCACGATCACTGGAGTTTTAGCCTTCATGTCTGTCTTAGTTAAATGCTGTTCTTAGTAATTCTGTCTCCCTTGGCAGTTTTCAGTCCAGTTAGTTAAATAAACCATCATTTCCTGCCTCAAATGTCAACTATTGTGGGCCAGGGTTCCCTAAGGGTCTCGCTGCCTTTAGATCAGCTGCTTCACAATCTGAGCACATCCTCCTCCTTCTTTAAAGCATTTTTCTCTTTTTTTTTACATGAGGACTTCCCCTGTACAGGAAATCCAGGCTTTAACAGTAAAGATAATAGGCAAGTCATTTTCTTTAGCATCAGAGGGACTGCAGGAAGCAGTGCAGCTACGGCACTGAATTGTTGATTCAGCAAGATTCAGTTCATGTCATTCAAAGGAGACATCCTTTGGTTGGGGTTTCAAATGGTTGAGGGGCATCGCAAAGTTATGAGTCGAGACCTGTACTCTTTTACTGGTAGCCGGGGGCCTCCACCGTGTTACATCATCTTTGGCCTGTGTTCCCAGGATGCCTCCCTGTGTGGGTTTCTGTGCTTATGCTTTTTGGTAAACAACCCCGAAAACTTCTGAAGATATCTTTGGACTTTCCTCTACAGGTGAGGAGGTCAGGGCTCCTTTATCAGGCAAACTGCTGACCCAACAACAAGGTGCAAATAGCTGCAGATTTTAAGGCTGCAGGTACAATTTTAACTCTTTCCTGAGAATTAAGGCTGGGGGTAGCCACCTCATATGCATTGCTAATGCTACTTAGCATTTGCTTAATAAATGCCACTTCCTCCTGAAGGTGCTGCTGCATTTGAGCAGTGGAACGATGGATGCTGATCCTCATTGGGTCCAGTGCTAGAGAAATGCAGTGCCCAACATAGACTTTTCACTCTTTAGAAACCTCCTGATGTACTTGTTCAGTAGTGGATGGTTTGGCTGGCCTGCAGGTCCCTGCCTCCAGCCAGTCTCCCCTTTTCCATTCAGATCCACACAACACTTCTGCTGGGACCAAAGGCCACAGGTTTGTTTGCATGTTTTGAAATGTGATATAAGCAGGCAGCATTAGTTAGAACACTGACGGTGACTCTTATCTAATGCAATGGTAACACTGCACTCCAGAAGCAGTGATATCTCTATTTTAAACAGGGGAATGCTAGACTCTTGAACATTTTTCCAAATGCACAGATACATGAAGATCCCAGGCAAAGGCTCCCATATGGAGGGACCTGCAGAGCGCTTAGGGCCTTGGCTATAAAGCTGGGCAGCTCTCCACCTTTGTGGTAAGGTAAGGTAAGGTAAGGTAAGGTAAGGTAAGGTAAGGTAAGGTAAGGTAAGGTAAGGTAAGGTAAGGAAAGGAGTTCTCTTTCTCTCAGAGAAATCACCAGGCTTGGATATGGCCTCTGCCTGCTACTTATCTCCAGGTCCTTCATATGCGAATGGCTTTTGTGACAAGTGCAGTGCAGACAAATTGTGATGACTTGTTTATACAGTCACACACTCAAAATTAAAGGTCAAATCCCAAGGTCCTTAGTGAGGCAAAGCTCTTGGCCAAATCCATGTTTCACAACATAGGCCACATTGGGTAACCAGTTTGTCGGTGGAAGACCTCGCTGATTTCTCTAGAGTTATCTGAATAGTACCTGGCTTAAAACTTATCATTGTCGAGGCCCCTGTCAAGTGCAAAAAAGACTACCTTCCTGATATCTGCTCAGTAGAAACTGTTATCATAAAATTTTCTCAAAGCCTACACAAAAGAGCAAGCCACCGGGTCTTCTAATTTATGCTTTTTGTACCCAAAGCAGCAAGAACCTCCTGATGCGCGCAGCAGAGAAATTAGCAGGGCCAGGGAGCTCTCTGGTGCTGGCCATGCCCTCTCCTGCCCTGCTCAGCAGCGCTAGTGGGGAAGGGAGCTGCTGTTGTTTCTTTGCTGATCTCTAGAAGAATTTGGTTTTCTCTACCTCACCCTAGCTGTCTTCAGTTTTATGTCACCTCTTGGCAGTTGTCATATAATACATGAGCTGCTGTGATAGTAAACAAAACTGTGTTTTGTGGCAGCATCTTTCTTTCCAAGTTTGAGTGTTTACAGAAAGCTTGCTGCTTTTTGAATCTTCCATGTCAAAAAAACCCACCAAACCCCACTTAGAAGCCCTATCACTTTTGCAGTGTAGGGGAAAATATTTGGGCCAAACATGTCTATGTAAATGCTGACATTGCTGTATAAATGAACATTATCAAATCAAAACTTGGTGCCAGTTTTACTGGCATTACAGTTCATATCTGTGTAGTTTGGGAGCCTCTGCTTGAGGTGTACCTGTAAATACTTAGGGAAATTATTTATCTTTATTTGGAATAAAAGGAAAAGTTTCCAACCTGGCTTTATGGCACAGAAATCTGGTTCTGGAGCCACAACTGGGGTATGGAATTGCTATTGACAATTCTTCTCATTCATCTAGTTACCTGAAATTTGGGGGAGAAAATCTCTTTCAACTAAGCTGGACCATGTCCGAGCCTTTGCTGATAACGCCCGGGGAAAATTCATGACTCTGACATTTAATGAGCACAACTGGTGGCTCTGAGGAGTTTGACTAGCTGCCAAATTGATATGTCTGTGGATCCCATCAGTGACTGTTATATCTCATTTGGATTTTTTTTTTTCTGATCTCTGTTAAATTGATTTTTTGCCAGTTTGTTTGGCAATCTTGCTGAAGCACTGCAAAGTGGACATGAGATAGGAACAATGCTAAGCAACCGGATGCAAAAAGGCTGGAGCAATAAGAAAGTGTATTTGTTTTTTGCTGTTTAAACACAATTTACCAGCTGGGAAACTGTCTTGCAGGTTATACTGCAGTTCCATTAAACTAATCCAGAGCACAAACACATCACACAATGTGTTCTTACAAACACACCTCGTGCAAATATCCCCTGCATGCAGGAAGTGATAGGGCAGGAATGGCTTAGCCGACAGTCGCTGGAGACACAGACAGGAACAAAGGGCTGTCTGGGAGAAATGGGACATTATGTCATATGTGTCATATCTAGGTAAGGCGACATTTTCCCCAATGTGAGGGATTTCCATCCACCTATCAGCAGCTGCCCTGAGATCCTGTGGGACCACTGGAGCACTGGCAGAGCAAGGACAACAGCCAGGATGAAGAGAGAGATGGGAAAAGTGCCAGGAAAGCGGGGATGAAGAAAGGATGTCAACCTGCAGTATTGCATGAATGCCAAATTTGTGCCATAAGCACAAAATTAAAGGCCCTAAGTACAAAATTAAGACCCTAAATATAGGTAGTTAGAGAAATAAAGTCCTGCTGTGCTGGATCATGACAGATATTGCATTGCTCACTTCTTGAGTTGCAGAGCCTGCCCCTTCTTGTGATATTTGTTCTGCCATAAGTGGCAGGCTGCCAGACACTGTTGCCCCCCTGGGCTCCCCTCCCTCAGCCAAGAAATTTCTGACTCTGCCCCAGTGATGAGGAGGATGGTGACTGTCAGAGAGGAAGAAAACACAGGCTACCTGCTGTACTGCTGTTGATTTTATCAATGAAGTTACTTGGAAAAGTAACTTCAGGTAAGAACCACTTGAAAAAACCGAGAGAAGACCATTAATGGCAGAGATCTCCACTGCATCCCCTCCCTACTGGCTGGCATCCTTCCAGCTTATAAATATTGCCTTTCCTTGCACAGCCTCAAACCCTTTATGCTTTTCCTATGAAAGCCTCTTCTTTTCCTGACCTGTGAAAGCAAACATGCCAAGCAGAACAGTATAAATTGCGTCATTAGGCGGGATAATGTCACTTCTGCTTGCCAGTCATGAAACTGCTCCTAGTTGCAATATCAGAAAGTAGCTTCTGAGGCAGTGGGTCCCATTAATTGGCCCTGCTTTGGCCTCTCCCACGTCTACTTTGACACATGTGCAAGATTAAACGTCACACTCCCACAATTTTAGCCCTTTCCTGACTTCCTCCAGTCTTATCCCCACCTCTTGTAGCTGTCGTGTCCCTCTTGGCCCAGCACCTCGGCTTAGTGGCTGCTCTCCCCAGCCAGGCCACCTCTTCATCTCAGTTACCCAGAAGAGAGCGGCAGGGAGTGGGCAAAACATTTGCTCTGCCACTGCCAGGCGAGCGGGAGATGTCGCAGGCTGCTCGCTGAGCGGCTCCCGGGGCAGTGACGCACTGCCTTCTGTTTGGGGCACCCACTGCAGACCTCACCAGGATCTCCCCTCACCCACCAAGGTGGGCCAAACCCTGTATAACAGAGGACATCGTTGAGTTAATAGCTCTTCTTCAGAGATGTTTTATACTTGATGGTCTGAAAATTTTAAGGATAAAATCATCCACAGCCTGCTATTGGAAAGAAGTATTTTTACTTTGCTGTGTAAGATTTATTTCTAGGCTTGTGACTTTGCAAATCAAAATCACATAATTCTGGTTCCCGTCACACCCTTTTCTTTCTTTTCTGTCTTGGTTTTAGAGACTGCTATTTTAATAACTCTTTGCAGTTGAAATCAATGCCATGCAACACTGAAAAGGCTGAAATCCCAGCTTCCCCAAGGGAAAACATTCCCCCACCCATCCCTACGGGGCAGGGCAGCGTTCAGCCATGTGTCTGTTCAGCAGCTCAGGATGCCTCTTGGATAGGCTGTTTACATCTTGTCTCCTTCCCCATGTCACCCTGGACATGGCAATTCACAACCGCAGCAGGTTCACATGCCTCCAAATACACTAATCTGCCTATGTATAGGGACCCTGAGGTACGGGGGAATGTGGCGGTCAAACACTGGTGTATGTATTATGTTATTGTGGTCTATTTTTAGCAGCTGTGGTCACTGCGTATTGCAACCTTAAGTCACCTCTGAACTTATTGTCACAAAAATGAAACTGAAAAACAAATTAATTGGATCCACAGACTGGCCAAAAAGGAATCCTGTCTCAATATTTATAGAACAAATGAACATAAACAACTGTAAAAATGTCTTTTTTTTTTTTGCTCTTTGGTTAAACATAGACCTCCTCTGCTGCTGATCTTTTGGCTGTATAGTGAATGTCCCAGTGTTCGTGCTGTGAATAATTGTCGCAGGAACTTTGTGGTTTTTTTAGGTCAGTGCCACAAAAATATTACGGCTATTACGAAGTGCAAGGGCGGACTGCCAGGCTTTGCACCTATTCTTTTGGGCCTGAACCTTTTTTTCACTTAAATCATTTTTACATTAGTGTACCTGTGCTGAAATGAGTTGCTTGAGCATAGTTGCTCCTGATTTGCATCAGTGAAAGTCAGAACAGCATCAGTCCACTCACACCCTCCTTTCTTGGACAGTTTGAAAGAGAGTCAACCCAAATCGACATATTTCTCTGGCTGGTGGAGTGATATGATTTCTCATCTCACACAGGTTGATTTGTTAGCTTTGTTCTCCCCTGTCTGTGTGCGCAGAGGGGCTTTTTCACACGTTTGCTATTTGATTTTATGTTTTCTCATGCCCAGTCTGTCTGACTGCCTTTGCTTTTCTGTTACTGTTCCTCAAAATGGCTCCAACAACCCTCTTTTGCCATCTCAGAGGAAAGGCACAATTGCATTATTGTACTGAGTGAATGCATTTTCTCATACATGTAGCTGAATGGGAGATTATTTAAGTATTTTAAACACTTTCCTAATTGGAATAATGACATGCTAGGAATGGTAGTGTGAGGAGAATTTATATTCAGACTCCTGAATTTCAGTGAATGGGTAATCAACACTCCATCACTTCCTATAAGCTTAAACATTTTTTTAAGCAAATGGTTACTGTAATAACACCATTTGGCTGCATTAAAACAAGCAAACAAACGGAAACGCAAGAATAGGTTTTTCTGGTGATCTTTAGATCACGTGAAAGCTTTGCGGACCCCTTAGCAAAGGAGAAGCTGACTTGAAACGCTGACGGCTGGCTGGGGCTGCAGGGCTCCCCACCAGCCCCTGCCCCGTGCCCGTCCCAGCCATCCTGTCTCTCCTCACCTTGTGCTATCCTGGTGCTGGCGTCAACACCAGCGCTCGAAAAAACATGCTCCGAGCCAGACCAGGGGGGTGATTTGGGTTAAAAAATAACCCAGCAGAATATGTTTGCTTGTCTCCGTGTGTGCCTGTTTGAAAGCAGGCTCGGTTTCCACCTGTGGTTCATGGAAAGGCTGTACCAAGGTCTGTGCTGGCACGAGGGCAGGCAGGCGCAAGGGGGGAAGTGAAGCAACCCCAGGAGCCGGGAAGGAAAATATCGCTAACTGATATTGCTGCCAAATATTGTACCTTCCGAAGCCACTGCCTTAGACCAGGGCAGTCAAATTAGCTCCTGTAACTTGTAGTTTAGCAAGGCTCTCCCATCTTTAAATCTTTGCTTACAGCCTTATTCTTATCAACAGGTTGGTCATTCTCTAGGTTAGTTCATTGCTATAAAGTCAATTATATGCAGCTATTCAAAAGTCAGTGTGTAGCAGTCTAATCTAATCTATTCTAATAATTCTTCTATACAAAATCTCATTTTCCTGTCATCATATTCACAATAATTACATCAACGCTTTTGATCATTTAACTAAAAAAGCCTTTAAGCAGTTCTGAGCGATTAAGCTTTGTTGCCACTATTCTCTTTTGCATCCTTCAGCACTATGGGTTTTTTTTCAATTGTTTCTTTTCTGCAAATTGTTTCTGTAATTAATTTCATTGGGTTTGATCCGAAGCCCATGAAGGTGAACGCACAGACTTTCATTGACTTGAATAGGATGCAGATCAGACCGCCTGTAAATGCTTTAGTAGGCACGGGTCAAGGACTTGAAAGGAAGAACACCTGTTTTACTGTGTGTTTCTATTATTTCAGCTAGCTTCATCAGACTAACAATATTGATGCAGAAATGCAAACTCCTTTAGGCACAACACCAGAAAGTAAAAGTCTATATTACATTTTTTTACAACAGTACTTAGAAATGCCAACCATAGCACAGATTGCACTGTGCCTCTCTCATGCACCCAGCAAGAGACGGATGGTGAGAGCCAAACAGGCAGTTTGTGGCAGAACTGAGACTTAAATCCAGACAACGTAAGGGCAAGTTTAGTGTCTGTCCCCCTCCCCGCCCCCAGCTACGCCTCTCAGTCTGCTGAGGTGCCACAGCACATGCACCTGTACAAATGCAATATTATCTAATAATTTCCTTGTCTGATAATGTTACAGGAGGCAGAACATTAATCCAAAAGGAAGGGCTGACCCTTGGGTGTTTCTATCAACCCCAGTGCTGTTTGCTTGCACAGCAGCAATTATGGACTCTGTCACTGACAGCGCTGAATAAGACTTTCCAGTGTTTCCCTGATAAGAAGACTCTTTGCCATATGCCATACTTGGCCAGATCATGCCATACTTGGCTCACAGGGCTCAAGGTTTCCAAATCCTCTTGCCATTCCATTTTTTAGCATTATCAGATGCACTGCAGCATCCAGGCTTGGAGGAGAGGCTTGAGCTGGAGGGACTTTTGCCGCCGCATTTATATGGTCCTGCTAGAAAGCAGCCATCCGTGACCGAGTGTAGTAGAAACATAAAAATTCCAGGTCAAGTCGAAGAAAATCCTTGTTCCTATTAATTACTCAAAACAAAACATCGGTGTTAGTGCACTGTCCCTGCTGGACAGTATATCATACTCTCATGTAACTACAAAGTTAGCCTTAACTGATAAAAGAGCTGTACTTTTTCACAGCAGCAGCATGAACACACGTGAGTTATCATGAGATGAAAAGCAGGCACTTAGTAGTGTACCCTGAAGTCAGCAGTTCTGGACAGACATATGAGCTGATCTCAGCACGTTTACTTCACAGCAAAACCACATTGTCGCCTTCTGACTGTTTCCACCTCAGGAAAACAAATGAATGTCAACTATCCAGAAGTTTTAAAAACTAAAAAAGCTTTAAAAAAATTTTAAAACCTATTTTTAGCAATGAAGATAAGTTTCAAATCTCTTTAAGCTTCTCAAGCATTTGTAATTCGCCTCTTGATCTAAATCCAGATTCAGTCATTTATGCTGGATTTATTGTCTGTTACGCTTTGGCCACTTGCTGACTCTGTCTCGGAGTCTACGTGAACTCTGGTGACACACAGAGCTTCCTATGTGCCAAACAGGAAAAATTTAAAACTATTTATCTGATATGACAATACTGATAGTAGTGCAGAGAAGCACTTTGGACTTCTAAAGGGTACACTGATCTTCATTATCGTCTGTTTGCATTTCTTTCTGCCCTATGGAAGACAGATTAGGAGAAAGCCAACTTAGCTCTGTGCTTAGCAGAAATATTGAAGATGATAACTGCAAGGACGCATTATTTACTTGATCAATAAGAGTGACTTTGGAGTGCAGTTTAACATGCTTTCTGAATAATTGTCTTAGCCTTCAGTTCTTCAGCTAAAAATCTTCAATAGCGTAAATAAAAATTCTAGTCTAACCATCTCAATCTTGCATAAGATGAGGCACAGGACAAATGAAAGGGCAACTGAGATCACACAAATTGGCTATGGTCATGTGAGCAAGGTACAACCACTGTATTCTTTCCTAAAATTAAAAGTGCTTGTTAAAAAGCAATCTTCTGGTAAGGCAGTCAGATTCAGACACCCCAAGAAGGGAACCACCAGTAACGAGGTTTTTATGTTTCTCAGGGCCTGAAATTATTTTCCAAAGGCATCAGTTAATGTCAGCTTTGCCTACTTCAGATCTTATTTCCAATGTTCCTCTGTATTTTGCCCACACGCAAATGTCTGAAGCTTGGGCATTTTTATAAGGTATACCTGTGGAGGAGCTGAAAAAAGTCCCAGATGAGCTTAAAATATTTCCATACTTGCAAGAACAAAAAATAATTATTCAATTACCTCACATCCCCAAGTTCCTGAGACAGAGCCTTTACAGGGGCAACATGAGCTTGCTCTCTTTCTTCTACCTGATGCCCCAGGAGTGTAAGGTGGGTTGGGACGCAGTCTAGCAACCTCGTTGTGCCAGGCTGGTGCTACCGCACTGCTGCTTAACCTAAAATCTCCTCTTGCCTTCACTCTCTGCTCTTGGCTGCTGTGGTAAAGCCTCGGTGCACCAGGTGGAAAGGACTGGCACCAGTGCCAGCGTCTCCCCTTCCTATCAGGAGAATCTTGCCCTCTATTTGTAGCATTTGTCCTCCCTGTGCAGATGTGGGAACCACAAACGCTAAAGTACTCTGAAGTCTAATGACGTGTCAGCATACTGAAATGTTAAAAAAAACCCCACTGAGGATGGCAGGGGAAAATCATTGTCCTTGAGGCTGCTATCACAGATACTTACGGTAAAGAAATGCTCGTCCAAATTCAAGGCTATGCCTTCCAGCTTATCAACTTAAAACAGGGGCAAGTGTGGCTGAAAAAGGAGCTCCTCATGGGTTTGTGTACTGCAGCATCCAGGACACTCATAGACAAAAATGTGCTATTCCAGGTAAGAGGGCTGGTAACTGCCCTAAGCTACTCTCCAGTCTCTCCTTTCCTGATATGTTGGCAGGCTGGTAGTTTCTGAGAGGAGCCGAACATGGATCCTGCCTCGCTTCTCTTTTCCAAACATGCTTCTGATGAGAATGAGCATCTCTGTGGATGGCTGCGTGGGTGAGTTGGCTTGTTGAAAACTCACTGTGCAGTTCTGTTTGGAGGAGACTGGAGTAACGATGTTGGGATCAGAAGTTCCCAGGCTGGGGCATGGCATGACCAGCAACGCTGAACTGCACTGCTGGCAAAGCGCCCAGGGCCTGACAGCACGACCAGGAAAAGAGAGAACCCTAAGGGAGAGAAAGCAAAACAGACCAAAAATAAATGCGAGTGGAAGGGGCCTGCAAAGGCTCCCTTACAGGGGCTGGTAGCTGCTAGCTCGTGCCTTTGGTGCAGGGGTTCCTGGGGGCACCTGGGACTCAGAAAGCCCTTTCCACCATTGACTTTTTCCTCTCTGGCAGTCCTGCCTGCTCTGGACATAGTGCATTGGTCTTGGACAAGGGGCAGCCTCTGACATTTGGGCTGGGAATTGCCCCTTTGCTCTGGAACAGGGTTTGCACCATAATTCTGCATGTGAGCAGGCACCTCGTTGCAGTGGCACCTTCCCATATGGACTTGCTCATGGTTCTCCTTGGGCTTCTTGCAGGTTCTTTGCAGATCTGTGGGCTTGGTGGCAAAAGGTTGACACGGCAAGTGGGATGGGATGGTGAAAAGGCTTGAGAGGTCCAAGAAATCCAGAATGGTCACGTGATAATGGAGCATTAAGTTTGTTGGAAAAAGCAAGCCCAGCTGCCTACTTTGGTTGTTTTTACTGGGTCAGTACTGCATTTCTTTGTCCTAAACATGAATTTATTGTTTCAGGACGTGATGAGGGAGTGGTGTTTGGGTGCTGAAATTTCAGACAGAGAAGGAAACACTGTTCCTTGTCTTTTCAGCTCTTTATAATTATTTGGCTTTCTGGATCTTCCCTGGGGGAGTCTTCACTTCCTTCTGCCAATTGTATACGGAAATTAATTACCCTGATTCACATCCTGGATCCTGGCACCTGCTAATTAGGTGTCTGTAAGGGCTGCAAGTGCCCTACGTAGGGCTTCCTGAACTCATCACAGAAAGGTAGTTAAGTTAAGGATTTCCTCTAGTGTCAAAGTTCACTCAAAAACCTCCCTGCCTCCTTTCTCCACCTCAGGTTGCTCATTTCCCCCCTCATGGACTTCTCCAGCACTCAGTTTTTTCTTTTCAATTCAACAGAGCCCCATAAAGAGTTACATGGGCACAATGATGAAATCAGGAAAGGGGCAGGAATAGCAGGGAGAGAAGTGCCTGTCCTCACTGAAGCTCTCCAAAGGGCTTTTAGGTTTCAGTGACGCCTCTAGGGCTGAAAATACAGGTTGCAAGTGCTTTATGATTCTCAGGTGGTAGAGTTAGTGTCAAGATTCAGGTATGATTCTCTAATGGTGAGTAGTAATGCATAAATACTTACCATTAAAATGAGGACTGTGCCACCAGGTCTAGTCTGGAACCAGCACCCAAGTGCAGGTCTCTTGTGTGACTTTTGCAGTGAGAGGCCTAAAATGCTGGGTTTTTTCCCTCATGGCTGGCTCACTGGAGCCAAGCATGACCCATTCAGAGTGTGATGAACACAGCTAAGTCCAAACTGTAGGCTCCAAGACAAAACCATTTTCAGTAAGGGCCTTTTTACAGCCCACACATGGGAAAAGAAACTACCTTTTGGTTACCCTCTTCTCTGCTGGGTTTGAATTAGACTGTGAAAGGGCCGGCAGTCAGGAACGCTGAGCACATAGACAGGGGAAAGCCCCACCATTCTGTTGTTCTATTCCTTCAATAACCACACAGTAGCATTTGCTCCCATATCTAAGCTTGGGCAAGACTGTAGAGAACAAAGTAATTTTAAGAAACGTCTCCTGAATTTATTTAGCACTCTCAGATGAACCTGTCTGAGGTGTACAGAATTTTATTGCATACCGTGCAGCGGTTCCCAGCGGGCCACGTAATGTCAGGAGGGAGAGACCACACGGTGTTACTTTGGCACTGGTTTTGGTTCCTCTTGAGCTATTCTTGGGGTCTTTCCTGCTCACTTAACAGCTCTTGTGGTTTCTGCCCATATCTGTGGAAAAATCAGCTGCTGATTCAGCTGTGGCTCTCTCATGAAGGGGAACCTGAGTTTGGGTTTTGAGGAGGCCAGGCCAGCCTCCAGGAGCCTTTCCCTGTTCCCAGGGGAACCCCAGAGCCAAGGACGAAGACAAAGTACAAGTTTTGGTTTCAATTCACTTTTTTAAACTAGTGCCTTTTCAGAAACCAGTTTCCATAGTGACAGGAAACTGTGGCACCATTGTGAAGGTCCAAAAAGCCCAGGGTGGGTGTTAGCCAGAAATTCATCAGTGCAGCCAGCTCCAGAGCTGCCTGCCCCCAGCCTCTGCTGTATTCACAGTGGGACTTTGCTTCAAACGCTTTTCCTGCCCACCAGCCACACTTTTAGCTGCCTGTGGGCTGTGCTACCCCTGAGCACTACGGCTTCACTTAATCCCAGGTAAAATGATGTATTTCCAAAAAAGGGATATGCTCTCTGGCTTGTGCTTTTTGGTTTGGGTTTAGCTGTATTCAAGCTTACTTTGCCATAAAGGGAAATGCCAGATTTGAAGACAGATTTCAAACATTGTTTCCTGATGCAGACTGGTGTAAAAAACCAAAATGTGCTCATGATCATCCAGCGAGTCAGCAGAGGAGCCCGGCTAAAAGCCCAGGTCCTGTTTAATTCTTACTTTCTAGAATGCGCTGCCTCCCTCCCTCCTTTTTGCTGTTCATCACATGGGGTACTTCCACCCATGCCTATAATCCAGACCTCATAAAAGGACCTAGGGAATCTCAAACAATCATATTTCTCTTCTGGTCCTTGCCATAACACATAAGAAGCGTGACAGAGTGGCCCAGAACATCCGCCAGGTTCGGCTCAATGCCAGGTGGTGGAGGTTTGCAAGTGACGGGTGCTGCCACTTATTCAAAGTGCTCATTTGGCCTCATCCTTCGTTATCTGCTGGATTATGTTGCAGTCTGTAGTATGCGAAGAAGTACGATCACAGCACTCCTACAGGTCAAGTCTCAGCTAAAATTACAGGTACCTGCCAAGTGCTTATGTTACTTGTAGCTTTTAGGTAACGTGCATTACTTAGAGGAAGAGAAAAGTGGGGTTGTGCTGTTTGTACAAATCTCAGGAACCCTTTCAGTAGGTCTGGCACTTATGTCTTTCCTCAGGAATATCTGAGGCCACGGATGTCAGTGAGGGTCTCTGTGGCCTGTGGAGCCATTCTGGGTGCGCCCCGCTTTTCAGCGGACCCAGCCAACCAGATAAGGACAATGATGCCTGCCCAAGGGGCACAAGGATGTAATGGCCCCAGCAGGTACAGCTGTGCGCGCTGAAATTTCAAAACAGAAAGGAGCTGTGGCATGGAGCTGGCCAAGGCTTTTCTGGCACCAAAGGCAGGGCACCAGCTTGACTCAAGGTGTACACCGGCTACCTTCTCCAGCCCCAAACCAAGCACTCTCCCTTTCACTTTTATGATAAACTAGCATTTTTCTTAAATACTTTACAATCACTACTCCCTTCCTACTCCTATTTTTGTCCGCATTTCTGTGTGACACTTTTGGAGCTGAGAGCACACACAAGAAAACAGTGTGAGATTGGTAAAAGATATAGTTTTTGTCAGAGAAGAATGTTTTGCGCGCTATTTCCTGTTAAGCCACTGGAAATGCTATACCCAAACAAAAAATTGTCCTCTGGTGCAAGATTTTAACTCAAATGAAAAAGGCCACATTCTATAGGAAAGAAAGCAGAAAGAGAGGCATATTTAGACCAGTTCTGATAACAATATTTCTAACGTAAGGGTAGATGTAGTGCACCAGACTAAAGGTTCGTCTGCCCTAAGCTTGACAGCAGCTAACTGCTGTGGAGCCCCAGAAGAGGCCAAGAGGCTACACATATTTCCTTTGTATATTCCCAGCCGCCAGCAACCAGCAGCTCAGGGATTTAATAAGACAGAGGTGAAACTATGTACATATTGCCAGGACAAGCTGAATAAAATAAGAACCGTCTTGAATAAGAATGTATATCTTTAAAATGAATCATTACGATTCACCAAAACTCAAGAAGTGCACCACTCTCTTATGATTGTGAGTGAAGGCACCATCTCAGGGAGGTATTTCCTGCAAGAGACAAAATTTTCCCTTGCTTCCTCGAGACCTTCGAACGACCCCACTGAATTGTTAAAATTCCATTAGAAAGTGGCTGCTGGGAACATGTGCAATAAATAGCTGCTAAGATCAATGGCAGTCTTGCTGATTTAAAATCAATGTATTGCTTGCTGACGGTGCTGGCAGTGTTTTCCTCTGGGAAATGTAACAGTGATTGGCTTTAAATAAACATAGTGGTAAAAAACTTTATCTGAACTCATTAGTGACTCAGACAGATTTTAGAGACATTCAGAAAATGCCCACAGAGAAGACTTTGAGGTGATCAGTGACTCTGGATACGGCAATTTATGGTGGGCCACTGGAAAATATCACAGAACGGAGCGGAACTTCTGAAAATGCCCTCTGAAAAATAGGTATTTAACGTACCTAGACCATCCATCGAAAGCCACTGGTCACTTTTGAAAACCTGAGATGAACAATAACAGATTACTACAGCTCTGATGACCACCATGCACCTTTTCCAGGCCAGTTCCTTCCTCCCGTCCCAGCTTCTGGCTGGCCCTTGTCCCGTGTGACACCCATGCATTCATGATGGGTATAAGCCCACCAAAATCTAAAATGCCACCAAAAGTTGGTCTCATCCACCAGCCACCAGCACTTAGCTTTGGGTTGGGCTGGGATCCTCTCCCTCTTCATCCTTAAAGGTTCTCCCTCATCATGAGTACAATTCTTCTGACAGATGCTCAGACAGCTTGCTTTAATGAAACACCCTACCTATATTCTGTTTTGTAATCTAACCACATAATTGCATCATATTCTTTCCTTACAAATCATCTAATTATGTTTCCCGGGACAAGCCTTCACCTCTTTTGTGCATGTTGTAACACTCCAGCTATTACCATCTCCTAGTTGTAAAGAAGTATATCACTAAATCATTAGTGAATTGATCAGTAGATAAATCAGAGCTCTTTTTGGTGGGTTTCTAACCTGGGAAATGGGGCACCTGAGTGAGGAACAGAAATTGTAACTGCATCAGAATTTTTATTTGAGGTAGGCTGTTCTGATTTTTTTAGTTTA
This sequence comes from Chroicocephalus ridibundus, assembly GCF_963924245.1. Classification (NCBI taxonomy): domain Eukaryota; kingdom Metazoa; phylum Chordata; class Aves; order Charadriiformes; family Laridae; genus Chroicocephalus; species Chroicocephalus ridibundus. The sequence goes on from NC_086287.1 coordinate 16,957,163, forward strand.
TTTAAGAGCTCCTGTTCAACTCTTCTCAGTTTCATTTAACTTGTTACATGTTACATGCAATAGGTTTAAAGGACAGTACAGAGATATAAAACTAACTATTTTGGGAAACAAACAGGAGGAGTTGGAAGCCACTGTGCAGCTAGAAAGCTACAATCTAATGGCTATCACTGAAACGCGGTGAGACCAATCACACAACTGGAGCTCTGCAGTTGATGGCTGTAAGCTGTTCAGAAGGGACAGGCAAGGATGGAGGGGCAGGGGGATTGCCCTCCATGTAAAAAAAATGGATTGACTGCACAGAACTGTCTTTGAAAAAGTGATGAACAAGTTGAGAACTTATGAGTAAAAATTAGGTGGCAAGCCAACAAAGGAAACCTCGTGGTTGGTGTTTACTGTAGGGCACCTGAGCAAGGGGAGCCTGCTGACAAAGCGTTCTTACTTTGACTACAGGAAACATTGCGCTCGCATGTTCTGATCCTGCTGGGGCACCCCAGTCACCCTGGCATCTCCTGGAAAAGTGGCACAGCAAGCTGAAGCAATCCAGGAGACTCGTGGAGTGCATCGAGGATAATTTCTTAATCCAGGTGACAGACAGCCCGACCAGAGGAGAAGCATTACTAGACCTGTTGCTTACTAACACGGATGAACTAATTAGAGATGACAAGATTGGTGGCAGCCTGGGCTGCAGTGACCATACGCTGGTGGAATTCACAGTCTTGAGGGATATCGGCCAAATTAAGAGTTGAGTCAGGACCCTGAATTTTAGGAGAATAAAGTTTAATTTGTTTAAGGAATTACTGGATGGGACCCCCTGGGAAACAGCCCTCAGGGATGAAGGAGCTGAACAGAACTTACAGCTCTTTAAGGACATTTTTCTTAAAGCACAAGAGCTCTTGATTCCCACGTGTAAGAAATCAGGAAAGGAAGGCAGGAGACCAGCATGGCAGAGTAAGGACCTCCTGGTGTAAGAAGGCAAAGCACAGGCACTGGAACCAGGAACATGTATTCAGGGAAGAATATAAGGATGCTGCCTGGATGTATAAGGATGGAATCATGAAAGCTAAAGCTTAATTGGAGATGAATTTGTCAATGGATGTGAAGAATACTAAGGGCTTCTAGAGGTACAATGCACAGAAAAGGAAGATTAAAGAAAAGGTACCACCAGCACACAGTAAATAAGACAGGAGACGTAGTGACAACTGACATGGAGAAGGCGGAGGAAGAGGAGGCGGCTTCAGAAAGAGGGCACCATCAGCCACATGTACCATGTGGTTGGTGGTGTGGAACCCTTGGAGGTGGAGCCACCCGAAGAACAGGAGGAACTGATGGAAGTGGATCCACTTCCAGCATAGCTCCCCTGGCACCACTACACCATGCAAGGGCTCCCCTCCATGACACCACGGCAGTGGTGTCACAGGAGTGCCCCACGTTGCAGGAGCGCCCTGTGTCGCTGGAGCACCTGCCATTAGCTGGGAGGCCCAGCCTCTGCACCTGGCCATCCTGCTCACCCATTCCATCTCCCAGCATCAACAATTACTATGTTGATTGCCATGGGTGGAGTGAGCCCTTCTTTCCCATCCCTTGTCTCCTCCCCCTATTAAAGAAAAACAGACCACCAATAAACCAAGAAGACAACAGTAAAAATGCTTTCCTCCTCTTTTGTTTGGTACTTTGGCAACTGCGTCTGGACTCCTGTGTCCCCTCCTGGTCTCCCCAGTCCAGGAAAGACACTGATGAGTGGGGTGTGGGCCCAGCCCAGGGCATTCGAGTTGGTATGGGGACAGGGCACATGGCACACAAGGGCAGGCTGAGGGAACTGCCTCTGGTCATGAGGGGAGTGAGACACTGGACCAGGTTGCCCAGAGAAGTCGTGGATGCCCCATCCCTGAAAGTGTTCAAGGTGAGGCTGGCCAGGCCTTTGAGCAACACGATCTAGTGAAAGATACCTGTCAGCCTCACCTCTGTGCCTGCGAAGATCACGGAACAGATTGTCCTAGAAGCTATGGCACATGGAGAACAGTGAGATGATTTGAGACAGCCAGCATGGCTTCACCAAGGGCAAGTCTTGCCTGACCAACCTAATGGCCTTCTACGATGGAGCGACTGCATCAGTGGACAAGGGAAGAGCTACGGATGTCATCTATCTGGACTTCTGTAAGGCCTTTGACAAGGCCCCCAACAACATCCCTCTCTCTAAACTAGACAGATGTGGATTTGATGGATGGACCATTCAGTGGATAAGGAATTGGCTGGATGGTTGTATCCAGAGAGTAGTGGTTAATGGTTCACTGCCTGGATGGAGATCAGTGACAAGTGGTGTCCCTCAGGGGTCCGTATTGGGACCAGTACTGTTAAATATCTTCATCAACAGCATAGACAGTGGGATTGAGTCCACACTCAGAAAATTTGCAGATGACTCCAAGCTGAGTGGTGAGGCTGACACACTTGAGGGATGGGATGCCATCCAGAGGGGCCTGGGCAAGGGTGAGAAGTGGGCCCATGTGAACCTCATGAGGTTCAACAAGGGCCAAATGCAGGCTCCTGCACCTGGGTTAGGGTAACCCCTGGTATCAAGACAGGCTGGGGGATAAGAGATTGAGAAAAGAAAAAATGGACACGAGCTTGCAATGTGTGCTCGCAGCCCAGAAAGCCAACCGTATGCTGCGCGGCATTAAAAGAAGCATGGCCAGCAGGTCGAGGGAGGTGATTCTGCCCCTCTACTCCACTCTGGTGAGACCCCACCTGGAGTACTGTGTCCAGCTCTGGGGTCCTCAGTGCAAGACAGAAAAGGACCTGTTGGAGCAGGTCCAAAGGAGGGCCACAAAAATGATCGGAGGGCTGGAACACCTCTCCTGTGAGGAAAGGCTGAGAGAGTTGGAGTTGTTTAGCCTGGAGAAGAGAAGGCTCTGGGGAGACCTTATTGCTGCCCTTTAGTATGTAAGAAAGATGGAGAGAGACTTTTTACTGAGGCCTGTAGTTATAGGATAAGGGGTGATGTTTTTAAACTGAAAGAAGGTAGACTTAGATTGGTTACAAGAAAGAAATTGGTTTTTATGATGAGGTTGGTTATGTATAGGTTGTTCAGGGAAGTTGAGGATTCCTCATGATCAGAAGTGTTGAAAGTCAGGATGGACAGGGCTTTGAGCAACCTGATGTAGTGGAAGCTGTCCCTGCCCATTGCAGGGGGGGTTGGACTAGATGATCTTTAAACTTCCCTTCCAACACAAACCATTCTATGATTCTATAACCATTTTAGATTTTATGATTTACTTCCATGCTGTAGAATGGAGAATTTTAAAAAATGGGCAATATTGCTCCTTCCCTATGAATCTTTTAGCAAGATTTTAATGTGCTAGTTTTGATGGCTATTAGGATATAAACCAATCACAAACAAGCAAAGTCCCATAATGGACCTGCATTCTGGATCCTGCAGCTATATAGATGCTCATCTCTACAAATACTAACTTTTCCATATACGTGTACACACACACGTACACACAGCATTTATTAAGCCCAAACAGCAAATTGATTTTATGCCTTTGAAGAAAACTTTCAAATACAAAGCCTATAAATAGATGATGTGTTGCCTTTCTGGCTCAGTAAAAAGCCTGAAAAAGGTCTCTCAGGAGGTGTGAATTTGCAGTATCCCCTCTTTATTTCACTGAGATGTTAATTCTGCAGTCTAAATTTAATACTTTATGTTTATTACTGTTATGGCAATTGCCATCATGAGGGAAGGCAAGACACTTGCTGAATTGGTCTAGTCATCAGGAAATAAATCTGTACAGAGAGGAAACAGCCCAGTACGTCCTCATGTGCAGGGGGGAAACATCAGACTACTTGATGTGAAAAGTACCAGAAACTACTGCAAGGACCAGTATGCAAACCACAAACGGGCCTAAATAGAGTTGGATATGACAAAATAGAGAGCCACATTGGATGTATCCTGCAGCAGCTGATATGAACATGGCCGTCCCAGGATCTGGGTGCACGGGGCTCGGAGCAGTCTGCAAAGAGATGACTTGGAGCTACTGCACACATGGTGCCACGGGGCTATGTGCAGTAGATTGAACAACATGCGATCCTTCAGACAAAAATTGGCTGTGTGGCAGCCTTGCTAAAGATGGGACTTCTCTTGCTTGCTTTTTCCCCCCCACAAACATGGCCCAGCAGAATCATTCTCAAGCACAAGCATGCACACAAGTACTTAACGCTCTGTTTTGCTATTCCCAGCCCCCATAAATTTATGCTCATGTAATTACTGCTCCCTGGTTGCCTACTGATAGCAAGTTATAAATACCACACACACCCCAAATTAGAACTATTTTCTATTTTTTGTTAAATCCCAACAGAACAAAATGTTGTGACGGGTCACACGAGATCTCTCTTGCCTGCACCGGTCAGGACAGGAGACTGCAACACCACCAGCAAAAAAACCCCACCAAAAGTGTGGCATGCACAGACCAAGACAAATCTGACTGTGTTATAAAGCCATCAATCCTGTATTCCCTTTGCTTGCTTCATCTGTTGATTGGTGTTTCTACAGTGGGAATGGATTTTTGCCAAGACCTATTCTATCAGAGTTTGCATTTAGATAAAATGTAAAATATTTCTGCTCTATCCAAATTCCTAATTTATACTCCAAGGTGCCCCTAACTAAGATTAAATGTAAAATATTTCTGTTATTTAGATAAAATGTAGATAAAATATAATTCAGATAAAATGTAATTTAGATAAAATGTAAAATGAAATGTAAAACATTTCTGTTCTATCCAAATTCCTAATTTATACTCCAAGGCGTACCTTACTTACAAGGAATTACTTATCATTAATGTAGCATTTATTTTAATAGTGGAAAAATGGATGTCATCCCGTGAATAATCTTGTTAGTCACATGAAATTAATCTAGTATTAAATAAACAACAAGAACAAAAAATGTTCACCTTATATTCAAGTTGCAAAATCTTTGTCACAGGAGCCACATCTTTATTACATACAAATACCATATTTGCCACTAGGACTTCTGAATCTCTATTTTTAAAAGGTTTGTGGAAGGAACTGTCTGGAAATCACATAAGGTCAACCCCCTCCCAAGCAAAACTAATGAGATTGAGTTGCCCAGTGCCTGTTTGAGATGGGAAGGTCAGGACATGCACACAGTTTCCCCTTCACTTCTGATAAATTTCTTCGAGCTTATAACATAGCAAGGAAACCCACTCCCAAGCGTTAATGTATTTTGAATGTCTGCATCAAAGACGCAGAGAAATACCTCATTTGTGAGACCAGGCGAAGTTTCAGCTGCTAACCAGTGGAGACAGACACTGCATTAGAAAAAAGAATGAATGCAAAACTGCATCCATGCTAATATCATCTCCCACTTTTGGAGCAGCAGAGACAATGCCTGAACAAGCCGCTACCCATTGCACTGCCTGGCTCATCACTTAAATAAGGCCAGGATAAGAGTTTGGCTAAGGACCAAGGGGCAGATTTTTTTTTTTGAGGTATTTAAATGCCAAGACATAATCAAGCTCCCAGAAGGATTTTCAAAAGCAATTAGGAACCCAAGTCCTGAGAGTCCATTGGTCCTTCTGAAAATCCCATATGGTATCAAATTATCTGCAGCCTGTGACATCTAAATACCTCTGTATCCTTGTGCTGCTTCCACTAGGGACTGTCCCCCTTGATTTCAGCAGGGCGAAGCCTTCATTGGGAAAAGCTGTGAAATTTCTTCCCGTTCTCTAGTTCATCTAGTTTCTCCGAAAAATGGGAAAACTTATCCTTCTCTTCTTGCCTCATGAAAATGTTACTGCCCTGTGAACTATGCTACCTGAAATTGTACGAACAGCATTCAATCCCCTGGCCACGGCTGCGTGGGTCTTTGCTGTACAAACAACAGTTTGCTTTGATCTGATTGTGGTTTACTTGCCACAGATTTCACTGCAATGCCTCTCCGATCTGATAGTGCAGATTTGCAGTTTCTTTTTTTCAAGTAGAAATCCCTTTTAGATCAGTAAGTGACGCAAATGCTGCAGCATCCATCCCAGTCCCATCGGATGATGATGGGCCAAACGCTGCCCTCTCTCATGTGCCTCTGTCGATATAAATCGGGTTGCCTGTGTGGGATCTCAGGTTGCCTGTGTGGGATCTCGGGACTGCTGCTCATATACATTTCGTCCTCAGAAACATGATACCAATCTATTGCACAAAGACTGCAAAAGAATTGCAGAGATTTTTTTTTTTACTTTATAGAAGAAAATGTTCCCTTGGTGTGATAAATACTGGACATGACTTTTGCTCAGGCTGCAAATAGCAGATTACTTAATCATCTACTATTTAAGTACCTGTTTGTTTTGTTATGAAGTGAAACTTTTGAGCAAGATCATATTACATGTCAAGTGGCTTCCTGCATCCTTAAATATTAATCCTCAAGTAAAAACAGATTGAAGGTAGTCCCAGGGTCACTGTAATAAGCCTGAGCTGCAGCGTCCCACTCTCTAGTATCCCACATTACTTGTTCCCCACCCTGTCTTTTTGCCAACACTAACATTTTTGCAGCCTCTGGATGACCTTGGCAGGAGGATGGGGATGGGGAGGTGAGCTGGGAGGGACCCGATCCTCGGGGGATACGGGGGCCATCACCAGCGGCTGGGAGCAGGAACAGGGCTGGAAAACACAGGGCAGCCCTGCAGGGTCCGCCAAAAGCCTTCGGGTCTTAAGATGGAGGCGATGGAAAGCATTAAGGGGGCAGCTGTGAAAAGAGAGAAGCCCCTTGGAAAGGGAAAAATGGGGAAATGGGGGGTGGTGAGGAGTCAAAGTGGAGCAGAAAGAGTGGAAGGCCATAGGGGTCTCTGCAAGAAATAGGGATGTGAAAGAAAAGGGCAGGAAGAGGAGAGCGGCAGGCAGGATGGCAAGGGAGGAGAGAGGCCGGGGCTGGGGGTGTGCGGGTGCAGGCAGGCGACCAGGCGTGCGGGAGGGAGACGCGGAGACGGGAGAGACCCGAGACAGAGCCAGGGATATGGGGTGTGCTACCCCTCGCCCCGTGCCTGGTACCGCCGGCACCGGCAGCTCTGGGCGGTGCTGGGGCGAAGGACGCGGCCCGGCCCTGCCCTGCCCTGCCCGAGGATGTCCTCGACCCTCCGAGGCGCTGCCGTTGCGGGGCGTTTACCGGCGGGCGGGCGGCGCACCCGGCCGCTGGCACCCCTGGGCGGGCACCCTCGTTTTGCCGAGCGGGCCGACGCTTTCCTCAGCCAAGAGCCCTCCTCGGTAGTGCTGCGGCGGAGAAGGCACCGCGCCCTGCTCCGGCACGGGGTACTGGGTAGCCCGTTTTCGGAAGGGAGCCCCTGCGTCTCCCCCAGGGCCCGGCAACGGGGGCTCGCAAGGACCGGCGCACCCCGCCGCCTCCCCCCGGGGACCCCGCCGGCCGCGTCGCCGCTGCGGCCGCCCCCAGGGAGGGGACGCGGCGCAGGACCCGGCCCCTGCCGGCTGCCCGGCCGCCGCCTTGCCGGGAGGGGGACGGCGCCACTGACGCCGCCGCCGCCGGGGACCGAGCGAACGGCGCCGGGGCCCGGGCCGCGCCTGCCCGCGCTGCCGGCCCTGCCCTGCCCGCCCCGGGGGCGGGGCCGGCGCGGCCCCCCCCATCCCCCCCCCCATCCCCCCCCCCCCGCAGCGCATTCGCCGCGGGGGCCCCCTCTTCTGTGACGTCACCGCTGTCTAAAAAAGCGCCCCGGCGGGCGGGCGGGCGACAGGGCGGGCAGCAGCCGCAGCCGGAGCAGGACGTGCCCCGCCGCCGACATGGTGTCCCCCGTCACCGTGGTGAGTGCGGGCCGCGCGGCGGGCGGGCGGGGGGCAGCGGGACACGCGATCCCTCCCACGGCCGCCCGCCCCGGACGGTACCCCCCTCCCCCCGCCTCCTCCCCTGTCGCCGGTGATCCACAGCCGGTCCCCGAGGCGCTGCCCCCGAGGCGGTGGGTGCTCCCAGCGTTGGCGGAGACCCCCGCGTACCTGGTGCTCACCCCGGCCCTGCGCCGGTGCCGCCCCCGGCAGCTGTTGCTCCAGCGGTGGTTCTGCATCTCTTCCTCCTCTCGTCGTTTATGTTTTTAAGGGAGTCTGTCATCCGCCGGCTTTAGGCAGAAGACGCCCGCTCGGAGCGTCTCTGCTCCAGCTGCCCTGGGCTTGCGCCGTGGCAGCGCCCCGGAGCATCTCCCTGCCCCCGCGGCCTCTCTGCCCTGGCAGGCACCTCTGCCCGACCACCCGGAGGTGGCTTTGCCGTCCAGGTGACGGCTTGGGCCGGCCACCACGCCGGGCAGACCGTGCCATAGGCTGGGCGACCTCCCGCCGAGACCTAGTCGCCCCTGACAAGCCAGTCTGGCACTTGTGCCATGAGATGGGGACGATGTCACCTGCCTGTCTCATGGGGGAGTCATGATGCTTAATTAACATACCCAGGAATAAGGTAGCGACTGGCCGCTGTCCTGTCAATAGGTGACGTGTGGCAGCACAGGTGGATTGACGGCGCAAAACTGGTAACTGAAGTAGCTGTGGCTCACGGCAGGCTGGACCAGCAGTACCAGGTCCTGGCCCTGCAGGTGAAGGGGGGTGTTTGGATGCTGGAAGAAGACAAAATGCTTCCAGCCAGAACAGCAGAGAAGCCACGGTGTTAGACACGCTGCATTGCATGTTCCTCTTTCTAGAAAGTGAGGGATTTGTCTGAATACGCGTGCTATAAGAATAGCTAACTGTTGGTGGGAAAGTTGCCTGGCGCTTCGCTGCGGCACTGAACACCTATTGCTGGTATCCTGGTTCCCTGCGGATCCGTTGTCATCCTGTTTTGAAATATTGTGGTTAATGGCCAGTTCATTGCATTCTCTCTCGCAGGTAGGAATCCTGTCCCTTCCCAGTTCTTAACTCACAAAGCCAGGGTTCAAAACTTTTAAATTGCTTTGCCAGTTCTGCACAGCAGCCTGTATTGTCTGATACTTCAGATGAATTTTCCCCCAGTTATTAACATGTACCTGGTAAGTTCATCAGCAGCGCAGGGGTGATTTTTATCTTTAGAGACAGAGGGAAGTAGCTTGTAAATGATACCATTGTAGTGCCAAAGTATTTTTTTTTCTTTTTAATGCTTTTCAAAAATAGCTAAAAAGGCTTGGTATCTTTGTGCTTCTGTGCTGTAAGCTAAAGTCATCCTTAAGTAGTGCTTTTGGTTACAGTGAATTGTGTACATGTACCTCGGAAGTAAAATCTTAGGCTGGGACAATACCGGAATGGCTCAAAACCTGGCAGAATTTGTTTCATAATCCACAGGAGGCAGCACTTGGCTTTTTAAGGCTAGTGAATCAGGGTGGTCTTGCAGAGTGTATTTCAACTGAGCTTTGAGTGGAGGCAAATGACTAAAGCATGAGTATGTGTTGGGAAGGGTATGCGTAGGCTTTATCTATACCAGATATTACGCTTTAGGAAGGTAATTTGGGAAGGAAAATAAAAAAAAAACCAAACAACTGCTTTCTTCACTTGCCCTTTTGACGTGTAACAAAGCATGTTTCTGCTCTGGCTTCATCCCTGACATATTGACTCTTTGCTTCACGAAAGGCAACTAACGCAGGTGTGAAGCTGCAGAGAGCTGGAGGGACGATGAGACCAGGAGCTGCGACCAGAGCTGCAGCTGTTTACCGTGGCAGTACAGGTGGGAGGGCGTCTCATCCTCCAAAGAGCTCATAAAAAACGAGCTGCAAGCCTTCAGTCTGTTAAGGAGCAGTTCTTTGCACATCACCTTCAGTGGGTTTTCACGTCGCTGTTCCTCCGAAGGAGCACATCGGCCATGCTGTGGTCTGCGAAGGGCAGGCTGGAACAGTGTCGTGCAGCAGCATGTCCTGCCTGGGGGCATGGTGCGGCCCCTGCACAGCTGCTGGCTGGAGCCACAGAGGGGGTGAGAAGCAGGGTGGCTGCACAGCTGGTGGGCTCCCACCGGGAAGTCACTTCCTGAAGGGAGCAGCAGTGGGCAATTGGTTTGGTCACAGCTAGGTGCTGCCCGTTGGGCCCAGGCCTTATCTCAGTACCGCACTGTCTTTTGCTGCATACATAGACCAGGTGTTGACATATGATGGGGGTGCTCTCTGTGGGGGCAGCACCTGAGGCAGACTCAAATTAGCCAGAGGAATTGATTTGTCTACAGCGTATGTCCTCTCCCAATGCACTGCAGCATCAGCCTCGATGGGGAGGACACCAGAAGAGCACAGCCGAGAGTGACATGATTTTGCTTCCCATTTTCAAAGCGATGGCCTTTGTACATAACTGCAGCAGATGGCCCTCGCTACTTACACACAACCTGGTCTCCTGCGTCTCCCCCTCTTTCCTTCTTTAGGCTGCTCTTGTAACAAGAGTCAGAAACCCTGAGCTCCAGGTCTGCTGTACAACTGACACTGGAAGAAACCAGGCAAGGAGGCACGGTCCATGGAGCGGGAGCTCGAGAGAGATGGTGGCTTGGACTGCTTGTTTGCGTGGGCTGCCAGGTGTGCATTGTGGGCTGGGGGGTTTGGCACGTCCACCCGCGTGCAAGGAGAGACCGTGGCATCGTGCAGAGCTAGCCAAGCTGTCGTCTCTGGTGCTGCAGAATTCAGATGTGCTGAGTGGGGAGCATGCCCACAAATAAATGAGTCTGGGGCCAAAATACCTTTTAACATATTGTGCCAGGTCCTCAGCTGGGATAAAGCTCTGGTGTCTCGCTGATGCCAGAGTCTAGACTTGCATGGTGCTGGGCTGGGGCAGAGAAGATGTATTTGTCTGCCGGTCCTGCTCCAGCTGGTGAGCAATGCTCGCTCTGGTTGGAAGTCACCTTGGAGGGAAGCTTTCACTGCTTACTCCGCTAGGCAAGCAGGAGCATCCTGCTTAAAAATTATTCTTCTTGACACTGCTCTGATTAAGAGCTGCTTTTTCTGCATAAAGCTGTGTGGGCTCAGAGCCTGCAATTGGAGAGCAGTATGAATACATGGTGCATTTACTTCATGGATATGTGAGGTTTAATTCCCTTCTTGTTCAGTCATCACTGGTCCCATCTTAATAAAAGTCCTTTCTGAGACTGCCTCGTTAGTGATTTTTGTCTGTTTTTTTTTTTGCTTGTTTGGGTTTTTTTCACTATTGGTTAAGCAGTTTTTAGCATGAGCTTGTGGGAGATAGACCTTGCCCTGAGGACCTCTCTGCCCAGCAGGCACCATGATTGCAAGGGGCTACAAATGTGCAGGAGATGAGCCTGGAGACATACAGTCACTCTGGCATTTACATAATGCTCCTCGCTCAAAGGGACCTTATTTTTCCCCTAAAGTTAGGGCTAAACTTAGGATAGGGCTTCACACCACCTTGCGGAAAACCTGTTTGGGAAACATAAAGACATTAATTGGCTGAGAATAGGTCTCTTTTGGGGGGCAGCTATAGATGATACTGGTGTGTATTTTGGAGCAAGATAAACTATGGGCTCTCATCCTTACAGCACCCCGCTCCATACCTGATTTTTACGTAGCCTAGCACAGTCCTATATGTGGGAAGGAGGTGAAACTCCCTGTGTGGGACAGATTTTTGCTCAGAAGCCATATATTAACAATCTCCATCCCTTCCCTTTTGTCCTCTGATGTATTGGCATCTTTAAATGGAGATAGCTGAGTTAGGGAAGAATACGTTGTTTTGGCTGCATCAAGCAAAGCTCTTTCCCCCCTAGATGGGAAGCAGCCAGCAACCCTCCCAGGAACAGCCCCTGTCCACCTTCTGGGTAGATGCAGGATGTCGCTGTGGGGGACTGTGAAGGTCACTTACAAAAAGCAGGCAAAAACCCTGAAAGGTATGATCTGAAAAGGTAATAAAGAGTAACAAATATTTAATAGGGCTGGAGAATTGGGTGGGTGTCATTTGAATTTCTGAGGAGGGGCCAAATCACACTGATCCAGATGAATATAGAAACCTGATGTAAATACGTTGCTTAGAGACTCTGTGCTATGGACAATTGTAGCAGTAGTAGGTCTAAGCATAGTTTTAAAGGTTTATTATTAGAAAGTGTGCTCCATAATCCTCAAACTGCTGTTGAAAACAAGAAAGCCAGATCACACTTGGAACTGTTTCAGCCTTTGCTTCTTAAATAGAGGATATATTATTTCTGCATTAATGAATAAAGTGTTAGCAACCATCTAAGTCAGAAGTAACTCTTACGGTAGAGAAGTTAATTTTACTTGTTCTCTTTGTTTATACCCAGCATTGTTGCTTTCATTGTAATTTCCCCCATTACTTAAATACATAATAAATCGGGATTTTATTACGCAGGAGGCTTGTAAACATGCACATTTATATACCACATAGACAATTATGGAAATATGGCATTTGTATAAAAACCAAACCAATTTAAATGAATTATAGAAAAGCTTTCTAAACATCTGAACTCAATGAAGTAAGGGAGGGAATCATCTCCTTAGGTAAGCTTAGCAAGATCTTAGTAGCATTTATGTCAGTCACACCTTCTGGGGAAAGGCTAAAAGCTTTGCTCCTCCTGAGCAAAAAGCTGTGCTGATTTATGCCAGCTAGAGCCCAGGCATAGTGTTACATGCCACGATTTATTTTTTCAGACTGAACTTGCGCATTCTTCCTATGACATTGACATTCTTTGCTGTAGCTGTTGCTATGAGAGGGTGGGTTTAGATAAGGGCAACTGAAGTTGGAGGCTAGAAAGTGCGGGCTTCTCTCATGCTCTTCCCATTCCCAGAGTGGCTGCATTAAGCAGTTAGTGCTGATCACTGCTGCAGGCAGTGCTGTAGATTAAAGGCTTCATTAACTCAAGTATATCACTCAAGTCACACGCGTCTGTTGTTCAAAGTGTGCTTTGTGCATTAAGATTATGGGTCCAGTTCAGAAGCCTGTACTTACACATAATTCCTCTGAATGGTCAGAGATTCATTTCGTCCGTTCTCTTTTCCTGTTCAAGTATCTATATCCAAAATACACTAAGTGCGATAGAAGAGCCAAAGTTATCTTTCTCTGTGGGTAACTGCATAATACTACGGAAATAATAACACCAGTGAAATTAGACTCTTAGAAAAAGATGGCATCTGGAACCCGACTTCTGCTAGCATGTGCAAACTCTGGAACAGCAAAAAGATTATTAGTTACATAACTCCCTTCCCTCCCGGAGGCCTAAGTGGCTATTATATTAGCACCTAATTTTCCTACTGCCCTTCGGGTCACACAATGCCCAGCAGATTTGTCATTACAATAGAGATGGAGGTTTTGCTTACTGCAACATGCCCAAAATAAAGGTGATGGTTATTGCTTCTTCTAGACCACTTGTGCCCTTCCTATATCCATATCTTATACTGCCATAATCTAAATAGCATTTTAAACTAATGGCAGGTTTCTACATGACAAGTGTGTCAGTCTGGAGCATCCCTCCATGTAAAGCTGAGCGTGAACAAGTATCCAGGTGACATGGAGCAGAAAGCTGTGTCTAGGAGATGATTACACACCACCAGAGCTGAAAGGTGGTAGGTGGGCTGGGCAAGAGCTTTCCTGGAAGATTTCAAAATGTGCTGGGGTGGGAAGGATTTCAGATACCTGCGGAGAGCCTGAGGGCTCACGCTGCAGACTCTCACCCAGAATTGCACAGGGTGCAGTTCCTCTCTAGGTGCAACTTGTGTCTTGTGTTAATTTAACATTGCAGGCTGCCTCTTGTATTGCAAATCTGACTGTTAATGAGGATGGTGGTTGTTTTGATTCACCTTGCTGTGAGCTTATGGAAATGCCTTGTTTCTACCAGCGGGCTACATTTTCTCCCAAAACCTAATTTGTATAGATTACTCTAAATCATACACTTTCCAAAACTGAGGGGAGATGACACAAGTCATGTTACTGAATTGGCCTTGGGACTTTTGCCAAGTTTGAATGGTGAAGTTCCATTTTTTGCCCTTCATCAGACACCAGCTTTGGAGACAGATATGGCACCAGCTGGCATCAGACATTAAATTTCCAATTATGTATTAAAATGAGTGCATTTCTGCTAGTGGCAAGTAGCCTCTGATCGAATCATTGCTTGAGATTGAGGGTAAATTTGAAGTTAAGGAAGCTGCACATTTTTCAGCACATACTAGATGCGCAGGGCAGATCCTCAGCCTTATATGAGATATTTTGTCTCCCATGGCTTTGTCTCCAGCAGAAGTGGGCTTGTGCCAGCTGAGAGCCTGTGACCATAGCTGGGCTGCCATATCCCTATTTGCTTGTTGGGTTGTTTGGATAGCAGTGCTGACTTGTGCTCCATTGCAAGAGAAACTAAGCAAGTTGCATGGCTTTTCCCTGCAACCATGATATAAAAGGAGTGTGATGACAAGTTTATCACTTAATTGATGTTTGTGAAGTTTCCACTTGGCTAATGTCCCTAGGCATGGTCCGCATTTGTATATGCAGCCCGATTACAGCAGGGATTTTGCAAGTGAAACCCTTGATGTATTAGTGTAAATGCTGGGAGCGCGTGGGTTAGTGTTTGCACAGGTTAATGTTTGCACCTGCCCACCCCACATCTGTTGAGATTGGCTGGTAAAGTCCAGTTTATCTTCATGCAGTTTGTGTCTGATACTGACTTGCCCAGGTCACGACATCTTGGCACAAGAATAGATATTGGAAATAAAATCTGTGACTCCACTGTCATATTTTGACCTTACCTCCTCCTATCTCTTAAAGCATATTGGTTCCATGATAACATGAGGAGGGCTGCTGCTTTTTTTACAAGGTACCAGAGTGACACCTCTCTAAATACACATCTTTATTGGAGTACTTTGCTATTTTCCTTTCTAAATTTCTTTAACATCAGTGTTGCACGAGCTTTCAGCCTGCAGGACATGATACACAGGTAGAACACTTCATTCAGCTTTCCATTAGGCACAAGACAAGCTGAGCTGTCCCTCCTGGGTTTCCCAGCACAGCCCTGCTTGCTTTTGCCAGATTTTGGTGACCTTACTGCAGCCCCTTGCGAGGATTCGTACAGCGAAAGTCTCTTGCATAGAGCTGCCAGCTTTCCCAGACACTGGAAGCTGCCTTCCCCTCCTCTCTCTGTTCTGCCTTCCTGTTGCCTTTGCAAAAACCTCACCTGCCAGGTGTATATGAATCTGGTGTGTGGCCAGAAAGGTGAGCCACAAAAGTGCTTTTAGGGTGCTGGAGGCGGTTTCACCCTTGGCACGTCTTTGGGAATGGCTGGTAGGGCTAGTACAGCCTGGCATGTGCCATCTGCCTTCTCTGTTACTCTAATGGCTCTTTAGCTGTTATTGTAAGGGGCTGTGACAGCACCAATGCCTGCAATGTGCTTCGTTTAGACCTGCACAGGCCCACAGATCGTGGGTAAAATGAGGTCGTCTCTGCTGAAGAAATTGCTTTTGGATGGAAGGCCTCCGTTTCCTCCCAAATACCAGTCCCTACTGGCAAAGCAGCATGTGGCAGGGAAGAGCTTTGCTAAGTGCCTGTTTCCCCTGAGTGCCCAGTCGTCCAGCGATGGGGTGGCTGTGGCCCTCCAACAAGTACATAAACGTTGAGGTGGGTTGTGGGGTGCAAATAAGGCTGGAAATGGAGAGTGAAGGCCAAAGATGGATTTCAGCTCTAGGGACAAATTACTCAGTGTGCAGACCCCTCACTGCTGTTACATAGAGGCTTAGCCTGCCCTTGGTGCTTACAAGGAAAGAACTGATGGTTCTTCCTGGGGCATTTTGTTTTGGGTCTGCACCCATCTCAGAGAGACTGGAGAGAGGCCCCAGTCTTGCCCCACAGCTTGTGGGGCAGATGTCAGTGTGTGGCACTTGTCTGCAGCAACGACCCTTGCAGGGGGTGCTGCTTTCTGCTGTGGCCGTGTCCCCCACAGCCAGCATGCTGGGCTTACCCAGCCCCTCCAAGGTAATGCTTAGAGCAACGTAAAAACTGACACTACTTTTTCCTGGGTAAAAGAAATCTGCATTCTCTTTCACAGAAGAGTGTGATATAAATAATGACAAGTCTCCTGAGAATGTGTGCTTGTAGCCTGGAAACCATCCCCGGGGTGAGTTGAGACTTTTCCATAAGCAGTAGAAATTTTTTATCTGGATTTTGGTGTGACAAGCCAAATAATTGCCCCTTCCCATGCTGAGAGGAATTGCCTGGGACAGCCACTGACTGCGCGTCCCAGGGTGCTGGCTGGCTCCTGAAGCTCCCTGTGGCTTCACAGCATCCCCCTGAGGTCCTGGGCAGCACTAGGGGATGCAGCCCCACCTGACCTCCCTCACCGAGGAAGGGTACATGCCCTTGCAGTGGCAGCACTGCAGCTCTGATAAGCAAAGTGAAAAGACAAATCTATTGTGGTACAGGTTTTTACACATCTGCAAGGGGTTCTTTTGTGAGTGTTACACCAGAGGAAATGTTCAGAGAGGTTTGCTTTCTGCTACACAAAAAGGAAGATTGTGAATCCCAGGAGGAAAATGCAGTCTTTGCTCTGAGATAAGATGCTGGCAGGCAAATGCTATTTTTTTGCTTTCATTTCTGAGAGACAGTGGACTACCCTGAAAGCTTTAGTCTGTGACAGCTCCTTCGGCCCTGCAGAGACATTTGAATTCTTGATTGGTTTAACAATGTTGGTCATTGGCAATGGTACGTTGCTGACGGCACTCAGAAGGCAATCTCCAAAACTGCTGACAGCTATAGGATTGCTACAGATGTGGAGTCCATTATTACCACTGCAGGTTCAAAAAAGGTTTTTAAGATAGCCCTGCTTGTGGTCCTGTGCCAGTCTGGTAGACAGGACAGATGAAAAAAGCAAACCCAACCCAACCCAAAAAAACCCTAGCAAAACAACATACATCCAAGCAGAGTCTTCAGTTCAGGGTGAAAAGTGTTTGTCTGTAATTTGAGTTTTATAAGTTAACACCTGCTGAAGAAAGGCTTTGCCCTGTTGAAGGCTTCCGTGAGGTCCTAGGAAGCTAAGGGCAGATACTCAAGTGACTTTCTAAAGTATTGGCTACTGTAGCAGTATCTCACTTTGTCTGGTATCAGGGTTCCCTGCTGATAACAATAGGTCCTGCATAGCGGAGGCAGGTCCCAGACATGCTGTGGCACAGCTTGTTGACCACAGTTAGCCAAGCTAACCCGATTTCTTCTATTCAGTAGAGGAGATACCTTTATGGATGCTATAACTTCCTTAATTACTGGAGAGAGCACTGTGGTCCGGTGTCTCAAGGTAGCTTTGGGCAATGTCGTGGTGAGAAAGGCAAGGATCAGGAGTGGGCTTCTGATGCAACACAGGGCACAGGCAGTGCCCTGATGCGGTGGGGATTATTTCCTTGGCTCCAGAACTACCCGCCTGTACTTCAGGCTGTTATGGGACCATTCCCTCACATTTCTAAGGCCTCCTACAGGAATCTGTTGAAGGCAAGACTCCAGTTTCCTATTTGTGGCTTTTCCCCACACTATTTTATGTTCCAGGTGTTTGCAGATGCATTTTTTTAACTTGTGGGTATATCAGCAGAGAGCTGCAATGTCTAAGGGCTCCCAGATTACATTGGCGGCTGAGCCAAACTGGCCTCATCAGCAGATCTGTGAGCACAGTCAGTGTAACACTCAGCACCTCGTGTTTTTTAATTTCTTCATTAAGCAAGACAAGACAGGACTGTTGTTGTATTCGTATTGCAGTTTTGCTAATGCGGGCTTTGCTACATCTATGTGAGTGGCAGCTGGGGTCCTCCTGCCTTAACTTGGGAAGGGACAGAAGCAAAGGCTGCCTGCCACCTTTGTTAACGGCTCATCTTCCTCCCTGACGACTGCACAAGAATTAATGGTTGCAGCTGT
The DNA here is from genome assembly GCF_963924245.1 of Chroicocephalus ridibundus. Classification (NCBI taxonomy): domain Eukaryota; kingdom Metazoa; phylum Chordata; class Aves; order Charadriiformes; family Laridae; genus Chroicocephalus; species Chroicocephalus ridibundus. The sequence goes on from NC_086287.1 coordinate 16,974,986, forward strand.
TTTGTTGCCCTCTGGAGAAGGCCACAAAGCTTATCTAATGCCTGTCTTTTACCTTCTTGATCCATTTATTTAAATACGCTTCATACAGTGTGTGTTCAGTGCAGTTTTCTGCTAAAAACTATCCTTGAAAATCCCCTCCAGAAATTTACTCCCATACAACAGCTGATAGGCGGTTTTGGTGGTAGATCACAACATGGCTAACCTAAAGCACTGGGTAGCACAGACTTCTCTTGAGCAGTGTCTTCACCTTGGGACAGACAGCAGCCTGTGGTGGAGAAATCACACTCCGGAGAGCAAACATCAGGAAAGAGACCTTTGCAACAGCCGCGTCTGCAGTGTGGCATGGCTGGCACTCCCACCACATGATGAGCCTTGCTCATGTTCTCCCCAGCTGGCTCAGTACAGAACGTCCCGTTCTCGACGCTTGCCTTCTGCCGCTCAGCTGGGTGGCCGTGCCGTGTCCTCCCTGTGCTGAGGCGTGCTGCCGCGCTGCAGGGATTTGAGCTGTGGCTTTCCCTGGGAGAGGCTGGTGCAGGCAAACATTGCATTGCTGCCAGCCAGCTGCGGGGAACTGCCGCTCCAAATTTCCTCCCTTCTTTCCACATCTTGGGGGGAAGACACTCATCTGGAAGATTTTAACCTCAGTGCTGATAGGTTTTCATCCCTCCCATGGTTAATCCAGAGATTAGGTTGAATGTTGATGTAACTGCAAGTCGGGCAGAATTTTGTCGTGGAAATGAAACTTTTTGTTGTGGTTCCCATTTCTGCGTGCAGCTGCGTGTGAAGCAGCCCAGCCCTCCACAGGGGCCCTTGTTAAATGCCAGTTTGATTAATCCTCACCCACTGCCTGCTCCCCCTTGCTTCCACCAAAGGGTGATTTTTCTGATGCCAAGAACTTGTGCAGCAATATATCTGAGTTCACCACCCAAGGACTGTGAGGGCCTGTGCCAAATTTTTAATTGTATTTTTCTGGCAAAGAGCCATAGCTTGGTCTTAAGAAAAAGAAGTATTTCTAGCTCTCAATTCTGTGTCAGTCCATTGTGGAGTAAAGCTGTGAAGTGCACCTGGAGCTTACTTTGCTTAATTGGAGAGAGTAAGAGAGTACGCAGGCTGCTGGGGTAGAGGGAAGGATGAAAGAAGCCAACAAACCAGCCCTATTTTGCAGGAGGAGTTGAAGAGAACCTGGGGGTTGAATAGTTGCCTTGACCCACTACTGCTTCCACATGTGGCTCAGCTGGGAGGATGGTCCTTTTGCAGGTGGGAAGCATTCAGGCTGAGCTGTGTTACTTCTGGCTTGCACTGAATGATGTAGGCTCTCCTGTCAGACAAAACCATGATTTTTTGGCCACTCAGGAACAGGTCTGGCTGGACAGCCGATCACGAGCTGAGTTTCACTGCATTACTCTTGCTGGAGAAATGGAGGCCCTGAGTTGTGCTGGGGAGTGCCAGTAGCTGCAATAAAACACCACAAGGCCTGGCAAAACTCATTGCATGGCATAAGCGTAATGGAGACAGGATTATCAGCACACACATTCTCCCAAAGGCAAATCACGTACCATCTTCTGGGTGATTTATTAGCTATTCTACAAGCTCATTTTAGATGGAGCCTCTATGGTCTTGTCTCCACTTGAGGAGAGGAGGGTTTATCAATCACCCTGAATTTCCTGCAGCATGTGGAGCCTGTTTGGAGCCATCTGCCTTGGATGCCTGGCCCATGGCACCTCCAACACAAACATAAACCCTCTTATTAATTGCACAAATATGTTGCACCAACAGAGTATTTCAGGCAGGTTGATTGGCTGGTTCAGTAACTCTTCACTACTCTCCGTAAACAAGCACTTTTTCTCAGAATTTTATTTGTGAACAACTTGGGGCATGTATGAGCCAGTGCCGTCCTTGACAAAAGGCAATTTGTTCTCCCCCAGGAGCGTGTTTGCTTCTGCAGGAGAGCAGAGTTGGAGGTGAAGTGCTTTGGACTCACCTACACTCAGCAGAGCATACCAGTTAGGGCTGTCCCCGCCAGCCCTAATAGTTCAGCAACGTTGTGGAGTCAAAAGTGCCGACTGGATGGCCCCTTTACATCTCATCTGTCTCCTCCTCGCTCACCTCTGCAAGCCACCCAGGAGAGATGCAGAGCTGTGCAGCCAAAGTGCCCGCTGGGGCCTTTGCTCTGTGCCCAGGTGAGGCCGTTGTGACGGCCTCTCTGTCCACCCAGGACAGGGAAGATGTAAATGGTGAATCTGAGTACCGAACAGCTGAATCTTCCATATTATACACACATCTGCCCCCCTGACTAAAAATTCCCTCTTTTATATTAGTTTCAGTGAGTACACATGCAGAAGGCTTGATGCTGCACCATCTGAGCAAAGGTGGGAACCTGCAAGCAAGCCCCCAGGAGGATGGCAGCTTTGCAGTCAGCTTATGCAGGTTGATGGCCAGGAATTGCCCAGAACTGCTGCGTTCCTCCTGGGTTCAGCAAGAGATGATGGATTGTTGAATCTGGGTGAAAACTGGCTGCCTCTGGATAGGATCTGTGCACACAGAGGCTTCTCCTTAACCATTTTGGTTAAGCACAAAGATGGGGTTTCCATAGGCTCAGCCTGATGGGGAATTGTGTTGGTTCACTGCTGCTCTGTAGATGAGAACCTGTTGCACATACACATACTTTGCCCTAACTTTGGTCCATCCCCAGGCTGAAGCAGCTCTCCCTCTGTGACTCAGATCGCACAGAGGATCATCAGTGCCTTGCAAAGAGCCACACGTTCTGGGGAATGAGAAACACGAGCCATGGGCTTGCAGTGGCAGCATAATACATGGCAACAAAAGTCACATAAATATTTATTGGTGTACAACTGGGGGTAAGAGCTATTGTCACAGTAGGGCAAAACCAAGGCAGGATCCACAATGCAGGATGCCAAAAGCCAGGAGAAACAGCTCAGCCATGGATACACAAAATGGTACTTGGCCAGCCAAAGCCGCCAGGAGGGCTGGGTGGAGGACAACAGCCCAGTTTTTTTTGGCCAGTGCGCAGAGTCAAGCTCAAGTGTTGCTCAGTGGAATAGCTGGGGTATTATTTTTAAACACTTTTCCTGGAAAGCAGCGTTTTACAGCCCAATGGGCGTGTGCCATATCCCCACAGCAGGTTGGCACACAGCTGGTGTCTGGAAGAGGCTATATACTCATTTTCTGTTCAGGCTGATTTTGGGGACTTGTGGAGAGAAGAGCGTTATTTGTTACTCCACGTTGTTTCCTGGGACCAGTGCAAGGCTTAGGAACAGTGAACTTCGTCCAACCTTAGCATTTCAAAGCAACAAGCATCTGACATTCTTCTATACCTCAGAAGCAAGATGTCTCCCTCACGGTGGCAGCTGGATTTTGTTCATCCCACTTGTAATGTAGATACAGACAACTGACTCCAAAATGCTAAAGAAAATCAGAGCGCTGTCTTACAGATGTAGCTGTTTCGCTGTGGATGCAGCTGATTCTGGCATAGAGCAGCTAGCTGCACGTTTTTTGGCTCAGTTATGTGCCTGGAGCAGTCAGAACAGGCTGTGTGTGCTGCTGAGGAGCAGCACAGGTGTTCTCCACGTCATACCCTGTGGTGAATATTGGTTTATACAGACATGAATCATGAGCATCTGCTAGTGCTGCATAGCCGCAAGGTGCAAGAAGAGATCATCCAGCAGGGACCCCCGGGCTCTTGGGGAGTAACCAATCACTAATTTGCAGATATAGCTTAGGAACTGTTGTATGAAGCTTTTGGTCATCTTTGTGTACTACATCTTGTATTTTGCACATTGGGAACTTTTTGTCAGTCCTTATTACCCAGAGTTACTTATTCAGGTCTGTCACTTCTCCTGTGTTTCTTCATTGGCTAGCCTAAGCTCTCAAGGCGTCTTACACCAATACCAAATCACAGCATGGTTGGAATACTTGTGTGATGGTGTCATGTGTTCACTGTTGAACAACAGCAACAAGGAAATGAGCAATATGGAGCAGAATGAGAACAGACAAAACAAGGAGAGATACTGTGAACCTATAAATCTGTAGCAGGGAGGTGGACGTCCATGCCCTGAGCCTCCAGAGCACTGCACGTGCCAATACCATGTTCTGTTTGAAGATCACAGAATCACAGAATGGTTGCAGTTGGAAGGGACCTCTGGAGATATGGTCCAAAATCTCTTGGTGAGAGCCAGGACACAACTTGCTCCTAGTCTGCCTAAGTCTTGGAGGGTTTAATTGGATTTGGTTGGGTACAGATAATTTAATAAATAATACTTTCACTGTAATTCCACAATTACAGAGACAGTGGCTTTACAGCAATTTGAATTAATTTTTAAAGACTCTAAGTGACTTAGTAGTCATAGCACTTGAGAAAATGTCCTAACATTTAGAAAAAGGTGTCTAAAGTATAGAGAAAATGTCTTCAGTTTAGAAATTCAAAACGTGGAAATACTGCCTTCACAGAATCACAGAATCGTAGGGTTGGAAGGGACCTCTGGAGATCATCTAGTCCAACCCCCCTACCACAGCAGGGTCACCCAGAGCAGGTTGCACAGGAACGCGTCCAGGCGGGTTTTCAATGTCTCCAGAGTTGGAGACTCCACCACCTCTCTGGGCAGCCTGTTCTAGTGCTCTGCCACCCTCAAAGTAAAGGAGTTCCTCCTCATGTTTAGGTGGAACTTCCTGTGCTCAACTTTGTGCCCATTACCTCTTGTCCTGTTGCCGGGCACCACTGAAAAGATCCTGGCCTCATCCTCCTGACACCCACCCTTTATGTATTTATAAGTGTTGTCTTTGTATTCAAGATGTTTTCTGTATTGCATTTCAGCATAGAGTAAATTAGCAATGGAAGAAGAAATGGGAAAAAATATGTGTTAGAATTTGTAACAAAACGGCAAAACCCATCTAAAAGCCACGACAATCACATACATGAGCAAAAAAGATCTTGCCACCTGCATCAAGTGCTTCCTTTTCCAACATCACGGCACAGTCCCATCTCACATTCCATCTCTGAGACACAGGTGCAAAGGAGATGGCTGGTTTGATGCAATTTTTCCGTGCAGCCAAGAAATAATGTTCCCTTCCCTGAGGTACAGGCAAGTCCAGTCATGGATTATATGCTTGGCTTTCCTCAAGCCGCAGCCTCCACTCGTGTTAGTACACGGTTTCCCAATACCAGCCTTGACTTGTTTTCCAGGTGGCAAGTTGCCCCATCACCTCTTCCCAAGCCTCCACCACATGTCCAAACAGAGGGCAATCCCCCAGCCTCACCCTCTGGTCACCTCAGTTTTTCTTGGGAGTCTTCTTCCAACTATTTCCAGTGCCACACCGTCCCAGCAGGATGTGCTGCCCAGCTCTCAGCTGCGCAGGTACTTCTGTCTTAGCAAGTGGTGTCCCTCATGGGGCACTCATTTTGGTCAGAGCCATGACAGGGGCTGCACTGAGCTGCAGCATTCAGGAATGGGCAACGGCATGTTTGGAAAGAACTCATTTGAAGTACACTTGTAGAAAAAGCGTAAAGGAATAAAGTGTTAATGATGAGAAGCCTCTGCCCCTTCTGGACATACGAGGTTATTCTTATATGAGGACTCTGTAACCCTGTAAATTCCTGAGTTATGGGTGAGTAACTGAGACTGGAATCTGACCCCTTATGTCTTAAAAATTCTTAATTATTATTAGGATGGAAATAATACAAACCATTATTTTAAAAGAATGCTGCCTGGGCTTGGAAAATTCACATTCAAATAGTAAGAAATAGTAATTTTAAGTTTACCAAGCAAACATAATCTTTCTGCACAAATCTTATATTCAGTAAGGCAAGGTTCCTGGGGAAAATGACAAGTGTAATTAAAACCTGTCTCGTCATGCATGCACACAGGGGAGGGCACGCTGTGACTGTAATGGTAACTGCTCCTAGCAGGTGTTTTTCTTTTAATATGAGGTATTAAATAAAACTTCCTGTGTTTATTAACCCAAATACTCTCATGTATGCTTCTAACAGTGCCTCTGTGTTGTGTTGCAAACAAGGCCGAACTTGAACTATATCTTTTAGCATAAACTTTTGTCTTCAGGGATACAAAACTACCTACCTTAGCTGAGACTGTTACAGGGAACTGGAGCGCTGTTGATGCTGCAAATTCTTCTGCACTTTGTAGCTCTGGAGATTGTTAGTTTTCCATGCTAAAGATCTTGGGCTTGTTCCAGCGTGGTGGGGATCCTCCACAACTGGTGGGGAAGAGCAGGAAACCCTGCCAGAAGTGCTGTCATCTGTTGCCTGCAACTGTGAGAGGGATGATTGTGATCAACTAAATTTCTAATAAAAAAGGGTCAGAAAGGGAGGAGGCAGAGCTGGAGCCGGACAGTGTCTTTGGATCGTCTGAGCCTGGTGTGTCACTTCAGAAGGGCAAGGTGCTGGGTCTGAAGGAGGGAGAAGCTTGGTTCCACTCTTCCCCCTATGATACTTGATAGTTTCCAGGCTCCCCTAGTGCTGTGAGACGATATGGGCTTTTATGAATTTTATTTCAAGTTCATTTGTTATTGGCTGCCAGAATTCTCCCAAGGAATATAGACAAGAAGTGGTAAATGGTGATTAATTTAGACAACCTAAGTAGAAGACACACGAGGGCTCCCCATGTAATACAAGAAAGTTAACGGCTTGCTGATGTCCTTTTGTGAGTGAATTGTGTAGCCTGGTTGTTTAATGGAGTGTTTAAAAATTGTGTTGGCAATAGCCTATGAATAATGTATACAGGAATAATGAAATACCTTACTGCTAAGAAACTGCTGATATGCTGGGGAAATTTCCATCAGATGTGAGAACAATTTTGAAAGCACCGTCTTCTTGGGATGCCCTTTATTTATGGTCTTGCTGCTTCAGAGATTGCATTCCCTTTTTAGATACTGCATGTGAAGATGCCCTCCACTGCCTCTGCCTCTGTCTTCCACCTTCACCTCACTCCCTTTGCTTGTGTCTGTGAAAGCTCCAGAATTTTGATGAGTTTAGGCTTTATTAACTGAGCACCGTAAGCATGGAGATATTTGCTGCGCAGTCTTCAGCCATTCTAGGTATCTGCACCAAGGCACATTGCACCAAAGGAAGACAGACACCGGTTTTGTGTCGTGGCAATGTCCCACGATGCAGGAAGCAGAAATAGGGCCCAGTGATTTGGAAAAAAAGACCGATGTTTCTTTTTCAGTTTTTGGAGCATGGGCTCCTTGCATGAGATAAACCAGCCCACAATGTCATACATGGATGTTCAGATTTTGATGGACTTTGCAGTGTGAACGCAGCTCCGATACCTCTAAATTTTCCCCTGTGTCCTCCGGTGCATAAGGCCTCTGTGCGCTTTGGCCATGAGTAGGTGGGAAGTTGTTGTGATACTAAGCAACTGTATCTTGCTTGACCAAAGAAATGAGAAGATTGAGAGTGAACCCCTGCTTGCAGGGGAGCTCTGGAGGTGCTACTTCAGCTGCAGGAGGAAACAGACCTCCTAAAAGACCCCAGGACAAAGCTCAGGCAAGCACATGAGACAATCACAGTCTCTTCCTTTGCTGCTTCTTTTGACCATCAGCTGTACTCCAGGAGAAAATAAAATCATAGCTTTGTTTCTCATGTGGGGTTTTGCGCTAAAATGCAGAAGTATCACAGGAGGGCAGGTGAACACAATATGTATCTTCTCATTGTCCAGAGTGGTCTCAGCTGAGAGTATATTAAGAGGAGACCCAGCTTGTGGCAGTCTAGCTCTGCACCCTGCCTCTGCTGTGGCTTTTTTATGAGTAATCTAGTGCTCATGCTGCATTTTTGTGGCTGGATTTACACAGTAAAGGCCTGAGTCAAAACGTTTCCTGCAATATGGGAAGTATATTATTAATGTAATGCTAGAACAAAACAACATGTGATTGATGTTGATACTAGTCAGCTGAGGAAGAGACATCCTCACCTGCAAGGCTGATGTGGTGGGTTTTGAAGCCATGTGGTGATGCCAACAGCAAGCTCCAGGCATAAGGCTACCGGGCAGGAGAAAGAATGGGTTAGAAGACAGGTTGTATCCTCAGGGTGATCTGTAACTGGCTAAGCAAGAGGATTCACCAAAATGGGAGGGAAGATTTGCACTTTTATTGGTTTGTTTGCTGCTGGGGTGTCCCTGGGGAGTGCAGTATTTTCGCAGCTACAGCAAAGGAGGTGTATAAAAGGGGTTAGTCTAAACAGGTGGCAAGAACCACAGAGGAGTTTGACTGATGGCCTAAATGTTTTCAGTAGAACAAGTAAAGAGAAAAGGTATCTAAAACTTCCTCCACCACCCTGATGATCCTATTTTTTTTGTTGTTTGTTTCTTTTAGGTGAAGAGTGAAGGCCCCAAACTGGTGCCCTTCTTTAAAGCCACTTGTGTCTATTTTGTCCTCTGGCTGCCAACTTCCAGCCCCTCCTGGTTCAGTGCCCTCATCAAATGTCTGCCCATCTTCTGCCTGTGGGTTTTCCTTCTGGCTCATGGAATTAACTTCTTAGTGTCACACCGGAGCGCCAGCCGCATCCTAGCGGGACTCATATTCTCGGCAGTGGGAGACGCCTTTCTCATCTGGCAGGAGCAGGGCTACTTCATTCATGGTGAGTGCAGTGTCAGTCCTAAAGGGATGCCACAGTGTCCAGCTGTTACCCTCTTTAGTAATGAGTTGCTGGGCCACATGTTTTGTTTATTCATGTACAGCTTAAGCCCCTGGGCAGTGGGAAACACTCATCCCTTGACTAAAATCCATCATGGCTAGAAGAGTCACAACATGGATGAGTCTTTCTCTTGAGCTTCTCTTGAGGTTAGAGAGGTTGGGGCAGGTTTGGTTTCCCAGCATGTAGTCACGGCAATTCAACTGGTTGGAGCTGGGAAGGTGGCGTGGGTAGAATCCCTGGGGAAGGGAAGGGTATGCTTATGGCACCTGGCAGGTCCCATGAAGCTACAGGAAGTATCTACCTCCTATCACTCTGCAGAGAGATCTGTCGGCCCTTTGCTACAAGGATCAGAAACAGGACACAAGGTGCAAAGGGAGAGGACCCTTATGTTTTGATAGACAAGCCCGTAGCCTGGGGGAGGTGTTTAAGTGGATGCTAGAAACCAAAGCATCATAAATCTTGTCCTAATTGCAGGTTCATCAGTATGAATCATGCAGCCTGTTGTACAAGCCATGTCTGTTTTGCAAGACATGTAAATTATGGGGAATCAAGGACAAACCTTACCACAGTGACCTGTTTTCTCTACAATAAGATCCACATCTCTCAGAGTAAAACAAGCTTGTGAATTTGCAGACTAGAACATAATGATTTAGATTAATCACTTAAAGCCACGTTGAACCTGCCTGCAGCAGCACTCCCCTGGCCTTGAACTGTCACAAGAAATCATCAGCAGTTGAGTCCTTCACTGAACTGACTGGTGGGGTTTCTGAAGTTAATTTAGCCAGCACAGGGATCTCATTTAACACCCACCATTAACCGGCTGCTGCGACTGTCCCACTGGAAAATGGGATGAGACGAGGGAACTTTTCTGACTTGTGCTGTTGTCAGCTCTGAAAGTCAAAGGCTTATTTTTTCCCCCTCTCATAAGGTCAATATTTAGTTTTATTCTGTGATTCCCACAAGCTCTTTCTTTATGAGAGGGAAGTGTGTGCAATGCCAGATATGAAAGGCCGAATGCTCTGAATCTGGTTTTAATCCTGCTTCCCAAGGGCTTATCCCAATCTCATTAAAAGTTCATGTAAAAATTTTTACTGATTTTGGTGGGGTTTAGATTAGGCCCCGAGGACTGGACCTATCTGGCTGAACCTTGGGCATGTTTCTGAGGAGCTCCGGCCTTCTCTTGGGGTGCCATCCCCTCTGTGCTGAGTGTTGGCATTCCCACTCATGGGCCTCCTCCTAACAGGAGTACCCAGCTCAGTGCATGTCGCCTCAGCCCCACTGCTTGTGCTTCTGTTTTGCCTCCTGGAGTTGCTCCTTAAGCTGTGGTTTGGAAAACATTCAAGGCCCGATTCTCCCCATGACTGTTTTTGTACATGGACTGTTCTGAGCTTCTCCATTCCCACGTAGCTGGGATATCTCTGAGTTCCCTCTCCTATTTAGTGCTAGAGGAAGGTCAACCAGTCACAGCAACTCAGTATCTGGTTAATGTGTTTTAATCTTCAAGTAAATTGGATTTTTGACCTTAGTCTCACAACTGAGAAGTGTTTCTTTGTGGGTTCAGACATATTTTCCTTCTTAAGGAAAAGAAAAGCTCTCTTGGAGCATTTTGAAAATCTCGGCCTTCATCCTGGCTGTCTCCTGCCTGCCTCAGCCCATACTCATCCAAGCTACCATCTTCCAGAGTGAAGCGTTAACATTTACGTTTCACCTGTTAGCAAATATAGCGCACCACCCCACCTTATCCTTCACTTCTTCTGCAAAATGTGCTTTCTCCTGTTTAAAACTCAGCAGGCTGCTGTTCCTGCCGACTGACTATAGTCAACCTTTTGACATCATTGTGGGAATTTGAAATTTCAGGAGAATAAGAGGAAATACTAGATAAAAATGTATTTTCTGTTCAATTTCTACATCTTTCAGGCTGAAAAAAAAAAGGGTTGGGAACTGAGCTGATTTGAATAGCTTTTGAGACAATGAGTTTATAAAAGGACATTTGTTCATTACTTTATAGGGAAGTGACAGCCTGTGAACCTGCTCCTGGTACACTTGACTATTTTTCATTTTTGCTGTTTTGGTCCACTAATAACATGCTATTTTCTGACTAGTGTCTTACTGCATGTAGAAGACACTTTATGGTGTGAACATCCACCTCCTTTGATAGCAGGCACTTAGAAACAATTTATGCATTTGGTGAAGAAGACAGGGACTAAGAAAAAGGACTGTTGTCAGCCTGAGGGGAAACTCCAGGGGCATAGAGGGGGAAGGAAGCGGACAGAGAAGAGAAGGGCTGATCTGCCTGATGTGGTTGGGAGGGCTGAGCCAAAGGCTGAGAAATGCAGAAACAGAAATGCACCCCCCTCCCTGTGCAGCCGTCCCAGGTTTCCCCAGTTCCTGGCTTGATTTGTGGGCATTGAATCAGCAAACCTGGGAGCTGACTCTCTTGTTTGTGACCAGCCTCACCACATATCACAAAACTCCTCCTGCCTTTCCGGACTTCTGCTTGGCTGACACATCCTGTCCTCCTCTCCTGCTCCTCGTTTCCAGCTGCCTGCATGAAGGACAACACATACTTCGGTTCCCCATCCCAGAACTCTCCCTATAATGCTGTTGAAGGAAAAACCACTCCTCACTGCTAGGGCGAAGTAACCTCCTTCTCCTTACGGCCCCCAAGGGTTCTAACCTTGCCTGCACTATAATGCTATGAACAGCTCTTGTCCTAAATCCCTCCTCAGTTCCCTTAGTGCTGTGCCCAATAACTCTGTGAAACATCAACTTCTCATTGCCTTTCTTTGCGTGTCTCTTTCTTCCTCTTCACACTGTCCATTTTCTCCAGCCTCACCTTGCAGACCAGATCCCCACTAGCCCCCTCCCTCTCTTATCCCACCATGGCTGAGCTTTCAGTGGATGTCCAGTCTGGTCCTCCTCAAAGGCAGGGAGACACTTAGCTTTCTTTGAGCTGCCTCAACACAAAAGTATTAGTATGAAGAAATTTCTGCTAGCAGCAGGTTTTAGTGGCTGCCCTTTACACCACAGCATCATGCTTTAAATGTAAACAAGTGTCCTGCTGGGGGACTCAGCTTCCCAGATCCTTTTCTCCATTTCATGCTTTAGAGCTGCATGAAAACTTCCAGCTACTCTAATAACCTTGCCAGGATAAAGTGGGACAGCCTGCAGCTGCACCATGTATGGATCTGGAAACCAGAGGACCAGAGGAGCTGGACTCAGTTTGGGGCCCATTGTCTACAATTGGCATGACAATTAGTAGTCAGCAGCTGTACCAACACATTGTGACATTTTTTGTCAAATGGATTAGTGGCAAGTGAATAACGTATAGGCAGTACCTTCCAACACCCACATCTGGCATTTCTCAGGGGTGTTGCATTTCAAAGGGAAGCTGGCGTTTTATTTTCACTGATTGATTCCAGATAAGGTTCATCTGAATCCTGCAAATAGCCATAAAATTGTTGGCACATCACATTGGTGCAGCCCCTGAAATATGCCAGCTGCTTCTTTCCAGCTTAGGTTTCTCCTAGCTATGGGCAGAGATGGAGCAGAAGCCAGATTTAGTCCCTGAGTGCCTTTGGGTTTCTGGCTAAATACGGTCAGGCTTTGTGTCTGGGTTTGGAAGGATCGGTATCTTTTTTTGCATTTTGTTCCTACACTGCTCTGATTCCAGCCTTCCTGTTCCCCACGTGACCTATGAGCAAAACACTTTGGGTAGTTAGAGGGGATGATCTTTGGTCTGCCTTGCCCCCACCCTTCTGTCCAAAGCAGGGGAGGAGGAACCACTTGAAAAACAAGCTTTGTTCCTTCTGCAGCAACTCAGTTCACCTGGCCTCTCAGCAAAAAGGCTTGCATCACAACAGAGTTCTACTTGGCTGCAGTTGTAGATGCGCTGGGGCTTTGACTTAGGGCAGGAGCTTGGTGCTAAGGCTGATCTCCTATGCAGAAGTTTCTGTATTAAAATGGTCCCAGGTGATCAGTATGGTTCCTGCTGAAACTGTTAAGGGTTGTAACACTGCAAGGACATCTAAGCCTGTGCTTGTTGTGGTATTTTTAAAACCCAGTATAGCCAAGTGTTTTCTTCTGCTACCAACTGCCAGTCACTGAAGAAAGGTCACAGTTGCTATGTCAATGCCTCTTTACAGGTCTGCTGATGTTTGCCATCACACACATCCTGTACTCTTCAGCCTTCGGCATGAAGCCTTTGGACCTCAAAGCCGGCTTGTTGATGGGCCTTGTTTCCAGTTCCTGTTATGCCTTCCTGTACTCCTACCTCTCAGGCCCATTCACCTACCTGGTAGCTGTCTACATCGCCTTGATTGGCTTCATGGGCTGGCGAGCAGTCGCCGGTGTGCAGCTGTGCAACGACCTCTGGACATGGACCAAGCTCTCGGCCTGCATCGGCGCGATGCTGTTCATGGTGTCAGATCTGACCATTGCACTTAACAAGTTCTGCTTTCCTGTGCCCTACTCGCGCTTCATCATCATGGCTACTTACTATGCAGCCCAAATGCTTATTGCACTGTCAGCTGTAGAGAGCAGAGATGAAGAGGACTTCAGAAAGAGAAGCTAGGTGGAGTGCCAATAGTCTGTGAACAATGTGGGTTATATCTCAGGTGCTGTAGCTGCATTCACCCCTGAGAGAGATCTCCATTTCTCTAGGCACATTGGTGATGTTGATTTTGCTTCTTTGAAGCGTTACCTTTGGGGCTTTTTTTTCAATGGCTTTCTCTGAATACAGCTTACTTCAGTGTGGAGTCCACATCAGAAAGCTTAGACTGTCCCTGCAGTAGCTACTCATTCAACTTTTCCTCCTTGGAAGTGCGGTACTACTGCATTTTACTTGTTAGTCTTGAAACTGATGCTGAATGTCTGGGAAGAAGAGGGCTGATGGAAAGGAGGTTTGGCCATGCACTGTGCTAGAAGACTTGCTTTCAATAGTAGGCAGACAGGCACAGATGTCTGCTAAAGTCATAGGTAAAAATGAATTTAACCCATGTTTGTCTTTTTTTGTGCATTACAAACTTAGTACACAAACTGGAGCTATTGCCTCTGCTGAAAGGAACCCTGGAGGTGGAGTAAAAACAGAAAATCCAGATGAGGTCTGAGCTTTGGAGTCGGTGACAGCATGTGGGGCAGCCCCCAGCAGAACCAGAATGAAAGCAAAACGCCAAGCAGAGAGCACAGAGCAAGAGGTGCGCTGACATGCAGTGCTGTGTGCTTTGATCGCGGCTGATCACTGCTCCAGGGTAGGTCTGTAAGTGCCTGTCAGCATTGCCATGTGTTCCAGAACTAGGAGTTTGGTGGGATTTCGGGGACTTCTAAGTAGCCAGGCCAGTGCGTTCTCCCCTGCCATGTGTGTGCAGTTGCACGCTGCCTGCAGCCACCAGTGACAGCTGACATGACATGGGCACGTGAGGAACTTTGGTTTTTACATGTGTCATACTAATGTATGTCCTAATTGTCCTTAGTATGGCAGACAGGAATCTAACCTTTATGCCTTTCTTCCTCAGTATCCTAACAAATAATATTCCATATACTCATTAAGCATTACAGTTCTGCTGTTTGCAGTATCTCTTAAATCTTTGTGTGAGCATTTCCCGTGGTCAAGGCCCTGATTTTAGATGTAGATTGTTGTTGTGTTTTGCCAGCTGGTGGTAAACGATCATCTTTGCACCACTTGTTTTTAGAAAGCCCCTTTTCAGCAGAGCTTCCTGAAAAGCACTGTCCTGTGTGTTCAGAGTGCCTGCTGCTTCCTTCTCAAACTCACATGGACACAGTGAGAGTGTGAGAGCCATCAGGGCTGGGAAAGCCTGTTTAATTCTGATGCAGATTCTTTGGTTGGTTTGTCTGCCCATCTGCTGAAGCAGGATTACTTCTGACTTCAGACTTTTAAAAAGAATAGGAAGAGGTTGCCCTGATTTTTGTCCAAGTTCATTTGTGATCGTATGTATATTTTTCCTCTTATTTAGGATATCTAACAGCAAGCTCTGTTTCTGTTTGAAACTATCATCTTGAATGTGCTTCTTCCTTCTGTCTGTCGTACTGCTGCTCCCATGAGCTGAGATACTTCCCCAATGGCTTGTTTTAAGAGACGAGCGCACTCAGGTGTGCAAAGGAAGCTTGCTGAGGGTTTCTGCACCTCTTCAAACCTACAATCAAAAAAGACTGCACAACTGAAACCTATGCATGCCCCAACAACCCTCGGACACATTCACAGTAGGGGCAGCCCTCCAGAACCAGCCTCGTGGGCTGAAAATCACCGCGGTCTCCATACCTAGCGTGCCCAGACCATTCCAGGCGAAAGCCTGGCAACGAGTCCCTGGCACAGTCGGCAGAGAAGGAATTCCTCTTTGCGAGGAGTGCAGCAGGGTCAGGGGGCAGCTGAGGCTACCAACCCGCTAGCTTTTCCCTTGGCGTTGAGAGGTGCTAAAGTGGGTCTCCTGCTCCTCCCCAGCCTCGTGTGGTGGGACTGAGTGCGGAATAGGCATTACCTCCCCATGACTTCTGCATCAGTGCATATGCAGCCAGTATTACGAAAATCTAGGTTAACCGTCCTGACCCCATGGAGTCATCTGCTGCTTTTCAGACAGAGATCAGAGAGGTCAGCTGCATTATTGAGAGGGAAAGCATTGTAAATAGCACAGCCCCATGTAATCTCTTCCCTTTAATGCTCTTGTGTAATATTGTCAGCATTCATTCACTGGCACACTGGGGCCTGTCTGGAGTAAACTGCTAAGGGAATTTAGAGCCATAAAACATCTTCATTCATCAGCATTGCTTATCTCCTGGCCAGAGCTTGAACCCTGCAGTGTAGCTCTCTGCGGATGTCACCTGCTGTTACTCAGCGTGATTGTTTGCAAATCTCTTCCTGCAACAGACTGACCCAGCTAAAAGGAAATCTAAGCATTTGGGGTGAACCTCACTGTCCTCCCAGCATGTCATCAAACAGCACATTTCAGTCTGATTTACAGTTCCTTGTCATGGGTCAGTCCAGCACACTCGGTCCTTAGTTGGCAGTTCTTCAGAGGAGCCCCCCACACCCCGAGCTTCCCTTTGCTTTGAGGAAAATACCTGTGTGATTTAAATTTATTTAAATTTTTTTTTTATTTTTTATTTTATTTAAAAGTTGGAATTTATATTATCTCTTTCTTCCCCTCTAGAAATGTGTAGCCTTCAACGTCCTGAAGATGGCCAATTTGCTTTTCTGTGTGCTTTTTCATTGTGGTTTGCTTTGTTATCCTGCTCCATCAGCCACTGGATGTTTACAGAAAAGGATCTTTTCAGTGTTATTAGGAGGTGCAGTTTCTAGTGGCAGAAGTCTCTGGATGGTGGTAGCTGGGACAGCAGAAACATGTGCAGCCCAAGTGGGCTGTTGTTCTCTTGCTGTCCCCTCACCTGGAGCGGACTGGAACGCATCTTGGCCAGCCATGCTGGCTCCATCCCAGTGCTGCAATGGCTTCAGCTTTTCCCAGGAACGTGAGGCAGAACCCTCAGCATACAAAGTCAGGGAGAGTTCTGGCTGGCTCAGTGGTATGCCAGTGAAGGCTCTCAATTGTCAAAATCTCTCTCCTGCTCTGCATTCCTCCTTTTAATCCATATTACTTGAATAAGACCATTTTCCTGGAGGCTCCTTCCTGCTGGGAAGAAACCAGCTGCTGCAGACACTGATTTGACACAATTCTTAGTTTCATGAACCCTAAGAAACACTAAGCAGTTGCTGACAATCTGTTAAATATCTTTTCCTGGGATTAAAACTGTTCCCTCAACCCCAGCGAGGGCAATCTTCACTTTGAAAGGGAGCAAACCTTCCCCAAGAAGTGGGAATTACATGACTGTCTGTGGCACTGCCTTTGAGGACCTTCTTGTTGTCCCTTTGCACTGTAAAACTGCGAGGTTTGATCCATTCTTCTCCTTTTCAGAGGTACAGTCTTTGAGAAGCACCCTGTCTTTGGCCCAGTGACATTACAGAGGGAACGAAGCACCCCAGTGATGTAGCGTGCCTGGCCCCAGCAGTATCAGCTCCTTTGCTTGCTAAGTACAGAAGCTTTCTTTTCACACTGCTGTATTCAAACACCACTCTGCAATGAGGTTACACACATGGTCTGATTACCTTTGCTCTCTTTCCTTTCTGTAGTTATCACCTTCCTGGAGATCCTTTGGCTCCTTATTTGGACATATAAACCATGTAGCACATTTATTTCTTGTATTTCTTTCTGTAGATAGATCCTCCTTACACAGAACTCCCAATGAAGTCAAAGAAGCAATGCTAATTGCAAATGGTTTTTAAATGCTAGCAAAGCTTCTGGGCTGTGCCAGTCACACTGATGTCATCAGGGTGAAGCTGGTGTAGGAATGGCGGGTTGGAAGAACAAAGCCAGAGGATTTTAACAGCTTTACTCCTACTCTACCAAGAAAACTGTATTCGTGCTTAATACCTGGCTTCTTACTTCTCCATACTGAGGCAACTCTAAGACCGATTGGTTTAAGAATTACTCTAACATGGCTAGATTCTAGATTGCTGAAGGTTTCACGTTGTAATCAGTGGAGGTAATCTACATATTTTTACACAAATATATAAAATTCCTAGGACAAACTTTGCAGAATTTTGTAGCGGATCTTCAAAGTTTTCCAGGCGCATAGTTTGACACTAACACCTGTTTGTTTTCAGCTTTCTATCATGGTAATTTTTGGAGATGTTCTGGAAAAAGCAGATCAAAGCAAACAGCAACTGTAAAGCGCAGTGGCAGGTGCCTCTTTCTCTTTGCTTCATCTCTGGATGCAGACAGGGGCTCTTTTAAGCAGAGGCATCATAACCGTGTTCTTGGAAGAGGATGGGAAGTTGCTGACTTCTCATGACAGAAGTCCTTCTGGGTACTTCTCCTGCCTTTTATCCATGGTTGCTCCTTTTGTGGCCTTGGGTAAGTCACTTAAATTTTCTGGGGCCAGGTCCTCATCTGGTGTAAAAAGGCACAAGTGTCTGAGGGCCAGTGCTATGCCAAGTTACAACAGCAGAGGACCAGGCCCTCACCCCATTTCTAAGAGAGGATATTAGCACTTACCTACCTCACAAGGATGCTGTGAGGATTAATGCTCATACAGCACTTCAAAGATGTAAAGCGCTATATAATTCCCAAGTATTATTCTACCTTAGTGTTAAAAATGCTTTTAGGGATCTGCAGGACTTCTCTTAAAGCATGTGAATGTGTGACTGCCTTTTCAATTTGCATCAGATGGAAAGCAAACGCAAAATATTTATTCATACTGGTTAACAGGATGGGCTCAGCTGCACTCGAGCTCTGAGGAGGTTTTAGCTTAAAAGTCTGAACTCTGATTTCACTTTTGAAAATGGTTTTTAGTTCTTCTAAAAGCCTCAACCAAATTCTTAGATTTGAACCTTGCAGCCTGACTGTTAGCTAGAATAAATCTAATCCAGCCAAAACACAGTGCTGTCACAGTCCACTATGGCTGTTGAAAATACTGGAACAGAAAATGAAGGCATTCTGTTCAACCTTCATTCTGCAGAAGGTCAGCTAGGTTTCATGGGACAACTTGCAAAGGGATGTTTAATTTCTGTGATTGTGAGGTTTACTGGCTTTAAAATCGGCAGAGAGGGAAGGCCTTAATGGAATCAATAAGGTTGGCACATACTTACTGAATTGCTTCCTTTTCACCTGAATCAAAGAAACAGCAGGTTCTGTAGCAATGGAAGTGCTTGTACCACCAGTCCTAGTGCCCAGAACAAAAGCTGATCTAGAAACACAGTTCTAAACCATCACCATGTTCTCAACTAGTATAAAACTCTCCCGGTTCACTGATTTCACATCTGGACCACAGCTAGAAACTACTTAGTTCTGGTAGCACTAGCTGCTGTACAAACACAAATGAAGGCAAGGAATTCCTCACACCAAGGAACGTGAGCTGTGCACATGTGAAATGGACCACGATTTTGAAGCAGCTGCAGTAAAATCTTATCTTAATATGAACTCAAAAGCAAACACAATGCAAATTTTTGTGGTTTCTTTAATATGTTTGATGGGTTTTAGTTTTCTTAGTTTGGAGGAAATTTTCTTAATGTTATTTTATTTTTGCTCTTATTGTAAAGAATAAAAATATACAACTCTACAAAGACTACAAATGAAAAAAGGTGGCCAGTTGGCAGGAATGCCAAAACTTCTGTGGCTTGTATTGTTTCTGTGGTGACACTATGCTGCTGTAGGATGAGCCACGGGAGTGGTGTGGTGGCTCAACAGCAAGGCTAAAGCACAAGGCCAGTCTCATATAAGAGGGATGCAGGGGTTGAGCACCAAGACTGCAGTGGGAGCATGACTGGGCCAATTCAGATCAGTCAAAAGTCAGAGAGAGCACCTGGAAGTAAAAGAAACCTTTTCCTGACAGATTAAAAGCAAGAAAACAAAGCCAGCCCGTTGGGTGACGGTGCTGAATCAGTACAAACACACAGATCTAGACCTTGCTCGTGCAAGCTCCTGCTGGACCAAGCCTTGCTCCCAGTTCACCTGGGGAGGCTTGCTCCAGGTGCAGTGCTGGCAGGGTCGGGCCAGCAGAACCTGACGCTCTATTAAATAAAACTTCAAAAATTAGAAAACAAACAAAAAAACAGGAAGGGAAAAGCAAATGCCATTGGGTAAGTGGTAGTTCTGCCTGGTTGAGGCTGCAGACTGGCTGGTCTGTCCTGAACACTAATCTCCACGTCTTGTAGCCATGCAAGCCTCTTGCTCCAGCCCCTCTCCCACGCATTCCAGGCAGAGTGCACTGAAAGATGTGACTGAAGCAGCTGCTCTCCCTCGGGGAGTCAAGCATTTTGCCACGTCTGAAAGTCTCTAGCACTTACTTCCTTTACCGTGATTGTAAAGGTCACCACAGGCAGTATGGCCACTTGATCTGGGATCCTTTCTTAACACATTTTTATGCTGATTTTACTATTTTAATTCTTTGTTTGGAATGTATTTTTTTTCTCATTTCTTCTGTGTGTAACAGCAATTAAAAATATTAATTTACTGGGTATTTTTACTGTGCAGATACAGTGTCTCCTTGCTCATTTTCTGTTTCTGTGACAGTTTCAGCATGGAGTATGTATCCAAATGAACCTCTGCGGTGGGCAGTTTTCTGCCACTGTTAGGCCCGTTGGTCGTGTGGCTCTGCCCTGGAGCTACACAGCACCCCACTAAAGCAAACTGACACTGTCACTGCCGGCTACAGTGTTCCTGCCTGAGGAACCCTGAAACACAGCCACATGCACCCCACAGAGCACATCCAGCACAAACAGACTGGACACCACTGCGAGGATGGCACCTGGCTTGTGTTACAACATGTCCCGGGTGCCCTGGGATGCAGAGCCCTGAAGCACACTCGCCCCTTGCTGCTACAGCCTGTCCTGCATACAACGGCCATTTGTCCATACTTCCAGGGAGAAGGCAGCTTGCTGCAAAGGATTGCTCCGGGAAGGCTGCTCGCTGCCCAGAAATCCCAGACAAATGGCCAAGTCTCTCTTCCCCTCGGCCCCAGCAAAATTTCCAAGAGGAAAAAGTTGGACATTTTTCTCTGGTTGGGGATCTGATGCCAGTTTCTTCAGCTGTTTGATGCAGTGGCACAGATATTTGGTTTCATTAATCCTGAACCAGGCCATCTGTCACCAGTGGAACAGGTTTCAAGGTTCCATAGAAACAGAGTGTGTAACTGCGCACAGTCCATTAAATGGATCTGCCCACAGGCTTATCAGACACTCCTTCATACTCCCCTTCTGAAATGCAGTATGAGAATGAATCAGTACCTGGGAGAAATACTACCAAATTCTTTTCAAAGCAGCCTAAAAGGGTTAACAACAGGGTGCTTCTTTCCTCTTTCTTTAATTTGACCTTTTACAATTCCTTTGAAAAACTTAGAGGCCTGCTGGGAAGAGCATCCTGTTTCCTCACTCCTCCTTCCTAGCTCCAGATGGAACAAAGGTAGCAAAATATTCTCAGACTGAGCGTGTGTCTGGCTGGCCACTGCTATGGTTTTATTCCACAGCTGGCTCATGGAAATATTCACTCTAAATTAAAAGAGCCAGCACCAATATATGTATATGTGTATTTATCTATCTGTCAATCTGTTGATCCTTCAATGGTTCAGATATTCTGTAATTCCTTATCTAGTCTTGGCCACCAGCAGTGAAGTTCCTGGAACCTTCCAGATCTCAAGTTTTACCTTCTATGGCTAGCTCTTTTACAAAGTGGCTCCCTCATTTGCAAAGCTGCAGACTGTATTTGCTTTCTTGGTATTGCAAGGATCTAAGTACTTCAGATTTATGGCTTACTCTATGTTTGTATACAATCTGACTTAATGAAGCCTAGATCATCATGGAGGTCCTGCTGGGCTACCTGGGGACATGGAGACAGAACCCAAGTCCCCTCTTGAACTCAGAAATAGGATTCTCTTTGACCAGTGTGGAAGCAAAATGATACATAGAAGAGAGAATCACAATCTTTGGCTCCTTTTATTACCATTAAGACACATTACTAGATGGTATTAGAAATACCACCTTTAACATCCACCCTGCTGTCTGAAACCACTTAGAGAGAGGGAAGACGAAAACATCAGAAACACCCCTGCTAAGCAGAAGCCCCACTCTACCACCTGGTTTAACCAACCATTACAAAAGCCAAGGGCAGTTGCATTTTGAGCCACACAAAGTATGCAGCCACAGCAATGCTGTTCTGCATGCTGGACCAGGCAGAGCTAGTTCCACTAATTACATCTTGTGTTTTGACTTCCGCAAACTTTCTGTCACTGTGTCCAGGAGGTTTGTATCATCTTTTTCTTAAGAAATAAAAAAATTAAAAAAGGAGTAAGTGCCATAATTGCGGCAACAAACCCTATGTTTTAAGTGCAAGTCTCACACAACATTCTGGCTAAAAAGCTTTATAAAGCTTTCTGCTGTATAAAGGAAAGAGCTGTCTGGTCACAGTTTTCGTAGGAAGTGAACGGTTCAAAGTTAGAGAGTTCTCATTTTTATTCTCATTTCCCCTTGTTCAGTTCATCTCTGTTCCAAATAATTCACTTTGGGTCTAACAGGCTTTGTGTTCTTTGCAACCTGCCACCTCCCAGTCTAACGAAAATGATATTCACCCCTTCTGAGCTACAACAGCAGGGAAGATGATGCTGTGTGTCATAGAGGTGGAGCAATGCCCTATTTGGTTTTGCAAATATTAAGAAAAAGGCTAAAGCTGAAAACATGGCCAAGCAGAAGACTGCAAGCATCCTTCCTTAAAGTAGAGAGGCAGAAGAGCATACATTAAGAGGAGTGGAGAGAGGTGTGTGAGAAACGGAGGTTTAGCTCCCTTGCAATCAGCATAGAAATCAGCAACTGAGACTCCTGCACAACTATTTGAATCAGTGAATTTGCTCATCACTCCTTAGTCCTTTACCCTTCGACAGCCTGTCACCAGGTAAAGACCACCGAAAGTCTCTGACAAAAAAAATCCCTAAACAAAGTGTTTCAAGTCCTGGTCTGAAAGAGCTCCCAGCCTAACAAAGAGGGATTTCACAGGAGGTACGATGTTCTCCAGCCTACAGTACCTGACTCCAGGCAGTACCTACCCCTCTTCCAAAACTAAAATCAGCAAGAATATAGTTCCCAAGATCTAAAATAAATCTGCAGTTAAGCTCAATTTGAAGTGAAGTCCTTATCTCCAAAAGTCCGTTTTACAGCCTCTCATTCTGACTTCTGCTTTCCCACCTCACTCAACTGCAAATAGGCCAAACAGCAGAGAGACCCTCTCAAGAGACTGCCCAGGTCAAGGTAAGGAAAAGCCTGAGGAGGCCTCAGAAATAGGCTCCCATTAAGGAATCGGAATATAAATTAGTACCTCACCCACACAGTGCTTTTGCAAGCCTTGTTCCTTAGCACGCTCTGCTTGTAAACAGGTTGCTTTGAATACCTTTGAAGAGGTATGTTGCTACTGTAACAGTCCTTACCTCAACAAGCTCTGTGTGGGAAGGCAGAAGGTAAGTCTTACCCAGCAATCAGATCTCTGAGGGGATAGAAAGCTGTTCTTGTGCCCCTCAGGCCTGCCTGCGCTCCCTGAACCTGGGTGAGCCGCGCTGCCAGGGCTCCTCTTGCGTCAGCCTGGCTGGCAGTGATGCCAGGCCAGGGAAACCTCCCTCTGATTTTAGGGACTAGGAAAGTGTCCTCCAGCTGTGGCTTGGAACTGTGGCTTCAGGGAGGGGTGTATCAGGGAGTGCAGGAAGTGGGAGACCCAAGAACACCAGGAATGCTTTCTGTCTTTTAGGTGGGCAGTGCCTGGCTTCAGTGAAAAAAGTGTTGCATGTATCCTACACACAAAGACAGAAGAGTTTGCTTGAAAATCAGAGCAGTAAACCAGCGTGTTACATCCTTTCCCTCCGCTGACCCACACTGAGCTACTTCCACATTAGCAGAGAGAACCAAACCCTGGGGGGAGCTCAGCAGTTGTCAGCAGGCTGTCCAGAAGCAATGATCACAGACAAAAATAACCTTAAAAGATCTTTCCAAATATAATCCCTTGTTATTGGTGCTGTATCAGTTTCATTTCAAGTTGTGCCTGGCAGTGTCTCTCTCTTGTTCCCTTTAAGAGAACACCAACAGGTCCTGAGGCACCAGGGCCTTTCTCTAGAAAGGGAGAATGGGGGAAATGTACTTCAGTGTCATGACAGACAAAAGGATGGAGAATTCTTGCTCTCATATGTTTAACCTTGAAGGCTCCCTAGTTAATCAGTCATAAGCAGGGTGAGCTTACCAGGGGCTGATGAAACTCACAGGACACAGCTGTTTCAAGGCACTGCTGTACATATTGTAAGACCACTCTGCAAGCTCTAAGTTTGGGCATGGTGACATGGGGAAACGATGTGTGGGTCGTGGGTTACTGTTAGTAAAACCTCATCCATGCACCTGGAAGCGCTCAGTCTCACAGGACCAATTTGAGCCAGCTGGAACCAAGCTGTGCATAACAACCTGACTTAAAACTTCACTGGGTGCTTCTGGCATCAAACAAAAACAGAGAAGGGAGAGGGGAATATGAAATGTCTGATTTTCTTCCTTTTTGTGTCTTGGAAATTTTTATCAGCTTTCATACAATGTTGGCAAAATCCTGCTATTTCATAAAGGAAGAGAACAGATTTACCCACTGCAGTGCCTGTAGTATTTGCAAAAAAAGCACGAAACTGTTGTCAGAATGCATCAGCTGACTGTTTGGAGGTGCGAAGTATGTGATAGGTGCAGGACAAGCCTGGTTAGGGACTGAAAAATGGCCATATTTGCTTTTGAGCCATCTAGGGAATTCATGAGACCTGCTAACCAAAATATGCCATTTTAAGGGACTCAGTACTGCCTTCAAGCAACTGAAGACAAATCTCAGTGACTTCAGAGAAAGACAGAGTTAGGCAGCTTGGATAAGAAGGTAAGTTCTTACAATGTGGCCCTTGCAGCTCCAGTTGCAGTAACTACAGACCAAGCAATCTCTTCTGTGGGACAAGGATTAGAACCAAACTGTCCCAGAGAAGTGTGAACAACAATGCCAGTCCCAGTAAGTGCACTTGCCCTGGAAAATAGCAGGGTGTAAACCACACTCAGAGACATTAAATCTATGGTTATTCAACCTGGAGGGAATCACCCCCAACAAATCACAGTGGCTGCAGATCTGACTTACCACAGATGATCACCTTGCAGCTGCAAGTTGTAGGGATCATAAGCACACGGATGCTACTTGTTGAGTTGAACCATAACTTAGACTTGGATTTGATGCTGATATTGCCCTTGTACAGGGTCCCTGTTGGGTGGGGGTTGAGGGTGAAAGCACAGCTCAAGGCACAGTCATTGCCATGACTCATACTGTGGTTCTTCAGTGGGGTGATGAAACGGGAAGCACAGTCCTTCCTGGGATACTCCTTCATCTTGAAGTCAAAACACTGCGAGGACAAAGTCACTATGGGCTGCTTCACGCTGCACTCTCTGTTGTACATGCAAACGTGCAAACACAGAGCCAGCACCAAGACAGGGCCTTCTCCTGCACGAGCACAAATCCAAAGAGCTTGGGTATGACATTTCATGACCTGGGCCTTCTTTTCCACCAGGGAAAACTCGGGGAGGAGGGAGAATGAACAATATGCCACGTTACCCGCATCAGCTGACCAGCGTACCTATCTCACATGTAAACAAATACAAACTGAAAAGCAAGAGAGGAAGGAATCAGAAATCTCATTCTCCCAATAGTCTTCTATGCAACTGTAAGCAAGCAATTAATTTCTTTGTTTCTTGATCTGTAAATAAGGTGTCAGGTTTTTGCTCCATGGGGATATTTCGATGCCTTCTCTCACTAATGCCATTAAACTGTAAAGTGCTTTTGGATATTTGGCTCCCAAGGCACTTTAGAAATGCATGATTAAATTACACCCAATTATAAACCAAAGCAGGTGATCTTGTAAAGAAAGGCTTATTGCTTTGCTGGCATTGCTCTGAGGCATTAATAGTCTACAGAATGCTCTGGGGAATCAAGGGGAACTGCATGTGCAATTTAATTTCCATTGTCCACTGCAAGTCTTCCATTTTCAGCCTGTATTTAAACACATTTCTTGGTCTTTATTATCTCCTTTTTCATTGGCATGGGGTCCCATCAGGTAAATCCACAGGATCCTAAAAGTAGCACTATATGACAAAATTCTCTTATGAGACCACCTTCTCAGAAAACAGCTGTATCTCCTCATCCTTCAGAGTTTTTCTACCATCTCTCAGGTTTGTGCAAATAAACCTTGTGACTTGCCATTTATAATGAAGAATAGGAAAACAATTCACATCTGCTTGTGTCCTGCTGTCCTGCCTGAAGACAGGGAGGCTGTTATCAAGGGAATGTACTGCAAGGCACAACCAACCTAGCTTTTCCTCCACTTACTACTCTTTTATATTTGCCTACACACACAGAAGTTACTGTAGTTATTTTACATTCTGTAAGATCCAGGCCTAGAGTACTTCCATACAAGAACATGACTGCAGCCACATAACTGGAAGTGCTCTTTCTCAGCTGCACATGTAACTGAAGTAATATACCTATGGTCCAGTTACATCCATCAAGGAAGGCTGATTGTTAAATACAAATATGCAGTGTGACACTTGATTACTCAGTGTATTATTCTGTTGTTTTAATGTATTGCCCATTACTCTTAATGGGATTAGAACACTTGTAGCAGCATGTGGATAGGCTTCTGAAGAAATATATGCATATTCTGCTAATATATATTAATACAGAGTTTGTTTTATATTACTATATTGTTTATTACAACAGGCACAGGCCAAGCAAAAAAAAGAATGTCTTGTATCTCACTATTTAGAGTAACTGCATTCTGCTTTGCCCCAGACTGGGCAGAAGGATCACTTACCATTTTGATTTGATAAGCTGGGGCATGTTCAGTTTTGTTTGGGAGGAACTGCTAATGAGACACCCTTATTACTGATTAGGTCTGAACAGGGAGCAACTGAACAAAGGAGAAGGCGTTTACCTGACAGGATGACTTCTGAGTCTGAACAGGGAGCAACTGAACAAAGGAGAAGGCGTTTATCTGACGGGATGACTTCTGAGTGTTTAATTTAATGTGTTTTTTAGGGACAACTTATAGCTTCTGGCCCAGAAAGACTGTCACACAGTCTCCTACATGTGATAGATTTATTTGCTTTTCATTTAGGAAACAAATCCCAGTCAGACTGGAAATATGCTACAAGACAAACTACTTGTAACACCAATCTTTTGTTATGGTAATATCACCCTCTCTGCACATGGATGGCCCGTACTGTCTTGAGTTTAAATTTAAACAGCATCTGTATGAACTGCTATGTAATGCACTACACATATATGTAGTAAAAGGAAGCCTGGTGCTGAAGAGATTGTCATCAAAGGGATGGGATAGGACAGAAGGTATTTTTGTATATATTCCCCATGTGAGGACCTGAGATGCCAAATAGGTTAGTGATATACCTGAGGACACAAAGGCAGCCTGAGCCTAGCCCACAGTCTTGCATACAAGAGCACCCATCTTCCTCTGGCACTGTCATGAGTTTTTATCCTTACCTGTGTCTTTGGAGGTGTACCGCTGCTCCTGTGAATCCAGAGGGTCAGTGTCCTCAGTGCCATTGCAGGGAATGACTCAGAAGTATTTCCTCCCTGGGAGCAGACCTGTGACAGTGTACTTAGGGCTGTAGACCTTCTCTGAGGCTGTGAACCACATGGCGGTACTGACATCACATTTCAGGATACCATAATCAGTCTGCTAGTAGCCTTCCGCTTCTGAGCTGTGATTTAGGGTCACAGTGTTCAGGACTTCTTCAACCAGCTGCAGATTGGTGTGTGGTCAGGGGAAATCTAAGAATTAATGAGCACATTTTAGTATTGTTTGCTACCCTCCCTCTGCCCTTTTCTGAGGCAAAATTTTTCACTTCAGCTCCTCCCTTCCAAAGTCCTTGTGTGTCTGGGAGTACTTCTTTCCTTGATTTTCCTACCCTGAGGAACCTGAAGACCAATTTGCCATGCGCGTGTAATTCCCTTCTGATGAAAAAATAAGGCTGTTTGTTAGTTTTAAACAGCACTCTCTGAAAAGATGACAAGTACATAATATACTGCAAAGGTCTCTAACACCCAGCAGATCATTATAGTAATAGGAATCTCTCTAAGGAGCAAGCCAGCCTGCCTCCACTTGGCTGTCATAGACCCACTTGCAATGGAAATGATGTCACTAGACTGCTGAGGGGACACTGTGTTAGTGCTGTTACGGGGATTTCCCTGATCAAATAATGGCATGAAAAACAAGGCAGCATTTGGGGATGTCTGGAGCAATAACTGCTTCACCCTTTCCCTCCACATTGGACAGAGTGAGCAAAGCCCCAGCAGTACCTTCCTTATCCCTCAGCTCTGAACCATGCTGTTCCCCTGCGTGGCTCGGCTAACTGGCTCTGAGCTAGCGCAAAGGTGGGACTTGGGAAACAAGTGACAAGAGGTACAAAAATCCTTTCTGACCAGGGAATCTTTTGCCCCTTGAGTGGAACTATAACATTTTGGATCACTCCTGTGGCATTTTTTGGATAAGGGGTGCGTATGATTGGGAGCGTTTCTTTTTTTTCCAAGAAAAAACCCAACCTTCCCGACTCTAGTATTGATGCAGAAATTGTGTGAGATTTCCATCACCAGAGGAATACCTCCTGTCGATACCCAGAAGTGACTGAGATGCTCAAGTTTGCTCTATGCTGTCCCTGCAACTTGCATTTGAATGTTGTAAAGGGTTTCTCTGTAATTGTTTTTGAGGATGATCTGTTACAGGTCAGAAACAAATCGCTCGGTGCTGTGGATAAGAACTGGGAATGGTTCTTGCCCTCTCTCTTCTTGATATGCCTTCTTTTTGCCACAAATGTGCAGCTATAGCATTCTGCTTCCTGACTTGGGTGGCAACAGAAACAAACCACATCTTTGAGCACAGAAGGGATATCTGTGTCTACAGGAGCAACTTGTACATGATCAGCCTGATTGATAGAAAAATATTTCAAGAACAGCAATCCCAGAAATCTCTTCAAGCTGTAAAGGCAACGGCAGGCTTTGCTCCCAGCAAAGTGCATAGAACTGGTGTGGCTTGGGAGATGCCACATAAACCTTATGTTACAGTTCATTAGTTTGATCATCTTGAAAGCTGAGGGAAAACAGCTGGTGTGATACAGATAAACTTGTACAATAGACTGAAAGATACATTCTTACACTGGGGCTGATTCTGCACGGTACTGTAGAGCCTCAGCTTGTGCAGAAGTCTAGGCTGAAAAAAAAGGAAAGCACAGAAATTGCCCTTAGCTTCTACAGAAATGAGCTCAACATCCATTTTAATAGAAATTGTACCTCAGAAACAACAGTGTTCGGACCTCAAGCGTTGTCTTTACAACCTGATCACTTCCCTAGGTCACTCAAGGTTTAATCAAGAATGATTTCACTTCAGTTAGCATGAACTGTAGTTCCATGCTTGAAAAATTCTGCTTCTTGTGATGAATCAGAGAGCTTCCCCAATGTTTTACGGTTTGCTGAACACTGTTGCTCCAGCTGCAGAAGGCTGGATTGTGCAGCTGACAAACTTGGCGTGTGCAGAAGTCCCTCTACCCTAACCACCACAGAGACGCTTATAAAAAGACTAGCCATAAAAATAGTGAGCAGTTCGGCACGATTTCATGAACCTAAAGCATTGCATGAGTTTCCTCCAATAGTCAACTTCTTTTAAACCAAAGTGACAGTAAGGCCAAAGGACGACTATAGCCTCCATAGCCCTGCAACTGTTTTTCACCAGATGTCCAAGAAAACTCTAATTGCAGGATTTCTCCTCTGACAGGGAAAGTTGTATGAATGTATGGTGCTGTCCCAGCACGAACCACCATGTGGCTCTTCAGCCTCACAGTCAGATCAAATCTATGGGGGGGATAAAAGAAAAACAGAGAGAGAAAAATTAAAAATTAAGAGAGTGAGAGATTGCACAGAAAAGTAAAGCCATTCTTCAGTCTTTTGAGTTGTGACTGGAGAAGTGAATGACTGAGACTGGAAACCTCCAAACTGTTTTAGCAGAAGACAATGTATGGGTTGCAATGTTGCCAGCTCCAGAAAAGAAACATTAATGTCTCAGCATTCAACAGCTTAGTGAGGAGCATCTATTCAGGACAATTTCAGGTGAGGAAGGTGGAACAGGAACATTTAAAAATAGTTCACGTAAAATGTGAATAAGAACAAAGAAAAAGAAGAGGCAGCTTAATGCCTCATTAGATGATTTTACTGTCCACCTTCTGCCACGAACAATTTTGTATAATGTCTATTTCTTATAGGACTTCTCATACTCTTCAGTACAGTACTGCAGGTTGCCATTCGACACCAGAGAAGTTTATCTGGAGCCTGCAGTCTCTCTGGGATTTTTTTTGGTTTCTCTATTTGGAGATGTGGTCACAAAGCTGTGCTGCGTAGACTGGTTGTGTAGTTCCAAAGTGGAGACTGAGAAGAGGAACAACCATTTTTTATATTGGTCACCTGGACGTTGTCTTCAAGACTTCCTCAGTCAAGCCTGAATGTCCCTCTGCTCTATAGGAATCAGTACTACATAACATGACTCATGAATCATGCATCTTTCCTTGCTGGCATTACTGCTACTGAGGGCAACCAGCACCATGCTTTGTTACCTGGGAGTATCCTAGACATAAAAAGTCTGGATTTCCTAATTAATAATTAAGGAATCGTAAGTCCTAAACAATAAAGATTTAAATACTTTGCTACTTCAAACAGTAAGACATCTAGAGATTTCATGGCAGGTCATGATACTTTCATTATCAAAACATAATTAGTGTCTCTGAAGCATGACCTCTGACAATATTATTTCAGCTTCAGCATGCTGGGACCTGACAGTTCATCCCATTCAAACCGAGTGTCTGAAAGAATTATAATCCTGTCTCAGCACCACCATATTTACAACAAATGGGTGTTTCAAACATGATGGTTTATTTGCTGTAGTACCTACCCTCCTAACCCACATTCATACTACAGTATCCACAACAGGAATCAGAGAATCTTCCAACAGTAACCCCTATAATTACATGTGAGATTTGATGAGAGAGGCCAGATGGTAGAAGAAACAACTGCCATTATACCTGACATACTCATTCAGGGGACAGTTCAGCAAGAAGGGCGGCAGAATGATTTTAATTTGACTCAAAGACTGCACAGCTTGTGCTGTTCTCCATCTCCTCTCAGCACCTCCAAAAATTCAGCAGAAAGAAGAAGAGCTGTGATGTTAAATGTGCAAGATGAATTTGATAACCCTTTAAAAAATGAGGTATATTTTAAAAACAAAATAAAGTAAGAGCTGGTAGATGGGAGTTCCAGCTGGACAGATACTGCAGGTCTTACCTGAAGGTGGCATTGCTAGAATTCCTTCCCGTAACTCCACTGCTTCTCCCATACCAGCTTCATTCACAGCTCTGGTTCAGAAGTAGTATTTGTCTCTCCTGCAAGCCTCCCACAGTGTAAGTGGTACTAGAAATAGGGATCTTGGTGCATTTTGTCCATTTCTTGGTGTCCTCAGCTCATATCTCTAGTACGTATCCTGACAGCACATCTTTCTGGCCTGGCTCCTGCCAGGCTAAGGAAATGCTGGAGTTGGAAAAATCCACCACCTTCAGCAGTCCTGGAGGCTCTGTGACAGCAGCAGAGCTGTGACACGCTACTGTACCTGCAGGCCTATGCTTGCATATATGAATACAGAGCTGCTTCTATTTCAAGATGCCAAACCTGCAAGATTTTAGGGTAAAAGGCACCTTAATAAACAAAACAAATGCAATTCCTAAAAGCAATGCAGTTCCTAAAATGGTGCATGCATATAGACCCTATTGTAAAGTTGACCATTTAAGAAAAATCCTCACAACATTTGACATGATACCATCTGAATTCAGCTTGGAAAGGGCACCTTCTACGAACACTGACCACCACTCATTCTCCATGTGTGTTTGGGAGAGATGCCTAGCATTAAAGGTTTGCTTCTGTCTCTTCCTAGCTGACTGGTGAGCTCTGCAGTACCTTTCCTATAATCAGTCTGGTATGGCTTTGAGTGTCTGGTGTCTCTTCTTGTTTAATAAATCCCTCTTACAGTCCTGTGTAAAGTGGACAGGTGCTAGCTGGACTGCCTGGATTAGTGAATTTTTTTACTGGCTTGCAAGATCCTGATAATGTTCTTGAAGTTCATTTGCCAAAGGTTACGGTACCTCTAATGAATAGTCATTTTTGAAAATACAGATCTTGCTTTTTGCTCTTTAGTCCACCATGCAGCAGTGTAGTTAGATCTCCATAATATGTAAGAAGAGCAAAAGATGGGACATTAAAACATACCTGTATGTTTTTAAGCAAATGAATAGAGTTGCATATCCAAATCCACATTCTGCTCTGAAAGTTTCAACTAAAATGCAATGACCTCCCCCTGCCCTCCGGAACCCAAAAAGTCAACCAGTGCAGCATGCCATGACAAACTTAATGCTAATGGCTTTTATACAGAGCATTCATATGAGCACACAGGGTCATAAGAAATATAGTGCATATGGACAGTACCTATTCTCCTAGGCCTAATGTGAAATAATGCAAGTCTTCGAATAGGAGAAGAATCATAGCTTCAGGCTTTAAATTGTTTTTGTGTTGTCTTCTGATGTAAAGGAACCTGAATGCTTTCCCATCTGAGTAACTATTTAACCTCAAGGCTCTTGTCTACTACATAGAATTCTCTCATTTTTTAGCTATACCCGCTTCCACACTTGGCTAGGTTTTTTTCTAAATTATGTGCACCTCCTAAGGCTCACTACCGTATCTATGGCAAGATTCCATCAATAGTTTAAGTTATTTATTGGTGGCCTCTGACAGCCTTCTATTTTTAAAATACTTTGGTTATATGGTCATACAGAGTAAGAATTCTCCATAACTGTCACAAAATAAAATATGCCCATTTCAGCATTTCTGAGGTTACAGTAATCCTCTGGAGTTTGTCTGTGATTTTGATCAGTCCAGAATTAGGCACAGATTCTTTACTACTAAAAATCTGGTATTAAAATAAAAGAACGTAAGCAACTTCCATGAATTCCACAAGAGTTTTCTCTTATTTTAAAAGGGTTGATGGAGGACTGATGAAAGGAGCATAATAACATGTATGAGAAATTATTTTCTTTGTTATACATAAGGGCCTTTGGCAACATATACATGAACATTAAGCACTGAAGGTGCCTTAGAGCACCTTTATCATGTTGATCCCTTCTGTTTGCATATACTCAATTCCCCCCAGGTGGGAATTTCTTACTATGTCCTTATCTTAATAGTTACACATTTTAAGTGAATAATATCACACATTCAGGCACTTACAATATAATTACATTTACGGCCAACAGTATTAAGGCCTTCCTTAATCTTTAGTTAAGCTGTAAACAAAATGAGCCAGGCTGGAATTTGCCACAGTCCCTCAGACTTCAGTCATAAATGCATAGATCTGATCATCACATACATGTTTAGGAAAACTAGACATTAAGCAGTGAAAGAAACATACTGATGCGATCCTTTGCAACGAGAGGTTGAGGGCATACTGAGAAGTCCAGGACCTGCACAGTTCACAGCTATCACACGGAACTCATTCTGTATCCTCCAGAAAACCATCCACTTTGGATCTGGTACCTAGAGATGCACATGTTGCAATTACACAACTCTCACCCATAAAAGTGTTCCCAAGTACTCACTACTTTTTTTAATTGCTTTTGGATAGAGATAAAGGAAGAAGAAATTTCAGCTCACAGACTGCTGGAGAGCAATATAAATTTCAGGAGTTCAGGGAGCCCCTTAACTAGGTCTAACCTTCACTTCTCCAGTGGTCTGTTCCACTTTCATATCAGATGGAATTTTGATGCATGTAGTAAGAGGGAAAATGCATAATTTGCTTTCCACTAGATTATGGTCTATAGCCTGGTATAATCATACATGCTGGGGAAAAATATCGTCATTTCTTGCTTCACTGACTTCAGTGGGATTGACCATGAGGTAACGACCTTTCACAACCTAGCCTTCAAGCAAGGTTAAACCTCCATTCAATTTTGAAAAAAAACCACCCCGCAGTAATTGAGTAATTTGCCTTCAAAAGTGTTTCCATTATTTACCATGAGTAATAATGGTGCTTTAAGGAGGATATTTTTGGATAGTGTGATTGATTGTAACTTAATTAATGTGAAAGTCCAACATTTTGAATGAGACAGAGGAAAGAATCCAAGAAAGAACCAAAATATTAACAGAAAAGGAAAAGCAAAAGTCTCGTTAGTCAGATGCTGCTGTTGATAGGAACACTCCCATGTGTTATACAAGCTGTGCTAAGCATGGATCATATGGTTGCTATCTGATGGATACAACAAAATCAGTCACTTGTTTAATTCAGTTCTGATCTAAGTCAGGGAAAAGCAGTCAAATTTAGGTAGGAAGAAATGTAAAACATAGGTGTGTGAAATTAGGCACCCAAATCCGTAGGTGTTACTTTCAGAGGTTCTGCCCTCTCATTGTTGCTGGTGGGTATCAATCCATTTCTATTTGAGGGCTGAAAATCTCGCTTTGAACAGCATGATGTTCAAAGATGCCGTACTAGATGCCATGATGACATTTTGCTTGATCAATCAATACTCAGCTTTGCTTTCAAAGCTTACCTAAGTTTCCTTCTGCCTACATAAAACAGATAATAATCTTGTTCTGACCTTGGACTGGCTCCTTAGTGGCTGGAACACAAGGATTGCTGCCTTTCTTCCTTTTTTTTATGATGTAACCTTCCACTGAGGAGCTGCCATCCTGGGCTGGGGGCTGGGAAGTTCCAGGTGACGGTGACATCTTCTTTCTTGACATCTACAACTTGAGGCTGAGACAGCTGTCTCGGAGGCTCTACACAGAAGAAAATCAAATTAGCACAGTACAGTCAGAATTCATTGACTCCAAGTTGTGTATATGTGCTACGTATGTGTGTATGAATATATATGTATGTATGTAGAGCAAGAAATCAAGGAAGGTAACTTGTATGTTAAGGTTTATTAATGGCCACCACCATTTTCTAAAGATTCTTTCTTTGCCGTCTACTTCCCTTTGTCATTTCAACTTTTGAAACATTTCAGTTCTTGCATTTATTCCGAAAATGAGCTCTTTCTGCGATGCATTACAGAGCAGTTCAGCAACGCCTTCTCTAATCCAAGTTCAGACAAAAATGCAAAGTTTTAGGTGAGAACTGATATATTTACTTCAATTTGGTAATTTTCTTTCTGAAATGTTTCAACAGGCCAGACTTGCTGTTTGCACTGTATCTTTTGTGATACACTCTGGCCTTGGGGAAAGGGGATTGTAAATCCCCTTTCATTGGGGATCTCAGTCCATAAAGGAAAAATGGGAACAAGAGGTACCCGAACTATAACTCCCAGAAGATAGTTCAGCAGTGTTTTCTAACCAAGTTAGTTTTTGGCTGACATATTTTCTTTTTTGGCTGCAAAACAAAATGTTTTTAAGCATTCCCTTTTAAATTATCTTCCCTCCTCCCCCACAATATTTTCCAGAGAAAGCCACTTTTCATTTCTGCTGTATTCCACTAAGCTTATGTAACTGACACTAGAACAGTGTGTCAGTCAGTCCTCTCTTGTGGCCAGTCCATGTCGAGGGGTTTCTCAGTCCACAAACACTTGCAGTGAAAGGACCTGGGTATTTGTTTGATCCTGGCTATCAGCCTAAGCACAAAGCAGCTTCTAAGCTCTGTCCTTGGAATTTGTCCCCTGAAGCACAGGCGACAGTGTTCTTTTGGGGACTGGCAAGGAGGAAGAGGACAGACACGATGGGAAGCGGGACTGTGAAACCACATTAAAAACAGTTGGCTAATAGGTTCTCTGGCAAAAATTTCTTCTGTTTCCAGGGGCTTCATGAGGCCTTCAGAGTTGATGGCACGTATTCTGAATTAGTAGGCTTTCCCTTCCTCCACCTTCTCTGTAGCAAATGTGATGTAGTTGCTTTCCACCACACGTACATTGATCCACTATTTTTTCTCCATCCGTCCTCCTCTTGATGACAAAGTGAGTCACCTGCTTTCTTCCATTGCCTTTGGGTGCTTTCCATCCCATTTTACATTTTCCCCATGTGTTACAGGAACTCTGCTTTCCCCTGTGAGGGTTTTAGTTTGTCTGCAGTGTAAGCAGCTGACCAGAGTGACACGCAGGGCTATTATTTAGGGGGTCATATTCTGTCATGGTGCAAATCAGTGTAGATTACAGCAAAACTAAACTGTCTTGAATCACTTGATTTGATAACTCAGAGTCTGCTCCACTGCAAGATTTTTTAAAAGAAAGTACGAATTACAGTGTCTGTAACCCAACATATCTACTGCTGATTGTCCTATCCTGTCCTCTCCTGTCCATAAAATGATTAATTTAGGACCTACTAACAAAGTTGAGGTAAGGATTGCCAGAAGCCGAGCCATAGTCATTTTTCAGATGCAGCATAATGGCTCCACTGTTTTCTCTCACACAGATTTTGATTGTGAGTAACACAGTCAATGGCTTTCTCCATCACCACTTTCTTTTCCTTTGTCATCTCAATACCATCTTTGAACCATGTGACTTCAGGCATTGGCTTTGCCTTGAAAGGCACCTTGATGTTTGCTGTATGCTTAGTCTTCACAGTAATGCTGTGTGCAGCAAAAAGCTCGAGGACAGATTCTTCAATAACAGGAGAATCTGGAAAGAACAGAGACATCTGAAAGCTGCAGCTGCAAATACAGCTTGACATCTTCCCTGTGTCTGCGAGTTCCCAGAAAAGGCGGTCCAAAGCTGGGCCCTTCATATACTCCTTCAGGTTTTTAATATAAGAATCCTGCATTTTGTGAGTCTCTGGGGACACTCAGAATCTTCAGCATGCTTTGATTCAGTTAATTTAGTTCTGTTTCTTGTACAGGGAGCTGGCTGGCCTCCTTTAGTTGTTCATCTCAGCAGAAAAGGAGGGACTTCTGGGTAACAGCAAGCCCCAAAGCCCCTGACTTCCCTAGGGCCTGGAGATTTGATTCCAGGCAGTTTCTAAGTTTTGCAAGGCACAAGAAGCAGCCCTTTGTGCTATTCTTCCCTAAGGCCACACTGGGGTATCTATGATCATTATAAAGGTAGTAGAATCAAAGTTAGGTACTGCTTGTAAAGAAAATGATCCCTCATTTGTTATAGAGTAATATGGGAAAATGAGAAGGATGTCTTGCACACAAGAAAGAAAAATAACCAGGTTCCTAAACATATTTGCTGTTTTCCCCTTTTATTTATGTCAAACAACATATAGGTTTAGAAATTACAATCTGCTAAAAGTCATAAAAAGGCATTAAATTTTTTTTTTTTTGAATGCAGGAGAACCAACCCCCCCTATACCAAAGCTTTGCTGTGGATGGGTTTTTACTGCAACACAGGTATGATAAATAATCTGTGCTGCAGCCACAGCATCCTTACAGCCGCGTTTGTCCCGCTCTCCGTGCAGCGGTACCTATCCGCTTTGCCTTGATTCATCGGACAGAAAGAGGCTTATTTCCACGCTGCAGACGAGTCTGAAAGTCCATCTGGCGCCATCTGGCTGCCAAGAGCTGAGTAATACGCATATTTATATTTTTCTATATATAATTTCAGAAAAGGTGTTTTTCTTGTTGCTCATGACAACAGTGTTTGAAGTAAAGGCTCAGGCCAAAATTCTTGATCACTGATTTATAAACACAGAAACCTATTCTTAGCCACTTAAAATCAACCAGTATGACTGTTCAATTTTCTCCCCTCAGGGAACAAAGAAGCAGAAAGAAAAGGGTTTGCTCATGCACATAGATAAGCCTGTAAAATGGTACAGGTGCAGGTAAGGACATCTGGTGAAGCACTGATTCTGCAAGTGTTTGTGTATGCCTGGTAAAGAGCAGTAAGGAGATGGGGTGGCTACCTTCAACAGCAACTGTTGCTCCGTCTCTGTCCCCCTGTCTCTGAACAACGACCTCCCCTTCACCCTCCTCTCCCATTCTGTCAATGATGAGTTTGTGCATGGCTCCCTGCTTCACTCTCCAGATCCTTTTCATGTCTGTCATCTGTCAAGAAGATTGAGGCAGGAGACAACCCACACTGCAACAAACACTATCTCCAACTCTCTCCCTGAATCCTCTGATCAGAGTTTCCTGCTCTAACGTAACTAAGTGTTCAGAATTTCTACCTCTTACTCTGGTAAAAAGCTCTGTGATCTATGGACAAAATGAATTCAGTGTTATATGGACAGAGTGATCTGTGCATCTGCATAGATGAGCCACATGGCATGTAAAGAAGGGTGTGCATTAGCATGCAAAGGATACATTTACTGATTACTCTGAAAATCAGAGCCTGGGAGAGAGAGAAGGGTAGGTGGTGAGAAGCCAACCTTGTAGGAAAGAATGTGAGTCTACAGGCTGAGAAAATGGGTTACAAAATGTAAAAGTATCTTTATAGGAGACTGGGAAGGAAAATTTTGAAAAAGCCAAGATTCAAAGCCAAAACTTAGTAAGACTGGGGCTGTAGTAGACTGGGAAAGATTAGATCCTTTCTTGTCTGATCTGTCCATCTGCTTGGCCTTAGTCAAAAGCCCTTTATCAAAACCAGGCCAAGTCCCACAGTAGCTATTTGGAGAAAACTTCTCATTAGGGTTTTGCAGCCTTTCATGATACTGACAATACCATGGGCATTTTACCTACTTGCCTTCATTAAGCCATATTCCTTCTACCTTCACATCATTCAGGACAACAAAGATTTTATCAGGATACCCAATTAGAGCATGACCATCACATACATGGTCTTCATGGTTGCAGATATCTCTGGAAGAAATCCCGGTGGAAGCACGTGAACAGAAAAACTGTGCAGAATGCTCGTTGACTGAGCACTTCAAACAACAAGGAGGTATTTAATGTCAGGGAGACCTCATAACAAAATGGACAGGCCCTCAGGATGAAAGTGGTTTAGCGAATTGAACATCATGGGAAGAAAGGGGGATGGAGAAAAGCCATTCCTAAGTAGTTTTTGCCCTTCTTTATGGGTATTCGCTGGAGGGAATGTAGCTGTAAGAACCCCAAAGCTGAAGCAGAACACAGCCTGTTGGCACTGCTCCAGAACCTTAGCTGGTCCAGAAGAGCTGTCAAAACAGCCAAGCACTTCCTCTACTGCCTACATAACATTTGTATCTGAACATGAACTCTGCATGGGGAAAGATGAATCTGCAACTAAGGCACTAGCCTGCAATTCCAGTGTGCACAGGAGTTGGAGGTAGCTCAGCCATGGCTTTCCAGGTTACTTGTGCAACAGGAGTGGTTTCTCTGCCTGAGGAGTTGTCGGAGGAGGCCCCTGCCCCATACTGTCTCCTTAGGCCAACCTGGCCATGGCCCACAGAGGGCACTCATACCAGGCCTGGTACCCATCCTCCAGGAGCCAGGTCTTCCCTCCCCACTGCCAGCCACACTCAACCCTGGCCACCGACTCCTTGCCAGGCTGCACATCTGGAAAGCCCAGAGCTGGGGATGCCATTGAGAAACTGCTCACTTCTGGCCTGTTTTGGGAAAACAAAATGAGAAATACATGACAAAAATGCAACTAATGGAGTAACCTCCATCCAAGCCCATACACCAGGACAGGGTTTGTGGGGCATCACCTGACACAGAAAATGCAGGACTATTAGGAAGAGACCAGCCTCACAGAGACATCTGTCAGGGATGGGCAATAGGGCAGATGAATCTTCCATGTGAGAAAATCTGCTTGACCTCACAGGTGAGCTTTTTTTGGCCCCTGAAGTTTCCTTCATACCATCCTAACCAGCCAAATATTCAGTTGTTACTGAACCTGTGACGGATACACTACAATAATTTTGTCCTCCTTCCATGAAGTTAATTTTAAAATGGTTTTCAAACGCTGCATTTTTCATGGAAGGCACCTGGGCATAGTTCAAAGATGGTCCACTTATAACAGAAGTCATCTCAAATACCAACAGCCACTAAAATCCACACCCTAACTTTGAAATTCTCATCCAGCCTATGCTGACATCATGAAGCTAAGCTTTCCAACTTTTTTACCTGCTCTTAACAGCCTTGTGTCTTTCTCTAAAGATCATAGACTTAAGTTTACAGCATCGCTAATGCTACTGCAAAATTAATTCACAAAATAAAAGTGATATTAAATATTTACCAGCCTCATGTTGTGCTGCTGGTCCTCAGAAGACTGCAGTCAAATGTCTCATGGGTGGCTTTAAAGAAGCAGGATAAGAATTCATTAGGACAACCCTGATTAAAATAAAAAACACAGTACACTTTACTAGGCTGGTTTAGGTGATGTGTAAAGACTTAAATGGAAGATTTACCACTTTATGCTTCTCTGACTATATACAGCAAAGGGAAGTCCTTAATTATTATCTGCATGCTACCAAGAGGGGGCACAGACTAATGGCTTATTCCATGTTAAACAATAAATAGACTGCAGAGCAATGTTATCTCACATCAGTTTCCTAGCTCTTGCAGCAAAGCAGTACCGCTCCTCTGCAGAGTTCACTGAAGAACAGTGTAAAGACTACTTTTCCTCCTCCTCTTACTCTCTAGTGTGAAGAGCCGTTCACACTTACCTTCCACAGTTACACTGGCGCTGCTGTACTGCTCATTAGGGTCACTGTCTTGCGTAGCCTATGATCGCTGTGCAAGATCCTGAGTCACTCGGCTCAGCAGCATTAACAATAAGCTCTGCTCTCTTCCCTTCATGCTTCATGATGTACTGAGGAGACCTCTCAATCACTTGTCCATTCTAAATCCCCTTCAGGGTGACATCTTCAGAAGTCAGCACACACTCCAGACAGGCTTTCCTCTTCTTTTTTACTTGGGTGTCCTTGAGATTGCTGACGAACTGAACTGGAACCCCTGGGAAAGGGGTTGGCAAGAAAAAATGGCACATACCAGCGAGCACCTTATAAATAAAAACAAGTGGGTTTGCATTTGCACGATATAACAGGAGAAGCGCAGGAATCTCCTGTGCAGGAGAGATTCCAGGCTTGGGACTTAACTTCCAGTGTGAAAATGAGGTCTTGATGCTCCTCTGCTTGTCTGTCCACAAACTAGCTTTATGAGACTGCAGCTTCCAATTTTTTCAGATCAAGCTCTGGGGCTTTGTGTTTCAGCTTTCTGGATTTTGCAGCTCAAATCCTGCTGTCTTGCATTTGATCCACTCACTGCCCAAAGACGCTTACTTTGCGTTACTTATGATCAATGAAGAGTGGAGTGTTCTGCTCTGCACTATATCTTCAGCCTCAACACTGAGTTCTTTAAAGTCACTGGAGAGAACACCCTTAATTTTCATAGTGTGGGCCAATCCATCATCAGATGTGATGACTTCATACTTATTATCCCACTTCAACTCTTTCCCATTGAACTTCTAGGTGAAGTTTTGCACTTTCCGTGGCTGGCAGATTTCAAACACTGCTGTCTGTCACTTTCAGTGGTTTCAGTTCTGTCAGGAGTTAGGGGCTTATCTATTTAAACACCAAAAAGACAAATATTGTTCTGTTATGCTTAGTTCCTGATCTCAGATTTCCCACACTAAATAGCTTGAGTTCAGTGAAGTTATTTTGATTTCTTTCTTGAGTGGTAGCAGAAAGATCAATTAATTCCTTCAACTTCAGTGGGAATTAAGCTAACTACAGTTCACAATATTCAGTAAAAATTGCATGTAACCCTACAAAGCTGATTACCAACAGACACACTGCTTTTCTGTTCAGTTCTTCTGTCTTAGCTCTGCTTTCTTTTCCTCTCCTTTACTGCAGGTCATTGTAAAGTAAATGGCTTCAGGCAACTGCAGATGACATCTAAAAGCATACTTAGAACCATTTGGCAAGCTGAAGGAGGTCTGACATCTTCCTGCATTATCTGTCAAGAGTGCTGCAGTGCCTGGCACAGGATCACTATTTGGCTTAAGTAAGGTAATCTACCACACTACTAAGTAGCCTGTGCCCAAGCCCTGCTAACGGCTTTATCAAGAAGTATTATACTTAGAGAATGGTACTTATGGCAAAGATTATCCTTAAGAGGTGGCCCCACTGCAATAAAAGGTAAAGCAGGTGGGCAGCATCACTTTTACTTAGCATTGATTTAAAGCAAAGTTTGCTGTATATAATGTGGTTGGTTTTCTTTCAAACAGCAGGCACATTTGGCTGGTTGTGGGAAGCATATGCAGATGAAAAAAGATCGTTGTCATTATGCCCAGGCGCATCCACTCACTCCCAAGTCCTGTAACACTATTTGAGGAATGTTCACTTCCACTAAAAGGAGAGTGCCAAGGTGCAATTTGTCATTCCCATCTTTTCCACTAAGACTGGTCCAAATTCAGTAGTGACTCACACCCCTGCCACACTGGCGGTCAGTGGAGAATTTGGCTTATTATGGTTAATAACTAGGCTTCAAACTGAAATCTGCTGTCTCATGAAAGGTGTTTTCACATGGGCTCTCTAGTAATTGTGGGTTGGTTTATGACTTGTGCAATGTTACATTTCTGTTTGAGCCTAAAAAGACCAGCGACTCATGAATGTTGCAAAGACGTATAAGAAAAGAAAGTAGGACACAGTTTGGCACATAATTTTGACCCTCAAATTTTTTTCTGCAGATGTTGACATTGTACACAGAACCTCACGTATCCAAGAACTAAGATTACCTATCACTCTCAGCATAACAGAGAGCTGCTTTTCAGCCAGAAGCAGACCGTAAGTACCTAGGTCTTTCCCATTCACATTGGTGATGCACAGCATACATTTCATACCCATATGCATCATATCATTTTTTTTCTCCAGGAATACAGGGAACACAAAGGCTCTTCCCCATAATAAGCACAATGCTGGCACCTTTGAAAACATGTTCTTTTTGTGCAGTGGACACAGAGGGCAAGACACACAGTGCTCAGTGTAAAGTCAGCTGGGGATAGATTATTTCATCCTCCTTAACCCCACTCTACTCGCAGCAAATCTGCCCTGCAAAGACTCTTCATTTTGTCTAACTTAAAAATTTTTGCAAGACTAGTTTTTAGTAACTGGTCTAGTCACTAACAAAGCCAGACCTGTAGAGCTTACCTTTCGTCATAATCAAGGATACTGTCCAGATGGCATCAGTGTGGGTATTGGACACTACACACTTGTAGTTATCTGTATCATCTCAGGAGAAGCATTCAGATTGTGAAGAAAAAACACATAGAGAAAGCAATAAGCAAAAGCTCCATGTAAGTTGGGGTGCTGGGAAGCAAATATGGCAAATGCATTAGTGAATTCTTCTTTTCATGTGTGTTTAAATCAGCATTTTTCAATCATTAACAGAATTGACCTGTTGAAAATCCAGAATATCTGAAGGCAGAAATTTTGAGGCCAAATCAAACACTCCCTCCTCCCTAAAAATCCCT
The DNA here is from genome assembly GCF_963924245.1 of Chroicocephalus ridibundus. Taxonomy (NCBI): domain Eukaryota; kingdom Metazoa; phylum Chordata; class Aves; order Charadriiformes; family Laridae; genus Chroicocephalus; species Chroicocephalus ridibundus. Next base: position 17,017,660 of record NC_086287.1, read on the forward strand.
CACAGCCTTCCCAAAGTCCCAAAGATAGACAGAAGTCTTCCCACTGACAGTGATGTATTTTGGATCAGGTCCATTCTTGGCCTAAGGCAGCAAAATGAAGCCACATTTCTTCTCAGAGACATCCTTTTATTCTGGTGCTCTGGATTGAAAGTGAATGTCACCCCTGAACTGCATAAGCAATGCAGAGACCAGAGGAGGGTGAATGGAAGCTGCTGGACTCTAGAGTACTGTAGGAAAGGGAAAAGAGTTTGACCTGCCCTGGCTGGCAGACTTGTAAACAAAGGAATGCCCGTGAGAAGAGGTGAATTAGAGTGAACCAAGAATTAAGGAGAGAGAAGAGAAAGGGACGGAGCAAAGAAAGTAAGAAAAAGAACAGAAGGACAGAATTTTTGCAGCCATGGGACTTCACAAATGAAACATGTCTGAACTGGGACAAATCTTGAATATTATGAATTATTAAGATTTAGTGTTGGTTTTGCCTGAATGGCATACAAGAGGCATTAGGGCCTCACTATGCTAAACACAAAACCAAGTAACAAAAATAATGGTCCTGCCCTGATGCTTTTTTTCTATTGATTGGAGACACTGCCTTATAAACACAAACAAGTATTTTAAGGTAGCAGCATTGCAGTAGGCTGACTGCAAACCGGGACATTTTTATTGCTGCTATAGTGCTTAAGTTTTTCTTTTTTACAGTTTTTACTGTGGAAATAATAATAAAAAATAAGCTAATGTAGGAAAAAAAAAAAGGCGTGTTACCTTAGCACATATTTCTTAAAAATACCGTCAAAAACATTATGGATCCTTCTTCTATTGGTACCCATTCTCTCTTTTCCATGTTGCATTAGGGTTTGGTTTACTTTTAACTTCAGCTCAAAATATTGCTTTGTCTCCTAAAATTCAAGAAGAAACACTGGAATTAATTAATGAATGAATGAGAGAAATGGAACAGGGGCCTGTTACCTACTTTCTCTGTTTGGGTTTATGTTAAATGCACATTTTATTTTCCTGTCTGCTTTATGGAGGAGATTAGATTAACCTTGCTTAACTTACTGTGCTTATCACAACTTTACATCCATCACAGATTCCAGTCTGGGAATGAAATTTGTTCAGTAGCAGTGCTTTGCACACTGACAGGAATGATTTGTGATTTTTTTGTGATATATAATAAAGACTCATATGATCTTTCTGTCACTTTAGACAGTCACAGATCTATCATATGGGAGAGATTATACATGATGGAAAGACTTATTTACTTTGCATTAAAGGTCACGTTCTTCCAGCCCCAGACAAATCATTCGATCATGAGTTTTGCATAACCAAGAACTGCTGAATTTAAATCAGTAAGGACAGGTTTCCAGCAGCTAAAACAAATAGCAGCTTTCCCTCTGATTATGACTGATCCACAACAAATCTCTAAAAAATGTGAGGATGGGCATAGGCAACTGCAGTTTGCACCTGTTTTTGTCTACCACTCTTCCAGTTGTAGAAGATGACGGACTATATTTACTTGCATGAAGTAGGTGAATATACCTAAGAGGACCTCAAAATGCAGTTAGTTGTTGGCATGTGCTACATACAGAACTGTCACCAGAAACTGTTGTTACTCACCCTTGGGTGTTGCCAGTGGACAAGGCTTTTCCACAAATTCAGGACTGCTTTCTCCAGCAAGGATCTCAAAGGAGCATGTCACCATGCTAAAAGACTCCAGTAAGGCAGAAGACTTCCTAGAAACAACTTCTTCTGTTGGGGAAAAAATGTGTTAATCAATCAGAACAGAGAGGTACACTTTGAAGGATTTATTTACTGGGAGTGGGAAAGAGTGGACACAACAAGAAGCCCTGAAACATAAAGTTACACAGAGAATTGCCCCAGTCAGTTAAAACTCTTTGGAGAGGAAGGTTTGTGCAGCAGCAGGAGTGCTAGCTGTCCATAGGAGACTGCTGATCAATTCCTTAGTCCTTTCCAGTCTTTCTGCAGGACTTTGGGCAAGTAATTTGCTTGCTCTGTACCTGTCTTGTCATCTACACAATAGGAAAATTGGGCTGCCTTGCTGCACGGGGGTGCTGCAAGGTGCTTTGATGTTAGATGTCATTCAAGAAAGGTATCAAAACTGGATGCATCAAAAGGCCCATTGGGACTTACTCTGTTCTGTACAAGCTGTACTGAGCTCCTGAGTGCTGCTCATGCCCTGTCTTTAGACAAATGCCCATAGTTTAAGACAAATCCTCCCCCTTTAAGCTGTTCATTTCAGGAGGCTCCACAGACCTGCATTTTTCTATCAGAATGAAACTATTTATTTAGTTTGTTTTTATAAGAACTAGTTCTTCAGTTTAGGCAAAATTGTATTTATTTTTTTCCAGTCAGACTGACCAGTAAGGAGCTGGCTCTGAATACTCATTTCTGACAGCTCCATACAAATGCCTCACTGGAACTGAGATATTTTCCTCTGGTTAATAGCAAAAGATCTCAGTTTTACACCGGGAAAATCAACAGAAAATCCTCTACCAGCTTGTATCATTCTGGCTTATTCATTTAGACTATTTCATTGCACTTTTCCTTAATCAAGGACCTCCTCAGCTCTCCTAAACGTATCATATACAGTGGGATATGTGAATGATACAAGGGTGTGTGCACACCCTGCTCTCGGTAGACGTGGCTGGGAACTGCGTCATTGTCCTCGCTGCAGTGTTGAGACAGAACCAACAAGGAGGTTGCTTTAAGCCAAGGTAATCAAAGCAAGACAAGATGTTTCTAACCAAAGGCAATGGCTGATGCAGGGGCAATACCTGTTGTCTTGCACTAGCAGGTAGACAATGTGATGGCCTTTGAGAAGAACAAAAATACTCAGCAGAAGGCAAACCCCCACACACAGATGCAGCCCACCTTTGTCAGCATCGCCTAGGGAGGCCACGTGACCATAATACGGGAAAAAAATCTCTCACCATATAGCCTGTTTCCAGTGGGTACTCTGTTGCCTATAGCTATGCCAGGACTGGCCCCAGTATGGAAGGAAGTTTGGAGAAAAGGGTCAACTATTAGATTGTAGTCCTTGAGGGATAAGTACTAGTCATCTAGAAATTGTAGCTCCCTGTCTGGCAAGACAGACAACGTAAGGAATGGTAGTCTCTGACACAGTTGTGTGCTGCTGTAGGATCTTGGGGCAGAAAGGAAATCAACCCAAAATACAAGCCTTTCCAAGATTTGGGGGCACAAATGATAAAGTTACAATTATGCACTGCAACCTAGAAGATACAGTCCTCACGGAAGACAACATTAAGACCATTTGACCTTGAGACTTTGCTTTGGTGCTATCAGAAACTATAGCTATGCCAAAAGTCCTCTCTTTTGGGCATCCTCCCAAGGAGATCTTTTTCCTTATCAGAATATATATACCCTGGTCTCCTTGCTGAGCTGGCCTTTGTCTCCAGCCTGCCTGTACAAGAGACAAATGTTCTCTGACTCCTTATGCACAGAAGACAAGTGAAGATTCTCTATTCTAGACTATGTATCTCCGTATACCCTTTAAAATTATTCAGGGATATCATGCATCTCTACACCCTGTTATGTCTTTCCTCTTCTGCTCAGAAATTTTCTCAGAGATGCAATTTTTAAAATCTTCCCTACAAACCAAGGCAGCAAGAGAAAGAGATCACTTTTGCTTTTGCCTAGTCTGCCCAAATGTGTTCCCCCCTGTTCCCTTACGACCCTTTCTCACTGTTCTGCTCTCACCCTTTCACTCTTGTATACCAATGGTCATTGGTGTTGGTGACAGCAATGACTGGGGTTGGTTAGGAAGAGACAAGATGTTACTCTATAATCCGAAATGCCCTAGAAAAGAGCATATTTTGCCCTCAGTCATTATGGGGCAAATCCACACCACTAGCACCAAGTGCTAAAATGAGAAGGCATACAGCATGCTGCTTTACTCACCTGCTCCACTGCACAATTCTCTGCATAACTTCAGATTTATTTGGATTTTTCAAATCCTACAAAGCTCACAGTGACACGGTTTAAAAGCCAACTCGCCATTTTAAGAGTTCCTCCTTTCACCGTAAAAATGGAATTCCCTTTACTTATATTTCTTTTACCTGATCAAAATTTTCATCCTTGGCCACAGATTTTCTGAACATGAAAATGTTACAGGTTAATATAAAGCAGTTTGTGCCACCTAATGAGTAGAAATGGCTGGTAAGAAACAGATTTTTTCTAAACTCCTGAGGTATTATTACCTTTTGTTATCTTTCAGTCAGGAAAGCAAGTACGCTGTTAGAAAAAAATTGCCCTTAATAGTAAGCGATGAGCTTTTGTAAGCCTCGTCAGATTACAAGATTTCCTGGTTCTTGATGAGACTGGAACCCACTTCCAGAGCCCAAAAGGTTGCACTTGAATCATAGAATTGTTAGGGTTGGAAGGGACCTTAAAGATCACCTAGTTCCAACCCCCCTGCCATGGGCAGGGACACCTCCCACTAGATCAAGTTTCTCAGAGCCCGGTCCAGCCTGGCCTTAAAAACTTCCAGGGATGGGGCTTCCACCACCTCTCTGGGCAACCTGTTCCAGTGTCTCACCACCCTCATGGTGAAGAACTTCTTCCTAACGTCCAGTCTGAATCGTCCCATCTCTAGTTTTAATCCATTCCCTCTAGTCCTACCATTAGCCGACATCCTAAAAAGTCCCTCACCAGCTTTCTTGTAGGCCCCCTTAAGATACTGGTAGGCCACTCTAAGGTCTCCTCGGAGCCTTCTTTTCTCCAGACTGAACAACCCCAACTCTCTCAGTCTGTCTTCACAGGAGAGGGGCTCCAGCCCTCTGATCATCCTCGTGGCCCTTCTCTGGACACGTTCCAGCACCTCCATATCTCTCTTGTCGTAGGGACTCCAGAATTGGATGCAGTACTCCAGGTGGGGTCTCACGAGAGTGGAGTAGAGGGGGAGAATCACCTCCCTCAACCTGAAGGATGTGACATTGTCTGTAACTGCCCATCACCACGACTCAACTTACTCATACCTTGACTGTGGGCAAGAAAGAAAACAAAATGATAATGCAGACAACCCTCTGTGCTTAGGAACACAGATACACCATGAATCAACGCACAGATACTCTGCAGAGACATTAACTTTACTCATCATATATAGTGTGGCTATCACATTGCATTTACTATGGCTGCTATTAACAGAATCAGCGCACGTTTACAAGGCAAACCAGATCTCCAGAAAAGACTCGTCCGTACCACTAAAGTACACACAACAAAGACTTGGTACAAGTGAACGGTAATTTTAGTTTCAGTTACAGAAGACAGAGTTGGACAAGTTTGACTAGTTATTTTGTAGGTAACTGAGTCTTCCCTACACCATACTTTTTGCAGCTCTTCTTCTGCAAGTATAGCTCTGGAGCTATACTTCCGAGTGGTGCTTCACAAGGTTCCTTTCTTGGAAAGGGAAGGAAAGGAAAAGCAAAGCAGGTATGAGACTAAAGCTATTGATCTCACACAGCCAATTTCCACCTTGCCTGCCCACAGCCACAGAACACAAAGTATAAGGACATTCTCGAGAATATATGTTTATGTATATTTTACCTTTTTTTTTTTTCCTTACAGGAAACTTTCAGGATCATTGTTTCTGTGTTCCTCAGCTCACATGAAGTCCTGTAGATTGCTGCATTCCTAGGAAGATGCCTGGGTCCATTTTCACTGGACAAATATGGCTTTGAGTAGTTCAAAGTTTAAATACATACTGGCCTCTTGTGTGCTATGTTGTCACATCATTTAAACTGGCTTCAGCATTTTCTCATTCTTGGAATAACAGGACGACAATACTTGAAGTATGAGGCTAAAAGGAGTAACCCTTCTGTAGGCAAAAAGGACACCTTTTTATTTAAAAACAAACATTACCTCCCCAATCCCAGGTTTTCTTATGATTGATTGTTACACTATTTCAAAACTTTGATCAAAGGCAGACTATTAAACAATTTACCAGTTTTGTTTTTCATGTTAAGAACAAAATATGTGGGTCCAGGTTTCAAATAGGTAAACATTCAACAAATCCTGCTTTGGTGTTTAAGTCAGCCCCCAGTGCTCCTTTCACACCCCAGTGAATCAGCCAAGCTTTGGCTTTGTTTATTTTTAAATGATACAGGCAGCAGTTTCCACCATTTCCAAGTCCAGACAGCTCATTCAGTTACTCAAACGAGGACTAGGCTCTTTAGAAAATCAGTTCACAACTTTCGATTACAGAGGTCATTCTTTATACAGTTCTCTTCTACTCCTTAATAAGTCTGAGATTCTGTCACCCTTCTTCATATGGAGGACTTAATTCCTTGAGGTACTTCTCAAGAAGAGGATGAGTTACGTCTCTCTCTTTTACTTTACTAGTGTTAACAGCAGCAGTCCTGAAATAGTGCAGGTACAAGAGGCCATTTTACGTGTATATGGGTCTATCCATTCTGAACAACACAAATGCCGTATCTTGCTTGCAACGAAGGCTGAACTAGTAGCAATAAACTGCTTCTCTTAACTGACCATATTTGATTTCTGTTTGTAACAGATTGCTGTTATTTATTCTTTATCTATGTTAAATTCAAATGAAAAGGGAGTCTAGTGCAAGAGGCACCTGTGTTATACTTTGTAAATACAGGAACTTAGAAAACCAAAAAACCAAACTCTAGCCAACTTCCAGAGGCTGACAGGAACAATTCCAGGGGTAAACTCTAAAAAAGCACCTTTCCTGATGATTTTAAGATGATTTCTGCTAGTCTAGGAAAGAAAGAGGAAGGTAAAAAAATCAATAAAAATAATGAAAAAAAAATGCAGAGGTTGAAACATTGGCAGCTTTTCCAGTGAGCAAAAAATACCATACACAAACAGAAAAAATAAACACATGCTGTAGTCCACAGGCTAAAGGACTCCAGCACGACAAAGGCTCTGTGCTCCCTTCTCTAGAAGTTAGTGTTCTTATTAACACAGGTGCATTTATCAGATCAGAAGTCCGTGGAAATGGGATGAGTCATGCTGTAAAGTGGATAAGGGTATTATTTATTGCTTGTCTAATAAATCTATCAAGGAACCAACCTTCGCTTACCTCTTCAATATTCTAATTCAGGAACAAGAGCCTAACTTAGATACAGAGAAATCTGGTATCTGGGCTGGAAGTCACATTTTCCCCAACAAAACCAAAACACTTCCAACCCAATCCAATTCCTCCCACCTATCCAAACTGACTCAAAAACTGGGCAGTCCCTTTCCATGTTCATTTCACGGTGCTCATGAATCCTCCCTCATGCTTCTGTTCTTACACCAGCTACCGTGGCACGTTGAGTGGGCATGTGCATATACACACACAGTACTGCGGGGGAAAACCAATGCATTTAACAGAGAAGATCTTTCCGTTTGGATCATTTAAGTCTGGCCACACTGCCAGACACAGGCCTCAAAAAGGGGAAGAGTGACTCTGAATGAGCTCTTCATTACCCTGACCTTTGTGATGCTTGAGTGTTTGCTTTCCGTATTCCTCACAGCAGCCTAAAGACCAATATGACAATAGCGGATGTAGTGAAACCAATCACATCTGGTTTTCCTTCTTTTGAGACAAAAGGAGTCAAAGGTAATTTTCAAGAGGAGGTTTCTGTTGTGCTGTATTAGTTTTGACTTAATTCCTGACAGTCTTCCTTGTGCCCACTTCAGAGGCAAAAAACCGAAGCATGCAAAGGAGAAAGAGCAAAAGGATCTATGCAGAATTTTTTCCCTCTGATCTCTGGAGAGAAATGTTGCCTTTGTCTTTTCAGAGGAAAGCAGACACCTTGCAGCTGCTACTTGGACTAGGGGAGTTAAGGTCAGACGTGCCTTGGACCACAAAGCAAGAACTGGGGGTGCTAAGACCCTCTCACTGTAAAAGAAGATCAGGTTCGTGACCACCTGAGGAACCTGAACCCATAAGTCTGTGGGACCTGACAAGATGCATCCCAGAGTCCTGAGGGAACTGTAGTTGCCAAGCCACTCTCCATATTTTCATGGCAGTCAGATGAAGTCCCTGGTGACTGGAAAAGGGGAAACATTGCACTCGTTTTCAAAAAGGGTAGAAAGGAGGACCCTGGGAACTACCAACCTGTTAGCCTCACCTTTGTGCCTGGGAAGGTCATGGAACCAGTTGCCCTAGAAGCTATGTTAAGGCACATGGAGGAGAGGGAGGTGATTCGAGACAGCCAGCATGCCTTCACCAAGGGCAAGTCCTGCCCAAGCAACATAGTGACCTTCTATGATGGAGTGACTGCATCAGTGGACATGGGAAGAGCTACGGATGTTATCTATCCAGACTTCTGTGAGGCCTTTGACACGGTCCCTCACAACATCCTTCTCTCGCAATTGAAGAGATGTGGATTTGATGGATGGACTATTCAGTGGATGAGGAACTGATTGCAGGTTGCATCCAGAGGGTAGTGGTCAATGGCTCAATGTCCAGATGGAGATGAGTGATGAGTGGTGTCCCTCAGGTGTCCATATTGGGACTGCTTAATATCTTCATCAACAACGTAGGGGGATCAAGTGCACCCTCAGCAAGTTCATGGATGACACCAAGCTGAGTGGTGCGGTTGACATGCCTGAGGGATGAGATAGCATCCAGAGGGATCTGGACAAGCCTGAGAAGTAGGCCCATGAGAACCTTATGAGGTTGAACAAGGCCAAGTACAGGATCCTGTACCTGCGTCAGGGTAACCCCCAGTATCAATACAGACTGGGGGATGAAGGGATTGAGAGCAGCCCTGCCAAGAAGGACCTGGGGGTACTGGTGAATGAAAAACTGGACATGAGCTGGCAATATGTACTTGCAGCCCAGAAGGCCAACCGTATGCTGAGCTGCATCAACAGAAGCCTTGACAGCAGGTTGAGGGAGGTGATTCTGCCCCTCTACTCTGCTCTGGTGAGACCCCACCTGGAGTACTGCGTCCAGCTCTGGAGCCCTCAGTACAGGAAACATAGACCTGTTGGAGCGAGTCCAGAAGAGGGCCAGAAAAATGCTCAGAGGGATGTAACACCTCTCCTGTGAAGACAGGCTGAGAGAGTTGGGGTTGTTCAGCCTGGAGAAGAGAAGGCTCCGGGGACACCTTGTTGCAGCCTTTCAATACTTAAAGGGGCCTTATAAGAAAGACGGGGACAAACTTTTTAGTAGGGTCTATAGTGATAGGACAGGGATAATGGTTTTAAACTGAAAGAGGGTAGATTCAGGCTAGATATAAGGAAGAAATGTTTTACAATGAGGGTAGTGGAACACTGGCACAGGTTGCCCAGAGAGGTGGTAGATGCCCTGGTCCCTGGAAACACTCAAGGTCAGGCTAGACAGGGTTGTGAGCAACTTACTCCAGTTGAAGATGTCCCTGCTCATTGCATGGGTGTTGGACTAGATGACCTTTAAAGGTCCCTTTCAACACAAACTATTCTGTGATTCTATGACAATAAGAAAACTGACACTACCATTTCCCAAAGGAGAAATACCTTTAGTATTGTGCACAGTACTACAGACTTCTCTGCCCCCAAAATTCTGAGATGTATTGAGATCAAAATGTAGGCAGAAGAGCCCTCTGAAGAGTGGCTGGCATGACAGGCTCTCTCCAAGGGAAGAAATGATCCCTGGAAAACACTAGCTATCAACATAATGGATTAAAACTAGTGCAATACAGTGACTTATTTAACTCTACTTCAAGCCTAAGAAGCAACAGGCAGACAAGAGATAAAGACGCAATAGGGAACACAGCAGTTGAGTAGCATGGCCCAGTGGAGAGAAAGGGCCAGGAATGGCAATACCAGAGTCCTTTGCCAGACTGTTTAAGCTTTATCTTCTTAAGTGCTCTGAGCCATATTGCCAGCTCTGGTGCCAACATAGATGTTCATTCTGAATAAATAATTTAGCCTTTCTCTGCATTCAGTTTTGCTATCAAGTGAATAAACCAGACACTGAGGCCCTGCTGGGGATTACACGGTGCACAGGCTTGGGCAGGTCTTCTGCACTGAAGTTAATCATACCCCCTTCTGTGACTTTCACACCATGCCATGAGAACGTGGCATCTGTTGCATTCGGGTACTGAAGCCTGATCTGTATCAGTACTCAGGAGAGTGGACTCTTCTCTTTCCTTGCGTGTAATAGAAGGAATTCGCCTCTTTGTGAATATGTGAAATTTGCTTTTAGACATTAGAAATCAATGCTTGTGTTGTCTAAAGCATGCAGTTCTTTGACTGCCTGTCCCTTACACACAAAGCTGCAAATGCTGCTTTCATTCACCTATTTCTTCTGTGCTTTTGAACGGAGTAATTTTTTTCTTGCAGGACCTACATTATCCAAAGTTGATAGTCACTCTCACAGACATCAGCAAACACACATCTACAGACTTGACAGAAGAAACAAGGTTATCCCCAACGTATCTCAGAAAAAGTGTTTTGTTTTTTCTCCCTAGCAAATGTATAAACTGTGTTTCATGTCAAAATAGAAAAAGACATGGGTATGATTAACAAATTGTGAATTTACCATTTCCCTTTGTTTAAAATGGTTTCCAGGGAAAGAATACATCAAAAATAATAGTGCAGGTCCACTCTAAAACCTGCCAACTCACCAATCAACAGACAAACACTTTCTAAGACCACCTGTGTGCAAGGTGCATGTTCCGCCACTGCAGAGACAGCAGGAAGTGACAGTGAGATCTTCAGTCTCAAGCTCTTCTGCAACTCCAAATTCAAAGGTTAAGGATAAGATTTTCCAAACTTAACTGTAGAGGAAGTGCCTAGAATTGTTAACTACTTTTTAAAGTCATGCAAGTAAATGTGACACTCTACCATACTTGACTGCTAGGTAGTTGATGTTTCATAATAATTTGACCAAGTCATCTTTATCTGGATCCTTCGGAGAGTCAGACATGTACTTTACCTGGGGACAGCTCTTGTTCTCAAGTGCAATCTTAGTTTTTGTTTTTGTATAACCCTGTGTATCTGCTGATGTCAGAGTACCTACAAAAGGAAAGGGTGTCATTAGTCTGTTACCATAACAAAAACATAAACAGGATAATACTGCTTAAGTATGATGGCCAATGACCAAATGACCAGCGAACAAGCGAGGCATTGAGCTAGGCTCTGCCCTGTTCACAAAGTGTGAAAAAGCTTATGAAACAGAAGACATCACAGTTGGTTCTAAATAAAATCATCTCAAGTTTGTTATATGCTAACCGACCTGGAAAGAGGAATTCAGTCCTCTGGGAAACAACTGTGTTGTAGGCATTAATGCTGTAGTCTCTGGTACAAAGAGGCCTGGGCAGTGAGCTGGAGAGAGTGGATGAAGTGTGCTAGGAATTTCCTTCTAATACAAAAGAGTATCCAGTAAAAAGAGAAGTCTAGTAAGACACATAGCTTAACTTAGTTCCTATTGTAAACTCAGTTTCAAACCTGATTACAGAAGCAGAAGCCCCACTCATCTCAAGTGCTTCTGCGTGGCCAGAGCTCTTTCTGCTAATCCTAAGCACTTAAGACTACCTCTGCTGTCTGAAGAGATCAGAACAGTTGATATAATGTCCTTCAGACCTCAAATTCTATTAAAAAAAAGGAGAGAGAGAGAGAGAGAGAGAAAGAAATATGTTAATTTCAGTAAGGCCAAAGAATAAATAGGAGGATTAGCTCCAAATCTGTTAGACAAAATAATACTCCAAGAGGCATTTGAATATTTTTATCCTGACCAAGTGGCATGCTCTTGCCTGGTATAAGATGACAGCAGTGCTGCCCTCACAACCAGACTGTGCAACTAGGCTGACATTTGCTTTGTACTAGTGAACTGATGCAAAGCAGCCTGATTTTAACAGTCACCACTCTCTCAGGACATTCCACATATGTAGAATGGGAGTGGACAGCAGGCTAAATTTCCTTCATTAGTATAAATCATTCACTTCTACTCAAGTCAGTGAAGCACTGTCAACTAGTATCTGCTGAGCATGTGTGCAAGGACCTCAACGTCAGTATCTTAGAGCCCTTTATACCTTGTTCGTCATAAAGCAATTCTCCTCTAGAAAGTCTCCTTGGACAGGAGGCAACTGATACATTGAACTTCGCTCCTGTATGCACACTCCTGTCAATCATAAACAAATATTCTTCAGCAGATGCACAGGAAGCTGATGACAGAACAAGTAATTTTATTCACTAAGTCAGTTTTGACACTGAAGGGCACGGAACAGTTGAAAACATCATTTATAGGGAGTTCCACTTACAATGTTATTCAGAACATCAGTGGTGCTTTTGTTATTTCTAAGGAGTGCTTAGATGGAATAGTGTTACCCCTTCGAAACAATTGGTAGCAATGGGGAGAACATAGCTAGCAAGGTTTACATAAAACTAACAGTCATGTTATGCTCAAAAGCTTAAGTTTATTGCTCTATTTAATGACTACCACCAGTATTTTTAAAAAGAATGCCAGTTCTTCCTGCTAGCTTCTCACTGAAGGAAATTTTTTAAATACAGCAATAAAATCAAGTGGTTTAAAGATAACACATTTTGCCACACATTCATGCAAACCCTGCTGACAGGATTTTTACAGGTTCATGGATACAGAATAAACACAAAAGATGTTTACTGAAATACTGGGAAACTTTCCCCACAGTGATGAAGTTGTAAGCATAACATTTCAGGCCCTACACCCTGCACCGCACCTACTGACGTCAATGGCAAAACCTCAGTGGGAGCAGGATCAGCCCTTATTGTTCTGAGAGCTGCTTTACCTTCTCCTGATTAGGAAGTGTAGTGAATTCTCAGAATCGCACGCACTAATAGAAGTGGTGGGTTTTGGTTATTGTTACAAATAAAGAGAAGCAAAAATATTTTTAGTATTACAGCTTCTATTCACAAAACGCTCGTCTTTCATGTTAACGGTCCTGTGTACCTCCATTTTTCTCTGCTCAGTAAAGCACTTAAACGTGTGCTTACCTCTAAGCATTAAACATCAACGACAGTCTTCACAGCCTGACTGAGGTTTAAAAAGAAAAGCATGGGCAGCAGTCTGTATTACTGAAAAGGAAACACTGCTGCCCAGACTACTGATTAGAATAGAGTAATGATTGTATAAATTTGGTTTGAGGGCAGATTTGTCAAAAAGCAGCCAACACATTCATACTGATTTTTTTAAAAAGCTGCCTATAGGATTTGCTTTAATTTTAATGAGCACTGGGCACCTGGTCATCCTCAAAGCTTTGAAACGAGTTTACATTCATAGAATACAAGTGGTTTTACTACTACATTTTTAATAAAGATGAATTCAACTCACAAAATTCCTCACCTGATTTCAAACCTCAAATTTCAGGGGAAATTGTATTCAGAGTGCAGTTTGATTAGGTAAAAAGAGAAACTTTGCCAAAATAAAATCTGGTTGCAGACTGAGATGCCAAAATATTGACACAGAAAAGGTAAAGCGTGTAGAATTTATGTTTAGATTAACTTCTACTATTCACCTCAGATTCACCTAGCTGTCATAATACTGGAGTACCTTGCTGGTAAGAACTGGAGGTAAGAATTTGACTCAAATCATTGCAATATTTTTTCCCCTTAGTTCTGATAACACTGGTGGTGGACTGCTTTAGAAAAAATAACAAGCAAACATGATGTGCAAAACATCATTTCAATGTGAATCTACTTGAATCTTTCAACGCAGAGGCTCAGGTGGTTTACGATATACACAGTATTCGGTAATTTTATACGTAAAAACAATCAGAAAGAGGCAAAAAGTTACTTTCAAGCTTAGTCAACATACAGCACATTTCAGCATGACAATTCAAAAAGTTTCACACTGTATTTGGATATATTAGCAATGATTTTTTAAAAATAGCAAACTGAAGACGGATTTTTTTCTGATTTTTTTCTTGCTTTTGTAACAAATGAAGCTACTATTCTTATTTACAGTATAAATAAGCCTTTTTTGGTGAAGATTATGTCCTGCCACATATGTTTAAGACAAGGCCTACCTCAGCTCTTAAATGTCAATGCAAACAAGAGCATAAAAGCAATAGCAAAGTAAAATAATATATCTTTCTTTCCAGCTAAGACAACCAGGTTACCATGTGTCTCTTATCAGATCTGAAATATATATGAACGCAGTCAAAAGTTCTCTTGGTTTTAGCCTTTAGGAATATCATGAACACTTATTCTTCTGCTGCTCTAGAAAGCTGTTTTCCGTACAAGCTCATGACATGATGGACAAATTGATATTGTTCACAAGTCTGGATCATTCCTCCCCTGAAAAGGAAAGAAAAAAGGGGAGGGGAAACAGTAGCCTTAGTACATGCAACTAATATATGAGGAAATGGCTTAGGTAACACGAAGCTGGTGTTACACACAAAAGGTATATTCCCAAGCTTCCCAAAATGAGTGAAAAGTGCCTGTTGATCGCAACCAGCTCACAGTCTGACCTCAAGCTCCATTTTGAAAGTCTCTGCTAACCAGGGAGCAGAAGGTAGTCAGAACAGGAATGGCCTTTAGCTTCATTTTTCTGGGGCACAGGCCCTCATCCAGTAAGGCAACACCATCGTCATTTACATTCATACTACCCAAGCACCTATACTCCAAGCACCATTTTAAACACCATGAAAAGCAACCCCTACCGAAGCTCTAGATGGACAGATGGGAGCAGGGGGAATAAAGAGAGGAGGTAGCTTAGCCAAGACTTCACAGCTGCGCTAGGGACTGAATTCAGAACTACAGAGGGCCAGGCCAGGCCAGCACAGACAACTGATGTAGCACACAACTTCCCCATTCTGCAATGAGGGTTCTTTCCTCTGTGCCACCCCATGCTGTGGTTTCAGCAAGTTCACCAGGGGACTAGGGGATGGCTAGCAGGATTTTGGAACAGACAATGGAACTTTAACAAAAGACAACTCTGAATTGACTGCCACGTACACCTTGATCAATAAGACTCCCAGCACAGAAATCCATTTTTGTTCAGCTTTTATTTCAGCTTTTGCTGTTCTCTTTAAAAGTGCAAGCTTGAAAGGAAATGCAAGCACGAGAAGAAACAGTTTGCTTTTCCATGTACCATTAGCCTGTGTATTTCTGCAAGTAGCATATTAATCAACATGTGAGTACTACAGCGGGAGACAGAAACGAACAAGGATAAAGCTGTCCATTTTAAGCAGATTTTACTAACACTTAAAATTCAGCTAAGAGTACCTCAACAACAGTGATATGATCTCTTGATAGTCCATTATGAAAATAATTAAACCCCATGGCTCAAATTCACAGAAGGTGTATGCAGAATTGTGCCAGCATTGGTGCTGGTGTACAGATCCCGGGAACCCAGAGCAGAAAGGAAGCTGAAATGACAAGCGGTTTTGAGGAACATGGGAACCCATGGGTAGCCAGTGCCAACCCGACTGTGTCAGTCTGAGGAAGAGCATGTACGGTGCATTCCCTCAGAAATGCCCACATGAGGAAATTAAGGAAAAGTGCTTTCTCTGAGCCAAACAGCTAGCAGACTGCTAGCACCCTCCTTTGAAGCCCGCCCTCTTCAATGGGGTCTAGCTTAACAGTTGTGGGTCACACAGTAGCCATACCAGTAAGGGGTAGGTGAGTGTCCAAGACAACCTCCTTGTTCAGGCTCTTACAGTTATTTTGTTAAGTGGCTGTTTGAAATTACACTTAATGAGCAGGGAAGGGCAGGTACCCATGCTTAAACCTCTTATCAATAAGAAACGGTGAGAAACACAGTGCATTTCTAAAAAACCTATTTCCTAGCTGAGCATCTCATCCCCATCTGCTCTACTTAATACAGGCTTATAGATCTGTCTCTGAGCCCTTCTGTGTTGCACCCAGCATCGAAGTATATTTATGTCAGTTCATGACACACAAGGAACATTAGTCATATCTGGCAATTACTCCCCATGCAATTCCATTAACAGTGAGGTTGCACCCTGAAGTTGTAGCAACAGAAGCACTAGGGTAGCCATCAGGTTTCAGGCCACAGGAAATTATTTTCCTTTTTATCTGGTTCCCTGCTATGTAGTGGCTTCCCCTCCTTCCCACACTCATGCCTACCATGACGTGTGCTTGCTGTCCAGGCTTTGGCACAGAATAGAGAAATTATGTTTTCACCCCTATTTCCCATAGAAACCTTTCAAATCTGAGTTGCATCGTGGGAAAGGACAGCAAATGTCTCTCAGGACTGTGGAAAGGATGCAGGAATGATCACTTCCTCTCCTTAGTCATACTAGGTTGTTTTAGGACCAACTGTTGGCCACTGGTGCAAAGCCTAGTGCACAAGATTTTTCAAAGGGATCTGTAATGGAACAAAGGGAAAGAAACATTTGTCTCCTTCATTCCCACAGCAACCTCAAAGGCGGTTCTCAGGGCTAACGTCAATCCCTCTACTGCTGTGAAGCAGTGAGGTACATTCCTTTACGTGTCTGCTCTGGCCTGCATCCAACCCTCTTTCCCTAAGTCCCTCGTGACTCCTTCCCACCCACCCTATTTTCTCTACCCAGTAACCACCAGATAGGAGGAGGAGATAGAAAGGGTCTTCCTTCCTATTACCTGCTTGGACGCTGTCTCATCCTCTCGTGTTTGTTTTTGAAGTCACATGGACCTTTTGTGAGGGTTTAATGATAATAATAGTGGATGGCAGCATGACTTCCAAAAGATCACGAGCCCCATTTTCACTCCTTGAAGAAACTGTACTCTTCTTGTAGCAAAGATAGTGATTTGACTGCTTATTGTCTTGAGTATTTTCTCCCATGACATTCAAATGTTCTTTTCCTATCCCATCACACCCCTGAGAGGTACATGGCAGCTACAGAGGTCCCTGTAGGCTTTCTTTTTCTCCATGGCATCCTTTAAGTGTGATCTCCCTTCTCCAGCCTCTGCAAACGACTGCCAGTTCCCCTCTCCCCGCAAAGCTAGTATTTTTAATTGGCCTGTATCAAGCACATTTGTAAGCAGGTGTTTTCAACCTTCATTTGTATGGCTATTTTCCTGTGAAACATTAGTCACAGAGACAAGATATTTCAGATCCAGCCAGATATTTCACTGGGCCATAGATAATCCACACTCACTACTCATATTCTGGTTTTCTTTTTCTCAAGAAGCCTTTCCTTGTCCAGCCAGAAATCCACTGAAATAGCTAAACCTCCAAGCCCCTGCAGGTCCCTGTCTATCAGAGCCTCAGCAGGGCAGCAAGCATTTCATTTTCTACCTCCCACTGAGCATAATTTCTCCTCTGAAATAAAGTTCAGCGTGGGGTTGAGGTTCTTTTTTTTCCCTCAGAAAAATCTTTGGTATGTTTTTCGTGACATCTCTTCCCCTGACTACATTCATCATTATCATTAGAGAGAGCACTGAGACGTGTTTTGATGGCACTTGAAACCAGTGGGAGAGGAAAAATAACATCTCTGGTGCAAAATTCAAGTCTGTTTACTTCATAATCAAACTCAAGGTGGTGTGTTAAGAAATGCTTAACTGGAAACCATTGAATTTCTGGAGATTTTCACAGCTCCTCTCATATGTCTGCAAACACTCCAGACTGCGTATATTCTCCCTCTCCCAAGCAGCCCCAACAGTGCTCACAGCTCCAACTATGCAAGGCCAGTTTTCATTACTCCTCCTGGGAGCAAAGTGCTGATCTGTGGCTCTGAACTTAAGCATGGCAAACCTTTGAGGCTTCACTTCTGTAAGAACATGGGGCCAACTCCTCAGCTGGTGAAAGGTCATCCCTTGCTGCACTGAGCTGTGCAGCTGCACAGCTGTGCAGATTTTGGTGCCAGCTGTGAATCTATCTCAGTTATAGGGCTATTCGTTAAGATTTACTGCTCATCAAAAAAGATTACAAGTCAAAACTTCTTAGAACAAGACAACTTCCTTCCAGGAATGTTCTCTCTTGGCCTCCATTTGACTTTGTTCCTCCCCTGTTCCCATTTGTTTCTCCTTAAGTAAAGGGAAAAATTACCATTACTTTTTTTTTTTTTCTGGAAAGGAAACAGGCTTTCTTACCTGTCTAACCGCAACTGGCAGGCTGTTCGCAATATGTCAACTATGCCCTCGCTCTTCAGCTGTTTACAACAGACACTAGTTGCAATAAAGCAGCCAGTCCTCCCGATGCCTGCACTAAGGGACGGAAAAGCAGAGAGAGGCAGTGGAAATGTTAGAATGGCTTGGGAACTTTTTTGTTAAACGAGCGCCATTAAACCAGCAATCAAACCCAATTATCCCTTTCTTCCCTCCAACCTTTGCCGGGTGGGTACTTGAGAATATAAAGCTGTAACTAGGAAAAGATACTAACTTCAATTGGACAACATAATTAAGTGTGAGCCATTCGCAGTAAAAGGATGGTCATGGCATATATAATACTAAAAATGGACTGTAGGGTACAGTTTGATCAGATATGTCATTGAACCATTGAAAATAAACAGTTAAACAGTATTTCTTAGTTAGACTTGCTTTGAAGGCAACTTTGTTTTGAGATTCTTAGTCCTAATAGCTTCTTTGAAAGCTATTTTCATTCACAGGTACAGAAAAAAACAACAATAAAACCAAACCCCTTGCTTAAATAATTAGAGCTAACAGCAATGTTGTAAGTGTAATGCCACTTGCTGATGAGATCCGCAATATACTAATTCTCTGAATTAGTGCAAGATACAACAAACTCACTAGTAAAGACATTTCTTTTTCTTTCCTGAACACCTTTGTATCTTATTCAGTCCTTGCTTAATGACCAGAATTGATTTTATTCTCAAAGGCACAGTGCTATCAAAGCTGTGAATTCTTCTTATCACCTAATAAAAAGCTAGCAGCCAAAGCCCTTCTTACGCATTAAATAATTAAGTGAGCATCCTCAGGAATAATTACTTGACACAACTGCAAGAAATCCTGCTTCCATTTAAATTGTGCTAAAGTCATCATACAAAAACACTGGCAACAAATGTACATGCAACAATAGAGTTTGCAGTGCTACTTGCAAAGTGCTAATACTGTTTCTTTGCCTGTATAGACAGGTTTTGTACTCTGCATTTATGCTTATTAAGGAAACAGCTACATTGGAATTGTTTTAACTTCCATTACAGAATGATAAGGCAACTCAGTGGAAGTTTTGGGAAGTTTTTCCTCAGTAAGAACTCATCTCAGTCTTCAAATGATTGTGATGGAGGTACCTAACTGACTTAAAATTTTTGTCCCTGAAACTCTTTGTACCTCATGCCCTGACTTCTGTTTTCTTTACTATATCTAGTTTGTTCATCAACACTTCAAATATTTCAGGGTTTCAGAGGACTCTTTGCTGCATATAGATGTACCTCAATGATTAAAAAAACCCAAACAAACACCAAAAAAGCCTTTTGTCTTCCAATTTATGCCATAACCAAAAAGGCCACAGTATGTGGCTCCTGTATACTGTTTCCCATCCATAGACCTCAGAGTGTTTCGCAAAGGGAGTGAACAACACCCGTTTTTAGATAAAGCAAACAGCAATGAGACAGCAGTTGTCCCAGGACAAGCTGCAGGTCTCTCGCTGGCTGAGAGAAAGTCATAATCCTTCCAAGGCTGTCCTTGCATTATCCACAGGACCTTAACAGGACTGCTAGCCTGCCTTGAACATGAAGCCGCTTTTAAGAACAGGGCCAGAAAAATGCTCAGAGGGAGCACCTCTCCTGTGAGGACAGGCTGAGAAAGTTGGGGTTGTTCAGCCTGGAGAAGAGAAGGCTCCGGAGACACCTTCTGCAGCCTTTCAATACTTAAAGGGGCCTTATAAGAAAGACAGGGACAAACTTTTTAGTAGGGTCTATAGTGATAGGACAGGGGTAATGGTTTTAAACTGAAAGAGGGTAGATTCAGGCTAGATATAAGGAAACAGTCAAAGTCAGGTTGGACGGGGCTTTGAGCAACCTGATCTCGTTGAAGATGTCCCTGCTCACTGCAGGGGGAGTTGGATTAGATGACCTTTAAAGGTCCCTTCCAAGCCCAACTATTCTATATTTCTATGATTCTAATAGCTTAATTATTAGGTATGTATCTATTTTTCTTAAAGGTGCATTATTTTACATCACTGAAGGCCAAAACCACAGTGATTATGTTCTATTGAAAAACTCCCACAAAGGCCAAAGGAGCTACAGTACTCAGTGTAACACAGGCCTTGACTAACGGCTTGTTGTACGTACCACTCTCAAATAGAGGCAATGTATTAAATCCCTTCTTCAGATAAAATGACTGCAACCGAGAACAATCTGAAAGGGCTCTGGTCCACAATTATCACACAAAATTCTTCATAATCCTATCACCACGTCTCTTAGTAGTTATTTCACATAATAATACCCCATTTCCCCCCTGCCCCCGATTATTACTGTGTCATGGGTATGACACCATACAAGAGGACAAAACAAGTATGCAAAGCAAGAGTGATATGGTGACCAGAATCTTTACCTGCAGCAAATACCATAATAATTCAATGAGCTCTGAGAGAATCACAGATTTCCAAGGGTAAAGGGAACCTTCTTAAAAAGCATTTGTTATTTTTCTCTGAACTCTCCCCAATTTGTCAAAATCTGTTTTAAAACATAGGCAGAAAAACTGGGCATGTAGCATCACATGAACATTTTACTAGCAATTACTCCCTATCAGCTTATAGGTCGATCTTTGATGACACCAGGCTACCCACCATTCATGCCAAGAGTCTCTTTAAAAACATTCCCATCCTATGACAATATGCCATGTACTATGGCTTCTGGATAGCAACCATCTGGCATTTCCTAGAAAATGTTATGCAAAACCAGGTAAAATTCCTAACAAAAATCCCAAAGATCAATTTGGCAAATTGTATTTTATTGAAACTATGCAAGATTACCCTGGCAAGATTACTGCATCGCTTATAAGGCTTTCTGCTATTTACCTGGAAAAAGTGTTTTGAAAACTGACTTGTAGTTTTCAAGTAATCACATTTAACCTTTCTAAACAGTGGCAAAACAGGACTTGTTTTAGACCTCTGGAACTTCTTAAATTTTCCAAGAACTAGAACTCAGCTATGCTAAACTTTAATGATTTAGAGCCTGTGGACCAATTTTTAAAAAAAACTCTTGGGTGAAAATTAACACATTGCTTAGTTAGCAGCGCAAAAGAATGTACTTCTTCACATCTACAAGTGATGAGTACATCATCCTACTTCTTTCTGAAGACAGCAGGAGAAGTATCTACCTTAATCTATTTTTTCTGCTCTGTGATTGATAATTACTATTTTCTCATCAGGCTTCAAAACACTGTAAAGATTTTGCTTCTTCCATTTAAGAAGTTTTCATCTTTTCCAGGGGCTTTTCACAGGTATTTCAGTTTTATTATGAATTGCATACATTTCCTGTCTGTTGGTTAGTACTTGCTCAATCAGCTTTCCCACTGTTTCATTTGGTTTATGTATTACACTTAAATTATTGTCTTTGGCATAATGAGGATTTTTTTAAATCAAAGAAGAAATCTACAAAGCAGGGGGTTTCGAGGCTTAAAGCTGAATGTTCAAATTTTTCTGCTTGCATGTGTCTTCCTTGTCCATTTCTCCCACAATATGTTAATCTTTGGCAACGTGGCCCATTTCAGATCATTAAAGGCATATATGACCGGTAAGGCAAATAAAATGAGACTGTTCTTACTTGTAACTGAGCCACCACCAGCTTCTGCGTGCAGCCCAGTCTGTATCTGAATGCAACACTTGGTAATAGAAAATTACTGTCATTAAATTTTAGAAGTTCCAAGAATATTTCAGAAGCAGTTGGGCAAGATTTCCCGCATGTCCGACTGATGGCCAATATGACATTATCTGCACTAACCACTGTATGTGAAGAAGCCCTTAGACTTCAGACACAACATTTACTTACCTGCAGTGAACAATCACTGGAGCATTCTTCTCTTCTGCACTCTGCATTGCCTCTTCCACTTCCAGTACTAGCTGTAACAGAGGCGGGGCTTGATCTGGTGTCTTCTGGTCTGGCCAAGACGTGTACCAGTAATGTTTCAGGTTTCTGACTTCTTCTCCTTTCTGCAATCCAGTGAAGACAAACACCACAAAGTTTTAAAAGATCTTCTCGTTGCAAATTGATACTGAAACCTGGCCTTCCCTTTAAGAATGAGTAAATCAATGCTAAATGGAACAGAAGATGCAAATGGCAAGCCACACAACACAGAAATCTGGATTTCAAATATCACGTCTGCACTTCAGTAAACTGCCTTAAAAAAAAAAAAAAGTATGCTGCTCTTTTAGTGCCAAGAGCTGTGTGCAAAACACTCCAGGCAGTCTGCTGCCTCTTGACAGATTCATTCAGCAAAGCCAGAGCTGTGCTTGTGACATAATTGCTTTCATAATGCATTTGACAGACAGAGAGCCAGGAGCCTTATCTCCGTCTTTGATAGCTAGATAGATAGATGCGGGAGAGAGATGGGAGCTTATTCTTCTATCTTTTCTGACAGACAGATTCATATCAGTTTCCTGTCAATTCTACTCTTCTCTTAGACACAGTGAGAATTTCAGAGACACTATGGAAGGTGGGAATTGTATCTAGCTGCAGTCCAGGGCTTTTTGAGAGACACAAATTCCAATTCTCTCTGTGTCTCAGCATGGCTATGAATATAGCAAATCTGCTGTTACCTTTTCTGAGTGCCAAGTAGCATTACACGCTTCTGATTTTGTGTGTTCAAAGTGACATCCTTCTGCCTGATTTCTAAAGGTGCCAAATAGTAACATAGAGCTCAGGAAACCTTTCAGCCATTACGTAAGACAGCTGGCATAGGGCTAAGCAAATATCTTCAAAAGGTCCAGGAACAGACGTGTTAGCTTCCACAACCTTTCCTTAAACACATGGCCTGCTGAGTTTAAGAGGGGAGGAAAAAGAGAACAAATGTGCCTCTTTCTAAAGAACCAGGCACAAAAATCTGGAAACAGTTTCTGTCGTCTATACTCCTAAGTCCCTATGACTGTCAGTCACTGGATGTTAAAAGAGCTCTATGGTTGTGCCACTTTCCGTCCTTCTCTTTGGTTGACAAAGCTCTTACATAGCTTCACAGTGAACTAGATTGGAGATATGATCTAGTTAAATCTTTTTTCTTTCTCATAGTGGATTAATTTTCAGATGGATCAATCAGTTTCCCCCTTTGGCTTACCACACAGTCACATAAAGACTTGTGCGGGCACATGAGAGATGGCACAAAGGTAGGAAAAAGAGAGCTGGACAAGGGGAGGCTGGGCTTCATTTAGTTGCTGTTCCAGCTTATACAGGGTTTAAAGTGCTCATTGAAGCACAGCCATAGGAACCTTAAGGGTATGTTTAGCTCAGTTTAGGAAAAGAGAGTCTTACTATTGTACCATAGAGCCTGGCTTTAGGTTATTTACCCTGACAAGAAGATACTCAGGTTAAGAGAGCATAATTAGTTGTCATGAATAGTACCTGAGCTCACTACAGTAAATCCGATCAAATTTCAACACGGCTCTGAAACCCGAACATACACAGTTGCTTTTGAATGTGTGACTATGTGTGAGCAACAGAAGTTATGAACACTGGATTCTCAAGTGGGTTGTGAAAAATTATAATAAGAATGTTGTCAATAATACTGAGAGAAAAGTAAAAGATAAAAGTCATCTGAAGAAAAACACAAATCACTATATAAAGTCACTCATTTGACAGAAACAGAAAAGAGCCGAAGTACTAATGATGAACTCTGGATATCTTTAGTTTTGTCTATGCCATTACCAGTTTTACGCTTCTGCTTAGAGAACCCTGACTTCTGTGGTTCTGTACAGTTCTGCTTTGACTTTAACAAAATATTCTCTACAGGTGCTTCCTTGAGACTGAGAAGACTTGGGAACAAATAGGAAGAAGCAAGATTCAATTGATGGTTTGAAGTCTACCATCATGTATGCTGTAGCCAAGATCATGATCAGTGGCTAGATCAGGTTCCTTTGAGAAATGAAAACAAGCCTTGCCCTATCACCTGAGCATTTTCTACATACCTAAAGTTTACCAATTCCAGTCCCCTATTCTGAGTCCACCCTGTAGCACATGCAGTAATCATATATTGTTGCATCATGTATCATGTGCACAGTGGTATCATGCATTTCCCACCATTCCTGTCTAAGGGAAAACAGGAGTCAAGTTTTCACTTCACTTCTCTAGTTTTCACTACCAAGTCATTTAACATACGTATAGTCTGGAGCTGCTACTCCACTATTGCTGCTAAATGACAAATGTACAGCTCTAGGCAATGGTAACCTGACAAATGGAAACTTTATTTCAGCTCTAGAACTCAGCAGTTCACCTCCTGACATTTGGAGGTGGGAGGAAAGAAACACTGCCCTGCTAGCACTGAAAACAAAAGCATTGTTTAACTGAAAAACAAACTGGGATGAGCTCAAGCCCATCATTTCTTTAAAGAAAATAATCAAAATGATCAAATCATTTGAGTAGGGAAGGAACTACATCCTTGGAGATATGTATGTGCAATAAAGGCTTTTGTATCATTTGTTATAGAAAAGCACTTGTCTTTTTTGGCTATGATTATGTGTGGTATTCTATAGTTCCTTCCTTATGACTTTGCTGTACTCTGCTACCTTAGCCATTCTTTTTTCTTTCTGTTAGTGCCTGAACGTACTGGATATGCCAGCCCTGACAAATAATCTGGCTTTCAGTTTGTTGGTTGTTGGGGTTTTTTTTCCCCCGTGGGATCCACAGTTATATATACAGAAAAGATATATTCATATCTGACTCTAAATTCTGAAGCTTCTTCTCTAACATGAAGAACTTCACCTAAGGAAGAACTGAGCAGGAACAAGAGAATTTGGGAAAACACTGAGAGGTTGCTATTGGAAGAAAACATTCTGCAGGGATGAGTATTAGCTTGAAAGATACTTGTGAGATGGGAGTATGGCTTATTACACTTGAATTGTTGTATATAAGAGCTCTTCAGGACTGTTTCTTTGTTTTGTGCAACACCAGATAAAGGGAGATTGTTTTCTGGATATGCTACTGCAATATCGATATTAAAAGCCACTTCCCATCTGAAAATGGAACTGGCTATTACCTTCCTGAGAAGAATTTGAATGATCCTTCCCCAGGGAGAGAATAAAATTTCCTTCCAGAAATATAGGGGGAAGTGTTGTTTGGGTTTTTTTGGGGGTAAGGGGGTGTGAGGAAGAACATTTCAGCCTAAATCTCTGAAGTTAATGCTAAGCTGAAAAAAAAGATTTTCAATACTCACTAGTATTAAAATGCTGTTTTTAACAATTTAAAACAACTATGAAAAACTCTTCTGGCAGACAATGTAGTTTTTTATTGAGGATATTTTGTTCTGTCACCATAACTAAAAAGTGACCGATTATTAGATATCGGTATTCCATCAGAATTAAGCTATGTATTATTCTTGCTGCTGCACTGTGGTGTTTTGTATAAATTGTATTTAAGACCTCTGCGAGTCTGCAACATACTTGTAAATATTCTTTACTTCCCACTCATCAGGGAGCGTGATTTTCTCCTTGCTGCCTTTGCCAAAAGCATGAGTGACAGACTTTCCACACTCTCAACCCAGACATGGGATTTCATATGCTGGCTTTCTGCCTATTAGCATACGGCTGAAGAGACTTGAAACTAGTTGGATAAAAGGAGTTTTTTCAGCTTGGAAAGAAATTGTTGTGTTATGCCGAGGTCAGAGGTAGATCTGGTAGATGAAAGAAGTATAAAGTTTATGTAAATAGACTGTTCTTATTAAAACACATAGCTTGAGATTCTAGAACCTAGCAATGGAAACAGCTGTAAAACAGGACTCTGGTACTTTTAAGTAGCACCTAAGTACTTAAAAAATTAAACCTGTGTTTAAACTCTCCACCCACAAGACGATAGAATGGTTACTGGTACATAAAACTACATACACAGTTAGTTGGAAAGATACTAATTTTTAGAAATGTAAGCATGGAGAATGCTGTGGTGAAAGTGTTTTTAAAGGTCATCAACAGTTCTAGTGTCTTGAAGTGGAA
The DNA here is from genome assembly GCF_963924245.1 of Chroicocephalus ridibundus. Classification (NCBI taxonomy): domain Eukaryota; kingdom Metazoa; phylum Chordata; class Aves; order Charadriiformes; family Laridae; genus Chroicocephalus; species Chroicocephalus ridibundus. The sequence goes on from NC_086287.1 coordinate 17,043,650, forward strand.
TGATCCCTTAAAGCATTTTCCAAGTCAGGTCAGCCAAATCGCTCTGAAACTGAAAACAGGTACGCAATATTAAAAAGCTTTTTGCTCAGTTCTCAACTTCCCCGCTTCTTGTTAGCAGCACCACTCATCTTAGGTATAAACAGCTGGTGAGTATCCAGAAGTCTGACAGCATCCTAACAAAGATCATAAAAAGACAAGAAGCACAACCTAAATATTTCTTAGGGGTCCTCCCATGCCACAAAATATGTAAGACACCATGCAGGTAAAAGTTCCGTGTTAGTAATAAGTAACCCTTTGTGTAAGTCCATGGCCGAAGGAATAAACAAGCGTTTGAATTCTACAGAACATCATCACAGAGTTTAGCGGGTTTTGCCATCAGTGCTGTCTGTCAGACTTGCAAAGGCTGTTAAGAAGCTACCTGTGTGCTAACATGTCCCTTGAAATGACCAGTCAACACAGAATACACAGGCACAGAATGAGTCACTGGTTTCTTCCACTGAGTGGACCCCACACTACTCCAACTGGCCTTTAGCTTTCAGATTGCACATAAGCAGTCTAAATCTCCGACTGCTTGTTTTACTTTTTATATGTTTTTGTATGTTGATGAACTGAGCAAAGCTATTATGACTTTAGTAATGAAAAGTGATATTTATACAGCAGTAGACTGTGCCCAAGATTTCTACACAACTCTCCATGAACATTTCCATTTAAGGGTTAAGACAGCTAAATTACTGTAAGTACATTGGAATGATTTACCTTTAGGGTGATGAGCCTTAAACGGTAATCATCTGCTTGTATGACTTGGTTAACCGTGATTTCTATTCCTTCATAGGTGACCTGTTCCTCTGGCCAATATTCTGTGCATTTCTGTGTGCAATATAAAATGGATCTAGTTAAGCAGATATCAACGGAGGTTCACTTTTACTCCTCTGAAATTTGATATAGCACATGCATAGATGAATATGAATGAATGTTGTTTCTATAATAAGGACAAGTTTCATTTTCTAAATAAGGACAACATTTCAGGTGATTTTTGCTGCATCCATAATAGCCTGACTGCGTGATTAAAAATGCATAAATCAAGTAATGACTAACCAATGCTTTTAAATACACACATCCTTATTTGTCTTTATGCAACTGATACGCATTTTAAAGGCTCATTAGAAAGGCCAGTGGCTATGTGCCTGTTTTTAGATTAATCCTTTTCTTGAGACAATAATGATTAGTATAATATAACTAGTGTTAGTTACCAATATTTCTGTGGTGTGTACACTGATATGGAAACACAAAATACATATTTTCTATTTTTTATAATCACTCACCCTTTATAAGATGATCATTTGCATAGGTTTTTGTACAAAAGAACATGACTGGGATGTTTCGGGAATTAGATTACGTACCAAAATCCACTTTAAATGGACACTGAGAATCTTTCAACGCTAAGGAACTAAAAGGAAGCAATAACTGTGAGAGCTATTACAGTACTACATTTGATTTTGCCAAAAAATAGTCAGAGATGCAACCAGCACAACCTGACAATTAGAGAAGGAGAAACTATAGTCCATTTGCAAATGTACCTTTTGTACTACTGATACACTAGTAGGTGAGAATTTGTAAGCACTCATACCCTGGAAGGAGGACTGAAAAAGACTGTGGCTTTTGCTATGCAGTTTCTCTTTAAACTAATCAATATGTAAAGGAAGAGACAAGCATTTCAACATGTCCATGAACTAGTTCATGCACCAAGGAATGACATGAACAAGGCAGGGTCTCAGAAAAAGGCTCCCTTGTGAAAACGGAAGAAGCAATTTTATTATCACATGAAAATAAGAATATGCTATTGGACAAAACCCAGTTTAAGATTATACTTGGAAACGTCCTCTTTTACATAGCTGTACACAATTTTGAAGGAAGCAAGTTATATCATTTTGCTCTCATCCACCAAAAATAATTTCACTTCAGGAGAAAGACTAACAACAGAAAAGTATCTTGCAAAGTTACTGAGTCAAAATTTTTGTGTGGGAGAATCAGTGTTATTCCATCTGCATAGTGCATCAGTTAATAACCCACTGGGAATGTAGCCCACTGTGTGTCTGTAAAATTATTTACGCAGATTGCATTTTGTTCTTCCTCTTAAACTGCAGAATCCATTGTAAAAATTGTCAAGAGCGCTAGCAGCTATCAATAGCACAGACGTTGCTCTGCTTAAAGGAGTGGAGTAAGATTGCCCACTCGTTTCTGTGGGCTGTCTGTCAGTTCAGATTAGATGTGACAGAGGGCTGAGATACAGAGCTTTTAATATGCACATTAGCAAAGTCATTGCACTGAGGAGGAACACAAAACCTCTGTAACTAGCATCATTGCTGAACAAAGGTTTTGGTTTTGAATCTGCATACATCTGAGTCCTGTTATTCATATATTAATATATGTGTTACGGAAGAAAGGGAATGAATATGGTAGACATTTACGTGAAAGGACTTACCCTATATTTATGGCTGAGATTCCTGACACCGTTTAATTTTTGACACAAAAGGCATCAGAAAAAACTCAGCAGCTCTGTTACGATCTATAGGCCGTAGCAAGCTCCGGTTATGTAGTGCATCAGAACTACAGTGCACTGCTTCCCAAGACTGATATGATAGGTGAAATACTTGGTCAGCGTGGATAAGAGGACATTCAGATGTAAAGGTTATTTTACATTCCTGTTACACATTCTTGCTATGAAAACTATAGTGTAAGGACTTATCATTAGATATGTCATACAGGATCAGTATTTCCTCAGCATTATCTTCTTTAAACCTCAAAGTCCTTAAATGAGTCTGGTACACTATGTCATGACATTTTAATATCTTATTTGCCGTAAATTGGCAACTCTGATCAATGAGCAAGTTATTACTTCAGTGCTGCCTCTCAGACAGAGGGAGATGTGAGTTTAAAATGTTAGTGCAAACAAAACATTTAGATCAGCAACATACTTTACTTTGCATCACCAATGCCTTGACAATATGATTCTAATCAGCCGGCTGTAACAACTGACCATTTTTAACTTGCAAAGCATGATAATTCTATGACTGTCTTCTTTATGTCTTTTTCAGTAAAATCTAAGGCAAAATTTATTTACCTCACAGCTGGGGAAAGCTAAAGGTTTGTGCGCATGCATAATTATGGGCACTAAGCTTCCAGCTAGCAGTTAAGCCATTATAATTCTGTGTGTATGACCAAAGTATGCCCATATTCTTGGGCTTCTAAGCGTCTATAAAGCCTCTTCTCAAAGGAAACTCTCTCACCTAAATTATTAATGGGTTCTCAGGGACAAGCTTTGACAAATACTGCTGCTGCAGCTTAAGAAACACCATTTGGATCCCTCCAACACACCTTGCTGCCAGTGGTAAGAGGGGAATGCAGAGCTCAACGCATGCCCAGACCATTTTCTCACATCTTGCACTGCCAATAAAGGCAGACATAAGCTCAGCTACCTGTCCGTGAACTGAAGCCCAGGCACATGGTTCTTCCAAGTCTGCTATGGGGCAAATATTTCAGCATGTAAATAATGAGGGCAGCAGTATTTTAAACTGCAAACAGAAATCACATTAGGTGGATTAGCAGAAACACCACGACAATTTAATTTCTGCTAGTAGGGTATGAATAGAAAATTTCAGCATCTTAATTTCAATATTTCAAAAGCATTCAGGAAAAGGTCCTCTATATCCAATTCAGCTCTAGCTGTTGATTATTGTAACTAGCATCTTTCATAATTCAGGGACAGCCTCAATGAACTGTGGATATAGACACTGATTCAAAATAAATGCAAGATAAAGCAGCACCCACTCTGTTGATTAAAGATATTCAACCTTAGTAGTTATGGGGTACTATTGTTTTTTAATTCCTTTAGACAGAACTTGAAAGACTCTCTCCAAACAGAGCTGGGTTTGGAGAGGCTTCAGGTCAGCTAGGAGAGGAAAAATGGCAAAACCAGCAGTAGGCTAAGTCAGATAGCAAAACAAGACTTACAGTAAACTGAACTGAAAGAGAAGCCAACATCTTCTCTGACCCTGCAGAATTTAATGCTGGCTCTGATTGCTCAGGCCACTGAACCAACTTCTGTTCACTGGCTTAGCATCTATGCCGAAAATATCTGCTCGAGTACATATGAAAATATAGGCTATATGTAACACCATTACCTCATTCATCTCTTCTATATTGGTAATCATGACAATGATGGGAGAACGCTCCTGCCACACCATTCTCCAGAAATCACTGACAGTATTAACTATCGGTCCCTGAGTAGCAATATATACCTTTTCCTCTCCTCCATAGCCCTGCCAACAAAACAACAAGAGATCAATTTTAACAGGGGTGACCACCACAGCCTTGAAGGTTCAGTCTTTAAAACAGAGCGCTACACTGTTTGGAATAGTGACTCAATGGCATCAGTTCTTCCCCTCTCTGTCTCTCTCCTGCACATGTGTACGCAGAGCAAAGGCACAATATGGACTCACGTAATTCCAGCAATGAGTGTAGTGTCCAACAGCCTTGAGGTGACTCTAGCTAGGTCAAGAGCCTTATTCAAGTTTATTATCCAGTGCCTTGGTCAGGCCAGCTGACAAGCAATTTGCATCAACAAGTGCAGAAATGTCTTTTTTGTCTGGTCTCAAACTGTACAGTTGCACTTTGAAATTTAGTTTTCAGTTAATATAAGCAGGAGAGAAGAGCAATCAGTTCAGCTAGAATACCTTTAAAAGCCAGTGGATGTTGCAATTCTGTTTACATTAACAGTGGTTGATAGAGGCTACACAGACACATTGGACTATCGAGCTCTTACCCTGATGTAGTTAGCATTGATGTAAGAGCTAAGGGGGTCGTCCTGATCAGCTGAGGTAAGGCACACTCTGCTGTGAGGATCTGAAAGGTGTAAAGAGGTAAGTAATTCAGTTTCTCAGAGAAGAGAAAAAGAGACACAAGATTATTTTGAACAGCGAGACATTTACATGCATTCATGGCCATCACAACAGATGCGAGCGGCCTTGGAGAGCTCCTATGTTAAAATGTTACCATAAAAAAGGGAAAGGGTGGTTGGGGTAATTTGGCTTTCTCTGATAGTTTTACCCACTCTCTGAAGCCTGGTTAATTGTTCCAGTTGCAGACTCGGCATCCCTGAGTGACTCTGGAACAGCAGTTTTCTGCTCCAGGAAATTATTTCTCAGTTTGTTAGGTCAGCAGACCATTCTGGCTTGTAAGACATTAGAATATTGTTTGTGAAATGACAGCAAACAGCTTTTCTCCCAAACCATAAACACACATTCCTTGCACACAGGCAAGCCAGATGACAATAACTCTTGCCTTGTTTTGTCTTGCAGTGAACTAAACTCCAAGATGCGCCATTAACAAATATAATGGTTAAAAAGAAATTAGAGAATATTAACAGTCTCTTGTACTTAGCATAAGCCTCTTCAGTACTTGAGTCTCCCTCATTGGACCTGTTTATGAAGCATTACTCGTTTTAATAAGAAGACAAATGAAAACATTATTCCACCTGAGACGTTCAGTCCAATTCCCACTGAAGTCAATGGGAGCTGCTCCACTGATTTTAATGCGAGCTGACACAGGCCCACGTTCATCCACTTTCACCAGTACTACACAGTTTGTTATCATTGACAAGAAACGTTCTCCTGACAGAGGCCTCAGCAAAGAGCACCACCGTATATCACCAGAAGAATATTAAAAACAAACCACAGATGACTTCTTCATAAAAAATCCAGCCTGCTTAGAAACCAGAACGAAAAAAAAATAAATGCAAAAATAGTGTGATATTGGGTAAATCACAAAGGACTAAGCACACTGTACTTTCTACAGTACTACAAACACAGTCTCAGCATGAAACGGTGTCCTCAGAACGCATTCATGTTAGCTATTATGATAATATGATCACAATCCGCTAAGCAAAGATATTAACAAAGACACTGTATTACAGCACAGAAGTACTGAAACCAGCGAGTTCCTCTCTAATACAGTTCCCTCCTGCTCAACTTTGCTCACATTTCTAGTGCTGGGGAGATGGTGGGACAAGAGATAAAATTTGCTTTTTAATCAGTAATTCGGATAGCCTTCAACATGTCATACCGTTAGAAAGGTGACATTGGTTGCCACATGTTTATTCAAACATCACTGGACTGGGTAGTTAGACCCCCTGCATGAAGTCCCTTTGTGTGGGTTTTATGCAATCATCCATGGAGTCTGCTGAAGTCTGAGTAACGATTACATGATTTTTCCCTACTAATAATAGCAACAATACTATGTTGTCCATCTCATGATGGGTCTTTAGGGAGAAATAAAATGGATCTGAAAAACTCTATCAACAGGTGCCAGAGTACTAAGCACTTTTAGTATTCTTCAACTGCCGTAGAATTCTAGTTACCTTCCACTGTAGACTTTTTTATTGCTGTATCCACAAATATTAAAAATATTATTCAGAATATGCTTTTACTTTGAATTATAACACTTGGCTTGTGATTTTTCTACTGTTAATGTGGTATTTACATTTGTTAAGGTAGTATGTTAGCCAACAGTTTCAACTTACTTCATTTAAGAAAGGCCTATTAATGCATTGTTAATACAAGAATGTGCACTGTTTTGCAGAAAGCATAACCGAAGCTGAATTGCATCTCTTAGAAATATATAAACAGGAATAACTCCTCTTTTAAACAAAACAACAACATAACAAGACTTTAATACAAGAATTTGCAGCATGAATTTGAAATTTTCAATAGAGAGGCATTTAAGCAAATCAAATCCTACTCTTAATGAAAATATTTCTCCCAGGACAAAACCAGTGTACAGGCCAGGTTCAAGAAGACACCATGCCTTTAAAAAAGCAGTAGTAGTTTGTATCTCTAAGAAACCAAATGGTATGTCAGGTATTTTTTCTACTGTGTCTTTTATGGCCATTTTTTGTTGATACTATGTCTGACATTTTAGAGGAGCTCGCTAAACTTAACTGAAATGTTTTGCATAACTTAAAATGGTGTAAAAGCAATAGAGCTATGTAGAAACTTAACAAGTCTGTCCACACATTACTCTTGAGAAAAGGATTCAATGAGATTGATATACAATGTGTTCCAATAAGTTCTTGCCATCTCTGGAATTCTATAACAAAAACATCCTTTTCTGTATATTCAATAAGTGCCTCCAAACATCTTAGAGAAAAGTTATAATTTTCCAGGAAATGCCATAGGACTCATCCCCAGAAGAGGACTGTCTGCAAACAAACAAATTCATAGTTATGAAATATCCAAATCAACATCCTTAGCTTGGCATCTTTCCCAAAACACCCTTCTGCCATCAAAAAGCCACCTTCTAAGCCATATTACTACCAACAGCAAAATTGGAGATCTGCAAAAAGAATTTACTACAAAAGAAATATAAATGAGATGAATTACAGACTATTATCCTGTCTCTCGCTTACTACAATCAACTCTAGGGTTGCAAGTAACTGATCATTATGTTAAGTGACTGCTTACCTTTTAATGATAACGGCCTAGATTGCTTCTGGCAATGCAGCTGGTAAGGGAATTTTAGTTACTTTTTAAATTCAGATTTTGGGTTTGACTCTGGTTTGGTAATTAAGCATTTGCTGTTCTCTATGATAATCATTTGTCTGACTCTGCTCTACCGCAGCTTGTTCAGAAGTTCTTGCCATTACTGCTTTCTGCAACTAGAATTTGGAGGAACGCAAGGTAGATACTCAAGGCAGCATTGGCTACATTTGGTCAGCTCAGAAATGAGAAAGTCAGTGGATGGTCAAAGCCTGAAAAGCACTGGACTCTCCCTCAACTTACCCCCGGTTCCCTCTGCTACTTTTTGCATGGATAGTTTACTGGGATCCTCAGCTTTGAAGCATAAAGGGGATGTTTAGCTTTCCCTGCTAGCCTCTTTACTGCCAGCACCAAGCCCTTCAAAACAGAAGTGAATGGTCAGCCCTCTTCCCTCCTCAGCAACATCAAGCCATCCTTAGACCACAGCCAGGGACCAAGTTGCACAGAGGTTACTAGTTCTAGAATTAATTCAGAAAAAATATCCAGATCACAATGAGCTTGTCAGTCCTTGGAGGCATAGAGTCATTTAGGTTGGAAAAGATCCTTAAGACCAAGTCCAACTGTAAACCTAACACTGCCAAGTCCACCACTAAACCATGTCCCTCAGCACTACGTCTACATGTCTTTTAAATACGTCCAGGGATGGTGACTCGACCACTTCCCTGGGCAGCCTGTGCCAATGCTTGAGAAGCCTTTCAGTGAAGAAAGCTTTCCATATATCCAATCTAAACCTCCTCTGGTGCAACTTGAGGCTGTTTCCTCTTGTCCTATTGCTTGTCACTTGGGAGAAGAGACCAACCCCCACCTCTCTACAACCTCCTTTCAGGTAGTTGTAGAGAGCAATAAGGTCTCCCCTCAGCCTCCTTTTCTCCAGGCTGAACAACCCCAGTTCCCTCAGCTGCTCCTCAAAGGACTCATGCTCTAGACCCTGCAACAGCTTTGTTGCTCTTCTTTGGACACGCTCCAGCACAATGTCTTTCTTGTAGCCAGGGGCCCAATACTGAACACAGTATTCAAGGTGTGGCCTCACCAGTGCCAAGTACAGGGGGACGATCACTTCCCTAGTCCTGCTGGCACACTACTTCTGATATAAGCAAGGATGCTATTGGTCTTCTCGGCCACCTGGGCAAACAGCCAGCTCATACTCAGCTGGCTGTTGACCAACACCCCCAGGTCCTTTTCCTCCAGGCCTCTTTCCAGCCACTCTTCCCCAAGCCTGTAGCATTGCATAGGGTTGTTGTGACCCAAGTGCAGGACTTGGCCTTGTTGAATCTCATACAATTGTCCTTGGCCCATTGATTCAGCCTGTCCAGATCCCTCTATAGAACCTTCCTACCCCCAAGCAGATCAACACTCCCACCCAACTTGGTGTCGTCTGCATGGTAGGGTAGAAACTAGTTATCTTAACTGAAGAGGTCAAAGTGACAACAACGGCTGCTGCAGATATCAATATGGCTGAGATGAAGTTTGCAGCAAATAATAAACCCATTGAGTGATCATTCTTAAAAATATATGGTAGTGGGCCAGTTGGGACCTGTTTACAACTCTGGGACAGGGTGTCCAAAATGGCAGCATGTATTGAGTTTGCACAGCAAGGTTTTGGTAGTGGGGGAGCTGCAGGGGTGGCTTCTGTGAGAAGCTGCTAGAAGCTTCCTCTATGTCTGATAGGGCCAATGCCAGCTAGCTCCAAAATGAACTCACTGCAGGCCAAGGTTGAGCCAATCAGCAATGGTGACAGCACCTCTGTGATAACATATTTAAGGGTGAAAAAAACCCAACTGTGCAACTGCAGCCAGGAGAGAGGACTGAGAGAAACAACTATGTAGAAACTAAGGTCACTGAAGAAAGGGAAAGAAAGAAGGGAAGGGAAGGGAAGGGAAAGGGGGAAGGGAAGGGAAAGGGGGAAGGGAAGGGAAAGGGGGAAGGGAAGGGAAAGGGGGAAGGGAAGGGAAAGGGGGAAGGGAAGGGAAAGGGGGAAGGGAAGGGAAAGGGGGAAGGGAAGGGAAAGGGGGAAGGGAAGGGAAAGGGGGAAGGGAAGGGAAAGGGGGAAGGGAAGGGAAAGGGGGAAGGGAAGGGAAAGGGGGAAGGGAAGGGAAAGGGGGAAGGGAAGGGAAAGGGGGAAGGGAAGGGAAAGGGGGAAGGGAAGGGAAAGGGGGAAGGGAAGGGAAAGGGGGAAGGGAAGGGAAAGGGGGAAGGGAAGGGAAAGGGGGAAGGGAAGGGAAAGGGGGAAGGGAAGGGAAAGGGGGAAGGGAAGGGAAAGGGGGAAGGGAAGGGAAAGGGGGAAGGGAAGGGAAAGGGGGAAGGGAAGGGAAGGGAAGGGAAGGGAAGGGAAGGGAAGGGAAGGGAAGGGAAGGGAAGGGAAGGGAAGGGAAGGGAAGGGAAGGGAAGGGAAGGGAAGGGAAGGGAAGGGAAGGGAAGGGAAGGGAAGGGAAGGGAAGGGAAGGGAAGGGAAGGGAAGGGAAGGGAAGGGAAGGGAAGGGAAGGGAAGGGAAGGGAAGGGAAGGGAAGGGAAGGGAAGGGAAGGGAAGGGAAGGGAAGGGAAAGGAAGGGAAAGGAAGGGAAAGGAAGGGAAAGGAAGGGAAAGGAAGGGAAAGGAAGGGAAAGGAAGGGAAAGGAAGGGAAAGGAAGGGAAAGGAAGGGAAAGGAAGGGAAAGGAAGGGAAAGGAAGGGAAAGGAAGGGAAAGGAAGGGAAAGGAAGGGAAAGGAAGGGAAAGGAAGGGAAAGGAAGGGAAAGGAAGGGAAAGGAAGGGAAAGGAAGGGAAAGGAAGGGAAAGGAAGGGAAAGGAAGGGAAAGAAAGTGCTCCACGTGCCTGAACAGAGATTCCCCTGCAGCCTGTGGTGAAGACCATGGTGAGACAGGCTGTCCCCCTACAGACATGAAGGGTAATGGTGGAGCAGAGATCTACTTGCAGCCTGTGGAGAACCCCACATTGGAACAGGTGGATGCACCTGTAGGAGGTTGTGACCCTGTGGGAAGCCCACATCGAAGCAGGCTCCTGGCAGAACCTGTGGCCCTGTGGAGGGAGGAGCCCACGCTGGAGCAGGTTTGCTGGCAGGAGCAGTCTGTTCCTGAAGGACTGCACTCTGTGGAAGGGACCCATGCTGGAGCAGTTTGTGCAGAACTGTAGGCCTGGGGGAAGGACTGACATTGGAGAAGTTCATGGAGAACTGTCTCCTGTGGGAGGGCCCCCATGCTGGAGCAGGGTAAGAGTGTGAGGAGTCCTCCCTCTGAGGAAGAAGGAGCAGTAGAAACAACATGTGATGAACTGACCACAACCTCAATTCCCCATCCCCCTGCACCACTCAGAGGGGAAGAGATAGAGAAATCAGGAGTGTAGTTGAAGCCAAGAAGAAGGGTGGGGTGGGGGGAAGGTGTTTTAAAGATTTGGTTTTTCTCATTACCTTACTCTGACTTCTAATTGGCAATAAATAAAATTAATTTCCACGAGTCAAGTCTGTTTTGCCCATGACTATAATTACTGAATGATCAATCTCTCCCTGTCCTCATCTCAATCCATGAGCCTTTCGTTATATTTTCTCTCCCCCATCCAGTTGATGAGGGGGAGGGACAGAGAGGCTTTGATGCGCACCTGGCATCCAGCCAGATTCAACCCGCCACACAGCAATTCTGATGTTTCAGTTAAAACATCTAATGTGAGATATTTCAAATGGATCCAGTTCTCAAAGCACACATTAGATACCAAATTCAGACAATAGAGATCACTTTAAAATCTAGAAGTTTGGGCATCTGAAATCACTACTTATCAGTACTTATGCAATCTGCTCTTTACAACAAAAACAGTAAATTAATACTTGAATGATTCACCTCAGTCATTAGCACAGAAATTGTGAAACATGGCTGAATGTTTTTACACTTCTGGTCTAAGGTGGAGCACAAAGTCATCAGAAGGGTTGGGCATATTGGATCATTGGCTACAGCTGCTGGAGTGGTAAGTCTAGATAAAAAAATCTCTTTTGGTATCATTTCCAATCCAGGTTCATTGACTAAAATGGTAGGCATAGCTGAGGACATTTTGGACTTCTCTGCACTCATCTTTGCTAAACTGACACTGAACCTTTTGGGCTTTGCAAACAGAGCTACTGTGGCCAGTGGTGGCATTTTCCAATGATGGCTTAGAGCCAAAGAGTGACATGACATCTAATTGTATCACTTTTCAAAGTAACTTTAAGTACAACACAGGGGAAAATGATGACGCTTGGGAAAACTTGTACCAAAATGTTTCTCAAAACTCCTACTCCTGGCTACAAATAAAAATAGTGTAATAGAGAAGAAAAAAGTTTTGATTTTCTGTATCATCTTAATGCCATCAGGCCAGCTCCCAATATTCTCAGTTTACATTTGAGCCATGATTCTGAGAAAAACATCAGTTGAGAAAATAACATTGCTAGAATTTAGCCCTTCTAAAGTGTTTAATCAAGGAAACCGCTAAGTAACATCTAAATAAACACATCAAGTTCTTGGCTAGAATTTTTAATCAGCACCAAAAGATGCAATTCTAATGACTTAAAAACCTAAGTGCTGCTGATGTTCAGCAAATCTTAAGTCCCTCATCCTCTCTACCTCTTTTGAAATTTGATTTATGCTTTGAAGTCATGTTGATGCTTCATAAATGGCCTGTGGACAACACATGGTAGTGATAGCACATTTGATGCATTCTAGAAAGGAAAGTGCAAAGCCCTTCAAGCACGTGGAATAAACCACCCTGCCTCAGTGACTTAAAAAGCAGGAAACTTACTTGGGAGAATTGTTTTGTAGCGATTCTTACGCACTAAGCCTGGAATATCGTATTCCTTTGGATCCACAAAGTTCATTGGAATTTCCTGTTAAAAAAAACCAACAACACAAAACACAGTAGGCATTATTATTAGATTCACAAGAGGAATAAAAAACCCAAGCCCATTACGTCCTGCCTGTGAGGGAGGCAAAGTGATGAAGTCAACTGAGACATATGGTACAGTACTTCCAGCAATTTACCACCAAAATATGATTGATGTTTCCTTTTACTGTCACTGGCTTTCTTTTCTGAAATCTTTAATATGAAAATGCTCATAGTGACTAATTCATTGAGTAATATGTGCGATGGCATTATGTTAGCTCCTAATATTATTAGAACTGAATTGCAAGTGTAGGTACAGAACTAAGCAAAAGGTGGTACGTAAGATACTCTGCTCCCAAAGCGATGGACCTCAGACACCATCCTTTCTGACTCACACTCCTTCCTCTCTGAGGGTGGAAGGAAATAATTTGCCAGTGACTCTCACCAGCAACAAATTATGACCTACATGATGACAGGCTGGCATATTGATCTGGCTCTATGGAGCTGGGGAAGTGTCACTTTTTGCTCACCACACTTTAAAGCTCCATGGGCAAGGACAGCAAAGACATGTTCAGGGATTACCTGCTCTCTACACTACTGACCCAAAGAACACACAAAGATGGAGGACCTTCTTATACTCCATTACTCATCTCCCGCAAGTAAGTGGCCAATGCCAGGCAGGAACAAATGGGAACCTTCCACCAACTGGAGTCAGTAGGTATGTGATGAGATGGGATGTGTCAACCAGGCTCAGCATAGAAAGGGCTCATGGGAGCTGGGGAGCAGAGCTGGTCATCCCAGCTGCTGCACACTGGATTTGAGAGGCCAGTACTGGACAGACTGGTAACAGGAATCAGGGTTGAGTAAGACAAGCCTCACTCTGGGGAGAAATTAAGATGAGCAGGGCTACAGACTATGTTAAATTCTGGAGCTTTTGAATACTGACTATCTGTATTCTGTCTCTTACACAGCACTGAGTGTACTGCTGGGCTTAACCACAGGCAATTAATGATAAAAACATTTTGTTGAAGTAGCTTCCTATCAATTTGAGGAACTGCATGGGAATGAAACGTTCATGTTTTCCTCAACTGTTACTTGGTGTTTAGTCACCCCCAACTCTTGCGCCAAGCTCCATGGTCTGTCCTTGGGACTTAGTCATTCACTGCTCAAGCAAAGTCTTGGTGAAATCAACAGGACTTCTGCCTGAGTAAAAACTCTAAATCTTGTCAGAATTTCAGGACTTAGCCCTGCAAGTGACATCCCCTCTGACTTTTCTTCCAAAATGAAACGCAGCTGCTTCCTTCATCGTGGATCTGGATTTTGAAAAGCAAGTAAGTTGGACAGACTGAAAATACATGATGCAGAGTGAGCTGGTGATAACTGTTTCATAAAAAAAGCCAAACTAGATTACAATTTTTAATTACAGAAATGACATTTTGATTACACAGCATTTTTATCTACACTTCTTCAGTTTTCATTAAAGAATGAAAATGACTTGGGATAGTTTGGCTGTTGAATGATTTTTCTGAACACCAGGAAAACTAATTCAAAATCTCTCAGAGAAATGAAGCATATTTTTCCTACTTCTAACATTATTTTCTTTGCTTGAATGCTACAGTGCACCTCAGAGACTGACAAAACGGTATGTGGACTTGTTCAGAAGTCAATTCAGGCACTCATTAAATTAACATTTCCTCGTTAGAACAGCAATAGATGCTTTACTTTAAAAGAATCAGGGCTTGCCTACACAAAAGTTGCTTTTCTTCAACTTGTACAGCACTAAGTGAATTAAGGACCACAGATATCTGGTGGTCTGTTTTAAAACAGAAGCCCAGACTATTTCATCTCCCTCTGTGCTTGTAAAGTAGAAAAAAAAAGCCCAACTCTCCTGAAACTGCACAAGGAGGGAAGACAGCAAGTGATACTCAAAGTATTACTGTGCCATTTCAGACCCTTGCAGGTCATAAAGAGAACAGACTGAAAGGGTTGTTATGTTGCAAAACATCGTCTTCCTCCTGCTCTGCTGAGATTCCATGCTTAAGAGAATATTTGACTTGGCAGCATTAACTTCAGCAGCTCTTGATCACGTGCTCTGAAATACCTCAACATGCAAAGACTGTGCTCTGGTTACCTCCCATCTTGTGCAGGAATTTACAATCCTGCCTAGTAGACATAATACTCATAGCCACTGCAGCATTTTGCATATTTTTTTTGCCAGGTATAATAAACATGACAATGCCTATCACAAGGACACTCCAGCAATTAGGGAAGAGACTCATAGAACGCAAAGATCTAAAAAGCCAGTGTACTCACTACACTGAAATGTATCTGGCCTTTATCCTAAACTACTTAGAAATCAAATTTTCAACTTCTTGCGTCATCTGTGTATGTGTATTTTTTCCCCAAATGAGGCAAAGAATTCTTTCTCCCAAAGCAACAGTGGATACAGTGAGCCAGGGAAACATATTTCAGAATCCTAAAAGCAACTGATAGAGCAGCTTACAACTAGTAAATAATTTTTGTGCAGAAAAAAATCCAGTAAGATGTATTTTCTATGCCTCCTGCTGAGTGACATAGCCACCCTGTGCTTCAGTTATCTGGAGAACATTCAGGCTTGGAAAGCAGCTCCATGCCAAATATTCAACAGGAAAGAGCATGTACTTGGACTAATTTCATCCCTAGGGCAAATCCAGACACATTTCAAGAAGTTATGCCTACATCAAACTTGGCTTTTCTTCTGTACTCTAGTGAAAAAGTTTGATTTTTTTTTGTTAAAGTAGCATGCTGACACACACACACAAAAAGACTTGTGAAAACAGAGCTTTTTTTTGTTGCCAGAACCAATTCTCTGGGTTTTAAGTGACAACATCACTGAAAGCTTTCAGATACTGTCATTTCAAGGGATGACGAATTTCAGAATTGCATTAAATGTTTCACTGATGGAAGTGGAGTTTGTATGTACTAACTTAAGACCTGCAGAAAATAATAGCAGGGTTTATAGAAGAGAGACAACATCCCATTTTTCTGATGCTCCTAAAAGAGGTCAGATACTCACAAAGAACTCTGCCTGGAGTATGAAAGGATCCAGTGCTTTCTTGTGCAGTTCCTCTTCAGTAAGGATGTTTGATGCTGTCTGGAGGTATTCTCGGGCTGACTGTTCCCGTGGTGACATGACATAGCCAAACCCTTGCTCAGAACAGCCTGGGGTACACATATCCAGTGTGAGTGAAACATTTGAACCTCTCCTGCAAAACAGAGCGATCAAAGTTTGCTTACAGCAGAGCAGACTGACCCATTGTATGATCATTGTCAGCAATGGATACAGTCCCAATGACAGATAAACAGCAGTTTAGAAAAGCACCCATCTGGTTCCGCTGTGTGCATTACAGTCACTGACTGTGAAAAATGGGTGATACTTCTTGTGTAGACAAGACCAGAAGATGATTTTGAGCACTGGAATATGAAGGCCAACACTTTCAAAGTGCTGTCTGTAGTGAAGCAACTGTATACTTTGTCACCTAAATAGAAGCAACTTGCTTGTCAAAGGTGCCGAGCAGGCAACTGCAGGGAAGTTCTCATACTTGCGTAAATAACACCATATTTTTGGATGTCTGAATATGGACTGATATTTTAGACATGACAGGTGAAAATATTGGTCTTAGTTTTCAGTGGGCCAGATCCTACTGAATAACCATTTATTAGCAGGACAGACAACATCAGTGCGATAAGATCTTGGGATAAACATTACCAGTTCCACATTAATAAAGACATGAGATGCAAACCACTACAGCGAATAATTTTTCTGTCTGAAAAACTTTCTTTCCACAACAGTACATCACAAGAAGGGTAAAATGAAGGTCCTAACATTTTAACAGTTACATTAAAAACACAGATGCTGCTAGGTGTAGAATTTTTAGTGGCTTTTATTTAAGCTAGCCACACAATAAAATGAAAGTCAAAATGGCTGCATTGTTTATTGAATGCAGTTTTAAAGCATTTCTGAGCTTCTGTCAATCTCACATATCACAGACAGAAGTAATATTCAAATGCCATCAGTGAATCTACATTTAATTATCTTCAACATAATAATAAAATCATACAATATGATTATTACTAGATGTAATGTTCTATACATCCACACGGTAAACCTATTTTTGATGTCTCTCAACTGGCAAATTCTAGTTGGGAAGTGTTTGCAGGAGCTATTGAAAAACCATGCAAACATACAAGCATGACTAGCTCACAAAGAAGACAGTAGAATTTGTTACTTGGATCACAGCCCTTTTCTGGATTCAGGAGTTTTTCTAAAAGAATGTGCAGCCAGCATCCTGCTATGATTCACGGCCACGGGGAATGGATTGTTGATGAAACATGACCACTACTGGTAGACACTGAATCTTTAGTGACACCTTTCAAAAGATTTTGACCCTACCCTGTGTGCTGTTAAATCACTACTACATTCCTCCCCAGAAATAGATGCATTCGATAACAAATACTTCTGGTTTTCTTTAAGGTAGAAGAGGCTACATACATAGAGATATTAATAGTTCTTCAACATGAGGAAATTAGATTGTTTCTTCTTAAGAGTAACATTCAGTGCTGTTTGAATTTAGCTAGTGACTAGCCTTCTAATGGTGAAGGTGGCTAAAGAACAAGAGGGAAATAAGATGCAGAAGCAGAATGGATGCAAAAGAGGGATAGGCAGATAATTCAACACAACACCAAATAAAGAAAGAGTGACCAATGCTTGATGTAAATGAAATCTGTCAGAGCACAGCCCAAACCTGAAATGATGTCTGGCTTCTCAAGCACATGTGTAGGTTGAAAACACGTTTATTTTACATCTTAAGTGTACACATTCTATGTAATGTGAGCACTTCAAGTAATTGCTTTCTTTTTCCCATCTCTACTTCTTAGACAGTTTTTAAATTGTAATTCATTACTTGAATCAACTGATATTCCCCAATTGTCTTGAAACAGTGAGTACCTTTCCTGCAGGCTAGCAGTCACCTGAGAAGAAATGTCAGCATCTTTAAAATCAGAGAGATAGAATGAAACCAGGGATGATGATGCATTTCAAGCCCAATCTTGCCCATAATAAAAAAAATGGCAAAACTCACTGGTAGCAGCAGGTTCAGGGACAAGCCCCAGAGGATACTGCAATTTCATATTTAAAGAAGGAGAATATAACAATAAAAGGTAGGACATTTTAGGACAAATGTTGTAATCAAGAATAAAGTGAGAAAAAACATTCTAAGCTCACAGTGGAAATTAAAAGCCTCTTCTGGAACATTCCCTTTTACTGTGTCATGTGGTGCTTTGGAAACTCAGCATCATGCTTTTTAAAATCTCAGTTCTGCCCTTTGAGTTTTAGATATGAGAATTAACTATGGTTAGAACTCCAATTAAGCTTGAAAATCTAGAAATAAGGAAAGGTGATACATCACTATGTTGGGCCCTTCAGTAACCTCATTCTTATTCATAACATCATCGCCTTTGCAGAATTTCTTAATGGAATTTCTATCCTCAAGATCTTTGTTTTCTTTCACCAAGACAATTAAAAGAACACAAAACTGAAAAAGATGCAACACTATAAATTTAGGCTTCTTGTGGTCCACAGAACAAAGGACAGTAACCTTAAACCAAGCTCTGCCTCAGAGACGAGTATGCTAAGTCTGGTGTGCTTCCTTTCGCTCATCCGTTCACTCACACACACAGACACACTGGCTAAGTGAAATAAAATAATCTTATGGATGAAAGTATAAGGATAGTTCAGTCCAACTGAACACTCGGTAACTGTGGTGAACATTTCCCTGTGCCAGCTCACACATTCTGCAATTCACCCACCGATGGGCCTTCAAAGTTGACAGATTATAGATGACCTTTTTGTGACATGTATGAGTGAAGATGGAGAAATGCAACAAATCAATACTACATCATTCATATCTTCCTTTTATCTTAAAATGGCTTTTCCCAGCTATGAATCTCTCTGAGAAGCTCCGTTGCTCTGCTGGTTCGAGGAGTGAACACCAGCTAATCCCAAAGTTTCATTACTGGTTAATTTCAAAGGAATTAATTTACATTTGGACTAATCCATTTATAAGCGAATTATTGCAGATTACCATTTGATCTATGGTTTGCTTTTGGAGAAAGGACTAATCCTTCAGCACAAGTGACAGAAAAAAATTAACAAGATCCACCTCTTTCAGAGGTAAAAGCTTTCACTGCCCTATAGTGGATTTCATGCTATGCAGTTGCCATCTTGGGGAATGGCAAGAGACTGATCAAATACAAATGGATATTTCAAAGGAAAGAAACGATGCTTTTGAGTAACACTTGTTGACTGCCATCTAGAAACTGTATGGTTTTTGGCTAATATGTTTATATTTATGACTGGACTGAAAACAAGACAGGAAATAAGGCAGGTGCTTGGCTTTAAAACCACATTTCAAAGTGACATTCATGAAGGCAATAAAGCTTCCTATTAGGCTCAGAAGTCCTAAATTCATGAAATCTGGACGAGACTTTTCCCTATTAATCACATCTACCCTACCTTTCTTGCAAGCCCACGGATTTAACCGTTAGAGTAGCTGGATCTGTCTCCGCTTTAATGTCCATTACGCAGTCAAAGACTGGAGTCTCAGGTACGGGATCCAAATCTAGGAAGTCATCCTCATTTTTATCCTCTGTCCACTCTGAGTACGTGAATGAAGGCTGCCGGCTCACAGATTGGCGTCTGTCCTCTTGTAGTGGAAAGGGGGGCTCTGGACGGGCTCTGAGTAGATGCCAAAACTGGAGGAAACAAACATTTTAAAGAGCTTTCTGCTTGTTGCCACCCCTTCCATACAGCATAGAGGGTGGATCTTTAGGGCAGCATCCCAGCCCGCTATAATGTATTAGAATCGCAGAGGACTGAAGAGGACAGGAATGTTCCATGCAGGAGTAGCTTTGTGGTGCATGTTACAAGGATTCACATCTACCCATTCAAACCTGTTTTCAGACACAGAGGTTTCCACAGAGCTGGCCAGGCTTAACTCGGGGATACAGTGGAATGTGCTTGTGACCATCATATGCAAGCCAACGTGACATCACTGTGCTTTTGTTCAGTTTCCTACCATTCCTAAGCTTTTTTACAAAATAAGAATCTACTATACTATTCTACAAATCATACCTCTCCTGACTTAATGGTTTTCCACCTAAAATTTAGTTATAGCTGGGTTAAGAAAAGTAAACATAATTTTCCTGAAGTACATGTCTTTGATAATCTGTCACGGTAACCTGAATTCACGTATAAGTGAATAATTTTTTAAAGGGGCCTTGATTTTTGACACACATGGTTTTAAGGCTCAGAATGCCCATTTCAGTTTCTGGCCAGTGGCAAAGCCTGTTCTGTAATCTAATTATCTGTTTTAAACATGGTATAGACAATAAATAATAGATCTTGTGAAGTTCTAGAACATAAATGCAATATTAAAGTTAATAATATAACCTAATGGAGGGCTAGAAATGGCATGAATCTAAAAAATTACTGTATCATATTGATTTGCATGGATGCTGTGGCAGACTAGATGATTTTGAGATTTTATCAGTAGACTGTTTAAACCTACACACAGACCTCAGTTAAAAATTTCAAGTTCACCTCTGAATTCCAAGATGCGGAACCTTAGGCCAATTTTATCCCTCTAAAATTGAACGAGGACCAGTATCACTCAGTCTAAATGTTATACAAACTATATTGCATGGCATCCTTTTGAGACTAAGAAGAACAGGTCCTATTTTCCAAAGTAAAGCCTCTTCTGTCCTTTTCTTATAAGGCTTTTAAACGGGCAGCTGCATTTAGAAAACATGCCATTAAAAAATTTCTCTTCCTAGGCTACTAACAACTATTTTCTTGTGCCTGTGTGTCTTCATGTACTCTCATTTCTCTGAGAAAGAATGAAAGAAAGTGAAGCAAATTTTAATTTCTGTCCATAGTCAGCTTTAGCAAATGTTAGGACTCTCGCAAAGCAGCAGTATTCATTTGACAGTTACTTCCCACGAAATGTTTTTTTGTTTCAGTTAATCAGAGTACATGGTAATTACAAAAGCAAACATAGGAACATGATTACTAGACCTTTTTCACAAAAATTTGGGGCCCAACCTAACCTGAGTCTTTCCCGCATGCTTGGCTTGCTGGATGACAAGCAAGAAGGCTGAAGATCTGATTCTATTTTCATTCCCCAAGATGACTTCTGGAGCCTGGCAGTCCCGCAGTACTAGCCATGGTTCTTTCACATACTGCAAGACTGTAATAGCTGAGAAGTTCAGAGTGTAAAGTATCTGCTCAACAACTTTGTACTGCTGGAAAGTGCTGCTGTTAACTAAAATCAACACTTGTGCTAAGGGCCAAGTTGAAGGTCTAGGTACCAATTATGTATTACAGATTCTAGAACTGGTATGGTGACACAGGATTGATTTTACTGGTGATTTAACGCACTGTAAATCCAAAGGAACAAAAAGTTCACCCTACAAAGCATCTTTTCTTTAGATTGAAAGAAGTGTGAGATATACAAGGAGATGCCCAAGACACTGGAAGAAATTAAGTTATACTTAAAAGTGATGGGGTTAAACTAAATAATGGAAAAATAGCCAGCTCTGAAAACCTGTTCAGGAGGACTAGACAGCTCTATGCTGGTTCTCTGCAGCTGCCTGGGTCTTAAAACACCATTATATGAGGCAGAAAGCAGACAGCATCACTAATTCAAGCCTCAAGCACTCTATCCAGCCTTTTATTTTCACTGTGATTGCTAACCTCCTAACACATTCTGGTACCTGGGTATTCTCAGAAAAGCGCCTCAAAGCTTAGCTGGGGTCTACTCCCCTGAGAAATTTGCTCTACGTGTATTAGAGTCACAAATTCCCTGATTCAGGAATGAGCTGGACTTCAGCAAGTGCACAGACCAGACAGGGCCTCTCTTCTCTTGGTATCACTTCTAAGAATCCACTAGACCACCATTTCTCAGCCTCATCAGGTGGCCCAACAATTACTGCTCTACATTAAAGCAACAAAGTACCTGTATAAAAGGGCACATTTTAACCCTTCCCCAGGGAACTACTAAAGCGTTACTGTAGGTTACCACAGTTACTGAATTAAAAAAAAAAATCTGCATAAGCTGCTTTTCACTGGCATGCTATCTACTATGTACCATCAGTGTGGGACTGATCTATTAGGTCCATCTATAAAGACACAGGGGTAAATTTGCGAAAGAAAGACTTAATCATAAAAGCACTTCTTAATGCAAAAGACCCCCTTTAAGTTCCCTTCTAGGCAGCACATTGCTTAAAATCCACTGCTGGGGGGGGTGGGTGGGGAAGATATCACTTGGCTGAGAAAGAGAGAAAATAAAGAAAACTGTCTTCATGCAACTATCTGTTGTCTACCATTCTAGAAACCCTGCTTAGATCCATCACTACATTACTTTCAGTATTCTGCTGAGTACTATTTTACATCTTATTCTCTAAATACTGATAGAAGCAGATGTATTCAAATTGCAAAGCAGCTAGACCTGGGCTGCATCAAAAGATAAGTGTCCAGCAGGTTGAGGGAGGTCATTCTATCCCTCTACACCGCTCTTGTGAGACCCCATCTGGAGTACTGTGTCCAGTTATGGAGCCTTCAGTACAGGAAAGACACAGACCTGTTAGAGCGAGTCCAGAAGAGGGCCACAAAAATGATCAGAGGGCTGGAACACCTCTCCTATGAGGACGGACTCAGAGAGTTGGGTTTATTCATCCTGGAGAAGAGAGGGTCCAGGGAGACCTTACAGCAGCCTTCCAATACTTAAAGGGGTCTTTATAAGAAAGATGGGGACAAACTTTTTAGTAGGGTCTATAGTGATAGGACAGGGAGTAATGGTTTTAAACTGAAAGAAGGCAGATTCAGATGAGATATAAAGAAGAAATGTTTTACGATGAGGGTAGTGAAACACTGGAAGAGGTTGCCCAGAGATGTTGTAGGCACCCCACCCCAGCTCACTGCAGGGAGGGTTGGACAAGATGACCTTTAAAGGTCCTTTCCAACCCAAACCATTCCATGATTCTATGACTCTGTGTCAGAGACTAAGGTAACAGGTAAGTAGGAAGGGACAAGGCTCATATGCTCTCTCTAAACCACGTCTCCTTCCTAATGTCACTGTTAGAAGATACTGGGCAAGATGGACCACTGGCCTGATGTTTGTTATGTTCTGGTTCTCTGTGACTTGTCCAGAGAACAGGCTGTCACAGAGACATTTGTGCCTCCACTCTAGCTAGAAGACTGTTAGCACAGACCACAGGAATACAAAACAGAGCAAGCTTGACTACATGGGAACTGTTATAACACTGTTTTCTGTACAAAAGTTTTAACCAACACTTTAAAAAGGGCTAAGTCCACTCTCATCTACACTGGTATAAGTGTTCAATTACAAGAAGTTACTACATATGCAAAGCAGTTTAAAGTGATATCAGAATTTTTGGCCATAGAGAGCTTTCATTTAAAGTTCCTTGCTGTGCTAAGAATGGGTCAGCAATAAAATGCTCCCATCCAGCAACAACTAGGTTTGATATGCAGAGAAATCACACCCCTGCTATTTTGATTTCCAGCTCAGAATGTTTTGCTGCAAAATTACCTAGAATTCACACAGTTTATCACAAGTCCCAGACGTCTCATTTTTGTTCTTTAATATTTGCAATTACAAAATCACCCAAAGTTTATTTTTTGAGGACACAAAATTCATCTGGATAAGGAACAGCAGCATCAAAAAAGCAGAAAATTGCGTAAGCCCAGCTAACTTCCTTGCCTACATCAATGATCAGAGACATAGAGGCATTAACAATAATTACTTCGCCGAATGGAAAGTTTTAAAAAGCACATTCATCCAACAGATTAAACAGAAGATTTTGCCACCATGCTGCCTCTGAGTGAACGTAACCATGGCATGTAATATGACAAACTTCCTACCAGCGAGCGTGGCCAGCAAATCAAAGGAAGTATTATTCCCCTCTCCTTGGCACTGATGCAGCAGCACCTTGAATACTGTGTCCAATTTTAGGCCCTCCAGTTTAATACAGATAGGAAAAACTGGAGTGGGCCCAGTGGAGGGCTACAAAGGAGATCAGGAGCACATGATCTTTGAAGAAGGTGGAAGGAATTGGGCTTGTTCAGCCTGGCAAAGAGGATCCTGGAGTGACCTAGCAGCAACCTGCAACTACTTGAAGGGCAGCTCCAGAGATGATGCAGACAGACTCTTCTTGGTAAAGGCAGCTGATACCACAAGGAATAATGGCCACAAGCTGCAGAAATCCAGCTTTAGTAAATTCAGATCAGACATTAGGAACAAATTCTTCCCTGAGAGCACTGGAAGTCATGGTACAGGTACCCCCAGAGATGATACATCTACTTCCCAGGAGGGTTTTCAAAACCTGTGTAGAAAAATGCATGTCTGACCTTAACGAGTGTTGGCAACAGCCCTGCTTCAAGCAGGATGTCAGATTAGCAATCTTCACAGGTCCCTTCCCACCAACAGTCCCGTGATTCTATGATCTACTTCATTACACTACGCATCACTCAAAAGACATGTACATGGTACAGCTTCAGCTTCCTGAGCTGCCTGAAGGCAGTCAAGGACAGGAAGTGATGTTCCACCAGCATTTTCAGTAACTGCATTCCCACTCTACCAGAACACTATACAAAGGGCATTACATTCACAAGTGCTCTGGACCAGCTATTTCTGCTGCTTAAGTCAAAGGATGCTCTGCAGGTAACTCATAAGGCAGCAATATTAGATAGTCTTGTTACGGGACCACATCCCTTTTACTTAAGTGCAAATAGTTTGCCCATCTGTGGATGGAAAGAATAAAAACCATCAGTGTAATCCCCAATTCATCAAGAAATTGAGTAAGGCTAAGTGTAGTTGTGATTCTCTATGTAAAGCAAGGAGAAAACTATACAGAAATAGCCCCAAATATGTTGCTTTACAATCAACTTGGACATAACATCAACAGGTAAATTAGACATCTTATAAAAACTGACTGGGCATGGATATAGTTTGCACAGTATCATAACTTACCAGAGATCCTACAAATAACAGTCCTAGAGAAGCTAAAGACAGCAGGATGTATGATACCACAATGCTCCCGATTCTAGTCAGGTCCTGTGAAACAACAGAATTGGCAATGATTCCTAAAGTATTCAGGGACGCTGTATAGTGTCTGCACGCGTGTTCTTTGCAAGCTGTGTATTCATTCTTGGATTTCCCATGTAGATTTAGTTAGACCATACTCTTGCCCATGAAAAAGCCACCAACAACAACAGAAAAATGCCAGGCTTTGGAGAAGACCGAAATTGAAACCATCTCTAAGCTCCAGCACCTCAGAAGGTCTAAAAACCATATTTCACTGTGAAGGCAAAGAGGAAGTCTGCTTCCTACCCTCATGCATTGCCAAAATTGAGATCTGTATGCATGATTCAATTTTGCAGCCTGGATCCATGTTTCATTGCCACAGTCAGTGTAATTTTATATTGTAGCAAGGAGCTTTGAGGAAAATTTAGTACTGTTCTCATGTTTGTGGGTCCTTACATAAAACTCGGCCACAGAGGACTTTTCTACATTTTCTACACATTCTGTGAAACACCATCAGATTCATTCACAGCACTGGCAGTGAAATCTCCCTCTGATGTCTTAGTCATACTTAAATAGTTTAGAGTTCAGCCTATTGTACAAAATACAATTCTAATGGGCTTCAGCGGGCAAGGAATTTTACTCTGTTTCTGACGAACGAGTACAGCTAAAGAGAAATCCAGAGTTAAAAGCTTTCATTTGTTTATTTTAACATCTGAAGATTTCTTTGCCTTTGCTGTTTTCAAGTCTAAATCTGCACTGTAAATAGCGCTATAATAAACAGTCCTCAAAGATATGCATGAACATCTGCATAGAATTATACTTGGGATGTTCTTGAGGTGCATTCTAGGAATAAGTTTCCTCCACACCGAACACTTACTTTAAGTCAAAATCATGTAAATCAGGGATTTCCTGTAAGAACAACTTGTTAATGACTGACCCACTACAAATAAGATATAAGCAATGCTCTATGAAGAGCTATGATTGTGCATAATAAACCCAACTAAGAAAGGGCAAAGAAAAAGTGCTTCTTTCAAATAAACAAAATAGCAGGTGACATGCAGCTCAAACATTGTTAAGCAAACACAAAAACAGTCTCCTCTGTACTTCAGCCATAAGAGGCACTGAGTCAGATTTCCTATTTGTACAGCATAGCCTCTGCTACAAAGATTATGTACAATGAATCTAACCATTCTGATAGCAAATATATTTTGCCTGATTTATGAAAGTAGCTGCTCACCATTTAATTAAGGTTCTGTCCACACTAGAGAAATCTGCACTGGGTATAATTACCCCAGTAATTTATCAGATGAATCATACTGGTATACATGTCATTACATCACAGTGAGAAGCTAAGCAATTTTACTGGGGTAGCTTTGTAGATATAATTTAATCTGTGCATCTAGTACACCTGAAATACTTCTACTGCACATAGATATGCTCTAAACACTCAACAGAAATAGAATTTTGTGACTGTGTATCTTGTGATTTGCACCCTTTATGTGGCGTGATCCATTCTTCCAGAATTTAAACTCCTATCCATCCTAATAAATTAAGTTCCAACTCTTTCTTTACAGTGGGCTAAACCTTCGTGGGCTGATTTCTTATTGCTTTGTTTCATTTGTAATCATTTGCACATTATGAAAAATTTGCTGTGCTGAGCTAATGTCATAGACAAAAATTCAGCCCTTTATCTTGAAGGTAAAATATGGATCTGTTTCCAAAAAACTCTTTTCACCGTTTCAGGACACACATGCATTATTATCACTATATTATAGGAAGTACACGTGTATTACACTTTTAAACAGGAGAGATATTAGAAGTATTTATAATCAGAGAGAAGTACAGGGACTTACCTCCCCTTGATCTGACAAAAACTGTTTAAATGGGGTAAGCAAGTAAGACAGCAGGTCAAAGGCATTCTGAGCTGCTGGGATGGTCCCGTAAGTGCTGTACCACAGCATCATGCAGAGAAGCTGTGTAATCAATCAGAAAATACATAATAAGCATCTCTCATTACACAAACATTCATTTTCATTTCAAGAATGCATAATTAACTAATTTAGTTCTCATTGATTTCATGTTGATCATCATGTTTGCTTTAAAAAGTCAGGTATTTTCTAGGCTGTAGCTTAACAGGAACTTAAAGACTGACTGCCAAATGTTCAGCTACCATTAACTAGATGCGTATCACTAAGTTAAGCAAGCTTACTCTGATCTACACTAGCAAAAAGACTGCCCATGGTAGCCTGTACATCAAAAGAGCAACAGATTCCTCTGACTTTTGAACTTTCAGCATTATTATTATTAGATCAAAAGTGGTAACTCAATGAACTTTGAATGTTATTGAGACAATTAAGGCCTATCTCATGGCTCTCACAAATAGCCACGTTCACACAGGTATCCCTATAAACAGATACACACAAATATACATGTTGAAAGATTTCATTTGAACCACTAAGGTTGCTGCACACACCACAGCTAATGTAAAACTACAAAAGCAATGATGCTATATTTAACACCCTCACAGAGAGGTATACCTTCATCCTCGACCATCAAAGGCACACTGGAACTTTTTAAGAAGATGGTTATCTACCCCCGTATGTATCAGCTACAGAAGATGGGTTTTTGTTGGGAGATGAGTCATTTGGCAAAGGAGGTATTTGCAGTGGGGCAGACAACAGGATGGGAGTCTGGGACATCAAAAGGCAGGGACTGTTTGAGAAGCAAAGCTTTGAGAGTTTGCTGCAGAAATAAAACGACTGCAGCTATGCCCATTGTTACATCTACAATGAATGAGGAGGAAACCTCCCAAGCCAACAAAGCTTAAAAGAAGGGTCCCAGCATTTCAAAGAGATGACAAGCTGCCTTACCAGAATCTGTGAGAGGACAAACAGATACATGCTGTCTCCAGGCATTAATCCATTCCACTGGGCAGCCCAACCAAGCAGTGCTGTTTTCTGGAAGGTTTTCAGGGACTGCTCTTTCCTGTTCACCTGTCCTTGTTGTCCTTCAGCTTCATCCATTGACTCCATAACAGCTGGATTGGAAAGACCTTCACGTGAAAATGACATGTGCAGGGAATGAATAGTACGTAACCCTGCAGCCACCGCGGAGCCTGCAAGGGCTATTGTTTTCCTAGAGACGATGGTTACCTCTCAGTTCTGCATCAGTAAGCGCGGCTCAGGATTGTGAGCGTCACACTCTATTAGTGCAGCTGTATTCACCTGCCTTCGTCAGAAAAAAGTGAGCGTGGGCGGATAAATTATTTTCTCTTTCTTTCCGGAGGTGCAGATTCTGGGCTTTGTTGTTAATAAATTCTCATTTACATCACTGCACCTTTTCGTTTTTACTTTTTAAAAGGAACCATCTGTGCTATTTTCCTAGCTCCACACTTCCTGGCTACATGGTGGCAGAGAACCCATTTTGTCTCTCCCTGCCTCAAATTCTCTATTTCCCCTTATTTGTCTGCTTTCTCTAATTTGATTATAAATTTCTGAGGTAGAGCCTGTTTCATGTTATGTGTCTGAATAGTGCTCAAGGGTTCTGGGTTTTGCCTGAGTGTCCTAAGGCACTAATAAAACAGACTTTATTCTAATAACCTACTTCTTGGATGAATTCATACTCAGGAGCTATTTAATAATGTTGTAATGCTATTCCATTCAGTGGAAATATGCACTGGAGTGGCTAGTCCCTCAGTAACAGTATTTCGAACACAGTCTGTGTAGATATAAATTAATTTACAAGCTAAAAGGAGTGAAAGATCAGACCTGTTTGATGTAAGTACTACTGATTTACATCTTTCTACATGAGGAAAGCCCCAAGGTTGCCCTGCATACAACACTGTAGCCTTAAGTCTAAGCCAGCCACCTGTGCGCCAGGGAAAGGCCACATCATTGTCCCTTCTGTGGTTTGTTAAGGTCAAATTTCTATGAAACATTCCTCTCATTAGACATTTCTCTAATTGTCTCACAATAGTAACTCTAAGTCAGATAACATCCATAAACTAGCCACAGCTCTAATTAGGCAGATGAAACATATGACCCATGTATCAGCTGAGGGTCTGGCCATTAGTACGGTAAGAATTCATGAAAATACCCCCTTCTGATTTCTAAAATACAAAAACGTGAGAGTGGACAGGAACATGAAACACTTATTCGCACTCAGTGGATGTTCTTCCCTGCCTCACTGAAACAGACTTTAGGGTATCCACCCCTGCGCAAGAGAACAAGGCGTTTGGGAAATGCTGATGGTTTCCTCTACAAGGTTCTCCATTTCAACAGCTACCCAGCAACAAGAGGGTCATCATTGTGTAATGACTGGGGAGACCCAGAGGTAACACAAGAACGAGCACCTGAAAGGTACCACCAGGTACTTCCCCAGGAGCTCAGGTTATTGGTTTCTCAGGTACTTCCCCAGGAGTTCAGGTAACTGGTTTCTCATTTTCAAAATATCTCCAGCCAGTTTATGATGGGCAGTAGCCTCAGCAGGGTATGCTGGGTGTAACTGGTTATATGTAGCTATTTTCATTGTCTTTACACAGGTATTTCTCAGGAATCATAGAGAATGTGCATCTAGACGGACATACACCCATGTCATTCCATAGGTATGTGCTGAAGTTAACTGACTATTTGCCAGGAAGGACTCAGTCCAGTAATTTGCATAAACACGGTCAAAATTTCATATTAAATACAGGTCAGCAGAACATGGAAAAATATGGAAACTAAAAAGGTAAAATCAGAAGCGTCAACAATCCCAGCCTGTATTTCTCACAGTGGTAAAAATTCCTTTGCTTTCATCTGTATGTCGTTAATGCTAGAAGACAACAGCTTGAAAATAGCACTTTTCAAAGAAAAGCAGACAGTTTCTGGAACATAGCTCAAGAGATCACGGGAGCTCTACCTCTCTGTCCTTCAAGCTCCAGCCGGTAATCTGCAGCCCACGGCATGCCCCCCCGCCCCCCCAGGAAACACAGAGTCCAGATGCAGTCCTTGGCGTCCAGGAACACTGACCATACGCTTAACACCTGACTTCTGATTCCATGCTACATAAATCTGAACCCAAAGTTCTCCAAGAGGACAACACAGTGGCTACATTAAGCAGCCACAGTTAAGCCTGCCTAAATACTTTCACTGGTGACCTTTGGTTTCGTTTTCTACAATGTCATAAAACTTATCAGTTAAAGCTGAAAATTCTCAAGCTTCCAAACTGCTTCAGGTCTCACTGGATATGGACAACAACTGAGGGGAAAACCCTTGTTAATGTTTTCCCATTTTTTTCTGCTATTTTTGCAGGAAGTTGATGTGTTTTGGAATAGGAATTAGGAATTTAGCAGGCACAGAATCTGGACGTCATAAATTATTTTTGCTATTCACACAAGAAGACACGCACCCGTGGCTGAGACATAAACCTTCCAAAAAAAATAAATATCTATTTACATATAGTTTGTTATATTGCTCCTAAGGTCTCTAACCTTCCATTTTCACTAACCATGTTTTAAGTCCTACTTTTCCTTTATCTGCATTAAATAATGCACCTTCTTTCCTAAGAATGGTGAATGAAGCTATTTACTGTTTTTCCAAATCCTAATGACTTCCGTTCCTAGATACCCCTCCCCAAAAATCAAGATAAAATACACACAGAGCAGAACTAAAACATTTTTGGGAAGACAACCAGAACAAGGAGACAGGGAATGCAGATTTCAAGCCCAGCTTTCAACTATTTTTTATGGCATAATACTTCATATTTCAGAAGACCTTTTTTTTTGACTGACCAAAAGCTCATTCACCTGCCTTATGTAGCAGGTAAACAGAATTTCTTTTTTTCATATCTGTAACAGCCTGAGATTTTACAAGGTCACTTCTGTCTAGGTTGGAAACAGAACCCTGACTCTAATAGGACGATGTGAAGGCCACTTAGCAATACGCCTTCTGGAACAAAGACGTCAAAGTTAGGGGACCACTGTGTGTCTGTAACCATGGGGATCTATGCCTCTCCACAGCCCAGAAGCCCAGTTCCTGGTATTCCAGTGTTGTCTAGCAACAGCTGTACAATTGTAGGAGTCACATTCTCCTTCTTATGACTGTCCTATATGAAGGACAATAGACTACTTCCTTCTTCCAATTATTTTCACTGTATAAGGTAGAGATATGGTCTACGGACCTAGGAGCCCAGGATTCCAGCTCTGCTGAATTGATACAGTTCAACCATTATCAACAGGTATTTTCACTAAAACAGTAAAAGACAATACGGGCATCAGGTCAAGAACTAAAGTAATGGAGAACTGTCTGAATTCATATGTATAAATGTATAGATTAAGACTCATATCTTGGGTATACAAAGCAAGTACCTTGGGTTAATTAAAGTCCACTCAAAAATTTGCTACTCCAAATCACAAGTGATTAGATTTTAACAAACATCATGATGCCCACCTAGGGCTCTGTATTGATTTAACACGTCAGCTTTAAACAACACTTCAATTACCATTCACATTTCATCTTGCAATCCTATATTCCTATATTATTTACCCTAATGAGCCCTGGTTTTTCTCAGTGCACAGAATATGTAATAAATGAGTGAGACGTAAGTAAAATTTTCTTGTGTCAAGGTCAGTGCACAGGTCATGACAAGGATGACTACATACAGGAGGAATGAATGAAGCCTCTCCTCCACTAAATGACTTGACTGACAGTGAAAGCTAACCATTCCTGTGATATCCTCCTGAATTTCTGACTCATGGAGACTGGGATTCAAGTTCCACAAGTACTTCTGCTTTTATGCAGGGCTATGCTTGCTAGAAAAAAAACCCTTTGGCATAAGAATTAAAAGGCCTCTGACATCTGTAGCAGCCATATGGCTTGTTTAAAGCAACTTGAAATTTCAAAACAGCACCATAAACTTAACCTCATCCTTGCTCTTCAGGGAAAGGAACTTTCTGGATCAAACCAGTGATCCATTCGTACTGTATTCTTTCCTTAAACCTAGCCACCAGTACAAGCTGCCAAAAATAAATGGCACAACACTTTGCTGTGTAATAAACTATACAGGGAAACATCTTTGTCCACTCACAAGGTAACAGCTGGCTTCTGTAGCTCAGACAATGCCCATTTTAAAATCCCTGTGCCTCCATCTCTTTCTTTTTCTGACTTCATATGCATGTACATAAAGGGCAGAAGAGTAGAACAAGAATACCCATATACTCTTGCAGAAAAGCATGCGCTTAGAGTACCAGACTTAACTGAAACACTAAAAGGCACTGTAGTAATGATAAGTAAGTCAACAATGCCTTGCAGTAACAAACATGCCATGATCCAATTGAATGCTGCTGTTGGCAAGGCTTCAGCAGCTCTGTAACTCAAATGATTCATACTTAGAGCCTTCAGAGAACAACAAAACAAAAACCAATCCCTCCCCGGACCACGTAACCTGGCTGCATTTCCTAATGAAGTTAGCACTTTAAAAGGAACTTGTGTCCCCTCTTGTGCATGGGTGCTAATGCTCAAGGAATCGACATAGCTCAGTTGGCAGATTCAATTTAACAATGTATTTTGGGATCAAAAAAGACTTGTTCTTTACCAAAAGCAATTTTATAATAGAACTACAATATACACCCCTCCCCCAATGAGAATATAGTGCTCATACAGTTATTACACTTTTACTTAAATCCATCACCTTTTATCTGTGGGAATTATGCTTTTGGAGGATTGGGTGGTACTGCCACCCACTGGGAAATACAAATTTTGTTAATGGTGGCTGCTTCTTCATTCACGGTGGAATCCCTGAGTTCTGTGGAACTACCTGCCAGACACACAAGCTATGAGGGAAAAACGGGTCTCACCTGTTCTGCCAACTCTCAGACTACAGCAGTCAACAAGCCACAGCAGCTCAGCTGCATTGTCCCATATGTGTTTTATTTGTGTGGAGATACGTGTCCCTCTGAACCTGCCTATATCTTCATTATGGCTGTGCACGGCAAGAACTTACTTTATAGGAAAGGCCCACAGTGTGGAAGCTTTACAGAGTATGAACGTGCCAGCAATACTTCACACCCATCAAGATTACCAACACTTCACACCAGAGTCCTAAATCCACATATGGCCTCTACATCTTCAGATATCAAAACACATCTACCTACTAAAATCACTGTCTCTGATTTCCATTTAACTGCTAGTGAGACCTGCTATTGATGAGAGAACAGTAGATGAATGTATACTACTGATATGTGTCTGCAAATGGAGACCCATATCACAGAACAAGTCTTGTGAAGAGTGGCTGAGGGAGCTGGGGTTGTTCAGCCTGCAGAAAAGGAGGCTGAGGGGAGACCTTATTGCTCTCTACAATTACCTGAAAGGAGGTTGTAGTGAGGTGGGGGTCAGTCTTTTCTACCAAGTAACAGCCGATAGAACAAGAGGAAATGGCTTCAAGCTGCACCAGGGGAGGTTTAGACTGGATATTAGGAAAAATTTTTACACTGAAAGGGTTATTAAGCACTGGAACAGGTTGCCCAGAGAAGTAGTTGAGGCACCATCCCTGGAGGTATTTAAAAGACAGGTAGACATAATGCTTAGAGATATGGTTTAGTGATGGTTTTTGTCAGTCAGGTTGATGCTTCAGATGATCTGAAAGGTCCCTTCCAACCTAGGCAACTCTATGATTCTATTCTATGCAAATCAATTGGTTATTTTCACATGCACCTAAATTGCATAAGCAGGACATAGCCCTGGCATTGTACTTCACGAACCTGGTCAAGACCTTGTTAAATCTGCAGATCGTAAGACACACTGAGTGCAGGCAAGTCCAGATGCTGGCAAGACACATCAAAACTGAATGGGCTGCCTCAGAGTGCACATGAACGAGAAGTAGCTTGTGCTGGAGAGGAAAAAGACAGCTCATCTAATCAAGGAGAAACGTATTTGCTGGGAAGACATTCTCTTTATCACTTGCCACTGCAGTACGAGAAGGATGGAAACAGAATAATATGCTTTTGGACCAAAAGTCAATCTTTCTTTTGCACTGCAATGGTATGGAAGGAAGTGGGTAAGAGGAAGGGGACATTTGATACTTGCACGGCAAACACAACTTGTGTACTTACATTCCTCTCTCTGCAGGAAACCAACTGGTGGGTCACTATTCTACAACTCAGAAACTTATACTGAACTTCTTTATAACGAGCCAATCTCAGCTACTAAGGAGCTAAATGTAATGACAGAAGCTGCACCATTACTGTTTACAGATGGGTACAATTCACTACCTCGGAAAATCTGTTTTTTTCTTGATGCTCTCTGCACTCCTACCTCATCTGAAAAGTTACGTTAAAAATTACACTCAAGATCTAATGAGCTGTGTTGAAAGCTGGGAATGCTACTTCCAACACTTGCTGTTATCCTAAGAATGCATCTGTTTCTCTCTGGATCCTCCATTTTTTTTTTTTTCTGACCTTCCCAGTCATGATATGGTACTGACTACTTTTACTCTACTTGATCCCTGACCTGCTCTGTTTACAAAAGTTTGAAACACGTACCTTTTCCAAATGGCTGAATAAAACATTGAGAGGAGAGCAACTAGTCCCTAAAAGTATGCAGATTAAGAGCTACAAAGAAAAACATTCCCAAATGCACCCTACAGCTACCTACTCCTGCCTGACTTGAGATAGAGGGGATTTACAACAATGTAATTGCCTCAATCCTTCCAATTCCACTCTGGAAAAAGTCCAAGTTTTAGCTGCCAAGAACTTGTGGTTGGTAGATCTTGCATTTGCTATGTTCAAAACCACATAGAGGGCTACTTCAGTACATACCAGATAGCTTAATTCAAACACTAGCAAGAACCCAAACAGATCCACATATCCCACTAAGCTTACCACTAAACACTGCAAGGCACCAAAGCAACTCTAAAATCACTTTGGTATCTAACTGGAAGCCAGCTAGATTCATCCAGTGATTCTCTGTAGGACCGCAAACTGTAACTGCAGACTTCATTGTCCCCTCTTTGTAACAGAGCTTAAAGAATAATTAAACCTGACATACCATTAATCCAAGTAAGAGGTCCAAGCAACTGTAAATACCATCTCTGACACGTTACAGAGGAGTAGAAAACTCTTCACCAAGACTTAGTCTACATACGAGCAACTTGACTGTCAGCCTCCTATGTTACTTATTCCGAGATAAAATTCAGCTTATAATTTCTAATGCTTTCAGTTTCCACTACGTGTATCCACCCTGGACTGTAAGAATTAGCTGTGCCAAGCTACAGGTATTCATAGCTGTGTGGGGAACAACTGAAATTTTTAACATTCAGGGATCGTATCTGGAAAAGCTGGATGTTTTTGCTAAAACGATCACACTGGAAGTAGCCAAGAATATTGGTATTAAATTCACTCTGATTCCTGGGTTATGTCCATCAAGAAGAATGCAGCTGCTCAAGAGCTCTCAAGTGACACCATTTCCGGCTCTCTGAAGATTCAAGAAAACACCACCCCATGCATTTCTTTTTTTTTTATTTATTTCTATGGGTGTGGAGATGGGAGCGGAGTGAAGGATGGTGGGTTTTTTTTGCATGTTATCTATATCAGCCAGAGGGGACAAAGTTCATCTGAAAGATTGAACTCTGGAACACAAGTCTGGAAAATCCAGTGACAACAATGCACACTACAGCTTTAAAACTGAGGTTTTAGGAAGTACAACCACTGATAAAAAGTGTCTACCTACTGTTGCTTAGTCTAGAGAGAAAAATCTGCTTCATTCCAGAAAAGCACAGAAACTAAAATACTACAACTTTTTGCATCATTACAAAACTACTTCGAAAGACACTGCAATGGCCTCTCCCTAATATTGACTGAGAAAAATGTTAATTTACTCTTGTGTGACAGAGGACAACCCAGCAATACCATCAATTTTCCTTTGCACATGCATGTCCGTGAGTGTCAGCTAGCATCCTTAAAGCCAGCAGCCTAATTCTGAGAAAGGCAAATGTTCTCTGTGCAGTTCTTGAAACAGTGCAGAAATGGGTGGACCATTCTAAGGACCAATGCAGGGAAATGGGTGTCATCTACTACCCAGGAAAAGCACTGGGAACTTGCACCTTTTAAGCTCAGCTGGTAGAATCTGGCTGCTGCTTAAGCCAAACTCTGATTACCAAAATGGGAAGATGCATCAAGAGAAAAAGAAAGCAAGGAGGAAAGCCATGCAGAAAATCTGTGAGCAAGCCAGGCAGTGAACTGAGGTTTACGTATTACTAGCCCAATCCTTCTCCTCTTTCACTGGCAACATTTTTAACAAACTTGGAGACAAAACTTTCCTCGCTACTTGAAATAAGTTCTGCTGAAAAGAATATGCAGCCCCTTCTGCCTGCTGGTGGGCTGCACAGCTCCACCCATAAGTGGCCTGTTCTCATCTCTCAGGGAACAGGAACCTGATGCCAGAGCGTGTGAGAAGAATAGTTGCCTCTCCACTCAGCAGCTCCCTGCTGAACTGCTGAGTCACACATTTTCTATGCATTCATTTTCACACTGCTCCCACTCAGTCCACCTGCCACTTCATCTGGGATGGGTAGGAGGAGAGAAAAAGAGGTGAAGTCAGAAAAAATGTTCATGTTCACCCAGGACCATTATTATTATACTACAGGGTCACATATAAAAGGAAGCCTGCAAGCTGCTAGAGAGGGATGGAAAAGAGAAATATCAGATTGCAAGACTAACTACCTCCCCCTCTTCTTCTACAAGAGGAGACTGGTCAGCAAACAAGTTGCAAACCTCATCCAATTCCCAGTAAGTCACTGATGTTATGTGCTTGCTCGTATGTTCTGCAGATTTCAGGCTTCAGACCAGGCCTTGAGATTTCCTTCTTTTCTGTAACTTAGAAGAGCTTTCGAGCTGCTGTGATTTTTTTCAGCAGTCCAACAGATAATGTAGTAATTGACTGGCCGTCACAGGGAAGTGCCACAATGATAAGTGCCAATACCATCTGGATAGATCCCGGTTCCTAAGGGCATCTTCAGGTGAGCTGCTGCAGTGAAAACGTCCCACCAGCTCCAACTTCCATCATGCAAGAAGATGAAGAGAAAATCTTAGCCATTTTCTTGCAGCTTCTGTAAAACCCAAGCATAACAGGAGCATAACATCTCCTACTACCTATTAAATTCTTATGTAGAAAAGGGACTCCACTATCAGTGGTGGGATACATGTTTGTCATGGTTACAGAGGGTCTAGATTGCTCTTAGGTTGGGCTGTACATATAGAAACATACATGTAATTAAATTATTTAGGTAGTAATTTTTTCCATAATTAGATTTCTGGACAGTACAGATTCTAGATCATGAAAAAACAAAATGCCTAGAAGCTTCCTAGTTTATTAAATCAATGATCTGAAAAAGTGTTTCTGAAACTGACTTTCAAACTAAACCAGGACAACTTTAATTTTCAGATTAATTATTAACCTACTGCTACTGTTAGTATTCAGTAGAAAAACTGGGGGTTTGTTAGGAACTAAATAAGGACTCTGTTTTATTAAGCAGAATTAGCAATTCAAAAAGTAAGCCTGTTTTTCCCTGTGAGAAAGAATCTGTTCTTAGGCAATGTTCAGCCTTGCTTCTCAGTAATTCTTCTGGTGCAAGACTGTTTGCTTGAAAATGCACTTGCACTGTACTGGCCTGAAGCACAAAAGACAAAACCCAGCCTGAGAAGAGTTTAATGATGTTGCATTAACATGCCTTTCTATATCAACTTCCACTCCCGATGTCCTAGCTCATCGTCATGTTGCTCAAGAAATATTTCATGAAAAAATATAACTGCAGGGGAAAAGAATATTTCCCATATTTCTTTTATATGGTAAAGAAAAAAGCAAAACTCAAAACATTCTCCAAGTTCCCTGCCTCCTTTTTTTTGTTCCAAATAATCAAAAGCACAAGACAGGACTCCGGTCTATGAAGTCATCCTTGAAAAAGAAAGGATGCAGTCTGCCACTAGAGACTTTGTTTCACCGAAGGGTGAGGCCGTGAGACTTTGTTTGAGCTGCCATCAATCTCTTCCTTCCTGGAAGAAACCAGATGCTCAAGACAGTACTCCTCCCAGACCTGGAGGCCTACAACAGTGTTATTGGCTGTTTAATATACCTAGCCCATCTAGTAAGAGAGAAAGTAACTTGATCGTCTCACCAAATCTCCAGTCCATAATAACTCAACAGAGTTGCAAGGTCAAGGCAGCTCCCAATACACTTGGCTGATACCACTCTAGATCGGGTGTAAGCCTCGCTTACATGGGAGCAAGAAGAAAACATAATCATCAGGCTCTCTGCTCTAGAAAGACTGGCCTCCCAGTTCAGCAAAGAAGAACAACTAGGAGCCATCAGAGCCAGTGAGGGACTGTGAGATAAAGCAACCATATGGCAAGTATATGATAGCTACTGTATCATCTGCTGGGGTCTGATTCTCCTTCAATACTTGTTATAAACTGCTGTCTCTCTACTAATAATGGGGGAGTTACTCTTTCCAATGCAAGATTAGTTATGCCCTTGTCCACACATAAATCGTACTCCCACTATTAAATCAAATACACAAGAGGTTTATTCTTAATGGCTCTACTAATGCTTACAGGTCTTAAACACGAGATGTGTTGTTAAGCACTGTCCTTTTTCCTTGTCTCCTGTGAAACATGTCAAGTTAAAGGATATGCTATTTCTCATTGCAGCTAGGGCCCCTCAAGCAGTGTTTGCTTCAAAACAATTAAAATATTAAATATGGTGTCAAATTACAGCTCTTAAAAAGTGAATGCAGACCCTCAGCGGGCAGACACAGTGAATATTAACTTCTATCACACCCACACATAATTACCATTTGCCATCTTTCAATCAGGGCTCTATTCAAAGCTTCTTTTGTGTGGTGGTTTTTTTTTTTTTTGCGCAAGGCTCTTTCCTCCTTTCCTATTAAACCCCTTACACAAGGTCTGTCTGATTACTGCTTAACAATTAATTTTTTTTTTTTTTAATAAAGATTACATTTCTTTGTTATGCTGTTTTCTTCAGTGAAAGTTTTCAAGTGCCTGGTGATAATTTTGGAGATACCTTGAGCTTTTGTAAACAGAGTGCAAGTTGACTTTTAGCGGAGTTAGTTGTCCCAAATTACTCCCAGCCTGCAAACTTCCTTTAACACTGAAAATGGAAACCCACAAAGCAGCTCTATAATTCCACAGTTAAAGAACTACGGCTTTGACTGCTCATGAATCAGCCTTGCACATACAACATAGCCAGGAAGAACTGTCAACAGCACAACAACGCTGCAGATTGAGATGTACAGGGTGGATTTCTCTTTCTGAAACTGGATAACCAACTCTCCCCTCCCAAACCCAAAATATAATTTTTGTGCCTTTAGCCTTTAACTACAGGATATACTTAAGAGTCCTGAATGCATAACCAAAAAATAGCAGCAGTAATTTACAACTAGTCAAATGGCCTCTGTGATACAAGAGTGAATATGACAACTAAAAGAAACAAGCACATTCTGATTTCACGCACTTTTTAAAGTATTTACTAGTCATACTATTACCATCTGAATTGGTGTTAGCACACTTACGTTGCTTGGAAAAAAGCATATTTCTTCTCATAAATTAATAAATCCTACAATTATAATGATAATACCATTGTGTGTTTCTATTTTCTCTTCAATGACTTACTAGCCTGGTGTCCTATAGGTATAGAGCTTTCTGCTCCGATGGATGAGAGGGTTTGGACCTTGAAGCAGATAAGTGATGTGCTGGCTTCCTGCCAGGTTCAAATGTGAACATTTTGATACCATTCATTTGGGTATAGCCTGCTTCACTCACTGACTAAAATCTTATGCCCTGAAGCCTTCAGCAAAAACATTTAGGAAGGCTGCTATCACATTCAATATTTGTTTCAAAGACATTCTCTTTCCTGAGCAAAGTAAATTATATCAAGACCAGTCTCAACAATCATCTTCAGCCACAAACCTGATACATGCCTCCAGGGTACTATCCCAAGTATACGCATTTCACTTCCTTTTATGCATTTGAAAAGGCTATGCTTGCACTGCTTGGTTTCCTCAGAAAGCAACGGTATCATTCAGAGACTGTAACTTAGGCTCCAGAATAAGCACTTGTATAGATAAGGGTGTGGACATCTAGAAACACTAAATCCACACTCAATTTTATCTCTGTACTAGAGTGCTATTTCCACCCAGGGCTACTCCATTATGGGCCCAAATCCAAAGCCTGTACAACTAAATATCATTGCTTCCAGTTCAGTGCTCTGCTGCCTCTGTAACTGTAGTCCCTTTGTGTTAGGGGCATGCTTAGATTATTAAAATGTGAGAAGTATAACAGTCTCATTAATCTCTCCTTCTCCCTAGCTAACCACATAGCAGCAAAAAAAGTGAACGATGCACACAGAGGAAGGTAACAGTCTGCTTTGTGTCTAATCTATATGGGTTCCTATACTGTGCTCATCAACATGGATACAGAGCCTGAAATAATGAACTAAAAAAATACAACAGCTTGCCTTCTCATCCTCTTCTCAGTGAGGGAACACGCACAGAGCAATGTTTTGTCTAGATAGATAAGCAGACACGCACAAGTTGTTATGGATCTATGTCAGAGAAGGTGAGATGAAAAAAGCACACGCTGATGATGAGCTTTGCAATTATTCTGGGAGGATTCTGCACTACTTGCCTGCAGTCATGAGCTTCACTCTACAACACAATCCAAAGAAACAAACCTCTCATGGATGCACACATCCCAAGGCTACGCTTAATCTATGGTGACTGTACTTCATACCACACAGAGTTACCTTAGCAAGAGTTGACATTAATCAGCAGGTCTGCAAAGTGGTAAGCAAACTTCTGTGAAGACATCATTTTGGATCCTGCATGAGTGTAGCATTTCTACTTGTAGCCTCAGGGCCAGCTTTGTGTCAGCCAGCCTAGGGATTTTTGTTCTCTACTCCAGCAAACAGTGCGGAAATGCTCTTCAATACCTTAGACCAAGACCATTCTGGAGCGGACTTGAATATGAACTGATGTTACATGGAAGCAGGTGGCAGGTATGCTGCATTTGTGATGGGCAGAACTGCCAAGTAGATACACTTAAAACCTGCCATTGCTACAGGTATAAAAGGTCTCATAGTATCTCCTATTCTGAGAATGAAAATAGAGCAAGTTATTTTACCACCTCATCCATGCAACACAAATTGGGGCTATTTCAGTCACAACCCCAAGCAATGCTACAGGCTTGTGGAAGAGTGGCTGGAAAGCTGCCCAGCAGAAAAGGACCTGGGGGTGCTGGTGGACGGCCAGCTTAACATGAGTCAGCAGTGTGCCCAGGTGGCCAAGGCGGCCAACAGCATTCTGGCTTGTATCGGGAATAGCGTGGCCAGCAGGAGCAGGGAAGTGATTGTGCATCTGTACTCGGCACTGGTGAGGCCTCACCTCCAGTACTGTGTTCAGTTCTGGGCCCCTCTGTACACGAGGGACAATGAAGTGCTGGAGTGTGTCCAGAGGAGAGCTACCAGGCTGGTGAGGGGTCTGGAGACCAGGTCATATGAGGAGAGGCTGAGGGAGCTGGGCATGTTTAGCTCGGAGAAGAGGAGGCTGAGGGGAGACCTCATTGCCCTCTACAACTACCTGAAAGGAGGCTGGAGAGAGGTGGGTGTTGGCCTCTTCTCCCAGGTGAATAATGGCAGGACCAGAGGAAATGGTCTGAAGCTGTGGCAGGGGAGGTTTAGATTAGATATTAGGAAGAATTACTTTACTGAAAGAGTGGTCAGGCACTGGAACAGCCTGCCCAGGGAGGTGGTTGAGTCACCATCCCTAGAGGTGTTTAAGAAAAGTCTAGATGTGGCACTTCAGGGCATGCTCTAGTGGCAGAGATTGTAGGTTGTTTGGTTGGACTCGGTGATCTCAAAGGTCCTTTCCAACCATGAAGATACTATGATTCTATTCAAAAACATTGTTTTCTCAGGCCTTGATTAAAGCATTTCTTCCTTTTCAGGAGCTCCTGATTTCATAACATTTATAATTCAGGTCACCACAAAGGCACCAAAGATATCCTTCCCACTGTTCTGTCTCAATGTTGAAACACTGCTGTGTTTATAATGTATTTTGAAATATGGGTAGTCAATTGCCTTCCATAGCGTATTCCTTATGAAGTGTGGGTGACAGTATGTGCCAACGGAAAGCAAGATTTCATCCACACCACTATATTCCTGCTATGCTATCCAGAACACTTTATCTGCATTACCAGAAGATGCCAAACATCTCATATAAAGTCTCTTCCCACACTGAGGTATATGCTTGTTAAACCTGCACTGAGTAATCTTGAAAAATCTCATTCTTGGTTTCCAAGGATCAATGCAGCGCTTTCTAACCCACCCCACCTCTGTCTTCCTCCACAGAGACCAGATTCTACTAGAAGATTTTTTGCTTGCACCCCTCAACTCCCCTTGACAAGTATGTGCAACACACTCTGGTGGTCCTTTTTCCTGAAGATAGCATTAATTATGCTGGGAAGATCATAAGAAGAACGGACAAGAAAGAGCTACATTTTATGCATGGCCCAGGTAGAAGCACTGTGATCTATTTCAGATATGCTGAGCAGAGACACAAAAGACAAAAGATGTAACCAGGAAGTAACAAGTCCTACTTTTGGGGGATAATTATAACATTATAGTCTATCCTTTCATCTTTATAGATCTTGAAATGGTCTCACCAACTGAAAAGACCTAGCATCACCCAATCCATGCATGCATCCAACAGGAATAGCACTTTAGTAGCATGTAGAAAAACCTCAAGAACAAAGGAAGCTTCACCTACGAAAATAGCACAGGCTCTTCAGTGCCCTGGCAAAGGACATTCAGAACCTGCTAGTACTAGTGAGCACATGGCAGGACAGTGAGCATGCAGGGTGCTAAAAGGGACCATTTTGAGAGCCCCTGCATGAACATGACAGAAAGAAAAATGACCTATTCTGAAAAAGCTTTCTGTATTTATCTTTGTCTCCCACAGAAGGCATACAAAATGGGACACATTTAGTGTCTTTCAGGAGCGCCATCCCTCTTCCTGAAAGCCTGCAAAATTGATCAGATGAAAATTTTACCTATTTAAGCAGGAATGTTGCTTGTGCAAGGAAGTTGGGACCACCCACAACTTGCAGCCTAACCACCTCCCATCCTATTTCTGGGCTCAGAAGCAAGAGTCCTTTTTAACATACGTATAGGGAAGACAAAGGCATTCAAACTGCTAAAGACATTGCAAAGCAGCAACTTTGGACTGTCATTTGAAGGTCAGTCTCCAACATACAGTATTTATCTGCCTATTGTCAAACATCTGCTGGAGCAGAAAGGAGTTTTAATAGAATATGCTAGTTAATTAAATCTGTAACTTTAATAGGTTTTTCATAACACTGTGGCATTGTATCTATGAAAAGCAACGAAAAACTGGTTCTATTTAAAAGTGGCAATAGCTGTAGTCTTTGAACATATGCTTAATGAATAAATCTGTTAGGAAAAAAGGCCTGTGTGTATTGGAGGGCGGTAGTATGTTTGTTCTCACTTAAAACGTGCCATGATGGCAATCATCAACAGCCAATGGGCTCTATTGTCAGGACTAAATAAAATTCCACTTGGCCATTTAGTTTCAGGTTAAATTGCTTTTTTTTCTTTCAAATAACACATTCTTCTAGCGAAACAGCTGAGATGAAAATAAAGCAATGCTAGATTCATGTTATTAAGGACACCTGATAAGCATTTATGCTCTTTGGTAGGTGTAAAGAACCACAATATAGTAATATCTAGGCAGCTTGCTACCACAGCATGGGGTGAAACACACAAGAAGCCAAACAGACTACAGTGAAGAGGCATTCAGATCCCATGGTGAGAACAGTCTAACAACCCAGTGCTAGCACATATCGTAGTGGTGGGCGCAATTTCAGGGATGAAATTATACAGAATACAGTACAACACAAAACCTGAACAGAATAGGCTATTTAAAGCTTTGATGACAACCAGAAAGCTATGATGGCAAACCACATGAGAACAAACTCAATCTACTGGATTTCCATTTCCATGAGCAGGTAGATGAATCTAATAAGCTGGTTGATTTGTTTGTGAAATTAAATGGCAATTCCTTAT
Source organism: Chroicocephalus ridibundus (assembly GCF_963924245.1). Lineage (NCBI taxonomy): Eukaryota > Metazoa > Chordata > Aves > Charadriiformes > Laridae > Chroicocephalus > Chroicocephalus ridibundus. The sequence goes on from NC_086287.1 coordinate 17,087,347, forward strand.
GCTGGGAAGTAAGTATGGAAAATATCCACAATTAAACCACAGCTGGTTGGGTATTTTTAAAGGAAGCTTGACAGATGTTGCTAAAATGCACCCCAAAAAAGTCAAACGTGTCAATATTTACTGAATTCTTCTCTCCTCCTAAGAGCTCTTCTCACAGAGTGCCAGAATCTCTCCTTTCTCCACTAAATCTGAGAGCTGAAGCTCCTCAGTTCCACTTTGAATGCTCCTAAGGAAGGTTCATCGAGATAGACTCCCCTTCCTGTTCTTTCCCTCAATAACATGCTTGAATATGTCTCTTTTTTGCAACATAGCCAGATCCCAATTGGAAGGCTCACTTTTTGGTGAAAGGGCTGCTCACAGGTTGCATTCAACCAGATTTCCTTGTGCAACACACTGCAGCTGGAAATCTAACAACCAGGTGAGATGATACTATGATTACCTCTGCTTTGACAAATCTTCTCAGGCAGCATGGTTGGGAGACTGCTCCTCACTGCTTTTCGACAGTTGAGCAGGACTCAACACCTGCTCTCCATCAGCTTTGATAACTTCTCAATCCTTGCAGTCACTCCTCTTTCCTTTAAGAACTTTTCCCTCTGAACATGCAGAGCAGATCCAGATTAACCAAGATCAGAGATCGTGAGTAGGAGGAAAGAGATAAGATGCACAAAGACAAAGCAAGTCTCAGGTTCACAAGACTTCTTTTCTAAGAGGGAACTGTGATACAATGAAGAAAACATTCCATCATTAAAACCTCTAATTCTTGGGGATGGTATTCCCCTCCCACCCTCTTCATAATGCTATCTTTATTGAAATAATTTTCTCATTGAGGTTTCTTGCATTTTCCCCATGGCGACAGAGATGTCACCAGCAGGCATAAGGAAAGCATGAAACCTCAATCTGCAAACTGGTAAGGCAGAGATCTAAAAAGCATGATTTCCAAAAGCAGTAGAGGTTTGAGATACTGTGACAACAGACATTAGACTTCCAAAGGGTGGCTTGCTTCATCTAAAAAAAAAAAAAAAAAAAAAAAAAAAAAAAAAGACTTAATAAGGCTGTTGCAAACAGAGGCATGTCAGCAAGGTTCTGTTCTCAAAAATGGCTAGCATTTTTCCCAGGCTGATTTTCAGCTTATTTCAGCATATAGTTATGTGATTAATTTGTCCATTAATCAACCAGTTAGTCCACTACCAGTAACCATGAGGCATACACAAAATGTAGTATGTAACCACGTGCCCAATTCAAAACACTGCACCATTTTGGATCCCACATCTCCAAAACAGGTCCTTTGGTATTTTTGACCTTTAAAATGTCTGCTCTATGACATTAAACCAAGTTCTACAAAACCACTATCATCAGATAACATGAAAAATGAAAGTTAAGCTAGACAATGGACTAGCAGCAACAAGCACAGAAAAGAGAAGATAAAATGAAGGCGACAAAAGAAGGTGTGAGTATGTTTGAGAATAACGGAAATGAGAATATCTGATGAGAAAAGAGACGAAAGAAGGAAAATAAATACAAGGCCATAGAAGAGAAGCCCACGGGAGGAGGAGGAGTGTGAAAGCCTGGCAGAAGGACTGAGTGGAGACTAAAAACAGTGTCTGGCAGTAGCTCAAATCAAACAAGGCAGCATATGGAAGAAGTGCAGTACACTGAAAACTTCCTTCCTCTTGGGGATTAAGTAACCTCAGAGAGTCTTCCCCCTCTCTCCTCTGGAATACCTTGCTCTGAACTCTGAAGCAGGAAAAAAATCTCATTAAACCTTTCTCTGATTGTCATTTCCCAATTGCCACTGTGAGCTCTTCATGGAAATTTTCAAGGGCAAAGCTGCAGAAATCAGACATTGATTTTGATTTATTTTTCTGGTGGGAAACATGATGATGGGTATCTCCTCCCTAAATGATTTAGGGCATCAAGAGGCCAGATTTTCTAAAGGTCTAGGGAAATTTTCAAAATCCCCAATCCAGTCAGATAGGACCCTCGTTCTGCTGAAACAACTTTAATAATTTTTCAAAAGATGGGCCTTAGTTCCATTTTCAAAAGTGTCTTAAAAATATGAGTCTATTTCACACTGAAAGACAATACTGCACAGTTGCTTTTGAAACTGAGACTGGCATGCTTTTCAAACTGCGGCCTACTGTATGCCTTTGCTTCCTTTAACTGTGTGTCCGTGAACACAGAACACAAATGTGTGTCTATTTGTCACTCACAATTAAGGAAACACAGGTGCAGTTGTGAGAACATCGATTACTACAAACTGGGCAGTCTGAGGACAGCCCAACATTCCAGGTCTTAAACTGCAATGTTTATGATAGCTGTACCTGCACAAAAGCTGAGAAAGTCCCATAGGGGGAAGTATTACAGCACTAGCCAGGGCCTAATATAACCTCATGTCCCACAGAGGTGGAACATGGCCTTACAGGTAGACATGCCAATCCAAGAAACGCCATTTCAGGGAATATCCCACCATAGCCCACCTGTTTTTTGTCATGGTGCATGTGCATAGGCTGCTACATTTAACTCTACAGCAGGAACAAACTACAATTGTGATTCTTCCCTACAACCATCCAGAGCAGGATTGTAACTGGAGTTTGCTGTTGCACTCCTCAGGTCCATATGCCCACATTTCCTTCATCAGAAATCAGGAAAAAAGACAGAAAGATGATGCCACCCAGATCTCACTCTAACCTAAAGAGTGGTTTAAGATAAAGCACATGGTCACAGTGCTGTGACAGTCCCTCCTGTTGAAGATCAAGCTTAAAAGGTGGGAGCTACATACAGACAGGCAAGAGCATGACGGGAAGATTGTTCTAATATGAATGGTGAAAGACTAACTGACAGAACAGTCCTGAATAATCCTTGGAGGAGAGTGACAGACCAGAGATACTATTTTGCTGCCTGTATAGTAGTGGAAGAGACACAGTAAATGTACTTTTACCTTGGATTTAGGATTCCAGTCTCCCTAGGGACTGCCAGAAACTGTCTTGAAAAACAAACTCTGCGATCCACCTTTGAAATACAGCTGTCTACTTCTGCTAGCATTCCTGGGTCGTACCATATTAAGTATGCTCCAATGTCCTGACAAGATGTGCTCACGATTCTTGGTAAGTCTTTAAACTTTTTCGAGTGATGTTCTTGTATTAAGGTCCAAAGACTGAAACCAAAACAAATAACTGGTGTGGTGAAATGAATATGAATAAGTGAGCCCAAACTCAGGTGCATTCCACTTCATTTGGTTATTTTTTAATTGCAAGCACAGTACAGCATTACCAAACAAACAAGAGGAAGCTTCATCTTATAAATTTGGAAAAAAAACCCACAAACCATTCTGTCACTGCAACCGGAAACACAGTGTTTAGGGGGGAAAGAAAGAGGCAGGGTGGAATGCACCTGGAAGAAAACAGATGTACATCCTTGGGGAAACCCAGGAAAAACTCACAGCTGCCACACAAAAAACATCTTCCGAACGGTACCTTCCAAGTCATTGCTTTTCCTTTAAGATCTTGACAAGGAGAAAGTTTTGCTATGAGTATTTACCCATGTTACCCCATATAGCATATAAAACATGGTAAATACATGTTACATACATATTTAATTCATTGGTAAATGCTAAACTTTCCAGCCATGGTTACATTTCTTTTGATTCTGCTTGTTGTAACTGACATTTTCACCACTCTTCTCTAGTGTGCCGTGAATGCCACTTGTTCATGATTTGTAATGGAACAGGAAGAAAAATAATCTTACAAGAAAATGGGTGGGATTTTTCATGCCAGAGTGGCTTTTTTCATGGTTCTATTTGCATTCCACATGCAAGCATATGGTTAGCCAAACTCTGCTCATGTTTCTATACAAACATTTCACAAGCACAAATCTCTTTCTGAATCAAGCATTCATTAGAAATGCTGAATACTGTTTATAAATACTACAGTGAAATCATGGAATGTCCATGTAATGAAAGCTCAAATGTTAAATGAACAGTCTCTCAACTTCTATTTGTCAAACCATTAAGTAAAGAAAATAATCTCTTCTTCCTTCCACTATGTTCCCACAGAAACGTTCTTTCCACTGACAGTGTTTTGCTATATTTTTTCTCAAACAGAAGCAGTATAAACCACACAGAGCCAGACTAAGGCTTCCTTATTCACTTCTTCATTCTTCTTTTTGTAAGAAATCTCCCTGAAGTCATCAGAATTATTTGTGCAACACCATCAAATGAAACAGGGATTACTATGTGGCCGACAAGAAACAATTACTCTCTCATGTATTACAGATAGCCAATACCTTTCTTAAAGTAAAGTTCCTTGAAGGCAACTGCCTTGTATAATCCTGAAAGAAACTGTACTGAAGGAATAAGGACCGTATAACTAAAACCAGTACATGAGAATTTACCAAGTAGATACTTGTCAAAAAGAATTAGCTGATTTTTAATTGAACTCTGTTGAAATCAGGGTCCCTGTAGATGCAAATCTGTAGATGCAGTGCACGTTGGCACTGCAAACTGCCTCTGTTTCTTCACCCTCTGATTCTTAGACGCTGTTCAGAGATTGACTGAGATTTTCATAAATTTAATTTTCTACACCGTTGATTTTTGTATATACTGTGCAGAAAAAACTTGCTTTAATAAAGAATTAACTGAAAGACCTCAACTTCAAACTGTCAGCCCAAGTGCACACTCCTTCAAAAATAGCACATTAATTTTGCTCATCCCCACAGACTCATGTGACCTCTTTTATCTGTATCCTGTCTTCCACCCGCACCACGGCAGCTCACAGTTATGTCTCACAGCCACAGCAAAACTTTTCAAGCCTCCAGGAACACCATCCATTTTTATTTCGCTCTGCAAGCTTTTTGCTTCATGCACTATGTTGGATGTGAGCACATGCAAAATGTAACGTGAGACAGTTCTGTGAAAAAAATAGCCTTCTAGTTACTTAAAATATCTGTTTTTCAATTTAGTCCATCATTTTATGGTTTCACTGTCCCTTTTCATTGGCTGGCACAAACACATTCTAACAGCTTCCCAAGGCATTTTTCAGAATTTGAAAATGAACACCGGTTTAACATTTGCCCTCCAACCTACCCATACCAAGCAATGCGTTAGAAGTTTCTCATTAGCTCACGTGCCCTTCAATGTAAATGGCAATATTTCCTTTGTGTTTTATTGATTGTTCAAGTCAGGCACTAAAACTCTGGCCACATTCTACATGACATTTTCTGCAATATTGAAGTTTATTAGTGTCTTTGTGACAGCTGAACAGAATGATAGCCTTTTCTTAGCCATAACTGAAACAAAGGTCAGTCTATGGTTCTGTGACAATGCCTAGACAATGACTTTTACTTCAAACGTATATTGGAGCATCTTCTGTCAACTTTAAAGACATGGATTTGCATTTCATATCATTTCCTGAGCCTTCACTCAAATTACTAGCACTGATACTTTCTAATTTTCTTTGCCTCTTCTGACAAAACCAGTCTGTCCAGCCACCTCAGATTGAGGCCTTTTCAGGGTAACCTTTCCAGCAAGCACGTTTGCCAGAGGCAGCCTATTACAAATAGACTTTCTTGCATGGTACTTTACCAATTCTTCCATGCTGACACTATTGCTTTAACATGAAGGCAAGTAAGTGACCTTCAGCTCACATTCAGCTGGAAAGCTCTACCACAATTTTTTTTTTGTTAGAACTGTTCCACTTTGATGTCACATGATAAATGATCGTTGATCTTTTCTTTCTCCCCTCCCACATCAGGTTTTCCCAGGCGAAGCTTTTCTGCAAGGCAGAACTACCCACGCCTTATTCTGCAATAAAAACAAAACTGAAAAACTTCCCATTGTATTGCCCACATAGAAAGAGTAAGCCAGTATTACTGCTGAATTAAAGATCTTTTTGACGAACAACCTGAAGGCTATCTGCACGAACACGTGATATTTTGGCCAAGCAGAATTCAATGGATATGAGGAGAAACGAAAAAAGAGGGGAATGCTTCTCTTAGGGCAGTGTCAAAGCTGAAGCGAAAACAAAAGAGGAAGCAATGAAGTCCCATACAAACCAGGAGGAAAGGAAAAAAAAAGAAAAAGAAAAAAAAGAAAAAAGCATTTGTCTACCAGAACCATTCACACATTTCCCCCTAAAGCAGCCATATTGGTGGATAGGAAATAAGAAGTTAAATACTTCTTATACAGATACTTCCGTATCCATAAGAATCATATACTGGATTTATGGCACATAATTTTTTTTTAAACTACCCAGTTAAAAATAGGGAGTGTGTGTGGTTTCTATGTTGGTGGATGGATCAAATTCACTCATGGTTTAACTCCATACTTTAAACTACAGTTTATTACAAATCTCACTGCAGGGATAAATTTGATAAACTCTGCAAAGTGACTTCTAAATTCATTATTTTGTATAACCAGCAGAATTGTGTTTACATCTTCCTTTGAAATTAATATAGTCTATGGCTATAACGATAAGATAACATAAAATATCGTTTTTACTCTTGATATAAGTAAGTGCTTTGAGGCAAAAAGTACATGTTTGCCATTTACTGCTTGTTTGTACATGTACTAACATAATGAGACTTCCAATTATTCATACACCTACACACCACCTCAGTATAAAAGTAAATAAAACCAATATTTTATGGCCCAGGTTTAACACTGGCGTCAAAGGATCTGGACAAGACCATATAACAAAAGCTGTAAAGAACACTAGCATGACTCTCAGCTTATAGAAAGGTCCCTTCCAACCTAGGCAATTCTATGATTCTATGAAAGTTCATCCTTTCTGCCATCAAATGAGTTGCAAGCATTGACTATCAGCTGGCCAAAGCTGACGACTCGTATCTAATCTGTAAAGAGAAAGTGAACACCCAGGACAGATATCTGTAGGTTACTTATGTTTCTCAGGATTCTTATATAAGTAATAAAAGGTCACAGCTCACAAAGGGCTTTTCAGAAGTAAAGCATATAGCTGGTGGAATGAACCCATTCACCTTACAGCTTGTTTGCATACGGAACAGGTTTTTGGCCTCCAAATGCTCCCTAATAAAGGCTTTCAGCATCCTCTTTCCATAAACTGGGCTTCCTTCACAGTGTGGAGTTTGGTTGCAAAGGCACACCTGCATCAGCTGAACTGGCTTCTGTACCGCAAAAACAACCATAGACTGCAACAGTCTGCAAGGCATCTATACCTGCAAGATGGTACGAAAAGCTGGACCAGTGCAGCATTAAGGCATATTTAGGCTATAACCAGAAGGTAAATAGATCAGCTTTCTAACCAATGAAAAGAAAAAAGGTTTATCTACACCAGATGCATGATTGAAAGTCCAAAGTCCAGTAGCTCTAAGAGCCCTCATTGTGCAGACGGAAAACACTTTCTAGTAAGGGACAGAATACGCTTAGAAACAAGTCCAGAATGACTTCAAAACACCCACTTCCTTGATGATTAAACAAAACTAACTTACTGCTTAGCACAAATAAATAAAAAATATGTTTGAGACAGCTATGGACTGGATTTAAAAGGAGCTTTTTGGAGACAAAGGCTCAATCCTTTAGGCTTCCTTAGAAATCCTAGTTAAAACATGATTCATAGACATCAAGCAGGTAATGGAGGCAAACCAGACTCTTTGCATGATGTGAGAACCACAACTAGATTAAAAGATATAGTCCAATATAATAAGATACAGCAAAAGTACCTTCCATGCTAACTGAGCTTTGCAAAATATTTACAACCTGCAATGAATCTTCCTTTCCTTTTTTTTTTTTTCCCTCTTTTGTTCCTTGTTTCTTTCATTCTCCAAGAAGACTAGGACAGATTCTGAAAGAATGTATGACTGTATTTTTCATCTGTAATGAAGTGACAGTATGATACATCTGATCTTCATTGCCTTACTTACCACCTGACATGCACTTAGTTCTTTCTGTCACATAGTAGCTCAGTTCCAATGTCTGCTCCAGGACAGATAGTCCTCTGGGGTTATCATTTACATTCTTTATGCACTAGAATCCTAAAAAATAAGCGAAAAATCTAAGCTGTAACACTATCAGGTGTCCAAGAATCATTCAGGGCTTTTACACATATTTTTTCTTGAAAAGAAATTCTAAAAGACCATGATGTGATGTTCATCCATAAAGGAAGTATCAAGCCACTGATCTGTGGGGTGGGGGGAAGCATGGAAAGGAGATGAAAGATATTCCTATGTTGTTATTGATCCACTTGCTTTTGCTTATTGCCTGCATACAGGAACTGGGATCTAACTGAAGCCTTCCAGGTATCCAAATGGCATGCACCATAAAGTCTTTTAGTATGTAAGGAAAAGGGGCAATCCATAAACTAAGCTCCCTTAGGAACCATTTGCTCCATATGGGAAATGCCTTCAGCTAGAATCATTTAATCAGCCAATTTCATTAGAATTTTAGAGAGTGCTTAAAGGTTTGTGAGTACAAGGCAGAGACCCTTACTAATTTGCCAAGGACTGCTGAATGTGTCATACCTACCACAAAGCAGGGCTAACTGAACATATAATTTGGAAAAAACAGTTCGTCATAGCCTCAGAGATGGTGCGTCCAACATACCACTCAAAGCCTAACAAAAACATGGGTAAAGAGGGTCATGAAAGCATGTAAAAAGAAATCCACCTCTAACAAACTGCAAGGACTTTCCCTTCTTTACAAGTTCTGCTAAGGGAGGGGCCAGAAATGTATCCTTGTCCAGATGATACAACGCTTTGACTCCAAGGCTTATAAGATCTCTCATCTACTTCTAAAGCACCTCACACTGTAAGCATCGGGCCAGTTCATCCACAGCCTCATCCAAAGCCTACAGAAACCAATACAACTCTTTATTAATGCCAACACACTTTGCATCACAAACCCAAGCAAGAAGTCTCCTGAAGAATAAGAGCGTAAAGGGCTAAATCCTGAAAGAACCCTCTCCTACAGAGGTCCTGTTGAAATCGGAGATTTGTTTTACTAGAAGCTGATCTTTCCAAATCAAAGACCACCTAGATACCCAGACTTCACCTCTGACACTGGGACATGAGGTGTAGATAACTGCAGTAGTAACTGCATGTAGATAATAACATCTGCATACTTTTAAGTCACATTCTTAGAAGACACCAGGATACAAGACAGCATCCAGGTAAAAGCAAGTCAGCAGAGTCATGTGTGAGGCACTCCTCAAAAAATAACCTCAACCAATATACCACATTTTAGCATTAAGCAATCCCCTGCTACCCAGGACAAGCGACTACTAAGTCAAGGGAGGAAACTTTGCTGTAAAGTCCTGGATACACACTGTGTCTTTCACTTGTAATACAAACATAGTATGGAGGAACTATGTAGGTCCAAGAATAAGAAATACTGTCTGTGTACACAGTAGGTGTCAAAACATAATCCAAAAGTTATTCTTAAAACCAGAAAAATCAGGCATAAAGCATACAGATGGTATTTATACTTTTATTGCCACTTAGAAACACCTCTCCCTCCCTCGCAGGAAAAAATGACAACCAATTATTTTCAGCTAGATGTTTTTATTAAGTTTTTTTTCTGATGTGTTTTCTTAGGTCTAAACTCAAACAGAGAAAAGATGTCTTGCAGGCAAGTCCCAAGGGGAGTCAACCTTCTTTTACAGAGCAGGTGCCATTCAAAACAACTAACAATCACCATAAAAAGACAGTGGGGATAGTTCTGCGTCCACCATCAGCACCCCCATTGCTCCTCTGAAACTTCTGGCAATGACATAATCACCAGCTCTTCCTGAGAAACAGGCTTTGCAATGCACTCATTCCACTCCAGCAGCATATCCGTGAGGTGCAGAAACAAGTAGTAAATGGATTTCAAAAAAAACCACCCCAGAATGCTTGCCACTGGAAAAAAGGAATTGGTGCCTCTTGACTCACTGAAGGACAAATTATATCCCCAAACTACATCAACCGGTCTAATAAAAGATGCTATGACTCTCTAAACAGCTCTCCTTATGTTACCTTGTCTTGACACAGGTTGCCCCAGTATATAAAGTTATTAATTCTGTTAAGTGAAAGTGTAATTGACTCTGCATGCTCTCACTCCAAAGCAAGTAGAAGACAACACGGCTAAAATTCAAGTGAAGAAGTGCTTAGCACTTTTGCAAAAGCAGACTAGGAACACCTACCCATAGTTACATTGTGGTTTGGCTGACACAAGATAGAATCATAGAACCATCATGGTTGGAAAGGACCTTTGAGATCATTAAGTCCAACCATACACACACACCAAAAAAAAAAACAAAACCCCAAAACCCCCAAGGTAACTTGATCACACAACTTAGTTTTTAATATAAAGCTGTTTGCAATGACAGCGGCTCCAAATGCTGTTCTTTGACCTTCCTTAGTGCCTGCATTCCACCACAATATTCAAATGCTGGTAAAAAAGTGTTTTCTTTACACACACTGCTGTGCAAGGAACTTGGTATCATGACATTTACAGACAGACCAAATGAGTAAGAATTAATGCTGAAGCTGGAGGCACAAGGCCTGTAACTCTAGGTCTTTATGGCTTCTAGAAAGAGAGTTACCTCTTCTTAAGCTATATGCAACTGTTGTAGTCTGCCTTCAGTGCATGTGCCTTGCCAATCCCTTTCCCTACACTGCCTCTAAATTGAAACATTCCTCCTCTGCTTCCTTCTTTCCTCCACCATGTAACTGAGGGCTAAGTGTCATTTTAAACTGTTGAAGGAAACAAGCCCATCTATTGCCTAGCATGCCCCATCTTTCTGTCTCTCCAACAGCATGTGAACGATCAGAAGGAAATACCACAAAAGCAAAGACAGCAGGAACTACTCCTGTCTCTCAAAATGGACACAGCCTTATTCTTAATTGCCTTACATCTTGCAGTTACTACCAATGCAAAGCTGACATGAAAACAATATTCAGATTTGGTAGCATTTTACACCTTACTTTACACTGATACAGAAGAAATATGCTGCCATGTGCCCATGACTATGAGGAAAACCTTGAAGGCAGAGTAGTTTCACAAAAAGCTAGTCACCTTAAATGATAAAGGCAATACAACTGTATAACCTTGCTTTTAAAACTCTTGTATGTCCTTCATTATACTGACATGAGCAATGAAAACTAGTCACAGGAGCACTTACTCATGTGCATAAGTGCCAGCAAAATCAAGCTCCGAGTTAAGAGATTTCAGCACTTCATTTTGCTCTGTGTGAAACCTCTAGAGAATGCATCACAGAGGACTGATAAGCAGTTGCAAAACTTCTGGTAGCAAGTACTCAGCAGCACATTCAGACTGCTTCATGGAAGAAAGAGTGATTTTATCTTGTGCTCTGTATGAGCAAAGCCTCATGTTTTTAAGCTACTAGGTCTGCCTAGACACAAGCAAAAATTGTGCTCTGGCACCGAGCACAAGGTTAATGTGCAGGAGTATTATCACAGAACAGCAACACAAATCCAGATGGTAGAATAGAAAAAAATAAAATGGTTTATTGTTACTGTTCACTTTTTCCCTGTTCTGGGAAAGATGTAGAATCTATTCCAAAGAACACATCATTCAGAAAATCTGTACTGATGTTGTGTTGCAAGATGTTCCCTCACTCCGTCTAGAACCCGAAATCATACAACAGTATTTGCCTGAAAAGGGACTACACAGACCTACATACTCTTCAACCTTTTGTCCTTATATTCCCTTTTCTCCATCTTAAGAACGGACAAGCCTTAAGACAGGGCCATGTCTCCTGGGACAGAGGAACAGAAACATGTTATTAAAATAAAGTCTGTACATAAGTGGTTTCTGTCTTGGGATCTGAAAACCAAGTTTAATTAACCAGCTGAGTGGAAAGCACAGTTTATATAATGCAGACTCTTTGTAGACTCTCACCCCAGTCATTCCACACAACCCTTTGTAACTGCTAGTCCACATAATAGCAATTATTGCTGGTAAATACAAAGTAACTGGGATGTGGGATCTAGATGCCAACTTTCACAGAGATCAAGAAAGAAGAAACAAGTGTTTAAAAAATAGATGAAATACAGACCAATCCGTATTAGACAGGCTACTAAATAGTTCTGCAAGGGAAATACAGCTTCGTTGCTTCTTGAACTCTTAGAAATTAGTTTGTCATCAGATAGAAAGTTATTCAGTGCTAAAAGGATTTTGACAGTTTCTGCCACTGTCAATGAAAGACAATCCAGGAAAGAGTCTGAAGAATTCTGCCTCTCTCTACCTGGTCTGTCCATTGAATACCTGATCATCTGGTTGTCAAGCCTGTAACTTGGTGGTGTGGGATTTTGTCTTTGTTTTCCACTATCTCCATTTTTTAAGATTCAACTCAAGAGACTGTCTCCCATTCTGTGTTTGCACAGCTCTTAGCTCAGTGGGTCCTTAATATTTTTTGGGCAATTTAAATGAGACTACCATCCAAACAGCCAACACTTAAGGTTAGCTTCATGTTGCATTTAAGATCATCTAACCTTACACTGCTGCAGAGAGGGGTTTGTTTCACCTGTTCACCATATCCATCTATCTTATCTATCTATGCAGCAAGAAGGCTGCTGCTTCAGCTTGCAGAATTGATGGGAAACTAATTAACTTGGGGGGTGGATTAGTCATCATTGGAGGAGTGAAAAGGAGACCATCTTCAGTGGAAGCTCACTACTAGATTAAATTCAAAGTTGAACTGCACTGTGCTTACAGGGATTCACATAACTTCCCTAAGTGTTCAGCTCAGAAGTATCTGCATATATATTTTAAAACTATGGCTAAGCAAGTATCAGATGGAATTCAACTCCTTTGTTGCAGCATACTAATTTTTGTCAAAACCTCACACCAATTTCATCAAAGAGAGAGAGATTAAACCTCAATCAGAGCAGTTAAATACAATGATTTCCAACAACATTCCCACTGGAAAAAACAAACAGGTTTTTCCAGATGTTAAAAAAAAAGATAAACTCAGATAATTACATATGATACGCAGGGCTATCCTAGTGAACATTTATAGCAATTACTTGAAATTCTGATGTCACTTGCAATAGATGTATCAGCTGGTAGTTTTAAAAACTTGATTGTATATTAAAAACTATGACCAATATTGTTTTCTGTGCATAGAGATAAACATCCTGCTCAAGGATCTCAACTCCTATTTAAAAACAAAACCAAACATTAAGAATAAAAAGCACTCAGTATGGTTCTGAGACACATATGTGGCTGCATTGCATATGCCCTGCCTACACTGACAGTGTGGGAGCTCTGTTAGTCATCTAATGCGCGTATTTGCTTGGCACGATGCCTTTACTTTCTTATGCAGGCAAGAAACATGATCACCAGTTTATTGTATTCTTATATCTTCATTGCATGTTCATCAGTCAATATGACCAGGCCTTCCCAATTCAAACTACAAGTGGTTAGGAGACAGGCCAGTTCAAAGTGAAGCCCAAGGACTATAAGGCTGTTAAGCACACCTGTAAAGACAAGGGTGACATTTTAGATTCATGCTGCTTAGACACATTTTTTGGTGGGACCTAACTAAATGTTTATTTTGAGAATAAGGACCTTTTATTGAATAGAAGCCTAATTTAGTCTTGCTTTCAACCTTGACACAGATCCTTTTACTATCTTCAAGGGCATTAGAGGTTCTCAGTCAGCTTACTTTAACTGTCCTTCCCTGCCTCCATTCTGGAGGAAGCTGGAGCAGAATCTGAACTTAGTTTTCAAGTATGGCTGTCATAAGACCTCCTTGCCCAGACTACAGCAGGATCACAAGGATCCCATCCTTCTGGAATCCCAATTTCATTTAAACCATACAAAACACATATAAGAGTGCTGTGCCTTTTTAGTATAATGTTGAGGATGAAATCTGAAGAGGAAAGGAGGGGGCCAAAATTTCCAGGTGCGTCAGTGTTGTCAGACCTTGAAGAAGCGACTCTGAATATTTCCCCTCCCAATGGCCCTGGATGCTGCAAATTAGTATTTTATCATGAGATACTTCATGTTACAACAACTTCTTTGTACAGCATTAACAAAGCACCAATTCAATTGCTTTCTGACACACAAGGGAAGAAGTGCTTAGAGAGGAAGCAGCTCATGCTGTTTCTTAGGTATCTTGGTGATGAACTCACTTAACACTGACTACTGTACTTATGTCAAGGAGAAGACTCATGCTGTCCCGCTCCACTGCAGAAACTGACACGGCCAGCCTTCAAGGGCAGTCTGGGACTGCCTTGTAGGACCTCTTCTAACCCCTTCCTTATTTTAAGTGCCTTAGGCAACACAGGCTGCCTGTATTGGATTCCTTAGGACTGCAGTGCTCTGGTGTAATGTCTGCTGACTATGCTCAGTGTGTTAGTATCTAGCTGAAGGGAACAGCTTTTGACAAGCAGTAGTTCAGAATAGGTAAGATCTGGTCTGATCTAGTGGAGCTCAGTCTTTAAATTCTATGATGGTAAGACAGAAGAAATATGTGGGAAGCATGCACAAAATCAACCATCTCAAGTTAATTAGCAATTAATTTGGTGAGCTACTGAAGTCTAGCAAAGATGAATCCTGAGAGATTCTGGTCACAGTTACCCTGATGTAAATCTAGATTAACTCCTAGAGAGAACATCAATCTCCATGACAGTTACTTCAGATTTACACCCAGCTACTCTGAATTTGTGCACTTGTTTTCACAGCCGTGTGGGAGATCTGTCTCAACATAAATCAGCTTTGCTCTCCTGCAGATTCTGCAAGGTACACAAAGTTACATTTCTGTAAAAATCTAACCTCAGTGAAATGGGGAAATTAAATTCTCTGCTCTGATGAAACCTAAGCCTCCCACATAACAGACAAAAACCCTGCAACAGAGCCAGCCACTACAAGTGGTCACAATATCCTCCTCAGTTCTCAGTCTTCAGGCAGTAAGGATAATTCCCTCTCACAGCAATTCATGACGCACAACAGCAAGCATCAAAATTACTACGTTCTTCTGCCTAAGACTCCTACGAGTATTAAGAATACCAGCTCCACAGAGTGCACAGTTTTGATACCAGTCTCACAGCCCTACAAAAATCCATGTTAAGTCTTTCAAGGTCATCTTGAAAAGAAGGGGTAAACACCTATTATCACTGCCCCGTGTGATATACACTGCAGCTCCGTCAAAGAAAGTTGATAAGAAAAAGGAGTTATTGTCCTGCCAGACAGCCCTTCACTCTTCTACCAACTCTACTCAGCTCTGCATCCCCACCTCTGCACAGTCATCACTTCCCCCTTCCTTTACCCCTTCAGTTAACTGCTGGATTAAAACGATATAACGCCCCTTTCCACCGAAACAAATCTCAATCCAAGTACTGCAACACCGCTCATGAAATTCTAAGTTGATTCAGGTAAGGAAATGTTTCTGGGTGAGCCAGAGTAAAGGTCATATGTAACAAAGCAGAAACAGATCACAGGCCACATACAAATACAAGTGCTGTAATTCTGAATTCAACATATGTCCAGAGATCTTGTCAAATGGTTTGTGGAAACATTATGGAGAGACATGTAGAGCCACTTCTGCTCTAAGTGCAAGCTCACATTAGAGACATTAAGTTCACATTAAGAATTTGGATCAAACTCATTAATATCGGGATTTTTTTTCTTTTAAGCAAACTATAAATCTCCCCATACCAGCCTAACTTTGAAAGAATTGGACACATTCCTACCCCCATTTTGCTGACAATTGTGTTTACCCTGCAGATCCTAACTGCCTCACCTAGTTTTATCCTTTGCAGGAACTGAATATCTGAAGGAACCCAGAATCTACTTGCTATTCCTTTGTTTCATCCCATTAATGAGGCTGATAGAGTTACTCAAGATGATCCAGCAGGCTCAGAGCACAGTTTTCATGCATTCACAAAGATGTTGCAGAGCTCTATTTCATTTTGGAATATTTTTTCTGCTCATATGCAATATCCCTCTGAAGACTGTTTTGCCATTAAATGTTGGTGTGGATTCATGATCTCTCAGCATTGAGTCTCCATCAAAACAGTCTGATCAGCTCATGAGCAAGCATCAAACTAGTAAAGCATATGGCATGAGTAAAGGTAGCCAAAATTTTCATGGTTCCCAGTATTTGTTGAGTTCAAACAGTGTAAGTCAAGTACATCCAGAAGTTAGTCAACCCACAGTAGAATACACAGAAGAATATATACCATCACTAAATAAGCTTTTGTCTTCAGTAGTATTCTAAAATTTCAAAAAAATAAGCTATTTTCATGGTTATTGCTAGATTGGAAGGGGGGGCATATTTTGAATCTATAAAATTGCTTGAAAAAGGACAGTTGTTTTAGAGTGAAGCATTTTAAAGGACACGCTAATTCATTTACTCACCCTCTCAATAAAAAAAAAAAAAAAAGATAACCAGCCAGGTTTTTATAAGAAAGATAGAAAGATTAGTTCTCACTTAAGTATTTAAATGAAGTGGCTGGAAAATATTTGTCAGCCAACAACTTGAAAACAAAATGGTCATTTTCAGGGCAATACACTTTGAAAGGTAGTATATAATAACTAAATAAATGCTGATCTTTATAAAAGATGACATTTTAGCTAAGCAATTCTACACCAAAAAGTTTCTTCTACATAGGCCAGTTTGGTTCTTACAATTAGACCTCCCCCAAATTATTACACTTTTAAGAACTTGTCCACAGAGACAACTTATGTCACAGTATAGTAGGATGAATACTTTAAGAATAGCTATTCCAGAATGAATATGTCTGTACATGAAGTTGTTTACAAAATTTATTGCACAGTGATGTTATGTGAATAACCTGTAAGTAGTACAGTGTATTGGGGCATCCCAAAACCAAAAACAATTCAACATTTTTCTGAGATGAAGCAAAATAATCTAGCTTCCAGATGTACCAAGAACTAAGTAAATCCCACAGCACCCTATAATGCTTATCTCAACTTCCATAAAATTACAGGTCTGAAATAAAGCTAGAATTACACATAAATCTCAGGTGCCTTTTCTGAATTTAACTAAGCTTCACCAACAGGTGACATAGGAATTCAACTGGTTACTGTGGGCTGGGTATGAATATCCTGCTTCATTTCTAGAAAACTAACTGGACACAAAGCAATCTGACTTTGTACCATTTCTTCACGATCTCCCCAGCTGACTTATCCTCTTGCCTAAAGTACAGCAGAAGGGTGAAACAGAGTATTTTTAGCAGAGATGAAAGTAAAACAAAGTAAACCAAAATATCTCACATTATCAGAATCAAAATTACTTTATATAGTAGCAAGAGATAGAATAAAACCAAAATTGGATGCCAATTTGCAAACTGCCATTAAATTTCGAGGAAGCTAATCCACCAAAGAGCAAACTGCACCCTAGAGAGTCCTTAATTAATAGTGTCACATTTGCAATAGGCTAGTTAAGGTTGTGTCAGCATTTACATTGTAAATCCCTAATTATATGGTAGCAAAACAATGCTGAAACTTACTGAAGCATGATATACAGGGTTCCAGTCCAGAAAGACAGTCTCTGGGAGGAAGGTGGGGAGAAAGTGTTTGTATCAGGGTAGACTGGATTTCATGTTTTAATCCGAAAATACAAAAAAAAAAAAAAAAAAAAAAAGGGCAGCTTGGAACCATTTAAAGCAGTGAACATTTCGGCACGCGTTTAAGGTCAAATCCTGGAGCTGGTAAATGCTCTTGAGTCTAATCTCAGTGGTATGTATGGGTGGTCAGCATACTCCTAAAGAATAAGGGATTACCAGTGTCTAAATATCAATGGGCATTAAAGCATGTAGCTATTTCTGGGGTCTGAAACACAGTCCATCTGTACCTGCCCTGTTATTCTTTGTTTAAAGAGCTTGATCCCGCTTCCATCACACAGTTGATGATGTCTACAGTCCAGGGTCAGAAAGATAAGCACTACAAACTTCCAAACATGATGAAATATACAGTATATTTAAGCGCTTTACCCACAGAATGTACTTTGCATTAGATGGAGCATTACTCTCCCCTTGAGGTTTATATGTGGTGCATTTCACAGTATTTTGGCATTGCTTCTTTGATTAGAAAATATATCGTATCAAATTTGGAACTCCTACAGCTTCCAACCCCATCAGCTGGAGCAGAGTGCATGCCTCTCACTTCTAATTCTTGGAAATGGATTGCAGTAGTGAGGAGGGGAAGCAGCATTAGACAGTGTTAAGAGAGTGGACAGAGGCACTTCATGATCATCCAATCTGCAGTAAGTAAGTGGTCTCAGTACTAAACTAAGGCCAGTAAGGTTAAAAGTAAGGATGGTAAGGTCAAAGTAAAGCCAGTAAGTGGTTTCAGTACCAAACGGAGGCCCATCTGCTGACTGCTTCCATCCTTCATTGTCCTGAGGTCCAAGCACTGGTGCACCTAAATGTCCTGTGATACCCCACTCTGTATTCTTCAATATTTCTGTTACCTTCACAGAGGTGCACATGTGCTCAAGAACAGCCTCTGGAGTGCCTCAGGCCTCTGCTGCCAAGGCCTGTCCCACTTGTGAAGCCCAGCCAACTGGCAGTGAGGCATGGGAGGATCCTTCTTTATCCTCCCCCATGCATTGTGGCTGACTGTCCAGGTGGCAACAAAATGTTATCAGGGGCCCAGGACCATGCCACAGCTTCCTCTGCTCAGGCTCTGCCAGCTTCAGCATTGACTACTACCCCTTCGAAGCACCTACCCATGGAAAAAACAGAATGTTTCTTCTAGAGTCCAGCGCTGTGGCTCAAAAGGTGGTGGCATTCTGTTATGACTTTTCTTAGAGAGGAAGCTGGGTATAACAACTTGGGTCCTGGGTCAGGACTCAGAAGCTTTCCACACTGTCTGATATAAGACTTCCCACGTTAAGAGAGCACTGCCTTAATTTTACTTAGTTGTATGAAGTATTTAGAAACTACAAGCGGGCCATATATACAGCTATGTGAAACATGATGACCCTTAATATACCCAGGTTTGAAAAGCTTATTCATTCACATTAAGACTGTGTAAGTCAATGTTGTGGTTTGGGATGGATTGGCCAATGACATGACGACGGATGCTCTCCCCCACCTGTCACTCCAAAGAGGAGGAGAGTGATAAAGAGATTTATGAGTTTAGAAAAAACTGAAATACTTTATGAAATAATAATAATAAATAAAAAGGAAATAATGAAATAGATACAATCTATATCTAAAAAAAATGTATCATGTTCCCAGGCAGATATCACTGGCAGGCACTGGGGATGTTCTAGACTGGACTCAGTGATGGATGGGAACTGGATTCCGGAACAAACTGATTGGGATCAAAGGCAGACGAACAGACAGGGTCCTCCTTGGGCATCAGCTATTTGAAGAAAGGGAGCCATTAAAGAACTGTTGAAGAGCTGACCCTTTGATCCCTCAGCTTTTCTACTGAGCATGGCAGATGGGATGGAACACCCTATTGGTCAGTTTGGGTCACCTGACCTGTCCACCCCTCCCCACAGGTGTGACACACACACACCCCCCATAGGGTAAACAACCAAGTCAACTGACCCTGGTTGCCACGGCAACAAGTACCACCAAGGGCTTCTCCCACTGAACAGAAAGCTGGCTCTGCTCTACCCCAAACCAGGACAGCCAACAATCAAGACACTCATCCTGACTAACAATTACTGATTGGAAATCATAGTGTAACTCAAAACCTTGCCTTTCACATACTTTTGTTTCCCCAGCATAAACCATGGTGAGCCTGACCTTCTTGCATAGTTCCTCCCTTCCTAGAAACAGGCGAAGTTTATTAGCATGCTAAGTGATCTTAAAAAGGATTTGATCAGAGAGAAGATAATGCAGTAGAAAGAGAACAGTTGTTCTTGTTTCTAATATTGTACCAAATGGCATCTTCCTGTTTGTGAAATAGCTGCCTTCTCAGGTTAAAATACTCCATTGATCTTAGGGTGCCACACATCACCGAAGGGAGCGGAACTTACCCCAAATGGATGAATGCAGCACCTCAAACCATCAGTGTATCACTACTGTATCCATTTAACCTATTGCTGCCACAGCCTTAGAGATTAATGATTTCTCTAGGGAGTATACAGACATAATGCTCAAACAAAAGAAGCTGCTGCCAATACTGCTGTCCTCTCCCTAGACACCACTTTAAGTCAAAACAGAATAGCAGCTTTTGCCACCCAGCAGGGTATCAGGATCCTTTCAGACAGAAAAAATACCTACGCTTGTGTGGACAGGCCTTGAAATTTCACAACCTGCAAGCCATCACCATGTAGTCTGATCTTGTTCCTTCCACCATCTGGGGGATTTCTGCCATCAAGTTCAACACAAAGAGGAATTAAGCTTCATTTTGGATTACCTAGGTCCAAGCTTTGTGAAGATGCTAAACCTTGCTTGGAAATAATGACCTGCATACAGATAAAGGCAGTGCTTAGTTTCTCCAGCTCTAGCACTGACTTGATTTCTTGCTTTGCCTGTTCTGTGTAGCAGTTAACAACACACCCACAGACATGATATGGCATATACACAGAAACACGGGTCAGCAAAGTCATTTACGTAAGGCCCCTTCTTTAAGGAACTATCTCATGCAAAGGAGAACATCAGCAGATGGGGCTCTGCTTCTGCATCATATTGCTCAAATGTGAATGCCTGGCAGGTGCAGAAGGGGATAGGAATAATCACTCTCTCACCCTTTCCAGCCCTCACTTTTCATGGCATCGCTGCACACAAGAGATACAAAAGATAAACAGCTTCTTTTGCCTTCCAATCCCTTTCCTTCCCCCAAAACACTCCCCACGTCAACCAGTGTCAGAGAAATAGTCTGACAGAAAAAGGTTTAGAAATCCTCAAAATAAAATGGGTTAAGCATTCAGAATTATCATCAATTAACACCTCCAAAATGATGCAATAAGAGATTAGCACAGCAGAGCAGCTTTAAAACTTACACTGATCTAAGGTCTGAGACCAGCTCTTGAACAACACGAAAAATAATGCTTATCCAGGACAAAGGACCAATATCATGCAAATCACTATGACTAGCAAGCAAGGCTTTATCTAGCCTGACAGGTTAGCAGGATCTCATATTTCTGCTCACCTCTAGCTCTGGTAACTTACAAAGCACCAGCTCCTAAAATCACGTAGCAACTGAAGAAGAAAGTTGGCAATCACAAGCAGGTAGATGCAATGCTTAGGTTCAGTATTTCAGGAAATGGCCTAGAAGCAGCTGGATGGATTAATGTGGCATTTTCTAGGACCACTACTGGTTTGAAGATGATATTTTCAAATACGGACTGTGTTCTCAGAATCAGAGAGCATGATGTCCACAGCAATCATTTGCAAAAGAGGAACAGAAACTAGAAGCAAATGATTCTTTTATGTATCCTGTCGTGGTGGCCATCAGCTTGTTTCACCACACGACAAAGTCCCTTACAAACAAGGTATCATATGTGTGTGTTGCCTCCTATTACCGACAGGAAATACTCAACAGCCAGTCCATTATCAGGCTAACAACCTGTAATAAACTTGATCCCAAGGATGCTAAATGTCATGAAAGCAAAGTTAACCACAAACACTCCTCAGAAAGCTTTTTGTCTGAATCTACATAAGATCTACAAGTTACCACTGCTGTTACTGGTATTTAAGTGTCTAGAAGACTGTTATCAACATGTGAAAAACTGTCATTAACTCTCTAAACTTACTGGAAATCCTTATCCTTTCCAAATACACTGAACACCTTGCTTAAGGACAAACACACAACACATCGTAACAAAAGGACTAAAGAAATCAGAGAACTGCAATATTATTTCCTAACCTACCTCACAGTATTTCCTCCATTCAAAAGCCATAAAAATATAATGATTTTTCCCCCCAAAATTCATGTTAGATGGCATATCAGCTACTGTATTCAAGCAACACTGGTAAACATTAGGAAAAAAAAAGTACAAAAATATCTGAAGCAGCTTCATGCAGTAATTTCTATATAATTTCCCTAGTTCTAGCTACTTATACATCATTTTTAATTATCCAGGGTGTGTTAATCTACAGGTCATCACATATTGAACCTCTTTGATTTGCTTTAGCTGACACAGGTAATTAGCTCTCCAGAGGTTTGGAACTTCCTTCTCATTATGGCTCATATTTTTTGCCTCAGCTACTTGTTTCTACTGAAGCACTCAGTTGCCACTAATTTTATGCTAAACAGAGACTTCTCCCAGATAAGCTTTCACTGGATTTACAGGCAACCTACTGCATGCTGTGTCTTCAAACATTATGAACGTAGGCTTCCAGGGAAAAGCTGCTTCTTTCATACCTGGACAACATCAAACAGAAGCTGCTAATCTGAGAGGATGTAGTGGACAAAGAGGGCAGTTTGCACTTCCTTGGTTTGAAGCCTTTGTGGCAAGTTACTCAGCTCTTCGTGAGAGAAGACGGAGAAATACATAGCTAGAGGAGATGACACTTGGGCTGGAGAGGTGACAGATGCAGATGGAAAGGATGAGTGCCGTACAAAGAGCAGCAGATTAGTATCGGCTGAAAAAACGAAGGAAGAAAAGCTTGTAGACACAGCTAGGAAACTCTACATTCCAAACCAGAATAAACATCCGGTTTCAAGGACAGTAAATCAGCTTAGAGATCTGCTCTCAATTTCTACTTCTGTTCCGTATCAACAACCAAGGGAGTAAGTCGGATGCCTTAATAAAGCAAATTCCCAAATGACAGGAAACACTATTCCAGCTAGCTTTGGACTGCCTTCTCTTCCCAGTGTAATCATCAATCTCATAGGCACAGCTTTACAAATCCCAGTCCACCAGATAAATGCCAGTAGGCTGTGACAGAACACAGTAAAGCCAGAGACAGCACTAGCAGGACCTGACTTTTGAGCAAGCTTGCCAAGCAGAAGAGAACCTTTTTCAAAATCCTGGGTACCAAGGTAATGGTCTCCTCTGTCCAAACACAGGAAGCAGGACCATGTCTGAATCTTACCAATGGCACAATTTTTTGTGTTAAGAAACCTTTACGTAGCATTAAAGTCATGCCCAGGACTAACACAAAGCAACAGTTCTCAATTTAATCTAATACAAGCTAATGTAATCTAATCCACTCGAGGATAACAGATTGAAAACTGATGTTCTTAGCTGTACAGAATACACTGCAGATAAAAAATATTGTTGCTTAATTGCTGGTTCTCTTGTTATCTAGTATCACTACAAAACTTTAAAGCACTGAGTCTCCATTTGTGATTTTCTGCCCACTGGCAACACGCAGAACTGCGGCAAATAGCCAAAACTATATTCAGGAGCAAGATCTACAGCGTTTCCAATCAGAAGTTTGAGGGGTTAGGGTGCCAGAGAGTGCATACGAAATTCACAGGGAAAAAGACAATGTTTTTTCCTAAAAAAAAAATCAGGATATACACTGTTGTACACAATGCTTAAAGCTCAAGAGAGATAAAAGTTAAGAACAAATGCAGCTTACTTCAGGGAAAAAATACATAGTTTAGAAACTAAAGATGTTATAAAATGTACATAGCATGGAGAATGCTACACACGCTTGCAGTAATTTACCACAAAGAACAGAACACTTACGGGTCTGAAAACATGGTTTAAGACAATAAATAATGTGATAAAATACACACGGCATTGGGGGACTCAACTCCTTATGTATTTCAGTGCAAGTCAGGCATCATGTAAGTATGTGAGAAGTCCCCCTCTAATTCAGAAGAAAATGTTAACTATTTTAATTATGTGGCCATTCTAAACGGGCTCTGAAGTGCAGAAGCAATCACCAGCAGAATAAAATAGCCATTATATGCTTTTTAGTCATAGGATTTGTTACAATAATTCACAAAGCTCCCAGCAGTTTCATAACAAAGTAGTCACATCTGCAATTTCACAGAAATGATCATGTCTGTGCCAATGTTTCATCTTATGAATGTCTGCAGGCTCCGATTTCCATGTTTAGAAGAGGACTGAAACAAGCCAATTAGTTAAATTATTCCACCTCTCTGGCTTGCTATTCTCAAACTTAAGGAGCAAATGCTTCAGTCAGTGTAATGGAATGGTGGCAGGGATCTGTACTGGCAAGGGAGGCTCTGCTCCTAAAGGAGACAGCTACAGACAAGCCCCAGGCTGGTAATATGCACTGTTACTGAGACTGAAAATGAGGGAACAGATGCTGTTGGAGTACCAAATGGAAGATGTTCTGGAAAAGAAAATAAACAAATCTAGCCATACTCAACAAGTCAAGGTACAGGAAGGAAGCAGAAAGTTTCTGTTCCTAAAACAGGCTCTGCAGAACCATCAGAAAAAGATTTGCTGCCTGATAAATAAAATGGATTCCCTTTCCCAGAATCTCTGGATGATGCTAGGAAAAATATTAAGCATATTTACCTGTATTAAAAACCAAACAAACAAACCCCCCTAAAACCAAACAGGCAAGTGTAATTCAGTGAACTGACAGTAAATTCAAAAGTGGTATCATATACCCAAGGGAATGCTTCAAACAACATCTCTGGCAAAGCAAGTACTCTCACAGAGAGGCTGAATCAAGATGCCTAGCTTGCTTCTAAGCGTCCTGACCTAAACAGCATGACCTAAATCTTGCGAGAGTGGAGAAAAATGAAACCTCAAGCCCATAAGGACTCTTACTGCCATTAACAGGCCTGCAACGGTCTGCCTTCCTTACTATTTTATGGGAGTATATGCTTATATTTTAAATAGCCCAAATTTTCGTTGAGTCCAAGACAACAGTATGAGATGCGAAATTTCATTACTGATTGAGAAACACAGGGAACACATCCAGGGAGATACAGCTGCCTGCCTTTTGAGTAGGTAGCTACTCAGTAGCAGAATTCTAAGAATAGGTATCCAGAGTGGCTGTGTGGAAAAGCTTCTGGTGCTTGCATGTTGTCACCACAGCTGCACGTGACAACTGTCAACCTACAACTCATGGACTGCATGTGACAACCCAATTTTCGAAGATGAGCTGGGATCAGTGAGCCGGTTCAACGGACTGTTCTGCTCCCCCACACTTTTCTCAACTAAAGAAGAAACTTCTCAATTCCTCCTCTCCCCATCCCCTTACCATTCACTTACAATCTCATTCCACACGTGAAGTAAAGCTGTGGTCCTGGAAAGCTGGTGAGAAATAGGAATGGGGTTACAAAAAAACAACCCTTCTTTAACACTGAAATTAGGTAAGTATCTGCCTGCCCCTGCCCTCCCCGCCAAAAAAAAAGGCTAGTTACTGTTGGTTTAGCCCACCTCAGCTTTTTGAATACTGCCTTCCAAAAGGATCCAAAGCTTGTTATACTCCAACAGAGCCCTCCCTTTATGTCACATCCATGAAGTATTCACCTCCACCTAAAAAAGCCTGCAGTGCTGTTGGTTGCTAAAAATCTGCTGCTGTTGAAGCAGCAGAACAGAAAGAAGGTAGTAATTGGAATGACCTGCTTTTACAGACTGCAAATCATCTATTATGAAAATAGTTATTATTTATAGCACCAGAGAGATACAGTTCAGAACAAATACCTTCACCATGCAAAATTCTGAGCGTTTTTCAGTAGTTTTGGTTATTCAATGATATCTGAAAAAGCTCTCTGCATCTTTACAAAATGACAGCATTTATATTTCCTAACAAATTCTAAGATACCATTAGAAGGTCACAGGCTCATATCACTGGTGTTACAAACATAGTATCTTCCCCTACTACAGGGGAGTAGGAACTATCTGCAGGGGAAAAGGAAATGTTTGTGTCTCAGGATAGAAACCACAAGGATTGATACTTTCTGGGGTGCAGAATTAGGGAAAAAATTAGATACAACTTAATTTTGAAAATGAGGTATACATTCGTCCACATGAATTCACCTTCTAAATTCACCTAAGCCACTCCTGCTAAGAGGCAAAATCAGCAGAAAATTAAACTACACATTAAACAGTAATATAAGTAGCATGCCGTAGTTTCAGTAAGGAAAGAAGGTATGCACAAGCTTAATATTAAATACAAATGGTCCTGTAAGCTTTGATTGGGTCTTTAAGGATGTGAAAGTTTCAAGTTTATGCCTCTAAAAGTCAGAAACAATATAGGTAGGTCATGAAAAAAAAAATGACCTGAAAGGAAGTATAGATGAAATAACTGAAAGTAATCAAAACACTCCAAATTACATCTCCTGAATAAAAACATTATTTTCTAAAAGATTTAAAATGTAAATTTAAGTTCAATCACAGTTTTAGAATATGTTTTAACTCACAGGCCAACACTGAATTTGTTGTAATACTTCTTTTGACTCTCGTTTGCAGTGATTTCATAGGCTGATATGGTCGTACAGTGCAAATACTCCACTGTCAAATACTTAGGAGCTTGACATAAAAAACCTAACTTACAACTCGCGTATTACAAAGAAAACCTAAAATACTTACTGATTTTTACCAAAATTCCTACAAATAATTTACTTTTTTTTTTTTTAAGGACAATTTCCTTCAAGCATCTTCTTTGTCGCTTTGCATGGATCAACAGCCCCCACTGTCCCATGTCTGCTGTTTGACATTTATTTCAAACAATTTTATACTTTATTGACTTCAGTTTAGAGATTAGTTCTATTCTTACACAAATTTTCAACATCTAATTCATAATGACATATAATGCAAGTTATCTTTACCTGTACCCCTTGCATTTGAGCACAGGGTATACATCCCCAGACACACAGAGAACTGGCAGGATCTAGGGAGACCGCGTTTTCTAGGTATAATTCTGACTTCAGTAAACATGCATTTCAAGAAGTAACAAACATCAGAGTCACTTCTCTGCTGCACTAGTAATACAAGATGCATCATTACTTGAATAAACAGCTACAACTGTAAATAGAAAGTTATTCTGTTCACTACACAGATACACAACAAACAAGGGAGTGGATACCTAAGAGAACATTTAACCTTAATTTCTTATACTGGGTTTACAGACAAGAACAGGTATCTTTACCAAAGCACGTGTACTTTGAAGATCTTTGCACTTTTGTTACACTTCAATTAGTACTGCTACTATGCTCTTTTTGTTGCTTTATTCTCCTTTAGGTTTATATGTGATTTCACCAACTTCTGCAATAGTAATTTATATGTAAGAGTCTGTCTACACAGCATACCTATCAGAATAGTCATTTTGAATATTTAGGCATAACCATTTCCATGTTCATAGTCTGCTTTGTAAGAGGTGTACATCTATGGAAAATAAGCTTGATACACTAATATCATCAAATTTCCATACGTAAATTAGCCTTACATTTCCCACTGAAATAC
The DNA here is from genome assembly GCF_963924245.1 of Chroicocephalus ridibundus. NCBI lineage: Eukaryota > Metazoa > Chordata > Aves > Charadriiformes > Laridae > Chroicocephalus > Chroicocephalus ridibundus. The sequence goes on from NC_086287.1 coordinate 17,114,595, forward strand.
ATCCACCTCCTGCATCTCTCAGGGTCACGTAGAAATGAATGACGGGGTTTGATCACTTCCTACTTAGAAACAGAAACATAGCATGCAAGATTGCTTTCTGCATTACTGTTTCTTACAAGAACTGTGTAATGAAAGTGAAAGGAAATGGAAGCCAGAGATAAGATTCTTTCACTTTTTGAAATGGAAAAAATCTAAGTCCACTGGACTTGTCGACTAAAATATCGACTAATATTGATACCCTCCCCCCCAGCAGGAGTTATCAATCTTGTATCTGCCAAGTATAGTGTTAATTTTGTATTTAATATCAGAGTTACAACTGTGCCATGTATTTCAGGCACAATACGCAGTTAGTGTCCTAGCCTCCTGACCTATATATAACCTGTTCCCTACTGACAGGACCTTCTACTGCAAAAAGCCTCAGTGATAAAAAGAGACTTTGCAAGAGTATGGACATTGCTCGTATGAAACATTTTGCATATTTAATGACATCAATGATTTCATGACCTCAGGTTCCAACAAGCCTCTGCAAATGAATCAACACCTTTGGAACACACAGCTTTCAAAACGGAAACTCCTTTGGAACCAGTAGTTTTAGTCATACTGCAAAGCTTACACAATCCATTTTCTAGATTTTCTAGGAGTGGCAGTGCTAGAAACAAAGTAGTTCAGAAATGATGGGTGTCAACCTCAGGTTCACCAGAGTAAATCAAATTACTTCCTCTAATGTAGAGGGATTCAATTCACACTCATCTAGAGAAAACCTAGTTGCTCTATAGTCATATTAGTGTAACTGAACAGAAACAAATACATCTACATAGGTCCTGAAAGCAGACTCTAGCCCACTATTAAGTTTCTTCAGTGCAATAACTTCTTGTAAAGTCAAGGACATCTAGTCCTCCTTAAGACTTACAATTTCAGACTAGACTACGGTGCCATCTTACGCTGTCAGTGTCTGCCAGGAACTCTGGAGCTCTATCCGCCATCAGCTTCCTTAAGGAACATTCTTATCTTGCACAAAACTGCTGTCTTCAGAGTCCTGGGTGCTCATCAGCACTTTTAATGAAACATGATCTGTGGACAAATGAGTGGTAAAACAATTCTAGTGGTATATGAATTACAACATTTGAATGATTTAAAAAAGCAGTGTAATTAAGACTAGCAGTGTCATAGCTTATGCAGTTTGATGAAGTGGTGTAGGTATACAGACATCAGTTTGGATAGCGACATGTTAGCTGTGTGCGTGCAGTGGGCAAAACTAGTGAGCAGGCTCTGCACGCTGCAGCTATTAGTAACTTTTCATTGAAGCATTCAAAATCCATCTGAACCTCTGGCACATCCAGAAGTACCAAATTTACACACACAGGATTATAAAGATAGGTATTATCCTAAACAAATTTATGCACGCATAAGATATTACATGCAGTTGTCACTCTTTCTAGCACTCACTGCTATTTGAACCCAGCACCACTTATTCAGTTCTTTTAGAAAAGATGGTCTAAGTGGTTTTGTTATACTGCAGTGATTGACAAGGCTAGTCTGAAGGTGTTCATCCGGTGACATATAAGGGAGATCACAATCTCCCTGTAACTTAAGCGAGTTGCTTATAGCTGAAGGGTGAGTTTGTGTCAAAAACAAGAGTTTACGTTAACAGGTGCAGTTGTATCCACAAGTAAGCATTGATATAAAAATGCAGAACGTTGCACTATCTAGCTGAATGAAGCAGAATGAAACTACTTATGACATGGAATCACAAAGAAAACAAGAAACAATTTTATTTAATGCTAGAGGTCCACCTCTTAAAAATACTAAATATTTTGGGCAGCTACCCTTGACTTTAAACTGGGGTCAGACTGTTACCTACTACTACACCAGCCTCTTAGAGCTGCAAACAGGGATTTGAGCCCCAGTGGAGTAAGTTGTGAAAGGCTGCTCCTGCCCAAACAGGTTAAGAAGCAGGTTACATGCAGCAGATCACTAAGCAAGGAAGGGCTAAGAGGAAAAAAGGCACAAACCAAGAACATACAGAACCACTTACTGTAATTCTAGCTGGCCACAAATCAGGAGTCTTACAACGCAGAAACTCGAATCTGACTTCTAACATGCAAATTATAACCATACTAGCTCTTAAAAATGTTGCTCAAAATCACAGGTCAATTTGGTTCCGTACCATTAAGGGAAGAGTCTGAAAAAAGCCAAAAAAGAATTACTTTGCCTGAGCTCCACAGTGAAATAAAAAATCCTGTCACCTTCCAGAGACATTAAAGACCCTTGCTTTTCTTGAATACCACGGTTCACTCACTAAGCAGTAGCACACATACATATAGCATACACATACTGTGCATCTCTTCTGGCCTTATTCTGCTAAGAAGATGCTTTAGTAAAAATCAGCTCTTCAGTTATTAACTTTCACTTGCATGTTTTATTTGCCAGGAGTCTCAAATATCCTCTAACGGAGAAACACTTTGTATCTGAAAACTAAAAATAAACTCTTTAAAGCATTAGCTTAAACCAAGAACCCATTCCCTATCATAGGTTGAATCTTGGCTCCCATCAGTCACACTTTGCTGTGGTTTACACAGGATAAGAAGCAAAGCAAGAGAGCTGCGACAGCAAAATTCTCAGTGATTTTACTGACGATGGGATTCTGTCATGCACCTTTTTAAAAGCCACAATTCAGAAAACCTCTTCTACAGGTTTTCTGTAGCCTACAGGGCTCTAGTCTCCACTGCCTCTTCTGCCTTTTGACTCAACACCCCACAGGACAGAGTGATCTAGTTAAGCAACTAACAACACATAGGAAAACTCCCTGACTTTTGGTGAGAGTTTGTTTGTGGACAATTGTGAGGTAGAGCCAAGCACTGGAATTCTTTAATGTAGTCTGTTAGGCAAATTTAGTCATTTTATTCTGGAAACAGAAATTTCCTAATTTGTACGTTGACTTCACTCCCTTTGTTGAACAAACGTAACTTCCCTATCTCATCTCTTCTCTTGACAAGCCCAAAACAAAGCTAAATGGCTGATCTTTTTTAGGCAGAGATAGAAAGTCAGAACAGAATTTTGTAAATTTTTTTCCCCTCCTGTGCTGCAAATCAGTATAATTGCACCTGCTGCAGCAGCATCTGCCTCTCCAGATACTGAGAAAGCAGATACTGGAAAGCATCCTGCTACATAATGGAATTTTGAGATCCAGAAAACAAAATAAATGCTTGTAAATAATTTTTCTTCCCTCCCCCACCTTTTTTTTTTTTAAAGCATAAACTGCATAACAGAAAACAGCTCTTCCATTTCAAAACAGTTTAGGTACTTAAGAGCTGAATGTGTTTGTTTGCTTTTCTGCTTTGTACCTTATCAATATTAATATCAAAATATGCATGCTATAATCATTCACATTTGCATTATTATTGTGTATTCTACCATTTATCACACTAAATTGTTACTAAATTGATGGTCTTGCTATTTAAAGGCTCTTGTTCTGGTTTTACATGCATGACATCCAGTTGGCAACTCTCTCTGGAGCGGAGTGACAAATATATTTTAACGCTTAATCCTTAAACCACGATGATGTTAAATGAGAAGTACAAAAACAAAAACCACCAATAAAATACTACAAAGAATAATGCCTATTCGATTATAACAAAATGAATTATACAAGCAAACATGATGTGCTTACCTTCCTGCACATACCTACTGAAAACTTTGGAACTCGTTATATGCAAATCGTAAAATTTTTGTGTCCATTTTATTCACATTCAAGTCAATAAGCTAATTTTCTCTCAATGGGCACATATTGAGCCCCTGACCAATCCTTGGCTTCAGATATACAACCCTAATTCAAATTTATCAATGAAAACATTGCCAAAAGCTCTACATTCTGCTACTCCAATGGAACAAATTAGAAAACAAATGTGGTGCAAGCAGGGAGAAAATTTTTTACTTCAGATATTCCACACAGTAAAATTCAGCACTCTGCCATGTACCACAGAACTTCTGCTGAAATCGATATGAACTCTGGGTCTATCCAAGATTTGAACTTGATCCCTTAACTCTATAATTTATACAGGAAAAAAGTTATCTCAAACTGCCTAACAAAACACCATGATCAAACAAAAAAATTGCTTCCTCAAGTATATACAACACCCAAAATAAAAAGAGGGCAATGCAGCCACGTTTCTTTTGAATCTGTAATTTATTGCTCTAACACAAGCACAGAATCTATCCTCAGCTGTAAATCTTTGCGAACCACAAGGCAGCCAGTGGAGGTGGATCCAAACATCATCAACTTTGTAAATAACGCTGTAATACAACGGCTTAACCTGCTAGACTTTTTCCTTTCCAAACATAGTGTAAGAATCATAGTCTCACTAAAACGGAATTGCATAACAAGATAACCATATGTAAAGTTTGAAAAAATACTCGTAATTGCAAATAACCTCACAGGACACATATGAAGCCTCTCTTCTGTTCCACCCGTAACTCCACCAAAATCCAGCTGCACCTCTCTCCAGCTTCCCAACACTTTATTACCTCCAACGCCAACTATCCTGCTCTCAGCACTGCCATCTAGTAGAGAGCGGCGGTGTACCATGGGCTGCCTGTCACATCAGCTCAAAGGCAGCAATATTCCCGGAAAGCTTCGCAAAGCTGTTGCTGCTGCTAAAATTTTAACTGCAGTCGGTAGTTAACTACCGACCATACGGGTTCGAAAGCCGCCTCACACAAATCCCCCAGCAGTTCTTCCCAAGCGAGATCCGCCACGCGAATGCATCAGTGTCTGCTTCGCGTATTCTTCGGCGGGGGAGGGAAACAGGGAAAATTAGTATTTGCGAGCACCCAACCTTGTGCACGCCGCCACCACGCCCCGGGCCCAGCGAGCGGCCGGCGGAGGGCAGGGAGGGGAGCGGGCGCCCCGGGGCGCCGGGCTACCAGCCGCCCCCGGCACTCCTCGCCGGTCCACGGGCGGCTGCAGGGAGACCGCGGGAGGGGGCACGCACCGCCGGCCGCTCCCCCCTCCCCAGCCCCTCGCCCGGCAGCCCCTCCGCGCATCGGCCGGGCTGATGCGCATTGCCCACCTCCGAGTCCCGTCCTTCCCTGGGGGGGCCGGGCTGCTGCTGTTGCATCTCTCCTCTGCGCAGCGGGACGAGATGGGAAGCGGCTGCAGGAAACGGCAAACAAGGGACCTGCCCTGCCCGCCGCCCCCGGCCGAAGACGCAGCCCCCGGCGTGCAGCCGCCCCCCGCAGCCCCGGGAGCAGCCGCCGCAGCGCGGCACTGCCTTACCTCCCCTCCCTGGCTCCGGGGATCCGCCGCCGCCGCTGCCTGCCGCGCCCGCCCCCACCTGCGCCCTCCCTCCTTCCCAGCCCCGCACTCAGGTGCGGAGGGAGCACAAAGGCAGAGCCGCCCGCTACGAGCGGCGCAGCGGGGGAGCAGCGGGCCTTCACACGCCGCGCCTCTCCCCCGCCGAGCCCCCCAAGCCCCGCTGCACCGGCCGCCCCCCCGGCTCCCGCCGCCGGCAGCCGCTCGCACCCCTCCCCTCCGCTCCCGAGCGCCCTGCTCGCCTCAGCCCGCTGCGGGGCGCGCGCGCCAGCCGGCCCGCCCCCCGAAAACCGCTACGACCGTTGAAACCGTTATGACTGTTAAAACCGTTACAACTTGCCCCGCACCTCTCCTCAAGCCCACCCCCCCTCACACCCTTTCCATCCCGCAGTGGCGCAGTTGGTGCCGGGACTACGAAGCGCCCCTCAGCCTTAAGAAGTTCCCCAGCCCCGGGGAGAGCTGAGGGGTCCCCCCCCGCCGCCATTGACACAGACCGGGCTCGCCGACCGCGGCTGAGCGGCGGTAGCTGGCGGTCCCCCTCGGCCGGCTCGCCACCCCCGCAGCCCCTATCAGACACGTACAGGCAGCCCGCCACAGCGCCGGAGGCACCGACCCTCCGCTCACCGCTCTCGCCAGACAGAGCGCCCGCCGCTGAGTGGGTGTGTGCGGCGGGGGTCGGGGGACACAGACACACAGGTGACAAGCGGACAGGAGAATAGCCGCTCCCCACCGCTTTCTCCCGAACCGGGAAAGGTCTGCGGTGCGAAACCGCTCCCTCCTTTCCCCTCCCGCCCCGTCTCTGCAAGATGCCCCCGGGAAGGGCTGCGAGGCTGGCAGCGACAACAGCCGCCCCCTCCCCCGGGAAAGCTGTGTTCTCTCTCCCTCCTTCTCCCTCGCTCGCCTGCTTTCCAGCGCGGCCGCTTGACTGACAGGGAGCCTTCCAGCGGCCGCCCACGCTCGCTCCCGTTTCCCCTCAGTCGGAGAGGGAGATGGCGAAGGAGAAAGCATGAATGAAACAGCCAGGCAGCGAGCGGGAGCGCCCGGCGAGAAGCCGGCCACAGCCCCCGGGAGAGCCGGGAGCCGCCGCCGCAGCGAGGCCCCGGGCTGCGGTGGGTCTCCGCCGGCAGGCCCAGGTGGGTAGGACGGTGTGCCGTCGGCAGCTCTGCGGCGGGGTGGCCGTGCCCACAGCCTCTCCTGCGGGCTGCCGCTTCCTGAGTCGGAGGGACTCGGACTGCCAACGGCCCCCCCTCAGCCTTCTCAGAGGGGATCGAGAGGCCATTTTAAGACTTAGCTACCCCTCCCTGGGGGTTTGTTCCGGCCATTCAGACCCCAAATTCCCAGGGCCCTGTCTGAACGGTGGCTGGAGCACGCGGGTCCCTGTGGCTTAGTGCAAATGCTTTAGCTAGTGTGGCTGACTTCATGCTGAAGCCGATGAAGAGTGTGCCTCTCATCAGCTCAAGAAGGAATTTTTCACCGCGAGGGTGGTGAGGCACTGGAACAAGTTGCCCAGAGAAGCTGTGGATGCCCCATCCCTGGAAGTGTTCAAGGCCAGGCTGGATGGGGCTTTGAGCAACCTGGTCTAGTGGGAGGTGTCCCTGCCCATGGCAGGGGGGGATTGGAACTAGATGATCTTTGAGGTTCCTTCCAACCTAAAGCATTCTATGAATCTATGATAAGTTTGTGTAAAAAAAACTCAGGGCATAAGCTGGAAAGTTGATGCCTTCTCATACCAGAGCCATGATTATGGCCTTAGATGTAGGCAACATGGCTTATTCCTCATATCCTGTAAACCTACCTTGCTCTACCAAAGGCAACCCATTTTATACTGACAAAACCCCAGTACCTAATACCTGAACTTAGTGCTCTTGCACAGAAGTAATAGGAGGGAGAACAGGATCTCAAAGATTGCTTCAAGTCCACTTGGTTTTTCCAGTCATTACTTGATACTGTGGGGTAGCCTTGTAATCATTTTGTTCCTCAGACCAGTTGTCCCTAAAAAGGTTGTAACTTGTTAAACACATACTTCACAAGCTCTGGCTGGAGACCAGAGGTTTTCCAGTGCTTTGGCATGAATATTGTTGGGTTTGATTTGTGACGTTATTTTTATTGGCCTAACCTACTGGAGAGTCAAAGGATTAAATGTTCAGGTAATGGGGGCCTACTAAGTCAGTGAAATTACCTCAATATTCATTCACTGGAGATCCGTAATTCCTCCAGAAATATTTTATATATTTTCTTAATTTTAATTATTGGAGTCCTTGTTTGGAAAACCCAATAGTATTTATCTATCTAAATATCTCCTGCAGTTTAAATTGAACAGGGCATTTTCCCATTCTGAATATGCGTAGCATATTTTGTTATATCCTATTAGATACAACAACATGCTGCAGTTGAGACATATCTGCATTTGCAGTTACATAATCCATAAACATGGAGTTTTGTCCCATAAATCTAGAATCAGATTCTGAGCTGTTTTAAATCAGTATGCCTCCACAAATTTAATGCCTGCCAGAAAATTTATATGAGCTAAAATTTTAGCCTCTGAATTTAAAAAGCTGCTTGGGATTCATATGATGAGAAGTGTCTCAGTAACTTTAATTTTTAAATGTTTCATTCCTGAAAATTGAGTGCACAATAAAACATCAAGTCTTTTGCTATAGAATAACGAATGAATGATACAATTAAGGTGGGTCAGTGCAATTCTTTATGTATTTGTTTTATAAGGTTCTTATGTTCACACTAATAGTTCAACATGACTCACCTACAGTACATACCACTGCCACAGCTGTTGTAAACCTTCTTCTGAGTCAGAGAATGACTTTGTGACCCAGAATTCTGGCAGTGAGTACTATCCTAGTGATTTTCCCAATTAAGAGAGAATTGCAAGTTGGTATCAGTGCAGGATGAGTCAGAGTTTGATGTAAGAGGCAAAACTGGACTCATCAGTTACTACTGGACTACTTCAGTATACTCTTCCCTTCCAAAAGTCAGTGGCATGAAAACCTGGAATGGGCCTGTGATGGGAACTTCTCTTAGAGGTCAGAAAGACTTCAGTGGACCAGGGGATTAGCTCTCCTTGGTCCCAAATGCTCCTCGCTACTGTACCATCCATCTGCCGCTCGTTGCTGTGGGGTGCACGGTAGCTTTGCTGGGGGATGGGGCCAGCAGCAGTAAATAGTTGAGAGGCAGCAAGGCTTCTCTGATTTACTCTGAGAAAAATTTAGCTTTTTTGGGCTTACCAAAGTGCGGGAGGTATGACATTAAAACCACATGTGCTGCTGTGTGTGGTTCTCTGCATTATTTTTTTTGGCTGAAAACCAGCCCAAATCTGTCCTGATTTTGAATAACAAAATTTGGGTACCCTGTACTCTGCCAACTGCTAGCTGCAGCGAACATGTTGGTATCAGTCAACCAGCTACTCTGTTAAAATAAGGGGCCAACATTTAAGGTTGTGTATATGGCTGGGCCATGAGGGCATGATGAGCTTGAATTTTGGCTGGTTGCAATCTGGCATTAGGGTTTGTTCTGGTGTTTCTCACCCTGACAGTCAGGATCCAGCAGAGTTAGGGCCTGGCTTGAGTCAGTGGAGGGCAGTGAGAGGGAATCATTACTGGGGAAGGCGGAAACCACTAGCTTGCCACAATTAAGAAGGGTTTAAGTGTGAGACTAGGGCGAGGTTAACATCAGACATGAGGCTGAAGGTGAAAACTAGAGATTCAGTGAGCACTCAGCTGGGTTTATTGCCAGCTATGCTAGGGACTTCAGTGTTGACTCTGGCAGCCATTTTCTGCTAGGCAGGCAGAGGTTGCTGATTTAGGGTTACAGCTGGGATCAGGGTTGAAGTTTGGGTGAAACACAGCTCATGAGGCAAGTCTGAAGTAGTGTTCAGAAAGTACTACCTAAATAATTTTGGGGCATCCACCAATATGGTTGTGGAGCAGAGGCTATAGCTGAAATTGGGGTTGAAGTTTGATCTTGCTGAGGGTAAAGCGCTTACAAAGCGTCTGAGGCAGCTGTTGGAGCACATAAAGGATCCTGGGTAAGGTTAAGGTAGGAATAGCCAGGAATTTGTAACATTTGAAGTTGGTACACTGCCGTATTTGTGTCCTTGCTAATGGTCAGGAAGTCATTAAAAAATCTAGTCCAGCTGGTTTCTAAATGACTTTGTTTTTTATTTCCCTTTTGACCTTCCAACTGCTTGCAGCAGAGAGCAGTCAGGCCCTTGCAACATGCTTCTTTCAGTGAAATTCCTGTTAGTGGATAAAGGATGTGGGTTGAGACTGCTCTCTGGGACTGTCTTTGATACATATATATTTATTTAAACATCAGGTTCATAAATGCAAATCTGCCTTCCGGAGGTAAAAAGTCAGTGAAGGTTTTAGTTTTATGACAAGATAGACACACTGGGGTCAAAATGTTACCTGGGGTATGCTGTAGAGGTTGCTTCCTTTCCCGGTGTTTCATCTGCAGCAAAACAGCTGAGCTGCACTAGCAACCATGACTTAACACCAGCCCAGTTCTCCTTAGATGTAAGTGCAAGCATTGTGGAATCACAGATATCATTGTGAGTAATCTTTGTGGGGTTTTTGAGGATCTCTGGCTGAAACAGTAGGAGCAGCTTTCTGCAGCAAAAGCCCTCTCCAAACACCAAGGTGATGCTCTCAGAAGAACGATAAGCTATTCACCTGTAGCTCTCACACACTTCTTGTTACCACACATTTATTGAATGAGGGTCCTGTTGACAACATAGCAGATAAACACAGTGCCCAGTGGATTTGCATCGTCTTGGGGGAAAGCAGCAGTTAAATGACGCAAGAACTCTAAGCCTCACTCTCAAATGGCTCAGTTCTTTCAAATTAGCCAAACCTGCTGCATTTATCTGTTCATGTTGATACATATGGGATGCATCCTTTGGGTTTTTTTCTTCCCCCCCCCCCCCACTTTGCAGTGTAAGGAAAGGATTCATCCTGCTTCTAGTGGGGAAGAGTCCAATCGGATCTGACAGGCTTTTATATTTCTTTTTCTTGGTTACTTCAGCATATGTATTCTTTTGAACAGGACAGATCTCATGCAGAGATGGTGGAATAAAAGATCCAGAAGCCTAGCTAGAGATGGCAGAGAGAGCCGATGAAGTCCATTGTACACTGATGGGAGAAACATTTCCAGCCCAGCTCAGTAGTTCTGCATCAGGTATGTGAGGTCATACAAAATGAACATACCCTTATTTCTTTAACCCTTCTCCAAACTGTATTAGAGCAAATTTACATTTGGCCTCAAAGTCAGATCATATCTCCCCATCTTTTTTCTGTCCCGAGGTATGGCAAGGAAGAAATGATGGAGATGTCTCAGAGAATACTCTGTCCAAGTATTCTTTTCTCAAACTACCAAGAACAGGTCCTTCAGTAATGGAGGATTAGTTGGTGGTTTGGGTTTTTTTCTACAAAAGGTTATTCAAAAAATCCTGAACTATTGCATATATAATGATGTTTATTCTGACTTTGAACTATGCCCTACTGTCTGTTGTATTTACCTTTCATATAAAAAATATCTATAAATAAATGTCCATGGGACCAGACAGGATGCATCTAAGGATGCTAAGGGAGTGGTTTATGTCAGTACGAAGCTGCTCTCTCCTATCTTTGAAAGGTGGTGGCAACTTGGGGATGACCCTGGTGACCGGAGAAAGGCAAATGTGATGCCCATCTTCAAAAAGGGCAAGGAGGAAGATTTGTGTTACTGCAGGCTGGTTGGTCTCACCTCAGTCCCTGGGCAGGTTGTGAAGGAGATTTGCCTGGAAGCAGTTTCTAGGCACGTGAAGGTGATTTGGAACATCCAGAATGGGCTTACCAAAGGCAATCCATACCTAACCAGTCTAATTGTCTTGTATGATGGAAAGTTTAGTTCAGGGAACAGGAGGGAAGCAGTATATTAGCAAGGCTTTTGACTTAGTCACCTATAGCATCCTTGTAGGGGGATGTCCTCACCCTACATGAGGGGACAGGCTACACCCTCATTTCACAGATGAAACCAAATTGGGGATGCAATTCAGAGGGATGTCAAGAAGCTGAGGAATGGGCTGACAGAAACTTCATAACGTTCTGAGGTAAAGTTTTGTGCTTTTGTGCAAAGTCTTGTATTTTTATACTGTACTTTTTGTATTGATGGAGTAGTCCTGTGTGACAGTACAAGCTGGGGACCATCTGGACAGAGAGCAGCTTTGCAGGAAAGGATGTGGGAGTCCCAGAGCACGACAAGTTGAACCTAAATCAGCAGTGCGCCCTTGCAGCAATGAAGGCCAACAGCATACCAGGTTATATTAGCAAAAGCGTAGGCAGCAGCCGAGGGAAACAATTTCTCCTCTTTGTGAGGTATTTGTGAGGCTGCATGTGAAGTCCTGAGTCTCCCTATACGAGAGAGAGATTAACAAACTGGAGAGAGTCTAGTGGAGGGGTTCCCAAGATGGTTAGGAGCTGGAGCACACTGCTGCAAAAAGTGGTTGAGAGTGCTGAGTTGTTTTTTTTTAAACCTGGATAAGAGAAGGCAAAGGGAGGATCGTACTGCTGTCTTCACTTACCTAGCAGTGAGTAACAATGACAGAATCACGCTCTGCATAGCAAAAGAGCAGGAGGCAAGTGCTCTTAAGTTGTAGCAAGAGCTATATTCTGACCAGATAGAAGGAAATTGTGACTACTTTCACAGTAAGCATCATTAAAAACTGGCACAGGCTGCCCAGAGAGATTGTGGTATCTCCATACTTGTCAGTACTCAGAACTCAGCTGGACAATGCCCTGAGCAACCTCATTTAAGTTCCAAGTTGGTCCCGCTTTTAGTAGGAATTGGACCAGATGACCTCCAGAGGTCCCTTCCAACCTGAATTATTCCATGTTTTAGAGGGAACCTTTGCAGTTAGCCTTTGACTATGACTCTGTATCCTGATTTTCCAAGAAGGGAGTGTAAGGTTAAGGCAATGAAACAGGAAGAACTGTGTGAAACACTGGGGTAAAAAAAATCAGGTAGTAGGTACTAAAAGGGGGCTACAATAGAAACTTTATGGCCAGAAGTTTTAGGAAGAGCCTATTCAATGGATTCTGGTTAGAGGAGGAAGGAAATGTATGTGAACCATCTGCAGGAACTGACTTGGGTTGGTGTGGAAACATTTTGTTAAACAGGCAGAATGCAGGGAGCTTCGTATGAAATGCTGCATGCTTAGTTGGCCCCTTTGTTTTGTAGTACCCTCTGTCTCCTCCCCTCTGACCACTTTTCTTATATCTGTATGCATGACGTAAATCAAGATAGCTTTATTGAAGTGAACAGAGCCACACCACATTTGTTTTGGTTAAATATGAAATTAAAATTAGAGGGTTGTTTTCGTGCAGTAAACTTGGTAGGAGCATAAGGGAGAAATGCGGCTTAAAATAGCATTTGGGAAATATATATAGCAAAATGAACAAACAATATGCAGTGAGTCATGTCCAGTGGTTCTTGCAATAAAAGAAAGAGGAGCTTCTCTGAGGAAACTAAATGGGAATAGCTTTTGCTTATCTGAAGCTGGAGCAACCCTCTGGGTACAGTGTTTTGGCAGTGCCTGTTAGCCGTGTAGCAATGGGATGTGCTGGCCCCAGGGGAGGGTAGCACTTGGTGTTCACAGCAGTCATACTGATGGTAACAGAATCTGAAATAATTTCTGAATTGCCAGCGCTCAGGAGCACTCATAAAGACGAACTGTGTGCAACTTGAGTCACAGTGTTGTCTTGAGTCTTGGTGCCTGCTTCAGCACTCTTGCCCTATGACAGGCTGGGTGTGATGGATCTCTGCACTTAGCTTGTACCCCCTGAAGCCAGTGTATCCCTTTGTGGGTGCAAAGCACTCTCTGGGCAGAGGTTACTGCAGGACTGGACGACAGATAATCATGCATTGAGAGACACTGCATAGGTTAGCAAAGAAATCTAACACAGTTAAGTAAACATGATTTAAAGTCTCATTTGTCTGGCAAGCAAAGACCAAGAACAGCGATTTTACACACGTCCAAAGGCTATACTGGAGTACGTCCTAGGGACATGACAATTGTCACTGTCTTAGGGGAATCTGCTACAACACAGTTATCCTCTTACCTGGCTGCTATGCAGCCTTGTCTTATAAGCTGGTGTCACTGCTGCCCTGAAGCAAAACTAACTGTGCTAAGGTGTAAGGCAGCAGCACAGGGCAGCTTTGCTTTTCCATCTTTGAAACCCAAGTGAAGCAGGATAGAATCAGCCATGCTGGATGGCAGCCGTTTGGCCATCTCTATTAAATATGAAACTCAACAGCACAGCAGAGAGAAGGGGCTCTGATGACACTATTTCAGCTTTGTTCTCATGGTAACCATTATGTCATCAGGATACCATGGTTACTATAATATTCCTTATATTTCAGATGTTAAAAAAGGCAGAAGGAGAAAAAAAAACTTTTCCCAAAGTTGAGGAAGAGATGTGTTTATTCAGAATTAAGTAGTCATAAGGAAGAATTAACCATCAGTTGTTAAATCTTCATGGAAAAAACTATTTTGAAGCCATGAAAAACTGTTTTAATTAGTAATTGCTGTTTCTGCTGCTGTCCCTGTCACCATATGGTGCATGTCCTGGGGTTTCCCCTCTCTCAGCTTCTGTCACCAGCAGCTATTTTGATAAAAACATACTGCAGAGGGCTAACATGGTCATATTCAAAACTCTAGAAGCATAATTTCTGCTTGAGGTAAAAACCTCAATTTGCATAAAAGTCAGGAACAAAATCCAAGTAAGACTGGTACTATGAGGTTATCTCACTGTAGAGGTTCAAGAAAAGCAAAAGAAGTCTTGGCTTGGATGCTTTCAAGATGCTGAAGCATATGGCTCAGAGGAAATCAGAATGGCAGCTTGCTATTCTTTGTTTGAGGACAAAAAGTATGCTGATGGCAGTGTGCTTTCAGAGGATCATGCCTGCAGACCTCTACAGCATGGAAGATACCTTTGCTGAAGGAGAGACCATGTGCTCCGATACTGTGAGAATGTGCAATTTTTAAAGTTGTCTGATAATGTGAAGTGGAAGAGCTTTAGACATTGTATGTATGAATATGAGAAGGAACAAAAATAAAATAGGCAATGCATATATTTTCAAATGTAACTGGTGTTTGTGGGACCTTTGGTATTAGTAACTGCTCAACTTAAGATTGCTTAAGGAAATTGGAGGGCATTCTGTGCATTTTAAGTACCAGGTCCTGGGAGATAGTTCAAGACAGAATCCACAAACGCAGTGCATTTAAAATTTCAAATTCACTTTTGGAATTCTTGTGAGTTCAGGAATGCTCAGTTGGTGCAGGGCTCATTTTGAAATGGTAGAAAAAAAGATTAACAGAATATTAGGTATTAAAATTTGATGGGGAAAATCTAAAATCAAAGTAATTTTATTAGCTTCTGTAATTGCTTGATCTTACCACCTGTCTTGTCCTTCCTCCATTTCCCCCTGGTATTTGTTATCACTGATTGAAGTATCTTTTTCTAAATTGGATAGTAAATTCCTAGGCCAGGATTGTAGTTTTCTACACCAACTCAACAGGGCTCAATCACAACAAAGCAGGTGAGACTCTTACAAAAGCATAAAAATGCACAGTCTGGATTTTAGGTGCTAAAAGACATCTTTTTTTGCAAAGAGAAATGCAATCCATTGAGAAGTACAGTATCTCACATACATACATACTCACAGCCCATGAAAATTTGTTGTATTAGCCAACAAGAAAAAGGACTAATGGCAGCTGTGGGAACCTGACATAAAGATAAAGAAATCAATGAGATGTATATACTTGACTCTAAAATATTGCCCTTTAATACATGTCAAGTTTCTCAAAGCATTAAAGCACCCTAGTTATCCCTAGATTCATTTGACCTTTGCAGAATCCCTTCTGTCCAGCTCTAGTATCCAAAACATTGGGCTCTGCATGCTTTTTGCATTCTTGCTATTGCATATTTTATGTACAAATAGTCAAATCACAAAAGTTTTGTCAAAAACAACAGCAATCACTAGCCAGATCTCCCTATACAGAAAAATCCATAGTGTAGCTTGAGCTCTATGATTTCAGGGGGAACAAAGAGGGGCAAAAGCACAAATCTGAAAGGAAAGGCTGTCACTGCAGAGAATCTTGCCGCTTCACTATAAAAATTTCCATGCCAGCAAACAGCTAGAGGTGTTTCTAACAAATTCTCTCTCTCTCTAGATTAAACAATCAGATGCCCTTTCTTAATGTTCACTGTAGCCTAGCTGATTTTGTACATGTGTTGTAGTCTTGCAAATATTAGTAAACAAGCATTTCACAGCAAGCATTGCTGCTAAGCAGAATTGATTGACACTTGAGATAGCTGACGTCTATAGAATCATAGAGTTGTTGGGGTTGGAAGGGACCTTAAAGATCACCTAGTTCCAACCCCCCTGCCATGGGCAGGGACATCTCCCACTAGGTCAGGTTGCTCAGAGCCCCGTCCAGCCTGGCCTTAAAAACTTCCAGGGATGGGGCCTCCACCACCTCTCTGGGCAACCTGTTCCAGTGTCTCACCACCCTCATGGTGAAGAACTTCTTCCTAACGTCCAGTCTGAATATATAGCTGTGTATGGCTAAAGATTTTTACGTGTTTATCTCTCCGATTTAATAGTTCTCTTGCTCCAGATTGAAGAAAATTAGTGTCAAAAAATCATCCTTGGGAACAGGAATACAAGCTCCAGTAGCAAGAGACTGCATGTACATTTGGTCCAAGAGTCACACAGAAAAATGCTTCACGGAAAGTCTCTTCTGACTTGGAATAATCCTACCAAGGTCAGACATATTTGAAAACACGGAGTTTCAGATAACTCATTCAGAAAAGAATCATTTCAGTGATACTTCCTAAGCTTTCCATGTGTCTGGGATGAATAAATATCCTTTGCTACTGAAGTTCATTCATTGCCAGTACAAGGACATGTATATGAATGTGTATATGATGTATATGAATAATGGTGGCCCTAAGGGGTCACTGTATGGCAAGCCAAAATTCTAAACAGAGGAGTCAAACTCATTAGGGCCTTATTGTCAATACCTTGAGCACAGTTAAGTTCTATATTATATTTCTAAGAGATTGCCCCTACAAAAAATAACTTTTTTGGTTTTAATAGTATCTTGATGTTGTCAAAAATGCCTTGAGTATATTGGAAAAAAGATGAGATTTTTCTCTGGTTTAATTAGGTTTCAGGGCATATAAGCAGCTAAGAATTTTAACTTATATGTCATGGCAGGTAACATAAAGACAAGATCTATATCCCTTTGCTGAAAATAACTTGATTAAGAAACCAAGGACCTACATATTGTATGTAGTCATCAGAAGTTGGCATATGCTCTGCAAGACTGCTTTGTCTGGCACCTGAAGCTGTTTTCAAGCTTTTTCTTTGAATTCTTCTAGTTGGTATTCATTCCCAGTCTCGTTGTCACTTAGCATTACTGAACTGCCAGCAGCAGCAGCGCCCTTTCTTTCCGCCTGTTGTGACAAAGCCTAGTTCATCAGGCAGTGCTCAAAAGTTACTCCGAGTTCTGATGCATGGGAGCTTGTGAATGAAGTTTTCTCCATTTGAAAAATATTAATAATGAAGAATGACAATTAAAAAAACTGAATAGCAACTTTGCCATTTTTCTTGTGAAGCCACTCCTTGTGCAGTAAGTGGAACTGGGTGTTCTTCTAGACTGCTATTTACAGAGTGTGTGCAGGGACCCTACAATTCTGTGATTCTGTGACCCATTGTTAACGTCATCAGTCTTTTTAATGCATACATGTATCTTTAATTTTTAGCCTGGTTTTGCCTTTTCTGCACAAATAACCATAATATAGCCTGACTTACTTTTGGTTGAAAAAAAAAATATGGAGAGTATAAATATACAATTTCAAGAATACTTGATTTGAGCCTCCTTTACTAAAACTAATCAGTTGGGAGTAACTGTCTTTGAAAAGCCTTATTGCTATTGCTTAATAGTAGTGTCTGCCATGTAATCTAGTACCTCTCTACATGCAAAATATGAATGCTGTTAAAAGTTTCTATACTGCAAGAAACATAGAATTTTAATTTTCTGTAATAATCCTTTGTGAAAGTAATAAGCAATTTCCATTATTTAGTCCTTGAGGAAAGTGCACCAGTTGATGTGTATGATACTCACAGGAGGAGAAACTGACATAGGATCCATATGGCACTCAAGCATAAAATTCATCAAGAGAACTCAAAGGCTATCCAGACTTAAACTGGAGGGTGAGCTTCATCTTAAGAAAAAAAATTACTTACCTGTGGCCAACTGTTATATCACTATATATAGTGAAATAACATCCATATCCCTACCCTGCATCTATATCCCTACCCTGTTGCTCTATCTTCTCAAAACGAATCGGGGGTGGACCGTCACAGGCCTTCACAGGAGGAGGTAAGAAGTCAACAGGTATTATTAAAGAAAGCAGGTACACTGTCTCCAAGCTATACAGCCCTGACAGTTACTGGTCTTCATGTTTCATGATACCGGCTCATGACTGGGTGGGGTCAAGTAAGGAGTTTTCTAAGAAAAGTGTCTAAAGCCATGGCATTGAAGAGGGTAAGAAGGTGGATTCCCCCCCCCCACCCCCACCTTCACATCCTCTTTTTAAATATTCAGTATAAGCCAGATACAGAGGCAGTATTCAGAGTGAAGTGGACTATTGCTCTGGTACTGAATGGCAATAGGCACATTTCATCTTTCTGTCTATT
Organism: Chroicocephalus ridibundus; assembly: GCF_963924245.1. Lineage (NCBI taxonomy): Eukaryota > Metazoa > Chordata > Aves > Charadriiformes > Laridae > Chroicocephalus > Chroicocephalus ridibundus. The sequence continues at coordinate 17,132,665 of NC_086287.1, forward strand.
TCTTATATAAAATAATGTAATCAGAACAAAGCAATAAAGAAGCTTGAGAACTGTGAGTTGTGGTCATTAGAGCCTATTGCAGAGTGCTACTTTGTCAGGGAAATGGAGCCTGGTTAATTGAAAGTGGGCTGTTAAAAAATGTTTTCATTTTACCTGGCTTGTTAATGCCTGCCTGGTTGCTTGGTGCTTCAGAAGAAAAGGGAGAGATTCATTTCAGCACTTTACCTCTTAACTATTACTTGTTGAGAAAAGTCTCCCTTGGACTGGAGTTGTGAAAGGGACAAGCTGCAGATCTAGCAGACTGTCTCTGGAGATGTAGCTTGACTTCCCCATAGTGCTACCAAATCCCTGTGAGGATTTAGACAAATAGCAATGGGTACTTAATGACTCGGTGTGCTCTCATGCTTTACCAGAGGGCCCCAGAGAGGGGACCTCACTGGAAACCCCTCTCTCATTCTTCAAGCTTGACTACCTATTTTTTCCCGCCACATAAATCAGGTTGTCAGGTAAAGAAAATAGCTGGAAAATAACACCTGCCCAGATTACTCAGCCTGGAGCTGGGAGATTGCCAAAGTTTGCATCTGGAGCACAGAGAGGGGGAACGACCTTGAACCTTAATCTCTCACCATATCATTCTTTTATCTGTGGAATAGTGATGAAGCTTTACCTCAGAAAATATGGCATTGATTAGCTGTTGATGTGAGAGGAATCTGGAGGTTGGTGCCCTACAGGAACTGACCAGGAGAGAGGCATTTCCCTGAGTCAATACTTGTGATATGATAGAGTTCAAAGGCAGTATCTGGCAGCATTTGATGCTGTTATGGCTAAACCATAGCTACATTATAAGAATCTTAACTTTCAAAGTAAAAATATTTTTTTTCTCTTGGTCTGAGTCTTCAAGAACCAAAAGCCAGAAGGAGAATAAAAAGAGCCACAGTTCATGATTTTAAATGTTTAGTGGTTTTTTTCTGCCATTATCCTGGTTGCAGTGAAGTATGAGACCAAAACTGAACTATGACAGAAAAATACAATATCAGATGCGACTGTCATTGTATTAGCATAAGTTGGGCTAACCCTTCTTTAATTGAATATTTTCAGTCCTGCTAACTTCAGTAGGCTTCCACAGCTGTAACAAACAGCAGCATTTACCCATGGATCCTCTAGTCCAGGTAACGTGTTATAGCAGAAGCAGCAGGGAGGTATATGAGGTAGTCAACAGTAAATGGTGGGAATTCAATATCCTGAATCTGAATGTATGTGATTTAAAACAGTACCAAAAGGACAAGGTGACAGCACTTCTCAGGCATTGCAGTATGCTTGCATTGTGTTCTGCATGATACAGATTGATCCTACTCTGACTGAACCTTTACATATTCTCTTGCTTTTATGTCCCCACAATTCATGCTCTTCAGAGCATAGGTCATGCCCTGGACCATCCAAGAAAGCCATTTGGCCTCTCAGCTCTAGCAACAAGGTGGTGAAGGGACTGGACATCTTTTCAATGAAGTTCCAGAGCTTCCATACCTGTTTGGGCAGTGGCCAGGGTGTCACAAATGAAGGAAGGGTGGAGCACAACATCTGAGGAAGCAAGAGCTCCACTGCAGGCATTGTGCTGAAGTCCTGGATAAGGAGATTTCAGCTTCCAGCAAGATCAGTTCTCTGTGGAGTGGATGGTATGTGAAGGAAGAAAATGTCCTCACAGCCTAGAGACTCTTGTCTCATTTCTAGTCGGGACAGTCAAGATAGGGCATTGTGTGGTGAGGCTGCAGTACTATTTTGTGTATTGGTGTCATTGAAGATTCAAATATTTCAGCAATCCTAGCTGAAAGAACAGGAAAATCCTTTCTAAAACTAAATGATGGGTCAAAACTATTAAGTAATGGAGTGAGTTTCTTGATTTTTCAGAGCTTACTTTGAACTTTTTAAATTTATTAAGATGGTATGGCTGTGGACAAAGCCTGTCTTACAGCCTCTTTAACCTCCTACCCCCAGGCCCTAACTTCAAAGGTGCTATTCTAAGCTTTTACCTGCATATATGTGACTTAGTATATAAACCAAATATGCTCTAAGGTCACACTTGTCCATAAGCCAGGGCAATTCTTTTTGAAGCTGATGCAAGTTCTATCTGCTCATATCCAGATCTTAAAAGGCCTAAAGCTTGATTTTTATCTCTACGTGTTCTTTGTGTTACTGGCTAGAGCTGTTTCAATTCAAGTAGCTATTGGAACAGTTCAATAACTGGGAAACAAAAGAGTTAGAGTAAGTTTTTGCTTATTTGCTAAGGTATCAATTGAAAGCTCCCTTCCCAGTTTTCATTACAAAGTGATGGTGGGGGACTTGCCTAAAGCAGTACTGAGGCATGAAGAGATCCATATTTCAAAGTAATTTCTATCTAAGATTCATTTTGCTTGTTAAATTTACAGCATTTTAATCCATTCATTTACATGTCCATTCGCTGGACATTAACTCTTTTACAACATGGAAGTCCTGTTTATATTTATTGATGCAACGTCCCTGAGAGCGGGTGACCTTCAGTTTCAATTTAATGCAACCCAGGAATCAAGAAATCTAATATCTCTTTTGTTGATTCAGAGTAGTGACACGTAACACTAGTATATTGCATGCACACACAAAAGTAATACAAGAGATGCTCTTGCTTGCGTTATTACTCACTTCCTATTTCTAACTTAAGAAGGTGTTAGTAAGAGTGTTACACAAACCGTTGATACAGTTTTAACAAGAAGAAATGTAGTACAATGCATCGTAGGAGTCTGGAGTGGTAGAGTTTTCCTGTGTGGGTTGGAGAAAGTATTTTTTTAAGTATTCGGATTACACAGACTATTTATGATTAGCCTAGTTGTTGCCAATTACAGGTGTTCTAACACCCACCTTCTCCCGTTATATGGTTTTTATCATGACTGGCATCATCATTTAATCATTACAGCAGTGGACAAAGAGTCAGAATTCCTGGCTCCTAAGAGTAATTTGGGTGATTTACTGTTTGGTTTTTTTTGTCCTTCAATCAGTCAGAGTTCAGTCTCTTTATACCTCCATCTTTCCTTCTGAAAGCCGAAATAATCAGTAGGTTGATATATTTGTGCTTAGGATTTTTTCCTACTCTGCAGTAAAAGAGCAAATAAATGTAAGCGTTGTGTCCATGTGAAATTCTGGTATTTGAAAATTTGTGTTTATGACAAATTGGACAAAGCATGATAATATTGATATGTTTTATGTTTTCCTTTCTGTGGGTCGAAAAGTTGCAATAAATGATGATTAGGAAATAGAGGCCTCAGATATTTCTGTAGTCCCAAAGTGAATTGGTTGTATTTTGTTTCCTGAACAGAAAAGGAACGTTTTGATTTTAGTTCAGTTTGACTTGTCTCTGTGTCACCTAAATCATTTGGGATTGTCATGCCAACCCACTGGCATTCTCTAAATTTCCTAGAGTCAGGTGAGTCCCAGGTCATACTGTGTTAGTTGCCCTACCTTGTGCCAATTCGATATCAGCTGGACATCTCAGCTGGGAGAGAGGCGAGGAGAAAATAAGCACAAGGCAGCTGTACTGCAGTTCACATGAGGCACCTGCAAATGCAGGTACACATGCAAATCAACATTGATGTGACTTGGAAGCATTACAGTTTGGCTTGACAACCTGAAGTTTATTGGTGAGAAGGAGCAAAAGCCAGGGATTGTGGCATGAGAAGACTGAAGCAGTCCCTTTGTCCACCGTGTTCACGTAAATGCTAGTGACGTCAGGGTGGAAACCGATAGAACATGTATCAGAACAAATGTAAGAACACAAGATATGAAAGAAAAGTGCTAACATGAGTTTGGAAACCTGGATGGGGTGGAATGGTTGTGCCTTGTGAGGGACAAAATGGTTACATAAAATTCCAGAAGCCTCCAATTCTGACACAAGCTCTGGTACAGACCCATGGCCTAAGTGCTTCATGACGCCTGAAGCTAGTCTATATTCTTACCAGGAGAGTGCCTTCCAAAACCTGAATCAGTGACTTTAGCAAACTGTCCCTATCCTCCTAAGGGGGGTTGGTTATCAGTTGAGAGATGCTTATATAGGTCTAATAGGGGTAAATTCAGTGAACCTTTATGCTGTCCCAGTATTTTCCAACACATCAAATGCAGAGACATTTCAAAAAGCTTGCTTAGAATACACAGAACTTACAGAAACCAATCTGGACCTCATAGAAAATTAACATCTATGGGGAATATGGACTAGGACATGATTCTTGAAGAAAATAATAGCACATTTTCTTGCAGTACAAGGTTTAGTCTTTGGCTGCCAACTTAGCTGTATTTGAAAGGATGTATTTGAAAATGGGTTCTCAGTTCCTGCGTCGTGTCTGAGGAAGGCTGTAATTCTGTGTTCTGAGGCACTCTGCGTGAGCCCAGCTCTCAACTACCCCACCAGTGGGATGTTCAGTTTGTTCTGCCTGCACCTAAATGTCACAGCTTCCTCTGAAAGCCACTTAAGGTACTTCAGGAATACTCTCTCAAGACAGCTGTAACCTCCTGGGAGAAAACAACCTCTGGCGAATGGCACTGAATGATTAGAAAAGCCCCAGAAGGAGAGGGAGGGAGGAAAGACATTTGTCAATGGTTTTGTGCATTGTATTTTTTTGGGTTTGTTTTTTTTTTTTTCCCCCCAGAGTGACATTAAAGTAAATGGTTGCATCCTATGTTTGAATGCTGTCATACTGGATTAGAACAGAGACTATGAAGTTGTTCTATTGTATCCTGGGTACCTTTAGGAACATGAACAAGAGCAAGGACCAGGGAGGGATTTTTATAAGGAGTTGCCAATACTCATGACCAATCATGTGCAAATTGCTTGAGCTTTCCAGGTCAGAATTTCTGAGTAGCTGTTCAGTGGTCAAGAAAAATTACTGCTAATTTTTTTTTATTTGCATAGATAAACCATATTCTGGATGTTCCTGCTCTGTGATGTCATACTGCTTGACCTGGATACTTTTACCCCATCTCTGTGGAGAATTCCCCAATCTGTTAAGATTCAATCCCAAATTAGGAGTTGGCAAATTCTAGGGCTTTTGGAAACATGGTTGTTTCATAATGTGTGTGGTTGGTTGAGTTTTTTTCACCCTCCAGGTGTGGATATTATTCTTCTTTCATATTACTCTCTCACTTTTGATGTAGGCTTTAAGCAAAGAATGCTGCTGTGTGTGTCTACTGGTTTTGTCTTTCTGTTACGCTGTGCTTTTAAATAATCATCAAGAGTGCCTAGGGCATAGGATGGGCACCTTTCCCATCTGGTTTTATAAGCATAAATAAATACTTACAGAAAAGACAGCTGTGGAGCTCTCCCTCTTCTCTGATAGATCTCTCTTCAAAGCTGTGGATCAAAAGAGCATTGCAAATATTCAGTGGCAGAGACCACGACTCTGAGGACTGGCACAGAGGAGTTACACGTGAACTTCTAAGCCTGCATAAGTAACCTTCCAAAATGCAGGTTGAGAAAATAATAAACGCACTTATCTTGCCAGCAGGGAGAGAAAGTGCCTCCTGTCACTCAGAGCAACTCTCTAAGGCATTGCAATCATGTATGGAAGCTGAAAGAGGCCTGTCTGAGGCCCACTGCCTTCAAAAATGTGACAGAAATTCAAGTCTGCTTTCACTGAGACGTTAGAAATGACACTGCAGAGACTCAAGAGATCTAAATTAAAATTCCAGCTCTGACACAGACTTTTGGAGTGTATGAGCAAATTACCATGTGCCTCAGTGCCTACTCATAAAAAAAAAAGGATGATAATATTTCTTCTCTCTGTCTTAAATCAGAGCATCAGACTGAGGTAATTTCTCACTAAATAGATGTATTTGAAGCCCAGCCCTCCAAGGGCAGCTAAGCAATAAAAATAGAAGTAGAAATAGTAGTAAGTAGGTAAATAAGTGATTTCTAACACCTTGGAATTAATGTGGGATGTCCTGTTACTGATTTTATAGGCTAAATAAGTAGGATTTATCTGTTTATGAAGACAGGTGAGTTTTTATTGAAAGGTATAAAACTTACCCAAGAGACAAGCAAGTAAATAGATTTGACTGTAGACAACTGCTTACTTTGTATAAAACCAGTGAGTCAAGAGAGAATTTTATAGCTGCGTATGCTCTCCAAACAGCTCATCCACTATTCTGTCTTTAATCATAGAGGAAGTTCAGTAAGAAGTATGATCACAAACTCCCAGATTTTACTATTGTGCTCCAAATTTTGTTCTTTTTCTTTCCATAGCTCATTCCAGCATGACTTTGGATGTCAAAGGTTGATGGCAACAAGATGGCTGCTGTCCTGAAACTACATCTCTGGTTGGTAAGACAGTGCTTAATGTTAACTTTGTTTCCTTAAACTTGTTTTCTGAAACTGGCATTTTACAGCAGAGTATGTCTCCTTCCCAACAAATACTCATCACTGATTTGGACTTAACAAGCCTGATTTTTCACTGTCTGGCTATCCTCCTGCAAAGAGCATTTCTTAAAAAACAGTAAACTGGTTAGGCAAGATTTTGCAATGACATAAATAAATGTGTGAGGTAGTACAGGACAACAAATAACCAGACCAGTGTTTTAAATGTGGCATCCCACACTGAGAAAAGGGTTGTCGTTTCTTAGCCTGAATGACTGAGGAAAGTGAAGGGCAAAGGAAACTGCAGTAGCTCCACAGCTCTATAGATGTCACCAGCCCTTCACTCCAGCCTTCCCCAGTCGTTTTCTCGTTGGTACGTACCTCCCTCCAGCCATTTTTTTTTTTTTTTTGGTAGCCCCAAAGGGACTGTTGTTTGGATGATGAAATACTGCATAGTACAAATTAAGAGCTGCCAGCAGTGAGCTGTGCATGGACAGGAGATACAAGGTGGAAAATGTAAACCGTAACGCAGTACTTTCTCAATTACATCTTAAGCAAACACACTTACTTACCAGGAGTCAGAGAACAGTGTGAACTTCTTTTTAGGTATTGCCAGCTAAATCATTATGGCATTTCCTGAGCTTTGTTTAAAATGATTTATGGAGGTTATTTGCAACATTTCACCTTCTCCTGGAATTCTCACAGAAAAATCCAAACCACATAATTTCCGTTCACATAACACCCACAGCAGGCATGCACTGTTCTCTTGGAGCTGGGAACTTGTCTGCAAAATGGGAAGGGCAGTTCCAACAAGAAAAAAAAAAAAAAAAACAACACACCAGTGCAGAAGGAAAATGACCCCCTTACATCCTCCCAGAGGATGACTTAGGTTCTAACTTCACTTAAGGAACCAAAGGTGTGAAGATAGGGCAAAGTGGGAGGGGAATGGAGAACAAGGCGATGGGCTTGCTTGTTGAGGTGAGTTTTTTGGAGCATAACGCATCATCTTTAGTTACCAACTCAACTTTTTCTACAGCAACACCCCAGAGATTTCAGGTTTGAGTCCCAAGTGGAGCAGCTGCAGCTGCACTGGAGAGGATGGTTGTGCATTGGCTGTGCCACTGTCCCACCACACGTACCTCTGTTTGGTGGTACTGTGGGTCTGTTGCCTCCTGTAATCAGACCCTTGCTTAGGGCTCAGAGCACAACTGATCTCTGTTACATTAATGGGAAAAAGCTGTACCTGATTGCTGTTGTGTTCATGGGAAGAAGCAGATAGATGGAGGTCAGGTTTGTACTACGGTATGTGGCTAGAGCAGTTGCCAGCTGGAGGCATGGGGAGGAGGGGAGGAAGGCACCCCAATGTAGCAATGCTTTCAGAGAAACTCTATTAGTCATTGTATGACATGTATCTGCAAGGGGCTTTGCCAGCATAGCTAGAGCTTGGCCATGACTCCTGGAGGCAGGCCCTGGCCAAACAGACTGTGCTGAGAAAACGTACACTCATCAGTCCCAGGAAAGTGTTTCAACACTGGCTTCGTTTGATCCCTACTTGAGACTTATTTTCGAGACTGCCCCAAACAGTGGTACTTTAAGTTGCAGACAGCAGGATGGAGAGACCAGAGACTGAGGTTAGGAGAGGGGCAGGTAGGCCATGGGGAGGCGGGTGGCAGTAAGGTCTGACTGCTGGGATCCTCAGGCCAGTGGTTTGTCCATGAGATCACACAGTTGGCTAGCCCGCAGTAGTGCATCTGGGGGGATACAGAGCAGGGCAGTGCTTTTCTCTTGGATTTTGATCAAATTTCTTAGAGTAACGAGGAGAAGTACTTAAAAATGATGCGTGCTTTCTTCAGGATTTCCATTTTTTAAACTCACAGCTTAAAATGTATTTTAAAACTTTGTTAGTAAATGATCCTCAAAAATTTGAAAATACATATTAGCTCAGCTGTTAATGACACTGTAGGCACTCCACTAAGTGGCGTTTTTCATACCATGCCTTTCACCTTTGGATGGAGGGCCATACCTTAATTTGATATACCAGGGTATTTTTCAGTGCAAGCCCGCTAATGTCAGTGCTATTGCTATGGATTTACATTAGTGTAATAGGACATAGAATTTGTCCATAAAAGAGAGGCAGTGAAAAATGAACATATACTGTAATTCCCCAAGTGGTAGATTTTCATATTATCTATGTTCATTCAGGATTTGAATCTTGGAGATTGAATTAATATCAGATCTTCTGACCCAAAACAAAAACCAGACAGCTGTGTGTGTTACTGCTTGATAATATATTTTTCCAGGAAAACACAGATTAAGCTCAGCTCTACTGAAATAGCTGGCTGTTGTTTTTGTTTACAAAGTGCACCACTGGCTAAAAGGAGAACAAGTATTTGCCTACTACAGGGAATTTACCATTTAACTTTGGTTCAGTGCAAGAGTGTGTCAAAAATTGGTTTGAAACAGTGTTTTAAAATCCTGCTCAATGAAAAGGAGATGAAAAACTAGAAGAGTACTGTGAGGAAGTGCTTAGTTTGGGTTTATGGTTTGACGCAAAACAAAACACACTGTTCAAGAAAAATACAACCACCCAAGAGACTGCAAATGTGTGGGCAGGATTAGAAATTATGAGAACAGAAGGGTCTGGTTTCTGCAGCACTATGTAAAATAGGGACCAAAGAAATAGGCTCATTCACCATATTCACTGTGATACATTATTTAATCCCTGAAAGACCTCTATTATGTAGATTTATGTCTGATCTGAAAATCTGAAAAAGCACTAATACTTTGGGACTCAAAGCTGAGATTTTGGAAGGATTCAGCTTTACCTGAACACCAGTACTGACAGGCTGGGCCCTGTTGGTGGCAGTGAGGAGCTTTTTGGCCTGCACTGCAGTCAGTCCTTTTGGGATTCAGGTTTTTCTGCCTGGAAGCAGCAAAGAAGTTGTCGTGTATGCTGAACTCTGAAGGTGGAAGGCGACAGAGATACCAAATAGTTTCAATGGTTTTACACAGAGAATAGAATGGCACAGTGTCTGTGAATGGAGCTGGCTGATGGGCAGCCACAAACGCTAGTTCGCTGTGTTCTCTTTCGTATAGTCCGGTGAGGTCTCTCGGGGCTGTTCTGGACTACTGCTTTCTGAACAGGATAGTTCCTTTTTTATGTGCAGTGATGCCTGGAGATGGAGATGGGCACATGTACAGGAAATCCACTAATTATTCATATCCATCTACATATTTAAACAGCAGAAGAAAATAAGCTTTTTCATCTTCTTTATCTCAAGAAGCAGAGTTCTGGTCTATTCTTTTTATGCAACATACTAATGAGCAGACAAAAAGACTTATATACTTCTGTAATGTGTAAAGTATGTGATTGAAAAAGGAAGCATTATTTCAATTAGTTACGCCAATATTGAATTATAACACAGTTTTAATTGAAGTTTAAAGGGAGATCCACATGAATATCCACTGTGTTAATCAAGATAAGATGCATTGCAATGAATACTGAACGAATAATAATGAAACACCAAGAATGAAATGTCACCATTTAGAGATATTATATCTTAGGTCTTCCACATATTAGACTATCATAATTAATTGAACTAGTACAAAACTTTATGGCTGGTGGCATGTTCATTGTTGCTTAAAAGGAATGAAAGCATAGACACAATCTAGCCCATTTATCAAAAGCTGGTTCATCTAGAACTTGTTACAAAACTCAGCTGATGAAGTTTTCTGAATCAGTTTTGCCAGTCGCCAGTTACAGTAGCATAGATCCATCTTTATTGGATAATCTTGTACCACAGTTCATTAGAGGTAAATGTGAGTGTCTGAGGACACATAGACAAACATTTACAAACTATATTAGTTGTTTGGAGAGAAATGTATGTCTTTTTGATGAGAATTCATTTTAAACTAGCTCACAGGCTTTGCCATCTGGAAGAGATTATGTGCAAATATATCTTTGATATGACTATTATTTATTTTGAACTTCCAAGGTCATACTTTGTTGCAGAGAGAGGCAGATACTACCTGAATGATTTGTGTCCACCTCTTGCAAGTTGGCTGGAATCTTAGGTGTGATTAACTAGCAGAAATGCAATAATAACACCAAGGTGTTGGGGTCCTAGATTTTGCCTGTAAATTAGGCTTGATCTTGGTTATCCAAAATCACAATGCAGAGCAAAGGTACTCATTCCAAAAAGGAAATTAATTCACTTGCATTATAACCACTTTAGATGAGCTAATGTGAATTTCAAATGGTGTGATTATACCAGCAGATGAGTTACAAAAAAAATGAACTTTGAATCCTACATTGCAAGTATTTACACCAGAACCTTGGTTCATGCACTCACTTGAGAAACAATAATGCAGGGCCCAATTCTCCCTTCGTTTGTTCTGACTGTTACAGATTAATAAAATTAAGAGCCAGATTGAATAGTATGTTCTCTAATGACAGACCAGAGACTGCTGTCCTTGCAGTGAACTTTGTGTATCTCACTAAAACACAGGCTGCACAAAGCAGGCATCCAGTTTGGGCTCAGAAGATGAAGAAACTGCTGCTTCCCCTGCTAGTCTGTTCCAATGGTTAGTCACTCTCCCTATTAAAAATGTGTTACTTATTTCCCATCTGGCATCCAGATATGGGAATGTATGTCAGAATAGCTCCACTGACTTGAATATGCTACTCCTGATGAGAGGAGAAACAGGCCTGAAGTCTGTTTGCTCCTGATCCTGAATTGGAGAGCCTGTTAGTGCTACAGGTCTGAGCACTTGGTGCCAGCTATTCTGGTCAGCAACTGGGGTGTTCGTTACTGTCTTATTACTGTCTTCTGTTTGTTCCACTAAGTGAACATTTGTTCACTGAGTCAGCCCTTACATGTCTCTTCTACCCACTCCTTTTTTCCCCTTCTCCCCCAGTGGAGAATCGTTGCAAAGTGCAGTGATGAACTGTGTCCGTCTCATTTCCATGAGCAGGACAGGAGTTCATTCTGCCTGTTCACAAGTTATTCCTACTCTGAAGCACATGCACGTGCACACACAAAAACATGAGCAAGCCCACCCAGAATCTGTCTCAAAAACTCCTGCTGAAAGCTGTCAATTATTCTGCACTGAGGTAACTTTCCTTTTAGTCTTTTAAAGGTAAAATCAGTCCTGTTACAGAGGATCAGAAAGTCAGTGCATGTCAGGTCAGGCAGTTGCTAGAGAGTGGTAAAATTTTCATTTTGGATCAATAATATATGAAAGTGTCTAAATAATAATTTTAACACTTCTTTGTGATATCACTGCTAATCTTGTAATTACATCGCCACCTGGTGCCTGTTAGCATCATATACCAAGGTGCAGAAAATTCAGTGTTTCTATGACGATTTCTGTAGCAAATGCTGTGGGCTTGATGTAAAATACCGGGCTTGAAAGGTTTTCTTTTCAGAGGGGCAGGATGGCACGGTTGATGCGAAAATGCTGGAGCCCCAGTGCATGATGATTTTGGAATGTGCTGGTTGCTGTAGTCCTCACTGCCATTTGTAAACCCAGTATAACCCTGTAGTTTACTGCAGTGGTGGGTCACCTGGGGGACACTGAGGAGATGGCTGCATCCCCTGTTAGCACTGTGCAGTACAACATTAGCTGCGGATTAGTGCATTGGCTGTACCTTTTCAACCTCTTCATCCCGGTGTCCGAGAAAATTCCTGATTTTTCAATACTCTTCAAATGCAGAAGAGTTTTGTTTGTTTTGCTTGGTGTTGGAGGGAAATTGAATCACTAATGAAGAGCCAGATTCTGTTTCCCTTAAAGTGAATTTGTTCTTGATCATGAGAGAAGTCCCACAAGGTTCCAGAGCTAGGATTTACCCTTTGCTATTCTGCACATGCAATGAAGACAGCAGATAGTAGAGCATTGTCACTCTCTAGATATGCTGGACAGATCACACCTACAGATCTGATTTTATTCTATAATTTGATTACACGGTTTAGGATCCTTCCTGTAGGCTCAATACAGAGAAGACTCCATTTCCATGCCCTACTATGCTGTAGAGGCTGCATCCACACCAACTTGACTGAAGGGGTCTGGGCTGCTGTGACAAGCTGCTCTGTTCCCTCTGAGTCAAGAGAGTCCTGGAACGGCCTTTTCCTCACATCCTCTCTGCACATTGTCTTGAAGAGAATACTTTCAGACAACACCCGGACACCATCCCATGCTGTGCTGTGCTACAGAGAGTTTCACAACTGCCTTACTGTGCTGAAGGGAACCGGGAACTTGGCCACAACCATTTCCTAAGCTCCTTACACTGTGCTGTGGTTTTCAAGAGCTTTTGTGTCCTGGGCCAAGCAGAGGTGCCATCTCACCCTTCTACCCCAAAATGTATGCTTCAAGCAAGACACAGGCAAGCTGTGTCTTGCTTCCTGATGCCACCACCAGAAGCATGGATAGCATCAAGCTATAAGATGTCACAAGAGGGATGAGCAGGGCAATGGGGTGGGTTGGTTGCTAGCAGCAGGGAAAGGTGGGGCAGCTAGGAAGTCTGCAAGAAAAAGGAAGTACTAGAGCCCTGTAACTTTTTCTAGTGGGCTTTCTCCTGGCAGAGTAGAATGAGTCAAATCAAAATGTAGAAGGAAGAAGGCTGATCAGAGCACTGGAGGCTGGAGTGGAGGGATTAACTTGGGGCAGATGGCAAGTTCAGTGCTCAGGGGTCACTTCAGAGAGGCTCTGTTCCTGAAAACAGCGCTTGGTTCGTCACATCATTCCCCTTTCCCTCCCCGTGTATGCCATGGGGAAGGGGAGTAGCACCATCTACCCCCACCAGGATCTTTTCAGGATCTCTGTTGCCTGACTGTCATACCAGCCATAGTCTGCCATGGATGCAGGCAGACCTTACTTCCAGATGCTGATTTCCATGTTCACAGAGATTTGTCCTCTCTTCCCAATCCCCAACGGACTCCAGGTGGAGGAACTGCACTCCTGGGTTTTCCTATGCTGGATCCTGCAGGCACACTCTTACCTACATAGGTGGCCTCCTTCAAATATTAAGCTGAGGATGGGAGTCATCCTTGGACTCACCTCTGATCATTTCTTTATGCTTTCTCCTAAGTAGGGGTCAGTGCTCAGCACTTCCTCATTTCCTGCAGCCTTAGTTCCTCAGCACTCCGCAAGCAACTCTGCCCCACCTCACAGAGGCTGTGTTTAACCTGGAGTACATCTCTAGCCAGTTAGGGCACTAAGTAAGAACCAGTGGCACTATCTGGTCCCCAGACCTGAATTTCATAAGTATTAAGTACTTGCAGATTTGACTTTTGTTTGGAGCTGCTATGGTTCAGGAGTTTGGCCACCAGTCTGCCAATGAATAAACCAGCACATCCAGCCAAACCTGAGCTTGCATTCATCAGCCAAGTGAAGGGAATTAGGCGTATTGACACCAGATGAAAATCTGGCCCTAAAATATCGGTAAGGCAAAGAATGGAAAACATGGAAGGCTTTCATAGATATTCCGTTTAATGTTTTGTAAACTTTCCTGCTATGTTGCTAGGGGGATTTTAATACATCAACGCATTTAAAATAGATCTCAGTGAGATGTTTGAAATTGGAGCCAATTCTCCCCCCGCCCTGAACTTCCTTATTGTTCCTGTCACCATTTCAGCTCTCTCCCGTCTGGAAAAGACCCTCTTGCTGACCCACTTCCTGCCCCTGTAGCCGTGCTAGGAACTGCACAAGGAATCCTTGTTTTACTACACTTCAGATGCTGACACTGCATTTTGCAGCTAGCCAGGCTTCATCTGGAGAGTATAGTTCTTGCGTTTCCTGATGTGAGTCAGTTGTGAGGAAAGTGTTTAACCTTTTTGTCAAAGGTTAAACATATAAAAGGGGAATGTGAAGCCTTGTATTCCTGTTGTTGCCACATTAAAGAGAGCAGCTTTCACGGATGAGCTAAATCTACCTTTTCTGGGGAATATTTCTTTCCGTATCCAATTGAAAGCCGCAGTTTACTACACTTGTTAAGGAAAGTGTATGTTTGAACAGGGCTATATGACAAGGGTCATTCATTGACTGTTTCCATTCTTTTTTTCTTCTTAATAGTCCTCTCTGCTTCTGTCAATGGATTTGAAGAGACTTGGACAGGCATTTGTATTAAGTGAGCCAATTAGAATTTTTAAAAATGGCTCATTTTATAAAATATAAAGAACTTCAGAGGAAAATGAATAGCAAGATTCTTTTGCGTGAAAACAAGAGAATTTGTCCCTACCTGTTCTTACTGACACCAGATTATTTTAATCCATCTTTCTCCACTGCTTGGCTGAGTATACTGTTTTCTTATCTATAATTACCAAGATTGATGACTTAGCTAGGTTACCAACAATCACATGCCTCTTCACACTGACTGAATACTTAATGGCATACTCTTGTCATGATCCAGATGACTCTGCCAGAGAGCTCATTCCAGTTTTACTCTGTGTGTTGCCTGCCTCTGTCCTTTGTGAAGCATAGGAACACACCTATTTTTGTTTAGAGACAATTCCACAGGTGACCTGCTGGTTGTTCTGCACCAATTGCACCACTGATAATTTGTTGTTGCTTATCTTTAGTGCTGGATCTGAAATATCCAATTGTAATCAATCAGCAATGCTTATCCATTGAGTCTGTGGGAGAGCCAGGAACAGAGTCTACAGTAACCACTAACTGCAGGCTTGCTCTTGAATCTCTGTTGCTTAAGGACTCCATTCTAGCAGATAATTAGTTTGTTCTTGCCTGGTCTGGGTTCTTCTGGAGCTCTCTAAGATTGTGTCATAAGCAGACAGCTCCACACAACAGTTTTGCCAGGCTGGAAAGATATAGTCTTGAAAGGGAAAAGAGGATAAACAAAAGATAAAGAATAAAGAAAAATTAGAAATGTCATTCCCAAGGGAGTGTTCCTGACAATCTGTTAACTTTTCATTGGCGTGTTCCTAACCACTTCCAAAAAAATGTCACAAACTCTTAGCAGAGCAGCTTGAACCTCTGCTTATGAATTGAAGGAAATTTGTTCTAAAGAAAATACATCACATGAAGTTAACCCACAATACTGGATCAGCCAAGAACAACACCACGGAACAGGAATTCCTTCAATTTAACAATACCATAATCTCATGGCAGGCTGAGCAGTAACACTAGAAACTTCACATATAACACCTCGCCTTACAGTTGAAATTTAGCAGTGGTGACTTCAAAAAAAGATATCCTAAAACCAACCTTAATCTTCAGCCTGGATAAATTGTTTGATTAAGAGGATTTATGAGTTAACCACTTACAAAGTCAAATCAATGTAGTGTTAAGATTCCTATGTTTTATTCCAGGCATATAAGTAATGTGTGATTCAAAATACACTGCAGAATAGTTCAAAGCTGACACTGTGAGTGCTTCATTGCATGAACTGTGGAGGAGTGCTGATTTTCCATCGCTCCTATTATGTGCTTCAGTCACTGTAGTTCTGTCTCCTTCTGCAAGGCAAACTCAATCTGACTGTGCTTTCCTTAATTACATCACTTTCATTGAAAGCACAAAAGTAACCACTGTGACTCATACTGTCAAAAACCTAGGCATCACCTTCCATAGTTCTTCATTTACATTATAATTAAGTGCCTTTTGGTCCAAAACCTAATTCCTTGCAAAGCTAGGGTAAAAGAGCTCTGTGTGAAGACCTCCTGAGCTCAGGAACTGATGGTGATAATGTTATTGCTGACATAGCATAGAGCAGCTGTATGGTCATCACTGCAGCTCCTGGCCTGCAGTTGTAGCTTTGACCTCCTCAATGTTCCTGTATGGAGGGGCTTTGAGAAACAGACCTGTGTGCGGATCAGTAGGACAAACACAGACCTTGGGCACACGGCAGCTCTTGCTGTTTGCCCACTACAGAAAGAATCGCTGCACCAATATGTGCAATTCCTGCACATTGCTTCTCTGGACCTTCTGCATCTCCCTGACTCTGAGGCTCCAATATACCAGTAATCAGGCACATACTTGGACTGAGATTTGTTCTATCTAACTGAATGCCTGAGTTAGGACTGCAGTAACACCAGGGTCTGTAGGTTAATGGTTCAAGATGTCGTGATAACCTTCTGCAACATAAATTCTGTAATACTAGCAGGTCTTTTGGGCAAGGGACCAGTGCGGAGCAGGAACAGACTGTTTATTTGAGCAGGCATCTTTTCTCCCTTTCTTCCTCCCTGCTCAGATTTCTCCACTGCCCAACCAGGTCCTGAAATATCAGACACAAAAAGGCAAACAAGAAAAGTAAAAAGGGACTAAAAAGGGTTCCAAAGGTATTTTTCTTTTGTAAATCTCAGATTTGTAGAAACATGGCTCAGGCATTTTGAAGGCAGAAGGTTGCTAGAATGACAATAAGTTGGGGTTTATATTTGTGAAGGGAGAAAAGGATGGCAAAACCCAAGCTGTTATTTCCTCTAGGATGGGATGCTTCACAGAGAGAGAAGCCTGTGTGAAACAAAGTGATTACTTTTGCTGCTATCACTCTGAACAGTGCAGGCTGTAGCAGAGCCTCCACCTTCATTCAGCTTAAATAATAATTTAGTCTTTCCATTCACAGCGTCTGTACATCCTCCTGTGTTTAGCCACAGACTGCTAAAACCCTGTGTATATTAGTCAGTGATACGGACCTTTTTTCCTTACAGACATAGGACAGTTTCCAATCCATTTCAGAAAGAAAGATGAATTGCAATTGGATTTGAAATGAGAGAACTTGGGCTCATTTCCTAGCTCTGCCGTGTACATCTTGCTGTCTTGGGCAAATCTTAGCTCTGTCTATTCTGAGCTATTTGGGGCAGGCACTTTCTCATTTGCTATGCATACATGCAGTGCTTAGCACAAAGGGGACTCCAGCCACTCATGAGAAACCAGTGAACAGATGGTCTAAGTTGTCAGTGTGACTAGGTATTCCTGCTCTGATAGTTTTAGTAGCAAATTTGATCTTTTAAAAAATCCTGCCAACAGGCCAAAACTGGAGATATGCAAAAGAAAAATCAAATGAAGGGGTCCATTTACAAAATATCTCTTTCCCAGCTCTGAAATAGGGAAAGGATTTTCCATTGTAGGAACTGAGACATGTTGGACATACTGTCAAAGTCCTGCTAAAGCCAAATGTCAGTGCTGTGCTTAGTTAAATCCATGGTAGGCTTGTCTTTTCGACTTCCAGAAAAGGAGTAAAGAACTCTTTTGGGCCAGATATTTCCTTAATCTCTCACTTGCATTCACTTAGATGAGTTTTTTACAATTAGGAGTTTCCCTGTTTGGCAATACTTCTGCATTGTCACAGGCAGAGATGACATAATGAACTACTCTTACGCATATTCTTGAGCTCTTCTGGGTAAAAATAGTGACCCTCAGCTTTAATCTTCAGAACTTCATGTCTCAGTGCAGCTATTCTGATGACAAGGGTGAGCAGATCTGGCTAAGGCAGGAAACAGATGTATCCTCTTATTCTTAACATAAATTGTTGGGGTTTATTTTTTGGTTAGCTGGAGTCCTAATCTCACTTTTGATCGAGTGCAGAGGAAAAGAGTAATTAGTGAAGTATTAGTGTTATTATTATTTCCTGACATTAACTCCCCTGCTACTTGTCTATCCTTTTCTCAGGCCCAGCAAAACGGTGTGTGGGTTTAGCAGCCGAAGAGCATTTTTATTGCTAGTCCCTCTCTGCACTCTGAAGTCATACTGCGTTCACTCTACTGAGCTAGTAAAAAAAGAAACAACTCCTACTGAATGTGGCCACAGTTACGTGGGCAGTAAGTGCCTTATAACAATATAGCTTACGCGGGAAGGGGAATACATTTTCTTAGTGTAGGCTTCGTAGGTGAAGAACTACTTTCCAAATGCACTATTTTATCTGCAAAGCAGATACAAATAATAACTAGTAGTTTATAACAACTATATTATTGTATAGCAACATATAATAACTAATATCTATTAGTATAACTAATGATTGATTTTTTTAACAATGATACAAAATTGCTATTTGTCTTAAGCCATCATACGGGTGGCCGAGGCACAAAAAGAGATTAGCTGATTTACCAAACATTACAGCCAGGAACTGGCCCCCTGTCTCCTGAGGTGAGACCTACAACTAAGCACAGGAGTTTCTTCCTCTCCATTGCCTTCCATGAGCATGAGTTCCTCAGCATTTCTGGCATCTCTTTACTCACCCTATTGCAAGAAGCATAGTCCTTGTGTCATTTATTGTGCAGCAGGCTGTACAAGCACATCCTTCCCTCCTAACATCTGGTCTGGATAGATACCCCAGGGACCATGAGGAGATGCAGAGTGGTTTTTTTTCCCCTCTCCCTCTTTCCCTCTTTTTTTTTTCAGCTATTACATAATAGCTGGTTTTTGGCTGCTGTAGTTATCCCTGGTGAAATGTTTTAGCTCCCTAAGCAGTAATGATAATATTT
Organism: Chroicocephalus ridibundus; assembly: GCF_963924245.1. Lineage (NCBI taxonomy): Eukaryota > Metazoa > Chordata > Aves > Charadriiformes > Laridae > Chroicocephalus > Chroicocephalus ridibundus. The sequence goes on from NC_086287.1 coordinate 17,151,466, forward strand.
TGGAGCATATTGCAAACATTTATGTAATTTTTTTATACAAACCTGCTGTATGTGTACCTTTTTATTTACTGTGGTCATTGTTCTCAGTATATTATAACTGTGCAGCATAAGGTAGTTACGAAAAGATATCCCTCCTGTATATTTCATTCTCTTAAGAACCAGAAATCCTGGGATATATTTTGAAGGCAAGATTTTCTAAGAAAGATAGATTTTTATTTAAAGTGTCTGTGTATTCAAGCAAAGATTCAAGAGGCAATCTAGTCCATTTCCATAAAACTCTTCTGATCTTTCTTCTTCATATTTAAATTTGTTTTCATTGTGATCAGCTGATTTTAACATATTTTGACACTTAATTTAAAACAGTTACAATTACAGGTTAGAATCATTATGGCCAGTGAGGCAAATTCAGTTCTGAGGCAAGTCGGTGGAAATGAATGTAACAGAGTGTTTATATGTGCCCGCAACATTTCTGAATTTTTTCCTCCCAGCATCAGGGTCAGATGCAAGTAACTGCTCTACTAACAGGCTGGGGGCTCTAGCCTACATGTGTCAAAGCGGGAAGTGCACAGCTGTACTTCTCTGTACAGTGCGCTCTCTGTGTACAGTGCAGCAACAGCCTCCCTGGGAGGCACCGTGACCACCAGGGTATTTCTCTTTTAGGGTAAGTGGGTACTCCTCTGTCTCGGGCATCTGGATGAGCAGTGGTGATACGTGGAAGCTGAGGAATTGCTGAAAAATAGCTACACACTACTAGGTCACTATAATTTCTTAGACTATTGAACAGGAAGGGAAACCACCCTCTTCTACGCTTGCACACATTTTGTTATGTTCATTGCTCAGAGATATATTGCAACTCATAGTTAATCTTTTCAGTCTCTTCTGTCCCCATGGAAACTTTGGATAGCAGAAAATAATGGCACAATATGATACAAGTTGCTATATTTGCTAGCGCTGGCCAGCAGGTTAGTTCTATGCAGCCTCACCATTTTACTTCCTCTTCTTCCTTTTTTTCAACTGGAATATTGTATATGACAAACAATGCTAATTTCAAACTGAAGCTTTTAAAGGAAGCTTCTGTGCAAATTGCTGTGTTTAAAAACAAATCTAAAATAGTTCTCAACAGAAACTGTTCAACTAATCCAAGTATTTCAGTTTAGATTACTAAACCCAATACATCTAAACTGATTCAGGGGACCCATCCAGAGGACCCGCCCATTGCTACAGACATAGTTTTGTAGAGGAACTCTGATCTTTCAGATGAGATACCTCGAAGAGAGGCAGAATTTTGGGAATCGGAATGTGCTGTTATGTTTTCTATAAACTTGTAACATTCAGAGCATGCACAGTATTTTGGGGGTGTGATAACAGGGTAATGCAGATTGGAAAGGCCTGATGTTACATCATCTTTGGTGATTGAAAGTAAAAATTCTTTAAATGGGTGGAGAAAAAATTGTTACAGTTCCCTGCCACCCTGATATGATAAATGCTTGAAAAACTCACAGAATGTTATTGAAGGGCCTAAAAAGTAAATATTTTTTCTGCACACAAATCTTTCAGATCTGTCAGTAGCTGAATTTGATTTTTCTTGTATTGGTTTCTGTTATTTGACTGGGTATTTGTAGACAGATGGCCTCTTGTAGTGTTAATAAAAACAACTTATGTAGAATGATTGGGCTGTGTAGTAATTGGGGAAATACTGAAGGATTAGGAAAGAGGATAGCCTGCCAAAACCTAGTTTCTGTTTATACACATTTAATTCCTTCTTATAGCAAATTAAGCTTTTCTTCCTTGGGCATGTTCAGTTACTCTGATCAAGTAAGGCTAGAGTTTGGGATACTGAGAAATTGAGGTTTGTAGGTCAAACTTGGCTTCCTGTGACTTTTCACTGGTATAACAAAAAAAAGTGTATTTTTGAGTTGATTTTAATTGCTAAACCTTCCATACTTCTGAACATGTGCCAGCAAGTCTTAAAAATGCTGTGAACTCCAGATGATGCAAAAAAAGCTGGGAAGGGACTGAGCTGTGAATAGAGCTGACCAAAAGACCACTGAATTTCTGACCCCTGACAATTTTTTTTCCTTGTGTATTGTTACCCCAGTCTACCTTTTACTTTGTACTGTAGTATCCATAGAACTTTTGTTTCTTCAAAATCTTCTTAATCACAACTGTCACCTACTCTTATTTAGTAAAAATGTAAATAAGTAAAGTTTAACAAAGATCTAAACCAGTTAAAACTTTGTTTACAAAATCAGCACAAGTATTTGGTGAACTTTACCAAGATGCAATGTTTTAAATTTGTTGAGAATTTATTGTGTGAAAAAACCTCTGCTTTTTCAATAATGCCGTCGGTTGTTCCCACTCTTCCTTCTCTTCTCTTGAAGGAAAAAATAAGACCAACCTCATCTGCTTTAGGTTTTTAGGTGACTCTTGAACGAAGATGCAAAATTTAGCCTATAAGTACGAAACATTTTGAAACACACTTATAGATGAGTGAGTTGCAGCAGGGGGAATAGAGAAGCCTCCTCAAACCTACAGTGTCAAAGACGTTTATTAGCCTAGAACTGGGAGGGAACTGAAAGTCAGATTCTTCCTGACCACAGAGATTTGCAATGTGGCTGCCTACATCTGAGCTAATTCTCTGCACAGCCTTAAAAGTCAGCGCAGAGAAAGAGGCACATTTAGGATGCTGTCTGCCCAGCTGCCTGCATCAGATGAGCTGTATTGTGCCAACCAAGTAGCCTTTTATCTCCATGGACAGTTAAAGGAGTCTGCAGTTACTAGTTTAGACATAGTTGCCCGCACTGCAGGTACCTCTGCCTTGTCATCTGAATCCCACCCCAGCTGCCTGCTGTTTGATCATGGTTCTGAATACCACAGCTCACTCCCTGACTGTAGTATATTGATACTTGTGCTAAAGCAGATGTAGCTCCCTGGCCTAAGTGGTGTTTCTCCTCTTGGCTCTTGATGCTGAGACAGAATGCATCCTGTGATGAAAGGAAAGCATGTACAATGCAGTTCAAAGTATCAAAACTGTTTGCTGAGCTGGCAGGAAATTTAATTTAGCACATGGGACTTAGCTGTAAAGATTAAATGTTCTTATTCAGATGAGAATGAAAGCCTTGTGATTGCCTTATCAACTGAAACATGTGTAGGGCTTCCAGTCACCAGGCCATAAAAGCACTGATTTACTTGCGCACATTACAAAGATCTTCCTAGTCCTTCCTCTTGCTCTTCTGAAAGTGGTTTAGCTAAGACAGGACGACTGACTGTACCACTGGCATAACCTCACCTAGTTTGCAGTTTACCATATCACTGATACCAATTTAGCTCAACAGGGTCAAATGAGAGGGGTGCAGACAAGGGAATATGAGACCAGGGCAGGCTGGGAAGTTACCTCTTTCTTGCTTTTTAATTTCTTTGTCCATAAAATTATCCAGGCTTTCATCAAATGATTCTGGTGTTTGTAAGTCTGAATTAACTTTTGAAGAAAGAAACATCTGTGTTTTGATTCTTGATGAATTGTGTTCTTTCCCACAAAAAGCATCGATGTCAGGGTCTAACCAAATAGGTGCGCTACAAATTCCTGTATCTCTACATCCCAGAGCCCTGAGCTGCAGATTGTTGGATGCTGGAGAAAACCTGCCAGAGAGTCCTTGGGAAAGCATTTCTACATGCTTAGCATGCTGTCATTCTCTTCTCATTTTATTCCATAGGCCTCTGCTATTGGCCATTGTCATTTACAGGATAGTGGGCTAACGGGAGATTTGACATCGTCTGTCAGGTCTCACTTCCTGCATTACACGAGCACCTGCCGTGGTAGCAGAGCTGTCACTATTTGCCTGGTTGAGTTCCAATGTGTCTGAACTTCTCAAATCCCAAGCAACACAGCACCGAGGTGGCACAACATGGTGCCTGGGCTAGCAAGACTAGCTGGCTTGATACTTAAATGCAGGGAGTCAACTGGTGGACAGTTTACTCAAGCAAGGCCAACACTAGCAACACTCATGAGACTGAAGAGCAGCAGAGTTGCCCTAGGGCAGAAACAGAGCTCCTACTCACTGAGGTCCTCTCAGAGTCCTGGACAAGTGGTGTGGGTGTCTGTGCTCAGGTGCTCAAAATTCTGTACCTGCCACTACCAAAGTGTGCTTATGTAGTAAGCATCTGTATAATGCTATTTCAGCAAAAACTCACAGAAGATAATACAGAATATTCTTAACAGAATATTAATCAGAGAATATTAATAATATTTATAAGAGTATTAAGAGTAGCCATGGAATTTCCAGTTTTCATAAGAGCTCCAACCTTTTTCAGAGTGCTTTATAAAAAGTCAGCCTGTCATAACTTCCCTGGCGGCACATTAGAGCAGCTTTTGTAGGCAAAATATAGAAAGTTGAGTGCTCTGCATTATAGTTTAGAAGATCAATAAATCTCTTTGTTTAGGATCCTGATGTTAAAAGGAGAAACCTCTTGTTTATGTGCCGCCTTGGCCTATTAGCCTTGGTTGTTATTAATAAAAGTTCTTTCAGAGCATTCTGAGTGATCAGTCTTGAACAACTTTCCATAACCAGGAAAAGCATTGGATAGGAAAAAATAGACAAGAAAAAAGCCTCCTAAATTCTGCCTTTCTGCAGGCAGTGTGTCTTTGGATATGAATTTCAGAGTGGGTAAAGAACACACTTCTGCTTGGCATGGAAATATATACTAAATGGAAATAAAAAAAAAAAAGATTCAGGAAATATTCTTAGCTTATCAGTTCTATGGGTGTATTAGCAACTTAGATGAGAATAGTTTTCATGATGAAAAGTTAACTGTGCATGCTTCTGAACTGTTATTGCAAAATAAGAGGAAAGGAGGAAGTTTAATAACTAATGTTTTGGGTTGGGCTTTTTTCTGTGCTTTTACATATCTTTTAACAGCTGTGGGCAGGGGAGCATGGAGCGGACATGTTTCTGTTCTCAAATGGAAATAAAAAAAAGCTTCAGAAATTTTCATTGGACAACATTCAAAAACTAAGAGCATTTCAATTTTTTTCCCAGACAAAAGAGGCCATTTTATGAAAAGACAAATTGCAGAAACCACCCAAACAAACTCAAATTTTCAAGATTTTTTTTCTAGGTTTGTTTTAACATAGTCTTCATTTTCATATCCAACCTATTGGCATAGTTAGAAAGCACTATATGTAAAGATTTTAGATAATGAGAAAAATCAGTTAGTAAAACAATACTTTAGAGGAAGGTCAACAATTTATAAATGTGAATGTCTGGAGTTATGTTAATAAATGTCTAGGTTTAGCCTCCTACGGAGGAATATATTGCTTTTTCTTAAGTTCTGGACATGTGTAAATCCCATTGGAGATGGAGAACAGGTGCTAATTTGAAAGTCAAATTACTTTTCTAGAAATATATATGGGTTCTGAGGTACAGATTTTCTTTCTAGAGTATGCAAAAACAATGCTATCTGAGCTCCTAATGCATTTAGGCCTTCTAAAAATCCCTCCTTATGGACTCAGACCTTTGACATTCAAGTTCGAAGCTGTTTTGCTCAAGAGTTCATATTGCTGCTATGTCCCCATCAGAAGTGATGTGGACTGGTGGGAAATTTTTAGCAAAAATCTAGTCTAGGCAATGCCAAAGAGGCTCATTCTTGCATTTTTTAGGAAGTACTTCAAGACAGCACTGTAGTCGAGTGTTTAGTTTGTGTGTTACACTCCATGCCCAGATGTGGTCACAATGCCTTCAATGAACTGCTTAAATGCTGCAAGCTAAGTAGCTGTGAGTACTCTGCCAGAGGCTGACAGGGCAAACAGTCAAACACCCACCAACTGGAGGCTTTTTCCTACACAGTGTGACTTTCTGCCCCAGCTTGGTTTCTTTCTTTACCATCCTGTGTCATACAACCTCTTCAATTCCCAGAGCCCCTATGGAAAGCATCAAATCTCTTCAGTGACTGAATTAGCTATTTGTTTGCCTTGTACACAGACATGAAGGACTGTGCAATGGGATAGTGCTGATGTTTCCACAGTCCTCCTGGGAAGTTCTCCTTTGCATTATCTTTGTGCCATATACGGGTCTTAAATTTTATAAAGGTTACTTTTGGACACTGAATTTTTTGCTAATTCTTACTAATTTCAGCTGGCTGGGGCTGATGCCAGCTCTCTGGCTTGCTTGACCTCCTGTGAAGAGGAAGCTAGATGATCCTTTATTTTTTTACAACCAGTCTCCAGAGGAGAAATTCGTGATTCCATCGGCAGTGCTCTGCAATGCAATTCCCTCATGACATCCTCTTCTCTTCTCTCTTTGCTATAAATTGCGAGGACTTCACAAACTAGGTATAAGCCTCCCTTGGCATCTACCTGTACCTATAGCAGATAAACAATATTTTCACATAGCTCCCTCCAGACCTATGAGTTTGGCTGTGGAAACTTTTAATGAGCTGAAGAACTGTGGAGGATGGGTACAGTTGTAAAAATCGCCCAAAGCAAGGAAGTCAGATGTGCAAGAGAGACCAACAGCAGCACCACAGTGTCAACACTAGTGAGTCATCTCCCTGTTGGAACTAAGCACAATGGTGACACTGCCCAGCACTGACCCAGAAGACTACGACACTGCCTTTCTTGCAAATAAGTAATTTATTTTCCACCCTCTGTAAGATAAAGTTCTTCATTTCTTTAAGCTAATGAAAAAACTCTCTGTTTACGGAGTTCTGTTACGTTTAAGCAATATTATATCACAGACAAGCTCCTTGGCATTTAAGCAGGGAAAAAATTCAGATGAGTAAACTCATGTTTTATCACTCAGCAGACATAGTCTCAGTTTCTGTCTCTCCCACAATTTCCTTCTGCAACCTTGGGCAAGCTACTTAATCATTTACTGTACCATCTGTAAAAAAAACTTCCCTTATCTGTGGCTCCTATGTTATCCATCACCTCGTTATTACAAATGTTATCCTACAGATTTGTATTGCACTCACCAAGAAAGGAACTTTGCTCCTGGTAATCCCTAGGTATCACTGGAATTAAGAGTAAAGTAGTAATATCTGAACTTGAGCTCTGAGCACTGTAATTAAGAGTAAAGTAATATCTGAGCACTGGAATTGAGAGTAAAGTAGTAATAGCTGAGCAATCAAACCATGCCAATCCATTCCCTTTCAACCTACAGTCCTTTAACATGTCCTCCGGATGTCTTACAAAAATTGCCAAACTGGAAACTAAAGCACTAATAAGAATGTATCTCCTGTCATGTAGTTTGGCTACGGGTTCCAGAAATCGGGAATTTTCAATGCTGCAAGACTGAGCACAGATGCTGTGTCAGTGGGGAACAAGGCTGCAAAGGGAGAATTGGAGCCATGAGCTGCCTGGCAGTTACTGCAAAGAGTGAAATTCTATTTATTCACTGTTACATTCTACGTCTCATTTTCTTCCTGCCAGTGTATTGTGCATAGCTGGCAGCACTCAGAAAGCATGCTTTCTTGGCCCGCTATGTGTGTCATGCTTAGAATTATTAGGGGATACTTTTTCCTATTGGATTTGCACCTGAGGCTCTGCCTCCTATAAGACATCCCCAAGTACAGGCCAAGGAAGACAAAGGTGAAATACTCCCTAAAGAGTTGTCTGTGGAGCATGGGAGAGGTTACAACACACAAGATACCTCTATACCTGTGTCATCAGTAAGCACATTGCCGTGTAACTAAAACATAGTTCTTCTGAGGTTCAGGCAAATCTGACAGTAGGCATATTAATAGGTTTTGAGAAGAAATAAATGCTGAAGAAGGGAATAAAAGGGAGCAGACGTATATCTATATCTACCAACCTTCCTTCTCAATCACTTTCAGGCGGGCCCAATTTTGCTACTCTTAGGCAACTGGGTGGAACCAGTTTCCTTTGGTACTACCCAAGGGCGTTGTAAGTGTTTGCATGGCAGCAGCTTCGTATTTGGTTTACTCTTACAAGCCCACAAGGAACATTTCTGTATGAAGACTCAGGAGATTCTTCAGCACTGCAATGTCTCCTGCAGTGTGAAGTAGCTCTCAGAATCTCCTTACAGCAATCTGCTAAGGTATGTGGGATAATTCTGCTTGTGAGCTAGCCCAGGGTTTTGTAGAAGAGATAAGAGGACAGCACAGTCTTTTCAGAGTCCTGCTCCAGTTGGAGGGAGATTTCTGTGGTCTGTTATGATAGTGCTGGATGTTTACACTTAGCTTTTCCTGTTGGAAGAAATAGATCTGGCAAACAGCCAGCAAGCTATTTCTGGAAAACTACTTTCGTAATGATTAAAAGCACCTGAGCAGACTTGCCTTGTCCAGACAGCACTGTCTAGCCAGGCTAGACCTTTAGGGTCAGAGATTCAGATGCTGAATGGCTTTAGCAGTAGCGGGAACATAGGAATTCAAGGTGCTCCTTCTTTACCTTATGCATCTTGAATGTCCATTTGCAATCTAAGGTAAGGATGACAAAGGACTGAATGAGGTCTATGACCTCTAAAGTGTCAAAAGCTCCTCAAAAGCCAGACCTAGAATCATAGAATCTTCATGGTTGGAAAGGACCTTTGAGATCACCGAGTCCAACCAAACAACCTACAATCTCTGCCACTAGAGCATGCCCTGAAGTGCCACATCTAGACTTTTCTTAAACACCTCTAGGGATGGTGACTCAACCACCTCCCTGGGCAGGCTGTTCCAGTGCCTGACCACTCTTTCAGTAAAGTAATTCTTCCTAATGTCTAATCTAAACCTCCCCTGCCACAACTTCAGACCATTTCCTCTGGTCCTGCCATTATTCACCTGGGAGAAGAGGCCAACACCCACCTCTCTCCAGCCTCCTTTCAGGTAGTTGTAGAGGGCAATGAGGTCTCCCCTCAGCCTCCTCTTCTCCGAGCTAAACATGCCCAGCTCCCTCAGCCTCTCCTCATATGACCTGGTTTCCAGACCCCTCACCAGCCTGGTAGCTCTCCTCTGGACACGCTCCAGCACTTCATTGTCCCTCTTGTACAGAGGGGCCCAGAACTGAACACAGTACTGGAGGTGAGGCCTCACCAGTGCCGAGTACAGATGCACGATCACTTCCCTGCTCCTGCTGGCCACGCTATTCCCGATACAAGCCAGAATGCTGTGGCCTTCTTGGCCACCTGGGCACACTGCTGGCTCATGTTAAGCTGGCCATCCACCAGCACCCCCAGGTCCTTTTCTGCTGGGCAGCTTTCCAGCCACTCTTCCCCAAGCCTGTAGCGTTGCTTGGGGTTGTTGTGACCGAAATGCAGGACCCGGCACTTGGCCTTATTAAACCTCATACAGTTGGCCTTGGCCCATCGATCCAGCCTGTCCAGGTCCCTCTGTAGAGCCTTCCCACCCTCAAGCAGATCAACACTCCCACCTAGTTTGGCGTTGTCTGCAGACTTACTGAGGTGCACTCAATCTCCTCATCCAGATCATTGATAAAGATATTAAACAAAACTGGCCCCAAAACTGAGCCCTGAGGGACACCACTGGTGACCGGCCACCAAGAGGATTTTACCCCATTAAGCACAAATTTCACCCCATTAATCACTTTCATTCTGGCTCTGCCAGGCGTTCAGAGGTCATGAGATGAACTTAAAAATCATGTGTTCTTGCCCCCCCACACCCTCCCCCAACACTGCCTTCTGGGTTATGATCCTTCATGGAGCTCTTGGATCATGTTTCCAGGCTTCCTCCTGCAATCAGGAGGGATCCAATCGTATTTCATTTTAAAGGAAAACTGGGAGCCTTCCCTGCTTGTGATGTAAATACAGGTCATTTTGCAAGGAAAAAACCCCACTGTCATGAGGTTGGCAGCCAAACTGTTAAAGGTGGTTGTGCTGTAGTTCAAGTGAAATGAAATCAGAGAAATTGAGAGGACTGCAATTATTTATAGTTGGACAGAAGCAAAACCAGACTTTGCATTGTATTTAGGCAGCTTCTTTTCCTTACTAGGTTTACTAGTCAACAGTGTATCTTAGAAAATACACTGTGTCTACCTGATATTGCCTGGAGATGGAAAGGGGACTGGCAGGGCATCCTGAGAGAAAGGTTCTCCTTTGGCTAACAGCTGTCTTCCAGCTTATTCTGCCAGAGCCTAGACAAGGCAGTAAAGCTTCCACGGCTAAAGCATGTTCTGAAGCTAGTGGGACACCAGGAAGAAATATAGCCCACATAAATGAGTTCTAGAAGTAATAGGCCATGTACAGCAGTCTTCTGTGTCCAGAAAAGGAGGGATGAGGAACAATGGGAGAGAAATTAGGGAATCTACTTGGCAACTACCCTCTAGAAAGGAACAGCACTACCACTGACTGCTAAATAGATTTCCCACCTCTTCTGTTTTTCTCATATAGCTATTGCTTTTCTTTTGCCTATTATAGTATGGTTTAGTTTGGAAGGGATCTTGAAGATCACCTAATTCCAAACCCCCTGCCATGGCCAGGGACACCTTTCATGAGACCAGGTTACTCAAAGCCCCATCCAGCCTGGCCTTCAATACCTCCAGGGATGGGGCATCCACAACCTGTCTGGGCAGCCTGTTCCAGTGTCTTACCACCCTCACAGTAAAGAATTTCTTCCTAATATCTAATCTAAATCTCCCCTCTTTCAGTTTAAAACTGTTACCCCTTGTCCTATTGCTATGTTCCCTGATAAAGAGTGCCTCCCCACCTTTCCTGTAGGCCCCCTTTAGGTACTGGAAGACCGCTATAAGGTCTCCCCGGAGCCTTCTCTTTTCCAGGCTAAACAGTCCCAACTCTCTCAGCCTGTCCTCATAGGAGAGGTGCTCCAGCACTCTGATCATCTTTGTGTCCTTCCTCTGGACTCAGTTCAACAGGTCCATGTCCTTCTTATATTGGGGGCTCCAGAGCTGGATGCAGTACTCCAGCTCAGGAGCCCAGTACTCATGCGGTCTCACAAGAGTGGAGTAGAGAAGGAGAATCCCCTCCCTCGACCTGCTGGCCACGCTTCTTTTGATGCAGCCCAGTATACAGTTGGCTTTCTGGGCTGCAAGCACACATTGCTGGGTCATGTTGTGCTTCTCATCAACTAACACCCCCAAGTCCTTTTCCTCAAGGCTGCTCTCAAGCCATTCTCCACCCAACCTGTATTTGTGCCTGGGATTGCCTTGACCCAGGTGCAGGACCTTGCGCTTGGCCTGGCTGTACTTCACAAGGTTTGCACAGCCCACCTTTCAAGCCTGTCAGGGTCGCTCTGGGTGGCATCCCTTCCCTCCAGCATATCAACCACTCCACACAACTTGATGTCATCCTTAACCCCTACCTTAGCTCATGCTTGTATACAGTGTTCCAAAATCCAGTAAGGCACACCAGAAAAGTCAGTTCCTACAAGAAAGGGAAGAATTATTGCACCGAACGAAGTAGATTATTTACTTTCCTATCTTAAATGCTGTAAAGAAAAATCTAAATGATCTCTCCTAACTATAAGGCTTGTTTAGGAAATCAAAACTTTTAAGGAGCATGTAGACAGCAATCAACATAAGTCCTTGTGTCTCTCAAGACCTGGAAAAGCCAAAGCCCGAGGACCTCTTCAGAAGGAGAGCAGCAAATAGAAGTTTTGATAGTTAATCAGAATCTCTTGGTTACTGAAATTAACATGTTTATGGTTTTAACTTTTATTTTGAGTCTTTTACTTTTAGACAAAGACTTGGTGTATCCTGGAGATACGTACTTCCTGTAGAATCAGAACTGGCTAATAGATCAAATAAGATTGATGCTGGGACCAATCATTTAAAAAAAATATTGGATCATATTTATCTCATCAAACCATATCTTAATAGTAAAGGCAAGATAGAGTTCTGGTGCAGAAAGAATATGCTTTCTAGAAGAGAAACATAATCAGTTTTATTCCCTAGATTAATTAAGTATGCTAGATATAGGAAATGAATTAATTGTGCAAATGCTCCATTATGATTCCCTCTGATAATTACTAAGAAGCACAAGCACATCCTCAGTTATCTCCTGCTTTCCTGAGCTGCAGCGATGAGAAATTCTCAAAAGGACATACCAACTTGAAACTACAAGGCACCCATCTGCCTGGGACCCAGGCAAGGCTGGTCAAATCGTTGCTGTAGATAGGCATGGCAAGTATTCTCATGACAATTATTTTTCCTTTGTATCAGTTGATAAGTGTCCCTATTAGAGTGCATTAGAGCAAAGAAGCCAGCAACTGAGAGTGAAGAGCTTAGTCCTAGCAGAAAGCCTCAGTACTGTCTAGTTTGTGGAAGATGACAGCATAGTCTGACAGAAAAGCAGTGTGTTTATGGCCACTTCTGCAGTGCTTGCAGCCACAGATTGAGTCCTACCTCTACTTAAGCTGATGGTGCAGCAGCAGTAATGCTCCTTCAACAAGAAAAAAACCTAGTTTCAGTGTTTCCCTGCTTTTGACTTGCTGCTTTAATGTTGAGGTTCTGGACAGTTCGATTTGTTCCTAATCAGATGCTTCAGATCTTTCTGTGTTTCCTTGCTTTGGTATCACCTGGAAGTATGAGCTTTGTGGAGAAATAAGGCAGTAATTTTCTGTCATGCCCTTGATATCTGTTTCCCCCTACCCTATTCTCTTCCTGTTTCTTCTCTTCCTGGCCACTGTTAGGTTATTTCTGCCAAAAAGGAGTGTTTTTACAGTGACACAATTAATTTGAGTAACTGTACTGCAGTAGAACTGTGTATAGTATATACTTGAAAGCAGTTACGTGTTTAATCTCTCAGCTAGCAACAGAGGTGACAGGTGCAGCTTCTCAGCCAGTCACTCATGAGGGCTAAAAGTGGGGGAAAAACACACATCATTTCTGCCAGAGAATATAGTCTGTAGAGCCATTGCCCTTCTGTACTAGCTTGCTTTGGAGTTACCCTGCCCCACAATTAGTGAGGAGGACAAGTATAGAAAATAACAAATGGTTGCTTGTTCTCATATCCTGCGAAGCTGCTGCAACAGCATGTATCTGTGTAGCTGCACTTTGGGAAGTTCAAGATCTTTAGGAAAATTGAAATTTTACATTTTAAGAGAACAGATTATTCACCCAACCTTTTTAAACTGTCAGCTGTAAATTTAACTTGGATTATTGCTGATGAGTACCTATTGAAGCAGGTTGAATCTAATTCAAAGGATCTGTACCGCTTACAGGGTTTATTGCTAGTTGTTGATGTGGTTTCCTTGCCTTTTGGACCCTTGTTTTCTTGGGGAGCAGAAGTACTGTTTAGAACAGCCTGTTGTTCAACTGAGGAATTGCAGGTGGAAGCATTGCATACGGAAACTATCAATCCAAAGAGCAATCTGCTGCTGTATCATTTTTGTTCTTATGCAAGTGCATAGTATTAGAACATGGGGGAACAGCAATAGCAATACTTCATTATTTGATTTATAGCCTATTATTCCACTTACTAGAGTTTAGTGAGTGTAAGAGCTTTTCCCGGTAGCATCAGGAAGCCGTACAGCACTGACTGTTCAAGTGGTAGATAGCAGGGATTTTTTTAAAATAGATATTGAAAAAAATATTATTGAAAAAAAGAACCTGGGATTTTTGAAAAGGATGTAAACAAGCTAGGCACTCAGCACTCATTGAGAATTGAAAGGCCAGCATAAGAATTTGGCCAGCTAAGCGTCAGCATGCCTTAAAGGATGTTTAGGACTGTGGTGCCACAGTAAATAGCAGGTTGTTGCCAAAACATCATTTCCAGTCAGACAGGACAAGTAAATGAACAAAGATCAGAGCGCATCACCAGGCATTAGAATACCAAGTGCAGGGATGCAAATTGAGAGCCAGGGAGTTCAGCCATGCTAGCTGGGATGTGAACTGGTAGTTTTTTGATGTCAGCTTTTGTTTTCTTCCCAGGCAGATGTCTTCCTAGCCTTCTTGCCATCTTGCTTTTCAAGCTCAGTTTCTAGGTGTTACTGCCAAGATGCTCGAAACCATCCAAATTCAACCATGGTGGTTTGAACACGGTAAATTGGACCTGATAGCCACCAAGAGGAGTCTTAGGATATCTTGCTCATGTTGCTCATCCTAGGATATCGGTGCTTGATACTAACACTCCAGGGATTCAGTCTCACTTCTTCCTTGCTTTTTGCTTCATGATGTTTTTTGCATACCTTTGTAAAAAGGAAGAGATGTTTAGCTTAAAGCAGGCGTTTGTGCCGGAAAATACTGGTTATATGTAAAACAGGCCAGTTGTGCTGCGCAAATAACGGCTTCTCCTGCTTTATTACAGTATTGCCGGATGTAGATTGCTATGAAAATAGTCCATGCTTCAGTACCATGTGATTCTGTGTGAAATGGGTACAAGAAGATGTGTCTACATCACTTTTAGGGGCAATTTCTGCAATGGAGCAAGAGTTAAATGACCCCGAAGACCCTAATTACTTTCCTAGGATGTCCATAAACGGTCCTTTCCTGATATAGTTGATATGCATCACACTTGGAAGACATGTGCAATTTTGCATCATTTCTCCCCTTTATATTTTTTGGGGGGGATAAACAAAAGACATTATAAGAGCCCAGCATTCAAACTGTGCCCACTCCCCAATTTGTAACATCAGAAGAAAGGGAAAAGGAAGCTCAGCCATTTTGTCAAGGATTTCAACACATTTAATTTTTGACCTTTTAATTTTTTCCTCTTTAATGAATATCTGTCACTTTGGGATTTGAGCGGTCATCTGTGACTCTAGAGATGACAATCCTCTGATGTGGAAATCTTGGTGGTGTTAAAGTATCAGTGGTATTGCAAGTGGTGTCACAGAACCATGGTTTTGCTGACACGTTTCTTACGGTTTCAGTTCTTAGAGGTGGCAGGATGTGTTTTAGGAGATCACGGCAGATGGGATTTCTGGACAGCATAAACTGTCTAGCTACTCCCTTTTCTACTGCCCTTGACAGAGGTCCCCAGTCGTATACACACCTGCTAGTTTACACTAGACAGGTGATTTCACTCATTTACTAGAGCAGACTTAGCTATTGTAATGTTTTGTAGTACAAGTTTAGAAATTAGCTTGGTGTTATTCCATTTGAATTATATGATGCCATTTTGGGGACTTAAGTAGTAACTGAAAGTGATTCCACTGAAGTTTTATATGCTGAAAAACATCTATGCATTTCTTTAGTGAGCAGGGAGACAAGAACAAAAAAATTGGCAGGTGGAGAAGCGGAAATCCTTCTGCCAGCTACACAGACTGCCAGCTTCTTCTGGTATTTCCCATGATCCTGCCAGTCACTGCTTCCTCTTGTTGTATGTGCCACCTCAGACCTCTCTCTCCTGTGTGGGGCAGCTGAGCTATGGCTGTGCCCTTTGTTAATCCCTATAGATAGAGACTGCCAATCATGAGCACCACTTTCCTCCTGCCCTTTCTACAGGTCTGAGTAAAGCTCTGATGTGTATTTATTATGCTAGAGCTCTTTGCAACCCATGACATTACTCCTAGTGATTACATGGGACCTTGCATTTGTGAGGCAAGCTATAAGACCATGACCTCTTTCCTACTCCCACTGAAACGGAGTCCATTTGTTGCTGTGTAGAAGACGACCTATTTAAAAGGCTGGTTTCTGTTTGAATTTGAGTCACTTACAGATATGGTCTGTTGTATTGAAAGTAGCTCAGGTGCTGCAGATGCTTTGGAGTGTGTTAGTCTGTGGGCTTTTAATGCATATTTTCCCTTCCATTATTATGTAAAAGATATCCTCCTGCCCACCTGCCTTCCCACACAGAGGAAACTGGCCACTCAATGAGCATAATAGATTGACTGAAAGTGTTACCCACCTCCAAAAGTCATTTTCAGTTATCGTATTTTGAAGTCTTGTTGAAAGTTGGGTAAAAAGCCCCCAAAAGCTTTTTTTTTCAGTTTGTTCTCTTTGCTAGGCCCCACCACGACAACAAAAACTGTCTTTCTCCTCCCCTTCAGTCAAAATAAAAACCATCCCAGACCTGCCCTAACCAGAAGTTGTTACGTTTCCTCTCGCTGTAAGAAGTGACACATTGTCTTTGAATATCCTGTCCACTCATGTTTTACCCTCCATCTGAAAGATGGGTCTGCCAGCAGCTCAATACACCTCTAATTCCTTGTAAGCACATGAGAGAAATAAAAAAAAGTTAATTAAAAATACTGTTTAATAGTTAAAATACTACACAGCAGTCCCCAGCCAGTACCTCCTGCAGCTGTAGGCTATGGAGGGCTTGTATCAGCAGAAACCAGGTTAGAACCACATCAACATCTGAGACCTTTCTGCATCAGATCTAATGGTAGGACCATCCCCAGACGCAGTATTTAGCCACTTCCTGCTTTTACACCAAAGCTGCTGCTGAGGCTAGCGTAGTGTTTGCTGTAAATTCTGCAATTTCTGCCTGCAGATTGACACCTCAGGAAGGTCCTCAACAGTCATGAAGACATTCGTCTCAATAACCTTTCCATGAGTGTAACGTCTTTTCCATGGGCTGCTCTGCTGTCAAGGAAGATTTCTAATTTAATGTCCACTATTTATTGTGTCCCTGGTGAGGTCAGGCAAAGAGACTGAACTGTGTGCTGTGATCTTCCATTTGAACTAAGAACATATGAACGAAAATATATTTGTACCAATTTATATTCTGTTTTGTTACTACTTTTGTGTAATTGTAAAAAAAAAAAAGTATTTTCCTTCTACTATCAAGACCTTAAGTCAATCTTTTTAATTTCAAGGTTATTTTCAAAGTAGTAGAATTGCATTTGTTCCTGAAACAACACTGTACATTGTGTTCATGTACAATTTAGTTTATTCTCCCCTTATTTCTCTGTCGCAATGTAAAAGGGACTGTAGTCTTGCTTTGTGAGTTGTTTCCAAGAGACTCATCTCTGAATTCAGTGGTACATGGAAGCCTGAAGGACCCTTTTGGGGCCAGAAGAAGTGGTGTAAGTAAGAGCCAGAGCAATGTCAACCTGAAAGAGCACTTTGGGCTTACATAGCTTTGGGGCACTGAGCAATGATGGACAGGACAGGAGTCCATTTGTCATTCTGCATGAGTCACATAGGCCTGAATCTGAGGACTTGCAATAGCAAGCAAAAACACACAGCACTTTTTAAACCTCAGTCTGAAATCATAACACAGAGTGCTTCCTCTCTTATGAATGACAACAGAAGCATATACTTTCCTTGCCGTTTCACCTGTCTGGCTTACTGAAATAGCAAGCTGATGCTAGCAGACTTGTTTCTTGCTATGTGCTTATACGGTACTTTGTACAGTGAGGCTCTGTTTTGGACACTGCTACTGTAAGCAGCTAAGAAATATCTACTTGGTCAGACCGGTGATGAATCCATCCAACCCCGTATCCTGTCTCCAGCAGTGGCATTAGGAGATTCTGTTTAGAAGAGCAAACAAACTTGACTGCTATCTGAGGTCCGTTCCCAGCATCCACAGTCATCGATTAGGGATGTTATAGATTCATCTCTGCCTTTTCCCTGTTTATGGACACGTTGTCCATGAATTTGTCTATGCTCTTTTTGGAACTCCTCATACTGTTTGCCTTTAAAACCTGCCGTGACTACATATTCCACAAGTTCATTGCCTGCTACGTAAGAAAGCACTTTATTGTGTCTGTTAAACCAATTTCTTATTAGTGTTAGTGATCCCTACTTCTAGGTGGGATTTAGTGAAAAAGTTTTTCATTCATCTTATCTCCAGGTAGCCTTCTCCTCTATTAATTGAAAAGTCTCAGCTTTTTAAGTCTCCCCTGGTAAGAGAGCTGCACCATCATCCATATCATTTTAGCTACCCTTGTCAGTACCTTCCCTCAGTCCATTATGTCCCTCTTGCAATGCTGAGAGCAGAGTGGCATGCATTAGTCAGGATGTGGGTGCACCTGGGTTTCACTCATTGGCAAAATGATGGTCTCTGCATTCTTCTCAACACCCTTCCTTATGATGCTCAACAATTTGATGCCTCTTTTGGCTGACACTGCACACGGAGCTGATGAATGAAACTGTGAATAACTAATGAGAATATACTATTGTGATCAAGGCTGGCTGTGGTATGCAGTTAAATATAGCCACGCTGATTTTATTGGTTTTTTTTGAAACCATATTTAATTGCCAGCCTCACTGAAAGGCAAATAATATCAGCCAGGGCAACTGATCCATATTGGACAGCTTTGGATCACTCTACTTTTGCAGTCTCCCTTTTCTCTCTGCCCAGAGCATTAGTAGTATACCTTACTGTATAAACTAGAGCACCCATAAGTAATATGCCTGCACATTCTTCCTGAATTTGTGTGCAAGTGCCCAAGGCGACTTTCAAACTCAGGTCTCCTGTTCAAAAACTTGATTATAAGGATGAGGAACCACTTCTCTCTGACGCTTTCTTTTGAAGAGGTTTTATGACTCAGATGCACAAATTAACTTCCAGATGAAAGTATAGTAGAAGCTTTAGCCCAGGAGCAACACCTACCCAGTTTTATAATCCTGTCACACACACAGCTTTAATAGAAGCCTGTAGAATAAACAAAACTTACCTATAGAAACAATTAGGTGACACCAGTTGTAATTCAGGGAATTTCCAGCAGATTAGTGACAAGCTGTGAAGAGCCTGTGGCCTGAAATGCAACCTTGAGCCTCTAATTCCTAGGAAATTATTTGTGTTGTGATGGTTATTGCTGCTGAACAATTAACACCTGGAAGACTTTAAAAAATTTGGCTTTTAATTTCTCTTTTCCATTTTCAGCATGTGAAGTCTCTCATTCTGGCATGAATCACAGCTCTTTGCCATCCAGCTCTTCCCTGAGGTCTGCATGGCTAGCAGTCAACCAGAACATGCTATAAAGAGCAGAGGCATTGATCCAAGGAAGCAATCAGGTACATGTGTGATTCTTTCTCCACAGAGCTCTCAAAATCTAATCAGGAAAGCTTTTTTGGAACATTCATCCCAGAATTTTAAACAATCTGGGGAGGCAAACATTTCATCAGAATCTGTATGTACAAAAAAAAGTTTGATTGCTACCAGTTTTATTTTTTCAATGAATCAAATGGAAATCCCACTTCCATTTTACGTTACAAAATAATTACACTTTTGGTTCCCTATGTTTCTTATCACTTTTTTTTTCTTTTTGTTGTCATCTTCGGCATATCTGAGCCTGTTCAAAGGTCTATGAATCTTGGTAACTGACTCCTTCAGTGCAGACAGAGCTGAATCAGTCCCTGATTGTGTACTACTTGCACCCAAGAAATGTCTCTGGAAAAGAGTTAATTTTTTCCTTGCGGTCTGGTAACAATCAGTCATAGATGTACCCTGAAACATTAACAAACCTCCTGTGCTCTCTTTGTGCCAGTTTAGCCTACTGTGTCAGAAATCCTGTTGATGACTAGCACTAGTTATGGTTATAATTGAAGATATGCATTAAGGTAATTTTAATCTACAGTCTAGAAATACTCTGCTTAGATATCTCTACAAACAAATTTAATACAGTCCTCTACTATTTTGGGTGCTGCAGAAATGAGACTGTCTCCCAGAACTTTATAAGGCCTCCTGGTTCAGGTACTTGACATACGGGTAGTTGTGAGGATTCATCCACAAATGTTACATGAGAAAGTAATTAATCACAGATTCCATTTAGATTGTATGTGAAAAGCCCCACCAGCTATTAGCTTCTCCGCCAGTTTAGTTTCCTGTATTACTGATGTAGTTGCCCAGTTGCTCTCTGGAGCACAGAATTAACATAGCCTAAGAAATACAGTGCCCCTTTGCGTCTAAGTTGGGTTCTGTGCCCTATTAAGGAAAGAAGAATGAGTGAACTTGAGAGTCCAGGGACATGTGGAGACTACGGATAGTAACATCAACTTGAAGATACTTATAAATTTGCATAGGTCAGAATCCCACTTCTTGCTGTCTCAGTGCATTTTTTTTTTTAATTTCCTCCCTCAGGGCTGGCTGCCATTACTGCTTAAATCAGTGGAGAGATTCCCACTGAATTTCAGGGGTAACTGGATTAGTTACTATGTCATCATACTGGAAAGGCATGCAATTAAAAAAGCCATGTTGTTCTCACTGAATTGGAGCTAAGGATGGCCAAGTGTGATTGCTCAAGTACAGCTGTGCAGCATAGCCCTCATCTGCCACTATGAAGGCGGTTGATTGCATTTTAGATGCCAGGGAAACCTGGCCTGGCCAGAAGCTGCAGTTTGGCAACTCAGACCCAGCGGGGCTCTGCTTGGGTCCAGGGAGCTGCAACAAGGAATATTTTTTTTAAGTCAGAGCTGTAGTTTCCAAATGGTAGGGTTTGATCTGCAAAAGTTGTCTCAGTATTACAACTTCACTGCAGCTGGTGAAAATTCTGGCAGGTGTGTGGTTTACCAGGAAGAATCTTCAGCTGGAAAATAATTCTCAGGTGCTTTGCACTGAATGAAAGTGTAGAAAAGGTGGCTTTATTAATGTTTTTTTGTATAGTGTTTATTTCCTTATTTGGATGCACCCTAACAATTTTAAAGTAGTTTTCTGAAGTAATTCCCTATTTCCCACAAATCCTACTGATATGAAGGGATGTCTCCACATTGTTTATCTGGCTCCAACTGTAAGTCTCAGCCTCCCAAACAGTAAGGTATGCACATGCCCTTACTCTTGTGAGTCTTCCCAGGAACTCCTGTGGAAATAGCTGCTTCCCTAATGCCATGCATATGTTTTGAGGGCTCAGGAAAGAGGGAAATTACAAACATGTGAGCTCAAAACTTTTGAGAAAATGAAGACTGCCAGTGTTTCCATAATTAAAGATATGCTATGTAAACTGACCCTGTCTCTCTTTTTCCCTTACCCAAGATGAATGATGTGAAACAGTGCATTAAGCCTGAGAAGTAAGTTAAGGTTATAAAAGTGATTGCGTTTGATGATGTCATGTCCTTTTTGATGACATGGATAAAATGTCCAAACCACTGCCTGGAAAGGGACAGGGGTTTTGGGGGGCACTGCCTGGGAGTGATGAATGGTGCAATAAGCAGAGCCACTCAATGCGGCAAAACCACGATCCCCTCCTCCGGCCTCCACAGCCCCTTACACCCGCCGAGGCCCCCAGGGGCCATGTGGGGCCGTGGCCGGCGGAAGGGAGGGCGGTAGAGGCCCCCGCGGCCCGGGTTATCTTCGCTTTACCACCGACCCTTCACTGCGTACCGCCCGGCCCCGAGCGCCATCGACGGGACGGGGCGGGCGGCGGGGCGTACCCCGCAGCGCCGCTTCCTCCGGGGGTGCGCGGCGCGGCCGGGAAACTTTCGGAGGGAGCCACTTCCTCGCCCGGCCCGGCGGGGAAGGGAGGGGAGGGGGGAGATGTCAGATGCCGGGAGGGAGGGGTGAAGGCGGGGAAGCGCCAGCCACAACCCCCCCCCGCCACCCGCTGCAAGACGGCCATTTAAGCCCTGGGCGAGGGGCTGGCGGGAGCGGCGGTGATGAGCCGCAGCGGAGAGAGGTGATCGGCCTGGCTGTCCTGCTCGCCCCCGCGCTCCGCCCCGCTTAGGGCTTCCCCCGCGGCGGCTCCAGCCACCCGCCTTTCCAGTCAGGGAGCGCTAGAGGGAGCGGCGGGAGGCTGAGGCGCCGCCGCTGCCGCCGCCTGTGAGGGCGGCGAAGGGGTGGGACGCCGGGCGGTGCGGGGCGCGCAGCCCGGCCATGTCTCCGGGGGAGGCGGCGTCGGGCTGAGCGGCCGTGCGCGCAGCGGGGAGCGCTCTCCGCCACCATGAGGCGGCTGCTGCTGCCCCTACCCCTGCCTTGCCTGCTGCTGCCGCTGCTGCTGTCGGCCAAGGTGAGACCGCGTCGCGGGGGACGGAGCCGGGCGCGGGAGGTGGGGGGTCCGCCGCGGCCGTCGGCCGCCGCACCTGCCCCCGCTGGGAGCTGCCCGGGTGGCGGTGGCCCCCTCCGCTCCCTGGGGAGGCGTGCGGCCGGCGGGGCAGGTGTGTGGCCGGCGCTCGGGCTTTGTCCCGCAGTGGCTCTGCCGGTGCCGCCCGCAGAGGGAAGGGGAGGCTGAGGGGGGCCGCGGCGTGGCCCGGCGGAGGCTGCGCTCACCTGGGACAGGATCGCCGCGGCCTCGGCCTCCCCGCGGCGCCCTCCGCCTGCCCTCCGGGGGTCTGAGCCCCGCCCGGCCGCAGCGTGGGGGGGCGACCGCTGGCCGGTACCGGCGGGGATGTGGTGGGGGTGCGAGCCGGTGGTACAGCCGCGTGGCTCCTTTCGGGGCATGAGGCTGCCCCGGTTGTTTACCTCGCTAAAAGCTGCCTTAGGTAGAGCAGGGACGGCTCCTGTCTCCCCACTGAGTATTGTAGCCTGCCCTCGTCGTGTCGCTGCTGGTTAATTAGTAATATGTTATTTGCACATCGCCCGTGCTGGTAGTGCGCTTCACCCACTGGGTCGCAGCCTTCAGGAGCGGTGTGGCGTTTTCATGGGAAAATCCTGCCGTGGTGCGGAGAGAGCAGACCTGGCAGTGTAGGGCTTTAGGTCAACGGGAGGCCTTTGCCAACATACTTGTGTTTCAAGCCTTCCTCTGTGCCCAAGTGTATTGCAGGATGTTCTTCCAAGAACACCTTTCAGTGATGTAAGTCAGAATCACTTGCCAGGTGACACACTCATCACATGCTGGCATAGACTTTCACCCCATGCTTCTCTCAGCTGGTAGCTTCCTGTTGCTCCCGTAGGAGAGCTTCATGACTGCTGTGAACTTTAGTGTTTTGGGGCTTGATGAACTTTTGCTTCCAAACGTACTTGCTTGGCCTCCCTGCCTCAATGGTTTCTGCTACAGAAGCATCAATGTGTGTTGGTATGGACCAAGGTGCTTAGTAATCTGTGGTGACAGTTCTCCCTGGCCTATGTTTCAGTCCCACCCTGAGGGCTGCAGATCAGAACTATACCATTGACTTAGAGTTTTAACTGTTGTTTCCTTATCTTACATTGGCACCAGCTTGTGATTACAGCTAATGGCTATTGTACACCTTTGCTCCTCTTCGTTTTGTTTCTCATTCAGTTTGGGGTAACTTGCAGTGTTTTGTCATTCCATCTCTGATGTTGTACCAAGCCTAGGTTTAAAAATCTCTTCTGAATAAGAGTTAAGACTGACTTGGGAATCAAAGTACTCCAGTGTTTTGGAAAGGCTCAGGGCAGACCTGGATTGTCCCTGGGTATAGCCTTGCAGGCTCACCCAGGCAACAGGACCCTTGTATGGGCATGTGGCTTGCATTGACTTTTCTTCCTTGAAGCAGAGGAGCCTTTGTGTGAGGATCTGCCAGCCATGACCTCTATTGTTTGTAGTTTTTCTTCTCAAGCAGGGTATGAAATATCGTGATGTAATGATCTCCTTGTCCTCTAAGCCTGGCTCTTAATTGATGTCTAGTATGATAAATAATAAAAAAAAAAAAGTGGACTCTCTCCTCAATTACATATACTTATGCATTCGTCATCTTGGGGCCCAGTTGCGTACCCCACTGACTCCCTCTGAGACCCTCAAGTAGGTCCTGTCATCCCCTGATAGTATCAGAGGTCCCATCAATGTGTTACAGGACACAGGTCAGATCTGCAGATTTTGGTCTGGCTCGTAATTTTAGGTGGGAACTCCCCAGGTCATAGTGTCACGGTCTGAAAATTCAGAAGACTACAGTTTTTGACAGTGTCAGTTGTGACTTTAGGTGTACCTGTGAATGTGAAAGCACCGATGTAAGGAAGTCTCTGTTCACCAGATCTTTTAACTGGCGCTGGTCAATACCTTGCGGAGTTTTGAACATATAGGAGCACTTGTCAGATCTACAGAGAGAGCTGGAGGGATAGGCCTCTTAGGAGCTTTTTCCTTAGAGGAGCAGGACGTAAACAAAGTCCTTGCTGATGGTGTGATTCTCCAAATTGTCCACTCATTTGAAATCACTAAATTTCAGTGTGGCCACTTATGGCAAGTAGGGAGGATAATGTTTATATACCCATTAATGCCAGCAATAAGGATGCAGAATAAAGCCTTGCGCAGAGGGAATGCTTGCTCTAAGCACAATAGTCTTGTTGCTTGTTCCAAGTAGTGTTCACATGATCTTGCCCTCTAAAAATCAGGATGGTCTCCGATAGGGAACAGTTTTGCTCTTTGTGGTGGGTTCTTTGCGCAGGTTAAGGCAGATGTCAGAGTTGGCCAGTGTTGTTTGTGGTATAGCATGTGTGCAGGTATGGGGACATGGCTTGGGACTACCTGGTAAGGTATTTGGCTGGTATAAGAAGATGACAGCAGCTGACAAGACTGTCAGGCATGTGGCATGAACCAGACTTTATGCATTGTAAGAGTTAAGGCTGCTTGTCCACAGTCTCCCTGCTGGCCCATGAGACGAAAGGCAGCAAGTTGGGTGGAAGTGGTTCTCGGTTGGATCTAGTCTCCTTCTTGCCTTTCAGATGGCTCTGAGGTCGGTAAGGGGACAGTGTTCCTAACACAGACAGCATTGTTGGCCCAAACACGTGCAAGGGCTGGGAAGCATCCCGAGCTGTGGAACGGCTGTGTCATAGCAGCTCCTGCGTGGTGTGACAGGCATATGATCTTTCCGTGGCATCTTTTACTCAAGGATAAGCATCTTCCTAATTTTTTTAATGAATTACAACCCAGAGGGCAAGGTTGGAGTTGTAAAAAAAAAAAACAAACCTTGCTCTGTGTTTTTTATGGGACCTAGTGACTTGAAAATGATCGTATTAGTGATATGACAACATAACAGCTACTGCTCAAGAGCAATGGACTTTTAAGCTCCAGTGTTTGTGTGCTGGTTTTGGTGCTTGGAGTTATAAATGCCCTTTTTGTGGACCTAATAGCTTGTTCTTATAGCTTGTTCCACGTACAGAATTCCTACTGAACCTGTGTGAGTCGATTATATAGGATTATGACTTAATTACTGATATGAATTTCCAACTGAGGAGTTTAAATGAAGCATCATCATATCTAAAATGTGGGCTTGTCATGCATGTATGTTGCATGTCAGTTAATTTCTGCTATATATTATTGGTCATTGTTAATCATCCTTGTTGATTCTCCTCTTGTATGGTATTCTGTATTTTAGTTTGCAGAATTATTCTGGGTAATCTTTAGCACGTGAAAGAAAAATAAAGTTAAAAATAAGTACCATTTAACAAAAATACTTCACAAACACTTTGTGACATAGGTCTACATGTAGTTCATTTAGCACTTTTAAAAAGAATAAAGCCTGAGAAATGTGAGGCTTCTGTAAATATGGTTCTGGAGTAAAACCTTTAATGAGCACCATTAGAAACACAGCTCTGGGCATCACTGATGTGGAGACCTGAGCAGGCCTGGACTTATGCAGCATAGACTAGAAAGGGAAGCTGTGGCTGTGGTTTGCTTGTGTCAGAGGGGCTTAGAAATATACTTCTCATCTGTCTGGACAAGTTATTTTTCTCTGGTGACTGAGAGTTGGTGCTGAAATGCAAAGGCTTTCATTTTTGTTTGAAACTGCAACACAGGTTAATTTCATGTGCTTCTTTATGTTCGTTACAAGAACACACAACATGAGCACCTTCTGCAGTACTCAATAGATGCTTTGTTTTCCATGTGGCATGGATGTGCGTGGCGCTTCCTTAGCTGCATAGGCTGACTGCACATTGCAGCACATTCAGATGGTTTCCAGTACTTTGATTTTAGTCTCCAGTCAGCAATGCACAACAAAATATCTTCTTCTGCACGTTCGAGATCAGAATTCAGGCCCACAGTGGAAATGTTGTCTGTGCAAACAGCCACGCTATTATTAGTACTTCCTCAATTATGTGAGCTACATGCAAGTCTTTGTTGAGGATTTTCATGGCATGTAAATTTTTTTGGTTGGAGTTTCTAAATATGAGAGAGAGAAATTGCTACTGTTTTAAAAATCTTTGGTAGGGCATAATCCAATCCTAATTGTGTAGGGCATAATCCATATAATTTTAATTTATGCATTTCCTTCTTCCTACTAGAATTACAGTGCATCACAGGACGAGCATTTCAGCAACGTTAGAGAGTGGGTGGGAACGGGGAATTTGATGTTTGTAGGTATGAAGCCTGTATCATGTTGTTTGTTTGGTTTTTTTTTTCTGCTTGCTTGCTTGAAAGAAGATTCCCGATATGAGTAAAGGAGAGAAAGGCTATTAAAATAGTCAGTGGCTGCACATCTGGTTGTTAGCCTGATGTGAATGCTTTTAGTTAGACTCCAAAATTTGAATGTAAATAGTACCTTGAACATCATAAAAGGTTGCTGGAATTGTAGGAGGAGTTAGGTGAATTTTCTCTAGCAGAGAGGGCCTGCTCCTATGTAGGAAGGGGAGAGTGAGAGAGAACCTTGCCTTAAATGGAGCCATTAGTAGGAAACTAATTTTCAGCAGGACATGACTGTGCAGGGGAGGACTTCTAATTGTGGGGAAAAAGACATCTAAGTGTAGGTGAGCATGTGCTAATATGAAACGTTAGAAAGCAGTGCGTGGGGGGAAAGAGTGATCAGGCATGTGCAGGAAGAGAAGAACAAAACAGATGCACTGCTCTGGAAGGCTGCACCAAGGGTTTTCTCTAAGTGCTTTCCAGCTGTTCCCAAATGTATCTGCACATTAACAGGCCTCCTGGGGCTATTAATCCAAAATTCCAGGAGAAAATCCAAGATTAAGTGGGAAAGGTATTTCTGTAATCCAGCAAAGAATGGACACATACATGTGGTCCAGCCAGAGCTGGATCGATAAACTTGTGGCCTTGTTTGATTATCTTCTATGCCATTCGTGGGCATTCTGTGGAAAAGGCAGGACAACACAGAGTAATGTCCTTATCTTTCTGTAAATGTTGCTGGTATGTGGGACATCACTGAATGTACTTAAGGTTATTTTCCTACCATCACCAGGAAATTAGAAGAATCCCTTGGTATTAGGAACCACACAGTCCAACTGTCACTCTTTTCCCTCTTGTGATTTATCTGAGACACCTAGGGCCACGTATTAAAGCCTCTTTCTCCACCTGTAGAAGTGTAATGGGAGAAAAGGAGACTGTGCTTTTAACTGCACAGATGTTTTTAACAGAATAGAGGAAACGCCACCTACACCTCTGTAAACAGAGGAAGGAAAGATGTTGGAGTCTGCTGTGGTACCAGACCTGTGCGGTCTGTAACTGATCTTGGCTCTGCATGGCGCTCCAAACTTAGTTGGTATGTGCAGGGAAGAGGGCAAAGGCCTGTGTTTGGCTCGAGTCCTACTTTAGGGAGGGAGAAGGGACCACTGGAGGGATTACCTTTAAGCTCTCCTAGCCAATGCCTAGAAATCCCTTTCTCTCCAGTGCTGCACATCTGCTTGTTTATGGTTTCCTCTTCCTATTCTTCTTGTACCTCCTGTTTGTTTGGTATGCTTCTGACTTTTCTCATTGTTTTGTACAGTTTTAACCAAACTAAACGATTAAAAGAAATAACTAGTATGTCATGGGCAAGTTCCTAATGCAAAGTTTTTGTTGAGTATTGCATCTGGGGTTCTAATTTAGGCTTTAGAATGTGG
Organism: Chroicocephalus ridibundus; assembly: GCF_963924245.1. Classification (NCBI taxonomy): domain Eukaryota; kingdom Metazoa; phylum Chordata; class Aves; order Charadriiformes; family Laridae; genus Chroicocephalus; species Chroicocephalus ridibundus. The sequence continues at coordinate 17,178,921 of NC_086287.1, forward strand.
GGGGGGTTTAAATGTTGGGTTGGGTGTTTTCTTTGTTGGAAAGACTTGGTGGTTTTCTGGTTGATTGGTTTGGTTTTGTGGCGTACAGGAGAATGCCATCTACATACTGTAGTACAGTTTTCTTGTTTACTGAAACAAGATTCAAGGGCCAGGGATTGAGTATAAAGAATTTGTGTGAACTTCACCCATATTTCCCCCATTGAAGGTAAGAAATTTCTGCTTCTGAGACTACCAAATCATCAAGTAAAGACTGGAACGTTGGGTCCAGAGCTTTATTGTAAATTCCAGTCTCTCTGTTGCAGCCTGGTAAGCAGATGAAGTGTCTTAGCATATCCATCTTGGAGGCTGTGGGTGTTCTAAAAAAGGGTGAGGGTGACATCTGGTCCTGTCTCCTTCAGTGGGTCTCATCCCTGTCACAGCCCAGGTGAGAGGAGGGACTTAAGTGCCTGGGAGCTTTTCCTTGTTAGGATTTTATAGTTTGTATCTAAAACACAGCTAGCTCTGTGATTAGGTGTATTCTCAGATTAATTCCTTACTCCCTTTTGGCAATATTTTGGTAGGGTTTTTTGTCTGACAGTTTGGAAGGATTTGGGTTGAACCTAGCCTGAATAGGAGTGCTCCCTAAAGAGGGGTTATTTGTGCAAACCAGCTCAGCCTGTCCCTGGTCATTGGGGGATCAAAGTTTGACATGTTTTGACAGTTTTAAATGCCTATTTAAAAGTCTCTACTTTTACTATTTCAGTGGGATTTTTTCTTTTATAGGATGTATCGAGATGAATCATTCATGGTTTTAGGACATCTTGGTAGATGAGTGTTAAGATAGGGGACTCTGAAGACTCCTAGAAAAGGTTATGATGTTATGCATCTTACGGTGTTTGCTAAAGGTTTGTCTCTGCAGTGGGAGATGACTCTGGAGGCTGTTTTCTCAAAGGAATGCTGGTGACTTTTGTTTCATTCCCTATTGTGGTGGAGCTTAGACTGAGCTTCCACTATTTCCTCTTGTGCACTTGGTTTCTGTTAAGTCAGAGCATTTTTAATAAGCTTCCTTGTTTATTTTCATATACACACATGAACAGGTCACTGCTGGCAAGTCTGTTTCTACATATCTGCTTTTGAGTCCTCATTTGCAAATTACAATTTCTACCAACTCTGTCCCTGGAAATAAGGAGAGAGCCATGCAAAGGGCAGGTGGGTGCCCAACCGGAAGGTTGGCTTGGGAGCTCTGTGTTGCCTCACGAGACAGGAGGGTGCTGCAAAGGATGAGGCAGCAGGCCATGGTCAGAGAAGGGTGCAGCTTCGTTTTGGGGCAGGCCAGCCTACATAAGAAGCGAAGCATGGGACCATTTGTAATATGACACAGTGAAAGTGAAAGCTTCCTGCTGCCTCCCCCTAGTGCTTTTTGTTCTTGCAATGTCAATAGTCCTGCAGATAAATGGAGGTTGCTGCTTCTTGCTGCCTGACATGCCCAGGGTTTCCTCATGCCCAAAGTGGCTCAGCCAACTGATTCACAGGGTGTTTCCTTGAAACTTTGAACTTAATTTTGCCAAAGATGTCATGATACGGAGGGGCAAAGGGGAAAAATTATGAGAGTTCGTTTAGTTAGCTTCATCTGGCTGCAGCCTGTATCAGCTCCAGGATAGACAACTTGTTAGTTACTGTCTGAATTCATAGTAAGAGGGATCACACCTTTTGTCTTTATTTGTCTAAACTTGCTCTGCTACTTGTGCAAGGTGGCTGATGCGTTTTGAAGCGGAAAGGGCAGAGAGGATGCTAGAGTGGTAAATAGTGTCTAGCTGAAAATAGAAGGTGGTTCTGCCACCAGCAACATCTGAAATGGGAAGACTAGCCCTAATTGGAAATGGGACCAGTTTTCTGTGCTGGCAGGGATTTGGGGCAAATGACCTCTCTCTGAGATGAAGTTGTAGCTTTGGCTGAGAAAGAGAAGCACTTCTACCATTACTGTCTGGGATACAGGTGAAAGAAATGCATGTTAGTAGTTTCAGCATAGCAGAAACTAGCAGTGTGGAAACATCGAAAGAGATTGACTCAGCCTTGCCAGTGGTTTTATTACAATATTAGGCATGCCATGGTTTCAGTGTACTTCTTAAACATCAAAATGTGACTTGTTATGAACATCAGTGTGAAGGGAAAAAATGGGTGCCTGTGACTGGCATCAAATTTACATATGCAAAATTGTATTGTGTTAATAAGGGAGTTTAGGGGTTTCTTCCTTTTGTGATCATGCTCAGTTGCTTTCTCTGATTCTGCAGGAACTTCATATACTTATAAATGTCTCAAACCGAAGGTGAAATAAAATGAATGATGGTAAATCAGTAGAGTCCTTTTAAGTAATTAAATTTTGTTTCCTTTAATTATTTTTCCCCATTGAAAGCAGATATGGGAATTCTGATGTCTTCTTGAGGCTGCACATATTATAATGACCCATTTATAACTGAATTTGGATTTGAGGACTTGACAGCTCATAGCTTTCCTGCTACATGAATTGTGCTTTCTAAATTCTAGTATTCTTTCAGTCTCCTTTCAGGATCAGCCACTACTTCTGCTAATAATAGGCTGGAGTTCAATACCAATAAAAATGTACTTGTTCTGGTGTAATTCCGATGCAGTTTTTTTGCAAAGTAGGCTGTGCCTGGTTAACTGAGGTTTTTGATGGTTTCACTTTCTATGGATTCATACTTTTCTTTTTTTGTAAAGGAGAAATACAACAAAACTGGAAAAAAAAAAAGCTTTTTTTCTGGGGAAGTTCATTATCTCTGGTTCAGTTTGCGTAATTTTTTGAGGGGAATTTACCTCTAGGGTCTAGTTCCGTGCAGCTGGGCACGAGAGAGAAATAAGCAGCCCAGCTCTGAGGTCAGGATCTGGCCTTTTTAGCTGGCGTACTGTGGACAACACAGTCAGAGGCCTGGTACTTTAAACTTAGAGTTTCCAGTAGATGTTGTATCTGACAGCTGAAGAAAGGGGACTGACATACTCTCAAATGGGATAAATGGGCAGCATTACTATCTGCAGAATGAAAATATTCTCATTTTCTTTTTTGAGTATCTCTCTGCAATTCAAAATCCTATTTTTCTGGAAATATTTCTGAGATGGAGGGAAAAAAAAAGGGGACATTTTTGTGAAAGTTTGGTTTGCCTTTTTTTTAAGTGACTAATAGACTTAACAGTTACTCTTTCTAATGAACCTTGTACTAGTTTTAAGACTCTTCTTCCAACCAACTGAAGAAATGCACTTTATTGGTACTATTGAGTTGAATGTGTTCACCTGAATGATCAATGATAAATTAAATGTATTGCTGCATCCCTGTTAAAATAGTTGAAACTGTCTCTTAAGTACATGCAAAGCATTGGTAGATATTGGTATTGTGAATGTGTTAAGTGAAATCCCATTTTAAGACGTAATTATGGGAAAGGACAAGGCTGTAAGATCTGGAATTAGATCTGTTGGCCCTTTGTCCTTTAATCTCTGTAACAATGCAGGTAATTGTATGTATATAATAAATCTCAACAATACTCTCCTTTGTCCCTATTAAAGGAAACTTTCCTTTGTAACTTAGAAGGACTTGCATTTGGAGATGTTAAAATTTCTAGGAGATACTTAGAAATAAAAAAGCTAGCCAGCTAACAGAAGCAAATTTAAAAAAAAACCAAAACATTTCTTTTATATGTTTGGAAACAGACATCTTTTCCAGCTTAACAGTTACAGATGAAATATTGTTAAAAGTGTTTATCTGTTTCTTCATAAGATAAGACTTTAATGGCCAATGTCCTCCAGCACCATGTCAGTGTATTTTTATCTTCTTGTTGTCTCTTTCTCCAGCTGTAGTGATTTTTCATTATTGCTGAAAGGTAGTTGATCTAAAATATTAATCTCTCGACACAAGGTATTTTTTTATGTGGATTTGAGACTATGTAGTCAAAGTGAAATTTCTCCTGTGCTTTTATTGTGTGTGCGGAATTCCTCTGTGACATTGTAATTTCTGATCTCTGCTATACACTTGTAGTCAAAGATTCACTTTAAAGAAGCTGAAAATTAACTCTTTATATTCATGAAATTGAAAGCTTAAAGTGCTTGAAAAAAACAGCTATATCCTTAACTAACTTTATAATCATATAACCTGCTTTTAAAAAAAAAGATAAAAAAATCCCCCCCCAATCAGGCATTATATGCTTTTCATGATTAAAGCATGTAATTAGTTTATTGTACTCTGTATTGAGCAAACTTTTTCTTTTTCCTTCTTGACTGCAATATTTTGGAGAGTACTGACACTGCTAGTGAGAGTATACGTGTGGAGCTCTAGCCAGCAGCAAATATTTGCAGGTGGATGCAATATCTGGAACAGCCTTAAGCGGTACTCATTTCCCACTACTACAAGACAGACCTACGGTATGTGGTTTAACTGGTATTTAACCATTGTGTTCCGACTCAGTCTTCATACTTTTAAATGTATCTGTTCAACTATTTCCTGGTTCATTGTGATAAGCATAATGCTGCAGAAGTAATGAGCAGAAGGCCAGAGCTGCTATTTATTTACTTGCAGAGTGTACTTTTCCCTTTTTTCCACCCCAGCTATCTCCTGGTAATGGAGCCTAGTTCTCTTTATGGTGCAGTTGGTTAGGACTTCATTTAAGAGGTGTAAATAAAATAACAAAACAAAAAAAAAACCCACTTCTTTTCATTTACTTGCACTGTTTTGTGTTTTGACTTGCGGGAAGGGACTGCTGTTTCTCCAGCAGCAGTTCTGTGTGGTTCACAGAGCAGCTCCCCCTCCATCCTAGCACACACATTGGCTGCTTGCTGTGCTGTTACCAGACAGAAGGTCTTTTCTGACAACCTTCACTGTGCCCCATACGTTATGCTTATGTGCAACATTCTGTGCAGTGCATTTATGATTTGGTTTATAAGCAGTGTGTGCGGTGATTCTTCCTGTGCCTAAGTTTGAGGCTTTTCACGACAACTGACACAGTTGCTGCTACTTATTTATTTTCTTGCTCCTCTTCAAGGTAAGAAGAATAATAAGTTGCAATGCCCAACTCTGACAAATACCAGTTGCTACTGATGACAGAGGAGTCCCCTGCCCTCCTGTTGCTGCGAATTGGCTACCTTAGCTGCTTCTGCTCTCTTCTGAATGATTTCTTTTTTGGGGAAAAAAGGGGATATGAAAAAGAAAACGGATATCTCATGTGCAGATGTTTATTCAGAGTCATTGCTACATTGTCACAACAGTCTTCATATCGCATCAAAACTCATTCCAGCTATGTTAATCTGAGATTTGCACTGAAGACTGCAAATCAGCTGAACAGTTTGTCTCCTATAGAAATGTGTGGAAAAGATAGGATGTAAGATACTGCCAAACTTCAGTTTCCCTTTTGAGCAAAGGCCTCTTACTTTTTGCTGTCCTGAAGTCCAGTGTTTCCAGAGCTATTGTCCAGGGAGGCTGTAGGGCATCTGAAATCCTGCTGGAGTTTTGAACATTCAGTTAATGACTGAGAATTTTTAGGGCTTGCAGTAGGTCATACTGTCAAGACGTGTCTGAGAACACAGGAGCTGGTCACCTGCTGCCCCTCATATCTTTTCTTCCCATTCTCCTCCCCCCTATTGCACCAGTTGTGTTGTGTGACCTGGAGGTTGTAAACGCCATGGGACGTTTTGCATTTGTACGTGACTATTACTAAGGAATCTTGATGGGGTTAGGACCTCTGGCAATGACTTCATAAAAGAAATCTTTCTTAGTTGCCAGGTGCATGTAAGAAGTCAACATAGTGCCCCACCACATCTGTCTCCACCAGGATTCACTTCTACTCACAAACTGTGTCAAAAATGAGAGCTGGAGGGGGCAAAAAAAGCTTCTCTCACACAACTTCCTGTATTTTCTGAATACAGTATTCCTTTTTGGTCATGAATGGGTTACAAATCGGACAAAAGCTGGGTTGTGGGGTCTTGTCCCTTTCTTCTCTAAGTGAATAGGTTAATTCTTGGTGGGTCTGTAGATAGGAAAGGCATTCCTTACATCAGACACAGATGGGGAAGGGTTTCTTGTGCTGCAAGATAGGCATTCACCTCTAGACAGAGGGCAGCCTGTGGTAAACCACTCAAGTGCTCAGGCAAAGGGGGTAGGAGTGTGACTGAGGCAGTACAAAACCTTGGCAGGCATTTAGCAGGACAGTGAATTTCATCCTGGATGCTCGTTGTGTCATGGAGCAAGTCCAAGTTGTGAAATACCTACTCTGAGCAAGTGGGAGCAGCGAGAAGGATTGGGATGCTAGGGAGCAAACTGTACCTCCGACCCTGTGAAGGGATAGTACATGGTGTGCAGATCCTGTTGAGAAATCAGGGCTAAAGAGAACATCCCTTATATTGAAATGGTGCAAAAATCAGCATGCTAGTAAAATATCCACTTTGTAAATGGCTACCATCAGGCTGTTCAAGCTGCAAACTGTGTGTACTGTACATAACTGAAACAAACCTGGTTGTTGCCTTTGCACAGCCAATGCTGCCTTTTGCTGAGGAAGAAAACCCACAATTTGTTTCTGGATGTCCCATAGTGCAGTGACTGGTCTTGTGGGCAGTCTGTGGTTTCTATGTATTGGGTGGTGTTTGGAAGACTCTAATTTGAGATGTTCCTATCCCTTCTTTAATGCAATGAAGGGAGCTAAACGAGAACCGTGTGTGGGTACAGCTGAGGAGGATATGGAAAAGCAAGCGTATGAGAGGTCAATTGAGTCTGGAGCATAAGCACTCTTTCGTCATGTCCATCTTTATGAAACCCAAAGGAAAGACAAGTTTCTAAAGAAAAGGAAGTAGGTTGCTGGGGGAGGATGATGAGTAAACACAGAATGTACATGAGGAAAAAGACTGCTACAGCCTACGTAAGTTAACAGCGCATATCAGCTGTTGAAGCAGTGCCCAAGTATGTGCTGTTTCATTACATAGAGCTGAACCATATTCATCTCTGAAATAAAACTGACCAGTCTGCCGTCTCCTTTTTAATTAGATCCTGTTGGGATGAGACATCCCTTCCTGAAATGAGAGAAAGGTAAAATTCCCCCCCTCACCCACAGACCTTTGCACACTTGACAGCTGTGATAATATGACACTATCCCCTGTAATTTGGATACTGCTTAAAAGTGACAGAAGGCATTTCTAGACAGCTAGTGTTGAACTTGCAGGCTCTTGCTACATGAGGTTACCAGCTGTATGCTGCTTACAATGAGGTGATGATAATTGGTGTCTGCTGATGGTCAAACCCATGATCATCTGAGAGCTTAAGGAGGAGCGAGCCTGTCTGAATCATCTACTGCACTACACAGTAGCAAAGCCTCCAGTCTCTACAGTTACTGCTACTGAGGGGAGGATGTCATAGGTATTACTGTTTGCTTATAAATATACTTCAGGGTATTACTCAAAGCTCCCTAGCCAAGAGTGGGGTTACCTTGCTGGTTGTGAAAATGCATAGGAAGGCAGTCTCTATTCTGAAATGCTTGAATGGGTGTTATTGTAAGCATGCACATGTGCAAACATGCAATTTGTATTTAGGGAACACTTTTACAGCTGCAAAATCCATCTCTGAAAAGCTAGGAGGTGTTGGAATTAAAGCTGTCCGTTTGACTTTAATCTGCCCCTTTTTGAAGGATGGAGGTAGGGCCCAGAGCACCCACCCTTTTCCCCCCCTCACCATGTTTAGCTGCCTTTGCTTAGTGCCAGCCCCCTTATTGGAGGGAGCTGTTGGAGAAGCTTCAACTCGTCCAGATGTGTTTTGTGATTAAGGTGGAGGATGTCTCTGCAGCTCCCCCTGTACAGCCTTGCCAAGAAGTGTGTTGCCCTGCTTTGATTTTGGAGTGGCTTTCAAGCTGAGGTGAGAGCCTGTACAGCTGGGTTGTGGGAGCATTGCAGCTGAGCGGGTGCCTGGTAAGGTGACCCACTGCATGCCGTGCTAATCTGTATCCTGTCCCTTAGGATCAGCTTCCTGGCTTGACCTTGCATCTACCTCATGAACACGACAAACATGGCTGGTGATCTTAACCGTAGGCTGAGCCTGGGTACCATCCATTGCAGGGCCTGCTGTACTCGGGTACCATGGCAATGCACACCTGCCTGGTAGAGCCTCCAGCTCTTCCTGTGCTATCCTGCTTAGCTCCCTGCTCCCCTTTCCCTGCCTTCTTTACATGTGTCTTCTAGTTATTTCACCTAATTTCCCCTCATCCTTTTTTTTTCCCCCAGTTTTCCTCTCCTTCCATGTGTAGGATGGTTAGGGTTGCTTACAGAGCATCTGTCAGTGCTTGATGTAGTTTAGTTGTTCTCTAAGTAGCTTTATGCCGCGTTTATTCCCCTCTGCTTCATTTCTGCAAAGGCTCCAGTAGGCCATTAGGACTTTTTATTTTGGTATCCCAAGTGTTTCTAATGTAAGTTTTTCACACCGATAGCAAAGGACTACCTTAGTGAGGGGAGGACTGAAGAGGTTAGGGGAAGTCCATTTCTTGCCAGAGCATAAGAAGGAAAAAAGGTCACTGGGGTGTTTAGTAATAGTACAGTGATGTGCTTTCCCTTGTTCTCATTTTCTCAGTGTTTTGAAGCATTTTGGCTGCAACATTTCACAACTTTGTAAATATATTTAGCCAGATGCTAGCACGTAGTCTTAAAAACTTCCCTCCAAATTGAAGCACTTGGGGTAAGTTATGAGCAAATGAAAAGGGGTCTTCTGTTAGGAAATCCCGGCCAGTGTTACATAACAACCTGTACTATTACTGTTCAGACTTCACATTTAACTAGTTGGCCTTGATTTTCAGAGCACTGGTGCCATCCTTTCATACAAAACCACTCTTCCTACTTCTCTCTCTTGTCTTGCTGCAGACGTTCATCCCCAGCCGAGCTCTGTGGTTTTGGATGCACAGTGTGCGTGGGCATCCTCAGTTATAGCAGTCACTGTGGCGATGCTTTGGTGAAATATCCAAGTGCACCTGAGAGGGGCTGCCCCGGCAGAGCTGTGCCACAGCCCTGTGTCACAACCTTTCCTCCCTAAATTCTCCCTTCTCTGGGCCAAATAATCCTGTTATAACTTACAGTATGTGAAAGCTCCACCCATTCTGTAAAATCTTTGAGCTTTATCACTGCAAGTGTGGACAGGCTTTCTCATAGCAATCTACCAGTTTCTAAATCAAATGCATCCAGTTTTCTTAAGTCATCTCTGTATCTTCGTAATTGCAATTTGTCAGTCATTTTGATTATAAATCCTTCCCTAATGGCCCCGTCTTTTACGCTGTTCCCTGTTATATATTATTTTAGAAAAATGGCTGTTTTCATATTTTAGCATTTTTACCAATATGAAACTTCAGAGTATGATTTCTCGTTTAAAAAGTCTATTTCTAAAATTCAGTCCTGTTCTTTACAACTTTCTCCCCCTTTCCTTTTCTGCCCACACCTCAAGTCAAATTTTAGGTATGTGGGTGGAATGGGTTTTAGTAATGTGAGAGAAATGGATAGTTACATGCAGTGATGATAGGGAGGAATAAATGCTTGTGTAGTATAGTGACGAAATACTGTTTGTTGCAGAACTTGGATTGTAATTGCACATGGTATACAGTGCAGCTTCCACCCAAATTTTCTGTCATGCTTGTCTTCATTTTTGCATATACATGTCACAGAATAATTTATTTTAATTTGTATTTATTTAGTTTGTCTAGGAGGAGTAGGGTGTTTTAATTGAAAGCAAAAATTCCTGTGAACCATATGCCATACTCTTCAGTCAGCTCTAATTAAATTTCATTTCCTCCCTGATTTCCAGTTGTTGCCCCTTTGTGTGTGTAAGTGAGAATTTATGCAGGAGATCCCCATCGTTGTTGTCATGTCATGGTCCTGTTTTATGATCTCAAAGTTCCCTCTGTGTTGATCAAACATGTTACCAAAGATTGTTATTACAAACACATTCTTTATATGGAAGGAGATTATGGTAGGTTAAATATTACTTCTGTAAGTCCTTTGGTCAGTATTTCAGAGTGATAATGAAGATCAATGTATTGAGCCCCCTGGGAAAGCTTCTGTTCATTAATGAGGAGAACAAGGCATGGGGGTCTGAAGTAACGCAGTGAACTGATGACATACAGCTTGGGCTTTCTGAATTTCAGTGCTGCTGTCTAATTGCAAGAGGACCCTACTCTTGCTTTCTCTTTCTGCCAGAAAGTCATGTTTAATACTAATCAGCTTTTGTATAACTATAAGATAATAGGGTACTTTTAGTAGCACTAGCTAGTTCAAGTATATACATATATGTGTGTGTATATCTATGTGACTGTGTATACACACACGCATATATACTTGTGAATGTAGAGCAGGAGAGAAGAAATGAACCTTTAGTGAGAAATATTTTATTTTGGTGTTTAGTTCTATTTGTTTAGTATCAAGTATTGTTTGAAAGAGGCTAAAGGAAAAGGAACTGTGTGTTGAGATAAGCAGTAGGAGAATAAAAAAAAAATACAGAGACATGTACTTGGCTTAAATGATGTCCAGACTTACTGTGATATTTTCCAGGCACTGGTATTTTCTTTTTTTATTAAGATTATAAACAGTTGATTTTTGTTGAGTCTACAAAATAACAAAAAAGAGCCACGATATTAACACATTTAACTCTTCCCAAAATATGCATTTGAGTGCATTGTTTTACTTGTCCTTTGTGCTTTAAAGAGGAGCCTTTTATAGCAGGTTTTAGCTTCTATGACTGATTAAGGAACCATTAGCTTGACAAATAACCATGTGATTAATTGCAGGGAAAAAAATTGGTGAATTGAATAGAGAAGTACTTGAATGCTTTCACCTTAGGCATTTGCAAGGAATTTTATCAGTGGAACATGCTAGTATTATTTCAGTGGCTCTTCTGTTTCTGTTAAATCAATCTGGACAGGATGTCTTTTCACAAGCATTTTGTGTACCCACATCTCTACGACTGGGGGGAAAAAATCAAGGGCTACTTCCAGCCCCAGCATCACTAGTGTTGATGTGGCTCCCTGGTAAACAGGGCTGGGGAACTGATGGGGACACTGTAGTGGTGTGTATTTGCAAGCGTGGGTTTGACGTGGGTGTTTATGAGCTCAGCAGTTCCTTGCTAGGCTGGTGCGTATCCGGTCCAGATCCTTCTCTGGTGTCAGGTTGATGTGTTGCAAGTACATCCAAGTGTGGGGATGGAAAGATGGGATGAGTTGCCTGGGGTTCAGCACCAGCACTGAAGGGGGTTTTCCTTGCCAAAGTGGAGCTCACTTTCCATCCAGCCCATCTGATGGGGAATTTGGATTTCTCTAATACCCAGGCTCTGCATGTTTGGGTCCCAGGGGCTAAGGCTGGTTATGTGTTGGCTCAACAAGGTGTCTTGTGCATTCAGGCTCCAGGAAAACCGTTCTCTGGAGCTTTTGGTCACATATCACTTTGTTATCTGGATGATAGCACTGTGAACTCTCCACTGCAAGTAAATGTCTCCTGGGGCAAAGAGGGAATTAAAAAAGTCTTGATGGGTCTTACACTTGCAATCAAGAATGTATTTTCCTATGAAAATACAATCCATGGAAATTTAAGTCACAGTCTGCTACAACATGGTAGAAAATGACTTATCTTGTACTGTTAGAGCTCCAAGAGGCTGGTTGTAAAGTCAGAATGTCTCCAGATATATAAATAATGTCCTATTATCTTATCATGGTCTAGGCATATGTTGCCTTCAAATACAAAAAAATACATAATATTGCTCATTTTAAAATCTTTCTTTTCAAAATGTGTGTGCCAAGAAGCAGTGTGCTGGGGAATAAGTTCAATTGTAACGGGAGGGATTTTTTTTTTATTATTACGAGAATTGTTTGTGAATGAGCAATGGAGATAGTGACCTACAGGGTTTACAAAATGTGGGAATCCGTCTGTCTAGCCAGCACTATAAATAAATGAGAAAGGCTTTTGAAAGGTTTTTGTCAGCTTGATATACATTATTTTGTTTCAGCAAGTCTCATTTGCTTCACAAACTTCGTTCTGTATGTGGTGCTATTTATAAACTGGGGTGGAGGAAGAGTCTCTGGGAGTGGGTGATTCACAGACACAAAATAGGGTCATAAACAATGTTGACACTGTGGCATAATCTGATAAAATCAGAAACTTGGACAAAGAGTGCAACCCTGTTCTTCACTGGGGCTCTTGTGTGGCAACTTTATCTCCTTTTCTACTGACCTTCTCTGACTTGCCAAAAATGCCATCTAGTTTCATTTTCACAGGGGCCTGACACTGAGTTGCCCCAGGTTAACCTAAGAACAGTGCTACAGCTCAGTTTTCTGCAGGGAGACTCTCGTGCCTGACACGTTTGAAGAGTATGCGTCACTGCTGGTTTTGTGGGATGTGGCAGGGGAGCATCCGAGGGCTTCCTGGTAGCTCAGTGGGTGTCTCCTCTGCACCCTGGCTGGGAGTGGCTGCAGAGAGCTTGTGTTCACAGCTGAAGGTGGATTAATGTTCGTATCACAGGCTGGGAGTTGGGGTGATGAGTTATGGATATGTGTTCCCTCCTGCCACCCCTTTTGTGGGCTCTGGGATTGGAAATAGGATGGAGGATTTGGCAAAATCTCCTGGGGCTTGCCTGTGACTATGCTGAGGGACAGAGAGCAGAGCAGACAGAAGCTGGTTTAGTATACTGAAGCGGTATTTTGAGTGTGTGTTCTTTCTGTATAGTTAGAGGTAGTTTAGTTACCTGCAGGAATAATATATGTGCTTCCTTGTGCTAAATAAACACTGACCAAGTCCAGGATTATTTAATGAAAGAGGAGGAAAAAGCAGAAGGGTTATGAAGAGGGAGGACGTAATTGTTACTGCTTCTATACAGCAGCACTTGGAGATGTTGTTTGAGCTGAACAAGATGTTATTTGAGCTGAACTTTTGAGGCACAGCGTACACTGTATGCGTGTACATTGTCTTCAAGGCCATTACAGTCTGTTGGAGAGGAAGTGATTTGTCAAGTTTACCCAAGCACTCCATTGCAGAGCTCATCCTGAAACTCAGGACTCATAAGCAGGCTAGTGTATCTGCAGAACTGTGGTATGTCCCAGTATGTCCAGCAAATAACCATTCAGTGAGTCATGTAGGAGAGGAATATGTGGAGAGATAAAGGACAAGACTGCAGCGCAGGAATGAAAGATGAAATTTGCCTGTGCCGGTGGATAGGGATCCCAAAGTGCTTCCTGCTCAGAAGCCTGTTAGAACAAAATCAGAAATATACTTCTGAGCATTCAATCCCCAATGGAGATGAAAAGCACATAGAGTTTAAAGGAAAAAAAGAAAAAACCAAACAAGCAAGCCCAACCAAATAAAAATACATAGACAAAAGTGTGCATCCACCATAGGCAGGAAAATCCTATCTTTTGCTTTCTCCTATTATGGGAGGGGTCATTGTTTCTTTTTCTAGTAAAAGAATCCTTTTTTAAAAATGTCTGTGGGAAAGGAGAATAGTCTGAATTGAGTCTTTGAGATGTTGTATTACAGAGAGTCACAGAAAATGTACTATGCAAATGACTATCTGCCTTATTAGATGCCTCAATAGAGTTCATTGTCTCAATATTGCTATTATTGGAGATGGATGGACACTACATGATTTTACCATCAAACTGAAAAACTTCAGTGTTACAGTCTCATTGCTAGGGTAATAACAGTGCACTGACTTAAAGGAGAGAATTGAATTAAAGGGGAGTGAAAGGTCCATTGCTCTGTCCATTTTAGTTTGTCTTTTTGCATCATTTCAGGGGTCACAACGGGAGGGTTGTGCTTCATGGTATTGGTTTTGTTCATCTTTCATTGCTAATTGAAAGTCCTTTTATGGGGAGAAATCCTCTAGCACCTGCTGTGATTTTGCTTGGTTGCAGTTGTAGGCATGCCGGTGTGGTTGGACAGTGGCGATGCTGGCATATTTCTCAGGTGGGTGCTAACCCTGTGCTTGGTGTCCTTGTGAAGGAGGAGCACCTACTCCTTTGCTCCCTGATGTCAGAATGGGCATCACTTGATGTGTTGAATCTGTCTACCTTACAGAATGGGAATTTTCAGATAAAACTTTGGCTCAGGGTCTGTGTGTCTGCTGTCTCTGTGGCCCCATGGTGATAGTAAGGATCCATCATTGAGTTTTCATCTAGGTTTGGGCTATATTGCTGTTGTCCATGGAAAGATGCATCTCTCCCAAGCAATTTTGGTTCTTCTAAACCTACCGTTTGCTTCATTTGCGTCTTGGTGGGGAGTGGAAAACAACCCAGTTTCTGTCTTATTTATTGTTTGGTTAATATGTGTGCAAGTTAATGACTAACTAGAAGTAGTACAGGCAAATCAGAAAACAGTAACCTTACCCAGTGTTTGCTTTTCTTTGACTTTTCAGTTGTGGAGTGTATGGGGAGGGACTATTACTTATTAAACAAAAGAAGTTCTCAAAAGCCCCCACCATTCACACCAAATAACCAACTGTCCCCCCTTAGTCTTTGAAAGTAGCTCCTGTCACGCAGTACTCTCTAATATGAGTTAATAACCAGGGATGGCAACAAGCCACAGAACAGCTCTCAACATACCTAACATACAGAAATAAGATTATTCTGAACTTGGAGGCTTTGTTTTGTATGCTTCATTCTTCTTCTAATTCTGTGACCTCTCTGTGTATCACCTTACGCTCATTTCCAAGGACAACGCAGCTGACTTCATGGCAGACAACCCTGATGTAAATGACAGCGAGAAGCCAGCTGGCTGAAATCAGAAGTCTGTGATGTGAACTTAGGCACTGCCCTGTCCTTTCCCATCCCCTCACCAGTGCTAGCGGTGGGGCTAGTGCTTCTTAACTCTCCTTCACTTCACCAGATCTGCATGTGTATACTGAAATCTGCAATCGTAGAGCTGGCTAAATCTGCTCCTTAGTTTTCTTTAAATATTAAGATACACTTTTTTCCTTGCACATCCTTATGAAGAAAAAACTAAATTGCATAGTAAGGTTTACTCCAGTCTTACTGTGTCATTCAGCTGGGGGTATGTGCTCTAGCTTTCACTATTTTTGTGTTGGTTATGAACGTTTAGTAAACTTTCCTTCCTTTTGGATGTGAATATACACTCAGTTCTCCTCCATTGTACTTTTTCACTTCAGTTTTCCACCCTGGTCTTGAGAGGTTAACTTAACACAAGTGTGTATATAGAAAAAGAAACAAAGGTGTCAGTGACTGTTGTAGCTCTTGTCTTCATGTTTCATAGAAGTTTTGGATCCGTCTCTGAACAATTGCAGCTTCTGAGGGTTAAAAATTGCCACTTGGTGTAGTCTGTTGGGAGTTCTTTTGGGGCAGACTGAAGCGGTAACTTAGCCTAAATTCCTCTAGCACCTAATCCAGAAGATATTATGAAGTCATAAAGAAGCAGCTCCTCTATTTAATTTTTTTTATGATACTTTTCTACTGCTGTGACCCCTAACATGATGATTACTGGAAGTTCTTTAAAAAACAAAACCAACCCCAAAACATCTACGTTCTTCTCCTGGAGCTTTTGGCAGCACCTTGCCCAAGTCAGTGTCACGTTTGTTCTGTATATTCAGTCATGTTGCATGTGTCAGCTACAAAATGGGGAAGGAAAAGAAAGTACTACGGGAAACAGCAAGATACATCTGAAAACCCAAAAGTCTTCGTAGATTATCAGGAATAAACACAGTACCTGAAAATATTTTTAACTGCTTAAAATGAGGGAAAAAAAATCTAATTAGTAGTGCAACTTTTAAGCTAAAATTCCATTTATGCTGAGTTCAGTGAATGGGAGGCTTGACTTGTATTTTCCCTCTATCAGTAGAGAGAACTTAAGAATACGTTGGAAAAAAGATTACAGTAGTACGATTTGTTTGACATGTACAGCAACAGAAATTCTGCTCTTCTACTGCTCATCAGAAAGGCTCAGTGTACAAGGTAGTGTATTGTTTTGCACTGAGCTTTCTATCTAATCTTTAAATGCATATGTGGCATTTTGTGTTGATTGAATATATTCTGTGATTATAAATAATAAGGTTCTATTATATGCAAGAAGAACGTTTAATACTGGTTCTGCCATTGCATTTGTTTTGAACATCGTGACTTATATGTTGCTTCTCTTTTTCTTGTATGACTTCTTTGTATTTTTTCATTCACTTTATTAAAATGGTAGGGAAAATACTCTCAGTATCTCACTTAAGAAAGCATGTTATTTATACATTTTTGACTGGCTGTGTACAGCTCAATTACCATTTCATAAAATGGCTCACAAAGCTGTGAAGAGCACCAGGGTCATTATTTCACCCACCCTCTTTTTCTGACTCTTATTTGTCTCAGAAGGGCTTTAGTCATTTACTGTGTCCTTCCTCTTAGAATTTGTATTTTATTTTTAGTATCGCCACCTGCCCCAGGTGAAATTTCCTCCCTTTGTAATGGAAGACTGAAGGTCTTGTTGTCTAGTGAAGTAAACCCTTATGTCTTTTGGTTGTTGATGATGGGAAGTGGAGTTGCAGCCTGGGACCACTTAGCTCTTCTGATATCTCACTTGCCTGTTCCCTTTCTATGCCAAAGGAAATGAGATTTTTTTGGTGCTGCTAGCCTTGCATTTCTGCATATGACTTAATTTTCTCTTTTTGCAAAGCTGGGTTTTCTTTTAGTTTCAAGCTTGGTCAGTTGACTCTTAGCAACTTTCTTGAGTCTCTTTACCAAAGAAGCAGCAGTTTGGAAATGACTTCTCAAACAGGGAAGGATAAATTATCTCACTTTGTTATTGCTGTGTTTTGGACCCTACACGTGCACCACAAAAGGCAAATTCCTTGCTGAGCCTTTGCTGGACCATGAAGTATTTATGTCTGGAGAATGCTGTAGATTCACCTTTCAAAAATCTGTTATGGGAAATAGAATTAATGTTTTCCTCTAGGGGAAATAATTTGCAAATGCCAACTACCTGAAAGACCATACTGTATTACTGTAGTTACGTTGGAAGGACAACGGGCAGGAGCGGTTTTTGCCAGATGTGAGCACGGTTCTCAGCAGAATGGTGCCCCGGTTGCTGTTTCTAGGTGTTACGGAAGTGCAGATATACGCAATTTGCATGAAGAGGCAGAATAAAGGGTGCTAAATTTCCTCCTGCTTTCTTGAAGTTCTGCTATTTCTAGCTGCTGTATTTGTCTTCCCTGCTAATATTACTGTGTAGAGGAAGGAGAACAGTTTATTTAAAAAGAAGTATTTCGTAGCAGTTAATCTGTATGGTATTTATAACAATTACTTGAAGAACACGATACCTCTTCTGTTGTGAATAAAAACTGTACTAAGCTCTACTAAGGAGTAGTGCAGGTTATCTAATGAAGTATTTTGCATCATGTGGTTCCCAACTGGTTCATTCATTTCACTGTTGGTGCTGGCTGAAAGATGATTTGTTCCTGCTCTGTAAGAATAATCCCTCTGCAAGTGACTTGTGCGTCTCAGTGATGATAGCAATGGAGTAGTGAGTGCCTTTGAAAACAGTCTTTCTAAAAGCATGTGCTCGTGTCCAGAAACGTACACTGTTATCGCAAAAGCACCTTGATCTGTGTGATTTTTTTAAAGAAGTCATTTGCCCTTTTCACAGCCTTCAACTGGGTCACATAGGCAAAAGAAAGAAAAGGCAGGCAGGCAGGAAATGAGTGGATTGTAGAAGTGATGCTTTTGAGATTCCTGGTCGGTACAGAACGTGCCTTCATTTTATAGGCAACCAGTAGAGCTTTCACCAGACAGAAAGATGGGCAAATTATTCTGTTTACTTCCTTTACTTCATTGAAATATTTTACACCTCTGTGAAATGTCTGTTGCTTGCGGAAGGTGAACACTTTCCTGCCTCAGTTGCCATTGAGATGGATAAGCTTGAGATGTTTTCTTTTATGTTTGCAAGAGGGTGAGGCTTTACGAAACAGCTGAGCCAATCTAATGGCCATCTACTTCCCTGCTGTCACCCAGTGACGCGAGCTGCTCCCTTTCACTCTGCTGGCCCACATCTGACCCCGTGTTGGGGTAGCTAAACTGGCAGAAAGCTATTCCCATTATTCTGGCAGAGAAGTTCTCTGCCAAATTAGCTCTTTAAACAAATTCACTGTGCAGTCAGGTGAGTGACCATGCCTCAGTAAGGGCAGCCTGAGGAGATAAGGCATAGCTTGTCCCTTTCTGCAACAACCTGAGGTGGGTAGGGTCAACTATATTCTGCAATAATAGTAGTAGGAGTTATATTCATAATATTTTAGTTTCTTATGCAGTGTTGAATCACCCATCTCTGTAAACCTAGAATCAAATGTGAATTTCAGAGCTAAGTGCCTGAACCATTTTAATAGAGCAAATCAAAGCCCAGCATGATGATAATGACAATATACCTATGACCAATGAGTTTGTTTCAGACTTCAAATTTTTCATTACAGCTGCAAAGACTAGAAGCTCTTTGAAGCACAAAAATCAGTTTTCCTTCTTAAAATCATTTCTGCACCTGGTTTTTGGAGAGAAATAGAAGTAACGTGGTGGCAATGTTGCACATCTCTGTAGCAGAAGCAAGTATTTCCTATCAGCCAAAACAAAATGAACTTACCAGCTGTTGTCTGCTACTAGCGATGTGATATTGAGAAAGCAAGTATTAGTATGTGTTAATGCCTTGTTGAACCTGAGATTAGTGGCAAAGGTTAATTTCTTAGAAAGCCAACTGTATCCTGGGCTGCAGCAAAAGAAGCATGGCCAGCAGGTAGAGGGAGGGGATTCTTCTGGTCACGTCCCACCTGGAGTACTGCATCCAGCTCTGCAGCCTCCAACATTAAGAAGGACGTGGACCTGTTAGACTGAGTCCAGAGGAGGGCCATGAAGATGGTTAGAGGGCTGGAGCACCTCTCCTGTGAGGACAGGCTGAGAGAGGTGGGGTTGTTCACCCTAGAGAAGAGAAGGCTCCTTGAATACCTTATAGCCCCTTCCAGTATGTGGAAGGGGGGCTGCTGGAAAGATGGGTACAGATGAGCTTTGTTATTGATTTCAGCATGAGCTGGAAAAAATCCACACATTCAAATACACTAAAAATAGTTTGAATATTTGTCTTGCAACACATTTTCTTTTGGGATAGGTACAGGTGATTATGCTAAAACTAATTAAGCTGTGGAGTCATTGACATGAGGATGTGATAGATTCTCCAGTACTTGGCACTTTTAAATCAAACTGTTTTTTCCTTGAGCTGATAATTTATCTAAACCCCAAGACATAAATTTTGTGCAGAAACCTCTGCAGAAGCAATCGGGCCATGGGCTCTAAGGCGTGTAAAGGTCTGTGGCTTGCATTGCTCCACCTGTAATACTTTGGTGATTTGCAACAAAGTGTTGCAGCTTTGTGCTGTGTATATTTTTCTTCGGTTGACTTGTGCCTTGACTGCTTGGCAAAAGTTGGAAGGACCAGGATCCTTCAGTATCTTCCTGTGCACTTTCCATTCTTGTTGCTGTTAGAAATTGCAGACTGGTTACTTAGAGTTCAAGCCGAGGTCAGAACATGGGAATCTACTGGCAAAATCTTTTTTCTTCCTCCTCCAGTTTACATTAGGGAATTAATTTTTGTTTCTTTGTTGTTTATTTTACCCAAAGGCTCTTATCTGTTTCCCCAAACACATTTTGTTTCTTCTGAGGCTTAATATTTCTGTTGTCTGAGACATTTCTTACACTTTTTAACGAAAAAGTGATTTTTAGACTTTTCTTGTAGTCCTGCTGGCAAGAAACTATTTCTAGTTAGGAGACAGAGTTTAAAGCCTGTTTTTTACCAGTTAGCAAAGCTATGAAGCAGGCTGAAGTCGTCTTTCCAGCTCTGACAGTCTTAAGCTACTGTTGCCAGATGTTTTCACTTGTAAATGTTATGTCCATATGGGTCCACTCCACCTTTCTTTTGTGTTTATCTGTACCTATGAACGCGGGGTCTGTGAAAATGGTGACATGAAAATAGACAGAAATATTGTAAACTTTGTTCAATGTGATTTTTGTACCCTTGAATTTTTCTTTGTGGGAACAGCATCCATTTGCAACATGAGACTAGTAAGTTTTTGAATGGAAGTGTTAAGAAAAATATATCTTGGCTTTTTGCGTCTTGGTTTGGTAGGAGATGGTTAAGGAAGGATGTTAGGTGAGGTGAACCTGGGGCTTTGTTGTGGTGTCTTTTCCCCTCCCCAGGCTGTTGTTGCAGATGACTCCTGAGCTGGGACTGGTGGTTGGGCTACATTGGTAAGAGGGGCTAGGCAGAAGAGATTCTCCAAAGGATTTGAAAGGTCCTTGGACAGGATTTGCCCTGGTGATTTATTACCTGCCTTGCCTGGTAGGGGCTGGGCTGGTAGCTGGGCTCAATAACATTTTGAACTTTCACAGCCAAACTTGGCCTCTGCTCAGCTTGCCCACATCCTGCACCTGAAACAGAGTGGCAAGGCAGCAGAGCAGAGGTTTGCAAGGGGCACCATGTGGTTAGGCAGGAATTTGGACCTGACTGATGGAGCATCAGGCTGGCTGCAACGACAGTGGTTGTAGGAGGGTTATGTGTCATCAGGAACGAAAGGCAAGCTTGCCCCTTGTCTGTAGTCTCTTACGGAGAGAGGTGCTTGGTCCATTCACGCAGAGCAGACCTCAAAGTGCACTTTGTCCTTTAAAAAGGACCAAAATAATAATCACAGGTTGGAGTGGGAAGAACAAAGCTAAACAGAAGTTCTTTTCTCCCGTTGCCACTTGCCACCTCTTCCAGCTCTAAGTGCTCAGCCAAAGCATTAGGACTGAGCTGATGCAGAGATGTCTATATACAGTTGTTCATAATATAAGCAAGCCTTTTTGTATGTAGTTGGATATAGGTTACCTATTTTCATTTATTCGAGGTATTGTTTACCAAATTTTAAATATGAGTTTCCACCTGAAAAAAATAATCAGAGAATAGAAGTAATCTGTGTCCCACTTCTTTTATGCTTATGAAAGAAAATTAAAAAAAAAAAAGGCAGCAAAACCCTCTCTTCAAAACATTTTGTCTGCATATATTTAGATATAGGGAAGTTTACACACAAATCTAATGATGAGGATCAGTTAGTCATACAAACGTTTGGATGTTTACCCAAAACCAGGGAAGCAAACAGCAAACGCAGTTCCCAGCTCTGCTGCAGCTCTTTCCTTATCAAACACAACTCCTCCTCTTGTTTGCTGTTGCCTTATGGCTCTTTGGGAAGAAAGAGATACTTTGGCATTCCTCAGTGTATTTTAGGGAATTGTGCTAAAACTACTGGTGTTCTGCCCAACTGGCACACTTCCCCCTGCTGACCCC
Source organism: Chroicocephalus ridibundus (assembly GCF_963924245.1). NCBI lineage: Eukaryota > Metazoa > Chordata > Aves > Charadriiformes > Laridae > Chroicocephalus > Chroicocephalus ridibundus. Next base: position 17,200,238 of record NC_086287.1, read on the forward strand.
CCGCCCTGTCATTGCTCCTCTTTAAATCAAAATTATTTTGGAAAAGCTGAACTACCATCCCCACTCTGCAGCAGAAACAATGAAAAAAGGGCAGGAATGTGTCTAATGACCCATGAAAGCAATAATCCTTGTAAGCAGTTGGTTGGGAAAATAAGTCATAAGTCTTTATTTTGAATGTCTGGGGTGATTTAGAAAGCACATGCAATAGGAGAAAGTCTGTCAAAACAGTTCTTGCTGACCCTCCTGTATGCAGCAGAACCTGAGCGGCTGATCTGAAAACATTGGACTGTCAGATCCATTCTTTAAATATAGTGTCTGCAGGGTTGCAGGAAGTCCCCACAACATGCAGTGATTAGCCTTCAACTTTTTCATTAACGTGAAGTTTTCTTCTTCAGTGTAAAAGTTTTCCCAAAGGTGGCATGTTCAGAAAAGTGCTGCAAGCTCAGTAATAATTTTACAAGTGATATTTTGCCTGTCTTTATCACTGATCTCGGAGATTGTCAGGAAAACAAATGAAAATGTAAAAAGTGCTGCTTGTGATGTCATTAATTTCCATAACCTGTCAAGGTTTAAAGGCTTATTGATTTGCGGTTGCTGATTAGAGCGAACAAAGAAGTTTTAAGTTCTTAAATTGTAAGGTCAGAGCAGTTAATATACATGGATGTATTTTCAGAGGCTTTTTTAATATTTGCAAACATAACAAGATTTGCCTGTTTCTGTACCAGCAGTGAATAGAAGTCTTGCTTAAATAAACTGAAATAAAATACAATGAAGCCTTTAAAAACAAAGCATGGGAGGAAGGGGCAGCAATTTATTGGCTCATTGTGTTGATGACATGCTAAATACACAAGCATAGCGAAAGTGGCTGGAGAGGGCTTAGCTCAGGAGCTAGTTCAAAGTCTTTTCATTCAAGTGTTTCAGTGTCCTTGTGGAAAATGAATTCTCCTGACTGGAGGCTGTCTTAGAGACCTTAGTGCTAAGGTCCATGCTTTATCTAGTTAAACACTGTTGAAACTGAAAGCTGTTAAAATAGTACTAGGTGGTTTAAGTACGATGTTAACTGAAGTTACTTTGCATAAAGATCTCCATGGCTTCAGTATCCGGCCGTGGTCAGCAGGGCAGTTCAGTATATTTTTACTTAACTAACGTGCTGCTGTGCTTATTTTGAATAATCTCTTCTTCCTGCATTATAACTGTAATAGCTCTTAATGTAATTTCTCACAAGTCATGCTTCTGTAGGCATGGTGAGAAGAAGGGTTCCTAAAAGCAGCTCAGTGGAACTGTTAAGTGATTTCAAATTGCAGATCTCGAGTAATTAATTAAAAAACAAACAAAAAACCCCAGTGAGGTTGAATAGAGTAACACTGGCAACTTGTCTTGCAAACTCTGCAAATTTAATGTACAAATCGCCAAGACACAATAAGTTAGGAACCTGTTGCACTGTTTGTAGCAGCCTTACAAGAACTTCACCCTTGGGGCTGTACAATAAATACGCCACCATTTCTATCACAGGGGAATGTTTTCCTTTCAGTATAAGACTTTGCTGCTTTGTTTGCATCGATGTTGTGTTTTGAATAGTATGTGTACTCTAAAGCTTAATGTGTTAAATGTCAGCCATTAAAGGATAAAAAAAAAATCCAAACTTTTCTGGATTTAAAAATTGAAAATTATTTGATTCAGACTGTTGCAGAAAGCCACAAAATTAGCAGAGCAAATAAAGAGGAAACAGTGTTGACAGGTTCTGTTTCCTTACCATAATTATTAAAAATACTGGCTTGTAAAAAGGCCTGTGAGTAATGGTTATAAAACACAGCAAGAGAACGTTAACAGTGAAAGAAAATCTTGATCTATCCTCTTGGTTGTTATGTGCAACTGGTCAAGGACTGAATGGAAGACACTTCTCCAATAAGCACTAAATTATGAGAGAAATGAGCTGTATTAAAGAATATACAGCTTTTGGGAAAGGAAAAACAGAAACAATACTTGAGAATGACTAAACCCGGTGTCCCAAAATTTCAGGCACTTTGTTCATGGTGCAGTCTCCTAAAAGCAATTGGTTTCATTTTAACTACTTTTAAATTTTTTTATCTCTTTTTTTTTTTTTTTTTAAAAAGTCAAAAAGATGTCTAACACTTTCATAACTCTGTTGGCCAAAGCCCGGCTGCCTGCTGTGCCTGATTCCTTAACTCAGTGTAACAGAAACTTCGCTAATTCCCCTCAGCTTCCAAAAAAACGGTCTGCCTGTGTGTGTCCAGCACTGCAGTTGCTGCTTCTGTTCCTTTGGTTCTCAGCCACCATAAGGAGGATGAAATGTTTCTAATGTGTAATACTTTCAGCTTTTTTAAATTTTATTATCATGTTCCTTTACCCCTTGCTCAGCGGGATAATATATACTCGGAGCCCAGTAGATCAAGGTTGTTTTCAGGCAGGCTGTTACTTTAAGCCAGACTTCTTATTTCTGCTCTCCAGAGTTGTAACCCTTAAAACGACAGGCTGTCTGATACTAGGTTACATACTGAAAATGGGGATCAGAGATGTCCTTTGCAAACAGATTCTAGAAAAGGCCAGTTTTAAATTGCTCACGCTCTTACTTGTCCCTGAGAAAATCAAGCCCGAGTTAAGTGCTCCTTTTTTCCCTGGAGCAGAAATGCTGCAGGGAGTTTAGGGGGAATTTTCAATCATTTCTGTAGAAATATGTTGACTGAACAGCTTTGGTGCTTAGTCCAGTCCTATCATAGATGCGTTTGGTTTTTTTTAATGGATGGTATTTGCAGTAGTGGGAGAGACTGAATTGTGTGTACGCTCCGTATCCTGTTACACTTGTTGAAACTTGCAGTTTGGCCCACTGGTCATCTTGTGAAAGTAAGTTAGGATTTAAGTCTCCTTTTACCTGTAAAGTGAACAGTTACTTTTAAAAAATACACGTTTATCTACTGAATCCAAGCCTGACTTGGACTCGACTATGTGGGAATCAAAGCCCCCCAGCCGGCCCCCCAGCCACCCTGCTCGTCACTCTCTCCAGTTCAGAGCTGTTTCTGGCCAACTTCAAAGAATTTACTTCAAAGGATTTCGGCAGACACAGAACAGCACAGGCTGAGTTTGGAGTTTCCAGCTTCAGCAGAGCTAGTGAAGTCCTGGCTTCTCGGGGAGTCCTGTTCTATTTTGCTGTTATTCACTCAATGCACAGCAAAATGCTGACTGCTTTTATGGGGGGAACGGAGGCTGGCATTCACTCATGACCGAACTGTGCAGCAAGAGGGGAAAGTGCTTGTGAAAGGTAGATATATCCATCTCTGGCAGAACAAAGGAACTTAAAATTCATCTGTGAAGAGAAATTTTGTATTAGTTCCTCATCTCCCCTGAACATAGTACTTGTCTTTATAACTGAAGTGCAAGGTTTAATTCTGCCCTTACAGGATAATTCTTACTTTTCTGATTCTTGTTATTCTCTGCTGGTTCCTCTTCTCAGCTTCCTGAGATCTTACTTCTCGGCAACTTCCTTGAACTATAATAACCATGAGTGCCACAGAAATAGTGTGCGTTGCCTGGAAATTTGCTTTCTTTTTTATTTGGAAATGTGGTAGCTTCTGAGCGTCAAGTGTCCAATTGCACAAGGGGAAACTGCGGCTCCTGCTGGCACAATTGCTCTGGAAACTTTGCGCAAGCTGGAGGCTGGGACAGCCACATCCCTCTTGGGTTGGAGTGAATCCTCTGCAGTGGGATGAGGCCTTGGTAACACAAAAAGATGTGCTCTGGGCATCTTCCTCCCTTAACATTCTAAAACTGTATGGGTTTTTCTGGAGAGAACCCTCCCTCCTCCAAACCCCAGGTCCTGTAAGCCACTGTTCTTGATTAAAAGCTGTCGTGACTTTGGAAGGAGTCAAGTAACACTGGGGCTGGGAGAGTTGCTGAAAAGTCTCTGTCCATGGAAAATAAAATGGAGGTGGTGTGGAAGCCCCTGGTACAGCATTTTCATGAGAGCTACTTGGTATCCTTCAAAAGTAGATACAGAAATATGTCCAGTGCAAGCATTATCGCTTTCTCCACATCCCTGTTTTTTTTACATATTAATAGTTTCCTTTAAGACAGTGGCCCTGAGATGGGGTGTGGTTTATACTACACAGTTGCCAGGCTATTTATATATTTAGAGCCTTGCTCTTGCTGGGGGGGGACCAAAACTGTGGGGGAAAAAATGTTGAGTCATCTTTTTTTTTTTTTTTTTTTTTTCTTCCCCTATTATTTTAAAACAGCTCTTTTTTTGTGTATGGAGGAATGGAGATCCTAGTGCCTGCAAAAATCAGAGGTTTGCTGCTTGGGCAGAACATTAATCCAGTATCAATAGCAGAAAAGGTATCTCAAATAGTGATTGTTTTTATTAAATCATACAAATGTTTCTTATACATAAATAATAAAAAAAAAAATAACAACGCCACCATCCCGCTTTCTGCAGTAGCTGTTACTAGAGTGGAATTTGGGAACTAAGACTCTGATCCTGACAAGCACTGAGCGTCCTTCCAGTTAGAGCTGTGAATGTCTGCAGCTCTCCACCCCAGCCTGGCATGTGCCACTGGCTGGGAGTTGTGCGCTGGAAGACATTATCAGACAGGAACTTTTGATTCATTTGCGTGCACACACACAAAAAACCCAGGCAATTTTGGCTCCCATCATATCACTGAGATCTTTCATTGTCTTGATCTTGTTTTTAGAAGTCTTGACGCGGACTGGTGATTGAAAAAGCTGTGCCGCAGGGTGGAGACTTTCCTCTGCTTCTGCCTAGTCTCTTGTGCAAGGCGTCTGCTGATGTACCCGCTTGGGACTGGGAAATGGGGCTGGGGGGTCCTGCCAGCTTGGGCAGGTGTCAGAGCAGCGGGTGGGAAAAGCAGTTCACAGAAGCCACCTCTTTTCATATTTATCTATTTACTTTTCATTGTCATCAGGGGGTGTAAATTTAGATGTCGATGATAAAGATGCAAGAGATGGGCAAGCTTGGGTAAATGGGGCAGCGATTTCAGCTGATTGCAAGTTTTCAGCCATAGAGCTGGAAACATCCAGGCTCTTGAGTAACCACTAACAGCATCCCTGCTAGTTAATAATTGTGTGTAATGCCTCATCAAAGTTGTGTGGCTACTGAAAGAGTAGTTTTGTGTATGAATGGCCACTTTCTAGGTAAGAAACTACATCTGCAACACAGTATTTTATCTCCAGTAAAGATAATGTAATAAAAGGAGCTGCTTGAGCCTAATGCTGAGGGCTGGGAATGCTGCAATTAGAACATGTATTAGAGCGCGGATTCCCAAAATACCCCAGACTGGAGAATCCTGCTTTGCTGTGCATACATTGACTTGCCTTTACTGGTCTTAATCAGAGCACTGCATCATGATCTCACTGCTGTCACTTGATAGTTTTGTCCTACCAATAACTTTGATTAATTAGATGACTTTTGGGTCTAACTTCTTACTAGTTTTGCCTATAAACAAAACTGGCATTAAATGGTTCAGGCCCCTCCCTGCCCAGCATATTCATTTCAGTGAAAGTATTATAGATGTGTCTATCTGATATACAGTCTTGTTGAGTAGCATTTAGTCCCACCCTAAGTAATAGGAAATAATGAATAACGTTCTTGCCATTGTACTCCAACTGCTTTTGAATGAGGGGAACGTACTGAGTGGCCTCTGATAGAGGAACTTAACACTGCTCCCCAAATTACTGCTATTCAGTAGGATTAAGCAGAAAGCTAAACAGAAAGGAAAAAGAAAAATTTATGCCAGTCGTTTGTACTCTGCAGCCTCCCCACCCTGGCGTGCAAACAGATGCCTTTCCCTAGTGCTTCTTTTTAACATTTATTTATTGTTTTTACAGCATTTTCTGCTCCCAGGGCTGTTGGCCTCTAGGTGCTAATGAAATGGGAATGTGTCCCAGACTCGCCGTCTCCCAAGTGCACGTGGTTCTGCAGTGGCCAGATATTTTGTTATACAAAAAGAAAACCAGAAACCTACATCTTTCTTTATTATTGCATTTAGTGGCATAGAGATGCAAAAATAACTTCCCTTTTTTCTTTTTTTTTTTTTTTTTTTTTTGTCCTCCAGAATTTTTCAAGGGGAGAAAATTGTGGCAATTCAACCGAGTATTGGGGAGGGGAGATGGGGGAGGAAGTCTTATAGAAAACCCCAATTTGGCTAGTTTCAAGTTAATTAACTGTTTTGCCTGACCTCATGTTTGAGTGGTTTATCTTGGGCTTCATGCCTGTGTGGTTTGTTTTAAAACCAAGAGCCACAGGGGAAGGAGATCAGGGGAAGGCAGTGGGAGAGGGCAGCCCATGTTTTTCCCCAGCGGCGCATCCCTCTGTGTCTTTTGTTGAAGCCCTTTTTCTTCTTTGGGGCTTGACCTTAGATCTCCCTTGCAGCAGGAATGTGTTTATTGCTCGGTGGTAATTAAGGATAACTGGGCACATGGTAGAGGACAGGTCTAAGCCATGCCGATGGCTCATGGAGAGGGAGCTGTGGCCCCACTCTGCTCTTTCCTATCACCTCCATGGGCTAGCAAGTGGGTGGCCCCACAGCCAGCTCAGTGTGCCTGTCCGAAATGCGAACCTGTATAAAGAGGGATTAGTGTGTTGGCCAGGCAGCGGGGAGATTTCAACCTGAATCTGCTGTGTGCCAGCTGAGTGCTGTAACCATTCGGCTATTGGGAGCTACTTTCACCGTATTATGGCTGAATGTAGCCCTTTGTTGCCTTGGCTTTTATTCCCTGCACCCAGCGTCTGAACGTTCTTGTCATGATCGAAATAATTCATTTCCATCTCCTGCGTTAGTTTCAATGCAAGTTAGAGGGGGTTGTCCTCGAGTGAACCATTCTGTAAGTTCAGCCCAAATTCATGAATAGTTTAGTCTTCCTTGAAACTGTGTTTTTCAATGAATAAATTATTCAACAAGGGGAATAAAAAAGTTCCCCCCAGAAACAGCAGTATTAACATCTGCTAGGCCTGTTTCTTTATTGTTATGTAGTCCTCGGGCTTGTCCTGAGCCGTGTGGATCCAGTTCAGCCGATAAGAAAACTTGACTCCCTCGACAAGTGAGGAAATTTGATTTTGTTTTGTTTTTAAAGCCTATAGCTTTAAAAAGAGAGCTTTGCACCAAAAGCTGTGGTACTGCAGTAGAAAGAACTAGCTCACATGGTAACACAAACAAGATATCTAAGAGGCAACATAAACTCTCTATAATAATAGGGGAAACGATTAGTCATTTTAAACTCATCCTTATTCAAAGCTGTTCTGGCTCTCATGCATCTGTTCAGTGTTTGAAATAAAGGAGGAAGCTCTGCTGCTTTATTGGAAAGGTTGTTTCTGCAGGAGATCAGCTCAGCTAAAAGATGATCTTTCGGTCTATTTTGGATTGCGTAGCTGTGTAGGCACTGCGTTTCTGGGGTGACTGAGCCACCGTTCACACCCAGCTTTTCTGATAGTCACTATAAATACACTCTGTGTTCTGCAAGAAAATTTGTACTAATGAAATTAATGAAAGAAACCTCATAGGCTGCATATTATGGGTGCTAAGACTTGATAGATACATGAAGTGTTCGTATGACACGTGAAAGAACAATGTAAGAGCTTAAAACGCTACTGTCCTAATATTTGGGGTTGGGGGGGATCTTCATACAGTGTATGTTGAAATGGGATAAGAGAGATATTAGGAAAACTGGCAGTATCTTTTGGGATGAAATTCTAGTTAAATCAGGGTAAAGAATAGAAACAATAAAATCCTATCCCCTTCTTCAGTTGTTTCACTTCAGAGTCTCCACTGTGGGAAGTCTGAACGTAGGGTACAAAGGATGTTAGTCAGATGAGTTTCGGTAAACCTGAAATATAAACGCTTTGAGTGAGAGTTAACAACACCACATGTGCAATTAATTTTCTTTCATTTAAATATGAAGATTAAATTCTGATAAGTCATATAATCTAACCTCAGTTTTTGAGAAATTGGCTAGGAAATATTTGGTGGTAATTGGATCAAAAACGTGGAAGATGTTACCAGAAACTTTCACATTTAATTACTGCCTTTTATTGTAGTACTTATGACTTCCAGTTCAGGATTTTCCCTGGGCTTAATAACTGAGCACACCATCTACTTCTGTCAGCAAAAAGGTAATTCTTTTGTGTTTGGTTTCTTCTGTGCTTGGATTGTCTCTGCTGGTGTTGGATTCCTGTCTTCAGAGTACTAGTGTTTGAATGAGAGTAAGTAACTTCATGTTCATGATGAAAACATGGTTGGTTGGTTGAAGTACATGCAGTGCAAAAACTTTTTTTTTTTTTTGGCACCTACAGTACCCCACCTACTTGTTTCTTGTATGATACTTTAATCTTGGAATGTTTTCTATAAACGTATCCCTGATTTTAGAGCTATCCCCTGATTCTAGTTGATGATTAGGTTTTTTGGTGGTTTTGTTTGGTTTTTTTAAGCCATGATCTTGAGAAATGGGTAATGGTATGTCTTCCCTCTTACATGCAACAATGTCGTATATGATCAGAGCTCATCTTCTTGGTAGCCTGAGTCTGAACCCACTGGGTAACAGTGCAGGGGCACATACTTGCTGGTCTCTCCTCCATTTTAAAACAAGAAGGAAACCCCTTAGTTATCCAAACACTTTTCTGTTTGTTTGGCTTACTCGTAAGGAATGTGCTTTGGTAAGTGTCTTTGAGAAACAGAGCAGGGACTGGGCTCTAAATCTTAAAGTCTGGGTTTAAAATGGGCTCTGAACACAGCCTTCACAACACGCAGTTGCTGTTGGAAGAAGCATAGACAGAAAACCTGCTTCATGGTGCAGGGGAGAAAGTGTTCTAAGAGTGGATTTTAAAACGTTATGAGTCATGCAAACAGGATATATCACTAGAAAAGAAAAGGAGAAAATGTCTTTATAAAGATTTTCAGCCCTTAGGGGCTGTCTAGACATCTGCCTTCATGCCTTCAAGTGTCCCAATATATGGTATTCCCTTCACACAAAAAAAGTCTGTGGGTACATTTCCATTTTCATAACTTGAGTCAGGTGATGGATTAGGCATCCTTCTAAACCAGGGCCTTGTCTGCACTAGTGTATTCAAGCTAATGTGTTTCTCGGTCATTTGAAAAGTCTTTTAGTTTTGCACCGGGCAGTCTGGGTGCAGTGAACAGTGGTCTTTAGTTCAGCTTGGCCTGATATGCCTCTGGTCTCATTTGTATGTGTCGTCTTATCCGAGTCTTTCATCTTGATAAAACTCTTCCCAGTTAGTGTCTGCAAGATGCCTCTTCGATGATGCTGAAGCACAGGGTAGGGGTTCTGCCATGCAAGCAAGGGATAAAATCCTGCAGAGTGTGGATCAAACCCTGCTGGCACCTCTTGCTGATAAGGCAAATTGGTCCGAAGTGCTTTTTCTTGTTAGTTTGTTTTCCACAGTTCAACTGTTGTAATGTAGTTGCTATAAGCAGTGATAAAGCAGTATCTCCTAGAGATGATGAGAGGCTGACATAGCCTGTGAAGGATGCGCTACTTTGTTCTGGTATGTAATCATACTTATAAAAGTTTAAATTCTTTATTCAAACCTGTTTTGCAGGTAGTCACGTTTCTGTCAGCATTATATAACTCTGTGACATTTTGACTATCTCTGTTAAAGACAGGAGAGGTGCAAAGGAATCCGGCTTGTGAATCACTCTTGGTTTAACCCTTACTGGAAGTTGGGGAAAGAGTACAAGATGACTAAGGGAACAGTTCAGAGAAGGCAGTGTGGAAGTCTGCACAATGACATCAATTAAAATGTGCAAGATAATGAGGTTTTAGCAGCTGGAATGCAATTGACTTCCTCTTTGCTCTTATCTTTCTCCCCTACCTGCACATTTCATGCAGGTGAACAGCCACACGGCAGGTAGCAAAGTTCAATTATTTCTGTCATCTGATAAAAGGCTTTGACTTCTGACTCAGCACCCTGACTTCTTACATACTTTTTTAATGTGCTGAACTTTAAAGACCTAAGAAGATCCCACCCAGCAGTGTGGTGCAGGGTGTTTAAGGTTTGCAAAATGCCTGTTTTATATTGCTGCTTTACAGATTTTGCTGTTGGCAAGCAGCAGTTTATAGATAGTTACAAATATGTATGTTATTCCCCTAATTCGGAGGAAAGCTCGCTGTTACGTAAGCAAGTAGAGTAAATGACAGCGTCCTGTGACACGCGCATAAAATATGTTGCAGACGTGGAGGACTTAGTTTCATCTTTGTCTTAATGCTAGTTTCATGTGGCTTTAGTGTTGGAGTGGGAAGATGAATCTTTGCCCCATGTGTGCATGGTGAAATGCATCACAGTGAACTGAAGGATTCTCCTCTACCCTTCTCCATTCTCCTCTGTGCTTCTCCATAGTTCCTGCTCCAAGCATACAGACACATTTACGTGGGTTTTCCGTTCAAAGCCTTGGTACTTGTCAGCCTTAAATACGCAGATGAGAAAGTTTAGAACTATATTTTTAACAGATCAATCAAAATCCCATTTGTGGCCTAGATATGTTTTAATGCAATACTTGAGCTTGTTTTTCATAGCCTTACCTGTATTTTAATAGTGTTTTGTTGTGGGTTTTTTTTAAGCAGATAAGTAATAGCAGTGATTGTGCTCCAGCTGGCTTTGTGTATGACCTTGTTTCCTCCCTGAAAATGTTAGAGATGTTATACTTTAGCTATTGCAAAGTATAAAAAATTTAACAGTAAATGTCAGGCCAGAAAGAAATGTCTCTGTGGAAATGTTTTACTACCATTTGTTGTTCTCTTGGTTGGAAAAGCTTTGTTGCTGTTTATTGTAGGCATTGTTTCATCGTTAATACGTGAAATCCATATAGACGTGTATGTATTTAAATCATAAAGTTCTTGTCCTAGGCTTCTGCATTTTGTAGTGGTGCAGGGAAACTGTTTCTACAGTTTAACTCAAGTTTAGAAAGCTTCTAGAGAAGAAGTAGTGGTATTTTTCAGTTTCTGTCTTCATAGTTTGTTGAGGACGTAGGAGCAAAAGAGTATACATCTAATCTTTCAAAGACATTGAACATATAATCTGGGTGAAGGAAAATCAAATCTATTCTTGTGACTTTCAGTTTGAATCAAAGAATAATTAATTGAAGGAACTGTTTAGGTGGTGTTGAAGATGCAACAAAAATGAAGCAGGAGGTTGAGGAGTTGCAGTTGATTCTAGTACCTGCTACTCTTCTTTTATCCTCCCATATTGTATATAAGTATTAAGAGACCCTTGTCTAAAATACATTGAGGATATCTGGGGGACATCCCTAGACTTGAATTTCTGTCTGTCCCAAATATGCTTTTAAAAAAATAGGAAAAAGAGAGATACTGATGAAGCTCTACCCTGTCCCCAATCTCTTCTGCAGTGTTGGTGCCTGACTAGTATTAGTTCTTTTATTATCTCACTCTTTTTCAGCCACGGTTGTGGCAATATTGCAGACTCTGACGAGGTGAGATCTTGCTAAAGTGCGTGGAGGATGGTACTTCACTTCTTGCTGACCCTTTCTGGTTTTCCCTTAGGGGTTACGTTGTCAAATGTTGTGGAGGCCTATGTGACAAAATTATTCCTAATAGTGTACCACTATTTCTAATAAATCTTCAAAAGTGCTTTTAAAATATTTTGCCAAGGCAATCTGGTAAACAGAAGGCTGCCTGTATAAAATACATATATGTGTGTGTGTGTCTTCAGAAATGTAATTTTTATAGAAATTTTCTTTTTAAAATCTTCTGGTTTTAAAATTTGCAAGAATCATCATAAAGTGGAAGGTGAACTTATGATTTAAATAATTGTGCTTCATCATCAAACTTGCTCGTAGTAGGTATTCATTTAGTGATAATACAACCAGTTTGCATGGCACTGGGTAAATTTAAGGAGTGTTTGTCTTTCACTTACTTGCATTTTTTTAAAGGTTATTTTCAGTAATCTTTTATGAAAACTTTGGATTTGTCTGTTAAGACCATGCAATGAGAAGAGGCGCTATTTTGTATTCTGGTGATATAGGGAGCAGAAAATCTGTAATTGTATGGAAATAGTGAAGGCTATGGGAAGCCATGTCAGTGGTATTATTACTCTAAGCAAATGATGACCAAAATGTTGTAGAAATTGACTCTTAGGTGTAAAAGCTTCCTCTGTTTCTTTTTTCAAGTGATGTACAAGGCTAAGCAAACGCTGCACAGTGATACAATATGCAGTTTATTTGAAATAAATGTATTTCTAGACTCATAATAAATAACATAAACGTATCTTCCTCTTAGCTAGTAGTTCATTTCAAGCTTTTATATTTATTTGATCTGTATCAGAGCAAAGCCAAACATACAGATCAGCACAATCTCCTTCATGTGTCTTGGAAGGAGAAAGGAGCCATGGATGTTATTTTTCTAGAATAAAAAGCTTGCAGCTGGTCAGGCTGCAGTGTCAGTTTGATCTCCGGTTCTGACCCTGCGTCACCCAGCCTTTTTCCACCATAGCTGGTCCTCCCAGATGGCCGGGAAGTTGACCTTTAATAGACATGTCTATTGACTGGTAAGTGAGAGAGAGAGCCCATGTTGTTGTCAGTGAATAACTTCTCATGCAGCCTCAATGTATTCATAGAGGCGAGTCTGGGGTGATGGCGGAGCCAGTTCTCATTCCTGTTTCTATTCAGCTTCTGTTCAAAGAGGAGAAAAAGAGAGACTCTACCAGAGCCCTAGATGAACTTACTGGAGCCGTACAATGAGATCTTTTGTTCCCTCCCAGGAGTACTACTACATGTTTTGAACGCTTGCAGCACACTTGTCTTTTGCTACAGTTTAAATTCATTAAAGGATTAAATGGGCTGCCAGTTGCAGGCAAACCTCAAGGGTGTCCCCCAGCCCCATGTTGCTGCATGTGAAAACAGCATATGGGAAAACATTGTTTAATCAAATTGTTTGCATTTGTGATAATCTGATGCTTGTAGATCAGCCAGATCTCTGACTTATTTTATGGAAAAGGTTTAGCACCACATTTTTTGCTCTGAGGCAATTTGCGCTTGTTTTAAAGAAGGTGATCAAATGCTACTTTGTTTTTTGGGGCTATCAAAAAAATGTAGATTCAATACAGAACAGTGCAGCTGAAGATGTGGAATTTAGTAAATAAGTGCTGTGAAGAAATTCTAAGGTCCAGCCAGTAATTTATTGTGTAAAATTACTTCCCTCGTGACAGGTTTGTGATGCTTGAAGATGCCCTGAGCCTGCCTTAGCCAGCTTGGCATGGTGTCACTAGCTCCCACGGTCTGCATCCAAGCCAGCGTTTACATCCTACCTCCACACTTTACGCTCTGGCGTGGTCATCCTTAGCCTTGCGCTTCCCACAATATGTCAACCTTTATGGGAATTTCGGCATATTTCACAGCTGTTAGTCACTCAGGCTGAAGTTTGGTGGTTTTATTGGGACCTCTAGTGGTTTCAATACTGCATTACTAAACCAGAGCTGCTGTTAGAGGATGGTGAGAAAGGATTGCTTCCCTCCTTTCCTTTGCGTAGATTTACCCAGTCACGGGGCAAGGGCAGTGCCATACAGATAATTTATTTGGATTCTAGTGGAACATTTTACATGTAGTTAGAACTGAATGTGCTGAAGGGAGCATAAATAAATGGTAATAAACAGTAACAGAGCGTGAAGGAGGAGATGAAGGTTAGCCTGAGAGGTCTCCGTGTTGGGCAGTGGTCACAGGCTGGCTTCTCCCAGCTACACACTTCATTGCTTTTTAAATTAGGAAGTTTTCAGGATGGTGGTAAGGGCAAAAGGATAAACTGTCCTAAGAAAAGTATAGAAGTAAGGCAGGAAACAATAAGCCCTTCGTGTACCAGCATCAAGACTGCCACAAAAAACGGATTTTCTGTCTAGCAAGACAGTTTTGAGCTCTGTGTAAGCAAGCTGAGGCTTTCACAGGCCATGGTTCTCCTGCCCCCAGATAGGGTGTCATAGATCAAAAATTTGGTCTTTATTTTCCATATAAATCATCTGTCTTGGTATTGTATTTGATTTTTTTTGCATAGGTTTTCAAATCCCTTTACAGATAGTTTTACTTGGAAGACTGTCAAACCACATTCAGCTCAATGTTCTCCTTGTAAAGTATCTTTTAACATTTTCCTCAGCAAAGGCTGTGTAGAGTTTAAAGTCTCCGGCTCAGGAAAGTAAAATCTACTTGAGATGAGAGACAAAACTTGAGAGTCTCAATTGCTCTCAGCTAAGCAGATCTGAAATAGGGCCCTGTCAGGAAATGCCCCTCATTTTCATGACTGTGCTGCAAGGGCCAGGCGGCTGCTGGCTCTGATGTACATTTTCCATGTTGCCTGGGTGGCCAACCCTGCTGATTTGGGGACAGTTGGCATTGTGTTATTGTCACAGGAGTCTTTTTTTTTTTTTTTCTTCTTTTATTCATTGTATCCTCCTTCTTCCAGGGTGTGCCTGAGTAATGACTCAGAATGAAAAAAATAGTGCTGTTAAGCTACATGCAGGAATGCGCCTTGTTCACAAAAAATAAAGGTTGATGCTTTCTTAGTTTTGAAAGAAAATGACTGGCAGTGTTAACTGAAAATTCTTATTAAAAGAGGAGGTTTTTCAGTTCAGGTGTTGCTCATTACATACCCAGCTGCAGTTACACCAGTGTCGCTATGATGTGAAGCTCAAGTAGGATAATAATTTGGGTTTTACTAAGCAGTTATAATATTACTCATTGCCATTGTCAAATAAGCACACTGTTCTCTTTGTAAACTTCTTCAGCAAGATTGTCTCTGAAGAGACATTACATGTAGGACTCATTGGGTTATGTGAATAATTTAAACTTGTTGAAACTTCTCAGCCTTTCTCTGGGATGAAGTTTAGTTGGTTTTTTCTCAGTTGGAAGACTGCAGGATGCTTGGAGGGATGCTGCTGAACTGTGAGGTGGTTTGCAGCACCTGCTGCTTGTAGTTCATTGGGACCTGCAGGTTTGGGGGAAACGGAGAACTACTGGGTTGCATGTAAAGGTTTTAAAATTATGTTTGATCTGGAAGCCATTGGAAAGAAGTCTAATGGTGTCTTCCTAGTGTCAGTGTTGAGAGAGAGCTACCAGTTGCGATGCGGTTGCATTTGGTGTCTGGGCCCTATTGTCAGCCCATTTCCTACCAAAATCTGCACTGCTTGGTATGAGGTATTTCTGTTGCTTGTTTGTTTTGTTACGTGCATAGGTAGGTGAATCACTTCCTTGTACCAAACCACAAGAATACTTACCCAAGAAATCTGTTCTTGAAGGTAGGCTGGAGGAAGGGGAAACAGATCTAACAGGTACAATTCAGATGAGATCCATTCTATATTTTTCTCTTTATTTTGGATATGTTGCCCAGAAAACTCCTTGCATATACAGGTAAAATTTGGAGAAGAATCAGGGAATGAAGGAAGAACTTTCTCCAGTATGTTTCACCACAGACTTTCGTTTGGTGTCTCATCTTGCCTTTCCTACAAGACTTTGTCTTCCACAGCATTTTTAGTTCACTGGAGGTGCTGCTCAAACCAAAATCTCCTCATTGGTTTTTATTAAAAAAAAAAAAAAAAAAGATATTTGGTCTTTTTTTTTTTCTTTGGGGGAAAAAAAAAAGGTATTTGGTCCCTCTTTGGAGAAAAGCTTGCTTCAGGGAAGACTGAATTTAGAAGTGTCAGGGGTAAAATGTATATATACATGCAAAATTGAAATAGTCTTTCCTCTTTCACGTAACTGCATAATAGCTCAAAATAGCTTGTGCACAGTTGTGTATGGCTGTCAACTGCTTCAGGGTTTTGCATAGCTTCCTAATACAGCATGCTGTCCAAAGGGGGTCCAGCCCTGCCCAGTTAGTAACAAACACACCAGCTCACCTTTCTTTCTTCTGGGTTCTGGATCTCCATCTGGTCCCATGCAGTCTCATTAGTGGAGCTGCTCATTTAAGGTTAAAAGAAGAGAAGACTCCAAATACGTTGCAAAAACTTAGTGCACTGCTCCTAAAATTAGAGCTTTTTTTTCCCCAGGATAAACCCACTTAAACCAAACATTCTGTGAAATGGTGTTTTGTGGATGGGCCATGAGTGCCTGCCTAAGATACCGGAGGGGAAGCATGTGGAGCTGACGCTTGCCACAGCATATTTTCAGTTTTTCATTGGAAGTGAATGTGTCATATTACGTGATCATCTAGAGTTAATTTGAATCAAAAAAAGTGTTGTGGGTTACAGTTAAAATTTATTTAGTAGAGTAAATATACACCAGAAAAGGGGGGGGGGGGGGGGACACCAAACAAAAAAAACCCAAGCAAACCCTAGCACCAAATCCAGAAAGTAATCAATCTTAAATGAAACTATATAACATAATTAAATGTTAGCTTCTGACTTAGCTTCCTGTTGACTTTTTCCTCTTCAAGTCATGAGGATCTGATACAGGAGGGCTGAGTATTCACAGATGCCACTGAAATTGATAACTGAACTGTAAGTGTAGCGTGGACCGAATCTACAGCACACAGGCTTAACCCACGTTGTCTTTTTTCTTTTCATAAAATAAGCACAGGGGAAAACACTTGCTTTTCTTGGCTTGGCATATCTTTAATTGTGTATGAATTTCTATGCATTTTACAATACTATAATGATTTGTGCTTAGAAGTTGTCTGCTTAAATGCAGAGAAATGCTTTGCAATTGAAGGCTTTTTGACAATTGAAGACATTCTTAGGAAGAAATCAGAAAACAGGGCAAAATATTACACAAGTATATTTTAGCTCATTTTTCCATAAGATATTTTTTCACCCCAGAACCCAGAAATTGCCAAAGGGAGGCATGTTACTTGAACTAAGTTCATACAGTTTTAGGCACATAGTTTTATGCCCCAGTTCAGGTGATCTCATTTTTCTTGCCTGGTACTGTAAGCCTACAGACTTCATTAATTTGGACATAATGTGGAAATGAATGAGGTGAAACAGCCCTGAGATGCCCCGTCCTGTCTCTGGAACTGTTATCTCCTGCAGGAAAGTGCCACTCCCTCCTGATTTAGACTTCATGCTCCCAGTGAAGTGGAAAGATGTCCCCAGCTGGAGTAACATTCAATGCCTTACAAATCCTAGAAAACTAGCAAGTATTGGAAAGCTATATGAGTCTCTGGATGCAATACCTGGGCAATCCCACTTCCATTGTTGTGAGGCTTCCCAGGGGCATTCCAGGGTTTAATTTTTACTTATTTTGTGTGACCTTGAATAAAACCTTTCTTTGGGAATGCTTTCTGAATAAACCTATGCCAAGTATGAAATATCAGAAGTAACAGAGTGGTCTGTAAGTGACTGAGTTACTGCATCTTTGCTAGTTGATATTTAACATCCGAGCAGCAATGACCGATAAAGTCAGCAAAGTGAAGCCTGGAGTCTTAAAACCATCCTGATGGTTGCAGTGTGGTGGCTTCCCCTAAAGCCCGTAATTATGGAAGTGGAACAACTAATAGTAGGTGAGCATAGCAGGCAGAAAAAAGGACAGAAGGGAGATCAGGGTTACTGGGGCAGTGATCTTAATTATGCTGTTGGTTTTGTGAAAGGGTGTTCAGAAAGAATTTGGAGACCACTGTGATAGCTTGGTGGTATTTTTGTGGAGCTCCTCCAAACCTGAGAGGGTGGGTGGGCAGAGAAGAGAAGATCTGAAGGTACACATGTGGAAGATCGTTAGCTTTGAGAGGGGTGTGATTAATTTCCTGGCTTTTTGCATCTGAGTCACAAGGCACACACTAATGAGCACACAAGAAATAGCAAGCAGCAGCCTCCAGTGATGTTCTCAGGATTTGTGGCTAAGGGGATTTTTTGGTTAGGATTTTTTGGTTTGTTCACTTTGACTGTTTAGCCAGCTGCTTAACCTTGTATTTACATGAACCAAATCACGTTGTTTTGGAAACTGTGCACTGCAGGCAGGTGGGCTGCTGTTGACAAGGGTTTTCCACCGATGCAGGAATCCTGATTTTGTTAGAGGGTACAGTTTGGCAGCAGAGCCAAGCGGATCTAAAGACTTGTGGCCAGCAGAAGGGGAGGCACTACTGTCTTCCCTGCTGCTGACCAGCTCCCGTGGCTCCCTTGATGCAGGTGTACAGGAGGTACATTTTAAATATCTTAGTCTTAATCAAAGTCTTATCAAATATCAGTGGAAATTGGGCTTCTTGGTCACCTAGTGTTTTGAATATGTTTTCCTGCAGTAGATCTTATTTCTTCCTTGATAAGGTTACCTCCGTGACTAATAATAATTCTTCAACTAGGCAACTGACTGTATACCTGAGGAGGATGGACGTGAATCTTGCATCTATTACATACCACCAACTCCTGGTCAGTAATAAAATGCACACATAAGGAGCGCAGGACAGACTTTGCACGAGTGCAGATGAATTATTCAGCTCCTCTGGAACGTACAGCCTTTGATCAGGCTCTAAGTGTGGCTGTGTGACACATGGAAAGATTCATTTGCTGTGGCTGATGACAGTGATGAGTGTGTGTATACACATTTCTCCTGTTGTTCAGTTGAAATGTTCAGTGTTTAGCATTTTGCTGCCTTTTATTTTCTTGGGGAGGGATGTTCCATTCCTACCCCAAGTTCCAGTTTTTTTGGTTAAAAAAACTCCAACTCCATAAATGAATAATGTGGATTCATGTAATTGAAAAGAAAAGTGGAGATGGCACGGCTCCTGATATATTCGATGCAAACACAAGGAGAATCAGGTGTTCAGCGCAAATATCCTCTGAAATAATAAACAAATGTCTTGTATAAATAGCATCTCATTAAGTAATAACATAAGGTCGGAGAACAGTTCAGTTAATGGCTTATGTTGAAAAATACAGCACGGAATGACTGAGTCAGGCAGGCTGACGCTTGGGAATGGGATCATTTGTTTTGTGTGGTTTTGGGTTTCAGAAGGAGGCCTGCCTGCTGCCGACGGGATGTGCTTTTTTTGAATTCGGTTTGCACATAGGGTTCTGGAGAGTCAGAAGAGTATTGTGACAGGGTATTGCCAAACTGTGTGATAAACAAAAGCAAGGAAAATGATGGGAAGCTGTTCATTCATCATGAGATAAGTGTTCTAGCATAACTTTTCTTTTGTTGTTTGACCATCATTAAAAAAACTCACACATGACAGTACAACCAAGTTTCTAGCTGCTTGGTAATAATTTGCCATTAGTTTGGATGGCCGTAGCTGGGGGTAAAACAGGAATCGACACGCTGCTTGTTTGAGCTGGAGGGGAAGAGGTGGGGAGGTGAGAAGCAGGGGTGCAGGCGATTTGATAGTAGCATACCTGCTTCTCAGTGATATGATGTCTGTTGTTCCTGTTGCTCAGGAAGGATGCTCTGCCCTTGAAACTTCATCATCTTCAGGTGGTTTTGCAAAAGAGAAAATAACTGAAGGACAGGTTGTGAATGATGTCAGGTTTTTGCTGTTTTGTGTGTAGGACTGCAGAAATCACTGTGACTTAGTCCTGTGGCGTTTCTTCTTGTTGTTTTTGTTCTCCTTTTTGCAATTCCCCTTTCTTATTAAACATAGGGCCTTTTTGGCTTTGCTCTTAGATTGACCTGCTTTTCAGAGAATCTCACCTCTTGCTTCTCATTCAGCAGCTGTTTCCATATAGTGCTCAGCACTTCTACTCTGAGCACTGCGTGGTAGGGTTTTCCTGCCTTAAAAGTGGCTTTTTCCTTTGTAGTCACTTCTTTCTTGGCTGCTCCTTTGTGAAAGAACACAGAAGGGCTCTTGGCCTGAGTGCAGATGAATGTTTCCTCACTTCCTGATAGCCTTGGAGTTTGGCTGGGCACTTAAATATTCAGAAAAGTTGAGGAAGAGTATGTACTATGTATGAGGAAGAGTGTGTACTATATGTCCTATGTACTCTTGTACATAGGACACCTGCATCCCAAGTAATGTCCTTTATGTGCTCAGTTGTCAGTAGGGCTGTGGTAGAGAAGACCAAACGTTAGCTCTTTGATGCTTACAAGTGCTTTTTTTGCCTAGAAAGCATGCCCAAACTCTCCTTGCTGTGGCACAGAGACCATCGCAGGCTGGAAGGGAGTCTCTCCACTTGAAGCTTGCTTCTGCTGCATTTCTCCTTGCTGTAAAGCTGGAGGGGTTACCTCTAATGTTGCTTCTGGTCAGCTGACCTGCCTCATCTTTGTGGAGGGTGCTTTTTGTAGTCTCCCATATGGACAAGATGATTTAATGGTATTATCTTCTGACTACTTTTTGAGGGTGTGTCTGTCTGGGCCCATCCATGACTGTGATGCAGGGAGCTGCTGCTGCTGAAGCTACTTGTGGGACTGAAGCTTTGCATTGGGTTTTTGTGATATAGACACTTTTTTGAGTTAGCTTGTGGAATTGTAGAAACTGCTAAGAAACTTTCTAAGAAAACAGGGTGGAAAGAAAAAATGAGACAATTTCAAGTGCTTTAGGTAAATGTGTCAACTTCTGCAATCAGCAGGCTGGGTGCTTTGTGTGGGTAAGGCACTATCTGGCATAAAGTTTTAGCTGGATTTTCTAGGAGCAACACAGCATAAGGCCCAATCAAAGGACAAGCCCTTCTGGAGGTGATGTTAGAGCAGCCGGGGCTGGAGACTCCCTCTGCCTGCACCCACCGTGATGCCAAAAACAGACCCAGCGGTGCACAGGCAGAAACCTCCCATGCCTGCAAGGCTCCCTGGCACAAAGCGGTGTGACCTCCGGATCACCAGCACCATGGTGGGGACCTGCCTGTTGCTGGGACACTTATCTCTGCATACTTGTTCTTGCCTTGTCATGTGTAGCTTTACAAGGTGAATATTTAATCCCCGATACAGTTGCTGAAGTAATCTGTTTGTTACATGACAAAAGTGGCTGGTGCAGTCACTTGGCATCATCTGGCTATGGGAGGCTCGGGAGTCTCAGGAAATCACAGTTTTCCTCTCAAGCACCTGCAGACCTCAGTCTGGGGCTTTTACTTCACTCCTTTAGGACCATTTTGTGCTGCCACCTGGAGGGAGATGAAGAAAACAGGCCAGTTTGCACCCTGACAGGAAGAGAAATGGCTTATTTGGAAGTAAAAGCATGAAGTTGAAAATTCTGGTGTGCTTGTCAGTATTGCTAGCAGAGTACTTTCAGGTTGCAGTGAAATGGCAACGGCTGATACTTTATGGATTTCAGAATATATGCTAAGTGGTTTGAATTTTCACTACACTGAGTTTGTTTCAGAAAATACAAAATATTCTTTTGTGAGAAGTAATAATTAAAAAAGACCTAATTTGCATCTACTGATTTTTATGGAATGGTGTTATCTGTATGTCAATAGATTTTTAGGTATCTCTTTTGCAGGTTGAGGTCTGGAGTGAAACAATAGATTATTATTATTTTTTTTTAACTGATTTCCCCTTTGCCATGTGTTTATTTTCTTCCTTATTTCTTCCTTTATTTTTATTTAGTCCTTATTTTATTTGAGCTTCTAGAAGTTTTAAAGTATTAATTTCTAATTTTTGTTTGTTTGTTTTCCAGGTCAGATGTACAGTTGCCTGTAAGTATCATTCTGTTACTCAATTACCATTTTTTCAAGATAACTCTCATTATCTTAATTTCTTTTAAGAAAAATTGAACAGTATCAGCTAAGTATTAAAAAAAGCTTCCTGAAAAGAATTTTTAAAGAGAGCATTCAAAAATGTAAACTCACTTATTTTACTGATTGTAATTCCTGCAATGCATTTAAGGATATTTAAAGATATAAATGTGCACTTTAATCCCTTTGCTTTTCAGTTTGTAAAGAGTTCTAGTAAAATCAAGTACAGATATAATGTGCTTAGGAAGACTGCAAAATACACTTAAAGGCAATACAACACAAACAAACCCCAGAACAAAAAAAAGGATATACAAAGTGATGCTTTAAGGACTTTCTGAAGTGAGTATAGGGCTGTACTTGCCAAGATGACAAGTTTTCATGTGGCAAAAATTTCCAAAAGTACTTGCAGTGAGTTCTATCAAATGTCAGGCTTGCATGAGTTAGCCTTTAAATTTTAGAGTTTAAATTCTCTCCACATGTTGGGCTGCACTATATCAACCTAAAGTTGTTTTCTGTAGGTATACCATGTCTCTTCCTTACTTGTGGGAACACAGTGCATGCATATGAGAACTTTTTTGCCCGTACACTGAGGTCAAGAGACAAAACTGCAATGCCAGGTTAAGTAAAGCAGCTTAGCTTCTGAATAATGTGTGAGAAAAATACACTGTAGGAGAACAAACTGGGAAAATAAGTTACTACGGGTCTGTGCATGATATCTATAAACAACTATACTTTTGCAAATAGGAAACACAGAAGTTTTGTAAAGATACTTATTGCTTTATATTCTTTCTTTCAGGCACAGAGGATTGCGGTTCACAAAATGTAACTGCAGAAAGAGGAACCAGTAGTAATGATAATGTATCAGTAAACTCTACAAGTGGGAACAAAACCTATGGAGGAGGAAGATTTCCCAGGGATGTGTTGCAATCCAACAGCACAACAAGTGATCAGAGCAATGTAACACGTAAGTGGTTTGGAATCTGACTGGGATGTGACTCTTCAGGGTGTCTTGTGCTTTTTTTGTGCTGGCATTTTTAAGCCCAAACTCTAGTCCGGAGTGTGAAGAGCACGCAGGGGTGTGGATCCAACTGCTCTACTGGAGTAGAGAATGGGACAAAGAAATATATCTGCATAGCTGACGGAGAGTGCAATTTAACACTATGATTCTTCCATGGCCTAGAAATATCACTGTTAGACTTGGGCTCTGTTCCCTGCTTATTATGGCTTTTTAGGTTACAGCTGCAACAGTTCAAACATACTGTGATGTATAGATTTGACATACATGCATAACAGGGTACAGCTACCTAGTGTAGAGGGTATCATGTATCTAGAGGAGAGCTGTGCAAATCTTGCAGATAGAAAGGCTCTTCTCTTTGGGATAGGCAGCTTAGGAAAAAATAATAAAAGGTTGTATTTTGCAGTCTTTCTCAGCATCCTGCATGAAGTTGTCTGCTGAAGCAGTGTGGGCATTGAAGCAGTATGTCTGCTGCACCTAGACAGTTTTACTCCTTGAGATAAAGTGAAACTTGGGGAGTTAGAGGACGAGTACATTGCAGAGCTAGCAAGTGTCCCATGCAACATATAAGGATGGCTTGATTATTTTCCCAGGCTGATCACTGTTTTATAGAGATCCATTGTTTGGATACGGAAGGGAGAAGAGTGCTTTATGTGTTTATTGGCAAATAGTCTTGCAAGTTAAAAGAACTTTTTTTATCTTTTATCGCCTTTCACAGAGCCCAGCCCAGTCCATGATCTCAAGGCGGAATATGTTGGTGTGACTTCTGTCATTTTAACGTGGTCAGTGAGTGAACCTGCTTCCCCATCCTACACGTACAGGATAGAGGTTGTAAATGCTACAGATGGTACCTCGCTTCGGAACCGGACGTCCAGCCTCACCGAAGTCGAAATTACTGAGTTAATCCCTGGGACGTTGTATAATTTCACAGTATTTGCAGCAGTGAATGACAGTCAGACGGAAGGAGAAGGGGTATCCATACCTGTGTATACAAGTAAGTCACAGTTTCTTGCAGCTCTGTTTCTGGTGGGCAGCTCAGGGCTCTGCCTACCTGCCTGAGGATTGTAATTCAATGCTATTGTGTATAGGCATGATATTTCAGTCCTGGAGCCTGATTTGGGCTATATGCAAAGGATGGGATGTAAGTGTGCAGCAGAAACACAGGCCTGATGGTTTTGTTTTGTTTTCAATTACCTTCCTTCCCCACCTTACCCTCCATCCTCATCTCTTTCCTGCCTACCTCTGTATTCCCAAGGGAAGGCCTGGGAGTGCTGGCATGGTGGTGACCTGTGCTTCTGCTTTGGACTGTCAAAGAGAGATGAATCCTATTCAGAATGACTTGTCTTCTGTTCTCTCTTAGCTGCCAATTGATGCCAAAGCCTCCAGGAGCACCCGGTGATGTTGTTGGGGTGCTCCTGCACTCTGAATGAGGAGTGATGTGAGGAGAGTGAAGTGGTGGTGTGCCTGTGTTTCTGCCATCCGTGTATGTGAGCAGATGTTCTTGCAGGTTGACGGATTGTTGTCTTGCCTTTCACAGAGCCCAGCCCAGTCCATGATCTCAAGGCGGAATATGTTGGTGTGACTTCTGTCAACTTAACGTGGTCAGCGAGCGACGCTGCTTCCCCATCCTACACGTACAGGACAGAGGTTGTAAATGCTACAGATGGTACCTCGCTTCAGAACCGGACGTCCAGCCTCACCGAAGTCGAAATTACTGAGTTAATCCCTGGGACGTTGTATAATTTCACAGTATTCGCAGCAGTGAATGACAGCCAGACGGAAGGAGAAGGGGTATCCATGTGTATATATATACCTGTGTATACAAGTAAGTCACAGTTTCTTGCAGCCTTGTTTCTGGTGGACTGTATTTTGCTGTGCAGCTCAGGGCTCTGCCTACCTGCCTGAAGGTTGAAATATAATATAAGCTTTACCTGGGCTGCCTACTAACAATAGCATGTTAATGTGTAGAAGAAGCATAGTCCTCATTTGGGTTTCTTTTTTGTGTTTGTTTGGTTGTGTTTGTTTTTTTTTTTTTTTTTAAAAAAACACCAAACTTCCTCAATCCCCCCAGCCCTGAAACAAAAAAGTCCCCTACAGTAGAAACAAAACCAAAAACTAACCAAGCAAACAAACAGAAAATCCCCCAAACAACTCCTTCCTTCCCCACCATACTCATCTCTTTCCTGCATACCTCTCTGTATTCCCAAGGGAAGGCCTGCGAGTGCTGGCATGGTGGTGACCTGTGCTTCTGCTTTGGACTGTCAGAGAGATGAATCCCATTCAGAATGACTTGTGTTCTATTCTCTCTTAGCTGCCAATTGATGCCAAAGCCTCCAGTTGTTGGGGTGCTCCTGCACTCTGAATGAGGAGTGATGTGAGGAGAGTGAAGTGGTGGTGTGCCTGTGTTTCTGCCATCCGTGTATGTGAGCAGATGTTCTTGCAGGTTGACGGATTGTTGTCTTGCCTTTCACAGAGCCCAGCCCAGTCCATGATCTCAAGGCGGAATATGTTGGTGTGACTTCTGTCAACTTAACGTGGTCAGTGAGCGACGCTGCTTCCCCATCCTACACGTACAGGACAGAGGTTGTAAATGCTACAGATGGTACCTCGCTTCAGAACCGGACGTCCAGCCTCACCGAAGTTGAAATTACTGAGTTAATCCCTGGGACGTTGTATAATTTCACAGTATTCGCAGCAGTGAATGACAGTCAGACGGAAGGAGAAGGGGTATCCATACCTGTGTATACAAGTAAGTCACAGTTTCTTGCAGCTCTGTTTCTGGTGGGCAGCTCAGGGCTCTACCTACCTGTCTGAGGGCTGAAATATAAAACTATTGTGTCTAGATGTGGTGTTTTAGTCCTGGAGCCTAATCTGGTCTGTCTGCTCAGCAAGGGTTTTTAATCTGTGGAAGAGAGAATATCCCTGCTTTAAAAACCAAAAAAAAAAAAAAAAAAAAAAAAAACCAAAGCAAAACCAACCAAACAAAACCCACCTTCCTTCCCCTCCATTCCTCATCTTCTCATATCCCCTCATACAGGAGATAACTTCTTGTCAGAAGTACTCACAAGCAGGCCAATTAGGAAAGATACCCTTCCAGACTTGCCATTTGTGAATAGAGAAGGACTCGTGGGACATGTGGCTGTCTGGGCCACTGTGTTCATGAAATGTTTGAGTTTAAAATTTTACAGTTTAATGAGAGAAAAAAAGACAGCAGAGTTACTACCCTAGTCTTAGCAAGCAAACTTCAAGCTATACAGGGAGCTACTTGGCAGAGTTCCCTGGGAATCTGCTTTTGAGGTCTTAGGAGTCCATGAGTGCTGGTCAGTTTTCAAGAACCACGTTTTAGAAGGACAGGAGCAGGCAATTCCGCTGTGTGGAAAGTCAAGCAAGTCGGGTAGGAGACCAGTTTGGCTGAACAGGGAAAGCCTCGCGGAGCTCAAGAGGAAAAAGAAGTTGTATGATCTCTGGAAGCAAGGTCAGGCTTCTCAGGAACGGTACAGAGCCATGGTTCCTATGTGCAGGGAGAAGACATGCAAGGCCAAAGCTCAATTAGAGTTGAAACTGGCCAGTGTTTTTTCAGATAACAAGAAAGGCTTTTTTAAGTACACTAATATCAAGAGGAAGTCTAAAGAAGGTGTTGGACAGATACTTGTTGAAGATGGTCATCTGACTAATAGATATGAAGAAAAAGCAGACGCATTCAATGTGGTTTTTGCCTCAGTCTTTAATAATATGGATAGACCTTGGGCTGACTGGACCTCTGACTGAGTACCACGAGTGTGGGAACAGTGACTTCCCATTTGTGGACACTGAAATTGTAAGGGACCAGCTGTATCAGCTGAACATTCACAAGCCCACAGGGATGGGTTGAGATTCATCCCAGAGTATTGAAGGCGTTAGTGGGTGTTGTGAGATTACCCCTCTCAATCCATCTCCCAGAGATCTTGGGAGCCTGAGGAGGTCCCTGCTGCCTGGCAGCTAGTCAGCGTTACTCCAATTTACAAGAAGGGCATGAGGGAAGACCCGAGAAACTACAGACCTGTTAGACTAACCTCAGTTCATAGAAAAACTATGGAGAAGATCATACTGGGTACTATTGAAAGGCATTTAAAGAATAATGCAATCATCAGGCACAGTCAACATGGGTTCACAAAAGGAAGGTTTTGTTTTTTGATATCCTTCTATGACAAGGTCACCTGCCTATTGGATGAAGGGAAAGGCAGTAGATGTAGTTTTCCTGGATTTTAGTGAGGCTTTTGATACTGTCCCTCACAGCATCCTTGTGGACAAGTTGCCCAACTGTGGGATGAGCAGGTTCATGGTGTGCTGGGTGAAGGGTTGTAGTGAATCTGTGGCTATATCTGGCCAGTGATGTGTCACCAGCGGTGTTCCTCAGGGATGAATTCTAGGGCCAGTTCTGTTCAATATATTTATGAACAATCTGGATGCAGGAGTTGAATGCACCATTAGCAAGTTTGCTGATGATACCAAAGTGGGAGGTGCTGTTGATTCACTTGAGGGACAAGACGCCTTGCACAGAGACAGGGGTAGACTGGAGCATTGGACAGTGATTAATGGGATGAAATTTAACAAGTCCAAATGCTGGATTCTACACATGAGATGGAGTAATGCCGGGCACAAGTATAAGTTGGGAGAGGAGCAGCTGGAGAGCAGGCCTGTAGAAAGGGCTCTGGGGGTGCTGGTTGACAGTAGGCTCAGTATGAGCCAGCAGTGTGCTCTGGCAGCCCAAGAGGGCAAACTGCAGCCTGGGGTGCATCGAACACAGTATAATCAGGTGGTCAAAAGAGGTGATTATCCCACTGTATTCAGCATTGGTGCAGTGTCACCTTGAGCACTGTGAGCAGTTCTGGGCTCCACAACTTAGGAAGGATGTGAAAGTCCTGGAATGTGTCCAGAGGAGGGCAACACAGCTGGTGAAAGGGCTGGAAGCAGCATCCTGTGAGGAGCAGCTAAGGACTCTGGGTTTGTCTAGTTTAGAGAAAAGGAGTCTGAGGGGCAAGCTCATTGCTCTGTACAGAGTCCTAAGGAGAGGATGTGGAGGCGGAGGTGCTGAACTCTTCTCCCTGGGATCCAGTGCCAGGACATGTGGAAATGGTTCCAAGCTGTGCCAGGAGAGGTTTAGATTGGATGTGATGAAGCATTTATTTACCCAGAGGGTGGTCAAACACTGGAACAGGCTTCCTAGGGAGGTGTTCAATGCCCGAAGACTGTCAGTGTTTGAGGTATTTGGGCAATGCCCTCAATAATATGCTTTAACTTTTGGTCAGCCCTGAAGTGGTCAGGCAGTTGGACTAGAGGATCATTTTAGGTCCCTTTCAACTGAAATTATGTTCTGCTCTGCTCTTCTGCCCTACTCTTCTGCCCTGCCTTGCTCTTTCCTGCCTACCTCTCTGTACTCCCAAGGGAAGGCCTGGGAGTGCTGGCATGGTGGTGACCTGTGCTTCTGCTTTGGACTGTCAAAGAGAGATGAGTCCCATTCAGAATGACTTCTCTTCTGTTCTCTCTTAGCTGCCAATTGATGCCAAAGCCTCCAGGAGCACCCGGTGATGTTGTTGGGGTGCTCCTGCACTCTGAATGAGGAGTGATGTGAGGAGAGTGAAGTGGTGGTGTGCCTGTGTTTCTGCCATCCGTGTATGTGAGCAGATGTTCTTGCAGGTTGACGGATTGTTGTCTTGCCTTTCACAGAGCCCAGCCCAGTCCATGATCTCAAGGCGGAATATGTTGGTGTGACTTCTGTCAACTTAACGTGGTCAGTGAGCGACGCTGCTTCCCCATCCTACACGTACAGGACAGAGGTTGTAAATGCTACAGATGGTACCTCGCTTCAGAACCGGACGTCCAGCCTCACCGAAGTTGAAATTACTGAGTTAATCCCTGGGACGTTGTATAATTTCACAGTATTCGCAGCAGTGAATGACAGTCAGACGGAAGGAGAAGGGGTATCCATACCTGTGTATACAAGTAAGTCACAGTTTCTTGCAGCTCTGTTTCTGGTGGGCAGCTCAGGGCTCTACCTACCTGTCTGAGGGCTGAAATATAAAACTATTGTGTCTAGATGTGGTGTTTTAGTCCTGGAGCCTAATCTGGTCTGTCTGCTCAGCAAGGGTTTTTAATCTGTGGAAGAGAGAATATCCCTGCTTTAAAAAAACCAAAGCAAAACCCACCAAAACCCCACCAAAACCTTCCAAAGAAGGAAGGAGGAGGGGTTCTTATATGCTGGTATACAGGTAAGGAAATGGTACCTCTCAACTGCAGGTAAACAAGGTGTTTGTACCAAATTGCCCTGCTGCTTTATCTTGGGTTTCCAACTTTGTGCTATTTCTCATTGTAATGTTGCTTTGCTCCGGGTGCCTGTGAGCATGAGTACCAAGCAGTCCTTGGTAAAAGAGAAAAGGACTGAGATTGTATGTGTCTCTGTGTGTATGTTGCCTGTAAAGCAGTTTTTTCATCAGCTTGGCTACTCAAGGCTATGTAGAGATCCAGCAGATACAACAGCATGACTTTTTTCTAGACTTGAGGACTGAATAGGCCCCCCGAAATGCTTCTGGGAGCAGATTATTACAGTTTATACCAAAGGACATGGTGTGCAGGGATGTGGTGGCCAGGATCATGGAGGCTGTTTGTTCTTGAAGATTTTCAGCTCTTTGAGGAGTCCCTGGCCTGGGGCTTCTTTGGGCAGTGACAGTGCCTAGAGCCACACTGAGTGTGGTGCCATTTTTGTTGGTTTTGTGCCATGGCACCTTTTTCCCAGATGAGAGGGACAAATGGGAGAAGTCCTTTTCTTTGTGTTTAGCTCAGGAGTGGAAAGGAAACAGGCAACATCCCTACAAAGCAATTAGAAGCAGGTTGTCCTGGAGCTGCTACTGAATAGATGAACTTATCTAAGTTGCCGGAGGTGAGTCTTGTCTGCCTAGTGTTGGTGCTGAATCAGGATTGCAGACACCAGCCCCCCAGGGCAGGTCAGCTGTTGGACCTGCTCAAGGAACCCATTTTCTTCTACTAATGTTGGGGAGAGGCTGGGCTGAAGGGCTCAGACTAAGACTTGCGGGCGCAATTTTGAGTTAACAGGTCAAGATCACCCTGCACTTTGCTTCCTTCCCTGATTTCCGTCTTTTTCTCTGTCTGGGAACCCACTGTGGAAACAAATGATTTTAGTGTGTGAAATGAAATAAAGAGAATATCCCCCAGAACTCCTGTGGCCTTTCCAGAGGTGCCCCAGCATGAATGTCTGAAACAGGGCATTGATATCATAGAAGTGCTGTTTGGTTACAAATAATGCTTATTCTGTGTGGAATAGGGAAATGTGGCTCTTCTTTCTTTATTTCTCTGTCTTGACAGATCATTGTCTTGCCTTTCACAGAGCCCAGCCCAGTCCATGATCTCAAGGCGGAATATGTTGGTGTGACTTCTGTCAATTTAACGTGGTCAGTGAGCGACGCTGCTTCCCCATCCTACACGTACAGGATAGAGGTTGTAAATGCTACAGATGGTACCTCGCTTCAGAACCGGACGTCCAGCCTCACCGAAGTTGAAATTACTGAGTTAATCCCTGGGATGTTGTATAATTTCACAGTATTCGCAGCAGTGAATGACAGTCAGACGGAAGGAGAAGGGGTATCCATACCTGTGTATACAAGTAAGTCACAGTTTCTTGCAGCCTTGTTTCTGGTGGACTGTATTTTGCTGTGCAGCTCAGGGCTCTGCCTACCTGCCTGAGGGTTGTAATTTAGTACTGTTGCAAGCCGAGGTGATGTTTTGGTCTTGGAGCTGGAAATGGCCAATCTACAAACCATGGGATGTTAAAGTGCAGAAGCAGCATTGCGCTGATAGAAAGCTGTTGGTGAAGTTGGTCCTTATGGCTGACAACACAGAGATGAGATATTTTTTTCCCCTGAGAACCTCTATCTTCTAAATTTGGTAAGGGGGGTTGGTTTTATTTCCTAGAGTATGGGTGTCTCAGACCTTTTTTTTTTTTTTTTTTAAGGGGGTCTCACACAGTCTGTATTGCAGTAGGGGAAATTTTGTGATTTGGGGGCCCATAGGTGCTGTCAGGCTGCAGCAGGAGGGAGATTTAGGCAGTACTAGTTCAGGAGAACTGCTTTGGCCATCCAGCACCTTGCTGTGATGAGTATCAGAAGTCTTTATATGTGGTTTTGGAGGGACCATTTTGGAGCTGGCCTTGCAAGGCTGTAGCCCAGCCTAGTCATTCCACAAGGTGTATTTGAAGGGAAACAGATGCCTGTTCTTGTCATTTGTGTTGTCCTGTAATGTACTTGAATCCATGCTCCTACCTTTCCAGTTGATTCCCAAAAATGTCTCCTGTGCTGCCTGGTCATAATGGCTAATTGCCCTGTTTTGAAGATGCACAAAGAATAGGGTGCTGCAGAGAGGGTTTTTGGAGATGCTCTCTTTGTCGTGGGAGTGAGCTCAGGGCATGACAGTTGGAGGAGGAGCAGGGTACCTGGATCATCACCTCTGTTCCTCTTCTAGGGATGTTTGATGTTCCTTACCTTTTGCTGTTACAGAGATGCAACACTTTCCCTTCTATTTGTTTTTCCTACCTGCCCAAATCTCTGGACTGCCAGGTTAAGCTCTGGGACTACTGGCACTATGAGGACCTGTGGTATTGCTTTGAATGTGAAAGGAAGAAGAATTACACTTGAGATGCCTCTTTCTTATTTTTCTGTTACCTAGCCACTGATGCAAGAGCATCCAGGAGCACCCGGTGATGATGGTGGGGTGCTCCTGCACTCTGAATGAGGAGTGATGTGAGGAGAGTGAAGTGGTGGTGTGCCTGTGTTTCTGCCATCTGTGTATGTGAGCAGATGTTCTTGCAGGTTGACGGATTGTTGTCTTGCCTTTCACAGAGCCCAGCCCAGTCCATGATCTCAAGGCGGAATATGTTGGTGTGACTTCTGTCAACTTAACGTGGTCAGCGAGCGACGCTGCTTCCCCATCCTACACGTACAGGACAGAGGTTGTAAATGCTACAGATGGTACCTCGCTTCAGAACCGGACGTCCAGCCTCACCGAAGTTGAAATTACTGAGTTAATCCCTGGGACGTTGTATAATTTCACAGTATTCGCAGCAGTGAATGACAGTCAGACGGAAGGAGAAGGGGTATCCATACCTGTGTATACAAGTAAGTCACAGTTTCTTGCAGCTCTGTTTCTGGTGGGCAGCTCAGGGCTCTGCCTACCTGCCTGAGGGTTGAGATTTAATACTGTTGCAAGCAGAGATGCTGTGTTTGCCTGCCTGCAGACATAGATGTTTACGTGGAAGAGACATAGCATTCTTTTTAAAAACAAAGTACAACAAAACCCCTCAAAAACAGCGGTTGTTGAAAGTGGTCACCAAGGCCTGTGGCGCAGTGAAGGAACTCTTCCTGAGAACTGGTTTCTCTGGCCTGGGATTTGTGTGGGCAGTTTTTCTGCCTTCACTTCTTGGAGGATGTGGCCTCAGACCCTTATTTTAAAGGGCTCCCACGCAGAGTGAGTGTTGTGCCCAGGGAACTTTTGTGATTTGGGGGCCAGAGGCTGCCATTGGACTCCCAGCAGGAGAGTGAGCTTTAGGCACTCAGAGCCCACCTCTCTGTATTGCCAAGCCAAAACCCAGGGAGAGCTGGCACCGTGGTGACCTGTGCTTGAGCTTTTGAATGTGAAAGGAAGTTGAATCCCACTTGAGCTGCCTCTTTCTTATTTTTCTGTTACCTAGCCACTGATGCAAGAGCATCCAGGAGCACCCGGTGATGATGGTGGGGTGCTCCTGCACTCTGAATGAGGAGTGATGTGAGGAGAGTGAAGTGGTGGTGTGCCTGTGTTTCTGCCATCCGTGTATGTGAGCAGATGTTCTTGCAGGTTGACGGATTGTTGTCTTGCCTTTCACAGAGCCCAGCCCAGTCCATGATCTCAAGGTGGAATATGTTGGTGTGACTTCTGTCAATTTAACGTGGTCAGTAAGCGACGCTGCTTCCCCATCCTACACGTACAGGATAGAGGTTGTAAATGGTACCTCGCTTCAGAACCGGACGTCCAGCCTCACCGAAGTTGAAATTACTGAGTTAATCCCTGGGACATTGTATAATTTCACAGTATTCGCAGCAGTGAATGACAGTCAGACGGAAGGAGAAGGGGTATCCATACCTGTGTATACAAGTAAGTCACAGTTTCTTGCAGCCTTGTTTCTGGTGGACTGTATTTTGCTGTGCAGCTCAGGGCTCTGCCTACCTGCCTAGGTGTTGAAATACAGTATTGTTTCAAGCAGAAGTGCTGCACATGGCCTACCTGCAGTCAGCAATGTTAATGTGTGGAAGGGGGTTCTGTGGGAAGTTTTGTTGCCTTCTCTTCTTTGTGGATGGGGGTCTCAGGTCCTTATTTTGAATGGCTTCCACACAGAGTGCATTGTGTGCCTGGGGGACTTCCCCAATTGGAGGCGCCCATGGCCTCAGCTGGGCTGCAGGCACCACTGTGCTGTGTGGCTCTCAGCCGCACTGCTCTGCTCAGTTCATCAGCAAAGAGGAGAAGGTTGAGGTGCTCTTGTGTTCCTTGTGCTAGGCTAGGCGTTGTGGCCATGTTTTCCCTTGTTGTAAATACATGCTGCTGTATCCTTTCCTTTGCTTTGTCCTATTTTAACTGAGGTGCAGGGAATCTGTCCCAGAGCTCCTCCGTTGGGTTTCCAGAGGTGCCCAGGATGAACCCATTAAGAGAGTCTCTGGTACTGTGAAAGCGTTGCTTGCCTACTTGTAATGCTCAGTCTGTCCAAAATGTGGAAGCATGGCCGTGCCTCTGCTTTTTCTGTCAGAGTTTGTCAGCAAATATTCATGAGTGTTGATGGAGTCTTGTCTTGACTTTCACAGAGCTTGGCTCCGTTTTCCATATCCAGGCTGAGTATGCTAGTCTCTGATTTTTCCCATGGAGCACAGATGATACTACACCTACAGGATAGAGATCCAAAGTCATGGTTCCTCCTCTGGAAACCAGACATCCAGTGTCACCAGAGCTGTTATTACAGACGCAAACCCTGGAACCTTCTGTAATTTGACCGTATTTGTAGGACTAGCTGACAGTGTTACTGAAGGAAAAGAAACATTTATAAAACGCAGTAGAAATAAATCCCAGTCACTCACATCTATCTTTTAGCTAAATCTGTTGCTTCCGGTACACAATTCTGCTTCTTCTTAGCTTCTTAAAATAATACCCCTTTTTAATAACAAAATAATTTAATTCATGAGTCTTTTACTCCTATATTTGGAAGTAGCAAATACCTCTTTATCAGGAGAGGACATAAATTTGCTGTGGGTTACAATTGTAGAAGTTATAAGAGTTTTGGTCTTGAAGGCCAAGTTTTAGAATGCGTTTAGTTTAGAGGGACTTCTCAGTGTTACTGCTACATTAACTTTTTTAATACCTTCTTGTATCTGGTCATAAGGTTGCAATTTTTATATTGTGTCCTATAGGACTCTTTCTCAGTAAACCTGTCTGCAGGGGAGTTAGCACAGAAGAGGTCTGTGTACTTTGTGTGCTAAATATTTCTCTTCCTCATAAGGTAGCAAGTCCTTGTAGGCAGTAGCTTCATCTTTTTGAAAGTGGAAGGGAATACTGAAGTCTTACAAACATTTATACACATGACTTACAAATAGCTTTTTATATTTACTATAATACTTGATTTCTTACTTTTCTCTCTTCCTGTTGTTTTTTTTTAGCTCCTGTCCCAGTGAATTCATTTCAGTGTGAACCAGTGGCCAACCAGTCTTTTCTAATACTGAAGTGGGAATGTCCTTTTGGTAACAGTTCTGAATTCAAAATTTTCATATGTAAAGGTGAATGTAAAGAACAACGGACTCCATCATCCTGCATGAAAGAAGAATCAGAGCAAACCTTCAGAACAGAATCATTAGAGTATTTCAGCACCTATAATGTTACTATTGTAACTCTTTCAAATAGTTCTGCAAGCCTTCCGGTACAGAAAATGTGTAACACGAGCATTACTGGTAAGTGTTAAAATTCAGGAATGAAAGATATTGATAGGAACAAAATATTAACTTCACAATTGGAGAATACCAAGCTTAATATGCAGTACCTTATCAGCTTGCAGATTATGAATAAAACACTACATTCATGCGAAGCCTAATGTGATGCACAATAAATATGCATTGTATGAAAAGCACTTTCTTGTTTGGAAATTTTTTTTTATCAATCATTAAGGTACTAAAAAATAATTCTGTTTATAGACCCACCTGATCCACCAGAAGCTCCTTTGGTCAAGGCCGTCAGCCACAGCTCGTTGTCTGTTGAATTCTCTGATTTTAACTCAACGAATGGACCGTTAAAAGCTTATGCAATAATGATCACAACAGAACAACAAGGTAAGATGTTGCTATGTTATCTCGTAGCTGTGTGAAACAATTTATCAGGCAGCATTATGTTTTATACTCTAAATAGTTGTTAAATGGATGGAGAAAAAGCTGACTCAGTATTTTCATTCACCTTTCAGAAATCATAAGGCAAATACCTTGCTTATTTGAAGTCACTCCTTGTTTTCAGAAAGCCACTGTTTTCACTCACATTTTTCCAGCCTGACTTATCCTTGTATATAAGTCTCATAGGTATTGCCGCTGTGCTGTTGGCATCTTGATTTGCCAGTGATTCCTGCCACGAGCTTTGAAGTGTGGGGTGGTTTTCCCTCTTTTCCCCTCCTTCCTTCAGCTGGAAGATACCTGGAGTAAGATCTTCAAAGAAAACCAAAACAAAACCCAAAAAATGCCACAACCAAGTGAACAAAAAAAAAACCAACTCCAAAACCAAAAAACTTACCTGCTTCTGATTTTCCTTGAAACACTATTAACTGAGAGAGATGGAGTGCAGGTAGAAGGCTTGAATAGCATTGTCAGCATTACATGCCATTGGAGGTTGAATGCTAGGGAAAGCAAGAAGGTAGTCTATCAAACTCACCTCCTTAAAGCATCGAAACAGAGAAGTGTCTTTAATTGGTGAATGTCTAGTGATAAATTGTAAAATTGGGAACTTACCTTTGCAGGGTAGATTCTAGTTGAACTAATTTTCGTTTCTGCCAGAGCACTAGAGGAATAAAGCAGCTGATGGAGATAGTTTCCTCAAAGTGGGATTTGACATTCATGCTTATCCTTTGTCTTAACACTGGAAATTCATTTTGCAGCAGTTTGACTGTAGATCTTTCTTCTGTGGTTTTCCATAGCATATATGTCTAAGAAATGTCCATATTTATTTATATAAAGAGTATATCAGCACAGAAAATTACTGTTTTCACGTGCCTACTCAGCTGCCCCAAAGTTGCTGTTTTGAATGTGTCTCTTGCACCCAGCAACAGCTCTGCTTGTACCTTCAGCCATTCCTGTTTAGCCTTGCTGAAATTCAGTACGTTCTTCTGTGTGGTTTTGATTGCAAAGTATTCAAGAAAGAGGACTTTGAAGATGTGATTGAGAGAAATAAGGAAGGAAGGTTGCCTGTATTTATAATATAGAGTCTGAATGCTTTGATAGGGAGCAGAAAGCCATCCATATGACCAAGCATCACTTCAGCTTTTTGGTATGGAAATAACATTAATATGCTTGAGTTTCTGTCTTAGAACAGAAATCATTACCTCTAGGACAGACAGAGGGGACTTTATTCAGTTGCGTAAGCAGTGGTGTCTAAGAGTGTTTGAGATGTCCTAGGGTGATATCCAAGACATCCACAAGGAGCTGCAGATACAACCTGGGATGTATGTCCTTTTGGAAAGTTAAAACCAAACAGAACATATAACACATCTCGGATAGTATTGTAGTATTTCTAGGCAACTGGGTTAATTTCAACCTCAGCTGCATTAAACGTAACCAGACTAGTGCTTTGGAAGAGCTGTCTTGCACCCTGTTCCTGTACAGTTACAGTTGATGAGAGCTTTGCTGCTCGTGGCAGTGAGCCACCTGCTCACTGGTGGCAGATCAAACCTTGTCTGCACAACTGTAGAAGACTTACTAGAGCTTTTCCACCTTTCGGAGCTCCTGCAAGGCTTCTCATTTTTAAAGGTGAATTCAATACTGTATCTGCTTTTAGCTTTGTAAAGGCAGTCAGTAGAGAGCAATGTATGCAAATTTCAGTCAAACGCACAAGATTCTTCTTCCTCTCGCAACGCTTTGAATATTTACATCAGTTTGCTCATATGTTGTTGGACAACTCATAATTTGAGCTTGTTTATTACCTCTTAGGTCACATATGCCTCAACTGTATAATCTGCACCAAATTTCTAGGGTTCATCTTCTAACAACAGACACTGTAAAGTGATGCTGTTCTGCACATGGTGTCCTGTTGGTCCACTGACTGTGGTGGCATGTTCTTCTTAGTGTTCTGGAAGAGAAACTGTTCTGATCGCTGTTTTGTCTAATGCTTGTCTGTGTTACAAGAAGGCAGAAATTAGCTCTTTTGTCTCATAGATTTTAGGTGTGAGACTTCTTGTAAGACACAGCAAGGAAGTATAGGCCATGACGAGTTCAGTGTTACTCTGGATGACTCCTGATGTTGTTTGGGTAGCATGACGTTATCAAATACTGATTGACTTTTTCCACACTGTTTGCATTGTACTCTCTACATATGATAGTCAATAGAGTGCGTATGTACCTTTACAGAGAAGGTCCACTGTGCACAGTAGAAGTAAAACCAAAAATAACAGTGGGGAGTAGAGAGGTAGTTCAGTAAATTTTACTGCACTAGGAGAGATTTCTGAGATTGTCTGTTGTACTCAGCCTTTCATTTCAGGCAATATTTATGGAGTAATGACAACTGTAGTTAATGTGACACCCTATTACCATCTCAGCCACTGTGCCAATTGGTGCAAAAACAGTGAATGATGTATATCACGTATGTCCTTGTTTTTTTCCTGAAGATTGTACATCTTTGAAGTCTAAATTGAACAACACGTACAAAGACTTCAAGAAGAAGACGACATTCACCTATGTAACATATGTCATAGAGCCAGAGCAGGCAAAATCACCTTCTTTCCATTCTCAGAATGGTACAAACATCATTAATGTAGGCAAGGGAAACACAATGTATGGCTACGAAAACGGACCATTGATTCCACTTCATTCATACAGGTATTTATGTCAAACCACTGTTTCGTTAATTTTGATGCAGTTGAAAACTAAAAGATTACAGATCTTGCTTAAGGCTGTTAAAACCGTGTAACGTACCTGGGGGTTTTTTTCTTCTCCTTTATCAACAGGGCAAGTGTTGCAGGTTTCACTAATATTACCTTTACTACGGACAAGATCATTGTGGGGAAAGATAGTTATGTATCATTTTCACCCTGTTCTGAGGCGGTTTTGCTACCCCAGGATCCAGGTATAGTTAATGTCAAATATAGGACTGGAGGCTTGGTACGTACACAGTGTGTAGAGATTCCTTAATTATGGCAGGTTTCATAATAGCAAAACACCCTTTGGTCTCTCTGTGATGGAGTGTTTCTAGCTTTACTGTGACACTGCTCTGTAAATTCATGCCTTGCTAGTTTTGCAGGTGACCTCTTTTTTCCATGTGTGACTTCCACAGTGTAAGTAACCAAAAGCTGCGCTACTCAGAGCGTGCTCAAAGGGATTGGATGACACACTGAGACTTTGGTACAGAAACAAGTAGCAAAGAGCAGCTGATGTTCTGGTAAATTAGAAATGGCTATATTGGAATGCAGATAATCATTCTTCAATCCAAATTTTTTTTTTGATTTATCATCCTTCGTTTATTATCCTTAATGAGCTATCAATACTGGTACTGCCAAAGGACACAGTAGAGAAAAGATGTTTAGCAGAGCATGCACTGTCACTTGTGAGGTTCTCTTGTAGCATGTTGATTGAGTTAAATCATTATCAAAGAGGTAAATCAGTAATGAGTAATACTTGTTCTCTCTCGATCAGGTGTTATCACTGGAGCCGTTATTGGATGCCTTTTAGCTGTCTTGGCTGTAGTCACTATAGGGGGTTTCATATTCTGGAGAAGGAGAAGGTAATGTGTGTTCATTATTGTATTTGTTGTGATGAGGAACACCAGTATTTCACTTCTGTATCTTTCGTCTCTGTTTTATACGCTTCTGTCATGACGCTTTAAAATACATTCTATTAAAAATCTTTTTTGTATGTTACAGATTAGAGTTGATGTATTGAACTAGTTAAACGACTTTTTTCAACCCCATACTTAAGTAATGGGTTAAGATTTGTTCTGTTGAATTCTTCTGAATTTGTGCATGCTGATGAAGTAATTCAGTCAGAAGTGAGAAAACATCAGAAATTATTGTGCTAAAAGACATATGTAATTCTATCTTAGTTTTATTTTAAATTACGCATTAATCACGCTTTTTAATTGCTTGATGGCCCGTCACATGAAACTTCCATTGTGGAGTTTCCAGGAGCTGATGAGTTGCCTAGGGTTTGAACTGGTCTCTGTTTCCAATCTTTTCCAAATAATCTGGGACTTAAGAGTCCAGAAAGGCTTTTTCCTGCTTCTGATCATGTAGTACATCCTTTCTAAAGAGTTAGCTGTAGGGCCCTTGGTCCAATTTTCTTAGTTTCTTTGATTAACTGCTCGTATTTTTAAAAGTGTGTCCAATAGCTGTGAATCATAATGAGAAGAGCTTTCTTTAAAACTAGGAACGCTTATTTTCATTCAACTACTGCTTTCATTACCACTGTAGAACACTTACTGTAGGGATTCTGGGACGAGTAGCAATTCTTCTGCAATGTTAGCTAACGATGCAGATCCCTCAGAGGTACTTCTTCCACCAAACTATGTGCTTTGTGTTCAGGCATTATACTCTGGTTCAAATAGAAAGAAACAGTCCCATTGCACGGCACCACTGAATGAAGGATGAAGTTCTTACTGCAGGTGTAAGGTTTGCCTCAGGAGGGGTTTTTGCACGGAATGAGATGCTTTAAAAGAAAATGTTCTGAACTTCTATAGAAATTCTTCAGGCACAGGAAATAGCTGTCGTCATAAATCTCATATGTGTTGTGTCAAATTCTACTGTGAACCTATTGTGTTGTTTTCTTTTGCATTTTAGGAAAGATAAAAGAAATACTGAAGTGTCCTTTTCTCCAATTAAGTAAGTCCGTGTCCTTCCACACACTGTTTTCTGAGCTCAAGTGGTAATTGCAAAACTTACTCTGGACCCCGATACTTGTTTTCTGTGCAATTTTATGTAGAATTTTTCAGTATTAATTCCTCATGGAATTTAAAGACTCCAGCCTGCTGACTAAAAATAATCATATTGATCGAGACTTGTAAAGCTGCCAGAGGGATTTGAGTGCTTGCTTCATGAATCTCTATTAGACAAACAAACGCTCCACGCCATTTTGAAAACCAAGATGTTTGAATGAAAGGCAGGCTTCATGCACATTGAGGAAACAATCCAAATTGTTGATAAAATGCACATAGGCAAAATTCTGCCCTGTGGCCTGAATTTTCCTTTGCTTTATGACTGCTTTGTGCTGTGCCGTTAATGTGGATCACATTGAGATTGTAAAAGCTAGCCATGGGAGGGTAACCACAACATGCTGGAAGTCACAGGCAGTGTGATTGAATCACGTTATTGGTTCTTGCACCAATTTTTGTGTTAATGGAAAGGCATGGCCAGAACATCCCATGAAATCCTACCTGTGTAGATTTTGATAGTTGGCATAAAATGCACCAGGGAATGGAGCCAATCTGATGGGAGTACAGAAGTGGCTGACTGATGTCTTCTGTAATATTCTTCTCCTGAAGGATGCGTGATTCTCTCCTTTGTTTAACAGATCAGTTAAATGCTATGCTTGATATCCTGTCCCCTGTAAATGCAGTTTTGTCGCTGCTACTAACAGTCATGCTTTCATTCTTAGATTCACATAGTGAAAAATACAGCTGCATGTGTCTAATCAACCTTTTTTTTCTTCCTCCCACCCTCCCCTGAAGAATCAAGAAGTAAGTAAAGCACACTTTCTAACACATTAACTGAATTCCTGGTTTATTTACTTAGTACCAGTTACTGATACATGGCTTTTTCTCATTGTAGATCAAAAATGATTAAAGTGGAGAACTTTGAGTCTTACTTTAAGAAGCAGCAAGCTGACTCCAACTGTGGTTTTGCTGAAGAGTATGAGGTATGTGCCCTCAGTGGAGAGAGCTTCATGACAAAGAGCTTTTGAAAGGCAGATTAGTTTTCCGATGGAGTGTATGCAAGGCTTACTGAAGGGGAAGACAAGACACCTTTATTACAGAGATTATTTCTTTCCCTAATTCAGCTCCAAATTTAGTTGAAGCACGTGATAAATACTTCACATCCTGAACATTATCTCTACCTGTGATAGCGTGGGCTGCTGCTCAGAAGTCTCACCAGAACCAGGATTTCCAGAGTTATTGCCCTAGTTGCACTACAGAGTTATCCTAGGGAAAGCTATTTAACTTCTCTGTGCTTTGTTTCTTTTATTGTTTTTGGGTTTTACACAGCAAGACAGGTCTCTTGCTTATATCACTGACTCCTTGAAATCATAGGTGTGATTTGCAAGCGACACCTGTGAATAGCTTGAAGGAGCAGTCAGAGAAGCAGCAATTACGATTTCCTTAGTGACCATAACTGTTTCGCTATGAAATGTGCTAAAGCTCAATTGTTGTAAGGTGCAAAAGACCAGAATCAAGTGTCAGTAAGGATTCTGTGTTGTCATGTCAGATGTTAAAGAATCTAAATTTTTTCATCTCCTTGAACGTATTAATTGACTTGCTTCATCTTTCCAGATCAAATTCTGTCCCTTTTATTGTACTTTTCAGGCTGGTGCTCCACCTTGCCTTCCTCTCGGATTTTGCTTCCTTGAGTCCTTTCATGATGTTCTTGCTCCCTTTCTCCCTGTAATGTCTGTAAAGCTTATGCTAAATAGCTCACAGCCTTGGGGTCACGATGAGCGTGCAGTTGATGTCAGTGTCGTGTATTTCTGCAAAACTGTTTCTGGGCTTTTAAAGCTATGCTACTATTCCTACATTCTGTATTAATCCCTTCTCTAGCCAGTTTGTCACTATCACCCTCTCTATAAAAAGCCTATTTTTATCATCGCTTATCCCAGTTTAACATGCTTGCTTCTACAGCAGAAGCCAACAGCATTTGGAGTGTTTGTCTGTTTCAGTCACGTGTTTCTGTGTGACTCCTCAACCAGGACCAGGTGCTCATGAGGCCTTCTTTTATTGTAGGAACTCAGGTCTGCTGGTGTTCATCAGCCCAAATTTGCTGCTGAACTTGCTGACAACAGGGGGAAAAATAGATACAACAACGTCTTACCATGTGAGTTACTCTCTTCAGTTTTGCATCTTCTACTGGTTGAGTTTTTAGGTGAAAAACCTTGGGTTTAGCTAGTCTGGCTTTAATAGTACCCAGAGGTTTCAAAGATGGATTAATGTCATCAATTTCCAAAGGAATTAATTTGGGCTGCTGCTTTCCCAAAATCACTGTATAAGCAAACCTGAAGAGCTTTCCCTCAAGAATGTTCCCAAACTTTCCCCTCAAGAAATCTCCTTAAAGAACTTTCCCATAATGAAAAATTTTAATTGGCCATTTGTGAGAAACTTGCAGTCCAGATTGAAAAAACAGGAGGTTAACAGTTGACTATGGACAGAGGGATGTGCAGAGCTATGAGAAATATTAGGACCCTGCTGGCCAGCTTTGCAGACAAAGAGCCTAAGCCCTGCCCGGCTGTCTGCGTGACAGCAAAGTGTAAGAAGAAATTGAAAGGTGAACAGTGAAGGGTACTTAGGCATGCTGTGGAGGAAAAACATCAGCTGCAATGGCAGCAGGAGATAAATTATCTATTTTTCTCCAGTAATTAAAACTATAGTAAATTTTGTGTTGAATTAAAAATATATAAATATGCAAGACCAAACCATTTAAAAAAAAAAAAATAACCAGTATTGAGTATTCTGAATTTTTATCCTGGACAGTCATTTTTCTGAAGGTTTTCATTCTAAACATTTTAAACTACGACTGTTTATTATTCCTGAAGTTTTATTCTTAAAATGCACATTGTTCTAAACCAACTTTTGTTTAGAAACCATGCATTAGATAAGCTGAAAGGTTCTAGTTCTAAGATTCCTAATTTTCTTTTCCTTTTTTCTTTCTGCAGATGATATTTCTCGTGTTAAACTTTTAGAACAAAGCTATGCAACTGATGATTATATTAATGCAAACTATATACCTGTAAGTTGTTTCATTAGCTGAAATTAAATATAATGTGTATTTTTATGATGTAGGCTTAACAGATCATACTGGTGTTTAAAATTGGCTTTTTATGTCTCATTGATGCAACTGTGTGTGTATATATACATTTATATTGTTTTTTATTCTTTTTCTTAGGGCTA
Organism: Chroicocephalus ridibundus; assembly: GCF_963924245.1. NCBI lineage: Eukaryota > Metazoa > Chordata > Aves > Charadriiformes > Laridae > Chroicocephalus > Chroicocephalus ridibundus. The sequence continues at coordinate 17,243,218 of NC_086287.1, forward strand.
TAACTCAAAGAAGGCATTTATTGCTACACAGGGTCCTTTACCCAACACTATAGAAGACTTTTGGCGCATGATTTGGGAAAGGAATATCTACTCTATTGTTATGTTGACAAAATGTGTTGAACAAGCCCGGGTATGTTTTTATTAAAACTGAACCATCTCTTGAAGATGGCTGGATCTCTTCTAATTTTGTTGTTACCCTAGTAGGTTGGAGACTAACCACTTTCTCTTAACAACTGTCCACTTACTGGAAGACTGTTTTCTAAATTAAATAAACCCAATTTTTTTTTAGCTTTTTTCCTATTTTTATATATGCTGACTGCTAGAATAGATTGTCTCAGGAGGGTTGTGGAATCGCTGTCTTTAAGGGTGGGCTCTTCTCCCTAAATAATGATTTTGGTAGAGCTTCTCCTGTCCTGAGATAGGCCATTGGGAAGGATGACATGCTTTCTAGCCTTTCTTCTGGTGGTGTGTTATTTAAAACTCAGTCAGTTGCTTCGTTGCTGTGTGTAATGTGTCTGACCTTGTAACTCTCTTCTTAGACAAAATGTGAGCAATACTGGCCAGACAAGCAATCGAAGACCTATGGTGATATTATTGTGACAATGGTCTCGGAGATTGTCCTTCCAGAATGGACAATAAGGGACTTCACTGTAGAAAAGGTGAGTGCCCCCTCAGCTGTTAGTTGTGTACAAATATCTGTAGGAGCAGTTTATCCTGTCACTGTGACTTCAGATGTCAAACAGCACAGGAGTGACAGAATGTAATAATTTCACTAAAATGTAATCAAATTCAAAGTTATCTGAGGGAAAAGGATAAGAGTGGTTTGGTTTAATTTGAGGATTTGAATGTATTGGTCTGCTTTCTGCCAAAAGCCTGATATAAACTCTTTCACGCCATTTACTGATAAGATTCTGGTGATATTTATGTATGTGCATTTGTTTATGTGCCCTGGCTTCCCACCACAGTCTCCTAGTAACATATCCAGATGTGGGAATGAGTTATCAGTAAAACCTTCCCTGTGGCAGAAAGGGCTCTGCCAGCAAAATCCAGGCTGCTACTGGGAATTGCCAATTGCCCCATCAGTGATCCTGAAGCTCACATTTCCCTGAGACTTGCACCAAAACTTGTACTTATCCAGGTACTTGTAATGTCTGCTAGACTGCACAATTAGCCCCATCTCTGTAGCGAATTTAAGGCGGCAGAGGTGATCTTGGAGTAGTGAAGAGTAAAAGGAAATTATTTCAAAGTATTCTCTACCAGAGCGGAAGGAAGAGGGAAACTGATATATCATGAATCAAATTGCTGCGCAGTTTGGTACAGACATCTTTAATGAAGCTGAGCTTTGCCCGTTACATATGGCAGGAAGCCCTACTGTTGCATCTCTGAAGCTTGTATATTTTCTTTTTTATAATGTATATTCCTCTAGTCCAACACACCAGAGAGCCACACGGTGCGCCAATTCCATTTCACCTCCTGGCCAGATCACGGAGTGCCGGAGACAACAGACCTTCTCATCAACTTCAGACACCTTGTTCATGAGTACAGCAGTCAAAATCCAATCGACTCTCCTACTCTGGTGCACTGCAGGTACGAAGAACATGTTTGTGTCAGGCAAATTCTTGTGGCTTTTCTTAAGAATAATTCTTTTTCAATGTGTTTTTAAAAAAAAAAAATAATAAAATAGTCTCCTTGCTTAAGGACATGGGCTGTTCACCTTGCCAAAGTAGAACCTTTGCCCCATGCTTCAGAAATCTAGCAATGCTATGTAAGTAGCAAAGCATGTGATACAAAATTTCAGTAGAATAGACCTTCTCTCCTAGCCTGGAAAACTTAGCTGAAAAAGTTGCCGTTTCAAGTGCTTTTATATGTAATCATGTGCAAGTGGAAGGCTGGGAAGCCCAGAAGCGTGTACTCCCTCCCTCTTGGTGATGGTGAGAACCACCCCTCTGGGCTGCAGAGGTTTGTAATAGCTGTGCCACTGAAATAACAGAAGGCTTCTTACAAGCTTCACTGGCTCTTCATCAGGCCACCGGTGAGCAGGTGGCTGGGAGAGAGCAGTAACTAGCTTCCCTGTGTCATTGCAGTGCTGGTGTTGGGAGGACGGGGACGTTCATTGCCATCGACCGCCTGATTCAGCAGATTGAAATGGAGAATACTGTAGATGTGTACGGAGTGGTATATGATCTTCGCATGCACCGACCTTTAATGGTGCAAACTGAGGTGAGGCTGTCTTTCATCCAGCGGCGTGTTTCTCAAATGTGCGTAATAATCCAGGAAAGGTGGATTCAAGATGTAGCTCAGCATTACAGGAGGAGAATACTAAGGAGCAATCTGAAATTGGTCTGTCTTTAACTTCCCTCCTTCCTACCTCATCTCTTCCCACAGCAGTAGTTGCAGCCAGGGGCTGTAGTATGTCCAAGCAATCTCTTTACAGAGTACTTTGTAGGAGCTTGTGCTGTGAGTTTTATCTTTGTAGCTGTGAGCCAGAATTATCTTGAGTCAAGTGGTCTCGGTGTGTATCTTTTCTTTTGTGCTCTGCAGGAACACACGTGTTCCTCCTGAAATTATCACTTTGGTCCAAAAAGGTGTGTGGATTAACTCAAGCTGATTTGGAAAAGGCTGTAAAATCTCTATCGTGAAAGTCTTGTAAGAGGGTGTCAGGCATGACGGTAAACTTGATCCTAGTTTTTTATGAGAGGTCGATGAGATGACATCATGGGGTCCTTCCCGGCCCTATTTTCTATGAACTATATATACAACTTCTAAAAAATACTCTATGATAACATTCAGCGTAGTGCATCCAAAACCTATATCCAGGAGCAGAATCACTTCCAAAATCAGGTATTTTCTAGAAATGTTTTTACCCTCCTTTTTCTTTTTCTCCCACCAGGACCAGTATGTCTTCCTAAACCAGTGTGTTATGGATATTATTAGATCCCAGAAAGACAAGAAAACCGATCTTATTTACCAAAATGTGACAGCAATGGCGATCTATGAAAATGTCACTCCTGGGCCAGGCTTCGGGAAGGCCAATGGCTACCACGCATAGTCTGGAAGGAACGCAGTGTCTCCAGGAGGTGTTACCTGCACAGAGGAAAGGGAGATGTTCTACTTGCATTTCCCGGGATCGTGTGCAGTGTCTCATGTCTGGCTTCTCCAGTTCTGTCCGCACTCGAAGATGTGATCCACAGGAGGAAAAACACAATGCTGGCAGGAGTCGCAGATTGATATTAAAAACAAAACAACAAACAATTTAAATTTAACAGAGGAATCTTGCTTTTTCTTGGGAATTTAACAGTGCTGATAGGTGAAATAGCAATTACAGTATGAACAGTGAACTAGAATTTAAAAATTAAAATAATAACACAAGCTTTTTATTACAATTTCATATTATTTCATTTACAGATACCAGGCTTGTGGGCTGTTTTAATATATTTAATTATAAGTTTCAGGAACATATTTTATCTACTGTATCTGGTTAGTTAGCTAATAGATATGTGCCTCTGTGATTTTTTTTTTTTGTGTTCCTTTTTATTTAAAAAAGGAGTACAAACAGCTCCTTCAAATGGACATTTATACTTGGAAATTGTGCCTTTTCTAGTTGCTACTCTAGAAAAAAAACCCAGCAGAGATTCTATTTTTGTACTGAAACTCTTAAGAGAACACGGATTTTTAAATAAGGCTTATGTCAAACAACTGTAGTTGCACTCTTGGCAGGAATCTCCAGAAGTTTGGAGGTGAGCTTTGTTTTTGCATTTCACCACAAATATCCCCTGCCTTAATGTTTCAGTGCCTCTACTAGAGGAAAAGGAGTGTGCTCTGTCACTCCGAGCTTTAACTGTAGTAAAAAAAAAAAAAAACCAACAACAACAAAAACAAACCAACAAACAAACTGAGCAAGTGAACATGTGAATGTGTGTGTGGGGGTTTGTGTGGGTGTGTATGAAGGACAGAATAGCTCCTCCCTGTTCCTGGCTGATATTCCTGTTTTTATACAATTTATAATGATTTATTTAAAGGTGCAATATGTGATTTACTGAATAATGATCACTCTATTCTAATAGAGTTTTACTCAGGTTGGTGTCTTTTTATCATTGTTGTTGTTTTTCCTCAAATATGTAAATCTGTGAAAATGTTGAACTAAGGTTCCAAGTGTCCAAGCACTCCCAAACAGATTGACTGGCTTTACTGTTTCTACCAAAACAAATTGCACAAAATTCTGCTGTAAAGACCAATTTCTCAGTTGTTTTAGCCATTCATAACTGAGACACACCTTACCTGCCTGCATCTCATTGATCTAATGTAATTGTCTTATAATTATTTGCAATATACTGCTGCTGTTGTTTTAACTGGTCCTTTTAGAAACAGAATGAACAAGCAGAAAACCCCTAGTTGCTGATCTTACAAGTCAGGGATTAGATTGGATTTATTTTGCTGGTACATAACTGTTAGACTTATGAAGGCATTTCCAATGAAGGACTTAAGTAGCTGGGGGGATGTTTTTTGGTCTTTGGATCATTGCACTGGTTGCATTGCAGAGGAATATGAAGTTTACGAATAATGCTATAGAATAGCTATAAAGTGGTGAAAATCTTATGAAGGTTTAATAACCAGAGTCCCTGGAATTATGCTGCTTCTTTTTTGTTTTTTTTTTTTGGTTTTTTAGTTTGTTTTAGCAGAGTTGTCAGAAAAAGCTACGGATACTAGGAGTATATGTGGCATTACAGTGGAACCTGGCAACCTCGCAGAATCCACTGTCAGCTATAGGAAAATGTAGGAATTCCTGGTGCACACTGTAACTTTACAGATATCCAGAGGAATTTTTTATAACCTGGTGTGAATTGTGGTGTACTGTGTGAGCAAAACTGGAGGACAAACCACAGTGCGCTTCAGCTTTTTTCCTTTTTTTTTTTTTGGTAGCAGCCACTTGTGTGTTCTTGAATATATTTTTTTCTCTTGTTCTGAAATACTTTAAAAGAAAAATTAAAAAAAAAACAAAACAACAAAACCAAACATATTTAATGATCCTGCCCGGCTCCATCTAAACTGGCAGTCCACGTAGTGGATCCCTTACCTGGCATTATTCCTAAGCTGCTGACAGATGACAAATAAAGATAAACCACTTGGACCAAACAGAACCATTCCAAAGGAACTGGGAGGGAGGAAAGCCTGCCCCTTACAGTCACGTTATTTTTTTCTCTCTTAGTCTTTTAATTACTGCACATCTGTGCAGAGCACAGAGCCAGTATTCATTACACTAGGTTTCCCAAGAACTTGCTGCCTTAGGGTGGTGAATGCTGTCTTGCTTCAGAAGGCCCTTGTTTTGTATAGCACGGAAGAGAGGGAGATTAATGTACTAGGCTAGATCATGTGTTTGCATTATATTGCAGCAGAACATCAGAAAACTAGCTAGAATGGGATGTGTTTCTGCCTAACCACTGCCCCGATACTCGTATAGAAAACAAACATATCTGTTCCATTGCTTTGATGTTGGAAGCAGGTGCCAAATTCTCACTTGCGGCATCATCTAATGAGCATCCATTCTTAATACAACTGTATGCATGTGTTTTCCCAAAACTGACTCCTTGTGAGAAGGGACTGAAGTTTGAAGTAAATGACCTGCTGTGATCCCAGGTATAGATGGAAAAAGTTGGTAAGGTTTAAAATGTTGTAAACATGAAGTTGGCCATAGTGTCAATGTGAATAAGTAAGACATGGCTCATAGGATAGCTCTGCAGGAGGAAGAGGAGGATTACAGGTAACACTCTACTACCTTGTGGATCTGTCTTGGTCAGGATGACTTGAATTCCTGCAAATAACTCTTCCCTGCCTTCTGATGTTCTCTGCTACAATTGCTGAGATCTGTCTCTCTGGTCAGTGTTTTCTCTTATTGTTGCTTACCTAAAGCTATCTGCTTCTCGGGCTGAAAGCTCCACTCTGTGGCAATTACATCTCCTGCATTTCTGTTCTACTCTTTTTCCCATTTGGGGCCTGCTTAAGAAGGGAAAAGTTGATGTGTTTCAAATAAGTGACTGTTGAATATCTTGAAATGATGTACAAATTTTATTGTTTTCATATTTGTTGTACAGGAAGTTTCAGCACATGTCTATAATGTTTTTAATGGTTTGATTTGTTTTTAAAGATATAAAAATAACAATTAAAAAGCATCATCCTAGAGCACTTTCTGTCTTGTTTCCTTTCTTGAGGTTTTCTTTTCAGTTCCTTTTGAATAAAATTAGTTTTCAGAAATACCCATTTGATTTAGAAGGGCTTTAGAATGGATAAGGAAAGTGAGCTCCCATCCTCTAGGGTGGCACTTGAGTTGGATGTGTATTACAGGCTCCCCGTATGCCCAGGGAGCATGCAGGGACAGAATACCTCCCTCCCTGTAAGGGTGTTCATCTGTCGTTGGGACTTGCCTGGCAGGACCAGGGCCTGATACTCATGTGTCCTGGCAGTTGGTGGTTTCTCTAAATGAAGAGCTTGGTACCAGTTTAAGGAATAATACCTTCATCTGAAGTTAGTCAAAATATTTCCACTTACTGAAATAGCCTCGGGGGAGGACCAGTGTTTCCAGGACTCATTTACTTCCAGAAAAACAAAAGGGAAGACTTTTTGATCCCTTGGAGGGGATGCTCTGTTGTCAGAGGAAGATGATAGAAGGGGGTACAGGAATATCTTTGTAATGTTGTAGCTGGATTCTTGATTACAGATTACCTGACTGTAGGTGCATCTAAAATTACCTCAGTTAAGTCCATTTCTCCTAAAATTCTTAGTTTCCCTTCCTGATTGCCATCTGAATCACTCCCAAGGAGAATCATGTGCCTGGAGGGAGAACTCAGCAGCTCTCCAGTTCCTCATGGGGTGCTGACGTTTATTGTAGAATCTTGTGATCCTCCGTGGTAGCCCTGCTGCATTTTCTGAAACAACTGCATGGTGAGATGGGAAGAGCAAAGTGTGATTGTCTTGTCGTCTTCCAGTGGGAGCACGTGCCAGCTACACGATGATTGTCTGAGTGTTCTTAGTGGGACTTGTACTGCAGGAGAGAAGCTGTGACAATGAACCTTCCAGTGCAGAGCCTACAGCAGGTGACCACCACTGCCAGGGGCGATCAGCCTCAAGGAGACTTAGGGAGCAAAACTCCTCAATTTTTTTCCTTAAATCACATAGGTTTGTTTGAAATACTAGAACTTCAGTAAAGCCAACTGTTCTGGCTGTCATTGGAGTGTTAGTTGGTTCAGGTGGGTAGAGCTGAACCCGCGTATCTGGAAATCCTGTTCTGTACCTGGTCTTGTTGTTTACTAGTTTTACTGCCTTTGAGACTAAAAAGGTGGAGGTCAGAGAGGAGAGGACATAATATTTCTGTCCTGTCCTTTCCTTGATAAATGGGATGTAGTCAGAAATACTGCTGTCCTTGCATGCCCTTCCTGGCTGGGTGTTACCAGGCAGTGAATGGAGTTTGGAGAGGAACAGATGTGGGTGTTCTTGTGGGAGAGGGTCAGAAATGGGAGCTTGGAAGGGAAAAACACCTGAAAACTTTGCACATTCTGCTTTTCTCAAGCAAAAAGAAAAAGCCTCTTAGCGATGGGAAAGATGCTAGGTCTTAACAGCTCCTGGGTGATCTGAGTAAAAACTAATTAAAAAATGCAGATGTGTTCTTCACTTCTGTCCAGGGGCAGAATGAGGGGCAAGCAAAGATCAATAGTTTACTTGCTTCTGAGGTAAGTAGGTACAGCGTTCTTCTTATACCCACCAGAGAAGTTTCCTTATTTCCTTTTTCCAGTTACTGTGGCACTGCTTCAGGGAGTCTTAGCTCTTCACGTAAGACTTTGTGTTGTTGAGACCTCAGGCTTTAAATGGTTTCATTTTCAGCAGTTCACAGAAGCGTTTACAGAGTTGGGACCAGACAGTGTCTCTCGCCAGTGCTGTGTTTCGTTCCATTCTCCATCCTCTCAGGTTGGGCAAACTCTTTGCCCGTGCCAGCCTCCTGCCTGCAAGGAAGGAGGATGTAAACAAAGCAGAAAACCTTACATGGAAGGACCAGGAGGAGCTGCTTCCTGCCTGCTTGCTGGCAGAAGGGAAGGAGCTGTTTATACATCTGACAAGAGGGAAAAGCTGGGAGCCCCTCTCAGGCTATTTCTTAGACCTGAAGAAAAAGATTCAGGATCCAGCTCTGTTCTTCTTTGTCCCTGTTACTTATCAGAGCCCCATTTATTCATCCAAGTTGCTGTTCCTGGGTTTATTTCATTTTAAATTAAGACATCATCTCCTGACAGCCAGAGCAAAGCTAGGAAATTAGCTCCTCTCACTGAGAAAAGGTGGTTTAGTTTGATACAAAGCGAGTTACTTTAACTCATGTTTTTTACCTTCAACTTTCCAAGTGACCAGGGAAAAGCTAGATTCTTAGGAACCACGTTCTGGATGTAATGCTAGCATTTCATGGACAACCCTGGTATACTAATAGAGCTTACAAGAAGACTGGTAGGGGCACAAGGGCTGTGTGCTCAGTGTGTGAGGGACAGGGTGCTCTCCACACCATGCCATGTCTCTGCCCTTGTTTCTGTGCAGGGCAGGATGGGCAAGAAGACGTATCCTCTGTAAGAGGTTTCTGGACTTGTTTGGGTTTTTTATCTGGCAGTTTTCTGATGTGCTTCTAGTGTTGGGAATGTACTATCAAAAGGAAAACAGGCTCTGTGATAAAGGCTGATCTAATGTCAGCTCCGATTAAGGTATGTATCCACCTAAAAGTGATTGCTGTCTCTCCACAAAGGAAATAGATCCTGTTCATTTCTGCTTTAAGCCTCCAGATGGCACATGATACCACTGTTCTTTCCAGGGAAAGCTTTTCCTGCCAGACTGCTCGTTTTTTCACTTCCTTCCCAGATTCTGATAACCTGCCTCTACCCATGTGCTCTTTCCCCTTCCTTCTCTCCGTGCTGTAGGTGCAATGCCTGTCCCCTCCAGCCCTGCCCAGCGTCCCCTCCAGCCCTGGCCGGTGTCAATGGTTAAGCACAGGCCACCGTGCCTGCATAGGGCTGTCTGCCTGCTCCACAGGGGCCAGGTACCTCATGCTCATCTGTGGAGTGTTGTGCACCTGTCCTGCTTTGAGGTAAAACAGAACCAATTTTCTGTTCAGTAATTTTACTTTTCAGTTAAGCCTCTTCTAACTGCACTCTCTGAAATTAATGTCACATTTTTCAGGCAGTATCCACTTCTAACAGAGATAAGGCCTGGTGTTTTATAATTAACACCAATGAATGGTACACAGAGAGGCTCTTGCTTATACTCACTGCTGTAACAATCAAGGTCAGGTAATTGTTATTTGCCCCATTGGAGGGTCGGAAGTGGAAGAGCATAGAGAGGTTGCACCTGTGGGGAGAGGGGGACAGGACAAGTAACCCAAAACAGATCAACGGGGTATTCAATCTCACCTGCATCCCGCTCAGTATAAAAGCTGAGGGATCAAAGGTTCAGCCCTCTTTCTGCAATGGCCGGTGTCTGAGGAGGACTCTGTCTGTCTGCTTTTTATCCTGATCTGTGCATTCCTGAATCCAGTTCCTGGGTTCAGCTTCCATCCCTTGCTGAGTCCAGTCTGGGACTTCCATGTGCCCCTGGTGACATTGTCATCATCCTGGGAGCTTGATACTGGTTTTGTATATGTTGTATATATTTCATCATTTCCTTTTTAACATTATTATATTTTCATTAATATTTCATTAAAATTATTTGCTTTCTTTTAAACTCATAAGTCTCTCTCTCATCCTTCTCTCCCTGAAGGGAGAGGTTGGGGAGCACATCTGTCATTCATTTCAGTGGCCAGTCCAGCCCAAACCATGACAACACCCGATTAGATGACTTTTTTCAGAAACTCTTAAATTCACCTATAGCCTGACAATGACAAATAATCCTTTGCTTCCTCGGGAAGTGCTCTTATGCTTGAGTCCTGATTTTCTGATGGTGCGTGCAGTCCAAGGTGTAAAGGCTCTGGCTCGGACCAGCCTGGAGCTGGTTATTCAGCCTTGTTGGCTGTGTGCTCTTTTCCCAGCTTATCAGTCTGCTCCGCAGCTGTTCCCCGCAATAATGGATTTATAGGATTGCTGAACACAGTGCAGATACATCAATAAAGACAGCAAAAAACGATGTGCTTGCTCATACTGCTCAATATGAATAACAGTTAAAAGGCTATTTCAGTTAATGGATCTGTTTATGTGTGTGTGTAACACTAACCGTGATTCTTCCATGCCTTTTTTTTTTTTTTTTACATAGGTCCTTAGGGAGGTTTTAAATGCACCTTTTAACTCAGCAGATGTTGCCAGATGCTTTACTTTGGCTTCTTCCATCTCCAGCCTGAAATACAGCAAGATTTCAATGCAAAGCTCTAGTAATAGATATCTATGGTTTTTTACAAGCACGGCTATAACAGAGATGGGTGTGTGAGGGAGCTTCAGCAAACGCTCTAAATCTGCTGGAAGATGTATCCACGACTACCCAGCTGCTTACAAACCCTTCCGCCTTTGAATGAGGAATAAATCAAAAGTAGAAATAACACTTCACATCCAAACTTCCTGTGCTCGTATATCAGCACTGGTCCCATGGAAGATCTGCTCTGAGCAGGGTCTGGCCAGGCTGAGTGGCTGCTGCCCCCGGCCTGAACGATGCTCCCAGCGCTGACAGGCCAGGTTGGCATGTGCTGGAGGAAAGCCAGGCTCTGGAGGCTATTTGTAGGCCAGTTACCAAAATATGAAAAAGATTTCTGAACAATAAGGATCAATCAAACCTTTAAAATCATTGTAACTTAATAATAAGCCATGTCTAAAGCTGTTAGATTGTTTTTCCTCTGCATGATGATCTCCTAAAATGTGACTGAGATGCCAGCAAAATAGATTTCATAGTGTTAGCTGCACCGAGACCATCAATATTTTCATTTGTCAAGCTCACTGCCAGCATGTTAGTACCAGTCATGTTATTTCGGTTAGTACGCTTGATGTTGCCACATGGTATTTCAAAAATGAGCTTTTTAGGGTTTTAGAAAACATTGCCTTTAAAAAATGCCACAAAAGATTTGAACAGTTCCACTCTACCTGAAAAAAGAAATCTTTGTTAGGAATTTAATTTCATTTTGTTTTTTCCCCATTTGGACATTTTTTTTAAAGCAATTTAAACTAAAGATGAACATTGACTGTTTCGGTCAGGATTTAAGAGTATATTCCATTTTTGTTTCTCTAAAATGTGTTTTGTAGTCAAGGGGACTGAAATACTGAGAAATCCAAAGAAAGCACTCATTTGAGTCGCAGGTGGAACGTGACCCTTATCCCTGCTCCCTGACCCTTGTAAGCCTTGAAAGCATAGCCAGAGCAAACAGCTTGTGCAGGGCCTTGGCAAAGTGAGCCTAAATTTTTTTTTTTTTTTTTTGAGCAAAATTAAGCACTCAATTAGAAAATGGTGGGACAGAGAATAGCTAATCTGAATATATATGGATGTCAATTAGTAATATCCCTTTAAACTCTCTGCAGATGGTAACCTGAGCTATCTAGAACTGACAACAAATTACCATAACACTGATAACTCTCCTATATGTAGATTTTGGTATTGAAATAGGTCAGTACACATAAGACGTATTTTTTCCACAGTATTCTCTTATCTGGCTTACAAATTTGAATTAGGGCCTTATTCTAAGCAGCTGTGGAAAGTATCTGCTTTTTCCTGAGGTGTTGCACTGAGCCATCCATCCTGTGTATTTAGGTACTCAACTTCCCATATCACAGACAGATAGCTTCTTTTTTTAAAAAACTTTTTGCCTCTAGCCAAGTTATTCCAATGCGACGTGTGTGGCTGGGTGGGCTGAAATTTTACAAGTCAGACTGAGGAAGGCAAAATGGTATTAGCAAACCAGATTTTAGGCGCTCTCAAAGTCACCAGCTTTAAATGATATTAGAAGTACACGGAAGTATTATTCTATAGCATACAGCCAACTGGTTCCAGATGAAACATGATTGTAGTTCTAATTTATTACATAAAGTGATCAATATGTTGTAAGTGCTTTTACTAGGTAGCGCCAGAATCTAGGTGAAAGCACAACCAGCACCATAGTCCGCAGAGGCTGCTCTCTCTGCACTCAGAGAAACCACAACAGTGCAATTTTTCCTTTCAAGAACTTTCAATTCAGCTTTCAAGAACTTTGCTATTTAGTTCATTTTGGAAAAGGCAGGATGGCTCTGGGGAAGTCAAGTTGCCTGCTTGCTGCACTGGGGACAGAGCTGCTAAGGAGGGAAGGACCATCTCCTGATAAGGGTTTGCAATCAATGATGTGACCGGAGGCAGGTGATAAATACAACCTGGAGCTGAGTGAGGCACGAGACAGCAGTGTGATGACTGTGGTCATCCTAATAAGCAGTACTTACACTTGTCTACCATTTTCTGGACTTCTTAGATACAAAATTTTTAGAAGACGTTTGAAGGCAGTTTTGCAAAATGTTCACAAGTAGTTCCTTTCAGCAAAAGCGTGGAGTGGGAATAAAATCAGAGGGGTTTGTGGGAGATTCACAGCCTGGACAATGAATGTTGGTATCATTAACTAAGACACACAATCACCTATGAAATACTACAAAAAGGACTGGCAAAAATGAATTGTCATCTTCGCCAGCAGCTGCGTATGAGGCTGAATTGCTTTCCCATGAGCTGGGGGAAGCAGAACATGTTCTTTGCTGAGGGGCTGGGGTGGGGAAAACCTGTGTGTTTCGCTGCAGGTGTACACTGCAAATGTTTGCAGAAGTGAGGCTGCTGTGCCTCTTCTTGTTTCACGCAACAGAGAAGAGAAAAAATAAAGCATTTCCACATAGTTAAATAATTCCATTGCAACTAATATAACATCTTAATAACCTGGGACTGTACCGGAAACCAGCAGGCAAACGGCAGGGTGAGATTAGTGTTGAGCCTCTCATCAGCCTCCACAGGGAAGGCATCATGCTCCAAGCTGAGAGTGGCCTTTTAACTTTTCTGGCATGTAAGGAAAATTCTTACATACTAATAGTCAAATTATGATTTCCTATGATTGAAAGGCAGGAGCTGCTAAGCATAACAAAGTGAGCTTCCCCTGCTCACCAGGACATCTGCCAGTGCTGTGATCAAATCAAGGCTTTCCTTGGCCCACAGTCAGGAGCAAACTGCACATCCTTGATCAAAAGCGCAGTCTGCCTTGGTGGAGACGGTTTAATTATTGGTGACAAATCTTTGAAGCGACAGTCTCAGGATGGCTCAGTATTCGCATATGGGGGAATCAATTGACTAATTACAGCAATAAATAACTTCAAAGATGAAAGTGAAACATAAGGTGAGGGTCAGACCTGCGCAAAGTCACAGGCAGCAAGCGTGAGGGTGGCCAGGCTGGGGGGACTTGCCGGTGCTAAAGGCTGTGGGTGGGGGAAGAGACATTTGGGGTAAATCAGTCATCTGAGGATGTGCCTGGCTTTTTGATCTGCTTCTTGCTATGCAAAAGCAGCTGAGGGGCCAGCCCAAGAAGTCACAGTGGACAGAGCAGCATTTCACTGTGGTGCCTTGCCAGCCTTGCAAAGGAGCTGGCAGGGCTGTCTCCCTGGCATGGGCTGCTCCCCAGAATCAGCCCAGGGCCCTCTGTACCAAGCAGAACCACAGCACAGGAAACCAGGAGACACAATAGGGCTGCAACGGATGGGAAAACCCAAAATAACTCATACAATTAACTGAAATGCCAACTACTCTTAAGTAACATCACAGCAAAGGCAGAAAGCAAACAGAAAACACGGTGGTGATTAGGGTCTTGTTACACCTGGGCAAATCCCTCTGTCCTGGAAACTGACTTTTAGTTGCAAGGAGGGGTTTGTGAGCAGCCTGAGTACGCCTGCTGTCTCAAATCCTTCCTGCTCCGCTGGTAAACCAACACCAGGCAGGCATCCTGAATGTGGCCGCAGGCCTGCTGCCTGCTAACGGGTGTGGGGAGGACTCGTTTCAAAGGGCGGAAGTCGCGGCACCCAGATGGATCCCCCTTTGGCAGCAGATGAAAGCTGTGCGGTTTCAGAACAAAGAGCTCAATTTTTGCATGTAGGAAATTAAGAGATCAGCTGTGTAACATTATACAAGCTGGAGGGGAAGCCTTAAAAGTTAAAAAAAGCACACTATACTTGATGCATTCACCGGTGATGCTGACTGAGGCATTCTGGGCTAACTGAAGTTGCAGTAGAGTGCAGGTGAGGGAGCTGGGCCAGCAGAACAGTGTGACAATGGATTTATACCTCTTCTACAGCACATCTCTGTTACTAAAAGGAAGAGAAAGCATGGGGTTTTTTAACAGAAATGTATTTGTGGCTGTTTGGAAATGGGGGCTGGAATAAAATGCAAGCGATGGTATCTGGTACATAAATTACAGCTAGCAGTAATAATTTCTTACTTTTCCTCACTTTGGCTGTACCCATGGACTTGCACACTGGGGAGCTGACTCAGAAGGACCAGACAGGCATCAAAGGTTTTCTTCTACAGAAGGCTTCATGGCTTCCATGCATGATCCTGTAAAGCACATGCGTGAGTTAAAGCAAGACTCCTGCGGCACTGGCAGTTGAGAACGGCTTTTAAGATACTGGCTCACAAAAAAGGCTACTGTGCTGTATGTAGTACGTTATTCCAGGGGCTTATACATAAGACTGCCCTCAAAACAGTGGACTAAACACAGAGATGGTACTACTGTGGGAGCAAAGATGTACCTGCCACCCTGAGGGTACATTCCTTGAGGCACAGAGACAGGGAGAAACCCAAGCGCACTGGAGAGAATGAAACACGCAGGGAAATTGTCCATGTTGCCCACAGAAACATGTACAGCAAATCTAAAGAATAAACAGTGGAGAGACAATCATAAAGCTAACAGGAGAGAACAAGTGCAAGGCTTGTAGTTCAATAAATAATAATATGCAGTGGGTTAACCTTGGCTGGCTGGAGACCCCCACCCAGCTGCTCTCTCACCGCCTGCCCCAACAGGATGGGGGAGACAATGAGATAAAAAAGCTCATGGGCTGAAATACAGACAGGGAGACTGCCTACCATTTACCGTCATGGGCAAAATGGACTCAGCTTGGAGAAAATGAGTGTATTGCCAATTAAAATAGGTTTGGATAGCGAGAAACAAAGACAAATTAAAAGACCTTCCCCTCCCTTTTCCTCAGGCCCATCTTTGCTCCTTCATTCCCACCTCCTCTGCCCGGGGAGGCGCCGGATGATGGTGAGCGGGGCTGCGGCCGGCCATAACCTCCCCCTCACACCTTCCCGGGCGGCCCCAGGGGGATCCCTGCTCCGGCGGCCCGAGCTCCCTCTGCCGGCAGGGCTGTTCCTCACACTTTTCCCCTCGCTCCTGGCTGCCCGCGGGGCGTTGAGCCCTCTCTGGAGAACGTTTTCCCAGTGGTGCCACCAGCTCCACTGACAGGCTGGGTGGGGCCCTTGAGGAACCGGCTGGAACCAGCTGGAACCGGCTGGGTCCAGCACGGGGCAGCCCCCGTCCGCGTCTCCTCACAGTGGCTGCCCTGCAGCCCCCCCGCTGCCAGCCCCTCGCACTGACACCTGGCATGGGACCTCCTCCTCGCCACCACACCGCCATTAGGCCTGGGCTCCTCATCCGACCTGTCCGCCATGTCCAACCCACCCCGCTCCCTCCACTGCATGGGACAGGACACGACCCGGCAGCTGTCACCCGGCCCTGAGGCGGCGCCCAGCCCTCGTGTCACCCGGTGGGTAGGTCTCCCTTCTTCATGCATTTCCCTCCAAATAGAAATGAAGCAAAAACATTGCTGAGAGAAACAGGGAGTGCCATCCCAGGCGAGAGTGCTCTCAGGGTCCGTCGGGGCTGGCGTTGTCCTGGGGCAGGCGGGAGGGGATGCTGAGGCGGCTCCTCCCCACTTTGGGGGCTGAGGAGAAGTTGTTTTGAATCTCACATCAGGGTTTCTGGGGCACATGTTGGTGATTGCACCACGCTTTCTGGGGGTACACCAGGCCCTCCCCAGCCCACAGCACCTGGTGGAGGGGCAGGAGGGGTGTTGGGCAGCCCACAGGGAGACTGACATTCCCATGTGTCAGCCTACGCCTTCCCAAGGTCTGAACCAAACTGGCCAGTGAAAATGCAGGATTTGGGTTTCTCTGGCAGAAGGTAGCAGTGCCCAGAGCCAGGCCTGGCTGTAGGCTCACATCCTTGATAGCTGGTGGCAATGAAGGTCTTGAGCTGATGAATTGTGCTGACTGCTCCTTGCGCAAGTGGAAGGGGAAAGAGGGCGAGGGTGGAGGGATTCATGAATAATTAAACACTGAGATGGAGCAACATACATAATGCATGATAAATTAGCCCAAGCGCAGCAGAGGAAGCATGGGTAAAGTTTGTTTCAACAAGCATAAAATAGGATGTGACAAGGTATTTATGCCAGAACAGCTGTTTTGCTAAAATTTTTCATTTATTTATACAGTTTTCCTCCCCCTCACAGTTAGGGGTTCTGCCTGGGGTGGGACAGAAATCAGCAACTGAGCTGGAAAATAAATTTGGTTCCTGCTGAGTCCCAGTCCAGCACACTCCCCGCCTGCGAGATCTCCCTCTTTGCTTAGTCCTAGACCTTCCTATTTGATAATCTGATGCAATATGTCCCGTGCTGAGGGTCGGCCCGGTTGTTTGGGCTGCAGTTTGATTGCAGTTAAGGCGGGTAGGGTAATGCTCGTAATTCCATAGAAACTGAGGGGCCCATGTTGACTCACTTGAACCTTTTCTGATCCCAGTTTCCCCAAATGACTTCTTCCTTCCAAACTGTATTTGCTGTTACAACACAAATTATTTATATTTTAAGATGTTACATTCATTACAGATGGTAACGAGGCTGCCAACCAGAGGGCATCGACTCTATACTGCAGTGTCACACTGATTTAAGGGGCGTATGTGCATAAATAAAACCCCAGTCACTTCTTTCATTTTTTAAACAAACCTGGCAGGTCTGTTTGAATTCAGTTTTCCTGTAAATAACACTAAAGGCCAAAAGCTGCATTAATAGACTTGCAAAGCTGCTTCATCTGAATCAAAGTGAGTTCTGAGCAACATGACTTTTTTCCTTGCTGTGAATCACTTAAGGTCTCCTTTCTTGTGTTAATGGATAAGCTAGGTATTTGTCATGATAGATCACAGTACACCCTACACAGAAAGTGTTTATTACAGATAGCTGGTACAGCTAATCTGACACAGAAAAACCCCAGCTTTGACAGAGCTGGCTTCATCCCTTTTGCTCATCATGGGCTGCACGTGGAGTAGGATTGTGTGAAGCCACCATGAGCTGAACACTGAGCCTTTCCCACCCCTCCTGCACCCTTCACACGAGGGCTTACTGAAACACCAGTCTTTTGAGCTTGTCTCTTCTTCCAAGCTCTGCCCGCTCCAAAGCAGCCTTCCCCCTTAAAGCAAGGGCCACTGGATGTCATGCCTGCTGACCTGCCTGCTCCAAGAGAGGGTATCTTACTTCTCATAGGTGTAAACAATATACAGGGGAATCATTTTCTGTTACTCTCTGCAGGCTGCATTTTTCTACTGCAGGACTGATGTATGCTTTCTGGCACGTATTGTAGTTCTTCGGCTAGGATTGCACTTGAATTTCTCCATGTTTCTGGAGGTGACAGAACATTACCCTTGAACAGGGACTGCTTAGATATGAGTTAAGGGAAAAAAAGTCTGAGTTCTTCTGATTGTTTTACTATTTTTTCCTGTATACATGCTCTTTCATCATTGCTTGCTAGACAGGGTAAAACTATGGAAAGTGACAACATCCCGCTGTCACTTTTGTGCCAAGTAGGTGTAAAGGATTGAGTATAAAACAGCTGTGCCCCCCAAATCAGTATGTTCTCTTTAAACATTGATGTTACCTATATATTAAAAAACCTCTCTCTAAAAAAAATATATATATTAAAAACCCCATGCTAATACTGAGTCTATAAAATATGCAAAACCAGGAGACAGCTGTTAAAAGGCTGAGACTGCACAACCCTGCCGCTGAGGACACACTGATGCAGCTGCGTATTCAGGTGCTGGAAGGGATGGAGAAGAGGGAAGCAGCTTTTGATCTTGTGTTACGGAGAAGCCCAATGCAGTTTTAACAGCCTTAGCCATAACTACAAAGATGAGCTTCAATTCCTTGAACTGTCACAGGTTTCCAGCACGCTGCTGGGCTCTCCCAGTAGTAAGAAAGTAATGTAACTGTCCCAGAAGTAACGCCCTACTTCACAAAGCCATCCTAAAGATAAATGCACTAAAGAGAATAAAAAGGTGCTACGGCCAGACAAAGCACAAGTGTGCTATGGAAACTCCTCAGTGAGCAGGTTCAGCAGGTGAGCAGACTTCTACTTTTTTCTTTTTTCTTTTTTTCTGTAGGGTTTTTCCCCTTCAGCTGTTGCAATGACTCACTGATTTGCATGGCCACTCATGAAAAGTTTTGAGCACACGATTGTGATGATGAAATGCCCTGTCAGCCGTTTCTAATTCAGTTAGATTTTTTTTCTTGCTCTCCCTTCGCCTCCTCGTGCCTTGATCTAGATGGGCCTTACCGCTTTAAAAGTAAAGTGGGACACAGGGATGCGAGAGAGAAAAGGAAAATTTCTGAACTCCCTGCCCTGTTCCAAATTAATTAGAGCCGAACCCACCTCAAATAAGAGTGGAAAGTATCTTAGAAAATGCTCTCCATTACTGCATTTAAACACTGAAACTAAAGTTGATGATGAATGATAAAACAAATCCTGCATTAGCAGCTCTCTGTGCAGTTTGACCACACTCCAAATACACAGGAGGAGATGTATGTTTTTACTCTGTTTCTAGCACAATGTGCATAACCTGCAAAATAAATGAACCCTCAAATGCTTGCCAGTGGGATGGGATACCAGCACAGCTGCCTGGCCCACTGAGTTTTCTTTTATCAGCTGTATGAAAATCGAGAAGTTCCTGGAGGCAGGCTGCTGTGGTAACCTGCTTGGTGTCCCCCTCTTTCATATGCCACTGGTGTGGGCCCTGGCCTGCTGCTGGCTTTGTGCTCTCCTACTGCCAAAGGTATGGGGACTCCTCACTTGCTTGTCGTGTTTCCCTTAGTTTCCATAAGACAGTTCCGTCCAGTATGTGTCCTGCTCCTCTTTGCAGACAATACACTGTTTTCCTAAGCTACTACTTGGCAAGCCTCTTTCCATAGCACCAAGACTCTCCCCTTTGAGGAAGCACCCAGCATGTAATTACCTTCAGGGTGGTGTGTGCTCCCTGCCCAGCACTGCCATTGAAAGGGCAATATGGCAGTGTACAGTGGCTTCACATGAAACCCCAGGTTTTCCAAAGATAGCAGAAGATCCCCAGCTGGAAGAAAAGCCTGTGTGAATTCGCATGGGTCTATGCCAATTTACATCAAAGGAAAATCCAGTTCATAAATGCTTGCACATGTCACTTTCCAAGATCAGAGTACAAAGTGCAGGCTGTTGAATTCAGTTAGGCCGTGCCTCTGTGCTGCCTGATTTTAGCATACTGTAGCTTTTTAGGAGCTTCTTTTCTAGCTACCCCAGCGTAACACAGCCTTCAGAGCCCTGGCAGTAGCATCTTTGACTTGTGGTCCCCCAAAGGGATGTAGTATCAGCATGAAAAGAGAGCAGAGGTAGCACCGTCTCGCATAAATAAGTGAAAATACATCCATTTCAAAACAGGAGATTAAAGGCTATGGCACATGAGAGGGAAAAGCAGTTATTGCTATTGACAGTCTTGCTGACACTATTCTAATATAACTTTTTTTTCCTTACCATTTGTTTTTTCATTAAGAAACCCCTCCCATTTCAAGATACGGTGTAGGTTTTGCAAAGTCTTAACTTTTCAAGGTGGTGTCTGCACTACAGACAACTTCATCCTCTAATACATGTAGCTGAGGGTATGTAATGTTACTGGTGAAGACTGGATGATATTTGCTTTTTGATTGTGTCAGGATACTCAAATGAATGTTGCTGGAAACATGGGCCTTGGCCTAGACTGCCCTCAGATCGAGTGGCGAGTCAGCTTTGCAGATGAAGCACCTTGATGCAAAACTTCTGTGGAAACAAATCCAAACAGTTTTTACCTCAAAGAAGTTGGGAGAGGTAAATGCCAGCAAGGGAGCAAACCAGTGTGCAGAGACCACTGTGCTTTTTCTCTATTAGGGTTTCATATCAAAATGGGTCATCTACTGTCAAAATACACATTTTCAGACTAGTGACATATAGGCCTTGTCTTCCTCCTAGTGTTAATTTAGAAGTAAAGACCTCCTAAAGCCTTTCCTGACCCATTAACATGCATAACTGCCTTGTCATCTTTAGGATTTACTGTAGGTTAGTTAACGCATACTAAGACTGACTTTTTTTTTTGTTTTTCCTAGTAAAGGTAAGACCTAAGGTTCCCTGGATGTCCCCAAATGCCAGCCAGCTCCAACTGCCACCTCTGCAAAGTTTTTATTGCATGCTGGGATATTTTGCTGCTGACGTAGGACTGGCAGGGTGAAATCAAGGGCTCTTCCAAATGGCAATGAAGTCTAGGACAAACACGTGGGTCTGAGGACAGGATGGCGTCACGCAGCCACTGCTGCAGGTCCAGCTCTGGAAGATAAAATGAGGTAAGATTTCAGTGGTCTTCACACTGCCCACCACGAACAACATCTCTGTCCTCCAGTGAATGCTAGGTGTTTTGAGCAGCAATTCCCACCGCCCCATACAAAGCTAGGTCTGATGTGGTACCCCCACTAGCAGCACGAATTCAAGGCTCTGGATGTCGCTATATTGCTTCCCAGCACGAGGCACCTGCTTGACTGATTTCTTTACCCTTGTCAGTGTTCAGAATAGCTGTGCATCTATTTTAGCCAGGCAAGTCAAGTGCAAGTTGTTTTTCATGCAGGATGACTGTGTACAGCAGCACAGGCAGTGGGAAGCTGGATTTTTGGAGAGCAGACCCTTAGTATGGGGCAAAATGCTTGCCCGCACTCTGATGCCGATTTTCTTCTTTATTGGCTGCTCCTGAGTCTGCAGCCGGAGGAACGGTCTCCTGTGGAACGGCAGCTTTAGACAATTTTATTGGCTGATGAATCTGATCTTGTCTGGCCACCTTCCAGAAACACTGACTTGCCCGAAATGAGAGTGAGAGGAAGGTTGCTCTGCCTGAGGCTGTAAAGCAATTATTTCGAGACCAACGTTAACACCCATGCCTTGCTGCACGGTAAGTATATAAAGATAGGTCCGTATACACACATATATATGCAAAAGTGCTTTATAAAATAATTGCTGACACAATTAAATGTGCAACTCCTGTGGACTGCGTCTCGTTTGCTGCTTAATTATGTGAAAATGTACTTGGTAAATTGCTTGCTGTCACAAAATGCTCAATTAACTGTTGCAATGATCTAAGTTGAAACACTGCATTTGTCTCCTCCTCTGATTATTTCCTGTGCTGCAAGACATTGATTTGTGCTTTTTGCCATGGGAGTACAAAATACAGCTGCAAGATGTTGATCTTAAAACGTTTTCTTCAGCTTTATTCTTTTGCTGGTGGAAACTCAAAATGCCAGAGCTGCTTGCTAATATTTGCTCAAGTGTTCTAAAAATTGCTGATTAATTTTTCCCTTTCTTTTATAAGGGTAACTTCTGTGAAGTTTAATGCTATGGATTGTTTTGCAAGTTGTGCTTTGCAACAGAACAAAAAAGGGGCAGAGCTAAGGAAGAGAACATATTTAATGTAGACCCCAAAGTGTGTGGTGCTCAAAGTGGCAGGATACTGCATTGCACCTACTTCCGTTGCAAACAGCTCTCCAGATAACATTTCTGGAAGAGCCTCCGAAACTATTGCTACCTAAGGAATTGATGGGTGACCCACACCACTAGCACAGATGGAAGCATGCAGCATTTTAGATTGCAGCAGCTCTATAATATTTAAAGATGCAGCTAATCCTGAAAGCACAGCATACCTGCTGCTTCAAAAGTTATACCAAATTTTTTAAGCTTCACTCTAACAGCCTGCAGTGCCCCTAATAGCCGGAGTTGAGTTGGAAACTGTGACTTCTTGACAGCTTTGGGAAACAAGCTTTTATCACTGTACTTGTTCAAAATGCCTCTCTCTAATGTTTTGTCGTTCTTTGTTAGGAGAGATGGGGAGGCAGTGTTTTCTGCAAACAGATCTCTGCTGAGCATAGTGCAGGGACAATATAGCATCCTCAGGGCTAAGACAAAGTATTAAATTAAAGATGAGTAAAGCTATATACCGTCCCCAAACATTTCCTGAGCTAGAACTTTCCATACTCTTGAGCTGTGCTTGGCACAACTATGTTGATGGCAGTGATGTTTTTCTTCATTCTTCCTCCTGAGGACCAAAGGGGAACCTGAGCATCTTCGTGATTTGCTTTGGCTGGAATAGTTTTGCAGTACCATATCGGCCTGGGATGCAATGGGTTCCTTAAGAAGCCATAAATAGATGGCATGGTGCTGGCTGTAGCCTCTTAAAATCACCTGCACGCAGCTGCCTTTACAAGCTGTGTTGTTGTTATGTTTTGAGAACCATGGGAAGAGGCTGGAGAAGGTGGGCCAAGTTTTGCAGGTGGAGGTGCAACATGTGCATTGATTTGCAGCTGTAGTTGTAAGGAAGAGTTTCTCCATTATGTCCAAGTGGGGAGGAGGGGAGGCCTCACTTGATGCAATTCCTAGCTGTATTTCAGCTGGAGGAGGAAATAACCTTGTTGAACTGGTTCCCATGACAAGTGGAATGGCAGTATACTAAGTCGTGTAGCTCTGTTACCAGCTGCAGTTATGAGAGTGAAATAGGACCTTATATTAATGAGAAATGATGCGACAAATGTGTTTTAGCATGACTTTGGTGCAATTGTGCCAGGTAGCGTTGACAAACTTTGGTGCTGTGTCTTCTAAGCATTCATTGTGTTGGTCCTGTAAATAGTCTAAACTACTTTTTTGCTTGCTCCTGTGTTTCTGTACTACTCCTGCTTCTGTTCTTGCTGGCTGAGGCTTCTAAGGGAGCCACAGGACGTTGACATTCATACTCAATGGGTTTCAAACATCCCTTCTAGAAATCACAGGCACTGCCATTATATGGAAGGTGAGGCAGTATCTGCAGAACAGAATTATCTAGTTTTATAGATGAGTTTGTGATTTCCTGGGATTTTATTGTGGAATTTCAATTAGGTCTTCTTTCAAGTTAAGATTTAATACATGTGGAGAACATAGTATTGACAAACCAGCTCAGTACCTGTTCACCCTCCTGGAAAACTGTTTTGTATTAATTTCAGACATGCATCTGTGGCTGTTGTGTCTGTAATAGTAAAAAAGAAGGAAAAGAGGAGGAAACTGTGTATGATGTGTATGATGTAAGATGTGAATTCTAGTTTAGGTTTGAATGAGAAGCATTTGAAAGCAATGCATGGTAGAAATGGAGCTTTACCACTACGCAGGATGCAATTTGTTGGGGGGAATGCATGGTCCTCTTGATTCTCCAAAGGGCTCTTTGAAACCCTGTTACTGCTATGCTGCTGGTGTATTTCTGCAAGACAGCAATCGTGCAAAAGCTAAATACAGGCTGCTCATTTATTTTCTTAAGTATTTGCAATCACTCTAGATGCCACAACAGTTAAAACGCTGATGACTTCTGTTGCTGTCGAGCCAAAGGTAGAGGTGGTCTCACTTCGGACACCTGTGGAATGGATACCCAAGGAGTGTTCTTTGTGCCCGTGCTGTGCCGGTAGCCTCTATGAGCTGTCCCCGGGAAGAGAGGGTGGCTCAGGACCCTATGGCAGATCAGGGGAGGAGGACAGGTCACATCGGATGCATCGCCCTTTCCTGACCTGCCTCACAGCTCATAGGAGTGCAAAGGCCATCACTGCAGACAGCCTCAAAACAGCATGGCAGATTTTTGCTCTTCTGCTGTCAGTTGTCCGGTGTGGTGCTCTGCACCCCAGTTGCCTCCCTCAGCCTTGTAAATGTGCCAGGATGCTGACGTCTCATTTCTCTTGGCGTAGATAAAAGATAAGGGCATTTCTAGCCCTTTTGCCTTGAGGGGGAAAATGGAGGAAAGTGGAAAAATCTCAGAAGAGGAGGCAACTAAAAATATCATAAAGCTTGTGATCTTTGTAAATGGTTATATTTGGCAATTCTGTAGAAATGGATCTGAGAGAAAACTATGATTCTCAGACTTTTAAAAAATCATTTCTTTGGAAATGTTTTATTTTGAAATTAAGATATGTGTGAAGAAAGTGGAAGTATATTGATGTGTATTTTGACAGTTTAAAATAGCTTTTGTGCAATGCTTTTACAATACGTTAGTTTAGAATGTGGACTTGCAAATTACAGTAGTATTTTAAAGCACTTGAAATTCAGAATGACACGTAAACTGACTGCAGTGATTTTATTTTTATCTTGATTGGTTTTGTGTTAGTTTGGATGTGAATTTTTATTTCTGTATATGTATATAAACATAATCCTGTTAACATGTATGTAAGAAGGAAGCTGGTAGGCAATGTGCTTACATATATATCAGCATATTATTGAGCCATAATATGAAATATTTACCAATATCCATTCGTAAACCTGATGTGCTCTGAATTCATGCTAGGAGTAATAACGCGAGAAACTGTTTATGCTCTGTGATACAAATAGCCAGATCAACAATGGGAATGAAAACTGGAAAAGTCTCTTAATTACAGCTCGACAAATGGTGCATTCATTTTTCATTGTTAATAAATGGCCCATATGGCATCCTTTGATCACATGGTCTGCAACTTCAGAGTGTTCCAGTCTAGAGGCTTGGTGCATGTTGCACGCATTTCAGCAGCAGGGCCAGCAACTTCCTCACATTCCAAATCAAATCGGGTAAAACCAGGAAGGGTTTTTCCCCACCAGAAAATTTCATTTTTTCACAAAATGTGTGAGGATGGTTTTTCCGTGGTGCACAGTCCAGACTCCAGGATGCCTGGCATGCAGGGACAGATAAAAACTAACCAGAGAAGGGGGCTTTATTTAGAAAGCAAAGCAAAGCAAAATTACAATATCTTTGTCTGTGAGAAATATGTATCACAAAAAACAACCCCAACACAGCCTTTCCTCCCCTCCCCCTGGCTTCTCCCGCACACCTTGGAATAAAGACAACCTATTTGCTTTTAATCACAGTATTTATCATACCTTTAGAAACAAAACTGAAATCCATAGCCAGGACACCAGCTGGAGACATTCAGGAATATCTCCATGGAAATACCATCTCAGAAAGCAAAGCTTGCTGAAGTTTGCTTATTATTATCTTCAGAGCATTGCTGTCAGGGAGAAAACAGGAGCTAGGCGACAACTAGTCTCCCTGTTTTCTACACCCACTGTCACAACAGATGGATGGGTGACAGGATCTCTCCAGAGCAGCTCGTGTACTCCCTTAAAGAGTAGCTCTTGTAGCCACTCTGATCTGAGTGGGCAGACAGTGTTTGGGACCTTCCTGGGGTGTTTCTACCAGAAGATGACACTGATTATACATGACTCATATCTTTAATGTACTCTTATGTGTTTACAAAGCACACATGTGTGTACGCTTCTGTTTCCCTGAACACAAGACGTTTCCTCCCTCACAGTTTTCACGTGATCTTTCCAGGGGCGAGGAGATGCAGGAAGGAAGCAGGGAGAAGGAGAGGGCGGAAAGCCTATTGGTCTTGCTTTGGGAAAGCTTCATCAGTAAGATAGCAACCTAGGAAACCCGCAACCTCTCATAATCTGCTCTAGCACTGTCAGCTCCCCCTGGAGTAGTTTGAACTTCTGGTCGGACAGTAGCAAATGACCAAACTGCACAGACTCACCCATTGCTCCACATAAGCACAGATTTGTGTCCCCTTAACCTTTTGTAAATGGTGGGTACAACGTGATAGCTTAAAACCCAAGGCAGATGGTGTATTTCCGTACCATGCATCATTTTGTATGTGTGATGAAATGTGGCTGGCTAAGTATGTCCAGATGGGCATTGCTCCTTTGATGAAGAAAACATTCAAATGTGGGAATTTGTGGGAATCTAGGCTAAAATAAGCTCTCACATGGAGTGTTAGTAAAAGGCACAAAGTTGAAAAAATTGTTCTCCACATAAGTAACTAAAGTGGGGGAAAAAAATACCTTTAAAAGATTGTGTAGTCATTTAAGTTACTGCTTCATGGAACTCAAATATAAGGCACTTAAAACACTGTGAAAACAAGGAGTGTTTTGAACTTTCAGTCAATATTCTAGTGCTAATAAATAAAATGCTTCCCCAATATACCTGATTTCTCCTTCAGCAGACTTTTTAGGAAGGAATTTTGAGGAAAATGTTCTATCTAATGCTACATGCCTATAATTTTCAGGCTGGACTACAGAAGGATTATGTACTTGTTATTTTGGTTTCCCTTTAGAGAGTTCTGTAATGTTTCATAAATTCAGAAGATCGGTACAGGTTTTAGGGAATTTGTAATTTGCAATGTGCAATATATGCTGGTCATGACCTCTGTTGTTAGAGGAGATGGCAGCTAACAAAAATAATGTCTTACAGGCTGTTTTGGACTCTGTGGAATGATCTGTCGTCTCCTTAGGTTGTTGTAAATTGCTGTAGCTCAAGATCAGGGTAAAATATTTAAAGATGTCAAAAGTAGCTTTAAAGCCAATGACTTTCTAACTTTTAAAAGTGGTTTAGATAGAGGCTTATGCTGTTGAATCCTGTAATCACCTTTGAAATGTTTTTCTAGTCCATCTTCCTTAAATTAATAGAAAGTTCTTTATTTAAGAGAAGTAAAAAGTGCTGAATTTTGGCCACAAACCATTGCTGATCATGAACTTGGTGAAGCGTTATCTGTGAGGAGGAAAATTTGAATTTGCTGAACTGATAAGATTGTCAGGGACAGTAATGGGTAAATGCCTCAACCTTTGTAATATAAATGATTATGTTTGAAACTAAGCATGGGGGAAAAAATGCACTTATCTCAAGAAAGGAACAGTGAGCACTTGGATTATTTTTCCTTCTTCCAGAATCTGCCAGAAACAGGAATTTCCTCAAGCAGTTCTATCAAAGCAGATTGGATTTTTATATTAAATATTCCTTCCTGGGCTGCAAACAAAACCTCATTCCTCTTGCCCTTATTTAATAGAGTGGACATCAAAGTTT
This sequence comes from Chroicocephalus ridibundus, assembly GCF_963924245.1. Taxonomy (NCBI): domain Eukaryota; kingdom Metazoa; phylum Chordata; class Aves; order Charadriiformes; family Laridae; genus Chroicocephalus; species Chroicocephalus ridibundus. The sequence goes on from NC_086287.1 coordinate 17,270,399, forward strand.
AATATAAAAAAGGAAGCATTTAGTCAACTTCTTACCCCGCTGGTGTGGTACAAGGCTCTGTCTGGGTGGAAGGTCAAAGATATGATACATGAAAACATGACTGATTTGTTTTCAAGTTTATGTCATATGTTTGCTCCACACTTTTCACTGGAGTATCACAGAAATGCCGTGAAGACCCTGTATGGATGATGATTTCTGAGTGAGAGCGAAGGTAACAAACTTGACCCAGTCAAGTTTGTGATATATATAGACACCCACTGCAGCAACTTGCACCAACACAAGCTCTGAGTCGCAGGTAAGCCAGGCATTTGCATTGGTGCAATGGCTGCATTTCAGGCTTTCCCCGAATGCCACAGAAGCACACCAGCTGGTCCCAGGAAAAGTCTTGTCTGCGTGAAGTTTTGAAAAAAAGATGGTTAGGTTTCTGAAAAATAAAATGAAAAGGGAAGTAACATTGAGTAATCTGGGAGATGTCTTTCTATCCAGGCTTTATTAATAATTGTTTCGTACTGTGGTTATTTGTGTGCATTTACTGAGCCCAGCAGAGCTATTTTCCTTGCTTTTATCTCATAAAACTCCAAAGTACAGAGCTGTCACTCATGCTTGCCAGGGATGAAATGTTGATGTGATCTAATTTTACTATAGGCAAGGTGGCTTAATTAACACTTAGGGTTTGTCTTTAATAGGTGGGTTTAGGATATGCAATTTTGTTTCGTAGTAACTTCCAATTTTTCTTTTGCATCTTTCCTTTTCCACTGTAGCAGCGGAAAAAGAGCTCATGTGCTCTTTAGCTGTCATATGACCATGCAGCTCCACAGAGGGACAGGGAAGGCTCTGTTCAAGAAAAGTCAGTGTATTTGGGGCAGGTCTCAGCAAATTAACTGGGGGCCTCTTTTTCCAAAGGCTGATTTGTGCCAGCAGGGAGATCCTCATACAGTGTGAAGCAGCACTGCGCTGATCTCAACAGAGCTACTTTCTTTGGTGGGGGCTAAAAATCTGATCCCAAGTGCGTGTGATTCTCTCCTTTTAGGCTGATGCAATTGTCACTTCTCTGCCTGAGGAAGGTTTTACCTCTGTCTCCTCCTCTCCTCTCTTTATGGCCTAGCTACCCTACAATGCACTTTTGATCCTCATGTTTTTTTGAAGGTTATCCACGCTCACGTGGTGCACTGTGTTTGCAGCTGAGTGTTGCTACTTGTGTAAGCTTCGATGCCACAGGCTTGGTGCCAGTGAAAGCACAGCAGCCCTGGCTTTGCCACAGCCTTACTGCCTGCAACGGGGCCCCAGGACCTGGTTTGTCCAGCTAAGTCCATGCTGCCATCTCACTTACTGCTCACTTGGTTTGCCTCCACATACCAAGAGTGTGCTTTCCTCCCTGCAGCACGGCATGTTGAGGAGGTAGGAGTTACTCTGAGATGTGTTTCCCTGCCAGCAGTAGCTCATCATGCTATATTGAACTGGTTTGCTTCTTTTGTATGGCAGCAGGAAAAGCCTGTCCCCATGCTGCTGCTCCTGCTCATTTTATCATTTTAAAAGACATGGTCCATTTGACTAGCACTCCTTCTGTGTTTGTAGGTTAGACACAACTCCCTGTGGGTCAGCTTTACGTCTTCAGCTGTAAATGTAGGTCAGCTGGCTGTGATGCAGTATGTTCCTTATCTTTAAAAGCACAGGTCCTCACACGCAACTTCGCAGTACATTGCATTTGCTTGTCTTCTAAGAAAGCTCATTTTGCTAGCGTAACAAGTGGTTCAGATGTTCTTGTGACATTAGGAGCCCTGCCAGAATAGTAGCAAAATATTTTTCAGTCTAGGTGTCGCAGATGCGTAATGAGAGCACTTTTTGCTGTTTCACTTGAGGGTTTTCCTGCCACTTTTTTGGTAAGGAGACACTGATCTCAGCCCTATTAAGGAAATTAATTATTATAGGGTGTGACAGTTAGTGCCTATAAATCAAAGCGAGTCCTTCAGCTTTTCTGCTGTGCTTAGGGTCTGTCACTCCTGGTACTAAACCTAAAATTTGTTCATTCCTGCATCCTAGAGAGCCTATCAGAGATTTGAAGTCTGGATGTGAAAGAGATTCTCACAAGCTTGCAAGGAGCCAGTTGGGTTCACTTACGCTGCTGAAGGACCTGTTTCCTTTATAGCACACATTTGGTTTACATATCACTGCCTGCAGGCTCTAATCTTAGATATGACACTTAATATGCTTTGAATTTTTTTTAGCACAGTTTCCTAAGAAGATGAGGCTGATGCAATCTTTATGCAAAAGGAAAAGCCCCAAAAGGTTTCCCAAAAAATACAGCACAAACCAGCCAATGGGTTCATGAATTGGAAAACTTATTTTGACCTAAGTTTCACACAGAAGGTGGTGAGTGGTGTGGAGCTCCCTTTGTCCATGGCTGAAGGGACCCTGCAGCTGCTTGTAGGATCATGACGAGGTACAGAGAATCATAGAATCATAGAATCTTCATGGTTGGAAAGGACCTTTGAGATCACCGAGTCCAACCAAACAACCTACAATCTCTGCCACTAGAGCATGCCCTGAAGTGCCACATCTAGACTTTTCTTAAACACCTCTAGGGATGGTGACTCAACCACCTCCCTGGGCAGGCTGTTCCAGTGCCTGACCACTCTTTCAGTAAAGTAATTCTTCCTAATATCTAATCTAAACCTCCCCTGCCACAACTTCAGACCATTTCCTCTGGTCCTGCCATTATTCACCTGGGAGAAGAGGCCAACACCCACCTCTCTCCAGCCTCCTTTCAGGTAGTTGTAGAGGGCAATGAGGTCTCCCCTCAGCCTCCTCTTCTCCGAGCTAAACATGCCCAGCTCCCTCAGCCTCTCCTCATATGACCTGGTCTCCAGACCCCTCACCAGCCTGGTAGCTCTCCTCTGGACACGCTCCAGCACTTCATTGTCCCTCTTGTACAGAGGGGCCCAGAACTGAACACAGTACTGGAGGTGAGGCCTCACCAGTGCCGAGTACAGATGCACGATCACTTCCCTGCTCCTGCTGGCCACGCTATTACTGATACAAGCCAGAATGCTGTTGGCCGCCTTGGCCACCTGGGCACACTGCTGACTCATGTTAAGCTGGCCATCCACCAGCACCCCCAGGTCCTTTTCTGCTGGGCAGCTTTCCAGCCACTCTTCCACAAGCCTGTAGCGTTGCTTGGGGTTGTTGTGACCGAAATGCAGGACCTGGCACTTGGCCTTATTAAACCTCATACAGTTGGCCTTGGCCCATCGATCCAGCCTGTCCAGGTCCCTCTGTAGAGCCTTCCCACCCTCAAGCAGATCAACACTCCCACCTAGTTTGGTGTCATCTGCAAACTTACTGAGGGTGCACTCAATCCCCTCATCCAGATCGTTGATAAAGATATTAAACAAAACCGGCCCCAAAACTGAGCCCTGAGGGACACTACTGGTGACTGGCTGCCAAGAGGATGTCACCCCATTAATCACAACTCTCTGGGCACAGCCATCCAGCCAGTTTTTAACCCAGCAAAGAGTACACTTGTCTACGCCATGATTCGCCAGCTTCTCCAGGAGAATGCTGTGGGGGACGGTGTCAAAGGCCTTACCAAAGACCAGATAGACAACGTCCACAGCCTTCCCCACATCCAGAAGGCAGGTCACATGGTCATAGAAAGAGATCAGGTTAAGCAGGACCTCCCTTTCCTAAACCCATGCTGGCTGGCCTTGATCCCCTGGCCACCCTGCACTTGCCGTGAGAGCTCACTCAAGATGATCCTCTCCATGATCTTTCCTGGTACCGACATCAGGCTGACAGGCCTGTAGTTTCCCGGATCCTCCTTCCAACCCTTCTTGTAGATGGGCATCACATTAGCCACCCTCCAGTCATCTGGTACCTGCCCTGTTGACCAAGACTGTTGATAAATGATGGAGGGAGGCTTGGTGAGCTCTCCTGCCAGCTCCCTGAGTACTCTTGGGTGAATCCCATCCGGCCCCATAGACTTAGGTACATCAGGGTGTAGAAGCAGATCATTGACTGCTTCCTCCTGGATTATGGGTGGGTTGTTCTGCTCACTATTCTTATCCTCCAGCTCAGGAGGCTGAACACCCTGGGGATAGCTGATGTGACTGTTGAAGACGGAGGCAAAGAATGCATTAAGTATCTCAGCCTTCTCCTTGTCATTGGTTGCAACTTTCCCCCCCGCATCCAGTAAGGGATGGAGATTCTCCCTGGCTTTCTTTTTGTTGGTGTATTTTTAAAAGCTTTTTTTGTTGTCCTTAATGTTAGTGGCCAAGTTAAGCTCCATCTGGGCTTTTGCCTTCCTAATTTTCTCTCTGTATAACCTAACGAGATCTCTGTACTCCTCCTGAGTTGCCTGTCCCTTCTTCCAAAGGTGGTAAACCCTCCTTTTATTCCTAAGTCCCATCAGAAGTTCCTTGTTCATCCAGACTGGCCATTTCGCCCTGCCTTTAGACTTGCAACACTTGGGGATAGCCTGCTCCTGGGCCTTTAAGATTTCCTTCTTGAAGAGCATCCAGCCTTCCTGGACCCCTTTGCCCCTCAGGACTGTGTCCCAAGAGACTCTCTCAACCAGTGTCCTGAACAAGCCAAAGTCCGCCCTCTGGAAGTCCAAGGTGGAGGTTTTGCTAACCCCCCTCCTTACATCACTACGAATTGAAAACTTGACCATTTCATGATCACTAAACCCAAGACGACCTCTGACCACCACATCTCCCATTAGTCCTTCTCTGTGAACAGTAGGTCTAGTAAGGCACCTCCCCTGGTAGGCTCCCCTACCAGTTGTGTCAGGAAGTTATCATCTTCCATGCACTCGAGGAACCTCCTAGCCTGCCTGCTCTCTGCTGTGTTATATTTCCAGCAGATACCCGTCAGGTTGAAGTCCCCAAACAGAACAAGGGCTGGCGATTGCGAGACTTCAGCCAGCTGCTTATAGAATACTTCATCTGTGTCCTCATCCTGGTTGGGTGGTCTATAGCATACTCCAAGCACAACATCTCTCTTATTTCCCTTCCCCTTCAACCTACCCACCAGAAGGTGGATGGTGTGGAGCTTCTTTTGTCCACAGCTGCAAGGACCTTTCAGCTGCTTGTAGGACCATGGCAAGGTAGAGACAGGGTCTATGGATGACCTCCAGAGGTTTCTTCCAAGCTCAACCATTCTGTGATTCTGTCGTCTGTGTAGTAGTAACTTTTCAGCAAAATTCATCTGAGGTACAGCTCTAAAAGGCAAACAAGTTATGACAAGGGTCTGCTCCAAGGGGAAAACTTTAGCACGGATGGTGCAGTTGTATGTCTTGATTGGCATGAGTATGCTTGGACTCACCAAGTGGATGGTGGATGTAGAAAGGAGTAAGGGGATACACTACAGGAGAGACAGATGCAAACATAGGACCTATTAGGGGCCTGTGGGGAGGTAGGGAGGTGGTACATCAATGCATAGGATGTTTCGAGACTTCATTACTTTTGTTGGTAAAACAACTTGTCTGCAGTATTTAGAGAGAAGGAGATGCAGATGTGGCTATGGGTAGCTAACCAGGAAAGGAGTGTGGTCCCTTTTATGTATTTTACATTCGTCTTCAACAAAGCAAATTTGTAGAGACATCATCAGTATGCCCAGCAAAACAAACATAGTCTGTTTGTAATATAGTAATCCCTCTATTCAAATATAAGATAGGTTGGCAACTTTCTTAGGGCAGAATTGTCTTTTTAACAAGCGGAAACTTCTCAAAAAAATTAAATTATTTTTCCCCCAAACTGGACTGGATTTTCTTAATAACTGAGACTTGAAATATTACTGTTTTATTGAAATGAATTTATTTGGCTACCAGAAAGAGTAAAAAAAAAAATTCAAGAAAAACTAAGAAAAGGGTTTTTTAAATGAAATGTCTTGTGTTTGTTTCAGAAAATATCACTGTAGAGTAGATTATTATTATTGAGATTATATGAGATTAAGTCAAATCCCAAATGCTTGGTTACATTGCTTCAACAGTAGGATGCTACTTTATCTTCCTCGTGAATCTTCCATTCACTGCTTTTTTTTTAACCTCTGTCTCCTCCTCCTTGAGCATAAAACAGAGATGCAAAACCCCACAAGGGAAACTGAAATGCCAAAATTCTACTGGAAAAAAAAGTCTGCTAAAGTGATGCCAATTTAATAAGTCATTTGCAGGGCCTCTTCCCTTAAGAGAAAATAGACTCTTAAGGGCATCCTTAAGATCAGTCTGACCAGTTACCTCTGAGATAGGCTGTCCTTCCAGGAAGAGACTCAAAATAAGACCAATAGCTAAACCTTTTAAAAAAAACAGCCTCAGACTTCTGGACAGAATTTTACCTGGTACCATTTGCTGGGGTGCCACCAAAGCCAGCCAAGTTCACCACCCAGCAGATAACCAGCCCCATGGGCAGATATCGGTGACGTTCCTTGATCACTTACAAAGACAGACAAGTGCCATTCAAGCTTCATTCGACTGTAAGTAAATACATGGTGCTTGCACGGAAGTTACCATTTTCCTACAGCAGAAAATCAGGCAATTTGGAACTTTAACCAATTTTCTTGCAAAAAATTACAGGAGAATAAAATAGGGCTTCATAATGGCAATGATGTGCCATGAAATATGGGTTTTCTGTTGCCTCCCTATGAGAAACAAAAGATATTTTGTATCTGTCAATATATGTAAAAACACGATATTTTTTTCCTCATTTCCCTAACCATAAATAGCAAGTCTTCAAGAGTAACTCTATATGTCTTAGCAGCCATTTCCAGCTGGGAAAGGAAGCATTACTGGTCAGATGTTAGAGCACTGCCCCAAAAAAATGAGGGGGAAAATCTGATCAAGAGCCAATTGTTGAGAATATATTACCAATCTGGAGATGTGACAGGCTGCCCAACCTGCAGCGGAAGGCAGAGGCAAACCTGTCCAACTTGGCCCCAAAAAATCACTGGCAGGATACATTGCAGCTTTCTGCTTTGATGCTCCTTGCTCTGCCAGCCAAGGATTTGCTTTTCCTTCTGCGCCTCATAGTGCAGCAGGATGCGGTTTGCCAAGTTAGTCAACTTCCTCTGGAAAAGGCATTTCTGGCTTGGCCATAGCTGGGTGCAGGATAAGATTTATCTGCGCGTTGCCAGAGCTGAAATGACTGAAGACAGGTGTTTGCATCTTCAGGGAGAGTCCCATGTACTGACCTTGGCCCAGCCTGCGTTAGCCAGACCACATCCCCAAAGTTTCTGGGGTGGAGAGGGAAATGGCACCCCTCTGGAGAGAGGCTGGCTGGTTTTGCGTGCACAAGGATCAGCCAGGTGCAACACAGAAGAGTTGTGCAGTGGCTGTTCAGACCTTCATAAGCAATGAGATCTCAGAGGGTTCTTCCCTTGGAAGGCTGTGCAGAGAAATATTCCTCTAAAAATGCTTGGCTGGAGACACACCTGCTATTATATCTACTAAATAGATGTGAACTAAACTTCATTAGAAGTTTTGATGGGTTTAGGCAGATTCAGGGCAGCAATCAGACTGTGACCTAACCAAATCTGTCTCTTGTTTTACTCTTCCAGTAACTAGCTGAAGTTGATTTGCTTCCATTATAGGAGTCTATTTGGGCAGCAGGGAGGATGGGCCGGGAGCAAACGTTCAGTGGGCAGCAGAAATGGGGAGGAAAAGGCTTTTTCCAGTGGCTGCTGCAACGTTCTTGAATGGTGATGCTTTTATTGTTATTGCAAACATGTGCATGTGGCAGGAATTGAGAAGAGGAAGGATCTGCCTGCTTTGTTGTCAGCTGAGGGTCAGGCTGCCAGCAGCGGATGCTAACAGTGGCTGTTTTAAATCAGACTGTGTCGAGGTTTTGGAGGTGGAGGGAATGTGCTTTTAGAGCCAGGGCAGTGACCTGGAAGGAAGCAGGAAAAGCGCTGACGACACTGACAGCAGATGACACATGGGTCAGAGGCAGCACAGAACAGAAGATGGTTGCTGGGTCAGGGCTGTCTGGCTTGGTTAGAGGTGGGTGCAGGAAGCAGACTCTGTGTGTTTCTGTGTGGCCATGTCTCTGTGATATGAATGTCAGAGGAGAAGGAGGCGGGAGTCTCCTTGGGCATTTGAACCAGGCGAGCTGAAGCACAAGGAGGGAAGTCAGGTGCAAATGGTTTTTGGAGTCTTCTCACCAAAGACTGCAGTTTGGGAAGGACAGCGGTGGGTGGCTTGCAAACTGTGCATCTTGCCTCCTGCCAATGCGCCAGGAGGAGCTCCTTTCCCATGCCACCTGACTGCAGCCCGTGGATATCGGCAGCATGAGAGGACGCTGTGTAGGGACACCTGAAATGCTTCCCCGTGTCTTTTTCTGGGTACCAGAAGCAGCATAACTGCCTTAGCTCAGCCCCAAATCTGGGCTAATTTAGCCTGCCTGGCAACAAGGCTAATTCAGTTAGGTGGGGAGCAGTATCTAGAGGCTGTGCTGCTGTTTGCACTTGACTTACCCCGGCTGTCTCTGCCCAGCACTGCATCCTGCTGCGGGGACCTCTCATCAGAGATGACAGCATGTCAGAGGCTCTGCTGTCTGGCAGTCAGCACTGGGAGTGGAGGATAAGCAGATAAACATGATTTTTACATGAAAGAGGGTAATCAGTCCCTGGAACAACTTGCCAGTGCTTGTTGTGGACTCCACCACTTAAAACTACTAAATCAAGATGAGGTATGTTTTTTTTAAAATATAAAATACGTATGTGTGAATGAGTTCAGTGACATCTTCTGCCTTGTTCCAAACAAGAAGCCAGACTATGATCACAGTTATCTTTTCTGGCCTTATAAAAATGACTCTATACATAATTTATAGAGTTATAATGAATATTAGAAGTATATTATTAATTTTCTCTTGAAACATGTCTACTCATGTCTGGATCCTTCTTCTGACACACAAGTACATTTAATAACATGTTAGTTCTTCATAGCTAGTTAATGTGACTTTCATTTATTGTGGCACAGAACAGCTAACATTTTTCCAAGTATTTCATAATCTCCTTGTAGAATTAAATATGGAAAGCTGAAGTGAAGTCTCAGAGTCCAGAACTGCTGAAGAGCTGAGGACCCAATGTGAAAAAAATTGTCGCCTTAATATTAGCAGAATTGGACATGACCAAGAATGAATTTTAGTAAGATCAGGATTTATGCAAATTAGGGGACTTTGAATGTGGAGCGAAAATCCACTGAACAGACTGGAGGAGCTTCCTTGGAAAATGTTTCACCATGTTTCAGGCCCATTAGGTGTCTTGCTTCTTTTCCACACACCTGCTTATTGCTCACAGCTGGAGCAATCAGGAGAAACAGTTAAAGATGATAGGCTGTATTTTGCTAGGATATATCTATGTGTAGGTTACAGTGATTTCAAGGATGTAGCTCTCTGGGGCCGCTCAGAGTAGAGCTGGATCTGGGGTTTCTGGCCCTCTGGTGTGCCCAGCTGCTGCTTTCCCAAATGCCTCAGCAGATGTGGGATTGTGACCGAGCTCCACTTCGGAGGGGACTGACACTGGAAGTGGCGCTGCCTGCACTGCCAGCACACCCTGAAAAAGGAGCAGGAAGGCCACAAGCATCAAACTTTGGGTCTGGGCAAGGTGCCACAAGTTGTGAGCACACTTCTGCATGGCCTTGGCTCTGCTATATTTGTAGTCAAGGAAGTTTATAAACCCATTGTTCATGGTTAAGTGTGTTGTCTTGTTAGTGACTGCCTCATGGAAGAGGAGCCAGTTGTATTCCAAAGTAAAATACCTTTATCAGGAGCTCTGCAAATTAAATTACTACTTTACTTTAGACTTTTTTCCAGTGGTTGTGAATTCCTTGGAGATGCTTTGCTGTATTAACAAGAGGAATGCGTGCTCTGCTAGAAGCTGAGAAGAAATAGGTTACCGATTTCCGGAGGATAGGATTACAAAAGCCTTTGCAGCCACCAAGGTATAGTTTAAACCTTTTCTGCTGGAGCTTTGCAGGTGCTATGCTTACCAAGTTGGCTCCTGGCCTAAGAATGGCAAACATCAGCTCTCACACACTCATTTTTTGCCTTTTGGTTTCCTGGTGTGTCCATAGAGGGAACACACCACTCTGTTGTGCTCTGATATTGGTCCCGGTAAAGATCCAAATATGCAAATTCAAGTCTACTATAAGCTTTTTGCAAAAACTTTTATAAACTGACTGAACTGAATTGCCAAGTGCTATAAACATGAATTATTCTACTGAAATGATTTCCAATGACTTCAGGATTTATGCCAGACATAGATAAAGCCAGCAACTTAATGAAGTAAATTCAGAGAAATGGAGTTCAGTTGTCTTTAATTTGGGCAACAGAGGCCTTCTCTTCTGTCACACAAAAGACAATCCACCCTTCAGTTGTTTCTGGACATGCCCAGAGGCACTAATATTTTTGCAGCTTGATTTTTAGCTTCTTTTCACCTCATATTCCCTCTGCTTTAAAGAACAAGGTACCCTTAGCCTTGTCTTTTAAACTTGCAACCCTCTTCTCTGGCCTCGCACTAGAAACATTTTTATTAGACAATATTTGGCAGTGTCATAATTTACAAACTTCATTTCTGTAGACTGCAATCTCAACCCTAGCGTGACAGTATGTGCTCCATGGCCCTGTGCAGAGTTTATGGAGAGAACTCAAGGATAACTGGTCCCAATTCATAGCAGTCCTGAGACTGCAACTGAGATACCAGCTACTCACAAAAGAGAGGACCCAGCCAAGGAGGTTTTCGTGGTGATTGCTCTCAGTGCCTTCCTTTGGTAAGGATTGAAGAGCCAGCTGTGGGGGAAGGTCCTTGAGCAGGTAGGATGAGGAAAAGGGAAAAACTCTATCATGATCCCTTTCACGAATACCTGGGCACTCCTCATCTCTTCTGAGATTACTGTTTTAGAGACTGAATTTTGCTGTATCTGTGAGTCAACAGTGGGGTAAGAATGAATTTCTTTATCTTTTATTCAGCGCGTTACAGGAAAAAACAGCTTTATCTCCGTTCTGTGATTGTTTTTAGGATGGTGAAGAAGCCTTTGGCATAAGGAGGATGATTTTCCAGTGAAATACAAAGTCAGGTCATACAGCTGGCTCCTTCTCCGCTGGCTGTCATTCCTGTCATTCTGTGCAGCAAGGTGCCAGGCAGTGATGTCTAGTTTCTTGCTATTAAAGAAAGGCAATCAAACTAGTTTCTGAGTGCTCCCCTTTTGAGGAGATGCTTTAAACCACTTCAGTTAACCAGGGTTTTCTTGTGGAGATGTGAAATCTGATGAACCTCTGCATAAAAACCTTAAGATCCAGGATATAACGGTATCTTTTAGTGTGTTCTGTTGCACAGCAAATTAAATCACTGTAGGAAGCCCAGCCCTTTTTCTGATAGCACTCCCTTAAAGATCATTGATTTTATATTTGAATATAATGTACATAACATTCTCAGAATTTTTGGCATTAATGTGAATGTTCTCCCATTGGAGGCAATCATAAAATGATCTTCCTTTCAATAAAAACAAATCTAAAATGCCATGTCAGAAAAGCCTTCCAGGTAAATTTTAACTCTACAGAAGTTATTTTACCTTATCAGACTAGCGGAGAGACTTTTTTATCTAACTTTAGTTAGAATCCTGTTTAGTAGGAATATCCCAATAGTCAGTGGAGAGTAAGGATTTCCAGAGGGCAAATCATTGTACCCACTAATGATGCCCTTTTTAAAATAGGATTAACTACACTGTGAAGATCCGGGTCACTGTGCACTGACTGGGCTATAACACTAGTGACTAGATGGCTACAGTTGCCTGTAGTTCACTCCAAATCTTTATTCTTTACCATATATGCTTAGGTGCTTATAAAAAGGGTTCAACTTAATTAGTCTTTCCCTGTCAAAATGTGTGTATATATAGTCATATTAACAGTGAATTTAATTTAAAAGAACTGAGATTATTCATTCTTTAAAAGCCTTCACCTTGATCATCTTGATTGTGGCCAATTTTCTAGGCAATGAATGCAAATAATACTGTTATGTCTGTTTACCTTTCTCTTACACGTGGCCTTCGTTACTTAGATATTTTTCTCCTCGATTTTGTTTGTTTGCTATACTCCCAGAAGGCTGTAAGCTCTTGCAAGGCAGTGCTGGTTTAAAGCGTAGTGAAATCGTGTCTCAGACACATTTGTCTCAAAGACCCTTTGTACAGTGTTGTGACTTTCCCTGGTGCTAGTGGGAGTCACGCACCTCAAGTCTTGCGTGCTGTTTTGAAGATATCGGAGCAGATTTAGGCTTATAATGCATATTGTACTTCCTTCATTTTTTGGATGATTTCCATTTCTGAACAATGTGCTAATTTCTGTGCATTTAAACCACTTGCTGCGGAGAGCAGCAGAAAGAAGCAATTTCCTGTAGTTACTCTGTCATTTCCATTCTAGTCAGGGCTAGAAGTGAGTGAATCTTGTTCAGCAAAAAATGCAAATTGAAAATCAGCAAAACACTTTGCAGATTTGTGTTGACTTTGCAAATAATTCATGGAAGAAAAAAAAAAACTTTTATCTCAATATACCTTAAATCTTCTTAAACAGTATATATCCTTTCTTATCAGTCCTTATTAAGTTACCTGTGGACCTGAGTAATTTTCTCTGGTCAGGGACATGTTTTTCAGTCATCTCTCTTTTTTGTTCATCTGCTCTGCATGGGAGACCCATTATGACTTTGGTGAAAGCTTAGGCGATATCTGCATGATACAGCATTGTGCTGCATAAAGGTGGCAAGCCTGTTCAGCACAGGGTACCCTGAGTGCAGGAGGAGCCATATTGCCATGGTGAATGATGCCAGCGTATCCTGTTTTTCATCTAGGTTGGCAGAAAAGTTGTGTTGCTGGTATATGTTCTACTGCAAGACACATTTGCCATCTTCTGGCTAAAACGCAGCTCTTTGCCTCAGTACTCCTGTAGCCCTCGTGAAATGGCCAACATGACTCAGAAAGGCTCAAGCTTCGTCCTGGAACATCTTCCACAAACAGGAAGTCAACCCTTTAAGGTGCACACTGATGTGCTGTCGTGATTTGGGATGAGCTGGCCACGAAAACTAACGACAGATGCTCTCCCCAGCCTCTCTCTTCAAGGAGAGGAGGACAGAAAAAGAGACTTATGAGTTGAAAAGAAACTAAACTACTTTAATGAAATATTAATAATAAAATAATGAAAATATAGTATATTAAAAAAAAATGTACAACCCATATCGAGCTCCCAGGATGATGATTACATCACTGGCAGGCACTGGGAAAGTCCCAGACTGGACTCAGTGACAGACAGGAGCTGGACTCAGGAACTGGACTCAGGAATGCACTGATTGAGATCAAAGGTACATGAATAGGCAGGGTCCTCTTTGGATGCCAGCTATTGAAGGAAGAGGGCTGACTTTTTGATCCCTCAGATTTTATACTGAGCATGGGGCAGATGGGATGGAATACACTGTTGGTCAGTTTTGGGTCACCTGTCCTGCCCGCTCCTCCTTGCAGGTGCAACCCCTCTACAGTCTTCCGCTTCCAGCCCTCCAAGGGGGCAAAAAACATTACCTGACCTTGGTTGTTCACAGCAATAAGTATAAGCAAGAGCCTGTCTGTGTACCATTCCTTGGTATTAACTATAAACATCAGGCCTTATCTCTGTCAGAAGCAGATACTGTCTGAAAAATGTGCCGTTAATTTCAAAGAGTGCAGTTAGTTAGACTTAACTGAAAAGTAAATCTACTGAACAGAAAATTGGTTCCATTTTACCTCAAACTAGAAGTTGTGCACACACCCATTGCTAATTTGGGCACAGTAAATATCGTCCTGAAATATCTATTGCCTTTCTCTCCTATTCTTTCTGAAGAACAAGAGGATTGCAGTGCAGGTTTAATGGACGGTGTTTCTGACAGGCAAATCAAATGCTTCAAGCCTGGAGAAAAACTAATCACATCCCCTTCTCAGTACCAAAATTTCTACATAATCCCAACTGAAAAAAAAATTTACATGGAAATATATCTAGAGGTAGGCTCCATGGGGAAGATTCTTTAAGGTTATTTTTATTCTTTTAATCAGATACCTGAGGAAGGAGGAAAATCTCTCTGCGGGAGTATAAAGTGCTTAACAGTTAATGAAATGGAATCAATATCAGGAATGTTAAGTTACTACATTATGTTCTCCATTAATTCACTTTGCACTCATTTATCTTGAAGCCTCTTAAAAGAGCTGGTGATTGAAAAGACATATCTCTTGAAAGTGTAAGGATTTATTCTTGAAAAGCATCTATTGTTAACAGTCCCATGTGACAACCATCTAATTGTATCATTGGTAGCACCGGGGTCTCATTTATCTTTTTTTTTGGTAATTCTGAGGTTTAGTTACATTAGCTTCTATTTTTACTAGTCAAGCTATTTGGAGCTGGAATAATATTCCGTCTCTAAAAAGCTCTTTCAGGGAGAAAAGGGCCACAGGGAAAATGAGAGAGCTCTATATGTTGGAGAGACATTTTTCTCAGTCCTAAGGCTGGCACAAAGCTTACAAATCTCCTAAACCCTCCCTTTAAGCCTTCCCAACAGGGCCCTGACTCTGAATGCTTCCAGGTATGGTTTCCCTGGGCAGGACCGTGTTTCACTGTATAGGGCATTTCTAGATGTGCCTCCAAGAAAAGTCAGAGGCATTAATGTACAAAAGTAGTGCCTTCCCTGTTTGGTTTTTGTTGTTGTTTTTAAGTCTCACCCCCAAAATTCTCTGGAAGTCAAGCGTGACATCTCTAAACACGAGACAGCCAAAATCACTATGAAGAAGCTGGCTAAAAGTGAGCTGTGATGGTGACCATGGCAAGCCTGACACCCAAGAGAAATATCTAATAAGGATAAGAAAGTCACACAATTTATGAGGTAGAAGGTAACATCTTAAACAAAAAGCATTGTTCTCTTTTATTTCCAGCATCTGAGCAGCTCCCATGCTGGCTGGTAACCAAGGGATGGGCTTTTTCTTCCACTTTGCTAAGCGAGCATGGACCTCAGGGTGAGTGAGAGCCCCCAGAGTGCCTTCCTAGTAAAAATGTCCTCTGGTGCATTGCAGGCTTCAGAGAGCAAAGCTTTGTCCAAATTTTGTGCTAGGCATTTCTGGAGTGTTTCTGATGGTTTGTCTCCTGTTTTTTTTAATTCTGTTTCTCTGCAGAGCTTTGTATTAAACTATACAGGATCCAGAAAAGGTTAAGCACAGCATTTTTTCCCCCTTTTGGGATGGGGAAACAGGCCAGAAGCCTGCAGGCAGTTTTCCTTGACATTTATTGCAACCTTTCAGCTTCAACAGCTCCACATGTGCCTGTGCTGAACCAGAAGTGCCAAACTAATTTTTTACAGGTGGATAAATGAGGTGCCTGAGTGTTTGCACATGTGCCCAATTTATTGCAAACTGCACTGTAACATATTAGCTTGAGCCATAGGCCCTTGTCCCATGCAAGAAAGTAAGGTGGAATAAATGAATGCAAAGCATTGATGCTCCTCAGATAGATTTATTCTAGCTAGCTGGAGATCAAGTAGGGCTGAAGCAGACTTTATGCTGCAGGGCAGTACAAGCCTCTCCAAGACCCTGAATTTGTAGGTACTGAGTGATTATTTCAAAGATTTTACTACGTGAAAAGTTACAGCTCCTGGGAAGAGGTAGGCTTTTCATCTGCACTCTTAAAGTCTCAACACAATGTCATACCTACCATGATTTTTCTTCCTTAGAATGAAGGGTTTAAGAAAACTGAGGGATATTTTCCTATGTTAAAGGTGGTTTAGAGTGATTTAGTGCATAAATACATTAGTGGTTACTCCCATTAACTAAGATAGTTACACATGCTGAGTTTCATCGAGGCTTAATACAAATGTCATGGGCTAATCACTATCTTGTTTCTGTTAATTGTTAACAATTACATTTTCCATTATTACCCAGTTGTGCACACCACCCAAATTCACTAAGGTGTGCGCACCGTTCTTGCTGGCCCAAGGCTGGCTTCCCCCATCCACATCACCCTCTCACTTCTCTTCATTTCCCATGGCTGCTTTCTTCCCATGCTCCAGCTCCTGCGCTTTGGTCCTAGGTCCTCCTGTGGATGCCTGCCATGGATATACAGTGGGGAAAGGCGGCTTGCTGCTCTAGGAAGTCTTGCCTGTGTGTTTGTGCTCGGATAATTAACACCAAACACCTCCGTGGTGTTTAGTCTAGTGCAAACAGAGAACAAAAAGGAGGTCCCTCCCAGAGCATGGCTTTGACAAACAGGGAGATGTGGAAGTGCATGCAAGGGGATTTGAAGAGGCTGCGGTCAACGTGGGTCTTCAGACAGTATGATGTCAGCCGGATGTGTGAAGCTGGCATCACTTTTAAAATAATTTAAACCTGAGGTGCTTATATTAGCCTTCCTTCCTCCCTGAATGGTGTCAAGGGAAAAGAGATTTTTGTTTGGCTTTTAAAAAAGGGGCAGATCCTGAATATGGGGAGGGTTTTGGTGTGGTGTTGTTTTTTTTTTTTTCCCCGTAGAAAATTCAAAGAGGATTTTCTGTTTTGGAAAATCAGAAGTTGACTCACTTGACTGAAAAATGACAAAGGGAAAACAAGGTGAACATACATAACACTGGGTTGCCAAGAAACTTTCTGGCATGCTGATTCTGTAAGCATCCCATTAGAAACTAGCTCTGAAACAAGTTGTGGATCTTTTTGTGTCCTTGACTTACAGGGGAACTTAAACATTAAATGATTATCTGTTCTGCTATCCATGATGCTGGTATGAATTAGTGTGCTATTTTTTGTAGTAGATAAAGTAGTGAAATTGTCTTTTTTTGTTTTTTAAATGTACATTTCTTAGATGTTGCTCCAGTTCTTGTGAGTTCCAGAAGCTGGTGTGTTATTCTTCACAGAAATGAGCAATAACCCACCTCATAATGGGATGTCATCTAATCTCAGCTCCACTTCAATGAGAGTGAAACACATGTTGAACTATTTTGCTGAATTGCGGTATTTATGATTTAGACATGCAACATCCGTTCTGATGGTTTAAGTAATAAGAGTCTAAGAATAGCTGGTCAGCCTGAATAATTCTTAGCAATTAACAGCTGCTGCATTTATCTGTGGAATCGGTTCTTGTCATTCATTAAGTACCTTTTAATGTTATGCACATTTACTGCATTTTAGCTTTTGTCCCAAGAATTTGGTCTGTATTTTGGGCCTCTGACTCCTTCAGAGTCATTGTCAGCTGATGGGAACCAGAGTAGGAAATGGCTGAAAAGACAAATTCTCTTTGTCATAACATAGCACAATGTAATTTCATGGTAAAAGATAACATCATTTGTTCTAACAGCTCATCGGCAGTAGCAATTTACCTTCCACCTTGGAGTATCTGATTTTGACCTTATGCATCTTTTATACCAGTGTAGTTTTAAGAGCCTCAGTAGACATTTTATTTAGGCACAAATGCAGCAATGTGATTAAACACACATTGATTTCAATCAGGATGAAGCTTGTACTTGAAGCTAATTATGTACTTAAATATGCTGCTGAAGATGACTTTTCCAATGATTTATGCAACTGAGCCCAAAAATACATATGGAATAGGACAGGTATCTATTTCTTTTGAGATATCATTTCCTGTCTTCTCTTTTCCCCATTTCTCTGTACTAAAAGACTGTCTTTTTTTGGATTTCCAAAGGCTGGATGATGGCGTTTTCTGCAGCTATGCTGATGTCCCCAGATTTATGCCAATAAATCTAATCCATATGCTTTCCATCTTTCCTTAGCAGTCTCACTAGACCTGTTAAAGCAGTTTTGCTGCTAAAACTTCTATTTAGCTTTTCTTTTTTTCTTGTCTCTTTTGGAAAGATTGATGTCTGCAGAGACTGTTAAGCATTAAATCTTTGGGTTTCTGCAGCCTCACAATTACTGACGATTGGGGCACTTACTGCTTTCACAGAACCTCTGCAGGATATACCAAGCCTGCTTGAGCTCATCGAACTCTCTGCTCGCTCCTTTGTGAGTGCAGTCACCTCCTCTGCTCCAAAGATGTGGAGTAACAGGGGGAGGCCAAAGCCTTTGGACTTTCACAGCACACTCTAGTATTGGAACACTTTACCTGTTTTCCACTGTTCCTATGATTTTCAAAGCACAGGGCCTGACCCAGTACGGGCACACTGGGAGATCTGCTTAGTCATTGCTAACTGGTGTAAAATTATGTGGTGTTTCTAGCCTGTTCCTGCCTAACACACTGTTTCTAGGATCGCTGTTCCGCAGTCACCGTCACCGTTGCTGTTAGTGAGAAGAGGCCCTCTTGCTGGCAGTTGCAGTAGAGCACCTGAACAAAGCCCAGGGAACAATTCTTCTGTTCAGTTCCAGGTGTGGTGCTTTGCTGAGGATTTGTCTGACTTTTTGGCTACTCTCGGCTAGTAAATAATGCCTTACTGTAAGATAAGGAAAGTTTTTCCTCATGCTAGGTCAGTTTACAATCCCTCACAATCTACAATTGTGGAGAAAACAAAGATAACCTTTGCCCAGAAGTTACTGGACTGCTGTGATCAGGACAATTCATCCACTTCTTATCTTAAAGTTTATTAAAAACACAGTGCCTTCCCTATTGAGCAGTGGCAAACGTTAGTCAATGGCAGACGTTAACCAACCCAAAAGGTGTCAATCTGTAACAGGCCTCTGGCACACTGCTTGATGTGTCATGCTGAGTGTGGTTGTGATGCTAGCCTAAGTCTTAGTGCTTTGCTGCTATGCCCTTGACCTACTGGTTAATATCTGTGCAAAGAGTGCCTAAAATATGAGTACACCAGAATATATGTTCATAGCCAAATGATGTGCACCAGCAGCACACACTTTATTGGGTCCAGAGTGGGTGTAGGCAGCTCAGTTAACTTTGGTACCACTTTTTGTCTTCCCAAGGTTGACGTGTCCCTGCAAGCGGGGCAGAGGGGGCACATTGCACCCTGGGCAGCCTGTGCAATGTGCACAGGAGAGAGGCTGCAACACCTTTAGTTCATTTACACTTGGGGACAGCTATGTGCTTACTTCCTGACAGGTATACTGGACAGCAGAAAGGGGATCCCTTCTAACTCATTTGCAAAAAGAAGGCATTACCTGGTTTTGAGGGTGGACATACCAAAAAGCATGACAAGAGGCTCTGAAGCTGGAGCACAGTGGGCTGGGGAGGTGCTTCCCAGCCCTAGCTCTGGAGCATTAACCCATAGCTGTGCAGTTTGTGGTGAACCAGTGCTTCCAGGGGGATAAGGCAGGATGCAACCTATGGCAAACATTGCTAGAAAAAGAGCTCTAAAAGGAAAATGTGCGCAGTCCTTGAGGACAGCTGACAGCAATTTTTAAGGAGGTCAAATGTGAATCTTGGAAGCCGCCTGCTCTCATGAGCTGCTTTCATTCTGCATCTGTATAGAAACAACCCAGTGTGCTGGGGCCCCAGTTAGGGTCAGGCTGCCTCAATATCATGAGTGAAGAATAAGCAGAAGATCCTGTCTCTTTACAGTAGAAAAGCTAGAAAATATTCTTGCTGAGCATTCTTGTTATCACAGACGTTTACAATTTATGTGATATTTGTCTTTTAACTCTGAAAAAATGGGTGACAGCAAACTGTGTTCAGATGTGCACATAAGCTCTGATATACCAAAAGAACACGATACTCAGGAAGAGATCTCTGTGGCTTCCAATATATAATCTTGTCTAAGAAAAAAATCAGGCTTGTGCCCAGAATGTGTATTTGGGGATTTACAGAAGGGAGATAACATTCCAGTTTGAAAGCGAAGCAGGGAAGTTTTGAGGGGCAATGTTTTCTTCAGTGTCCAAACCAAAAGCCAGAACAAGAGGACAATTCCCAAACCTGCCCCCATCTGTTTAGCAAGAGCTCACCTACTTAGAACCTAAGCACTAATTGATGTAGATTGAGATAATTTACTTATGCAGTGGTGAACACACACATACAATTCTACTCTTTGGGACTAGACACTCATATCTTCAGGTGGCCAGGAAGGAAGCATGTGGTGATCCGTACTCCTCTACTTGCCACAGGGCAAGCATGGACACTCAGGAAATTCTCTGCTTTATTTTCAACTTTGTAGCAGCGTACTTAGCAGCTCTGAACATCTAGGCAAAGAGCTCAGCCTTTGGCCACTGCAGAGAAGAAATTAAGGGAACCAATAGCGCAGATCGTCTTCCATCCTCTTTTCTTTTTAAGCTATGCATGATTCATGGGTTACATTACAGGTCCCTCCAACAGAAGGACACGGATCATCAATGGCACCAGTACAGAGGAGACATTGTGAGTGACAGCTTTCTGCTTTGATTACAAATCACATTGTTTATGTTGCATACTGCCAACCTTGTCTGTGGCTCTCTTCTGTGCAACACTCCCCATTTACAACAAGTAAATTCTCCAGGCTTCAGTGTGTCATGCTAGATATCCCTCCTTTGCAAGGAATCCCTACCATTTCAGGAAAATGTGCACCGATGAAAGCAGTCAGCGTTGGGCCATCATACAGGAAGTGTTACACAGAGTAGCTTAACTTGATGACATGCTAGAGCAGGTCACACTGATGTAATTGCTAGTGCTGACCCTCTGCCTTTGGGCATGGAGTGCAGTATCTATGTCAGCATTGCAATAGTGCCGGCTGCCCTGGGTGGAGAGGATGCCCTTCTCCTGGCTCACCTTTTGTTCCGGTCAGATGAAAGCATGCTGTATGTGAAACTTGAAGAGTATCACAGATTTTAAATCATTTTTTCACCCACTGCGTGTATTCTTTGCAAAACAGTAGCTGCACAAAACATGAAGAGCTAGTGCCCAAAGTGCCTGTTTTGACATTAAAAAGTTATAGATGAATACATTAATAAACAGGCCAGGGACAGACAGATTGAAAATGCCAAAAGGTACCAGATAGATCATTGGTGGAGTACAGTGTGATCAAAGGTAAGGTAAATTTATTTGAGATGGAGTATGCGCGTAGGAAAATCAGATGGTTCTACTGTTCTGAGTACCTGTAAATTTACACAGTATCACCAAAGTCTGGGGTTGTACACATGTGAGTACTTAAGATCAGACCTCTTTGCTAAACATGCGCTCTTTCTCATCTAAGGTCCAGCCGATTCTGTGAATTAATACCCTGCCTAGCGCAACCTGCTTGTCTTCCCAGCCCGCTCCCCTGAGAGTGAATAAAGAGGTGTCTTTCCCCCTGCAGTTGATGGAACCTCACTGTTCCACTGCCCCTGTGCTCTGCGACTGGGGTTGCATGGGAGTGGGAATTGCAGTCCAGCCCTTTACAGTGCTTCTGCCACAGTGAAATGCAAGTGTTGTGCCCTGGGGTCACACCACAGCTGCATCTAAAACACACCACAGCGCTCAAGCAAAGACGAGATCACTCTCACTAAGAATAAAATATTTTAATATAAACTTCCACCTTCATCTTTACTGCTCAGACAGGGAGGATCTAGCTCTTTAGGTGAGACTTTTTTCCCCCTCGTTAGCAATTTCAGGAAACCAAAATACGTGTTGAGAGAAGTGAAGGCTTACAGATTCGTGGCCATCTGGGACTCATCTCCTGCCCAGTTTCCAGAGAGATCACACTTTTCCGGGTGCTGCATACAGGAAGCTGCAGTGTACTTGGGTAGCGTTTCTTGTGTCCTCACCATTTCTTGGGAACTAGCTTCCAAATATCTCACATCTCACTTGACTCCTACACAAAGGCAAAAACAGCTGCAGAAAACCTAAGACTGGCTTGGTCTATTTTTGTCCCAGAAGGTGTCACTGAAGAGCCAGGAAAGGTGCAGGTTTAGTAATAGTCTTAACTGGGGTCTTAACGGTGGCCTCATGAAGTGGACCCAGGAGAAGGTTAAAAGCAATTTGGAGCCAGACATCCCTACGGCTACCTGGGGAGTGAAAATCTGCAGATTTTTGCATCAGAGAATGAATACCCTGAAATTTATAATGCTGTGTTATTCCTCAGCTAAATCATTTTATGGTGTGTAACCAAACTAAATGATTCTTGGAAGATGGTGGGGAGAGGTTAATGAGTTTGGAAGTGCTTTTTTATAACATACCGTTATAGGAATATGGTTGCCTTCTTGCTCTTCACTTCATACCTGTTGTGTCAACATGACATTATAAAATGCAACCATCATGCTTTTTTGCAAAGTCTTGGTCTTTAGGCCTGTTCTTAAGGAGGGGAGGAAGAGCTGGGACTTCCTGTTGGGTTGTTTTGCATTATTGATAGACACAGAACTAGCACAGATTTGGCAATGATGTAAGAGGCCTCAAGGATCTTGCAGTGTAAATTCAACCAAGAACAACAATTTACACACAGCAAGCTGGGTATTCCTCTTTCTGTTTGGAAAAAGTGGTTTGAGTTACTCTTTTAATAGTCTTTTCTCCAATTTTAAGTGTCTTATGAGACTTGGTCTGATACATAAAGCAAAGGGTACCTGCCTCCATGATGGGTATTGGAAAGAAATTCATCATTAATGTAACGAGTGTAGAAAACCCTCTCAAAAGGCTATTAAATACCCTGCATTAAGCCAGCCTCTTAACTACTGAAGACCAGGCTGTGCTCTGATGTGGGGGTAAGATTATCCTACACCAGCCTACCGCAGGGTTTTATTTCCTTCCCCAGAAACATCTGCTACTATCTGAGGAAGGATAATGGACTAGATTATTGGATCCATGTTGCCATTCCTGTGCTTTAAAGAGAGCAATTGGAGGGTCTTCCAAAAAAAAAAAAAAAAAAAAGAGGTTTAGTTGTAATGTCCAGCTATATAGCTGGTACATACCTAGCCCGTTGCCTGCTCTTCAGGGTACTGATGCTGCAGATCTTGTCCTTTACTCTCAGTTTCCAGTAGTCGGTTTATCTTGCCTATAGTTTAACACGCCACAACTTTTTGACATGTTGTTAGCTCTCTGGGGTAAAGAACAAAGGAGGGCGACTCTAAGTTTTTCCCTGACTGACGGAGCTATGCCAGGTTTATTGCTCCAAAGGACTTCCAAGATCTGATGGAAGGAATATAAAAAATAGCCCCAAATTCTCTAAAAAGTATGACTTATTATTTGATAAAAGCCACTCAAAATTTCTTTTAAGTAAAAATTGAAATACTTTTCCTAGGCTCCTCAGCACTGGTTGAATCATACAGTGACTGCAAGTACATTTAATGGCAGAAATAGCATAAACTCATAGGAATGTGTAAGAAAAACTGTTATTGTTGTTTCAATAAAAAGAAAATAAGGTGGAAAAAAACATGTTGAACAACATAGTAGAATCTACACAGTGACATTCTGCTAAGAAGATATGTGGTCACACTGAGGCAGTCCAGCAGAGGAGAGTTGCAGGTCTCAGTGGTGGAATTTTGCCATTTAATCTTTCCACTGGCAGATTAGCACAGAGATTACATAGCCTCTGTGCATTGTTATCCACAGAAATAAAACCTATAAGAGTTTGTTCACCCGTATTCCCCACTTCATTTATTCATTTTTATTTCAGCCACTAATCTGCTAAGGATTTCAGCCTTTAGCTCAGGGTTATCAGAATGGCACTGTGAGTGGATAACATCTGTTTCGGCTTTCATCCATCTAGAACACAAGCATTAATCACTAGAAATGGAGTGTGAAATGGAAAGAAGAGTTAAATGCACATTTGATTCTGAACGCTCTCAGAGAAAATGACTTTCGGGATCTGACCAGAGGGAGAGCTTTGCTGTGCTATAGCTGAGGTTGCCAGTGCATCTTGCATGGAAAGCTGGTCATATAATCTGACAGAAATTCTCCTTCTTTCAGTTTGTTTTAAAGACACAATAAAACTTTGTTCTGTTTATTCTAAAAGAAATGTTAAAAACAACAAACCCCAAAACAGTGCATCTGTTTAGTTCAATTTGATTGTGGTTATCAGAAAGCTTCTCTTTTCGGGCTTTCTGTGCCCTGGTCACTATCTCCAACCCTGAGCCGTTGCAGCCTCGTGCTGCAAATGGGTAGCCTGCGGCCAGGCTCTCCTGGGCGGGTGAAGAAAATATAGTGAGGACGGGGAAGAATCTTGGACCAAGACACAATGGGCTGACTTAATAGGCCTTTTCCGTCCAGAGTTCCTAGCTTTTCACAGATATTGGTAAGATGTGGTAAGAAACTGTGTTGTTTTTTTCACTGGTCTGGCATGTGTCATGGTAGCTGGACTCCTAATTTTTAAGTCACTTTAAGAACAGTTACC
This sequence comes from Chroicocephalus ridibundus, assembly GCF_963924245.1. Classification (NCBI taxonomy): domain Eukaryota; kingdom Metazoa; phylum Chordata; class Aves; order Charadriiformes; family Laridae; genus Chroicocephalus; species Chroicocephalus ridibundus. Next base: position 17,294,606 of record NC_086287.1, read on the forward strand.
AGCCCTGATTCATGGGAGCAATAGGCATGAGATGCCATGAAACTGCTTAATTTTCTATTGTACTTCTAAATCTTTTTTAGTGAACTTCATCTATCTCTAGTTTCCCCTTCCACCACACTTTCTCCTTCAGTCTGGTAAAGATCTGTCTTCCTAGCTAGAAATATGAGTCTCAAAAAGCAGCACTGTTGGAAAGAATGTATAGTCAGCATATCAGTGTTTATGTGATGTCAGTCAAATAGCTACTGCAGACACCTGTCCTGTTTCTTCAAGGAAGTTTGTTAAGGACCATAAGATTTATTCCTGTAAACAAATTTTTTGGGGAGTTAAGACGCTCACTTTGGGTGGTTAGTTGGACTCGTGGCTGACCATGTGTACTTCTCCGACAATTGCACAGGGAATTTTTACAGCACAAAGGGCTGCATTTGCTCTGTTTTGTAAGGATTTGTGTGTACCAGGTAGCCTCTCTGCACTGGAGAACCTGGTGGGTGTTGTGGTGGGGGTCTGGAAAGCTGGAGGTGGGAGACAGCTATATTCAGACCTAGCTGGTCGTTTGTGTTTTGTATGTACGCCCTTTTGCAGAGGTAATTTCCAGCTTTGCTTCTTACATCATGAGATGCTCAGAAAACTGGCAGTAATTATTCTCTGAAACACTTAGAGAAGAATTCTCACTGAATTTCTCCAAAACCGCAGAATATAATTCATCCAGTCAGTACTACCTACCTCTGTCATTTTAAAACCTCTTTTTTCATCAACAGTTAACTGAGTTCGCCAAGGCATCATTTCTGTGCAGTGCAATGAATTCAGCAGACTACCTGTCCCTGTTTCCTTTCTCACTCCTCCCCCCTTGTCATACTTTGAGATAAACTGGTCTCAGCATTTTAAGCTGTAGAAGTCCCTGAAGAAAGTCATTGCAGCTCATTAAAATCACCCCAACAACCCTTGCCCACCCATTAGGTCAGTGCTACACCTCTGGGGGGACACTGGAAGTGCCCTGTTACCAGAGGCTAAGTGGGGTATCTCTCTGGGAACAAGAGAGAAACGTCTTAACAAGAGTATTATTTCTCTAGCATTTGAAAGCTGAGCCCACCTCTAACCTCTTCTAGAAAAATTACTTCACTTGGTGTCCTCCCCCTCACTTCCTTGCAGTTTTACTGTAGGTAGGCTTAAATATATTCGTCTTACGAACGCCAGCAGCCAAGTTCTGTATTTGTCAAGCTCCGTATTCTGGGAAGTGTTTCTGCAGGCTCACATCCTTTGGTCCTTTGATTTCTTTGTGTGCTTTGTTGAGAAGTGAAATAGTTAATGTTTACTGGCATTACAGTTACGGTATTTGTCAGCTAAGTTGGCATCTGTTCAAGAGAAGGCAAATATCATGCATCAGAGCGATCAGTTCAGTCTCTCTTCAAACTTGGCTTATTGACATGGGATAGTTATAATAGAAAGGGAAAGGGAGAGAGTTTCAATCTCTGTAATTAAACCAGCAGTAGTTCCCAGGAGGACACTTTGTGTCTAAAATCAAGGCCTGCCCTTTTTACTTCATATTACTGCATGAATTCTTTAAGCTATCCTGACAAAATCCAGTCTTCACCTAAAATCAGAATGTCCATCCTGGTCTAATACAAGTCATTTAATTAGACCAGTATAACCAGGAAGAAAAATCTGCATAGACAAATTCACAGATTTCTATTCTAAACACTGTGTGTTTAGAAAGGTCCCTGCCCATTTTAACAGAACAGAATTTCCTTTTATAAGTGAACTGAGAGTATGCCAAGCAACTGCCAGACATCAAATCCTTTGTGTTTTCTGGAGCTGATGCCATTTACCTGTGCTTTGGGTAAAAATTGAGAGTCTGCTCCCTCTTCAGACAGCACTCTCCTACCTTTCCACCCCCAGCCTCCATCTACCAAGCATTCTGCTCCCATACCAAGCAAGCTTTTCTTTGTGTTATAAAAGAAGAGAGGAGAGGGGAAGAGAAATTTTTGCCAGTTGTGACCATATGCTTTTAGGGTTACGTTATTTAGGGTATATCTTACTGGGTCTTTTATAAAAAACGCATAGAAAGACCTTTATTAGTTGGGTGTTTTTTTTCTAGGCAGGCAACAGCCTAAACACAGAAATAGAGACACTGCCCGACTGATTTGTCTCTTATCTAAAGGTAACTTTTCTTCTTTGCAGGTCCTTTTAGCTTTGGAAAATATCTTTGAATCTAAAAACTCAGTGGTACTTTTAGAAACTCCTTGGATTTTTTAAGGGAAAATGTAATGAGCCCACAGGAAAGCGATAGAGAAGAACAAGTCGGTGACTGTGTTTCTCTCTACAAGTGATGAAGTACAATACTGAACTGAAATAAAATGTTGTTATTTATATTAGAATAGGAGTAATTGAATTTCTAGACATGGTAGGTAAAACATCCTCTGATGTCAAGAGTTTAAAATGTAAGTAAACAAAGTCTGTGGGAAAGGCTCCATCCTGCAGATGAAGAACTGTAAACGGGTAAAAGGTTTGCACCCAGAAATTCAGTGCAGAGGCCAGAGCGGGGACCTGGTCTGATGAGGATGTTATTTTCCTCACCAAGCCCCTCCTTTCTTTCCTTTGGGCTCTATGCTTTGTACCAACTTGCAGAGAAGGCTTTTTGAAACTATTTAGTATTCATCACAGATGATAGCCTGCAATTTTGTGAAAAGTAACATCTGTTCAGGGAGAAAATGTGTGTACATGTATAAGCAGGCTTCTAAGATACGTATTTGAGAGAAGATGAGAAAACAATTTACCTCGAATATCCCTAAAATTTACTAGCCCATTTGACATAATCCACTGACACAACCTCAGAGCAATCTTCTCAGGTAAAGAAAAGGAACACATAATGATCTCCAAACCCCCAGCTGACATCAGATGGCATTGCTCCATTACAGATCTAGTCTGTTATGGTTTTGCTGCCTGATAAAAAGAATTTCCCACCACTGGAAAGTGGAATTTTTCAAAACCGATCTATAAGCTGGACTTCACTCTGGTCTTAACCAGCAGAGCCTTGTATCTGTTCTGCTGCTGATACAGGCCTCCTATGAGCTTTCTGACGGAGCCCAGAACTACTGAGTTTTGTCTGGTTTCACGGGAAAGTTTGACAGAGCTGTGAGGAGCACAGAGTTTTGCTGCAGAACCACAAGCTGACCGAGATGCTTTGCACAGCTCTGATCAAAGTAGGCTGAATTTTAAGGTTTTAATATGACCCCACACCCAGGAAGCTTCATTTGGATTCTGCTCTGCTTAAAAAAACCTCTTTTGCCAAGGGTTACTTAAGGTACTTTTGCAGACTACTAAAAAGTTAGCTCTCCATATTTAAATGCAATTATTTGTCTCCCCCTGAGATCAACTAAAGAGAATATTTTATTCTACTCTTTTCTTCGTACCCGAGGATCTAATGGGAAGTAGGACAAGGATTAATTGCATATCACAGAGTCCCAGAGTACCTCTTGTTCTGGGTAGCAAGAGATCATTGATGATCTTGAACTCTGTTTTCATTCAAATATGCCTGATCAACGTTAGTCCTGTAGTCACACAAATATAAATACAAGTAATAACACTTTAAACTAACACATTTCATATATTTGTGTATTTATTACAATTTCTTGCTCTGTGTAACCACAGATAGCATTTGTTGTTCAAAACTATGGTATGTTTTTCACTGACTGCCTTTTTAAAAAGACATCTGTTCTTAGAAGCTGGTTTTACTTTTAATCCCTGTATCTTTGCTATGAGAGGTCAAAGTGGATGGGTGAGGAGAAATAACTGGACTCCAGACGATCCAATGTGAATCAACAGAAGCCGTTTATTAAGCACAGATCATCATCTTTTATACCCTGTGTTGTAGCCGTACATGCCACTTGCGTATTTCTGATTAGCTAGTTACACTGTCCACGCGCTGTCCATGCAGTTCATTCACACATCAGATTGGTTACAAGAATTCGCATAGTAAATTGCTTAGTCATCAGCACAACATGTTTTCTACCTTCTCAGTTCCCTTTTTTCCCATGTACTAATTCCATCTTCTACCACCTGTCTTGCCCTTAATCTAATCTCTCATAGTAGGGAGGCTGGCTCACATGGCCATTTTCTCTCAGATACATTCCTACAGATGGGTGCTGCATTTAACATGGTTCATCTTCAAAACGGTAGCATAAAACCACCATATGTCAGTGGCTGATTGAATAAAGTAGTCTTTGGCGCCATTGTGAGGCTTGCACTCAGTAGAGGCCAGGGTGGAATATGGGGCTGCATTGCTCCAGCTGCAGGTTCTGCTTCCAGTGGTGACCTGTGCAGGTGACTTGCTGCACAGTGTCCCCCCCTAGGTGTGAGGTGGGGACAAGTAGCCTGACCCACACTTCCAGGTAGTAATAGAGGGCCATATGATAGAAGGGCTAAGCAATGTGCTCCAGGGCTTGTGCAAATCTAAGGAGCTATTAACAGTCAGTAGATAAGGTGACACGTTATCCTATAATCTGTCTCTTTGCATTCAGCAGTGGTTCTTTCCACCAATATCTCTTTCTTCAGTCAGCAGCCTGCTAGTATCTCAGATGTGTCACACTTTTTTTTTTCCCAGACAGACCAGCAACATGGTTTTGAGGTAAATCTCCAAATCATCTTTATTTACTTCTCTTTGATTCATAGTCAAAGCAGTCTCAGAGTACATGCACCTGGATTCCCTTTCAGTGAAAGGCATGGGATGGTGTACTCCAGGAGCATACCTAATTCACTGTAGCTGCTGACGGATGCTGACGTGATGGGATCAGACTAAAGCTAGTCCAAAGTCAGCTGTCTGAAATGCAAGTAGTGTGGATGTTGCATCCTCACTACCAGTTTCTTCACCCTACAGATCTGCTCCTGCTTGCTAATGTAGCAATAGCATGAGAAAGCCAAACACCACAGCAAGCCTGATTTCACTGTATGAGGAGACATAATAGATGGCAGTGGAACAATGAAGTTCATCAGGACTGAAAACAGCCAGAGACGTTAATAATACTTCCCAAGCTATTATTCCACTATTTCAAGACTCAAATAGTAGCTAAATCCAGCCATCCTCTGTGAGACTGCCTTTGTGTTTGGACTTCAGCAGTACAGATCTAATCAGTGACTCTGGGATCAAATCATGTCCTCTATGGCATAAAAGAGATGGACATATTGCTCTGGAAAAAACCTTTGTGTGTTGCCCTTTTTGGGCTGTAAGTCAGAGCATGGTCTCTGATAGTGTTAGATCTGTGCTGGGGAAACAGTTTTTTTTTTTCTTCCAGGCTTCACTCTTTTGTGTTTTACTTCTGCAATTATAATTTGTGACAGGGACACTGGATAGGTCTCCCTGCTTGAAGCAAAAGGAGGACAAAAATACTGGCATCCCTCTGTGCAGACAAACCATAAGCCAGCTGCCCTTCAGCAGTAGCGGAAAATATTATTATACTTTCTCTTTCTGATCTCCTTCAAGCCCCTGTGGCAAGTGCAGGTGTCCTGTTCTTGGGAGGCATCAGCAATAACAAAGAATCCTTAAAATGAATTGAAACAACCAAGGAGACTTTTTTGCTTGATCACAGATGGAGTCAGAAGATGGATTTCAGAGACCAGCGCAAGAAAGAAGCTGTGAGAGGTTCCATAATTTATCAGAGATGAGCTGGCTGCAAGAGTGAGTCAAGAGTCAGGCAAAATAAAAAGGGTCAAGTATGAGAACAAACACATCCTGTAATGTTTGGAAGCAGCTGCAAGCTTGGGAATATGATATAGTGTTATTACAAAGCTACTAATAGATGAGGTTTGTGACTCTCTGGCCTGACTTCCAGATGAATAGCGTATGTTGGGTGTCAGGAACTAGATTCAGTTATCTGTAAGTTAAAAAGCCCGTCTCTGGAGAGGATGAAGTAATGAACAAAGCAGAACTAAGCTGTGACTTTCTGTCTGCCTAGATCCAGATCTGTCTATGGACAGAGTATCGATCAGTCAATAAACAAATAAATATGTGTTGATTGATATTGACCTATACAAAGATCTGTGTGTCTATATCTATGAGACTGATAATCAAATCCTTTATAGAGAGATGTGTTTATGTTTCTTCTCACTGTAATGTTTCCTGTATGACAACAGCACTCAGTCCAGACAAAATTTTTGGCATCTGCTCCAAAGTTTATCTGGGGCAGGAAGAAAAATAAACTAAAAAAACCTGTCAGTTTATAAAGCTTGACTTCATATGGACATTTCCCATTAGCTGTTGAGAAAACTGTGAACGTTCAGAACCATGTCAGGTATCCATACTGATGTGGATGTTCCAATCTTATTTAGCAATGAAAAAAATTCATTTACATATATATTCATATGCATATATGCATATATTTACATATATGTGTATGTTTTATTTTTATACTTCAAGGCTTTGTAACAGCTAGCTTGTTTGCAATTAGCTTGAAATATGATCAAGAACAAGAGCTATTGGAATGTTTTTGAATAGCAAATTGGTTTCGTGTCATGTCTTATCAAGGGTTTTGAAATCTAGCCCAGATTTCACTGGACAGTTTGTCAGCTCCTGGGTATCTCGGCTGCTTTCCAGCCTGCTGCTAGCTGCAAAAGGAACCTTGCTCACCAGATCAGCTCAGGGTATTGGGCTTCCCTCTGAGAGGGGACTTGCAGTTCATTACTCACCAGGCCTGCAGGAGCAAATCAATGGTGACCAAACTCTTTGATCTGTTTTTCACACCAAAGCCATCATGACAGCATTCAGTTTAATTTTCTCTCTTAGACACTTAGAGGACAATAAAATAGGTTCATAGTGCTTGATGTGAACAGCCTTCAGATGAGCAATACGAAACAAGGTTCTCTGGTAGTCACAACTAAACCTCATTTGACTCCAGCCGTAACAAGACCAAGGTGTGTGGAAGAACAGTCTTACCCAGCACAGACCTTAATCTAGGACTCCTGAGGGTGACTCCCTTGAGACAAAAGTTTATGTTAGCAAGGGTGCAGGGTAGGGAAGGTGAGATCTGCCCAAGAAGTCTTTTTTAATATAAGATACCTGAGATCACAAAAGATATCTCTGGGATCAGGTCTGGGTAGAAACAGTTGAAATGGTGTTGTGTTTAGATTCCTGAAAAACACCCTTGGTGTTAAGGTTGTAGAAAGCAGGGCACCATCCAAGCATATGACAGGTTCTATAGAACAAACAAAGCAGGTTAGAACATCTGTGATCTTTTATCTTGTTACTGGCAGGTCTTTAAAACTGCCTCTGAAGCCTCTGCCGCAACCTATTGCTGGCGGTTCTTTCCTGAAAGTACAAACCCTCTTTTACAGGACCATCAGAGCTGTGGGTGGCTCATGAGCTCTTTGGAGCCTTAGCCCACTGGGTGAAATTCATACCTCTTTGCTGTAGCTCAAAGCCCAGATGTGGACATTTGAAAATCTTCTGACCACAGCATGTGCATAAAGAAAGACCCTCAGATTTTTCACTTACTCCATCTTCTCTAGTATTGCTCCAGGCAGGGAGCATGGTGCTAACATAGCCAGCATCCATCACTCACACAAAATGTCTCCTAAGCTGAACTCAAGGCAGTCCACAAGGATTATTACAGGTAGAAAACAACACAGCAGAAAAGGAGATGAAATACAGAGCAGCAGGATCTAAACAAGATCTTAGAATTGTGTTATGTACCCATCTCAATAGCAGACTGACAAGAAGGAGGACAGGGCATGGCCTGTGTTACTGTACGGTGAATATATTAGCCAGGAGAAAAGTTCTTGCTAGCGAAATACTCAGGAAAAATTACCGCTGCTAACGGAGGAAAAAAACCCCAGCCAGAAACATCATCTCAGCAGGGAACACACACTAACAGACAGGAGCTGCTAAAGTAAACAGAAGCACAATCTGCAATATCAAAACACAGTGGCATTCTGTTCCTTTTGATGCTTGCCCACTGCCAGCTGCGAAGTCTTCACGCTGATGTTTTTATGCTTTGCAATGTGACATGAATCTCTTTGCGAAGCTGATACTCCCTGTATCTTACTCCCCATGCAGGCTCCTGTGTAGAGCCCTAACTTTCAGCAGTTGTCAGTTGATGAAAATTTTCCTCTACGTTTTGCCACAAGAGGACTCCGATATCCAGTGGCGCCCAGGGAGATATTTGTGGTTTTTTCTAACTTCCTCAGAGACCCATTCTAGCAAACTTGCAATTAGGAACCTGGTTTAGCAGCAGCTCTGTTTTTCAAAATCTAAAATGAGCAAACATGTTTAGCTGTGGTCTTACGTTTTCAGAGCTCTGAGCAGACAGACTACTATTTGTTAACGAGAAACTCCTCCTCTATCCAGCTATGGCTTTAAACATTTTTGCAAAGGAACTTTGCACTGGAAAATGCATGCGGGTAAAAGTGATCTTTTTCTTATAATTAATTATATACAGCTGTGTTGAAGCTTATGGCTAATGATAAAGACCTGTTTTTAGTAACTTCTCTTTTAACTCATTTGTTTTAAAGCTTCCTGCTTCTTGTCTTGCAATGTGTCATGAGCTTAAGGGCAATATCTTGCAATCCTAACAACCGTTCATATGATGTCTGCTTAATGTGGTTATGGCTGTAGAGGCATTGTGCTAATTATGATGATAAGAATATGATTGTTCCTCTCAATTTCCATTTTGATAGAGGCCAATAAATATATCTGATAGCTTTTATGGTATTTAATAACCTTTCTAGTCATAAATGGGAGCTTGTAGGACTATTGTAGGTATGGTGTGAGGTAGAGGAAAACACAAAATGCAAGTCATGTGAAGACTGCAAAATGAGTATGTATTTGGATTTACATAGGTGGGGTCTGATCTCTGCTGGGGGGAAGAGGAGCTCAGCAGTTAGCGAAAGGTGAAGGATTCAAAGAGGAAGAAGCAGGAGAAAAGGTTGTCATCATTTCCTAGGGCAGATGGCAGGCTGCTGACCTGCAAGAACTGTCTGAACAGGATCTATCTGTTGCTGCAGCTCACCTCCCTGTCTCCCTATCCCCCTCCCTATCACAAGTTTTAAACAGCACAGATACTGCATTGTTGCACATCTCCTAGGGTTGTCATAAAAAGATGTTAGATATTGTTTTTTAAGTGCCCTAACTATTAAGCTCTCTGGGTTGCATTATTGGATTGTAAGGACTGTAGTAACACAGCTGAATCACTCTGATTTCACTCTCCCAGCACTACAATTACAGTTTATTGTGCTTTGCTGGTTTTGTTACCCTTGCTTATGATAGAGTTCACACCAGTTTACAAGCCCTCTTAGGACACGGTTATATTGCTGTGGCGAGAAAGGTAAGTGGTGCAAACACTGGCAAATGCCCAAAGAAAGCATCACAGCTGCAGACCCCCTAAAAGGAAGGCTGTTTTCTCACAAAGGAGAATTGAAGCCGGAAATGGACCTCAGCCCTAACTGCCAGGTACATCCATCAAAGAGCTTTTATCAAAGGGATATGTCATATCTGGGGACACTGATGGATTAGCTTTAAGCTAGGAAGCTCGGGTGGTGTTAGAGCAGAAGCTGGTGCACGCAGCAAACCCCAGCCCAAATGCAGGGTTGGGTCATGAGCTCTGTACTCCTCAGCCACCCCGTTAGGGTTTTACGGGCAGCTCAGGTATATCTGCATGGACTGCAGATGGCGCAGGCAAAATAATCACTACCAGCAGAGTCCGAGCAGATGTGTTGTCTTCTGAACGGCTGTTAACAGAACAGACACTAGAGGGCTGCGGAAAATAGTCTTTGACAATAGTAGTGTTTTCATGGTTCAGTTTCCCCGCTTTCCTGTAGGGGATTTATAAGGGGGAGAATGGGTCCAGGTCCTGTCTTTGACAGACAGGCAGAGAAGTGATGGATGTCGTTTTTCTTCTCTAACCCAGAGTTAGAGGACCCATCTGGTGCAAGGTCCGAAGACACAGCAAATCCAATTTCAGGGCTCCTTGGACCACATCAGAAATGTCATGGCTACATGATGCAAAGCATCAGTCTGATGTGGATTTTCTCTGACGGTCCAGTTTTATTCACAAAATACTGACAGTTTAACTGGCAAGCCTTTTGCTCTGTGTATCCACATCACCAATGTCACATGCACTGTCCTAGAGCACGTAGGAAAACGTAAAGTACTATTCTTTATCAGGGTCTCTAACTGTTTTGTCAGGAATGTTTTTAGATGCTTAGTTTTTTATCAAATGAGCTCTGCATGGCAATATGGCAGTGAACATACAAAATATTAAAAATCATGGAATGATTGCCTGAGAAGAAAATCCTTTAGTGGAAAGCTTTAGCCACAACGCTTTTAAAAGTGTTTTTAAAAACTTTTAAAACAGAAGTCCTTGGGAAAAGGACTTTGAGTCCCTCTGTGATTTGTGTAGGGATGCTAGAAACCCTAGATCTCCATATCAAAGTAGCCAAGGAGCCGCTTCTGTTGCCATGGCTGGACAAAGCCAGTCTGGATGCAGACAGCAGGATCAATGTCAAGCCCACATTTTAGTGAAAAAAACATTTGGACCAGGCAAGGTGTTGGCTACACTTGAGTGAGCCAACCCTAAAAGCAGAAGGGTGAAGGGAGTGGGAGGCACAGAGAGGAGCTTGGCATGGCCTGAAGCAGACAGGGCGGGATGCAGTAAGGAGAGGGAAAGGCAACATGAGCTGGGGTAAGCTGCTTCTGCCTCCAACACAGTGTCTCTGCCTGGCGGTGCCCTGAGCCAGGGTGACGAGAGGCCTTGGCTCATGCTTGTTGTGGCATCTCCATCCAGCGCCCTGCCCTGTTGCACAGTACAGGCTTGTCCTCAGGGTAAAATTGTGGTGAGGATTAAGTCAAAATCCCAACTGACTTGAAGGTAGCTGGAATCGTGGTAAGTCTCCACACCTTGCAGATGATGGCAGAAATCACTACAAATACAGGTGAATCTAATGATTACCTGCCTATGCAAGTGCTTCAGGGCTTATTTAATAGGTAGAGAAGGGCTATGGTGACTCTTAAATAGCAGGGATAGTTTAGGTTGTGTGATCTGTCCATAGTCTAGTTTATAATCTGTTTATAGTTCTGCTTTGTACTAGAACTTCTATGAAAGAGCAAAAATAGATGGTGAATTTTTTCTTCAGCGCTGCGCCCCTAGCTAGCTCTAGTACATATTGTTCTATGTCCCATCAAGCTCACTAGGAGAAAATCAGCCATTACTCTTAGCTAACATTAGGTACGTGGATATAAGTGATGCAGGGTGAAGCCTTGTAGTCTATAGATGGGCTGTAGTTTGCTGTAGGCAGGAGAAATTGTGTCCATGTCCAAGTTGAGCTTGCAGCTTTGGATGAATTCAGGATTTTTCTCTTAGATCTGAGAGACCTTTTCAATTAATGAGGTGTTACTCTTTAGAGTTGGAAGCTGGCTTCCTGGGTAGCATGAGGAACATCAGAACTGGTGGGTCTTTGTCTGGGTTTAGAGGCTGCACACACTAAAGAGAAAAAGGATCTGTTTTTTTTTCTCTGAAGGGTGGGGTGGCAGAGCACTTCAGGCATCGGGTTCAACACTTCTGGTTTCAGAAGCCTGAGTCTGAGCTCCACACTGTTCTTTGCACCAAGGGCTCGGCTGTCTGTGGGTGACTCAGACTCGACGATGAAAGTCAGACATGCATGCTGGTCACATTATCCCCTCATGTGATTTTGGTTTCAGAAAGTTTGGGTGACTTTTAACTCTGCTACTCTGAGTCTGGGTGGACTTTTGTCATTACCTTTTCCCATGGTGAAGAAGGAGATGTAAAGTCCCGCTTGGCTTCCTGTTCTTCGTCCTACGTTGAACCATGGGACCCGCAGGGTGGAAGGGAGAGGAAGCAGCAGTGAAATGCGTGTGTCTGGGTTGTTTTATGCTTGTGATGTTTTACTAGATGTTGTACTGCCTGTAAAGTCATGCCTCCCCCGAGGGGCAGGCAGGCTGTGGCCAAGGATGCGATGATTGGACTGTCCTCCTCGTCTGGAGGAGCTTAGGGGTCTGTGCTTGCTATGGGATTGATTTTTCACTCTGGATGCACAGGCGAAGCTGGGAGTGTGCCTGGTTTCGTGTCAGGGCTGCATATTGCATAGGCGCCTTTGAGTCACGGCGTCGGAGGAGGCATATGGCTGGATGCTGAGACAAAGTGCTCCTGCAGCTGGAGGGCTTCAGCGTGGCGATTTCCCCAGGTTGACTTTTCTCCATCACCTTACACATGGCATCAGTGAACCCCAAGGATGGGTAGTTGCTTGCCTGGGGGGTGGTCTGCATGATTTTTTTTTTTAGGGGTTTGGGGTGTTTTGGAGGGGTTTTTTGTTTGTTTTGTTGGGTTTTTTTCTTCATTTGCACTGCCTTGGCTTCAGCCTCTCCCTGTGTCAGGCAGAAGAAAGAAACAAACTCCGGGGGGAGAAATAACAAACCAAACGGAGCCGAGCCCCGGCCGGGCCGGTGGGGAGAGGCCGGGGCGGTCCCGGGGGTGCTCCCGCGGGTGCTCCCGCGGGCAGCCGAGCACCGCGCCCGCTCCGCGCCGCGCCGATCCCGCCCGGATTTTGCACGTTTCCTTTCTTTTTTTCCTCCCCCCTTTTTTTTTTCCTCCCCTTCTATTTTTTCCTCTATTCCCCCTTCTCTTCCCTCCCTCCCTAGCGTGGTTGGATCAGTCTTTTGGTATTTCCTGCCGCCGCCGCCTCCCCCGAGCAGCTGTCCGGCCGCGGCCCGCCGCTCCGCGCTTTCCGTGCCGCTGGGGGAGCGGCTCCGCGGGGCCCACGCGTGTCCCCTCCACCCCATCCCACGCGTGTCCTGGCGGCGGCGATGCGGGCGGCGCGGCGGCGGCGGCGGGGCGCGGCGTGCTGAAGGCGGCCGCCCCGACCAGGTAAGACGCGCCGGGCTGCCCCCTTCTCCGGGCTGTGGGTCGGCTGTCTCCCAGCCGCTTACCCGCAGAGAGCCAGTTCCCCCCCGCACGCCCCCCCACAATACCCCAAAAGCCATCCTCCCCAAAATACCCTCTAAAAGCAAATACAGGCCCCCCCCAATCACCCCAATAAATCCATTCCGCCCCCAAAGCCAGCCCTTCTCTCTGACCCCCGCGCAGCCAGACTGCCTATTTTTAAGCGTAACGTGGTACCCCAGAGTCGTTTTATGAGCAGCGTGATTTCGGTTAGAGGCTGAGCATTGGCAGCTCCGGGAAAGGTAACCCTGCAGCCTCTGCCCATGCTTTGTGCCCAGGATGTGTGTAGCGAGGGTGTTTTGCCATTTCTGTGCGTGCCTGTTGCGGTTTGGGGTTTGGCGATGGGAGCTGTGGGGTGCTTCCCCCACACCCGCTGGCATCTCTGCGTGGCAGGGCTGGACGGCCAGTGTGTGTAGCCAGCGTGGCGTGGGGGATTGCAGGCTGTCAAGGTGACATCGTTTCTTTAGATGCGTGGGCTTATCTGGTCGGTGGAACCCATTTTTAATGTACTTCTTCCAGGATGGTGAGGAAATAGTCATGAGACTGTCTGCAGTGATGCTAATTTGCTACGTGTAAGTAAGTGGGGATATTAATTACCTTTCCTACAGGCGCTCATACAGATACCATACTGGAGACCATTTGCATTGCTGTCTAAAAACCAGGTAGACCTGAGTTTGGCAATGCTTTTAGCTTGCACTAAGTGAAGTGAGGCAGCATTCCCGGCAAAATAAATATATAAGCACATACAACTGTGTGCTGGATCAGAAACCATGTTTTTTGAGAGCTACGCAAACCTAAAGTGCTGTAGTGTGAAACAGTTGTTTAACATAAGTGAGGAGGAAACTTCTTTAAGCTGTGTAGTCACCTCCTCATTTCATCCAGCTGCAGCAGTATCTTTGTTGTCAAAATATTCCTTCCATCTCTTTGCACTGATGCACAAGATAATAGTATTCAGCAATGCCTGTACAGCATAGAGCAGCCACTGCATTGGATGTGTCCCCAGCTGCCACCTTTCCTCCTTGGCAGCAAGTTTCCAAAGAGTTGTGAGTGGGGAGGGAAGGAGATAAGCCTCAAGTCATGCTTTGCGGCAGCTTCCCCTCTGTGCGTGGTAAGTTTTCTTGCCGAAAGTGGAGAATGGGTGTTCTCTGCAGGGCAGCTCACGGTGGGATGGTAGGTGGCCCTGAGAGTATGCTCACCCCATCTTGGTGAGGAAGGTGGCAGCTGAGCTGGGCCAAAAAGATGTGGGGCAGTGAGGGAGTCCAGTGCAGCACCAGTGTTTACTTTGTACTGCTATTGATCCAAGGTAGGGACGGCAACTCTCTGAATCAAGGGAAAAAATGCAGGCCTTAGTCCTGCCTGCAGCCTGTTTTGGTCTGAAGTAGACAATGTGAACCTAGGGAATGATTTAATCATGGTGCTACACGAATGTAACTGAAAGGCGGATTTACTGCTGTAATCTTTTCATGGTACTTAATTTAATTTCCATGTGCTTTATTGTAACGCTGATTCATCAGGTGAGTGGGAGGGGGGCTTGTACAGTACAGGTGGTTCAGTTTCCATTGTGTTAGGTATGTGCTTTCTTGGGGGTGGGGTGGGGGGGGAAAGGGCTCTGTGTCTGACATGGCACTGCAGTTTGGAATCTGAGATATCTCTAGGGAAGAGCCATTCCTGTAATCTGTGGGAACTGGGCAGTGTTTGAAGTCAGTGTGCTGTGTTCAGAGCAAAACTTAGACTCAAATGATTCATATTATGTTCATAGATGATAAAAATTTTAGTTAAGCTGATCTGAATTGGGTTAGACTCACTTCATGTCCAAGGGACCTGTTATCTGCTGGAGGCAATTGTAAGATTGTCAGGTTGCCAGTGGCAAAGATCTTTTAGGGCTGGATCATGAGTTTAAGAGGCCAAAAATGAGACTGCCCTGAAGTGTGTCAGCAGGGTTCTGCTGCTTCTGAGGTGTGGAGCACAGACCTCCCTCTGCAACTGCACAGGTTTGTGCTATTTGATCTCCTGTTTTATTTGGTGGGGGGAAAGCTGCATTTAGTGTTTCTTCTCCTGACCTCCCTGCCTTTGGAGCATTAATAGCGCAGCGTTTTCTCAGCCAGAAATGCTGCTCCTCACGCCTCCACTCCTCAACGTGAGACATCGCTGGCAGCACATTGTAGGTGTTTGTGCATGCCTGCTGTGGTTACTAAGGTAAAGGAAACACAAGAAGCAGCTCAGGGAATGGAAACAGTTGATCCAAATGCCAAATACATCTGTGTTTGGGCAAGAATGACAGTGACCTGCTACACCAGCCTGTCTCGGTGTGGAGCTGGCCTTGCTTACTCCTCGTGCAGGCTCCTGACTGTCATTGCTGGTGTTTCTGTTCTGCTTTCCAGAGCATCGAGCTTCTGAGACTGAGCAAACTCCTCTGCGTGTGGAGCTTGCAGCCCTCCTTATGGAGCAGTGTGGTTGTGGTGCATTTAATTGTACAGGGCTATGTCTAAATTACAGTTTCTCCTCACCACAGTGGCTCTTTATGGCCATGCAATGAAGGAAGAAGGAGAACCACCCTGAAAAACACCCTTTTGACAAGCAGCTGCTGAGCCTCTGTGGAGCACTAAGGAGCAGCATACATCCTACCCAAACCTTCCCGTCTGCTGCTTGATTGCTCCAGAGGATAAGCTGCTGAGGACTTCATCCCAAATCCCAAGTGGTTCCCCTCACACCTGCCTACACTCTGCCCTGGTTTTGCAATCTCATCTTCCTGCTGTACCTGCCTGCTGCCTTCATGTCTCGCCCCCGCCGTGGTGGTGGGTTACTCTTCAGGAGCGGTTTTCCTGTGTGCAAAATTTACCCACATGCATCTGCTGTGATACTAATTGGACACAGCACGTTTTAGTATACTGTATATTTTAAGACAGCCTGCAAATTAGTAGCAGCTCTGAGACTCCTTGTTGAAATGCTTCTGTCCATTGCTACTCTGGAGATGGTGGGAGCAAAATTAATTCATGGATGCTCTCTCCCAAGCTTGGAATGTGAGTTCAGGTGAGCCAGGAAATAGCAAAAACTTGCCAAAATAATGCCTGCTGACCGGGAGCCTTTTTTCACTAAGGGATTCAAAAGCCAAGACTGCTTCAATAATTTCCACATTTTTTAATTATTAGAATACTGTTTCAAGGTGTAGGGGTATCTTGCTTGCATCAGGCTCTAGGTACTGTGTATGTATCTGTGTAATGCGAAAAGATCAAGGGATTAAAGGGGAATATTCTACAAAATTGGAAGCAATGGACAGCAGGCTAGTAAGAGTTACCCTTAAATGGTTTCTTCCCATCACAAAAGGAGAGTGATGTAGAAGTGGATTTTTTTTTTTTAGGTTAAATAGTCCAGTCCCCTGTGTGTTTGGTTTTGGTTGTTTGGTTTGTTTTTTTTTCCCCCTTGTAACCTGGATAAAAAAACATGGGCATATCCCTTGTTCTCTAATCTCAGATAGTTTTGTATTGTGTTTGTAGAGCTACAGTTGAAGTTGTGCCATTATTTCCTTTGTGCTCCTTTTGGATTAAAGGATTTACAGATCTGTAAATCAAATTCTAGATTGAAAAGGTGCTTTTCTCCTCCGTGTTTAATAGAGAGCTAGGTGTATACCTAGGCTTCCTTTTTGAAATGTGTCACTGAGGTCTGTGCTGTGGGCTGATATCAATAAACCTTATCGTGCTGGCAGATAATAATTTTTGAATGTGTTTTGTTAAACTCTAAGCCAAGCTTTGACTTTTTGGGAATCGGCTAATAGGGCTGTGTGAATTTGGGTGTTTTGGCAACTCGGTTACCATTTACATAATTATAGTATCAGTGTAAAATTAAGCAACTAAAGGCAAAAGAGAAATATGCATGTCCTTAATAAACTGGGACATGTGCAGCTACCCTTGTGTGCGTGGGGGGGGAAAACCAACACTGAGTCTGCCTGCTTCATCCTGTCTAATCTGTCAGTGAATCAATCAATGTGAAATTGTACCCCCAAGGACTAATGTAATAGCTATTTTGTGTGTATTCCCAAAACGGGATGCTACTGTAGTAGAGTCCCGAAGGGTATGCTGTCTGAATTGATCAGCAGAGGCTAAGATAAAAGCAGGCTTGTCGCTTATCTCTATAAGATGTGGAAGAGAGGCATTGAAACGTCTAGCTCTGTGTTGAGTGGAAAGCTTGAATGTGAACTTGGTCCTTCTGCACGCCAGTTCGGCACTTCGAGCACAAAAACAGTGTCCTGCTAGCTCTCCTTTAGTTTTCTCACTGCAAAAACATGAGATTGCTCTAAAAGGCACTTTAATTTCCATGCTAATGCAGTTTGTTCCAGACAATTGTTCGTGTGTTGTTGCCTCCTTCCCACCTTCAGTGCTGCAGACAGTTTGGCTTTTGTTACCTGTGTTGTTTGATACTGGTTAAGAGGGCAAAGCCTACCCTAGCGTTGCACTTTTCAATTGTTTTGCTCTTTTTCTTAGATTATAATGACAGGGAATTCTCTCCTCACAGCAAAAAATTGCCATGTCCCAGTGAGGAGAGGAAGGGAACTCTGCTGCATTGCGTGGTACGAGTAACTATTACTCACTGTGGGTAATTTTGGCAGAATGAAAAGAAGAATTTGATTTTATTTTTTTTTTAATCTTTTCTTTTTGCCTTTTTTCTTTTTGGTCTGACTTTCAGCATCAGGAGATAATCACTTTTATGCAGTTGTAGGAGGTGACCGAGGCTTTTTGACACCGTATCAAACATTGCACAGTTCACTGAGGGAGCTGCCGCTGGCTCATCTGTAAAATCCCTAGAAGCTAAATGTGAAATTGCCACTGGAATTAATGCTGGGCTGGGGGGGTTGTTCTGATAGGCTCCTGGCATGGATGCAAATAGATGAGATTTCCATTTCATAAGATGAATCTTTCTGCCTTTTCTTGCTGTGTTGCGTTGAAAAGAACCTCGTGCAATGCTGCAAGCCTAACAGTTGCTGATACAGTGAATGGTTTTTTTCCCCTTACCTTACTAAGGCAAAAAGTCAGGATTTGCAGATTATTTCATGACCTTTTCTTTCATATGTGGGTCAAAGACAGTCCAGGTCTGAGCAATATTATTTGTTTTTTTCCATAAAGTTGTAAATCCTTACTTGGATTATGAAGGCTTTCTGTGACCATTGAATGCACCATACAAATTACAGCACTAGTGGGCAAGGCAGTAATTTAAATTGCTTTCCATGGAGCGCTCTGTTATTGTCAATCTAAAGCAGGACATAGGTGTGGTAGGCATGAAATACACAGTCTTTGTATTTTTGAGATTGGTTTAAAATAGATTTTCTTCTTTCAATTTTAATGTCAGTTAATTTGGCCCAGCCTCCTCGTCTTGTGCTGTCTTTGTAACATCTCTCACTGAAGAGGAGATGTAGTTTGATAAGAATGGATATGAATGGATTTTTTTTTTTTTTTTCATTCAGGTTCAGCAAATGCAAACCAGGCCCTATATTTTTTTGACTGATCCACCCAGGCCTTATTGCCTGTAATCACTCTGCTGTTACCACCTGAATTTCTCTCTGGACTCCAGGTCACGGAAGGCACGTTAGCATACCTGCACTCTTTTATTCATACATCTATGCATTGCAGTAGACTTGGGGAGCTCTAGTTGTGGACAGGGCTGGAGGCTGTGTAAACCAGGCCCAGACTGTCAGGCATCTAACCTCGTTTTTTCCAAGCTGGTATTCAAGTTCTGGCATGTGGAAACCCTCTGTGTAGGTGCTGAAAGCTTTTTTTTTCCAAGAGAGTGAGGTGTGCTGAGAAGCTGGGAGGCTCCCCTTGCCACGAGCGTATCTGAGAAGCGTGGTGTAGGGTCTCCTATTCCTGAGCGCCCCGAGAAGGTACATGACCAGGTTGTGTTAACATCAGCCTGGCCTTCCCGTGCCTTTTTCATCTTCTTATGTCTACTGGGATTACAAGTTCTTTGGTGTCAAGTTCTATCTATTATTGTAAGTTCACACAATGTTTAGTGCAATGTGGCGTTGGCTTCTGCTGGGCTGCTCTGTAATATAAATAAAAATAACCCCATTGTGTAAGAAAGATACTGAATAACTCCTCTAAATTAGCTACAAGAGCGGGTGCAACAGTGCCAGTTTTATTCTCTTCTCTGAACAGGTGTATCCTCACGAGGAAATAAAAGGTAGGCAGGGACCAAGCGGGAAACATTGAGCAACAACCGACTGTGACTCAGAAGCAATTTAACCACAATAATCCCCACAGTGCTAAAGATTCCTTTTCCCAGAAACGCACAATATGCTGTTCTCTGCTGTAAAGCTGTCGTCAGCTGACATCATTGTCTTAATATAAGCCTTACTGTTACCCACAAGATGCACAGATAGCAGAGAGCAGTTCTAGTGCCCGCTGCTAATTATTGCTAATGTTCTCCCAATTGTTGAACAACAATATAATAAAGATATTTCCTGCTTAATATTTTATTCCCAATGGCTGGTACGCTTACATTGTGTTAAAAATAATGCTTTAGTATCAGTTCAAGTATTACCAAGCCAGTGTTCGATTTATTTATGAGAGCATAGAATAACCATTTCCCAAGAGCCTCTCTTGGATACCCCTTGTAGATGCTTTGTCTATTTATTTTTTATTTTTTGGTGAGTAGCAGTGTGGAAATTAATTGCTTTAAACAGACTGACCTTCTAGGAAAGATCTGTGTTTTGGATTTTCACATCCTTCCATGGTAGAGATGTGAACAGGTATGAAATCCACGTCTGCACTTTGTCCTCACAAATGAAATCACTTTGGCTGCAGTGGGATTGCTCTAAATAGGGACTTGTTTGCGTGAGTCAGCGTTTGCAGAACTGGATCTTCCAAGGTCTTAACACTTATCACCATGTATTTATTAGGTGGCATGTAAATGCGCATGGCTTCTTACCTGATTTCCTCCTGCCCTCTTTAGTTTGATCTCTTCTGTTGTGTTTGACAACCTGACCCTCTTGAAGTCTGTGTATTTTCTCATTGACTGCATGGCAGCCAAGTGCTTTTTGTCCTGTGCATCTCTCAGAGAAATCACATTAACAATACATCGCTAGCTGGAGAGAACTTTTGCTGAAAGCACACAGAGGCAGTAAGTTGCTTTTGTTATTTTATAAAATGCAAATTTTTCCTCATATGAGGAAAAAGAAACTTCATTGAGGTGAATGAAAGTGAACAGAGAATTGATGCTCAAGTACTGTCTCCGCAATGCGAAAGGAACGTTGTGCTGTCATTAATGAGATTCTCTTGTTTTCCCTTGGAGATGTGGTATTGAATTTGGAAATGGAATTTGAACAGTTTTCAGCTGAACATCTCACTTCTGCTCACTGAATAGATACAAACCCTTATAGTTTAATAGCTAGATTCACTTTTAACTGATAGAGTTTCATAGAGGTGAGATAATAGCTCTGAAAAAGTAAGACTTTTTTCTAGACACTATTTAATTTGCCGTAATTATATTAAGTGCTAAATTGAAAGGGGCTTTTCTAGTTAAGAAGAGGATAATGAGTAGTTGTGCATTATTACCATAGCCACAACGAGGGAAGAAAGAAGAGATTTAGTTTTGCTCCAGCCAGAAAGAAAATCTGCATCAATGTGGTCCTTAATAATTTAGTTTCCCCTCTCTATTGCTAGAAGAGCATTCTGCCCTTTGTACCTCAGGGACGCAGCAGTTTTTGAAAGGAAACAGCAGGCACTCCAAGTGAAAATGGCTGTGGAAATAGAGTGAAGCAGCAGATTGCACCTTCAAGCCAAGCCTGGAGCTACGTAAGCAGGGGCACTGCACGGAAAATGCTATTGCAGGAGTCAGCTCTGAAGGCACTGGATTGTAGCACGGCTCCCCAAAGGCTCCCCACGGCTCCCCTCTGTGCTTCACCTACGTTAGATAGCAAGGTGTAATTTGCTGCTGTTTTCTGCTTGTAGCAAGTTGCAACAGCTCAGGTCCCCGGGCTGGTTGAGTGGGTGCACACCATCTCCCTGCGCCATCCGCCAGCACCTGCCTCTGCTGCTTTTCCCCGGCTGGAGCTGTGGGCAGCTTGTGCGGACGGTCTGAGTGCCTGAGCAAATCACAAGGTGTTCAGAGCTGTGTATCCTGTGTGAAATCTGACCAGCTCTTTGTTTTGGCATGTTTGGTGCAAATGAGAATGTCATCTATATGCTTTTAATGTGGAGCCGCTGTAAGCACACCCTGCCTCTCCATGCGGATAAAAGTGTTTTATTTGGGTCAGGATTTCACCGGCTCTTCAGAAGTTGAAATTGGCAAGGGGAAACCAAAGTGTGTCCCCTTGTCTGTACCCTGGGGTCCAAGACGCCACTTCTCTGCAGTATTCCCTTCACTGGCTACTCTTGCTGTCCTGCTAAGACTGCTGCCAAGCTCCTCCACAGGGACTTGTCCCATACGAGCATTTGTCTTCTGGGAATTGTGCTCGGGACATTCTCTTACCTCTCAAAGTCTATCATCAAGAGTACGCGTGACTGTACGTGACACTTGTGATCTGGGCTGGATGTGAACACCCAGGGAAAGGCAGTGTGTGAATTATTTAATCTCTTGAGCAATCCAGGCTTTTTGCTTGATTCGCTAGAAGGTCAGTGTCAGCCCTACTTGAACTTCAGAAAGCTGAGTATTTTGAGCACTAAAAGTTCATATCCTTGTTCCAAATTCCTTGGACTGCAATATGGGAGACTTACACCAATGTAAGCAGTGTCTGCTTCTAGATGGGTCAGAAATATTCCCCATAAATGTTATGTTTTCTTTCCTTCCCTTCCTCATTCCCTCCCCCAGTAATTTGGTACTCCTGGTTTCAGACAGGTTGAGGCAATGAAAGTAGGATAATTTTGTGGTTGGGGCATTTGGCTTTGGATTCAGGAGATCAGTGGTAGTTCCTGCTTCCATCACAGGCGTCGTATAGCTGTGGGGAGATTGCTTGCACCCCTGTGCCTCTGTCTGCACTGGAAAAATAATGAACAGAAAGTAAGTGTTGGGATTGGGTTTTAATTTATTTTCCTGTGCTGCTGGCCTACAAGACTCTGTTATGAGGGTAGGGAGAGGGGGGGTTATTTTCTTGTCTCTTTGGGGGTTTATTTGGCCTTGTCTGCCCGCCCTGTCCCAGCCAGAGTATGCCTGTTTACTCTCTGCTTAAAGCTAGTGGGAAATCTTCAGGACCATCTTTTTTTTTTCTACTGCCACTTTTTTTGTTATGCTCTTTGCTTTCATTTAACATCAAAATTAAATGGTGAGTTAAGTAGTGTAGCTCTTAATAACGTTGTGAAAATGAGCTAAGCTGCATGCATAGGCAGTGCCCACAGGAAGCCTTGAATTATATCGTAGTATTTTTAATGGGCAATCCTACTGCGCTCTACGCCGTTGTCTCAGTGAGGCTATCTTAGATGAGCTGCATATGAGACTCCTAGTACTGTAAATATCTGTACCGTTTAGTTTTGAGTACCAGAAAATGAAACGGCATATGAAATAATAAAAAGGTTTATTTTACTGAAGTCAGTAAAACAATTTTTTCTTCAGGCTGATTTGGAAATGGACCTTAGAAGAATTAAGTGGAGAATAAATGCAGTGTTTGGAGGCTAGAAATGTTTAACAAGCAACATGAACTGCCCATCACAGGCTGCCCTGCTACTTGCGTAGGGGCAGCAAGGTACAGCACTTGGGCAGCCTGGAGAAAGACTCTGCAGCACTTGGCATGGTGATCTCCTAAGGTGCTTATCTGGTGAGTAAGTGGGCTCAGGTAGGAGGCTGGAGTATGCTTTTTGGACAATTCAGCTTTTCTTTGCATCCTGGATTTTAAAGCCAGAAGTAACAGTCATATTGATCTCAATTGACTTTGCATCTGCAAGCCATGGGATTCTGGCCTGGAATTCTTACCTCATGTCTAGTAACTTCTGATTCAATTACAGTATCTTAGGCATGCAATGCATTTTAATTTCTATTGATGATTCTTTTGTGCTCTTCAGCAACGTGTGCAAAGGGTAATTATCTTTACAGTAAAATGTGTGTACTTTCTCTCCAATCTGGCTTCTTTGTAGCTTCATTTTTCCAGCTTTCTGACATCTTTTCCCTCTAAGTAATTGCAGTCTATGATCAGGTGATGTTTTAAGTGTCTTTGATTAGTTAAGTAGGTTGAACACCTTGAATCTCTCATTGCAGTTGATTTAAGACCTGGAGACAGTCTTGTGGTTTTTTGCTGGGCCCTTGCCAATTTCTCATGATGCTGTATTTCAGGTAAAGATAAAGTTTGCGCGCAGCTACCACATATAGAAGTAAGGCTGCATTCTGGCTCTTGCTTTTTTTGTTCCTTCCTCCTCCTTGTTTATTATTCCAGGAATTGAGCAAGCCCTGTTCACCCATGGTATTGCACTTGGCATTCAGACTCTGTTGGTTATCTATAATTCTTTATAAATCAGAGCCGTTTTGGAAAACTAAGGTATGTGTCTGGACAGAGAGGAGGGGGCGTTTTGGTCTGGTATGTGGCAACACAAGGTTATTTATCATAGATTGTGCTCTCTGCACTTTAATAATCTACTGACATTTTGCCAGTAATAAAAAGGTCAAGGAAAAAAGTTACTTCCTACAAATCATGGCATTTGATTGTTCTTATTACTAAAAAGAACGTGGTTTCCTTGCAACAAAATCTCAGCCATCCACAGCTTTGTCAAAGATGAATTACCAACTGGTACAAATGTATAAAAATAAAAGTTAGAGCAGCTTTCCCAAGCATCCTTTGTGTGCCCCTGGCCCCCGTTCCAGTGATTTGTCCTTTCCTAAAGCCGGTTATAAGGAAGATGCAAGAAAAAAGTGTGCCTTGATACAGTAGCGAAAAGAAATGATCAGAAATTGATACTTGGAAAATGAGTCATTAAATTGATTTAAAAGGCAGCTAGAACCTTCTCTCTGCTCTCAGGATTACAAGATCTTATATATTCCTAGTTTTTAGCAATGGTTTTCCATGTTACCTATTATGAATCCTCTTATGTCCAAAATACAGTAATTCAGTGGTATGCATCCTTTTTTTTTTTTCTTTGCCTCCAGGCTTCCCTGTTGATTTTTGTCTCTGAGATGCCTCAGTTTGAAACTGCAGTACTGTTTTTCCTGTAACCCCCAAACAGCCCTTACTGATAGAGAAATCATACAGTTGGAGGCAAGGCTGTGGCTTAAGTATAACAGTAGTGATTCGGCAGCAGATGAGCATCAGCAGCCAAGTTGGAGATGCCACAACACCAGCCACGATTGGGAGCTTGGGTGGGCGCGTGGGAGCTTGAAGTGAAAGGTGCTGGCTCCTTGCAGGGTTACTATTTGTGGGGGCAGCAGGCACTTGTGGCAGATTGATGAGTACTAGTGCTGTGAATTAGGGTAGTTTGTTATTCTGCACAAAGAGGCAGCACAGCTGGTATAGTTTTGTGAAAGGAAATGAACAAAAGTGTCTTGTAGGGGAGTGCTGGCTTGTTTCTCTTGTAACAGGGCATTTGCTGCTACCCCTCCTTAAAGCATCTCTGTAGATATCTAAGAAGGCATGCCTAGAAAGCTGAATTATAACAATTATATGGCTACAGTGGACGGAGGAATTGTGTGCTGCAGTTCTTACTGCCAAACCACCCTCAAAATGAAGTTGAATGTAAATACTTTCAAAAAAGGGAGTATTGAGTGGCCTTTATTTGGGGAAATAGCATGTGTAGTCTCTAGCTAAGTCAGGGTTTTTTTTTTTAGCATTTTACAGTGTCATTAGATGAGAGTCCAGTGGGCAGAAGCTGCATATTTATCTGCCCAAGAATTCAATATTGCTATTAATTGGTGTCGGAAACAAGCCAGATCCAGTTGAAATGGATTTATTTCAGAAAGTGATGTTATCCAAAGCACTCTTGGGCAACTCAGTGGGTTTCACTTTTTTACAGAGCATTGTATGTGTTGGGACTCCGCACATATTGGTCCTGGCAGTGGCTGCTGCATTATAAAATGCTGAAATGTGATGGAGCTGGAGTGAGGCACTGGCTGTGTGAGGGCTGAAGGAGCATTCCCAGCTTCCTGCCATCCCAAGGGATAATGGGGAATCACATTCATGCCTGCTTTTCTAACCTTTTAAATTTAAATGTTTTTAAAGCTTATTGTTCTTGTGCAAAATAACAGTGTGTTTCTGTACTTGCTTTTTACAAAAACCCCACATTGCTCTTCTTCACACAGCGAACGTGTGCAGGATACCTAAACAGACTTATTAGAAAACCCCTGAGGGTTTACATTTAGCACACAAGTATAGAAATCTTGAACTTTAGTATCTTTTTCTTAGGATGACTTCCATCTGGAAGTCATTCTTTCCTTTCTAAGATCATTTCTACTGTAAGAAGGGATGCAGGTTTCCCTTGTGAAAGCATCCGGCGTTGCTCTGTTTGGGTTTGTGTGCTGGTCCTCCTGCTCTCTGGAGTATGTCTCTCTCAAAACACAGTCATTTCCTCTCCTAAATTCTTTATTTAGCCAGCACTATCTTTAGGGAGGCTGAGAGATAAAGGTGGAAACTTTGAATGGGACTGGAGAAATGGTCCTAATTTCAGGAAGGTCTGAGCCGAACAGGAAGGGAGCAGGTGGGCAGGATGCTCTGGGGCAAACGCATTGTGTAATGCTGGTGCCTGTGTACACAAGACAGTGGTATCTTTCTTACAAGTCTGTCTGATTGATGTTATGCTTCTCATTAATCAGATAGCACTGTTATCTCATCCTGGGAATTTCTGTGGCTTGTCTCCACCCCAGCTTAAAATTGGACTTAATGAGCAGCTTCTGGAAAGTGGGGGAAAAAGTATGTCATGGCCCGCCACTGTTTTCATTCACAGCTGATTTACCGGGCCTTTTCTTGGTATCTTCACTAGTTCTTCATAGACTTTGGATAGATTGTTAACAAAAAACCATGTATCAGGTTGCATTTTCTTCATAAATGTAATTCAAGGATATGTCTCCCACTTCTATTTAAAAACTAATAATAAATCAGGCAGTTATGCCAATATCAGAGACTATCTCAATGGTCACAGAAAAGGAAGGCAGGGTAATACCATGGCATTTGAAACACTTTTTTTGTTTTCATTCAGATATTTATAGCTAATGGTGATTTTTCGTTTATGTGAGTTGACGTGTTGTTGTGTCAGTGCTAGAAGCTGCCAGTGTAGATGTCTGTCCCAGGGAAAAGATACCAATTGACATTGAATACATTCCAGGGACTGCTGGATAAAATGATGTTAGGGAAACATAAGGAATCTTTCAGCAGCTCTCCTTATTAGTAGTAATAAAATCCAGCTTAAAAATTGCAGCCCCAGTTAAATCAAGGTTTAATTAGACTTTCAGTAGTCCGGAGCCTTTCCTTTATTTCCACAGCTATCTTCCTGCTGTTTCAGGCACTCCACTCAGGTAGACACATATGTTACTTCCCTTCCTTTGGTGCAGTCATTCCCAGGAGAGGTGATCTAAATACTTTCAGAGAAAGTGATAAATTGTTTCCAATCCCTCCTTAGCTTGAAATTGATTTATTTATTTTTTTTAATTCTGTTTATTCATTTAGGCCCTGATCTAAATCCCACTGAAATCACTGGGGGCAGGGGGGACACAAAACAAACGCTGGAAACAAGTAGTAAATCAAGCCCATGGATTGTACTCGTGGCTTGAATCTGTAAAGGCATTATCTTCATACACATTTGGGCTTTCATTGTAGTCTTGTTCTCTGTGGGCCATTCATGTTTCGTGGACCGACAGTGTGATGCATTGGACCTGTAGAATGTTGGGGACCTGCCATGTTCGTAGGTGCAAGCAGGACGTGCCCTTTACTAGGTGTTTTTCCAGTACGCAAGACAGCAGCTGCTCTAGAAGTGTAAAGTTATGCAAAATGTGTGTAAAATTGGGGCAGAAAACCTTCTCCTGTCTCCCCCAGGGCATGCAGAGCTCAGGTACCTTGTGCTGAAAAGGTTTTCTTCCATGGAGTTTTATTTGCACACTGGGGAGCTCTGTCTTTGTGTGTATTCAGCAGTGTCCCTTCTTGGGGCAAGGAAATCTGGGAGCAGTGATACGTCTTTTTTTTCTATTTTCAAAAAAAAAATAGCACTAGGCACACAAAAAAAATTCCATTCCTTGCAGGATAAATGAAGGTAGCCCTGAGACTACTATAATTTATATGCTTGCCTTTTTTGATGTTGTTGCTGGGGAGAATAACAGTGTGCCTGCTTGCTGTCCAGAGATCTACTGTGCCAAAGCAAATAATTGCAGCACGTGGCAAGCAGAGAAGGCACCAAGGTGTTTGATGGATGGACATTCCTCCCTCAAGCAGAGAGGAATATTTGTGAGAAGCTAGTAATATACCGTGGTTGAAATGGCCCATTCACTGTATAAAATTCCCAATCAAGTTGCTCAGCAGAGACTCGAACAGCTGGTGTAGGAACAGAAATGACTATAGATAAATCAGGTTGGCACCTAAATGACTGTGGGCCCTAATCAGGCCATGTTACCACTTTGATGGATGAAGTCAGGGAAGATTTCGTTGTGGGAAGGCTAAAATTTCCCCCAGCTCCTTGCCTTCCTCTTACAGCTGCCTGAGTTCATCCGAAAGAAGATGCTTGGTGTGTCACACTACTGTTGAGATTTGGTATTGCTTTAGCGTCTCAAAGTCCTTATCCTTGGTCAGAGCAAGATGCTGCTCAAACAGGTCCCAGAGAACTGCTGGTGGAGGACGGTAGTGAGCTGGATGGAGGGATGTAGAGCGGAAGCATTGATGTGGATGAGCGTAGCTGCTGAAGAGCTCTCCAGAAGTGAGAGCAGTTACAGCTAGCTGTGAGAGCAAAGACAGGCTCCTGTGCTGTAATTACAAAGGCTGGTGTTTTAATTGCTGCTGCTTGCTTCAGAGGTGTGCTCAAAATTAAGAAGGTACTTTATAATAGCAGCACTTAAATTTTCTGTCATCTGCTTTCTTTTTAATTGTTCTAGGCTGAGATTTACCAAAGGAGGCTTCCTGAGCTATGTAAATCCCTTGAAAGGGTCTGGGCACTGGACTATGAACTCTCCTGGGGGTGATTTCATGTTTCCCCTAAGCCAGGGTAATTGGGCTCTTCTGCACACACGGTTGTGCAAGGCCACTGCATCCCACGTATAAAATCCAATGTCTACTTTAAGTGATGTGAGGGAAAGCTGGCCCACCTCTTTTCTGTCACATAAATCAAGGAACATCTCTGGAGGCCACATAATTGCTGGATGTAAGGCAAGAGGAGGGAGTGTGCAGCTGGAGGGAGGGGGGAAAGCCTGTGTTTGCACAGTTAGGTGGGGAATTGAACTGCAGCCCTTTGAAAATTGCTGGTGGGAGAGTCGGCAGAATTTCTCCCTGATTTCAGAGCTTCTAGCCATTCTTCATTCTCTTTCCAAATTTAAATGAGACAGAGACCAATCCAAGGCTGGAGAGACAGATTGCATACAATTAGATGTTCAAAATTAAAGCTCTAGTACACAGGTGTAGTCAAAATAGCTGTGACAGTGCTTCCCAAAAAGTACTTGGCTCATCCATTTGTTAGGAATAATATCAAATATTCAGGAAAATGTTGTCAGTCTTGGAGATCCTGAAATTGCTAGAAATTCTGAAGTTCAGTTTAAAAATACAAACTTAGAGGAGGCGGGTTAAGGAGCCTTCTTCACTGTTAATTTTTTAAAATTCTATCTTACATTCCATGCACACTTCCAAGCTTTTCTCTCTGACCAGAAAAGGTGGGTTTTTTCAGGTTTTACTAACAAACAAACATTTTTTTTAAAGCAATGCTCTGAGGTTTAAAAGGGGGAAAAAAAACCAAGTACTGTGAAATTGATTATGAAATGGCAAATCATAGCAGCCCTAGTTAAAACACAAAATATAGCCAACACCTCTTTAGTATCCTCTTTTACACTCCCCAAACCTTTCAAGTTTAGGAATAGTAGCTTTAGCGACAGAGAAGCCATTTGCTCTGCAGGACAACAAAGTATATTGGACTTAACTCCAAGATAATACTATGGATGGGTCATAGGCCTCTCTGTTGGCATGTGAACTGTGTCGATACATGCAGATAAGAGCATGGATTTAGGTTTGTCCGTAGGAATTGGTCAATACCAGCACACTTACTTGTAGTCTGGAAGCGAGGTAGCCGTGTGTGCCAGGTGGTCTTCCTGGACTGCTGCATCCCCTTTCCCAGGAGGCAGGCAGAGTACGTGGCAATGTGCATAACTGCGGCTGGTTCTTGGAGCAGCGCGCTCGCAGGTGTCTTTTATACAGCGTTGTGCCGTGCTTTCATTCACTTAATATAATTGGCGGACTTTATTCAGGATAACGCTCTCGCCAATTGATGTGGCGGTAATTAAAGTCACTGTTGTACATTAGGTGCTCACTATTGTACATTATGTACTCATTGAAGGAAGAAGGGAAAATAGGTGAGGAAATGCTAGCTTTGAAGAAGAGGAGTGGTTGTGCCAATTATCTTGGATGAGTTGTTCAGTGACAGCTAATCCATGTGAGTGAAAACAAGTCCTCTGTGATGCTGTGCCAAGGTCAGGAATTTGAGCTCTATTTGGAGAGTGAAAGTTACAGTCTTGCACATTAAAGCTCCTTAGAAGAAAACATCTTTATTGCATAAATTGAAGCAGAGCTTTTCCAACTCTGTCATCCATATAATCTTCTCCCATTGATGCCCTCAAAAAGACCATGGCAGAGTAGAGCTAAGACCCCTTCATATGAAGTGTTCAGCACCACAGGTGTGTAACACAGTGGGTTTGGGGAACTTGGCTTAGTGTGCGTA
The DNA here is from genome assembly GCF_963924245.1 of Chroicocephalus ridibundus. Classification (NCBI taxonomy): domain Eukaryota; kingdom Metazoa; phylum Chordata; class Aves; order Charadriiformes; family Laridae; genus Chroicocephalus; species Chroicocephalus ridibundus. Next base: position 17,324,346 of record NC_086287.1, read on the forward strand.
CGCCCATGTGCATGCGTACGCACGCAAGCTGCCAGAGGAGGTCAAGCAGTGTGTGTGCGCTTGATCTTGTGGGAGAGCAGCTACTGCAAAAATATAATATCCTTTGTCATCTGTGATGACAACAAAGCTGTACTGATTTATACCACCTGGGGCTCCTGCTCATTATGCTGCTACATTTTTACCATGTGGAAAATGGTCATGTTCAGAAAGGTGACTTGACTTTATTTTGTCCACGTTTTCTCATTTTGCAAATAGGATTGAATCAGCACTTAGTATGTTGGAGATTGGGCTAGATTTGCGATACAGTAGCTGGTAATTTGGTATATCTAGTTTATCCATATGAATCACTCTATTGTGCAGAACAAGGTCATTTTCCTCTCTGCCTTCTGTCTATCTAACCAGACACCATCTCATAGACATTTTGTTCAATATCTGTGAAATCATTTTCAGTTCACTTCATATTTGGGTTATATATGTCTATGTCCCCCTGCCCCCGTCCTCCCTCATTATTGGCAGATACATTATATAGGCTATCCAGAAATTGACATTTCATTTTAGGAGCTGAAAAATAATGCTATACATTCCATGATAGATTGCAGTTTGTAGAACATGCGGTATATGATGCTAAACAAGGAGATGCCCCTTTATTTTATTATGTTGGCTTCATTATGTATGTAATCACACCCATTTTAGTATGTACTAGTACTGTGTATTTTAATATCTGTAGCAGAGTATAAATACAGTACTTCCCATATATAGCTTTTTTTCTTTTTATTATGGTTTGAGAAAATCCATAGCAATTCATTGTCATTTAGACAATTATTCTATCACCTGATGACCCCTCCCCACCCAGAAAGGGGAATCAGGGGAAGACAAGGAAACACAAGGGTTGAAATATGAATAGATTTAAAGGATAAGACTAAATAATTAACAATAATATTAAAGAACCACTATTAATCCAGATACTAATATAAGCTATACAAGAACTATACTCAGCCAATTATATCCATAGGAAGCTGTGTACTTCCAGCAGTGGACAGTAAATGTCGGACACTGGGAGCGCAATGGCTTTGGGAGGAAGGGAAGGGCTCAGGAGTCCGGCACTGGGGCAAGGAGTTTCTCTGGACTGCCGCCATCAAGGGGGAGAGAAACTACGCAGCAAACTTTCTAGTTTATATCAAATGTGACGTTCATGGTATGAAATAATTCTGTCGGCCAGCCTGGGTCAAATGCTCAGGCCTCGCTCCTCCTCATCCCTGCACCTGGCAAGGCTTGAAAACACTGAGACCTTGAATCCCACATAGCCTAGCTATAAAGTAAATATTTTCCCAAATTCAGACACTAGAGTCTTCCAAAAGTACAGTTTTCCCCAGCATTAGAAGAGCAAGTAGTCCTGTGTCGCTCAACCTGGGACACTTTAATATAGTCGTTTTGTATAAATAGTACTGTTTTCTTGCCGAGATTGCTGTGTGTTCACTTGCCTATACAGATGAGTGTGTAAGGTCCTGGATGTGGAATCTCATTGACTTCATTATCCACTTACATTGGTGTGACTGAAGGAACAAGACCTCAGTATATAAAATGCCATCATATAGTTTACGCTTGCCTCTCCTGCAAAGTGTGTGTATAGAAGGGAATCGATGGCCTTAAAAATAGTTACTTCTGAGCATTAAGGGTTTGTTCATTGCAAAGAGCAAGTTGGATAGATTGGTCCTTCAAATACAAAGTGTTGCTGGAGCTCAGCACCATCAGTACTTCTAGTGCAGCGTGAAAACAAACATTGAGGCCCTGAATTCCTTTGCAAAACAGGATTGCTATGTTCCAGGCAGCCCCGCCGGCGGGTGCCTCTACCAGCCCCAGGGTCACCCGCCCTTTGCAGCGTGGGTGCTCTGGCTGCCAGCTTCTCTCCTCTGCTCTTCCCTGGGCTCTCCAGCGCAGCCTGAGAAATTAGTCCTTCCAAGTTAATTTGTTGTGGGAAATGGCTCCCAGCAGCTTCTTTCCTTATTGCTGATCCATCCAGGGAAAGTCACTACTACTTGACTCCTTGCTAACCTATCTGTAAGTAAGTTTTATTTGTCTTTCGGTCTGGGGCTTTTTTTTCTTCCATGTTCGGGATGATACTCCCTTCTATCACTGAGGCACTGTGAGCTTAATTAATATTTACTAAATGTACTGGAAAACCTGAAGGGGCAAAAAGGTGCTGTCAAACAATAGGATTTTTTAAGTGGAAATACTCTGCTGCTCACGTATAATTGAAACCAGGCTTTTCCAGAGCGTCTCACTTGCATGGGGATCTGCCAGTGCTGGAGAGCTGCGAGTACAGACACACCCTGTAATTGCATAAATGCAGAATGAATCTAAGTCTATTAAAGTTGTATTTTGGAAGGTAGGATTGTTGTTAAGGTTTTGACGTTTGGGGTTTTTTAAACTGTTTATGAACAGAAAAGCTGCCATTGCTCTGAGAAAGCTGTGTTAGCATCCCTGGTAGGGGATGAGCCTGGGTAGTTTTGGGGATGAGTCTCAGGGCTTTCTTTACCGAACATGAGTGCTCACACTGTGAGATGCACCAGTGCTGGGTGTCATACACCAAAGCAAACCGGACAGAAGGGCAATGCAAATCAGATAAAGCAGGTTCTTGAACAGATTGAGCTTTATGCTTTGCTAAACCAGAACATAAATGTCAAATTCCTTATAAATACCAGGCAGTGCACAGCTGCATTGCGCTAGCATAGCTGCTGTGGTCTGCTGGGTGGGAGAGCAGGGTCGAGCTGTTCCCCTATGAGCCAGAAATATGGTGGTTGTGTTTCTCAAAAGCAATTATCCGCTTTTCCCCCTCAGCCTGAGGCGATGGGTCACCCCCTTCTTAGCGTGGTGAAGAATGTGTCCAGTCAGCGCTGGGGGAAATCCTGGAATAGTCCAGAAGTGCCAAGCATGCAAACACAATACCGGCATTGGCAAATTGGCGTGAATAGCTTCGCAGCACTGTAATGTGGTCTGCAAATTGCAAGGCTGACTCCTTACAAAGACCATAGATCCATCACTTGGAAATGTCAGGCCTTTGTCACCCAAAATAGGCTTTTGTCGTCTTTTTCCATGAGTGATACATGGATTTTTTTCTTTTTTTAATTTTTTGCTTTGTGTCACACAGTATAATTGGAAAAGATTCTGGGCATTTCACACTGAGAAGCTCAGCTAGGAAGTAAAGCTCCTTCCTAGTTGCTTGCTGACCAAAGATGTGCAGGCGCAGTTGAGTTGTGGTCGAGACAGGCAACCAAGAGGCGGCTCTTGGGACTCCTGGTACAGTGTTAGGACGTGCTCCCCTCTCTGCCCACTGTAATGCTGTGTATGTAGGGTCTAGGAGAGCCACCACTGAGCCATTACATCTGAAGCTAAAACCTAAATTCCCCTTTTTACTGCCTTGAGTTATGGCCCAGGCTGTCACGTTTGCATTTTCAATGACTGGATTGTGAGTGTGGGCTCTTTCCCTCCAGCTTACCTGCATGAATCAGGCATATGTGGACCCTGTGTGAAAACACAGTATGCATGGTTAGCAAGAGGGAGCTGTGGTGATTTTTGGAGTCTTGATTAGATGAGGTGTGTTCCACGTGTGAATTACAAGTCTCAGAAAGGAAAGAAAAACCAAGTCTCTATTTTTACACGCATGCTTGTACCACCAGAATTATAGCACGTACCAATGTGTAGTATATACTTAAGGTCTTGTCTAGTTTTGAGGTTGAGGGCTGTTCTGTAGATGGTGCAGTGGGAGGAGATTCAGGGTGTTGCCAGTAGCATTTTTGTTCAGATACAGATTGTGCTTTGCAGATACAGTCTCCACTTGTGGAGTAATCTCCACTTCCTGTGCAATTATTTTACGTTGTGGAGCAGTCCTGGAGTATGCAAACTGGATTACCTTCAGATGAAACTAAGTTGTGGTCCAACTGCTTATGATAACCAGAAGAGATAGCCCAGAGTAAAACCTGTCCTGTAACTTGATTCCCCAATCTGGATTCATCTGCCGTCTCGGTAATTACAGTTCATGAGTTTGGATCTTTGTGTTTGTGAAAGACATCAGCCCATCAGCAGCCTTGGAGAAATCAGCCAGATGTTAAAGTCATTGGCCCATGTGCTGTGTGGGAACCTGGAGGAGACAGGTTGTCTGAGGGCCTTTCACAGGTGTGGTGGAAGATTAATAGGGTTAAAGTATTGTGGGTTATCACATTGCTCCTAAGTTTGGCCCCAGCAGAGTGGGACATATTTTTAGTGTGGTCGCTGATGTTGTTGAGTTCTGACCAACAAATGTCAGACCTCAGTTTCGTTCTCATGGGTCTTCTGTGCCCCACGCAAACTGGAGGGCTTTTAACCTTCTCAAAACTGTAGTACAATATTTGTGCTTTTTCTTGTAGCTAACACCTAAACTTGTAGGAGACAGTGCTCTTGTGCTGTTTCAGTGTAATTATTACTAACAAATATCACAGAGGAAACACAGAACTCTGAAAATTATCTTGGCAGCAAAGTACATGAAGAGCAGACTCTTTTGTAAGTTTAATCTCTAAATAGCTTTATTCCTTTTGGATTTGGAATCTTCCCTATATAAATTAATTTCAGGTAAGAAAGGGTGAGTTGATGAGGATTTAGTTTTCTGGTTTTGTTCTTATCTCACCATAGTTTTGCTCTCCTGCATTAGCTTCGTGTGCACAGTTTGCTTTTGTGGAAGGAGGTGTGGTGTATAAACCCAACCACCTCCACCCTCCACTCTTTTTTTTTTTTTTTTTTTTTTTTTTTTTTAGGTGTAAAAATAAATGTTTCTTCCCCCTTTACTGGGAGGCAGGGCATGAGCACTGTATAACTCTGAGTGATTGGCAGAAGGGAGTGGATGCGTTACTGTTAAATGGCAGGCTGTCCAGCACTGAAGGGCACACAGGATTAGCTTTTTCTGAGCCAGTTTGAAATGGCCTTCTCAAAAATGTCATGTGAGTCCCTTTTTCATGTGCCAGCATCCCTTTCCAGTCAGTTGAAGGAAACCTGGCTGCTTTTGTTTCCAGGATGAGACATGTGAAGGAAAGTGTGTATTTCTCGGAAGATAAGTAAAAGTCTCATGTCCAAGCATAACTTTAGGGGAAGAAAAGAGGATTTCCCCCCACCCCTCCATGTTAATATAGGTTGTAGTTGATTGGCTATGTCACGTGCAAAGCTTGAAAAGTCCATTAAGAGTCTCATTAGCTTGATCAGAATTTAATTTGACCAAGCTATTTTTACTATTCTCTTTTTCTTATGCATCCTAACATAGTGTCAGAGGCCGTGCCAGTGAAATTCGGCCCTTGCTTTCTGGGACATATGAAAACTCAGAGCTCTACCTCAGAGAATTTACATTTGGGGGCCCAGTCCTGATATTTCCCCCTGCCCCTGCACTGTCACATCACTGGTGCCTTTGCAAAGCCCTGTGTAATTCAGCAGTAGGGCTGGAAATTCCACTCCCATGATTGGCCTGTAGGAGAGGGTCAAGGTGTTCTAAGGTGAGAGCAAAAGTCCCCTACCAGCCCGAAAGAGAAAAGAGTAACCAGAGTGTTAGACTTCTGTTTTGGGGGAAGAGGACCAGCAGCAAGTGTGCAATCACTGTCTCACTGTTGATGCTAATGCCTTAGCATTTATATTGTGTTTTCTGCTTGGCCTTGGCCAGGGAATTGTTTGACATGTGAACCATTTGCTCATACCTTTCTAAAGCCAGGAAATTTTAAACATCTAACCATGCGAGACTTTGAGTAGCATTTGAGTCCGGACTCTGAGTCCGAGCACTCCTAAAACCTTTAATGGTCTCTGAAAGAGGGCAAGGGCTCAGCAGCTCATTATCCCACCCCAGGGCTTTCCTTTGCAGGGAACACCTGCAAGTGCTTCTCTCCATCCACTCTGAGGCTATTGCCCTTTCTGGTTACACAGAAGCTGCACAGTCAGACCTCCAAGATGTGGGGAAGGATGTTAGTGTCCCATATCTCATGGGACCTGTGGTATAAGGTCCTTTTGGTTGCAGCAAGGTGCGTAGGTGTTAGTGGAGCAGTTCCAGCTGACCTCAATCCCCAAATCATCTTTTTGTGCTGCAGCTCTCCGTTGATAAAGTCCTTCTTGGCATAAAATGTCATAGGGACCAGAAGCAGCTCACAGCTGTCATCTGAAAAGGTTATGTTTTACCAGTGGCTTGAGTTTCCCTATTTTCATAATGTTGGGTGAACCTGTTTTAAATTTCACTGGGACAACCAGGAACAGAGACTGATAACCTGAGAGCATCCTGTAGCTGAATCTGCATGAGCAGATTTACAATTAATGAATTGGCAAGGCTTGCCGCTGAATTCGTGAAGGGTAATGATGGAACCCCTCTTCAGCACTCTGTGTATCGTGCAAACAATATTGCGAGTAATAGGTAGCCATGAGGAAATGCTCTGATCATTTTTTTTTCTTTAATATGATCTTTTTTCTATTAAATAGTTTTAATTTTTTTTTAAATTTTGCCACTTAGCAAGTAGAAAGTTGTTCCTACTGGGCTGCAACAGGCTGGTGTAGTCTAAGTTGTTACTTGTTGACTTATCCTTGCACAACTCGCAGGAAAATGTAGTACAGGCTTTGCTCCGTCTGGCTAAATGCCCCACCTCTGTGAGGCACAAACTGAATTAAGAAACAAAGCTATTTTCTACAGTCTGGATGTTGCTACTCAGTCAGACACTGTTAGAAACCATTTTAAACATGGATCCCGAAGTTGATTTCATGTTGAATACAAATAGGCGCTAGAAAGCGATATCTTTGTAGCTGAAGACTGAAGGCGCTGTTGATTTTTCCCATCTTTGGTACCAGCTTTGGAATATGAACATGGCCTGTGTCCCAGGCAGTCTTGCATGGTAATAAATAGTTCCACATATTATTCAGGTGCTTGAATTGGCGTTGGGATTCTTGGAGATGTTGGCTTACTCTTGAAAATTAAAATGTAGAAAATCAGTCTGAATTTTGCTAGCATATCTACAAACAGCTCCAAGGTAGGTGTGGGATTGGGCTCCTTTAGTTTTGTGAATTCACCCTCCTTTGTTCCATATCTATCTCTGGGACTTGCTGGAAAGTAAATCTACTTTTCCTCAATCTGCATTATAAAGGGAAGCTCTTTTGTTATGTGTCTGCATTTCTTTTCTCTGGCCCCCTCCACACGCACAATCTCCAAACTGTAACTACTGTGGAACAAAGGCTCCTCTACCCTTTTGTGTTTTTGACAGCACCAGGCTTTAAGCCCTCTCAGGGTGATATGAGTGGAGCCGTGCGACCCTAACCTGGCGTCAGGGCTCCCATCCAGGTACTGGCAATAAACTAAGCTTTGGAGATGCAAGAGCTGGGGAAACAAAATACTGTTTTAGCAGATATATGAGTTTAAACTAAATAAAGTGAAGCTGCCAGCCCTTTCCCCAGACGCACTAGTGACTTGAGGTCGATACCGAGCCTGGGCACTACCTCTAGGAGCCTGTGAGTCCAGATGTACATCTCTCAGCTGACCCAATCTGCTTCTCAAGTCTGAGATGAATCTGTTGCGGTGGTAGGGTTTATCGGTGAGCTGCCAAGGTGTATACTGTTGTGTCAATGGGGAAAGGTCCCACATGAAGGTATATCATAAAAATTGAATTCCCTCTCCCCTAAGGTCACAAAATATGAAGCTGCCTGCCATGAGCTCCGGGGTAAATGATTAATGGGGACCTCGGAAATCTGAAAGCTGTGCTGCTGAGCCTATCGTCTATATGAGCTGAAAGGTCTGACATCCCTACAATTGCAAGCTAGTAGGAAGTGTGAGATAGCATTGCTGCCTTGGCCTCTCCTCTGTCATCTCCCCCTTCCTTTGCAGCTCAATCCAATCTCAAGATGCATCCAAAATATAAATACAAGCTAGAAAATTTCTGAGTGAACAGTGTTCTTCCCCACATCCCTCTGTCGTATCTGCACCAGCTCTGTTAAATGAGATGTGCTTTGAGGAGCAGAAATGTTTAAATGCATTTAGTAGTGACTTAGCTTCTTTATTCCTTTTCTTCCTCTGTTCTCTTGGAAATAGGCAGCGAGTGGTTGGATCATAGTGTTGCTATGGTGAGTTTTAAGCTACACCTTTGATCATAGTTGATAGGTGCCAGTGAGCATACTAATTCCAAGCTGTCCATATGGTTCCAGACCAAAATACCTCTCTCTTGCTACTTTTAATTTTGTTGAACATTTCGCCTGCTAGCTAACAGACTACTGTGTCTTACTGTGCTGCTCTAAGAAATCGGATCAGGTCTGATGTTTCCTTTGCTCATTGGAGCAGCCACTGGCAGAATTAAAGCTGAGTTTCTTTCCATTTGTGAGAGTAACAGGCAGGTCACTCTGTCTTCCTCAGAGCTGACTTTGGCAGCTCTTTAAGATTGGGTGTAAAAAGAACATTAGGAGATGGGAGAAGAAAGGCTCTGTGCATCAAAACATGAGGTACCACAAGAGTATCAACTCCTCTAGCCAATTCAGCAGCAGAGTTAATTGGAAGGAAGAATCCTGTTTGATTTTTCCTTTGGTAGTAGCTGCAAGAAAGGGCTGTGCTGATAAACATTGCAGTGTATGCAGACAAGTGTCACATCATGGTGTACCCTTGATGTTGAAGTGTAAGGAGAGAAAGTGAAGGCTTTGGAGGGCTGATAGGAAGAATCAGAGTGTTCCTCATTAGACTGTGGGAATATAAGGGTTTGCACCCTTAGAGCCTGAGACCCAGGTGGGACTGGTTTCCAAGAAACGGTGTTTCCAGATAAGCAAGCACTTCATGTATGGTACTTTAAAAAAGCATCTGATAACTTCTCAGCAGAAGTGAAGCAGCAGGTAAGGAAGGTCGACTGGCTTAAGATCAGCCTCTTCTTTGGTGAAGCATCTTAGTAAAGGAGTAACTTTAGCTTGATACTGTATCAGTGTTGTCCTTAATGAACATGGAAAGGACTCTTTCTGCTCATTGACATGGAGGATTGTTACCAGAGGCTTTTGCTGGGGTAGCTGGCTTCAGGTAATCTCCTGTAGATTTATATATTTAATGTGAACTTCTGTGTATGTGAAATGAGACCCTGAGATTCTTCCCCTGAAAATCAGTAGCAGAACTCCTACTGCAGATGAAAGAGACAAGGTCACATGGTTTTGTCCCAACAAGCACAATGAAGTCTACAAAATGGTTCAGCTAGAAACATGGCTGGAGTGGCAGATTGGCTGATTGTGGCGATATAGGCTGGGCGGCGACTGGCTTGAGAGCAGCCCTGAAGAAAAGGACTTGGGGGTGCTGGTACACAAGAGGCTCAACACGAGCCATCAGTGTGCACTAGCAGCCCAGAAAGCCAGTCGTATCCTGGGCTGCATCAGGAGAGGCGTGGCCAGCAGGTCAAGGGAGGCGATTCTCCCCCTCTACTCCACTCTCGTGAGACCCCACCTGGAGTACTGCGTCCAATTCTGGAGCCCCTAGTACAAGAGAGATACGTATGTGCTGGAACGTGTCCAGAGAAGGGCCACAAGGATGATCAGAGGGCTGGGGCCCCTGTCCTGTGAAGACAGACTGAGAGAGTTGGGGTTGTTCAGTCTGGAGAAAAGAAGGCTCCAAGGAGACCTTAGAGTGGCCTACCAGTGTCTTAAGGGGGCCTACAAGAAAGCTGGTGAGGGACTTTTTAGGATGTCGGGTAACAGTAGGACTAGAGGGAATGGATTAAAACTAGAGATGGGTCGATTCAGACTGGACGTTAGGAAGAAGTTCTTTACCATGAGGGTGGTGAGACACTGGAACAGGTTGCCCAGAGAGGTGGTGGAATCCTGGAAGTTTTTAAGGCCAGGCTGGACGAGGCTCTGAGCAACCTGATCTAGTGGGAGGTGTCCCTGCCCATGGCAGGGGCATTGGAACTAGATGATCTTTAAGGTCCCTTCCAACCCTAACAATTCTATGATTCTGTGATTGTCCCATCTGCCTTGTTTATATTGGCCAAAGAGGAGTCCATAGTTTCAAAGCCTTGCTAAAGCACTCAGGTCTTCTCACTGAATTGAAAGCAAAAGCCCTGCTGAAGTCAGGGGGGCTTGGGCATCACCCAATTTTAGGCAAATGTCTGAAAGTTATTAATGCATTTAATAACTTGCCTGTATGATTTGTGGATGATGTAGGAATGACTGGATTCATGCATATATGTGGGAGCAAGTGCTGTAATTGAGAAATGCTGTCAAAAATCAGCATTTTCCTTGTTGTTTGGGGGAAGACTGGCCCACTGATTTAGCAATGCTGCTCTGCAGCAAGGTTGGCTGGATGGTGGTTTTCTGGCCTTCCACTTCACTTGTTCTGTGATAGTTAAATGCCTCCTACCTATGAAAGTATTTTGCAGTCCTGTGTGGTTTTATACAAATATGACTGAAAAGCCAAGTGACAAGGAATGTGGTGCTTAGTTATTTTCTGTGATTTATGCTCTGGTTTGTCTGGCGAGGCAGCCTACATACCCAAGATAACAGTCTGAATATCTGTGTGAGCAGAGATCAGATAGCAGTCTGCCATGGCTTGTTGGGTTGGAGGGCTTAATCAGCTATTAGAAGGCGATATTAGGAAATATGATTTACAAAGAGACTCTGTTCAGACAGTTTTGAGTCTTTTGTCAGTTCCAATAGAATATTCAAGAGGAAGTTTGCAATTTCAGTCTGATCCTTTTGGTTTTACTTTTCATTTTTGTGTGCTTGTTTTTCTGCCAAGCAATTGCCCGCTGAAGCTATTTGCTAGGACTTGCTTATCTAGGCTTCTGTTATGATCCTCGTTGAATATTATTATTTACTTGTATAGTAATACCTAGAGCTTCTGATCTGGGATCAAAGCCCCATTGTGCTAGATGTTCCACAGACCTAGTTTATTAAAGATGAGTGTTCACTGTCTTAGGAAAGTATGGGCGTACCTTATGATATCAAGAAGGGACAGAACAAGGTAAAAGAAAAGCCTTCACATGCAATGTAATAAGCAATGGTCAATGTATACCGGCTGTCTTGTTTTGAAAAGGCCAGAAAATGTTGTTTTCCCCAGTAAAACCGCAGTTATCAAAGTATTTTCATTTTTGTTGCCCCTGTGTAATATTTGCAGTGCTTTTTCAGCACAGGAAGTTTTTTGCTACTATTTGCAGGACTACAGCCAACTTCACCAATCAGTGGGCACAAGAGGTTTCTTTAAACAGAAATTAGGAAATCCCAGGTAAGATGTTTGCATGACAAACTTTAGTCAAATGTGTACTCTTTTGACTTAAAACCTGGCTTGAGCCTCTAGTAAGTCCTTGCCTTGGTCCAGGTCCTGCAAGCTTCTGCATCTTCTGACCACTTCTGCAAAGCAGTTGGCATGACTCATGTTACTCCTACTTGGTATAAGTCTGCTCTAATTGTATTACAAGAGGCAGCATCACCGACCTTAAAGGGATTAAATAGATATAGTTTTTGGATAAATCTGAGTGTTTGTCATACGCTGAACTGGATGGTAGCATTAGCTGGGCTGGGAACTGGCTGGTTGATGTGCAGCCCTATGAAGAAGGACCCACAGGGTCCCTGTGGACACAATGTTAAAGAAGAGCCAACATTGTGAACAAGGCAAACTATATGCTGGGCTACGCTATGAGAGGAGCATTGCCGCAGATTGAAGGAGATTAATATTTTCTTCTAACCTTTGGTGCCCTCCCACTGAAAGGGGGTTGTGGAGAAGCTCAGGGGGCCCAAACCTGCTGACCGTGTTTCATCTATGAGAAAATCAGTAGCAGCGAGTTTGAGACTTTTTCAAGAGTACCACAAAGTGAAAGCTGAATGCGTCCCAGCAGGCACAAAGTCTGGGAATTTCCCCTCCTGTGGGAATGGAGGCTTTAAATGTTATCTTCCTCATCTTAAATGCATTTTCAGTAAGCCTGTCTGTACCAGTGGGATTTGTCCACCCAAGTCTGGCGGTGTCCTTGGAAAAAATCAGCTTTTGCATAATCAGCCTCAACAGGGAGGGTACGTAAAGCTTGCGGGGTCAGGTTTGTTTTGTTTGTTGTCTTGTTTTGGGATTATTTTTTTTTCCTCCTTTTTTTTTGGAGCAACGCTCTATTTCTCCTGCCAGCAAGGAGGCAAACATCTCTTCCACCTTGGAACTGTGCAGCCTGCACTTCTGTTTTTCTGCTGGCTCCCGCACTTGGCTTTCTGTTGTTGCTGCTGCTGGTGAGCTTAATTTCAGAGATGTGCCAGGCTGAGCAGACAGATCCAAATTTAGGTCTCTCTGCCTTTAAACAGAACAGAAGGTCTACAGAAGGCATTTTTTAGGGTAGCTATTCAGAATAGCTAATAACAGAGGCTTATTGGCTGTGCATGAGACTTCGCTGCATCCCTGGAGCTAGCTGTGCTGGGCACTTGGCTTTTTTTTTCTTTCATGCCTTCATTACTTGCCATGGTGATGGCCCTAGGTGACAGCGGTCCCAGAGAGAAGTTGGGAGCAAAAGCCTCCAGTCGGGCTTGATGTAGGACTAGAGTTACTTCTACTTTTCAAGACTCTGGGTCACTTCATCCCGCCCAGGCCTGTTTCCTTGCTTAGCTTATGTACTGGTCTCCTGATGCATCTCCTCTCTTCTTCATATTCCTAGTGAAATGCTGGTGCAGTGAGTTTTATTCCAGCCTGGCAGAGAAAGATGTTTTCTGAGCAGAAGATGGCATAAAAGGGTGCAGCAGACATAATTTCCCTAATGCAAACTGAATTAGTGTATACCTGTGTAGGGACTGTAGCCAGGAGGGCTATATTACGTAGCTCTTAGACTGCTTTGAATCGCAGAATGATTGGAGATTGGAGCTGGGCATTTTAAGAATCGGAGACCTATTTCTGGCTTGTTTGGATGGAGTTGAGAAGCAAGAGGGAAGGGGCTGAAAATGAACAGGCTGGTGAGAAAATCAATGATGTGGCATATAACTAATTGCAAGACAAATGCCATCTTGTATATGTGTTATTTTGTTTTAAAATTGGCTGGCAGTTAACTACTTATTACTTGAAGTCCTTTGTGTCTTCAGGTTTAACATCTAAACTGTAAGAGAATTCACAGCTCTGCACACTTGACTAGAAGGACATTTTAAAAGGCAGCCTGCAAGCTTGCAGTTACCTAACTTTGTCTTTGTTCTTTGGTAATACAGCAATGGTAAATGTATAACTCTAGGAGTCTACTTGTAGGTGTGTCTGGTTACCGTATTTCTTCTTAGATTTTTAAGTAGCTAATATTTGAGTAAGCAAAAGCCGAGCGAAAGTATTGCGTTATCATCGGTTGCTTTATTTAATACTCAAGCCTCCTTCACTTTTTTTCATTAAATGGATTTGAGCCTGACAGCTTGCTGGGTTGCGTAAGGGCCGTGCCAGGAGAGTAGGGCTCTGTGCCACAGCTGCCAACTGCAGCCTGCACCCACTTTTCCTCCCTTTTCCAAAATACTCCTCTGGCTTTGGACATGTCTACATTTGGACCTGGTCTGGGTCTTGTGCCAGTTTTTTACGTGGCTTCTTAAATGCAGAAGTTTAGCCAGAAAATAATGAAATAAGCTTTGAACCTTGCCTCACGTGTTGCAGATCTGTGGGAAGAAGATGGTAGTAGCTACGTGAATGATTTCCAACATTGCATGTAAGTCTGGGGTGGAATTAAACTGCTTATAAAATGAGCTGCTGCCACAGGAACAGTGTAGTAATGATTTCAGGGTTCTGAAGAATGCTTAGTCAGATTTGGGAGAATAGCCACCTGGACCATTACTTCCTGTGCCTTAGTTTCTTGGTTTTCTATCATGATGCTCCCGCTCATTGCCTTAACATCAGTGAGTGGGACATGGGAAGGAGCTAAGGATACTTTTAGGACTCCGAGGCATTTCAGCGTGGTGAAAAATGGTGAAAAGTCTTCCTGAACTGCCCTTTGCAAAGAATCTCACCCTTGTGTTTGATAGCAGTTGCTCTGTGCTGCTTTGTCCTGTGCTGAAATGACTGCTGTTGAGGATACTGTTGTGAAAAGGGCTGGGACTGTGGCTCATCCTTCTCTATCAGCAAGTGCTGTGCCTGAGGGGGCATGGGAGTAGGTCAGGTAAAGGAAAGGAGGCCCAGAGTCCTCCCCCTAAGCTTCAGGCTCTTCAATGAGGTGTGAAGAGTACCGGGCTGTTGCTGGTTTCCGGGTATCTCTCAAGGGTAATTCTTTGCAGGAGTATCTGGAATAAGATTGCATCAATCTGGACCTGAATGTGTCATATTTAGGCCATTAGCTCCATCCCCAGCCTAATTCAGCAGGGATCGGAGACCATCTTTTTTCTATTTTAGAGTCAAACACCTACTTTGCTGGCATTTTTATCCTCAGTTCATTAAAATTAAAACTATTCTGTAAGACCTCAGCCATTCATTAAGCTAACAAACCAGGCCTGATAGTAATTTATGTGGCTGGAATTTAATTTTGCACGAGCCCTGGTGCACAGGAAGCTTATAGATGCTCTGTGATTGCCTTTCAGTGGGCTCGCTGCTACTTATGCCGTGATACTGTTATTACTAGCAGGGACACACTAATACTTTCCTGCTTAAACCTGTCTAGGAATCTATTGATGGGGTGGCCTACTTCCAAATTGCAAAGAGGAGCAAAAACTCATCAGACAGCATAAATGGTGATAATTTCAGCAAATGCTTTCTGTGTAAGGAGATTGATGTTTTAAGTGTCTCAGCAAATTGGCAATAATGATGAGCGATTCTCTACCATTCTTCACAAAGGAACAGATCTTCGATGAAAGAAGCAATTAAGTGCAGCCACCTTCTGGACCGAGTAAAGCAGAGTTTTCCTATTGCCTTGTAAGTTAACTATTAGACCTACAAGTCACGTTTAATGAGCTTTCTGCTTCTAGACCAGCAGGAATCTGCAATGAAGCTGGGGAAATGTGACCAGCACTTATGGCAAGTGCCTACTGCAGTACTTTTAGTGTACACTGGACAAAGCTGTGATTTTCTTGTAGTGGAAATGGGATAAACCAGGAGACGAGCAATAATTCTGCAACAGCTGCTGTTCCTGTTGTGCTATTTGCTCATCTTATAGGTAGCGGCTGCAGAAAGAACATCGGCCAGTTCCCTAATGCAACATATGGAAAGACTTCAGCTTGGATGTCTGCATACATCCTGACTCTGTATTCATAGATGTGAGGAAGAGATCTAAATTGAAGGTAAAAATGAATGCAGCATTGTATAGAAGCTTCAGTGTAGGGCTTCTTTTACTTTGCTACAGGAGGCGTTATTAGCATGGTCTATATGTTGCAGCAGCCCCTGAACTGCTTCACCTACCCAGCTGCAAGACGATGCCTGATTGAGTAGGGAAATCCAGGGAGCAGTTTCCAGATTCATTTCTTTTTAACAGTAAAACTCCGTTTCCTGATTTGGTCTCCTCCTGAGCCTAAGTAAACTTCTTGCACCCACGGTATCTTTTCACAGGGTGATCCTACTTGTGCGAAGAACGGGGATACTGTTGGCTTCACTTAGAAGACGCAAGGTCCTGCCTTGAAAAAGACAGCAAACAATCAGTTGTTATCCACGCTGATGCCAGTCATCATTTTACAGACCTCTGTTTTGTCCTCCTAAGTCAGGTGTTTCCCAGAATACTGAGTTCCAGGCTATTCAGTTGTTCCTTATACAGAGCAATACCTTTGATAATTCTTGCTGTCTTTCCATGAGCATATTCCAGCTCTAATTTATCTTATCTGAGGTGAGAGGACCAGAACTTCATGTAGTATTCAGTATGCGGATTGGCTGAGGATTCGTAATGTCTTCTTCCCTACTCCGGTGTGGGCTCCTGAGGAAACTTCACTGCTGACCCCCTTTCACTGGGAACCGAACGCTTACTCCTATCCTCTGTTTCCTAAATTCTAAAACAATTGTTTTTCTGTGCAAGGACTTCCCTTCTTATCCTGTAGCTTTTAGCTTTCAAGAGCTTTAGATGAAGATCTTTGTCACAACTCTTCTTGAAATTCAGACTATGTGAGATAAATCACTTCTATCCACACAGTTGCTGACATACTGCAGCAACTCCAAGAAGCTGGAAAGGCTCCCCCTTACCTCACTTGTGATCATTGAAATTTCAGATAGATCCTGCAAAGGCTCCACTGTCAGAACCTCCACAGTTTCTGTTTGTGTTTCTCTTGCAATTAGATCTACATAGGTTTTAATAGGTATGGTTTTGTTACTTACTTGAAACAGTTTTTAGGTTGATACCTGCTACAAAGTATATCAACAGACTAGCCATGTTTTTTTCCTCTATTTGTCACATTTTCTTTTAACATCATTTCAATTCACTTTAAAAGCAGAAGAAAACACAGACAAATGTCTTGCACTTGGTATGTTTTTTGTTGCACTACCAAGGCAAAGAGATCTCCAAATTTGGAAAATTACATATATATCCCTTTTAACTGACAGATCAGTGGAAAGCAGTTGCTGCTGTAAACGAGAATTACAGCCTATAGTTTTCTTCTGGCAAGATAAAGAATATTTTAATACAGATATGTGGTATTTAAAATATTCATAAAAGTCACTCCATTGCTCTAAATCTAAGCGGTCACATTTAAAGAAAAATTAAGTGCTGCTGTTTCCGCATTCAAGTCAGCTCATCTAGGTATGACTTATTTCTCTCCTGGGTTTACCCAGTTCTGATAGACCATCTATTTTGATTGTGATGGGATTGAACTTTGTGCAGGCAGGCTCACAGCTCACATTGGCACTGTCAGGACAGCTTATGGCTTTTCACATTGATTTCTCTGTGCCATTATAATCTTTTCAGCTTGTTTTCATCCCCAGGAGGTATGCAGAAATGCAAATGCTAACCTAGCACTCTCAGTTTCTAGAAGCGGCTGAAGCCAATGAGTTTGGTATGGAACTAAATTTCTGTTCATCTCATCTGTTGTAACATGGAGTCTCCAAAATGGTACCCACATCAGGCAATTAGCAGGCATATAAATGATGCTTCAGCACAAAGTGAAGGTTTTTTGCCTCTATTCTGATTTCAAATTGTGGCATTTTGGTTGTGTTTTTTGCAAGTCCAAGCAGAATAGTAAATACTGAATTGCCAGCTCTACTGAAAAAGCGCACTCTAGGCTTCCTCGGCACCCGAGCTGTTTTGACAGTCAAATCTCTTAGTTTGTTGCCAGGCTTTTTGATAAATGTCTTCACTTTTCATGTTTTTGTTATCATGAGAGCTAGAAGCCTATATTTTGTAAAATAAAAGCTGATATGATTCATGCTAACGTGTCCCCAAGAACACAGGCTTGAGGAAATATACCGAATCCCTTTAAATTTGAAATGAAATGGCAAATTTTCACAACAAAATAAATAGTTCAACACCAACACCTTATTATTTTACGAATGTGTTTATTGTTATTATATAACCCCAGTCTCTGAACTTTTCAGTAGAAGAAATTTAGGATGTTCAGAGTTGGGTGCTTTGGAGATGAGATGTCTTTAAGGCACTTCTGTAAAAGCTGCTGGCTTTCAGAAGTGCTGACTCTTGCAATAGCTGCTGGAGTTGGTAAAATTTGTGGCTGCTCAGACCTTTGAAAACCAGGCTGGTTTTGTTCAGGTGAGCAGATGTGGAGTTAGATGTGGACATCTGAGTATCAAGGCTGGAGGAGGTGCCTAATAATAATGATATCCCAGAACTCAGGTAACTTACAGGCCTTTACATGCTGAAGGCTGTTGTTGATGACAGTTTTACATCCTGATTCAATGATCATTCCTGCTCTGCGAACCCCTGATGTACAGTTTAGGTTATATAGGTTGCATTAGCCTATACACTGCTGACGCTCTGTGTACTTAGATACTTGTGTTTTGCTGAACTGGAATATTTAAGCATGCACTTGAATATTTTGCTGAACTGCTGCCCTAGAAAGGTGGCATAAATTTAGTTTATGTAATTTCTAAAACACTGCAATGAATACTAAAGAGAAAGGTACTTCTCTGGATCCTTTTTATGCTAGCACTTATGTGACAGGGTTTTTGGTGTTTTGTTTCTCAAAGTTAGGCATTCTATCATGTTATTCTTGTACTGTGTTCATTTTTTTAGTTTTTAATTCAGAGACATCTTTGGAGACTGTATTCTTCTGTTAAGTGAAATGAAACTTTCATCTATCCTTTGACATGTCAGACAATGACATCTTTTTATTGTCAGCTGAGGACATTTTGTTTTGAACTATTGGTCATGAGATTTATTTCCCTATTTCCCTGTCTCCTTTTCATCAGAACTAAATGCAGAGTCATGATTGTTCTTCTCAGGCCCAAGCCTTCAGTGTCCTCTCTTCTTGGTTTCAGTTTGATTACAGCTACATCAGGAACACTGTTTTGAAATCCAGACTCCAAATATGTAGCTTTTTTCTTTCACTGAGTGAAGTATATTCTTCTGGGAAATCCAATGTGCAAATTGATTTCTGGGCACGACCTGAAAATGATTCACAAATCGGGACTAGTGGAGATTTTTCAAACGTCAGTCCTGATTTCAGGTTATCGTAAATCTTTAATATGCCACTTGAAGTGCTGGAGAAGATCCTGTCTTGCAAAATGTGGCTGCTGAGCTCTTTGAAATTACGATCTCTTACTTTCTCTCCACTTGGACGTCTGAGTTGCTAGGTGCTTTTCACCACTGACATAACAAAAATGGCCCATTCTTTTTTCTTCAGACTCAGGAATGTGACTGACACTGTTCAATAACTAGGAAAGACTGTTATCTATATTCAGAGAAGTACAAGGTCTGTTTATCTTTCAAATTTGTAGTTTATTTCAAACTATTGAAAGCCTTAACCAGTTGTGTATGTCTGTAAGCTGAAGTGCTTGTGGTATCTGTCTTCTCCATATCTAAAGGAGGGGACATTGGTGTATTGCCCTGATGGATGAGTGGTAGACAGAATCGTTACGCACAGGCAAAAAAACCCCACCTGTCTATCATACATCCATCCCATTTGTTGTGGAGAGATGCCAAATAGCACCAGTACTTGGTGGGTAGGTTCGTATCGCACTCAGCTAATGTGAGGACCTGTAGCTTCTCCGTTGACCTCCCTTTACATTGCCATTTTCTCTTGTCTCTTTTTCTGAACTGGCACAAGTGCACATAAAACCGGGTCGTACAAAACCATCTATTTATTTTGGGATGGTTAAACTCCCTGAATCAGCTCACTGTGCCTCTCAACAAAGATAAAGGATTTTGGAGCTGCCTTCACTTGCAGTGAGGAGCAGATGTTACTGATCTTGGGAGCAGCTCATTGTCAAAGCTGTGCTGTTGTGTGATGAAGCCTGCATCCCAGGGGCAAAGCCTATATATCCTGGGTTCACAGCCCCACCTTGGGGTGCTTTGGATGAGGGCTCCCATGGATGGTGAAAAGCCAGGGAAGATGCACCAGACCCACTCTTACTATCTCTGCAGTCAGTTGGATAGGAGGGAGGATTGCTGCTATGGGGCAGTTCAGACCAGGGGCCAGCAGGCTTTTCTGAACCACCATCTGCGGGATATGATTGCTGATTCATAAAGAAGGGACCAAAGTGAGTATGTTTCGAGACTAAAGCCAGCTTTCATAAGTGTGCTCGTACATCTCACTGTCTGAAACCTTCCACCATAGGCCTTCCAGATCAACCTACCTGTTTTGACACATGATATTTAGAGGCAAACATCCAGCCCAACCTCTCTTTCACAGAAGTTCAGTAATTGCTGCAAATCATTGTGCATATAGTTTGGAATTGCAGTTTAGATGGTTCTGAAACAAGCCCTTGAAAATGCTATTAAGTGAGGATATGGGCAAGAATTAATCACTTCTGACCCTTTGAACTCCTCTGGGCTGGTTAAAATAGTGATTGGTGTCTTCTCTTACCCAGTCCAGTCATCTTCCCGAGTGTTTTACTGAGCTGTATCTTCTGGACTTTGATGGATGAGCTCTGGACAATCTTGCTACTGCAGTTGTAAAAGGTACTACTCCCTGCTCCTGTTTCTTTCCTGGAGGTACTGGACTCCAGGTGAAAAATCCAGTGTCTCAGCCTAAAAGCACTTCTTAAGCTGCCCCAAGGATATTCTTCAAAGCCAGGGCACAGTTAGTACCCGTTTAAGACAGGGCACAGCTCCTGTGTTAATGTTACATTCTCAGATACGCCGTTGTGAAGCTTGATCGATTTTTCTTAAACTGGCTTAATTTTGTATTGACAAGGACTGGAGAAAAGCCAAAGTGGTATCTGCCAGGGCTTTCCCTCTCTCGGGTGTTTGCAGGCATGGGGGTTTCTCTTAAATCCACAGTACAATTCCAGATGATTTAAACAGACCAAGAACCAACTTCATGCTCTTGTCTTAGATGGGTGTATTGCTAAGTTGTTGCTCTCTCCTTTTCCTGTCATGTTAGACCTGGAGTAGCTGACATTTTCCTTTAGACCTGATTCTGGGAAGTAGGGGATTGCCCAGAAGTACAACCAGTGCTGAAACTTCTTTAATATCTTGCATCTCCTACTTGAAAAATAGGAAGGAAATAAAAGAACAGAAAAATCATTATATTTTAAAATCTCATGGTTTTGTTGTTTGGTTGTTTGTTTGGTTTTATTTAGTTAACCTCATGAGTTTTATGGTTTGACTCCAGTATATAGTGCTGTCTCTTGGCAGTTCTGTGAGCATGCAGGAGTCTTGGCAATCATGGGGAGTCATACTGAAGGACAAATACAACTTCATAATCATTCTAGTCTTTGTGTACAAGGCCTTAGTGTCTGGAACTGCCTAGTTTCTAAGCTTCTGTGATGCTCCTCCTCTTGTCTTGTGACATTTCCATCAGGAACGGAGAAAATGATGGTAGCCAACCAGCTACGTATTCTGCTCAGATTGCCTGTAGTGCTGTGTAACAGGATATTGTTTCTTTTCTCATGTTGTTACCTGGTCTGCTTGCAGAAGATGATGGCATCTATTTCAAAAGCACTGTTTACACGCGTATCCTTTATCCTCAGCGTGTTGGCTGTGCTTCACGGTAGGAGAAACTTTTCTCTTTAGGAAGAATTTCTACAGGGAACAGGAGCTGCATTTTAGCATAGAAGCTCCAAACAATCTTGGTCATCTGGAACAGGATGCTTATGGGTTTTTGACTGCTTAAATACAGGCTCCATCCTGCAAGGTCTTGTCGCTTCACGAAACAGAGTCACGGTCAAGGATCTCAATGAAGATCTGCTGTCAAACCTGGGCTTGAAGCAGTATGGCATTGCCTGACACAAAGCTGCTCTCCTGCAGACTTCCCCCCATGCCCTGCACCCCAATGTATGGGGCTGCCTTTCTTTGCTTGGTCTTGACAAACATTCTCTCTCCTGTGGGTATTACCCAGAGCCTTTCCCTTTGAAGGGGACGTCAAGAGCAGCACATATAATCTGTCCTGCTTATTGATTCTGAGGGTGGAGAGTGGTTTCGGGGCTCCATGTTAAGAATTTGTTGCAGCGTAATGAACCAGGCATCATCTCATCTCTTAAATCAGAGAGCACAGGAAACATTGTCTCACTGCTGTCTCTTCAGGACAGTGTTGGCAGAGAAGCTGGACGCTGTGGCCTCTGCAGACTATGACAGCAGCGCAAATCATGACAGTAATTGTAGGCAAATTATTCCCTTATTGCTTCTATCAGCAGCATTTTTCATGTCACAGACGTGGCTTTTCTCCGACACCCGTGCTTTCCTTTTTTGCTGATAATCCTCCAGTCGCATCTTTTCTTTATGCATTTCCTGTTGTATTATTTTTCTGTCTGGAAGCCCCTTTTACATGCCAGCAAGGATACTGATTTTTAAAAAACTCTATGCAAAGACCAACTTTGCTTTTATAACAGATGTCTGTTGGTCAATCCAGACACAAAACAGGTAACGACTTGGGATCTTGCCAGTAAGCCCCATTCCTCTGCCGTGAATAATGAGAGAATGTGTTGCAAATAACTCTGTCTTACACTGGCAGGTCCCAGGAGAAGAATCTCCAAATGTGTTTGTCGAGTTTGTAAAATGCTGTTAATGTAGATCTCTCTCCCTCTCTTCACAGAGACACACAAAATGAGTTCTGGGCTTAGGTATTTAAATTCAGTAATCAGGAATAGGAGAGGAGAAGAACTAAAAGCTGGGAGATTTTTCTGGCTGTGATTTGAGAAGGGATAATGGAGCAGATACTTTGGGCCAGATAAAACAGACTATTTAGATTCTCAGTTCTCAGTGAAATAAATGGGAAAGCCAATAAAATACAGACCCATTCAAATGAAATCAATGCTAAAATCAAGTATGTAAATAGCTTGTTGAATATGGGCCCTGCTGCAGTTTATGAGGAAAACAGATGAGAAAGTTCTCCCATCAAAACATGTCCTTATTGTAGTAACAAAAATGAAGATGTGAAAATGAACTGGGCAAATCATAAGCAAAAAATTAGTTTCCCTTCTCTTTTGAACAAATGCAAGCAGAGTAAAAAGTGTCCTTTGGTACTGGAAATCTCTATGCTAAGTTTCAGCCACTGTAGAATGTTATTTGCACCAGGTGAAAATGTGTTCCACATTCCAGAAAATTAGTCCTTAGCATGGAAATGCTGATCCACTCCTAAGTACAGTTTTATTAAAAAAACATTAATAAAAAGAACAACCCCCAAATCTCTTTAAAACAGTCCCAGTGGTCTGCATGAGTTGAACTACAACTGGCAGAAGCAGGGATATTAGATCTTTAATCACTTCCGCAAAGAGGAGGAGACCTCCAAAGACGTGCAGTTCTCTGAGATTCTGATATTAGGAAATATTAATTTAAATTTGACCATCAAGGCCTTTTTGTTCTTTCTAAATAGTTGTAACCAGGATAACACTAAAAGATCTGCTTTTGGTGTAAATAGGTTGTCTCAAAATTTATGCTGATGTGGTCTTAGCTGAGACAAATCTCTTTCTGTGTACATTGAAATACAGCGCGAGCTATGGGAGAGAAAATGAATTTCAGCCAAAGATAAATATAAACAGTGCATTTCAAGCTTTAGCGGAAGATATTTCTGGTTGCAGCCTAATAGGCAGCTGTCTCTTGGTGGTTGCAGCATTGCTTTGGCTTCTGCCAAACGGGTGAAGATGACGTGCTTTAAATTTTTTTGCCAATTTTAGAGTCCTGCTACTTTGAGCATCTCTACAGTTGTTGAGCAGTGCATGCGTATATTCCTGCTCCTTTTGAGGGCACTCTTCATGCAGGTGTCCTGCATTGAGACTATCCATCAGTCTTTGCAGAATGAGAGCATAAATCATCTATGAACTAAGAGGTTGAGACGCTATACAGTGCTACAGGTGTGGTATTGTATAAAGTTCTGTTAATTGACATGGCTGTTGCAAAAACACCTACTCAAATGCATTTACATTGTCCACTGTTCCTGGATTTAATGGGCAAAACCTGTCAAAATAGGTGAAAGTAGTCAGCGAATCAGGTTTTTCATTGTCAGTTCTGCTCATCTGAAATGTAAGTCAACTCTTGGAATGCGTGGTAGATCAGGTCCTTGGATGATTGAATTCAGCCTAATTCCTCTGGAATTAGAAATTCAGTGGGAGATGTAAGAGACAGACCAAACTGCAGTTGAAAATTATTTGCCATATCTCACTGTAAGCTTCTATAAGATACTTAAAACTGTTCAACATGTGCCAATGGAGGGCAGTTCTGTAGGAGCCAGGCATTTTGAGCTGCTCCAAATGATGTGAGCTGACCGTCTGGCTCATTAAAGCTGATAGTCATAAGTCTTGAGGATGCGTACTCATAGTTACCTTGAAAATAAACAGATGCTGTGGGACAAAATACTTTTCTGAGCATGTGCTAGCATGTGCCTCCATGTGTGTGTGTAGATATGTATATGTATTTATATGTTTATATATGAGAAAAGGGAAGAGATGCAATATACTTCAATCAGCTTATTTCATATTTGCATGTTTTTGAAAGAGTTGTGTGTCAGAGGGGGCAGGAGGAAAGGTTAGAGTTGGGAGCACTGCCTCGGAGCTAGGAAAATGCACGCTTCGTTATTAGATGCAAACCATTTCAGGCTAGTGAAAATAGTCAAATATAATTTTAATACCTCTGGGGAGATCACTGGTTTGACTGTCTTCTCATTACGTGCCTTGGGAATGGAGTCTGTGAGGTTGCTGATGCGTTTTCTTGTTAGTTTGCCTTTCTATTGCAGCAAAGCTGATGGGCTTCAGCATTAGGCATCTTTTGCAGGAGATGCTGAATGAACGTGTAGAAAACAGCAATCCCAGAATACTGCCAGTTCATCGCTGTTAGCAAGCGGAGAGTTGGTCATGATGCAGGACCAAAATGAAGTTCAGCATGACTCATGTGAAACAAATATTCTGCTATTCTGAGTGAATGACTCCTTCCTTTTGCACTTCATCCAAACCAAATCAAAAAGCCGCATCATCGAGTGGAAAGAAAATGCTTGCAGTCACGAAGCAAGCAGGGCAGCAAAAAGGGTCTATTTAATCATTTTCATGTGTTGCTAATGGGAAAGTACAGAAAGCAAGTCATCTGCAGTAGCAGGCATTTTTAAGACTTCCATAAGCCAAGGTTTTTTAACGCTTGTGTGAGTATGACTGCACAGTAATTGGTGTCATAACTTTTACTGGTGACTCTCCTGCAGAGAAATTACAGTCTGTACCTGAGAGATGCAGTCAGAGCTCTTGCCACAGGGAGTTTCATGTCATAGACTGGACCCGATATAACCTAGACAGCAGAAGGTTAACAGGGCAGGGAGCAGAAAATACAATCAGGAGACTCATGGAGGTGACAGCAGGGAGGGAACAATCACATCTTGCAGCCAAATACATCTGAAGAGCCGTGTCAGATTGCTGAAGATACCTGATGTTATCCTCTGGAGAGCTCCATAGCCAGAGACTATCCTTATAATGGTGGCTGTGATGGAAATGTAGAAATCTTGGACTGAAACTTATATTTGAAATATACTGGGAGTTTTGGACATACTACAACTATTTTAGAGTGTAACGTGTACCTCATACTGCTGCTGACTTCTGGTGTTGCAGATTTCCCTCTTGTCTTTGTCAGTTCATAGACTAATTTTCCCAGCTGTGTGGCAGCAAAACCACTCCTAGTCACCAGGTCAGTTGATACTGGGTTTTTGTTAGCAAATAACATTGCTTGCACTGGTCCCAGTGGAGGCTTTAGGCAATCTCATATTTTCCTTTGTTTGGTAAATCTTCTTAGGCTGGACTCAAGGTACCAAAGGGTTCAAGACCCGGCATCTCATTTGTCTTACAAAGTATCTACACGGTACCTACTTATGAAATTAATCCCAGTGGTCAGCCAACTTGTGTTCTGGACTGATCTCCTTGGTTAGGTGTCACTGTATGCTTCTGCCCTAGAAAAGTGGTTTGAAAGCCAGAGAAGTCCAAGGAAGCTTTTCTTGGCTGCTCCTGCCCAAACTGGCATTGCTGTGTGTTAGTCACAGTCCTCAGATATGTATCACCATTTAATCTTTAGGGCTTTTTCTGCTTTATAGCAATCATAAACACTTGCAAGGGGGAAAAAAAAGCCCAACCACATTATGAAGAAGTAAATTAACTTTCATTTCAGCTGCCCTTTTCCTCTTAATATCTTCCATCATTGCCAGGAACCTCTGTCTCAGGCAGTACATTGAAAACAAAACCTTAAACTTTTCCTTGTTACTGTTCTGGGTCAGCCGTCATGTATAAACCAGCAGTGCCTTTTGCAGTGATTTTTCACATTGACAACATGCAGATACTGTTTGTTTAGCTTAATCATTGTATGGGAGGCAAGGCTGGGGGAACGTCAGCTTATTTCCTGAAATGCCAGCCTTTTTGGCTGAAAGCTCTCACTTTGCTACATGTTCAGAGCTGTTGGTGGATTTGGGGAATGCCTGTTAGTTTGGGGTATTTTTGAATAAATACCTATCTATCAGCTTTTTATGAAAAATTGCTACTCTGCCTAATTTTTGCATATTTTTTCTCTCACTCATTTTAAAGGCCAGCTTTCCTAATGTATCTTAAAGGTACAATTCATGTTTGCCGAAGTCTGTTAAAATTGCAGAAAATAGTCCTGTGCTTCACAGGAAGAGGTGTTTCCCTCTGGTCAGTCATGGTGTCCTCTGAAATCGGAGGAGTTCCCCTCATGAAGAAGTGGTGGGTTCTGATTTGCTTGTCTTAAAAATAGCATAGTGCAGAGTGTGGTTTTGGTTTTGTGTTTTGTTTTTTTTTTTCTCTGTGTAGATCCAAGCTGACAAGATGCTTGTTTATGAAAGTGAGAGCTTGAATATCTGGCTGTTATCAAAATGCCAGTGCTATAATTGGGAGCATATGCTAAAAGAGTTGAAAAATCCAAAAAGGCCTTTTACATGATTAAGTCCATTTCCTTACAAAGATATGACAGATTCCAGTAAAGGTTTTTCTCTGGCATTAAGGTGATGCTGCAGAGATTAGAACCAAAAAGCTCCTCTTTCAGCTTTTGACATCCTTGCTCACAGAAATAATTTTTGAATTGGAGAAAACATCATAAAATAAGTGTTTGATCATTTGGGGTTTTTTGAAGTGACCAAATGATGCTTTTTCCCATTTTTGTGTTTGCAAATTTGAGCAATACAGAAAACTTGTAAAAGTTTATGTGGCCTTTAGCAAGGACAGACACCTGGCACTGTCTGTAGAAAGTTGTTCTAGAGACGAGAGTTTTAAATAGAGCTGCATTGCCTGTGCAGCAACGTTCTTCCTCTTTACACATTGGCAATGCTGTTCCAGATGGCAGAGGTTTGAATCCTGCATGGTCTGAACGGGAACAGGCACGTAGCAGAGTCGGAACACAGCTGTGCTTATTTCAGCCCTCGCACATTCAAATGCCCCTGGATGTGTGGTTCTGTGTATGTGAGAGCTGTCAAATAGACGCACTCGTTGGCTTATGCTTTGTAATCAGATGTGTGTGGGAACTTACAGTGACAGGCCCCTCTTTTTTGCAACGTTTGCACACTTGAGTAATTTCACTGGTGTGAATAGGTCTGGTAGGCAGGAAAGCTCTTGAGGCTTTTCTTTTTTTTTTTTTTTTCTTTTTTTTTTTCTTAGCTTGAGTGAGTTTTAGTTTGAAAGACAGACTGAGGGGACTCCCTCCTTTGCCTCGGACACAGTCTGAAAAGGATTATTTTCTGTCATTTAATTTTATTCCTGTAGGAGAGAAGTGAGAAAATAGAACTTAATATATACAGAGACACGTATAAATAAATAATGTGCTAGATTCAGATATAGGTATAGCTGTAGATGAAACTAAGAAGAATGGTCATAGAAATTAGGTTAGTCATCAGTATAAAACCAGGAATGAAGAAAAGATTTGGACGCTCGTCCAAGTTTAATAAAATAATTGCTGTATGCCCTCTTGAAGTGCTGTATCTTTGCCAGAACCCCCCTAAGGTGGAGTCACACAGCATTTCATATAGGCAAGAGACATGACAGTGCCTCCAGGTACTGAGTTTCTGTAGGGCTTCTGCCCTTGCTTACCTTCCTCTCTTTACTTGTATGATGTTATACTATGGTTAATTACACCATAAGTGATCAAAGGGGTTTTTTTCCTAATCTTGTTACCTGTTCCCAAAGCTGCTGCTAGCCCATTTAAGGTTTTATTTGTTTCCCTTTCACTGAGTGTCTGCAAATTGAGAACTTCCGCTTAAGTGGTCCCTTGGAAAAATGCTGATGTGATTCATGCCCCTTGCCATGCTCCAGCTGTGAAAAGCTGGATGCTTTCATGGAACGACCCTCCAGGCAGCGTGCCCGTTAGAGTCCATTCTATACGTTGTGATGGAAAGCAATGGGAAAAGGTAATTAGAGTGGGATTTAACGTGGTACATCTGGCATCTGTGACATTGAGTTTACAGCTGCAGATTGGAGTGTGTTATGCCTTCAGCTTGATTGATCTATTAATTTTACAAACTTTATACCCATGAAGAGAGACATATGACAGTACTCAGGATCTGGGCTGCTGCTTGTTTTCTGTCAGTCTTCTTGTTAATGCTGTTCCTCCAGGTGTAAGATGCATCCTGAGCCCACTCTATTCCACCTGTTAATAGTTTCCACTCTTTTTCCAGTTTAAGGGTTTTTCTCTTTTCAGTCTGAGATTTATACTTTTATTTGTGAAAGGAGCAGCCTGAGAGCTGGGGATGTGGTTTACTGCCAAGGAGTAGAGTGAGTATGAAAAAAGGGTTGTTGGTAATGCCTAATGTTGTGTGGCATGTGACAGTTTTGGGCAGGAGGAAGAAAGCTGGGAAATAAAGAGCTGAGCTGCTGGTGCACCTTAGCTTGTCTTTCCTTGGAAAGCCTGCCACATTTGGAAAATGATTGCAAGGAATCACTGCCTGGCTGGTCATTTAGGTGGTGAACACATCTTCAAAAAAGATGTTCTTCCAAATTAAAGGCATCTGTACAGCATTGTCATTTTTGGAATAGCAGTCCTTGTGAACAAGTCTGACGGTACATCAAGACTTCTCATGAGATCAGGAACACAATGCGTTCGTGCATTGCCCAACAGAAGGAGTGAAAGTCCCCGCCCTACATGTTTGTGCAGTTAAACATAGACTAGAAAACAGAAATGCAGGAAGTGGGGGTTTGGGTTTTTTAGTTTTAACTTCCAATCCTGTGTTACGTCTACAAGACCATCGGGTCTGTATGGCAAGGTGCTGCATGTGTGTGGTCATCTGGATATTCAGCTGAGTACACCAGCTGACCCTTCCCAAATGTGGTTACGCTTAAAATGTTCTGGAGCAAACAAAGCTGAAGTGCTCAGAATGATGCTGTGAGAGAAGCAGAAGAGGGAGAGATTTTTTTTTTCCTTGTATTAGAAACTTAAAGTGTTTGGTTTTGTTTTTGACTTCACGTTATTTCTGGAAACATCAGTACTATCATGCTGGCAAGAAATTTGGGGAGTGTTGCAGGAGTTCATTTCATTCAAATCCTTACTTTTGTACTGCATAGTAATAGGTTAGTAATAGAAACGTTTAGGACCAAATGTGCAAAGTGGGTTACTTTTCTGCAAAGCAATGGTGCTAATCACCTCGATGTCCTGTAAAAGGTGTTGTGAGCATTTACACAGGATAATTGTTCTGCTCTGGGACCACTTTAGGGCACTATGTAGGGGAACAGGTAAATGGCCACTTAGGGCAGGACCTGGGCTGTTGTTTGGTGTAAGGTGTGCAGGATTATTACCCGAGTCCTTACCATGCCCAATGCCCATTTTTGATATTTGAAACTTACTGACTTGCCATGTTTGTCAGCAAACACTTGTGGCAGGCTGTCTTGTGTTCAACCTACCTGTGTGTGTATATATCTGTCATCTAAACTGTGTAGCAGAAGACACAGGAATTGCATTCTCTCCATATCTAAAGACACTGAATCCACAAGGTAAAAATCCACCTCTTCCTGGGTTTGGTGTAAGTGTCTTTCAAAAGATAAGACACACCTAAAACATGAGTCAATTCCCTACATGCTGTTAGTCTCATGTATGCAATAGTAGAAGGCCACTTCTCTGTGATAACTGGAAAGAAATAGATTTTTTTTTATCACCTTTGCTCACTGTGAGTAGTACCTTACTCACCATATCACCATCCGTTCAGATCAGTTAGGCTATTTGTGGAGTACAGCATTATTCGTTGTGTGGGAGATTATCAGAGATAATTTCTCTTGTGCTAGAATGTTTCCAATGGGATCACCTCATTTATTCAGGGAACATTTGTAAAAAGGACTGCCTTCTGTAAATGGATTGTGATTTCAATGGAGCAGTGTCCAGTTGTGGCAGCTTAGGAACCACAGCTCTGCTTTTAACTTATGTGCATGGCCAAAGGCTGTCCTGGAAAAGAAACCTGTGTGGATTTGATGGTGCACTGTGGTTTCAAGGGAGCCCTGATGGTTTGTGAAAATATTGGCATATTCATCCTGACACTTTTTTCTGCTTTTGCAGAAAGGCTGTACCTACCTTGCATTCAATGAAGGATTAAAAAAATGGCACCTGCCAATCTGGCTCTCTGATACCTGATGCGCCACTCTTTGGAAGAAGCTCCATTTATAATTATTGTTTTATTTGCTTTGATGAAGATGCCTGGATCTTTTACCTCCTGCAGTGTTTGATTAAGCTGAGTTGTCTGATCAAGAAAATTTTCTTCTGTTTTAATAAAAGTCAACTCAGTGCACAGAACTGGTGAGATGCCAAGATGATGTGTTTTTCTGAAGCCAGAGCTCTGTTTTGTGTGAATGTCATGTAAGGACTGTGAGGTGAGTTGAGGGAAGAAGAGGGAGGCCCTTTTCTCACTAGCAGTCATTTCATTTAAGACCAGATACTGCTCTTCAGTGCCTTGCTGTAGCTCGCTTGACTCAGGATCAAAGAGGAGCTTTTGCCAGCTGAGTGACTGGAAGTGGTCTCAGACGGAGAACACAGTATTAACAGCAACCTACCCTTTGAACGAGCAGAAATTTAGCTATTGTTCCCTTTAGGGAGAATGAACACCTAGTGCTTTTCACAGTTCTGATATATTTAATTTTTGTAATGTAATGCCTGTGAAATGAATGCAAAAATATTTCACTTATAGCCTGTGCAGTACAATATGGAGCAGTCAAGAGTTTGTGGTCAAATCCTCAGTCACGCCAAGTAGCTTCATTGTAGTGGCCCTCTAGAAAGGTGTGGGAAACCACATGTTCACTTTTGCTTCACTTCCTTTGCAGTGATCGTGACTGGGTCCAGCCTGGATGCAGAGCGTCTTGCAGGCCATCAGAAGGTGCCTGCAGTTCCTTCATGTCTCAGTAGTGCTTGTCGATCTAGAGAAGTGCATGATAGGGGAATTTCCTGTTTTAGTTTCCTGGAGGAATCTACCAATTCACATTAAACTCTGGTGAAGGATAAATTTTCACAGTCTTGATTGATTTTATTTTTTTTTTTTCCTGGTTTGATTTTATCACTTCAAAGGTACTTCTAATGCTTGTTTGTAAGCTTAACTATGCCTCTCAGCACACCATAAACTAATCTGCACTATTATCTTCCTCATTAAATTGCAAGGATCTTTTCTGTTTATAAGCAGAAAATTTTGATAAGGAAGAGTCAAGAGGCAATATTGGAATATTCTGATCCTTTTTATGCATGAAACTCTAGCACTAAACATTCTCAGTCTTCAGCTTTCTCTTTTGTTATAGGTAATGTATCTACATAGATAACCTTTTTTTCCTGTGAATGTTTTTTTTTTTTTTTGTATAAATTTTCCATTCATTGTCCATTAATATCACTTGGCACAAAGATAGGCTAATTGCATGGGCAGGCACAGGGATATAAATCTTTGCCAGTGACAGTGTCTTGAAACAGCAATCAGTTAAGATGTCATCACTGCAGTGTAATATTGTGGGTAGATTTTGCTGCCTTTCTGTGACAATATGAATATGGTATTGAATCCATACATGTGTGTATGCATAGATATGTATTGAGGTGTGCGTACATATGCATGTCCAGCTTCATCCACATTGTAACACCTCTGTTGTGCTGTGTCAGCTGTTGCCCAGTGTGCTGACGTGGGACACAAAGGCCTCGACCATGAGGAGTGTGACGGTGTGAGCCCAACTGGTCCTGCCTGCAGATCTGGGTTGACTGAGCGCAGACAGCACTGAACGCGTTTCAGCCCTGTTCACTGGTGCATTTGCAGGTTTGGCTTTCCCCAAGCACTGCCTCAGTGCCGTGGTCCTGCAAAGCAGCGATGGTCATGCTCTAGTCCCGAGCTTGTAACGTGGATGTGGGACTTCAAGGCCATGCTTAGCTATCCCAGGCCCTTTTAACATCCCTGGAAATCCTGACCTGGGGTTCACCAGCTGTGAACTCAAGAATTGAAGCCAGATTTCAAGGGATTAAATATACACTTGGCTTGTTTTATTTCTTGATCGATTTCCACCAGCAGGTCCCAGGTATAGCCCCCTTCTTGCCTGTCCCCATAGGGAAGCACTTTGCTTGCACTGTTTCTCCTGTTGTTAGGCCCTAAGCTGATTAGTAGCAGTCCGTGAACTCATTCCGCTTGGAAAAGCCATAAAATGCCAGACCAGGAGCAGGAGGCATGAGGACTGCACAGGTCTTGTCTTCCACTTCTTATTGTCACCTGCTGATCAATGCAGGGAGCTGCAGAGAAAGGGCATTTGTGTTGCCCTTCCTCCACTGCCTTGTTCCAGCTATGGGATCAGAGCTTACAATCTGTTTTTGAAATCACTGGTGGATTCAGTCTGCTTAATACAAGAAAAAAATACTCCAGAAGCCAAGCCTGGCTCAGATGTAAGTGTCAGTCCTGGTTCCCTGTCCTCTTGAGCTGATCGCCCCGTCTTGCACATGCTGCCACTGGGCCACCGATAGGACAAGTCTGGGGACTTGGCAGCAGGAAATCTCCGGGTCACTGATGGCACAGCTACAGAAAAGGATTTTCTTGACAGATGAGACTATAAGAGGAGTGGTTTCAGAGAAAAATTCCTTTGGCAAACACGTTACGTTGCCATTTTAAACATGACATGTTCTGTCAGAAACACTTCTGAGCATTCTTGCTTTAGATTTAGAAACATGCCCTTCAATGCAGAGAGCAGACTTGGGGCTGGATGGAGGACTTGCCTTTGGGCATCCACCTTTTCGAAGGAAAGGCTGTTTTTTTAAATCACAGGGTTCAAGCCCAACTGTCTTCACCCTGTCAGCATTAGCTGCCACATGTCATACTCCTGAACCTCTGGCACGTACAGCACTCTCCTGGCTGGAGTGCAGGGACTGGCGGTTCTCTCGGGTTGCGAGTCATTCCCTCCTTGCTGTGCAGCTGCTCTGCTTAACATTTTAAGAGCACAGTTTAAAACCTGAAGCCAATGAAACACATGATACCCAACTATCTGTAGCATGAAATGGTGTGTTAGCTCTTCAAAGACAGCCTGGAGCCTCATGGTTGTCCTCTCCAACAGATTATGCTGTCTGCTAAACAGAAAAAGACATTGTGTAAATAGCCTCACTTGCATCAAAGTCAGTTCACCAGCTGTGGATCTGGCTCCACATGTCTGGTATGTTCTTTACCAGCTGAGATAATGGTATTTAAAGTGACCTTTACTGAGGTTTTTGACTCTCTTGTTACAGTTTCTCACTGCATCTGGCTCTGCTGTTGGCTTTCTTACCATTCCTATAACATCTTTTTCTTTCCGGGAGCTGTTTTAAAAGCACAACCTTGTAGATCTGAAAGCATTAAAGCAAAAAAGTTCATGAACAGGGAGCAGAACAGTTTGTTTCTGACTCTGGTTGCTTATAGCTGGATTCAAAGAAGCCGACACATCAGTCATCTCAGATACAGTCCCATTCATTTTAAGATACAATCCACAATGTTTGTCTGTGTAAAAGGCCATAATGAAAGCAAGAGTGTTGGAAGAAGTAAGGTTGTTTATTTTTTATGGGTGTTCCTTCCTTCCTAGTTTAGTGAAACACTGTATCTTTATGTAGCTCTGAATAATAAATACATCTTTAAGCAGTTACAGTTGATGCAAATTAAGCCTAATGGGCAGTTTAATTTGTGTGCCCAATACATTCAACTAGTCAGCACTGTCTGTGCTGAAAAAACTGACGGTTGAACAAGTTATTGATGTAGTATGAAGTATGTGGTTTTTATTGTGTAAAGTAGTATCCAAGTCATGTTAGGAGGCATCAAAATCACTTCAGTCTCCCAAGTTCTCTGATACAAAACTACAAGCATCTGAACATTTGAAAGCTGAGCTTCTGAAGGTTTGGATACATTTGTCTTTTGCTGGAATTTGTTAAATTTGAATAAATCTTACCAAGAAGAGCCTTTTTTTGTGCAGTTTCATCCTCAGTGGCCCCGTTTCTTATCAGAAGTCCTCTGTGGTATGCTACTATAAAGAAGTACTTAGAACAAAATGCGTTGGCACCAAGCACTGTGTGAATCTGAAAATGGACCAAAGCTGTGGATGCAGTTATGATTTTTGCAAATGAGTGATCGGATTGGAACAAAACCGTTCCAAAGGTTGGGAGATGTACTGTTTCATGGAAGCAGGCTGACACTGCTGAGAAGGCAAGGTCACAATTTAATAAACAGCACTTTTTCATTCTCCCTTCTTAATTGCAGAAGTCAGTCAGAGTTCAGCTCCTGCATAATAGGCAACAAGGAAAAACAATTTCTTCGTCCCTTTTGCTGGCTTTTTCTCACAGTATGTGTAAAACTAAGGGGTGATCTTTTTCCTACCTGTTTCAGTAACTAAAGTTACAACAAACAATTCAGGATTGCGCATAATAATGATAGCTCAGCGTGTTTAGAAAGCTTACTTTGCCCTGTAGCGGCCCACACATGTTTCACCGTATGGAGTTTTTCAGTCTAAACCTCCTTTAGTGCTCTATAGCTGCCGGGAGCAAAGGAGGCCACTTGGGTGGGTGGGCAGCACCCTTGTCCTGCCTTCACTCTGCCCTGGGGAGCAGTGGGTTCTGAAATGGGTTCCAGTAGCCTCTGCCCTGATTTTCAACAGAATGAGCACCTCGTTTAGTGACCCATTTGCCCGTGGTTCACTGAACTCGCCCAGCCATGGCCATTTTACTCTGGTTCTCAAGCCGGCAGCTCTTGGGGCTGCCAGTCCTCCTTGTCTCTTTCCTGCTGGCAGTAGCTGGACTTTTGCCCATCTACGTTTCCCCTGTTTGCCCCTGATGTGGGGCTGATCTTTGTAGGGCTCTGACAGCACAGTCCTGCTCACTGTGAATTAACCCTGCTGCTGTAATTCCTGGAGACCGGGATGGGTGCTGCAGAGGTTTCTGTACGTGTGTGAGTCTTGCAGGATCCATCACTGGGCTCTTGGTACCTTCCAGCTTGGCTAAAGAGCTTTGCCGGTTTTTGTGGGCATGAAACTGCATTTTGGTTTATAGTTCTGTGGTGTCTTTTACTTTTGAAAGACAAATTCCCTCCTATTCTTTTCTTCTTCCCGTAGTTTTGTAGTCTGCCTTCGAGAAAGACTTCTCCTTGCAGCTTTTGTTTATTAAACTGAGGGGAAAAAAACAACCCTCCAAAACCAAAGCACTGTCATTTATAGGCAGCATGGCAGTGATTCAGGCTAACTGGGTGGCAAGCACAAATCCTTTCTTGAGAGTATCGTGTTATTTGGGAATATTGTTACAATAGCACATGTTTCACAGAGCGGTATTTCCTCAGTGTCCTGGCCCTGGAAAACCTCCTGTTACTGGACACTCACCAAGTTGTTAATGGAGAGTTTGGAAGCAGCCATCAGATGTGGCAAGATTTATAAACACACATCAGCTATCTTCTTGCTCCTTCCTGGATCACGGGACCTAATCACATATTTGGAAGAATGTTTCCATTTCCTCCTAAACTAGGGCTCAAAGGCCCAAACTTACCCGTACATTCTAGCAGGCTTATTTCTCATAGCTGTGTTCCCAGAAGAAGGCACAGAGAATGTAAAAAAGGTATTTCCAAGATTAGCCTGTTAGCCAGAAACATCCTGGGAAGAGTAATTTGCCTAGAGGCATGGCTGATGAACATATTCTTGCTGTTCTTAGTTCTCCCACATTGCTGCCATTTGAGGCTTCCCTATTATTTTCTAATAGCTTTTATTTTCAGATGCTTTTCTGGCTATCTCTCCTTGCATGGCTGACTTCTGGGGTCCTGGTTTATTTGAACTGCAAGAAATACTGGCTGTAATTCTTTCATTCTCCCTTTTTGTAAAAAAAAGTATCTTCAAGTATCTGTCTGTGAATCTCCAAGATGGTACCTCTCTAATCTGATCCTTTCATTGCTGCTAGTTCATAACGCCTTGCATTTTCTCACTTTTCTACCTTGTTACTACACTATTTTACTGCTTAGGTACAGTGGAGCCCCTGTGAAGGCAGGAAGATTCGACTCTTCTCAAAGTCAGCTCTGTAGCGACATAGCAAAGCGTCACATGCATTGGTGGTGGTGGTGACAGGGAAATTCCTGCATTGTATAATAGACATTAATACTACAAATCAGCCAAGTTCTGAATTTGTATTCTTTCAGGGGACTGCATTCACAGAAAAGCCCGCAGTCACCTTTTCAGACCTGGTTATGGGATCGGTGCTGTTGCTAATTCTATTATGCCTCAGGAACAAGAGAGCTGTGATTTAGAAAGGTTACTTTCTTTACATGAGCTAACTTGATGACAGCAGCAGCATTGCTGGTGAAAAGCAGCACCCCATCAAAGCTGTACTTTGCATAAAGCAGCCAGCATGCCTCAGTACTGTCAATAACCCACTTCCTGTGGCCCTATTAATTTGCAGCCAGAAAAAGGGTGATATTTAGGCAAAAGACGCTCTTTAGCATGTAGGACTGTTAGCATAAGAAAGGAGGCTTGGCGTATCTCCAGCTGGCTCCCTCTGACCCAGGGCTTCCTCAAAAGCGAAGCTGTGAGGGTTTCGGTGCGAGAGTGCAGACCCTTCCTGGAGGAGCTCCTTCTCCCAGCCGGGGCTTGGGGCAGCTGGGAGCACCTGGCAGCGTGGTGCTGTGCTGCCATGTCTGCACGCCCATTTCCTTGTCACCGGTGTAAATCAGGAGTGACTTCAGTGAAGCCACAGAAGCAGGCTGTTATCACACACAACTGAGAGAAATAGGACTAAAAGAGAGAATTGGGATAAATTATACTTTTTTTGTTAAGTGCCGTTACTGCTGAAGTTCTTATCCGAACTTTATTTCATTTCTATGACCTCTTTTTTATACCTGTAGTTGTCTTGCTGTATCTGAATGTCAAATAAAAACTGTGGTAGACACTTTAAATATAGGAGAGGCTTGAGATAAGTGTATGGAATTGGGGAAATAGCAGGAGACTCGTTTGGCCGCTGTATTGATAAAGCCACTAGCACAACCTGTAGAATTGTCTTAAACCATAGCAGTAAAAGATGTATTTTCTGGAAAACTGAAATGGTAGTTTCTTTTCTTTTTTGGGGGGAGCTGGTTAAGACTTGACCCCGTTTACAGAGCATCTTGGAAGCAGTTTAAGAAAAAAGATTAATTCATTATATTTGTTTAAAAAAAAATAGCTTTAGTTTGAAAATAGCATAAGAAGGCGCAGCATGAAAGATATTGTAAGAATAATTGAGAACAGGAATTTAGAATGAAAAGTTTTTTCTTTATCAAAATTCTGGATATGAAATGGTTTAGTCTGCTCCTTACTAGAAACCAAGAGCTAGGCTATGTCATTCCAAAATGTGCAGTTGGAAGCTGGAAGCAGTGAGAAAGCATGGCCAAGTGTACACCAGAAAGCAATTCTTCCTCTGTCTCCTCTTCATATTGCTTAATGAAAAAGCAGCACTGTACAGCCCGGCATGTTTCTTTTGTGTCAATACGAGTGTGTTTGCACTCTATGACCACAAGAAAATGCAAAACCCAAACCTCTTTCACCTCAATGATATTTCAAAAGGATTCTGGGTCTAAAATGAAAAAGAAAAATAAGTTGTTTCTGGTTTGTTTGTTTGCTTTGGTTTGTTTTTTCTAGAGCTACAAATACACCATGGAAACTGTACAATCAGGAGAAGGCCCGGTAGGCTCATTTGTGCTCTCCTTGCCAGAGCCGCTGGAGAAGACCTCATGGCATCTCTACCCTGGGATGGCATTGGGATGGCCAAAGGCTCCTGGGGCTGGAGGGCTGAGCGGGGAAGTAGGGAGTCTCCCCCAGTAATGCCTGCGTCCCACTGCCTGGTCAGAAGAGGGTTAAGGGCTGCTCTGCTCCATAATTCAGAGGAATTTGAAGGAAAAAGGTGTGCCTTTTTTT
The DNA here is from genome assembly GCF_963924245.1 of Chroicocephalus ridibundus. NCBI lineage: Eukaryota > Metazoa > Chordata > Aves > Charadriiformes > Laridae > Chroicocephalus > Chroicocephalus ridibundus. The sequence goes on from NC_086287.1 coordinate 17,362,126, forward strand.
CCAGGAAATCAGAAGACACAAAGGGAGATGCCTTTGGGCCTTTGCTACTTCAGTCATAGGAAGAAGCTGTGTTTTACGTTACTCTGGCATTGTCTTTGGCTGAGTAAGTCATGCCCAGAGGAAAAGGGCCAATGTAGACTTTGAGGCGGGACCGTGCTGAGATTTTCCTACACCAGTTAACAAGCTCTTCCCGATTTGTAATGTCTTCGAAGGCAGCTTCACTACTGGACCATGAGCTGCTGTGTGGGAGCTGAACTTCCTTGCATAATTCAGGCCCCAGCTCAGTTTTTTTCTAGTTCTAAATTGATCAGGCCAGTGATTTGTTGCAAGCAACAGAATTTATAGGGATTTTAGGTGTGGGAGTCTGCTCTAAGATCTGGTTTTACATTCTTAATTTAGCGGCGTAAAGCTGCACATGCCCTTCTTCTAACAAACAGCATTTAGTAGTGGTTATTTGACTGGGGTTTGGTTGTGGGTTTTTTGATGATCAAGATATTTTGCCTGCTTTTTAGGAAGACAAAGAGTCCAGCCAAACTTGTAAAGACAATCACCTGGTTTAAGCTCGGGGACCCAGACATGCTTTTCCAAGTACAGGAAGGAAACTGTTGCTTGGCAAAAATGGAGCACAAACAAAGAAAGAAACAGTGGGAATGTGATTACCAGGCACATGGAAAACAACTTTCAAGCAAGTCTCTTTAAGACGAAGAAGGTTAAGACTGATCCTGTCTGCACTGGCCCCAAGCAAGTCACCACTGACCCAACTCCAGCTGAGCGGTACGAGCTACCAAGAAAGCAACCACATACCAGTTTGCAGAAATGAGTTTTGTTATGGTGTTAATGCTGAACTAGGCTGTGTAAGAAAGAGGCAGGACACCTTGGAAGGGCAGTATAATGCCTTCCTTCTGGGAAGAAATTTGAGAATTTCCTCTTGGTGTGGCTGAGGTGGCAGAGGTAGATGTGCCATTGCTCACAATTCATCAGCAGTTCCCCTCTCCAGAGTTTCACGTCCTACATGGGGCTAGCGACTCTCATAGCTGCGAAGGGCAAACCACACTCCAAAACTATTTGTGGGGAGCCTCCAGGTTGCTGTGACATTTGGTGGTTCAATACAGAGAAGGGGATGCTTAGAGCTGCCTCTGCATCTACCCATTCAAAAATTCCCCACCCTCTCTCGGAGGCGACCGTCTGCGACACTGTTGGATTTGCTGGCGTTGCTGCAAATGCCAAACAGCCTCAGCAAGTGCTGAAAGACTGACTTAACTTTGCAGCACTGGGCAATGAAAATGGGGGAATTACGAACCAAAGGAAACATAGGGCTGGAAGGGACACACACAGACCATGAAATCTTTTTCCTGGACAGAACTGTTTCTGGCAGCTCCTTGTCTCTTGTGCCCTCGAAAAGCCCCTGTGCCTTCACAGCTAGAATGGCCTCAGGGTGTTGGTCCCAGCCAGGAGTCTGCCTGCATCACCTCGATGGAGACCACAGACCCCTTGCAGTGCCAGTTGCTTGTGACTTTTTCCCTTCACATTCATCCCAGTTTTTTCTTTCGGCTTGTAACACTCAACCACAGAGGCTTCCCTTAATAACTGTCAGAAAGCGAGAGAAAAACTCTTGTCTGAACACTAGCTCCCAGACCCCAAACCCACTGGGTGGATTTACTGTGCCCCCTGCCCAAATCAACTCTGGTACATGCAATAAAAAAAAAATTATTTTCCACTCTTTGTGTCACATACTGACAGAATTTACTGCAGGATTTTTCTGCCCACTTATATGAGGCTGGACTCATTTCTGTGCACAATGTGCACCCTGTGTAGCTCCCTCCCTGCTTGGTTACCCCAGGACACATAGGCAGTGTCTCTGGGCGCCCTGGTTCTCCCAGACCCTTGTGGGAGAGGGGATGCGGACCCCTGGCCTCAGCATCGCTCCTTTCACGGGGCCCTGACAGGGTGTATCACTTCCTCTCCAGGCGGTGGTGTTAGGATCCCGGCGGTGTTCGTGCTGGCTGGCACATGAGCATTGCCTCCCAGGACAATTTCAACAGTTTCCTGCAGCGACAGTGTCTCCGATAGCTGAAATTTCTGATCTAATAAAAGATCTTCGTGTCTCAGCAAGACGCTGTGGCTTCAGCAAACTATGTACTGTCAAGTGTAGAAGGTGGTGTTTATGCATACATTTTTAATCCTTGCTTGCCCAGTACTGTGTAAGGTGTAAAATATCTTGGAAATGCTGGCTTCTTATTGTTACTATTATCACCGTCATCTTAATTTTCCATCATTTTGAATATCAGTTATTCATGAGAAATCAGTGCAACAAGTGGGAGTTCTTCCAAACCTTTTTAGTTTATATTGTTTTCAGTCACATCATGCCAGATGTCTTGGAGGAGTCTGATCTGACACAAACCCAGAGAAGTCATAGTAAAACTGTATACAAAAAGACACAGGCTGAAACACTGCAGCTGGTGACACCAGCACATATCAATGTTATTTGCAAAACTCTTCCTTCACTCTGAGAGCACGTGAGGGCAAGGGAAGAGCCCATGCTGCAGAGAACAGCAGCAAGACAAATAGCCTTGGGAGCAAGCTTTGGCTGAGGTGTGTGTTTTGTGCTTATCGCTTAATTTAGCAATATCGGGAAAACCCACGAAGGAAAAGCATTTGGATATTTTCCAGATGCAGAATGATGCAGGAAGAAGCAGGGCTGTAATTAAGCATGCTTGCCTACTAAAATATGTGTACAATCGCTACGGGATACTGTAGCTAGCAACATCTATGGGACTATTTTCAAAGCTGAAGCTGTAATACTGTGCTAGCGTGCCTAGCGTCTGCGCCTGTGCTTGGCAAACCTGCCTCCGCATGGCAGGTTTAGGTTCTGTGCAGCTTAGGGAATGATGCTTCTACTATGCTCAGCTGCATCAGCCGAGAAATCTTTGTCAAACTTGGGTGTATCTGAGCCCTGTGCAGAATCACTGGGTAATTTCCACCACCAGCAGCCCACTGTTGCAAGGATTTACTTTATTCCGTACAGATTAATTACAGAAGAGAGTCAACTGTTTGGTTTTTTTTTCTGATTGTACAGTGATTCTGTGTGCCAAGAAGCCACTTGGCACAAGAAGCCAAAGATTTAGTGAATCTCTTTTTAGCGAGAGATTATGTGTGACAGGGATAGAGTCTGTCACAGAGTTTCAGATTAAATATTGCTTGTGCACTTTGATAAGTGGCTGCAACTGGCTCTAATTTTCTTAGTGCTGCACATCTGCTTTGATCAGGAATGAAACTGTTAACAGTGCTGACAATTAAATTATTGTTGATGGGCATTGCAGTTTGAACTTCCCCTGACAAACAGTGGCAGATCACACCCATCACCGCTATTGTTTCAGGCTTTCTTTGGACATATTGCTGGGTTGAATCACACTGCACTTCTTTTCAGGATTTTCTTCCACAGTCACCGTGGTTAGAGAGTCGCTCTGATTTTCCGAGCGAGAGCTGGGATCGTAGACAGCGTGCTGGCAGCATGTGGGAGGTGTGTTTCATTGCCATGTGCCCCTGGAGCACAGGCTTTGTGTGCGGGTGTCTTCTCTGGGTCTTGTGCTGATCTGCAGCTTGGAGGAGTGTAGCATCCAGGAGGGGACCAGAAAGCCTTTGTGCCCGTAGCAGGCAGCGAGGATCTGGGGTAGGGACGGCAGCTCGGAATGCAGGTGTCGCATGGGAGAGGAGAGTGATTGGCATCTGAGACAGCGAGCACTGTGGTGAGTGTCCTTTCCTCCTCCTTCCCCAAGACTGATCCCAGCCTTCCTACTTTCCTATAGCTCTTTAAAGCTTTATTTCATTCAGTCTCTCCCTTTTTTACCTGCCCTCCTCTTCTCCCCTCATCTCTCATTCTCCTTTTGGTCTCCCCTTCTTTCTATGTTTCTGTCCCCCTGCCTCTGAGGCTGGACACAGTCTCATGCAAATGTAGTGGGTTCTTTGAACATTTGTAGCCTTATGCTTTGGGAACTGTTGACTGACAGGAATTGTCTATAATGGATTTAGAAGTACCTGAACACCCTATTTGCATTTCTGCCTGTCTGCTCAGAAACACAGGCATTCAGCTCCCTTGAGGCTTGAATTCTGCTAGAAGCGGCTGTGGCAGTGGCATCCTGTGATTTCCTTCATCAGTTGAAATTTTCAGGAGTTTGGTCTGATATAATGAAGTTGGCCATTTTACTGCCCTTTGCTGCTGAACAACTTGGGTAACTTCTCACCTACCTAAAGGGATGGAGTTCCCTAGACAGGCTTTATTAGTGAGAGCCCACATGAAAGTGTGCCAAGTGTGGCTCTTCCTTATGTTGTTGTTGTTATTCAGCGGTCTGTATTGATTTGTGGTATATTTTATTCAGCTAAAATCCTGATCAGCCCAAGTCTGCTCTGTGTCTAGATTGCTTGTAGAATTAGGAGTTTTAGTAGCAATTTCAAGATCAGGAGCAAATCCTCTACAAAATTAGGTTTTGCCTATGTAAATAAGTTGCACTACTTTTAACTACCATTCTGTAACATTGATCTAACCCTCCCCTAGTGCAAATTCAGGTATGCCAGTATGAACATGCTTATACCAGTGTAGCTTGTTCCCCTGTGGGAAAGGAGAACAAGCTGTTCCAGTATAGAGCACTTTTATTTGGCTCTGACTACATCCACACTTTTGTTGTATTGGCAAAAATAAACCAGCAAATAGTACTTGTAATTTAACATGGGTGAACTGGTACAAAATTATGTATAGAACAAGTCTTGGTCTGCAGACTGCCTCAATAACTCCTTGACAAGCCAGTGTTTAATATGCCGTGTATTTATAATTTTGTGTTTGTGACTGGAGGTACAGTGGAAAGACTTAGTGTTACTGTTGTTATGTATTCACAATTAAGAAACTAAGAAGTGGTCAGTGTGTTGGCTATAAAGTCATGGCTGTGAGTCATGTGAGTCATGGCTCTGTTTTATTTTTAAATTAAGTACGTAAGACTTTATTCACTTTCATACTGGTTGCTGACCTTTGTTTTTATTTGCAGCATATTGGCATGTAAGAGGGCTGTGGCAGAGATGCATATTCCAGTAATGTTTACTTGGAAGTGCCTTTGAGCTGGCAGGGAAATACAGAGGTGTTCTAGCAACATTGAAAATCTGGGTCCTGAAAAGCCACTTGTGCCAGTGCAAAGTGAGTGCCTGGTGGCTGTGAAATACTTGGCATTCGTATCTGTGGCCATCTACTTCAGTAATTGGCAGGGCACGGCAGCCTGGAGATCAATGGGCAACAGGTACAGAGAGAAACTTTAAAAAATTCCGATCATACACTATAATCCCAAATATCATGGTTTATTGACTTTTTCCCAGTACTGCTGCTAATCTAGATGATGGGTATGTGCCTTGTAGTGAGAGCCATGTAGGAAAGACCCTTAGTGTTTGCAGGCAAAAGAGAAATCTATTTAAGCACTTCCTACTCAGAGTAATTGGGGGAAAGCAGTGCCACCACCAGGCTAGGGGCTTCTGGGGAGGAACTGCCTTAATTGCACATGACTGACAGGCATCTGGAAACATGGGACCAAACTAAAACGTCTTGGTTTTCTTCTACCACAGAGTAAATAAACCCATATGACCCTTTTCTTCTGCAAGATAAGAGGTTATTTTAAGGCAGGTGGTCGTGAAGTGAAGGAGTCTGTGGGGAGGAGAAGCCGATGCTGTTAGGGGACTGCAAAGCTTTGCTGGGAGGAGCATGCTTTATTGTGCTGCTTGTTGGCACAGTTACCTTGCCAGGCTGTTGAGGGAAATAAATGTTCACAGAACCTAATAGTTTCCTCCTGTGACTTAGTGTCACCTCCATCTCATTTAATTCCCACCTTTGCTTATTGTGAGTGCCATTTCAGTGCTGCGTTTCTTGGCTTCATTATGTCCAGACTGAGCGCTGCTTTGGAAACAGGTTTCCGACCTGCAAGTAGCTTGTTTTGTAGAGCAAGGAGGAAAACTTTGCTGGTTTTTTCCACAAGCTCATTGACTCCTGTGACTCCGACAATGGTGGCTGAAGTCGCTCCCCTGAGCGAGCTGGGGCTCTTGCCTGTGGCAGGGGCTGCGGTTGGGTGCTGCTGGGGCTGTTGGGGTGGCACGGGCAGGCAGCAGTCGGTAGAACTGGCATACGTTCGTCAAGAGCAAGCAGCTGACCTCGGACAAATCTGCAGTTGGGCTGTAACCCAGCCTAGCATCCAGCTCGCCCTGGTCTTTGCTGCTTCTTTCTAGGAGAAAAGTGATCTGTGGCAGTCGTTTTGCTGGTTTAGATTACTTTTCTCCCTGGGCTGACTCATGCCTGCTCTGTTTGCATCGGGTGGGAGCTACAGGCTGTCAACAGCTGATCTTTATCCTTAAAGGGTCCAGCAACATTGGCAGCCATGGAAGGAGAGGCAGAGGCATCAGACAGGTCCTTGCCTGCAGTTCTTGGTAGTGAGGCTTGCAATCAGGACAGTTTATGTGAGATCAACAGACAGAAGCAGTATCAGCTCAGCCCCGCTCCCACAGGAATCCGCAGAATCCATTGGTGAGCGGTGTTGAAAAGCTCCTTTTTATGGTCTCGTCACCTCCACTTTTAACCTGATATGAAAATGTTCATTATAAAATACCCTGTCATCCTTACAGCAATTGCATCACTGATGTCTGTGGTGGTGCGTTGTGAGCTGCACAGGAGAGAAGTCATTAATATCTGTATTTATACATTTCCCTAAAGATGAAGAGATGACTGCAGCAGAAGATTAATTTTGCTGGGAAAGACACTGAATGAGCTGACCTGATCAAGGGGAAGACTTTAAAATGTTAGGCTCTTTAGTTTTCCCTGCCTCACTCAGACAGTAGCTGGTGTGATCTGTTGCTCTTCAGCAAATATATTTGGGTCCAAGCACTGCTTGAAATGGTTAGAAACCCAATATGCTTTTTTAGGCGGGGCAATTATTTATTACATGTTTGTACAGCTCCTAACACTTTTGGTTACTGTGCCAACTGATTGCTAATGGTTGGGCAATAGTATTTATTACTGGCAGCTGGTAAAAACAGTCTGTGTTTATGCCCTGTAGGGGAATTTGGTATGTACACACAGCCAGGGGATGTTAAAGGTTTTGTACCTTTCAGAGGCACCACGAAGTCTGTACAGACCATCTAGCCTTCTGCCATTTTAAGTGCTTCCTTACTTCATTTCAGAGATATTTGTTTATTCCTTCCCTTGTTACCCTCCCAAACCTTTCAAATCTTTTCCATCTGGGCTCTTGTGTTTATAAACTCGTCTGTGTTTGGAGCTTGTAGGCAGCAACCACTTTGAAGCCTACTTTTGTAATACAGACCAAGCAGTTGCCAGAAAGCACCATGGGCTCTCATTCTCCTCCGCCGCCTCCTGACGGCATTGCAGGTCTCTCTGAGATTGCCTCTCTTCTACCTGTAGGATGCCCATCCCTGTGCTCGCTGCTGTAAGTCACCATCACCCTGGTAAGGGGGCCACAAAACTTCCCTGATTTACACAGCCTGGGGATCTGACGCAGCACGGTTGCTATTGAAATATTTTCATTTGTCTTGGTTTGTTTCTCTTGAAAAGTCATAGTGCAGCAGCTCTAACTCCTGTTTTGTAAGACCCACACAGCTGAAGGCTATCACTTTTTTTCTGATATGGAAAAGATGAGCTGGTCAGCCCTGAGCGGGGCTGAAGTCCAGCCTCATAAAATCTGTCTGTCACCTTTTAGCCATTCTCCTCGCTGCTTCCTTTTCGAAGCAGAGATAATGGGAGTGTTTCCTGCTAACTCCTGTCTCTCTGTGATAAATTGCTGTGGTCTGTATTGGAAAGCATTGTCTGGCTGCTCTTAGCGCTGCGATAAAGAAAATGCTGTGAATCGGCTGCATTGTGTTTGGCTTCCTTTCAGCCAGGGCCAGTCTGGACGCTGAGGACCTGATCTTCCTTCTATGCCAGGCCTCAGCTCATGTTTGTGTGGGAAGCTGGGATTTTTGTTTGTTTGTTTAAAGCCACCTTTACACTTCAAACATGGAGTTGTTGAAGGTCAGTGTGATCCATAAATCTATAGATGGGGGTCTGCAGGTGCCCCTTGTTCTCCATATCCTTCCTTTGCACTCTCCTCCATCCAGGCAGGAGTGCTTTTGACCCCCGCTTTGTATTTCCAGTTGTCAGTGCTTGTAGCAAGGAGAGTTTGTAGCGAAGCAGTACTGTTTTGTTTCACTTTGGGTTTTTTGCTTGGATCTTTCCATTCAGTGACAAAAAAGCCGGTGTCAGTATAGGTTAGCTTTAAAGTGATGAGAAGAGTCCTCTTTCTGAATTCCATGGCTTTCGGATTTGCTGTCTTTTGTCAAGAGCTGTACTGTGAGGTTTGCTGCCCACAAGATCGGGAGCTGGGTCCTGCCTTGGCTTGCACTTGCATCAGCAAAGAGGAATTTCACTGTCACCATCGGTACTATTTCAGTATAAAAGCAATATGAGAGAAAGGTGACTCAGGTCTTTGGTATCAGGTGTTTCTAACTAATTACCACTGAAATGTATTAGATGGTCTTAAAAAGGAAGCTTGCAATCGCAACAAAGCACTTTTAAGTCACTTGGGGACCTTTCTTTTTCATTGAAATGAATTCAGAGGCAAAACACACACTCCATCATAACTGCTTTCTTGCTGGGATTCTCCAGGGCATTAGCTTATGGCTGATAGCTCACACAAAGAGTTTCTGTCTGGCTTATGCCCGGCACACAGAGGCATCTGGTAGTGGGACAGTTGTATAAGTACCAGAGTAGTCACAAGCAAAAACATTGAGATAGTATTATTTGAACAGGTAGGAGGAGATCAGCAAAGACAAATGCACGGTTAAATTTGTATGATGTGGGTGTGTTCTTTCACCTGCATGCCTAAAGCTCAGTCAAAGGAAAGCGCTGGTGCAAAGAGTTTATCCTGTCTGCTTGTTTTCACCAGCTAAGTCATGGATAAACTGGGAGAGAAGGAAAGAGCGAGGTAGGTCCAGAAAGGTTTTCAGCTCGAGAAGTGAGGCTGAGAGTGGGCTTCATTGTGCGTGCTGCATCAGCCTGTGCACGGTTTGAGTCCTTTGGGCTCATTTGGCACAGCATAAATTCCACCCTAAATGCTCTTTGTGGGTTGTCTAGTTTCCTTCCTCCCACAGAGATTTTTAATTAAAAATCTAGGACCGAAATAACTGCAGTGCCATCTTTCAACTATTGTTGAAGGAAGAGCTTGATGCTCTCGTCTCTGAGAAACAGTGAAGTTTATGTAAAAATACACAGTATCTTAATTTCCTGTAGAATTTCAGGGAGAGTGTCTGTATCAGAGGAAGTATAGGTGGATGCTAAATTTAAACCACTGTACAGCAGGTCTTGGTATAGTACCGTGCCCAAAAGCCTGAAAAGCTAAACAGGGGCATATAAGGATCTTTTCAAAAATAGATGCACTTCCTTAAAATTTATTTGGTCTTGTTTATTTAGCCCTCCTCGTGAAGGCCCCTGAGGTTTACAGAGCCCATTTGAATCTGACAAGAAGTTGAGCAGAAAATTCAGCATGATTGGAACACCGTGCCATGGGCTGTGGTCATTTCTCCATCACTTAGTTGTTCTTCATAAGCAGATGAGCCAAGTTGGCTATAATTTAGTGGGCTTGGCATCAAAGACATCGGGTGGAAATATAGTTGGTGCTTATACAGGAGGTGAAGGTAGAAATACACTTGTCTAAAATTCTTGGCATTTAGAATTGTCCATTTCATTCTTTGTGAGCACATGTTTGGGAGGGTGGATGCTCGTGACATCAATAATCTGGAACTGATTCTGGGACATCTTTGTGAAATTGAACAGCCCTTGTTTTCTCGCTAAATTGACTTGTAAACATCCTTTCCTACCATTACCCTTGCCTTACTGCCGTGTTGAAAAGTTCCCTTTTGAGCCCGAGTCTGAAAATGCCTCAACGGGACTTGATATGTAAGTCTGGTTTTGTTTTACTTTGTTACAAGGGGGCAATATTTCACAAACAAGAGAATAATGTCAGGAGGACACTATCAGGCATGAAAACAGGTCTTAAAATTAGCTTGGTATTTCCTCATAATTGTGTGGTGGGAGTGTAGCCCCAAGGCACAATCTTTTGCAGATTTAATTATATAAAGGCAGAGGTGGATGTCATAGAAAGCCATCAGGCTTTCTATGTGAGGCTTGCAGTAGTCTGGGTTTTTTTTTAAATGTCATTAAAGCTTGAAGTAGGATCCTTCCATTAAAAGGGAATATGATCTCATTATGTGATTTAGATAGCAGTATGAGGCTGTAATGTTGCTCTTTAATATGTTCTTTTTAAAGAAAAATATCAAGGCGAGAACTGACCTTGAAGATGTGGCCTGCTTGCGAATGACGTAACTGCACACCTGTCCAAAGCGATGTCCTCTTGTCATGGCTTTAGATCTCTGAGAGCTTTAGCTAAAGCAATTAAGTGAATTTCTCATTTGTGTTTCTGTGTACCTGATACCATATTTCCCCCACCACCCTGGGCCTATCCCAAATCCTCTCATCCTGCAAAGGACCATGCTTATCGGAGCCCTCCTGTGGGGATGGCAGGTGCCATGAGGGCTCAGGCTCCTTCTTTCCAAGGCCAGTCATGGTGACTCCATCAGGGCAACCCTTACTGCAGCCTGGAGTCTATAGTCCCTAAGGTACCACTAAAAAAACTGAATTATTAAAAAGCTATTCTTTTAGGTAGTCAGCTACAATTTAAAAGGATTGTATAGGAGGTCAACAAAGGGTATTACTAACAATTAGCGTGCATAAAAACTTCAGGGCATGGGGGCTGTGGGATATCCGTTCCCCAAGTGCGCTGAGTTATGGATAATTACTGGAAAGCTCAATGTGTCAAAGGTGGACGTGGTTTACAATTATGCAACTCCTTAATACTGTTCATGGGACTCAGAGACCTGCTCCCAGAAATGCTCAGGCTTGGAGACGTGTTCACAGTGTCCCTCAAACAAAAGCTGTCACTAGTGGATGAGCTATCAATATTAATAACAGCAATATAAAGGAAGCAGAGCACTTCAAATCTACTTTTCAGGTGGACTTTTTTGAGTCATATGTCCAATCTTCTTCTTACCTAATACTATTCATATTGAAATTCATAACTGAGTGCTTATTTCCCTAACTAGCACAAAGCTTTTAACACTGTGTTTTAGTGCCTAACCTCATACTGTGTCTCTGTGCCTGAGCCTCAGACACGTGGAAGTCAAAAGGAGCGTTGCCTTTTGGCTCGGGCATGAGCTGCCAAACTGCCGCAGGCTGGCCAGGAACTGTGCCCACACTTCCAGCACAAGCAGCAGGGATTTAAGGGTCATCTGTATTGCAAGTGAGGTGTGATGGTGGCTTATTTCTGCTTACCTGAAGACAAGCTTGCTCAGTAGCAGGCATCAGCACGGATTTCAGAATGATCTGGCCATGTGGTTCTCGCCTGATTTCTCAGATGATAGTATTTGTAGCCTGCCTTGCATGCCTTACTACTGTGGCCATGCTGTTAGCCCTGCTCCAGCTAGCTAGCTCAAAGGTAATTGATGTATGTGTGCCTGAGTTGCTCTTGTAACTTAATTTTGATGTGAATATATCTCCAACAACCTCTTGAGTTCACTGACAAGAAGCAGCTGTGATAGCCACGTGAGTCCTCATGTCATCTCTACAAAACTTTAATTTAAAGAAGTATATAAATATTTCTAGATAAACAGAAATTTAGAGGCACAAATCTGGTTCCTGAATTTGTTTCAAAGTGGATCCTTACTGGAATTTCTTGGCTAGTGTGTTACGAAACTGTATCAGGAGATCAATTGTTACCTGGGATGGCACGTTTCTTCCTTTATGTTGCACATGTGCTTGGTTGCACATTGTGTTTTGGTGGGGAATCCTTGCTAATCTGAATTTTGGCTTTGTTTTCCTGCTTAAAAGAATGCAGACTAGAGATATCAGTAACAAATAATGGTAAACTTCAAATAAAAATTCAGTAAGATGGATAAGCATTCAAATGCTTGATGTATGCCTAACAGCTGTGATTTACCTTTTGGTTGCGTTCAGTTGACTATATTAGAACACGGGATTAAAGGGCTGAAGAGGATTCAAAGCAAGCACCTTACCTTCCTGCATAGATTGGTGCTTCAAGAAAATACCTTTGCCTGAGCTTTATTCAGTTGAGATGCCTTCAGAAACTGGGGCCTAAAGGAGATTATGCAAAGTATGGTTTACTGAAAATAAAGTGAGGGACTAAGAGAAAGGTTTGCAGGAAAGGTGCTCGCTCCTGTCTTTCACTGAGTGCTGGGGGCTTTCTCATCCTTCTGGTAGTGTGGGTAAAACCTTCAATTCTGCACGCACCTGCCCTTACTGGGGAAATAATTAATGTTGATGTACTGGTTGTAATTACAGCAAGTGAGGTATGTTCTCTATAGTTAGCAAGGGGAAAGACCAGTGAAATTGCTAAGTCAGGAGAAGCCCCTCAGTGCTAGTGGGAAATTTAATATGCTTTGTTAAATTAATAGCCTTCTGCATAACAATTAATTTACAGTTTAAAGGGCAGAGAAGGTGGATGTAAAAATCATTAAGCATTCATTTCAATGACCCACTCAATAGTCTTAGTCAGAAGAAATCTCTAGCATAATGTTTACAGAGTGAATTGCAAGTGTTTTAAGACAAAAAACGACGAGGATTGTGTATTTAATACTTACTGCAATACCCATTTCTAAGCTGTAAGGTTGCAGTGATCCCTTTCCCAAACACAACATGGTTTTAGTGATGGGCTGGTGTTTGCTCACAGGAGATGTTTATCCAAACTGGAGGTGATTCTGAAGATGACATTTTCCTACTTGTCAAATAAAAATATTTTGCCCTTTGTGACCCCACCTTCAAATTTCTTAGTCCCAAATTAAATAGGGCTCCCCAAAACAAATTATCTGAGATGGTTTTTTCTCAGTGTGGGCTTTCAGTGCCTGGTTTTGCCTGTAGTTGCCCTGTTTGTGGTCTTTGTACATAATGCTTACTGTAGAGACAGATTAGTTGTGAGAAGATTATGCGTGTAAATGCTAGTGTGCCTAAAGCTGCAAATGTTCTGGAGTATACAAAGGAAACATTAATCAAGACATCTTACAGAGAATTAAGGGAGGAAATAGTTTTTTCTCCCGATCACAACATAATTTTCACTGCCCGGTGCAGGAAAAGGCAGGCAGAGAAGCAGGAGGCGATAGAAGGAGGTTGTTCTTCTGTTCTCGGAGGGAGCAAGAGTAGATTGTTAGAGGTTGGCCGTGGTAGGCATCTTCCACAAGAACAGCACGAGAGAGGCAGCTTTAAGGACTCTGCAGGGCATGTGAGCTTCGAGTTAGGTTGTAGGGGTGAGCTAGCCACACTCCTGAGCTTCCTGAAGAAGCGAAGTCCTTCCTCTTGCATATAATCTTAAAGTTGTCGGTAGCTTTAGCTTTCTGTAACTTGATTCCTTTGTTGCAGATGGGTGTCTTCAGCAACCTGTGTTATTTTGTTTTCCACCCTGGACTGACTGTCAAGCTGAGTAATATGGCAAGCAGCAGAGGGTGTGGTAGTCCTTAAAATCAGAGCACTCCTGCAGTACCGGCATTTCAGTGTATTCACCTGGAGCACATGAGGGATTGAAAGAGCGGGGGGAGCTCCATCAAGCTGCTGGGGCTGGTTTGGCATCCAGCAGAACAACACATGGTCTCGGAGGAACATGCCGGGGAGCACCATTGGAGAGGAAAGGTCCCCTTGACAGCAACACAGAGAAATAGCTGACCCCAATAATTCTGGGGAATAGCTGACACTTATTGTGAAGCTTCAGTGCTTCAGCTAACAGCATGACAGCCCAAAACATTCAGTGTCAGCTGTAATAAGTGTGTTTTGCCAAATCCCTAAGCAAAAACCATGGATTGGGTAGAGAAAAAAATTGCCCGTACAGTCTCTTTTCACTGTATCAGGTTGTATTTAACTGTTGGAAGGGGGCTGGCTGTCCAATTACCTATCTTATAAATAAGTGTTTCAGGAGTAGCTTCCAGAAACAGATTTCACAGGCTTTCTGAACTGATTGTAGTTCGTCAGCTGCTGTAAATCACCAGTGCACCACTGAACGAATAACTTACACTTGTTGAGGGTCTGTGCTGCTGCTTTTCCTTGTGAATACTTAGGACTGTAATTGCTAGAAATGTATCTGCTAACAATTTGCCTTCTCTTTTCATTCATGAAATTTTTACCTCCTCAGGGTTAATCGAATCAGGAAATGTCAGTACCTTTAGCTTTAATTTTCCTTATTGATGCAGATTCTGGAGTGAATGACTTCTGTGAATATAAAATATGGTTTAATTTGATTTCTGGGAAATACTTAGTGACCAGAAAAAGAAAACGTTGTTTGAAACAAGCCTTGAATAAATTAAGAGTGCCTCCCCCCTCCCCCCCCTCAAGCTAGCACAGCCATCTTGACTATATGAAACCCCTAATTAACTATTTATAGAGATGTGCATATTTCCAATCTATTTTAAAATGCTGGAAATGAGAGTAAGCAAACCAACCTAACCACCAGTTTGCAGAGAGTAGGGGCAGCATAATGTCATCACAGTGTTTAGCTGTGTAGCAATTATATATCAGGAACTTAGAAAATCTGAAGATGGATCCAGGAAAATTCCATCCCCAAAAGCCTCGGGCCCGATTCTGAAAGCTGCCACTATCTTCCCAGAAAGCACAAAAGGCTCAAAATGCAGAGCAGCTTGCGAAAGGCATCTCTGCACCAACACTGATCATCTGTAAATGTATTAGTCACTGCCTTCACCCAAAATGGGTCTGGTGCCAGAAGAGGAGAGCACTGGCAGTTCCCATTTGCTTTAAAGACAGCCACAAGGCTTGCTGATAAAATAACTTTTATTCTTGTCCCATTGCTCTTTCGTTGGCTGTTCCTGGAGCCACCTGGGAGTGAATGTCCCCTTAGGCAATTGCACCCTGTTAAATTCACGGCTTTCATTTTCCTGTGTTTCATGGGGGTTTGACACAGACTTTTCGTCTGCTATATTTTTCATTTTTAAAAAAGATAAAGTGGTCTCAAAGACAGGGATAGCAAAAAGTTTATTTCTTGCTGCTGAATTATTTATTCCCATTTAAGCTCCAGCGAACAGCCCGCATTTAATAGCCCATTACTGCTTAGAGACCTGTCAACATAAAAGGGGCAATCCTGAAAAATACCGTGTTTAGTGGCTCTGTCAATACTCTCTGTATTACTTTTCCTTCATTTTTATGATCAAGAGCACAGAACAGAAGGCCAGAAATGACCTGAGCTGCAAACTTCAGGGTGCTTTAATCTACCAAGAGCTAACACCCAGATAAATTCATGCAAGAGCTGAAGTGCAGATTTTTCACAATGAGGTTAGTTTCCTAAGAGAGCTTATGGATTCTGCATCAGTTGATGTCTTCAATCAAGACATAGTGTCTTTCTTAGGCAATTCTCCATCTCATCTGCCAGATTTGGAGGAAACGCAGGAGCAGTGAGTGAAATTTGTTGCCTTGCGTTATGGAAGTAGTTTGGTAACATAATGACAATTTTTGGCCAAACTCAATTCTGGCCCAGTTTTGAGTTTTACCTTCTCTCTATTCCCTGACCCCCTGAAGAACTGGTTTCTGTGAAGCATCTGCCATATCCTGAAGCAACCTCCACAATACTGATTTAGAAGTAGGTTTGGGTTTTGGAACAACAATGTTGTCCTCAAATCAGCCATGCAAGATTTGAGGCTCAAAAGCACTCCTGTCTAGAGGGGTATTTTCTACGTTTGCTTATTTCTTATCAGCTACTTCATCACCAGTGAATTTTTACATGTTTTCTAGATAATCACGCATTAATAGTGTAAAAGTAGATTTAGTACAAGGCTATATGCTTGGAACCCTTTACACCCTCCTGTCTTGCACAGGTGATTCTGGGCAGAGGCTGGATTATTTAAGTGTCTAGAGAACGCTGTTGTGAAAAACACTGAACACACCTCCCACCATCCTTTTACATCCCTTTGGAAAACTGCCCCTGGCATCTACTGTTCAACATCCTCTACAGCTCTCATGAGCTTTATGTAATTTGAAGCCACCTTGGGCAGGCAGACCCTTATGGACAGATGCAACAAGTAGCTCTCTGAGCAAGTGACCTAAGGAAGCCTCATTTTCTTATGGATTTGTCGTTTATGTTGCATTCACTTATGCTTGGTAATAGATGTGTTCATATTCAGAGGACAATGATACAGTTTCCCTCCTTTCTTTAGCCATTGATTTTCATGTAACTTTTAAGAAGCTAATGTTTTCAAGTTTTATAACACCTGTCGGATTTCCTTGATTTTTGCCAATGGTAAAAAACGTATTAGGAGGGCGGGAGGGTAAAACAGGATAGATACAGATGCAGACACACACAGAGATGTCCTTCAGAAACCAAGCCAAATATTTCAGGTGTATTTTACAATTTTAATAGTGTGAACTACATTTTCTCTCACCAAGGAAAAAAGTGTCTGATGTATAAAAAAAACCCAAAATACAAAAAAAGTCCTTTTTCTGTGATTTTGTGCTGCACTTTGCACTGCATAATGAGGTAAAATCACGTAGGCCGAGTCTGTCCGTCTCAGCCTTTCTCTGAAAAAATGTCATGGTAATCTTAAAATGGTGCAATCTCAGGGAATGAACTGCAGGCCAACAATTCTTGTCTTTTACCCAAAATAAAGGAAAAACAAGTTGAAGTGCGTGCACACAATATAGCGCACTGAACAAGAGGCTCTGCTGCTGTCTGCTTCTAGTTGGAGTAAAGCCTGTGAAAACGTGGACGGCATAAGAGCCTGGATGAGAGTCAAATGTAGGAAGGATCTGCGCCCGTGGGCTGGAGCAATACAATGTTAGATGTATCTTTGAAAACCAGACCGGGATGTTGGTGACATGGCATTTTGCATAGTTGTGTGTGTGTGTCAGACAGACACATCGCCACTGCTGCTTCTTGGGGAGCTTTGGTCGCAGGAGGTCTTCTGACAAAAAAGGACCCGGTTAAGAGGAACTTACTCAAATTGATCTTTGTGGTCAAAAAGCGATGAGCTGCTGACACAAGTTTGTATTAAGATATGTAAGAGAAGAGCCAAAGCAAATTATGGACTTGAGAGAAGTCTGTTCCTTTGTTATCGCCTAGTGGCTTTTCCCAGTTGAACCAGGTATCCAGATTTCTTGCTGTCAAACCCGTGGCTTAAATAAGTGTGGGAATGAGAGAGCATCAGCACCATAATTCTGTCAATTATCCCATGGTTGAATAGTGTGAAATAGGGGAGGGAAACATTAGAGCATCAGTCTCTCTGCTTCGTAAATATAGCAGCACTTGAAAGAAATTGTGTTCTGGGATGTCTGACCTGGTATACAGCCTGCTCTTGCTCTGGTGTCTGGAGGGCTTTTGCCACCAATATCAGTGTGAGCTGGCTGGCAATTCTCCACTGTTGTGACTCGTGGTACTGCTGAGACAAAATGATGCCGAATGCAGCCTTCTTGTTACCCCATCAAGAAGAGTCTCTACCATGAGAGCAGGGCATAGGAGCTGGATGGACGGATGTTTTGTCTTTGGAACTTGTTCCCCAGCCTGCTTTCCTCTGGATGGACCTGGGATTTCTGAATGCCTTCCTGCACCGTCTGCTTGGCCTCACTGGATCGCTACTTTTCGGGGAGAGTACCTCACAGATCTGCTTTTCCTCTGAGCCGCTTACGAGCAGTTCCAGAGGCGGAGAGTTGAGATGGCCTTTCTGGGAACAAGGGCAGAAAATAGCTCAGTGCTAGCATTCCAAGCCCAGCTATTTAGACCTGGATTATTTTTAAGTATTTTGCTTTCAGACACGTAACTAGCTGCATTTTGTCCTCTCTCTCTTTTCTTTTTTTTTTAAAGTTAGCTTTAATTTTGCATCTTCTCCCCATCCAGCTGTGTGCAACTGAGAGTATCTATGCAAAAAAAAAGGGTTATATGTATTGCCAAATGTTAGGCAGCCAAGTTACCTGCTGCTTCAGAGATGCTGTTGGCTGCAATGGGAACCTGGGGACTTTTTGAGCCTGGACGTATGTTTGCAGGGTGGTTTTGCTGAGCAGTTGAACTGACAGGAGACAGGGCAGTGGCGAGTGGAAAGCGCTGCAGCCACTTCATTTCACCTGGCTTGTCATCACACATCATCGGCCTGAAACACAACCCCGTGTGAGGTGCTGTGTGAGGGGTCAGTCCCTGGCAGCCCCGTCCAGCGCGTGGTGTCCTGGCGTTCAAATGCAAAGCCTTTCATCGAGAGTTGTGTGAAGTGGTTATGGTGAAATGCTGCTGCTGAATCTGTAGTGCCTTACAGACACTTCACAGAGGGTGTGACATGATAACATGTAGGACTTTTAGGGAATACTGTGTCCTCAGAGTATTGCACAGACCTGAATTCATCCTCTGTGGATGATGCGGGCCCAGCAGGGGACATGCATCCCCTTCAAATTGCAGTTGTGTGGCCTAGGGGAGTCCCATTTTCAGGCTAACCCCAGCTGCCATCCGTTAGCCCCTTTTTGGGTGTTACAGACCCTCATATCTGATGGCTCACCCATCCCAGCATGGTGACCTGGGTTCAGAAAGACCTGCTGCTCAAAGTGGTAACCCGTGCTCATTGTTGGAGTCCAGACTGGTTTAATTCAAATTAAGCTCTTGGGCACTGAGGCCATCTCTTGTGGGAAAGAAGGAGCAGATTCTCTCGCCTTGTAAATCACCGTTAATTTATAAAGTTGATGCTGCCTGCTGTGCAAATAAATTTAAAAAAATGCAAAACCTGAAACATTGGAACTGCCTTCTACGGGGATTAGGTGGGGACTAGAGGGACAGAACTCAGATAAAACACAGGAGGGGAGTTTCTCACACTGGGACACGTTTGTGGCATCCCCCTATGTGGTGTCTCAGCTATGAAGGCTGAACTCCAAGAGGCCACTGAGGGTTCTCCATTAAATTGGGGCATTTGGGCCAGCGCAAGCACTGGGGTAGCAGTGGGAGCGGGAAGGGCAAGGCAGGATGTTCTAGCTCTTAATCAGCTCATTTCCCACCTAGTGCCACACAGGTGACCTTATATACATGCTGGTCCTGCCCTCCCGAACTGCACTGTGACTCTGGGCAACTTTTTCCCCTTTGCTTTCCCAGTAGCCTAAAAGAGATGGGAAAACTTGGAGGCTCTTTTCAGGAAACGTGTACCATCCTAAAGGGGTTTTCTTACCACAGTAACTGTCCCCTGGAGAAGCAGCGGACCTCGTGCTCTGTGATGCCCACTCAAAGGCTGGGTTAATGCTTCCTACTGCTAGCAAGAACCCTGCCTCTGGCTGCACATGGAGAGAGAACAAAGCTTGTAACTCAGGAAAGAGACAGTCATAATGTCTGTTTGTAATGGGTAAGAAAGAACTGCTTGTTGGATGAGTATGAAAGAAACCCTTAATTCTAGCCAGGATAGTCTAATGTGTTAGCCAAGTGGTGGTAAAGAGCACAGTACCACCAGGCTCTTGTACGGGGATGCAGGGAGGCTTCTGGGGAGACAAATGCTATCCTTTACCCTCACAGAGCAGCAAGGTTTATCTTATTGATCAAACTGCAAAGCTGATCTAAATGCCATTTTAAAGAAAACTGAAATTATTTATATGTGCTGTAATTGGAAATAAGGGCAGGAGTGACAGTGGCATTATCTCCGCTGGCTGCTCTCTGCAGCCAGTGCAGCTGGTCTCCTTCCGTACAGCTCAGATTAAATGTTAATTTTTGCAGAGATGGTGTAACTCTGCTGACACCAATGGAGTTACATTTATGAAAAAAACCATTAAAAAAAAAAAGTGAATTTTAGCTGCTGTGCAGTGGATAGACCCAGTAAGTAGCTATTGTCCTAGATAGATCTTTGTAGGTAGGAGGGTGTTATACCGCCTGGATTCACCAAGAGCACTGTCCTGCTTCCCTGCAGTTTGCAAATACTGAGAGTCAGCAAATCAGTAATTGTAGCTTCAAACTAATATAACTTTCTTTTTCTGCATAGCCTTCTAGCGTTCTATAAAAAGATCTGGCACACTACATAGGATTAGGTGTCTTTGAAGCAGCAGAGTCATCTGGGTGTGAAACTTTGATTTCCTGTGTCACGAAATGAACTGTTATTTCTATCTTTCTTTTTCAGAAAACCCCCACAGCTCATGCCATGAAGGAGGAGAACTTTCTTCGTCGCAGGTTCTCCCTTTGTCCGGCCTCGTCCACCCCTCAGAAGGTTGATCCTCGCAAGCTGACACGCAATCTGTTCTTTGGGGCCGACAATGACATCTACCCACTCAGCCCAGGTTGGTTTCTGGTGCGTCAGTGCAGAAAGTAGCATGGCTCAGGTGCTTGACTGCAAGTAGGTATTTTAGCAGGCTGCCAGGAAAGAAAGAGAAACAAGTTAACGTGAAAGAGAGAGAGAAGCTATTGCAGCACAGGTATTACTGGATTCCAGACAGTGCTGCTTTCATGATACTATTGTCTTTCATTGCCGTGGTGTTGAGTGAGAACAGAGGGCACCAGAGTTGGGGTTTGTAACCTTTTGAACACTGCATAGCCTCACATTTCAAAAGTGACTACTATTTTCAGGTGCTTCCACTTTGAGGCGCTTTATGTGTTTCACCCTAAGTGTTGGACTTGTTTAAGATTTACTGGTCCCATTTGCAGATGTTTAATGGCAGGTTTCCCTGTTCGGATTTAGAGCCCAGGATAAATATTACAAGAGCAGACTTTCTGTGGTTAACGTTCTGTAAATATCTACAAGCACTACAAGTACTAGGAATCTTGACAGGTTGCCGTGAGTGGCAGATTGGCTTTAAGCGTTCTCTTACGTCTTTTTTGCTTTGAATTTCCTAGCACCCTTTTTGAAGGAAATAGAGCTCATTTTATTGTTTCAGAATTTGTTGCTCACAGTAAACATTCAAGTCTTTCCTTGATTGCAGTCTGCAAACAATACTTCCGTTCCAGTCTGTAAACAAGTGCTGCAGGGAACAGTCACAAGTTTGTAGAGCTGTCATTTGCAGCTGCCGTGTCAGTGCTAAATAATCAAACCCCACAGCACCTTCGTGAGCTCTCAAAACACTGATATCTAGAGAAAGAACACAGCGTCTGTCAAAAGGTTTCAGTGTTCATATATATGTAACACCTGGCAGACTCTCTGGGCTTTGCAGGTGTAGAGCAAAACCAGGTCTGGGTTTCCTGAGCTAATTGTCTTTAAGTGCAAAGGTTTCAAGGGCCTCTGATTTCGCAGGTATTTCTATTTGTGGGTGTCTGCTTCAAGGCAACGGGGACCATATTTTCAGCAGTGCTGACTAACTCTGGCTGTCACTGAAGTTGCGCGAAGCTTCAACAACCTTTTTCTAGTCAAATTGAAAACAACTTGAATTGGGGCACCTAAAATCTCATACATTTTAAACCTGTAGGGACTTCTGAACAGCTATCTGCCCATAAGTACAGTCCGTACAAATGTGTGGTAAGTAAATAGCTGTTTCACTTCTGCTATCCTTGGGAGCTGAAAGGCTGATTTTTCAGGCTCTAGTCACTTCCCCTTGTTTCAGGGAGATGGAGAGCCATAGCTCAAGATTTGCCCATTCTTCAGTTCTTACCAACATTTTTAGTGTTAAAAAAGTTACTGACTTCCTCATAGAGGTATTTCAGTGCTGTAATCCTTCAGAAACCAGGGAAAGTTGAGGGTTTCACTGTGGAGGAGGTAGCTGGAAGAGTGTTTTGCTTCCTCACGTTCTCCCATCACCTTGTCTCTCTTCCATCCCTGCTGTCAGTTGGACCAAACAGCCTTTGCTGGGCTCAGCAGAACAAGTGCCTCGAGCCACGCTGGAGCTTTTGTTCTGCTGTGCAGTTCTCCCAAGTAACCTCCAGCACTGGCATCAGCAACAGCGGTCGCCCTCTGTAATGCAAAGAGAGAGCATAGGCCAGAGAGTTTGTAAAGGAGAGAATATCCCTTTTAAACAAACAGATGTTACTGCTTCAGTCAGGGGATTTCTTGCAGAGAGTCTGGGTTTCTGTCTATCCTTACTTTTTTTTACTTCTTTCATATCATAGAATCATAGAATGTGTTGGGTTGGAAGGCACCTTTAAAGGTCATCTAGTCCAGCCCCCCTGCAGTAAGCAGGGACATCTTCAACTAGATCAGGTTGCTCAAAGCCTCATCAAGCCTGGCCTTGAATGTCTCCAGGGATGGGGCCTCCACCACCTCTCTGGGCAACCTGTTCCAGTGTTTCACCACCCTCATTGTAAAGAACTTCTTCCTAATATCTAATCTAAACCTACCCTGCTCTAGTTTAAAACCATTCCCCCTTGTCCTATCGCTACATGCCCTTGCAAACAGACCCTCCCCAGCTTTCTTATAGGCCCCCTTCAGGTACTGGAAGGCCACTATAAGGTCTCCCCGGAGCCTTCTCTTCTCCAGGCTGAACAACCCCGACTCTCTCAGTCTGGTCCCCACAGAGCTGCTTTGTCTCTTTGTTTTCCTCATGTTTTCCCTAACAAGTAACTGTCATTCTTCACGTTCAGTTGCCATTTCCCATGGCAGGCTCTCCTTTCACTCCTTGGCTGCTGCTTCTGCCTCATTTTCCTCTGAGCCTTGTGCGCTTACCCCCACCTTCTTCCCTCCCTCTGAAGGATGCTGCTATCACCATAGATAAGCTATAGGTCTACATCTATAAGCTGCAACCAATATTTCTCTGTCACCCATTTTTCTCTGTTGTTTTACATTAACTTTCCATTCTTGAGGCTTTTCAAGTGTTCTGTGTTTTGCTGCCTGACCCCAGCAGGTTGTTCTTATGAGGGCACTGGGCTGATCGCGTTGGGTGGGTGCTGTGGGCAGCGCAGGCAGCAAAGCCCAGTGGTTTCCTGCCAGAAATTTGGTGGGTTGTGAGGTGGCTGGAGCTGATGCTCTCACAGCACCAACACCTAGGATTAGCCCTCCAACAATGAAGGTGTGCAAGTAAATAGTTCAGTGAGAAGGGAGTGACAGACTTTACACCTCAGGCAAGATACACTATGGAGATTCAGTTCTGCAAGAGGATTTTTTTTAAAAGAAACATATGGGAAATGCAGAGGGCACTATCTGAAATAACACTTTGGACTTTTTGCCTCTTGCTTGCATACAAAATTACTAATGATTATGGTAATTAAAAGACATCTGAGGAAGACATTTCCTCTTTATAGAAAGTTCACAAACCAGAAAGACATGAATTCATGTTCCTTGCCCATGTCTTTCTTTCATGTAGCAATAAGGGGAGAGAATCTCTCTTTTCTCTTTCAGAGGGTGGGAAGTTTATTGGGAGAGTAGCTAAAAGAACTTCTAGAGAATCTCTCTTTTTGACTAGGCTGTGAGATCGCACAGTGGCTTTAAATAAAAATTTAGATTAGCCTATCTGCATCCTCAGAGATGCACTTTCATGAATATGCGAATTTCACTGTGATAGATACATGGAACTAAATTTAAGTCTGGTGTACACATCGAGCTGTGGGGCTGATATTTGCAGCAGTAACGGATTTTATTCGCAATAGTTTGCCACACATCAGAGCCTGTATTTCCTCTTGTAGTTACTCAGATGCTTTATCAGAAAGCCTATAAAATAATAGTTCATGCTGGGTGGAGCTAATCATTAATTCCTCAATAACCCAGTTATTTTTCTTCATGTTGCCATTGATCAGTCATGCTTGCTGTATCATTCTTTACAAAGGGGAAAAGCAAATGCACCTCTAGGATTGATGCCTGGCAGAAAACCAAAGAAAAAGAATAGCTACTCTTCTGGAAGGGATGAAAATACTTGGTTTTCCTATGCATGACAGTAATGGGATAAAAGAAGGTATCAGTAATTCAGCTCTGTAACTGCAAAGGTGGAGTGTTTCTTGATGTGGTGACGGCGGGTTCCCTAAGCACCATTGATTCCCTTTCTGAAATATTTTTCGCTATTTGGTGCAAAACTTTTGGGCTACTTTGTGGAGGACCTTTCTTTGCATGCCCTGCTAGTAGCCGGCACTTTTAAGTCAGGAGAGATGCAACTCTGTTTTGGTTGTGGGCATTACGTTTTCTTGATCATGGAGATAAGAACTTCAGCTTCTATAGGCAGTTAATATTAAGCTCCTTTTATGTTTTTTATGTGGTTTCCTATTTATTTTCTCAAGGCAGTTATGTCTGTTTTGCTCTGGGTGAGACTCTCGCTTTTGGGGTTTCTGTGCACTTAGCTTTGTGTGCGGGTGTTTAAGAAACTTGCACATGGTTTCAATGAAGTTTGCTTTCCAGACAAGGGCTGGCGCTCACCCTCCGCATGGCTGCAAGCAAGACTACGTGAGACAGACAGCAAAGATAGCTCTACTCCAAAAAAACAGCATTTCCCTCACAAGTGCTAATAGGCTTAGCATGTTTGGCGTAAGAAACCAGTATATGCTGCTTCATAAACATATCTTATGAATTCTTGTAAATGATACGGTGAGAGTGAACAGTTGCGTGCTCCCATTTTTCATAATACCCTGTAAGCAGGATGGTCCAGAACCTTAGGAGCACTGAAAATCTCGTTGTTCAAGTGCAAACCCTTTTGACTGTATTACTGAGAGAAGGCAGGAATCTCTCACATCCAGGCTTTTTGTATGGATACCAGCTTGGACTTAAGCTTTCTTTAAGAAATGGGACATAATAAAGAATGGATGTGGATTCTGTTATGCTAATAGACGCCGTTCCCTCAGAACAGGCAGCAGCTGATTCCCATTAACTTCACTTGAACTTTTAGGCCATATATTACTTTCCCATACATGCACAGAAAAAAACTCTTCATGGGAAACAAGTGCAACAGCTACATGGTTTTGTGAGCTTGTTCCAACCTCCTCTGTCTCTGTCGGGGAGAGTGGGGGCTACAGAGAGGGAAGCGCCATCAGAGAAAGAAAAAGTACGAAGATACAGGTCCTAATCCATGCACAGCAGCGCAGATGGCCACCCCACTTGTTATGGTAGCACAAGGCGACTGGCAAATATCTGGCCAGTTCAGATTTTCTCTTGCCTGTGAACATTAGGTTTCTGAGAATGTTATCTAGGGCTCAGTGTTTCAAGGGGAGGAGCGACAGTTAAGAAACTAGGTTAAGATATAGGATCCCTGTTGTTGCACCGCCTTCCTATGTGACCACGTAGGTCCTTCCTCTGCTTCAGTTCCCCACGTGAGCAATGCACATGCTGTCCCTCTTCTCCCAGGCTTGGAAGAGTTTGCTTTCTGCGTCAGCGCAACTGCATGCATGTGGCACAGCGCAGAACTGTGCCACAGGGTGAGAAACACCTCTGAAACCCCCATCCACCCTTAGACACCATGTGGAAAGTTGAACACCTTCTAGAAACAGTTGTCCCACAAAGCCTTTTCTTAAATTTAAGAGTCGAATACACCAAACTGCCTGTTAATGCCCATAAAAAGGGCACAGTTCTTGTCCTGTCTCTTTACCAGTGAAACCCTGTAGTACAGTTGCAGTTCTGGTTATAATGGGACATGCTTGTTCTCTCACAAGTCCCGTGATGGAAGTGCAGAAGATGGCCATGAGGATATTTATTCTTCAGTAAGTTTCTGTGGCTGACTTGTCTTGGCTTCTTAAACGGCTGCTCTGAAAACTCCAGGAGACATTATGGCTTCTGACACATCCGTGACAACTTCTGCTGACTGCAGGAGAATCGGGATTTTCCCTTACTGGTTTTGGATTTGGTGGTGTTTCCAAGACTGGCCCACACAATGTTTAAAAATATTTTTAACAGTTCCCATGTTTGCAGTGTGCTACAAATGGATTATATTTCCCTGTCTTGGTGGTTCTTTACTGCGTCCAGTATTCTGAACCTCTTATTGCTAACAATTTTGGGAAGAAAACTACATTGCAATTGGATAACAATGACTGTCTTGGCACTAAAAAGCTAGTCTCATCAGATGCTATTTTTTGGCTTTTTTTAATAGAAGCTCCATGCCTTCTTTTACTGTAAGGACATGATTACAGTTGGCAAAAAGAACAGAATTTATCATGCCATTTTATTGCATGGACTAGGACTACACACACTCGTACTAGTATATAATGGGTATAATGTACTGCAAATTTAGTATACTTGGGGGTGGAAATATATCTCTACAATGATTGGAAAATGTCATAGTGTTCTTAAATACTGCTTGTTAATTGAAAATGTTTCTTATTTTAACAAATAACTTGGTCAGAAGACATTGACCTTCTGCAGGTTTCTTTAATTTTGTTTCACTAATTATGTCTAGATGCTGTTCTGTCTTCTGTAGCGTTTTATGATCATGGTTATTATTTGTCAAACAAAGCATGCTGTCAAGTACATCTATGTATAGTTGCCAGATACTGACCAAGGAGGATAATGTATTGAATAGCTGCTTATTAACTGAATTCCGTTTATTATTTGCATTGATGAGGCATGGGGTATGTAAGAAAAGAACAGGCTGTGGTAACGTAATTAAAGACTGCATCATAGTGCAGACACAGAAGGGAGCTGATTAAGGATGCATAAGCAAACTTATTTCTGTTTTTCTTCCAGCTTTCGTATGCTGGACTTTGCAACCATCATGTTAGTTTACCACAGTGTTTTGAGACCTAACTTTTAAGCAGTACTTGTTGCCTAGCCCAAGCATGTGGATGCAGGCTATTTCAAGCTCTGCAAGATCCCTCTCTGTGATCCTGGTGTGCTTGCTCCTGCTCATGACAGCTTCTCTTGCTTGCTGTCAGCAGTAGCCCTTCTAAAGCCATAAGTAGACGTGGTTTTGTGCAGAATTTCTCTGTTTCTGAATCACATTTATTTGTTGCAGGAAAAGACGTGGAAGGAAACAGCCCGTCAGCACTGAAGGATGAGATACCACAGACTCCAAACTCCATTAGTAAGGTACTGTGGGATAGGGATCCATCCCTAGTCTCGCTTTCATTTCTTCTCAAGCTGTTATTAATCATTCTTACTCTCTTTTTTTTAAAGTCACTGAAAAAGCCCCTCCCTCTGTTCCTGCAGGAACTGTGTGTGCATGTTTTGAAAGAAAGAAAATGGGTATTTTTGCATGGTTGGGATGACAGAGAAGCCCACACTTCCCTCTGACTTGATAGCACCTACCGCAGAAGAACCCTGTTTATTTGGGCCTCATTTGGCAGTGTAATTGTATGAATAATTATGGTTGAAAGGTTGATTTTGTCAGTAGAGGTGTCTCCTGCTGTTCCTGATCAGCAAGGCAATCATAAACCTTAATTGTCTTGGAAGAGAAAGCTGTAATATTTAGTGTAGTGCATAGCATCCAAAACTGCGAGTTGAGATCCTGGGAGACAGCTCTGGGAATTGGTGTAAGAGGAGAGGAACGCAAACTATCCAACATTTCCTGAACACAGGGTTCCATCCAGCCTGTTTGGAGAGGTAAAACTGGAACTAAAGACTCTGGATCTGGGTGTTCAGAACCTGGCTCTACATTTAGAGTTACTGAGTGCCTGGGTTTCGTTTCCTGTTGAGATGGAATCAACCTTATAAATCAGATCTGTCTTTGAGATTCATGTACAGGCTTTTTTGGCTGCAGCTCCCTAACATCTTTCTGGAGGGTAAGTAGAAATAGAAGCAAGACCTGTTAATATTTTTTTAACCAAATTTATTCAACTGTGAAGCTATAAAATGTAAATGACACCAGCTGAAATGAAAATATAACATGAAAGAAGCAGCTTCAGACAAGTGATTTCCTATAATATATGAAAACAGGCTCTGCATCTTCAATACATTTGGCTGTGCTTGCCTGGATCTTGCAGGTTGTTCTGCCAGGATGCCCTGACAGAGGTCAGCACAGGGAGATGGTGATGAGAGGTGCTTTGGGAGTATGTGACAAGGGCTCGTGTACACGTCCACTGCTGTTGCTGGAACCTGGCAAGCTGCAAACCAACCTTGGTTTTGCTTTTTTGGGCAGCTTCCTCATGGAAATCCAGCCTCCTACTTATCCTGGCAATGGAGAAGCCCAAGAACCAGTTAACTGCATCCAGGGCTTTGTTTTAAAGCCAGATGTTTTGCACGCCTTACAAGGAGTGATGTTACATTCCCAATGACTTAGCAATGTAAAGAAGAAGGACTTCTTCTGGACAGGACAACTCAGAGCACTGAAATGCTGTCCAAAAGGGACTTTGATTTCTGAGTTACAGGATGAGCGCAAGAGTAGGAATGTATTTATGAGAGGTATCTGGGTAAGAGCATGGCTCAGCTGTGCTTTCCCAGCCTCACGGCCTGCCTTGCTGTTTAGTCACCTACAGGTGTGTTTTTGAAAGGAGAAGCACCCTTGGAGCATTTGGGTGCCCACCTAGATTTCTGCCATGCTTTGTGTGCACCTGGGGAGGCATTGGTGGGTCTCTCCTTGACAGTGTCAAGCACAGTTGTTAAGGAGAGATAAGAGAAAATGCACAGGGCAAAACAACTGCATCAGATTTGTGATTCAAAACAAATGGGGGCCTGAACCTGGACACGAGTTTTGCTTTCACCAACCCAAGACTTTGACTTTAGAATAGTCAAAATTGCTCTGAAACATCAATGGACTAAAAAGAGATGCAAGGACCCCAAAACGCCAAACTTCAACTTGCCTGCTCACTTGCAGTGTCGCAGGCAATTGCTTTGGGTACTGAATGGGCCAGAGCTAGGCCTATTTCCTGCCTGAGTGTTCTGCTTAGGCACATGATATTTGATTCAGAGACTTTTCCGCCTCACTGGACCTGTGCTGTAGCGCCTGTCATTCTCACTTCACTCTGCTTTGTCTCGCTGTGTTGTACACTGACTTGTTCTTCTCTGGTAGTCAGTTTGCTTACTATTTCATTTTTCATATTCACTTAGCTCTAAGGCTATAAAATGAAACCTTCCTGTCTGGCGTCCAGAACTGTAAGTAGGGATCTGTCACAGTATTTCAGTTTAAAAATAAATAGCGGTTCCACCTACTTGAACCAAAGGAAGGAGTGTGTGCTAATTGGGTCATGTTTAGATTCCTGATAGCAGGAGGGAGATAATTTTTAGAAACCAAACTGTAGGGTGTGCAGATTTAATTAATGGATTCAAAAGTAAATATTCTAGGTAGCAGATCCGTGCCACTAATACTTACCCTTCTTTTGGCACAGTGGTTATAACAAACCTTGTTGGAAATCAGTGTTCCTTCAGCAGCACTATTTTGATGTACCATACCACACTGACTCTTTTCACCCAGTACTGAGAAAGAAAGTCAGTGCAGTGACTCAATCCCTGGACTGGGGCTTAGGGGACCTTGAATTCCCAGCTCTGACTTGGAGTCCCTGCATTTCCCCAGGCAGATTAATTGCCTTTCTGTTTCACGTCTTCATGAGCTCTGAAGCCATTTAACTGCAACCACACTACCCTGTGCTCATAAATGGACTCCCAGTCTATATCTGAGGTGTGAACACATCCCGATTGTACTATCTGTACGGACAGTAAAATATTTGATGCTGGAACATTTCCTTTCAGTGTGTTTGTGTGGTTCTTAGCAATATATATTTCTGATTTCAGATGTGGCTTCTCACCCCAGATTTTATTAAAACAAATTTAAGGCACAGTTCAGTTACGTATGACATTGCTAACTTTCCCTGCAGCGTATTTTCTCCTATTTCATTTTTTAAGTGGAGTCTCTTTCATCTCCCTTTTCAAGGAAAAATAAAATCATTAGCTTATTTATTTCAGACTGTTTCTCATATTAGTTTCTCTCTTTTTAAAAACACTTTAGCCTTGTTTTCCGGCAGCAGTGCTCATAGTGGGGTGTGAAAATATGACAGAAGTGTCTCTAAGCCTGAAGCTCATCTCTGCAGCCAGGTAGTACAGTTAGCACGCGCCTGATAGTGACAGGAGATACCCTTCTCTCATTTTGTGCCTCATTCAGCACTGTTAAGGGCCTTTTATTGTAGTACTTAAAGTACCTTTTATTGCAGTATGCAGTGTTGCATTTTCTCTTTCTTCCCTTCCTATGCTACCAATTTATTCTGCTGGCTGGGGAGCCGCTGGCGTGATATGGATGCAGAGCCTCAAAGAATTGAAGTGTATTTTAAGGGACAGTCAGAAAAATCTTGAAGCTGGTGCTCAGTGGTACTTTACTCTTTTCAGTCCTCCAGTAATGTCACAATGAAGTCTTATAATTATCACATTGTAGGAGCGTGGCTGTTGTGTGCACAGTTATATGACGTATGGGAGGGCAAAGCTTAGATTGCTTGGTTCATCGTGCATGAGTTTTTCCACATGCCTGAATTGTTCAAGTCTTTATCTGTGATTTGTAATCTGAAATGTGAATCTAAGTGGCTGCTAGAAATTTATTTTAGCTGCGAAGTAGTTTGAAACAGCTCATACTGATCACTTGAGATTTAAGCTACAACTCCTATGCTGTCTTATGCTCATCCTTCTAGTCTCATGAATCGTGCTCTTTCACCTCTGAGTTAATTCCAGCCATGGTTACGTTTGGGACTATGATAAAAGATCATTCACAACTCTGGCAACCTACAAGGGTGCCTTTCCCTCTGTTCTCCCTTAGCCAGCAGACCGAAGAATCAGTTGTCAGAGAGATCCAGACGTTGCAGGAATCACCTCAGAGAGGCTCAGGAGCGAAACGGCCCCTGTGTGTGCTAAGCACAGCGTTATAGGAGAATTTGGCCCTTACGGGTGGTGTTATGCTTACCTGGGCCCTTGATGGTTTTTCGTTACCATACTTTATGCTGTCGATGTTGTGGATGGAATTATTTTGGAGCTAGTTTTCTCTGCCAAGTCTTGCACTCAGTTCCTGTGCCCTGGCTCAGGTACACCTTGCTTCTTCAATTCCATGTGCAGCATTTTAGGGTAATCACAGTTGTCCACAGTGAGCAGAGATGTAGCCTGGAGTATCCTGGGAAAATCACATAAAAGAGGGGAGGGATTTTGCACGGTGAGGTGGGAAACATGGAGCATCCCTAATTTCTGTAGGTGCATCAAAGCCCTGAAACTCCCAGGTGCCTCACAGAGGGGAATGTACACAGTAGTAACTGTTCGCTTCCAGAAATGAAGTCTCAAAATTTATAATTTTGGATAAGCCACAGCAGTCCTATCGTGTCACCTTGGGTCACTGGTGATCATAATTCCTTACTCTAGTGTTTCGGATGGGAGAGATGAGGGTAAATGGAGGTGCTAAAATTGACATGATTTATTAAACAATTTAGCAAAGCATATTTTAAGCTGAAAGTCCAATTGTTTTTCTTTTCTCACCTTCTTCGTTTGTTTAATCTTAGTCTAGGAGCAAAAGCTGTGCCTACAGCTAGAGGGGAAAGCAAAGCTTTGCTTCAGATTTCTCCTTAGCAGTACAACTGTATCAGTCATGTGAAACGGCATTTTTCTGGGTGCACAACTTCCCATCTCGCCTAAAATGTTCTTTAAATATTCTAAATTTGCAGAGCATTCTTCCCATGAAAGGCACACTTAAATGATCAAATAGAAATCCCATGAGGTCTGTGACTTTTTCTTTAATTTCTATAATCTGACGCAATGGAGAAAAGCATTCCACTAAACAGTAATATAACTTGATATTTGGAGTTGCTTGGATAGCTGAATTTCAGCGATGATTTTCCCCAGATATTGCTGTCATGTCAGCTATTTATTTCTACAGGCTTTTCAATTTGCACTAATCATCAGGCTATTTCAGTGTTGTAAACACAGTTGCTGTGTCTTTGTAACATTGTTGAAATAAGAGGGATTTTTGGGTTTTTTTGGCAAACTAAAAAGTTTTAGGTGGAGATTATTCAACTTGCTGTAAAGTAGCATATTAATTGAAGGGTAATCTTTCCTAATGCAAAGCTTGTTTGTCAGTAAGAATTGTTTCACTGACTCTACTGTCCTTTGGATGAGCTGTTAATTCACAACAAAATAAAAAAGTTTTTAAAAAGAACTGCTTATAGTAAATTGAAAACAAAATTGTTTAAATGTGGTTGAGATATCTGTGAATATTCACATCAGTAATAAGGAGCTCTTCACTTCTAATGTTAAGCCAGCTTTTCCATAGTGTTTATACTACTTCGGGAACTTTTGTTTCATTTCTTTTATTTCTGCAGTGATACAGATCTGTCGCAATTATACGTGGAAAAGATACTGGGGAAGTTACATGTGAGCAAGGACATGTCTCCCATGCGAAGACTATTTTTGCTTTTGTGAAACGTAACTTGTGACCCCAGCTACTTTTGTTCTGCCTTCAAATTCCCATCTGATTTCGTCTTCCCCTCATTTGGATGCAAAGAAGAAAAAAGAGTGACTTGTAAGCTGTCACTGCTGTTAACTTGCAGGCCACAGCTTGAGAATGATTTTATTTAAATGTTTCTCATTTGGAATTATTCT
Source organism: Chroicocephalus ridibundus (assembly GCF_963924245.1). Lineage (NCBI taxonomy): Eukaryota > Metazoa > Chordata > Aves > Charadriiformes > Laridae > Chroicocephalus > Chroicocephalus ridibundus. The sequence continues at coordinate 17,394,532 of NC_086287.1, forward strand.
GTCTATTTGTCTCTCATTACGTATTTTTTTGTGTTCGTCCTGTGCAGCAAGGATTGTTTGTGTTAAACAACAGGATATTCCTCTTGCTGTTATCCAAGGCACGGCATGCTGATGGGCTGGCATCCCCCACATCAGAGTCGATCACAGACTGTTTATCTGTGAAGTGATTTTGTTCCTCTTGGAAATGAAGTCACGAAAAAGACACTGGATGAGAATAGCACTATTGTGAGGACTCTGTACGCTCTCTCACAAAGGCTAGCAGAAGTATAAGAGTATTGTCATAACTGCTGACAATTGGCGGTGGATGTCCAGAGCTACATGACGGAGATGAAAGAGAATAGAAACTTAACTGGGATAAAGAGTATTTCTCTGAGTACAGCACAGCTCATCATCAGCTGGCAAGGTCATCACTCCGTCCTGGAAAGGACAGATTTAGTTAGAGAACTAAAGGACAACAGTTTCCTACCCATGCAAGTGCTGCTGCATGCCCCGACAAAAGTTTTTGGCAGATTAACAGTCTTCCCTTGTTTTAATTATGAGAACCAATATATGGAAAACATCCCTTGCTTTCTTGTCAGAATATTCCAGTGGGTTTTTTTAATTTTATAAAGGACACCAATTCCCTACCCTCTCATTGTACAAAGTCTCATCTCTGGTTAATGTGGTTCATGTGTTGCTGCAGAGAGAGAGGGCCAGATTCTGATATCCTGCACAAGCATTATCCCAGTGTCCTTGAAAGACTTGCTGTGATGACAAATGGCTTCTCTTAGTTTTGTGCCAGGCTGTAAAAGGTGGGTCAATAGAAGGACATCATTAAATGCTCTTGGTGGGTCTTAGCGATGTAAGGCCCTGCTGTGTCTTAGGGATCTTTAGAGCTGATGGCACAGATTTACTGAATTTTATACATGCCACGAGGTACAATCAAAACTATTAAGACAGATTCATGGCAAAATGTGAAATCGTTTTACTTCAAGTCACTTAGGTTAAACCTGGAGGAACTGTACGTTGCTATCAATCAGCAGCATGGGGACCTATGGTATTCACTCCTGGGACTTTAAATCCCACCTTTCCTGTGAAAAGGCGGGAACTTTAAACACAGAAATGCGATGCTTTTCATTCTGTAGACCTGATGATCACCTACAAGCAAACTGCTGTTTAGGATCTGTGATGGTGCATCTTTATCAGCACAACAAGAAGCAAAGCCAGCAGACAAAAGCAATCAGTTTGCCTCCTTAAAAAAGTAACTGGGGTACAGCGTCAAATTTCTGAAAACAGAAGTCCCAGGTCAGGCACACCTGAAAACTTGTCCATGGATTGGTTTTAGTAAAATTTTCTCTCTCTTCATAAAGCTTGGTCATTTTACAACCATCTCGGGGTGCTGTGCTATCCATCACACAGCTGGTACATCAGGGGTTTTGGGACACGGCAGCACAGATATTTGTTTTCCCGTGCCCAGAATGTCTTACGCAGGCAGTGAGGGACTTATGCTACTGCTTCTTTCTCATCCATTCTTAAGCCTGTCTTAGCGTTCACCATCCCTGTGGCCGTGTTTCCCTTTACAGGCAAGGTTAGCAAATTCAGCATAGCTGGACGCAGCTCAGACATGGGGGAGGTAGTGCCTGAAGGAAGCAGCACAGCAGTTCAGGAGCCCACCGCAGCAGGCTCCAAGGCTGTTAATCCAGCTGCTTTGACCCAGTGAAAGACAGGTTTGTAATGATTTCAGACAAGTTTTGCTGTAGTTATTGAGCTCCTAAAGGCTATGGTGGTGTAAGGGGAGATTATCCCGTCATACACTGTTTTGTGCTACAACTTTATACCATGCATAGCAGTATTGGCTGTCATTGGGTGTGAGATGTCTCTGGTCATGCAGCTCTGAGTCAGGTCTCTTGAAAAGGCAGAATCACTGTCTGTCTTTATAAATGTCACAGGTTTGAAGTCTTGTGGTTGTTTAATTCTGTTTTTAGCATGACCCAGAGAGACTCCAAGGAGGAGGCAGGTGTGGCTCATAGCGCAGTGAAAGCACCTCTGACTGAGTTAACGTTGGTTCCCCCCGAGCAGCAGATTTAGGGATCAGGTTTGCACGGTTTGCAGCAGTTGTTGGAAGGCTTTCTGAATTCACCTTCAAGTAAATTTCCTCGAGCCAAGTGAGCTTAGGGGCCAAGATTTTATTCTTTATGTAAGTGTTAAAATGTAATTGTCTAGACAACAAGTGACTGCAGCTTGCTTTAATTAGCTAAGCAAAAAGCATTCATTATATCCTGATGCTTTGCAGACACCTGAGCAGGATTTCCTAGAATCTTGGGGACATCTGTGCCTTTCCTGCTTCTCGTGCGGCTAATGAGGGCTAGTACACAGTGTTTCTGTCTGCGTATGATCTCTTGGGCTGGAGGGAGTGAAATTCCCAATAAACAGTTGTCTCATAATTGTATCTCAAGGACAGGACATTCTCCCTGCTAACTGGGAGAAAAGGAGAGAATTCTTCTGACCAGTTTCAGACGACATGCATCTCGAATCATGAAAGCATAATCTCCTAATAATTCTGAAGGATTCTTGCTTGGAGACATTTAAGCACTTAGAAATGTTTCCTTACAAAGAAAAGCTTATAGCATATCTCCCAAATGTCTACCCACTGCCCTTTGAAATGTGACAAAGACCCTGTGGGCACAATTCTCTGCTCAGATGTTGTATCTGTGCAGCGGTCGCCACCGTAAATCTTGTGTTTTAACAGTGAAGTCCCATGTGCAGAAATACAGAATATGCATCAGACTGCATTGCAGGTAGAGGAGACAGCTTTAGCTTTCTATTAAAACAAAACCGACAAATATTGAATAGTTTGCAGGAGTCTAGAGCTGGCATTTTCTTTGAGTGGATCCAGTGCCAAGTTGACTTGTAAACTGTAAAGTCAGATCAGGGGCTTCACTGGTCTTTATGAGCCATCACAGAGTTTTCATTTCTCTATTTTTAAGTGTCAAGTGTACTTCTGGTTTTAGTGAAAGACTACTATAAGCATATGTGAGAACAAGTAATAGGCTTTACAGGGACACTGGGTCTGTTGCAAATTGAACCTTCTGCCCCTAATTTCTAATCCTGTGTCATCCAGACAGAGTTTTACTCAGTTGAACATGCATCCTTATCTCCCATTTTTGCTCCTCCCACAATCTGCAAAGCCTAGTTGATGGCCTGTTTGCTGTGGTCATGTATTTGCATGTTTTTATCTAAGTCGTGGGAAGAGGAATTGATCTGGCTGTCATTAAATATTTTCCTGCTCACACTAATGTTCAGCATGGTTTGTGGCTGTACTAGCCAGCGAGGTTTCTGTGTCACTGGGAGGGAAAAGGGAAGTGGGTCTCTCAAAACTGAAGGCGCTGTAGAACAATTACATCAAATCATGACATACAGGAGAGAAAGTCTGAGAGCCCAGTGGCTTTGTTTCACATCATAACAGTGAATTTATAAATGGGAACTACATTTGATACATTTTTTCCTTAGTTCAGTTCATTTTTGTGTCATACCCATTAAATCAAGGTGGCCAAGGGCTGAACTTTTTTATAAAACTCTCATGCGTAAGTAGGAGAGACAGTGCCTGACCCCAAAAGATCACAGTCTGAATGCATCAGACACATGAAAGGTTGGAAGAAAAAGAAAAAGTAACTTCCCCAAGGTCACATAAAAAGTAGCGGAGTCCAGACTGTACCATACTTCTCATGCCATTAACCCTCCCCAAGTTTTGGATAATTTGCTGACAGTACCTATCCAAGTAGTGATTCTTGTCGTGAGTTGGGCTCCAGGGAGTTATACTCTCTTAGCATTCATTATTTTGGGAACAGTAATATTGTGACCATGTCTAACAGAAGTAAAGCATTTTTTCAGCCCATCAGCACAATCATGAGAGCTGCAGCCTCTGAAGATGAATTTAAACAGCACTGACAGTATCAAACATGATTTGAAGTGACTGTGTATCTTTTGCCTTGCTTCTCAAGGCCAAGATGATGATTATTTCCTGTATTATCTGTAACATGATTAGGTCATTTCTTGCCCACTCATGTTTCTGGATATTTCAGCTAGGGCAACGTATCGCCAATGTTGAGTCTGGTTCTGAAAGATCTATAACAGCTTCCCCATAATTTTTATTCTGGTAATTGAAATGCTTTCAGATCTGAAAAGAGGTAGGCATTTAGTTTTCAAAGTTAGGAATACACATAGGACTTTTGGTTCTTTTGGGTATTTTATTTTATTTTATTTTATTTTATTTTATTTTATTTTATTTTATTTTATTTTATTTTATTTTGTTTTGTTTTATTTTATTCTATTCTATTCTATTTTATTTTATTCTATTTTATTTATTTTACCAAAAGTAATGTCTGCATAGGAGAAATATGAAGAAAATTTGGTGGGGAATTTTTCAACTATGATTATAAAAAGGAAGTTTGTAGTGCACTGCAAATACGCGTTTTCTGCACCTGCCTGGTGTTTTGCTGCTGAAGTCTGCAATCAGCTCTTTCATGGATTTCTGGAAGATATAAATGACTCGTCATTAGAACACAGCTTGAACGTCATCATGTTAACACATTCCTTTTCCCCCTCTCCTTTTTTTAGATCGAATATAAGCTTTGCAATGGGTCTGACAAAGAGTGTGTATCTCCGACAGCCAAATTCACAAAGAAGGAAACACTGAAGGTATGTGCAAAGCAGCCAAGTTAGCGTCAGCTGACTTTCCTTTACAAAACAAGTAGTACCTTCCAAACAAACCATTGGGAACTACTCTGAGTCATTTCCCAAGACCCAGAGAAGCCTCCGACTCTTCTAGGAGTCATTGTATGCCAAGGGCATTTACAGGCTTTATATACAGGATTAGATTATATACTGCAAACAGAACAAATCAGTGTAATTATTTCACTCTGTTCGTAAATTTCAGAGCCATTAGGCACCTCAAGAGGGTTGTAATCCTTCATTGGTCTTGTTAGGAGGGGTATGTCTAGGCAATCTGAACAAATTATTGCTTGAACACCTGTTTGTCTACCAAACCAAAAGAATAAATAATTTGCTTTGGATGAAATTAGATTTAATCTCTTTAATTTGAGGAGGACTGGGGTGTTCAGCCTCTTTCCATTTCCCCCAAGGAAAAGCCAAATTACATTATGTTTAGTGGAACTTGAGGAGCAAAGAAAATGCCTGCTATCTTGTTATGTTTTTGTTCTTCCTTGTGCTCATTTCTGGGGAACTTGTGCTGGGTCATGTTCTAGCTGTGCTATACATAGCTGTCCTTAATGCATTGTGTTCTTTCCCCCCCAAAAGAGGCCATGATTACAGCTGCTATATTTTCTCTGTTCCAAACCAGGTACAAAAAAAAAATTACAGACAGGAGAAGAAAAGGGCTACCAAACAACTCTTCAGTGCTTTGAAGGATCCCAGTGTAGTGATCACAGCAGACTGGCTGAAGGTATTTCATACAGACCATTGCTCCTGAGGCTGTAGGAAAAAAATAAGTGAGAAATACTTGATGTGTCTGAGACTTACGCACTAGCACTTTTTTGAGTGGAGCAAGATCAAATAATTTTGAGTTGAAGTTGCTGTAAAGCTGTGAAAGTGGAGTTATGGGGAGTATTTACTTTTCATCTTAAACTAACTCAATCCATCTAGTCCATATCCTTAAGTAGTGACAAGGTCTCAAAAAGTGCATAGCACAAAAGGAAGTGATGATGTTTCTTTCTTCCTCTCTGAAAGCGTCTGCTGGCCTCTTCCCATAGATGTGTTTTTGTACTGAAGAGGGAATAGACAGAATAACAGCCTGGAAATGGGCAGATACAGCTTGTTCTATTGACAGTTGGATTTTCTGTTGTCACAGCACAGAATGAAACATATTGGACCCAACGACAACTGTAATTTCTCCTTGTGCAAAGGCTCAACTAGTGACAGCTTCTCATTGAAGTCCTGAGACTTCATATGTGGCAAAATAAATTTGGGCTGACATTGAGAAATGTTACCTTTCACTGCTGTTTTTCTCCTCATTTGGGGCCATTTAGTCTTCTCAACTAGTAGTGAATTGGTTGCCCCTTTTCTTATAGCAAAACTTAATTTCCAAACATCACCAAACAAGTAGCCCTTAAAAATTAAAAAAAAAGTAATTTAGGGATTTCATGAAACCGTACAATTGCATTTGACCAGTGTAAAAAACCTCCAACATTATTCTACGATCAGTGTTAGAGGCCAGAAAAGTGACATGTATATGGTTTATTGAGAAATTACACTGGCAACAAAATGTTTCATAATGTTTAGTGTAGAAGATAGATAAATATTGAGGGTTTTTTTTTAAATACAAAATACCTGTTGCATTTGTGCTGTGGCTGGAAATTTCTGCTTCAGCAACAAATGATGCTGGGCCACAAAAACAGAGCACCGATGTAAGACTTGAGGTTTGGCCTACGTAAGTTGAAGTCAAAAAGACCTTAGGCAAAATGTAACCTTACTGAGAAACTTCCCCATTCTTAAACCTGTTATCTTGAATATACGCTATCAGATTTAATGTCTTCTATACAAGAGAGAGTGTGCATTGAACTTGATAGAGAAGTAAACCAGCTGGAGAAGCTGCTTTTAAAAATGGGGTATTTGACAAAACCCATTAATAGCTCTGTTCTGCAGAACAGTATTAAAATGACTTAAAAGTCAAGTTAGACTAGCAATAACATTTTTCTATGCAATGTTCTAATTGGTCTGTCCTCCATGATTATTAACAAATCACTCTCACATGGGCCCGCAGTGCTGGTTGCTTAAAAAATTAAGCAAGCTGCTAACACTAAGCCAGTAATAAAAATATGAAGACTAGATTCTGATAGCCAGATTTACAAGGTCTGAGATTTTGCTATGAGATCCCTAAGACTGTTCAGATAATGCAGTGTATCTTCCTAAGGAAGTGTATCGTAGTGTGGCCTTAGGAGAAACATGTATTGAAAGTACTGTATACGTACTGAATAAATACTGGTTTTCTTTCAAGGAGCAACATAAATGCAACTTTCTGTTCTCTCCCTGCTTCCCTCCAGATTCGTGGGACTCTGAAGAGTTGGACCAAGCTGTGGTGTGTTCTGAAACCGGGAGTGCTGCTGATTTATAAGACACCAAAGAACGGACAGTGGGTTGGGACAATCTTGCTCCATTCTTGTGAGCTGATCGAGAGACCCTCCAAAAAGGATGGTTTCTGTTTTAAACTTTTTCATCCTTTGGATCAATCAATCTGGGCTGTAAAGGTAACAATCCTGATGAGTCTTCTTGGTCACCAAAGTGTCTCAGCACTAGTATCATCTAGCATTGATATTATCTAGATTTTCAGTTATTCAATCGCTGTTAGTGATGGTGAATTGACTGCATAAAAAGATTAAAGACACCTAAGCTTGGTCATGGTATGACATCAAAGGAACACACTGCATTGTGATTAGTTATACAAATGTGTCATTCTTGGTGTAGAGATGCACGCATAAACTGAGGAAAGAGGAAACATGTTAGTGCAGGAAAAAAGATACCTGGAAGCTTTATCAAGCCGTGGCCTACGTCTTTAAAAAGAGATGAGGAACAGACCCAGTTAACTGACTGCCCCAAAAGAAGGACGCACAAAGCACCAAATGCTTTGTGCCACACTGGAAGAGGGCTGGCAAAGTGACAAAAAACAGATTAATAATTGGACTTTTTTTTTCTAATGGTTCCGAGGTTTGAGTCTGTTCGCGACGGACTTGGAACTGTGTGGTCTGCTCAAGACTTGACTGTTGCACAAAAGCGTGACTTTGGATAGGTTGCCTTACTTTTCTTTTCTTTCAAAAGGAAATAATAGCAAGGTTTTCTCTCCATCCCTTTGGGTTCTTCTTCAGTCTGTTGTTACTCAGAGGCTGATACAGTCTCTTCCTGTACACACAGTAGGTCCTGCAGTGACCTCTGGATCTCCCTGTAACAAAAATGACTAATAGTTTCTCACACTTCGCGAAATAACTCCCTGCAAATTTTAAAGAGCTGCATTTCTTTTTCTTCTTTCCTTTAAGAATAGGCAAAAAGAAAAAAAATATCTAATGCCTATGAACAAAGAGGAAGACCCCTGTACCTCGTGAGAGGCACTGAGAGCAACATCTGTTGGATACCCCGAAGACTAAGCTGAAATGTTCTTGAACTCTTGTTTCCCCATTAAAAACAATGACTCATCAGAGTTATTGCAGACATAAATTCTCTAGGAGACATCACCAGTGTAAGCAAGGCATTACAAGCTACTGCCTTGCTGCAAGGTGTCCGGCAGAGTAAATCTACTTGGAAAGACTGGTGTGAGAGCGATGAAGGCATTTGTCATTGGCATCAGAAGTTCTAAAATATGGAGGGGAAGCCCTGTGGGAGCAGATCAAGCCACCTCACTCCTGCTCATCCCTGCAGTTAATTGAACAGTTTTAAACACAGCTATACAATCACTATAAAAAGTCTTGCAATTTTTAATAAGGTTAGAGAAGAGAATTAAAATTAACCTCAACATCCAGGGGTAAGAGCTGCTGTTTTCTGACAGTAGCTCAGCTCTGATCTGTTCTTAGATACATTGCTTTTGCTTTAAGTTCTAAAGATTTCATTACTATCTTGCTTCTTACTCAGTTTTGAGTTTTGATGCTTTTTAAATTCAGACCATGTACTCAAGAAGGTTGTCAATCATTTGCTATCCATCAACAAAAAGATTCCTTGTGAGTTGACGGGTCAATTGAATTGTTCTGAAAAGCACAGTCAGGAGACATAGTGAAAAAATAGCATCAAAACCACAGTCAGGTACTGAAAAGTAGTGTTGCTGACAGATCTAGGGGTTTTATTAATGTGTATATGCATTTGCATGTGTGTATGTGTATCTAATTCTTGTGTCTCTTGAGAAAGTATATGACAGAAATAGGAATTAGTATATTAAATATGAAGGGAGTATATCTCTGAAAATATTTGTGTACTAGAGGAAGTCCCAAAAGATTTGAGTTTTCAGGTCAAAGTAATATTCTAAGTCACTTGAGATAGATATTTAGAAAGCTACATTTGACCTGCATGGTAGGATATTTCCTGAAGCCTGAGTTCAGCCTGGATTGTTATGTGTGATAGATGCTTTCAGCCAGAAGGTGAAAACCTAAATACACATCGAGAAGAAATCCACCAGCGAACTACTTGATGTCAAAGAAGCTGTCTGCACTCTGACAACAGTTTAATGCTGAAACTGCTAAAAATACTGTTTCATTTTATGTCATTTCATGGCCTTCTTTTAAAGCAACTGGAGCAGAATTGACTGATCTAAATTGGTTATGTATAACTGTGCAAAGAAAGCCTGTTTCTCAGGAAATATAGATTAGCCTGAGCTTAAGCAAAAAGCTCGAGTTACTGTCCACCACGACAGAAATAAGATCTGGCTAAACAACTTTCACTTTTGGCTACAATGGCTCATGAAATTTTCAAGGATTTTCCAGTCTAGAGTTAATGGTCCAGTTTTGACTCACATAATGGGCTTCCAGCTAACTCAGGGTAATTAATGAACACCTTTGTATGTGTTGGCCTGGCTGCCCAACAGATGTTTGGATCTAACTGTGGCGCTCAGCCCTGAAACAAATGTCTGGTTCAGGCAGTGCCCTAGACATTTATAGTTGCGCCAGCCAATTAAATTTGATGTGCAGTCATTTTAACTTCAGTTAGAATCGGATGAAATTTTGGGGTGCTTTTTGAAACAATAGGTAGGTAAGCTGTAAGACCATTGCTTATAGCGGAAAGCTAAAGATACGCAGTAGGGAACTGTTTTTCCTATAAAGTTCTCTGGTTTCTAGAGATATCTTACTAGTATATCCCAGAGAGGAGACAGTCCTTTATTCTACACTGTTTCCCTGGCTTTATGAGTGTTTTAGCCTGAAACTCCTTCACAGTACAAATGGATTAGACCTTTTACCTTTTTGCTCTGCCCAGGCCTTCGTAAACCCAAGGCCAAAACCACCAACGTCTCAAAATTGGTCAGCATTGCAAGCAGCAGTAAGAAAAGCTTCCCCTGCAAGCTCCAAATACTGCCGCAGAGGCACTTTGTCCATCATGTGAAGGCAGTGTGATCCCACGCTGCTTCAGGGAAGAGACTTTTTGCCGGGATGACTGCAGGAGACCAGGGAATGCCAACCTAGTAATTAGTTTGAGGGTGTGGGTGTCTGTCCTCTTGCTTCACAGAGGGAGCGTAGGGCATAGGGCTATATGCTGGCAAGGTTTGCCTGGCTGTCCCAAATAAATGTCCTGGAATAGTTAGTATTTCCCTTTGAGCTTGCTCAGAAACTTGCTGAACAGTGTGGTGTGGGAAGGCTTTTATTGACTGCAGCTTGTTCTGGCATGTATTCACAGTGCTGAATGAGTCGGGGTCAGACCCACTGAATGTGGGAATACATATAATTTTAATTTTGTTGATTTTAAGAGCTTTGAGTCATTCCTTTAGAGAAAGAAGTTTTAGTAATGGGCTTGTGCTGCTCTTTTACAGTTGTTTGTTCTGCTCCGTAATACAGCACAGTTAGTTTCATCTTCATCCTTACAGTTACCCACAGTACTGTTTGCAAGAGGGATTTTTTTTTCTCTTTTTCTAAGCTTTGTTCTGTGAATTTCCAAGACTAGGTGTCTTGTCACACTATCTAAACCAGTGTGAATCCACTCCATTTTTCAAAGCCTAATCAACGCCTGTTTGATAATGCCTTTTGAGTCTCAAATCAAGTGTAAAGACGTGAATGATCTGAAGGTGATCCTTTCTTAGTTGTACTGTCTGGAGGTTGCAGCTGAGCTCCAGGTCCCTGTGTAGCAGGGATAACATTCACTTTTAGTGAGAGATGGTCATTGTCTTGGGGGCTTTGGACTCTAATCAGGCATGATGCTCCAAGGCAGAAAACACCATTATCTCTGCTGTGCAGATACAGAACCTCATTTACTCTGTGGAGATGTTGACTTTATTTTTATGGCCTCCTCTCTTTTCTTCTTCTCCTCTTCTTTCTGTGGGAAACAGCCCCCTCCATGTATAAGCATGCCTTACTGTTGAATACGTTTCCATGACAGAGTGACTTGGCTGCTCCTTGTGTTTACCCACATGCCTAAATGTCTGTTAAAACCTTGTGTTATCCCCTCCTTTCCTTCTCCCCTTTTTTTTAATTTCAGTTCTCTGGATCTGTACTGTTTGGTTGTAAGGTTTTTCCTCCAACAGAGCAAAACCTCTGCACTCAAAACACAAGTAATGGTGTTATTAACAATTCTGCAACACCCTGCTCAGCTGCACACTACTGAAGGGAAAAATGCCATTGGGAATGGTGCTTGATTGCATTAATGTCACTAGTAATATCTTGAGCTGCTCTGCTCTGGATCACTAATCAAATCCCAACTTTGCCAGTCCTGACTATTAAGCCTTTAAACAGTCTTAATCTTGTGAACCTCTTGAGGGAGAGGGGAGGGGAGAAAGAAACAAGTAATAAGGATCCCAATTTCTCCTGGCAGCAGAAGAACCCCGCAGATGTAGAGATGAGAAGATAAACTGGAGACTGTTGTCTTCTCAGCACTGCATCTTCATGGAATAGATAGATACAATTTAATCATAGAATCATAGAATTATAGAATCATAGAACGTGTTGGGTTGGAAGGGACCTTTAAAGGTCATCTAGTCCAGCCCCCCTGCAGTAAGCAGGGACATCTTCAACTAGATCAGGTTGCTCAAAGCCTCATCAAGCCTGGCCTTGAATGTCTCCAGGGATGAGGCCTCCACCACCTCTCTGGGCAACCTGTTCCAGTGTTTCACCACCCTCATTGTAAAGAACTTCTTCCTAATGTCTAATCTAAACCTGCCCTGCTCTAGTTTAAAACCATTCCCCCTTGTCCTGTCCCTACATGCCCTTGCAAACAGTCCTATGTTTGTCCTATGCTTGCACTCTTCGTTCTTTCCAAATTTTGGCTTCCTGAGTGGAGCTCAAAACCAAAAATCCAGACAAAGCCACTATTTAACTACAGGACACTTGTATACAGGAGCAGTTTTCAGCAGCAGTCACAGTTTCCCTGCTTACAAACTAGTGCTAGAGAGAAGTCCTTCATTTAAGGAGCAGGATGGGATACTATAAAGGCCCATGTAAAGGAGGAGAGTTGCAGTCAAACTGCAAAAGTTTCCCTACAGATTTTCAGCATTGTGTGATAGTCTCTAGAAACTCAAGGAAATCTGTGTTTGAGCATCCTGCAGAAAACTATTTGTTCCATCCTGCGGTTGGTGTAGTGCTAATGTTTTCTGCTCTGCATTTATTTCTGTAAGGTGTTTGCATAATTGAAAAAGGATCTGCTTTCATTTTGTGTGTTGTGAAGTGAGGAAGAAAAGGAACTGGAGGAAGCTGAGTAACTTTGCAAATGCAAGGGAGGAGGAGGGACTCCCATTTATTTCAGCCAGGTTGTGGCATAAAGTCTGTACCGTGGAGTGTATGAAACTGTGTTCGCCAGGTACAGGAACTGCTTTTTCTTAGCAGCTTCTGGATCTCAAGAGAGGAGAAAACAGGGAGGAGATCAAGGTGGGAGCCTGTGGTTCTGCTCAAAGAAGTGCCTAATCCAAGATGAACTCTGCCACCCTGGCAATCATTTCTTGGAGGGTCATGGTGAAGGGATTGTGGCAGGATGCTTACAAGACACTATAAGCTTTTTTGACACAGCTCCTGAACTAAGGGCAACACAAACAAGCAAAGCCTGTTTTTGTTAAAGCCTGAAATGGCCGGTACCCCAGGCACCACGACATAAAGGTTCTCTAAGGGTCTGGATGTAGAGGTGAAGGGCTGTAACCCAGTAGCATGTGCCCGTGCTGGGAGACCTTTGGTCCTCAGCCTGTAGTTTTCCTTGTCTCTTCCTTTCCCACAGACATATGGGGTTTCCCCTTTGTTTCCTTCCAGAAAGGCTGCCATTGCCTCTCTGCTAGAGGCACTAACAGCACAAGGTGTGGGCTCTGCCACTTTTATGGTGACACATAAAGGGTGTTTCATTGCTAGTGTGTCAGGCTGCAGGCAGACAGACATGCACCACATGGAACAGTCCATTCAGATGTTGCACAAAGACGACTAATAGCAAATATTTGACTGGTTTTGTCCCAGCCAGCAGGAATGAGATTCTTCCATTCCTGAGGATCTGAATAAACAGACTAGGTTTTGGGCTGAGCAGAGGTTAGACCAAGCCCCATTTACATCAGAGCTCATTATTGGTTTGGAACTACAGCAGCAATATAGTGATTACTAATGGGTCTCTCTAAATTACTCCATCTGCTCCTTCCTTCTTTCTTATCACAAACATACAAACTCTGCCCAGGAAGGGTAGGAAGACATAGAACGGTCCATTGCGTTTTCTGTGCCTTACGTCTTTTTGTCTGTGTGCATTTCCAGGGCCCAAAGGGAGAAAATGTTGGTTCGATCACACAGCCTCTTCCCAGCAGCTACTTGATTTTCAGAGCAGCCTCTGAATCGGATGGTAAGTTTTGGTCTTCGTTTGTTTTCTCCAGATTGCATACTCTGTGCTAGTTAAGAGGATAGGTTGATGCAAAAAAAATTGGTATGTAAAGGAAAAAGTGGCAGTTCACCCAGCTTGGGATGGATTCGTTAGCAATGGTCAGAAGAGGTCAAGCAGACTACAGGCATATTTCATACTCCTCACTGAAGAGCCACCTTTCTGGCCATGTGTATGCAAGAAGGACCTAGGCTTGTAACAGGGGAAAAAACACTAAGTCAGTATGTGCTAAAGGATGAAAGGAATTGATCCCAAAACTGGGCTGAGAGAGAAGCTTAACTGTTTCTCAGTTCAGCAGAGACTGTATTTGGTTATCTGCCTATGATCTATTGGAGGAAAGTGACACAGTAACATTGAAGAACTGTGATAGATGTCTTGGAACCACCATAATTCTCCTGTAAACTTGCTGTACTGTGGTTTACAGCATAGCAGGCCCAGATGCTGGTGACTCCACGTACAAAATAACATTCTGAGAATTAAAAAAATTATGGAAGGTAAATTTAGGTCAATATATAACAGGCGTGCCAGCTTGCGATGTGAAAATCTCTATAAATGACTTTAGCGGACCTAAAATATCAGTGATTTATAAGTAAATAAGAAGATTAAAACCATGTTTTCATTCCATTTGACCTTCAGACTACTGTAATTTTTTTTTGCCATAACCAAATAACCCTGTTCATTTTGTGGGTATTTTTCACCTACCCCACCACGAGTGGTCATGTAGCCCATGTGCTCCTTTGCGTCTCATCAAGAGGAACTTTAAGGACACAGGGATTTTTCAGGGAGCACAATGGGCTTTGAAAGCAGTGTCCTTCTGATCCAGTGATTAAGTTTTACTCATTCCTAAAGTCTGGAAATAGGACAATGCCAAATACGCCTTTGACATGACAATTAGAATAGGAGGAAACCGTCTTTCAATACAGGCTTGGCATGCTGTTCTTCCTACTAGTGCACAAAGAGGGCTGTTGACAGCGAGGGATGCCATCTCGACACTGAAAGCTGCTTGCAGATGCCGATGTAGTGAAATGACATGAAAATAAGTGAAACTTGTATAGAGCTGTAGAAGCACATCCGTTTCTTTGAATATTATGCTTTTGTAGCTTATGAAACAATACAGTTTATTTGTGTAAAGGAATATAGGATTCCAACCCAGCTCCAAATACCACCTGTCTAGAAAGGGATAGATTGATACAATAGTCTCTTAGGAAAAAAAAAGTACTGTTGGGTAGAGCTGCTAAATTACAGGCATTTCAAACCCTTGTTATACAGACAGCCCTCAGAATAGACACACGGAACAGTCCCGCAGAGTTCTTAGGCAACCAAATAACTTCAACAACTGTCTGTCAATCCAGATTTGCTAAATTATTATTTCCTTAGAGATCCATGTCATTTGTCTTTCCATCAACTTAATTAGAAAATGCACGAAGGGACCAATGTCGTCATTGTACGTGTTCAAGACAAATTGCTGTCTCATCAAGTACCTTTTTTTTCTGGCATTTCAGCGATCTTCTAAATGAAAACTTTCATTCTGGTGGAAACCTAATCATTCTATTGGAAACCTAATGATTAAACCTTAAAGCCAGCCTGGCAAAGAGACCTGTGGCTGAACTTCTGCTCTCTCTTTTTACGACGACTGCCACAGGCCAGTTACATGGAGTAGAATAGCTTTAGATTGGTTCTAACTAACCTTACCCATAAAGGCTCCCAAGCTAGCAATAGCTCCCAAGGGATCATCAGAGGTAAGACCTTTCTAGCTGTGATCTCTCTGTCTGGGTCATACACCACACGCTGAAAAAGCGCAAAAGAGACCGTATCTGGCACATGAGAATTTTCAATATTTAAATGCCTGTGGGAAGCTTTCTGCCCAGTAAATTATTACATGTCTCTGGTATCATAAGAGCTTAAAATAGTGAATTACTGGAACGTATTTTTAAAGCCAAGATATTGGCCAACATTCTTGGGAAGCATGCAGAAGCCAGGCAAATCAAAGTAGAGTTACTTCAGGATTTAGTATGATTTTCCCTTACTTTGATGCTTCTGTACAGTAGGATCTTAAGGCTAGGTGGAAAGCTAATGTGATCAAGAGGAGGAGGAACTGAGATAACTCTCAATCAAATATCATAAACGTGTACCTAGAAAATAACTAGGGCCTTTGGCTAAGAATGAGATAATATATGCTCTTGAGCAGCACTAGCAATGCCCTAGAGCCACCTGCACAGGTTTGGGGCACCCACGTTATGCCTGGTAGATCCTGAGTGTCTGAGGAGGTGACTGTGACAGCTGATGTGAAGTGAAGCTTTGGGATCTGTCCATTTAGCAGTGGACTTCACAAAAAAAGTTGATATAGTATCACACCAGAAGTACTGGTATGAAAAATGGTGTTATTTTCAGCTGAATGAGAGTATTTGACTTCACAGCTGAGGTCAGTGAGCTGTGAGAAGTGGCTGTACCTTGAGCAGGAAGGGAAGGATGTGAATCTGCAGACAAGAGGGAAGAACAGCTCATACACTCAGACTAGCTTCCTTCCCAAACACAGGAGCTGTCCTGGCATGGTGACTGTGCTATGGGCTTTTGTTTGTTAGCCTTCGTGGGGGCTGCTTGGGGGCATCTGCTCCATTGAGCAATGTAGACATGCTGACAAATGGCCAAACACATGGGTGTCGCACTCGGAGATGAGTGACTTGGAAATGGTATTAACGTCAGTAGGTGGTGTAAAACATATGCAGACAAGGACACAAGGAATAGAAACTGTTACATTTAAAGCAGTCTGTATAAACTGCAGCAAATTAAGGCTTATACTTTGCAATTAATACAGTTTGATTTTAAACCCAGAAGACACTACTGAAATGGTTGTAGACTGTTATCTACCTTTACCTGTTATAAAGAGTCATCTCCAAGAGGGTATACCTGAGTTTGTTTCGTTTCTTTAGTGCACTGGACAGACATAGGGGCTGCAGTTATGGCCAAGAGATACAGGAGATTTAGGTAAAATGAGCTAAGCTAGCTGACACAAACGGGGTGCGTGGAATCTGTTCTCTTGCATAATGTGAGCATATATTTGTAGTATGTTCGCGTCTCCTCCATAAATGCAATATTGTGTGATTCTACAGCATCTCTGAGGAGGTGTCCTGACCATGTTCTTCTTAACGCAGTCTCCCGTGTTAGTAGTGGAAACGAACCTCAGAGCATTTGGCAAATTTAACAGTAATTCATGGAGGCCTCTGACTTGTTGAGAAATACTGAGTTGCAGCATATGTTAGATGTAGAGTTCTGCTATCGACGAAACTATATCATGATCAGCAGCTTACATGGCCTACTTTTTCTCTCAGCATTTCAGAATCCCTTTTTTCCCCTCTGCCGTACCATCTGTGACAGACTGTTGGTAGGATTTAAGGTCCTGACTTCTGCATAGCCTGCAGAACCACTGCCAAGCTACAGTAAATTTCACATTCACAGACCGCAGCAGCAGTCTGCTTTGTGATGGTTTTAAAGACATCTGGAAGGTCACGTCAGCCTACAGGGCTCAACCTGTATAAACACATGGCCTTTCTTTCTTACCAGTTTCAGAAAATAATGCTGTTTTTTCCAAACCACTGACTGTGTATATATTTCAGATTTATGCTGATGAGGAGCTTAGAATTAGTAGTTTAAACCTGTCCCAAGCATCCTGCCTGGACCATTCTGGGGCTGCCCCTGAGATCTTCAAACCGGTGGCCCCAGAAATGCTTTTCTAAGCATTTTGACTCACCCGCTTAAATCTCATATTGCAGAGATTGCCGCCTTGCCATGGGCACTGCCACCAAAGGGGTTAGTAGGGGAATTCAAAGTGGCAGATTACCAAGGGTTAAAGACTTAACAGTAGAATTGCAAACCACACTTACTTACATTTTGTTCCTTATATCTGTCCTCTCCTTCAGGCATACTTTGGGTAGTTTCCATTGCCTCATGTGGATGGAGTTGCATGGAAATCCTGATGGTCTGGCTTACAGTGTCGTTTCTTTGCTAGGCATCTGGCCCTTCCCCCGAAATTGATGCTCTGATCCAGGGAGGAAATTAGATTATTGAAATAAGGGTCACGCACAGAAGCAATAAACCAGGAGGAAGATTGCAATTTGAAACCAAGTTCACAATGAAATATATCACTGGATCCTGGCAGTACTGGAACAAATAGAAGTTACCTTCTTAGCTATATATTTGCCCTTCGTATTCCTTAGACCTCTCTCAGCAGTTTAAAATCCAGGCATTTGCAACCAGACTTGATTTAGCTTGGTGTATAAATTGCACCTGCAGCTAACTGAGAGATCGCATCCTTGCATCTTGACAGACAAAGTGTAAGAAATCATGCACGCAGGCACCCAAGTGGTACAGCAGAATAAGCAGTCAGCTGAATATGATGACCTTAATATCCACTGACTGAACCAAATCAGCCTCTTCCTCATCATTTGTGATTTGTGTGCACTTGAGCAAGAATTCATCGTTTCCAGGTGATGGTCTACTTCAGGTTGATTTTTAAAAGCATCTATCTTGTAACTGTGAGGCACGAGGCCAAAAGCTGGATGTCTTTAATAATTCAAGAAGAATAATACTCCCTTAGTGATGCCTATCTGGGGGACTGTATGGTTACTAGGTGTGAGGCTTTTGAAGTCTTAGTTGGCAAGAGATTCATTCCAGCTGTTCCATAGCTACAGGAATGCAATGGAAAAAAAGTATAGTCCCTGACTGAGATTTCAGTGTGCAGCGATGTGATTCCATCTCGAGCAGATTTTTGTTATTGGTGAGTGCTGAGAGAATATTGGCTGGCTCCTCTGTGATCAGCTGTTGCAAAATGTGGCAGATAGCCTTAGCACATCAAATTATGACTTCTTCTAGGTGAATGATGGTAACCGTAAAGAATTTCAAGTCTGAATAGCTGAGTGATTTCAATACTGCCTTTTTTTTTTTTTTTCTGTGGGATATTGTTGTGATTTTAGATCTGCTTGAAGACTAGGACAGACTCGAGTTATTCCTTGAACTGAGCCTAGGTTAGCAGCATAAGCAACTTTCGGTGGTTTTGGGGTTGTTTTTTTTTTCCCAGGGGAGAGGAAATGGTTTTTGTCACTTCGTTTTAGTAGTTCCTCTTGTCTGTGAAAAAAAGAGTTGGTGCGAGTGCATGCCTGCTCCTGTTCAGCTTCCAGGTTTCCGCATGGTGCCAGCAGAGCCCTGCAGACTCGGGAAGCATCCTGCAAGGAGCCATAGTGATTCCCATTTGCACAACTGTACTGCAGGAGTCATCTCAAAGGACCACAAGGTGCTTTTCCAGCCTGCTGAGCCAAAAGGCCTGGAGAAGGCTTCGAAACATATGTGGGATGCATGTTCGGCTTTGTTTGTGCGAAGTCAAGGCAACACACATCTTTTATTAGCTTATTTTTCCCAAACCTTTCAAGAGGAAGGAACTTTGGAACCCAGCTGTGTTTAACTGATTTTTCAAAGAGTTTCCTTTTTCAAATTGTTACTGATGACTGTCGTCATTTTACTGTAAACACATGTAACAGAGAAAAAGGGTTACAGGCTTACTCAGGGGAGACACCTCTTTTTCATCTTTTTTTTTTTTTTTTTTTTGCAGTGAGCACAGCTGAGTGATGTGCAGATGTGTTCCTCTGACATCCCATTTTCCTGGGACATCTGTCACATGCCAAATGCTAAAGCGATCATCGTTTGCTAAAGTGATGTAGGGAATGGATAATGAAACCACTGATCAGTGCAAGGAGAGAGGCTGCTTCAAAAGAGAGCAGGAACCCAAGCTAGCACTAGCACTCTGGTAGGACATCCACTTTTGGCGCTTTAGGAACAACCTTGTCAAAGAGTCTCACTTTTTCCCCATCGTTCCTGGAGAGAGCCAAAGGTGGCTGGGCAACCCACCCACCTGACTAGTTCAGGTGCCGAAAGACAGGTGATGTGAAATGTCCTCCTTGTGCCAGCTGCCAGTACGAGTGATCTAGCTGGGGATCTTCTCTGCATGGGGTGTCACTTCTCCCTGTTATTATCCTCACTGAGAGCTCTGTTAGCTTCGATGAAAGATTGCTGTTGCTGAGTTTTGTAATTCCTTCTGTGTGGCTTGTGAGATATATGGGAGCGTTATGTGTAGATGGACTATTTTACCCTCTCCCTCTTTCATCCTTCCACCTCTGCAGCCCACAGCTTACTCTGTGGGCTGCCCCTTGGATGTCAGGGACAAAATACTAAATACAATGAAGAAAAGGTAGAGCTCGGAAATAACGTATGAAAGGGAATACTTAGTTCACAGCTCCCAAGCAGGAGGTAATGTAGGTGTTTTTGAGACAACGTCTCTGCAGAAATTGTCCAAAAGTAATTATTGCATTGGATAGAGTAATATATCATTTGATATAAAAAAAGCTTAAAAGCCTGCAGGGAGATTCTGCCATAGGCTGACAATATGCTCTTGGGTTTTCCTTCAGAATTTAAACATATGCTTGTTTTAAGCCACAATCGTTGGAAAATTATAACTGATAATTGATTGCAGTGTTTTACATTGCAGCTTTAAAAACCTCAACCTTCTAAAAGAATACCATTGTAACTCCTTCGCAGCTCTTCTTTGCTTCCTTTATATGCATCATGTTGGGCTGCCATTCCTCTCTGAAGAAAACCACATTTTGCATCCTTCTCTGATCTAATTACCTTGCATACAAAAAATCCTGACTTGAGTCAACTACTCAAAATTAGAAAATGTGGGAATTAAGGTAACCATGAATCCTTCATTCAGACTACCGTGGCTGTAGATGACAGCCTTTAATTATGTGACCACATACTTTTTTCCCCTTCTGCGGTTCCTGAGGGAGTGAGTAGACTTGGCAGGTAAGCAATTAAGTAATCCAAATGCTAGCATTTTTGTATCATTTTCACAATAAAGAAGAATGTTACTCAATAGCAAGATCACTCAAATGTAAAAACATTCCATGTAGGCCTTTAGCAAGGAAACACGTTTATTTTGTGTGCAGTCCCTGAAATTGAGAGGGTATAATTTTATGGTGTTATGCTGCAATTAACACACTGTTAACTTGCAGAGAATGTAACCTTTTCATTTGCAGAGGAAATCCCATATTTTATGTCTGGTTTTGTGGCATGTATTTGTTTGGATTCACAGCACCACCTGATGGCTGAAGGCCCATTTCTTAGCTTGGGGATGCTGTGCATCCCTTGAAATGAAAATAAGGGAGTACACCGATGCCATTTCTGTGTTCTGCAGGGCACAAATAATGCTGACTGCTAATGCACAGCAACGTCCTCTAAAGCTTTGTGTCCCTGCTTTGGAATATTAAAATGAAATTTTAAAATTTATTATTATTATTTTTTAATTTAGGATCCGTGAGTAAGGTTTCAAAAAAGATTCAAGTTACTCATAACCCCTTCCAGGGAGTTATCTAAAGAGTTAAAAAACCTGGATATGTTATGTAGAAATTTCCTCTGGTAATGTGCTGGACCGCAAAGGTTTGTCCAAGCCTGTAAGCGCAAGTCAGTGGCAGTGAACGCCCGTGGCGGTAGCGTTGGAGGGGTCAGAGAGCTCCTGTGGCGTTGGGGCCAGCGTGACTGCTCTGCCTACAGCCCCAGGGAGGGGTGGGCCGCAGGGGCACAGCAGGGGAGATGGCTGAGGGAGACTTCCCGGTCACCATTGCCACCCTTGTTAGAAAGTGTAAACGTAGCCAGCGCATTGCCGTAACCGTCATAAGATAATGTCTTTACCTGAGTGCTGCGGGGAGCTGAGGAACTGACCTCCCTCACTGCTCCAAAGGGATCATGCTGCTACAAATCCAGCTACCTATCAAAGCATCTGATTTTACAAGACCATTGAATATAAAACTGTCTTGACATATGCAGCGTTTCCAAATGTCGAGTCATGCAGTCCTTACTCTGTAGAACCGGAAAAGAAAAGCAAAGGTAAAGACAGAGAACAGTCAAAGGAGATAAGCCTAAGCAGGGCTGTGGTCCTTTGTACGGAATAGCCTGAAGTAGGTTTTTATGTTGATGGGTTTGGGGAGAGGGGATATGTAGGAGGGCGTGAATTTGTGCTCAGCACAGCCATTAACTCTAATGGGTTATCCATGCAAATCCTCCACATGGGGAGAAGGGAATAAATCTCTGCATGTAAAGCTCTAATGCAAGAATATTTGTTAAATACAAAATAGTGTGAAATCAATTCCAACAGCCTTCAACCTTCCTAATCTTTTATTAACCATTATGTGTGATTTTATTATTAAATCATAAGCTGATGCTGAAGGAATTTATGGCATGAAATTAGAATAAATGACTGGGTTTTGAGGTGTTTGTGGCTCAGTGTTCAAGAGCAATTCTTCAATGTTTTGGCTTTTTTTTCCTCTCTTTTACTGGTTGCAGCTTTGTATCAGAGCAAGCACTGAAAGCTACTCAAGTTTATAAACTTTTTTTTTATATGCATATCATCTGGTTTTTTTTTTAAACTCTCATTGATCTTCTTATAGAGCCAAATTTTGGTCATATCAAAATTGACGGGAATTCTGCTCAAGAGAACAGCAGGTTCCCAGTGAGATTTATGCATATGTTTGATGCTGAGTGTGGGATAGAATTGAATGTAATGGAAATATTTCCCAAATGGGGCTTGGGAATGAATGGGGTCCGGGGAAAACCTGTTTGTAGCACTTGCCATTGCTACAGCAAAATCCTTTTGTTTTCCTCACTGCCTCTCAAGCACACTTCTAATTATTGCAAAATGTATTCTGAGGAGTGTAATGAAGAGCTCTGTTTTACATGCTTGAAATTAGAGGATAACTCCCTTGATACCTCAGTTCTTGAATGTTCAGCCAATTTGCAGGTGTCCTGGCCTCATTAATGGCTGCACGACAGAAGCAGGCTATTTTCAGGTGCTTCCAAGAATACAGCGTCTCCAGCGTTATGGTGGTTAGGCTTTAACACTGACACACAGCTTTGTAGACCTGTATGGATCATTGCAAAAGGAGCCAAGGGTCACTTTGGATTCCCGTGCTTTTCATTTGCTGCCTGCCTGTGGGACGTAGGCAGGCCTTAAGAAAATCCTGTGAAGCTGTGTGTAGAAACTGCAGTTTGTCTCGTCTCTCTGCCATGCTTATTGTTTCTGGTATTTGCAAAGTAGACCCTTCAGGTAAAGGTTTTTTGTGACAAGATAGGAGAAACTGGTGCTCCACCCGGATTATCTGATGGACTGGGCAGGGAGGAGGAATGGATAAAAGGGAAAAAATACAGAGAAAGAGGAAAAATAAACAGCCTCACAAGCAAATCCCTCTAGTCTTAATTACTCTGGCAAGTGTTGATCATCCTGGCTCTTGTTTGGAGTGATTGTTATTGCAGTGCTACACCCTGTGTGGGACCCCCAAGATGGCTTGTAGTTCAGTGATCCCACACCAAGCAGGAGCCTCACCTGCGCAACGCTGTGCCTCCGTATCTCCCTGACATTGGGTAGTCTGTGTGCGGGGGATGCCAAGCACGAAATGTGTTTTTGGGGTGTATTACTTGCAGACATGAGCTGCTAGGTGGTTTGGAAGCACCCTACCTGTACACATTTCCTGCATCTCAGACAAAGCCAGAAAGGGGCAAAAGGGGACGTGAACAGTTTGTGGGAGATCGGAGGAAGAGATGCTATTAGGGAAGGGGGAGTTGGGGTGAGCTTCCCACTGCATTACCCATGCAGATGGCTCACTCAGGCAGCCACTAAAACACACCATTTCTGAAAAATAGATTATTGTACACAGCGACTTCCTGAATTATAATGAGCTTTACTCCCAGGCAAGAAGCTTTTAAGAAGCAACACATGAGTTGTCTTATTTACTTTCCTGTGCTTAAATAATTCCTTTTGTTTTCATAGGTCGATGCTGGCTGGATGCTTTGGAACTTGCCCTGCGTTGCTCCAGCCTTTTCCGGCTCAGTGCCTCCAAGCAGGGAAAGGATGGAGAAATGAACTGCTCGAGCGATTCTGCACATGCGGGCCTCAACCACCTCTTGCACACAAGCACTATCTCAGACCAGGAGTTCTTCCAGTAAGATGGGGCTATCACTTCTTAATGCACAGAGAAGTGTTGCATGGCTCACGCTTGGTCATTTTTTTAACTTTAGCATAATCTATCCAGAGTCCACTAAGGAAACCTGTTTAAAAACCGGCCTGTATGTTCTTCTGCTGCATCCAATGCTAATTTATAGGTTTGGTGCTTATGAGGTTTTTCGTCAACTAATGTTTGAGCACACAGAGTGGGGGGAACCTCAGCTGTGTTCAAGCGTACATAAACCTTTTTCTTCTGTCCCCTGCTTGAGCCAAAATGCTGTCTGGAGATGCTGACATGAAAAATGGCTTGCCTGAGTCAAGATTGCAGAATCTAGCTGCTAGAGTAGACCTATGGTTACACAGACACAATCGCTACCAATGTCTGTCTGTCGACTAGCACATATGGCTCTGAGCCTGATCTGTTTTTTAATAATGTGTTCTCTTTTCTAATAATACTGCGTCATAGTCAGCAGAGTGCACACACTGCATCCTTAGTTTTATAATTACTTTCTCTCTCTACAGGGGTTTTGAGTGGTTTCCAATTTCTTCCTTGATGCATCAGATAAATTTTTACATAAGAGAAAAAAGTCCCCACAGCCTTCTTTCTATTCATATTCCTAGTATTACTGCAGCATTTTGAAACAACTCACATCAAAGCTCTGTACGCATTAAAAAACCCCAGGCCTTATCTGTTGCTTATAGCTGAATAGGCAACTTCAAAAGTCCCCGTGGTATAGACACTTGGCCCTTGGAGTGGGAAGTGGGAGATGTAGTGTCTATTTCTAGTTCTGCTGATACGAATTTGACTCTTAGGGCTCACAGCAATGCACCATACAGTTTTTAGGGTAGTAATTCTTGTGGTCTGCAAAGATGATGCCTTGCATAGTGGGACCTCACCTTTAAGTGGTTTTCTCAGTCTCTGTTATAACAACAGCAGGGATCTGAGTCCTCTTCAGAGTGTTGAGGTATCTCTGGTGCATGGGACCAGAGGGATGGCAGCATTTTGGTCTGCCCTTTGCTCTGAAAGGCTCTGGTATTCCCAGCACGTGTTCTCCAGTTCTGCTGTTTGGGTTTTTAGCTGGAGTTTGAAGAAGAGCTTTACTGAAGAGCAATGGGAGAAGAGAAGGAAGTCTGATGCGTTACTGGGGCATGCGCCCTAGTACTTCTGCAAATACTTCTATTGTTCTTGGGCTTCTTCCATAATACTTTACTTTCTAATTTCTTTCTGCCTAAGAGTGAGTCTTGTAAGACTGTGCTCGCTGTGATAATGAATCCAGGGATGCAGTGGAATTGTTTTTCAGCTGATGGATGTGTGTACTGAAATCCAATATTTAAATGGAGCCTGTGGCACTGAGAACATTCAGACAGACCCATGGCTACTGTAAGGAAGTGCAAAAGGTAGAGTTAAAACTGTATGAAAGTATTTCTTCAAAATATGAGGTGTAAATGATGCTTAAATGATGCCTCTGTTTCACCTCTTAGTCGTTCAACATTAAAAGCCCTCTTGAATTATGGGAGCTCAGCAGTAGCACACGTGGCAGAGTTTTCAGCAGGACAGAGTACCCACAATGGGAACCAGATTTTTCTGACAGGCTCAGATTTTAGCTGAGTCTGGTTCAAGCTGGGTGTTCAGTGTCTGGTTGTCTGGACAATACACTCTCCTTTCTGAGTCCGACCACTGTTTTTAATGTGTACCCAGACTTTCCCCAGTCCTTAAAGCCTAGGGGAGTTTGAGTGTTGTGGGACAGGGGGGATGACTTGCTGTCGTCCCTGGGGGAATAAAGAACATTTAAACAAGGAAGAATGCAAAACCAAAACTGTGCAAGTGCTGAGCAAAGGGTTTTTGGTTTGCCACTGACAGTGGCTTCCTCCTAGGGATTCAATCATTCTAATTAAATGCCTTCCCTACAGGGAATCTTACCAATTAAATTGGCACGCTGTTGTTAGGGGGCCAGTTAATTACATTTAACTCTATCTTCAAATTAGCCAAACTACTCTGTCAAGAAAAGAAAAAGAAAAGGGAGATGATGGATATTATAGGGAGAACACAACCCAAGGGAGCTGGCAAAGGCGAATCTTTCATTGAGCCAAAGTTACATTTGTCTGCTGGCTGCTTTGCTCCTTTCCTGCTGGGAAAGAAGTCAAGATTACACACTGATTTTAAAATCCATGTCTTTAGTAGCGTACAAAAGTGAGAGGGAGAGAACTGTGCAAGTGAATCAAAGGTTAAAGTACTGTGTAAATCTGTGATTTTAGACAAGAGGCCTTTAGGGCACCAGACACTCTTCTTTTTAATATGAAGTTATATTTCTTGTGGCTTCCATATCTTATCTCCAGCAACCCCAGTAATTTGGCTGGTTTACTTGTTTGACAAGAGCCAAAGGGATTTTTTTTTTTGCTTTGTATAGAAGAGCGGTATCAAACCAAAGAAATCCTGGTCACTGACGGACATAAGACAGCTCCAATATGCTGAAACAGTAAATTAGCTGTGAAAAATGCCAAGGTATTCATGTTCATGGTGGAAATACAGTGCGGACTTCCAACATAGTCATTCCCTCACAGCTTTTGAAGGCTGGTCCTAATCCCATTGGAAGCCCCTGGGACGTCTTTACATTGATTTTAGTTCAAGCTCATGGCGTGGCTTTTGTTTTTAGCATATCGTACATGTTCAGTGATTGATTCTCTTCGGAGGAATAGAAGAGCCTGGCTTCACTTCAAACATCTCAAATTTGTTCCTCAGAATGAGGAGCATCTGTTTTCCCTTTGGTTCCCCAGAGCGGCTCCTTGGCTCTGGATGTGTTAAGTCTTGCCTTGTTTGCGGCTGGTGGGTAATCAGTGCACAGTTGAGTGGGATTTCATGTGAATTTAATTCCCTCTTGGACTAAATCTGAAATCCTTAAAAAACAACGGGGGGGAGCAGATGAAACTAAAAGAGTCATTTGCTGCACTGAAACTTCAGATATTTCCCAAACGCGAGGCAGGTGACACTGAAAAACACTTGCTCTTCTTACAAATGTGCAATAGAAACAAGTGCTACTTCTCAGTCATGAACCATAAGCCTTATAATGAACTGTTCTTTCAGGCATTTTTACCCCATGGAGAAAACTTTAACTAGGTAAGGGAGCATAGCAACCACAGACAAACACGTATTTAGCTGATCATTGAAAAATTAAGAAATAAATTAGGTATTTAAATGATCAGCAACCAATAACTTCCTGGACCTACCATCCAGGAGGTATCTGTGTTGAGAAATCATGGGATAATATCCCTAGACAGCCCTCTCCTCGCCTTTTTTATTATCTTAAACTCACGCACATGCTATCCTCTCTGCTTCCAATGTATTTGGTTATCAGGCATTACACTTTCTGGTTCCTAGCTAAAAAAAAGAAGTAACATTTTAACACTAGAACAATGAAGACAGGTGATGGCTAATAGCAAATTATTAGTGCTGGAGTATAGTGGTCATTGACTGATTTATGATCTTACTCTTATTTTATATTAAAATTGTAGATTTAAAAGCCTTGTAGTTTATATATATACACACACATAGACATATATGCATACATACATATATATACGAGTGGAGTTAAAAGAAAGATTTTCTAAAGGCACAGAAAGCTGTTGATGACACTTTCAAAAGAACTCTAGAAACTGAGCTTCTCCAGACACTGAGATGTGACTGTCACAATGTGGCTGTTTGGCGTATTAAAGATTATGAGCTTATTTCAGTGCATAGTTGGAAGTTGAGATTTTCTGAAAAGCTGATGCCAGTTCTATGTTCTGACTCTTCTGTTGTTTTTTTTTTTTTAATCTAGCTCTAACTAGCAATGCCTAATTATCTTTTTAAAACAAAACAAAACAAAACAAACAAGAGGAAAACAAGGGATGGGAACTTTCAGCATTAATATCTAATCAAAATGGAACATGCTCAGAATGGCTTGAGAAAAGGCCCATCATGGAGGGACTTCAGACTTGGCAGAACATTCCCATGTACTGAGGAGAGATACCTTGCTTTGAGAGGGTGATGAACTACAGGAAGTAACAAAACTCTTCAAGATCCATGGCCTATTTAGATCCTCTGAAGCTCCTTGTGTAGCTGGAAATCTTTTCTATCCAAAAGCAATTTTGCCTGAGGACCTTGGTAAGAAATTTTCAGAGGAAGGTCAAGCTGAGAAGGTCAGCACCTGAGAGCTAGGCTAGGCCATGAAAGAGGAGATGGGTGTGCGAAGACATGTATGAATAGGGAAAACTGAAGCCAATGCCAAATAATACTTGAAAAAACAGGCATGTAATGAATACTTTTCAGTGTCTGACCTCTGGCCCATCTAATTATGGTTGCCATCTGTCGTATGAACTGCATCTGCTTTTCCAAATGGAGATGCTATAGGCTACTTAGGAGAGAATTTTTGGCTTTCTCCTCATTCTCTAAAGCCTGGATCACTGAGCATGAAGCTTGCTACGCCTTCCACGCTTTCCCTTAGATGCTGTTATTATCTGGGTATACTTACATGTAATTGTCCAGTCCATGCTTTCAACTCAGTTCTTCCACACAGCATTATCTGGGGGAAGCACATTCCCCAGGTTAGTTTGTGGGGTGGCTGTAGGGAGGTGGTGTGTGTGAAAATACTTCCTTCTGTTGATTTTTAAATTTGCCTTTTCTAGTGTAAGGCTGACTTAGGATGACAATCTGTTAAAATAAAGTAGCAGCAGCACTGAAAAGAAAATGTATCCCATAATGTCATATTTTTGCCATATGCTACAATCCACTGGTTTGCATCTGTAAAGGGAAAAATCTCTTCTGATTGACATTTCAGTTCTCTAATCAGCAGTGTATAGTTGTTAGTGTGTACTCTGTATCCCTCCGGTATGTAGGCTCCCACCCAGAGACAGCGGCAGTTCTACGTAAGGATGGGTAAGTGGAGCTATGTAGCAGATTTTGTAAAGTGCAGTTTGGAGGGGAGAATTTTGATGGAAAATGTCTCACTGTTTATGCAGTGAAAACCCTGCTATTCAGGAAATCAGTGTCTTTCTCCTGCGCTGCACACCCTATTTTGAGTCCTGGGGGGTGTTTTTGCCTTATATAAAAGGCCTTAGGTAATCTGGCTTTGTAAATCAAATTGAAGTAAGTAATGAACTGTGTGTTGCAGTTTAAATGAATCAGCCCTGGAGAACCACCACCATTTGGAAAATGATGCTTTTTCGGACAAGTCCGAGAGAGACAACGTAGAAGAGTCGGAGAACGAAACGCATGAGAACAGCCGGAAGACAAATGAAAGCGAGAGCGATCAGTCAGAAATCCATGGAGAGGTCTCTCCGGGAAGGAAAGGAACTACTTATATTGAACAGATCTATGAGGAATTTGGGGAGGTAAAAGAAAAAAAATTATTTTAACCACTGCCTGTTTCTGTTAAAATGTCTCTGTTCATAGTATTTGTCATTCAGTCTTTTAGATGTATGGCAGTTAAAAACCAGCTTTGTGAGTTCCACTATTTTGCAGATAAAGCAATGCACATCTTTCTGCTAAATTATGTTGAATTATCATGTGCTCTAATAATTATGCATTATGAACAGCAGCTCTGCTACTGTGCTTTGGCATGTTTCCAGCATCAGCGATTGCTTTAACCAGTTATTGCATTAAAGAGCCGCATAGCGTTGGCACAGTGCTTTGTGGAGCCAGCGGGAGGGGGAGTTATTATTCTGGGCATGTGTCCTGGCCAATTAGGATGCTCAGTCCTTGTGTGATACAAAATATGATACTGTTCTTTTTTCATTATGCATGGAACATCCTTTTTGTGTGTCCTAATGGAGCATTTGAGCCACTCGATTCCTAAATGACAGTTTCTTGTAGGAAAGCCATTTCTCATGTCATTTAACAGCAGGAGGATGCATTTCTGTTCCATATAAGAGCCTTTGTTAGCTGGATGTCACTGCGACACCTCTGCGGAAGGCAGCACTAGAGAGCTGGGGGAGCCAAGTGTGTTGGGTGATGTTGTGTGGAAAGGGGGCAAAGCAGTTTTGGCAGAAGATAAACCCGCTTGCATTCTAACACTCCTCACCGAGGTGGGAGGCTAGGTGCGGCTAGGTTTAAACTCTGAGTGATGCCCAATTCAGCACTATCGGTCCAATCGCGTTTAATATGTATTAAACTGTTACGATTTGGATACACTAATAGTGGACTGCACCTTCAGTCTAGTCGTGCTCATGAACTAGCACGGCCACTCTCGAGTCTTTGGTCACGTTCAGTGAGAAACCGAAACAACTAGCTACTTAAACAGTGCAGTTTATTTAAACAACAGATACATAGGTTCTTAGGATTGCTGGTGATAAATACACTGTCTGCAGAACATGTGCAAATAAAGATATTGTTAAGTATACAAAACGTGCGACAAAGTTATAAACACACAGCCTGGCTATAAATGTAGAAAAGAGAGTCTCTAGAGAAATTTCTAAGTTTCCCGAGGAAGCACTCGGTATAATCTAAGTCTTACCCAAAGACGTCCCTGTGGAGGGGAAGAAAGGCTCAGCCCGTCGACTGATCCCGGAAGTCCGTGATGGAGTTCTCCCGACTTGTTCGTGATGGTGTCTTCCCTGATATCCCCCCTCTCTCAGGCTATTTTTATACTATTTTTTATCTTCAAAGTGGAGTTTGAGTGACTTTAGTCATTAATACTTTTATTATGATTGGTGTACTCAAGGAGGAGTGGCCGCACCTTGGGGGCGGGTAGCCTCTGGGATGGAAGTGTGTTTTGGTACATTGTAATGAGCAAAGTTCGCACAAAGGACAGCATTTCATCAACATTTGACGAAATGTTGGCTCGGGTAGTGAGGAGGCCGCTTATCTGTTTCTTAGTAAGCAAGTATGCAGCTTATCTGTTCTGTAGTACCATCTCATTCCCATATCTGCTATTTGTCACAAGGGAAGGCCATGGAACAATCATGTTCCGTTCCATCCCATCCCTCGTGTAGTTCCGTAAACAACCTTGTACAGGGAATCGCAGATGTTGCATTCTTCGTGTGCCAGCTGCGGCTATATTCTACCTCAGAAGCCTCTTGATTTTATGACTTTCCTTAATGTGTGAACAATGCTGTACTTTTGTATTCTTGGCCAATTTAATAATTATTCCACAGGTGAGAATCAGTACAGACAGGCAGTGGAGGAGCTCTGCTCCGGTGTCGGGAGGGCTCTGAGCATTCCCTTGCCGATTGCTTTGAACAAGGAAGCTGAAGTCTCGTTGGTGCTTCGAAGAAAACCACTGCTAGAAAGCTGTTTCTTTCTTAGAATTATAGGATCATGTAGATTGGAAAAGACCCTTAAGATCATTAAGTCTAACTGTAAACCTAGCACTGCCAAGTTCACCACTAAACCATGTCCCTCAGCACCACATCTACACAGCTTTTAAATACCTCCAGGGATGGCAACTCAACCACTTCCCTGGGCAGCCTGTTACAGTGCTTGATAACTCTTTCAGTGAAGAATTTTTCCTAATATCCAACCTAAACCTCCCCTGGTGGAACTTGAGGCTGTTTCTTCTCATCCTATCACTTGTCACTGGGGAGAAGAGACCGACCCCCACCTCGCTACAACCTCCTTTCAGATAGTTGTAGAGAGCGAGAAGGTCTCCCCTCAGCCTCCTTTCCTCCAGGCTGAACAGCCCCAGCTCCCTCAGCCGCCCCTCTTAAGACTTGTGCTCTAGACCCTTCACCAGCCTCTTACGGCTCCTCTTTCAATATTTTCCTGAAAGTGTACTACTAATATTGAGGAAACAAATATAGTTAAATATATTCTAATTACACTTTGTGTTTCACTGAGTGATAACTTAAAACATTGAGAATGGTTAGGTGTCCCACACACAGATTATATTACTCCTGTTTATTTCTCCACAGACTCCTTATAGCAGGACAACCTACATGAGAGAGCACAAAAGAACATCTCTGCTGTAACACCTTGCAGAGGTGCAGGTGGAGTTCAGTTTTGCCTCCTCCTTCCCACAGCCCAACCACCCCCAAGAGCAGCAGTTTGTGGTCTGGAGCCATCAATCCAGGTAGCATGTGTTTGCTGCCGTTTCAGATGTCAGGTGTGAGGTCAAGCGCCTGCTGTAGAAATTGTGCTTGCAACCAGAACTGCTGCCTCGAGAGACCAAAAAACCCCAACTCCTCTTTTGTGCATCTCTCTCCCTCCAAATCCCACCCAAGACACACAGCAAATGGTAACTGGGTCACAACAGGGGATTTTGAATATAGCTGAGCAACTAAGCAACAGCAAAATGAAGGCAAACAATTTCTATCAGCTGCTTATTCTGAAATGACTTACGGCCACGTGACGAACTTGTCCTAGAAGTGTTGGTAGGGGAGGCTGACAATTTTGGTGTTTGAATGAGCCTTACAGGCAGCACTGATGTGTGTATGTGGGTGTGTGAGAGTGAGGAAGATCTCTGCAATTTTACATTAAAATAAAAAAATGCAGTACAAACCAAATGGAAAGGGCTAAATTTCTGCTGTAGAGTGACACTTTGTGTAGCATAAAATAAGGCTAACTGTGGCGTGGCTGCTCAGGCAGAAGTAACATCCAGTGGGCTTTCAAAAAGAACTGCCATGTAGCCTTGGCCATTAGGTGTTTTATTAGATTTCTGCTGTTGGCCCAGAGATGGGGCTGTCGTTACCTGGGACACACGGACAGGACTGGTAGTTGAGTCTTATCCCACTGGTGACAGTAACACAAGGAGAATTAGGTTGTGTGCAATGATGTAGTTTGCTATCGGCAACGGGTGGAGATGTATCAAGGTAAACACATACCAATTAATAACACCAACTGTCATCTTAAACTGAAACTGCTGCCCCTCAATCTGTGTGTACAGTTCAGATTTGGCAGGACAAAGATCACACATGCAAAACTATCACTGTTAAATTTTCAGCTTGGCTTTGAAAGCTCATTTGAAAGCTATGCACATATATACGTGCATCTGTATGCGTTTCAAAGGTGCGTGCTTGTGCATCTGACATTCCAGCTTTGCCTTGTTTGCAGTTGGAATGGGAAGGCACACACAGGTGTCATAAGGACTTTGAGATGGCAAAAGTTGATCTAGAATATAAATAGGATGCCTTCTCAGTAGGTAGACTGATAACCAAAAGAACCTTTTTTTTCCCAGGCTTTTTGTTTTAACAAGTTATAAAAAGGGTTATGGAGGGTGATGTATTTTAGGGGGAAGCAAACCGGAAAGGACTTGAAGTTGTTCTCATCCTCCTGCACCTTCTTCTCCTTCACTTTTCATCCACCCCTTCTGCAGTGATTCATTCTGAGTAACACTTTGTACAGCAATTTTAACATGGCATCAATTTATATTGCAAATATATGCACACTTGAGAACCTGGATAAATAATGGAAGTTCTGACAATCCCATATGTAGTGTAAGCCCTAGGTGACGCTGTAGTATTATTCTCTTTAATGTTTTCCATTTCTTCTTGGAGGTTCAAGCTGTGTATTGCATCAGACTGTCGCAAAAAGAATGGTATGATAATGGAAAAGCAATGAAATGAAAAGACCTTTGTTGTTCCTCAATCCGAAATTCCCCTCAGCCTGCAAGCTGGATTTAGTGTGTTTCTGCACTAGCAAAAGGGCTGATTGGGAGCCAAAAAGGGTGCTGGTGGTGAAAATGGATGTTTAGTGATTTACACCATCTGCAAATGCTGTTGGGATATGCTATGTGCCCTCCCTCAAACCAAAGTCCATTCCAGAAGTGGATCTGTGCCCTTTTTCTCATAGAAATCTCTTTCCTCAAAACAGTAAAAGCCTAGGTATTCTCTTTCATTGTTAAATTACGATGCCTAGGATGCATTAAAATGACATTTGTGTTTGAAAATTTAGTTTCATTTTCTTTCTCCAGTGGCTTGAAAGGCCTATTCCCCCATGTTAAACCTCGTGTAGCCCCACTGAATGCAAAGGAACTACACAGTTATAGCTGAAACCAGAACACAATCCCTGTTTTTTTTAATGTTACCTGCACTTCTGTTGCAAGGGGCACGGAGCAGTGTTGGGGGTGCATGTGTTTTTGTGCATGTGGCCTGGCGGCGGAGCCTTTACCGTACCTCCACTACCAGTTTGTCTTATTTTGAACTTGGAGGACTGCTTCCATTCTTTGTTGATTGCTCGTTTAACTCCTAAATTTTCTACACATATAATAGTAAATCTTACCGTTGAGACTGAGAGGAGCTTTTTGTATGCATCCCACCAGGCTGCAGTGATGCTGTAACATCCTTGGGCATGTCCACACCTCCTGTGAGGGACTGCAGTGCAGATTCCCCTTGCTTAATGTTGGTCCAGGTTGGCCTGTCGCAGTCCTGAGGTGTGTGGAGGCAGTAGCTCAGGAAGGAGCACAGCAGAGGTGTGCTCCCTGCCTCATGCCAGCTCTCGCAGAAGCCCAGGGCTTTCTCTGCCACTCACTTTAGTGCTTTGGGGATTCACTTCTCCTGAGACAAAGCCGATGTCTCTTTGCAGTGGTGTAGCTCAGCATTCACCCTTGTGCCAGGTCCAGGTATGCCCGGGTGAGCTTGGACCCTCCAGGTAAATGCAGCCGCAAGAAATGGTTTTCCTGTCTCTGCCCTGAACTTCCCTTTTCCCATTGCAGGCAGGTGAATCGTCTCAAACAGAAACCGTCTCTGAAGAGAACAAGAGCCTGATGTGGATCCTGCTGAAACAGCTACGGCCTGGCATGGACCTGTCACGGGTAGTGCTGCCCACCTTCATCCTGGAGCCACGCTCGTTCCTTAACAAACTCTCTGATTACTACTACCATGCTGACCTGCTTTCCCAGTAAGCAGCTCACAGACTGCGTCCAACACGGGCGCTTTTCTTATATTTGTGAAAATGTGTTACTGTGTTAGCTTGGTGCTGGCTGGGGTGTGCTTGTACGCTTGAAAGGCTCCTGAATAATACCCAGGACACTGGATTCAATGTAAATCAAGCCAGGCGCCAGCTGCAGTGACCTTTTAAAGATGGACTGCTGCCAGTGAGGAGCAACGAAGCAAGAAAAACAGTTAAACTTCAGACAAAACTACATTTGCACAAGCACGTGTTTGCCAGCATTGGCCAGAATGGATGAGGATTTAGCTCACACCTTTGAGCATCTCGCAACAGAGCTGTGCCACCTTCTGGTGTACTTGTGTACAGAGGGGGATAGGACAGCAAACAGCAGAATTGTCAAGCACTTCTGCCCTCAAAAGCAACATAATTATGTTGGTTGATAAACAAATAAGAAACATCTTTTAGCGTCATTGATGAAAGAGGCCTGCTGGGAGCAGCAGAGTAGAAAATAGAAAATGTTATGCTTGCAGATAGGACCAGCCTTCTCAATGAGATAAGCCTGGTGTATTTTAAAACCAGTGTGTACAATATTCAAATAGCAGCACAAGTTACTCATGTTTATTCCACTGCCTCTGGGTAATTTTAGAATCGTGGTATTTTCAAGCCTTGTTTATGGTATTCCTAACATCTGAAGTTAAGGACATGGTTCTCCTCAGTGATCTAAGGGAAATTCAGGAGGTTTGGAAGTTTTGTTAAATAAACCTCTTTGTGGTACAAATGATCCTTTTAAATGGATTTTGCAAGAATTTATCCGGGTTTATTTTCAAATCTGACTAAATGGTTGGAAATACTAGGAACTCTATTGTTCATATTTACTTCCCACTTCATCTTTGAGGTGGCAGGGGTTGGAAAGATGACCTTGAGAAGTCTGTTCCAACCTAAATTATTGTATGAAATCTCAGAGTACTGGAAGAGGCCATGTAGAACGTCAGCTTTAAAGATCTTCTAAGGAAGAGGGAAACAAAGAAAAACAAGAAAAACAGAATTGTCTTTGATTTTGGTGGCATAAGTATTATTGCTTTATGACTCACACTGTACTATTAGCTGTAACTAAATGCTAGTGTGAGTGGCAGTCTCGCACTGACATACTTGAATGTCCAATCAAACATGATACAATCCAGAAATTTTATTAGGCTTTTTACAAGAGTGCCACTTTTTAAGGATTTATGTGTGTGTTGTATAATGTACATTACTAAAAAACCATAATTTCTGCTGGCAGACACCTTTTTCACTTGCAGCAGCACAGAAGTTACTTCCCTTTGCTACTGAGGAAATACTATTGAAATTAATGCTATTATGCTGGTATGAAATGAATGTGATGTGTGAGCAGTGTAAAGAGCATTTTGTATTCTGTCCTGCAGGGCTGTCCTTGAAGATGATCCATACAGTCGAATGAAGCAAGTTTTGAGGTGGTATCTGTCCGGCTTCTATAAGAAGCCAAAGGTAAAAGAACGCGTGAAGTTGGGGTTGTAATGGGCATTGAAATCTTCTGCTATGGTTGTGTATTTCCTTATTGCCTTTCCTTTGACACTTTATGAGAGAAGACTTGGACCATGACTTTTAAAACTGAAGTTGCGTTTGGTTTCAGAGTAGATATTGAATGAATAATAGTGCTGATCGACCTCAGAGCCTTTGCACTCGACAATTAGAAAGCAAAACTAGTCATCAACAAATAACACGTCTGCAGATGCAAGATTTTTCCCTTCGCTGAAAGCAGGTCTCCTTTTTCTTTTCAGGCCTATTGGTACCATAGTGCCATGTTTCCACATCGGTA
The DNA here is from genome assembly GCF_963924245.1 of Chroicocephalus ridibundus. Lineage (NCBI taxonomy): Eukaryota > Metazoa > Chordata > Aves > Charadriiformes > Laridae > Chroicocephalus > Chroicocephalus ridibundus. The sequence goes on from NC_086287.1 coordinate 17,430,718, forward strand.
TGCACCTGCTGCATATAGTAGCAGAAATAATAAAGTTTGATCATTTTGTAAAGCTTGAATCGGGCAGTATTGAAGATTAAATTGGTGAGAATAGCAGATGAACCTGTGGCTCAGGTTAAAAGATTAGATAGGAGGATATGTGTAACCAGTTCTTCAGTTTGGATTCTTGTGATTGACTTAGTTTAAAACATTGGGGAGAAAATGACTATGTTGCTTTGTGGCCATCTCTGTAGAGTTGAATTGCAAATCTTCATTTGTAACAGGTTTTGATTGCTTTGTTTTTCAGGGAATAAAAAAGCCATACAACCCTATTCTGGGAGAGACGTTTCGCTGCTGTTGGTTTCACCCTCAGACGAACAGTCACACGTTTTACATAGCAGAGCAGGTAAGTGGCTTTATTTTCATGCTCAGGTGTTGCAAACAGCAGCCTGCTTGTACCTCCGCGCATAGGAACATCATCCTCATCAAGAGGAATGTGAAGTTTTCTGTGGGACATGGGGTAAACTAGCTGCTGATGCTTTTTCTTTTTAGATTTAGAGATTATGTGAGCTTTGGTGGGCACTCAAGACTATAAAATTGGGTCTCCCATGTATAACATTAGCCCCTTCCATAAAGACCTTTTCCATAGGATTCTGCCCTACTATTTTCCTATTGTTAATAAAACACGGTTTGTGTTGCCAGTGTCAAAAGGGGCATAACACACATAACCAAATCCTGCCTTTCCTTATTTCTAAACTTTCTATAATGATTTCAATAGGAGTAAATTGAGGGCTTATCTCTATGTCTGTGGGGATAAATGAAGGGCAGAGCTCACAAGTCAGCTGGCCTGACAAAATTCAATTTGAGATTTACAGTGTTAATAAAGGGATTTGAGGACTATGTGGACATTGGTATAGAGACTCCCTGTTTTACATACATTTTTTTTTCCTATTTAACCAAAGAATTTTTATTTTGTTTTCTTTTATTTCAGCCACTGCGTCCATTTTATGGAGGTTATTCAGATTCTGCCAAAAAGTTCTGCACTGTTGTTTATTGTGTTAAAAATCTGACAGTGTACCTGTTGGCCTAAAGTGATCTCAAATGCATAAGGACAAGAGAATACAGGCTAGGGAAGAAAGTTTACATGTATAATGTTCTCGTATATAATGTTCTCACATATAATGTTCTCTGCTTTGACACTGAGGTTAATGGTACGGATGGGGCTTAGAGCACTCTGCTCAGTCCTGTGGCCCCCGTCTTGCACTTTGCCTAGAGCAGATGTGCATGCACCCACTGCTCTGCTCAGCCTGTAAAGACTGCTGTGAATGACCTGTGCCTAAATTTTTCTAGGTCTCCCATCATCCGCCAGTGTCAGCTTTTCATGTCAGCAATAGGAAGGATGGATTCTGCATCTCCGGCAGCATTCTAGCTAGGTCCAAATTTTATGGTAAGGCATTAAGCCCAGGCATCATCCAGGTAACATTGTAGCATTGGTTTTTGTTTGTTTTTCAATCACTCCTGAGTGCATTGAGTGCTAAGGACAAAAACTACTTAAGAGATCTACCACCAGGACACCCTAATTCTTTGCCTTGGCTCTCTGGGGTTTTCCGCATTTCCACCATTTCAGTGGGAGACCACACTGATGTTAAAAAAACCCCAACAAAACCTAATAGAAATATTGAGAGCTTTAAAAACCTGGTTTTGAGAAAGCAAAGCTTCATGAGAATGTATGGCCAACTGGTTGTTAGACTGCTTTGCGTGCTCATGGATGAGTCATCTTATAGCTATCTGATCACCCAACTGACTTTTGCAAAAGTCTCTGTATAAATGTAACTGTTCATGTAGCTCCCAGATTTCTGAGAGTTGAACCCTAGAGCTTAAAAATGGCCTTAAATCTTCTCATCTCAATGGAAACGGCACAACTGCAGGCTCTGAAAATGTTGCTATTTGAAATAGTTTTTTTGTTTAGACAAATGCCTCTTAAATACTGTCCTCTGGTAAACGTATTTGCTGAAACACTGGTTAATAGTCAATGCTGTCCTGGCAATTTTAATGTTATTTGGGATCATTCACAATCAGAAAAGTTGTGAGAACAAAAGGATTTGAAAAACTTCTAAGCGTTGGAACTGCTTTCTGCATTCCACTAATGACTCATTTAATCTACTCCCCTTTCTGCAACGGGGGCTAAATGCCAGAGCAAATATGAGCTGCACAGCAGAGAGTTTATTAGAACTGCTTGTCTCCAAATAGTAAATGATTTGCAGGGTCCTGAATTATTAGCATTTCATATCTCTTCTTTCATTAGTGACCTACATTTAAATGGAAATGTTCTTCTAAAGTAGGATGACTGACCAAGTATAACATGCGGTTTTTAATATATATGTATTTGTTCTTTTAAATTCTAGGTAACTCACTTTCGGCACTGTTGGATGGGAAGGCAAAGCTTATGTTTCTGAACAGGGGGGAAGATTATATAATTACTATGCCATACGCCCACTGTAAAGGTAAGTTATGACTGTGCAAATAGGAAGCAAACAGAAAGAATAATGTAATGGTATCTTACTTCCTAACTTTGCACTGGCTCTCTTCTTCCCTCTCAAATATCTGGCACGGCAGGGACTGGTAATTCCAGGGAGCAATTGCTCCACACATGAGTAATTGCACTCAGCAGAAGACTGGTAATCTTCATTGACGTCTTTTTGATTTGTCTGTGCAGAGCTGAGGACAGAATTAGGCCCATCTAAGTTAGATTTAACATTATGTAGAAACAAAAAAATACAGTGTATATGCACTGCAGATAAAGTGAAGATGAAAAGCGTATGAGTACATTTCTGAACTTCTGAGGATAAAAAGTTTTTCTAATGTTAGGGCTGAAATTGTTTAATATATTTTCCATCTCTTTGAGATAAAGAAACTTCCTGACTTCTCTTCTGATTTCTTTTTTTACTCTGATCATGGTATTCCTCAGTGTATGAGCTGCCTCAGTGAGACTGATACCTGTTACCATGTGGCTTTGCTCTCTTGAGCTGAATGTGTGCTGAGGCCAGGGGATGGCGGCGGATTCACTGCTGTAACTTTGCATTTCTCCTTAGGGAACATCAGTGGCATTTCAACCACAGTGATAAAATCACTCCAGCAGCAGTTTGATCCAATTTTCTTTTTAGAATATTTTTTTATTTTGGCATGTTGACCTGTAAATTAATATTTATGGAGGGCCTAGCTGCCTGAAAACAGTAACTTCTGTAAATCACATCCTCTGTGAACTATTCCTGTGCATAAATCTTTCTTTTGTCAATTTTTCTTTTTCTGCAAATGACCTTTTCAGAAAATGATAAGCGTGTGTAAAAAGGAGTCCCTGCATGACTGCTAGTCTCCCACATTCTGCTGAATCACTTTACAGCTCCTCGCTGCCCCATCCACCCTGTGAGAAGCGACTGGGTCTGTTTAAGCACTAATATAAATTAAGTTGCTGGGCACAACTTTCTGTAATTTTCCTTTCCCATTTTCAGCTTACCACAGATGTACTATCGGCACCTGTGAGTCAAGCTATTTCCTAGCTTCTGTAATAAATGGGGAATATGGATTTAAGGGAGGATTATTCACGCTTATAGTGAAGAGCTGTTTCCTTGAAACTTTGGTTTCTGTCTTTTCAAGACTTGAAGCCAAATAGCGAATTTCACAGCATGTCAGCGAGAGCCAGTTTGAATTATCGCTTCCACCGGGGCCTCTCTTAAGTCTCTTTTTTCCCTTTCAGGACTTTTATATGGTACCATGACAATGGAGCTTGGAGGGAAAGTTACCATCGACTGTGAGAAAACTAACCACAGGGCAGAACTGGAATTCAAGCTAAAGGTAAGAGACATTGAGGCCCCCATTTTGAATGGGTCTCAGGATTGCCTCTGTGCTCCAGGCAAGGTTTGAGCATACGTTCCAGATCATTTATGTACCAGCAATGTATGCATGCACCAAGGGCTGCCCTGCCTGGAGAGAAGGCATTGTCCTGCGGTCAGTTTTGCCAAGTACAACTCAATTCGAACCCAGGAAGCCTGATTGTTAGACATGACTTGTTCACTGCTAACCAGCTGAATGTTTGGCAATGACAGTGTGGCTGCTGTTTCGGAAGCTACAATTATTTTGCTTGCACGATACAGCAAGGTGTACACACTACTTTAAAGCAAGTTAGGATGTGGGTCGTCAGTGTAGCTCTCCAGTAGCCATCACATACGTACTCTTACGTTGTAGGTATTACGGTGAACTGTACCTTGTGTTTCTCAAGGCTACAGGACCTTGCCTTGACAGTAGGGTAAGAGCCCATTTTCAGGCAGATAATTTTGGGTGGCTATCACACTGACACGCTACACTGTCAGTACAAGCCGCACTGGTACTCACTTGCTCATGTAGCTATTCCCTCCCGTAGAAACCCTGGTGATGCAAATTTGTGGTATGCAGATAAAATGGAGACATCATTGAGCATTCCTGTGGTTGTATGTGTTAAAATCTGGGAAGGAAAATGATGACCTGTAACTTTTCTTGGACAGTTAACTTGCTTTTTAAGGAGCATCCATTTCTCTTCTGTTCCAAAAAACAACTTCTTGCCTGGGCATAAAATGAAAGATGGAGAACTGGGAGCCTGCAGGACTTCAGAGCTGCAGGCTTAGCCAAAATAAATGTGAGACATTACTGGAGTTAGGGGAGTCTTTTGCAGGCTCTGTTTTTCTGGTGGCAATAAAAATTTTCTATCTTTATTTGCCCTCACAAAGTGAACTGTTGCCCTGTGCACTTCTTTGACATTTGCATGTACTTGTCTTTGAAGCTTGTTCTTCTCATGGGCCTCATGTACTGTGTTGAGGCCAATGGAATATTTCCCTGAATTCAGTCAGTGTCAGCTCAAACCTACAAACACTTTGGAGCTTAAAATGCAGACCCGTCTTTTCTGGCTTGAATACAATAAGCTTAGTCCAAACATGACTCAGAAACGTCCCTGTGGCTTAATTATGTGCTCTGCTTTGAATATTTCTTAGCCACCTTTTTAGTAGAATTGTGAGAAGTTAAAGGTAGACCCCATAACTTTGGTATTAAATTGGATATGTACCAATTCTCTGCTGGATTGCATACATTGATTCTTGAGATACTTGTGATTTGGTTTTACATGGGTGTTGTGGGAAATTTGGTTTTATATTGTTATTTTTGTTAAAAAAAAAAAGTTCCTCTGCACAAAAGTTATTGGAAAGTAGCTGCTAAAATGTCTGAAGAAATGTTGTGTGGTATGAGTGGAAGAGCTGGTCACTCTATCACTGCTGTTTCCTGTCTTTGGCAGGCAGGAGGTGAGGGGAATTTTCCATTGTTCTGAGAATCTTTTCCTTAACTCTGGAAATACCCTTTTTCTTTTTTTGTGTGTTTGTTGCTGATGAGAGCTTCTTCACACTAGAGACTTCATGCAGATGCAGCCGTCAGCAGTGACACACTGCTGTTGCCCCATAAGCAGGAAAAGTCACCAACGACATTAGTGCTGCTCCTTTTCTTTGGGCAAGGCTGCAAGTATAAGGCTGCAAACCGTAATGTGATTCTGGACAATGGGAAGGACTTGCCCACACACAGTTATCCCGATGTAGAGCTGACAATAAATGTATTTGCAATGAAGGCAAGGCCTTGCACTGCTGAATGTTAATGCACCTGAAGGCTTATCTCCCTTCCTGCAGCTCCTACAGTGATTTTGGTATTGCAAACAAAAGGAGGAGGGCACAATGCTAGACAGTCAAAATCCGTGTTAGAATTCCTTCTGCCTTTCCCCAGAATCAGTGGAAATCAAGCAGGTTGCAGTTTCCTTCCCTCCTGCTGCATCATGGTGTTTGGCTCCCTTCCAGTTCTCACTAGACTGATCATATTTTCTATTTCTATTCTCCCCTGACAGCCCTTCTTCGGTGGCAGCGCAAGCATTAATCAAATCTCTGGGAAGATTAAATCAGGAGAAGAAGTGTTAGCAAGTCTCACTGGACACTGGGTAACATATGATAATCGAAGTTGCTGACAGTTTCGGTGCGCGTGGCAGCAGGGCGCGTGGGAGGACTGGCAGCCCCTGGCAGGCTCCCGCTACTGGAGCCGGGGCTGTGGAGGGCCCCTGTCCTGCCTCTTCCCACCATCCCCAGGGAGTGCAGGCGAGCAGAGCTTTCCGGGCCACACCTCTCAAGGTCATTTACGCTTCCGCTTCCGTAGTCCCATCCACCTGCAGTGCGAGTAACACTTGCACTTCCAGAGCCTGGACCGAAGTGAGGTGCGTTCCATCGAAGCCAGTGGCTCTGTATTTAGGGTCCCAGGCTTAGGACTAGCACTGATGGCAGAGACATAGTGTGTCTTCTGTGTGATTGTGAAAATCACGAGGCTTCCTTTTATCTTGTGTTTAATACTTCCCCAGCTACGGCATTATCGGGGAAGAACTTCACGGGGTTTTATATTTATTATTTTCACAGCAAACCTTTATGATAAAAGATGATGGTTATTCCTCTGTTCATGAGATGAAGGACCAGGAGACAGATTCTGTGAGGGTCTATCTGTATGGGCAGCTCAGAATAGTCAGCAGAGCAGCTAGTCCCTTTGCACATCTGGTATCCACAAGTGAATAGCTCAAAGGCATCCTTAAGCCAAAATCCAGCAAGAATAAAGTTGCATGGTGAAAGATGTAGACTAGAGTTTTGATTGGGAACTCCTGGTAACCGAGGCAAAAGCAGTAAGCCCTGGCTTTGGGCTGGACACTTAGGTATTTATCTCAGCTACATTTAGACACCTACATCTTCATTATTGTTGACTTATGCTCCCTTTCCGGTCCATAGAAATCATCATTCCTGAGACAAGATTTGTCTCATCCTAAAGGAAGTATTTAAAGTAGGCCACATAAAATGTTCATGGATAAAGCCCTTTCTGTAGTCAGGTCCTAACCACAGTGTAGCCTTTGGTATTCAGCTCCTCCCCTCAGGCAATCTGCCTTTTTACATAAAAAGCTAATGACCATTTTTAAATTGGGAGATTTGCCTTTTCTAGGTGTATACGAGGAGATTTGCTCCCTGTGCCTGGGTAGCTTTTCCATTCTGAGCTCCCTTTCCTGCAGGATGAGCTTTGGCAATCGTGGGTTGCGCTGGACTGTGGAGTACTTTGTCTGCGTTGGGTCCTGCAACACCATCTGTGAGAGCATGTAATCGAGTGGCTCCCCTGGGGCGCCGAGCCACATGGTTGCGTGCTGCTCGGCTTCCAGCCTTCTGTGTTTGGGTTTTATCAGCCTGAAAATAATTTATTCCTCCCTTGTTCTTTGTGCTGGTTGTTTGTGGTGCACAAAATTAGAATGATGTATAAAAGAAGTTAAATGGCTTTGAAAGGGTGGCTTCATAAGCCGCTGTTTGCAGTTGCATGCTGTGAATAGAGTAGCTGCTGTGCAGCAGTAGGGACGTTGTTTGTTCTCCTCCCTCCCTGCTGAGAGTGTTGGCCTGCTCTCCTGAGCCCTGCAGGCTTTTCTCTGGCACCGTCAGGTTTCCTGACAGAAATCCTCTCAGCTCAAAGGCTAATTCTCTGCCTCAGGACCTGAAAACCCACCTGAACAAAGAAGGGAAGCAAATTCCAATGCCTCTCCTCCCCAGGATCAAAGCAGCAGCTGAGGACTTGTATATATGCCCCTTAGAGATGCAGGCAATGATGTTTGGTCGAGCCTGCCTGCCTCTTCCCATGCATAGCTGGGAGGCTCTTGGGGACCTGAGATCTGTCCTGGAACTGGCACCTCAGAACATGGCAGAGGAATTCCCGAGGGAGACTTTGAGGAGGGATGAAAGTCCCTCAGGGTTGAAGGAGTTTCACAGCTGAAGAAGTGGGAAGCAGACTTTGAGACATGCATCGAGGGACTGGGCAGGGGAAGAAACGCAGCAGCTGGGATGCAAAGAAATTAATCGGCGACACGCAAAGCCAATAGCCATGACCTAAATAAGGTTTGCAGGATACTCGTACCAGGCCCAGGCAGCCGAATGGCACCAATGCACATGCTGTTCAGCAGCTCTAATCGTCTGATTCATCCCACTTGCAGTCAGCGTCGTGCTGTTCACTATATGCTCTGTAAACTACCCCGTCTGGCTCCGTGGCATTGCCGTGTCTGTGAGTGAGGCCGGGAAGCAGCGTAGTTAAGCAGGGACACGGCAATATTGTCTGGCCAGCCTCAGATCAGAGAAGTGCTGCTTGACAGTTGGTTGCCAGGTAAATTGGCAAGGAATAAAGATGAAAGACCCATGGCATTTTGAAATGCTAAATGAAATTCAGGGGCAATAATAGAAAAACTGAACAAAAAATAAACTGAAAAAAAAAAAAGTGATAAAAAAATTTAAAAAATAAATGTATCTCAGCTTTAGCTAGAGGGGGTGGTATTTCACTGGGCTCTGCATGAGATTTCAGCATTGAGCAATAGAAGAAAGACTGGAAAAGGAGCTAGGGATCGTGTTTATATATGCTGGGTGGTACCAGGTGGGAACAGTGGGGGAAGAAGGGCATCTTAGGGCTTCTGTGGGTACCCTTGTCTGGGAAGAAGACTAACAAAAGGGACCAGGTCCCTTTCTAATTCTTCTCTGATTAATTCAGCCAATGTTTCCGGGAATGCCTCGCCTCATTCATTTTAGAAACTTTCAGGAAGTTTTCAGTGAGATTTAATGGGACAGAGGAGGAAAGAAGCCTTCTAACCAAGCCTTATCCCTGATCATCATCCGGAAGCAGCTTCCATTTGTCAGGATTATTTTCTGCCTTGTGTTTCTGATTGTCATTAACCTTTTCACTTAATTTTCCTTCTCAGGATGGGGAAGTGCATATAAATGAGCTGAAAAACGGGAACGCGGAAATGTTCTGGAACCCGACCAGTGAAGTACGAAAGCAGAGACTGAAGCGCCATATTGTGCTCTTTGAGGAGCAGACGGACTTTGAGTCAGAGAGGTAAGGAGCTCTGGGAACATCTCTGCTGCTTCCCCACTGGAAGCGGGGCTCTGATCAGAAGGCTCCAATTCCTCAGCACAGTCCTGGAGAGGCGGTGACCCGCTTAGCCTGCACGTATTACCCAACCATTTACCTGATTTTTCCAGTCTATTAACTCTGGAGTATTTCCATGAAGTATAGCTCTGAAATAACCGTGGAGCGGAGCTGAGAAATAGTGGAGGCTACATTTTATCTGCTAAAATAACAATTCTCCCTGAACGCCAGAGATCATGAACAGAGTCTCTGTAAGTGCTGGAACATTTTATGGAAGGGCAAGATGTCAATCTGAGGTCAAATGTCTTGTTAAGAAGGGTTGTTTCAACCACAGGCTCTTAAACTAGATGCAGAAATCATGTGGAAAGTCCTGGCATGAGCAGAGCAGTAGTTTGAACCACATAACAGGGTTTTATGAGAGTATGTAATTAAACAGATGTTTAAACCTGCCTCATAATCTCAGCTGAGATCTCCAATGAAGTCTGCACCATTTTTTTAGGGTAATCTAGATTACCTAAAAATATAGTCCTGGCACATGATTTAGGAAATGAAAGGAACAACTACCTGATGCAATGAGCATCCCCAAGCCAGTTCTTGAGCAAGAGAGGTAGAGCAACAACACGTGCTGCTGGCTTCAAACCGACTAGTCCTGCCATCTCACCGATACGCTTAGCCAGTAGCAGCTAACATCCCAAGCCAGTACCTGCAGTTTGCTGCCTTGCTCTGCATCACATTGGCCACTTCCCTCTGGGCATCTAATTTTGGTGTTGCAGCGCATCTCACGAAGAAAATTCACCTTTTGGTGGGTAAAGAAAAGGAATGCACGAAAATAAAGACACATGAACATTTAGTTTGTTGTGGACTGCAGTGGGCATTATGGGCAATAAAGTCTGTGTTTGTAACTTGTGCAGTTGCCATTGTCACAGGGCGGGGCAGACCGCAGCACATTTCTCTAGGAATCTTCTGAAGAAGATTCTTTTAAAGGAGAAGAGAAATCTCGGTCCTGCAGACAAAGAATCTCCATGTCTTTGCTTACCAGTGTACCGCCAGGGCTGACTCCCTTTGCTACATCAGAGCTTAATAATGATACACGCATCCGGTGCAAGGAGGCAAAAGGAAAAATTCTAGAGATCCCTAACAGACATTCCACCAAGCTCCTTGTTATGCTGACAGTTGCATGAATAAATTACCATCTAATCCAGGTTCTGTTCTGCCTGAATTGCTTAGTCTTCCCTGCAGTGCTGAAAATCACCTATTTTCACAAACGCTGGAGAGACTCTGAAGCTCATACCATTACGCAGCTCACCATGGAGGGGCTCATTGTCTGACACATGCAGCTCTTGAGGGAGTAATTTGCCCTTGTCAAGCAATTTTGTGCGTGTCCCTCTGAGGTTCTTAGAATTAGAGGACTCGCTCTTTACACCACCGCATTCCTTAGGACTGACTTTTTACACCACCGCATTATTTTCTCAGGCCATTCTTTTCACACTCCTCCCTCCCCCACCCCCATCACTCTGAGTTTGAATTGAGTTTCCTTCCTTTGTTTCTGGGAGAAAAGATTCATACACAGGAAAATGGGAGTGACGTGTCAAAAAGGACAGGAAAGTGTTCCTCTGCCTTCGGTTAATTATCTAAGAGGCTGCTTTTTTGTGTTAATGTATGGTGATAGAAATATAATGAAAGCATCAGTATGCCTTTTAAATTAAGAGCTTCACAGCGAGCTCCAAATGAAATGCAGTAATATATTCGTCTTCTAAATGGAGGACTGGTGTTTAGTGGAGCTGGGAATACTGGAACAGCCTAGATCTCCAGTGCCTATTCTAACCGCTAAACCACTCGGTAATGTTTTGGGAGGGCTAGCTGCTAATCTCAGAAGTATTTCCAAACTGAAATGAAGATTAGAGTGCTCTGATTAGAGAAACTGTGGAGAGGCCTATCACAGCTTGGCTATAGTAAAAAAAATTTTAAAAAAGGCAATGATTTTTCTCTTGTAGAAGGCAGATCCTCTCTTCTAGGTAGAGGCTCAGTGAGATGCCATATGACAGATCATGTATCTTTTGGCAGCTGAAAACAAGAGCGAGTGAAAGCCTGTGGTCATGCTTGCAGTTTGTGAGCACAAGTACATGTCCATTTCTTGCAGATTGAATCCGCTTCCTGCAGATCTGGTTGCTAATCCTATATAGAAGTACAACATTGCATCTGCAGCCGCAAGCTGTGCACATTAATTTGTTTTCCAAAGCTTCTGAACTTCAAATATAAAGCCTTTGTTTCAGGGATAGACATTAACACAAAGGCTCCTAAACATAAGTGATTGAAAGGGCAAGGAAGATAACAGATTCTCCATTACACATCAGTCACCTCCGAGGAGGCCACTGACCTCAATGAATTAAGCATAACTATCTTATAACTCACACAGGAAGCACTGAAGATTTGCATGAATATTGTACGTGTCGTTATCTGAGGGAAAGTTCCCCTGTTCTGTAGGTCATCGTATACAGCATTCAGTGTTGCCGTTCTCATAACGTTCCTTTAATTTACAAGCCAAAACTGAGGCTGAGTAATCCTATTACTCTTCCTCTGGAGTATCAATAGACCAGAAAAGTGTCTGCTCTAAGGTTCCAGCTGGCAAAATGCATTGTTGATTTTAAGGTGGTTTAACTTGCCTCCCTGTTTATTTCTAGGCTTTGGCAGCATGTTACCAGTGCAATAAACAAAGGCGATCAACACAAGGCAACGCAGGAGAAATTTGTGCTGGAAGAGGAGCAGAGGAATGCCTCCCGGGAGCGGAGAGAGAACGGCACAGAATGGAAACCATTGCTCTTCCACCACGACGCCACAACTAACGAATGGCGCTACAAATATGAGGAGTGAGTGGTGGGGTTGAGGGTTATGAACAGACCTCGCTGCTTGAGTCCCCAGGGATGCAAGCAAGGTTGCAGGCCTGTAATTCGGGTCCTGCCATTCCCCAAAGTACGCCCTGGGCTTGCTCTTTCTGAGCTCTGTGTCATTATTAGAATACATATTCCCGATACTGACTGGGAATAGCCGGAAATGAGGGCTTGGCCGTGGAAAATCTGCTGTGCCATTGGTACAAATCCCCGTTGCTGCAATCAAGTGTGGAATCATTTAGCAGAGATTTTCTGCACTGTGCGAGCAGAGTTGACAACTGTCCTCTCCTCCCGTGGCAAGAAGGGTGAAGCCTCTGGAGACTGAACCCCCCTCATTTATTGCTAGGAACTGTGAATGTAGAGGGAAGTATCTGTTACTCCTCACACTGCATCTGCGGAAACTCTTGTTAGTGTCAGGAGTGATTGCCTGCCCTGATGCATGTGGAATTGGTGCATTGCTCTTAACACACCTGGTGGGATTCTTGCCTTTCTGATGTTTTTTCCTTTGGTCTTAAAAGTTTAAGACCTTGGGATCCTTTGAACGACATCGCCCAATTTGAGAAGAACGGGATACTTCAGACCATGGAAAGACACTTATCCTCAAGGATGTCAAACCACAAAACAACCTGCATAAACAATCAAATTACACGGCACAAGGTAAAAAGCCCATTTTGGGGAATATAATATTCTGTAAGACTGTTTAGATACACATCCCTTTTCTGCAGCATTTTCATGTAAGCACAGTATAGGCTGAAATGTTTGTTTTGGGTAAATATAGCTTACGACTCTACACCTGCAATATTATAACTCCAAATAATTATAATTCTTGGTTAACGTCTCCTATCCATTTTGGTGTTTTTCTTCCACCCTGTGTTAGTAACAGTGACTCATCCTGGGTTTTGCACATGACTGAGCCGAACTTTACTGTTCAGTGCTTCCAAAGCAGAAAACTTCCTGTAGTGAGGGTGTGAGCAAGGTTTTGGAGTACACAACTGAGATCCTGCATCTTCAGTTTCAGTCTTTGCCATCTGCCTTTGCCTCTTAGAGAAGACAAGAAACCTCTCTCAATCCTCTCCCTTAAAGAGGGATGATACTTTCTTATTTCATTGCATTCATCTTTGGAGTAATATATGTCATTCGTAAAACGCTTTGTAAATGTAGAACTGCTGAACTAGCCGGGTGTAACCCATATTACACTGAGGAACTTGTATCTTATTATGAACATAGACTTTTCTTTTATAATACCCCAAATCTGAATGTCTCTGAAACGATAGGAAAGTTGAGGTTCATAGCTGCTTTTCAGACCCTCCGGTGAGAAGTGTTTGATTCAAGGAGTTTGGTGAGGTAGGGAGAAACTTTCCAAAGTGCATCAAGAAATTAGGTATAAAAGTTCTGTGAAGTTTAAATCTTTCAGGCACCTTCGGAAAAATCTTCCCCAGGAAATTTTATTCTAGATTTTTCTTCTTTTCATCCTCTCTTTCATATGTCTGGTTGGTGGGTACGCAACTCAGCAAAAGAACTATAAAATTTGTCAGTAGTATGTGCCTGTTAAAGCTACAACAAGAATAATCTGGATGGGTGTCTTAAGGATGTTATCATTTGAGGAAATGCTTCTGTATGGGGCATGTGTGTAATATCCTTAACTAGCTGCCAGGAGTCCCAACTACTAGGAGTTGCTGAGAAAGCAACCAAACTTTGGAATCTCACAGATATTCCCCAGCACCCCGAATTATTTTTTTTTTAAAGCCAAACACGAGAGTCTTCAATTTGACAGTGACCAAGTCTCTTTTTAATGCCTATTTTATCCAGAGGTCTGCCAAAGACTGCAGGCGCCGCAAAACCAGTGATCAGCCATCCAACCACAGCCAGAATACAGAGAGCAGCTGTTCAACACCAGAGTCAGTGCAGGAGCTCTCAGATGACGATGGCAAGTATTTGGGTATCACTGGGGCAGGCTTTAATGTTCTTCCCTCGGTACCTTATTCCTTGAGCCAGCCCTGGGATGTTTCCCAACCCAGTTAATACCATGGGCCCATAGCCCACAGGCAAACACAGAGAACATTCTGTGCTTCTGTTCTCCATCCATACTACTTCTCTTTCTGCCTTACACTATCTATGCCAACAAGGGCTTCTCAATTCCTGGCACAAACCTGTTGGAAAAATACACTGACATTCCAGTCAACAGATAGGAAACAGGCTTTGATTCTCATTCCCTTTTGTCAGCTTTTGTTGGAGGTGACCTTGAATGTTTCAGAGATTGGGGCAGGTGTGAGCACTCCATTCCCCTCCCCTCAGCTGGGAAGCATGCTGCAAAAATTGTTTCCTGAGAGCCGAGAAGGGGCCCCAGGCTGGTATCACAGGACCCGTTCCATTGACTTCAGGGTGGAAGATTCTGTCCCCTGTCTCCTTCTCTCCATGTTTCCTCCTGAGAGTGTTCCCCCTGGCTGTGACGATTTGATCACAGACAGCCGTTTGCTGGGTGAACCTGGTTTGTGATTCATCACCACCACTAGAGATGGTGATGCAAAACATAATGTCCTTCAATACTTTGCTGCAGGGTTTGGAAGCCTGTGCGCTCAGTGCGGGAAAGAAATGAATCACCTGAAGGAAATTCACTCAGCCGTCTTATCGCTACAGAGAGCCCAACAGGACATACACAGGTAACCATTTTCTCTCATCAAATCAATCGTCTTAATGGGTTAGAAATAACCTGTGGCATTTAACTCCTCCAATGCAACCTTTGGAGCATCCTCATCAGCTGCAGGGGTGCAGTTAATGACTGTTTCAATAGGTAACCTATTAACACACCGGAAAGGCAAAGCCACACCCTGCTTGAAACAGTGACGAAATCTCTTAAGACTCTCTTTATGGGGCAAAAAACATCACCTCAGCACGTTAAGCATCCCTTGGAACTCCCAACTGCAAAACAGCTGCAGAAGTTGGGAAGGGCTGGGCCGGGTCCTGGCTATAAGCCTCTGCTAGGCAAGAAGGTCTCCCTTCTCATCAAATATGTTATGAATTTTCTCAGTTTGCTGCAGAGATGTAGGTGTGTGGTCTGAAAACTGGGTTCCATGAGTGAAAAGCACTAAATTCCAGCTTTCTGTATAAAATTCTGGTTGCTGAGGGTAAGCAGTGAGCACACCTGCTTAACCTACAGCTGCCAAAGGGCTTTGCCCTGCAGACTCCTGTGGGGAGGGCAAGGGAGGTATTAACTGCTACATCTGCCCCAGGGAGCGCTGCTGATTCCTCTCTGCATGAGGAGTATTATCCTGCCCTCCGGAGGCTTCAGTGGGGTGGGAGGGGTGGGATCACACATGAGGCCCACTGATTCTGGATGCTGGAGCCATCGGTGATATGGCTTTAGTTATTCTCTGTTGTTCTTGGGGGTGTCCAGGGCAAATTCTTGTATTTGGGAGGGTTAGGGGGTCGGTTTGTGAGTGGGTGCTGGATGAAGAGATTTCTTGGGGTTTGTGCCCTTACACCTTCTCATGCCCTCCAGCGTGCTCTGCCTGATTCTGCAGCAGCCAGAAGTACTTATCTTTCTGTTAAAAAGAGAGGAGGTGAAGCCTGTGAGGTGCAGTGCTGTACCCGTGAGGGTGTCTCTAAAGTACCGGGATCCCTCCTGGTGCAGAAGCTGTGAGTACGCAGACATGTGAATGCACACCTCCCTCTGACACACAAATAAACATCCTGCTTTCTTTTCCAGAAACCTCAGTGCTCTGAACAAAAAGTCCTTCCACAGGAAGGTCTCTTCTGAAAGCTTCCTCCTGGACTCTCGCTGTTGGTTTCTCCTCTGCATCTTTCTTACGTGTCAACTATTCATTAATTATGTCTTCAAATAAAATCACTACGTTTGGCAGCAATAACTATTACTGGCTGCAGGAGAGGGGCCACTCACGCAAGGAGCCCAGCGAGGCACCAAAGCACTTTAGAACCAACGCGGCAGAGGTGGAAGAAAGTTGAAAAACGAGGTTAAAAAGGGACCTGGGAACCTGCAAAACTTTGTTCCTGCAGATTATGTCATTTTTGCCTTTTACATGTACATCTTCAAGGACCTCTTAACCTGTATGGGCCTTAATGCTGAAGCCAAATGTAGCTTTAATTGTGCAATTTGTTTTCTATGTCTTGTCATTTTCTGATGCAATTAATAATTACCCAGCAGTATTGGTACCCCCAAAATGGTAAACACCCCAGTGTTTTGGAAATGTCACACAGGTCTGGGTCACAGCTCTAAGAGTGGTGGAGCGCAGTCGGGGAGCTGTAAAGAACCGATGTCCACGGTGCCTGTCCGGCTGCCTTTAATTATGGGAGGGAGCACACTTGGTCCAAAAAATCCACCCCCGGGATATTAAGTCATGGTCTGTTTTGTCAGTACACACAGAATGGGACCTCAGGATGCGTTTTCTTTTCCATTTGACGGGAACTGTAAATATGCACAATTTCCCAGAGCTTTCCTCTTTAGGAACTGGGAAGTATTCAGTGAAAGCTCCTCGGTTGGTTACGGAGCTGACCGGTGTCTGGACCGGGCCCATCGAGTGTAACGTCAGACATGCCTGTTTGTAAAACCTGGTCACTTATTATTCTTGTTATTATTTGCTATATGGCTGTTTTATATCACACACTAGCATTGTAGAGAGGAATCCACTGCCCCAGGATAGGTGAGAAGGATGGGAGGGCTATAGGTGTACATGTGTTCGGCGTAGGCACATTTATTGTCAAAGGTCAGGAAGGAGGAAGGGTTTTGCCACTGCATTGTTCAACTCTGTTAATAGTCTTCCTATTTTACACCATTTTTTAAAGATTTGCAATATTTTCTGTAGACTGCGGACAATACTAAGCCTTTCTTTTCTGGCCTGAAGTAGTTCCAAGTGGTAAGTACTGCTATATATACAGCCTTAAAATACTTAGTTGTGGTGCCAGTCTGGGCTATCTTTCAATGTAAATGTTTCCAAATTTTTAAGTACATTCCTCGTCATATTCCCCAGTTAGGGGAAACCTGTTTGTGCTTGATACGTTGAAATAAAACAACACACAACTTTCAGTGGCAGTCTATCTGACAAATTATTTGTGTGTTTGAACTCCTTTTTGTGTTTTATAGTTATTTTACAAGTAAACAACTCTTAGGCCATGCTTTTTAGAGGAAGAGCTACAGGAAAAGATCTTCAAGAATCTCAGATATAGGCTATAAGTTAGAGCAGCAATAGCCTTTTGATACCCCTCTGGCTCAAATTTTTCATGTCTTCTAATTGTAGCAACTTCCTCAAAATAGAAAGAAAAGCGGTTGCCTTGATTTTCACTGTCATACATGTAAATGTACAGACTTGTCTTGGCCTTAAAAAACCTTTACATGAAGGAGATAACTTGATGACAGAGAACAGATACTTCCATGGAGAGAACCACAACTCTCTGACATGAACAGACAGGATAATCAGAGGGCTGGAGCGCCTATGCTATGGGAACAGGCTGAGAGTTGGGGCTGTTCAGCCTGGAGAAGAGAAGGCTCCAGGGAGACCTTAGAGCAGCCTTCTGGTACCTAAAAGGGGCCTACAGGAAAGATGGGGAGGGACTCTTTATCAGGGAGTGTAATGACAGGACATGGGGTAACGGCTTCAAACTGAAAGAGGGTAGATTTAGATTGGATATCAGGAAGAAATTCTTTACTGTGAGGGTGGTGAGACACTGGAACAGGTTGCCCAGGGAAGCTGTTGGTGGTGCCCCATCCCTGGAAGTGTTCAAGGCCAGGCTGGATGGGGCTTTGAGCAGCCTGGTCTAGTGGGAGGTGTCCCTGCCCATGGCAGGGGGTTGGAACTAGATGATCTTTAAGGTCCCTTCCAACCCGAACCATTCTGTGATAAGAGCCGGCATCCAGAAGCTGACATTCAAGAAATAGACCACAAATAATAAAGGATGAGAGTGACTTCATTATTAGCAAAAGTCTCCAGAAAACCAAACAATTCTTCATCCTTGAGGAATCATCCTTGAAGAACGTCAACATTATTGATCCAGATCGGGTGCCTTTTTGAAGGAGGTCATCCTAGTCACTCCTTTCAGAGGAAGTCTGACCCACGCCACATGTGGTGTAAACCTCGGTGAGACGGGAAGCCTCTGGCCTCTGCCTGTGAAAGAATGTCCAGCCACCAATAGTGCCTGTCTGGCAATGCAAAGTCCCATATGCACCTTGGAAGAATTTGCTCCTACTGCTGTGCAAACACGTCTGCTAATTTCCTGCCTAAATCTCCCTTTGAATGCCTCAGCAAGTCAGCACATCTCTGGCCTGTCAGCACAGCCGTCCTCATCACACACATCACCCTGTGGGACCACGTATTGGAGTTACTGATAGGAGCCTCTCCTCTTTTGTAGGGACATTTACATCTCTTGGGTACAAATGTATTATGGGTTTGAGAAAGAGCTACTTTAAAAAAAAAAGAAAAAATTCCCAAGCCCACCTGAACCAAAGAGAAGCGGTGCTGAACAGGAAGCCTTCAGTAGGTGTAAAGCAAATGCCTGAAATTCTTTGGATCATTTCCATTTTACCAAACTACGCACCCACAGGGATTTCACTGGGACTTGTTACTGCAGTTAAATAAAACAAAAGCTGTTACCACGAGAGGAGCAGTTCAATGAAAGAAACTATTAACCTACATAAACTATGCATCATCAGAGGAAGAGTTTCCAACACTTACTGCTGCTGCCGCAGGCAATTAAAAAGTAATCCAAAAAGGAACAATCTATAAATCTTGTGCCATTAATTTTAATCCAATTTCAACATCTGGAGGTGAGTGTTCCTACATGCCAGTTACATGCACCTAGAGCATGAAAGGTATTCTTGAGGAAAATCATGGCCAGAAACGTTATTCCTCTAGGAGGAATAACTCATGAAAAGTTCAGAACCCCTTTAGGGATTTAGAAAACCCAGGTATGCACCCAGTTTGTGTGGTTTTGGAAAAATTCCCTTTCCATCCTTTGCCCCGCCTTTTCGCGATCAGCGAACAACACGTGAGCTTTGCGTGGAGAGACACGGATCGGCCCATTTCCCAATAAGTTTTCCCCCCGCTCCTAACAGGCGCAAAGCACGGTACCAGGGCACGTCCTAACATACGACGCGGTCCCTCTTGGCTCCAGCGGGTGGGCAGCGTGCTACTGGGGCACGACCTCTCCGGTTCTCCCACTTCTCTTCGAGGGCTCCGAAGCCCCGGAGCGGCGGGGACGGGGCGGCCCATCCCGCCCCGGGGGCGGATAAAGCGGCGGCACCGCCCTGCGGAAGTGCCGAGAGGAGCAGAGTGGAGTGCGCGGTGTGGTCGTGCTGGGCGCCGCTATGGGAGCCGGAGCGGTGGCGGGTCTGCTGCTGGTGGGTGTCGGGGACGGGACGGGACGGGACGGGACGGGACGGGACGGGCTCTCTCTGGCCGGGGCCGCCGTTCGTGGGCAGGGCCTCCTCCTCCTCCACCTGCTCGCGGCGAGTGGAGGCGGGCACCTGGCCGCAGCCAGCTCCCAGATCCCCCCTTTTGAGAGGAAGGGAAAAAAGGTCTTCCTTCGTGTCCCGCGTGGAGGAACCTAACGGGGTTTTCTATAGTCCTTTTCCTCAAGAGACTTTAGTAACTTCACTGAACTTTTTTTTCGTGTTGTCTGAAGTTTCGGGAATCCCGAATCAATGGAGCTCCCTTAAACCTAGAAAGGATAAGGAAGCGCAGCTGTCGTGGGGGTGAACCCAGCCTTTCCTTCTCTCCTCGGGAAAAAGAAAATTACAAAAGTCAGGCGCGAGCTCTTTAGTACTCCTCACGTTATCTAATTGTGAAATTGGTGGTTTTCTCAGCTACGCGATTATGGGGAAAGCTTTCAGTCCCCCGGGGAGAGAGTTGAAAGAGCGGAGCTGCGGGAGCTGGGGAGCGTCGGTCTCAGTTTAGAAATCGGCAGCGAGTGACGGGGAGCTCCGCGGCCGCCCCGTCCCTTCCCCTCCCCTCCTCCTGCCTCTGCTTCGGCACTTTCTCTGGCGCGTGTGCTCCCGTGAGGGACGTACCTCGGCGGCGCGACACCGGCGGCGCGCGGGCTCCCGCCTCGGCCCCTCGCGAAGCACCCGGCCGCCCGCGGCTGGGGCTGGGCAGCTGCTCCCCGCTCCGCGAGGCTTGCCGAGCCCCGCGCATCCCGCGCGTTTCTTGAAAAAAGAAACAAACCAAAAAAACCCGCAATGATCCTGTGGCTACAGTAAGCTATTTTTGTTAATGACTCAACTACTTGCCTTCTGATGAAGATTACGGAGCCAGCGAGAAATGTTGGATGAGGTTTTCTGGGGCGTTTCCTCCATTTTGCTGGAGAAAGACTAACACTGACCTTCCTGTATTAAAAAGATGGGAGAAGGGTGAAAGGAATCCCTTGATCAAGGCAGAAACCTCGGCCTCCAAAGTTCAATTGCAATAAATTAGTAAAAAGAGAATAGAATTTTAAAACGGAGGCGAGAATCTGGGGTAATAGTTGCCTCAAACCCGTCAGCCGCTGCAGGGTGCTGCTCTAACCCCAGCTCTGTGATTGTAATTACCACTGTGAGCGGCACGCTTAGCAGAAATTAGTTTGTGTTTCCTTTGTGGCTTCCCATAAACTTCTGAATGTGTTTTCAAGCCTTTATGGGAACATCTCCCCGCGATGGTTATCGTGTCCTGGGAGGATGAATCACCCGAACACCTGTCTGTCTCTGCTGTAGGTTACTGTGCTGATAATGCCTGGAACCGGAGCAGAGGACTGCGGGGAGGGAGAATACTTACACGAAGGTCACTGCTGCCTATCTTGTCCAGCAGGTAAGACTTCAGGCAGTTATAGCTGATAACGGCCATGTTTTTTTCCTCGTGGAGATGACTGCGTCACTACTGGCTTGTGGTTTTTTTTTTTTGCGTTGCATCCGGTGGAAGCGTAAGCCAAGCTGGTGCTGTGGGGGCTTCTCAGTGCTGCCAAGGCCTGGCTCCATTTTGAAGCAAGAGTCCCTTGCGCAAGAGGTGGTGACTGGGAGAGCTGCCTTGGCAGCAAGCCAGGAAACCTCTGTCTGCTGTTGAGGATGAAGTGTTCGAAGCTGGGTGGTGGTTTTGTTAATTAAAAAAAAAAAAACAACCAAACAAACCTAGCACAAAGAACGGGGCCTAGGGGAATTCTGATATTTCTGTATGTGTAGGTAAAACTTCAGTTTGCCTTTGCTCTCCCCTCCTTGCTCAATGTGTGCAGAGTTAACAAGCTTTGTGCCAAGCAGCACCCTACCCTTAGATAGTATTGAAGGGCGCTCAGATGTTTTTGGAGATAATTCAAAGGAGAAGACAGGTTGTTATGAGAAATTCTCCCTGTTCCTGCCATGCCCCTTCAGAGGAGATGATGCTGGCTGCACGGGTGACTCTGAGCTGCCGCAGTGAGTCGTCCTTGTGTGTCCCGGCAGAGGCCTGGCTGGGTGCCTCATTTAGTGCTTGCTCCCTGTCGGAGTGGCAAGCTACGAACGTGCCTGCTGTGACACTCGGTTCACGTGGCACACCGCTCACTTGTGAGGAGGGGTTGAACTTTCACTAAAAATGGCTTTGTGTTGTAACATCCTGTTATAGTCCTCAGCCTGTTAAATGATCCCTTGAGACTGCTGCCGCTTCTCCTCTTCCACAGGTACTTACGTTGCTCAGCACTGCAGTGCTCCCCACTTGAGAGGAAAATGTATCCCTTGCACCGAAGGAGAGGGTTATACTGCCCATGAGAACGGCTTGGAAGAATGCTTGTCTTGCAGACAGTGCAAAGATGGTACCAAGAACAGTTTTGATGGAACCTTAACCCCTTTCCCCTTCTTTAATGTGGAAAGTCTGGTCCTGTGGCTCTTTTGCGCTTCCAGTCATTGACAATATTGAATTTATGAATAAGTTGCCTTTATGGCCCGAGTATAACTTTTTGCACAGCTGTAGAGTCACAACTTTTATATTTGCTTTGTAACTTGTATTTTATTTTTAGATCAGATAACTTTGAGACCCTGCACTGTAACGCATGACACTGAATGCCAATGCAAACAAGGGTATTTCTGCCCTGCCGAGGGCTGTGAAATATGTCAGAGATGCAGTACAACGTAAGTTTGATAATGAGTATAAGCGACTGTTTTCCTTCTAGGGAATGTTAGAGCTGTGTCTCAATCTGTGGCAATATATAACACAACAGGCTGTAAATAACTGCCCTGAAGCCAAATGGCATTATTCATGCATTTTGATTTTTAGGTGTCAAAATACGTGAGATTGAGACCTAGAAAGATACGGATTTTGGTATTGTTGTGCTTGTTGCTTATGGTTGTAAGCTTACACTTTTCATGTCTTCAGATTACTACTTCCCCATGTACACACCTGAATGAGCTTTGCAGCAGCCAGTCTAAAATTTTGGGAGGTAGAACCACCTGTTGAAGGAAACTAACTGTGCATGAATAATGCGTCTTCTCTCTGTTTGGTTTTTTTTCCCCCCCTACCACTTAAAGGCTAACATACATGAGCTTTATCTGCTTTGCTTCTATTTAATCTTGTAGTCTTATCTTGGGTTGTTTAAAGGTGCACTTTAACAAAGTTATCTGTTTATGCATGTTCTGTTCACATCTCTAAGCTCTGCCTGAAAAAAAAGTCAGGCCTGGGCAAAGCTGCATATTGCTCTGGAAATGTTGATACAACCCTGTGTTGCCATCCACTTCAGGTGTCCGGACGGGAAAGAAATTGTCCAGAATTGCAATGCTACTATGGACCTAGGATGTGGCTCGCCCGATCAAGGTCTGCGACAGACGTACCACTCGGCTTAGTCTGTTGGGTGTGAGGTTTCAGGCTAATGACACCAGAGCAGTCTGTAGGACAGTGGTTTGAACTACCATAACATGTTCAAGAGCTGCTGTATTTTGGTCTGGGAATTACTTGCTAGAGACAAGTTCTCAAAGGTGTTGGAGTGACAAACCATCTTAGATGTCACTTGGTGGCAAGCTATATGTATTGCCAGGGTTTTCAAAGATGCAACAGTGACACTGTTGAAAGTTACGGATAATGCAAAGACTTCTTTCGTGTTTTCTATGTCTGAAAAGCTGTGTATGGGGTGGCTTTGTCTTCTGCTGGTAGATAGCTTCTGCCAGACTAGAGAAAGAAGGAACTGTCAATACCAACATTACAGCACCTGAAGCTCGCTGTCACCTTTGCATACTTGTTTCCCCCTTTTGCTACAGAAAGCCTTTTGGAACTTGTATTGCAGCTGTGTAGAGAATCTCCTGCTGCCTTTAGGATAATGATGTGCAGTGGGAGCAAGTACGTGCACATTCAGGTCAGCTGATAGTCCCAGTGCCTTTTCCAGGACAAGCTAGCTGGGTCACTGTACTGGTGCTGAGCTTAGGTTGTTCTCTAGGACAGCAGGGAAGACTTGCGCTTCAGAATATCTTGTTTGGAGACTGCTTCAGTACTAATTTTATTCCTTTTTGCTTTGCAGGAAGCACAGCTTTTGGTTGGATTATTGCGGTTATTCTTGTGGTGGTTGGTTTGTTGCTGTTCATTGTAATTAGAAAGCTGAAGAGTGATAAAGGTAACTAACTGCTTGATTACTATCCATGAGCTTTCCAGAACTAGGCAAAACAAGCACTAAGGCTATCCCTGGTTTTTGTGTTACCTTATAGGGGACCTGTTTAAGCTCTAGATCATTTAGTGTGGGATTCAACTGAGTAACTCCTGGATAACGGAGACTCGTTTTGTTCAGTAAACAAAATGCATAAACTTTAACTGTGAGCTTTCTTACTTTGCCTAGATGCCTTTGCTTCGAAGTAAGATTAACCTAAGGTCCTTAAAAGGACTTTTCCTATCTACTCGCATTGTATTGGCAGAGTGAGAAAAATCTGTGTGTGAGCTCACATGGGGCAAGAAGTAGCAACTAATTAGATCATTAACTACTTTCATTCACTGTGTTTGGCTGTGGTGATTTTTTTTTCTACAAATTGTTGCCCTTAACCCAAATGCTAGGTTGATAAGTCCTGTGTGAATTAATTTTATTTTTTTAGTGGAAATGGAGATGTTTTCCTGAGAAACTTTTCTTTCCAATACTGCATATTAAAGTGGTTTTGCAACTAGTTTAGTTAGAATAGTGTTGAAAATTATTCTGAATTTTGAATGTTAATTTTGTTGAAGTAGTGTAAAGACAACTTCTGCCTTCTCTTTTGCATTGCAGTAGCCCACAAAAACGCTAAGAAGCGTAAGCTGTAAGGCGGGAGGTTGAAAGAGTGGCTTAAAAGCCAAACCGCATCTTGTGGTCTGTACTTTAAAGTGGGACTCTTCAGCCTCTGTATGAAGGCACAGCATTGGTGGAAGCTAAGGGTAGTTCTCTTATGAAATGTGTAACGGGTCAATGAAGCTAAATGGCTTGTATTAGAGCTTTGATTTGTGTTACAAATGTATCTACTGCGTATAAATCTTGTGATAATTCAGCTATGTTTAAATTGCTGCAATTCCTAAAATTTTTTTGGACGTATCTTGTTTTCCAGGTGCTTCACTTGATAAAGATGCAGAGAAAGGTCTGGTAAGTATATGATGGATCAAGCATTTCATCTCAGTTTTCTGCAGCTTACTTGTGCACTGCTTAATTGTACCTGATACGCAGCTCTCAATTTTTGTCTCACTGTAGACCTCTGGTAGGATGCGTTCCTGTGATGCAACAAGTTGTGATTCATACAGGGCCAGATGTTAGCAAGGGCCTGATGTGTTCATTAGCTGCATGTGTCCACTGCAGTTGGCCTTTCCAGTACTTCCCTTGGAAACAGTCCAGAGCCTGTGGCCAGTATGTTTTGAAAGCGGGGAAAAAAAATTAGGCTAAGTGCAAGCTTTCACTTCAAACTGTCTCCAAGTGATGCCTTGATCCAATTAGTTCTTTGCCGCTTCATGTGTGGATTCCCCAGGCAACATCAGCTATTGTTTCCCTACATAGTAGTGGTCTAGCTTTCCTTGCATTTTGACTACAATGTTTATTCATAAGACTTACTCCTCCTCATCCAGCAAAGTGACAGTCTTCCTGCCTTTGGGCTCTTGTCATAAGCTACAGACCAGGACCTGGCAGTCTAACTTCTTGGCCCTGGCTAGTCCCATGTGACAAGGGGTTCAGGGCTCAGAGCATACTAGTTCAGAAGTACACCCCTCAAAAAGGGGCTTACCAAGCTAAGGCTGGCTGCTGGCATATGTTTCACGCTAAAGCTACGTTCACCCTGGCCTCCTGTAGTTGTAGTCAAACACTATTTCAGAACCTTACTGTTTCAGACTACAAAGGTTATCGCTAGTCTAGCATTTTGCAAGATAAATACAGGACTAGCTTGCATTTAGCTAGTGTACCTTTAGCTCCTCTAGATGCTACGCTCCTAGCAGCACAGTGAAGCAAAAATAAGCTCAGTCTTCACTAGTATAGCTAATGGTGTGTAATGCCAAGCTGTAGAACAAATGTTTGTCCTGATGAGCGTTTAAGAAAAGCATCCAGATTTCTCTCGTAGCACATGTACAGCACCACCTTCTCCCTGCTGCCTTTCTTGACCCCAACTCAATGCACGTGCTATTCAACTGGTGCATGAGCTCTTGTGTAATCTTACTCGTTACACATTTCAAGTAATTAAACGCATCTTCATTATGTCACAAATACTTGAAGATGGAAGAAACAGAATTGAAAGATCTGTTAAAAACATCACCTTAAACTCTTCTCTTTTTTAAGGTCCATAAGTGGCTCCAATATGTGAATCACCCATGGGTTTTTCTTGGGTTGTGTCTCCCCACACGCCCTGTCCAGATTCGCAGCACTTCATGTATTCGTAAAAGCTGATGAAGAAACGTGACAGAAAACTGGTGAAAATGCTGTAGCATAGGACTAGGCAAATACAACACTCTTATTTTGAATAAAATGGTAGTAGAATAATGCAAGTTCTGATGTAAGAGTTGCCACAGACTTGAGTTGCAATGTCTGCACCTTTGGAGTGTCTGTGCTACTGTAACAAAAAGCTTATTTGCTGAGGAGAGTTACACTGATGCAGTCCTGAGACCAACATGCTGTCCTTTGCAAAGTACCCTGGAATTTAATACTGCTGTAACAAACAATCAACAAAAAAACCCCAAACCCCAAATCAACCAGCTGATACTTTATTTCATTCTGAAATGGAGCAGCAGCTCTAAGTGAGCTATGCTGTGTACCTTCAGTTGCTCAGTTACCTATTTAAGAACTATTCTGTATAAATGGAGTCAACTTGTTTAACCTGTTTGCACCCTTAAAGAAAAAGTGGATTCAATGAGGATGATGTACAAGTACATGTGTGATGTGTGGGGCGGTTCCCCTCACATCCCTGCTTATGCAAGTTCGTCATGTGGTGGTGTAATGTGGGTCACTGCCCTTGTGCAAACAGAAATCACACTGGCTTACGTTTATGGGGGAGCTGTACACAAGTCTCACTGGAAAAACAGTCACTCCTCACCCTCATTTCCCACCTTTAAAAATAAAAATTCTAAAACTTTAAATTTTTAGGACTAGCTGATATGCAAGATAGATGCTGGTCTACTTTGTACTTGTACTGGTCTTGATGAGTTGGTGCTATACTTCCTGGCATATGCTTGTTTAGTGTATTGACAATGCTAAAAATGATGCAGCCCTTCTCATTTGCTTCCCTCTTTGTCCCCTTGCAAAAGCTGTGCAATGTGCGCTGGTGCTCACTGGCTTCGTTCAACTGATTCTAATTTGTGAATCTACCAGAAGAACTAATTTAGCCAAAAAAAGCCCAAGCTAGTGCATTTACATGGAGCTAATATCAGCTTGGCAAAAGCTGTGAGAGCATCAGCCTTGATAGAAGGATAAGTTTGAGGCCCCTGTTGCTGTTAAGTCAGCTCAGGTGCAGCAAGGCAATTATTTTCCACCTGCCTCAAGAGGGGTGTATACCTTCCATACCCAGAGAGGAGCAAGCAGCAATACTCGCCAGTGAAAACATAGGAAGAGTGTCCTGTGTTTGTTATGGAGGTAGCCTGTGAGCCTCACTCCACAGTTGAGTGGGAGCGGAGCAGTCAGCAAAGTGGAGAGTTTAGGCTCTCAAACCATTTAAAGTCCAAGTCTATAAAGGCTGTTACTTTTGCATGTTTGTAACTTTGCCAAATTAGTAGTTCTGGTATCTGGTGACTTCAAGAGTTATGTTTTCTTCCTCCAGACTGTCCTTGAAGGCCTCTGTATGAAAGATCTCTTAAAATACGTTCTTATTCTTTACAGAACCCTGAGGGCAGTAGTAAAAGCCTCATTTCACCAGAAGTGGGGACACCTGCAAATAACGCAGACAACCCAGAGGATGAGAACTCTGGTGAGAACCCGGAGGGCCAAGTGCAAATCAATGTTAACTTGGAAGTAAAAAACCCCTCACCAGAGGAAAACAGTGTTGCACTTTCTGAGCGGGGCACCGTCCTGCCCAGGGGCTGGAAGCGCCACATGGAAAGGTACTGGAGGAGGATCGCAGAGTATTCACTAGCAGCAAAAACTGGGCAGAACCTTGCTTGTCGTCAGAATGCCCCGTCTAATGTACCAAGTGATAGGATACCACCAAATCGTACGGTAAGTGCACGTGTGAAATTATCAGTATATTTTCTCTGATAGACGTGTAATTTCAGTTGATTTCTTAACTGGTTTTTGAGTGATAGATGTTGTTTTCAGGCAGAACAATAGGGAAGAGGAGACTTTGCCTTAAAGATGTGATAAAAGTATAGGAAGTGATATCTTGGGAAAGCAAACTTTAATCTGCTCTGCCTCCTTCATCTCCGTGTTCGATATTTACACAGAGGCTATTCTTTTGCGATGGCAGCAAATGTGTTGCCTTTTTGCTTCACTTTGGAACTGGTAGCATGGCTGTTTCAGTATGCAATTTTCTTTACTCAAATACTTTCACCTCTGCTGTGAAACCTGCCCCCCCTCCCCCTTATTGGTGTGTGTGCCGCAGAAGCAGGTTATTAAGTAGCTCAGGAATAATCGAGTGAAGTCCTCTGATACGTTGGAGTAATGATCCAACTTTGTATTACAGGTACAAAAACGAAGATATCGAATAATTGTTAAAGATCTCTCTCAAAAAGGTAAGTTTTCCATGAATTGGCAGTAATTGGAATTTTTTTCCTGTTGACTTTAGTCTACTTAAGGAATAGTGTAGGGGAGGCTAATTAATATTGCTTAGAGCTAAAAGGCTTTCAGTTTATTGTAAAATACGCTGAAACAGGATTATTGCTACATTTGAGAGAAGTTGTAGTCCCTGTGGTGAATTGTTCCACTTTAAAGCATGGCTTTTCTGCACAGGGGTGTAATGCAGTCATGCTTTTAAGAATAAGAATGAGACAATTTGGTTTTATATGTTTTAAAGAAGTTTGCATTGCAGCAGTGTACTCTGCCTTAATGAGGGAAGTACAGGTCAGAGCAGGAGCTCTTTCTGTCAAATGTACACCCTCATGGAAGACCACATCGAATGCCCAGACATCTGCCTGTACCCAGCAAGTTGAAGTGCTGGATGACCAAGCAACAGGTTTTGCTCATGCTGTTCTTGGCATGGCAAACCTATACCAGTAGCATAGTGAGTGGTTAAAGTCTGCTGTTGAGTAGCCCTATTAAGCTTAACTGAAGACATGCAGGCGAATGAAACCTTCCTAAAAATCACCTTTACTGAATGGTGTCTCATCTTAAGAGACTACTTTTAAGGTATGTAGACTGGTACCTTTAGCTTCTTTCAAGATCACTGAGTAGGAAACCTATTTGTCCTGCTGCTTCTCAGGTGCCAAACCTGGCCTTGCTGCTGCCGTTTGGTCCGTGCATGTATTGGCTGAAAATTAATGGGAAAACATGTAAGGTAGCTATGAAAAAAAAATTCTGTATTTTAGAACCTAAGCTGATATGTGTTGTGTGTTTGTTCTTTCAGAACTGAGAGATAGCTTTTTGGCCTTTATAAAGGAAGTACCGCCGAAAAAATGGAAGCAGCTTATGAGAACTCATCTGCAGGAAAATGAGATTGTTAAAATTATTTATGACTTTCCTAATGATATAGAAGAGCAATCTTACCAGATGCTTCTCACCTGGAGAAACTCACTGGGAGAGAAACAATCTATTATTAAGTTACTGGATGAGTTAAAGCATCTAGATAAGAAGGCTTATGATAACATATTGAACACTTTAAAAAGTAATAACATTATTAGTAAAGTAGAAGTTACAGATTAATGTTTATGATGAACTTCAGAAATGCTCCTGTGTACATATATATGGCTACAAACTTCCTGTAAATGAGGACATCGACAAACTGCTAGTGAAAATGATGGCATTTTGTATCTTGATACCCTCCTTGCCTTCACGTGGAGAGCTGGAAGTGATTTAACGCCGTCGGTGTTAACACAGACTCCGGTTGTGATATTCACTAAGGTCTTTTGAGTTATATGATATTAAACTCAGGCGCCGGATGCCAGCTTGAGTGCGAGGAGCTGTAGCTCGTGCTTCCCTTCCTGTGAGGCAGGACTGTGCCGTACGGGCCTGGATGGTGGGAACGGAGAGGCTGCCGCTGTTTTTGAAAAGGATCGCAATGCTTTGGTTTCTGAAACGATTGTATTTTGGTTTGTATCGTTATGCTCAGAACTGTTTATGTTTGAAACGCAGTAATAAAAGCCTGGTCGAGCCAGAAGCTGGGGTTGTGACTCTTGGGACCTTCTCTGAGGGAAGGGGAGCCCGTTACTGGCTGGTGAAAGCCTGGTTGAGCCAGAAGCTGGGGTTGGGACTCCTGGGACCTTCTCTGAGACAAGGGGAGCCCGTTACTGGCTGGTAAAAGCCTGGTCGAGCCAGAAGCTGGGGTTGTGACTCGTGGGACTTTCTCTGAGGGAGGGTGAGCCCGTTATCGGCTGGTTTTGGGGCTGCCCTGGCTGTGGTGAACTCCCTGAGTCCGCTCCTGAGGGGAGCCCGGCCGCGCGACATCCGCCCAGCGTCCGCTCCTGAGGGGAGCCCGGCCGCGCGACGCCCGCCCGCTGGGCGGGAAGGAGGTGTGTGTGTCGGGGGGGCTGGGGGCGGTGCTCACCCGTTGCCGTGGTGACGCGGGGCGCCCGTCGGAAGTAACGTAGAAGCGGGCGGGGCGGGGCGGGGCGACGCTTTCCGGGCACGCTGTTGCATCAGCTTGCGGACCGAGGGGAGGCGGCGGAGGAGGCAGCAGCAGCAGGATGGCAGCGTCCGCCGCCGAGCAGGGTATGTCGGCCACCGGGCGCTGAGGCGAGGCGAGGGGAGGGGTCCTGCCGCGTTGTCACCGGCTTGGCGTCACGTCTCCGCCGCTGTCACGGTGTCAGGTGGGCGCCGTGACGTCAGGCGGCGGCGGGGAAGGTGTGGGGGGGGACACACCGCCGGCCCACCCGCCCTGTCAGGGCGGCTGAGACGTCGGGGCGCGAAATGGCGGCGTGGGGCGATGAGGCGTCGCCCCGGCGGCCTCACCGACGTGTCCCCCGGGGACCTGCGGTGGCGGGGTCCCCCCCAACGCACCCTGGGTGCGTTGGGGGGGACCCCGCCACCGCAGGCCCCAAGGGTGCGTTGGGGGTGACCCCGGCGCTGCAGGCCCCTGAGCAGCCATCACGACACGCTCAGGGACAGAGGCGATGTGTGAGATCTGCTGTTGGGTGGGTGTCCCCGTGTCCCTCGGTGGCGGGTGACACGTTAAGCAAGTCCTGGTTCCACTTCAAGGTATGGGGAGTGAGGAGTTGGAAGCGCGGCACGTGTCTGGGTCTGGACGTGGATGGGGTGGTGGGAAGCGTGGATCTATAGCTGCTTCTCACCTCTCAGAAGGACCTATGGTGCCTTGCGAGACCATGGGAGGCGAGGCACTAATGTAAAGGTTAATGGTGGCACATCGTGATTTCTGGGAAAAAAACCTCGGAGCTTCTCAGTACTGAAGTCTGGAAACAGCTGTTCTCCATCATGGTGGGTTCAAACAGATGTTAAGGTGGCTGCCAGACCGCTTAGTCAGTTGTGCGTTTATCACCACGTAGTCTGCTCTCTTTCACCTGCCTCAGTCTTTCCTAGTCATCTATGTTCTCCTTTGAACTCATGTCTGAACTTTTTGACTTTTCTGGACTTTTTTTTGTGGTCATAGTTTAATGATGGGTTATTCTACGCTCTTCCGTATGGAAAGGAGGGCTAGGGTAGTCCTATAATTTTTGGCACTACTGTAGCAAATGGAAACTTGGAATACCAGTCATACAAGTATGAAATACCATTATGGTATGTGAGGGGTTGGAAATTTCTGTCATTCCATTTAAGGATCTGTAGATTCAAAGATTTTTCCCCTTTTTCTTTGCTCCTGAACGTTACTCTGCTCTTTGCTCATCACAAGCAATGTTCCTTTGTAAGGGAGTCCAGAAACTTTATTGCTGTCAAGGGACTGGCTTTTTCAGATGTGTTTTCAGTATCTTAGTTAAGGTAGTGGGAAAAAGAATTCCACCAAAGGCTCAGTTCAGCTATGCTTTAAGAAAATGTTTAGTTAAGTTTATTGTTGGGCAAATATTTGCTTTTTGCTTGAACTGTAGTTGTTACATTTAGTTTCAGTTCTGCAAAAGTGGAAGTGGAACTCACAGGGCTAAAGTGACTGACAAGCTCTTCCTTGGTGGGATACTCCCATCTTAAAAATCCCTGCTTTGCTAAAAGCTTCTTGATCCTTGTGCATGAGTCTTGAACAAAAGTCCTTTGTCTTGCTGTGAGTATGCTGTGTCTTGCATAGGTGGGATAGCTACACTGGTTCAGTTCTTCTGAATTTTTTATGGAAAAGGATAATTCGTCTTGGCTGAGCAGAGTTGGACTTCATTCCAAAGCTACCAGAGTGGCCAGCCAGAATGATAAATGGCCAATTTGCAGCTGTATTAATAATGAGACATATTACACTTATCTTTTATGGGTTGTTTTAAATTTGTGAAAGCCAAATTGGAAGAGCAATGACATTGTAAAATATTCAGAAATGTCTAAGACTTCTTAGTGAATGCCTCTGCAGAAATCCCAGAACATTTCAATTGTCATCTAATTATGACTGACAAGGTTAGCAGGTTCAGGGAAGCCCAGGAAACCTAATTTTTCCCTGAAGCAAAGTAACTCCTTGTTTTTGTGTCAGCTAGCTTACTGCTTACTTTATGGCTTTTCTGTATTTACGTTGCTGTCAACACCTTCAAGGAACAGAGGTTTTCATTTTCAAGTTAATAAAAGTAAAAAATGTCCATCAAATTTGATATTGTGTGGGTTACACATCTTGATTAAACTTCTACAGGTATTTTATGTGCAAATAAAACGCAGAAGCGATCTTAACTCTTTGAGTCTCTGTTTTGCTGCAGTCTTTCAGGCAAATTCCTAGTCTCCTTCAGTAGTCTCCGAAGCACTCCATCCATGGAAAGAAGAATGTGTGACAATTATGTTGCCAAAAGAGATCATACACTGGCAATTATTATATGAGAACTGTATTAATTAATGTCTACAGTGGAATTTCTTTGAAACAACTTTTTAATGCGGAGGGAGTGTTAATATTATTAACATCCATTCTTAAGATTTTTCAAGGTTATTTTGCTAACTCTCCAATACTTGTGCTCAGTGCTTGTTTTCTGAATGGGGTTGCCCTTGAGTGGTATGATTTGATGCCTACAGATCATTCCATTCACATGAGTTAACATTCAGTGTTATGCAACAGCTCTGTAATAATCCTGCATTTCTGTTGTCAAGAAGACACTTCCTAATGCAATTGAGTAGCAGCAACTGTAATTTTTCTGTTTTGGGAGGGGAAAAAAATTGCAGTTGGAGAGAAGGACTATTTCTTCGCCTAATTTCCTAAAGCAACAGGGGTAAAACAGGTCAGACCTATATACACCCATTGGCCCTCCTCTCTCAATTTGATCCAATGGATCTCAATCCATTGATTGGTATTAGTTACGTTTGACAGTGAGCTGTCTCTTGCACACGGTTGGCAGACTGAGCAAAGATAGGTTGGAGCTCTACAGGAGGATGAGGATACTAAAGTGTATGGGGAGAGGGGATGAAGCACTTAGGAGGTACCAGGAAATGTTTCAGTGGTTGTGTGTGATGAATTAAAGGCATTGCGAGACACTGAGGGGGGGAAATGAGGGTGCAGAATATAAATCACAGAAAAACAAGACTCTCTAGATTTACTACTCTTGTTTTTACTAATGATATAAATGAAATCAGAACAGACTATTATGTAGAGATAGTTTTGCCTGATATCTTTCGCTTGAAAAGAAATGGTCTTCTGGTATACTGCCTTCCAAAGGACGGTGCTATCATATTCATTCTTTCTTCCCAGGAGAGCACCCAGTGCTTCAGGAGAAGAGCTTTTGTTTTGTTAGTTCAGCCCAGTTTGGAGCTACTCACAAGAATGCCAGAAGTGAGAATGATTTTGTCCTCTATGTGCTGAAACAGGATGCTCAGAAGTATTTCAGAATTGCACTGATCACTTGGCACTCTCAAACAAAGCAAATTAGCTTGTATCTGCATCTCACCACAGCAGAGAGTAGAACACACCTGTGCTAGCTTTAAGCTAGCTGTCATGGTTTGTAAAGTAGCTATCAGTCTAGAAAAGGAAGTTTGGAGCTTAGCACAGCCTGTGAAACCAATGTGGGAAACTCGTATTGGTACAGTGAGCGTGCTGGAAACTTGAGACTGCTGTGGCTCAACTGCTGCTCTGCCCTGAGAAACTCTGTGAACAGCTGCTCAGGTGCGTTCATGCTGTACTGCACTCGCTGTGGTGTGCAGTTATGGACGTGAGTTTGGGCTGAATTTGAGTCAGTGATCATCAGTCTTAACGTAAAGACATCCTCCTGTTAGGTCCCCTGGGCCAACTGGTTTCTTTGATGTATTACACTTTCAAGTCTGCTGTTGCTCTTGCAACTAGTGCTGTTGCTTTTGCAACTAGACATCACATCAAACTTTATAATTTCAAGTATTAATGTGTGTGCCAAGATTGTTCAAAGTAATTTTGGCTGCTCTGCTATCAAGGTTGAGCTAGTACTGACATTCACAGGCAATATTTGCCATCTCTCCTCTCCAAAATTAGCTTATACGAGTTCTGTCATCTTTGTTATATTTGTGTGTAAGTTTGTGCAACTTCCCTTTTAGATTGGTTTACAGATGTGGTTGGAAAGCACTTATATTGTTTCAGATACACTGAGTTGCTTCCCATTAGCACCCTGGTGTGTGAATAATGGTCATAATAACCCTAATAATACTTTGCAAATTGAGTGTTGCTTTCATTGCAATAGGTCTTTAAAGATCTTTTCTTTGAGATATAGTTTCATTTCTACACAGATCATTCCTGTAATACTTTTTCTTTTTTGCCTTCTCCCACATATGATTCATGGATACAAAATTCAGTCAAGGAAGGCATATGTCTTTAGGTTTCCATAATAAACATAACTATTTCTAACTATTTCATGTGTATAAACAGGTAGAGTTCTGTGATGATAAACATCAGTAAATATATGGGAGCCTGAAAAGTTTATAGTAAAATTAATTATGTGAGCCAAAGCTGAATCCCATACACCTGGGTAAGGTCTAGTGATGAAACATTGTTTACCTGATATTCCTTATTTATACTGAACAATTACATAAATAGCCCTTGAGAAGGATTGAGACTTTACATGAATCTCACTTTGCTTTTGTGTATGAATTTTAAGTATCTGTGATCTTTGATGTATTATATTTTTTTAATAACTGATCTTTTTGATAAGTTCTGCTGGTGCGCCACACTATCTCACTTATACTCAAAAGAGTCAAACACAAACGTACTTGGTATTTAGCTGCCATTTCCCTGTCGTCCTGAATTCCTGTAAAATATTTTAATAATTTGTTTCCATATAGGAAATGAGCTGCTACTAAAGTCTTAACTGATGATACTTGGAAAAACTTTTTGACTCTGCAGTTCCTCACATTCTGTCCTAGCCATCGCTTCCCCATCTCCTTTCATCCTTCCCTTTCCAAGAGCATTGATCTGCAAGCACCTCCAATGCTTTGGCAACTACTCGTGCAGAAGATGTTTGTATTAGTGTAAGAAGCAACACTTGTGGCAGTGGTCTCTGTCAGGGTTTGGGAGCAGGGACAGGTGTTCTCATTCTGCCTCTCTCACTTTATTGCACTACGACCTTGACTATGTCTTAAATTACCTTCTTGGCTGACTACCCAAGCAGGATATTGGCTTAATGTTTATACAGTACTTTGAACACGAACGTAGTTACAAATGTTGAATCATTGTAGGAAAATATGAATGTGAGGTTTAACTAAAGTCAGTGCTAGCCCAGATGCCATAACCTCCGCAGTGCTTCATACCCACTGACTTACACAGGGCTTGCTATTACTGTGAGCATCCCCACCAAGTCACAGAACCCCTCTCTGCTTCCTCCGTGCCTTTGTGAAGATGAGACACAAGTGAACCTGCTTTGCCTGTATACCAAATAAATCATGGAATTAAAAAATTGTGAGGGAGGAGCATGATCTAATATCTTCTCTGTTTGTTTGTGTGTAGATCTTACTCATTTTAAATATTCACATGGCTGAGGAGAGGAAGTGGTATAGCTAAGTACGGAAATATACAGCAACAGCTTAAGTTTTGAGTTGGAGAGCAAGTAGGAGTAACTGAGCATCATGCTGGGAGCTTGCATGTGGGCACCAGTCCTGCAAAGGTTTAAGGACATGCTCAACTTCAGTAGACATGTTCACAGCCTGTCCACAGCGTAAAAATTAATCATATTTAAGTATTTGCAGGATGAGTGTTTTAGCAGCATGGAAAAGAGTGACTTACTCAGTTTGCTGTGTGTGAAGAATTTTCTCCAATTTCAAGTAGATAATATTTCTTCATGAAAAGGACCTGTGCTTTCGTCCTCATTACTCTTTCTAAAGATGTCTCCAAAAAACTCATCACAGAATGAATATAATTTCCTATCCTGTTGATAGGAAATATATAGTTATTCAGTAGCTTGTATTAAATATATTTTTCTCAAATTTCTTCTCAGTTGCCAGAGCTAATTTAGAGGGGGATATGTATAGTATAAGGATATATTTTGGTCATGGGATCTCCTTCTTCCTTTAACGCTGACCAAATGTCCTGTGCCTCTCTTTACAGCTTCCAGCTACAGTTTTATTCTGAGCATTAGTGAAGAGGAAGCCAGGGTGAAGGCTTTGAACGAGTACCTGAGCACTCGTAGTTATATCCAGGGGTTCACATTTTCACATGCAGATGTGGAGGTATTCAGAAAGTTTTCGGGGCCACCTGTGGACCAGTATATCCATGTTGTCCGGTGGTACAGACACATAGAAGCAATCTATGATGGCAGCAGTGAAAAAAATGAGCCTTGTAAACTTCAAACAAGTGAGTAATATGAAACTGGTGGGCAGGTTATAGACTAGCTGACATTGTACTGGTTTTTATTGCTGAGAATTCCTGGAAATTCCCTTTTGTATCTCTTGCACACTTTAAAAGTTACGCTATTAACTTTTATTCAAGGTTGTGAAATTCTTCTTGCATACAGTTACTGCGTAATTGATAGATCCTGACCTATTTGAATGTGAAAGCTCTTTTTCCGTGTTTCTTTGATTTTAAAATTCCTCAGTGTACGAAATTCGATTATGTGTATTTTCTTTAAAAAGCAAGGTGCTGAATTGTAAAAGAATATGTGGGTTTTGGCTTGTTCCCTAAAATATCAGGATTCGCTCAGTCCACGTTTTTTTCCCTGCAAGGGTAACTAGATAGTTGTTGTATAATATACAAGTTCATAATAAATTAAACTGAATACTGCCTCTTATGGTTGTTACTAACACTGAATTCCAAAAAGAATGTTGGGGTTCTTTTTTAACCCTGGTAATTTAGGCATTGTTGATGATTTGAGGAAATACTAACCGGTTAATCTAGGTCATTGTGTAAGCATGGGTGCTGGCATTTTTGGGAGCTGCATCACTCTCCTGAGTCGTTTTCCAATGAGCTAGACTAATTTAATTGCTTTATAGTGAGGGAGTTGCTTTATATTGCTCAGGGAGTCATGAAATAATTAATAATAATAACACAGAGCTGTTGTATAGTGCTTGCAATACCTACAAATGAATGCATAATGTCTGTCATTTTTCCTGATGGTTGTTGACTAATATTACTCCGGTGCCATCTTCTCACAACCTCTTACCATGTGTTCTCAATTCCTAGCAGACCAGCAGTTAAAATCAGACTGCTACGAGTAGATTCTCTGTATGTGTGTGTGCCTGCATGTGTTTGTGCTGGTTATTGATTTCCTTTCAGCAGTGAAGGGATCTCAGTTGTACTGCTGGCTCTGATAGCAGATTCAATGCCAGTAACTACAATTTGTCTACAGACTTGCGTGAATCAGGATGGAGCAATAAGAGAAAAGTTTTCCTGTCCATGAAATCTTTAATATTAAGTCTCTCCTTCTGAAGGGTTATGTCTTGTTATCTTCATGATCTGTACATATGTATCAGAAGTCCTGAAATAGTGTCCTGCAGTGTTCCCTATGGAAATGACACATGAATCTGCCACACTTCTTAGAACTTGGATATTTTATCAGTGTTTTTTTGGGTGTATCAGAGAGCTCCAGGAGTGGATTAGAGCAGGTGAACTTCAGTTCAGCCTGGGGGAAGACTGCAGCTGGCAGAGATGTATCTTGAATGTGAAGATGTATTTGCCTTTTACTTTGCCCTTGGTGTCCATGTAATGGATATAACGTGACACCTAACTCGCAAGCTGAGAACTTTAGGGTGCAGTATCTGGGTTTTTTCTTATGTTTAGTGTGGTTGTAAGTAAAGAAAGCTTTACAGATCTATCTTTTATTAGACTAACCCACATAGGCTTCTTTCCCTGAGGGGAACGTTAGCCGCAATTAAGCATGCCAGCGTAATCTTTGTAAATCAAAGAGTAAACAAATCCATACCGTGGTATATGGTCTGTGTTATGGATAGACTGCTCTTGAACTTGAGGTATTCTTTACAGGAGTACCTCATACAATTAAATGTTTTGAATAAACATTTAATTTATTTATTTCTGTGAATCCATAACATGGAGATTAAGTGGCGTCCATTTGTGAGACAGGTACTACAGTTAATATCTTTTTTTCTTATTTAGGCAGTTATTCAAAACAGTAAGATGAGGAAGAGGTTAAATTTTTTATACCATGACTGTTTACATTACTTGAAGGTTTTCAGCCAAAATATTCATATGACTATATCGGGGAAACAGAGTTAATGAAGAACACTCTGAGACACAGGATCAGAAAGGCTATTTTGTTGTCAAAACAAATAGTTTCTATTTAAAACAAATATTTTAATTGCAGTTAAAATGCATACCATGAGAATTCCTAAAGACGGTGCTGTGTGTATTAAGCTGGCAACTTTGCTGTATTTTGTAATTTCCTGGTTTGCTTTCATTCCTAGTTAATGCGATAATTAGTTTAACATCATTACAGCTGTAAGCAGCCCTGTGCATAGCAAACTGCAATTCTTCGACAGATGACATACCCATACTTTTGTTTGAAAAAACCCATGAATTTAAAAACTATGTTGCTTCTTAGAAGTTTAAAAGAAAACAAATGCAAGAATACTGTCACTAATATTACCCTGAATTTTATCTACTGTCTTTAATGGCAAAATTTAGCCTCTTGCTGAATTGGAGCATATTTGTGGTAAATGAGTGTGTTCAAAAATGCCTTGTGTACATAGCAACAATGTATGATAAAAAGCTGAAGTTCTTTCTAAACCTTTCCATCTGCCCTCCCTCTCACCCTGAGTACACATACTCTGTCAATATTGGCTCTAGAGAGTAACTCTGGTCTCTGGAGATTTTTTGCAAATTCAGTATGAGATCTGTGATATGCTGTCACAGTAAAATCAGTGGTATTGCAGAAAGCACAGGACTGCCATAACACTTTATTAATAAAATCATTAAATTTCAAAGCCCTTGTTAATGCTTTACCTGAATTGCATGCTCTTGCTTTTTATATCCTCTTCCTTTCTGTTACTTGGATCAAAAGTTAATAGGAATGTCAAGTCAGAGAGTTGAAAATAAACTAGATTGAAATAATTTACATTGTTTTTAGTGGCTTTGTAGAAAGCTCTAATAAAAGTAATTGGTTTATTAGGATTGGAGCTGATTTGTCTAATTAAATGTGTGCTTTTTCTTTTGAAATAGCTTAGTGATGTGAAGGAGAAAATATTATATTGCAAATATGTTTGTGAAAAGTGTCTTTTCAGTTCTCTTTAAAGTATTTTTTTCCCCTAGGTAAAGGCAAGCGTGTACAGCCTCCCTGGTCTCCCCCAGAAGGGACAAAACATTCTAGGCTCTGCCTCTACAACAGCCTGACTCGAAATAAGGTAACTAAATGAAAGAAAAGTGGAGATTTCCATAGAAACACAAGCATAGAAGTCATCAAATGTTTGTTTCTTAAGTGTTTACCCTATCAGTAGACAGGTTTCTAGGTTGTATTTTGCGGAATGTTAACAATCATGTGCTTGTGTCGGTGGAGTGTGTTTGCTGGGCCAGTGTTTTAATATACACAATAAATATACATATACTACAAGTGTGTGTGTATGTGTATATTGCATAATATATAGTTCCCAATTGTAAGTTATCATCATGGAAAATAGCCAGGGGTTCAGCTGTAATACACATAAGTATAGGCAATGTGAACAGAATAAAATCAGTTTATTTCTCTAGACATTGTCAGTGTTAAAAAAAAAAAAAAAAAAAAGTCTTACCAATTATATTGTTGTAATATAAACTGGTAAAACTGCGTGATCTTGTTTGAAGGTCTTTTGGGAAAGAGAGGAAATATTGAGAATACTAATGTTATATGGGATGTAGTATCCAAGTATGTGTGAAATGATTGTACTGTGTAACCTTTTTCAATGCAAAAGAAAGCCTGACCTTCCCTTTTAGTGAAGAGTGATGAGCTTTTTTTACAGTAAAACTGGGAGTGGAATAACTATTCTTTTTTTCTTTTTTTGTAATTATAATCCATGTTTTCACATTCTGATCTCCAAATGTGGTGTTACTGGCCTGAGATTGTGTCTTAGAATTTCTTCTGATCACTATACCTTCCCATTCTATTAAGGAAATATTTCAGCCTCAGAATGGAAGAAAGGTCTTGTGGTATTGCTGTGGTCCAACAGTTTATGACGCTTCTCACATGGGACATGCCAGGTACTGCAGTTCCTTATTTTGGTATGGGTAATAACAGTGCCTATTAGAAGCAAAAGACTAACATAAAAGGTACTTTATTTAGATGAGTGTGTTACTAGAAGATGGTTTCATTAGCCTCAACACTTGAGATTTAAGATTAAAAGCGTGTTATAATATTATGTCATTGTGTGATTAAAAACTTAGCAGTAGATGAGGGAAAATTAAAACTTCTGTAAAATTATTGACTCTGAGATTAAAGTAGTTTGTGAATAGAATAGAAATAGACTTGAAGGTGTTCACTAAAAACACCCATATATCTTTTATGTTTTTAGGTCATACATCTCATTTGATATCCTGAGAAGAATCTTGAGGGATTATTTTAAATATGACATTTTCTATTGTATGAATATTACAGATATTGATGATAAGGTAAGGTCTTTTAAAATTGCAATCTAAAATACTGTACTTTGAGCATGGAACTCAGAGAGTCATATGTAATTGCCATTTGATGAGCCAAGGTAAATCTTACACTTATTAACTTTTACACAGTCATTGATTTTTCTCAGTTTTGTAGCATTTTATGGTAGCAAAGCCTGTCTTCTTGTATATAAATGAATGTTGTCATAATGAAGACTAAGCATTTCACAAAGATAACTTATTTTATTTGCCTCTTGTTGAGATAGCTAGTTAACTTTCTTGAGGTAGCTGATTAACTACGTATGGTATGTTTAATTTGTATTACTAAGTGTAATTCTTGTGGCTTGTTAAATTTATAGAGATTCTGAAATGCCTTTGGAAGGTAACAGATTGTATTTGCACTTCGTAGAACTATGTGTCGCTTCACAAAAATATTTTCATGTTTCTGCTTTGTAGATCATCAAGAGAGCAAGACAAAATTACCTTTTTGAACGGTATAGAGAGAACAAATCATCACCAGATCAGCTACTTGAAGATGTTAAAACTGCCTCAGAGGTAGGTGTGGTATTTAGTCCCTGCTAGTGACTTAGATTCTTACTCAATAACGTAGCAAACATTTAAAAAATACCTCTGACTTTGCTGTCTCCTTACATTTTCTGCTTGTTTCAGTTATTCTATTGAACTGGTACCACACAAATTAGAAATGTTATTGGAACTGCACATCACTTTGTTTTTTCATTGTTTTAGAATTGACAAGAGCTATCCATGTAAAAGGCGTGCCTGATTTTTATGTCAATAGGACTTGTTTGTGAGTGCATGCATATTGTTGTTGGGATATTGGGGGAAAAGGCTCAAAAAGCAATTGGATGTTTGTGTGTTAGAATTCAAACTTCAAAAATAAGCCTTTAAAATAGTTTTTAAACCGTGTTATGTCCATAATCTTTAAAGCTTGTGAGATTTCTCTCTTGTACCATCGACGGCCTTGAAAAGACCAAAAAGTTTCCAAAGCTTTAGGCGTTTTAATAAACTGTATATGCTGGGCTGA
The DNA here is from genome assembly GCF_963924245.1 of Chroicocephalus ridibundus. NCBI lineage: Eukaryota > Metazoa > Chordata > Aves > Charadriiformes > Laridae > Chroicocephalus > Chroicocephalus ridibundus. Next base: position 17,472,203 of record NC_086287.1, read on the forward strand.
AAGGAAGGTGGGAGAAGGTGATTCTCCTGTCATTTTTAGAACTACAGATCACAAACAGATTATCAATTGAATACAGGCCTGTGAATAGGAGGCCTGGAAATTGTCTATCATTGTCTGAAGTACTCTCTAAGCATAGCATTTTATCTCTCTGTGTTTCACACTAAAGCTTCTCCTTTTCATATTTCTGATAATCAACTGTGTAATTAAGGTGCATAGAAAATGCCACATACATTATGTGGCATAATGTATTATTCATCAGTAGCAAGCTACTACGTGGCTAAGATAAAATATTGTGTATGGAATATAGCAGTACTGTACTGTAAGTTGCTTTCTAATTTTTTTTTTTTTTAAATTGTAGCTCTTTTTGGTTAAATTAAATGAGACCACAGACCCAGATAAAAAGCAAATGTTGGAAAGAATTCAAAATGCAGTGAAGTCTGCTTTTGACCCTCTACAAGAAGCTGTGCAAGCAAAACTCCCTGCGGAAGAGATCAACAGACGTCATGAGGTCAGTTTGAGCTCCTTTTTAAATTATGGTTGGCTTATAATTGTTAGGAGTTTTAAAAATAATATTTAGCTTGTAGTAATTCATGAAACATTATGGAAATTTTAATTCATAAGAAGAGGAATGGTGGGCCTGAGGACTTTTTGGTACTTTGCATTCAGTACAGGAAATTTGGCCCTTGAATTTGCCTATGTAGTTTTTGGATGCTGTTTTTATCTGTGACTTTTTTTCCCCTCCCACTGTGATAATTACTCAGTTATTTTTACCTTTCCAATGGTGATTTTTCTCTTGCGTATATTTAGACTTTCTCTGTGATGTTTTTGTCTTGATGAATTAGTTTCAGTATAAATTACTGAACATGCATTTATGACATTCCAAAACTAGTGGCAGTTTTCTACACAAGTGTTTCTGTCTCTGATCAGAGAAGAAAATACATCCCAAAAAACTATGCTCAGGATAATTTTTATCCAAAGACCATTACATTTAATGACAATAGTTCTGTTGACTTTACTGGGCTTTGGTACTGTCCCAGTAACCAAGTCAGTCAATATAACTACTGTCTTTTAATAATCGGTTTCCACTTTCATCTTTTCTTGCTTTCAGAGTATGTGTGATAATTACTGTAAGAAGCACAGGGTATGTGCTCCATTCTTGAGAAGACTCTCGCTCTTAATTTTCTTTTTTAAAAAAAAGTCCAGCTATTCTAATATCAAGCGCCTTTATAAAAGTGTATACTGACCTAACACAATTTTAAAAATAACTAAAATCTAAGCAATCACACCTTATGGGCTATATCCAATTCTAAAAAAAAAAAAAGTCATCTTTTGATATAAGACTGAAATGTATCTTTGCTGATGTTCAAATTAGTCTTTCAAACACCTTTTAGCAATGTGCCCAGTAAGGCTTCTGTTAGGATTATCCAGTAGTAATGGGAGGGCCAGATGATGTGATATAACTGCAGGTCCCATCTGGTGTTTACAGCGTAAATTCCACGTGCCTATTTAAGTGATTGATATCAAAACAGATATCATTTATCAGTTTATCTTCCTTCCTCTGTTTGTTTCATCCATATTTATGAAGAGCAATATGATAAAAAATTTGGTAGCACAGATTACTCTGTATTCATAGCCAAGTGTCTTTTTCCTCAAGCAAACTTTGCTGTTTAGCATAAGATCTTTGTGCAGAGTTTAAACAGGGCAAGTTTTTGATCAGTTGCACTTACCATTATTGTTTTATAGACACTGTTGGACGAAGCCAAAGATTTGCTGTCTGACTGGTTGGACACAAAATTTGGCAGTCAGGTGACTGACAATTCCATATTCTCAAAGCTCCCCAAATTCTGGGAAGGGGAGTTTCATAAAGATATGGAAGCACTCAATGTAAGTAAACAAACTGTTTTTTGTTCTAAAAGTGTACGTGCCATGGCTCATAATACCCAGAACACAATTTAGCTCCTTAATAGCTTTCAAAACCCTTATATTTCAACCTTATTGATATTTTCTTTAATGGGAACAGGTATCTGTTAAATTAGCACCTGTTCTGTTTCCATCCCAGCGATGTTAAACCCATTGTGCATGTTACCAGAGCCAGTTAACTGGTGATCAAGTTTGATGTGTGCGCCCCATCCCTTCCCCTTGGTGTAATATCAGCTTGTAATCATAAAGTGATCCAGAAATTTGAGATAGAGTCTGTTAGCTGCGCGAGAGCCCTGTCAACCTTAGTGTTTAGACTGACTACTTACCAGTCTTCAGCCACTAGGAAATTATGTGTTGATGACAACCAAGGACAGATTTGTCTGTTACACATAAAATGCCATGTCATATGCAGTGGTTCAGATCGGTGAAGGTTTATTTATTTACCTGCAAATCGGAGGGACTTATTGCCTATTCTGTCAGAAGTGCAATAAATGAAAGAGATGACATCTCCTGAAGTAGTTTGTTGTTAATGTTGCCTTAAAGTCTCAGGATAAAATGGCCACAGCACATTGTTTCAGATCGGGAGTCTTAGATTCTACCGTCACTGGCTTTTGAGCCGATTTTTAACCAATGTATAATATATATATTTAGTCCATATTTGCAGATGTGTAAATATTTTTATTTATATATGTGTGTGTGTAAATATATAAATTCTATATTTTATTGATAGGTTTTACCTCCAGATGTTTTAACACGGGTTAGTGAATATGTGCCAGAAATTGTAGATTTTGTGAAAAAGATTGTGGATAATGGTTATGGGTAAGTTTGCTGCTGGATGCTTTTGTTGTGTACTTATAGCGTATCAGAATTAGAATGATTGCTTTCAACACTTAACTGTGAACTGTTTTCTCTGTTTTCATATGTGATAGTAGTCTTTCCCAGAAGTAGTGTTTCATCAAATAACGAAACTTCAGGTTCCTTTGCAAAAGACCTGTTATTTCTCACTTGATGAAAACGTGCTATACTATACTTCTTATGATGTCTTACAAAGAGAGAAGTTAGATTATTAGATTTGTAGGGTGAAATCCTTGTTCATTAAAATAAATAGCCAAAGTCCCATTCACTTGAACTGTATTTAACTCCTGGCCTTCAGCAAGGGGCGTCTCAAAAATGGATGCCCGAGTAGATGGCTAGAAATCAGTTGTGAATGAAGTAAGTTTAAAAAAAAGTAATTATGAACTGTTTTTCTGACATTGTCTAACATTTATGAAAATCAAGCTAATGCTCTAGAAGTTATGAAGTATCATGATAGATTTTCGTGTGAAATTTTTGAGTTCTCTTTCTGTTAATAGCCTCAATTTTTTGACAAGTATGTATTTTCGTGGTAAAAGAAGCAAACCTGTGATTCAGACTGCCGTAATCTCTCTTATATGTTCTTCCTTTAAACCTACATTTTAAAATTTTCTAAAAAAAGAAAGTTTTCAGTTCAAAATTGTTTGCACTAAATTATCAGCATTCCTGGTGGTCCTGAAACTTACATTTGTGTCAGAGCTTTTATTGTGGACATACCTTTCTGTCAGAGTTTGTTTTTTCTTATTATGGCTGTAGCAGGACAAATTAGCAAAGTGAAAGAGGACAAAATGGGCTGTGAAACAAAGTGATTCATATCGTATTATTGCAAAATATTAAAAGGGACCAGGAGTATTGTAGATATTTCATCTCTTGGGACTGTTATCTGACATCTCACTTCTTAAGAGTTTAACAAAAGATGTCAGTTGTTTTCCCTTTGATTAGTTTTATTATGACTTTCAATGATTTGTCTGAAGTCTTTATGGTAGGGCCTTAAAACTTAGTCTCACCTAGGTCAGCTTTACAATACTGAGCAGTACCATACTGTATGTGGTTTCACTAGAGAACTTGAGTTTAAGACAGTGATTTTGGGGATAAAATTCAGTTAAGTCTTGTAGAAGGTTAGCTAAATAATGATCTTTATCTTTTCAGGTATGTGTCCAATGGATCTGTATACTTTGATACTATGAAGTTTGATTGTAGTGAAAAACACTCCTATGCTAAATTGGTTCCTGAAGCTGTAGGTGACCAAAAAGCTCTTCAAGAGGGTGAAGGTAAAAAGGGGAAATAACATTTGCTTAAGCTGCTGAAAAAACTGATGATGCGTTGGTCTCTTCAATTGATGTCACTGACATTTGGATCAAAGTTACTATCAGATTTGAATGGTTTACCTAATACACTTCCTTTTACCAGTAGATTTCTTTTCCAAAGTTTTGTAGCTTGAGCCAGCACTTTCCTGAAAGTTTTTAATTGGAAAATACCAAGAGACATTATTCATTCTAGGATGTTTTGGGGTTTGTTTGTTTGTTTGTTTGTTTGTTTGTTTGGGGTGGTTTTTTTGGTCAGAATTATGAATAGCTCAGTCATTTGGCTATGGCCCAGTTATTTGGCTGTTCATCTGGTTCAAGTACAGGGAGCAAAGACTTGAAGCTGAGTCTTCCACATGCCAGGTGAAAGCTCTCCACATCAGTCTGTGGTTATTTCATGACAAATATTTAGGTTTCTATTTCATACTGAGAAGGGTTTTTACTTTGTAAACCTTTTCGTGTTGAACTAAATCCAAATATATACTTTTTTGACTCAAGCCATAGCAGAGGAGTAGCTTCAAATGCTCAATAAACTAGACTCATTACTTATCTGCTCCTAAGCTTGTGCAGTTTTAGTAGCAAATCATCTGCAATGTCTATCAGAAGAATATAAAAAGTTTTTTGTATAACACTCATACTGGGTGAAATTAGGGCACTCATACTAGGTGAAACTAGCAATATCTGAGATATGCAGTTTAAAATGGATATGATTTTATAATTTATGATTTTTTTTTCTAAATTCAACCCTTAAAACTGAAATCTTGTATGTGAAATAAAAGGTGCTAGCTTAAACCACTGTCTTTGTAAGTGACAAGAATGTATCATTTGCACCACATAACCAGTCACCCTTATTGAATTGTTGTGTCCTTTTGCAAATAGGAACCAATGCTGAGTGATTAATGTAACTAAATGTTGAGGTTTAACCCCAGCCAGCAGCTAGGACCATGAAGCCACTCTCTCATTTCTCCCCATGCTCCCCTCCCCGACTCTACACTTCCCCCCCAAAAGGTTAGGGAGAAGAGGGACAAAAAGAGGGGGAAGGGAGAAGAACCCAAACCTTGTGGGCTGAGATAAAGACAGTTTAATAGAACAATAATGGAAAAGGAAAATAGTAGTAATAATAATAATGGTAAAAAAATATATAAGATAAAGTAATACATGACAAGTCACTCTTATCACCAAATGACCGGTTGCTCAGCCTGTCCCAAGCAGTGATGGTGGATTCCTGCCCCTTGGCCAACCCCCATTTACATACTGAGCATGACGTCTATGGTATGCAATATTCTTTTGGCCACCCTGTCCTGTCTATGCTCCCTCTTGGCTTCTATGGGAAACTGAAAAAAGTCCTTGAATAATATAAACATCACCTGGCAACAACTAAAACAATATGCATTATCCACATTCCTTTCATACCAAATCTGAAACACAGCAGCCACTAGAAAGAAAATTAACTCTGTCCCATTTGAATCCAGGACACTAACCAAGAGTATGCATATGTCAAGTTATTTCTTGTCAGCTTAATGGCTTTTACTCATTTGTGATGATTGTCAGTCATAACCCTGGCAGATAATGTACAGGCAGCAGAAATGCTAAGCTTTGAAAGTTGCAATTAATGTAAATAAAAGCATAATACTTTTGTATTTAAAGTGCATAATGTTAGCTATTCTAAACAATTGAGGTTGCAGGTATCTCAACCTGTACATCAACATTATTGATAAGTTCAACCTTGACAATTTTGTCTTTAATCTGTCTTGGATTCTTAAGTGGCAGGTGGTATTGTTAGTCCTGGACAGTACTGCAGAAATGGTAAATTCCCTGAGTTTTAAAGATGTTATAATGAGAGTACCACCTAAATTATCATAAGGCACTAACAGCAAATAATGCACAACACATCTGTGATGGTAAAAAAACAGTAAACATACCTATTGAACAACTACCAGCCATTCTGTGCAGCAACTGAGATTAGGAGTAGAAGAAATATTCTATGATCATGTTGTGTGTGCAGATTAAAACAATCCTAGTCTTAATTTGAATCCTTCTAACTTTGGAGTTAATTGATTTCTGCAGTTTTACTTGTCTATGAGTATAAGGTTTTTTGTTTCTATATTTCTTTTTCTGTAACTGCAATATTGGAATTGTGCCTGCAGAGAGAATGTACATGAATCTCATGTCAAAACTTAGAAAGCAGTGCAGCTGATACTTGTTTTCAGATTTCCTGTCAACTAAACATTAATCAAAATCCCAAAGGATTATCAAGATTAATTATTAGGAATTTTGAGGGCTGAGTGTTTTGCTTTTTTATCTGTTTCTTTTTTAATTCACTTGATGTGATGTACAGTGAGGCCAAAAATCAATAATGCTGGTGTTTAAATAAAATGTATTTATTTATGTTTTCTCTTTTCAAAGGTGACCTAAGCATCTCAGCTGATCGCTTAAGTGAGAAGCATTCTCCAAATGACTTTGCTTTGTGGAAATGCTCCAAGCCAGGAGAGCCCTCATGGGATTCTCCATGGGGAAAGGTAAGGACATTATAATCAGGATTTAGATCTTCTACACCTTATTAAATAGCATGTTACACAAATAATTTGCCTCGCCTGATATTAATAATGTGTAGATTATGGGCATCTTGTATTCATTGATAGATTCTGTTGCTATGTTCATTTAATAATTTGGAATGTATATGAGTCTGTCTGTTTGATACTTTTTAAACAGGAGTCTGCATGCAGACTGACAATGGCTGCTACTGGTCATTTGTCCTCTGTTAATCTACAGGCTTTATCTGCAGCAATTTCTATATCCTTTTTTTTTCCCTTGTGATCAAAAAAATTAATGTAATTTTAAAAAGAATAATAAGCAGGATAATCAAAGCATCACGGTTGTATATGCCGTGTTTGATCTTTAAATCCAACAGTATACTGTTATGAAGCTGAGACCAAGAATCTTTTTTTTTCTTGGTAACACTGTATCTCATTTCCTCAGGTGTGTAACTGCTTAGGGGTAGGCCAATGAGGCAATGATACATAGGCAGGAGAGGAAGACAATTAACTAGTAGCCAAGTAACGTCTTTTTCTTAACAGGGCCGTCCAGGTTGGCACATTGAATGTTCCGCGATGGCTGGATCCATTCTAGGAGAGTCGATGGATATTCATGGAGGAGGGTTTGATCTCCGATTTCCCCACCATGACAATGAACTGGCACAGTCTGAGGTGAATAAACTGGCCTTCAGTTTCTGCAGTGAAAAAGCAGCATCCTTTGCTTTGACTGCGACTTACACAATACATCAATTAATGTTTAAAACTTTATGTGTGTTTTGTATAAGCATAACTTTTTGTTCACAAGTTTTTATTCTTAGATTATCCTACTTCATGGTATGTATGTAAACAGTGTTGGGTCTTTGGGGTATTTTGTTTTTCTGCAGGCGTACTTTGAAAACGATCACTGGGTTCGGTATTTTCTGCATACTGGCCACTTAACAATTGCTGGCTGCAAAATGTCCAAATCTTTGAAGAATTTCATTACTATAAAAGATGCATTGAAGAAACATACAGGTAAAAATTACTTTAGAATTTGAATGCTTTTAATGTAATTTGAGTGGTGACTGGTAATTTTGTTATTCAGGCACATAATGGAGTTTACAAAAATGCCTAAATTCAGGTGTCTTTTTTCGTCTCTAACTTTAGAACAGCTTCCTTGTTCTTCTTTTCCTTGCTGGTATTGTCTGTATGGATAATAGTGTTCTTGCTTTTTTGGCAGATGTATTGATAGTAAGAATATTAAAAATTATGTTCTTAGACACAGTGTTGAAAGCCATAAAAATGCTTTAGACTATAATTATTTTCATTGTTTATTTTGAAACTCCTAATAGCACGGCAGTTACGGTTGGCTTTCCTCATGCACTCTTGGAAGGATACACTGGATTATTCAAATAATACCATGGAGTCAGCTATTCAGTATGAGAAGTTTATGAATGTAAGTAAGCTTTCCGTTCCTCCTCCACCTCTCTAAGCTTTGTGTTCTCATATGTGTTTCAAGGAGTAGAACCCAAGGATACATAGGCTGTATACATAGACTGAGTTTGCCTTCTGAATTCATCAGGTGGGATGTCACAGTATTTGTTTACCATTGAACATTCAAGTAATGTAAATTCCACGGACAGCTACATTTCTCTGCAGCTGGGTGCTCTCTCCAATTTTTGACATCTCTGAGCAGCTTGGTACTTACACACAACGTTAGTTTCTCAGTTCAGCTTGCTTATAGGACTCAGTCCAACAGGCACTGACGTATCATTGTCTACCAGATCAGACTTTACAAAAATATAGCCAAAGGGGAAGAGGGAGTATCGTTCCTACCTTGTCTCCTCACCACATACATTGAGCATTTGTCTCTATGCCTTGCAGGCATATGTGAGGGATCAGGCACAGTTCCTTTCTCTGCTTAGTTTTGAGGTGTGATTTAAACCCATGTTTCCCACAAGGAGGCTGAACAGCATTTTGAGATCGTTGATCTCGGTCTCTCCAGATGAAGCTATTCTGCTTTTTATGTAAAATGTTTGGTTTGCGCCACAGAATAAGTGAAAATTACTTTTCACCAAGCTGGATGCCCACATAAAATAGGCCCTCACTATAAAGCTGCTTTTATTCATTAGCTTCCATTGCTAGCAACACATTGAAAAATCTGCTCTAAGAACTCTTGCCTAAACTTTTTAAAAATGGTATTGTATTTGAGCAGCTTGGTGTTAGAGTGTCATAGCGTATCATGCAGTGTCAGGGCCAAGAGATAGAACTGAATTACAGTCCAACTGTGATTTATGGAGTTATGCAAAATGTGTGGGTTTCTTTGTTTTGACAGACATTCAGTAGATCCTGGCTAAAACAGTATTGAAACCATAAACTTTAGGACGCTAATAAAGAAATAATGCCTTTTCATTGTAAATCTTGGTTGTGTCTAATTTAAACTGATTTTTAGCTATATTCTTCTTTTATAGGAGTTCTTTTTAAATGTGAAGGATATTCTTCGAGCTCCCACTGATGTGACAGGCCAGTTTCAGAAATGGGAAAATCAGGAAGCAGAGCTGAACAAAAAGTGAGTTGGAGCATTCCTACTTCTCTGCGAATAGCCATTGTGTAGCTACATGTTTAATTTTCTTTTCCTTGCAAAATGACTGACTATGCATATAGTGATATTTATAAGTCTGTAGCATTCCCACTGAGTACCCTAACTCTATACAAGCTAGTGAATTTAATCTTGGAACAGCTTTATGAAGCATAGATGAAATTATTAATTTCCCTTTCATTTATGTTAAGTACACCTGGCATGCCTCATCACCCTGTTTGTGAAGGGAAAGAGAACTTTTTTGTTAGACAGCTGTCATTTTCTTCACTACTTGAAATGCTGTCCTTGTATCTGAGAAGTGACCGATAATTCACGGTGGTTACAACTGGAAAAATAGTATTTTACACATTTCAAAGTGCAGTGAGCAAACTGAGACAAGCAAAGATTGAATGACCTGACTAAAAGCACAGAAGATCAGAGTGCCAGTGTTTGAAAATGTATTCATGAGAGAGACAGTGATATCAATATTGCAGTTTTTCACTTTTATAACAAAACTACATTAGTGTTTGTAATGTGAACAGCTTCCTATATGACTATTATGAGTGAAATTTAAAATAGAAGCATCTTATGTTGCAGTATTGTTCCTAGTTCCGTTCACTGTTGTGGACAGAGATGTTGCGTATTGAAGGACCAAGTGTAGATGGTTCTGTTTAGTGCTGTCCTCTGAAAATTTCATTCTCAACTTGGGGTTGGTAGAAATAACCCTTTTTTTTAAAAAGGGGGAAGATAGTAAGTAATAGAGAGGTCGAAGGGAAGGGACAAAGGAGTGGGAGGAACAAAAGATATGCTTCGTGGGTATTTGTTTTTGCCTCCTTTCCCTACAGCTTCTCATTCTCTTTTCTCTGGAAAAAGTATGTTGTTTGAAACAATAGTACCCCTTCCATAATTAAATGTTACTTAATATACTGTATTACTTATTATGCCTATTCATGAACATTACAAAGGTTTATATGAATTTATTCCTTGTATTTGCTTGTAACAGCTTCATAACACTTCACTTTGTGGTAAGTTAACTTCCAAACTGGTGCTCCTCACTGGAAAGATGCTAAACAGAGTACATGGCTGGTACATAGGGATAGGAGAGCAGTACTGTATAAAAAAATAAATAGTAAGCACAAGAACGTACTAAATAAGCAATTTATACTGCTTTTAAAACCTGGTATGAAACGGTCAGTTGCTGAAAAAGTGTTAGATGCAATTTGTTTGGATAGTTGTTGTCAATTACATTATCTTGCCTGCCTTTGTCCATAGCAGCAAAACAGCGGCATTATGATAACGCCTTTTTCTTGCTCATCTGTTTTTCCTTCAAACATAAACTATGACCAACAAAAGATTATCTCAATTTGAGGTCCCCTTACTCTTCTAACAGAAGTTCTTCAGAGTAGGTTGCAGGTACTTTTGACATCAATAGTAAAAAACATTTTTTTCTTCTTAGTTTTTACGACAAGAAGGCAGCAATTCATGAAGCACTGTGTGACAATATTGACACTCGCTCTGTCTTAGAAGAAATGCGTTCGTTAGTCAGTCAGAGTAACTCCTATATTGCTGCAAAGAAATCTTCCAGACAAATGCCAAACAGACTTCTTTTAGAAAACATCAGTTCCTATCTCACTCAAATGCTAAAGGTATGTAATAGCAAGTCGTAACGTTGCTATTGCACTGTGCAATTATAACTGTTGTATTTTTGAAGTATGTAGGGATCTGTACCGTCTTTGTTTAAATCCCGTAGGAAACTAGAGATCTTCCACACGCACCCCAACCAAAACAACCCCAAATTGCAGTGTGTGCACATTATAATTTCAGCTAATGTTTTGTTGAATAGTGGAGAGCCCCTAATACATGCAAGGAAAATTAGACAGTAGAAAAAATAGGAAGTCAGAACATCAAATCTGCCAGTGTCATAGTTGAACTCCAGCCAGCAACTAGGACCACGTAGCCACTCGCACGCTTCTCCCCCCAAGTAGAGTAGGGGAAAAAAAAACTCCTGGGTTGAGATAAAGATGCTTTAATAGAACCGTAACAGAAGAGGAAAATAACAATAATAATAATGGTAAAAGAATATATAAAATAAAGTGATACAACACAAGTTTCTCTCATCACCCGATGATCCCAGCCCAGCCTGTCCCAAGCAGTGATCGCAGATCCCTTCCCCCGGCCAGTCCCCATTTATACACTGAGTGTAACGTCTGTGGTATGGAATATTCCTTTGGCCAGCTTGTCCTGTCTGTGCTCCCTCTCAATTTCTATGGGAAGCTGAAAAAGTCCTTGACTTACTTATAACATTACTTAGCAACAACTAAACCAGTATGTGTTTTCAAATTATTCTCATACTAAATCCAAAACACAGCGGCTACTAGGAAAAAAAAAATCAACTCTATCCCAGCTGAAACCAGAACAGACAGCTTTAAAGCTAAATCTGAAAGCCAATGTTTAGTATGCTTTATCAATTAAAAACCAAAACATCTTCTTACTAGAGTAGTGAATTGAGAGTTAAATGAGAAGTACGTGGCTTCAAAACCCTAGTACATGTGATTTTGCTTAGTTTTCACATACCTGTGGCTCGATGTATACAATCTTTTCTTTTTTTCTTTTTTTTTCCCTTGACCAGATTTTTGGTGCCATAGAAAGTGATGACGCAATTGGTTTTCCTGTTGGAGGGAATAGTCCAAACATAAATGTAAGTGAAGGACAAAGTATATTATACAAAATTACTGTGTGTCCTTTGAAAGCTTAGGTTAGATAAAGTGATTACATTACTGATGTGTAGCTGACTTGCATTCTTTCTGCTTTTAACATTTGAATCTGAAGTAATTAATTGGCTTAGGAAGCAGGATTTTTCATTTATGAGAGTTGGGTTTTTTTATAGGTCTGTTTGACTTAATGACAGACAAATTGTATAGCAACCAGAAAAACAATTATCTTGTCTTCTGAATGATGAGTCTGTTTAAGAAACCACATGTTAACTACAAACAGCACGTGCTACAGTCTAAAGACTCATTACAAGTATTTGTATGTTAAGTAGTTTCAAAAATATAATTATACTGATTAAATTTCCTTGTGGTACACCAAAAACCAGCCTGGAGGCAGCTGGAGTTTTATCCGTCTTTCAATCTTCTTTTCTGATCTCATTTGTAGCCACAGGTTTTATCTGGCTTTTGAAGGCTGTTTTGCTTTGGTCATCCAGCAGTTCTGCTGTGATGCAGAATTTTTGTTGAAATACTTGGGAGATACTGATGAAAGTGCTGATGGGCCCTGTAATAATAGTAATGTTTCCTGGTGCAGACAGGAGAAATAACGCCATGTGAAAGCTATCAATTTTGCTCTTTTTTTTCATGTGAAAAAATTGATGTGGACAAATCACTGCCATTTTTCCAGTATTTTTCAGCATTCCAAGGTGTGACCATATGGTTTTCTGTTCCTCCTTAGAAAGAATAATTAAAACATTGTTGGTGTAACAAAAAAGCTAAACTTTTTATTCATCAAAGGAAGAGGAAAGTCCTCTTCAATATATTCTTCAATGACTTGGACAAGGGGATAGAGTGCACCCTCAGCAAGTTCGCTGATGACACAAAGCTGAGAGGGGTGGCTGACACACTGGAAGGCTGTGCCGCCATCCAGAGAGACCTGGACAGGCTGGAGATCTGGGCAAAAAGGAATCTTATGAAATTCAATAAGGGCAAGTGTAGGGTGCTGCACCTGGGGAGGAATAACCCCCTGCACCAGTACAGGTTGGGGGCTGACCTGCTGGAGAGCAGCTCAGTGGAAGGAGACCTGGGAGTCCTGGTGGACAACAGGATGACCATGAGCCAGCAATGTGCCCTTGTGGCCAAAAAGGCCAATGGCATCCTGGGGTGCATCAGGAAGAGTGTGGCCAGCAGGTCAAGGGAGGTCATCCTCCCCCTCTACTCTGCCTTGGTGAGGCCGCACCTGGAGTACTGTGTCCAGTTCTGGGCTCCCCAGTTCAAGAGGGACAGGGAACTGCTGGAGAGGGTGCAGCACAGGGCTACCAAGATGATTAGGGGACTCGAACACCTCTCTTATGAAGAAAGGCTGAGGGATTTGGGTCTCTTCAGTCTGGAAAAAAGACAGCTGAGGGGGGGATCTTATCAACACTTATAAATACTTAAAGGCTGGGTGTCAGGAGGATGGGGCCAGGCTCTTTTTAGTGGTGCCCGGGGCAGGACATGAGGTAATGGGCACAAACTTGAGCATAGGAAGTTCCACCTAAACATGAGGAGGAAATTCTTTACTTTGAGGGTGGCAGAGCACTAGAACAGGCTGCCCAGAGGGGTGGTGGAGTCTCCAACTCTGGAGACACTGAAAACCCACCTGGACGCGTTCCTGTGCAGCCTGCTCTGGGTGACCCTGCTCTGGCAGAGGGGTTGGACTAGATGATCTCCAGAGGTCCCTTCCAACCCCTACCATTCTGTGATTCTATGAAAGCTTGTTTGTGGTTGAAGAATGTGAGTGAACACTCATCTGATAATTGCCCGTGCAAATACTTACATTACTGTGCTGTGGAAATATCCAGTAATGATATAACAAGGATAATAAGGAAGACACTCAGTATTCCATACCAAAACTCATCGATAGTGAATTTTAACTTAGCTCAGAATTTTGAATTTCAGAGGAAAGGCAGCACTGTAATATTTACTTTTTTAGGGAAAATTATTAAAGTCATATTTAGCACTTCATTCAGGCAGATTTTATCAACAGATATGCTTTATGGAAGGATTGGCAATAGCTTGGAACAAGAAGCTAAGCCTTTTCACTCCTTTAAAGTAACGTTGCCAAGGGTAGTAGAGTTAAAAGAATCTTGTGCAGAAAGAATCCTGTGCTAATACCTGTTACACACAGGCTTCTTCCCAGGAAGAAACTTCTGGTTTTGTCACCTAAGACATTACTGGTTTTAAGGATTATAATATAAAGATGCATAATATGACAAATGTTTTGGCTGTTCCATTAAATATTATACTCTCTTTCAATCTTCCATGGAGATACTTGTTTTTCCTAGCAAAAATTACCGGGTGAACCTTCAAGACAGGAAAACTTCTCATTAATTACAGAAGGCTGTGTATCAGGCCTATTGTTTCTTTCTCCAAATTGGAGATGAAGGAACCAACAGAGTCATTATCTCCAAAAAAGGCATAATCCTCTCCAAAAGCTCTGAAAGAACAACTAGCTTAATTACCATGGCTCAGTAATTCACTTGAAAGGGAATAGAAGAGATTTGAAGTCAGAAAAACTCAGGTTCCGTAGTCTCATTTTGCAAATGAATTAAGCATTGCTGTCAGGTTAGTTATTCTGGAAATAAAAATCTTTCATCTGGAAATGTCTGATAAAGTAGTGATAGTGCATGATTTCCTGATGCCACTTCATTTGCCTGTTGAGCTATTTTCAGTGTAGAGGGGGTAGTGGAGATGTGGCTGTTGCTTACTTACCGTATTCTGTTCTTTCTGCCAAATGTGTCAGCACAGGTTCCAGTTATGAAGCTGATTGCATAGTATTCACATTTACGAAAAGTTTTAATGGAGCCCTTCAGCTCCTTTGTTATGGGCACTTTTAGAGCATAACAAACTATCTTGTCTGTTAATTGCACAGAAATTTATCATAGAGATTTAACAGATGGGAAAGACACATGGAAACTGTAGGGGAAACAAAAGCGTGCTTTTTTTTTTTTTCCTTTCTTCCCCACCCTCCAAAGTAACGAAACTTTTAATTTAAGCAGTCCCCTGGGTGCCTGGCTTCTCCTCCTGGGATTCTAGAGAAGTGTTGGTAGACAGCACTGATGTGTAGTTGTTTTTGTAATTGTTCACTGCTGTTCATTAACTGTTTTCTGTCACTTTTCGCTACCATTGAGAGCAGGATTCTCAGGACTTTTTCTTTGAGCTTTCATGACCAGCATTTACTTACACCTGGAATAATTCAACAGCAATCTCTCCCCAGTTTTTGTGGGGGAGAGAGTTGTGTGAGGAATACAGAGGAATACAGGCACTGTATTGGAAATAAATACAATTAGCATAAGATAACATTTGAGGAACAGATCTATATTCTAATGAAAATAAGTCCTAATATCAGTTTCACTCAGTATTATTTCTGACAAGCAGTTTGACCTAAGTAGGACAACACAGAACATGAAGGGGCAAATTCATCTTGGTGCTGTTTGTATGCCTATACTGCATTATAGTTATCTGGACTATAGTACTACCCTGTGGAACTGACGTATCTGTGACTGAAAGGAGACAAAAAAGGAATGGGGAGAGACAGAACTTCACAAGTTGATCTCATCTGCACAAAAGGAAAATTGACAGCTAATGCAAATTATCGTCTATCCTTTGACATCACTAGAGCAATGACAATTTTTATTGATACAGATCTGCCCTGAGGGTCATGTTCCATCCAACAGCACATAAATATGAAGTGGGTAAGGACATGTTTTATATCTAAATGATGACTAACTAACTGTAGGAATAATTATCCTGCAGATCGAATCTACAGTGATGCCGTACCTACAAGTTCTTTCTGAGTTCAGAGAAGGAGTGCGACAAATAGCCAGAGAGAAGAAAGGTGAGAATTCACTTTTTCCTGTATTGTTGCGCGTGAGACCCAGAGATCATAGACATCAAACTGGGCGGGGGGGTGAGGCAGCTGATACAGTCTCTCTTTGCTTAGAGAATAAAAGTAAGGTATCTTTAAATCAGAGCTGGTTTGAGTATTTGTATCTCTGCTATCTGTCTCTTTAATTTGGGAATCTCTTACAGGCTGCTAAACTAATTTTCTTTCTATTTCCTAAAGAATCTAAAAGTTCTGGAATGAGGAGAACTAGCTGTTGTTTCTTTAGATTAGGGTACTCCCTGCTTTCTAGGTATGGAAGTACCCATGATCTCTTCCCCCAGGGAGCTGGTGTGCTCTTTGAAGTGGAGATTGCTACACAGTGATACAGTCTGTGTTTAAATAGCCTGAGATGTTGGTTCCTATTTATTAGCGTAGTTGGAATTGTAGCTCCCCTGATGGTAATTGAGTGCTCTCTTTGGAGAATTAATCTGGGAGTTTGCTAGAATTTGTTTAGGGTGCTTTTTTTTCCCCTTTGAAAAGCTTTGATCATGCTGTGTGTGTTGGCAGCAGAACTGTATAGTGTTAAAAAGGTTGTTCCATTAAGCCCTCTTTGATTTTACTGGTTGATTAGTTCCTAATGGAGCTCTTACTATTTTGTGCTGTTCCCTGTGGAATTTTACATGTCTTCAATATGTATTTGAATCTTGCTTGTTTTAAAACCTTTTTACACTGAGATTTGTACTTGAAGGCAAAACAGGGCATTTTTAATATAGAAACCATATATAAATAACCCATGTATTATACAGAAGTATAAAATTACTTGTAGTGTCTGGATGATAACCTATTTAGCTGGCAAAGAATCTGAACCCTAATTCTGCTACTGTTTGGAGTTCTTCTAAGGGCTAATAAGTTTACCTTAAAAGCACAAAACTGTATTTGTTAATGTGACTACTTAGCTATTACTTTCAAACTCCAATAGGCTAATTGATGCCAAGAAATAGGCTTATTGGTTCCAAAAGCAAATATTTTCTGTAATTGGAATTAATTCAAGAAGTTTGTGTGTATATCCTCAGCCAAAAATGTGACCTTTGGTCCTTCAGTATTTAATGTAAATACTCGTTTTAGATGAGGTTTTTTTTTCTCTTGCTCTCTGGTGGTTGAGCTGAACCGTTCCTCATTCTTAACAGTGGCAAGATTTAAATATCAGGGGGCTTCTTGTAGCTCACGTTTAGAATGTACTAAGCGCTAGACTACGTACTGGCACTTTAATTTCTTACTTGGAAGGTATTGATTTTTTGCCTGAAATAAATTGGGCAGAAAGAATAAAGCTGGATCTAGTTGCTCTTTGTTTGAGGTATGGAGTGGTTATAGCACTCTGCAGTTTGACCAGGGAGGCACTTTTCATTAAACTATTTGATACATGGAAGCTGAGTGGCGCTTGGCAGGACCAGTACTGACATGCTACTAATTTGTTTCTCTATACCCATTAAATTCTTTCTTGCAGGAAGTGTTAAATTACTGTAGAAGTTGTTCTAATTAATGGCTGGGGATATTGCCTGTACATGGTTGTACATGATGGGAGTTTCCCCATCATAGCCTGATGCCGGCAGGATGATGTTAAATACTAATTAACATGATCTGAATTGCTTTAAGTATTCTTAGAAGTTAAATAAAAAGTATGCTGCTTCTGTAAAACCTGCAGAGGAATACAGATATCCACATCCATGTACACATAACTTTTAAAAATGTATCTATATTTAAAAGCATTTCACATTTGTAAAACTATGGGGTTTGGTAAGAATCAAAATGTATACAATCTACAAAAATGTTACCATCATCCAGAATGGCTAACATTCAAACACATTAGTAAAATAAATTCTCTATTTTATCAGCTTATTTAGTAGTCAAACTGGAGACCTGCACTGATTGTTTGCAGTTGTCTTGACTGACTTTGTGAACATATCTAGCAATAATGATAAACAGAAGAAAGAAAACACTGTGCTAACTGTATAAGGGAAAGAAATGCAGAAAATCTCTGCAAAAGACATCTCTATATTGCACATCCTGACGTTTTACTTGAGTACCTGACAAACTGCAAAGACCCCGTATAGTTGTCTCTGCAAGGATGGACACTGGAGCAGATCTTTGTTCCAGTGCAGCCCCCAATGCTTCAGAATTCTCATTAGCAGCAAATTGTTATTCAGATGTTTAAACAGGAGCAAGTCTCTTCAGTTGTTTGTTACTTACCTCAAGACTTCTGCTTAAATTGACTACTCTGTGGTAAAGATGTCCATGACTGAACTCTGCCTGCATCTTTGTTTCCTGCCGTGGGTGCTGGTGCCATCCCATATCTTGCCCTAAGCTGCTTCTAGGACACAGTCAAAAGCCCTCTGCCCTCTTCCTAATACATCATGAGTTGATCAGAATTGGGACAAACTTGATCATTGCCTGCTCTTGTCTTTCACTGCCAGTCTTAACATCCAGCATTCCCATCACAGTGTTCCCATTTACAACAGCACAACATCTGTTTCACATCTGATACTCTTTGGCTTGAAATTCACAGAAAATGTGAAAAGAAGTCTGGCAAATAGTCACAGGCTCAAGGAGTGCCAAGCTGCCAGGGTGTTTATGGGCACTGGTGATAAAGTACTATCCCACTGGTTTCCTGGTCACTGTCCTCAGTGAGGATAACGCTTATGTCTTGGAACAGCCTATAAACAACCCCCTACCCAACCCCTACGCACCTTTCCTCTGGAGGTACCACATGAAAAGAACAGGCACATTTCAGCCCTAAGAAGCACAGTGCTGACTCCTCTGGATATCAGAGGATGTGTCCTTTCATAAATAATACATGTTTTTTTATTAATTTCTCCTTATTCTCTACCTTGATGGATTTCTTCTTAAACTTTCAATTATTCATGATTTCTGATAAGGAAATATTTGTAACTGAGCAGACGCTGTTTTATTGAATAAGCAGTAGGTGTATCTGATACATCCTTGACATGATATGTGTAATTCTTTGCCTAGATTAGAGTCAACACCTTTTACTGTTAACAGCCATTGAGGTAATCTTATCCCTTGTTTATCTTAATGGCTTATTTAGAGTTGCATCAAACATGAATGTGGTTCACTGTGTATAACTGCTCTGGATCAAGAAAAATAACGACTTATTTCATGGCAGACAAAAGAGCTTCTATAAACTGCAATGTTTCCCTATACAAAGAGAGAGTCAGAGAATACTGCCAGGCAATGAAATAGGGTGACTGTTCCTTTTTATGGTATTAGGATAGTCAGTGCTCTGTTCACTCTTCAGCTCTCTGAGGCTCTGAGAATTATGGAAGAGATGAAGGCTCAGGTATGGTACTTATATCTACTGATATGTGCAGTGTTTAATACAATGTCTGGATGGTAGCTTCTACTGCCAGAATTATTACCTTTGAGACCCCTCTTACTTCTTAGGTTTAACCAGATGAGAGTTGCTGAAAGGGAAAACACGTGTTTATTATAAGCACATGGTATCATCTAACCCAAGTACCTATCTTGTCAGACTTGGTAAGCATTTCCTCCTAAATACAAGACTGTCCATGAGAAATGTCACTGAATTAAGTTCACAACAGCAACATACTTGGTCTTCTTGATGCGTTTAGTTCCTCTTAACTGTTCTGCTGCTTCTCAGCTGATACAATTTCTCATCCAAGTAAATATCTTGTATGAAGACTTGTTTTCCTCTTAAGCCCTGATAGCATCTATTTCAGCTAAATCTTGAGTTCTTAACCATTTGCTGTCATCAAAGACTCTTTGATAAGTTTGCAAGAAAAAAAAAAAAGAATGTTAGTAATGATATCCTGATCAGCATCCAGAAAGCCAAATCAAAATTCTCTGTTCTGCTGCAACTAGCGTGCTTGAAAAAAACAGCTTGGTCAGAGTAGGTGGTAAAGATAACTATCTGTAGAAAAAGAGGATGTTTGGATTACAGTAACTCTGAGACGTGTATATGTAGTTATCAAACCAACAAAATCATAGTTCTTCAAAGGCACTGTTAGATGTAGCACAGGGTATGTTTATTTGTGATTTTTCTAAAATAGCGTTCTTAACCCTTCTTATTGGAAATCATACAGCAACCATTAGGATCTTCCTGAGTCATATACCCTTCCACTATAGCCTGGTAGAATTGTTGCATCATTTCTGAATTGCCTTGGATTTTCTTTCTGTTCCCCTTAAGGAACAATGAGGATGTCTTGGAAGAAATTTATGAATCTCAAGTCCCTGCAAAGAAACAGGCTGCTTCTCCGTGTAGGAGCAAGAAGGCAGAACTTACTTGAAAGGTTTATCACTTTAAAACAAAAGACCTTTCTCTGGCCTATGTGAGAGAGCGGCAATTTCTTAATTGAATTTAAATAACTGTGTAGCAGGATAGAAGTATACTTTCACCAAATCTTACTTCACTAAAAGTACTTTTCATGCTCTATAGTAACTGAAGTGCTGCAGTTGAGTGATGCTCTTCGAGATGACATCCTTCCTGAACTTGGTGTTCGATTTGAAGATCATGAAGGTATGCAATTATATGTCTTGCCACTTTGTAGGTAGCTGTTTTCATACTCTTACTATTTTCATAAGAAGTGGGAAAACAACCTGTCAAGACTGAGCTGGAATAATCCAACAAAGCCAAGGACTGCAAAGCTGTAGCATATAATATTTCTGATGTATGAATATATATTACAGAACTGTTTTACTGGAATAAATGTAAAAAATATAAAAACCTACATTGCAATCTTTTTGTGTAGCACGTAATTTCTTGGTCACTTTTGAATAGTTACTCAGTTGTATTTGCATTCCAATTGGAAAAAGAAAACAGTTATCATAGAGTAAATACATTTATTCAAGCATTGGAAACTCATTCATCTGTTTTTGCTTCTTTAGGACTTCCAACTGTGGTGAAATTAGTGGATAAGGACACGTTATTGAAAGAAAGAGAAGAAAAGAAAAAGGTTATTATTTTAAGCTTTCTATATTTTTTAACTTTAAAGTCATGTGTAAGCTATAGATACTTTTACATTTATTTGATAACTTGTAAGAAAAATCTTAACAGACTAGCAACACAGCAAATAACATAAGAGAATTGATATTAAAATTTAAGTGTGTTCAGGAAAAGAATTTTTGAAACAGTAGCTTCTTGAAAATGTTGTATGGGACCTAATGAATACCTCTAAGGTTGGGATGTTGAGTATTGCATGCATACTGTCTTATCTCTCTGGAAGAACAACTCCAACGAGACTTCTTTTGTCTGTAAAAATGAAGTTGACATTTTCCATAGGACTAGACTGTATTTATCTGATACGTGAGAACAAAATGCACTGGCTAAATCTTAATTAATGTAGTATGGATGAGTGAGATGTTCAGGGTGTGGGGGTAAGAATTCACGTGTTACTATATAAAGATTGTGAATTCTAGTCCACATGCACAAGGTCTGTACAGAAGCCCTCCTTGTGGCACTTCCTAGCATTAATATTTGGCTTTGTAACATCCGAAGGTAACACTTCATATGTCTGTCGTCAGTTTTAACAAATAATAAAATTCCATCATGCCTAAAACTGTCTGGAAGACTTTCCAACATTTCTTCTTCCATGTAGATGTTTTTTAGAAAAGGGAGAAATAAAATGTAGTTTCAGCCAATTCCAGATGTTTTCAACAAAAAGACATTTGAAAGCAGTTTGTATGTAGCTGCTGGGTGGAACCCACAGCTAGAGTACATTTTCCCTGGAAACAGGGCAGTACTGTCAGAACCCTTGGAGAACTGATAGGTCTCTCCTAAGCAAGTGCAAGATGAGATTTTTATTTTTATTAAAGTTTTATAAGTTGGCTAAATTTGGATAGTTGTTTCCCTAGGAACATCGAGGGATACAGCTGCTTCTTGAGAAACTGTAATGTCTTCACAGTTTGAGGCAAGAGCTTAAAATATCAGCGAAATATGGTCTTTTTTTTGAAGTCATTTGCAAAACATTTTTCCCTGTGGAACGGCAGGACCATCGCTTTTGCGGGCTTTGTAGGAATTCTTTTATATGTATACACTTTGCATGCAAAATGCATTCTGAACAGTTAAAACTGGTTTAACTGTGAATTAAAGCAAAGAAATCAAAGTCATACAGTGGGAAGTATCAGACAATCCTAATTATAAGGCATGATGGTTTTGCTGCAGGTCATGCTGCCAGTTCTGTCTGTAATTAGATATCCAGGGGAGCTAGCTGGCTCAGATTTGTAGAAAACAACCAAATGAAGTAGTTAGTTACCTTTTACTCATTAACATTGCCTTTCATAGATTGAAGAAGAGAAAAAAAGGAAGAAAGAAGAAGCAGCCAGGAAAAAACAAGAGCAGGAAGTAAGTGTTCAGATCCTTTTAATCTGGTTTTGAAGAAAAGTGTTAACAGCAATAGTCACGTGTAGGAAAGATTACATTAGAACACAGGCGCTCTGCCCGGCCTTAACTGGGCCTCCATTTATTTATTTTTTTGTCTACAGTTTCCTGCTTAGAATGACTTTGGCTTTGAGTTCAGATTTGAATATACAGCTCCTATTTCAGAGAAGCCATCTTTGAAAACGCAACTAAAGACTACAAAAGCTTCTGAGGAGAATTTGTAGCACTTACTTCAGTGTATAGACAGTATTACTTCTTTAATTGCCAAAGCAGTGTCTTACATGCCTGTTAGAGAAGATTTTGCTTATGTCATTTATTATTTTCTTCCATTTCTATGTGTGAAAATAGGAGGTTTTTTTCTCTTAAGAATCCACCTGTTCCCTGTGATTAAACTCTGAAATGTAGTGCTTTGTAAAAAGAAAATAATTTATCTCTACTGTTGGAATTGAGATAGATCAAAGGTTTTAGGCTTTGGATGAGGAGTAGGCAGCCGGAGGAGATGAACTCATAAGAAGAAAAGATTGTTTACTGTGCTGATGACTATAACAGTACAAGAAATGTACTCCTGAGTTAAAAGAGGAAGTAAACTTTTAGAGATCACCATGTACAAAGAGAAAACCAGATAAATAGCATTTATCATCCACAAATTCCAAGTAGCTTTTTTGCATTCTTTCAAAAAGGTGATTCCCTTACGCTGGGCATAAATTACTTGGAAAGGATTCTGAGATGTGCTTGTTTACAGATAAGTGAAAGTTCAGGGTTTTTTCAGCGCAATTACTTGCATCCTGATCCTGCTGTGAACTGCATAGAAACCTGGGCTTGTCAGCAGGAAACTGTTGATAAAGGTGGTTCCCTTTGCAATGATTTAATTGCTGAATATTCTTTACTCATAGCAACTATTCACTTTGTGCTTACACCTAAAACACTAAGGAACCAAATTAGCAGAAATCAGATGTAGTTTTTGGAGTACATAAGTGAGTTTTGAGTTCCTGCAATGCATCTATTTTATTAAGTGGTTCTTTACAGATATAAAACATATTTTTTCCCCCAGACAAGCATAGCTAAGACTTATTGAGTTGTTCCTCACTGAAGCTTCTTCTAACATGATAAACAATTGTGAATGAAATGCTCTTTCATTTGCAAATTATAGTCTACTTTTCCTTTTGCATACGTGACAGGTTGTCAGTAATTAACTGTGATGCTAATGCAGTTAATGCACGTTTTATATTACAGGCGGCAAAACTGGCGAAAATGAAGATTCCACCACATGAAATGTTTAAATCAGAACATGACAAATATTCCAAGTTTGATGAAAACGTAAGAGACTTTTCTTTAGATAGAGACTAGTTTTTCTTCCCCACTAGTTGTACACACTTAACTGAATGTGTACATAGCCAATCTTGTTCCGAAACCTCCAGGGCAGTGCTATTAACATAGCGGGAGGAGGGAAGGAGACAAAGAAAAGGCAATATATTAATTTTATTGCATATATCTTGCATTGGGGAGCAAGGCTCTCTTAACTATTATCTATCATTTCAAGGCTATTTTCATCGTACATCGGTCTCCTTTGGCCCCTCTCATTGCAGAGCAAAATTCCCTGTAGATAGGAACATGTATGATGTGTGTTCACAGATTTACTACTCTGTTGCAAGGCAAGGAATTCACTTGCAAGTACAAACTCCCCAACTCCGCCAGAACTGATAGACAGAGCCGTGTTTTTCAGAGAGGTCCTGTGCTTCCTTTTTGGTTCTGCCACTTGGCTCTTGATTGCTCCCCTTGAGGATAAAAGGTGTTACTTGGAAATCATAAAGCACTGTTTCTGCAGCTCTTAATCTGGGACATTGATCCTGCTTCTACCTGTCCTCTCACCCACAAATACGGGCCCTGGGGGCAAGTAAGAATGGAAAGTGTAAACACTGGAAAATACCCCTGCAAGCCAAGGAAAATGTGCATAAAAACTCGTATCATACTTTCTCCATCAATAAAACAAATCTTTTACTGCTTTTGCTTTAAGCTTTGGATTCAATATGCTAGTATGATTAAAAGCGGTCTCTAAGCCATCTGTTTAGGGATTAGTCATTATTCTCTTAACTATGACCATCTAGAAGTTAGTTGTCTAAGCTTCCCTTACTTAAAACAGGACAGACAATAAATACACCCTTTGCCCCTTCATTAACTAGGAAGGGAACATACACAAATAATCAAAGTTAGTTGTCAAACTTCTGGGCAACTAAAATTAGCCAAGATGCACCCCATCCTGACAGCTTGACATTATCCCCCTATCTTATTAAAACACTGTTCCATAAGGAGCAAAAGCAGTCCAAGAATTTATCTTAAATATTATCTTTTTTTTTAATATTTCAGGGATTTCCCACCCATGATACAGAAGGCAAAGAACTCAGCAAAGGTCAAATTAAGAAGCTAAAGAAACTTTATGAAACCCAAGAAAAGCTGTACAAGGAGTATCTACAAATGGTTCAGAATGGAAGTGCAAATTGAAAACAACAGGACTTTTTTTAGAAGGCGAGTGCTGGGTCAGCGTTGAAGAAGTGAGCATATACTGATGCTCAAATTTCTGTTTACACTTTCTATTATGTGCAAAGTAAAAATCCTGTTTACGTGGATTAATAATGTCATCTGGAAAGTCAATAAAAATCCATTCTTTAAAAAAAAAAGCCAACCTGTAAGAAGTTTCTTCACAACAACAGTAGCAGGTTGAATGGTTGCCAGTTCTATTTGGGAAGGTGCTGCTCAGTCAGCAAATCCACATAAGGATTCTTGTTTATTATAGCTGTCCAGGCGTTGGTTAATTTGTCCTGCATACTGATCTCTATCTAAGTCCCACTGTAGTTTGCATTCTGTAATATGTCACAGTCAGCAAAATTTACTACTAAATGGGAGCTGAGGAATTTGTCCCACAGTAAGAACAGTATTTTCCAGATGACTTTAGTATCTTTACATAAGCAGGAAAAACTGGGTAGTTCCACTATGATACTTACTCTAGCTGCTATTATTAAAAACTCTCATAAGTATACCCAGAACACTTTGCATAGTAGAAGCTAACACTCCCTTTGTTGCAAAAGGGAACAGGTCATCATCTTTGCTCAACCTGCAGTTGCAATCAAATGGGTAAGTAAAAGGCAAATGCACCTGCATTGAACAAACAGGTGGGAAAGACATGAAGGGATAATGGTGGAGGGTGGTGTGATCTTGGAGCTGTTGCTCCAAGGAAACAGGGATACTGCCAAAGCACCTGATTACCCAAAGTACTCAGTACCTAATTAACTGTTCAGAGCCAAAGGGAATTAACAGAGGGTTTCTAACTGAGATACAGTTTGTGGATTGGTTTGCAATTAGGCAATACAGCTATAAGTTGTTTGCTATTCAAGACTGATGTTTTTAATGTGACAATTTAACCCTGAGTTAATAACTTTTCCAATGTAGCGTGGTTACATTATGTCTGCAAGGACAGTTCTCTGTTGCTTAATAATTCATTTCACTGGCAGTAGCTACTAAATTAACTAAAGTTCATGAAATCCTAAAAAATATCTCACCTACTTCAGAACTGCACGTAACAGCTAAGCATCCAATATGAACTATATTCATCCAGTATTCTTAAGCCTCAAGGTGACTTGCAGGAGGTCATACTGTGACACCTCTGTTCTCTCAACCCTTATGTTCATGCTATAATGATTAGGCTATGTTCCTTTCCTTACTTAAGAGTTAAAACATTGCTTTATCCTTATATTTTTGTATTTATATTCCTCCTCCTGAGGAATTAACGTATTTGGAGTAACAGAAAGGTCAAGTAGGTTTTTTTTCTAGCTTGTCTGTATTTGCCTTTGAAAACATACATAATGTTAAGGTCAGTAAAGCATATGCATCTTGTATGCAGAAATAAAATCTGTTGTTAAGTACAAGTTGTAAGTGACCTTTGTATAACGGGAAGAATATAAAGCTGAGCTTTATTCCACAAATAGTCCATATTTTTGAAATGTGGTTTACAAAGCTTTTCCTTTAGCTTGCTATTACTAATTTAATTCATTTTGCATTCAATACTTGATTATTCTGCTAGTTTCTAATTAAATGTATAAATGCATGTTTAAACTGCACAGTGGTACTTCAGACAGACAGCCACAGCCATGAGGGCAGCTTCTCCACCCTTTGGTCTGTAAAAAGAGGAGGATCATTTGCGTTTTTACACCATTCTAGATTCTAACCCCCTTCAACATGATCAGCTCATCATTTTCTTCCCAGCATGCTCCCCCAAGACACATGTGCACTCAGAGTATCCAGGAAGGGATGGGATGTGCCTAGGCTGCAGTCACAAGATGCTACTTCTCAGACAGATAAGGTTCTCCAATTCCAAACTCCCTGCAGTCCTAGACAGATTCCAGGGCTAGTTTTCCAAACTTTACCAGGAGTCCTAGACCTGGATCATTTCTAACCACAGCATAGACTTCACTTTCCTGAAGGTGAATTGCTTCTGATGTTGCTACTTAATGTCAAATAGTGACAGTAATTTGCTTACTGCATAAATTACTTCTTGGTGATCTGAGTTAGCACTGCTTAAAGGTAGTTAGTATGTAACTATGGAGAAGATGCTGTTAATCCATTGCTGTCCTGGATTCTAATTTCTTTATGACATATCCAGGAAAACATCCTGGCTCCTCCCTCCCTGCCCGCACGCCCCCCCCCCCCCCCCCCCCCCATTTTTTTCTTCTCCTGCTATGTTTTTAGTAGAACCTCATCCTATTCCATGGTTTATCTACTGCATCAATGTAGAAGAATTTTAAACAAAATGCCCTTTTCCCTTCCCAAATGCTTCATTTTGTTTCTGGAACAACTCTCCTTGCATAGGTCTTAGGAGCATTTCAGACTTGCATTCTCTAAAGGTTATCTTAGTTTTTTTCTGTATGTTTCCTGCATGTACGCACTGCTTCCTCCCTCAATTTTTTTTTAAATTCATAGTTGGTCATTTCAGATAAGGATCTCTGCTGTATTTACTGCCTCACTAAGGTCGTATTCTACACCCAAAATTATTTAGCTCATGCGTGCCATTTCTGTGTTTTGTCTGATTGTCAATTTGATGGTTTTAAACTGAGATGATTTGAAAGTCGTTGTGGAGTTTCCTCTGGAGACATTCAAAACTCACCTGGACACGATCCTGTGCAACCTGCTCTAGGTGAACCTGCTTTAGCAGGGGGTTTGGACTAGATGATCTCTAGAGGCCCTTTCCAACCCCTGCCATTCTGTGAAAGAATCCTTATCTGAAACATCAGTGCTGCTAAAGTCATCTTTCTCTTCTGCTACAGCATAACAGCATTCCTGTCTTTGAATTCCCTTTGAACACAATCAAAAGTCTCCTAAAATCAATGGGATTCTGTTCATAGACATCATAAGGATCAGAGCCTTTGAAATCTTCTCCTCTTCAGGCTCACCTTGTGTCTTGGGTGATCATTGTTCTTCCACACAGCTACTTATTCTCCCCTGCTTTTTATAGTGCTTTGCTATCTAGTTCATGCATTTTCAAAGCTGCCTTCTTCAAGCAAACTTGTCACTTGACTCTTCCAGCAGTAAAGCCCTCAAAACCTTACCATACTTGAACTTTTCTTCCCATACTTGAACTGGTCTTTCAGTTACAATTTTCTCTTCCTATCTGTTTCAGCTGTCCTTGGAAGTCAGCATTGTCAGCAAGGAAAATATTTGCTTCATGGAAGCATCTGTGAGTTTGTTGACAGGCCCAAGTATTTTCTATTAAAAAAAAAAAGCAGCACACAAATTGGCAACTCCTGTAAAGAAGCTGCTAAAATATTTTACCTTGATACATACACAAACAGGAAGTTAATTCATTCTCTCCAAATAAAATCAGAGTTTTCCCCATATTTTGAGTTCCTTTTTTTTCAAGAGCAGCAGGATAAGAAAAACAATGACCTTGGCAAAGAGACAGAAAAATAGACTTGCTCTCCTAGAATTTGTAACAAAAAAAAAAACCCAACCCAGCTCCAGAGCTACTACAGATCAGTTACTTTTATCCTTTATGCAGCCACAATTTAGCAAAAAAATAACAGTATGCATGAAGTCCTAGTTAAAAAAAAAACCTGCTAGGAAACAAAGACTGCTGCAGCCAGGCTTGGATGCACGCTGTTTAAGATGACTTTTTTGGTGAAGGTGTGCCAATTGATCTGTGCAATCACTGAAAGGCACAGCACAATACCTCTTCCCTGGCAATCCATCAAGGTGGCACTTAAGTGAATTCCACTGCACTTGCTTAGTGAGAGTGACCTGGCAACCAGAAGAGAATGCAACAGCAATGGTCTGCATTCAGTGTCTTAGTCACTTGTCTTTCTCAGCAAGGAAAAAGGAGAGGACAGACTCCACAGTATTTAATTTTTTAATTTATTTTAAAATGTGCACGTATGCATACACATGCTCAGGGAAGACAGTCTGGAATGTGATTTTTATAAGCACTATGAAAATGAAAACCCTCATAGCAAAATCTTGGAATTTTTTAATATTTTAATTTTCTGAAACATGGAGCTCATATTGATTTATACAACACGAAGCTTTTTCATTGTCACCTATCAAAGAATTTATTCAGAGATGGCAAGGCAAGGTACAAGTGTGCTGTTTCTGTTTTTAATTGCACCCTTGGCTGAAGGCCAAACTTGGCAGTAGCAAATTTTGTTTGTGTCTTTTGCTCAGAGTGTGCCTTTCAGCCTTTCTAATGTGAATATTCACATTAACATCAAACATGAATACTGCTCCACTAAAGAGAACAAGTTCCTCCATCACTCAGTTTGTTCAGATAACTGGTAGAAAAAAATCTGTGGAATGTTCAATCTGGTCTTGTTACCACCGATCTTTTCAAAGACTTTAAACTAATGAGTGCCCAATTACATTTATGATACTCTCTTTGCCCTCTTTAATGTTTGTATTTGCTGTCCACTGTTCCAGGAAACCACTGATGCATTTTAAATGTGCAAAGAAGCAAATCCCTGCCACATAGAGTACATACCTTCAGCTTCTTTTTCTATGTTTTAAGCTAGGATTTTCAGGTGCTGGATAGTTGTTGGACCAACTTTAGCTCCCACTTCAATTACGCTATTTCTACCACACAAATATGGAAAGGAATTTTTACTCCTCTCTCTGATTTCACAGGGCAATTTCTATGCAGGACACTGTATCACATGCATAGTACTTAACATGTCTCTGGAGACAGAACAAATTAATTAAGAAGCACATTAGCTATTTAGTACCAAGACTCCACTTAGCCATGATCAAAGTACTTCCTCCCCCTCCAGAAAAAGTCATCGACAGCTAAGTCTTATCTCTCAAATTAGGCTGTGAATGTCTGGCATCTCACTAAGTGAGAGCAGTTTCCATTAATACCCACCCAAGGGCAGAAGACACAGACATTTTAATGCCAGTTACAGATCTCAGCCTAAGCTTTCTCTCCAGTGTCTGGTGCATCTGTGCAGCAGCTCTGCCATAATCCCTTCTCTCAGTTTTGGTTCTCCAAGCTCTCTTATATGCTAGGCTGGGTGTTTAAATCAAGCCATGGTGATTCAGCAAATGGCTTTTTGCAGCTCTCTGCAGGGTAGGAGCACCTGACAGCAAGATGACTCCACAGATTGTGCCTTATCCACAGTCCTAAAGTCTGCCACGGTACTACAAAAGGTTAGAAAACGGTCAGCAAAAATCCCTCATTAATCATGGGAGATCAATGCCTTTGGAGAGGGGCAGTAACAATCCAAGGAAGTAAAGTAATTTAAATGTATGTTTACTTTGATACACATCAGTGGACAGGGACAGATACTTACAGCACTCTGGCCTCTTTCAAGGCTTCAATAATTGGTCCAGAAGAAACCAAACCTACTTTTACAAGACCATCCTAATTTTAATTTAATTCAGGGTTTGCACCACTTATGAAAATTGCATTAACAAGACAGTGACTAGTGCAGAGGGACAAACTCAACACATGCCACAGAAGAAGCAGTAGTGCAACAAATAGTCTGAATAGGGCTGCGGTGTATTCCAGCAACAGCAGAAAGATGCAGCTACATCACCTACTCTAGCAAAACTTCCTACATCTTTGTAGGAGACAAAGTTTGGACTTTGTACTCCAGATGTCTTCTGGGTGAAAAGGAGAAATAGCTTTTAACAAAATGGAGATTGACAGAAAAAGCTTAAAAGCGTACTTGAGAGCTGTGAACCAGCAGCAGCAAGAACAAAAGTGTGAAGTAGGAATACTGTCGGATAAATCCTCCTTTCAGACTTCATTATGTTCTTCTTTGGAAGACTGAGAATTAAGTGTAGCTGCTATCATGAATAAAGTTGTCACAAATAAGAACTCATGCAAGTATAAAAAAGAAAGTATAGAAAAAGGACTGGTTTGGAGAAACGGGGAAAGGGAGCTAAAAGCAAAGAAAAGAAGTGGAAGAAGAACCTTCCACTGAGCATGTCCTCTGGTCCACCAAATCTGCTTGTTTGTGCGACTCACTCTGGAACATTCCTGCAGTTCTTTAGCTGTTTGAATGTAATTCAAAGTTATCTTACTCATTAATTACAGTGTTAGTACCTATTTAACCAACGGTTCCTTGGTTATTCCTGTCACTTAAAATTCCTACAGTAACTGAATTAATCCAACATTAATGCATTGATTAGTTGTTAATTAATAAAAAAATTGGTCTCATCATTTCCAAATTTTAATTTTGCCTGTGAAAGGATAGTGATGATAAACCCTAGTCATTAATTACTTGAAATCCAAGACTAAGTTGCAGACCTGCAGAAAACTTTTTTTCGAACAAGGGAATCCACTGACACAATGAAGGGTTAGAGGTTTTTCCTACAGAGTGAAAGATTACTAAAACTCTTGTGGCCTCAGATGCTGAAACTGCACTTTTCCTAACACTGTGCGACGCAGCATCTGCTGCTTACAAATCACCACACGAACAGAAGCTCAGCTGTTAGGCAGAAGCTGGGCTGTTAGGGTTTCTTTGGTTGTTTGGTGCCCTTTTTTTGTTTTGTTCTGTTACAGAAGTGGAAATTATGTCCATATCTAGACTAGGAAACAATGCTGTAAAGGTTAACATGTGCAACATCTGCATTTTCAAAAGGTGCTCGATCTGAAACATCAAAAAGGGCTTTTTTTTTTTTTTTAATAGGAAGCACTCGGCTCTTTGATTTACCCTTTAACTTTGAGCATTTAGTCTTATCCATGCAGACGATATACAGGGAGGTTCTTAAAACCACGATCACATTATTATTCTTGTTAAAGTACAACCTTTCAAACACATGTATGTGTATCTGCTAGGATGGTCAACCTTTCGGTGCAGGCAGGGGACTGAGCAGAAGCCAGGCGCTGCTACCTCTGTCTCTGCGGCCGAAGAAAGCGGGAGGCAGCACCGCACTCCAGCAGCCGGCCGCTTCAGAAACGGCATTTCCCAGCCCTCAGCACGCATTATTTTAACAACCCGCAGCCGAGGCAGACGCGGGGGAGTGATGCAGCGCTCCTTGCCATCCCGGAGGCAACTTCGGCCCGCCTCCTCCTCCCCCTTCTTCTCCTCCAAACCGCAGCGCGCCGGCAGCTCCTGGCCACGCTGCCCCGGCCCTCCCTCAGTGCGCCAGAGCCCGAGGGCCGCCTTTCAGCGAATCGCTCACGGCGCCGCCGCCGGAGCGGTTAAAGGACACCCGGCCGCTACGGCACCAACAGCGGGAGGTCGCTCCCCTCCGCCTGGGCTGGTGCCCGCCCCCGCCGCCCCGTGAGGGCCTTTCCCGGCGCGTTCCGAGAGCGCGGCCTACAACGCCTAACGACGGCCCGCCACCATGTTGCCCCCCACCCCCCCGCCTCGCGCGGCCTCTGTCGCTTTAAGGACGCAGGCACCAGCCGCCCCCCCAACCCCCACCCCGCATCACGCGCTCTCCCCGCGCGCCGCCAGCCCGGCGCGCATATTCACCAGCGCGCCCCCCTCCCCCCACCACGGATCGGCGCTCGCTCTCTGATTGGCTGAGCGCCGCGCCGTCGGATAGTCAACATGGCCCGCGTGCGGCGCGGTGGCCGTGGTGCTGTTGGGACCAATCGGCGGCGCTTTTGCTGAGGGAGGTGCCTGCGATTTGGCCAATGGGTGGGAGTTTTCTTGACGGCGGCGCAGCCCGAGGGAGCCTGCGAGAGAGCTTGGCGGCTGGCGCTGCTGCCTCTGCGGGCGTGAGGGGACGCAGGCAGGTAAGGGCGCGGCGGGGTCGCGGAGCGGAGCTGTCGGCCTTTGGGCGGTGGGTGGCCGACGGGGGCTAGTGGAGGGGCCAGCGGAGGGGCCGAGTCGGCCACCGCAGCACGGGGATGGGGCGCGCGTGCGGTGGCCGTTAGGGCCCGCGCCGGGGTGGAGCTGGGTGGTGGCGGGGGCCGCCTGGCGGACAGGGTCGGGCCCAGCCCGGTCAGGCACCATTTTAAGGCTGGCTTAAGAAGTTTGGACCCAGAGAAGAGGGGAGTCTGCGTTGGTCTTAGTCTGGCGGAGCGGGGCAGAGCCGTCCGGGCCACAGGCATGGCCGCTCTCGCCCGCCCTGTGGAGCCTGGCAGCGAGCCCTCCCTTCCCCCGCCCTCACGGGGGAAGCGGGGGAGGAAGAGGGTGGGAGGGCTGTTGTTTGTGGTGAACGGTTTCTCTCGTCTTTCTCGCCCCGCGGTGCTCGGGTTGAGTCAAACCCTTAGCCGCTTAGGTCAGGCGGGATTCTTTCGTTTGACCTCATCCACGATCTTCTATTCCCTCAGCGCAGTGTGGGATTTTGGGGTCTCAGTTTTTTCATTTCGAAGTCCCCGCCTCCCAAATGAGAGGCTGTTTGAAGTTTTCGCTGTTGCTACGTTTGTTTACCGCATATAGTACTACCGTTGTAGGATTTGTCTGACTCTGTTCTTTTAACGCCTGCCTACGAGGCTTCAAAATAAAAAGGTAGAGAAGCAAGTATACGAGTTTTAGGTGAAACCAGAACCACTAGGCAAATTTTTTATAAAGTCATTTCTAAGCAAAATAGTGTTCCCTCAAGAAAACTTCCAAGGTGTGAAGTATTGCTAATGTTCAGGGCTTGTGGAACAGGTTAATGGGTTCCTTCCTCTTGGCTGTTTTTTTCATTATTGCTTCTAATTTTCCTTACAAAACGTATCAGACTATTATGTTTGTATCTTCCCACAGGGTGGCAACCCAGCAGCTCTAAAACGGAAGTCATAACTTTCCCTTCTAATTTGTTGTAGTTGCAAAAAACAGTAACAGTTGTGGGTAGAAGTTTCCTGCTTTGTATTCTAGTTGTGTTTAGAAGGTTTGTACAAGACATAGGCTTTTTTAGCAGAGGACGTTTATTCTCTGTATACTTGTATTTATGAATATGTCTTGCCATTAAATGTACAGATTTTTCTTTTAAAATTGCATCCTTCAGGGTATTGCTTGTCCTTATAATGAGCTTTTACGCTCTTAGCATGCTTCAAGTTTACTGTTCCCTGCTGTTTTAAGTGACTAATAGTGTGTGACACCTATGCTGGACAAATTGCAGCAGCCTACTTTGTAGGACAAGTGGTTGATGTAGTCCCCTCTTTCCCCAAAGCTTCATGTCTGCATTAGTTATTTGAAAACACTGAACTGTCCAGAAGAAACAAGATATGAATTTGGCCTCTTATTGGTGGTGGTAGTGGTAATAACAATACCTTACACTATTGTTTTCTTGGAGTTCTGATAGCCTTAAATTTGAAGGCTCAGTGCTTTGCCATTGTACTTTTTCAACTAGGTGCACATTTAACTTTTCTCTTTAAAATCACTTTGCTCTCCCCTCCCCTGCCCTTAGCAGCTTTTACCAAACAGTTTTGTTAGTAACTCTGCAACAGCTAAGTTGTTAAAAGACAGCCGTAATGCAACTGGGAATCACAAGCTGTTTTGTAAGAAAGCTGCTTCTAATTATTTATTTATATACTTCTTTTTACTTTTTAGTTACCGAAGGAACAACTTTGAGGAACGAAACAAGACTTAAAGTATGTATTTGCAGCAGGGAATGGTGCCTCTTTGTTGTTGTTGTTTCTTGTTACTTAGGTGAATGGCTTTTGTCGGAACATGCCCAATTCATGTCTGTCCCAGTGGAGATTAATTCAGCTGCTATTTAAAAAATTATTTGAGTTACGGGAACTCTATTCCATGTTTTCCAAATACAAATGAAGATGGAATGAGACGTAGTTCTCTGCAGGAAATACAGCACAAACAACTGAGCAGAAGAATTCGTATGTGTAGTGGATTTTTTCCATTAGCTCTGTCACTGGGCCTAGGTTGGAAGAGACGAGTCTTTGAGGCTAATTTTTAAGTAATGCGAGGCTACATTTTTAGTTGCTTACTATTGCTTCCTCGAATAGTGACTAGGATCATATAACTTGTTGGCTGAACTCTGGTATTGGGTCACTTTGCTATGTCTTACCTTTTTAATTGTATCTCTTTTTTTACTGCCTTCTGTCTCTATGGAAGGAAAGACTTGTGTATGCTCCTTTACTTCAGCTGTAAGATAGTAAAATTCTGTTTTACTCTAGCAGATGGTTGCTGGCATTGCCACTTTCTCTTGTTATGCTTAAGGAAAGAATAAGCGTTTGCAAATGAATGTGCCTGGGTTGCTGAAATAGACATGGTCTACAAGAAGCCCCTTTTGTTTGTTCCTGGACTTAATCTATAGGGTGGGCTCGTATGCTTTTTTTCATAGATGTTAAGCAGCTTTACTTCCTCTGGAATAATCTAAAGTGTACTCTGAGTATTTCTGTAAATGAGCAAAGCTTTTCAACTCTATTTATGTGGCTGTGAAAGTGTTGCTTTTCTAGCTTAGAGCAGGAATCAGCATTTTCCAGATGGCAGAGTAGATGCAATCTCTGGGCCCTCTGCTCTGGCAGCCGCTCAAGATGTCATTAGCACTTAGGTGGTTCTTTGTTAGCTGCGTATTGGAAGCTGGGCTAAGGATGAGCCTGCTTGGCCCTATAGAATCTAAGAAATCAGACCTGTTGACTCTTATGAATGATGGAAGGTATTTTTTTATTCTAAATTTGATTTGCAGACTAACATCTGCTTTCTGGAAAGCTCAATAGTGGAAAATATCAGCTATGTTTTTGTATGATGTGTAGTGATTACTTTGATTTGTGATTAACTGTTTAGAATAGGGGGAAAAAAACTTGACCTGTATTACTAAAATAGATGTACAGGCTTGGATATTTCACCCCAGTAAGGAAGTAACAGCAAAATAAGTTAGGCAATCTGGCTTCCTCTGGTTTCTCAGGAGGGGTAATTTAGACCTTGGGGGCTGCGGTAGCTGTGCTAAAGTTGTTTCCAGTCATTGCTAGTATCAAAAACTTTAACTTCTATGTTTCCTCTTTTTCTTACTCCCAATAAATAAATTCAAGGCAAATCTTTATATAGAGGATTCTGCCTTCATAGATGTTAAAAACCTTTCTCCTGGTAAATCATTTTCTTGCCTTCAGTGTTTTGTTTCTCTTTATCTAGCAGCAGTTCTAGGTTGTCATTCAGTGTAGTGCAGCAAAATCAGTGATTCCCAAAAATAGCCCTAATTAGCCAGACAGGTGAGGCATGTTTTTCTGCTCCGGTGACATAAGAAAAAAGTCATTCTGAAGTTGTTGTAATTCATTTGAGCTTTCATTGTTTTCAGATCAGACATAGTAATATAGTATATGCAGAGATTAAAGATCATTATTTACTGTGATACTGTCTAAGAATTAGAAAATAATATATTTCTGTATTCTTTGGCATGGTATTTTATTTTTTTAATAGAATGCAGAGCTAGTCTAAGAAACTGTGACGCTTGTCTTCAGACTGAAGACTTATTATCTGGTAGAAATTGATTAACATCTGGAATACTTAACAGGAAAAAAAGGAAGTTTAAAAAGGGTTAGATGAAAGCACCTAACAGACTGTTTAAAAACCATGAGCAAGTTCCAGTTTTTATTGGTTATTATGGAAGCTGTTTACTTTACTGCAAGAGATTATGCATGATGAATTTCTTAGCAAAACCAGCAGCTGTTAATTTATATTGAGGTTTTAAACAGTGGCTTGTTCTGTCTTCATCTTCTATTGAGGTAAACCAATTACCATTAAAATATTTTTAAACACTGTATTTCAACTTGCAGGTGGATACAGGCACACAGATGGCAGATAACAGGTATGTTGGACTGTTTTCTTAAAATTAAATCAAGATTGTTAGAGCCGACTGCATGTCTAGTCTTCTGTGGGAAAGTATTTTTTTTACCTATGAAAAATGGATTACCAAACTTGGATAAGAATGAAATGGTAATATTTTGCCTACCTAGACTGTGTGTCCTTACAGCAAGACCATAACACTCATTTGGTACAGGAGAAGCTGAGATTATAGTGTATTGAATACAGAATTACTTTGTTCTTGGGTTGACATGATTTGTGTTCTCTTGATTTGGTTTTCAGTGTTCATATTTAAATGTTCTAAAGACTTGAAGAAAACACTGATCCTCAGTGTTTTTCTGATCTGTATGATTAAAGCATGCAAAAGGCACTGTTTTATTTTCTAGTTTTTATAGCAATTTTGGAACAAGTAACAGTATTAAACTGGTATAAATACATACATGATGCTAGCCTTTCAAGGCTTGCAGTGCACCAGGGTAAGCTGGATAAGCTAGTCTATCTGGTAACTAATAATACTCATTTGCATGTGTGATAGCGTTTTCTCCTTTGTGTCCGAGGTAGGGTTAATTTCAGCAATACCCAATCTGTATTTTGCAACCTATAAACTGGCAGGGAACACAGGGAATGCTTGCTGGCTGTTGACTCATTCTGGGCCCTCTCTCAAGCACAGGAAGTGTGATGGAAGAAGGCATTGCGGCAGGGATATGGAGAGGACAGGGACATCTCTTTTTAGAGCAGAAGCAAACGTTTTTGCTGTTAATGAAAACAACTTGAGATAGACATCTGAAACAAAGAGCTTCTCTCATTTATCTTCCTTTCTTACCTATATCCTTTCTCATGTTTTTCTTCATCACTTACACTAAAAGGATTTCTTGTATTTTCACTTGTGAGTAATAACATTTTCCTGTCCAGAGCGACCCAGTATGGATGAAAGGCCAGCCATTTACTTAATGAGATTAATTTATCTGTTGGTGTTTTTTGGTATGGGGTTTTTCTGTTTTATTTTGGTTTGAGGGGCTTTGGGGATTTTTTTTGCCTTTCTTTTGCGTCCTGTTCATCTTAGGAGAACTAGTTCCATGTCCAAACTTTTAAGTTTTAGAACCTTGAAGATGTAAAATACGTGTCCTTTAGTGGCATACTGGTTTATAAAACTTGTCCTGTAGTAAACACTGAAAATTCAGAATACTTTTGTTCTCAAGTGTTAACACTTTTGTAAGGCGATGCCTTTCTTAATATGTTACACTTTTAATTGTTCTAGTAAAGCAGAAGATGCTGCTTCAGATTCTGTGGAGGCCGCTAAAAATGGAAGCGACAAAAAAGGTAAGAACAACATAGTAGTAGGTAACATTACAAAGGTGGAATAAGCCTATTGCCTTGTTTATTGAAGCTTCTTTATCTACAGTTCCAAAACCTTTACAGTAAAAACTACAGGTGTGTTCACTATTGAAAGCAAAGCAACGGTTTCTAGACTAACTCTTCACTCTTGGGTGTTTTCCCTGTTTATCACAGCCAAGAGCAAAATAAAGGCTATGTGATAATATTTTTGCATATGTTGTGCTTCACTATTACATGAAATAACACAGTAGACGCTTGCAATAAGGCCTGTATAGACTAGCTGTTAACAACATGTAATCTTTATCAGCGTAATTATTAAAATTAGCAGTCCTGTATGTATACTAGTTCTTTACTGTCTTGTTTGTAGAAAAATGCATCTTTATAATATATACTCTTGAGGCCTTTATTCTTCATTTGGGTGGTCTACAGATTACTGCTGAATAATGCTTTTCAAATTAATGTTTCTGCATGCAGAAAAACTGCAGTTCCATTGCTATTAACTTGAATGCTCAAATTTCTAAGTTACAGTGAAATGGCTTTCATGTATGTGGTCATTGAATGTTCTTTAGGTCTCAGTTCCTTTTTTTTTTTTTTTAAGAAAGCCTTTGTCGACCAACAGTGGGAAGTCACATATAAACTGGTAGATGCCACTGAATAATTCTTAGATCAAGTTGGATTATGAAAAAACAACCACCAGCACCACTCCCAAACAAACAACAAAATAAATAAAAAAACAACACACAAACCCACCTATATAAAGGCTTCATGAAGTTAGTGTGCGATATGCACACTATTTATATTTTGTTTTTAATGTCTGGAGAGAAGAGCAGTGAGAAAGAATGGAAAGATTTGAGAGGCTAATGTCTTTCCACTATGACCACCTGTGCGGTTTTTAGTAAGGATTTTTAACTCTTAACCAGAAGCATTTTAGTTCTGACATCTTTTTAAAAAGTCTTCTGTGAACTCTTGTGATGACTGAGGAGTCTTACAGACTGTAAAAACGTCTTGATGTAAAAAATTAGTAGTTGTCAAGGAAATGGTTGTAGTGCTATGCTGCTTTGTTGTAGAATACACAAAGTGTTTGTCCTTTCATTTTTTTCCAAGAGTCAGACTAACTGGAAAACACTTCTACTAATGTCTTGGAAGTATAATTCAGTGGTTCTCTTGCAAATTTTTATGTCGCTTATGAGCTACAGCTAGTATAGAGGGAGGCTAGAGAAATTCCTGGTTTGCACTAAGACAGGATATTTGCTTATGTCATCAATGTACCACTTGCTTCTAAAAGCAAAGATCTGATATATTTGCAAAGAGAAAGATGTGTTTTCTGTCATTGTCCGATTTTATCTTTCTGAAATCTGATCCTGAAGTAATTTTGCTTGAGCTACTAATTAACTATAGTGGTGGGATTTGGGATTTGGAAAATAGTGAGTATTTTTATTGTGACTGCTGTGAGATGCACAGTATGACAAAAGTGCTATAAGTATATTCAGACTTATTTTACAAGTGGGTTTCTGTCTTCATAGAAAAGCTAGCAGACCAAGTGATGCAAAATCCACAGGTCTTGGCAGCTCTACAGGAACGTCTTGACAATACAGCGCTTACTCCTTCAAGTTACATTGAAACGTAAGTATAGGGCATAATAAAATTCTTGAAATACTGAAAGCATAATAGAATGTTATTACTGTATAATTAAGGTAGGAAATTGGAACAAATGATTCACTGAGAAAAATGGTTTACTTGCTGTGATTCATAGTGCCCTACCTCAGGAAGGAAGAGTCAAGTTTTAGTTCACACAAAATTTCAAACAGAACTTTGTCCAGTTCAGTATTTTCCTTGGTGATTATTACTTTGGTTAGAAACAACTCCTCTTCCCCCCCTTTGTTTCCTTCTGTGGCCCTTATTCTGTCAGAATATGTGCTGCATTGACTGATTATTTCTATAAGGTTGCTGTCCAGGATGTAGTGGAAAGTTCAGGACTTGTAAATCCTTAGTTTGAAGCTTAGTTTTATGTTAACTGTAGAGTAGATTTAAACTTTAAAAATTTGCCTTTAGTACATATTCGTGCTTTTATTCTTTAGTAGGAATATCTGGTAGACCTCTTTTAAAACTAAATATAAATACTATAAAATGTTTTTTTTTTTTTTTTACCTGAATATGTATAAATGCTTAATGATTTAAAGTACAGATGGGCAGGGTGTACTTTTCTGAGTATCGTCCATGAATCAAAACTTGTCCCTGTAGAATGCACAGTTCTTATTTTTCGTAGATGGATCCACACAACTCAAATCTCAAAGTTTAGGTGTAAGCAAAGGTATTAATTTCAGATCTTTGAACTACACTGGGAGGGTGGTGGCCCCAGGGAATGGAACAGAAGATAACACCTTTGAGAGCAGCTTGAATAGGAGGATTCCTTCAACTTTTTGAAACATGTTTTGAAGAAATATGTATGTTTGACACGAACTTTTTCTATAAAAATTGCATTTAGTTATAAGCAGCCTATGTCACAGTGATAAGTTAAATAATGCTGAGGCAACTACCTTTTAACCTTATGAGAATTCTTTTGTTTTTTAGTTTACCAAAAGCAGTGAAAAGAAGAATCGATGCCTTGAAACAGCTGCAGGTGAAATGTGC
Organism: Chroicocephalus ridibundus; assembly: GCF_963924245.1. Taxonomy (NCBI): domain Eukaryota; kingdom Metazoa; phylum Chordata; class Aves; order Charadriiformes; family Laridae; genus Chroicocephalus; species Chroicocephalus ridibundus. Next base: position 17,512,501 of record NC_086287.1, read on the forward strand.
CCATATAGAAGCTAAATTCTATGAAGAAGTACACGATTTAGAGAGAAAATATGCAGCACTCTATCAACCCCTTTTTGATAAGGTGGGAAGACTACGTGTATAAACTTTGTTTCCTTCTAGTTGAGTCAGTTCTGTTTGCGTGTATGTCACTTTACGTTTCAATTACGTTGTTTTTCTTTTAACACAGAGAAGAGAATTTATTAATGGGGAAGCTGAACCCACAGATGCAGAGTCAGAGTGGCACAGTGAAAATGAGGAAGAAGAAAAACTAGCTGTGAGTACAAGTTGAGAAGTGAACTACAGATAAATCAGATCTTTCAGAATTTATTCCTGTACGGTGTTTTCCATTGGAAGACTCATCTTCTGTAAATAAAGGTTTTATCAGTAATGTGTTATTGTGATGAATATAGTTAATGTCCAGTGAAAGCTTTTAAACTTTTAGTTTAGCCTTTTTTCAATTTTGTAACTTGAGTGAATTGAAAAGTTGCCTTTGCACTGTTCGTAACCTTTTAACAGTATCTGTCTGATAATGGGTTCCATTCCAGTGCTACATGATACCCCAAGATAATAGAAGGCTGGCTGTTTGTCTGCCTGTCCCCATTATTTTGGGGGACATAACTAGCTTTCATTTTCATAAATACAGAATAGATACACAGATGTCACCTAGTCATAAAATGGAATTTAACTAATAAAGTGTGTGCTGGGTAGTGGATTATTACTTGCCTATTGAGTAGGAGCTACCTAGATTTAGGAGGGATAATAAGATCTGTAGGCTGCCTCTTATTCTCCTGTCATCGTTTTTGGAGGTGTATACTCATGGCTTGCTGCTTTTTCTTGAAGTGACCTACTTACAATGCTGTGTTTGCTGTTCTGTCAGGTTTTCTTTGAATTTTTTCCTTGTCCCACCTTCCTTCAGTTTCCTTTGGATGCTGTTCTGTATACAAAGGGAATTGTTCTCTTTGTTTTTACTGATCTCATGAGATTAGCATGACACAGTACACTGCGCATAAGCAAGAAAGGTTTGTTAGGCTTTGTGTAAATACAGCATTGACAGGGCCGTGTTCCATGCAACTGTAAGATCGGAAACATGTCTAGATGGCAAGTAAACTGCTTCATATTCTTGGCTAGTCATAACTCAAGTAGCTGCTGTTCAGAAGATCTTACGTATTTGCTGCTCTCTAGTGGTGTAAAAGGAAAGGTGCAATACAACTAATTCAGACCGTGAATTTCCTGTTTTCTGAGGGGATGGAGAAGTGGCTTAGTCATTCTTTTTTTGTAACGTTTGACATCAGTTATGCATAGGCAATCTTGTATCACAAAAAATTAATAATTGAAAACAATGTAATAATGAAAAAAAAAACCATGAAAAACAACTCTACCAAGTATTCTGCAAAATTGGGAAGCTAAAGCTGTGTTTTGGGAGACAAAGTTAAATTTGAAATTTTTAAATGAAACACTGTAAATGGCACATGAAGCTACAGGAATAAGATGAATAGAAAAACAGAAACGTATTTATGTTTTTTCTGTTTGTAGAAAGATAGAAATGTGGGGGGTTTTTATTATTTCTATTTGTCAAGTCAGCGAAACTGTCACTCGGTCTGGTTAATTTTTGTACAGAAGAATTCCAAATGAGGAATGTAAATCTGAATGAAAAGTATATATGTTTAGTTGTGTAAATAAATCCTGTGTCTCGTAACTTCATTTAGTGAGGGGGAAAAAACAGTGTAAACTTTGAATGTGCCTTAAACACAGCTTCAGAGATGGCAAATGTTTTGTACATCTACCTCTGTTCATTAAATATATTTAGAAGCTGTGATTTCATTTCTTAAATGTTTCTGTATTTGTTTCACAGGGAGACCTGAAAAATGTAGTAGTAATAGAAGAAAAAGCGGAAGGAGAAGAGACAAATGTCAAAGGAATTCCGGACTTCTGGTTTACTATCTTTAGGAACGTAGATATGCTAAGTGAATTAGTACAAGTAAGTCTCTCCTGTGAAAATAATAACTTCTGACGTGTTAAATGAATTGGTACTTTTTCCATTTAATAGAGGGTGCTTGTGGAATGTGTGTGACACACCAAATCTTTGAGTCCTCATAATTCTTAATATTATTCCTGAAGATGCTTGGAAGGCTAGTGGTGGACGAGTAGAACAGCTGACTCAAACTGCTAAACACTGTGTGGATTGTTCAAGAAATGATCTTGTAACAACCTTTGTAGATACTAAAAAGCAAGCTTATGTACTGCTTATGGACTGCCTATGGTCCATAAAGGATTTATTATTGCAAGGATATTATAAGCATACCCATGGATTGGTAGAATTTGTCTGAAGTGCTGTATGTAGTTTTGCCCTCAGTTATATCAATTGCTTTTAGTGCTGTTAAGGAAGACTTCCCTGAAGCCTGTCTTCCTATGAATCTCACCAGCAATAAATATCCTGAATGAAGTTATTTTATTTTCAGTAATGGTCATGCAGCCTAGCATTGTAGCAGCTTTATTTACTGAAGAGGAGGCCTAACAATTGAGAATTTTACATGTGGTATTTGGAACTACGATCAAGAAATTTAGATCCAAATCTGAACTTTAGCTGAAATTGTCAAATGATTACAAGGTTTGGTTCTCTTAAGAACAGGTTGAACAAGCAAGCTAGGTTAAAATTTTGTTCTTCTAAATATTGCCTGCTGAATAGGCATTTCCTTTTTTTTTTTTTTTTAAGGAATATGATGAACCAATATTGAAACATCTGCAGGATATTAAAGTTAAGTTTTCTGAACCTGGACAACCTATGGTGAGTTTTCTGTTTCTCATACAGATTGTAGTAGTGAAGTGAACAGCATTTCAAAACTTTGATTCCGTTCTCTTCAGCTGGAATGTGTTTGGGGGGGTTTCTTTCTAGGCTAATATCTTCATGCTTTGCCTTTTAAAGACTTATCTTCAGCTTTCCTGACCCTGTGCTCTTTCATCCTTAGCCTGGATACCTCTGACATCATTGTAGTTTCTAGATGCCAATTCTGGCTCAATTCTGTCTTGTTTTCACTTTCTTTCTCTCTCAAATTCCTAATTAGCTACTCGTACTAAGAAAATTACATGGCTGCTTTTGGTTCACTTGAAAATTAATTGTGGAAAAAAGTCTGGGTGCTACTTACTATATCAAATATTTCGCAAAAGAAGAGATGTGACTTCATAATATTAATCAAAAAACATGATGATTGGTACTGTGCCTATTGAAAAGGATAGAAAAATTTACTAGGTGGTCTTTTAAAAGTGTACCTAATGAGTAATTTTTAAAGTACAATTTTGCCTTTTTTTTTTGGAAATTTTCTTGTTTAAGTTAAGCGTACAGAAACAGGTACTGTCTTTGAAAAGAAGTTGTTCTGTTGCTTATCTAATTCACGCAGACTATATTTATTCCTTGAACTCCTTTTGAGGGCAAGACAGGGAGAAAGATCCTTTCTTTAAACATCATCCTTGTGCCTTTTAGCCTGCATCTGGTGGTTTTTATTTTGTCTTACAGAGTTGTAGTCTTCTGACAAAGTCTAAAATAAATGCAAAAAATATTTCATTGAAGATTCACGTAAGAAAGATGGAAGGACTCTCTTAAAGTACCTTTTAAAGGTTAAAACAGATGAAGCAAAGTTTTTGTTTTTTCAGTCCTCATCTTTCTCCTATTGGTAACAAAAAAACTTGAGCTGATAATAGGCAATGGGAGTAGTATGGACAGAGGAAAAATTGGGAATTAAGTTCCTAAATATTGCTGTGGCTGAAGGAGGGGATATGAATTTTATGAAGAAAACAAATTGTTTAAGCACAAGGTGAAGTCGTCTTAGAAGTTGGTGGGGATTTTTTATCTTGAAGCTTATCTATTCAGTGGCATTTGGATGATTTGGGAATAGTTGTTGTTGTCTACAGCATTTTTGTGTTCTCATTCAGCTTTGTTTTGCAGTACCTTAGGTTGAAGAACTGCTCTTAAAACACCAATTACCTTGTCTTGCACTGTTCGTAACCTCTTGACAGCATATTTCTGTGAATAGGTTCCATTCCAGTGCTACATGAAATCCAGTAATGGAAGGCTGACAAATTCCATGTCCCTTCTGTATTTGGAGACAAAAGGATGCATTCTGAACTACTTGAGTGAAACCTGTTGTCCAGTTGTGTGTGACTGTCTTGCCTGAAATTCTCTGGCTCTTGAAAACTGTTGCAGCAGTGGTAGCTTCGTACTGTAAAAAGCTCACATAACTGCTGTGTAATAAATACACTAATTCTGCTGGGGATTAGGTTTTGCAATTAAAAGACATAGGTGATAGTAATTTTCTGATTCACCGTTGATACAAAGTGATTAACTGTAGTTACTGTCCTCCATAAGTAAATTTACTTGGCTATAGTAATGGTGCTCACAAAGTTCTGTTTGCTATAGCCTGTATTTATAAACTTTATCTGCATGAAGTGTAAGCGATTCCCTTGCTATTTGCTTTTATTTTTTTATAATCACGTGAATAAACTTGCATATATTTGTATAAATATAATTTGTACTTATATAACATGTCTATTTGGACATCAGGATCCTTAGCTAGCATATTCAAATGTGGATAACGCATCTGGGTCTGACTTAAGTAGCTTAAAGTAAGTTCTCTTTTTTTGGACTTCATGAGAATGTCTCATACTATATGGGAAATCTAGAAATACGTGCTACTAAGGTAAGCTGATATCAAAAGCAAAGATATCCAAATGAAGACTACTGGAAAGGTTATTGTACCTCTTCAAATAGTCTATGAAACTTAAAGCCTCTTATTATTGTCTCCTAATCATCAGGTATGGAATGAAATACTGAAATGCGGTCTCTGCAGAAATTTTTGTCTTGCTAGTCCTTGGGATCCTGCATGTTAAGTAATGCCGCTGGCTACATATTTATAACCCCAGTGACAGTTTGTGGGATTATTTGGGTGTGAATGTTAGTCACTGGTAGCGGGTGAGCTAAGTTAGTAATTCATCCCCTGAGCATGTTTGCCAGAGAGACTTGCCTTAGCTGAAGACAACCTCTAAACCATACTGGCTATCTCGAATTGCTTTGAAATGGAAGGAAGTAAAGCTGAAATAGGCTATGTGAAGCCAGTACAGATATTCCAGTACACATCTGTTTCCCAGGGGCTTCCTGAAACTGTGAGCATGTGAATTGGGAAGTCTGCTGTTGCCACCAGTCCCCATCACTCCTTGACCACTATCTTTCCACATTTCTGTCACAGGAGATTCATGTGGTCATAGAAAGGAGATGGTGCGAAAAGACTAAGGAGCCTTTGGGAGATGAGTGAGGGATAAATGTCTTTGTCAAAGAGGCTGCTGTCCCAAGAGTTAGTTATCCTGTCTGCATATGGTGGATGTTTAAAAAGAGGGGAGGCCAAGGCAGACTTGAGCAATGACAGACCACTTTCTGGTCTGAGTCTGAAGAGTGCCTGGGGAAGTATATCCATGTGCTATGCAACACGTGGTCTGAAAGGCTAGTGTTTTTGGCAATTAGCAGATCTGTTTTACGTATGCACTAGGTCTAGATCTTGCAACATATTGCCAGGTTAGTAACCTGGCAATAACATGTGTAACAGGTAACTGTTATGCACGCTGTGGCTGTGCAGTAGATATGGTAATGTTGGGGATTTTGACTTTCAGCCCTTCTGTGTTGTTGAACTGACCTGCCAAAGGAGACTTTTTCATCCTTCAAGTAACTAAAGCAGTGCTGCTGTAAACCTGATTCCCCTGTTCTGAGGCAGTTTGAATTTTGTTTTACTTTGAAGTAGTTCATAATTGATCCTGAGTGCAAAGTGGGCACATAAAGCATTGTGCAATCAGTTTTTGAAAGCTTTGCAGATTTGAAAAGTGATGCATTGTTTATGCTGTGGGTTTCTGTAACTGGAGCCTTTTGTTTTCCATTAAGAAACTGAATTTCTGCAAACAATTTTCAGGTGCCAGAGGAGTGAACTCAAATGTAAGCAGAAACACCTGCTTCAGGCTGTATCCTGTTAAAACAGGGATGATGACTAGGCTTCCACAGAAAATTAAACCAAGACTTTTCTCAAAGTACTTACTCCAGTGGTTGCTTTTAAGACGGCAGTTTTATGTGTAAAGGTGAACAAAATGTAGTAGACTATCTGCTTAGAATTTGAATGTTGAAATTGGCCAAGGTTGCTCTAGCTTCTTGCGCGTTCAGAATTGAACATTCTTCACTTCCTCCTTCTGATGTAGTTTGAAAGATATGTTTGCCATCAATTCACTTTTTTTCCTGTATTCAGAGTGTGATTTAAGGTAACTCTACTGATTCACTATTTCAAAGATAAAAATTAGTGGTAACAAAACTATAATGGAACTTTCTTCCAGTCTTTCTCATTAGAGTTCCACTTTGGGCCCAACGACTACTTTTCTAATTCAGTCCTGACGAAAACGTACAAGATGAAGTCAGAGCCAGACAAGACAGATCCCTTTTCATTTGAAGGACCTGAAATAGTTGATTGTGAGGGGTAAGGAAAACTTGAAATTAAAAAAACCTTCTGAAGTAATAGTCCATATTTTCCAGATGCTGCTTTCTCTTACTGTGGCAATGAAGATAAAATAAAGCTTTTGCTGACTTAAAAACTGGGATTTTTTTTTTAGGGATGATGGTGCTCTCAGGCTCAGCATGCAGAAATAACAGATATATAGGTATAGATCCATTTCAATGTAGTGTACATTTTAAATCTTAAACCTTTCAAACTTAGTAGATTGTTAATGAGGTAAGAAGCCTTTTACTTCCAGATAATTGGTTAAATTCATTTCATTTGTTAACATTTCATAGACCGCCCCAGTTCTCAGTCTGATAAGTAGTCTCAGGGTATGCTGGACTCTTGTTCTTTCAGCCTGTTTTGAGGCTGGAACACACTGGCCGTGCAGTTTAGTTCTGGCAATTGTGGCTGTGTGCTTCCAAATGAACTCAGAATGCAGCATTTTTTTAATTTTTTTTTTTTTGGCAAAACATATTCAGAAACAGATTGGGGTGGTGAATTCTCATCTCTGTTCTGGAAGTCTAGTGAGTTGGACACCACGTTAGACTTTTTCATTCTGTCTAACCAAACCCATTCTCTTCCAATCTGTGATCTCTGCTCTGTAACCAATGTTCAGTGTCACACCAGAGCACCTTATTGTCCCTTTTTTTAGCTTCCTTGGTGTGGTGTGTTTGATTGTTTTTTGTTTGTTTTTTTTTTCTTTTTGCCTCTCCTTCAAGGATGGGGTTGAGGGTTTTTTTTTTGTTGTGGTTTGTTATTTTTTTGTTGTGTAGTTTTTTTTGTTTAACCCTTAAGGAATGTCGGATACTTGCTGTCTTGAAGGTACCCTGGCAACCTCAAAACCTTTTGACTTTTAGTGCTACATGTTAGCTTTTGAATAGAGTATTTACACACAGCAAGGCAAAATGTCTACTTGAATGTTCAGTGAAAGTTGTGCCTAAGTAAAAGGGTAGTGCATTTTGAAGAAAACTTTAGTTAATTCCAGCAAAATGTTTTCTGTTTAAGTCTTACAGAGGAGGAATCTCTTTCTAAAATTGCTGGTAGGTCAAAAGTTTGATTTTGGTTCATGTTTCCTGATGAAGGTTATAGATACTGGAGTAAGTAGAGCAGGAAAACATTTTTTCTGTGACTTTATACAGGTTAACTATAAAACTCTTGACTTTGATTTATGTATGGGAGAAGATATTTTGAGGCACTTAAGGGTTACTGTGACACCATTATTTCCATTAGAAGAGAACTAGCTGTGTTCACCACTCATTCTTTGCCATGTGCAGTTTTGGGTAAAACTACAGGTGGATGGAGAAAGACTCTTAATTGAGATAAAAGTGTCAGTTTGCACAGTAGCAGAAAGGAACTGAAAAGTAAGCTCTTTCTAGCTTGCTGTACTCGACTGCCAAGTCAGTCTCAGCGCTGTTCTTTGGAGAGCTAAAATGTGCCGCCTCTTGGCTACTCTTTGTGCATTTATTTTTAGGGTAACTGGATACCGCTTTGACCTGTAGTGAGAGGACATAACGTATTGTTTTCTACTAGTCTGACTGTTGGAAGAAAAATTCTGAAAAAACTATTTAGCTTTTTCATTTAGGGTAATATTTGATATGTCCAACATATACATAGTCTCTAGCACTACAGTAGGTCTATTTGACCTCTTGTCAAGTAGATTAAGTTGCCAGTGTGAGTAAAACTAGCTTTAAAGAATGGTAAGCGATCTTTGCCTTGATCTTTGTTGCTCTAATGCTCAGTTCCTTATTTTTGCTGATGTCTTGTGTTAAAATACTGTTTCCTGCATGTTGTCTCTAGGTGTACTATTGACTGGAAGAAAGGAAAAAATGTTACAGTTAAAACAATCAAGAAAAAACAGAAACACAAGGGTCGAGGCACAGTTCGGACAATTACTAAACAAGTACCTAATGATTCTTTTTTTAACTTCTTCAGCCCAATAAAGGGTAAGCTTGTAAATCGAGAATGTAGGATTCTTAAAATACGTTGTGTTTTATTTATATGTATTTGTATTTATACAGCTTAAACCTATAATCTGTTTATGCTGTTGCATTGTATGCTTTCTTCTTACTAGAGGAAGATAGGAAACTGCAGCCCATCCGAACGAATCAATTCATTCTGACGTTATTCTGTAGAATTTGTCCATTAGGTGTGCTGTGTAGACAGGATTCGTAGTATGGGAAGAGTCTCATGTAGAAGAATCTCCTAAAGAAGTTGACTTGTTTTACCACAGGATGGCTCCGTGCATCAATTTGTGATTTTTAATACGTGAAGAAATCTATTCCAGCGTTGATCAAGTTATAGCATATTGGTTTCATTTAAACCTTTGTGTTAAGTAATGGAAATTCCTGTGGTTTCTTCTGTGATTTATTGGTGTTCCCTAAAGCTTGATACATAACCTTCTTAATTTTCCTAGTTATCTAATATTAGGTGTGTACTCACACATTTAAAAAAATTCAGATAAATTCCAAAACATTATTTCTTCCTGATATATCTCCCATTGTACTCTTTTTTTTTTTTTTTTTTAAACACGGATGGAAGAAGCAGTTTTACTTTGTGGACTTCAGAGACATACTGAACAAAAGGGACATTAGTTCTTGATTCAGTCATGGGCTATTATGTATTACCTGTCACTTCTAAATACCGCTGCAAATCCCTGTGTACATGGGGATAAGAAAGAAGTGATAAGTATTTCCGAAGTTGGAGTTTGTTTGGTACAGACATGTCCTTTAACTTAAACAACTTTGTCATTTTTTTTTATTCTTGTTACAAGTAGTTGCTGCTTTCAGAAAGGGATGGAGATTTGTTTGCCTCATGGTTTTACATTGGTTTTTTTAAAATATGTAAAGGACATAACTCTGGAGGTAGCTGTGTAAGAAAGATAAGAATATGGCATCTGCTGGCATTTTCAACTTGAATAGACTGAGCCAAATTATCACTTTCATAGTTGGATCACAGTACCATGGCACCTAAGTAGAAGAGGGAAATCTGGTTTTGGTTGGGGTTTATTTGGGTGGTGTTGGTTTTGGTGTTGTGGGTTGTTCTTGTTTTTTAACAAACCAAAATAAACGCCACCCTGTTCCTTACTGGTTACAGTACAAGGCCATGTCTCAACAATTGCAAATTCATGACAAAATGTTAATCTACTTGTTAGCATCCATGTTCAGGGAGAGGAGCGGGCTCATAGTGGTCTAGCAAAATAAAGTAACTGTAATTACAACATTAATGTAGAAACAAAATGTGTTGGTCTTTGAGGGGAGAAATGTGATCTACATGCCTTCTGAACGCATCTTTCTATTTCCTGTGCGAAAATCTTTGATGTCAAAATGGCAGCTTTGGTGCAAGTGCAATTTAACTTAAGGTGAATCTGAATTGTCTTTAAAGGTTTAATAGTTAGCTTCTGAAGACTTCATAAACCCAGTGTTCTTTGGTATGAGAAGGTCTTTATACTATGTTTTGTCATTTTCAATATTGAGGTGGGCTAGACTATGCAAACTTTCCTTAAATTTACTGTGTTTTCTTTTTGCAGTGTCTGGTGATGGAGAGTCATTGGTAAGTTTACATTTCTGAAATTGCATGATAGCTCTTAAGTATGTACTGTGTATTTTTATTGTTATTTTTGCTTTTGACAAAGCTGAGCTTCATAGTGATAAAATGAAATATACTCTTCACTTCTCCAGCTAATCCATTGACATTTTGCTGCTATGTGTCTTGCTGATCCAACACATCTATAATGATCACTGTTGGGAAGAGGTCATTGTTTTCTCTACTACTGTGTGGCTGGTATCTGATTTTTAAAAAAAATCAATCTGAAGCTTTCTGAACAATTCTGTAACTTCAGGGACCAGAACCAGCAAATTCTATATGAGCCTTTTTAATAGAAGGTGTTTCAGCAGGCCAGTAGCCTGTGTATCCAAAGTAGGAAACTTTTAAAATAAATCTGTTCTGCAAATCTGGCTTTTGACTTACAATATTTCTTTTATTGTTACGAAGTTAAGTATACTGACAGTATGTGTGACCTGAAGGTTGATGTTGATGACAGTGTGATGTTTCTCAAACCTGAAACTTCGAAATGCTTTTGTTTGATCCTCTGTAGCACATCACATTTTGATAGAAAAATCAAACTGACTTCCTTTACAGGATGAAGATTCAGAGTTTACTTTAGCAGCAGATTTTGAAATCGGACACTTCTTCCGTGAAAGGATAGTCCCTCGTGCTGTGCTTTATTTCACTGGGGAGGCTATAGAGGATGATGATAACGTATGTATGCTGTCAGCAATTTTGTTTATTAGTTACCATGTAGATAGAAACATTCTTCTTGTCTGATTAAACTACTGTGTCATATCAGTTACATGAGAATAACAAAAAACCTGAATAGATACCTGTTACTTAGGAACAGGAAATAATTATTCAGCTTGCTATGAGTTGTTAAATCTTTGCTTCTGGAAGCATCTTAGTTTCAGTTACTGTGTTTGAATATGCTAGACCTATTACTGCAGAAGATTTTATGTTACTATTAGTAGAGCTAATAAAAATCTTGGGTTTGTTTTTCAGTTTGAAGAAGGTGAAGAAGGTGAAGAGGAGGTGAGATACATACTGTATCTTTTATAGATAACTAATTACCTGCTGTGTTCCAGAAGTAGCCCTATATGGAGCAGAAAATAGTTGTTCATAAATGCTCTTGTGTATGATACTTCTTCCCAAAAGTTTAGCATTCCTGAATTACAAAAATCTAAGGCTGTTTTTCCTCTTCACAAAAGTTCTTTCTGCAAGAACACGTACCTATTTATTTTCTAGTATTTTGAAAGCTGTTTTCTAACATGAGTCAAAAATTAAAGATGAGCTTTTTTCTTGAGTGTTACATGATAAGAACCTTCAGCCTTATTTTTAAATATCTGTTTCTTAAGCAGTAGGGGAGTTCAGATATCAGCTTTTAAGTTGTCATAAGCTTGAAGACTGGGCCTTCCTAAATGTGAAGTAAAAAAGGGAGAGCATGCAACTGCTCAGGATAAAGGCTTAATTCAAGCTGGAATTTTTAGTATACCAAGAGCGCTGGCCCATTTACAGTAGTTTTGGATGAATACAAACATACTGTGAAAGGCTTTGCACAAAACCACTAAATGATACCACACTTAAATGAACTAATATGCTTTACAGATAATTATATTTTTATTTTACTGCTTTTACCGTGGTGTTCTTGCTAATTGCTTAAAAGTACATACCTGACTGTCATCAAGTTCACCATAATAGAGTACATCAGAAGTTAGTGAGCTGGTGGGCTGATGTGGGCTGGCAGCCTTTAGCATGCAGTCTCTCTTCTCTCTTTGCCAGTTGCAGTATGGACACTTTCTTATTTTTTATTTTTTAAGCTGGGTCTTGATATCAAGTGTACATGTATTTCTGATCTGTTTCCAGTGTCAGATGTTGGCACTGGATGTAGGTGTGTGTACAACGGACTGTGAAAGTACTGCGAAATCCTGTCCAGGACTACATAACCTGTCCACAGTAATCCAAATAATTAGAGACTCTTCGGAAAGAGGTCAAAACAAAGAACAAAATTAAACACATATACTTATTACCAGAACTGTAAAATTCCAAAAAATGTGTTAGGTAGAAGTTTAAAAAAAAAAAAAAAATGCTGGGAGACTGCAGCAACTTAGGTAGGAAGGTTACCTTAAGCCATGCTGAATCTCTTAAACATGTGTTTTAAATCTTCTTTTAAAGACTTTACTTTTAAGATTTTGAAGATGCTGAATTCTTTTAAGTCAGCCCAAGTATTGTTAATGTTGACATCTGAAACACTCTGGAATACAGTGGTAATATCATTTGCTATTTTGTTTTTTCTCCATTACAAAAAGTTGCACTTTTAACCTGTTTTAATTTCTGTTAGTTTATCTCTATTTTGTCATAGGAGTTGGAGGGGGAAGAGGAGGGAGAAGAAGAGGAAGATGCAGAGAGTGATCCTAAGGTAAGGATTTTTGTGTGCTTAGTCGTAACACAGACTATAATCATGAGCATTGTAACGAAGGCTATGGTAGTTTGTGAAAAAATTAATACATCACTAAAAAGCAAGACCTACCCTTAGCTTCTGACGGCAGTGTTTTAATCTTCTTCAGCATTCAAATTGCTCTTAAAAGTTAATGTTTCCATAAATTGAAAAAATGTAGGTTTTGCCTTCCAACCTGCACCAAGGAAAAGATAAATTCTGAACTGTGTGCCTTTACTTCTTAATGTTATCTCTGTATAACAACCATATATATTTTTCCTTTAGAAAGGTCTTATTTCAAATATTCTTGCGGCTGGACTTCAACTTAGAGTTAGTCTGACAAGTCTCAACTAGCTTGTTTATTTTCTTTTTCTTAAAATTGTTCTTTATTGGTTGTCCTGGTGGCTGCAGGTTAGGTTCCACATGTCTGTACTCAGCTAGAAATCAAAAAAAGTTAGTCCCCAACTTTGAATTTTAAACTTTGAGACCTGGTTAAAAATGCAGCCTTAAGGGTTAGTGCTGCTTCTGATAGGTATTTTTCAGTCTTTCAGTCATGGTAAAGTTAATGCTTCCTTTTAATGAAGCTGGGACAGTGATGACAGACTTGTGTTCATTTAGTTCTTAAAACATCAGCTTTTAATTTTTTATAAAGGCACAGATGAAGAAGTGAAAGCATGTAAAACTGCTTGATCTTTGGATGAAAGTCTTAACAGCAGCTTAACATGTCACTCTTGTGAGGCAATTTTATATACATCATCATATCACTAGTAAATGCTTTTTTTCACCATATCAAGAATTGAGCTTTTTTTTCTTTAATGAGAAATACTGTGTACTAAAGGAAGTCTGTCTTGTGGAAAGATTGATCAAACAGGTTTACAGTGTCAGAAACAAGTATTCTGACTCTGTTTTGTGGGATAAAAATGTAGTGGTGTACCTGTAATGGGAAAAAGTGGGACAGCTGAGAAAATGTTAGTTCTGAGTCAAAGTGTATTTGTGCTAAGTGTCAAATATCCTTTTACAGGATTTGGTATTCTGTAGGGAAAAAAAAAAGCTTAAGGTATCTCGGAAGGTTGTAGTTGTTGCCTCCTGTATTATTTTGTACATTTCACTTTTCATTCATGCTGACAGTTCCTTTCAATTTTTTCCCATTTAGGTATAATTTAAGTCTGTTTATCATTCATACATTTCTAGGTAAGGTGGAATTCCATTCATACCTAACTTCCAAGAGTCCCATTTGTTGCCATGCAATGTGGTGGTTTTTTTCTCCTAGGGTTTTCTGTTTTGGTTTTTTTTGTTTGTTTGTTTTCTTGTATGGGGAAAAGAAATGGGGGAATGGTGATGTCAGAGTACAGGTTTTATTAGTGAAAAATAGAAAGAAATGTGTATAGAGATGAATGCCTTTAAATCTTATAATTAAATTAGATTTTTCAGAATGACCTCTCTGCATTCCTGGCATAAATTCTGCTTTGCCTTTGTAGCAGTCAAACTGTATTTTGTATACACTTGATGCATACTGAGATTTGTCAGTCTTTATTTTTCCCTTGTTTCTGATTTGATGTCGTCTCTACGGTTTCTAGCGTACTTGCAGATTATTTCTTAAATATCTCCTCTGCTCTTCTTGAGAACTCTTGCAAGTCATCAGTTTACTTAGTATGTCTTTCCCAATATTGTTCTTGTTTATGCTGCCTGACAAAGGCAGTCATTTGCTCTTAGAGGCCGCCTCTTGAGCTCTCATGATTCTGAACATATTTAAAAGAAGAAAAAAGTTCCTTCTATTGTATAGTCATCTTCCACCTTTCGTTCCCATGTCTCATGGAGAACAATGCCTGCAACAGGCTCTGTACTTTTTCCCCTTGTATTTTAGGCTTGTATCTCCCCCCCCCCCCCCCCGCCCCACCTTTGGTTACTTAGGAGGAGCTGTAGTCTTCCCAACTCGTTCCCTCTCTGCATAGATAATGCACTTCTTTGCCTTTGTTAAACTCAAAATTGAGCTGCGTTTTAGTGTTTTTTCTATTTTATTTCCAATCTGATATGGTTTGAGAAGCCAGCCGCGCTGCCTCAACATACTTGCACTGTTCATTCACCTGCAGTAGTAGAACATCCATTTCTCGCAACAGCTTATATGTCATCCAGCTGTAATCTGTTACACAACTGTCTTCCTTACTTGCAATTAACGATTGTCAGCCACTGGCTTCAGTTTTTCAGGTCAACTTTGACTTCTGTTTTTTGTCTTTTAAGACTCATACCCCTGATCCAGTTTTCCACTCCTGTCTATCCCGTTTTCTGGTCCAGTTTCTCCCTGCCCCTTGCCCATCTTTGCCTTTCAGTTCCCCCTCTACTTTTCTTGTATCTAGAATAGTTTTCCTTTTCACAGAAAATAATTGTTCTTTTGGTCTGTCTTTCTTTCAAATCCAACTTCTATTCAGTCACTTCCACATTACGTCTTCCTTTATTGTCATAATACATTTGCTATATAAATGTCAATGCTTCCTGCTTTAACTTTTCCTCCTTCCTTCCTCTCACTTCTGTCAGTTGTAAGTACATCTGAGTTGCAGTTAGAATCAGGTCATTATCATCTCTTGCACAAAGCACTTAAGCTATTTATAAATAAGTTGTGGCTTTGGAAGACTAAGCAGATGATTGGAAGTTGCTAAGAAAACAGATAAAGTAGCTTGTTTCCTTTAGTATGTTTTTTTTAATGTGCTTGCATGCCTTGTTTCTTCAGCTGCCTTTATTTCACCTTACTAACACTAAGCTTGAATTAGAGTAGTAGCTGACAAGGTAATATAGAATGATGCTTTGAATTATGAACTAAAGGTGCTGTGGGGAGAGACTGCATGTGCTTCCAGGTGCTTAGTCTACCTTTCAAGTAACAGTGGCAGAAGGTCCTGTTAGCGGCAAGTTCATTTTCAGAACCTTTGAAGTGTTCTGTCCAGTTATGGAGGAGGCAGTTCAGACCACCTGCTTGCTTAGCTCCAATTAGTTCTGAGTTTACTTCCCATGTTTATATTTTATATCCTTGATGATATGATGATCAAAGATAAGATTTAGCTTTAGGACCCCTAACTGGACTGTTCCATGGTAGGACATCTGAAATACTGAAAGGTTTTCTTCCCTCTCTGCTGTAGAGGACATCAGCTTTAGTGCCTACTGCCTGCATTGGTCCCACTGTTGGCAGCAAAGTCTCTTTGGGAGTCAGATGAGATCTTGATGGGCTGCCTGTGCCTGCACAGCTGCTTTAGTGGATGGGTAGCTTCCCAAAAAGTAATTTGTAAAAGTAAGGAGGTAAAGGCTCAGTTGCTCCTTAAATCATGTAGGAATGTGTCCTGCCTAATCTGTTTAAACATTAAAGATAACTAGAGATTCGGTGTCTCTTTCAGCATAACTTTATGTGAAAAAGATCTGGTTTGAAAGGATAAATTTCTAAGATAAATGGTATGGATACTTTGGACTTACGCCTCCATCCCCTAGGACACCAGATTGGGTGGACAGAAGCAGTGGGCTATGTGTATGAAAGTAATGAAAGAAATACTACTTCAGACCTGCTTTTCTTCACTTTAGCCCTATGATCCTGCAAATTTTAGATTAAATTTCCTCTTCAAATTTGGTGCATGTCCTCTATGTCCATAAGCAGCTGATGCAGTTTAGCTGATGCAATTGCTGATGCCTGAGCAAGTGGTCTGTACGTAACCTAAGTAGCTCAAATTCCTTGCACTGTTCTCCTGGGTAATGCCGGAAGAAAAATGTTCATGTCCATTGTAGCAAGAGTTTTGGTGGGTTTTTTGTGTGTGTGTGGTTTTTTTTTTTTTATTCTGAGCAAGTGATGTGATAAATAAGAGGCAGTGGCAAAAAGGCTTTATATTGATGCTTGTTAGCAAAAGAGGAAAAAATAGGTGGGAGTCTCACTTATTTAGCTTGTATATCTCCATTGGAACAGTGTCTGAAACTGGAATCAAAGGCCCAGAGTAGTTTAAACTCCTTGTACAAAATAAGTAAATATTATTAAATACTTTAAAGACATAAAAATAAACTTATATGAAAAGTTGTAGAACTTTAAGTCATTGCTCATGACTTCTGTAGGTAATCTCTTTATGTCAGAAAAAATTCTTACTTGTCTCTGTAGTGCTGGTAGTGAACTTTGTGTTTGCTGCTAAATGTATTTTAAAATAAGGTGCCGTTCCTCCTTATCTTTGCCGTTAAAGTCTCTGTCTTTATGGCCTGGCTGATGATGCACTTCACCATTTCTAAGATATGTTCTGAAGTTATTTTAGGGAAATACAGCATGAATGGAAATCTTGCTAGAATGGGGAGATAAATAGTGCAGAGTCTAAGACCAATAAATGGATTGGTAGGGGTTGGCTGACCAAATCTCACCAACCATCTGGACGTCACAGGAAGAGCAGGCTCAAATTTAATAGCCTTGCGTGAGGGAGTATGGAGGTAGCGTCTCGATCACACAGATTGGGGTCTGGTCCCTGATCTTACAGGAGCCGTTAGAGGCCAAAGATAAATTTGAACATGCATGTGCCTGATGGGGCAGCTGTAACTTGAAGAACGTTATGGTCATCTACTTCTGCTCTTGTCATCTTGGGCTTAGACTGAGATGCTTCTACGTGAGGCTGACAGGCAACTGAAGACACTATGGAGCTCACGTGCTGTCTTGCTCAGCAAGAGCAGTGCTGTGCTGTTGAAATGGTGGAAGAGAGAGTATTATGTCGGAATCTGGATCTGAGATACTGCCTTGTTACTTAGGACCTGCATAAACACTTTATATATATATATATGGTCAAGATAGATATGCCCTCAATTGTAAGCTAAAAATAGCATAAACTAGCAGTATTTCTCTCAAAATTCTCCAATAACTGACTCATATCCGAGAACTCCTTAAACTGTATTTTTTTTTTGTCTGAGAGTAGTAATGAACGCTGAAAGGCCTTTAAGAAGGAATGCTGTAATCTCTGTGACTCAGTTTTTTACAGGATAAAGACTTATATGCAATAATGATTTAAGTGTTTACAGAAATACAGAAGTATAAAGAGAAGACACTGAAGTTTATTAGAAAATACAACAAGGGTTTTGGTTGATCATTAAAATTTGGCTGAAATGGTTGCAATGGTCAGCCTAAGTGTGTCTGATATAAATATAACAGGTGAATAGGAAGGAAGGAGGGAGATGGAAAGATTTTTAAAGTACTTTCTAAATAATCCAGTGTGTTTTACTGGATTGTGGCTCTTTCCCAGAATGCATGGGGTAGGGGAAGTGATGCTGTGCGCTACTCTGTGGCCATGTTCAAATACAAAGCAGTTATAAGAAAAATTGATACTTTTGGAAAGATTTTTTGATAAAAATGTTGCTGGTTTTTGCCTGCATCTGAATGAAAAGGAATAGCATGCAATATATTAGTAGGGCAGTCAGAGGGTTTGTTTTTTGAGAGAGAGAATGCTATTTTTGTGTTCTGTGTAAACATATCCATCTCTTAAAGAGGGCATTCATGCTGTATTTAGTCCCAGATCAGTGAAAATGAATTCATATCAGTGGTATTGGGAGTCCCAAGCAGATGAGAGTGCAAAGATGAAGTCAGCCAGATTTACTGGGAGAGGAAAACCACGAGGAGGTCCGAAAGGTCTTTGGCATATCTGTGCAGAAGAGACTTTAATCTAGACTTCCAGTAGGAATGATAGTGACCACTGTAACCCTAAAGCATTTTAGGAGAGGAAGAGAAAAACAGTCTGGGTTTAGTGCAGATTATCAAGGGCAAGATTTATGATAAGGAATCTTAGTTGCACCTGTTCTTCCTCACCACAGGCAAAATGCTTGAGTTGTCTGAGCTTGGGGTCACTTGCTGTATAAGGAACTCTTGCATGTTTGCTTCTTTTACAACATCTTCTTTAGGATAGTTACTAACAAACATTTTATTTTGCAGTCAGTGACATTCAAAGTGTCATGTTTTATACCTGTATTTTCTTTACTAGAATTCAGCAGGTTTCTGACTGCTATTTTTTTATAATAAACTATATTAAGAATGGTAAAGGGAGAAGCAGACAGGGTAATAAATTCTCATGCTTTCTAACAATCCTGTTTTACAACAAAAAAAAACCCAAGAAGTGCAGTGTAAAACCTGAAGTTCTTAATTGTTTGAGTACTTGTTCTCCTTCCCAAATACACTTCCTCTTGCCAAAGGGGAAGTTGTTTTACTACTTAATGAAGGTGTTTCTACTTTTACATGTTCAGATTAACATGGGGACTTCTTGCCCTATGTGAAACTGTTGAATAGTTACCTGCTGGTGATGCAGAACCTAGAAGAAATCAACACATTAATTACATTTTTATCACCTTAGCAGAAAGGGCAATGCTTCTAAGAAAAAACTCAGACGTGCTGCAGAATAAGCAGCCTGCCTTCCTCCCTCCTCGGGCTCAGTGAGGAGGTGGCAGTTTACTGTTAAACTGTTTTAATAGGAACTGAAAGTCAAATTGAGCCTCTGGTTGGGGGGAGTAGAAGGTGGTTTGCTTTCATGTTTGTTTGAGCCTTGGCCTACTGGACGGAGTGTAAAGAATGCAAATGTAGATTAGAAATAGTATGGAGTACCAAGCAGTTGTGGGTGGGGGGGACCCCAATAAATATGGTGACTGCTGTTCAAAATTTTATCATCTAGCTTGAATTTATATGCAGCTTTTTTGTACATGTTAATGATACCTCTAGCTAATTCAGACTGCATAGCCAATGTCTTTTATTCATTTAAGTATTTTCTTGTATGCCGTTTTGATTTTTAACCATATTTTTTTCTTTTTCCCTTTATACAGAAAGATTTCAGCCAACCTGCTGAATGCAAACAACAGTAATAAGGAAATACCACTTGGAAGTGATATTTGAACAACTTGTAACAAATATTTGGATACCTGGCCTGCAGTTCAGGATATTCCATCGCTGCAGCACAATCTTATTAACAATGCTTAAAATTAATTTGTTTTAAAATGCATGATTTTCACTAACTTTTCTTTATTGCTTAACATGTACAGTGGCAACTTCAATGCATCTGGGAAATATGAGGTTTAAATAAAGCACACTCTACAGCCGTTGGTACACTGTAGCTAAGTATGTCAGTAGGCCTTTAGAGCCTTTTGCCCTATGCATAGGGGAATAGTCCAGACTACCAAGTGAGGATTATCCATTTTCTTGTTAAACATTGAAAATTGTGGAATAGCAATGTGCTGAGAAGCTAAAGTAAATGGATTACATGTATGGTAGCTGAAACAGATAGAGCAATATGACTTTTTTGCTAGTTCCCTCCCCCCTTTTTTTAATGTTTCTTGCAACCTACAAATTGAACTAGTGCTTGAGCAGCTTTAAATGTCATATTTATTATCTCAGTAAAACCAATTGAATTGAAGTAATTTTACTTCATGGAAGGGGGTGTCATATTTGAGACTTAGTTGTTCATCTTACTATTTATTTATTCATGTTTGTAAGTACTTTGACAGAATTAGTGCTTTTTAATAGTTTTTAATATACTTGAAAAATCTTCCTCTTTTGCATACAATATGGGTACTTGTAAAACAAATAATTTGAATTGGTCTCAATGTAGTAATCTAGACAGAAGAAACAAACTTGCATCAAAATGACAGCTCTTCTGGATGAAGATCAAAATGCAAAGGCCAAACTGTTGCTGTTAATGGAAGTGGGTTGCAGCCAAAGAACCAGGAAGTTTCCAATAGTCTTACTGCTTAGTGTCCAGCATGGAAGGACTTTTCACTCTGAACGCAGAAATTTATCAAAATTCAATTCAATAAACCTGAAGTTTTGGTGTCTTACTTGCAACACTGAAATTACTCCATTCCACAATTTGTTTTATTTAAAGCTCTGAAGTCTTCAAAACTACCTTTTGTTGTTGTGTGGCACTTCAGGTACACGTTTCTAGTTTCAACATCCATTGCCAACCTCTGGCAGCAGTTGAATAGCAGCTGTATCAACACTGTGACCAGGCATGTAGAGTGCTCCAGCCTTACCTGACACATTTGTAACTTAATACGGTGTTTTCAATTTGTACAGAATAGATAGAATATTCTATTAAAGTTGTGAAACATGATCATCGCTCCTGTCTGGTCCATAATGCTTCCTAGCTTAAATGAGTATCCCTTTGACTTTTGGTAGTGAACAGTGGAGTGTTTAAGGCTGTACAGCTCTTGTCTGAACATCCTGATACTTTCTTTTGTGGTCAAAAGCCAAAGAAAAGGAGCCCTTGTAAAAACTGCATTACGGAGTTCTTTGGCGTAAATCAGAACAAACTTGCTTAATTTGCAACTTAACAGTTTCCTTAATTTCTACCTCTCTGGAATGTTTTATAGGTATTGGGGTTTGGGGGGGGGGGGGCGGGCAACGTCATTATCAAAGATGCTGCACGATCTGTGCAATTTGGGAGGTGCTGGGGGCCATAAAGTGGTTTATAGAATTGCCTTAAGTTGGAAGGGACCTTGCGACATGCGGAGGTATCCCTATGTCAATACCTTGGAGTCAGAAAATGCTGAGGTGACACAGTGTTAAGGCAGGAGTGAAGGAAGAGAGGAAGGCAGGGATGGGTTCTAGGCTTTTATTTAAAAAAAAATAAATGAAAAAAATATCTGGAACCAGTCAAGTAACCTGCTACAGCAGGCGCAGAGAACAGCGTAAAGGCATGTCTGACAAGGGCAGGAGCATGAATGGAGTTTGCACACATGCAAACTGGCTAATAACAGTGCCAGTGATGTTAGGCACATCAAGTAGAGGTATTTGACCAGCTTTTTTTTCTTTTTATATCAAAAGAAATTGAATGATAGTTTCCCCTATCCTAAAGAAGTGCTTTCCACTACATGGTTAAAGAGGAGCGCTGCAACCTGGAGATAAACATCTGCAAATTAGCGCTCTGAAGTAATTTATGTGCATGAATCCCAAAAGGCTAACTTTAATTTTGAGAAAACGGGAAATTCCAGAACACGCAGAGCAAATGCGCCAGCATTCAAGGAGCGCAAATGAGGTGGGTGGGTAACCAAGCTGCCTAGCGAGATGTTTGTCCTCGGGAGAGTGATGGGAAAGCCGAGCTGGGCTTCGTTAAAGCGGAGTTAACGCCAGTCGACTCAGCCTAACAGAAAACAGGTCTTGTCGAAGCCCAGCCGTGCGCTTGCCATTACAGATCTAGCTGATAATGGCAAAGAAGAGCATTTCGTAGACTTCTCTGTTTTCGGGTGGTTATTTGTAGGCTTTGTCTACGGGGACAGTAACTAACAGGTAGTTGAACAGCTGGGCTCATTCCTTCAGCAGACAAGAGTACGAAGGACTGATGTGTTGGTTGTCGGAATGTCGCAGCTGGAGGCACCCAGGCTGGATGGTAAATACAGGCTGAGCGGGTGTGCAAAAATGAGGCCAGAGTGAATAACTGATGGAAAATAAAATAAAACAGTATCCGTATGTGTTTTCTGAAGAGTGTGCCTTAAGAAATACAGATTGGGGGCCCTATGCAAAACTAAGGCGGGAAGTTCGAAAAATGGTGAGGTGATCCAAAAAAAGTGAGTCTACACGCGTACATGCCTGATGATCGTCACGGCAACCTGATAAAAGAAACTGCGAAGTTCAGTCTGTGGGAACACGCTCTTTTGATGCAGTCTTCGTGGCGGTAGCTTCTTATTTGAAGAAAAAAAAAAAAAGGCTCCATTTCTGGGTCTGAAAGTTGAAGCAGCTGGAAGCACTTCAAGCGAGGTTAATTTGGCGTGTCACCTACTCGGGCTGCAGCGTGATTAATAGCTTCTCAGCACCTCGGTTGTCTAGGAAGAAAGCCTCGGAGGTACTACCCCGCTGCCCCATCTGATACAGAAACAAGTGGCAAATACTCTGCTTCCAGCTGAAAATCGGGGACGGGTTGTGGTTTCTCAGGAGCCTTTTGCACAGCGTTACGGTACCTTTATGGGAGCTTGATATTTGGGATAACCGAGAGCTGTAGGCTTTCAGGTCAATTTCAGTAAGTCCGGTTATCTGGGGTTTGCCATCTGGTTAGGATTTGTGGTGGCTGGAAAAATTAAAATGCTCTCTGCGCATTTCCACTCTCCTTATTAAACAGGCTTTTCCTGTTTTAAAAGAAAGGAGACTCGTAATAAATTCATCCTCGGTTAAATGCTGCCTTGCCGGCAGTTCCTCAAGCAAATGAGGTCTTGCCGAGGAAGCCAGCTCAGCACAGCGCAGTCCAGAGGAGAGGAGGAGGAGGAGGAGGTGGAGGAGGAGGAGGAGGAGGGCAGAAGAAGAGGTCAGACTAGTTGCGGCACGAGGAAATGCCTCACTCCTTGTGAGCCGGGCGATTCGGGAGGCGAGTTTCACATGTGAGGCATGCCCCGGCTGCCTGACGTGACACTGAGGGAGCACATAACCTTGTGAACTTGCGCTTGAAATTTGTACCATCTTCTGAAGCACCTTGGCTTGAGCCCTTTTGGAGACAATTAATTACAGCTCAGCCAGAAAACGGAAGAAACACCCTTAAGCCTGTAAGCACAAGCAGGGGATCATGCAGCCGGGTGGGAGACTTGCTTCTCCTGCCGCTGGAGCAAGTGTTATTTTCCCCCAAAGCCTTGTGATCTCTAAATTTCACCTGGTCCTGTGGTTTTTTATGTCCACCAGCATGTGGCTTGTGGAAAAACATGACATTTACTTTGGGTTCCTGCAGCTCACCGCTCGATAGCCTGTTGTAAATGGCAATGTATATTTAAAAAAAAAAAGTGCTGCACCCATGCTTCTTTATCCTCTGCCTCTTCCCATGGATAAATATCTGTATTATTTCCCAAATAAAGTCTGGGAGGCACTGATTTTGTGTCCATACAGTATCCGTTCAGGCCTCCTCCCCTGAAGCTGAAGTCCTCACATTTTTCACCTTTGTTGCCCATGCTTTGTGCTATAACCAGTGTGCAACCAGCTCTGTCGCCATAGCCGTGACCTGCGCATGGAAGAACCTTCCTCTGCCTTTCCCAAGCAGTTTCTAGTCATCACTCTAATAGCAGGCAGAGCTATTTTTTTCCGTATGCTCATATTGCCGCCCTAAATACCTCTAGCCTCTCGCAGGCCAGGGCCGGGAAGCCTGAACAATTAACGCCATAAGTCACTCCACTTCGACAAGCATCCAAACCCACTCCCCCCCTTAAAAAAAAAATTAAAAAAAATAAAAACCCAAGTCTGTGTGCTGTTAATCATGTGAAGGAAGGCTGAGCTGTTTGCCGAGTGCCAACTTTTGTTTCCAGACCGGCTTTTTCCTCTCTGCTGCTTCACCTCGCCATTACACAAGCAGAAACGCACGCTCCACCCAGCAGCGCTCGTCTCTTGCACAAGCCGCCTTACCCGCCGGTTTTTACCGTGGGAATCCGGACACCTTGTGGGGATGCCAAACCAGGTGAATACAACCCGGCAAGCGGGCGCTCCAATCGCCGGGGCAGCTCTGCGCAGCCTCCCGGCTGGTGCGAGCCTTTCTGGTAACAGTCCCACGCTGCAAAAAAAATACCCTCCCAGCGCATTTTCCTTTCCCAAAGGAGCCGTCGTCAGCGACGCAGTGGCCTGTCGCTGACGCGCCCCTGCCTCGCTGCTTGCCCCCAGCATCTACAAGTCAAATGTGACCCATACCGGACCCACCCCAGCTTAAGAAAAGGGCTGAAGAGAAGGGAAACGGTAGGAAAAGGGATTTACTCATGATGCAATGTGACCCATAGGGAGAAAAAAAAATTAAAGAAAAAGAAAAAAAAATATATAAAAAAAATAATTTGCCCCTCTGCTCAGGGCAGAAACCAAACAGCAGAGGATATGCTGGAAAAGAAGGCCCCTTGGTCTGTCACCGCTGCAAATCTTTGCGCCATGCAAATATTCCTTGTGAGCTATTAAACTGATCTTTTCGCAAAGGAAATTCACTCCTGGCGGTTCTTGAGTCCACTTCATCCACATTTTAGGGGTAAAGGAAGAACTTGTCTCGGTGTTTTAGCATTAATGTTTAATTGACCAAGAGTGGTAAGGTCACACTTAGGAAAAAAAGAACAACAAACCCTTCCTTTTTTTGTATTATTTTTTATTTCACCCAATTATCTAGTCTTCCTTCTTCCTTTTCATGCTCATGACTTAAGGCACATTTCAAACTCTTTGATTTGCCTGGACAGAAAGAGCACGAGGAGGGTTGGGTACAAAATTAGTATCGGAGGCACTACCAAAGCAAACTCCTGAAGTCGGCGATGGGATATAACTTGTTAGGGGAGTTAAAGCACTTGCCGTAAAGGTCACGTAGAGCTCCTGCACGCAAGTGAATAGTTCAAGGCGTTTTGATGCAGAGAAAACCAATTAAGATATAACTGCTGCTGACATTCCCCTAAGCCGTTTCATCTCTTACCGCTTCAAAAAAGTAGGGAAAAACAAATTATGTACTTTCAATCTGAGATTTATATAGGATGAATTGTTGCTTAGCCTATGAAAAGATCAAAAAGGAGATCTTTGAAGGCAGATCGCCTACAAAGAACGCTGGACTGTTATTATACCCAAAAAAAAAAAAAAAAGAGGTTAATAAGCACGGTTCAGGTCAAAACGCAGGCAAGTGCGGTGTGTGCAACAAAGCGTTCGCAAGGGCTGCTTGCTCAGGTGTTTCAAAGCCGGACAGCAAGAGGGTAAATCCCTGAGCCGGCACCTCGAGCAGCAACGCTGCGCGTGTATTCAGCTCTGCGCTCGTAGACTTGGTAGAGCTTCTTTGGCTGGAAACTCCTGCAGTCACGGAGATGGCGTGGCTCGCGTCAGGATCTCCTGGCCAAGGAGAAGACGGGATGGAGCCCTCCTCCTGCCACCCCCAGCTTCACCTTGTGCCTTCTGTGAACCAGGATTTTTGGTCCCTTTCGCCCAGTGAGGCTGAAGAGGCTGAAAATACCCTGTTCTGTTTGGGACTGAACCCCCTGTGAACTCATTTTTCTCGTGCCTATGGACAGCAAACGAGGCGCCCTCCGAACCGGCACCTCGCAGGGTGAGGTCAGTGCAGTTCCCAAAACCAAGCAGGGGTGGGGACCGCTCCTGCGAGCACTCCTGGCCCCGGTGAAGAACTGCTGCCAGCTTTGAAGCATCCCTGAGAGATGGAGACCGAAAGGCAGAGCTGCAGTAGCCATCCCAGCTCCAGTCCGGCGAGATCCCAGCGCAGGGCGTTCCTCTGCCAGGCATGGGGAGCGCTGCCCCCAGGTCTCGTTCTCCATCCCTCATCCCCTTGAGCATCCCTCCCCTGCAATTCGCCCTGTCTGCAGGCACAGGGCAGGAGGAGGAGGAGGAAGAGGACGAGGAGGAGGAGGAGGCAGCGTGGCCTCCCTTTCCCACCGCAGCGTGCGGCGGCCTCTCCCAGCACCCGGCCCAACCAGTACGCGGGGTTTGCTGGGCACGAGGAACCCGCCAGCGCCGTTTCACCCGGGCTCCGATTTCAAAGCCAGCCCTGATGAAGACGTTGGGTGAAGGCAAAGCAAACAGACACCGTAATTGCGGTGTGCTCTTTCTCATCTCCGCGGCAAGTTGCAAAATGTGCCGCCTCCTCCCTTGTCAGCCGGGCTTTAATTGGCTTTAATGAAGAGGCAATTACGTGATTTCAATTTTTAATTAAAGGGGGTGGCGGTGCAGGGGAGGGGGGGACCGGCCCCCTTTGAGCATGTCGGTGGTACCATGGGAGATCTCTGGGCACGGTGTGCAGCAGGGGCTGGGGGGGGTCCCCCATCCTCCCCCTGGGCTGGGAGGGTTCGTGGGGGGCTCTGGGGCGACTGGTGGGGGCAGATAGAAGCTGGCTGCCTCCCGGCCATGCTGCCGGCACTCTCGGATCCTGCCCCGGCACCCCCAGGCAAAGCTGCAATCGGCTTTTTTGGTGTCAGAGCCAGCACATCAAAGGGACAGCGAACAGCTTAAAAAAACCCCAAGCCCCAAAACCCTCCGAAGCCAAACCAAGCCCTCCCCACACACTGCACCAGCCAGAAATGCCTCCTGGATAAAATACTGGGTGGTTGTTGGCAGGGGAAGGAGCTGCTGGGACGGGATGGGTGTCTGAAAGCAGCAGCAGGGCCACAATTAGGAGCTCAAAAAGTAATTATTTTATTTATTTTATTTTAGCCAAGCAGTAGGCAGCTGTACCCTGACAGCGACACCTTCCCTGTGACCCCGCAGAGAGAGCACCAGGGTGGGACTGACCCACCCAGCCCCCGTGTGCACCTTTCCTGTAGGCACCGCTTTGTCCGTCTGTCCTAATGTGTGACCAGGGAGGGAAAAAAGGAGGCATGTGGTAGAAATCTCCCTTGGGAAACAGTGATAATTGCAGGGACCCAACTGCCGGCTTAGTCCCACGGTGTCTCTGCCTTTTATTGCTCTCTCTGGCAGCCGGGAGGCCAGAGCTTTGGCCCTGACTTGGTCCCATGCACTGGGATGTCCTTCCTCCCCGTGTTTCAATGAGACGTAATCGCTTTACGACTTCGTCCTGCCAGAGATAAAAGAAATAATTAAGAAAAAAAGCCGGCAGCTTTGTGGCTGCACCGTGCCCTCGGTGTTTCCTCCACCCCGGCCGGCACTGCTGGCCTTGCCCTCCATGGCAGCGGCTGGCAGGGGCAAGTGGCCCCAGGACCACCGGGCTGTTGGCTGTGGGCAACCTGGCTGGGTGGCCAACGCCTCGCCGCCCCGCAGGGCACTGGCCTCGGGCAGGCAGGGAAGCCGGGGCTGCTGCCCAGCTGGTGCCGCTGATGGGAGCGTGGGTCCAGTGAGGGGAAAGGAGAAAAAAAAAAAAGGGGGGGGGGAAGGGAAAGGAGTCAAGGTCCAAGGTCTTTCTGTGCAATGATTGATTCACCTGCTCGGCAAATATAGCTGGGGCTGGATGGCAGGCTGGCGTGGGCGGGCTGAGTCACCCCGCTGCTGCCGGCCGCCCCAGCCCCAGCCCCGCGCCAGATGGAAGAACAAGGTCGCCTTTAACCAAAGAGAAGTGAAACCTGCTTTTTATGAACGCCCGGATGGGAGTAACGTGCAAGAGCTGGGCTGGGTCCAGCAGTCAGTGCCAAGCCAGCAGCCTCCTCCCTTTGAAGGTTGGGGTTGAGATCCCGCTCCAGGCTCCCCGCCAGCCCCCCACCGACACGAACCTCCCCCTGCCTTCCCGCTCCCCCTGCCCCGGCGTCCCAGGTGATCCACAAGAGCTTGCCGGCCTCCACACCCGCAGCAATCATCCATCCCAGCCTGGCTTTGCGGAGGGGACTTTTTCGCAGTGACCCACAACCTGTTGATCTCCCAGGAAAATGCAGTCCTGCTCCCGCAGGGATGGATGGCTGCATCCCCACCCCAGTTCCCAGCTTTCTCACGAGGCTAAGGCCTTTTTCAGGATGATTTGCAGCAACCGCTTGTGGGGAATGAAAATAAAATCGCCCTCCTGCATTTTAGGCTGGGGAGCAGGGTCCTGTGTGTCAGTGTCACTGAGCAGCCACCCTTCCCTCGGGGCTGCCCCATCCTCATCCTCATCCTCCTCATCTTCATCCGTGCATGGCCATCACCTGTGGCTAGTGTAGGCAAGGGGGTCCTGGGCTCCTGCCTTGGTACCTCGTGTGCACGGCACCCGCACATATGTAATGTGTGCGTGTGCGGAAATAAAAAGCCTTGCGTAGAAGACATGGCTGTAAGAAACCAGGGGGAAATATAAAATCTCCCCCCGCTGCCCATCATGGTGGCAGCGCGGGGCGGTGACTAACCAGGAGGGTGTTTCTCCTCTGTGGCAGCACAACACCCCACACCTCCGGTGGGGCTGTGGAGCTCCCAAGCATCCCATCCCTTGCTGGAAAAAAAGTCTCCAGCACCACTCAGATGCGTGTCCAGAGGTCCCCATTCCCAAACTGGGGGCAGCATGGGGACAAGCGGCCCCGCAGCACTAGGGCACCTGGAGATGCCTTTCAGGGACTGGGAAAGATGTGATGACTTTGCCCACTCAAGATCTTGGTCACCTGGCGATGGCGTGTGGCATGAATAAGAGAGGATTTTTATTTTTAATTAATAATCGTGCTGATGATCATTGCCACTCAGTTCTGAGCAGGGGTAAAGCTAACTGTCCCACGGCACTACTGTTACAGCCTTGCTTTATGCCGTGAGAGGAGCAGCAGAAGCAGCGAGTGAGGCACCGCAGGCGATAAGCAATTGAATGACCGTGGCTAAAGGGGATTTCTGGGGGCGGTGTGATTCTGCTCCTCCTGCCCCCCAGTCAACGCTTCAGAGCTTTCCCATGGAGGAGGCAACCGGCCCTTGACGCGCAAGTGAAGCAGGAGCAGCCGTGAGTCACCAAAGATAAAGGTCAACTCCTTCTCTTATCAGCCGCGGGAGAGGCCGGGCTGAGGGCTGGGCGTGCTGTAAAGAAATGTGCTCAGAGGGCAGCCGGAGCCAAAAATCCTGGGAGACCTCCACCCAGGGGACCAGCCCGGGGGATGCTGGGGGCAACCGCCTGGTTGTCTTCTTCCATTGCCCGTTTCCCAGCAGCGCCTGATGATGATGATGATGGTTTTTGGTGGTGCTGTGAGCAGAGTGGCGCCGACAGGGCAGTTAAATAAGCCGTGGGCGGTGAAGCACCCTCACAGCTCCCCACAGGGTGCCTGGCTGCTGTCGCACATTGCTGGAGTGGCCGCAGGTCAGTCTCGCCTGGAAGGAAAGGGAATAAGTGATCCTGGCAACAGCCGAGAAAACAGTGGCTGCTGCCGCATCCCTCCTCCTTGGCCGGAGCAGGAGAAGGAAGAAAGGAGATGGACTCACTGAAATCAAACATTTATCCTGCTCTCACATAGCTTTGCACTTCAGGATCTTTTAAGAAAAGCTGAGGATGGAGAGGTGTCTGTGTGAGCCCGAAGAGGCTTTTCGAAAGACCTTAGCAATGAAACCAGACTGGCAGTGTCCATGTCGGAAACTCCGGCCTCGTTTGCCACTATTTTGGCCAAATGTGTGATTTGCCCTTTCTGTTCATTGGTTTCTTTTTTGCGAAGCAGACACACTCACGGATGTACGTCTCCCCTCTGGGGCTGCCCTGCCCGTGGCCCCTCCGGCCGCTCACAGCCTGCCACAGCTTTTGCTGTAGCCCTGGATCCCATGGTTCTGGCCAAGGGTTTCCAATTACGGGAAATGTGTCCAGCTCCGTCACTTTGACTCCTGCTCCAGTAAGGCTGGAAGAAATGACTTAGTCATCCCGGATGCCTGCCAAAGCATTTAACTCGTTTTGCTCTGTTTGAAGGTTATTTCCCAGCTCCAAAGGGTAGCCAGACAGCAGGACTCAATACTTTAAGTATCCATTAGTTGAGGAAACAAGGCATTTAAAGCATTTTATCCCTGCTGCAGCAACCCCTTTGGTTACAGAACTTCCATAAAAGCTGGGGTGGTAAACACAAGTCAGTGCTACCTGTCTTTACTCACAGAAGGGACCCCTCTTCTAAAGGACGCCAGTAAATTGGGGTTAGTAGCTAAGCTTTTATGACATTTGGCCCAGCGAGCCCTCAGCAATTACACCAGAGTAAGGAGGTTTCAGTGTTTTAAGCTGTTACGCAGAATTAGGAGGGTTCCTGTGTTTTCAGCTCAATGAGAATAACTTTCCCCCCCACCGCTGCACCGGGCATCGGGCTGGAGCCCCACTGAGCTGATGGAGGGCATGCGAAGGGGAAAGCGTGGGCGCCAAGCTACTGAGGAAAACGCTGGGAAGGGGGGACAAAGCCACCCCCAGTAAAGCTATGGGATGCCCTTGGCCAAGCAATACATCTCTGGCTCCTCTCATCCCCTGTCTGTGCCGTGGCTGCTTCCCCCAGCTCATCGAGCAGCAACTTTAACCTGGGCACTGGCTGCTCTGGTTCCAGGGAAATTTATTTTTGGCTCGTCCCCTGGGAGGAGAGCCCGGCCAAGGTTACGTGCCAAGCACTCTCATTTCCTCCCTTTAACTGCCTCCCTGCTTTATCACAAACTTTCTCCCTTCATCTTTTTTTCCACTCGTAAAGGCTGCAGTCACTGCTGCCTCCAGCAGCACTGGCAAAGGCTGCCCCTGGGCCACCGGGCCACTGGACCACCAGACCACTGGGCCACCAGACCACTGGGCCACTGGCTCGTGCCCATTTCCAAAAGCGACGGCTTTTGGTCTCTGCACAAAACACACAGAGGTTTCTGCAAACCCATTTTTCCCTGCCACCGAACTCTTTCCACTCTTTAACAGAGTGGGAAAAAAGCGAGTCCTCAGCTTTTGGTGACTTAGGATTTCCCCTTCCCGCCTCCTGGTTCAGCCGAGCAGCTCGGGGACCATCAGGAGGAGAATAACGGCATCACTGATGCTCGCTGCTCGCCCCAGCCCTCAGCCCAGCCCGAGTTCCCGCGGGACACCTGGGCTTGGCCCCAGGACCCAGGGCTGGGACATGTCCTGAGCCACTGACTGCAAATATTTGCCGAGGTGGGGCCGGGTGTTCGAACATGAGACAGGCTGAGTAACCGGCAGGAAAAAAGAAAGTTTGGCTCTTACATCAGCAAATATTAACTTGGGTACTGCAGAGCAAGCGGGCTGCCGCTATCCCCCTGCCGTACGACCCAAAAGGCAAAGGACAGGCACAAATTGGGTGGCACCTGGAGTTTATACACACCACATTCTACAGCTCAGGGCTGTTGAACACACCCCATACCCTTTTAATTGGTAGTTGGAGTGGGGAAATAAATCAACGACAGGTTAGATTTGGGAGAGTCGCTCAAAACTGGAAAAATACACAATGCTGATTCCCCTCCTACTTTTTACCCCATAGTTTTAGGATTTTTCATAGAATCATAGAATGTGTTGGGTTGGAAGGGACCTTTAAAGGTCACCTAGTCCAACCCCCCTGCAGTGAGCAGGGACATCTTTGACTAGATCAGGTTGCTCAGAGGCTCATCAAGCCTGGCCTTGAATGTCTCCAGGGATGGGGCCTCCACCACCTCTCTGGGCAATGTCTCACCACCCTCATTGTAAAGAACTTCTTCCTAATATCTAATCTAAACCTACCCTGCTCTAGTTTAAAAACACTCCCCCTCGTCCTATCACTATTGTTTCTTTCCCATGGTTTTTGGATTTCATTGAAGCACTTGAAACTGAGGTAGGAAGAGTATTTTTGGTTTTTTAATCCATTTCCCTCCAGCCTTCCCCAGGCACTGCCAGCAAGGCAACGTGGCATCCTCAGCTCCTGCTGGCCATCCAGGTGGAGAGCTGGCCACAGGTTGCAGGTTTAGGGGGGAGCAGCAGGGTAACGGTAGTAGGTAAAGGTCATGGCAGCGGGAACATTGTTAAGGAGGCAGAAAGCCTTGGGAGAGGACAGACAGTGCCAAAACCTGCTTCCCTTTGCACCTACCACTTTGCAGTGTCCCAGCTTCAGACAGAAAATGTGGTGGCCGAAGGACAATGTGAAACACAACATCAGGGCTACCACCTGTCCTGCTGCGCGTGCCGGCTGCCCAGGAGGGAAAGGATGCTCTTCCTCCCCACAGACCAGCCCTGGCCACTGCTGGGAATGTTGCGCTGGAGGGTTTTGTTTGGTTTTGGCTCTCCAGGCCGCCTGGAGACAGGAAACATCCCAAATCTGGACAGTACCATGACTTCATTCTGGACCCCAGCTCCCTCGTTTGCTGATGTTGTGGTTAGGCGGTCCTGCGACGCCTGTCAATGTTTACTCTAAAAGTTTACACACTGTTAGTTCATCAAAAAAAAAATAACGTGGAAAGCAGGAAGCAGGGCCAGGAGGATGCGCCAAGCGGGAAGCTCAATGATCCGCCGTCGGGACAGCTGGGACAGGAGGCTGGGACATGCGCCACGCTGACGCCAGGCAGCGCAGCCCAGCGATGCGCTCGGAGGTGACGCAGGACATCCCACTCCTATGTGCTTGTCAGCGCTGGACCTGCCGGAGTCTCCACACACAGATAAAAATGGGAAAAAGATGGTTAAAAGCCACTTAACTGATCTCTGCAGATTTTGAAAGAGCAGGTTATCCGGAGCACTGACCTTAAATTTGGCATGTAGTGTCAACATATTACTATAAGGCCTGGCCCTTCATAATCTCTGGTAAATGTTATTGCTGTAGCACACCAGGGTAATAAAAGGTTGTCTGGTAGCAGACAGGCAACGTCAGGCTGAATGGCATGAGCTGTAATCACCGGAGACTTCAAATTGAAAGAGCACATCAACATCAGTCAGGACCGAGGTCTCACCCATTTGTTACTGCTGCTGCAAAATAAAGATATCCCAAATATTTAACCCAACAGATTTGGTTTGGAAGGGGGATGTCCCATCATTTTCAAATCTTGAGCTGCAGTCTAAACCATCTCCTGAGCTCACTAGACATGAAAAAATGTTGACAGCGTTCAAAGGGACCAGCAAATAACTGTGCTTGGCAAGATGCTGGTCTCTCCATGCTCTCAGCAGAAGGGGAAGGACTGACTCAGCACGGGTCCCACAGCAGCCATGCGATGGGGCGCTCTCCTCCCCGCTGACATAAGTCTCAAGGTATTTGTGGATCCCCCCGTGATGCTCAACAAGCTGCTTCATGAAGACAATCGTGAGAACAGGCTGTACCCAGGTCTGCCAGCGTTTAGACAGCAGTCCTGCACCAAACCCACCCAGGTGGGTCAATATCCTCTTTGCCCATGTGAGGATGCATCCGGGCACCT
This sequence comes from Chroicocephalus ridibundus, assembly GCF_963924245.1. NCBI lineage: Eukaryota > Metazoa > Chordata > Aves > Charadriiformes > Laridae > Chroicocephalus > Chroicocephalus ridibundus. The sequence continues at coordinate 17,545,670 of NC_086287.1, forward strand.
CCGAGCAGGGAACCAAGCTGTGCCCAGCTACACATGGGCCTTGCAGCAACTTTCCGCTTGTTGAAATTCTGCCATATGGGCTTGAAATTGGGCCAAGAGGCTCAAAGTTATGTATATAACATGGGCGACCACAGCAGGGAACTGAATGACCAACAGCTCAAGAGACCAGATAACACAAACCTCATTTTTCCCTTTTTTTTTTTTTTGTAACCAAACTAAGCACCTACACAGTGTCCAAGAGTGGGGAACACACGGTTGTACCCAGGCTGCTGGGGAGAAACAGAGCAAAACAGCACCCCCACCCCCAATTTTTAACCCCAATGTTGAATTTAAGTGCCTGAAGCCCTCCTAAGCAGGTTCGAGTTGTCACATACCCACCCTTATTTGGAGATCTCCTTCAGAGCACAACCAAGGACCGGCTTACTGGAAATGACATCTTTATTCCCCAGCCCCTCACGCCTGCTCCATGACTGTCTGCAGTGGTTTACAACAGATAATGGTAACACACTGAGTCAGTGGGATGAGACATTTCAAGTTGCTTAGGAAAAAAAGAGCCTTAGTCAGATAAATATTAGTAAATTGAGCAAGCGGGGCTACGTGATATTGCTGATTAATACATGGCTTGCGTACAGTACGAAAAAAATTCTCACCGATTGAGCAAAGATGCTTCCGCTGCTGCCCTTGTTTAAATTAACCCAAAAGCTGCTGTCCTTGTTTAAATTAACCCAAAAGCTCTAGCCTTGCTGCATTTCATTTGCTGTAATCATTAAACAACCTTGGTGGCCTTCATCTCTCTGGCCGAGACCTTCCCCAGTGAGCTGCCCCTAAGAGAAGAGCTTCTTCACCTCAACTTGGCCATCTCGGAGTGAAGTACCCGAGCTCCCTCTGTGCTCATGGAAAGACCTGGACACCCCCAAAGTGAGATTGAGCCCCCTCACAGGGTGTCTCCATCTCGGGCAGCTGCCCCTGATGGGCTCCACATGCCTCCAAGAGGTCCTGCCTGCGGAGGGACCGGCAACCACCACTTAACCAGTGGGGTTTGGGGAGAATCCAATGGCACCAGTTTGTCCCAGGACATTTCTGAAGGAAAATATTCTGAAAATAACAAGGAGAATAATAAAAACTTCCCAGAGATATTCTGTAATAGTCTAATTAAAAAAAAAAAAAGAAATACATTTTAAGGAGTATGAAAATGGGGAAAAATGGGGAAAAAAGTGAAAAGCATGGAAAAAAAGTGAAAAGCATGGAAAAACCCCACTCCTCCTCACAACCTTTCTGCAGTAGCAACCCACACCCTTTGATTACGGCTATTTAGGATATTTTTGAGTACAAGTTTCCTAGGAGACCTGGTGGTCACCATACTGAGCTCTAGCTAGACGTGCCTGAGGATACAGCTGCGCCCTAATATAAGCTTGGAGGGCAGCAATTTACAATGCAGGAGCGTATGTTCCTCTGTTACTGATCGACTTCAGCTGGCAGGGTTACAATGTCAGTCCTGTAAACCAGCTTTTTTCCCTACAGATGTCATGTTTAAATCATTATAATACAAGAAGTTGTACGGCCTTGAGTCTCCGCTTTCCTCTGCTGCCGAGGGGCCGGCATAACGCCGGGGTCCTTCTCCAGGGACAGACCCCTCGGAGAGGAGATGAACTGGGATGTCTCTGGGATTACAGAGCAACAACAGGAATAAAACCACAACGGCAGTGTGGATGCTGGTTACCCTGCAATGGCTGATAGCTGCAGTGTGAGCTCCTGCATCTCTTGGGAGGGAGATGCGATGTCGGGGCCAGCCGGAGAGCTCAGCTGGCTAAATGCGTTGCTAAATCCTGCAGGAAAGCTAGTAGGTCCCGCTGATGGGCATGTGGGGAGAGCTGCCGAGGAGGTAAATCACCAGCCCCCTTTTTTTTTTTTCATTTTTTTCTGAGCCGTGACCTCAGACTGTGGGCTCCTCCTGGCAGTGCCTGCGTGGCTGCCGTGCTGTGTTACTGTGACTCACGTAGCTAAGGCAACCCGATGTTGCCAGCAGCAGGGTACATGACGCCTCAGACTCTGAAACGATGATCAAATCCCTTCTCCAGAGCAGGCATTCACTTAAGCGACATGTGCCGTGGCAGAGCCAGCGACCCAGCCTGCAAAAGCTGGTGCCGCCAGCCCATCCATCGAGGCTGAGTGTGGCCACCCCACCCCACATCCATAGAAAGAATCCCTACACACAACACACACGTTACAAGCACCTCCCCACCGAGACCCAATGCTATTCCCTTTGCCGGGGAGGCGCCTGAAGCCACGCTTTCATGCCAAATTGCCACACAGGCTTTTAAAAACACCCTTACTAGACTAGAAACTGCTTTGGGGTGAAGTGGAGTTATGGTACCAGCATCCCTCGTGAGCGCGGGAAGAGGGAGATGGCCACATGGGATGAGGCCCCAGTGAATGGTTGTCAGTGCATGTCCCATCACCTCCCTCAGGTTAACACTCCCCATTGCGTTATTTTCCCCCCCTTTCTAAGAAGAGAGTCAAATACCTAATTTTTCACATTCTTGCAGATTTCTTGTATTTTGGGGGGTAGCAAAGGGCTGGTGACTGACAACCTTTTTTAATGGCAGCCCCAGTAGTTGTATTTGGGAGCTCACACACTGCTGAGGCACAGGCGTCATGATGTGGTGGGCTGCAAGAAAAAAGTCTCTTCTCTTGCTCTTAGAATCACAGAATCATAGAACCATCCAGGTTAGAAGGCACCTTTCAGATCATCAAGATCATCAACCTAACACTGAGAAAAACCAGCACTAAACCATATCACTAAGCACTACATCTACCCCTTTTTTAAATGCCTCCACAGGTGACAATTCCACCACTTCCTTGGGCAGCCTGTTCCAAGGCTTGATAACCCTTTCAGTGTAAAACTCTTTGCTGGTAACACGACTCAACCAAACTAAACTAAACCCGAACTAAAGGCAGTGACAGGATTCTCCCAGCCACCAGCCCCAGCCGGGACAGAGACAGCAGCAGCCACCTGAACTGCAATCACCCAGCGCTCTTATTAGTCACAGCTGCGTCACGGCCCTTCATTAGCAAAGGCACCCACCACCTACATGTACTCAAACCTCCCTGTGACACTTGTCCCATGCTTGTCCCAGGCTTTGGTGCCAGGGTATGGTGCAGGGCTGCGTTGCATCTCTTACCCCACTCCACAAGCACTGGAGATGAAATTAGCACTCTGCTGTCACCTCCTCATGTAAGTTATTAACCCTTATTATTTAAAAAATAAGGCAATATACGTGTTTTTTTCTTTTTCCAAGCAAAGCTAATGCTACATACCTGTAACAGTAGTGACCACCTACCACAGCATGCACTAGGACTGGGGCTGGGCTCTTTACCTGTAAGCAATTGCCATGTTTCCCAGGTCCGATTGCTCTGAGCTCCTTGAACCTCTCTGTTCTTTCCTGAGACATGTTCCTATAGGAGATTGCCCGTGATTCAACTTTGCTGCCCAGAGTCATCTTTGCTTTCTATCTCAGTAAAGGTAAATAGGCTTTAAAACCTACTTTATGGAATTTTTGCCTGGTTACAATGCCAGAGTCCTAAAATGATGCTATTTTAATGCACTGGACTTTCCTTTTATGAGGTTATCCTCTTAACAAGCCCGTGCTATTTAAAAAAGTGGAGCCTTCCTACAAAGGACATACATTGGAAAGCAGGGTCCCCGAACCTACCTTTTTCTACACTGTGAGCATTTTTTTTTTTCACATTTTTTTCCTAATAATCTTCTCTTTTTCTAGCAGTTTTGTAATTTGGCCAGTGCTAAGACAAGTTGACTGCGGTGACAGCTGGGGGAGGCTTTGAATTTTTCAAAATGATGTTTAAATGTGTAAGAAAAATCACTCAGATGAAAGCAAAAGCGGAAAGACAGAGACCAAAGCGGGCTGTTGACCCCGCATCCACAGATGCGAGTTTCATTTAAAAGTGAATTCACTTTTTTTTAACCGGACCTTTTGAAGCAAGGTGTGCACAAACATGCCAAGTCCTGCAGCCTTTCCACACCGGGAGCCTTCCTCCAGATGTTCCTTGTATGCTCCTGACTTGCTGCCTTGTTTTTTTTGCTCTTTTTTGAAGTGGTGTCCCATTTCCTGTGCACAAAGACCATTCCCTGTTGTATTTTGGAGCCCCATTAAAAATATCATAACGATTTCTGCTTAAGATCCAGCTCTGCTCCTGGCTGGCTCTAGCTCCCTTGTTCTTACAGGGCCTTTTGGACAGGAACTTGCTGTTTTACAGAGCAGACCAGCATTTCGTCCGGAAAATGTAGCTGTGCAGCCTGATGGCTAGTCAATCAAAACAAACTGTATCACACTAAAAAGTGAGCTGTAGTGAAGGGAAAAGTCCGCAGCTCTTCACACCGGGACACAGCCACCCATATGGTCTGCGGCTGCTCCCCCACTCCCCGAGCAGTGATGGCCAGCGTGGTCTTCCCAGAGCGATCCCCGGCCCGTCCCACCCCGAGAGACTCAGTCAAACTGTTCCCGGCTCATTCATCAACTCCGAGAGCATCTCACAGACCCCCGCTTTGTTCTGGCCCTCCCCACAGATGTGCACGCTGCTGCGAATTATCAAAGCGTGGCTGTAAACGCCAGCCGATGAGTGATTTGCAGCAGAAACGGGTTTGGCTGTAGATCTAATTTGTTCCCGGGAATGGGCTTCTGACCCTGCTGAAGTCCCCGGGAACGCCGCCAAGCTCTTCAAAGGGGCCAGGCCATGCTTTGTAAATTCACCTCTGGGGTTTGGCTTGCAAACACCTATAGAGGTGTCGGTCATTCATGAAAAATGATGGAGGGGAAGAGGGCTCAAAGTCCAAAAGGCGATGCTGAACAAAGTACATAGCTGTGCAAATACTGCTTTGGAAACAGTGTGAATAAGTTCATTAAGTGCAGCCCTGCCCTTGGCAGCAGCATGGAGGCAATGGCTAGGAAGCTGGATCAGCCTTGTGTCAACTATCATAAAAGGGTGACAAAATGAATGGTGTACAAGAGGAAGGGACTGCAGGCTTGCACGTGCTTCTTAAATATCACTTCCAACCGCCACAGGCTTTACTGATTTCCCTGTGGCGCTGGGCTCTGGCCAGACTATAACAAACCATGGTGCCTTCCCTGGGAGGAGGGAGTGGGATGTGGGGAAGAAATGGGATAAATCTGGTGATTGCAGGGGACAAAAAGAAGACAAGGGGGAACAGTGTTAATGCAAAACTGGAGTGGTGAGGTGCCCTGAGGAAAGGATGCAGGAAGGGCTGTTGGTGGTGGCATGGAGCTGGCTGGATGCGAGACTTCAAATGAAGCTGGTGGGCTTGGCCAAGCCCTGGGGCAAGCAGGGGCTAGGGCCCAAGCCAGATGCCCATGGGGTGCCCGTGGGAGATGGCAGTGGCCTGCCACAGGCTGGGCTCAGGTCCCTCTGTGTCAGGTGGAGCTGGTGCCAGGGCAGACCCAGTGTGACAGAGGTGCCCGTGCCCCGGACCACAGGGATGTGGTTTTGGGAGCATCGTATAGCCCAGAGTGGACCTGAGATGCAGCGGGGAGCGCTCAGAGGGGAAAAATGGGGGCGCATCAGGTCACAGTGGCCCCATCCTCACCTCTGCTGGGCAGAGGAAACACATGGGGGGGCCAGAATTGGGGTCCCCTAACGGGGCGGCCGCTGTCCCCCAGCCCACTGCGGCAGCTGAGATGGGGGCCCTCGGGCAGGCACCCAGCCCCCGCGCTGAGGCGGGGCAGCACCCAGCATCCTCCCCTTTGCTCCCGGGGGACGCCCCCCCGCCGACCCCTCCCCGCCTCCCCGCAGCCCAGCGCCAACGGGCGGCGGCGGGCGGGGAGCGCGGCCCGGGGGGGCGGGCGGGAGGCGGGGCGGCGAGGGGGCGGCGGGCCGGGCTCCCCGGGGGAGGCACCGGAAGGCGCCCGGCGCTGATTCATTGCAATAAATTGTTCCCGTCGCGGCGAGGCTCGGTCATCGCCGCCCGAGACGGAGCCGGGGCCGCAGCCGGAGCCGCAGCCGCAGCGGAGCCGCCGCCGAGGAGGGAGGATGAAGATGCAAGCCGAGGTGATCCGCGAGGGCGAGCTGGAGAAGCGGAGCGACAGCCTTTTCCAGCTGTGGAAGAAGAAGCTGGTGGTGCTGACCAAGGACAGCCTCAGCCTCTTCCCCGACGGGCACAAGCGGGCCAAGGGCAAGGAGCTGGGCTTCGGCTCCATCCTCAAGGTGGACTGCGTGGAGCGCACGGGCAAGTACATCTACTTCACCATCGTCACCAAGGACCGCAAGGAGATTGACTTTCGGTGCCCGGACCAGAGCTGCTGGAACGCCTCCATCACCATGGCCCTCATCGACTTCCAGAACAAGCGGGCCATCCAGGACTTCAAGAGCCGCCAGGAGATGGAGCAGGCGGCGGGCGCCCAGGAGCGGCGGCTGGCCCGGGCGCCCTGAGCCGCCGCCCCCCGCCCCGGCCGCCCCGGCCCCAGGTGAGCCCCTCCGCCGCCCCCAACGCGCTCCTGCCTGGGCTTTTAATTTTTTTAAAAATTTTTTATTATTCTCCTCCCGCCCGTTTTGGGAAATCAGACGGGGACGGGTGGCGGGGGCTTCCCTGGCACCGCTCACCCTTTTTTTTTTTTTTTTTTTTTTTTTTAACCGGAGGGACCCCCCTCCCCGGCCCCGCCGCCGCCTCTCCGGCCCGTCAGGGTGCCCGGCCGCACCCCGAAACCGGGTCATGCTGCCCGGCCACTTCAGCACAGGAGTTTCGGGGCACGCTCCCCCTTTCCTGATGCGGTGCTGGGAATTTCTGGTGGGAGCCGAGCTTATGCCGGGCCCTGAGAATTGCGGCTACTGGGTGCGGAAATAGGAAATGGCACTTGGCAGTGCTTTCCTCACAGAATTTGCTAAAAATACACTATCAGCAGAAATAAATGCTGAACGCTTATTCTGCCTTTAAAGCCCCCCCTTTTTTTCTGCCCCGCTGTCCCGTTCATTTAACTAACCTGCTTTCTCTTGCTGCCTTTAGAGTATACCACTGGATGATAAACCAGATCAAGTGTCTTGGACTGAAATGGGACAGGGTACCAATGAAGGAAAGCGAAGAAGTGAGCTGGAAGCAGCTTGGTTTTCTCCAAGCCCGTTGAGGCTGCTGAGCAAAGAGCCCCGAGCTTTGCCTGAGATGCATTTAAAGAAAAACCAAAGACTTTCTTAAAGGACTTCTAGCGAAGCGTCCACGTGTTTGGAGTGGCACAGCTTTGCGAACAATTATCTTCTATTTATGAGACGCGAGGAAGATTGAACACTGACTGGTGGTGTTAAACACAACTTAAATTATTTGTAGTATCTATATTTGTATTTATTTTCATGAATGTCTTTTAGCAGTTACTGGTCTTAATATTGCTTTTGCATTAATATGTCCATTCCAAATAAATTACTTGAAATGTTCACTTTTTATTAGTATACTCTGGACTAGTGTAACTTTTGTTGATGCATGTTTGTGGAGTAGGCAGTGGTGTAGTGGCTTTAAAAGAGTGGGTAAGCTCAGCTTTTTGGTGCCTTGGACTGGGCAGCGGGAGGTGGCGAAAGCCCAGATAACCCCTTTGTGTTTGACCTCGTCTCCCAACCGGGGTTGAGGTCTGTCCAATTCTGGTTAGTGGTGGAAACAGAAAAGCCTACCACAACTTGGATAAGTGAGCTTTTGAAGCGTTTTCCCATATAATTGAGTAATGGCGGCTACAGAAGGCGCAAGAGCTCCCCGTGACGATAAAACGCTGCTGTCTGCTAACGCCCTGGCCCCCATAGCTTAGCGCTGTTCTAAGGCAGAAAACTCCATTCTTGATTTCAGACTAACACAGCGCTGACGCTCCATGGGATTCATCAGCTTTGCAACAAAGCAAGCTGAACTCCTCGCTCCCTTCTCTTCCTCCACCTCTGCGCTCTCTAGATTGAGTTAAATTTCTACAGGATAACTGGGAAGAATGGAGACAGTCTTTTCTCTGATAGCACCTGGACCAAGAAGTTTGGAGAAAAAAGCAGCTTTTTTTTTTATAAAACTATTTTTTAAAAAAAAAAAAAAGTTTTATCTTGTGGGGCTCAACTAGTTATCGCTAACTAACCTGGGCTTCCTCGAGAGTAATGCTGCAGCACATGACTCAGCTCCAGCAGGCAAAGTACTCACTACTAATGCTCCAGAGTTGGTAACGTCAATCAGGTAATTTCCCCCTCCCAATATCAGCGCAATCCTTGCAGGAGACTTTGTACTAGAGGAAGCTGCAAAGTACGTCATTCCAAGTAGCCTGTAGTAAGAGCAAGAGAGACTCAGTACAAGGCAAAAAAAAAAAAAAAAAACCAACCTGGAAGGAGGGCTGGCCCCAGTTTCTGGAAGCAGCAGGGAGACTCTGGCACTGCAGCATGCTGTCGGGGCCTTGCATCCTCCTCGCACGCTGCTGGCGGCGGCTCTGTCAGGGGCAGGTTCTACATGAGTGAGCTGTGGATGTAGCAAACGCTTGGCCACGGCATTTGAAAGCCTTTGGCTTCAATTCTTCTCTAGCACAAGAAGGCCAGAGAGGCATCTAATGGAGCAAATTGACACTCTAAAGCAGATACGTTTTACCTTGATTTTCCTCAGTACCATTGCAGGGGGGTGAACTAAAAGGCCAAACCAGAACAGGGGCACTGGCTCCCAATCCCCTTAGTTTTGGTGACTCCAAGCAGGAATGCTGCCTGCCAACAGCTGAGGATCTGGAGCTATTGCCTAAAATGACAGCCACTGCTGCAGGGGGGAGAGGGGGGGAACCTGATAGCTCCCGGGGTCCCACAGCCACCAGCTGCTCCAGCACGGCTCCAGGGCCTTTGCAAACCAATTTGTCCCTTACTCTAGATGCAAATGTTGGTGAAAGGCAAGACATTGTTCAAAGTTTTATTCCAGGCTGACCACGGCACAGGTTTATAGAATCAAAAATATAACTCAAGAACATCTTTAGTTCTGTGGAAAAAGTAAGGAGGTTACTTTCTTGAAGCTGTTATTGGCTTTTCATCTCTCTCAGTGGGATTTTACTCTTTAAGAGGTAAACAAACAACCCTATATTGACAATTAGCTGTAAGTAGCCGAAGGAGGAGACTCCAAAATGTCTGTATAAAACTCCACCGATGGTGGGGCCCACGGTCCGGGTCAAGGGCTGCACCGAGGCACAAATCCCGAGCATGGTACCTAGGAGAGATGGCAGAGACAAGCAGACATCAGGGTGAGGGCAAGTCTTGGGATGGGAAAGTGGAGAAGAGCGTATGGGATCCCCTTTGGCCCTGATGGCATTCCACTGCAGTAGTAGCAAATCACGTCAAATAATCTCTTGCATTAATTTATAGAGGTCCAATTAGGGTTTGTTAAGGCCAGGGACTCCTGGAGGCATGGGGACTAGTTTCCACCATGAGCCAGCTCAGCTCTTCACCGTGGTCCAAGGATGCTGTTGGCCCCAGAAGATCCTTCTGAATGTTGCACACAGCAGGGCTGGTAACTACTGCATGGGGTAAGGGGTGGAGAGCTAATTTCTAGGGTCATGTTCAAGACTTCCAAGCAAATTACACAGATTCTTCCAATATCATAATTACCCAAGCTGCTATTGCCATTTATTCTCTAGCGTGGGACAGAGGAACAGCTCTTGAGGGCTTAGCAGGAGCGAGAGGCTTAGGTCTAACTAGGTCTTTAAGAATAAATAAATAAAACCACAGATAAAGACTGAACCACCTTGAGATACTCCCCCCGCCTCCCCCCTTGCAAAAAGAACGGATATTTCAATTTGGATGGAAATGCGAGCCCTTCACCTGGCTGGGCCGGTTTCCCCTCCAGCAGCTCTCCCATTTGCATCATTAACAGGAACCCGGTGGATGGGGAAGCACCTCCAGTTTGTCAAAGGCAGTCTTTTTTCCACGCGCAGTCGGATGGCCAGGACGTCCCATGAGATGCAAAAAGCTGTCCCCCATGCACTCGTCGCGCTCTTTGTCTTGCAGCCTTTGTGCAGGATGGCTATCGCTCAGGGGAGCAGAAAATACCCGGCTGGCCAGAAAATCATTAGACCCCAAAACTGAGAGGAAGGGCAAGCTGGCAGCGTAAGCAGGAAACTTGTGCCCTGCTCTGAAATGATATTTGCAATTATTTTTTTATTTATTTTAATATCAGTATAATTACTTGGGCTGTTGGCATCAATCTTCCACCAAGACATGCGTTGAGGCACTGTTACTGCACAAGGCCAACAGTGTCTGGGAAGGATGAGGAGGATGCTCTCCCGCATGTAAGAAGTTGTGGAGCCGAGTGCGATATCTACCGTGGATAGCCATGGGGAAATGATCTCCGGCTCCAGGAGAGAAGAGGTAGCCAGGTGTTTGCGTAGTGCCGGCCAGCAACTGCTGGGCTTTTATCAGCATGCTTAAAATACTTGTGCAATGGGCCCGAGCCGAGGGCGTAGCCATGCGGAGAGGGAAATCTCCCGGGAAGCGCTGCCGAGCGCTCCTCCCGCGCATGGGAACACAAAGGTGATGGGTGGGACCTCGCCTTGACCCTTTGCCAATGGGAACCATCCCACAACCACCAAACTTTCTGGGCAGGTTTTGCAATTATTTTTTCCCCTCTAGGTATTTGAATTAAACTAATTACTACGTACAATTGTCAAACTGGCTCTTATGATTGAGAAGGCATTTTTTTTCCTTTCCTTTTTCTTTTTTTTTTTCTTCTGGAGCAGAAATCCATCCTCTTAAAAGACTGGTCTCTCTCTCTGCACTTCTCCAACATGTTGCTGAGAAAGATAATTTCTATTTAATGGGCTTAAATTAGATCCCTCGTGTCAGACACCCTCGAGCTTTGGGACGTTGTAAATCTCGTCTCTGCAGTGTGGTCCCAGCTCTGTTTCAAAGCTGCACATGTGATGGGTCTTATTTGAGGCAAGACCTTTAACTGGGACAAAGTCACCACGTCAGCAGAAAAATTCCTGCGTGGCTTTGTGCAGCTCTGCCAACGAACATGCTCACCTTCCTCATCACGGCTACCCCACTTGCTGAACCTTCCCCGCCCTTTTTTTTCCTCCCTCCACAGCTTTTTTCCCCCCTTTTCGCATACCTGGCATGACCCGTCCCAGCTGGGCGCCCATCCTCCCCTCCTCTCTTCCCGCAGGTTTCAGGGTTGGGTGCTGGCATCTGCCCAAGCCGGGCGGCTCCATCCCTCCTCCCACCCTGCGCTGTGCCGGAGCGCCCCGGCTCGCCCTCCTTTCCAGCTCACATCCTGTTGCTGGGCTCAGATCATGGTGCTGGCCCAGATCAGCCCCGCGCCTGCAGGGCAATCGCGGGGCTTAATTTAACAATTAGGTCATCTCCGCCAGCAGCCCCCTTCAAAACCAGCAAAGCCGGAGCAAAGATGGGGGGTACAATGCTCCAAGAAGCCCTGCCTGGCTGCAAGCTCTCCTCCTAAGGTTTTGCCTCTGACGTGCAAATAAAATCACGAAACGTGGGCCCGTTACGCAGGGAGGCTCCACAGGGCTTCCTCCCTCCCTCCATCCCCCGAGGGCGGGGGGCTCTGCGCAGGAACAAGACCTCCGTTCCTGGGGAGGGAGCGGGGTTGACAAGGAGTGCTTGTGTGGATGGAAGTCCCCCTGGGCTCGGGGCCACCCTCCCACCAGCTCGCACACCCCCAGCTGAACAGCACGTGCGCGTGGGGCGGAATTTTCCCTTCCTGCCTTTGAAGATGAGGAGAAGGGTGGGGGGGAAATATCAAAGGGAAACGAATTAAATCATTTCCGCTCTCTTGCCTTCAGTGCAAGGCCCCAGCCATAAGCAAAGAGCAAGTGACAAACTCATCAGTCTCGGTAGGAAGCGACCTTGGATCGATCCTGACAGCAGGATGATGGGTGCAAGGGAAGGTGCCACCCTACGTCCCACTGCTCCCTTTCTGAGACACCTATTTAAAAGGCAAGGATGAGTGACTCAGTGTCTAGCAAGGGCGGACAGGTTATCCCTCCTGCAACGCCCCATCCGCTCCAGCCCCACAATGAGACGGACATCTGAGCTCGGCCCAACCTCCAGCTCCTCGGAAAGCCTCTCCCTGGCCCAAAGAAAAACCTCCACGGGCTCTGCTGGCCCCAGGCTCGCAAAAACATCAAGAAAAGACAGCAGCGAGGCTCAGAAGTCGTGTTTCCAAAGGCAAATTCCCAACGTGTGATTTCCTTGCATTAACTAAAAGTTGTTACAAGCCAGCACTCAGGTTTTTTGACGCGGAGACAGCGGGGCTTTTTCACGAAGCCATAGTTTCACACTCTTACAAAAGTGTGGATTTCTAACGCACCACCAAAATGCTCGCTTTGCGGAGCCGGTCTCAGGCTCGCATAGGAAGGAGCAGCTTTTTAGGCTGCTGCACGGGTGGAGCAGCCGTTGCGGGGTGCCACCCACGGCCAGAGACGGATGGCAGGCATTTTAATAGCCACATTTCTCTGCGAGACACCCACGCCACCACTGCCGCAGCTGCTGCGGAGAGGCAGCTCGCCGGGACGTGGCTCTGCTGTGTCAGGCATTCCTGCCTTCGCCCCGGTCCCTGCCCGGGTGCATTCAAAACAAGCACAAACCCAACAAGCCTCTTCCCTCAGCAACATTGCAAGGAGGAAGCGGGATTTGAAAGCAAAGGGCCAGGGGGAAGCGGTGGAGACAAAGTTTTCCCCCGGCACCACAATCCTCCGTGCCAGCAGCATCCCTCCTCGGCATGCCCAGTTTTGAGCCAGCCGTAACTCTGCAATTTGTAGTAGCGCTTGTCATGGCATCAGCCCAGGATGGACGGGCAGAAGAAAGCCCTGCATAGCCCATGGCCCTCCCAATGTCCCGTGACCCCCTCCTGACTGTCCCCACCACCCCGCAGGCTGCCTCCGTCCTGCCCTGCTGTCCTGCCCTGCCATCCTGCCTGCCATGCGGAGACATCCGTCCCACCGAGGCGCAGGCTGACCTAACAACATACGCAAGCTGGGAGCAGGGTGAGGCAACTGAATCCATTTTCCTCTCTGACCGAATCTTGCCTCCGGGCTTTAAAAGCCAAGCAACGCTCTGGTTTTCCTCACAAAGCCCCTTTGAGAAGAGCCTGGATGAATTCCAGCTTGGCTATACATCGCAAAGCTGCTTGGTGCCCTTCCCCCCTGGCTCTCCCTCCTCACATGAACATCTCTCCAACTCATGAAACAGCAGATTTTCTTCCCATCTGAGCAGAGGGGCTGGGACATCCCCAGTCCTCACCTCCCCGGCACCTCACCGAAGTGGTCCTCCCAGGTAGAAGTGTCACACAGAAATCATGGGCTCCCAGCATTTGTAGGAGATACGGTCTTCAGCTCTACAAATAAACCACTGAAGTGACATTTAGAAAAGCTCTTCATCCAGAAGCATCTCAAAAGTGCTTTATAAACTTCACTAATGGGCTGTGCAAACTATAATTCCCATGCGTCTATGCAGAGGTATCTGCTGAGACGGCAGCTAGCGAAGATGAAGGGGGCTAGAGCAGAGACACTCTCAGATACCTGGTGAACGTGGCTTCGGGACCAAACCCTGAAAGAGCTTGAGCAAAAGCCACCAAACTGGGTCAACCCAGCTCCACTCTGGGACAAACTCAGCAAGGCTCCCGTGACAGTAACACAGGCATATTTCCTTTGTCGCCAGAAGAAAAAAACCCAGGTATAAAGATTTCTGCGTCTACCACTGCATCTCAGCCCCTTTGTATGGAGAAATACAGTAACTCTATGACTGAAATGGCCAAAATGTAGAGAGGGGGCCAATTACCGCATCAGGCAAAACGTTGTTTCCAAACAGTGATCCAGAATACCTTCCTGAGATGTCCTAAGTTAAAAGGCGTGAATAAACAGCCCCCTCAGTCACCCCCACGGGTGGAAAAGCAGCTTCTTCTATTTTTTTTTCTTGAACTTATCTTGGGTTCACATGGAAAGGAGGGTTTGGGAGAGGCTTCCCTTAATGCGTCCAGCGCTATGGAGGTCAGCACAGGACTGGAAGACCTGGGTCGCGGGATGCCTGCTCAATGTTGTTCAAGCACATCCTGTATTAGCCCCACTGGTCCCCGTTCATCCGCTCTGCTGACACCCACTGCATGCAACTTGCCAAGTCAGATTTGCTGGGCAATTGGGCATTGGCCATGAATGTGCCCCAGTGCTCGATAGCAGTGGCGTGAGCTGGGAAGTACCCGGCGGACTCAAAAATGGGAAAAGACCAGCCTGATCTTTTTTGATGAGTCTTACCGGTGTCGGAGGAGGGGACGGTCTTGGTGAGGATGCTGTCGGTGATGGTGCCCAGCGTGCTGAAGGCGAACACCAGCGGCACCGCAACGATGCAGTAGTGCCACACGGTCCTCATCAGGGCCTAAGGGACAAGACAAAATGGACCGCAGATCATTAGAGAGCACAAGTGGTGGCTTTGTGGCAAGAAACAACCTAGAGAAACATCACGAGCCAAACCCATGACTTAGGTAAACTGTGGGAGCCACAACTTATGCATGATGGTGCAGCCCTGGCCATCGCAGGGTCTTTCATAGCCCACCATTTGTCTGCAGCAAATTATTCCAAGCATGCAGTGCAAGTAGCAAACGATACCCTACAATCTGGCAGCACGTTTCTCCGGCACTGCTGAGGGTATTTTTAGCGTCTGCGAATTAGTGACGTCCCCGCACCCTTCCCCCCCGTCTTCTGTCTCTTGTCCCGACTCCTGAGGAAACGTTGAACAGCAGATGCATGTGGTGTACTTCAGGAAGCCTCCATTACTTATACAAAACAGCCTAGAGAAGGCATTTCAGTTCATTATCATAAATAATTAAAGCTAAACTGAGCTTGTCAAAATAAATGAGCGCGGTGCATTGTGTAACGCCGTACCTTTGGGATTTCTAATCCTGTTCTGCTGCTTCCTTCCTAATAAATTCACCAAATTCAGTAATCTGGAATAGGTCTTCTGGCCATAAGTGCACATTAGCGAGCATAATTAGGGAGAGTAATGATTTTGTTATTGCACATATTCTTAGCGGAGACATCCCTCCAGCTGTTTAATACTGAAACAAAAGCGGTGAAGCTCCCTAAGCCGTGGGGCTAGAGCGGCTCTCGGCTCATTCACAAGCCCTGCTGGTCAAATGAATGGATTTCTCTGGGGCATGGAAAGGAAATTCCCCCTTTCTTGCAAGTCTCCTGCCCTCACCCATGTCTCAAGGTGTGTTATTGCGGCTGGAAAACATTTCTGTCGCTGGTTTAGCCAGAAGTTTCATTCTCTGGAGTTCTCTCTCCTAAGATCTGGTCCCTGCCTCTCGGCTACAGAAGATGGAGAAGCCCAGAGACATTCGCTCACTAATGACTTGGAAATACTGAGGTTTGTTTCTAGCTCCCCTCTAGACTCACACACAGCCAGGTTTCTCTCCTCGGAGGGGCTCTTTGCCTACGTTTTGGTTAAGACCTAGGCACTTCTGATTAAGGAACCGGAGAACAAAGTCAGAGGAACAGGTATTTGGTACATAAACATTTAGGCAGAGGGAGAATAATTCCTTGCTAGGGCAAATGTCATCACAGGATAACTTTTCAATGCTCATAGGAAAGAACAGCTTTAACTCTCCCCTGCCTTGTACGAGTTCCCTCATGGGCTGAAGCAAGTGGTCAGAAAAGAGCTGAGCCACATCTGTGCCTCCTGTAAAACCAGGGGAAACGGCTCCTCGCTCCTCTGGGACTCGGAAAGGACGGAGCCAGGCAGATCCCGGTCTCTGCTACTCCTCAGCCGCTGGGTAGGTAGCAGTCTTTTTGACCTGAGCAGATCTGATGGCATCTTTCAGGCGAGGGAGGCAGAACCAGGAGTTTCAGCAGACAGGCTCAAAAAGCAAACGCCTGGGAAAGGCAGGCAGCGAGGCAGGAGGAGGCACAGCCGAGCCTTCAGACAAAGAGAAAAACTTCCCCGTCGCAACCGCCAAGCCCTCCTACACCCCTGCCCACGCGCTCCCGGCTTGCATCTGCACATCAGACACCGGCTCTCCCCTCCTCTCCTTTTCCAGGTGTTATTGTGAAGCTCCCAGCCCACTCCTTCCCTTCTCCAGCTGCCGATCGCTGGGAACATCCTGCAACCTCTTCCCAGCTGCACCGTCGTCTGTCTGTCTGTCTGCTGCCACTGGTGCCCACCTTCCAAAAACACCTCAGCCCACCTCCCAATGATATGAAGTTATGTTTCAGAGTGTCTTTTATTAACAGCTAGCTTTTCTCCGTACTTCCACCCTTTGGGGAGGGGAACTGCCTCGTTTGGAGGCCAGATGCAGCAAGGGCACAGCAGGCGGGATGCTCCTTCACCAGTGGCTGTGCAGGATTAAAAGCTTCATGCATTAATGTCTGCATTTGGGGCCTGCCGCTGTGACAGCAGTCATCCCCACCAAGACAGAAAGCCACCCCAGAAACGGATGTTTACTCGGCAGCCGCTCAAACAGAGCGCTTTTTAATAAGGCGTCCCCGGTGAAGAGGATCACAGCTGCATTTGCCTATGAATAGTTCTCGTGGGAAGTCATCGCTGACCTTTGTCCCCAGGCCTGTGCTGCCAGGATGTCCACAGCCCTCCGGGCTTGGCGTAATTGCCAACTCTAAAATGACTTCCCTTCCCGGCTTCCCTCCCCGCGCAGCCGATGTGAGCCTCCCTGTGCTGAGGCACTAGGCACTGCAAGCAGGGCTGCCCCGTGTGTCTCTCCTCTGCCTTCGAGGTTTTCTCTCCTATGTCCATCCCCTCCAGCTTTCCTTTTCAGTGAGAGCTCAGTGCGCAAAAGCCATTTATTTATTCCGTGTTGTCCCTCTGCCTGATCCCCATGGGACTGGGCTTCGGCGCAGGGAGCCAGTCCCAGCGGCACCTTGCTCTGCACCTGGTTGGGGGTGTTCCAGATGGGCCAGGTCCACCTTGGTCCCTCCTAATTACTTCCACCCATGACCAAAGAACAATGGCGAGACCTTCAAAGCCCTTCTTGCGCCATGCTCAGGAGCACCAAGCCCTGAGCAGATGTCCCATGCTAAGGTGGCACATGGATGTCAGCCAAAAACACATGACACCAGCCAGGAAGGACCCTTCCTGAGCATCCCACCGCCTGGTAGCACCTCCATGAGCCTCAGAGTCCCAGAGAGGGGGACTGCGTTCCACCTGCAAAGCCAATCCTTTGTATGCATCTACCCTCCCTTCCCAGTCTCGTTTCAGACACGTGATTTAGCCTTAGATTAGCAAAGGTGTGTAGTTGCCTCATCTCATCCATGTAGCTGGGAACCACGAGCCTCAATACCCTCCAGGATTTGTCCCTGACCTCCCCGTGGCTGTAGTGTGGTTGTGGGAATGACATCCATCTTACCCACGCCAGCGGGAGCACTGGTGCCCTGGTAGCAAGGCTTGAGGCCAAATCCTGCAAGGAACGTCAAAAGGCTGACACAGCTCGGTTGTCCTTTGGGCCCATCTCACTGACGGGGACCGGTGTGCACCCTTCCCCTGTACCCATTGCCTGGGCAGAGCTATTGGTTCCCCAAATGTGGCTTATCTGAGCAAACACAATTACCGGCAGAGCTGCCTACGTCAACTTGGTTTTCCAATTACCATTTGAGATTGGCATCGACTGTCGCCCATGCAGACACAACTGGCAATGGGTAACATCACTCATCCCAAAAGGGAGGAACAAGATTATTGCCTTGCTACCTCCTTCCCCAAATACTCTCAGCTTGGGGGAATTAGGCAAAAATAAAGCCCCAGAAGAAAAGCACACAACTTCTTCTGTCTCGCAGCAGCGTACAACCGCAAGGATTTTCCCCCCATAATCTTCATTTACTTTCTGGGTAGTTCAGGAAATGCAGTCACTGACAAGACCGAGGGCAGGATTTCTATGCAAATCCAGTGACTCAGGAGGGACTTAACGAGTTTCTGTGCGAGATTAATTTTTTTTTTAAAATCCCTTTAACTATTACTCACGTGGCTTTTTGTCGTTATTTGGCGTGGTGCTTACGCTGAGCGCCGCTCTGTTTGCACAGAGGCCCAGGAGAGCTGGTTTCCCCTGCAAGGACCACCCAGCAAAGCTGGCGGTGGCTTTTCAAGGGGTAGAGCTTGCAGCCAGGTCTCATGGACCTCATGTCGCTGTGTTGTTAAAAGGCACCATGGATGATTGGATGCCAAGCCTTACCATGCCTAGGCCCACACCGGCGAAGACGAAGACGCTGAGCCTGAGCAGGGTCCTCTCTGTGCAGTGGTTAGTGAGTTTTCCAATAACCAGACCCTGGATAACCTGGGAAAGAAGAACAGGAGCACACAATGAGGGTGGTGAGACATTGGCACAGGTTGCCCAGAGAGGTGGTGGAGGCCCCATCCCGGAGACATTCAAGGCCAGGCTTGATGAGGCTCTGGGCAACCTGATCTAGTCAAAGATGTCCCTGCTCACTGCAGGGGGGCTGGACTAGGTGACCTTTAAAGGTCCCTTCCAACCCAACACATTCTATGATTCTATTATGCTATGATTAAGCCCAATGTATAACAGTTCAAACAAGCTCAGAAGAGAACTGCTAGAGTGCTTCAAGCAAAGGAAAGGCTGCAAATGGGTTATTCCTTTGCTTTTTTGGGGAGAAAAAGGGACCTCACTGTCACAGTAAATGACTGGAAGACACAATCCTTTATTTCAAGCATTTTGCCTCCTAGGGATAGATCCATCCCATCAGCTGAAAATCTTTACTCAGGGTGCGTGCCTGAGTTTACCATCACTGCCTACTCACCAGTGGTGATTGAAACTTTCTAAAGATGCTTGCAGATACAAATGAATCTTTCTAACTAACTCGGCATGTTTTGTGAAATACAATTAATACTAAGGTCTTCATTCTTGGCAAGACCTTCCAAAGAAAAACTGTACATTTGTATGCAGAGGAGAAAAACGCCACCTTTGCTGCACCTTCTCTTGCCATTATTTTAAACTATGAATATACAAATTGGGTGGTTCATCTTTTTTAGACAGGAAACAGTATGACGGAGATGTTAATACCCAGCCCCAGCAGTATGCGCAGATGTGAGGGACGGGGAACTGGTTTTACAGATTTTAAATAAAAACTGGAGGAGAGGGGGAGGGAAGGAGGAGCTGGAAAACATTAAAACCCAGGAAGTATTTGGCTTTTCCAGTGCTTTGTAGAGCTAAGATTCCCTTTTATTGCTCCATTCAGCATCTCCCACACTTCAGGTGACACCAGCCCAAGCAGACATGAGAGGACAGAGGCTGGAAGAGGTCACTGTAAAAGAAGCCCAACAGACTGCATTTCACAGGAGGGACAGATAGGAATCTACCAAGTTTTCTCTGCCTTGAAAGGGTTTGTTTGATTCAAGTGAAAACCCCTCCAACATGAAAGAAGAGTTCTGGTTCAAAACGCTTTGTTTCGCACGATGGCTTCATTTCAATGGCAGTCCAGCCTGCAGAAAACCTCGGTGCTCCGCTGGGACCCGGAATGAAGCTACACCACGCTCAACCTTGCTGTGTTAGTCCTAAGGGTGAAATCCAAACTCAACTGAAAGGAAATGAGTGTATAATGAATAAGAAAATTATTAAAAAAGGAAGAAACGTTAATCTATGACAAGCAGTCCAGAAAAAGCAATTTAATTATTAAAATAAAAAAGCAAAAAGTAAATAGTGATTGATAGAGTGAAAATAAAATAAAGTTGACATAAAGAATAGCTAAAAATTGAATGTATCTCCAACAAGCTACAACTTAATGGAAAGCATCAAAATTTGACTTTTCACTTTGCTTCAGAGCACAAGCCATTTTTGACACGAGGGCACATTGCGCCAAGCAGACATTTTGGTTCCCAGTAAATGCTTTTACTGCCTCCTTTTTCTTCCCATCCCCACCCTCGGGCAGGGCTTGAGAGCTAGGCTCACGTGTGCCTGGCCACTGTGTCACGGTGGCACAGGCCTCACGTGTCTCTCCTGTGTCGTGTCACCTGCTGAGTGTTGCTGGGGACACCAGTGGACCTGCTGTTATGCGATGCTTGGACAATGCATGGGGTGACACGAGTCATCCCAGCTGAAAGCCCTGCTGTGGACACAGGAGGAGGCTGATACCAGCCCCAGCGGCTCCTACTCGGGGGGTGGGTGGAGGAGCCGCTGAGTAACGCTTCATTAAGCTGAGCGCTCCTAAAACGAAGAATCGTCATTAACTTTTTGCAACTTCCCAGTCCCTCCTGCTGGCTCGCCCCAGCCAAGGCTGTGCTGAGTCACGCGGGACGGGGGCTGAGCCCCATCGCAGGGCATGGCTTGACTCAGCGGTGGCATCACCCGAACCCCAGTTCGGCTCTGCTGAGCCACGGGAGGAAAGGAAACGTTTCTCAATTTGCCCGGGCTTGAATGGCATATTTAATCGGGATACACTGTGCAGGCACAGCCTGGTCCCTGCCCTTCCTTGAGTCATTGGGGTATATCATCAGCAACGTCCCAAAGCAGCCTGATCTGATTGCCACAGGAGTGGCATACCCAAAAATGGCTCTGTCACTATGTGCAAGCACTTAAGCATGGGGAACAAGCGCCGCCGCAGCAAAGCCAGGCTCAGAGCAGGCAGGACCTGGAGATAGGCAGACCACAGGCCACCAGGGCTGTCCCTAGAGTGAGTGGCGCAGGGGGATGGTTCTTGTGCCAAAGCTGGTATTCAGCATGGGTTTCCCTGTCACTCGGGCTGTGGCAACATGAGCAGGAGGTAAAAAAAACACTGCTGAACCAACCAACTCGGCAATGGGACTTTTTCCGAGGGCAAGCCCAAGTCACCTGTTTTCCCTTTGGGGATCATCAGCCGTCCTTGGGTTGTACAGACTGAAGTCTCCCTACCGCTTATCTGGGCTGCCGGACTCCCTCCCCAGCATGGCCGTTGCCAATCCAGCCATGAGCCACAGGCAGGCAAGGCCCATCATCAGGATTTTGGACATTACCAAACACCAGCGCTTTCATTTATGCACTGGATAATGTTTCCAGTCACCGGGAACTCCGGCCTCCCTTCCAGTCTGATTTGAGACCTGAAACCCCATTACCTCCAGCCTGCAATTTTCCCTGGGCGCGCAGTCCCCTGGTTTGCATGAGCGGCAGCCTCCTGCACAGGCACATTGGGGAAGGAGGAAGCGAAAGGTGGTTCATGTGCACTCTCCCATGTAAGGGTTTGGACCTGCGTTGCCATTGCCAGGGGGCAGCAAGGACATCCTGGATGACCTGACCGTTGCCTCTCCCATGGACAAGCCCTGGTGGTACCAAAGTGGCAGCAATGGGATTTATCCTTATTTTTATTCCTGCTGGTGTGTTCTGGGCTCTTCCCTTGCACAAAACCTCCCCTTGAGAGTGACTGCGATGGGCCTTCCCCTCCCGCATCTCATTTTGCCTGGATGGTGCTTGCCTTTGTAACCTGACCTCCTTTGAAGTCGGGGAAGAGCCAGTGTACCTGGCTGGAATGCCTTCTGTCATCAATAAACAAAAGAGAGAGGAAATTGTTTGCAAGTGAAATAACACGCACTGCCCGTGGCTGTGTACACATGTCACAGGATAAACCAACTCATCTTTTTTTTTTCTTCCCCCTCTCCTTCTTTAAAGGCAAATAAGTCTCCCAATAAATGCCAAATCTCTCCTCGTCGTTATGCTGGATTCGCCAAACTGAGGGTTCGTTACACTAGTTCAGCTGATCACGTAGAAAAATACTCTTTATCTCTATCACTGTATTTGATTTCTGGGAAGGCAGCAGCTCTCATCTGCTTACAGGAGCCAATCGCCCATTTTATTGCTAACCTCGCTAACAAATTTCAGGAATCCCTTGCAGGATGGCAAAGACTGTTGCTGTTTGAAGGTTTAAGGTGCTAGTTTTTGGAAGACTTTTGAACGATGAAGCACTAGCCTTGCTGCATGGAGCCGCTGCTGAGCAGGACTGGCACCCGCAAGCATCTAACCTTATCGGTGGAGGTTAGTGGAGTGACACAGACGTTCAGCTGATCCTCCATGCTCAGTGGACACAGGACTCTCTCTACAAATTCTTCCATCAGCACCTATCAACAGCCTGACAGGGCCCAGCAACCAAATAAATTCCCTTTCACCCAACAGCCTGGAAATGAAAAGACGCGAGAAGGTTGGAGAGGCAGGCGCAGCGGGCCAGATAGATAAGCTGGTACAGCCTAGCAGAGAAGATGCAGGGCCCCATCCCTAGCGCAGATAGCATGATTCACATCAGAGGCAGCCTCCCACGCACCGGACCCGTATCTCTTGCCTTTGAAATGCTGCCCGGCTGGCAGTTCCCAGAGGGAGCGCAGCCGGCGGGGGTGGGATGCGCGGGTGGGCACCGGCTGGGGCAGACCGCAGGGGGCAACCAAAATCACGGGGCTTTTCTGCATGGGCTGAAGGTGGTGCAAAACCTTGGGGCGGGAGCAAAGGGAGTTGTTTTACTGACACGGCGGTGCCAGAAAGCGCTCGGGAAGTAGTTGAGGTCTTGCAGAGGAGCAGGAGGGTGGCGGGACTGGAGGGGAGTGGGCAGCGAGGACCAAACTGCTGAAGGCAGCACTTTGCCAAAAAGGGGGAAGAGGATGGTGTGTTTTGCAAACTCCAGCCAAATCACTTTCTTACCCCCTCCAACCCGCCCCCCTCCACAGATTTAAATCCTTCAAAGCGAGGAAACTGGAGAACTTTCTGTTTGTTGTTGCAAGGTCCTTTCACCGAGTGGGTTTTCCCCCTAGGCATACCTGGCTGTAATTAAATCCCTGGCTCTTTAATCATCTCTTTTGCTGTGCAAGGGGAAAAAAAAAAAAGCAAGAGGGACAGACTGGTGATAAGATGATACGCAATGTAAATCTCTCCTCCAGGAATCTCTCTCATCTTTTCAGGATCACCCCGTACCAACTTGTCCCTCCAGAAGCTGCACAGCTAGAGGTGGAGTTTGTATAACAATATGAATTTAAATGCAGTAAATAGAACAGATGTCTTATGATTTCTTGATCCTCAGGGTAATAAATATCTACCCCTTTGTCCCACACAGAGTTTTTGTTTGGTACATTTTGCTTTGGGTTTTTTTGAGAAAAAGTTTTTAAAGGAAAGCTTCCCCCACCCCCTCCCGCGGTTTGAAATCTAAGCATCAGATGTGACTTCAGATACCAACCAGGGACTCCATGTATTTCACTTGCCTAATCCTCCGGCGGCATTTTCCAAGTCAGACACTATGCCTGGAAGTTCTCCATGCTATTGTGCTCACAACTCCAAAAAAAGTCAGAGCCTAGGCCCGTTTCTGCCCATTATGCAAAGTTAAATGATTTTAAATTATTATGAAATTAATTATTCTCTGAAGGGAGATTGAATGGCATCTCACACTCCCAGGCATTCAATATGAGGGAAATTCTGTTTGCATGGCTTCTGAGATGAGAGGACTCTGGAAGCCCAGCCCTGGAGGACAGAGGGATTGCGTCCCTGATGGGCTCTCAAACCTCTTGCCTGGAGACCTACCAGTGATCAGATAAAGATGCTTCGAACATATCATGAGCAAGGGAATCTGCAACACAAGACGCCCGGTGCAGAGGTACCCCTCCTGCTGACTGCCTCCCCTCCTCACTTCCTTATCTCCAACTCGGCTCCTCCTCCTGGACTTACACTGAGACAGCTTCAAGTACCACTGCAGAGCCCTGAACTGCTCGAGTTACCCCTGAACATGCTATTTTCACTTCATCATCAGACCTCTGCCTGCTCCAGCCTCAGTCATATTCCATATTCTAAGCAATGACTTTTCCTCATCAAACAGCTCTTTGTCCCGATGCTACAACATTGCCTTCCTGCACACCCTTTCCTTCTCTGACCTCGTTGGGTTCAGTCCCAACTCAGAAGCGAGTCCCCCTCCCACCCTTACCGTGCTTAAGCCTGTCCACACTTTCTAATATCTTCTGCTATTAGATGCTTTGCTCTTTGCCCAACCACAATCGGTAAATTGGTGCCTGCTCCTGGCCCACTGTTTCATCCAGAGAGCTGGGAAGCCCACATTCCCCATGGACAGGTACTCCCACCAGAACTTTTACAACAAGACATCATTAGACCTACTACTTTTGGCCACTAAGGTCTCCACGAGACAGGTTTGGAGCAGCAGCAAGGCAACCTGTGTCCCTTCATGCAAGGACACAAGTGGCAGAGAGGAGATGTACTGCCAGCGTGGGGGTGAGGGATGACCGTGTCATAGATAGCCAGCTTGGCAAAGGGAAGAGAGTGCTGAGGATGCCCTGTGCCGTAAGCGGTGGTCATTGGTGCTCCAGGCACAGTGCTTGTGAGGGAAAAACCCATCTCTAGCACCATCTAAGCCACTTCGCTGCTGGCAAATGCCATAAACCGTTCCCCTGTGGACAGAGCTGAAGCTCAGCAAGTGAGCAACCAAGAGAGGTGCTCTGGGGAGCAGCCAGCCAAAGCCCACCAGGCTCCCAGGTTCCACAAACCAGCCTTCCTTGAATCTGCCTTCCCAAATCTCAGGGATCCTCTTGGACTGGCCACAGGGCACCCCCAACCCTGTCATCGTGTCCGTCCCATCTCTCCACCCGGCAAAATGCTGGGAGGCTTGCAGGGTCATAAAGTGACAAAAGAGGATCAAGCATGACAAGGTGAGGCTGGGGAGCTCTGGATGGGATCCCTCAGGAGGGCTGCCTGAATGACCCAGGCTGCTAATGACCTAACTAACGTTCCCCGCCTGCAATGGTGAGAAACGCCTCACCTCTCACAGGGTTGGTGTTTCTGTGCTGATCTCCCTATGCAAAGAGGTTTTTGAGATATTGATGACAAAGTACTTGAGTTGCCTACTTAAAATTAGCTGGACTGACCCAAAGGCATTCCAAATCTCCTCTCTAGGTGCTCGGCAGCTGGCTTGAATGGGAGGAACAGTGAGACGCAGAGATGTTGACAGTGCATTGGCTGCTTCTCACCACAGTAGGTTAAATGAGGCCAAGAAGTTGAAAAATTAGGTTAAGCAATTGGAGCATAATATCCTTGGGGCGGTAGAGGAAAGTGGGAAGAGACCATCGCTATTCAAGTCCTCCTGGGATTACTGGTCGGGCTGGGAAAGGAGGCTGCAACATCACCTTCTGTGCCAGAGGAAGATGTTAATTTTTAGAAGATAACATTAAAAAAATAGGAACTACAGTAACACAAAGCAATGGTGCTACTAAAAGTTGTCAAGAATTGGTGGACCGGGCAATGCTTTTCTTGGTGCTTGACTTTTGTGGAAGAGGTAAGCAAAGGGCTCAGCCGAGCCTTACTGCTCGCTGTGCCGGTCCTGGGGAGCCTCTGAGGCGGCTTAGTGCAACCAACGTGTGCTGGGAGCCGGTGAGACCCTGGGACACGGCACTGGGAGTATCAGCCAGCCGTGCTGTGCAACCACCCAGGCACTGTGTTCAGTGACTACAGGGAGGTTTAAAGTAAACAGGACATGACTCGATTTTTATTTTCCCCTTCATTTCTGTGACATCTCCTCCCATCGATAAAAATCCTTAAATGTGACCCATTTTCAGGTTCAGGGAGGGATGCAAACAGGAGGGGGATGTTTCCTCTAATAGGAAGACTCAGAGCAAGCCCAGGAGAATGGGAAAAGGCCCACAATACTTTATGTAAAGGCAAACTAAGGGATGAGAAATCAAAGCTAAGGATCTGGCTGATGAAATTCATTGAAAAGGACATTATATTCCTTATGAATAAAGCCATAATTTACTCAGTGAAGTGGGGAAGCCAGTCAGCAGATATTAATCACTGTTCACCCATCCAGACTGGTGGAATTTGCTTGCACCTAAATCTGCATTTATATCTCCAGCAGTATCAATTCACTGTACAACAGAAACAAATGCATCTGAAATGCCAGCTGAGGCAAGATGAAGGCACACAGGCAGCTCTGGGGCTCGGCAGGACAGAGCCAGCACTCGTCGCATTCCCCGCGTACATCTTCCGCTGGAGGAACCCCAACAGAAAACAGCCGTAAAACATTAACCCAATCACTACGTGCGAGAGGTATCTTTTGGTGGCTTTAGCCATAGAACTGATTGGAAAGTAAAGACACAAATTCTCATGCTTTACAATGATTTAAAAGCCAGATGGTGAGAGTATCGTTTGAATCGGTTGAGGACCTGGTCCTGCATAAGCCAGACCAGAGCTTGGAACTGCCAGTGCTAAGGTGGAAAGAACAAGTGGCAAAGCAGAAAGCAGTGCTTTGCAAGTGCATCGCTCTCAGGCGATGTGGATTTGCCACCACCAGGAATCAGGTGTCCTGGGCTTTAAAAAAAATAAATCATGCTTTTTTGCCCCCCTCCCCCCCTTCCTTTTTGGTGTTCTTACAGCAAATCCCAATGCGGCATCATGAAGAGAAGTTTCTTTACTGTATGGCCACTTCACTCCTATTTTTCTGATGTCCAGAGTCACGCGCTGTAGAGTAGGCGTAGCAACGTGGACAGAAACTGCACAGATAGATGAAAGAAAACTGCCAGCCTGACAAAAGCTAGTTTCTGTGCCAAATGTCCTCAGGCAAAGGCTCCCCAGCAAAGTAGATGCTGCACCTGAGCCCGTAGGCCACTGCTGGGTTAGAGCGTGGTAATAGGAACGATTGAGGGATGAAACCCCGTGACTATGGGAAGGGTCAAGTCCCTGGGTAGCACTGACATCTGATTCTTCATTAGGAAGCAGAATGAACGCTATAATTCCCGTATCTTCCAGGGCTGTTTCTATTTGTAGGGTGCACTGGCACGGCGGCACAGGTAGCCTTATCTACAGCAGTTTCAACCAAACTAACCTGGAAAACAATAGCAGTGAAGGCAGACAGATATTCCAGTCATAACAGCAGTGTCCAAGCTCCATCTAGCAACATGAAGCCACTCCTGCCCTGGCTGCCCACGTTAGCTGGTTTGAAACAAGCACACCATAGGCACGCCACAACCCCAAATTTTATTTCAGTATAGACATATATAACAAGGATTTAAGTGATGAGTCTAAGTTAAGAACATAGCTGTTGGGAAGTCATTCAAAGTGGGAAGAAGATAACAGAAGGCAACTCGTCACCTCTAAAGCCCGAGTGATTCCTGCAGACCCTGGTCTAGGAGGAAACACACAAAGACTAACGCAGGGAAAGCCTCTGTTAGCTGTGGAGTTTGGGTCAGAAGGGTGCTTTGAAAAGCAGCTGCCGATCACCCCATTTGTCATGCTCTTTCCATGCTGTACAGCACCAAACTGTTTTTTTTTCTGACAGGAGTGGGTGGGGGGACCCATCCAGCTGGTAGCAGATGTTGAGCTCACAGGACCAAGCGACAGGTAGCCCAAAGCCACCCTCCCAGAGTGGCCATGGCGAAGGCGCCAGCTCCTCAGGTCCAGCCGTTTTACTCTGCAGATCCCACTTGCTGACGCACGGCCATGCTCCTCAGCTGCTTTTGGTGAGACGAGGGCAGAGCCCAGGCAACTGGTAACTCTAATTCAAATCCAAATCACAAGGGAAGAAACTAAAGCTGCCATTTCCCAGATGAGAACCTCCTCCAGATCCCACAGGAACTCTGCGGCGGCAGTGCCCAGGAAATGAAGGCGGATTTAATAACAAGACCACCCTCCTTCAGGATATTGCTTGACTTGCATTCCTACCTTGAGGCTTCCTTATAACCATCTGTTGGTCTGTCTGCAAAATTATTAGCCTCTTCCTCTTTCTCCAAAAGGAAAAATACTGCTACAATACGGCATCTTATTTTTTTGTCCCTCCTACTGCCTAATTCATCTGACTTTTCCCTTTTACCCATTTTGCAAGTCTCCTACTTGTGTATCATTGCCTATTTTTAATATTTATTTTTGAAAGTGCAAGCTTGCTGTGCTCATTTCCATGCAGCAGAAATGAGTCCTTCCTCAACACTGGTATCTGTGAAAGCACCAGTAAAGCTGTCTACTTACATAAATTTACAGGGTGCTACTAAGTAAATGTACAACAGCTAACCTTCACCAGGGAAAACCTTAGTCAAGGCACTTCAGCTTTAATGTAAGTTTTATTTCGAAAAAACAGGGCAACATATCAGTCCAAGGAAAGTTTAGCTCCTTTTAGCAGCTTAAAGATCTGCAAGGAGGGACAAGGGGAAGAAAGCTTTCAGGACATTCCTTGTTCTGATTTCTTCCCATTCCAAGGAACAGATAAATTTGGAGACACTTCTATGTTTTGAAGCCAAGTGCTACGTGGCAGAGTTAGGATTTGCCTGTCAATATTACACCTGGATTTGGGAGAGCATGTGTCAAAAAGGTAGCAAATTAGATAGTGGTATGGCAAGAGGGGGACTTCCACTTCACTTACCATTTGAAGGACACCAAAATATGACATCAGGTATCCAGACTCCACTGCTTCCAAGCCAAAGAAATCCATAGAGATGATGGAAAACATAACCAGGAACAAACCTAGAGGGAGAGTTAATGAATGAAAAGCATATATCAATATACTTGCGCTGCGTATAGTGGCCCAGACCCTGCTCCCAGCCACCTCCAGTATGAGTCAGTAGCTCTCCCTGGGGTTACTGGGACTGGATATAAACACGAGCAGAATCCTACTCAAAGTCAGCGTAGTAATTTAATCTTTAAATGTTAACTTTTTTATCCCCCTTACTTTCATCTTTAAAATAATGTGACTATGTAGGCTGTAGATTCAGCTGTTTATTATAAACTGGTAAATATTTTTATCACCCAAGCCAGACTAACCATTAAGGCAGCAAGAAAACATTTGTTCAGACAAGACTGTAACCATAAAAATAATCTGATTGGATTCCTCGCCCCTTTTGCCTGACTTTAGATTTTTCACCATGGGGAACGCTGCCTGGGAAACAACCTGTTGACATCAGCCTAAATACAGTGGTTTCACTGCTGCCCTCGGCAGTGACGTTGGTGGTACGTGAAACCTCTCGCTCTCCTGGACCGATAGCCGTGTCGACACGAGGAGTCGGGAAAGTACGGACAGAAACAGCACAGGCTGGGTCTGCTTTTCAGTTAAGGCAATTTCTGGAAAGCATAACGGAAAATGCCCACTCACTTAATCTCACATGAAAATACAATAGTGTGTGTTTCCCCCACCACCAAACGTACACAAAACCAGACACGCGTACACAAGCTCCCATCACACACAAAGAGCCATCAAATTAAAAATATTATGACAAAACATTGCTCTCAAACAGTGGTATGGGGTAGGAGGCTGCTGCCTCCTCTAGTGTCTTGTGCACCTCAGATGGACCAAGACAGTAGGAAATTGGGACTCTCTGTGTGTGAAAATCCCCACAGCGCCCATTGGAGAGCACTGATCCTGCTGGGGAGAGGAGAAGAGAGCAGACGACCATTAGGAGTTCTGTCCTTCCTCGTAGGATCCTCCAAGGTACGAAGATGGTAAATAGGGAGCTGCGGTCCTCTCTTTCGTGAAGAAAACACAGCCCAGGAGGCAATGTGTGAGGACTGAGAAGACAGCTTGTGGCCTGGCAAAGTGAGTCACTAATCCCTCAGCATGGGAAGGATCTTGCCAGCATTTCCTGGAAGCATGAGGAGAGTGATCCCAAATTGCTGACTAAAGCACCATGGAAGACTCCCACCCTAACAAACCAGCGCAACTCCACCGCATCCAAGCAGCCCAGCAGCACTGCTACCAGAGGAGAATCTGCAGCAGCGAGGACCTCCCTCCCAGCACCCCTAGCCTTTGCCTTGAGGGACCACCACCCAGGACCTGTCACAAAGCCTTCCTGAACCCCACAGCTCACTAGAGACACCTCTTCCCCCCTTAACAGGGGTACCTGGCACCCTAGCTGGCCCCACAGCACTGGGGGAAAGGGATGAGGGGCAGGAAGGGCGTCCCGCTCTGCTACTCTCCGGATACTTGGAGAAGGTGCCAGGGAGCTAGGGCTTGTGAAGATTTATGGCTTCACCACACCCCTCCATGGAGAGCACCCCGTCGTTATCCAGTTACTTTGAAATCGTTCTTAGCTCAAGCCAGCTTAAGGTAACATGCAAATAGCAGTATTTACTCACAACACCCAAACCAGGCAACAGAGTTGCACATGTTTATAAAAGGCACACGTGAAGAAATGAAAGAAAAACCACACTTCGTTTCACTTGCAGGAAGATTAGATCGAAGTGGGCGCTCGCCCTTCATCCTTCTACCCGGCTGCAGGTACCACCTAGGAGGGGCTCAGCCTTCCTACATACCTGATGCTTCTTCCCGGTGCCACGCGCCAGCTTCTACAGCTCCTCTCCCCTTTGAACTCCCTCACCAAGTTAAGGCAGATTTGGATCTTTCTCCTCCAAATGAGCTGATTTCTTTCGCAGCAGGGGGATAGGCTGTGCTCTTCAATCAGCGTTACACATTGCACAGCTCCCCTGGAGATGCAAAGGTCTCTTCTTTAGATGGGTGTCACCCCCTGTGCCTGCATGGTCACTTAAAGCTGTCTGGACAAGGGAGACCCCCCCTGCTCCCTCCTCTTTCAGTAACTAAGGGGGTCTCTCCCACTGGCAACACATTTCTTGGTGACACCTGCAGGGCGAGCCCTAGATTGAACTCAGGGGATTTTATGTCCCTTGGAACAATCATTTCTTACAAAGATCTCATCAGGTCCCATCTAGGCAGGCTGCAGGTCAGCTGAATGCAGCCACGTGAATAATGTGTGCCCCCCCAGTGAGGGCTCGCTGGGGTGGCAGGTCCCCAGGCTCTTCTGGGGACACCAAAAGCCCACGCAGGAGCTGCCTGGATCAGCCTCAACCCACGCTGTGAGGCTCAGGTTTTCAGCAGGAAAAAAAAATGGAAAATAGCAAAAAATATCCCCAGAAACTTTACTTTTGGGGTGGGGGGGATGGTGGTGGTAGTGTGCATGTATGTGTGTGTGTGTAAATAAAGGGGTGAACTCCTTAGAAAACCTGGCACCAGAGAGATGAGTAACTAGGATTGTGCAGCAAAAGGCAGGTAAATGTTTTCTGAGATGTGATAAAGATGAGGAAAAGCACCAAAGACACAGGAGTACAAATAATATTTAAAAAAAAATAAATAAAGACATGACATTTCTAAAAGCAGCCTGTGGCTTTGGGAGGGCCAGCATAGCAAACCTTGCCAAAAGCTGGTATGAAAAGGCAAGCACGGGCTCTGGGAGCCTGTCTCAGCCCTCCTATGCTGGATTGCAAATGCGATGGGATGCAGAGCCCCAGAGCCCCTGGCAAAATCCTGCTCCACGCATGACAGAAAAGTCCCTTTAAAAATGGGACGGAGGTGCTAAAGTGATTGCATTAAACCCAGGTTTTCCAAAAGGATTAAGCAGCCAAAGATTCACACAAGCAGCTCTTTATCAGTATTTTCAAGGCTCTGGTGATTTGTGGTCAGTAAAAGCTATGTTTGTCATTTTTATCCTCGTGTTTTCTTTTCTGTCTCTTATCTGCCACAATGCAACGAGACTCGCCTTTCCCAGGTCAGTCAAGGATGTAATTTGGGCGCGCTGGAGCGGTCCGCTGCCCATCCATCCCTTGGTAGCTGCCCTCCTGCGAGAGGCACAGAGCCCGTGTCTCTGCTTTTATGCAACACAGGGAGGAGGTTCCCAGTCCCGCAGTGCTCTCCCAGACGCTCTTTCGGTCTCAAACAAGCTAATTTTAGACAACAATCCATACGGAGATCCGTAAGGAACAGAAGATTTTCTTCTGTGTATATCACAAACTTGTTTACCAAGTAAATAGAGAAAGGTCTGTAATTTGGGCGATCTAATTAATTATACAGTTGCAGCCGGGAGATGAAAGGTAAATGAGCTCATGAGGAGCTCAGCCTCCAGCTGTGAGCTGCAGAGAAGTAGGTGGTGGCCAAATCCCCTTTCAGCTGCCACCGTATGGTCAGTAACCTGAAGAGAGACCTGCAAAGAGAAGTCGCGGGGATTTTAATCCCTCCCCACTATAATTCAGGAGTGCCTCAGGGGAACCCATTCCTACTCTCACTGAAATACTCCCAGCTGTTTCGGTGACAGACCATCAGCCCATGTCCTGCCTTAAATCTCAGCTTCACTGCCTCCATTCCCTTTCCCTAGAAGTCCCCTTGCAGTTTTGGGCAGGAGTTGGGTGCGTTTTTTTGCTGGGCACAGGAAAAGAAGAACGTCTTCTGCAACGGGGAGGAATTTGCGTTTCAGCAGCGATGACTATGACAAAGTGCATCTTCCCTGGCTTTTGGAAAAAGGAGAGTGCACAGGAAATTACCGTGCAGATTGCACATGGATGTGGTCTCAGGATGGCATTTTTAAGCAGAGAAATGAATGCTACTTTAGGCTGAGAAATGAGCCAGAATCAGCAAAGAAAACCCTCTTAAAACATCGCTTGACTACCTCTTCCTATGACATGCTGTCATTTTATAAACACTTTTTAAAAATACAGTTTTAAAAGTTTAGTTTCGGAAGAACCTAAAAAGTGCACTACTAGGGCAAGCCAGCAGTCCTTCGAGACTGTATCCTGTCTCCGGTGGTGGGGGTAAGACCAACTGGCATTCTTGATCTCAGCCAATGCCAACTATGCACAAAAAGAAAAAAACAAACCAAACAAACAGAAATCCTTTACACTTCCCTGCATGTTATTCTGCAGCTCCAGATGGACTTGTTCCCCCAGAGCCTTAGCAAGCAATAACAGATGAACCTGGCCGAGCCCAGAAATGCCACCCCCTTCCGATTCAGCCACTCTCCACAGCCAAATCTACTTTCATTTGTAAACTGAATTTACAGTTTACAAATTAGAATTTAATTTGTAAATTATGTTTCATGTTATTTAAACTTCAAGGGCTTCTCCAGACATAGATGAATTAGCAAAAGATGCAGAGTATAAAAGCTAAGGTGCCTTAAATCCTCTCTTAAGATCCTTAGTCGGAAGGGAATTGCCTTACTTTGTTCAGATCCATGATGTGCACGTGTACAAAATTCAATCCTTGAAGCTCTAATCAAGAGAAACTGCATTTTTAGGTTTGACTGGGAAAAGAGCCGCGAAGGGTCTCTGTGTGGAAGGGCAGAGAACATCAACCTTTCCTCACACCACCGCTAACAAGGCTGACATGATGGATTAATCTCTAGACAATCGGGTGGGGGAGGTGCGGAGAAGACAGAGGCTAGGCAAAATTAAAGATGATTAAATTGTGAGCAAGGACACGTATAACCAGGCCAATCGGGTGACATGGACCATGCCAGCGCAGCAACTGACTGTAAGGGAGCAGGGAAACAGGCAGGTTTGGGATGGGTTTGAGGTAGCAGCGGGTTCCTGCCGTGACACAAAAAACCCGAGCAGAATACATAAAGTAGAGAAAACAAGCACCACCATCAACGTGCAAAGGCAAAAACATGCTGTGGCTCTGCTGCATGCAGCCTGCAGCTAGAACAGCCACAGCCTCTCGTCCAGCAATAGTTTTTAGTTGTTGGGAAAAAGGTTAGGGTACATACCCCTTAAAATCATTAAGTAAAATCAGGAAGAACCTCAGTGTTTCTGGCAGAGTACAAATGATTTCCCTCTGCTCTGAAGAGGTTACAGCCTAAACAGAAATGACAGACAAGCGGAAAAAAACATTTACAGCCAGCGGAATGGGGTAGGGAGATGAAGTGATTTGCCACAAGTCGCAGAAGCAGCCTGTGGCGAGTAGTCTGTTTTACATTAAGTCGCAGGTTTTTGACCCTGTGTAGCTGAGAGCATTTGAAAGCATCCAGCATCGAGTTAGGAGCTGAACCCTCACTGCTCTGTGATCAAATGCAACATGCTTTCAGTAACTTGAGACAAGCCTGGTCTACAGTGTACGTCGTCTTATTTTAAATACATCAGCAATCACGGGTAATGGGTGAGATTTACCTATGGGAAGTCCAGCAAAGACC
This sequence comes from Chroicocephalus ridibundus, assembly GCF_963924245.1. NCBI lineage: Eukaryota > Metazoa > Chordata > Aves > Charadriiformes > Laridae > Chroicocephalus > Chroicocephalus ridibundus. The sequence continues at coordinate 17,579,537 of NC_086287.1, forward strand.
TTGACCATGAAAATTTCCATTACTCCTGGAAACTTCATCAGGCGTAGGATTTCTCTGACGCTAAACACGCTGCCAGACTGTGATGTGCCTACAGAAGATGACATATTGATTAATACTCTATTTATACAGGTTAGAGGCAGGAAGGAAGAGACTCTGAGATGGTCTGCACCGGTTCACCGCCACCTTTCTGAAAAGGTGAGCCTCTGCAGCACCAGCTTTCTGCCGACAGCAGGAGGTTGGGAGCCGGTGCTGGGTCTGCATGCAGAGGACCCCTGGGAGACAGCGGGACTGCCTCCCATGCTGGGACAAAATAACCCCCAGTAAGGGGTCCACGTGAACCTTTTCTGGGATGTACGGCAAGCACTGGGCTGTAAACCTGCAATTCTGCACGGCAGAGTGGTCGGCAGGTAGGCAATAATATTCTTCCACAAGCACAGCTTAGGTATTGAAGTGTCAGTGTTTCAAGGTTGGCACCTTTTTGCCCTTAAATGAAACCCCAAGTCCTTTAGCAGAGTCCTTGCAGCACGTCAATGCCCCATCCCTATTCACATGCTATTTATCAGAAATACTAAATACTTACTGTTCTCCGTCACATGATGATCTGACTTTGGCTTAGCCTGCAAAGGGATCCAAACCATTGCTATCATGGTATTTATGAGATTTCCTACCAGCCCGACATACATAGGAACAAAAATGCTGCAAACAGAAAAAATACAGGTAAGCGGATAGATAGCATAAACAAGACATTTATATCTCCATCCTGCAATGGCTTGCTCATTTGGATGAGGAACAATCCCCTGGAAGTCGTGGTACATAAGGCTACGAAAGAGCTCACATCCTTTCACAGGGGCTTTGAATATGACCACAATTTGAAATTTCAACAAAAGACGACTATTGCCATCAAGGTACTTTATCATTTGTGTAATTGTAGGTTATAATACAATGCTTTCAAAACTGTAAGTGTCAGGGGAAAAGAGCTCGCCTTGGTTTAATGAAGCTTAGAAATCTTCCCACGGAAAGCACAGCATCTGCTTGTTAGTATCCATCTAATCCCTCATTTAATCCCCAATTTCATTCATCTAAGTTTCATCTCACTCTCTGAAATTTCTTAGTGAAAGCAAATGAAGTTAAGGAAAGTGAAGAAAGCACTCGAGATGATTAAGGATGGTAGAATACAGCCCAGCCTACAACCAGAACTGAAGCCACCGGAGATACAATGCCACTTGAAAAGGAGCCGCTAAAAATAACAAACATGATTTACAAAACCTTCTGAGGAGATGAGTAAACACCAGGTTGACTGATGCACCTACTTTTCTCCAAAAGTGCCCCAAACCAAATCAACTCCCCTTCAACTGTCCATCAGAGCCCCAAATGTTGGACCTTTAACAGAAGTGGGGCCACATCCTTAGATGTAGACACAGTGAGCAGCAATTATTAACAGTAGTTGTACAATGATAAAAAGGAACAATTACAACTTATCTAAAAAACCCAAACACAAACCATGTTAAAGTCAATAGAGTCAATAATAAGTCCTCAATTATCACTGTCCTCTTGAAAGAGATTAGGAAATGACTCCTCCTAGTCTTTAAGGGCATGTGGGAAGATTTCAGATTCTGAAGGGCTTTAACTCTGCCAAACACAGGTGGAGCAAAGGCCAGGGCTGGAAGACTGAAACTCAGGAGAGTTGAACCAAAAACAAAGGGAGAAGCACGTTTTGTTTTTAACAGTGACAGCAATTATCCACTAAACCAGCTCATTAAAAGTCTCCCCCATCATGGGAACTCTGTTAGTCAAAGGGTTTCATAAAACGTCCTCGAAACCTACTGCATGACACAGGTTTGGGGTGGGAACGCCCAGCAGAAACACCAAAGGCTGGTGTCATGGAGGGCGCAAGACTAAGTGACCACCATAGCTCCTTGGGGGCATCAAAATTTAAGCACCTTGGATTTCAGCAAAGTAATGCCTGGATTTCACCAGGGAAGGCTTTGGCGCCCTGTGGGTCCATGCAGAGTTAGAGGTGACAGCGCCGTCCCCACATTGCCGGCAACCTGTGCTGCAAAAACTGGATGTAAAAGCGAGCTGCGAGCCGCCAGCTGATGCTCCTTCTGAGCCTGCTGATAAAGGACTGTGTATTCCTGACTTTTTACTGCTGCTTTCCTTGTCAGACCATGGAATCATTCATGGTTTTTCATGGAATAACCAGCAGCACTAATTGTAAAAGCCTCAAGTTTCCTCTGTGCTAGACAAAGGTGCGGTCTGAATAATTCCTGGAGTATTATTAAAGTCCCAGAGCAAGACAGTCAAGGATTGAGAGGCAACCAACCAAGAAAAGCATCAAAGAGTAAATACATATATATATACACACATGTATGCCCGCTAATAGCAACGGCAAAAATCCCAGCTGAATATTTTAATTCTCATTAATTCTTATTAATAACAACAAAGTCAGATAATATCTTCCTGCAAATGGACTTAGTGCAGTAATTTAGACCTGCCGCCTTCCATCTGCCAAGCTGTTTCGCTAATTACCCGGGACCACAAAATTAGTCATTTACTGGATCGTTATTTTTTATTTTTAGTGAAGCAGATCACCACTTTCTGATACAAAATTGTCTGTTGAACAGTTCCCAAACTACTGAAATCAACTTTGTGGACCCAGATTTTTATGCAAGAAATCCGGAATTTCTACTTTGCATTGCAACATAAAGTAAATTTACTAACAAAATAGAAAGGATAATATAATCAAAATAAGTATCTGCAGCTGGCTTAATGTTTTTTTGGGGTTTCTCTACTTCAAGATATGGAAAAAACACATCACAAAAATTTTCCTTGGACAGAAAAACTTCCTTTCCAGTCCTATTTTTTCCTGAGGTTTTCCAGAATCCCACATGCCAATGTAAATATGTTTTACTCTTCAGATCCAAGAAGAATTACAGCAAGCAACACGGGAAGGATCTCCGTATAAAACTAGGAAGCAAATGGTGCACTACTTCACTGCAAGCATATGACTGATAATTCACCGCGGTGAAAGGGAAAGGGCAACCTTGACATTTTACATATTTGGGAAAACCTGGTCTTGCCGTAGTGGATTCATGCCATTTTGTACGGCTGGATTCTGAAGTCAGAGAAATCCAGTAAAATATGGAGCTCAAAATCGTGTTTCCCAGCGAGCCTGAAGCATTCAAAATCATTTCAAAATCCCTCTTTTTAACCACAGGCTTCTGTAAGTGCTTTATATTTTCCCACATATCAAGTGTTACCATTCCTTGACGGAAAGGTGATGAAGGTACACCCTCGGGTTAGCTGCTCCGCTACCTTGTCCTTCGGCAGTGACAAACTCTGGGATTAGAGATAACGCATCTGTGTCCAGGAAACCACCTCTTGCATTTGTTTGCTCATTTAAGACGGATGAAGTGAAACTGAGGGCCATAAAAATATCATATCAACACCGTGGGTCATTAATTTTTTTCTGGTATACTTTCGCTTCCTTTTTTCTGACGTTTCCATTACAACACATGAATTATGCACCGTGACACCTCCTGGCCCGCACCACCCCTCCAGTATGGCATCAGTGGGACACGTTGTCCTACTCCTACAGTGAAAGGCAACTGTTTGAGAAAGCAGCAGCGCAGGGCGGCTTTCCTGACACATCAGCACCTCTGAACACCCCGCGGGGGCTTGGGTAGGTGAGGGACTGCACTGCACACATTGTCTTTCCCTGTTATACAAAGACCCACAAATATTTACGCTGTCACGTAAAGGGACACAAGTGCTAAAACCAGCATGTGCTGAATCATGAATTCTGGCAGCAGGGAAGACAAACGCTAGTGCTTTGAGCTGACAATATTCTTGCAATGATGCTGACTGGAGATCAGAGGCCACCGAATTTGCTGGGGAAACTGGTGAAGTTGCAATGATGCTGCTGGATCCTCAACTGGAGCCGCCCCGTGTCACCACCGACAGGGAAAACCCTACCCACATCCTGGGATGTCGCTGCAGGGGGAGCGCGGCCTGGGGAGGCGGGTGGGAAGGAGGCAGTGGTGGTTTGGAGAAGTCCAGCAAGCAGCAGAAGGGCAGGGGAGGGTTTGCACCCCACAACAACACTGAGGAACAGGCTTTAGCAAGGGGTCTGGTGATGCTATTGCCACCAGCAGAGAAAAGAGCCAGGGGTTGGCACTGATAACCCCTCTGCTGTGCTTGCTGGACCCTCTTCTGCACGCTAAGCAAGTGGAGGACCCAGGGCTAAGCGGTTGCTCTTATTTCTTACTGGTCTGATGAGGAAAAAGCAGTACAAACCAGAACAGCCAGGCTAAAGTTGAGACACCCCAACCCCTCAGCGGAGCCGAAGGCCAGCGGTAGGAATGATCGCTGGGTTGGCAGCTCGTGCTGCGCCAGACTTGGCTCGCAGGCGCTCGTCTTTTTTGGTTTTGAGATTTAAGCATGAAATCTCATCTCTGCTGAAACCAGTGGGAGTCCTTCTGCCTTCAATTTTGCCTGACTGGCTTATCAGGAGGAAGTTTCACCAGGAAGGGATGCGGTGGCACTATTAAGACAAATGAGGCACATTAAGCAGGTTGCTCCCACAGGACCTTTTCCCATCCTCTTCCTCTTCCTGCCCTCCCTCTCGTCCCTCCTGGCTGTCCGCAAACCAGCCGTGTGGAGCCAGAGCGAGCCCTGCCAAAACCAGCAGCAGATTTCCTGAGTGGGGCGGAAGAACAAAGGACGCGGGAAGGACTAATACAATTAAATTAAAGGGAGCAAAAGGGCGCAGCAGCTTCAGCAGCTGAGATCATTGTGTGGCCTCTTCCAGCTTCTTGCTGATTAATAAGAGGTTAAGAGCCTTTACCATCCTGGGCTTTATGGTCAAAATAACTTGGGTAACTTTATCTGTGTACTTCAGCTTGTTACTTCTAGTTCCTTTGCTTCTCTTGCATCTGGAGAGAGAGTCCCTTGCTGACTTTTGCCAGCCTCCTTGCTCTCCCCTGGGATATCCTGCAGGGAGCAAACAGCCGAACTCAGAAGAGGACTAGTTTTTGCTAGTTTTTCCAACAGGAGCAGCCGCGGCTTGCCCCGACATAAAGCTTTCAGAGAAATAAGAAGAAAACACGAGCGGAGGGACCTGGAGGCCAGGAGCCCACAACATCAGCCAAATGCCGCTTGACAACATAATGAAAGCCTCTCATTTTAATTTTCCTGAGGCCATTAGGCAAGTGTGGCAGATGCATTAAAAGCATCCCTTAAAAGAGTTTTCAAGGGTTTCAAAAAGCAGGATGGCTGGCCCCGGGCACACTCACCACGGGATAGATGGTGTGGCCAGGCACAGGGCTCACTTGGTAGCCCGTGGTCATGGATAAGGGACAAGTGGCTGACAGCGAGGATCGTCCATCTGGAAACTCCATCCTTAATGTTGGTGGGAAAGCAGAACTGATGATGAAACCATTAAGAGTAATGCCATGGTAAACAGATCAAACCCAAAGAATATATTAGCATTCAAAGCCAGCTGGAGGAGGGCTGCATTTCTTCCCATCTAATGCTTAACCAGCCTCTGAATTTACTTGCAGGTAACGGTAAATCCCAATGTGCACCATGCTTCCCTGGAGAGGCGAAGCGAGGACGTGCTCTACGTTACTTCGCAACCTGCTCCCATCAGGGCCAATTAGTATGAGGCAAACGAGCACAATCAGGGTTCAGTTTCTGAACCAAGACATGATGCAGTAATGCAGGTGACAGCAAGGGCTCCCAGAGGCTCCCCAAACCCTGGAAGTGATCTTTTGTGGCTCTGCCCTGAGTGTCTCACGCCTCTGAAGTCAGAGATGGCACACGTGAAGCATCAGAAAAATCTGGCGAAGTTTACAGCAAATGCAGCTCTTGGAAAGCGGGCCCTGGCCAAACAAGCATGAGTGGGTGTATACACATACATATATATGTCCAAACACATGTGCAGAGCATTTCCCAGTAGCTCTGAAGCAATGCTTTCAGCAAAACTTCCATGAAAAATTCAATCCCACAAAGGCGTGTGCACCATGTGGAGATCAGGCAGTGGCACAGGAGCAGGAGAGAGGCCACCGACCAGGCATTTGCAGACAGGGAATATTTTTGCTGGTACCTGCCAGCTGCAGCCCCCCAGGGCAGCGCCAAGGAGTGATGGGTGCCGGAGCCTCCCGCTTCCACCAGGGAAGGCTACAACAAACCAATACAGGATACAGTTTTGGGCTCCAGCCCAAATTCCAGTCCTTGCTTGGCTGTGATTCCTATCTTTGGTTTCCTGCCTAAAAAGGCTGGGACAGTGAAGGTGCCTAGGGGCTGATGCCAGCCGGGAGGCTGCATTCAGGCTGTGTGTGCCCCGAGATGGTATCAGTCGCTTTCTGATTAGCATTCCAGCCACAGAGCCCTGCTCTGCAAAGCCCAGGAGAAAAAATGCGCGTGTGTAATTGCACAATTAGATGTTGCGTCAATACAGCGATTCTTTCAAGGAGGAAGCAGTTCCCAACGATTCCCTGAGGATTAAAGGATCAATGTGTATTTCAGCAGTGAATGGGACTGAGTTTGTTTTCTTTCTCTTTTTCTTAATAAAGTCAAAGTTGAACATGGAGAGAGCGCAAATTGTTTTTTAGTGACTCACTCCCACTTCAAAACAGTGCTGCATAAAGCCGTCATTCATTGCCGGCCCAGATTCCTTAAAGAGCTCTGAAAGGACTCTCAAAATATTTCTTTGATTGCAGTCCGGCCACACTATCCACTCATCCCCTCACACCCTTAGAGGGGCAGCTACGGGTGAAAAACAGCTGGTGAGTTAAAAAGAGAAGAAAAGCAAAAAACTGAGGTGACAAAAAAAAGTTCAGGTGAAACCACGACACCAAACCATGCTCTCCTGTAAACAGCTTTGGCTTCGTAAGGAAGTGAGCAGTGGCCACGGTGTTAACGATAACATAGTGATACACAAACTTAGCACATAACTTATTATAAATTAGTGATGGTTTCATTCAAGGAACTCTGTTTTACTGCCTTGAAAATTCTTGCGGAATGTATTTCATCTTTGACCCGTTGTGGTCTGGTCTATGTTGTTGAGATTCCTCCTAAAGACAAAAAAAGCAAGCACAACATTTCACCAAAGCTTCTTAAAGAAACAGAACCACAAAAGCCTCAATGAAAAATAGATTCCTTGAGCCTCCAAAAATTTCACACGTTTCCTAGGATGTTCATGCAAATGTACAGAAATAGTCCGGCTTCCACAGCCCAGGGCAAGAAACAGCACAATAACACAAATAAACCCAGACAGCCCAGCGCTCAGCAGGCTTCAGGGCAGCTCTGCCGGTGAAGGGCGGCCAGTACCACCCATCACGTTATCTGTGCCTTTGACAGGAAAACAAAAAAAACCCCAAACCTTCCTTTCTGCAGTTCCTACTCCCTGTCCTCATAGAAAAAAACATCACACAAAGGCATCGATAAGCGTGGCACGAGTCTTTCCCCCTGGCTCTCCTGTCCAAGCAAATGCCGATGTGAAAACAGTATGTGAAGCGAGCGCAGCTGAAGGAATATTAAATCCCAAGTGGGAACAAATGCAGCCTCCAAGGGACACGTGCCAGAGAAAGATGCCCTTTTGCAGTTGCTTCCTCATGGTCAGGTAGAAGGTACTTCACAAATCACCTGGGATAAATCACCTGTATTTCACTGTAGGCCTTCAACTCCTTTGGTTGCAATTTTTCCATTATTTCACCGGGAGCCTGGGATTTCTCTAGAGCCAGACCGTAAAACGTGAGCGGACACCCATCCCCACCCATGCATCAGCAGGAAAAGGAGGGAGTTCACTGCCCTGATGCAACTGGAAACCATGACCAGGGTGTCCTTTTTGCCGCATATGTTTTAGATGAGGAGCAGCAGCTGCTGCTGCTGCTTCGGGGAGAGCAGGAGGCTCTTTCTCACTCCGGTGAATTTGACATCATTGCAGGCTGTCCAAGGAGGTGGTGAGACTTTGCGTCTGCATCCTTTGCAGAGCCCCTCACAAGGCGAGAATGAGTCACCCGCAGACAAGTGCTCATTCAACTGCTTATTTCTAGTGACAGCCACATCTGGAAAATTTGGGTGGCGGGAAAGGAGAAAAAGATGAAGGGGAGTACGTGCTTCCTGCATCACCCGTTTCTGTCAGAACTGAGCGAGGGGGGGGATGCTGAGGTTTGGCACTGGTGCTTTAGCAGGGCAAAGAGCCAAAAGTACAATGGCAGAGCCACCGTGTGCTGGGGACACCAGATGTGGGACAGGGCCAGGAGTTCCCAGCCATTCCCAAAGTCATCAGAGCTACCTGTGGCTTAACTGCTCTTAAGGGACATTAGTGTGTGTCACCAGCCCAGCACAAGGAGTGTTGCTGGTGGGACTTGACACTTGCAAAAACACACGTTAGGTCAGTGCAGGGCATTAAATAAAAACAACTTGGGCTCCTTCCACAGGGAAAATCCTCCTTTGGCAGAGCTCCCTAAGTAAGCGCTGCTCTGATCAGGCTGGCTGTCCGTCAGAGGCTCCGCAGCAACAAAACTATCTGTCTCCCGCCAGCGCCTGCCGCAGAGAAAATCCCAGCAATGAAAAGCAGCTCAAACTAACCGTCCCCTGCCGCAGCCCCTGCTCAAGCAGGGCAGCTCCCGCCGCTGGGGCGCGAAGGGGGTGGCTGCGGCAGGATGCGAATCCCCAGGCAGCTGGAGCAGCCTGCCTGCGCCAGCCCATCCTGCTGCCTGATCCAAGGCAGTGCTCTTCTGAGGAACTTGACTAATTGCCGGAAGAGGCATATCAGTTAACGCTTCAATAAGCCGTGGGCGGATTTGCATGCTTTGCCCATAATCCACCACTAATTTCAAGTATCATTTATTCTCGTGTGCTCTTTTCTGGTGAAACATCCTATTTCAAAATACTGCACTCTGCTAATTCAAAGCTTGCGTTTGTACGTGTGATTATTGCTTTTCCCTATCGCACAATGTGGGCCGTCCCACTGGCATCTCGGTGCACCAAACACCTGCACATTTACATGCATTTAGAACAAATGGGGGAATAAGCTGCGCTCCCCAAAAGGTTTTAGCCAGCTGGCTGGCAAAGGCGTTGCTTGCCTCATGCTCCGCAGTATCACCCTGTATGTCTAGAAACTGAGGAGTCTAGACAAGGACCAGGTATGAGCTGCACTCCCTGAATGGGGGCTTGCAACATCTGGCTTTGATCCCAGCGACGCTAATACTGGATGAGCTGGGGCAGGTCAAGATAGGCATCTGCAAGGAGGTGTAAGCGGTCAGTTCTCACAAGAGAGGCATCCTACCGGTGAGGCCGGGACATGTGCTGGTCGATCTATCTGCGAATGATCTGGAGCAGCAGCGAGGTAAGAAAGCTTGCTGAGGATACGCAACTAAAAGAGTACTGGGGAAAAGAGCCCTCGGTAGGGAATTGCATATGGCCCTTGCAGGGCTGAGGGATTGCGCAATAAGACGGCAGCTGAAAGCCAGTGCAGATTAAATTTAAAGTGATGCAGGCAGGGAAAAGAAATCTTAAATTCACATCTGAAATGATGGTTTCTGAACCGCTCATTATTACTCAGGAGTGAGACCTTTGGACTATCACAGACTATTCCACAAAACCATCGTCTCAGTACTCAGCTAATCAAACTAGGGATTACCATGAAAGAAACAGCAAGCAAACAGAGAAGAGAACCGCATTAGACCACTGTACAAAATGGTTCACCGTCACTTTGAACAGTGCATGCAATCCTGGTTCCCTCCTCTCAAAAAGCTATCGAAGAGGTGGGAAAGCCTCAGAGGATGGCAATGACAACAATTCATGGTAGCTGGTTTTATACCTGAGGAGGCTGACAGCCTTCACCCCGGGAAGATGATGTCTGCAGGACATCTAATAAAGGTCCACAAGTTAGTGAGGGACTTGGAGCAGGGGGTTAGGAAGTGACTGACACCGTCTACACCACAAGAACTGGGAAGAACCAAATGAAGCTGTCGGAGACTGGTTCAAAACAAAGAGAAAGACCTAATTCTTCCCATAACATGCAGAAGGTTGGTGGAGTTTGTTGCTACCTGTGCTGTAGAAGCAAAAGGTTTAGACAGGTACAAGGGAGACTGGACAGGCACTTGGAAGAACAATCCATAGAAGATTACTAGAGAGTCACAAACCATACTCATTCATCTCAGGAAATCCCCTGAGCTGAAAACAGTTGGAGGCTGGAAAGTAATTGGTGAAGTATTATGCAAGTTTGTCCCACTCTTTCTCTTTCCTAGGCTTCTTGCTATGATTTTTATTGGAAAAAGGATACCAGGTCAGACGCAAGTGCAACTTCCTCTACAGCAGGAATCAAAACCACGTCTCCCACCACCATCTCATAAACCAGACAGGCTCGTTTCTGCTCATTCCCTGGAAAATGCTGCTTTTTTCCTACAATCCTTAAACATTCCAGATAATAAATAAGAATGACCACCGCTCTCACTTTGCACTTGGGACACACTCAGTTGGGAAAGTGTAAGGCTACATTTCAGTCCAAGAAACGATCATGTATCTTCTCAAGTGACTGTTTAATAAAACAAAAAGATGCAATCCCCCATCTCTTAAACATAGATTTTTCCCAGTCTTTGTCTCAGATACTACAACCATACAAAGTAATAATAGCTTTTGGGGGTTCCCCCCACCTTCTTCTTCATGGAGGAGTTTTGTTCCATAACGGGTGGCAAAGCCTTTAAGTATTTTTTTTTGTTTTATTTTAATTAAGCAACAATAAAACTGCTCTTCCAAGCTCAGAATGTGGTAAATCATTAAAACGCTCGGTTTGGGCGTGTCGCTAGGTAAGGACTCCCACGCACAGACTGGTTAGAAGGTGAGCAGCGCTTGCTAGACTACCCGGTGACTCACCACCGAACTCATCGTTAATCATATGTTACAGCATGTCTGACTTCATAGAGTACCGTAGGTGGTGTGAAATAATCTTTGAATGAGTTCAAGCTTTTATGAGGTTACAACGCTTCAGACTCCAAGAGACTCAGCTGGGCAGGAAACTGTTGAGGATTTGCTATAGTAACCTGGGCTGCACTCCCAGCACGTCAGGTCTCGGGCTCACGGCAGTGGCTTTGGAGGCCCCACGAGTTTGGCATGGGCTGGAGTTGTTACCTCTCACTGATCATGAATGTACTCGCTTACTTAAAGCAACATGTGGGCAGAGCTGAATTTTGCTGCCCAAGGATGAGGGGTGGGGTCCGGGTAGTTCCTGTGAAGGGAAGGGGTAGGATCTGGCTGGGAAAGAAAGCATGAAGAGAGCTCTGGCAAGCCAGGACCACTGCCTTTGCTGGCACTAAGGAGACAGGGGATGACTGCTACTTCTAAGAAGACCTCTCCCACCTTCCAGAAAAAGACACAGATGCCAGATGCTCTGGCTTTCCTCAAGGAGCACGCCTTCTCGTCACTCTGGCGCAGGCAAGCAGACAACAGGACTGTGGGCAGACAGTCCCGTGCCGCAGGCAACTACCTATTTTGCCAGTGCTTGGAGATGTCCCAGCATCAGCCCACCAAAGGACTTGAGCTTCTTCCTCTGCCAGTCCCTTTTGCAAGCAGAGCACTGGCGAGGCTACTGCAGTGATCCAAGAGAGCGATCCTTGTGTCATGCAAAATGAAGGGCTCCCTCCACACCCCACACCCAAAGGCTAACGAGTTGACTAGCCAAGTCTGACACTTAAATTTCATCTCTTACCAGGACCGCATTCACGTGAATGACGTTTTTAAGCTATGTAATCCTTGGCAAAACAAGTTACTTTACCTTGAGGTAAGTAACTGTAAATGCAGCATCCTACCAAAGGTAGAGCACAGGCTGATCTTGCCTTGGAACAAGTAGTGGCAGCCAACACCTCGTACCTCGAGGTGTGGAAAATCTTGCCGTGCTGCATTAAGGGCCCCAGCACCTTTTGTCTAGTAAGACCTTTTCATGAAATAGGACACGTTAAGGCTAATTTTGCACGGGAAGCAACGTTGGAACGCTAATACCCAAAAGTCACAAATAAAAAACCCTTTCACACGTCGGGTGGATCACACTTTCCAGCATCCCACCCCAACCTCTTTGGTTGCGCAACAGGCCCCTTGAAAACAACCCTTTCTCCAGCAAAGACAGAGCCCCAGGGCTGTGGTGCAGCTGATCTGATTTCATGAAGAGTTTGACCCCAGAAGGAGGCATCTGCATGAGAAGAGTGAGTCATGCCATTTCAATAATGGGCGAAACCATTAATTAAAGGTGCACAGTTTGCTTGCTTGGGCAGGCTTCGTACACTCAAACCAGGAGTGGTCTCACTGTTACTATATTTACTGAACTCCCCCAATTAAGTACTTTGTTTCCCTCGCCCCATAATGACAATGGTTTCTGCACATTAAATATATTCAGAAAGGAGGTTGTTCTGTGTTGCATATTTGCAAACTGTAGTGTTCCCCCCTACACAGATTGTAGGACAAACACTAGCCGAGGAATAGCTAAGAAACTTTGCACTGAATGATCTATTTTTCAACTACTTTGTTTAGCATAGTAGAAAATAATTTATTCAGGTTAAAAAGCACATTCAGTAATAACTGAAGTTGCTTGCACTTTTGGAGCAATGAATTAAAAACAGATTTAATGTACTTCACACCAGTCAAATGCAACGTCTTCTACGCATCTTGCACATTTCAGTGGATTCCAGTATTGCCAAAGCCCTGAACGAGAACATCCTTTACCTGCAGACCCGGTACAGCGGTTGCATTTCGAGCTCTGCCTAACACACCTTTGCTCTCAGTTGGAGGCGCTCCCCTTAGGGAGAAAAAGCGCTTTGTTGGCTCCCCGCACCGCTTTTCATCTTGGCCCCACTACTGAGACCACCTACAGGGATGCCAGTTAGTATCGGCTGCGTTATGCTGAACTGGTATTTACAGCAGCGTTCGGTGGGAACCACATCTTAGGCAGCCTCACGGGCAGCCTCCCCACCCAGCCACACGCTGACGGCAGGAGCCCGCTCCGCTCACCACCAAACGACGGCAACTGCAAGCCACCCCACGGACTCGCATGGAAAATCGCGAGCAGAGCGCTTGCCGTATTTTTAGTTGCGTTTAATTGCAAATTAGCAGCTGGAAACAAGGAGGGGTGAGCAGCGTGCGAGCGGCCAGCTGTCTGCAGAGGAGTTTGGAAACCTCCGGTTGTACATTTCTGCAGCTCCAATGAGAGAAGCCCTCGCCCTCTCCACGCTTGGGGTTTGCTGTACCTAGAAAATTTACATTTCAAGCCATCTCCTGCTGCAAGAGCCAGAGGCCACACACTTCTCTGGCAGGACATCTTAGGGCACACATGTACAAGCTACAACAAGGTAACTCAAGGCAGCAATGGGCCGTGTTCTTTAGTGGCTGGCAGCAACAATGATTTTAGACTGGTGCTTGTGATATCCTGGAGCCTTGCGGAAGCTGGCTGCTTTCAGTGCATCAAATGTGTCTGCATAAACAGACAAACTAGTTGATGAAGAAATTAATTACCTTTTGGGGTGACTAGTGGGTTGTTGTTGTATTTTTGCTTTTCAGCGCACAATGAAAATGAACTATGTGTTTTTGTTTCACTTCAATTTTATTTTTAGCAGGGAAAAAAAACATATAAACATGGACTTCAAAGCGCTGCCAAGCCTGTTGGATGTACATCTCTGCAGCACCAGGGAAATACCGGGGTGTCCAGAGTACAAACATCTCCAGACATGGATCTGTATGAGTCCTTGTAATAGTCCTTATCTAAAGTTTTCCTTTCTTACATACAGAGAGAGACCTGATAGCAGCAGCAGCTGAAAAACTCACACTTCAGATGTCACAACTTATCTTCATAACATCCCCACATGGGTGACAGTGGTGCGAACGCCCCATGGGCACTCACCGGGAAACACAGCACTGAAAACCTAAGCGCCCCAGTAAGGTCGCATAAAGATCATGGTGGAAAAAAAAGCCTTAAAAATCAGGTCTTTAAGCAGTTTGCTTCATGCAAGTTTACTGCTCAGACCAGTGGACCACACTTTTCCTCTCCCCTTTCTTTTCCCTGGATCCCTGCCAAAGCCTTTTTCTGCTGCCCCAGCCACAACACCGATGCCAGGGGAACCCAGAACTCGCTGCGTCTTGCAGCACCCTGACAAAAAAACACAGCACTGTGTATTACAGCGCCATTTGGTCCCTGCCATTGATGGGGGAAGCACACGTATGTAGATTTTGTAAGTGTGTGACATCCCTCATGACGTGTTTCAAGAATTCCTCCCTAGGAGCCTGGCCATCGCGTGCCAGTGTCGGCAGGCCCAGCTCCACAGGAACCAGCTGCCCCAGGAATGGGCTTCGCCCCGGAGACACATTCTGGAGCCCTGACTCAATTAAAACACAGATTTGAGTCAGTGGAAACTTGTCTGAGAAAGGACTGAGTAAAAACCACAGGGTCAAAGTAAAGTAAGCCACGGGGATCCTGAGGAATTAGCAAGAAACACTGCAAGCCCAGCTGCACCAGGGGCATCATGGAAAAGATCAAGCGGGGGCATCATGGGAAAGACGCAAAGTCAGTAAGAGCTGAAAACGGTTTGCGGGATCAGGCCCAACATCAGCGGTGGTAGATACGGTGGCTGCCAAAAGCCATCAAAATGGCAGCATCCAGTACAAAGAACCCAGGCACAGAACAGAAGTATGGTTTAACAGCAGGAAAGGACTTGAAATTAATTTCTCTTTAGTATGTCTTTGGGTAGCCGCAGTTGAGCAAAAAAGATGGTATGGGTTCAGTACCAACACCTTTAGCTTTATCCCTGCTTCAGACTAAGGCTAGTAGTTAAACTAGCCTCAGACAAAGGCAATTTTTTCTAAATGGCACAAACTAGGCACAACTTACTGTATTTACAGATATAGCCAACAAACCCTGCATTTCAACTACACTGATAATGAGATTTCCTAAAAGCAAAACACCACAGCAGTTGAAGGCATTAGGGATGTTCTTTTTTTGTTGCTTTAAGTCTGGTTAATAATTTTCTTCCACAGACCTATTTCTCGTAAAATCCAAACATGACCAAAAGAGAAAAGAGAGTACTGAAAGATCACTAAGCATGTGGAAAAAATTATCCCAGAGGGAACATGAAAGCCATCTGCCCAAGACTCCTTCTGCAGTCATCCTGCAGACGTGAACAGCAGGAGATTGATGCTTTGGTGGCAAACACAAATAAAGTGGCGAACCTTGGTCTTGGCTGGCATCAAAAGAAACCGCATATCCAGCCGTCCAGAGCTCGTTCAGCTAAGAGCATATTAACCCCTAGGCTAGCCAAGACTTTATCGGTTGGAAAATCCCAATCATGAGTGCTAGCTCCAAGGGGAAAGAAAAAAAAAAAAAAAAAAGAAAAAAAAGAAACATGGAAAGATCAGGCAGGACAAGCCTGAACATGTTCAATTTGTCCTTCCTACGTTACAATTATATCCTCATTCCTCAGAGCAAAAGCAGTTCAAAGAGACAATAAACCCCTTTTTAGTCTTATGCTTTGCAGGAACGTCACTGAAACGGAACTGAGGTGGTTCCCAGAGATAAGGCGACAAAAGAAATTAAACCCTTCCCTACAGCTATCCTTTGGTAAAATATCAGCCAATACAGGCACCGCTTCAGAGGTAACTACAGCGTTCATCTGAGGAAATGGGACTTAGTGGTTTCAAACTGAGATGAATTTAGTACACCGCTCCTCAAAGCCTGCAGCTGCTTCCTTCCTTCGCATTGCAGGAATATGAGCCTCTATGGCTTGTACTAAACTTCATATTATGGGATGGATAGTATTTCATTGTCAGGAAATGTGTCTGCCTTTTGGGGTACAAGTTAATACATGCTTCAGTGTAGATCCCAAGAAATTTGGAGGGAAGCACTGTAGACCACAGGATGGGTTTGGAGTGGGCAAAGTGTGAGGGACCAGTTAGAGCAGCCACCAAACGGGGCGGGGGGGTTTGACTGCTTTGCTTTAACCCCCTCATCTGGGCATAAACAACGTAGGCCAACAGAGGGTCAGCTTAGCACAACAAAGAAAAGAAATAGAGCTAAAAGCAGGGCAGGGAACACACTCAGGACGGACCGGGAGGTCTCCGAGGGCACACCCACCCCACCCTGTCTCCCTCCAAACCAAACCAAAGGCATGGGGCATAACGATGCCACAGGGAACAATTAAGTGGCAAGGGAAAAATAACTGGATTTGCAAATAAAACCATGAGATACTAAACAGCCCCAGGCAGTGAAACAGCTGCAATCCTAGACATGGATGGGACAGGCAGAAATAAAAGGCCCATCATCTGCTACCAAACTGCCCAGCAACCATCAAGCACTTATGTTGAATGGTTACTATAAAGTGAAACAACACCTTTTTTTAAAAATAATTTTTAACCTACTTCACCAAGACTTTTGTAGAGCATGGAAATAGCCCTGCCCATCACCCCAGCTCTGGGGTCTCATTTCCAGTGTACATTGGTGTAACGGTAACAAACTTCAACCCGGTGTAGGACCTTTTCTAACCATAACTGGGCTGCATGAGAACCTAATTACCCAATTGGAAAGCCATAAATACTTTAGACTGACTCAGTTTGGGTGCGCTGGATTTTTTCCTGCCTTTCATTGCGTCAGGGAATTTCTTTCCACCCTACAGCCCTTCGGAAAGGGGCACATGGCCGAAGGAGTCAGCGGTCATGAATAATCAGGGAGGGACTTCTCCAGAACAAGTCAGTAATGTGAAAAAGTCTTTCTTCTGGAGCGACATTTGCATGACCGAGGCATGACATAATAAGTCCACAAACAAAAAAGCCTTTATACCCTTATGGCAGCTTTCAAAACCTCTCCATGCTGGCTTGATCCTTCCCTTCTGTGCAGAAGCATTGCATTTTGGGGGTAGGAATTTAAGCCCCATGTGCACCAAGCCAATTGCCGTCTTCACAGCCGTGGCTTTATCTCATTCTTTCTAGCTAACGCAATCCTACGACCCACGTTAATGATGTTATTTTACGGGGCACGACGCTTTGCTGTAGTACTGGAGGGATTTATTTCTGCTCTGGGAGGAGGGTCTAGGAACCGAGCAGAGCCCAGGGAGACAAACCTGTTTGTATAGGAGTTCCATCAGCATATGGCTGGAGGCACCGGCGAATAGCTACAGAGCAGAAAGAAAAGTTTCAAATAGTATTGCCAGAGAGTGAAAAAGCAGCAGCGTGCCAGGACACCCCCCTGCAAAAAAATCAAGCCCCTGTTTGACACTTGGGAGCTGCTGA
This sequence comes from Chroicocephalus ridibundus, assembly GCF_963924245.1. Taxonomy (NCBI): domain Eukaryota; kingdom Metazoa; phylum Chordata; class Aves; order Charadriiformes; family Laridae; genus Chroicocephalus; species Chroicocephalus ridibundus. The sequence continues at coordinate 17,596,805 of NC_086287.1, forward strand.
AGCGCAGCCAAAGGAGCTGCATGCCAGGACGCAACCTTGCGAAGGCAGCTCAAGTGCTGCGGGTACCACTGGGGCACGGAACTGGGGCTGGAAACCCAGTCAGGGTGTAAAAACACAGCGCGGATGCTCACATTGAGGCAGAACTAATGTTTCACTTCCAGCATGGGCAGTTCGCCAGATGTGGACCTCTGCTGTGAGTTAACTGAAATACCTTTGAAACTCTGGACAAAACCCTTTATTTGGCAGGTCATTTGTTTTTAAGGAGAGAGCAGAGTGGTGAGTCAGAATCAGGTAGGTTCAGACCCCCACAGAAAAGCGTCTGGGGACTTTCAGAGCTGTGAAGCAGGCGCTACAAGAAGGACGGATGCTGGACCAAGCCCAGCCTCCCAAGCCTAAGGGCATTTGCTCAAGCCGCTGGGAGCAGGAAAACGGTTTCTCACCAGCATAGGAAGTCAAGCACTTGGCAACAAGGGAGGCAGCTCTCCCACAACTCCGGTTACGCAAACAGCTGCCTTCTGCTGGGTTTCAACATGCTCCACTGCTCCAAAAATAATTTCCTGCTTGATTTGATACCATTAGCAGGAGCAGAGTGCAGCACAAATGGTCATGCCGCTTCACTCTGGATCCAGCTAGCCACTGGTTTCTAGCAAAAGCCCTGATTCCTTTTTTTGGCAGAGGGGCACGATTGTGCAGGAGGAAAAGGTAAGCGGGCTGATGGCGTAAGACCTCTCCTTTTCCGCTGCAAAGGGTTTTGACGCAAGCCTGGATGAAAGCACCTGCCACCGTCGTCCTTCTGGGCCTCTTTCCAGAGCTGAGATTTCCCAGCCCTTACAGCTCGTAACACTTATGGCATATAACCAACACTCAGCAGCCAAGCAGGAATTGACGCCAACACAAAGTTCAACGCCAAAGTCACTGCTTGCTGGGCGATCAGGAGCTGTGCCGATCCCAGACAGAGTTGCTGGAGTTCCACCACAGCACAAGCACCTGAAAACTAATACCACGCCTTCTTTCATTCCCCACTGGGTATCTTTGTGTCCCCTTTGGGGGCTTGTTGGAATAATCCCAGTCCAGTCTAGTGCTTTGGGAACAGCAGCACTTTCCATTTCTAGCTGGACTGGAATTTGGATAGCAAATTTTGCCCTAAGGTGCATCTGATTTCCTGTTCCCTATTCCCAGCCCAGGCATCTGCATGCCCCTTCCCAAGGGCCTGCCTTGGGGGGACTCCTCCAGGGGCCTTCACCAACAGTGCTTTGGAAACCTCAAGAAGTACAGAAAGTTAAAGAAGCCAAGGCCCAGCACATTTGCATCACACTCCATAGCCTGTGGACCACCAACAGCACAGTTGCGTGTTGGGTGTACCCAACCCTCCCAACTCATGGCCTTACACGGAGGTTAGCTGGTATCTTCCAGACGAAGTTCAAGTAACGTTTAGCAAAGAAACGAAGCAGCAAAGTAGAACTTAATGTCACCCAATAAAACAATGGCTGCAAAATGGGATTCAGGAACTGACAGCATGTCTGCAAAATCAGCGTATTTTAAGGCAGTATAGAGTGCATACTGGTGTGAAAGGGAACTCCCCAGCAGAGTCTGAAGGTCTGTTTTAGCATCTGAGGAAGCACTGTGGAGTTTTCCAATACTACTTGGCTCAGAAGAGGAAATCCTTGACAGTATCCACCAGATGATTTTGTGCTGCCTTTCTCCTTCTCCTACACCTTGAAATCAAAGTTGTGCAATTGCACTTGTTTATGCTTATATGTTTTAAGCCCAAAGACAACATGAGGGACCATTTCATCTGTGCTGCACCACACAAGCCTTACCAACCTTCTCTTTCCACAATCATTCTTTGAGACGCACAACAGGTTATAAAACATACCCCTCAGCCACGATTAGAAGAGTATAAAGGGTGATGAACCCACCACTGCTTTTGGGGAGCTTGGACAGAAACTAACCTTGCAAGGTAAAGCCATGAAAAGAGAGGAAAGGTCCCATCAGCAGCCCTGCACAGGACATAATGCCAGGATGACACCCACAGCTTTCATACATGAGGCAAAATATGCATCTGAGCTGACCCAAATGCCAGGTGGGGCCCCCTCCTGTCACCATCACAATAAAAGGGAATAACCCTGTGGAGAAGGTGGTTCCTCAGCTGCTGGAGGAACTGAGCTGAGTGGGAGGACAGGACTGGTGGGAAGAGCATGCAAGCTGGTTTCCATGCTCAACTGACCCATGTCTGCAGCTGCTGCTGCTCCCACAGCCCAAGGGAGTGCAGATAAGCAGCAGTTCAGCTTTTCCAGACATAGCACAATTCCTGTTTACAGCCTCTGGGCTAGACTTTTCAAAAGAAGGAGCTAGGTGTCTATTCTTGCAGGAAACCAGGTGTGTAAACAGTTCAATTAATATACCCAGCAAACTGTGCTCTAGCACAGCAAGGAGGGCTAGTGGAGACAAGCCAAGAGCACAGGAGCTGAGGAAGGAAAATACTTTTAAAGAATATGCCTAATTAGAGATGGGCCTGGGCCAACAGTTCATATTTGAACACCTGGAATAGCCCTGGGGAGCACAACTGTAACCTGAACCCAGATCCAGATTTTGTAACTCGCTCCCCTCCCCAATGAACTAAAACCCAGCCCCAGATCCAACCATCATGCAGTCCGAGCTGCAGGTCTCCAACAGCCGAAGCCTGGAGAGTAGAATCCTCTCAACCAGGTTTATGGCCAAGCCATCACACTCAGTGGCAGGTGCCCTCTGTCCCTCTTGCCCCACAGCTCTCAGTGCCCCCCCGGTGGCTCTGTCCCACTCCAGAGCTAGCTATTGCTGCTTGGCAGCCCCTGGATCTCTGACTCAATGTGGAGATGCCCGTTGAGTGTCTGATAGCACATCCCCATTTGCTCCAGTGGTCATGGCATCCCAAGTGCTGTGACCAAGCTCTACTTTTCACTGCACCGCCTTCTCCCTGCCCTTGCAGGCTACAGCTGCAGCTCCCGACCAAAGCAAGAAGCCCACCCCAACACAAAGCCAAGTGGCTCCACTCATGCCTGCAAGCCAAATATTGACAGCGATCCTCAGTTTTGTGCCAAAGGGGCAGAACCAGGGCTTGTTTTGAAGGGCACAACCTCCACGGCACGAAAAGTCCCCCATGCCCTTTATGAGTCCTTGCAGAAATGGCAGACTCCCTTTCCCCCTTACAGCTCAGTTCTCTAGGACAGAAAATTAAACGTCACCCACACCTTGCTGTCCCTTTTCAATGTAGATTTTCTTTATAGCAGAATCACGTTTGGCAAAGAAAGGTCAGCCCCATCCCCATAAAACCGCCCTGTCGCAGGCACGTCATGCATTTCAGACAGCTTGCAAGGCTGACTAAACATTTACTTTCGGATGGCTCGTTTCCAAAGCCCAGAAATAGATCATCGTCCACAATAAAAGAGTGCCCGGGTGTGCCATCAGATGGCTTCATTGCCCTGTTACAGCATGCCATTTGCATTCCTGCGCTTTCCCCCTCACCAGCTGCTGGTGCCAAGGCTGCCCGGCACCAAGCTCGCTGCCGCATCCCCCTCCCAGGGCAGACCTGCAGATAGGCGAGGCCTTATCTCCTCAGTGGATTCTTCTTGGTAGTCATTTTTGCATCATCTGACCTTGGGTTCTGTTAAGCTGAAGTAGGTGACTAACGCACGTGGCCCTTGATTGCTTTCTCTTTCCTGGTGGGCACCCAGCCTCTCACCAGCACAGAAAGGGATGAATTGGCACAGCTGGAGGAAGGCAAATGGGATTTGCTCACACTGGATGCTGTAATGGTTGAGGCAGTGTTTGTGTTTTAGAAACTTTTCGAACAATTTAGCTCCATGGCTATTCAGAGCAGCTTTGCGCCGTGGATGTACTTTTCTAGCTATCGCGGATTCTTCCCTGCCACAGCTGAACCTCCATCCCCAAGAAATAAAATAATTAAAAAAATAAAAATAATCATGCTTTATACAACAGCACAGGAAAAACTTTACAAATCCTTCAAGGGCCAAGAGACTCCGCCTGAGAAGTGCTTGCCACAGAGCACCCAGGCAAAATCAAGATGATGCAACTTTTGGGAGGGTGGGCAGATTACAATCAGGCAATTAGACATCCCAGACCGTGTAATCGCATGCAATGAGAACACACGTGGGTGTAGTGTGAGGCATGAGCCTGGTGTCACCAACCACAGGCTCCTCCGGTTACCCTAAGGGAATTCTTCAACAAATGGTTTCAAAATTTCTTTTCCAAACATTAATAGGTCCATCTAGAAGTAGGTCTCCTTCTGCCATGAAAAGTAATTCCTGGAAGACTGGGAAACATCCAGGACTACACTGGAAAACACAAGCCAGCAGAATCGATCCATCATCTGTCTCATATCCAACTGTGTCTGGACTGTCAGAACGGGGAGGGGAAGAAACCCACCTCACACAATACGGATAATCTGTTAGACAGCTTTACATCAGGGAAGAGCCTTTCTAAGCTTCTGTAGGAAGTAAGCTTAAACATCTGATGCATGAGCATATTCAGCTTTAATAACCATTACTGTCTTTCATCCCCCATTTTTAAATCTGAGAACAGCATTTAAGACCCTGGCCTCCTGTAAGCATTGCTCAGATGCTCCCCAGATGGCTTTTCCAAGGGGATTTCTAATTATTTGGGGTTTTAAAAGAAATATCCTGCAGGAATACTTTACGTTTCTGGAGGTTTCCTTCCTTCCTCTACAAATTTCTTTACCCAGGGCTTGATTTAAAACCAAACTCAAAGGAAACACTTCCAATGACTTCAATACATCTCAGATCACGTACCCTGCGGTAAAAGAGAAACTAACCAAATCCCATAAAAATAAAGAAGGTGCAGATTTCAAAAGGATTCACAGTGAAGTTTTGTAAAGAAGTAATTAGTCCAAAAGTTTCAGCCTAGAAAAATCAGGGAATAAAGAAACATTTAGCAAGACTGAGAAAGTTAATACTGCGTACAGACCACAAAGGATTAGATGTATAATCCCCTCTCCACCAAGAAAAATAAATTAAAATCGAAGCAACAATTGCGGTAATAACAAGCAAACGAGAAAAACTCAGATGCTCAAAAATATTCGAAGTTTTCAGATCCTGAACTACCCTAAACAGACCAGATTTACAAAAGTGCTAAATTCCTATCCTCTGAAAATCCACATTAGACATGCCCAAGTTGGGAACTGAAAGAAAATCCCGGTCATCTGTGGAAAGCCTGACCACTGCGCTTCTGCTTTAGAGGACAGCTGGAGAGCAGAGCAGAGCCCCTTATGTGCTTGTAAAGCAAAGCAAATTATTCTAATGAACCCATAGGGTTTGTTTCTCTCCCAAGCCATCCAAGCCACTTCCCAAGTGATGAGATTTCTCCAGAGCTGCTGCTCCGTATCCCCCAAAATGGGACACAACCCCACAGGGCATGTTGCCCTGCCTCCTGCAAATGCCAGCTGGGCAAACTGGGAGTGCTTCTGCACGTGCTATGGCACAGACCCACTGCTGGCTTAACGCACCACGCTGTGTCCTGTGCACTGATAGACCCTCACCACGGTGTCTGGTCTCTCAGGTCACACCATTAGCATTGCCCTCCTCCTGGATCAGCATCTCTGCTTGCCAGCGGTGCTTCGGGCATTTGCTGCATCGCTCGGCACAGCATAGGGCTCAGCCCGAGCGGCTGGGGGCTTGCAATTTGAACGCTGCAGAGAACGTTTCTGATGCTGGAAATACCTTTCTCCCTGGGTTGTGATAACCCATGATTTGTCAGGTTAGAGAGACAAGCCCCAACAAGCGCTGGGGTTAGCCTGGAGATGGCCATTCAGAAACTCCGTTGCCCTCTGGCTGCATTCACGGCCAGGATGCCTCACATACCTTTGGCTCTCACAGGCTGGTGGAATGGCTGTGAGCAGGGTTTCATAAAGAGACTGCAATGAAATGAAAACCCTGGGTGGGGCCACAGAAGCTGGTATGGTTCACGGAAAGGTCACACCCTTTTATTTCCCTCTGAGCATCCCATTCAAGCAGCCTGGCCTTCACCCAGGGCCACGGTGAATCAACACCCTGTGACAACGGGGTATTGCATCTCCCCATCCACCCACCGGCCTCCTGCTCATCCCATGAATCCAGCAGCAATGGCCAAGAGAAGCCCCGGGAAGGATTTAATACCCAACCCGAAACTCCTCCAAAAGGGCTGCTTTTCCAACCATCCTTTACTGCAGCCATATATCAGGCAGGAGGCAAACAGGGGAGAGCACCAGCAGTGGATGTGCTGTCCCTTTCTCCCCTGTGGCAAACGAAGGTCCATTTTGGAAATACTACTTCCTTCCAGCACAAGCCACTTGATGCCCCAATACACCTAAAAGCACTAAGCCTTTCTCCTGCAGAGCTTCACTCCTCAGCTCCCCAAGTCCTAACTCCTCCCAGTTCACCCTTCACGTGCCAAATCCACACATTTCCGTTCATCCCAACCTTCCTTCTCTCCCTTGCCTGATAGTCCTTCCCACACAAGCACCACATCCTTCCTGCCCAACCTGACCACAAGGCTGGGTTTGTTCACTGAAGCAGATCAGAATGAAACGTAAGCATGACCCTTTGAATCTAAAGGATTAGGAGATGTAAAGGAGAGAGCTGACCATACAACCATGTGCAGGCATGAACAGAGGGAGGCTGTGCCACCCCACGTTGCCCTCCTGGATCCCTCTGCTAGCTCTTGCTGGGCTCAGGTCTGCAGCCCCACACTTCAGCCCCCAACCTCTGGGTCTCCCCCAACCACTGAGCTCTATGGCTGGCTGAGCTCAGTTGTTTCTGCTCCTTTTCTAAAAAAGAAAAAGGCCGGCACTTGCTTTTAATAAACAATTTAAAAAAAAAAGAAAATAAGAAAAAAAAAAACCCAAGTCCAAAAAATGGGATGCTAGCTGGGCTCATGAAGACTCTGCCTGCCCAGGACACCAGGGGATGAAGAAGAGGATACATCCAGGAAAACTGGATGCATTCCCCCAAGGCGGTAGATATTTGCACGCACACACCTCATGACAGAGAGAGTCTGCATCCTGAAGGCTCTGTAATCTAAATAGCAATATTGTAAATGTACTGCGAGAGGGAAGGAAAAAACATCTCATTGCCCCACATTATGCATGAGGGACACCAATGCAGAGGGATGGGACCACTTACATCACAGGAAAATTACAGCAGAGCCAACTCCCAAATCCCAATTCAGGAACTTAACCACAGCCTATTCTGTGCTTTCTATTTTCTGCTAACAAAGAAAGCAGTATTTCCCTGGATTTCAGTCCCCAGTGATACTGCTGGATTTGCTGCCCAGTCATGAAATATTCCAGGAGTGGGAAGAGCAGATGAAGCTCCAGTGAGTCACGAGCAGACGCTGCCTTATTGTGCAACCTGCACAGCCAGGGTCGTGTTCAGCCCTCCAATGCTACCTCTGCTGGCGAGGCCAGGCCCAAAATGCCTTGTGCCTTTCCGTAAAATTCCAAGTTTCAGGGGTTGGGTTTGTCCCCCCCACCCCTTTTTTTTTTTTTTTTTTTTTTTTTTTTTTACACTTATTACTTGGAACTGTTAAGCCAGGCTTAACAAGAAAAATCAGCCACCACCTCGTCGCAACCGTGCAGAAACACAGCGAAGCATCAACCAGGGCACCACGCCACACAGAAATCCAGCGCTTTCAAAGCGCCGGCCGAGGGGAGTGGTGTTCAAACATCCATAATTGTTTAGCAGAAGTAACTTCACAAACACACACGCTTTTGATTGCGATCTAGCCACCACGCGCGCAAAACAGGGTTTCGCTCACCCGCCGCCCCCTCACTTTCTGACTCCAGGCATGGGGCGGCGAGGCAGGGCAGCCTCCCCTGGTGCACGGGCGCGATGAAAGCTGGAGGAAGGCAGCAGGGTAATTTCCTTACCTCCCCCACAGATATTTTTTTTTTTTTTTTCGCCCTTTGTCTGTCTGTCTGCTGGGGTAACCACTGTCAGCCCACAGAGGGACACCAGGCAAACCACGCCAGGAGTCCCTCTTCCCATGGCTCTGGTGCAAGTCGATTCCCAGCAACCCCCAAACCTCGTCTCTCTCTGTCTAAGCAGCACAAACCAGCCACACAAGGAAGTTCTGGATACTTTCTCCCTTTCTTTTTCTTTCTTTTTTTTTTTTTTTTTAATGCCATTTCATTATGGTTTCCCCGGGTAGATGAAGCAGGTAACCCAAAAGGGCAGAGATGCCTGGGAGGAATGAGGGTGCTGTGGGGAGAAGGGGCTGGTGGACATCCCCTGTGAGCTTGCACAGCCACACTCACAGCCCTCCCACCAAATTCCTGCATAAAGCCAAGTGGGAACGAAGGTTTTGAAGGAAAATGGGGAGCTCCCGACAAGGCTGAGGAAGGGGCTGCCAAGCAGCATCCCGTTAGCTCAACCCAAGCCCAGCCCTCCTCAGCCATGCCCCATGCCCTTGAGAGCAGCCACAAGGCACCGGCTCTCCCTCCCATGAGCTGCTGGATCCTGCCCTGCACCCCATTCTTCCTCCCTTGGGAGAGGGCCCCACCTATGGGTGATGGACTAAAGGGGAACTCTCAGCCCCACCATCATGCCTCCCTCCACCGAAGTTAAGACCAGGGACTGTAGTGAGACAATGGAAAAGCCAGGTTTACCGAAGGTCTGAAGGGGAACAAGGGCACCTTTGCAGCGCCAGGGTGATTTTCCAATATGTAAATAGGAGAAAGACAGTAGACCCAAATCTAAAATGGGTGGCCTAGAAGTGGTAGGTGGAATGGAGGTTTGCAGGAAGGAAAGGCTGGGGATGAGCTTAGTGCAGACCTGTCTGTCACACGAAGGCAGCACTGACAGGGGAAACTGCCCAGGACCTGCATCCTGCTGACTTCTGGTATGTTCACAACCCAGCATCCAACTCCAGGACTGTGACCGCAGGCACAATGTGTTGATGGCCAGAGCTAGTGATTTGGGACACAGGTGCTAAGCAAGCAGAAAGCTTGTGAAGCAGACCGCTCCCCGAGCTGTTTTGGGCCTGCTTCATGAGGAGGCAAATGGCGCTAGAGAAGTGCCTGTGCCTTTCCATCAACCACACAGAGTCCGAACAGCAAATTTAGGTGTAGCTGTCTCCACTATAGATGTCTAAGATTAGGTGAACTCCACCCAAAGTGTACTGAGGCATTTGTCAGGTTCAAGAATAGGTTAAACTAGTCATCAGAACTAGAAAGCTCTGGTGCTGGGAACAGAGGAAAGGAGAGAAGTGCCCTAGACCTGAACTCTAAACCAACAAGTTGTTGAGGGATGGTGTGCATGATCTTCTATCCAGACCCTTTATCCAGAGCATACAGACAATATTTGGGACCATGGCTTCCAAAACTGAGATTGGTGTCATGCAGAGTAAATGAGAAAAAGAATCTCTGGATCCTGTTTTGTTTTGGTTTGTTTTTCACAGAAGGCGGCAGCTGAGGTCCTCTGTGCCTTCCCCAAGCCATCAGCTCCTTGACAAACTGTCCATTCACTGTTCCCCCCCATCTCTCCCAAGGCACCACAGAGCTCGGCGGACAGTGACAGACCACGTTGCAGCTCGTGGATGACTTTCTGGCAAGCAGACACCACCTTCCTCTCCCCAGAGTCCCTTGATACAAAGGACAAAGCAATGCCTGTACCAGCATCACCAGTCCATGCTGCTTGGCCGATCGACATCATCCCAGCCGGAGAAATACCACAGTTTCTACTGGACGGGAGCAGGAGCAGCTCCCAGCAGCAGAATGCCCTTCTTTGTCCAGAACGGGGTGCAACCCTCTCACCCCTTGCCATGTTCCCACTCGCCTTCCCAGCTCCCAGCCTTCAGCCCTTTCAACACCCACAGTTTTTCCACTCTGCTGCAAAGCGATGAGAAATTCCCTGCCAGAGGACATTGTTCAAATGGGTTATTGAAAAGAAATGCAATTCCCTACTCCGGGCGAACAAGCGGCTTCTTTTTCCCTTGAGGAAGAACGATAATAGCACAGCCAGGGAAAAAAAAAAACTATCCCCAAAGCCTGTTGTAATAATATTAAATAAGAAACCAAATGGGTTTGGCCAGGAAAATCCCAAGTTCAAAAGAATAATTGCTCGAAGAGCTTTAAGCCTACAGCTGAGTCACTAAAATGAAGAAATCTCTCCTTGTCCATAGAAAGCAAACAAATCTTGGGTCACGCAGCAAAGCTTCTGTATGTCCTTGTTAGAAAGAAAGAAGAAAGAAGCCAAATGCAATTAATCATAGTCTCAGAAGAAAGGATGAGATCTTTGTAATTAGCTACCTAGGCTCATCTTTCCACTTTTGAAGACTAACCCAACCTTCTTCTTTCACCCTTCACTCACAGCGCTGCCACAGAAGTCTGCTACAAACGCCAAATCACTTCTCTCCAGGGTACAGGCTCACCTGCAGCCTGCAGTCCTCTAACAGCTTTGCAGTAAGCATACAGGGAGGGAGGAACGTTTGCAGAGAGCAAACAGAGCTCCTTTTCTTCATCACCTTTTGTGGATGAGCTGTCATGGAGTTTGCAAACTCTCCAAGAACCTGGAGACTTTGGCTGAACTGCAGGAGTTATTTTCAAGCTAGGTATTTTATATCCCCAATCCTGATCCAACTGAACGATGACCAGAAAACACCAATTTAAAAAAAAAAAAGCATACAAGCATGAGAACGCTTTCCAAATGGTTAAGATTACAACAGCTTGTGTTAAGAAATTGGCTTATACCTCATCCTCAGGTGGTGTAAATTTGCCTGACCATCACCCTGCCCATAGAAACCATGTTCTTCATGTACGCAGTGTTTATACTGAGGTGAGTGGAGAGGGCTATATATTAAGAGCAAGGTCTCCAGCAATTAAATTCAACAGGGCGAAGCCAGCTGGTGAGCAGCTCCTTTAATTGCAAAAGGCGAAGCCACATTCCACAGATGACATGTGCCTAGGTTTGACTGAAAGTCACAATTCCTTCGCTACAGCTTCATTCGAAATTTTGGAAAACATGGGGAAAAATGTGGTACTTTAGAGAGAGGAAGAGCTGGAGCTGGTGGCTACAGCTTAGAAGAGGAGGTCATGATCTGACATCCAAAAAAATCCTATGCAAATTGAAACAAGCCATTCAACTTCCCTGGGGGTCCCTTAATAAATAAGCGTTGACAAATATTATTCCAACAACAAAAACAACAACAGACCAGCTCTTTAGGTCAAGTACATCAATAGTAAATACAATGCAATGGAATAATACCAAAATGACATCAGCTGAAGAACTGAGAACGATGTCTATCCCCTCTCTTGTATACAAACCACTGCTAACATATGAATAATGCTGTCAACAGACGGGGAACTCTGGCCAGCTTTGTGGTAAGGGAGAGCAAAGAATGCAGAGTGGACAGAAATCTCCAGTTTTGCTCTTCCATGACAGGGCAGAAATGCTTATTTTCCAAGGAAGGAGATTGGGTCATTCTTCTCCAAAAAAAAAAAAAAAAAATAATGGCAGTGATTACACAGCTCCAAGTACAGCTGGAGCCTTCCTGTACAAATGTGGGAAACAGGGAGGGATGATTAACAGATAATCTGTGGGATATGGCAGCAGAGCCAAGGAGCCTTGGATACGTCCATAATGCGACACCCACTCCTTTCCCTCCAGGTCAGTGCCGCAGACACAGCCAGAGGTGCTGGGGATGCTCTGGGGGCTGTTCCGTGGCAGAGAGCTGCCTTCATCTGCTCTCGGGGCTGAATTCCCACCCACTGCCAGTATCAGCCAAAACACTAAAAATCAGTAGATTGCTCCTCCAAGCTTTGCACAGAAATCTGCCAGAGAAGCTAAGCAAGCCGTCAGAGCAAAGGTGGGATGTGACTGCGGCAAAGGTGGCTACCGAACAGCCAGGGTGGCCTCCCTGCCAAATCAACTCTCTGCACAAGAGCGGTCAGAAAGGTCCTGTCAGCAGGCTGGGGTTTGTCCCTTGTTAATGGGAATTCCTGCCATCCTTCCAGGGCGATGCACAGATCCTGAATGGAGAAAACCAAACGCCGCCGGCAGCCGGGCTGCTTTCGCCAGTCCTGCCACGGCACCGAAGAGCAGCCCCGAAACCACTGCGATGGGAGGCTCCGGCGGCCAGGAGCAACCGCGAGGCGAAGCTGCCCTCCTCCGGATGGAAGGGAAACAACCCCCCTGCGATGGGGAAGTCAAAAGCTGTGTAGTTTTTCAGGTGCGGGTCCCTTACTTTTACATAATTACGAGCAACATTCACCTTTCTCAGGGTTATGTTGCAGGCACAAAACGTTAAGGATCAGAAACTTTCCAAATAAGCCCGGGGAGCCTGGAAGCATCCTGCTGTCTGACAGGACCGAGCCCTGACATCCAAAAGCCAGACTGCATTCAAGTGCCTCGAACTAATTAACGGAAACAGGGGATTCTCTCCCACTGCTGATTTTCCTATAAACCAGTGACTGATGCACACGCAGGAAGGTGAAACCCCATGAATTTTTGCTAGACAACAATGCTACTTGAATGTTGATGTTTAAATATGGACACATAACCAAAGATTAATCTGAGAACTGAGGTAATCTTTACTTTCAGACAGTTAACCCACAGAAGGGATACAATCACTGTATTTGATTAAAAATAATACTTACTAAAACCCCACTCAACTATCAACCTCTATAAATCCTGAATTAATTAATATTATGTACATCCCCAATTCTCATTTTATGTAACTCTATAACGACTACAAAATGAATCCTCCTAGCCAGCCTTATGTCAACTGGCCAACACAGAACAGGCACCAACCTCAAAAGGATCAAGGAAAACCTTTTCAGGTTTCAGGTGAGAGGAAGAAAACTCCAGAGATTGTCTGCAGCAGTTAATTTTGCCCAACATTACCAAGGTACAGCAGCAAACAGAGTTTTCAGGGGCTACTCCTTGAGGCAGCAAGGTTAAAGTCTTCCTTTCAATTAACCTCTGCAAGGATTTTAGATGCAAAGTAGCATCACTGCAGCACCCGAACGCGTGCAGATGCACAACAGGGTTCAGAGAGCAAGGAATGACGCCTAACACCAAAACTGAGTGCACCCTATGCAAAACGCCCAGGTGACGTATTGCCATATACAGTGTACACCGGGTATGTAAGCGCAGTGTTTATGGCGCTAGGACAAGGATCATGAAAAAAAAACCCAAACCCAACAATGACATTCAACTTAGCTACCTGAAGTTCATTAAAATTGATTTTTAATGAGATAGCATCGCTGTACAGATGAGGGCAGGCGGGTCCCATGCTGATAAGGCAGCCCGAGATCACCATGAGGGTGAGAGGCAGTGACAGGCAGCACAGACGGACAAACCGACAGGGACACCTAGACGACACTGACACTTGCCAACGACACTGATCCTTTCCAGGGCAAGCCCAGTTCCTGAAAACCAGAGCTTCCCCTAATGATCTTTAGCCTCTATCCTAGGCTGTATACAGCTCTAACGCTCACAAAAGTCGAAAAAAAAATAAAATTATTTCCATGCTAACCTGAACCTGCAGAAGCAAGTGTCCATAATAAAAGAAGCAGACCAAAATAAACACTCAAAAGTTCACAAGGTGTTTTGGTTTTTTTCCCCCACTGGGAACCTGCCAGGAAGATTACAGCGATGTGCACTTCCCTGCCTGCAAAGTTCTCTGACACACCACAGCTTTTGAGCTTCCTTTACTAGTAATGAACAGAGACAGGTAAATTCAGCAAAAATCAGGCATTTCTTGCCTACTGCAGCACATAAGAGAAGGTGGAAGCCCACTACGACGGGCCAGGCTGCAGAAAGCAAACAGGGAAGCGGCAGGCATATGCTTCGTCTTGCCGTGACAGAGCTAGACCTCCTCACTCTTTTCCCCCCACTGTCCCAAGCTTGCTTTCCCCTTTCCCAAGGTCTTGCTCTATATTGAGCACCCCCCAAGCACACCAATTTTCCCATGAGTCTCACAGTGCTACAGATTTCCATTTCTCAGTTGAACAACACCATTTCTTAAAAGCAGGCTACGCGGCGCGTGCTGCTTTTCAGCACACTCAGCTCCAAAGAGAAGACAATGGGGAGACAGACCCCCATTTCTCACTTCAACTTGTTTTTTTAAATTATTTTAAGTAGACAGAAGATGAGATTTTCAACAAAGTCTCCTTAAAAACAGCGGGAGTAGTTCTTTGTAGCAGTACGGAACGCAAAATTTTGAGTTCTGGTACAATCCTCTACTGCCACCAGCAGTAAGATATCATCAAAAGCTGGGGGAAAAGCTAAATACCTCTTAGCAACTCCCTCAACGGTTGCCACAAAGCCAACACTGAACAAGTGAGCCACTCACCCGAATTTGGTGGAGACAACACCTCCCAGGGCAGAGCCGACGATGATACCAATCCCAAAGCAAAGACCCAGCTTCCCCAAAGCATCAGCACGTTGGGAAGGAGCAGTCAGGTCTGTAATAACTTTCTGAGCACCTGCAGGGAAAAACAATCCCATGAAAGAAGCTTGCCACGGGCTCTAAGCAGCGACTATACAAATTTGTAGGCCACAGAAACAGTGCCTGACACAAAATGGTCCTCGCAAGCCCAGGGCAAATGCTTGTGCATACCACTGAGTGGAATTGGTTCAGACCATCAGTTGTAAGAAACAAAAACCACTGAAACCACTCAAATAAGCCACTTCACAAGTGGTAAGGAAAGGCTTAACAGGCTATGAACTTGAGTCCTCTTGTACAAGTTACATGCATAAAAGTTGTTTATGGTTCTTACTAGAAATATCTAGGAAAGGCCAACTAAAGCAGAACAGCTTGGTGGGTAATGGAAGGTATTTTTGTAATCACATTTCATTTTGACCAATATGCTCATTTTATGAGGAGAGAGGCAAAAGCTGTCCTACGCAACATCCTGGTTGCAAGAAGGCAGCTGAGAAGTTTGGGATAGCACTGCTGCCCACAAGTATTCATCACCCGTGTCTGAATGGTGAAGTCCAAGCAATTTCCTCAAGATGATACGGGAGGATGGGTCTGGGACTACGGGCTACTAGCCTTGTTTTCCTGCTCCTTTCCATAACCAATACACCTGCTGCTTCAGAGTCACAGAATCACAGGATCATTCAGGTTGGAAAAGACTCTTGGGATCATTGAGTCCAACCATCAGGCCCACTCTACAAAGTTCTCCCCTACACCATATCCCCCAACACCACTTCTAAATGACTCTTGAACACATTCAGGGATGGTGACTCCACCACCTCCCTGGGCAGCCTATTCCAGTGTCTGACCACTCTTTCTGTGAAGAATTTTTTCCTTCTGTGAAGAATTTTTTCCTAATGTCCAGTCTAAACCTACCCTGTTGCAGCTTGAAGTCACTCCCTCTTGTTCTATCGTTAATTACCTGTGAGAAGAGACCAGCACCAACCTCTCTACAATGGCCTTTCAAGTAGTTGTAGAGAGTGATGAGATCTCCCCTCAGCCTCCTCTTCCTCAAACTAAACAGTCCCAGCTCCTTCAATCGCTCCTCATAAGATTTATTCTCCAGGCCCTTCACCAGCTTTGTTCCCCTCCTCTGCACTCACTCCAGCACCTCAATATCTCTCTTGCATTGGGGTGTCCAAAACTGGACACAATACTCAAGGTGTGGCCTCACCAGTGCTGAGTACAGGGGGACAATCACCTCCCCACTTCTGCTGGTCACAATATTTCTAATAAAAGTCAGGATTCCATTGGCTTTCTTGGCCACCTGGGCACACTGCTGGCTCATATTCAGCCCCTTGTCAGTTCTCACCATTTCATCCCTGATGACCATCAAATGTTCCTCCTTCCTTCCTTCATGCTGTTGAGCTTGTTGACTTCCAGCAACATGAGCAAAAAGAGAAGAGTTGGGCAATAAAAGCAATTTGGAAAGCCACTCAGCCCTGACTGAGCTCACCTGGTAGCCCATGCATGAACACTGCTGGCAGCCTGGAGAGGAAAAGGAGGGGGATGCTGGTGGACATGGACATGAGCAGGAAGAAGGCACTTCCAGATGCACAGGAGAGAATTAAGGCTGCTCGGGTGCCAAATTGATCCGCAAACCTGGTAAAGAAATTGTACAAGGTTGTCAGAAGTGGAACCGTGCAGGTCATTACAAGCATGACGCACACAGATGGGTGGAGTTGCATGGCCATCTCACTCTCATTTATCTGCCATGGAAAGTACTGATCAGATTCTCAGAAGTGCCCAGTTCCCAGAAGAGGACTAGATATTCAAGAGGAGCTCAGCTCACTGGGTCTGTGAGCTGAACAACCTCTCTTCATTGCTGACTACTAGCAATACAAAACTTTGCCTTGAAAAAAAACCAAACAACAAAAACCCAACAACCACAAATAACCAAAACCAAAATACCAACCCCACCCCACCCCCTGCAAAACTGGAAGCCTTGCCTGGAGGAAGAGTGCAAGGACCACTGCTGAAGCACCAGCTGCCCACCTGGGAATGCTGGCACAGACACTTTGGTGTAACAGGGGAATGAACCAGCAACTGCCACCGCTCAGCCCATTTCCAGACCCCTCGTAAAAGCACAAGATAATGTGCTTGCTTAAGTCTCCTCCCCTGGCGTTTCAATGAATAATGTGGTTTATCTCAGAGCTGCTAAAGACCAGAGGCAGTTTCAGCAGCTTAGCTCAGCAAGTCCTTCAATATTATCACTTCAGAGGGCATGGCACCCTCAAATTTCACTTTGTGACTCAGAGTTGGTTCAGACCAGGGAATCACAGTCACTAATTTTTTAGTTCAGGTTCAATGGCAATTGAAGCTATTCCAATTTCTTTCCAGAGGATGTTCAAAGCAACATTGCTCATTCAGTATCACTTAAATAAAATAAATAGATCATTTTCTATTTTGATTTGATAAAGGCTTCGTGATAGTGACTCAAATTTGCCTCTATGCAAGGAAGAAAACCCAAATCAGACAGATTAGCTTTTTAAAGTACCTTGGAGCTGAATAAAACCTGAACCAAAACCTGAATTGGACAAAGTCTGAGAGTACCGCAGAAAGGGTTCTGAGCAACCGGGACTAAGATGACCATAAAACGCACCTTAGATCGTGTTTTTCACTCCAATTCCTCCTTCCTTCATTGTATTGAAGTTGCGTATTACAGTTAGCAGATGAACGTTACCTTGCATAGCAGTTAGTTGTGCTTGCACCAAAAGAAACAACTCCCTCAAAAAACGCCAAGACTGGTCTACAAACAAAGCTAAGCATACGTAATTAAAGGTTTTCATGTCGAGGAAGAGGTGCAGGTCAAAACTTCATTGTTTACATGAAAACCAGGAAAGTTTATATCATGTGTTTGTAACCTAAAGTCCACAATTCACTACACAGTTCAGGGCATTTTTAGTTTAGTTACTAAGATTAAATTCATCTTCTCATGGCTGTTTAGGAGCATCAAGCAAGAAGAACAAGGAAAACTGACCTAAGCTACACATTTTTTTCTCTCTTAGCCTTCTCCTTCACATTTTCTCTTTTCAAAGCAGTCTCACATCTAGGAAAATCCTTTTTAATCTCAGACCTACATTACAAGTTTTGGCTTCAATTTGGCAATATACACCTTCAGTCCCATCTACACCGGTGGGAGTCCAGACCCAGATGGATTCTGGTTTGCCGTTTTCCTTCCCTTCAACATCTCTTCTGGACATCAGTGAATGACGTGCACAGAGGAAAACCAGATTTCAGATGGCACCAGGTCCGGAACAGAAATATTACTTGAGTTTTGTAGATTAATAGAAAAAGCATTCAAATTGGGCCCTTTGCACCGTCTCTCTTCTTAGGAACGCATTTTCTTCCAGGCTGCACTGGAGAATTTAATGTTATTGTTATTAATTTTAAAATGTGTATTATGGTAGTGTCCAAGGGCTTTTAGAGATCAGATTCTTGAAGTGCCACACACCATGTGCCAAGTTCACAGTCTACATCAACCAGAATGGCAAATCCCATGTAGGAAAACCAAGGCACGTGCCAGCTCCGTATCCATTTATTACTTTGTTGATCAGTAGCAGGACTGGGAAGAAAAGCTAGATTTTTTTCAGCCTCATTTTAGTTTCCTATCACTGGATTATGTTTCTCTTTCAAATTTTTTTTCTGCTTTTTGGGAATGCATTCCCCCACCACTTGAATTTTTTTGGGCTCTTTACATTTCATTAGGAACAGGAGTGTGTGTCCCATGGGGTAGAGAGGCAGAAAACCCGAGTCTTTTCCACTCTTTTCTTGTTTTGATAGATGAGTTTACAGATGCATCAGTTCTTAAAGATTCATACAAGTTTAGTTTTGTATTCAACACCGATGTAGATACAGTGAGATTCAGCTGTAGAAATAACATGACCCTTATTTGTTTTCTTTGACAGCTCTACTTAACATCAATAAATATCCTCTTTTTTAGATTTCCCAGTCGCAAGACATTTCTAAGGTTACACATGACCATAAAATGTTTGCAGGATTAAGCTGTTAGGACTTGGGCTCTGAGGACTCTGATGGTTTAAGCCTGTTCCCAGTATATTGTTACTCTTAAACGTGTGTCATTAAAACATAGTTAAGTTAATATAAAGGCTGCTTCTATGTTGCAGTATTTCTAATTGTAGTATTTATTTTCCCCTTGCCCATTTATGAAATCTTCAAACATTTCAACAGGATCATGAACCAGAACTAAATTATTTTTTATTAAAGTATAAAAAATGTCTGGCCTTTTTCAGCTATGAAAAGGGTCATGAGAATCGTTCTCACTTACCTTCCGAAAATAGGACCTCCCACAAGCTGGAGGACACCAAAGGTTGTCTGGAGGTAGCCAAACCCCACTGAATCCAAACCTAGGCTCTTTGCCAAGTACTAAAAAAAAAAAAAAACCACAAAAAACCCCCAAAACAACAGGTCAGGAGAAATGAAGTATGCCATATTTCTGAATAAAAAGAGCTTGATGTCTGTGTTAGAGAGGACTACAGCTCCAAAAAAGAACTTTCTTCAGATCCCCATACCTACGGATGAAATCTATCAGACACAGGCTGATTAATAAAGACCAAAAGTCTTCATCCCACATCACCCACTGAAGAAGATCAGGGAGATGTGACTAAAACCATCAGTTTTGCACCAGGTGACAAACCTGAATCACCCTTTACCTTTGCAGCCCAACACAGCTGAACATATTCAGCTACTGCTAAGGGGGATGAGCTAGATTTTAAGTAGCCTTCCTGCCCCTGGAGCCTGTGCCTGGGGCAGCCCAAGCACCACCCAGGAGATGAACGTGGCAAGGTCTTGGAGCTGTTGTTTAATTGAGCAAGCTGGAATCAGTGCAAATATAACATGGGCAAAATATCGCCTTTACTTATAATCTGGATGGTACACCCACAACCTGATACCACAGATTCACACCTTGAAGAGCCACGATCCTTTGGGGTTTTTTTGTTTAAAAATCGTATGCTCAAGGGACAGCTATTTCTGATTCCTGTTGTTGTTTTGTGCCATCTGCTAAGAGTTGTTTAAAACTCTCAGCCTAGTTCAGCTCCCAGAAGGTGTGGAGGTGCCCCAATCTTGCCTACTTCCCCAGTACATGCTCTGCACCCAGGTCCCCAAAGCCCCTGTCACTGATCAGTGATCGACTACACCGATCTCCCATAAATAAATTGCCTCTCAGCCTTCGGGCTCAGGGAATCCCAGGCTGGTTTAGTCCCAGAAGGAGGGAGCAGTTTGCGTCTGGAGGCACAAAACCAGCAGAGAGATCTCCTAGAAGGCACAGGCTCACCAGAGACAGAGGTGGACAGGTGTATTATAGATCCAGGAGCTCACGAGAGCAGGAAACCTGACTGGCAGAAAAGGATCACCATCCCTGGACGTATTTAAAAGCTGTGTAGATGTGTCACTTAAGGATATGGTTTAGTGGTAGACTTGGCAGTGTTAGATTTATGGTTGGACTCAATGATCTTAAGGGTCTTTTCCAACCTAAATATTTTTATGAAACCAGACAGAAGAGTCCAGTAAGTGAGAAGCAATGATTCCCACTCACAGCTGGTTTATTCAATCCTCAGAAAAACCCACCTCTGATCTGAAATCTCGGATTTCTGCAGCCTACTTGTTGGGTCATTCTCCTACTGCAAGCAGGAAGATACAAACTACACCAGCTTCACCCAGGGCTACCAGGCCAGGGAAGGGCTCTAGGTGCTACTGCGGTACAAATAATAAACCAGCTTTCACTGCCTGGGCGTACCCTGAACACAGTCACAGCTTGGCTGCTAGGTAGGAATACATTTCCCTCTCTCCTGCTAAAAATGCTCTTCTGACTTTACTGGAAAACTACATAGCCAGGCATTGAAGGCAAGACATGCTGTGAAGCAGGACAACCCATACTCACGGGCATGACTCCCATCTGCATGAAGAGGAACGTCAGCTCCAGGGTTGCAATCAGGTAGGCAATAAAGATCACTTGTCCCCTCTTGACCTCTCCTCGGTATCCGCTTTCCCCCAGGATCTCGGTCCTCATTCCTGAGGCTTCTTCCTCACCTCCAGAGCTTGCTTTTGCATTCATAGCACTCATGGAATGGCTTACTGCAGGCTGACAGGCCAAAAAATGACACAAAGGTGCTTTCTAGCTAGGAGTACAGAGCATAGGTAAGGCGCAGAAGCTGTGTGTGCAGTTCAAAGCTTACGGATGTGAAAGGTGTTGAGTCAGCATGACAGGAATTTACTTTTTCTTTCTTTTTTCCTTCCCTTCCTTGCCAGGCAGGATCAAAGGCAACCACGCATCAAACCACAGATCCCATTCTTCAGCCTTGTCCCAGGTGGGCTCGTTGCTTCAAGGACCATCACAACAAAGACCAGCTTGAGAGCCCCAGCAAAGTGAAAGCGGACATTGCCCCAAGCAAGAGCACGTGATAAACTCTTCAGCTCTTTAACTGTTTCACTTCTTTCACTTTTATTGCCTCTGGTGGCAATGAAAAGATGACTGTTTTAATTCTTCTTCAGAGACACTTCGATTTTATTTTTGAAGGTTGCAAGCGAAGCTTGCAGTAGATTGCAGTAGATTTATAGAGAATCTTGCAGCAGATTTTATAGAGATTCTGGAACAAAGCTAGGTCTTAATGAAGGTAGATTGACTCTCATCAACACCTCTAGCTGAGCCATTTTCCCTCCTTTACCAGGTGCTGCAAATTTATAGAAAGACTGAACTAGCAAATGTTCACATGTGACTCCACTCAGACTACAAATTACCAGTCAATCCCAAAATTTTTAAAAAAAAGAAAGCATTAAATCCACAAAAATTGTGAGGCTGACTGCAAACTGGGGAATTAAATAAACAAGACTCATTTTTCCTTTGGGGGTTTTGTTTGTTTGTTTGCTTGCTTGCTTGCTTGCTTATTTACTTAGGATTTTATTTGTTTGTCTGCCTGCTTGTTTGCTTGGGGGCTCATCTGTTTGTTTTCTTACTTGTTGAAGCCTGGATGTCTGGTTGAGCATATCTTTATCTTAAAGAGAAAAAGAAAGCAGAGATCCCAATGCCCTGATTTTGTAGGATCACAGGACTTTTGGTAGGAAGGGACCTCAAGAGATCTCACCTACCCTCCTACTTGAACACATCAGGTCAGCTTTGGCTTTTTCGAGACAAGCTTTAGAAAATCTCCAAGAGATTTGCCCCCTCCCTGAGTATCTGGGAAATAAGTTTTTTCTAATGTCCAATCAGAATTTCTCAAGCTGTGACTTGTGGATGTTGTCCCTCATGGTATCAGCTGCCACTACCAAGAAAAGCCTGGCTGCATCAGCTCTGGAGCTTCCCTTCAAGTAGTTGCAGGGGGCTGTTAGATCAGCCCAGCCTCCTCTTTGCCAGGCTGAACAAGCCCAATTCCCTCCACCTCTGTCAAAGATGATGTACTCTAGACCCCTGACCTTCTTGGTAGCCCTCCCCTGGGTCCAATCTAATTTGTCCACAACCCTCTTGAACTGGGAGGCCCAACACTGGGTCAGCCTCTCCAGCACTAAGCAAAGGGGAATAACGACTTCCCTGGAAGTCGTGGCCATGCTCCTCAAATGGCACGTTACATGGTCTGCCTTATTGCTGGGGAGCACGCACCATTGACTCACACAGCATCACCATCATCCACGGTCCTCAGGCTAGGATTGCTACGTGTCCAGTCGGTCCCCAGCCAGCATTGATGCAGGTGGATATTCTGCTCCGGGCTAGTGGCAAATTGTCACCACTTTCAACTTGTTGAAAACTTTGATTGGTTGATCCGTCTCTCACATTTCATGCAGACCCTCCAGTCTGAGGCTCCGTCATTGGCCATGTCAGTCAGTCCCTCTAATTTAGTAACACCTCCGTCCAGAAATGGAGGCTTGACTCACGGTGAAGGCTGACACAGACGCAGCAACACAGGGACACAGATGTTTGCTGGTTTGGATCCCAAGTGGTTGTCAGGGCTCCCAGATTTCCAAAGAAGCCCAGGGAGACAGAACTCTCAGATCTCTGGACACACCTTTTTATTCAACGCGTGTCACCGCAGAGCCCCGGGATTTGGTGAGGGCTGCCAGGGTCCACCTCCTGGCGAAGGAGGGGGAAGACCAAAGCTTTAATATTTCACCCGGGGTGGGTACTGTATCGCTGGAGGCTGCACAGAAACAACCTCTTGTAAACTCAGCCAGAGCATGAGTAAAAAAAGCACCTTTAAAGAATGACATTCCTACGGCAATACCAGCACTCGGACAGACCCAATTCACAATGCCCTAGAAATCATATTTGTTACCGAAGAAGGAAGATTACCCAGCGTGTATCCCAATTTAGCAAAGGATCAGTGCTCAAAGTTTGGTTCATCTCAGCGTGAAACAATGGATTTGCTCACACTTTGAATGTCCTGCAGCACAGCACCAGCATTGTCACTCCCTGGTTTGCTATGGACAGGCACAATGTACAAATTACCAGCACTGAATAGAAGAGTAAAATTAATGACAGAACTCTGTTTATGGAGGTTTCGAGACAATCAAAAAAGCAACTCATGCAAATGCAATGTAAAACACTGCTTACGGGAAACGCTGCTGACTTGGACTTGAAAAGTGTCAATATTTTGACTGGTGATTTTGTCTCAGCAGCAACTGAAAACAGATCCCAGCAAGGCGACCGAGGGAAGCAATGACTTGCAGATGCAGCTGCTCTCCACCAGATACGTGCCTCATCCTGCCCAGGGCATGCAGCACAGACAGCTAACCAGCCACATGCTCTCACTCAGATTTAGCTTCTTTTTACTGGCATTGACAAGGGAAAGAGAGTGAAAAAAACCTTGGAGTTTTATTTTCAGCCTCTGGGGCAAAAGACTTAGTTCTGAGAAGCAGGGACCTAAACTCAGTGCGTAGTGTGGAGGTGACCATGGAGAATGAGCTACAATCACCAGACACGGGTCCTGTACATCACTGGATGCCTCTTGATGGCTTGGTACCCAAGCCTGCTCCTTAGCATCCCAGATCAGGCTGCAAGTACGAAAGTGCCCTGGGCCCAACTCAGCAATCCTCTTCTAGCAATAGTCTCTTTGGGCAGGATCATTTATATTCCCATCCCTGCACTTCGGCATGGATGGGACAAAGGGAAGAGGGTGGCAGTTTTAAGCCACCTTTACAAGCCATGAGCCAAGCCATGTCCACGCTGCCCTGGCCCCAAGGACACCGGGGTGAGCTGTATTCTCCAAACTTGGCCAGGACGTTGGCAGTGGCGCATCATCTCGATGTCCTTCCGAAAGGTCTTCTGTGCAGGAACTTGGACTTTCCTGACCTTCGGCGCCTGATTTTTAAAATCTCGCCCCATGAATCAGTCGATCTAGGGGCTAAACGTGGCAACACGAGCACTGATGGAAAAACAGCCAGCGAGATCGACACAAAGCAGATCCTCCTCCTCCCCTGAGTGAGAAGCCTGTTGGAAAATGTCTGCAGGAGCCGAAGTATAACGCAGATTAACTGTGTTCCCAGCTACCCTCACTGAACATCCATTTGCAGCCAGCCAGCCAGGGCCCAGTTCATCTATACCTGTAGCGATAACGCACCATTAATGACAGATGGCATAGGCTGGCATTGCATTTTTACCTAAAGGCTCCTTCTGGCTCATTTATAGACTACACCACACATAGCACTCAGTCGCTGAAAAGCCATCTTTAAAAAAGAAAGATTAATTTAAAAAACTGTGGAGGAATAGGTTATAAATAGGAAATGAATCTTCTTGGGTAGGATAAACAAACTTTAAATGGACAGATATTCCAGGGAGACTACAGTGAAAGCAAGCAAGCAAATAAATGTCTTGTGATGAAACTGTAGATTAGGCCATTAGCTTTTAGCTTGCTGCAAGCTAAAAGCTAGCAAGCATTTAGCCTTGATACTTATTCTCAACATTTTTGGAGTATTTATAGTTGCCTTCCTTGTTATATCTTTCCTAAGGCCTGCTTATTTGGTAATCTCTGGAAAACCATAGTGGGAAACCTGAGAACGCCTTTACCAAAAAAAATAAATTATAAAGACTTACTATTTATATTACTTGGGCAGAAATCTTTTCTTAAATCACTGGAAGTGGGAAGCAACACCAGCATATGCATGAGGAGGGGAAATCCACCCACATCAATACCAGCAGTTGAAAATGCTGGCTGAAAAAGCATAAATTGTGGAGAAATAAATCACAAATCCTTCTCTCGACTTGTATTTTTTCACAGAAGAATGTTAATATGATCTGTAGCAACACGAGGTATCCTGGGTGGCATTCACCTGTCTGGAGAGGGTCAAAACAAGCTTTACAGCCCCAAAAGAGCCTTGAAGAGGGATGGAAGAGCAGACGTGCTGCCCAGCAATGAACGGCACCTCTCAGGCCTCAAATCCTCTCTGAATACGAGCTGGACAGTCTCTCCAGCTACACAAAAAAAAACAGTCGGATGAACCAAATCCTGCTCCAGCGCAAACCGATCACAAATCTTTGCTCTTTTGTGTATGCACCCTTACATATGGCAAGCGTGAGAGCTGGCTGGGAATGCCGGGGAGGGAATCGCTGCCTCTGGGGTCCAGCAAAGCTTTCATTTCTTCTTGCAAAGAGAAACTGCATTTCTACAGGCTGTGTGCTAGAGGGTGCCACGAGGGACATGAGGTGTGAGAGGAAAAGTTATGAGTATACCTCATCTCCCTGCCCAAGAGGCAGCAAAGGTAACCCTTCCCCTCCTTGCAAGAGCATCATGAGGCCACTGCATCAAAACCAGGGAGGCATACAGATATTTGGACAAAGAGGGACACAAAAACCCTTTACGGAGACATAGCCCTCAAGGAGCTATCGTCCTGGTGGTGTTTCTTAAGTTCTGCAATATGGGAGAGGAAATGGAAGAAATATCTCAAAGCAATACCCCAGGAGTGGGAATGCTGAATTGCCGTAATGAGGGAAACCGCTAACACCAGCCATGGTTGGCAGGAGCCGTCAAATCCACAGGACCTGGCCCGATCCCTCTATTCCCCTGACCCTGACACTGAGGGAACTGGTCTTATTTGTACTCTGGTGAAAGATTTATACAGTTAAGCAAATAAGAGCATAGACAGCCCGGTATTGCCAAAATTATGTCCCGTGTTTGTTGACGGATTTATTCTTTTGTCTAATTGTGTTCATGAAAAAAGCAGCTCACTAATGAATGGAAAAAGACTCTACATGGCCAGCAAAAAAAAAGCCATGTTTAGTTTACAAAATAGCACAGTCTTCAGGGATTTTCATAAAAACTACAGAGACAGTCCAAATCGGCAATGAAATCAGATTCCTGGTGGCTGCTGAACTCTTTTGGCTCTTTCTATGTGTGTATTAAATTGCAAAAAGCAATTATTTATAATTTGTTTTTATAAAAATGCTGGTGAACTTATTCTGCCTGGCAAATTATTTTGTGAAATGGAAAAGGCTATTGTTCGTTCTTTTGGTAAAGTCTTTGTTACTTAGCATATTAAACTGCAAATCACATTTTATCTGAAATATGGCTGGTTATTATTAACTTTTTAAATGGTAAAGCCCCAAAGCTCCAGCTAATATTGAGACCCTGGTTGGTGCCCTGCAAACACAAAAAGAGGCTGAGACTCAGACGGGGGAAAAGAATTAGATCCTCCTTGTCTTGCAGATGGGACCCTAACAGACAGAGGGGTTTAATGACTTCCCTGAAATCACAGAGGAAGTCTGTGGAAGAGGCTGGAGTCAGACTTGATCATCCTTTGGATGCCAGTCTCATTGTTTAACCACAGGGCAGTTTCTCCTCTCTAATATTCTGGAAAAATTAAACCAAAAGAGAACATTTCTGAATGCTGGAATTTGACAACAAAATATGCAGATGGGGCAGAGACTGTGTCAATTGTAAAAGAGTTTTGGAAAAATCCCGTGGCCTGAATTCAGGAGAGCTACACCACGAATAACATGACCAAAAAGGAAGAAAAAGCTCCGTTCTTTGTACCCACCCAGTCTCAACGGCTCCAGCAGGACCTCACTGGGGCAGGGGCCTCTGGTGCCTGCTCACACCAAGTGGCACCTTGATGATTTCAGCTCAGCCAGAGGACTCACCTCCGGAGTCATCTCCCAGGTGCTGTCATGGCCGTGGCCCACTCCTACCCCAAAATCTCTCCTGAGCCAACAGAGACACCCTCACATTTCAATGAGCTGCTGCCACGCGGTGGAGAAGGGCTGCTGGGCTGCCTGGAGAGCGGCCACCAACCTTCTCCTTCAAGCGAAGACATCAAAAGACAGCAAATGCTGCCAGCCACTAGTGGTCTGCTACGCTAGGACATTGAAGAATTGGCAAAAAAAAAAATATTAGTCTTCCCTTAGTGAAAGCCCAGGTCTGCTGGTGAGCTCTCTCCTGGGCGAGGGATGATTTCCCCCAGACTTGCCATTCTTCTTCCTAATGCTCAAGCCGCACTTGTTTTAAGCAAGTGTGACGTGGACATCTATGTAGGAAACTGTGATTAAAGCAGTCGTTATACCATCGGCTGCTGAGCAGGGTTCAGGCAAAACTGCACACCCTAATAAGCGATGGTGACGGCCCAGAAGCGGTGGATAGTTCTGCTGCTTCTGTGGTCGCGTCTTCAGCTTACTGGCATGTTGGCGTGACCGACCTTCAGACAACTTGCTGCTGGGTAACGGATGAACCCTGGGCTCCAAGATACACACAGTGCATTGGAAGTCCAAGGTTTATAGCCAAAGAATATGCTAGATGTGACAAGAGCGGATACACACACAAATAAAGCCTCATACTTAGCCTGCAATATGCAGTATTTCATTCAGCTGGTATTAGGCAGCCACCTTCTGGAATTGCAGCAATGTCTGGAATGCAAAAGCTGTTTATTATTTAAATAACATTTAAGCCATTATAATTTATATGAGAATTGTAACTGATTGGGGCTGTATGGAGCTTCTTGTTGTGGTTTGCCATAGGAATGCTGCAGATTTCCTCTGCACACATTGCATTCTGCACACAATGGGAGCCCCAGACATTTTCAGCTAGTCTCGAGCCTCCTGCATTTACCAAAACATTTTCCTGTGTGAGAATCAAACAATTGCCTGATTTATAACTCTCGAGCATTCAGGAGACCACCAGCAACACAATATAACAAGAATCTCTCTGTCGGTTAGCCTTCTGACGAAGCTATACACAGCACCAACAAAATGTGGATGTGTATTCAGTGTTTCTGCTAATCTCTGTTTCTGCCTAAAGCAATTAGAGAAGGACAAAGCATGTGTCTGTAAAACCTTGCACATCCCGGACACAGCTTCCCTGCACAGAGCAGGGTCTGTGTTACATCCTCAGACAAATCCTTACCTGCTCAGGGCCAGGGGAGACACGTTCCCTCCCAGCCTTGCTCCATTTGTCCGTCTGGTTTCTCCACGTGGACTCGGGACCAACACGGAGCCAATGTGGGATGTAGAGGAAAGGGAACGGCTGCCCCCGTGCCCAGCTGGCTCCATCCACTACGTGGGTGGGGGACAACCCTACGTTGCAGATATTTGCTGCCTATGAATGGAAGAGATGGAAAGAAAGTATCCACAGTCACGCAGACCTGGATTTATCAGCAGCTCAGAAGCGGTGAAATGTGCAAACATGGCTACACACCCCTTGATGTGCCTGGGCTCTAAATGTCTTCCAAAGCCTCACCCAAGGCTTTTCTCCCTCTAAGCAAACACCTATATTTCAGCTGAAGGCTTGAATGGGATGTATAAAGTCAGAGCAAAGCCCGAAGTTCGCTATGTTGCAAGTTGGAGCAGAGCACACACTCCTGCCTGTCATCCAACTCACCCAGGAAAAACGGAGTTTTTAAAGCTCTAGAAAACACCAACTCTTGGAGGTATCTGCTCTGCCAGCCAGGTCTGCATCTCCTGCATTGGCAACAAAGGCTGGAGCCAGGGCTACTTGGGGAGAACGATTACAATCTTGATTTTAGGTAGGAATACGAGAGGGATGACAGCCCCAAGACTGCTGATTTTTTTGTTCAAACCACCAGAAACCTTTGGAGATCCTTCACTGCTTCCTCCTGGCCTTCCCATCCATCCTCAGCTTGAATTCGCTTGAGACAAAAAGAAAGCAAACCTTTTTTGCTGGAGGTAGAATTTCCTCGCAGGCTTCTTAGTGCTGAGATTGTAGGGGGGGCCCACTAATGGCTCTCCAGTAGGATATCAGGATTCTTCACAGCAGTTTGGGGAAAATTTTCAAGGTAATTCAGTTAAACCAATGTTGAACACTGACTACAACTCCAGCATGGACGGACAGATAAGAGGTGGAAAAGTTTAGAAGACGTATCCTTACAGTCAATCTACTTTATCATACAAATGAGTGCCACTTCAAATACAACCAAAACTTCACTGTTAAGAGGCCAGCACCTGCATGGTACCATTTGCTTCTCTTCTTTCCACTTCAGTATCTATAGGCATGGCATTTCTTCAGAGCAAATGATGAGGATGCATTCCTAAGATGTTGCAGGTATGTCTGACACACAAAAAAGAGCCACAATCCTGCTCAATTGTGTCTTTAAAGCACACTCTCACAAGCTCCTTGCTTACAATAATTCTTCAGAACTATTTTGGAACAACACCAGGAGCTATGAACAAAATTTGTCTCTCTGCAAAGAATGAGAGCAAACTTTGCACACTGTTAGGATACAATCCTGGCATCAGGAGTAATTTAAAGTGGGACATGAGTGGCACACAGAAGTTTTCCTAAGATAAAACGCCTAAGCGCTATTTATTTTTTAAAAAGACTTTCAAATAACTTTTAAACCTTGTCCCCAAGACGATCACAGGCTTACAACCCGCCTGACTCTGTCATTGAGCAAAGGTAGTAGCACTTGCCATGGAATTGCCAACAGAGAAGGAGAAAGACCCAGACCCTTCTGCAAGGAGTGACAAAAGCTTTTATGCCCTGGACAGAGCACACAGAGGGATTTAGTGCTTCCAAACATGCCAAAGGACAAGAGTTTGCCAGCCCCAACTGGAGCTGTCTGCTGCTCATGGGAGGGCTGGATGATGGCTGTGGCCAGGATGCGCTAAACATTTTCTGTTGCAATATTTGTTTCTGAGCCTTTCTGCTTTGATATTGCTGCCTAATTCTAAGCCATTCCTAAGGCCAAATGCAAGGTTGGCATAAACCAGCAATGCCTGTGTAGTCTTGAGCTGGACTTGCCACTGCGGTACCATTTGGCATTCATTAGCCTTTTCACACCCTGGAGAGGGTGGAAATAACCCAAGCAGAGCTCACTTGGAGCGCTGCTCCCTAGTTCATGCATTCCCTTTCTGGAACACTCAACTCCCTACATCAAAGTCTTTATGCACTAAAACCAGGACCCACCATCTGGCTTTTCCAGAAATCAAGCACGTCCTGCAAATTTTCAATCCAAACTGGTTGAGAACCAGTCCTGACAGAGCAGTGATTGGACTTGAGCATTTTGCAAGCTAGGACATTTGAAACAGAGAAAAAGTGCTGCTAGAAAAAGAGGGCTATCCCAGCTCGTTTTCCTACCACCCAACCAGACATCAACAGGATTACCTCTGTAAAACCACCCCAGGGAGGGTGATAGGAAGAAATTCCTCTGACTTCCTACATTGGCTGGGTCCTGGAAACTCCTATTAAAACCAAGATCAATCTACTCAGCAGCTCTGCCCAGGCTCTCTCCTCATTACCTTCAAGGCAAAACAATAAGAATTTATTCCTTCTATTTATTGCACAGCACGGCCAGGGGAGTGGTGGGTTATATTCCTCCTGAGCCTCGGCAAGTAAATCATTTGCCAAATTCGGCCAGCTCTACATAGGTGAGGTGACAATCACCTCAAATCTCACCAGAGGTGCCCTCAGAAGCCTTGGGACTGCAGGGGCAGGTCAGCAGAAAACCTTGCTTAACAGTAGTGGTGCACGAAAAAGAAAGGATCTAGATAAAATTTGCAGGCTGGCAGTTAAAAAAAAAAAACCAACCAATTCTGCCATCTGCAAAGCAAGTGCACTTGGTCTAGAAAGCAGTAAGACTCCATAAACATAGCACCTCCAGATAAATACTTTTTTAATTCCAGAGCAAACTCACTACCACTTGGGTACTGTCAGCTTAAATGATTTCACCTGTTTTATATTTTCCCATTGAATATCAACGATGACCAGCTGACTCATTTTTACTTTGAGAAGAGTGGCAAGATCTTAGAGCTGCTTGGCTCTAAGCTGAAACCCTGACCCCAATTCACTGGGAATTTTGCCTCTGATTTGTCTGGAGAAAAGAAGGCTCCAAGGAGACCTTAGAGTGGCCTACCAGTATCTTAAGGGGGCCTACAAGAAAGCTGGTGAGGGACTTTTAGGATGTCGGCTAATGGTAGGACTAGAGGGAATGGATTAAAACTAGAGATGGGACGATTCAGACTGGACGTTAGGAAGAAGTTCTTCACCGTGAGGGTGGTGAGACACTGGAACAGGTTGCCCAGAAAGGTGGTGGAAGCCCCATCCCTGGAAGTTTTTAAGGCCAGGCTGGACCGGGCTCTGAGCAACTTGATCTAGTGGGAGATGTCCCTGCCCATGGCAGGGGGGTTGGAACTAGGTGATCTTTAAGGTCCCTTCCAAACCTAACAATTCTATCATTTCCATGCTGCCAGGATTTAATCTTCAGGTCTTTCATCCAGCTCCTCTTCTACTTTTACTATTAGGAAAACATTTGTTTCAGACTCGCTTGGTCATGACTCTGAGAATGTGACTCACAGTTCACTCTAGATGAATTTGTACCACATAATTTTGAAATGCCTTCATGTGTGACTGCATGCTCGCTGGGAGACAGTGAGATACCTGCTATCCTGCACAGCATCAGCATGTGTCTTTGACCACATCATTATGAAATTAAAGTTTAATCAAGAGTCAGGTACAAGTGCATCGCTTCGCGCCTGATCCTCCTGTCCTCACTCAGTTCAAAGCTCATCCTACTTGCAGCTGAGGGTCTGGCACCTGGAGCTTGCTGCCCTACAGACTTGTTTTAACAATAGCTCCTGCAAGAAGTGGTCTGAGGATTTTTCAACCTGGTCACTGCACAGGGAAAAAATGTAGCTTTCTCCTGGTCTCCACCATCTACCAAAGGACATCACAATCGCGTGTAATCAGAGCAAAGGCCCAAGGTAGCAGGTCCTTTCAGCTTCTGCCCAAAACTCGAGAACTGGCTCATTAAGAAATAGCTATGTTGGTGGATGTAATGCAAACCATTAAAAAACTTTAAGCCAGTGTTACCCATGGTCTTCCACCTCCTCTGCTCTGTTAGGGCATATGGCACTTAGTTTCTCTTTGGATCTGCGGAATGCTGAGCGCTAGTGGGATTTGTGCTGGCTGCCGTTGCGGATGGCACACACAAATACTTAAATGCTGCCCCGTATATAACATATCGGCTTAAATGCGGCCCCGTATATAACATCCCAGCAACAAGTCACAGCACTATTTGTTCTGCATGACATAAACATGTTTATAGTGCGCTGCTGGACCCAGGTACAATGAAGTCTCTGCTCTGTAGGAATGCATACGGTATTGTGGGCAGGGCTGCCTTATTATAGTTAAACTGCTGTAAAACAAATGTGATGGACTCTCCCAAAGGAGCTCATCAAACCACTCCCTTTGCAGGTTCACCACTGACTGGGTTATGTTTGGTCCACATTCAAAGCTTGCAGCAAAATTAATGCTATGAATCTAGCAGGGAGATTATAAAACGATTGCTTTTCAAGATTAAGAGCAAATAAAATTTTAGTGCTGTGTCTTCAGAAAGTTACTACGCTAAAAGCACTTTTAAAGCTGTAGGCAAGAAGATAAATTAATTGAAGAATACAAACAAGAAGCCAGGGGGTGGGGAGGGGGGAGAAATTATCTCATCGTGCTGCGTCACCGCATGATATCTCAACACCCCATCGCAGGGAAAGAAGGGAGGAAGCCCCAAGGGAGAGGCAAATAGAAGAGGAGGGAATCCAACTTGGGGAGCGAGAGAAGGAACAGCCAGAGCCCACAGCACCGCTCCTAGGGAGGGAACCAGCCACAGAAAGATGTAGAGGAGACAAAGCTCCTGGGGCTCCCCAAGGCATGCCAGCCCTGCACGAA
Organism: Chroicocephalus ridibundus; assembly: GCF_963924245.1. NCBI lineage: Eukaryota > Metazoa > Chordata > Aves > Charadriiformes > Laridae > Chroicocephalus > Chroicocephalus ridibundus. The sequence goes on from NC_086287.1 coordinate 17,629,390, forward strand.
ACCAGCTATGTGTCTCAAGGTCCGCATCCTCCACAACTGAATCTCCTTCTCTTGGACTTCAAGGGTTTGAGCTACCATTGAGCTAAGTCACTCTCCATCATATCTGAAAAGTTATGGCAGACTGGTGAAGATCCCAGTGACTGGAAAGGGGGAAACAAAACACCCATTTTTAAAAAGGGCAAAAAGGAAGACCCAGGAAACTACAGGTCGACTGGTCTCTCACCTCTGTGCCCGGCAAGATCATGGAGCAGATCCTCCTGGAAATTATGCTAAGGCACATGGAAAACAGAGAGGTGATTGGTGACTGTCCTGGTTTGATAGCTTCACTAAGTGCACATTGTACCTGAAAAATTTGGTGGCCTTCTAAGACAGGGTTACAGCACTGACAGATAAGGGAAGAACGACTGACGTCATCTACCTGGACTTGTGCAAAGCATTTGACACCATCCCAAAAAACATCCTTGCCTCTAAAATGGACAGACATGGATTTGACAGGTGGACAGCTCAGTGGATAAGGAATTGGCTGAATGGTTGCACTCAAAGAGGTTCAGTCAACATCTCAATGCCTAGGCGGAGACCAGTGACAAGTGGTGTCTCTCAGGGGTCCATATTGGATGAGTATTTAACAGCTTTGTCGGGGACCTGGACAGTGGGACTCAGTGCGACCTCAGCAAGTTTGCTGATGACACCAAGCTGTGTGGTGCAGTCAACACACCAAAGGGAAGGGATGACATCCACATGACAGCCAAGCCTGTCAAGCTGGACAGGCTTGAGAGGTGGGCCCATGCAAATTTCATGACATTCAACAAGGTCAAGTGCAAGATCCTGCATCTGGGTTGGGGCAATCCCAAGCACAAATACAGGCTGGGCAGAAAATGGACTGAGAGCAGCCCTGCAGAGAAGGACTTGAGGGTGTTGGTTGATGAGGAGCTCAACATGACCCAGCAATGCATGCTCACAGCCCAGCAAGCCAGCCACATCCTGGGCTGCATCAGAAGAAGCGTGGCCAGTGTATGAAAGATATGGACCTGCTTGAGTGGGTCCAGAGGAGGGCCACAAATATGTTCAGAGACATGGAACACCCCTCCTATGAGGAGAGGTTGAGAGAGTTAGTGTTCAGCCTGGAGAAGAGAAGGCTCTGGGGAGACCTTATAGCAGCCTTCCAGTACTTAAAGGGGGCCTACAGGAAAGATGAGGACTGTAGCGATAGGACAAGGGGTAACAGTTTTCAACTGAAAGATTTAGATTAGATATTAGGAAGAAATTTTTTACTGTGAGGGTGGTGAGACACTGGAACAGGTTTCCCAGAGAAGTTGTGGATGCCCCATTCATGGAAGTTGTCAAGGCCAGGCTGGATGAAGATTTGAGCAACCTTATGTAGTGGACGGTATCCCTTCCCATGGCAGGGAAGTTGGACTAGATGACCCTTAAAAGACCCTTTCAACCCAAACCATTCTATGATTCTTTGATTGCCAAGCTATACCCTAACCCTAATTTTCACAGAATAAAGCGAATGTAATATTCTATTCATAAATCTTGTCAAAGAATCATACGGACTCAGAGCAACTTGAAAAATCTAGAGGATGGTGAATATAGCTACCGTATATTTTATCACTCTCCTGTGCACACCATGTAGATTTAAAATCAGCGCGTTTCAATAACCCGCTCTCACTTGAGCTGCAAGGGGCTGGAGAGCCGTCTCCCCTGGCAAACCTTACCCAGAGCTCTCTTGGGGAGCGAGCGGGCAGCGTGTTTTATCAGTCACGGCCCGGCCGAGAGCTCCTGCGATGCATCGAAGGGCATCCGAAGTCCCCGGCTCAAACGCTGACATCCCCGGGAGCTGGATCACGGGAGAAGACGCCAACAAGCCAGGGGACCTCCGAGGTGCGGGAAGACAACGGGGGGAGGGCTGGGGGGGGTGGGGATGGGGGGGGCGTGCGTCGTGCTGGAAACCCACCCCTGCCGCGGGGCGGTGGCGAGCGGGGGGACCGGGGCGAGCGCCCGCCTCTCCCGGGCCCAGCCGACATTAGAGGGCACCATTGCCCCACACATGGCGAACGTCCCGCGGGCAGCTCCGCCGCCACAGCCCGGCTTCAAATCCGACCCCCGGCTTGCGGGGAGCGGGGGGGCACGCCGTGCTGCTTCTCCCTGATTTTGGAGCCAGGCCGGGCAGGCAGAGGCGAGCAGAGGGTGCCCGACGGCTGCGGCTGAGCCCCCAGCTCCCCTGCCCGAGCGCCGGCCGGACCGCCCCGCCGAGCGGTGAGGGGCGGAAGGGTGCCGAAATGGGGAGGGAGGGCAAGGGCAGAGCACAAACGTTTGTCGCCTGGGTCAGTTTTGGGTCAGGTCGGCTGCCTGCACCAGGGCCGTACGCCCAGGGCTTCAGCCAGCACGGGAGCGGGCAGGGGTGGTGAAGAGAACGTGACTGGGGCAATTAAGGCTCAGATTCATTTACTCTCCCTTGAAACTGTTTTTAAGGTCTTTAGCATCGAGTTTCTTTAGACACCCTGCACTTCTTGCAAGCCTGTCACAGTCAGATTTCAAGAATCTGCTAGCGGTTTGGGGTTTTTTTTTTTCATACTCTTAGATTTTGTTTCCTCTAGATGTGCGCTAGGACCCATCTGAAGGTAACTCTGATGCACTTACCGCTGCTCTTGGGCTTGTTTTTGGACCAGGCATCTCCCCTCTGCAACAGTCCAGGCCATGAACAAGTCATGACTCCCGCAAGACTACCAGCATTAAAAAAATTGTTTACTTAAGAAACATGAAACCAAAAATAAAACCTGTGTAATGGCCCCTTCACCACCACCCCTCCCCTACAGAAAGTAGAAATAACCCATGAAAAGCTACTCCAAAAATAATATTATCATGGATCAAGACGAAAGGCAAGGGGAATGTCAAAACAAGCAAAATGCAAACCTCTCGTTTGATATAAAGCGTGGCAACGAACAGTACCTATGAGCATAGATCATGACTTTCACAGAAACGATACCAACAGCAAAGCAGGGAGTATAAATAAATGGAGTATTTAATGGCTTCTCAAATACGACTACGCAGTTAGTTAGCAAAAAAGATACACCCTCCACAGGTACGTACTGCGAGCCCAAAATGCTGTTTGCTAGCCGCTGTTCCCAGCCTGCTTTCCAAGTTAACAGCACGGTGTCGATAAGGCTTGCCACGCCGCGGTTCACAGAGAGCATGCCGCAAACCAGTCAGGATTCCAATCAGTCACGAAGGGCCAGATGGCGAGTGGACTTCATCTAGTAAAACGACATGATGGAAAGAGAAAAAGAAGATTGTGAAGAGAGAATGCGATGGCCCCCAGTGCAGTGGCAGATCCATCAATAGATTAGGCTAAATTCACTGCTACCTTTGTGCTACCCTAATGATGCACAGCAGCTGGACAGCAAGGCTAGCTCTTCTTTTAACAACCAAGAACAGAAAGAATAATAAAAAAAAATAAATAAAGGAAACTAAATGAAATAAAGCATTTTTCTGAGATGTTAGCTTTTCTTTTGCGTATTTTTGAGAACGCAACAAAAAGCAATTCAAATTGAATTAAAACTACCAGAATTTTTTCAGGGTTCTGTTCAGATTATCTTTTCCCATTTTAACCCCTGAACCAGTGTGGTTTTGCCTAGCTATCAAATCAAATAATATGACTTTTTATCACCATGTCAAGAAGTGGATAATTCTGAATACACACCAGTTTGAATAATTCTAAGCATCACTTTGCTGGTGAAAGCGCCTCGATGAGAAATTTGAACAATCTGCGCTAACTTGAACTTTAATTGCAATCGGTTTGTTTAAGTGGGATTCCAAAGTACCAGGCAAAATTGCCACTGGTGTAAATGCAAAACTGCAAATTGCCGGTGATCACATGCATAATAAAAGAGAAGTGCGTGGGAGATAAAGTACCGATGTTTATTGGTCTGTGTCTCTGCTAAAGCAACTATGGAATATAACATGTTCTGAAATGAAGCAATCACATGTGGATCACACGGCATTTGAAGAATCCTGAGTTAAACATTGTTAAGCAGGTATGATAACGGTGTATTAAAGGAAACGAGAAGGGAGCAAAGCACAAACCTTCAAGCGTCAGGGACCCAACAACGGGTTTGCTTGTCTGGCAACACACTGAGGACAATTCCTGCAGGAGATGTTCACCTGAGGCTCTCCAGAATATGGAAGAGTGCTCCTCTGTGGCACCATGTCATGGGGACCCGTTCGCCTCCATCCACAAACATCTCAGCGAACCCTCTCTTCTGAAGAAGTTACCCTGGAGCTCTGCAACAACCAGCCCCATTAGAACGACAGCGCTGAGGCACATTCTTTTGTTACCTTCATAACGTCTTATCAAATTACCTCGGTTACTCCTCTCTCGGTTTAAGTGCAAGGACCTCTCTTCCCCTATCTGCCAAGCCATCAGACTCAGCCCTGGCTCTGACGGTCAACCTGGACTCTTTCCAAACAGGAATAATCAAACGCAATAAACCTCCTGCAATCACCATCCCTTTGCAATGATGCACAAGCCATAAAGGAGTTTGCTTTCCCTCCCCTCCCCCTTTCAAAGCAGAGCAGCCAGCAGGAATACACGCTAGTTAAAGTCATTGTTTCTTCTGACATAAGCAGATATGACTTGGATATTTTGAGCAAAAATGTCTCATTCTTATGGGGCATTGTTCTAACCATAGCGGTAATTACTCCGCTCAGTATTCTAGAGCAGGAATTTCTAAAGAAGCTAATGGGCTTGGTGGTGGGAGCTCTTGGGTAAGATTTTGTGGCTCGTGTTAGGCAAACTGCTGGTTTAGAGGATCGTAACATACCCCTCTGGCCTTAGAGTTCACGGATTCACTAAATTAAAAACATCTCTCCGTGCAGGCAGTATTTCCTCCTCAAATGGGCTGGATGCTCTCTATCTCCACATAGAAGAGAAGAACAGACACTGCTAGAACTGGCGACTGTGAGCGGGAAGTCCCCAGGACTGTCACCACCAGCTTAAAACGTAAGCGTATAATGGGACCAAAAAAAAAAAAAAAAAAAGTCAAAGAGATGGGGAGCATTGGCAGTGAGGAAGATGAGCTGGTAACCTCAAACTCAAGCTGCTTTACCTCCCAGGTGCCTCAAACACGAGGCAACCCCTGAAAATACTTCCTCGTCCGCTCAAACCACAGTTCCTAGCATCCCTCAAGCACTGCGTAAATATTGGCTAACCTCTGAAAACGGTTTGGAAGGACCAGGCTGTGGATTTTGCAGAGGGCACGCCCACGTCTTGCAAATAGCAGGGAAGTTTGCTCGCTCGGCTCGTGTCGCAGGAATGTATAAAACCGAGGAGGCAGAAAACAGGAAAGGCGGCCGCTGGCCTCTCCCGGCGCTGGGGGAGGACGGCAGCAGGTTCGCGAGGGCTCCTCACAAAGAGCCCCTGTCTGCGGGGACCCGGCCATTGCCATTTAGCTCGCGTCTTGAATAGAGGGCACTTTTTCAGCAGGTTTCTTGGGGAACTCGAGGCATTTTCTCCACATAGCACATTTCTTTCTAAAACCACTCCATCCGACATCCCGAGACGTGCGTCTGATGGCTGCTCAGAGAAGTCCCAGCTGAATACTGTGCCATGTTCAACATGTTCCCCAACCGTCCCAACTTGGTCTGGGACCCACCCCTTCTCTCCCTGGCTGAACCCTTGCTAACTGATGCTCACCTCCTGCTTTTCAAGATGATGTGCTTTTAGGATGAGGAACCAGGAGAGCCTTCTTGTGACCTGCTCCCTGAATGACCTTCTAGTGGGAGGTGTCCCTACCCATGGCAGGGGGGTTGGAGCTAGATGATCTTTAAGGTCCTTTCCAACCCAAACCATTCTATGATTCTGTGATATCCTTTAGACGTCTGCATGGCCACCCTCAAGGGCCATTTTGGGAAGGAAAGGACGGTGTGGTAATACTTACCTAAAATCGCCACATGGGTAGGGTTGTGGTCCAGCTCATGTGGGAAACCAAGAATATCTGTTGAGAACACCACATTCAACAGGGATCTTTAAAAAAACAAATGCCTTCACATATCCTAAAATGCCTGTGCTACCACTGTTTGTGAAATGAGAATGGTCTGTCTGTACCATTGGTCAGTAGAGTCTTCTGCCGGGCATGACTCTATGCCTGGCCTGGAAGCAAACAGGGATCTGCACCCTGAAGACATTTGCTGTGTCTTCTTCTTTCAATCACAAAGCTACAGACCTTTTCCGCTGAGCAGCCCACCTGCTCCCACGGACGTCAGAAAATTATTTTGGGAGAGCAAACCTGCCGTGGCATCTTGTTGCTCATCAACATCAGCATGAAAAGACCCTTCCCACGCAGTGAGCCAGGCTGCAACCCCCTCTCTGCACCAGCCATGGCCAACCCCAGGTCCATGGGTCCAAAACCATGGGTGCTGCCGGTCTCTTCTGGTGCGGACAGTTTTTGGGAGCGCTGTTGAAGGTGCAGAACCTGGGAGCCTATGGAAGCTGTCCCAGCTGCCCCAGGCTCCTCACCAGCGTGGCAAGAGCAGGAGTGAGTGCCCTCAGCAGTGCTGGAGGGCTGCTCCGTCACAGACGTGGGGTGACTGTGGAAACAGCACGTAGGAAGAGGACGTATTTTTGGCCCAGCTGGGGGAAAGGAAGGGCTTCCCATGGGTGCAAAGACCATCGCCCCTCTTCTTGATGCTGACACCTGCCTGTGGTCACCATTGCCCTAAGGGGCCTAAAGCTGTGACCTCTCCAGCCCTGCAGTAAGCCACCACCTGGGCAGTCTCTGCACAGGCAGCATCACCCTAGGAATTAAAATTAATTTTATTCCCTCCTGGAAATAAAACCATCCAAGTTGTCTTTGCTCAAGGGTTCGAGTTTCCCAAAGGCAAGAGCCGTAGGCACACGGAGAGCCAGGGTGTCCCCAAATTCGCAGAGTGATAAAGGTCTATCTTTTCCCTTGTTTGCAGATGAAAAGCTCACTGTGGTAACAAGCCCCCGAGGCGCGCATCAAAATTACGATGATGTTCTGGGCCCAATTTTAGCACCGTGTCAATTATGCTCCCCCTCCCTTCCCTTTCATACTCCTCCATCCCAAAACAACAAAAGGCAATGATTGCAGTGACCTGCAGAAAATGTAAAGCACAAGCCAGCTGATCCCTGGCAATACAATAGCGAGATTAGTTCATCTGCAGTGAACAAACACGTATTATGTGGGTTTAAAAGTTAGGAGAGGAAAATGCTGTGGTTTTCATGTATTTCTATTCAGCAAGGCTGCAACTTATTACTTCCATGCAGCTGAGAAGCCCTATTTTTAAAAATAGCCTTCAGCTTGTTTTGAAATCTGCAAGCATCTCGCTTTGTTTTGCAGCAGCGTAATAAAAAAAAAAAAAATCCCCGAGCCAGAAACGATCGCGTTTTCCTCCACACGCATCTCCTCCCCCGCCCCAAACCCCCGCGCCCCCACGGATGCTGAAAAACCTCCCGGCGACACCCCTCGGGGAAAAAAAAAAAAAAAAGAAAAAAAAAAGTCATAATAACGCAAACACACCCCCCCCCTACACGCTGAAAAGGCAGCATGGAGCGGGGAAAATAACCAACGCCGAACGCGGCCGGGGAGGAAGCGGCGGCGGAGCCGCAGCCGCCGGCAGACAAAGGGAGCGGGCCCGTCGGCGGGCGGGGAGCGCGGCGGCCGCCCCCCGGGGCCGGGCCAGCGCCGGGGCCGCCCCCCCCGGTCCGCGGCGGGGCCGGGCCGGGCCAATGCGGCCGGCGGCGGCGCGGCGCTGCCCGGCGCAGCCAATGGAGGGCGCGGGCAGGAGGGCTGCCGCCGGGGGCCGGGGGGCGGCGGGGGGGTCCCCGCCAATCGCGGCGGGCCGATGGCAGGGAAATACTATTATGCTAATGGTTGTTTTGCTCGCACTCGCGGGGAGCGGGGTTTAAAAGCCAGGCGGCCGGGGGCAGGGGCTCAGAGGCGGGAGGCAGGGCCGGCCGGAGCGCGGAGGGGACGGGAGGCAAGGAGAGGAGCGGCGGGGGGGGGGCACCCACCCCGTCCCAGCCCACCACATCCCACCCCGCGTCCTGCCCGGCGGCGATGTCTAACGTGCACCTCTCCGGCGCCGCCGCCCTGGAGCGCCTCTCCGCCCGGCGAGCCCTGGCCGGGCACGGCCGCAGCCCCGTCTGCAGGAGCCTCTTCGGGCCGGTGGACCACGAGGAGCTGGGCCGGGAGCTGCGGAACCGCCTGCGGGAGATGGGAGAGGACGACCAGCGCCGCTGGGACTACAACTTCCACACCGACACGCCGCTGCCGGGGCCCGGCCGCCTGCGCTGGGAGGAGGTGGAGGGCGCCGCCGTCCCCGCTTTCTACCGGGAGACGCTACAGGTGGGGCGGCACCGAGTCCCCCTCCGCCGGGCGCCCCCCTCGCCGCCGCCGCCGCCCCCCGCCGCCGGCAAGGGGCCCGGGGGGCGACTGAGCCGGGAGAACCGCGCCGCGCCCCGCCGCCGCGGCATGCGGCTCCGCCGGAGGGGCCCGACGGCCCGCATCACAGGTGCGTGTGGCGGGGGGGTGTGTGCAGGGGGGCGTGGGGGGCGGTGGGCGTCCCGCCGCAGCGGCTGACGGACCCCCTCCCTCCCCCCTTTCTCCCTCTCCGTCCCGCATCCAGATTTCTTCGCGAGGAGGAAAAGGCCGGCGGAGCCCAAGGCGGCGGCGGAGCGCCCCGCCGGCTGCCCGCCGCCCCCCGCCGCCGTGCCGGCTGAGCAGACCCCCCGCAAGCGGCTCCGGTGAGCCAGGTGAGGCGCGCCCTGGGGTGCACGGGCGCTTTCTGCGTGGGTCTGTATTTATTTCCCCCACCCACCCACTTTTTTTTTCCTCCCTTGATTATTTTTGTTTTCCTTCTCCCTTTTTGTTCCTCTCCAGATTTTTGCACTACGGCACCCACGGGAGAGGCGCGCCGCCCCCGGAGGCGCGGCGCCCCGAAGGCGCGGGGGGCCGGGGAGGGCGGCGCGGCGAGCCGGGACCCCCTCTCTCTGCGCCCGCCCGGACCGGGAGCGGGAGCCGGAGCCGGAGCGGAGCCGGAGCGCCTGCCCGCCGGCCGCGGCCGCGCACGGAGCAGTGTTAACGTACAACTGTGCAATGTATTAACGTTTTATATAGAAATGTATTATGCCTAATGTGAGTACACTGGCCAGAAGTGTAAAGCTTTAAAAGTCATTTATATGAAATGTTTAATCTCTGCTGAGCTCTCAGTGCAAAAAAAAAAAAGAAAGGAAAAAAGGAAAAAGAAAAAAATGAAAAAAGCAAGTGTATATTTGTACAAAACTTTTTTTAAGAGTTATACTAACTTATATTTTCTATTTATGTCAGAAATGTGGATAACTTTGACATCCAATAGTCTTTTTTTTTTCTTTTGGTTAAGCCAAAGGGCACTATATTTGCTTTTGTTATTTACAAAATGTAAATTTATTTTTATAGTGGGAATTTTTTTTTTTTTTTTTGCATTCACAAGATGTAGCTATGAATCAAAATATTTTTTAGACTTTACTTGAAGACAAATCTGTTTCAATGGTTCCTGAGCCGGTCTGTACCACTGCCATTACAAATAATGCCACAACTTCAATAATAAATAAAAAAAAAACTAAAAAAGAAAGCGAGGAAACCTCAGCAAGGCTGTTTTGGTGTGTGTTGTGCAGACGCCCTGGGGGGGGGGGGAGAGCCCGAGGGGGGTGGCTGGGCCAGCCCCCATGGCTCGGGCGGTGGAGCCCAGCCCAGCTCCGCGCCTTACGGGGGCGGGGGGGGGTGGCACCCGGCGCGACCCCGCTTCCACCTCCGCGCCCCGCGGCGCAAACCTTGCGTGCAATTTGGAGGGGAGAGGAGGTGGTGGTTGGTTTTTTTTTCTCCCTTAAAAACAAGCGTTCCCGAATCCTGCTGGACTTAACCAAGCGTGAGGGGAGCACACAGCCCTCATCACACCCTGAATTGGGCCTTTCAGCACATTTTATGATTATTTATCATTTTTAACCCTTTCCCACTTTTTTTTTTCTTAACAAGGCTGTATCTGCCCCTCTTTGAGGAGCTGGCTGTGCTGGGGCAGCCCCTCCCGCCCCCTGCACAGCATCGCGGCTGAGGCCGCTGACTCCCTTGTTTAGGGACAGCCTTGGGGGGGGGTGACTGGTGGGGGCAGACCACAGCCCCACAGCGCCCTCCGTGGGCTCGGCAGTGGGGGGACGCCCCTGCCTTGGGGGAACATGGAAAGGCACACGCCCCCTTCCCCCTCCCTTTCCAGCCGTGGGCTCTCAAACCCTGACCCGGAGCTCAGAGCCATGGCTACTGCAGGGAAAGGCTTCCTGGTACCTCTTGCCCAAGCCCAGCAATGATTTACAGGGCAAACACACAACAGTGCTGGGAAAGGCAGCAATTCCAGCTTGCCATAAAAGACGGGAAAAAAAGAAAAGCAACAAACAGGCAAAATAAACCATCCCAACAGACAAAATACCCAGCATTTTGGCATTAACGCATTGGTGGCAGTCCAGTCATAACCGCGCACCCAAGGCACTTGGTGGGGGGCATCCCGACCCCTTGGCCTGGGAGCAGGTTAAAGCCATAGGATCTGCACAGAGCCAGCCCGATGGGGTGAGGACACGTGCCCCGCTCAGGGTCCCAAACCCAGCGCCGCCCAGGGATAGGGGGACAGGTCAGGTCTGGTCCCAGCTTCAGGTGGTGCAAGGATTGGGGTGCTGGAGAGTATGGATGGGGAGCAGGGATGCGGGAGGGGGATGGGAGTCCTAGAGGCGCGAGGACCAGCTGGATGGATTTTTCCCTTTCAGACCCTGCTCCCCACCCTGTCACCTTCGTGGAGCTCTGGATAAAGCGGGTTGGGGAGGGGGGTGGAACGACACACGAGGGCATCACTCCCTGGCCCTATGAGCTCAGTAATGATGCTCTTTCACGGAGGGGGAGGGAGCCGAGAGAATAAGGCTCAGGGTGAATAAGACTTGGGGTTTATCCGCATCGTCCTCCCCCGGCCCCTGCAGCGCTCCTCTCTGCCCCCCCCGTCACGGCCGCCAAACGCTCCTGGCTGTAAAAGTAACATTGATTACCTCCAGCTCCGTGATCGCTTAATCAGAACGGGATTATTTTACGCGCCCGCATCAGTGGCCGCTGACTCAATACGATTTTCCCCCCCTTTGAAAAGAAAAATAGCTTTTCCCTTTCCTTATGAAAGCCAACAATACCCGGAGTGAGGCAGCTGGATCCTCCAGGATTTATGGGCTTTTCTCTCGCTTTCATGAAAGCAGGTGCCTTTGGGACCTCCATTGTCCCAGCCCCCAACTAATAATAGGACTTTCTGCAATGAAAGATCCCTGCTCCGAGCTCCCAAATACCTCGGCTGGAGGAGCCGCCGCCTGCCCCGAGGTGTGCCCAGCCTGGATGGGGAGGAAAGCTCTCACCCCGGGGAGAGTTCAGGCACAGGGCTCTTTATTAAAGCCAGTAATTCCAGCTCTTGGGCATCGTCCGAGAGGAGCCGGCGGGTCTCCAGCCCACCGCGTGGAGGGTTGCATCCTGCAGCCCCCTGGGCTCCGCTCTCCTGGAGGGTCCGGGGGTGCGGGAAGGTGTGCGGCCGCCCGCCCGCCCGCTGCCCCCCCCGGGCCCTGCCCCACCCAGCCCGGCCGGCCCTCCTCGCCCCGGCACAAAGCACACTGCCCCTATTCTTTCGGCCTTTGTAGCCATATGGCAAATCCATGTAGACACAGCCAACATCCATTTATTCAGGCACATAATGTCCCGCAACAGGGAACAATTGGAACTTTGTTTGCTTCTATTATTGATGCGAATGGGCGACAGAGAGAGAGAGAGAGAGAAAAAAAATCATTTAACTATAAGAGATATCCAGCTAATTATGAACCATATGTGCCTATAGTTTCAAAGCAATCCAATGAAGTTCATTTTAAATCTAGACTACTTTATTAGTACGGAAGACAGATGTCTCAACAGTACATGCATCAGAGGAAACCATGTAAAGAAGTTCTTGAAATATTTAACTAGGACTCATTCATTGTCCGAGGGGCTTTAAAGTGCCCTTTATCATGAGAATGCATAGGCAGAAGCGGAGGGAGGCTGCCGGTTGTTACCGCCAACCCACTTACTCCTTAGCGGTAAATCCCAAATTCCACTTTGGATTTGAGGACAGGAATATTTTTGGAAAGGATTCAAAATATCAGGGGTCTGGACGGACCGAGCTTGCCACTCATTACAGCTGCAAAAAGTCAGGTCGTTATTTGAGCCGCCTTAATCCCAGGCTGAAGCCAGCTACGCAATTAGAGCAATAATCTACCCCAAATCACCACCGCTCCCTCTCCCCAGGAGCAGAGCCGCGCTTTTGAGGGACAGCTACCATGGTTCCTCCACTGCCCCGGGAGAGACCGAGGCAGGAGCGTTAACGTTGCCGGACCTCCAGAGATTTGTTTCACAAAGAGCATCTCTCGTTGTGGATCCTGCGATTCCTAAAGGAAAAGGACACTTCAGGAAGACTGGAAGGGAAGCTTTGGCGGGAGAAAGTCTTTCAGATTTTTTTTTTTTTTTTTAAATGCAATTATCAGCAAACAATCTTGGCAAAAAGGTTAGCTCTATCTTTATGAGCATGGCAACATCTACCAGTAATTAAGCCACTTCAGTTAGATGAATGCAACATATGGTTGACACTGGGAATCATTCTCCTTCCGAGCCCCAACTTTTCTTTCCGTGCCAAAACTTGTTCTATTATCGCTTAAAATAAACAAAAAGCTGCTTTCCACTTCTTGGGCAAATATTTGTCACTAATGAGCAGGAGGTGTAGGTAACAGGATGGGGAAAAAAACATCATTTTTAAGGAATAATTTCCTACGATTGTGTACAGAAATGAAATAAATTTACTAAATGCCTGATTCGCTTGCAATGAGTTATGATTGCTTGGTAGGATGGCTACACAGGGAGATCCGTGCAAAGGATGCACGTGAGGAGATGTAAAATTGAATTGACCATGTTTAAGCAGAGAAACAGATATAAAGAGTGCATGCGCGTATACAAGCATACACATATATATACATGAAATAACTAATCAGGGAGTATAAAATAATTAATCAGGGAACTGGATTTTTTGGGTTTTTTAGCCACCTTGTCACCTATTGCTACAGGATAAACTCACAGTGGTTTTCCAATGCCTTCCCCTCTGCCAGCCTGTACCCTCTCAGAAATGTTCTTCCTGAGAAGCATTTTTGGAACAAAACAGGCCAAAACACAAACCAAAAGTCTTTTTGTACAATGAAAGGATGGGATTATATCTGTTATTCTGACTCACAGAGAAAGGAGGAGAATCAAGTATCTCCTCTCCCATCACACGGTATCTAGTACTAAAGATCGCACAATCTCTTTTGGTGTCAGTGGTGAAATTCCCAACAAAAAGAACTTAATGGTTTTGTTTGGTTCTTTTGCCTTTTTAAACCAAGGGGGATTTTTAGCCACGTATTTCCAAGAAACTTTTGTTGGGACAGATTTTGGGGGGAAAAGGTAGAAAGAAAGACGCTAGTTAGGTGAGCTGTACAAAATGTAAAAGCCCTAAAGCAGGCCCTGCTATGAGATTAATAACTTGAACTCTTTTAAACACAGGACAAGCTAAATTTTGGAGCCACTTTCCCCAGTCTGCACGACCAAGCCTCTGCTCCAGGAAAACTGGTGGCCAGTGTGGGCTGTACAGCCTCACGTCTGCATCCATGGTGTCACAGGGTCCCAATCTATAGGATGGGGACGTGGATGCAGAGAGAGGGAACAGGAGGCAGGGATGAGGGGGGCAGCACCAGAAAATACCTAGGATAGGGATAACAGGGCACAGGTGGAGCAGAAGCATGGCTGAGGCTGGGGTATGATGGAAGAGGCTGGGCAGAGAGCACCAAACTCTTCCGTTGTGCATGAGGGGAGGGAGAGAGGGGAAGAGGCCACCACATTTGTATTCTGCATTATATATTCATTTATATTTATAGTTTATGCATTCCTTCAGAGGCTGCCTGGCCCCAACACACCTCTTCGGCCAGCAAACACCTGTGAAACTCATGTGGTAACGTTCTGTCTCTCCCCTCAACTCATCTACGGATGGGTGCTAGTGATAATCTGCTATTTTTTATCCCTGTGGCCCAGGCCAGTGTGGGATCTAAAATGCCCCAGCCCTGCTGAGGAGCCACTAGGATACACATCACCCAAGATTACTCACTCTCCCCTACCAAATTTGCTTTGGCATACTCGATGCTCTCTCTCACACATGCACTCCACTTCTGTTACATGCAGAATGAGGACTGGGAAGGAAACACTCAAGTTGTGGAGATGCTGGAGCTGTCTGTAGGATTTCAGCCCGGATCCTTTGCTCACGGTGCATTTTCACATGTGTGCACACCGTTTCTTCCCCCAGGACACAAGCTACCCACTTCACGTGGCGCTTTCTCTTGCAGAATGAACCTGGGCTGTGTGGCAAGGGGGAAATTGCTGGATAAACTCCTGCCAGAGAAGTTGGGAAGTGAAGCAAGGGCCTGCAGGATGCTTCCATGCTTAATCCAACGCCAACAGTTGGATGCAGGCTCTTATTCTTCTGAGGACAATTGGCTCCACCTGACCCGTTCCTGTAACAGAGGCTTTGTGCAGTCCTGGCCAAGGTGTTTGAAGTTTTCACGAGCAGCCACTCATTGTGCCCACCTCTGTTGGGCATCTGATAGGAGACCCTTGCGTTTGACTTGAGAAGGTGCCGAGCATCCCCAGCTGCAGCCAGGGTCGCCGAGCACCAGGCTCTGCATGTGTTTTCGGCCAGACGAAGCCTGGGGCTTGGAAGGTGATGACTATGGGGCACCTTGGACAAGCAGTCTGAATTAATTATTATCTCCCGTTTCTTTTTATGTTGGTTCCCTGTCATTAAATGGGGATAATAACACTCACCATTTATTTTTTAATCCATTAATGTTTGGAAAGCGCTCGGATACTACCATGAGCAGCACTGTATAAATTTCCTCGGTGGGGAAATTAATAATGTCTTTGAGCAGAGTTTGAATAGTGCGCAGTTAATAAGACATAGCACCATCCATTGAATGGCGAGAAAAACAAAATTGAGCAACTGCTCATTAAGCGAGCACCGTTCACTCTGTGCACTCAATGCGATCATTTAATTAAAAGATTTTATCATCGTGCACAGACACAAGGGGGCAGAGCCAGGGCCCTGTCTTCCCTCATCCTCCCCTGCTCCACATCAAACACTCCAGAGTATTTTTGGATGTAACCTACAACAGGAACCTAAAATACTTTTTTTTTTTTTTTTTTTAGCCCCTACACTAACAGAAATCACTACCTGAGCTTTGACAAGTCTTTTCACCTCGCCACATCTCTTTTCACCTGCCTGTCACCCATCGGTCCTACCCTCACCCCGCTGTCTCTCCAGGAAGGAGGAGACAGGACGACCTCCCAAACTGCAGCAGGCACAGCACCTCCACCCCAGACCGTGCTTCTCACCACCTTTGCCATTACAGCAAGCCTAGGAAATCACCGCCGTGCCTGGCGACGAGGTGGGGGGAAGGAGCTGGAAGATGCTTCGATTGGAAGAAGCTTCAGAGGCGGAAGATGCTTTGATTGGGACCGTTTTCACGTGCTGTTGGATTAGAGGGACATGAGCACGCAGCTCCTCTTGCACGCCCCCCTCTGCAAGGGCTGGTGGCAACGCGCGTGCAAACCAGCCACCTTAAAAACAGACAAAGGAAACCCAAACCACCCCCCCCTCCAGAATACACCACTGCCATCACATCTGTTTTCACATGAAAAGAGTGAGGAAAAGTCCCTGTTTGGGTCACCTTAAGCAGCTGGATACATCCTGGGACCTGAGATCTACAGCAATTTACTCTGGAAAACAATAGGTACGAATTAATTTTTTTTTTCATACATCCAGCGTAATTGGTTTAATAAAACCTGGTTTTACTAGGACCTTCATTCAAGAAGTTTTCAAACATGGCTCTAGTTAACATAGCTTCAGTTTTCCTGGGGCTGTACAACATCCCATCCACCAGCTGGTGGTCCCAAAAGCTTTGGATCTCTTTTTTTTTTTCGTTTTGCTTTCACACACATGAGTAAACAGGACTGGGAATACCAGTACCTGGTTCTCCATTTTCTTCCACACATCGTTAGGCCAAACCTGTTTCCTTGTCCCACTGACCAAGGGTATCCCTCCAAAGGAGGAAGCCCACCTTTCGTGCCAAGACCAAACCTTTTGGAGCTGCTACGACCAGGCTTTTCTGCCTGGAGATCTGCTGGAGAGGGTGCGGTGGTACCCAAAACCTACCTCTGCGCTCCCAGACTCTCACCCCTCCTCTCCGCCGGCCGGGATTGCCGTCCCGTGCCGCGGGGGCGAGGAGCCCAGGGAGTGCAGCAGGTTACTGAATGTTACAGGGGTTCGGCAGCACCGGGGCACGGGCGTGTTTAATTTGCGCTGGGATGGCAAAAGGCACCTCCCTGACATAAAGTCCATCCCCTTGCCAAATTTCACATTCCCCCTCCAGCACCCGGGGGCAGGAGCAGGGCAGCAGTGCACGGCTGGAGTGGGGGGGCGGACAGGGGGAACCCCTTCTCCCCATCAACTGGGACGCTCCTCTCAGAAATGGCCAGGCACAGCCTTTCTGCAGCGTAAATAAAGTAAAAGCAGCCGTTTGTGTTTGCTATCGGACACGCAACGCAGGACAGCACAGCTCCAAGCAGCAGCAGCCACCTCTGCAGGGGGATACAGCAGGAGATTTTGGAATAATTTCCATAATAATCACTGTTACCAAAAACCTGCAAAACACCGCGCAAAGACACCTTAGCAAATGGAATTAGCTGCAAATTAAAAGATGGGCTTGTTGGTTTTATTTTTGTGCCTGTCTGCCGGATCTCGAGGACTTGCTGCAAAAATTCTGTTTAACCATATTAAATTAAAAAAAAATAATAATCCTAATTTAACCATATTAAATTAAAAAAAGATAATCCTAATTTTATTTGAGAGCTATTAACAAGCAGAGAGAAAATACAGAATTTATATTTGAAGCTTGATCTGTGCTCACTGAACTATTCTGGCAGAGGAAGGACAACAGGGGGGAGGAAAAAAAAAAAAGGGAGAGAATAAAAACATTCCCAATTACCATATTTCCCTGAAATTCGGCTATACAGAACCAGGATAATTACAGGCGGAGGAGAAATATTGCAAAACGTCAGCACGGAAGGGGTTTTTTCTTGACCCTGCGGACTATAATGGGAGATAAAGAGATTGACCATTTTGGGAGGAGGATGCCTTCATTTTTCGACGTGACTGTAGATTATTTCGGCTTCAGGAGACAAGAATGTCCCTTTAACATCTGACCTGGCCTTTATTTAAGAGCAGCACTTCACGGTTCAGGAAAGACAGACAATTTTCTAATTCCCAGCTCTGCTGGAGGCTGAGGCAGCAACTTCCAGACAGGACACCTGCTAACACTAGAGAAATGGCATTATTATGTCTACAAGTTTACAAATCTGAGGATCAAAAAGCCTTTGCTTCTGCTGCTACTCCACAGGCCAAGGACTACGACTTCTTCAAAACAGAGTTTCACAGAGGTTTTTCTTCCCCCCTCCAAGAAATGGTTTCTTTTCACTTTCAGCAGATCGGTTTCCACGTGAAAAAGTCAATAGTCAAAGAGTTTCCTAAGTTTCATTGGTGTGTAGCAGAAAGGGGATTAGACCTGGGGCCTTTTTACTGGCAAGCCTTTAAGCAAATAAATGTTCTTGAATTCTTAGAGAAACAAACCTAATTTAAACAAAAATCCAGAATATATGGGATTTGCCCCTCCCTGAATTTAAAAAAAAAAAAAAAAAAAAAAGGAGAGAGGGAGAGAAATAATTACTAAAGATTTAAGGGATAGTAGGGTTAAATCTTTGTCTACTGTAATTTTGCTTTTATTTTTGCTAGTTATCCCAAAGGGAATGGCTGTTTCTGCATTAGACCGTATTCACAATGAGTTACTAAGCCCTAATATCCAGTGTAACGCAATGGTTCATTTTTAACAGATCAATTCAATCCAGAGCTGTGACTCCCCAGCAGTGAGAGAGGCAAAAAGCGTACTGTGCACACGCGCAAACCACACACCCCCTTCCCAATTCGGAGACCTACCTGGTAGGCAAAGGCATCGCTTCATTCCTTGCTACCCACCAGTCCCAAAGCTGAAGCCTGCAGTTTCTCTCTTAGGGGACAATCAAATCGCAAAGGACAAAGATTTTTTTTTTTTTTAGTGGGTGCTTTTCTTAAGCTCCGAAAAATCACAACAGATCATTCAAAACCCAAAAGTTTAAAGTGTATATGCACATATATACATATATATACATTTTGTAGTACCTGACAGCCAACCCTTGCTCCAGAGCAGCTCTCCCAGCCTGCAGACATGGATCCAGGTGTCTGTGCCAGCAACTTGCATTCATGCAGAACACCTGGGTCAGCATTGCAGGCTGGCTTTAATTAAGCCAGAAGGCTAAGGAGAACTCAGGCAAAGCAGTTGGCTAACATGCTCCGAAGTCTGCAAGAAAGCATCAGCATCTTGCCCTAACAAAAAGAACCATACAGGAAAAATAAAATGTAGATTTGCGACTGAAGAGAAAGTGATAAGCTGGCTGATAAGTTTGTCTCTCTGCACTGCTAAATAGTTTTAAAGACTTTTCTGTCTGACATTAATATACGTTTTCCACTTCCCCTCCACCATGGGAACAGACTTTTAGCTTTTTTAAGAGGCCTGTGTACCTCTGTGAGCCCAGATTACAGCTTTCCCCTGTCAAACTACTATTGCTCTGTGAAGGTGCCATCCTACAGCTCTGCCTGCGTGTGTCCCCAGCCTTGCTCCAGCCGAAGAGCTTGGTGGTGCCTTATCCATGTCCTGGGGACTGGGGCAGGTCCCTGGGCCTTTCCTACCGCTGAGGGATTATACTGTAGGGCCCACTTCCAAAGCCGGTGCCACACAAAATGCACAAACTCGTTCTAGTAAAACTGAGCGAGACCCTGGAGATCCTGGAGGAGGAGGGCACAGCTCTCTTATCATCTCTTCCCAACCTGTCTTGGTGGCTCCCCGCTCTGCAACACACGTATGGAGGTTGCTGGGCTCCCACCGGAGAGGTCTGGATGCTGCGGTGCTGGCAGCTGCCCACGGCTGCCCTTCTGTAAACCCTGCTCCCCATCCCCACCCTCAGATACCCAGACCTACGGTGGCACCCGCTCCCCTCTTCCCATCAACACCAACACTTGCCTTTTGGAATGGAAGTTTTAAAAAGAGAGAAAACTCTTATTTTCATGCCAAAAAATTCATGCTTTATGACCCTAGTGATGGCAAGATGCTAGCTAAGGGAAGCTTATTTTCCCATTGCCCCAAGAAGATGAATTTTCCCTGGAATCCTGCCTGGATTCAGGCAAAATCCACCCTGCCTCTCACCCCAAATTGCTCGCGCCAGCTCAGGAAAGAGAAGGATTTGCCTTTTTTCTGGGAGGAAAGCGGCGGGTGAGGCGGGGAAGTAGGAGAGGTTTAAAGGGAGGGAGCGAGGAGGCCGAGCTCAGGCACGGATTTTAATCTGATCACTTCCCTGTCAAACTAATCCCTGCCTGACTCAGATCGGACTTTTAGAAACGTGCCTGGAAACCAAAAAGCAAACCTCATTTGAATGAAGCACACACTCCACAGCCCCCATCTGCAAAGGGCCGCAATTAAATGCAAAAAAAAAAAAAAAAAAAAAAAAAAAAGAAGAAAAAAGGGGGGGGCGAGAGAGAAAATTAGCATTTTCCGCGGCCATCTGGCATGAGGAGCAGGCGATGGGGAACAAAAGGAGATTTAGGCAAAGGGGAGAGGCGAGTGTGCCATGGCATTGACCTGCAAATGAGCCTTTGTGAGCGAATTAAAGCTTCCCGGACCCCCCGGGACACCCCAAAACAGGCACCATTACAAACCATCCGGACAAAAACCCACTCATCAAAATTGTCTGCCTTTGAAGGGGGGGGGGGGGAAGAGACCATTTAAATCTGCACCTTCCCTGCCCCCCAACCCCGGTAATAGGCGGTTAATAGGGGCTTGGGCGGGGGGGGGGGGGGGGGGGGTCGGGGATGGCCCCGCTGCACCCCCAGCTCTGCACCCCGCTCTGACAGTGTAACGGGGGGGAGACACCTTAGAAACGTGTCTCGTCCATAAAAATCCAACCGAAACGTTATTTATAGCCCTAGGCCTAAACAATAGTGAAGGAAAAAAATAAGAGGAGGGGGGCATTTGGTGATATATTAGCTTCCAGATGCTGTTTATTTAATTCCGGGGGGTGGGTGGTGTGGTTTGAAAATGTATTTCTAAAGCAAATATTAGTTTATTTGATTTTTCTTAGAGAGGACAGGATAATCAGGGATGCTATGGCCCGAAAAGAAATAGAAAACCGTGAGGGTTAGAGCTTTTGTCTTCTACCCCCCCCCTTCCCCCCATGACTCTTGCCTTTAAACTGGGAAAGCTTGAGGATTTTGAAGTGAAAGCGAAGATTTTGGCCTGGGGTAGATACATGAAAAGGAAAGGGGGAGGAGGGGGGGGAAGCCATCTCCCCCCATCCCCTCTCCAAAAAGGGAATAAGGCCGAAAGTCGGGGGGCCAGCTGGGGGGAAACTTGTAAATGAAACGTGTTTCTTTTATGGTCCTCCCCCCCTCCCCGGGGGACAGCCCCATTATAACCCACCAGCTATATAGACTCAGCTGCCGCCTCCCCGGCCTGCGGCAGGTACACGGGGGAGGGCCGGGGGGGTTGCAGCCAGCCGGACCCCCCGACCCGGGCCGGGGCTGCACGGCCCCCCACCTTGGCCGGGTCGGGCTGGGCTGGGCTGGGCTGGGCTGGGCTTGGCTTGGCAAGGAGACCCTTTCGGGGGTGGGGGGGAGTTGGGGGTGTGTGTGTGGATGTGCATGCGTGTGCGTGCGTGCATGTGTGCCCGCGCCCCGCAGCAGATGAGAGCGCTCCCCCCCCCCCGCCCCCTCCCCGCCATGCCCCGCAGGCTGAGGGGAGGGGAAGGGGAAGGGGAAGAAGGGGGGGGCCGGGGCTCGCAGCCCCCCAGGTGCCGCTCCCCCGGGGTTTGTTTGCAGTCAATATTCATGTGTTTCTGTCACCGGGGCGGCTCTTTTCACAGTGATCAGCCGGGCAGAAGGCTGAATGACAGGAGACTCGTGGCTCGGCTGCTTTCGGGGAGGGGGGAGGGATGGATTCAAGCCGCCCAACCCGCTGCCTTCGGTTTTGTTTGGGTTTTTTTTTCTCTGTTTTTTTTTTTTTTTTTTTTTGGGGGGGGGGTGGTTTGTCCCCAGCCCCTGGGGGAGGGGTTGCCCTGCTGGGGGCTGTCACCCTGCCCTGGGCGGGGGCACCGTGCGACTCCCCCTGTGAGGAAACAGCTGGGGCTTCAGGGGGACCCCCCACCCCAAGATGCACACGCACGGGGCCTGTGGGCTACAAGGGCTGTGGGCCCTGTTGGTGGCCCCCCCATATGGTGGGGCGTGGGTGACCCATGGGTGCCCGGGTATGGGGTCCTCCGTGGTGGCCGCAGCGGGGTGGCTGGAGGCTGGCGGGGGCCTGCAGACCCACAGTGTGGGCAACCCCAGGATGGCCACAAGTCGGGCTAGCCTGAGCAGGTAGAGTGGCACAAGGGCTGGAGAGTGGGCTACTAAAACCTTTTGGGTTTTTCTGGGCACCGAGCACCAGGAGACTAGCAGCAGCCTGCACCTCGCACCCCTCTTGCTCAGGGCCCTGCAGCGGGGCGCAGTGGGGTGCACGGCTCTCCTTGCCCCCCAGGTTATTCCCAGGCTGTGCCGGTAGCGAGGGGTGAGGGAAGAAAGTCTGCTCCCAGTTGGGCATGGCGGGGGCTGCCCACCGTGTTGGTGGAGCAGCCACGTTTTGTTCTTTCCCGCTTGCCCAGGCGCCTTCCCCTCGCCTCGCAGCGCTGCTCTGTGTGCCTGTGTTTGGTTTGGGTTTGTTTCTTTTTTTTTTTTTTTTTTTTTTTTTTTTTTATAAAGTCCACAAACTTGTGATTTTCCGTGCAACTTGCGGGGGGCAAATCAGTATGAGGGAGCGCCCTTCTCATTGAAACCGGAGGTGAATAAATTATGAACAGGCGAAAATTGGAACAATGTCTTTGAGCGAGTGTTTTCTAGAGAGTTACTATTCCAGGCTTTGAAATCAATTGATACATAATTAGATTCCTCAAGAGAGGACAAACAAGGGCTGCCATTCACCCCCTCCTTCTCCCACATGCATCCCAAAGAGAGACCGGAGGCTTTAGCAGAAACCAGACAGCCAGCATTCTCCAGCACTAAAAACATATTCTGGCTTTGGGTGTTCATTTAACAAACAGATCCTTGAACCTTGCTTCTGTTTTCAGTTTATTTCGACCATGTTTCTTTGTGCTCAGTTCATTAAAACATGTCTCTTTTGAGATCTATTTTTACATTTCAAGAATCCAGTATTGTACTTTTGCGGTGGCAGATGGCCCTAGACATCCAAGCATAAGCTCTTTCCTGCTTTTTTCCTCTCTTTCTTAGGTCCTTTCTGCGCCGCACTTGAAGCTGTTTGCAGCTACCATTCCCCTTTGCAACGTCTGGGGCCGGCGCGCGGCTCAGCACCGGGGTACAAATGTGTGACAGTCCCCACTGAACCGCTCAAGGTGTATTTTAAGCAGAGCGGATGCTGCTTTCTGTGAGATAAGAGCCCTCCACAGCCAGATAGATCCAGGTCTCGTGGGTAGCATGCTAAGTAACTTTGCATCTTCACCTTGTGTTTACCTCGTGTTAATGTTCCACAATCCCCCAAATGACTTCAGTAGCTGTTAAGGTTGAGTTTCATTTTTGAGGGAGAGCAAAGCCAGGCACAGTAACAAGGGCACACAATAGAATGCCTTAAAATAAAGATTTGGGTTTGTGAAAGCGCTCTGAAGGAATGAGAAAAAGCATACAGTGATTAGAAAAGACATTTTAAGGGTTATTGAACAAAACAGCAGCACCCCTGGCCAAATGGGCCACCTAACTGAAGGCAATGGCTTATGTCCTCTGTCTACCCTCACGACTGATGTACTTGCAACAACCACTTCAAAAACTGGTATCACACGTGGATCAGAGCGCTGCCCCCATTAGCACAATTTATGTCAGATATGAATAGGATTAAAAAAACCCACCTGTACCAGCCATGAGAAAAAAAAGGTGCCTGAGCTGACACAGACGCATCGCTTGGGTAAGGTGCCAGTACCATAGCCTACAATAAGTTGGGTGTCTTAAAGACATTACAAAGAGAATGTCAAATTCTTACATCTTATTAAATAGCATAATCTTTAGGAAGGGGTAAAGTAAATCTGACATAGGTGGTGTTTGTAAACTTAGCCAAGGGTAAATCTGTGACCTCTGTAGTAAAAAGAAGCAAAGGCTGAGAAGTTTTCCAACAAAGATGTTTGGTTGGATAGTAGCTAAAGCAGAAGAGCTCAAATGTATACAAGAGGAGACTATTTTGTTTATGTTTGGTGCAGAGATGGTACATATTTATATCTGCATGTGTGTACGTGTGCATTTCAGTATCTGATTTTGTGTGGTTCACTGTTTTACCTGGGTTAAGCAACAGGCTCCGGGCAGAGCCAGATGGAAGATCTTGGTCAGCGCAGGCAAGACTGGATTTTGCTGCTCCACAATGGTGCACACACTTGGTGACGCAGTCTGCTCCCTGATGGGAAGCGGGACAGGCTCAGGAGCACACAGTGCTTCCTCTGCAAGGTGATGCTCTTCCCTGATGCCTGCTCCTGTAGCCAAGCCTTAACCACAGCAGTCCCGGTGCTCTGGCATTGGTGAAACAGCCTGCTGTTTGCTGTCTTGAGCAGTCCATTGCTCAGTGCAGTCTAGAAATCCCAGCATACATCTTTTTGACATTCTGATGTATTGGGACAGGAGAATTTTATACATACATACATATATCTCTATATACCTCGTGGTGGAATAGGTTTCCATTGCTGCTGCAATTCGTCTTGTGCTGCTGTCCCCAGCCACAACATGGAGTGCAGCTGGGATGCCCAGCCACTCCTGGTTGGATATACAGAATGCTTCAGCTGCTCCAGGAGAATATAACCCAGGCTGGCACAGCAGCAGGACCTGTACTGGCAATCGCAGGCTCCTCCGGGATGAGCCTATTTCAGGTTTGCCTTGTGTCGGACTCCAAAGACTCCCAGGTTTCTGGGAGCGTGCAGGAGGGGAAGCAGCAACACAAGTTCCTTCCTTTCCCCTCCACTTGGCTTCCCTCAACCTTCTTTTGATGGGACCACACTCAGAAGTGAGATGTGGCAGAAGAAATCTCTGTCCTAGAAGTTATTTCCACCTGATAAACCCCCTTGGACTTCTGCAGGCCAGAAACCATTCTTTATTACCTCCTTTCAGTTGCCTCCACCCTCCCAGTTCAGGAGGAGCGTGCAGGCGGAGACCGTTTGTGAATGGAACAATCCACAGACTTACAGCCTGGACAGAGGGGACCTTGGCAGCTGAGAGTCTTAGAGAGGCTGGAGAAAGGCAGTAAGAAGACACGAGTAGTGAGCTGGAAGTGCTCACGGGGCAGGGAGTGTTTTGGGCTTGTCAGGAGAGGAAAGGAGAAAAAAAACAAAGCAAGCTCTGCAGATCCAAGCTTGATTACTCTTAATCCTTCTCGAAAATATCCAGGTCCTTCCAACATTTGCTTTTTTTCTTCCCCATCAGCTTTGTTATTGCTTGTCTTGATGATTTGCTTAAGGTGTATTAGACAACTGCAGACCTTTTACTGGTAGAAGCGTCGAAATAGAGGATAGATAGTATATATCCACTGCAAACTCTCCCACACTTAGCACAGTCCTCCAGAGAGACCTGCCAGATAATGGCTTTTGAGAGGAGCCTAGAGACATCTGGAGTGGCCTTTTCCCCCCATTGTACGTAGAAAATACAGATTAGATAGATAGGGCATGGGGATGGGCTAAGAATATAAGCAAGGACAATGGACAAACTGATGTCACGTCACTTATCTGTGTTGCTGACTTCAGGTCTACTCCCGCAAAATGGTTTGTACAGACTCCCCTGAAGTCAGTGGGTTTCTGTGCAGGTGGAGGAGTTCCCCATCAAGCACTGGTTTGTGAGTCTGGTGTCTCAGATCACGTTTTGGGGTGGGTTTTGTCTATAAAGCAGCTGGGCCTTTCTGAGTGCTCGTTGCAGGAGTAAGTTTTTTCAATGCACAGGTCTTTTCACGAGTCTTTTCTTTGTATGACCTGGTTTTCTTTTAAAATTTTGATCATTTTCATGCAAAAGACGTATTCAAACCAGTCCTGCGTCAAGGACCACTAGAGGTTGGGACTGAGGCCAGTTGTTAGCACCATTTGGGCCCTGTCCCCCATCAGAGCATGATAGCTCTGGCACCTGTAATCAGGGATGTTGACGGCGACCACAGAGGTGATAGGTCACCACATCAACGCATCAACGTTGATGTGCAGCAACGGCGTATTGGAGATGGCGTTCCCAGAAGCAGTGTCTGCTTAAAAAGGAAAGTGGCTATTTGCAGATTTTTTAGCATGGTTAAAGAGATGCTCTGCCGGACCAAGCACAGCCTTGCAATTCTTAGTGCGACATTTCAGCCCCGCAGCAGGAGCTGCCCAAATCACGCCGCAACGTGAAATGATGGAAAAATCACACCGCGCTGGCTACAGCCGCGGAGGCGAAAGGGCCAGACTTGGCGGTTTCGGAAATACCTTCCTTTTCCCCAAACCCACCCAACTCCCGCCGGGAACGGGAACGGGAGCGGGAGAGAAGCCGCAACAGCACCGCGTCGTGTGCGCTCCCTCTGCTGGCCCCGCCGCGGCAGCGCGCCCCTCCGCGCCCCCGCGGAGCGCTGGGCTGGGGACGAAGGGCCCTTCCGAAGGGTCCCCCAGCCGCTCTGCCGGGCGGCGGAGCGGCTGAAGGCAAACGCCGCAATCAAACAATAATCATCGTAATGAAAAGAACCCAGCAAATTTGTTCTGGGGAGGGATGGAAATCCCCAGGGCAGCCCTCGCCCTCAGCCCCCAGCGTGGCACCCAGGGATGGGAGAGGGTGGGATTCTTGGTGCCCAGCTCCCCTGTATCTAGGCATGCCGGATAAAAAGTAGTTTGAGCCATTTTCCAAAATCTACATTGCAGTCAACTCACACAAGGCATTCCCTCCCCAAGACTGCCAAGCATCCGCCTCGAAAAGGAGAGCAGAGGAAAAACCATGTTAAACTCACACCATGTCTTGCTGCAACCTCACCTCCCACCTTGGCTGGATAATGGAGTGAGGGGGAAGACGTACAGAGGCGCTATGGTACACGTTCCCATGGGTTGCCATGGGAAGCCCCACTTTTGCTTCTGTTTTGGTGGCCTTACCATAGAGCAAGAAATGAAGCTGCGACTCCGGACTAGCTAAACTGGGCTGCAAAGGCAACTGGGCTGTCTCTGGTTACAAGGGAAGCAAAAGAGTAACAGGTGAAAAAGGGCTAAAAGTAAGCACGTCCATGGTGGGACTGAGACACCTGTCCAAAGCCGCCCACCAGGAGCTCAACCCCAGTGAGATACAACTCCAGTGTCAGCGCTAAGCTTAATGCAGCTGATTTTAGTAACAACTCCAAGATGGTAAGGGGGAGAGCTAATGATACTGGAGTGAAAAAACTTAGATGTTTGTACTGCTCCTGTTCTCATAACAGTTGGACTTTTCAAGCAAGATGTTTGGCACTGGAACTGTTCATATCTAATAATACCTTTTCAATGCAGCACTTCACAATTACCCCGTCTTTGAGATAAAGGAGGCAAATTGCATTGACTTTAAAAGTACCAGTTGAGATCATCAGGTGCACTTTCAAAACCTTCACAGTTTTGTCTGTCTTCTCAGACCAAAGGAGGCAATAAAAAAAGCTTCTGACTCAGTTGACATTTAAGATGTTTATCCACGTGGTAGGGCTAGAAGTTTTAGTTTCTTAAAATTTTATTTGTATTTCACGGAAATGTACGCCAGTATATCATGCAGGAGTAAAGAGAGAAATTTTTGCCCTTGTTGCCATCCCGCTTCCCACGTGCTCCACCCAGCCCAAACCACTCCAAACCCAGACTCCAATCTAACTGCTGCAATTAGAACAGAAATCACAGAGCAGTGAGTGTTTTAATTGGCCACAGAGTATGTGGCACGTTTAAATCTCTAGTGATAACACAGAGAACATAATGAGTAACCTTGATGATTTTTTTTTTTAAGATGAGTATGTACAGTTTTAATTTTATTGCACAAAGAAAACACCTGAAGTGATTTTAAAATGAAGATAATGCTTTTTCACAATAGCCAGGTGAGTGATGGTAAAATTAAAGCATTTAAATGTTGATTTTTGGACAGATTTTAAATACTGTAAGTGTCATGTTAGATAATGTTTTGTTAATAAAACTGATGCACATGTAATTTGGCCAAAGAGAGGTGGCAGAGTTGTTCCAGGAGCAAAACCTACCATTATACAAACCCAAATGTGGTATTTTTAATAGGAGTATTTAGTCAATGGAAGAGGTAACAAAACATACAGAATCCCAGACAGGCAAATGTGAAAAAACCAGGGATGGGAGGAGTATTCAAACAGGGGAGACAAAGCTCAAACAGTAACAAAAGCTACTGGAATAAACGTATTAGAGATCTAAAAAAATACAAGACAACTAGTGAGGCCAACACTAGGAGTGTAGACAAAAAATTTTAATCAAAGTAGTGGAGAACTGAAGGGCAGAATTGTGACAGTGTTCGGAAAATTTGGGGGCCTCATGGTGGGGAATCTCAACTGGTCTCAATTTTCATCTGGCCGGTGCTTTGTTCTTGCCTAAATCCATCTTCAAGACGGTTCAGGCTAGGTTCATTGAAACACAGGAACCTAACATTGCTGATTAGGTATGGAAAACTTGCCTTAACTTGTTTTTGTGATGTTGAATATGGAAAGGGAGGAAAAATAAGCAAATGGAATTGCAGTGAATAGAGCTGTGGAAGAGGCAGCAGCCCCAGGGGAGCGCGGAGTCCTGATCTGGAGAAGGAGCACGCAGGTTATCAAAGGACAGATTGGGGATCAGGTCATTGCGTTGTGAAGGAGGCATCTCTCAAAAACTGGCCCGATCTGGTCTGCCTTGGCTCTTTGCTAGAGGACAGCCACCCTCAGCTGAGCAACTGCTGAGACCCTGTCTAACACCTGAGGTGTTTCTCCATCAGTAGCAGCTTGCAGCAGTTGTATACGTGCCAAACGGCATATTGCACGATTCCCCTATACAATGTCCCTGGTTAAAACACAAATGTATATCTGTGGGTAACACCAGAGACGGCAGCGCTTTTTGTAACAGCTCAGTGCGTGTTTTCTGCTCTTGATTTTTGCTTGATAAAACAGCACGGAGTTAGTTTCTCAACTAGGGGCAAACCTACTTAGCTGACAATTCCAAAATACACCCAAAGGAAAACACCAGCCTAAACTCCCCTTGCTTGTGGTTCTCAGGAAAAGGAGCCATGAGGTGTTTTTTAGACTCTATATAGGTAAATACAGAAAGATTAAAACAATAACATTCCCCTGTCCCAATAGTTGTCCCTCCATCCTTCTTGGGAACAGCTTAGCAGTGCTACCACTCACCTAGGACATGGTCTTTCCAAAGGCTCCCTGCAGAGGGAATTAGGTAAGCAGGATCAGCAGGGAGAAGGGGAGCTTTATTCATGTAGCTATTCCTGCTGCGCAAATTGCTGGCCATCCCACATCCACGAGCATCCCGGATCGAGCAAAGGGCGCAGCAGTGCTCAGAGACTGCAAGCTGAAGTCAACTACGTGCCAGGTGCATACAATTCAGTTTTTGCTGGCTTTCGGGGTGCTCTGCAGTCTGACCACACTTCCTAGCTTTTCCCCCAAATGGAGAGCTAAGAAGCTACTTTTTGTAACAAAAGACTTAAGACTTTCGTGTACTCCTATGGCTTCAGAAGCTGTGACTCTCGGAAAACAAGTCACCAGATGATGACCAGTCACAAGTAATGGCGATGTTGCCATTTTAAGCAGCTATGTCTTCCCTGGGCGTAGCCTAAATAGCATTCATTTCAAGCTGTAGCGTGATACCTCGCAGTGAATTGATGCGGCAGGCTGGTTTCCTGGGAGACATCGGCCTTCATCCTACAATCTGTGTAACCAGAAGAAGGCTAAGCCTGGCTCAGCTCCCACTGCAGCCCCTCACAGTATCTTCACCAACCCCAGCAGCAGGTCCATTAGGCCTGGACGAACAGTGCCTTTGTGCAATCTCAAGGAATCCTCATTGTGAGGAGAGTAGAAAACGCCGTTACATTTTTACCTGCGAGCAGCGAATGTGTCAGGAGGGAGGCACAAGGCAGCTGGAGGAGAAACAGTTCTCTTCGTTTTGCAGACAGCATGTTGTCTAACAGGAGCTACCAACATGCTCAGGAGCTTTCTATCCTAACCCCGAAGGCAGGGTAAAGCTGGAAGTGCCACAAATACTCTCAGAAGTTCAGAGGAAACCACCATCTGGACAGTCCTTGTATCTGGCATTTTCTCCGCACACTTAGTAAAAACCAAGACATTTTGCTATAGGTGGGGCCCAGAGTTTGGCATAAGCGAGTTGCAGAAAGTCCATCTTTTACATTTAGATTTATAAGATATGTTAAGCAAAGACTTTTCAGGGAAAAAAAAAAATTAAATACAGAAGGTGCTGACAGGAGCCACTGGCATCACCCTCACCCTGTGCAGAGGACAGGAATGGTGCACTCGCTACCCGCCCCCCCCGTAACGTTTAGAAGAAATACAAATCGTTCTCCTGACAAACCTGCATGTTCCCATGCACAACTGGCTTTGAAGGAATCCTACCCCTATCAGTTGGTTACTCAGCAGCTTCTCAAGAACCCAAAACAGTCCATAAAACACTTTCTTCTGCTTTTTTTTTCTGATGACAAGAGCTTAGAAGAGGAGGGACTGGACACTTCTATTTTGAGTTACAGTTCAGTAGGCCGATAATTCTTCTAAAGACAGGAAAGGACATTAACCAACACAGAAATAAGAAATTCTTATGGGCTTATTCTCCAGTCAGAAACTGTAGGGTTTTGTATGATTTTTTTTTTCCTAAATATAGGCCATTGTCTACTGCAGAGATGATGGACAACAGTCTGACCCCTCTTGGCAATTAACCGTTTTTCTATAGAGAGGTTTTCACAGGCTGGAGCCTGATCCATTCACCATCGGCTGCTGGATTTTACACTGTATTAAATGTTCTCTTTTGCAGAGCTCACTCTTACACAAGCTTCACTGGCACAGTGAAACTGCTACCCTAAAATTCAGATTAAAACCAGTTTCCAGGAATCATCTCTTCAAGTAATTTTACCGCTAGCATGATCTTAGCTCT
This sequence comes from Chroicocephalus ridibundus, assembly GCF_963924245.1. NCBI lineage: Eukaryota > Metazoa > Chordata > Aves > Charadriiformes > Laridae > Chroicocephalus > Chroicocephalus ridibundus. The sequence goes on from NC_086287.1 coordinate 17,659,824, forward strand.
CCCCTACAAACTGTAGAGCCAAACTCCTGCCGATGTAAGCCATCCAAATCCGTGCTGCATTTCAGATCTGTCCAGGGGTTTATCTCCCAGTGCACGTGATGCACATCTGCTCACCTCATAAAACTCCTTTTCATTCCTGGAATTGTGAAACAAACTCCATCCTTTCCTGGAATACCTGTATCGGCAGCCTTACCCAACAACTTTAAAGAAATACCTTTATTTTGGTTACTAGGCAACTTACTCCTCAACAACGGGGCAAACCTCATCCCTTTTTCAGTTGTTTTTCTTCTTTAGGTCTCTGGGTTACCTTGTCGTAACTTGTTGCTTATGACAGCTAGCCACAAGGAGAGGAAACCCGTGATTCTCATTTTTTGTGTATATTAATTAAAGCCAGGCTTTTGATCGGTAATTTAGACAGAATGCGGATTTACCAGCCTGCGCAGCCAAGGGTGGGAGGATGCAGGGAGCGGGCGGTGGGAGGAGGGCTGCTGCTGCTGCGGTGGGGACCTCAGCTCCTTCTGCAGGTAAAATCTCTCCCAAACTCTATCTGAAACTGCCCGGGTAAACATAGCTACATTAAATACAAAAATCTAAGTTAAATCAATGTCAAGGCTTCTACGATTCAGAACAGATTTTATGCTTGCTGTATAATTTACAGGCTTGGCTGCATGCTTTCTAAAGCAATTGAAGACACTTGCTCTGCGCATCTCACTTTCTGCTCGTTTGTCTCTTTGCCTGGCCCAGAGTGCCACAATCCATATTTCAACTTGGACCCTTAAAGAGTTATTTTTAAGCAAATGCCCTGCCTTGGCCCCATTTCCACACCAGCCAGCAGCTGTTTCCGGAGGTGTTGCAATCGAGGCCCCACTTAGGCTGCGACAAGTTGGTCCCAAACTCTGTACCAGGCTTCCTGGATTTCTTTTGGTCTGGAGGAAACAACATTCTGCAAGGGGGTTTCTGCCAGCTCGAGATGAAAAGAAAGAATAAAATCATTTACAACCTCTGCCGGTGGCTTTGATACGAAACTCTGTGCCTTACTCTGCCTCCTCTCCTCCAGCGTCCTGGAGAGCTGCTCGGTTTTGCAGCATCGGCACCCGGGCGCGCAGCAGGAGGAGGTCCGGGCGGCGGAGCAGGGACTGTTGGGGCATGCAGCACAGGGCGAAGCCCAGGGCTTGGGTCACAAGCACGTTACTTCAGTAATCCTGGTATTATGATTGGCCTCAGAATTGTTAACGTTGGTATTATTCTGGGCGCACAGTACCGCTGGGAGACGCCATGTATAAGCGCTCATAGACAGGTATGATGTGGAGACCACTCAACACCTAATGAGGAAAAAAAATCCCCAAAGGATGCACCAGATGATTGTTTACAAATGACATATTTCAGCTTCTGTGTTTTCCCTCTAGCTTATAAGGCTGTTTTATACAGTGTCGACACCATACCATAGTCCGACAGCAGAAGTGCACACTCTCATAGTTATTTATTAGTTACCAAACATTTCCTCCCCTGCCTCCCCCTTTCCCCCATTTGCTGCTCATTTTCTTACCCAGCCTGGCTCGCATCTTGTGAATGGCATCTCATTTGGTGGGACACCCGCTCGGAGTGAATCCAGACACGTTCGGCCAGTCACACAGATGTCAGACTTTACAAGAGCATCCATAGTGATGCAATAATATAATAATTAAATATAATAACGATTACAAGCCCAATCCAAACCTCCCTTGATGTGAGGGGAGCTGTATCAAGTCCAACAGCACTTGCCAGTGCCAATAGTCTGCATGAGACGATGTGTAATTAAAGAGTAAGAGGATGCTGGTTGCAGCTGTGGAGGTGACAAGGCTGATGTAGTTCAGGCTGCTGGAGTTTTCTTTCTACAAACCTAGAAACAGAACTTTGGAGAAACTATCAAGTTTTGGAGCATTCTGTAATGGCCTGCAGAAACATCCATCATTAACTGCCACAAAAATGTCACCCACGGCTCCCCTCTTACACATTAGTGTTGCACACAGGTTGTTACAGCGTCTGTGTGGGCTTTGAAGGACCTAAGCGTGTCATCTGGCACACATTGGCTAGAGAGTGATGAAAGATGGTGGGAACTGGAGATCGGACCCCAGCCCCGGGTGCAGCTGGACACGGTGCTCTGCAATTTCACAGGCTGTAGGTGCTGTTTTGCCGCGGAGGTTGACTGCAGTAAAACACACGCAAATTGTATATGACAAATGTTGCTGGATTTAAAAGTTTCCTGGAGAAGCAATGCAAGTTTGCAAATCCGGCAAGAATATTGTTGGGGCTTGTTGAAGTGCTCAATATAAACTGTAACATGCAAGCCATTAAAATGAAGATATTTGGCATTCGCAGTCACACATATGGGCCTTTCAAAACCATTCTTCTGGTTTGGCAGCTCCTATGCTCCTTGAATGATGCACAACCTACTTTTATATGTGCCTGTAAGATGCTTTGGCAAAGCTGGCATTTTTTAAAAAACTTGTGGAAAAGAATCTGATGAAGAAACACGGATCCGATCTGACAGAAACTTTGGAAACCTACTTCATTTGCATGATTCCTTTTGCAAATCCTAGATGATATCAGTGCTTTGTGTTCGGTTTTTCGTTTGGCTGCTGCTAGATGCACAAATCTGGAAGCAGACTTTTCAAAGCAGCCCTGAGCCAGGCTTTGCAAACGAAATGTCAGCGGTGTCCGAGGCCGGGACACTTTCTGTGCTGATAAGCAACTCCTCTGAGTGGCCAAACTGATCCATCTCCTGCTCTGACAGTGCCATTGTCTAACCTGACTGTTGAGCGAGGCTTTAAGGCTAAGCAGAGGATAAAACCCTACAATTGACCATGTCCAATGACTGCCTCCATCATGTGACATTTCCTCCACGTACATAAAGGCATAATTGACACTTTGGACCTTGCAGATGTTTTGCAATTCATTTGGTTCCCACAAAGATACCAGAAAGTAAGTCTCGTGAACTGGCAATACTCTGTTTTCCTCTGAACACGTTCTTATCTCTACAACGTATTTAGATGCAAATTGCATCATGTCTCATGGCCCCACTTGTTTTGTTTTGCTTTTTCCTCTAAACAGACTGTGCCATTATTTTTTTTTAAAGTATGAAAATATTCAGAGGTTCCTGAAAAAACGGAGTACATTTGACTTCTTAGCAAGTGATCTGCTTCACATGTGAATGGCAGTATATTCTGCCCTCTGATCATGGCACTCTGCTTTATGTTTCCTAATTTAATTTGCCGTTCAGACTCTTCAGCAATCCTTCCCAAAGAGAAACTCTTTGCCGGGAAGCCATTTGCTGTGCTGTCAACGGAAGCAGATGTTATGAACAACTGGTTGGCCTCATCTGGGTCTCGGAGGTCTGGACAAAGGCATAGCAGCGTGGTCAAGTGTGGCCCTCACACAGTATAGGGATGTCTTAGCACAAACCCAGCAAAATGATCACCCCTTCACGTAACTGAGCAAAGCTTTATCCTCTGTGGCTTGTCCTTCCTCTCTGTAAAATGGGAAAGAAGGTCATTCCCTCCTGATTCAGTTAAGATTTTTCCTATAAGCAGCCTTTGCTCTCCCAGATGGAGACCCCTTGTGCTTAGCCTTACGATCACAACTCTTTTGGCCCCTGTTGGCTCCTAAATAGCTGCCCTGAAGTGACAGGGCAGTAAAGGCAGGGATATTGCTAGATGCAGTGTCTGCCTGGTTTACCTTCCTCACTCTGGATTTATCTGAGGCAAGAAAATGGCAGCTCCTTTTTTTCTACAAGAGAAATAAAAACAGCTCTTTTGGACAAACCGTTCTAGGCCGAGTCTGCAGGTGATAATTTCTTCTAGAAATGAAGTGAGTTCTGTGATGTCTTTCCATATGGCATGTATCACTTGTACCTCTGCCTGTGTGGCTTCATATTTCTCTAAATCATGATCACCAATAATATACATATATATATATATATAATCTTTCCTTCTCTGGTGATGGATACTACATGCGCACACATACGTCCATATACACACTCTCTCCTCACTTTCTCAGATGATGAAGCATCTGAGATGTCAGATGTCGGACATGTCAGCCAGTCTGACTGACACCCGTTAAAAGAGCTTGGATCAACACAGGACAGGGAACTTCCCCTAATATTGTACAGGAAAGAAAGCCGGGCCAGTCTTGCCCATTGGGCAGCACTGTGCTCTGCCCAGTGGAAAACGAAGGAAAGCACAGATTCCACTTCATTTTTCTTTAAAAAGGTGCAGGGACTCCTCATTCAGGAGTCCAAACCTATGTCTTATTGTCCTGCATATTTTCCTTTCCTAAGTATTTTAAAAATAATTTCAAATACACCTGGTGCTGTTGTAGGTATGAACCAACAAGCCAAGGTAATTGAGGTCCTCTGGTCACTGCCTGCAGATAACCTGGGCAGCTGGCATGGCTCGAGATACCGCAGCATCTCCTTTCCTACCTGCCCATCCCTCTCCCCTGCCCCCACAACGCATGTGAAGAATATTTAAGGATCCCAAAGCCTTACCACTGGGTTGTGCAAAACGCCAGTGTCACCAAGGCAAACCTGGGTGCTTCCGCTGCAACAAGGCACTGAGGCAATTTTATTGCATTTAAACAAGCGTCTAAAAACCAAGGTACAAGGTCAGAAGGATGACTAAACATGGAAGGTACAGCACACAAGGAATGACTAAAAACCTCCACTTTTCTGGGTCTGTTAGTGTATTTACTCTAGTCTTTGCTCACAGACCAAGCTTGCTGTATCTTTGCTCAGGCAGGATCATTTCCTATGCTAGAAGGCTTTTTAATTTGTCTGTGGAAAGCCTAATAAGATTCAAAGATATTGGTGAACAAATTCAGACCAAAAGAAGAAAAGCTGTGCATTTTAATAGTGGGGGGATTAAGGCTGTGACAAACCTCAGGGAAAGGAATGGATCCTGGTGTCTTGGGGTCAAGATTGAATGACTTCCTGTAAGATAACAAGATAACAATTGCTGGGCTCAGCAACGAGTAACTGGGTGAGATCTCTGGCCTGTGTCATAGAGAAGTTCAGACCAGATGCTCTAATGGGCTCTTCTGCCTTTAAAGCCCATGAAATTCTGGAGCAGCAGGGACGTCCTGAGTCACGGGGACCAGTTCCCTGCCTTTGTAGGCAATCATGTCTATGATCTCTTTGACAAATTGAACAAGTGGCATCTTAAAGCTGGCAGTTTTGGCCCACCATATTTACACTCGGGTGCTGTTGTCCCCTCTCTGATGTTTAGAAACCTTCGGGCACGTATTAATAGACAACTTACATATCTGGTTTTGTGGTGACATTGTTCTTTGGGTGAAACAGCACTTCTCCTTCCTGTATATATTTATGGAGAGCAACCTTAGCCTTTTGCTTTGCCAGGTTAGACAGAGAAATTCCTAATACAGGCTCTCAATTCCTCTGACCGCCCTCATTACCTTTCTTCTGCTCCACGTCACCTTCAGGAAAGACTCATCCAGCTCAAGCAACCAGACTACTACACAGTGCTCCATCCCTAGGTGTGCACCTCCCACAATTTCTAAAGAAATACCTCACCTGATACTGTTCTCAGACAGGGAGTACCTTTTGCAGGCGGGGACTCCTCGCTCTGGGTCACTTTCAGTTGTTCTCATGCTCTGAAGCTGGAGAGATGCTGAGGGACCTCGGGGCTGCAGCCCCTCATCTCTGAGGTTGGAAGAGGGGAGGCAGGGAGGGCTGCGAGAGGGGGAGAAGGGTTGCACAACTGAGACCCAGTGTCCAATCTATGCGATATCAGTGTATGGACCTTTCTTGTGCACTCACGAACACCACAAGCCCAGGTGTTTTGCCTGCAACTTCCCAGCTGGCCCCGCTCTGTTGGCCAGGACGGAGGGCTTCGCACCTACAAAGATAACGCAGAGACTCTGGTGGGGCAAATTGCTGAAAACTTTCAATAGTTAGATGGAAAAAATAGGAACTCTGTCCAAATCCATAACAAAGCGAGGGTATTTCCAGCCCCTCCTCCTGGCTCTTGAAAGCTGCCAAGCAAAACACAGCTAAGAAAGCCTTGCCCATGATCAGCTCTATCTCCTCTTCCATATGCACTCTAGCATGGGCTCTGCTGTTACGATCACGTGCCACCTCAAGCGTGTGATGCAGTAAACACACTTACCACCTAACGAACAGGTCAGGGCAAAGCGTGCTGCAAATCAAAACTGAATTTCATGAGAATATTGGAAACCAGTCTTCTGGCTCAGGGTTACATCTCGTCGTCATTTTCTGCCACCAGCTCTGAGGTCTACAAAACAAAGGTTGTTTCATGCTGGGAAAATGCTCATTTTTCCCCCCCTCTTTTCCTCATAGTAGATCTGAAGCATTTCAGGCAAACCTTTTTAAAAATTGCCTTTAGTTTGTAAATACATATTTTGCAAGTGTGACTTTGAAGGTAAAATCTCCAGAAAGTTATAAATGAGTGAAAACAATGAATCGGACTTAACATTGTAACAAACTTACCACAATATCAACATAGATATCTATGTTATTATTATTTGTTACATAGATACAGAACCTTTCTTAACTGTTATTGCTGGTTTGCTAATACTTGACCTTAACCTGAGACACGATGCAATATTTTGAAGTTACTCATACCTTGACTGAGGAAAGCACTTAGGCCTGCAGTTCAGCATAGTTGTGCTTAGACATCGCTGGTATTTCCTTAATTGTGTGGTTTTAGTACTTATTTAAACCTCATGCTCGATGTTTTAATTCTTTAAACAAGTATTTTCAACTCCATTGAATGAACAGTCTGCTCCGTGCAGATATGAGATGAATCTGGGGGGATTTTGTCTAGTTGTGACAATTACAGATACTTGAGGAAGGTAACACCGCTAATATAATTGTTCTGCAACAGAGCAAAGGATTCGGTGGGACATGTGTCTTTTACTGGTGGAGAAAACATCTATCTACTACTTCTGTTTGCTGATTAAACTATCTGATTTACGTTGCTAAAACTGAATTTCCGAGTTCTATGCATAGTCCCTATGCTTGATTGTGGTTATATTCCAGGCTTTGGCTCTTTGAATAAGAAGAGAATACCAGCACTCAAAAAACAAAGTCACTTCAGAAGAAACCCCTTAGAAATCCAAAAGGAAAGCGAAACCCATTTTGTTTTTCACAGCAAGGGAATATCCAGAGACCTCCAGCCAATGAGCAGACCTACTTCTTTGAGGGCTTACTTATCTATGGAGGCTTTGAGCTTTTCTTGGGTCTGGGCTGAAAGATGCGAACACCTAAAAAAACTGAGGCAAACAAATAAATAAAGTCACCTCAGTGCTTCACGGATACCCTGGCTTTTGCAAAGGCTTGTCCAACCACAACCTAAATAATTCAAACCATCATTGTCAGGCAGCAGCACAGTCCTCCTCAATAGGCACTTGCCTTATCACTCTCCAGCAGATGCTTCAGCCAACCATTGGATATTGAAAACATAAATAATGAAACAAAATTTGGAGACAATGGTTTCTGGGCCGGGGACAAAATACTGATGGATATTGTCAGTCTCGGAGTAACCAAGCAGCAAAAGCTCAAGTGACAACAATAGGGAGGAGAAGAATAGGGACAAGTGAGGAGCCCTGAATCTCAATAAGGCCTGGAGCTGCACATGCTGCTGTTACCCTAGAAACTAACCTCTCCCCTGAAGAGGTTTGCCGGGGCATTGTCCGGGGGACACAAGATGTGTCATACACCAGATGGTCGTGTGCTGTATAACTCAGTTATCTGAGCGGCGGAGTGGAGGAATGCACGCCGCGGAGCGCTCCGGAGGGCCGCCCAGGGCACCATCTGTTCTTTCAGACCCAAGGCACTGCTTTGGCTTTTCTTTTTTTTTTTTTTCTTTTTTTTTTTTTTTCTCCTTCCCAGAAAGGAGGGGAAAACAAAATTAAAATGATTCACCATTCATCAGGGGAAGAAAAAAAAAAAGCTTAATACAGTTGCCATATCTAGCTTTCATTTAGCTAATTTTATCCCTGGGTTTTATGTCAGGTGAATTGCTTTTTTACGCCTGGGAGAGCAGCAATTATTTCTCTCTCAGGAGTCTATCATTTATAAATAAAACCCCTTTGAGACCTCATCGGTCATTTACCATCTGAAAACCCCCAAACGCTTTTAGCCATATGTTCTCCAAAGTCTCCTCTCTCCTCCCCGAAGCTCCCTGCGAAGGTTTCGGCAACGTGGGGAAAAGAACACTTTTCTTTTCCAGGAATTGTTCTTCCCCTTCGGCCGGGAAGGGGGGAAAGAGGAAAACAAAAAGTCAGAGTCGAAGCGGCGGTCTGAAGGACTGGCGTAGGAAGGAAACGTTAATCACAGGCTGTGCGGTGCCAAGGAGCAGTGACTAATGCGCCTGCGAGCTGCAGGCACCAGGAAACATCCCGGGGGCCCGTCCCAAGTGCCACCGGAGCCAGCCGAAAGCCGGCTTTGGATCGAGCCCCAAATCAACTCGTGGGAGTGGGTGAACCGGGTGGAAATTAAGGTTCGGGAGACTTCAGGGGACTTTAAAGGTGTATCAAGGCTTAGCACTTGGGTGCAAGAAGATCAAGGCAGGGTAGTAAAAGCGATGCTCGGGTTGCAAGAAATGGACTGAAACGTGTGCGCCTGGGGCAGGACTTTTTGCTTAATGACAGGACCTGTCTTCTGGTGCACCTTCCTGCTCCCCTGCTTCTGGTTTCTGTCCCGCGGCTGCTGAGGATCCCCCCACCTCGCAGCGCAGGAGAGAAAATAAATGGAAAATAAAATACTTGCTCGATTGCCGACTAAAATAACAGACACACGTTTGCAACCATTTAAGCAAACGCGTTATTTCAAATCTGCCCTATAACGGCTGCAAGTGAGCAGACATCGCGCTGGCTGCGAACCCGCAGCTCCCGCAGCCCTGGCAAGAGGAGGGATTCAGGGGGTAAGCACACCGTCTGTCGTTCAGATTTTAAAAGACCTTTTATATAATACATAATCTTTATATAAAAGATTTTTATAATTAAAAAGATGTTGCGGCTTGCAGAAAACTCTCTCTCCAATTGCGATCAGTCCTCCTGTGGGTAACTCTTGCCTGATGGCTCCCAAAAGGGATCTGAAGGGCACGTATCCCATCAGACCCGCACCCGGTGCTTCAGTTAACATTTAGAAGGAAATCCTTACGGAAATCAAGGAAAAAAGATGGAATCAAAGCAGAAGATTTGCATGCAGAATAAGGGCCAAGGATGCAAAAGGAGTAAAATCCGAACCACATTTACATTTAGGTTCCGTTTATAGACAGCTCAGTTAATAACCCCATTAGGCAATCATTAGGACTAACAACTTCTGAGCAATGCTTGAACAACAGCTGCAGCCGATAGCATCTCACAAGCTGCCTGTCATCCTAATACTTCATACCCGCTTATCATTCTTACAGCACTGGTAGTGCTTGTAACAACGCTATCTAACGTATTAATCTTTACGAATTAATGATCAATATCCTCCTAAGGATATAACATACAGCAGGACAGAAAATCAAATTTATTTTCCTCCTTGGCTTCTTATTTTCTATTTCCCTACAAGACTGCCAGCACAGAAAGCACAGCTGGCTTTAAAGGTTGTGTGAAAGGCACAGGCACCGGGGGCTCGGAGCGCGACGCTCCCAGACTTGGGAAATTATGGCAAGAAAACCTCTAAAGATTCGTCTGCTCACCCCTGCTGGGGATTTGCCCCTCTCTGATCCCAGAGAGCTGGCTGAAGGCTGCCTAGCCCACTTTCTGCACCTGGCCGTGTGATTGACCAGCAACTCGACGGGGTCGTGGAAGCTTTATTTCCTTTGTTCCACGGGTGTCTGCCATGGAGAGCCAAGCCTGGATTAACCGAGCCTAAATCCCTGGGCAGCTCGCCAGAGCAATGCTAGCTCTGAAGCGAACGCAGCTCCAAGATGGTTTCAAGGCTGGCTTTATAGATCAGTTCTTCTTAGGCACAAATCCACGGGCAGAGAGCATAATGCCTCACGTCAGGCTCCCGGGACGCCTCTCCCCACAGGCAGCAGTTGCTAGCCCATGCGAGAGCCATGTGAACTTGGACAATGCCGTTTCTTTCGGGCTAGCCCTTCCCTGGCAGTGCTCCCTCGCCGGCGATGCAGACATCTTTTTGCCGGACGCCGCGCTGTATTACAATAACGCGCATGGACGTGTTTCATAACATGCCGATCCGGCACCTGCATTTCCTTTGTTGCGGCGCCAAGCATTTTGTCGTATTAGCTTTTAGGTCATTGTCATTGGGGAAAAAAATAAGAAAACCACTATTTTCCAGCACCTTTCAATAGCTGATCCAAAGGCAAGGTGCACCAAGCCTTGCAGGAGCCACCAAGTCCCAAGAGCACATCTTCTGCAAGGCTCCTCACCACAGGAGTTAGAGGTTGTCTTCTCCTCCAAAGTTACATCTCTTCCAGAGATGTACACCTCTTCCAGACCTCTGGGTTTTGGTGGGGGGAGAGGACTTTTAGCCTAGTTCTGGTGGAAACAAGGTTAATGCACTCACGCTGTGTTTGTTTTGCCTCCCCCTAATAACTTTTGAACCCGTCGGCCTTGTTCAACTCAACTTGACAGAAGGGTAGAGGTCTTACAAATAATTAAGTTTTTATAAGTTTTGTGAAAATACGCACTGAGGTAGAAGAGAGAAGGCCCCGGTATCAAGCTCCTTGCTGAGGAAAGGCCGAGCATGAATGCACATCTTGTTGGGCACCAGGGGAATGACACAGCAAACAAACCTGCTCTACATCCCACATCACAACCGCAAAAAAAACCACCTTCAGCTGAAATTTGCACTTCTTAGACATCAAAGTCAGCCCACGGACAAGACAGAAAAAACGCAGCATTCATAGAATTGCTTGCTAGTTTCAGTTTGAACTCAACAACTTTTGGTTATTGGGAGTGAATCCTTCTTGGGACGTAGCTAAGCGTCACCTCCACATCGCGCTGGTGTAAAAACTTGTTGCCTTTCATGCACCTTCATCACAGCTGCCTCTGCTCAGCGAGCCCAGGATGCAAAATGTTCCACAAGCTGTTTTAGATGAAACTGGAGGGCAGTTAAAAAGCCTTTGCTCTGTGTGCAGGATCACGGCATTGCGCGTGTTCCAGTGTGGTAGGTACGGAAATTCGTATCGCTGAAGTGGAGAGAAATACCTCTGATTGTTCTGGCTGGAAAACACGAGTGGCATGCAAGAGTATTATAAACTGATGAGTTGAAAACAAATGGGAAACAGAAACCTGTGAATTCACTACGGCTCTGTGAACATAAGGAAAGCAACGCTGCATACACGACCGAGCCCAGCTTCTGCTGAAAGACCCTGGAAAAGCATCTTCACCACACATTTTGAACTTGCAAAGGCTTACATTGACCCGCATGGACTGATTGGTCTCGCTGCAGGCAACAGCCCAACTCCTGTGCATAAACGAAACACACAAGTACATTTTCACAGGAGTAGGACATAAATGGGAGTTGCATCAGACCTTTAATCTTTTTCATTTTCTTCTCAATGCCCCTCCTCTTCCCAAACCACCACCCCATAGTAAAATGAGACCAGCAATACCCATCTCAGCAGGGCACACAAGGATTAGGTTAGAACTGTTTTTACCTTTTCTCCTTTAACCTCCCAGAAAAGAAAATATTCCCATATTTTACTTTTCTATATTCCAAAAAGCAATTTGTTTCTTGCCCAGACCTTTCCAGCTCAGCGCCCTGGAATATTTCCACCTTTCCTCAGAACTGATGGGTGATAAATCAGCCCAGAGGCGTCTGCTAGCAACAACAGCCCTTAACTTGCCGCAGTAAAATGGCTATTTAATCCGCTGACATCCAAAGATTTCTGCCCCAACTAGTATTCGAGCATAGCGCTGGCCCACTGCATTATTTGAAACAAACCTGCATTAAAATACAAGGGTAAAAATGAGCAATGGCCAGACTTCTGGTCGTCTTTTGTAAGATACTACGTCAAAAAGGATCTAAAACCCAACATCCTCTAATTGTCAGTTTGGCAGCAGGCGCTTCCAACTCTGAAACTCCTTGGGCTCAGAATAACAAAGGCTTTGCATATAGCAGGGCTTCAGGGTGGCTTTTACCTCTCGGGTAATTATTTATATGAGTGGTACCTCAAGTCCCCAGCGCGCGGGTCCCTTTGTGCTAGGCGCTGAGCAAACAGGGGCCGTCCCTGTCCCGAGAAATTGGTGGCCTAAATAGACAAGCGGGCTGAGTGGAGGAGAGGGGGCAACAGATGTGGCCAAACAGGAGAAATGACTCGCCCTGAGGTCACGCTGTGGATTCATGCTGATGCCAGGCACAGCGCTTCTGACTCTTGAATCCCAACGCAGCCCCCTAACCAGGAGCCCGTGCTTTTGCTCGCCTCCTAAACCTCCTCCCTTGCACACATTACTCCCCTTCTCCCATTAATCTTTCTTTTTGCAAACTTGCCCGGCCGTCTGCCTCTGCTGTGGACTCAGAGAGGATAAGCTTTCATCACCACCTTCAGCCCCATGTCTCTCCTCCTCTCCTATCCACTGGCTTCCTACCGTCCGCATGTGGCACAGCACCCAGACCCTGGTAGGCTGGGGAAGCTGAGCCAGCTCACAGTTTTTCAGATGCCTTTTTTTTTAGCTGACCTTTGTTTTTTTTTTAGGCAGGGATGGGCGGCCAGGCCTAGCTTACACCAGTCTTGAAATGCAAACTGTTATTGAGCTGCTCTAAGAAAGAGACTCCTTTCCGGAGCCTCAGATGCCTTGATTTTAACACAGTTTACAAAAACAGGGTAGAAAATTATCAAGTCAAGGCTTTGCTCCCCTTCAAGTTATTTACAAACATTTCCTACCCACTTAAAAAAACCCCACTCTGGACAGTTTGAGTGAACAGCAAACACCAGCAGATAAGGTTTCAGCAGAAGCACGTACTTACCACGTGCTGGTTACTTCAGGCTGGTCCAGCGTCGAACAGTTCAGCCCATCTTCCTGCTGCTGCCGTTCCACAGTGCTCTGTGAAAGAAAGACGCTGAGGTACCTACGCCCAGGAGAGTTCCAGTACTTGCCTAGCAGGCAAGATAAATCCAGTCGAGTCCTCCGAGAAGAGAGGTCAGAGCTGTCTCCGGTGAGCACTAGGGTACGTCAAATTTGCATGGCTCGTTTTATGACATCCCTCTTCAGCTGGGAAAATGGATCATCTTCTTTTTCTTACGGCGAGGTGGCTTATCAGCTTTGAAGAGCAGGCGCTCTTTCTGAAAGGATCAGCTGGACCCGGGTGAGGAATCATCAGCCTCACGACAGCTTGCCACCCGCCTTGAGAATCTGTAAAACCTGGTTATTCCCAGGATTCTGGTAGCGGTGATTTTTGGATGGCTGTATATCAACTGACACACCAAGAAAGGGAAATTACCTTTCGCACGAAATGATTTCTATGCCAAACTGTTAGCGCTGAGATTAGCTGCCAAACAGAAAATGTAGGTATGGTCTTGGGAACAAACAGGTAGAAATGGATGCATTTTCTGGTTAACGCAACACTCCTAGAAATGCACAGGCCCGGCTGCTTTCAGCAAGGGCTACAAGACACACCTTTCTCCGCAAGGCCACCCCAGCTGATTAAGTCCCATTTTTCTTTTATTTATCTAGCAAAGAATCAGCAGAAGGTTTCCAGTCCTGTATTGCAAATAAGGCATCCGTACACTGTACAGTGGGCTAAGAGGCAAAAGAAAAGCAAAGCCAACAGCTTTCCTGTGTGTATCAAGTGTCTGGATTTTCGAATAACAAAAACACATGGCACTCTTGTCCTGTATTTTATTAGGAAATTAACAGGCTGATTGATAACCTGAAATTACATAGTGAATCTCATTTAAAAAATGTTCAAAATCATGACAATAATTTTGATTTCTATAAAACATAATGCCCAGATACAATTCCTGCTTATGCCTGTAAATTTCTACACCCTTAACATTTGTCTGCTGTACAGCAGCAAGGCTGGATAATTGTAACGTAATGCGTAAAGTTAAATACAGTATACTTTCCTCTGCAGTCCAAGCGAAAGAGATGAAATGTTGAAAAGAAAGCCCGGAATATGAGCAGCACTATGAGAAGGTTCCCTGCGATCTCAGTTCATTACACATCAGTATTTCAGACTGCTCACAGAGACTAAAGACTGGGGACGTTAACTGCTGGGCAAAGTTACGAGGCTTTAGGGCATCAGTTTTCCAGGAGAGGGAGAGAGACCGCTGTGGGATACGAGCTCTGCAGTGAGGGGAACGGGGTGCACTGGATGAGTATGATGCTCAAAGTGCAAGAGCTGATAGATCTGTCTCCCTCTCCCTCTTTTGCCAGCGGTAGGGCTACCACCACCACCGCCGCATTGGACTAAATCGCTTTTCCTGACGCTCTGTCAGCTTTAAAGACGTTCCACGTTCAAGACAGGGCTACTATGGTAAAGGTGCGGACTATCTGCAGAGGTTGAATTTCAACTTTGGTAATCGAAGTCCAAATCCTGCCCACGTTGTGTGTGTGAAAAATCCCACGGAGCCAAACACCGCTGGCTTTTCTGCAGCTCTCATGTGGGGTAATGCGGTTCAGCTCCACGGGTTGTGGCTGAGGCCCTCGGTCCTCTAAATTAGAGCTGGCACTTTTCAATTCCAAATGACTCTTGTAGGGAGTTGAATTTCTCAAGACATTATTCCGGAAACTATTCAAATTGTCATATATGCTGTCTGGATGAGAGATGCTTTCCTGAACTGAGGCCTCGATTCCTGCGAGAATTATGGATGCTCAGCAAGTGGCCAGCTCAAGCACTTGACCAGCAAGTCCAGTCACTTCAGCCTCTTCTACTATTCTTGGTGACTGCAAGCTAAAAACCAGTAGATTTAAGAAGCAGTGGGCCTTCTTTTTAAAAAGCTATTTCAGGACAAGTACACTCAGACCACTGTGTTTTCTATTTATATATAAATTCTTTGGCAACAATTTTCTAGAAAGCAGAATAATTTTTTCTATGTAATACTTTATTGTCTCCCCATGAAAAACTGATATCTTAAAAAATCTATAGCACTTTCCACTATAAATAGTATTGTTCCAGACTAAGGATTAGTTCCTCCCTGAAGCAAAACAGATTTTAAAAAACCTGGTCATTATCTGATAACTGTTTATGTAGCAATGTTAAAATAAAACAGAAAAAGAAAATCATTCAGTATGCGGTTTGACATTTTCTAGAATATTAGTGTACGTTTATACAATAAAAACAATATAAGTTATCCTAGCTTGTTTTAAAAACCTTAGTAGTAGAAACATATTGCTACCTGCAGATTCATAAACAGAATGCATTTTCCATCTAAGTTCAAGTATTATTAGAATATTATTATCACTATTATTATTATTAAAAGAGCTCTAAATCCTTGCCATTTTGCCTGTCTTTGCGTAGTTTTGGTCTTTCTGAGAAACAATGAGTTGTGATCATTTGTTCGTGAACAAAATCAACGTGGAGCTTCAGCAAGTTTTGCCTGGTAGAAGACAGCCTGGCAATCCTTCGGCTATGACGAGCGGCTTTAGAAGAGCGTATTTGAGACTAGTGGTATAGATACAGTAGTCACGTGTTTTCTTGGATGGCTGATGAACTTAATTCCTTCCAGGTTCTCAACATTCAGTCCCACTTAAAGGAGAAAGGTGGGAAGAACCCAACCCAGACTTCTACCCGCATCAGGATATATCATCTTCATTTCTTCTGGGTACTGTCAGTTGCTCGTAGGTCGGCAGGGTGTTATTAGGGAGGAAGAGATCCGAATTGACGTTGTTGCCTCTCTGAGATGATCTGTTGTTCCCTTGATCCCCCTGCTGACGGGAAACCAGATGATGCAGCATATCTGTAATGAGGTTCAGCTTCTGGTCCATTTGTGTAACCTATAAAGGCAAAGGGAAGGTTCGTTTGCAACAAACCACGTAGTACCAATGCAATATTAAAATGGCCGTTTTCTGAATTAGGATCACAACCACCTCTACGAAGACACCACGGATTCACAGTCCATCAAACAGAGCAGCAGCAATTTGATGCAATAGGTCAGAGTTGGATGAGGACAGGCCTGTTAATACTCACCTCTGGTATGTGCTTCGACACCCATTTTATACCTGGATGAACGCGTGACAAATGGGCTTTTAAAGAGATGTACAGGGATAGAGAACCGAGTCCCAGAACTGAGTTTCTGTGGTTTTTTGGGTATTATTATGTCCATATTTTTTGGAAAACACGATAAACTTCTAACACGCTTACATGCCTTAATAATATCAATATGCTCTAGTAAATATCCGCTCTACCTGCAGTGATCTGATCAGTGCTGGTGCTCTTTGTTACATTTGGGCCCAATTACCAGCTCAGGCCACAAATTGCCCCACAGATATTTTTGCTGATGCAAGTGTGTAGCAGCTGGGGGCTGTGGCAAGGGCTGGGAGTGGGGCACGATTCAGTTTTACACTCTCACCCCCGCCATGACCATGCTCACTAGGATTGCCGTTTGAATGGCATGATTCACAGCAAGCCAGAAACTCTGCTAAGAGGGATGAAAGCTAATTTTTCAACCAGAGGGCTGCAGGGGAAGGTTCAGCCTGAATCCATACTGCTCATTTTCTTCTGCCTTTGGACAAAACCCCATTAAATTATTTAATTCCTCTTTTTTACTTTTTTTTTTTTCTGCTCTTTCTTCTAATCTTTAGGAGAAATATAATGAAAAATCAGCATACTTAATAGACACTAGGTTATGGATTTGTCCAAAGTTTAGACTCTATCTGATGTACACTTGTGGTACTTAGAGGAAAATCAAGAACAAAATGTTTCTAGTTTCTAGCCTTCTCTCTGTGCTGCCTCCAATGTACTGAGCCAGACGTCCTGAGAGGAAGATGGGCACTGCTAGCTTCAAAGTCATGCCCACTCTCTGCCCCTTGGCATGGCAAGCACTGAAACTGGCCAGTAAGAGTCTTCTTGTGGCCTCCTACTCCCTTCTACAAGCCTAAAGAGAAAGCGACGATTTTGCCATTGTAGTCTCTGACCCATCAATCCATAGGGATCCTAAAACACTATGTAAATTCTAGGCAAAAAGATGCAATAGGTATTAAAAAGAGAAAAGAAAGTAAGCAGAAAAAACCCCAACAACGTGATAGGAATAAATTGCTGCCTAAAATATCTGCTAGAAAGTAGTGAAAGGCACATAAAACCGCCAGAGAGAGCATGAGTGGGAGCAATTTATATGTGCCTGGCTATCGTCCAAGTATCACACAGGATAGTAAAAGACAGTAAGGCTGAGCAGAACATCAACAAACCTGGAGGATTTCAGCAGAGACTAAAATGTTTTTCCACCATAGAGAAAATGCTAGGGTTTTTTTGAACACTTTGTACAACTGGTAGGGAAGCAGATACAGTGATTTAAAAATATGAGGTGCCAGAGATTTATACTTTGCAGCTGGTTTTGAAAACATTAGGCAAAGCACCCTAGATGGTACATGAAACACTAGCAATTCTGGATGGAAATGGCTGTTGAAAGATGAGATTCTTCAAATAAGGAAGCTGAAGAACACATAAGTTCAAGATTTCTAGAAGAAAATACAGATGGAAAATCGAGCAGATCATCGGGTTTTCATTTCATCACTATTTGTTCACTCCCTTAAAAAAAAGGCACGCTTTGCGCAAATGGTGCCTGGCGCGGATGGCAAACCCATGGTGCTCCAAGCGTGACAGCACACATCAGTGCTAGTGAAACCTGCAAAAATATCTCATTCCTCCATTCCCCACTGCAAAGGTATCACTTGCTTTCTGAGACAGCTGTGCTGGAAGGACTGTAATGGAAGACTGCAGACAAACCGCTATCTTCAGAGTCCGCAAGACCACTTTTTCTCTAACAAGAAATGTCTCTTTGCTAATTGTTCTAAACTAACTAGGGGATTTTTATATATATATATATATTTCTTAATTTGTGATTCCAGGCAGTGATTACCAGAGGAAACACAGACTGAAGATATATCTGGAAAATGTGCATTTATGCAACTCTTGCACTGATGAGCTATTGAACATGACAGTAGATTGGACTGAGATCTGGATAGTCCTTCAACAGCTGTGCATCTTGGTGATGAAGTACTGGAGAGAAGTGAGATGTGAATATTCTTGCTGGGAAATGAATTCCCAGAGATAATTGTCTAATTTTTTCTAGGGAACAAGGTTTGGCTGCTGCAGCTGTGGAGTGCAGGAGGCCCACAGAAGCAGAGGCAGAAGCTAATTACTATTGAGCTGAGCCATATGAGATAAAAAGTTAAAGACCTTTGTCTTCCATGTTCCTGCTTATCGGGGTAGGGCTCTAAAGCCACAAAGCTTTTGTGGAGGGAGGTCCAGATAACCGGTTGTGTTTAATTGTTGTTGAAGAGTTTTGCTTTCCAATAAAGCAAGCCATTTCCCAGGGAGTTCTGCGCCCGTGAAGGGCTTGCTCCAAGACACGCTGAAGTCAGTGGTAGTTTTTGGCAATCACAGACTTCCGGTGACTTCAGCAGGCTCAGGATCAATCTCAGACTGAATCGTCAATCCCAAATAGTAACATATTCTTTGGTTATTACAAGAGAAGGAGCAGTCTGGATTTCTGTACGTCGCTCTGCTCGTGCTTCTTGGGTATGGATCAGAAAAGATGACATTTGCAAATGAGATGGCAACGGTAGGATGGGCCCTCATTCTTGGTTCCGCCAGAGGGGTGTCTGCTTAAAGTATGAGACGTTTTAAAGAAATGACTAAAAGCCACCAGAAGGCAACTTCTACTGTCATCACAGGCCTCTGATGTACAAGAGAAAAAGGCTTGCTGGTGAACGGCCTTGCTTATTAGCGTGCCCAATCCGCCCGTCGCCATCCAAACACACATCCTGAAATACATCGATCAATTGTTTGCTGCAGAGATAATGATACCCACTAGAAAAATGTCATTGTGTGCAATACCCTTTTTATTAAACTAGCTTTATGCACGTAGCATGAAGCAGTGTATCATCTCCCCTGAATCATACTTTCACACACATTTACTTGATTAGAAATTAGCTCTGATGCCAGAATGAATAAAAGTAAAGCAAACAGAAAAACTGCTGATGTTGCTATAATCTTAACTGCTTTGGACAACTCTGATCCCTCTACTTAAAACAGCAAACAGTGTTAATTACATAGAAAAATAACTCAGACTGATTTGTTTCTTTTAGGAAAAACTAAGCAAGCTCTTTCTAGCTGATTTATGTTTCATTAGAAGCACGATGTTTGGATGATCAAATTCTTTATATGCAAATAATTTCCTTTGCATTTTATAGTTGTTGGGGAGAGGAAGCGGTGTTTGAAACTCTTCAGAAATTACACACCATGGTTATTCCTAAGTCTTACTGAAATATTGTATGAAAACAAGATTTTTCCATCCTCTAAGTTTTTAAAAAAAAAAAAAAACAGATCCAAGGACCATAGATTAAGCACAGATGGAGAGAAGATTTAAAGAAGTTTTGAACCTAGCTCTTAGAAATGAATAAAAAAACTCCATCCATGCAGTGCACTGAGGGAAAAAAAAAACCAGAACATACCCCAAACAGTTCTTCACAGAGGCTGAAAGATTAGAGCACAAATCTTAAATGGCACATCACGAAGAACTGTAGCTATGCTGCAGAACAGATTTGTGCTCTCCCTAAAAAGTGACAGGGGGACATGACCACTCTGACACCCCACACAACAGACGCGTGGCGATGACGCAGTCCCCATCAACCACAAGGTCCTCTTAGGTCATGCCTTCAAGAGCAGCAGTCCTCTATACCTGGATATAAGATGACACGCCAACTTTTATAAAGGTATCAAAGGCATTGCAGGAGGTGCTAGTGAACAGGACGGAGACTGTTCTTGCGATGAGAGAACAAAATAACGAGCAATTTATCTATTAAAATTCCTCAGATCCTCACATTATATTAATTTTAAATGTCTTGTAATTTTAAGCATTCATAACAAATTCATGGTGAGATTCAGCACAAAAAATGTAACAATGAATTTCTTTCCTTGCTTTTTTTGTTTGTTTGTTTGTGGTGTTTTTTTTGGGGTTGTTTGTTTGTTTGTTTGTTTTAAAAAAACACAAACCCAACAAAGAAGCCTGAGTGGCTGCAGGGACATCTGGAGGAGAGTCTCCTTTATACAGCCCTGTAAGGGTGAACTAAAGAGCAGCACCCTGGAGACCCACTCCCAGAATTCATTATAGG
The DNA here is from genome assembly GCF_963924245.1 of Chroicocephalus ridibundus. Classification (NCBI taxonomy): domain Eukaryota; kingdom Metazoa; phylum Chordata; class Aves; order Charadriiformes; family Laridae; genus Chroicocephalus; species Chroicocephalus ridibundus. Next base: position 17,680,077 of record NC_086287.1, read on the forward strand.
GATTTACTGGGAAGGTGCAAGGACAGATGGAACTAGGGAGCTGAGGGGAATGCTATTTTCAGACACAGATATTCAGGATAGTGGGAAAGCCGAAGGACAAAATCTGGAGTTTGGCCTAATTTAGGCCACAAAGACCACAAATTACTAATAAGTTATGCCAAGCGCTGATCCATGATCTGGAGGGATGAAGGTTGATTAACGCTGTCGATTAAAGCTGTCTCATCTGCCTTTCATTCTCAGAGATTTCAAAAGTAAGTATTATTAAAGGTAAAAATCATAGTCCCTTTGGACAGAATGGTGGTTTATAACTACCTGTGTTCTTAACATGGTTGACTGATTAAACAAATAATTTATGATTAATCAGGAGATTTTTTGTCAGCACAGTGCTGTGCCCACTCAGGGGCTTCAGGGCGACTGTGCTTGCTCTTAATATGGAAAGCCGAGCGTGAAGCTGCTAAAGGAGAAGAGGAAAACCAGCACGCAAGCTACACTTGGCTCAACGAAAATGGTATAAAGAGAAATTTCAGCTACTTTTCCAACATTAGACTCCCAAGTCTGCTACCCTGACTTATCTTGAGTAGCAGTCATGCCTGAGGGTGAAGCTTTTTAGCTCAAAGGGAACCAACTCTTAAAAGGCACTTTTTCCAAAATAACTGAAGATGACTGGGGAGATCTTCATGTATTTGTCACTCCTCGTGGCCTCTTAATAAGGAGGACCCTTTTGCTCTGTAGTGTGTCAAACTTCCAGGGAAAGAAAACGATGCTTTCTTCAACTGTGCATCCTTGTAAGCAGTGTTGTGTAGAACCCCTAATGTGGTCACTATTCAGCACTATACTCAGTAATGAGCTAGCTTTATATTTCAGAAAACCACGCAGAAATGCCCATTCTTTTAACAAATTCATCATTAGGCACGTTAATGATGCAGTTGAAGAAAAGATAAGAGGCAAAAAATATTCCATAACTTATGGTACCTGTTAATGGCAATGATATAAAGGAAGTATCAAGCAGTACTTAAGAAAACAGTGAGTGTCTTCTGCAAGTGAAGGTGTTGTTATAAACCACATTTTTCTTTGGTGCGATCCATCCTATTTAAGTCCTGTTCTTGAGAATATTTGAGGAAGCTTCAGAGAGCAGCTTCCCCGGCTCCTCTCCTTGCTAAGTCCCTACGCATTTTGGTATCTCAGGATTTCTGAAAGTTAGTGCTTTAATTTTCAGGGCCCTGTGGACAGGAGCAAATAGGATCTTAGGAGTGGCCTTCTAGAGAAGCTCAGGGATAGGTATGGGAATCTTCAAAGAGGATTTATTTTAAACATTTCTCTATAATAGTGGCAGGAGGGATCAATACTTTCAGTATTATTATTCTCTCTTCAGGTACACGATTCTTCAAAAATCATGGAAAGAGTCTTCCTTCCATTTACAGCACCCAAGATCCCAGATTCTTGCGAATCCCCTTATCAGAGATTCTGGCTTCGATTTGTTTATTTTGTTGCCAGAGTTTAGGCAGCAGTCTTCCTGGAGGTTATATACCCATTGCCGAGGTGTTTATAAGAGAATGTAATCTGCATGAAGGAAGATTTGTTCTCCAGACTGTCTGTACTTTCTCTTGAGAGTTGGCCAAAGAAGGGAGTATGTGTGTGGTGTCTGGGGGAAGGACAGAGGAAGTGGAGCCAATGAGAATACACTCCCCTCTAATGTAAGATTACTCATCCCTAGAAAAACAGAAAAGGCTGAGCTTCTGAGGAACAAAATTAACCGGTTTTGGGGGTTGCATGCGACAAGTCACTTTCTAGTCAATGAAAATGTTATATTAACACCGTAACCACTGTATTAAATAGCAAATGAAATGGATAACTTTGAGACAAAAAGCACCTTTGGAAAGAAAGGCACTTGCTACACACTGGGTCCTACAATCAGCTCTCCTGCATAAAGCTATCAGTGCCAATCTCTTCTTTGCTCTGAGACACAAAAAAATTGTCCTGTTTTTTCAGTAAACTGAGACTGTTGCTGGTCTCATCTTACCCTGCATTTTTGTAGCAAAATATTTCTCCTACACATCTCAAAAGTGTAACAAAACCCTTATTTTTTGTAGTAGTAACCCTTAAATGGCTGCTGATAATTCTTCATTAATCAGCCTGTGTCCCTTGTGCTTTCAACGGAGGGCGATGACCTGGGGCTGGGAAGAAACTTCTGAGTCATTGAGTCAGGGTCAGAGCTCAGAAACAACTAGTATTTATAAGCCAGTTGCTGGCTCTGATTCTGCAGAAGTTACCTTGATATCAGTAAACTGCTATTAAAAAGTGCTTGAGTTGGCACAACAAATTCCTAATGCACCACTGTAGAAACTCAGTTGTGTCACACATTTTTCTTAATTATATTGGGAAGTAAAACAAGCCGGTAAGACCAACGTGGTCATTTGATTACTGACTATAACACTTTAGGCATTTTAAAGTAATTTTTGTTTGAAGAATTTTGTCCTGATTGTGCAGCACAAACTTTAGGGTACCAGATGCTAAAGCAACAGGAAATGGGAGAAACGACAGGGTTCATTTATGCATTCTTTCTTCCCATTAGAATTGGGAAAGCAATTTTGATAAGCAAGTAACTATACTGCAGAGAATTATTTTTCCTTTCCAAATGCCCTTTTCCCCAAAGAAAAACGTCTTTTTCTAAAAGCTTTCACAAAGCTTCTGGAAATATGGCCTCTCTGGTTAACTATTTGCTCAGCACCATTTCTTTCATGTGGATTTTCACGATTCTTAGAAGAGTGTAGATTGCAACCATAATGCTATTTTTCAGATTAGATGTCTTCCTTGAATTCTATTTGAAACCGACAATAGTAGGAGACGTGCTCTGACGGGTCAAAAACTGATAAACTGATAGGAAAAAGCCACTTCGGTAATGTGTGATTAAATAAATAATACAATATAAAATACAGCATATATGTTACCAAACACAGAATATTTGCAGCATGTTTTCGTAACTGCCTCTTTTATGATACTGCCATTTGTCCCCAAAGGAAACTGAAGATACAGCCTTCAGGAACAGCAGTAGCTGAAGAAGATGTTACGCAATAAAACAGAAACCTCCACAGCTATCTTTGACTATTTCCAGCCTCTTACACACGATTCATGTACACAATCCTTACGTGAAGAAACGCTGCAGATCAGCAGCAGGCAAAACTTCAGGTGCAAGAGGAACCATTAAATAAGACCCACAAAGAAAAAAGCGGCAACAACAGGTCCCATGCTTATATAAGAGAGCAACTCCTTTAAGATCTTAAAAAGAATGAGAAATAGATAGAAATCAAAAGTTAAAAGCACACAAGTTGCTTTGGTTCTCACATGCCACCTTCATAAAATTATCTGGCTATAACGTGCTGCTGGACTAAGGGAAGCAAAGTAAGATGAATGTATACCTTTCCTTCTAACAAGGAGGTCGGTAGGACGCGGGCAAATGGAAGAATTAGTCACGGTGAGTGAAATACACTTGGCCATGGACTGTTACAGCGTACAAGACCTCAAAAGGTGGAAAGATTTTGGGACAGCGCTTATTTTAGAAATGGAGAGGTCTCAGAAAGGCCCGAGGGTAAAAAAAGTCAGAAAGGGATGACCTAAAATGCTGCTACTCAATTCAGAAATGAGGGCCAGGCTGGATGTGGCTGGAGGAGATGGTAAGAAGCAGACAGTGGATACGGCTGCTACTTGAGAAGAGAGAGCTGAGAACGGTGGCCTCGGTTCAGCCCTTTTCTGTTGCTATTAACAACTCCTTGCAAAAATATTTGGCTTATTTGAAACACCCAAACCGTTGGAAATCAGCTTTTCCTGAGAATCTTTTGTCAGCTGTAGGTGTAGATTTGGGCCACGAAGCCCCTCTGCTTGCTCATCGCTCCCCCAGCTCCCAGGCCAGCCCTGAGCGCAACGCTCGCAGATCTGTCTGGCATCCACAGGGCTATAGCCAAGCAATTAAAATTTGTGGTCGACTCTCGTTGTAGATAAATGAGACAAGACTTAAAACACATGGAAATTTTCAAGTTAGGAAAGTGTCCAAAATCTACAGTCTTTGGCCCAGCACAGCCTCAGGATACAGCATTTCTTTCTCTAAAATATTACAAAGGTCAGATATTTATTTTTTTAACCCTTTCCTCTAAACTAACAGAGTATCAGTAGATGAACAAGGGAGCTTGGAATGTTTTTCTCTCCTTGCATGAAGCCAGGAAAGTGAAGTTTAGGGTCTTGTCTCTAAATATAGCTTTTATCAGAGGCTACTAAAGAAGAGACAAGCCCCCCGTCCTATTAACTGAATACTCTGGATTTTTCAAGCATTTGCTTATCTTCATTTACTATATAGCCCCACCTTCAGGAAACAATATCTCTTTGACCAGACAAAACTGTCTTCCATTTCCATTTAAAAATAAGACACAGGTTGGCAAGAAGAGAGGGATTCTTTCTTTAGAAGTGAATCAACGATATCAAAAGTATGAGATGTTTATGTATCCACAAAAATCACTGGACATCCATCTAGCAACATCATCATAAACAGTTTCCCAAATTATGCTTAAATTGAAATCCAGCTTTATGGAAGATGTCAAACAAACAGGCTCAAGAGAACAAGAAACAGAAAGGAAGCATTGGTCACAGAGATCAGGAAAAAGCGCCCCTTTATGGAATAGTTTGGATATAGTTATAGAACAAACGGCAGTCATTGGCACATCTTATATCGCAGTGTGAGTCTTTGTGCACCTCTAGAGTACCACACTGCAGTAGATCGATGCTGTTACCGCTAGCACAAAGTGGGGAAACCTGGGGCAGTAAAGCTAACGGCCCACCTTCAGCTACGCTAAATGTCTCTTACTTCAACTTGGAAGGAGGAGCCCTAACAAAACCTTAAAAATCTTTTCCCCTGTCCTGGGCAGATCTTTAGGTCTCAAAGAAAACTTCAAAGCACTTTTCTGTTTTTTAATGAGACAGAAGGTTGGAAAACCTGATTGCTTTCTCATTCCCAATCACATTCTTGTTCGGCAAAACATTCCTATGTTGGGTCCCTCTGTTTGAGCACCCTGGTACCTATCTGCAGGGGAAAGAAAGACTCTCTGTTTGGCTAACGGGCACTTATATTTCAGATGCTTCAGTTCCACAGACGTGAAGAAAACTCCCCGTGGTACTTGCCTCTGAAGGACTCTTTCTGCTGGTTTAATCACGGCAGCACAGCCTCTGAATATCACTCCATGTTTTTGTTGTCAGAAGTTTGGCTATCAGACAACAGCTTTCTCCTAGCTGTAGATTCCCATTTCCAATGGGAACGGTGGCATATTTACAACACTTCAGGGTTAAAAGAAAAAAAAAAGTAAAAGGCCCAACTAGCATAAAAATATGTCCCAATCTCTTCTCCACAACAAAATAAACCCCAACCCAACCCAACCCCCCTACCACCCTCACCAATTAAAGAAAACAAAAGTGACTAATCTTGACCTCTCTCCAAAGGGGAATGTTTTGCTTCTTGAATCCTTGGCTCTGGCTCTCGTATGATACTGGGACTATGACTAATAACCTCTTGCAGGAGTACCGCTGATAATTTCACCATTGAGTAGCTGTTCTCATTCTGGATCATCATAGTACGCACTTAAGTTGCCAAGACTTTATTTTTTAAAAAAACAAAGAATAAAATATACACTCATAATCCCCAATGTTAGAAATACATTTTTCAGCTTTAACTGTTAGGTTTTGCCTGACAATTTTTCCTCCTTCCTCCAAACTGTTATTTTTCAGATGCCTGCTATGAAACGGTTCCCTTTTTCCTTTCTTTCTCTCAAATACTTTTCCTAATTCAAAACAGATTTGAGAGAGCTGCTCTTTTTAAAGCAAATATGCCATGTATCACATCGAGTTAGGTCAGCGTCGCTTATGTTATGTTTCACACTTCACCCAAAGGAGGCATCCATACTGCTTTTCAAAGGGAATTAAGCCAGACTAGGTGCACTGGGTTTTCTGGTTGGCATAGAAAGCGAGACACATCCACAGGTTATGGAACTGATCTTATGGCACGGCACGAGTAGGGAAGGGCACCACTATCTGCCTTGTGCTTAAAATGTTCAAACCAAGATGACTTCAACTGTTTTTTTCAAAAACCAGTTTTTTGGCCAGTTTCCTATTTTAGCATTCATAATCTACTCATTATTTACGATTTGATAGTTACTATGTGGGCAAAAAAGGACATAAACTCCTTTGTACCTAAACTGAGCTTAAAAATTAATAACCATACGATGACTTGTGCAGCAATCAAAAATGGAAAGGGGAAAGGAGTGGGGGAGAGAAAGGGAGAGAAGCAATTATAACAACAGCGAGTTTTGAGATTCCCTGAGGGCTGCTGGTAATTAAACCAACGGCAACATGAATCTCCGTTTGATGTGGTCATGAATTTGTTTTCAAAAGAAAAATCTTTAAAAAGATTCTTTCAAGAGAAATTTTTAGAGAACAAGCTCAGCATGAATAATTAGACCAGAAATACTTTGATAAATATTATTATGGAGAAGTCATTTATGGGCCATGGCATCTGAGGGTTAGAAAACCCGGTGATAAATAAGGTGGCAAGTTTGCATCCATTCTGAACACACAAAACCAGGGCTGTGTTCTTGTGTGCTTGAGTCTGCTCCTCAGAAAGGAGGCGGCCTCTTGTTTTGCCATTGCATTAAGCTTTACAAAGACACAGATACAAGACAGAAAATTTCAGTGGGAAAGCTCAGTGGAATGAAAGAAAACCGCACACAATTCCAAAGGCACTTTTCATCCCCAGGGGCTGCACAGAGATCAGAGGTGAAATTTATCGGCGGTAAAATGTCTACAAGCCCACTCTACTCCCCCAGCTTTTCCAACAGCCATTCACTTCTGCTGAAATCATAACCTCGGAAATACCTCCTTCAGAATACTCTAAAAATAAAAATGCCTTCATTTTGGAGAAATGTAAGCAACCAGCAAAACCACTGAAATCCGGAGAAGATGCAGGTGCTCTCCAACCTCTACAATCAAGTTGCCTTGGACACCTCAAAAATGCATTTTGTTTGTTTACTCACCGCTTCAAAAAGTGGAGGCAGATACAGTCAATCACAAGCCAGCAAATAACCGATGAGTGAACTAGAACGTAATATATTTACCAGTGGAAACCCGTGTTTAAAAGGAAAAGAAACTGCCCGTTGGCTGTCGTGGTATTATTCATAAAGGCAAACTAGTAGATCTTACGGATACCAGAAGCAAAACTACAACAAAGGCAAGCAACTGCTAATGAAGAAGGGTTTTCAGTCAAATTTCATGGGTCACACAAAGTCATTACCATGCCTGCAGGAGTTCAACAGCTCTGCCAGTTGAATTTGGGGGAAATAGAGTGATTATTTTGTTATGCATTTTGTAGTTTTAGATATTTTTCTTTAAATTCCAAGTTCTGAAGCCAACAAGCTACGCGAGAATACCAGCTTCAATTTCCAGAGTTAGCTTCTAACCAACATTATTGCAGGGGAAACCTTGGAAACAGGTCTTCTGTGTACACCAGGGTCTCAGAAACTAGATTTTAAAGACTCTGGTATTGTTTCTCTTTTTTTTTTTTTTTTTTTTTAAAATTCTTAAATACAACCTTACGGCTTTAAGACAATTTCCTAACACTTTGGGGGCCTGACTCATTTTGAAAACTAAGAGTCAGATCATTTGGCTGCTGCTGGTAACAAGTTCTGCATGGGTTAACTTTCCAAAGTGGTTCCATTGCAGGTTTCCCTCTGGTTTTGAGTCAGTTAAAATATCAAGGCTCTTCTCCATAACATTTTAAGCTATAATGACTTCAAAAGTAAACAAATGTTTCTGATAAAATAACGTGTTCAAGAAATTTATTAGATGACAAAGATAACAAAAAATCCTTACTGCTTTTCTTTGTCAATAGCTTCTTCTAGGAATATAGCTGGGCTGGGCATTTATTTGGACTAGTAAACCATGACTCAAAAAGTGGATCTGTTGGCAGTGTAAGCAACTGCTCAGCGGTGGAAGCAATTGCTCAGTGGTGGAAGCAAAAGGCTCACAGTATTTCATAGCTGATTAATCATCATGACAGGCTTGAAGACTAAATGATCTGCCCAGCTCCAGATGTTAGATGTGCATCCACCTCTTGCTGTTCTTCTGGTTCATAGGCAGTAGCCTGGATTGTATATTCTTAAGATAATGATGATCGTTACTGTTCAAAACAAAAAGGATTTGGGCTTTGTAATTCTATCCTATGATAGAGCAGGCTTCTACACAAGATAACACAGTACATACAGTCTAGACATGATGAAATACTGGAAGATCCTTCAGGCAGAGGTGGTGACAGTCTTGCACATAAAGCTTTGTGACGTTTCCCTTCTCCACTCCCACCAGAACTGTTATCAGTTGCACAAAGGAGGAGCACGAATATGTGGCTGGATCTCTCCCCTCAAGCCCCTGCCATTAAGGGCTGCATTAGCCCCCGTTAAATCAACAACAAAACACGGCTCCTCTGCGACGGGAGGCAGCATCTGTTTCAACAGCACACGGTAACTCTCCACGGCATTTACAGATAGGAACGGAGAGTGGTGATATGATGAAAGCATAGGAGAACATCACGGTGGCAGAAAGAAGCTACCCAACCCCGTTTAAGGCAGATAAAGAGTGCTACAGGGTCTTCAAGGGTTGCAGGTGATGACAGACATCACTTTAATTCTCATCTAAAAGACGGTCCTCCAAAGAGGGACCAATTTTGTCTTGGGCATCAGTCAGGAAGGACTTCATTGACAGTGGCACTCTGGGAAGGGAACACCCTGCTTTCTGAAGCAACCTGCAGTCTGCTTTTCCTGAGGGCTGATCATTTGTGTTCACAGAAGGTAGATCATGCTTTACTTGGAAGATCTGAGTATCACCACACAAATTGGTTTAGCTGCAGGCATTTCTTATTTTCCCTTTGCATATTTTCCTTGAAAGAGTGAGAGAGTTACTATGGAGTTATTTATTTTCTTTCTTCTGCTATTCTCTTTTGCTAAGTAGTATTCCCCGGCCAACAGAGAGAGTAATCTGCTACTCAGTGGAGAAATTCATTCACCCTTAATCATTTCAACCTTTGAAAAAAGGTTGTCAGATAGCACCTACTGAGGACTTTACAGATTAAAATGCTAACATCACTCTGAATTAATGAAGACAGTTTCATCGATGGCTTTATGCGATTCGGCTAACAATTTTAGCTCTGGCACATCTGCTCTGAAATGTGAAAGGAGTTTAATTCCCTTTCAAGCATCACAGTTCCTTTCAGGTATAAGTTGCTCCTTTTTACTTTACAGTACCTGCATAGTTGATTTGTATATTAAAGCAGCAGTCTTTTCAAATCGAGAAATAATCTCAAATTGTATCTAAATTTTAAGATAGATGCTGAACAACAGCGGGAATAATAAAAATGATAAAAATACCAAGTGCTTCTGCTTTCATTTTTGACCTCCAAGCCTCAGAATGCTTTATGACACCCAGTACTCACGGCTGAGGAAATGGAAGCAACAGAAGGTGAAATGACTCGCCTCAGGTCCTGCAGAAAATGATGGCTAAGGCAGGAACAGCACCCACACTGCCCGAAAACCCCAGAATAACCTCACCGATGCATCTTTCTAGATGGGACATGGACTGTCGTGACGACGCAAGTGTCTGACGTCGCCTTTTAAAGGTTGATTTACAGAGAAGGCGGAGGAGGTCTGGTTGCACTTACTCCTCTCTGGCTCAGACAGTACTCGCAGTGTACACGTGCAAGTGCGAAGACCATGTGTGACCGGCTCTGATATGCATTATTTATATAACAGTTCTAGTGACTGAAAAACTAATAAATCCACAGCCTGCAGATGATGTGCAGACATACAGACATGTCATCACAAATATCTCTTTATCATGATTCTTTGTCCTTCTTTTTTTCCCTGCTGCAGCACAACCGAGCATCTAGTACAAGAGCTATATGAGCCTCTAGATAAAGAAGCAGCTTGTTTAAATCACAGCGGTTCTCCATACAGCTGACACATAGGAATAAGCGTCGCTTTCCAGGGAAACATTTCTATGTGAATATTTCACATAGGTCAAACTTTGTCAAACCTGTTTGCGGTGCAGTGCTGCAAGGTGCTGCTCAACGCTTCCCTTACTCTCTGAGTGCCCTCGACTCCCAGTGAGCTTTTCAGATCCATGTATTTGGGAAGAAGTAAGTATATGTGAAACACATAGTCTATAACTTTCCATAACAGTGACTGCACAATACAAGAGGTCAAAGCGAGGTTTCTCTCCTGGCGTATTGTAACCACGGTCTATTTATAATTCTACAGTTAATTTAGGGCTTGTATATCCGTGCTAGACAAAGAAGCCTGCCATGTGTAGAAAATGACATGAACTCAATCTTTGCAAACAGTCCCACAGCCTAAAAATGCTTTTGTTAGTACAGTGAACACCTGTACTAATTACACACTTCACTCACTTGGGGGTCATTGCTCATGGCAAAGGTTTTAAATCAGCCACCCCAGGAGACAGACATCATTATATTGCTAGAGCAAGTCATTCTGATCCCGCAAAACTAGGCAACCCTGGAAATACACTCCGAAGTCTCTAAAGGTGAAAGACTGCAATACCCCATTGCTGGGCACAAGAAGACAGTCCAGAACATAAGAATGAAAAGAGAAAATTCAGAGAGTAATCAGATACTGTTGATGGAATCCGAAGGTTAGCATTATTTTTAGATTTAAGCATATGTACTTCTGACTTTTGCGTAAACGACATTTTTTCTGTCTCTCATTGTATAGCAACACCTGACCCAGCAAAACTTGTAAACATGTAAGAAATGTCAAATAATTCCATTATATTCACTTAGTGATTCATAGGTGCTATTTACATACCTAAAATTATGCTGGAACTCAAATACCAAGGTCAGCATTCATTTTTTTCACTGATGTAGTTCCCCATTTGAAGTCATCTGCAGTTCTCCCCAGGTGGTCCCTGCTCGCACTGATGCTAATCAGTGCCGGTACTTCCCTTAGCTCGGCATGCAAAACTCGAAGAATCAATGGCATATAATCTTAAAACCAGCATCTAACTGGTCAGAGGGGGGCAGAGATACCTGCATTTCACATTCCCCTTCTGCCAATATGTCAGACTGCTTGTAAAACCCCTCAGCAGATTTCTCACTGGCAAATCATAGAGTGGAAAGTTACTTTTGTAGGTGCTTCCTTCAATTAAATACTCTCCAAGGTGTCATGCTGGTCTCAATATAAAAGTAGCACCATTTCTACCAAAGGCAAGGAGCCCCGATAGCGTGGGCAGGGTTCTCCACTCGGCTGTTCACAGCCACTCTGCACCCCAGTACCCTACGGTGGGGGAAGCAAAAGGGGAGTGGGAGAAGAATTTGTTCAGAAACAACAAAGAACAGGAGCAAGAGCAGAAAAATAGTGGAGCAAAGGCAGAGAAGGGATAATTTGAAGCATTCAGCATTTTCACAAATGCCTCTTGGGTGAATGCTAAAAAGGTTTTCAAGGATGCAGATGACCAAATGCACAAATTCTGCATAAGATGCCTAGGAACTCTAACATTCAAGTTAAAGGCAATGAATCATTTCATTTTCTACCAAATTATCTCCAAACTCTTTAATCCGTACTTCATCTTGTACTTACAAGCACACAGTATAAATTTTCACCAACACAGAATCATAGAATCGCCTAGGTTGGAAGGGACCTTTCAGATCACGTAGTCCAACCATCAACCCAACTCTGACAAAAACCATCCCTAAACCATAGCTCTGAGCACCTCGTCTACCCGTCTTTTAAATACCTCCAGGGATGGTGACTCAACCACTTCCCTGGGCAGCCTGTTCCAATGCTTAGTAACCCTTTCAGTGTAAAAATTTTTCCTAATATCCAGTCTAAACCTCCCCTGGCGCAACTTGAGGCTGTTTCCTCTTGTCCTACCACTTGTTACTTGGGAGAAGAGACTGACCCCCACCTCGCTACAACCTCCTTTCAGGTAGTTGCAGAGAGCGAGAAGGTCTCCCCTCAGCCTCCTTTTCTCCAGGCTGAACAACCCCAGCTCCCTCGGCCGCTCCTCACAAGACTTGTCCTCCAGACCCCTCACCAGCTTCATTGCCCTTCTCTGGACCTGCCCCAGCACCTCAGCATCTTTTTTGTGGTAAGAGACCCAAAACTGGACACAGTACTCGAGGTGGAGCCTCACCAGTGCCGAGTACAGGGGGACGATCACTTCCCTAGTCCACATGTAGATGCAAATTTTTTCTTCCATTCGTGTGACCCTTTTCTGCCAGATTCATTAGGCAACATTAGAAATAAAACCATCCCTTGAGCTCTGTGTTACCCCATGAACCTCTCTCTCTCCCTCCACTGAGACTCAGGAGCGGGGACATGTTTTGCAACAACGTCTCCTAAATATACAATAGTCCCAATTTGCTTCTCTTCCACCCCAGAGTAAGTGAGGAGTGAATTTATTGATGTCAATGGGATTAAGGTAGTAAAAATGCCCTGAAAAAGAAGATCACTGTCAGCAGTCAGAGGAGAACACATCAAAGGCTTGTCCATTTGCACACAGCATATCCCCTATAGTAATAAGATAGAGTAAATAGCACATATAACTGCGAAGAACTCACATTACTAAGTGGTACATTGTTTAAAGCGGATCTTTCTTCAGTGCACAAATAGGCAGTGTTTTCTTTTACTCTTTTAAAAAACAACCCTGTCATAGAAATTCTAGCCATGTCTTCATTCTTATGTTATTTAAATTTCCTAAAACTGCACAGCTTCATAGAAAACATACTATAAAAGAAAAAAATAATCCAAACAAACAGAAACCACCAAACCTGGCAGGATATATTCAGAGAAACTACAGTTTTGGAAAAGAAATGGCAAGGTTTTTAGCATATGCTGTAAAAGTAATGACAACCAAAAGGTTATCTAAAGTGTAATTTACAGAAATGTGCTTGCATTGTTTGCAGATAAAACAATGCCGAGGCCATGTGTAAAAGTCCCGAACTGCAGGACAGTAATGAGTTTGTGAATCAGGACTGTACATTCCCCGTGCTGTGAATGTGGGAGCCATCAGGAGCACACACGATTGAGTCAGCAGTTACCAAGACACATACATACAGTACAGGCCACTCAAGTCTCCAAACTGCCATTTATCATTTCCTGAGAGAACAGTTTCTTGGCAAGTCTCCTTTAAAAACATTTTTTTTTCCAAAACAACCGACCATTCCAGCAGGCTATGAATACCACTATAATTTGGTCTATTTTTCATATCAAGTAGACTATGGGCTTTGGTTTTCAGTTAATTAAAGAAACCTTCTTTTCAGATTTCCAAACGTTGCTTGCAGCAGGGTACATCCCACAATGAGCCAGCTTTAAAACAGTGCCAGTCGCAGCCTGAACCGTATGGAGAAGGTGAAAAAAAAAAAAAAGAAAGACATAAACCCCACAATGGTTTGAAGTTGCAAAGCCCAGCTTACATAACGCCAAATTTCATCGCGCTGCCAAACTCTTAACTTTCGTCTCTGATGAAAACAGCCGTCCTGGGCTCGGCTGTATTTCATACTCCAGAATGTGTAATGGCTCAGAGCTGTCTGTAAGAATTTGAGCTCTATCTGTTGTTGTTGTTGTTGTTGTTGTTGTTATTACTCCTCCTATTCCTCCTACTATTACTACACACTAATAGCATTTAGGGGCCTTGTCTGAGATCAGAGCCCTGATGGGTTACGAATTCTCCGCACGCAGAGAGAGAATCAGCCCTTGCCTTGAAAAATGCATGATCTAAATAGATGAGATAAAAAAAAGGGGTGGGACAAAGATCGTATTTTCATTCCTGTTTTATACATATGGAACTGAGATACGGAGGGATTAAATGTCTTGCCTGTGCTCACACAAAAAATATCTGGGGCAAAAGCTAGGAATTGAACCAAAGTTTTCAAGTTCAAATCAGCTTCGTCTTCCTTCATTAACCCTATGCTTACTAACTGCAAGACTGTAGTCAAATCTGTATTTATAAGCTGAGACATCAGAGCCACTTCCAGCCTTTGGGCACACAGGGCCTAAGCACAGAAGGGGAACAACATGCCTCTAACCTCTTGCAAGAATATATAAGTTCACATAGCAATAGTTACTTGTGGCCTTGCTTCTTGAAGCATTAGAAAAGCCAAACTTAGGAAATAAAGTCCCATATTTTGATTTCCTATTTGGTGAAGGAAGTCTGGATGCTGCTATTTCTCTGCAGAGTCCTCTGTGCAAGCGGCCACAGAAACAACAAACTGTGCCATGCTTCAGGAAAAAAGCAAATAACCACTTAATGGGTTTCTCTAACTATATGACCTGCACTTCACACATTCTTACTAAAAAAAGAAAAGGAAAAAAAAAGAGTAGTTATACACGTGTCAGTAAAGAACTACTATATTACCTTGTCTTCAGAAAACTTTTGTCTTCTGAAAAAAACAAGTAGTTTTCTACTTCAGAAGTAGTTTTCTTCTGAGAATCAAGTAGTTTTATTTATTTTTTAAACTGGTATTTAGAATCATAGAATATCTCAAGTTGGAAGGGACACACGAGCATCCTTGAGTCCAACTACCTTTTCCTCGCAGGACTACCTAAAACTAAACCATATGTCTAAGAGCACCATCCAGACACTCCTTGAACTCTGACAGGCTTTTGTGCCCTGACCACTGCTCTGGGGAGCCTGCTCCAGCGACCAGCCACCCTCTCAGTGAAGAACCTTTTCCTGATGACCAATCTGAACTTCCCTTGATGCAGCTTCATTCCATTTCTTCGTGTCCTATAGCTGATGACCAGACAGAGGAGATCAGCACCTTCCCCTCCACTGTCCCTCTCTACCCTAAGAAGGTGTGATTTTGGAGGCTCTTACTTTGGCCAAATAAAAAGTCAAGGTTTTGTTTTGTTGTTGGTTGACTTGTTCGTGTGTTTTTTTTAAGAGAAAGAATAAATGTACTTGAAATTAGGACAACTTCACAACAAACTTCAAGACTTCATTCCAAAGTAGGGATATAGGAGAGCATCTCAAAACACTTACACGATTTAAAAATAATTACAATAATATGGGAATAATTATGTGTCTCTCTCTAACTTTCTTCTTGGAATGGCTGAAGCTTTTCAGCTGAAATATCCCCCAAAATTTTAGTCCGAGATGCCCAAAATGGGAAACTTCAGGTCATATGGTTGAAGTTTCACACAACTAAAACAAAGTCTTGTAGTGGGAAATGTCTTATAAAGTTTTGGTAAGGCTCCGAAGCACTCCCAACGCCCAAGAACAAGCAGGTGAATGCACATAATAAATCCCAACATACATTTTCATGGGAGACAAACTGGGCTTCATTACTTGGCTTCAGTACCACACTTTTGGTTATTTTTACAGAAGAGAAGACTGTCATTATTTGCCTTGGTCAGTAAAGAGAGTTTCTGTTGCATGGGAAATTATGGCATATCACAATTTTTTTAACCTCTCAAAATATTGAGATATTTCAAGAAGTGGAAACTGCAAATTATTTTAATTTGGAAACACCTACATGGTTTTAGCTTTGTGATGAATGTTGATAGTACCGAAACATTTCATTAAAAAAGTAAAAACCCTGTCACTATCCCAAAGTGCCTAAAAGGAGTAGAAAGACAACCAAACAGACTAAGTGCAGCATTTCAATGTCCTTGGATTAAAATACTGATCCCAATGAAAAAGTCTAAATCAATGATTCCAGGAATGTCTGACTGAAAATGTTATCCAAAGAGCCTTGTTCACATGTGACAGAGGTTTCTAATGAGACTTCTGTTTTTTTCCAAAATGATAATTTTTTGACAGCTCTAAGATCAGGTGTTTAGGACTTCTTACTTTTTTAATAACCCCCCTTCTCCCTGACAAAACCTGACCATTTCGCAGTCCTTCCTTGCCATTAGCTTGCCCTCCTGAGATGTTGACACAAGTGCCTGCTCATTTGGGAAGCGCTTTGGAGTGGGCCTCTGAAGAAATGCCTATCATGAGGGCTATCAGTTTTAAAATCACTTACAAAACTGAAGAATTTCCTGTTTCTGTAAGTAGCTCTAACTAGCTCTTTCCAGCAGAAATCCCAGGAGAGGCAAGTTGTTTTCCCCTGTACAGAACTGCTACAGTTAATGCTGCAAAATAATGGGGTTGCCAAAAACCTATGCATTGTCCTTGGACGGTTGAAGACCACCTTTCCACCTCCGGCTTTGCCTGAGGTGAGCAGGTAGCAAATCCTACCAGGGAGCCTTCCAAAGCAGACCGTGTTTTGGGATCACTGTATGAAAATACAATAGGATGGGTGTCCTCTAAAGCCAGTGAGACCTTTGCCATTGACTTTAAAAGGAGCAGAAGCACAGCCGAGCATAATTATTTTTTATCAACAACATATTTACTTTAGGATTAGCCCCAGGAGCACTCAGGTCAGGCCTGGCCCTGGAGGCGCTTCAATCTGAACAGTCAATTAGTGTCAATGTTAGTCTACTTTCTCAAGTTTTGATAACAAAGTCTCTCCAAGACTTTTAGTTGTGGAAATGGATGGAAAATGTAAATCTATCCAATTATTAGAGGTGAAAATTTTCCATTAAACTCTTGTGTTGTTCAGTTTTGGTGATACAAGAAACCATCTTGCTCCTATAGCCCAATTTGTTAAGCCAGTCTTGTACATATTGATCTGATTAACAGGGAAAATACAGAGGGGAAAGAAAACAGTAAGAGCTGGTCATGTGGTTTTATGAGACACGGGTCAAAAATCTTCACCCCGATTGTCTCTTGAGGACTGTATCAAACTGTGGTTTACCAAGAATATCCTGGCTGTAGAAGAAACCCAGCGAGATCCGTAAACTGCAGGGGATAACACTGAGCTCCATGACACAACTGGCAATACTAACGGAGACTGACAACCACACCTGACCAGACTAAAACATCACCAGAAACACCGTGTAGAGGGAATTTAACATGGAAAAGGAAGACGCTGAGGATCGCTGTGCGGAAAATCCCCTCGCACAGGGCAATTCTGGAAAACATGGGGTGCACTGCTCTTTGAAGGAACCTTGCTCGGGGACTCCAGCGTGTTCTGTCTGCTTCCAAGGGATGCTTGCACCTTGATTTGTATTCAGTGAGTTAATACAGATAACACTTATTTCCTGGAAATCAGGGTGTGCCTGCTGACTGTCTGAAATGCTTTCCTAATGAAACCTTTACCTCAGCTGGGCTCTCGTACCAGGCTGCCGACTCAGCTGCTGGAGACCCTCCTCCACCATCCATAGGGACGTCCTTCTTTGGCTATAGAGGTTTCTATACCATTTTTTAAATTGTGTTTTCTAGGCAGGCTCTCTACTCTATGTAGCTATGACATTGTTTCTGATACGAATGGTCCTCCTTGCCACCAACCTCCTCCCTGCCTTTCCCCCAAAATAAAAAATCCTGGTTGAAAACCAAAACAAATAGTAGATTTTTATCACACAGAATTTGTTAATAATACTTTCCCTGAAATAGTTCCCAGGCCTTTTTTAATGCTCAAATAAAGGCCCAAACATTTACAGCCAGCACTCTAAGCCAACTAATAATTTATTTGAGCCATACTGAAAAGCTCAAGAGGGATTTTGAATGAAAAATTTAGTGAATAAACTGATAGCCAAATACTGCCTTGGAGTCCTGCCACTGTAATACACTGGATGCACGGAGCTCTGTCGGTGACCAAGGCCTACGCTGAAAAACAGTCAATCAGATGATAGTTAAGTCTTGTCAATCTGAAGTAGAAAAGATAATGCCTTTTAGTAAACTGTGAGCCTTAATATCTCCTAACTTCTCCTAACCCACACAGATGACTGGGTGTTAAACTCCTACTGCTTTCAAGAAAATTAAAAACAAAGAAAGAAAAAGATATTTAATCATTTGACAATATGATAAGAACTCTGCTTTCAGAACTTCATGGGAAACTTACTACATGGAGGATTCCCAAACATAGTTTTACTGAGTGTTACAGAATATGCATGTACAGACTAGGATTAAATCCTGTAGCACTAATACTAACCAAGAAAAGACAGGTTTTTTTAAAGTCACTTCATAACTTTAAAATTGCTTCAAGGTAGCTAAAACAAGGTGATTTTCAGGGCTCAGGTTGCCATCTTGCCAAATGTAAAATAAAATATATGTCAAGAAGTAAAGAATTTTAGAGCATGTAAAGAAACAAACCCCTCGACTTAGTCTTTAAAATGTCTTTAAATTTATTATTTTGCAGCTTCATGAACTTAAGACCATGAAAAATGTAATTCTGTAACTGAAAAGACTTTTTCTCCCTCCTTTTGTTTTGTCTCAGATTGTTCACCCTGTTTGGTAGCTAAAATAAAATGGATTCATATAAGAAGAGCAACATGAAAAAATAGTCTTTACAATTTACTGCACAGTAGTTTGTTTCCAATATTGCAATAGATTGGAGTTTCGAGCACCCTGTGGCTTTGGCTGGACCGAGAGGACTGGTTTAGCCTTGATTTGAACCTGCTGTTTACGACACACTGTAAGCCCTTCCCATACGGCAGACTTTTAGTGAGGGCTGTGTGAAAAAAACCTCACTGCTAACCAAAACCAGGAAAAAGTAAAACACTTTGCATGCATGTATTTCTTTTTACAATTCCTTTTGAGTGTAAAAACAAAAGAATTTATATTCTGAGAAAATGTACATTTTATTCTGACAAAATAATCGTGCTGCTCTTACGCTTGCTTTTTGGCTTGCATGTAATGTACAAAAGATGTGAGAAATTTCAGTTGTAGCCTATGGAGAGACTGGATGGCCAAGTTGTTGCGGTCTTTGCAGCTTTACTGAGCTGGGCTCCCGGTGCCTTTTAAACATTCTGTCCCATTAACCACCTCGGGGATATTCTGCACATGAGTGTAGATAATTGATTGTTTCACCTTCTGAACTACTCGGAGATCTGGAAATTACTTTCAACAAGCAAACAAACTGTTGGAATCATCTCTGGAACTTATCTCAACCTCTGGAGACTCCAACGTTGAGCTAAATCCACCAGGAAGCCTGGACTTGTATTTCAGCACTTCTGTTTCTAAGTACAACCCAGAGTCAGAGATGAAAATTAAAAGGGAAAACAATTTATAGCTAGAAACAATTCAAAGATAATTTAGCAGAGGCTTAATTGTATAGCATTTCATGCGTCCCAATCGTCCCTTTACTGCGTACGCTTAAGCCCTAACCGAGACTTACGGATGGGAATAACTATGTGCACTGAGAATATTCCTCATCCACTTCGATGGTATTTCTCAGGGTGCAGCGAGATAAGCACAAAGGTATGTCTTGGTGATGCTTGGGCACTAGAACACACTCCATCTGAGAGCTGCAAAACAACTTGAAGAAGAAAGTTGCTGTCATAATTAAAAGTACACAGTGTGGGCTCATGAGATTTGGGTTAGTAAGATGTTGAGTGGATTGCTTGAGAGAGATATCTCTGAAGTATGTAAAGAATTTAACTACTAGTCCCATGGTTTCACTTCATTTTCTCATCCTCAACTGTGCGCGCTTTTCCCTGTTGCCACAGTCCCCGAAGTGTAACATACTTTTTTGACTCATAACGACACTGTCGTGGACATAAACGCATCCTGTCTGCTGAGCGTTCACATTAGGCCAATAGACGCCTACCAGCTATAGAGGTGGGAGGAAAACAGATTTACAATTGCAAAGGTGGAGTGGAGCCTCCCAAATAGAAATGAACTGGAAGCAAACTCCTGAACTTTGGGAAAGTTTAAATCTGTCTTTTCTCAACTCGCAGCACTCTGACTCAATACTCATCTCAATGGCTCACTGCAGTTTGGGGAGACAGGGAATAATATTTTTATTATTCCCATTCTACAGATGGTCGAAGCGAAGCACTGCAAGGTTTATTGACTTACTCAGAGTTGCACAGCATGCTTGAATGGAAGCAGAACCCCAGCTGGCCTGATTCCCACTCCTGGGCTTTTAGCCGTTACACTGTCTTTGCTCCTTTTAACATCTGATTATTTTACTACTCTAATCAGCTCCCAATTTTATACTCAATTTATTTCTTTAAGTTACATTAAACCCCTTTGTCACGACACCCAGACAAAACTACAGACATCTTTTTCCAGCAAAGCATGGGCAGAAATTGAGTTTCTTTTGTTTAAATGCAAACAAGCATAGGGTCAGTGAGAGGATCCAGCCACCGAGATATTAATTCTCTCCTCATTTTCATGTTCACAACATGAATTAAATTAAGAGCAGAAATTAGTCATCAGTATCTTCACTGTATTTACTGCAAAACTAATAAAACATCACATTTGAAATGCTTGTTACTGCATACTTTTGTTAGCATATCACCTCTCCCAGTACCAATGACTGAACAAGTAACACAGCACAGTAATGTTTTCCCTGTATGACTCTCTTCTTAAGCAAATATGAAATAGCTGGATCTTGGCTGAGGCTGTTATATAACAGCAGGAACACTGGTGAAGCATCTTCCAAAAGTGAGTTATTTATCTGGCCAGGGAGCTTTATTTCTTTTTTTTTTTTTTTTCCCCTTCCCTTTTTTTTTTTCTTTTCTCTCTTTCTTTCTGTGCGCGCTCGTGAACCTGACCCAACTTGTTTCCAGAAGAGACTCTGCGGTTGTTGTTGCCAGACAATGCCTGCAATCATTTTTCTCCAGCCATACATCCAAGCTGGGGGGAAGGGCGAGGGGGAAGGAAGAGAGAAAAGCTCTTTTGTTTGGAAGTGTGAAGAGCTCTGTGGAAACACGTCTCTTCAGGGTAGATTTAAGTTGCAGAACTGATAAGAAAAAAAACAACATAATGATTTCCTTCTGCTTGCTGTGCCTACCCTCCAAGCACTCTCCTCTGCTCCTGGTGCCCATTAGGAATGAGATAACTCTTGAAGAAAAGACCCTCCCATACCTCAGTGGAGATGAATATATTCACTGCACGCATTTTTTTTTTTAGGTTTTCTAACATTTGATAAAATTTTTGTCCCTGTAATTCTCCCCCACGCCACCACCAGGTACTTCCCAGAAGGGCTCCTGTCTCCACATTAAACTGATGGAGTGTCCCAACGTATCTGACAATCTCTGCTGGCCAGGCTGCTGTGTTCAAAACTGATGGACTGGGGGGCTTCCAGGGGGGAGAACCAGGGCTTGTTTAGAGGCTCTCTTCCATCCAGAGTCCAAAACTTATGAGCTGGGGAAACTGCCACTGGCCAGAAACCAGCTCAGAGAAGTTTTAATTGAAAAAAAGAAAATCTCTTAATGGCTTAGCAATAAAACCATGGGATCTGCTGAAGCATCTGAGAGTTAGAGTTAGCTTGCTGCTGATTCAACTTGGTTCACAGAACTGAAGGAAAAGCATCGCACATAAGCGAAAAGGGAGTAGGTTGCAAAAGCGGTATGTAAGAAGCGATGGAGCATCCAACAGGCAAAAGCTCTTGATCGTAAGGAGAGCAGGAAAACAAGCCGAACGGTTCTTTCCACACAAATTAATTAAATAAATAATATTCCTGCCAAAAAGTTGCCAACCACCTTCAAACTGAAGCGTAACGTGTTCACACTGGATCCGCCTAGGAACGTAGCAGTTCCTGTCCATTCCTGTTTACAAACTTCTTTTTTTTTTTTTAATTGAATAAAAAAAGTGCCTTTGCTTTGGAAAGAATTTTCTAGTGTGTGACTACTCTAATACATAATAAATCAGTCTGCTTAATCTTTTTATGAAAGATGAACAAAATAGATTGGTTTTTGTTCAAGTTTGTTCTAGAAAAAAGCTGGACCTAATCCTTTCACAACAAGCCCTGAATCTGTTCAGGCACTACTTTAGCCATTTTTCAGAGAAAATACGCACACCTAAGCTCCAAAGCACCCGTGCTGCTAATTGGGATCCTGCTATGCTAGGCTAATTTGTTAGACCAGGTTTCTTTTCTCTTTAAGAATGTATGATAAGAAACAAATGGGAATGAACAATCAGAGGAAATCCTACAGTTAACTTGGGGAAAGGGTATTTTCTACTTTAAATGGATGTGCAGCCAATAATGCGCATAAGGTGATGCAGCGGAGCATCATCATTTTACCAGCCCGCTGCCAGGTTCCACTGTTTTGCTGTTTCAAATGAAAACTCACTGCACGAGTGTTATTCTGTCTCTCTGGTCCAGGTGAATAACGTCCTTCAGAAAGGCAGGATGGCTTGTTTCCTAAAGGCTGTGGAAGCCTTTTCACCTTCAGAGTGCCTGTCTGAACCCAACGCTAGGCAGTACTGACCCAAGTACTCTTCTTCCCTGAACACATACAGGAGTTTGGGGTCTCAGTGCAGTTTTCCCTGGCTCAGGTGTCAGCAGCAAGAGGTTTTGTTCTGCTGAACCTTGGACACGTAATTCTGGATTGATGAACTCTGCTAAAACACACGGGAGAGGCTTGAGTTGACTAGAGTTATCTCCAGTGCAGTCAAACCTGCCTATACTAACTTTGAAAAGAAAAGGAAAATTTACATTTTCCCTCCTCTCTGCCTCTATGACAGAGTTTTGCCTTTCTACATGGTTAAAAACCACGTAGAGGTTAAAAATGAACGTATGGGGTATTCTTCAGCTTTCATTATGTGGTAGAGAGGAAAATATGCCTAGAGGATACTTCTCTCACTAATCCTAATCAAATTAATCAGTTACTTCTATGGATTAGTAACTTAAGGAAAAAAAGGTAGGCTGAGGTAGGGGCTCATATAGATGAAAGTATCTACCACATCATGAAGAAACTTGATACATTCTTCGCTTACAAAGTATGTCTCAATACTCTGGAGGCATCTGGAAACTCACACGTTCCTTTTGAAAGGCTTTTACTTTCATTTTCTTCAAAATTACTAACATTTTTAATGTTGGTTTGGTTGTTTTTTTTTTCAACTTAGAAAAAACACCACCCAAAATCCAGAAAAAAAATTTCATGGTTTTAAGGAATAGCCATAAACAACTTCAGGGGCTTTTTTGGACATCTGATGCACACAGACCTTTCTCCACAAACACAGAGGGTGATGATAACATGAACCTTTGGCACTGATGGAGCCAAAGGAATGCATAAGTTTGTACTGCTGATGATACCAGCCTCCTCCTCACAACTTCTGCGAAGGACGTGGGAGAGGAATAATGTCCCCATCCCTTTACGTTGATCCAATGAGCAGGTCAGACAGCATGCAGCTGACAAACATTTCTTGAGGGCAGGGAAGATTGCTTTTGTTTCCATACGCAGACCAGGGTCCTGGCTTCGGACCAGACCTCCCTCCTGTGACATCTCTTGGGCCAGCAGACCTCTCTCTTACCTAGATGTGGTTCAGAGGCCAGCAGAACTCAACTAGAGATCAATATTTTTTTTATTAACTTTTTTGGGGCAAATTGTACAACAGCTTCATATATCGAGCTCTGCAGATGTGTCAGCACACTGCTGTTTTTACACAACATGCAATGATAAATCACTGATCCTAAGCTAGCTTCTGTCCTTCACAGAAGTTTCCTGTTCTGAAAGCCCTCCTGTGCCTGATAGGTTCATCAGCCGCTGGAGAGATTGTGAATAAACTCTTCTTTATTTATGACGTGCTGTTCACTCCTCTGGACATGTGTTCTGCTTAGTTTTACAGCTGTAGAAATCCTTCAGTAAACAGATTCCTATTTAATCATGGCACAGGACAAGAGCGTCAGAAAATGCTGTTACTCCAGGAGCAGAGAAGTGACTGATACAGGGGCAGAGTCCTGAGACTTATATACTGAATACTATCACAAAAAACACTCATGTATTTCACACCAAGTACTACCTTCGACATACTTACAATGCCAGGAACAAGCCACTTTGTAAACCAGCGCTCAGAGAATGTAATTTTTTGCACTAACTAAATACAAGAGGGGGAAATAACACTGTAAGTTCCCTGCTCACATAGCTAACGGCTAGACTTTATGAAGGGAGTTATTCAGATAAGTAATAGCCTCCAGCTAATCTTTTCCTGAAACTATACAGAAGGCAATAACCTCGTACAAGCCTGAGCCAGCTGTCCCTTCCGCTTACATCTTCAACTTGCCTGACAGTAAATTTGTTTTTCCTTTTATCAAACAAGCCTTAACTGACCATTTTATGGCGGCTGATCCAGCTTCCACTGAAGTCAATGGCAATTGAATTGTGTCCTTAAAATACTTAGAAAGAAAATGAAAATTACCTGAAAACACTACACAGGCAGAAAACATTACAGTGAGTACGTATCTTAAGCAAGGTAACAGGCACACAGAACAACGTATATAATTTCTAAAAGACACGGAGGCAAGTTCAAAAATTGTTCTAGTTCTACATGATAGCTCAAACCAAAGGTAGATTTACTTTCATCTTAGTTGAAAGACACAGAGGAAAATCCCTTCTCAATCATAAGTGAGTAATTACAAAATGCTTGCAGTGACAAACATTTTCCATTTCAAATCCTTTCTTAAAAGTTAATTTCACAAGTATGAAGTCTATGTGTCAACGTCTAACTTAGCCCTCTTTTGAACTTAGTTCCCTATGAATGCAATGACCCCCAGAAGATTAGCATGGCCCCTGCACAAGGATGACACACAAATTTGTGAAGCGTTCCATGTTTTTTTTGTCTCACCTCCATGCCTGGTAAGATTATGGAGCAGACCCTCCTGGAGGCACTGCTGAGGCAGAAGAATAACGAAGAGGTAATTGGGTACAATCAACACAGCTTCACCAAGGGCAAATCGTGCCTGACAAACCTGGTGGCCTTCTATGAGAAGGTCACAACATCAATAGACAAGGGGAAAGCAACTGACGTCATTTACCTGGACCTGAGCAAAGCGTTTGACACTGTCCCACATGACATCCTAGTCTCCAAGCTGATAAAATATGGGTTTGATGGACTGACAATTCAGTGGATGAAGAACTGGCCTGACAGCTGCACCCAAAGAGTGGCTGTCAATGGGTCCAAGTGGAGGCCAGTGACAAGTGGAGTCCCTCAAGGATCAGTACCGGGACCAGTCTTGTTTAACATCTTCGTCAGCGACATGGACAGTGGCATAGAGTGCACCCTCAGCAAGTTTGCCAACGACACCAAGCTGGGGCGGCTGACATGCTGGTGGGAAGGGATGCCATCCAGAGGAACCTTGACAGGCTGGAGAGGTGGGCCCATGCCAACCTCATGAAGTTCAATAAGACCAAGTGCAAGGTCCTCCATCTGGGTTAGGGCAATCCCAAGCACCGATATAGGCTGGGCAGTGACTGGCTTGAGAGCAGCCCTGAAGACAAGGACTTGGGGGTGCTGGTAGACAAGAGGCTCAACATGAGCCATCAGTGTGCACTAGCAGCCCAGAAAGCCAATCATACCCAGGGCTGCATCAGGAGAAGCGTGGCCAGCAGGTCAAGGGAGGCGATTCTCCCCCTCTACTCCACTCTTGTGAGACCCCACCTGGAGTACTGCATCCAATTCTGGAGCCCCTACTACAAGAGAGATATGTATGTGCTGGAACGTGTCCAGAGAAGGGCCATGAGGATGATCAGAGGGCTGGGGCACCTCTCCTATGAGGACAGGCTGAGAGAGTTGGGGTTGTTCAGTCTGGAGAAAAGAAGGCTCCAAGGAGACCTTAGAGTGGCCTACCAGTGTCTTAAGGGGGCCTACAAGAAAGCTGGTGAGGGACTTTTTAGGATGTTGGGTAACAGTAGGACTAGAGGGAATGGATTAAAACTAGAGATGGGTCGATTCAGACTGGACGTTAGGAAGAAGTTCTTCACCATGAGGGTGGTGAGACACTGGAACAGGTTGCCCAGAGAGGTGGTGGAAGCCCCATCCCTGGAAGTTTTTAAGGGCAGGCTGGACGGGGCTCTGAGCAACCTGATCTAGTGGGAGATGTTGGAACTAGGGGGGTTGGAACTAGATGATCTTTAAGGTCTCTTCCAACCCTAACAATTCTATGATTCTATTATCTATGATTCTGTGATCCTTGGGAGAGAGCGGGTCTGTTCCTAACAACAGTAAACCTGGAGAAGCTTAAGATGCCACAGAAAAACTGCAGTGCAGAAATGTGGTGTGAATGTACGCTAGAGGAGTCCTTTACACACTTATACCACGTGCATGAACAGTACCAACTATTATGATCATTTTTATGGTGTATTTATTATCATAGTTCAAGAAAAGACCGATCTGATCAGGACTTCAGGTGTGCTAGACTCCATATTGAAAACAGAAAGAGAACAAGGGGAAAGACAGTTCCTGCTTCGTATGTTTTCTAGTCCAATTGTCATACGGTGACAACAAATAGATGGGGGACAACAAGGAGACAATAGACAGCACAATAGACAGTTAATCTGGCATGAGTCTTACAGAAGGATCTGATGGAGAATGACTCTGAGCAGACATATATGTGTATATATATATCTCTATATGAGACAAAGTACAGATGGGCTTCTCTAATAATCTAGGAAGTAGGTGATGCAAGCTGGTGTGAGTGATGAGCCAAAGGCAAGATGACAGACAAGAAGGAGATAGATCATGAAAAGTCTTGAAAATGAATATAAGTGCCATATACTCAGTACGACGGCGAAAGAGTTAGAAGGACGCAAAGAGAAGGTTGAAACATCAAAGCTGTGGACTTGGAAACTTGGAAATAGCAACAGATACTTTCATGAAGTAAGACAGGGTGAAATAGTTTCTTTTAACATCAGAGAAAATAATGTTGCAATAACTGAAATGTAGATGGCAACAGCCTAAACAAGTCTTAATATTAAGTAACAACAATAAATAATATGGTGTGACTCAACGAAATACAAAACGCTAGATATTTTAGGCTGAGTTTTCATCTGGGATAAATCACTATTTCCACTGAAAAAATGGTGTTATAGCAGCTTACACCAGGTAAATACCTATGTCCTCACAATTCTACAAAATCAAAACACTTTAAAAAACGTATGAAGTTTTGGAAGTTACTCTGTCTTGCTTGGAAAGGGATAAGTTGAGTATGCTTTTAACATCATGGAAGAAAAATCACATAAGGTTCTATGCTGTTACTCAGTTTTGCAATATTAAGTTCTGTACTATAAAAACACACTCTTTAAAGATTACAAATTCTGGCATCACGTGTCCATAACTCATGTTACAAATGTTTAGAATTACAGCTGTATTTACTTTTCTTCTCATTTTTTTGGTGGTTTTTTTTCCTTTTTTTTTTTCTTACAGTGAAGCTGATTTATGTTAGCACTGACAATAAGAAGTAGGATGAAAAATAAAATTTTCATCATCTTTAGTTTATCCAGTTTGTGATGGCTACTACAAAGATGGATGAAAGCATGAAAGAATCACCCATGGATTCTTCATAGGGAATTGGATTTTAATAGGAAAGGGCTATCCGGGAACTTGGAAGCTCAGCTGAAAAAGATCTGGAGCTCTGAAGAAGATTCCACCATCTTCTGAAAGAGGGTAGATTTAGATTAGATATCAGGAAGAAATTCTTTACTGTGAGGGTGGTGAGGCACTGGAACAGGTTGCCCAGAGAAGCTGTGGATGCCCCATCCCTGGAGGTGTTCAAGACCAGGCTGGATGGGGCTTTGAGTAACCTGGTCTAGTGGGAGGTGTCTCTGCCCATGGCAGCGGGGTTGGAACTAGATGATCTTCAAGGTCCCTTCCAACCAAACTGTTCTATGATTCTATGATTCTTCATGGTTTGTTTTCTGTCAGGTTAAGTAGAGACTTTGGAATCATCCGTATTTGTGTCTCAGTACAGCATATTCCATAAGAAAGACTGGATTTAATGCATGACAGTGAGTTAGTATTAGCTTTTAAAGGCATGTTTTAACACATATTTGTGTCAGCATACGAGCATATGTATTAAGAATTATCTATTTTACAGTCAAAAATGATGAAACATATAATTTTCTTACTTAGAAACCCCCAATAATCCAAACCAATTACTTGACAGAGCTGCACAGGCAAAATAGCTATTACAAAACCCAAACATGATGCTTTTGAAATGTGGGAAAAACTTAATCCATCCAAACTTTACAAACTAGATAATAAGTTAGGGAGACTCACGCATCCCATAAAGCATTTCTTTTCATTTCTAGGAAACACTTGTTCAACATACTCAACAGCTGAACAAAAGCTTCCACAGAGATCTTGCGTACGTTAGTGTTAGGTATATTAATAATTATTACATACGTTAAACTTATATTACCAATTCTATACTCCAAAATGTTGCACAGTCCATGCTTTTGGGAAATTATTTTGTTTTCACACTGCTGAGGACACTGAAAGATTCATCCATCAAATAAAAATGTGGTGGCTTCTACTTGGGACAGTATGAATTTGTTCTAGAAATAACACAATTCTCCACTTCTGGAGCAACACTACATGAGTGGTCTAGATTACTGGCAAAGGTGTACAAAGAAAAGTGAATCATTTGCCAAGACGACTGGAGAATAAACTATTTCTCAATGATTCAGCTTTCAAGAGTGTAAAGCTGTGTCATCAATAAACCCAAATTAAACTGAAAAAAAGTCAATATTATCACTTACAGTAAAAGCTATGCAACTTCTTGCTGGGTGGAACTTGTTTTAAAATGGAGATTACCTTGAAGTAACCTCCGTTCCTTTTATAAGATCGCATTTCCAGCCATGTCAGCTACTATGGCTCACATAGAAAATTAGCACTAGAACAGCAGATGAGGCTTTGAAACTCTGCATGACTACTTACACGGTAAGACCACCAGTGGGAAACACACCACAGTTTGAATAGGCTATACTAATTTTACGTGCCTTATGTAACAATAGTTGGCCATTCAGATGGAAAATTCGCATAATTATATACCATGTTAACCGAGAAATGCGACCAACAGACTGTGTTTCTGTCCCTTTTTCACCTGAAAGAAACTGATTGTGATGCACCCTTCAAATTCCTACTGTAGAATTAGGACTTAGCACTAAACTTAGCACTAGACTCTAAAGCAAACTCGAGCTAAGCGACAAAGGAATTTCTTGAAATTAGGGCTCTAGAGTCAAATCGAACTTTACTCACAGGTCTTACCTACATCATATCGCAACTGTTTCCCAACCGAGGAAGCTGAGAGAGTTCAAACCCAAGTATTGGCTTATCACCAATTCATACTTTTAGAACAGCATTTCTGAAAATCATTGAAGGTCTCTCCTTTGAGTTCAATGAATTTTGAGTCAGACCCATAATCCATCAATCTCTGGTCTTCCCCCTAATCACAAAATTACCTGCAGGAACACATTTTTGCAACACAGCCTTCTGTTTAGCAGAACACTGGCGTGGCTCCACAAAGCTCACTTCAGAGGCCGTACAAGTTCTTATCTCTTTACATCCTCTTATGTTAGAACAGAAACACTTGCTGAGTTCATGGCCCTCAGATTAAGAGCTATGACATGCACAAACTGAAAATATACTTGTTTTCGGTGTTGTAAACACCTTGAGTGTTAGACTATGAGAGCGACTGCAGGGTGGGAGAGGGGAAGGGACACAAAAACCTCCAATAGCTTGAAATACAGAAAGAAATACAATTTTAAGAGTGGGCCCTGAAATGTAGTGTCGACTCAATGTGGAAAAGTCTTATGGCTAGGTATTTGCAGGCATTTTTTAAAAATGGGTTCCTTTTTCATGTTTGGTTTTATTTTTGGAATCCGCAGAAAGCTGGATTTGGCAATTGATCAATCAATACGAGTGAATTGAGTTTTGATGTCAAATAGCCAAGCCACTGAATCATCTTTATGTAACAAAACCACTACCAAACCCATCATGTCAGATGTCACAAACCGAAAGCCAAAGCAAACCCGCGGATAAAACTGACTTTCCTTTAGTCATGTTTTGTGCTAAACTTCTCCTCCTTGCTTGGAAGTTCAGTTAAGCCTTATAAACATACCAGGGCAGAAGCAGTCGCAATTAATTGCTGTAAAACGTGGATCTACATCATTAATTCTTTTATTGGCAAAAACATACCAAATGCTTTCCTACATCTCATACGAATATAAACATCAGTCAATTATACCACAATAGACAGGCACTATAACTTATTTTGAAGGATTTCTTTCCTGTCTGCTGTCTCTCAAGAATCCTGCTTTGGGGCTGGAGGAACAGTGCTCTGTTAACTTTACGTTACTTGACAAGTTACTTCTAATTTCACCTGTTTCTTCCTGGAGTTACAGTTACAGGCTCTCAAAATTGCCTGAACCCGGAGAGATAAAAATCAAAACAAAAACCAAAATAAACACCCCGCCGCCCCCGCCATCTTTGCCTCATCCTGAAATATCTTCGATAGCAACGCAAATAAAGGGAGATACATCTCTCCCATGAATAATTCTTTTCTTTCCTCTCCCTGCAAATCTGCGCAGTAGTGGCAAGTTTTATTAAACTTCATCTTGCAAGATTCAGCGGCTGAAGTGACTTCGGCATCTCAAGGTTTCTAAGCCTTTTGTCAAACAATTAATAAGCGTGCTTTCCTCCAGGGTAGAAGGAACAGATGCAAAATCCTCTTCCTTCTGCTTCTGAAGAAATGACAGACTAGGAAATGAGCTCACTTCTGCACACGCACGCCCCACTTCACTCCAGACACTAGCCTCCTTTGTGATTGCAACACCTGAAGTTGAAAAGTTGCATTTCAACCACAGTAGTCATTCCAGTTGTCATAAAATTCAGGGCACTGACTCATTCAAGCATCCGATGGCAGTTCCACGTGGCAGCATATGGCTCTTAGTTTTGGAAAGCAAATTTTAACGTTATAACCCTCACGAGGGAAATCAGGCTGGCAGTTGAGAGTACCATTTCCTATCATTATGGGGGTAAGGACATACTAAGTGGGTCTCATGATCTATAGAAATCTCATTAAGTGGACGTAGACGTAAACATAATGGTAATGAAATATTTTTGGTGGAGATGTGACAGCTCCAAGCTACCCTATGTTTCTGCACTGATTATGATCTTGGAAAGAAACACCTGCTTGTCGAGGAAGCCTCTTCCAAGAAAAGTAGAAGAAAAACATAGAAATCATTTAGTAATTCAATGGCGTGATTAACACAACAAGCATCATCACCAGTCATTGCCTCATCCAGCATGTCAGACAGAAGCTCATTCTCAAAAATGTGGTAGTTTTACGGCTAAATGTAGACTCCCCATGATCTATTTGTTTAAGTCCTTTGGATGACATAATTTCCAACAAATAACAGGGAATTACTAAAAAGAAGCCAAGAACAATTTCACTCAAAGCAGGGTATATTTTAAAATTTCCAGTGCAAAGAATTAATCAAATTCGTAAGATTTAATAATATTTCATCCTGACAGAGTTAAATCCTGGAACAGCAGTGCATACTTGCGTGCTGCTTGCGTTCCCTGCCCAGCTGGAGGATTCCCTTTCTCCAGGAGAGTCCTGGGGGGTGGGGAAAGTTGGCATAGCTGATTATATCACTGGCATAGCTGATTATATAGGGAAGTGCTGTGTGGAGGAAGCACGACCAAAAGCTAGTGATTATTTGTGGAGCAAAGAGCTCCTTAGCTGATGCTGCAGCTGAGGTTAGATTACGACTGCCTGAAGGATGCTCCACATAATGCCCAAGCTTTAGGGCACAGACCACCTATTTAAAGCTGCCTTTCCACACTTTTAGCCAGATCAGATGAAGTACCGGCCCCAAAGGAGAAGTGAGAATGCTGGCCAAACGTCACAAAGTGCATTACAAAAGCTACTTAAAAGCACCAGTGTATCCACTTACTAGAGGATACGCAGAGGCAATAAGAAATGAAGTTGCTTTCACAAGAAGCTGGGTAAGAAATGGCTTCCCTATCTGTTCAAAACATAAAATATTTCTTATTTTTCCCTTTCCACTGGGGACAACCTCGAAACCTTGCAAGTCTGTGAGCATAAAGCCACAGAGACAATTTCAGCTCCTTCCTCCCTGGCACAGTGGGGTCTAGTGGTGAGGAAGTTACTGGGAAGGGGGAAAACCCAGGTCCACACTGGTGCTCTGTGCGATTCAAATCAAGAACCAGCCTTTTGCAACCCAGGTGATGGCCCCAGCCACCATGGCATTACCAAGTCCCACAACTTCCTCTTTATGCAAAACGTTTGCTGGAGCAGAGATTTCCACCACAGCCTCCTCCAGTGCATGTGAACACTACTGGCTCCTCTAGAGGAGGCGAGAGGAGGAGGTCGCTTGCTTTCTGGTTTTCCAGGAATTCCAACCTGGGCCTCTGAATCATCTTCCCATTAAAGCTTTGTTGAAACTGGCATGCTCTTGATTTTTTTTTTTCTCCTTATTTTCAGTTTTTACTAATTTGACACTCTCTGAGGGAGAAAAACCAACAGCACGTTGCTGGAAAATTTTTAAACAGCTCTTGTTACAAAGCGTGGTGGTGCCAAACCCAGGAGCAGAACCTAGGCAGTCTAGCGAACGGTCACAGCTCTAATCACTCAGCTGCGTGCCTCCATACTACTAATTTCTCATAGAAAAACAGATGGTGATGGTGGTGAGCTGGGCCAGATTCTTACACCTCTTTAACATTTACGACTTGTATTGCAACAGCATCTTTGGGACTTCAGGAAGCCTGGGGCCCTGTTATGTTAGGCACTGTACAAACAGAGAGTAAGATACAGTCTCTGCTCTTAAGAGCTTCCTGAGAGACTAAATAGACAAGACAGATAAAGGAGGGAGGAAAAGCAGAGAAGTGATTTGCCCAAGGTCACATAGGAAGAGCGTGCAGAGCTAGGAGTAGGTCTCAGATCGCAAGTCAGTATATTTCCACTTGTCCAAACCCTCTCTGCAAACAAACAGCTGTGACCATTAAATCACTCGCTGAGCCTCCAAGAGCAACTCACCACTCCGTAACTACCCTGTGCATTTTTTCCTACAAAGATACCAGGAGAAGTTCACCAGCACGGCAAGGATGGGCGTCATCATTGCTGTACTCCCCAAGGACACAATCAATCCCGGAAAACGGGTGTGCAGTAGCAAAGTGCTGTGCAAAAGGGGATTTTCACATCCAAGCAGCTTTATGCAGAAAGTTACGTTAAAGTACGCTGACATCGAGGACCAGAGAAAATGTCTTCTAGTGGACCCCAAACACCATATAAATTCAGGTGACCAAAGGCTGAGGCACTGTTTGCCCTCGGGTGTTTTGTCTTATACCAGATTCACCTAAGAGAGGACAAATTTTATTCTCTTTTGTATCAAGCATTCATAGAATCACAGAATGGTTCGGGTTGGAAGGGACCTTAAAGATCATCTAGTTCCAACCCCCCTGCCATGGGCAGGGACACCTCCCACTAGACCAGGCTGCTCAAAGCCTCATCCAGCCTGGCCTTGAACACCTCCAGGGTAAACCACTTCCATTTCCATAAACACTTCCATTCGTAAAAATACTCAGCAGATGCAGAAGCGTGTGCATAAAGTTTCTGTCTTTTAAAGGTTAAAAGAACTGTCTTACAATGAAGGCATTATTTTTCATGTTGACTAACTGAAATGTAATCTGATGGGAGGCCACAACTACCGAACCGCAAGGATGTCCATTGTATTCCACAATACATGTGTTCTACTCAGGCTGACAAAAATTATGATTTTTCACAGGAATTTTAGTAGAGGCCAATTAATAACTGCTTTCCCTGAACCTCATGAAAAACTACATATATTCTAATAAGATCAAACGTAGTTGGAACGTTT
This sequence comes from Chroicocephalus ridibundus, assembly GCF_963924245.1. Lineage (NCBI taxonomy): Eukaryota > Metazoa > Chordata > Aves > Charadriiformes > Laridae > Chroicocephalus > Chroicocephalus ridibundus. The sequence goes on from NC_086287.1 coordinate 17,713,790, forward strand.
CACTGTAGGCTTGCTCTGTTCCATGCTGTGCACTTCTGTGGGCAGGACAGTCAGCTAGATGGATTTATCTCCTGATCAATACATCCCCTCTCACGTCTTATGATAAATGGGGACATGAAGCATGATGGCACCAAGGCCTGGACCCATCAGAGTCAGAAGTACTTTATGTCAGAAGTCGAATTGGTTTAGATTCCCAGTGTGACCCATGGGACACACTCTGGAGGTCCCTATTTCTAGAGGACTTCAGGTGACAGGAGGGTAAACTCGTATGGAATGAGTCCAGGCTACATGACTGTACAGCTTTGCCTGCAATAATGCAGGAAAATATGTAAGATTAGAAACTGAACCAAGGCCAGCTGAGTCCAAGGGGTTCTAACCACAGAGCTATCTTTGCTAGCTAAGAATAGCAACTAAATAAAGCATGATGACAAAACAAGTCACGGATAAGCGCAACCTCTCCCTCCTACCCTTCAGACTGGGCATTCCCATTTGGTGCAGAATAAAAGAGAGTTCTCCGAGTCTGGGAACCAGCGGCTGTGTCTGCATCGGCAAGCGAGGCAGTGCCGGGAAGAAGATCCCATCTCTGCGGCACAGCAGCTGCTGCGGCAGAGCTGCCATCACCACCACGCACCTCTGGAGGTGGGTTTGCTCCAGACGAGCTCTAGTCCGGACCGAGGGAGGGAATGTCCCTTAGGGGCGGGAGTGCGCCAAGTGTACTCCTGAAGCATATGTACAGTTTGGTTTCATTCATAACTCTCTCTCATGTTCTGAGACTGCTCTTAACAAAACCAAAACTGTAATAAATGAGGACTGTCAGATGATTGCTTCAAAAGTGCACTCCTGCCCTGAGCTCCAGCACCAAGGCAACCAGCGAGACCTACACTGCAGCATTACCATTGATTTTTTTAAACCAAACAATATCAAGTAATTTAGCGTTCAAATTGACATTAGGTTTTGTTAAAAACAAAAAGCAAACAAAATCCAAACTCTCAACATCCTTAGGAGCGTTTTCATCGCTCATTTAATTGGCTTTTCCCCTAGAGCTTTTGCCATCCCACTGCACTAAATTGTGAAGCAGGAAAGAGGATCTTCACTATAATGAAGTCTGACAAGTTAAATTCTCCCAAATTGAGCAAGCAGAACAAAGTTAAATGAGATTTAGAACAACTGTATTAACCCAGGATATGATAAACAAAAGAAGAAGAAATAAAGAAAGCACTTAAAAAAATTATCATGATAAGCATCCTTAAAAATGATTGGAGTAAACAGTGACGGGTATTGATAGCAGCTCTTGTTGGGAAGTTTATGTCTCCGTGTCACCGTACACTTGACTGCCCATCCTTATGTCCCACTGAGCGTGGCGAAAGCAATAGCAAGAGTTTACAGAAGAATCTTTGGCTCTCTCAGTTAACAGTATTTTTTTTTCTTTCTTCTACTCTTTGCTAGTTAGTGTTGCAATCCTTGCAGCATATTAGGCTATCTTTAGACATTCCTGAAGCAGAAGGATCAAAAAGGACTTTTTCTGGCACTTGGCTGGAAGACAGCGAGACACTTCTCTTTGCGTGAGGACACTGCCACACACGTAGTGCAACCGCTGCCCTTTCAGGCTGGGTATTCGCCCAGGGCTCCACTTGGGATGCGCTTCTAAAGCACTTGGACGCCCCTAGTAATGCAGAAAATGACTGGTTGCTCATTGAGCTGTACTTCACGGACTGAAACAGATCCTGATCTATAAATCTCTATGCAGCTAAGAGAAAAAGGGGAGGAACTACCATGTTCCATAATTGCCTGCAGCCCTAAAGGCAGCTGGGATCTGAGTCCTAGCAAGAAACGTTGAGCAGATTGCGGGTGCTGGCTTTGGGGAGTGGTTTCTTGCTGGCATGGGAGCTGGGTGTTGATTCAGTGCTGGCAAAAGCCTTCCTCTGCACCCACAGAAGTTCAATCCTCTATCACCTCTCAATGAGTACATAATGATGGCAGAAGGCTTTTTTTGCTAGCTGTTGACAAGGAAGCCTGTGAGGCTTTTTGAGGATCTGAGGAAAAAAACCACCACCTGATAACGCCTTCTGTTTCTCTAAGGTGATCCTCAGCTTCACATAATCTTGTTTGGGGAGTAAATGAGATACCACGGTGAGCTGGCAGGGAGTTGTGCAGAGCTCCTGTGAGTGGGAGCAGGGAGAGGATGGGTGGGCAGGATGTCAGATGGGAGGTACCACGCACAGCCCGTGTCCGAGTGACTCTACTTCCATCCTGTGCTGCTGAAAGAAGGAAGCTGCCAGTATGGATTTCACGTTTTCAGAATTTATGACTTGCATTTTAAACTTAAGGAGGCAACAAAGAAATAAAGAACAACCATCCTCTGTGATCAAGCACGGCAGCTCTCTCCAACAGCAGTCCCCTTGTGCTGCCTCAGAGGCTACCTGGGGGACTAGCACCTGGGGGACTAGCTTACATTTACATTATAGCATATAAAAAGGGACTGCAGGGTTGCATTTGTTACACGCACACATACCACTCCAGGAGCTGTGCTTCTGTGTCCACTGCTGTTGGGACCCAGGGAAACTTCTTTCTGCAGTGCATGGTTATACTCAATAACCAGAAAGACAGACTTTGCAGGGGCAGAGCCGGACCCAAGAGAAAGATCAGGTGGCAAAATGCGGCCTCAAGGAACAAATTAGCCAACAGAAGATGAGATTAGTTTTAGTTTCTTCTACTAAAGTGTAACTTTTTCACCAGATGTCTTCGGATGACGTAAGAGAGATTAACTGTATCTCAGGTGCAAAATTTCAGTGTAATTTTCTGACAAAAAAAATTAATCATCGGATTTTTATAATTAAAAATTGAGGCTTAAAGGGAAAACTCAGTGATCTGTCAAATTCAGCAGTGTGGGACACAGCCTTTCTGTATATCTTTTGCTTCGGTTGGGTTTGTGGGCTGAGGGTTAGGTGTCCCTCGGTTTCAGTTCGAGGTTTTGACCCACAAAACCACGTGGGAGCTGGATTTTCCTCGTGTTGCCATGTGAAACCAGAAATCAGCTCCAGTCTGAGTGCAAGAGGGCCCAGTTTTGCTGAGCAGCCGGGAGAACAGTCGCAAAATTTTCCACACACCTGGACTGGGCTTTGAGTCTGTAACAAAGCTGACAGCCGGCCAAGTTTCTCCTGGCTTTGTTACCGGGCTTTTTGCACAGATCTATTATTCACGGCAGTAATTTTTTTTTTTTTTTTCTCTTCTAAAACTGAACCATTGGGGGAAGAAGGTTTGGGGGAGGGGAGGAGGGAATGTAAAAGAAACAAGGGCGCGTGTTTCCCTGCGGCAGGGAGATGCAAGGCTGCAGCAAGTGGTACCGCTGCACGCACCAGCAGCTACAAACAGGCCGATAGCTTCAAATGTAGGACAGTTCGGGGGAAGATAAAAAACAAAACAAAACCAAAAAAAAAAAAAAGAAAAAAAAGATAGAAGACAGCATGAGCGCTGTTTGTCTTGGCTGGTTAGCACATAATCCCCACCTGCATTTGATTCTGCTCAGTCTCCGGACTCCTCCCTCACTTCGGAGCCATGGCAATACAGGAAGGCAGGAGGGGAAGGGAGACAGAACACTTTGTACTAGCAGCCAGACCACTGTTTAACTTCTTCAGCCAAAAAACAAATATGAATATGGAAAGATTTTATGGCGAGATACATCAACAGACTGAAGCGGTTCTGAAAATCCTTCCACAGTTGCTCATTCAAGGTTTTCAACCTGCGGACTTTTCTCCTGATTAATCCCGGTGTTTGTTTTATAGTAGTAGTACTAAGTGTTTATCGAGTGATGTGAACCATCAGGTCTGCCATTCAGAGCTCTATCTGCTGGGATTATTTTCTTCACGATTTGCACTCATATCCAACCCCTCGTTGCTTTTTCAGTTTCGCTATGGTCTGAAAATGAAACCCAGAAGACAATCTCTGTGTCTACCGGCAGCGAAGCCTGGGTGCCGTGCACTAGAAACACAGGAGCCTTGAGCTTTTGAAAATGCACATGGCAAGCAAAAATTCTATCGGAAACTGTACTTTCGTATGCACAGTAAAAATGAAACCACTCCTTTATTTACTTTAAAAGATTCTTTTATGTCAGCCTGCTTTTGCAGATTTTCTCCCTCTAAATGTAGAGAAAATTTTAGCAGCACAACTGCTGTGCATAGGCTGTAGGGCCGCACAGCAGGGCAAAAGATTAAATTCATTTTTTTGCAATAAGAAGTTTTGCAAGCCTAAATTGAATTAATTTCCTACCTAAAATGAAGATATGCAACTAAAGAACTGCACATTCCACACAGAGCAGAAGCTGAAGCGAAGTATGCTGAATCTGGAAATATCCTCCCAAATGACGCTGTGCAGAGCAGACAGAACAACAGGCATCCCTCATGCCATAAGAGATCTCAGAACTAAAAGTTCATTTTTTTTAAATGGAGATGCCTCACATAAAAAGACATCTGGGACATTAGAGGTAAAACTTCCAGGGCACCTGATGGTGCCGTGACAAGCACTTCTGAACCAGAAAGTCTCAGAAACCAAGGACAGCTAGATAACTATCTAAGTTTCATATATACATATATATATGAGAACTTGCTAAGCCACTATCCATCATATTTGAGAAGTCGTGGCAGTCCAGTGAAGTTCCCAGTAACAGGCAAAGGTGAAACAAAACACCCATTTTTAAAAAGGGGGAAAAAGGAAAATCTGGGGACCTACAGGCCTGTCAGTCTCACCTCTGTGCCCGGCACAATCATGGAGCAGATCCTCCTGGAAACTATGCTAAAGGACATGGAAAATAAGGAGGCGATCAGTGACAGTCAACATGGCTTCATTAAGGGCGAATTGTGCCTGACAAATTTGGTGGCCTTCTATGATGGGGTTACAGCATTGATGGATAAGGGAAGGGAGACTGATGGGAGACTACCTGGACTTGTGCAAAGCATTTGACACTGTCCCACACAACATCCTTGTCTCTAAATTGGAGACACGTGGATTTGATGGGTGGACCACTCGGTGGGTAAGGAATTGGCCGGATGGTCACACTCAAAAGGTTGTGGTGAATGGCTCCGTGTCCAAGTAGAAACCAGTGACAAGTGGCGTTCTTCACGGGTCAGTACTGGGACTGGTGCTGTTTAACATCTTTGTCAGCGACATGGACAGTGGGAATGAGCGCACCCTCAGCAAGTTTGCCAACGACGTCAAGCTGCATGGTGTGGTTGACACGCTGGAGGGAAGGGATACCATCCAGAGGCACCTGGACAGGCTTGAAAGGTGGGCCCATGCAAACCTCATGAAGTTCAACAAGGCCAAGGGCAAGTGTCTGCACGTGGGCTGGGGCACAACCAAGCACAAATACAGGCTGGGAGGAGAATGGATTGAGAGCAGCCCCGAGGAGAAGGACTTGGGGGTGCTGGTGGGTGAAAAGCTCAGCATGAGCCAGCAATGTGCTCTCACAGCCACAGAAAGCCAACTGCATCCCAGGCTGCATCAAAAGAAGTGTGGCCAGCAGGTCGAGGGAGGGGATTTTGCGTCCAGTTTTGAGGGCCCCAACATAGGAAGGTCATGGACCTGTTAGAGCAAGTTGAGAAGAGGGCCACAAAGATGAGAGGAGGGCTGGAGCACCACTCCTATGAAGACAGGCTGAGAGAGTTGGAGTCCTGCATATTACATATAGATTTTTTTTCATTCATTTATTTGGAATTGAGGGAGGGGATGGCACTCTTTAGTGGAAGCTGCAATGTTAAATTATAAATATTTGAAAAAGGGGAAAACACAAAATTAAGATAAGTGTTAAATGAAAAAATAAAGCATCTGGAAAGAAAGGAAGAAGGATAAAGACCAATTCAACATGCCTTCCTCCTTCCCATCTCCTCCCTCTCACAGGCACAGGGAAGCGTGCAAATGGAGGGATTAAAAACCACAAACAAACAATCCTGATCTCTGAGTCACTCCTGAGCCTCACATAGAAGAATGCTGTCGAATATCGCTATACATACTGTATTGTTGTCCATAATGTAACAACACTGATATGGTGACTTTCCACCTAAATACCACGGTGGGACTTTTTTCCATGTCATTCCGTCCTCTCTAGCAAATGATCTTTCTGTAGGTATCAACATAGATGCGTATTTTCAAGCTAGTTATACTGACGCTTTTTATAGCGTTTTTTTTTATAGTCGCTGAGCAGAAATGGGTAGCTAGGTTGTAGTCCGTGCAATTTATTTTAGATATCTATTTTAGGATGAGATGCATCATGCTCTAGATATGCTTTTTTCCCCCCTCTGACCATACAGTCTAGACTTACAGATCAGAGGTCAACACTTAGAGTAAAATATCCAAAGTCAAGATGAATCACCCTCCCTCTGGGTTGAAAACTTTGTCCTGCTGCAGTGACTAAGGTTCTGCATTGACTGATGAAACCAGAATCTCACTTATCATTGCTCTGTCTCTGGTTCAGCTGCACTGCCATACTATGCCATAACACAGCCAACAAGCCAAGAGTCAACACCCTTTTCAGGCTGTGGACGTAGCCTTTTCCGGTTTAGAAACTAAGCATGTTGTCCAAAGCTTAGTGGGAACAGGGATAAGCTTCTAGCAATAATAACTTGCCTTGGCTAAGGCAGTGGCTCCTACAGACCCGCGGCTCACAGAGAGGCAGGAACAGGGAGTCAATGCCTAAGTTCCCAACATCAATAACCCAAACCTTTACACCTCACCTGGAACTGCACAGCCAGGAAGGTTGCAGTGCTCATCCTCTTCCTTCCCCATTACAGGAACATTCACCAACACAACTTTCTAAGATCTACAAGAATCTGGCTTTTGGTAGTTCTTAGCTGGAGCACCTTAAACCCAACAGTGAAAGAAACAAAGATGGACTTTCAAAGCAGAGCCATTTTTGTGAAAGCCTTCCAAAAACCTATGAAGACATATTCATCCTTCTCAAATCAAACATACCTTTTCTTATTCTTCCCAGCTTTCATTATCAAAGCTTAAGTGGATAGGGTTGAGCATAAGAAATTTTTGAAGACTGATGTCTAAGGGAAAAACAACCTAAAGAGAGTCAGAAGATGAAAAATGGTTTTCTAATGAAAAGGTTTGACGCACTATTCAGGAAAGAGAAGCTATGGGATCACAATAGTAGACCACTTTCAAACAAAATCTCATTGCCTTTCACTCTGTTAATTATGCTTCAAATTGCCCTAGATGGTGCCAGAAGCAGTCTTAGAAGTAGAATAAATGATGATAATAACACCAGTTTGGTTTTGTGGAGCCTCCATAGCTGGGTGGCACCTAAATAAAAGCATCTAAAGCGCCAGAAGCCAATTTGCGGTTTGGTTTTGGATTCATTTACAATTTGGTTTGGCTTTCAAACAGATCTAAGTATGATTGGGGTAGGGTTTGAGAACACAGAGCCCTCTTATTTCTGTGGGGTGGGCAAGGTTTATATTTCACCATCACTGATTCGTGGTTAGTCTCTTCTTTTGGCTATTAAATTTAATCAAGATTATAGAACGGTTGGTTGCTCAGAGCACTGCTAGAGTTAATGATGCTCTGCATATGTATACATCTAGGCTTGTGCAGATGTGACTGCAGAATCAGGCCCAAACTTTGGGTAGCCTTTAAGTACATACAGAACAGAACACGGTGACATTTACTAAAATACAAGACTGGTAGCTTAAGTAAGAGCTAACTGCCTTAACAAGGTGACCCAGGACAAGTCATCCAAAATACCATTTTAAGTCTCCCACAACATATTAGATTTAGTGCACAGCTTTCTATCAAGAATTTACAGGTAATGAAATCAGGGGAAAGTACTGACAGCTATATGAGCATTTAAGCTGTATGCATTTATAAGAGGCTTAAACAAGGAAAATTAAAACTAGAATGGCATAAGAGGCAGAGTTTAGTGTTTTTGACAATGTTTAAAATATTAATAATACCTTTATGATTTATGAAATCCCTTAAAATGAGCGGAGTATGAAAAGTGACATGATAACAACATGCCTGGTTCTAGGGTTTCTTTAAGCTTGAAGCCATACGTGTAGGGGCACATACCAACTTTCTAAAAACCTAACTAGGTCAGGTTACACAATTCTCAGAAGGGAAGAGGAGGTGGTTATTGTTTATTGTATTTAGATCTGCTTTGCTTGTCTTCGTGCTGCACCTTCCATTTTGCCACTTAAGCTGAGAAAATGGGGACACTAAGAGGTCTGTCCAGCCCAAGCACAGGGGTAAAAGCTTGGCAAGATCCTGAACCTTGATACTTTTTCTTTCATTTTAAAATACATGTGTAGCTGTATGTGAGAGCGCATCATTTATATGTTTGAACACAGCCACACACACAACTCACTGAATATTCACGGTCTTAAGTTTCCCAGACACCCTTATTTCTAACTATCGTAAGGACGATCACAGCATTTTAAAAGAAACCATGTTTCAAAGAACGATCACAGAGATTATTAAGGGAAAGAGAAGGCATCCTGTCACAGGAAAATCGGAGAAGTTGACTTCTTGAGCCTCATAAAGCAAAGGCAGAGAAAAGGTATCATGGCCATATATAACTATGTCCACAGAGCATAAGATTGTATTGCAATAAACTGGTCATGAATAAGCGTAGTTAAAGGTAGAAAAAGGTTTTTAGCTGTCTGAAGAGCGAAATTCTACAAGCTGCTTCCACATGAGGCTCGTGGTGACAGGTTGCCTAAATGGCTTTCAGATGAGTTTTGAGGGGATTAGGGAAGGGACAGATTAATTTATAAAGAAAAATTCCCAGAAAATGTTTCTGATGCATATCTTTAGCTATCCAGTGTATTGGTACATACAAGGGAGTTTGAAAGGGGATTCTTTCTCTTTTTGTAGTGTATTTATACCAAATTAAGTTCAGGTTTTCATATCTTGTGGTGGCCAGCAAGAATTATTCACCCTCCTGCCCTTGTTCCTGATATTTTCCTCCCTCCGTTGAATGACTGGAGACTGGCAGTAAGAGATGCAGACATACTCATGCTTCATACCATTACAGTCCCTTCAGCGTCTAGTTGGCACGTTCCCACCGGCACCCACGAAACAGCCCAGATTTTTCCTTCAGATCATACTGGCAGGTACGCTATTAGGTTTCCCTCTTTCCTCAGAAGCAAAGGTTATTAATCAGCTTTTTTGTCACCTGGGAGTTGTACTTCACACACAATCTCATTTTGCAATGCCCTTGATCTCTCCTGTTACAGTCCTATGGCACATCATTGCATGGCTTTTGACCTTCCACATCAAATCTGTATTTTTAGAAGCTGATAAGAAGTATGTTGTGTGCTGTGATTACAGGAACAGAAGGTCTGCGCACTCCTGACCTGGGCATCTCTCTCATGGTTGCAACTGTGGGAGGTTAGCCTCAAAGGCAGAAGGTGGTTCTTTCCAGCTCGATGTTCCTGAATACCATTACAAATTATTATAAAAGACCTGCGTATCCATGAACACAGGCATTGCAAAAAAGTCAACAGACAAGGCTTTTTGGCTTGGGTGGCATTCAATAATTGCATTAGAGAAAACAGCTGGAAACAGGTTTAGCACGGGTTCACCTGAATTAAGTAGGACACCCAATTCCTTCCTCACTTTGGCCCCTTTGAGGACATTTTTCATCCCAGACATTTCAGGGCCTCAGCTTTGAAAGGCACATAATGGGAGGTAAAACAGACAGCTATCTGGCAGGCAAGAAACACAGGTGGAACAGTGATAGGAAGTAGAAAGGGGAAGAGAAGTCTGGCTTGGGAAGAGAAGACAATGAGGTTGGAATTGCAGCACCCCAATGAATGGAAAGGCCAGGAGGACCCTGACATTTTGTGATGTGCCTCTACTACAAAAATACACCTTCTGGACCTTCAAAGAACCAGGGAAGCCGCAGCTAGTTTATATTCAAAGATATGCATTGAAACAGGCACGTTTCATTTTAGCGGTAGGAGAAAGCAACAGTGAGATTTTCCTACCAAGACATGAAAAATCACCCAAAGCGAAGATCAGAGCTCAGGACCTTTTTCTCTCCGTCCCATATTTATTCCTCTAGAGGACACTGTTGTATAAGAGCAGATGCACAGCAAATGCTAAAAAACACCTTTTTTTTTTTTTTTCTTTTTAGAGACAAGACCCATGAATGTCTGGTATTCCAGGAAAGTATCACTCCTGAATGATTTCTGCAGCACGCATATATGTTTCATGGGCATGAGAACTTGCTGAAGCTCTAGGTAGGTAATACGAAGGTTTACCTCTCTGTAACAGCACGCTGCCATTGCCATGACTAAACCATCCATGGAGCCGCCATATATACAATGGTGCCTTCTCCTTCAAAGCACCACCTCACTATCCTGGTCTTTAGTTGAGGAGAACTGCGTTGGGTGCAGTTGTCAGTCCTTCCCTTGTGCTCCCCTTTCTGACTTGAAAAACAGCACAACGACCACACAATTGCACCACAGAAAGACGTGTTTAGAATTTGTTAATGGGGAAAGAGAAAGGAAAGAAAAAGCCTGTAGCTTCCTCAGGTATTAGGGTGGAAATGGGGTAGATGCTAACTTGGGTAGAGCTCTTTAATGACTGAATAAACAGGAGTAAAGAGGCAGTTCCAAAGTTTATCAAATGACCGTATTCATTTGCTCTAAATATCATATTTAGTGATTTGTGCTGATTCTTCAGTTTGTGGGATTAGTTACAGTTCATTGTAAGTTCTAACTGTATTTCCATGTATTGTGTTAAGACCTGATTCAAGAGTAGTTTTATTTGATAAAAACCAGATGTTCTTAAAAGAGACTCTCTCCTTCACAGTACAAAACATTATTCTTAGCAATTGTATGTACCTTACAAAATTAATAAGCACAGCATCTCCCTGCGTGACATATGACATTATTATATTTTTCCCTGTTGAGGGACTTTTAAGCCGTTGAGGTCACGACCTCTGTGCCTTATGAGAAATGGAGAAGCACATGGTTCTAATTTTATCTTCAACCCTGCCCTCCTGCTGACATGTATGTTTACAATACGGTTCATCTGTTGACCCTTCACTCACATTTAAAATATTAGCTAACATTTTTTGGTCCCAATCACAACAGTGCATGGCGATCAGCTTTTAAGACCAGTTGTTTTCTTTATTGCTTTTTGACATGCACATCTCATCCGCGAGCCCTTGACTGTTTTTCTAATTTGAAAACAGCACCAGCCACAAAACCAACTCCAGTTTGTCTGGACGCTTCTGCTCTCGTTATGACGCAGGGCACTTCAGATCTTTAAATACACAATATCGCCCCACTGGCAGAGGAGACGGGAAGTGTCCTGCGGTGGTTAGAGACATCCCCGAGGAGCCGCCTGGCTCAGACCCCGCTCTTGGCCGCCCTTCAGTCCCGAGCCGAGGCGCGTCGGGGTGAGCTCGGCCTGACACGTGTCCTGGGGACACGGTCTGTCCCCCAAGTCCCCTCATACAAGGCTCCCTGGAGAAAGTGTCTGGATCCCACTGTGGGCAAGCCAGGAAGAAAATCCTTCCAGAGAAACCAGCCCTTTTCCTGGTCCGTGTCGGGTGCTGAAAGAACACACGCTCACTTTTCAGCGTGAAGCGAAAGAAAGTGCAACCAGATAAGGCTGACTTTTGGAAGGGCGGGCCCTAAAAAATGAGAGCTGTTTATTCTCCACTCTGTTCTCCCTTACATCCGAAGGAAGGTGAACAAAAAAGGAAAGAAGGAGGGGAGGGGGGGAAGGGAGGGAGGGAGAGAAATAATGTAATTTTATTTTCTTTTTAGTAAGGGGAAAATTTTGACAGGAAAAATAACAAGTACTTTTCTTTTAAATTAAAACAACATAGAAAATCTAGTAAGATACCTTTAGCACTTGAATCTCTTAAAGATTATTTTTCTTATTTTAAATTATATTTTTAAATTTTAAACATGTACATCAACAATGTGTAATGTGCTCTTGTAACATGACTGTGAAAAGAACACAGAGCACTTTCACTTACATAAAGCAAAGTGATTTACTTTGTTATTTTCACCATACTCCATTAAATGATACCACATTAAACGAGCTCATATAAATGTACGCCTTAGCTTAAACTCCATAATAGGGCATCACATTCATCACTTGCTCAGTTCAAAATATTTTTGTAATTCTGAAGCTCAACACTCTCAGCTTCCCTATAATCCGCTGCCCCAGTAGGTATTTTCTATGTGTTTATTGATGTATTTGGCTTCCCATAAAAATTCCATAAATAATTTCCAGGCCTGAAATGTACCAATCTTATTACACTGCTAAAGAGACCTTCAGAAGCGTTTACGCCTTATTTTTAGGGAGTGAGAGCAGGGTCTCTTTTCAGTGGTTGTTATGGGAGGACATTTCAATGAAAACTGGTCAGATTCAGGATTACCCTGTTTCTTGGAGGAAGGAATATGGATATCGCAGCTGTAAGTCAGGCTCTGAAAACACCTGGTTCCTGCAGGTTTCAACCATCTCTCATGTATGTCCTCAAAAACCTTGAGAAAGGCTGAATAACAAAGTAGGGGAAGGACAGAGAGAAAAAAGTTTCAGACAGCTGTAGCCATTGCTTTGTACCGTGGAAAGAACAAGCAGAGGAAAAACTGAAAGAAGACACTATCTTCACCCTGATGAGCACAGAAGTACACCTAGACACAACAGAGACATTGTTGTGTACAGCTATAATCTCAAGAAAACTGCAGAGACATTTCCTATTCTATATATTTGGGTAGTCCAATGCACCCCCAGGTTGTAAGTTGGCTATATATACACATACAAATATCAACACGTATATTTGTTTAATAGCATCCAAAGCTATCTTGTAAGTCCATAAATTCAATCCATAAATAAATCTCTTTAAGTGTAGAAGTCATTGCTGTCTACAGTGAATCAATATTAGCTGGAGAACCGGACCCTAAAATTGTCTTACTTCGTCACTCCTATAATTCCTTTAATCTTTTTTTTTCCTCTTTCTTGGTGGCTCTAATTGCCAGAATGGCAGATATCGTCCAAGAGACTTGGCAACCCTGTGTCTCAGGAGCTGGTGCCAATGGCAGTTGGGGGAGCAGCACTGGTGTTCAGCATATTTGGCTGGTTTCCTTTCAGTAATGAAGACATCATACTGCTTCTGCCCTCCCAACCCTACAACCTCTGATGCTGGATGCGGAGTCTCTGGGCATGAAACATGGAGCCTCTCACTGCTGCATAAAATCAATCAAAGCCAATGCCACCAGGGAGGCTGTTACTTGCCATGTTGGCAATTCACTAATCGCTTCCATTATCACTCCGGCGAGGAGGACAGATGGACGCAGCACTCCTGAGTCAGCTGCAAACTGTGATCAGTTTCCCCATACAACTATTTCCAAAAACTTCTAACATAACCCATCTTTTCTTGTTTGCTTCTTTGGCTTATGCAGAATTCAAAACTGCATCATTAGCACGCTGGATCTGTGCCAGTTAGACAGGCATGACAAAGCCACATTTTTCCCTTCAATAGTTGGGTGCAACTCAGCTTTTGAAGAGAAAAAAACGATCCATAAATTCACCGGCTCAAAATTATACTGTAATTTATTAATGTGTCACTGTAGGAGCTTGGATTTCCTGCCTTCATTTCCACCAATACATAGCAATGCAAGTAGAGTACTTGAAGCTTTCTTAATGCCTGTTTGCTCTCAATTCCTATAATCTCATGACAACGAAAAGCAGATAGATTTGTTGCGTAATACTATCAATAATGGTCAAATAACTAAAATATGGCCATAAAAGTATTCTTTGCAAGGGTCGGTAGCAGCAAGGCATAGCGATCATACAGCACTTCGCCTCAAAGCCTTTCATATTCTACCTTTTCTATGATTTCTGAGCTCACCATGGAACTACTCAGATTTTATCAATAAGGAAAAAGACACAGACATTTTTCCAATGTGACAACTTTTCCAACATGATGATGAATGACTTAGTACCGGAAAGAAAATCAAGTATGTCTCCGCTCTCAGTCCTTGGCTCCTTGCTTTCCCCTCTGTCCCTCCATTCCCATAGCCATAACTTAATGGACATCTTACTCTTCATGCAACAGTTTACAATGCTGAAGCTACTTCCTGGAGTAGTTCACAGGAACATACAGCTTTAAGCTGTGGAAAATAGGTAGGAAAACTACACCAACAGCTATTTCCTCTAAGGTCTGCCTTTACGCCAGCAAAGGTCTTTGCTCTAGTTCTGATACAAATCTGTATTTTTGGTACATGGAAGAACAAGTTCTTAACCTTCTCATAACAACAAGAGCATGAAAGTCATCACACGGGATCCTGCAAGATGATAAAGGGATTTCACGGATGGCTAAGATACAGAAGGAGAGGCTGATGTACATGAATATGAACACTTCTTTTCCATGACCAAGGCTACCACTATCAGCACAGTTTGCAAAATGTCAGAGAGTTGTCTACGTAAGCTGAGTAAAAACATTACACAACAGAAATTCCAATATAAAACAAACTATTTCTTATACGTAAAAACTTGCCTCTTTTGAAATAAATACTGTTAAGAAAAATCCCAATTTTTGCTTTAAAAGAACCTACTTATTTACATCCACCAACTCTTTAGAAGATGGAGTCTTTCTAGCTTTGTCGTCATATGAACCAACTTCCAGAAAAAAAGAACCTCACACAGAACATCTCTCCACTCAGACCTTTGCTTCCCTGATGCTGAAGAGCACCACTAAGCATCACGTATCACTGCTGATCCATGAATTCATTTCTGTTCCTTTGTAACACGTACATTTATGTGATTAGTAAAACACACGAGAAGCCACATTTTGCTAACTTTTTATGTCAGCCCCATGGTTTCAGGGCTTCTGTGGACCAAGTTTACTGGGAAGACACTGTAAATGGTTGTGCTGTAGCAACCAAAGGGATCTGGAAGAACGTGCTTTGTGGTCACCTTGGCTAAGGCCCAGTGTATGAAGAAATGAAAAGTCAGGTGGAGCTCTTTCATCTTACATCTTTATACTGGTTGCTTTTCCTTGTTATCTGCCTCCGATTTACAAATGAACACTAACTTACAGTCACTCACACAGATTTCCTTGCGTATAATATATCCCCAATTACATCTGATTTGAATTCAACGCTGCATGCTTCAAGCCTGAGGCCTGATCTGTTAAACCAGTCCTTTTTGATTTCAGGTTGGTAAACCCTAACCAGACCTGCAGGGGCTTCTTTGAATAAGCCCTGGAAACAGAGTACTTCCAAAGGGAAACGCGGGTTCCCTGGGTGCTGCAGGGAGTTCTGCCAGCCGGGAGGGGAGATGGGCTGGGGCAGGGACCCTGGGCTGGGGCAGGGACCCCAGCATGTACCAAAGTAGGACCTGCAATGCCGGCAGCTACACTGCAACAGGCTCCGACTGGGAAGAGTGCGCTTGTCCCCTGTACTCATAAGGGGATTACTGAATAATTCAGTATCGGTTACTGCAGCAAGGCACCCAAGATCTTAGCGGGGATCAACGTAACTCCTCGTTAAGCCAATATATAAGGGGTTAAGACTCATCCTTCTGGTTTTCATGCGCTCTCGACAGCTTCTCATTGCTGCAAACCTCCTCTCTGCTCCCACTGCCAGTCAAGAAGAGATTCTACAAGACTCCCAAAAGCTGCTGACCTACTTAATTGCTTCTTGGCCATGGCTGAAAAGCCAGGGGTAATTAGCTGAGGTCAGTACAAGTACCAGAGGGTTCAGCCACATTGCTACAACACACGCAAGAGCACTCAAATGTATTTGGCTCTCCAAATCAATCAAACTTGATTATTTCTGATTCCTCTGACACATGTGGCATCGTCAGCGTCACTTCAGCTCTCCTGATCTGCTGCAGCTCACTGTTCCTCCTCTCCACACCTGGTTTCCAATTGATCTTTTGTCTGAGGTGGAACTCTCTTTACTTTTTTGTAAAAAAAACTAGTGGGAAGAGGGCTGGGCCTTGAGGTACTACTATAATTCAAATATTATGTTTACTGTTAATAATAAGAGCAACAAGAATAGACATATATGTCACACTGATATTAGAAGCGCTGTGTTGACAGCTTCACTTCTGCAGAGGTAAACACTGATGTTTAAAGCCATAAAAAGCAAGGGAACATTAAGTGTATGCTGACTTAAAAGGAGCTTGCTTGAACTGTTACAGCATTGTGGAAGACATAACAAGAAATGCTTCAGATACTATATACACACAGATTTATGCACAGCATATACTTTATCCATTTTTGCGTGATGGATTTTCACACAAACCCTTTGCTGAAATTCAGAAAACCATCAAGTTTTCCATTTACTCAGATAAAACAGTTACAAAACATTAATTCTACTAAGGGTGATTTAAGCAGAGAAAGAAACTCAACAAAGTGAAAAAGCACTTTCAGATTCTAACTGTAGCAGATGTTGTTTTGGTCATTTCTAGCTGGCTGTGAAGTTAGAGTCCCAGAACTGTGGTTTCGTATGTGGTTCAAATGTTGGCTGCATTTATGCTGGGGGAAAGAAAAAAAAAAAAGATGCTTGCATGCAGGACCTGACATGCATTGTTTTAAAAAAAAACAAAACAAAACCCCAAACTGTGGCTGTCTTCAATTATTTTCCATTACAGCATTGTCTGCATATAATTGCTCCATGTTTTCCATTAAGGAGTGCCAAATAAATGAGTATGTTAGAGTATAGGATGTACAAATTCCACTGGTAATGCTGCTCCGTATCAGTAAATAACATGAAACACAATCTCTCTCGACCTGTATGACGTTTTCATACAATTAATCTGCGTTTTTCAAGTGTCCAACATTATTTACCATATCTTCTATCAACAGCTGAGACTGGGGACTCAGAGAAAATCCAGGCAATGGGAAGTTAGACAGTGATTTCAAAGAGGTCTTAACTGGGGCTAAATGGTCAAATGCCTTGTAAATTGGGCTGTTGCCAGAATGTGCAGACAGGGTTTTGGGTTTGTCTCCTGTTTTGTTTTTAAAATCTGAGAGAACTACAATCACATAAGTCTCTTCTGTGCAGAAAAGTAAGGGCTTTCCACAGGTTTCCACAGATTTGAAGATCAGGCCCCACATGTCATTTTGGTTGCTCCTCAAAATCAACATTTTTATCATTGGTCTCTCTGTAAATGGTTTTGTCTGCTTCTATATACTGGCTACTTGGATCAGAATCATTAGGCTGGGGACAACAGGAGCCCCAAGGAGCTGGTGCCTAGGGATCCCGAGCAGCCCCCTGTCCAAGACGGGCTCGGGCATCCCTTCCCAAAAGCAGAAGGCATGCGGTAGCAAAGCACGCCAGGAAGCATATCGTGCCAAACACGATGCAGGGTAATTTCTGTTATGGAAGAATCCAGGAGACATTGTCATTTGCCAGCTGTTAACATCCTCCAGCACAGAGCTGAGCCTGGACTCAGCTCTGCTACAGTGAAGTTTGGCTTTTTAATACCAATACTTATGAACACCTACAAGCAGAAAATATAGTACACAGCCCAGAATAATTACACAGCAGAAGTTAATATACCTGACCTCTAAAAATACACGCACAACTACTTCTGCCAAAGGGATCTCAGTAAGCAAATTGGCTAGCTTTGGCAGTTCATAAATAAGTTGTAATTACACACTGGAAAACAGCATAACTACAGCTTAACTGCAACATAGCAATACGCTTCCCTTATTACTCCGACCAAACTGTCGAGATATATACATCCAGACACAATAAATCCATGATCTTTGCATTATAAAGATTGTACTACTGCATCCCTTCCTTTTTCTCATCTGTGCACTATCCCCCGCAGCAGTGTTAGTTGTAAACTCCGACTGCACACACTTGGGTATAGCCAGCTGTGCTGGGAGATGGGAAATTTGAGCATATGCACACTTTAAAATGAAACTCAAATAACAGCAGAGGGAAAAAAAAAAAGTTTCTCATGTAAAAGAAGAAACAGTCACACTATTTTACACTAATGAGGGAATGATGCCCAAATGCAGACTGATACTTTGTCAAAGAAACATCTGCAGAAGAAGTTTTGAGAAGGTGAAGAAGTTATGATTTGCTATGGAAAAATACTCAACTGCTATCTGAGCTATTCTTAATTGAACTTGACAGAAGACGTGTGCACTGACACTACTAGGACACTGAGAAACTGAAGCTGGATCAGCTTCCTAATGGAGCAAGAGAGAAATATATCATCTGCTAAAGAGGCTGAATTTTCACTGGAATGGCTGTGTTTTTTTAAAACCTGATGTGATACGGAACAGCAGCAATTACAGCACACACTGAACAGAAGACATTTTAAGTACAGCTGCTAATTCTTACGTATTTTGAGGGGAAAAGAAAATAATACAAAATATACGCAGAGTTTTTAACCTAGTGGGATGATGGTAGCTGAATATTTGGTTAAAAAAAGTAATTGGTTATGTGTTCAGCCTACTACCAAAAAACAAGTGCTTACTCTGAAAGCAAAAAGCCATCGTGCTAACAGAGCAGACTTTTTCTCTTACAATTACAACAGCTGTCTCTGTGCTAAGGGCTTTGAGCTTCTTCAGGCAGGATAGCTGTCTTCCGTGTCTTTAAGTAACTCCTAATACAATGGGGTCCTGATGCTGACTGGATCCTACTGCAAGAGCAACTACCCCTCCTGCCCTCAAAAAAAAGGAAAAAAAGGAAAAAGGCTATATATCCGAATCTATTCAATTACAAGGATCTGCTTCAAAAACACATTCCAACTGCAAAATGGAACCAAGTCCCATTCTCATGCCCATTTCACATACAGCTTGCATCTAGTTAGCCGCTAAAAACACATTCCTTAAATATTTTCCTTTCCAGAAAGGAGACACCTCCAGTATCAACTTTCGTTAGCCCATACCATGGTGAAGTAGCCTTTCCCAGAGATTTTAATACTATCTCAAGCACCTTATTCTTTAAGCAATCTCATGGACTACAGAGGAAAACTGCTCGCGCTGCTCAGCACCTTGGGATGCACGCAAGGATACAGTTTTAGACAGCCAACTTTGAAACAGGCCAGCCGGCCATATTTTTATTTTTTTTTTTGTGATGGGAATCATTAGATTCTCTCCTTGCATGCATAAAACCAGAACGTTTCCTATGGAACACAACAGCAAAGGTTGGTACATGGGCTCAGTTGGGTGGGAACCAGAAGACCCCTTGCAGCTCTTTTGGAATATGCCGCTGTCTGCCAAGTGCTTTGTAGCACCGAGTCTTTGCTGG
Source organism: Chroicocephalus ridibundus (assembly GCF_963924245.1). NCBI lineage: Eukaryota > Metazoa > Chordata > Aves > Charadriiformes > Laridae > Chroicocephalus > Chroicocephalus ridibundus. Next base: position 17,733,028 of record NC_086287.1, read on the forward strand.
CAGGTGCTAACACTTGCACAATCGTGCCGTCATTTCTTCTGAGAAAGATGTAAGGGTAAAATCCTGGTCTAACTGAAGTTAAGGGAATATTTTCATTGACGTAACTGACTTACATTTGGATCTCCCAATCTGTGCTTTGCTGCTTTTCACAAAAGGGGAGTAACAGAAATCACAGGTGTGGAAGCCACACGATTTTCAGAGGAGTGTGACCAGCACATTTCGCAAAACAGCATGCAGAAACGAGTCCAACTGAAATCAGAAGCTGGTTCCACATGTGGCATTCCCTGCCATGTCTGAGCTCAAACCTGAGCTTCAGAAGTGGGGACTGGAAAACAAGAAACAAGGAACTCTGTAGTCCTTAGTGACCTAAAGAAGAACAAGAATAAAAGCCCAGGTTTCTCACAGCAGGTGAGAAATGGGGCAAGTAAAATACATGCTTCCTTTTACACCTAAGCCTACCAGTGCCTTTCCACGTCTTTTCTACATGTAGGAATGGCATGTGTAACTGGGAAGCAATCATTTTCTACAGCGCGCCTTTTCAGCAGCTGTTAGGACATCTGGATAGAAATCCATCTGGTGCTTAGTGTAGCAAACACCACCATGAACTTTCAGAGATTCCCCTTCCTTTTGCACAGTTACATGAACATAAAACAGCAGCAGGGCTCTGAAGTAAGTCCTGCTTCCAGGACGGGAGGTGGGGAGCTGTGAACAGAAGGCATCTTTCAACATGGAGTTTTGGATACTAACATAAGAAGTCCTGATTCCTTACAGAGTCTCATGGACAAGCTTTTGACTAGGTACTCCCTCCACCCCAGGTCCTTCCCAAAGGGAGCAGCATCTCCAAAGAACTGTTGAGAGTCTGATTTCATCTTGTCCCATCCTTTCCTGGGTATTTTTCCATTAGGGTTTTGCACAGAGCCCGCAGGATTAGGGAAGAGCCAGATCTGAGTCTGTCAAGTTGTGGTTCTGTTTTCAATGGTTATATATATTGTGCTCTGTGTTGAATTAAGACTACAATAAAAGTCCTCTCACTTGTTACTGTATTTGTGTAATGTTCAAATTAGACAGGAACAGTTATTTGAGAGAAACTAATCCAATGCATATTCAAAACCACATCAGGTTTTAATATAGAAAGTATCTACTAACACACTGCATGGTTGAGTGGCGAAATTCAACCAGATCTGTATTACTCAATGTCAAAGTCCATCAAAACTGGCCCTTCTGACTATCATCTCCCCCACTGCCCAGGGTAACAACATGAGCTCATATAAATGCACGGTGTGAAAATCTTCCAGGCAGGATGACAGCTTAACATGATTTTGCCCTTCAAATGACCAGTGGGCTGCCTTCGCGTACGCCATGGAAGTTCTGGCACCTGGCAGGTGAAATGCTAGGAAGTGGCTGGGCTAAGGAAGAGTTACAGATGTGTGTTACTAGAAGCGGAAACATCTGAAATCTGAAAGGAGGATCCCAACTCAGGCTCCTGCGCAGTGTCATACGAATGGATACAGGACTGAGTTGCACAAGAGCCATGGTTAGAAGATACGTGGAGGAGTTTACAGGCTCCTTAAAATATTTTGACCCTTGATTTTCTGTATATGTGTAGCCTGGCCTACATAATTTGGGTGGGGCCTACAGTCCCAGGTATCCGGTTGCTACAAGGGATGCTGATAACACAGGATCCGTTAATCAGGTTTTGAGTTTGGCTATGTTAAACAACTTACTCTTTTTTAAGCCAAAAAAGATGTGCTACTTTTTTTTCAAGAGCAATGTGGATTGCCTGGTGTACTCACGCTGGATTTGCACCGTACACATGGAAGTCAGGAATGCGGTTTTGAAAAATTATCCTTCATATTTATATAATATCTATTACAACAGGTTCTGATGTTTAAATTGGTACTAAATCATCTTTTGTTAACGAGCTGTTCGCTGCTAGCAGTAAAGATGAGAAATACTAATCTCAACCGAAAGTTAAAGATGACATGGGAAAAGTCCATTAAGTTTAAAACTGGAACTGAACTGTAAAAATTAGGACCATATATGAACTGGAGCTTTGGTTCAACCATTCAGAAGATGGACGAAGACTGGGGGCTGTCTGCATTGGCAGTTATGAGTTGAGGACTTCTGGGGACTGGTACCGTTGCAAAGTTGGATCAGAACTTCAGTCCATCGCTGACAGATATATATTCAGTAAACTGAATAAACAGTAACATCTCCAACCTGAACAAGCCTTTTGGCACATCGACACCAGCACGGTTTTGTTTTTAGAAGGAGACAATTAAAACAAGTGCTGCCTAGGACTACATTCTGCCCTGAAGCTCCGACTGAATTAATTTCTCGTGTTACGTAGTTCATCAGGATCTTACCCATGGAACGGTTTGCCCAATTAACAGCTCAAAAGGAACAGATTGCGTTAAAATGTTGCTGGTCAGGGGAAAATTAACTCCAAAGTATTACACTCCTGAGCCCAAATCCTACACTTAGGTTACTGTGGATTTACGCCAGTGTAAATGAGAGAAGAATTTGGCCCCTGACCTTCTCCAAGCAGGTCATTATAGTTGAAATAGTAACCGATCTTAGAAAAACATTTTTGCTGCGAGGTATTTATTTCTGTATAAAGGTTTATGGAACATCATATTCTTTGCCCTTTAAGACTGATACTGACATATGTAAACACCACTGGGCTTGGTGTGCCATAGCTTAATCCAGCCTCTCTAAATCTGGCTAAAACAATGGAAATATCTTCTGAAACCATTGTGGGTTATATCCAATATAGTTAAAAACATCTGACTGCAACCGCAAATATGCTGGTATTTGGTTGTGCTATAAAAACATTTTTATGTCAAATACAACTGGGACTAATACAGTAAACTACAAGTACAGTTAACCCTTGGAATGAACCGCACTTAGATGCTTGAAGGTTAAGGTAGTCTGCACTGGTTGCATTTTCTTATGAAGAGCATAAAACGAATGCAGGGTATAAAAAGTAATTACTCGTACTAACAGAGTAATTGATATTTAAATAGCACCTTACACACTATACTATAAACGCACCAGCAATGTTATAAAGTCCTGTAGGTACTACCTATGGGCCCGATCACGTCCTGCATGCTTGAGGAAAATCCCCGGGAGTGCCCAAATGCTGCTTCCGTTCAGTGAATAGACTTGTGCCCCCTTTCCCCTCCACACCTACGCCTCCTCACATGCATACACGCAGGAGGACAGTTTCAACTCTCACCGAAACGTGGTGTTCCCAGAGAGCTAATTGATGCTTAGGAAAGCACAAATGAGGAGAGAAAGGGAAAGCAGCGTTAGGGGGGGTTGCGAGGGGAGCGTTTAGCTGGCAGAGTGGTATTACACGAAAAGGCAGGTAGGACACCAGGGGCTCTGGGTTACAACTAAACAAAAAATCCGATTTAAATAGAAGTTACTGAGAAACTTTGTTGAGAAAAATGTTTTCCAAGTAAGAGGTGTTCCGGCACGAGGCGAGGGATAGTGCTGAGCACACTGCAAGGTCTCAGTCTGCTGCTCTGCAGTCCAAGGCCCCTGGCAACGCTGTGCCGGGCGCTGGCTCAGTCAGAGCATCTCTTGCCACAGTTCAGTCCACCATCATCTCTTCGATACCCAAATAATGGAAACGTATGTGGTGTACAAATACTTTAACGTATATTTTTAGATAAAACTGGTATCTGAAAGTTAAACTCACATAAATACATCATCTACAATAACATGTTAAGACATGCTCTGGAGCCCATCTACCATTACCTAAATGCACTCAAGCACTGCAAGTCCTACATATCATCAAAAGCCCTTTTGGACAGAGGGTGCTGAAAAGTCTTGCTGCGGTGATACAAGGAGATAGTACCCCTAATTGTCCCTTAGAATCATAGAATCATAGGGTTGGAAGGGACCTCTACAGATCATCTAGTCCAACCCCCCTGCCAGAGCACGGTCACCCAGAGCAGGTTACACAGGAACGCGTCCAGGCGGGTTTTGAATGTCTCCTTCTAGGTGAAGTTGTCGGTCTTACAGCAAAGGAGGTAGGAGGGAGCACTGCGCCATTCCAGGGACACTCCCCGGCCAGTACAGCCATCGCGGCTCAAAGCCCTCATCTCCCTGCAGTGCAGGTACTCAAACACCCAATAAAGCAGGGCTTGTGCCCTTGTACCACAGCAATGCTTTGGAAATCTACATTCGTTCTGTATTACAAGATATTTATTATGTATAAAATGTTTGTTTCATTCTTTCTGCCATTCCTGATTTCTTCTCTGTACAGCATTTGGGAAGCGAATGGATGTTTTCATCTCATCTCTTCCCTGAGTGGTAACAGCTAATTCAGAGCAAGCCTTGTACATAGCAAGAACGTTTCAATCCCCATACATTGCTTTGTATTTATTTACACTGAATTTCATCTGCCAGTCACTCCGTATCATGCAACTCCACACAATTAGTTTTAATCGCCATTAGCTGGAATAATCTTGGATCGCTAGCAAACGCTGTCAGCTCACCGTTGTGCAGATCATTTACGAATACATGGAACAGCTCAAGCTCCAGGCCAGATCCCTATGGGAATACACCGCTACCTCTCTAGCCTTTTACTTGCAGGCATTGCTTCCCACCTTTCAAATCTGTGGGTCATCTGTGAAACTGTTCTGAGACGATTTAAGGGTATTTTAGCAGGGATCATGTCAAACCCCTCTGGCAATCCATACACAGCATTTCAAACAGGTCACTCTCGCCCATGTGAGTGGTGGCTCCTGTATGTGCTCTTACACTATTCCCTGGCTGGGAAGTCATTAAAATATTGTTTCCTACTATAATATAAATGTCAGCTTTACACTTCTAAAATAAATAAGCAGGGCCGCTATGGACTTCAGCAGTAGTCATTTTACAGTTATGCGTAGAAACAGAGCAAATAAGATAACCTTCTCCAGCTGCCTGCAAATCCAAACCTGCCCAAGTTTCCTTGACCTTCACTACTAAGTCATCAGTTACTTATTTCAATTAACTTACAAATATTAGTGCCATCTGGTTTTGTATCAGGAAGCAGCCAGTGGTTTCTATTTGCACATTCACTACAAACTTCTTCATCCTCACAGTCTAACTACTTGCATAACGTTAATAAGATCATGTAGATGGCTGAAGACACTGAGTACCCCAACATCAGTTCATCAAAGCAGGTACACAAAGCACGTTCCTCACTTAAATGCCATCCCTGTCCAGCCACACACACCGAGTCTCACTGACCTTCTCATGTGTCTCTGCCTGGGAAGAACATGAACAACACCCAAACCTGGACCTGATCCTACTCCATTCAAGCCAAGGGCAATTTTTCCAGCAATGCTATAGAAGTACAAATGTAGTACTACGAAAGCTGTCAGCTGTTGAGCTAAAGCTCTCAGCACCTCCCAGAGTTGAGCCAACATCTCCCTAGCAGTGACACGGTGAACCTGGATGCTAATAACTCAAATTGCCATGTCTGAAAATATTACTAGGAAACACAATTAATTGTTACTGAGTTTAGCTCAACCATTCAGCCTTTTCCATCCATAACATTGGATGCAATCGGATGGTGAGTACTGAGCTCCTGTCTTAGATCGATGGTCGATATCCACCACAGCAAGAATACAAATAACATCCCTTAACGCACTTCTTCATTTGGCATCCTTTTTAAATGAGCCGGCAGCATTGTTAAATGCTGATATTTGAATTGCAGGTTGGTTGATCTTTATTTTTCAGGTGGATATATCTGAACAGACCCAAATATTAAAGGTTCTGTTATCAGTTCACACCATGGTTTATCGATAGCTTCAACTGCATTTTGTTAGTCAAGAATATGAGTCTCTGGTTTAATACCCAACACAGAAGAACCAAAGTTATCCTCTACAAAATGAACAACAAAGTTTTAGTAGCTTGTCATGGTGATGCCTTTGCATTTGCTTCATGTTTTGAGTATTTAAACTCATATTAATATACTCCAGTATAGAAAAGCTTTGTGAACTAGGTAAGAAAGCATTATGTGTATTTTACTTTTTGGTATCAATGAAACAGAAAAGTGGGGTTAATTGTGTAATTCTTCTGATCTTCATAATTGAGACCATCCTGTTTGTACTGTATCTCATATGTAACTGATGAAAGCAAATGAGCAGGGGATGAATTTATTTGATTTTCAGAGCTGTAAGAGCAGCTGGTCAGCAGGCTTAGTCCAGTCCTCTCTAGTAAAAGTAGTTCAGGACCAGTGAGGTTTAGATCTTTTATTAGAAGAGGTTTGGGAAGAAATCCAAATTATTATTCAAAACCACACAGCTGGAGGGCAGGAAAAGTGGGGAGCAACCATGAAGCAACTCTAATTAGTCTGCCAATGAGAAAAGAGCAGGATACGTTGTGTCTATTACCCTCTACCTACATATATTTTAGTAGGGTATTTATATATACCCTACTATACCTATACATAGTTTAACTTGTTTCTTTTAAGTAAGGGTCAAATTATACCAAAATAAAAATCCTGCCAAGTTCTGCTGAGCCATCCATTCCTTTCCTGCTTCTCTTCCTTCCCTCGAATGGAAGCTGCCAGCACAGGAGTGCTGAGCAACAGCTGAGAGATGGGCAAAGAAAGCACAAAACAACCTTAGTGTAACAGCAGTCAAACACTCAGACACAGGAGTGACACCCCCCCCCCAGATAAATACCCTTCTGGCTCCCATAGGAGAAATTAGAAAGAAGTGCTAGCACAGATGAGTTCGTGTATACGGAGGACAACACCACGTTATCTCTCCAGGAAAGGAAAAAGCATAGCAAATAGCTCTTTCTGCGTTCACCTGATTGCCAAACGTCTTAGCTGTGTGGGGGCACCTTCAGTTTTACCCCAGGCAGAGGGTAGGAAGCCCACGGCCTTCTGCTGGGCCTGCAGAGAACTTAAAAGCGGACTGCAATTTTCCAAGCTGAAGGTAACTTGTCCTGTATTATCTCTAGGCTGCCTGCTTGGAGAACACGTACAGAAAATAAACTGCACAGTGGAGGAATACTTTTCATGCCTTCCATACTGGAGCACAAAAAGACTCCAAAGATTTTATTAATTCAGTTCATCCCCACTCTCAAACCTTTAGGCAGTAGGGAGTAAGCTATTTATCTTCTGGTTTCTTGTAAGGAATTCACACTAGACTCACTGCTAAATCATTTTCCCTGTACTACTAGTACAGGAAATTAACTATAAATGAACTATGAAAACAAATCATTCTGCTACAATTTTCCACTGATATTACTTTACAGTTTTAGTACATTTAGGAAAAGCAATATAGATTCAAAAAAAGAGTTACAACTTATTTATATACTGATCCTTAAATTATGCTCTTTCCTCTTTTAACAGGCCCTACTTATAAGATATTTCTTGCTTATTCTGCAGTGCGATACTGAAGTTGGAAGCATCCTTATGATCAGGACGTCATAGCAGGGTTTCAGAGTTAATGCTGAAGACGATTTCACTTTGAGACCACTATTTACCGAAATCTGGGGGGGAGGAGATAAAAGTCAGTTCCTTGTATTCTTTACTATAAAACAAACAGCTTCTGACTGTTTATATAAATGGCGATATTGAGATATTCTGCGTTTTTTCAGCAGTTAGTGATTTTTTCATAATTTCCTCCCTCCGCAAACACTAGTGCATTTCTTTAGAAAGATTAAACACCAAGGATTTATGCCTTCATTAAGGTCTATGTTTTTCACCTGTTTGAAGAAATAAGAGATGGCGTACTCTAAATAGGGAACATGCAATTTGCTCTGAATTTTTTTTTTAAGCAACACACAGGGGTAATTGTGGAGAAGTTCTACAGTTCTGGGGGGATCTACTCCATACTGTTTGAAACTCCCTTGATAAAGTCTCACACCAACATAGAATATCTGCTGAGAGATATTTATTGGAATTTAATGTTAAACTATGTGTATGCTACAAGTTGGTTTTTTTAATGCATATTTACAGGACAAAGAAACCAGAAATGACAATGCTCTGATCTGAACACAAACAACAAAATATAAATTCTGCCCCACTGTAATGCAGTCATTTCAGGAAATATAGAGTATTTAGCTTACGCATTTGTGCATTCGCATCAGGACTGTGTGCTCTGAAGCACCAAGTGCTGGCTGGAGTGAAAGCAGTGGGCAGCAAACCCAGTGCCTTTGAGTTGATGGCAAGGGTATGTCTCCCGTGCTGCAGAAAACAGGCAATAAACATCTTGTTCTCCACACTTTATAGCAGATGAACCATGTGTAAATGAGGCTTTCCACCACTACGGATTGCGGACTGGGACTGGTGGCTCCAGTCATGCCCATCCATTTTAACGTAGTTTACCATTTAAGTAGCCAGGGTGAAGTTCTACAGCGAGGATTCGGAGTTGAAGTCTTTACAGGGGTGAGCTGGGCGCAAAACGTGCTCCTGTTTTTTTCTAGCAGTACGGTGGTAGCTGGTAGAAGTGGTGGAGAAACCAATTTTTTTAAATAAATAAAAAAAAAAGTAAATCTGCAAATGGAAATCTGCAATTGAAAAAGAGGTTTTCTGCGAGAAATCCTGAGGCAGATATTTTTTGAGTGAAATCCCGACACTACTGAACTCAGTGGAAAACCCTCACTTCCTTCACTAAAGGCACCATTTCACTTTTTGTTGGGATTTCTTTCAAATTAACATTTCCCTGCAGATAATGTTTAAAATAACGTGGTTTTTTTTTTTTTCCCTCCCCCCCCAGTAGGAATCGCTTTTTTGCCAGAAGCATTTTGGTCAGACCTACAAAGGAGCTGTAGACAGAAGCCATGAACAGATGTCCTCTCCGGGACCCTGCTGTGAGTTGGAAGAGGTTGCTACTCTCAGCTGCTCAGCACCATTCCCTGCTCTCCTCATTAGGGATCACCCCCACTGATGTGCTCATTGAACAGTTTGTATGAACACTTCCTACAAGGCCCAGCTTCAGGCTGAGCCAGTTATCTTGGTGCAGACCAACGACGAGCAAAACAAACGGAGTCGATTTTGCTTAAAACAAATGAGGGAGCTCCTACACAACTCGCTGTGTGAGTAGATGGAGAGGACAGCAGCTTCTGACAGGGGAAAAGCAGTGAGCAGGTAAAGGTGGTAACTTCTGGTGACATGGCTGGACTTGGAGAAGTCCGTCCATGGAAACTAGCAGTCCCTCCAGTATGTAATGCATGTAGAGTTTGACTTCAGGAGGAACCTGGCTCCAAGGCATTCAACTAAAAGAGTGTTTGTCCCAAATGACACAGAAAGCTACTAAGGAATAACAGAAAACAGCTACCCAACTTTTAGTCCAATAAGAATTAGAAGTAAACTAAATGATGGTGTAACTTCCCACCAGAATACACATTGTTGTAGATTCCTGAACATCAGCATCCCTCAACTACTTTGCAGCTCATAGGGTGTATTTTGGCCCTTGAAATCTGCCCCACGTAAATCTTGTGCTGGAACCCAACTGCCCTCACCAGACAAGCAAATAAGCAAACCTCCACGGCCACGCATTCCTTTCAGGAATCCAGAAACATTCATAGTGCTTCTCACATCTTCCTAACCACAACAAATAGTTAGTCAAGTTACCTTTGTTAAGCAAACCAATTTTCATTGCTTTCATTCAAACGGCCTTAAAATAGAATTCTTGCCCGCTTTATTTTGTCAGATGTAAAGAAAACTGAGAAACTGTAACCATTGTTCTTAAAAGAGCTTATTAGTGAAACAAAGACCTTTTTTTTCCAGTGAGTGCTGTTTGTGCAGTTACTTCATGACATTTATTTGGATTCAGTCCCAGGGGAAAAAGGCCAAATTCAGTTTCAGCATTTGCCTACTACAGCATAAACACAGTCATTAGTTAACAGATCTTTTTTGGCGGTCTTTATGTAGTCTCCAACATCAAAGCACGTGATATTCATGAAATAATCAAAGCAACATATGTACTCTGAAGCACTGTACGTACATTATTTTTCAGTAGCCTAGCAATCCTCAGAAATTTGAAGAGGTTCTCCTAGGCCTTGAGCCAAAGCCCTTGGAAGTCGATGGAAATTTTTTTTTTTTCCTTTGACTTCAATGGATGCCGAGTCTGGCCCTCGGATAATCACTGCCATGTTAATGGCAAGCTACTTTCCATTTTTGTATTAATTTCCTGCTTGAGGAAGATACAGGGCCGAAAGCACTAGAGAATGAAATCACTTGCCCCGTTTACAGGCAGGGCAGAGAAAGCCTGGGTAACGGCAGTCAAATCCTCCCTTAGGGCTTCACTGATTCATCCTAACCACGGGATGGAAGAACGAACTGGACCCTGTTCCTTTGCCACAGCTTTTCCCCTTATTAAGGACACCATTAGCAGCACAAATAACTGCAAACCACCACGGTGCTTTTTGTGCTGTGTCCACTAGAATTGGGAACAAGGCCAGTTTCTTTTCTCCTCCAGCACCAAGCTGCTGGTGGTCATTTCTCCTCTAGGTGCAAATTCTTAGGGAGATCCTAGCTATCTCACACCCGGTTTTGCCTCCCATTTTTCTACATCCTGCCATGGCTCTGGCACTGCCTGTACTTCTAGCTCCTGTGTAATATCACAGCTCCTTTCGAGGTGCTTCAAAGCCAAAAAAACCCACCAAGCCCACAGTGAAAAAACTACAAAGTAATGCATTTGCCAATCTCTCCCAACAAGAACGAGTGACATTATTTGACATGAGTCAGGTAGGGGAATAAATTTTCCCTGCTGTTAGCATCAGAGGGTGCATCTGTCCCTCCGCTTTTGCTCCGCATCTGCTCTGGGGCACCGCTGAGAAGGTCTGGCTTTTGGACAATGCAGAAGCATATCTATATAATCTGGGTATATTTCCCTTTACTGAAATCCTGAAGTATCAAAATCCTTTTCAACTATTTAGCAATAACAAAAAAAGTCCAAACAAGGCAGTCAAATCCTCCTGTAGGGCTTCACTAATTCATCCTAACCATGGGATGGAAGAACATGGAGCAGGAGGTCCTGCTTTAATAACCATTAACTAGTCTTGAGCCCAAGAAAATTGCTAAGACAGCAGAAAAATTGCAGATGTTAAAATTAGATGATAATGGGTGGTAGAAGGATTTAGGAGGGACATTTGCAAAGGCACCAGTATGATGGACCTCTCTTAATAGCGCTGTGGTACATGAAGAAAGGTGATTTTTATATTGCCAGGAGTCCAGTTGAGAAGACTGAATGCACTTTCAGTCAGAAAAAAACTACATGCTAGCGCTGAGAGTTGGTAAGTGATAGCAGCCTTTAGGCTCAAGATTTGAGAAGTAACTTCAGTTTTGCAACACTAGAAAAGAAAGCTAATGCTTTTAATTTAAAAAAAACCCCAAACACCAAAACCCCAAACACACACATGGGGAGCCACGTACGCTCACTTTAACCTGGAAAAAGAAGGGAGGCTGGTAAGGATTTTATTTTCAACTGCTGGCCAGTCGCTTCAGCTGTTTGAGAAGGCACTTTGCTTTTGCTCTCTCGCTGTGTCTGTCCTGTCTGGTTCAACACTGCAACAGGGGCTGCTCCTTCCCTGTCTGTGCACATCAGCCCAACACAACCAAGCCCGGATCTTGGCTGTAGCCCTTCCTCCGCTGCAGCGGTACAACTAATAAATGAGGTGATGATTAAGCAAAGTGTGGAAAACAAGACTAATATTTAATAAGGCTCTTGAGTTCACTGTCTGAAATGATTGTGAATACCTGATTTGTGTATTTGATTTAATTAAGTGAAATCTATTCTAATGAAAGAAATTTGCAATGTTTACTGGTAAAGAGGCGCAGTAGACAAGATTTGCTGAAGTTGAAAGAGGTGGTGGAGTTGGCTTGGGAGGGACGTATACCCTTCTGGAGAGTGAAACCTAAAACTAAACCCCCATAAAGGACCAATCATAAGTGGTTTATTGTTAGCTGAGTGAAAACAGAGTTCTGAAAAAGAGAACGAGAGCGCGGGAGAGTGAGCGCATGGGCAAAGGACTGCAACAAGGTTTGAATTTTACAAGAAGCAACTGATGGAACATAAAGACGGTATTCAAAAACATATAAAAACCGTGAAGGTCAAACAGCAAATCATAATGATTTTTAAAATAAAATAACTTTGAGACATACTTGAAGGTTGAAAATAAAATGAATTTAGTGGAACTATTAAAGACAAGATCCAAATCCCAATGAAGCTGGTGGAAAGACAATCACTGACTCCTACAGAGTTGGACCGGGACCAAAGAGAACAACAAAGAAATTTCCAGTGACTGAAAAAGCATCAAGAAAATCTCAGTGGTTTCTTCACATCTGTGTTTGATAACAAAGAACGCTGGCAACGTTCATGAAGGATGTGTTTGTGGGCACTAATGAGGACAAAGTAAAGGAATCTGTGAAGTAACCAAGTACAGGAACAAAATAAAGACAGATAATAAGTAGTAATGGATTACACCCAGAGATGAAACACAGCATTTTGTGAGTGCACACTGTAATATTTGCCCTGCTCTGTTGAGGAGAGTCCTAGAAAGAGATACTGTATAGTGTTTCTGAGCACACTGTGCACCTAATAATTAAATGTCTGTAGCTAAAAATCAAATAGCAGGCTAATATTTTTAAATATCTTGTGTTTTTAAAAGAGTAATATATATTTTTGGCTAGAAATTAGTAAATGAAATAAACTTTTTTAGCTACTACTTTCAGAAATACTTGCTTCACAGAAAACAAGCCATGACATGATTTGTGCTGAAACAGGAAGGATTCGGACTGAAGATCTGGACTCTCACTTGTTTCTGGTGACTTTTTTTTTTTTCCTAAAAAATAAATCATATCAACAGTATGCAAGCTAAAACATTTCCGAATACGAAATACCATGCGTGACATGGGCATAGAGCAGGCTCACTACATTTAAATATGTCACTATCAGAAGGAGCTCAGGCGAGTCTGAACAAAATTCTCTGTATCTTTGTGTACGGACGTGCCCGCTGGCAATCCACGGTTCTTTGTCTCAACACATCTTTAGGAGTTGCAGTGAATCGGAGAAGTATAATTTCCTAGGCTAGCACCTTAATCACCCGTTCCTGCACGCTACGCTGTTCCTTTGTTCCTGCAGCACTGTCACAGCTGAATGCAAAAGTCTGGACCGGTGAATACTGCGGGTTAATTGCAAATTGCTGAAGGTGCTTTGCACTGTTAATCGTCATTTACCCGCTACGTCTGTTCCAGCTGAAGAAGTTGGGAAGACAGGACAGACCCCAGGAAAGCACCCATGTGCAGTGTAGTGGAAGAAATAAAGTGGTATTTGCAAAGTCAGATGCTAATGCTGTTTAAGAGAAAACCATCAGGACGTTATTCCGTTGGGTAAAACAGAAAAGAACAGACCACTCCGAGACATAAACATCAGTGCTACTCCACGAGCCCAAACCGACTCCAATTCTTCCATCAGTCAGTCCCTGGGAAGCTGCTATAATCTCATGACCCAGCTGTGAACTGTTCCCTTCAAAAGCAATTCCTCTGGGCATTGGGTTTCTGATTATCCAAGAGAGCCAGATGCAAACAGAAGACCTGCACCACATATTTTAGGTGCTATTGAAATGCAAATATATATAAGGTATATTCCTGCTACTTCTCCTGGAGACACATATTTCAAGTTGTTTCATTTGCAATGCAAATTTATTATGGGAAAATATTGTGCTCTAAAGTCACAAAGAGGTAGCATACTCTTACAGGCCTAGAGACATTATCCTGATTTCTGCCTTCCAAGAACCAGGAAGGCACTAGACCTCTGTGGTTTTATGGGCAGGATTGCAAAAATGCCCTGCGGTACAAGCTCCTACACTTCAGTCTCAGCTGTTTTAAATGCCCCAAAAGATGTAGCCTCCGGCTCTCCATCGTTTCCTCTGGGAGATGAGTTCTACTATGTCAGAGCTTTTCTCCCTGTTCTGTAATACATAGCCCCTACTGATATTTAATGATATAAACCACAACAGATGGCTGGCAAGAGCACTCTGCTAAACTAATAGCAACTCTTCTAGGCATTTAGAAGCTTGAAAAATCTTGGAAGAATGCTTGAGCATGGATTGTAACTAACATAAAAGGGAGCCACCAAGATAACATTATAGATATTTTTGTCCTACTTGAAATGTAGGACCTGTCACTGTTAACAATAAACCAAGAAAGATTTTATTAATAAACTGAAAGCGAGTCAAGGAAAAACCTTCCCTCTACACAAACTGAGTGTTCTTTTGGAAGCAGTAACATTTTGGCGTGCTTTCACAAAAGAACGTTTTGCATATGCTGCTCTTTCAAGGAAAGGCAAAGTAGCAGGTGATGGTGTTTCATGGTGTTACAAATCCTGGCTGCAAATTCCTGAGGAACATCCCGGTTTGGGATCCCAGCAGGGAGCACCAGCACAGCGTCCATTCCCGACTAGCCGACTGTGCGGACTTGGCGGGTGCCAGGTACAGGTGTGGAGCTGGATACCTGAGTGAATGAAGAGGCACATCACTAAATCTGACCTTAAAATAAAAGCCTCCACAACATTTGCTCTATCAAAGCAAAGCGAAGTTCAATGTCTCAAAAATCCTTCTCTAGAGCTCTAACAGTAACTTCTAAAATATACTCAGGTGTTCCACTCCCACCGACTTCAGCAGCGTGTAGGTACCTAAATACCTCTCAGTACCTGTCCGGCAAGAACAAGAGCTACTTGTCTGAATAATATAAAATCTGAATCAAGAGCCACTTTTTCCTCTTCGTCCTCCCACACCTTCCAAAAACCCGGACATTCTACTTTCTTTAGACCAGAGCTACCAAAAATCAAGTATAGTGTTTTAAAATCCTTTCCCTTTTGCTCCTCACGTTTCACTGGCTGTGAAAGAGGACAGTGATGTATGATGTGCTTTGGCTAACGATGCTCCAGCCTGGGCTGCTGCACAGCTCGGCCAATAACCCGTCACTGCGCCACCACGGCTCAAGCCGTTTTATGAAATGCTACTGTATTTTCTTACACGGAAAACAAACAATGCCCCCGAGCTGTGCCCCGCTCCCCAGCAGCGATGCCGGGGAAAGCAATAACGCCAAAGCTCAGGCTACAGGAGCACGAGGTTGAGTTTTTGTCATAACTTTCATAGTACAAGGGGGTCTGGAGAGCTGCTGCTTTCTGAGAAAGAGTGTATTAAATAGACTTTTATAGCCTGAAGGGTGGGGGGACAACAACAACTGTGAGATTTGAATGAACAGACGTTAAGGCTCAGACTATAAATAAGTCACTTGGAGGAGTGGTATGTATACACGCTCGTGCAACATTCCTGTTGATTTTATTTCCTGCGATTACGGCCCCTGGGTGGAACGACAGCTCCCAGTTACGGGGCAGGGGCTGGCTTGGCCGAGCACCCTTCTCCAAGGCAGGAGGCTCTCATCCACACAGGCTCAGCACGCAGAAAGGGGTGGGCTGAACTCAAGCAAACAGGAGTTTAAAAAAATAAACCCTTCAATATTTCAGTACTTTCAAAACTTCACAAGGTTTATGAAAGGGAATATGAAATGCTCATCTATATTGAGGTCACTTATGTAGGGCTGCATTTACTTTGTAAATCTACCACCTCTCTTTTCTTCTCCACTCCTCTCCATTCAAGCCAGGTGCCTTTCATTTTTCCTTTCTATACTTAAAAGCACTGGTTTGGTGTCCAACAAAGTCTTCTGGCACTCCATCCTCCCTTAAACTTTTGGTAGGGGAAGCTGGAAGGATTTGCAGGTGAAGACTGAGAAGGTTCCTCCCTATAAAAACCCCCTTTTAAATTAAAAATTTCAGAAAAGTAGCAAAACTTGTTATACAAGTTCCCAGGTTCACACCAGGGGCTGAAGGACCACTGGCTCTGGGCCTTCTCCTTGGAGCCTTTCCTCTCCCAAGCTACCCGCTGGGCTGGAAGAACATTCATTAAGTAAGTGGGTAAAGCTGGTGTATCTTTATACTGTGATGGGTTTTCCCTCCATTTTAGTGTTTGCTGAACTAGAAAATCTAGGTCATGGAGAAATACCCAAATCAAATAGCAAAATGCGTTGGCAAGGGAATGCGGAAATGACCATACCGGGGGAAAAGGTGCAGCTTTAATGTATTTATCAGTTGGTTTTATGATTTTTCTTTTTCCTGGGGACACTAAAGCATGGATAAAACATGAAGGCAGAGATTTGAAAGAGAAACAGTGACAGATCAGTGAGTACATAGTTAGAACTTAATATAAAGTACTTTTTATAGTGCTTATCCAAAATACGCCTGAATTTTCATGTGTTCAGCTCTGAGATCTATTTTTGGTAGGTGAATTAAACAGGAATTTTGCCAGTGACGTCCAATTGACTGGGGCCTCACCATGGCTTTCTTATGCATTCTTGAAGTCCAAGTTTCTAAAGCATGGTTCCTTGTGCATTAGAAAATCCATGTAGCCTAAAGCAGTTTACTTGTACTGCCACTGTGTTACTTTTTTGCCACTGCCTTCTAACACTTACCTGTTTAGCTAAAAATTTGTAGAGAACACATACTGAGCATCTCTGACTTTTCCTAGAGCTCTGACTGCTGGGTCTTCAGAGAAGTCTAACACCAGCCTGGACTCGATGAGAGTGATGCACCAGCTGGGAAGTTTCTTTTTGCCTTGCTCTTGCAAGGTACCGTGCTACAAAAT
Source organism: Chroicocephalus ridibundus (assembly GCF_963924245.1). Taxonomy (NCBI): domain Eukaryota; kingdom Metazoa; phylum Chordata; class Aves; order Charadriiformes; family Laridae; genus Chroicocephalus; species Chroicocephalus ridibundus. The sequence continues at coordinate 17,749,693 of NC_086287.1, forward strand.
ATTTAGTCTCTTTCATTTTTATGTTCTCAGTAAACACTAACAGATGTCAGCACCCATCTACTCTTAATCTAAAAATAAAACTCATTCACACATACAAAAACACTCTTTGCTATTGCCATGACGTAAAACGGCCTTGCCTTCAAAAGCTCTGAACTGCTGATGAATGTAGCGGCATAGTTTTAAAGCTAGCTTAAAAAGAATGAACAGCAGCAAGTATGCAGCTTTTTTTTTGGTAGCTCTTTCCACTTACAGATCAGAAAGTGCTTTAAAAAACAAGGAAAGTGTCATTATCTTGGTTGCACAGACAGGCAAACGGAAACAAAGGAGAGTAACCCCCCAAAGCCAGCGCTGGAATACAACCTCACGGACGTCGCCCACTCTGATGCCCTGCCAGATCAAACAAGCCTCAGGTGGTAAGGTGGCACCTCAGCCACATTTGCCTAGGACTTTGGTGGCTGTGCATCTTCTGTGAAAACCTACGCTGACTATTCACAATCACAAGTTAGCGACACGACTAACTCCCCTCGTCCCGACTGATTTCAGTAGAACATGAAGACCCTCCAAGACACGCTCGGCACACTGTACAGCAGGGCTTTTCTTTAGGAAGGGAAAACAAGCATCCTAAAAGTACACAATAATGTATGTTATTTTTCCATTTTAAACAAGAAGGTGATCCGAGTCAAGCTAGGATATCAGTGAATAACAGTAACTCTCTTCAGTAACATGCAAGAATCACTCAGGTAAACTAAAAATCTTTCAGAATGAAAAGATGATTCTGGTGAGAGGCGTTGTGAGCTGAAGGATCCTCACCGGAGCAAATTCAGCATCATTACCTGACGCTAGATTTAGCCGAAACACCATCTCTCCGTGTGGCTGGTAGGACTAGCCTTGGTTTCTTGAGTGGTTGCTTTGATGTTATTAATTTTGCACTATATTTAAGAATTCAGAATAAAACGGTGGCCCGTTTGGCTCTTTGATGAGCTATTGTTCATAAGCAAATGGGGAGGTCGCTGTGAGGACATGCTGGGTGTAGCTGAGGTTAAGCACAGCAAAACAACTGTTCTGATTTCTAGTATGAGCAACACACCAATTACTTCTCCCTGACCAACCTGGAAACCAAGCAGAAGAGTTCACCTTCTCCTTTTATTGACCAGACAAGTTAAGTCACACATTTTACTTACCCTATCATCACCACATAATTGCTTACAAATCTTAAAAATTAGCCTGGTACTCTGACAGACTTAGTATGGAAACGGTAACAAAAATACATTATAGACTTGCTGTCTTCATCCAAACTAAACAAAATATAACCTCCCTTTAGGGGCTTCATTTTTCCTCAATGCTAATGCAAAATTCCCTTTCAAATCATTATACTTTTACTCAATTGACTGCTATATCCTTTAAGTACAGGATAAGCAGGAACAACCCAGGAGGCAGGTGACCCTAAACTCAGAACCTGATCTAGGCACTGGTGACTGTACGCTGCAGACAGGAAGGATGCCAAAGAAACTACTTATTCCAGAGCCCTGAAAAATCACATTTGCTAAGGAAAGTAAGAGTGTGAAAACAAGGGAGTAGGACGGAGGACACAAAGGACAGAACCAAAAGAACCAAAGCATACCGTTGGGTGAGAAGAGCACAACAACCCCTGTTACACTTTCTAATTCATTTAGTGGCATCTGGTTCAGTCAACCCGTACTGTCTCTGGTCTTTACCCCTGCTGAGGTGATAAATACTGAGCCCGTTATTGTGGATGGTTTTACGAACGCTTTGCCCACATACATATGCCAGCTTTCAGGCATACATATAGTTTTTGGCCCGCTTTGCAACACTTGCTGCTAAATGCAGAAAAGGTGTCTGTGTAACTCAGTTTCTAGCATACGCATTACTCTTGAAGTAACAATGCTGACTATCAAGGTATACAACTCTGCAGTCCTAAGCCAGGAGCTTCAAAAGGACCCAGTAATATTGAAGGATCTCTTCTCAAGATACTCTTCCCTTGGAAAGCAGGTTGACATAGCTTCTAGCATTCCTACTTATTAGTCGCTTCAAGGTCAGGCTCTTGCTACAAGCAACATCACGCCAGAAAGCAAGCAGCAGAATGACCTGATGTGCCACTCGGGCTCCATGATAGTCACCGGGACAAATATGACCCATTCAAACTGCAGTTATCAGTTTGCTGAGGCCCACCTGAACAAGCAGAGCTTTCTCTTCTGCGACCTGCCCAGGGCTGCCCAACGTGGACATGTGCCAGAGGCTTTCTGCCCAATGTTGGGGGAGGATGAATTTTGTGGAGGCCAGTGCTTCATTTTGAACCTAGGGGTGGCACTTCCTAGGCAAAATGGAGATAGCCGTCACAGCCCATGAGGTGGTGCTCAGACTCCTGTCCTCCCTACATGCTCCCACTTTCAGTGGCCATTGAGAAGCTAAGCTCCTTGACTTCTTTGAAAATCCAAGCCATAATGCACAGGAACGACATTTATTCCTTTTCTATTTCTGACCTGACATATTTTCTGCCATTATATGACTTACTTCCAGCCTAATAGTACCTGTGTGAAAATCCCATCCACCCCAGTGCTCACACACTACATGTGAATGGATATCGTCCAAACATCTCTGCATAAAATGCACTCTCTGCAGCGCGTCTTACTGGTAAAAACAGTTAAATGTTTTACCATCTGACCAACTGCTGATGGGCATATTTGGCTTTTTCCTGGCATTAAGCAAATTTAAGTGTTCCGGGCACAGAATCAACATTTGGTAATTTTCTTATACTTTGGCTTTCCCAAGGGTAAAGGCAGAAGAACACAGAAACCACTCCATGAGCAGAGTCACTCCAGATTAATTTCTGAATCAATCGGTAGGTTCAATTGGTATTAACGCAACCAAAAAACCCAGGAAATCTTTTCATATTGGTATTGCAATACGTGCTTTTCTTTTTTTGTAATGTTATTTTCATCCTGTATCAGACAAAAATTTACTGCGAATCTGAAATACTGAAAATATTTTCAGAGCATGTGACTAAACAGAAAAAACCCAAACAGAAAATAAAACCCACCCAAAGGTAAATAATACAGCATTCCTCACGCCAAGAAGTGAAAGCCCCATTTACCTAGGCATGCAGAACTGAAGCTTTACAAACTAAGGGAATGTCTGCATCTTTTAATGCCTGTCTTATAAACATCCTTTTCTAATACTGGCAAAACACAAAACAGACCCCAATCTTTAAATTAACTTGTCAGCATTTGCGAGATGCTAAGCTAAAGAGAAAAATACAGAAGCTGTATGTGGCCACATATGCAGATTTTGTATATTCATGATGTTTTCTTTTGCTACGTTGACGACCTCAGTCTTTCATTCCCATTAACCACAAGAGAGATGCACCTGTAGCAACTCAGAGCCTGGAAATCAAGCCTTTCAAAATCAACTTCAATTAGCACGCCTCCGTGTCTACCTGATGTACCTCGGAGGCAAAAAAAGTGGATATGAAAGTGTGTTTATTTTCCTTTGCCATGCCTCGCAATAAGAAATTTCATTCAATATTTATCTAAGGATTTTGGTAGTAAGTAGAGAGTTTGTGGCAGTTCAGTGAATGTTTTCACAGCGCTGTTGTTACTGCAGTTGTAAAGTTTCACTTATGATTGAATGTTCGGGGCTGGTAAAATCCTGTGTCTCTTTACTGCTCACAGATGTGTCAGAAAAAAATTTACTAAATGCCTGGTTTTTATTACCGCTCCGCTGATCCTTTTTCTGTGGACATTCCAAAATGCAAGTTAAATCCGATGGTGAATGTATCTTCCAGATATTCACATTAAAGGACGTAATTCATGTAACATAAAACATACTACCATAACAAAGCTGTAAGATTTAAAAACAGATTTTTTGGAAGCAAGATCTAATTTCATCCCTCACAAATGTTCTCAATTCAATTCTTGAAATAAATATATACGTGGGCATATATGGTTTGTACATATCTACTTTAGAAAAATATACTCAGATAAATGTAGCTATCTGCAAAAGGTACCCACAGGTTCTGCCAGTGAGATGCAGATGTAACTGCCTGCCTCTGGGGGAGTGTTTTACAAATTTGTACACAGACGTTAAAGCCTACTTTGCCATTTTGTTCATTTACTTCACCTGACTTCGAATCATTTATGTACCGACCCCTGACATTTCACGGTATCCCAGCTGAATCTCAGAACTCGTACATCCAGCATAAAGAGTCCTTCGCTTGGACAAAGCTGCCTGGAATTTTCCGCAGGTCAAAGGTCAAACACACACCGACTGCTCAAGGTCCTGTTTTTATAAACATTAATGACCAATGAATACCAGGAATTTCTTTTCAATTTTTTAGGCCAACATCCCTTTTTAAAAAAAAGTTTTAGAAGGATGGCAGCAGCCTGCCAACCTCCCCCAACTGATAGCAGAGTCTATTCCACCAGTGACACAGGGCTATCCTGTCGCTTCACATGTGTTCTTTTTTTTTAATCCCATTACAGCTTCTGTGGCCAACTGCACAGAACAGATACAGCTGGACAGTTTTCTTCTGGAAACAGATTAGGCAGGGAAAAAAAGCACTTTTTCGATAATCACAGAGAAGACCTCATCGGCATCTTGCAAGACCAATTAATTGAATGTACCGTATTCGCCCTGAACACAAATACTGGCAGAAAAATGTTTTAAATACACAGCAGCCCGATACAGTTCCATGGGCTCCTGATCTTTTATATACTTGAGATGATGTAACTTTGCACAAAAAATTGTAATGCATTTCATCTAATAAAGTACAGATAAGACTAAAAGATGTCAATACCTCCATTCAGACTGGAAAGTACGTTAGATATACCACAGAGCAATGCTACAATCAACATCTTGATTTTATAACTTTACTCTGCTTTTGTGAACATACTATCAGTTATTTAAGTTACCAAAATGGATTTCCCTGTCATATATGACTACTAAACACTGATGCTCAAGCACCTGCAAAAGAAACGTTGCTGCTTTGTAGTCTCTGCCATGAACATTTCACCTTCTATCGTCTGAAATGATCTTAAATTCTTCTCATCAAAGTATACGTCATTGAGGCGAGGGACCTACTTTAGTACATTAAACACATGTTATAACATCCATTCTATTTAATCTTCCTGCCTTTTTCCTCTGAAAAGGATGCTGTCATGTAGGAGTATACTATTCCTTTATGCAACTTCTGCCGCGAAGCCAACCACGTATTGCACACAAGCTTTTGCCTTTGTTGTGGTTCACCATCTTTTAAAATTATCTTTTCAGCTGCATTGGAATTAGTTGTCATCCATCATGCTATGGACCCAAACAGATTTAATGAAAACAAAGCTTAATTTCATAGATTTTGTTCAATGGAAACAAATCTCTTTTATGCCTGCACTGTTGCTAACCAGATGACAAGGCAGATACGAAATGTCTACGGAGGTGCCAGAGGGGGAGAGAAGTCGCATCTCCTTCCAGCTCTCAGGAAAATGATCTGTGTCGGTATTACAGAAAGAAATTAACGTTAACTACACTGAGGCAAACACCATTTGTACAACGATAGCCTAAGACAGAGCTGTCTTATCGGATTGAGTCTCCGTGACCGAGTACCTGCTTCCTTCGCTCAGAGCGCACTTACTGTCCGTCACCCAAAACAGCTGTGAAATACATCAACTGTTATGAGATGAGATCCACCATATATATATATATAAAAAAAATGCTGCCGCAGTTCAGTTTTAACTAGTTTTGACACAAATTACATGTGGCACGCACCATCTGGCTTCCTCAAAAAAAAAAAAAAAGGCAGACAAGGAAAGGAATAGGCTGGGAGACTTCATCGCCTTTCGTGACTGAGTATGATCAGAGAAAAGCAAGCTCGAGCAGCGGAGATTTGCTGCAGGTAATGGTATCGGGGTATAAAAAATGGCAGCTGTCAGAGGGATCCTGAACTTGTTTCAAAAGGTGCAGTAACAGAAGGACCTTTGCTAATTAAATATTCTATAAAGCAAAGGAAAAGTACAGGATAAACAATAAATCACACAGCTCCTCAGAAGTCACTGTGCTTTGAAAAAAAAACCCCAGTGATTTTTATGTGAGGAAAAATATTTCAAAGTGAATATTCTGTGCAAAGCCATATGCAGAAAGTGTTTCTGTGTCATGTAAACTTTGATAGAGTTCTTCTGTTCTCTGCTCTGCGCCTCTGGGACCCAGTCTGGCACCGTTTGACCTCCGAGGAGCTTTAATGAAAAGCACATCAAGCCCAAGCGAGGGACCTTTTGATGTTAGCACTGCACATCACTGAAGAAACCAATACTTTTCAAGTGGTGTTGCACCTCCCCTGGTAAAAGCAGCTTGTACTTAAGATGTAAGAGTTTGAAAATGCAGCCACTAACTCTTGTAGCGCTCACGCTTGCACCGAAATGCCCATGAGTCCACTCACAACAGTTCCCATGGGGAAAGACTATCAGTGTGTTTGTATTATGGTCAAAGTATACCTCAGTAGAAGGTACAGCGTTGTACGTGAATACAAACTCCTTTTTGAATGAGTAAAACAGACATTGTCAAAATACTATTTCTGAGATTGGCAAAACATTACATGGTGTCCACCTGAAGCAACAGAGCTGTCCCATGGCATAAGCAGTTCAGATCATCAACCCCTCCCCATCCTTCCCGATGGATGGTGCTCTTTAGCTGAAATGCATTCCCTCTAACGCACCTGACCAACCAGACCTACATCACAGAAACCCCTAAGTACAGAACTTTATAGGGTCTTAATTCAGTAAGGAACCTGGTCAAGATGGGAGAATCATAGAACCATTTAGGTTGGAAAAGACCTTTAAGGCCATTGAGTCCAACCATTAACCTCACACTGCCAAGTCCACCACTAAACCACGTCCCTAAGCACCATCTACACATCTTTTAAATACCTCCAGGGATGGTGACTCAGCCACTTCCCTGGGCAGCCTGTTCCAATGCTTGATAACCCTTTTGATGTAGAACTTTTTCCTAATATCCAACCTAAACCTCCCCTGGTGCAACTTGAGACCATTTCCTCTTGTCCTACCACTTGTCACTGGGGAGAAGAGACCGACCCCCACCTCTCTACAACCTCCTTTCAGGTAGTTGTAGAGAGCGATAAGGTCTCCCCTGAGCCTCCTTTTCTCCAGGCTGAACAATCCCCGTTCCCTCAGCTGCTCCTCATAAGACTTGTGCTCTACACCCTTTGCCAGCTTTGTTGCTCTTCTTTGGACACGCTCCAGCACCTCCATGTCTTGAAGGTGTGTCTTCCAGACTTCAATTATAATGCAGTAGCTCATCTGCACACTCCCGCACAAACTTAGCTGTCCTCTGGAGACTTTTAAATAGTGCTTAAGCAGCAGGCAGCAACGCTTGGTCATCAGAATTTTAGACTGATTCCTCAAATGAAACTTAAGCACTTCAGCCAAAATGTGCTTTTACAAATCTGAAATCTGCATTGCAAAATGTATTTTTACAAAAATATTTTTTTTCTGATAAAGGAAAAGTACCATACTAAAACTTTCTTGCACAAAGTTCTCAAATAGCTTTTGAAAACACATGTAAAAAACAATTTTAAGTTACGAAAAATGTAATGAGATTTCTCCCAAGCATAATTACATACACATCTATAATCAGTGTTCAGTTACCCCCAGACCAGAACACAGGTCGCTGAAATTTACTGGCTCTATAGGTGCTGCTGTCCTTGAGTGTAACATTGCCTAACTTGCTACTTGTGATCCTACTTCTGATCTTAGAAGCAAGGTCGCGATCCTACAACCTTAAAGTTAATTGGCAGTTTTTCTACACGCTTTGATGTGAACTGAAGTGGGGCTCAAAGCAATCATGGATATACTTAAGTTCCTTTAAATCAAGGTGACTGTGAGGAGACGGCAAAATCACTGCCCTTCGGAGCCATCCTGTAAAAATGCAAATTCTCCCTTCCCGAAGCAACTCCCAGTCTCTGCATATCTGGAAACATTGTCAGGTGTTAGTAAATTATACTTTCTCTCGCATTTTTCTCTATTGACTGTAAGACATCTATAAAACATCAGAGGTTGTGCTACGAAAATGGACATGTAATAACATTCAGTGTAAAATACTCAGTGTCATAGCTCCTCCTCAGTATTTATTTGACAAACTATTCTTGATGGACAAGTAATTACTGCGTTTAGAAAAAACCAAACCCAACATGTTATCCAGAGAACAGCTGGGAGAAACGCCAGATTATGTGCAGGCACACAGATGAGCGCTTTCATTGGAAAACAATGGAAAGAGATGTCCCGTTTGGCTTAGGAAGAAGCGACAGCTATTGATATAATCACATTAAATGTAATTATGTGATTCCCCCACCATATCAGTATTTATTATTGTTCTTAATTTTTAGTCTTTCAAAGCTTTGTGGGTTGTATCTTTTTGAAGAAGCTGCTGAAGGATCCTCATATTTTCAGTAAAATAGCGATAAAATAATGAATTTTGGGGTTCAAATTTCAAGTTCCCAATGATTTAGATCATGGGGTTTTTTGGCGATAATTTCTGTAAAGTTCCACTGATTGCACATATCCAAACAACTTAATTCTTCAACAGTTCCAGGAATTTGATACAGTTGTTGTGACTCTGATGGGTGCACAACGAGCCAGGTATCTCTTTGAGCAAGTGGCATTTAATTCAGAGACCAGCAGACAAGAATGAAGTGAGATAGGAAAACAGAAACAAAAAAACCCAAATGCCCAAAATGCCAAATGCCAAAACACGGGGAAACCCTCTCGAGAATATCAAACTTTCGTTGGTTATGTGTCGATCAACACATTTAAAAACAAATAATAGTATGAGACAAAGCATTTCCTGGACTGTGTGTGCTTCCCTGCAATGTCAACAGCTTCTCCCGCTCCAGCTCCTTCCCCATCGTCTCAGTCAGCCTGGGTTCTCATACAATCCTTCGGGCACAACCCGTTTCAACCTGCCGTTTGAGGATGTCTGCCAAATCGCACTCCATGCCTTGCACTGCTTCTCGGACCTCTGCACAAGTCCGCCAGCAGGTTCAGCTCACTAAATGGAAGGAGTATGGAAGTGACTTGTTTAGATTTTTGGCCCCTCTCTCCCAATTTTATCCCTATCATCAGCTACACTGACAATAGAGCAAAGAGGGTTATCAGCCACGACCTGAACTGCTGTTGAGCCAGCTGCAAAGAACTTTTTGGTTTAAAATAAAGAAAGCAATAAGCAGCAGGAAGGAAATATCCCATCGCCCATTACATAGACAGGGATTTGATGCACCCATATAATAAAGACCAGGTCTGCAGGTAGACTTGGGCCTTACCAAACCTAGTGTCAGAACCCTCCAACCATTACATAGGTAGCCTGTGATTTGAGTTCGGTATTTAGGCTCCCCACGCAATGTGCGGTGAGAGACAGGTGACTCAGACCGGGGATGCTACAGGCCATGTTTTGAGCTGTTTTAACCAGACAAATGTAGCAGTGTTGAGAGGAGTGCGTGCTGCATCCCACCCCACTGCAGCGGTAGGCATTGAGCAGGCTGCTGGGAAACATCCAGCTCATCTCAGGGTTTGCTGCCTGTGACACACCGGGAGATGCCTACACTTGGCGCTGAATTGATTTACTGTGAAAAATACCTTGGGGAAGGAGCTCCCGTGCAAGTCTTCTGGGCTTTCCCGGTGCCTAAAACTCATCACCGTTCCTCCTTACACACCCAAGAAGCAGCAACTTTCTTATTTTTGTAACCAATTTCTTTCTAAGCAGCCTTCACAATTATTTTCACTATGAAGGACCTGTTCCTATGACTAAGATGCGACAAGACTTTTTCATTGCAGAAAATAAGTGAGAAATTACATACGGACCTACCTTGCAGACATCTCAAAAGCACTTCCAGCTCTAATCATACCCTGTGTTTCCACTAATCTGTACTGCCATGTGAGATTTATCAGTGACTTCCTAAACACTATACAACAGTGCTGACTGCTGAAAAGGAGTAAACGGCTGGAAGGAAATCTCATGAGTCCTGCATAAATGAATGGGACACATGGGACTCTGCTGCTTTTCAGCAGTCAACACCGTAATATGTAACTTATTGGTACATAAAGTGAGCTTCTGAAGCTGTTTAGCCCTGACTTTACTGCAGTGATCTGATGTTTGGGAATCTGAAGTTTTTGTCCTGGCGTATTATCTAGTCCTTATCCCTGGAGATAAGGCATTTAAAAATTCCTAGCCTTACGTGGATTTTAGGGCATCTGGTTGGAGTCCTCTGCTTTCACACACTAAGCAGGATTTATACATACAGGGACAAAAGGCCACGGCAGTCGTGATTCAACTCTCCTTGTGAAAGCTGGAAGCTTCTTAGAAACGGTAAAGTCACAGTTGTTTTTAAAGTTAGGAAAAAAAAAAAAGAAACCTAACTACAAGTGAGGACCTTTGTTCAACGAGCTACTTAAGCAGAATATAAATCTGAAGCAATAGTACTTCCAACTGAAGTGGACAGTAATCATTCATACTTACACATGGCATGTACTTAAGTACCTTGATGAATTAAAGCCAAGTGTGCAACATTAAATTTGGGAAGAGCCTTTTTCAAACAAAATGTTTTTACAATGAGCAAATAACCTCGAAATATGCTACAGCTTAAGCTAGACTTCCAGAGAACACAACCTGCTACAGTGAAGGTCAGCGGAGTTCAGCGGGTTAAAGCAGCGTAATTAAATCAGTGTGTAATTGTTCACTTGTGGTTTGGTCAGGCTCGCAAGCAAATGCCAAGCAACTCCGTATTATCCTAATGTCTACTCTCTAACTTGTTTTGTCATTCACGGGAACTTTATTTTTTCATGTCTCAGGGAAGTATGCAAAGAAGAACATCACTCTTTTAGATGAAGGGTTAAATACAGCTATTGCTGCTGAGTTCCTGGTACTTTTCAGAGCCAGCTCGAGAAACCTACTGCCCTCTTCTCTTGCCTGCTTGTAGCCCCATTGACATTAATGAGACTTACACTCAGGAAGGTAGAGTGAAAACAAACTTTGCATTGGCTGGCTGATTTTTAAGCGCCAGTGTATTGCAACATCATCATTAATACCGAGGAAAGAGCCTGGCAATTTTTTTCTCAGATGAATTGTTGTAAAGGTACCCACAACAGTAGCGGAGGGTACGTTTGCCTTTATCTCTTTTATCTCCTGGCTTCCCCTTTGCCTGTTAATTCCACTTCAGCTCACCCTCCCGTGAAGATGCTATCTGGCTGCTCGCAAGGAGGCACAGGGACCCGGAGCCACCCCGCTGCGCTGGCTACAGGGATGTGCTGCCTAAAATGGTCCAAGAGGACCGTGACAGAGACAAGGCACTTGCAGCTATGGATATTTATTTGTTTCTCCTATAGCTAATGTTTTAAAATCTTCTACAGAAAAACAAATTAGCACTTAGGTAGACATATACATGCACGCATGCACGTACACACACACTTTTAGTACAGAACTATTTTTTCTTTTCACTAAATCTTCCTAATTTTTGAGCTTTCCTGGAACTATAGCCCTGTTTACCCACTGCAGCAAATTGCTTGTTCACTGATAAATAATACTGGCTCACCAATACTAGTTTTTGGGCAGAAGAAATTTTTACAGGCTGTAGAAGACCGACAAGAAAACTCACTTTCTACAGTCATAAAATCAAATCCTTAAGAGGACACTGCATTTCCTCCTTCAGTTAGCGTTTAGCAGCCTCAATTGTAAATGGTTTTGTAATCATCATCAAAATGTATATTTAGAATTGCAAAATGGGTCAGATGTTCACTCAGGTAATAAGAACAGTTGTAACTAATACGTTAGCAGTTGTGTAGTCTATCCCACGCTTCCTGTTAGGTGATAACTCTTTGGTAATTCTGCCAAACTACAACCCTTGGGCCCGATTTTTTTAATGCTGAATATCTGCCTCAAAATCTTTGGGAAATTTCAGACAAATTAATTGCCTTTTCTAAGAGCGATGTCAAAAACAAGGTAAGACTTTTTAGGAAAGCTCTGGCCCTCCATCTTCTGAAGCAGAAACCTTAATTCCGATAAGACAACATTTTGGACAAAGGATGTGTTTTCTTGCCAATCATGTGAAAATCACAGTATTACTGTCTGGAAAATAGCAGGATTTACCTCCCCAGCACAGAGACGCCAGCGGTAAATATCCCTTAGCAGTCTGTCAGCCCATTCTCCCAAGTAGCAAAAAACCCGGACTCTCCCTTTGCCTGACATTCAGGACTGGAGTGGGTTATGCCAAGACTGAGATCACCACAAGTAAGCGCAGGAGACTTTCCCAGCACTGCCAATTAATCCTGTCTGAGCCAAGACAACACAGGAAAAAACCTCCAATTGAAATGCAAACAAGAGAAAAAACACATAAGGACGGAGTGGGAAGCACCTGGAAAAAAGTTATGGCAGAGGCGAGCCTGGGAACAGTGGGGGAATGAGATGATAAACATGAGTGTAGATTGGAGAGAGGAAAGGAAATCAACTTCCAGGCCTCAGGGCTTCAGAAGGAAAAAAAAAATATCTGGGAAAAAAACATTGAGGAGTACACAGTAGAAGACATCAAATCTGGCAGAAAACAGAAAGAAAAGCCTATATCCATCAAAACACCACTGCGTGTCGTAGCCTTGAATGGAAGCCACAGCTACCAAGGCTCACCAGTCCCTGATGGCGGCAAGCAACAGCAAAAAAGTGGGTTATGTGTCTGGCCCTGCAGCTGGTCTGTGGAGGGGATAATAAACTGCCATAGATTATTAAGCTGCTTTATTCATGTAGGCAATAGAAGTTTGGGAAGTTGGTAGAGGAGTCTCCAGCCCAGCTGAGACATCACATAACCATACAGTTGCATTTAATGAACCTTCTCCTTCGTTCTGTTCAATTTCTGAAAACCCGTTAAGTAACAATTTCACTGCACTCTTGTGCTTTGTTTTTTCCCCCACAGGCTTTCTCTGTCTCACTAGTGCACAGGATGGACAGCATTCAGGGAGTTGAATAGCAGGGATGAACAAAGAACACGTTGCTTCTCGGATCCTGCTTCATCCACTACAAAAGTTGTAGGTGCAACTTTGATTTTGTTTGGGGTTTTTTTTTTTTGGTTGTTTTTTCTACCCTGTTTAAGGATATACATAGCCATATTATCTTGCAAATTCTGTAAACGTCCAGTTCTTACCACAACCTTTACTGAAGAAATTTTCCTATAGTCCCTACAGCTTACCCTTGCTCCCACTGTACCCCAAGCGAGGTACATCACAGACCTTTGTAAGAACGTTACTGCGTTCTCATTACTGAAGCTATTAAATTGCATGTAATGTATTTGTGATCCAGAGTACTTCCACAACATGAGAGAACTCAGTAGCTCTTTTACCAAATCCTACTGTGTCGAGCATATTATTAAAAATAACCCCCTATCCAAACAGAAAGGCAGAATGATAAACCATCTATTAAAGGACTTTCCTTACGTAGCCAAACAATTTTATTATTCACTCATAGGCTATAAGAGTTTCTGCAGGAAAAACAAAGAACTCCAAATCTAGGCACTTCTAGACATTAACCACAATCCCCTTTGCAAAATTAAGAAGATCTTTCTTCAATAGGCAGTACTAAATTATTTCCGTGAAAAATCTACTGAGGTCTGGACAACATCACAGCAGAAAGTGACATAATAGCAGAAAAAGTCAGGTTTGTGGTGCCTGCATGTGATATGCTGTGGCACTTGCACCCAAAGAAAGACTTTGGACCTGGACATGGTATAGTCTGGGCATCCCCATACATCTCTGTCAATAGCAGGAATGCATCACCAATGCTTTCCATCTGTGATCATGCGCATTGTATCCCTCCTGTTGGCCACCGTGTATACGATCAACCTTGCGACTCTGCACTGGCTGCTTACAAGAAACACGAAAATACCAATATAATAATAAAAAAGTGGTTTATGTGCTTTGACTTCTTTTTATTTATGCATTCACAAGCTGGAAGAAAGGAGTAAAAGCCTGAACTCTGAGACTGTCCAGGTCTTGACTGGACCTGAGCAGACAGCCCACAGGCTGCCTTCCAGAAGTCGCTGTATTAGAGTATGTAGCTCAACACTGGCACAACAGCTGTAGCCCAGGGGCTGGGATTACGTGACGCTACTGCCTCAGAACAGACAAAACCGTAGCTTGATCTAGACAGACCAAGGAGTGGGGGACCTACCAAAATTAGTTAGAAAAAAAACCCTAAACCAAACCCCTTCAGCTAGAGCTTGAAGATACAAATCTCCAAAGTTCCACATTTGTGTAGATTTATCTGGATTTTTGCCCAAGAGGAGAACAGGAATAAGAAACAGATGAAGCACAAACTATATACAAGTTGAGGCAGGTCAGGGCTTCTACAATTCCTGGGGGATAGAGGGAAAGGTAGAAAGAGGTTATCAAGAATGATACTACAGGATACAAACATTTTAATGCAAATTCTGCTATATGTAGATAAAAAGCTCTTTTTTTTTTTTAATTTGGAAAAGATATATCTTTCAAACATAGCAGAAACACCATTCTGATGACGAATTATATTTTCAGTTGTATTACAATTATGGTATATATGAATTCAGAGCTGCTTCCCTGATAACATTTTATGTGCTTTATTGAGACAAGTTGTATCATCCCAGAAACCCAATTACTTGCCTCTTCCCCTTCCAGGGAATTCCTCCTAGCAAGGCACTTGCAACACAAGATCAATATAATTCATTTCCCGGGGCTGTTCTGACTAGCACAGTTTCGTAATTGGTACAGACACTAAACTTGCAACCAGAGATGTAGGTAGATACATTACTGCTGAATAAACATCACTTAAGTGCAAAGAAAAACAGGATGAATACTCAAATTGGGTCAGAATTCTCTGCTATAAATATGTATATTAAAAGTGTGTATGTGTATAAGAAACTGCTGACACAGCACTGTGGAAAGCACTGCTAGAGAGCTTTCGGTTGCTGCCAGCACTGTCATCATAAATCAGAAGGATTCTCAGGAGCAACTCTGCGGTTAACCTGCATGAGGATACTGAACAACAGCCCATTGTAGCCAGAAGAGGACTATTTGACACCACTTGGCATCACCTCACACACTTAGTGAACTAGACTTTATAACTACTTCTTGCTTAGCTTAAGCAGAGAACAAAAAATAATTAGTATTCCATAAAAATCAAAACAGGCAGCAGTCAATATCAGGAAAAACACAACACGCTCTGCCCGATGGCTAGCAGTTCTTCATCCCATGGTTTAAAACCAAATCACAGAATCACAGAATCGTAGGGTTGGAAGGGACCTCTGGAGATCATCTAGTCCAACCCCCCTGCCAGAGCAGGGTCACCCAGAGCAGGTTACACAGGAACGCGTCCAGGCAGGTTTTCAATGTCTCCAGAGTTGGAGATTCACCACTGCTCTGGGCAGCCTGTTCCAGTGCTCTGCCACCCTCAAAGTAAAGAAGTTCCTCCTCATGTTTAGGTGGAACTTCCTATGCTCAAGTTTGTGCCCATTACCTCTTGTCCTGTCCTGGGCACCACTGAAAAGAGCCTGGCCCCATCCTCCTGACACCCAGCCTTTACGTATTTATAAGTGTTGATAAGGTCCCCCCTCAGCCGTCCTTTTTCCAGACTGAAGAGACCCAAATCCTTCAGCTTTTCTTTGTAAAAGAGATGTTCCAGTCCCCTAATCTTCGTAGCCCTTTGCTGCACCCTCTCCAGCAGTTCCCTGGAGAGGGAACATCAAATACCTTTGTATCAGATGTACTTTTAGAAAACCGGTAAATTGAGAGAAAAAGAGCACAACAAATGCTTACTTCCGGAAAGGTTTCATTGCAAGACCTACCATCTATGGACATCCCTGCAAAAATCCAGCTCAGAACAGACCAACTTGTAATATGAGGAAAAGCAAGAGATTGCCAGGATCTTGCAAAGCCGTCTGGCAACTACAGCTCAGCACCACACGTTGCAGCAGCCTTGGGTTCACCCCACCTACTCTGCAGAAGCTGCCTTGAGGATGTAAAGTCTTTCTTAGCTGCCTGGAAAGGGATGTTAGTGCTACGGTTCCACGTGTCTAAAATAGCATGAAATTAATTCAGGCCTTAGCCTCACGGTTTTACCAAAACCAGGGTCCCACAAATACTCCAGAAACACTGGGGCTTTCACGAGATTGCTAAATAAACCATCATTAATTTGATGATGTTTTCTGAGTAGCAAATGATAATGGAAGAGATGTATGGCGCTCAGGTACAATGAGACGTGTACCTGAGCTCAGGTACGATGAAACATCAATAATATTTTAGAGCTACATACTGTAAATGGCAAAGTTTAGACAACTGTGCTGGTGGAGTTAACTTGCTGATATTCAAGGATGAGCTTACAGACAGAGATAAATTTGTAAACTTCTCCAAACCACGTGGAAAGATAGCCAAAATCAGATTCCTAGCAGTTTATTTTCTTCGTGGTGGAATTTATTCTGTACATTACTGCAAAGAAAGAAGGCAACAGGAAACTTACTGAAAGGCTGCAACGCACCAACAGACAAATGTGCAAACAAAACAGGCAATGCATTTCCTCACTAATCTGATGAAATCAGGAAAATGAGATTACAAAAACACAGAGCTTCACTACTGTATCTCTCCCAATGCAACTGTAAGTTGTTACTTGCATGTAGTGTTTCTAAGACCATGTTTCTTTTCTTTCTGTCTTTTATTCTGCCTGAGGCAAAGCTCCTGTACCCCGGAGTAACAGAAGAATGTGATTTAGTTAATTGTAGAGTCACACCTTCAGTTGTAGGAAGATGGGAGCAAGGTGAATCCTCTATTTGTAGGAATAACTATTTAAGACCCTTAATCCTCAGACTCAAGGTGCATCAGTGCATTTGCTCCCAAAACAACAGTACATCAAGATATTTTGCATGAGATACCATTCCCCATGTGTGTGCACGTGAACAATCAAAGCACCCAGGACTCACTGGGAAGGAAATGAAGATGTGGGTAGCCCTCACTTCTTCTGATTCCCCGAGAGCCAAGAAACTCCATAAGGATCATCAGATTTGCACGAAATTTGTTCCTGTTCAGTATTTTTTGAAGTTTTGTTTTGTTCAAGGGTGGTTATTTTTCCCCCCTGAAGTTTTTAGGAATTCTGCCTGCTCAACACTGTCTTGAGACAAGGCACTGCTGGGATCTTAAAGACCCCAAAGTGATTTCATTGTTGAAAGAGCCATTCACCCTGCAGCCTTCGTGTACCTTGCCTGGTTACCTTCTGACCGAATACAGATCTCTCTTTATACAGGAAACTTGAGACTCCGTGGCACTGTTCCAGAGGCTAAACAAAAAGAGGTTGTAAACTTTTAACCAATCTGCCTCCCTACAACTAGCTACAGAGAATAATTTTCTGAAATCAAATCTTGTCTGGAAACAGAACACACTTTTGGAAGGGTTTTAGGTCTACAGGCTACCATGAACCAAAACCAGGCTATCCTCTTCTTCTTGCCTCTGGTAAACAAGGATAACATCAGAAAGTCTTTGGCAGAAGCAGACAAATGGAACACTTCGGGAAAGCATGACCACCAGCAGTCATAGGGGATGGACAAATCCGAGGTGAAAGGGAAGATGAGAAAAAAAAGATGCAACGTACTGTTCCCCATTATGGGGAAAAGCCCTCTTCTCAGAGTGGAGAAGAAAAAATCACTGAGAAAATACAGAAACTTTTCATCACAGCAATCTCTTTCAATATTGAGTTTTAGACTACTTAATTTTAGATGTGTAGGAAATAGCTAGGGATGACCAAATAACACATGCACAAAAAGTTCTCATTCTTAATACTCCGATACTACAGTGATGGATCTCTAGCAAAAACATGCAAATAAAAACTCATTAGTCATCTCCCCCTCATCCACTTTTTTTCTTTATATTCAGCCTTGGGCGGTTTCCTGTACTTATACAGGAAAAACAAAGCATATTAGCAGGAGATACTCTTCCTCAGACTCATCCCTAATAGCACTGGTAGCATTTTCCAAATTCACACAATGACTAGAAAACAGGAACAGAAAGGTCCCTTCGTAGTTACTTTCCAGTTGAAGTTGGGTCTCCTGTTTGTACTTGGATAGAGCCTGGTACCACTATCCATGCTTATCCATTTCACACCATTATCAAAAGGTTAATTACACCATTAGCCCAGATTGCAGATCGTTTGAGAACCTTGTTGAACTCTCCTCTGTCTGTTTTCATAGAGATCAGCAAGGGCGGGTTAAGCCCTTCCGATCCTCAGTGTGAAAAGCAGCCATCTCTCCAACCGTGTGCAGGAAATACGGCGTTTTACTGCTTTCCAGAGGAAAGGTAGGGGCTGATTTTTAAGGTGATGCTGAGCACCCACAGTGCCTGCCGCCACCTCTGAAAACCAGGCTACTGGGAGATGAAATGGGGAGCAACAGAACTAGACCCTCCTCTTGTGACTTTACTTCCTTCAGCAGCACGAGCAATGGCAATCGACAGAGAATAAACTGCGTCCATTAAGACAGCTCTTCTCCAGTCAGTCAGTTCAGCTGACCACCATTACAGCACGTGCATGGATCTTCAGCTTTTTCATGAAAGGTTATCACTTATTTCTAGCTGTCCCAAGTAACCCAGTCACTGTAAGCATACCAGCAGAGGACCAAAATCATGGCAGTAAAATTCACTAACAAAACACCTGGACAGCCTTGCCAAACAAGCCTCAAAACATCCCCCACAATTATAATGTTTCTTTTTCCTTTTTTTCCCCAGTAACTCTCTTCGTTCTTAACATCTATAGCTGTTAAAGGAACATTATCAATCTAAAAGCAAAGAATGTGTTTGTTGTTGTGTTTTTCTTTAAGAAAAAAAAAAATTCTTATATATTCAGTGGAGCTTTTTGATTCTATGCCCAGATACCTACGTTACAAAATATAAGACAAAATTATAGGTGCACAGTGTGCCAAGAAAATCAACTCAGCGTGGCTTGCCCAGGCTTTTTGAAAGAAAGCATGCATACTGTGTCACTATTATGATTTAAAATAGCTGGGCCTCCAAAGCCATAACACTACTGTAGTATAGTACAAGGTGCCTTGCAGCAGCAAGCCGACCGATTAGCTTCAGGACTGCGATGAAAGCACAACTTTGATTGCTGTTCAATGTGTGTATCTCACAGCTTCATTTCGGTACAAAACAAACCTATGATGAAATGAAAGAAAGCTTAGGAGGAGGGCGGAAATAACCTGAGTCTTTTACAATAATCCTCATTATTATTTACTACAGAGTGCAGACTTCTCAGTTTCAATGGAGAGGGGGATTTTGTACAGTAAAGCAGAAGAAAATGGGGTTTTGCATTGTAAAAGGACTTCTGCTTCTTTTGAGTTTAAAACGGAGGTCAGAAAAGCTTACAGTTCCCTGAGCTCAAGGCTTGCTGGAGGTAAACAGGAGTCTGTACATACGAGCGCACACACTGTCCTGCCAGAGAGAGCCCTCTCGCCTGCTTCCAATGGGGCCTTCTACATTGCTGAGAATCAAGACAACACCAAGGAGCTTTCGGATATGTTCTGACACTTTACCAGACAATTTTTTTTTGAAACTCGAAAGGAATTTTTATTTGTTGGCACCGTTGTTTTTTTGGTGTTTGGTTGGGTTTTTTTTGGGTTTTTTTGTTTTTTTTTTTTTTTATAATGCCCTCCAGCTGCTCTGGGATGCAGGGTAGAAGCAAGGGTTAGGTTCAAGCTGCTGCGAGTTCATAGATGTCACAGGATTCAATGCAAGTCCTCACTAGCTCGGCGAGGAGACACGCTCTGGCCTCAGCTCCCTCAGCCTCATGCAAGGGAGAATTATTCAGCAGTGAGAGGAGGATATAGAAACGACAGAGGAAGGAGAGAAGATCCCTATTCCATGAGGTATTGCCCGATAATTGCCCGCTGAGCTTAGCTAATACAATTTCATCCTTAATTAAGCTTCTAATTAAACCAGTCTCTGCCCTTACCTTCATACTACCTTCAATTTGTGTTAGCTTTCTTAGATCATTTCAAAAAGATATCTAGCTGTCTCTTAAACTGATGTGTACCATATTCTTCCAGGGGCTTCCTGGATGCTTTCCTGACTAAAATTTTGGTACCGTTCCTACACTTTTTACTTATATGTTGTTAAGGAAGTCATCTAAATTACTCAAAATACTTTTATTATGAATTAATAATAGACTTGTATTAGTTTTGTACCAGAAGGAATCTCAATTTAAAATTATCTTGCCTGCTTTTTCCAAGGTTAGCAATAACTTCCTCCAGCGGAAACAGTGATCAAAACATCATACAAAATTTTTGAAATAGTACTATATATGCAGCAATTGCATTTTTCTGGACTTACATTTAACCGAATTTACCTCTAATAATTCATCTTGGTAACTGGTTCCCTTTTTTTCTTTTTCCTCACTACAATCATACTACAAAAATGGATGAATCCATACTTTTCTATGACAATTTCTAGAGTTCTTTACTGTTTTTTTTTTTATAGTACAACCAGCTCTCTACTAGTTATTTATCTAGCATAGACAATACCTTTGCTTTGATTTGTTACTGCTGTATTTGCATTGTTTTTATTTTATGTTCAAAAGCCTAGGCATCTATAATGCACAAATTTTCTGGGCTAGAATACTGTTTTGCTGTTTGGCATTGATAATATCCAAATTCCAGCACCAGCGTAAGACAGAAGAGTCCCATCTACACACACGACAAGGCTGGAGCCCAGATGAGCACCCCAGGCTTTACACAGGAGCAGAAGCCGAGAGGGGTGAAGATGCCTATTTAAGGCTACGATACAGGTCAAAGCTCTGGAGAAATACAGGGCAGCTGGATTGAAAAACGAACTTCAAATATCAAGTGGGGGCTAGACTAATTCCATTACATTTTAATGTTTCTGCCCTGCAAAGAGGCCAAAGATCCCAAAGACTTCAACTCCCTGAGCACATCTCTGCCTCTGAAGATAGAAAAATTCATTTTTCTCTACGTTTTCTGCTGCACTTATCAATTTAACTCTTATTTGCTTCATAGTTATTAATTAGCACAAGCCTCTCTCAGGAAGGGTGTGGGGAATGTACGGATGGAGAACTTCAGTGTGGAAAAATTAAGGTCAACTTTTTTTAGGGCTTTGTTTCACAAGTCCTCAAACCAGGACAGAGAGTATAATTCACTCTCCCCAAACTTGTAGCTCTTTGAGTAATAATATAAATGTAGCAATCACTGATGTAGCTAATGAATTTGCTTGTGTCCTAATTTAATTATATCTTCAGATATGCCACACAATAGAAACAAAGTTATAAAGGCTGCTGCTTTCCTCCTCTCATCTCGCAGCCCTTCCACCAGCAGTGGAAAGAAAAGATGCCAATCCTGTAAGTCATCAAAATCAGCGAAGCATTCGAAAACAACTGCTCTGCATGTGCACCGTGCTCGGTCAGGTTTTTATTACAGCAGCCATCTCAGGATGACCTGTGTTGTTCACCGATGATAAATATCAAAGGGACAGGAGAAAAAAAGGAAACAATTTCTTTGGACTTGGCACAAAAGAATATACATCAAGCTGGGCTCTCTGCATTTACCACAACTACTCATAACCAAACTACCCACTCCAACTCAATAAAAAAAAATCTCATTCTATTTCAGGTCTGGTATGATGATCCATAATAGATTTTTCACTGAAATTGTACAGCCAGTGCACAGAAAACAACATGAAGGTGACTTTGTTTGTAGGAATCACTGCCCTTTTCGTTCTCAAGTGCAGCACCATTAACTGATCCTCCTCCTCCTGCTCCCCTTTCTCTATGCAAAGGAAATTACTTTCTACTGCCTTTTTTCCTAGCTGCCATGAGATTCAGAAATTCCTCTGCACAGAGACTCAGAGGGCTCGGATTCAAAACCAGCTTTGTCAACCACCATCTTGGAGCAGCCCATTCATTGGGAATGACCCATTCATTGTGAGCATCGTGTCAACTCCGCTACAATCAAAAGCGTGCTGCAAAGATAACTAAACCAGTGCTAAAACCAGAACCAGGTGGACCTTTGCAAAGTCGCATGCCCAAGCTAATGAGCCTGCAGTGCCACCCAAAAGCTGCTAGATGGATCTCTGGGCCCTGGGCCAGAGTGCCTGCAGGGCACTGTGTCAGATGGAAGAGTATGAAGTTTGTGCTATAGCAGAAACCATTGCTCCTCTGCATCAGTGAAAAGGCACCGTGTTCCTCCCCAGTCACTTCCACTACCAAAATTTTGCTGAGGTTTATGGCAACGTCTCTGTGGGACTGATTATTTGACCTCAAAGCTTGGCCAAAACTCCCTTATGTCACATGAAGCAAACTCCGTTATTGCACGATTACGGCTCAGCCAATTTCTTTTTGAGAAGTAACAAAAATTATCCTTGCCCATTTCCTTTCTAAGGTGCTCTCCTGTAAAACTCCTCTGGTTGAAACTCTCTAGAATAACGGCTTCCTTCAGTACCCTGACAACCACAGCATGCAATCACAGACACTGGTGGCACAACGGGAAAGTTTCCAGAAAACTTCAGTTACGATGAAGCAAGGATCCCATCTCCATTCAGGCTGACATTTTGGATATATTTTACTCTTGGGGTTTTTGTTTTGACTGCCTCATTTGGCAGGATTATCATACATGATAATCAAGCCAACTCAGATGTCTTTGTTGCCAACATTAACACAACTAATACTCACATATCCAACTACCCCGGGACAGATAACCTATGACAACCGGAGACAGAGAACCGTCAAAGAATCTGCACAAAGCTCAAGTGAACAGGAGGAAAATCACACACGGATGGGGGCTCCATCAGAAAATGATAAAACCGGAAAAGGACAGCCCAGGCAGGGCGAAGAGCCGGCCTACACTTGGATTGGTAGACATGTACAAACACAGAGGTATATGTAGATGTAACTTCTATTGTCAACATATATTTTTTTTACAGGGATAATTTTAGAATATTTATAAGGCTGTACATTATTTTCAGTTTGGAAATGCAATGTATTTATTCACTCTTTTTCTATGGCTGGAGAAAGGGCAGTATTTATTAGGTGAAGTGTCTGACAAAGCCTGTAGTGCTGTTAATCACACCAGCTTCCTTGATATATTAAAGCTATTAGGACTTAACTAGATAAAGATGCGCATGTTACTAAGTGCATCACCTTCTATCTGTCTAATGGAAACCAAGTGTTGATTTAAGCGGAGTCATCTGTTTAAAAAAAGAGAGAGAAAGAAATTGAAATAAACCCAAGATTAACAGATGTCACAGAAGGGTCAATGGCGAGCAATGCTGGATCCAAGACTTTTAAAATAGAAACTTACATGAATATTTGAACTCACTTACATATTCTCTCTGCTTGTCTTTGGAAATATCACATTTAGTATCACTTGTTTAGTTTTAAATATTGCATCCATAATTATCTATACATAGGACAGTTTCTGTGTCATGTAAATACGTTCAGTCCTCTCCACCCCTAGGCTCCTGGGCTACAAAATGATATTAGTAGATTAATTTCTAGATGATTTAAAATATACTGTCTAAAATAGTCCCAGTACATTTATATTGGCTAGGCTGGTGTGGTTTATGTGTTTATATGTGCTGTTCTCAAGTACTGGATGGTTTTAGTATTAATGGGCCATGATTATGTTGAACACTGTACTGGCCAATATAACTATTCAAAACTAGAGGGGCTTTTAAACACAATAACAAAAAGGAACGCTGATTTGTGGTTAAGTCCCAGACACGGCTTAAGTTCAATTCCTGGCTGTGCCACAGATGCCACTGTGATACCTTGGGCAAGTCACTTTCTGCCCCTTAGCTGTAAAAGAGGGAAATAATATTTTCTTTTTCCCTTACTTTTCTATTTTGTGTTTAATCTGTCAGAGCAGGAGCTCTTGTGCTATGAGGAACACAATGAAGCTACCACAACAAAGGTCCATCCTAAAGGGAGGCAGCTCATCAGACTATCATGCCCATGGCACACAAGGGCAATGACATTCTGCCCAGTTGGACTGCTGGCTGATCGCTGGAGCTCACCAGGTGTAGCATCAGCTAATAGTGACAGGCTGAGGGGTAATGGTTTTAAACTGAAAGAGGGGAGATTTAGATTAGATATTAGGAAGAAATTCTTTACTGTGAGGGTGGTGAGGCACTGGAACAGGTTGCCCAGGGAAGCTGTGGATGCCCCATCCCTGGAAGTGTTCAAGACCAGGCTGGATGGGGCTTTGAGCAGCCTGGTCTAGTGGGAGGTGTCCCTGGCCACAACTGTGGGGCTGGAACTAGATAATCTTTAAGGTCCCTTCCAACCCAAACCATTCTGTGATTCTATGACTAACTGGGGATAGAAAGAGAACCTGTGACATGGGTTCACAGCCCTGCACTAACCGCTGAAAGAGTGGGATACTTTAAAGACGTGTAAAAAGTTGTCATGATCATACTTGTTCTAGATTTTTATAGAATTAATGCAAATCTTGATTTTTCTTACTGAAGATGAGATATGGTTTTGTCACAATCCCAGTGGGTAGGATGCAGGAACAGAGAAGGATCTGAGGAAACTATATTTGCCATCTTGGTTTCCTGAGCTCTAGGAGGGGCAGGTATACTTTGAACCAGGTATGCATGTTGTAATTTTTATTGACTGCCTATTTTTCTTCTTACCTTCGCTCTGACTCCCATAGCCCTAAGCAGGAGTCAAACAGCAAA
This sequence comes from Chroicocephalus ridibundus, assembly GCF_963924245.1. Classification (NCBI taxonomy): domain Eukaryota; kingdom Metazoa; phylum Chordata; class Aves; order Charadriiformes; family Laridae; genus Chroicocephalus; species Chroicocephalus ridibundus. The sequence goes on from NC_086287.1 coordinate 17,774,439, forward strand.
GGCTCCTTCTGTTTCTCCTCCTGCAAACTAAGCAGGACAGGATCATTTCCGTTTTGCAATTTTTATCTGGGGGGGGAGGAGGTGCATATAGGGTGACAGAAGATATGGACTTTGTGCCTCTGTAAGAAAGGGAATATAGCTTCCTCTGCTCTGAATCTTTTCCAAGAGCTGAATAGATTCCAACCTGAAAAGACTCCAGCCTGAGTGGAGACCTTTCAAGCTCCATGCACTTTTCCTCCCTGATACTCAACTGCAAATGAAAATGAAATATTTTCATTCCAGCAAGATCCCTCTAAACAGATCTTTGACAAGGAATAATTTAAACTTTGATGAATCAAACTTCAGTAAAGGTTCACCCTAGAGCACGAAAACCAAAATTTTCCATTTATGTTAGGATGTTTTTGGTTGCTCATCTGCAAATCACACACACACAAAATCCAATGAAGAGATGACCTTATGGTCATTTCTATTCCTTTAACCTATAAGAAAGAGAAATAAAAGTCTTCTGTGTAGCATGCTGCACACATGTGTTGTTCACTTAAATCCCTTTTCTCTGATCTGCTCTACAGAGTATTTAGTCCATACAACTGTTCCACATTCTCTGTCGGCATATTCACCACGCATTTCCATTCCACATCACATGTACACAGCCTATGCACAAGAATGATGGGGGCTACGTTTCCAATCTTGTTTGGGTTTATCTTTGAATGCCAGACAAAACAGACTTTATGTGGTTTAATAAAAGATCAAGTCATCTCAATTTGGAGACCTTACATCCACTTGCATGCCTACTCAAATATAAATACAAAAAGCTGATTCCCCCAACAGCAACTAATCTGAAGACTGTTTAAAAGATTTTCAACTGGTAATGCATTATTTCATTCCTCCATTTTGCCCACCGAATTCCTAGATTTTGTAGGATATAGTGCATGTTACCTAAAATTCCTCTGGGATTTCTGCTCTTAATAAGCAAGTAGACAGCTATGCAGATCACAAGCACACAGCTGTTGCCAGCATTAGGAATTCTTATGGGGGAAGACATCAATGAGATTAAAAATAAATAAATAAATAAATAAAAAACCCACTCTGTGTTTGTAAAGTTCTACACTCTATCTTCAGCATCATGCTTCCCAACTACTGTCTGCATCCAGAAGTGATAGAAATTTGGGGTAAAATCTGTAGCGACTCAATCACGAAGTCTTTAGGAGTATTTCACTTTTGCCTTTTTACTTTTCAGAAAATATGCAGAGGAGCATCATAGATGACTGCATGCAACTGAACGAGCAGAGCTTAATTAGTCATCGCTTTTGAATACTAGCACAGCAACTGTGTGCGAGCTTGAACTACCTTCAGTCACTCTTCTCTAGAATAAAGATAATATTTTGTCTTGCTTAACTTTATTTTAGAGCACTGCGGAAGTGTATACTCTTAATTTCTGCAAATAAGCCAATGAACTGCAGTATCCTCACCATGTGTGACTATTCATATTCAATGCTAGGTTTATCTTTTTGATATAATCACATTTCCTCTGATCCAAGAGCTGACATTTCAGAAACAGACCTCAAAACACCATCATAGCTTGTAACACTGCTTGGTAGGCCAGGCCTGCGACTATATCTAAGCTACTGCACTTTGATAATATCCTCCAGGTTATAGATAGTACTTAACTCTGTGTATATTAAACAATTTCAAAACTGTGCAAAAATTGATTGTTTTTCATTTATGCTGCGGTAGGATCTAATGATATAATCAGTGCTAACAAATGGATGCAAGAGAAGGCTCTTCCAAAGACCTTACAGTCTTCAAGTTATGAGGCTGCAAAAACTCACATGAATGCCCTCTAGCCTGGCACAGGGGTCTGCTTATGCAGCCTTCATAAACAGATCACGTCTAAGACACTGTACAGCAACGTTCAGCTGCGTCGGGCTGTATTGGGTGACCAAATCCAGTAGCCATCAGTTGTGTACAACAGCCTAGCATAAAAAAGGGCTATATTGAACAGGAGTAAAGTTTATCTGCCCCAGTCAATTTTCTTTCTGGTGCAAGGCTTGTAGCAGTCTTAAAAAAAGAATATAAGAAAGTACAGAGACATAAATGACGCTTTTCCTTTTCTTACCAACTTATCCATGACTACTGTTTAAAGTACTTGCTCAACTGGACTTTACATACAGACATCCTGTTTGATACGCCTCAAGCGAGCCCTTCTCCATGAATTTGCCTCATCTCTCTCTCAGTTTCTTTCTATTCTGGCTACCAAAGCTTCTGGCAGCAGTGAATCCTACAAATAATTATTTTTTGTTTTCATTTTTACCATGTATGCGTGATAATTTTATTTTACTGTAGCTGGCGCAATGGGAAGCATAGGATACTGGAAATGGAAATCTGCAGTTTTTCCTTGTTTACCTACTGAAATACTATCAGATATTGGTGAGAGAAAAGCTATTAAAATTTTAAGGCTGCCTAATGACTTAGATTGATGGAGGATGTGCTTAGTTGTAGTCCAATTTATAGAAAATGGGTATCCTCCATCACAAAGTTCAGCATCGAAATTGCTTCCGTATGCTTGTACTTCAGCATCTGGAAAAAGACTAAGGATTAAATTAATAGGGATACTTAATCTTCCATATGCCTCTTAATATTCTTCCACATCCCCCAGGTTATTACTTCTGCATTATTGCAAGAACTACATATAAGATGAGTAACTGCTTGGCGGTGGTTCTTTTGATTTTTATTGATTTTGCGTATCTTTTAAAATTTCCATCCAAACCCACAGTTTTTAGTTCTATTTCTAGGTGTCAGGAAGGCAAATCCTCACACAGCTATTCCAGAAGCTGCCAACATTCAATACCTGAACTACCCAGTGCATGTTCAGCCTGCAAAGTGCTGCAGATTTCAATGCCAGACACTCTCCAAAGCCATCTCTTCCAATAGATGACTCACGGCTCTAACCATGGTTTCCTGAGCAGAAAGTCAGATGGTTGGTTGTCAGTCTGTTACCATCAGTTTTTCAGCGTCATTAATCAATTAAAAATAAAGCCAAAATGTCTCTGTCCGTTGCATACTGATGTGCAAGGCGGTCATTGCCAGTCAAGGCCTTTTTTGAAGTTTGTGCTAATTGCTACGTTACAGCAGGAAGCACAGTAACTGTTCCCACAGGCTACAGAATGCCATAAAAAAGACAAAAGACCCCATCAAAAATAGACAAACCCCTCCTATTTTAGATCATGCAGGTATTTCACATAAAATTGGAAGACTGGCCACACAGGAAGAATTCTTCTAGGTGAACAAGCTGTCAACATGAAACCTGGTATTTGTGAACCCAGGAAGAGGTAAGTAAGGTAATACTTTTCTAAGTAAAATGTTAAACTACCTAATGTATTGAGCTACCTTATGTTTTGATTAAAAGGCCTCCTTTGCAGCCTGGCAGGTCAAAGGAAAGACTCCCACCACCCTTAACAGGCTCTGGAGCGTGTCTTAAACCCTTCTGCACTGGATAGGCCGGGAGTTCATTGTTACAAATAGCATGGTTACCATTTACCTTGTGATACAATAAAATAGCAAATTTATTAACATTACAGTGAAATTCCTCTGCAATCTATAATCAAATTCATATATTTTTTGAGGAAATCAACAAGAGAAGTAAGTTAGATATGAAACCCTTTGCAACAGGGAGCTATTAGTTGATTAGAAAGCAAGAGCAGGAAAGGGCAAGAGTAAAATCAGAAACTGGACCTAGACTTATCAATGGTCATTCTTGTTCATCTGGACTGTGTTTAACAGCGTTCCAGCCAAACTGGCTTCTAATACATGTATGAATAGAATCAGTGCTCTGGTGAAACAATTACAGAAAAATATTTAGCCAGAAGGGGGTTGGATTACATGACCTTTAAAGGTCCCTTCCAACCCAACACATTCTATGAGTCTAAGAAAATGTCATACCATGTATATAAATTTTGTAACATACAGGTCTCCACCACTTTTTGAAAGCCTCCTCAAATAAAGCCTTTGCGCTTATTTCTCTGTAAAAGTTGCATACTCAGCACTCTCAGGGAAAAATATATCATATATCATATCCTTACAGTTTTACTGGACATGGGATCTATACATTTAACAATCAATTAAAGACACTGTAGATGGAGGACAAAAAACCAAACTGCCATAACCAGAACTCAAAAGAACCGTGCAAAGAAGAGAACTTCCTTCCAGTTTTGGTTTCCAAGATCAGTTCAGATTTCCAGTAGGCAACTCAAGCAGCACGGTGGCATCTATTCTAGGGTAGATGCTTTCACATGACAGATTTGTTTTCAATTGATTTAAAAAGTCGTGCAATCTGCTTTTAAAGTAAATCTGAAAAAGTGAAATGATTCTCTGTTCAGTGCTGCACCGATGTTTGAATTTCTGCATCTTGCTCTTTGCGCTAGTAGCAGTCAGAAGACAGGGGTTCCCATTTTCAGCTGTAAGCATGCAAAATGTGCATATGCTTGGAAGGAATATCGTCGTGCAGAACTGTTGGGTTCACGTTAAAAGGTGTCCCATGCTTCACTGCTACATACCTTCTGTACAAATAGAAATCTCCATTCAAATCTCTACAACTTAAAACATAACTGTAGATAGCATGACTTCTAATGTTCCATGTGACTGAAAAAGACTATTATAAGATTTTAGTTGTGACCTTGGCAATACTGATATTAATACTGTACTTACTGTCAGGTACAGGAATAGTTCTGATTATACAGAAGGGACAGCCAGAAAATTCCTTTGGATTGACGTAACTATTCTTAAAAGGCAAATTTTAAAGCGTCCAAATCATTGCAGAAATCCTATTTTTAAAAAAACATCACAGAGAATAGAGCATGATGTTTGCTGCTCAGAGTGGTTTTTAAATTTTTTTGGTAAACCTGCATTCTCTTACCCTGCTCTGGGGGGTCCACAGGCAGGACCTACCGACATCGGGGGGAGTCTGGTTTGTAGGCACGACAGACTGTTGAGAGTCCGGAGACCACCAGTTTTAGCCCTCACTGTATATTCCAGATGAGTTTGTGCCGTGCCCGTATTTAAGACTGAATTATCTTAGGGCAGCCAAGCAACAAGCCCAGCTGATTACCTGAAAGTGCAAGCTGCGCCTGCTGTATCTAAATCAATGGTCAGCAAAAGGTTGAGAAAGAAGAGATTAATTTATTCTAAAAAGCCAGCATTACAGTCATTTATACCCAAGCTAAAATTAAAGCAGCGAAAAGAAAAGAGGAGACGGAGGACACAGAAGTTTTTGAGCGCGCTGTGGGCTTGCTCCTGGCTGGAGCTGCTGGGCACACCCAGCATTAAACCACTGGCACGCAGAGCTCTCTGCGTGAGGATTACTGGCGCTGAGCACACACAGCTGTGCCTATCTGGGAAAATTGGGTTTGATTTTGATTTTGGTAGCAAGCCAGCAGCGGCCAGGTTTCTTGCGGGGAGGCTGAATAGTCATCCACAGATGTTTCAGGATAAGGAGAGAGAAGGCTGGTCGCTGCAAACAAAAAACTGTTTTGCTGCTGTAATCCTGCTCAACAACATTCTCTGAGGGACCGGACCGGTGTATCTACGTGCATACAGTTGGACCATTGCTACTTAACGGGGTTGACGAGCTCAGTCCGGGCACTGGGCTACCGCAGCTCTGTGCCTTTGGACCAAAGCTGGCTGGTCTCCCCACAGGCCGGGCGGTGGGCACGGTGGGGGCTGCAACTGCTGGCCCTCAGCCATGGCAATCCACCTTGAGAAGAACACAGCATTGGCTACCCTCAGCTTTATAAGCAACAGAGAACAACGGCGAAGTCAAAATCTGCCATGATAACGTATTGGATTGTGATTTCTTCTCACGAAGGCCTATCAGGTTGTGCAGTTTCTGGTTACATTTACAAAGCCACCTTTTCAGTTGCTTGCCAAAATGACAAAATTCTACGGGAAGGAATTTGCAGGAAGGTTCCTGCAAGCGTGATTCCTCCCCTTGGCTTTTGCATGTTAGGAAACAATCTTTGTTACATTATCACAAACTGTATATATTACAAGGTCAAAGTTTCACTCAGTGCACAAGATGAACGGACTCTACAGGACTCTCCCTCACATGAACACGTTCCTAATTTAAAAGAAGAAAACATGATTTTTTGCTGACTTCAATACTTGGAAATTCGGATTTGTGCCATGAAGTACCATAATTCTTGCTAGCACACTGCTGTTTGACTCTAAGCATTTTATTTTTAAAATGTCCCTTTCACATGCCATGCCCTCTGTACCGCCAGCCACATGTATGCCTCCAGAGCACGTTTGCTTGTGCCACAAGTACAAAAGCTTTGCAAGAGAGACACGATGTCCCAGAATGTCCCATGATTAAATACTTTTGAAGACAGAATTATCTGTATTTGTAAATGCTTCTCGAGTTAAAATCCACCTCCACAAAAGCCTATAGGAATATACATAAAATTGGGTTCTGCCTCTGTGAAGCAGCAGATCCTGGTCTGACAGCAGACAGTCACAAGCATTAAGCACCCAAAAGTTTAAAAAAACAAAAGCTCAGGGTTTCTTCCCTTCCTGCTTTAACACAGACTTTCTGTATACCAGCCTTCTGCTGCAAGGAGCATACTGTCATTGAGAAAGATCTATTAGAAGAACTCAGCTTATTTCTGCGGCATGGGAAGTACCATGTCATTTTTTGCTGTGGCAGGAGTGTCCACATATTTTCAGAAGGCTACAGCTCATTTTAAAATGACTTAAAGGAGATTTTTCAAATGCGCAAAAGGTGGTTAGATGCTAACACTAGCCTGCACCCCTGAAAATCTCTCCTTCAGAAGTCAAAAATTAAAAACTAATTCACAAACCAAACGGGATGTAACTGTTTAAAATATGTAGTCACCTTAAAAACCAGGTTGACATAGGTAACCTTTATATATTGCTCAGCTCGGGAAGGATTTAATTGTATGCTGAAAGCATACCATGTCCTTTACGGGAAAGAGAAGGCCAATATCAGAGAGCAAAAATACCAAAAAAATAGCTTTGGCCACCATCTGCAGCTGCGGCAAAAATGTGATCTCAGCGTTGCCGGTGTGTTGTCATGTATGCCACTGTTTGCAGAGTCCAACCGAAATTCTCTATTTTTAGCCTTTCAGCTACTTTCAGATAAAATTCCTGCAGATAGGAGTAGCTGTATAGGGCAGATAACATACAACTCTGAAACCACAGATGACCTCATGCAATTGCAAAGAAAGAAGGGTCTGTTACTTAAAACAAGGCTAAAATTTAACCCAGCTATACTAAAATTAAACAGGGAGTGTTTTACAGTCCCATTACAAGACATAAAACAACAGTCACTATAAATTCACAGTGTACTTATTTGTAAGGATGTAAAAAGAGTAATTAATAACCCCCAAACAGCTTATCTCTGAGCCAGTACAACACCACAGCTTTCCCAGGCTCGTCGGAGATTTCACAAATAGCACTGAGAAGCTATTTTCGCTGTCATTTGAGAATTATTTGTCCAAACTGAAAAGTTATTGCTCTTTGTCACAAGTCACAAGGCGTTTTTTAGCGTTCCACCCTTTAAGTTGACATTACGGAGAGAAAATAAATACATGTAATCCAAACTTTCTGGAAAGGGCTTCCATGTGTAAGAACAGTCACCAACCACCCATCCGAGGGAGCACTGCACAGTGATTCTCCTTCCTGCAAAATGCACTGTACCTTCCTGTTTTCTACTTCACCCTTTCTGTGTGTCGCCTTTACACCAAAAGGCACCTGTGACCTTTAAAATGCCATTTATTTCCAATAGATTGAGTCCAGTTCTGAGTACTACCATTCAAGTTTATCTTCAGTATTTAAGGAGAAGTGTGTAAAGGAATGGATACGTCACAAGTGAATCAATACAGATCAGGGTGCTCAGTTCGCATCCTTTGGGATGCGTCGCTCACACCTCTTTTGCTTTACAGAATATTGGCCGGATATTTCTTCAGAACAAATCCTTCATGAGGTTATCACATACACTCGATGGCTCTTTCCCTCAAGAAAAATTTTCAGTCCTTAATGAACAGTCCACTTGAATGAACAGTTTAGATACATGAATGAAATAATCCCAAGGTAAAGAAATTCTTTCACCCCCTCACCAAATCGCTGTAAGGGATCAGTAAAGGATGCAAACCATTTCTCTTAACTCTCCCTTTCTTTCCTTAATACCAACACGGGCAAACCTATATTTTTTAACAACGACATAGCCTCTAGCTGTCATCTAATTTTGCAAGCAAAGCCAGCATTGAAATAAAGGGTTACAAAGCACTTAACTGTTAATTTGAGATTATAGAACAAGTCTGATTTTTTCTGGCTTCACGTCACTTGAAAGGAGAAACTCCATTTGTCATAAGGAATGAAAGCCAGGACAGAACAACGTTTGCTATTGCTCTCTCTAAGGAATTGTAGGTGGAGTTATATAAACAACAGAGCAACGATCAAAGGGAAATCTTAGGGACCATAATATACCAAGGAATTAAAGGAACAGAGCCTTTTATCTATTGTGGAGGAAGGAAGTAGAGCATTGAGACATGTGTAATATATAGAATTAAAAATCAAAAACCCAAGCAAGTCCCAAAAGAGACCGAAATCAATTAAAGTCTGGTTTTCTTCTTATTCTGTTAAAATGACAAGAAAGAACCAAAACCACAATCTCCCACAAAAACTATGCTCCATCACCTGGAAAAGCCAGGCATTCAACTCTATTTTAAGCTGAATTTTCCCCCACGCCCTATGAAACAAGCACTGTTCGATCGCAGACCACGTCCTCGTTCACTGCCAGTCTAACTGAGGCTTACCTTGTCCTCCACTCTGTTCAGCCTGGCACCAATCGTGTTATTCCCCCGATCTTTGCTTTTTTCTGTGGAACAAGAAACATTTTCAAATTAATATATGGTGGTATAACAAAATAGCAGCAAGCCACAACAGGGTGTGTTTAACTAGCCCACCAACGCAGTGTAACTGAACACCTTTGCAGGCTGGTCCTTCTATTCCTTAAAAGCACCTTTTTGTTTCTTTTTATAGCATTAGCCCACGCCATGGCTTTTAATAGCCCTTAAGTTTAAGGCACTTTCAACCTTAATGTTATGTTTTAACCTGGGAGTACAAAACTTCTCCCAATTTAGTTAATGTTTTAATTGCCATTTAAAAAGAATCTGCCATTACACAAAAGACTCTACAGCAAACTTGAACAATGCATTTGATAACATTTTATCTTCTTTCCCCTGTAAACTGTGTAGAAACCTGAGTTTGAAAATGACATTAACAGAGAGTTTTGGCCAGACTTGTCGCAAACAAACTTTGTGCTCCTTCCCCAGTCTCTTTTCAAAGATATCAAAGCTCAATGTGAATATTACTGATTTCACGGGAACTCTCTAATCATAGCACGTATTGTATTCGAAATATGGTGAGCCTCAGAGACAACAGAGCCAACATTTTGAAAACTTCAGTGAAAGTAGGTGCTTTGAATATCTAAATAAGAACAATCCTATTTTAAAGGTGTTGATGACTAGATATTATTGTGGATGCCTAAACTTCAGAGCACAACTGGTTGGCACTGTTCAAAAATTTGGAAACAAAAGTGTTTTCCGTTAATTATATCTTCATCAGAGTAACTTTAGACACATCCTTCATGTTAACTTACCCGAGACGGAGATAAAAAGAGATGGCTTCCCTATGGATTGGTCCAACCTATAAACCAAAAAGCATGATTTTTAGTTTTTATCTTCACTTCCTGTAGCTGGAGCGGGGAGATCTCTTCACAAACAAGCAAAGTGAAGTTAAAATAGTTCTGGTTTGCACTGTAAGTAAGTGAAGCAGTTGCTTTGGGCTAAGAATAGCTTGAAATTAAACAAAGAATAACAAAATGGGACTTAGATTGGTCTTTAGCTTCTTTACCCACTGTAAAGTTTTACCATGCCCCTCGCTTTTCCATGCGAACAGAGTTGTTTCCTCTTTTCCTTGTTCTTCTGCAGCTTACTTGTTGCTTCTATCTGTCGTCTCTTAGTTTGCTCTGAAGTGCAATTCTCCCAGAGCAGGTGACAGTATTTCACTCTGAATGTATAGTACAGCCCCTAACATATAGGGATTGCAGTGTATAGTCCAAGTTAGCAGAGACTGAGGCAATACATGTAAGTATAATGAAAACTGTAAGTCCTGATCATCAGATTTTAGCTCTTTGCCTGTTCCTTCCTGCGTGAAAAGAAAACTTTACTTGAATGCCTTTTTATACTCCATAACTTTGCACAGTCCTACCAACATGGCACCTGTAACCCTGTCAGGTTTTGATCCCCAGACCCTATCACTGATTTATTTACAAACATCCCTCTGCTGGTGTTTACAGATACAGACACTGAACTTTATTGACGTACCTCCGCTGTAATTCCTTGATTCGCACCATCAGGTTGAGGTGGCCCTGCGAATACTGCTCAATAACATCTCGGACATCATAGGGCTTTCTAGCTTGCTGTAAAATAAAAAAACCAAACATGCCTTTAAGCCACAAGGATGTAGGAATGGTCTGTGGTAATGCAGTAAGTTTTTTTTAACCCCTTTTAATACTGTGTAAACATTTGAGATACTTCATTGTTGCCAGGATCACACATTTTTTGTGGAATAATTACAACAGTTCTGATTTCATCCACATTTTCGTCACTGCAGGACTGCATGCCTTTCAAACGATTATCCACTGAACTTGAGGCCAAAAGAACTTGGGGCCAAAAAAGGTATATCTGGCATTTTGCTCAGAAGTTTGTGGTCACTCTAATTTCTTCTGGAAATAAGGTTCATACTTCTCAGCCACCGAACAGTAAAGAGGTCTTTCACATGCACAAGCCCTTATTCTCAGTCAGCAGCAAGACAGCTGGACTTCTCAGTTCAGCTCTTGCCACGGGAAGGTTAAAGCAGAGTCCTGGTTGAAAGTGCATGACTGATTTCCTATTCCAGAAAGAGTGGCTGAGCTTTCAAATCTACTGGGAAATACTAGGAAAACACTGATGCAAGGAATGACCAGGAAGAAAGCCCCGTGTCCGTAATTTGCACTTCATACATGGGAGCTATTAGCAATAAAACCGCTTTTGTGTAGTATTAAAGATAAAGACCATAATTTTAACCAATGAACACCAAGACTAACTAGAAAGCAAGTGAATTAACTTGTCGAAGTGCAGGGAAAAATTAAAAATATCTTAATCCTACATCCAGAAACTAGAGTCCAATCAGGGCCAGAGCTACATATAAGAAGCAGAAATGATGCTCTAAAACAGCAGAGAAGAGGAGTAGGGTGTAAACTTCACACATTAGACTGAACAGTAACACCTGAACTTACGATTTGGTAGAAAACTTTTTCTAAAAGATGTTAATCAAATCAGTCAAACAATAAATGATATGCCAGCAGGTTGAGGGAGGTGATTCTGCCCCCCTAATCCACTCTGGTGGGATCCCACCTAGAGTACTGTGTCCAGCTCTGGAGCCTTCAGCAACAGGAATGACATGGACCTGTTGGAGCTGGTCCAGAGGAGGGCCACAGAGATGATCAGAGGGGATGGAGCACGTCTCCTGTGAGGACAGGCTGAGAGAGTTGGGGTTGTTCAGCCTGGAGAAGAGAAGGCTCTGGGGAGACCTTATTGTGGCCTTCAGTAATTAAAGGCGACTTATAAGAAAGATGGGTACAGACTTCTTAGCAGGGCCTGCAGCAACAGGACAAGGAGTAATGATTTTAAATTAAAAGATGGTAGATTCAGACTAGATATAAGGAAGAAATGTTTTACGATGAGGGTGGCGAAACATTGGACCAGGTTGCTCAGAGAGGTGGTATATGCCCCATCTCTGGAGACGTTCAAGGTCAGGTTGGACGGAGATCTGACCAACCTGCTCTAGTTGAAGATGTCCCTGCTCATTGCAGGGGGGTTGGACTAGATGACCTTTAAAGGTCCCTTCCAACCCAAACTATTCTCTGATTCTGTATTTCTGACTAATTCATTATGCTGTCTATAGATATTCTGTAGATAATTTTCACGGTTTAGTGAAAAACTTGGGAACGGATTACCATATAATATAAATTACCATAAATATAAATAATATAAAGGAGAAGATGTAACTGTATTACAACTTCTCCTTTCTTGCATCTTTTGAGAACAAGGAAAAGTTTACAGTGGTAGCTTCTAACATATCAGAATTCGTATCCCATTTGAGGTCTCAGAAATATTTTGTCATCTGTACTTCAAAAGCTGGGGATGTCTCTATGCTGCTTAACCTTATTTCACACGTTGCAGGTTTTCCCCAATTCCATGCCACAGATACCTTCTTCTTTAAGCCCAGGGAAAGCAGGATACAAGATAAAAATCATACTGTGACACCTTCATGCCCTGCCTGAAAAGTAGCTCACACGTTTCAGGAATCATTACTTTAATAATATCACGTCATCAAACAAATTATATTTCAGTCTGCCAGATTCCCCACCGCCAACTGCAAACCTCGGCTGAATGTGAGATACTCTCTAGTGGAAGACTAAACAGGATTGGGAATTGCTTCAGTTTAACCAAAGAGCACACAGAATTCCCAAGAAGCCCAACTGCTTACACACATATAAATCATAACTAACATCCACAAAGAAAGAAATATGATTCAATGGTGGCATAGGCCCATAAGTCTTTCCATGGACTAGTACTGCAGGCATGATGATACAAAAAGAAAAAGAATTCTTGGATTATTTTTGCACTATAAATAAGCAAGAGAGAAATCTGCAAAATCAGCTTGGAAACACAGGTTCAGGAAAGCAGTAAGAATAAAGCAGAGCTTTCTGCTGCCATCCTCGTACTCTGAAGCAGGTGTCTGACAATAGAAAGAGTAGGTACGTCCCTGCCTGTTTCTTATTTACTGGGCTGTTTCTTTCTCTTCAAAACAAGAGCTGAAAACCTGGAGTAAATAGAATTTATGAATGAAGCCTAATTCCCGAGTACGATGGGGTATTTAATAGTCACTACTGATTATTCTGTAATTGCTTCACATTGAAAGCTGATCTTTTAAAGAGAAAATACTCTTGATACTGATGACACGTTAGTTTTGTAAAAGGAAAAAAAGCCCTGCATCACGTAATGGGTGAGTACTGAAGAAGCAAAAGTAGGAGTCAGGCCCACAGCTTCCCTTAACTTCTCTTTTTTGCTTTCGTCCCTCTGCTAATTAACCAATACTCATGGCAAAAATCTTCTTAAATGAGTTAAAATTTCCCTCATCATATATGAAAATTTGCAAAAGTTAGCACAAAAGCTAACAGCAAGTATTAAAAGTGCACCACTGGCCATTGCTGTTCCCCTGTAACTGCGTGCACAGGGAGGCAGACCCGGGAAAGGGAGAGAGGAATCCGTGCAAGGGGAATTTCTGGGAAATGTAACCAAATAACAGTCAAATAAAATGGGTAGAACATCCTTTGAAGCACAGGACGCTCTGAACTGCATTGTTTGGTACAGCCCAGTATGGTGATTAGAAAAGATTACACACACAATTCATGATTCATACCATGACAAATGAATCACATAAAATGATGAATTATAAGACTATAAATGCAAGATTTTTCCAGTGGAATTGTAACAACCCAGGCAACAGTTACTCATGTCGTCAGTGGAACTGCAACCTGTATTTTTAGTTTATGCTATGTATAGAATATTTGCCGTGGTGAAAAACATAACACAAGTTAAAAACGTATTTTAGAAGGAAACTGATTTACTCAAAAGGAAAAATTTACATGGAAAGAGAAAAAAAAGATTTCAAAATGACAATGGGAAATGAGATCAAATCTCTGGTCTCTGGATCCGTGATGGATACTACAGTCGTATCCACGTACATAAGTCTTAAGACATTTAGAAACTTTCCTAACTGGAAGACAAAGGATATTTACTCATGAATCCAGCTAATGGAATAACCGAGTATGGTGATTTTCTTTCTGAAATTCAGTTTTAAGGTTAGACTGTGCCAAAGACACCTGCTTTATAACTAATAAATGAAATTCATTTTTGGTAGGTGAGGTGAACGAAGCCTAGAAAACCATTAGTTTCTAAGTACTGTTTTCCCTGTAATCTACAGAATGCTTCGTTAACCATGAGCCGTTCACCTTAACTGACGCACAGGGCTTGCATTGACTGCTACTAGAATATGATCTTTCCTACACAATTTGAAACAGTCCTATAGATTTTACGAGAGCATAAACACATCCATAAAAAAAGGTATTAATTCTTTATAATAATATGCTGGGTTCTTACATGGACATCGTCATATGGACTATATTCAAACCTGGACTTTAAAATAGAGCATAATTTTCTGTCTTAATCCTACATCCTTCTTTTAAAGAGGAAATGATGGGCAAGTGCGATGCTTCACAAAGAGTTGCTTTTCATGTCCTTTGAAATGTCTCCGTTTCCCTGTTTAGCTTATCTTTATTTATTTTATTTTATTTTTTTTAAACAGGAAGGCTCTTCTTTCTGACTTTTGTCCTTGTGGTGCCATCAGGCCCTATTATAAATTGAGCTCTTAAAAAAAAATAAAAAAATGTATCTCGGCAGATTTAGGCATACAGGTGTATCCTGCAAACAGCTGGTATAGTTTAAGAACCACGCTGGGTTCATGCTGGGACCTATTTTCAAAATTTTCCTCTTCCTCTCCTTCTTCCTATGCTTCCCCCTCCCCAAAAGCTTCAGAGACATCTCTAAAAAGTACTCCTTTTAAGTGCTGGCCTTGCAATTATTTTCCAGCTAATTTTAAGCATGAATAGTCCAATGGACTTCAGCTGAATTTTTTTTTTTCAATATCTATAGAAAAAACAACCCCGAAAAACTCCTGGATTTTCTTTTAGGAAGATACATTTCACATAAACACAAAAAGCTTCGAAGGCAAATATCTAGCAGAAAACATCTATACAGACCTCTTCAACGCTGTAAGATACATTTTTAAAATGCATCTTGTGCTTTACCTTGATTTCAGATATTGCATTGGACTGGTTATTAGGAACTGTATAGTCACTACTTGGCACATGTTTAAACATTTTAATTTCTTATGACTATTTTATGTGCATACAATAGAACAAAGCAGATTTACAACATACTTTTGAGGAAAGAATAATGACAGTGATTATCTCTTAATTACAGGAGAGATTTTCAAAAGCACCTTGTGGCTTGAATTTCAAGGTGACTTTGTGCATTAAGTTACTTGGGTGCTTTTGAAAACTGTACCTTTGGTGCTCTCCAAATTTTTAAACTCGGTCATAACCCTGTATTCAGAAATTATGAAGAAGTATCAGATAGCCCCGATAGGTTCCTATTGGGACATTCTGCGTCTGACAAACAGCCGCGTATCCCTTGCACGCAGGAGTGCCTTGAGATACGTTTCACTTCAGCCTCACTGACGTTTTTAGTTCTTTAGTAACAGCTAATATTGATAGCTCAGGAAGAAAAGAGACTACTAAAGAAGGATGAGAGACAACCTTGTTGGAAGGACTTTGTAGATGGCCAAGACCAGGCCTTTTGCAGATGCGAAAGTGAGAGTACAACTGAGAAGCCAGATTAGCGACCGGGATACCGAGTACAAACGAGTTTTAAGTACGAACTGAATAGTCCCATTCTATTCAGTCAAATGCTTTTTCAGCTTCTATCAAATCACCTGCCGCAGGGGAGTTTTGTTTATTTGCCAGGTGGATAACGTTGCACACAGTGTTCAGGCATTTTCAAAATCTGTTTTTGACAAATACCACTCGGGAGGTAGATACAAAATGTGTAGATTTCTTGTTTCTAAGCAGTTTAGTTAACACTAGGGCAAATATTTTATGATCTAAATTTATGAGAGCAATGATTCAGTAATTACCACGCAGCAAAGGATCACAATCAGGTTTTAGAATGAGAATAAATTAAAGTTTAATGGAACTGGCCGCATTTAGGCAGTTTTTCACAGAACAGCAGTGGGCACCCCACTGGAACGGGCCACGTCCCTTGCCAAGTTACAAGTGCTGGCCAGCAAGTGTTAAGGAGCTTCTCAACAAAATGACTATAAAATTGATTTTCAAGGAGTCCAGATATTGTGCCTGCCTTAATTTTAGTCTCATAAAAACAACAGGTGAAATGTGGCAGCAGGAACTTTCTGAAAGCACTCTCTTCAAGAAAACCCCGGACGTGGGAGATTTCAGCCTAAATGGTGACAGTCCGAATACATTTTACACAACTGAAACTAATTTCTCCAAAGCTCAGGCAAACTTAGCCATAAAGTGTTAGTAAAAATAAAAAGATTCAAAGTAGGAAATTGCTAAAGAATTCAGGCAGTGCTTCTACATTTCGATGAGGAAGTCAGAATCGTGGTTTTGAAGCGGCAGCGAGCGTCGCCTTACAGAAACAATGATCTCTTTGGACCATTAGTCGTCATCGTCATCATCATCTTTTTGATCCTAAACTTTGCGCCTTTCAAATTTGAAGGAAAAAGAACACCCTCCCTTTGCGGGGGGTGGTGTCTAGATTAAGGGCGGAAAAGCTTTTTAGTCTATTGTAAGCAGTAGTGGCAAGGTCATATATGAAAATGGATGTGGGCAGTTAAGCTCCTCTCTCTCTTTGCATTTTCAGTTGTGAAGCCTGTTCTCTGGAGATTGTCCCTTATTAATTAATTTTACATAAAGCAATAAATTTCTTACATAAATAGAAACGTATATATTCACCTGGTTTAAATCAAGCTGAAGGCTGTTGACAGGTGTTTTTACTGGATTAATGAAATTGATTTAGAAACCACATTCTTAGAAAGTTTGCAGTCAGAATTTTTTATTCAGAGCAGGCAACGAGGTTAATTAGCTACTGTTAAATGCTTATGGTATCACAATATCACAGGAAGCGTACGTCAGTGAAGACTAGAGGAGCAAAGAGAGCCCGTATCTCACCAACTGGGAAGGAGGTCCCCTACCCATGCAGACGGGAGAAAGGAAAAGGAAGGAGAAACCTTCCAATACGCTAACAAATTTCCACCCTGGTTTCCTATCAGGATTTCATTATCATTGACTAAGAGACAGAAACAAGGCTGAGGCAGTATTTTAATCTCTAATCCTACTGACTCAGCATGACAGTAACACGCAGCTCAGAATTAATGGAGACATATGAGAATGTTTGCACTGCGAGAAAGAGACAGTGATAACAGAGGGTTAAGGGTCAAGTCCATTAGCAGAAAATAACATTTTAATTCAGACTGCATTTCAGGAGTTTAGCCTATTTCCAGTGCATCCACAGTTGACTAACCTGCTGCTAAACAACCACGCTATTGAGGGAAGAAGAGAATAGTGGGTGTAGCTCACCATTACTGAAACGAATTGTGTTAGTCTCTCTTAAGTTTCTAAAAGAACAATGAATCAGGAGAATAAAAGGGTCTATTTAGAAAAGGAGTTTTTTTATTCACAACTCACCTGAAACTTTTTCTTTGCCACAAAATACTGCATCCTACGAATCACCTTAATTGCAGCACGATGGTGTTCTCGCAGCCTGCAGGAAAAATGAGGCAAGGTGAGCGGGGTGAAAGAGCATCTCCGTCCAGACAATAAATATAACAGTCTGCAGTAAATGCTTCACTAACACGTGAATGTGTAATGTAAGTAGTTGCGATTCAGCCTGGGAGCACAACACACTATTATGTTGACCTTCCCCACCTTTCAAGAAGGCTATAAAAATCCAGGATTTCATCCGACCTATGCTAGGTTTGCACGCATTTCACAGTAAAAAAGAGGTGTCCACAAAACCTCCTCCTATGTCTAAGCAAACCTCCACCCATCTTTCCTGGTTTAATTGCCACAAAAAAACCCAACCCCCCCAAACCAATCAAGCTTCTGCATATGCAGCCGTGCACGGCTTTTATACACGGTCACTCTAGAAATCCAGCTTTTGGGGATTTTTTTGTGGTTTCTTTGTGTTGCTTTTTTTTTATTTCCACCCCCAAGTCCTGTACAGTATGTTTCTTCACTTACACAAATTTGTTTTTCAAAAATTATTTAAAAAAACCCCAAAACACTTTAAAGATTTTTGACTTGTTGACTGCTAAACAATCCAAATGATCTTGTGGTATCTGGATGCAACATCCACACACAGTTATCCCAAAACCGAACTGTGAGGGCATATAAAGACAAAATGATCTGAAAGGTCTTTAAACAAATATACCCCCCTCTTCATGCACGTGCATATGAACAGAAAACAGAATTAAAAAATAATAAGTTGCTCCTTGTAGTTAACAGATTTTCAGTCTCTGCAATTATTTTTTAAATAGTTCATTTAGAGCAACAGATACTTGAAAATTTTCAAAGCTTGCAAAATGATGTATTTTCCTTCTTAACATTAAGATATCAAATCAAACATTTAAGCTGTGCCGATGATTTATTCTACTTGCTCTTATCAACGTGCTTGAATGATATTATTGCACAATCTCTATTTCCTTTTTAAATGCATGAATATCTAATATTTCTAACTCTTATCCCAAACCGACTTCTAGTGATGGCTTTGGGGAAGCAGCAATAAAAGCAGAGTTAGATATTCCAGATGTTTTATCTTCATAAATAGTGATAGACCGGCATATTGAGATGTCGCTAGGCAGGGCTTTCTGTACTGAACCTGACAGCATTCATACTCACTATGGGATGGAAAAGTCATACTTAAGTTCTGTACAGGTTTGGGTCTTGGTATGCTGTAGCGTGGTATCACACAAGCCTCGTCAGTTAAACATAACCTGGAGTTTTAGTGAGTATTCACGTATTTCCTCAGGACAGATTTCCCACAGCAAACAAAGTTCTGTATGTGGAAATGGTGGATATCTGTCCTTAAACAGCATGGCAGGTGTAGCTGGGGTGTTCCCCTTCTGAAAACCCACATTTTTAGTGGGAAAATGGCTTTCTGCAAAGCCAAAAACAGAATCAAAAAAAAAGCCCTCACTTTCTACTTGTAGATACTGCCTCTCAGGTGGTTTCTTTCTCTTACAGAAATTGTTCAGATTTAGCAATGACAGAAAAGATTACTTTCTCTGGATACTGTGTAAAATACGATCACTTTTCAAACTAATAACGTACAGCTTTTCACCACAGGCCTACAGATTGCTAAGACGGTAATTGCGTTTATGGAAAGTGACTGTGCCTCAACAGTTATGCACCAATTTGGGAATCTGCAGTTGGATCTATACAGGGAGGCCCTTCCCTCTTAACACCTTACTGCGGAGTCTCAGAGAGACTCTCTCCAGGTCTCTGCTCCCGCAGATCCCACTGCAAGGTCACGGTTCATGTTATAAAAACAGAAATTTGCTCCTCCTAACTGGGATGGGTGCCTGTTTGGATCGAGTCCCAGGGAACGGAGTTAGCCTCCTGCTAGTCCGTGGTATCCCTGTTCTGTGAGCCCTTGCTGCATCGCTCCGCTGCTAGGGA
Organism: Chroicocephalus ridibundus; assembly: GCF_963924245.1. Lineage (NCBI taxonomy): Eukaryota > Metazoa > Chordata > Aves > Charadriiformes > Laridae > Chroicocephalus > Chroicocephalus ridibundus. The sequence goes on from NC_086287.1 coordinate 17,793,877, forward strand.
CGAGGACAACTTCACCAAAAACCAAGGGAAATAAAGCGTTTGGGGTTTTTAAAGTCCTGCTTCACAGAGACGGGAGCCCAAAAGATAAAGGCTGCTTAATTTGCTATTAAATATCAAAGGTGTGAAAGTATAACTGTCATGCAGCTATCCATCATATACACAGATGCACACAAAAACATCTTATGACAAACAGAAATAAATTTCGATTGCACTAAAACTGCTGGTAGTATTTTGGTTTATGCCTCATTTCCTCCGGGGTGTTCTTCACAGTCCATTATTTCTGAGTGAACTATTTTTCTTTGGGACAGACGGTCACTAGTAAAGCAGACCAAATCCCTCATTCTCTATCTAGATGACGAGTCTCATCTATAAGCAAGACAGCTGGATAATAAAAACGATATTCGCCATTCAGCGAAAAAACAAAACTATACCACCAAAATGATTTTCCAATACAGCTCTTTCACATCAGTTATTGTTCAGTGCTAACACGAACTTCCATGCCAGGAAGGAAAGTTAATAGTTTCATTTTATTCCTTCCCATTTCCAGCTCCAGTAGGAAACCTTACAGTAAGCTTGTTTCTGCTTATGCTGTAAAATCTAATTCTGCACAACAGGCTGTCCTGATTCCTCAAGATTAAATGCTTCTGCGATGAGGGAAGGGAATAAAGGATTTAATTAGTAGCCAAGGTTATGATTCACGGTTGTTTGATCTCTTTTGCAAACTGGTAACAAATGCTTTAGTAAATCGAGAGCTTAACCATTAACTGGCGATACTTGTTTGTTCAGCCACTTGTGACATCTCTGACTTCTGGTTACAGAATGGCTGTCTGCAACCTCTGGGGACATCAAGCACGCTCGGGTGCCAGATAGCCACTCAATACATTACCGTCCTCAGACCTTTCAGAGAGTTTCATGAATATGGGGGTTTTTTTTAAGAATGTGTCAGGAAATGCCACCATCTGAGCGTGCTTACAGAGAGCAGCAGCATACCTTCGCTGTGTGTGCCTCCCCACAGCCAGCTGGAGACGCCCTTTGGAGAAGTACTGCCGTGCAGAGCTAGTCTCCGATCGCAGGGAAGGAGTTTTAGGGACTACTGGGATACTCCAGAGAGCCCACCGGCTTCAGCATAGCTGTGGGAGCTAAGCTCTCTTGCAACTGAAATCCCTCATTTTTACATGTTTGGTTTTGCCCAACTTTGGGAGAAAGCTTGTTTGATAAGTGCAGTAGCATCAGGGTCAGCAGACAAGGTTTTTGCCCTTGTGTTAACGAAGCTATTTTCCTTATCCGAGTGTTCGTCAGGCTTTGAGCCTCACCATTGTTCTCATGATAACAGACATCCAAAGGGACTTCCAATCACCATTTGAGCGATTCCAATAACCATCAGCACATTACCTTCAAAAATAAACTGAAGTAGTTTGTACGCCCATAAAACCAAGCTAAAGATTACTGCTTCCAATACTAGACAACATCTCAGCCTGCACCTTTCCGAAGAAAAATTGCCAATAGCTTTCCCTGGCTACCAGCAATTTTCTTTCTCAATATAAACAGGACGTCAAGATCACCTTGAACACGGCGCATACTACGTGACATTTCCCGTGGACTTAAACTCAGAATTAGGTCCCAAAGCCACCAGTGAAGCCATAACATTGTCAGAACCCACAGGAATGATCCAGAAGGGTGAAGGAGGATATAACAGCTCATCAAGAACAGAAAACCATCCCGGTGGTAATAGGGTCGATAAATTCATACAAGCCTGAATTATTTGTAGGTATAAACTAGGTGTGCTTTATTTGTGCATTGAAAAAGTAACCTGTTGCAGATGCAGGCACTCCTCAAAGCATAAGAAATCAAGGCAAAAAAAAACCCCAGAAACAAAATACAATGGATTGAGCACCTACATTACAGAAGAAAGCCTGACAGAATAAAAAGACCAGAAATCATTAGTTTTTTCCTGCCTCCTTTTGTTGTTAGGATACTTAACCTACAACAAGTCATTTGGAGGAAACCTGATCTCTTCATTAGTCCATCATAAATCTGGACTGGAATTTCACATAACTTGGAAAACAAGCATGTCGAAGAACTTCAGGTAATTTTACAAACGTTCTCATTTGGTTGGAAAGTTGTTGTACATTTACAAATGCTCCAAACTATTGTAATGGAGCTACTTCTACATTTCATCGCAGTATTATTAATTTTTCACGACACAGCCAGCCAAAACCTCAATAGGTGTCCCACGGCGTGGCTCACTCCCCAGCCCCGCGCTCACCGACAGCCACAGTGAATGTCACCGGCTTCAGCCAGCACCGCCTGCCTCCTTCCTGCAAGGGGACCTGCAGGGCCACCCCAGAAGAACACTTTCTGGGACCAAGGCTAAGATTTTTGGCTACAAAAAAACAAGTGGCTCTACAAAAAAGGAAGTAAGCAGTTGCACGGTTTGGTTGTTTTACATTTCAAGAAAAATAAAAACTTTTCTTTTTTTGAAATTAAGTTTTACAAGATTAATCCCTATTCTGAAATACACAGGTTTTTTTTTTCATTAAAGAACAAGAAAGGAAAAACAATTACTAATTAGAAATATTTATTGTCCTTACAAAGCTGCTGAATTTTATATCAAATCCTTAGTAATGCCATTAGAAGTTTGTTGCCCTTTTCATCTCAGGAAGGTGTTGTACATATTGGTTTAGTGTTAACAGAAATATTAAAGCAACAAGACAGAGGAAAGGCGCTGCTGATATCCTATTTATAACACTTGCCTTTTTGTTCATTTGTGGAACATTTTATTTTCAGGGCCATAACGTCTGGCGCAGACCTCCCAACGTACATGGACGCTGATATTATTGGAGCTAAAAGTTCAATGCTGTCTATTCAGAATGAGTTTAACAAGAACAAAAACTCAGTAGGAGAGAGACACAGATTTATAATATCTTTTACAAAATGCCCATTTCTCAGTAAACCTAACACTGATTTGAAGTCAAGCTCAGTTTTCAAACATATTTAAATTCTCTGTAGTCATCTTGAATTTCTGACTTAAGACAGAGCTAAAGTATTAAGAAAGAAGGCTGAAGTCGGTTGGCCTGAAGTTCTTGGCACTAATCATTATTTAGACTTGAACTTTATCTTTAACACATCAGATTTTAATAATATGTTGTGCATGTGAACTGAAATATTTTTTCCATTCAGGCACTGAAAAGCGTTCCCTGTCAGAGAATCTGGTGGATGAGGTTCAGAGTAACTGCATTAAGCCATTTCATTAGTGTGTTTAAGTCTAATGAAATCTTTCATCATTAGTCCTCCAGGCGCTTTTGGTATAGAATTTGCTGTGGCTCAAGGTTATTCTTGTCTTTTCACACATTCTGTCATTCCCTGCCCATTACAGTTGATGGGAGTCTCTCCGTACCGGGCAACATTTTCGATGCAATAAATTGGAAGGGATTAGGTTGCATCACGGTGTATTCTGTAATAGGAAATGCTCGATCACCGTACCAGAAAAAAAATCAGAATCACTGATTATTTCAAATAATGTAGGCTACCCAGCTTTTCCTTTCATTTGTTGCTAGAGCTTGGCAACTGTTTTTTGCCATCATCATGATACATTTATCGGCACCTCTCAAAATATACCCTGGCCCATAAATGATTCACAAAAACCACCTTAAGGACAAACCAGTAGAAGCTGCCCAGAAGTGTTAGAAAAGTATGACAACACTTGAAGAGCAAACCAGTTTACAAAACTGAAGTTTTATTAAATGGGCTTCAACTGAGCTTGGTGTTTACATAAATGCTCCCAGAACATTTTCGATGTACGAATGTATTTATTTTTAATGGACAAACGTTCTTTACTAGACCATGTCCCTCTGGACTTCCCATCCATTCCTGAAAGTAAAGTTAGAAACTAGAGATGAGCCAAATGAAATGAATTCAACTATCCCCCACAGCCCTCACCTCCAGGGTCTTCCCAGGTTTAAATGCAATAGGAATACAGAAATAACAGATATCGTGTAGAACAAGGAGAATCACAAATAGCAGGTAAGCTACATTTTTAAAACTTCTTTAGAAACTTGGGCATTCTAGTAATTACTGGAGAACACGTAGTCTGATTACAAAAGATCTACGTCTACTGAACTCTTATTTATGCTTGCAAACTGGTAATGGACAGGTAAGATTTCATCAAATGCATTTGTTCATCTAAGCACTGAATAATTCAATGTCAGCCTCAAATGATTTCTATGAAGACATTTGATTAATAATTTCTATAGAATAATATGTTCCGGATGTTTAATTTTAAAAACACAAGCTGCTTTGACTTAAATGCACGTCTCATAATTTAATTTCTGTTCCCTATGTAGGTTAATTGCTGGGGCTGACTTCCCATAGGAGTATTAGTGATTATAAATTAAAAAAAAATTGCTCTGCAAGAATACTCTGTAAGGGTAATGTCAAATTCACACTTTTGGTGAACCCTTCAGCCAGTAAACATCTTGATTATTATTTATTGAATGTGAACGTAGCCCAGGGGATTAGCTTATGCTGAATTAACTCTTCCCCTCAACTCCCAACTATTGGTGGTTGTTCTTTTTTTTTATTTAAAACATGTAATTTTAAATCCACAGTCATCTTTTAATGGATTTGTATTTTATTTTACAGCAGCTTTCATGTCTCCCTTCTCAAAAGTCATGGGCTTATCTCAGAAATCCTTTCATGTAGTTATAGCAATCCTCTTTTCTCCACAGATACTCTGGTTTAGCTTGGTTTGTGGATTTTTAAGGGACATGCGAAAGAGAAGTTAAAAAAATATCATTGCCTTTGGAGGATTTTGATGTTTTAACATCTTCAGTTAATAATAAAAACAGCCTACTATTGTAAGAAATGCTTTAAAAAAGAAAAAAAGTGTGTAGGTTTTTCACAGTCATGCCACTGGAGCGTGGTACATAAGTGGGGGAAGCCATCGGAGAGATGCAGCCTCCCCATGGGGCGGGCAGCTCAGCAACCACAGCTCGGAGCGTGATGGGATCTCCCCAGCTCCCAGCTGCGTCTCAGCAGGGTTGGAACTCTGGCGTACAGCTGGAGAGGGCACAGGCGCTGCCTTCAGCACAGCACTGGGGATTTTCTCCTGCTTTGGGAGCCTTCGCGCAGCTGGTGGGAAACCTGATCGGCCGCATTTGGCAGACCAGGAAGAATCTCGAGCTCTCCACCAGTGACCTGGGAGAGGTGGCCAAGGGGCAGCGGGGAAGCAGGAGGTGGGGGTTTCTACAGAAAGGGGAAAACAAGATCAAGTGACTTGACTTGTTTCAGGCACTAATACCAATCTGAGACTCGGAGCAACTCTGGAAAATACAGCTCATCAGTCTAGCCCTTTAAAATAAGCTCATATCAAGGCAATCTGAAATGAATATTTAACTGCAGGCCTGAGAACAGAAAGAACCATTGCTCTCCTGACCTGGAGTTAACACAGGTAAAAATAATAACTGCCACGTGGATCAGCAAGAGATGGCACAAAGCGCAGAAGTTTTTCTGACAGGGAACACAAGTCTCACGAGGGGCTTGGCTTCGTAACTCACCCATAGTACAAACTCTCTACTATCTGTACTGCTGCATGATGACTATATTGCTGTAACTCAAGGTAGATCATTTTACAACCAAATTTTCAAGAACAGCTCTCTGCAAAGCATTCGTGTGATGCTGGGAGACCGGACACAGGATAAGGAAGATAAACACACCATTAAGAGCAGTTTTCAAGCAAGCTGACTCTCTGCTCCATCCCCAGTTGTCCCTCTATTCCTCAGCAGATCCTGACAAATAAAACCAAAAATGATTTCCAACTAAACAGAAGAGGATCCAGAATAGCTAAACAGCATAGGATTTTGGAGTGCAACGCTCAAATTTGTTCATCTTCTCTTGAGGGAAATGGTCCAACACATAGTACATCTGGAACCAAGATAAACTGCTGTAGCTAGAATCGAGATCATGGATACGTTTTCAGAACCAATGGTATGCCGGGGCAAACAGGTGTAGCATCAGAGGTTTCCTTTGTGGCCTGCCCACAACAATGCCTGCTAAGATATAAAAGTTTGTGTTGAAATCAGGCAAGAGCATGAGATTTCTCGTACATCCTAAATCGCCTTTGCTGTGTTTTTTCACAGTTCTGTTTTTACTTAGGTCTGTTACCAGGGTATGAGAAGTTGCACAAAGGACATGGGGAAAAAAAAACAGGCAGACAAAATTATTTTTGGAAGGGACCAAAATACCCTGTAGAGAAAGCAGGACAAATATAAAAACCAGTTCCCATTTCTGTCAGAATTGGCTGTTGTTCCCCAACTTTGGTGGTATCAGTATAAAATACCAATTGATGTAGATACCCGTATCAAATCACAGTGAACCTTTATTCAGCTCTTCACTCTCTGTATCTTGAGAGTGAGTCAGAAGGCAGTTGCTTTTTTACACGCTTTCAAGGCCAAGCAATTTGAGAGTAACCTAGACACAAATGAGATCACAGATAAGTAAATAATAACGTATGGCATTGTCTTACAGACATAGCCTGACACGTTAAACTCTTTTTCTAAAGAAGCTGAAGACAGAACACAACAGGACTGTAGTTCAGCGCACACGGAAAGCCAGGGATATTATTATCTTGCAGCATCTGGTTAAGCGCAACATTTTCAGATTAAAAAAATACTTTTTGCAGAGTTTGTCATTCATGGCTCCAAATCATAAAAGGATATGCAGGGCTACAATCAGTGATACTGAGAAGAAATACCTGCATTGCCTATGGTTACTTGCTTCTCTGTTGTTGGCCTATTAAACTTACAATAACCTTCGAATATTAAACCAGCTGATGCTACACTACTTCATTATGCTCAACAAGCTGTTAACACTGCGCAGTAGCTCTTTGTTGTATTTGTCGTAGGGAGTTACAAGCCCACGGCAAACTCAAGGCGGAGTTTGGCTTTTCTATTTGGCTTAAATTGCATTGCCCAGAACACGTATCAGATACAACCGGTACACAGAAATAGCTGTGTACGAGATGTAAAAGCATCAAAATTATGATCAACTCATTAAGAATTCTCAATTATTTGTTTCCACTCTACATACTACTTTAACATGCTAATTCAATGATGTGTATCCCACATCTTAATTAAGAGTCATCATGTAATACTACTACTAACATCCCAGTTAACCTTTCATTTTGAAACAAAAGAAATAAGCTTTTATTAGATCAACTACTGACACAGTTCATAGGGGATCAATGGAAGGTCAAAACAATATTGCAATGCTACTTATTTAACCTCACACGATGACTTTAGCCAGAAGCTCCTTCAGTTTTTCCCCCTCATCTCAGTGAGATGCGTATTTTTAAATAATGGTGAATAGACACAAAGAAGTTATTTTTTATTTGTAAAATCAATCATAGGCAAGAGATTAGATTCACTCATACACCCTCACAAGTTCAGGCTATTCTACCATGGCAAAATAGGTAAATCAAGAGAGTATCTCAGCTGTTCAACACAAATGAACAGTTTTACCCAGTTGCGACTGACAAAATAAAGCAGCTCTCCTGTTGCAGAGACAGGAATTACAGCAGGAAGAAACATCTCAAAGAAAAAAGCCATTGACCTGAATAGCGATATTTACATTCCCCAAATCAGTGACAATACTATTTCAGAAATCATAACATTTTCCATGTTGTTTTCTACTACAGAGATGACTGGCAAATTCGCCTGCCATTTAATAAAGAAAAAGAGAAGACGGATGGCGCCACTGCAAAGCTGTTTCTAAGCGTAATATTCTGAAATCATACCATATCAAAAAATACTCCATCATTGCCACAGAAATCAACTGAAAAACATGAGGCCAAATCCTGTGGTGATTTACTCCATGAGACACTAGAAGGGTCTGGAAGGTGATGGACTGTTAGGTCACCGTGGCTTCTGGCCTGCCATCTCTGTAGGGGCTCTGCATGGAACTTACGCAGAATGATATAAGTGTCTGCTCACAGCTGCACTTTTTAGTGGGTGTATCCTCCAAAAATAAAGTGATAGAAGACTAAAAACATAAGGGTGTTGCTACAGTTTGTGCAAGCGGCAATGAAAAGCATGGCAAACCTTGAACGAATAGCATTAGGACAAGGGGACTTCACTTCCCATGCCAATACCATCACTTCGAAGAAAAAAACAGTTACAAATGTAGTTCAAAACTGCAGTTTTTGCGACTGGAAGCGTTCTCAAGGATTTGTTATTTTACAATGGTGGAGAAACACATGGGATTTAAACTTGTGGAGAACAGCCTTTTCCTATAAATCACAGAGCGTAATCTGAAACCTAGAAACAGCACAGGGGCTCACATTTATGGATTTAAAACAGATGAAGAGCAAGCATGCTCTTAACCCTTTCCCCATAATTTCTTCCCAGAACAAAATGAAAATGAATATGCAAGTACTGAACAGAAATCAACTTAGTAAAAATCAAGATGAATACAGTCCTGTAAACACTGAAAACTTCAGCTCTTCGACCGGCTTCCCTAAGGACACAAGCACAGAATTGTCCTAAAGCAAAGCACTGTAAAACAGTTACAGCATAATCCACTATTCGGACTGTTCTTTCATCAACTTTTATTTAAGCAGTTTATCTTGTTGAGATTAGGATCTCTCTTACAGAGCAAGACCTGGCAAACACAGGCCTCTGGTTTTGAATATCAGGCTGTATTTCACTGGGAAAGAAGTAACTAGCAGCCTGTCGTCTCACCGTAAGGTTATAAACTCCTTAATCAGGCAATAGGAGAACTAATACTAACACATTAGCGGTAATTTCTCTTCAGAAATATGTAAGAGCATTAAGATGATAAAAAGAGCATTTATTTATTGTCTTTTAAGATCCCCAGCCATTTCCCTATCATTTTTGCCTTTCTTATGGCTCACTGGACAAAAAGCACTGCAAACCCAGCACAGCCTGTTCAAACTTGAATCCTAATATCTAGCCCCCTTTTTTTTTCCTTTTTTTTTTTTTTTTTAAATAAAAAAACACAGTGCAAAAGAGTTGATTGGAATATCAGCATTGCCAAGAAGCACTAGTCTATACCTTGTCCAGTACTTCCAGAAACTCACTCACATACGTGACACAACGGTATGATTAAAAACAGAAGCGTGCTCGGATTGAAATAAAGTATGATGGTACGTCATGTTAAATCTCTACACCAATGTAATATTTTAGAGTAAATCCTAACGAAAGCAACCCAGGACAGTTGAAAGGAGGAGAAGAGAGGTAATTCTAAGCTTAATGCAACATCACTCATCTGCATCCACAATATTTGCTCATGGTAATCCAACCTCTGTCCCTTTATTGGCTGCAGTTCATGTCCATGTGTCCTGATGAAAAGCTCGGGTATTTCTGTACTTCACTGAAAAGGCTGCAATTCATAGGAAAAATGCCTCTAAAGTGGCAACAATGGGCAACTGAATCTTTTTCAAGTGAAGAAATAGCTACCTGAGAATGTTAGAAAAACGCAGCATGAAATGAATTCAGTCTTAGCTACTGGGCATGTTGTGGGAGCATCCAAAATATGCAGTCATGGCTAAAATTTTGTACTACAATAATAATCAGAGACAAAACCTAAAAAAAAAATCCAAGTCCTTGTTCTAAATAGCTTGCTAAGACTGATTTATGTAATTGTACTTGCAAAGAAAGATTTGGGAAAACACCATTGTCTCTTACAACCGACATTTGATATGTCAAATCACGTGTCAGCAAATCTCAGTAACCACAATAGTCACCACGACCTTTTTTTGGAAATTCTTTTAAACGAAAGACTGACTTTTTCACAAACTCATTCTTTGTTGAAAATTTAAGATTAGACCCTGAACTGCTTCACCTTCATCCTATTCTTGCTACAGGTTTTTAAAGCCACAGTCCAATTTCAAATATCATCTCCCTTGCTTCACTTTAGTCCTGCAGATGCTCAGATCAAGATCTCATCTTTGTCTCTTGTGAACCCAAGCTCATATTTGGATACAGACACTTTCAGACTGGGATTTCCAAATCCCCACTGGGATTTCCAAAGATGTCTATCAGCCCATCTAATTAGGTTGGGATACATAGTTCTGAAAAATCTCATGAGGTACCTAAAGAACTGTGACAATCCGACCTGTTCCATATGTAACCAGATGTGCAAATTGTACGAGTATGAAGGACAAAGCACTTTGCAGCTTGAAAGCCACCAAAAATATGGACTGCATGACACTTACCGAATTATGTGTTCAAAATGACTAGCTAGATAAACCCTTCTTTAAAGCAGATCCCGTGCAAAAGCTCCTGCCTGAAAGTACCGAGTTGCTTTGAAGCCCCTCATCTCACCAAAGTGGGTGTAGGACTTGATGCGCACGAGTCGTCTTATTGAAGTCAAGGGGAGAACATGCGCTTGAACTTACACACTTGTTTTGCATATCGAGGGATCAGTAGAAACTTGAAAAATTTGTACACATAAAAAAACTTTTAAGATAGAAACATTTGAGTTCTCCTGTTTTAGCTAATAGTTAAAGAATATACTGTGTTATTACTATCGCAAAAAGACAGGAGAAATTTTATGAGCTGATATGCTGGAGACAGAAACTGGCTGGGACTAACTACTCTGGTATGTGAACTCCGTTTCTGTGCCTTCAAAGCATAAGAACAGCTCAGCAACGTATTTTTTGGCCTAGAGTCATTCTTTAGCAAGTCAGATATGGAAAACACCACGTGTTTTAATTACTTTCTCCCTCTCAATTCAGAAACTGTTAATAAGCCTGTTGTACCTTTCAAGTTAAGTTCTGTTACACAGAAAAAAAATGTTTTGCTTAATATTCCTATCTCATTGTTTAAATATGTGATTATGGTTACAGAATGATTTAGAGTCAAGTACTTTGTTAAAAATATCATCCCACTTTGTAACTTTACAGTTTTGCAGCTCACATTTCTGCAAAGTAACATTTCCTCGATAAGGGTTGAGCATCAGCTCAAGTACACTCAGTGCAGCAGCTAGGAATCTCTTGATCCTGGCCAGTTTTAGGTGGGCTCTATTTACTCTAGAAATCTTTTCTTCAGTGTTACCAATGCAGTCAAGGAATCCAGTAGTCAAAGAACTAATAGGACAGTGCATTTCTCTTGGCAGTTATCAGCACAGAGAGAATTAAATGGAAATGAGAACTAAACTACCAATGTCTGGAAGAGCGACTACAGTCCAGGACAGTCATTTGAGGGAACACACTAGTAGTGGAATTAAGGAGGGCTCAGCATTGCCACCATTTGTGTTATCGTTGTCTGAGAATCAGGACATTCCCACCTCAAGATTAACATTTTACATCGTACCACAAAACACACAGCAAACGTTACCTAGGAAAGCAGAAAGATACCTTGCTTGGCTGTGATATTGTGAACTACTGTGATAATTTACTTTTTACACACACACGCACCCCTCCCAAATGTCTTACCTGCCAAAGAGGTAGAATCAGAAACAAATGGCCAAACCCTCAGCTGGTTCAAATCAGAGCTCTGCCGATTTAATTAGATAAGCAATCCTGACAGTCTTATTTAAAAGAGCACTGCATCAGGCTCTCTTCTTTTCCCTCCATGGCACTGTGAGCCAGCTCTCTTCTCGAGCCGCCTTCCTTCACATTAGCTCTTGGCCCCTCTCTTCTCCTCTGACTTTGTTACACTTTCCAATTACCTTTTTCTCCCCGTTATGTTTTCTGCATCCATCTTGTGGCTCTTCCTCTCCGTTATATCAGCCACAAGTTACTAATCTCCATTTTCACAGCCCTTCATAGCCTGCTGTGACTCTAGCTATTAAATGTCACGAGCGTCTTCACTCTTGTGCCATCACTCAATAATCATGCAGGGATGTTTCCACACACTTCCTCCCTTCCCACCTAGCGACACTACAGTATAACTTTTTTGTGTTTCTCCTTACTCTTTGGCTGCATGACGTCTCTTCACAATGGAGCGCAACTCAGAGAATATACCCCTCATATACTGAGAAGCACAAACACTACATAGAAAACAGCAAAACTAGGCTTTCAGTGTAGTTATTAGTTTTGCAACTGTGCTTTCTGTGTTAAACTAACGATAGGGATGCCCTAAAACCAAGCAAAAACGTGTTCATTCAACGTTTTGTGAGATTTTGTGAGGGGTTTTTTTTGAGGAAAAAGGACTTATCAAACCACAGTAGCACCTCCTAGTAAACACTTTACAGATGCACTGGTAGTAAAGACCATAAATTATTTCCAGCTTTGAATTATTATTTCATAAAAATATCCATTTGTATAAGCTAACGTACATAGTAATATATGTATATGAATATTCATTTAATACAAGGCAAGTAAGTTAATGTACGTTGCAGACAAGAACTGGAGAGAAAAGGAGTGCATTTTGATTTTGAAAATACCAGAAATGAGAAGGTATTTTAAGGTGACGAGAAGTTGAAATCACGATTAAAAGGAAGACTTTCAATAAACATTAGCAGTGATTCCCCACCGAAAATCTTCTGAGAAAGTGGGGAACATTAGTAGTAGTTTTCTACCAGCTACTTCTACACCTTGTATATGCCTCTATATCCATGAGATCTGCACAGGCGAAGAGCAGAGAGGAGAGCAGGGTAAGATTCACAGGAGCACTGAAACAAATTTCACCTCGTTTGTGCTCTGGGGCACCACAGAGGTTTTAACAGGACTGAAGCTGCTAATGAGATGCCACCGTCAAATGAAGAGCGGAGAGTTACCTTGAGAGTTTACATTATTCAGGTCTTTCATTTCAGTCTTTATTATTACAGCTCTGCTCACTTTGGGGATCGAAAAACGATTAGGAATTTTGGAATGATGCTGAAAAGCATGGGAGCAGGCATGGCCTTATGAGTCCATTCTGTGCAGGTTTAACGCCGCTTTGCTCCCAGGCTTGTATGGAAAGAGAAAGCAAACCAAGTGTATTCTGGCTGCAGATGGTGCAGTTTCAGCTAAGCCAAGCTCTGCGGCTGTTTTTGCTCTTCTCCCTCATATGACCTTTTAATTAATATTATTTTCCTCTCCTTCCAGTTTATGAAAGCATGCTCTCACTGGATTAGTCTACTGAGACCTTAACTAGAGTCCGAGCAATACCGTAGATATTTCTGCAAATAGGTAATCACGAGGATCTAGGCTTATCCACATTCAAAAGTGGAAGTGCTTGGGATATTCCCCCCCTTTCTCTTCCTCTACATTTCTTTATTACTCAACTTTTGCGAGGCTTCTAAAATACAGAGGAAAGAACAAACATTAGAAGAAAACTGAAGTTGCCTTTTCTCCCAGCGTTTCTGAGTTTGTATTCATTTTCCTGGAGATTTGCTGATGAACAGTTCATGTATCCTGAATTCCACTTAAAAATCCTATTAGATCTCCTATAGGAAGAAACTACTGGGTCATCGTAACAGCTAATATCACATCATTAACACAGTTTTAAATATGAACTGACAGCCTGAACAGAATGCAAGGAAAAACAAGCTGATAAATTGCTTAAAATTGAACCAAACCCAGACGAATCACAAACAAGTCTGGGTAACGGAGTAGGTGACTACAGGCAGACTCCCTAACACCCTGGCGTGCCGTGATGGGAAGCCCTTAAAAAACCAAATCAAAACCACAAAACACAAAAAGACAGGGCCAGGCACTGCCAGCTCCTCGCGGGCAGAAAATGCCTGGTGACGGCGTTCAGGACACGGTGACTCCATCTGTGCGCTTCAGAGGTCAGGGGCTCGGCGACGACTTTTTTCGAGCCAGGCCTGGTGTCTGTCGGCAAACAGCTCTGGGGAGCTGTGGCTGCAGCTTGTCCTGGGGGCAATTTATCCCCTGTAGCAAGGCCAGCGTGAGACCTATGAAAAGTTACATCTCTTAAGAGCAGCAGGGCTTAACGCCCAAGGCAAGCGTGCTTTTTGCAAGAATTTCAGCCTCTAGCACCTCTTATTAACTTTGGATTTTTTTAAACATACTAAATAAATTCCTGAAGATGCAGACAGCCAACTAACCATAAAACACTTAAGCAAATCCTACCTATTACCCAGCTGTCTCAGAGTTGCTTTATACATTCACGATTCTGTTCTTTAATTCAAATGGAGTTAATTTCTCCTAATCTCAGACCAAATCAGAAACAAATGGCTTGGTCTTTGGAAAAGTCTTGGACTTCTTACATTTAAAAAGGTTTAAGTATCTTTTCTTCATACTATTTTTTCTGTTCTCAAGCTAAGACCTAAAGCACCAATGATGAAATGCCACAATAAAGAACATTTTCACAGAATGTCCCGTCTGAATTGGAAGCGGCAAAAAACAAACAAACAAAAAATCAGCTCCAACTCTTTTCCCACAAGACTTTCATGACCCAGTTTGAAAACTCTTGAGATTGTCATGAGTCTGAGAGACTCCATATGAGACAATCTTTACTCAAATCTCTGAATGTTTATCCATTGCTAATTTTATTGAGAAGACTAAGATAATATTGCTCTCTAGAATGGGTTATCAAATGGGGATTGTTTGGCCTGTAACCAGATCGCCTCTGCCTAGGTTTATGTGGAAATCTAAATAGCCCTAAGTATATTTTCCTCCCTATTTTTTCAGTTTAAATATTGTTCTCTTGAACAGTATTTACATGTGTTGTCTGTGTGTACATGTACGTAAACCAGATAAAATAGAGCAACGACAATTTTTTTTTTTTTTTTTGGATAATTAGGTGACTAAATTGAATTTGTGCTGGTTTTTTTCATGTAATTTTTTTTTTTTCCTCCAGCAGCACGGAATGGCCTGGAACGTTTTACCTTATGCAGCAGCCTGTACTGACACCTCTTGCTGCAGTTTCCCAAGGACACATTAATGCCAAGCAATTAGGGCAATTATTTGGTTACAGTCAGGCATAAAATAAAGGCCACAGAAAATGATTTTTCATATTGGACTGTTTTCCTGAATCTGGGCAGAAGCAAATGCTGTTACGATGTATATTACTGCATAGCAACTGCAGGGCCCTTAAACAATACTCACCCCTAATATTCACATTCAGATAAAATTAAAGTGCTAATGGGCTAAGACAGTTTTTTATAGCACAAAGAGCTGTCCCAAAGCTTTTTTTATTCTAATACTTGAAATTGTTAAAGCAAAACACTGTTAAAGTTGACCTTCAATTACAATAATGGGCATTTCTTAAATAATTATAGCTGCATCACGAATTAAACTATGTCCAAACTATATCAGGACAGTCCCTTACCATATTGACTTCTTACAAAATAACTATATCTAAGGCGGCTAAAAAACCCATCCAGTTTTCAAAAGACAGTTTTTTATGATTTTGAATTTCAGAAACATGAACCTCTATATAAAAAAAATGGAATCTCGCTTCCTCTCATGTTAAACAGTGCACCACAAAATGATTTATCAGTAGCGGTAGCACACTCCTCACAGCTTTAAGAGAAAAATACCTTCATTTTCTTCCCCTGTGGGTGTATATAAATATATATACAGTGTGTATATAAATATATATGTATGTT
Source organism: Chroicocephalus ridibundus (assembly GCF_963924245.1). Classification (NCBI taxonomy): domain Eukaryota; kingdom Metazoa; phylum Chordata; class Aves; order Charadriiformes; family Laridae; genus Chroicocephalus; species Chroicocephalus ridibundus. Next base: position 17,809,396 of record NC_086287.1, read on the forward strand.
TGCTTGATTGCTGTTGGAGTGCTGCTACCAAACTACAGGTTTAGTTCAGTTTTTTTTTTTTTTCTTCAGGTAAGGAGAATATTAAAGCAGTTGGTTTGAAGGAAAAAAAGAAGTGGAATACAAAATAAAGGAAATGCTGTATCCTGTAAATAAGGTCAGGCCCTTTCAAGTTTGTTGATTCTTGCAAGGATTTTATATACAGGACCAACATATGGTGGTGGTGGTTTTCCACGTAAAACCAAAGCAGATAGATATCTAACTCGAAGGCCCCGAAGACAGAAGTTCAAGTATCCTATTCAGTCAGTGGCAGTTCAGAGAATTTAAGTGAGATAGCTAAAATAACTGGAATGAATTCACTGGAACAAAAAATCTGCCCTATTATGTGTTACTCGTATATGTTACTCAGTTACTAAGACAGCCTTAAATAAAAACATGTGGATTATATAATAACATATAATTGTTTAGTTTTTGTAATGTACTCTCACCTAAGTAGATAATTGGCAACGAGAACTGAACATGAGAACTTTTGACCTGAAAGCACATAGGTTTTTTTCTGAATTCAACAAGAACATACTCTCTCTTTTCTCAAGGCTTCAAACAATTTACAATGGTAATGAATCTTTTATTAAAAAAACGTGCTTCGAGAAGATTGACTAGTTCTTGGAAGCTCAGGAAAGGTATCCAGCATGGTGGTATTTATCTTTAAATGGGAAAAATGACAACATAGATGCTGGCATTGCCAGCGCTCAAATCAAAGTTCAGGAAATACCAAATGTATAATCACCTGTTCAGCATGGTGGTATTTACCTTTAAACGGGAAAAATGACAACATAGATGCTGGCACTGCCAGTGCTCAAATCAGAGTTCAGGAAATACCAAATGTATAATCACCTGTTAGTGAAAAAGAACCAAGGGAATGTCAAGAAGAGCCACCTTTATGCCTTTGTTTTTTCACTCATCCTAAACTTAAGTGTTCAACTGTGCCTTCACACCAGTTCTTCAAGAGAACATAAAAGGCCGAGAGGTCACAATACAAGAGGATGTGCTCTAAAATTATTTCATTTTCATCCACTTGTGGAGAGCTGTTCTTTGACAAAGGTTAGCACAGTTCTGTGATGGGGTAAAATCTTGGCCTGCCCAAGTCAGTAATTTTGCTATTGACATCAGTGGGTTGGAATTCCTTCTATTATCTTTAGATACCTGGATAGCTGCCTGAACATCTGCTGAGGTTGTCTCTAAAAAGTCAAAGTGCAGCTTCTTAGAAATACTCAGATCTGCTGGTGAGGATAATCTCATCCCATTAAAAAAACACTTTCAAATTAAGGGTTCACCAGAAGTTGCTGTGCCTGACTTGCTTGGTAGATTTATTATAGAGAATTCTCATTTGAGAAAACATAAGCAAATACTTTCTTGCTTCACATAACCACCTTTTTCCAGACCTCTGTCAAAATGTGGTATATTAAGCAACTTGTCCAAGGTTACACAGGAAGCCTGTGGCAAAGCCAAAAAGTCTGAGTCCCCCAAAATTATTTGAACGCCTTCCTTTTTTTTTTTTTTTTTTTTTTTAAATACCAATCAAGAATGAGAACATGAGGAAAAAAAGAGGGAGGTATATACTGGTGAACTAACATTTTTCTAGCCCAACATTTCCTACAAGCACAATGAATTAAGGTGCAAAGAAAACATTGTACACGCACGCATGCACAAATATAGAACAGGTCATTTCCCAATTTATGATCAGATATATATCAATATTCAACCATAACATATTCAGGCATCTCTACTTACAAAGGTACAAAGAACAAGCAGCGTACTGCACAGGAAGAAAGCCCTGGTTTATGGTAAGAGCAAAAGTGCAAAAGCCAAGTGCATCAATGCATCTGCTCTCAAACCTGCCCGTACAACAGATTTTCTCTGTCCCCATCTCTCCTACCTTTTTCCGTGCCTGTGAATGGCAACATTTGTCTGATCATTTATAGCAGAGCGACAAAACAAGAATGCAAAATCTGTATTTAAACAAAAGAGAGAGTTTAGATAGATTTCTCTACAGCTGCTAATTTTCTCTCCTGTTAACACCTCTATTCACATTTCACTTCCATCGCACACTTTTTGTATTTAACGTAGTTTTCCTAACTAAACTTTGCAATTATACAGATTTCCCTGTAAGTTTGCTGTTCCATGCAAGAAACCAATGCATTTTCTAAAAATGACCGTTTTTTTTATAAAAATAGGGTCATTGGCAGGAACACGGCCTCACTACGCTCGCTGATGTTAAAAAATAAACAAATGGTATAGTCTAAGTTCATTAGACCAAAGCAGAATTGACTGATATATAGGTAGCATTAAACACTGTTCGGCCACATGCTCTTGCTGTGTTGAAGTTCACGCAGACTTAACAGTACCTGCTTGTCTCAAGGGTATGTGTCCTGAAGAATGTTTTCATTCTTTTAATATTTCACTTGATCTTCAATCACTTCAAGCAACTTGTATTCAGCTGAGCTAATAGTACAAGAAGAGTAATCTGACAGAACATTTTCAGAAATATACCAAGAAACATCCAGCCTTGCTGCAAGACTGTTCAATGCTTCAGCAGGACACAAAGTCCCTTCACACTCCTAAAACCTCTTTTTCCCCAGGCTGTGCAATGCGCTTGCTTAAGGGAGCATAAAGCATCACAACAGCTACAAAACAGTTCAGGGACTCAAGATAGATCTTGGCCGAGACGAAAAAAAAAATTGCCGAGGAACACAAAATTAAAAACTTTTGTAAACGACCATATTGTCCGCGTGTTAGAATCAGACATGTATGGGGCTCCAAACTATGTGATTTATTTCCTCTTAAAGAAAAAAAAAAAAAAAAAGAAGAAAAGAAGAAAAGAAAAAGAAGCGTTTCTGGCATTTAAAGCATTAGGGCAGACTGAGTGTTTTCTTTCAACTACTTTTTCAAGGGAAATTACAAATCAATTGTCCTAAGGAGCTGGGACTTGAAGAGATAAAATGACCCAAACCAGATGTGATGAGACTGGTCATAAAAAGTCATGAGGGTCGACCCACATTAAAGACAGAAAAACATGTCTCAAACTATCTTTTAGCTAAGCATTTAGCACTGGCTGAAGGAAAAACAGGATTAAAGCTGGGGAGTTGCATGCAGGTGACTTCCCTGCTCTCTCCATTAAAACATGGCTCCCAGTATGAAGAGCAAGATGTTAATACTCCATAAAACGTTGTACATGTACGATGAATTTCATAGAATCATACAACGATTAGAGTTGGAAGGGACCTTGAAAATCATCTAGTTTCAACCCCCCTGCCCTAGGCAGGGACACCTCCCACTAGACCAGGCTGCTCAAAGCCTCATCCAGCCTGGCCTTGAACACCTCCAGGGATGGGGCATCCACAACTTCCCTGGGCAACCTGTTCCACTGCCTCACCACCCTCACAGTAAAGAATTTCTTCCTAATATCTAATCAAAATCTATCCTTCTTCAGGTTAAAACCATTACCCCTCATCCTGTGGCTCCACTCCCTGATAAAGAGTCCCTCCCCAGCTTTCCTGTAGCCCCCTTTAGGTACTGGAAGGGGCTATAAGGTCCCCTCGGAGCCTTCTCTTCTCCAGGCTGAACAACCCCAACTCTCTCAGCCTGTCCTCACAGGAGAGGTGCTCCAGCCCTCTGATCATCTTCGTGGCCCTCCTCTGGACTTGCTCCTACAGGTCCATGTCCTTCTTATTTTTGTCCTTATTAATTTTTTTGACTCGTTTGGACTGCTTTGTACCTAAATATCAACAGTCATTTAAATTTTCCATGCAGTTTGCAGACACAAAAACTTGATGCGTTTATATAAGAAAGAGTCTCTCCAGGAATCAGAAATGAAAGAGAATCTAATTTAACTAAAAAGATCTTGCACGTGCAATTCCATGTTGCTATGAATACCTGAACACCTCCACAGAGTGCACGGGGCAATACCTCACGCAAGGTAAAGCACCCTTGTAAGATTTTGCAAGGATAAGGCCTAAGTTTTTTTGCCCTCCTGTAAAGAGAAAACAGCTCACCGAAAGATGGTTTTAGGAAAAAACAGATTAAACAGAGGACTGATACATTAATTTTGCAGAACTTGACATTAACCAAAAGACTGTAGGCAGTGCTGAGGTACAAATTTTCAGCCTGATAATATTTATATAGTGAAGTTAATACTTACAAACATATACAAAATACACAAAGCCCATGCAAGAAGACCCTCCAGATAAAGAAGCAGCGTGAGATGGCATGTTTCTACTTGAGGCGCTTTATCACGTATTTTGAAACGTAAGAATCCTCTGATATACCTACTACCCCAAGTACTGAGGTCTTGTAACATCCAGAGCACTTCAAGACAAAATTTACAGCTTTTTGGGAAATGCTGGTGTGAGTAAAATCTTCATGGTGGAAGCGTTAATATGATGAAGGGAAATACCTCCAGCAATTTCAAATTCAGATCAAACCTTTGGTTCAAGCTCATTTTCAAAGCACACTATGTCACTAGCAATTTTCTATTACAATGCCATGCTGTTAAATTTAAAGTGGTTTACCAGATTTACGGAAATATGATGTACTAAAAAAATACAACTAAGAACCCACTATTCTTGCAATGAGTAATAATCCTGTTTTTTCAGCTTTGCTTTCAGCACATCGCTGTCACTGGTAGGAAGGTAGAATTCAAGGAAGAGAAAGCACGATTTTACTTTTTTCCTGCTTAATTTGCCAAGCAATTCTGTTTTTGCGAATTTAGTAACACCCTACAGCCTTTAGTGAACAGTAATCATTGGAAGTATTAGGAAACAGAAGCTAAGGATTAACCTTGCATTAAAACTACTGTTGACCTTATAAGAGTCATTATTTATTAGTCTGTGAAAATCATGACATAACCTCACAGCTCATATAACTATTCAGGTGTATTATAAAAATAAATAAATACCATCCTTCTCCCACCACCAACAGTACTACACTGGAAATGGCTTGCACCTAAATCACTTGAAGTTTTAATACTGATGTTTAACAGGTCAACACAAATACAGCACTCAGATGATTGTTAAGATTAAAAAGTAAGTCAATCAGTAAATTCAATAATTGCCGCATGATTAAAAAACCGGTCACAAAAAAAGAAAGGCTCAAGCCTGCTTTGTATTTAAGATGTGTAAGGAATTTTGCTTAGAATATATAGAGTTAAAAAGCAACTACTTGGTCGTACTCAGTTGTTTGTGCAGCACCAAATTTAAATCCAAGAGAGATTATGAGAAAATTTGCTGCAGGCTGTCAGACCTCATTAAGTTAATGGAACTGGTAAATTGGCACATTTCCAGCACATTGTAGAAAGAAAAGCGCTTTCAGCTCAAGAGTGAAGGAGATCTAGTTTCGGTTTGGCAGCTAAAGGAGATTATTAGCTATAAATAATGGCTGCACTGAGATGACTTATATGGGATCGCTTGACCAAAATGAAGGCAAAGAGACAAAAAACATTAACATTTTGAAACGAACGATACAGTCTCTTTGTCGGATGGAATCTAGAACAGCTTTGTAGACATTTTCTTTTTAAAGCCTTACTGTTTACAAAATCATCCAAAAGTCTTCGTAACAAGCTTAGCTACCACTAAACTCATTAACGGAGAGAAAATTCTGCTCTTTGTTGGGTCTTTGAATCTCTTTAAAAGCTGTTATGAAACTAATGGTTCAGTGTGAGGTGCTGTAATGTGCTGTGATGTACTCACTAATACAAAAGTATGAGATTATTTCCGTCTGAAATACTGCAAAGTGCTTTCAGAGCCAGGACAGCAGAAGGGTATCAATACCCAGGCAGGGCAGGGAGCAGAAATCATTAGACTCAGGAGATGCTAGTTTATTGAGTGATTAGGGAAGACAAAATGCTGAAGAATGTGACAGGGAGAAATTTCCCTTTGGCCCATGAGATGTGCATGGTAAGACATTTTTCTTACCTCAAATTTCTAAATGGTAAACAGGCTTTGAACTAAAGAAGACCAGATTATCCTCTGAATTTATATCAATTAACCCAAAATTGTATATGCAAAAATTAACAGTAGAATGTGTGTCTGGATTGCAAACATTTCAAAATTCTGGGCTTACTTAAATACTGAGATCTCCAAAGTTCAAGTTGAGTTTTCAAACATCCTTATGGCGTGGAACTGGTTCAATTTATTTATTTATAGTTAGGTTATCTCTGATTTGAAGCCAGCTGGGTATTCCCCCATTCTTCAGCAGTGAAGTTTTTTTGAAGCAGGTGTCGATTCACAGCAGTAAAAAAAGAGGTGCAAGCCCTATTTCTTCTGCATAAAATGAGAACAGGAATTCTACTGTTTACTTAATTCGTTCTTTCTTTGTCCTCTTATTGTTTCTCAGAAACGCATTTTAAAGGAAAATCACGCCACTTTCCATGTGTGTTTTGGCCTCAGCTTCTCTGTCAAGCGGTTGGCGCAGGGGTGCGTATGCACCCGTGAGCTTTTTAGGTAAGAGCACCTGCCACCTTGCAAACTGGATTAACGTCACATCGATCCCTTGTCAGCATTGCACATGAGTGACTTTTACTTCTGAGCAACTCAGTCCAAATTGAAGCCAACAGCCTTCACTCATGATACAACCGGTTCCCCAGGCACCCCGTCACAGTGGGTATAGGAGGCACTTCAATATCTCTCCGCGTCTGCTTTTACTTTAGATTTACTGGTGAGTGATTGGTGAATTCTGCCAAAAAAAGTAAACATCAGGTTCTCTCCTTATGAATGAAAGCTTTATTATGCTCTAAAAATTTCTGCACAGAAAAGGCTGCCTCCAACAACCAGCTGAGCTAAACGTGAAAAAAATAATAATACTACATTAATGTGGTAACGCGCACTGCTTTCACCAGAGATCTGGGGGAGGAATATATCAGACCGAAGGAACACCAGTCATGTTCTGATGCTGTGGTGCCAACTTGAAGAGCCAGGCATCCTAAAAAAACCCTTAATTCACTGCACCCCTTACACAAAGGGTGGAAATTCTGCATCTAACACTATTACTTACGCTTTCCCCCCCACCAAAAAACCCCACCCCAACCTGAAACCACTTCTTATGTTTAATACTGTTCAAGAACAGCTTACCACCTGTAGACAATAAAATGCAGCATGTGAACGTTTCTGGAGGAATACTCACTAGGAAAATTTAGTGCTTAGCTACTCCGAAACATGATACCAATTTACTTACATTAAGAACGGCATTCCTGCATGAAGTCCTCTCTGCCCTTTAGGAAAGGATACCTGAAGATCATAGCTAAAGAGTTTACCTAAGTGTTCAGTTTGAATAGAAAACAAAATTGATTGTTTCTTTTCTAAGCATCATGCATGACAAAAGCCAGAGAGAAGGCATATGGAATTAACAGCTACCATCATGAAGGCTAAAGATCACACATCCAAAAAAAGGGCTTTGAAACAGTTTCAACCTTTCCCCCCCCCGCCCCCAAAAGGAGTGAAGAGAGACTGACCATAGTTTCAATTTAATGTTAAATGTCAATTTAATATTTAAACAACTAAGTAATAAACCCCCAAGCAACCCCAAACAGGCAGTTTCTCCTACTCACCTCATCAAATAATGCAAGAAAACAATTTTTTCCCTTGTAACTTTTCAAGTACATAAGTAGACTTAATTCTCTCCCATTACAAGATTACGCACTTTATGTGCTACAGATTTATAACAAAATATCTCATTAATATATCTAAGTAATGCAGACAGGATCCTGGTCAGCAAATACATCCCAAGAGACCTGAAGCACTAAATACCATCTGATATTCTTCTCTAAACATCTAAAGTAAATGAAGTAAAACATACATGACAAGGTTCTCCAAACCTAGCAGCATTTGAGATTTTGCAGTCTAATCAACCTCATCTTTTAACAGAACTTTTTTGAACACTTATGGATTACACATTAGATTTAGGCAAATCTTCTAACCAGCTGAACATTATAAACCTTGACAGGAGTGAGGACCATTCATATTTCTCATGGTGGCGTTACATCACTGTTTTATATGGATACTATAAGGCAGAAAAACTAAAACAGATGCCTGAAGGCAGGAGTCTCCTAATGAAGGTAAAGAGCGTGAATGGTTATTGAGTAACCTGGAAGGAGAGGGGGAAGGAGATGATTCCATCCCATCCACGGGGCAGGCAGGAGCCCAGCGCCCAGCCACAAGGAGCGAAAGGCAGAGAAACAGGGTGAGGAAGGAAGGAGCAGAGAAAGACAACTGAGAGCTGCTTGAGTCGAGGGAAAACAATTCAGGAAGATATTCGAGCACATGAAGAGACTTACATGATAGAGACTCGGTTATATAGTTCATTTCTTTGAGGAAACAAGTTTAAAACAGCCGGAATAAACTGTCCTATTTTGAGTGCAAGATATTGCAGAAAAAACAATATTCAAAGAACTGTAATATTGCTGCTTCGATATGCGCTGTTTTTTCTGTAGCTGAAAGTGTCGGTATACTGAATTCTACTGACTTTGTAGATCAAACTATAACCTCACACAGAGCAGTGCTACATGCTGCATTGTATCAACTGCCTTCCTACTTGGACATGTTAACGGAGCATTCTTCGACCACTTGTCTACTGTAATTACATTGATTTCCACAAAGGTTTCACCCACTTCGAGCTGTTAATCATGAACTTTTCTGTCCTTAATGTATTCCAAACAAAAGAGAAGCCAGAATTACTTGTTTGCTGTTCATCATCTGTCTTTTGGGTGCGTATCAAGACTGTTACCCCAAAGATACAGTCGTTAAAGTCCACGTGCTTGTTCATTATGACAATGACAAATAAACAAACAAGATTCTTATAGTAAGCTTAGTTTAAAAAAAAAAAAAAAATCTTCTTCGGTCACAAATTGCTAAGCAATATACAGATAAGCAACAGGAAACCAACAGGATACTACAGCAATTAAACAACCTGATGACTCAGAAATATCCACCTGGTCATGTAGAGTATGGGTGAGTGGTACCTGAACGTCAGCTTCCATGAAACATCTCAGTGGTTCAAGGCTGATACAATTTATCAATGTAAGTAATCTGAAATAGTTTGTTCAGCTCTTCCTGGAACACAAACATGTACTAAAAACCTTATACCTGCTAAAAAATTTCCAGAAGAAAAAAAAAAAAGTCGATTTTGCACATCCCCAATTTTAATCTGAAGTTATTCCAGTCAATTCCATACATCGATTTCTTGGTGACATTTAATTTAATTTTCTGTCTCCATATAGCCAAAGATAGTTACTCATAAATAGTATGAATTGAAAAAATATTTTATAAATAATATATACATATATATAGCCTAAGTGTGAAAGATTCAAACTATTTACAAGAAGGAATACATCTAAAAAAATAAATTACAGCCAAACGCGTGTGTTTTCAAAGTGCTGCATGTACGGCCTTGCAGAAGTCTGGAGACGTGGAGTTTTTATAAAAGCTGTAAGCAAGGAACTCCCTTCCAGCAGTGAATTATTAGGAGTATGTACTTAGAGATACTTGAAATTAAACTGAGAATAGAAGAGCATATCAAATACATCTCATTATGGCCACTTCTTTTAAAAAAAATAAATATGTCTGGCACTGATTGAAAACTAATGCCTACATACACAGATCTAGGTCACAGAGAACATACAGATGTCCTGCCCTCCACATACAGTCAGATATGTTTGAAGCAATGTATCACTTATACTCAAGGTAAGATAGGACAGAACAAATAGGCCTACATTCCTTCACAGAACTTAAACTTCACCATTGAAATAGATTTTTTAGAACTATTCGGGATTAAAGAGAGGTCAATAAACCAATTACTTTGGGCAACGGCGCAAAATAAGTACTAGTAAAGTAATTAATGCCCTTTTCATTGTTTCCACATCATGGAGTGTTAATAAATTGGGCTTTTGTCACTATCTAGTATTTTCTTTACAACAAATTTCTTCATTCCAATCCACCTTTTCTGTGGCTCCCTGTTAATACTTTAAAATACCAGACTAATTAGATTTGCATTTCAACTGTTAAGTCACAAGCTCCATTTTCATCTCTGCCCAGACTCCCTATTTTCTGATATTCCTAATGAGGCAATACTTTTATTTAAAGGGTGTGATCCTTTAAAGAATTTCTAGTGGCTTATTAGTTATGTGAAGAGGATCTTCCATGAGTTCCCACGTATATCGCTTAAGCACAGCGCAGCGGCACACACATTAGCCATAAACACTAGCACACCATTAAAGCCAAGACCTCCTACAACCTGGAGTTCATCTTTTTACAGGATCAGCCTGTTTGTAACTGCAGCACTCTAATTACTCCCTTCCCTCATATGATATTTTGATTCATTTCATGCATTTGAAATGTGTCCGCTTGACCACGGCACTAGTTAAACAACTTATTCACCTCCAGGAAAGGTGAAGAGAAAAGGCAGGACTGGGCAGTGTTGTCACCTATGAAGACTGCTGGGGAGCCAAGAGTGCTTTCCCCGTATTTCAGCTGAGTTCTGTATCTTCCAAGGACACCATCAATAAATACACAACTCAGTAAGGAGGCCACTGTCACAGACAGCAATCCACCCAAGTATTTCAAAGAGACACCCACATAGAAAAGGCTCCTTTTCTGTAAAACGCAACATAGCTCTTTCCTGTCCGGAACAGGAAAATGGGAAAAGACAGTAATTTCTCTTCTGCGACATGAACTGATGTAAATTTTTACTCTGAAAGAGATGGAAGTAAATACATTGAGCATCTGCCTTGGAAAAGGAAATTGCAACAGTAGGAGGAGCCCTTTTGCTGAAAACACTGGGTAAAACATAAATCTTTTAAGGAATTTTTCTTCATGGAAAATAAAATAAAATGCTAGACTCTCCTACCTAGCTGCTACTAGACTTACAGAGAGAAAACCAAGGCTTGGACCTCATGATACGTATGGAAGAATGAGAAACCTTGCTCCAGGCAGGCAAGCCAACCAAACTGCAGAACAACTGGGCTTCCTCCAGTCCTTGAAGAAAACTCCAGGATTTCTGCAATCCAGGCCTTTTGTGCAGTAGAATACTCTGCATGGCAGCATCCCGAGTTAAACCAATGGTCAGTATCACTGTACCCCAGATGCTCCTCGTGCCTCAGAAACGTTTGGAATTAGCCCTCCATCACCAGATGCTGAGATCCTATGGGTTGACACAAATGCTGTGGTGAGTTAATAAACAGGCAGCGCTGAGACCTGAGCACATAGGTCAAGCATTTCTGAAGCCAACATGAATTGTGTTTGTATCTCATATGTAACTTTGGCCCATGTGCATTTCTGGTCCTTCTCCTGTTTCTGAGCAGCTTGTGGTGAAGAGAAGGAAGGGATATGAGCCAAGCATGCCAAATGCAGCCTACATCACCACCTCTGCTTCACTCAGTGGTGCATGAAGTCATTAGAGCTTGAAAATCTGAATCTGGAAGAGGCTTTGAAACCACTTACAGCCTCCAGAATTCCACCTGGGAGATAATTTGCCAAGGTGCTAAGTGGAGACAGAGCCAAAGTTCCCGGTTCAGCCAACCCAGCTGCATGGCAAGAGCTTCCTGCCAAGAACGTGGAGGCAGGGAATTGCACAGTCAGATATAAGACTGTGCAATTCCCACAATCATACACCCAATTTAAATCCCTGCACTGATGTTTGTAAAAGGCCTTGAAGATGAAAAGTACTATGCACAATAAACCCTAAGTAAAATTATTAAAACCAACACTTCATGAAAAGAGATTAATTATGCTATTACTGTTTGCACATGTGAGTTTTCCATAAAAATAGAAATCTGGGCCCCAGTTCAACCAAGCATTTTAACATATGTCTAACTGTACGTACACGAGTAGTCCCGTTTAAGTTAATGACACCCCTGCTTAAAAGTTAGGCATGGGCTTCACTACCTGGGGCCTTGCGATTAGAGACGCAGGCACAGAGAGACAGGTACCTAACACCTCTTTAAGCATCTTGATCTCAAATAGTGACGTGTTTTCTTACCTCAGAGGAATGTAACTACCTAGATAGTAAAGTTTCTGCCCATAAACGTCACTACAAGCCTAAAAGTCTGCCACGTGGAATGTGCCAGTCCGTCCTGATATTGTCCCCCAGGTAGGCATCTACAGATTCTCAGGTAGAGCTCTTCAAAGGTGTGTAGTGTTAAGGGCATGACTACTGGATGAAACCTTGCCCACACCATGGCTTTGCAAAGGTAGTATCCACTCCTACCGCTTGCCAAGTATTTAAAGCACTCACTTGGGAACAGCGAAACTAAATTTCCCTCTTCCTTTTCCCAGTTTTGCTCAGTATAAACAAAATTGAATGGAGATGACTCCAGTTCTGCAGCTGCCCATAAAGCTTTTAACCGCTGTTTTGAGTTTAAAGGGCACAGAGCTACATTTGAGGGACGGGGTTAAATATCATTAAAATTCAGGAGACAAATGAAAGCGATTGTGAAAAATTATTGTTAAGTTCTTCAAATAAAAGACGTTAGCATATTCAATTCTGAGTGAATACTGCCCTTTGAGGAAACTGAAGGAAACAAAATTCTCTTGATAATATCTTTCAGAAGTTCCCATTGCAAACACTGTTCTTGCAGTTCTTTTATTGTATATACTTTTTACTGACTTGAAAGCACAGTTAATACTATCTGCACTTACCTTGCTTGTTTAGATTGAGGATGAAATATAACAACCAGAACTTTATGGCCTATCCTATAGTTTATGTTTCTGAAGATATTTATTACTTTTATGCTCTTCATTCTTTAAAGGGTTGCTTGCGCTCCTCTTGAACTGTTTTCTTTAAAAGTTAAATTCAAGGTGGAAAACAAATCACAAAGCAAAAAGAGCTCAAGACTTTTCATTTTTTTTTAACTCTGAACAATGCACAATAACTGCCCTTTCCTGTAGCCACAGTCATTGCAGAGGGACCAGGAGGAGGGTCTTTTCATTGATTTATATGCAATTGCCATCCTGAGAAAGAGACCCTACAACTGAATTTTCCTTCCTGGAATGGCTTATGGATTATGTACTGGCACATGAATTCATTAAAAGAGAATCAAAGGAAATTTCTCAGAAATAGAAACCTCTCTCTTCCTTGTTTTAGTGATGTTTTATATTATTTCATGACACACAAAATCTGTCAGACACTTATTAGTCCTTCTAGTGAAGTATATACTCTATTCCCAGAGATCAAATGCTTTCTGTATTTTCAGATCAATATAGCAGCAATTTTCTTAACGTCCAAATAACCTGCAAATTACCCTACAAAACTGTTGACATTTGGCAGCCAGAGCTCTACTGCTTGAGGAATATCTGTTTTGCTTTGCAAGTGTCCTTCAAGCGACACAACTAAAAGTCCCCCAAAGCCTTCAAGAAATAATAATGGGAGAAAGAAGGCAACTCTGGCAGACAGAGAATATAATTTTAGGTAAAGAAACTTTGCACCTGGTACCGTCTTTGTAAAAAAAAAAAAAAAAGCAATTTATTTGGAAATAAACTCTGCTTTGAAAGAAAAATCTGGATAAAGTGAATACTAGAGGAAAAGTAAATCACTTATCTTTTTGGAATGAGAACAATAGGGCTTTTTAATTACAGATATTTTACATAGAAGCAATTTATATGCTATGTAATAAAAACAAGAGTGAAGTACAGAACTAGCAGGAAACTTGTGAATGCTGCGTTTAACAGCCATGCAAAATACCTTTATTACTTGATGTCCTCTTGCGTAAAAGCCATTGATTAAGTTTTTCGTCCTACATTTAATAACATCCACTTGCTATTTTACTCTGATTCGACATTCTCTTACACACACACACACGTGTAGATACACTCCTTATAGCCAGCTCTGTGAGAACTCTCCATCTGGTCTGCAAACTGTAGAATTTCCTTTCCCATCTATCTCAGAAATATAGTCCCATGACCCACGGGTCACCATCTGCTCAGTTACACTGGCACAATGCCTAGTATGCTTGAGGTAATGCCACCATCCTTTCCTCCAATTGTAAACTCCCAACAAGGCAGACATCTACCAGAGTGTTTGCACACAATGAGGCAGCTCCCAGTGAGATTATAGTTAAGACACCACAGAAATTCCCTTCATCTACAGTAGCCTAGGATGTGGGAATGACCAAAGACACATGCAGTCTCTCTTGATCAAAGGTCATTCTAAGGAACAAAGCAGTCAGTGCTGATGTGTCCAAGATAGCATAATATAACACACACACATAATTGTGTCCAGCATGTGTGGTTCCCCCCCAGTTCCTCTCTTAATGATCTTTGCTTCACTCAGTATTCATTTGCGTACAATCTCCTATTCTCAGGATGCCCTAGAGCAGAACAAATTATACTAAACATAAGTGAAATCAAACAAAGTTTTCATTGAGTACCATTCATAACATTTACAAACAAGTCTCTTGTGTTAAGTTTCTCAGAAATAATTGGCAGGTTCGGTTTTACACAACTAGATTTTCTTTTTTTTTTTTTTTAGGTGTACCTACGCAATACAGTAACAAAAAAACCTCACGTGACTTATTTAGTAAGAATAAAGGTAGCAGAAATTTTTATATCATAAAAAACAGCAGATAGGAATAAATATAAAATTTCACCAAATTAGACAACATGTGTGCAAAGATTTTTTTACCTTTTTCTTTACAAGCGTTATTAGATATAAAAAAACCCTATGACTGAATGTGAACCAGTTTCTGCAGTAGATATTATAGTTAAAAGTCTTCTTTTAAAATGCTCCAGCATTTTAAGTCCAGAGTAACTCCAGTGGCTTAAGTGGAATTACTACAGGTTGATCTACTTACTCACTAAAAGCCCTCATAAAAATTAGAATTCAGTGTTCTGAACTTGAGATAAACACTATGTTTCGGCTTCTGCATCAGCTTTTAGCTTTGATAAATGCCTTTTTGCGTTTCCGTACAGACCGGGCTTGTGCTGCAGAGGTATATCTGTTAATGAACAGAGAAGAGCATTTGTGATTTACCTCTTTATTGGACTTCCCTTTCCTTTCCCACTACTCAGAAACACACCGTGCAATTTTTGTTGCGCGCTTATCTCTGGCTCACTAGCTAGCAAGTGTTTTGAAACAGCAATAAGTCAAAAGCCCACTGGCGGAACAAAACTGAAATAGGCCTTTTTCTAAATCATTGTGCAATTTGTAGCGTGGGCTTCTCCCTAAGCCATCGTTTCAGCTTCATTACTCAACTACGTACCACTTTGTTCAGGTAACATTACACTGGCAGAGTAATTTCAGCAACATTATGCTTATTAATCTTCAAGAATGCCAGAACTAAAAATAAAATCCAAACAGTGTGAGAATCTAGGCAGGGTTACGACAGCATTTCTCAAGGGATCAAAATGTCATTACGTTTACTCCTGAGAGGGAATTTTCTTCTCAGCCCTTAAATCTTGCAAGAGGAGAGGTCAGACCTCCCGCCGGCCGTGCAGGTGTGTGCACATATGCCAACATAGGTGTCTCCAACTGTACGGCTGAACACATTGATAGGGATGATGCAAAGCTTCAAGGACTGTAGCCTGACTTCAACCCACACAACTAAAATGGGTTTGGGTGAAAAGTAATAGATGCCAGCAACTGTCTCCCTTCTTAACTGTAGGAAAACGATCTTGTCATTAAAATAACACAGAAACTCAGGCCCTTCTTGGAGCATTCCTTGACAGCACTAAATAGTAGCATCAGTGATTTAATCCAATGCTCATCTAGGGTTTTCAAGGGAGAACACCTTCTTCTTCCTAACTGGGATTTAGCCATAGCAAGCCACTTAAACTGCCCTGTCAGACGAGGCTCCCGGGATTCATGGCATGCTGATCTCCAGGAGGTAGATTCCAGCTTGTGGGGATAGGGGACAGAGCTGCCCACAACGACCTGTTTCTAACTGAGCCAAGTACCTAAATAGATTGACTATTTTTGGTAATCCAACTAAATATGCACTTACTTTGGTGTCTTACTACCTTTGAAATGGTCTAAATTCAGAAGAAGCAGAAGGACAGATTATCAGAGAGAGAGAGCTGGAGCTGGTGATGGTTAAGGATGTGTGTGTCATCTCTACATGCACATGTATGAGAATCATCAAACATCAAGGAATGAGGAACAGATTTCTTAGCTGGAAAACAGCTGTAAGTGAAATCACTTGGCTCCTAGAAGCTTTTCCTTGTTATATACTTGGAGTTATCTGTTGATTTTGCTAGTTAAGATCCATATTATTTTGCAACCTCTACTAGTGTTTCTGCAGGTGACTGAACTACACTAATTTGCTAATTTGCTAAATCGCCTTACTAAATTCTAAATTAAGGGACAGTTATGGCAAGTGACTGGCTACAATCTTCCTAATTATTTCCTGCATTGTTACTTAACATTCAACATCCAGGTGTCAGAGAACCTAATACGAAACCAGACAGAGTAGATACAACCAAGGACTTCACATGGGCTATAAAACATTGTAGGATAAACTTCCGTGTCTTTCAGATAAAAGCATACTGCAAGCATACTAACATTACGCGAGTATTTGCAGCAATTGCTATAGGAAGTTAACTTTGAAAAAATCAAATTGCATGGAAAGGTTATGTCAAAGCCTCTAAGCAGAATTTGGAAGGAAGCAGGCATTTACTTCAGAGCGTGACATGGATCCACATTCTCACGTATGTGCTGGTTCCACACCACGCTCCCTGCCCCAGGGGACATCAGGACTTCTCCTCGCTGCGCATTTCTCTGTGAGTTTGTTATGGAATTAACTGGTTAAAAGAAAGGTGACTGTACAGAGCAAAAAGATGGCTGAGAGATGAAATTTATTCTTTCCTGGCTCAGTGTGTTTATTTTTTTGCCTTACTTAGACCATTCCAGTAAAGTCATTGGAATATAAATGTAATCCACAAGTATGAGACTAGACCGAATGCTGATTAATATTAGGGTCTTAGATCCACAGCTTCGTGTATGAGCTAAGCTTGGGTTGGAAATGCCAAGTTAAATAGTGGCACAACTCTTAAGAAATAACTTGTGACTTGGACAATCCGTAAGGAATCAATAACAAATTAAAACCACTCAGTAGCAGTGAACTGATTAAATGAATCATTCTTCCCAAAACAAGCCTAATAGTAAAGTTCATTTGTCTATCAGGAAATTAGTGCTGTATTTTTGAAAGGTGCTAAATTACTTTTAAAAGATATCATAAAGCCGATATTGAAAACCGGAACAGTTAGAAGGCAGCTTTCCAAATTGCTTCACTCTTACTTAATAGGTAAAAGTACCATGTTTATGCCTAGTATTTCATTCTTCAAAAATGGGTAGAAAATTCTTTTGTTTCACTTTTGAAATATTTACACAGCACAGCTTTCCCAAGAAGCCTTCTGGAAAAGTTTCCAAAGGATATGGGAAAGATTATAAAATAATGTAATTGTGGATTAGCTCTGAAGCAGTAACTGAACCCAGAACACCACTGGAAAATGGGCAAAAAAGTAAGATATTCATTATGCAGTGTTAGCTGAAAATCTAGTTTGATAAGAATCAGAGCTAACAATTTTGAAATGTTTCCAGGAATTCCAGGAATTGTGACTAACTATGAAACTCTTGTTCAGGTTTAAAGGAGTACAATATTGGGTTATTCCACATCAAAATAACATTTAACTAATTTTAAATGTATGCGTATTCAAAACGTCAGCAGAAGGAACAAAAAGGAAAGACCTGTATTAAAGGATTTTAATAGCAAATTTGTGCTAATAAACTGTGCCTTAATTGATATTAATTGTATTCTCCCTTTGTAAAAAATTCTGAACGATACAACTAAAATCATATTTAGCAATTAAACAACTGTTTTGCTGACAGCAAGGTCACCAGGAATCTTTCAATGAGCTTTGAGTCCGTTCCTAACTCCTGATTATATTTCAAATATGGGAACAGATTGAGCAAAACGTTTTCTTATTCTGTCAAAAGACCAGTTCACGTAAAACTCACCAAGAACTCCTTTTGGATGTTTAAGTATTTCCTCATATCCTTTCACGTTATTACACCTAGAGAGCATCCTTTTAGCTGAGGTACCTCTGGTAGCTGGCCAGATCTGTGCAACCAAAGCTCCAGCCCCAGCGCTCAACCCACAGCATAAAAACGCAGCGCTATTCAGCAACAGGCACCACAAAATATACTGCAAAGTGTACCATTATGCAACTGCTGGCTTTCTCCTCCAATACCACAGTCCATTCCTTCTTACTACTGCGGAGAAAATTCTAAATATTTTTACACAAAAGAATTTACTCGGTCGAAAACACTGTCTTTCCAATGCTATTTTTTTCCCCCAATACTACATTGAAAACTTTCTATAAATAATTTTGTCCTCCAATTAACATGTGTTATAAGAGCAGCAGAAAGATCATAAATTATTGCAGCTGTAGGCATTTCAGTGTAATTTATTACCGAAAAGTCACGAGCACCGCTTTGGAAATGCCAGCCTGTGAATCTGTAAACCTAGGAAATTATGAACTAAGCTGGTCTCTTTTCCCTGAGGTCAATTAGAAATGACACCAGCAGACTTCTCGGTGACCTGGGGAGATTTATAGCTTACCATGTTAGGCCTATGGTTCAGCCAGAAGATTAAGATCTGAACAACACCTGGAAGACTGTCATCAGTTAAGACAGGCTGGACCAATGGCTCCAGGCTAAAATGTGCACAGGAAAAGAGGTCATGTCACGTAGCCTTTATTTTTACCAGGGCTAAGGCACATGTGGAAGGTACCCCCCTTTGCGAGCAAGCTGGGCTAACAAAGGTCTAATATACGGGCACTGGACTGTCCTGTAAGAGGAACAAAGGCAGCAAGTTGTCAAGGCACTCTGACTTCGCTCATTACTAAAAGTCACCTCCAAAGATATTCGCTACTTGATGAGGCCTCATGTGATTTGCAAATCTTGTTCTTTATTGCTTTTCCTTTGTTATTTTTACAAGTGCAACCATTAGCTACAGAATGCCTCACATCATAAACCCTCACGATTTAAGATAAAAATTTGATCGCTTCACTCTGCTGGGAGAATCTTACAAGAAAACAAAAAAGGCTGTGTCTTTTAGCCACTCATAAATATTTTATAATTTGGTAAGAACAATAGCCTGCAAGGTTAAAGTTCAGGTCTGTAGTAGTCAACGAGATCCTTGCAAGACAATAAAAGGGAAAGCTACCCTTTGTTTTGTAACAACTTCAGAAACAACTTCACCGAGGCAGTGGAAGCTTACAGACTTTCCGTTGTATTCAAGTCATTTGTGCAAGTTGCCCGTATTCCAGCTTTGATAAATGGTGTTTGCAGCGGAAAAGCTGGTTAGCGATTCTGAGCATCGTGAGTATTTAGATCCATGTCAGGTACTCATCAGGGGTGTACCAAACAGTGCACAGCTTAGAAAGCAAATGTCAGTTTCTCAAGTGACCACTGTTCAGGCTCAAAGAAATATTTGCTTAATTTCTGCTACTGTACATAGGCGCAGATAGAGGACAATTAGAGAAGAGGAGAGCAGATCACAGCGTTTGGGTTCTCAGTGTCTCGCTGTCTTTAAAACAAGGATAAAAGGAGACATCTGACTCACACTGCTGCGAGGCTTAATTAATGCTCAGAATGCTATTTATAGGCTGGATAACTGAAAACTTTGGGCAAGTAATTACTAAATTTTGTTACTTTTGAGGAGTACAATTCTTTGTCTCCAGTTTTTGGGGTTTTTTTCTTTCAAAGTATAAAATTAAG
This sequence comes from Chroicocephalus ridibundus, assembly GCF_963924245.1. Taxonomy (NCBI): domain Eukaryota; kingdom Metazoa; phylum Chordata; class Aves; order Charadriiformes; family Laridae; genus Chroicocephalus; species Chroicocephalus ridibundus. Next base: position 17,829,151 of record NC_086287.1, read on the forward strand.
CCCTCTAAAACAATCTGAAAATGTCCTAACTTAGGATTTACTAACTTAAGCCACAATGTTCCTCATTTGGCTATTCTCTCTTGGTTCATAAAGTCATAGGCAATAACTCTAGACATGAATCTGAACACCAAGCTGTGTTACTTATCTACCAGATTAAAACACATCCTGCAACATGCCACATGCCCGGAAAAGATGAAACCCAAACTTCTGTTTTCCAGCTTCAGATTTATGGATGTCACTTCACAGCCTACCATTTTTGTGCGCATAATTTCTCATTGCTGCATCAGAAGTTGAGGCTCTCGCAGTGCCTGGACTGTTAGATGCATTCTTGTAGTTAAACATGGACAAACAAAAATGCCTTGATTTGACCTTGTTTGCATTCTGAGCTCCTCCTAGGATTCTTTGACCCAGCTGAGCACTACTGCAGTCTTAGATGAAATGGGAAACTGTGATCCTTAACAGTGCTTTAAATTAAAATATATATATTTTTTTAAAAAATTACTGAAGCTTAACAAGTTTTTGATACAGTGGGGTTTTTTTTTGTTGTTTGTTTTGTTTTTTAAATGTTTTTTCTAAGTTTGTTTGATGCCCTTAGAATCAAAGAATAGTTTGCTCAACTAAAAGAACTGAAAAGCTTTCCTACCATTCCCTCACCCTCCTCTCTAGGAAGGAGAGCCAGTGCATACCGCGATATACTCGACATCAATCTATTAAGCGCTGGAGTTTTGAAATGGGTGTCTAACAAGTCTCTCTAAAGTTCTATACAGGCACATAAATGTGCTATCTATAGAAATAAAACTAAATACTCACCTGCTTGACGGAACTGACTGAGCGGAAAAAAATTATGATGATGAAGTTATAGGCATACGCTTGGCAAAGTCAAGAAAGACGAAGCTGTAACAGTGTCAACTGGCTGCAGTGTTCATACGCAGTGGTTTTCCCAGCTGTTTGATTAGACAAACATCTGACAATAATCCCAGAATACCACATACAAGCACAGTGTAGTGCTTTTTTTGCTGCTTATTTGCAGCGGTTGTGAACATCCCAAGTCTCTACATCCTATCTTTACAACACGGACTGAAACTACACTTAGAATATGACTTTTTCATCAAAATTCAATGTTCCTCACAGTTTATTAAATCTCTCCACAGTAACCACAGTCAGTATAAAATTTAAATGTTTTTAAACGTTTCAAGCTGTCACATCTATGTCCTCCATGAGATCGGAGAAAGAATAAAGTCAAACAGCTCTTCTCCTGAGGCAACTTCTCCCAAGCGATGTAGTCCAGAGACTAGCTTGTTGGCATTTGTTATTATAATCAACTTTCCATAGCTTTTACCAAGGCATAATCCTTAGTATGTGTTTAACCAACGCAGATAGATTTTCAAGTCATACAACATAAAACAAGTGCACAGGGTGTTATGCATCATCAAGAACACAGCGGATAATGTTCAGTTATCCACTTCTTTTCTACTCCAATTCCATCCCCTTGGATGCTCTCAACTCTTATTTGAATGACCCCAGTGTTTTAGTCTTAATAACCTTCACAGCAGTCCATTCCAAACATTTATTACTCCTGGGTTAAAAAGTATTGCTCAGCTACATCTGTTTTTAATTTGCTTTTGTAAAAGTTTTTTTGTGGGTTTTTTTAAATGCACTATTTTCGATGGAAGAAATAGACCTAAAAGCTCTACTTAGGGAAAAAATTACACAGGCCAATGCACGTAAAAGGGTGTGGCGAGCACGCCTTTGGTCAGAAAGCCTAATTAATGGGCACTGCCTGATATTAAGAGCTTGTGGGTTTCCTTGCCAGAGAAATGTCGGTCATTTCTGTGGACGTCCTTCACTCAGAGATTGAAACGTATACACACAAAGGAAAAGGTTCATGCTGGGAATCCTACTGTTGCTCTTATTTAAGTATGTGATGAACAAGATATCTTGGACACGTTCAGCTCTTTTTCCTTGCATACATACCTCAGGCAGCATGTGGCAGATAGATCCAGTGCTGCAAAGATACCAGGGTAGGGAGGGATCCTGCAGCTCCAACCGCTGTGGGCAGCTATGCAGACCATACGCAATGCTGGGGAATCTGATGAAAATTAAATTCTCTGAAGCTGTATTAATAAAGCGCTTTGATAGCCCAGAGCGTGATTTATACACTGCCAGCTTTGCTCCTACTTGCTCACCCTGTTTTAATGCACAAGCTGCGCTCATGGCTATATTGGGGACTTGGCAAGTCTCCGATCAGCTCAAGAGGGCTGTGAAGTTGGGACAATAACCCACCTGGGTGCTCCTTTGCTCATGGGACATCTGCAATTACTTGTTTTTTTGGAGCACGGGCAGGGCCCGCAGGCATTGTCACACGTTGACAGATGCTGCAAGTTAACGGAATTGTTCCTAGCATGGGCTGCCCCGGATAAGCTGTAATACGGGGTGGGTTGGGGAAAAAAACCAAACAAAATCAAATACTAAGTTCCTGCTAAGCTACCAGGAAAAAACAAGAAGAGTCACAGAGACACATTTTCTATTCCATTTCACATATCATGATTAGTAACGGCTTCTGCTTTTCTCTGAGTCGCTCTTTGAAAGAGCACTTTTTAATGCTTCACGGAGCAAAAAGGACTCTCTGCCCACCGAGAGGGAACTTTATGAAAGTTCCCATCAATCGACAGCAGCAGCAGCAAAGCAAACCCTGCTCCATCTTGCTTCAGTGCCCTTCTGGCACTGCTCTGATTGCAGCGCAGACAGTAAACAGTAGTGTGTTTGTGTGCAAATAGCATTCTCCTGAATGATGGCTGCACCTGTGTAAACTGACATCAGGAACTTTTTTTAAAATTCAGTTTATTTAAGGAGTTCACAAGAGACACCTGTTCCATGCACAGGCACAAATGACATTCAATGAACTGAAAAAAAGTATGTCCTGGGGGGGGGGGGTGGAGCGCAAAAGCGACTTGGAGGGCTCTTTATGCAGGCTTGTTTATATCTCCTGGTCCTACAACAGACAGCTGCTGATGCTTTGATTTCTGGTCTCCCTGGTGTAAGCTGGTATTTGCAAAATAAAATACAACTACGCTGAGTTTTAAATACCAGCACGTTGAAGTGGATAGCTAGATAAACACTGGGGAGGAATGGAAGAGGAGGGCTGGAGCAGGCAGAAACCAGCCTGGCCCCAGCCATCGCGTCTGAGAATGGCAGGCACCCTGTTGCCCGATCACTGTGAAATAATTAGGGTGAAAGCCACAGCCTGACGGCTCATACAGGAGCTCTCTGGCACGTTTCCCTGCTTCACTCTCAGTAGCCACACTCTGTTCTTTTCTATGTCCTTTTACAGCTGGCACACTACCTGGGTTTGGGGTGTTTGGGGTTTTTTTGTTTTGATTTATTTAGCTTTTTCTGTTAGGTTTTTTTTTTGTTGGTTTGTTGGTTTTTTTTTTTTGAGAAAAGGCACAGTAGGCTCAGTATTACTTTTGATTAGGCTCTGAAGGTTTGGTCTCCACAGCAGTCACGCTGTTCTGCAAGGACACACCGCTCCCATTCGGGACACCTGCCTCAGATATAACAAAGCAGAAAAAAAAGACTATTTCTACTCGGCACGGGGGGATGGAGAGACGGAAGCTGCTCACATCCCATTTGACTGAAAGCATTTTAAAGCAAGCGACACTGATATTCGCAATTGCTAGCCACCTCGTTGGTTCTGTTTTACTGAAGTAATAAAGTGTTAGAAATGTCTTTTTCAAACGCGCTGTTAGGATCCTGGTTTTTCAAATGCAGTAGACAGACTGAAAATGACTGAAATAAGGAGGGATAATTATCTCTGGCATATTGGGCGCAAAGAAAAGAAAACTTCTGCATTCATTACCAAGTGGCTGGCCCTAGTGGGTGGAGAGTCTCCGTACACTACTCCCCACCCTGCCTAGAGGGAGCTGTAGGCATCAGGCCTGTGTCCCAATACGCAGTACTTTTTAATAGAGCATCAATGAGACAAGATGATTTACAGAAACAGAGTCCCTTAGTAGTCAAAACTGGGGGAGAACACTAGCTGGAAAGACAAGGATTTAATATAAATAAAGGTACTTTGAGGAAAGTCAGGCAGCAAGGAGAAAGACTTCCAGATGATCGTGGTGGGCACTGAAGAATTTATTCCCACCTCTTCTTATCTCTGTGGGATAAGATACAGGGACCACCGCTGCAGGAGTCCAGTGAACGTGCAGTGGAGACACTGAGAGAGTCAGACAGATACTCAGAAAATAAGGATGGAAATCAGGTTTGCACGATGCCAGGACTATGCATCCCCCAAACACTGAAACCTTTTGCCTCCTTCCTCTATCAACAACTAGCACATCTCATGTCAACGCTTTAGACATTTCAAAAAGTAATATGGAATATCTCATCACCTGAAGTAGGGCAAATGCAACGAAAGATAACCAGAACCTTATTTTAAAGGCTACAAAATGTACCCATTTTTAACAGAAAAGCACACAAGACCTCACACCTCATTCACTCTCTACTATGTCCCTTCTTTGCTGATAAAAAGCATTTTCCTGAGCAAAACATCACTAATGTTTAAACACTGAATTTTGCTTTGATGGAATTTGAATGTTTTCATTTTACAAGTAATTTTGGCCATAGTACTGGATTAACAACACGCATCCTCCCGAAGTTTCAGTGCCATTCTAGTGTCACACCCTAGTCCTTTCCAGAGACTATGCCCTTCCCTTACACCCCAGTGCTGTTCCCAATCCCAATAAGCCAGTCCTTTGTCTCCATGACAGCAATGATGGCAGGCAGACACACAACTACTTAATCAATAGGAAGACCACATCACAAAAACAGTGATACAGAAACAAGAGACATTTAATAGTGTAGATCCTCAACTAACTTTACAATATATAGAGGTGCTAAAAGAAAACATCTGAGAAAGTCTGCAGTATACTTTTTCACAGAATCACAGAATAGCTGAGGTTGGAAGGGATCTTTGGAGATTTTTGTAGTCCAACCCTGCTGCTCAAAGCAGGGCCAACTCACAACATGAACAGGTTGCTCAGAGTTGTGCCTAAGTCAGGTTTTGAATATCTCCAAGTAGCAAGACTCCACAATCAGCCTGGGCAACCTCTGCCAGTGTTTAAGAATCCTCACAAGTGAAAAAGCTTTTTCTTATAGAATCATAGAATGGTTTGGGTTGGAAGGGACCTTAAAGATCATCTAGTTCCAACCCCCTGCCATGGGCAGGGACATCTCCCACTAGACCAGGCTGCTCAAAGCCCCATCCAGCCTGGCCTTGAACACTTCCAGGGATGGGGCATCCACAGCTTCTCTGGGCAACCTGTTCCAGTGCCTCACCACCCTCACAGTAAAGAATTCCTTCCTGATATCTAATCTAAATTTATCCTTCTTCAGTTTAAAACCATTACCCCTCATTCTATCACTACACCCCCTGATCAAGAGTCCCTCCCCATCTTTCCTGTAGGCCCCCTTTAGGTACTGGGAGGCCGCTATAAGGCCTTCCCAGAGCCTTCTCTTCTCCAGGCTGAACAACCCCAACTCTCTCAGCCTGTCTTCATAGAAGAAGTGCTCCAGCCCTCCCCTATGTTTTCACAGAATTTTCTGTCTTTCTTGACAATTATTTATGGCCATAAATATACAACAAAACGGAGCAGAGCAGGGCAATTGTTCCTTGTGAAAAATAACCCCTTGTAATTTGTCTATAGGTCTATGCTTAACTGCAACATCATCGTGCTACCTAAGTGAGAAGCCAGGACCAATAATCCATTCACAACTTTTACACTATCAACAAGTTTATAGCAAAGAAAAAGACCAAGCAGATTAACTGCTTTTTAATCTAGGCCTACACTGAGAATGACGCAGATCTGTCTATATTCAGCATGCTGCAGATGCTCATGAAAACTGAAGACAAAGTTCCCTTCCTTTGTCTTGTACCGAAGTCAAGGCTTTGACATTTTCTCAGTGATTTGATTTTATTTAGATTTTTTTTTTTAAACATGCAGAATTTTCAAAGTCAATTCCAGTTCTGCAGAAAGAGCCCATCTCCCTCTTGAGGATATTTTAATTCTTCGAGATGACAGTCTGGAGAACACCATGATTCTTAGAGCTCTCGTCTCAGCGTTTCGCATACAAACCCTCTTGTGCCCTGTCAATTTTAACACAGTTTATTGGGAAGTTCAATCTAACCCAGATGTTTGCTGACAGAGATTTTACAGGTGACGACAAGATTCCATTAACTCAAAGTGCATGATGTTAGTTAATGTGAGTTTCTGAGAAATCTTATTCTATGCTTCTGGCCCTGTATCCTCATCTACTGCTGTGCAAAGCCTTTTTACTGAAGCAAAAGACAAAAACAATATTTGCACGAGTTGCAGATTTATTTACCCACATATTTCTTCTTAAAGTGTGAAAAAGACATGCTATGTGATGGCTTGTGAAATAAATTGCTAGTCTGACAGCCAGATTAAAAATAAGAGTAATTGCATGCTTATAGATTCAGAATTAGACAGAGGGATTTACAAAACCACTTAAGCAAGCCAGGTTCCTAAGTTTTCTCCGGTACTTCCCAGATGCAGCCAGCTTTAGAGAGACTCTGAATGATAGCTTGGTCTTTCGGTTTATTTTCTGACTGTAACACTCGGGCTAAAGAAGGTAGCAACTTGCCAGTATGGGAATCCACGACCTGGGGCTGGACCAGCCTCCCACTACCTGCTCTGCTCAAAGATTTGGGCTGAGGGGCACACTCAGGGGCTTCTGAAAACAAAAGCCTCCTTTCTTAAGTATCTCAACTCAGCTTGATAAATTAAAAATGTATATCGTTAAACTTGCTGAACTATTATGGGCTATTTTTGTCCAATGTGAGGAACATATGCCTAATTCCAAAACCAATACAGTTACTCCTCTTCCAGGGCACATCTCCTCTCTCACTGTGTGTTCTGTTCCCTATTCCTCCTCCTTCCTCACCCTCTGAAATTTCCTTATCACTGCAATGAGATACGGCAACTTACATATGACGATCGAGTAATGACACTTTGATTGCTCGTGGCACAAGGCCAGACAGCTCCTAAGGCAAGTCATTATTAGACTGCAATAGACACCAAGTCAAGTTTCACCGCTGAAATGGATGATGGAAAGGAACACAGTAAAATGAAAGCAGAGGCACTAATTTAAAACTGTCATTTAAAGCAGCTAGGAATCCTGCAGTGCACAAGAGAACATGTGTCTCACTATCTCGGAACCCTTAAACACACGGATGATGGAGGAGAAGAGATATTGAGAAACTATCCTCTTACGAATATAAGGTATAAATCAACTACACATGCATGTCAGTCACATGGAAGTGGAGTACAAGAAATGCACCTTCTTAAAAAGCATTGATTCACAGCGTATTGATTGCCAAAAAACCCCAACAAAACCCAACAAAAAAATGCAGGAAACGCAGGTTCTGATTAATGTAAATCTGATATTTAAAACAATCACTAGAGCACACCTGACTAATGCTTTAGGTTTAACTGTCCCTGAGAATTTCCTTGGTTTAACATTATTTCATTGTCATTTATTTTAAATTTCAATGTATTATCTCAAGGGTCCAACAATGTAAGTCTCATTTCTAGACCATTATTCTTTCACATAAGGACAGAAATTCTTCAATATACACTATCTCAGAGAAAGGGATTATCTCACAACTGTCTTCCACGATCCCATAAATTACATGGCAGTTATGAAAAAAAATGCATGGAAAAGGTCAAACAAATAATTTGCTGTCACACCAAGATCTTTTACCTCCAGTCACTGTAAATTCAGTAAGTCAAAGTTGAGGGAAAACTCTCAGAAAAAGAAATCTTAATTTTTATCCTTTACCTAAGTGTGATCATACTTGCAGGGTTTTTTTTAAGCTTCAGTTTTGATAGTTATGTGACAGAGGAAACCTGGCAACTCACTACTCATTTGCTGACCTTCCTCCAAGCTATTTGTAGTGAAAAGTTTTCTATGAAACAAATAATAAAATATTCCTAGTGACTCCTGGTTTCAGAATGAGGACTTTACAGAAAAACAAAAAAAAAAGGAATCAAATGTTGTAAAAATTTTCAATAAAATCATAAGAACTGGAATCTGTGAGGAAAAGCTGAGATTTAATTTTCTGTCCCAGACAGACTACAGAAATTAAAGGCTATGAAACCTGCGTGTATGCGAGCAGAGCAAATCCCTTATAACAAAAGCCTCCGGTATTGTTTGTTGTGAGACTACTGTTTCCTAAATTTAAACTTTCCATGTACGGTGTAAAGAGCCTTAACAGTACAAACACACGGCGGGAGAAAAAAGGAAAGCAAGCAACAAATGACACATGACAGGGGAGCAACACACAGGATGCATCTCCAGCCTTTCGTGACCTTTAACTTTTGGTAGGAATTCTTCCCCTTCTTCTAATTCCGTTATTCCAAGGAAAGGCAAGGAGGTAAAGAAGAGAAGCAGAAATTTGAGGAACGTTAAGAAGTGATTTCACAGTCAAATTTTACCTTAAGCCAAAAAAGCCATTAGTTTTCAATGACGAGAGAATTTGAGCCATTTAAATGGAAAAACCTGCCTTACTTTCTTCTTAACGGGCTGAGCAAAGTTTTCAGCAGCTGATGTTTCAACGTTTCTAAACATGCGCAGATCACTTGTTGGATCTAACTGTTGAGAGTACGGACATGCGACATGGGAGAATTTACTTGGTAAGGGAGACTTCATGTATCAATTAACAATTTTGCACCTCTTAAGCGGTAAACATAGCGGTCATTTCACAATTCATAACTCACTATGGCTGCCCCATTTAAATTAAATATATCCCCAAATCCTGCCTCAGGAAATAAGTTGCGAGTTCAGTTAGTTTCTGAACAGCTTAAATATATCATTAGTATGAAAATGATCCCTTTTTATGAGGTGCCATTATTTCATAGGATATACTTAATGTTTAGGAATGTGTACATCATATACTGAAATTATGTACAACATATAATGAAACACATATAAAATTGCAGTAGCACTAGACGCAACACTGCAGTTAAGACTCTGACAGACTCTCCTTTATAAACTTTTATTTTAATAATACAGAATTCCAAGATGAAATCTGAAAAAAAAAAAAACCCACAAAATCAAACCCAAAACATTTGGAGAATACGGGCTACAATTTGTGTTTTCTTCATACAGAAGCAGAGAAATGCAAACAAAATTTCTGTCCTTATTTTGTGGTACATTTTCTTGTTGGAGGACCAAAAAAAAGTGCTTTGCAGATTACAAGGTTTCCAGTTCCTCGATTTGAAAATTTATTTACTTAGTATATTTCCTCCCCCACCTCCTCTTTTCTTTTTTTTTTCCCCCCAGTGAAACTCAGCAAATTTACCATCTGCTGTAAATAAAAGCCTGCTTGTCGCTGTGCTTCCCGGAGAGAAGACCTTGTAGGTAAGTATGACTATAATTCCCTATAATTCCAAAAGCAAATGCTTCCGCTTTTCGCTAGACCAGTAGAGATAAGCAACTTAATCAACAAAAAGGATGTCTATGAATATACTTAAACCATAACATTCGTGGTGTGTGTGCATGAGTTTAAAAAAAAAAAAATAAAAATCACAGCACACACACTTTAAAATTGAATTGTTTGAGTAACTATTTGATTAATTATACTCATTTCTAAATGCATATTTTTATGACCAAAAGCAGGATGCAAAGTACATAATCTAAGGTGGCGAAGGGCCAAGAATGTTTAGAATCTGTCTGCATGCCTATAGGTATAGATACTTCTCTTTTCATGTGGTCATTGAACAAACATCTCTGTTACTTTCGAAGATATGGCTCAAGCCACCTTAACTAAATCATACAGAAGTTGCATCTTCCAGTGCCCAGACAGAAGTTAATACAGAAAATAACCAACTACCTTGGAATAATGATAGAAAAATCTCCTGGGAAAAGGTTAGTGAAGAATAACCGTAAAACAAATTTTTGTGCACTGACTTTAATAAATGCATTTGCTGCAGAAACATGTAACCTGAAAAAACTCTTGCATGTCTGATCTCAAAACCAAGGCTATTTAATGCCTTAGTACATTGGAGAAATTGTTCATGCCTACGTAAAGATTGCCCCCATGATGTTTCCAGGGTCAGCAATTTGCATGGAATCTGCATCAGAACTCAAAAATGCCTGTGAAAAAAAAAAGAGACTACTTTCTCCCTATTTTATGATGAAGTTCAACGCTCAAAATATTTTTTTTCCAAGTTATACTTTCAAGTATAGATCAATGTTACGAGCCAAAGAGATTTTACACTGCCCTGTTCCAGATAACGCTTCTGTTAATTTTAGAGAAAACTGTTTATGTACCACTGAAGCGGGCACCTGTCTAACAAACTCCAAGGCTTCATGTCACCCTTCGGTAAGAAGTCAGGCAGCAGAATCATGTTCCACCTATCCGTATCTTTTTCAAGAACCAGATTTCCTGTCCCTCAGTCAACCAGAAATCAGCCATCAAGGACAAAGGCCCTCAATTAAGAAACCTCTCCAAGTCCAACCATGTATACAAAAGCAAGTGCATGCTTAAAACTTTTGCTGAATCAGCTGAATGGAGAAGCGGTCTATGCTGCATTTACAAAGGGAGAACTTTCTTAAAAGCAAGGCCTATATTGTTCATTTTCTCTGGAAGTTTACTAAAATATGTCTACCCACATGAGCTATGAAGTGAAATATTTAGCATACTTTCTAATTAAAAATAGTACACAGTAGTGATCTACACATCTCTTAAAATTCAAGGGAGGGGGTGAATCTAGCCTTATACATTTGTAAACCATTGGATCATTTTCAGAAAAAGAGTACTTTTCAAATTAGACATGTTATCACTTTTCTTGGTGACAACGCTAACTTTAATACTTCATTCATTCTTACAAAATGTTCTATATTTGAATCTTTGAATTTCCAAACAAAAATTCCCACTTGTCTTGCCTATTGATAAGCTAAATTTCAGAGACTTGAAATGGAAAGTTCTAGGTGAATAATGATATACCATCTAGAAAAGTATTTAAAGTGTTACATTAAACCATGTTATACTTGTATGTAAAGTTGCTTACGAGACTCAGAAGGTTTCCAGAATCTAATACTGGAAGTCAGTGTTTTGTTCCAACTATTTCTCTTTTGATTATAATACTTACGCAGCACTCACCAGTAGGCAAAAATAAACTGTGCGTTTAACGCTCTCCACAGCTTTTGAAGCGGGGAAAAGCATGTTTCTGACGTTATAAAAGGATGACAAGAGCCTACATCGAACCAGTTCTAGCTAACTGAAAGGCAGATCCTTGAAACAGTTGGTCCTGAGCAATCATCCTCTTGATGGCATGAGCTCCAGGCAGGCCAGCTGGGCTCCCTGCGTTTCTTATCTTACAGGTGAGGAAGGAGCAGCCACACTCCCAGCTAACCCAGTGAAACAGTCTGAGTGTCTGTTGGACAGAATGGGCATGTTCCCCTGTGGTCCGCAAAGAGAAACGGTCATGCTCCTGCTCAGTGTTAACAACAAAACCAGAAAGCAATCGCTGGTCCATTGATTTAACAAGGGAAAGCCTTAGATTTTCTAATGTCCCAAAATATTATTGCATGACAAATTCCACCAAGCTTCAAACAGTGTAAGAAACTGGAGAGCCCAACAGGTAATTCTCTTTCTAAAGCTCTTAATATTACAGATATTCTTACAAGTTACATCACTGGTGAGTTCCAGCCCTTAAGTGCGCACTCAGGCTGTATTTCACATGAAGGAGACCAAACCCTGTGCCAGAATACGAAGCAAAGAATCCTAAAAAAGCAATTGTGGACAAGCTGAAAACATAGCCAAAAAATGTCAGGGGAAAAAAAAAAAAAGAACAAATCAAAACATGTCTTAGATATTAGTAAGTCAACAATGTCTCAAAGGTATCATATCGAAAATACGAGATGGTCCTACAAATCTAAACACAGGTCTAGTATTTCACAGTGAAAATTAATGCAACAGGTTGTATGCTATACAGTTTTAAGACAAATTTGTTTTCCATTTTCTGGCTACTGGACAAAGCTATTTCTACATCCAAATGTAAAATCCAATACTCTATCACCAAATTTTTCTTTTTCTCTTTCGTTGTGGTCTACAAAGCGCCCTGGAAGAGCCCCAAAAGCAATGTTTGCCCTTACTGCTGTACTTCTTTATGTTGTGCACTCTGCAATTATTTAGATGGTTTAAAAAAAGGAGAGGGAGAACAACTGTGAAATGCATTGTGCAACCGCAGATGACTTCATGTTAACCCCTGTTACTGGGTTCCACCCTCGGGTCAAATGCCTATGAGTCAGTGTCTAGCACAGATGAATGATGTCATCCTCACACCACCTCTTTAGCAAGAAAATGTGGTGGAGCCTTTCATTGTCTGATCTTAAGAGACCCTGGGTTACTAAATGAAGTTCCCAAGATAAAAAAGAATGTGCCTGAACTTAAAAAGACAGGAAATGAGCACATCACTCCAACACTTTTGAAATATGTTCTAAGAAAAGGACGGTGATGGATCATATACAGCAAGAATGACCAACAGGATGCATGTGTTAAAAGTCAAAAAAATATTTGCATACCCCACCCCCCAAAAGCCAACATACAAGGGCCAGAAGTATCTCATCTATCCATTCTAATCCAGGCAAACGACCTAAAAAAAATGAAAAATCTTTGAGAATTTTCAGATGCAGAATTACTGCTTCTGAAACCATCAACTAATTAATCACTTTTTTTAAAATACAGGAAAGTATAGAAACAAGAAAGAAGTGGAAGGGGTAAGGGTACAGTAAAATGTACTCCTGGATGAAGAACATATAAAATGACTCAGAAAATATTTAAGGTGGTATTAGGTGGAACTCGATGCGACCTTAAACACGTTCTACAGTGCCTTCCTGGTTGTGAAAGCTCGGCTGTATGAGGGCTAGTATGACACGTCTTTGCAGGAATTGAGACCTGCAAGAAGGGCATCCTAATCAAAACCCCAAAAAGCGGAGTTTCACAGGGGAAGGAGGAGGATGCACCAAGTAAAGCCATGAAGGGGAACCTTCATATCATGACTTTATAAAGCCTGACTGAGTCTTCAGAAGTATGGATTTGACAGAGGTTTTTATTAAACAGATCCAAGGTGATCCAGCTGCACAGGGAAAGAAACAACAGCAACTACTGCTGTCCTACTATCACAACTTCACAGAAAGACTTTTTATGTTTTTCCTAAATGTAAAAAAATCTATGTTATTTCCCGAATGTACTTTTAAAAAATGCGACAGTTTGTATTGGTACTGACAGACTGGTGTCTCCGTGAGGCTCTACCAACTGTTAGTGTAACGCTGGTTAGGACACTTGCTCTCTCTGCTAATGGAAATATCTTGTCGTCTTTAACTCTGTGCTCTGCTTTCTGAAAACAATCAAACATTAAACCAGGCCAACATTCCAACAAACCATCTTTCAGAGGAATTCCAGTAGGAGTGAAATACGTATAACTAGGAATATAAAGTATCAAATTCCATTTCTGTTTGACAACGTTGGCAGCTAATAAATTCAAATATATACATACATACAGGTCTGCCCTTATTTACATTTTCTTTTCTTTTTTGTCCAGCTGCCATTTTTTGGCATATAGAAAACAATCCTCCTCTTTTGAGTTAGATTCCACTGTAACAGTGCCCTTTCTTGATAGTCCTCCCTCCCACCCTACACCCACAAATCATGATACAAAGCTGCTCAAAAATCAATCTACACTTGAGCAAACACAAGCCTGTTATCTTTGGTTTTTTCACTCTTGTCTCTTTTCGTACTAGGTTTTTCTCCCCCAAAACCCAATCAATTGCTTTAAAGAAAAAAAATCTATGCAATTTGCCTGCAGCTTTCCCTTCCCATAGTCATGACAATAGCTATTCCCTTGTTTCCCCATCCACCTTCTGTGGATCCACATCTGTGGTTATATGGTCTTTCTCTACTTCCACAGCTCCTGCAGTTGGCTACAGTCTGTCATTCTGATGGTCTTTCCTAGGTCTTTCATGCTATACTGAAAGCCTGCCCTCATCCTTCAGATGGTAGATCCTAATTTTCACATTCCTTGAGCTCACTGCCCTCCATATGCCTTGGTAGCTACCAAAATCGTAGGCCTCGATAGCTACCAGAATCCCTCGTGCATCTTCTCCAAACTGAAGGCTTCTTCCAGTCCATAAGGATAATTTCCTTCCCTCTCTCTGCAGAGTCTGTTTTAAAAGATGAGCTGTACTAATAAACAGAGAAAGGCTATTTAGAACCAAGGTTGACATTAAAAATAAGCTGGACATAGCTCAACCTCCACAGTACAGAAAGTGGTCCCTGATGAATCTGCTAGAGCTTGGTATGTCTGTTGTATGTAAAGAAAAAGACAACTACTGTGGTTGCTGCACCACATTATTGTCATTTTAAAGTGACTAGTATCAGATAAAAATCATGGAGGTTACGTAATGCAAATTATTACTCTAGTCTAAATCACTCAGACCATTTAATTTTTACGTGTATTATTTACACGGCATGAAGAACCGTCTTTCCTCCCTCCAATGCTGGACCTCTGTGCACAGACAAGATCAACACAGGACTAAGTGCATGGGCTGTCTGAAGACATAATTGTGTACTCACATCTAATTTTAATATAATGCCAGGTGATCTGAGTGTGCAAAATTTCATTATTAATGAGATTACACTATCACCAATAATATTTCTTTTGTTTACGTATCAGTTTACAAAAGTGTGTTATCAAAGGAAAATGCAGTAGTTCTGGATTTGACGTAAAAAGATTGCCAATAATTTCTTATGCATAAACAAGTTCAAGTAGAAAAGATCTCTATTTCCAGAATTAAATACAAATATCTGAGGTAGCAGTTTCAGGTGTTGTTTCTGCATCATCCCTGTGGTAATTTAATCTTTCTCCCAAACTCTCGTAGATTACACTTCCACTTCTTGAAAATCAGTTTTGTTAAATTATAATCATTGACATGCTAGCTGGGGAAGGAAGGGTTTCAAGCTTGCTGCTTTATTCTTAAATCAAAAAAGCAGGAACACAACAAAATAAATCTATGCTCTGCTCAGTTCAGACATTCAGTGCTTACGTATTGCCATAACCTGCAAGTTCCTCAGTGCACAGCTCAACTTAAACAACTGAAAAGAGCATGTAATATATCTATATATTATAGTATATAAACAATACTATAAACTCAGTATGCCAAAGTTCTGACTCTTAGGCTTCCAGTACCAAATATTCACCTTTGAGAAGAGGTTATTTTGAGGTCTAGTAAATTTGATCTTTTTGGATGATTTTGGGATTGGTAAGAAATTTGGCGCATCCAGAGCCCTTACCCTTGGCAACAGTATGAAATGCTGAAAGAGAGCTTGTGCAGTCTGGCACAAAAAGGAGGAGGGTTTAGCCTGTGATGTCTCAAATCTCTGTACACCTCTCAGATGAATTACAAAATACACCGAGCAGTTCTAGGGCTCAGCTTTTTTTTACTGTAAACTTCAGATGACAGTCAGGCTGAAAAATTCCACTTGCTTTTTTCTGCATCTTGGTATAGAACTGAACTCTTCAAGCACTGAAAATGTTAATGGGTGCTTTCAACCTAATAGGAAGCCAGAAAATGTAATGCTGCTTTAGAGGCAGACAGGGATGTATAAATAAGACTATTGTTTCTACGGAGTAAAGCTTAAATATTGTTATATGGTAGTTAAAGTAGAGTATAATAGTCTATTGTTTCTATGAATAGGTTTCTCCCAAACACCAATCAACACCTTATCGTTAACATTAATCACTGGGATATCTTCTCCAAGATCGAACAAACACTTCTTGAGAGTTCAAACTTTAACTTCAGAAAAGTTTCGGTGTAATAACAGACTAGATGTCAATATCAGCAACTATATCCTTATTCAATGAATCTTATTTTAGTGCTTAAATGTTACATAAAGTTATTTGAAAAGGTTTAGGAAGATTGACAGTAAATGTGCAAAAAAAATAAATAATATTCCAGCAACCAAAAGTCTACATTAGCTAAAGTATTGTTGGTTCCTTTTAACATCTGGTATGTGGAACCATAATCCCATTTCTATAAGGTAAAATTTTTAGAATTACTCAGATTAATAGTATCAGCAGCTAACAATATTATTATATTAATATACCAAGTTATTTCATTTTACTATATTCGTAAATATGTTGTAATCTTCTCTTGTCGTTAGCAATGAACCGGCTTTTATTTTTAGAAAGAGAAACGTAATTCTGGATCACACTAGTCTGCCGGGTAGCCAGGGCCAGATGCTCCAAAAAGAAATCCCATTTCCAGGCAGTTTTGACAAAACATTTCCCAAGAGCTCATATACTCCAAGGCTCAACAGTTGTCTGCAAATTGGTATTCCTTCTCAGATACTACAGTCTTCTATTCTTCTAAAAGTACAAGTCAACCTCGTCTACACAATGCAAAATTTCATAATTCAAACTGTTGCACGTAATTCATGATTTCGGTAACCTCCACTCAAAAATTCCCTACTTAATTTTTCTTACTTATTTATGTTGCCAATGTTGTTGCACTTTGATTTTTCCCTAAAAGGGAACATCAGTGTAATACTGCTTCCATCTGCAGTTTTTTCTATAGACCTGAATGGGATCACACAAAGGTCAATGCCAAGTACTTCTGAAGAGTTATTTTTGTAATAGTTTTGTTCCTCTGTCTTTTCATTATTCTGCGTTGAGGAGCTTTTTCACATTCAGCGCAGTCCAGAATCAGTAGGAAAGAATAACTGTTCAGTATTAGTAAGGGCTGCATCTGTTTGCAGAGGTAGAATAGCTACTCCCAAACTAGCCCGATCTTCCTGTTACTTTTATTCATCTCAACCAGACAAAACATGTTAAGGGGTATTTCCCCCTTAGAGCTGGCTTCAGTACTGTCCTTGAGGCTCCGGGCAGCTGACACACACTGGAGAGCAGCCCAGCTCTGCCCCCCACTGTGTTAAAAGCATCTAACCTCATATAAAAGATACCAACTGCCCTGGCTGGTCATCAGCGCGCTTTGAAGAATAGAGGTCACAGCAGGATAGGGCACAAAAGGCTGCCGTCCCAACAGCCCTGCTTAGCTCCTGGGCACAAGCCAGGGGCTAACCCAAAGAGAGCACCAGCACCGCCTCCTCCACTCAAGCCAGCTTTTGCAAAAGTCAAAGAGTGCATGCGTTAGCACTCCAATCTTGCACGAAAAGGGGAGAATATGATTAATTATTCCCTAACATCATTCCAAGGGCATACTTCAAATTGATGCAAGACAATGTTGCAAGTTCCATTTTATTGCAATGAAATCCATCTATCTTGATTTCACTGAGTTTTCTTCTCAAAAAGCTTCTCTACATCAGTAACCCTTGGGTAACAGCCCCCCCCCCCAACTTCATGTTATTTTTTTTGTGTCTGAGCATACTTGGAGGTCAACCATACACAAAAATTAGTTAACCTTCTTTCAGAAATACCTTTTCCTGAGATAACAGTCACAAAATCCATTCAATAAATATTTAGTCCATCCAGCCATAGCAACGGAATACAAAATTGTTTGCAGTTCCCCATACTTTCCCACAGAAATGAAATAATTTGAGAAATTCTTGAAGACTACAACTATACTGAGGTTTAAGCCAGGGAAGAACAAACTTTCTGTTAGAAAACAGGTCATATAGTCCTCCGTTTCTGCAAGATGTCCTGTGTGCTTAGGAATGAACATTTTTATGTAACTGAAAGACAAGCTTATTTAATGGTTTTGTGCTACTATTCAAATTAGCAACCAAATCCTTATCTTGGAGTGGTCCAGCGGACTCTACAGAGGAGTGGGCTGACTAGGACTGTACTCCTCCCAGTTAGTTTTCTTTCCAAAGGAAGGGGTTTGGGATTCAGCTTTTTTCAATTGATCAACCTGACCACATATACTGTGAGCATGCAAAATGAGCAGCATTTTGGGATCTGCTATACATAATATACGGATCACAATTTAAAGAAAAAAAAAAAAAAAAAGAAAGGGAGAGTTCCAAAGTGAAAATGAGGATGACTGGCTGAGAAAAAAAACATGACCATAAATAAGCATCAAACTGTGCAGTGAAACAACAAAAGACACAAAGTTGACAGTAAGCAACAATAATTCTGTTTTGTTGACAGTGGTTTTCACTGATGGAAACAATATAAAGAGAGGGCCTGTAACCAACAGGAGGTAAGCTCTGTTAGACAAATCTTAAAGACAAACTGTTGCTACAGTTAGGAAAAATAAGGCGTGGAAATGGAGTATTCTGTAAAAGAAAGGAACCTGTTAAGAACACACACCATCACGCTTCTGGGTTAGGCAGTTTCTGCATTTGATTTTGGCTAATAGAAGGAACAGCTCAACAGGACACAACTATTTCTTTAGAAGAGCTTTTAAAGCTCTCTAAGCTTAAAAAAGAAAACAAAAAAAAGAGAAAACTCCTCTCTTTCCCACATTCACTGCTCACAAGAGAGCCTCCAGCACCAACTCCATCAATTTCTTGCTGCTTTCTTTCGTGCGCTAGGAAACTGGGTGAGGTGATAGCAGCCTTCCAGCTAAAAGTTGGCCAGGATCCTTTCAAGAATCCACCAGACAAGACACGGCAAACTTCCATCTTCACAGGAAAAACTATAATATGGACATGAAAATCCAATAGTCTCCTATGATGAAATTAGTCTCGGTTTTTTCCTTCTTCTGAAGGATGAGGAGGGAAATGAGCGTTGTGGGTCAGCAAAACACTGTACAAAGTAAGTAACAAACTATCCAATCTAAAAGGCTCTCAGGTAGGATGGGAGACTCATCCCATACAGAATATTTTAAGTTTTCTGACAGAAAAACCATTAACCTTATTACGATCTTACATAAAGTTTTACTTTTGCTGAGAGTGCATTTTCCACTGATGGAAATTTAGCAGGAAGTTTCCAACAGGATCATTGTTAGGATGTATGCCAGCACAATTTGATGTCCATGATCTCACTTGGGTTGATTAGTCCAAATGTGTCAAACAAAACTGAAAATGAATCCGGTCTTCAGGAAGAAGTATCAGTTGCCTGCTGTAGCTAAACCAAACCAATGTTTGTATCAAAACAAAACCACCATAAACCTCATGTAGTTGAGACAGTGAATAAGGGCACTTGAGGCTCTGAAGCTTTCTCACTGGCTTCTTCATATCCTTACACTTACCCTATGCTGCCTTGCCAAGA
The DNA here is from genome assembly GCF_963924245.1 of Chroicocephalus ridibundus. Lineage (NCBI taxonomy): Eukaryota > Metazoa > Chordata > Aves > Charadriiformes > Laridae > Chroicocephalus > Chroicocephalus ridibundus. The sequence continues at coordinate 17,848,410 of NC_086287.1, forward strand.
GTTTAGTACACTCTTTTTTTCTTTTTAGGGATCTCATTCTCAAACCTTAGAAACTTTTTTCTTGTCTACTACCTGTTATCCATATAAAACCGAGCATTAAAAATATTAACGGTCTGTTCCCTCAGGGCCTGGACTGAGGATCCTTGGCTTTTTATGGAAATATTTGCCTCAGCCAGTCACTTAATCCAGCAAGATTTTAAGTAAAGAAACTCATTCAAAAGATGTGGTATCATCCAGCTCCTATGATGGCAATGAGGTCTTTATGTTTGTTTTCCTTCCTCCCCAGCAGCTGAGAAGAAATATTTTGGTCTGAAAGTCCACATAAACTAACACACATTGCTGCTGGAGAAGTTCAAAAGTGCAGGACAGTGAATCCATCAAGACACACCTTGCACACAAACATGTTTGAGACTTTGTGCCATGAACAAACATGATTTGAGGTAATCAGCTACTTTTCTGTCATTGTCATCATGCTTCTCTAAATTGTGAGAAACAAGCTATTACAGACACATGTTTCTACATCACTGAGTGAGTTTCTATTTTTGGAATTGCCAAGTGAGCAGACGTATCTAAGGAGACAGACAAAAGAAACAACGCCAATAGTTTTGGGATCAATGGAGATCAAGTTGGCCTCAGTTAGGTAAAGTGGCAACTATTTAGTAGTTGACTTGTCTGAACTTAGAGCAAACGGTGGTTTATAAGTTCCAGCCCACACTGGATGCTAAAGGCAACCCATGGTTGGGGTGATGCATCAAGCAGTCGTACAGACTGCAGCTTCTCACAGCAAAGATCATTATGTTACCACCAAATCACCATTACAAGTATTTTATAAGCCTTAACTGCATTTGTACGTGCAGGTGAAGATATTCCGAATACCTGCTGATTCGTATAGTACCTGCTGCTGAAGCAAGGAAGACTAACAGGATTAAAACCTTACAGAAGGAACACATTGACCAAAGGAATGATTTAAGGTGATACTATTAAGTTGAAATACAGGACACAGCATTTAGCTCTGCCTCTGTTGAAAACCACCTCTGACATTTATAAAGCTTGTAAGCTGTCTAAATTTCACTTAATGCTTCACCCAGTAATGAGACATGAAGTAGCATGGTGCCTTTTCCTACACATCAGAGCAGGAGCTTAAACGGCATGGGATTTAGATGCAAGCACAGAGGCATGGGGTGCTATTTTAGGCACTTCTATAGTATCCAAGACACCTGCATGGGGTTGGCAGATATGACATCAGACCTGTGCCCTTCTGGGGAGGTAGCTGTAGATCAGGCAAGGTAAATTAGGTCACCTAAAATGGCAGTAGGTGTTGACACTTGAATCTCTCCCAGTAGAGTTACCTTCTACAAAGCCACTGAGACTGCTACTAAATTCTCTCAAGTGTAAATCCTGATTTGAGTTTAGCTTTTAAAATCTGATGAGATTTCCATGAGGATGATTGGCTACCGCTCATAGAAAGTTTGCCGCACCTATTTGTTGGTTAAAATGAGATATTTGCTTTGAAAGTATTGTGAAAGCCCGAAAGGTTAATCCCTTCATATGAAGAGCATCTTGCTATAACTCTACATTCCTCGCTATTTTCTCCAGGGACATTGTTAAATATAGTTTTTCTTGAAGTACTGAGTCTTGAGTTTATAGAAGTAGATGGGCCTGTCACTTCCCTAAATTGGGAGGCATAAGCAAATGGACTGTCATACCGTGGGGGGGCAGCAGTGGGGGTAAGGTGGCTTCCTTCATTTTGAAGGAATTAAAGTGTATAAAAAATATGGAACAAAGTTTATTTTTAAGGGAAAACAGTGCACAGGCTTTATTCACAACGCATACCTGCGTTATGCCTGATGCCAAGTCACTCATTAGCATCAGTATGCTCACATGAAAGGGTCAAAGCCCACGCATTTCAGTGTGACCGAATGCTTCTCAGTTTCTCCTCTTTGGGAAATCATACAGGACACCAGCCGCCAAGAAAGGGGGATCTCTTCAAACAGTGGGCAAACGGACATTCTGGGGTAAGGAATGACCATATCAGAGGGTGGTGGGAGCCACCCTGAGGGAAAGGAGGGAGGTTTAAGTGAAAGGGGGTGAAGCAGGGCTGACAAATACAAAGGGAGCCTGCTGACAGCATGTGTCGGATATAGGCCTGCCCTTTCCTTACACAAGCTATTGGCAAGGGATTTGCTCACCTTTCATCTTGCAAAGTCCTAGCTGAAGTGTGTTCGAGGTGCCCTCGCTTCCTACTTGTGCGCTGCCCTCCCTTTCGTCTGCTTAAGAAAACGAGCAGTTTTTCTGAAGGTGCTCTGTAACTCTTCTCCTGCGTGATGGCTTATTTCACGTAGCCTATAAATTTCCCCCTGTTCCAGGGGCTTTGTTGAGGTGTGGCCAGACTATCGAAGATCGCTGATCAGGAAAGAAGGTTTGCATTTAAAACTGTGAAGGTAAGAGGCTGCGGCAGCTTGCAGGCTTGCTGCAGGCTCCTACAACTTTAAAACAACGTTGGAATGATCACACGGGCTCGTCAAAACCTCATTCGTCAACTTTACCTAAACTTTCTGCTCCTCTCGCATCACGTTTATTTGGGTTTTTTTCCCCTCAAGTTAGTTTTGTCCTTTTTGTGTGAGCACCGTTTAGAAGGCATAAACAATTACACCACTTTTACACCTACGGTTATTCTTGGGTCAAAAGAATTTCATAGCAAACAATTGTCATCAGAAATCTTACTCCAGGAATAGAGCCACACAACAGATAGACAGATACCTATGTAACATCACTTGAGTCTATTGGAATGCCAATTTCTGGGAGAAAAAAAATAAGTTCTCTTGGTAACAACAAATTCTAAGTGCTTTTAAATGTGATGGTTATTCCCCATTTTGTACAAATAAACTGAAACTTGGAAAATTGCTTTTCTGATATTTGACAGCGTCTCTTACTGAATGCAACTTAAATAGGAGAGGGATACCGACAGAAAGGACTGTATGACAGTCCACACACAACACTAATCACACTTGACACGTTTGTTTAGAGATCTACTTGTATACTTCAGAGCTTGGATACACACAGTTTTAGAAGTTTTAAGTATAATTATTTATCCATGGTGCCACAGCTATGCGTGTGAAGCAGAAACCTGACCTGGTAAAATACGGATATATTTTGTTCCAAGCCAGGCTACTCTTTGCTAGAATGCTTCGAATGGGAACGTACCCTTTCATATCCTTTTAGTTACACAAGCAGGAGTTTCTATTTCCTTGTTTATCCTCAATGAAAGGGTGAGCAGTCAAGTCAAGCATTGGGCAATGCAGCAGATGTGCACAAAGCACCCATCTGACAATGGCCAGGGTTCCCACTGAGACTTTTGAGTAGAGAATAATTGTACTTTCTTTTGGCATGAACCAAGGGTACAAAATCACATTTACGTGTGCAAGCCTTTGCCCTCTCAACATGTGTTCTCAGCTGCATTAGAGTAGCTGGCGAAGGTCAGTTGGATTTTCAGTCCTAAAAGCAAAGGGTGATGGTAGGAATGTGGGTGATGGTAAGGAATGTGGCAGATAGCAACATTGTAAAATATAGCATTTCCTCTCCCTCCAATTACACTTAGGTTTTATTAATTAGGATTTGCAGGAAAAAATCTTTTAGAAATATCACTCAATAATAAACAAGTGTAGGTTTTTCAAAACACAGAAAGAAAAAAAAAGAAAAAATCTGATATTGCAGAGAGTTACATCTTTTACACTATCATTTTCAAAAAGTCACTCAAATTGACATTAAAGTTCAGTATTTAGTTTCAGGCTATGTGCTGTTTTCATATGATGACTCCTCCTGTGGGTTTTTTGATGTTATTTCCCTTTCTGCATCTCAATTCTTTTTAAGAATAAAGGACTCTCAATCTAATCTTCCATCTGTTACATTGCCTGCCCTCTTTTTCCTTTCCATTTTTCCCTCCCTTGATCTACCTTTTTTGTCTTATCTTCTTTTCCCAGCCCCTGAATTCTCTACTACCCCTTCCCATTTGGGCCTCCAGTTCTTGGAGTACTTGGCTTTTTTCCATCCATTAGCAGCACAAAAAAATTTTACCTGAATCTCACCTCTCGAAATAGAACCACATTTTGATTTGCTACATTTTGCTTAAGAATTAAGCTGCAAACCAAGAACAACAACGAAAAACAAACAAACAAACAAAAAACAACAAAAAAAACCCCAAAACCAACCAAACAAAAAAACCCCAAGCAAACACCACCAAACATTCTGCAGACACCCATACACACAATACTCCAGAAACAACAATTCCTAACATATTTATGACACAGCAAAGAGTTCATCCTTCAAGGTAAATGTGCGTGCTAGTTCCATATCTGAGTAGCTACCGATTCAAAAGCAGTACTCAGTCAGAAACAAAGTGAAATTTGTGTGACTAAGGTCTTCAATATCTAATGTATGATTAGTTCACTTACATTAAAATTAACAGCAGGAAATAACCTGCTTTTCATACCTTTATAAAGGCACAGAACTCCTGACTTCCAACTGTATGCTTAATTTTCATGCTGTTTTGATTTCTTATAGATATAATTTTGAGAAGAGCAGCAGATATCCCCTCAGAATACCAACTTAAATGATCTTATCAAAACAGAAACCCATACAGCGCTTATAGGTTCATACAACCCATCAAACCCAAGACAGAGAAAACAGATACATTTCTTGAAAAGTAGACGGGAAGACCAATTAGAGTGAAACCCTTTGACTATCCAGCATCTCTGCCCTCCCTGCAAACTTCTTAAAAGTTCACAAACTAGATATTTGAGACCAATCTACCAATTTTCTGCCCTTTTAGTGAAGAATGCCCAACCCTTTAATAACAGGATTTTGCCTCAGCTCACTAGTAAGTTGATGGTACTTCATACTTCATCCAGCCTAACTTTCTCTTGCACAAGACCCTTCCCTTGATCTCTGAGTAACATGCTACCCCATACTACCCTCGCCTGCTTCTTTCCTGTGTTGCTAACGCTGGAAATGCGCCTGCACAAATGCAACCATTGCTCAGTGAGACAAGCAGCACCACCACTTCCTTTAAACAACTTCTAACAGAATCTGTAACTGTTTTAATCTCACTTGAAAAGGATGTGACTTGCAGGGACGTTTAAAATTATTAGGTGAGCGTTTAGAGTAATATCCCAAACAAAGCAAGTTGGGGAACCTTTGCTTGGAACCTTTGCTTTGCCTTTTTTATTTTAAGAGCTCCCTCTGGCTCTAGACACGATCATACCAATATGTGCCAGGGCAGCTGTTCTGAAGTCAAGGTGCATTGAGCACGCGTGTCCACTGCTCCCGGACCACTCAGCACTGGCCATCCTAGGAGAGGGGCAGTTTAAGGAGCAGAGGGCACAGAACACCACCACCTGCGCAGCCCTGGCCACCATCACAGGCATGAGACTGTTTCCCACTGGAAGAGGGGAGAACCCACTTCTTCCCTCCATCATTCTCTAAGCTCTGTCTAGGTACAAAGGCAGTACACAGTACCATGATGGGCTGGCAGGGCTGGAACCGGCCCATTGCAGCTGCTCCCCCAGCGTCAGACCTCACAGACTGCAAAATTAACTGAACATCTCCCCCAAACCATCTCTTGCCAAATCTGTTATTTGCCAAGCGCAAATTACTTGGTATTTACAAGTTCAGGTACCATAGTTTGGGCTCGTCTGGAAAAGCAGGAGTGGAAACAATAGGCAGACAAACATGTTACTAAATGATCGGTCACATAATTGGGGACTGGGAGGGAAGGAGATGGATCAGCCGAAACTCAAACTGCGTAGAATAATGTGTCCTCCTGAACAGTCCAGAAGATCTGACACAGATTCATATGGGTAAATGTGTCCTCGCATCTGTAAGATGCTTTAAGAGGGAAAAAGACGTGCACTCAGAAAGACAGACAGAAAGACAGTAACCATCAAAACTCTCAGCTCCTGAAATGCTTCTGGCGATTTCTATGCTTTGACAAAAATTGCCAAGCAGGGTGTTATGAAGCTGGTACATTTATAAACTCAGGCAGTGAATGAAAAGCTCAAATGCGAGCTAGATACACCATGTATTTAAGAAAAAAACAACTCACAAAGACAGGGAAACCTAAGCTGATGGAAGCTGAACTGAAGGTGAATTAAGAGTGAACTCAAAGCTTCACAGCATGGGATGGTTTATTAGCAGCCTGAAGACAAAGGCCACAAAGCAGTTGTACTCCCTTAGAGAGAGGAGCCCTATTATGGAGCCTTTCAACTCCCCAAGAATTGCCTTTTAACTCTCCCTCCACAGTAGGACAAACAGGGGAAAGAAATTAGTCTTGGATGATGTTAGCTGTTTTGTAACTTGTAGTGCTAGTCTCACTGGAGCTCTTCTGACTCCTGTCAGATTTATCCTCTTGACATTCAAAATGGATTAACCGAAGGTATCTTTTTATAAATAAAATAAAAACCTCAAACCAAACCAAACCCCATAGCATTTTCTCCATCTCCGAAAATATGGAGATTAGTTAGATGGCCAAATGATATTTCCTGGATTTAGTAGTAATCTCTCCTTGACTGTAGTACTCCTATTAAAGGAAATGCTACATGCTAACACAGAATCTGTCCTATCAACTACGTCATGCTGTCACCTACCTACAGTATAAAAAGATAAGCATCCAAAACTCCTGCTTTTAGAGATCTCGAAGTCATTGAGCCTGAAACGCTATCTGTAGCAAAACACATATACATCAGTATATCTCGCTCAGTTTAAATTAGCACACTCTTACCGGTGAGAAAGCTAATATTTTTCAAACAATTTAAGAAGAACTCAGACAAATTACTCAACCTTATTCTGGCTACCCAGTGTTGCTTACTGAAAAGAATTTTCTTTAGATGTGCCCAAATTCTGCCTTCCTGAAAACATCTCATCCTTAGGTCTTTTGCTCTAATGACTAACATACAGCTAAGTCATATGGCTTGTTGTCTTACATTATTTTGTTACTGTAAGATTGGTTGGGGGGGGGAGGCAATGTGCTAACTTGAGCATCAGTTCAGAGAAAAAGTAATAAATACATATATATCTTTACTCCTGTAAGAAATGGATATGTCTTATAAAGCGGTGTAACTTGGAAGTGAATTTGCTTCATCTAGGCAGGTAGAGCTCAAAGCAGAATTTGGCCCATACCATACAGAAAAATACATTTACTGGTGTGGAAAATAAAGGCCCCTGTTAGAGGAAAAAGAAAATACACATGACTTATGGTGGACTCAGCTGTAACATAATGATCACGTAAAGAACTTGAATCTGCTCTCTTTTATGATCTTGTGTTGCTGGTCACAGGCTGTAATGCCCCACATGAGGTGCCACATTGCTTTAGGAATATTTGCCATAAAAGCCTCTAACAGTATAACACTTTTTACACCTGTAGGGCACCAACTAAACATCTTAAAACAACTCGCTTTTTTGCATTGTCACGACTGATTCTCATGGGGCTGACATGCTGAAAAAATAATCTGACGTTACAAAAAGCCTTCAGAGGCAGGGCTATCTGATCAACTTTCCAACGTTTATCATGTTCCTCTTTTTATTGCATGGCCCGCACCATGACCAGCATCTGCAAATGGGAACTGTGAAAATGGACAATATGGATTTCTCCATGTGATTAGCAACTATTGGATTCATGTAACTAAGCCACTGCACGATGCCCTAAATATCTAAGGTATCAAGATAAGTTCTAGCAAGACAACAGTATCTTTCTTATTCAAAAGAGGAGCATAAACGTTTAAGCACTGAGCAAATATAGTGGATTTATATTTTAATAAGAAATGCCTCGTATTTCAAACGTCCAAATTTGAGGTGTCTGTTGCAAGAGACACCCTGAATCGTTATACTTTTCAGCTGTCACAAGGTAGTCTAGTCTGAGAGTCTTGTCAATAGTCTTAGAAGAAGGGCTGTAGAACAGGAATTGAAACAGCACAGAAAAATGTGAACGAGGGGAGAACGGAGAAAAGAAAACTTGCACTGGCAAGCGTTGTTTCACAGTTAAACAGTACTGTGCAGAGCTAATATGAGCTTGTCATCACAACTATTCATACGAAAAATAGCACAAATAAGCAAAAAAAAATAAATTGTCAAATAGTGTAAAAAAAAGCTTACTATGGTTTATTACACAAATGCACGTGCATCCCTACATACATCCTTACACAGAGAGGACAGGGAAACACGTCTGTCACTTAGGCAACACTTCCTTAAAGACAGAGATGCTACTTTCTGACCCTTCAATGCACATGTTGCAGCTGTATTGAACCTGTGAGGATTTAGGTCAGGAATACACAGGAGCAAGGACTCCCCTCCAGGATCATGGCATGATAAGATGGAGAGCTTAAACAAGTCCTATGCAGTAGTCCATGAGAGTATTTAGGGCTCCACAGCTGGCCCCACACCTTTTGAGTTTTGCTAGCAGGATATGAAATTTGTTTTCCAACAGCATCTCCTCTCAGTGTCTCACTTGCCGTCCCTGACAATGGATCTGTTCACACAGTTATCCTCCAGCAACCTCGCAAAATAACAAGCATCGGTTTTGCTGATTTGGAGCCCTATTTACGCGAACCTCCAGATTCACATTAACCATTAGTGTTCAAGTCTGACACTCGTAGTTCACACCAGCATTTATGCATTACTTTGCTGAAACTTTTTCACGTGTATCCATACTGTTATTTGAAAGCACGCAGAATAATCTTTTTAACAGTCTCTGCTGAACAGTTAGGCACGTACGTCATGTTTTGATCAGGATTCATTATACAAAGTGTAGCAAAACATTGAAAAGGGTGCAGTTCATTTGGTCATGCACAAAAACACCCTCCAAATCATCTGTATGAGAAGCGGAGAGTTTTTAAACTGGATTTCATTTCTTAAAATGTGGGGTCTTCCATTTTTAGGACTTACTATAATTGCTTCTCTCTTCAAACTGGTGATTTTGTCTAGTAATGTAGCAGTGGAACCGATCAGTTAAATGAAGCATGAACTGCAGCCTGCAGAGAGCTGGATTAAAAACTGCTGAGTTTTCAACATGATCCTTAATCAGAAAGGGTTTCTTTTAGAGGAAAGAAAATGTAAAACGTAGGGGGCAGGGAGAAAAGGGGTAAGGAGGGGATAGTAGCGTTCTTTTTAAAATAGCAATGCTTTTTAATCTTTGTACAATACGTAAACCCACAGCACTACAATTCATAAATATGTACTTCCACTAATAATTATTAAAGATTACAGTCATGGCTTATTTCTGGCTTTTTATACGTTCATACTGCAACCTGTCACACAGGCTGCCCGCAAGACTTACGCAAGGAAAATCATTTAACAGCAGTAGTGGCCTTTGCCTGTTTTCACCCGTTCTAGCTGTAGCCATCATACACATTCAGAGACAACCCCAAGATGCTAAACTCACAATGTGTATTTTAGCGCTGCATTGCCCTGCAACGAATAACCTTAAAGGATCGGGAGGCATCTGTAAACTGTGCCTTTTGTGCAGACGAATAAAGTCTATTTCTCAAATAGCTAGCAGAGTGAAAAGAATGGGACAAGGAATGAAATGAAGGGAAAAAAAAAAAGAAAAAAAAAAAAGAGAGGAAACATCACGTTGCTTGCCCACAAGCGCTGCCAAATGGACATACTTGGAGAGCAACCCATTTCTCCAGTTAATGTTGAGGCCATTTTCACTACTCCGGAGCTCCTTTTTGTTAATCCTGTGCCTTGCAAGGTTCATTAACCCTGTTTACACAGAAAGGTTGGGTCAGTCTGACATGCTAACAAAACACATGTATATCTGCACATACGCATAGATACTTCAGTTTCTTTTTAAAAAGCTTTCCAACTTAAAAAAAAAAACCCACACAACTGGAATGCATGTGGGTTTTTTTCCCCAATTCATATAAAAAAACAAAGAGTAATCTAGCAAACGTAGCACTTACTTTTACAGAGAGAACTAAGCGGGAAGCATGAACCCACAAGAAACTTTTCACTGATACTTGGTCCCTTCTTTCTCTAAGGTTTTAAAGAAGCATCACGTTACTCCAACAGAATGGCAGCTAGAGATGGACCAGAACACTACCTCATCCCAAGGAGCCCTGGCACACAGTATTAAATCCAAAGACCAGTGCAACCCCAAAGCAAACACCGAACTGTGATTTGCCGGTTTATCTGGGGCAGAAAAGGGATGCTGCAGGAATTTTCAAACTGAATGCCTCTAAACCTGTACTGGTATCTGGGCTAATGCAAAACAACGTTTTGAACATTTCTGATTTAATAGGAGTATGTGAAAGCCTGAGATTACCTCAAACAAAATCCTGACATGGGGCTTAGCAGAGATTTTTCCCTCACGGTCTATACTAAATTACATGTAATCTTGTTTATTGTAAGGGCACTTGGTAGGTGCCTTCCACTGGGTCTGGAAGAGCTGGGTGGACATTTTATGAGAACTGCGCACAAACAGAAAGGGATGCAGCGCCAGATCTAAACAGACTTTAAAATTGCAGATCTTAACGCTTCTGGCTTGAGAGAGGGTGAAAGCTCAGAGGTCTGCTTCTCGGGAAGCAGACGACAAAAAGAAATGATACAAAGCAGTTCCTCCAGCAGAGACGCATCTTCCCCAAAGAAGTAGATAGGTAGCACTGACTTTTCACTTTAAAAACAGAGCATTTTTCTTTCATTTTCCTGACAAAATTCTCCTGGTTTTTCACAGAGACTGTAAGCAACCTGACCAATAGATCTATCAACGCGTCTGCTGTACTCTATGAGCCTGCCTGGCAAGTCCCCAAAACCAGCCAGCAGTACGACTGTTGTGATCAATACGCGTTTGATGGAGGTATAAATGAGAGACTTCTAACACAAGTCGGTTGGCTTTGTTACCCAAAATTCCAGTTTTATGAGATTTCCAGGCTCCTTCACGTGGAGAAATAAACTTACCGTGGTTTTAAACAACCCAAAGGCTGTGGAACAAGAGCTGGGTATCAGAGCTACCGCGGTCCAATGTTGTACACGTTCAGTGTCCCATGAAAAGTAGCACGTGGGTTTTTTTTGGAAGTCCCTTCCCACTGCTCATTCAATAGTTCATGGTTATACAGCAATATATAGAAGAATTGTGCCTAAACATTAGCACAGCAACAAACTCACTGTTCATTCATCAAGTCTCCTACGCTGAATTACCTCAGCCCAGCAAGGAGTCTACTGGTAGTCTGCAAAAAGGTATTTGGAGAATCTAGAGAAATTCCATGTATGACTTTGCAATAATACTGTCTGTATGTCTTGATCTTGCCAAAGCCCACTTTCTGGGTGGAAAACTGCAGTCAGATTCTTCCTAGCCAGCGCCATTATGATAAAGAGAGAAAAGAATAGGATGCTGATAGGGAAATCAGGTACAATTCTGCTCCACATTAGTCTTGTTTTAATTAAGTCAGCTATGATCTCATGGCAGGATAATTTTTTAACGTTGGTGTTTAGGAGAAAGGCTTACATTGAAGGCTAGTTTGGCTGCCTTTAGTTAAGAATGTGATTCATGTGAGTGGGAGAAAACAACGCAGCAAAATCTACATTTTTGTGTGCACACAGAAAATAGGAGATTTGTACGCCAGAGAAAGAAAGCAAAAAATAGAGCATACATCTTTTGTTTGCTTACACTGTAAGGAAATTCATTACAGGAAGCGATGGCTTGTCCCAACAGCACCATCGCTCTTAATACAATACTAGGTCCATAGCGAGTATTCATGTGCCATACGCATTTGCTGCTTGTTTAAACACCTCTCCCTCATCTGAATCGTGCACCTTTGTTTCACTGCTCTGAATTAACAATAGTATACCATGCCGTTCAATTACATTTGTGAATACAAAAATAACTCTGACCCAGAATGTTGGGGTTTTTTTAAAAAACAACATAGTCCGAACTTCTTGCCAATTAATATACAGCACCTTTCATTCTTTACAGAAAATCCCTTTATAGAGAAATTCTGAATATTTCATTACTGAGGCTCATTCATTTCTAAAAAGAACAGATAATCTGATGGTTTCTCAAAATATGCGTTTTAAATTCTGAATCTTCTTATGCGATCCATTTTCAAGGCAATAACACGTCTCCTCAAATAGCCAAGCTGAACAGTCTACTATGAGCTATGCAGATTTCCACTGGTAACTTATAGAAGTGAAGTGGATAAATGCAATAGGGCACAGTTTCTAGTTAAGTAGAATGTAAGTGCTGAGTTTCACTGGCCTGAAACTCCTGATTGTAATGAATTTCCATGTACCTATTTAATACAGGGAAAAAAATCCCCTCATTATAAAAAACAAGTTTTCACTGTAAGGCAAGCAATATCATTTACAATATTATTGTGTCACTGCTGAAACAGAATTTCTTGTCTTAATCTTTAAATACAACCAGATGCAGAACTGATAGGCAAAAAACCTTAAAGCAATAATCATCTCTCTCCAGCCACTTTCTTAGTAAAGATACTCCTGAACTGTTCAGACTAGTCTCTTCATTTGAGTTGTATTAAAAATTGCTATTTTACTGTTCGTTTTTCTGATTTTGCATCGTATTACCTGAAAGAAATGATAGCTAGCCCTTATCCAGCCTACAACTTCCAAGACCAGCTGGGAGTTAAATGTTTTTTTCAAAACAATACTGTTGATAAAAATATTTAGATTGTCCCTTAATAACACAGGAAACTAAGTCACGTGTTCAGAAATGACTTAAGAACTTGCTAGATTAAAGGACTGTCTGCACATGGAATTATTTAGTAATGACTGCTCAAGAACAGCTATTCCCGAATAACTCCATGTGTAGACACACTTATTCCAGAATAAGGTTGCCTTATTTCTGTTTAATTTAGCCCATCAAAGTGTGTTAAGCTGAACAGAAACAAGAGTGTCAGCACATGGAGTTATTCAAGAATTGCTGTTCCTAAATAATTCCATGTGTAGACAAATGGTTGCAAAAACTGAAGATCAGCTCTGTTATCCCCAACCACGTTATCTCTGGTATCCCAATTAACACAAGGCCCTTTCTGGTATATTAACTGCTTCTTATTCTGTTGCTTTCATTATTTCAGTTCAAGAAAAACACCCACATCTTTTTAAATTCAATGTTCATTGTTAAATATGAGCTGACCAAATACAATTACACAGTGCCTTAAATGCAATTCTCTTAGAGATTAAGTAAACACTTTGGCATATTTTGTTTTCTGAACAAACAAATCTTTAAGGATAGCATTTATTCTTGTAAACTGACCGTGCACAAAAAGCCAGCTCTTTATGAGCTACTAGGGACAACTGAAAGTAATTGGGATTTGGTTTTCCTGAGACGGAACTGATACGGCGCCAATTGCTGAATTAACATTTGGATAGACGTTCTGTTTTGTTTCAGGTAATAAAATAAAGAATTTGTTCAACTTGTTAGAGAGACTCACTACCAGGTAATCAATCACAGCACGTGCTTAAAATCACGTTTTCATCAAGGTACAAATCGGTCAAAGAGTGTAATTACTACTAAAATTTTTTTCACAAATATCTATAATTACTGGACCTATAGCAACATGTTAGGCCTGGCTGGAATATGGTATTAGTGACCTCTAGGGCTTTTACCTCTGGAGACCAAAGTTGAAATCCAAAGTGGTAAGAAGTCAAAATGGAATTTTCATAGTCCTACAGCACCCAGCAGATGAAATGACAAAACCACAACCCAGCTGGGTGTTACTGGAAGCCTACGGTGAGGAAAGACCCCTTGCACCTCCAACAAGGTTACTATTAGGTCCGGTAATCACTATGCCCAGGATTTGCCATAAACAGACTTTAATAAGAGAGAATCTCAAAAGGGAATAAATAGTTAAGAGCAGAAAAAACCCCTAATATTGTTAATTGTTATAATATTTTTATCTAAAATTGAAATTAATGAAAGTTTACTACAGTGAAAACAGTGCTAGAAAAGTATATGCATCGGGTTATTATATATAATCTCTTATTGCTGAGAGATGCACTCAGAAGCTGAAAAGCACATAGTACTAGTCCTCTTTCATTTAGCGTTATCATCCAGGCTTGAACTAAATGTTCACTCCCAGCTCTTGTGCTCTTGTCCTGAGTTCACGGAGGGGACCACTCATTCTGTAAGCATTTTGTTTTCTCCTACTCATGAATTGTGAGACGCCTTCTTTATTTGCTTCAACACTCTCCAACCCGTATGACGAATACAGAATGATTAATTACTTCAAGGACCTTTCCATGAGTGAATATAAATACTTTAGAAATATCAATACATTTAGCTTCAAAACACTCCTGGCAGCTGACTGGTATGACAACACTCTCACTTTGCAGATCAAAACTAGAAAGGCAGTGTGATTATGGCCAAAAACATCAACCAAGTCTACATGAGTAAAAGCTGGATTTTTCAAAACAAAGGTACCTCTCAGCTTCCATGATCTGATCAACTCAGAACAACTGCAGATACTCGAGAGTGTACTACCGGAGTCAGCACCAGAACCCACTGAACATCTATTTTGAGCCCCTTGCGTGTCTTCGCAGCACCTTCTTCAGTGTCACCTTACAGCATATCTGCATTTTTGGTTGTGAAAATGAAGAATCGATTGCAGTTAGCATCACGTGACAGCTGACAGAGTCACGTACAGCTTCCATTGATTTCAGCTGCAACTACTAATGTCAACCTTTCCCAAATTCAGATCTTTAGATCTCACATTCCACCTCCAGAAAATGGGAGTCATTTATATTTAAAAGAGTTCAGATCACAAAAGAATTCAGTAACAGAGAAGAGATAAAAAACAGTCAGTGCTCCCCCGGGGAACTGGAATATCAGCGTTTAACTTTTTACCCTAGCATTATCCTAATTCCAAAAAATGAGTGTAAAAATGTTATAAAAGCCACATGTGCAATATTTTGTTATGAAATCTGAAAACAGCGTTGGTGTTTCCAAAAGGTTAACTAAGCTTACACAAGAAGATATCAGGGAAAACGTGATGGCATTGTAAGCACTATTTTAGGAGGAATCACATAAAGCAACGGGCAAATAACAAGTACAGAACTCATTTTTTCTAGTTAGCATTGGGACTTAATACATGCTTTCTAAAAGCTGAGCAAACAGAAGATAAAGGACTAACTGGGGGGATTTCCACGACATGCAAGCCTGTATTTACTTTTTCAGCATAGGTATTCATTTAAAATAGACTTCTGCAGTGCAAAGTGCCATTAACGTGCTGCTAATTTCAAAACACTCTTAGATCCATGCTTAGCGTAAAACACCTTATATACCAGATCTTTTACACAGCCATTATTGTCACTGAATCCAAAAGCGATGCAGAGTAATGGTTTAGAAGGTTTTTTTAAATGAAAAACTAAGTACAGTTGTTGCAGTTTAATGAAATCTATTCACTACCAGAGATGCTTAACATGGTTTTCAGTAGAACTGCCATTTCTGTGCTTTAAAAAGTACGTTTATAGCTCTCCACTTCTGAGATCTGGGTCTGGATTTTACATTTATGATTTGTTGGGGTTTTTTTCCAGTCAAGAGCGCTTACTCTGAATGGATGCCTATAAAAACAGAGATGAATTTAGATTATCTGCCTCGTAATTATAAATCAGAACTACCTCCTCAACTTAGCCTTTGAGTAAATTCCAAGAGATAATATCTGAATAAACTGCCAAGATTTTCTTATGGCAGTATTCATAAAATGTCAGCATTAGGCAATTTTGACTTAAAAACTTTAATAGGCCACTGTGGCACAGCAATGCCCAAGCCAAAGGATCCTTTATTAAATCTGAGGGGGGAAAAAAAAACCAAAACAAACAAAAAAAAGAAAAAAAAGAAAAATAAGAAAAATAAGGCACCCTACTTTGGTATCTGATTCAAGCCAGGATTAAAAACAAAACCTCGAAAAAACACACACAAAAAAATAATTTTCTGTGCTTGATATGCCCATTCTGCTAGTGAAAGCTCATCTGTCAAAGAAGCCTGCCATGTCATGAAATAAAACATGCTAATTATACAGATGGAATAAAATTGAAAGAGATAACGCTTATCATTGAAAAAAGAAAAGAAAAAAAAATTTCAATATCAAATTTTTACAGGTGAGGATCTCAAACCTGCGTGCTTATAGTCAAATTCCCATATTCATAGGTGGTATTAAAAAAGCTCAAGCGACTTCATTTGAGAGCCAACCGTCTATGAATCCTAAATGTGTTGGGGAAAAGAATAACTTTTAGCAGTGAGATTATTTTTGTCAATATCTACTGAGAAGTTTAATTAATCGAGTCTACCCTCCAGGTTGCAAATCACTGTCTCATTTATTCCCTGAGCAGCTCTAGGTAATATTTCCAAATTCCACGCTTGTAACACCCAAACAGGTCACCCTAGTGTGGCAACAGACAACGCTAGCTAAGAACCAAATGTTTGTTATATTGTTTGCTCTGATCTTTTATGAGTCTTCTCCGTTAGCCTAAGAGCAGCTTACTACCCAACCTCTCATCCTACCACATCCAGCCAAAACCATCCCATTCTCACATCATTGCATGGAAAAGCTGATGGTACTGCCTGTTCTGAACACCCCGCTCCTCCAAAACACGTCCCTTTCTCCTCCTTCCAACACCACCAAGGCTTATCCCGTAGCCTTCAGGGAGGAAGAAGCTCTGCGCAACATGCCCCTCTATCAATGTATTACGCTCACCTTTATAACGGATGAACTTTTTTATATTGCTCTCAGACAATATTATTAAAAAGCCTGAAAACTTCTATTGTCAGTAGAAAAGCGCAAAAACATAGAGAGGAACACAATTTAATTTAAATACGGGACTTTCAAAGTTCAAGTTTAAATGTGCAGGAAAACCAGATCTGTAAAAATCGGTTTTAAAATTTAATAGTGTCATGTTGATACCACTCTTCCTCCTTTTTTAAAGTCTCTGCCTTTTTTCCTAATAAGCAGGCGTGCCTTTCTCGTGAGTGTTACAGGTGGGGCTGGGACAGCGAACTGAAATTAGCAGGGCAAGAACATTCTGTCCTATTGCCATGCTCATCTCTCTAAAAATTGGGTATCAATTGATTAAATTTCCGATATCAGCAGAAGTCTAATGGATTTATCCCTCAACTTAATCTACTCAAGTAAGTTCAACACTGATTTTTAGGTCAAAACAAAGAGCAAGCAAAAGAAGCAGCAGGTAAATGCTCCTATCAAGCTGTTACAAGTGGGAACTCCTCTGCTCTGTATCCAAAGTAGGAAAAGAACATTTATTTCAGGAACAGGCTACTTCTGTCAGTTTGTAAGTAGACGATGTAAATTATTTATAAAGAACACTGAAAGAGAAAGAATGCCAGAGCGAAACGCATACATGAAATATTTTTTCTACCTTTGAATGAATTCAATGCCCAAATTTTATCTTCATTCTCAAACACGCAAGGCTATGTCTACCATTTACTGTAGTTATTTCCCAACATGTTATTAAGATGAAATTTCCACCTCAGCTGCTACCCTTCATTCTCCCCTTCAGAATCCAAAGAAATGAAAGCACACGCCTCACTCCCACTACTGCTTCGCATTTCTGTATTAAATCAGAGTCCTCTGCATTACCTCTTCTGTCAGACATGCTTTGGTTTTGTTGGGGTTTTTTTGCATATAAAGCATGCCATAAATACTTACTTAATCCACTAGAATATAGCTATAATTTACCAGTAAATCAAACAAAAACTAACATAAGGGTGAATTTGAAGTGTAACTATTTTATTTCACTATTTTTCCTCTAACAACCACTGGATTTAGAAGCAGTTAGCTGAAGTATCACCCGAGTTCCACGGCCAAAACTAAAGGCATTATCTTTGGAGTCAATGAAGCCTGCAGCTGCTGGAATCTGGAATGGAATGCATCTTTTCATTAGGCTGGTGCCAAATTAGAAATGCCTGCTCATCCAAATGAACCATGAATGCAGTACTTTAGAAATATCTGCTCTTCGCATGTAACTCAGCATGCTAGAGAATGTGACAAGCCTAGTAACACTCCATCTTTGGCACTTCTGAGAGAATGAAAAATGTCACTGCCAGTGTCCTTGACTGAGCACTCGCACTGGAGCCCTCCCTGTCCTAGAGGTGCAAAACCAGACGGAAACTCCGTCTCCATTTTCAGCTCCACGCTGCTGCTCAAAATAGAGGATTTTACTGTTAGATTACTCACACGGAGAGAAGATCATAAAGCCCCAGATAACTAAAAATAGAGCTGGAAATCATGGTAAGAACCACCAGGCTGTTACCCTGCTTAATTAAAGAGCATGGAAACATGACTTGCTTTACATCACGGTACAAACAAATCTCCCTCAGCTAACACAGTGATGCTTGCTTGCTGCCCTAAGGCTGTCTCTGCTCTTCCTCACTCTGAGCGTGTTACCCCAGAATCACAGGCTGCAGAAGGATTCAGGGTATCTAATTCTGTCCTTTTTTTTTTTTTTTTAAATCTTTTTTTCCCCCCCTCCAAATAGACTAGAACTTGCTGCCTTTGCTGGCATTTTGTACTAGCTGAAATTTCTCAAGCAGCGAAGATTTCAGTGAGTCCAGGTACCTTTACATGGGCACAGCCAGAAACTGGCAGCAACTTGCTTTAAAAATAATAAAAAATAATAGGGGGGAAAATGAAATTAATCAAAGTCTTTTGTCTGCCTGTCAGCCAATGCTCAACATAGATTATCCATGAGCATTTTAGAGCATTCAATTTTAAAGCCTCTAAGCACAGTGATTTCAAAGACTGCTCTGGGGACATCATTCCGTAGGTTAAGTGCCCTAATGAAAAAGTCTTTCTGAACTCCTGAATTACAGAAAAAGTCCTTTAATTTTTATCACGTACATCTCAGTGGATCAAAACTTGGAGTTTGTATACTCTGGACCGTATCCATGTAACTACAATAAATTAAAAATAAAAGGGTTATTTAACCCAAACTCACTTGCACGCAATTCTGCTGATATTTTACTGATTATATCTAGGCTTATTATTAAGTATTAGTCACAGAGTATGGTTAAATTTCTCTGACATTTGCACATATAAAATACTTTCATTAGCCAATACAAGAAATGGTAAGGGCCAGAGCATGCAACCATTTATTATACCGGCTCATGAGGTTTATTATCACAAGCAGTACCACTGAATGTCACAATTCATAATACTCATTAAAAAAGAAAGTGCTACAGTAGTGAACATTACAGCCACTTTGACAACTCTCGTTTGCAACAAGAAGCTATTAGAGCAAGTCTGGGGTTTGAACAACTAAGTCTTTAGTCATCTTTTGTTACTGCACATACATAACAACTCATACTATGAAACACATCTTAGAATTTGTTCAGGTATTCCCAGAATGACTAAGGATAGATTGTACATGGTATACCACACTGCTTAGGGGGAAAAAAACCCAGCAAAATAAAGGCAAGGAACCTGCCAGCACTTTCAACAGACACCTAAAAAAAAGTCAAACAAATATTTCCCATACCTATGGCTGACAGAACCAAGACATGGCGTGGCCTGCTCTCAAGAAACAGCAGAAATACAACCTTGCGAGTTTTTCACGTTTCATGTCACAGTCAGCTTTAAACAGCCAAACCTATTGATGCTACTTTTCCAATATTTTAAATATTTATCGTAATGAGAAATTGAAGGAGAATTCAGCGTGCTCCTTTCTTTGATTTTACACACATACACATACAGACAAATGTATTAAACAGTGACTCAGACCAAGAGGCCTGTTCTGATGTCCCTGATGCCGCCAATGGAAGGAAGCACACTAATAGATGCATATAAAGTACCAAGTGAGCAGTTGCTACTTGGCAAACATCCTTTAGAGTTTAGCAAACTCATGATAGCTAACAGTAAGCACTGCTATTACTTACCTCTGATACCGAGCTTTCAATCAGTAGATCAAAAGCACTTTCCAAAAAAAGATGCATCACTTCCACTTACTCAAACAGCCAAGTGAAAGTTGCCCACCGCTATTTCTTAACGGTAATTAACATGCAAAACTAGTGTTACAACTAACAAAATCTTATCCTAACTGGAACCAACAAAAATACTGGATATTGCCAAAGAGAGAATATGCAAGGCATGCAACCACTAAATAGGGAAGTGGAAAGAGAAGATCTAAGAAAAATCTGAACACGTAAGAAGATCAAACCCAAATCCCCGGTTTGTTGCAGACACTGAATTAAGAGCCAGTGCACCTGCGCTCTGCAGTGCCTGGGATGAGGGCACTCTCATCATGCCCTCTGTCACTACCAGGAGCTCCAGAGACAGTTTAGGAAAGAAATATTCTTTCCATTTAGGAAGGAAGTATTTTGTAGAAGAACATACGTAAAGAAATACCACTCTTGTTATTCCCATAGTGCCCCGATGAGCGGTGAACATGGGAATCTGTCCACAGCACACAGAAAGTACCTCCCTCCCGTACCACAATACAGAGGAATCTCGCCTCCTGTTGAGTCATGACCCGGTTTGGCCATGCAGTGAAACCCAGAAATCACCCAGAAAGGCATGCACGAGATTTCTGTTCTTGATAGAAAGCCAGGCACTTCAGAATGTGCTATGGGGTGTCTGTAGCACGAGACTAAAGTAAGGAAAAACAATTACAAATGTAATTAATTCATTTTCAATTCCACTAATCACGAGCCTTCAGATTTGCTAGTTAATTATCATACAGTATTATAACATAATGATAGTTACGATATCTTGTAACTATGATTACCAATAAAAGACCACATATTGCTATTTACATTTTAAGAGATTAAGAAATGGACTTCCTGAGTTAGGTATGTGATTTAGCAGGTGACAAATCTTAGCTTTTTTAATGGCTGCAAAATCAACCAGAATTCAAGAGACGTTAGTTCATTTATGTCCAATAAGTTTTACCCTTAAGTGTAAAATTATTATAATAGACATCATTCCAATCAGCTATGAGCTATAAAGACATTACAGAAAAGAAGTTACAGTCTATACAAATATATAACAGCTCCACTAGGCATAAAGATTAGATCCACATGCGACTTTACTAAATGTTTCAAACGTTACATCACTAATTATGTGATACTGTCACTTCTGGTAAACCACAGATGTAACATGAAAAATATTCAGCTTGGTCTCATGTAGATCTTATCTCAATGTGCAGGTTCCAAAAAAAACTGAACCAACCCTTTTGATCTCTGCACTGTATGAGCTGTTAGCCTAGGAGTGAGCTTGCTGAGCTGAGGAATTTTTGCAAGACTTGCTTCAAATCTCCACACGATACAGGCAAGAGGTTGCACTTAAAAATATGAAATGCTAACTTTCATTTAAATCACATATTGTAGCATTTATGTAAATCATCAAGGTTACCTTATGTTTTTGATATAAGATACAATGTCCCTTAGAGAAGTCCTTGTCTCATTGCTCTAGATTTTGCGTAAACAAAAGCAAAGTTCAGTTCAACAGCTTGCTGTCATGTAAATAGCTTAAAATTAACGTTTCCTCAAAGGTTTCAAAATTCAATAGCCACAAAAGCACTACAACAAAACACTTGATTGGAAAAACCCACAGGCAGAGGTAATACTGAATTAGCTGTTCCTCCTTTAAGTAACAAAGGTCAACACTTCATCTAGGTTAGTATTTCATTCTTCTGCGTGCCAGCGCCATTGGCCTCCAAGGTTTCATTTGCAGTGCACACAAATGAGGTTTCAATGGACAACAAGATTTAACTCGGACACAGCAGGTCCCGAAGCAGACACTAATCCAGCACACGGAGCGTGGCTGCTGGCTGGGGAAAAGGACAGTCCAAGAAATAAAACATGTCCCAATAAGGGTGCAGGAAAGGAAGCCAACGTTCAGCGGAAGGAGAAAAACATCAAAAGAGCAGCGCCAGGGGAGAGAAAAGGAAAGGGGAAACAAACATCAAACTGAATGAAACTACAGGAAGATGAACCAAAATTCTCAAGTTTTATGTCCAGCGATTAAGAAGCCCATTTCTAACAACTACAAAGCCTCTACTCTTTGCCTTTTTGATGGTTCAGAGTAGTTTACGCACACAGTACTTGGTACCAAGATTTTACTACTCCTTCAGGTACAATACATTTCCTATGCCGGCCTCTTGGCAGCCGAGGGGCTTCACGCGACACCGTGAGAGCTGTTTGCAATCTCTGCCTGTCCCAGCGCATGGTTTCCTGCCCGCCGAGATAAGAGCTCCCACTGGCCCCTCACCCCTTCTGCGCAGTGGACAAGAAGACATCTGAAGCACCGAAGGAAGCGGTTTTGCAGGAAGAAAGCTTGCTTCTGGTGGTCACATAATGCCAACAGCCCACAGTGGTGAGCAGGACCCAGAAGGGTTTTCTTTTCTCTCTGTTATCCTCCTCCGTGTTACCAATTCTATTTTAACATGCAACCGACTACAACACAAACGTTCACAAATCTCTACAGCAGCTGCTATCATCATGCCAGCCCCGCTCTGAGACAGGACACCACACCCTACAGATCAGTAATTTGGATCAAATACGGTGACAGAGTAGCTTCATCCTGCAGCCTGCTGTACCTGAATCTTCCTAAAGAAAGGATGATGGGGGGAAAAGGGAGTCCTGGCTTTCTCACATCTAATACCTACAGAGTGAAAATTCAGCCTCCATCATAGCCAGCACACATTTCCCCATGAATTCAACAGCGCCAGAGTGGTGTAAACAGGTTTTCGTCTCCTCGGCCGCTGGCTATAAACACATAGAGGGGAAGAACAGTAAAGAGCGCCCATAAAGCAGGGTGCTAATATTTTCTTCTATACTGGAGAATAAAGTAAACAACATTCAACAGTTACTCTGTTTGGGGTCTTCAACCCTTTTGTAAAACAAAGTAAAAAGGAATAGTGCCAAGGTGTTGGTCAGGCAGTGCAGAAATTCTCCTGAGAACAGTAACCTGTGGAAGAAACAACCATGGGCAGTTTTGCAAGGCTGCGCTGATTTTTGCCAGGGGTTTAATAACTGTGCTATGTCCTCTGCAGCAATGAGAGGAATAAACACAAGGAAGAATAACCACCAAAAAAAAAGGAGGAATAAGAAGGTGCACAACAGCAGGCAAAGCAGCAAAGAAATCAGAAAAAAAATCTATTTATGAAGTTTCCCCCTCTTCCTCTTTTGCTGCAATATATATTAATCAGGGCTCCTGTCTCTTCTTGGGACCTTGATGAAGATGAGGTGAAATCAAATATGTTTAACGATGTCTGAAATGAGGCATGAAATTGAACTATTGTTTGATTTTGTGTTGCCTTTGCTTTCATAAGCGAGGCAGCTCTTTAAGCCTGGGTGGTACACCAGCGTCCACTGCGAGACTGCTGAAGGGAAATATATTTTGCTTTCCTATATTGGTCCTTTTTATCTTTCTTTGCTAAAGCTTAAACTGACCAACTTGCTTATATACACCATCGGAACCTGTTGCATAGATGACAAAAATGTAGTATTTAGGATATGTAGCTAAGGACAAAGAAGTGTCACAATTTCGTAACCTGACAGTAAAATTGGAGAAGAGAAAGAATATAAACAAAGAAAGGCTATCTGGGAAAAACTCACCATGAAGTGATCTAGAATAGAAAAATTGTAAATGCACTGGAAAATTTTGGAATTAAGGTATTTTTAAAATCGTTTTGATGCCATTAAAATACTGCTCTGAAATACAAGCTTAAATTGGGGGACTTACACTCTAAGTTTATATTCATTTTCCTCATACTTGACTTGGTATCTAAAGATATCGACATGAAAGCCCTGGAGCTACTCTGTAGTCATTTGTCACTAGTTTATGTCAACCCCGCCACTGGGATTAATAGCAACACGATGGGATCAATAGCAGGAATCAGATATGGCTCTGGATTTGGTATACTTTACACTGGAAAAGAAAGCAACAGTTGCCATTTTAACAAAGAACTGTGGGGTGAGGGAGGTGAGGACAGAGCAAGGTGTTCAGAGGGTGGGAGCAGACTCGGAGCTTTCTGCCGTGGTGGCTGAAGTCAGGCCTGCAATTCTGCGAGGGGACAGTAAGCCTTATATAAGAAGGTTGCGTACATTTAAAAGGAGTAACAATTCTTAATTTAAAAGTGTTGTTCCCATCTTTTTTGCTTTAAAACATGCTAATCCCACTGTAGGTTACCAACAGGAAGGCTCATCTTGTTTCCTACCTCCATTTGAACCTTTTGGGGAAGCATAGGTGATACACGGAGTACAGTGTCCCTGAACCTGATAAAACATACACCAGAGGGAAGGACCACTTTGTCCTTCACATCAAGAACCATATCGTAGAATTCCTCCACCAACTGGCTCAAGAGCCACCCAAGGACCAGCTTGGTTCCTGCTGTTCAAATTCCTGTTGGAGGGAAGCTCCAGAACCTCACCTTCTTGTAGTCAGATTTTTTTCTCCCCTTTTCACCTCAGTATCAGCTGATACCCATTTGTGCTTTTTCTAGCAGTTCACTCTGCAAGCCCCTTCACTTTTTGTTGTGTTTTCCAGCTATTATTAACAGACCATGGCTACGGGTTGAGTTTCTCCATATATTCTTCAGGTTTGAGGGACGCTCAAACACTTCGAGGGACATCTCTCCTGTTTCTGGCTGACAAACAGGCAAGACGTACGTACAGTTCAGCTCACTGTATAAACCACACGGGACTGATTACTGCCCAGTTAGAAAAACAGCCCGAAAAAATAAATGTTGTAGAGTTTTGGATATAAATAGCAGCAGCAATGTCAACTGTCTGAGAATGTTTTCAAGCGAGCTTTCTATCCCTGCTTAGCCACAGAGCACACACATCAGGCATAAACATCAGATATGTATGAAATGCATGTTACATTCACCCTGGCTTTTTTAAATTTTTATTTAATGTACATATTTACATTAACTGAGCACCTACAGATGTACACATGTTTTAATATTAATTTTTCCTGTTTGAAACCCTGCATATTTATGCATGCAAATGCAGCAAATTTTCCCATGGATCACAGCAGTTAAATTTGTAGAACTCAAGCACTGTGTGTTTGCATGCAAATGAAAGAAAAACAGAGAAACACAGCAGGAATTGGCATCTTCCATACAAATGATGTGTTGTGTGTATTAACAAATGAACAGCACACTCCCAAGGGAGTTAAAGCGCATGGACCAGAAGTTCACTTCCTTGCCAATTTCTTTCAGATATTTCACTTGTTGTTCTTGCTGCAAAGGGGACACAAATACTTTTGATGTCCAATCAAATCTCTTCAGTTTTTAAACAGTTTGCATTCTATTTTTAGAAAAAAACACTCCCTAGAGAAATAAACAGAACATTAAAAATTAATTATTCCATGTTCTGTGGCAGCATAACATGCATGCGCCTTTGATTAGCTGATATAAGTGAAGTTAAATGTATCAAAAGCCTATATTATGGTTGCAATTAATTCATAAAAATGGATTTGAATAGTTACCCAAAGCAATGGCAGTCACAACCAAATGTAATAAAGCTATTCCAAAAGCAATTTGCATGCATAGTTTATAAAGGTCCTAGAACTCTTTTAAACATATTTCTTTGATTATGAACAGCTGACGTACAACAGTATACTCAATTTTTCCAGCTATACTTCCAAAAAAATATTCCATTCACAGCATACGGGGAACTAAGTCATACTATAAACGCAGGCTTTGTGCATGATTTTAGCAAATCATAGTCCAGCTGATTTTAAGAACCCAAAATATATCAATATCAAAAAGCTCAGTATCCAAGAAGCTATTGTAACATTTCCCAAGCAAGTTCAATTATACCAGCTTTCCTTAAATGACAAGCCTGCTGGACTTTACCAAGGTTCTGAGAGTCAGTAGGATGTAAAATACATGCAAAGCTACCAGTGCTAAGCCTCCACTTTGCCCGCTGTCCTCTCTTCAGAAGAGGACTACTCCCTAAAGGACCAGTCTCTCAGTAAAAGCACAACTGAAACAGATCCACTGCAACTCAGAAGTTTTTTGAGAACATCCTCTAAGGTGTCAGAATACATACTTTTGCCACTGAATGAAAAGATAATAAGCTCCTATTTGCAATATGATTTGAAAGTCAATATAACGTTGACTCCACATAAACTAAACCTTCCAAATGGAAGGTATGTTCTCTTACCAAAATAACATTAAAAAAGAAAAAAGCACGTGTGGCTGAACAGGGGGTGGAGAGAAAGACTACATTTTCTTGCAGCTTTTGATCCTTAAAATAAAGCAGCATAACATCAGTGAATTCTTCTGCATCTGGTCCAAAGGTATAGTAAGTAGGGATTTTTAAAAATTTCAGTATCTATTTATGCTGATGAAGACTTTCCTCCATGAACAGTTTCTGTGAAATCGGTGTGACTCCTAAGCAGCTCAAGGCACTACTTCAGCCTGAGTACGGACATCAGAATGTGACCCTACATCTCTGCTTCCTTTGAAAGTGATACAGCCAACCCACACTTCAACAGAATATCAGGTTAACACTTCAAGGGGCTCAGAGAACTGTATGGGGTAGATCCTCAGCTAGTGAACAGATTCAAGAGCTGAGTGAGAAAGAGTCTTTTTGTTCTGTGAAAACATAGATGATTTCAGAAATCGTTCCCATCCCAGAAGACGGGGGTGGGGGTGGGGAAATCAAAAGAGGATTTTCAAATAAAAATGTAACAATGCTCCAGTTTTGGTCAATCAAAGCACTTTAAAAGTTGGTTTTCAGATTCCAAGATGGGTTTGCTTGTACTTCATTACAAAGTGCTGCCTGAACATGAAAGATCTTTATATTTAAAAAAAAAAAAATGTCGACAGGGACATTTTAACTATCTCAGATCTTTTTTTCTCAGTTTTTTTTTTTTTTTGAGTTCAGCCATAGATCAAAACAAACTGTGTTGTAAAAGCTTTTTTGAAGATAAGCCAGATTTCTTTTTTGACAGCTCTCCCCTCTCAGAAATTCACAACAAATTGCTGACTAGTTCTAACAATTGAACTCCCCTGCAAAAATTTTTCCAAATCTATAGTTGAAGCCAACCTTCATCGAGAGTCATCCACAAGGAAGTCAAAAGTCTCTAAGTAATCTAAATGACATTCTGTGAATAGTAGGGGATTATTATCATTGCCAGGAGGAAGAGAGATGTTCTTTCCTGGAAAGTCCTGACCAAGTTTCTAAAGAGATCTCTGTACTGAGAAGTCTAGACCTCATACTAAGTCAATGGGATTATCTTCTTCAGGGCTTTTACAACATGGAATGTTGTATGGAATGTGTATTTCAAAATGATTTAGGTAGTTTTTCCAATAATACATCTCCAAATTTCAAAGCCTCTGAAGAAGGACATATATGCAGATACTAAGAGACAACATCTCCAGGCTTTCTGACTACTGAGGAAGGAAGTTGAAGGTGCAGGATGAGCACTGAGTTGAGATCAGTCCTCCTGGAACACAAGGATGAACAGGAGATGACAAGCTGGTGTTACACTTCATAAAAGGATGAGAGCAATAGTGTTGTGCCTAAGCTAATAGCCCATCTGATGCTGTTAGAAGAATGTAAAGACATCAGAGAAGCTTGAAAGAAACGGCCTAATGTTCAGCAGGGCCTATACTCACAATAAGCTAATAAACCTCACTAGAAATAAGGTCGCTGCATAGTCAAATAATTGTACAGCCCTGCCTACTGTGGGTTAACCAGAATCTTTTAGCTCATTATTATTATTAGGGGTTCAGCAGTTAACAGTTCTACTGATCCACCCTATAAAATACTTGCAGCAGGAAGGAGACAGGGATGAACAATTCTTGACCACGCATGAACTCGTCAGACCCGTTCACTACTCTCTATTCTATGAGACGGGGAAATACAGAAGAAAGGAAAGCCATACACTTGAGGAATAGTGTGGTGAGCCGGACTAGGGAAGTGATCATCCCCCGTACTCGGCACTGGTGAGGCCCCACCTCGAGTACTGCGTTCAGTTTTGGGCCCCTCGCTACAAGAGGGACAATGAAGTGTTGGAGCGTGTCCAGAGAAGGGCTACAAAGCTGGTGAGGGGTCTGGAGGACAAACCTTATGAAGAACGACTGAGGGAGCTGGGGTTGTTTAGCCTGGAGAAGAGGAGGCTGAGGGGAGACCTTATCACCCTCTACAACTACCTGAAAGGAGGTTGTAGAGAGATGGGGGCTGACCTCTTCTCCCTGGTGACAAGTGATAGGACGAGGGGAAACGGGTTCAAGTTACGTCAGGGGAGGTGTAGATTAGATATTAGGAAACATTTTTTCACTGAAAGGGTTATTAAACATTGGAATAGGCTGCCCAGGGAGGTGGTGGATTCACCATCCCTGAAGGTGTTTAAAAAAAGGGTAGATGGGGCACTGAGGGACATGGTTTAGAAGTGGCTCTTGTCAGGGTAGGCTAAAGGTTGGACTTGATGATCTTAAAGGTCCCTTCCAACCTCAACAATTCTATGATTCTATGATTCTATATATTCATCCAAGAAAACTCAATTCCCTCTTTACCTTTGCAACACTGAGCACAACATTTCAATTCAATTTTTGATTTACAGCCCCTTTAATTGCAGATGCACAAATTGAGACATCTGGGATCTAGTAAAGTCCTCCAGTGGAATTCAGTAGGACTTGCAGATACTCAACATTTGCAGTAAGGAAGCGTAAGCTGGGGGAGGTCTTACATGGACTTCAAAAGATCTTAAATTTTAAGTCTGGATTTGTTATTGATGCACTTTGCTATTTTTGAAAGCACTCTTCCTGCTAGGGTGACAATATTAATGGAGATAAAGCCGGTAATATATGGATGGTGCTCAGTGAAGAGGCCTGCAAACCAGAACAAGAGTATGTGCTCTGGACTCAGTATACACTGAATATTGATGAAAACCACAATTAAGCAGCTGTCCTACTAATTAAGTCCTGATTCTCAAAAGCACTGAAATCTGTGCATCAATCAAATTGCTAATTGATGCTCCGCCTTAATGGAGCTTTTGCACTCAACCCCAGCCCTTCCACCTCCGCCTACGTAGCCACTGAAACTGCAACAGCCTCTGGATATCACAAAGACCTCTGGCCCCTTCAGCTCCAACTCATGAGCCCAACAACTTCCTCAACACTGTGCCTCACCGGCCAGCACCATTTCCATAGATTTTCATCTATTTTGAAAATACAACTGGTAAGAAAGTAACGGTCACTGACACTGGGTTGCTGTTAGGCAGAATATCTGCTCTCAGACAAGCCACCTGAGCAAGAAACAATGCCCTTGAGTTGGAACGCCATCAAAGGAAGGTCTGTTACGCTAGAGAAGAGCTTGCTACGCAGATTGTCAGCTAAAATCCACGATGCATTTGTCAAGTATGCTGTCTCTGGATACTTCGTCTTGTCCAACTTGCCTGTTTCTCTTTTTGCTTGCTTATTTTTTTCCCTTTTACTGTTTCATGACACAGGTTCTAGTTACACAATTTCTTTGAAAATTGCAGGGAAGGGAGGAACAGGTGAAGCATAACCTTTAATAACGCATTTAGTGCTTTAATAATCCCCAACACAAGTTAAGTCAGGACACTATATGTTTTAGCAGAGCATCTGGTACAAAGGCACATGTTTAGAGATGGTCCCTGTGCCTGAATCAAACTCCGAATAGTCATCATGCACCGCAGAGATGATCTACACAATTGTGTTTCTGGCTGCCATTCACAGGATTCTCTTCTAAACATTTTTGACATGCTGTTGTATGTCAGGCCAAACTCCAAGGGTGACAGACTGTGGTCTGGAATTCTTGATTCACGTGTACTGAAGCAGAAAAGCAGATATTTTTTGACCTAACCAAAAGGTATGTCATGATTAATCTCGTCTTTTGCTGATTTCTTTTAGATTTTTTGGCTGAAATTACTTTGCTTCACCACAGAAGCAAAATTATGTTTAAAGGGACGGTCACTTGAGTCAAAAATATCTGATACATTTTTCCCCCAAACCAATTTCCTTAAAAAAAAAAAAGGGCACCAAAACTCCAGAGTTTCTCACATGACCACCACCCCCCCAAAAAAAAACCCCAAACCCCAAATAAACCTGAAATACTGGAAAAAAAGGCAAAAAAGGCCTCACTGGAATCAAGGTGGGTTGAAGAATATTACTGGGTTTAGCAGCAATTTAAAAGCTGCAGTTCAAATGTCTACTCTAGAAATATATGCTACTGCTGTCAAACCAATTACTGAAACCTACTTGAAGAAGAATTATGCTAAATATTCTATTACTCTATAAAGCATAGATATGCAAAATTTTATACTCTAATACTTGGAAAAACCGTAATAGCCCAATTCTGAAAAGTGAGATGACAGAATGAAAGATGGTACCTCCTGTACTTACGTACTTCTGTACCTGCACTTACGATGCTGAGTCACAGTGTCGGTGTTTCCCTGTATTGGTAAAGCCTTTTGCAATACTGCAAAGTTGTACTTCAATGGAGAAGGACGAGACCGGCACATTACTGAGGTCTGTTTGATATACTCTCGATACGAAAATCAATAGAGAAACTCAATCCCTGGGCTCAGCTTGCAGATTTTGATTACTTTTCAGAAAGATTTTTAAGTTTAAAATTTTATAAAACAAAGTGAACGATGAAAGCAAAAAAATGACGTTAAACACTGTCGCCTTAGGGCACTGTGGCCTGTTCTTGCTCTAAGGAAACGCACAACTTGGTTTCTGCTGCAGATGATCTGTGATGTCCCTTCTATGCTTTATTACGAAGCTGATAAATGACTCGCTAGAAACATGGTGAAAGCTTTTGGAATTCATTGTGCTATGGAAAACAAATTAGAAACTTAACTTGTTGCATGAGGGATTACCCTTCACAGCATGGCCTTTACAATGTGAAACTAATTATTGCAGGGAAGATTTATGGTGTTTACAGTCAAGAATTCAGGGTCAGTTTCACCAAATTCATGTAACTTTAAACCTCAGGCTTGTCTGACTCTAAATAGAATGACGACGTCAACAAATTTAAAGATAAAAATGATATTTATTTTTTTTTCTGTTGAATTGCTTAGCAAGACGCAGAGAAATGAAGGCTAAACAAATCTAGGTTTAAGTATTTACTCTGAAAGCTTTTTCTTTCTGAATAGGCAGATAATGCAGTGTGTCAGAAAAATGTATTTTAATTTCTGTAGTTAATTTTACAGGAAACCACCAGAGTGTTAAACCCTGGAACTCTCCAAGTGTTTTCATACAATCATTCAAATTATGATCAAAATATGCACTACTGATCTGGCAATATGGCTGGCTGCATAATGGAGAGGCCAAGCTGTTTATCTTAAGCGGATCATTATAAGTGACTTAAATTTTAGAAAAATTAAAAGACCCATCATTTAATACACAATATCTAACAGGGAAATTGATTTCTCCTATATTAGAAAGCGAAACAAACACTTAACAGAATAGGAAGTGATTTGTGCGCCAAGAAATTATTTCTAGTGGATAAATATTTATTTCTTTTTAAGTGTAGGACTTACTGCATTATATTTTGTTCTTGAGATACATCAAATGTTTTCTACCCAATTTATAATCCCTTGAAAATTATTTATTGTTTTGCTATGGGCAGAACTCCTAGCTTATGAGCACAACTAAAACGCGCTTGAAACAAGTGTCTTGTACGAAAGAGCATCCGGCAACATCTGACTGTAGCTGATCTACTACATACTTTTCCCAGACCCTCACACATTCAGAAAAGCATTTAAGCTTGCACTTAATTTAAATGATACGGTAGCTCCTTCAACATGATTTAAGAACTTCCTTAAGGTTTGCTGAACTAGGGCTGCTGCGTCTGAACCTGCAGGCGCTGGCTACATCCAGTGGAATACCTTCAGCACGTGGGCGTTAAGCAGCTGTATGAATAATACTAAAGGCAATAGAGAACTGTGATTTCAGTTATGCTTCCAGTCACGTTAAGAACTTGGACAATTGGTGGTGAAAGCAGATAACCCTTGAAGTAACACGCAGGTAAGCCTACCAAAATCAGGCCATTTTCAGATACAACGTCTTACCTTGCTACTGTTGATACAAAGACATATCACTGTTTATGAAAGACTGAATTGAGTCAAACCACTCTGGTTTATATCTATCCAGAAGAAATGCAGGAAAGTGAATCTTTCAGACTGAAGAGCTGATGCATAGCCAACCCGATTTAATTAACTGTGTGTCTAATAACATTTCCCTTTTAAAATACAGTTTACAACATTTTTCTTGGAAAACACTAGCTTATAGATTTAGCAATGGCCTAAGCATGACCTGAGCTTTTCCTGTACCCTACCAGGAAGCGATACCCACTAAGTTAAGAATTTGGAAGAAAGCTGCTCAAAACTAAGAACAAAATACTGACTCCAAAACCAACACACAGAAGAGAGTTACAATGGGACCATACTCTCATAGTCCTTAAAGTGATGATAAAGACCTTCTGCTGATTCTAAAACTTAAGTATTACAAGCTTACAGTAATAATTATTACCACGATAGGTTTCATTTATCATGACTTATATCCATGTTATTGCAGGCTGCCTGGGACTGTATTGTGGTGCATCAAAATAAGGTCCTAGTTATAATTTCTTATTCATCACCAGCAATGGCACAGGAGAAAAGAAACGACTCTTGACTTTTGGATTCCTGGATAAGTTTGCAATATTGACAGTATACATAGCCATTTAGAAATCAAATCATTCGACAGTTAGTGAACTGATGCCCTTTTTATACTTTTTCAGTAATACAATTACTTTAAATCAGCCACTTTCAACAAAAAAATGGCCCATATGTATTATCTGTTATCTATATTAGCAGCTAATGATAAAAAGAAAAATCAAGGCGAAATTGGTTTTGGGTTTTTTTTTTTGTTTTGTGTTGTTTGTTTTGGGTTTTTTTTGTCATTGTTTGGTTGGTTATTTGGGTGGTTGGGGTTTTTTTTTGTTTGGTTGTTTTTTTTGTTGTGTGGGGGTTTTTGTTTGTTTGGTTTCGTTTTTTTTGTTTGGCTTTTTTTTTTTTTTAAAAGAGGTCCACAGAGGGGTAAAAGATGCTCTGGTTTCCCTCAAGGATCCCACCCTTTCCCAAACCAGTCCCTCTGCCTCTATCAGCAGTAGTGCTGTTGCACGTCCACAGATTTCAGTAAAGGCAGCTCCTTTCCGTGCTCCTGGAATCCTGGTCAGAAGCAAGATCAAGATCTCAGTACCGCACTGATGGCCAATGCAGGGACAGACCCCAGCAGACAAGAGAACACGGTAACAACAGGGAATTTGAGCACTGGGTCTAAAATTTAGTGCTATGGGGACAACACAGCAGGTGACATTAACAGCAATCAACTTTCACGAAAAGCACGGGGCAGAGAGACAGGAAAACTCCGGGGACCTGGGGCAGCCCAGAGGTGCCAGGGTGATCTGATGAGGAATGAGAGAATAAATAACTTTGTGGTAAGCGGGATGAAAGGAAAGTGTACAGTTCGGGGCCTGTAGATACTTCAGGACAAGACAGAGGAGGACAGGAGCTCTACAGTGAAAGGAGGTCTAGATTAAGGAGGGAGGTCTACTACAAGAGAGTTGGTAGAAATGCAGTGGCTTGGAGCCTCATGCAGGTACCTACTGCTCAAACAAAAGTGCTGCCTCTCCCCCAACACACATATGGTGTGTCCTGCTTTTGATGCCAGGGAATATGGCAGCCTGATCCAGAAGTATCCTAGGTCACTAAACTAATAACTGCACCTTGGCCATAAAACCTTCAACGGCCCCATGAAGTGAAAGTTGAAAGAATTCTCATTATTATTTTCCTTATTACTCGTGTTGAACTTCATGTTGATGTGTTTAAGGTTCAGTTACTATTAGAAACATCCTTATTTATATAATGTTAACTTGGCTATTGTAATGAATTGAAATACTTTATTTTTATACACAAAACCTTTCATCATTTCTTAAGAGAGCTTATCAGTTATCTTGCAGGTAGATTCTAGCACATATTAAAAAATAATCCCAAATTTGGCATAATTTTAGAATATCTGTCACAGTTTGGTTCAAGAAGGTCATAAACAACGTATCAAATCCAACAGATAATTTAAGCAGACAGTACTTCACAGTCCTGAAATGGAAACACTTATTATACTTTAAGTGCTTTCATAAGGGAATAATGTTATCAAACTATTCTTGCTGTTCTCTAGAATACACGGAGCTACACCAGAGCTGCATTTTAAATGAAACCACAGACACAAGAGTAATGCATTCAAGCCATTTGTTATAAAATAATAATAAAAAAGTCTAATTAAAATTTCAAAGTATGTAAGAAAAAAAAAATCTGCCAACTGACTTTTTTCTTCTGTACACAAATTCCTTTGAAGGAACACTATTTCAGTCTACCAATTGAAACAAATATTTCATAGATGAAACCCCCCAGAATGGACACTCTTCTGAGTAAGGTGTTCCAACACACATTTCGAACACACTGCAAGTTCAAGAGATTCAATGCCCTCTCCCAGTATGTATAAATATTTCTCAGTCATTCAGTCTCAGAAAAAAAAAAAACAAAAAAACAGCAGAAGAGCTAATGCTGTAACATTTTCTGATTTAAAAAAAGCTATAAATCAAAGCCTCTGTTCTCATTCATTTTTTACCTAATTATTTGTAGAACCTATTAAGCAACACCAACTTAGCATTTCAAAGATCTGACTTCCCCTTTCCCCCCCTTCTTATGTACACATATAATTAAAATTATACTTGCAAATTCAATGTCAGTAAACCTGACAGGCCACATACTGGCTACTCCTGCTTTGCATGGCATCACACATTTGGGTTATGAATCACCACAGTCAGGTTGATGAACAAGCATCGTGCTATTCATCCGAGAACCAGACACTTCGCAGCAAATTTCCTATTCGAATGGAAGGAACAATGCTGGCAGAAGTCCCAGAACTGCTCACACCACGAAAGGAACAATGTGACAACAGCATGGCAGGTTTATGATAAATATTTCAGAAATGTGTCTTTTAGCAAGAAAGGATTAATATAGACCTTGGGGACAAAAATATTCCCAGTAGCGTCTAGCTGGCATCTCTTTTATGCAAAATAAAAAACACAGTGCAGAGGGCAATTTCTGTTTGCTTGAATGCAAATTCGTGACTATTAGGACCAAAATAAATTGTAATTAATTTTACGGTCTTTCACTGGGAAAATTTGAAGAAAATTGTATCATTTAATTTATTGTTCTGAAAAGCTCATCTGCGCATTCTTTTGCAGGATTTTTAATGTGCACCCAGTGCCAACGAGCAAGAAGGAAAATCACCTTTACAGGACATGGATGAACAGTTCACCTTCACCATTTCCACCATTTCATTTCCATATATGACCTAGCAGTTTTCATCTAATGGGGAACGGGGGTCATACACAAGATGCTGAAACGCAGAGGAACCTCGCAAACCCCAAAGACACTCCATGCAAGTCTGTTTTGCTAGTCACCATCATGAACTTGTGTCCCCAGGTAAATAACAAATAAACTCCTCAATAAAACAACAGATAAAAGAATATTTACGACACTCGGGTACAGTAAAACAAGCTACCGCCAAAAGCTACTGCTTCTGTGTGTATGGAACGAACACTGCTTAACGTAAGCCCCCTCTGTGTCAAACTGGTAATAAACATAAGATTGTACTATTCGGCTGTACATCAGGAACAGCTGTCTGAAAAGTAAAACCACCACAAAATAGATCTAGTTACAATCTGGAGGAGGTATACTGAACATACCATACAGATTATTTTTTTTCCTTTATATCAAATGAAGGCCCTGTACTGCTAACTCAGGCTCACCGATATCTCTGTTAGCACTTCAGAGGAATTACATTAAAAGTACAGGCAAAGAAGAAGCTGTCCTTCACAGCGAAGTTGTACTTGAAACAAAGTCACACAACTCCAGTGTGGGTTTTTTTTTTTCTTTTCTTTTCTCTATAATATTTAAAGTCAATATTCACTCAATGTTAAGCAATGTAAAAAAACACACTAGAGAGCTGGTGAACAGCTTCCTCTGACAAAAGCACAGGTATTTTGGTAACAAAGATGCTTTACAATGAAGTTCTAAGAGCAGTATTTATGAATAAAGTTATAATTACCAAAATTTAGTCTCATAATATTTATTTTAGTACATATTGTTTTAAGGCAATGTTGCTAGTAATGAATTTGTGTTACTTCTTCGCTTGGCAGGGGGGGTGGGTGGGGAAGAAAGAGATGTCTTTAGAGGGGAAAAAAAAAAAGGGCAAATATTTTAACATAAGCTTTTGCTATCCAGTAAGGTTCAAGCATTATTAGTTGCTAAGACACTGAACGCTATCTACACACTGCTCTCTGTTGTTTGAATAAATAAAATACTGTAAATTGATATTTGTGTTTTTGGACTATTTCATGCACCACAGCTCCAGGTGACTCTTTTTTGGCTAACCTTTTGTAACTAAACCTGGTAAAGCTTTTCATTGCTACTACATTTAATTTGTCATAAGGATAGCTCTTCTTGGTGAGCACTGGAACTATTCTCTCTCGTCTCCCCTCTTCCTCCAAAAATGCTCCGATTCCTTTGTATGGCAGTAACACATGAAATATTGGTTGAATGCCACTCTTTTTCTAAGCTAGCTATTTCTTCTTTTAGTTACTTGTATTTGTACAAATGATTTTTATTTTTTTAAAAGACTTAATTATTAGACATTTAATGAGAATTCCACTACCACCCTAACAAGAGCACATAACAGACAGTGAGAAGGCGGTAGTTTGACAGGAAAGCTAGTGATCCAGATCTTTATCTAAATTTACTCAGCTATTGACTAAGAGAGCTGTGCCTGTTACACTGATGATAAGCTTGGTCTGTGTCCAAAACAGTAGCAGTACACCAAAAAAGAAGCTAGCTAAGAGCTCTGACTTCACCAGCAAGTGAAATCAAGTACTTATTAGCCTAAGCAGAGCACCCGAAACGGAGAAGTTGACAGAGGACATCCCTGTAACTCAGGAGCCAATGTAACTGTTGACAAACCTGTTTTGCTCTTTTGTCAACCACCATCACTTGCCCACAGATCACAGCTTAAGGAAATTCTTGGTCCCTTCTGTAACCTCACCTAGACACCACTCAAACACACCTGGTGGGTCAATGGAGACAGATGCACAAACCAATGAACAAAGTGGTTGTTATTTTTGTACGCCTCTCCACTACCGACACCCAAAACGTCACGGAAATAACGTGATTGACAGTCACAGCAGAAAAGCTGCTTGCAATGTTCATGAAAATACATATTAGCTATGGACACGAGTGGAGTACAGCACTACGCAAACAAAACGTCCTTAGCCGCCTTGATCATATTGTTGAAACAAGAGCCGGAATAATAAACCATTAACCATTTTAATCTACCTTATGTTCCAAAAA
This sequence comes from Chroicocephalus ridibundus, assembly GCF_963924245.1. Classification (NCBI taxonomy): domain Eukaryota; kingdom Metazoa; phylum Chordata; class Aves; order Charadriiformes; family Laridae; genus Chroicocephalus; species Chroicocephalus ridibundus. Next base: position 17,885,801 of record NC_086287.1, read on the forward strand.
TAACACATTTTACAACTGATCATTTTAAGTTACAAGTGTATGTTGCAAGCACAGTATTACTGGTTCTGCTGATCTGCACCTATATATATATATATAGGGTCAAATTATTTTTTTTGTCACACTGATTCAAATCTGAATTATTTCCCCAGCTTTCAGCGAATTGGCCTGGATTTTGTCAGCATGATATAATGAAGGTTTAGTTTCTCCTAATTTAGTGATCACATGTTTTCTGATCATTTTCTAATTATCATCTGAAAGTAAAGTTTAAACAATGCTTTGGATTGACCCACTGACAGCTGGGTAATACATGATAGTGAAGAGAGACACAAATGATGGGGCAATCTTCATAGCACCGCAGATGGCACTAAACTACACTGAGACAGTTATATTTCAAAGAGACGCATCTTCCTGACCCTGAAATTTTCATGCAGTCCAAACACCTATGATACATCACATACTTCGGGGAGCCAACGCAAAACAGAGCTTTGAGAAAGGTTCACATCCAGGGAACAACTGCAACTCCATCACCATGGTGCCATCCTGCACCGGCTCAGCAGTCTGGTCCTGCTTTTGCTGGTAATAGGATGTACTCCCTGTGTAAGAGCCACATGCATGTCAAGTATTTTCTCATATCACGTGCTGATCGCTCTGATATATTTAGTATGAACGGACTGAGTATGTAGTAAAGAGAACGTACGGCAAGAAACGCTGTGCTTGTACTATGCATGAGTAAACAGGTTTGGAATATGACTTTGAGGGTAACCACTCATATCAATGCGATCACTTAATTTTGCAAAATTACGCTAAAACCCTTCAGCAATAAAACAATAACACAAGACCAAAATATTTAGGAGACACTTGGCTCTATATGCACCTGTAATCTTTTCTTCTCTAACATGAGTCATGGTGGGAAAGCACTCCCTTAATTTCTTCATTCTGAAGTGTTTGGCCACATCAAAACACATAATTGTACAACATCCCAGTCACATAACCGCAGCAACCAACTGCCTTGACCTAAAAGCAGGGCTGGACGTTTATGGAAGACTGCCCTTTACACAGTAATTAAAGACATAAGACCTATTCGATGCAGGGAATATTAGTAATTTTTGCCTGCCTTTGTTTTGTACAATGTCCTAACAAGTATTTGCACTGACAGGAAACAAAGGCAGGAACAAGAGAGCAAACACAGACCTTAACATCAGGATTATCTAAGTGAGAATTTCTTTTGTTAAATTATCTCCAGTTCCAAAATAATCTGGAATAAGGACGGAGACTTGATTTACAGAGTGACAAATCTATAAAATGAAGACATACACGAATGCATAATTGGAAAGGCATCGGATGAGAAGTCAGTTTGAGTTTAGTGAATAAGTGCTGCTTATTGCTTACTGCTGATTTATGCCAGATTCAAGCCACTATTATCGGCCTCCTGACTAAGACCACCACTGCCATATTCCATGGATAAAGCACTTCTAGAATGGCTTAGTATGCAAAAGAAACCCCTCTCTCGTTCCCACTGCAATTATTAATCGTCTAATACTAAACCAGCTAGACTCGGTGTAGTCAACGCACAGGGAACGAAGGACAATGTGATAACAAATGCCATCATGGGAAGTGACTATCGTTGAACTCCCGATTACCGGCCAGTTAAGCAAACATAATGACCCTTGATGGAAGCAGTAGGTGAAGTGCTGCGATATAGACAGTACTCTGCCATTGCCTAAGACAGGGTTTTGAATACTCCAGTAACTAAAAGTCCTACGATAAAAACAAGACACTTTCTAAGCAAATTATTTACTGATTAAACAAATAAAGAAGTTATATACGAAAAGTAATTTCCCATTCACAGATATATTTTTTCTTTCAGTTATTTTTTTAAAAATATATATACACCAAAAATTATTCCTCTTTATATTTTCTGAAATACTTCCCTGTTTTTAAAACTATAAAGGCAAAACAAAGTATCTAGCAATAGCCTATCACAGAATGACTAGTCAGCTGCTCCAGATGCAAGCAGCTCTCCATCACACATTATGAGCAAGTATTTGTCTTCAAGCTAACATTTTTTTTTTTAAAAGACTTAAAGGAAAGAGAAGATACGGACAAACATGTAATTCTTCCTCTCAAGGGGATGGAATTGAAAGCAAAGACATAAAGAAGGTGCATATGCTCTGCTGAGGATACCTGAAGATATGGGGCTTAGGAAGATAAATATTCATAATTGCTTTTAAAGTACTAAATATTATGCATTCCACTGGAGTTGTCTGCCTAGAAAAAGCAACCACAGGGAGTAAAATAAGAGGCTGTCTGAACTTTTGACAAAGCCTGAAAGTGAAATTATTTTCTTTTTAATGGTTAACAAGTCATGTTAAACAAAAAAAAAAAATTTATCCTTACCCTGGTCCTCCCCCCAGGGAGGGAAGGAAGAAAGGACTGACCTATCTGTAACACACCTCTCATATGCTTCAGAATCCCCGTATACACCACTTAAATAGACTGATACTTGTAAACTTCTGTATTCAGAAGTTTGGTGATTGAAACCATCACAAGTTAATTAAATGCACCGACTGAGAATGGATGGAGAGACTAACACCTTCCAACTAATACTGGAAAATTGTAAGCACTGTTTCTTTACTAGTTCTGCACATCCACACGTAGAAAAGGCAGCTGAGAACCAGGGCTGGTGACAAAGGTCAACCCTGACATAGGTGGCATGAATAAGGATTTCACATTTCTGATTTGGGGGCAGATGTGTTCTGACCATATCTTTTACTCCCTCATTAAAAACATGAGTATACACTTAGCTAAACGTCTGTCATGCACCTTCATATATACAGATGCTAGTACTTAGACAAAGTTTCGATTACACCGTAATAAACTGGGAGACAGATTTGTGTCCGTTTACAAATTTGGTATGATTTCATCAAAGCCTTTTCACATTTTCCAGGTCAGTTGTTACCATTAACGCGGCTTTGAGCATTTATTCCATTTCAGGACTTCCAGAATGCCTGGAAAGCTGGGGCAGAGCAGCCTCAGTGCAGCTCCACCCCAGAACGGCAATGGGATTGCTACTGACAGTGCCGCTACCTTGGAGAAATTCTTTGGCCAGAAGCTAAAAGAGATTCCGGCCTGGACATTCCATGCACAAACACAGGGACAAGAGGTATGCAAGAGATTTAGATGAGGAATGTCCTCTCAAGGCAAGCAGATCATCGCACCATTGCGAGACAACAGTCAGGCCAAAGGAGGCTTGAAAAGCTTGTTTAGCTTAAAAAAAATTAATCTCACACCCAGGACTCTGGAGGGATTGCTCAGAAGAGTTCAATGGTTTTCAGACACACAATTCACCCAGATTTTATCCTGTTTGTAAGAAGGAAGTATGGGCCTATACATGCTAAACTTGCATTTCCCTCTTTTACTGACAGATCACTTCTGAAAGATGTATGTAGAAACTGGAATTATGAACAGCGGGAGGGGGCAGGGAACTTGTGAGAAATATGCACAACTGGTAGGGATGCTTGCAGCACTAGTTTTATAAGGCACAGGCTGCCGGATTGTTCCTCTGCCCCTGAAAAGTGTTTGCTCCTAGGAGTTTACTCGAGATAGAAAAGACTATTTCAGTTGGAAGGGACCTAAAATGATCCTCTAGTCCAACTGCCTGACCACTTCAGGGCTGACCAAAAGTTAAAGCATATTATTGAGGGCATTGTCCAAATGCCTGAAACACTGACAGTCTTCGGGCATTGAACACCTCCCTAGGAAGCCTGTTCCAGCGTTTGACCACCCTCTCGGTAACAAAGTGCTTCCTAATGTCAAGTCTAAAACTCCCCTGCTGCAGCTTTGAACCACTCCCACGCGTCCTACCACTGGATCCCAGGGAGAAGAGTTCAGCACCTCCCTCTCCACATCTCCTCCTCAGGAACCTGTAGAGAGCGATGAGGTCACCCCTCAGACAACTTCTCTCCAAACTAGTAAAGCCAAAAATCCTTAGCTGCTCCTCATAGGACACCCTTTCCAGCCCTTTCACCAGCTGTGTTGCCCTCCCCTGGACACATTCCAGGACTTTCACATCCTTCCTAAGTTGTGGGGCCCAGAACGGCTCACAGTGCTCAAGGTGACACTGCACCAATGCTGAATACAGCGGGATAATCACAGAATCTTCATGGTTAGAAAGGACCTTTAAGATCATCGAGTCCAACCATATACATACACACAAAAAAAACCCTACAATCTCTGCCACTAGAGATTATAGTGTGTTTATATTGTATTATATTTATAGTGTGATTATATTGCGTTTGATGCACCCCAGGCTGCAGTTTGCCCTCTTGGCTGCCAGAGCACACTGCTGGCTCATACTGAGCCTACTGTCAACCAGCACCCCCAGAGCCCTTTCTACAGGCCTGCTCTCCAGCCGCTCGTCTCCCAACCTATACTTGTACCTGGCGTTACTCGGTCCCAGGTGTAGAACCCAGCATCTGGACTTGTTAAATTTCATGCCATTAATCATTGCCTAATGCTCCAATATACCTAGACGCCTCCACAAGGCCTCTCATCCCTTAAGAGAATCAACAGCACCTCCCAGTTTGGTATCATCAGCAAACTTGCTAATGGTGCATTCAACTCCCGCATCCAGACTGTTGATAAATATATTGAACAGAACCGGCCGTAGAATTGAGCCCCGAGAAACACTGTTGGTGACCAGTTGCTGGCCAGATGCAGCCCCATTCATTACAACTCTTTGAGCCCTGCTCTTCAGCCACTTCTTCACCCAGCATAACATGAACCCGCTTATCCCACAGTTGGACAACTTGTCCAGAAGGATGCTGTGAGGGACAGTATCAAAAGCCTCACTAAAATCCACAAAAACTACATCCACTGCCTTTCCCTTCATCCACTAGGCAGGTGACCTTATCATAGAAGGATATCAAATTAGGTAAACAGGACTTTCCTTTTGTGAACCCATGTTGACTGTGCCTGATGATTGCATTATTCTTTAAATGCCTTTCAATAGTACCCAGTATGATCTTCTCCATAATTTTTCCATGAACTGAGGTTAGTCTAACAAGTCTGTAGTTTCTCGGGTCTTCCCTCATGCCCTTCTTGTAAATTGGAGTAACGCTGGCTAGCTGCCAGGCAGCAGGGACCTCCTCAGGCTCCCAAGACCTTTGGGAGATGGACTGAGACGGGTAATGCCATAACATCCACTAACTCCTTCAGTACTCTGGGATGAATCTCATCCCATCCCCATGGACTTATGAATGTTCAGCTGATACCGCTGATCCCTTACAATTTCAGTGTCCACAAATGGGAAGTCACTGTTCCCACACTCGTGGTACTCAGTCAGAGGCCTGGGCAGCCCAAGGTCTATCCATATTATTAAAGACTGAGGCAAAAACCACATTGAATACCTCCACTTTTTCTTCATACCTATTAGTCAGATGACCATCTTCAACAAGTATCTGTCCAATGTTTTCTTTAGACTTCCTCTTGCTATTAATGTACTTAAAAAAACCTTTCTTGTTATCTGAAACAAGACTGGCCAGTTTCAACTCTAATCGAGTTTTGGCCTTTCGTGTCTTCTCCCTGTATATACGAACCATGGCCCTTCCTGTGAAGCCTGATCTCGCTTCCAGAGGTACCCAGAGCTAAGAGTTATTACCCACACCCAGGAGTTATTAATGTGATCAGTACAGACTAGTGTTTTTCCAGGAAGCCAAACCAGACATCAACCTTCCAACTTTTTATTCTCTTCCAAACAGAACAAAACCTAGAAGTCATTTGATTTTTTTTCCAAAATACAATACTCAAAAATAAATTTAGTATTTCTGAAGGCAACATTCTAAACGGAAGAAAGGACACTGCCGACAAAAATTTTGTTCTTTGGAAGAAAATAATAAAAGGATCTGACCCTACTGCACTGCCTATATGTTGCCAGCTGAATTTAAACAAAAGGTTGGCCCAAAAGTAAGTGTCAAGTCTATACATCCTCTAAACCTGTGGGAGGAGAGTTTAAGATTTGGATCCAAATTCTGCAGCACAAGCCCATCTCTAATTAAAATGAAGTAGATTTAAGAAGGAGAAAATAATAAATACATAACTCAAGACTCCAGTGTTGATAGCAGTCTGTGTGCCAAGTTCCTGCGAAGGGCAAATTTCTATGGTCAAGTTATAAGGCTATAAAAATAAGGGTTTATAATAAAAGTACTTACAGATGCTTAACTACAGTAGTGCTTTCAGAGACTACTATAACAAATGCCACCTTGAAAAGAGAAGGTCCACAGTCCATTCACCGTATGGACTGCATTTAATTGCAATGCTTATTCAACCTTCCTCTTCCCAAAGAAATCAATTCTAATGCCTCAGATGTAGTACATTCCAGCAATTCCACAATGTTGTTCTACTTATTGATCAGCTGCAAGAAGCTTTCTGAACTGACTTTCTTCAATCTGAAGATAATGTATGTAAAGCATGGGTTTTATAAATCACCTCTTGCAACGTCAAATACCTAAATGGAGAACAATGATTCCACAAGAAGTACTGGATAAACACATAGCAAAAAGGAAAGCAAAAGGTTCAGCCAAAGACATTTCAGAATATGGAGTGTAAACTTTTTATAAGTCTAATTTTGGAAGACAAAGCTTTTCATTTTGTAATGAGACACATTGTTTATAATAGACTAGAGAGCCAAAGGTAATAAAAACGAGGCACTGCAACCTTGAAGGTTATCCACAGCTGCCAGGAAGCTTCTAATTAAGATGAGCCATTTGAACCAGTAATCAGAGGGGAGGCAGCAAGGACACACTAGCACACTGGCCTTCCTTCTCCAGGGCTCTTATCGGGCCCTAATTCTCTCTTCCTGACTCCACAATAATCACCTCTCCCTTCTGTACCAAAGAAACACAATGCTGGGTCCGTATTAAGCATAAAGGTATATATTTAAAAAACACCATCCATAGCCAAAGTAAGCCAGAGATGTGGTTTCAAGAGCATTCAAACTTTGGAGGAGTTCTCCTAGAAAGCAGCTACAAAATACGACTGCAGACACTTTTATCTACTCACAGTCACGCCACATAGAGCAAAAGGGTACCTCCTAAAGAGGAGCTGCCAGGCCAGGCCCAGCCATACGTCTGGGTAACTTGCACGGGCAAATAAGCCCTGCTCATGGGGGCTAACGCAAGCATTGTGAATCCTGTCCTTGTGTCGATCACTTTAGATCTGTGTCTTGGCGATCTGTCGGGCCTCACCGAATCAGATTTGGTCTCTTAGCCCGTGTATCCCTGTGTCCTAGATAAAGCTAGGTAGCAAGGCTCATGGTTCAAGGATATCTGCTGGATTCCTACTGAGTTGATAGCACTATCAACAATTGCTTGTTTTGCCCCTTTTTTCTACACTTCTTCCATACCTACAGGCCAGAGGTGCTGCAGAGCCTATATAGATCTCCCTAAACTGGGAATATGCCAAACAGTCTGTTTTATGGCTCTTTTAAGTTACCAGGCTATTGTAAAGGGGCAGCAATTTCTTTTAACATCTGGATGAAAACTGAACAGTCCCATGTGTGATTCAAAAAAAACAAACCAGCAACAAAAACCACACAAACCAAACCACCCCTGCCTGCAGCTTCATGTGTCTTCTGTATTTCTGACCCTGCGTACACTGTTACCTTTAAACCAAATCTATAACACAGGCTACATAGCTGAGCCACAAGCGCTGTTATAAACACGGGGTTGAATTTCATCACAAACTTTTACATAGTTACAACGGAAAAACACCAGGTTGATGAACACTCAACTGGTATTTGGGGTTTTTTTGTTATTGGTTGGGTGGTTTTTTTTTTCACAGTGAAAAAAATTTATGCAGCAGCATTATTTCTTTAATAGCACAATTATTAGATTTACAGGTACCTGAACGGTGTAAACTGCCAAGGACAGTGATGGGAATTACTTAGCTTAAGATCCTGGAAATTTGTCTCACAGTAATGGTCTGAATTTAAACAAAGTTAAATTTAGTTTACAGAGCAACAGAAAATTTCCTAGCAGTAAAATATATTAGACTGCGAAACGGTCTCTTAGGGAACGCATTATCACTTGAGTCAGATAAAAATGGACAGCCTACCACCAGAGGAAAATACAGTAGGGCACAATCCTGCATTGGCAAGAGTATTAGCCTAGATGACCTAAATGGTTTTCTTCCTTCTTTGATTTCTGTGAAGTGTGAATTGTTCATCATGTGATTGCAGTGGAATATGTTAAAATAAAGTATTCAGGACCCCCCACACACATTGGCTACCAGTCGTTCCCTTTCAGATTTCCACAATCTTCTTCCTACCAAATATAACAGTACCTTTTAACCAGTCCAAAAGGAACAGAGGCTTTCTGCAAGGCGGCAACATCACCCTTTCAAAGCCTGTGCACCCTGGAGTCACTGCATCCTACCGAGTACGCACACTTTGAACTTTTCAACAATTCTTAACACCTACTGCGTCTCTGCTTGGTCTCTTGTAGTAGGATTAACACAAGTATGTGTGACAGGAAAAGCGGCTTTGATTTGCTTGTCTTCAATTCAACGGTCAGTGCACTATTTCTGAACTGCTCAGACTGCAAACTAGCAGTTTGAACTACTTCAGAATAACCATCAGAATTTATTTCGCCAGCATCACGGACATCTTTTGGCCGATTTCAAGTCAGCATTTGAATTAAACCTGAATTTTTATCTTTTCAAAACAACAACAAAAGAGGCAAACTCCAACAAACCTGGTTTCTCCTTTGCAATAAAAACATTCTTCAGCTGTTCTAACCGAGTAGATGCTGTTCATCCACCTCCTTCATGCCGAAGGGTTTACCGCGGTTATGAGACATTTACAGCAACAGGTTGTTTATTCCATTCTGCTTGCACAACAGACTAAAATACTTGTTCAAAGGAGTAAAGTCTCAGTTCAGAGAAATATTCAAGAATGTGCTTAATTCTAAGCATATCAACAATCCCATTAACGTTAATTAGGTTTAAGGAGATGCATAAGTTGTTTGCTCGGTAAGGATACAATTTGTAATGCGCTTAATATTAAGCATGTACCTATACATTCTACACTTCAGAAGTTTTCCCAGAAAGCATGACGGTGGTAAATACTAGCAAAAAGTATGTAAAGATGCCACAGAAAAAACCTTTTCATAGAAAAAAGATTTTCAAAAAAAGCCCATTCCTACTTTACTTGAGGATACTGATTTGACAAGCTCTTGCAGATGTAGAAAAAGTCCAGGCACTGGAGTCACCAGGCACAGGTGACTCAACAATTCTTTCATACTCAGAGGAAAGAGAGAAACAGTAAAACAGTTCAGGTACAGTTCTCTGCCTGAGGCCACGAAATATAATTCTACTACAAAACAAATGCTAAACATCAAACATGGTTCATCAAAGCACACCGTAAAGCAGTCCAGGACAGTTTTTGGCTTTGCTGTCAGCTCCTTCTCAGGGTCTAATGTACTTCAATAATCTGTACAATACTTTTCACTAGCAGAACATAAAATCATAGTAAAAGTTGGTATTCTCCTTAAAATTAGGCAAGGGCATCAGACACAATTTCCTATCCTGAGGCTTTCATTCTGTATTTTTTAAGGAAAATTTCAATCAGATTTCTCTTAAAAGCTTACTCTAACATTTGCTAAATTAAGATTTTAGCTAGAAGACTAAAAACAAGTTCCTATTCATTATTATCTTGATTGTCTTCTGCACATGTTCCAAATAGATGGTTATATTAAATTTCTTCAATTAGAGTTTAATTTTACATCTTCATTCTGAAGCACTAGAAAACTCTGCACTGCTTAGCAACTGGAGTGAACACTCTGAGCATGGTCAGTACTGCGGTGCAAACTTCTCACATAACTTTGTGTTTAGCAGGCATAGATCATTTACGAAGTCTCCCCTATAAAGTAGTTTGTTTTTTTAAAAAAACAAAACAAAACAAAACAAAAAAAACCCAAACCCCACCAAATTTAAATCTACTATTAGCTTAGAATACTATTTAGGTATCATGAGAACAAATGATACTACGACTGCTGTAAATTGCAAATAAGTTGTGGCAAACCGGTACTGTCAGAGTTACTAAGAATAAAATCTGTACTTTATTTCTTAGTTCATGTATGTTCCTAATTTAACATGAAGTGCTTACTTTATTGATGTTCTGTTGAATAGAGACTTATATGTTTGAACTGCCCTGTTCTGATGCTTCTATGAGCTCCAGAGCACGTGTCTGCCCTGCACCAAACTGCACCATGCCAAGTACTGATTCAGAAAACTGGATGTGTTAGATGTTTCTAACGTCCCTAACGAGAGTATATGAAGCTTTTTATTTTGGTCTGTGTCTTTTATAGCCAACTTTCTGTAGGCTGGTTTCTAAGAAACACATCCATCATGCTTACCTGCGCTTCTGCCCCACTAATCAGCCCCTTCCCTTCCCGCAGCACCATTCATTATCTCCTGACAGCTGTTGGGTTGTTTTCTGGTACATTCAGCTTCAATTCCAGCTTTGGTACTGAAGTACTTCACAGTACATTGCTTTCAGGTTAGTTTAAAAAACGTAATCAGAAGCACACAGATCCTGTTTCGCTTAGCACCATTTCTACTCTAGCAGTGCCCTAGACCCTCAGACAAGCGCTAAGTTTTGATTATGCCATCCCTGCACTGCACAAAGCAGCTACTAAAGACAGCCCCGGCACATAAGGTTACAGTTCAGGACAAATCCTGGAAACAAAACAACACTGAATACTGCGGATAAAATCCAAGGCCAGCTCAAATTTCTGGCAAAACCCCCGCTGACTTCCATGAAGTCAGGAACTACCCACCTCCTATCTCACAACAAAGGAATGCTATCATTGAATATGAATTTAAAGTGCCGTGGCCATTTTTGTGCAGCACACAAAACACACGGCGCTGCTTTGCAGCACCGAGCTACCAGCTCCCGGGGCTGCCCCATCTGCCGAGGCCACTGATGCCGTTGAACTAAACCCAAGGTAAACAAGTGTCAGCCAAACTTTTCTTTTCTCCTTCACTTCCCCGAGTGCTCTATTCAAAACACTGGGAGAAGACGAGGGGGAGGAGGCGCAGATTATGTTTCAAATAAAAATAAATGCAGTTGTTCCCAAACCAGTCTCCAGCTGCCGTTTGTCATCTTCTCAGAGCCACGATACAGGTTGTCACTACTTGGAGCCACTGAATGCCAGCTCAGAGGAGTTCAAGGACAGGAACACACAGGTCACACCACCAAAATACAGAAAAGCTGAGTGTGGGAAGCCCGTACCAGCCACCCGCACCACTCACTCGGCATTTCCTGAGCATCTTTTAATTAAATTACATTGATGAACCAAAATAAGAAAAGCTGAGGAGGACGAAGCAAAGACAAGACAGTCAAAAACATATCCACCAATGGGGAAGAAACAAAAAGGAATTATAAATTATTTCCACATTTTTTTTAGAATGAATTGGTAAAAAAAAAAATGCTTTAAAAGCTCTTTAAGGCAATTTTTTTTAAAAGGCAGTCTGTGTTAAATACAATATTTCTCAATGGAATGCCTTCTACCAGATTTTGCTCTAGCATGTAATGCTGATCATCTCATTCCTGGTCCAAGACTGCCGACTTCCCATCAACGTTTACCACCAGGATTATCATCTTTAGAAACTGCAGAAATAATTGGATAATAAATAATGGTCAGTGAATCAGGCATGATTTCACTGCATAATTATGCAGCTTCCCTGACAGTTGCCTACACTCACAAAACCTTAAAGATTAGAAGGTTTAGCAACAGAGTTTAGAAGTGTCACTGGTAATGGAAGACACATTTGGGAAATTAAAAAGCTTTCAAACCATTACTATAGTTTGCTTCGAATTCCAGACAAAGGAATGGAAAAGGAGGCAACTTTTCCCTCTGAAAATAAAACTAAAAGATTCTTACATTTTTTTACCGAACTCCCAAACTGGAGTTGCACTATTTATAGTAAAATTGCTTTCAAGGCCACAATGTGTTTGAGAACCGCGATGAAAACTGACAGCAGTGTGTATCTGCACTTTGTAAGCGAGGCTGTGTGGTTACATCTTTAATAATTCTAAAGAAAGAAGAAAAAAAAGGAAGCAATTTGGTGAAAATGTTGACACGCAATTCCACGTAGGTCTGATTTCCCGCACAATGTTCCTATTGTTGAGCTAGTGCCTCAGCCAAAGCTGATGGCACAAGGTACAGCTACACACGCACACAAACAAAAACATAAACACACCAATTAAATTATTGTGAATTCTTTAGCAACAAGCATCACTGTGAGCAGTGCCAATATACAAATGCCCTACCTGAAATGCAAGTTGCGAAGTGACTTTGCTTTCATCATAGCTCCATACTGAAGAGTCAACAACATTACTTCAGGAAAGTTTTTAAAAAAGAAACGGGTGATAATTTATTAATTGTTCTGCACTACTCTTTTTCTCTTTTGTGAACTTTGCTTTGGCTGGTTTGCAATGGTAGGGAGTAAGGGGAAACTTGCTGAACATAAACTGTCTGATTTGAAAGTTTGCATCTGTAAACTTCTGAGACAGCCTGAGGGAGGAGGTGATAATTCAGTATCTTATAATAGCAGGCAGCATAGAGATCAAAGAGAAAGAAGACTTGGCTGAAACTAACTATGACTCCTTGACTGTGTGAGGTACTAGTAAAAATAAGACACTTTTGATGCCTAAGGAAGACCGTCTGAACTGCAGCCCTGTACACCTTCCACTTTTCATGCTGTTTTGGGCTTTGTTGCAGCCACACTGCAGTAAGAGGCTCCCGCTGACATACACGTCTTTGATAGAAGTTCGGACTAGATGCGAAGGCTTGCCGTTGCTACACTTGTGCAGTCTTTTAGTTGAAAATACAGTTTTGTGTACAATTAAAAGTTGGGGCTTTTTTTTCCAGCATACCAAGACAGAAGCTAGGAAATGATGGAAACTCAAGCTCCTTGCGGTACAGGTACAGACTGCCTCACTGTGTGTAACTCAGCGATGGCTTCCCATGCACCACTCAATGGATGGACTAAAGTCCCAGTATTGAACACTGACTTTTACTAAAAAGTCAAAGCAGACTATTTCACAAATTCTGTGTTCCATTTGGGTGGGTTTTTTGCTGATGTTCCCTAATTATGCCAGACTGCAAGCCTCAGGGTGTGATTTTGTATGTCTCTGGGAAGACTGGGGGCTGGCTGACCCGTACACACACACACACTACTGCTTTCTGTAAACCTAAGACAATTTTGTGTCTGGCAGTGCACATCTTCATCCAAATGCCATTTGAAACTTTGTTCTGCAAATTTTTCAGGGCATGCAATAGCTGAAGAGCGGCTAGACTGCTTGACTTCAGCTTTCCATCTACATCCTATCACAACGGCAAAACAGCAAGTGATGCAACCCAAAGACAGATGTTTCCCAAGATCAGAGAAACATACTCAGGTAGCAGACACAGGTTCAGGATGCCCATTCAATTTCATACATGTATTATGCTCCTCCTTTTTATTCACAAAGTATCCAGCAGGATTAGGGTCTGATTGCCTCGAGGCTCTCCTTTTTTCACACCTTGCTGCATTGCACGATGGTGCTATTATAGGATGGGCAGATCTTGGGAGTGATGTAGGGGTGTCTCACAAATGTGGAAGTGGCCTTAATTCATGTCCAACTTGTTATAAATGTGAGCCCAGGGGGAAAAAAGAAAAGAAAAAAAAAAGGCATTTAAGGCATTTGCTTATCCATAAGCTACAAAATCACTTGATGCTCCAAAAAGCACTTAAGATAGTGCTTAAATCCTACCCAAGCCAATTGCTGCCTAACATCCACTTTAAGCAAGCACATCGAAGCATTTTGCTGAACTATGGCTTTGGAAAACAATGCAAGGCCCATTGAATTCCATGGGCATGACCTCAGTGAGGAGAAAAATAAAACAAGAAAAAAATTCCTCCCCCCCAAAATAAATGGGAGTATGACAGAGGCAGAAGGAGTGACATCACCATATGCTTGTGCCAATTGTGGCCTAGGTGCTAAAATCACAAGTCCATTAAAAATAGCTATGAAAAAGTGATACCACATTACATTGATATGTTGGGGAAAAATAATGCAAAAAGGGGTTTTTATCCTATATCAAGACATCTGATGTTGTTACTGACAGTTAAACCATTTGCAATTCAGATTACAACACCACCTCAAGGCTCCATGCAAATAAAAAAAAAATTATCTATGAAAAAGAATTCACTAATTAGTGTGCTGATAAATAGGTTTTTAAAAAAGCATTTCTGATTTTTCCCCAGATTTTTCAATATGTATTCTGAAGCAAGATTGCATGTTTCAGATCAGTGACGCTATTTTCTGACCCCCTTTTTTTTTGTTTGTTTCAAAGATGCTGATTAATCTAAATTACTACATGTCAGACTTTTTAACTGTGAATGTTTTCAAGTCAGCGTCTGCCTTACATCTGCATTCCCATTTAACATATAAATATTACCACAGAAAATACTTTGTATATAAAGCACTGAAAAAAACCCCAAAACCATCACACAGAGAAGAATAGCCTGTGTTGTATATATACGGCAGACAAACAAAATTCCATGGAAAAACACACACTGTAAACATCAATGCCTTCCCATTGAGGACAGCTGCTGTAACACAATCCAGGGTGCCTGCTGCCAGGATTTTCCGCATGAGTGCATCTTCTTTTAACCGCTGCTCAAACACTGGCTGAAAGAGGAGCTGCTAGACTGAACATGTGTCTGCGCTCGGACAACAAACACACGGCACAGCAGTGGAATGCAGAGCAAACCTCGGGATTTGGGCGGGAAACGAGCTACCCGCTGTCTACCTTTGGGTCGAGTTCACAAACGTTTTCGCTCTGGTCTTCAGAAACGCATTTTATACTTCCTGAGGAGAACTAAGCGCGCGTGTTTGTGAGAATGAATGCAGTCGCAGAGATTCTAAGTAGAAACTACTGTCAATAAACGAATCACAATTTATGACAAGAGTATGAAATACACATCTTTCATTGCTTGCATTGGCAGCTGAATAGAAAGGAAGAATAACCCTATTGGACACATAGTCATTTTCTTAGATTAAAGAAAACAGATATTAGCAGAATTATGAACAGAGAATCTGCAAAACAAGTCACAGATTAGATAGCAAACGGAATCGGGCTGCCCTGCACAAAAGGCACCTCGGCTGCCAAAAGTACAAGAGCAATTAAGGAGCCCAAATCAGCTTAAAAGCAGAGTGGAATAAACGGTGTAGAAAAAGGGAAGTGCTCACTTGAATTAATGAGTTTGTAAATGAACATACACACGCACATTTATACATACACACCCCCACAGCCTTCCACACCATCAGGGTAAAGCGTCCTCGCTGGACACACGCCAGGCTGATGGGTCTGCTCCACACTGGGCTGGGATGCCCCATGCTCTCTAGTTTCCCCCAGCTCAAAGGGCTGAGGCCATGGATTTTTTCCTTGACTCCCGCTGCATGCTTCCTGCTACACCACTGCAAAAAATGGAAGCTGTTTACCCAGGTATCCTAGGCAATAAAAAACCGTTGTCCATTCTTGACATATTTCCCATAGGTCAAGCTCAAATACATTCTAGATTTAAAATTCTAGATATGCACCAGCCAAAGAGGACACAAAATCATAGTAAAAATTGTTTTAACTAGTGAAATAGTAAAGGTTTCCTTTTCCTCTGTGCCTCAGTTTCTTCACTATCCTTTAGTCTATTTTGTGCGTAGATGAGAATCCTCCAGGGAGCTGGAACCCTCCTCCCCCTCCAAAGCCATCGACTGATCTGCTTCTCTCTCTCTCTGAGTGATGAAAGGAAACGAAAACATAGGATGTAAGTGTGTGAGAAAGGTGATATACAGACCAAGAGAAAGAATACAAGAAAAAACCTGAAGGAATGAAACTTCAAGGATTTATGTGAACACCTTCCCTTTTTTAAGCGTATTTCTAGCTTTACAAAAGGGCTTGAAACTATGCGTAGACTAAGTGTTAAAGAAACAAAAGGTTAAAAAGAGATGCCAGTACTTCCTTAAGTGTTGTGATTCAGCAGGGCCAGCTCACAATTTATGACCTTTTGGAGGCTGGCAATGCTATGATTACTCAACCTGGCTCATAGTTGGCAGACACAGTCCAAACAAGAGAATCACAGAATCTCAATTCTAATCCCTGATCTTTTACAGGGATTCAGCTGGATCTCATTCAGCAATGCATGCAGGCACATGCTGTATGTTAAACAAAACGTTACCTCCACTGAAGCTCTTAAGACTCAGAAAGCACTCAAAGCACACGCTTAACCAATTACCTAAATCAGGGTCTACGTGTTCACAAGACAGCTACTCCCAAAAGTTGTGTATTCTTCCTTTGGCTTAACTACCAACTCAGCTGAGTGGGTTTGGCATTTTGTAGGAAGCGTGGGATGGTCAATACAAGAATTACTGTCCAACAAAGTGCATGGTACAATATTTAGTTGTAGCAACGAACAAAACTATCAGTGCAGCTACTAGGGCAGAAGAAGCAGAAAGCACAGACTGACAGCTTTCTGCAACCTTAGAACAGCCTTTTTAGTTCTACTATACCTTGTCTATAAAAGTGTTTCCCAAAACTTCCAGCTCTAGTATATCTTCTGGTCATTGACTAACCCTGCTAAGCCTGGTGGCTTCAGTCTTTGTATGATTTAGTCCTGCCACCTCTCAGCTTCAACAAGTGCAGAAAAAAAAACCCATGAAAACAAACTGTTCACAATCTAAACAGAAGCCAGAAGGAGTCCCACATTGATCTTAAGATTCTTTTGGCCATAAATGGCATCAACAAGTGGGTAGAGCTAAGAAATACATGAGCTGTGAGATTCATTTTAGAAATCTTGATGAAATTTCATTAAAGAAGAAACTGACATGGAACTATGACGTTGAAAAATAAAAATCTGAATACAGGAGATTGCCAAAGTGATATAACACAGAATAAGTATAGGATGTAAGGTCACAAATTCCAAATATACGAGCTGTTGAGCACCCCTTGAAATACTAAAAATCTATGCTTTCCTTTAATGCTAGAATTGTTCATGATTCCCTCAGTGACATGGTGGCGTGCGCAGTAGGCCAGTAAACACGGGTAAAACACTTTTTGGATCTCTTAGAAGATCACCTAAGAAAACAGAAGAGCCTCAAACAATTAAACAGAAAAGTCGTAAGAGGCAAGTATGTGTACGGGACCACATTCAATTCTTCTGTGAAGCCACACCATTTAGAGACCAAATTCCTTTCGCCTTTCACATAAAAAAGTGAACCCCTGCCTACAAAGTTGAAGGGATCATGGCATGCTTTACTGGGAGGAGGACCGCTGAAGTCTGCATCCCTGTAAATGAATATCCACAATATCAACCAGAGACGAGAAGGTGGCTGGCGGGGGGAAAGCTCAGCATGAGCACCAAGGGTCAGACGTGGCTATGCACAATCAGACATTTAATGAATTTCTGCAGACAGCTGCTTACATAACTGTCAAGCTGCCCTACCAGCCCTTTAAAAGCACTGAGGCATTTCCCCTTCTTTAAGGAGGGGGGAAAAAAAAAAACCCCAAACATCCCGTTCCGAAAGATAAGAAAAGCAAAATTCCTAAGCAGCAATAGTCGCAATTACTTATAATAGCTTATGACTACATGGATTAAGCTTTAATTATTACACTGTTGCTATTTGTCTACTATTGGATGTGCGGAGAAACCAGTTCTAACCTGTCAGATATGACGGACTCGTGTTTTCTAATGTTTAAAGGGTTATAGTATGCCCTTGCCTTTTGCCAGCAGTATATTTCCACAATTAAAGGAAGTTATTTTATACTATTTTAAACAAAGGTTGAAGAAATTTGCCGTAGGAACAAACTTCCTGAGTTTCATTATCCAAAGCTTTAAAATGACTGGCAAGCTTCACTTTTGAGTCATATAAGTTAATTGATGACACCATAATCATGAGGAGTAATGCTAGTCTAGTCAGGTATTCTTTCTTCCTGGTAAATACAATCCAGGATACCCCGAGGGATTCTGCTAAGCACAGACGTAGAGAAAAGCACACAGAAGAGGAGGACAGGAACACATTTTTCAACATGTCTTTTCCCCTTATTCAACTGTCGAAGAGAACAAACGCATTGTCCAACAGGGATTACAAATGAGCCTCTGCCCAAAGTTAAAACTGAACTTCCGAAAATATACATGCTGCCACTTTGAATTTCATCCTTCAGATATCGACAGCTTTTATCCTATGGCAATGATTTACAAGACAGAAAAGTATTTTTTTTAAATCATTTAAATCCACATGACAGATTATGAAATTATATACTTTGTCTTTCCAGTGAAAAGAAGGGACAAAAGGACAAAGGAATCTGGCCAACAATTTATCCACAGATTTGCGAACTCCCATGATAAGCTGATGAACAAACTTTTAACTTTATTTCCATTTGATAAAAAAACCTGTACTTTAACAATCTTATGGGAAGGCCCGTAAGAACATATTCACCTACTTCTAATTAACCAAGATTAATTAGCACACTCTGTAGCTTACTTCCCTGCAATGCAGCAGCATTTTCCCTCTCAGGGATGCATCAAAAATGGGGTTAAGATGCAACAGCTTAGAGGAAAAAGTATTAGAGAAGAGTCAATGATGGACTCCTACACAATCCTTATGAGACGTAATTTCACGAAAAAGGAAATTCTTCAAGCCCTATCAGAGAATATGGATAATTTTTGGCACATACACCTCATGTGCTTTGTCCTTTCATGGAGATAAGTAGAACATATTGCTGTCAGAAAAATGAATTACTTTGACTGATACTCTAAGCCTTACATTGTCAAAGCACTGCTGCAGCATGGTCTTTCTCCCCATCTGTCCCAAACAGAGCTGCTTTATCTACTTTTCCCTCTATAACCTGGAGCAGAATATAGACAATTTCACATTGGGAGCGGACAGATGCTGGAATTGAAAACACCTAGTTCAAGGTTAGTATAGTCTCACTAGTTAGGCTTTGAGTGAAATATTCATTCCCTGAATCGAAACATCCATTGAAGTGTTGTATGAAATCAGTCTGAGCCTACTTGTCAAGAAGAACAGAAGAATTATGGGGGGTACAGGGACTGTCCTCAGGTGTCAACCGTTTAACAGCTGTAAAGATACCGGCTTACTACAAGAAGTGTAAACATAGTTGAGAAAACAGCCTAATTGCAGCAATCTTCCCTAACGATTTCATTGCTCATGTGGCGTACGCATGTACACTTCCTGTAGGGCTTCACTTCATTGAATTATAGGCATTTCCCAGCTTTCAAGCTTAGATATTATCTCATCCTCTCACTAGTAGAAGAAATAGATGTATGCACAGGAGAATTTACAAAACACGGTTTCTTGTGGCTCTCTGTGTGGATTGTGCCTTGTCTAACAGTAAGATTGAATGCAGGCTAAAACCTTTCACTTGGGTGGAGGAACCTTCCCTCTTCCTCCTCCTCTCCTACACAACTGCTTATTTCATGAAATCAAGGATCATTTAGACTTAACTCCTATAAAATTAAGGTAAGACCGGACAACCTGTTCAAAACCTACCTGGGGATTGGTGACGTGCTGGCAACAGGATCACACTGGCCTTGTTTCCTTGCAAAAAAAGTAATGTTGAGTTATACATCAGTGCATGCATGTCTGTGTATTTTTTTTCTTGCTAATTTTACCTGGCTAAGGAGGTGAAAATAAGGGAACACATGAAGGAGAAGTAATCCGACTCTTTTTTTTTTTTTCCTTTCCTGGCAGCAAAGTATGCCGTACATAATGAAACTAATACTCAGTCCAAAAAAGTATATATAACAAAATGCCATGATAAAGAAACCATTTAAAAAACTGCAACTTCCCAAGTACTGTAGTTTTCCAAGTAAAAGCCCACATTCTACAATAACGACCTCAAGTGAGACACACTAGGAGATGGCAACATAAACTTTAGGATTATCACCCATCTGAGTCACTTACACCCTGTTTATGTCTAGTCAAAGGCTCAGCGGTTCCAGCACTATTTATAACATTTTGTCTCATCTTTCAAGGGTTTTTCCTCCTTCTATCAATAGTTTCCAGAAACCAGGGAGATTTCTGACATGCTAAAGTGACAGAATGCTACCGCTAGTCCTGTTCAGCAGAATACTACAGCAACTAATGATCAGGTCGATCAGCTTTTAAATATGTGATCTCTCTTAATAGGAAACAGGTTCCAAACTTAGAGTTAGATAACATGCTAAGCTGCTAACTATTTTTCTTCCCTCCATTCTCCTCTGAGACCTATTCTCACCATGGACCTATGCTTGAAACTTGTTTGCAAGGCTGTGTTTGAGACCTGTGCCGCAAGACTCATTCGTGATGCGTCATGAGAGATTAGGATTAAAGATTAAAATCACTTTACTTTATAGTTCTGGAACTCTGCACTCATGCAACCTCACCTATGAAGCAAATCAAGCAGATTCAGTTTCATGTTGAGAGTAGTTGGATCTTGCAATCAAAAAGCAGGAGAGGACCATGATCCAGGTAAAACACTATCACTGTCTGCCAAATTTAAATTTTAATGCCTCTCAACAAGCATGGAACACAGTAATTGTACTGAGTCTTCACTAATTGTACTGAACATCACTCAACTGGCCTTTCCAGGAAGGCAACGAGCAGGGATGCAAAGGAAGGAAATGAGGCTTCTCGAGTGCTATCCTATCTCCCATCCAAAACAAATTTGGAGAGATCTACTCAATCCCTCTCACAGAATCAACACTCTTTGAACCAAGTCCACTTTCCAACTAAAATCCTTCGTATCCAGAGTTTTTAAAAGATATATTATGTTTAGATTTCCTTTTAGTCCCCAGTCCCGAGGAGATACTAACACTTGAGTGAGATGCCTGTAGGTGACACATGTGGAAAGTACTGCAGTCATCTCATCTATGACCTACATTATCATATAAATATATATATATATAAAAATGTATGTAACCTTTAAGAACAAAGCACTCAGTTTATCATATACACACAGGCTTTTTTGTCTTCAAAAAAATATTACAAATAAATCTTTCCTAAAAATCTGGCAGCCATTCTACTTCTTGGCGCACCGGTGAATCTTGCTAAATGTAAGACTGCACTCATGCCACCCTACAACACTATTTTTGTCATCCAGTTGACTATTAACCCATGGTTGAATAACTTAAAAGTAGGCATAAGTTCATACATAACATGACTGCCCCCTTGTGTCAAACTAGATCCCCTTCCTTTACCAGGGGGGTTTCTCAGAACATCTCTCCTTACTTGTATTTTCTTAACATGGAAAAAAAATAAAAAATTAAGCTAGTTTCTTGAGTATGAAACTAGAGTTCTACAGCTCTTGAAACTATGACAAAACAAAATGTAGGGTATAGGTGATAGAAAGCAATTCAGAAAATAGCAACATGTATTTCCAGAGTGATACAATCCTAAATCACTGACAGGTTTATTAACAACAACAAAAAAGGAAAAAAGCTGTTTCCCTTTCAAAGCTATTTTCTTTACATAATCCCTTTTTTTCTTATAGGTCAGTTATAAAATTAATTATATGACATCACATAGCAAGATTATTAGCTAACTCCACCAAGTTAGACATACAGTGTAATTCACTAGTAGCTCTGAATACAGAAGACTACGTCACCATGAACAACATACTATATGTACTACAAGGGGAAAATTCACAAAGGACATCAGAGGTCCAAGTGGGCACATAGACGTATACAGGATATAAGCTTACGTTTAAAATTATTTGCTCAAACAAAGCAACACCTTTGCTGAACACACATTCGGTTTCCAAGTTTTAAGGGATTCATAAGGGCTGTAATAGTTTTCTAATGAGAATTTGGTTCCATGCATAATTTACATATATTAACATACCATGCATGTGTTTGGAAACTTGGAAATTATTTCAAATGTGTTACGAAACATTATAATCTGTCCTTTAGCACAAGGGGCCAAAGACAGGTAATGCAGGGTTTATGCAGGTATCAGTAACTCGTGTGGCACCTGCGAAGTGCTAAACAGTTAAGCCATTTTTTTCCTGTTAAGCCAAGAGGGTGAACGTAAGTGCAAGCCCGTCGATGACGCTGGCAGATGGCAGTCAGTCAGAGCTAGATCAGATGTTTGCCATCAAGAACCAAGGGAAGAACTGGGTGTCTTTCTTCATGACTAGGGTAAAGGAAATTTTTTAAAAATTAAATAAGAGAGGCCCTCTGGCCAAGGAAGACAATCATTCATAAAGACTGAACTAGAAGTCTTCTGCCTCAAAAAACACCGGCTACAATACAATACAGAAAATGCTTCATTTTTGCTCATTTCACGCAGTTTCGGCAAAGCTAAACCAAAAAGCACTGTTATATGAATTGTGATGAAAACTACCGGTCTGCTTGCCCTTTGGCCTGCAGCACTGACTTCAGCTCACAGGTCTCCCCTTCAGTTTTCCCTTGGTGCTCGCTCAAGTTTGTGGAGCCACCAGGGACTCCCCTCCTCTCTTCTAAGGAAGCAGCCGTCTCTCTGTCCTACCGGCACATGCCCTGTGGGAGCACACGCACTAGTTAGGAGTGACGGTAGGGAAGATGAACAGGGAATAAATAAATAATTTCCTAGCTGCAGAACTGCAATGTCTTCTCTACATAGAGGCCTGGAGGCAGGAGGAAGCACTGGTGTGGGGAGAAACCCTGGGCCAAGGTATTCCACTGAACCTTGGGAAAGGGGAACACTGAGGGGGGAAAAGTGGAGAACTGGAACTAAGCAGATATGAACTGAGTTGAACTGATGGAAACAAGCGGCAAATTCTAAAAGATCAGTATTGTTCACGGCAGATCTCACAGTTCTGTATCAGCAAACGGAAAGCTTTTGGATAGAAAGGTAGGAGGAAAAAATGACAAGGTTAATTTCCTGGAAGTTGTTTCTTCTGAACACACATCCACATCTGCATAGTTCCTAGAGGAGTACCAAGCACCAAGGTGTCTAGAATGCAGCATCACAGATTTAATATCTGAAAAATATGAAGCCATCAGAACAACTTTAATTATCTGGGTCTCTGAAATACACCAATGCCAACAGAATTAAAGGCATCACATTCCAAGCATAAATGTGTCCAACGGTATCACGAAGATCAGCCAAATTTTCTCCCATATCCTCAGCTCGTTTCCTCCCTCTGTCACTGCTGATTTGCCTGTCCTTCTGTTCACTGGAGCTTACATCCTTCAATTACTCTCTTTCCTCCTCTCTCCTTCCCCCAGAATCCATCTGCTTCATCACAGCATCTCCAACACTTCTCCCCTTCCTCTCCAACACTTCCCCCCAGAAAAATTCATTTAGGCATTTGTAATAAACTGACCAGAGGAAGTTCAGATGGGACAAGGGTAAGCCAGTAATTAAGGTACAGCTTTCCAACTCATTTTGCTTGCCTACTCTTTCTCTTTTTTCAGTCTCCGTGCTAGATCCGTCACTGCTGCCACATGCACTTTGAATGTTTTCTCCATCACATGTAACTCTGTATAGCTACCAATTTCATTTCTTTACTGCGTGTTTTATATGTTCTGCATTCTACACAAATACCCTGCTCAATCAGAGAACTCAAAAGCTTGCAATTCATATGTGAATATTCCCAGGCTTCAGACTCTTGGCTTGCTTTTACCCTTTCCTCCTTTTCTCTCTCCCCCCCCACCCCCTCCAGTTCTTTCTGACACAGGGACACCTTGCATAAATAAAAAAAAAAAATCATTAACAAATTACAGACTCCTGCCATCCAAATATTTCTAATAATTCATACTCAGGGAATCTGCAAACTATGACTACAGCTCCATTAATTATGATTTATATTGAACTGCTTTTTGTGAAGTTCATACCTTTAAACTGTACTTCCATCAGAAAATGAGGGTTCCTAGATGTACTGTGACTTCAATAGGCCATTTGTGGTAATGCTACAAGCCTACAATATACATTATTTGCAAGTTCATAATTTATAGTAAAATACCAAAAGCCTTCAGACAAAAAGACAGAAGCAATTAAAAGCTCTAATAATCTGATCCTGCTGTTTGCAGCGCACAATGATTTAAAATTATTAGTGTGTTCCAATGTGGAAGTGATTTAACATAATTTAGCAAACCTGAGACCTACATTAAGATGTAATAATGATGAATGGATGAGACAGAGCACACACACTTACAGAAATCCTCAGAGCCCTGCAGAATAAAGGAAGTATCCCTGAAGACCTGGCAGGTGCCCCCAGTGTGGGTGGCCAAAAGAAAAAAAAAAAAAAAAAAAAAAAAAAAAGGAAGACTGCAAATAGCCTTTTTTAAAAAAAAAAATAAATCAAGATTCTAGAGTGTAACAACGGGCGTGGATAAGAATGCATTCCAAATTAGTATCTGAAAATGTTACATAGACAGGACTGGATTAGGTTTCTAAAATAAAAAGCAGATGGACTGAGAACACTTACTAAAGTCACTAAAGAACAAATCCACTGTGGTTGCATCTCCCCATTATTTATTATCCCAGCAGCTATTTTAGGACTTAAAGACTGGTACCGTACTTCCCATGTCCGTGGTTCTCAGCACAGGCTCCATACACACCAGCAGCAAGCACGGTGCACATCCTCTACCGCAAAGCATGTATGCAAGTCTTTACCTTTTGTGCTAATATAGAGTAGTGCTTTCACACTGCGCTTTGTCCTAGTCTCTTTTCAGGAGAACAGGTACAGCATAACATCTCCAGACAGGACTTGTCTTTGTTGTTTGTATGCATACTGCCAACCACTGCAGGACTCTAAATCCAGAGCGGGGTTTCTGGAAAACAATGCAATGAAAGCACACACGTGCGGCAGCTCAGCATCCTAGAGACTTTAGGTAGGACAGGAGAAGAAAAGGATGCATTTCACCTCTGCAACCTCCCTGTGCTCCCAACACAAAAGTCCTGGACACTTCACATTCAACAATGGAGACAACTTGACGCCTGACTTGCAGACTTAGGTGAATAAACGAATGCTTCATACAGAGCTTGTGTCTTTGGTTTTCCAGCCCCAACTGTGGTCAGCTGAGCACTGCCACCAGCTCATGCCGCTAACAAAGGGAAACTGACATCCCGCACCGCTCTGGTGCTGTCCTGCATGTCCCACCGTCTGCGGGACAGCCCAAGACAAGCTTCCGGTTTGTGTTAAGAATCAACTTTAAAATAATGGATTGCGAGGAGTTTCAAACCATTCACCACTGCCTGACACCTGTGAAGTCCACCATACCAAACCTACAACTGGAGAAGAATTATGCTTGGTTCAAGCACTTCTTGATCCCACTCTTACTGCAGAATGCAGGGCGTTGTTTCTGCTGTGCTCTGCTCACATCGTCATCTCTCTGCAGGACATTGCATCACACTGAACATGCCTTTATTTTCAAGGCTGTACTACATACGGGCCCAAAATCCCCAAAAGATCAAGTCCCTGGGATCCCCACCACTCTCAATAACTCCCCTTTTCAGGAGCAGTGACGTTTCTGTACCAATGACGCTCGGCTGCACAGGAGATGAGACCCGGTTGTGGGGTAGGTCCCTGACCTAAGGGACATGAAGACAGACTGACAACAACAGTTACCACTTTCTGATCCATTTCCCTTTTGACATTATATTTATACATTTTCCATGGGGAGAAAAAGGGAAAAAACTGAACACAAACACATCAGTTTTCCTTGGGAAAGAAAGACATAGAGGAGCAACCGGACATAGCAATGACTAGCTTCTGTATTTACTTTTATCCCAAGAGGCACTCAGTAACCACAGAAAGGGGCGTGATACAGGAACCCGAGAAAAACACAGACCAAAACACAACTGTGAGCAACGTGTCAGGTGCCTGGCTTTAGTTTGCTGACAGGCTGACAACTACTGTAAGGTATTTAGGGTATTTTGTCTGCAACACAATGAAAATGCTTTAGCTCTTCCCAGCTTAACTTCCTGTGGTGAGTAAAGCCAAACATACAGTTCTAAACATGGGAATGACAAAGTCCCTGAGACGCTGAGTGAAATCACAACTATTTCCAGTCCTTGCAGTCAGATGAGGAAAGTAAATTTGAGTCAACAGCTCCATGACCTGCCATGGGCTCTCTGTCCAAGGCCCAAAGCCAGGCATGCCGCATTTCACGCACCCAGTATCCCAGATGATGCGCAGAGCTGCCCACCTTACAGATCTGCCTGGGATTTGGCAAATGTTTCAAAGAAAACCTTCCATCGCAGTAAGCAAGCATTTTCCAGCAAAGCTTTGCTTCATCAGCAGGGTGTTAAGCATATTTGACCACGTTTTTAACTTTGGGAAAAAAAAAAAATAAATCATCAATAGTGATCAGAAACAGCAGCTGCAGAAGGAACTCTTTAATGCGTCAGTGCTGTAAAAGGATTTCCAGAGAAGTACAGCAAGAGGAAAATACCACATTAATTCTGAACTGGGCCCGGGTCATACCGGCAGCAGCATTTACTTGTGAGAAAACCTGCAACCACAATACTTACCTTTGTAAAACACTCAAATTAAATTATTAGGAAAAATCAACTTGTACTGATAATACGTTGGAGTAATTTTCAGATCAGTTTTACCCACAGAATGCACAGCATACAATTTCCTGCACAATTACAGTATTACAGCAGGTAAACTATCTCATATACACATTTTGCAATTGTTTCCCTGCGCGTTAATACTGCTACAAAAAGGTATTTTCCTTCAGCACTGCTGTCCTGTTGTGCTGTTCAGCAATATTTAAACCAGCTGTTGATTTCCACTTTTCCAACGTGATGCACTTTACTACAAAAGATGCTCTCACAAGACCTTACTAGAAATTAAATGTTATCCAAGTATTACAATACAAAGGTCCCTAAGGTCACATGTGCTATTTGTTTTTAATACCATAATGTTCCACACCTGGATTTGATAGTTGCGCCTGGAATTAGATCATGGAATCATGGAATCTTCAGAGTTGGAAGGGACCTCTAGAGATCATCTAGTCCAACTCCCCTGCTAAAGCAGGATTGCCTAAAGCACATTACTCAGGGCTGCATCCAGGTGGGTCTTGAAAGTCTCCAGAGAAGGGGACTCCACAACCTCCCTGGGCAGCCTGTTCCAGGGCTCTGTCACCCTCGCTGTAAAGAAGTTTTTTCTCATATTTGATCGGAACTTCCTGTGTTCCAGCTTGTGCCCGTTAACCCTCGTCCTGTTACTGGGAACCACTGAAAGGAGTCTGGCTCCACCCTCCTTAAACCCACCCTTTAGATACTTGTAAACATTAATCAGGTCTCCCCTCAGCCCTCTCTTCTCCAGGCTAAAGAGTCCCAGCTCTCTCAGCCTTTCCTCATAAGGGAGATGCTCCAGTCCCTCAGTCATCTTTGTTGCCCTACGCTGGACTCTCTCCAGTAGTTCCCTGTTACTCTTGAACTCGGGAGCCCAGAACTGGACACAGTACTCCAGTTGTGGCCTCACCAGTGCAGAGCAGAGGGGGAGAATGATCTCCCTTGACCTGCTGGCCACACTCCTCCCTATGCAGCCCAGAATTCCATTGGCCTTCTTGGCAAGAAGGGCACGTTGCTTGCTCATGGATAGTTTACTGTCTACCAAGAACCCCAGATCCTTTTCTTCAGAGCTGCTTTCCAGCAGGTCCACCCCTAACCTATACTGGTGGCTGACATTCTTCAGGTCAAAAATACATTCGACAAACTATTTCCTTGTTATGCTGTGTTGGTTTCCAGCTCCGTCTGCCCCAGAGACACAGAGATCTGTCACTACACTCTCATCCACAGCCATCATTTCATTAATGAAAAGAAATATTTACAAACGCTAACATTTTGACCAATATTAGAATTATAATTTTGCTAAAAATGCTCATTTACTAGTTTGTGCCTGCACATGGAATAAGTCTCCATGGTCAACTATGTCTCTTGGTTGGCACATACGGATCTTGACGGGCATTCCAACAACATTTTACCGTTATCAAATTGATTCTTGCTGGAGAGCTGTGATGCCAAATCCAGGTATGTTTCCGACACCAGTTTAGCATAGTATATGCAGCATGTGTGGACATAATGCTGCCCACAGTTTTCAAAGTATGCTAATGTAACTGCTATTTAACAGTATTAAATTTTACTATTCAAGTTTTTAACTTCTTTTGGTGTATCCACCACATATAAACAAAAAGTAAAGCTATCTTCCATCTTGAAATAAAAGACAATGTTTATTTATGCTTTGCATTTTAATTCTGGAATTGACTTCAGATGACAATAAATATAACTTTTTAAAACGCCAGATAAAAGTGGGACATTTTTATTGTCTCCTCCCCTTCAAAAAAAAAAAAGCTTTTGTACTTACTATACTGCATGGTGCCCAAATTAAACAATGATAAAAGTTAGTAAGTGGGGAGTTGCTTCTTGTTTTTACAGCACAGGAGCCCTGTACTTCTGAATCACTAAGCAGCTGGAGTCTGGTTTAATTACTTAACATCAATCAAGATGTAAACCAGCACTTGGAGACCAAGGAATGCAACGTTCATCTGCAACACAAAAGAAATAGCTCAGCTATCTTAGCTTCTGCCTAGACGGTTTGTACACTAGGAAAAGTCAACACATTACTTTTATACTCTGTCAGTAACATAAAATAGCCAAATAGTAATTTTACCCTGTACTTGAATACATCAGTGACAATTTATAGTAAGGGAGAAAAGACCATGAGAATATTATTTCATAAAGGCTTGTAACCTCCAACACAGAACATATTTGTCCAGTACTACCTTCTGGCAAATAGCAGCACCAGTATATGATAGCACTTCCCTCTCCAATAAATAAATAGATAGAAAGTTAAAATAAAAGGAGAAATGAAATTGCAAACTCTAGGTTCCTACCTGAATTTTTCACCTGTTCACTCTCTAAGCTTGTGAAATACAATTCTTTTATTACGTTTTTGCTAATATTAAGAACACAGCACAGCAACGCTGCTTTCAACTCGATGAAGCACTACAGCCTGTCTTTTACAAGATCAAAGGAGATGATCTAATTATCCCTTCTGGTCTTTAGATCTATAGATGTAAACTACACACTCTATCTAATCTATGCAAAAAGCAGCCACCCACCACAGTACACAAGAACTTCTCCCGAGAGATAAAAGAAACGAGTAACCACATGGGACAGATGTTAGCCACATTACTTATTGCACTGTCGGAAGCAGCTGAGTTAGTACAGCGTTGAGGGTGAAACGAGACACCATGAAGATCTGCCCAAGTCTTCAGCACATCTCAGGTAATCCATGTATAAAAATTAAGTTTATAAATAACTGCCTGTGTCATGGAAGACACTCTATCAGTTAACTTTTGCCAACTCTGTAGCGGACATCGGATGCAGAACACAGAAACTGTTGATGTGCTGGGATCCCCACCTATCAGATGTTATACAAACACAGAACAAAACCAGTCTCCAACTCAGAGCTTCCAATCCAGGCACAGGATGACAGATTAAATATATACAGACAGATGCAATAGTACCTGGAAACAAGGTATTGCATTTGTGTCAGCACGGCAGTGGCCACAGTACTCTTCAGGTGCAGGGAGGATTTTACAGTGATTTTGAATCAAGGCAGCTGCAGAAGAAGATGCACAACACTGGTGCTATTAGCTCATTGCCACAGTGGGAACGCCATAGCTATTTTGGCAGCGCTTCTAGCTGGTATCAATACCCACAAGCCAGAAATAAAATTCTTATAAAGTATGACAAACATACTAAAATACCCATTCGCCTTTCTACATTTAAGAGACAAGTTTGTTTATGTCCTGCTCTCCTGCAACCACCTGGCTCTTGAGC
Organism: Chroicocephalus ridibundus; assembly: GCF_963924245.1. NCBI lineage: Eukaryota > Metazoa > Chordata > Aves > Charadriiformes > Laridae > Chroicocephalus > Chroicocephalus ridibundus. The sequence goes on from NC_086287.1 coordinate 17,915,685, forward strand.
TGCAACAAGCTCTGCAGCCCCCTAAAACTAGGACTCCCCAGCAAACTAATGCTTTCTTAACTTGAATCAGAGACACTTTCGAGTCTTTTTTGATGACCATACTGTGTTGATCATTGCTAATTTAAGGGATTAGCCATATTTAGGACTGGATTGCCACAGCTCTTTTCCCCTCCTATGCAACCGGCAACGACAAACCCGAATGGGATGACGACACCGAAGTCATTACAGTGTCTCATTTACCACCATTCTGGGGTTTCCGTCTGAAAAAGACACTTTCCTGATTGCTTGTTAAACCAGCTTTAGGGACAACTCATATTCTCAAGTGGCTCAAATCAGCTGAACAGATGAGAAAATCAGACTCTTGATATGCCCAGAGTTCTAGGGTCGATTTCTATGGCCAAGTTTATGTCCAATTTGTAACAAAAGGACAGGATATAAAATGATGCTTTTCCATACCAAAGGGAATAACTCAGGGAAACAGCCCTCCTCTTTTTTCGCAAACTATTAAATCAGCAGAGACAGTAAGCAGCATTTCTAAGGGAGCTTGAGTACATACTGAAACATGCCAAATGAAAAAGGGATGCTGCCCAGCGTACAGCAAGCACTGAAGACTTTCCTGTTGCAAGAGAAGTAAACGACCGGGATAACAGCACATAACAGTAACCAGAGATATGTGAACGTTAGGCTCTGGTCTCAACTCAAGCATGTTCTTATATACAGTTCCTATCACTGCTATTCTGCTGACATGCCCTGTCGTTACTGATAAAATGGACCCCATACAAATCACGGTTTAAATATTGTTAGCAGCGTTTCAGAGAGAAAACTTGTGACAGCAGAAGTCAGCCGTTACATCTGCCCACTCAAGAGTGAAAAAAAATATTTGCTCAGACTTCAGAGGGTCATTTTGGAATAGAAGAGGAAGATAAAAGCAGGAATCTTTTACAATATGAGCAAGCAAATCAAAGCAAATAGGGATTCCACTTGCTGGTAATCTGACAGAAAAGAGACAATTATAAAACACATTCAGCACTTTGTTCTAGGCAATGTGGTTATATCTCATGCCAACAGATTATATGCTGGCAATTAAAGCATAGGACACTTAATAAAAATCTTAAAAGAGAGAAAACATTATTTCCAAGAAAAGCCCGTGGTAACTGCAGCACCATGGACACTGCACTCAGCGTTTACCAGCACACTTCATTTCGATTATTTCCATTATATTCCAAAGTGTCCAAAATTCATTTTAATCACTGAGAAAGATCCATGCGTTATCATCTCCTCTTAATCTGGAAATTATTAAAAAGCATTAATTTTTTTTTGCTTTATCATTCTATCTATTGTGCTGCTTAACAAAGAAGGGTTTATTTTTAAAAACTCCTTCACCATTGGAGCCTGCCATTTACTCTTAATACAATGCCTGAAAGGCTCTCTACCACACCCGAGATGCTGATGGAGATAGTACAGAAGATAAAGCTGATGTCAGAATTTTTGTGGGATAGAAATACACTTAACAACAGAAAGTCCTTTTTTTTTTTTAATCTAATGCTTTATTTTAGTGTAAACCTACTATGTTAAATCTAAGATCACAACAGTATGCCATTGCAAGATAGCCTCCATCGAAAAATTATTTGTATACTGACAAAACTAATCCTTAACTAATGAAATGTATTTTCATCACCCCAATAAAGAGATATATGAATAACATGGGGAAGGGTCATTAAAACATCGAGAATTATTGTTACTTTGACCATATAGACAATAGCAGGATCTCAAATGTGCAATATTAGCAACCATTTTCACTGAGCAATACGTTTCCTGAAGTCAGCTGGATCCACTGTAATTCTTTCCAAAAAAAAAACTAACAAAAAAATCAAGAGAAAGATGTATATGAAGTGATACCATACTCACAATTCAAAGATCAAGAATTTTTCCAGCAATTTGCATAGTTAGAGTGTATATTGGTTTACGTAGTCTTACGACAGCAAGTATTCATTTGGTATGATACTTAAGGGGACAGAACTAGGTTTGGGTTGTTCAAGAGGTCTTACCTGTTTCTTTAAACTTTGTGAAAAATCAAGCTACTTTTTATATAAAAAGAGTTTAAATACAGTATTCAGAGATGACCTTTGATTTATGTTTCTGCAGTAAATTTACAATACATTCAGAGATAGTATTTCCTTAAAAGATTACTCATCAGAAGCAGAAAGAAATACCAAACATTTATACATCAGAACTGATTAAACAAACCACTGTCTAATGACCTGCTGAACACCGAGAACAGGAAAATATAGAAATAAGACATCAACTTATTTTTCATTCAGTAGTATTTCTGAAAGATTCATGCAGAATGTGGAGCTCTTTTTAAACTTCTTTAAAGAGGTGAGAAATATTCATATAAAGATATATTAGACTGATTGTTCTTCATTATTTTCTTCCCTTTTCAGCTCAATTCCAACCACTGCCCCCTCTCCCTCCCATTTGTATCCTTAAGGAGCTTGGTGCATTTCTTTTTGCTACTTCAACTACTGCCAAATGTAAAGTTAAAGAAGGTGCTGAAATTAAACAATTATACGAACCCATGGAAAGGACTCCTGGTAGCTGAGGCTCAGCTACAAGTAGCATCGATTTTCCACTGCTTTAAAATGCAAATAGAACAAAAGACCCAATGAGGTGAAACAGGGAACAGGAGACAATACGGGAACACACTGATTAGAGAAAACAGTGAGAAGTCCCAACGAGAGGCCTGGTATTGCTACAGTACAGTTTCCTATTTCACTTTTACAACAGAATGGATCACAAGCATTAAACAAACCACTGAAAAGCCAAGTCTTATCTCCAACAACCCACTGTGTACTGCATTCTTCTAACTGTTACAGTTCATTTTATAGGTGGGATCCATTATAGCTAATTACACAGATTGCTCTGCTTGAGTCTGCATCTTCTGCTTAGAAAACTTCTCACATAGAAGGAAAAGTGCAGTCACTCTTCCACGCACTCCTATCTTACTCAATATTTGCACCTTTTGCAAATCTGCGTTTTCTCTGACATTCTCTCCCTTTCCTGTTTGAACATCAGGTCCCAAAGTGCTTCTATTATTAATTTTGTTTCCTCAAAGTGGTAATGGCAAATGATTAACTGGTACAGTAATCCTTCCACATGAAACATTTCCCATTTCTAATTCCACAGAAATAGGGCTACACTTAGTACAATGTTTATTTCAAAACAGATTTAACATACAGCCAGGAGTATGTCCTGCAAAAACACCCCACACCTGTGTTTTTATTATTAGACACAAAACCAGTGCTATTAAATTCAGTGGGAATATGCACCTACATTTATAAAAAGAGAGAGATTTTCGCATAAACAAGTAGGGCACTGAAATTCAATTTAAAGGGGACTTTAGGCCTAGAAGCCTAAAGCCCTTTGTCATAAGAGCTGAAAGATGGCATTTTCTTTCCAAGACCTAATGCAAGTGAGGAAACAAACCTAGCCCCAATTTTTTTTTTAAGGCACAATGATGCCAAGTGTTTGCCTGTCAGTAACAGCAGGTCCCACACGCTTTTGCCAGATTTACATTACCTGTCAAAGGGAGTATTTTTCATACTGTCAACTAAAAGTCACTTTCCAGTTGCATGTCTCCAATTAGCAGTGTAATACTTACTCATGCATTTATAACTGTCAAAAATTAATGTTTGTTCTGGAGTCACTTGCTGTGGTTTATGGATAAGCTAATTCATACGTTCCAATAAATATATAATTGAGCAGGAAATAGTTCTATGAATCTCAAATCCAAGCATCCTTAGAACAAGAGTTTTATATTATGCTTCTGCTTCTGAAACTGTCTTCATGCTTCTGTTACTCTGACAAAGTATGAATTGCTTTTAAGGCCTGAAACTAGACACATCTGCACTTAATTTGACTTTTCCATACTAATTTGTTTTCATAGCTGGTGCTGTATTTTTGTTAAGCACTTGAGTTTAGATTTGCATATGGTTGCTTATTTCCTTATCACCAAATCTGGAGCAATTATTCTGTGTATATATGATGGCTTTAAGGAAACAAAATGCTTCACAACTGGGGACATCAAAACAAAATAATTCATCCTTCATTACTTCAGGCACAGCATAGCTTTCAAGCCTGAGTTAAAAACACACACCAACGCGGATCTGAAATGACTAACCACTTTTATTACCCAGAAAATTAGTATGTGGCTTTGCACACAGAGATCTACCTGTTACACAATTCTAAATTTGATCCTTAATTCTATGCCCACGTGTCTAATGCAGGTCCCACTAACTTGTGTAACCAGTTGATGAACTTTTGTTCCCTAGGACTTTGAAATGAAGAATTGAAAAGAAGCATTTGTCTAAATAATTCATGGACATTGATTGCTCTTCAGCACCCAGCAGCTTAGGTACCCAGTGAAACGCAGCACAGCAGTTTGCTTTTCAACCGCCTCAGATGCAAGCAGAACGCACAACCCCACAGTAAAACAAACAGTAGAATATTTTCCATTCCAAAATATTTGGGAATATCTGTTACCTGAATGCTAATACTCCACCTGACATTACAAAACCCAGGATTTTCACTAACTTTTCGCTGATCTAGCATTGTTTCAGGCCTTTTAATAAACTGCCTACAAAGTAAATGCACTTTTAGGTGAACAGTTCTCAGGCTCTACAACATTTGGGCACCCATTCTTCACAGAAACAAATTTCAATTAATATTTTATCCAGTTTTGCAATTTATCCAGTTTTGAATCTAAAACTAAAGTCTTAAAAGAAACAATGACTTCCATTTTCTTCAACCCTAGCAGAGACTCAGTTGAAGCCACATATCGGGACACATTTTGTAGCATCCCATCATTTACGACCTACAGCAATCTAGGGAGATTTCAACAAAAGTTACAACCAAAAACTAAGGAAGTAAAGGAGAAATAAATAGGTTACTAAAAGACTAGGGTGTTAATTTGGTAAGGTTCTTCAGCTGATAACGCATTACCTATATGCTAAGGTCTCCCACAAGTAGTTAATAGGAAAAAAACAAAATCTCAGATGTTACACAAGTTGGACTTAAAAGCGATGGAGCACCTTATTATTTGCAATTTATCAATTAAAGGTGACAATGAGAAATAACTAAATCATTTCCAAATGCAAAAAGGATAATGAAAACTCCTAGCACCAAAGCTTATTTCTCTTAAAGAAAGCCTGCAATGTTGTGGTAAATTAAAGTTTTAAAAAAGCTACACAAAGGAAACTTCTAGATCTGTTTTTTCTGCTCCGTTGGTTCTTGTCTAAGGCTTGAGGAAATTTATGACTTCCTCCTCCTGCTTGTACCACTAAGAAATCTTCCAGAATACAAGTCTCCTAAATCCTCTACCTACAAATACATGTACATACAGGTGATTCAGCTGAAAGTGCAAGTCCTTTTGTTTGGGGGCAGGGACAGGGAAGACTCTCCCCAAACCTACTTTTTTAAAAAATGCCTTTCTTAAGTGCCTATAAAAAAGTACATTCGTGCCTCTCTGGCATGTATAATGTATAGGAGGAAGGCCTGAAAACTGTCGGCAGGCATTTCTGCGTGTTTTGTACTTCAGAAATATAAGTATGCCAAGAATTTTGATCTGTGGTTTCACTGCAGAAATCCTCAGATTTCTAGGAATAGGAGGGGAAAAAATTGTCTCATTTCTCTGCTAGAGGACATACCGTCACACATCTACTATGGTAAATAATAAGCATTTGACAGAAGTTTGAATTAAACAATTACAGAAGATTATTTTTTTTTAAGCATTTGAATAAAAATCTTTTGCAATTCTAAATTTTTTAGAATAATCTGAGAACTGGAGATAAAATTTTAGCATAAGAGACGTGGAAAACCTTCTTTTAAAAAGACAAAAAAACCAACCAAAACCCAAAGTAAAAAACAGAGGCTTATTTAAAATCATTTTTATATACCACAAAGTAGTAATAAAGATCAAACCAGATCTTTTCTTCCAATGAAGATCATCGTTTGACTGTTAGAGAAGGTGCTGCTGAAATGGAAAGGCTGGTATTTCATAAGTAGTATTTCAAAATTTGCACTTTACAGCTATCCCACTGGAAAATGGTTGAGGGAGTCATATAATTCTCAGCAGGCAAGTACTCCCACACATTGTCTCCATGTGAAAATCTTGAGGCTATCGACCAGCAGCTGCCCAGAGACATTAGCTAAAACCTAAAGCCTTGTGTCACAGCCAAGTGAACTTTTCCTTAGGTCAAAACGAAGATTTACTGGCACTCAGAACAGCATACACCAACTTCAAGGTAAAAAGAGTTTGACGCAAATATCTGAGATAGCCCTATCAGCTCCATATTTCAGCTCCTCCCACATGAATTGGCTTCTCTCGTCTAAGTCAACTAATGCACAATTCAACAGCCTTGACTTACTGTGAGATGTGAGTTATTGGGGTCAACAGCGTCTCACCCTCCAGGTCAAGCTCATCGGCAAAGCTGTTGGTCCTGATGAAGGGTCCTGTGTTCACATCTAAAAACGTCGGGCTTTTTTTCACTGTGAGGAAACATGCGGGTAACAGTTAAAGCAATAACATTCAGCTTTTTCAAGAAAGGTCTACCACTCATTTGGACCTCTGAAATTTTAACAGAATACTGAAAACAGAAGTTACTGCAAAAAGTTGCATATACTGCAGAGTTCATGAAAAGTAAAACTCTAATTCTTCTACCCGAAAAATTTCAACTTCTGCTGGACTTAAAGCTAATATTTTTTTTCCTTTTTTTTGTGTGTTCATACTCCTCATACACTACAATGCAGACTATCTATATCACAGGCAGCTTCATGCATTATAAAACTTATTGTAGAATACTCAGCCATACCATGGACCACCGCTCTACACCAACAGTGCATTCAATGGCAAGACCAGATACTTTTCGTATCATCTCTACTTTGTGTTTTAGTTTATAATACCAGTTACTGGGGTGTAATTACTGCAGCTAAGATCAAGAAACCAGGCCTAGATCAACACAGGAGTCCAGGTATTCCCACGGTGAGCAATCAGCTCTTGGCAAGCACTGGCTGAGCCGGTCAACTGGTTCCCAATGCCCCTCATGCTTAGCCATAAGGATGCCTCATCTTTGAGCTCAGACACAAGGCAGGTGGCAAGATGTTCAGTTCATCCAAGATGGGAAGATCATTTGACAAAACTTCAGATATTGAAAGTTTTTAGTGGCAAAGTTACTTATTAACCAAAACTTTCATGCATCCAAGAAATTAGGTAGAGTAATATAGATTTCATTTTTAAACTAAGGCTCCTAAATTCTCCCAGACTCGAACATTAGGAACCTTAAGTGCTTTTCCCAGCATGGTCCTAACATTTGTTAGGGAAGCCACAAAATTTGCATATAAATAAAACCATAAATATTGTATTTATACATTGCTGTAAATTAATTTTATAGAGAATAAAAACAACAAGTGAAATTCTTTAGAAATCATTGGTAGACTGTGACACCTTCACAGAAATCTTTGTGCAACTGGCTGGATCATTCAATGAAATAATTATAATGTTGTTATTTATGAAGTCTCTACTGTATTAAAGACAATACTTGATAATACAACAGTAAATAATGTCATACCAAAATGCAACATGAAAGCTAAAGGGATACAGCAGAAATAGCTAACTTAAATATAGCTGAATTTAATGGAAAAAGAAGTGGGGATATCAGGAAACAATTTTTTTTAAAAAATGCAATCATTTTACTCAAGTAAGTAGATATCTTCGTACGGTAGGAATGGACTTGAACTTTTACAAATAATCAGAAGAAAAATGTTATTATATCATCAGGCACACAGCCATTCAAAATTTCAATGGGAAAGTCTGCTCTCCAGAAATTGTAACAGGAGAGGAAGACCTCTGAAATCACGGTTAAAAAACAGAAGAGACAACTGGTAACAGACAAAATTGTATTTTAAAGACAAATTAAAAGAATGAGACACTTGCACTTAAAAATGAAAATTCTATGGAAAGTTTTAACAAAAGTTAGCTTCCCATTTTTGCTTTTAGTATCGTTTTTTTAATCACTTTGCTGTAGCCATCATCCAAGATAGTGGCTGTGAGACAAGCAAAATAATTCAGATATGCAGCAAAAGGTCTTTAAAACAGTGTCCTTTTGGCTTTCACTAAATTAATTTTCACTGTTTTCATTTCTACAAGATACAAACGGAACTTTCCCAGTTTCTAGGAAAGGAGAACTCACAGCCTTTTTAGTTTTCCTGGTGACAAGTGATAAAACTGCTGAACCTAAAGCCATGTGAAGTGTTTGCTGAACACTCACTAAACTGTGCTTAGGAGATACAACACAACACAGTACACAAGTGGATTTGCAGAAACAGCCATTCTTGGATCATTCACACTGACTGCTTTTCAGTTTCATGGGAAGGGAGAGGAGTGGCACAATGAAAAAGGAACAAGAAATCAAGACTGTACCTCAGCCTATTCCAAAGTGCTGTTACCTGAGAATACAGGAGCGGAGGCAAACATGGTACCTCCCCTCCCTCTTTTTATTTTAAAATCATAGCCATTTGACTTTGGAGGAGTCTTTCTTAAAAATCAGCGTTAAAAAAAAAGTATGTTAAAAAGAGAGACTAAATAAAGAAAAAATAATGAAGCTTTAAAAACTCATTTTCAATGGATAATAATATGAGTGAAAAGAAACAGGGGACAGATGTAGCAAGGGATCTTTATGACAATTTAGGGGACTCCAAGCTCATTGCAGGGGGGCTGTACTAGATGATCTTTATAGGTCCCCTCTAACCCAAACCACTTTATGATTCTACGAACTTTCCACCAAGGATTATAATCACAATAAGAAGAAGTTACAGATGGGTTTTCTATATTACCAACACAACAATTTTATATAGAACATGACATGTATGCAGATACTTTCCTGGTAGTGAAGTATTTGGCTAGCAAGACAGAAAATATCTTACGCTTCCTCTTTTGCATGCACAGGCAAAAAAATGTAAAACTCTTTACAGCATTTTTCACAGAAAATCTGAGTTTTCATTAATGCATTTAGAAAATACCTCTGTTCTGCAGAGGATTTCCCTTTTTTTAAATTAAACATTTGCAATTTACAATCTGAAAACCTTTCCAAACTCAAAATTCTGCTGACATGCCTATGCTTTCTTTAAAAACCAGCACTATAATTTTCTGTGCCACAGCAGGCAACTCTAGACAGAGCACTGCAAAGCTTTAGTAATTAACAAAGGTGATGGAGCAATGAAATATTATGAGCATTACCTGGAGAGGAAGGAGCGCTGGAAGACTGCTGGTCTGTGGAAAAGGATGGCCAGGAGCGCTGACAATCTGAGTCAGAGTAAAGATGCACATAAAACAAAGAGAGATAGGAGAAGGGGGGGAAAAAAAAAAAAAGAAGAAAAAAAAAAAAAAGAAAATAGCTCCAGACACGCAGCTGAGGAGATGCAGACATACCTGAAATACAGTATGTTGTACCTAACAGCTTTAAAAACAAAATAAAAAATACTGTGGAAAAGAATTTGCATGAAACTCTTCTGGTGTGTATTATGTGTTAGCAGAATATTAAACCACCACTAGGGGAGGCATCCTGTCTCTTCAAACCCATTCTTCATGACAGTGTCACCTGCTGCAAGATATTCCTCCCTACATGCCAGTCCCATTTTCAGGAAAGTAATCTCTATCTTTGCCCTTTCCTTCCTGTCTTTAGGGTTTCCTCAAGTGTTTCCCTTTCTAAAGTGTACAATCTCATACGGGTCAGACCCCTCTTGCTCTGGTTCAGACCATTCACGGTGTAGGTAGCTCCTGGTCAGATGTCAGTGCTGCCAGGTGGACAGACCAGTACTGCCAACCCACGCTTGAAGCTGCCTGACACATCCTGTAAAAAGCATTCGAAGCTGCCCACTTCAACCATCTAAGCCAGGTGCCTGCCTCAAGCTGAATTTCTTGGGGAAAAATTTCAGGCAAGCAAGACGAGTCAATGATGAGAAAGAGACTCGGCAAGCGTTTCTGCTATGTTTAGTTCTTTTGAATAGCGTTATCCTTTTAATAATTATTTCATTAAGAAACGCCTGTGGACTCACACACTGGGACAGAAGGATATTTTTCAGAAGTGTTGCCTTACTTTTACACAAAGAGAATAACTCTCAAAATATAAATGCATTTGAGTTAAAAAAAAAAAATCTGAAAAAAACCTTATTTTGCAAGTGTTCCGCCAGTGCTAGGCATGCTCCAGCCACAGCTTTTGGGTCTTTGCTGAACTGAGGATGCCAGGAGAAAAGAGGAGGGCAGAAAAGTAGGTGGAAATCTCTGTCTGCACAAGGATACTGGCAGGGAAGCCAGATGGCGGATCCAGGAATGTGAAGACTTGAATGTAAGTGGGCAGCCCAAAGAGAGAACCAGAAGACTTTGAATACGAGAAAGCAGCATATGGATATGTGATCAGAGGCTTTCTGAGGACCAAACCAAAGCTGAATGAGCATCCTTTTTCCTTGTACTTCCTAATTTCTTGTATCTGAGCTTTTGAATTGGCAGCTTCAGTTTTCTGTGTAGGTAATCTTATTAACAGTAAGTACAAATACACTCTCCCCTCTCATTTCTTTGAGTCACTGTAAGAACAGTGTTCCATAACCTCTCAGGTTCACTGAGCTCACACTACCTGGCTAGGAAATAGAAACTGAACCTGTGGTAGCTGGAAAAGGTCCTCTGATATTTCCCCAAGATGGAAAAAAAATCTTGTTCATGTAAAACAGGTGATTTCACAGCTCTTGCTGCTCTCCTGCACTTGTTCCACCACGTTCACCCCCAACAGAGATGTACTGCTTGGCATACAGCAGAAAAGTGGAAACCAGAGAATGGGCAAATCAAGGATTGGTCAGGGGGAGTGTCAAGGAGAGGCAGGTTTTTTTCTACTTTTTACCACCTGAATTGCACCTGTGTTCCACAGGGGTTCAGAGGAGAAACTGAACCTTGTATTTACAGACAATTTAACCCAAGCCTGAGCATCCTTGCACTCAATTACTGAAAAGAAGCCTCTATTGTCTTTAGTGGATACAGAACAGACAACTTAGAGGTGGCTCACAGCCCTCTCACTAAATCACAGAGATTTTTTGCCCAGCCCTAGGCTTTAATCCTGGAGCCTTTGGGGAACACTCATTTGTTAAGAAAGTGCCTAAGCAAGCACATTAGAAACATCACAGGACTACATGGCTGCTTAAGTGATCACAGAATCCAGGCAAACAGTAAAATAAATTATTTAATTTATGGGTCCCTATCTGTTCACAAATATCTACAGAGCATTTTTACAGGAACAGATGCATGAACTTCAGAATGCACAATACTGGAGGTCAAATCTGGAAATTTTTCTTCCACCCCAATCTGTTTGTTTAGAAATTAATTCTCAGCTGTATGCTCAGATAACTTACACTTTATTTATACGTAGATTATCTTTTTCTATTGGTTATATATACATTAGCATTTTTTCTTAATTATACATTAAAAAAAGAGATCATCTTTTTATATAAATGAGTGCTTGCTTTTCTCTTTGTAATGAAACTGTGGGTGCAATTGTGATTACAAGTGTGAGAATGTACATTTTTGCCTGTCTAGATCTCCTTGGCTGCAAAAGATTTCTTAGAAACTGTATGGCACTAGACACACATGAAAAGCACTGCAAACATTACATTGTCATAAGCTGGCATGCCATAGATAGAATTATTTTCCTTAACTTACCAAGCAATTTTAACATTCCTGTTTGTCCTGTATACTTGTAACAGTTTAGAGAGCAGAACACAGATAAAAAAGAAAAAAGATAAGTGTCAGAAGAAATTAGAGAAAAATCTTTTATTGAAAGCTATAGAGCTGATTTTTGAAGTGGCAGTAGTAGGCTGCTTGCAAATCATATCGTCCTTTAACCAACTTAGAAACTTAGTGATAAAAGGTGGGACTTTGCAAATCAAATTTTTACAGTTCATTCATTGGATTGTTTTGAAGAAAGGTATCTATACTCAAAGCCCGAGACGCAGACTAAACTTAGTACTCATCCACCTTTTAACAGCTATGTCATTTCTACCACCAGATACAATTCGCAATCATTCCATAACAGAGGCCAAGCAAGAGTAGAAGAGCATGGATGTCACAGAACAAGGCAAGACAGAAGCGTACCAAAAACGTAAATGGAAGGTGAGACTTTCTGCTTAAATTGAAATATGCCTGGCACCAGCCCACATTGCTATCTTATTTTAAAGGGCATTAAATCTAATCAGGTCAGCCAAATTTTTGAGGAGTAAAAACATAAGTACTTAAGGTATCTACGATCAATAAAACACACTGTAAAAATGAAACCTCATTCTTGCTGCCAGAATTTGAGCAATACACATTAAAAACTTCTAATAAAAGTACATTTGTAAAAGAGCCACATTGTAAATTCAGAGTTATTTTGCAAGTTCATTAAAGCTAAAGGTACTATAACTAAGCTATTAATTATAAGGTGACTATCAAAGTTTTTCTTCTTTTTCCTCATACTGTACCATTTTGAAAAACGACAGTTAATATAGATGGATCCACATCTATCTTAAGTACTTCTGCTTTCAAAATTTGATTCACAGCCTACTCCACTGAGCAGATGGCAGGAGAACATGACGGTTTCATGTAACAGTCTATGTTCAGTGCAGCCAAGATTTTTGTCAATTTGTCAATCCTTTTTGGTTGAGGTACAAGCACAATAGTAACACATCTTGGGTAAATTTCAGGTGGAAAAGCTGACAGCTAATCCCTGTAGTTTCAATCAATTGCAGAATTGGGGAATGTATGCACCAGCCTCAGAAACAGTAGCTCTTCTGGCAAGTACAAATGACAAATAATCTTAGTTTGTCTGCAGTGGAGCATGCTCATTAAAGGAACAGTTGAATTTCATCCAGAAAAACCAGCAACCCAAGTCAAAAAGCAAAGTATTCATGCTTTAGAATACCAAGAGCTTCTTCTGTCCTTGTCCTCTCTCCTACAGAAATTACAGAGGACCAGTGTGTAAATCACCAATAGAAGCCATTACAGTTACTGGCATTTTGTAATGGAATTTCTTACCAGAATTTTCATACGGTTCAAAACTGAAATCAGGTTTCCTGTCCTCCGTCACGTGGTCGTAAGTGATGTGTGGAACAGTTAACATCCTATCTGGAGAAGAAGGCCCATTGTCCTTGTCTAGCTTAAATTTCTTCCTTTTAACCTAAAAATACACACAAATTACTCAAACCAGGCAACATTTAGTTGTCTCTTCAGTAATAACGCAGTCCCCAATGAGCTATAACCAGTCACAAGGTGCCTGACCAATTAAATTTTCATGATGCTACACTCTGCGTTTCTCAGTAAGATTGTCCCCCATACCACCAAAACCAGCTAATCGCTACAATTCTGCATGTTGTCATTAGCACATCCCTTGCCTGCGGTAAAAAAATTTGCTAGATCTGAAACAGTTTATATAAATCAAACTATTCTTGAAGATCTTTACCATTTTACACATGCAATAAATCATACCTTCAGCAAAAAGGAAACTGATACATTGGTACTGAACTCAGACAAACCTGGGATACTAGGTAAGATTTTTGCACAACGTCCTCGCCTTCCAACTTGAGACTACTGTGCAATACTCTTACAATAGAGAGGATGAAGTATTACTTATTCTACAGATTCTGACACAGGGGGTTTGTTGCTGTTTTTTTAAACAAAAAAATTCTTAACTTACGGAATCAGCTGATATGAAAATACTGCTGAATGTAGGCACAAGATGCCTTCACCACAGAAATTTAGAAAGCCACAAAATCAATAGCTGAGAGAAGCAGCAGTGGTGTTGTTATTTTTAGAAACCCATCAAAAGTTACTGTTTTGGAAATAGTAATTTTATTTTTTTCCTTTGCTTATAGTTTTCCAAAAAACAACAGTAAGTTACTGATTGATGTGCCTGAGTTAAGTTATTATTGCTCTTTTCCAAACCCATAGATCCATTTAAAAAGTCAAGCTTGGGAAATGAAGCAAATTAAGTTACTGTTTAAAATGTTTGCTTGCTGAATTTAAAATGAAACTCTGAAACCAAGTAACAATCTATAGAACACACACAAGACATAGCCTCTAGAGAGTAATAAAATTAGGAAATGTTAGTTACTGGTACCATTACTGATTTCTTCGGTTTTGGACTCGGTGACAGCAAATGATAATTTCTGGCAGGTTTTCGAATGTATATTTTCCACGTAGAAGAGTCTGGGTTTTCTGCTGCATAGCACCTCCATGCAGTCTAGAACAAATGTTTTAAGCAATAAAACAATTAATGCAATCAGATCTGTAGCTATCTGTACTACAAAGTAATTTCCAAGTAGCATGTCAGTCATTCTTTATTTAATAGTATTAATAGTATTCTTGAACTTCCCCCCTGGAAACATGAACTCAGCATGGTTTAGAATCCTTATTTAGTAAACAGAGACAACCCAGTTTGAGCTGGGCAACCCAGAAAGGAAGATCAATCTTTTCAAGTGCAACTTTTGCTCGCACAGCAACAAACAAATAATCAGAGACAATTCTAGACTGGACTCAGAAAATTGGGGCTGAGTTTTTTGCTCTGCCCCAGTTTCCCTCCCTGACTTTGCTGCCTATTGCATGCTGTTTCAGGATCCTACTCAGAAAACAAAAATTGTTCTTCCCTACCTCACGAGAGTACTACCAGGAAAAAAGCCATTGTGATGTGGTCAGTAGGGCTATATTCAGACAAAGAAATAAGACCAAGAGCATGAGGGAACAGCACCAATGGTTAACCAGGAGTGAAAACCCAAAACCAATCCTCCCTGCTGCCAGCCACCAATGATTAAAGTACCACATTCTCAGACAAAAAGGAAGAAAAGTAGGGCTGGGAAACAAGACCAACCACAGACAAAACACTACTGCATTCTCTCTCAATTGCGTAAATATATCATCAGAGTTGATTAATAATTTACTCAGGGAGCTGGCAGGAGAGCTCACCAAGCCTCTCTCC
Organism: Chroicocephalus ridibundus; assembly: GCF_963924245.1. Classification (NCBI taxonomy): domain Eukaryota; kingdom Metazoa; phylum Chordata; class Aves; order Charadriiformes; family Laridae; genus Chroicocephalus; species Chroicocephalus ridibundus. Next base: position 17,930,729 of record NC_086287.1, read on the forward strand.
ATCATTTATCAACAGTCTTGGTCAACAGGGCAGGTACCAGATGACTGGAGGGTGGCTAATGTGATGCCCATCTACAAGAAGGGTGGGAAGGAGGATCCGGGAAACTACAGGCCTGTCAGCCTGATGTCGGTACCAGGAAAGATCATGGAGAGGATCATCTTGAGTGAGCTCTCACGGCAAGTGCAGGGCGGCCAGGGGATCAAGGCCAGCCAGCATGGGTTTAGGAAAGGGAGGTCCTGCTTAACCAACCTGATCTCTTTCTATGACCATGTGACCTGCCTTCTGGATGTGGGGAAGGCTGTGGACATTGTCTATCTGGTCTTTGGTAAGGCCTTTGACACCGTCCCCCACCACATTCTCCTGGAGAAGCTGGCGAATCATGGCATAAACAAGTGTACTCTTTGCTGGGTTAAAAACTGGCTGGATGGCTGTGCCCAGAGAGTTGTGATTAATGGGGTGACATCCTCTTGGCAGCCAGTCACCAGTAGTGTCCCTCAGGGCTCAGTTTTGGGGCTGGTTTTGTTTAATATCTTTATCAATGATCTGGATGAGGAGATTGAGTGCACCTCAGTAAGTCTGCAGACAACGCCAAACTAGGTGGGAGTGTTGATCTGCTTGAGGGTAGGAAGGCTCTACAGAGGGACCTGGACAGGCTGGATCGATGGGCCAAGGCCAACTGTATGAGGTTTAATAAGGCCAAGTGCCAGGTCCTGCATTTCGGTCACAACAACCCCAAGCAACGCTACAGGCTTGGGGAAGAGTGGCTGGAAAGCTGCCCAGCAGAAAAGGACCTGGGGGTGCTGGTGGACGGCCAGCTTAACATGAGCCAGCAGTGTGCCCAGGTGGCCAAGAAGGCCACAGCATTCTGGCTTGTATCGGGAATAGCGTGGCCAGCAGGAGCAGGGAAGTGCCTGCTGTACTTGGCGCTGGTGAGGCCTCACCTCCAGTACTGTGTTCAGTTCTGGACCCCTCTGTACAAGAGGGACAATGAAGTGCTGGAGTGTGTCCAGAGGAGAGCTACCAGGCTGGTGAGGGGTCTGGAGACCAGGTCATATGAGGAGAGGCTGAGGGAGCTGGGCATGTTTAGCTCGGAGAAGAGGAGGCTGAGGGGAGACCTCATTGCCCTCTACAACTACCTGAAAGGAGGCTGGAGAGAGGTGGGTGTTGGCCTCTTCTCCCAGGTGAATAATGGCAGGACCAGAGGAAATGGTCTGAAGTTGTGGCAGGGTAGGTTTAGATTAGATATTAGGAAGAATTACTTTACTGAAAGAGTGGTCAGGCACTGGAACAGCCTGCCCAGGGAGGTGGTTGAGTCACCAGCCCTAGAGGTGTTTAAGAAAAGTCTAGATGTGGCACTTCAGGGCATGCTCTAGTGGCAGAGATTGTAGGTTGTTTGTTTGTGGTGGTTTGTGTTGTTGTTTTGTTTTGTTGGGGTTTTTTGGGGTTTGTTTGTTTGTTTTTTTGTGTGCACGTGTATGGTTGGACTCGATGACCTCAAAGGTTCTTTCCAACCATGAAGATTCTATGATTCTAATTAGTCTCCAAATTACAATGGCAAAGCCTCACATATGCACTACATGAAAAAAAGGACAGACACATATACATATACACAAAATCTAAAGTGGAAAAGGTGAGAAAACACTAGATGAAAGAAACAAAACAAGGCACAACGACAGAGGAAAACAGGCAGCAGTTGGAAAGTAAAGGATCAGATAATTGCCGTATAATTCTCATCATGGTTAACAGGATACTGGAAGAAACAACTGGACTCTAGAAGAAAACAAGAGGGAATATAGCAAAAAAGTATCACTCATTTCAGCTGTTGTCTTGTACTTACAAAAATAAGCTTCTTGGTTTAAGAATTATCTTCTGCAAGTTATTTGTAGAGCACTTATGAAATCAGGCCTTTAGAAGTCCGAGACTACTAGTAAATCATAATTATCACTATTAATAACGGATAGTCAGCAACTCATTGTCTATCCTCCCACTCCCCCTTAACATTTCAGACGGAGCCAAATACAACATTCTGGACTTGCAATCACAGACTTCCCAATAATTTGGGGTTGATTTCCCAAAAGAACCAGTGGGAACGCTAAAAATCCATTCTTTGTAAAACCATACCTTTTTCTGACCATGCAATCCAAATGAAACACACCGAGTCTCAAGATTTTTGGCTAATCCCTGGCTAGGACCAGAGCCCTAAATTTAAAGCTTTTTCACATTAACTCTGGGACTGTTTAGTTTCAAGCATAAACTTTACAGTTAGCTACTGTTTCCATAAAGAGCCTGACCTGGAAACCCACATTCACTGATGAAGCTGGAGAAATAAGTCATGTGAGAATGCAAAAATGATACAGCTTAGGTGTACATCTAGATTTCTTTTAAATTCCATCCCTGTGCTTCTAAAGCTACATGCAGATACTGAGTGAGGGAAGAAAAGCTGGGAAAACCTAGAATGAAACAATATTAATACTTCTCCAGAGTGAAATGCTGGCTCCACTGAAGTAAAGGATAAAATCTCATTGACATTATTGACACTGAACTGCAACTATATTTTTAACAGAAGTGATCACAAATTTTCTCTCTGTATGTTATTCTACACAAAAAGACTGATTTTGCAGAATCCCAGTGGTTCCCAGCCACCTATCCTGAAGGTGAAAAGTTCAGGCAAGATTTTCCTATTTAACATTCTGACTTAATTCTCCTAAGTCTGAGATTTTCAACATTTATTTCTCCCAAGGAAAATTAAGCATATCTGACATTTGTCTTTACAAGCAACAGTGTATTTTTCAAAAGCACAATTTTACATGAAGCCTCCTGTTTTTCACAACTGCCAACATAGTATTTAATAAGATTTTCCCCAGGTAAACTGTCCAATAGCTATGGGATAGCCTTCAGTTTTTATTTTAACCAGCTGAATTAAACAGTTTGCACTGATTTGGGAGTGAACTTTTCCACTCATTAGTTTACATTAAAGGTGGGATTTCCAAAACCATTCAAAAGACTTGCATCTGTAACTCCTATACAATTTTTAATGGGAATCGGCACGGAAATACTGCTAACAGTTTTGCAAAAAAACTATAAATGGAAAGAAATGATAGTATGCAAAATGCAGGAACTCAATACCTGTATGAGAGAGGCAGCAGCTGGAATTTGACGGTTGAAATGCTTCTGTCTTTGTTTCTGTTGTACCTTTAGGGCAAAGCCTGAACCAAGAATTCCCTGTAGGAAGAAAGAAAACACAGATCTAATTTTTTTTAGGGGGAAAAAACACACATAAGCTTGCCAAATTATGCTGTATTAATAAACTTATATTCAGCATCATAAAACTCAACTAATTATTTAGAGGAAATGACTTAATACTGTTAAGTTTTAGACTCAGTTAGTATTACTTGTTGAAACAAACTATGAATGCTATCATGCCCTGATCCAAAGCCCATTTAAGTCAGCTGGACTCAAATGCTAAAGAGAGAGCAGAAATGGTATTTCATACCCTCTAAAAGCCTCATAAATGCTCGAGCAGGGGAATGAGAGAATAGGGAGAAATATTAACCTGATGTGCTTAACTTCATTTTTATGAGAAATAAAGCTTTGGCATGGCAGGATTGAAGTCACAAGAAAGCCCTTTCAGCTGTAGTATTGTAATTTCTATTTCCATATGTTAACCCATGCTGGGAGGGGAGGACAAAGAAGAGGAAAAGGAATATTACAAAATAGTCAGGACTTCAGTGAGTTCAACACAAGCCCACTGTCAGGAAAAGGGACATGGACTAATGGTAGTGGATGGTGTACAAGCCAAAATAGGCTCCAGACATAGTACAATTAAGTTCAAAATTAAGTATAGAGCAAGTAATTTACATAGTCATTTACATAGCTATAACAGAGGTTTTAGTAGCACAGATAAAAATGAGATCTTCTATAAATTAGCTTACATGACTACACCTACTCAACAAAAGCATAATTCATTTTCTACGTAAGGTGTCAGAGCAGTCAGTGACCTTAGCTCAACCTCTAAGAACTGTATTAATCATCAAGTGTTTTGAAAGGAACAGGAAAGGCCCTTTCTATTACGTTCATTTAGCAAAGATCAAAGAGTTAGTGATGCTCAAACATCACTTATTTGGGAAATGAAGGATCGTCGCTAGATCCAGAACCCATAGCAGTTACGTTTAGACACAACCATTACTTCTGACTGCGATTCTCAGCCAGCTCCCCTTTTTTAAAACAGCAACAAGGCAGCGTGCAATAGTTACTGCTAGAGCTTCAAATCCTAAATTTCTCCCTGAGGCCAACTCACAAGAACAACTTAATTCAATAATAAAAACATACTGATAAAGGGACATTTGTTATTGTTTCACTTCTACAAAGGACTAGGGAAATCTGACCGGTAAACATGAAAGCATTGCTGTGAAGGTGGGGTTGCTACACAATGATTTATAAAACATCTTTGCTAGCATTCAAGTCTCAGGGAAAAAACCCAACTCTCCAGCCAAAATAGTAGCTACTGGCATTTTTCTTACAGATCATTTCATTTACCAGATCCCTCTTCTGAACAAGGAACAAATGTGAAAGAGATTACAATGGGGGGGGTTGGGGGGAAGATGCTTTAAAGGCAAACTGATGCTGGCGAGTCTACAAATCTACGTTTAATTACCCTCCTCTGCAAAAGGTTGCATAACTTTAAAGTAAGCGACTAATTTTAAAAAGCTAGTGGAGTTTTAATAGTTAGTACGTTGTGAAGGATTTTTGTGACGGTACTGGCATAAAACTATTCTTATCTATTCTGTACTTACCCCTATTACACTAACTACACTACGACACTAACATCTGCTAACACAACTACTCGTATCACTGAACTGAAAAACTTGCAGGAAAATAAACATTTTATCAGCACAATTCAAGTTACACAAACATTTTAACAACGCAATTCAGGAGTATTGCTACATTTGTGAAAAAAATGCCCTTAACTACCCTTGGCACTGAACATTTTGGGTTTTCAAATCAGAGCCCAGGTTTCACTGACCTTGAATTTACCTTTGGCAATCAAGTACCTTGTTTCTTGTTAGAAAGTACTTGGGAACCTGTTTTCAGTGCAAACAAAGTGCCATAACGCCTTTAAAAGCTCAGCCCTAGGTCACTTTTGAAAATGGTACTTTGGTAATGGACAGGTGCTAATTTGGCCAAGAGCTGCATCAGCGTCCCTGGCTGCTTAACGTTGTCTCTCTGACAGCGACACCTTTTCTGCAGCTTTACTAGAAGAAGGATGTGCATGAGAACTCTACAGTTCAGTCTGGACCTAATCAGTTGAGTAAACTATGAGTAAATGCCTTAAAAGACCAAAGCATCACTAAGTCCCTGAATCCAGAAATAATAAGCATGAGAAATAATTTTCTTTACATTTCTGAGATGGGCAGAAAAAGTATTTTGAATTAAACATCTCTTTCTCAAATACATACCAATTCTAGGGTTGCATACAATAAACACTGCGTATTTACCTTTTTTAGCTACTTATAGAAGTTCTTTTCCTTCTACAAGCTACATATGTCTTAATACAATATAAAAGTTGAATACAAAGCTTTTGTAATATCATGTTAAATGAAAGGTTAAAGAATCAACAACAAAAGTTTTCTCTGACAACTAATGAATCAATGCCAAATTGCCAGCCAAAGCACAAGATAACTTACCGCAGGTAGTGCAAAAAATGAAATTGCGAATACTGAAAAACAAGATGCAATGGTCTTTCCTATCCAGGTCTGAGGCACTTTATCCCCATAGCCAATAGTTGTAACGGTCACCTGTAAAGAGAAAAACATAAAGCATTACAGCTAGTATTGATGTGGCAGTGTTGGGCTGTTCTTTCTTCCTTTTTTAGTTATTTCACGGAAACATCAGTTGCATTCCTGACTCTCCCAGTGACAGTCTGTCTGACATTAATGAAGGTAACTCTCCTCTCCAGGTTTGCTTCCCCATCTTTCATAGATGGGAAAAGGTACAGGAAATTGACTCACAATAAAATACATGTTTAAAATCTTGTAAAGTAAAACCATTAATTTAAGTCTTCATGGCTGAGGCAACTTTACAGCGTATGAAGTTACTGGGATATGGGCTGCCTGCCCACGTCATACACTTTCCTTAGGGGGAGGCTGCCAACAGTTCCGAACTGCTGCTTTTCTTTATGGGCAGGAGATGTTTGCTGAGAGCACTACAGGGCTGTTGCATAGAAAGAGTATATACAAACTGTAACCATGGACTATGACTGGGGTCAAACATGAAGTATTCTAGAGAATAATATTGGTACAAATAGCAAGAGAAGCTGAAAAGTTTCCATGCAGTAAAGATCCTGAAAACATAGTCTAATGAATCACTAATTCATAGAATACATCAAGAGCAAGAACAGATAATTTAATGCACACACACAGGAAACATCTGTTGAGTTTGGCTTTCAAAACACTGAAGTAAAGATTACCACCAAGGTAATGTAGCATAACAAGGCTTAATAAGTCATTATTTGCATGAGCTCAAGGAAAGAATGGATTTGTTTGAAGCAGAAGGATACATCTGGCATCTGAGAACAATTTAAATTCACCTATGTCACAAGCTCTTTCTGAATTTGGAAATTTGAGAGATTTTTATCTGTGGCTTTGAAGAAGGCTAACCAAATGAGCCTGTGAAATCACATGAAGCTCTCAAGCAGCTGAAGCACACATTCAATGGCTGGCTGTCCAGATTTTCTTCTGACAGGGTGGGCTTCAGCTGCCCAGGACACAGAGGATGCTAGTCCCAGACAATACTATACACAGGCCATCCCCACCTTGTCCTGCAGCTGCTCCTAGTTCACCTGTGTGCTGTAATGCAGGATACCCAGCGACTGCAGAAACGCAGGCAATGCCCAGGGCAGCATCTCTAAGGGAGGAGGGAAGGGAAGGGCAGATTTATAGAGGCAAGATGTTTGGTAAGAGGGTGAAGGGATGGAGAACCTGGATTTGGGGAAATAAAAGGTTGCCACAAGCGCTTCAGGAAAAGTGTGGTTGTCTGCCGCTTTAATAATTTTCCACTCCTACTAAAAGGTGAGGGAGATCCTGTGGATGTAAGTTCCAACCTTAGTTGTACTTCAGAAACAGACTAAGCAAGCCACCCATACTCAAACTGTCCACCTTCTAAGCAACATCATTACACATCTGTCAAACACGTGACAAAGAGTCAGCTCCAGCTGCTTGAGGTGCTGATGTTACAAGCTTTTTTGCAAGTTATTGATATTCAAAACACTGAAGTATTAGCATTTAATTTTTAATACAAATTTTTAAAGTGTGGCTTATTTCCAAAACTGTTTCCTATCCTACAAAAGTATTTTAAGAATGAATAAGTTGAATTAAGAAGCTTTGCCTGTGTTCCTGAAATTGTTAGTGAAATACTACCTTAAATTCAGGACCTGATGAGGAACTGAAGGGATGACTATCTCCTTACCTACATAAGAGGGTAGTTTAAAAAATAAATAAATAAAATATATATACACTAAATTCTAATTGCAAGTTCCTATTAAAAGAAATGCTATAGAAAAAGGAAATATAATTATGGGAAAGTCATGGCCTCTAATACCTTCTTACGTAGAAGATTATGAGTGAAGATAGTGGTTTATGCCTCAGGTTTTTTAAGATTTACAAGTCCTTGTCATTGAAAAGTTTTATCGACTACTCCATGTTACAATCTTAACGTCATGTTTAAATATATACAATAACTAGAAATGTGAAAAGAAAATAGGTGCTTCTAAGCTGAGTGAAGTATAACTGAAGAAAAGTTCATACACAACTAAGAAGTATTTGTCTTCCCTTTCCCACCACCATCCCACCCATCTCTTCTGAATTGGTCTATATGAAGCATCAGTGACATAAGAAAAGCATTTTCTGTGCTGTTTGGGAGGTGGACGGGGTTTTTTTAGGGGGGAAAAAAAAAAATATCCACCAAAAAAAAAATTTTAGGAATTGGGTTGCAAATCAAAGTGTGTGTTTACGTTAACATTTTTCTCTGCCCTCATAACTCTAATCCATCTACAAAGGCATTGTATTCCAAAATTACATTTTCTTTTTTCCCCAAGATATATGCTGTTGAAACCTTACATGCCAAGTTTCCGCCCTAAATGAATTTTTATAGCCAGATTATAACCCCCTAAAGAGTACAATACTAATTTTACAGTTGTAAAATAGGATCTTATAATGGAAATACTGACTCAACTTCTACTCTAGCATAGTAAATATGTTGGAATAATGAAATTAAATTGATCCAAGAGCTCACACATTAAATCTTCATTGCAAAGCAGCACGGAAAACTAATTGTTTTAATTAGGAAAAAAAATCATATTCATCCATTGACTATTTCAGAACTTTGATCTGATGTACATCACCACAGGCTTTGCTATTAAGACTAATCTTGTTCCTATTAAATATGCATGAATAGTCTAAAAGAGGAAATATAAAGCAAAAATCCCCACCGCAAGAAGAAATAGTAATGTTCATCAGCACCGACTAGGCAAGGGATTTTTTTCAAGACTATCATGCTAACGTGAGCACAGCAAACCGATCAGGTGAGTAACAATGCTCTGTTGATTAAATCCTTGCTGTGTGCCTTGCAAAAATTTGGATAAACAGCTACAAAATAAAAGAACGCATGATTCAGGGGCATTAAAAAGGCAGACATCACAAGACTGAGGGAGCAAACATAAGCTGAAAAATTAGAAAGTCAAGCATTAAAGCAAATAATGTGAAGGCACCTCCTAGAAAATACCTTAACTCCTTTTTTTTTTTTTTTCTATATTTGCAGCACTGTGACTTCAAAACCAATTGCACTAGGTACTGTTTTGCATACCAAATACTGCTCAAAATTTTCTGCCCCACTTGCAATACCCATCTTGATTAAATCAAGTAATATAAGAACAACATCCTGTGATACAGCAGAAACATCAACCAGCTCCAATAGTAATTGCAAAATGGTTTGAATGCTCTCCTGTACGCCTAAGCGTAAGGAACACATTAGAAGCCTTTCTACTGCTTGACAGCTTGCTCAGTCAACTGCTTTCATACAAGTTGAATATAAAGTAGAATCTTTCCAAGTTGCTGAAATCCACGCAGCACAAGCGCAAACTCATGCTTTTAATTCACTGCGAAGCATGCAATCTGTATAAAGCTCAAAAAAACCCCTAGCAATCTTTTGATATTTTGAATTTTTCGAATGACAATGTTTTTCTTCCTTGTGCATATAAGGATGTTAGCAATAAGAACTGATTCACACAACAGGAATTCCACTTTCTGCTCCTAATCACCTCCACAAACATTGCAGCACCCTGAGAAGATTCAAGCTACATCCTTCAGATGAACAAGATAAGAGACTATGTTCTCCAGGACACAAATGTTTTGAAACTTTGGAATTAAAGTGTCATCCAAAGCTGAAGAAAGAACTTCCTGGTCACTACTATTATACAAACATTTAAAGGGGATGTTTGGATTCTTTTTCTTCTAAAATTTCAGAGTCGTTTTCATACAGTTATCATTGCGGGCTCACACCACCATTTTTCAGCCAGCTGAAGTACGTAACTGAGACACAACATCTGAAACACTTCTAATAACGTAAGATGTGAAATGAAATGGAATGGAACTACACATCCAATTGAAAACAAAACAAAGAATATATTAACTTCGGTGTCATATCTCTTAAATAATAGATCCTCAGTGCTGCTGAGCCATCGCTTTTGGATTTAATACCTCCTCAAGGTGTTATTTTCAGCCATCAGCCTGTTCCAACCAAATTACTGGCCACTCTAAGCCTCCTAATCAAATGGTGGCCCAAAATAAACCGTCTCCACTTGTGAGATCTCAGAAACAAAACTAGATCAGTCTTAAAAAAACCCAAACCCAAACAACTGATGAAAATTAAGTTAGAGCATTGAGCTCACCTAAATTGGCAGAGCCTGTTCCATGCAATGAAAAAAGGGACTACGGCAGCTTTAACCAAGTCAGTAAGAAAATGAGGAAGACAGGAAAACCAGAGCAAAGTTAGTTTCAGCCTCCCACAGGCTCATTTCAGCAGGAGTATCATTTGTGCTAATTATTGAAATCTAAATGAAAGCCAAAATCCATAATTATAATTATTTTCTCTAGATCTTGACATAGAAAATTGTCTATATTTTGAAATACTGTACTTTTGTTTCATCAAATGGAAAACAATTGTTGAAAATTTCTGGATCCTTCTAGATATATTATTTTTCCTAGCTCCTTGATATCTTTTGGTAGAGGCTTAAAGATATGGGAATTAAGAAAACAAGCCCCAAGAGTGTTGTCTAAATGTAAGAATATCTACATCTGTACTTTGTAAGTAAGAATTTTAAAAGGTTTCTCCACATCTACCCCACAGATCTTTAATCTTTATTAAATGAGAACAAAGTGTAGTTTGAACTGCTCATGGAGTTAAAGCTCAGAGATGAGAAGGCAGTTACAAGATGCAGAGGTTGCACGCAAAAAGCATTTAAAAATACTAACCCTTACATCTTCCGTCCCCCTCTTCAAAAATTCTTAAAATAACCAACTTCCTCCAAAAATACCCAAACGCTTTGGCCCCAAATTAGGAGTGGGGGGTGGGGAGGGGAAGGATATAACAGGCCTGTAGTTGGTATTCTTGACTTGTAAACCACAAAAGGAATAAAAATGAAGTGTCTCCTTCTGTCTAACACTGAAGTCAGTGTACAGTCCTCAACAGCTTTTTTAATTTAGATGGGGGGTAGGGGTGGTGAAAAGGGTTCCGAATAACACAAAATCCCTTTTATGTGGAAATTTTTCAACGTTTATGTTCAGCTACGTATAAATTAAAGCAGATTTGTTCAAGTTTAGAAGTTCTACGCACATGTAGTTTCAAGTGGTATTTCCAGCAACTTTTCAGCAAAGCCTTCCCACGATTTTGATTTTCAGTTTACATTAAGTACATACTGATAGGCTTTGCTAAATAGGAACATGGTTTTATGTATGCTTAGAAGTAAACAAATTTATCAATGATTTGTTGAATTCGGTCCTTGGTGAGAAAGCACATATCGATGAATTAAAGGAACAAGAAACTCTTAAGTAAAGCTGGTACTTGCAGATAATTGTCCGATTCATTTCAAACCGATTCAAAGGAAGAGGCACAGTGTAACATCCATGCATGGCTATATTCAGTAATTTCTTGTGGCAAATAATGCTTGTGATCAAAGAGACCCTTAGCACAATCCATATCATGGTTTTCTTGAAGGATATTTGTTCAGATGCGAGGGTTGGAAATTGTGTATCATTTCAGAGGATATGAAAAGGAGAGCTCCCCCCAACTCTGCCTGAGGCACGACTGAATTTAATGCTTAAGGAGAGAGGAAAAAAAAACGGAAAAAGAAAAAAAAAAAAAACCACCACAAATAAAACAGAAACAGTGAGCTGATAACATTTCCTGAGGGTGGTCATCATTGACAGATTTGGTAAGAATGTTTAGCATCTTAACTTTTTTTTTAATTCTTGTTTTTATTGTGCAGAATCTATACCAGGTCTTTAAGACTCTAAGTCTGAAACAGAGTAACTTTGAAAACGTGCACTGGGGACCTGAAAGATGCATCATGTTACTTATATTTAACTTTCAAACACTAAACTTGTCTTTTGAAAGACATACAGATATGCCGGCATTGGCAGAATTATTTATACAACATGCGCTCCATTCAAAACCAGCAGTAAATAATACAGACAAATCTTTGTGTCACAAGGTAACCTTAGGTTTCTTCAAGAAACCCATAAACTGGAATGGTGAATAGCTACAGCCAGAGTTCTCAAGGAAATTCAAATAAAGCCCAGGAGACCAATTTACATATGGAAATGGAAAAGCAATATGGATTTATAAATAACAACAATGACAATGAAGACATTTAATTACAAGTTATGCACCCTATGGGTATGTCTATAAGTCAGCAAAGCACAGTAATACAACAGTACCCAATTCCAGATGCAGTTTAGTTGTGGTAACACAGACCTTTTATATGGTTTACTTTATGCTATGCTACATATTTTATTGTTTGTACCCAAAGAACTTGTTTAGCAGTGTGGGCATACGCTGAGGTAAAAAAAGTGCAACGTGGTAAAGAGAGAAAGGGGATGGGAAAATGTTATCAAGTATTTTTATTTTAAAGTATTCTCTACTCCATAAGGTAAGTGCACTTTCAGAGGTGAGATCAGCTATGTTGCCAGACACGTCACGTATCTATGACGGTGTTTGAAACAGGAGCTGTGAATGGTCCTCTTATGCGTGTCCAGTTCAAAACAGAGTGAGAGAGATTTTCAGTGACCAGGATTTGTGGCGTTCAACCAATTCTGAAAATTCTGGCTAACACAAAACTTTTGAGACCTAACACTTTGAGAAGGTTTTTGTATGAGTTTGAGACCTTCATTAGGAAACATCCTGATACTTAAGGACCTCACCGTTATCGTCCTAACTTTAAAGGGCTTTTTCCTAGCAGAAAGCATGGAGAATATTACAGCGCCAAAACACCAGGAACGGACCGACCCGAATCCATTTCAGTATTGTATTGCTAAATCCTTTTAGTAGTAGTACAGCATCTGCATTTAGAGCAGAACACGGACACTAAACGCTATTTTTAATATTAAAGAAATCACATTTTGGGTTCGTTGAAAGCAGTCTCACATTTCAAGTGGCATGCTGCAATATAATAGGAGTTGTAACAGAGAAAGGATATTATTATAATTAAACTTATTGATTAAATAAATTTATTGTAATTAGAAAGACAAAATGACTGGCATGCTTATTAACTGAGCAAGAAATCCCCGAAAGGAGAATATTTCGATATCCTCACAGGTCGTATTGCTTCTATGGAAGGCTTTACTGTATTTTCAGTAAGCCAATCTGGTCTGTCACATACTCAATTTTTAATGCCAACGCCAATGACAGCATGTGTTTTTAAATGCAGCTACATCTGCCACTGTTAATTACCAACTCATCTGACCGCTGTACTGGAAAATAAAAAACGCCGTGATGACATGAAAGCATTGAAAAAACTACTTGCCAGAAAGCCACTTCCTTGTGCTACACAGCAAGTTTTCTGATGCTAAGAGAGGCTGCATTTAACCAGGCCGGACAGCAAGAGGAAAGAATTCTGCAGCAGATCTTAGAAGCAACCTAAACAAACCCCATTTGATTCCAAAAAGGCTACATATTCATTTCAGCAGCAGGAAACCTGCAATAGACTTGCTCATCGAGAGATCCTTCCTTCCTGAAACAGCAAGCGGTACTGTTTGTAGAGAGAAGACTATATAAACCCACACACGCAGAGGTTTATTAGAAATATTTAAAAAAAAAAAAATACCTGTTTTATTAGTGAAATGGAGGTGTTAGTCCTATCGTTCTTTTACGTAAGAGTTACTAGTGGTCTCATTTTTAACAAAAAAAAAAAAAAGAATGCCTTTTGATTTAAAGCAACGAAGAGAAAACTCTAGAAGATCAGCACATTTTGAAAATGCAAGCATGGAATCATTAAGTGATTTTAAAGTGCATTTTAAAGATCTGTAGCACTTAATGATGACAGTTTGTTTTATTAAGCTACATACAATTAAAGCAGATAAAAACAAGTCATTGCTTGAATGCTAATGATAAGGAAAAACAGATTCCAAAAAGTACTTTTCTTTGAACTGTAATAGGAAAAGGAAAGGGAAACAATTACAGATGGGAAATCCCAGAACAGAGCAGCCAACCTAATATTTGCATATCATGTGAGAAAACAAAGAGGGAATTGTTACAAGCAGAAACTACAAAATTAAAGTGTTTACAAAAATATAACCCCAGAATAGAGCTGCCAAACTAGTAATTTCGTATAATAAACGAAAAGAGAGAGACAACTGTCACTAGCAACAGCAAGAAAGCAGAACTTTATTAGCAGAACTAAAGACACATCTACACCACTAAGTGTGGCAGCACCTTAGAGAAACATGAGAAATCTCTGAGCAAGATGGTACGTCAACAGAGCACAGACGAATGCCAGAGAAGGATACTAAGTGGGTTCCTATGCAACATAATCACTTTAAAACAGTACTATGCCTGGATTTCTGAAGTATCTCAGATGCTCCTTCTTCTGGAATTAGTCCATTCTGAATACACAAGGGATTACTGTCCCAAGCCGAACTGCAAACCATAGGTATCTGTTTTGTGGGGGGCTTTTTTCTCCACACACCCCCCTCCCAAAAAGGGACGCCCCCACCCCCAAACAAACCCAAAAACACTAGCCCTGATTTCTCGAGACTCTTACCACCTTAGAAGGTTGAACACTACCATGAGAAAGGCAGCAAGAAGTAATCACTATAACAGAAAGCAAGACAGGATAAAGAAATAAGAACAGATGTTTCTACATCTTGTATACATAATTTGATCACTTCAGATCACATAAGACTATAAACACCAAATAAAACTACTGACCATCTATAGTGTTTTCTTAGTTTCAAAGGATTACAAAACCAGAAAGTGTATTGAAGCAATAAGAAGCCATTTCAAAGTGCTGTTCTTACTCCATGCTTGCTTGAACTGTGCTCCACATTTGAACGTGTTAACTACTTTTAGTACACATGAAATTGCTTTACTTACTACTCCCCACCACAGGGCATCTGCATAGCTGCCAAACTCTGTTTCTCCAGAATCATTTACAGCATCTTTTTCAGCGAGGTACACAAAATATGATGAAAAAATCAGGCCCAGAAATCCAATGTAGAGTGTAGTTATCAGTTCCTGCAAAGAGAATCAAAATAACAGCATTATGATATTGTTGAGACACTTAACTTACCTATCACTGATGTTTTTTGAAAGATGATTGGAACAGAAGAACGTAATTTCAGCATCAGTAAACATTGACTGTTGTCTGTGCAAATTAACAAAAATCCACTGAACTCAATGGTGAAAGAATTTACACCGTAGCTGATGACTTGGTCCAGCATCCACGTTTCAAACAGAGTCAAAAAACTCCTCACTTGCACGTGTGACTCATTAACCTTTTGGTCACCAAAAAATAGTTGGCCAATTTTTTCAAACAGTGCCACATTCAAAACAACTTTGGGATTTAGATATGTATTTTTAGGAATATCGAGACTACTTTTCAGAAGTCATGTTTTCTGTGGTTACGTTCAACTACAACTCAAAAGTCTGCCAAAGTGGAGGTGAGCATTTTAAATCTTTTTGGAACTTTTTGTCCCTTGAACAAGGAAAAACCATACTTGGTTAAAATAAATGACTGCCTGCCTCCACATTAAATATATTTGACATCACCAGCATGTCTGTTTACATGCCGTTCTGAATATAAGGACTCAATTATTATGCCATTCCTTAGAGTACTCAAACTTACTTGTCTGTGTATGAACACTACTGATCCCAGCAGCCTCCATGTACCACCCTGACGGTCGACATGCAGCATTCGTAAAATCTGCAGAAAACGGATGCCCCTGGAACACAATTTTTAAATAAATAAAGAGACTAAAGATACAAGAGAAGAAATAGAGGCAGAGAGGAGAATTCTGTCTCTCCCAAAGGACTGTCTTAAGGGAGAGACATCGTATTTTATGTTAGACTTAGCAGCCTGTCTCTTTTCACACTATTCCCCCATCTTTCACCTCGTTCGTTATGAAAACAGCATAGGAAGATTGCACAAGAGAAGGACAGATCTTTGTACACATGGCTAGTAAGGATAACTCAAGGATTCAGGAATTTTGGACACAAACTTTGAATGCTCTAGAAATCATTCATCCACTTATATTTGACCTGGTTGCCAGGATGGGAACCAACATACAGAAACACCTGACTAAAGATCTGAATTCTTCACCTTTGAGCAATTTGAACTAGGCAGTCCAATAATATTTTAAAATATTCTTTTTATGAGGGTCATTGCAATCCTAGTACACTGCAGCTAGTGCACAGAGCACAGTACACTGCCCTGTACTCTCTCATTCAAGAAAACCAAGCAGTGTGACCTTCCTGAGCACAAGGTGGATTCAGGCCATTAGGAATTCACAACCGCTAACCTCAGGCATTTTATGAAGAAGCAGCTTGAAGACGTCAGGGACACAAAGCATGAAAGATTTGCTATAAATCGGAGCCAAGAAACTAAAACAGGATTTGGGGAGAACCCACCTAATTGAGAAAAGGGAGCGGGGGTATGCGCACCTCTATCCCCACCAGACATAAATGCATTACAACCAGACAACACGCACCAAATTTTCTTTCCCCTACACTTAATGGGGTCACTGTTTCACAACCATATATGACCGGTGATTTGCTCTGTTACATGACTCTGAGCAGTGACTCGTTTTCTCCTGCAAGAACTGAAATAGGAGGTAAAAAAAGAAAAAAAAAACCAAACACCTTACTCAGAAAGCAATATTTTCTTTATTGCATATAATTACCTGATAGCTGAGGTTGCAAAGACTTGACCTTTAGAGCCCACACAAAGAACTATCATGGAAGCAACAACTACAATTAAATCTGGAAAATAAAAGTCAATTGAAAAAAAAAGTTAGCAGCATCTTGCAATACTTCTGCAAGACTGTTACTAGAACCCATGCCAATATTACTTTAACAATTTGAACAGTCACCCCAAATTAAGATTTTTTGTTTATATATGAAGAGATCTCTGCTGCAACATATAGAGAAAATGTAATTGTGTGATATGACAGAGGTTTTACCGGGCTAGATCCAAGAAGGCCCCATTCTAGATGAATGACAAGATTAATATGAGTTACTGTAAAGCAGCCTCAGCAGCCCAGGAGGAATTTCAGCAGTTTCTACCAATTATCTCTTCTGTGTATCTTATTTTCTCTGCTGTATTTTATTCATTGACAGAAGTTTCGGGGCTTATTTAATATATAAGACAACCACCTTATTATTATTTCGTCTGTCCAGGTCTAAAAGGGAGAGAAAAACTGAAATTACTGCATGAGTCTTATTTAGTTTAGTCAGTCATTACCCTAGAACTGTACTCTAAATCTCTGTGCCTCAGGCCTAGTTCATTTTGGAAAGGAACCCTGTATTTTGCAGACTGAAATAGTTCTTGATACATATCAGGGAAAGCGGAACTTTGTTTTGTTATTCCAAACTGAAATAAATTTAATTATATTTCAGATCCCTTAGTGTTCTAGGTCTCAAGAGAAATGGATTGTGGATAGAGCACAAAGATGCAGTCAAAGCCATTTTATAGTTGAAATCACACCTGAGATACAGTTGTTATTTATATATGTGCACAGAGAAGCTAAACTAAACTATTTTATGGTTGCAAAAATACCTAGGTACAAAATTTTGTAACTTACATTCAGGAAAATTGTAGACAGTTTATGAAAAACTATATCCTCTACTCAATAACAAATAATGTTCCCGAGTAGCGGAAAGAACTATGCCACAGAACAAGAATTACTATGCTTCTACAACAATACTCCTTTTCCAAAATCTGGTTTGTTTGATCCATTTTTATTTTAAGTGCTTCAGGGCAAGGGTCTTTACATAGCTCTCTCAATACTGGCTAACAAAATGCAGATTGATTTTGCATTATTATGTTTCTTTCATTGAAATTGTTAAATGCATGACAAGCATTCAAAAAAACAATGGCTTGTGACATTTACGGAATATATGGATGTAATTTCTAAGAACACTGAAGTCACATTAGGAAGCCAACTGCAGTAAATATCAAGGGAAGTCAGGTCCCCAGTTCCAAATGCATCACTGAAAACCGTATCTGAATTCAATAGATACGCAAAGTAACTACAGTGCATCTAACATACTCCACCATGCAGTACATAGTTCAATTAGAGTGCAAAATAAACTCATAATAAATTATTCAAAAGGCTGCTGGGGAAAAAAAAGAAAAAAAAAAGGGCTGTTCAGTATCTTTAAAAAATACAGTTGTAGCTATTGTACAATGTCTGGGATCCTGAGGACACAGGAGACAGGACTATGGCCAAGACATTTCTGGCAAAGCTTCAGATCACTTGTGAAAAGAAAACACTCTGCTCTTCTGGAAGAACAAATCAAGCTACATTTGTTCTCAAATGACAGTCCCATGGATTCCTGCAAGGAAATTCAGACCTACGTTAACACAAATGACAAAAGCTCTTACTCTAACTTGGCTACAACCGCTGCAGAAATTCCACTTCTCAAAACTTTCAAGGACAACTTTTACTTGTTGTTTGTGTCACCTGTGCAAGTCGTGCATACTCACCAATGATTGAAATAGGCTTCCTAGCAAAACGAAGCCTTCCCCATATTCCAACATATTTACTGCGGCATCCTGCTGACCATAACCGAACCACATATTCTGTTCCAAAGAACACCACTAATACAATTTCCTAAAAGAAACAGACAGGGAACTAGGTTAATTCTCTACTGTATGTCTTTCATCATTTTTCAGAATGTATTAGGAAACACTAAGATAAAATGGAAAATTTGGAAGGTGAAAAAAATGTCAGCTATACCAAAAATGATCTAAAGTAACGGAAAAACCCATAAGAGCAAAGAAATCAAAGATTAAGAGCAAGTTTAAATACTTTAATTGCATGCAGTTTGGCTTGTCTACACATATGAAAACTGAAAACCATTCTGTGCAATTCACTTGGTCTAATTCAAACAAAAGGCTTTCTGAATAAGCCAAAGAAAACAGGCACAGTCTGTGTTGAGAAGATGAGTATTTCGCTAGCGTATTTCAGAGGTGTGCTTCACGTTCCATTTACTGTATCAGCTTAACCTCCCACTTATTTTTACTTTTTCAGTCTTCCTTTAATTTCACGTGGATTGAAGAAAGATGTCTAGTACTGGTTACCAACATGTCCATCTCCAGGTGCACTGAAAACATAGTGAGACCGCAAGCACGCTTCTCCCATCCTCTTGGCAACAGTTAGAGACCTCAGCAGAAACAGAAGTCCAGCCTGAAGCACTGCTGGGATCGAGCTACGTGTTAACCACAGACCTGCACTGAAGTATGACTTTGGGAATGCCTACAGTGTGACAGATGTCAAAGACACCTGACATTCTTGTGGATTAGACAGAGGTACGATCAGGTCATATGTGGAACTTCGTCAATGTGCAGATAAACCTTCCTTTTCTAGAGACTGGTTGAGCACGGCATACTTAGTTTCCTTGAGTACCAGGGAGATGCAATACTTCCTTATCAGCCAGCTCCATTAACAACCGGTCACATTCTCTGTCAGAGCCAACAGCAAAATCTACTAATTGGAATGGTAACAGCGGCTTGTCATTGAAAACACACAGCACACAGCATATGGGAAGCGTAAAGCAGAGAAACCAATCATAAGGTATCACAGTTACATAGGGTGATGCAGGTGAAGAGAACGAGCTGCTTATTTCATAGAGTGATTTAATACAAAGAGGAACTACAGAGAAGATGACATGCTGCTGAATATTTTATCCAGCCTCCTCACATTTTTGCAGGGCTCCCTGCTACTTTTCATAACAGACTGGCAAATGGGACTCGAGATGGTACCCGTGATTATTTTCTAAATTAACTGAAATAACGAGGATACAACCCTAGTGCGGTCAAGATGAACAGGAGTCACATTACCAGCTTCAAAAATGCATGGGATGTTGCCCTGAATACTGAGGGAAATAATAGGTATGTGTACAGCAAGAAGCAGGGGGAAAAATGTTATGCATCAGTTGCCTTTGCTATAATCTTTTTGTGGCTCTAAAATGCCAGTCTCCTGATGGCATAACAAACTGCTCCTCTCGGGGCTCTACAGTGTTGAAATTCGACTCCGTGACACTTCTAGACAAGGTAGGAGAACATTAGCCAGGACTCTTTCCCTTAGTTTTGACAATCTCATAACCTGTGCAAGATGTCAGATGCAGCAGAAGAGCTATCACAATTGTTTATAGTCACTTGTATTCCAGTTAGATTTTCAAGATATAATGAAACTGTCCAGATCGTTGGTTGTAATAAACATGAACCTCAGACCCTTAGACCGAGCCAAGAATCTCTTCTACAGCTTTGTTCTGAAGGGATCCACCAGAACCCTTCACCTTTTTTCTTTTAAATTGGACTATTATTAAATATTTTTCAATAAAATAAAGCAATAATGAACGTCATAAATCTAAAGGAACAGCATCTGCAGCAGATGGTTTAAGGAAAGCCTGTGTCTTATGACAGAAGCTTCAAAATGCAATGAAACTCTCCCTTTGTCCAATTTCACCTAATGTCATTGAAGAACCTGCAACGAATGGCAAAATTATGAGCCATGCTTTACGTGAGGTAACACGTCACAGCAAAATAAAGCACCATAGGCTGTCTTTTCTGATCAGGTGATTGTATTCATTTCACAGACATAGTCAATAAACTCTAATATCCAAGTACTTTTCTGTATGCAGAAGGCTCGTACACCTCCTTTCATCACTACCACGAAGGCAACTCCCTTAACAAAAGACAATAGCAACCATACAGGGAGTGAAAACTGCCCTTCAGTCAAAATAACTAATTTGAGGAAGGAATACGTGGCCTCGCATCATATGTGTTTGCACAGGCAGTACTGTTCAGATATCCCCAAAAGCAATCACCAAAAGCAAAAGAACAACAGCAGCAACAAATTGTCTTGGTAGGCAAAGAAAAACCCAGAGAAAAGTTAATGTTTTAGCACAATAAAGCCACAAACAACCCTCTGAGTGGGTACCGTGGCCCTGTCAGGATCCCAGTTTCAGTTTTATAGCAAGAAGGTAGGAAGTGAAAGCCTGGATTGTGCTTTAAAGAAGCGTGTATTCTCTGCGTAGGAAATTTGCATGGGAGTTGTGCGCGGACGTTTTTTAAAGGCCCTCCATGGTTCATTGGCTAACAGGCACACCGGCAAGTATGCAAATAGGGGCTGTCCCAAAGACAATGCGACAGACACGCAGTCAATGGTTACTGTCATCCAGCTCTTTGCGTGACATGCAGACAAGCTTAGAGAACATTGATTGTCCTATAGACTCCGGTGACTGGAGGGAACGACCAGTCGGCTTACACCAAGACACATTTTTCACTCCTGACGGTTTGATAAAGGCTTATTGACCTAAATGAGACCCAAGTTATTCAGGGAACATCGGGGGTGAAAGTGCACAAGCTGTTCTTCATGGTCATACACAAAAACTCCAGGTATCCATTAGCAACTGGCAAATTCCCCCTCCCCTGCCCGTGGCTGTGTGACAGACAAAAGTGTTTTTAATATCTTGCGTTGCGTAAGTCTAAAAAGTAGTCTCCTGGGGGTGGGGGAGGCTGATGAATTTCTGTTGGCACACACTTATATTAGCGTCCAGAAACTTGCAGGCAACAAGGAAAAAATACATTAGAAAATTATTCCTTCCTGAGCTACTAAAACATTGCCTGTATTTTCCTGATTAACAGCTTAACATGAAACTGCACATTAACTAGAAGGGTGCCAACCTGGTCCTTAGTTCACGTATGGTTGTGGTAATTATGGCTAATTCCACTGAATAGGAGTTATCCTGGCAGAGAGCAGCAATGCCTCACACCTGAGAATTTCAGCAAATCTGTGTTGTACTACAGATTCATTTGGTCTACTATTTCTTCAACGCTTTGTTCTAATTGCCTGCTTAACACTTTCCTACTAAGTGCACTGTATAAAAGTTTGTGCTTCTCACAAGGTAGACTGAAACATGGCTTCGAGAAGCCGATACAGGAAAATGGAAGGGTAAGTGCTGAGCAGACAGAGAGGATGTAAAGAATGAGTGAAATAAGAAACAAAGCAACTTTCAGCACAAGTGAAAAATTAAAATACAGAAAAAACGACTGCCTGCAAAACACTAGTGGGAGTGGGGATTAAAGCTCAGCAGAGGAGTTTTCTCGGTTAAAATTACAGACACACAATAACAACTGCACTGTGCAAGGACCCACTCAACCCCATGTTGCTTAATTGTGATCTTTTTAAAGTGTGAAAACAGAAATACAACGCTGAGATAAAAACCTTATACTGGCATGGTAAAAAAGAGCCCTCTGAGATGTGATAGTCATGTACCTTTGCACTGTGGGCATACAGAAGCCCTCTCGCTTAAGAGGAGAGACTTTTTTTTCCTTTTAATTATAGATTTGTACATGGTACCCTCCCTTCTGACATCCTTCCTGCTCAGCCCAAGCGCATGCTTAATGCCATCCTCATGCCTTCTCACACACATAATCCCAACACAGCCAAGTACCACATTAACTCTGGATAAAGAGGTAAAGATGAACATGAGATACAAATGTAGATCACTTTTCTTGAAGAACTCTACCAGTGTCAGTAACTCTCCAGCTGCAAGCAACTTCTCACATGTAAATTCACAGCACTTTCAACTAGAAGGAACAAGTAGACAAGACTAGTGTAATAAGCCTTGGGCATTTCTACAATGGTACGGTGCTTAGTGAAACTACAACAGATCTCCAAGCAGCCATTTCGCAGACACCAGGGAACGAAATATCTCTCATACAGACCAGTAAAGGACCTTGAGTCCTCACTGATGCACTGGTGCAGAAGTGGGGTCAGCGTGTGGGATCCGTTTCAGGAGTCTTACAACGGATTTTTCAGTGCATCTCACTACTCACTTTCATGTTTTTTGACATGGAAAAAGAAGTTCCTTTGAGCTGATCAGGTATAATATGAACAGCTTTGGGAACTGCTTCAAGTATAATGAAAGAGCCATTAAAACATAAAAAGTTATACTCAGCTGAGACAGATATGTCATAACTTAATCACCTGGCTAAAGTACAGCTCTCACCACATGATGAAGGAACTTAGGCAGGACCCATAAAAACACAGTCCCCTGACAAACATCCCCATGCTGTCTGTCACTGCAATCTGTATCTCCACAGTTCCCGTGGATTAATCGCAGTTTCATAATAAGCCCACACAGCGAACATACAGGGAAGGGCTCAAAGAACAGATGTGATGAAAAGTCCGCATATTAGCTTTGACTCTACACTGAAGAACTCAACCTGCTATGGGTAAGGACACTTTACTATCACCTTGACAAACTTTGGGATGCCATTAGGCAAAAGAACAAGAAAGTCCCTTCCATCAGAGGACAAGAGAGAAGAGTTACTTATGACTATGACCAAATTGAAGGAGGAACCAGACTTCTTCAGCTGTGTGTCTGGAGAGTCAGATCTATAAAAACAAATACACACAAGTATATTAGCAAAATATCTGCTTTATTTTGCTAATAAATGCATCTTGAAATGCCTTTCTTTTACTACTCCACCCCCACTGGATTGGAAGAGCTACAATCCAATATTAGGAGGCATCCAACATACACACTATGGGATAAAGCGTAGTAGCAACTCCAAAAGGAAGGACAGAGTCCCTAAACTTTGCTGAAGGAGATGTTTTTAAGCAATTAGACAAATTAATAGCTTGGGGAAAAAAAACCACAACAAAACCTTGACACAGGATGCATCATGACACCATAACAACAGCTATTTAACAGATAAAGAAGTTGCCTCTGGAGGCTGAGAAAGCATCTGCATAGAGAATATATTGCCTGAGGCTCCGCCTGTAGACCTCAAAGCTGTAACTGGTCATGGAGCATCACAGATGTTCATGCAGCCATTTGATGTGGGAGGACTAGATGAGGTCATCTGAAAGCTGTTATGATCAAAAAATGCCTTTACTCTGAATCTAGACTTTTTTTTTTCTATGAACTCCATAAACATCAGAGAGGTAAAATACATGTTTTAGGATCAAGGGGGCAAAGTATACCACTATGTTATTCTGATTGGCTACCAAAGACAACATACAGCTTATTCCATATGCCATAGAGATGGCTGCCCTAAGAGGAAAGGGAGGCAACAAGCACAGGAAAACAAGAGGCGTTGATGAAGGGGATGATTTTAAGTCTCAGAAGCACAAAATTCTCGTAATGTAAGAATTCCCTCCCACCCCAACATTTTACCGGGAATACTACTCCTACCCATCTCTGCCATATCACAAGCTCAATTACATTACCCTCATTGGAGGGATCAAATACGTTATTCCCATGACTCTTTCAAATATGGCTTCTTTCAGAGTCTAGCTTCAGAGATGATGAAGTTCCCAGGAATTCCTTTAAGCAAGGAAGTAAGTTGTCCCATAGCTTATATAGGGACTGCATGCCAACCAGCATTACCTTCAGCTATAAGATTCCTGTGGCACTACTTGCACCGATACCTATTCGTAAGGCAGTGGAAGAGCTCTGCTACAGAGCTAGTGTGCCAACAGTAAAGTGGAACTGTAACCTCTCCACAGTCTCAGGCAGCAGTGGCGGAGCAAGGACACTGCCAAAAGTTTTGTTCAGAAGTCGTGACAAGGAGGTCTCTGAAGGAGCCAAGAGAGGGGACAATAGATCTGCTGATGCTAATGCAAAGCGACGAGTGGGGCAAGAATGGGGCATTTGCCATCAGGCAAGGGCTGTGGAGCTGGACTGGGCAACAGAGAAACAGGCCCAGCATCTTCACAAGCAGGGAAGCAGCATATCCTCTACAGCCGCCAAAGGGCAAAAAAAAAAGCAGGAACGCGTCTCATCTAGAGCAATAGGTTGCATTTACACTCAGAGAAAGGTAGCAGGCAAAAACCGAACCACTGCAGGCTCCGCGTTGGTTCAGAGAGAGCCAGAGTCCCCTTCACAGCACACTGTTCACCTGACACATCAGGGCTTGCAAAATGCCTCAGACAGCACTTGTGTATAGCCCAAACAGGGTATGCAAATTAACAGCAGCGAAGGCAACTGTTTCTTCTAATCTCACTCACTTTGTATAGAGAGGCCCCTCTTTGTTCTGTTGAGAAAGGCAGGATTTTTTTCCTGAAAGCTGGCCTATGTTTTCTAAGATACACAGAACAGCAAAATCAGATGGCCTAGGCAAACAGACAAAGACTGACACCACGCTCAATAAAGTAAAAATCCCAACTTGATGAAGTACAGATCAAAAATAAAAAGATAAATGGTTTTTCATATATATAAACACTTACTGAGCAACACCAAGTGCCAAAAGCGCTATTTAGGATTGGGGATTTTTCTTCCTCTGCTTAATTCTCCCTTCCAAAGATCTTGTAAATTGCATCTTTTCAAGTGAGAAACAGTACTGGTAAGTTTAAAAAAAAAATAAAAGTGTTTAAAGCCAGAACACTTGGTGCTCTTTCCTTTAAAAAAGCCTAGTATCATTTGCTAAAATTCTGTTATCTAGCATATTTGGCACCAAATGATTAAACAGGCAACAGGAAACAAAAAACATGGTATCAGCATCACATCTTCACAGGCCTGTGATTAATCTTAAATTGTTACTGGATATCATTAAAGTCCTCTTATTAATGTTTTTTAATTAAAATGAAATAATATTTACGTAAATGCTGATGTTCTGAAGAAAAGGGACACTTACTAGGAGACAGAGTTAGAACAGTTGATTGTGCCGAAGCTTTTCTATTTACCCCTTAATCGGTGCCGAGACACAGAACAATAGCACTGGGACCAATAAAGAATACTGCACGCCTGCAATTTTAGGTTGAGATTTTCCAAAGGCTCCGAGCAACTAAAGCCGATTGAATTTCAATTGGAGTTGGGCACCTGACTCCCTTAGGTGCATTTAAAAAGCCTTTAATTGATTTCCTTAGCTCCCTTCTCACTCGAGGCTCCAGCCAAATCCAAAACGCAGGCAGTTGAAGTTTTTCCACCGACTACAAAAGGCCTCGGATGTCAGTGGGGGGAGTCTGCACATGAAGGCACGGTGTCAGAGCACGGCTGCCTCAGAACAACTTTCCACACTGTCACCCCTGCACAAGTCCCTTCATAACACTGTCGTCTTTAGCTTCTGAACTTCGTCGCTGATGATATTCCCCAGGAATTTACAGAAGTAAATTAAGCTGCACTTGCACATTTAGTTTACGATACTTGTTTTAGCGCGGCGTTCACAAAGTATGCTCAAGAACTAGACTTTAAACCCAAAGTATTTGGCAAGAGAAAGGAAGTGTCAACATGCTAACACTGGCGCAAAAATGATTAAAAACCCCACTCCTTTTTGTTTATTTCATGAAGCTCTTATTCAGGGCTTCACAAAAGTCTCTAGAAGGAATTCGTACAGGACTCTCTCCTTCAAAGTGAAAAATGCTCTGGCGTCTACCCAGTGCAGCATATGCTTAATTTTATATCTCCCTGAATTCAAAAGAACTATTCACCTACTTAAGATTAAGCACACATGCACACAGTTCACAGAGATGCATACTCATTCATTAGTACATACAATATGCTAATACGAGTAGAAAGGAACTGTTACAGACTATTAAAAAAAAAAAAAATCAGTCTAAGCCAAGTAGTCTATTTTTATGTTACAGAGAACTTTTCATATTAACACTATTTACACAGTGGCTACTTTCCCTGATCTGATTATTTTTATCCTGTCAAGTATCTTGTTGCATGCTTTTTATTAAATAACCTTCCTCGCTCATTTTTGAAAAAGCTACTTCATATCCACCGTGTCCTACACTGGGCAGTTCCGTAAGTCTTCCCTCTGCTCCACAGCTAACATTGAATTTACTGGGGGACCTCATGAAAAGACTGTGTGCCTGTTTGTTTCTAGCTGTAAATGACAGGGCAATAAAAGCTATTGCATCTCCCAGAAAGCCGTGTTTCTCTTATACCCTTAGACTATCACAACACTACTCCTTTCTGAGAGAAAATAAATTTTGCACAATATTTCTTACCTGAAAGCAGAGTCACACAAAAGGAAGAATCTGTCTGTTATCAGCCTAGCTTAACCTGCAATAGCTTCACACTTTGTATACTTACAAGGGAACGTAATGGTAGACAGCATTTTTAAGATGTAATGACCGAGCTCTGGTCACCTCCTATACAGTTTGGTAACAGCAACACCCGAAATCTAGTGGTTTCAGGCATACTAATGCACTTTTGTGTTTGAGGCCACACTGTGATAGTAACCAGGAAGCAACAATACATTTTAAACAGAAATTAGAAAGATTATTGATGAAATTTTTGTTCCACTGGTTTTGAAAAGGGGCAAAATAAGCTTTCTGTGAATTTTTCCTCCTTACTCATCTCTTTTCATTCTATTAGCAAAGGGCAGAAGAAAAGATGAAAAAGACCAGTAGGGATGGGAAGCTAGAAACCTCTAGTTTTCAGTTATCTTTTACATTAAATGAATGTTTGCTCTTGAAAAATTCAGAGTCATATTTTACACAAACTGCAGACAGGTTTCATTTTATATTTCAGTTTTAGTGATTGTTAGTAATAGCCCTGCCCTCCCTCCAAGAAAGGAGTTACACAATGGTACTGTGTGCTAGACAGCCTTGCTGCAGGATTCTCAGCTCCACCCTTCCAGCTCCTCTACGTCATATTCAGCTTTATGGGACCCTCTCTGGGATGTGATGCGTGTTCCGCAAGTAAGACATTTCCAGAAGAGTGAGATGTCACCAAAAGCAGGACATGACCTCTACTTCTACATATAGTCATGATATCCTCTTTCTCTAGAAGCAACATGTTTTCAAAATTCATCCTCCAAAAGTAAGATTTCTGGCCTGAGCAATGACCGTGCTCTTCAATAACAGTTTAACAAGAACTAAGTTTCAGATGGACTAACTCTTGTTTCAACCACCTCCAGATAACAAAGGGAAAAAGAAAATTTTCCTTTTTTTCCAGGCTGGCAGGCCAGCGTTGCAGGATAGAGCCGTCAAGTTCTGAAACAAAATCCTGTGTGGTTAGAAGCGGGGCATTCCTTTCACACACCTGGGCGACCGCTGCTCAGTTAACCGCTATCAGGCTCAGCGTTGATAAGAGTTCAAGTGCCATATTTCTGTTTGACATTCCCATAAACACAACCTGCCTTTGCCTCAACATACTTGAGCTCTCTCCCAGGCCTGCTCCAGGGAATACGCATCATGCTCTTCCACACAGCTGCAAAAACAGTCACACACTAAACCTGTAGTCCAGGCACTTAATACTCCTCACAGGAAAACACATGTGGTAGTTTAAGCTAATAAAAAACCCTCTCAGATGCCATATGTACACAGCCCATTCAGTCAGCATTTTACAGTTGCCTCTAAAATTTGTGAAGGAGGAGAGGAGAATTATTTGACGTTCAAAATAAACCCAGCCGAAGGCAACAAAGTCAGCATTTTCAGCTAAGTGGCAAATACATTTCACATACTGAAGGCAAGTAGTTTCCTCCTTGTGCCCATTTCCTGCGCTCGTTCCAATCAGCGAGCATTAAACAGTTGCGGCTATCATTCAGCGCATCAGGATTATAGCATACCAAAATGGGAAGTTAATTTATACCAACCAAAGCACACGATTAACTCAGTGCAAACTCTCCCTAGAGCTTTGATAATGTTCCAAACGAACCAAACTAAACTTACATTTGCGAAATGAAGATATAAGCCAGATCTCTCTGAAGTCGCATACCCCATTAACCAAGCTACCGTTATGTGCAAAGACTTATATTTGTACTCGGATTCATGTTTCTATCAGGTTTGGGTCCAACATAAATAACTGGTGCAACAGAGGCAGCTCTTTGCAGAATTCAAAGTTACGAAAGGAGAACTCCAGCTCTGTGAAACTCCCTTCACTCACTATCACCTTTCCCGTGCTCCCTTTACAAATAAAGGACAAGTGCACTATTCATTACTGGAAGAAAAAAAAAAAAAAATCTTTAAAAAGCCACGGCCTTCTCAGTGGCAGCTGGTCTAAGCTTCAAGACATCAAATACCTCAGGAAACTAATAGGCATTATATAGAATTAATTTAACAAAACAAAAACAAAAAAAAAAAACAAGCCAAAAAAAACCCCAAACAAACAAACAAAAAAAACCAACCCATCAACCCCAAACTGATATTTGGCAGAATTCAGCAACTCTGTATTCCAAAACCCTTTGGAAAAGGAGAGACTTTATAAAAGCAATGCCTAAGACATGTCAAGAATAAACCAAAGGCTCTGCAACAGTACGTAGGCTAGCAGGCAGCCGATGGAGCAAGCAAAAGCCACCTGACCAGAGGAATCATCCTGTGGAATGGTACTTGAAGAGGAAAAAACAATTGCGACTTGAAGGAAGAGGCACAAGGAGCATGGTTTAGAGACAGATGAGCTTTTTCTATGCTGAAACATTGGTCAATGTAGGACAGATCTAGGGTCTACTTGAAAATACACGTTATTAGAACAACCAAGCATTGGTTATGCATTTTAAATGCATTAATACATCAGAACATCCAACTGGTAGCAGTGGAGCAGAACTTCGTATTATTGCATTACTATTGCACTCGTTTTTCTAAAGCTTGAGGCATATCTGCTCTTCACGTGAGTTATACTTCCAGGTGATACGTGGTACGATTTTTTTTTTCTAGGAACAGCTGAATTTTCTAGGGCCTTCTCTTTGATCTGAGATTTACTGTTGCTTAATTAGGAATTAAACTAAACATGTGTTTGGAAATGCCCAATTTCCCAACATTTTTTTTCTTAGTACTTTATGTGATAAAGTAAATGGCGGTCTTACTCCACAGCTAGATGAATTCTGGCAGTAATTTTTTTTTTTTTTTTTTAAAACGTCAAAAGATCATCCAATTTTTAGTCTTTCCTTTTACACCTTCTCTGTAGTTCTCAATATTCACTGTTTCAAAAAGCTGGGTTTAGTATGTAAGTCCTGCTTAAGCCTCTCAAGATCCCATTGTGTTAGATGTAAGTCTAGTCTGGACACCGAAGGTCTTACTGCCAAACCAGAGAGCTAAGATTACCCGCTGGAACCAAAGATGCTCATCCCACCCAAAAGATACTTGTTCAGCAACTGAACTAGTAAAAACTGATACTTGTACTAGTTGTCTTAACAGAAACGAAGCAAGAGGTTACGTTCAAGAAAGGTAAGTCCTTGCTTTAAAGCTACTCAACCTTAGTATTTACTAACCCAACATGCGAGCCACCGCTCTATGTGGCAAACAGCTGAAACATGACATTTCTTGCATCATGTCATTACTGAGAGGCGACAATGTTCTTTCCACTGTAAAACGTTCTTTTAAAGCAATATTTTCTCAGCATGCAAAATAAACAACTACCAAGCTAAATTCTTTTCTAGGACTAAGGGGGAGGAAAAAAAGGGAGTCCTGATGCACAGCACCCAATTACTGACACATGAATAGTGCATGTAATGAGTTTGGGTTGCATCCTTTTTTAAGGCTTTATAAGCCATAAGCCATAAATGGCTTTATGGCTTTACAAAAGAAATAGTATCTCAAGTGCCCAAGACCTCTAGAAATGATCGGAAGTCAAAGGCTTTAGCCAGCCTTACAAGAGGAAGAGGCTACTTAAACTGAAGTTCAGTTTGGGTAGTTTTCCAGTTTTCTTAAAGCGTAAGTAAAGGTGGCTAAAATATGGAGGCCAGGGTCAGAGGCCCGTCCTCCTCTGCCGAAGGGAGCAGTTACAAGGCAGCAAAACCAAACTCACCTTTTTGGCAAATTCCTTCTCAGTGGATGAAATGAGTGGGTCTGCCACACTCTGATCTGCGTCCCATTTCCAGCTCTGCTAAAAATGGCTTTAATGACAACCTCGTGTTTCCCCTTTCCTGAACACATAGCGCGTTGCACATTTAACTTTGTAGGGAAGTGTCAATTAATAGTACTGTTCAGGGTGTCATTAATAACAATTACATTAAATTAGAAAAGCACATAAGAGACTGCTTTGTGTACAATGTGCATTTCCTCATAAGCTGGATGGCCAAAGGAAACCTACTAGACATGAAAGTATGGCACAGCTGTGTTCCATAACTGGGTATTTCAATATTTATAAGCTATTGCACTTGTGATACCAAAGCTGATGATATGAATGCATGTTTTAAGAAGTCCATCAATAAAGCTTTCCTCATTAGAAATCTGCCCCTAGCATATTACATCAGAGAATTCTGTTGTCGTGAATCATATTACTTGTCCCAAATGGCATACTGCTAAAACCAGGAACACTGTGCCTATTTAAACATCCTGCTTTACGGTACTCAAAGAGTGGTAGAACTCTCTGGTAATACTTACTATCTGTGGTTTCACACCTTTTGAGTAACAGTAATGAATATTTTATGTTATAAAGACATGAAGCGTGTTCATCTCTGGCGCTAAATCACCCTGAAAAATGCTACGAAAGTCCTCTATAAACATTTTGTGAATGATTTGCAGGTCGTGGGAATTACCTTGTCAATGAATTTGATTATTTTTTATGTTTAAGAAGATAGCAAACAATGGCAACTGTAGAACAAGCAATCCGTTCTCAGCGCAACACCGAGTAGTTACCATGTGACTCCTAGTATTGCTGTGAGAAGTCACATTTGACTATTTCAGTCTTAAACATGGATATGTTCTCTTTTAACATGCAGAACAGTGTGAACAATCTTGGGGGGAGGGGGGGATGTGGAGACGAGACACGGTCGGACAGTGGAATCTATTGCAAACTGAAGGTATTTGTATACTAACTGGCTAGTGCACTGATGTTTTCCATGGAAATTTCAGCCGCATTAGTTTTGGCAGCAATTAAAGACTACTTTTGGAATCCTTCACAACATTCAAGGAGTTCCTTTTAACTTTACTTCACGTTCTGTAGTTCTTTCTACTCTTTAAAGCAGGATTTATTTATTTATTTATTTTCCAACCTTCAACTTGTTTTACTGTTAAAATAAATACAAAGATAAGTCGGGCAGAATTTCAGGCTCAAAGGAACCCCGCTGAAGTATTTATTCCTCTTTGAGAGCCGAGAAGCTCCTCTTTTGCTCAGGTTGTACCTCTTACTGCTTCTCAGTACATTGTGCAACTCTGCCTGTGAGCCAACACCGTCATAGGACTCAATGATAAAAGAAGCTATTCAGAGTTTTGGCAGGAAGAATACTTCTGACATTTTGTTTCATCTGGATCACAGGATTAGACTTCGGCTCGGGGCTTTAACACTAAGCTGCCCGTGCTACATCACACAGAGTTGATTTCTGACACCTCTTCCGCTGTATATCACTTGATTCTTGAATACTCCCATCCATGTCAATGGCATGACCCTTGAGGCAAGCTGCAATCCATAACAAGCAAGCACAGTTGATCCTATCTGTTGAAAAGGGACAGTTATGCCCTTACACTACGGATATCTAAGTACTGAGCCACATAATCAGCGATTTCTCCTTCTTGAAAGGAAAACACAAACAAAAGCTAGCATGTATCCAGGCATCAGAAATATAATTGCATCGTATTTCAAATACCAGCTAAACTGCTAAAAGCCTCTGTGACCACATGTGATGTATTTCAAGCTTGTTCATGACTACAAAAAATGTTAGTATTACTACTGATTAACTAAGTTAGTGTTAGCTGCCTGACTAGAAAGTGACTTCATGGAGAATGAAAACTCCACGTACTTGAATGGGGTAAACACGCATAGCTGCTTCCTAAACTAATGGAGAGAAATAGGCACATACAAAGGGAAAATCATCCTAAGTGTCCTAGGCACCTAAAACTGCTTTGAAGGAGTATCCATCGTTTTCCATGAAGGGAAAGCCTATGCGATTGGCTTATACTACCTAACCTAACTTCTTAAAAGCTGCAAAAAAATTCAGTTAGCCTTGAAGAACTGCTCTGAATTATCCCATAAAGTATTCTCAGCTTGGAGCAATGGTATAAACAGCAGGGGAAATTTACTATCTGTTCTCATTTGAAAGAGAGGTTTATGAGGGGTTTCTATTTTTGGGCTGGTCTCTCCCAAGAAAGGTCCACGTGATTACCTTGTCTACCTCCGGTTTCCCTCTCAAAACTCCCGAATCCACTTGATGATCTGGACAGATCAAAAGGTCAGGCATGTCAGAAGAGATTTAAACTCCCTGAAAGTGTAGTGAAAATAAAGAGCCTGGCAGAAAAGAAATGCCCTGTCCACAGCCTGAGAGAAAACATTTCACGTTATTAGTCGCACTCATTGGGATTTTCTCATCTTTATCGACATCCAGCTTCAGGAAGGCTTATTGCAAGTTTCAACCAAAGCCATTTGGCTTCAGAAAGTACAAACAAAAAACAGAAAGGAAAAGAATCATCCACCTCAAGATCCCCAAAGCCCCCTGGCATCATAAGTTTTTCTATAATATCATCATTTTTCTATGATTAAGTAGAATTTTTCCTATTGATTTCTGTAACCTATGTTTACCAGAAAAGGGACTAAACACAAATCACTTTCAGAAATAAATTTTTTAGAACTATGTAACCAAGAGGTTTCTTTTTCAGTTTCAAGGACAGTTCATTTGCCATGAAATTCAATAAGAAGAGTGAAAGAGGAAAGACTTCCTCCATGCCCTCTCTACCAGCACCCACCCACCCACGTACTTCTTCACATTGTTACATGACTGTTTCCAGGTAGGAAAGAGAACCATTTGGGGAAAATTCTGCCACCTAGTTTCAATGGTTTAACTCCACAGAGAGATGTAACTCTTGTTTTGTCAAAGCATGAGCCCAGCAGAGAAAGCAAACCAATGATTCTTCATTCAATAAGGAATATGTATTCGTCCTGTAGGCACTTCTTGAATCAACTCTGACTGATTAAACTTCTTTCATTAACTGATTTCAGCTCATCTGGTTTATTAACAGCTATATAACCCACCTGGGGCCCTCGAACATCTGCTGCACTTGTCTGACTTGGGTTTGGAAGCTCAGGCCCCTTTGTTTATTATAAGCATTTCTCAGATTTCCGTTAAGACCTTTAGATTCCCCATATCTTAATAACAACGGCAGCTAGCAGCTCTTATTCTCCATATAATAATTTATTGCCATTGTCCGGCAGAGCTTCTCTCATTCAGCTACAAATGCTCAGACAGAAATCATGGGTAGAGCTTCTCAAAGATTGACAGCTCCGCTGGTCTTCCATAAACAAAGATATATGGTTCAGGCTTATGCGTGTCCATGCGTTTTCATTTTCTAGTTCATGATGGTCACAACAACCCACCGACTTAAAATATTTACAACCAGGAGTAGGTGTCAGTAGTGGGCAGGGGGTGTTGGAAGATCAAGCATTTATTTGTGCCCCAGACACTTCAGATGTTCCCCTTGGGCCTCTTACAAGACATTTGTCTACATGTATTATACTTACAGAAAAGCTGGTGTGCACAACATTCATTTATTGGCATATGAAAACTATACAATGATGTCTTCACATGCAAATGGAAAAAAAAGTTTCCATTCTTGAATTTCCTCCAAATTTCTGAATGTTACACAGGAGAGTATGAGCTGACAAATTTTATGGTAAACAGAAAAAAACAGCAGCGTACCCAACCACCATGCCCTCAGTACAGTCTCTGCATACCGGATGTGGAATTTGTTCTGCAAGAATCAACTGGGAGTTTTCCTGTACTGTACACAAAAATAAGATCTTTAACTGATTTCAGTGATGTTAAATAGCTCGAGACTTTTACACATATGCACAAGTTATTTTGAAGGTTCATTTGTAGCCATATGAGCTGTTCAGAATGTTTCTTTTGAAACTAGTTAAGAGTTAATTGACTCAAGATTATGGGGGCAGGGGGTGAACTTTCTAGAGTACAAGCCACAGTATGTTAACACAGGCAGTATCTCACACTATATTGAGCTCCACTAAGATGAAAGGACTAGAGGGTTCACGGTATAATAAAAAGAGCTCATGGAAGCAAAAGAAAAATATTTACAAAGAGAAAACTGCCTTTAAATTCCTAAAACCCACCCCACGACGAAGAATCACCATCATATCGGTCAGAAACATCACCATGGGGAAGAGCAGGGTGTGGGGGAATGAGCACAAGCAATAGCCTTCCTTAAAAAAATATTTATCTAAAAATAGTTAGATAATCTTTGACTTTCGAAACTGCTGAACCAGTCAGCTCTATCTCATGTTCAGCATCATACTATTGAACTAAGTCAAAAGTTTCTGTGGTTACTATCAGATGAAATGAGCTAATTTCCCCTGAGAATTGGCTACACTGACCAGATGTCTTCAGCCAGCTACTCCCCAGATCGAGCAGGAGCAGCACATGCAATGCCTTCTCTGTTACTATGGCGATAGGTTTTCCCATCCACTATGCAGCCGGGCGTACAGTAGCTACCAGCTGTTGTCTCGACTCGTACTCCATCAGGAGAGACTGAGGAAAGAAAGTGGGAGATGTGGGGCTGAGCTTCTCCCAGCCCTGGACCTCATAAACTTTAACCACAGCATCCAACCCTCAATCTTCTTAGCTGCCGCTTGGGCTTGTTGCTATTGTTTAAAGCCGCCTTACAGTGCTTCCTCCGCTGGTTTTACAGACTCATAATAGGTCAGGGGCAGCACACAACAGCTTGGTATAACATGTTTGATTGCTGGGCTGGAAACTTAAGGCTTCCCCAACTCACGCTTCCAGCCCAACATTCCCATCTAAATGGTTTTATGAGCTTAAATCTAAATCTCCAGCAGCAACCCATTTCAGGTTCCTGACATTATTCTCGCTCCATACTTTCAAAGAAAAACTTTGTGGATTAATGGCTCCCTATCCTTCCTGCAAGGCTGGTTAATGCCTTCAATTCCCATTGCTTTTTAACTCCTGTGGAACTTTAATCCGTCTCTGACCATGCTGATGAGCTGCAGAGAAAGAGCACTGGTTGGGATTTTCATTCTTGCGTTTTCTTTTTGAATGCAGCCAAGTTCAAATGTCTAATTATAACATTGCAGAGTTAATGATCAATTTAACTAAGGCTTTAGAGTATCTTTGAAGTCATAACAACAAGTCAAAGGGGGGTTTAAAACGTTAACTGCACAGGGAGCCTACGTAGAGAGCTTTCTTAGGATTATCTCTCTCACTTAACAACAAAGTTGAGCCATTTCAGAATACTTCCAGCAACCCCATGGCTCGATCTGGTTGCCACATAGCACAGAGCTCTAGCTAGTGTTTATTTTATAGCTCTGAGCAGCACCAATCATTACCCTATTAATTCAAGCATGTTTAATTCAATGTCCTTCAACTACTCAGTCATGCCTATTTGTAACTTTTAAGCAACTCCAGAAAGGTACAGCTTGTCACCACATTTATACCTAACAGGCACTAATCACTAAGCTTAGATATACAATGTAAGCAGGGTATATATGAAGACAGCTACAAGTGATGTTCACTTAAATCTATGACATGCAGCCTCTGCTCCTTTTGCTTAAGGCACACTTTTCCACTTATCACGCAGGGTGCGTTTGCCTTCAGATGCAGGGAGCTCCTGCTGATGTCAGTGAGCTATAAATACACATCAGACGACACACTCGGACCTGTTTACTTTTTAATCTGACATATGTAGCCACTCATGTTTTGTATATATTAGGCACCGTTGCAATGCTGAATCAGCACATCCAGACATAACAATAAGGGCACGCTCGGCCCGGAGCAGCACACAGCCAAAGCAGCCAGGCTCCTCCTCGCTGTCCTTTTACAGCAATCCTGCCACGCAGCATCACCGCACACATTTTGCAGAGGGTTTTTTTGTGTTCCCTTTCAGGTATCAGACAAGGGCGAAGGTGAAAGGCATTAACCTGTTGATAAAAGGTTAAGCAAGGAGATTCTTAGGACAGCAAAGTAGTTATAGATGAGGGGGCAGCCACTGCTGGTCCTCCAAAGTGAGCTCAGGGGGAAAAAAAACCCTAAACCTCAAGCTGCCTCCAAGATCTCCACCAAGACTGTCCTTTGCACTATACTGAAGAACAGGGCTGGGCATTTTTCCCCTTTAAAATCACAAGTGAGGAAAACTTCCATAGGTAGAAGCAGAGACAGTCTCTAGAGCTGGGCACTGCAAGAGGAACATTTCACAGGTTTGCCCGATCAATTTAATGGCCACCCTGTGGTTTGCGCAGAGTGACAGGGCTGTAATGAACTTCTAGGCACACAGGGGATTATATGGGGCGTTATCAACAAAGAAAATTTGTATATCTTCTTTCCCCAGTGCTGCAGTTATAGACCGCAATAATTGTATGGTGACATGTCAGATAAGTAAAAGCTGGATAAACTACATCAGTGAAAAATCAGTGTTTCCTCTCTAAATCAGCCAGTGCAATCAGATTTCCTTTCAGATTACATCTTACTGCTTTCTTCTTTTAAACCCAACTTCCCTAGACCTTATGCGGCAATTTCC
This sequence comes from Chroicocephalus ridibundus, assembly GCF_963924245.1. NCBI lineage: Eukaryota > Metazoa > Chordata > Aves > Charadriiformes > Laridae > Chroicocephalus > Chroicocephalus ridibundus. Next base: position 17,967,871 of record NC_086287.1, read on the forward strand.
ACTTCATGGTGAGTTTGTTCATTACATTCAGGTACTTACACTTACAGCCCTGGCACGGCAAAGGATTATGGATGCTTGAGTCCAAAGATCAGTTAAGCTCTGATAAAATGTAAAGCAATAAAGCAGTGAGAGCAGTCAGTCTGCATCGTGCTAAAAAAGGGCTTTCAGTGAAAACCTGAGTACAACACTGGTCCAAAAAAACCATGGAACTGGCTTCCCATTTTGGGGGTAGTTCACTTAAACTCAAAAGAATGACAGTTCAGGGCAGTTATATTCCACAGAAGAGATGATTTTTTTGTTCTATTTTTAAGGCAATTTTGCTAGAAAAAAACCTAATCACATGATGAAATGGTATTTGGACATTATATCACAACCATCCCTATCATTCTTTCCAAGTGTGTAACACAAACATTGCACTGTTATACAGCAGTACAGAACCATGTATTTTTAATAAAATACAACTGCATCCAAAAGAGAATGAGGTATCAATTTTTTTTGCTTCTCCATGCTTTGAAAGCATAAGGTCTTTATTTAAATCAGAAGGACAAACAAGCCTCTCATGAGGATGTATAAGACCCTGAAATCAGGGGGTACATCACAAGGCACAACACTTTTGGTTGATAGAGCTACAAAACAGCTATAAACATGCATTATATCCTGAGACGAAGTCTTCACAAGTGTATCAGTGGTTTAGTAACCCCTATCATATCTTCCAGAGTGATGTAAGCACTAGGAGCAAAATCTGCACACCTGTAAAGAAAGCTGGATTCTTTAAGCATAAGCTGTGCCAGAGACATGATGGTGACAGGACATCTGTCAACTGACACTTCTTCACTTACGTCAGGAAGATTCACTGATGGTTTTTAGAGATTTTAGAAGCTTGTATTTCATTTCAGAAATGCAATTAGGCGTGCACTCATCCCACCTCACTTTCTGCTCTTAGCTGGAAAACCCATGACTCCATCCATAAATCAGTGCAAGAAAGTGGCACCTCCAGAAACATGCGGAGACCCTAACTTTGACATCTCAGCCTCAGGTTAGGTGGCACGTGTTCATACTTGAGCCTCAAGCAAAAAGTAGCACTCAGGTTCCCAAAAGCTACGAAGTACAAACCAAAAAACCCACCCAAACAAAAAAAGATATCACAGTGAGGTAAATGCACGGATTTTCTGCCAGATCCAACAGCAGGGATAAAAGTGAGTGCACGCCAGCTCTTCAGTAAGCCAGAAAATTCTCATTCTATTGTATTAAGTTAATCTGAGACCAACAAAAGTTTAAACCAATGATTCAGACTGTGAACAACTGCAGCAGCAAAGGAGCCGCTGCAGATGACTCTGTGTCCCACCTCTTACGTGAGTAACTAGCACCCAGGAGGACACACAGGTGAATTTTTCCATCTGTTGATAATAAACTCAACAGAAACTCTCTCATAGGTGCTGGCTTAAAGGTTTCTTTTTTCATTCACAACCACTGCAGTGCAATGCAACATCCTACAGTTCTTTCTTGTCATTTATGCAGCTCAGATTTTGAACACCTAAAAAATTCAGGGAGAGAGAGTCGTCATTTTCAGGCATTATGCTTTCTGGTGCAACATGTACTGAAAAAGCTATTTCTGTTAGCTCGTCACATTTTGTGCCAATTTATGAAGTGGTTTGTATCTAGCAGATCATAGCTTTAAGTTTTTGGCACAAGGAAGTTCCTTAACATATTTATATGATGGCAAAGGCCTCTCCCTCTTTAAAATCAATAGTTATGTCTCTGTCAAAAAGGGACTCTGTTTTCAATCATAATCACTGCAGACCCTACAAGTGCAAAAGAAGTGGCAGGCAGCACGACAGTATCTCACAAATATTAAGAAAGAGAAAAAAAACCTCAGTACAAGGGTCTTGTGGCTGCAGTCATTAATAGTTCCCTCCAGAAGGTTGCAATGTACAGGTGCTAAGGACAGTATAAACATTATCAAAAGCTGAAATCTCTCTCCAAAACAGGAGGACGTAGCTAGGTTCAATATAGATGTGAGAGGTTAGACAACATCACCGTTTCTCTTAATATTTTCCTTAAATTAATGTTTTGGTTATGCAACTAAATGATGGCTTTATTGCCAAATGTGTTTTTAAACGCACTTATTAAACGACATGCACATTGCACTACTGTAATTCTTGATTAATCATACCAATTTCTAAAACAGATATGTAACTTTTAGAATCCACCTGTTTTGATTCATCTAATGCCATACACTACAGCAAGATCGAAATAAAACGCGTTATTTAAAGCTTTCCATAACAGTACATTTGTCAACGATACCTGATCAAAGCGTTTGCTTAGACTGTGCCCTATTTGTTTAACTACTACTACTGCTTATTTTAGCCCATACTAAAGAGTTCTGAAGAACATAACCTGGGCAGATGCCAGAAGAATGTAGCTTTTAAACATAACCTTATACTCAAAGAGCAAAATCAAGCTTTAACAACATAAGCAAGCAAAATTCTGTCATGTAGACAAACCGTTCCTGTGTGTTTTTTCTTTTTCAGGAGATTTAGTGGCAAAAACAGGATTTAAGTAGTTTTTCTTATAAATATTTCAGAAGACAGTAGAGAAATTCATGCATGGCTCTTGCTATTGCAAGAGCTATTTGAACGAATTTAGGAGTTTTACTTTAGTATTTTAATAACCAGAAAACTAAGCATTTTCCACCAGAATAGATTTCACTGACTTCTATCTGGTTTGTTTCTTGAGGTCAAGCCTTTTGGGAGGGGTTGGTTGGTTTGTTTTTTTAATCTGATGTGTTTATCTGTTTACCAGAATGACATTCTCACACTTCAAGGTGTTTTCTGACTTCATGACATCACCAGTAATTAATTGCCGTAATTTTTCCTTTGATAACGGTCATCAATTCTGACGCATTGCTTAGAATAAATACAATATCTTTCTACACTCAGTGTTCTCAATTAACTGTTCTTTCTAAACTGTAGGGTACATTAACACAAACAACTGCAGAACAAGACTTACGTGATTTAACAAATCATTCACAGATACGCAGACTGTTCTGTGCACATAAATTGAAGGGCAAAGATTAACATTTACAGCAAATCGCTAGGTTCTAGGAAAGTCTTTTTACGCATTTATTGTGTAGAAAGATGTAAGCGTATTTCTTTACTCTGAGCTGACAGTAATGCTACTCTGAATCAGACAGTCGCGATACTCTTCTGAACCCCCAAGCTCCACAAAAGGCCACAACTTGATTTCAAGCCCACTGAAAAATGTAACAGGTAGTCACCAAACCTGAATCTAAAATCCCACCTCTGTGCAAATTAGCATCTGTAGCTCACCATTTTAAACTACAAATGAAACCTTTGCATCTAACAAAGCTTAACAGCAGCGCCACAGGCATTGACATTTTGGGCTTCCAAATGTATTTTCAGATCTGGTCCATATATATTCACAGTGCAGCTGTCAGGGAAGGTCAATGCAAAATGCAGCTGAAAATGCCACTTTTCAGCTGACTTCAAGGATTGTCGTGTTTCACAGGGTTTCCATTGCTAATAATAAATCCGTCCCTGCCAGCCAAATGAATTACACCAGCTGAACACAGATTTCACAGTGCAGGACCACTGAAGGTTTCAAAAAAAAAAAAAAAAATTCAGGTGGTGACAAACACACAGGAGACTTTCGGGGACAGTTTCTGACCCGCAGTGGTCGTTACCTGTTTCGGCTCCTGAGGGCAACCTCTCTAAACAGCCCCCACATCAAGACCGCTGTTAGCACCAACCCGAACAGCAGCATGACAGGGAAAGAGATCAAAGCAAATACGACCCATCATTCTTGAAAGCAGCCACTGAAAGAAAGATTTTAATGTAGCTGTCCTAGATCACCCCACTAGCAGTCTGTCTCTCCTTTGCACTGATATTAAACTGATGGTTTTTACAATTCCACTTCACACAGAAGAGGACTTCTGGCAATCCAGGAGTCCAAAGCAAGCTCGCAAATATTTTTGTTTCTTCTAGACAAAAACAAACCTCCTCAAACCGGACTGCAAAGAGCCTTTGCAAACATAGTAAATGCCTTCAGCTACTTAAAATACGTTTATTTTACTTCAAAGATTTTAGACTAAATTACCTTAAAGCAAAAAGTGCTCTTTTTTTTCTTTTCTTTCCCAAACTCTTAAAACATCCTGGTTGGTCTAGACCTACCTATCACAGGCTAACATAAATAAGTGCATCTTTCATAAAATTTATTCCACAAACAGGAGCTAGGCCACTGGACAGATGCAGCAGCTATATTTTAAATATTTTGGCATCCTTTTTCACCCCTGTTTCCTTTTCCCTGCACCTTGCTTTTGATCTAGCCCTACCCCAGGAGTCAGTCACCTTCCCTTGGGGGCAGAGGCACTGGCACAGCTCAGCTCTGCCAGATGTTTTGAGGGAAGTTCAATTCCCTCCCTGCTACTTGCTCAGGAGACAGAAGAGGTACTGCTCTGGGCTGAGCTTCCCCCTCACTGGCTCTGGTCGAGCTTTCCAGCTTGTGAATTAATACCTAAAATAAGAAGCCAATTCATGGAAGAAAACAGAGGGACAGCATATGAGAGAAGACACCCTATTTATCTGATGGTTCAGATGTCTGTCATTTGTGCAAACAAGTACTTCACTACCGACAAAACAGAGAACACATTTGGGAAAGAGTGTCCTTCAGTCCAGCCCACCTACTGCTTTTATTCTTCAATACTTAAGTCTCCATATTATGTTTGAGCCCAAAGCACAAAGGGGCCCTCATTTACAGCCCAGTCCCAGGCACTATAAGTAGCGCATGAAATTGCAGCAGCAATCACAGAAGCACGTTCTTGGAAGCTCACAGGAAGCCCAGGGTGGAAATCTGTGAATTTTTCTCTTGCTCAAGGCTTGCCTGCTTTCCTCCAAGGTCTTCCCCAGCTAGGAAAGCACAGAATACTTACAGGCACATTCCCAGAAAAGCCTGACAGCCATAAAGGTACTAGAGGAGGCAGAAGGCAGGTGGTAAATTTTAATAGCATTTAGTACTTTCAACTATCGCAGATTCTTCTTTCAAAAACTCACTTTGCAGGGAGGTTGAGAACCCAGCTATAGACTCTAACTCTTGTTCTTAGTCTTTCCTGCAATCACACTTTATCATTCCATGGAAACATTAGCTTTCATTTTGCAAAGCGTTAAAGAATACCGATGAAACACTTTTTTAGAATTGGTCCATGAAATAAAAAGCGATGTATTCATCTCAGAGACATGCTCAAGCATAAGCCCACAGTTTTCTGCTTCATTATGAATTTTCTGGCTTTTGAGGTGAAGAAAACGAATCTAGTAGTCTAATAGAGATTAACAAGTGATACAGTTAAAAAAAAAAATTCTCTTGGGAAAAGGCTTGTCTGGTGACATTAGCAGCACTGGTGACTGACCCCTAGGGAAGTGGGACAGTCATACACAGATGGGAAATAGCTGGGAAGGAACTACATGGAAGCACTGAAACATTAGACCCTACCTAGTGGCTGAAAACTCAAGTGTGAGGTCCAGATGCTAAAGTCTGAATGTGTTAGCATCATTGTTAGGGAACTGATACTAAGTGACAGATAGATTATATTACATAAAGTTCAATTTCTGGCTGCCCACAACGGCTCCTAATTCAAACAAAAGGCCTGACAAGCTACTGACAACAAATAAATCAAAGTAAAAAGCACATTGCTTTGAAACTTTAGCCTTATAGCTGGGAACATTACAGTAAGCTCTTTTGTAAAAAGGACTGCTTGATTTTGACCTAGTACTACTTTGGTAAAGCAACTGAAAATTATTGATTTCCTGTGTTATGAATTGAGATGAACAAAAAACTAAGAGATTACAAATAAAAAGCCTTCTTTGTTCTGTATATCACTTCCGCTATGCTGGTCAGTCAGATGCCATTGTTTTTCCTCCTGGTCCCACGGCACATGAAAGTTATCTTACTGGGAAACAAAACAAAATGAAAAGAGAGAAACAAAAATATTTTCCAACATTTTTACTGTTTGTTTTCATCCTTACATGCAAAATTAAGAATAAACAAGAAAAACAGTAGCAGTTTTAAAGAATGTGCCACACTATTCAGTTTTCATTTTTGTTTTAAAATGTCCACAATTCTTTTGTTCCTGAAGCCTCTTGGGATAGAGGCTGCGATTAATTTCTGCGATTGAAAGACATTTTAATTCAGAAAAGCTGACATGCTTCATTAGCTGCCTTTTCCATGCAGTTTATTCCAACTCTTAATCAACGATATCTAGACAGAGCTCTGGACCCCATAAATGTTTCTGCACTGGCCTTGAGCCATGGAACGCTGTAGGTTGTGGGCAGCACGGATCAAGTAAGCCAGAGGAGAACAAAAGGATACTCCAGCATGCAAAAGGCACGCTAGAGTGATCTCTGTCACAACCCTGGCCTGTTGTAGATGGCAGGCAAGGGACTCAGTGCAAGCAACGCGATACTGCGTGTGAAAGCCTAAATGCACATTCAGGAAGGCAACGCAAGTCCCTGACAACTGCAAAAGAGCAGAAGCCCCCCCAGATTTTAATCAACAGTGGCTTTCTGCGTGTTTGAATTCTCCACGCCTTGTAGACTGCTTCAGTTGGTAACAATTTTTAAGTTCAGGCTAGGGAAGGAATGACAGAAGATACAGTTCCACGATGAGTGATATCTGCAATTCATTAAGGAATTACAACACTCAAGAAGCCCCTGTTCCAAGAGGTGACAGAAAACCAGAAATTACAAGAAGTATCTGATCATGCACTTCATCCCTCATCCAAACCACTTAGCATTTCTTCCTCCACCTCTTACAGCTTCAAACAAAAGGTTTCACTGACAGTCTCCATCATCTCGCTTCAGCTCTCTAAATCAACTTGGTTTTGTTAGTGAAAAAGCTCTAGCTCAACATCTCCTTCAAATATCAAGAAAAAAGAAATATCTATTAGCAACTTTGTCAACGCCACACCAAATTTAAGAGCAAGGAGAAAGAGACAGCTGTTTCAAGGAACGGACAACTCCGAGTGAGGTAACAGTCATCAGGAAGAAGAGATGTTTCTCCTCCTTGCCTGCTTTTTTGTTCCATAACAAACGGTCCTCTAACACTATTCATAATGCTGCCCTGCATTTTTATGCCATTCCATGCTCAAAGAGGCACAGCAGCAGAATCTCCCACATCTCATCTGCTGTTTTCCAGATGATCACCCTACCAGATGCAAGCAGCAATAATCTACACATTTGTGGGAAATCTACAGGAGCTATAGCGGTGAAGAGATCTTATATTAAGATTTATATTAAGAGATCTTATATAACAGATCTTATATTATTATCTTATGTATCTAGGCCCCTGTTACCTGACTCTACTTAATGGAGATTTAAAGTGCTGGAGGATATTTGTCTGAATTAGCATTGATTCCCTCTCCCTAGCAAAGAGCACAACACCGCAGTGAGGACCAAAACAAAGTGCCTTACATACACCTTACCCTATGTTTACAAACAGCAGCCTCTTCCAAATGAAAGCGAATTGCAGACACAAAACCAGAAGAAATCAGCAACTTGGATACAGATCACAGAGCTCATTACATATCTATGAAGACAGGGTTTGGTTTTAAAGACAGAAACACCCCTGCACATAAGCTACGAAACAAATGAAGCTGCCTGGGATGTGCAACCTAATGGTCCCTTCTTCTGTCTGAACACTTAGAAACCCGAGTTCTGATGCTTTCCAAAAGTGGAATCAACTCCTGAAACAGCTTTCTCCTAATGGCTTCACTAGCATTTCAGAACCACGGTTTGCTGACTTCAAGAAAGTAAAGATTTGTTTGATTTGGGATTTGTCGTTTAACAGAATGGTCACAGTGTGCATTTTTGTGCGACTTGATGCACGGCTGAGCTTCTCACATCTGACTATCACTGGCCATTGGCCTGTCAAAAGCAACTAAGAATAGAAAAGGAAACTTCCATGTTATCGCCCTACTACTTGAAAGCAATTTTCCAACATTTTAGCGTGGAGTTTCCTAGTTTTGTTACCAAAATATAAAAATAGGGCTTTGTTTACAAACAGTTATTCATTTTGATTACTGCTGCAAACCTTGTTCTGCTTTCAAGGTCTACAAGATCTATTCCCTCCACCTTACCCACCGTATCACAAATGTATTCATAAGCACATACCAGTGGAAAGTTTGACTTCAATACAGTCAGTATGCTGCCCCTAATTTTCTTGCATTTTTTTCATTGCGGATGAGATAGCAACTCCCTAAGCTTCCAGTTAAGAATTGGGAGTAAAGGAAGAATTTTTTCTTTGTATCCTTTTTAAATCTGCTTGCTTTGAAAAGGCACAAATCTCCTAGTGGTTAAATATTTAACTGTCTCACTAATGAGCTGGATCCTAACATGCCAGTAGAAAAAGACATGTCATTATGTCTGAAAAATCCCACTCATATCCAAGCAGTTTTTTTTTTTTATTATTTATATATAGATAGATACACACACACACTAAGAATCTATAAGGTAAACTGCTATCTCAAGACTAGTCTACACACACATTTAGTACTGGCATTCTGTGTAGAGATATGTGGGGGTTGGGGCTTGGTTGTGGGTTGTTTTGTTGGTTTTTTTTTTTTTCTTTTTATCAAAATAGTTGCAGTAATTCAAACCCAAATGTGCCTGTTATTGTATTAATAATAACGATGACATAACAGTACAATTATACCCTATGGGACTAGGCCATACTGATGCGTGCAACCACGTGCTCACAATCACTTCAAAGACAGTAAGAGATTGAAGATATTACCACACCCAGCTCCTCATTACTGCACCTCTCATCTTGGAGATTACCACCCACAAAGCTGAAGAGCAGTAACCCGCTGTGGAACTGCTCTTTGTCCTCTTCAATCTAACCAAATTAAGTTTTCACCATCCTTGGTGGTGAACAAAGGTTTCTGAGGCGGCAAGGCACTGCAGCACGCTATGAAAGCAAATGCAGGACAATCCAATTCTGGGCAGAGTAAAATCCCGTTGAGGGGCAGAAGTGAAGAGCTAGCAGATGACTGCTTCTTAAGCTTTTCCAGAGAGACATGCTTCTGCAACCCTATCTACACCCTGCCTGTTCTAGCCCAGTTTGAACAAACCAGCTTTTGTTTGTAGAGACCGCCTAGCTGCCAATTCGAGTTCAATAACTGGCTCTGGATTACAGTAGGCATGCCTAGACCTATAGGATAATATTAATTTCAGTCAAGTTCATCTCAATCAGCTGCCAGGCTGATATCCTGCTGTCCTGCAGCAAAACAGATGCAAAGTAAACATAAAATGCTACTTCATTCATTATTCTGTCAAATCAATACAATAGAGGCACAAACAGAGCTAAGTATGTAAAATAAGGGCCAAAATCTCAGTTTTCATATAAAAAAAAAGCTTTCAAAGATTTAAATTAAGAAATGAGACAAGAAATTAAATACATTTCTTTTTTCAGTGTTACAATTGCTGAGGCCCATCAATGAACTTGAACGCGTGGAGCAGGCCAAAGCTGGGACTTCTGTAAATTATGTTCTTTCTCTGCATGAGTGTCCGTCTGCACAAGAGGTCACTCGCTCTTCCTTCTGCTCGCCTTGTCACCACGTCATCTGTTTAGGCTGCAAGGTCTATGGAGGTAGGAACTATCTTTTAGAGCATGTAGCCTCTGGTCTACTAGGTCTTGTACTTAATCTTACGGGCAGGGCCCTTTGAATGGGCTGTAACGTAAACAACAACAATAATATCCCTTCTCAGAAGGATAACACACAAGTCTGCTTGTAAATTGTGTTGCAGATAAAGTTTCCTTCACACTTTTAACTATCAAAAGCTAAAATAATCTTACTCTACAGTTCCACAAACACTTTAACTCAGCACTGCTGCCAAGAGAAGCAATCTCATCTGGCCAAAAAAAAAAAAAAAGTTAGTTTGAACCCATCTGAGTTCTCCACAGCAGTTTATAACATAGTTGCACAAATGCTTGTGTTGGCACAAGGAATGGGGCAGCAGGAACATTTCTTCAGGTGGCAGTGCCAGTTTATGCAGGCCGAAACCCATTTTTGAAAGTACAGCCCATGTTCTCTGAAAGATTTATCTCACAAAGCCAAGTTAGGGTAGAAGCTATGGGTCACCCAATTTTACTTGTAAAATTGCTAATACTCACCTCCCAAGAATGTTGCAAGGTTAAGTACATTCATGTTTGTAAGGCATTACAGAAGTAAGATTAGTAAATATTTAATTTTCTCTCCTCCCTCTTCCCCTGCCCTGGCCACTAAGTATAACTCGTTCAGAGTTTCATATACTAAATCAGTGACTTGGAGCAGCTCCTAGAAGGTAGTTGTCAAGCTCCCTGCCTGTAGGCCAGATGGAGGTCAGTCATCATACATACGTATTCCAATTTAAAACTGTTCTGCAACGTTGCAGCCAAAACAGCATCCGAAGACATTGTACCTGCCCTGCTGCAGGGAACCATGGAACAGTCAGATAACCTCCACAGCAGACATCCTTTCTCACCTTGATCTGGGGAACAGCTGCAGAGGGATAAAGGACAAGTAAATCAACTCCTCCTGCGCACATTCCACGTGTAAACACAGCCTGTCAAGCTGACAGAAACAACAATAAAAGGGAGTGTTTCTGAAAGGTACCTTAATAAGGATGTTAATGGCATGTTGGAGGAAAAAGAAAAGGTCAGCCTCAGTGTCATTAGCATAAGGAAAATCATCCAAGTCAGGCAGTCATTGCTTGCCTTCTCAGACTGGCTGTGAAAACAGGCATTTTGGTTATTTTGTTGGGTCTTAAAAGTCCTGCTGCTTCTGAGAGCCAATACCAATTCTTGACTCCCCATCATCTCTAAAAATATGCTAATGTTCGATGGGTTAGGTGGAAATACCTGATGTAAACAATACACTAAGATACAGGTCCCTGAAATCAATGAACAACTGGCATAGCTGAGAAGTGCAGAAGTTTTAGGGCACCTGTCCCAATGTTTGGTCCCTAGAGGCAACTCAGGGAAACCTACAGAACGTACGCCGTGTCACAGCCTCTGACACTGTCACTACCAGGGCACACAGGCACCCCCCCTTGTTTGCCACCAAGGCACAGGGCATGCCAAGAACACCGAACAGAAAATGCAGTACGCAGCAGCTCCCTGGGCTATCAAGACTTCTCCAGCAGCTCAGGACAAACATCAAGTTCTAAGCTCTACAACAAAATTAATTTCTTTTATAAGCTGAGAAAGTGTAAATGCCCATGCTATGTACTACTAGCTACTGAATCAACAGTGCTAGTAAAGTCTTTCACAAGACCTTTCTGTTTACTGTGATAAAATGGGTCTAGGCCCCATATTACAACAGGAACAACCCTAGAAACCCTTTGTGCAAGACAAGTCTAACAGAACTGATGCTTCAGTCATTTTGACGTTTTTCTTACTAACAAAATAAAAGTGAATTAAGTAAAATTTAAAACAAGAGATACATACAGCGTGTAGTTACGTAAATCAGACTCTTGTGCTTCCTAGGTTATCCCTAAGTACAAGCAGACACTGTTCACGAAACCTTTCCCATTACGCCCCAATGCTGTTAATATTTATGCACACAGGAAGCTCTGCTGAAGTCATGATGACTACTCACACGCTCAAAGTAAAACATACTGCATAATTGCAAGTCTCATACCATAAAAACTTCACTTATAAATGTAGAACCTAATTTGGTCACCTATAGCCATATACATAAAAAACCCAGCATAGAGTCTTGACTTTTTTTTTTTCCCCCTCTCCTAAAACCATGGAATAAATTCTCCGTTGGGTGGAGCTGACAGAGGCTTTACAAATGAAATCCAGCTAGAAGTATTTTTTTTCTAATCATTACTAAAAATAGAAATATGTTCTATTCTAGAAATACATGTATGTAAAGAAGCATATATATAAATAAATATGAAGAAATAGCAGAGTGATCTCTATACCTTCTTGTTCCTTCTTTGTCCACAAAGTCATGTATTTGTCACTTCTTTCATGGCGTGACAAGTTTCTAACAGGATGTTCATTTACTCATTCCTTTCCCAAAAGTAGTTAGCGCTCAATGCCGAGATACGCTTTCCTACCATCAAACGCAGAAGTCAAGACATGAAATAATGAAGTTTTTAGAACACGACCTCATAGAAGCTTACTTTAGAAACTGCTGAGAAAGAGAAAACCACCAAGAAGTCCAGTAGGTTTTGGGTTTTAGACAGTTTAATTGAACCCACTTAATACAACACCACAAAATAAAATTCTTAACGCATTCAATTTAAGTTATTTTCTCTCTACTAACTCCTGGAACCTCCTTTCTTCTAAGACATTGGCACTCACTGCTCTACTGCACAGAATTACACCACACCTGCAGAGTTTATTCCAGTTTTGCCTACCAAGGGCCACTTAAAGCCATTCAAGAGCCACCAGCTAGTGACAGCTGGCAAACTCAAACCTGTCTCGGTAGTCTATCATATGTAATCAATTGCAAATAGAACTTCAACAGACTCATCCCATTATTTCCTAGCTAATTCCCCCTGGGAAAACAAGCCAGCAAGCTTCCACTTTGAATCATGAAGCTAGTTTTGCCCCTGTCCCTCCCTCCCAACTTCTCCCTTTCCCCTCTCTTTGCATCAGTTCACTGCACTGTTTCAGCTTTTCAGCTTGATATCCGTTATGTTATGTCAGCTGTTACATTACGCTTAAAACAATAGACTCCAGCTGGCTGAGGTCAGATGTGAAAACAAGGACCTAACAAAGCCATAGACCCTCCAGTTATACTGAAATTGAGATACACACTGAATGTAGCACTTAATGACAAACTACTTTCCAGACATTTGGGCAAAGCATAAAGGAAACACCTGTCACTGCAAACATTACACACTAATCCAGATAAATCCTAAATTTAAAAATCTTTCTTTTCACTGCTTGGCTCTACTATGCACGAGTATTTCATGGTTTTAAATTTTTTTCCGAGATGAAATTTGTATTACTCTGCTTGTTTACTAATATATTAAATAGTGAAAAACGTGTATAATTTCAAAGAAAATATGTTTACCATGTTTCTAGTAGAGTTACCAAGCAAATGCTCTGAGCTTGACATGGATTTACAGCCCAGAAGAGTTTAGTCAAACTTTAACCCTTAAGTAGAAAGCTGAACAAAAGCAAACAAAAGATGTAATGGTGAACACAACGTACTTTTTCCCGTGATGGTATTTTCCTGGACAGACCTTTGAACAGAATTTATCGGAGTGCAGCTATACTAAACAATAAAGAAAGAAAACACCGGTATGCTACGTCAGTCAGGAGAGCAAACACAAGCTCTTGAGAACAGGTGAACTACTAAAAACTCTACAGCACATATCCCCCTATTTTTAAAAACGCTGCATACAATATAAAAGCAATGTTTTCTGGGAACCATCACGCTACTGTAGTTGATCTACGAAAAGCTGGGAAGCTTGCTCAGCGCTAACGGACAACCTGGCACTGTGCTCACTTCAGTCTTTGGCCAACACCCCGACGCTGCCACCAAGGGAGATCACCGTGTCAGATCATGTAGGCCACCAAGCAGCCAGCAGACGGCACCAGTCTATCACCAGTGCTTCGCGCTGGCCTGCAATCTGTCACCAGCTCCACCCTGAGCTTGAGGAAGGTCACTCTTCCCAGAGCCGGTCTTAGTCTTCAGAGTTTGAGCCCGCATAAACGCTTGGTGCCATCTCATCCCAATGTACTGTAGAGATAAACGCTAAATTCCGATTCCTTTGCTCACAGTGACTTAGTTGCAGACTTTATTTTAAATTATAGCATTCAGGTATGCCACCACAGAACTCTAGCTACAAAAATCCAAGCAGAGGGATTGGGTTTTTTCATATTTCTTAGAAGAGGCAGAAATGGAAGTAACCAGTTTTCTGCGTCCACACTCATCTTTATCAAATACACACTCCAGTGCAGCAGACTGAAATTAGAATTCAAACCCAGAACATTTTGAACCTGCTAGACAAAATGTATGCAATACAGGTAAAAAGTTTTCTTTTTTTATAAAAAAAAAATAAATCAGTGCTTATTCTTATCATATATATCTACAAGTCATTTTTGGTGGTAACGTTAGAGAAGTTTAGCCAAACAAACTACTACTTTTTTCCCCCCACTGAAAAGGAAACCTTTAAGACAGTAGCAAGAACACACCTGGAATGACATAACATACTGGAAATCTTTCTGTGTGTTAACAAGTTTAGTATCTTTTTCTTTCTCCTCCATGCAAATACTTGTCCAAATCATTTCAATGAAAGCTTTAATTGTTCTCACTTTTTTCTAAAAGCCATCCACACGATGAGAAATCAGGTAGGCCAAACAGCATGAATTTTGTGGCTACAACCACAAAGTGGCCAGAGTTGTCAGGGGTAGCAACGTTTACACAGCCCTTTTCTTCCGCCCCTCTCTCCCAGGATTATTTTTGTTGATTATTCGTATAAAATTCCCCAAGCCCATGTGAAAAAACATCTCTTTATTAATAGTTCACTTCTTCCAGAAGATATTTTTATCCACTTCAGGACACCATCCAAGGTCTGGATCCAGCCGCTCCAAAGACACAGCGTGGTCCAATGCTGCCCTCTACAGATTTTAAAGAGAAACTACAGCTCCCTTTACAAGGCTTCGACTTTTGGCATACGTGAAAACAAAACGCAGCTCATCTTTCCCTTACTGGTCTTAGCATACTTCCCCTTCCATATCACCTTTTCATTCTTTCCCGGCACTCCTCTTCAGCTCAGACTTCATTTGCACCAGAAAACAACAACGGCCTTGTCCTTCTTTTTTTTTAAACCCCATTTCATTAAATTGGGTCAGCTGTCCCAAACAGACAATTTTATTTCCACTTTAGAAGCATCTGATTTGGCTCCCTCAGACCTGTTCAGAACGGACATAAAGCAGAATTTAAGCTGGACTAAAAGCATGTTCACACAACCTTCTGAACTAAATTAATTAAATCCCTTTAACATCACATTTACATTAAACACATAATTCTCCTGTACAGACCAGAGGAGTTGACAGGGGATTGCTTTGTGAACAGCTGGAACAAGTTAAGATGTTACTACCAGCAGCATTTCCAACCAACACAGCTGATTTTGCAGTGGAGCAGATTAGAAGGCTATCTGCCAGCACAGCTCAGCTACAAACATCAGAACCACCAAGTGAAGCACAGCAAGAAACGCTTGGGTTCGGATCCAGAGGAAGCTCCTCGTTCCAGCTACTAGCTATACTGTCACCTTATTTAAAGGGGAGAGAGGGGAGAGGGAAATTTTAATTTCTATTCACATTTCCTGAGCCTTCGAATCACTCGCATTTGGCTTTTTTTACTACAAACTAAAACATACAGAAGCTGACTTTAAATGAAAGCTAGGATTCTCAACTTCAGCAGTCGATGGAGCATCAGAAAGGAAATGCTGCTCTGAGTGATTCCCTGGGCAGGTCTGTCTGCAGGTCCAGCAAAGGAAAAGGATTAAAGTGCAGGCGTCCACCACACACACATCTACACCAGCTGACCTCGCTCTGCATCAGACCAGGGGACATTGCTGAGGCTGCAAAGACAAATTTTTCACTTTCTCACCTATAGTTGTTCTTTATTGTCTGTAGACTGGATCAGTCTGTGGAGCTACGACTATGCATCCTTTACAGACATTAATCCCATTTAATTTTTCAAACGGATGAAAATGCACCAGTGTCCAGATCGTAAGTCTCTGGCCTTCTTAACCAAGGAAGATAATAATAAAAACAAAACACTGGAACCACTTTGAACTCTTTGAGCCGTTTGTTCTCTGTGAAGAGCATCTTCAGAATCAAAAGCTGTAAGCATTTTTCTCTTTCTTTCTCACAAGACCCACAAAACACTGCAGCAAACAAAACCCAAGGCTTATACTCAAAACAAAAGATTAAAAGAAATAAAATCTAGATTTCTCATAGGTCCAGACTCTGTGCCACTTTCTCTTAATTGTAGAAATAATTTCAATGCCAATAACATAAATGTTAACCACCCAAAACTATTACCTTTTATCTTAACTAGTAGTCTTTTTAATATTTATTTTTTTTTTAATTTCTTCAGTAAGAAGTATGCTAAAGTAGAAAAGGAACTCAGAAAACAGAAAGCTGGAAAGAACTTACACTTTCATCATAAAAACATACCCTTCTTTTTTTTTTTTTTTGGTTGGAATCAATATTGAAATGAGATTCCTACAAGAAAATAGCTTTTTCAGGCACACTAAATATCCCTTGGTTCAGCAGAATATTTAATCCCCTTGGATCAGGCACTTGGATTTTCTTAGATCATGCTGAGATAACAGCATTCTGCTGTGTTCTGGCACCATAAAATCCTTGCTTATGAAAATAAAAGAAAAATACGGCCTCTCTGGGAACATACATCTCTGAATTACTTTTTTCCATAGTTTAAATATTGTAGTCTCAAAATCAATTTTTACACAGATATACCACATTTTCTTTATGAGTCATGGCAAAAGCTCTCCCGCACCACTGTTTTAAATGGGCCAAGTGTACATATACCCTCCAAAATGATGGTCCTTTCACAGTCTTGGCTCAGACTCCAGCTCACGCTGGGCAAGTGCCAACGAGTAACTGGAGTCAAACCCCTCCAACAGCACCATCTAGTGAAAAAAAAGATAAAATAAACGCATGCAAATTTAAACAGTTTTCACTGCATTATGGAAACTAACAAAAGGCCAATTCTCTCCTAATCTCCCATTACAACTGCATTTAGGTATAGCTTTCATCAAGGCTCTTTGCCTTGTGAAGTGTAGTGACAAGCAGAGAAAGATTCAGCAGCTAATTGTAAGCTTTTTGTCTAAAATTGGAATGCCACTTGAAACACATATAAACTTTCCCTTGTTTATTTTTCCAGTGTTAAGCTTGCATTTTTCTCATTGTTATGAAAAATAGAAGCATTTTTAAATGCTTTAAAATTACTGATAACGTAACATCTTCTGTTTCCTCCTCTGGTAGTGGGAAGTGATATTTATAAGACAAATGGCTCCAGAATAAAAAGGAAATAATATATACATAATATTAGCAATCTTTTCAGATCTTATTTTCATATACTTGTAATATCTTGTATAACTATATTATTGAAGCATGAAAGTCTTGATCATGAAAACGGGCACAATCAGCTTCTATTTGTAATTTTAATGTAAGCAGTCTCACTGGTTTCAAAAAGACAATCTGCTGAAGTTGTGCAGGTGCTTAGATCTTTCACAGGCTCAGAGCAAAAAAACCTTTGCTACGTGGAAGAAATTGAGCATTTTAGCTCTTAATTGTCAGTGGTTTACAGGGTTCATTTGAACGATTTTTCGGTCAGGAGGAACAGATTCTGTACTTTTCCCAGTGCAAATCTTCAATGCCATGCAACTCACAAGCGGGCTGCAGAAGGGATTCTGTAACAACAGTAGTTTACGGATAACAGACACATACATGCGCTTTATGCAGTTATTCCATCTCATTTTCAAGGTGAATCAGATTGGCAGTGCCCACGCAGTAAGCTCATCTAACCAGACTTGCTCCATGGGGCTGTTCAGCTCAGCATACCCACACGCTAACTTTGAGCGCTCATTTCCAGACATGCAGCGTGATACAGTCATTTCTTGCATTCCCAGATCTCTGGCTGCTCGGTCAAAGCTTCCTCCCCGCTCAAATACAGCAGGTCCCTAAATTTCAGCTACCCAAAATTTGAGAGGATGACACTGCATATTTCTTAGCACTATCTCAGCCTTATATGTGATGCACTACAAAGTATAATTCATTTAGAGAGAATTCTACCCTACATAGGAAATTATGTCTAAATAAAAGGCAATCTGCTCTTGACAAAGCTTCAGTAATTTTCCCTTTGGAACACAGATAGGGAAAGGTGGACTCAATTTTACAATTTTCAGAAGAAATAGTTAAAGGTCTATAAGTGGTACTTTAATTATTTTAATCTCACAAAGCACACACGCAAGCAGTATAACTCATCTTTCATGGAATGACTTGAGGTCTCATAAACATCAAATTCCACAAGTCCGAACGTTCCCTCCCTCTCACTGTCCCAGTTAAGCCCAAGCAGAAAAGCCTTCCTCAAGATTCCCATACTGTTTCTGGTAGGTTGTTGCTACACCGCTGCTCCTTTAAAGGTCTCTCTCACTCAGTATTAGTTTGTAATTCAACTTGTTTGCCTTTCTTTGCTTTACCTACAATGACAATGTTACCTACTTCCATTGTCTAGCTACAAATTAAAACTATTATTGTCATATAACTAAAAGTCCCTCTACAAACACAAAAGAGAAATTAATTCCTACTGCAAAACAGTAGAAAGAGAGTGCTCTCCTAAGCTTCAATAAGTCCCCTTACATGACTATTTGGGTTGGAAGCTCATACTGTATTTTTTCCTGTTTTGAAAATTTTAATTCCTGTATGGCGTTGTACTTTCTTCTACTTCTTTCTTTGCATTTTACAGTTTCTCTTCAACCAGTCAGCTGTGATTAACTCCCCCCTTAAGAATTCAGTTACATCTAATTTTGATAGCTTGTAATGATATATTAGCTTGAAAGTAAAATCTTAAATAAGAACAGAATAGGAGATTTTACCGGGTAGACCCTAACAGGAACAAGACTCTGACATTTATATTTGCGTTGCAAAGTGCCACAACTCCTTCAAAAGTCCCACCAAAACCGGATAAAGCAGAGAGCACATTGGCCCATCTACTGGTTTGGACTGATGGATCAACGTAATCCCCTTAAGTTTCTTGAAAATTACGACAGCTAATCCTTTAAGAAAACAATATCAGAATATGACAATACTGAACAAACAAACAACTGCTGAATTCCCAAGAAACCATGATAACAGGATCTCAATGTTAAAAATTACCCATAATATTTCTAATGATATAGAGCAGGAACTCTGAGATGGAAAGCAAGATAATACAGAATAGCATGAACACCCAATACATACTGGATATTGCATACACTGTACGTAATCCTGATCGCATTGCATACATATTACACTGACTATATTACAGCCAATACGTACTGCATACAGTGTGAATGCACAAAATTAGTTCCATGATTTCACCAGGGCGGGAAAGAAACATCACTAGTTCTGTTGTCACCACAAGTTATTTTACTGAAACAACACACTGTGTCCATGTAAAATACTATGATATATTGCAAAGATGAATGAGGTATTATCACAAGTGAAATTCATCACAGAAATTGCCAGAAGTAAAAAAAGCAAAAGCAAAACCAAACAACAAAAAAATTTTAAATCTATAAAGAAAGAATACCCTGAACCACAAAAGGTACTGGAATGCAGAAATACACATATAGACTCTCTTAGCTGGCAACTAATTATAAAGTTACATCTACAGTTCAAATGTCTGAGAAAATAGTTAAAAATAATATACCGGGCATGAAGATACCTTAAATAGAAATAGTGTGATTGACACTAAATTTAATATACTATATTCTTACAGTATTCATATTAGAGATAAAACCTTAGCATACTGAATAGATAAATTGATAAGATTTATTATAATTGATGAAGTTTAAGTGAATATTTTCATGTTAATAATGATAACATACATGACAATGACATTACTCGTGCACAGCTACAAGAACAATTTTGAACATTTAAATTACTAGTTAGTATTTTCTCAATACAGTGACAGTGTTATCATAAGTAAAATAATGGTCATTTATTTACAAATACAGAGAATCAATGATTTATCAGGGGGTACCCCACCACTGAGGTACTACAAATTTGTAAATTTTTTGTACGCTTAAAATCATGCCTCTCCGACTTCAAAACTAAGGCTCTTGAATGAAAACTAAGCTGGCAGGACAGTCATACTCTTGGAATATTTCTTCATACATATCTGTTGCAGCACTAGTGTACTATAAACAAAAGGTAACTACATCTTCTCTACTGACAGGAAAGTATGTAAGACAGGTAGAGCAAGTTGTCTTAATTGTAAAGTCAACGATGAAAATACGTGAGTTTCCACTTGTGAAAGAAAGCTGCACCTGACATCAACTAAAGCAAAGGACTTATTTCCCCCAGCGCCTATGGTCAGGTGTCGGGTCTTCAGTACGGCCAAAAAATGGATAAAGCTCAGCAATATGAGGGATCCAAGCTTAGTTAGAACACTTTGTGTATTGGACACAATATAGATAGCGCTCAGTACAGACCATATAGGGTAAGACTTGGGTTTTGTGCTGCCATGACATGCATCAATCACATTAACATCCACATACATACCATCCAAAATAACGTCCCTGTAGCAAGAGCTGCATACTGTTCAATTGTAGAAAGCACGCTGAAGATAAGGCATATCAGCACAATAAGGAAGCTGTAAATAAAAAAAAATAAAAAATAATGTAATGCGGTCTAGTAAGAACCTAGAGGGAGGACAGATAATTATGCCATTACAAGTTATCTGTACACACAGAAACGTCATTGGTATTGGATTATCTTGAAACACAGCTGGCAACTTTTGTGTAACCCTGCTTTATACTGGATAATTTATTTCTCTTCAGACACTGAGTTTTTGGGTTGGACATTATCAAATGAAACCGCACAATAACATTAGCTTTAGCCTACATCTAAGACTTGCCGTTTCCCGGCCCCTCAGGAAAACAGCATTCCTTGTTCTTTCCCATTGCAAAGGGCTACTTACGACAGCTGACTCACCACCACACAGCCCCCTAAAACGTGTTTCAAATATTTGCCTTTTTGCTGCTCCAAATTCTAATAAACTTTAAAGAGAAATACCAACTAAGCCAGAGATTAACAGGCTTTGCCCACACTGTCTTTTATAACCAATCCCCCAAAGGCCCTAGATAAATAAAATCTTTAACTGTGGGTATCTGAAATACAACCTAGGACTTATTCAATTTTTAAATAAAATAAAATTTCAAAGCAACTATCAGAGAGAGAGTGGGAATATAAGGGTTTCTTCCCCGGTACCTACCCCCTGCCTGAGTGAGTCCTTAAGGAGGGAGTCGTGTTACCCAAGGTAAGACTCAGGACAGACAGGGAGTGGCAGCAAACTCAGCCTAGCTGCCTGTAGCCCCCAGGAGGCCTCTTCCCCCAGCTTCTGTCTTCAGACCCCTTCCCTGAGAACCTTCATCTGTGCCCACCACCCCGCAGGACTGACTGCTGCTTGCCTTAAAGGAACATATTTCCTTCAGAAGCAAAACATGTAAGACCCAAACTGGATGCTGTCCCACTACACACAAGGCATAGGCAGCTTCCAGTTCCCAAAGAACTGCATGTTTCTTTTTAAAACATGACATAACCAATGAAAATCACTTAAAACATTCACTTATTAAACACAGAGCTAGTTGTTACGGGTATTTTTCACAATTCTGTTGAGACAAGCAACACCAATCCTTTGCATTTGACAGAGACTTGCTGCAAAATCCAGTAAACTGAATCACTGCCCACCTTGTTACACATCTCCAAAAGGGTTAATCGGTTCTTTTTCCTCATTTAAAAAACAAACAAACAAAACCCCCCCAAAAATAAATAAATAAATAAAACACAGAAAAAAATTGACATAATGAATAAAACTGAAGTCAAGAGGAAAAATACTAAAACAGGACATCAGTGGCTGCAAATTGTCATGGCTCAGCTGAAGTCACATCTTTCTTTTCCACATAAGTGAGAACTTGATTGGGTGAATCTTTTGAAAGGCCAAGCACTCAAGAAAACAAAAACGTGTCAGGGTTGACATTATAAGGTAGATTGCCCAAAAATTGCTTCAAAACACAGCACATCTAAGTCCAATGCACACACAAATTATACAGTAAACATATTACAAAATTGTGGAGAAGAAATTTGTAGGTAATAAGTACGAAAAGCAAATTAGTAAGCGACAACTAGTTGAAGTTTATAGCATAGGGATTATCACATATGGACACAAACACACAAATGAGAATATACTTTTACCTAGACAAAGTATAAATGTGTGGCTGTTTCTAATTTATCTCTAAAATCTTCTCATTTTACCTCGTATCTCTAACTTTGGCCATTCTTAAGTAGAAGTAATGTGTGCAGACAAGACAGGGGAATGCAAAAATGAGCCAGTCATTTGAAACATAAATATTCCCCAAGTGTCCAGCCTTTCTATCTGCAATATTCTCACCATTGCTTAAGATCGATATATGCGACAACGTGAACATAAATGGGTTGTTACACAGAGGTAGCTAATGGTCTCTGGATAAGAAGTCCAACGTACACAGAAGTACTAGTTCAAAGCAAACAACGAGTTACATGGGATGGTGTAAGCTGTCTGAATACACCTTGCGCAGTAACAATTAGTACTTATTATATCCCTTAATACCAGGCTTGTTAAAACTGTAACCCAGCCAATACATGAAACCACAAGAGGGCACCAAAGCAAAGACTATCCCATTTCTGTACTTTTCCTGAACAAACCCAACTAAAGAGTACCCAATAATGATTCAAGGTGAAAGTTTGTGTGCCTAAGTGACAGGAAGATAAACTTAGAGTGAATTGTTTGCCAAATCTCATTTCTTGTTACTATTACAGAAATTGAAGGCTGACATAAGAATTCCATTAAGCGCCAGTCACCACACTACCTACTTTTATGGGTTTTCATACACATGGATCTATTCCAGTCTTACTATTTTTTTCTCACCCCCAGAAAAACTCTTGAAATTTATTGTTTTGCTCTTTCCAGGCTGAAGCATGAGACACCTTCATACCCACAAACACACATCATCCCAAACAAAACAAAGATGTTTGGTCTGCTATTGTTGCTTCTCATCTTTCCTGTGACACTAGAGGGGAGATGTCCACAAGCCCCACCAGTACAGCCGTGACAGTGGAGCACCACAGCTAAGCTGCTAACACTCTCACACTGGCATCCCTATTTTGCTTCTGAAACTACATCAATTGCACATAAGGAAGAGAGGGTGCAATATTAAGAGATTAAAAAAAAGAAAAACCACAACATGGTCCTCCTCTGACATCAACCTGCTGTTCGTTTCCTTCCAACACTCAGCTCTTACCCTGTTTTTGTTTCAGTACTAGTGGCTTCCTCCTCCAGTTCTGAAGTATAAGAGGGGAGTGAGGCACCAGGAAAATGGAAAACAGGAAAAGTTTGCCAGCTTTTTTTTTGTTTTTGTTTTTTTTCCCCAACAGCTACCTCCCCTCTCTTCAGCCAGAAGTAGAGCACAGATCCTCAGTTAACTGCCTGCTTTCACTTGTTGACAGCAGACAAGTCCACGGTAGTTAAACAGTTACGAACAGCAGTTGCAAGGCTCTGCCTCAAACCTGGATTTGCTCTATGTGAAAGTCATCCTGGGGAAATTTCACTGTCCACTACTCATGTGAGAGCTGTGTAAATGAACTTGTGTGAATTTTCAAAAGGAAAAATCAAAGGTACAACCTTGATAGCAGAAGATAAAATTTCAAAGCCCCCAAATCGGTGTGTTTTTTCAAAGCAAGCATTACAATTTTCCCATGCCCAAAATAACCTTATCACTCTTAATGTCACTTTACTGTGATCACTTATACTACATTTTCCCAAAGAAGTACTCGCCTTGATACAGATGGTAAGCATGTAAACTGTTAGTCTAATGAGTTAATACGAGACAGACTAAAGGGCAACTGGCAGCATTAAGAAGCCTTAGACAAATTACTGGTAGACAGATGCATCAGCCCTACCCTAATCAACCACATAATTCCAGATAGCTAAGTTAAGAGAGCTTTTTTTTCAGACAAACTAAGCCTCACCTGCACATCAAAGCTCTGTTATTGGTGGAAAGACACTAGACATCTTCAGAGAGCAATTGCGAAACGAGTTACTCTGCAAATGTTTAGTTATTTCAACTGTTGAGGGGATGAAGACTCTAAACATGGACATTTAAATTAGGCAAACTGGATGTGGGCTATCCAATGCACATGCTAGTCCTCAAACACTTACTACACTTCACAGAACAGTCATTTACTCTTCACTGGGTGGTAGCCAAGCTGCTTTACTGTACCATAACAAGTGGAAAAGCACATTAGTTAGCCAGCCTTGCTTATCTGTCTCACAGTAAAAAATTAAAAATACCTTAGCTCCCACATAATATCGCTCAGGGACTTCAAGATCTAAAGCAGATGAATAGCTTAACCAGTAGCATCAGCCACTCTGGAACACTTTGCTAAGCGTTCAGACCCCATGCTGATTTCACCAGTTGTACATGAGGTAGCAGAACAAACATTTGTCATTGTATCTGCCCTAATGACTCCAGTATAATACCTTTTTTCTCTAAAGCAGAGGCAGACAGCAGAACACTGGAATTTTGTTAAATCTAGCATTCAGAAGAAGCAGTCTCTTGGAAAACACAGATCTTCTATCTCCTGAAACCTGTTGCTTGTGTACGCTCTATGCACAAATGTGACCATCTTCAAGAAAGGAAGCAGAGCGATGAGGAGTTCAGGCTTTCATCAGCTCTGATCTAACTCCTAGATTGTGGGGCCAAGCAATGTTAGAGATGAGGCGATAGTGTGTGAAGTCTTTCATATTGCCTGTCCCAGGTTGCAAAATATCATCTGCCTGCATGTAGATAAATCACAGATCCTACATCAGTAGATGCACTCAAAAATACTTAGCATTGCGGTTAACTCCTATCTAACAGTGCCACATTTCTTTTAACCCCAAGAATTTTGCAAATGTCAAATCCCCTCTGTACTTCTGGATGTGAAACCACGAAATCACTATTAAAGCAACATGGACACTAACACTTACAAAGCAGTAGGCTTTTTCTTTCATGGTCTCCCTTTTTTTTCAGGGGACCCTTACAAGGCAACCCATTTCCTCTCAGGCAGCCAGCACTGTTTTATTAGAAGCCAGGTTCTGTGCTTGTCTTTTCAACTCAGTTTTTACAGGCACTGCATACCTGGTGGAGTCATAGCTCCATTTCTGAGTATCTCAGTGTGCATGAAACAATGTCAGCACGCAGCACTCTGGTAACACTTAGAGCTCGTATATATCCAAGCCTGTACGCAGACCTGGGACGTGCGTCTGTTACACTACCCATTAAAGAGGAAAGCACGTACGTAGACACAGATGTATATAGACTTACGTGAGACAGTGTGTGCATGTGGGCAAACATATAATAAATAACAACATTTGGCTTACTCCATGAAGTCAGCTAGACCATTTAGGTAACTTTGTCTCAAGCAGGTTTGAGAAGTCAGAGCATTTCCAGGAAAGAATCACACAGCTGAGAGGTAAAAATGACCAGCTACTATATGCACTAAGTTTAGCAATACACAGGAAATATATTAAGAGTTGAAGATGGATTTAATTGTTTCTGACTATTTGAGGATACAATATTTGTCAAGTGGGATATAATATATGTCAACTTTCAGAACAGATCCAGATTGCAGCCTTTTTCACTGACCTCAGTGGCAGCTGCAGAACTCAACAGATTACAGGTAGCTATCAGTACTTTGCAGCCTCCAGCACTGAGCTGCTGCTTTTTTTTCTGGATTTAACTGCTTTTAGAACATTAGCATGTCTTTTTTGTGGCTTGAAACAATGTGTGGAATGATCAAAGGAACAATTAACCACTTACTGAGTGATAACAATGCTCATTTAGTAAATGTCACAGGTAGGAGAACTGATAATGGTTTATAAAATATATTTAGTGATACAACCTGAAACATTTTAAAAAAATGTGCATGAGACAAGCTGGAAGTACTTACTCACCAGATTAATAGTCTCATGCACACGCAGCTGTAATCATCAAAACCAGTATTAAAATGTAGGTAAATTTTACTCCTTCTTGCAGCGTTTCTTACATACTCTCAGTGGGATTCTTTCCATTAACCTGGAAAAAGTTGGCATTAGGCCCTAAATTAAGCTGAAACCTCAAAAACATTTAATAGATGAAAAGCAAGATGAAAGTGCAGTTCAATTTATATAAATCCTACTTGAGTTCTAACCCTCCAGGAAGACAGCCAGTTTTTCTTTGTTCAATGTAACATAAGAGCTGGCTTAAGTCTGCTCTTTAGTTTTGAACAACTTTTATTCATTACAACTATCAATCTTGAGGGTAATCCAACTATAAGTGCCCTTGCATACAGGGAATACTATTTTAGCTTATAACCGCTGGATCTGTTCTCTTTTTTTGGCACGAGGTCAATGGCTAGTTGTAGTTCATCCTCTCTGTCTACTGGAGAAAGTGACTGAAACTAGAAAGAAATATTCTCTAAATAAAAAAAAAAAGTGTCTTTTGAGTCCATCTACATCTTTGGTAATATTCTACCTAAGCCTCCTTTTTGGACCTCTCTCTGCATCATATTTTTGGGCAACTGGATTGCCTTTTTTTAAATGTGCAGCTTTGCTCAGTCACATGCGTGATCAGCCACCAAATGTGCAGCTTCCTCACTAACCCTGTAACTCAGGGGATGGGTTGGTTCGTTAGATTTTTTACAAAGTAAATAAGTGTTTTGCTATTTAGCTTTTAACTGTGATAGGTTTCACTCGTAAACAAAGGAATACAAACAAAGTTTAACCCCCTCTAAGCATATAGCTTCAGAAGAACTGGAAGGATGACATTGAGAATGAACGACACAAGCGCGCAGATTAAATACGGGCAGATTCTTATCTTGATCATCGTAATTTGAAAACTATAATGCTGCTGCATATCCAGTTCATATAAGTTCATTAAAACATATGACAGCATCATTATTTCATCTTTCATCTCCATGGCTTACACACACTGACACTTCTCAGATTGGAAACACAAAGGTCAATGGTATCATAAAAGGACATTTTCACGCAGCTTTCCAGGCAACAAAAAGAGTTACTGCAATGAGGATTTAGATAGACAAATTCAGCTGCAACACACACTGAAGACAGGGGTTCACTCTTTCACTTTGTCGTATGTTCTGTCCCATTGCAGGCCAGAGAAGTCATTCCTTGCTTAATTTCCCATCAGGAAAACCTGTATTACTGTATAGCTACAAGCCAACACAAATCCCTAACCGCCTCACACAGTACTGCCCGCTGATTTCCACGGTGCAACTAGGTAAACATTATTAATCCATATCAAGTAATTTCTTAACTGTAGCCAGGCACTAGCTCTTTCCTGTTGTTTCATTCAAGGCATTTTGGGATTGCTTGAGGAAAATAATTCTAATAAAAGGTAGAAGTTAGAAGGGGAATAGAACTTGTCAAATGGAGGACAGCTGACAATAAGAGTCATAAACAGTATCACCAGGAAGCTAATACAGGATGGCAATTTATTTTATGGGAGGTATATCATCAAGGTATGGTGTCAAGTACAAATACCAACTGGTGCTTTTAAAAGTGAGAAGTTCACTTTTGAGATAGGGTTGTTGTTTTAAAAAGAAACAGGATTTTACCATCCAAAGAAAACTTTCATCCTTTATGAAATTCACACACATGAATATCCTGTATGCGTAGGTCTTACGCCAAACTCTGCAGCAAGTCTGAACCAAATACTGGAAAGACACCAATTCTGTCATGACCATAAACTACCAGAGTACCGTGCCCGTCTACTCACAGAAGATTAAATGAGCATTCAATTATACAACTGGTAGATGTCAGAGGTCCTCCATCACTTTGTCCATTAAACAAAAAGTGTTTGTTGTTAAGAGAATGGTCTGGCGAAGGTACATGATTAAAATTAAGAGCCCAGAACTTCAATTCGTCTTTTCCCATACCTTTGGCTAACATTGAAATTGTTATTAACACACGTATTTTTCTTCCAGAGTATTGTTGTGAACTCTAATCCTTGAATGCAAATTGTGAATAACTGCATTAGCTGTGCTGCCTAACCAGTTCAGCTAACTTGCTCAGGAAAGAATAATTTAGCTCCTGAAAATATAGAAATTTTAATTAGGGTCTAGATCAATTAAATAGGGCAAAGTATGGGAACAAAAAAAATAAATCACCAGATCAAGGAGTTAAGAAAGACCAGCAACCTACATGAACCATAGCTGAAGATGAAACAAGTTCATAAAAAAAACACAACAAAAATCAAAAAAGTACCTTAGTCCTGATAACAAAAAAAGAAAGGTGGGGATTTAAATCTCTGGTTATGCAGGCTCTTTGCATGGTTTTCCTCTAAGTATTTGTCTTATCTTTTTCTGTTTTGTTTTCGAGGCAGGGGAAGGAAGGAGGGGTACAGCCCCTTCCCATCTTCCAGCCTCTCCGCGGCGTGAGGATGCCCAGCAGAAGGGGAAGTATACTTGCATTCATGCAGAGAAGCATGATTCCCTCCAGGAACTGGTTACAACAGTTTCCTGTACAACGCACGCTTCCTCTCTGTTATGTCCTACACAGGTCAAGCCAGTAGACAGATCACTATTCTCAGTTGTCACTTGCCATCAAAAAACCTTCAACAGACAAAGTGCAAATGCTCTGTTTGTGTTAGCTTAGGTCTATCAGATGGAGCTTCCTGTTAATATGTATTTGTTCCAACTGTAAGGCAAAGTATAGTTGGTGCTTCCTGAAGGAAACAATGGCATATTTTTTAACCAGCTCCTTGACCCCTTGTCAGAGAAATACTGTCTTCTAGCTCCCATGAGCTAGAATAAATGGCTTTATTGTACAAGAAACATCATATATAATACAGGGTAGTCTGATACTAAAGAAAACCAGGTTAGCTATACAGCTAAACAAGCAAGGCTTCTATCACACTTACGTGGCTCTTCTGGAAGATTAGAGTCTGTAAAAATAATTTAAATTATGGGCAGTGTACCAAAGCACAAAGCACACAATGAATCAAAAGTCATTTAGGATACAGCACCAGAATTATTGCAGGAAAGGCCCTTAAGGTCTTGGCAAAGGGTATGATTGCAGTAGAAATGCAAACCAGACGTCAAGATGCTCCAAGAGGAAAGGTTAACTGCTCACAAAAAGCAGTGTTATTGCATCCTGCAACAAGGTCTTGGTTCCTTTGAGAATAGGCATGGTTGAACAGGAAATAGATGATGGGTACTGTGTAAGAAACTGGAAAAAGTATACGCTAAGTTTAAAACAAGTGCATGAGCCAAAAGACGTGAAGCACTGGACTGCAGAAGATTCATCAGGGCTCCTCAGATGGTTCCTAACGAGCTTTCGATGTGCCTGATCATTAACATGAAACCCCAACATTGCAACATGACAGCCATGGAAGGAGTAAGTGCACATGCGAAATGCGGAAAGGATGGCACTCAATGCTACAAACCAAAAGAATTTTTACAGTTCTTTTCACATGCACCTCAGGCTTAGCAAGTGAAAAACGTCACTAGTACTCTTACTTGCAAGACTATAAAAGTACAGTGAACATGCTGTAAAACAAAGATTTTTCTCTTAGTCTCATGGTTTGATGAAATCTTAAAAAGCAGAAGAGAAAGTGTAATTTTGCTTACAATGTCTTGTCACGTTTTGTCAGTCTAAAATACCATTAGGAAACCAGTACAGTCCTGTGTATGTCCTTATCCTCTCCATTCCACATTCAGATTTGCCCAAGTCCTGTAGCAGCCCAACATTCAATGCAAAACCGAGCATCTAGCAGCATGTTCCAAAAGACATCCACTGCTGCATACCCATCGCCTGCAGCTCTAACACACTGCCCACCTCAAGGTGAGCATCAATGCCAAGTTCAGCCTATACTTGGTTTTAAGCACGCATGCACGCATAAGCGGAGCTGAACCACAGCTTTTCAGCTGTCCAGGCCAAGTCACCTGGTGGTGGCATCACCAGCAAGAGAACAGGTAGCATCCCTCAAAAGGATTTGAGACTAAATCACCCTTATACTGCGCTGCAGTCAGGGTGGGGGTAGACATCTGCCTTATTTTATACAATACGCAGATTTAGGCAAAAAAAACCCCAACCCACGAGTTACAAATAGAGGCTTAGAACAATACATCCGTTGCACACCATCACTGAAAGCAAACAGTTTGCTCTTATTGCAATAGAGGACTTCCTTTTTTATGAGCCAATTCTGCATAAGTTGTCATTTTAATGAGGGGGGGGGGGAAAGACAGGAGAGGTATGTTCTAGAAACTGAGTGCCATAATACCAGTAAAACTTGTTTTCTAGGTGGAGTTTTATTCGGTCAGTCTGAGGGCCCACTACATCACTCTTCCACTTTTCTTGTGACAGCAGATTCAAAGCACCAGAGTTTAAAATAGTATTTTCCTTTTAATATTTGGATACTAAACTAAAACCTCTCTGAGACTTTGTAAAACCCAGCTTCTGAAAAATTGCCAAGCCTAGACTATTGCTCTGCTGTTATCAAGCCTAAATTAAATAAATCTTTCTAAATAAAATACTGTACTTTTTTAAAAAAATAAACTTGAAGTTACTTTCCTTAAATGCACAATATTTCTTTAAACAAGCAACAATATTTACTCCTAATGGCTTCTCTTGTTTGGCCAGACGCTATTTTGATAGCTTGATCTGAGAGAGCATTTTCAAGAACTGTAGGTATCACTCCTCTTTTTTTCCCTATTTACTTTCATCCCAGCAGTACTGCTACAAATCACTTTCCCTCCCCAATTAAAGATCAAAGGCCATTGTATTATGCCTCCTAAAGCATATTCATCTTATAATACTGCAGAAAAACTAGACTTGGTCAGCTGCTCAGCTCACAGAATTGCTTGCTTAGTAACCAGCTTCTGAATATTGTACGTAGCAAAGTAAGGACGCTGTCGTGCTCCCAAGTAGTAAAACAAGGCAGAAGAAAGGAAAGATTGTCTCCACACCTAAGGAGAGAGGCACTATCCCACAGTATTGTACAACTGATTTACTAGTACATGTAAACTTGTACCCTAGTTTTATTACAGTACAAACCAGGACTTATGCTTCTATAAAGAAACACCCACATTGCTAGCTCACTAAAACCCCTTCACAACAGGAAAACAATATTGACATTTTTGACAGCATCCTTTATCTTTAGTTGTGAATAGAGTGAAACAGTGACAAGGACTAAAATGCCACAGTCAGATAAATGTACAAACGGGGAAGAAGTAATCATACCTTGAGCTACTGACCTGGATAGATGCTTAATTTGATTTATTCCAAATATCACAAAAGTGATACCAAACTTGAGCAACTCTGGCCTACGCCCTCACCTGATCCCCAAAATGCCTTTTTGTGCTCTCTTCTCCTGAAATAACTGTGTCTGAAAGGCACTTTCATCAGCGCTGGCAAGTAAGATGAAGACCGTGAGAAAGATCTGAAGCTGGGACAAGTGCTCTCACCACCATTTCCATTATGATCCTCTGCTTTAATTATCTATAGGTACGGTTGACAGATGCTTTCACAGAAATCAGTATTGCTGCCTTCTTTTGAGCTTTTCCATGCTCAGTTCTCTGCTGCACTTTTCTAGGAGTGTTGGCGAGAGAAACATGGCATCATTAACGCATCACAGCTTAGAAACAAAGAAGAGAAACTATTTGACAAGTTAATATTCTTAAGGTGAATGCAGAGGAAATCAGCAGACAGACGTATTTCCATTTCCAGAGGGGAGAAAGTGTTTGCTAAAGGAAAGACGTAACACTTGGAAGCTATGGCACCTTGACTTTCTTAGTTTGCTTTAAGCATGATGGAAATTTCAAGTCCCCCTGGAGAAAAAGAATGAAAAAGAGTCTAGAAATTGACAGGGAGCTTTTATGTTTACAGCGACAGATTCTTTCTGTAAATACAAGAATCTCTATAAATATATGCCATGAAATACAGAAATGCTTATTATTCCTTTTCCTCAAAAATACCTAAATAGATTGAAACTCCCAAAATAGAATCCACGCTATGCTTAAAGGGCTTTAGCTTTGTGGCCTCATCACTCAATAAACAGTTTTCTAATCTGAAAATGATGAGGACAATTAGTTCCGTCATTCCAGCAGTCACATTCGCTGTTTGTGGAAATTCCAATTGTCTATCACTGGGCAAAAAGTTCTGCTGTATTATTGAACTTGCATTAAAACCATTCAAGGCTCTGATCTGTAAGTTGATTTTTACCTTTTCAGAAATAAATCTTGCAGACCTACACAACATCCCCACAGACGCTGGTATATTTGTCAATACCATAAACTTTATGGGCGATAATACAATCGCCAACAGATGAAACTGAAGCAAAACAAGTTTGGCTGTACCAAAGAAACAAGTATTTTCCTGAAAGTGCAAAAATGCCATGACCTGGATCAACTGTTTTTGTTAACTGCCATCACTAATCATTTGTAATCCACGAGCAGGTTGGCAGTGTTAGCATATAAGAAAAATCTAAAGTTCAATGCAAAATTATAGGAAACTTAATACTTCAGTATATCAGTAGCATTGATCCAATAGCAATCATTTATTTGCCGATCTATGGCAGTAGCTGTGGCGGTGTGACGATGGCAAGCTGACTACATGTGCAAAGCAGCATCTTTTAAAATTAACTGATAGGGGTGGAAGAAAATGAGGCAAACTTTAAAGCATTAAATGGAAGATTCACTTGACTTTGAGCTTATTTGTCTTTTCCAGCCATACCCACCAGCCAATGTACTGAACAGGAAAAAAATGGATGAAATTCTAATAGGATACTAAAGGGAAGCAATAAAATTAAGAAAGAAAAAAGTCCTCTGCTCAAAGAAAACAAACTAACATTAAAAGAAAGCTGTTCAAATTATAATCAGTTTGGAGGTCTGCAGCCAAGTAACATTACAAGGTGATTCAGTGTGCAAAATACTTAAGTTTCAAAAATAGAACTTCAAACTTGTCCACTCAACTACCGAAGAACTTCCTTGTAAGAGAATTTAAGATGAAGTAATCAAATGTGTGAGATGCTTAATATACTGAATCTTACAGGAAGGGCTCCTATTCAGGAATATTGTGGATCTACATAACATAACAAGAAGTCAGCTATTAACTGGACACACAACCTTGCTGTGCGCACAGTAATGCATCACCATTGAAGCTGCCAGACATGCACTTTATTTTTCCCTCTTCCACAAACTTTTCTGTAGTTGGAATTTTAAGAGTCTTGCCCACTCTAATGATCTGAAAGTTTGGTTATAAAATACATATTTTATATTATAAATATTAGTATATTCATTTAGACTGTTTTCCCCAACCAGCACCATTTAAAAGCATACTTACTGTAACGTCATACAAGAAAAATACATCAGCATGTGTACACCTAATAGCATTGCCAACTTCAGCTGCCCAAACATCATGCTTCCACCCTAAAAACCATTAGGTATTTAAAAATTTCTGAGAGTTGTCTTTTGATGCTGCAGAAGAAAGCAACCCTATTTATTTTGTAGCAAAGTCTCAAATTCTCAAGTCTTCTTCAGGAGCAAGGATTTATCAAAATTCATTAATTAAAAAAAGGCCTGAGAGATAGTAACATTTCATGGCACATCGAACATGGGCCACAGCCTTAGGAGGGGGAAAGCTAGCACAGTCCCTTTAAAGTCAGGCATACAACATCGACTTATCTCCACAGAGAGCTCGCAAATATTTTGCTATAAGTGTTATTTTTCACTTGTAAATGAGACCTCAGATTCAGAATTCCAATGGATAGCTTTTATGTGTTTTCCTAAGATTCCCAACTTTTACTGCTACTCCTGCGACCTCCAAAGTAGTGGAAAAGGTCAGTGCACTCACGTAGACCAGCTGCTTGGGCTATCCATCATACTAGCTGGGAAGCAATCAAAAGAACAGAGCAAAAAAAGCCTTAGATGGAAACTCCCTCTGAACTTTGTTATGCTATTCTGTCTCCCTGAACTTGAAAAGAATTGTTGCTAAACTGGATTATTTTAAGGCTATGATTTGACACTATCCTTTAACACGTAGTTAGTCTCATCCAAATTCAACCGGCCATTGAGCCCTTGATTAAATATTTGCTGAATTTGAGTTTCGCTCAGGGCAGGTTCCAGCTCAAAAGTGTATCTTCATTGGAAACAGCAAGGGAGCTTAGCTATGAAATTTAGTTTAGGGTTATTAAGATCTTCCAATATTTCTGATAATTCTGATATATCATTGCGAGACAGTATGAGGAAGCAATGGTGCAAAGCATGGGAGACAGCAGGCTGCATAGTCTACTTTTCCAATGTTAACATGGACGTAAAATGATTTCTATTACAGTTCTTACAAAGGCTTTCGAACTATACATAGCAAGTGCTTGCTAACAGTATGGAATACATTTCTGAAAACACAGCGATACAAGTCAGAAAAAGGCAAAAGATGATCTGAATTTTTTTGGCATATTAATTGACTTGAATAATAAATGAAATTCCAGTTAATTGTTAACATTGCAAGGCCTAACACTACACATAGAATTTTGAATATGAGCTTATTTCAATTGCATGAGAACAGCATGCAGTACATCTGCAACATTAAGACATCAAAAATATTAAATTACTCAAATTTAGGACTCAAAAAAATCCCACCTCATTTAAACTTGATAAATACTACAAGTATTAAGGCATTAAACCATAGTGCGTATTATTTCAATTCCTGCACGTTCCTTTTAAAGTGCCAACATTTCTAAGTATGTAGTTGGTTTTATATGTGGTCTTCTGCAATGAATAATAATCATAAACATAAATTTGTAATACATAAAGTTAAGTACAGGCATGCAAGCCTTTTATGAGAGGCCGACCTTGAAGAGCTCTCTCCGGGAAGTCACTGTTTCATGGCTAAACTACCAGGAAATATAAAATGATGATTTTCTGTCAAAGTTTAATGCCCTTGAGATTAAGCTGCCATTTCAAGTGTATATTTAGAAAATGTCAGTAAAACCTATTGATATGATCTGCCAACATGTCAAGAACATCCATTTGAGTAACATACGATCTCATGGCAAAACTATGCTTCAAGATACTATTCTTGGCCCGAAACTACTAGACATTTTAAACAAATATAAACAATATTGCAGCAGCATCCAAAACCTCAGGAAAATTACGGGGTCACATTCACTCACCTATGTGACACTGCAGTAGGTGCACATCCTTCCATGTGCATAACTGGCTGCCAGTCACAATATTCAGTAAGATACTCTCTAGTAGCCATTTGCTTCATGGTATCTACTAATTCTACCTGCTTAGTTTTCAGTCACAGGAATTTATTGTTTAGAACTACAACCTCTAGATTCTGATGGCAATGCACTGAAGGAAAAAAGCAGAGATGAAAGCTGAAGAGAGAAACACCGTACCACAAAACCACCCATCAAGAACACTGAACTTCTTGCTTTGGTTTTTAACAAAGAAAGATTTGTATGGTTATAATGAAAGTTATTAATACTTTGACGGCACTTTTGGAAGTGCATCATAATTAAACCATTACACTTCACATGCATCAAGTAATCCGTAAAACTCTTCTATGTAAGGATCATATTTCCATGTATGTCCATCATCCAGGAGCTCAGTCATGAGCTTTTGACTAGATTTCCTTTGAATAGATTAAGTTGAAAATCTTTTGAATAGATTTTCATCTTAAAGCACTGATCCCTTTTGAACATGTGGTTCCAGTTACAGACCCTCATCACTTTTGACCACTCAATCTCTAGTGAATTTAATAAACTACAAGTTAGTCAAGTAGAAGAGTCAAGATTCTTATTCCATGCTAACTGATAAATTTTACAATGACTACAAAGTAGTAAAAATTATGATATTCAGGACATACAGTGACAAGACAAAGAAAAGAAAATTACAAAGGAGAAAAATAGTTGACCTTCCTTTTCAAACTGCAGCTTTAATGAAATATTTATTTCTTATTTCCAAATGATTTTAGCAATAGGCTTGCCCAGATTAAAGTAAAACCTCATTTTAATGGAATTTTTTCAGAACAGGCTAAGTCCTATAGAGTTCAGAATTTCAGGCCAGATGATGAAGCCTTAAAAAACAAAAGCTTAAATAGTACCATGCTTTGTTTTCTTGAAGTCTACAGGACCAATTGGAGACAGAGAGGCTACTCTTTCCGTTTATCAATGTCAAAACCCAACCTACGATAATTAATATTGGTTTTGAAGATGCAAAGCACTTCAAAAGCTGCAGAAGGCTCAGGAACACCAGTAGCCAAACAGCATTAGAAGAAAAGTCATCAGTACAGCGTAAGCCTGAAGGACGTGGTTTGATTACGGACATTATTGAAATGGCACCTGTGCCATTGGAGAATACTTTTCTATGCAGTTTCACCTTCGTCAGTACAAACAAAAGCATTGTTCTACTTGGAAAGACTTTGGCAGCAGAGTTGGGAAAATAACAAAGTATCTCTAATGTGCATAGCACAAAACACTTGTTTCATAATCTGATGGAGCATAATTAATTTCTTGACCAGCCGACAGGATATGCTTAATTAAAAAAAAAAAAAAAAACAAACCACACAACCCAAAAAAAAAGCCAAACATGGAAGGGAGCTTTCTTAGTCTACATACTCCTTTTTTTCTTCTCCCAGAAATTGCCTGGGTAGATTCCTACTCTAGGCAGCCTGTATGCGACTACCACATGAAGCAACACTGAATGCCAGAAATCAGATACTAGTGCAAGCCGCTGACTTTTACGTTTCTTAGATATTGCTTATATTTTTCTTACTATATCTTAGATGGTGGTGACATAGATTTTACCCATCTGCTGCTCAAAGGGCCACAACCCTTAAAAGTATAACTAACTAAATATATACCAAGTTCCCATGCCTAAGGTGTCCTCCCCATAAAATGATCAATTTTAGGAAAGAGGGTCTTAAAAAACTGGCCTCAAAAAAAAAAAATAGAGCCTAAGGACAACTAATTTATAAACTTCACATTTCCAGATTTCCTTTTATATACTGTTTCCCACTACTCAAAAAATACCAAAGAAAACCATGCTACTGTGAGATAGCCTAAGAAATTCTGTTGATGTCAATTCTTAATTTCGGAGGAGGGAGCAATTTCACATCATCCATCTCTGACACAGATGGAAGAATAGTATTTTATAATAAAAATATATTCTTTTCAGTAGAATTTTGGCTCCAGAGCTTAATTTGAGCTCAGAAAAACCTAGCGTTTCACAAAAAAGTTAGTGGGGCACATCAGCAAACAAAATATTTATGTTTGAGTAGTGAAGTCATCAACTCCCTCAGCAATAGATTTTTAAACAAAAGAAAACAATTATTCTGAACAGTGAGAAGCTTTTCTGAAAAAACAATCCCTGAACTTTTAAAACTGGTCCATGAAGTTTTTCTGCCCTGCTCATGTTGGTACAGAGACATGTTTCTCATTCACCTCAGCCCCTTAAGCATAAGTTAAAATATTATCACTCCCACAGTAAAGACAATTCCAGAAACAGGCTCCTTTTCAACCGATAAAAATCACCTGTTCAAAAGATACTTTTTTTCTTGAGACTGACTCCTTTACATAAAGGTAAATTGTCAGATAAATTGTTGCTGTTCCCCACCGTGATTAAGAGATAGGAGCACAGGAACAGCCTGGGGATGGAAAGAATCAGAAGTCAAGCATTCATAAGACTCAGGGGAAAAAAAAGGTTCAGTGAAGAAAAAAAAAGTCTGTTTGGAGTAACACAGGCACGGGAGAAACGAAGCTCCTGAGGGAAGACTCCAGCAGGTGGCCCTAAACAGCAGCAAGTTTTCTCAGAACAGCTCATGGACAATGGAGTGACATTTCCAGCAGTTTTCTGTACACACTGCGAAGGCAAGCTGAAGTCCCAACTCCAGTCTGGTCTTCTAGTATTGATGCATTTGAAAAGGCACTCTTGTTTTATTAAAGTGAGGAAAAGCTTTATTTTATTTAGGTATTGAATTTTTTAAGAACATAAATGAATACACAAAACTGAATCTGGCCAAAAGTGATCACTTAAAATGTACATTTATTTTTTAAGCTTAAGTTTTCTATGCACTTTGTTTCTGATTTTTTTATCCTTCTCTCTTTCTGGCTTAGGCAACAAAAGCAAGCCGTTGGTTGTAAGAAGAGAGCCTTTTCCCCTCCCTTTTGTCCATAAAAATGAAAATTTTACATTTCAGAGAAAAATGAGAATTATCTACAGTAATTTTTCTTTTGAGACAAATGGTTTTACATTGAAACATTGAAAGGTTTTTCAACAGATATCGTGATCATTTCAAGAAAATCACACGGTTAGAATGCTACAAACTTTTCAAAATCTTCTTTCATTGTGATTAAAAAACATCAAATCATTGTAGAAAGTACTTTAGGTGGACATTTTCCAGTAATAATGGGTCAGAAAGAGGGTACTGCACATATTTCATTACATGTCATTACTCACACGCTTCCAAGGTTAGTTGTGTCAAAGCCTTTTTAAAGAAACTTTGGAATAGTTTCTCCTACAAGAACATCTAAAAGGCACATGCTCAAAACCAATGCATTCTGGCTAAAAATCACTGCATTCCGAAATGGGACTTTCAGGCCTTCCTTAAACCTGTTCCTTCAGAAAATTTCTTTCATTAATCACAGCTGAAAACCACACTGGCCTTCCTCTGTGTTCAGGAAGGCATGCTCGGCCACAACACAGCTGATTAATGAACTTGCTGTCTAAGAAAATAAGAGAGATTAAAAAGAAAGAAGCTTTCAATTTTTCAATTTTTTTTTCAGTGCTACAATGGGATTAAGAGCAGCAGATGCTAGCATATGTCTGGTTCATCACCAAATATCCTTTAGGCAGACAAGTCTGTCACAGGGTGAACAAGAACACTGTACAGAGGCAATTGTAGCACCGCATCAGCTACAACACTGTCCCTAAGAATCTTTTAGAAGTATTGGAAAGCTTTTTTTGGGATGGTTGGGGTTTTTTTTTTGTTGTTGTTAATGTTTACTCAGACTGATATTCCCGCTTATGTTATAGCCGCCACCAGTTTTATTATTGTTGCATCACGAGAAGGCTTGGAAGAGAATTTTGTTTTCACCGTTAACAATCAGCCTGCTGTTCATTAAAAATGGAAAAAACTATTCATAAAGAACCATTTACAGCTCACCTCTCTATCTGTAGTAAACATACACACACTAATGATTATGGAAAACCCTAGAGCCACCAAAGTAATTAACATAAATTAAGGATGGTTATCCTTTCCATGCTTTGCAATACACACTGTGTTCTAGGTAAATTGATTTACATTAAGAGATCTCCCATTCCGTGGCCTTCCCTACTTAGTATTTTAAAGAAATTCAGTACTATCTAGTTCTCTTACCCTACTTTTTCCTAAAATTTCACCACCTTCTTATTTGCCAGCTATCAACTAGTCACGCATTAAAGTCTGATACTTCAAAAGTATGTTAAAAACCAAAAATTAAAGTTCAGCATCATTTCTACTCCAATATATTTCCTGATCTCAGGTAGTTCCCTTGCTCTTACAGACTGACCCTTACTGCATACTACTGCATACTACTGCATACTACTATATACTGCATACTATATATTGCAAGGTTGCAGGCACAGAGCACATTCTTTGCTCAGGTTAACACTGAGAGGAAAAAAAGAAAGGGGGGGGTGTGCTAACTACTTCCTAAGTGCATGTGAACTTCCACCGCAGTGACCTATGTAGCAATTATTGTCTTCATTTGCTAGCAAAGAAAAACGAACAGCAGAGAGATTAAGTGACTTGTACAAGGTCATAGAGTAAGTCTAATACAGAGCTGAAGATAGATCCCCAAGGACTTGGCTTCTAACAGAGAGCTTCACAGAGTTAAATTTCCACGCGCTGGGATTTCCACAACTGTCCAGCACTGTAGACAGGTGATTTTTGCTTACTAAATATTTTGAGATTTAGCTAACAAAAGGCTGAAACACACCATTCTCTGAAGAAACCTTTCCCATTCCACTAACCTCCCAAATACCAAGGGTGTATTAATTTTGCTCAAGTCAGTGGTCTGCTTCAGGATTTTGTGTAAGCGAAGAAGAGATCTGTACTTACGCAGAGATGAAGAGTGACACCCCTGCAGTAGGCACAGACACAGATCCCTTTGCACCACCCGTCTCCGAGTCTCTGCAGCAAGACAAGTCCTCGCATGTGCATTGTGTATTGGGATAAATTAATTCCTACCTCTTACATGAGAGCCAACATCTTTTGGGGTTTTCATTTGCTGTCTTTCCCCCCCCCCATTCTTTCTGGCCTTGTTAGCACTGTAACAGGTTGTGGAACCATGAATGAAGAAATGAGCAGTGGTCAAGCCTATCAGAGAGATACAGCGCACCAAGATCTTCAAAGCTTTATCAGGTACACAAGGAATCAAGGGTGGGTGTGAAATATGAAAGGTGTTTTAGTTCAAGTAAGTGACAGGAAGATTTGGGGTTTCTGATTTTGTTTTGGGAGAAGAGGAACAAAAAGGAGAAAAGCTAAAGCAGTGACTTGACTTCAGGTATTTTATCCAAGTCAGCAATAAAGCCATCTCTAATTCAAAGCCAGAGTAATACAAATACAGATTTACCAGTATTTGTGCACATCATACAGACAGAGAGAGTGGCTGAGTTGCAGTCATTTCAGTGTATGATACAGCATGCTGAATTGTTACAATATCACACAATACTAATACAGAATAATTAGCCACTGCCTTGTCTTCCCTCAGAAAGAGGTTTAAGGCTTAGATTCATTAGGCGTTTAAGGATAGAACAAAAGCAGGATTAAAGACTTTCTCCATTCCATTTGTTCCATTGAAAATTAAGCTTTACAGGAAGTTACTGTATACCTCTAAAATCATAGTTCAAATTATGTTAAAAGTCAACTTGTTTCAGTTCCATGAACCAGCATTTATGGATCAGTGTTCCCAAGTCAAAATGTATCTTTCCTCAGCTACACACCTCCAGTTTAGAAGGTGAAAGACAGCTTGGTTGCTGGAACTGCACAGAGCCCGAAAGGGAAACCACAGCATACCCATATACAAGCACACACTTACATTTTATATCACGTTTCCTTTAGAAGCTGAGGGATTATCTTACTCTCTGAAATTGCAGAATGTTCTTAAAGTTTTATCTTTTGTGGTCTATCATCACATCACCCTGAACACACTTGGTATCACCCATCTTGGAAACTAGACAGGGTCAGACCCGGTTACTGCTTGGACGAGAGACAGCTTGTGAACATTAAGTGCCATAGGCTCCCAAAGCTTGGCTGGAGTTGACACTTGGATGCAATGTCAAGGGCATCCAGAAGACCGTCTACTGCTACATTAGTGGTAAAAGACTAAACAAGGGAAATACAGGCTTATTGCTGAATGGAGTGGGTGATTTAGTGACAGTAGAGACAGATGAAGGCTAAGGCGCTCAATGCCCTCTTTGCCTCAGTCTCCACCAGCAAGGTCTCCCTGACCTCTCTGCTTGGATGCAAGGTTCAAGGAGGAGATAAACTACCAGGAAGAAGACACAATTGAGTTAGGGATGACCTGAGAGAATGCATCCTCTACGAGGTCATGGGACCAGACATGTTGCGTCTGAGGATGCCAAGAGAGATGGACTATGTCACTGTGATTTGTCGCTCTGAGGGTAAAACATGTGGGGTGAAGAATCCCCTGACAACTGGAGAAAGGTAAATGTTGCACCCAACTTCAAAATAGCCACAAAAAGAATACAGCAGCGACCTTTCTCCATGCAACCGCTAGAGCTGAAAAAGTCACAGCCTACACCACTATTTTCAGTGTCCTGCTGTAGCTAAGACTGCCACAAACTGTAAGCACTCTCATTCAACTCTACTAGAAGTTCATCCTCAAAAGCTATATCCACCGAGCCACAGACACAAGGGCAAGAAGCCAACAATGGAGCAATCAGGAAAAAGGAAATCCCTTGCATCACAAGATTCATCTGCCTGAAACCATCTGGAAATTGACTCTTCAGGATATAAAGTTCACAGCACACTTTCTAAAGAAATCCAAGCAGAAAAGATTCACAAGTTTCCTGGGCTTTGACCCAGAATAGACTCGAACATCCTTCTCTGGTTCGATATAGTTCAGAGGAAGATTTAAGTGAGAGGTAAAAATTTTCCACACCAAGACAGACAGCCCCTTCCTCATCCTTCTCCAACCAGTCCCACTT
Organism: Chroicocephalus ridibundus; assembly: GCF_963924245.1. NCBI lineage: Eukaryota > Metazoa > Chordata > Aves > Charadriiformes > Laridae > Chroicocephalus > Chroicocephalus ridibundus. Next base: position 18,009,913 of record NC_086287.1, read on the forward strand.
AATCTACTTATTTCCAAAAGGATGAAATCCTGTTGTTTCATATCTCTGGGGTGATATAGTGAATAACAGAATTCCACGAACCCAAAAAAATCAGGGAGAAAGATCCAACAGCTACTCCCTTCAAATTAGAGGTTTGGAGGAAATATTATCAGACAGTACGCAATCAGGAAGACTGTCTGCCTGGAGTAAGCCTGACGCAATTTTGCGACTTCTAAGCTTTTTTTAGTATGAAAGACACAGAGAAGTCATGGTGCGAGACTGACGATGCTAGTAGAGTCCCACAAAATCCTAACAATCTTTTTGCATAGATTTTTTGGTAATTTGTTTCCACCAGCAGAGAAATCCTTGCATGAACAAGCCCATTAGATGTAGTATAAGAATAAAGCCATCGGTACTTTTACCTTCATCCGCAAGCCCAACACAAATATAGCAGGAAGTAATAGTCACTCCCCTGTTCTTCACGTGTGAAACAGTATTTGTCAGTCCTCATAGAAGCCAGAAAAGAAAAAATACGCATTAATTTTGTAGGAAATGTCTTGATATTTTTCTTAAGAAAGGCGTAATTTGTTGACGGCAACCCATGACAATAGCTGCTACACTGAAGTTTAAGAGTAAAAAAAAAAAAAAAAAGCTAAAAATGAAACCTCGCTTCAGACCAAAGAAAATAGTCAACGTAATGTGCTTTAATCAGGGGGAGTCACAAAGTGCCATGAGGGTAGACAGGACAGAATTGGCAGGTAGCATGCAGGGGTTAAAAAAATTGCATCAAGAGTCTCCCAACTACCAGTTATTCTTCTAGAGAAGATCAGCCTGGTATACCGTCAGGTCACAAACATTCAAACACACACTCCTTTAGCAGCAGAAGTTACCAAAATGTCTTAAATAGTAGGCTTCCAGGGACTGCTTCTATCATGTTTTGAGGGACCCCACCATACACTGTGACCAAATCCTACCCAAGAGATTCAGGGCATTTTCCAAAAAGCTGTGGGATCTAAATCCTCTCTCTGTGGTGACTTTAGGGAGAAATGGTTGGTGATAATTTTCTTTTCTCCCTCCCTCATTTTCTAGTCCTCTAAACTCACTTTGTTTTCCTCTTTTTCTCCTGCTTTTTTACTGCTGTGGAGGGAACAAGGAAGCATGGAAAAGTGACCAACTGAAAATATTTTTCATGGCCCACTTTCGGAAGTTTTAATTTTAAAGAGAGAAGCAGAAATTTTCAGAAAAAGAATGTTCAACAGGGAGGTATTTGCAGTATGTTGTGAATTTTAATTAGCTAACAGCATTTTTTAGAGTTAGGAAGTCTTCAAGCCAGGTTGAAAAAATGCAGATATCGTTCAAGGGGGTGCTCTCAAATGTTCATTGTTTGGTATCTCCGGAAACAATGTCCAATGTATCTGGGTAATTAATGGAACTTCTGAGCAATCAAAAATAATTGATTTAGTTTTAGCTCTTTCAAGTGCTGTTGTTCATTCAGTCTCTCAAAATAAACTAACTTCACCGCACTTTTGATTCTAGGTGAAACACATAACCAAATGCTCAACCACATTCACCAGTTCACAGTGAGTTCCTCTTTTACACAGTTAATCAGCTGCAAAGACACTGCACACACAATGGCTCAGAGAAGAATGGGCAGAGAAGAATGGGTACACACAGATACACCATAGTCACAAACTGAAAAAGACAGCAACCATGGACCGCTCTGCTGAATATGGGCAGCTGTAGTAGGCTCTTAAGTTTGCAGATGCAAATGGCGAATAGCTAAGGGCACACCGTACTTATTGGGGGCAAACGGAAAAGTCCTCCAAGCCCACAGAGCAGTGTAATGCAAGAGGATGCCCATGTGCAGAATGCCACACATATTTATTCCTCTCAGGTGCACTGACGGCACGCCATAACAATCCAGTCTAGATGAGCACACACCAGATGAACAACCTGTCCTATCATCATGTGCTATTGTTCACACACAAGACTCCTTCCTAACGCCATTTAAATACACAACATGGAAACTCTTGACGCAAACAGCCTTTGTTTCTTCTGCAAAAGATTTGTAACATTAACTCATTAACCATAAATATTTAAAGTGCGGCTCATAACATTGTTTCCCCTAGACCACTACGCTGCTGTTATTAAGGTGCCGCTTTCGAACTTGTGTTTTATCTGAATGGCTTTTTACCAGCGGTTCCCAAATAAGGCAAGGAAGCAAGTCCAACACGTTCAAGGTCACTGTTTGCATGTCAGATTGCACTGATGGTTATAACTGTTGCAGTTTTCCACCTTGAGAGGGCAGGAAACTAAAGGCCTTCTGGGTAATCAAATGCACATGGAGAAACAATAAAATACGCCCATAAGATGATGGGTGCCAAGCTTAATTATCTAGTCTGCTTTGCCAGAAATGACAGCCAGCTCTAAGTGTTCTTAGACACCTTTTGCCTGATTTTTTTTTTTTTTTTTTTTTTTTTGGAACTACAGAGGTGCAAACAACAATGCCCCTAGCAGCCACGATGGCAAAAAGCAGAAAAAGGACATATGAAACTTTCAACACGTGACTGTTAGCTGCATGCACTGCATTTTTTCCTCATTCCTGGAATATCGTGTTTAACGCAACGCAAGATGGATAACTCTTCATTGTCGTTTCTGCATAACACTTGTTAAACAAAAGGTGTTATGAGCAGGTTATTCTGAACAACAGAGGTGACGAACCAAGCAGAAGAAAGCAGAATCTTTTTGAAGGAGAATTTATCAATTTCTCATGTAGCTGCTTTTCCAATACACCGTCTCCTTGTTGCTTTCATTTGAAAAGAAACTTATAAACTACGATAAATTATTTGCAACCAGAAAGGCCAATAAGGAAGCACAGGGACTCTACTTATTATCTTACAGTTTCAGTCATCTAATGAAACAATTTGGGGAGTTTTGAGTTTTTAATTTAGTTATTTTTCAATCCTCCTTTTACAAGTGTCACTTGTTTCATTAATATAGGGAAAGTTCATGATTGCTTGAACTGAGCGTATTGTTCTTGGAGTTCTGATCATGCGACACAAGTTGCTACTATTTCTGCGTGCTTTCTCTTTTCTCTTCCAAAGTATCCTCCCTCAAAGAAAAATGGACACTGAAAATAGAGAACAAGATGTAGGCCAAACATAATTTAGTTTCACTGGCCCTGGTTTTATGTTACTGTAGAGAAATAAAACCAAAAAACACTTTAGCACATTTGGAGTCAGTTTTCATCAGCAGCAAGACTGTCTTTACAAGAGACTCAATAGGGTGTTCTAGTTCCAAGTACCTGAAAAACATATAACCATACCTCTTCAGCCTAGATTATTTCAATATAATTTTTCGGCCCCCTTCAACTTTGTCACCTCAGCTATTGTAGGCCCTGGAATTAGATTTAAACATAACTATACCCCATCACCCCAAACAAATGAGAAAAATAAATAAAGCCTGAAGATTATGCAATGACACGTAACTTTCAATATCTTAACTGTCAAGATTTAAAATACCAACATGAGTGATTTAAGTCCCAGTGCAGCCTGGCAAGAAATATCAATATGTGGTAATATTAGAACATTCTAAATAGTTACTATATACACTAGAGAAGTCATTAATAATTCTAACATGTAGGTACTTTCCTGTATCAGCTGTAACGCTGAGCAGTGAATACAAAAGTGAGGGTTTTAGGGGTTTGGCTTCTTGTTGTTTTCTTCAGTATTTTGGATTCGTTTTTAAGTTATTCGGGATGGTATTTTTTTCCAAACTCCTAAGCACACAGATCCCTTGAATTGCCAGCAGAACTGTGTTGTCTAAGCAGCAATGAAAACGGCACCCGCAGTTTATAAAAATCAAGTAAAAATCTGTCCCTTACACATAATGTATTATTTGTACTCTAGCTACAGAAGTACAGCTTCCTGTAGCAAATGAAATTACTTGAAGTTCATTTGTTATCACCACCTGAATCTTTGCTGATCCAAAAGCATACCAGAAACTGAACCACTGGCCAGCTTGGTTCCCACAAAGGATACAGCCTTAAGAATGACAGATTTCTAGATCTGATCTTTGCCTCAGTTGGTGTGTTCTCAAGTAAAATATTTGGAGATTGTCTCTGAGTTAACAGTAAAACATACGCATATCAAGTTCCAAAACCATTTTTAGTTTGACCCAAAAGGAAGCAAACCGTTTTCTTCTGTTTCCAGGCACTTTCTTTCAAGCAAAGGACTGTTTACACACAGGAGGAACTGGTGATAGTACTATCAGTAGTTAAGAGGTTCATAGAACGATTGGTGATTTAGGCTGAGGTTCTGCAACTGCAATAATCCATGACCGAGAACTACAGTTCTCATTCAAGTAGCTCAAGAATTTGGAATAAAGATGCCTTTGGATTTTAAGGTGCAGTGATGCAGACAGCAAAGTATATTTTAGCTTAGGATGCTTTCAAACGTGTGTAACAGGAAAGAAGGGAAGATGATGATAACTTCATTAAGAGCTTCACTGCAATTAGTTAAAAGTTGCATGCCAGGTATTTGCCTGGTAGCACAGAAATTTACAGCACTGAATTCAATTTGAGTTAAGGAAACTCTATGCCAGCCAGCAAGAAGTTAGCCATATGACTACCCATGCTGGCTTCTAAGTAAACAATACAGACACCCTACTGCAGTATTACAGCCATACACACACAATACCTAATCACCACCAAGTAAACAAACAGTTACTCTACTATAGGGACACCGTTGTTTTAAAGAGATCTGAGAAAACGTACAAGCAAAAATTAATGACGGGTTCTGGGCTTCTTTAGGCTTAACCTTGGCAGAATATTTTTCTTGGAGGAGGAGTTAGTTTGACTTTTAGGGCCTCTTATTTACTGAAACTTTAGATTTAGCAGAGAGATGGTTCTTGCCAGCTGCCTGAAAAACACATAGTAATAGTAGCCTCATAAAAACCTGTCACACACCTGAAATCACAGCTTTTAAACGGCTTGAGAGCTAGAGGATTATAAAAGAATACAGACAGCTGTCTTCAGGTGTGGTAGCTCCATTTAGCAAACACCAAGGAGGTTTTCCAAGCTTTTACACCCCTGCCTCAGCCTCTAGCCACACACTAGAACCAGCTTTCTATGCTGTGGAAACACATGTTGGGATGGTAAAGGAACAGGGGTAAACCAGTACCCCACAGTGTGTTACTGCAGTTATCTGGCCAACAAAGTTTGAGAGCGCTTCAAGTGCTCTTCAAACAAGGATATCTAGACTTAATAACTTTCCTGTTGGGTTAACTTTGCCACCACACCGAAAACTTACCTGTTTAACTTCACTGCTTTAGCTGGTATTACATAAACCTCTGCCCCTTCTTCGCTTTGTACTTCTCCTCAGCTTTCTATATCCTCTTGTTTTCCTAAGATACGTATCATACAACGATAGAGCACACGTGCCTTTAGCAGGCCCACGTGGAAGACTCACAGGTCAAGAAGACTGAAAACAAATGAGAGTGCATCTCATCAGAGGGTGAAGTATGTTTGAGTACTCTCTGAATGAACACTTATAAACTGGCTTTTGATTACTTTTTTTTTTTTTAAATACTCAACACTTCAAATATTGTATCACACTGAAATCAGCAAGAGTCCCACCTACAGGAGAGAACTAAAACTGAAATCCAAGTTACCACAAGAGGAAAAAAAGTATATATATTATAAAAAGAAAAAAAGTATCACTGAATGCAAAAGAGACTGTCATGCATAACTCCCTGGCAGAACTCAAACTGAGTTATTCAGTAGCCTGGAACCCTCATCCCACTGGCTGCGCTGCAGGGCTCCACGTTCCCCAGGATGCAGGCTTCAGCTCACAGGACTGGCTCCAAGCAAGGTCCCTTTCATAAACACATACCACTAACATCTTCTGGTTGCTTATAGCACCTTTCATGCCATGCACTGCACTCTGTTTTGAACAGGACGTGTCCCATCCTTAGAGAATATAGCTGTACGTGAGACTAGCAAAAAAAGGAGGCTAATGGAGGCTGTCCCATGCAACACCTCATCAGGAGACTCCAGCATGATCCCTATTATTTGTTGTTTGCATCGCTCTAGCACCTAGCAACCTCTACCATGAAGTAGTGTGGTTTGGTGGTAAACACTGCACGTATATAAAGGAAAAAAAAAAAAGAAAAAAAAAGATGGCAACCTGACAGATCAGCTGTGTTCAAAACAGAATACAGAACATCTAATATCAGCATAGGCCTGAGACAGTAAGGACTTGGTGCCTTGCAAAAGGTGCTACATTTAGCCAGTTAATCTTCAAAATATACACTCAGATATTCATAGTTATGTGTACCATACCTTCTGCAGAGTTTATATTCCTTGAACTCCCAGCATATCTCCTGGATAACACAACTGGGTATGTAACTGCATTTGTATTACATATTGGGTTAGGGAGAGATTTTCCAATCTAGAAAGTGGGCATGCATTAAAGTTTGCTCTTCAGAGTTTGTTTCTACACCAGAGCTTCCAAGCAGTTCAGAAAGCATTTGGTTGCCAACCTGTTGACACTACAGAATTGCTGTACTGTTTATTTTATGGTAATTACATAGCAGAGATCCGGCGTCTTTATTAAAAAGCCACTCCCATTTCATGAGTAACAGGAACTGCTTGCTCCAAATAAAAATGCAAATCAATTCCCTGGCTAGAATTGTGAATGCTTAGAAAGATTTTGCTCAAAAGGTAAACATTCGCTATTTCATGTCAGAAAAATAAAAGCTAACAAATACAAGGGAACAGTAAAAGAAAAATCAAGATGAGAAATGAGAAAATACACACCTCCCATCCGTTTAAGCAAAGGGAGAAGCATAGTAATGCTTCCAGGGTACTCTGAACTAACAGACTTGAAACGGTGACCACTTGAAAAATGACCGATTCCACCTCCTGCTTCTGTTTAATCATGCACCAGTAGCCAGCCAGCAATAGCTTGGCTATGTATTATTCCAGTAGGAGTGTTCCTCTCCGTAAGATAACTAAAGAGACAGTAGCAGTTCAGCGTTTAGTAAGCCAAGGCAGTTTCAACTATGAAATTCCTCATGCTTGAGGGAAAAAAAAAAAACCAACAACCCGCAATACTAAAATCCTGGCAACTGGCAGTCACAAGGAAAAGCAGTTTCCTTCCACTTTAAGCATGGACAGAGTTTAACACCGTAAGTAAACAACTGCTCTAGCTTCTCATTGCTGCTTTTTCTAATCTAATACACAACTGCTCTCCCAAGAGTCCAAAGAAGTTGAAACACATACACACACACACACACAAAAAGGGGAAACAGAAGAGGAGAGAAAAAGCCATGAAGATATCTTCATATCAATGAAGACACTGATGTGCCTTCGTATCAAATGAAGACAGATATACATGCAAAGAAAGGAAGTAGAGAAATAATGTTTGCATGCTACTTCAAATACCAGACATCAAAACAGCATGTTAACAGGCATACACATTTGTAGGAGAGGTAATGGCATCTATTCTCTACACGTACATGTGTGGCAACAAAATGAAGACACCCTTGTCATCACCTCTTTTAGGTGCCAACAGGATTTTTCTACATGTTATTTTCCACCCCTTCCCCAATTCATCTACATGTCTTTGGGCAATAGACTGTTACAAACAAATCACTCGTCAAAACAACCAGCTTCCTTGAACATCTCAACAAACAGGATGGAGCATTAAATCCAAACAGCCACAGAATTGGTGGCTAGAATTAGTTATTTCTGGTCAAGTCTCATTTAAAGACTTTCAAAGCTGCTTCAGAGAGTGAGTGAACGCAGCTCTCATTTCAAGTCAGTGAGGGACATTCCAATATATCTTCCTTAGCCACGTGCTAAAATCCCACTTACATACCACACTGATTACTCTGGGACACAGCTGCTATTTAAGGGGTAGAGCTGAGATCAGAGAAGTGGCTTCCATCACAGCTACTCCTGATTAACTAACTGCTGTCAATCTGCTCCTTGGCAACTGACATAAAGTGCACTTTTTTTTTTTTTTTCACATCAGCTTCTTGTTTGAAAGTTGCAGTTCCACAGTAATTTTCAAACTAAAATCCAAGGGGGTTTCTTATTACTATTTTGCTTAAAAGTAGGTCAGATGAACTTTTAATTGCATTTAAAATGCTTGCTTGGCATTTTTAGCATAAGAGATATGGTTTAGTGACGGTTTTTGTCAGAGTTGGGTTGATGGTTGGACTAGATGATCTGAAAGGTCCCTTCCAACCTAGGCAATTCTATGATTCTGTGATTTCAAAAACCTGCACATCTAGCAGTTTCTACTTGATCCAGCTGTAGACCCATGTGGAATTTGATGCCTGCTCAAATACAGCAATCTGACTTCAAAAAAAAAAATGTAAAGATATCTGGCAGGCAAACCCACCTACAAACAATGATGCAACTGTTCAAAGTGACTTTATCTCTGGCCCAGTTCCCCAAGTATGGCATGAATTTTGGTTTTAAGTGTGTGGCGCGAATATAGGACCATTCACTGAACATTAACTTTGAAGTTTCTATTTTTCATAGATGCATAAGCATTAATGCAATGTTTAAAATCCAATCTAAAAAGATTAGGTAATACAGAACTTAGTTTCAGCAGCAATGCAAAGTTATCACAACATAGCAGCATCTATAGTTCAAAAAACTGTCTAAAATTCAACATCTTGACAACGCACTATGCACCTCCAGTCAATCTCTTCTTAAGACTCCATTTTGCATTTCTTTACCTGTTGAATTCAGCTGTTCAACCTGAGTTCTTCCTGAAAACAAAGTATTTCCAACTAATTTAATTTTACATTCAGCAGAATATTGCTTGCCAGAAACATCTAACACACAGTGTAAAACAGAGTTGCTAATACCAGATGACGTTAATCAAATGGCAACTCTCCACTGCCCCGCAATTAAAATTGATAAGAAGCCTGTGTTCTTCAGCACTTCTTTTCAAGTCTAACAGTAGGCTCTGGAATTGCCAGCCACTGAAGGTTTTTATGACTTTGCTTTTTATGAATGCATGGCTTAACAGGAGATAAGCGCTTTTGTGCACTTGGCTGGTGTTTGCCCATGATCAAGACTGTTGACTGGGGGTTTATTGCTGTGAAAGATACCAACAGCACTCCAAGGACAGACTGGGACATTCCAGCACTTGTCAGAGAGGTGCCAATTTCCCCCTAAATCAAACATCACAGAGCCACAGCAGTGCTGATAACGGCTTTAGACTTGGATGCCAGGGGAGAGAAAAGTCAGATTGTGTAATTCACTACAGCTAGAACAAACAGCCTACAACTTCACTTTAACTTGTGGGTCAGGGAGGAAGAAGGATCGCACCTTATCTACGATACCGTTGTCAGTCAGTCCCTGATGTCGCTGCATTAACATATACCTTGGGGGACTGAAAGCAAAGTGCTCTAAGGTACTAGTGCAGTAACCAGGGCAGGGTGAACCTATTTGTATTGTCACTTTACCTTAGAGCCATGTATACTCCCACAGTACTAGATGCTGTAAAGACATACAAGGCGTGAAGACCCCTGCCCTAGAAGATTATGCTAAAGTACATAGCGGCAATGTCTATACAGTTAGCTGTAGTCAACTACCTCTGTCAGGCTCAGTGCCAACTTTGGCCCCAACACCAGCTAGAATTGTTAGTGCCAACCTTAATAAGCCCTGCTTTTCAGAGGCTTTGCTAGAACAGGTGCAACCCTACTGTGTTGCAGATATCTAGCTGTTAGGCCAGAGCCAACTCACACCCTGCCTGTCAGCACAGGTGCAGGGTTTGCATGTATGTTCCCTCTACATTCATGCTTCACACAGCTTCATTCAGCCTGATCAAGCAGTCACAGCTCAATTATGATCCACATTTAGGTCTAGGAGACCAGTGCAGACACTTAAATCTTCTAAAACCATCTGGACTAGTATCAAAGTTCTTAGAGATATGGAGTGGAGAGAAAGCTACAGCCAGTAAATCTCATCATTTCATCCAGGTCCATGGGATGTTGATAAAGTAGTCTCTTCCTCTCCTCTTCTGTAAATAAAGTGAAAAGAAACAACCAGTAAAGCTGACACAGAGGAGTTGTGAGGAAGAAGCAAATTTACAGGCAGTCCTTATTCCTTAGCGTCTAGGCTATTTTTCTCCATTTCATCCCATGTATTCAAATTTATTTCAGCTCATTAATAAAAAGAAGTCATGTTTACACTTTGGGAATGAAAGCATACATTGTCCGGCTTTCCCATGGCTATTTATCTTTCTTGCATTGCAATAGCAAGACTTTTGTTACGAGTATCCTGTAAAAAACACTTCATTCTTCCCTGTGCTTATCCTAAGATAAATGGGAGAACAGGGAAAAGTGAAGCAACTACTTTCACCACCATGGCCTCTCCTAACTATACAGGAAAACCACTTATTTAAAGCAGAGATCAATTACTAAATACCTTTTAAAAGACGTGCCCGATAATACTAGTTTTATTTTACAAGGTAGGTGCTAATCTCAGCGGTGCAACCGAATTTTATTCTGGTTAATCATTTACCATCGATGGGACACTTTACTCCAGTTCCTGTCCTAAACTCACACAACTTTCCCATGCCACTGGTGGCTAAAATTCAGCAGAATACAAAGTCTCTTCTACACACCACATGGCTTGAGCATTTGGGAGGGGTGGGAGCAGGAAAAAAGAGGCACCATATAAAAAGGACAATGACAATGAAGTCCGCTTAACAAACAAATGTTGTGCTCGAGAGGCAGAGACTGCAATCCCAGTGAACACACAGAGCATTTCATTTTAGCAACCAGAAAGAAGCATCATCAGATTGCACTTGTTATGGGGGACGGAGGAAACCAAAGATACACATGATTGTTATTTTCTTAACATTGCAAGACTGCTTTTCTTCCTTCCTTCTGAAACAGCATTTGTCCTGAAGCCAGGTGCAACCAGTACACCTCACAGCTAAAGGCAGTTGATGGATTGGATCTGGCTCCCTATACTGAGTTTTGGATCATTAAGTAGACAATTTTAAATTAAGCTGTATTGATTCTTTTTTTTTCTCCTCTAAGCAGGTCTCTATTGAAACATGAGTAGCTCATAAAAATATCCCTTTTAGCAGAGGAGATATAATTGATAAAAACAAACAGAAGGCATGACTAAATAATTGTTTAAATATTTAAGATAACATTGAACTACCACTAAACAGGGTAAAACTTGAGTTCAGTCTTATGCCTCAAGTTCCCATTTGTAGGAAAAGACAGAACGATGGCCTCAATCTCCATTATAACGATTTTTGCAAAGTGCTTGCTAACACTCTGAGAATTATGTTGACATATATGCACACGTAGGTGCACAGATAAACACACAAACTTGAACATCATGTAGCTTACTGCACATCAGACACTTACCTGACAAAGAACCAAAAACCAAAAATTCCCGTATTATTTCTTGATTCAGCTGTGGCAACAGACTTCTTTTATTAAGTATCTGGATGACATTTTTGCCTCTGCCTCCCCAAGTTTTCATTGATAAAATTATCAATTCAACATAGGCAAGCACCAGTTAAAAACATCTATAAAGTTTCAGTGTGAGGAGGAGGAATTACAAAGTTAGAATACACTTAAAATTCTTACTTTATTATTTCTTTTACATCAGAACAAAAAGTTACTTAAAAAATACGTAGAACATGCATTTGTGGATTTTTTTCCCCCCAAAATTTACACAGAAATGAAAAGCATTACTAAGCAGTAATCAGAGCTTTTAGAAATATGTAAGTTACATGTACAATCCATCCTGTAGATACACAGGCACCTCACCATAAGCTGAGTAACACTGCAGCTTTGTCGTATTTGGCAAGCAAGCCCACGTGGTGTTCCCTCTACTCAGGACACAAGTATATCTGATGAAAGGTTTATCTTTCCTTTCAACTCCCTATCAAACACAGAATTCAGCACAAACAAACTTTTGTGGGAAAGGGAGTGGACACAGTGGAATTTCAGCATCTCAGAAGTCTTCAGCTGACAGTAGATAACATTATTACTCATTGTTACAAATGGTTCTCCATAAACGCTTTCAACTAGCAACTTCACATACCGAGTCCTACCCATAGGCAAAACTCAGCATCCTTCAGACCAACAACAACCACAGAACCACCTGGTGAAGTACCACACAAGCTCTAAACATAGGTGTAACAACACTGAACTTGATAAAGGTAAGGACACTGCTCCAGGTCACCATTTGACAGGTCACAAAAAAGGTGACATTAAGATAGTCAGGTATGTTGTATTCTAGTGAATTTCGACAGCAGAAGCACAGTTCATGTCTGCAGTCTTGTTAAAAATCTTAACATACTGCATTAACTGCAGAGAGATTACTACGTTCTTCAATCTTTCAGCTTCATACAAATGACCCTGAAGATTATTGAGAAGGGCTGAGTTTATCTGCCATGGAGCATCACGCAAGTGCATGCCACCACGTGTCTGTGACAACCAGGCAGTACCTGGTTAAGGCAACTCCTGCACATAGGTACATCTCAGCTGGAGAAGGACTGGCCACTAGCGAGTCAAAGGTCCTGTCAATGAACCCTAGTGACTGAGCAAGAGACAGGGCAATTTTGTCACCTGTTCACTATTACAATGCAACTCTTGATGCTAGGTAACCTGTCTCAATGACCCCATTAACTCGCTGAATTTCAGGGACAAAATTACTACTGTTAATACCTTATAGATGGCTCATGGACTAAGGAAAAGCTTAAAAGAGCCTCAAAAATAGTCACATGCCATAAGGAAACAAGTACTGCTCATTAAATGACCTGCTGGTAAAACGAGACTCAAAGGCTGAGAGACACAGAATGCCCTTCTTACAGATTTTCAAGGGCACAGCTATCACCCATCACTTGTGGATGAGATCATTCAGCTCTGTTAAGTCCTAGATGGGTTGCCATCTCCTTTCATGCTGAAACTAGAAAGTTCTTGCAACAAAATCCGTCAGCCCTGAGATACAGGAGAATCTATTGAACAACATGCTCAGCTGCGAGTCTATCTAGCTCTTACAAAGAGGCATACCAGAAAAGGGGTGGGAGTAAACATAACACACACAAATAAAAAATAAAAAAAATAAAAAATAAGAAAGAAAGAAAGAAAGCACTCTGCAGAATGACAGAAATTAAGCTAATTATTTCTGGCAACTCTGTCCAAGATACAGGCATCTCATATTTGCTATCAAGGGTAATAAACTAGGCCATACTAAAAAAGCTGGGTAACTACTTTGGGATGGAAAAAAACAAAGTAGGGAACAGTAGTGAACAACGCAGACCCAACTTCATGCATGCTACCAGATCGGGGAGAGCTCTAACAATCAAGATGCTCTCTAAACTTGCTCATAGAAAGACTGAGGTACAGATCCACTTCTCAAGAGATAGACAAAGCGTGCAAGTCTTAGCAGTGACAGCCTCGCTGCTGAAGTGAAGGATTATGATGCCAAGAGAGTAAACAGAAAGGAGACATTTCCTTTGAAACCCTGATGCAACTGTCACTTTTCTTAGCTATGTGAGAAGAGCCACCCACCCACCACAACCTGCTAGATCTCCATCAGCCACTCACTGTTAAATCAGCCTGTAAATTCAGATATGGTGGATTCAGCTAACAATCTATGATACATAATATTTCATCCCAAAGATCTTTGCCACTTTCAACAGCAAGACAGAACAACCTGGACGAGAAAGGAGCAATTCTTGTTATCACAGCAACAATGCATTGAAAAGTCTTAAAATTTGACTCCACCTTGCTGTAAGTGCATTGGAAGGATCAATAGAGGAAGAACCTAAACCTATCCTTTGTGTAGCCATGCAGCTAAAGCCCCCAGAGTCAAAGGAATCTGGCCATCACAGGTAGTGCAAAGGCCAGAAGATTACCTGCAGGGATGCCATCAACAGCAAAGACGCAGGGATGTGTAACAAACCTGTTCTCAAAAAACTCATAGCAGGTTTTGGATTGAACTAACATGAAAGGAGCAAAGGTACTTCACAGGAAGAAACATAAAGGCTGGGGACAGAAAGAGCCCCAACCCTCCACCTTACACACACACGCCAAATGCACGAAAACTCAAGTGCCACAAGGTTCAGAAGTCGCCCAGCTCCCAGGATCTGCACGTATTCCTTTCACAGCATGAGTGCAGAATCCTGAACACCTGTCCCACGGCAGGATCAATTACACCTAGATGAGCCCTGACAAACATTCATCTAGCTTGTGCTTAAAGCCTTATGGGGAGGACGTTCTGCAGCCTTTCCAGGCAATGCAATGCAGTTCATTGCTCCACTATCCTTCCCATTTGACTGGAGAAATTCAGAATGTGCTTTAAAGACCTTTACTACTTATCTAATTCATCTGAAAATGAAGAACAGATTTTTTTCCTCCTACCTAGGGCAGTCTCTTTTTGAAGACTTCCAAGTCATCCACCTTCCACTCTCCCACTGTTATTCTTTACGCTAAGCTATCTTTCCTCAGATCACAATATAATGTTTTCTAGTCCTTGGGTGGCTCTTATTCTTCCATTTTCCTCCCATTATTCTCCTGTTTTTGATTGGTCTACACCTTTGCTGAAATACAGTACTGACAGTTTCCATTTCCCATCCACACAGTACCAATTTCATCAACAAACCATGCTCACAAAGGAAGCATCAAGAATCTGATAAAAGATATATATATATATGGCAACATCTGGTTTTCCTCTAGCCACAACCCCATTTATTCCATCACAGTCTGAGTTTAAATTGACAGATTATTGGGGTTACGACCAATCCATGTTGACTGCTAACACATGTTGTATAAACAGACTGATTTCCAAGTGCTTAGAAATAGTTGGATTACTTGGTAGGTAGTTTCCAGCAGGATCCCTCAAGAGAAGCGCATGTCACTTTGCATACATTATTTCAATAATGAAAAACATAGACCACATGCAGGTTTCCTGAAATGAATGCTGTTTTTCTGAAGAGAAAGGTATTTGATATAAAACTTTTCTCAGAAAAAGGAGACCACCTCAGTAGAGGCTAACGGCTAGTATCAAAACCTGCTTGAATGCTATCTACACTATTTTGTACAAGATATATAGGCTAGTGTCACTTTACTCTTACAGATACTATCTACTGAAAATTTCTAGAGATTTTGCTGTGCTTATAGTACATGACATTTTTGCACAGTCTACTCAATTTTCCAGTCTCACTTTACAGTGATACTTGGTGAATGTATAATGTTTAATATTAAAGTCACACAAAAAAACCTGCCACAGAAGTCATCAAGAGAGAGGCTCAGTGTTTGACAGAGTGCAACAAGCAATTCACATGCCCAAGGACCAGCATTAACACAGTACAGCTACAGCCTCGCATTTGCTGCAAAACCTGCAGAATCTGAAAGCCTTGTTTTCTCCCTCATTCTTGTAGCGTTTTTCTCATTTTCATGGTTCAAACACATAGTTGTCCGAATAAGATCATGTCATAATAGTAAATAAAAGCTACAAAGAGCTGTCTTGAATGAACAGAACTATGAAGGCATACAACTAACGTGATTGCATAAGACATAGATGTCTGTGCCTGTCACACTTTATATACCGTTAAAACAGGGAACTCAGACTGTCTAGCGCCAGGATGCTGGATAACCTGTTGATATAGAAAACATCAAGTGAGCAGGTTTATTTTGTGTGAAGTGCTGAGATAATCCATTATCAATACTTTCTGGGTCATGGATAAGATAACAGCATACAATCACATGAAGTTTACTCACACTATGGATAAAGCAATACACATTTATTTATTTACTCATCATCAGGTTTGACTGCATTTCAGTGTCTTCTAAGACAGGACTGAAAAACAAACAAATCAAATAATCTCAACTAGATCTAGTTAGGAAGAATATGAAGGAAAAAAAAATTTAATTATTTGCCAAAGATTGTAAAGGACAGATAAAGTCCTTGTTCTACAGAATACAAACACCACTGATTCTTAACACCATCAGCACAGGGCGTTCTCTTTTTTTTAAGCCACAGGATGGAAGATCTTTCCACTTGTCTCTGTTCCCTATCTCCGTTGCCCCGCACAGATAATTGGGCAGAGGCACCTGAAGGGTGTACGAATGAGATTAGCAGCAGCAACTATTTCCTGCATCCATTCTCCTTTGCTCTACTTGTCAACATCCTTACAGGAGATGAGGGACCTTTCCTTCAGCTCCGAGTTGGACTGTGGTGCCCTCAAGGGTTATTATGAAAAAGAGTCTAGCAAATTCCAGCCCATTTTAAAATGATGTAATTTCACTGGCAAGGGGACAGCTGCTGCAGGAGTAAACATATTCTTTGAAAGTAATTCCTTATTTCACAGAAGGAAGATACTTTCACTACAAAGGCTGCAGCCTTTATTGTACTAGTGATGAGCAAGGGTTCTGTAATCTTTGCCACCAGTACCGTGCCTCTGCTATTAAACCTAGTGTCTTTGGAGGGAATCCAGGGAACTAACCTGATGGATGATTTACATTCTGTTCTCGTACCGTGACTCAATTTTCTTCCCTATCCAACCCATATAAAATAACGTAATATTAACATTGCAATGAAAAAATATTGTTAAAAATTGAAAAAAGTTAAACGTATCCCCAAAACTTCAGGGAATACATTTGCAGAGGAGGCTAGTGACTTCTGAGCATGGGAGCTACACATATCCAAGATGGTGCAATTTTCTTGTGCCAGTTCAAGACTGCTGCCTGACAGTGAGCAGCTTATGGCCACCGTGAGCAGTCTGTGGTCTAACAGAGGGGACAAGTCTCTGTTCTTGCCCAGTCTAGAACACATGCAAGAAGGGAAGGACAGAGAGAGGACCATTTATTTTTAGAAGTCTACAACAAAACTACTGGTGAGATGATGAAAAACCTGGGTATATATGTTATGTAATTTAACATATTTACTACGGGCGAGAGACAACAGCCATATGGACAAAGTAAAAGTTTATATAGAATTATCACCGTAAGATGCTTAGTCTTTCAGAAGGAAATACCTTATTTTAAATAAAATAATTTTAACTGAGTTCTATGCATCCTGTGAACAATGTCTGGCAAGTAATTTTAATAGCCCTAACTTTGGAGATGTGTATACAAGTTTTTGTCTTTACCTTTTATCTTTACTAGTTGCTCCCACTGGAAAGAAAATATCTATTCGCATAGTGAAGTTAGACACATGATGATCATTTCTTGCAGAATCAAAACAGATATTACTACTTTCCTATTATTGCAAAAGAAAATGCATGCTGTATTTTTTTCACGGTGTGATAAAGTAAAGCTAATAAATGATAAACAAGACCACAACGTGTTAGGATAAACAAAAGTAAAGATTTTCTACTATTTCAAGATCTTAGTTCACCAAGAACTGTATATTTCTTCTTTGAAGTAGGCACTAGTCAAGTTATATAACAAAGCATTTACTTATTAAATAACCCTTACAGAAAGAGGTACGCAAAAGAAAAGGGATTTTATAGTTAGGAGTAAAACCTTTCAGTTTTCTATTACAAATGACAAAACTGTATTGTCAAACAACACAGCATAAGTCCATTGGCATTAGTGAAACATGTGTGAGATTTATCTTCCTACTGAAAACTTTAATATGAAATTCAAACATCAGGCTCAATATTTGCAGACGCAGAAGCTTAGAAGGACACAGAAACCCTGTCCTAGTTTTATTTTGGTTAACTTTTTTCATAAAATATTAAAACATCACATTGATTGTGAAGAACATATGAGAAAAACTAGAAATACCTACTCTAGGCATGTTGCTAGGAACATCTAAAGGCCACCTAATGATTTGCAATATAATTTCCTATTTCTGGTAGCTTATAGCTTTCAAAAGGATAAAATTCCAAGGCTGCAGTTTCAGTAATTCCTTGCATAAAGTCCCGTGTACAGACACGTTCTTTTCTTAAACTCAAAAAGGATTCAGCCATTTTTGATAAAATACGCATTCGTTAAGTTACACCACTGGCAGTTCTCACACTTAAGCAGTTCACAGTAACAACTTGCTTTTCTCATAGTCATTGTTCTAAGCTTTAAGAAGTCATTGGCTTCCCTGTGCCTGCCTATTTTTTATTGTAATTTTTCCAGGTGTTGTAAAGTGTGGGTGTTAAGGGAGGAAACTGCCATCTAAGAAATGTGGGACAGTACTTTTGGTTTTCTGTGGGGTTTTGGTGGTGGTTTCGAGTGGGTTTTTTTAGTAAAAAAACGAAACAAAACCCAAGTACTTACACTATACCTACACACTTACCCAAGTTCTGCTTTGCACTCTGTATAATTTCTTACAGCTCCTTGAACACAGAAAACAGCTGTTACTTCACTATTCTGTACCATGAAGCAGGGAAAAGGGGAACATGAAAATCCACGTGTCCTCAAAAATTGATCATGCCAGACAAGGGAAAAATTCACGTCAAGCACCTCTCTAGTTTTCCAGGTGTGCACAAACTGGTGGCCAAAGAAAACTACTTCATTTAGAGCAGCTTTAGAATTTCCTATTAAGAAAAAAACCAACCAAACAAAAAAATTGCTGTCTAAAAACATACAGAAAAATGAATATTAAGTTTGACTACTTAAGGCACTGAACACTTCCTCTGTTATTATATATACACACATATATATCTTTCTGGAAGGAGGTAAAATACAGTAGCTACTAACACAGTAGAAGCTTGCAAATATATGCGCTCTCCCACTATCATTACTGGCATTATAATCGTTCTCACAGGCCATTATGCCAGATGAAGCATGACTGTATGAGCAGAGCTAGTACCTTACCTAGAAACTCACTAATCTACACATTCTTCTTCTGTAACTCAGCCTACCCATCAGGCTTATTTGCAACTGGCAACTTTCCAACGCATTTGAAACTTGTGTTGGACCTCTTGGTTACAGGCAGAAAACACCTTGCCCCCAACAAGACATTATTTTCCATCTGGAATTGAATGAGCAAGTGTTCACTGCCTTTGTGTTCACCACTAATGCACATTAAACAACCTATTAACACACAAAATTAATGAGGTACTGCCAAGTTTAAAGTCAGCAAAGCACTGTGCCTGTGCATAGTTCACTACAGCATATGTTGGCACCGTTGTGTGTAATACATCCAGCACTCAGGCATTTGGAGCTCAGCCTAATTAGTTCACTGCAATTGAATCTCAACTCTAGCCTTGATTCAGCTGCAATGAAAGTTTTGAAAGAGGCCTATCCACACAGCCTTGCACGTTTTTTCCCTGGCACTCAAAAAGCCAGGGCAAGGAAGCGTGCCAGAATTGCCCAACCAACCATTTGACAGATATACAGAAATGTGAATACTGCACTTACTGGTTTTCTTAAGATCATTCATGTGCAACTTTTAAAGGTAGAATAATTCTTTTCCGGGAGGAAAGCAAACTCCAGAGAAGGACTTGAAATGTTACACTGGAAGGATGACAGGAAAAAGAGAGAAGGCCTGTCCCCAGGAAAGCCTGCCCAAATCTAATACATTTATAACTTTTATGTGTGCATTCCACAGAGTTGTTTCTCTACTGCATGCAACCTGTCTCCACTGAGCATTACTGTTCAGAAGTTTACATCTTTCTGCTTCCACCAGTTACTCGAAAACCTAAATGTCAGTACAATTACAAAGTCTTTTTTGCCCCACTGAACTCCCTCCCCTCACCCAGATTCTGTCTCTGCCACCAGGCCACAGGTCAAGATGAGACTCCACAAGGTTTTTTTTCAAGTATCCGACCATATCACACTATCCATTTCAGAAAAGAAACTGAATTGTCATTATTATTGCTAGAGATACTATGTGCCCTCAAAAGGCATTTTAACTAGAAGATACCTAGCTTTTCGCCTTCCTTCCCCTTCAACAATCAAAATACATTTGTACAATGATTTCATGCAGCAATCATTTAATGTGACAGATGATACAAAGATAGTAGTTTAGTCAAAGTGACTTCCAGGAATTAATTACTAGTGGTTAACATTGAGAAGATCTGGTTTCCAATACTGCTTTTCTTTCTGATGACAGCCAATTACTAAATAAACCTGGATAATTTTTTTCTTTTCATTTTTAGTCAATTATGCAGTTATTAGTATCCGCGTTTCTTATCCTGAGAACTTCCACTGTCCCACTGTCACTCCTGAGGTCTTCTTGGCAGAGGCTCGGATTGGTCTCAGTCACATGACAGCCAGAGAGTCCTCAGCAAAAATGGAACTTCTGTCACATTACAGATGGGGAAATATGGCACAAGGCAAAAGTGTAAAGCTGTATATTGGCCAGCCCAAATACTATCTCAGTCACACAAGCCCCAAAGAAGCACCTTCATGCCATATTGTAGCTAAGAGGCTGCACTGCAGCATGCAGCAGGGAAGGAAGGAGCAGCAAAACCTTTACACCGCTTCACCTCACCTGTATCAAAATCTGCCAAGACTCAACACTTCATTTACCTGTCTGATCAGCAAACAGGGCTGACTCTGCAACAGCAGCTCCTAAACGTTACTGCACTGTCTTACATTACCACCAGCTACATTAAGGGACAGGCAAAGGGTCTTCCCTCCTCTCTGGGAATACGTGAAGTTGGCTCTCCAATTCCTTTTTATCTCCGATAAAAGTGTTAGCAGGCATATTGATAGATACACAGTGCTAGGTTGCAAAGATGTCCACTCTGCTGCAAATCAACACTAGACTGTAAAGTAGGGCTAAGAAAAAAAAAAAAAAAAAACAGGAAAAAAAACCCCCAAACCCTACAAATATCGCCTTGTTTCCACTTCATTTTTCCCAATGTTAGTCCTTGAGCATGTGTGCAACCTCAAAGATCTATGTAAACCACTGCACAGCTGTACCACACCATGCTCTTGAAAATGCAAAGGGACACAGCGGCAGATTCCTATTATTACAACTGTATCTGGTATGAAGGAATGGGAGTACCGGGCTCCAGTAGCACAAATAAATACTAAATGATAGTTGTAAGCAACAGGAGCTCATAGACAATGGCCATATAGAAATAAAACAAACATTTGTTCGCACCAGCCTCTGCATGACAAGAAGCATAATGTCTCTCTCAAACATGCCAAAATAAAGAGGCCATTTTGACTTCAACTAAACTACCTCAGTCTTGACAAGACAAAAAAAAAGCTAAACCTGGGTCTTCCTGAAATTGACTGCAGTAGAAGGAATATGACTGTGATTTAATAATTTTTGTTTCCTTCCTCTTAGACATGCCATGCTTATTTTGGAGGATTTAAATCTGCTTTTTAAAATAGAATAATATGAACGTCTGACTCCTAGCCACAAAAATCTCTAAACATCCAAAACATAGTACTTTGTTCACATCCAAAACATAGTACTTTGTATCTTTTGCCCCTTTTTTCACTCAGTTTACTCAGTCTTAAAGAAAACTTAGTCATGTGTGAGCACATGCACGCACTTATTTTACGGATCTTTTTCCCCTCCCTCAACCGTTTACACATCAAGTATGAACCAGCAGGTTTAGAAGTATGTTTGCAGTACATTTGGAAACATGACAAAAATGGCATTTGAAGTTGGAGTTATGCTTCTTCCTCACAGTATTGTATGTAAAGAGCACTATGTAAACACTGCATTGCCTTTAATAATTGATTACTGTAAGTCCTGATGCACACGCAACTGGAATATTCTATCTACCCTTGCTTCTTATCTTTGCATGCGTACACAAGCAGCCACACTTCTGAGACTTTGCCTGTTTCTAGCGACCAGTCTCCCAAATCTCAACCACTGGCCAGTCCGAGCTTATGTAAACATCTTGAGATTCGAACAAACTCAATAACAATCATTGCTGATTAAACCAAACCTATACAAAGGCAAAGTAAATTGAACCAGGTACACTCATGCAAAGATAAGATAGAAGCTGATTATCTTGCATGGCAAAAAGGAGAGCTGCCATACCGGAACAGACCAATGGCCCATTGGCTTCCGAACTGTTCCCTCTGGTAACAGCCAACACTTCAAAGAACGTGGGGAGTCAACATGCAGTGTACGTTGCCAGAAGTCATTATTTGCCATACCGAGAACAAGAAAAATCACCAGAAAGCACATAAGTTTCTTCAGGCGTATTTTAAGATAGTTTATTTTAAACTACTTAAAGAGGGTGAGAAGAAGCTCTTCCCTCATGCACTTAAATCTAAAATAATTTTTTAAAATATCTGAAGATTTCACTTATTCTTCACAGTCATTTCCAACACTGGGACAGTCTCAGGATTCCAGCAGGCCACTATGAGGACAGAATTTAATCTTCTTTTGTCCCTCCACCTCTCTTCACATAGCCTGAAAACTTGATTCGTTAAGGCCACAGCACATTTCACTTCTCAAAGCCACTATCCCAAGGTGCACTACTATGATAAGTGTGATAAGATGCCCTAGCTCTGTCTGAAGGTCAATGAGAACAGTGGCACTCAGTCATTTCCTCACCTCTGACAGCCAAGGGGGATTTGGAGGCTCTGACAGGACAGCTCTTGCTTGCAAAATCCAGGTTTCCAAGCAACCACCAGTTGTGTTCGCAGACGCCATGCATGTAAATCTTCAGCTATCAAGTACAATTTACTTGCACTGGTAGAATTAAGTGTACATATACTATATACTTCATATATTTAAATGAAATTTGATACAACATCAAACCACATCACGTAGCTGAAATAAAAGCTTCTATCAACTCCAGTAGTACTTTTAGGCAGCTTTTTTGAGTGGTAAATTAATAGCTGATTCCCCATTCCCTCTCCTCACAGAGACTATTTCCAGAGCCTATAAAAAGCTAGTATAAATGGGGTACAATATTTCATTTCATATTCCACTCACTTGAGATGTTTCTGCTCTTTGGTCTGAGCAAATAAAACAAATCACAGAAAAGACCCACGCAGAGTTCAATTGATTTAATCAGCAACTGTGATATCCAATTATCCTGGAAAATTAAAGATATCAACAAGAGAGAAAGAATATATATTTTGCATCTTGGAAAACAGGTATTTCAGATGCCTTTTGAAAGAAATAACAATTCAGAAGTAAACAGGTCATTGGTCTGATCTAGGACAGCAATCCTTTATTGCTGTAGACGGTAACCAGATTCCAACCTTTAGATCAAGGGGTACACAAGGGGCTTTGCAGCACACCAAAACATAGAGCTATTTAAACAATATGAAACAAACATACCAACAATAGAACCTGTGATTAAAGCTAAGTGTTCAACTTCCCTTTTCCAAATATTATAATACAAAACTGAGGAAAATCAGTTCTGAATATCAGTTCTTAGCTATTAGTATTCTAGATACCACTAAGATTCCTGAGCAGGAAAAGGGTGTGACAGGCAATCAGTAGATGTAGCTCTTATCGCTTGATAAACAGTGTTTCAACAACCAGCCAGAGACACAGATCCAGGACGAGTTACATTGACTACTCCAGGAGTTGTTTCTAAATTTTATCATTTCAGCGCATAATTAAGAACACAGCCACATACTCTGCACAACACAGAACAGTGTGATAGATAGAAAATAAAGAAGCCTGCAGTGCTCCTTGCTCCTGTCTGTGGGCTATATCTTGGCCAGGACCCTCTTCTCAGCTTGGGTCTTTATGCACCAAATTAACACTTCTCTACCCTTTCTTTCCCCTCTGAACCTTTAAGACAGTGACCGAGACCTCCCAGGCATCTGAAAGCCCCCAGAATAAAGCAGGAGGTAGCCAGGAGTAGTCACAAAAAGCCAACAGGCAAATGACATCAGCCTTTTAAGCTCATTTGGCAGGAGAGACAACCATCAGGGCCCTTGCACATCACAAGGTAAAGCCCATCTTAGCTCTCTATGAATGTCTGTTTGTCTGCTGACAACAAAATAATCAAGTTACTTCCTCCAGTGGGAGAGAAGTGCAAGCATGACTGGGTGGGGGGACGTAGGAGGTGGTGTCTTATAAGTCTGAGTCCTTTTTAGCTCTGCAGCTCATCACCTGTAACCAACTGCTTGCAAAAAGCTATCAAACCACATGCCAAAATCAGCTCCCATGCCTCCTCCAAGAGTAGAGGCTGAGACACAACAGCTTCTCTGGATCAGACAAACCATCTGCCTTGTCAGTTGATTTTAGTGAGAAACTTCTGCTTTGTAGCAACTATTAATCCACCAATACTCAGCACCTGGCTGGCAGGGGCTGTACTCAAAGGGAGCATTCCTGGATGCAGCAGAAAGCAAGCATCCCAGGAAGTTGCTGTGGGAGCTCAGAAAGAAAGAGACTCAGAGAGGTATGGACCAAAGGTCAGTAACCGAAAACATTATTTAACGGGCACAAGAAGCGCAGCCTTATCTACCACATAAATAAGAAGTTGGGATGACTGAGGGCAGTACAGACTCAATTCCCTCTGCTGGTGGAAATCAGTGAGGCTGCCTAAAAAATGCACACATAGTACTTGCAGATTGCCTTGCAAGAAACATATGAGGGTGGTAGTAACCTCTTCTGTCTCTTCAGAGTCCTAAGAGAAGGAATTTGCACACTGCTTAGTAAGAGGCCTGAGAATATTTACTACCAGTGTCATTCTCCATTGCATCAGAAGAGCTCTTCTGGGAAGAGGGGAAACGCTGGGGCTAATGCTTACTTACACCATGGATAAGTGTCTATTGGGGGGGAGAGACAGGCAATGACTTCCCATACATATTACAATCTCTTTCCTAAAGTAGAATTACAAAATCTTAATTCTTGCAGAGATAGGATTAATCCACACTGCTAATACTTGGGGAGAAAAAATAAATTAAAATTCAGGTTAGAATCTTAGGTAGAAAAAGGGATCTAACACGGTTTTGGGCTTCTTTTCCATGATTTTCCTAGGCCCACCATTAAGGTTTAGAGAAGATTAGTTAAGATAGTGAACACAATTTATTGTCCCTTCTATATATAATTTCAGACACCTGAAGGAGGCCAGAAATCATAAGAGATAGGTGCCTAAAACTCCTTTCTGGAGGAAAAAAAAACCAATAGAATGCCTATTCCTAAAAGTGTTTTACGTTGTTCAACCACAACTATTGGACACTTCGTAATTATGGCCATTAGCTGTTTTGTCATCTAATGGCATTATCATAACACTAAAGAGAACGGAGCCCACAATTATCTGAGCAGCTGCACACAGTCATTTCCTAATTAAATACATTCAGATGACAGCTGTTTTCCCTCCACTAAAATGAAGTTGATACCACTTACCTGACCACCTAAAGACTCCAGAATCCTCAAATGTGGAATGTAAGCACTTTGACTTAAAATACCAGTTACTCAGAAATAGAATTTAAAATCAAACTACAATAATTAGATCATAAAAACTGATTTTTATCAAAGTCTTTTGTCTTAGGATTTTGACCATAAAATGTCTTTACCTCTAGCTGTAATAATAAGCGTGTATATATGTAGCATATGTATATATAGACACATATGTGTGTTTGTGCATGCATACAATAAACAGACACCACGATTCTGCCTGACCTTGTTACCTACATTGCTCAAGCGTCACGCAAGCCTTCCGCAACATCTCGATTAAAAAGCACTGACTTCTCTTGGAGGCACTTGTTGAGATCCTTGTGCACCACAGACCTACCAAGGTGGACACTGCCCTCCATAATATTATACCCAAAGCACTTTTCAACTTGCCTGCAGCTAAGCAGCTTTAACATCCTCCAAACATCGTTGTCCCTCCTTCCTGTCTAAAAATAACAGTGATGGCATTTGTACCCAACAGGTCAAGGAGTTAGAGTGAGGAGCAGTAGAAGAGGCAAGGAAAAGGAGCATCACCTGTCTCCCTCTCTTCTCCGACAGGGCTGTAACACTGATAACACACCTATTCAGCCAAATGCTGGAAAATCAGGAGTCACTGCATTAAAAATTACTAAAGAACAGATGACACTGTTACCTACTTCGCTTCCACGCTCAGAAGGCAAGATTTATTTCAACTCCCAGGGTAACTTTCTGAAGAAAATTGCCTGATGCCAGCTCCTGCTCTATCTGATAGCTACATCTAAGAGCTCCTGAACCGAAATACAGCATTTCTGTTCAAAATAACAGAAACCTTCCCTCAGAGTGTGACTTTTTGCTTTGCTTCATACCTGTGGGAAAAAAAAACAAAACAAAACAATAAAACCACTACCTCAGAAGACCGTATCTGCAAGCGGTTCAAGCCTTGAGCACTGGGCTGGTCCGGAAAGCTCCGCGACGGAGGGGGCGGCCGGGGCTGCCGCTCTCCCGCCTCGGCCGAGCCCCGTGAGGGGAGGCGGGGAGGGGGCACGGCGGCGGCCGCCACCTCAGGCTTCGGGCAGGCGTGAGGGGCAGCCCCGAGAGCCCCTCGCACCGGTGGCCGCGCCGGAAGACGGGTTCCCCCGCTCGGGGCGGGCAGCGGAGCCGCCGGGGCTGACAGGACGAGCGGCTGTGGAGCAGGTGGGCCCGGGGGGGGGGTGGGTTACTCACACAGTGAAGTGGTAGACGAAGCACTTCCATCCCGTGGGCCGCTCCAAGAAGTTGTAGACCCTGCCCTGGACGCTGCTGCGGGTCAGCAGGGGCTTGCGGAGGCTGTAGATGGAGACGCGGGGGTCGAGGCTGACGGGGGGCCGCGGGCAGTCAGCGTTCACCACCACCACCTCGCTCCTCAGGCGCAGCGGCCGCTCCCGCTCCGCCTCCGGGCTGCAGCCCGCCGGCGGCTGCCCTCCCTGGGCGGCGGAGAGCGGGGCGTAGTGGGCGTTGGGGGTGCTCTCGGCCAGCTCCAGCGACGAGGGCTTCTTGCCGGGCGTCATGCTGCCTTTCCTGGGCAGCGACAGCCGGCCCAGGCTCCGGCTCTTCGGCTCACCCGGGGGGGAGCTGGAGGACATGGCTGGGGGAGACCGGTGTCGGGGCTGTACTGCCCCAAGGAGCTGCGGGCTGGCGCCGGGCTCCCTCTCCCGCCGCCGCCGCTGGCCCGGCCCCCTCGGGGGCGGCTCCTGCCCGGGAAAGGTGAGGGGAAGCGGCGGTGGAGACGAGCCCGGCCTGCGGTCCCGGTACCGCCCGCCGGGAGGCGCGGCGGCAACTGAGGTACCTCAGCGGGGGAGCCGGGGCGGGCCCTCTGCCGCTTCGGAGGCTGCACCTGCTGCAGGGCCCTGCTCGTAGGCCCGGGGGACACGGGCCGGGGCTATGGTTTGAGGAACCCACAACTTACTGTCGTTCAGGCAGTTATTCTCTCACCCGACGACCCTTACCCACCGGGGAAGGGGAATTGGGGAAAAAAACAAGGAAACCCGAGTGTTGAAATGTAAACAGATTTAATAGAATGAGACTAGATGATTAACACTAATAACACAAAAGAACCAATATTAATCCCGGTACCAATATAACATACACAAGGATTATACTCAGGCCACGGGGCACCGCAAACGTGGGACACTGTGAGCGCCGCGGCTTTGGGACGAAGGGAAGGGCTCAGGGGTCTCGGCACCGGGGCAAGAAGTTCTCAGGGTTGCAGCCATAAAGAAAAAGAGATAACTTCTCAGCAAACTTTCAACTTTATATTGAATGTGGCATTCCTGGTACAAAATAATCCTGTTGGCAGCTTGGGTCAAGTGCCCGGGTCTCACCCCTCCTCATCCTGGCACCTGGCGAGCTCGAAAACACTGAGACCTTGATACTCTAGGTGGCTATAAAGTAAACATTTTCACAAATTCTGACACCAGGGTCTTCTAAAAGTGCAGTTTTCTCAAGTCTTAGAGGAGAAATTAGTCCTGTGTTGCTCAAACCAGGGCAGCCAGGCAGCGAGCCCTGGCTGGAGCCTGGACCACCACTCTGTGTCAGGCCACTCTCCTCATTGCTGACCTCAACCTGTTTCGCCTTTCCCCTCGTCACCGATGTGGCTGTGCGGAGGTGGCACAGTGAGGCCCAGCACACTGCAGGAGGTGTCAGGGTAGGGACCAGGGAGAAGCCTGCCAGCTCCCCAGAAGCCCATCAGGCTTTCCCACCTTCTCAGCATCTGTGGGGACAAAGCGCTTCCCATGCCTGTGGCCTGTCAGTGGCTTGAGCTCCTGGGGTACAACCCCTTACCTAAAATTTAGGACCACCAGAGTTGTCAGGGCCTGCTGCTCCATCCCTTTTTGCAGAATTTCAGCACCTGGAAGCAGCAGAGCTCTGCCAGACTCGGGATACTCCAGGAGGCTCTTTTTAATACAAGAATAAGGGCCTCACCAATAGGCCTTGCAGGCCATGGTGTGTCTGTAAGATAAGGGAGCGAATAGCTGAGTAATTGGGCAAATTTTAGAACGCAATAAACATAGTTCTGCAGACTTGCACCCTCTACAAGCTGGGTCTCTCACCAACACCAAAATCATTTTGCCTTTGTGGAATGGTGCCTGGGTTTGGCCATTAATAACAGGTTATTTTGAGGGCTTGGATAACTTTCCTGTGTAATGGAGTAAGTTATGACTTACTTTACTGTGGTGTGAATTGATTTGTCATAGTAATAAGAGCCTTTTTTGCACCAATTAGTTAACAATTTCTATTCCCAGAGCGTAGGAGTAGGGTGCTCTTTGATCTGGAGTGCTGGGGTTTTTTCCTTCTAGCTCAAAATAGAACAGAACTAGTAAGAGCTATGTTGAGTTCATGGTTGATACTGGTACTTGGACAGGAATGTTGTGGGAAGATAAGGTGCTAAATAAAGTTAAACAAAAACAACCCTGCTAATTGTAGTTCCATTCAAATGTCAGGCTGCACGTATGTTAGGGGAACTGGGCAAGATCCTTCACTAGTGTAAACAAGCAGGACTGTAGGCTCTTGTAATGTACTAATTTACACCCCTGAAGGATCTGTCTCCTCCTTAGGATTACAAACCCAGAAGTGTTAACATAAGAATTTGCAAAACTTGTTTCTCAACCATCAATGTACTAACCGTGCTTTTCCCCCTTCCACCAGAACAAGAAGAACAAACTAGCTAAAAACAAGAACAAACTACGCTAAAAACAGCGTTTCAAAGGAAACTTTCCCCGCATCTAGTCAAAATAGAGCCAGGTTTCTCTGTTTTGAGAAATTGTTCTTTCTTGCAATAAGCCTGCAAGAAAAATGACTAATGGAAGAAAGAACGTCATTGCTACCCTTGAAGGCTCACTGTTTGAGGACTAGCCTGATAAAGTCTTGATATTAAAGTTAACAAATGTGTTTCTTTATGTAACTGTTCCACTTTATTTTAAAGGCTGACATACTGTCTGGGTATACAGGACCTTATCCTGGAGCCAGCTGCAAAACATAATTTACAGAGTTCAGCAAAACAAGAGGCTGTATGTTCCTATATACATTATGTTATTCTTCAAAAACTGTTTTCAAACTCTTTAAAAAATATCATTGCATTATGTTGTTATTTATCCATTGATTAACAAAATAGAGAGTAGAAACCCCAATATATCTCAACCTAAGAAAATGGAATTTCTGTATTACTTACTCAATTTGCTTTCAAAACAAAAGTTAGAGAGGTATTATGTAATTAAACAGTTAAGCAGGGAAGAAAACTGTTAAGAACTAAATTTGATCCTCGGTGTTCAATGAAAAACTGTTCCAAACAACCAAAGTTTGTTTCAATAATTGTCTCACTGCAAAACAAGAACAGTCTCAAATATATTCTATTGCCCAATATATTGAACTGTTTTTCAGGTCAGAAATATTTCCATAAGGTTTTGGGTTGGACCTCTAATGTTGGCTAAATCTTAAAGGCTGGGTGTCAGGAGGATGGGGCCAGGCTCTTTTCAGTGGTGCCCGGGGACAGGACAAGAGGCAATGGGCACAAACTTGAACATAGGAAGTTCCACCTAAACACGAGGAGGAACTTCTTTACCCTGAGGGTGGCAGAGCACTGGAACAGGCTGCCCAGAGAGGTGGTGGAGTCTCCAACTCTGGAGACATTCAAAACCCACCTGGACGTGTTCCTGTGCAACCTGCTCTGGGTGACCCTGCTCTGGCAGGGGGGTTGGACTAGATGATCTCCAGAGGTCCCTTCCAACCCTATGATTCTATGATTCTATGATCTTTCAAAGTATCATCACAAATAAAGGAATTTTAAAATATTTAAAATTAGTATTTTGGCAATATCTAAATATCTTTTCCCTGGAGACAAGGAATTAATCAAAATCCACTTCTTTAACGTGTTACCAATGGATGATGATGTTTATTTTATATAGTAAAAATCATTTTGTTAGATGATTCCCAGCATTCAGCTGTTACTGAATGCTAAAACATCTGTCTGGCAGAGGTGAAGGCAAGAGCATACTTAAATAAAAGTGTTTAATAGATGAGTACTTAGTGATGAGAATCCAGGGAATATATATTATATATCCTATATATATCTTTAATATATATTAAGTTACCAAAACTGTATTATAATTAGCAACATTTTCAGGATGAACACTTTAACAAGGTAACGGCAATTCCTGTTTTTCCCCTTCATAAGTAGCCATGTCTTGATATTAATCACGTTCATTTTTCAAAACAACAGAATCATTTAAGTGGAAGAAGAGAAAATAATTCAGAGAGTACAGTGTATACATGGAAGAGCTAAAAATGAGAAGAGGCAGATGAGTGTGAAAATATGTTTATGGAGCAAGGTAGCTAGGCTTTGATAGTGAAGAGAGCAGGAAAATATGTTGGATAAAGAGGATATATGTTTTAAAGATTAAGATGGAACTACCAGACTGAATTGTTTCATAGAACAATAATAATTTAGTCTCCTTTGAATATTTCCAGAACTGTAGCAAAATGAATAACAACCATGATATTTCTTATTTCACAGTTTGCAAGCAGTGTTTTAAATCTTTACATCTTTAAAAGGATTTTGATTCTAGAAATGAGATGTCATAAGTCACTAAAGCATGATGATAATACACCAGTTAAGCTGGTGGTATAACTCCCAATTCTAGTCATTTAACCAGAGCAGGACTAGTAAAGCATTTCTGAAAATCCTACCATCGGACTATAGTAGATCAGATATGTATGTACCAGCTTAGGGCTGTGTCTCTGTTATCCTGTACCAAGTTATGACTGATATTACGTGTGCATTATCAGATATACTCATTACATGCTATGCTATATTTTCACTTTGCGCCTGACATAGTATCGTGTAAGATCATACTGCTAAATCACTGCTGAATGGTTACAAGCTGGAGTTGCTGCAGCCGCTTATAAAAGAGACACCTTGATCTTTTATGTGATTACTTCCCTGTGGAAGCTGAGACTTAAGCAAACGGTAAGTATCTGGGTGTTCTCTGTCTTCTGAAAGCCTTTAACACTTACGTTGCAATTACAGGTTGTGCCAGTTCTCCAGTGGCATGGAAATCATCCTGTTTGCTGTTAGATTACTTTGGGGGATGGTTTTTATTTGTTTTGTTTTATAAATGCTGCTTTCCATTTCTGTCCAGCTACAGTAGGCGACATGTTAAAGAACATTTTTCAAGGGGAGGAGAGTTGTTTTGTGTTAATTTTTGGGTTATTTTTCTTGAATTAGAGCAAGTACCGTGTTGCATTCCATTTCCTGGAGAATCCAAGCTTGAAAACACAATAACATGTTGAACAAATAAACCTCAGCCTTGTGATTCAAAGCAGATGCAAGGAAAGTGGAAAGAGATAAAAGAGTTTGCTTCATTTTTTAAATCCTGTGAAGACTATGGCTTAGCCATTTCAGTGGAGTGATGGGGAGATATATATAAGTTTTCATTCATTCATCAAGTTGCAATTAAGGACAGGTTTTCTGAGTACATGTACACATTTTCCATTGGACACCTTGGCAATCTTACTTACCATTCTTCTTAATTGATCATAATCTATTAATATGCAACTGATATGCTCTTACGTGAGCTTAACTTTACGTTTTAAATTTAAGCAAAATCTTTGTTGCAGGCTCTTGAATACGTTCATGCTTCTTATATATAAATCCAGCAGGTTTTCCCTCATGACAGGCATTGCTAGTCGAACAGTTTAGGTAGCAGACCAGTAGAAACTCCAGCTATGGAGAGTGAAAATCATGTAAAACTGCAGCATGCCCCAAAAGCCTGACCATTAAGATAAAATTCCTATAATGTGCAGTAATAATTTTGTCCTTCTCCACTAGTGCCTTGTGGTCCCATAGCTGTATGGCTCCGGAGAATCCTCAGGTTAATTCAGCACACTTTTTCCTTCAAGCAAATTTATTCCAGCTTCCTTGATCGGGAAGATCCTCAGTTACTGTGTCATTGCTCTACCTGCAATTTAGGCATCTATTAAGCATCTCTGTCTAGGCTTTCTCTGAGTCAACAAAAGCAGTAGCACCATCAAGGACGACATGGGCAAGAATGCCTGGGGCAGGTGACAACTTTGCCAGTCATTCAAAAACCACTACAGTACAGCGAACAGTATAGCCCGGTCTATTCTGAAATGTTGCTTTCAGTTGCAAATTAACTATCTACAGACAGAATAAGACTTCGAAAAACAGAAAGAAACACGTTTTCTATTTAGAAATTTTAAAATGGCTTCTCATTCTCCCCCCTCTTTGTTGTTGGGTTATTTTTAACTGTGGATGCAGTAAGTTTAGGAATCTGGTCAGTAGAGAGAAGTAACGTTGCAGAAGACAGTAGCATGCACCAGATATCTGGAGTTTGGAAGCTATCCAGTCCAGCAGCTGACAATCCTGATTAACATTATCTCTTTGAATGCTATCTTACTGCATGGTTATGTCTACGTTTATAATATCTTTTTACATTGTTTCATAGGTTTCTAAAGCATATTAGTGCTGTTCTGGGAAAGAACGTTATTGTCTACCAATGCTCAGGTTTGAAGTCCTAAGGCAAAGTTTCAAGACTTAGACTTAGGGCACACAAACCAATTTTTTTATTTTGTTTTCATGTGTTCAAAGTTATGCATATGTTTAAATGCTTAACTGCTCTGCAACCCAAATTTCAACCTTGCAAGGCGAAAAAATATATATATATATTTGCTATTTGTCCATAGGATTAGTCTTGCTATTTACATCGATATTTCTATTCTTTGTCTTCAACAAAAAAAGTGTCAAAAAAATAAAAATAAAAAGCTCCCTTCCAAGTAAGACTGAGCAAGCGCGTATCTGCAACAATACTTAGACTCTTAGTTTCTCTTGGTAATGAACATTCATTTATTTGAAAGGCCAGTAACAGCCAACTGGAATTTTGGTTTATGTCAATAGAGATCCTAATTTTTTCTACAATGTTAACCTGTTCTATTTGCTGTCATTGCTGGTTGACCAAAAGCTTCCAGGTATAAGTGATTCTGAAGAATTCAGGTCCTAAATGTTTACTCGTTTAGGAACAGGGCTTCAGGGCAGAGCCCTCGAAGGGCTCACTGACAGTAAGAAAAAAAAAGTGGAGCTAGAAATGTAGCTGAACTGTTTTGGTGCATTACATCTTGTAAACATCCCTCTCAACACCTTTTTCTTGCTCACAACCTACTTGCAAATCGTGAATAAAGTCTCAGTAGGAAAAATAAACGTCTAAAACTAGTGAAAGTCTCACAAAACTAAGAGGG
Source organism: Chroicocephalus ridibundus (assembly GCF_963924245.1). NCBI lineage: Eukaryota > Metazoa > Chordata > Aves > Charadriiformes > Laridae > Chroicocephalus > Chroicocephalus ridibundus. Next base: position 18,043,433 of record NC_086287.1, read on the forward strand.
GATACTTTAGGAGATCTCGGTTATGATTTCTGACAGCAAGACACACTTGTGCACACGTGCATATGTATTCTCTCCAGTCTGTTTCATCAGTTGCCCGTGGTGTCCCATCCTCCCTAGTTCTTTGATGTGGTTAATCATTCAGTGATTTTCATAATCAAAAAAGGATTCTTCTGAGTATCACTTCAGAAGAGAAAACTAAAGAGGCTGACAAAACGCTGCAACATTCGTCTTCATCATTAAGGCAGATGTGGTATATTTTCATCTCAGAAGCATGTGAGACTCAAGAGGCATTTTATTTCTCAACATAATGCCATACAGGATACAGTATGTGTATTCTTACACATGCAAAGGTATCTGAGGGCAGAGTGACTAATGGCATTCCTCAAATGACGAGATTGTTTCATCATCTTCTTGCATCAAAAGAAAATTCTCCTCGTTAGCGTTAGTCACAAACCCTCTCTGTTAGACTAAAATCAGTACCAAATAACACTCCTGAATAAGCTTCAAATAAATTAACCGAACTTTTGAAATTCTGAAATCCCCCCCAAATTTTTGCTCCATAGTTACTTATGGAGGGGAATGTGCTTAATAAAAGTATGTTCTGGTATTTCAGGAAGGGTTTCACTTAGCAGCTGAGAAAGAAATCACTAGTTATCACTAAATCTCTTCCTGGTCAAGGAACACTTCCTGCCTGTGACAGTGTTAATCTGTAACATATAATATCCTACTTCACACATATGGAATGACATGGGATAGATAATCATCCTGCTTCGGCAGGACCCATTTGGCAACCCACTTTTCATGTCAGGAATCATCAGTCTGCTAGTTAAGTGTAACTATGGTTGAATGTGCCTTCTAATTGCAGGTAGTTCACTAGAAAACAGTGGGAGGTTATACACATGCAATGCAAGGAATATAATGCTAAGTCTGTGACAGAAGGGAGGATTTTTCAAACAATAATTCATCAGAGAGCTTTCTAATGCTCCAAACAAAAACACAACCACAAATAATAGAAAAGGTACTAGCAATGTCTCATCCCCTGCCACCACACCTTTTCTCAGCAAATAACGTCTCAATGCAAACAAAACTGAAACCATAAAACTCAGTGGATAGACCACAGGAGACCTGTGCAACAATCACCTCTGCTAAACTGGAATTTCAGGTTGCTTTCCTCTCACAAAATACGAGTTTTCATTTTGCTAGTACTATTCTAACAGGTAAAGCTAAACAATGCAACATAATTTAAGGTCTTGCAAAAATTCTTCTAACCTGTTCCATAATCGTGATCCAATGCCAAATTCTAGTCCCATCCCTGACCATTTGCTAACTGGGTTAACTGCAGTTTTTGTCTTTGTGTCCTCATCTTCAGTGCCTTAGAAGCACAGTTGCCTTCATGTTTTACAGTAGTTATGCTAAAGCTTTCTGAATTTGTGCCCTGTAGAGCCCGAAAACTTTTTGTTAAGAACACCACAACTTCTTCCAAAGTATTGCAGAAGTATAAAAGGGAACATTAGAGCGCCCTTGTCACCTCCCTGATTGATTGCTAGTTACACATCTGGTGATCCGAGTGGTAGCATAGCTACTTTTTAGAAAGCACTTGCATGCATGGTGAGGCACTAACGTTTGTTAATTGGGCTATTAAACTGCTGTTAAAATTTGAAATAAATTGAGGGCTCTGCTAACGTATCATTCAGTGAGGAACTAAGCTTATTCATTGCAGACTACCTGAACCACATCCAAATCCTATTCTTCTCAGAAACTCTGAAAAGCCTATAGTTGTATTTGTTTTGTACTCTCCAAAAGAGCAACGCATAACCTTACTGCTAAATTACAAGTCCCTTGAAAGCGGATGTCCTTACCTCACTAATTCAGCGAAGAGGAAACAACCCTCCAAGCTCATATCCTACCAGGAGAAAAGAAGTTGCTTTTTCTTGACGAAATCTATGAGACAATTAGTTAATTCGTATTTCCTATTATTTCAGAGCTCATTATAAACAAACGACAATTCGTTTGGCCAGCAAAGTTTTTTTGTTTTTCTTTAAAGAAACCCAATACTTCAAAATAGGCTTTGCAAAAGTTTTTGTATATTCTGTTCTTGGAGGTCCCTCTAGTGGCTGAAGTATCAAGTTTACCTCGTCTGGATTAATAGGCTACAGGTGTTTGGTCTCCTTTTTTTGTAGATATTTCTCATAATAGATATAAATACTTTCTTAACGTTGATAATTCCTCCTTCTAAATGATCTGAAAGTAAAATAAGAAGATTAATCACATTAAGAAAAAGGAAAAATAATTGGCACTTTAAGAATAAGAAAGCTACTTCATATGGTTAGAAAATTATGTTACTGCTTACAAGCCTGCTCAACTTTGCTATTCAACCACAGACACAGCTGTTTTGTTTTTCTCTTTTACAGGTCAGTTTTAATACAAGGAGAGGTAATACCTTATCAGAATGTCCTCTGACACAGTAAGTCTTTTACTTGAGAAGTCTGCTTGTTCAGGTATGACCATTGAATAATTTGATGTGTAAATGTCTTTTTAGGGTATGTATCTTTTTAAAGAGAAGTTGAGATCCGCTCTGAGGAGTAAACTTGCATTTAAAATTCAGAATTTTTTAGAAGCCAACAACTGTGTTTCTATATTATACGCTAAGGAAAGACAAAGTTTGTAGTAGACAGTCATTTGTTGCTACTCTTTTAAGCTGGAGATACCAATGTGACTAACAGGCAAATCTCCATGTGAGGTCTAGGCTAGAATTTATCACGCTAGTTAAAATGTCTTGACACGTGACTAGAAGTGTAGACCTACTAAAAATGCGTTGTACAGAGATGACATCTTAAGCAACACTGCTTCTCGCTACTCTCACAATTCCTTTAATTCTGCTGTAATAAGAGCAAGGGCTGTTTATCTCAAGATCCCAGGAGCATCTACAAAGACTGAAAACTTAGTATCATCTGCTTGCTGTTATTTTCTCCCCACGCCTGGTACAGGGACACTGTCCCTGAATGTGCTTCCCTAGACCTCCCCTTCACTGCTCAGAGAATAGCTTCTAGCTCCTTTTTCGTTTTTCCTCTTTCACCTGAGGAGCTCTGCTTACTGTATCACTGTTCTCACTTTCAGCTGCACCCATTTAATATTAATTGGCTACAGACACGCATGCCTCTTTCTAGTGCAGAGCTAGCAGGTCACAACCTAACTGGTCCTCAGTGGGACAAGCTGCCTTATTACAGTCACATAAATGGCAGCAACAGAATTGTTCATTTTAAGCTAGGGAAGAAATGGAACACAGGAGCTTATAGAAATCATCCTACTTTTGAACACGGGAGACCTGATACTCTAAAGGGAGTCTGATTCAGTGACGACTTTTGATGCAACAAAACCCAAAATACAACTCATTTACTTATCTGCTATAAACTGAGTCATCATATGGTAATTTAATGCAGCTGGGAAACTGACCCTAGCATCTTTTCAGTACTGACTTACATGGTATTTGCAGGGTCTTTTCAATATAGAGGGCCCTCCTGTCCATTTTTTATGTGGTGTAGTGGATTATGCTTAACAGCAGATGAATCTCTTTACAATACTTGTAAAACAATGGTCTCCCCTGCACTAGTAGTTTAGGACTCCCAAAATGCTGGTGACGGGGTGGAGAACATGAGAGTATTTTCTAAGAAAAAGGCTGATGGCTTAGCCCATGTTTCCCATTGAAAACATGTCTGTGATTTAACTTCTGTTAATAATCTAGGCAAATACTTGAAAGAGAATAGCATAATATTTGACATTTACCATTACAAGCAATGATACATGAGAGTGAAACCCCAATAAACTTACTAGTTTGATGGGTAGCTGTAAAATAAGCTGGACTTTAACTTGATACATTATCCAGATTTGCATAATAAACAATAAGATATTAGCAAAGAGAGCACCAAATTCTTGGAAGTATATTTGATTTAAGAAAGTATTTTCAGTCTTCTATCAAAGAGGAAAGTTCCAGTCTCTAACCTTGAACTTGAATGACCAAAGTTCAGCTCCCAGTTCTCCCACAGACTTCCTGTGTGACCTCTGATGTGTCATTGTTCTTATTTGTGCCTCAGGTTCTTAATTTGTAAATGAGATAATAGCACTGTCCTCCTTTGTAGCTGTGATGATAAATACGGTTGCATGTTAAGCACCCGGATTTGCTGGGGAAGAAGAGAAACAGGATAAGTCAGTATAAAGGTAGGGATGCTTTGGAACACCATATAAAGTTCTGGTGTGCAGACAGAACTAATAACATTGGGATTTTAAATCAAGACATCGTGCTTTGAATGGAAACACAAACTTGAATGAATGCTTTAACTCCTGGTGATACCATACAGAGATTCTTTCTCTTCCTTGCATTTTCTGTTGCTGTGAAACTTCACCATGTGAACAAACACGGAAATGGACATAACCTGGCTTATCAGGCAGATCAGAACAGACTCAGTTGTTGCCAATAACATTGATCTTTTAAGTTACAGACCAACCATTGTACAAAGAAAAACCAAACACAGCCCATCAACACATAAATGGCTGGGGTTAATAATCAAAGGCGGAGAAATGGGAATCTGCTGAGGATGCAGCAACTCAAATGCAATGTTGGAAGACACAGTTCAGCTCAATGAACATTCAAATGAAAGTTGCACCTTATAAGACAAAGGAATGTAAGCAGTTAAGTCATTGCAGATACACTGGCAGCGTGAGCAACATAGTGGGAAGAGCTGAATAAAGTGTCATGAATTTGCAGTATAGCAGGTGCAATCAGCAGTTTACAAAACTTTTAATCTCAGGCATCTGTAATATAGCAATCAATTATGAATCTTCATACTCAAGCATTATTTCCCTCTTAGCAGATTGACATGAAGTCTGGAAAGCTACCAGGAAGGGAGACAGATGCACGGTTGTGATGACTGGTCAGAGTGGCTAGTAGAACTCCCCAGAAAAGGTAATGAAACTGTCTAGGAAATGGGTTAATAATAAACACATCTGCTTTGAGCAGAAGGGAAAACATGCAAAAAAAGGTTTGCCTGAGAGAATAGAGTTTAAATAGTACTTACAAGGATAAAAACACACTGGATTTCAACAGAGAAGACACTTGCAGAATAGTCCAAGAGGGACTGGGATGGTCTTACTTGGGGTCTGGTAGATGAAGAGTTTAACCTCAGACCCAGCATTGCTCCTTAATTGTAGATTAAGCTGATCAAACCACTCAGTTCTGCATTAGAAAAGAACTTCTGCTTGGGCTACAACTTTCACAGTCTCAGCACCTAATGCTTTCTGACAAACCTGGACAAAAATAGCCAGTGCCTTCAACTCCTTGCATTACAATCTGGTTCACCTTTCACAGAACATTTCTTGATTAAGGTCCTGCTTAATTTCACATTTTTATACTTAAAGCAACTGTCACTGTTGTAACAAAGATCAAAGGTAAAGGACTTTTTATGACTGTGATGTAACGGAATTTAACACAATTATATTTCTAGAAATATAAGCAATAACAGAAACATGGATAGTTAAAAAATAGTGACATATGGACATATAAAGGAAATCTTAAAGCAACCCAGAATAATTACACAGGTCATCATGAGAGCGACAAAAATCTGCTGTTCTTGTGAACAGATAGAATTTGGATATCTGACTGTTTTATGTCATTTTGTATTGTAATCAAAGGGATGTGTCAGAGATATATTTTCTGAAGGTTTTGGAAACAAAGCACAAAGGAATCCAGACTTGCAGAAGAAAGGCATATTTAAAGCCTATGAAAATAGTAAAATCACTGAATATTTATGGCATACATCAACTTATGCCAAAAAACCCAAAGCCTCAATACAAACATATAGGAATCACACCACTTACTTTGATAGTGAAGGACAAAAATACTTGTAGAAACACATTACTGTGATTATGAAAAACTTGAAAAGCTTGGGCATAACTTTGACTTTTTCAAAATAGTTTTGATTCACAGCAGTCAACTGAGCTGCAATAACTTATACCAAATGAGGTCTGTTATATATCAAGAAAGCCCCACAGGCAAGTTACCTAAGGAAGCATGGTGATACAACATATGTACTCTAAATGCAGAATAAATCCCTTCAATGAATTAACTTTTAAGGTTGATGTGCTGTGCGCCAAAATTTGAAGTTATCAGTGAAGACAGGTGGACAGTCTTTGTTCAGGAACCTAAATGATTAAGAGAGCACTTAGACTGCACACACATGCTCTGGGAAATTTGTTAAAGATTTCTGTAGCTGCAGAAAGCATGTGACTCATCTCAAAGGGAGCAAAGGATTAGTTACTGATGCAGTTACTCAACATCCAAGACATTGCAATAATTTGAAAAGTTAATTTAGAAAATACATTCACAGCTAGAGTCCATTCCTGCTGGTTGTCTGTTTCTGGTAACTCTATGCTCCACTACTGCTGCAGAGAAATGCTTATTATTTGCATCTCCATCTGTTTCATGGAGCTTATTTTCATCCCAGAGAAGAGCTATCGGTATCATTATACACTAGCAATGTTTACTTTTATTGTCATAGGGAAGCCGGTGTGCCAACTAATGTGGTAACATCTTCCTCTTCCCAAATAGGAAAAGGGAGCAGCAGCAAATAGCATTGGTAACAACAGCCACCTCAGTGCAACTCAGCCTTGCAGACGGATGGTCACGGCTGTTGCAAAGGACAGTCAGCAGGTAGGATCACTCACTATACTATGTATTTTAAGAGATGCTTGTGATTCAATGAAGAAGACATCATTACTTCTCATTTTCTTTCCCCTTCATCATCTGTGAGTAATCAGCAGCGATATAAAGCAGTCATTGCTACTCTTTCTTCCTTTGAAACAAGGAAGTATTGAGGGTGGCAGAGCACTGGAACAGGCTGCCAGAGAGGTGGTGGAGTCTCTGTCTCTGGAGACATTCAAAACCCACCTGCATGCGTTCCTGTTAAACCTGCTCTAGGTGACCCTGCTCTGGCAGGGGTCTCCAGAGGTCCCTTCCAACCCCTACCATTCTGTGATTCTGTGAATTATATGTAAAACTTCAGATTTTCTGTATTGGAAATTTCACAAGCTATGTGTTACTGTCCTTTATCTATGCTGTAGATTTCTTTCTGAAAAGTTTTTTTCTGTTCAGTACTTTGGTAGCTAACTTACTGTATTTGTCCTGTTCTGTAATTAGACATCAGCAATGTTCTACTATTGCCCTCTCCACTCTTTAGACAACCTTTCAGCTTGCATTAAGAATAACCCTTTAAATCTTCACAGACTCTTGTATCTAGCTGATCCTTGGCTAGTCTTTTGGTCTGATATTAGCAGACTGCAGAACTATTACAGTCAGGCAGTTGTCTACTCTACAGCTGTTTCTGAGACAGCGAAGTACAGAGGTGGACCCATCACTTCTACTCTTATTCACTGTAAGTTTCTGCTCTATGGGATTTTTCTACCAGTCCCATGAATTTAGGACATGAGCATGCGCTAACATAACTACACTGTGCTACTCTGTTTTCCTCTTTCATGTGATTACTGTTCTCTCCTCATCCTTAACCCTTGAAGACAATTTCCAACAGTATCTTGGGGCACAGATGATGTCTTCAGCTCTGTGTCTACTTTAATATTTGCTTTTCTAAATTTTTAGTGTCATTTTTATTTTACAAGATTGCATTCAGAACAGCACGTTGTCTGAATGTTAGGTGACAGAGTTAAGGTAGAAAAAGCCTTCTTTCTTTGAAGATTTCTGATAAAAGGCAGTCAACTGCCTGTAAAGACTCTACATTCAGAGAGGATCACAAAGAACACAGCCAGAAATGCTGACAAGCCAGAGTTTGGCCAATTTTTTTCTTTAGTAACTCTTCATCTGGGAAAGCATCTTCTCCTAGTGAGTTAAAAAAACATAAAAATCAATAAATAATAAAGGTGAAAGTCGTCCTTGTCTTTGGTAAATTCTTTGAACTTTGTGTAATTCTTTTTATTCTAATGGATAGTGCAAGGGAACTGCTCATGTAAATAAAATTAGGTACCTGCGTTCTCAAAGCACTAGGTCTGTTACCTTCAAAATAGACTTTTTTAGACCTTCATAGAAGTAAACTGAATATCTGCTATTTAGTATCACTGGAGATGAGTATGTAGCCTGCTTCAGTTTAATATTATTCAGCATTTTACGCTAAATATGTTTTTATTTCATTAATATTCTAATCATAGCCAATGTGAAATAGGATATAGCATATTGATAGTAATAGTAGAAATTGCACATTTCCATAGCTACATTTTAACTTTGCACTCTGGTAGCCAATTATAATTCCATCAAGTTCTAGTTTTTAGCTGTCTTCATGAGGCTTGTCGCAAGGGAGAAAGTGGCTTTTAAATCTTTTCTAGACTTGAATTCTGTAATTAAATAGAAGTTACATGTTTATCTACATGGATTTTGTTCTTTTTTTAAACAAATGTAAATAGCACTATTATATCCTCAATATATAGCTCCACATTCTTGTAATTGTAAAAGCTTTACCCCATTCGATGTTATGATTCAACTTTATAGAAGAAATATTAACAGGAATGCCGCTAAATTTCAAACATGAGCACCTCTGACAACACAGTAACTACGGAAGTGCTGTTCTCAGCTCTTTCCTCCTGCATAGCCCCTCACTGTGACATAACCAGCGAAGAGATGGCTCATGCATCTAGCATCAACTATGAAACCTTTTAACTTCCTGGAAAAAAAGCTTGTTTTTCAGGGTAGCCAATTTAAGCTTCTCTTTGCTTGCCTGAGGAAACCTGTGACAGCACCATAAAGTACACTGTGTAAGCATATTTCTTGTTTTATTTAACTACTAAGGGCAGTTTTCTGTATCTTGATCATATGGGTTACTTGGAGTAATTGGGACTTTTCAAAATCTCTTTTTGTGACAGATAAAAATTCATCACCCCTTTTATCTTTAACATATTAAGTATTCCATTGTCTAGATAAAAGCCTTGCCTGTGTGGCAAGTGTAACAGTAAGGCACCCCATTAAAATTGTGGTACATTAGAGTGCTACAAAACTTGTCCCTGCGTGGCATCATGTATTTGAGATCTGTAGCTACATTGCTACTATGATCAAACAGGACTTTACGCTTCCAGAAATAATGGCATCTCTTTACTGAAACTGTGCATCTATCCACCTCTCTGTAGAGTTCCATCTATAGAAAGTAGATTGATACAGTGGTTTTTTGTTTGTTTTGTTGTTTCTCTCATCACAGTGCCCTGCATCTACAGGTATTGAACCCCTCGCAAACCCCAAACCATCCAACATTGTATTATACACTGTAGAAACGGAGGGGGGGCGAGGGGGGGCAAGGGGGGAAGCATCTCTTGTAATAGGAAGTTTGCTCTGTAATTGCTCTTTTCAGGACCAAATTATGCTCGGTGAGGCAGAAGCCAGTTTAACACAACCAGAAGAGGCTGTGGAAAAGGAAGAGGTATTTCTAGAGTAGTCAGGAGGCATATATGGCTTAATGGTTTTGTTGACGGTAAATGTAAACAGGCCTTGATGAAATACAAACAAAACCCATCGCTGCCTGCTGTCTAAGAGAGGAAAGCTTTTGTTGCATATAGCTTCCTTACAGCTATGTGAGAAGAGTAAAATTCATCTGTGATTTACAAATCAGTTTGGTCAGTTATGGAGCAAACCTTTAGAGATGACAGGGAATTTTTATAAATATTGTTGTTCATTCCTTCACCTCCAAGTTTCACGTCAATAAAAAGCAGAGGTTGTAAACAAGAAAAAAATTGATGAGGACAACACTTTGAATGTATATAAACATCACGTGAAGGGAAGCATCTGTTACTCTATTTCTTTCCCACAGGATGTTAAACCCCGTCAAGCGCAGAATTCACCACATTTGAAGATTTACCTCCTGGTTATTGCCATGAGGACACCCGCCAGCAGAACTGTTACAGACATAGGGAAAGCATGTGTGCATGGGGAAGCAACAGAGGCTTTTAGTACAGTGAATTTGACAGACTTGGAATCCCTGTGCCAGCACGTGCCTCTTGTCCATCTGCAGGCAGAGATGTTCCCAAGTATCCCAAATATATAAGAATAAGTGAGGTCCTTTTTCTTCTATATTCACAACTACATCCAAATGCAACTTCAGTTTTGTAGTTAGTGGAAAAGATAGAGAGATTATTGTCTTATCAAGGGAAAAACTTAAACAGTTGATGAACAATTTTGCCACTAGCACTTTTGCACAATACCCTAAGGTCAAAGTTGTCTCTGAAGTTTTGTTATATTTAAGAAACAAAACAGACTAAATTATTTTCCTAAGGTTTCGAATTCTCAAAGTACCCCTTGTATATGGTTTATGCAAAAGACATTCTTGGTTTTGAATATACTTCCTCTTCCAGCTTACAAAATTTGCCTAAAGCACTGACCAAGCTCTTTTAAATAGGAGATGATGAAAGCAGTCCCACAAGGAAACACAGTGAATGGGTTTTTTTCCCCTGTTAACATTGCTCTTCTCTAGAAAAGAATGTATGGCTACAGGCATGAAATTGAAAAAAAAATGTTTTACACATGACAAACTTGAAAAGAGGTAAAGATTGGTTTAGCATAGCTTATAAAGTGGAATTTGTAAAGATTGGTACTTAGCTTAATGCTAGGGGCTAACTTTATGAAGTCAGCTGTTGGCATCAAGAGAAACATTTGTGAATTTTTGCAGATTCTAAAGTATGATATATTCAGATCTTAATGAATGAAAAATACTAGCTGATCTGAGCAAAACCACACTAGATTATTTCAAGACTTTCCAGTTTCCGGCTGGTGGTCCTTTTTATTTTCTAATACTTCTGCTTTCAGTAGTATTCATTGTGTCCTTTGCTTTCAATAGTACTCATTTGCCAGTGCTCACATACAATCCAACTTCAACTAAAATGTTCAGGTGTGGTTTTGTCTGCCTTATCTTGATCATTGCCCTTCCTGAAACACTTGTTTTGTATTGGAACTATTCCCACGTTCTTGTATTTTCTTTCAGCATGAACTATGGCTGTGGTTTCACAATACATTATTTCAGGAGTTTGTGTGTCATGCTGTATACCACATTAGTGAACTGATTTTGCTGAAAAATGACCTGAGAAAAATGAGCTCTTTTTAAGTGAACTCAGTCTGATTCACTGTAGGCCGCACAAAGAGTTGTGTTGGCATAGCTTCAAAGTGGCATGCCATGCTGTGGGAACAGAGCAGTGAAGGTCCAGGAGTATTTGAAGCTGGTGTCAGCCTCCCGCCCCACACCATATACAATGTGCTATTTAAGCGCAGCCAATTCCTTTATTTTAATCGAGCAGTGTTGCTGTGTGCTTTCTCTCATCTGTTCCATCTGCTCCTTCCATTGTTTACTTCCCTGATGTCTACATTTCCCTTTTATCACCTCTCCACCCTCTCAGGTTTTCTCCCCAGAATAAATCCACTTCCATGAAATTCACTGGCTGACATCCGTATGCAAATTTCTGCAAACTCACTAAACGTACATTATTCAAATAGCCTCTGGTGCTCTTTACTGTGTTAAGCAGATGAAGACAGAAACAAAAAAGACAAAGTACCTATATTTACATTAGCATTTTGCACATTCATTTGTTAAAGGCTTGGTGTTAACCATATCCAAACCAAAGCACAATCCACTCTCCTAGAAACTAATGGGAAGACTCCTGCGAATACTTGATTCGTCTCGCATCCTTGTGTCCTGGCAATTACAGGAAGGATCAGGCTCCAGAGGCATACCCCAGAAATGTTAAAACAAAGCCTACAGTGGTTCAGTAACAAGGCTCGCTTCCCACACATCTTTTTATAGCTTGCTGTCGTAGATGGGATTTTTAACATAATTTTTTCCTCCTATGACATTCTGTTCTGGTTATTGACTATGCAAAGATGCAGTAAAGAGAAATTACTTGAAATAACATTCTGCTGTTCTAGAAAGGAAACTGACAACACTGGTGTTTTTGAAAGCTTCTAGTGGGGCCAATTCACATAAATATATCTGGAAATGTAACCCAAACTTCTGTTTTACTAGGCCACTTCTGTGCTTCACTTCTTTGCGTGATTTTGCTTCAAGTTCTTTACTTCTGTCAATGTTTGCCCCTGTCTGGCCCTACGTCTGCAAACTCATAAAGGCTCTGGTTAGTGAACACATTACCAAGGTTGCTGTCAACCTTAACCTTGCTAGCCTCTCGCTCTCCTTCCTAGTCAAAGTATGGAGAAACCTTCTCATAGATTAGTTGCTGTGTACTTGTTGCACCTCTCCAGCTCTCATCTCTGGCAGTTAGCGACTTTTCTTAGCCCTCCTATCTGAATGTGGGAAAAGCGTACTACAGTTCAAGTTGCAACTTGTCGTGACAGTCACATTTCTTTTGTTTTCTATTTGTGCAATTCTCAAAGATTTATTCACTACAGGTATGACAAAACCCTATGCAGGATAGCTGGCCATGATTTCTGCTAGTATGTTTCGCCATCTCTAGTTCTTTATGATTTATTTAGCAATTCCTTGGCAATCATGGCAGATTATTCTGCTTTGTCATTGGGCTGTGATGCAGAAAAGTTTCATGCATCGCTACCAGAATTTGAATGTGCTAATTCCTGACAAACATTTTCCAAAGCTGCAATGTGAATATAAGCAAGATAGTGTGTGTAATTGCACATAAACGTATATACATTAGTCTCTCATACAAATACTTCTTTTTGTCTCACATCATATATTTATATCACCATGGCAGGTTTAGGTATTTTTCCTTTCCTGGAATTTAGTTAAGCCTTCTCATACCTCCCCTTCTCCATTGCATTTACCCTTGATTAAAATACTGGTTTTGTTTCTTCACACTTAAACATACACACCAGTTAGAGTCCCCTCCAATTAATCCTTGGAGCACATGCTGAAATTGAATATGAATTTTGCAGTCTTTACACTGCCCTTCACTTCTCAGGTTTTCTTTATTCTGATTCTCTGCATCTGTTTTGTTCTTCATATTTATTATGTTTTAATTCAAAACAGGAATGAAAATGTGACTACTATTGGAAGCAAATAATTCCATTACACTGGTGCTGGCACTGGCCCAGTAAACTCACTGATGAAATTTTCCTTGAGTGAGCACTTGCACTCAAGTCAGTAGGAGCATTTCCATTAGTAAAGTTACATAAGCATATCTATATCTTGAGGATCAGAGCTGTGGACACACATCCAGCTCTTAGGGTTGCGATAACATGCAGGTCAAGTTCTTTGGATCACAATATACGGACTCCATCGCAATCGAGGACTGCAGCCTGGTTGCTTTACTTGCTCCCTAACCAGTGGTATAAGGGTTTCATTCTTTCCAAGGAAGTATTTCTCTGAGTGTGATTAATATCGTGTCCCTGGGCAGCCTTGTTACTATTCTTCTCTTGAGCCTGTTACTTGCTGTCCTAGCCACAAATACAAAGAATACATCTTTCCTGTCATCCTTTTGCACTGATAAGCTGTTACATTCTCCTTCCTGCAGTCTTCTCTGCTTTTGCTTACACAATTCTAATTTGCTCAAGCTTCCCTTCTCTTTTAGTGCAAGGTCTCTGTCTGTTCTTGTTGTTGCTCCGGCTCAGACCTTCTCCAGCTGGTCCGTAATTGCCTTGAAACCTGGCACCCAAACAGAATATTGCAACTAAAGCTGTTCTGAGGAGCAGCTGAGGGACTTCACACAGGTTGTCCTGTTTATATCGTCCTGTACAGCATTTCTCTCTCGCAAGAACAGCATAGCATTGCTCATGTACGCTTGCTCTGCCTGTAACCCTCAGATCCTTTCCAGGAGGACTGCAATTTAGCCAATGGTATCCCATTAGGTGTGTTAGAAGCTGATTGTTCCTGCTCAAGCAAAGTTCATGATATTTGTTGCAGTTTTCATGTTAGTATTCACTTGCATCATTACTGTGGGCCCCCTCTTTTTCTGACTGATAGTTAAGGCTCACTTTTTATTAGGATTGCTAGCTCACCCTGCACCAGTAAGGGCACAGTTAAAGTTTATAAGCCAGTGGATTTGGTCCATGTGCCACTGAAGCTAATGCGGGGCGGGAGGGCTTTGTGACTGATTTAACATCAAAATACTGGGCCTACTGTATTACTGTATTTAATCATTTCACCTGCATAGTCAAATGTGCTCCTTGAGTGGGTGGAGGAATCTGATAGTGATGAAAAGTCAGGGTGTGTCCCAGGCTGCTGATCAGTGTACTAGTATGAAGGAGAATTCTTACTACAGCTAAGTCCTGAGAGCTAATGACTACCGTACGCCTACTCTCTTAATCAAACCATTACCCTTGAAGTCAACAATTGAGGTCAAGCCATCCCTTGACTGGGCCCATTTTCACAAGATATGTTTGAAAGGCTCAAATTTGACCTCTCTTCCTTCCATGGACATAGCCTAACCCTGGTTAAAATCTAAAGGAATTACAGGAATTACAGGCAGAGCAAGCGTTAAGTGAGCAATGCTATGCTGTTCTTGCAAAAGAGAAATGCTGTACAGGACAATATAAACAGGACAGCCTGTGTGAAGTCCCTCAGCTGTTTGTCAGAACAGCTTTAGCTGCAATATTCTGTTTGGGTTTGGGTGCCAGGTTTCAAGGGAATTATGGACCAGCTGGAGAAGGTGAACCTCCAGCAGGAGGTGAACCGTCTGTCATTTGTTGCCACACATGGAAGAAGAGCCACACATTTCAAGTGGTAGTGACAACAGCCTTTGTAGGGGAAAAGGAAGCTAGGGAGAAAAAGCATGGCAGAGGAGGGATGAGGAAGCGACGCAGGAGGGAGAACAGTCCAGAAAGGGATGTACACAGGTGTGAAAATGTCTCTCTGTCGTTCTGATCTCATTGCGTTTCCTGGATAAATCCTTCAGGAAAGAATCTCTGCAGGGATCCCCCTTGTAGTTTCCCTACAGTCATCACAACTGTCCCACCAATATAATATATTGGGGGTATAATATATCCCCAGTTATACCACCTGAGGTATAATTGGAGGTTATACCTCACTGACAATTTCCTACATCCTAGAAATCTAGAATACCCAAATAAGAAATTAGGACCATCCAAAATGAAGGACTAACAGCATTAGGACCTGCAAACTCCAACGACACAAGCACTGGTTGTACGATGGTACAATTCTAACAGCTCCCATTTACAAGCTTAAAGAAATAATGATTCATGAGACTGGCTGACACCTGGAATGATTTAATCAGGCCATCCGTAATGTAAATGACATTGACTCACATTTCCAGATGTAGGTGGAACTGGCAATTGTCTTTTCCTCATAATTGTCTTAACTTGCTTTGCTAGTTAGAAATAGTTTTCTAGGTTATATTTCAAATCTGATAATCATTAGAAGTACATTCTTTCCATAGATGTTTGTATTTATAGTCAATGGGAACATCTAGGACAGAATTTGACCTACAAACTTAAATATGTAGCAGCAGCCTAGATAGAAAAAACTGTACTTAAGTCTGAACCAGAACTAAAGTGAGATTGCTTGATATATGCATATGTACACAAAATTTAAAATATGAATGCACATATTGGGGCAGGCAAGATTTTTTATGTCTTTTTTTCCCCCCCACCCCTTAAGTATTTCTGATTGTTTGCCTTTAAGTAATCTGAGATGTCATTCTCACAGACAATGGAGGGGAAAAAACTTTAATTATTAGGATAAAAAAAAAAGTTGTAGTTTTCTAAAAAATCTAACAGAAAATAGTATATGGAAAGGGAGAAAATTATGAAGTACTCGTCATTGGTTTTTAATCCAGCTGTGTTTATAGCCTTTGTCTCTTCTTTGCTTTCCTCCCTACCTTTCCTCTCATCCAAAAAGTGCTTAGACCATGCACCTCTTTCTGGCTATCTGCCTATTCTTTCCCCAGGCGTGGACTTATTCCAGACCCTTGCAATTAAACAATACTCTGTGATGTTACAGCAATGCAAGCTGACCGTAGCTAAGCTGACTGCAGTGGTATGTCATGACTTTGACCACAAGGATTTGACCCAATTACTGTGACCTGACACACTTGCAATCTAGTACATCCTGAAGTCTCAAAGCAATAGCCCCTGAAACCACTAGAGACTTATGTGAAAGCTGGAACCAAGCAGAACGAGACTGAACTAAACCCAGGAGAAAGGCACTCCGAAAAACTGTAATTATATTACGTAGTTTGTTAATACATGCTTTTGTTGCTACATTGGGTGAGATGTCCACAGGCTTTTCAAGAAGAGAAGCCTTAACGATCCAGGAGGAAATGAAAGATCTGACTATATCCTCTTCTGAAAATACATTCAAACATTAGGGGTGCAGCCTGTGTGCTGACTGATCAGTGTGTAGTGAAGCTCCACTGCAGTGCAAAGTGGTGGTAAGGCAAGGTGCAGTACTTGAGCAGATCCATGCAGTGTTCTGCGATTCTGCCCATAACAGTGAGGGGTTACGCTGCAGTAGCCGACAGGTATAGAGGAAGGTAAAGAAATATTTAACACGGTCAGCCTTTGTGCTTAAGAATCACATCTGCAAATCTCATGCAGCAGGTTTCTTTCAGGTGATTTTGCAACTTTCATAATATAAGGAACTCCTGGTTTTGTTTTTCCCCCACTTGTATAGTATCTATTGAGCAGCCTTTAAAAATCTTCCCTGCCCCTTTAAATACCAAAACAACATTTCCTTATTCCATTAGCACCATTGGGTGGAACACTGCACTGATGTGGAACATTTGCACCTGTATGTTACTGCAATCATACTGAAAGTCACAGTCAAAGTCAAATATTGGAAAATTGGAAGTCAAATAGCAGGTAGAAGACAAAGCAAGAAAAACTGTCAAAGTGTCAAATCTCAATAAAAACCAAACCAAAAGCAAGCTACTTGGCATTGCTCATTGGCTTTGTCTGTAAAAGCTCCTGAAAGCTGCATGCAGAAATTTAGGAGATATCGTTCCATAATAGTCCAGGATCTAATCTAGTGTAGATTCTCAGCTCCATATAGGGCTACGCTATATTCTTGCATGGATACCATTCAGAATCCTGCATAATTTTTGGACTTGTTTTGTCATCCTGTCAGTACCACTTTTCTGCTCTTGATGCTGGAAGACTTCCTGGCTTGAAATATGACCACAAGAACAGCTGTGGAAGATCATTACAAATTCCATTTAGCTCTGTATCCCAACACAGATAGCAGCCTGCAGGGATGCTGAAGAAGTGGTATAAGAACAGGATGGAAAGATGAAGTAATACTTCCCCAAAATAAGCTCTCAGTCTCTAATGTCATGGCTCAGAGACTGCCTGATTAAATAAAATTAAAAAAAAAAAAAAAAAAGAGGAAAGAAGTAGGGCCGTGTGCAGTACCAGTTACCATCTGCTTTCCAGTCTTATAAAAGTTTGTGAACACAGCTTCTTTCTGCATCTTATCTATTTTTGTCCCCTTCACTGTCATTCACTACCATTGAGAACCAGAATTCCCAAACTGAAAATCAAATAATGCGCTATTTCTGGAAAACTTTAAGTATCCAAATGCAAGAATATTCCCTATAAATTTCAGCAGCTCAGTGTCTTTATTCCAAAAGAGAAGTCACAGATAACTGCATGACCAAATTTTGCAAGCTAGATCTGGAACTAGACTTAAAATTAACCACTTAGGGCTTATCTATGAGGCCAAATTAACCATCAAATTACTTTGAAAATTGCTATCTATTCCAAGTCCATTGCTTGTGTGTAGATATAAATAAACATGTACTATCTACAACAGTGATGAATCGTGCCTAAATGTACCCTGGAAATTAGTCCTGAATACTTTTTTCTAATCAAATCCTTTGTTCTGTGTTCTTTCAGCAAGTTCCAGGAAGTTATTTCTGTACTTTAAATAGTAAAAGTGTGTTATTATGGCTCTGTATTAACTATTTTTTCCCCAGAATACTGTCTTCTGTGCTCTTAGGAGATAGAGCTGCATCTCCAGTGGAAAAGTGAACTCAAAAAGGTGGGTTTTGCTGTGACTACCATTATTGATAATCCAAACGAAGTTCTTTAAGGTAAGACTCTTAACCAGACTAGTCTGATATCCTAGCATTCAGAATAAACACTTAATCCTTTCCAGAAGTGACTAGCATGCAGACAGAGAGAAGAATGAGAACAGCATGTTTGAAGCAGTGATTTCTGACAGAAGTTTGTGGGGGGGATACAGAGGTGTGGAATAGCTGTAGGGGAAACAAATCATGAGAGGGTGCATAACCACTTTTCAGAGGCAGATCAGCAAAAAAGGCAACTCCAAACAACGTTTTCACAGAAAACATAAAAGAAGAGAAGAAAATACAGAGGCAGCAGTGGTAAAGCAGCCAGGGCGCAGACTCCCAAGAGACTTCCCAGCCCGAGGGAACAGCTGGAGGGCTTGCTCCCTCTACTGGAGCATCCTAATAGACCCACAAGAGACTTGCTAGCTGTCCTGGACTAGAAAATAAAGATTAACACAGGGTGGATTACCGTTGCTGGTTTACTACCACAAGGTTTTTTTAAAGGATTGAATACGTCTTTGAATATGCAGATGAAGGCAGAGGGGAGAGAGAGCGCTATTTCATTGCTTTTGTTTTGAAAAGAAACAAAACGAGGCATACGAGTTGAAATGTGTATTTTTCAAATCATAATTATATCAGTTCAGTCAAACTGGAATATAGGAAAAGCAAGCAGACCTTTTCAGCATCTTATGTAATGCAGAAGAACAACTCTTTTTATATGAACTTTGCTCTAGGACAGATTACTCGCTGTCATTCCTTTAGCCATGTGTAGAGAAAACCACCTGCCTTTTTGAACTGTATGTTCTTGTTGAGTACAGCCTGGCCTTAAGTACTTTGGCTTATGAATAAATAGCCTTTTCCAACAGCAAAGGGGGAGTAAACCTCTCCTAAAGTATCTTCAGACGAATACAATGTCATCACTTAGTTATTTAGTGTTCATGTTGGTTAATATAAGTCATAGTAGCATGATGTATAACAACATCAAGAAACTGTGACTCAGACACTCACAGACACAGCTCTGCTCTTGCTTGCAATAGTTTGTGGCTGAGGCTCCTCTTTCTCTTTTGTAGAATTAGGGTCACCTTTGGGCTCCAAGACACCCCACATGACTTTGCACAGATTGCGGGATCTTGCACTTCGCAACACAGCTCTCTGTCTGCTAAATGGGAGTCGAGGAATGAGAGTCTTACTCCTTCATGCCTTTTTACAACTTAAGTTACGTAGTTTTGATGTGGAATCTGCCTCCTCCTGTATATAACGTCCCTTATTTGGTACAAACACCTCCAATTTTAGGTGAACCTTATAAGCATAATCATAAAATATTTGACTAAAAACTCAGCTAGATGTAAATTAATGGATTTTGTGGCCTCTCCAGTTTAAACAGCTTCTCATTTTCCAGTTTTCTGTCATCTCAGTGAACACCTTGGTCTACTGGTGATCACCTTTCAAATTCAATGGAGGAAATGGAAACCAAGCTCTGCAGCCCTGACAAAGAAGCAGCTTTCAAAAGAGAACCACCATACTGCATAGGAGAAATAGACTTCACAGCTTCTGGGAAGAAACGTGGAAAGGTACAGCATTGCGGAGTTTTAACCCTTTAACACCATTGCTGTTGTTTGGCTGTTACTTCTTAGCATTAAAAGTAGAGACTGTAATAGTGAGGGTCAGTGTGCCACAGTGCAAGGCACCACATTGTACTCAAAGCAAGGACCATACCTTCCTGAGCATGAATGTGATTTAAAATAAGGCCTGTTAATATACAGAAATCAATCACTTGACTTGCACTGACATGCTACAAGTACAGTAGATCACTTTTGCCTTTAAAAAAAAATTAAAATCACATGCCCAGCATCCCTCCTTTTGCATAATTTCCCTGTTTTAACCTCTTTCTGCCAAAAATTAATCACTACGGATTTCAACATTTTAAACATACTTTTGAGCTGTTTCAAGGCTCTCCTTAAAGTTCTCTCTCTCTGTTCTGCGGAGAAAGATGTACAAGGACAGAAACACCTCCTCCCTTACATACATTAGTGCTAGAGCAGAAGGAATTTGTAGGATCAGAAACCTGCCTTAAGATTTTGTTTTAAAGTCTTAAGCAAAAAAACAAAATATACATAGAACAGGAAGAAGCAATAGATTCATGTAAGGCATTCTTGAAAAACAGACATGAAATCAGGCAAATATTTCAGCTAGTGCAGAAACAAGAAACCCTTAAGAAATTTGTTGGCTTTGCTAGACTGCCATGAAACTGAAGGCAGTTCAAGAGGAATAGCAGCATTAAAGGAGAGAGCAATGTCAGTCTGCAACACAGAATTAACTCAGGGAACTGACCCAATCAGTGAGATGACAATTATATAGAAGCCTGATGAATTCATCCTGGTATTTAGTTCTAGGTCAGGTCTTGCTCAAATAAATTTTTCTGGAATAACCAAGTTGATGATAAATTTCCCTCTGTATTCACCATGAACAATGTCTCTACTGTATCCGACTGTCCCATTGTTATTCAGTGCTGGTTTTGTTTTGTTTGTTGAAGTTTATTAAGGTCCCAAGTACCATTCATCCTGGAATTATATTCGAAGTTATGCTCAACAAATGGAAGCTACCAGCTCCCAATTTGGTTGTCTCGTTAGTAGGGGAAGAAGAAAATTTCCAGATGAAGCCTTGGCTACGGGACACCTTAAAAAAAGGACTTATAAAGGCCGCTCAAAGCACAGGTTAGTACTTTAGGCTTTAGAGGAGATATTCATGTTTCTACTGGATTCTCGCACCTAGCATCCAGTGATCTTTTAATGTCAATGGGCCTGCTCACATGATTACTTCTGGAAGTTCAAGGCTTTGCCGAATGCAACCTACAACCTCTATTTAAATAGCTTTGAAAATGAAAGTTATTGTATCAGAAGTAGCAAAAATGAGTTATTTCAAAACAAATTACTCTAGGCAACCATTCCTCAAATGTAAAATTACCTGACGTTATTCCCTCAGAGTTGACACTGGAAAGCATGAGATGGAACCAAATACATTGTCCTTCTTTGGTGCCATCGTAAAATAATTCTTAAGAGAGCATAGCACTGTGACTTCAAGAAGAGTGAATTTAGGTCAAAAATAAGAATTCTTGTTTTCTCCATTCTCACATTTTAGCTACCAGTCAAAATAATATTACAATAGTTTTTATTTTTTGAGGATTGTTTTCTTCAAATCTAAGAGTTGAACAGACTTTGTTAGTAAAACAGCCTATGATTTCACTCAAGTTTAAACAAAAAGACTTTGGTAATACATAACGCAAAATGAGTCAGCTCACTTTCTCCCTGGCTGTTCACATGAATGACAAGAGTAGTGAAAAACATTTAAAAGCAAAACCAAACAAATCAATATCTGGGAACATGCATGGAAGTGGCTTTCATTTAAGATTACTTTTTTTCCCCCCATAGCTTTATGAAAATACCTGCAAAACAAAGTGAAAATACCTGTAAGCATTTCACAGCAAGCTCTTGGTTTAGCTTCACTGGTCCAGACAAGATTGTAACAGTTTCGCTTTTTGTAATGAAAACAGCCTAGTACCAAAGCCCTTTTTGAAACTTGTGTACCAGACAGGTATTCTCTATCTCCAGCTGCCTTCTATACTTCAGACTGGACAGTATATGTTACCTATTTGGAAAAGGTTGGTTAGCTGTTTACCTGGGGTTCTACAAATTCTTTGTCACCATAACAATACTGCTGTAAATCCTACTCTCCTGAAGATTTCACTCTCTAACACAACCAAGAACAAGAGAAAGAACACCAGACTAAGTAGATTATGCCCAAGCTCTTCTGCTACCAGGTGATTGCACGGGACTGTTTTTTTCCTCAGTTCAAGCCAACAACTTCATCTGTGCTGTCTCTTTGCTCTTCCTCATGCAACAATCAGACCTGCCTGGTATAGTGATGTTTCTGCTCGTATTTAGACAGTAAGTGACTCTAGACAGGACACAGCGTTCTTGATGGGTGTATGGACATCAGAGCAAAGACGGGCATATAATTTATTTTTGGCTTTCTTGTTAAATTCTTAAATACTTTATATGTATTTTATTTCTAAAAGTTACAGTCCATCAAGACCTGTCTTCAGTTTATCTATCTAAAAAAAAAGCTTAAATCCAGCACTGCAAGTAATTTCACTCGATGCACAAACATGTTCAATTATAAAGAAATTATCTAACTATTTTTTAAAAATAATTTCAGGTGCCTGGATATTTACCAGTGCTTTACGTGTAGGAATAACAAGACACTTAGTGCAAGCAGTCCGAGATCACGCACTGGCTAGTACTTCATCCAAAGTAAGAGTGATTACCATAGGAATAACTTCACTCAGAAAAACTCAGCACAGAGAAATTCTGGACAACACAAAGGTATTTTTTGCTTATTCTACTCGTGATACAGGATTGTTCAGAAGTAAGCTGCACCTTTACAGAATGTGGAAGTAGTAGGCAGAACAAAGTCGATCTAATATAAAAACGAAAGTGGAGTTTTAAGAGTGTTTTGGGGGAAAACAGAAATAAAGAGCAGAAAGAATTGTTAGACCCTAATGATTCTCTGCCCTGTGCACCCAGTATACTTGACAGCAATTCTACAAATATCCAGCAGGTGACAGCATTAGATATTAGCTCAGCGACCAGAGTAATGATGAACGTCAGGAAAAAAAAAAAATCATGCCTCATAGGATACCTTTAATATTTTTTTCCCATGTCCACTTACTGCAGAAGTACTTAGTCCAAGCTATTTCAGAAACACTGTAAAAAGTATATTTTCTTGGAACACAAGCCATAAATATTTCAAAACCAAGTTTTCTTAATTTGTCATTGAATTGGTGTCCAATATGCAAAAACTTGCTCAACACAGCAGGCCAAAAATGCTAGCCATGCAGGATTATGTCTTGTTATTGGGAGTTCTAGGAACTTCACAATTCAGATCAAAGCAAGTTCTTGGGGAAAAAAACAAAACAAAACAAAACCAAAACCAAAACAGAACGAAAAAAAAAAAAACAAAATAAAAATCCTCACCCAACAAAACAGTTGCTGAAAATGTCAAGACAAGTTGATGCTGAATTGACCTGGAGGTGGAGAAAAAAAAATTATGACATGATCATCTTGTCACTGGATATTCAGCCTGTCCTAAGCAGACTATTGTAACACAGTAGGTGTGTAATGACAATGAATGACAGCTCCTCTGTGCCATTTTAGTTCCCTGCAGAAGCTAAGAAACAAACGACAAACCCAGCCCTTTGAACTCGCACCTAGTTCTTCTCTCAGATAGGCTAGCAAGTACCAGCTAGCAATTTCTTGTCATTGGGCTTCCCCTTTTCCCATCCTTTTTGCCAAGGACAACTACCCGTGTGCTCTAACAGGTGGGACTCTTTAGGTGGAAGACTTCAAGCTATTTGTGTGGCTGAACTGGTCCAAAAGGACCTCAGAGGAAAGAATTCAGTTCATTGCGTTTGTGAATTTTGTTCAGGAAAGTTGCTTTGGCAAAGGCAAACTATTTCACATCTCTCCAGGGCTAAGTGATCAAAATGCATCTGGATCTTTCCCAAGCAGCAGCTACAAAACAAGTGCACTGGCCTTTTTATTGCATTAGATTTTCCCTGTGTTAACTAAAGCCCAAATTCTTTGTCAAGGAATATTTCACATGGAGTGTTCCTGACCCTATGACTTCTGGCACTGCTTCCACCGAAAGACATTCTGGATTTTAGTCAGTAACTTTAAGACAAAGGAACTATAGATGAGGATGTTGATCTAAACCTAGTTCTCTTTATACTTGGCACTAACACAAACAGCTTCTTGTATAAAATAGAGCTAACAATCCACACTAGCAAGGAGAAAAACAAGCCCTGAAATCAGTGTATCCCTCCCATCTTTTCTGTGTTAATGGTATGCTTTAAATATCACTTCCACATTTTCAGAAAATAGATAGGAAAATCCCTGAGGGACTTTTTCTTTTGGTTGTTGTGCCTCCAGGTTCTAATCAAAGGCCAAATCTTTGGCGAGGAGGCTTAATGTTACATGGCAGCAAAATATAGGCACGCCCTCTGTCAAAACAAAATTTGAAGGCAAAGTAATTGTGTCAAGAAGCTTTCCCCAACAAATAAAAGCCAGAGAGAAGGAGGTAAAAGAAATTTGTGGCACAGGCTGTTTGTAAAGTACATGCAAATTTACTGCTTTTTTTCCTGGAACAGTGTCTGATGTCCTGAACAGCTCTTCCCAGAGCTGTTGACAGAGAAAAAAGTCATAGGAACACACCTGATTATAGTCTTTCTTGCCTTGCTTTAAAGGAAATTTCTCCAGTTTGACTGTGTGCAGCTTCATTTCAGAAAGCCACTTAGGGGCATGCTATGCAGCTGCTCAACTCATCTACCCACAGCATGAAGGAGCTTGTCCGCTGGGTTATTGTCGTGGTTTAACCCTAATCGGCCACCAGGACCATGCAGCCATTCACTCACTCCCCTGACCCGGCCCTGCGGATAGGGGAGGAGAATCAGGAAAAAGGGAAACCATGTGGGTTGAGATAAAGACAGTTTAATAAAACAGTAATGGAAGAGGAGATAATAGTAACAATAATGATAAAAGAATATACAAAATGAGTGATGCAATACAATTGCTCACCACCAGATGATCGATTGCCCGGCCCATCCCGAGCAGTGATTGTGGATTCCTGCCCCCCTCGGCCAACACCTTTATATACTGAGCATGATGCCTATGGTATGGAATATTCCTTTGGCCAGCTTGTCCTGTCTGTGCTCCCTCTCAGTTTTTATGGGAAACTGAAAGACTCCTTGATTTAATATAAACATTACTTAGCAACAACTGAACCAATGTGTGTTATCAGCAATATTCTCATACTAAATCCAAAACACAGCAGCTACTAGGAAGAAAATTAACCCTATCCCAGCTGAAACCAGGACAGTTACTTAATGTTTTTATGCATTAGTATTGTTGCTATGAGCTACTGGTGATATGTTCACTGCCTCTCCAACATCAGCCTTAGCCTTGTCTGTGGAGAAGAACCTGGATAACTCCTAGGTTGGACTTCCCCCAGGATTCAACTGGTCAGCTCCTCTTCCTAGCAGACACTGCCGAAAACTGAGATTAAGAAAGGCTGTACATGAGATCTGGCTCCTAAAAACCAGAACATAAATCTCTCTGCCTTACTTTAATGACGACTAGGTTACTTGCACAGTTACACTGCTATGTCTAGAAAGGCTTTAACAGCTGTCTGTGTCCACAAAATTAGCGGAAGGAAAATGTAATACACAAGCACAATAGTCAAGCTGACAGTCTGAGTTTTGTTCATCAACTCAAAGGCTGCAGGAGCTGGAAAAGAGGCCTGATAGAAGGAGATGCAGATTTTAAACAACTGCTTTAATCTAGCTTACTTGAAACAGGACAGTGATTATGAAAATGAAAAAGAAGGCATTTGTAGCCTGGCTTGCAGCTAGGAGTATCAAAGCGGATGTGCAGCGGTGGGAAAGAAATATTTATTAAGGACATAAGGGGAGCTTGAAATAGTGTGTGTATGGAAGACCATAGGTAGTGCAATCCTTAGAACAAAAGACTGTAACAGGGGTTCTGTTTTACCCAGACAGTGATTTTATGCAAAAAATCATTAATAAATAATTTCAAGATATAACACCCCTCACCCAAAATAAAAGAAAATAAGATTGCACTTTCTAAAGTCTGCCTGTTACTCGCTTTTTTAGAATGCAATTTCCAAATTGAGAATAACCATTAGATCTCATAAAACCCTGTCAATTAAATAAAGCCACATTTAAATTGATATGGACATAAAGCAGACTAACTTATCTACTGGGCTAAACATGGACAAAATGCTACTGTAATATTAGGTTTGCCCCTGTTTATATTGTCTGAGACTTTAGCCCTCCAAGACATTACAGCTCCATCCACAATTATCGGGTCTTATGGCCACTTTCCATTTGTCCAACAAACATTTCCAGAACCTCTGAATGAATGCCTGCATTCCAGAGGTGGTGACTGATGTTGCTATATTTTGTAGAGCCCAATAGGGAAACTTCAGAGACTATGTCTTTCAGTCCTATCAAATCTGGCACCTTTCAGAAGCAACACGTTCTCCTCTACCCTTTTGAAAGAGTCTATTCGATTGTCTCAAAGGTGGTGTGCTATGTCATGGCACAGGCAACACAAAAATGGAGATGAAGCACGTAAAAACATGGACTGTGTTTTGTAGCGAATAGTACCATCTCTCCTCCTCTCTCTAGAATGAAAGTCTTGTACGCTATGAATCAGATGATAATATCCAAGGCCCACTGTATTCCTTGGACCACAACCATTCCCATTTTATTTTGGTGGATCACATAACACCAGATGAGCCAGATGGAACCACTAAGCTACGTCTCACCTTGGAAAAGCATATTTCAGAACAGCGTACTGGATATGGTGGTAAGTACACTCTATACAGGCGTGCTAACTTGAATAATGCTGATATTACAATGATAGCTGCGGGGGCCTGGCTTCATCAAAGGCAAGTCCAATTCTCAATTTGTACAATCATCTACATAGGCAAGATCAAGTAAACACATTTGCCATTATGTCAGAGGCAGAACTAAGGTGACTTCTGAAGTTGAGAAAGCTGCTCTTTGAATGAAAAATCCTGACTTTTATCACATCTCCTTAAACATAGCTCAAAGCTGATCTTCAAAGCATAGCTCAAATTGCCTTGAAACACAAGAAATGGAAAATAAATCCAGCTTTAAGTGCCTTAACCAGTGGCTCTGAGAGATGGATGTTCACTGTTGTGTTACTTTTATCCCCTCTCACACACAGGGTCTTGAATTGCTCCCACAGTAGAAGAAAAAACTTGTTCCAAAGCCCTCTGAAATATTTTGAGCCACGTTTCTTTAAGGATAAAATCTTATCCTGGGTAAACAGTGTAACATCTAATAGCCATCTAAATCTATGTGACCTTTGTTTATAATGAGACCTGAGTATTGGGCAGCCCTCCTGCTGCTATTTGTGGAAAGAATTCAGTTGTAGTGCTAATACAATTACTTCTACCTTCCCTTTGTTTCTGTAATACCTGTGGTGCTAGCCCAGCTGAAACAGGAGGGAGAGCTCACTTATTCGCACTTGTATGCATCAATGGAATATTCAATTACATAGCCCATAGTATGGTTGCACAGATGTACCTGAGAGCATGAATGCACCTGAAGAATGCTTATCTGGCGACACACATAGGAAAGACCACAGGTGGACTGTAATGGTAGGCTGAGGTTACAGTGCTGAGAATTAGAAAGTAACCTCTTTCTGCTTTGCAAACCAAACCTGATTGAACAAATCTCAGTGGAACAGTTTTCCATCAAAAAATGTAAATTCATGAAACAAATATTTTACTGAAACACACTGAATTCAGTGATATCTTCTATAAACAAGACCAATGCCGTTCATTTAAGCTCATTTATATTCAAGCTGAGAAAAGCTATGCGATTTTACTGAAGTAAAACACTTTAATAAGGTCATGCAGAATCTCCCTATTTTAAAAAATACCTAGAAGTCATTCAGAGGAAATTTTTGATATGCTGAATATTAAGGACTTCCCACCTTCCCAGCATAAAGTCAGAATTCCGCCTCCCAGTCCCCTGCCCCTCCTCCTGCTAAACTTTTTCTAACTCTGTGGTAAATGAAGAATATTTGAGGCCATAAACATATCTTGAGGAACCTGTAGTCACAGGGGTCACTCTTCAAACTAGAACATCACCTTATAGAGGTATGGCAATGCTATGTCATTTACTAAAACAAATGAAGTTACTTGCCAATTGTGTCCTAGCTCCAGCTCAGTTCCACCATATCTCTGTAGTGATCCCACAACAGATCCAACACGTGGTAAGTGGTGATCTGTACACTGCTCTGGAAGATGTACAAAGGGAACCATCAAAAAATTGTTTGAACCAAATGCCTTTTATCTTCCAATGGAAAGAGGCATTCATCTCATGATGCTACTGTTTTGATTGAGCTCTTTTAGGCCAATCTATAGTCACCTTCAGATTAGAGTTCAGCATTTACAGTATAAACCATCTAGAAAAAAGTGTGTCCCTTTGGGACAATGGCTAAAGATAGGGTTGCCTACATCATTTCTTCCTCCGCTGCTGTGCCATGTTAAATATTTCATTAGCATTTTTTTAAATGTATAAGATTATGTTATTAATAAGCACCACATTAGACTGTGCTGAATGAAATTTTAAACTGTTTAAGCACAGTAATAAAGAGTATATTGTTCCTATCAATTCATATCTGACTGATCTCACCTAGCTGTCTACATAGTTATCCTCTTCCTATTCCTAAACTCTCCTTTTATCAGGCTTTTCTCCTGGGTTCCACTACCTTCCGGCGCATGCTGTGCACATGCATGACACCTGGGACAAACTGACAACTTTTCACTTCTAAATGTGTCTTAATATAAATAATGGTAGCCGTGTCTCTGAAAACCTAACAATCTTGTCTCGCACCTTAACGCGACTCCATTACTCTACTATCTGATCACCTTGCAGTAAATAAATAACTTTAAAAGTCAACAGTACTATGACATACAGAAGTGCCAATATCCATATTTTGCAGCTGAGGCGTACTGAGGTGAGAGCAGACTGGACAGCTTGACAGGGATCACGCAAGATGTCCAAGGCAAGGGTGCCTTTGCCCTGAATCTTAGACCCTATCTGCTAGGTCACAGTGTTACTCTCTTCTTTTGACACTTGCTTCTGCAATTGCCTGCCTTCTGCAGGCTCCCATTCTGGTAGGTACCAAATCAGCACATAATAGGAGAAGCATTTTCAAGGGGTTGGCAAAACCACATTAGTTTTCTGAAAGCTTCTGACTTTTTAAAAATTAAACCATCTATTTCACAGGAACAGGTAGCATTGAGATCCCGGTGCTTTGCTTACTGGTAAATGGAGGACCAGGCACACTTGAGGTAAGAAGCTGTTTGCAACTGTAGAAAAATAAATTAACTGGTGCTAAGTAATTAATGGGAAATTTGGCTGGATGACAAACATAAGTATTGGCACTTTACATAAAGTCAAAATTCATATCTATACACCATTAAGAACTGAATTCTGTTAATAGTAAATTTGCCAGTATTTGTTTGGGAGAAATATTTCCTTTTGAATAGGCACCATCTGATCATTAAAGCCTCCATTGCCAGCTCATACAGTGGGAAGAAGGAATCCAAAACCAAAACAAACCCACAGAAGCCAGCTCCAAATCTAGCAAAATAGAAATACTCTGCTATTACTCAAGATCACATACAAAAAAAAGATGAATCATTCAGTGCTGGAGAGCAAAAGTGAGACAACTGTCTCTGTCAGAGCTCAGAGGAAGTACAAGATCAGGATTGCTAGATATGCCATTTAAAACTACAGTGTCCTACTTCCACTGAGCAAAAATACGTTATAGGATAGACAACTGGATAGCTGTCTGCTAACAGTCCCGTATCTTCTTCAGCGAAGGATCAGTTTTGATTTTCTCCTGAGTAGTTCTACAACTTGAAGAATTGGTTAACTAGGAAATAGTCTTTGATTTCTATTTTAGTTTTACTGGTATTTTATTTTGCTACTTTGTATGTCCACATGGCATTTTTTAAATAATACTCTTAGATGAAGAGGAATACTTTACAGGACCTTTAGGGAGACATTTAACTATAATTTAAAGTTTCCAAGTGGTGAGACTGCAACACAAGCTGGCAACCTCTTTCAGAATAATGATTCATTTCCAGTGATATTTCCTAGTTTCAGTTTCCAGTCCCTGTATCTTGTCATATCTTTGTCAGCTGGACTAAAGCACACACTGCTATCAGAAATCTTGCTGTTTAAACTAGGATTATGCCACCTCTTGAGCTTTCCTTCTAGAAGCTAAATATGGCAGTGTTTTCTGTATCTATCTCGGGTGTTGAAAAAAAATCACATATCACAATGTAGAAATCCTCTTTTCAAAGTTGTAGAGAACAAAGTGAATTGGAGAGCAAAGGTGACTGGCTGGAGCTGCCCTAAATTTGCATGTGCTGGGAATGGATAACTGGTTGCGCTTTTTTAGAATATCAATTTCTTAAATACAAAGTGGATAATACACACCGAGGACTACAACAATTCTTAGAAAAAGAAAAAACTAAACTAAAAAAACCAACCTTATGCAACAAGCAAATCAGTAGTTAGATTCTTAGAGTCTCATTGGCTTCTTGCATAAATCTAGACTAAGAAGTAGACTGGCAGCAAATAGTCATTATTGCAATTATGATGCCACGGCCTCTGCTTTCCTCTTTCAACAACCTGCCCGACTTATTCTAATTGCACAAGTAACAGAACTATCAGCCTTTAACTCTTGTACTTGCTATGCTGAAGTAGTTTTTTCTTGTGGCCCAATGTTGTATTCCCACAGGCAAATTCCTGATTTCCAGAATGTATCGCCAGGTTTAGCAGCCAGAAGAGCCAGAATTTCTGTATAGTGCTCCTCTTGCACTCGATTGTGCTGAAACACGAACTGCAGGGCGTTGGGGGGAAATCAGGGACAAAGGAGTTTTATGCATTGTTTGTCAAAATCAGGTTGCTTAGCTACTCAGCAGATGTGGCATGAAAAGAAGTATAGTCAGGAGCCTGAACATGGACAACTTGCTACAGAATCAGAAAAATCCTAATAGCTTAGAGGAGTCTGGACTGAGTCATAGTGAATCTGATTTAGGTACACATTTATTCCTAGTTTGCAAGAAATCCTTCTTTTGAATAACATTTTCTTCCCATATATGAATTTTAAAAATGTACTTTTTAAACTACAGAGAATTTGCAGCGGTTTGGAAAATTCTGCTCCCTGGCTTATCTTAGCAGGGTCTGGAGGTACAGCCGACGTCTTAGCTGCATTTGTGAATGACCCACAGCTTATCATGCCAGAAGCTGTTGAAAAGCAATTTAAGGAGAAATTCCCTGCAGAAAGGTTCTTGTGGAAGGACATTCTTCAATGGACAGCAACAGTGAGCTCATGTGTTTGATAATTACATGCATCACGTTCACAAGCTCTCTCCTACCATTTCTAGCTTCTGTAGTTCATTCAGTACAGGTTTGCCAAGAAGCTGCCCAGAAGTTTTGGGTAATCCAGTGCTCTGACACAAGTGTCATAGAATACCTCTCTAACATTAAAATCAAGTGCTCAGTTGATCATACAAACTACTTTGTCCCAGTGATTCAGCTAAACACTTAGGGCTCTGTCTTTCCTCAATTATTTCTTTAAGTAACAGCCAGCACCCAGGAACCCCACAGTCCTTCTGGAGGACATGAAGAATTATTTATACTCCACAGCTGTGGATCTTGTGCATCTGTGACAGAAGAGACCTAATTCATGATCTACAGCTGTTAAATGGAAACCTAATTGTGGATAAGCATGAATAAATGAAAAAGAATGAAGGGTGCTTAGAAATTATCCTATCTATTGTCAGTTATGTGCATTCTTAAAAGAGAAAGACAGAATAGATTCACAGATTTTCCTCATACTTTGTCTTGAGGCACACTTGCTGGATTTAAACCGCTATGCATAAGTTTTAAAGACAGAAAGACCCACTTTGACGTTGTCTTTATATGAAGATTGAAGGGCACCCTGCGCCTCTGAGATAAACCAAGTCCACTCGACCTGACCCACTAGTTACTCTTTGCAGCCCCTGCCATAATCCTTAGCTTCCACATATTAATTCCATTAGGGAGAACTTTGACAGATCACTAACACAAAGGGATGGAAGGGCATCTAGAAGCAATATTGCCAGATGCCCACAAAGTCTCAGTGCAGCTGCACTGCGAGAAAGAAAACTCAATAAATAGAGAAGCAGAAGGAAAGGGAAGAATACTGTATATACCAATATTTGATGACTTTTACTCAAGGAAGATTTAAAGACTATGCTTTTAAGTAAACAACTCCGAGAGCAAAACTTAAATGTCAAAGCGGGAAAAGATAAAACAAAACCAGTGGTATACTGTCCACAGCATGACTATGAGTCAAATAAGAATGTGAGTTAAGGAAGGATCTTTTAATTAAGGCACTGCTCTGGTTCTTGGGATAGACAAGTTCCATCCCTCCCATCCTGCTAGGTGATTTTGGAAAAAGCAGTAACCCCCTCCTTGCCTTATTTATATACGTAAAACTAATAATGTTTGTCTTGCCAAACCTCAGCTTTACAATTAGAATGTAAATTTTGGGGAAATACTGTATGGGTGATCTCCACTGGGCTCTTACGCATCAATATATGGCAGTAGGACAATGCATAAAATGATTTTTGTTTCAACTCCCAATAGATTCAGAACATTGTTTCACACCAACATCTTCTAACTCTGCACAACTTTGAGCAAGATGGTTCAGAAGAACTAGACACAGTCATTTTAAAAGCTTTAGTAAAAGGTAAGAAGAATAAACACAGCAGTGTCATACTTGTCTTATTTGACTTCTTCTATGCCATAAATGAATTTCATTCTTGTCCAGAGCAAGGTCAGTTGACTGTTGGATCAGATTTCATTTCTGATGCAGAGTTCTGTTTTCTTATTGACAAGTCAACTGTGGCAGTTACCATAGCTCTTGTAACCTTGCTTTAAACTAATGTTTGCTTTTTAATCTCATGCTATTGTATAGCACTATTTTAATCACTCCTTTATTTCACGACTTGCTTTTCTTAGTAGTAGAAGAACTGAAATATACTGGAGCAGTTATTCCAATTACAAGCCTTTTAAAAGTAAATAAAAAAATAAATGAAAAAAAACAGGTCTACTTGCATTTTTTGGGGTTTTGAACTGCCTTAGTTCCTGAAACAATCCATTTCTCCTATAAGAAATCTTCAGTGTATCTTCTGAAATAAGACATTATTGCTCTGCCACCCATTTCAGTTTATGTTAGCTTTTTGTGTTAGCCCAAATTTATCATGGGGAAAAAAAATAAAAACTAATGTGTTAACTGAAACAAGACAAAAACAATAGCCCCGCCTTTTTGCAGGCCAGGGTTCCCCTTAAAATCCTACAGACATTTAAACTTAACATTTTAATAGATAATGCAGTTAGCAAAAATTAATATTTTTTAATATTAATATTTCCTAAGTTCAGAAAAAAAATGCTGTGAAGGTTTCCTGGTTAAGCAACCCACAGATCTGTGATAGCTGAAGGAGAGATTGTATTGCTAATCAAATTACTAATTTGATTACTAATCAAATTACTAATACTATATTAAATTAAACATAACAAGCGTAAAGAACTGAACTTATTTGCATTTCCTATTTTTACCAGCCTGTAAAAGTCACAGTCAGGATGCTCAGGAATATCTGGATGAACTGAAGCTGGCAGTGGCCTGGAATAGAGTGGACATAGCTAAAAGTGAAATTTTCAATGGTGACGTGGAATGGAAGGTACCAGGTTTTATTGCTTTAGAGGACTATTGGTGTATAATCCAATGGGTACAGGACACTGAAATATCTGATAGAAGGCTTCAGTTTTTAATACTCCACTAAGAGATTAAGCAGTGGTGGCATGCTTCCCCTTAGGCTGTTTGCCTTTCTGGTACCCTATATGTTAATGGCTAAAGATAGAGGAATAATTCAGTGGTCATGGTCTTTTTCTTAAGCACTTTGGATGCAAGAATATTTCCCCCCTCTTCTGTACAGACCTTTAAAGCAAAAAAACCAAACCTGAGCTTACAAAGCAAAAGAATCATGTAGATGTTACTGTTAGAAGACAGTAGGAAGAATGTTTCCAACTGCTGCATAAATACTCAGTGTGGTGGGTACCTAACATCACCCCAACTCCTACAGCATGCTATTTGTGTTGATGTTTTAACATTAATGCTTACATAGACATTTTGTAACAGATAAATTAAGAGAGTTCTACCTGCCTTTCTCGTAGTACCCACTATTGTCCTGGTGGAAGACAAAATGTGCATGTATTCCTGTTAAATCTCATCTCCCTCCTCATCCATCCGTTGTTACCCTCAAAAACTTCCTTTTTTTTTTTTTTCTTCATCAATCTAGTCCTGTGACCTGGAAGAAGTGATGATGGATGCTCTGGTCAATGACAAGCCAGAATTTGTAAAATTATTTGTTGACAATGGGGCTAACATATCTGAATTCCTGACATATAGTCGTCTGCAGAGACTCTACTGTTCCATTTCTCAGAAGTGTCTCCTCTATGAACTTCTACTGAAGAAACATGAAGAAAGCAAGCGAACTTTGGCAGGGCTCACTGGTCAACAGCATAAGGAACAGAAGGAGATCAGCCCACTCTTCACTCTCGGTGAGGTCTCTAGAGTTCTCAAGGATTTTCTCCATGATGCATGCAAAGGTTTCTATCAAGACCTTAGACATGGAGGCAAGAAGAAATACGTGAGTTACAACTTTCCATCATAGTCCTGCTCCCTTCCAATTTAGAATTTGAAAAAATTTAAACAGGTCTAGCCTTTGGGGTTGTGGCATGGAAGGAAAGACGAGAGAAACAGTCACTTTAGTTTCTCATTCCTTTTTTCAGCTCGAATGGTTTTATCATCTTAAATTCAAAATTAGAAATTCCTTTATTTTCCTTTTTAAGATAGACAGGTTGTGATTCCTCTTTCTCCCCCTCTGCACATGGGGTTTTATGCAAGGTTTTACTGTACCTTGAACAAGTGCTAAGATATGGCCTCCGTTTAAGGATCTGCAGAGGCCCCTGTATCTATCTCTCTCTTCTAGCGCAACTTACACAGACCATTCCTCATTCTAGCACCTTGTTGATCTTATTAGCCTCACGTGTAAGAACAGATTCAATTAAAGATATATGGGGAATATGAATAGATAGATTTATGTTTACTAAGGAGTAATTAGACGTAAAAATAGCAGTCTGCATTTCTCATACAGAACTTCAAGCAGAAGTACTTGAAAGGCAATATTTTCTAGGACAAAGACAAGCAGGCAGTGGCCTTTTTCAGTCCTGGTCTGAAAATGGTAATCTTTGTATGTAAAACTATTCTCAGATTTATACTGTGTAGTAGTAGATTGGATACTCAATAACGTGCAGTACATGATATTTGCCTTTAGATCATTAGAGTCTTGTTATTGAATGACATAACACAGAGCAAGAAATAAGAACAAAAAATGTGTGAAGTGGCCCTTGGCAAGCACCCTGGCCAACATGACAAGGATAACATACGATGGGTACCACTCTGGAATACCTATAGTGCACTGTCCACAATTGCGCAATAGATATATAATCATTTTTGCATTTTGACAGTGTATTTAACATTGAGACTCATAGGTGCCAAAGTTCTTGCAAGAGTATTGGAAATAAATCTGGATGTATTATTTCAAAACAGAGAGGTACGGAGACATTTCATTAAGACCAGAGTTTTACACAAACTAAACAATTAAACCTTTTGATATTTGCCAAGTACTAGTTTCATCTTAAAACGGTTTAAACTAAAAAATAAATTAAAAAAAATTCTCATTCAAGAGCTTCAATCACCTTTGCTTTGATAAAGGCTAGCTAAATTAATTAGTGTTATGAAAAGCTAAGTTTTAATCTAGTCAGGATTTCTTTGTTCACAAGGACAGACAATTTGGGGCAATACCTTTGAAGTCAGTAAGCAAACTCCAAACTTACAAATTCTACAGAAATAAAAATTTGCCCCTGAAATCTCACTTACCTTTGTGGGATTTTGCAGTGAGCTAAAGCCTAGTGCTGTAAATAAGGCCCAATTCAGATATCAGATCACACTGTCTACTAGCTTTTTTCCTTTAAAAGCTTTTTCCCGTGGCTGCCACCAGGGGCTCAATCCCATTATCATGGGCAACAGAAAGAGCATCACTGTACGGGCATACCAGTGTCACTGCTGCTAAATTGTATGTCTTATTTCAAGTTAGGAACTAGTGGTTACAAAGACCAATGAGACTTTTGGGATATCTTTGTCTCCGGCAAAGTTTTCAGTGCAATTCAGTTGAAGAAAAAAACCAAACACCAACACTCCACCAAAAAGTCATTATAGTAACTTTGAACAGAATCCCATTGTTTAAGTGATTAAAAAATATATCCTCACCAAAAAATTTGTTTTATTAAAAAAAAAAAAATCCACTCTGGCTGCTTCTAATTAACACAGATATAAAGGCAGTTTTTAAATATACGTAAAACTCAGAACTTGACCTAAGTTGCCATCCTTCCTCTGGAGAGTTTTTTGTCAAATGCCAGAGGAATAAGCGGTGTTCTACTTAAAATACTCCCTGCCTGAGAGAGAGGTTTCTCAAACGAAAGACTAAAAAGAGGGTATTGACGTACTCTATTCTTGTCCTGTACGGGGCCTTGGCGAGATTTATTTCTGTTGAAATAAAATGCCTTTTGTTCCCTTTTATCTGAAACCATGTCCTCTGTGGCAGTTGAGCAGAATCCAATATAACTGAAGGCAAGCTCAGATTAGTTAATCACAGGTTTGTCTTGTATGATATTACACACCAGCGGCGAAACCCTGGCCTTAATAAAGTCAATGAGAGCTTTACCATCAACTTCAATGGAGTCATGGTTTCATCCAGAATGTTCTCACACATATTGAGTTATATCTGGGACACAAGGGTCCTTTGACTCAGTACAGAATGAACTAATTACCTCTCATTCCTACAGAAAAGAAAAAGAAAAATAAAAAGAATATGAAGTAGCCAGGAGCAGCTTAGATCATGTCATTTGCATGGAATGAGACTGCAAAGCAGGTTTTAATTTCTACAAACCATATTTCAGGATAAAATGAATACAAAGCAAGTACCTGGGCCCTTGGATATGAACCAGAAAAGCGAAAATCCTTGGAGAGATTTGTTTGTATGGGCAGTACTTCAAAACCGGCACAAGATGGCAAACTATTTCTGGGCTATGGTAAGCTTTGAGCTGTAGCTGCTTCAGGTGAAACATTGGCATATTTCAAGTACACAAAATGGTTTTTTTGCTCAGCCTTGCAGCTCAGATGATAGATAGGTTTGTTTCTAAAATACGAGATGTGGCATTTATTGGGCCTTTCGTCTCTCTGTGGCTCATGCCAGCAGGGGACAGAGGGCCCCACAATAGGAGGAGGGCAGAGCAAGCAGCAGGTGTAAATAAATCAGTGCTGCCTGAAACACTGCTGATTAAGTTCAGCTGCAGAATTGGCCCTCCTTTTCCTTGCTGCTGATGACTCACCAGTCTCAGTCTCACATTTTGTTCCTTCTACAATAGGTCAATTGTTTGGTTTCTCACAAGATG
Source organism: Chroicocephalus ridibundus (assembly GCF_963924245.1). Lineage (NCBI taxonomy): Eukaryota > Metazoa > Chordata > Aves > Charadriiformes > Laridae > Chroicocephalus > Chroicocephalus ridibundus. The sequence continues at coordinate 18,080,706 of NC_086287.1, forward strand.
GAGAGGGAAGACATTGCAATCAAGCATCCTCAGCTTACATGCTGTATGCAAAGGGAACGACAGCATCGCAATCTCAAAGGCTGAGCTTCAAGCTGGCATAATTGGCTCCTCTTTTACGATCCTCCACAACCGAGGCCCTGTCTCGTGCATCTGGAGCACTATGCCATGTCTTCCCTCCCCCCACAGAGCCAGACACAGCTACCAGGCTCCATCCCTGAGCTTCCAGACAGCTGCATCTGGCACGGGAGGGGAGTTATGGGGAGGGACAAATTGCAGCACAGCTCTTCAGCCAGTGAGTGCGTGTGCATGCAGACACATCTGCACCTTGCAGCGCCTTGTGTTTGTGGAGCCCTGCTACCAGAAGGCACGTTTCTCTAGTGTGTGCCACTGCTGTGCCTCTGCCAGCTGTGCTCCCTCCTTTCCCGTATATCCTTATGCAGGGTCTCAGCACAGCCATGTTCAAGGTGTCTTTGCACTGTGACACTGTTTTGCTCTATTTCCGTAATACGTTCTTCTCCTTTCAGTCTTTGACTGCTACCCCAAATCAGGTCTCTCTAAGGTCAATCAAACACAAAAGTCTCCAGCCTTATAAGGCACAAGAACTACCAATATGTGGTTTTCAATTCTCAGATATCATCAAAACTGTCATTTCAATTGGCATTTCGATTGACATTTTGGACTTTTAAGTCTGTATTTGAGGGAAGATTCTTCGCAGGGTAGACATGCGTGAAATTTTTTCAGTTTTTCTTTTTTGTTAGATGTGTTCCTTAGTGAAGTCTCCCCAGTTCAGAAATGCCCTCCAGTGTATGCTAACAGCAGCACCCCTTTCAATTCTACAGGGTCAGGAGGGTGTAGCTTCAGCTCTGGCAGCCTGCAAGATCCTTAAAGAGATGTCCCGCCTGGAGACGGAAACCGAAGTAGCACGTATAATGAAAGAGGCCAAGTATGAGCAGCTCGCTGTTGGTAAGTAAGGGCACCTTTTTAACAGCATCAAAAATTTAAGGAGTAAGTGCTATTGGAAGGCAAGCCAGTGAAAAAAATACTGTTTCAGTTGTGAAAGGTCAACTGTCATGAATAATTTAACAGCCTTGCAGCACAGGCAGTCCCAAACATTCAAATACCACAGAAGGTGGTATTTTGGAAAAAATCAGTGTTCCAAGACTGGCCCCTGGGATGTATGGAAGAAATTACTCTCCTGCTGCATGTTGGTATTTTAAGTGCCTGATCTTAGTACAAGGTGTGTTACAGCAATGGGGAAGATAGAATAACCAAAACACTTCCAGGCTCACAGCAGCCTGGTTTTCCTGCAATATCAAGCTTGCTCTATAAGGGCCACTAGAGCAACAAGTTTTAAGGCTTGTCTTTGCTGCTAAAAATAATTTGAGATTACCTCACCCAGAAGAAGGCTAACTGCACTGCAAAACTGCAGTGAAGCTCAGACGGGTTTCACAGTGCATAAACCGCCCCTCCCTACAGCAGTAAGAATTCAGGCATCTGCAATGCCAAGCCCTCTCCCCTTTGCCTGGTGTCCATAACACGTTCTTCTCCTTTCAGTCTTTTAGAAAAGATGCCTGCGCACAAGCTTCTCTGCTGATCTGACTAAAGTTTAATCTGTACCTGAAGGTAGCATTGCTGTGAACAGAGGCTTTAAAGTATACCGCACTTGGAAACACGGCATCTTTTTCTCTCCCCTTAGAGCTAGTACATAAAGCAGCTGAAGGCTCATGCAGACATTGCTAAATTATTTATACACAGATCACATTTTCCCCTCTTCTCACAGGGCCATTATTATTTACAAAAAATAAAAGTCAGGTTCTCATATAATCACAGGGCTCGAGTAATTTAGTCATGGAATTACAGGGCCTAATCCAACACACAGGAAGTCTGCTCCTTAGCTTTGGTAAGTATTAGATCAGATCCTCAATTTTAATTGCTGGCCTGGATAACACTGCCAATATTAAGTAGCGAAAACATTCTTTAAGAATGATAAATACCACATCAACTGCAAAATAAGTCTGTATATCAGCTTATTTTAAGTGAACTTGATCCTTTCGCCAGCCCTCACAGTATAACAAGAAGGTGTAGGCTGGGCTAGGAAAGGAACTAAGATAATCAAGTGAATCAGCAGAATGAAACAGACACGAGAAGTTGTATCTTGTCTAATGAGAAAAACTTGACTTTTTGGACTGTTTATCCTAGTTTCTGAGCTCCAGGACCAGCTTCTCTGGACAACACTCTACCAAGTCTAATATTATTTTATGTCAACTGGCTATGTCTTAAATCCAAGGATTTGTTGGCTAGAAGCCAACAGCTGAGCAGCTATTTAGTCTATACAGGAGAGTGGGGACAGCGTGGCAGCTCATCCTTCAAAGAGTAAGAGGATCACTCAGGAGATACAGTTTTGCTTGATATTGCCTAAAGCTCCACATGAGGCAGCTACAGATAAGTGACTGTAACAAATGCTGACATGTTGCCAAGAAGTTTCTTATACTGTCTGTAGAAGAACTAAGAAAGAAAAATTTCTCCTCAGATCAAACAATAATAGGAAAAAAAAAACCCAAAAAACAGTCAGAGGCCCCAGGCTGAGAAGGGAACATGCCGATAGAAAGAGGTGAAAGGGAGGTACTGAGAGATTTACTCGACACCTTTATCCAAATAGTCGTAATTTTAAAATTACAGTGATTTTTTTTCAAATCCAGTTCATGTGCCCTCTGCCCCAACACACGTACACGCATGCACAAAGACACAGTGAGTTATTCTTGTGTTCAGCATCGTTCCTCTCTCCCTCCTACCTCCTCTTAGCTCTCTCAGGCTCTTTTCAACTACTTCAGCCTTGCAGAAGTCTCTGGTGCAGGAAGGAGCAGTGCTCAGGCTTTGCTGCCACTGTGCTGCACCCTACACACATCACTCTCTTGCCTTACATTATTTTTTTTTTTCTTTCAAATTACAAGAACCGATTGTCTATGTTTCCTTCATTTGGCAGAACTGTTTAGTGAATGCTACCACAATAGCGAGGAGAGAGCGTTTGCTCTGTTGGTGAGGAAAAATCAGTACTGGAGCAAAACCACCTGCCTTCAGCTGGCTACAGAAGCGGAGGCAAGGTCTTTCTTTGCACATGATGGTGTCCAGGTAAGTTTTACAGACCCTTCCCTCACCACCTCTACCCCCAGGGCCTTTAAGCATGGTGTTCAACACAGAAAAGGATATGGCAGCCACTGAACAACCACATGAAATGTATTCCCCTAAGAGACATTCTTTGGAGAGGGGACTCTTCCCTCTCCCTAGCGTCATACAAAGAGGACGTTATACCGCATCCTTGAAAAAGCACCATAGTTCTCCCTTTGCCCTCCCTTTCATCCAGTTAGCCTGCAAACCAGTGCACTTAGGAGAAGATTTAGCCCTTATTCCATCCTGTGCTTTTTCTTCCTGCCTTGTTCATAGAGAAGTATCAGGAAAGCACTTTAAATCTGCCTGAGGCATAATGAAACTGCTCCAAGATGTGAGGTAACTCCTTGTTCAGATTCAAGGAAGAGCTCACCAATAAAAATGAAATCAAATTACCATTCAGCTTTGCCCTCACAACCTGAGTTCTCTCCATATACACAAAGCTAAATTAAGAGTGATGGTGCTTTTAGCTCACAGCACCTGACTTGCATTTTCTTAGTACTACAGATGTTGCTTAATTCCACTTGACTTGCTGTTCTTTCCACTGTCCTCTTTGTAACTCTTTGCATACTCAACAACATCTGCAGAAGGACACGCAGAGTGCCTGTTTGCTCTGAAGTTGTGCCTGCTCTTTAGGTTTTCAGAGCATTCACTGTCTTAGGAGCCATAGAACGTGGGTGCACTTCATTTGCACTATGTTTTTAAGATGTTAAAGCCATCTCTTCTTTTCTTGACTTTTAGGCCTTCCTGACGAAAATATGGTGGGGAGACATGTCTACAAGCACACAGATTCTGAAGTTAATCTGTGGATTCTGGTGTCCTTTCCTAATTTACACAAATTTAATAGCATTCAGGTACAACCATAACTATTTGGGTGCAAGAGCCAAGTAAGGAATGAAAAATAAGCCATAAAATATACTCTGTCTCAAAATCTCTCACCAAAGTGATAAAACCAGTAATATCGCTTGAGAGTGTCAACAGGACTCACCACTATGAAAGAAATCAGTTTTCTATGGGACAGAGTGATTTGTGTCTCCTGTGCTAGTGCCTATTATAATTCTTAAAAGATCAATGCCACGGTTTCACACAGAGCACTTCTATTTTGCACAGTCCACAGAAAAACTGTTGGAATTCTATCAGCTCCAGAGTCTACACAGTAATGTGTAGAATATCTCCAGGTATAGCACCATCTGTTTCTACATTTGGAGATGCCTGGTTCAAACCTCTGTATCTTATCTAGAAAAACAGTCACCATAAAGCAGTATTATCAGCCACAAGTCTTGTATCTTATCAAGGAAAACAGCCATCACAAAGTAGTATTATCAGCCACAAGCCTTATGGCTATAGTCAAGCTTAAAAACACAGGACTGACATGAAAACAATTAAGATTTTAAAATTCAATGTCTTATGAGATCTCTTTGTTAGTCTTCTGCAGGCATAGCTTTGGAGTTTGTCATTTTCAGCTTTTTTGTCACAGTGAAGATGGCTAGAATCTGAGGCTTTCTTTAAAAAAATTCAAAAAGCAAACCAAACAAACAAAAAAAAAAAACAGAAAAGAAAAAAAAAGCAGCCAAGATGCTCAGACAGTCATAGGAATCCAGGAACTGAAACTTTAAAAAAACCTCCTAATATTGTGAGATTCATATACAAATCGTCAGAATTTGCATTATGGAATGACATGCTATTATGAAATAAATGTTTCTTAACTGTTAAACTACTTAAAAAGCAAGAGGAAAACTTGTTTGGCACTGCCGACTTAAGACTTTCCTTCTGCCAATGTCACTAAAGATGACCTTCTTGTCATAATGGCTGCCAGATTCACAAATTCAAGTAATTTACTGTGAAATTTTGGCAAAGTTTTCATGGAAGGTTTACATTATGATTCATAATGTAAGTAAGACTTTCCAGATTTGTTCTGTTGAGGACATTTTTTGCCTCCTTTCCCTGGAAATGCAAGACTTAAGACCATGTTCCCTGCTGCTTCTGTCATTTCCTCTCTTAATTGCTACTAAGAGTAACCAGGAATAGAGCATTGGAGTATTGTCTTCTAGGACTGACTGAGGGGTTTATTTCTGCTCAAATACTAAGTAATTTGAGGAAATTGAGCATCCTGCTCCATTTTTGTGAAGCATCCCAATTATCACTTCTTTGAATCTCGTGCGTGACTTCAGCCTTCTCCTTACAAATAAACAGAATTTGCAGAGGTAAGGATTATGAATTATTTCATAGCATCTCAGTGGATCAAGTCCAAGATAAGTACATGCTAGCAGTTCTGTATGAATGCCAATTTAGTAGCGAAAAATTGCTAGCCATCATCTTTAAACTAATGAGTTTATTTTCTTACAGTGAGGAAAAACAATCAAAGAATGAGTCAGAGCCATTTAGAGATCTGGACAGTTTAGATACAGAGAGGACTCCGTTTTTTTCCAAGGAAGAAGACAGGTAAGTTTAAAAGCATTAGTTAATATAACTTCTGTGACAGCAATCAAAGAACAGGACACTTCTTGTGCACTGGTGATCAGCGGAAGGACCAAGAGAGTCATTACTCCTCAGAAAATGCTGTGCCCTCTGATTACTGCTGTAGTTGCTCTCTAAAAGGAACATAGAAAATCAACAGGGATATATCACTGGTGTAAGGAGACACAACTTTACTTGTTCTGAGCAGGTGATTTCTACAGAACAAGGAATCTGCTTAAGACCTGCAGAATCAGAAAGCATTTTCCAACGTTCCATTCAGCTCATGATGGCTGATATACATCGGATTTAGGAAGTAAGCCCCTATCAGATTACTGAGCTGAGCAGAAAGAAGGTTCTTAGCAAAACCTTACATTATTTGAGTGCATCGCTACCTACTTTCCTACAAAGGCAGCAACAGAAGTACTTGCAAACATCAGTACCTGGGAATTTTATATTGAGTCAGCTTCCCACCATACCAGTGCTCTTCATTTATATTTTAAAAGGTGGGCCCTGAGGAATCTGAAGTACAACAACAAATTTATGAGTTAGAGGGAGCATTACACAAATGGGTAACTGAACACAAAGATTTTGTCAGTTGCTCGTGGTCATTCATAGATCTGTGATTCAGAACTTCTGAATCCCACCCTATCCCTCTACCACACACCCATCGCCAAAACCTAGGAAGCCACAAGGACTTAAGTCAGGATAGGAAGACTTTTGATTAGCACAAAGTCGTCTTAATGGCTAAATAGCCACTTGTATTAAGCACGTGCTTTTCAATGCTTTAAAGAGAACTTCAGAAATATGTGAACAACGTTAGTGAGGAAGCATCATCTGCAGTATGAAGTGCTGTACCAAGTCAGAGTTATTAGGTTCTATTTTTACCTCTGGCTTTTAACTGCTGCTATGTTGGAGAAAATTATTAGTTCTTCTCTCTCCTTCCCTAACCTATAAAATAGGTGTAAAAGCATCTGTCTCTTGGGAGGTATTTGTAAGCAATGTCATAAAGCACTTCCATACCCTGCGTGACGCGTGGTTCGGTCATTACATTGTGCGTTCCAATTACTATTATCTTAGCAATTTATTTTAACAAAGAGCCCTCTCCCTCCCAGATCTATTTCAGCATCTTACAGTAAAGCTGCCATTATCTGTTTATGATATTAGCCTGTCACAATGGGAATCTATCTTATGATGTCATAAATTGAGAGGTAGTACAGAATCAGGCTCATAGAAAAGACTGTCTGCGAGGAGAAACTTTTCCTTGTAACAAATTTATTTAATAAATAGCAAGAATGTCAGGGGAAATTAAAAAGCAGTGAAGAGCCATTGTGTATTTTTTGTGAGGTAAATTGAAAACATACCCTAATGTGCACATCCTTTGGTAGAGATCACACCTCTCAGAGTCAGAATCACAAAATAACGATACAATAACATCCCTAGCTTACACGGGAGAGCAATTTATGTGGAAACAAAACCTCACATTAAGATCAGATTGCTATCAAATACAGGCAACTTGCATTTTCTGCACAGGATAATTTCCATTGCCAATAGATAGCATTTCATGTTCCAAAACACAGCAAAAACAACTGTAGATGGACAGGTCAAATTTCCCTCAGTTATCAAAATACTTGCATAATTCCACAATAGTCAAAGACTACCTTAATAAATAATTTATGAGGTCAACTTGTTTTTGCTAAAAGGTTTCTATATTACTTTTTCTGCAATTTACTCTAATTTAATTGTAAAGGGCGAGATGCCAGCACTTACAGTAAAGAACTAAAGCATTCCTTCAGTAGTTCTCTCAGACTTCAGCAGGAGTAGTCAAGAAACATGCTTAGCATGATCTGGCACTTTGGAGACTGGGTCAGAAAGAGGAATTGTTTAAAGTCAGAGCAAAACCAAGAACTGCATGCAAACACTGCAAGAAATTTTTAGAGCCAAAATAATTAAGAATTGACTTGCAAACTACATTGGCCATTTGCTTTTCTTTCCTATTATTTAGGATGATGAAGAGCAATTAGCCCAATTCCCCCTCTCCCTGTGTATTTGCGCAGTGTTTGTACTACATGCAGGAACACAATGAAGTTCCAGATCAAATTAACACAACAAAACTGAAATAACAAGAATATGCATTTAAGCCTGATGTGACTTTGCTTTCCAAAACCTTCTTTTTGTCTTGAAATATTTCTGCTATGGTAATGTGATTGCTCTGGCTTCTGCAGCCTTCCTCCTGGACACTCCCAGCATCTGTCTGTTACTATCTTACAAAAAACTTTATATAGAATAACACTGAGCCTATTCCCATGAACTAATTTTAGGAAATTATCACCAAGCTTATATTCTTTTTGTTTTGCAGAGGAAATGGTAAAATGGAAAAGCAAAACCCTTCTGAAAACACAGCGTGGGCGACATTCATGTTTACTCGGTGGAGAAAATTCTGGAGTGCCCCTGTAACTGTATTTGTGGGGAATGTTATAATGTACTTTGCTTTTCTGTTTCTATTTACTTACGTCCTTTTACTGGACTTCAAACCACCTCCACCTGAGGGTCCATCTGCTAAAGAATTTATACTTTACTTCTGGGTTTTTACCCTGGTCTTGGAAGAAATCCGACAGGTCAGTAACTTACAACCCCTTAGTAATAACACAGTAAAACTTGAGGCAATATTTTGATTAGATTTACAATCTGCATAACTGTACAAGCTTGAAGATTTCAAGTATCGGGGCAGTTTTGCAGAGAAGAGCAATACAGAACTTACGTTATCCAAAACACTCCACCTCTCCCTTCCAGAGCAAGCTCTTCCTCCACCATATAAACCAGTAGCTCCACTCTCTGCTTCTGTAGCCAAGTCAAGTGCACTGCTAAGATTCAGGTGTCCTTCACTTTGCAAAGTATCTCTCTGATTTCACTCCTCAGAACTAGGTCCTCCCACCACAACTAATGGAAATTGGAACTTATATTCTACACCTGGAAACCCAGCAGGCAACTCTACATCAACAAGAGATTCTGTTTAAAAAGAGAAGTAAATTAATTCAGATTATTTGTGGTTTTCCTAAAATACTTCTCAACTCAAAACATTAGCAGATCTCTTTTGGGTTTGCTCTTCTTAAAAAACAAAACAACAACAAAACAAACAAAAAACGAGCCCAAACTTTCCATTACTCTCCCAGTTACTGGTTTTGGAATATCCCCAGCTCAACGACTGAAATAATGCGTGAACAATGGTGCTAGTGTGTTGTCAACTGTGGGTGCATAAAGCTGTCCTCTTTAGATGCAAAAAAGTAGTTATAAACATTGACCCTGGAAGAACAAATAGGTGTTCATTATTTAAACAATAGGGACAGTGAAGGGGATCCCAATTTGCTACAATTGATTTGAAATTATGCAGCAAGGCCATAACCAGAATGGGTAATGGAAAATATTTGGATCAAAAATATTTCATTATAAACCTGTAAAATATGAAGAGTGCCAGGCTAAAACCCAATTAAGAAAACCAACTCTTTGCCTAGATAATCAAATGTGTACTCACTGACAATTCCAGTATACAAATGCCAAATCTGTTCATGCTGTTTAGATAGCAATGTCTAGAAGCTGAACTTTAACTGGAAGTTGTTGTATTGTTTAGCAGCCCAAATTCTGACAGAATCTTAAATCAGGCCTCAAAATTTCTTAATGCTAATATCACATGAATAAAAAGATTTGATTTTTTTCTTTTTCATCCAACTTTTGTGTTTTAAGACAGTAAACTGAGCTTATGTTTTCAAGCTTTTACACCCCTATTACACTAGGAATTTGGTTTTGCTCTTTGCAATGAAAGAGAGAAAGGAAACAGGTATTATGTTAAAACTCACAATGAAATAGTGAAACTGTAAACAGATCGATACCGATGATTATTTCTCTTTTTCAGAGTTTCTATACAGATGAAGACACAAATTTAAGGAAAAAATTTAAGCTGTATGTGGAGGATAACTGGAATAAATGTGATATGGTGACCATCTTCCTCTTCATAATCGGGGTAACCTGCAGGTATATATCTGTTCCATGTGGTGTGGTCAGCAGCAGTAGCAAGGGCTGTGTATGTCAACTGACAGGACAGTCTCATATTCACATGAGGACAGGCTATAACATTTATTTTTACAAGCTTTGAGACATGTTCTGCAATAAAGCCTCTAAAATTCTGTGGAATCATAGAAGTTGCTCCAGAGACCACAAAAATATATATTGGTGTATTCAAACACATGTACAGAAAAGCTCTTATGCTTTTTTTGTTTTGTTTTGTTTTTGGCAATCACTTTTAGTCAATGTATAATACCTTTTTTTTAAAAAAAAAATCATCTCATTGAAGCCAAGACAAAGAATACAGTCTCCCTCCACCTTTTGGCTATTTCTCATCAATGTACAGACATTATGTTACGTTCCTTTTACGCTGCTTATGCAAGCACAGCCCTAAAGCGCTTGCTTTTTCCTAACTAGGCTACGCCCAGAAACCAAGTGTAATATTTGAGAAAATACTTCTCAGGGGTACTTGCTGAGATCTGACATTTCATTTCATGTGTTCTGCAGAATGCTGAACTCAACTTTTCAAGCTGGCCGTACAATACTTGCCATTGATTTTATGGTGTTTACACTTAGACTTATACATATTTTTGCAATTCACAAACAACTTGGACCAAAGATCATAATTGTGGAAAGGATGGTAAGTGTGCGGTCTCTCTCAGATAAATGCTTGTGCTTTCTAAAAAATGGAGAGTAGGAAATCTTCTCTTTACAAAGGAAATCAGTTTACAATCTGTCTTTATTTTTATATTTTTAAGGCTTGTCATTTTGCATATATTCCCTTATTTATCATGAATATTAGATGCAGTAAGTTTGAAATAGATCCTTCCAAAGAGCTCTGTAGTGTAATAAGTTGGTCCCGATTTACTAATCCTCGTGCCTTACCTAATCATTTATTCTCAGATCTGGCAAACGAAGAGTAGAGTGTCTTTGACTTGCTGCTATTCCTCCTGCTTCATGAGCTGTGTGCATTCAGAGCAAAGACCTCAGACAGACGCCAGGTCATTTACAGAAGGGCAAGGCATTTACTGAATGACTCTACCCCACTTGGGGAAACAGATTATGTTATTTGCAAGAAGTGTGAAAAAAATTCTGTGAAAAAGGATAGTTGCAAGTTTCCCACAGGAGTTATTCTTACTTGTACTTTGTAGCTCCAAGTTAACATGAAAACATATTAGTACTTTGCGAGCATATGCTGGAAGATGTTGATAAAAGATTTTTATTTATTACCACTCCCCTGCAGGAAATGAGACTTTAGGACTACAGTTACTGTGCTTGGGTATGCATTGGTATGTTGAAGTAGCTTTTGATTTAGGCATGTTAATCCGCTAGGCCAATTAGCTCATGGTAACTGATTAATAGGAGTTCATCTAATGGTAAGTGCTATTACACAATCTACAAATATTTGATTTGTGACTCACAGCAGAACTCAGTAAAAGTCCTACAGTCTAAACAAGCCTATACATTGAATAAACATAACTACCAAGCTATTCGGATTTGTCTACAAATGCAATAACTGGAACTCTAGCATGAGATTTTCTTGGAGTAGCAAAAGGGTAAATGGCAAATAAATATTTGTTCTTGAACATTATCTAGCTTACAGCATTAGCAGACTTCTATTGTAAGACAACAAGGCAGATCTACAGCTCCTAACCCTTCCTTGCTGCACACCAAGCTAAACCAGGGCCTTGAACACATACAGTGATGTGTCTACTGAAGTCGTATGAGATAACACACAGATTAAGAAGATGCAAACAAGAACATAAACAGCATCCCAGACAAAACCATAAAATGGAACCTTTCATCTTCCCCCCATCCAAGCCAACACAATGCCTTAGCTTTGGTAATTCAATGTTGAACCTTACATCAAAGGAAAGAACAGTGAAAGTTACTTCAGTAAATGATACCTTCTGGAAAGGTTTGTCAAGTGAGTTCAAGCAAAACCATTTCCCTTACTTAAACAGAGAAGCAATCCAAGATTGTCTCTTATTGTCTTCTCCTTTTTAACCTTGCAACAGAATTGCTGAAACAAGTCTGGGAGCTGCTAAAATGGCAGTTCGATGCCAGAACAATGCCCCTTCACAGAGAGACTGCAGATTGGAAAAAAATATTTCCTGACTTGTCATACCTCTCTCTTAACTATGACACCATTACAGTCCTGCAGCATCGCTAAATTTTAAATCATCCAGAAAACAAAATAGATTGGTGAAACTCAGAGAGACATCAACTATGTGTTGCCTAGTTTAGATACTGTGTTTCTTAATAGAACTCCGAGTAATGTCACGAAGGGCTGAAATGCCTATGCATTTGGGTAACAGCACAATCCAATAATCTAATTGAAATGAATCTAAAGTCCCTAATGAACTCTGTCAGATTAGATGGGAAGAGGATGAAGTGTTCCTTTTCCACCAGGGAAAAATTATTGCACTTGAAATACATATTCGATTTTTATTTTTTTTAAGTAATTGTTTTAGGATTCAATTACTTCTGCTTCTGTAGAGAAACACAATGTTTAAAAGCACGAAGTCCTGAAAACGATCCCTCAGATGCATTACTTAGCTTGCAAACCCAAGACAGAAGCTACCTGATCCTTGCAGCCTTCAATGTCTGCTGTATCAGTGGTTCAGCACTCGTCAATGAGTGCCGGCTGTTACCAGGATTCACTGATGCAGCAGAACCCGTGTAATTCACAGTGAAGATGGTACTGTGAGATCTCACAGAAAATCTGTATTTAAAAGGTACAATAAGATTCGCTTAAAAAATAAAATGGGCTTAATTTTTAAGTGTTAGATGACTCAAAAGCAAGGTTTTAATTTAAAACATGCCTTTATCTAAATGAGCTATTTAATTTAAGTGAACTATTTAATTTAAAACATGCTTTTATCTAAATGGTTGGTTACAGGCCAAGAACAATATGATAATAGCAAGGTCAAGAGAGGAATTCTGTGCATGGAACTGTATCCTATTCCACCTCCTTTAACCAAAACAAGCTCGGAAAGACACAAAATTATTTGAGCTGTTTTCATATAGAAAGACTACCATTCTTTTACTATGCTATTACAGTCACCTCTCCTCCTTTTCTCCCCTCTCCCTCTCTTGTTTAGATGAAGGATGTTTTCTTCTTTCTGTTTTTCTTGAGTGTGTGGCTCATTGCCTATGGTGTGACAACTCAAGCTCTACTTCATCCTGATGACAGCCGAGCGGAATGGATATTCAGGAGGGTGCTTTATCGTCCCTACCTTCAGATATTTGGCCAGATTCCACTGGATGAAATAGACAGTGAGTAAATTTCTTTCCCCCGTGACATGGCCATTTTTGAATGCACACTTCTGATTAGAGCATGGAATTCCTTCCCAGTATTGTCTTTTTTTTTTTTCTCTCCTTTTTTTTTTTAATCTTTGTCCTGCAGGCCAAAGCTTTCCCATTACCATGATATAAATAGTTTATTTGCAAAGAGATAACATGCACTGTGGAATTACATTAGAGCATAAGGGTTAGTCCTATTTAGACAAGCTGCCTGAAACATTCACAACAAGGATTTGCAGCTTTAAAGGCTGGCATACCTTCTTTCACTTCAGTCCATTTCCGTTCAGTTTAACCTAGACCCAGATAACCCTGTGTAAACTGAAATAATAGCACTTCCATACATTTTGGCAGTAGTTTAATGTGACAGTGCTAAAGCAGTACAGCTCTGCCCAAAAGCAAACGCTTATGCTTTAGAATAAATATTGCTCCAGAGCATTTATTGACTCTGGAAGTAAAGCTGCCCAAATCAAATAAAGCTAGTAATTGCATATGTGCAACATTTCAAACAAAACAACATAAATAATCACAAGACATGGAAATACTCGGACATAAAAGTTCAAAGGCAACATTTCTGATAGGTAAGCAGGTAAAATACAAAATAGGTAATTTCCCAAAGAAGTCTGAAGTAATGTCACAGCATTTAGCCAGAATAACCATGCTAAATGTCAGTGGCAATATTGAAGTAGTATTCAAACTTGAGGTAACATAGATGGAACCAAAAATATCCCATAGACAGAAGCAAACCAGTAAGCATTCTTTCATGTTCCCTCTGCTTAATAAGAAAAAAGCATATGTCTTAGAAAAGCCAAAAAAGCCTGAATGAGACAAGAGAGCAGGGGTGTGATTCATCTCACTTATCTTTAGATGCCTAAGGTGTAAGCATGCACAGCACAACCAGTCACTTTTATTTCCATTAAAGCAATTGGAGAGAAACAAATATTTCTGGAATAGGATTCGTCTCATTTGGAAATAGGTCAGATGTAGCATTCTCTAGAAATGTGTGTTTCTCTCCATTGAGACTCCAAAGGGTGTCTTCACCTGGATAAATAACTGGTTAAAAGACAGAGAAAAAAAGAATTAATTACACAGGCAAGTTCCAGAAGGGAGTCATTTGTCCTGGGGCTCTCTGGGGCTTATTCTGTTTAACATCTTTATGAAACATGTGGAAAAGGAGATGGGTAATGAGGGGACAAAATTTGCTGACAAAACTACATTACTGGGTAGTAAAGGCTAAAGCTGACACCTAAGAGTTGCAGAGGATCCTCATGAGTGCTAAATCATCAAATGAAATTCAGTGTGGATAAATATAAGGTAATGCACTTTGGTGAAAGCAGTCCCAGCTGTGGTGGGCTTTGATGTAACTGCATGCTCCAAGGAATATGATTGTGGGGTTATCCATGGCAGTGGGGAAAAGAATTATTAGTGAAAAAATGGAGAACAAAAAAGTAAATATCACTGTGCTACTCTAAATTTGTGGATTTAATTCATAGCTGGAGACAGGATACAGGGCTAGACCTCTAGTCTGATGCAGTAGAACCATTCTTACTAACCTCAACTGGAAGCTCAGGTGTACAAAGTAGTTTAAATTTAGAATGAGGAACACCATTCACAGCTTTTACTGAGTTTTCTCCTCTAACATGCACACCAGCATGAGGACTGCGAAGACACAAGCACGTGGGGAAACACAGTTGCTAAATACTCAAAGGTGATTTGAGTTTGGGAGCCCAAAAGTGGTCTAAAAAGGATACAGCCTTTTCAATACAATCCCCCTTTGCTGAACATTACTAAAAAGCCAGCTGTGGCAGTCATCTTGCTCCTGAATGAACAGCCAAGTTCTGGAGATCTGCACTGTCCTAGGGTTACAAACCTCTTGCACATTAAAGCAACGTCTCTTCACGTACATGACACGATCATATTTTCATGAAATTAAAGACATTGGATATTAGTTCACATAAACGATCTTTCAACTGCAAGAATTAGCTCACTAGCTCAAGCAGTCAAAGACCTGTCGTTTTAGGGGTAAGAGAGTCTCATATTTATGGTCCTGCTAGCAGTCAACAAGGGTAGTACAAAAATACTACCACAATATTGTGTTTAAGCTTTTAATGATTGTAGAATATTCAGAACAAAGTTATGTTGCTGCTTATATGCAGCCGAGATTTGATCTCATTTTAGTAATCAATGTCATTATTGTCCTTGATTTGTATGTTAACAGTAAGGGTACAAAATATATGCTTCCACCCATATCACTAGTTGTTAAAAGAAGACATGTTTAGAGGTATTAATTCAGTTTTTATTTGCATTTAAATAGCTATGAAATGCATTACTTCAAACCTCAGGAACAATTTGTAATTTTTGCCATTCTTTGTTGAAAGTCAGAGATTTTGCTCATCAAGATGCAAAGCTTTTGTTTCCACTCTAAGAAATATATGTGAAAGTAGGATTTGTCAAAACTGTTCTTTTATTTCTCTGTCTTTCTTTGCAGCATCTCGGATGTATCCCAGGAACTGTACAGTTAATCCACTGCAGATTCTGCAGGAGAACTCGCCATCATGTCCTAATAGCTATGCCAACTGGGTCGTCATACTTCTGTTGGTCATCTTCCTGCTAGTCACAAATGTTCTCCTTATGAATCTCCTGATTGCTATGTTCAGGTAAGAGCGATTTCAGTAAGTATCAAGACAGAGGCTGCAAAGGTTTAACTGAATTTCCTACATTGCTGTTGGCTATTCATTTTGGAATACACCAGTAATTTTCCTAATGAATATTATTTGGGGGTTGATAGATAGAATTCTGTGATCATATAGTTCTTAAGTTCTCATCATCCTTACTCTAGTCACATTAAAGACAAGAAGAAAAGAAGCCTCTTTTACTGCTGAAAATTCCATTAAACGTGCACAGAAGGGTCTGGGTCCCTGGCTGTGCTGCAGCACAAGTCTGCAGGTGCAAAGCAGCCATAAATTTGGCAGACTTAACAGTGGATAATCTGCACATAGGGGAAATGCTTAATGTCAACACAGCTAATAATGATTCATTTGGTTGAAGAACTGACGTGGCATGTTTGCTGATCTTGCCTCAGTGAAGTGGAATTACCTTTCTTTTAAAAAAACCTCTAATGTATTTTTTAACATTTGAAGACTGCAACTGCAATTATTTTAATGTCTAAGAATTTGCACAAACTTTAAATTATCCCTACTTGCTGAGCTTGCTGTTCCCTTTCTAAAGTAAATGAGGTACTCAATTTTGTAATAATAAGCTTTAGCTTGTTGTGGTAAAAACAGTTATAAAACATTTTTTTTCTCCAATTACAGCTACACTTTTCAAGTTGTTCAGGGCAATGCAGACATCTTTTGGAAAATTCAGCGCTACAACCTGATTGTTGAATATCACGGCCGGCCTGCCTTAGCACCACCATTTATCATTATTAACCACATAACTCTGGTTCTCAGAAGAATCTTCAACAAAACGCAACATAAAAAAGAACATCTGGGTGAGTTGTTAACAAACATCTACCAACTGGAGACCCCGACGTTCTCCTAGGCATGCTGCATAGGCAAAACAGAAGAGCAAGTAAGAGTTTCTTAAGCCAAGAGTCACAATTTATTTTTAACAGAGAGCGCCAGGAGACTACAAATGAAAAATTAAGCCTTATAATGTATCCTCTACTATAAACAGTTTCCCACCATGCATTTCTTTATGCACCATAGTTATTACAATAAAGTTGTCAATATAAAACTGGTTAAAAGGATTTGATTTCTGAAGAGATAACAATGGATAGGTTTAACAAATAGTTACTTCACTTTCTCCTGAATTTTAGTAATTGTTAAGTACAGACAACTCTAAAAACATATACCAAGTCTAAAAATCTACTAGGATCTGTGGAATTTCCCAATACACAGACAGAGAGAAAGAGCAAGCACTCTTCGAGAAATGGCGGTCCCTTAAAAGTTATAACTAAAAAGGCAGATGAAGTTCAGCTAATTACAGACGGCATTTGGGGGCTTTTTATAGTGATGGCAAACTTGGCCCATCTCATTTAATAGTGTCTGATAATAAGCCTATTTGCTTCTCATGCGCAAGTGGATAATGGGCTTTGGAGCGGAACTGATGTCAAACTGGACAAATTCAGAGCCCTTTGACTAAGCTCCCTTTCGGATACACTCCTTCTGGCTGCCAAAGCACACTACTGAAGATTCTTCAAAAGCAAATAAAATAAAAATATTATTTTTTTCCCTAAGAAAGCAAGTGCCTGACTGCTCAGGTTATAGATTCAGTACTGTCTGGAGCATGCAGCAAGTGTGCTGCCCTTTTACCAATCTTCAGGAAGATACAAAACTAGTATCCTGCATTCAAAATATGTCTGTGAAATTGAGGTCTGTTGTTGGCTGGGACGCTTGGCAACAACAGGCTTTATACTTCAAGGTGTTCTAATAAAGAAGCTTAGATGATAAAGTGCATCTGAACATAAAGCTGTGCTCATTAAATACTTTGGGGCTAAAATGTGTCAGAAGTCCAGTAAGGTTGTAAATAAGCTTAAATGGAAACATAGAAATTGGTCCATGCTGTTCTTTAGAAAATTCAGGAGTCATATCCAACTGCAAAATGGTCTATTGCTTTCCATCACAAGAAAAAAAAAAAGCAACAAACAAACGAGAAAATACTTATTTTATACTGCATTGTCATAATGTGACACTCCTGCAATGGCAAAGGGCCTGCAATGGCGAGACTTCATTTTCCTTTAGCATAGCAGCTTTCCATTACTAGTATAAGAGAAAGGGGAGTAAAATATAATTCTTAATTATTTTTCTTTCCTACAGAAAGAGATCTTCCCGTTGGCCTAGATCAAAAAATCATAACATGGGAGCTGGTGCAAAAAGAGAATTATCTTGTAAACCTTGAACAAGAGAGGAAAGAAAGCAATGAAGAAAGGCTGAAGGCCACATCTAATAAGTATGTTATTCTGTCCCACAATAAGTGTACCTTGCAAGTCTTCAGCTTTGAATGAGATAAACAGTCAGGTGCTTGTAAAGCTTATATGAAGAATCCAACTAGAATGCAGTTAGGAAATACTCAGTCCATGAAAAAACGTGAGAAGCCAGCATCACTACTATCATAGAAGAGTTTTTGGCACTCTTGAAGTATGTCCTATTACAGACCTGTAAGCTCCAGCCAAATCTGCAGTCAAGCTCAATGAAAATCATATTCGTGAAGAAATGGTGGAAGAATAGTTCCTTTGCTATGCTGCGGTGCATGTACTTCCATCCCCTTTTGAATTATATTTTTCAATGGCTTAGACCTTTGAATTACCCACAGCCCGCAGATGCAGAAGAACAACTATTTATGACTTTATGGCACGAGACTACAATTTTCCAGAAGAAATTAATGATATTGGCTCTGAAATTGTATTTAATTAACTGAGTCTCCATTTAAATACTTCTCTGAAATATCTCCCCACTAGGAATATCACTGAAATTGGTTTAGTATTCTAAAGAAAGGAAGTGCTAAATTATTATTCAGAGGTTTACCATGAATGAGTAAATGTTTACTTTGTGTCTTTAAGTGAGACACAAAGTAGTTATGTGCAAGGGAAACAGAAACATCTAATGCAATACTGAAAGCCAGACAGCAAAGCCTTCCTGAAGAAGCTTCTGACACCTGTTTCAGCTGTTTCCTCTTATGATAAAACTGACTTCAAATAGAGGCACAATGGGGGTGAAAGTTATCATCATAAGAAAGTTCCATGAAATGTTGTTGTGCTGTCTGTTTCCTTTTTGTGCTGTCTTTCGAAATAAACCTCCATCTAATTCATAGAATAGCTGGAGTCCAGAACAGCGTACTTGTGGACATCCTTGGAAAATAACTCTTCTCCCTGTAATCTACATAGACTCTTAATTCATAATAATTTAGAATTATTATGCTGGTTTAAACTTTATTCTCATAAGCAGATCACTGACAAACCCTAGGAATGAGAGCTCAATTGTTGAGATCAAGCAAAAAATACATGTGTAATTGCTGGCAAACAAAGGGCACAATTATATTTTTATATCTTTAAAGTTAGAAAGCTTTACAGATGGTACCTTGTACATGAAGTTACTGCTTGGAGGGGAAAAGTAAGAATCAGTCTGGCTTCACAGGATTTCAGGTGTAGCAGAGCCAGAAAGAGACTGGAAAACGTTCAGATGAACACCACTAGACCCGTGGCCTTTTATCTTTGCTCTTAGGTGGTACCAGTGTGTACTTGAAAGCTTATGATACCCTCAGAAAGTGATTCTTTGAACTTTACGTTGAACCAATCCCAAAATGCATCAGACCCATCCAGCAGTAGCTTTTTCACATAGACCTGGATGGAACGTAACCTGCTAGAGGGAAACTTTGAAACAGTAATTAGGACAACACAGTGATGGGGCTATCAGATGCTAAGATTAAGGAACTGATGGGAGAAGAGGTGAGGAATACAGAAAGCATGTGGACAATACAACAATTTGGAGGCACTACATGGAATTTCCCTACATAGTCCCTTTGGACTGCATGGAAAAAGGGATTTGAATGTCCAGCCAGTTTCCAAAAATGAAACCTCATATAAATTTTAAGTGGCTCATCTCCCCCATGGTGATGGAAAATATTGTGGCCTCAGCTCTCACACCAGGATCTGTTTACATTTGGTACAGGGGGGACATAAGTGGCTGGAGAGACAGATCTGGACCTAAGGCTCCTTTCTGCTGTCCTTCGTTTCCACAGCAGCTGGGTCTAAGCGGCCCCGGCCAGAAGCTGAACAGCTGCTGTGATCTGTGTGACTTTATGAGTCCCTGGGCACCTGGTGCATGAAAAGTTCCAGAAATGCCGCTCTGTTCAATAAATGCTTGCAGGAACACCTCAAAAGGACAAAACTTTTAGGGGGGTCTGGGATTTCTCAGCAGCACAGAATTGCTGGCAAGGGGTCATGGCTTTAGTAAGTTACGTGGGTTTTGTGTTTGAGGATTTATTCTGAGGCTTTTCCTTTTTTCCTTAGCCTGTCTGCTTTGTTTCCACAGGGTGGATAATTTGTCTAAATATTTTAGTGGATTGAAAGAACAAGAAAAGCGGTTTAAAGTTATGGAAGCCCAGGTAAGTAATATTTTTATAGGCATTTTTATCAGTTTTAGGATTTCACCATGTTTCTTTCGTTTAATAGGGATAAAGGAAGGAGAAATTTATCCGTATTTTGATTTCATTTTCCTTATTGTTTTCTCTCTGGTGATATACATATGTAAAGAAACATTTCTGACCTCCAGGAGAAAGGGGAATACAGCATTTATCCCTCTCTTTGCTAGTCTACTTGAGAAGTATTTATTTCCTTCAGTAAGGATGCTTGGGAAGGAAACACCTCATCTCCCCCCCTCCATTGTTTTCCTTTGCCCAACTTTTTCTTTCTTTAAAATGGACAACTTTAAAAATACCCGTATTCTGTCTGATCTGACCTAGACCAGTTTTTCTATTTTCTTAGATACCAACGTCTCAAAGGGAAGTGTCTAACATACAAATGTGAAACTTACATAATAGAAGGAAACCCTATCTTGTGCTTTTGATGACAAACCCTTGCGATATAAACAAACATGTTTTAAACAATCTGAAAATGTGCAGCATTACCATGTGTTACATAGCACAACTGTTACTGTTTTCTTTGTCTCTAGAACTCTCCGGTGTCATTTTGGCCTCGTGGAAAATTCCTTATCTTAATACTCCCATTGCAGTTTCCCTCCCCTTTCTTATCCATTTTATGGCTTCCTGAAAAGTCATGAAAAAAATGAACAATGTTGACACCAAATACAGGTCCAACAGGAACACACAAGAAACGCTTTACTAAGTTTGTGCCAGCTTGAGATAATGTAATATACTCACAAAAAAAGGGAGGGTATTTAATACAAATCTTACTCCAAGACAGTTCAACTATTTAATTAAAAAAAAAAGTGGTATTTCTGATGCTGCTTCAGTTTGCTGCCTAGACTATCTTTCCTGCAAATTTAAGAATGGATAAAGTACTACAAAAATTAGCTTATGTAGAAATCTCTACCTATTTTGTAGATTTGCTACTGTACAGCTGTTATCTCCTCAATGGCAGAGCTTTTAACAAAAACCAACCTCTTGTGCAACCAACCAGCTCCAAGCTATACATGTAAGTATTGAAAACAATCATGGAAAAGCTAATTAATATAGCTGAACAATTTAGTTTAAAAAAAATGCAAGGAAAAAAAAAAGATTGGAAAAGAACCATACAAGGAGGTACAAAGGAGTATACCTAGAGGTAATGGGAATTTAAACAAGGAACAGAATATTCATACTTTAGAATGAAAAAAATTACCTTTTGCAAGGTGTATTTCATAGAATCGTAGAATCATCTAGGTTGGAAGGGACTTTTCAGATCATCTAGTCCAACCATCAACCTAACTCTGCCAAAACCCATCACTAAACCATGTCTCTAAGCTCTATGTCTACCCATCTTTTAAATACCTCCAGGTATTCTAAAAGCTCTGGGGAAAAGACATCGCTTAGTGTGAGTTAGAATGGTCTCACACAACTTTAACCATGTAAATAAGTACCTATTTGCCACAGGGTTTCTTGAAAGGGTTGTGTCTTGAGGGCTTCTTGAGTCAATGAGATAGTACTACCAAAGTATTACCAAAACATTTCATATGGGTAACAATAGTCTTAAAAAAAAAATAAATATCGAGCAAACCTCCTGCTTCGTTTTAATCAACGCAGCTCATTTGCCTTCAGAGCTACAACTGTTTCTGTCAGTTAAGGATCTTGTCCTGTGTCCCAGGGCTCCACTGTTTGGAGCTTAAAACACTGGAGACAGAAACAGACTATTTCTCAGGCACCACAGGACATCCAATGCAATAAAGATTTTGGATCTTCTCCATAATGATCTGTTTCAATATCTACGTATTACTATCTATTACACAAAAAGCTCTCCAAAAACCTTAAACTGAACATGTATATACTAAATGGGAAAAAGAAGTAGCTGGAAACTCAGCAAAGTTATGTCATGACAAGACCTCAGATCACTCAGACTTGTCCTAACCTCAAACTTGACTTAATTCTGTTAGAAGCTTATAAAACACCTATGTAAATTGCTTCATTATCAATATTCCAGTAAGTAAAACCATCCTGTAGGATGTTCCCCAGGCAATTTTAACACTGTAACTGCATAAAAATCAGAAACTTAAATAGCTGAGAAATAAAGAAGAAACCTATTTTTATCATTTACTGAGCAAATGCAAAGTAATACAATCTACAGTATCTTTTTATTATGGATTATTTTAAACATTTTAAAGTTTTTTTAAGCAATTACTATTATGTGCCCCTTGTCCTAAGGCTTTTAAACAAGCACATGGCTTTTACAATCCTATTAGGTGTGACGAATGCCAATACAGAAGTGCCTTTGCCAGAAAGAAGTGAAAGAGAAGAGCGCACAAATCAGTCCGAGACTGACATCACATACATCGATAACTGAATTCTACTCTTATTTCTTCAAATTAAACCTTTTGTCCTACTGACCTACTGTAGAAGTAAAATCCTAATTACACGAAGGCCTCAGGCCCAGCTCTCAAAACTTTATGCCAACCACTGTCAATGTTTGACACTACTCAGGATTTCTTATTTTTCCTCCTTCAATTTCTTGGGCTTTCTTCCCTCCTGCTCCTGTATTGCTTGGTCCATTCTCCAAAACTCCATTCCACAAATCGCACTAAAAACTTTCTCCTCCAGGATGACTCCACCACCTTATTTTCTAAATACGATCTGCCTTCTGTTCTCCAAATAGCATCCCCTCAATCCAACGTCATCATTGCTAATTTACACATTTCTCTGTTAGAGGGAGTCTCCCTTTTGAAGGGTGATCGTTTACGCACTAAAAATCAAGACGCTTCCTTGGCCAAGAAAGCAAGCTCGCATTTCTGAGTTGCTGAGAAAGGAAATCAAGCAATAGTTTCCACAGGAAAGGGCCTGGGATACTGAACTATTACAGTCCTGAAGTTCTTAAAACCCTCAAATGATTGCACTCACCGTCTTCTCTTCCCACGCTGGCTTCTGTGAGGTATTCCTTTGCCAGTGTTCCTTATTGAGGGCTCCTCACTCGTCCCCAGAAAGGGGAATCTCATCGCACAGTCCTCGAACGCGCGGTGGCTTGCAGTCGCTTTCCAAACACGAAGCAGGTGGCCCTCCCGCAGCCAGACCCCCAGCCTCTACTGCTTGTGTTTTCGCTTTGATGCCAAATTGTAGCTGCTGTCAGCTTGCTGCTATTAAAGGAGACTTTGCCTTTACGTATCACACCACACGGAACACTGCCTCTACACCTGAGTGGATTTCTGATTTCATTTCACTCTTCTCTCTCAAAGGTCAGGGAGAAAAAAAAATTACTCAGAATTTTAAAGCAAGAATCTGTAGCAAAAAATTTCCTACAAACTAGGAATTTGTGTGACTTTTTTCATTACTTAAACTGGCATGTACGTTTTTAGCATACAAAAGTTAGTTGGCTTTATTAGAATTTTATATGAAAAGATACACCAATAAAACAAATATTACTACCATCCTTTAAAGGGAAATTTCTTTGGAATAATATAAACAGCATCAGAAGGGGGAAGTATTGGGTTGTGGTCCTTCTTAGATAAACTTCAAGTGAACTTAATTTCCTCATGCACGTAACACTGCTTCTATGCAACATAAACACAGGTTGTGCAAAAGCCTTCTCTGTTACCAGAGGCAGAAAAAAAATATTTCAGAGCTGATAAAAACACCTTTCTGACATGAGTCATTTATTAATAGCTATTAAACTTGTTATGATTTCTTCATAAAATAGGCATCTGTCCAGTTTATTCAGCTGTGCCCCAGACCTCAGCAACCTAATTAACAGTGATGGAATTTTGGTACTGTCCTACCTGTTCTTCACCCTAGGCAAGCAGAAGGTATAAAACCACTACATTTGTACCAAGCTACACTTTTTGTTAGGAAATAATGCATATCTTACAGCCAGCATGCCCTGCTCTGGCAGCAGCTTCCATTCTGAAATGGCTTCAATTTTAATTGTGTTCAGCACATTAATTATCCACTGGAAACCAAAATCTATCTATCATCTGGAAATGTTGTCATGTCCCACACACATGCACTGGAACTCCAGATTTATTTAGCAATGACCCATTAATTAATGCACATCAAACTGTATGCCTGTGAGAAAATACATTCTGCTTTTAAAATTAAAAGTTGAATTTCAAAAGATGGAGCAGTATTACTCATTTTACATTGTTTTCTGTTTCTGCTGCCAAACGATGCATCGGTTCAAACACAAAGACCCAAATGATTTGGGCTTACCACTTAATTATTGATAGGGTGCCGATACCCCCACAGAGGAAGTAACCGCCTCAAATATCCTTCAGAGTCAGAGCAAAGAGTCTACCAAGAAAGATCACAAATTCTAAAGAAGAAATCTTTCACTACACAGTTATAAATACTAACATTGGGGTTGGCTAATTTAGAATACTGGCAAAAAAATGTCAGTCCAAACTGACCTGAACTAACTTGAGTTTCAAATCATATAACCTTTCAAAGAATTTAATCTCTCATCCTTATTCATGAAATTTATTGACATTCTGTGTGAAAGACTACTATAGTTTACATTCATTACAATATGATTCATTGTATGAGGTGATTATATATTGTAAAATGGTTGAAAATGTTAAAAATGTGAATTTTAGAATCTAAGATATAAGACTTGAGGGAGAAGTTACAAGAGGGTAAGCTTAGAATAACACTCTAGGAGATTTTTGAGACAATTCTCAAATCAAATAAACTGATTATTTGTTAGAACTCCTGTAGCTTCATTAATCAGCATGGTTCAAAGAGATGAAGAAATCAAGCTACAACTAAAAGTTTATTGAATACCAAAGAACAAAAAAATATCCAGTTCTGGTATAAATTCCTCATTCCCCAAATCCATACACGGAATCAATGTGGAAGCAGTGCCACCTGGAAAGGACATAAGGACATACAAATGTGCAGGGCAAGAATCATCACATCATATCATACCAGTAAGAGGAAAAGCTGCTGCCCAACTTAACAACTGAAGTTGCTACAAATCCTGGTCTACACTCAACATGGTGAGACTTTGCTGAAGCCATCCCCAGCATGTCTTCACCAGGATACATCCACCTGCATTCCTCCGCAGGAAACACTGTGTTTAAAATCTTTATCATGTAACACTAAATAAGGTAAATATTGAGCCAAACCTAATATTTAGGCTCTCCAAACTCATGATTGGGCACCATTGTGCTTTCACTCTCAATGGCAATGAGAGAAGGATGTATTACAAAAAAAAAAAAAAAAAAAGTTTTCCTCGCTGGGACAGGGTCAGGATAAATCACATCTAGTGGAAGACTAGGTTTTATTTTCATTGTTTAAAAATCTCTATGGTGAGCTCATCATCTTTGTTCCAGGATTTGGGAACAGCTCTAAATTTGGGGGTTAGTAGGAAGCCTTGCAGCCTTTTAGCTAACACGTCTTTTTCTTTGGCACCCAGAGCTACTTCGTCTCCAGAGCAAGCCCCAGGGAGCTGCTCAAGCAAACAAAGCACACTTTATTCTCTCCTGCTAGGGTGCAACTATCCTGGCCCCGAGGCTTCTCACAGACCAAAAGTCTGGAGTGTATTTTAGGTAGCTTGATTTCTAACAATATAAAATGTTCTTGCTGGCTACAATGCAAACCGTTAGACAAAAAGCTATCACATGGTTTCCAGACCAGAAAAAAAAGTCAGAGAAAAAAAACCCAAACATATCCAAAGACAATACAAGTCCTTGGATGTCGCCACTGTGCTCCACTCTTCAGGACTCTTCCCCGTCCCCTTCATCGTCTACTTTAGGTCGGAAATTTTTCCTATTCTTCTTCTTACTGTAATGGAATCCAACTGTTTCAACCGATGTCTCTTTGCCTGCATCACTAAACTTTGCACTAAGCTTGACTTCTGTATTCTGGTCCCCTGCCATCATGCACTCCTCCTCCTCTGTTGCCTTTCCACTTCCACTACCTAAGTGCCCCAGCTCTACCTTATCCTCCTCCCTCAAGTCATCAGTCTTCTGAAGAGATTTTCCTTTCAGATCTGTTTTCATGTGTTTCTTATCATCCTCCCCTGCTGATGTTTTCTTTTCCAGTCCATCAACACCCCTTTTTACTGGTTTGGTGAAGACAATCCTCCCAGCTCCGCAGCTGGAAGGGTCCTGGTTGAAGTATGGGGTGTAGCACTCTTGGGTAGCTGAGCTCTGTTCCTCCCCTCTTTTCTTCAAACCCTCTAGAAATTCCATGGCCACTGCCCTGTTAGTCTTGTCAGTAGACTCTGAAACTCCGTCTAGGCTGTATTTGGT
Source organism: Chroicocephalus ridibundus (assembly GCF_963924245.1). Lineage (NCBI taxonomy): Eukaryota > Metazoa > Chordata > Aves > Charadriiformes > Laridae > Chroicocephalus > Chroicocephalus ridibundus. The sequence continues at coordinate 18,107,078 of NC_086287.1, forward strand.
CCAGCGCTCTGGGTGTGCCACATAGTCAGGCACTGCAGGAGAGGTTTTGGGAGCCTGTACTGCTTTGGCTTGCTTTCCCAGGCTTTCTGGAATCATGTTACTTGAAACTGTGGCTGGAGGCAATGGACGCTTAAACCTCCCATCAACAACGTTATCTTCAGGCATTGAGGGCACAGACAACTTGGCCGCCTCTTCCAGGCAATCAAAAATGCTCTGGCTACGGAGAGAGAATGTAGAACTCATGCCCTTCAGATGGAACGGCTGGACAGCAGATTTGTGACTGCTGTTTGAAGAGTTGGGGGTCTCCCCTGATCTGTAATCCCCATCATCTACAGATGGCTCCTCAGGAGATATTGCATCAACTTCCGCTTCATCCACTAACCCCAAATCATCGGAATCAGAATCACTGAGTGACACCGTGTCTGAGGGCAAAACTCCTTCATAGTCTGTGGCACCACCAGCCACTATGCCCAGAAAGGGTTCACCTCTATCCTCATCTCCCATCTTCGAGCTATCACTCCGCTGAGATCTTTGACGTAGGCCCAGGAACAGCTGCAAATATGGTTTTCCAAATGGCCAGCGAGTTTAGTGCCTAGAATACAAAGGAGCATAAAAATACAACTGTGCAATGACAATCAAGTATGAGACTATCATTCTGTGCTGTGCAAAATAATTACTACTGCAATATCACAGGCAGCTGTATTCAGGGATTCCTAAGTGATTTTGCTTGATGAGTGCACATTAAAATTAAAGACTTACACAAGACTCAATACAAGAATATGAAGTAATTAAAAATAGCATTGCACACCAAATTTCATTAAAGGTTACAGCAGGTCCAATTACTAAAAGATGAGTATAAATTTTTTGAGCAACTCTAAATACCCCATAACTGTCTCACACATCTTCCAAGAGAAAGCAATCACCTCTCCAAATTACACCCTGCACCTATCATACTGTATAAATCCAGAAAACCGCATCCTAATCTCTCACACTTTCTTTTGGCCATTATGATCCTTTACTGCATTAGCTACTTTACCTCCTGTTCCAATAACCATCACATTCTGCCTGTTACAAAGGACACTATCACTGACAGAGGTCAGTGGCAGAGAACCCCCAAAACTATCAGGGCTGCAGTTTAGGATTGCTTTAACGTAACATAAAGTGCAAGCTCCACTCCTTTCTTGGCCTGAAGCACTCACATCATTACTAGATTCCTGGAATCACAAAACAAGCCAGGTCAAGAAATCAATCCCACTGGATTAAGAAAACTAATTGTAGACGCCATGCTTGTGCATGGAAACAAGAGGAGAGTGCAACCAAGGGTCTGCAAGAGCTGGCCCTTCAGTCAGTAAAAGACATTGTGATCTGAAGCCTGACTTCCAGCACGGCTGGAATACCTGATTCACTCTGCCACCTGCTTGAAGGGAACCTTGCAGAACTGAGGCGATTGATGAACGTGCTACTGCTTGCCAGGAATCAGAAACAGAGTTCGAAAACACGTGCCTCAGTTCAGCTCGCAAAAACGTGAATTAAGAAACAGTTCTAATATATTATTAGAATAAGCTCAACTACCTAATTATAGGTTCTTTCTGAAACGATGCAGTAAACAGACATGGAAAGTCTGTAGTCACTCACTTTCTCTTGAGACTGAGTCAGCTTCCCCTCCTGAGGGTCAGTTAAAGCCACCAAAGATCTCAGCACTTCCACCCTAGAAAACAAACATTTCCATCAAGATACTGGAAATGTAGTTTTGAAATGAGTTTTAAAAATAATTCCTTCCCTCTGAATCATCCAAAGCTGCAGATCGGAGTTCTAAATCTGACACAAACTCATGCTAGTATACAAGTCTGCAGATATTCCTGGATTTCTGGCAAAAGAACAACACACAGCCTAATAAGGCAGGCACCAGTATATTTACTCAGTCTCCACATTCACATTGCCAATCTTATTCTGTAGAACAGAAGAGAGGTTTTAGGAAAATAAAAATGTAACTTGCATGCACAGTAAACCATTACTAAATGAACAGTATTCAATGCACCTAAGAAAATGTAAAAATGATAGTTATGCATTGCAAGTACTAACTGCTGCAAAAAAAGACTGTTTTAAAAGAAAGGTAGTAATCAGAGTTAGGGCCAGATTTTTAAGAGGCATTAAAACATAAGAGAAACTTCTGAAGAATTCAGCAGACTGAGTGCTGCGTTCCATCTAAAGTCTGACTGTCTTTGACAAAAAGGATCTGATGGCTGCTTTTGAAGACATTTCCCTCAGTGTAATCTTAATTAATGGGGAATAACATCTGAAAATCATACATCCTTCTGCTTAGTTTTATAGCACATTAAAGTGATGACTACAACCCAAAAAGAGACACTATAGCGCATAACTGACTACTAAAACAACCATTTTCAGATGGCTGTATAAGTGTTCATCACAGGCTGTGAATTGGGGTATCCCTTGTCTGAGGGCAGTTACACAGAAAAGAAAAAAATGTGCTCCTCAGGAGATGTTTTCGCCTTTGTAGCCAAGCATACTGCCCCTTACAGCACTCCAGACAGACTCACAGGTTTGTTATGGTGACGTGATCACAGCGCAACTCGGATAGGATGGCGTCCCTCTGGAAGGGAAGGTCCTCATTGGACTCTTCCATCCTGGTCTTACTCAGGCTCCGTGCGTCCTCCTGCAGCCTGTGAGGAAAACAGAGACCCCAGTCACCCCAAACCACGGCCGAGACTCGGCTCCGGTCGCAGAGCCAGCACTGCAGCCGAGCCTGCCGGCAACCCCCTGCCAACCCTACTGCAGGACGGTGCCCACAGAGCCTGCGAGGCCCGGGCCTTGGCTCACATCTCCAGTAGCCACCCCACCCTGCGGAGGGGGCAACGACAGAGCCCAGGGCCTTGCCCAACATGACGGGTGCAGGCCCCTACCGTCCTGCCCGCCCGCCTAGGGCCCGGCTTCCTTCCCCAGATACAAACACCCTACCGGCCTCGGAGGCCTCTGCGCCCCCGGGGGCTGCCGCCCTGCTCCAGCCTCAACACTCTTCTCACGACACCGGGGCGCCCGGAGCCCCCCCTCCCGCCGCCCCCGGCTCAGCGCCTCGCCCCGTCCGGACAGACAGCGGGAAGAGTGGGGGAAAGCACCCCTCTCCCGTACCCCGACACGGCACAGGCCCAACTCCTCCCCACAGCGGCCGACCGCCTTTCCCGCCTCTCCCCACCGCCGACGGCCGCGGCGACGGCCCCGGCGCGGGGGGCGCTGGGACACCGAGTCCCTACCGGCCGCCACGGGGCCGCAGGACGCGGCGGCGAGACTACAGCTCCCGGCAGGCAAAGCGGCGCGGAGGGGGCGGGAGGCGGGCAGGAGCCAGCCCTCCCCGCACCGCCTCTCCCCTTTGCGTCCTGGGAGTTGTAGTTCACCCGCCTTTCCCTCGGCGGGGGACATTTTGAGAGCCGTGGAGAGGTGGAAATATTACGGGGCTGCCGCGAAAGGCGGCCGGACTACAGCTCCCGGCGTGCACCGGGCCGGGCGCCATTTTGCAGTCCGTGAGGGGCTGGGGCGGCGGTGGCTGAGGGAGGATGGCCGCCCCCCGGCCTGCCCTACAGAGCCTGGGAAAGCACATGTTATGCGGAGGTTTGTTTTTTTCTCATCAGAAAAGCAGGGTTTGGCCACAATGAAAACTCAAGCGGAAGTGTCTGGGGTTTTGTTTTGTTCCTTTTTTTTTTTTTTTTAAATTTGTACGTATTTATTTTCTCTCCAGAAAACCCTAAGTCAGTTGGGGCATAAAACCACGACCCATCAAAAAAAAAAAAAAAATTTCCATTTTCTGTCCCAGAAGAACATTCTTTGTGCGTCGAGAAATGGAATTCTGTCTGAAAATGTTTTATTAGTGTTGGCCAAAGATGCCTGATTTTTTTGTGCCCCTGCTTTCAGCAAAAAGTTTTAAATTTTTGGTGGAAATATATTTCCTGAGTGGCTTCAATATTTAGATTGTTTACCCTACAGTAAGGAAAAAAAGAAAGGCAAGGCCCAGCAGCTTGTGGGGCTCGTCTCCACCCACTGCCTTGCGCGGCCCTGGGCCTTCATCCTTAAATTAAATTAATGCCTGCAAAAGGCGTGAGCTTCTGAAGGTCACACTTTTACCTCTTCAGATCACACTACTCTGAGGGATTTACTATAGGCCTTGAGTATAAGCAAAGTTTGTCTATGCCATCGTTTTGCAACAAAAGAAGGAAATTACCGCGTAGCCCCACTTTGTCTAATTTTAGTGGCCCTTTACTTTTCCCCTCTATGGCATCCCAGCCCTGCTGCGACACCGGTGGCTTCGCCGATGGGTGCGCTAGAGGAAAGGCAGCCGAGGAGACTTCATGGATCCCTTCAAGTGGGGCCTCACCGTGAGTCACCCGTAACGTAAACTGCAGCCACTTCATTTGCATTGTCAGTTTTCAAATGTATACTTTCGCCTGCTGGAGTGTTGCTAACTAGGGTAATTTATGAGAAAAGGGCTGCGTTTGGAATACATTTGGCAGCGATGACGAGGTTAGCGCAAAATGTCTTCTGTCTGGCTGTAGTTGTGCTGTAGTTGTAAAACAACAGCTCTAGAGGTGTTTCCCTTTTTGGTGATCCTGGTTTTTTAAATGTATACACAAATGGTAGTACGGTGACAGGCATTCAGGTTCCCAGATGGAGGGAGGACGAGGGGAAAACGTGAGTCCTCTGGTAGGTGAGCGGGAAGGGATAGGAGAAGGGTAGTAAACAGGCAAAGAGAGCCAAGAGTAAACCACGGGCGAAGGCTACCAGCACTATGTAGTACTGTCTAGGCTGCCAGGGACACACCTGGCGTGAGCCTCTGGGGCTACTAAGGAGCCGGCAAGAACGTGTAGAGTAAGCAGTAGCATGCCCTGGCTTTGTAAGGCTGGAGGAAAGCAGGGTACACCATGGACTGGTGCAAGCGATGGCGCTCTTTTGTTTTGAATCCTGGTTTTAATGCTCAATTAGAGGCTCAGAGGGGCAGAAGAGGGCTACACCACCTCCACCATCTCCGTCACCTGTGGACATGGGTGCTTTCAGAGATGAGCCCCATTCCTCCATTTCCAGAGACTACAAGTTCTCGTTTTTTGCCTGGATGCCGTGTATGTTGATGACCAAGGTCACCTTCAGAAGCTGACTGTACCCTTTTCCTCCTTCCTGTCTTTTTGCAGAACATTTAGTATCACACACTGCGGATGAGCTGCTTTTTCTCTGGTGGCTGAGGACAAGACAGTTTGCAGCAGTGGATATGCTGGTGTGTTGGGATTTTCGCTATTGCTTGGCGACAGCTGAAATAAAAATAATGAGTCAGACCCTGAAGATGAACAGATGGTAAAGCGTTTTCCCCTCGCCGGCATGAACTAAGGCGTCTCGAAGAGGGGTGGGGGGCCTGGAAGGCAGATCTGAGCTGCAGCGTGGGACATCATCCAAACGAGCGGGTTGCGTCCGGTGCACGGCCTCCGAGGGGCCAGCTCCTTTACAGAGATGGCCCCACGCGTCTGCAGGGAAGCCGGCGCATTCCCTGCGTGGGGGGGGTGGTGTGTGCAAATGCGTACCAGTCTCAGCCCCATTACTGGGTGCCTCACGCTCCTCTCTTGCAAATAAATCTGTCGTTTGGCCCCCATCCGGTGACTGTTTCCACTGCTCACTGGCAGGCTCCTGCTGCTTCTGCGCTCAGAGCCTGGGGTAGACGCCTGGCAGGGACTACTGGCCCCTCTCCTCACAGCTATAGGAAAGTGGGAGGTGATTCCCTAGCAGCTGCCCAGATCCTGCAAGCTGGACAGAGTGATCGGATGCATTTTCACCATCTCCTTCGTCCGGAAGGAGTATGGAAGTTAGGCTGGCATGGCCACATGCAGCTGATGCTGGAGCTCCTGAGGGAAGGTAGGGAGGGAAAGGAGTATTTTCCTGCAGGTAAGCGCAGTGGTGACCACCGCGTCCTTCTCTGCTGAGAGAAGGCAGTCACACCAAGCCAGAATTCGTACAGGCTGAAGGAAGTAATTCGAGTTGCCCTCTCCCGTTTGCAGAAAGGAAAGGCTACAAATGGCCGTGAAATCCCCTGTGAAACACCTTGTGGGGTGAGTTTCCAGGATTCAGTGCTTGAGACCACCGAGCTTCACTTACCTGTTTTACTTTGCACTTTTCGTTTGGTCCTGGCTCACCTGCAAGCAGGTTTGATTTATTCCAGTGCTGTTTACCCATGTTGGTGCTTTTTCCCCCTGAAGTAGATTAGTTCCTGTGGAGTGGGTTTTAACGGAGGTGGGCTATGAAGGTCTTTATCAACTTGATTCTTCACAGTAACAATGTTATTGCTGGCCTGGAGAGGAGCTGCAGGGAGAACCTGCAAGCCCTTTACTGTTAGAGGCACTGCGTGTGTGGGAGGCAACTGAAGTAATTTCAGAGCAAAATTAATACTCTCTGCAATTATTTGAAATTTTAAAAAGAAACAGAAACAGTTAGGGGTCTCTGTTCATTTCGATTTAGCTATAACATATTTGTACTTAAAAAACCTGTTCTAATTCATGCTTTTTTTTTTTCTTTCCTATCATTGGCCCCAGTGTGCCCAATACTAACAGCAGTAGCGAAGGTCTGAAAAAGGTCATTGGAACCAGCTGAGGGCCTTGAAGTTAACATTAAGAAAAAAAACCCCAAACCCACAAACCCCTAAAACTCCCCAGACCTCTTGTTAGAACATGACCTGTAGGAGCTTCATTAACCAAGACAACTTTGCAGCCAACACAGGGCTTTGTACCTAAACACCACTAACCCTTGCCGGAGAAAATCTTAGCTGTTTACTGGCCACTGGGAGACAGGGTGTTGTGTGTGTGCTGTCTCGCCTGGCCTAACACCAACACCTCTTCGGTGCTCAGCAAAGCTGTGTTTCAACATGAGGGAGTGCCCAAGTAAAGCAGGGCCAAGAACCCAAGAAACACCTTTTTTTTTTTTTTTAATGGAAAAGGTGTGATTAAACTCTAATTAGAAATGTTACTTGCAACCACTGGCCCTTGAGCTAGGTCATGTAAACCCAGTGAGAAATGCTAGGCAGTCCAGACTAGCGGGCCTGGCTGCAAAGTTATGTACCCTCTAATGTATCTGCAAGTGTGAAAGCAATGTGGGTTTCAGTTATGCAGCAGTTTTAGCAGCTGGGAGGCGTTTTCTCTTTTCTCCAGGTCCCTGGGCTCTGAAGTGAAAGCATCAGGCTGCCTAAGCTCAGACAAGCTGCCGGAGGCTGGCTGAAGAGCTCGCACCAGAACGGCGCTTCTATGCCCTCCTGCTTAGGTTATACCCCGTGCAAGGTAATCTGATGCTCCCCAGGCTGAAAATGAGAGGAGCAGTCAGACAAAAATACACAGATTAACACCATGCCTCTAGTTCAGCTGCACAGCATGGTTCGTGTGGGATTTGGGGGTTCTAGCCTGTGTCTTTATCACTTAATCAAGAGCTGGGCAGGTAGTTGTTTCCCTCTCCCCTTGGGCACCCACTGATGGCAGATGGTCCCTCACTGGGGCCTGTATTTCCACTCTTGCCTCCACTCTGGTGCAGCCACAGCTTCCCAGCCCTACCGCTGCCCTGCCAGTAAATGAGGTTGTTAAAATAGTCACCTTTTTTTTTCCAGAAGTCTCCTCTGTTGTCGGCAGCTTGCCTTGGAGCGGAAACTCCCTCCTCTCCCCTAACTGGAAGGGCCACGCTGCGGTGCCCAGCAAAGGAAACGTCAGTTCAGAGCAGGAATGTGAGCACAGCCACTATCTAACACATTCTTCATCACTGAGCCTTGCAAGCGGAGCTGGCAGGCAGAGGGTGGCTGTGGCCAGGATCTGGCAGCGAGGGTGCTTTCCTCTATGGAAACCTCCGCCATGAACAGCTCTTGCATGGGAGAGCTGGCTGGTATTTTTCCCCTCCTATGGGAATATTGCAAATCTTGGTTAGAGCTTAGACAACCTCTTATTAGGGAATGGACGTTAGCAATTTATACATGTTAGTCCCAGCTGTCTTATTAGGAAACAATTAGGCACACTGCTACTTAGAACACAAACAGCCCAGAAGAAGCTTACAAAACAGAGCTCGCCAAAGGAAAAAATACCTCCAAAACTTTTCATTGGAAACAGTCTAGAGTTTTTTTCTTTTTTTTTTCTAAAAAAAAACAGTTTGGGAGTGGGAGGAAAAAATTACACTGGAAAAAATCCCAACTTGTTCCAGCTTAGAAAAATTCATGCTTGTATTTTTATTTTGTGAAAATTCTTGTTTCACAAAAGAAGATTCCACAGTCATATTCCAAGGAATCAGAAGTCCACAGTAAGGTCTCCAATGACTTTACAAGTCCTTCAGAGCTCTAGAGAAAAATGTTTAAAAGAAGCATAAGCCAGGGTTGTTGGTGGTGCAACATGAGAACAAGCGGGTTGCAAGTGTTCCACCCACCCTTTTCCCTCGCAGTGGCTTATCCGCGTGGCCTCACATGCTCCTACACAGCAGGACTGCTGTTTTCCAAGCCTAACCCGTGTCTTCACTTAACAGCACCTTAAAGGGGCCTGGTTTGCCCAGTCCTCTCCCAGCACCTCAGCTCAAGCATCACATACAACTCCATCTGTTCCGAGCACATCAGTGTTAATATTCCGACTCGAGATACAAACGGAGGGGCCTGTGTTCTGCCAAGGGAGGTTTAAGATCCCAGCTATGCTCCCAGGCTGAGGTCCCGAGGCACACGCCCTGGATGCCAAACACGCACTGTGCTTTGCCAGTTTCTTTCCACTATCGTTTCTCCCCCTGTGGAACGCTAGCTGGAGTCTGACGGTGACTCACATCAGCTTAATCCTAGCTCCAGAGAGGCAGGAATAATTTTATCCCCATCTGGAGTAACAACACAGCACCGCAATCCAAACGTTCTAAGGCATGAAACAAAGAGCATCGCGTTCATGGGAAACCACCTAGAGGGTCAGCTAAGGACTGCATTCCCTGCAGCCCGAATTTTGCTTGAATACAAGAACGAGACAACGCTGTTCCCTTGGAAGGCATGGCAGAAATCTGTACGCGATGGAAAGAAACAAGATCTGACAACACATCATTAAAAATCCACTAACAAGGGGGTTTGCTTTGTTTCTTTTTTATTGTTTTTAAATATAACTTTTTTTTTTCTTTCCAGAAGTCATTATGTCCGACTCCATTAACATTCAGGTAAACAAGTGAAAGAACAACAGATGGGCATGATCTCGTAGCACGGGCACAGCCGCCGGGAGCAGGGCTGGCCTCTCCTTGTGGCGGCTGAACATCGCTCTCCCGCGCCCAGCATTCCCTCCCTTTCCGTACCGGCATGGGCGATGTCTGGTGGCCACCACAGGACATCCCTGCTTCAAACCTAGCGGGGAGTCCAAGAAAGGGCAGAGAAAGGCAGGTAGTTGTGGGATCACAGCGCTCGGCCTCCCCCCTCGCTCTCCCCTGATGGTGCGGAGGGGGCAGGCGGTGGCAACAGTGGTGGCATCACCAGACCAGCTGCAAAAATCAGAGCAGCCCCTGTCCAAATGGCAGCAAAAGGCATTTTGGGCCACTTTTGGTTACTTTAGGAGAAGGCCCTTGAGTGTGCGCGGTACTGCCACCGCAGCCCCCCCCTGAATTTCAGCACAGTCACCCTATTTTGCAATCCGCATTAGCTCCCCCACAGTTGTGCCCCCCCTTCCCTTGAGGGGCGGGCACAATTGCAGCAGCCACCGCTGCCGGCAAGCAACCTTTTTGCCTTCCCTCAGCACCATTCTGGATGCGTCCCCAGCCTGCCCGCAGGCCCCCCTCCCAGGGGCTGGAAAAACCCATGCTGTTGAAGCCTGGTTCACAAAGCATCCCGGTGTTAAGGTTAACTGGTTGTAAAACTGCAGCGGTTCATCACACTATGCACACTATGAGAAATATTTATTAAATTGATTTTTGTTTCATTTCTTTAAAAAAAAAAAAAAAAAGGCAGAAAGAAGTTAAACACACTGCTTCGTGGCATGCTCCACAGTATGAAAAAATCCCAAGCATTCAGTTAAGCTGTCAGTGGCTCTGTTTGACCTTTCCACGTGGTCTTTGAACTTAGACCTGGACAGTTGGCTCTTCTCCTCCCCAGTGGCCTCTCCTCCTCCCCGCCTCAGCTCACAGCTGTTTTCTCAGCTGTCAGTAGCTCCAGGAGGATGCTTCATCCTTAGTTTGTTTTCTGGAGGTGTGGAGGGGAGCAGGACAGGGCCCCACATTGTATGCACAAACGCGCAGGTATGCAGGAGAGGGTCTGAGGCAGGACAGGGGTCCTACCTAGTGGGTTTTTCCCCCCTTCATCTCAGTCACTTTTGGGACCGACCAACTGGCAGAAGAGCCCAGTTGCTTTTGAATCCTGAGTGTCTACAACAGGGTGAGTCCCCTCAGCGCTTCACAGCTCCCTCTCCAGTTTGCTTTAACTCAGGTTAAACTCCTCCTTCACTGGAGGCTGGATGAGAGGAGACCCAAGCGGGTAGTTCTGTCTGCGAGGGTTTCTCAGCTACTTCATTGTTCTTAAGCGTGACAGTTCCTCTCTGCCCCTCTTCTCCCAGGGCTGACCCCTCCTGCTACAGCTGATGACCGTGCCATCCACCATGGGGACTCTTGGCTAGTAATTCCAAAGAAAGCATTACCGTCTCCCTGCAAAACTCCTCCTGTCCCCTCCCACGACCTTCCCAGGCGCTGGCTGTTCCCCTCCCGCAGCACCTTTCCTGCAGCAGCCGCAGGGACAGGACTCCCCACAGTGACAAGCCACCTCTGAAATGAACCAGAGAGCAAATTGCAGCCCGTGCGGGACATGGTCTGAGCAAACATCCTGCTCTTCTTCCTCCCACAGCTCACACTCCCTCTCCAAGTACCACTTTCTCCCAATTGCTCCTTCCTGGGACAACCCAGACCCCTAAAGCTACAATGTCCAAGGACACACCTGACCTGCATCGAGACCCAGTCCGTCTTCAAACAGAGCTCCAGCTATGTACACAGCATCAACTGAATGCTGAACAATATAAAAAATACGGTATAAGGAAAGAAAACAGAATTGAAATGCTTAATGGCATATTTATACACATTTATCAACAGTCAACGAAAAAGGCGGCAAGTTACACATCCATTCTGTATGCTAACAATCCCGATGCACATATATGTAAACACACATGCTTGGTTGATGCATATACATAGAGCCACATAACAGAGTAGATGACCTGAAGGAGCTACGCTGGGGAGCAGGGGAAGGGGTTACCTACTGCAAAATCTCCTCTCGTTCTCCATGTGCACAACGTGGACATTCAGGGCAGTGTTGCTTTAAGGCTGTTTCTAAGGCTGAATCTTTTCTTGTCCAACCCCTCAATCCGAAGTTCTGTTGAAGCACTTCCTCCTCTTACCCAGCACAACTTGATATATATATATATATCTATATATTTATCTATATACTTTCTAAAGGCCCTATATACTAAAAGGCAGGAAGAGGAAAGGGGGGAGTGGAAGGGAGAAAAGCCTCCGAATGGATCAGCTTGGCCCAGTGCAGGAATTTCCCATCCCGTGGTGGCAAAGGCCATGGCAGCCACGTGCAGTGGACAAAGTACTAGTTTAAAACGATGACGGGTCTCCCTCCCTATCCGATCTGAAGCTCTTCGTTGCAACGAAGCGGGGGAGTGAAATACTTTAAGAAACGGAAATATTCCTGAAGTGGGGAAGGTGATCACTAGTTTCAACTCCTCCCCTTACCTGCTTCGAGGTGGCAAAGAGCTGAGAGATAACCATCATTTCCAGCTCAAATGCCCGTACGGCTAAGGAAAAGGCTTTGCTTAAAAATATATATCTATAGAACTATACATATAGATCATCTTTTTAGAGATACTTTGATTTTATTACATAGCTCCCGGGTCACTCTCCCCCTCTATCTACATGGTAACGGAGTGGCATACAACAGAAGCCACATACATCGAATTGGCAATCAAAGCTTACCAGGTCACAACAAAGTGTTTCAACAGGCGTGATCTAAAATCCTGAATTCCCTTGCTTTGATAAGCTGATCTCCTGCCGTTGGTGTAACTGCAAATGGAAGGTCCTAAAAATAAACTTTTTTTTTTTTTCCTCCAAAATCAGGTTACGAAAATTTCCCAGCAATGATACAGTGTGTGACAACATGCTGTTAAGTCAGGAAAATTTCATTGAACAAGAGAGTGATGCAAAGATGAAACTTTAAACATGTATGCATATGGCTGGGAACCCCCAAGCATCATTCTGCAATACGTTAAGTGCAGGATTCCTAAGGTTAAGGACTTTTTTTTTTTTTTTTTAAAGTTTTATTCTTTTTTCGAATATCATGTGTATGCCAGCATTAGCTTAACAGTGGAAACTTAGTACAGAACCAGACTCTTCCAAAAACATGTCTATAAAGAAACACTGAAGGAGGTTAAAAAAGTGACTTAATTTTCAGTTCCTTGTATTTGAAAAACTGGGACTAAAGTTCACCCCCAGCCACTGACCCTTAAATGTAATGAATCAGTGGGAACGAGCCAATTTATAAAGTTATAGCCCCGAGGAAAAAAAAAAACAAAAAACAAACACACAAAAACAAAACACCAAAAACATCCTCACTCTTCAGAGCGTAAAAAAAACTTAAGCGTGACTCCTGTTAAGGATTGACCTAGCGATGCAAACAGGTCGGAAAGGAACAACGTGCTGGCGTTTCCACCCGGACACATTGCACCCTCTCCTCTCCTCTCTCCCAGGCTTCGGGCAGTCAGCCAGGCTTCCCTATGGACGGCTGGGAAATACCAGGGTGCTGGGGTGATGGTAGGAAAAGATGAGTACAAACAAACAAAAACCGCTAAATCCTGCTTCAGCATCCAATTATACATATAAAAAAAAGTCGGTGCTGAAAAAGAGAGTAAAAACCAAGGCAAAGTTTTCTGGTAACAGGCTGCAGCCTTCTCCTCTGTACATCTTCCACCAACGTCATTTCTGAGTTACGGGGGGGTGGGGAAGGGGGAGGAAGGACTTGACCTCCTGCTACAGCAGCTTTCCCCATCACACAAAACTGATGTGTAACTAACTCAGCCACAAGGATACGGGAAAGTTTTATTTATTTAAAAAAAAAAGTACTTCGAAATAAAAATGATAAGTACTGTATGGTAATATTGGAAGTATTTATATACATAGTTTTCTTTGTCTTTTGTTGAAATGTCTCCTTGTCACTTGGTGGCACTTGGGGTCCCCTCTAGCGCCGTCTGCCCTGCTCCCCCCTTCCCCCCCCTTGGCTCTCACGGCTCAGTAGACGGAGCTGTTCCTTATGCCACAGCACAGCACCACGCTCAGGATCATTTCGAAGATCTGTTGGGAGACACAGGAGCACCGGTGAGGCGCCAATCAGTACCACGTGGGAGCCCCCACCCGTCCTGAGATCCTCTGCTCCACATAAACACTCTCACGCGAGATAAGGGCAGAGGTGCTGTGTCTTTGCTGCTGTTTTCATTAGGAGTTGGCCAATTCGAGATAAGATGATGTTCTCTCCCCTCTCTGGCTGGCAGCGGCGGTGATATGTTCGAAGCCTCCCAGCTGCCAACTACACAGCAAACGCTTTGAGATCCCTCTGGCGTTACACCCACCGCTCACCGGGGAGCAAAGCTACCATGGCAAAGCAAGCAAATCCCTTCCCACTGCAGATCCCAGAGACAAAACATGGTGGCCTGGAGAAGCAAGCGGTTTTGGAGGCAGAGAGGAGCCTCGACAATGATCTGCCCTTCTGGATGGGGCCGCAGGTGCTTCTGCTCTACCGCGCTTGCCGGGCGCCTGCCCTAACATCCCAAACCCCTGGGGGGACAATGAAGCCCTTGGTCTCACCGCATCCCAGTGCGGCTGGGGTGCCGAGGGCTGGTGCTGCACGCTGAGCTGCAGGGGAATCCGGAAGAGGGAGATGGATCCAGCCCAGCTGGAATAGGACCAGGACACCCTGAGGTGGCTTTTCGCCGTCCCACAACAGCAGGGCGCCACACAGTCGCACTTACCATGATCACGGCGACCACAATGGCAGCGATACCGATCAAGTACAGCTTTCCGGAGAACAGCTCGTCAATTTTTTTGTGGCAGCTTGAGGTCTGAAGCAGAGAAGCGTGCCGGTCAGAGGGCCTGCTTCCCCCTCGCCCATCCCCGACACCTAGAAAGGCAGCTCTGCTTCCCCCCGCTCCTGCTCGCGTTCCTGGGTCCTGGCTCTAGGACTTCCCACCAGCCTTCACCCCTCCGCACCTGCCAGCCCCCTCAAGCAGGAACAGCAAAGGAAGCACTGATGGGAACCTCCAACATCCCTCACCACCCCCCACATAAACAAAGCCTCTACCTTTTATCTAATTCCCAATAAATCCCCAAGTCTCCCCAGCAGCCGAGTTTCCCTGCAGGAGCTGCGCTGAGCAAAGACCAGCCATGCTTACCTCAAGAAAGGTTTTCAGTATGGAGTCCTTCTTTGGGCAGAGGTCATCTCTCCACAGGGGAGTGACAGCTCCTATTGCATTATCAGGACCGCAGCAGTCCAGCTACACGGAGAGAGGCCAAAAAACCCAACAAAACCCCAGCATTAGCAGACAGCAAACACTCATGCGATGCTCTCCCCAGCATTAAACATCTTTGAAGCCACCCAAGACTGAGGAGACATCTTGGAGGAGGAAACAAGGGAGGAGGAATAACTCCCTAAATTCAATTCTTTTCTTTCCATGCAACGCAGCTGCTTCCTACAACAACCCCAGGCAGGTCTGGCACCGGTATCCTGGAGGGGAGTGAACCCAACTCTCTCTAGAGATTTTGCTTCCTGCTGAGCAGAGGAAGTATTTGGATTAGCTCCTCAGAGCAACGTTTTTCTTCCGTTGAATTTTACTTAATCAGGGGTGCTGCATTAAATGAAAAGCAACTTAGTAAGAGCTGGGGCCAGACTTCGCAGCACAGAGCGAAGCGCAGAATATTGAAGGTGGCGCAAGCCTGTTGCAACAACTCTGTTGCAACAGCAAGCTCCACAGGCTAAGGTCTGAATGTAGCATCGTCTGCTTTAGAGCCTGCTTTTCCCATTCATTTTCCTGACCCCCAATTTTTACTTCTCCTTCCTCTCACATTCTCATTTCCTCTGGCCGCAAGAAACTCCTACGGAGGGGAGGTTTCTACATAGAACTTGGAAAGCAGGCAGCAAAACCCCAGTGCCGAGAACACCTTTCATCCAGTTCACTCCTAAGCATCAAAAAAATCCAGTGTTGCTTTCATTCCCTGCTGGAGAACTCGTAGTTCCAACTGATTGCCTCTGCCTTGGTGGGGAGGATCAGTCTGTGCACTGACAGTCGCTCCTCACCGCTTACCCACGGACACACCGCAGGCAGAAGTTAACTGGGTATAATTCACAGCACGCAGGACCCTGTCCATCAGCGGTGGCTTTGGCCAACTGCACGTAGCCTAAGCAGAGTGTGCAACGAGACCGACGACGTCTTACCGTTTCATGGAAGGTCTTCACTACAGCTCTCCCGTTGTTCGTCTCCGAGTCTGCCATGAGCGCTTGTTGAAACGCTTGATCGTAGAACTGCTTCACGTCTTTGGCTATCTAGGAAAGACGGGGGGAAAACCCTTCCTTTCAGCCAGAGGAGGAGGAGGAAACCCACCCGGCAGATGTGCCTGAAGGGGACAGGTTCCCTCTAATGGCACTTGCAGGTAGATGAGCAGTTTTTAAACAGATTTGGAGCCTGTTTATTTGCACAGGCGCGTGAAAAAAGACCTGTCTTTCATAGGGCTCAAGTCCCTCCAGCCACGGCATGTCAAGAGCAGCAAATATTAAGAACCTCATCCACCAGCCAGCAGGTTCCAGCCCAGTGCTCCGCTAGCTCTCTCTAGCAGGCAAAGACACCCAAGCCCCAGAGGGTGAACCACAAGATCTGAGAGAGTCAGGAATGCAGATACAGCTTGTACTGAACCACCCGACCCATGGAGACCAAACAAGCAGGCAACACCTTTCCCACCAGGACACGCTGGGGAATTCAGGAGGAGGTGGGATGACAAACAAGGCCTACTGTTGGGCTCAGTGGGGACAGCAGGAATTTGGGAGATATTACACACTAAAGCCCAGTCAGGTGGCTCTGTTGGCTCAGAAAGCTTAGGTGCTTTTAGATGGTCGTCAAACTCTAGCCGGGTCCCTACCTGGAGCTGGGCACCCCAGCCCTGTAAATGGTTATATGAGAAGTCTCATCCGTACTCTAGCCCTGCCACCTGGGCTGGTAAACTGCAGCCACCCATGGAAGTCTGCTCCACAATGCAAAAAACCTCCTCGTTTTCAGGGAAACTGGCCTTGTGGCTTCTCCTCAATAATTTGGGACAGACAGATGAAAAGAGGACATACAAGAGAAGCAAAAGAAAAAAATGCAAGCAAGTATGAAAGAGAAGATGGTTTCTAGAACATCTGCTCTTGGCAGTGCAGGCTGGATTAGCACATGAGAAAAGAAACTGCAGCAAGAAGCAGCTCGATTTCTGTCAATTATCCCAGCATTTCTCCATCACTGTTTCAAAAAAGTGCGCTATGGAGGGCGATGATGTTCTCTGACGAAACTGTGTGATTGTGGAACATGGAAAAAAAAAAAATAATAATCCTACTTCTTTGCCATCCTGTATCTAAAGCACCTCCGAGAAGGCAGGCTGAGGGAGAGACTGCCTCCAGCTACCTGCGACAGCATCCTGCGCTCGCTTCATAGGAGATGACTGGCTGCAATCCCAGGTGGAACGGTGTTCCTGCTGGGAGCGGCTCTTGGTGGCTGGGATCATTCATTACTTTCCTCCCAGCCTGTGTCGCTCCCGAGAAGCCGGCGACCGAGGCGGGGAGGAGCAAGCTGCCTGCCTCGCCAGTGGGGGCTTCCAAACAGCCCGTTCATCACCAAGGCTGCAAAAGCAGCCGAGGCCAACAGGCTGCCACCGCTCATTTTAAACTGCGAAATTAATTTTAAGCGGCTGAGGTCATTGCTCTTGTATTGGCAAATCCCAAATATTATGCTTTATGCTCTGATGGCCAAGCTCATGGACAGCCACGGGGTCCCTCCTCACTCGGGCTTCACTTGTTTTGGTGTTGGTTCAGTCGCACATCTTCGACTCTTCAGGATTCACAAACTAACATCTGCAAGAGGCACAGCCCCTCCGCAAAGGTTAATTAGCTCGCCCAAGTTGCTAGGAAACAGCACCCTGCCTGCATAATAATATGTTTAGCCACGGAAGAGCTTATTCCGATGAAGTCATGCTCTCGCCGGTGAATGACTACAAGGGTGTTCCCATTCACGGCCGAGCTGGTCATCTGTGGCCTATCATGCGTGTGAAAGCTGAGCAGGCCACCACCTACTTATGCAGTTGGCTTACGCCTCTTAGTAAAGTAAACACATTTCCTACCCTGCCGGAGAGTCTAACCTTGGCTTTGAGCACAAGCGGTCCCCTTCTCTCCTCCAAACCCTCAGCGGCTGAGTGATCAACACCCAGCCCTCTCCTTGCTGCAGCCCGGCCATGGTTCCCATGCATTGATAGTTTTGCTCTTTGACACCAAACTCTACGCGTGTGCGAGCACATGTGAGCATAGCGAGGGGAAGGTGAGCAGAAAGGGAAGGTGAAAAGCCGCAATTTTCAGCCCTACCCTTTATCTAACCCCCCTGCAGCCTGAGGACCTCATCCGAGCAGTCTCTAGCAGGGTGCCTGGGACAGACAGATGAGTTCTGTCCCTCGCGTGCACAGCATATTGATCAGCGGCAAGCTCAGTCCTGGCAGGCGAACAGCCCAAAGTGGGTTATATGATACTGGCAGAGAGCAGGAAGCATTAAACAATCCCATCAACGCAGGCTCTCCCTGTACGGTATTCTCTCCCTTCGGGGCCACGTGGCTGGGTTTGCTCTTTGGCACCTAGGCCGTGCAGATGGCTTCCCTTCACGACTTCATCCATGAATCAGCTCACGGTGTGACTGCCAGAGGAGACCCAAGCGAGACAGGGCTATTTTTATTCCAGACATTGCACTATACACCCTAAAGGGCAGCTGCCACCAGCAAGTGCTCACATTTAAAGTTCGTCAGCTCAGCCAAGAGGAGTTAGGTGACCCACCCAGATCACACCACGAATCCAAGCCCCCGTGACTCAGTCTGGGAGCAGCTCGCAAGCAAAACAGCTCATGCCGCGATCTGCTGCGGTTCTGCCCCAGCCTACCAATCCCACAAGCGCAGGTTTGGGAGTCATCTTACTTGGTCTTTGTTGACAAATCCCCAAATTCCAGCCGCAACTTCACAGGCAAACAGGATCACCAGGCAAGTGAAGAACTGCAAAGACAAATCAAGAGAGGGACACTTAATGTATCTGGCTACAGGCAAAAGCGGCAATTAGATGGGTAGAAGTGTGGAGCGGCACTTCTATTGATGGAGGAGATCAGAGCAAGGCCTCGCCTGACTTCATTTTATCTCTCACACACGTGCCTAGCCCAAACACATTTTCCTATAACTCATCGGATGCCACCCCAGACTTCCCACTGGGAGGGCTGAGCACGGATCAGCAGAGCCTTTCCCACAGAGGGACTGGCAGGGATGAGGATGCCCTCTGCACCACAAGACACGTTTTTCCTCTTCATGTGGCTGCAGGACCGTCCAGACAAGCTTCTTGATCTGCCACAGATGCTCCGCAGATGGGAATTGCCAGTGCAGGGTTAAAAGCACATTTCAGCTGCTGAGGAGCTGCGGGGCGTCAGGGTGTGATTTATGGCCAGCTCTCATCCACAGCCCTGCAAGGCTGCTGCAGTTTTTTGCATAAATATTAACACTGATGTTCTCCCACAGTCCCACCCTCTTTGTGCAACTCCAGCACTCCTCCCTGCCATCCCCCCAAAGCCTCCCTCCATCTTTTTGTTCAGATGGCGGGAATGCGTTGTGATGGTCAACCTGTTAGACTGGGAAGGGGAAACCGTAAAGTTCATACGTGAGAGTCGAGTGAGAAGGCACGGACAGGCATGCTCCACGCAGCCAACATTACCTCCGCGACATCACCACCCTCAGTGACTTCTTCCTGGGAAAAGCCCCCAAATGGGAGAGTTGCCATGGAAGTAAAGAAGCAGGAGTGGTGAATGCAGTCAGGGGAAGACAAAATCACAGTATGGGGTGGGACAACAGCCCCTGGATCCTGGGCGGTCTCTGTTCCAGACACATTCAAGGACATTTTCTTCAGCAACAGAGGAAACAGGACCTTCCAGAATGACCTGGCTGTCACGTGCAGGAGCGAAGGGTTATCAGCAAAAGGGAAGCAGGGATATTGACCTGACAGCAGGAATGGACTTCCAATGTCCTTGTCCAGTTCCCAAGCAGACAACTCCTATTTAAACACCTACCTATCCCTGGTTCTCCAGGAACATCTTTGGGGGACTGGGTCCACATTCCCTCAAGGAACCCTAAAGGGCGGGTGCAATGCCACTGTAATTCTCTGGTTAATCACTAGGGCTCACTCTTGCAGTGCTTACCCTCCAGTGAAGGATGGCTCCTTTCTCCCAGATTTGGAGGTAGAACTTCCTGCAGACTCAGTTCTCTGAGCTGGCCGCAAAACACCAGCGATGCAGCTTGACACTATGGGAACACAGCGATGCTCCCGGGTAGGCGGTCGGATGTGCCCCCGCCCTTTCCCGGGGAGCAGAGCCCGCTCCATACTGAGCATCTCCCTCCTCCCTTCCTCAGGTCTCACCACTCATCTTCCATGCTGCCTTCGGCATGGGATTTTGATAGCGCGGAGGTTCCTGGTGCTTTCCCCTTTTGCAATAAGCCTATAGTCACTCCATCAGCCGACTGCAGGAGAGGGGAGAGCGGCTGCTTCCCTGCAACACCCGAAGGACGTTGCCTGGAAAAGTCCTTGGAGCACGGTGGGAGCCTTGGCCAGCAGAAAGCGTTGTCGCAAGGCGTCTCCAGCCTTCTCTTGGCAAGCCAAGGCGTGAGTAAACACGGGCAGCGCACAGCGGCTAGAGCTGCTAATTTCAGCCAAAAGCAGCCAGTTTCACTGTCGGGCCTCAGGTACTTTGTACCATCTGCCCTTCTAATCCTCTTTCCAACTTCAAGAGGGAGCCAGGAGTAATTCAGGTTCTGTAATCGCTTGCGTTAACAAAAAAAAATATTCCAAAGCTGCCAGACCTCGCTACAACAACCCCTGTCGGATTTGTGCACCGGCTCCTCCTACTCGCAGCAGCGGTAATGCCTGCAAACTCCTACAGCAGCGCTCCGCCGCCCGCCTTCAGGAGGGCTTTACAAAAGCGGGAGAGAAGCACCCCCTTCTTATCGGGAAAGAGAAGCAACTAGAGGTGAAGCCGTCTGCGAGAGCGAGGGAAAGCAGCTCCATTTCCCTCTGTCCCAGTTGAATCCACACCCACGGGTCACTACACCACCACCAAGAATCTTCCAGCCCCACGAAGCCAAGTACTGGAAAGTCCTTCCAATTTTAAATTTTTTTTTAAATTTTTTTTAAAAAATGTTTAACCCTCTGATTTTTTAATTTTTTTTTTAAAGCTGAACCACATGTGAGAACTTGCTTTAAATAAATGGCTCTCCCTCACCCCCAAGGCAAAGGCTTTTGGTGTAGCTACAGTTTATACAATTAAGCTCATCCCATGCCAGGAATCCTGAGCTGCTGCCTCACATCAAGGACGCCTGTAACACTTCAGTAATGGATTTTCCAGGATGCACCTAGTCATCCTCGCTAAGATATTGTGGGAAATCTTTGCTGTTTCCTTGTCCAAACAGATAAAAATAGTAGAGGATTCCTTAAAAGAACTGGAACCACCACAGGCAACCTTGAAACGGAGTGAAAGGGGAAGCTGTAGGGGACACTAGGTAAGAAAGAGAGAGTTTAGTGGGTGCTTGGTAAGACAGTGAGACCGTGGTGGGGAAAAAAGCATGGGGGGGGGGGGTGTTGATGTATAACAGAAAAAATGAATCTCCAGGAATCCTGCTGTTCGCACCTCTTCTGCTATGCTGCTGGCTTCAGCCCCTGTCCTGCAGCCAGGCAGAAGCAGGAGCTTGCAGCGTCCCTGCCAGCTCAACCGGAGCTCCGACACGCCGGGCACAGATGCCCTCCGCCAAATGCTGCTGCCTTCCTCCTTGCAGAGGTCAACTGGTTCCCACCTACGTGCTCAGGCAACCTCCCAGCCCCGTTCCTTGCAGAAGTCTCCAGTGAGGGAGGGATGGTGTGTGCCAACCCACAGGGACATCATGGTACCAAGCGGCATCCAAAGCTTTGCGCCTCTTACCGTTCCCAGAAGGCACTGAGACTCCTGAATAGCACCGTAGCATCCCAGGAACCCCACGAACATCATGACGGCTCCGACCGCGATCAGGATATAGATTCCTGCAAGGGGGAGAGAAGGGGAAATGCATTATTATAGAGCTTTGTACGGCAGCACCCTCGCGCCTGATGGGACACAGAATCACAGAATTGCCTAGATTGGAAGGGACCTTTCAGATCATCGAGTCTGACCATCAACTTAACACTGACAAAAACCACCACTAAACCATGTTGCTAAGCACTATGTCTACCCATCTTTCAAATACCTCCAGGGTTGGTGATTCCACCACTTCCCTAGGCAGCCTGTTCCAATGTTTGCTAACCCTTTTGGTGAAGAAATTTTTCCTAATATCCAACCTAAACCTCCCCTGGCGCAGCTTGAGGCCATTTCCTCTTGTCCATGCTGGCTCCCCAGGGCGGCTAATTAGGGGTGTGCAGAATTACGGACTGGGGGATACCAGTAGAGGTGGCGGCAGACACAGTAGAACAACTCAACATACACAAGTCAGACCTCAAAGTGTTTGAAGCTGCTGACACCGAAACTTAAAGACCCCATCACCCCCAAAATTAGAGGAAATGCGGAGAGCTTCATCACTAATAGGCAGAGAATGCAGCAGGCAAGAAAAAGGCTTTACAGCATCCTCAAAGCTGCAGTGTGGGAGTTTCCATGGCATACATACTGTTCTAAATATTTAAGCAGAGGAGATGAAAATTATTAGTTAGCATATCTTTTAAAAATAAACAATAAGTCATATGGTTAATTTATATTAAACATCGTACAAATATTTATCTGGTTTTTAGACAGATGAGCCACAAAACTAAGGGAAAAGCACTACTTAAGCATCTCATTTAATACAATCTGGCTTTTGTTTGTTATAAGCTCTTCTACAGAGAGGAGGACTTTTTTTTTTTTCTTCAACTTATTAAATTTGCACAGTCAACTTAC
Organism: Chroicocephalus ridibundus; assembly: GCF_963924245.1. Classification (NCBI taxonomy): domain Eukaryota; kingdom Metazoa; phylum Chordata; class Aves; order Charadriiformes; family Laridae; genus Chroicocephalus; species Chroicocephalus ridibundus. Next base: position 18,129,334 of record NC_086287.1, read on the forward strand.
TCCGTAACTAGTACAAAGCTTAGCTTGCAAATTAGGCATTGTGGGGGGAGGTGTCAGGAAACAGAGGGATGGAAGTTTATTCATCCAAGAAACAAGAGCTTTGCTCAAGGCTCAGGTCTTCTGCCACTAGCAGTCACCATGGTCTCGCCAACCATGAGATTGGTGAGACCATGGTGATTACTCAGACAGATGCTACCAGCCCAGATAAATTTGTTTCCTTTTCCAAAGCCACAGCTTTATCCTGTTATATACTGTATTATCAAGTTCCTTTTTGGTTAAGTAATATTCTCAAGTACTGTGGCTCTACTCCTTCGTAAGTGAATCCTACTTTTGATCCAAAAGCCATTTGACACGTGCAAAAAATAATCAAAGAAATAATTAGAAATGAGGCAAGACTGCAGTCACCAATTCTAACCGACAGTGATGAAAAAAAATAATACATCAGGACGAGAATAAATGTACATGGGGCATCCCAGAGGTAACAGCAATACAGAGCATCTTGCTTGGGAGACACCCCTTGAATTAAATGTTTAATTCTTTTGCTATGAGTCAAAATGTTTTTATAGTTATTAATCAGTCTGTCAACTCCCCTTTAGGAATGGCACTAAAGTATAAACAGAGTTCAAGACTAAAACTGCTTGTACATGCCTGTCGTGTTTAAGGTTTTTCTTATCTTCGTAGCTGTTAAACAATCTTCTGATAATTAAAGTGCAAAGTCTAAAGGGCATGCACCGAAAGCGGAGTCAAGCCAAGTTAAACCCTTCTCTAAAAAAAACCAGATAGATAAGAATGGTCTCGACTTGTTTAAAATCTCTTTATGGACACGTCAAACTTGGGGAAGGATCAACTTTGGCTCCCGCTTCTTCCCTCTTTCAAACAAAAGTCACCGGCACCCAAACAATGCAAGCGCCGACGCAAGGGCCAACGTGGCGAGAGGCGGCGATGGAAACACCGTCCCAGCGCTGGGACCCTCTGGATGGCGTTTTGCACCGGCACAGCGCTCGCACTACGCCTCCCGCTATATTTAGGTGCCGCGGGAGGGAGGAAGCCAGCTGCAGGGGAAGCGCCAGCACAATGGAGCACGCTGACCCCGCAGGAAGCCCCTCTTCATGAAACCTGACGGGCTCTGCCGCAAGTGACACCAACATCCTCACGGCAACACTGCCAGCAGGAGGAGGAAAAAAAGCATGAGTTGCACCTCCTGATGCGTATCACAGAATGGTTAGAGTTGGAAAAGACCTTAAAGATCATCTAGTTCCAACCCCCCTGCCCTGGGCAGGGACACCTCCCACTAGACCAGGCTGCTCAAAGCCTCATCCAGCCTGGCCTTGAACACTTCCAGGGATGGGGCATCCATAGCTTCTCTGGTATCAAAGGGGTCTCAGCAGTGCCCCGTAGCCACAAAAACCCAATGGGCAGTTGGGATGTTGAAGCTCTCTAAGAGAGGACAGGCCACCTTCTGACTTGAAGGTGTGAAGAGAGGGGAAAAACAAGCAAAAGAAACCCCCCAGGAGAGTTTCTTGGAAAGGACAGGCCACCAGTTAAAGTTTCGTGGGCCTGCCTGAAGTAGAATTAGGTTATTTTATCCCAGTGGTTGGAGATGACGTGGGGTGGAGGGACTGGTGGTGGCAGCCAGGCAGAGGGCCAGCGTGGTGAGCAGTGGCTGGGGTGTGAGTGGGGAAGAGGGGCCCCCAAGGGGCTAGAGGTGATGGGAAGGCATGAATGCATCCTGTAAAATGAAGGCAGTCTGCTGGACGCCTGCCAAACTCCAGAGAGACTGATGGAGATTTTCGGAAGCTACATAACTACTGTTTCAAGAAGAACAATGTATCAGTAGTGATCTCTCAAAAAAAGGTCTGCTTCTTGTCACCACAATCTGCTAATACCGAAGAGCCAGCCCTCAGCATCCAGCTTGTACCAGTGATGCCGCTGGTTTAGGTTTTCAACCCAAACTGCATCAGGTTTTTCCATCTTACTGCCTTGGGTGGCCCCGCTGGAGAGTCTTCATCACAAGTCCCTCTGGGAAAATCAACTTTGCTCATCCCTGTGCGCAGCAGCTTCTGACTTCTCCTCACATTAGGTCAGCAGAGAGAAGACAAAGCTGGGCTGGGGGCAAGTCATTTCAACATCTAAGTCACCATTCAGGCCAACCACCCCACTAGATAGGTAACAAGCTGATGCAGCACATCTGGAGACCAAGCAGCATGATGCTGCAGGGACCCCAATGACCAGGTCAGTCCCATGGATGGACTGAAGATTTTATTCTCAAATTCTTCAAAACAAACACTGAAGGCAACTTCCAGGCTGAACAAACACAGTCAGGAGATCACAGAATCATAGAGCAGCCCAGGTTGGAAGGGACCTGGGAAGATCATCTGGTCCAACCTTTTGTGAGAAAGTGAGCCTAGATGAGACTATCTAGCACCTTTGAAAACCTCCGGTGATGGGCACTCTACCATGGCCCTGGGGCGGTTGTTCCAGTCAATGATTGGTCTCACGGTAAAAAATGCCTGTCTTGTATTGAGATCATCAGGAAAATGTAAGGGCCACTGGTGGCTAGGAAAGTTTTGCTCTGAAAATTAGGAGATAAAAGCCCAGCGAGAACCTCAACTGATGGCAGAAACTAAGAGGGAACAGAGACATGTGCCATTTTACAGAAGTCTCTTGGAGGCCTCTGTACTTGCTTCTTGCTGGGATTTGTGCAGCTTCAAAAACAACCAAACAAAACCTGACCTGCTGAACTTCCACCCCAGACAGGCTGTGCAGACCTTGCGCAGGCAAGCCAGATCCCAGCTTCCCGTTTCTCTCCCGGCCCGTGCTTCGCCAACTCCTCGCCAGAGCCAGCGCTGCTGTCGAGCAAGCAAACAGTGAGAAGTAAAGGAGGGAAGGGAAGACGACCGTGCACCACGTGCGGTTTCCTGAACGGAGCCCAGCGGATGCGACTGGTGAGGTGGGAGCAGCAGGAACAAGCAGCCAGGCAGGGGAGAGGGCGGCGATGACTGGCCTGAACTCTGAAAATCACAAAAAAAAAACCCTGGAAGGCTTTTGGGACAAAGGCCAGCTTCATTCCCAGGCACAAACAAGTGTCCGTTATGGAGTCGCCTTTTGTTGTGGAGGGCCAGAGCACTACAGCCTCCTGGGAGGCAATGGAGCGGGACTCTGCTCCGGAGTTTATTTAAAAACCAAGCACAAAATATTTAATGCAACAATAGAGTCTTGTATGATGAATGCCAGGGTGTTTCTCCATGGAAATGCCACACCGAAGGCTGCAAAAGCAAACGAAGGCAACCAAAGCACCTAACCACACGCTTTGGATGGTGTCTGTTTTCCCACACCCATCCTTCCCCTCAAGGGATGGGGCTGGCCGGGGTGGGGGGGGGTGTCTCTGCTTCCAGACTGGGTGCCAGGCAGCTGGGGGGGCTATTTCATGGCAATCACAACCCAGACGGGAACGACCAAGCCCTTTTCCCAGAAAACAGCCTGACACTTCTTAGCTTTCATTCCTGGCAGACAACGAGGATGACGGCCCGCATGGTTTCGGGCTCCACGTCTGGAAGCAAGGCACCTGTCATACCCATCCTGAATGGCACATTATCCTCCGAGGAGACTCCCCCCAGCACAAGCCTCCTCACTATGTAAGCATCCAAGACGGGATTAACTCCTGATAGCCTGTCCTGGGTGAGAAACCCTTCACCAAAGCGGTATTCGCTCCCCCAGGGCTCCACCCGGACTGGCACAATTCTGCATGAGCAAGGCTCCATCTGCCTTTCGCTTGCCACTTCCCAGCCCGTTTGTGTTGCAGATTTCTCGGGCGTTTTAAAACAAGAATTGCTGTTTGCCGTAAACAAAAAACAAAGTCAGAGGGGTATGAAATGCAAACTGCAGTGCCTACAGTCATGCTGCTCCTTCCCACGGCGGCAGGAGACAACCCCTGAACTGCCAGCGCCGCAGCAACAGGTACAGCGAGCAGATAATTTCTCGGTGTTTGCAGCACCAACGTGCCTCCACAGCCTTGAGCAACGTCCCAGTGTGATTTCTAACCCTGTGGCACAGTTCTCTGATAAGGCAGCAGTAAAAGCACGATTGCTAAAGCTGCCACATGTAACCAAGCCGCCCACGAAAGCAAACTGTGAGACTGAGCCGCAGGACCTGTATCCTGAAGGCGGGGAAGCCACGGGAGAACTCGCAGGGATGGGTGCCGTCAATATTGCCTGATGTCCTCTATCCGCCTTTTGAGATGGAGCCTTTAAACAGAAAGCTTTAGGAAAGAGGGCCAACCAGCCTTAGTTTCATCTCCTCGTTACAGAGAGATTCAGGGTCTTGTCTGAATTCACAGCAGGAGGAGGGACAGGATCTCTTCGCTCAAGAGTATCAGGATGTAACGCAGCAGAAAAAGCCGCAGCGACGCACCAAACGCCATCCCCCCCTTCCCCGATACAACCAGGGCACGCGCTGCTTTGGGCTGCGGGGACCTCCTAAAGCTTCACCACGCGGAAAGCCCCCGAACATCAGACCCCAGGGACCAACAGTCATTGAGCACTTCTCTCTGGACGGTGCTAGATGGGAAAGAGAAAAAAGCAGCCAAGAGGCCAGTTTAGCTCCCAGGTCATGCAGATCATACCTCCATGGAGGGCCTTTTGCCTCCAGACCAGGTATGAAGCAGGATGCTCACTTCAGGGAGCAGGGAAGGGAGAGAAAAAGGCAATATTCAATGTCAGTACTCGCTCTGGCACTAAAGCAGCATAGCTGGTGCCTGCAGGGTTGTAAAACCCATGTCCTGTCCCTGCTGAGAAGTAAAAAAAAAAAACAAAACCCAAGTAGAACAAACAGACTTGAAAAAAAAAAAAAGGAAACAATGAAAAACAAATAAAAGGAGGAACAAGCACAGCAGAACCCCTCTTAAAACAGGCAGGGAGTGCGCCGGCCCCCACCAGCCCTCCTCCCATGCCCCACCATCCCCATCAGAGATGCTGTGCAGCTCCAGGCCGTGGCATTCCCAGGCAGTGCCCTACCTCTCCCAGCAGCTTTAACTCGTTAAGCTAATGGAAGCCAGTCTCTTCCCCTAGGTCACCACGGCAATGTTTCCAAAAGACAAAAAAGAAAAAAAAAGAAAAGAAAAGAAACGAAAAGAACCCCCCCCGGCACCACACCATGCTTCCCAGGAAGCCCAGGTGGCTCCCAAAGCCGTGCCTGCCCTTCCTGCGGGATGTGCTTTAAAAAGGGGCTGAGAGCAGAGGGAAGAGAGATTTTCATGTCTCCTCTCCCGACAGACAGGCTCCCAGGGGGCAGATTCTGCACATCCAAGAGTTTTGCAAGCCTCCGAGGGATGGAGGGTGAGCTGCTGCGGTGCCACCCTGACGTGGCTCCTCCCCTGGTGATGCTGAACATCACAGGGCTCACCACCACCCCTGCTGCAGGGAAGGGTGGCACCATCAGACGGTGCTGGGAAGGAGACTCCTTCCAATCCCACACCACCAATCCTGGAAGAACACCCTCTCCATAGCCAAAAAGTCCTGACCAGGACATGCTTCCTTGTGACCTGGGGGCAAGATACAGACAGGGAGTGGAAAGTCCCTCCAGGATGTGGAGGGAGGGGAAAGGGCTGGCCGCACCAGCCAGCCGGTGAGGGAGAGTCTCCTGGACATTTTTGTTCAGCTGCCTGTTGGAATTGGCCCAGCAGAGCCCACCACTTTCTTGGAAGTGGGGTGAGGGGAGGGGGGGGTGGTGTCAGGTAAAGAGAGGGTTTGCTGGAAGATGACAACTGGAATGCCCCTCGGTTCCCCTCCACTGCCTTTCCCAAGAAAAACATTGCTGCTCTGTGGCTGCTAATGACTTCCAGATGGAGCAACAGTGTCGCAAAGCATGGAGAGCTCTCCTGGGGCTGCGTGGCTCACACGGGGAGATGAAAGGCAGTACATGCTGCCCTTGTCGGCAAGAACAAGGCAAGAAGGAAGCAAAGGACACACCTCTGTCAGAAAAGAGGTGGAGAAAACCCAAAACAAGGTCCCTGTGCACGCACACCCGTACCCAAACAGATTCTGCAAACACCACAGCCAGATTTCTTCCCTTCTGCCTACCCAGGAAACACTGGAAGGAGACTTCAGTTTTGTAACGTCAGCGTACCCGCGAGAGCTGGTATGAGGTCTACGGCACATCTCCAGCACTGGGATGGACAATGGTGACGCAGCACAGGAGATCCAGGCTGGAACATGCTGGCCCATGCTCCACTGCCCCAGCCTACAACCCTTCTGGACATCTCCACGTGCCCTGCGGTCTCACTCACTGACAGAGCCCGAATCCCACTGGATTTGGATTTCTGGTGGGCTTTGTATGCCTAAACACGTGGCAGGTTTTCAAAGGAAAACTGTCAAAGTTACAGGTTTGAACAGCTTTGAAAAGCAAGAAGCCACCTGTGGCACAGGTCCCCATTGGCAGAGCCAACGGGAGCAGACAAAGGAGAAGGACAACTACATTGTTTGTAGTCAGATAGATCTGAACCCAAAATAACCCGATGGCACCAATTTATGGCCTTAAGTCATAACCAATTTTAGTCAGCAGAGTAAATGAATCCCAGGAGCGGGTCACGCTGACGGTAGACTGAATTACAACTACTTACAAGTTGTTTTTTAATAGAAATTGAATTCTATTATAAGAATACAAAAAAAAGGATTGTTTGTATTGTCAGCTATATGGTAGAAGCCAGATACTCAGAGGGAAGTACTGACAAAGTGTTTTGCCTCAAAACTACTATTTTAAAAAGAATCCCACTATTATTGAACGACTGGATCTGACAGTGATTAGAGACTAATCTAGAACCAGTAAATCTCAGCCTTTTTTTTCTTTAAGGAACTAAATAATTAAATTATCCTTAACTGTAAATAAGTATTTCCAAGAGAGAAAAACACATGTACTTCTATTTTTAAAATAAATCCACACATATATATTATTTTTTTTAAATAATCCATTGTGCTTGCTCATTGTGGTTCAAGGCCAAATGAAAGCCTTGGTTTCCACTCCCAAGCATGCAAGCCTGGCCACAGCTCACGTCTCTACTGGGAAACCACCGACACACAGAGCCTTGAAGAAGTAGAGCACAAACGGGTGAGAGAAGAACCCAGTGCCGAGCCAGCCGTGTGCATCCGCAGAGATTGCTGCAGCCTCACACCAAAACAGAAGGTGTTTTTTCACCAGTGTTTATTACAGGACCCAGAAACCAGGACTCTTGGACTTTTCTCTAGCACTTTCACAAAAAGTTTAGCAAAAGATTTGCTGTTGAGTCTAACCCCATGATATACGGAAGTTGGTCCCACCTTTACAAGATGCCTAATGTTTCTGGAGGGATGGGGACAAGGATGGGGAGCATGAAGAAGAGAAACCGAGAACTCTCCATTGTTCATGGCAGGTCCACACTCGCTGTGTCAACGGCTTCCAGAGCCTTTGCAGCCCACCAGCACTCAGTGCCAACCCCTCTGAAACAAAAAGCACATCTCTCAAACCCTGGACATCACTGCTTTTTCTCCAAGGCAGTCGTGAGAAGGCCAGTTAAGAAAAAAAGCCACTGTTATAGATAGAAGGGACGGCTCTCCCCCATGACTGCTTAGCCAACACAAGTCCGTTTGGATGATGGGCTGGGGTGCTCTGCGCTGCTGGCCACATCTTGGACCCAAGGCAAGAGTGGCCAAAGCGTCCTCACAGCGAGCAATCCCTGGGGAAGCTCAGGCAGGCATCCCGATCCCTACCCGCGTACGCGCTGCCGCTCGGCAGTCCCTTCTCCCCATGAGGGTCAGACTCCCCCGAGGCCAGCAAAGCCTTATGATGCTACTTCCAAAGAAAACCCCTGGGGACACCCACAAAAGCCTGCCAGCAACGGACATCATGCTGACTTCAAGGACAAGCGTGCAGATGCAATTGAGGTTCAACGCAGACGCGTACTCGTTTGTGAGAAAGACTCCGAAGCATCCCTGTGCTTTCTGGCCCATTTCTTCCAGCCCAGGCCACGTGAAAAGCGGCTTGAACTCCTTTCCAGGGCAGAAATCACGACCCTGGATTGTATTTGTACAGAGCAGGAGGGTGAATAGAGTCTGTGGTTCACCTCGTTAGAGAGCCGGTGCTCTCGTTAGCCAGCGCCACCACAGCACGCCGCTTCGCAGGCACACTCGTGGCCTTAAAATTAGCCCAAAGCCATTGCTGCCCCCAGCCATCCCCCCCTTGTCTCCCACAGGCTTTGCTGCCTGACCTGCTTGGGTCACACACAGTCACCAGCCTGGTTGCTAGGGTAAAAAAAAAAAAAAAACCAAAATAAAAAATTAAAAATAACCCACACCACCGTTGCCTTTCTGCTGGGGCAGCAATACCCAGCAGGATGGCGGGGAATGGGAGCGGTGGCAGTAGCCACCTCGGTGGCCAAGTTTAAGCCACTACTGCACACCTGTCCCAAACCTCACGCCCCTCCCAAGGCGGGGGCCGGCAGGGGATTTACTAATAAACTACAAAAAAACTGAACAGAAGCAAAACCGCCCCCTTCCTCACCCGCAGAGCTACACGGAAAACTGCAGCCCAGCTCTGGATGCCTTCGCGCTCTTCCTCCTGGCTGGCCCCGCTCCCGGGGCCGAGCTAATTAGAGCTGCGGGTCATGTCGCCCTGTCACTTGCTGGGAGCAGCCGGAGGCAGATTTCCTATTTTGGATCTGGCGGGCGAGAACGAAGCCCAGACCATCCAGCTGCCACGCTCCGCTCTGCGCAGCTTCAGGGAAACCACGGGAATGAAGGGCGGGAAGGGCAGGGAGTAGGGATGAGCGCCCAGCGATGCTCCCAGCGCCCAGGCGGCCCAGCAAGGGGGGAAATGTGAAATCCAGGGATGGGGATTTAAGGCAAACAGGAGCCGAGGCTTTTGTTCCCACGCTGCTGAAAGTATGTTGCCTGCAGCAGCCGTGTCTGTGCATCCTTGAAGGACGGGGATCCTGGCTTTCCCCTGACACATTATCTTCACTATCATCCCACCGAGACGGGGCGAATGCAGTAAGTCTAGCCTCCTCAAGATCCCCAGGGGCTTTTAAAACTACTGACACCACAGCAGCAACTTACTGTGGAGCGATCAGATTGCTCCAGTTCGTACCAGTATCTGCACAGATGGACCAGCTCTGCCTTTTCCCCCCACAGGCTCTTGTAGCTCAAAAAAAAAAAGTCACAGTGGTTTTGTTTGTTTGTTTTTTTAAAAAAGGTACTTTATGTGTAGGGTCAATAAATATCTAAGAAATGGTTAACCAGTTGTTAGCATCCAACTTACCAATGCCTCTATCTACCCTGAAGGACGCTTTCTGACCTGCTATTGACACCTCGCCTGGCCTCCAGACGCGCAGGGCGCTTCAGACACAGTGTTACACACGGGCAAGAAGAAAGAAGGGTTTTAGTTTTTCAACTACAAATCAAGCAAATAAACACATATGAGACCATAAGCCTAGCTCAGGTGAAGAACAAGTGGTTCCTTTACAGTCACAAAAACATGAAACCGCGGTGCTCCAGCTTTCCCCATCCCTGGTACCACTTGGTCTTTACAGCAGCGAAGCGGTTAACCTGCCATTTGCTGGAGCGCTGGGTCCACGGCCAAAATGGAAGTGCCAAAAGCCAAGACCGCAACAAGTGGTCAGGGGGTCAGATGGTTTGCGAGCCATGCTGAGGAAAAGCCCACGAATAAGAGCTCATTTAATACCCTCCCCAAGCCAGCCCACAAGACAACTCGTTGGATGCGGTGCCAAATCGCTGGGGGGGGGAAACCGCTTGCGGGAAACCCCAACCCCAGGAGGTCCCTCCTCATGGGCTGGATGGGCGAGCGGAGGAAGAGTCGCCTGTGCCCGCGGGTGCTGCAAGGGATGCTCCGAGCAAGTACCGCTCCTCTCCTCCTGCTCCCGCGCACGGCCGGGCCCTTTCCTTCCCAAGTATCACAAGTCCCTCTGTGAAAATCCATCTGTGAAAATCGCCGTCAGCAAACTCAGCAGCGGGGGGGCCTGGGGAGAAGCCCAACCCGCCAACGAGAGCTGCAACCAAGAGACCTGAGCTTGCCATGGTGCAAACCCGCCTGATTTCTGGGAAGAGATTAAGCTCTGCAGCAGGCTGAAGGCATCGTACCTGGCACCCAGCGGCTGCCCTGCTCCCCACATTCTCCCTCTCCCGCTTCCTCGTTACCGTCCAATCCCACACACCGACCTTCTATGTTAATTATTTTTCCTCTCCTGTAACACGTACAGGCGCCCTGGGAAAACAGCCTTTAACAAAACAGCTTCAACTTTGAAAAAAGTTGAGAAACCAGGAGGACACCGAAGCGCCACTTTCCCCACTCTCCCTCCTCACCAAGTACAAACCCCATGGCCCAAGTTTTCCTCCTCCGACAGTTTTTATTGCTTCCCCCTGTCCTGCAGTGCCGTGGCAAAGCCTGGCCGACCTTTAAAAGCCTCCTGACAGATCTCGGGACCAGCGCCCCACGCCAGACATCAAAAAGTGGTTTGCAAGGGGAAAAAAAAACCAACCCTCCAACTCTGGAGGCCAACCCCAACCCCAGAGATGTTCCTGCTCCCGAAGCAGGAACATTGTGTGCATGTGTATGTTGGATGCCAGAGGAGAAAAAGGAAGGAGTATCGGCTGGGGGTGGGGGGGGGGAAGAGGAAAAAAAAGAAAAAGCAAAAAGAAATCCCAGACTCCAGAGGGCTGGCTGGGAGAGGCAGCAGCTGAAAGAAATGCTCTGCTGTTATTACTGCATGGAAATTACAGCTGCCAGAAGGAATCCAGGCCGATCTGTTGCTGAATATAACTTTAAAAAGACAGCCAGCCTCAAATCATGGGCTGTTCACGGGCATCGGAAAGTCAGCACGGTGGCGGGACCTGCGTTCCGTTCCCCACTGCCTTCTACACAGCAAAGGCCAAGGACAAAGATGAAACAACGCAGGGTGGAAGGGCAAAGGATGCCCAACAGGCGGGAGGGGAGGAGTTGGCCCCAGTGCTCCGGGTCCCATTCCCCCCCGGTACTGGGAGAAATGTGTTGACTAGGGAGACATCAGTTGCTGGCCCCCAGAAGGAAGGAGATGTTTGGGCTGGTTCTTGGAAAGGAAAGTTTGACTTCTTAAGAGCTCCCTTTTCTCTTTTTCAAATTGAAAAATCTACAAGAGGGAAATGCTATAAATACAGCTCTGGCGGCGAGGCAAGAGAGGGGAGACAGCGGGAGAGGAAAACCCGCTGCTATTTACAGCAGGAGCATCTACTATAACCAGGCACAGCCGGGGAGAAGGGCTCGGGCATGCTGCTTCTTGGGCAAGCAGGGAAAACCAAAGGAAAACCCTTCCCAGAAGTTAACTTCAGCTACAGGTGAGAAAAGGGCATTGGATTAGATGCTTGCACCCCGAGCCAGCCCCTGTCTGGCAGCCAGCCCCTCCTGCAAGCTGCTCCCCCTTGCCTGCGAGGCATCACTGGAGAACAGGGCAAAAACAGGGGGTTTCATCTTCCAGCAAGCCGGCATGCTGTCAATTTAATAAAAACCACGCCAAGCTTAACCGTAACACGCAGAGGCTCCACCTGCCCCTCCTGGAGAACATGAGTCACGAGCTCGACGAGCTGCACTTTCCGCTGCCAGCCGCTCCGTCGGCTACTTTTACATCCCTTTGGATAGGAAATGAGACACGCTTCCAAGAAGTACCCCCTCTTCCCAAACACGCTCCGGAGTGAGACTGTAGTGGAGAACAGCACCGGAGAAAATCTACTACGCTGCAACACGTCTTTTCGTGCTTTTAGCTGACGTGACTTTGGATTCTGTGCTTGGGCCACAGCCGACATTTAATGAAGGCTTTGATTGCCACGGCAGGAGATATTCTGGGGAGTACGGGGGGAGCGGGAGGTATTTTTAGTCCGACCTCCTTGCTTTTGGGAGCACGGAGCTTTCCACCTTGCTTTTGGGCACGCTGCAGTCCAACCCTAGGGCACGACGCCCAGGCAGCGACGGTAGCATCCCCCAGACCTACTTACCGACGTAGAAGGTGTTGGGGGCCTGCTTGTCCCCCAGCTGCAGGTAGAGGATATTCGTCGTCTGCGAGTCATGCCGGAGCCACAGGGCCACTCCCAGGATGATGCCTCCGGCCAGCTGGGGAGAAAGCAGAGGGACGCAGGCGTTACCCATCACGTCGGACCTAGAGCGGCAGTAGGCGCCTGCCTTTTCTCCTTTCTGCAAATTCTTATTTAGTCCTTTCGCATACAAGAACATCCTTCCCAACCATCATCCCACCCCTGCAGCGTGCTTTGTGCCCCGTACCACGAGCCACACGATCCTCCTCGCTTTATGAGAAGACCCCTCATCCTGGGGATATGCAAAGCCCTTCCCAGTTCCTGCAGGTGCTTTCTCTCCTAAGAGGTATTTTACTACTCTATTAAAATGAGTAGTAAAATATCCCAGCCTTATCCAGGAAGCACGAGATGTGGAACTGAAGCTTTTAGGATAGCTTTTCAACAGAAGTTAGGATCAGCCCCGATTACTCCCGTTTCCTAACGGGCTGTTATCACCCCATTTCTTTTCTGTGATGTACAAACTGGGTTTTGTTTGATCTGCTGAGAACTAGGTAGGAAGGACGGGGAGGCTGTGGCTCAGAAACTGGGGGGGACCACCAGTTCTTCCCTCTGCCCGGAGTCTCACATGTACACGACTTCCCACCCAGGGTCAGGGCTCCAGCCCGAGCAGACCTAGTGGGTCAGAGCTTTCTGCACACCCAAAAGCTGCTCTGCCTCGGGGGAGACCTGTCCCACCAACGTGACACCAAAAGGCAGCAAAACTGCCGGTAATACACAGCAAGAGCAGAGACATCGTGGCTTTGAACTGCTGCCGCACCCGCTCGCAGGGGGTCCAAAACACCTCCAACCCCCCCCAACACACTCTTCGCGATGTCCACATCTTCACATTCGGCAGAGTGTTTAGGAGCACACAGATGACTAAGAAACCACACTCAGGGGGACTTGGCAACATTTCCAGCAGCATCTCTGTGTTATATCCCACTCCTCCCCTCCCTACGGGTCTCGGGGATGTCCCACATCAGGAGGGAACAGACCAGGATTCAGCTGCCCTCGCAGCATCAATTTGATTAATATTTAGTCATCTTCTCAGGTGTCCCATGAGCACAGGAACCCCGGTGGACATTACTTCCACTGCTCGGTTCACTGCCTGTTTAATTTCTTAAAGGGATAGAAAAAGAGAAACCGTAACGCAAGTCCCTGTGGGCGGGCTGTGAGCTGGGACCCTGCTCTCCCACTCCTCCGGTACGTGTGGCTTTCCTTAACGTCCTAATCCAGGGACTGAAGCAGAGCAAACCCTCGGTTCAGGCCACCACAACACCACGCTGCTTTTGGAGGCTACCATGAAGACGCTCGATGGAGCTGAGCAGCTCTGCGAGCCCACGAGGCTGGAACCACCGCCTTGGCGGAATATTTATGCCCAAATAACGGGAAGTTTCATGACTGTCTTCCTCACTGTTTTCTCTTCCAGGGAAGGGTGGGGAACGGCAGCGGAGGACGGGAGCAGATCGGGGGCCCTGGAGCGGGGAAGGTGTCACTGAGAGGAACTCCAGCCAGAGCATTTCCAGCAGGACTCGCTGTGTTCTCCATGACACACACCGCCCACCCCCTCCATTTAAAACCATGAAAGAAAGGGCGGGGTGGGGGAAATAAACACACTTGTGAAAAAACCCCAACCCTCAAGAATTCAGTATCACTTCTATGAAAGGCTGGAAGCGCCTGTTCAAACACTGATTTAATTTTGAGCGTCCTAAATCCTCGAAAAGCCATTCATCTTAAAAAAGGGAAGATAACTAGCAAAGAGTACAGAAGTGGAAGCATCATTTTTTTCAAATGGGTCTGAGTCAGGTCAGAGGCATCTGAGAGGCATCATGAAGGTGACATTAAAAAAAAAGAAAAGGAAAAGCGAAAGAAAAAGGAAAAAGAGAGTTTGTTCAGTAAAAGTGCAAAGTCTTCTCCAGTTGCACAAGCGCAGCAGAGCCTCGGTGAACGCACGAGGACTGGGATTTGCCAGACGGGCCGTCGGTGGGAATCTGGCTTTGCCCCTCGGGAGGTCAGACGGTGGGTTTCCTCCTTGCTCACTTCCACAAATCCCAGACAGGAGATTTTTACAGGAGTGCCATCGAAGCTGGGGCAAAGCCACACAGTTTGCTCAAAACTCACAAGATAAGCTGACTTTGGGGCTTTTCCACTTACCGGAGGGAGAAAACCCCCACTCTGGAGAGGGAGGGAAGATTTTACAAGCCTTTCCCTGATTTGCCACCGAAATAATCAGCTTTTACCACTTCTCCCACAACAACCAATGCAACTTCCCCATCAGCACGGTCCCTCATCCCCCTCCTGCTTGGGAGAGCCCAAACTTCTCCAAACACTCGCTATGGAGAAAAGTCACAAAAGCTGGTCCGTGCTCAAATCCAGCTCCAAATAAGGCAGCCCGTGACTTTGCAGAAAGTTACCCAAATCCAGCCTGGCATGGCTCGTTCATTGTCTGAGGACGTAACGAAGCCCATGTTTATCCTCTCGGGAGAAGGAGAATGTCCCCAAATTAATCAGCTCTACTCAAAGTCGAGGTCTCTCGGTGGCTCCCAGGGGAGAGGAGACCCTGAGGGAGACTGGGGGTTCTGTGCTGGCTGGGAGAGCCGAAGAAAAGACTGACTGCAGCCCTTTTTGGTTTGGTTTTCCCTCTGCCAGGAGACGATGCTGTGCCCCGGCACGCTGCCCTCCGCAGCCAGCACCCCTGGCCACCGAGGCTGGGTGACACCAGTGCCAGGAGCAGCTTTCCAACTAAACATGCCCCAAAACGCCCAACACAGAACCGAAAGCAGGCTGCATGCTATCCTCAGAATATTTCTTAAACATTTGGGAGCATCGGCTGAAGGGATAGAGCCTCTTCCGACTCAAACCCACCCCAGAGGCGAGGTCTGCCTACGGCAGCCAGCTGAACCCTCTTCAGATGTTCATGGTTTCAGCCCGAATGTCCACCAGGAACACCACACATCCGTCCCTCCCGCATCCCTGACTCCATTTGCTTTTTTAAGAGATCACAGAGGACCTCCGAATGGAAGTTTTAATCCAACAGCAGCTGGATTTCTTAAGAGACAGCAATGTTCACTTACTAATGAAAACAGGGTTTAGGCTACGATGAGTAACTTTTTCCATGAAAACCATACATCCTTCCACCACCAAGACACGCAGGACAAAATAAAGACATGTTTCTTCCCAAAGGAAAGAAGACAAGAGGGAGAAAACTTCATCGGCTCGCCACAGTAACTCTGCCTTCCGCTGCACCTTGTTTGGGGTAATCTCATTTTTAACACAACAACTTGCTCCGGAAGCTGGGTATTTTCTTCCCTCCCCCATCCTAAAATTGCGGTTGTTTGCCAACACAAGAGCCAGAAAAGCTCCAACCACCGCTGGCAGCATCACGCTGGTCTCCAGGCTGCACATCCTCATACATTAAATATCCCTTCCCCCCCCGCCCCCGTAGGTATCCATGATCTCGTGCAGGCTACCTCACATTGCCCTGTGCTTGCCCAGCTAGTCAGACGGCAATGCCTGGCAATGTCTCAGAGGCTGGGGCCATGGCTTGTTGCAGATATACCCCCCGTGCCCAGCACCGCTCCCCACTGAAATTTTTGGGGACTGCTTTAACGAAAGCAAACATCTAAAAGCTGCAGCTTCAGCCAGGCCAGCGCTGCATCGCTCTTCGATCTGCCTTGCACACGCCAACCCCCCCTGCCACCGGCTGCTCCCCAAAGGCGCCTGCAGAGACGGACGCTGCTGAAACACACACCTCGGACTCCAGCTCCGGCCATCCGGATTACTTTCCAGCGCTTTAAGCACTACTAACTTTCCTGGCTACTTTTACAGCCTTATGCTTCCCTTTGCTCTGGAGTGTTTTACGCTCTCCTTCTGCCGCCTTCCCCAGCCCGCACTTTTGTATGCCCTTGTTTAAAAAACAATAACAATAAAATCCCACAGACACATCCCCCAAATCCCAAAGGAAAATGACCCCTCGATGAAAATAACACTTCCTCCTCCACCTTCCCAGCCCCTTCAAAAATCCTCCAAAAATGCCCTAGAAGGGCGCCCTGTCCAGAGCGCAGGATCCCCGCCGCACCACGGGGCTGGCCCTGGAGACGGCACCCCCAGCAGCCTGCCGGCACAGCAGAGGTGCCGCGGCAGGCTCCGGCGTTTCCTCTTTACTGCTATTTTCCAGCTTCCAGAGATTTATTGCTTCTTCCACAGACAGCCAGACTTTTCCAGCTGGATCCTGCCTGCCCGAGGCTTGCTTTTCGCAGGGACGCCATTTACCCGCTTGGCGCGGCCAGACAAAGCCCCCATCGGATGCTGGCCAGGGGAGGGGAAAAAGCAGCCCCCAGCCCCCCGAGAGGTGACGGGGTGGTACCCCACACAACGGGGTATCACTGTCTGAGCATCAGTATGCAGCCCAGTTTGCTGCCCCATCCACCGTGCGCCTAACGGGGCTCCCTCCTGGATTGTGCCGTTTGCCTTAAAATTCCCCAGATCCAGCCGTGGGGCAAGGGAACAAGTCCGTCTTTCACAGCTCAGTCACCCCTCCCCTCCCTGAGATATTCCCATGATTTAGGGGTGCAAGGAACAGCCCCATTCTCCCCTTTAACGCGGGGCACCCCATAACCCAGCAGCTCCCTGGGCACTCGGGTACACCAGGACATGCATCATCCCCTGATCCCTTCTGCTGCCCCCAGCCCTTTTCCTCCTGCTCCCATCCCTCCACCCCCCTCCAAAACAGGTTTCCTGGTAGGGAGGAAGAGGAAGATGAAGAAGTAGCCCTGGCTATAGGGTGTCTCGCCAGGCATGTCAAAGCGAAGCAGACATCCTGCGGCTCAAGCCGGCGGCGGAGGGAAGCGGAGGTGCCAGCAGTTTCACAATGCTGTATTTTTAGCAGCGCTGCTTCCCGTGGCCACGGCCGCTCCTGCTGCCGGGATGCTGCTTCCCACCCCGCGGGAGCCCCAGGGCTGGGAGAAGCTGCAAAAACGCTACCGGCGGAGCCCGCGCCGCGATGCCGGTGAAATACCACCGTTATTAACAAGAAGCGGGATGCTGCCAAGAAAGCGTAACGGAATTTAGCCGTTTTATGATTCAGGGAGATGATTAGAGATTTTTAACATGTTTTCACGCTGCACAAGCTTGAGGCTTCCCTTACACCGCCTGGAAGCTGAGCCCTTTGC
Source organism: Chroicocephalus ridibundus (assembly GCF_963924245.1). NCBI lineage: Eukaryota > Metazoa > Chordata > Aves > Charadriiformes > Laridae > Chroicocephalus > Chroicocephalus ridibundus. Next base: position 18,146,588 of record NC_086287.1, read on the forward strand.
GGGGGGCAGACAGCACCCGGAGCCCACGCGGGCTGCGCAACCGTGTCCCCCCCCGCCATGGCTCCTCCTCAGCGCAATCTGCAAAGCAGCCGAGATGGAGTAAAATCGCATCCCCTTCCTTTTCGGTGTGGGGAACCAGGGTGCAGACGGACAAAATGGCTTGCCAAGGCTGAAGCAACTTGCCACGCAAGAGGCCCCTGGCACAGCCAGGAATGGCTCGCTAATTTGGGGTCGCATGCTTTGCTGCCAGGTCATTTGTCGGTCTCCAGGTGGAGCAGCAGATACCATATTCTACATTACGCGTGGCGTGAATAACATCACTTTGCCACCGCACCGAGCACGAGTGGGGGGAAAAAGGGGAGGAGCTAGAAATTCGTAACTTGATGGAAATTACCTTTAGAAGGGCAATAGAAGCCCTTGCAAGATGTGTGCTAGCACCTCGCGGGTTTGGCAGGAGGACGGAGGCGGGCAGGGGAGAGGCACATGGCTGGTGGCGGCAGACAGACACACACGTACGGGCGGCGCCGGGCCTGACTGCACCCTGCGCCTCGCTTTCTGGAAAGCAGAAGTTGAATTTCTTTTCTACCGCAAATAGATGCGCCTCGCTGAAGCGCTGGGAGGGCTCGGGGTGCAGCAGGGGGCCGAGAGCTGCACGGCAGCCCACAAACCCGGCAGCTTTGCTCTGGCGCTGCGACGGACTCCATGCTATAGAGCGGCGGGACTTCACGCCAAGAATTCACTTAAAATTTTAAGGGGAGAAGCGCTGCAGACCATCCCCGCGCTGCTTGTCGGGGTGGACTGTGGGATGCCCCAGAGCACCAACACGTCAGGACACCCCCTCCCCGTGCAAGGCTTTTTTGAGGGGAGGGTGTAAGGAGGGGAAGTGACGGAAATCAGGCAAAGGCGGTTGCAGGTAGGCAGCCCCACGGCGTAAAAGCTTCCTCTGAGCTCTGTGAAAGCCGAGCGCCGCACAGGCACTCGCAAACTGCGGCAAGAGACGGGACTCTTCTTAGAAAGCGCAGGCCAGGTCTTTCCCCAAAGCTCAGGCTGAAAGTTTGCGGCAAGCTCTGCTCAGGAACGGCAGACAAGGCGTTTGGGAAGAGCTCCGTGCTCTGCAGGCAGGAGGAGGAGGAAGGCAGCCTGCATCCCCTGCTCCGCTCCCAGCAGCGCAGCCGCCGCCACCTTCCAGCAGGCGCTATTAATAGAGCCGCCGGCCGGGGCGAAATTCTCCACTGGTGCCTATAGTTACCAGCCCCACAACACTGCGGGGCTTTTCAAAACAAGCTCCAGAGGAACACTCCCGGAGGAACGGCATGCCAGAGGCCAAATAAAGCTTGATGGATGGGAGGAGAGCGGGAATCCGGCACCAAAATCCAGGAGCGGGGTCCTCCTGCTCGCTGCTGCCCGCCTGCCGCAGCCTGATCCCCGCTGCGGATAGAAGTATCACTATACATTGACATCTACCAGTAGGGTTTAATCGCCCTCGGCAGAGAGGAAAACAATTTCAGATATTGCTTTAAAATTAATTTGGCCCCGTACATAAGCGTTTAACTACAACGGTAATACAACTGCTTTCCCTTTTTAACAGTACAGTGGAAGGTAATTGCAGAGCACAGGATCAAAGTGTTTCTCAAGGCATCGTACGTGGGTTAACGTTCTTGCAGGAGGTAAGCATTACCGTGGTTGACAGAAGAATAACCTCAGGAAAACAGAGCAATCCCCCCTCCAGCCACCAGTGATGCTCCCTCGTCGCGACTGCAGCCCCAGCCCATTAACTGAAATCGGGTACCCCCATAGGGCAGGGCACCGGTGTCTTCAAAAGACCTGCTTAAATAACCTTGCGCTTCAGAAGAGGTTTCATAGGCGATGGCAGGAATGCGTTTGCTTGACAGAGATCCCAGAAACACATCCCAGCGAGCCATCAGCAGGAAAACTTAGGATCGCGTACTGAGCCTACCAAGAAAACCTCTCCCTCGCCCTTCAAAGTCAGACACTAAATAGCTGCAGGGTCAAACACACGTGGAAATATCTTGCTTATCGTTCCAGGATACCGAACCCAGAGTTGGTGGAGGAGATGCTGGGCCAGCACCACATCCTTGCTGCCCAGGCTCTCTGTGATTCCCAGGGAGAGCAACAACCAAAGCAAACCCCGCGCTCCGCAGCCTGCCAGCCGCTACCACTAATAGCGTTTCAGCAGCTCTTGGTCCTCGGCCTGCACAGAACGCCAGTGATTTGTTAGTCCAGGAAGTTATTTCAAGCCCGTGCTCCAGAGCCGCATGCTGTGTGAACCACCAGCTCTTCCATTCTCCGTTTAAACCCATGAGCAGCGGTACCCAGCCACCCTCCTCGTCACATTGGGAGGGTCACGAGCCGCTCAGCGGAGTTGTCACCGTGGGACCACCACCACCACAGAGAGCTGCCACTTCCCTCCACTGTCACCTCTCGTCACCAAATATCTTTGTGCGTGGTTTGCGGACTCCAGGGGACAGCAGACAGATTTTTCCAGTGTTGCACAAGAAAACACTCTACTCCACCACCCCTTCCCTTTTGATCCCCACTGTTGAGACAGACTTTCACTTCCACCTTCCCTCTGGTCTTGCCCTTCCTCCCCTTTGCACCCGACTGCACCACCTCCCCTCAACACAAGCAAGAGAAAGCGTTACGTGGTACCTGGAAAGTGGCATTAAGAGCAACCTCTTCTTTTTAATTAGACACCTCTCTGGTAGGGAAGTCAGTGGTGTGCTCTGGACCTGGAAGGTTGCCACGGGCTGTGTTAGCTAATAAGCCGGGCAATCCTTCTCCAAGCAAGCCAATTTCTCCTTGGTTATGTTTAATTACATTTTAAAATAGCTCTCTGGCTTCCTTCGGCCTCTCCAGGGACTCTTTGCAAGTGGTGGTCAGTTCAGCCCCATGCACTGAGCTCTGCTATTGGACTGGGATAATCGAGGAGAGCAGTGGAAGTCCATCCGTCTATTGAGAGTGGGATGGAGGAGCAGCTCCATCCCACCACATGTCCAGCCCAGAAGGGGCTGGGCTGGAGGGTGAGCTGGGACTGCCCACCGCACCCCCAAAACCGCCCAGTAATGGATTCAGCTACTGCTCCCTCTCGCAGGGCAGAAAAATCACAGAACGGTTTGGGTTGGAAGGGACCTTAAAGATCACCTTGTTCCAACCCCCCTGCCATGGGCAGGGACACCTCCCACTAGACCAGGCTGCCCAAAGCCCCATCCAGCCTGGCCTCGAACACTTCCAGGGATGGGGCACCAACAGCTTCCCTGGGCAACCTGTTCCAGTGTCTCACCACCCTCACAGTAAAGAATTCCTTCCTGATATCTAATCTAAATCTCCCCTCTTTCAGTTTGAAACCGTTACCCCTTGTCCTATCGGTCCATTCCCTGATAAAGAGTCCCCCCCTGGGCTGGGAGCATCCCCTCGCCACTGGCCACCCCACCTTTGAAGCACAGAAAAGCTTGTCTCACCTGCCCTGTGTTTTATGAACCGTGTGAGGTCCCCAGGTGCTGCTTGTGGCCTCGTCCACCACTTTGGTCAGCGGATGCCACTGTGAAACACGTTGGGGACGCTTTCTCTCCCGGGACGGGCACACGTTTGTACGTGTGGTCCATGCAGTGGCCGCTGCCCCCTCCTCGAGAGCCACCCTGGACTGAGCACGTAACCCTGGCATCTTCTCAAAAAATGCACGTGCAAAGGAAAAACAACCCCCACAGATAAAATAAAACCGAAACACCTCGGGCAGAGAGGGCTGACGAGGCGCACCAGGGAGCTGGTAGCGGGGCTGCCTTTTCCTTTTGCTCTTCAACACGGCAGCTTTGTGAAACTCCCCCTGCACTGCCAGGGGAAGGAAGGAGCTGGGGGGAAACCAGAGGGGTGTCAGTTTATTTACACTCCGGCAGGACAGCCGGGCCACTTTAAAAAGTTATCGGAGTTTCTTTCTTATTTGTTAACACCGATAAGGCTGAGAATTGCTTCCTTTCTTCCTCTCGGGCGCTGGAGCAAGCTCCCCTGCAGCACAGTGAGGAGCCTGCCAAACTTTGCGCTCCGTTCCTCCTGCTTTTTTTCACCAACAGCGCCCGACCTCGTCTGGGCACGAGGCAAATGATAAGCAAATGAGCACAAGGAGCCCAGCGGCCCTTGCGTTGCCAACCAGCTGGCAGGACCACAGGGCTGCGAGAGCCCCCTCTCACATCTCCCCCTGGGTCAGAGCTGGGCTCCTGACGCGGCCACCCCGCAGCCTTTAAACACCACCCTGTAAAAAGGACCTTCGCGCTTCGGTGGCGACCAAGGCATCCCTCCCCAGCTGGGGACGCAAGATTGCCTGCTACCGCCTTCGCGTGGTGGTAAACCTAAAACTCCCCTTGACTACTGGTTTATAAAACAACACAAAAGGGCTTGAAAACTCTAAGATTTGGTGTTCAACCAGCCTTCAGCTGCCCAGCCTCACTGAAAACATCGTTAAGCCTAACAGAGCTCCGGCTCCCCACCCACACCAAAGGCTGTCCAAGGGGTCCGGCAGCAGGCGAGCCCAGCACCGGGAGGTGTTTTGCGAGCCGGTGGGTCGCAGCTCACAGGCACCCCCTCCTCGGGAGGAGCTGGAGCATCCCCCACCCCGGCCCGATGCTCCCAGGGAGCGGGCGTCAGGCTCCCTCCGGAGGGGTAGGGACAAAGCACCCAAAGTCCTTAACAGGGAAATCAAACCGATGGGCTATTCCTCTTGGAAGGAAAACGCCCGTTTGTAAAAGATGAGCTGTTTTGGAAGCGCGCACCGGGGCGAGGGAGCGAGCTTGCTCAGGAGCGGGGGCTGTGCAGAGCCCCCCTGCATCCTTCCTGCCGCCCAGGGGACCCTTCCTCCCTCGCATCCACACCCGGCAGCTTCGGCGACAAGAATGGCAGGAAATTAGGACCAGAAGAGAAGAAAAAATCCCAGGATAAGCACGATAACTCGGAAGGAACCACACTTCAGAGAAAAGCCTACCCGCCTCCGTCCTGCCATTTTAAGGGTGGAGGAAGAGGTTAAAAAAAAAAAAAAAAAAAAAATCCCCCAAGGACTGTCCCACATTCATCTTGCAGCTGGCAATGCATCAGGTATCAATTAACACCGCTGTCGTCACAGCTCGTCATCTCTCCCTTGGTCAGTGTTATACCCAGAAACAAGGCGAAAAGGCCTGAAATCAGGCCGTATTTGACGGCGCTTGCTCCCACGCAGCGGGACACCCCACACCTCCCAGAGGTGGGGACCCCCCCCCCCCCCCCGGCCAGGAGCTTCACCGGGCACCCCCGGGGAGGAGGCGGCAGGCGGAGGCTCCCGGTGCTGAGGCCGGGTTTGCTCTGGGAGGCATTGCCCCCCTCCCCACCTCTCCAGCCCTCCTGGCTGCGTTCGCTGCTGTGAGAAAAACATCAAAACATTAAGAACCCCCCCCCAAATTCCTCGTCGGCAGAGCGGGATGTCGGACAAGGGGACGCAGCCAGCGCTCGGCCAGCGGTGCCGTGCCCCCAAGGGGAGGGGCTGGGCTCGCTTGCGAGAAAAACAGCATTTTGGGGAATGGAAAACAGCCTATTTAAAAAATAATCATAATACAAAAAGCAGCCTGCTTGGGCACATTTCGTCGCTCCCAGGCACAGCAGCGGGGAAAAAGCGTTTCTTGCCACGCCAGCCCCTCGCTGCCGGAGGGGGTTTCTAACCGGGACAAACCCGGTTTGCAGGGAAACCGGGATATGCCGCTTTTTGCTCTATTAGCCGCGTGTCTGGATGGATTATTTCATGAGAAACTTTCTCAGGAAAGGCAACCTCTCCAGCCTGGGTAAAATTTGCATCCTAAAATAACTTCCCAGGCGGCGGAGACGGCGGTCCCCCAGCTCGGGCACGACCCAAACGTGGGCGTCGAGGCTGGGTCCCGACGCTGGGCCAGCGCCATCGAGCCCCGTTCGCCCCCCGAAAGCAACACCAGCCCTGATGGCCCGTGATTTTTTGGCCACCCTCTCCTCTCCGGCTCCTCTGCGGCGGGCGGCTGGGCCAGCGCCTCTCCTCCCTCCGCCTGGCGGCATCCCTCCATCCCTCCCTCCTCGCCGGGCTGAGAAACGCCGCCGTTCCCAGCGCAGACCCCCAGCAACAGGGGGTTTGGGAGCAGCAGCCCCCGGAGGGGACAACGACCCGCTGCGGCCCCCGCCCCAAGCCAGCTCGGCCACCCCCCCCCGCCGCCTCAGGCGGGAGCAAGGCACCCCCCGCCCTTTCCTCTCGGAAAGGATGCCTATAAACACGTATATATATCGATATGTATATAAAAAATATAAATAGATATGCACGTGCAAATAAATAAATATATATATATACACGCATAAAAAAAAATAATCAAAGCATAAGCAGACACCCCCTTGCCCTAAAAAAAACCAACCCCTAAGGCATATCCCAGTTTTAACGCTGGGCGGGGGGGTATAAGAGGTTAAAAGCAGGCGCGGGCAGACGAGCCATATTGGAGCCCCGTTATTTCAAGCGCTGGGGTGGCTCAGCGCCCCCCCCCCGATCCCGTCTCCAGCGCCCCCCGCCCCGGGGCTCACCCAGAAGATGAAGTTGAAGACGAAGAGGAGGTATTTGATGCACTTGGTGCAGCCTTCCACCCCCATGGCGGCGCGGGCGAGGCGGGCGGCGGCGGCGGAGGCTTCCCTCAATCTCTGCTCCCGGGCGGCGGCGGCGGCGGCGGCGGCGCGGGCGGGGAAAACAGGCCCCGCCCCTCCCCCGGGCGCCCCGCCCCTGGACACGCCCCTGGACACGCCCCATCACGGGGACGGGGGGTCGGCACACACCGCCCCCCTCCCGCCCGAAACGTGGGGGGGGGGCTCTGCTTCTTTCGCCCTTTTTCCTTTTTTCCTTTTTTATTTTCCTTTTTCTTTTTTCTTTATTTTTTCTTTCCTTTTTTCTATTTCCTTTTTTCTTTTTTCTTTATTTTTTCCTTTTTTCTTTTTTCTTTTTTCCTTTTTTCTTCCTCCTTTTTTCTTTTTTCTTCTCACTTTTTTCTTTATCTTGTTTCTTTTTCCTTCTTCCTTTTTTCTTTTTTCTTTCTCCTTTTTTCTTTTTCCCCCCTCTTTCCCTTTTTTCTTTTCCCCCTTTTTTCCTATTATCCCTTTTTTCCTTTCCCCCTTTTTTCCTATTACCCCACTTTCTTTTTTCCTTTCTTTTGGTGTCTGTGTTTGTATTATCCCTTTTTCTTCTTTTTTCCCACCCGCCAGGGGCAGCTCAGAGCAAAGGGTTTCCTACACGCAAGTGGCAACCACAGGGAGGGTTGCTGGGGGGGGCTGTAGCACCGCTCTCTCCTAAACCCATCTCTCTTAAACCTCACCAGTGTCCCCTAAAGCTCATCAGGCAGCCCTGGATGGGGGGAGAAACTGCTGCGAATGGATGCAGGGAGAAACCGCTGTGAACGGGTGTGGGGTGCAACTGGATATCTGTTTCTATATACAGAAGTTTTAGGGTGCATCCATGAAGGGACATTCCCCCCACTCCCCCGCCAAAAAAAAAAAAAGGATTTTTTCATTAAAACTCGCAGTTTGAAATGCAGAGAAGCTTTTCCTCATTTGTTTCCCCCTCCTATTTTATCCTAAGCTCTGACTTGCCAAATATTTTTTTGCCTAAGCTTGTGGCTTTATTGCTGCAAGTGATTGCATCAGGTTCAGCAGAACCACTCAGGACATTTTCCCTCAGTTATTGGGTCGCATGAGCAACTTTGGGGCTCCAGGTCTGCCCACCAAAGAGATTTGGGCCACAAGTGTTGACAGTTCAAGTAAGCTTCACACTATGGCTTAAAAATTTTAGTTACGTTTTGGTTAAAAACCCCACAAAGCTGTGCGACAGAAGCATGATGAAATTGCCCAATCTTTTGGCCAAACCCCACTTTGGCCCACTTGCTTATGCAATTGCTCTCACCCTACATTATGCTTCCATCAAGCTCATTCACTTCTTCTAGGGGCAGGACAGTAAGTCACATCATGAGAGCGTAAGAGGATTTCTGGTAAAGGCAGCAGCCAGCAGCTCCGGCAAGGGCTGGGACCTTACCATGCTAAATATGAACTTGGCACCCACCTGCAGCATCGTACGTGGAAACCTGCCCTCTTTCTGCCTGGGCACTTTCCTCTAGCAAAAGCATTTCAGGGAGCAGCTTCCGAGCCCCAAATTTTCACACTCGACGGAGCCTTCCCTGCCATGCATCCCGTAAGCAGGAATGCGCTGTTAGGTAAGCACGCGTTTACTACACATGTACGCTGAAAATGAGTCCACTTGTTCCAAAATCATGCCATTGCCCTCAGGGATGAGTTGGTCCAGGGCTTTGCGTGCTCGTCAAACCCTTCTTTGCCCCTCGGTAACAGTACACGGGGCTCCGTGGTGGCGGGGACCGGGATGAATAGAAGTTGGCCCCGTTCCCCAATTACTTATGCTGAGTACGTCCCTGATTGCGGGCTTGCCATGGATGCATAAACCTTTTGTCTCTAAGCCACATTCACTCATCCAGCCTTACCAACGAAGCCGGAGGTTCACAAGGCTATTTATGCGTGTAACTGCTATCCCAAATTATCAGTATGACCCATCTGGTTACAGCAATAGCTGTAATCCTCTGTGGTTCCTGCTCATCAATCCAAAGGATGAGGGCAGGATCCCGAATCTGCTCACTTGCTACATCGTAGCATCCCACAAGATCTTTTTTCCCACACTTCCGTCCTTTCCGGCTGTAAATATTAAAACAAAAATACCCCACCCCAACCAAACAGAGAGGTAGAAGATGGCAGGCTACAAGGAGCCTCTCGTGCACTTAGGTAGCTGTTTCCAGAAAAACTCTCGGAGATGCCGCTTGGACAATCTGTGTGAGGGAGAGGAAGGAACGAGCTGCAAACCGATAAGGCCTCCAACAGCGGTGGCACTGCTGGCTACGAAGGAAAACAACTCTCAAATCAACTTTTGTGCGCTGGAGAGTGGGCAACCCCAGCTGCAATCACTGCCACAAAGTTGGCATTGAAACTACTTCTAGGGAACTCAGGATTGCCTTTCTTTTCTCTTTTCTTTTCTTTTCTTTTTTTCTTTTCTTTTCTTTTCTTTTCTTTTCTTTTCTTTTCTTTTCTTTTCTTTTCTTTTCTTTTCTTTTCTTTTCTTTTCTTTTCTTTTCTTTTCTTTTCTTTTCTTTTCTTTTCTTTTCTTTTCTTTTCTTTTCTTTTCTTTTCTTTTCTTTTCTTTTCTTTTCTTTTCTTTTCTTTTCCACTGTTGCTTTTGTCCTTTATTTCTCTTCTGATGGGAAGTGAAAAAAAAAAAGGAAAATGAGAAATAAACCTTTTCAGTTTAGTTTCTGGGTCCTTCTTTAAGGCTGTGTTGGAGCCCCGTGCTGCCCAGGGCTGAGGTACAGATGTGGCTCTGGCAGGGGGAGCAGGGCCACAACCCCACCACCTCCTGCAGCGAGGAGCTCCCAGTCACAGTCTAAGCTGGGTTTACCCATCTGTTACCCTGATCTGGTTGAACACGTCCCTGCTCACTGCAGGGGGGCTGGACTAGGTGACCTTTAAAGGTCCCTTCCAACCCAACACATTCTATGACTCTATGGTTCTAACCGGCCGTACCAAGAAATTCCTCTCCAAAACTTGCAAGAGGAAAAGGATTTCAAGCTTTGCCCAAATATTTTTTAGTTTGGTTTGCGTTTTTTTTTAAGCGGCTCAGTGGGGTACATTTGAACACTTTGACTTTAACGTACAGAAAGAAAAAAACCACCAGAGTGTCAAGATAACATATATTGTTTCCCAAGATTACGTGTGATTTCAGATGTTATCTATCCGTTTGTCATGCTGTACTGCTTGCCGTACAGTCCACAGAGTACCAAAACTGCCTTTCAAAGACACTCAGCGGCTTTATCAGCTCTTTATAAAATGCTGCCGTATAAATAAGTAAAACTAATTTGCACAAATTCAGTTCATGTATCGGTGTCACATGCTGGTATCGAGTGTGAGCGCTATGAATAGGGCTGATGACTTCCCTCTTTAGGAGGACGGGCTCGGTTGGAGTGCTGGGCGGTACGCCCGCAGACGTCTACAGAGCAGCCAGCTGCAGGCAGGTCTGCGAAGAAGCCACCTACCTCCCGAGCCTCGCATCACTGAAAGAAAAAAGAAAACCCTAAAAAAAGATTTTTAAAAAGCCCCAAAGCCCCAAATAAAAAAAAAAAAAATAAAAATCCCCCTGCCCGCACCAGAGCAGCTGTTTGAATTGCTCTCGCCATCGGGTCGTCAGGCAGAGTGAAGCAGCAGAGAGCGGAGGCGTGTGCAGAGTTTTTCCTCTGTCTGCTGGGTTGTTGGTCGGTCGGTTGGGGTTGTTTTTTTTTGTGAACCTGTTTATAAAAGTCAGTGTCATGCTTGTGGGTTTTTGGCACGGCTGACGGCTGTGGGTGTGACTCACCAGGGCCCATTAGAGCAGATGTGGCTTGAGCTGCCTCCCAGCCCCGGGTTTAGCCTCCGTCCCTCACCAGCAGGACTCGGCGAGCCCAGTCCCCGGGACTTCGAGCCTGCTTCTCCCAGGGAGATGCTCCAGCAGCTCCACCTTAACAAACACTTGTGTTTTACAAAAAGCGATGGAGGGAGGTGAGAGGAGAGGACAAACCCGCATCCTCCCCACCTCCTGCGTGTGCCTAAAGAGCTGGCTACCAGTGTGTGAAGCAATTAGCCTCAAGGCAGGCTCCAAGCACCTGACATCCAGGGTCGCCAGGGGATTTGGGGAGCAGATGGGAGCCCCTCGCCTGCCAGGGACCACAGGATGGCCACTGGTGTGCTACTCTGGCTGCATGGCTTGGGTTTGCGTGGCAACCCCCCTGCCCTCCTCACAGCCAGCGTAAAAATGATGGGCAAACCGTGGGAATCAAACGCATGCCATTTTACGGGTGAGGTCCTGGTTAGCTTCTAACCCCCGCATCTTATTTTCTGTAGAGAATATGACAGAGATATAGCCTGCATTTCCAATTTACCTGTGGTGGTAAAAAAAAAAAAACAAACCCAAACAACAACAGCATGACCAAAGATCTTTAAATAGGACATTTTGGAGATGCATGAAAAGAAGGCCAGAAATTCATCCTGCGGGAGGATAATAGTCCCAGAAGGCATAAGAATAACTTCGTAGGCAGCCCACACAAGGCAGGGACTGGGCATGGGCGAGATGCAGGACATGGACTGGCCTAGGGCCATGGGAAGGTGGAGCTCCATCGCCTCGGGAAAGGGCCACTGGCACCCCTGGGGAGACCACCAACACCTTCATTTTGAGTGGGAAAGATAATACTAACAATCTCGTCCATGTACCTAAGGTGACACCTCCAGCATATCTTTTCTGTGCCCCAGTGGGAGCAGCTGGCATCTGCCCATCCGAAAATCCCTGTTCCCAGCTCTCCAAGTTCAGCCAAAGCACCATGATAGCCTGCGGGGGGAGGAGGGGGTGTTGCTTTTGCCTCGCAGCCTTTTGGGGGGGATGCAGCAAGCAGAGACCTGTAGCTGCGCCTGAAGCTTCTGTTTCTAATGAACTCAACAAATGATTCCCGTCTGCGCGGTCTGTCTCTCTGCCATCTTTAAATATTTATGTCAACGTATCTATGGTGATGGGTCAGGTTATATAAAGAGGAGGAGGAAGGGGGGGGGGTGGGTGGGGAAGGACAGCATCGGATCCCGCCGGAGCTGTGATAGAGGGACAGCAAACCCGAGCGTGTTTCCCCATCCGGACCAGACTCTCCCTCTTCTCGGCTCAGGCTCTGCCGCTCGCAAGCCCAGAAAGTGAACGTTCATTTTTCTCCGGGCGTCAGAGAGGGCCGAGCCGCAGCTGGGCTTAGCTGTGCTTTGCGAGGTGTCATTTGGGAGAGCAAGAGCCCAGCCCATCGATGCAGAGAGCTTCTATTGTATGATCAATGTATAATTCATCAGTAGGTGAATAAAGACTGGAATAGTTTATTGCTGGTGTAACGGGGCTAAAAAGAAAGCCAGCACGTCCGTGAGCAAGCTGGTGCACACGGGGGTTAAACAATAGCACTTAGTGATGCTGAGGGGAGAGAGGGGGGATTTTGCCTTGGGATAACATAAACAACCCGGCTAGCTGTCTGCCAGAGACTCCAGGGAGGGCGACGTAGGGATATGCATCTTCCTGGCAAAAATGCTGGGAAGGACCCTTTTCGCCTGCCGGAGTCTAAAGGAATAGCATCTGGTAGACGGGGGGGGTACTAGCCGTGGGTGGGCACCTCTGGGCTCAGCTGAAAGTATTTCTGCCAAGATCTGACGATTCCTCACAAGCCGAGTGACCACCCTGTATCTCTTCCAGATAAAAAGACAGTTTTTTTTTTTTTCCTGGCAGGGGTAGAATGCAGTTTACCTCCAGGCGTTACTTTGTCTGACAGACCCCCAAAACGCCGGGTGACTAAAGATGGCACCGGATTTGTGCTGGTGGGTGAGAGTGACGGCGCGGCGGGGAGTGGAGCAGCCTCACTGGCAGGCCTGCAACCGGTCATGGGTTTGGCAGCTATGGCCAGAGCTGCAAAACACGCGCTTTTTTCCAAAACAGCCTCTGAAGCTGCTGCGGAGCTCCCCCTCCTCGCTCCCGCGCTCTCCGCCACCATCCCACCCCGTGCTACGTCTCCCAGCTGGCAGGGTTCATTCTCTCTCCGCCTCCCAGAAGAGGAAATGCACAGTAAAGAAAAAAATCCCTTTTCACCCCAATATAGCATTTTAAGAGAGAACTGCAATGACTCCTCATGTGAAAGTCACAGGGCATGTGGGATCAGACCATGTATTCAAAGCAGCTTCTGGCCCTACTGGCCTTCAGCCGTGCTGGTGGAGATCTCCTGCGTGGAGCACCTACCACCTCCGGCTGCACATCTAGAAGAAAATTATAGCCAGCTGCTTTTGCAAATGCCTTGCTTCTGCACCTAGTTAAAAAGAAAAAAAATGCCCATCAACTATGTCTTAAAAAACTATTTCGTATGTCTGCAGCTCAGAAACACAGCTTTACCTTGGCAGGAGATGGCTTCCTTACCACCCCAGGGCTGCAAAAGGCCACCCAAATTTGCCAATTTACAAGGCTTTGGAAGGACTTGCTCAGCAATATCTCCTTTAGGAGCTTGCTGCAGGCGTGAATCAGAGTTGCACAGCAAAAAGTTGAGGTCATAGAGTCATAGAATCGTAGAATGGTTTGTGTCGGAAGGGACCTTAAAGATCATCTAGTTCCAACCCCCCTGACATGGGCAGAGACACCTCCCACTAGACCAGGCTGCAAAAAAGAACATCAAAAGCATATGGTTTAAAAGTTATATAAGCACTTTGTATAAAATTGTAATAGAACTTTGACTGAACTTGAGCTGAACTCCTGAAATTAAAATTTAATTGGCCCTTTAGCACCTGGACTAGATGTGGAAACAATTAAACTTAATTGTGTCCTTGCACATCCCCCTGGACTAGATGTAGGAACAATTAACCGAAACTTAGATCAAAGAAATTGCATTGTTGAAGGATTACTGTATCAAGCGCCTACTGAAAGCAAACAAGGCCCGTGCAGGGAATGGAATACACTTCTGGTCTCAGATCCAAGCATAGGATGACAAGACACATAGCCTTTGGAAGGGAGTCTAGGTAAGAGCGTGTCCGAGAGGAGCCCTAGGAGATTATAATACTAAAACGCACACCCTCTTGTAAATAATGAGCATGCTAATTAAGGGGATCTCCCAAAATGTTTAAAACATTAACTTGAATGCATATGTATGATGAGGGATGGTAAAGGAACTGCAGCTCACCAACCAGCTGTATCTTATCACTGTAAATATTTGACTCTCAGAAATGTGTGCTGTGCTGGCTGCTGTGAAGTGCCCGGCACACGATTCTGCAGAATTGAAACAAAGAAAAATATCTCGACTCAGTGTGTTGATTGGTTGATTGGTTTTTTTGCACGCCGGGTGAAGAACCCTTATTTAGGGACGACAAAGGGGCTGTTGCCTGAGGAAGCTGTATTTTGCTGGCAGTGGGAACTGGCAGACACACAGTCAACGAGGGCAGGAAATAGCAAAACATTCTGGAGCCACGCCAGCACACCACGAGGCTGAAAGATTCCCACTCTCCTCACCACCACATGTCTCTAGAGAGTCAGTAAATTGCTTAACCTGTGCTTTTCACAAGTGCTTTCAGGGTTGTTTGTTTTTTTTTTCCCCGGGTACTGAAAAGCCCCATTTGCAGAAGCCCTGAGCATCCTCGGCTGCTGTGCAAAGCTGCTCACGTGCAGTTCTGCGTGAGAAGTACGTTGAAAAAACAGCATCTGCTGCTCTCAGAACAGGGAAAACTCTCCTGGCTCGTGAGCAAGCTGTGGTCGGGCCGCCCACGGGCACACGGTGAGCCCCACATAAAGCCTCAGGGGAAATTAATGCTCACGCCGGCAGAGCAGGACCTGAGCGGTGCGCGGGCAGCGCAGGATGGAGAGCAGCACAAGAGGCTTCTTGCAGCTGCCATGGGTTGATGCTCCCCAGCCCTGCAGGTAATCGCCTGGCCTTAGGTTGCTCCCTCTGCCCACGTCCTCAGAAAGAGATGGGGGTTTGTCTAAAATAAAAGGAAAAGGGTAACACGTGAGCACAAGCTAACTCATACCCATAGAGAATCACAGAATGGTTTGGGTTGGAAGGGACCTTAAAGATCATCTAGTTCCAACCCGCTGCCATGGGCAGGGACACCTCCCACTAGACCAGGCTGCTCAAAGCCTCATCCAGCCTGGCCTTGAACACTTCCAGGGATGGGGCATCCACAGCTTCCCTGGGCAACCTCTTCCAATGTCTCACCTCTTTCATGGTGAAAAATTTCTTCCTGATATCTACTCTAAATCTACCCTTCTTCAGTTTAAAACCATTACCCCTCATCCTATTGCTGCACTCCCTGATAAAGAGTCCCTCCCCATCTTTCCTGTAGGCCCCCCTTAGGTACCAGAAGGCTGCTCTAAGGTCTCCCCGGAGCCTTCTCTTCTCCAGGCTGAACAGCCCCAACTCTCTCAGCCTGGAGAAGCAGCCAAACTGCGTTTGCCCTGGTGACCTTAGTGGAACTAATTGATACTTGTGGAGCTTACTTGACAATTAATTGGAGCCAATTCACAATAAAATATTGAACTTTGCACCCTTGGTCTCTCTTTAATTTATTTTTTTTTCCTCTTGCCTATGCCTACATCAATAAGGACTTCTTTTCTACCGGAGTTTGAGTGTTGACATGCTTTTAACAGCCAGCTTCCCCTTGTGCAAGCCCTGGGAAGGCTCAGCAGGTCCGCAGGTGTTTCCTAGCCTGGCTGCCGGCTTTGCATCCCCACTGCTCAGCTCCATCCTCTTATCCTGCCAAAATCTTTCTCTTACTCTTCCCAACACCGGGTAAATCTCAGCAGCACTTACAAATAGGTTCCTGGGGTTTTGTTCTGGTTGCACAAGAACTGTAATGTGCCCATAGTGAGTAGCAAATTAGGAACTGGTAAGCATAAGCACATTGACTGCAGGACAGGGATTTTTTGTTGGCACAAACAAAAAAACCCGCTTCCCACCTGCCCGTCTCACTGCTTCCATTCAGCCACCCCTGGTGCTGTCATTTCTGTGACTCTGAACAAAATGGTAATGCCGCACTTTTCTGCAATGGGTTTCTAAAAACCAAGGAGTCGAAGGTATCTGCTGTCCTGCTTCCAAAAACGACAGCAGGATGCCATCGCAGGATGCCAGGAGCCCCTGCTGCTACGCACGGCTCGAGCTCTGGGAGAAGAGCGTGTCCAGCTCTGCTACCTGCTCACTAACCTACAGGGGAACTCCAGCAGCAGGTGAAATGGGAATAAAAGTCATGAGATGGCCAGCATGTACATACAGAACAAGGTTTGCCTTTTTTAAATTATAGTTTGTCGAAGTATTTTGTACCAAAAAAATTACCTAAACCCCATGGTTGGCTATCAGAGGAAGAAAGGGAACTTCAAGCTCCCTGGGACAAGAAATTGCAGGCTTCCAATCTGTTGCTCACTGGGAAGAAGATATGATGACTCTCCAGGACTCTCATCCCCTTGTGAGGTGGTTAGGTGCAGGTCTTGTTCTCATCCCTGCCACAAGCAGCAGAAATCATTACAGAGGTGTGAAAACAGCAGCTAGGCACACGCGCACCTACATGGCCAGTGCCGGAAAGGTGCCTGCTTCTTCTGGTGAAGTTTCAGTGATCAGAAGCGATTCGAGGGAAACGAGAGCTGGGGGAGGGGGATACAGCAGCCTTTCGGGTTTCTTTATCATATATATGCTACTCCTGTCCATAATCATCCCTTCACTTTAAATATTGACCTGGGAAGGAGAAGTACCTACACCACCAGCTTTACCAGTCCTGGTGGTGAAGCTTTAACAGAGATCTTTCCTACTAGTTGATGAGGCTTAACCAGGTAACCTGCCCCAGTAACATAGACTCCACCGATTTGCTCAAACTCCCATGTTTTTGATATAGAGAACATCATCAGTTGTCCAGCCAACACAGAGCAGTGGGCAAGACCAGACCGCCTAGCATTTAAAAAAGTGAAACTGTAGAGATTTCTCTCATATAAATACTCCGGTCTTTGTTGCTTAAACATGTCCTTCAGTTTTTTTCCTGCTCCTGCTTGCGTCGCTCCTTGCGAGGTACCTGCCTGCTGCCCCAGCAGCTGGCTGAGGGTAGGATGAGTCTGATGTGCAGCTCCTTTTCCTCCAAAGGACCAACGCCATCCTTTCCTTCTTGGGTGCTAAGGCACGCTGGCTGCCGGGACAGGCGAGTCCCAGCTGTCTGGGGAACGTCTCTTCCCAGCACTGAAAGAATTACTGAGGGTTCTCCATGACGCAACCCCCCGAGCAATGCAAGCAGCCTCGTGCACGGCAGAAAAAGAGAAGGAATGACGGCCTTTTGCAAGAAATTCATCTTTATTGAAACAACCATGAGTCACACGAGCTGCCAGCTGGCCTGAGGAATAACAATAGCAGTGGCCTGGACAATAGCAGCTGGAGCTCACAAGGGAGATTGTCTTTCTCCAGAGAGCAATATACTTAATAGTACATATATACGCACAAGCGAGTCTTTCCCCACTGCTACAAAGTGGGTATGTCGGCAAATGCATGTCACCGCTAAATCCCTGCTAGACCGGGGTGTGTTGGTGACCGCCAGGAGGTAGCTCGAGTAATACTCTGGAGCGGTTTGAACTTGATCCGGCTTCCAGTGAAGTCAATGGTGAAGCTCCGCTGGTTCCAAGGGAGCGGGACGAGGAGCAATAGCCCTTTCCACGCCCCACAACGAAGTTCTTTCCAACACAAGAGATTTGCAGCCGTGTTAAAACGCTAACCAGGAGCTGTGGGCTGTACTGCTGTTCTTGCACGTGTAACAGCCCCTGCCTGAGGGGCAGGACCCGTCCTGAACATCAGCACGGGGGGTTCCGCATTCATCTCAATAAACAATTGCTACTTATTGCTTTTTGTGGCTAAAAGCCACACCGGAGGAGAGGAGTGAAAGCTGTTGTTGGTTCAACAGACATTTCACATCGCCACGTAGTTTACAGCCGGTTTTCCAGCAGGTGCTAAATCCATTGCAATGACGGGTTTCAGCTCAGAAGCAGCTCTGCCTCCTTGCAACGAGGGCAGAGCACGCCAGGGAGCCCTCCTTTGAGCGAGACTGAGCCGAGCGCTTCAGTTGATTGAGGCTTTTTAAATTTCTGTTTATTATCGATAAGGTGATGTAAAGAGGACGTAGAGTTGGACTTTGTATTGTTTGACCTGGCTGGAGATCAGTCCTGTTCTCTTATAGATTTAAACTTCAGGCCTGCGTGTATGTGTAATATCAAAGTCCTTTTGTATTGCACAGCAGCGCGGTGGGCTAGTGAAGCGAGATAAACAGCTAGATAAAGCTGGAAGTAGAACAAGCCCCTGTGAAAACAGTGTGGCATCGAGCTCTAGGAGGCTGACTAAATCTTAGGAATTAAAAAATAACAGTGTATGGCATTAGCAAGGAGGAATAAGAGAGGGATCTGTCCTTATGCTGGTCATTTGCTTCAAAGCAATGCACTGCTTTCTGATTATTTTTTTTTTCCTGATCTCTACCAAAAAGCTCTGTAAATGTGGCAATATTTGGAAACAGGGGAATAACAGTTGACGGTGATTGGATGCCTACATACTCGAGGATGATCAGAGACGTGCCCAAAGTCAATCACTACGAGTGTCCAGGCTAGGAGAGCACATCTCCTATCAGCAATGACACACTTTGCGTCCATGGATTTGCTGATAGCAAGAGATCGGTCCCGGGCTGTGATCCAAAGCCACCTTCCTAGAAACGTTGCATCTCTGGGGGTCACAGGGAACTGCTCAGATGGCAGTGCAAGAGAAATTTGGTTCAATGCTGAGATTTGTGCTGGGCTTTTCTCTCCATTTTTGTCCTAAGTGGCTCTTGGCGTGCTGCTTGTGGAGCTACAGCCCCTACGTCCCCCAGCGAGGAGATCCGCATCTCCGAGCCCAGGTGCGTGTCTCAGTCCTTTTCCACAGGGGAAACACGTGACACATGTCCCGCCGTCTGACCCCATGCAACGCCTTCCCGGGGGATTTTGTGGGTGACTTCAGACATCTTCCCTGCGCCAAGAGCTGGCTCTACCTGGTAGGGATGCCCAGGTGGTGCGTTTCTACCTCTCTCGCAGGATGTATTTGCCTTTCCGGTCCAGGTTGCTGCTGAAGTGGATGGAGAACCAGAGGAATGAAGTCAGGATCATCCCGTAAACCTAACAGGAAATAAATGAGATGGGCACACAATTAAATGACGAACTGATCATGATGCTCCATCTGTGAAAATAAATGATCGTAAATGCTACCCGTTAGTCCACTTGGCACTTCTGAATTTATATATCAGCATGTCACATTTTTCTTAAAAGAGCTGTTTTCCAGTAAAATGATGAGCATCAGTTCCAACATGGGAGAAGAAAAAACCCTCAACGCGTGGTTAAAGCATCCGATTGGAATTAGCACTGTACGGCTCAAACCCCCTCCTAAAAATACCAAGAAGTGAGATGAAACCAGGAAATTCAGATTTCAAATTCCTGCCACAAAACATTCTTCTATGCAAACAAACATCTCTCTCATAATAATAGCCCTTTGTAAAGATAACACAGGGAGGAAAAAACCCACAAACCACAGACCTCACGTATTGTTTGGAGTAAAAAGCCCAACAAAACAAAAAAAGACCCTAAAAAAACCCAAACCCCGCCCCATGCACGTGCACGGTTGTGAATGCAGAGGACAGTATTCTTCCTCTGTATTGTCATATTCTGCCCAGGATATCACACACAAGCATTTATACAGGCAAGATAACGAAGGTAAGGCTGCTATGGGGAGGATAGCGAGGGCTGCAACAACATGCTCTTTCCTAAAAGTCTGCCTTAACATGCAAGCACCTTTGCCTGCAGCTTGACCTGGGGGCACGTGTGCGTTGTTAGCCGAGGGACGGTGACATCAGAGCGGCTATAGCCCTCCTCACGCGCTTCCTTTGCATCCTGCCATCACAATAGCGAACCGCGCGGAGAGCCTTCCTCTCGCACACGCTTCAAAGATAGCCGCTTTATCTGGCTAGAGCATCAAGCTGTGAAAAAAGATATATAGCATAAAAGCGCTCCCGCTTTTGTCTGAATATAGCTGCAGTGAAATTCTTCCTATACCTGAGAAAAATTAGAAAGCGACACCAAATACTCACACATGACTTTACTTTTATACCTCCCCAGCTGTACCCGATGGTTTTCCTAATTTACTACTAGCAGCACAAAATACCAAAGCGTTTGCTCCTCTGGGTTTTATTTAAATGGAGAAGGGTCTTTTAACCCCATAGTTGTGCCAAGGCAGACACAAGTAGCAAAACAATCTCCAAACACACGTTCAGTCTGGAAAGGTCGCCCCAGCTGGGGAGCAGCACGGAGATATTGCAGCAAACGCCAAACCTCCCTTCGTGCTGAAGCAAAGAGTCTCCTGGCACGTGCTCTTTTCTGGCACGCTTCACCACACATGCAGGGCCCTCATGTAGAGGCAATTACAGTGACACACCTCTGCCAATCAGTGGGCGGGAATACGAGAAAGCTTTGATTTAATTAGTGGTGCTCTTCAGCTCCAAAGGGACCGTCCCCATGCTGCCACCGGGCCCCCTCACTGCTGAAGGACACACTCCGCTCTCGGCATTTCATTTTTTCTTTTGTCCTCCCCCAGACGAGACTCATAAATTCAGTACAGACCCTTTCTACCCAAGAAGATGATCCTACCCCTCCTCTGCAGGATCCTCCTTCGAAGACAGCATCTGGGAGCCCAGGCAACATGCTCTGCTCCTCTCCTTTGCATCCTGCTCCTCATGAGCCCGTGCTTCACCTACCCACTGCCTGAGATGCACCTTACTGGGTTCATTAGTGGTCATTAATAGGTTGAGACCTTCCCTTTCTGCACAGCTCTCCAGCTCCACTGCTGGTACTCAGTAGCTTTCAAGACCTTCTAGCTCTGGCCACACAAAGGGGCTTCCCAGGCTGAGCTGGGAGGCAGCCAGCGAGTGGTGGGCAAGGAGAGGCAGCAAGTTTCCTAAAATACAGAGCTTTTACTGCATATCCTTTTCCACAATTGCTGCCGGCTTCCCGCCAGATCCACAAGCCCTGCGCCAGGCGACATGGCCTGTCCCTTGCAGGAGAAGATGCCTGGGCAGATGAGATGCCGCAGACCCGCTCCCGCAGCTCCCCGCTGCCCTGCCTAGTTTGGGCAGAAAAACCATGCAGGAGCAGAAAAACCCCTCCAGCCACCAGTCTGGCCAAGACAGGTCCTGGCCCTTTCTTAATTTCCATGGTGGAGTCTACTACCGCTTCATTCTCTGCTGCCAGTATCCAAACTTATCTGAAATCCCAGCTTCTGGGGGCTAATTTAGGAGCCTGCCTCTTGGGGCCAAAATGTGAAGGAACAGACATAGCTACCGTGAAGCCGATGGCGATGCCCAGCAGCGTGGAGACGAAATCCATGTGCTTCTTCAGGAAGTCCCGGATCTCTTGCAGGCAGTCCTGGAGGAGAGAGACACCCCTTGCAGCACGGGAGCAGCTCGGTGGCGGGCTTCGTCCCCACAGCAGCACTTGCCACAACCCCAGATAGAAAGGGAGGCAAGAGGGGGCTGCAGCATTGCACGGCTGGGCTGCTCTGTGGCCAGCTCTCCTTTTTACTGAAGATAAACACCTGCAGTATATTTTCTGCAACTACAACACGCCTATGGTTTTCTCGGTGTGATGCGCTTCCGGCTGGGGAGGATATGTGTGCGCACAGGTAAGTGTGGTCACACACAAGCTTTTTTCCTTTCCACCCACTGGAAAATGGAAAAAGGGAAATGGAAAGATGGAAAAGCCGAGCACACCATAATGCTAAATACGTTCCCCAGAGATACTAATGAACAGCTCAGTTTTACAAGGTGTTGCAGGCATTAATATACATTAGCCTTAAGCATGCCAGCGGCCCCAGGAGAATCCAGGAGGTGTTGGCCAAGAGAGCCGTTTCAAAAAATGCAAGAGCATGCCCTTGATGAAGTGATTTGCAGAGCGAGGTGAGAGCACTCAAAGCCAAGAGCGAACGTAGTGCAGCTACCAAACTCCGAGCTCCCCGGCTTGCAAAATGCATCCTCCTACCCGCCTCCCCCGGCTCGCCACCGGAGGAAACACAAACCATTAGTATGGGAGGAACAGAATCACCCCTATGGTGCCCAGTTTCTCTCTCTGTTCTCCTTTCCTGCCCTTTGAGCTGAGCTCGACCCTGCTTTGAGATGGGACGTTCCTGGCGGCGGCGCTTTGAAACGCTGCCCCGTGGGCTGACGCCTGCCTGCGCACCACAGCATCCTGCGAGTGCTCGACATCTTCGCCTAACAACGTTTGCGTATAGCTGTAGCAATGCGGGTTTGTTTTTCCTAGGGACGACATAATGACGCTGGCGGCTTTAGCTACTTCAGCTGATTTGGCTACTCCAGTGGAAGAAAAACAATCATACAATAGATTTGCCCAGAGAGCATGAAGTCCGCATTGCAGCTCCAGCGCAGAGGCAGTCTAATACTGGTGGCTTCTCCACCAGCCTCGCTGAGACACTGCAACAAGGAGGAACGAAGTGTACTTGATGAAGCTACTGTTGGGCGCCATCACCCTGCTTCGTGACTTTCTCATTTTAATACCTAGTTAGTGCCCTGGTAGAACAGTATTACAGCAAATTCCACATTTGCTGTTAGTGGGACACCATTTTAGCCTCAGAAGCTAGCGTCGTGTGGAAAAGTCCAACAGTTCTTTTGAGCTCAGACGTATGCTCGTGATACCTCACACTTCTCTGCAGAGGCAGGAAACGAGGAGGAAGCCGGAGGGGAGCGACAGGCTGCAAACACAAGCATTTTGAAGGCTTTCTAGAGCTGGAAAAAGGAAACCATAACTGCAGGTCTGAGACCTGCTGATCCACCGGGGCTCCTCCAGCGGGTGAGGTGCCTCCTTATAGACACAACAACTCCCCAGCAAAACAAACCCCAAACCATAGCAACCCCAAACCATAGCAACCCCAAACCATAGCAACCCCAAACTATGAGAAAGCCACAATTCTCATTAACACTTAAGCACCAGTGAGCCTTTAACAGCAAGTAGTGGCACAACCCTACTGCGGGGTGCAAAAAACCTTTCCCTTACCTGTCCCACATCGCGCACCTGGCTGGATGGGCACGTCTTGGTCTCAACATTGGCTGTGTCCCCAAATGGAGAGTGCTTCCCGCAGCACAGGAACTGGAAGAGAGGGAGAGGTCTGCCAGCTGCTGGCCAGGGCTCTCTCCTCGCCGTCAGCTGCTGCGGCAGGAGATGCCAGCGATGGGCCAGCCTTCCTCCCTGCCGCCCCAGGCAGGGCCGCACAACCAGGGCTGCCAGGAGCAAAGCACGGAGGTATGCCACCAACAGCTGCAGCAGTAGAGGTTAAATTCAGAGGATGCGGATGGATCTGGCCCCAAAAGTGCCTGTGCTCCTCCAGGACTGCTGCCAAGCCCTCCCTCGACGGTCACACCAGCTCTCACAATGGCTGCTCTGGAAGACCAAGGGATGCACAGACTCATGTTGCCAGCACTTGTTACGGGCTGGGGAGGTGTCCTGGGTTGAGCGACACAGGACTAATTCCCTCTTCTAATGCTGTGGAAAACTGTACTTTTAGAAGACTCTAGTGTCTGAACTCAGGAAAATATTTACTTTATAGCCAGCTAGGCTATGTGGGATTCAAGGTCTCAGTGTTTTCAAGCCTTGCCAGGTGCAGGGATGAGGAGGAGCGAGGCCTGAGCATTTGACCCAGGCTGGCCAACAGAATTATTTCATACCATGAACGTCACATTTGATATAAACTAGAAAGTTTGCTGCGTAGTTTCTCTCCCCCTTGATGGTGGCAGTCCAGAGAAACTCCTTGCCCCAGTGCCGGACTCCTGAGCCCTTCCCTTCCTCCCAAAGCCATTGCGCTCCCAGTGTCCGACATTTACTGTCCACTGCTGGAAGTACACAGCTTCCTATGGATATAATTGGCTGAGTGTAATTCTTGTATCTTATATTAGTATCAGAATTAATACTGGTTCTTTAGTATTATTGTTAATTGTTTAGTCTTACCCTATTAAATTTATCTATATTTCAACCCTTGCGTTTCCTTGCTTTCCCCAGTTCCCCTTTCCAGGTGGGGAGGAGTCATTGGGTGATAGAATAATTGTCTAAATGACAACAAATTGCTATGGGTTTGCTCAAACCGTAACAGGAGAGTGTCCTGGCAACCCCCACTGTGGAGCTGGTTTCCTACAGCCAGGAGAACTGGCCAGCTTGGAGCATTAGCAGAAGGAGAAAAAAAAGTAGGACTAGAAGGACTGTTTCTCCATCAATTAAAGTGGCTAAAATAAGCAATTGATGAAGTGGCCATTGTGTCTGGTTCATCTTGCAAGGGGCACTCTGGGTGTGCTGCTCCACAAGACTGCAGAGCAAGCACCGCCACGCCTGATCATGTCTCTGAGGGCCACCACCATTGTTGCAATGAGAAACATTTGTCCTTTTCTGTGTTTTAAGAAGCAAGGATGAAAACAGCTTCATAAAGTATTTGTTATGATGATTTAAGAAAACACAGAAGGATAAAGGGAGCTGCATGGGAGGTGGTTGGAAACAAGCGAGCAAAGCTGACCTTCTCATCCAGCCCTGCTGCATGCCATGAACTCATTACCCAAAGAGGTCCTGCTGCGCAAGGAGACGGCATCTCCTTTTACTCAGTGGGGACTCGGGAATTACCCGCCACGGGGCACATCCTCACTCATCTCCGACGGCTTTGAGGTCAAGTGTCCTCCTTGCTCTCTGGGCAACCACCCTTGCCCACCTACTGAGCTGCAGGGAAGTCCCCTGCGCCAACCGCATCCTGGGTGGTGGTTTTGGGGAGCTTCCCAGCAGCCTCCAGCGTCGCAAGAGGCCACGTACTCAGCCATAAGCTCAAGGGTAAACAGAAATAACCGAGTTCAAATACTTCTGCTGGACAACGTGGAATTCCCCCGCTCACTCTACCTGACCTGTGACACCAGGGGGTTTTGTATCCACTTCTTCATACTACAGATATGGAGTATGGCAGAGGGCCTGCCAAGACACACAATATATACATATCAGCTACAGCGTGGAGGCTTTGAAAATCTCGCACCAGAGTGACGTTCAGATAGGTGGCCCTTTCCTCCTGTTGATAATCTGGTTGGTCAAACCTGGGAAAGGAAGAGTAGGAAGGAGGAGCAGAATTCACAGCAGGCTGGAGGATTTGGTTCCCAAGGGAAAAGCGCACTGCAGCATCCATGAGGCATGGCACAGGCAGCAGCCCCAGTCTGCTGAAACCATCGGGAATATAGCCCAGGGCAAGGTTTTCTGCTAAGTCTGAAAGACAACTTACTGCTTCGTGGATGGCAGTCAGCTCGTGCCTTCTGAAGCTGGAGGCGTTCCTCCTCACCTCCTCGTACACAAGATCGTACACATCCATCATGCTGTCTTCCACCTGCGATGAAAGCAGAGATCTTTACGTGGAAAACACTGACTGCTGTCGTCTCTGGAGGGAAATATGCTCCTCTCGCATCCCCCCAGAAGGTCTCCCAGGTATAGCGAGACAAGGAGTGCAGCTATTAAACCACCACCACGCAGCAGCTGGTGTACGACCCACCATGCACCATGAGGCACCTACAGCATGGCGAGTCCCATGAGACAGGCTGGGATGCTGCACGTGTACCACCTTCTGCCACGTGTGGGCCCTTTGGCATCACGCCAGGGTCTCACCAGCTGACAGCTGAAGCTTTTGGCCAGTTTTGGATTTAGGGTCAGAGGAGAACTCTGGTGCCCGCCTCCAAGTCCCTCTGCTAGGCAGGGGCGGCACCATCTCCCTGTCCCGATGGGTGACTGTGAGGACAGGCACACATGACCATGAGATGCTAAAATAAAAAGGTGAGAGGACCTCAGATGGCTGGCATTATCCCAGCAACAGAGGAGTTCCTCCAAATACAGCCAAAAAAATAACAGAGTGATTCAGCGGTGAATCAGTCCCTAAATATTTACCAAACGTGTGAGAACTTGCAGCTTGACAGATCCCAGCCAACTCCCACTCGGGTTTCAAAGCGACAAAATATGAAAATTGCCTTCAGCACCTGCAGTCAAAACCTTATTCCTTCCTTTCTTTCTCCCTCTCTTCCTCGCCAGGATTGATCCGAGCGGACCTGCAGGCAGCGCTTGGCTTTCAGGAGGGGAAAATCGATCGGCAAGACAGAGGGAGTGGGTGGCCGTGCAGGGAGGGACGGGTGCTCTGGCAGCAGAGCCATCTCTCGGTGAGGCTTTTCAGCTCAGTCTTAAGGGGCTGTGCTTGGAAATGACTCTTAGGGGAAAAAAAACCCCAACGCCGTGTGCTTGGGGGTGAAATCGGGGTCATTCAAGGTGATTACAGCCATCACTGCAATATTGTTCTACCCTGCTTGGCTGTCCAAAATGCAAGAAATTAACAGAGGTTGATAACCGGGGAGGGGAGAGAGGGAGCTTGTGAAGATTACTTATACCCAACTTGGCTCCGTGCCACCAGGAATAGAGTTTAAAGGCTCACATCGGAAGATTTTCCATGGCTACCAACACGGCACAGAAGTGGAGGGGCTTGGGGGGGTTTCTCTGCAAGCAAAGCTGCTGTCCCCCCAGGACGGTCCATCACCCGTCACGGAGCGATCAGGAGGTGAGGCAGGAGCAACCCAGCTTTAGCGAGGGAGGTCTGATGACGGACAGGGCACAGGTATTCCAAGCCAAGGAAAAAAATCCTCCAATGCTGAGCTGTCCCACGCAGGTGAGGAGAGAGGATGCTCATTTTGTCACCCCCCTGTATCAGAGTACATCGAGCCGGATAGGCGCAGCAGTAAGCCAAGATCTCTAGCAGACTTGTGCACGATCCTTCCCCTCAGCAAACCTTAAACCCCGATAAAAAAGGAAAACATCCAAGCTTTTCTAACTTCTTGTGGGCCATGAAATAGCTTTCCAGCAGCGGCAATTAAATAAATGGATTCAATAAAAAGAGCATCCATTTCCACTGAAGAATTGGATTAAGAATAATGAAAAAGAAGAATCATCTTTTGACCTCCTCTTGTGGCCTTGTGTTGCTGAGGAAGGAAGGAAGAACAGAGCAGATGGCTTCTTAACCCAAGAGATTATTAACTTTCGAATATTCCAACCCCAGTCTAAGATGTAGGAATAAAAACTATTTTGTGTTGTGACAACATACGTGCGGACCTCAGTAAGGTAATGGTGCTGCATGTGCAATTTTCGCCTTTTCATATTTATCATTAGGCTCAGGATGCTGAGCTTCCCTCCAAAAGGCCTAAATTTTGATGATTTGGGAAAAAAAAAAAGAAAAAAGGTGGGGTTTCAAGTGAGTTGCTGGGTTCAAGCAAGAGTTCAAGGGTTGGAAGCTATCTAGAAGTTTAACATTAAAGGTCTACTGAACACTGGGGCAGGAAACGCTGGAACAGGTAGTTTTAAGCCCTTTGCCTTGTCTGGGCACATTCCCCCATACCTCACAAAACAGAGCAAAAATGCTCCTTTGACTGCAGCGAGTTTTGGGCCAGATCTGGTTGCTCACTTTACAACTGTATTCAACTTAAACCAAGGTAAGATGAGACTTTGTCTGGTGACATTTCATCTGCAGAGACCATCGCAGGCTCTGACCACATCACCAGAACCAATTTTCTATGCAGGAAAGTCAATGCTCATTAGTATTTTGTCCTAATAATAAGCCACAGGGCCCAACTGAGGCTGATGTCCTCCACTGCAGCTTCTCAGCTGGTCACGCTGCACTAAGCAACTCGGGAGGAGGGCAGGTGAGCTGCCCAGACGTTGGCAGCTGCCAGTCTGGCAAGTTCCTGCTGGCCACATGAAATCACGAGAGGATCGATTTGACCAGAAGAAGTCCTGCCTAGTGCGGTGGCGCACGTTTGCGCCTTCCTCCTTATACTAGGTATCATGTAATGACGGGAGATTTCGTCTGCTTGAAGGAAAAGAGTGGCTAGGAAAAAAATTGAAGGAACAAGATTGCCGTAACAAAGTTATGGCAGAAAATTATTCCAACTGTTGGAAACAATATTGGAAGAAACCACAGAAGTCACCGTTTCACAGCCAGCTCGACTACAGCAATGGAGATGATGATGATGAGGGTAATCTCCAGGTACATAACAACTACTAAAGACTTCAGTTGCGCCCTGTTTCTGAGCTTGCTTGCGAGATGGCTTCTCAGTTATTTATTGGTTTGTTTTTTTTTTTTCCCATTTTGTCAAGCAGCCTCCAAGAACTGAAAGCACAAATGATTAAGTGCAGAACGTTTTATAGCAATAATTTTCCTTTAGAATGTGTGTCTGGGCAAGCCTAAGAGTACAATTTGCTGATTAGTTTTTCTTAGCATTTCTATCTAGCAATTACAGCTAGCATTTATATCCAGCTATTCGCTGAATATGCTATTCAGGTCCTGGTAAGGAAATATCAAACTAAAAAAAAAAAAAAAACCACCAACATTTTTTAGAGTGAATTGACTGCAGTTCTTCCACCTCATCTTTCTGATTTTTTTTCTAGGATCATTTGATTTTGGAGGGGAAAATTGCTGTCTTCGTACAACGTGGTGGTCTGTTTTCAAAGATTATTGCAGAGAGCTTTCTCATTTAAGTATTTCAGAGGTGGGTATAAAGTACTATATCTCAGTATTTATCACTGGCTGTTTCCTTCTATGCAGGAGATTGCGTCACAGAGCACAGGAGAGGTCTCATTTAACACGAAATACAAGTGCAAAAAAAGATTGCACTAATGAACCATCATCTTAGCAACTTTTCTGCCTGGTTATGTTTACACCCAGAGCCGCAGCCAAGCTCTGAAACACCAGTCACACACGGCAGCGTCTATCCATCCCAAAATGGCATGCTAACTCATGCATGCCTAACGACGTAAAAAAAAAGAAACCAAACCTGAAAGCATGAGACAAAGTCACCAGGTGGTTTCATGACCTTTCTTTATCTGCAACATTATTTTATCCAGCAGACGCAAGTTCATCCCTATGTTTTCCTTTGATCTGGGACATAACAAAGTGAGGAGTTCGAGAGCAGCACTGCTTCGTGCCATCCTCAGCAGATTCCCATCGCACGCTCCACTGACAGGCAAATTTCACTCCATTGCTTCAAAATAATTTTCTTTTCCTGTTTCTTACAGCAGGTGTTGGAGGAAAAAAAAAATTTACAAACAATCAGGGTGCTTTCTCTCACAGTTAAGCAACAGGATGGCTTTTGAGTTCGAGTGGTTACGCTGATAGTGTTAATAACATGCTTTAAGAAAAGCACAGCTGTGCCCCATCCCTTAACTCAGACAGTAGTTAGCATGGAATGGACCAACGCAGCTGGAGAAGAGAAAGTCTGTCTGGCCTTCTTTTTGAAAGGTCTTACACTCCCCCCACGCATTGACATCTTTATGGTCAAGTGGATTTTCCTGTTCCTAGTGACGTGTTGTGACCCACTGCTGGGGGAGTATTTCTGGATGGAGCTCTCCCTTGGAAGGAGATGGCACCTGCAGTGTTCGTCAGTGAAAAACCCCGAGAGCTGAAGATGAAGCATCAGTTGGGCTTTGGCTTAAGAAAAATCTCCAGGTTAAGTGATATGGAGGTCACACCTTACAGTCATTCTTTTCCTGGAAGATGCTGGGTGAAACGTTCCAGCTCTAAATGAGTCAAATAATTGCTGCCTCCCATTTCTGTCTGCATTCCTTAATGAAACATTCATTTAGGGATGGTATCAATGGGTTGTTGGATACCAACAAATGGAAAATCACCACTGAGATTGATGCGGCTGACTCCATCTGACTCAATAAAGTAGCATTTTTCATTTAAAGTAAAAGAAAGAAGGAATTTTGAGACTGTTTATCATCCTCTAAATCCTTTAGCTCCCAAGATGCAGAATTTATGACCACAGGAAGGCATTTACTCCAAGCCATTAGTGTTCTTGCCCTTTGGCTATTAGAAACTAAAGCAAATTTCAGTCTTACCTCCTTCAAGAGGAAAACTGACATGTCCTGACTTGGGTTATTTATCAAGGATAATTTTTACCTGTAACTGGATTTGGAACAGAAAGATGAGAGGCGGAGGTCACCCTTTGCAAGCCAGAGGTGGCAATGAATCCTCATCCCGCTGCCAGCGAGCACCTGAGCTAGTCGCTTTGATGCATGTTGGAAAACTAATGTAGACTCATACCAAGAAGAACAGTCTGAGACCTACTCAGTGAGATATCTTTGCAACAGTCCTTGGCCAAGAATCTCTCTGAGGAGCTCAAGGAGGACATAGTGAATGGAGATGTCAGGACTGTCTCAAAGACAAGCCCATCTCTCTCCTTTCTGATTAACAGGAACTCTCTTGACATGGCAGAGGAGGAAGGCAGGTGTGGAGGATCCTCCTCTCCTGTGGCTCTTCGTGCCTTTGAGGTACCAAACCGAGCACACGTGCTGCAGCCTCAGAAGAAAGTGCAGCCTCAGCCCTTCATGTTCTTTCAAGCGTTGCCCAGAGGGACGTACTCACCAGCACCACTCAGAAATATCCCTTCAGCAGCAGCTACTGCAGACTGCCTCACTTAGCGATAAACTGCACGTTAGTCAGTTAAGATGTGAAACTGGAATAAAGCGCTTGGCGCACTTGAAATCATTCCTTGCTCCAGTAAGGAAAACACTTTTGCATTTCCCTGTCTCTGTCTTCCCTTTCCTCCCCGGCGTGCGGAAACGCACGTGTTCACAGGATGTCAGAAAGGAGCCGGGGCAGATGCAACTGCTTGGGTTTGGATACGGCAACGATGCAACTGCAGCAAAACAGAGGAGGGAAAACTGCTCCGGGTGCTTTAGCCAGGCTGCAGAGCAACTCCCACCACGTGGATTGTGCCCGTGATAAGACGGGCCCCATGCTCGACCAGGCTTTCATTACAACGTGCTGCAGCTTTGTATTTCCTTAATAGCATGTCAGCTCCCTCCTCTCTAGGCTTCCTAAAGCCAATCCATCCCAGCTGCAGAAATCCGGCCAGCGCTGCAAACCAAAGCGGGCTTTGGGGCCCCCTGTGGAAAACTGGAGAAGATAAGAAGGTGCCGCTCCCCCTCCGACTGCTGGTGGTCACTAGGGACCGCTGATGCAAAAAGAGCGAGAGCCAGATGAGGCTTTTAGCTAAATGGTTTTCGCCTTTTCTTTCCAGTATATATAAATAAATATATATATTATACACACATACATACACACACATATGTAATTGGGTTTTTTTTAATAACTTATGCACTTCCCCCACTTTCTAGTATTGGACAAGGACCAGGCAACCCCTGACCATCTTTTGGTCCATCACTGAGGGAACACACAGAAGGAGAGAGAACAAAAACCATCGTGGAACAAAAAATTCAGGAAAAGCAAAGCCTTACAAAACTGTTTCTCTCTGATCCCAGAGCTTCCATCAGGTCCTTGCACAAAACATTTTAAGCAGGAGAAAGCAGTGAGTTGTTACACTGCTCAGCTCCTCCTTATTTCCCATCTCCATGCCTCAAAACAGCAGCAAGAAGTCTAGCTGTATGGGTGCTATACAACCCGCCCAGGCAGGGGGACATCACAGCCTCATGCTCAACCAAGCCGCAAACCCATGAAGCCAACTCTGTGTCACAAGCATCACCTTGTGACAGTGGCAGAGCACCAGAAACTTTGTAGGGAAGCACAGAAAAACCAGGCAAGCAGTTACTCAACACCAACAAGTTTTTGTTTTTTTCCCCTAAATCCTCCAGATCTGGGGCTACATCCCTTGTGATTAACACCAGACTCAGTGTATCAAGGTCCTCTTGGCATTTTGGGTTTGGTTGTGGGTTGGTTTGTTTTGTTTGGTTGTTTTTTAAAGAAAACTTTCAGTATTTCAGTCCATTTTGTAACAGAACCGCAAACCCAACATGCCGCCAAGGGCCCACACCGACCCTCTGTGCTCCCATCATTCAGACACACGATCCAGCAATTTATGAACCTCCCAACGTTGTGGTGAAATTATCTCAGTCATCTCCCCCCGGCCTCGCCCATAGTACTTCAAACCACCACCAGGCAAGACCGCTTCGAACAGAAAATATTGAAAACCAATGAAAACAGCTTTATCTTTAAAAAGGTTGTGTCAGCCCCAGAGCAGCACCGTCACCTCCAAGCTGGCCGTGGCAGTGAGCATCCAACAGCCACGGGGAGGCTGGATGTGCCACAGTGACAATGACCATCCGAGTGGCCTCGGGTACCACAGCTGCTGCTGCTGGAGATGGGAGCTCCAGCTAACGCTCTGCCACGGAAAGCGGCAGAAATGGGGCCGCATGGGTTCAGCGTCGGGGCAGCCATAAATTATAAAACTGATGAGTGCAAATGCCTGTGTGGCACGTCAGACAAAGGACAGCAGAGTCTCGCTGGGTGAAGTGGGCCGTTACTGCGTGATGAGAACATAAACTCCAGGAAAGAGTCATGATTTTTAAAAACAGTAAGGAAGGGGGTAGGTTTTTCCTCTCTTTTTAGTTTTTCCAATAGGCTTCAGAGACAAGCTCAGTGCTTGCTTTAAAGTGATTTGGCTTGGCAGAATAACAGCAAGAGCAAGGCGGGGGGCATCAGATTATTCACAGTGTTTTGGCAGCCAAATCACTGCTTTTTGAAAACACTCTTGAAAGACCCCCACGAGCGGCTACAATCCTGATCCAGCCCCATTGAATCAGAAAACAAAAGGAAACGGCTGGTACTCTTCAGGTCTGATTTCAGAAAGCACCTGACCACACCTTCAGCTTGTGTTTAAGTCCCATTAAAGTCTCTAGGACTTAAACCTGCCTTTAAGCATTGCCTTCAGGTGAGACGGACTGGGACCTGTAAGAGTTTGCCCCAACACACACACCGGGAGCAACAGAAACAAAACACACCCTGGAAAAACCACAGAATTGGTTTGCCACTGGAAGGACCTCTGCAATCCCACTTAAGAAATTCCCTGGGAAGTGCTGGGTCACTCCTTGCGTACCTGTAGAGACACGCAACGCACGTGCTGGGTTTTGAGCACGCAAAGACAGGAGACCCGTCTCCCCGGGAAGCCAGGCAATGCTGCATCCTGCATCGCAAGGGTGCTGGTTGGAGGAAGAGCTGCGGACAGGAGAAGGCCAGCGCTGATCCCACATGCAGGGAAGGGAGCAGGGAAGCTGCTCTTTTGAAGAACTGGCCCCAGGTGCAGCAATGCTTATTATTTTAACAGCTGCAACTGCTAATTCCAGGCCCTGTTAAAAATCACTGCCTCAAAAGATACCACCTGGCTCATTAGCAAAGCATAAAGACTCTGTTTCCCCTTCCCAGGGTGAGGAGGGAAGAGGAAAAAAAAAAAAAAGTCTTCTGAAGAAAGTTTCAAGCAGAGTAAGATGGCAAGAGAACCAGAGTGTGTATGGGTGGTTTGTGTTCCCCATCCTATAAAAGGCTAAATCCTCATGTTTATTCTCTAAGTACATGCAGTGCAATGCAAAATGTTTTTCTATGCACTTGGAGCCAAAAGCCACTGGTGAAACCTCCTTGCGAAATCATCCAACAACTACAGGGGCCATTTGAAAATGAAGAGATTGCCGTATCATCGCAGCCTGTGCAAATCCAAGTGACCTCTTCATCCAAAGGATGTGGGAAATGGGGCCTTTATGCCGGAAGCATGGGCAGCTGTTTGCACCAGTGCTTAGTTCCAGATCTTCCCCTCAGTTGCGAAATCATAATTTAATTGGTTTTAAGCGAAGGTTTACCTGCAAATGAATCTCTGTAATTAAAAAGCTCGTTCCGTTGCAAAACTCCTTTCACGCTGTAGCAATTTTATTTCTGCTGATTCACCCTGCTGTCCTGACCGGCTCATGAGGCCGGTGTCGCAGGGCTGCTGGAAGGACCTTCTAAGCTGCTGCGGAGAAGGGGAACAGCAGAAGATGATGTGACACTGAAACTTCCCCGGCCTCTTTCACAGCGGGGCCCAGAACGAAACCCCAAACCTATTTTTGTGTTGGCTAGCAAGGGTACCAAAAGTCTTTTATACCGCAGCTGCAAGGCTACCCTTTCCTCCAGCCTCTGCTGGTAGGTTTTTAAAGCAGCAGGTAACGGGTGAGGAGAAGAAAACCTGGGGAGGAGGAGGAGGAAGCGGCAGCCTTTCCCACCAGCTGTGCCAGATGTGGCATAAGCCTCTCCTCCATCCTTCTCCACATCCCAGGTCCCAGCTGCATTGGGCCACGCTGGGAATGACTAAAAGACCTCAGCCTAAACAGGCAGCGGTTTGTGGTAAAGAAGCTGCCATAAAAATAACTTTGGAAAACAGGACTCAGCTCTTTCTATTCAGGAATCAGGACTTCCTAACGTGGCTGAAAACCAGCCGAAAACCTCATCATTTCCGTGGTTACCACAGCTGTTTAGAGCTGTTTAGGTGCTCGTTTAGAGGTCTTTCTTCCTGCCCTCTCTTGTACATCGTTCTCTCATTCACTTTTCTTGCACCACCAGTGTCGATCCTCAGACAGGTTTGTGACGCTTTCCTACCAAGGCCACATTTCCCACCAGGGCCACATTTTGGCCAGATGGCCAACAAGGAGGGCAACCAAATGTGCTCCTCACCCTTGTAGAGACCCTTGTCTGCACTAGGTTGGACATGGAAAGGGATTAACTCCCTTAAATGATTTGGCCCAGGCAGAAAAGCACACTAGAGTTTCACAGGGGCTTGGAGACTGGGCTGGGGTGTTTCTGTAGCCGTGGGCTTGCGAGCGTGATGGGACAGAGGTGAAGGAGGAGTGCTGGGCGCAGCAGGTGAGGATGGGGCTCAGGAACAAGCCAAGCTCGAACATACTGAAACATGAATGGCTCAGCACTAACAGCTAGCAGGAGAAAAGGTCCTTCAACAACCTCCAGATTACAAATATTTTCATTTCAGATTTTCCTCTGAGCAGCTGACCTGCCCAGAGAAGTTTTCACACCTCTGCAAGTGACAGCAGCACCTATTCTGTCGGTGCCGTTGGTTAAAAGGCAAAGTGTTTCTTTGTAAAGTGGGGGAAGACCCTAACGGAAAGGCTGCATTATACATGCTGGCAAGACAGGGGGAGGATCTGGGATGTTGCTCTTGTTATTTGTTCTTCCTCATTTTGTTCATGAGCAGTTTATTAGTTCCTCATTAAAAGCACTTTGACTCAGACAGATGGATGCAAAGCTGCCTGAGAAGACAGTACAGAGGAGGCCCAGACCTCACAAAACCCATTAATTGGCCAATAGAGCAGGAATAAGGAATAACTACAGTGCCAAACAGAGGGATCAGCCTTTTAGGGTAAAGCACGATAAACTTCAGATTCAAGGTTTTTGTGTGTCTGGTATATGGTATTTTAAGAATAAAGATGGTTGACACTGAGTCTATGTGGGATGCAGGTAACTTGAAATTAAAGCATGTGGCACCTGTCTAAAAGAATTCGTTTGGGAGCTACAGAAGGTCACAAATGCAGAAAAAAACATGAAATGAGAAGATTCATGTTTTGTTTACAGTGCCCATGTCTGAGAAAACAGAATATTTACAAATAACTCTTCTTTTTCTCCTGTTCCGTGTAGCTTCTCTGTAAGAAGTACTGTAAAGGTCTCTAAAGGAGTCACAAAGGCAAAAAGAGCATCTTGCTTTCATCATGTTCAAATGACATTTCTATCTACTGCCTCTTGAAAATAACCATCAAAACAATTTTTCAGCTGAAAATTGGGCTTTTCCATTTTAGATGATTTTGTGAAAGAAGGGTCTGCTTTATGAAGGAAATGTAGATTCTTAACTTTTTTTTGATCAAGAGGAGTAAACCACTGAGAGCATCTGCTGTGGTTTGGTGCAGGAGGGACCTCCCATCCCCTGGCTTGCAGAGGGAGGGGAGGGCTCCGCTTTCAGCGCTGCTTACATTCGGCACCTCGCCCCTGGGGAGGGAGAGGACCCAGCTGGCATTTTCAAATGGAACAGGCTGATTTTCTGTCCGGCCTTTCACTGGGAAGTCAATGTATTTGTCACGGGAAAGACGCAATTTTTTGTTTCAGCCATGAACGCCAGGGCAGTAGCCCCTCGGTGCTCTCGGAGGCACTGATTCAGGCACGTGTAATGAGCATATTCATCCATATTCAGCTTTACATCCGCAAATTCTCTTCTTGATAGCTGCGTACATCCCATTAGGCTTACAAGACACCCCGTCAATTTGGCTGAGTTTGATTTTTTTCCCCCATATTACTGCAATTAGCTATTTCTGACAGTACTGACACGCAGTAGGCTGGGGGAGGACACCTGCTTTAGTTTTGCTCTTTACTTTGAGAAAGTCAGAGAAACAAACAGCTCTATAATGAAACTTCAAGAGTCTTCCCCCCGCTCCATTTGGTTTCCTGTGCTTTCTGTGCACTCTCTGTCTTTCTGCCCCGTAAGGGAAGTCACGTCTGCATTTCTCTCTCATTTGCATTTCTCTCTCACATCTGCATTTCTCTCACTGGTGAGACAGTTACCTTTCAAACAAAACCAAATTTCCATATGTTTTGTAAGTGACACTTCTAATTAAGTCTTTCCTCATTTATATTCCCTGTCTCTCTTAGCATTTTAGAAAGCAGAGAAACCCAAGACTACCTCTAATGGTATTTTAATTTTTCTGTTGTCAGAAGCACTGCTGGTTTTCTTCACCCAGAAAGTAAACATTTTACAAAAAAACCTCATCTTGTCTAGTGGAAACTCTTTTGCTTAAAGAAACCCAACCAACTACTAAAGCTAACCATAACACATGTGTGCATTTATGGGCAGGGCACTCAAAGCAAAAAAACAGGAAAATAATTTGAAGTAAAAACAGATGTGGTGATTAAGAGATATACAGAGAAAGCCATTCTCCCTTAAATATTTGCAGCAAAATGTTTTTCTGAATGGCACATCCCTGTATTAACCCAATACACAACTTTCTCTTTCAGCCTTTTTACACCCTACTCTATGTTTGTGGCTTAAAAAGTATAACTAAATAGTTTGTTTGGATAACACAATTTCACCAGACCAACCAGACACACTTTCTGGTGCCATTTACCCTTTACTAACACAGCTTTTTTTTCAATCTTCCGTTACAAACTTCTGCAGAAGAAGGAAACTGTGCTCAAGGCCTCCCTTCTGTGTTGGTCATGAAAACAAAATGAGTTCCATATTAAACTGTTAGTGTGAAAATAATAATTTTTTATAGTTTTGCCTGAAACCAGGAAAAATATATGCAGAGGCTGCAGAAAGGCTCTTTTTCGGGGATGTCCAGCTCTGACTGAATCTGCTTCTGCCTGGTAAGTGTAGACATAAAAGATGCTGCTGTGCCATCAGCACTCACCCTCACGTTTCCAAAGCAACTGGACAAATTCACAGAGGAAAAACCCACTGAAAGCACTAAAGGCAAAGGCACCAGCAGGTGCCACCAGCAGGCAGCTGAGCCACAAGCCGTTGGCATCTGAAAAACCATTGCTTTGTGCTCACTGGGTTTTTATGGTCCTACCTTGGCCGACAGCAGGTGTGCCTGTTCAAGAGCGAGCGCCTTCGGTCTGATCCCGTGTAGCATACTTCAAAGGATTTTCAACTACCGTGGCCACTGGTTGGGTCTGGACAAACTTTCTAGAGAAGCAGGATCTTACCCCTCCCCTTAACCCTGGCTTTGCTCTTTAGACTTCTGCTTCCAAAGAGACTGGATTTTAATTTTTGCACAGGACATCGAACCATTATGGGACAGGGCTTCTTGTCCCTGAAAAGTGCAATTGCCACAGTGGATCGAGTCTCTGGTGTTTTGGCGGAGTGCTTCTCCAGCACAGAATGAAATCCCTTCTGATGCTCTTTTCCTGACACGCTGGTCCTTGATCCCCCATAACGTCTGTAACCCTACAGAGGTGAGCTGGCAGCATCAGCGTGACCCTAATCCATCGGGATGATGTTTCACATCACCCATATGCTCATCGCTGGCCAGAGCATCGCAGGTTGCAACACGTGCCTGGAGCTCGGTAGGAGCAAAACGGAGACGGGGACCAACCTGCTGCATGAAACGTCTAACAAAGTCCCAAACGCCTACCTGAATTACTGGTAGATAATCTGGATACTTGCCTAAAATATCTGTGTTCTGCTTTAAAAATATAGGAGTCATGATATTTTGCCTGCCTAAGTCTCTTAAAATGTTGGGGTTTTTTTCAGTGTGGGGATGCAGGAAGGGGAATTAAGACCAAACAGCAAAAAATTCCTCTGAACGAGAAGACGAATAATCATACAAAAAGCAAATTATATCAGATTAGGAAAGGGTCAAAAAGAAGAAAACAAAAAGAGCCTAAACTTCTTTAGGCTGCTAAATATTAAATTCACTAGTTCAATGTCTGCTTTCCCCAGCAGCCTGCTACCCCGGCCCCAGGGCCACCCCAGCCCCGGGGTACAGGCACCCATGCGATGCTCGGGGCTGTCCCTTAGCAACTCTACACGCCTCGCCTCGGGTTCCCCAGCACCTTGCAGATCCCACGCCATCCACCACACCACCAGCAAGCTCTGCGTTAACAATTCAAACCCCCAAACCCCCGGCAGATTCGACCAGATCCTGGCAGATCTCCGGTCCAGCGTGACAGCGAACCCAAACCACCAGTTTTCACATTGTTTTTTTTTTACTGTACCGCTGCTGCTCGTCAATAAAAATACCTCCTGGGTGTTTCTCCTGGCCATTGCCAGAGACAACCAGAACAGTCACAACCTGCTGCTGCCTTTGAATAGAGGCTCCCAACTGACGTTATCAGGAATTCGAGCTGGCTGGAAATGACTTCAAAAGTCAAGCATCTCAACTAAAACAACAAAAAACCCAAAACATCCCCTGCAAAAATTAATCCCCAAGCTATTTGAAACGAGACTTGCATTTTGTGTCGCCTTCAGGACGAAGCCTTTGCCCCGCGTGAGAGTTTTGGTGGCTTCTCCCTTCAGATGACCCCATCGCAGAGGCAGCTGATGAAGACAGGCCCGTTCTTGGAAAGGATGGATGCAACAAAGCACGCATCTGATAGACCTCGGTATGGACGGCTTAATTACCACCAGATGTCCCTTTTGCAGGAGAAAGCATTGCTACAAAAAAAAAAATCTCCATCTGACAAGATGCTGGTGGTATTTCCTAGCAGCCGACACTTACCTCCGTGCTGTGGGTGTATCTCCAGCAGGCAGCTGGGATCAATCCGCAGAAGGCCAGAGCAAAACAGAAAAATCCCTGAGGATAAAGAGGAAAAATACCGTCAGTTACAGCATGGGGAGAAAAGTATCCATTTGTAAACACCATTGGGATGTCATTAATGCGCTCGCTTGAGCAAGTTTAGTTAAAATTGGAGCTAAACATCACCTTCTTTAAATAACCCTCATAATGCTGGTTACTTAAAGGAAATTAGATAGATAATAACGTGATTCTCCATCAGGGGCCCTCTAGTTACACTGTGGCTGTTTGAAGGGATCGACCAAAAGAGGACCTGGCTTCCTGCAGAGCGGGTAACCTGTTCTGCCCAAACTCCTCTTGGGAGAAAAAAAAAAAAAAAAAAAAAAAAAAAAAGGAAAGAAAAACATTGTTTTTACAGTATGTTCCTCTTCTGCAGCAGAACCGTGCCCCAGAATACCTCCTCCTTACTCATGGGGTTCAATCCCCTGTGTTTAAAATGGCTATCAGTTTCAAAGAGGGGAAGACCCACCCAAATATTCCATAAAGGAGGGAGTAACTGGGGTGGAGAGCAACCTTCTCTGGAAAAGGAGCTGGATTTTCCCGTTAGCAAGGTGGCAGCTACACGGCCAAGCCGCCTTCCTTAAATCAGCACCGTCCCAGTTAGACAAAAGGATGACAGAAATATAATCGAGGCCAGCAACTGACCCTGAAGTGTCAAAACAATAACGGCAACGACACAGGAGGCGGCTTGACTTTTGCCTTCTTCCCTGGGCATGCGGAGCTGGAAGTTAGATGCGTTGTCTCTTTATTTGAACAAATCTGATCCCCCCCAAAAAAAAAAAAAAAGAAAAAAATCCATCCTGATGTAAACAGCGCCTGCCTGTTGTGACAGCTGGACCAAAGGATCTTGTTCACAATAAACAAAAAAAAAATAATAAAAAAATTAAAAGGAAATAAAAAAGTGCCTGTAAAGCGTTTGGAGGTCATATGGGCTCATCAAATATGAATCCACAGCTTAGTCTTGGAATGGCAAAAGATGATGAATAAGCACCAGACAAAAATAATTGCCTCTACAAGTTTTTCCGCGAAACCGTCCCTCTTCCAACATGAAGTTATGTAGCAGGGGGAAATCACCCAACTGGCGGCAGCTTATTTCGGTTTCAAATTTTTTTCTACGAGCATGTTAATAACATGATGTAGCTGAAATAACTTAAAAAAGATTAAATCTTTCACAAAAGTTTACCAAATTCAAGGAAAGGAAGAAGAGTGTTGCTGCTACCAATTCTGTTTCACCAAAAGTCTTTGCTTAAAAAGTATGATTGGGTTTTTTTAAAAAAAAAAAAGCCACAAACCCCCCATATGCAGCAGGAAAGGAAAACGTGCTACTTCAAATCCTGGAAATGAACATGAACATGCCAATAAAATGACTTTTGCTGGTTTTTTGTCCATCTGCTGCCTACTGTGTTTTGCTGCTGGTGGCAAGATGATGCCTTGCCTGGGGACTTTGCTCCAGGAATAAGACTGCTGCTGGCATTTCCCAACACTTGAAAAAAAACCTTAAATTATTGATGTCCAGTCCCTTGGCAGCTGCCTGGCCATATAGGTGGTGAGATCACTTGCTGCCTTGCCAGGAGCTGAAATGGAATAACAGGAGAAATGGGACCCCAAAGGAG
Source organism: Chroicocephalus ridibundus (assembly GCF_963924245.1). NCBI lineage: Eukaryota > Metazoa > Chordata > Aves > Charadriiformes > Laridae > Chroicocephalus > Chroicocephalus ridibundus. The sequence continues at coordinate 18,187,013 of NC_086287.1, forward strand.
AGGAAGGTCTGATCAAACGCTGACATGACAAGGGAGATACGAGTAGCGAAGATGGGGAAGAGCACGCAGGGTGAGATGCCATGGACCAAAGCACGGCAGGACCAAGCCTGAACCTGGCCAGGGTGAGTGGTTCAAGCCCAGCAGGTACAGCACAAGTTGGAGGGCGAGGAGGTGAGGTTACACGGGCATTTCAGGTCGCTCCTCACTAGGACCAGACCCTGCATTTTGCACCTCCTCCAACAACTTTCCCCCCAAACAAACAGCATAACGAAGTCAATATTTTCATCAAAATCATAGAATCATAGAATCTTCATGGTTGGAAAGGACCTTTGAGATCATCAAGTCCAACCACACACATACAAAAAAACCCCCTACAATCTCTGTCACTAGAGCATGCCCTGAAGTGCCAAATCTAGAATTTTCTTAAACACCTCTAGGGATGGTGACTCACCACCTCCCTGGGCAGGCTGTTCCAGTGCCTGACCACTCTTTCTGTAAAGTAGTTTTTCCTAATATCTAATCTAAACCTCCCCTGCCGCAACTTCAGACCATTTCCTCTGGTCCTGCCATTATTCACCTGGGAGAAGAGGCCAACACCCACCTCTCTCCAGCCTCCTTTCAGGTAGTTGTAGAGGGCAATGAGGTCTCCCCTCAGCCTCCTCTTCTCCGAGCTAAACATGCCCAGCTCCCTCAGCCTCTCCTCATATGACCTGGTCTCCAGACCCCTCACCAGCCTGGTAGCTCTCCTCTGGACACACTCATTGTCCCTCTTGTACAGAGGGCATAAAGACAAGGCAAACGAGGCATAAAGACAAGAAAAAGAGAAAATTATGGCAGACATAAAACACAGTACTGATAGCAATGTGAAAGCTCTTCTGCACATCGCTCCAGTAAGGGTGTAATTGAGAGGACCCACCATGAACCTGGGAGTGGGAACAACAACACACCAGTGGCACCACCCAGAGTTCTCCCCCCATGCTCTCCCCCACCAGCTCCAGCACTTAAGCCACCTCTCTGGGGCCAGAAACCCCAGCAGATTAAAATCCTCCTTCTCATCTTCCCTTTCTCGGCTCCACCCCACATCTCTGGAAGTCCTTCACTTCCAGCATTGGGTCTCCCTTTATTTCTGTCTAGCTTCTCTGGGAACACTGAACCGCAGCCCCTTGGGAAGCTCCCCCTCCATCCAGCTGGTGCGGAGCAATTACATGGCTCTGAGAACATCTTATAAATGAATTATAGCCTGCTCTTTCCCTTTGCAGCCAAAAGGCTTTTGGAAGAGCAACTTTCTAATTACATTAGAAGACATTTGGAGGAAAAAAGAAAAAGGCAAGGCGTAGTTTGCATACGAAATGCAGAAGGGTCGAGGCTGGTTCACCATCTCCCAGACCCTCGGAGCTCCTTGGAGCCGGCCATGGGCTGCTGCCTGCTCCCTTTGCAGGAGGCAGCCACATCAGCCCCGCGGAGGGCTGTCACCAGCCAGACGTCAATTACTCTTTTATGAATGACCTTGTTTCCATCCTTGCTGCAAGGAACAATTTGTCTTCGAGAGACTCGGCAGAATCCGCAGAAGCAGCGTCTCGTCTGTTGCCTGGTGCCTCTTTTAATTCACCTTTCTGAGGCTCCCCCTTCGGTTAAGGGGGTCTGCTTCGGATGAGGGAGGGATCCTTTAGCTCAGACTGGATTCAGCAGTGCTGCCAAACCCCCACAATCCCAGGGAAGGAGCCGACCTGTGCCCTGCTCAGCTCCCTCTGCGTTTGGTGCCGCTGTGGCCATTGCCGTGGCCAGCTCCTTGCCAGACTTCGCAGCCCAGGGGCCGGGAAGAGGGGGTGGGCTAATTTCAGATTGCATCCACCAGGTTGCATCCCTCCCTCCCTGACCCAGTTCATTTAAAAGCGCATGACTTTTTTGGGGTTTTTTTGCCTTTCCGCATCGCAAAGGCGAGCCAGCGATCTCAATCCGGAGGGGGAATCTGTCCTCAGCTCCAAATGAGCACACGGGCTCTGCCCGCTCCCCGGGGAGCTCCGGCGCAGGGATGCCTCGCTCAGGAGTGCTGCACCACGAGGGAGAGCGCGGGGGACAGATTCATTGCAAAAGCGAGATGCCAAAGTGTGCTGCAGTGTGATTAAGGCCCCTCTACGCACTTGCCTACAATGACACATCTGGGAACAGTAAAGCAAACAGCCTGCGCTGTGTGCTGTCCCTGCTAGCACATCACTCTCTCTGAAAAAAAGGATTGTATCGGGCATTCACTAAGGCTTTTTTGCCACCGAAATTGTTTGGGACTGGTGCTTGGAACAGCTGCTCCACCCTGAACGCAAATTTTGTTCTAGATGAGCGTTTTTTAGGCTGGAAAGTTCCAGTATAAGAATTTCAGCTAGGATATTCTGGTTGGCATGTCACTCCCTGTTTTGATTTTTTTTTCCCCCCTCACCTCTCTCCATCCAACCAGATAACAGTTCACTGTGCCCTAAACCCCACCGGAGCCAGAGTCTTTCCTTTTGTACAAGCAGTACAAGCAAAACTGCAGTTTTCCTTCCTTCTCCTCCCCTTCAATAGCGATGTGGCCTTCAGGGGCTGTGGGAGCTGCCGGATGTTTACATTCAGGACTGACTGCATGATGGACCACGGATCACCAAAAGCAGCATTTGCCAGAACCGGAGGACAGTCAATAAACCTGTCACTACTCTCTCTGTTTAAGAGGAGCTTTGGGGATAATAGTCTAGGATTTTAGAAGACAATTTTTTATCCTTAAATTCTCAGTTACTCTCTAGAAACCAGCTTCCTCGCAAGCATCAGTGGCGTCTGTCTGGTCTGGTGATGCTGCTAACGCAGCTACAAGACAAGCTCCTGAGATACGTGTGCTTTAACCAGTTCGACCTGTTCTGGTTTCTAACCACTGTGTACCCTTTATCGCTATTAGGACAGCACCAGTAAGGCCTGCAAAGACTGAGACCCCTCCTCTGTATCCACACAAACCTCCAGACAGCCAGGCAGGGTGAGCATTTATAATCTAAATAGACAACAACAAGAAGTCAGTAGGGAAACTGAGGCACAAGAAGGACATGGGATCCACCTAACGGATCAGTGACCAGGGCAATGCTCCTCGAAGCCCATCTGCATCCTGGCTAGCATTTCCCCTGGGTAGCTGGTTTACCAAGCGGGACTGTGGTGGATTAGCCACGTCGATGCAGACATCCCTCGAGCGTGGCTCAGTTTCCTATATAGCCACAGATGTCAGGCACCAATGCTCTGGTGTCTTCCCTCTTTGATTAACGAGTGAATTAAATGGTCTTCTAAACAAGACACATGCTTTGCAGGAGAGGAAAAGTCCTTTAAAATCAATAGCGGGGGAAGGTGAAAAATCCTCCCTATTAATAAGTAGGAAAAAAAGCTGCAAGTTGGGTGGCTGATCACTTCTGCCAGCTACAGCCCAACAGGTATCAGCAGGGCAGGAGGTGACACCGACAGCAAGTTTCGGAGCCCCACGGGGCTGAAGCCCACCCCTGTCTGCGATTACATCTCACCACAGCCATCGGGGCCGGCTCTCCCTGCCTCCTCTTCTTGCTTGCAGGTCGGAGATTAAATATGAGCCCTGGGAGGGGGTAGGAAACAGTGGGAAAACAAGCAGCGGGCTGAGCGTTGCTGTGAGATACTGACAGTTAGAACAGGGGGGGCAATTTATAGGAATAAGCGGAGCACCCCTATGTGATTTAAGGTGCTGATGAGCTGCTTGAACAAAGAGGAGCAGAGACTAAGGCTGCTGGTGACCAGCTCTTGGGTATTTCCCGGGGCCCCCCGTTAATTTATGAAGGGCTGGGGACGTGCCACCCCCAGCAGTGGTTACGGGGGCTGCTCCCTTACCCGCCGCGTTCCCCCAGCATCTCCCGCTGCCGAGAGCGGCGTCCCGGCGGGGAGCGGCTGCTCGGCGGGGCCGCGGCCCCCCCCAGCGGCGGCGGAGCTAAAGGATCCCTCCTCATCCGGAACGGCCCCTCGCCCGGGTGGGAGCTGCCCCCTCTCCCCTGGCAGCCTGCCCGGCACCTCCGCACGCCCTGCGGGCCCCTCACGCCGCCGGGGACGGTGGAAAGGGAGCTTAAAGGCCACCAAGGGGCGTCCCGTTATCCCCTGCGGAGGGCAGAGAGGGATGGATTCCTCGTCGGCACAGCCGCGGGGAAAGCGGCTCGCAGCCTTCCTCCTCTTCCCACAGGGAAATGATACCGTGTCTTCCCTGCAATAGTATCATCAGAGATCCCAAATGAAGAGGGCCACATCCCCCAGAGGACCCAAACTGTGAACGCTAAAGCAAAGCGAACAGGATGCCCGAGAAGCCACAGGGAAAAGTAAATAGCTAGTTTGGGGTTTCTAACAGCCAGGGGTTTCTTCGGTGTCCAGGGCTTGGCTCTGTTACACCAAACTGGCCAGGCTGGGGGAGTCCACGGGGGGCTGGAGGAAAGGACCTGCTCACCCTCGCCCCCAGGGCAAGGGGAAAGGAGAGCAGCATCAGGTGGCCCTTGGAGGAGGGACAGCAATGCCGGAGTTTGCTGGCTATGTTTTCCTTCAATAGTCCCTTCAGGAAACAGTTATAATTTTAACAACCTCTTTTACCTACTGATATATCCCAAACCATACTACACACAGAGTAAAGCAACTGAATAAACGTTACAGAAGTTGTTCAACTATATTTTTAGGCAGCCCTGACAATCTCCCCTAGCCTGTACATACCCATCTGTTGTTTTAGATGCAGCAGGCAGACACTGATGTATACTTCAGCAAAAGAGAGGGGAATTATATATAGTCTGCTAGCAGCATTCATGGGAACGGCATCACTCAGGCCCCTTTGAGCATCTCGGACAGGGAGAGACAGACTGCATATTGAGAAGGTGAAAACATTAACTTCAGTAGCTGCTTTGCACTAAGTTTTAAAGGTGTTCCTTTCTCATTTCCACCATCAGTATAATTTTCCCCAATTACATAGGTTACATAAATCTTTTGAAAGCTAGTTTATGTATGACAGCAATGCAATTATTTTATATTAAGCTCCGTACAGACTAAGCCCTGTGTGCAGGCTGTGCTTTTAAATGAAGCTGAACTCACCGTCCAGTTTACTAATGCCGCCATGGTCGGGACCCAAACAGGCACTTCACTGGATGATGGAGAGGAGAAAGGTGGCATTTCGGCTCTTGTGATACCTCTCCACCTTCTCCTTGCAGCCTGAAACTGAGGTACAGCCCAAAGGCCCCGTGCCTGTTGCCATGCTTTGTATGCCTCCCACCACCACTGTGGTGGATATTTGCAGCGAGGAGGGAAGGAGGGGGGCTAACTTTGCTGTCACAAGTCAGAAGGACAACGTAGGACTCAAAATCGCACTGCTAAAGCTTCCCCACAGAAACCACTTGTTGACTTGGTGAGAAAAAAAAAATACTCTGGGCATCCTTATCGCTGCAATTGCTTTGGCAGATAAGCACCTCCCTTTGACCCTGCTCTGAAAGCTGCACACACAGGACCTTGGCAGAAGAAACAAGGTGCAGAAGGATGCAATCCTCAGCTGGAAGAGCTCTGCAAGGTCATGCCTTTTACAAAAATATCCCCTTGCAGCACAAGGTGGAGCAACAGGGCATCCTTCCCCGGGCATGCAGGCTCCCGGGCACAAGGCAAAACAGCCCCCAGCGCCACTTTTTAAGGGCATCAGCCCAAGGTTACAAAAAGCCCCCCCCCAGCCAGTCCCTCCCAATACGCACCATGGCAGTGAGGAGCTGCGATTCCCGCACTGTGGCGGCAGAGCTCAGCAGGGCTGCGAGGATCAGGGTCATGCTGAGGCAGATCCCAAAGTAGAAAGCTGGAAGGAAGTCGGATACGAGAGCTGCGGTCAGACACCAAGACTTTAGGGCTAACAGAGGCCTGGTCTGACGCTTTTGCCCAGAGAGGGACCAAAAAGTGCATTTTGGGGAGCTGGTCCAAGAGGACCAGGTTGCAGAACTGAAATTGTTTTATAATTTATTCAATACCCCCCCATCTGCATATGCTTTGTTCCTGTGGCAGGGCTGTAAACCTCTGAGCGGTTCCCACAGCTGCAGCCGAGCGAAGCACCCTACAAGGGTGTCGGTACACCCGACAGACCACAAGCTGTCAATTATTTCAGCGCTCCGATAAGGATCCCCCTGAAAGGAGGGGGTGCTGATGCCCAGCAGCCGTCCCACGGCCCCTATCGGGACTCCGTGCGCTGCTAATCTGGTGCAACACTCGCCCTCCGGTTTCCTCCTGGCTAAGGCAGGGTCACAGCCCATTCGCCAGGGCAGGGCGCGGGGACCACATCGCTGCGAAGGGCTTTGCAGCCCTCTCTCAGGGTTAATCCCGCGAAGAGTGAACGCCTGCAAGCAAAGCAAGTGGAAGCACTGCTGGAGAGGGGTGGCTGGGAAGGGACAGCCTGCATGGCTGCATTAAGTGACAACCTATATAACCCCTGGTGTGTTTTAGGAAAGGGGGAGGGCTGTACCTTAGCTTTGGACCAACGTAATCTTTCCACCTGCCTTGCTAAGCTGAAATTGAGAACCAGGATCTAGAGAGGGTATGAGCATGTTTAAGCCCAGAGTAGCTCCGGAGAAGCAGCAGCTGCAAGTGCATCAGAGACGAGCAGAGTATTTTGGTATCTGGGCTTTTCTCATCTCTTTGCTCTAGCCTTATACCTGAGACTCAGTTTATTCTCCCTTGTGTAGAGCAAAAAACCCACATTTTCTCCAAATACCAGTGTTTCCATGCATTTCTTCTCCCAGCCCCAATTTTCTATGCTCCGGTTCAACTCCTGTAACGGTCCCTCGCCCCACGCTCCCAGGGCCCTTCCAGCCCCACGGCACCTTTGGGTCCATCTGTGGCTGAGCTCCCCTTGAGCTTTCACTGCAGCACAGGGGAAGGATGGGGAGATGGTGAAGAGAGGAACAGGAGTGAATGCAGCAGCACCTGAGCGCCCTCTGCTCCCTCAGCACCCTTCGGTGCCAGGCGTGGGGCTCCGATACAGACAAAAATTGTCTGTGGGACTGCGTTACCCCTAGTGCATCCTCCAAAAGCCACCCCCTGCCTCCTTCTGCGATGCCTCTGCATTTCCTTCAACTGCTCTGGGGGATTTTGCAGCTCCTGCGTTCACCAAAGATCTCACTGGGATGCAACCGCAACCTACCTGTGTGGTGGATGACCCTGTAGGAGTTGCTCTCCAGGGAGATGTTGCTGAGGAGGGTGAAATGGAGCCCATAGTGAGTGACTGTGCTCAGCGTAGCAACGGACAACCCCAGCAGCTGGAAAAGAAGGGTTTTAGGAAGGGATTGACAAAGCAGCAGCTCCTGCTGAGCCCACACAAAGCTTTGAGGTGTATCTGGATACTCCTGGGCCCCACACAGATGCAGACAGCTTGACCATCCAAAGGCCACTGCATATAGCCCAAAATGCACATAAAAGGACAAAGCCCAGACACTTAAACATACTAAAGCTCCTCTTCTCTCTTGGATAATGAATGCACGTGACACCGCACGCAGCCCATGGTCTCTTGGCCAGCATCTATGGAGGAAATTCCCACCATGTGAAGAAAGCCCAGAGGATCAATGCTCTCGGAGCACCCCTGTGCAGTCCCACCCGGCTCTGCAGGGTACGGACATGCAGTTATGAGGGCTGCCAGCTTTGCTCTTTGCAATGCTAATCCCATTGCCTGCTGTTGGCTATATTTCCTATTGTAGAGTGCAAAGAGCTGAGTCTTGTATTACTTTAAGTAATCTGTGCTGGTTTCCATCTCTGCAACGTGCCACCGGCCTGTCCGTGTTTCTGTCCCATCTCTGAGAGCACTGGTATGCCTAAGGCATAGGGTGACCACCAGCACGTTACCCTCTGTATTGCCCAGAGCAAGTCCAGGTGATGGAGAGGGAACTTTTCTGGTGGCACCTGGCTCTAGAGCAGGGCTCTTTGCAGCACGACCAGTGGCAGAGCTGGGACAGAGGCAGCAGCACAGCGGGATAGTTAAAAACAGCTCCAACTCTAGTGTAATGAACCTGGAAAATACAAGATGTGAGGCCACTCCTAGGTCCCAAGATAAGGTTTCAGCATTTTGTGCCTTTACAACATGGAAGCACAAGGCAGCTATCCCTGTGTCAAACGTGACGGTCTGGCGTTGACATAATCCCCACCGTACGACATTTTCTTCCAGAGCAGACCAATAGGTCTTGCTGGAGACTTACAGTTTCAGAGACTAAATACACCCAAACCATAGCATTTTCTGCTTATAAATAACCTAATTTGCGGCACCCACTGATCCTTCATGCTGTGCATTACTGCGTATCTCGACCCACGCCCAGCAAAACACTAAGTGCAACACCAGTTAGCTCAGATTTCTGAGAAACACCAGTGTAAAATCCTCCCAACAGCAGTAATGTGATTCTTGCCATCCCCGGCGGCTGTGCCTTAACATCTCCACTAAACATCATTGGTACTAATCCTCCTTTAGTTTTCTCCAAATGATATATTCTGCTATTTGGAAGAGAGAACAACGTACAGCCACTACACATGGCCCAAAATAAGGCACCACCTTTAAATTACACTCTTTCCAAGCCACCAACCCTCTTTGACCTAAATACAGATTATTTTTCAGGCTTGCAAGTTTTGATGAAATGAAAAGGCAACAAGCACATACAACTTGACAACATCCAGCAGAAGCATTCCCCAGTTTCCACCATTTCCCACCAGCTCTAACAGCAGAAGCCAAAAGGCTCCCCTTGAATTTGCTTCAAAAGCTGATAAGAAAAGGATCCCTAGAACTGCCTTTGCTTCGCAGTGCAGGTCCACAGGTCTCACATGTACTTCCATCGAAGCCTTGCAGTTTCACATCCTCACTGATCCCACCTGCAGCTGACCACCCTCACAGCAACAAGTGCAGCAGGTCCATCCTCCCTCTTTTGCTGCAAGGAGACGGGAGCAAGTAGCTTTTTTGCTGAAAACCCCTCATTCTGCCGGCAGCGACCTTTCCTTTCTCCTTCGAGGTGGCCACCGGGTTGTGAAAGGGCTGCAGCGGCGTGACAGCCCTGAGAAACCAGAAGTCTATCAGCAGAGGGGGGGTGATGCTGGCGGCCAGCGATAACGACCCAGGGCGCAGCGATAACCCAGGCAGTTGGTTTTGCTTGCCCTCCGCCTGCGAAAAACAGAACGTGGGAAAACCCGACCCTCTCCGAGCGGGGATGGGAAAGGCAGCGGTTCACCTCGGTTTCACAGAGATCCCCCCCAAACCTGCCTGCTCACCATGACGCAGAGGCTGGTCACCAGCAGCTGGCACTTGGTGGTCCTCATCCCGCACCTCAGTCCCATGGCTGCTTGTCCCCAGAGAGAGCTGGCAGTTGGTCCCTCCGGCTCTTGATAAAGCCTGGGTTTCCCCCAAAGGGAGGCATGGCCACAGCGGGGCCTCTCGGGAAGTGCAGTCCCCACCACGTGCTGATGCACCTCCTCCTGCCTAATTATTAAATCCTGTTTAGAGCAGCCGCCTTCTGCCCGGGCTCTCGGTGGGCTGCCGTCAGTTCTGACCCACAGCCAGCTGGGAAAGGAGGAAAGGCATACAGGAAAATAGCCTTTTGCAGAGTTTAGAGCAAAGTTCCTTAAAAAAATTTTTGAAACTGTTCAATCAAGAGGCAGTGTCAAAATACCCTGCTTGTCGCTTTCACTGGGACGCAGTTTTGCTTAATGAACATTGTCATAACTATTTTTTTTTTAATCTGCGTAAATAGTATCTTGGGAAAAAGTTGAGGAAAATGTTATTTAGAAAAAAAAAAAAAATCTGTTGTTTAAAGAAGACATCAAAGCCCCCCAAAAGATCTGCATGAGGGTCTTCCCTCCCCATTTAAAAACCACCACATCGCAATAACCTTTGGCTGAGACTCTATTAAAACTTGTATTTGCAGATGAGGGGAAAAAAAATCCCTTTGGTAGTATTTTATTCAGGAAAATTGCTATACATAAATATAAACCCCTGCTCAGGAGATTCTCACCGTCTACGGACTTTTTGACTCTGTCCTTTCCCCTCTCCTAGCACTGAAGACCCCATGGAACCACAGCTACAGAAGACTCAGGTAACTTCTGGTCTTCAAAACCAGCTGCCTGCTCGATGCATATTTCACGCAAGTAAATCACAAAGAAGCCTCAAAAACGATCTGGCCAAAGGGAGACTGAATGACTGGGTGCCCTAATCATCCTCAGTTTCAGAGCTAGACTGGTGGAAAAGAGGTGAAACAGAATAATGGATAATAGTCACACTCCCCCCAGGTGGCAAAGAAAGGGGGGGAAAGGTAAAACCGTCCCACGTCAGTACCTGTAGCTAAAGGGAAATAACAAAGAAGGAGGAGGAGGGGCATGAAAAAAGGAAGGAAGATGCATTTTGTAGAGCAAAGAGAAGCAAGAGAAAGTGAGTTGCACAAAGCCATGTGCAGAGGAAAAAGCAAGTCATGATTTTCTGACTACACCACTAGCTTTCTTGCAAGCTTTCTTGCAAAACGTCTTGGTTGCAATCCCCTGAGACACCAATGAGAGCTGCTACAGCCATTTCTGAAAACAGGTGTCCCCCATGGCTTGTGGGTCCCTGCCCTGGTTGGGCTCCCTGATGCCCAGTGGGGGACACTGATGTGCACGCAGAGACCTTCGTACTCCAGCCACCAGCTGGAAAGCACCTGAAAAAGACCAACAGAGGGACAGCAGGGAAGGAGAGCAGTGGGGAAAGGACTACAGAGAGAGGGCAACGGGCTGGGGAGGCAGATGATGCCCAGCCACACATGTCCAGAAGCAGGAACCAGAAACCATCCACAGCAGCACAGACCCCTTGGGGGCAGGAGTACAGCTGCAAGGTGACCATGTCTGCGTGGTCCCCACCATGGGCCAGGTGGGGAAAGTGCCTTATAAAACAGTGTGGTGGAGTTAGGACTGCATCCAAACGCAGAGTTGCTAGCACCCGACATTGCTTCTGGCACTATGGGACAGACAGTTGTGTTGTCACCTGCGTTTTCAAGGGAAATAACCACCAAAGGGCCACGGGTATAAAGGCAGCAGGGTTAGTCCTCAGGTGGAGTTACAGGTTAAATCTGAAAGGGTTGCAACAAGGTATGAAACACAGCTCTGCATGTGAAAACAGCTAGAGAAGCTCGACCAAGAGCGATGGCGAGTTAGAAGGGAGGGCGCAGCCGTGGTGCACACCCTGAGCACACCTGGAGCCTGTTTCACAGCAAGGGACACAAGAAAAACCATGCAGCCCATCTTCATTTTCCCCTAGACCCCAGTTTCCTTCCCCAACCCTAAACTCACGCTGCTGGAGACCTGTGCAAAGCCAGATCTCACACTAGAGGTCCCCACAGGCCAGCAGAAACCGTTCCCGGAGGCCTGGATGATTCAAGTGGGCTTTCTGAAGGGAATAGATGGGTAGTTCGCTTCCCAGTTCCCCAGAGGTCTCCTCTGTCCTTGCAGGAGCCTCGCACCTCACTGCAGGACCATCTGAGAGGTCACAAAACCATCATCTAAACCACTTGGTAGTGCTCCTACTCTCTCCACAAAAGATGCTCTACCTCCTTTTGTCTACAGCCATAAAAACAGGCATCTTCAGTGCCTCATCAGGCTCTCAAAACAGGTCTCTAACTTTAAACACCTGGGTTTAAACAGGTGTTTCCTCTGGTTTGGTTGCAAATGCCTATTCCTGGGTAGTTTGTCCATGTCCTCTGATGCTTCAGATGCTTCTCCCATCTCCAGCACTCGGTGCTCTGCCTTTGTGCCTGCTCCCTCGATTACCTGCTCCAGCGCTGCACTGGATTTGGCGTTGGAGGCATTTTCTGCTGTTTCTCTTTCCTCCGTCTTATGCTTTATCCCATATAGTACGGCTTGAAAGATTTCTCTGGGGCAGAACTTATGTGAATTTCTAACATCAAAACGTAATAAAGAGCAAAAGAAGTTACTCCCTCCCCCCACAAAAGGAAGTCAATAGTAGGAGCACCAGGAGACCCAGGGCATTAAGAGGTTTGGCTTTGATTGAGGGAGGCACATTTGGCACATGCAAGGGCACTACTGAAGTGAGCGCAGGGGGAGCACAGGAGCTCATCTTAATGGTGGCCATTGAAAAGGGGTCTTTATGACACTTCACTTTCTCCAGGATTAAATGTCCTCTGGGAGTCGTGTCATTGGTGTGCGCCTGCCTTGGCAGCTCTCTGCCCGGGGAGCCCTGGTGAGAAGCAGGGAGTCCCCCCAGCCCCATCCCAGCGGGAGGAGAGGCAGGGGTGGGGGCACACCAGGGGGACATCCTCGCAGCCGGCATGCAGGCTGGACGGCAGCGTGGCTTTTCCGGCAAGACTCAGCCTCCTGCTTGCCCTGCTGGGTTTTATCAGTTGGTTCCCTTTGCGAGAGCCCAACTTATCGCTCCCAAACGCAGTGCAAAAACCACAGGTGACCACAGCTCCCGCCTGCGGCTTCCTCCCTTGTCTCTGGTTATCAGCCGGAGCACGGAAAGAGGGTAGGCAAGGCTGAAAACATCCTGGGGAGTCCAGGTACCCTCCTCCTCTAGCCTTGTGGCAGCTTGCAACCTTCTGTTCAACTGTGAAAATACATACTGGCATCCCAAGCTGCAGGGGTGTCGGAAGGATGTGCCACCTCGTCCAGAAGGAAAGGACTGATTTAAAAAAGGGAACAAAGCCAGGTGGTATTTTTTGCAGAGCTAAAAAACAGCCAACCCTCTTCTGAGCTGGAGGGAAACACTGCCCACACCGTCAGAAGGACGTCCTCAAAGAGCTGGGGGATTTAGTACGTTAATGCTGCATGGGGTGAACTTGGGAGACTAAACTTAAATGGAGGAGAAGAGGCTGAATTCATGACGGTGCTTTCCCACCATCCACTTCTCTGGCTCTCGCTCCGTCAGTGTGGCCACCAACAATCCAACAGCAGCACCCCAGTGCTCCAGCTGGGCATCAGGTAAGAGAAATCTCCCCCTGGCTTTGGGGTGCTGCTACTTGTGCTCCTGCGAAAGGATGGGCTGGAGGCAGGGGAGAGGAGGTGGCCCCAGGAGGCAAAATTACACGCATCATCCAGGCAGGGCCATCCGTGCCAGACTCCTGCCGCCTCTTGGGAGCCGCCTCCTTTGCCAATCCCACACCACTGTTAGGGAAAATACCTCCCCTCCATGGTAGAAAATAGCTCCAAATGTGGCAGATTTACTGGTGTCACTGGCTCAGCCCATTCGGTCCCTCAGCTGCTGCCCGTAGCATGGCTATATTCACCCTAGAGCTCGCTCGTAAATAAAACATGCCCATATCAAACCACACCGAAGCCGTATGAATGACGGGAAGCCGGGGAGACCTCACAGCCCGCGTCTGCCTTCCCGGGCGCATCACAAGGACGCATTGTAAAGGCTGCTTAGCATTCATATAGCACATATGCACAATCAAAGCTAAAAATCAACTTTTAAACCCGGGGCTGCCTCTTTTCAAGAAGGGGAGGAGAAAAAGGGGGAGGCGCTGGGCTTTGCGAAGCTTCAGATGCACCAGGCAACTGCGCGGTGAATGGAAACAAGGCTGGCCAGAGGCTGCCTTGGAAGAAACAAAAAGGGAGAGAAATCATAAAATCTCCAAAGGACTTTTTTATTTATTATTATTTCCAAAGTGCGCCTCAGAAATCCTCCAGTGATTCCCAGGCACTTTGAAATGAATTGTAGGTGTGCAAAAAAACTGTCAGAAGAGTTAGTAAAAAAAGTTCACCAAGTCCAAGAAAGAGTGTATTCGAAAAGAGCGTCAGCTGAAGACAGGGAGTTCCCTTCAAAGAATAAACTCAAATAAACTTTGTTCCCCCCCAAAAGTGAAACAAATGTACTCATAGCTCTAAAGCACACACCCCTATCTATTCTTTTTTCTTTTCCGCGTGGTATCTAATTGCAAACTGTAACTGCCCCGGGGCCAGCTGTACTGGTGACAGACCTAAAGACACAACTCTAGCCCTGCTCCCAGCAAAACATGCACAAATTATGAGAAAAAATAAATTCCCAATCAATGTTTTTGCCACATTTGCTTACAAAATCCCATCAGGGTTCATTGCCATGGTACAATATAGAAATAACAACCCATGGAGAAATGTGGATGCCTTGACGTGAGGTTTTCGTATTGTAATTAGCCTAAGAATATTTTAATCGTTAAATAATTTACAAAGTTTTATATAATCTGTCTTTAATATATACATCAACGTTTCGTACGTGTATGTATTTATCAATCAAAGCCAAACGCTTGGAAAATTAGCCACATGCATACATTTTGCAGAGCGGGGATTCACCTGCTCGCCAGGGAGAACGGGGCTGCTTGACTGCCCCTCGCCATTTATTTCTGGCATTTGCTCTCTCGAGCCTTGTCACCACGGGACCTCTATCGCTTTCCACTGAGGCCCAGAAAGTTTTGGCAAAAAAACCAACAACCCAAAGGTCACGTCAGCTGCCTGTAAGCTGTGTGGGTCACAGCGGGACTGACCCACCACCTCGTCTGCTGTGTTTCCACCAACCCACACGCCTACTCTGGTGGCAGCGTTTTGCCCCCACCTTTGGCAGACGCAAGAAATAACACGTAGCGTGAGGGCTTGGAGGCCCTTCATGGCAGAGGTACCCTCTCTCTGAGCAGATTTCTCCCACCTTGCACCAGGCTGGCCAAAGCCACGCAGAGCTGCGAGGTGTCCACGCCAACCATGCCTCTATCACTTTTGCCGTACCTGTGCCAGGGGAGGAGAATTTCTTCTCACCACCCTCTGACATCGCTGGATGCTCTCTCACTCTCTCTCCCCAGATTACGATCAGGAAGTTGATTGTGAACACAGTGTTAATGATGCCTTGTTCTACTGGATCTTACATAGTCATTAACTTTATAAAGAGATTTCAAATAAGATTACATTTCTCAGAGATCGAGATGTACCTACCTTCTTTCAGACTATCGGGAAACCAGCTGCGTCGCTAAGAAAGTGTTAGCAGTTGCTTTGTGCTGTCCTCAGGCCCAGATCCTACAGTCACATGGGGCTGGAAACACACATCACATCGCCATCAGCAGCCCTCAAGCCAATTTGGCCAACTCAAGTTTATCGCCGAGCTGAGCGTGGAGTCGCTGGGGCTGGAGGCTGCCCGCTCTCCCTTGAGACGGGATTTACTGGTGTTTGAATGGTGCGTTATTAATGAAAAAAAAAATCCCTGTAGTCATTTTCGTACGACAAAAATCCAGTTATTACTCGTGAGCGTGGCTTTACGATACAGAAGGTTTTCTCCTGAACAGCTTCAAAGACAGCAGCTTCCTCTTTCCTGCAAGAAGGGCTCGCATCAGAAATTAAAGATGGGGTAACAAAAGAACATCGATTTTACTCTGCCACAGTAATGCCCTTTCTGCCCAAGCCACTACTGCCAGCGAGCACAAGGGAAGCCCCCGGCGCCAGCCAAGCTGAAGGCAAGCGCCAGTGTTACATGGCTTGAGTTAAACAAGCGATCCGGTGTCCGCTCTCACACACGAGGACGTTTATCTGCCCGAGCAGCTCCCCTGCGCTTCGCTGGACCCCACCAGTCACAACACCCCCCACCCCGTGCTGAACGCCATGGGCTGCTCCTGGTGGGCCAGACCCTTCAGCGGAGCCACCTGGCTGCTCATGGTTTTTCCCCCAGGTCTACGGAACAGGCCAAGTACGTCTCGAAAGCCACCGAATTTGGATGCTAAGCCTGAGGTGTGCCTGAGCGGGATTTCCAGACACATGAAGCACTCGTGGGGTCCTTCCTGTCACTTCCAGGAATTTCAGCCCCGCTGCAGCGGGGCTCGCTCCTTCAACCTGCAGCCATCATGACTGATCCCCAGGAGAAATATTCCTCTTCCAAGCTGGTGGAGCCTTGCTGCTCCCTAAATACCCCACGCGGGTAGAAAAAAGCCTCGTCCATGTCACATCTAGAAACCATGGATGGCTCTTTGTGTTACTAATTTTGGCTTAGATACACCTTAGGAGCAGCAGCAGAGCGGTTAGTTCAGGGTAGACAGGAGGATACAGATCCTTACTTTGATACCCGCATCTTGCCACAGAACCTCGCTGACACCTACCTGTGCGGTGGTGGCTCCATCACAGGCACACACACGTCCCTGCCACCAGGTTGCTGCTAGAGACCCCAGCTTTGAGCATCTTCCTGGGAAGGGGTTACGTCCCCTGCCAAAAAATGAGGTCCCATAACTGAACTACCCCATACCTCCCTGCCCGCACACCTCTGGGTGGAGGGAGACCCCAAAGAAGGGAATTAGCCCTTTTCTTACCCCAGTTAACAGCTGCTGCAAACCCTCAGGTGGATGAGCACCCCCCATCTCCTGCAGGTGGTCACACCGAGGGGCTGCATGAGCACCAGCTCGGCGGCTGGGACAGGGGACGAGGCAGAAAGGGCCTGAGCTGACCCCAACAAAGCCAGTGGAGGGGTCTGTTGGAGATGTTTTAGCATCACATTGGTTTTTGGTGTTGTTTTTTTTCTAAAGCACATCTTGCAAGCCATGCTGAACCCAAGAGCCGATCCCAGCCCTCTATCCCCCTTGCTTATTTAGGAAAACACTCTGTAAGTCATTTCCCACCACAAGCTCCGGGGACGCCAGGAAGCAGCTCCTTTGTCCTCCCCATGAAATTCAGCCGCCTGAAAGCACCTTACCCTGCTGCTCTTCCCCGGAGCTGGAAGTGGCCGGCCAGGCAGGACTGCTTGCCACGGCAAAGGGAAGCCCGAGCGCAATTCCCGAGCCACAAAAATTTTGCATTTTCCCTCTCCTCTCTGCGCCTTTATCCTTGAAACTCTCATTTAAGCCTATAAAGAAGAGAGAACGGCCTTTATAAGATGGCTCACGCAACTGCTATAAGTTTATATTTTACTTTATTATTATTTTTTTGTGGTACGTGTAACAAAGCAGAGTCCCGCTCTTTCCCATCGCTTTGCCAAACAGACGCCAACCGGCGGCCAGGCGCCCGCACCGCTCCGACCCCGGTGTTCGGTGGCGGAGCTGCTGCCACGCACCGCCCCACGGGGACAGCCCCGACCCCGGTGTTCGGTGGCGGGGCTGCTGCCACGCACCGCCCCGCCCCTCGGGGACACCCCCACGGCGGGGTGGGGGTGGGTGGGGGTCGGGGGGCAGCCGCGCTCCCGGGGCCGCCACCTTCCCCCACCAGGTGCCCTGTTTTGGCGGGGGTGGGGGGGAACCAGCACATTTGCAGGGAGAGGAGCCGACGCTGACACCCCCCGCTGCTTTTGCCGGTGTGTGTAGGGGGGGGGGGGAAACGGAGGGGGGAAGGCGGGGCGAGAGGGGAGCCCCTCCCCCGCATGAGCATGAAAATTAAATTAAAATAAAATATTAAAAATATGAAAAGCGGAAGCGGTGATTAAGGGAAAAAAGTTGCAAAATGAGGGAAGGGAGCGCGACCCCCTTCCCACGGACAGGGGGAGACGGGTGTTACCGGGGGCTGGCGGCGCCACGCGCCGGCCGCGCGCGGGAGGGCGGGGGCGCGCGCGGGGGGGGGTGTGCGGCGGCGGCGGGCGCGCGTGGCGCGGCGTGCGCGGCGCGTGCGGCCGGCGGGGGCTCGCGCGCGGCGCGTTGATAAGGGGCCGCCCGGCGGCGGCGGCGGCCGCAGAGGCGCGGAGCGGCGGCGGGAGAGGACGGGGGTGGGAGCCAACACCCCCCCGCGCCGCCCACCCCCTTCCTCCTGTCTTCCCCTTTAATTTGCTTTTTAAAAGAATATTTTTAATTTTTTTAAAAAACTTTTTTTTTTTTTTTTTTGGTGCGTTTTCCGCCCGCCGCCGTGGCCGCCCGGCGATGAACGGCGGGGCCCTGCCGCCGCCGCTGCCCCCCGCCGCCCCCCGCGGCCGCCGGCGGCCCGCCTCCCCCGAGCTGCTGCGCTGCAAACGCCGCCTGGCCTTCGCCGCCCTGCCGGGCACCGGGGCGGCAGCGGCGGCCGCCGTGGCCCGGCGTAACGAGCGGGAGCGCAACCGAGTCCGGCTGGTCAACATGGGCTTCGCCGCCCTCCGCCAGCACGTCCCCCACGGCGCCGCCAGCAAGAAGATGAGCAAAGTGGAGACCCTCCGCTCCGCCGTCGAGTACATCCGCGCCTTGCAGCGGCTCCTCGACGAGCACGACGCCGCCGCCGCCGCCTTCCCCGACGGCCGCGGGCGGGCGGCCGTCGGGGAAGGTGGCGGCGGCGGCGGCTACTCCTCCGCTTCGCCCTCCTTCGCCTCCTCCGTGCCCGGCTCGCCGTGCTCCTCCGAGGAGAGCGGCTACGACGCGGCGCTCAGCCCCGAGGAGCGGGAGCTGCTGGACTTCACCAGCTGGCTCGGGAGCTACTGAGCCGGTGTGAGGTGAGCCGGAGGGCAGGGGAGGGGGGTGCCTCTTACCCCCAACCCCGTCCCCCGGGGGAGCGGGGCAGGTACCCATCGGGGCTCTCTGCACATCTCTCCGCAGCCGCGCTCAGCCTGCAGTACCTCAGCGCCCTCGCTCTCCGCAGCAGCCAGCATCCCTGCCCCCCCCCGAAAAAATGCTCACACGCCCTCCCCCCCCAACTCAACCCCGGCGGGACCCTGCTGTCTGCGTTCCTCGCCGGGTTCACCCCTCGTCTCCGGGCTGTGGAAAGTGCAATGGTGTAAAAGACTGGCCGGGGCTCCGCCACCCGCTCCCGGGGCAGCGTCTCCCGCCGGGAGAATCCGACGGAGAGGATGCCCCAGCGACCCCGCTTCCCCCCCCACGGCTGCTTCCCGGTGTTGCTTTGGAGGGGCGGGGGGAAAAAAACAAAAGAAACTGAAAACACTTGATGCTTCCTTGCTTCTGGAGGGGGAGGGAATTTTTTTATCATGTCAGATTCTATTTTATATGTAACTTGAACTGCCTATGGGAACACTGGTGTATGAAGACTTATTTTTGTACAAGAAACCTTAGAGAAAAGGGGTGAGGGGATAGTTCTATTTTTAGCAAGCCCTATTCCCTTGTTCTTGAACACTGCCAGCTAGAATGTTTTGGGAACATACATGGTTTATATAAAAAGTTGAGTTTTTTCCTCTCCAAACACTTTAGTAAAAGACTGTAAAGTTATGTTGTGTCTTAACGTGGTGTCTGAGTTTGCCTGGTGTGAAGGTATACTTCTCTGAAAACTGAAGTTTGTTTTTTTTTTTTTTTTAAAAAATATGTATTGAAGGCATTTTTGTATGCACTTGCTAGGATTTCTTAAATTGTACATATGCGGTTTTTAAAAGAGTATCATATTTTATGTAAATTGACTTTATAAATAAAAATCTATTTATAAATGGCTTCAGGGCTGCAAGATGCATGTATTTGCTGGAAATATGCCCAAGGTAACTTCTGCCTGAGGGGGTGGGAGAGGGGTGTAATGAGCGGTACTGCAGAGAGGCAGTTCCCCTGGGCCCGGTTTCATGTGCAGAAGGGAATAAGGAGCAGCACAGCATAACCTCTGGGCTTGCTTTTTTTTCCTCCTGTTCAAGTTTTCTGAACTCAGCACTTGATGCAAGTACTGCAGAAATGATGTATGGGGAGATGCACGTTTATAGGAGACGGGACAGGTTTGGTGCTGTTAATTCCTTTCTGGGGCATGCAGAAGGTGCTGCAGGCTGTGCTGCCCTTGCCTACAATGAAGTGAAGAGTATCTAAAGTTTTTTGTGCCCTGGCAGCTACTCTCAGGAATTAGGATGGGATGCCTTTATTCAGGGGAGCAGCATCTCTGAGAACAGTGTTGTCATTCAACAACCACACATAACCAACAGTGTCCTGCTCTAACTTCAGCTGCATGTACATATAGCTTTATCTAAAGGCAATACTAGTTTCTAAGGAGCAGTCTGTGCTTGCTTAACAGAGACTCCTAAGCTCTGCCCATTACTTTTGGGCTCATACTGAAGACCTGCTTCAGCACAGGTGAGCCAGAGGTAAGACGGATTGCTGTGAAACAAAACACAGTGATGATGGCATGAAGAACTACAGCAGAGGCTGTTACTTTCCTTAAATAGCTGTAGTGAATATTATTAGTCAAATGGAGCAAAATGGGCTGGCCTATAGAATATGCTGAGTGAACACAAAGCAGAAAGGGTTATTAAAATTGACCTACTTTGCAGGGACTGTGTGTATGATGTCTGCTGTGTTAGTACTGGGAAGGTAGATGTTTTCAGGAGTATGATCGCTCAGCATCCCCAAATTTAGTCATTGCAGTAGATGCTCCGTAATCCAGATCTGTAAGAGTATTCCACATACATGATTCCATTTGGCAAAAAATAAAATAAAATGGGAAAACGCAGGCTCTAACAGCAAGTAGCATTTAGGAGCCTGCAAGCAAAAGCAATAGTTACTGCGCTTCAAGTTCATTCTCAAATCAAAGTTGCTCTAATAAGCAGAGCCATTTCAAAGGCCCTGGGAATCGAAGCACCTAATAAATTACTTGCAAAGGTTTTGTCCTGTGTGGCTCCTCCACCAGCCCCACCGGGTGGGAGCAAGGGCTGCGAGCTGACCTGGGTGTTGAATGACCCGCTACACTTGGCAGCATCAGGTAGGGCTGGTGGGTTTCGGGGGGGTGACATGGTACCTTTCCACAGTGGGGGTTTAGGGGCTTCATCCTCACAGATGACCTGCAAAAATTCAGTCAGATTTCCACATACTTACTCTCAGCCTAAAACAACAGCATGCCATCTTCTCCAAGCAATTTAGAAATCAGAACTGCTGCGTTTATCCGGACAAGTGTCCCATGGTGGCAGAATGCATTTGTTTAGAGAGTTTTACTACTGCTTGGCAGGATGTTTGTTTTCCTTCCTTAGGAACACTGATCATTTTCCTATTTCCAAGAACAATATTTATCTCTCAGTCAAGTAACTCTCAGCATCATTACTAGGTTCATCACATCACATCAAGATTCTGTTGCAGCAACGTTAAAGCAGCATCAACTGTAACGGAATTGGCAAGAAAATAGCTGTGAACAGTTTTCACTTAAGCAATATTAATATGAGGCAGGAAAAAAGAAGAAAAAAAAAAAAGAGAGCTTAGTCAGCATCACAAGTTACCTTAAAGCTGTCAGCCAGTGTTTCAGTAGAAGCTAAGTAGGGCAAAATCAGGAATGTACAATTTACTTTAGGAGTTAAAAAAAAAAAAAAAAAAGGAGTATTCCAAACACTTGAGGGGAAAGAGGGTGCAGGGAGAAAGATGTATACCTGTTGTGTTTCTAAAAAAAAAAAAAAAAAAACACAAAGATGGACAGAGGGTCTTCTATCCCCAACCATGGTGACCACAAGTCACCGGTGGATTCTCAGATCAGGCTGCTCAAGAAGCTACAGCAGAGAGAAGGGTATTGAATCATCCTGCCCTTTTGAGAAAGTGTTAGGGAGGATGCAAGGTAGGTTCTCTGTCAGTTGCAGAGACAGCAGGTACCTTCAGCCAGCTCAGCTCACTCCTGTTCTCTTCAGTAGCCATCTGAACACTTGTAGGACCAAGTTGAGAAGATTCCTGCCTAAAAGCTCACACCTAGACCTCTCTGCTCCATTTGTGCAAAATAGTGTCAGAGCAAAGATTTGGAGATGAAAGCCCTCTGACCATGGGAGTCACCCATAAGCAGCAAGAGTAACACCAGATCTACCTTCTCAGCCAGATGCTTCCCCTGCTTGGAGGGGCCACCTTCACCTGATGGTGGGAACTTCAGTGTCTGGGTTAGTTGCCATCAACCAAGGGCTGCCGTGGGGGCTTCCAGGAAGCCTGGGTGGCTGCCTAAACTGCTACCTGAAACACTTGTGACAGGGATGGGGAATGCTTCTGATGAGCACGTCATTTCCCTTTAGATGTACAACTAGAAATTCAGTGCCTAAAATGAAAACTCCATCTCCCCAGGAAGACACAAACCCAGCCCCAAGGTACGGGGCTGCGGGAGAGTCAGATTCAGGCAGAAGAAATACGCTGAGGAATTCTGAGAATTAAGAGAGAAAAAAAAGCAAAAAAAAATGCAGCAGCAAGCCGAGGGCGCCAGGAGGCACAGGCTTGTCAGTGTGCAGCTACGGAGCAGACTTCTCTAAACCTCTCGTATCTAAATCCACCAACGGGTTCCCATGTTCCTGTGCAGCCCTTCACAGGTCACAGACATGTCTAATGAAGCAGAAACAAGTTGCAGGATGGTGTCAGGATTAGCTGCCCCCTTCCCCGGGCTGAAAGAACCCTTCAGTTTTCAACCACGGGCCCTCCCTTTGGCATTTTGAGTTGCTCAGGCTGAAGCTTTTCTTGTTACCCAAAGCAGATGACAGCCCAGCCCATGGTAAAAAATAGTTCCTTGCAATGAACCATGCATTGTTGCACTCTAGGCTTTAAGTGATGCTGTCACCCCTCATGGGCAGCCTCAGGTTCAGCTCCATGGCTACTCTCCTTCCAACTTTCTTCACATGTTGTTAAGAAAATAACTTCATAGGAAGGGGCTATGCAGCCTGCTTGAAGGCATGCACACCACGAGAAGCGTGAGGAAGCAGGCACGAGGGTGTCCTGCAGCATCTCCATGACAGGGTGGCATTGCTGGTCCTTCTTGCAGGGCAGCTGGCTGCAGCAGAGCCTCGGCACTGGAGGAGTCTGAGAGAGCACTGCCTTGGAGCACATTAAGAGATAAGAATCCAAGGGAAGAGGGCTTTCTCCTGTTCCTACCACCACATGATATCACCGGCAAATACCAGCTTTACCACACGTCCTCCTGCAAAGAATGGCCAACGGTTGGTTTCCAATGTATAACAACTCACTTTTGCATTAACACCTTGTAAAGATCTTGTTACAGACCAAGCAGAGCAGGCAGCAAGGCGAGCTCCTGCGTATCAGCTTGCTTCTGCCTCCCCTCCCGTCTGCGGGGAGCAGCCGCCAGGAAAATACTTGTCTTGCCAGCCTTTGGTCTGCGTACCAAGGCTTCTCGCCTGCCACGGTTTGCGGGCAGACGGCTGTGTGCTAAGACTAGTCCCGAGGTCATTTCACTCTTTTCATGCAGGTCACAGAATCGCCGGCTAACAGTAACAATTTTCAGTCATTTCTTATCTGGATTGGATGTGGGCCAGGAGCCTGGGAGTGTGCGTAGTTAAAGAGAGAAAGGCAGCCCCTTGCACAGTCAACAGCAGGCAGAGCCAGCCTGGCTTTGCCCAGTTTGGGCATCAGCCAACAAGGGTTCGGTTTTCTTCCCAGAAACTACCCTCAAAGCAGCATTAGCCAGAGGTATACCCGGGAGTAATGGCACTAGCGATATTAAAGCAGCACCAGCTGTAATCACAAGTTAGTGTTGCACCCTTAAGAGGCTATCAGGCAGCGTAACAAATGACTTAGAGCCTTGGGGACACCATGAAGCCCCGGCTCCTTTTGAGCTCAGTGCATGCCCTGGCATGCAGGAACATAGGAACTCTGCCAGGTGCTTTCAGAGCATCCCTTGGGACCTCACCATGGGTCCTCTCAAGCCAGTCCCTGAGGCTTGCTCTTTGGAGAAGTGAGTGGGTGCTCCTGTAGCTCAGTGAGGACATGGAGAGGTTTTACACTTAACAGTGCTTAGTCTTTTTATTGTATCCAAGTATTTTCTTCCATACATTGTTTTCCCGTAATAAAGATCTACCGAGGAAGAGGCTAAAGCTAGTGCAAGGGGAGAAGTGTCATAGCTAAGGCACTTCCCAGTAAGAGGGGCTGCTTTGCACCTCTGCTGTCACCATCATCAAGAGGATCAGACTGAAGGGGAACAGCAGCATCCTTAACTTAGGGAAAGTGCAGCAAAAACGTCAAAGACTGGGATTTCCACTGTGTTTTAAATGAAGATTCTTCACTGTTCTTGAGACACTACAATCAGAGATCATTGTTCAGATCAGGATGAATAAATCCTCATTTTCTGCAGAGTGCTGCCTGCCCCCTCACTCCTGTTGTCACCTCTCTTTTGCCACAGGGCACAATAAGGTGGCAGAAGAATAAGGGAAGTGATCCACACCAAGTCCTAGCACGGCTGCGCTACACAGAGGTGAGGCAGGAGAGAGATCCTCAGAGAAACCCCAGCCGGCTGGTAGGCTCCAACACCAGCATCTACCCGTGACGAGCAGGAGAAACCCAAGACAAGACAGACATTTAATATCTGCCCAAGTTATCAGTGTTATTTTCAATAGAGGGGAAATAAACAGTCATGGAGAGGAACGTGGAAATGAAAAGGAGAAATAAGTGCAAGAAAGTGGTCAGCAGTGGAAGGCATAGTGCATTAAATCAGAGCAAGAAGCACAGAGAAATGACTTCAAGTATTAGACTGTGCCCCCACCCCCCCCAACTCTATAAATGCTTCCCTTTGTAGGTAGATGTTAGTAAGATCAGAGGTATAGACAGCAGAAAAGGAGAAACTTCTGGCAAGATGATTGTTTGACCGCAGGGACCAGGCCAGCGCTTCAAGCTTTGACCTACGAGCATCCACCTTGCTGCTGGAGAAGCTTCAGTTCTCTCCTCTCTTGATCTCCTTTCATCTCCTGGCCTCAGCCCCACCACTTAAAGCCTGCAGTACAATAGTTACCCCGTCACCAGACCCAGTAAATTGTGCTTGCTTTTTAAGTTGTTTGTTTTTTTTTTTTTTTTAAAGGGGAAGAAAAACCAACAGAGAGAGGCATGATAGCCCCAAGGGGAATTTTCTGTTAAAGTCACTGCCAAAAGAATGACCAATTTGTAAGTGAAATGTTGACACTTTTATAACACAGCAAATATCTTTCCCTTGAGTGAAGCAGTTCAAGATTTTTTTTTTCTTAAAAAAAATAACGAATTTTCTCAGGATATGAAATACTAGGAGGAAGTGTTGCAATACTGTAGCACATTTTCCCTTTCTCTGTGTTTCCCACTTTCACACACACAATTCCCTCAAGACTGCACAAAGAAGCCGCACTCCCTTTAGCGGAGCCATACACAGAAAGAGCAGGTGAAACCCACTGGGTAAATAAAAATCTAGTTTAGAAGCATTAGTAAATACCATCATCATCTTACCAGCACAGTACCTGCAAAGCCCTCCTCACAGGCTGCTGGCTCCCACATCCCTGGCACCAGCCTGCCTCCAGCACGGGCTTGCTTATATCGAAGGAAAACCAACCGGTGTCAGTGGAAGCAGCTGCTCCCCTCAGTGAAGCACCTGCGTGTGATTCCCTGCCGAGGGGGCTCTGTGCCGGCCAGCCGGCCCCCATCACTGCTTCTCCTTGCCCTGGACACACCTGGCACCAGAGAAAACTGGGCAACGGAGAGGGTGAAATGTGCTTTAAGCAGCTTGGAATTTGCAGAGTGCATTGTATTTTGGGACTGATTTGAATGGAGGGCAGGATGGGGACTGGGTCTCGGTGCGCCCCAGCATGGCTCTGCACCGTCTCCTTGCCTGATTCCCCCAAATCCCATCTCCAGCAGCCTGGATGACTGTCCCACAGGCTGCATCCCCGCCTGCTGCGCGGACCTGGGACACTACTGAGATAGTTTATACCCTTTGGTCTTTGGTCTTGCTAGAGGACAGCCAGTAAAGAGGGGTGAGAGCAGAGAGGCTTTTGAAGTGGGGAGACCACAAAGCTCATTTAGGATGCATACACCACCAAAAAAACCCCAACCACCAGACGGTAATAACTTCAAACCAGTGCTGACTGGAGTTGAAAACAGCGATGTACTGGCAGAAAAACTAGTGCCTAAGCCAAGTTCAGACGTGGAGTAAGCTGAATTTGACTCTGTTTATGATGCTGAAGAGAGCTAATGGTTGCCAGCAGGCAAGTCTTGCTGTTGAAGAGAAGCACACAACTTGCTAAAGTGACCTCTGAGCACTCTTTCAGGCCCAGCAGAAATCATAACCAACCCTCTCAGTGCAGCAAAACCCGCTGGAGAAAGCAAGGGCAGTGCCCAAGTCTTGCCCATCCCATGGCTGGTTGGGCTTGAGCTACACGGACAGGACCCTTGCTGGTATAGGGCAGGGGGGCTGCACTTGGTGTGCACATGGCAGAATTCACCCAGAGCTGGACAAGGAGCAGAGGACGAGGACTTCTGAGGCTGCCGGGTACACAGGCTGGGGCAGGAGGAGAGGCAGGCTGTCTGCAAGTTGTTTGCTTCTGCCACGTTTGGGGCCACAGGACTGGGGACCGCTCCTTGCAAGAAAACCAAACTGCCATCTGCACTACGCTGCCATCTTCCCATCCCAGCTCCTCACTACCATCAGCCTTGACCTGATGAAGTAGCATCATCACTGTGCCTGGTGCGCCATTGCATCACGGCATCCTCCTACAGGATACGATAACTGGGTCTCACGGCTGCTGTCTCCAGCCGCTGTGGAGGGCACTCGGTACAGAGACAGCGAGGCGCAGCTTGGGCATCGCTGAGGGAGCTCGGTGCAGCTACTTCATCCGGCTAGAAAGCCACACTGCATGGCTGGATTAGCCCTGGCATAGCCAGGCAGTGGGTCGTGATGCACGCCCGCTTGAACAGAAGCCATCTAAATAGCTGCATAGCTCTTTCCTAGCAAATTGTTGTAAGCCAGGGGAGTTAAGATAAGTGCAAAGTAGATTTCTTGTGTGAATTTATTCATGCCCATTTAGATTTGTTTTGTTCCATTTTAACAAGAGAAGTGAGTTGAGACTCCTGTTGGAGAGTTAAAATAATTCACTGCAAGCATTGGTTGTCAGCGTGCGACAAAGCAAGTAATGAACTTCCAACTAGGTTCTGAGCTGAGCATTATGGAAGCTATTAGTTTGCCAGAGCTGATTAAGTTATTTATTGAAAATAAACTAAGTGGGGGATTTGTTGCTACTTTCTTTCCCTTGATTGTGTATTGTCTGAATGCAGATTTTTTTCCCCATGTTTTTCTTTTAGTGAAAAAGAAGATGCAGTGAATAAGAAGCATTTTATAAGTGCAACATTTGGGTTACAAAATTACTCATTTTGGGAGTTGTTTGTATGGAACAACTTTTAATTCCAAAATGTTAAACATTTTATTGCAATCTCCAAAGTTCTGCACAGTCAAAATGTACAACAGACCATTTGCTGAAGCAAAGATCCGCTTTGGATCAACTTATTTTAAAATTTCGGTTTTCTGGAGGTTTTGAAGCACCTCTGAACTGTATCATCAAAATACGGTGATGACATATGAGCTACCTGAAAAATCCTGGTCTCTGCCTCTGTCTTAAAGTGCTAGCAAGTCTGTGTTGTAAGAAGTCAGGTGGCCAGCTGAAAACCGGCAGATTGGAAGAAATAACGCGTGCTGGGGTTCTGGTTTTGTTTGCTCGCCTTGCGCCTTGACTCGAGGCAGCAGGACTTTGGACCTCCATCCTTACAGAGGGGCTAGAAAAGTGGATGAGATTCAAGCCTGGAGCAAGCCTGGGCATCTGCAGGGCAATGCCCCAGGCTGCAGACACCCCCGTGGCAAGAAATTGCCCCCAGCAAACCCTGTAAGAGCAGCTGGGGGCATCTGTAGAGGTGTGGATGTGTTGGACAGCTTGTCCCCAGACTCCTCCAGCCATGGGGCTAGGTCTTGATGCTCCAGCTTTATGCTCCTCAAGCATCTCAGGAGGCAGGGGAACATAGGGCGTAACAGCACCAAGAACTCTTTGCCCAGGATTCAGCCCTACCACGGGATTTGCAGTCCACAGCTTGCACCAAGGGCCAAAAAACATGCTGAAACACAGATGTCATGGCTTGTGTGGATGGAGGGGGGCTACCCATCGGTTCCCCAAGGCCATGTTTCTCCATCCCTGCCTTTGGTCTTCCCCTCCCCACCACTCCTTTACATTAACTTTGCATTGTAGTATCTCCCCGCTTTCTTTCTCCGTGCCTTCACCATGGGAGAAAGAGTTGGAAGCGGGAGGTGGAACAGGGGTGTGAAGGAAAGAAAGAAAATGGAAAAAATGGAAGAAAGTGAGAGGCTGAGGAGGGAGGGAGGAGACAGAGCTTGAAAGGGCTGGGGGGGACAGGGGCAGGCTGCCCCCTGGCCACCCCGCATTCTGCCTGGCTCTATCCATTTAAAGAAAGGGATCATCCTGACTTGTGTCCCAGCTGGAAGAGGTTTTGGTGTCGTCCCCTCCCCCTGTTTGCTCCCCCTCCTCTCCCCCTCCCTTCCCACTTTCATCCAGGCTGCATCAAAGTACCCCCCTTTCTCTGGGGCCTTTCCGCCCCCTCCCCCTCCCCGGAGGCACAATGTTCCCTTTTGTGGCCACCAGGCAGGCGACCTTTTCTACCTCCTTATCCCCATTTATCCCCTCGCCCCCGGGTAAATAAACCCCGTGGCGACAGGAGGGTGGCAGGTGGGAGGGAGCGTGCCCCCGGGGCCGGGAGGGTGGCCCTGGGGCAGATGCTCCCTTTTGCACCTCAACGTGCCCTGGCTGGGGAGGGGTGGCACCGGGGCCACGGGCATGGGGATGTTATTAGGGGGTGGTGGTCCCCGGGGGTGGATCAACCTGCCCAGCATCCCACAGTGAGCCAAGGGGTGCAGAGAGCTTTTGCAGATTTGGCCCCAAAGGAGAGCACATCCCCTTTTCCATTGTATATAAATGCCCATAGCAGCTGGCCCCACGGGAGGGGGCAGAGCCAGGTTGGGGTTGGGGTGGCCCAGGGCACTCAGGCACGGACCTTCGAGGAGCAAATATCCAGCCACAGCCTGCACCGGGGATGTTTGCTGGGGGAGAAACAAAAACATTTGCTGGTCTGGGCACAGCAAGAGCCTACCCACAGCTCATCCCGCTGTGCCTGTGGGCTGCTCGCCTCCCTCCTGGCTTTTCTTCCCCCTGCATTTGTTTCCCTTCAGTTGCTGCTGCTTTATCAATCTTTATTAGTCTCTGCTCGCATTGGCGGAGCTCAGCCACCCCCTGGGGCTGTGACCCTGCATGGCAACTTCTCTTTTGCTGGCTGCAAGGGATGGTGATGCAACGGGGTCTGTTCAGCGAGCACCGCACAGTCCCACCACTCCTCTTCTTCACTCTCAGGTCGCCTGAGAAACACCCCTCCTGTCCTGCCAGCCCCTTGCTTCCCTGCAGGTGGGCAGATGGGCAGTGAGTTGGTGCAGGACACCTTGCTTTCCCACTTACCAGGCAGGGATGCATCAGCCCAGGAAGCTGAGCCCACCGTTGGGACCGGTGGCACAGTGTTGGACATGGTGAGGAAGGTGGTCTTGTTCACAAGTGGTTCCCACAGGGTTATTTTTCTCCTTGAACAGGGTTTAAGCATCCGTCATGCTGGGGTCTCCTTGCATATAATTTTTGAAGCTGGTGAAGCTGTTTAGAAATGATGCCCTGGACCTGGTGTAGCTCCACTGGAGGAGCAAGAGGCTCACAGCTCTGACCAGAGACAGGCAGGGCCATGCATGTTAAACCCTGCGTTAAATGGAGTCAGCCTTTTTCTCCAGGATCCTTAACAGGCACCAAGACCTCCAAGAGACAGAGAACACCTGTGCCCTGAAGTTTTCACTGTGGATATTTTCTTTTAGAGAAGCTCTCTGCTTTAAACCCCTTATTTCCCAGTCTCCCACAGCCCGGCACGTGTCCCTGAGCAATCACAAACATGTGGAAGCACAGTACAGCGCTCCAGCTATGAAATCCCACTAAAAGCCCTTATTCTGCATGTTTGATGCTCTCAGACCTTGACATTCAAGCAGCCGTGCGTCTTGCTGAGCTCTGCCCCAGCTGTGCAGGCTGGCTACTCTGGAAAGGCAGGGCTGGGGTGGGCGCATTAACACCCCTGTCCCCCAGGGCAGGTGGGGACATCAGAGTGGGCTCGGGTGGCTCACCCCGGATGAGTAGCTGGCTCATGTTTCTTCACCTTCTTCATTTGTAAAGGGAGAGCTCAGATCCACACGGTGCCCCAGGTTGTCCAAAACGGAGAACTCTCCACCCCAAAGTCCTTGTCTCTGTGTGTTTCAGATCCTATTTTGGCTGCCCAAGGTGATACAGTCAGATCCTAAATTAGCCTCTTATAATCTAAATTGAATTTAGACCCAGAAAATCCCCGGCTTTCAGATGTTTCTGGTTACACAATAACCCTGGCTCTCCTTCTCAGAGGAGTGAAATGGCAGGATTTTGAAATTCCTTGTTGGTTCATGTTTGCATATAAATGCTGATTTTATCTTTTCTGTACACAAAGTAAACACAAAGCTGTTTTACAATAATGTTGCCGTTGAAACATGCACCCAGGATGGCAAAACAACCCTGACTTAGAGATGTTTCCAGGCCCAAGGACCATGCCTCCCTTCACACAAAGAAGCCGCCCGCCCCGAGATGCCCAGCCCACCCTCATCCCTGTTGATGCAGTTCAACAGGCAGATTTCGTAAGGCAGGAGTTAGATCCAGAAGTAAAAGTGAGGTGGTGATGGTAAAAGATGTCAATACACTCAGGCTGCCCGAGATGGTGAGCAAGCCTAAGCGCAGGTTCCTGATGGAGCTGAAGCTTTCCATAGACCCCCAAGGGCCGTGGACCATGCTGGAAGTGCCCAAACCCACTCCAACTGGGCAATGATGGCATTCACTTTAACAGAGAGTTATATCTCTTAACTTTTTATAATGCTGGTCTACACAGGGAATATTATTCAGATTAAAATAGGGGCTTAAAGTAAGGTAGCTGTTGATGATTAACTCTCTGGGGGAAAACTCTTATGCAAAAAGATGCCCTTTGTGAAAGAACTAAATGCAGTCATGGCCAGGAGCAAAGAGAAAGGAAGAAGTGCTGCTGAGAAGAGATAACTGACGTAGAATAAGTTAATTCAGCATAATTCCTGAATTACAGAGCCCCACCTGGGGATCAGAGATGGCTATACTTAAGAAACGACCATGTCCACAACCCTGACAGCCTTAGTTATGGAAAGAAGATCGTGAAATCAGAGAAAACCACATTTTCTGATGATTTCTTCTCTATCAGTGGATGTTGCAGAAACTCCATTTCAAAGTCAACAGCCTCTGGTGAAAGAGGCACTCTTGGGTGCAACTGGAGAGGATAAAAATCCAGACCAAATATCTCCCTTCGGCCATCTCGGAGTGTGGTGTCTACCTTAAGTTAGTCATTAGACTAGTCATCTACTTTAATAGCCCACGAAGATAGAGGCATTTTCTGAGAGCAATTCATTCTGCTTGCTGTAGGATGACTATTTGACGTGGGATCAATCACCCCTGGGTGATGCCTGTCCCTCCTGACGGCTGTAGGTGGGTCCGTGGTAAGTAGATGCATCAATCGTGGCCAGCTTTAGGTTGCCTCCTGCCCTGTATACCTGAGTGCTCACGGAGGCTGAAGCACTCCCCACCGTCCAAAAGGTCACCTCTGAAACAACATGTATTCGGCCCAAAGTTCAATGAAGTCCAGGTTCCTGTAGCTTTCAGTGGCCTTTGCATCACTTCTGTAGTAATGCATCTGAGGCAGTACCAGAAATGGACTTTATTGCTGGTCGTCACTGTACCTGATCTACAACACGGATCAGACTTTAAAAGCCTACAGCCTTATCCACTGGCCATCAGCCTTCACCTTTAAATGGCACTAAATGCATCCAGCAAAAACTAGGCGATATGTTTTTCATGTCCTAGCAGTCATATGGGATTCAAATGCCTTTGACATTGTGAGAGCAAAACCTGAAAAAGTCACATAGCTGTTTCCTGTGAAACAATTGAAAAAGTGAACTTGCAGGATATTTCTATTAGAAACCACACTTTCCTTCTCGTTGCTTTGAACAAGAGGTTTAGGAGAAGGACTGCACATGTTCTTGAGGAACTAACTCCTGTGGCCAAGGCCAGGGACATCAGGAGGTGGGATGAAGAAGAAAATTGAGAAATGTCAGATCATTCAGCAAAATGAGTTGTCCTGCGGCTTATGTCAGAAGCGATTGCAGTGGGACAAGCAAATCGTCCCAGGCATCCTGGCACAGCTGCCCGAGCACGGCTCAAACCTCTGCAGTGGAAATCACAGCTTGGTTCCGTAACGCAGCAGGTTACATTGGCATGTGCCAAGCCCTGCTGCAAGCCCTCGCCATCATTTGCAGCCAGGTAGTTAATGCTGATGCAAATTTCATTACTGCAGGCAGAGCCTCAGCCTGTCTAGAAATGTGAGCATCAGCTGGGACCAGAATGAAAGAAAAAGTGTATTAAATTGTCAGGTATGATAGAAAAATCACATG
Organism: Chroicocephalus ridibundus; assembly: GCF_963924245.1. Classification (NCBI taxonomy): domain Eukaryota; kingdom Metazoa; phylum Chordata; class Aves; order Charadriiformes; family Laridae; genus Chroicocephalus; species Chroicocephalus ridibundus. Next base: position 18,219,128 of record NC_086287.1, read on the forward strand.
CTGGTATCCCATCTCTAAATAGCGTCACTCGCCCACACAAGCTCCTCATCTGACCTCACTTGGGTGGCTTTTACTGTCTTCATTGTTCCTACAAAAACCTCAGATAGATTTCAGTCCATAAAGAAGATGGAAATTCTATTAATTGCCTTACGGCTGCGAGACAAGCCCACCCTTACCTTGCCCTGAACCCTCCTCCTTGCCAGCATCCCCGATCCTGATCCCTCACCGAAAGCCACGGGGAATTTCAAAGGGCTGGAGAGACCTTCTCCTCTCTGCCTCCGCTGCTGGCCTTTGCATTGCAGGAGGGCGTGTATATACCACACAGCGAGTGAAGGGACAGATACGCTTCTCTGCCTTTGAAGAAGCCCTATCGTATCTATTTTCTGTAGGCGAGCAGATGTGGCAGCTGTATGTCTCCCAACCTGCGCCGGCTGGGTGTCACTGCTCCCGTCCTGGTACCCTCTCCCTGTCCTCGCAGCCCCCCCGGTGCTCCTGCCTTACCTCCAGCCTCTCTGGGCAGTGATTAATGGTGCCCATCAATCAGGCACCGCTGCGATGAATGCGGCAGGCAGTTTGCGATTAACCTTGGGGAACCTTGTCCCCCCGCTCCCTCCCCGGCCATCCATCCCCCTCCGGAGCCCCCCGCTGAGATTATCGGGTGAAATGAGGCGGCATGCGTATGTACTGAACCCTGGAGAACAGGTCTCCTGGTCTTTTCATATTGAAATGGAAAGGTCTCCTTTGAAGTTTGTTCTGCAGGGGTAAAAAAAACCCCAAACCCCAGTATTTTCCTTCAATAATGCAGGAGGGAACCAGGACTGGGACAGTCAGGGTTAGCGGCAACGGTGGTGTTGAAAGGAGTGGGCTCACCTGCCTTGTGCAGGACGTGAGATTTATTTGCAGAAGAGAAAGTGTAAAACCATGGGGCAATTGTTACAGGGGACAGAGTTTCACTTGACCTCTCCCTGTTTCCCCTCCTGTCTGGGGTGCATCAGGCGACCCTGGTCCAGCTAGTGCTGTACCAACACAAGATGAAATACGGCCCTTGCTTTGAAGAAATGACAGCAATGATTTCCCGGTTTATTACCACGCCATTTAAAGTCTTCAGCTGGGATTGTTCACCCCTTTTGCTGGAGAGGGGTGGAAAGGGAAGGTGCTCCCAAGTGCTTATATTTGGGTTTGCTCGGCTGAACCCAGACTGATGTCCTTGCAAACACCGGTGTGGCTTGTGCCGATGTGGCCCAGCACGCCTCGCGTGCTGTCGCGACAGAGGTAGCGTGTCTACATGAAAACAAGTCTCCTGTGATTTTTTTTCAGGTGCCTGGTTAAAATGGAGCCACTGCCCTGAGCCGGGCCCAGTCTCAGCGGCACGCTCGGGGCTGCCGGGCGCTGCGGCTCAGCAGGCCGTGGCAGGCTGAGGAGGAAAAGCCGACCAGACCGTTTGAACTACACCTGCACCTCACACCCGGCCTTTCCCTGCCCCGCTCCCTGTTAACGCAGGGTATGTTCTACCCAAAGGTTTTCAAGGCCAAAGTTTACACCGCTGGGTGAGAGGGTTTGCTCTCCTGCCTGCCTGCCTGCCTGCTGGTGGCGGCTCGTCGCTGGGGTTTGCAGTTCTTGGGCAGGCAAGGCTGTCGGCTCAGGGCCAGCATCCAGTGATGAGGGGATGCTCATCATCATGGCGTACGTGGAACAGCCAGCACCTTCAGCAGAGACCAACGCAGGGCTCGTGGTCCCAGGAAGGAAGCTCTGGTGGGAGAGATCATGCTCGGGCAGGTGGGATGCACTTCTCCTTTCCCTCCTCCAACAGTCCTTAGCGCTCCCTCATTTGCCTATAATCTCCAAGAGGCTTTGTTGGTAAGAAATAAAGCTGCACGTGCTCCCATTAGAGGCCTAGGGGGCCCTTTTTGGTCTTGTCCCTTGCTGATAAGTATGCAAATTAACAAACAGACAGCAATTAATAGCCAAATTTCTTTCAAGAAAGAGCCGCATGCTCGAGCGTTTCTGAACAGGATTTTACCAAATATTTGTCTCTTATTTGAATGGACACTATGAACATCTTGAATTGAGTTGTTCATATATATATATGTATACGTGTAGTCCTGCATGCACGCAAACGTTTGTGCATCCAGTCAGTGTTTTCACGCTCAGGAGGAGGAAGGCTTGCTTTGCTCGTGGATTTTGAGGGGGAGCCACTTGGGTTAGCATCAGTTTGGGGGACGGCCTCCAGCATTAGCCTGCTTCATCTTCTCCTCTGGCCACCCCATCCCTCCTTGTCCCGGATCATGGGTGCTTCAAGGGTGCCATGGGCGAGCTTTGTGGGGGAGCGGGCTGACCCGCCGCCCAGGGACCCCAACGAAGAGGCTGGAAAAGCCAGGCCGAGCTTCACCACGGCACCCGGGGAGGTGGGGCGAGGTGGGGAGGGTGCACAGCTATTAAGATCTCCCTTCAAATGTTATTAAATAATATTTTGCTGCTGCAGCACGACAGGTGTGGAGGCGCAGGCAGGTAAACACAGCCCGGAGCGGGGCAGCCCGCCAAGTCTGTTTCCTTACATAAATCTCTCCACTTCAAGGTATGCAATTAATCCCGGCTCCAGCCTCCGTTCACCACAGAACCTTCTTTGTACACATGATGTATTAATCACCAGAAAGGACTTTTGCACCTCTGCTATCGCTCCTGCTTTGCGGGCTGCTGCAAAGAGCTTCTAGGACCAGCAGAGACCCAAGGACGTGGTGGCAGAGGTGGGTTGGTGACAGCACTCACACCTGACAGCCGGAGGACAAGCGTCAGCGCGTGTGTGGCTACATGCATGTGCGGGTGTGCGTACCCCTCTGCCATACTATGGTGCGCTGCAGCCCATCTGATGCTGATTTTTCCAGCAGATCTCCCCCGCTCCACTTCGCCCGGAGACAACGGATGTTAATAAGTAACAGCTCCCCACCCTGAGTTTTACAGGGGCCGTTACAAGAAGTTCTCATTAAAAAAACCAGGAGGACAGCAGATCCCCATCAGGAAGCCTGAGCCTGCAAGAGCCTGCATGTACGGCTGCATCCCCGGTGTACCCAGGCGGCTGGGCGAGCCGCTGCCCTATCTCCCGCATCTCAACGGAGGGAGAGGGCACGGCCGGCGGACCAGTGGAGCCTGCCCACACCACACCAGTCCCCTGCACCCCCAGCCCGGCCCCATTTTTGCAAGCCCAAACCCTTCGTCGTGCCCAGCGTGAGATCTGCTGGGAAATGCCTTCAGGGCCACTGTAGTGTCCAGCTTGGACAGGGAGCCCAATGCAGCCAGGCAGCTCAGGAGTAATGAACCTCAAGAACCCTCTATTTGCCCTTATATTCCCCATTTTGCCCCCCACAATGTGCCCTGTGTATGTTTTACATCCCTCTTTGAACAGGCAGCAACAAGACCCTGGGAATTACATGCTCTCCCGGACCCTGGCACCAGTTCTGGTGGCCCCTCTGGTCGTATTTCCCCAATGAGCCCTGCAGCAGAGCAGGGCACTTCTTGGAAGCTCAAAACATTAGGGCGACGGGATGAGGCCAAGCAGGAGACACCTGAGTGCTCGCCTTGCTCGTCTGTTTGTCCTGCCACCCTTTTGGCCACAGATGCTGCCTGGGCTCCTGGAATGGCTGTCTCCTCCCTTTTCTTACCTCTTTCCCAATCGCCTTAGGACAGAGCCCAGGACCTTAAATTTACCTGGCTCACTGTTGGCAGATAGGGCCCTAAAAGCCTTCACCGCGATGGCACTGACTGCGGCTCATATTGGGTCAGTGGGGCAGGATTTGGGGGAAAACAGAGGGAGGGGGGAGCAGATGGCCGGCATGGTTTAGTGCGTACCCGGAGCGCTCCTATCTCCAAGGTCTTGTAAAGATTACAGATGCGCTTCTTCAAAGCATCAGAGATTGGAGCGCGGGGCAGGCGAGCGCCCACCCTGCTCCCCCCGGGGCTGCACAAGCCCCCAGGGACGCCTCCCCACCCCATCTGCTTGTGAGGGGTCAAGGGCTGAGCCTTCAGCTGCCCCGATAAGTGGGGTGGGAGGGAGTTGCGAGCAAGGCTGGAGCTCCTTGTGTGCTTCCAGCAGTCTCAGCTTCGTGTTTGGTGCAGCCAGCACTATGCCCCTGGCCGGGAATACATTAGCACAGGGCATTTGGGTGGTAGGTCTCCTGCTGCGGGAACTTTACCCAAATGCTGCTCGGAGCCCCTCAGAAACCCAGCTGTGACCGCTGGGTGAGGGATGAGGGACACAGCACCCAATGCTTGCCGCTCCCCAGCTGTACCTGAAGTTTTTGTGGATGTCGCCAGGCCAGTGCCCGGTGTATGCTGGCGAGGTTCTGCAGCCCGCAGGCAACCCCCCCACTCCTGAACCTGAATGCCCCCCCTGCAGCGCTGTGCTCCTCAGGAGAACCACGTACGGCGTACAAACACATGCGCCTTGCTCCGGGGGGCTGCCAGCTTCTCATTTTGAGGCATGCATTATTTTATGAGCCTCTTTCTAAGCCTGCTCAGCCAAAAGCTTTCCGCTTCTTGTTTTCCTCTGGCTGTAACGCTTGTCCCTGGATGTATTCAGCCTCTGTTTCCAGCAAGGTAAAGATAGCTACAGGGCTTCTCTGGCTGCGATTTCTCTTGCTGTAGCCTTTCTCTCAGGCAAGAGGCAGTCTGCAAGATGCTGGTTCAAAGACCTTCCCATTTGCATAGCGAAGACTTGCCCACCCCAGCCACAGAGGGCAAGGCATGGAGCGAAGGCAGAGCACCAACAAAGTAGCCACTCATCCTGAGATAAAGCTGCTGAAGCCCAACATTAATTAAACGAGGAGAACATTTTTGTTTCAGCATGTTTATTAATTCTTATGATGACTATTTGCAGTTTATTTTGCCGTAATGCCTACAGGTCTGAATTAGCAGCGTGGAGTCACCGTGCTGCTCAGTGAGCAAGCACCCAGGCGGGCAGAGTCCCTGGCCTGAAGAGCTCACCCACCAAAACACCGCAAGCTCAACGCAGCTTTTCAGCCCGGATCCCGACAAACCACCCACAAACTGTTCTTTGCACCTTGGGGTGCACCCGAACTGCCCTGTTTTAAGCAGTGGTGTGTCCGTGGACCTTGTCTTCAGGACCATGCTGGACCACTTCTGCCATGGGGCCACCAGTGGGGACCCAGGATGGGGGAGACCTGCAGAGCTCACTGAGGGGCTGTGAACAAGGTCCATAAAGGACACTGAGTGACCACGTCACCTATTTTTGCCAGGGTCATTAGTAGCAAAGGGCTCATCTCCTCAATGCAATGTTTTCTCCCCTCAGGCTACTTTTCACTGGGTTGTGATGCAGAAGACACAGAGAGGGAGAAACAGGAAAAAAAAATAATTAAAAAAAAAAAAAGACAAGGAAAAAGGAAAAACCAAAGAGGCACGACGTTCTAGGCCCTGTAAAGTTTGGGAGCCATTTCTCTCCCACCAAGGGAGCCTTCTCTTTTTCCAAGCGGGGCTGAGACAGGAGTGGAAAGTGAGAGTGGATGGAAGGGCATCGCAGCAGTGCAGGCACTGTCCCCAGCAGCGCCCTGTCACCGCCGGTTCCCATGCAGGACAGGGTGACAGAGAGCACCTTGCAGGTGAGAGGGTGTGGATGTGGCTCTTTTGCAGGGCAGGAGGCAGTCAGGGGATGAGTGAGTGAAGCCCTACAGCCTGCGGCTTGTAGCCCTGGGCAAGGGTAATGGGTGATGGCTTCTGCAGCCTCTGGGGGTTGAAATAGCAATCTCAGAGCTTGGGAGATGGCAGAGGCCAGAGCTCCTGCTACTGTCTGATTTCCTGGGCATCGTTAATTAAATTGGGGGTGTTTCCTCCAGCTGCTGTCCATCACCGCTACAAAGGAAGGCAAGACTTTGCCTAGCACCCTTGAGCAGTGATGGAGAATTGCTGTTGATTTGCAGAGCTCCTGCATTTCTGACCACCTCTTCCCCTCTCTCCCAGCTTCCCAGTGAGTTGCTGCCATTTAAAAAGCAGGCAACAGCCTTCATGGTGTGCTCAGGACAGCAGAGGGACACGGAGGGCACTGGCCACTCTCAGCACTGGGGCTATTGCAGGCACATGCAAGTCCTGCTGCCGCTGCCCTCCTTGGGGGGCTGCCTGGATACTCCCCATCTTCCCCCTTCTCTCCCAGGGCAAGCTCTCCTGCCCCAGGACGTCTCCGTCCCACAGGGTCCTGCCACCCTGTTTGTCTGACTCTTCAAATCAGAGACGAGAGGAAAATGTTATCAGCCTCTACCTTGAGTCCCTCCAGAATAAATAGCTGGCAAGACCCAGGCAACTGCCTAGTGAGGCCATCTTGAAAAAAAGCCTGAAAATGGCAATTTTCCTGATCTTTGGCGGTTTTTATTTCATTTAAGACTAGGAAGGAGAGCACAGCTGTCCCTGCACCCTCCTTTTGGACAACATCCTTGCAACTGGGGCACTGCTGGGGAAGGAAGGGGCATGGATGCTGTGTTAGCTGGGATCCGCGGAGGATGGGGCCAGGGAGGAGCCCCCCTGCTCTGTGCTCATTTGTCATGTGGCTCTGCACCCCAAGGTCCCCTGGTGGGACAGAGCTGATCCCAGCAAGCGGGGCACCCACCAAGTCCTGGGCAATAGCTAGAGAGGTCAGAAGCAAGTGGAGTAAGAGTATGCATGTCCTCCCTCTCCTTTGCCTCCCTTTGTCATGCTAATGCAGAATTAGTCTTTTCTTTTGAAGTCTCTCTCTCCTCCACCCCCAAATAAGCCACCTCCTCACCTTGTCCCCCCTCTCCCACCACCTCAGCTTTTCAAGCTCAGCTTCTTGACCCATGCCTGGCTCTGCACCACCAGCCAGGAGCTGGAAGATCCCTTCTGCTGCCTCCCTTGCACTGCTATCAGGTTCAACCTGTTCAATTAGTGGTGCCCCAGGCGCTGCGGGTTCCAGCTTTCTCTTTCTGCTTCATTTAATTTGAACACACGCACCTCTCCCTCCCTCCTCCTCCCTGCTTGCTTCGAGGCCCGGGGCTCTGCGCTGTGAAAGGCGCAAGGCAGGGCATCACTTACACACCTGGAATATGTTGCAACAAGCCCAGCAGCCTTTTACAAGGAAGTCTTGGGCCCAGACGATGCGTTCGAAAGTCCTTTGCAGAGCCGCCTTTTTTGGGTAAAAAAAATGCGCAGCTAAAACCCATCCACCAATTTCCATTGCTCCTTGGGGGATTGGTTTTCTGCATTCTTCTATTTTTTTTTTTTTTTGGGGGGGGGGATGTTTAACTTTCGCCTCTCGTGCACGTGGAGAGCCAGCCAGCCGTGCATGTACACAAACAACATACGCGCCGAGGGAATGATTAGCTGAAACTGCTTGTTGGCTTTTTTTTCTGCTTTCAAAAGGAAGCCGCTATTGAAACACTTCAGTTACTTGCCTGGTTATGGAGAGCCTTGTAAGTGGCACCTCTCTTGCCCCATCCTGGGGCTGGCATGGAGATGTCTGAAGAAGATGCAAGGCAGCTGCTCGAAAGCATAGATCCGACTTGCCCAACTGCCTGACCCCAGAATTAAAGCCTCCGCCTGTGGGGTACAGCCTGGAGGAGCCCTGTGCTCCTGACAAGGGTGGAGGGAGCTCCCTGAAAAACCTCACAACATCGACAGCTTCTCTTCCCAGAAAACACCTACCCCTAACACCCGTGCAAATACGCAAACAGATGGATGCACACACTATGTACACGTAATGCACCTCCCCTGGCATCGCCGGGCAGAGAAGCAGACCCCGTGTTGTGGGCACAGTCCCTGTCCCCATCGCGTTGTCACACAGGGCTACGGAGGAGGCTGAGTCTTGCCGTTTCCCCTGTGCGTGCACATGGGCAGCACTGCCAGGACTGGCACGGCTGCTTCTTTCCCCTGCTGTGACCAGCCGAGGAGGTGGGAGCTGCGACAAGACAGCTGCCTGCCTTCTTGGTCTCTCTTCCAGGCGTTAGAGCTGCCTTCCTCAATGAGGACCAACATCTTACCCTGAAAATGAACCTATCTGCTCAGCAAGAAGTGTTTCTGCATTGCTACCTGCCTGTGTCAAAGCCCAGCTCTCTGCAAAAAGAGGGGGAAGACTGAAAGGGTAAGGCTATGTAAATGATGGGCCGGCACCGCTGGCTCTGGGGTGAGGAGGGATGCTGTGCCCGTGCGCAGTGTGTTGGAGCAGCGCTGCTCTCGCCAGGGAAAATCTGTTGGTGGCGGGTGGAAGCACTGTGTGCTTCCCATGAACAACTTGACCTGACAAGCAGCGCGCTGCTGCCGGGGGCTTCGCTCTGCCGCGGGGGGGTTCGGAGGCACCGGGCTGCAGGGGGTGACTTGGAGCATCTGAGCCGTACAGTAATCCCCTGCAAAGGCACGGGCCACCATGCTCTGGGGCGAGTAAGAAATGAAACTTAGAGCTAAAAACAAAGTAAGTAATCTGACCCATGAAATTGCAAGTTTGGGTGATGCCCAGAATCAGCAGAGAGGAACCATGGCTCCAGGGAGCTGCTGGTGGCTTGAGAGCCATTTCCCTGCCTGCAAGCCTGGCTGAGAGCCCCGGCCCAGCGGATGAGCCACTTGCAGATTGATGGGCAGTTCTTTGCTGGCCACCTTAGTTGCTGTTTGACCAATGGCTTGCAGGGCATTTGCCCTCACCGCCTGGCTGACTGGAATATTTCTGCCATGATAAGCCTATTGGAGATTTGAACTCAGTTCCGCAGGGTAAATGGGACAAAGCGCTACCAAAATCAACACAACTAGACCTATTTTGCTGGCAGAATGCAGGCTGCTGGGCTAGGACCAACAGCAGCCCCAGCAGAGACAACAACATGACCATAATGAAGTGACAGAAAGTCATTTGGCCTGTCATTTTGAGATGAAGATTTAAACCTCTCACTTGCTAAAGACCCAGCTGGAAATATTGTACCAGTCTGGGTAAATCTCTTCTCTGCTATTACTACACCCAGCTGTCCTGCACGCGTCATGGCTATAAGCAAAGCATAAAAGCTTTCATGTCTCATTTAATGCTGGGCAGTTTCTCCGTGTGGTTTCTTAATGCCTCTGGAGTTTATTCTGCTATGTGCCTTTTTTTCCTACCGATCAACTTAAACAGTTGTTTTGTTTGCTTATTCTACAGGCAGAAAAATATTTGGCCAAGCTATAGTGCTGCAACAGTTTATTCAGAGCATCCTTCCTTGTTTACCAGAATTTGGAGACTGGGTGGAACAAGAGTTCAGCCCGGGGACCGCTGCTTGGGAGCCCAAAGCAGGAGCTGAGTGCATGCAGATGCCATTCAAGGTTGCCTTTTCCCTGTGAGTGGGTGTTAGTGATGCTCGCTCAGCATTTTGCAACAGACTCCTTCAGCCGGGGAGCTGCTGGAAGCCCTCTCTGCACTGCAGGGGGGAGCACGGGCTGCTGCTGAGCGGGGCCGTCTCCAGCGCATGGGCTGAAGTTTTGGTGGGGGTGAAGTTGGTGGCATTGTTGCCTTTTGTCTCAATCTTTTGCAACCTTCAAATGCTGCCTTAAACCTGTTTTGGCCGCTTTCTGTTTTGAAATGGTGAGGAGACAGCCATAAAGCTCTCTATAATCTGTCTGTCTCCCCTGGGTGACTCACTCTGAAATGCCACAGGCACACGGCGGTGGCTCCGTGGTCCCCAAGGGTGACCCAGAGCAAGGACCAGGCAGGGGCAGATGGGAGTCAGGGGTTCTCCTGAAGCCTCACCCCCATCCCCAGCACCTGGCGTGAGCGATGGGTAGAAATATGCACCCAAGCGAGCGGATTCGAAAGGTGATAAAAGGTTTTAATGCAGTAACTTGGCGTGATTCGCTTTTGGTAAATCCCTGGGTTTGCTATACATACCTCTCAGGAAGGTGATACAGCCAGCTATCTAATTTTTCATGCATTTTACCATTAAAAAGGCATGCTTTTATAAGAGGGTTTGAAGAAAAGAGGCCGTGCTTATTCCATTGACCCCGTGCTATCTCTTTATAAACATTGCTGAAAGACTTCTATGGCCGAGATGGGTAACAAAGGCAAGTGAAAGGCTCTGCAGAGCCACAGCTGGGATTTTTCATGCTCCAGGGGGAGACAAGCATCCTGAATCCCCCCTGAAGGCTTTGGTTGGAGCTGCCCCCCATTGTTCTCATCTCCTTCCCCTCTCTTTCACCCGGGACAACCCGCACTGGTCCTCCCCGAGCTGGAGGATGATGCTGGTGCTGAGGGGAGGAAGAGGAGAAGAGGAATGGCAGGAGGGAGGAGGAGGGGGCAGGCAGCCTGGGTGCACAGCCGGCGAGAGAAGGGTGGAAGGGGTCCGGCGTGGGTCCGCAGCAAAGCGGAGGGGATGGGGAGCAGACCCTTTCACATGAAAACAGCTTTTCAGATGGAAATGGTGGGGTCAACAGCAGCCCTTGGACAATGGCCCCCTTTGCTCCGCTCCCCGCCGGCGACAAAGAAACGGGGGGACACTGCCGGAGGAGCCCCTCTCGGTGCTCCTCCGGCCTGGGGCAGAGCGAGGGGCCGAGCCCTGCCGGGGCTCCCCGCCGCTTGGCAGGCTGCAGCCGGGCTTGTCGCCCAGGGCCCGCGGGGCACAAAAACTTGCTGGAAGAATGCTAACAAGACGTGGGGGGAGGGAAACGGGAGGAGAAAAAAAAAAAACACAACAAAAAAACAAAAAATGGAGAGAGAGAAAAGCCAAAAGATTTCAACACAAATAATCTTCAAGGAGTGTTCTGTAAACAAAGCGGAGGGCATCGCGCCAGGAGCACCTGCCTCTCTGCATTGACATTAATTGTTTGGGGAAGGAGAAGAAAAAATAAAAAAATTCCTCTTGCCGCGTGTGCGGCCGTGTGCCCGTGCCCCAAGCAGCCAGGGAGGCGAGACGGCGTGGGGCTGCGTCGTGGTGAGTGCTGCATGCCCGTGGAGGGTGCCATGCCGGTTGCTGGGAGTACGAGCGAGTCCGTGGGTGCTGCGGCAAAGCCAGCCCTCGCACCCAAACCCACCGGGTGCCAGCCTGGCATCCGCTCTGCCTTCCCCCTGCCGCTTTGTTCCTGGGTGATGCATGAGGATCTGCATGCTTTCTAAAGCTCTTGGTGGTTTAAACCTCTTAGCATCTTGTATCACTCTCGGTTCCCGCTATTGTTTTCTCTCCGTGTACCGTGTGTAATCCCTTGTTGGATGCTGCCAGGCTCCTGACCTTGCGGCACTTCTGCATTGCCGAGTTCCTCGGGCACAAGTTTTGTCCTGTTCTGGGGGTGGGTATAAAGGAGCTGGAAGGCTCCTGCACCCACACAAGCAGCGGAGAAGGATTAGACCGTGCATGAACAAGTCCCTAATCATCCGGTTTGGCAATCTCCTGGTGAGCCACCTCACCGCTCCTGGCAGGGGGTTACTCTCGGGGTCTCAAGTGCGTGGCACCTCCGGCAAGCAGCACCAGTGCTTGCAGGGCCTCGGGGAGAATGATGCCATGGCAGCTCTGGTGCCATTTCTCTCCCTCGTTTCCAGCCCAAAACCTGTGCCAACCTCGGCTAAAGAGCTCTTCACGAGTGTGGCTCCAGGGACCTAAAACTTTGACACACCAGTACATGCATTTTAGGTTGAGATGCAAAGGGCACCAGTTATGCACAGCATCTCCAAGCAACAGAAATGTGGGAGCCACTTCTTTCCTTTTAGCCGTGAAGGACATCAAGGCACACAGGGTTTGAGATGGCAGCAAGGATGTGGGTGGCTGGGCATGATGCAAACACAGGTTGGGCACAGGGCTGAATCCCTGTCCGGTGCTTGGGGTGTAACCAGGGCTGCCAGAGCTGCCTCCGGGGCACCTCTTGTCTCCCTGCTTACACAAATAACGCTTGCCTGAGGCACCCAGCAGGCCCAAGCAAAGCAATCAAGAAATCATCTGCTGGTGCTGATGGATTTGTTAGCTGGTGTAAACAGTGTATTGGTTTCATCTGAACACCGTGGGGCTGATTACACTTGCTAAAAGTCTTTCCTGGCTATTACATTCAAAGATCTTCCTACAGATGCAGCAAAGGGCCAACAGCTAATGCTTTGCTGCTTTACCTTGGAGTTGGTCTGCATGACCGAATTTTGCAGGCATTGCTCAGTTGCCATGAAACAGCCCATCAAAACCACTGCATTTGCTCATCTTATGCATGCAGAAGACTCTGGGTAGCCTGTATCCCTGCAGGTGGCTAACTGTCCGAAAAGTCTGGTTTGGCAACACAAGCTGAAATACGACCAGCCAAGGCCCTGTGGTGTGGAGCAGTTCTTGTAGTGCTTCCTTGGGGCAGAGAAATCTGCAGCAAAATTGTATTCGTGGTGGCATCACCCACCTTAAAGTAGGGTTGCATGGGTGCAGCAGAGCACAGGGAACAACACCACAGGGCTCTGTTAGTGTCACATTAGTCTGGGGTTTTGGCATTGATGAGTTCTCTGAAGCTGGAGGAAAGTCAAATGTCTCCTGTCCCTTGCTTCAAAACTAGGTTTTGCTATTTTAAGCCCAAGCTTTCACTTTTCTATCTCCAACTTTCTCCTTTTGATAGTCACCCATCCTTACTTAGGACACTCACTTTCTTGGCCTGCTCCTCAGTTCGCCTTAACTTTTTTCTCTCCTGCCTATTGTCCTCCTCTGTACATCCTCAAAGCGCATCTCCCCACCCCATCACTCCTCTTTTGGGGATGGCCGTCCCACCCCTCGCCCTGGTGCTAGATGGTCCCCAATGAATTGCATGTCCCTGAGCAGCCAGAGACGACACTTAGGGAGTCCAGCTGACAGCAGGGACCCATGCAGAGCTGCAAGCCCCCAAAAGGGATGGGCAAACCTGCAGATTTGGGGGGGACACAGGGGAAAGGGCTCCTTCACCCTCTCCCATCCGCTCCCAGTTTAACCATTAACAGGCTGGCTGGCCCCGCCGAGACAATGGTCTGTTTGTTTAGCGCCGAGGGAGCTCGTATCGGGGGCCTGGCAGATTTATCAAAGCGGAGTGATTAGCTCTATTAGAGAAGGGATTTGTGTAAACAAAAAGACAGGTGCAAAGAGACGATTCCAGCTGGCAAAGGCTTCACAGAGCTTGAAGCATTTCAGTGGCAATAAAACTTCTTCCAGGAAACAAGAGTCAGAGTGGAGAGAGTGTGTGTGTTTTTACTTATTTGGCTGGCCCTCCCGACTGCTGGCCCTCCTGACCACTTGTCCTCCCTGGCCTAGGTGAGGGGGATGCAGCCTTTGGTGTCCCCACATCCCTCACTGCTCCCCCGAGTTTGCAGGTATCTCCAGGCTTCGTAGCTCGCCTCCATCCCGGGCAGGAGGAGGATGAGTTGCAACGCTAGGCCATGGTAGCATAAGCTCTCCCTTGGGATGTGCCATTTGTCACCCTTCAGCCAGATGATGGACTCCACTTTGTAGTGGGAAGACTAAACCCCATCTCTCTGTCCCAGCAGTCTTCCTTCCTTCCTTCCTTCCTTCATCTAGGGAGGTCCTCTCCATCCTCACCCCAGACGTGTCCTTCTGGAGTGATGCTGGACCACTATGATCTCATCAATCATCAGCAAAGGTGTTTGATGTTTGCTTCACCTGTGCAATGTGGCTTGTTACAAGCCTGGTGCCAACCTCTGCAAGAAGGGTTGAAGGTTGAACCCCCAAAATGCACAGGCCTTGACCTATCTTGAGAGCTTTCTTTGGAAACAGAAGTGGAAAGCCCTATTGACAGCATGAATACCATAAACTACTCATTCAAAATACCTGCTTCCACTGCATTTACTAATTTACTGTAATGACTGCTCTGAAATTATTATTCAGTTTAGACTACACCAAGACCAGAATAAGTATGTTTTTTATCCCCGTTGCCAAAGCAGATAAAGCTTACTCATAAGAAACACTCCAAAGCAGAGCATGCAGCTCTTCCAGGCCAGGTCTTTGGAGCATTGCTGAGCAGCAGGAGAAGTTTTGATTGTGAAAGGTTGCATGAGCAAAGCAAATCGGAGCAACAGGAGGAGCCTCACCATGGGCTGAGCTTCTGCTTATCTGATTCGAGATCTTGGCAAACCGGACCCAGGAATGATTCAGAGAAGAGAAATTTGTCACCCCCAGCTGCAGATCTTTGTCATGGCAGAGGACCACTAACATGAGACTGTCATTTTTTGCTTCTGCAATAATCTTTTATGCAATAAAAGATATGTTTTCTGCTTCCCATGCTACCTGTGTCCTTAAGGGATCTCTTCAAAGGAGTTATACTGATGCTATAACATTTTACTGAGTATAACATGGGTGAAAATGTTTCTTCAGATATGTTATACTAGTTAAGTATGTATTAGCAATGCTGACCAAGGGCTGGGTTTGCTAGCTGATTCAGGCCCATATGGCAGCTGAGCACCTACTGAGCTTTTCAGAAGCCTGCTAGATTATAATCTACATTTTTAGGTACTGACTTGTCTGTGTCTTTAGGCACCCAAGTCAACACTTCAGCCCTTAAACCTCTTTTCAATGCTCCAAAGGCTTCTAAAACTTTGTTGCATGTGTGCGCACATATGTAAAATTTCCTATATGACTCAGTTTTAGAATTTTAAGAAGTCCTTTAAAGCAATCTCCCTCCAATTAACCCCAAACCCAGGCAATTTCCCGTTGCACGTGTGTCCTGCTGGGCTGAGGGAGAGGCAGGTGCATCCCTGTGCAGGCAGGCTGGAGGGTGGCAGCCCTGGGCGCCCACGTGGGGGCAGCTCCGGTTCCCCGCCCTCATTGCACAGGGTTGTGGCACTTCAGGAAAGGCCCCGGCAGCTTGGTTAGGCTGGTGCAATTCGGTGGATGGAACCTCGTCTACAAAAGGGTGAGGCAGCTGTATTATAAATGTGCGCAAGCCCTCCTAATGGGATAGTTTCAGAAAGATCCCTGTGCTTGCTCTGGTGCCCAGTGAAAAATCCAGCCTCATGCATGGCTCCTGAGATCTCTTTTGCACCAAAAGTCTGCAAGCAAGGTGCCACGCTACGCCACCAAACTACTGCACGACCTTTGGGACTTCATTCCACCTTCCCCTGCCTTGGCTTTTTTTTATGCCAACAGGGATGACAGGGTTGATCTCTGTTTGCAGAAGTATCTGGCGATCTTTGGGAGAGCGTGCTCTATGAAGAGACTTCACGAGCTATCGCTCTGCTCGCAGCTGGCCACACTCGTAGCTGCATTCTTCGGCTGGTTGGCGGTAGTGTTTATCACCAAAGGCAGCTATAAAATAAAGCCCTGGGGCTACGTTTTCAAAAACAGGTGCCTCAAATGTGGTCACAAAATATGCACATCCCAAAAGGGATCTGTGCAGCAAGCACTGGGCCCTGTGCACACACCGCCTACATTGCTTGAGCAGTACATGTTTTCACTGCCCAAAGTCTGGTCCCACTTAAAGTTACCCCCTCAGAGCCCAGCTTCTCTCTGAAACGTGCACTTTTGATGAACGTTACTTTAATAAGATGCTCTCTCACTGCTTCTGTGTCTCTGTTACACTTGCTGTATGGGTGATTCGCATGTTTGGGTCCCTGGATGAGAATGATCATCATTTGTCCTGCTGTATTTTGTCCCCCTAATGGGGACTTGCTAATATCTTGCTCAACGCTGTTTCCCTGTTTATGGGATATGTGGGGTTAATAGTGGCACCGGTACTAAAAACAACTCTCTAAGCCTAAACAGGTCCCAGCATGTGGGTTCCATCCACCAGGTCTGCAGTGGTGCCTTTTACACCTTCCTTCATGCTAATACTGTTCCACCACCCCAGAGCGTGCACGCCCTCTCTCCTTCTCCCTTCCCACCTTGCTGGTTTGTGACCATTTGCTGTCGTTCCTCTCAGCTGAAAACCAAACGGAGAGTGAAGATGGGGGCGGGGTGGGAAATCAGAGGTTCAGGCAATGAGAGCAGAGGTGGTGTCAAACCAAAGCATTGCCTAAGAAGAGCCGTGGTGCTCAGGATTTCCACCTAGCAAACAAGCCTATTTCCTGCTTATCGCTAAAATCTTTCTTGAGAAGTGTTTCTGTTTTACCAGTGTCACAGAATTTGCATTGACGACGTGGAGGGTCAGTTCCACTTCATTGTGCTGTTGTGTAGCTGTTCAAAACTGAAAGCTCAGGGGCTCTGCTCTTGCACCAGTCTTCAAGGAACAGAGCGTATTTCACCCCATTAATGTGAAAGCATCAGTTCTCTTCTGCATTCAAATGGCAAAATAGATCCATCAGCATGACAGAACTATCTGATGGATCTTCATTTATGCCTTTTCCCCAAGGGTCAAATAATGGAGATAGGCGAGAACGGAAAGAAAACCGGGCTCATGAAAATGCATACAATTATTTCTTGGCAAGTCATCGCTACCATTTTGCTTTGGGGTCAGGAGGATGTAGAAATGCTGCTGGCTGGGGAGAGACCCTGTGAACCTGGGCTGCTGGCTGCCTTGCACACTCCACCGAGGAGTCTGAGCACAACACATGGCGATGAAGAAATGGCAGGAATAGCAAACCTGTGATGTCCCCTGGTCTGTAATCCTTCTGGGCTACGCTTTGCCAAGGGAGGGGGTGTCTTTCATTGCACCATCAGTCAAAACCTTTGCACAAAGGCAGGAAGTGCAAAAGTGGAGAAGGCAAATGAGATGTTCTCTCTGTGGCTTCTCAACAGAAAGGCTCGAGTCTACTCTGCCACGTAACCAAATCCATGCAAATGCTGGGTGTCAGCTGTGTCCGATGGTGGCTGTTTCATAGAAGGACACGGCGCTGATCGCTGAAACGTGCAATGGCACCTGCACGTTATGTGGATGGCCCGCTGGCAAGCCCAAGAATTGCAATGCATGTGCAGAAGGTGCATTTTGGATTGCCTGGATGTCACAGATCACAGCGCTTTGATGAAAGGACAGCGGGAATCCTGGGTGCAGTCCTGGAGGCGAGTCACGGCTGACATTGCTCTGGGTGGACCTGGGCAAGCTGAGAAGATGCCAGTCGCCCCGTGCAGCCTGTGCTTTATACCCAGTAATGTAACGTGCAGGTTGGTCGTGTCTTATTGAGTGCAACTCACGCTGCTACCTCCATCCCCTTGTTCCCCCAGGGGATACATTTTTGGCAGCCTGTGGCTGCAAGCAAGCTGGTAGCCTACACTCGCACAGGGTGAGAGATGGGGCTTGGGACCACACCGATCTCCCACCACAGCCGGAGGGCTCCCAGGCCATGATGCCCCTCAGTCTAGGGCAGCCCTGCTGCCATGCGTTACTCATTTCACCCTTCCTATGCCAGGCACCAGCAAAGCCATGATTTACACTGTTTCTAGGAATAGAACAGTGCAAACCTGCCGATGCAGCCAGGATTTCTGGGTGTCTTATTTGTATTTTATCCCTACTTAGACGAGGGCAAATGATGAAGCGGAGACTGAGCCTGATGCAGCCTCTCTCCCTGAAAGCCATCCCGGTGCTTCCCAGCAGCATGGAAAGCAACGAGGCTCTCAGAGCCCTGCACACCTCTCGTCAGGATTATGTACTTATGTGGAGAGGTACAAGTGCTTCCTATTTGCTAAGCGTTCCTAAGAGCTGATTAGAGCTTGCAGACACCCACAGAAATCCCTGGGAGGATGGAGAGGGAGCTGCCACCCAAACCCCTGCCGCTTGGGATTAATTCCTGCTTTGTGGCATGTTTCCCTGTCAGAGCAGCAGTGGCCCTGGGGATTCATCCTGAGCTTGCGAAGCCGTCGGCTGGCCCCAGCCCTACTCGTCCCGCAGGCAGGGCTGCTGCCTGGCAGAAGGACCTGCCCCTGGTTGCTCCATGGCCCCCAGTCCTGGGTTTCCATCAGAAAAGATCAGCTGTGATGTATGGGCTGCAGGCGGGTAACACAGCAAATTAATACCTTTCTCTTCACTGCCTCGGAGGGGTGAGTGTTTCCTAGCATCCTAATGGTGCCAACAGGATTTCCTATAAGAAAACAAACATAATGATACGCACAGCAACAAAAAACAGACAGAAACAACAACAGGGCTCATGTGCCATTGCAGGCTGTGAGAGCCTGTCAAGGACACCCCTAGAACTCAGCCACCCCTGGGGACATTCGTGGTCCTCCTTCTGGGAGGAGAGCCTGGGTCGCGAAGGGCACCAGCACTGCAGCTTTGTGATAGAGAGGTGTCGGGCTGCTCTGAAACCCTCCTGCCAGGCACTCAGCACCTTTAGGGACCATGCAAAGACCTGCTCAAGCCATGATGATTAGGAAGAAACACTTTAAAAAGAAGATTTGAGTATATGGCAAGACACACAAGTTACGAAGGCGAGAAAGGATCGCTTCACTGTCTTTTTATGAGTCTGGGTTGGCTGTTCAGGTGGTTTGTAGGGGGTGAGCATCAATGTTTGCAACGGGCTCTACTGGTCTTGATAAAACCTTAACTTTAGGTAATAAATCCCTAGCCTTGCTTAGGCTTTCCTTTCCCTTATCTTACTTATTAGGGATATTCGAGCAGCTTTGCTTTCCTCCTACATATCAGCAGCCAACATACAGAGAAAGGTATGTGACAGAAGAGGAGCGCAGCAGCCTGGAGAACCACACCGCGATGGAGGGGTAACGCTCCTTATGCCAGAGCACAGCATCAGGCCTGGAGCGCAGCACAGCACAGCTGCTATTTAGAGAGGGCGTGTTCCTGAATTCCTCTCCTGTGCCATGAAATCACAATTATACTCATCACTTGGTGCAGCCATTGGGTGGGAGAGCCAAAGCTAACACAGGGAGGCAGCAGCTCCGAGGCTGAAGGCCACCAGGGAAGAGTACGGCAAGGTCCTGCTGCCTGATGGAGAGATTGGCAACACAGCTCTGCTCTCCTGGGTGTAAAGGTGTCTGGGTGAAGCAGTGGCCCTTACAGAGGCAGCGGCCAGCCTTCCCTTGATGCAGCATGAGTGCTTGACCAGCTCCCTCATCCATAGCAACCCAGAAACCCCTGTGGGCCCTTCCCTCTCCCTCCCTCCATGAGTGGCTGCAAGCCTTTCTCACATACACCTGCCATTGGTTTACTGGCCTTTTTTGTTTTTATTTTATTTTATTTTATTTTATTTTATTTTATTTTATTTTATTTTATTTTATTTTATTTTATTTTATTTTATTTTATTTTATTTTATTTCAAGCAGCTCCCCTATGGTTTGGCAGCGTCTGCAGTGAACCCTGGCCCACCCTGGGGTGCGGGAGGGTGGTCCCATCTGGCGAGGGCTTTGCTGGGGACCAGCTCCACGCTGCCGCTGCCCAGCTGGAGCATTCTCCCTCTACCCTCTCCATAGAGTCCTGCATGCCTTTTGTTACCTGACGGGGAAGCGGAGGAACAGGATTGCTCAATTAACATATATGTACCTTGGCAGGGCACCAGCCCGAATCGCTGGCTCCACCCTGCCTTCCCTTCCCCGTAGCCATATCGTTTCCCCCCTCCTTCTTTGACATACCATTCCTCCTCGCTATCTAGGCTAATCTTCATCAGTCATTGCCCTGATGCTCTCCTGCTCTGACATGCTCCTGAGTTTCAGTACAATTCCTGCGGCAGGTCGTGTCACGTCCTCTCATGCTGGCTGCTTTACATGGATCCCCGCCGAGGCATCACACAGCCTTGAGCAAGACTTCTTCTGCTCGCAGTAATTTAGGGCGTCTGTCTTTATTGCTGGCAGTTCAGCTCCCTGGGAGGAGGAGCCGGGGCTTTCGGTTTGCTTTGGAGAGCTGGCTAAAACACGGCACAGGGCAGAAACCAGCTAGCGTGTTCCAGCTTGAGCTCCCGCCTGTGTGATTTAGACACCGAGGGATGCAGATTTGTTATTTCTGGAATGTCAGAGAGTTTCACTCGGGGTGGTTTATTGTTTGTTTTCTGGAAGGGCCCAACTGATGCCCCGTTTATGGCCAGCACACCGTGCTCTTTTGAGCCAAAGGGGGCTGCTGCCACAGTGCGCTCTGCCACATCCCCACTGCTGCAGGAGGTGCATCGCTCCCCTCGACAGCTCTATGCAGAGGCAGTGATCGGGACTCTGGCAAGGGAAGGAGTCGGTCTGTGCCATTCGTTCCTCCCTGCACTTCCTATTCTGTCCTGCCCTGTGCTCTCCTGCCCACCTCAATCCAGTCCTCCAACCCTCCAGGCCACACCAACCCCTTTTCCCATCCTTCCCTTGCCCTCTCCATTTCTGTACATCCTTCCCCGTTTGCTTCATATCTTTGCAGGGTTGCGCTTTGTCATGTTAGATGACACCTTGCCTTGTCACCTTGAAACTCAATTGTGCAACCCTCAGAATGACGTATAAAGAGGTGCCACTCATTTTTTGGTAAGGGGTCTGTGAAGGTCTCCCCCACTTGAGCCACATCTTGCTGATGGAGGTGAGTTTTGCAGAGCACCGAACAGTGCATTGCACTGAGAGACTGGTGCTGGAGAACATCTTGGTAGTTTTGATTGTGCGGGTGAAGGAGAAGAAGTACCTGAGTCAGTATGAGGAGAAGCCTCCCAGGTCTGGAAGACACAGAGGTGAAACGTCTCCCAGTACTGGCCCCAGGAGCAAACTGGGAGGCTCACTGAAACTGAGCTGGCATGCCTGTGTCCGTGATTGCCGTGGCTGCTCAGTTAACATGCAAAAGAGATCGTGCTGCCTTCATGTTTACATCTGGTATCGCTTCCCTGGGCAAGTCGCAGGGCTGGGCAGTGCCCGGTGTCACGGGCTGTAATCTGTGGTCTTTGTGCTTTGTTATATAGCGGTTATGTGAGCTGATATTGCAGGGTGCTTTGAATGCTAACTACAGGTTTGCATGTTATCTTTCACCCTAAGTAATTGCAATGGACCTGACGGATGAGACGTGGTGAGAGAAGGCTGCCCCAGAGAGAAGACATGCTGCATGGAGAGAGGTGCAGCCATGGAGATGGAGACCTGTCCTTGCCCTTCAGTAAGTTGCCAAAGGAAGTTTGGAGCCAAGCTGAGAAAAATAATCAAACCGAGCTAAAAATATGCCAAGTTACAGCACTTTAGATTTCCAGGTGTTTCTTTCTTGGTGGTGTTACCGCTACTGGTTAGCGAATAAACTCCTGTAGACACCAGAATTCCTCTTTCATGAAGGAGTTTCCCAAATCTGTGCCCTCTCTGACCTGGAGCTGTTCTCCCTGTGATCCTTCTAGCTCAGATGAAACCTTCCACATTTATGCTCTTTAGGGTTCTCTCTCACCAGTGACACGCAAAACTCCAACCCTGAACTGCCAAAGGTGGAGCAGATCCCGAGCCCTGGGGCTCCTGGCTGTCTCACCCGCTCCGTCAGGGGAGGGAAGGAGCAGAGCAAGGAGGGAGAGGACACCCCATCACTGATGGGCAGTCATTTCATGCCCCCCCCACCTTTATTTCCACCCCGGCAACCAGCAGCTACTATTATTTTAATTAACAATAAATAAGGAAGAAGGCAGTCCTGAAACCAGGCATACAAAAATGCTTGGCCAAAAAGCAGAAAACAGAGAGAAATGAAGTCGAGGAACTAATTTGCTTTCACGGTGACAGTTTTATCCCCTCCTGAAAAGAAAAAGGCAAGAGCAAAACATGCCTAGTGCAACCACCAAACCACTAAAAAGGCCAACAAAAATCGGTTGCTTAACAGCTGGTCTTCAAATAAAGGTGGAACAGAGCCGTGCTTGTTGCAGACCCATTCCCCTCTTTGCTCACGATGACTAAGATGTTTATCACGCACTAACCCCAGAGCAAGTTATTGCTTTGCACAAGCAATGATGACCCTAAATCTGGCAGTACTCTGTGGTGGTCTCTTTAGACCTGCAGTCCCAAAGCCAGCCTGATGTAGGTGCTTAGCTTAGCGTCACTGGACCAGCCCTGAAGACCTTTTGGGACCTGCATCCATCCCGGGCTGCAATCCTGATGACAAGGGACCCGTTGAATCCTGCTCCCCTTGTGCCTGCTTGAGTTTTTGGCCGAGGCTGGGCGAGGAGCAACCTGGCTCTGCCCCTGGCCCTGCTGCTCCCCCTCCCTGTGCGATGGGCCACTGCCTGGCCACCCAGACAATGGGGAAGAGGAAGAGGAGGAGGAGGAGGGCATTAGGCAAATATCCCCAACTTTTTAAGATTCCTGCTTAATGAGCACATTTGCTCCGCACCGCAGTTTTGCCCCCGTATCTGTAATCTTATCAGGCTGAGCCTGCCTCTGCCACCTGCAAGCAGAGATATCAGAAGGGGGGGGCCATAAACCAGTTTGTTTTAAGTTCCTAGGCGCTAAAGTCAAGAACGAGTTTCAAAGTGAACTTATCGTTTTATTTTTGTCATAAAGGGAAAAAAAAAAAAAAAAAGAAAAGGGATAAAACACGACCGGCTTGCTTTATGATTCACTGATTGCAGATGTTTCCTGCCGGGTGCCCAGGGTGCTCGGCTTTCTGTTCGCCACTACCGAAAGGCAAAGGCGCTTGGCACTGTTTCGGGCACGTGTCGTGCAACCATTGAGCCACCGAGCCTTGCACGCCGCCTCCCCAGGAGGTGCCAAGTCCTACGGCTTCACCTCTCTACGTGCCTGCATGCGCGCAAAAGGACTTTTCTATCTGTACTCAGGCTAAAACCGTGTTTCCAACGGGAGGAGTAGGGACTAGCAGAAGAAAACAAGATGTGGTAACATGTAAGTGCCCACTGCCACTTCAAGTGGGTTTTTAAATATTTTCTGGCCAACTCCTCAGACGTCATCCGTTACTCATACCAGGTCAGGGCCAGATCCTGACCAGCGAATGGGTGGAGAATTACATTTAACCTCACCTGTGGGCTCACCAAGTCCTGCAGTGTGGGAGCCTGGACACCATCCAGGGGTTCAGTGGTGGCCCACTCCTGACTGCATTTGTTTTAAGCCTGGCACAGGCTTTATCACATCCAGGCACAAACCAACGCACTCGCACTATCTTCACCATTAAAGAACAGAACAAAACATAAATCCCTTATTTCTACAAATATATTACAAATCTCATAGAATCGTAGAATGGTTTGGGTTAGAAGTGACCTTAAAGATCACCAAGTTCTAACCCCCCTGCCATGGGCAGGGACTGCTTCCACTAGATCAGGTTTCTCAAAGCCCCATCCAGCCTGGTCTTGAACACTTCCAGTTCCATCCACAACTTCTCTGGGCAACCTGTTCCAATATGTAGGACCTCGAGTATTTGAAAGTAATCTTGACCAATTCTGTCATACCTTAAACAGATGAAAAATTTGTTTTTTTAAGAAAGTTTTGAATTCTCATCCTTTTTTCAAGTGGCTGACTGCATCTAACATCTCAGAGATCTGGAGCGATAGAAATCCCAGAGAAGACACGTGCTGGACGCAGCGCTGGTGACATGAAAAATGTGATTTATCTCTCCTTTGACTGTTTATCTTGTGGATAACAGCAGCATCACATCCAGGTACCGCCTACCTCCCTCATTAAGCATGTCATGCCTGTGTTGAAGGAGCATAAATACATGGTATATGGAAACACTGTGTGTTTCCAGGCATATGTTTGGGTGAGCAGCAAAGCTCAGCATCCCCCTGCAAAGCACCCAGGGCGTTGACATCAAGGGCATCGCAGTCTGTATGAGCACAAAACCTCACGTGCTTTAAGCTCTTTAGCAGGGTCTCCCTGAGGATGTGCAGTGGCAGGGGCATGCAAAGCCAGATGATGAAGCAGGTGGGGGGGATTTTCGGTATCCAGCCCTAACCGCCGACCTGTGCCTCTGCCCGGGCAGGCACCCCGGTGCAAGGCAGCCGGGCTGCAGGAACGCCGCAGTGCTTGCAACCCCTCGACTCCACATGTGTGTGCAGAAGTTGCCCATGCAGGTCAGGATAAGAGATGCCAGCCTGATTTTGGAGGTAGGGAGGGATTCTTTTCATCTCAGGGAACACCGTGAGCTGCCTTCACACACAGGCTCTGGGCTGGGAGCAAACCCTTCAGATGAACAGGCTGCTGAACACATCACTGAGTCGCCCTCTCAGAGCCAAGACCTGCATCCAAACTGCTGTATTTGAAGGGAAAAAAACCCAACCCTGACACAGAAAAATGCGAGGCTTTAAGGGTTGTTTTTCCCCTTCTTTCTCCCTTGCTGAGCCATGAGGACACGGGGTAGCTGGAGGCATAGCTTGCTCAGGATCTGTCAGCTCCCCAGCCCTACCCTGTGCTTTAAACAGGACAAACAGGTTATGACATTAAGGTTTCAAAACCTGGGGGGTGGGGGGGCCCTTGCACGGGAGAGGTTAAAGCAGGGGCACTCCAGGCCCCCGGAGAAGGGGAGTGGATGCTTTCAGGTTTGAAATGCAGACGCCACTTTTCCAAAATCGGAGCTGGCTCAGAAGAAAACCAAACCCGCTCTCCCCACCCACCTCTCTCCTCCTGCAGCTCTGCGAAGCGCTGTACCTTGGCAGGCAGAGGCTGGAAAACGCATTGCCCCAGGCCAGGCTGTGTCTCACCCTGATCCGAGCAGCCCTGGCTGGGGCAGCCCCCTCTAGCCCCGGTCCAGGATTCACGCACCCGGTTGGGGACCGCTCGAGCATCCAGCTGCCAACCGGCTGTGGGGGGAAAACTGCGTTCCCCTCCCTGCGTGCCATCTGAAACAGCCCAAACATACCCAAAGATGGATGGCCTTAAACCCAGAGCCTACGGAGAAGCTGCCGGTCAGGTCTCTGTGCCATTCCCGTTACCACCATGGTAGAATTGATGCTGGAAGCTAACGGGCACAAGCGGGTCTTGGTTTTATTACTCCAGCCATGTGTTGCTGTGGAGGGCTGTGGGCAACCCGTGGGGCTGTGCGATGGAGACATTCGAGGCCAGGCTTGTATGAGGCTCTGAGCAACCTGATCTAGTTGAACGTGTCCCTGCTTATTACAGGGCGGTTGGACTAGATGACCTTTAAAGGTCCCTTCCAACCCAACACATTCTATGATTCTATGAGGGGTTTTGACAGGATCGAGGGGAAAGCACATGGGAAAGCAGGGAGGAAAGCTCTTGCCCCTGGGCATAAGATCTCTTCCCCGCAATGCCTCGAGGACCTTGCACAACCAGCAGTTTATGAAGGGTGAGAGGAAGGAAAACTACTTTTTGGCTGCCCCATGGCCTGGGCAGCCCTTCAGCTTGTGTCCTTGCTTCCTCGCTGAGGGTCTGGAGCACAGGGAGGGCACCCCCATATTCAGGCTGCACTCCATGACACCAGGGCAGCACCCAGCACCATAGCACAGAGCTGTCTCAGCGGGGCCAGCAAGCAGGAGCTGGGTGCCAAAGCATTTCTCCGCAGGGTGCATCACTGCGCCCGCTCCAGCAACCCCAGCACAATCTGCAAAAGAAGCATGTTCTTGGTAAAAGATGAGAAAAGCCTGGAGAATTTGGAAAAGTTGCATGTGAGATATTAACTGAACCTCAGATTGGGCAACATCCCTAAGAGTCGCTGCAATGGGA
Source organism: Chroicocephalus ridibundus (assembly GCF_963924245.1). Taxonomy (NCBI): domain Eukaryota; kingdom Metazoa; phylum Chordata; class Aves; order Charadriiformes; family Laridae; genus Chroicocephalus; species Chroicocephalus ridibundus. The sequence continues at coordinate 18,244,509 of NC_086287.1, forward strand.
AGGACCCCTTTGGGGTCCAAAACACCCTCCAAGAGATGTCCCAGGAATCACAGAATCATAGAATTGTTAGGGTTGGAAGGGACCTTAAAGGTCATCTAGTTCCAACCCCCCTGCCATGGGGAGGGACACCTCCCACTAGATCAAGTTGCTCAAAGCCCCATCCAGCCTGGCCTTGAACACTTCCAGGGATGGGGCTTCCACCACCTCTCTGGGCAACCTGTTCCAGTGTCTCACCACCCTCATGGTGAAGAACTTCTTCCTAACGTCCAGTCTGAATTACCCCATCTCTAGTTTTAATCCATTCCCTCTAGTCCTGCCGTTACCCGACATCCTAAAAAAAGTCCCTCACCAGCTTTCTTGTGAGGATCCATGCAGCCAGCTGGTGTTAGCACACAGCCAGCGGCTCGGGAGCTGCCTCTGCTGCCCGCGAGCGAGGCAGAGGGGAAAAAACAGCTTTTTGGGACAAGAGTAACCGCTAAGCATATGTGTTTTGCAAGCTGCAAGAAGTACTTGTTGTATTCCAGCAGCAGCCACGCTGGACTTTTTTCCTCAAAACTGCTAGGAGCCTTCCTGTGGGATTTAATATACAATTTTATAAGGGAACACGATGTTTCCATCTGTTTACAGTGCAAAGGTGCATGGCATTAGGAAAGTAAGTGGTGTGCGTGGTCCCGGGGCTGTTTGGCACTCAGGGCATGGGTTGAAGAGTGGGAAATCCCCAGGGATTCCTAACAGGAGACTGGCCATGGACCTGGGCTCCCTCCCAGCTCTGACACAACTCCAGGAGGTCCCCTCCTATGCTTGGTGGCAAAACGGCATTTCTTAGCCAAGAGATGGCGTGGCAGGGAGGGAAGTGCTGTGCGTGGGTGTCCCTTGGCTTGGCTCAGCCATCCCTGGGTGCGGGATGCTGTGTGTGCACCTCTGAGCATCCCGAGCAGCCCCAGCTGCTCTTGGACTGTAGCGGTGGAAAGGGCAAGCAGAGAGAAAGCTGCCACTCTGATCAAGCTCCCCCCGCTGCCCGTGCCCCCCCAGCTGATGGCGCCCCAGGCCCCAGGAGGGTGACACCCTGACATTTCCCCTTCTTCTTCTGTCTCCAAGTGTCACTTCTCAGCACAGCCAAGGAGCTGCCAAGCTCCCTGTCCCCCGTGGTGCTTCATAAGGCACCCAGCACAGCCGCTGTGCCCGGCAGGAGGGAGAGAACGGGGGCAGAGCAGGGTGGGGGGATGGAGATGACAGCAGTTGGGAGCCCCTCCATTTGCAAGCGGATCAGGCTTTCACTCCCAGCCATTGTGGGAACTTCCTCATGGATCTGTATATTTATTTTTTTAAAAAATAATTTCTTCTAGCTTCTGAAGCCCTCCAGTGCCAAGCTGTCATTTTGCTCTTTTAATCGTATTTTGTGTCTGTGCTGCTCTCTAGGCGAGTCTGCGAGCTGCTTCCAAGCTCTCTCAACACTTAACCATTTGCAGCCAGAAAGACATGCTGAGATGTTTTTCTCCTTCCTGGAGAACAGATCCTTCCCCTCTTTCACCTCCCTTTCAGAGGCTGCTGGGGCTGGTGCTACAGTAGTAGTTTACTTGCAGCAAGATTCCTGGAAAGGAGCGTGGAGAGCATTTGGAGAAGAAAAGAAAGGCAGTCCTCAAGGAAGCCCCCTTGTGCCTGCTGGATTAGCCCAGATCTAGGGCCAAGGGAAGCAAAAACTAAATATTCTCAAATCTTTGCTGCTCCCGGCAGCTGTCCCAAGGGGAACAAAGGTGTGAAATGGTGGTGTGGAAGAGAAAGCTAAAAGGGATTCAGTAACGTGCCTTTTCTGTTTGGCAGGTAGCAGTTACCAGAAGCCCCGAGAGGAGGTACCCAGCTCCTGGCATCCCTGTGCTCCTTCGGCTGGGTTTTCTCTGGTGTAAGCTGTGCATTACCAGCAGAAATTCTTGAAGCTCAAAGGTCATCTGGATCACCTGGAAGCGTGAGCCCTTCCCAACAAGCCTAGGGGCAAGGAGGAGGATGCTATTTTGACCCAGAAGATGCTTTTACACACAGCATCTGCTTGAACAACCTCCGGAAGTGACATTCAGCTGCCCTGGCACATTTGCAAGTGCCAGAGACATCCCACCAAAGAGACTTTTCAAGCAGAGATGATACAAGCGGTGCGCGTGGGGCAGGATAATATCTTCTGTGAGTTTTGCCGTTTGCGTTGAGTCATATAGAGACCAATGTGAGCACATACTGCCTGCCATAGGGTGACGTGGAGGCTGTCCCTCAGAGCAAGGGCAGAGTAAAGCTGGAAAGAAGCTGAGATCATGGAAAACGAGATGGATAACTGCTTTGGGGTACCCACGTCTCATTTTTTAAATGGTGGAAGAACTGCCCCTTTCCGGATGGAAAGCGGGTAAGGAGATGGCCCTGCTGCCCTAGGCTTTTTGTGCAAGTAAGCGACTGGCTGGGCAGCAGAGGACCCCTCCACTTTGTATATCCACAAGGACCCTTGTCACTGGGCAGAAGGGGGGAAGCTCATCTGGAGCAGGTGGGAAGCAGAGCATCCCACACCAGCAACGCCCACACTGACCCATTGATATGCTGCAGAGAGAGGGCTCCCAGGGACTTCAAGGAAGATGCTCCAGTGCCTGGAAGATATTTGGTGGGGATTAGTACCTCCTTCACCTTCTCCCTGCTCTCACCCTCCCCTGCGCTCAGCTACAGCTCTCCTCCACAGTGTGGTCTCCGCAAAGGGGCACCTCTGAAAAAAAGAGGTCTTGCTGCGTCTGCCTGGCAGTCATGTCCACTGGCTGTAGCGGCAGTGACATTTAATGCTCCCCAGCCTTGCAAAGACAACACCCTTGGGTTTCAACCCATCGCAGTGGGCTTACATTACCGTAAGCAGGGGCAGATGGTGAGGGCGAGCATGTTGCTGGGGTATAAACAGTGGCAGGAGATCATGAGGAAGATGGTGTACCAGTGTTGTGGGAGACCAGCTACAGGCAATTGCCTGTAAAAACCGCCTGTGAGATCCAGGATGAGTTTGCAGGGTTGGTAGTTAGATTAAAAACGTTCTCCCTCACAGGAGAGGAATTTGCCCCGTGGCAGATCTCAGCCTTGTGCCCTGCAAGATGCACATGCGTCTGGCTGTGTAAGATGTAGCTGGGTTGTGTCCTTGCTCGGAGCAGCAGCAGGGCTGGGACACACGCCTGGGCCCCCCAAACCCCACCCTGCAGCATCGCTATGGCCTCTGCTGCCTTCCCACTTCATTTAGTTGTGCCCCACATGCTTCTCTGTGGACCTGAAAACTTTGCCTGCCCCTCTGACTCTAAAGTGAACAGGTCCTGTTTACTCTTCATTATAATAATTAATGCTATTACTTTTATTACGGGGCTACCTAGAATCTGCCTTCGAGGGATGCGTTAGAGGAGACGATGGCTAAACACACGGGATAGGACAGGCTCTGCCCCACAATCTTGATAGCCAGGGGTGTACATCTTCCTTGACTTGGAAATATGCTGGTCCCACTTCTAATTGACTGCAGTTGCCAATTTGGTAAAACAGAGCTATCGAACACACCTTTATGAACGCGCTCCTCCTTTTGGATTTTGTTTCCCACTTCCCTGAGCGAGTCACAGATAAGAAGACCTTGTCAATGCTTGCCTGAGACTTTTCAAACCTGTTTACTCTGGTCTTGTTCTGGTCAGCCAAAGAAAGTGCTGCTGGGATGGAGATACTCCATGTGCAAACACATATAGCAAGAACAGAGCGAGGGCGATGGCTGTCTTTGGACCCCAGCCTTTTCTACAGTGAACCAAAGCTGCTACATCCAATATGAGTTTTTTAGCGAGCCCCGAGTTTTTCTAGCGCTTTCTTTGCCCTGTTATTGGAGCCCAGTTGCAGCGCCTGAGCTCTTTCCTCTCAGATAGAGAAGTAAAAGAAAGGGGCAGGGGGAGTGGGGGGTGGCAGTGTGGCGGGGACCCCCGTCCACCCCTCCCCGAGTTGCTGCACGTTCATCAGCTGGAGCTGATGCTATGGGGTGACCGTTTGTGCCCTCTCCTGGGTGTGTGACAAGGGAGCTGCATGCTTCCCAGCAAGCCGCCTGCTTGGCAGAAAAGACCGTGACACCGTCACATTCAAGGCAACCTTGACGCAGTTTTCCCTTTCTTGCTTCCCCTCCTTCCCTCCCGCCTGACCTCCCTCTAAGTCGCGTCTCATGAAATGGGCTGCCCCCCCCCCGCCCCTCACAGCTCCAACAGAAGAAATGCAAAGGGATGCGGAGAAGCAGCCTCTGCCTGCCACAACGTGGTGAGCCTGTCTGTCTGCCAAAAAGGACAGGGAGGTTTCCTACAATCCTTCAAGCACTTAGACTGAGACCTGGAAATGCTGCTACCAGAGAGGAACAGAGTTGTGTGGTGCTGTAGCAGGGGCTGAGAAATGCATCAGTGAGTGAGAAGGGCTCAAATTCTGCAGTGGCGACAACGGCGTGGGACAGACTGGGCTCATGGTTAGTCCTGACTGCTGGGATTGAGATCCAAACCCTTAAGACAGCCTTGAAAACTTTGAAGCATCTTTAAAAAGAAACCCCAAACTTTGAAGCCAACAGTAGCCCTGGCGCCTCTGCCAGCGTCCTGGCAGCAAACGTGCCCTCTTGGGCAGGTGCGTCTGCCCAGCATGTTTACAAAGCACCGGCCAGTCCTGCTGTGTTGGCGGACGGAGCTGCTGTGGCCACTTAGCCCCAAAGAGAGCAGAAACCAGGAATATCCATGTTCCAGGCAAAGGCTGCTTTTTCTTGGGGTTCAGAGAGTAGAAGAATGGGTTATGAAGGGCTGGGAGCATCAAGAGAGGAGAGGTAGCGCTGGGCATGGCTCATGGCCACCACCAAAGTGTCCTCTGGGGATGTGAGGAGGTCAGCACTGCTCTCCTGCGTCTGGCCAAGGGTAAGGTAGCTGGCTGCATCAGGACGGCGCTAACCAGTGTCAAAACAGAAGGGGCAGCCTTACTCAGGGGTGGACTTTGCTGTGACAGCCAACAGGAAAGGACTAAGGGGTATCTGAGACACAGACGTGGGTGCCCACCTCCTAAGAGCCTGACCTTTTGACTGTCATGGCTCAGTCCATTGAAGCCACCTGCCCCAAGGGAAGAGAGGGAGCCGGGCTGCTACGGCGGGATCCACTGAGTGTCAAAACCCCCCGCCTTCCCTTTCAGGGCTAATGGAGGAGTCACCGGGCATCTGGGGGAGGGACTGCTGTAAATCATCGCTCCACTACCTTCTTGAGCAACTTGTCACCTGTATATCACCCATCTTTCTGCAGGTCGGAAACAATAGGAGCCCAGCAATGGCATGGGGTGCCGGGGGCTGGGGGTGGGGCGGGAGCACAGGAAGAAGAACTGGCTGAATTTTGTAGAAATTTTGGTTAAACTGAATTCAGATCAAAATTCCTCAGAGACTTTAAGGCAGATCATCACAAACAGGAGATCACTGTCAGCCTCAGGAGGCTTCCATAGGACTAACAGTACTTTGACTATGTTTTAAAAATCTGTCACTCTTGAAGTAAGAAATTAATTCCTTGGGTTATTTTACCTGCGAAAATAATTCTGCAAGCGCAAGCTGCGCCCTGGAGCATTTGCAGCACGTAAATTCAAAGGGAAAAAAGCGCCGTCTTTACACCTTGTAGTAAACCACGAAGTGCTTTGGGTGTAGGCTGGTGTGGGCCCGGAGGGGGGCTTTGCAGCTGTACCTTTACACGGACAGCAAGAATAGCTGCAGCCTGCAAACAGGGAGACCCAGATGCTGTGAGCCTGCACGGTGCGCTGCTCTTCTAGCAGAGAGGCTCCTCCTCTGGTTGTCATTAGCAAGGCTGGGTGCTCGGGGACAGCACGGCTGCCTCTCAGGAGCGAGCCTGCCCGTGTCCTCCCCCCTCCCGAGACCCTCCGGCAGCTCCCCAAAAGCAGGGGGGAGCTCCGGCGGCGGCGGAGGGGCCGTGCGGGAGGAGGATGCCGCGGCGGCCGGCGGACCCGCAGCGCCGCCCGCTGCGCCGAGCCCGTACTGCGGCCGCTGCGCTCCGCCGGGCACCGCGCGGCCCGGGCCCGGGGACACCCCGCCGGGAGGGGCCCCTCGCAGCAAGGGAACCTCCGGCACCGCACGTCCCATAATTATGGTGTGTGTCCCCCCCCCCGCTCCCCCCCGACTCCTTCCGTTTCCCCGGTGTCAAACAGCCTTTGTGGCAGCAGACCCGCGGGATCCTCTCTGCCGTGGGGATGCTGGGGCACGCTGGACGCAGCTCGCCAGCCGCGAAGGATGGCTCTGAGGCGTCCCAACACTCAGTGCCACGTGGAGGCCGCAAGATGATGACAACTCCCCTTTGTGCCCCAGTATTTCAGTGTCCCGTCTGCCTTTGCCCGGCTCCAGCTGGGCAAAGCGTGTGAGATACAGGTGCTGGCGGCGGAGCCCCAAAGCAGAGCACAGACCCCTCACACAGCACCCTCGGCCTCGCAACAGGCTGGGGGTACCTGCCAAGGGAAGCAGCCCAGAGGAGCAGGAGTGTTTAGCAAAAGTCCCCCTGCTGCTGGGATGGCACCTTCCAACCCCTGCTCCTTTTCCTGGACCTCACAGCCCCTCATGGTGCACCCTGCTAGAAAGTCATTTGTTCATCACGGCCAGCTCCTTCCTGATAGTCTCAGACACGCAGAGATTGCCCCTGCCTTGCAAGTGTCACCTATTTAATCCATTTTCCATCGTGAAAAACACACTACACAGAAAACTACAGATCTCAGCATTCACTGCACCTCCAGTTCATTCCCTGTCTGCAAAGCTTACCAGCTGTCCTAATTTTCTTTCAGGTTAAGATCTCAAACAGTGCTGGCCAGAGAGGATGCCATCCTTGTTTTTACCAAGCGTGCTTTGCTTTCCACAGTTTTTATACTGCGCAATTAACTCTTCTTTGCGTTTCACCTCATGTCCCTAAACAGAAAATCTTTCAGCCTGTTATTTGGAGTACTTTAAATTAAGACTACATAATTTGAAAGGGTTTTGCCATGTTACTGCCCCAGACCAGCTTGGATACACTGCTCCCCAGAAGGTGATGGTGCAATGAAGACCTGCCCTTGCACTGGGGCAGCAACCCTGTCCTTTTCCCATAAAGAAATCACGTCTTCCTGTTCTCCTGAACCTCCCAATTCCAGCTGCCTCCGGTGTCACTGCAAAGTACGACCGAAAATCTATACTTCTTCAATACTCTGTGCATCACCCAGGAAAGGGCTAATAGGAGAAGCAGACCACTTGAGAGGCCGATCGATAGACCCGCCTGGTTTTGATGGTAGGTGTCTCGCAGAGCGAAGCGCTGTCTAAACCCTCAATTACCCTTCCCTCGCCTCTCCCTGCCTCCTGACAACCGCAGCGTTAAGCCCTCTTCAGCATCTGTAAGCAGACCGCTGCCTAATGAAAGGCTGCAAAATGCCAGCACATCCTGAGCCACTTCAGGAGGTCACTATTTAACGCTGAAAGGAGATGCAGTGGAGGGAAACTGCCCCATGCCTCCAGTTATAAGGAGGATAGGGAAAACAGGGAAGAAAGGGAAAAGCAAGTTTAAGAGGAACAGGGGGTTTAAAGCATTTTAGAAACAGTTTCAGGTGAAGCCTGTGACCCCAGCTTTTCTGAAAATCGGGCCCAGATCAGTCACCTCAATACAGGTGCCTGAACTGAAGCCTTTTTGGGTGGCCTGGGTTTTGATGGTGGAGAAAGGGAGCCGAGAGGCTGCAAGCCCTGCCCCGCCATGGGGCACGCTTGGCTTTGGAGCCCTTCCCTGTTCCCTGCTGTGACATATCCCAGGGCTGCAGGAGAGGCTGGTGGGCAGGGAGCGGCAGGTGCCCATCTGCAAAGATTATCGACAACCACCCTGAAGCGAAGCAGGATCTGAACGAAAGGGTAAAAACAAGGGAGAAAGAGGGCGAGCGAACACACTGTCACGAGCAGACAAGGGACAGGAGGCTTCTGCGGGCTGGGGCTGCGCGTCCAGCTGGAGTCAGCACGCTCAGCTTCCTGGAAACTTGGCAGGGGAATGAGATTTCAGGCTCCCTCGTGCCCATCTCCACCCATTAAACAAATGAGTGTTTACTGAAAGGAGGAGAGCTGTTCCAAGCCCCTCTTGTTTCAGGACATCTTCCTTACGGACATCTGGTAGAAGTGGCTGACAGCGGAGAGGAGAAGAGCAGACCGGAGAGAGCTGCTGAGGTTTTGCAATCCTCCTCTGTTGCGTTCCCTTCAGGCAGAGCTTGCCTGGCGTGAGGACCCACGGGAGCAGCTCCGGCTTTCTGCCTCCCGGTTCAACCCCTGGCTGACCACCAGCAACCTGTGATGGGGCAGAGGGAAGGCTTCAGAGGAAGGATAAGGAGAGACTTGCAACATCAGGCACATTTAAGACCAATTCCTTCTGCACACGGTGAGTCACGGTGGAGAAGGGAGCTGAGCTGATGATTTGGATTTCTCTTCTTCCCAGATGCATCTCTGATTACAGTTCTTTGATGTCTAACAGAGTTTTGATATCAATGACCAAAAGGCAGGGTGGAGATGTAAGGACTGTAAATCTGCTTAGCATACAAAATAGTCAGAGGAGGTTTCTAGATCAGCTTCAGCTTCTATTTTAAGGCCAAATGGCCCTCAGAGGGAGAGTTCAGGTTTTAGACCATCTCCCAGACATCTCCGGGACACCACTTCTCAAGAAAACACAAGACGGAGTTTCTTCCAGCCATGCATATGGGGAAGTGGGCAGAAATAAAATGCTTCTAGTGTCCTGCACAGCTGTGACTCTGGAAGAAGGGGCTCTGCTTTTCAGGTCTTGCTAGCAAGAATAGAAGCCCAAAGACTGACCTACCCATGTTCAATCCTACCACCTACAGTGAGGCAGGAGAATAAATGAGATTATGAGAACTGGTGAGGCACCAGTGGGAAGCACAACCTGTTTTGCTTACTGCGTGTTGGAGGCCTGATGGGGCAACCATTACAGGAGACAAGGAAGAGAGCAGCACATGGCGTCGTAATTACAGAAGAGATTTAGAAAGGACCTGAACATAACTTTTCATGCTGCTATTGAACAGAAATGCAGTTATCTTCCTGCTCCTTACGGAGGTGGACAAATATCAGCCCTCGTCTGGAGAGGCTCTGGAAGGAGAGGGGGAGCCTTCTTCAGAGACAGCATCAGCCACATAAGCCACTGTTTCTCCTGGTCCACCTTTGCCAGCAATGGCTGGAGGACGGGAAGGGGGAGGCTCCCAGGCCATGACTCAGCATGGGGTCCAGCCTGGAGCACTGACTCACTCTGTGCCAGCGGAGATGACAAGCCACCAGGCACATCACAAGTAGCAGCCAGTTGCCTATGCCCATGCTTGCCTGGCCCTGCCATCGCTGCGTCCCCACAGCTCGTGGCTGCCTCACAGGCACTGGGGACCTGATGGCACCGAGCAAGGAGCCCTGCAGTTGATTTGGTAGCAAATCTGATGTGTCATGATAATTAGAAGAAGGTGGTGAGGTGTCATATTATTGACAAGAGCACAAAGTGGCCCTTAAATAAAAATTCTCCCAGCAAACTGAAACGTGCATTGACCAGATAGAGACAGAGAGGGTTTTTTCTTTTTTTTTCTTCTTTTTCTTTTTCTTTTTCTTTTTCTTTTTCTTTTTCTTTTTCTTTTTCTTTTTCTTTTTCTTTTTCTTTTTCTTTTTCTTTTTCTTTTTTCTCTTTCTCTTTTTCTTTCTCTTTTTTCTTCTTTTTTTTTTTTCATTTTGGAGGTTTTTCTGGCAGGCTTTTCAAGAGGATCTATTTCAAAAGCTACTATTTTAATTTTCTTTTCTCTCCATTTCTCTCCATTCTCTCCCAGAATGGCAGAGTGGTTGAGGTTGGAAGGGATCTCAAGATAGCCTGGTCTAGCCCCCTGAGCAGGCAGAGCAGCTGCATGGGGCTGTGTCCAGCCAGGTCCACCAGGACCCCTAGGGCCTTGATGTTAAGCTGCTTTCCAGCCACTTGACTCCCAGTATGTGGTGCTGGTGTGTGGGATTATTCCCCTACAGGGGCAGGATTTTGCATTGTCACCTGCTGAGATTCCCATCTGACCTCTTCTCCAGCCTTACAAGGTCTATCCGAAGGGCACCATGACCATCTGAGGAATGGAGGCTAACCCCAATTTGAGTCTAACTTTTAAGCTCTTCCTGGGTGTGAGGAATCCCCCTGGTCCTTTTTGGGGCCCTAGAGGTAACTAAGGCCTGAAACGAGACTAGTGGGAACCACACACAAGGTGTTTCCATCTTGGGGCATGGACTTCCCTGATAGAGGAGTTCAAAGCACATTCTCACCTGACCAGCCCCAAACCCGCTGTAAGCGCTGCTTGCACAGAAGGCCTTTCAAATAGATCTGCACCAGGGGGAGATGTTGATTTTGGAAAAGAAGAAGCTAGGAAAGATGCCCTAAGGGTAACCAGTCTCACCCTTGCACCCAAACCACCGTTACTGCTCTGTGCCTAAGCTGCACCGCTTTCACTGTGCTTTGGTGGCTGCCTGCTGCTCGTTAGGACAGAGATTAGTGTCAGGAGAGGAGGTCTTCTGCACAGCTGGTGCACAGCCATACCCTACTGCTGGCTCCCTGAGTTGTGGTGGAAGAGAAGAGCATGCTCTTTCATAGAGTCATAGAATCATAGAATGGTTCAGGTTGGAAGGGACCTTAAAGGTCATCTAGTTCCAACCCCCTGCTGTGGGCAGGGAAACCTCCCACTAGACAAGGCTGCTCAAAGCCTCCTGCAGCCTGGTCTTGAACATTTCCTTCAGAGCTGTATTCTCGAGGCGCAAAACAGTGACCAGCGTTGGATTTCAACCTTGGGTCTCTGCTGCCTGGCAGCTGCAATCGCCACAGGGACACTCCAGGTGTGGAAACAAGTGTCCCAAGTTGGGGGGGACCACGAGAGGGAGGCCAGGTTTTCTGTCCACCTGAGCTCCGGTGTGACCTGTATTGCTCTTGCCCTGGGTGATGTCCCTGAGACCATGAGCTGCCATGCGAGGAAGGTCTGGCACTGGGATGATGAGGGTGGGATGGTGACCCAAATCAGACAGTGGGGCTACACCAGCTCTGCACCATTTGCTCATTTAAGGTGCCCGAAGGCGCGGGCCTCTCCCAGCAGGGATGCAGTCCAAACAGCGCTGGCCTTGATCAAACAGGGGCTTAACTAAGACTTTCTCCAGGCACTGCTGGGGCTGAAAAGCAGCCCTGCGTCACGGGGCACGGGGAACAACAGGCAGCTGTCTGCACCTGCACTGCACTGCTTATCGGCAGGGCAGCGGGAGCATCTCCATTTAGGGATGTGTTTGCTTTGCCCGACTGCGGCAGTGCGATAGGGGCTGTGGGAAGACATGGGGGCCCCCGCCGCCCCCTGCTGCCAGTGTCAGTGCTACGGATGCCCGTGCACATAGGCAGACCCTTGCTCCCATCCCAAACCTCCACTGGGTCCAGCCCACGGCCGTGTGCCCACCCTCTCCGTGCTTTCAAACGTGTCGGCACTGCTTAAATTTGTCCAGTCCAACCCAGCCTACCCTCCACCATGGGGCGTGGGAAAGGCCCCTTACCACCTGCTTGAAAAGCACAGAGAAATGCTCAGATTTTGCACAGTCATTTGCAAAACCCTGATGCCAGGGTGAGAAGTTGGTCCTGCACGCAGTGCTGGGATTGCATCCCAGCCTCGGCCCCCTCGGCTCCCCTCCTTGGATCCCCCTCCCCCCATCCCCAGCAATTTCTTGGCCAATTTCAGGAATAAATGGCTAGCTAATGGCAGGGGACGGGAAGGGCTGATCTGGCTCAGCGCATGCCATAATGACAGGTTATCAGGCACATTGATCCCGCTCCCATTTCTGAGCGTTGGTGAGGGAGCTGCAGCGTCCCACATGCCCTAGAGACTGAGCCCCATGGCAGCCTCCCGGAGCCTGTGTGCTCCGGGGACACCTCTGGGGCATGGAGAACTCGGTTTGGATGACCCAAGACTTGGAGCTGAATATCTATTTTGTGTTGTCATGAGGGGGACTGACTTTCTGCATTTTGGAGTCTCTTTTGAAGCACTGAAATGGGGGGGGTCTGATGGGGTATTTCTTGCAGTGCTGTCCCATGCCTGCCAGGTAGTTTCTGAACTGATGGGGAGCTTTGGCTAGCGCATGTTCTCCCCCAGTGCTGCCGCACTTGTGTCTCTCGGGGATCAAAAAGTGCCCTGAGCTTTCTTAAAGGTTCCTTTGTGAAGATGCTACTCAGCATCCTTACAAAATTAAATGTATTTTTTTAGTACACAGAAAACTACTGTCAGATGGAATACCAGACGGATAAGTCCAGTGCAGTTGTGCTGAAGCCAATGGGCTAAGTCCTTTTACACCCAAAATATTAAATTTCCCAGTATGGTGACGCTCGTGCTGAAGAAAAATTTGGAAAATACGACAATCCAGGGCAAGATCCTTATTTTTTTATCATGGGAGCCTTTGTTCATCCCAGACATGCCAAACAAGTGACTTTGGAAGCGGAGATTTGGTTACAGTCCTGAAGAGCGCTGGATCTGCAACAGCCAAACAAACCGTAGGAAAGTGTTAAACTAACCTTCTGCCATCCCGTTATCAAAAAGAAAAGAATAAAAAAGGAGATAATCCTTGTTTAAATATCACAAGCAGCAGCTGAGTCAGTGGGAGCTTTAGACTGGAAATGTCAGGGAGGAATTTAGATTTTCAGAGCAGTTGCTGCTCTGCAATTATCATAAGTCACTTACAAGGACCCCTTGTCTCTCGTTGCCCTCAACCACGCATCTGGAGGGACAGGGAGCAGAGACAAAACACATGGCCCTATGGGGACAGATAAGGGAGACAAACGCCATCTCGCTAAATGCACAAGGCAAGTCCCTTCGGGCTATGGCCGGGCTCCTGCCACCGTGCAGGTCAGGCGTAGGCGGGGAGGAAGGGAATGGGGAGCTGGGGGAAGGCAAACCCACAGGAGGGGCAGAGAAGCGATATGAGAAAGAGATTGTTGGAGAAAACCACATGCTGGCTCCCCCCAGGAAGGCATTTATTTGCTTCTGGTGATGCTTTGGGGCTAGGAATGAGAAGGGAGACAGAACAATGAAGATCTGGGGGTATTTTAGCCTCTTCTTCTGTGGTGCTTTTCCTCCTGTACCAGCACGCCTTGTTGTCATCTAGCACGTCTCTGTTGTAAATTAAATAAGTGAAAGTACTATTAACTCTCCTGAGGCAGGCACAGCCTGCACCAACAGGGGAAGGATGAGCACTCGAAACATAATTTCCACCACATTAAGTGATGCAGAGACACGCATTTTCCCAGCTGGTACACGTGGGAGGGGTAAAGACTGCCTCTGCAGGGATGGTGTTTTCTTACCTGTCTTTTCTCACTAAAAATGTGAGGTTTCCAAGACCAGTCTTGGCTGGGTGCAAGGTAGAGGGACATCAACCATAGGCAGGGAGAGTTGGTTGTCCCCCCTGCCTTCCTGGCTGGGGACAATAGGTAGCCCTGCTCCTTTGTGCTTTGTGAGCTAGGTCATCACAGCCATATCTCCTCCTGCGCAGCACGTGGGCTGTGCTATCCCCGTTAGTCTTACCCTGTCCTGTCTGTGTGTCCAATGGACACAGTCTTCAAGTGAGGTACCCGTTCTGGTTAGGACACTTCAAGCAAAGGGGAACATGCCTTTTCTGATGCCCATTCTGATGCCCATTTCTGATACCCATTGGGTTTGCTCACCATCACTATTAAAAAGTATGTCCTACTGCTGACTTCAACTTTTCTTCTTTGCCTAACTTTCAGCTACTGATCTTTTTGTTTTCTTCTCCACTAGATTAAAGGATCTGTATGTGTAGAGGACAGTCCTATCATTGGGAGGGTAGGAAATGTAATTTCATAGACGCTACTTTTCCATCACGTCATCCCAGTAACTTAATGGCCGTTTTACTGAAGTCAGGCATATTGTACCAGTATAGATCTCAGATTCTTCTCTTTCTTTACTTTCCATGACTGTGGATCAATAAAACATTGTTGATACACCTTGAAGATCCAGAAAAGAAGCAGAGGCTTTGATGAGTCATCCTCTTAAGCCTGCTGGGTGGAATGAACCCTGCCATGGGTGATACATTTACATTCATCCTTTAAAAAGGAGAGGAAAATATTTTCTCATGCTCTTTCCCATGTATTTACTTGATGACTACCTGTTAGGAATAACAGATGAGATCCTGAGCAGATGTGAATCAATAGGAAAGTATTGTGAAATGCTGGTCACAATTTCCAATTCAGAACTGGTTGTGTCCCCATAATAGATTTCATCCATTCGACGCTGAATGCATAACACTTTTCCGCCTATAAACAGAATGATGAATAAACATTTGTATGAAGTCAATATGGTGACATTTTCATAGGTCTGAGACCCTTTGCGTGACTCCTAATGCTAAAATCACATCAGACCTTTTCTTTGACAGGTGGATGGTTTTTATCCTCCAGTGCCCGAGGAGAGAGGCAACCAAGTGAGTAAGAAGTCTGCAATTTTCTGTTCATGCGGAAGTAGCACTGAGCAGCATTTTGCTGCTCCACCTTGCTGACCTGGAGCTGCCATTATGGAAGATGAGAAAGCAGGTAAGAAGACGGGGAAGGAGATGTATTTACGTCAAAGGAATGACATATTCATGAAAAAGGAGAGCAAAGCACTGGTAGGAAATCCTTGGCTTCTACCATCATTTGCTTCCATGGCTAGAATAGCAAGGTGGGGGGTAACCAGGAAACCGAGGGGAAAACAACTTTCAGGGGAATGGCCCAAGAGCAGATGTGGAGTCCAGACCCATCCCAGCCACACCGTGCAGCCTTGCAGTGCAGGTCCTAACATTCACAGGGGACTAGTGGCAATGGGTCAAAGTCCCTTCTGGTCGCATGCTATCAGCTTTGGCCACGCTAAGAACACACCAACACACAGTGATGTATTTCCAGTCCTTCTGAAAGGACGATGGGAACTTGCTTTGGATCCCTCACCACGGCTAGTCTTTCTCTGTTCTGATGCCGCCTTGAGTGAGGTAAATTATGTCTTACTCCATGGTGTGGGTGGATGAACAAGAGGGTTAACCACATCAGGCCAGATATGGTCACTAGCAGTGAAGAGACGAAAAGTGCCCCAAAGCCCACTTTCAAGAATGACTTAATACAGTAGGACTGTGACTTAATGAACTTGGCAATAAAATGGGGACATGCCCTTGACTTTCTCTTTTCATCTAGAGAAAGAGTTGGGCGATCCAGGTTACTGCAAACCTCTTAGTGCTGGGACTTTCAAGGGTCTGGAGAAAAAATAAGCAGTAGCGTAAGTCCCTTTTCCACGTGTATTCAGCAATGCAAAGGCCTGATGGGCAATCAGACTACAGGCGAGAGGACTGAAAGGAGGTGAGAGCCAAATATTTCCATCTATTTCTGCATCCGTTGCCCACTATCAACTGGTTCTTGGCAGCTGAAGGTTACAGCAATTGGCAGCCTCAAGGCAGAAGGCAAGAAACGAAGACAGTGAGTTAAACGACTTGCCCACAGCCATGTGGTGAGCAGTGAGAAAGGCAGTCCCCTGTTCTTCCCTGCACTGGTTGTTGGCAATAGGATTAGTGCTGGACATTTGATTTTTCTTGTCGTAATGTTTCTGATGTTTTCAGGCAGTTGTTTACCTGTGCATGCAACCTTTTTTTTTTTTTTCCAGAAAAGCAAATTCACCGTCAAACTCAATGTTCAAAAATTCTGTGCCAGATCTCCATATGATAATTACTGTTTATGGAGGGGTTTTCCCCTTCTCTGAGAGCTCCTAGACTCCTTTTCAGTCTTTCCTCTCTTCTCAAAAGGGCTGAATTTAATTTTTTTATGTTTTTTTTTTTAAAGAAAGCTGACTCCAGGAGCTCGGAGTAAAACGTTGGGTATCACAAATGTAAATTAAAATCACAAGAACTGGTAGTGCAGGAGGAGACCTGTTGCGATACACAGAGGCTACCTTTCTGCATGAAGGTGACATTTCCTGATGACCTTGTTAAAGGATTTGTCTACGACTTGAAATCCAGTGGGCCAGAGGTGTCAGCAATTAATTTTACAGCCCCACAAGTTGGCATGTTCCAAGAGATGGTGTATTTTATTCCCCTGCCCCTGACTGTCTGCTTGCTGCCCACGTTTCCAAAGAGAAAATTGCTCCTAAGTGCTTCCCCATTGATCCAAGACAAGATGGTCATTTTGGATTCTGCCATGGCAGCTGAATCGTCAGTACAATATTTCTGAATTTTCACTCGCCTATTCCACATCCATTTCCTGAAACAGAGAGGGATTGCTGCTGTGTTTTTTTTTCCAAAAACTCGGAGGTAAATTCTCAGTTCCTGGGAAGAGGCTGATTTTTTTTCTCCATCCAAGCAGCCTCCCTTCCCTCTGAAAACCCTTTCCCCAAACCATTCACTATTTTACTGGAAAGCAGGTTATTTTCATCTGAAAAGTTGATTGCTGTAAAAACTTCCCAGAATTGCATTTTCATTGTTGGCCAACAAGAGGAAATTTGGTGGGTTTTCAGGCAAAATTTGAGCAGCATGAGTACAAAATTTTGAACCTGAATGTGGAGATGAAAACAGACTTGTGACACCAGCCGGCCCCATGCTTCAAAATAGGGGGCAGAGGGTAATTTTGTGTGGGTAATAGGGATGTTCCCAGATTTAGCTAAAACCTGACGTGGCCTCCTGAAATGCAAAATCTTGGACATAGAGGCTGAGGGTATTGGCCTTGATCCTTAAGTCTGCAGAGCAGATCTGTCCTTTACGCTACCGTGAATATGTACTGACACACACCGAGGCAAAAAGGCACAAGAGGAGGTTGCACATCTCTGCTCCATCTTCTCTAGGAAAGCGTATTGGCCACTTTTTTTTTTTTTTAACATAATTGGGCTTTTGATTTTGCCTTGGGATTTACCCACTGGCTGGAAGAACCCTTCATGTCCTGCTGTTCACGGCTCGAGTCGGGGGAATGGAGGGCCAGGACCCCACATCCGGCCTGTCCACTGGGCCAGGCCTGAAACTGCTAAACCTCATCCGATCTGGCAGAGCTTTTGTCTCAGGGTGGCAGGAAACATCTTGCCGCCCTTACTGAAGAGCTAGCACATCGTTGCTGCTTGTAGCCCTCCCTTCCCTCAGGCTCGTCAGTTGTGCGAGAGCGTGAGCACAAAAGTCAATATTTTCTAGATAATAGAAGGCTGCAAAGTTAAGAAGGAGATGAGGTTTTTAATTATCTTTTTTTTTTTTTTCCTCCTGCCACTGCCCCAGTCCTAGGGAGGCTGCATTGACGTGGAAGCCTGCGGTGTCATTATGGGTTATTAAACTCCTTTGTGGTACTCGGGGATGTTGAATGGAGCTGCAAAGGGAGAAGAGATAAAAGCATCTCTTGATGGAGCTGGCTAACCCCCCTGTAATTGCTTCATGTGGCAGACTGTAATTATCCAGACTGTGGAGGGGAAGAGTGAGAAAGAGCAGGTGGGTGGGAGAAAGAGCAACAAGGGGACCTGGGAACCCCACATGGCCATCAGGGTTGCCTTGGTTTTGCGGTGGGAGATGGCGGCTTGCCCTACATCAGCATACACCGTCCCTTTCCTTGGCCCTTGGTGGGCACTGTCGCAACACAAACCCTGCCTCTGCAGCTCCCTGGGCCACTAGAGAGACCCCCACCCTTGCCAGGCTGGGCTGTAAGTGCTGTTGCCACTGATTCACCCTGGGACTTGTGTCAAGACCACAGGCTGTTGCACAGAGATCTTTCCAACTCCTATGATGAGGGATGGTAATTTGGCAGATGAGGTTTTCCTCTTGGTCCCCATACCCGAAGTGCTCAGGAACGGTGATTATTGCAAACAACGCTTGAGGATGTGCAAAATGACCACATGGACCCGGCTAAAGAAGATAATATTTTGTTCTTCTCTCTGCACCGCCAATCCTGCACCAGTGGCAGGTGAAATGAGCCTCCTGAAGACCAGCAGTGCTCCGCACCTTAATGCCATTTCTGGATCCTTTTTGGGTCTGCTTTACCCTTGTGGGAGGCACAGCCAGAGCTGACCAGTTTATGGGCTTTTCTGTCTGAGGACACAGCAAAGTAGTGTCCAACAGTGTTTGCTGTTTCTGCTTTATGTCAGATTAATCCCTTAAAACACACAGCTGGATACACATGGCACCCGCACACATTCAAGGACGGTTGTGTGGTTGGAGGGTGAGAAACAAAGCAGTGATGAAGACCCATCTATCTGTTGTATTTCCTTCATAAAGCTTCCTAAAGGCTCCTTTTCCTCATTAGCAAATCTGGTAGTTAGTCAAACATGACAAAAGCTGAGACAAGCCTGGCGTGGTTTAATCAAACAGGCTCACACATCCCAGAAGTCTTGTCTGTTAGCAGCAGAACTTAAACGTGGACCCAAACAGGTGGTTTATAGAGATGTAGACACAAGAAGAGATGGAAATGTCCAAGCTATGGGTGGTCTCCAAAAAGGTGGGACTTTGCCTGGGAAGGACACAGATGGAAAATGTGTTATGGAGCTTGGCACTGGACCAACTGGGAGAAAGCAATGCCTACCCTCTTGCAGCTAAGCTGATAACACTGCTCTGAAGGACGTCCACCCTGCCCAAAAGGAGAACCTGCTGCCATGTGGTTTCTCCCAGCTCACCTCCTCTGTCAGCTCCTCCAGGACAGGAGAACCAATCTGACTTTTCCACCCTTATCAGAGGAAGGAAGTCTTACCATCACTCATGGCAATTCAGAAGTTTTGCCCTTGGTTGCATGGAAAAGGACTTCACTTTGGCTACGTGGAGCCTCCGTGCTGGAGAGCTTTTCCATACAATGCAGGACTCTTGTCACCAGACAAGGATGGGGGGTGAAAGATTAGCAGGGCTTAAAGAAGAAAAGAGTTGTATGCCTAATTTGTCATCCATATAAAAAAGAGGGATTAAAAATCAAGGGCTTTAGGATGAGATAACAAAGTAGAAGAACTGATGAGCTTAAATGAAGTATTGAATTTCACAAGGAGAAAAACAATATGCAATGAGACAAAAGCAAAACAGAAAATATATTCAAAGAAACTCCATCTATTCATACAATAGTCTTGAAAACTTGTCTGATGTTATCGACGCTTTTTTAAAGCCGCTGTTTGTCGGAAGAACCTTCATATGTGATCTCTGAATATGTTACAGCCTGCAGGAAGGCTGAGTGACTCGTTCTCTTCCCATATTTATTAAAGTACTTTACCAATTTTCTCAGTTCTTTACATGAACTGACATTTTAAGGCTATCCTTTTAGCAAATTGATTACAAATTTGGACAACTGGAACTTGCTTTGATGACTGGTTTTATGTTTATCAACCCTGGCAAATGCTGTTCAAAAGAGACCTTTAAACTAACTCAGTTACCAAAAAATAAAAGGTCTAGCAAAATGGTTTCTCTTTCTGATTTTAAGGTAAGAAAACAATATAAAGGGAAAGAGACTAAATTCATTAAAAGATTTGGAATTTGTCCTAAAATTGAACTGAAAACCTCAAACAAAAAAAGATTAAATTCCATATTCTATGTGCTGTATTAAAGGTAGTGCAATCCAGAGAAGTTCATCCAGAATTAAAAGTTTCTTTGATAAAAATATTCAAATGCATTTCTTGAAACTCTCCTCCTAGCCAAGTCCCTTTTTCCTTCCTGAAGGAAATCCCAGTGAAGCTGGCCCAATCATGGCAAGACCTTTCATTAACAACACTCATATTGTAAAACTGTGTCACACTAGCAAAGTCTCGGAATAGTTATAATTAAACATTTCTTAAGTACTTAGCCTAACTATGGCTTCTGCTCACCTTTGCAGCTTCATCCTAGAGTGTCTAACACCACCATTGCATAAAATGGCCTCGTGTGGCTGTAAAGCTGCAGTGGACAACTTCTTCAGCAAACCAAACAGGCAATGGCTGCAAGAGGCATCTTCTTTGCTTTCTTTATATGTTCACTTTGCTGGACTTACAGAATCCCCAGTGAGGGCTCTTCATTGATTATAACAAGAAAGATACATAAGTTTTATTCTCATGGCCTCTTTTGGAGTTGGTTCTTGTTCTTGCCAGTCTTCATGGATTATTTTCAGATGACCAATATGATCTTAGTTTGCTTTTAATTCATATATTTCCATATTAGATCTATTTCCTACATACTAGCGAGCACTAACAGCAGAGTCGATTCAGTCTTCCTAAGGCGAGACACTGGTGCAACCCAGGACAGACACCTGCTGTTTGAAGGAGTGGTTTCTAACAGTCTACTGTCTTAATGCTTGCCTTTAATCCCCCCTATATCAGAAAGGGTACTGAAGATAAACCTAACCCCCCCCATAATTCCAAGAATTTTACCCCTTAGTCTCTAGAGAGGATCAGATCCCTTGCAGGTTAAAAATCAGGATGAATTGCTGTGATTGACTTCTGCGGGATTGTCTGCGGTGGGCATCCCTCTTCATGCTCTGTGGCTGTGATTGAGGTAAGACAGAAACGTTGCAGCATGGGAACGAGCATCATACTGCTTGAAAGTCCTGTCTAAGAGATCCCTGAGAAAAGTCTTGCTTCGAAAAAGTCAGGACAGGACATGGAAACACGAGACAGCATGGGTAGCAATCTGCATGAGATCCTAATCTTAAATTTCCTGGAAATATTAACTTCAGCAGAAGCCGGGCTGTGTTTTAAATGAATGCAGTGCCACAGTCACCCCCAAACCCCTTCATTCCTTTAGCCAGGAATCAATCAATTCCTGAGCAGGTTGGCGAGCCTGGCCATCAAAGACAGCTGTCACTCCTTAGGTGGCAGCGGTCTCTTGGTGGCAGCACTAAGCAATCCCGATGATCTTCTGTTCTGTGCACCTGCTGGAAAAAAAAGGCTCAAAAGGGTTGTGGAAAGGTGCAGCTTGGAGCGAGTGAAGCTGGGATGTCTGGCTAAGGCTGCAGTGTGGGACTGAGTGCTGGTATCATAGAGTGGTGTTGCCGGCATCCCAGCTTGCCTGGCTACTATGGTCCACCTCAAGCGGTGGCACAAAAAGATCAGCCCTAGAATTATGCTAATTTATATCCCACACTAAATTGGTCCCCAAGGCCACCCCAGCGGCCAGGAGGTGACTGAGCCTGCAATGCTGCTCCTTGCCCAGCTGCTGGGCAGTGGGGATGACTCAGGACCTGCTCCTAAAATGTTTTCTGAGAAGATCCTGCAACAACAGGCAGCATTCCCCTCCATCAGTTTGGTGGGGTTTTATCTTGTGTTTCAAGCATCCAGGGTTTAGCAGAGGGCAAACAGAAGGTTTAGGAGACTCAGAGGGGATTAGGAATGAAATTAAAGCAAAAGCAAGGGCTGCTCTCAGTGTGGGAGGTGGTACCACATGGGAGGATGCAGAGGCTGGGGAGAGAGAAGCCCCGATGGCTGCTTAACTCCTTCCTCTGGTTTCCACTATACTGAACAGCAGGATGTCCTCAGCACCCGCAATAGGAGAAACTGCTCCACCTGAATTAAAATTGATTTTGGCTCATTACTGGACCAAGTCTTTGGCTGCATCCAACTGCTCAATTCAGCTTCAACTTCTACCAACTTCCAGACAGTTGGGGCTTCCCAAGCTGCCTTGGTGGGGCTGGCAGTGTGGATCATGCCGTGTGCTCCCCAGTGTTCGCAGGAGGTGGCAAACATCAAGAGCTTTCCAGCCTCAAGGAGGTCAATGGGGTGTTGATCCTCCAGGGCTTTTGGCACTGCAAAAATCATCAGCACACTGGGATGAACTCAGCTGTCCCACCAAAGGGCAACCCACCAACGCCAACCAGGTGTCTTCAGCAGATGTCTTCCAAAGCCACACCGCAGTGAGCAAGGCTGTGGGCAAGCTCTCCAGCAGTCAGCCAGTGGAACGCTACTGGCTTCCCCACCGCAGGGATTTGTGCCAAATGGTGGCCTGTCCCCTGTGTGGTGGTGGCTCACATGAAGCAGGACCATGGATTCCCACAGCACTTGTTTGGTGTGGGAGAGCTGCTGTAAATCCCCCAGGAGGAAAAAGTCACTTTTGCTTGCAGCAAAGCAGAGTCCTGGGATGGGTCCTGGATTGTCACCCTCTGTCACAGCCCCAGAGATCCTTGGGCATTTGGTCTTTTAAGAATTACTGCAAGAGAAGCAAAGCCCTCGGGAAGGCAGGGTTGAGCGGGGTTTTTTCCAAGTTATTTTCTTTACAGCCTTTACAACCTCTGAGGACTCAAGGGGCCTGATTCTGTAGTCCTGCTGTCAGCTTTACATGGCCAAAGACATGAGGTGGTGGGAGAGCACTGAAACGCGTTTGCAGGAGCCAGGCGTAGGGAGATGCATACGAGAGAGCAGCATCCAGCCCCACAGCTGCCTTAGGGGAATCAGTGTTATTTTCCTATTAATTTACTGCCTCAATGACAAGGCAAACATGGGGAAAAGAGCTAGAGAGGGCTGAACCTCTTCCTTCCTTTGATTTTGTCCTTTCACAGATCAAAATCCTTTCTGGCAACTCACAAGGTGGGAAAGCAAATGTGTTGGACTGAAACACGGCATGAGAGTCAACTCCATCCAGAAGAAGGGGGTGGCGGAAAACAGAGTAGAAATCTTTTGGGCACAGGCAAACAGGTGGGGGGAGCGTCTGGTCTGCGAAGGCAGGGTGTCTGCAATCTTTGTAGCGATTAGATTTAATGGGACAGAAACGTTTCTCTCCTTCACATCCCCTCCTCCTCTCAGCCCGAGGGGGAGAAAGGAGGGAGGTGGTGATGGGGAGGTGGCGGGGGGAGAGAAGATTTGAAAGAGTCTTTGACGTCAGCCCTGCCCTATAAAAAGCTGGCAAGGAGCTGGAAAGCAGAGATCAGAGCTCGTGGAAGAGCAAAGATGCCAACCCCGAACATGTCCACGTCTGCAGCCAAAGGCTTCCGCAGGGCGGTGTCGGAGCTGGACTCCAAGCAAGCTGAGGCCATCATGGTAAGACAACCCTACCCCACTTCTTTCCCTCCCCCTCCAAAACCCACAGCCTCTCCCATAACTACAGGCAGAGGCAGGCAGGGATAGATGGACCAACACTGCCTTTGTGGGGATTCCCCCACATGGGGACCTCCGGGCTCCAGACTGGCCAAGGGAAATGACCCAAACAGTTCTCTCTTACAGACTGGTACATGTGAAATGCAAACATTCAGGGGGATGAAAGCTTGAACTAATGCAGCACCCCCCCTCAACCAAAAGCAAGGTAAATAACTCATAGACCTAAGGCAGGAATAACAAGGAATCCCCAGCGTGAAAGGCAGTTTGAAATCTTAATGCTCTCCTGATTTCAAGGCAATAAACTGCAGAGATTTCACCTGTTCCAGCATAATGAAAAAGTGTGGCCGTTATTTCAGACAACATTGGAGGCACAGGCAATTTAATCAGTTTGTTCACTGCTGCTGTGTCCATGGTTTCGCTTTCTCCCAGCACATCCTTCCCAGCCCTCTTTCCCAGTTTCTGTTCCCAGCCCTCCCTTGATGTGGTCTCAGCCCTGGGTTTAGCCTGGGGAATGCTTCTGCACACACCAGATCTGTATGTGTCAGGGAAAGGAGCGGAAAACTTCCTGCTGAGCTGTCAAGTGCCTTCAGAAAGCCAAGCCTGGCCAACCCATTGGACTGGCTATAGGGACAGGGACATTTCGCCTCCTAACCAAAATGCCAGGGCAGGCAGGAGGAGCCTGGAGACTGCCAGCATCGGACAGTCCTGAGCGTCAGAGATGTGGCCAGGCTGCGGGCGACCCTGGAGGAGCCAGAGCAGCCGATGGCAGCACCGGGACGGGACTCCCTTGGGATGCTTGGCAGGAGGAGACCCGGGAATCGAGCCAAATTAGGGAGCAGATGTGTTTGGCAGATGCCTGCAGGGTGACTCCAGCAGGTCGGTGATAGTGCTCCCCATTTCCCTCCCCTATGCCCGCTGCCTTTTTCTCCCACTCTCCTCTTAACCCTGTGTGGTGCTCTGACTCTGTAAAATCAGCCACTACATAGGCAGCCAGAGGTGGTGTGGAGAGGGGAGTGTGCTGGAAAGGAAGGGAAACGTTTAGGAAACAAGGAGGTAAACTTGCTTTCTCTAATAAATGGAAATCAGGGAACACTTCCCTCTCACAACACCACTTTCATTCTTGCAAAATAATGAACACTGAAGTGGTTGTTGAAAACCCAGTGTTTTCCAGGCTGCTCATCAAATCAGTACTTGAGACACTCGTTGCTGCCTGGAGAAGGGGTGAGTGTTCGGTTATTACATGCTGTGGGGTGCTGCATCGTGTTTGATGGGAAATGGGCCACTGAACGAAGGGGCCAGAGGAATTCGGGTCCACCAGGTGTGCTGAAAGGAGTGTGGCAGCCTCCCTGGGGTGAGCGGCTCCTCCAACCTGGGGCGGACGTAAAACCTCAGCCTGTCTTTGTGTCCCTTCTTTGAATGGAAATTCTCAGAAAAATAAAAAAAAAACCAAATTTAGCCCTGTTAGGATCACTCTGAGAGCAGGCTGCATGAAAGGCTTTGCCCTTTGCTCTCACCTAGCGTAGGAGATCTCCACAATCCCATCACTTATTTTGCTGTCTTGTACCAGGCGAGAGGCATGACTCTGCGTTTGCCTGTGATATAGTGTGTCCCCGGCCCCCATTACCATGGGCAATTGGCCACCCAGCCCCTGCTCAGCAACGCACCAGCTCCACAAGGTCTGAGGTGTTCCCTTGCCATTAACACCCAGGGACCAGCACCCTGCTGCAGGGGAAACTGTGCAAAGTGCGGGAGGCTGGGGCGGGGGAGGGAAAGACCTTTGCAATCCCAGAGCTCATCTACACCAGCAGGTATTTTACATGTCAGCGGGGCCGGCCAAACATCAAACTCACGCCGTGGAAAAATCTTTTGTTACTTGTTTATTTTTTCTGCTGCTAACAGTTTTTACAAGACACCCTGGGACTGTAACTGGAGCGGGGTTTGGTTACAGGACACACAAGCAGAGCCAGGCAGGAGACAGCAGTTGGAGGCAAACCAGCAGGACGGAGCGCCCAGGGAAGCAGGGGTGGAACGTTACTGTCCCCACGCTGCAGGGAGGGAAGTAGTCTTTACAATCCTTCCCGCTTGCTGAAAATTATGAGCCAGGAAAAAAAGCTAAAGCACTTTAACTCAGAGCACGGTATTTTTAATGACACTGCTTAGGCAGGGCTGCAGCAAATTCAAAGAAGGAAAAAAGAACTGACCCATCATAAGAGGTGAATGACCGTATGAGACTCAAGCCCCAGTTAGGCAAATAAATGCTTTGCAAGATCAAATTAAACTTCTCGCTGTAGCTAGATACGCACTCAGGGAGCCAGTCTGCAAGGCAATTCGGAAATACCATGTAACAGTGCCTTCTGAAGAAAGGAAGGCATTTACCACGAGAGATCAGTTTGGTTAGTTTATATGCCAGATTCCTAATTTCCAGCAAAAGGAGGTAGTATCCTGATGAGTGTAAATGTGAGGGGCAGAGGGTGGAGAGGACGATGAGATGGAGAGTGTGCAGCCAGGCAGCCTCTACCCAGCAGAGGAGGCAGCAGGCAGGCAGACACCCCCCTCCCCAGCACTCTTCTCCCAAGCAAAATTCATCCTTTTTCTTTTCTTTTCTTTTCTTTTCTTTTCTTTTCTTTTCTTTTCTTTTCTTTTCTTTTCTTTTCTTTTCTTTTCTTTTCTTTTCTTTTCTTTTCTTTTCTTTTCTTTTCTTTTCTTTTCTTTTCTTTTTTTTTTTTTTTTTTTTTTAACTTTACCCACCCAAAACATTC
Source organism: Chroicocephalus ridibundus (assembly GCF_963924245.1). Lineage (NCBI taxonomy): Eukaryota > Metazoa > Chordata > Aves > Charadriiformes > Laridae > Chroicocephalus > Chroicocephalus ridibundus. The sequence goes on from NC_086287.1 coordinate 18,270,305, forward strand.
CAGCTTGGAGATAAGCAGCTTCCAGCACCCCTTGCCAGGGACCAAACCCCCTTGCTCCTGCCTGCCAGGGGCCGCCCAGTCCCAGCACATGGGTCTAACTGGTTGTGGCTGCCTCTCCTAGCGTGGCTTTCCAGTCACATAGGTCTTCTCCCTATTTAAACTCCTTCCGGTAAGATTTTAAATTGATTTACAGCCAAAATTGGGATCTAATTTCCTTCCTCTCCCCTACTGCACCCCAGAAGTAAAATCCTGCTGTGCCTCCGTGCCTTGGGGCACGGTGTGATAAAACATCCTTAGCTAAAGCGCTGCCTGGCTTGGGACCGCTGCAGAGCCCAGTTACTGTGGCTACCACAAGGCTGTTTGCCCTGCTTATTGCAGCCACATTAAAGTAAACACCGGCTTAGCTTTAAACATGGTAGCGATATAAAACACACGCTTAAAGCTGAGCACATGCTCACAAGCTTTTAAAAGTTATGCCTCAGGATACTTATTAGATGTCTTCTCTCTTTGGGCATGAATACTGTCGATTTACACAAGTAGCATTATGTGCCCATTTGTTAGAAGGTGTTTTTCTGCGCCACAAAGAATAAAGGGGTTGAGGATCAGCAAATATCATTTCAGAGGTCCTTTATTAAAAAAGAGGCAGAGAGAAGCGCGTGGGCTGATACCTCGATGTGCTGCATTTTCTAGGCTGTGTTTAAAATATTAGCTTTACACCTCTAAAGCATCCAAGAGGATTATCACAGGAAATATTGGTTACTGACAGCAGGCTTTGAAAATCAGAGAGATATTGATAGTTGAGCAGGCTGTCTTTTTAAAAGGAAAACATTCTCCAAATTCTCACAAGGTAGGGAAGGTGCTGCTTGGTTAGCATCTCTCTCTTTTCCAGGTATTTTCAATGGAATCAGAGGGAAAACTGCAGCCAGTCCCGCTCTGTATGCAGGTGCTGGATGGCTTTATGTGCCACTCCTTCTGCAGTGCAGCCCCAGGTTTCTTTCAGCAAGTTCTGAGGGTTTGTCATCTGGTTTGGGTATTGAACGCAGAAAATTGGAACCAGCTGAGCTGCCTCTAAATGGAAAACTGGTTGTAAAAAGACCAAGAACAAATAAGTTCATATATGAGCTATTTGTATAACAAAAGAAACAGCAGTGATGGAAATAGTTTGTAGCTCACTATAAATATAAACAGGTGACCTAACATGACCCCAGGCACAGAGTTGCAGCATTTTAGGTGCAATTCCAAGTCACAGAAATCTACAGGAGTTTATTGCGACAAAACAAATCTACAGATCAGTGGGAGGAATTTATTTGATGGGATATATGGATGTGGTTCCAATTACACTTCAATGGGCAAGCATCCACTTAATGTCAGAAGAAAATGTCGTATTGGATCCTGGGAGCACTTTAGCTATGCTGCCTTGCTAATACACCTGCAAACAGTTCATGTTTCCTGACCAGGCCACAGCTATGGGCTTCAGCTGTCCCTCATAGCATAACTTTTCTCAGATGATTTCAGGTTTATCTAGCGCCTCTCCACCTGAGTCCCTCAGACTTCTGAAAACTGCATAAGATTGTTTTCTATTTTTATTTTTTGAAGGCTATTGAAAACTGTTGCTAGGGAAGGTGAGGGGAGAAGCCCGCTCTCTAGTTGTGCTACAAGGATATTTTAAACAGGTTTTTTCCTAAAGCTCCACATTTCCAAAAGTTCTCATCCTCAGTCCTCATCACCAGATCTTCTTCTACAAAGCCAGGCAAGTCAGTCCAACCTTCCTCTTCTTCTGCTGAGACACATCAGTCATACATCATCCAGCTACTGGGGATACCTCTGATCTCCCCTACAGCTGTATCAGAAGTGTTATTTATTTGTGTTCTGTCTTCAGTCTCCGCGGTTCATTGGTAGACGTCAAAGCCTCATTGAAGATGCCAGGAAGGAAAGAGAGGCTGCAGCTGCAGCCACTGATGCTGCAGAGTCTACAGAGACCATTGTCTTTGAGGAGAAGGATGGGAGAGCCATGCTGAACCTCTTCTTCATGCTCAAGGGAGCAAAGACTTCACCACTGTCCCGTGCACTTAAGGTATTTGAGGTGAGTGCCTAACCTGTTGTATGAGACTCAAGGAACAGACTTCAGGTTTCATGGCTGTTCTGTGAGAAATATCACTTGAGGCTACTGAAGAAGACTCAGACTAGATCTGCCAGCTGCAAATTATCAGTTAATAGCCTGATGTCCCCACCGTCATGCTTTGGTCATGCCCCAGCATGCCCTCACTTTCCATCACTAAGAATGAGATGTACCTCTATCTGGCAGTGATGTTAAACTCTGGGCTTAACTTTGCTTAATTCCTGGATTCAACCACACAGTCTCACACCTACAATCCACACCCTTGTGCCTTATAACATACTCTGACAGCCCCCTCCACTGCTCAGCGCTTCAACTTCATGCGCAGGGCTCTGATCCCACATTCAAAGCAAGCTGTGTGCCCTGTATGGCTACAAACCAAGCCTGCCTTACTTGTGAGTCAAGGCTTTGGAAGTCTCCGAATGGTATTGCCACATTGGTCCTTGGTCACAGAGTTACAAAAACAACTTCACCCTGTGTGTAAAACTGGTATATTGATTTCAAAGTTACCTCCCAACTTCAGGGATTAATTTGATTTACATTTTAAAGGCTCTGTTGGTTCCCCCCAGAGATGTGCCCTGTCTATGACCTCAATAGCGAGGAAAACTGGTAACTTCAGCTTTTTTCCCCTAGCCAGCAATACAATGTTGCATTATCTAGGATCTCAGTGCCATGAATGGAAAGACTGAGATAAGTGCTGCCTATTTAAACAGTAATCAAAACACAATAATTTGCATTTATGTAGTACATTTTCATACAGAAGGATTCATAGAATTGTAGAATCATAGAATGGTTCGGGTTGGAAGGGACCTTAAAGATTGTGTAATTCCAACCCCACTGCCATAGGCAGGGACACTTCCCACTAGACCAGGCTGCTCAGAGCCTCATCCAGCCTGGCCTTGAACACCTCCAGGGATGGGGCATCTACAACCTCCCTGGGCAACCTGTTCCAGTGCCTCACCACCCTCACAGTAAAGATTCAAAAGTGTTTTGCAGACTGAGGTTCTGAGATATGTTTTATCTACAGCAGTTTAATTTCATTGACTTCAGCAGTGAGAGAAGAGGACAATTTGTTCCTATTAATCAGTCATGTGAGTTGTAAGGGGCCTCCAGAGGTCTCTAGTCCAACCTCCTGCTCAGAGCAGATCCAGTCACAGCAGGTTGCTCGGGGCTGTGGTTGTTGTGTGTTGAATATCACCAAGGTACAGATCCTACAGTTTCCTTGCACCACTTGAGCAGTTTGACTGCCTTCATGGCAAAAAGATTTTTCTCTTTTCTTTTTCATTTTAATGTCCTTGGTTTCAGCTTGTGCCTGTTGCCTCTTGTCTTCCCACTGTGAACTTTTCAGGCGAGTCTGGCTCTGTCTTCTTTACATGCTCCCACCAGGTACTAGTAGACAATGAACCAATCTCCCCTGCCCCTTCACTTCCTAAGGCTGAACAAATCCAATTCCCTCAGTCCTTCTTCATACAACATTGTGCTCCAGCCCCCTGAGCATCTTGGCAGCCCTCCACTATACCTGCTACAACACATCAATGTCTTCCTTCTATGGGACATGGTACTCTAGATGTGGTCTCCCTCATCACAGACAGAGAGGAGGAATCACTTCCTTTTACCTGTTGTGTACAGTCTTATTACTACAGTTCAGTATGTGGTTGGCCTTTCTCATCACAAGGGCATGCTGTTAACTCATGTATTAATACACATGATAATTATATAACACCTTCTTCCCCATAAAATGCAACCTCTCCTGGGGTAAAACCAGATCACCAGCAACACTATATAGGAAAACCTAGCAGATGTAAACATGCAAAAACTGTGTTTGGGGGATAAGTATTTCCCTGAAATTGTAGCACATTCTAGCTGTTCGTTGCCCATGCAGTACTAGCTCTGATGGTCTTATGAAAAGTGTTTAAGATCTAAAGCAATTACAAAATGTCTTACATCACCTCTAAGAGGACTGTTGCAAGACAAGCTGTTTTCTGGGCAATGTATGGTTCTTGTCTCAAGACTGAAAGAATCTCTAAGACAAACTTGTCAGACAAAAGCCTTGGTGTTGCTGTGGTTGGGGTCTCCTTCCTAGAAGTGCACAGCTGCCAGATAGGTCATGAAAAATCCACCAGTGCAACATTTCAAATGCAACAGACTGCTTAGCGGGTATGAAACATAGAATTATAGGCTCTTGTACTTGATATATTTTATGTTACACTGCATTTAAAGTCTGTAATCTTAATAATTTCTAAAACTTCAAGCAAGAAGCAGGGGCAGCTTATGTTTAAATATTATTTGTTTCTTCCTGGAGCAATTTACTTGCTGCATCAAGAGCTTTCCTAGTAAAAAAGCTCTTTGAGCTTGTCACAGAGAGCGCTTTAAATATAATAAAAAGACAAGCATGTCAAGCCACAAGAGAGGAAGATTCATTTCCCAGACCCCTCTGGCAATGCAGGTACAAGATATGAAAGCAGACGGGCATAATGACATTTGCCTCATCATGAACCAGGCTGCAGGGAAGCTGGTTTCACTCTTCTGTATGTGCTACATGCAGCCAAAGCATAGGTAATGCAATCACAGCTGTCAGATTAATGCAAAGGTATTGATTGTTGAAGGAACAATGTAATAGTGAAGTTGGTAGGTACATTAAAAAACACGGCCCTAAATTTAATTTACCTGTGGCATTGCATCTGTTCCTTCTCATCTTTCTGCCTCTGATTAACAAAAGAAATCATGTCCCTTCCTCTACCAAAGATCTTGCAGAGACTTTGCAAAGGTTGGGTCATTGCCCAGGGACTTCGGTTTGTACTGACAGTTTTCACCGAGCTAAAGAAAATATCCACAAATCTACCGGGGCCCTTTGGAAGACTATAGACCCCATTTTTTTCTCCTTCTTATTCTTTGTGGGAGGTCAGTTCTGATGACGATCCCAAACGATGTCAATTCTGACAGTGAGCCCCAGACTAACGCCACCGCAGCCCGGGTAGGGCTCGGCCCCGCCGGTTCAGGACCACGGACAGCGCCCCGCCACCTGCCCACGCCCGGGCAGCGCCCGCCCCTCCTACGTCATCGCCGACCCCTTCCTCCCCCAACAGGCAAAAAAGCACCTTTGCCTTAAGTGGGAGGTTAAAGGGAAGGGAGTCGTAGGGGGTGGCATCTTGCCACATCACCTTTCCCTCTGGACACGGTCTTCTTCATAGGAGGAAGTAGAGTGGAGCACCTCAGCTATGAGGACGGGCTGAGAGAGTTGGGGTTGTTCAGCCTGGAGAAGAGAAGGCTCCAGGGAGACCTTATAGCAGCCTTCCAGGAAAGATGGGGAGGGACTCTTTATCAGGAAGTGCAGCAATAGGATGAGGGGTAATGGTTTTAAACTGAAGAAGGATAGATATAGATTAGGTATCAGGAAGAAATTTTTCACTATGAAAGAGGTGAGACACTGGAACAGGTTGGCCAGAGAAGCTGTAGCTGCCCCATCCCTGGAGGTGTTCAAGGCCAGGCTGGATGAGGCTTTGAGCAGCCTGGTCTAGTGGAAGGTGTCCCTGCCCATGGCAGGGGGCTTGGAACTAGATGATCTTTAAGGTCCCCTCCAACCTAAACCATTCTATGATTCTGGTATTCTTTGCTACTGTGGAAGTCTTGTTGATAGCTATTGACCAGCCACACTGGTTGTCTGTCCAGAAGGAAAAACTGTGTAATTCATGGATAATTGCTTTTATCTCAATTAGGGAAAAAATAGAAGAAGAAAAAGACAAAGGGGAGTCCCTCCCAATTGTATCCATATGGGCATCTTCGGGAAGTACCATCAGGTGTTTCAAGTGTTGGTTAATGTTTTTGTTCTCCTTTTCCATGTCCCAAAAGACCTTTGAAGCTAAAATTCACCACCTGGAGACCAGGCTTAGCCGAAAGCCCCGTGAAGGGACAGCTGAACTGGAGTACTTTGTGCGCTGTGAAGTCCACAGCTCTGACCTCAATACTTTCATTAGCTCCATCAAGAGGGTAGCAGAAGACGTGAGGACCACTAAGGAGGACAAATGTAAGGAACTTACAAATTGTTTCACATTTGTGCAGACGCTGAGCTGTAGAAACAGGGTGGAGACTTAGTTATTGCCAGAAAAGGGGAAGAGCTACTCTATGCTGAATTTGAGCAAAACAAAAAAAACCTGCCTCTGGGACACCTGGATCCTGAAAGCCACTTCCCTCCTTGTCCATTTCTCAACAGACTCCAGAGTCCATACCCCATTCTTCTGGGGCCAAATTGAAAAAATTGAAATAGGAGATGAAATTTCATGCTTTGTTCACACCTTTTATACAGAGTTCTCCATCCTTACTCCAGTGTTTTATATTATAAATGTAAAGTAGTTTCCTACCTATGTGTCAGGAAGTCTGTACAGATCCAGCATTAAACTACAAGACACTCCCCTTGCCATTCTGTTCTGAAGACAGGGTGATTCTTATTGTAAAATATCCCTGTAGATCTGCAGTGATCATTCAGTTGAACCTCTGGATTTTTTTTTAATGTGAAGTCTAGAATCTTTAAGTAAAATCCAGTTTTCATCTTCTTGTTTACTTTTGTCACAAATTACTGAGAGATGGGCAGGGAAGTCATGAGATGCAGGTCATAGCATTAGATCTGACTCTAGGACAAGAGCATTGAGAGTGTGGGACTGCTGCCCAGAAGGCACAGCTGTGTCATGTGCTGCTTGTTGTGTGTGTGCATCTGATACATCAGGTCAGGTGTATCTTATTCAACCTCACTACCCCTTCTTAGCAGAGGATGCTCCGTCTTCGCTTCCACAGTCAGTTTTTCTTTTTTTCTCTCCCCACAGTTCACTGGTTTCCCAGAAAAATCTGTGAATTGGACAAGTGCCACCATTTGGTCACCAAGTTTGACCCTGACTTGGACCTGGATCACCCGGTTAGTCTGTGTGGGTTACGTCCTCGTGTTGGAATCCTGAGCCTTCCCTCAGAAGCAGGGAGCTGGAGAACACCTGTTAGTGCAGTTGATCAGGGAACTGTAGCGCAGTATCCACCATGACAGAAGTTCCCCCAGCCAGCGATGAACTTTGTTGGGTGAGGAATTTTAGTAACTGATTAAAAATCCCATTTCTGTTCTGATTCCAGGGCTACTCTGACCAAGTATATCGCCAGAGAAGGAAATCGATAGCAGAAATTGCTTTTCATTATAAGCAGTAAGTCTCTTTCCTAACACCTATGAAGGGATAATGCCATGCCAATGCAACCTGTTGGGAAGTCATTGTGCTACCTGCATGAGACTTCTTTTATGTTTTGTCTCCCCATTCAGCCTTGCCAACATTTTTTGTGTCCCTCTTCTCTCTATATGTATTCCAGTCTCTTCTTAATTAAAAAAAAGTCTGTCGTCATTAATTCCTTTATTGATAAAGCCAGAATAAACCTCCTGCATAACAAAAGCCGTGTATTATTCCATCAGGCCTCAAAATTCATTTTGAAATGTAGCATCTCTTTTAGAATGACATCTAGTTTCGGCTTCAGTGTTTCAAGTACTGAAAAAGCTACCACATGCCCAGAGAACTTATTTCAATGGTTCGTTATCCTGGCTGTGAAAAAATGTGGGTTTTATTTCTAAACTGAACTTCGGTAGCTTTAGCTTTCACCCAATGGATCATACATGTCTTTCATCTGCTAGATTGAATTCTGCTATCAGATATTTTTTTGCTATGGGGGTATTTATAGACTAAATGGTTCACCTCCTAACCCTCGTTGATAAATTAAATAGATTCCAGTAATGGTCTCATCATTGTCTTATATGGATTTAAGGCTATCTCTTGTACTCCTACTTAATACTCCCGTTCTGATATATGCAGTGATAGCACTCAGCCTCTTCACTTCAACATCAAACAGAGCTCTAATATTCAGTCGGGTTTGTAAAATACTCCCTAGATCCTATTCAGTAACACTGCCTGCCACCGTAGCGTCTCCCTCTCTGAGCAGGACTTTAAATGTAGATTTCTGTCGCCAGCTGAAAGCAGGCTATAGAAATTATATGGGTCACCTTCCTGAGCTACCCCTGCAACCGGTGTGATCCCAGCATGGCTTTCAGCTCTGTTAGGTTTCATGTTCTTTGCAGATTTGAAGCCCAGAATATAGGCATTAATGTTTTTATCCTGTACTAATACTAAATGCACAGAAAGTCACTATGCCAGCAAGAAAGTCCTGAGGGACACAGGAAGAAATACTGTCCTAAGATGATGCACCCATTTAAGATGTCTTCTCTCACGTCTCATCTGCAGGTTGGCATTTACGAGCCACTGTGTAGCATCGCTTCAGGCTGTTAATTGAAAAGGAACTATGCTTTATTGCTATAACATGTGAATATCTCATTTGTTCAAATACAGAACAGAAAGATTTAGGAAATAGGATTGCTAATTATGATGCAGAAAAGGCAAAAGTGTCAGTCTTCTTTGGTTCCCACTTATATCAATGTTACGCTTTGCTTTTCTTGCTGTCCTTAGTGTTTCTGACAATACATTTTTCTGCAGTTCAAGTGCATTTAGTTTTCCTTATTAGCTGCTTTTATCTCCCAGCCACTGATTCCTTCTTGGAGCCATCAGCCCCATGAAGTTCAGGCACATGAAATTAATTTATTTTCACACAAAGTTTCAATTTTTTTCAGTGAAAACCATCTTTTTTTTCTGGAAAATATTATGCCGGCTAAGCTTTTGCTTGTTCATTTATAACCTCTGGCTAGAGCAATGCTTTTCTCTGTGTCTACGTATTTGTTGCACCTGTACAAATGGCCCAGTACTAAGGCTTTGTCTTCCCTGTCACCCACTTGTTTGGTTTAAAGAAGATTGATCAGCACCACGCAGAGCTTCTCCAAAGTGCTTCCTTTCCAAAGGGAAGAGGAGCCTGGCTTGTGCTCTGCTGCTGTCTGTGACGGTGTGTTTGCCTTGCAGTGGGGACCCGATCCCTCGTGTGGAGTACACGGCGGAGGAGGTCGCTACCTGGTGAGTGCTGATAATCTGTGACCTTTGTTGGCTTCCCCACTAGAAGCTGGGAATCAAAACGTAAATGGTTAGGGTTTGACCTCTTGAAAAATGTAACAGGCATGCAAGCATCCTACTTAACAGCTTGTTATAAAAACCTGTAACTCATTGCAGGGCGCTTTATGGTAGCAACCGCATTCGTGAGAGCAAGCTACCTCTAAAACAGTGATGCTTTGTCTCCTCCTCTCTGAGGAGGAGAAAACAAGGCCAGCTTATATGAGCTGAGTACACAGGCTCCTAAACAAGGTCATCTCCTGGTTATATTGACTGTCTTCATAGTGCAACTTCAGGAGCTAACCTACAGGGAATATTTTAATTCCAGTTAATGCCTTTTATACAATCTTCTGACTTTCAAGGTCAGAAATAGGTCTGTACAGATACAACTGCTGACCCTGCAAGCTCAGTGTGTGTCTGTGTGTTTACATACCCCTATCGACGCACACAGACATAGACTTAGTGGTGGAAAAAGGCAAAAGGACAAGAAATATAAAGGCGTGAGTCTTTAATAGTGTATAACCAGAGGACAGGAGAGGACTAGACACATCAAGCCACTGAATGTCTACCACCTCTCGTCCTGAAGGAAGGAAGTGTACAGCACTCTGAAGAGCCTGTACCCCACCCATGCCTGCAAGGAGTACCTCGAAGCTTTCAATCTGCTGGAGAAATTCTGCGGCTACAATGAGAACAACATCCCTCAGCTGGAGGAGGTCTCCCGCTTCCTGAAAGGTGGGTACGAGCCTGGGGGACCCAGGCCCAGGGTCTGCCTGGCTTCCAGCAGAGTGGTGGCAGCTACAGCCAGGAGACCTGAACCTGAAGGAGGAGCATGTGAGCTGAGATTTGGGAGGAGAACTGGTGGAGGCTTGTGCATTGCCCACAGAGGACAGTTGTAGACCCCAGGAGGTGGGGACTGCAGCTAAATACAATGGACTGCAACTGAAGGTCAAGGCCATAGTCAGATGATCCCACTGAGCACCTAAGGAGCAAATGTTGCTCCCTCGTAGGAACAAAAGGATTAGGCTTAGCACCGCAGAAGCTGTTTAGTTCCCAGCACTGATGCTTTTGGTGTCCGTGTGGGGAACACGGGACACCAGCACAGCCCGTGGGCCATGCACCCCCACAGAGACGGTATGTGCTGTTTCAGAGAGAACCGGCTTCCAGCTCCGGCCGGTGGCCGGCTTGCTGTCCGCGCGGGACTTCCTCGCCAGCCTGGCCTTCCGTGTCTTCCAGTGCACGCAGTACATCCGCCACGCGTCCTCGCCCATGCACTCCCCCGAGCCGTGAGTATCGCCCAACCCCTGTGGCCTCCCCTGCTTGAACATCCCACCTGGCCAGCAATAAACCTTTCTCCCTAATGGACAAACTCTGTCCACTGTTGACCCTGTTTTCCTTCTTTCCCCCTGGGCATCGGCAGGGATTGCTGTCACGAGCTGCTGGGGCATGTCCCGATGCTGGCCGACAAGACTTTTGCCCAGTTCTCTCAGGTAAGGTGGTCATCTGCTTCCTCCCCCCCGAGAGGGCAGGGCACAAGGTGTGAACCCAAACCGACCCCAGTCTTGGTACCTAAACACTTCTTTTTCTAGCAGTTATTTATATTAAACATGATGTTCAGGAGCCTTAGTGATGGACTGAAAACCCTAATACAGAGTAAAAATATCACTCTGCAGCAAAGTGTTCTCAGACAGAGTACAATGAAGTACCAGTGGATGCATGGCAGTGCAGAGCAACAATATCTGCTGTCTTAAGGCAATAAAAATGAGCAATCCATCGGTAAGGACCTCAGACCAGATCTGCCCCGGCATTCACTTCTTCCCTTCTCTTCCCAGGACATTGGGCTGGCGTCTCTGGGAGCAACTGATGAAGAAATTGAGAAACTTGCAACGGTAAGTTTTCCTCTTTGCTGGATGGGGGCCCCTGACCCCTCCAGCAGCACTTCTGCAGTACTGGGGGGACTGGCCCAGCCTGGTGTCCCCAGGTTTGCATGCTCAGAGTCCCTGCCCGAGCTGCCCCAGCCCTGCTTTTTCACAATGACTGCGCAGAGCGGAGATCAGGTAAACAGCAGAGCTTGCTTGCACATTAACCCAATTTTCTTGGGCACCAGAGTATCATCAGGCATCGTATTTCTAACGACAGCACTGCTGGGGCTCTTTGGGATGGGATTAAATGACATCCGCTTCCTTTGGCTCTCCCTCGGCAAGGTGACCCATCCTGCCCCAAGGGCACCGAACAGCAGCACCACGCAGCAGCCAGGCATGCAGGGGACCAACACAGGGACACAGTTTCCACCTGTCCCAGCATGGCAGCAGCTTAGTTTAGCACTTTGCTCTGGCAGCAATGGGTTCAGGGTGAGGAGAGGGGACATTCATTTGAGCAACCCCAGACCCCAGCCATGATGCAAGGGCTCAGAAGTGACAGGGAGATGAAAATGAGGAGCTCTCTCCCCTATGTGTTTTTTCTTTCTCCTTTCACAGCTTTACTGGTTTACAGTGGAGTTTGGGCTCTGCAGACAGAATGGGATAGTCAAAGCCTACGGAGCCGGGCTCCTGTCTTCCTACGGGGAGCTCATAGTAAGTCCCAGCATAACTTGCCTCTCTGCTCTAGACCCTGTACAGCAAAAAAACCCTTCTTCCTCTGCGCAGCTCAAATGACTTTATCTGATCTGTTCTCCACCTCTGTCTATCACATACGTGCTCTCGGATCCCCTTAATTTCATGCTGGCGCTTTTCTGCTGTGTCCGTAGCACTCCTTGTCAGATGAACCAGAGGTGCGGGATTTCGACCCCGATGCTGCTGCCGTTCAGCCCTACCAGGACCAGAACTACCAGCCTGTATATTTTGTGTCCGAGAGCTTCAGTGATGCCAAAAGTAAACTGAGGTAGGACTGACTGTGCAGTGAGGGAGACCCAAACGGAAGGAAATGAAGTTATAATACATTGAAACGGGGCTCGTCACCATGGCTGCTTTCAGTTCAAGGTCTCAGAAGTGCTCTGAAAATTGTTTTCAGGTCTTTTAAAGTAAAGCGATTCTCCAGATCCAACAGGTTTCAGCTGCTGTCCCTTGGATTCACCCAAGAGTCCCCCCCAGAATATGCTGGACTCATGTGTGGGGGTGTGTAGGAGTGGGAGGCACTCTTGGAGACAAGACTGAGGGAGCAAGAGAAGGGACAAATCTAGCTCATCTGCCTAGTTGTCATAGGAAGGAGTTAGAGACTATCTCTAGTTCCCAGGGAGGCCAAGCAACATGACAGAGGTCTGGTGGTCCAGAAATTGGAGACACAAACCACCCACCAGGACCCCCTCTGCTTCCTTGCTGCAGAAGGGCCAAGTGATACAGGTCAGGTACCGTCTGTCCCTCACGGGAACATCTCACCAGCACGTGTCCTTCTGAAACACGGGCTTCTGCGTCATGTAAAAGTTTACTCTGTGGGTGAAGGTTTCAGGAGAGGGGTGAAAAGCTGCTCAAAATGGTGTCATTCCCTGAATTTAGGATGCAGAAAGATGTCTTTCTGAGCAGCTGCCGGGCAACTTCCCTTTTATCATTTAACCAGCAAAAAAACCCCAGGCATTGTTAGTAGCTTGTACACAAACTGAAAAGATTTGCTTGACAGGGATAGATTTATCCATGGAAAAAAAGGAACTTTTGCTTCCTAGGCTGGTTGACGTAGGTTAGCAGACCCCAGACAGCATCCCACTGGTGCAATTGAGTTTCCCCATCCCATGGGACCGCAAAGAGGATGGAGAGGGGCAGCACTACCCACAGACATCTGTTCAGAAGAGGATTTTCTTGGCCATATCCAGAATTGCCCACAGCAGGAAAGCTCAGTCCTTTAGCGTTTGGCTGACAGAGGAAAATTTTGCCTATACCATTTTGCCTTAGCTTAGGAAAGGGTAGGATGAAATGAAGTATTACACAATGTACAGGACTTTGCAGTTCCTGCAAGTGGGGTATTTCATGTAAATAACGTGGTGAGGACTGCTATATTTCAACTTCTGCTTTTATTACCCTCACTTGCACTGTTCATACAAGCCAGAGCCTAGCTGCTCAAAAGCAAGCACCTGGGGAGCCCGTCCTCTCACACACACCAGGCTGCTTTAAAAAAACCCCAACTGTTGCCTAATGAGTCATTTCCTTGCATTTAAAAAGGAAAAATATACCACATACATAGCCAAGATTAGGCTAGAGGGTTTTGACAGTGACAAGCACTGTAAATTATCCTTTTTAAAGAGCTCGGAGACCACACAGATGTTACTCTATGAGGTGAAAACATTAAAACGTCTATATTTTTTTGCATTACTGGCAGCTGCCACAGTGGACCGGGTTATCAGTGTTTTCCCTCAAGAAAAGCCTCTTTTCCCAGAAAGAAAACTTTCCACAAGTTTCCTAGGGTGGACACCCCCCACCCCCATGCCCTTCCAGGCACCCATGTCGTACTTCTGTGCCTCAAAAAGGTGTCAAGTGAACACACCCGTGTTGGAGGGCAAGTTTCTAACCATTAGCAGCTGTGCTACAAGCCATCGATGTGGCTGATAGCATTAAAAACCGAGGAGAGCCGGCCCTTGCCTGGGACAGCTGGGGGCACTGAAGTAAGCTTTTTTTTTTTTTTTTTTTTTTAGTAGAGGGACACTGTGATTATGCAGAAAACCCCGCTGTTTGCGTTTGGTTTTGTTTCCTTACAAGCCCGGCAGCTCCCTGCAAGCGCCAGCCTGCGGCTTTGGCCGTGTTGCCGCTTGGCCCTGTCTGGAGCTGGCGGTGTTTTCCCCAAACGCCGGCAATTCAAGGACCAGGCTTCCCCAGGGCACGCAGTACCGGCCTGAGGAGCGGCTGAGAGAGGGATGCGCTTCCCCCAGCCCTGCGCCAGAGCGGACCCGCGGCAGCCACCAGAGGGTACCCTAAGCTAAGCGATTCAGGAGCGAAAGGGTGACCCTTCGGCAGGGGCGAGGAGCGTGCCTGTTGCTAGTGCCGTTTGTCCCCTCAGCTTGCCACTCCTTCCCAGCATGAGATTATAGCCACGAGTACCTAAACAGAGATTCCCAGCTCCATATTTACACAGCCGCCAAAGAAAACAAAACAAAACACCCTACCTTGTAAAGTGTACAAATCTTAGTGTTGGAGGTGAACATGAGCAACTTTGGGGAAACCTTACCCCGGATTTGTTTCGATTGACTGTATATTTTCCATTAGAAAGGTAGCAACAAGGTCTTGCTTTTGAGAGGTATTAGGTAAAGTTGGGTTCTTCAATGAGATCTAGACTGCAGTTGGTTTGGGGTATGATAGTGCAATGTTGCTCAGCCACGTGGCTCCAGTGACACTATTCCCATCCCCTCAATGAGACCTGAGCTATTGCCTGTCAAATTTGTCCCTAATACACCTTGCAGCTAGTTCCCCTCCTCCCCAAGCAGAAATTAGTCAATAAATGAATGTCAGGAAGGATTCAGGAATATAATGCTATAATATCACTGGCTTTCCCTGCAATTAGTTTCTAAATCTCCTTGGCATTTTTGAAAAAGAAAAAAAGAAATTGAAGTAGAGAATGCCAGGCAATGGCCACAGAGGTGACCGAGTTCTGTGCACCCTCCTGTTTGATGCAAGTCCATGTGTTCAGCCCACGGAAACCCCCAGTCAAACTCATGGCCTTCCTGGCTGAAGAGAAGGGATCTCAACTACTGCTATAGCTCTGTGGAGCTGGAAAGATGGGAAACCAGAGCTTTTGTGCAAACCTTGAAACTCTGCCTAAAGGAGGTATTAACCTGTTGTGCTCTGGGTGAACGGTGATAGGTAGGAGGCAGACCCAGGACCCATCTCTTGTACCAACCCCTCTGCACCGTTTCCTTGCAGGAGCTACGCGGCACACATCAAGCGGCCCTTCTCAGTGAAATACGAGCCCTACACCCACAGCATCGAGCTCCTGGACAGCCCTCAGACGATCTGTCACTCCCTGGAGAGTGTAAGGGATGAGCTTCACTCGCTGATTAACGCGCTGAATGTTATCAGTTAATATGAGAACTGCGCTCTTTCCTTCCCCTCTTCCGTCGCAGCCCCAAACCCGCCCACCCTGCCCTCCCTCGCCTAGTTCCCAGCTGATGACTCCTACCTGTCTTTTCCAAACACTTGCACCGCTGCCTGTCACCACATGACCCCGACAGCTTTCCACTTTTGTATGTAGGGCCAGCTCGGAGGAGGGCAGAGGGACGGACCCAAGGCCTGCTGGCGTTTTGGATAGCTTTTCTAGTGATTTAGCACAGACCAAAACCATGGCCAAGCTACAAAGTTGAAATCAAGAGCTGTGCGCCAGCCTCCTGGGTGCAAGGAAGAGGAGAAAAGCATCTTTATTAAAAAAAAAAAAAAAGAGAGAGAAAATCTATTTTTTTGCAGTTTCAGAGAATAAATTAATCTGCTTTTTTAGCCCCAGAGCAACTCCTATAGCAACTTCATGAGGGACCCTCAGTCCCCACCATCTCCTGCCTCTTACACTTGGGAAATGCAGAGCTGCTCTAGAAGCTTTTCTGCCCGAACCAACCCTATGAGGTCTGTAATTTCAGCTTCCAGCCTCCCCTCAGCACCTTGCACAGGGGGGATGCTTGGGCATGAACCCCTGGGCTGCACCACCCCACCAGGCTGCAATAAGCATTGCAGCTCCCCCGAAACCTCTAAATTGATCTAAGCGAGGAGTTGCCTGTCTGGCATAGAGCAGCCCTGATCTACCTGCATCCTCCCCAGCACAAGCACCACCGAGCAAGCCCTGGCCACCCTACACCAGAGCATGGCTACTCCCTTCAAGCCCTCTTTTAAAAGCTCCCAGGAGTTAAAAGGAGTGCTCAAGAACCCAGCTGCCATCCTTCACAGCAGATAGCAGTCACAGCTGTTGATGTTCCTGTGTGCTGGTGGCCCTGGGCAGCCTCTCGGTGTCCTGAGTTTATTGGTTATTGCAGACTGAGTGAGGCTACAGGTGTCATGAATTTGCTGGTCCTTGTGAGGATTTCACATGCTTTCACTTTTCCAGTCTATTACACAGGTATAGCACCACCTTGTTCTTAGATATGCCAATATCACCGCTACCTGATGTAGCTCAGGTGTGTGACTAATGCTATTGCTGGCCATTTCTGAGGAAGGTAATATATGGTTAGGATGCTCAAACCCAGTTTCATCCAGCTTTTACTGTAGATATTAATGGCTTGATCTGACCTAAAGCTCTCAGTTTTCCTCCCCCTGCTTTTGCCCTTCTTATCTTCTTGCAGGCTGTCTCATAACTTAGCGGTTTGCTCAGAAGTTTGGCCCAAGGTTATGCAGCTGTGCAGTATCAGAGCTGGGCTTGGGATGCGTGGAGGCAGCTAAACAGCTGTGGGGGACAGCGAAGGGGAGAATTACACATAGTTGTTTTCACAGTCAGTTATAACATTTCTGTATAGACTTTTACCATCCTTATCCACTATATATGACTTCTATAATTTCCTCTTTAAAGAAATGCAAGGCTTAGCAATCAAGTTTTGGCTATTAGGTGTAAGTATCCTCCAATACTTATATGTATCATCGCTCTCCAGTGTCACTTCTATTGTGGTTCAGTCATAATTTATGATCTATTACACTTTATCCCATTTCAGACCATCACATACACATGCCTAACCCCTGATTCTCTCAGATTTTAACTACTTAGCTACTGGCAGCACTTAGTCTCCCACTTGCTTCAATCCTGCCTCTCTGTTTCCTTTCTTATTTGACACCCCTCCTAAATTTCTCCCAAATTGCTTAAAAGACCATTACTGAAATCAGCAGTTCAACACTAGGGCTAGCTGCTTCTGCTCAAGTTGTTCCTCCTCAGAGGATTGTCCCGTAAATGAATAAAACTACTGAGTTCATTCAGTTATGGCAATTTTAGAGCACTTTTTCCAAAACTTCAGCTGTGATTTCCCAATCTGGGTGGATCCAGATCTTGAGCTGTAACTCTCAAAGCTCCCTTAAGAGCTGTAACAATTTTTAATTTGGGGTCTTAAGTTATTACTATTAGATTAAGTAGCTGGAGCAAGCTATGCAAGACTAAGGCAGGTTAGGTCATAAGTTAGCTATCTAGCCATGAAAATCTTATTGGTGACTGCAGTAAAACAGACTAAAATAAAGAAAACAAAACTCCAAGCAAGCAAGATGTAGCAATGAAGCCTGTATAGTTAATGCACAGTTTATAGCCTTGTTAGCAATAGCAACGCCGTGTTACTGGCCTGCAGGTTGCTGTTCCTCCTCTCCTTTGGTAGTCCCTAGCTCCTGGGTTACTGCCCAAGAGTGCAGCAAGGATGCTGCAAACCCTGCAGCAAAGCCAGGCTCCTGAGCAGGACTGAGTCTCCGTGGAGGCGTTCGCTTTCTGGTCTGGCCCCGGAACCCATAAAGGTCTGAAAGTGGTTGCCTCTAGTTGTTCAACTCATTTCACAGTCATTATCTGCCTTGTCAAACGTCTAAAATTAATGCAATTTATAAAAAGACTAAAGCTGTTAAGACAGAGTGAAAAGCTAAGTTAAAAATCCTTGCAACGGCAGGAGCCCTCGACACCTCCGCCTGGCCTTGGAATCTGCATTGCCACTCCGTGACTCTCTCAGCTGTTGCTCGTTCGGGGACCTGTAGTAAAATCTGTTGCCCTACGAAAATAGAAAATAAGCAAAACTCCAAGCATAAACCAGCCCCTTTAGTGTGCAAGCGTATAAACAGATCTACTGGAGCTACGCAGGAGGTAAACACCACGTGGGCTGCACCCTTTGCTTCCGAGAGATGAGGTTGCGCCGGGGCGTGCTGTGAGTGCGGGGGCTCCGGCTGAACAGGCGCCGGAGGTTCCTCTCTGGGGCGTTTTCTGTGTCTGTGTTCTTGACAAATTCATGACAGATTCCAGAATTTTTTGGGCCCCTCAGGGGGATATCTGAGAAACATGAACCCATTTGTATTTACTATTGCCTTCATCTATTTAATAACTTAGAGGACGTATCCTATTAGTAACATAATAAGTCCCCTTCCATTTTGTCTCTAAGGATTGTTCCTTTTTATCTTGTTTCAAATACATTTCTTGGCCCCTTATTTCATAATCCGTATATGAATTGGATTCTTCCTTTCTCATTTTACCTATTTTTCTCATGTTGATTGTTCTACCCGAGCCTTGTTTTCTTCTTTACGCTGCCATAATATTTTAGAGTCTTGGACGCAGAGCCACCAAGGAACTGGCTATCCAAACAAAATATGGTAGGGTTGTAAATCAGTCCCTAATCTGTCACTGCTTCTTGAAGCTACTAATACCGACGTTAACTTTTCAGCCCATTGTTTTGAATATTGTCCTGTAATTTCCTTTAGTCTAGCCTGACTCATTTCTTTCTGCCAGTCTGGAGGATTGCAGTTGGTAGGGTATATGCAGTCCTTTCTTAATCCCCAGGTTACTCATTAAGGCTTGAGTTACTTCACTTAGAACTCACCCCTCCCCACCCTTCATCTCATCCTATCTCAGCTCGTCTTCCATACCTATGGACAACTTTCCTTAATGGTATATTTACAGTTCCAGCGGCTGTATTCCTTTTAGGTCGAGGAGTCTCAACCCATCCTGGAAGGATATTCATGGTGACAAAGAGATACTGATACCCTTCTGTAGTTTGTGACAGTTTATCCGGATGATCCCTTCGCAACATTTGCCAACGTCTTTGGTTTAGCCAATGCAGTAAAGTTGGCAGCTTTCTTTTACTGGTTCACTTTTGCATCATTGCACACCTTATGTGGTTTTTATTTGTGTCATCTATTTCCTGATTCATTTGGGGCCAAATATAAATTCTTTGCACTCTTGTCAGAGTACCCTGTACTCCTTTATGTAACTTATTATGACAGTCTAAGACAGCGTGCTCTCATTCAGCCAGACACAGCATCCATCCTATCTTCTGTTTTAGCTGATTCCTGCTTGGGGCTGCAGTAAATAAACTCTGAGTCAATTTATTTACCTGCTCACTAAATTGTTTCTCAGTTTTGCTTTCAGTCTTCTCATGTACTTTAGCATTCTTTACATATATTTTATTCCCAATCTCCCTCTAAGCTTGTAAAAAACCCCTCCTGTTTTCTTCATGGGTGTCCCATTATGTGCTTGCCATCGCCTTTCTCCCTATCATGCATCCAGAATTTTATTCTCTTATCAGCATAGTAGTTATCTGTAGAGAGATACTGTGTAGAAGGAGAGGGGTTTGTCTTTTACTGACAACCTGTAAGCTCCTTGGCGTGATCCTTTTTCTAGTTTCCCCACTATTTGTTTCCTCATTCCACTAATAGCAGTATCTTGGATTACTTTTCCTCCTTGTTCAAATTTAGCACTCCCATGAGTGCACAATACCTTTGGTTTATTACTGGTTTCCTTTAAAAGGATACCCACGTTAATATCCATTTCTTCTCTTTGTGCTTAAGAGCAGAGTACGAGTAGACTGGGGTACAGCTGGGCTATCGAGGGGGAAAGCCTCGAAGACCGTCATAGCCCAGACTGCTTCTAACCAGGCTTTCTCATGGCCAGGGCAATTTGGTCCAGCCCCTGGAGAGGGGAGGACTCATATGCTCCTGGTATCCATTTTCCTTCGCTACTTTTCTGTAACAGTACTGCTCCCACAGAATCAGCTCAGGTTGAAATTCTTATTATGAGTAATTTTCCTTTGGTTGGGAATTTTAGTGCGGGAGCTTTTCAAGCACCTTCTTTCATGTTAGATAAAGCATCGTCTTGCTCTTTGCTCCAGCTCCCTTCCTGATTCTTTTTCTGACATTTCCATAATGCTCTGCTGGTGCTAGCAAAGATGGATACGCTGCCATAAGATACTAATACAGCTATAGATATGCTGCCATAAGAAATTAAATCCTCCCAGCGCTCTTCAGAGTTGGGACTGATTAGTGGGAGTCTTTATTTCATGGAAAGGTTAACCTTTCTAGCACCTATCCATCCTCTTGTTTCACCAGTTCCAGTTCCCAAGCAGTTAACCTGGGGTTGTGTTAATTGTGCCGTATTCAAATTGACTTTAAATCCCACTTGGTCTATTAATTTTAAAACTCAGCTACTTCTCTCTTGTACCTCTTCTTTTGTAGCTGAAGTCCCCCAAATATCATCCACATAAGACAATTTCTTTTCTTTGTCCCCCAGATACCATCATTCAAACACTTTTGTAACGCAAGCGTGTGCAGCAGGGCAGGTGCTCGGCCCTGTGGGAAGCAAGTAAAGGTATATTGTTTGTCTCTTAATGTGAAAGCAACTCTGTAAATTGCTTCTTCCCCTGCATTTTGCCATATGGAAGTTCGCTGTGAATCGTGGGGGTGCATTTGTGCCGCTAGCTCTCCTAATTCATCCACTCCCCAAGGAGCCTGACTCAGCCTTGGGGCTGGCAGGGGCAATGGAGATGCCTGTGCTCCGTGGGGAGTGGGTGGTTGGTACATGGTATCTTGTCCTGCTGACATTTGAGCAGCTCCACATCAGTTCGTTAAAGACTCCTCATCTTCCTCAAGCTTACGGACTGATGTTAATGCTGCCAATTGCATCCTTTTTTTACCATTCTGCTGGGCAATTTAATTAAAAGCCCATGATGGCATAATTAAATATTCACCAAGGAGGTGCCCAACATGCAGTGAATAAAAGCTGGTGGAGCACAAGCTCTAATCAATTTACCTCTTGATTCCTATTTAATTCAAAATTTGAAGCAGTTTCTCTAAGTCGTACACTCCACTCTACTGTTGTGCTTTCTTTCAGTGGTTTCGTATCTGCAGCTACCTGCCTTGGGGTCAGTTTTTGTCATTTTAACAGTTACAGCAGTTTGACCTGCCATACCTGTCTGCCCCGAGATGGCACCTGTAGTCCTTGTGGGATATGCTGCTGTTCTCAACTTCTCTTTCTTTTCCCATTTGCCCATATCATCCTTGAAATCATCTTCCCCTGATGGCTCCCGATCCAGTTCTCTCCACTACTTCCTGCAGCTACTGCAGTTATTTTTAATTTTTGCATCCCAATCTGCTTTTGCAAGTGTCTAATTTTAGCTTTGCATTTACTATGATCAGGTCCCTTTTGAGCTCTCCCTTGCTCCAGGGTGAATCACTGCACTATATACGTTAATCCCTCTCCTTACTTCTGCCGTTTTTCCTTCTCTTTTTCTAAATTCATCTGATTCTCTAATTGCCATTGCACCTCCTTATTGCCTTCTTGGGCCACTAGATGGTATTCATTTTCTAAAGACAAACTTATTTCAAGTCACTTGATGGACTCTTTTAAAACATAATTTTCCTGTTGAGGCAGCTGATATTCTGATGTTGCCTCGGCTCAGTCGGCACGGATTATTGTTGCTTCCCATCCCAGTCCCACTAAGAGAGGCGGCGTATCCTCGAGTCTCCCTTCATCCGCTCTCCCGTATCGGGGAACATTTGGTCTCTATCACCCATCGGCTTCCTGTGGGCTGGAGAGGCGCCCACAGCCCCTGCTGTAATCTCTGATATTGTTGGGATTTCCTGTAGCCCTCCACTATTCCTGGTTTTAGGCTTTTTCCTGAGTCTTTTTAGATTTTTCCCATGCTTTCAGTTTTATCTTAAGGTATCCCTTAAGTATTGTGCACAAGGCTGGTCAGATTTATGGAGTTGCCTTGAAAGGAGATTGCTCAGAAGAAAAGATTTTGAGGATCTACCCAGTCACACCCTCCACCAAAAGATGTTATAAGTTCCCTTTTCCTGACAGTGGAGTAGATTTGTAGTTGTATGTGGCTGCTTAGAGCTAAGTATGAGCTCATGTCCTTTGGGGTGGTTCATGGGTGTCTTCATGCCATTTCCCCAGACAGCACCAAACATGGCTGCAAGCTCTATAAAAAGTGACCTGGAGAAAGTCGAGGTGATGGGTCAGCCCATGTTAAACCCTCCCGTAGGTAGAGCATGGGCTGGCGAGGGAGGAAGAAAGGAGAAAAGCCTTCCTCTGAGCCAGGCCCCGCCATACCCTCTGGTATCTGCGTGTCCCAGTGCCTCGCTGAGTGGTCTCTCGCTGTTGTCGCTGCTGCTGCTGTGGGTGGATCTGTCTGTCTGTCTCTCGGTGTAAAGAAATACGAAACAGAATTATTTTTCATTTTGGAATCGTGCTGCTGCTGACATGATATTAAGAATAAAAAAAAATATATATTTCTGGTCTAGCATCCTGAGTTCGGCTCTTGCATCCTTCTGCTGTCCGGATTCCAGACGTCCGTCTCGCCTGCAGGCAGTATGAGAACCCAACCGGGGGCCTGCTACGGCAGAAGACCCGCAACGGGCCCTCACCCACAATGTTAGCTGGGAGGTGGAAAATGGTCCCTTGTTTGCAGATGAGCTGATCTAAGCCTTTCTTTGCCAGGATATTACCAATTGCACAATTATGCACAGAACAGTAGTTGGGAGGTCTCTTTTTAAATAGTAACACACCAGAGGGCTTGCCTTCGCTACATGCTTTCTCTCCCGGCATTTCTCACTATTTTTGTTCAGTTCCAGTAATACTGGCCATGTAGGAACGCCAGCGTATGCACAGTGCCTGGTAACGTAGTCTGGTTTGTGTGTAACCAGGCTATGCGACCCCAATCCTAAGTGTGTTGAACACCCTTCTAAGAGTAATTAGGGGTGGATCCCGTTTGCTTAAGCATAGGGACTATTTTAGATGACCTAAAGACATCTGCTGCATCCGTGTGGGAGTGGTGGATGGGATACAGGATGCCCAGGAACTGGAATGCGCCCCTGGAGACCAGAAGAGACGCCCAAGGCCACATCAGTGTTTCCTACTCCGGAGTTACCCGTATGTATAAGGAAACTAGTTCCAGTCACTGCTGCAAGCTTGCTTTTTATATGAAAGCCAAACTCTTTCTCTAGTTAAATCCCTTCTAGAATCATGGACAGAGGTGGGTTAATGTATTGCCGGCACAGGTCTGGACCACGCATCCAGGCACCCCAGCACCCTCTGAGAGGGAGTTTCCTAATTTAGGACTTGTAAGGATACCCTCTATCTTCATAGTGCTCGTTAAAGTGTTACAGCTGTAATGAATTCATCTTCATTACACGCTTGGGAGGTAGAGGAGTACTCTTGTCCCCGTGAAAGGCTGACAGATAAAAGGAGGCAGAGAATCAGAGAGACTCAGACCAGGCGCAGAGCCTGAAAAGTAATTACATGCCTAAACAGCTTTGGGAAGAAGCGTCTAAGTGGCAGATCTGGGGCTTGAACCTCTGTCAGCCCCCTCAGGACTGAATCTTTCTTCTTGTGCTGAGCTGGTACGGATCAGAAGAACTCAATTATTTACAAACCCTGTAGCCGCAGGTATGTGCGCACACACGCACCGCCCCCCTGGAGATGGGAATTGATTCGGATAAGACCTGAGCTGTCATTCGTACTGCTAATCCAGCTCAAATCAGACTTGGGTTTTTTTTCCTCAGGGACCAGAAAAGGTACTGCACTTTCCACTGCAAATAATTTGTTTTCAGTTTTCCTACACTTGTTCATTACAACATTTAGGAAAACGTGAGGTTTTCTAGGGGAAAGATGATCTTTGACATTTTTCTGGCATGGCTGAAAGCAGAAAGTATCATCTTCAATGTCTTGAAAACTGACCAGGAGATCTTTTTAATTTTTTTTTTAGCTGAATAGAGAGGTTTGCACAGATTAGGTAAGGGCTTAAGACCCTGTGACTGCACCCCAGATGTGCTACCATAGCCTTGTGGCACTCTCATTGTGCAGCTGGTAGGGTTGGTGGTGGCAGGACAATAAAAGAAGCGTTTCGAGATTAGACATTTTTCGGACTTACAAGTGCTGTGCTTCAAATGAACGAGGTTTTCTTCATATCTCTGTTAATGAATTCATTTTGACCATCTTCTGCATGGTGTATACCACTCGAGAAGCTGGGGCACACGCACGTGTTGACTTCTCAACTGCAAGCCTCCCAAAACCACAAACATCCCAACAGGGCTGGGACCCACCCAGACTCCTCACGCATTCCCCAAATCCTCTCCTCCAGAACTGTAAAGGGTTTGGGCTCCGATCTAAATTTTCAGTATGCAGACCCCAAATCCAAAATACTCCCTCCAGCTCCAACCAGTCACTGTCACGTGTTTTTGTATGTGATGTTCAGAGGTTTAGCTTGGGATGGAGCAACTGTTTTTGAAACTCGTGTGAAACACGGGTTTGAATTAGACCTGAACCACAGCGATGCAAGACCGAACAGGCTCAGGGGTGAGCTCCAGCACCTGATGGGGTCAAGGCCCATCCTCATTGATTTTCCTGGAGGGATAATGACGCAAAATCCATGTTTTCACTCCTGGCATTAGTTCTACTTGGTGCCTTTGCGATTATTTTCTCTGTGCACAGCAGGGTGAATTGATCTACAAAACACTTGCAGGGATGGTGGAGGATTAAGTACCTCGCACAGATGCTTCAATGCAACAGTTGTTACCCAGGACGGTGGAGAGAAAAACAGGGTGGGGTAAGGGAGTTGTTCATTTTCCTTCCACTAAGGTCAGCCTTAAATAACTCTCCCACCTCCCTTGGAGGCTGAGACAAGATAATAAGGACAAAAATGTCAGAGGAAAGCACGGGGCCCCTCTATTTACAGCAAAGGCCAAATCGCTAACCAACAGATCGGAGCTTGCTTTCTAAACACCGATAAGCGGCAACTTTGAATTAACAGCCCCGGTTCCTCCGCTGCTGTAAATCAGCCTGACCCTGACTGCCCGCAGCACCCCAGTGCCTCCCCCCGGCCAGGGGCTGCCGGGCAGGAGGAGGGGGCTGCAGCGGTGGGCTCACCCCTCCTGGCCCCCGGAGATCCCTGTGCCTGGCTCCACAAGCCCCCCCGCCTCCCCCTCCCCAGCCCCCTAACACTAACAAGCCTTATCAGTGGGATTTACACCTCCTTGTCTAGGAACCCGTAGGCAAGCCTATGGACTCGTTACTGGTGTGCATCCAAATCCTTAAAGTAGCTTTAAGTGCTCAAAATGATCCACTTACCGGGCGGTAATTAATGATATCAGACCCGGGAGTCCCCATGGCCTGCCAGGGGACATCAGAGCACTCTACAGTGGGGTCCGGCCGACCACGAGCAGTGAGGGGGTCAGCCCTTCTGCAAGTCCTTGGCACCTCCCGGCCCTGGCAGAGCATCCTGGGAGTGAGGAATAACCAGCATAGCTGGCGATTTCGCCAGGGAGATGGATGCTTGGGAACAGCCGCTGCTCACAAGAGCAATGGTGGGTTGGATTTTTTTCATTGCTGGACCCTGTGTTAGGAAAGGTCCTTTGGCGCAGAACTGTGCCGGTCGGCGAAACACCAATTCCCAAGCGGGTGATGCTGTGGGAGTGAGGGGGAAGGAGGGAGAAATCACAGACCCTGTCTTGGGTCCCAACCCAGCTGGAGGCATCTGAAGTGCTAAAGCTTGGAGCACCCTGTGAAGACGAAGGAGTGAGTGGCACCTCCAGGTGGCAAGCCACATCTCCTGGAGAAAAGTGGGGCCTCAGGGCAACAGCATCAGGGCAGCGTTAGCCACAATCTCCAAGAGCACCCTAATAAGAAAAGAGGGACATTTAGAGTAAAGTTTATTCTTGAAAATGGGGTCTCAAAGCCTCATGTTTTATCTCAGCACAGTGTGGTGTGAGCATGACTACATTGCCCTCAATGTCCTCTTACAGTATCACTTGCAGCCCCCAATTTTATCACTGGGGAAACCGTGGCAGATGTCCACGGTGCACCCACAGCTGCAGAGATGAGCAGTGGCAGAAAACACAGATGTATGTGACATGATCATTTATTTTAAATCCATGAGACCAATTTACAGCAGGAAACAAATCGAGTCTAAGCAAGTGAAAACCATTCCTTCATTTTTTAGCATTTCTCTTTTTACCCCCTTGCTGCTTCAGCTGGTTATAGCACCCATCACTTTCTGCTATGTCTGCTGCTCCCTGGTAACCTGTCCATGTTTTCCAAAATCATGGCCAAGAAACAGGCCTTCTTCTTTATTTTACCAAAGGCTTCCGCAGGTCAGCCTTTGCCTTCCAAGTGGTGCCTGTGATGAGAGCTGCTGTGGAAGCCATGGCAGTGGCACCATGAAACTTCAGTGCCTACAGTTGTAGGCACTGGAGAAAACTCCCTGATGGATTCAATGGCCCCTCTCATGGTTGTTTCCTGAGGACCAGATCAAGATCCTCTTTGGTTGTTCTCGTGAACTTCCACAACATGAAGAAGGACAGATGTGGTACCAGTGCTGAAAATATCTATTTTTGGATTGATGCTGATCAGGCTACTTTTCCAGCGCTTCTCCACTCTGTGGAAGTTATTTGTTACTTTTGTTGTTCATTACTTGTCCTCCAGCAGGGTGTCATCACCTCTTCTAATGTTTCTCTGTCTAGGACAAGGATTACTTTTGGGCCATTAATAGCCACAGATTTCATCTTGTCCTCATTGATAAACAAACTAATTTGTTCTGCTGTGTCTGCTAATAGCTGTGTCTAGGAACTATTAGCAGCTCTTAGGTGCTATTTTCTCTACCTTCTCAAAAAATACGTGGCCAATAATATTTTAATGGGGTTAAAAGGAGCATACCTGTTTTTTCCATCTGTATTTATAACCTTGCATATGCGCTTCCCAAGGTGGATGGGGAAAGATTTGGGGAGCTTTACTCTAGAGATCATTAAATTTGGTCTATTTGTCTTGGGTAGCTGTACTTGTGTAGAAGTTTGAGCCTGTAGAGGCTGGGGGGGGACTTGAGCAAGGTGCAGCCAAACCAATTTGCAGCTCCCATGGTCCCATGTGAGTTGGGCTGGCCAAAGGTCAGCATTTGCCTGCCGAGATGTGTGATGTGCTCAGGACGGGTGGGCAGAGGGTTTGGGTCGCAGGAGGCTGTTCTCAGAGCTACAGCACACCTAGGAAACCCCCTTGTTCTCTAATAAAAGTAACTGGCTCTTCGTAGATGCTCCCTGAAGTACCTTCTACCAATGAGGTGCATTTCCAGAGGTGTGGATGTGCTCACAACCCTCTCCGCTGTTAGCAGCTAACCCAAAGGTGATGGAAACCGATGGGTCAGAGCTGGTTGGTTACACTGGTCTCTGGGTTACACCCTCTGTTTTATGAATCAACCTTTTGTGCTCTAAGTGGCAAGATAATGTCCCTGGCCTGGAAGAGCCTGGAAAATTGTGAAATCCGCAGTCTGGCAGGAGTGTCTCCCTTGGGCCCTGCGGCTGGCGGGGCGATGGGGTCGGCTCACATGCCCTGCACCCAGGCAGCTGCCCGGATTAGTTTATAGAAGCAGCTGAGATTACTTGTATCCCAGTGAATGGCTCCCTCCTCTGCTTGCACAATGCCCCTTTTGAAGCAAGGGCATCTCTCATTGTGTGGCTCCAGATAAGCCCCAGAGCCTCACCCTTTGCTATAGCAGCCCCCTCTCCCTCCTGAGCCCGCGAGGGCTCCTTGACCTCCCACGTATCTCTGCAGGCATCGCAGGATTTGGTTGCAAGCATTCCCATGATTAAGCACCCATCTCAGTGCCAGGTTGACCTCCTCACCCTTCGTCTTGTGCCACTGCCACTGGCAGGGTGGCCACGTGCTGCTGCTCCATGGGTGCTTGGACAGCCCAACAAGTGTGCAACAGGCACAGCTGCTGGAAACCACATGGAGACAAGGAGCACCGAGAATGCCACTTCCCTGCTCCACACTACGCTGCCGACTGCTGCTGCACCCTGCACGGGGAGCGGAGCAAAGCCTGGAAGGGACAACTGCTGGACCCTGGGGGGTCCCCATCGCTCCACACCCAATGAAAAGCTATACCTCTGTAGCTCAAACGGCCCATGTGCTTGAGTGCATTGCCCCAACTACACATCCCCAGCTACCAGTGGCCATACTGGGGCACCTCCCAGGGGCTGGCCACCCCCAAAAGCTGCTGTTGGGGGTGCAGACCCCTCCAGGTGTGTGGGGACTGTGTTTTGGCAGGCTGCTGGTGCAGCGCAGGGGTGCATTGGCCGGCAGCACCTCCTCTGGGGCTATTTATTTCACAAGCCACCAAATTTGCTCTCCAGGGAAAAGGAGGCATGCAGTCACTGCTGATGCTCTCTGCTCCCCTTTTGGGGCAACACACACCCAGGGGTGGGCAGAGAAGCCTCAGCAGTGTCTGCCAAGTGTGAGATCAGTGATGGGGATGCGGGTGATGTTTTGGGGTCCCCCCAGGTGCTCTCCGAGGACTTGCTCGCCTCAAGATCTGACCTTTACTGTCAGGAAAACTTGCACAAACTTGTAATTGTTAACTAGTTGTCCCGTAATGAGCTTGTTATTTTTTCAGGACAGGGTTCGAAAATGCTAGACATCTACAGTAGTAAAGATTTTATTGTGCTGGCAATGGACTGTAAAACTTGATTACATGACACTGGGGATTGCCTAAACCTCGTTCCCACTGATGCAATTGCTCGGGGTTGGGGGGATGTGAGTAAGGGAGGTGGCTTCAAGTCACGTCTGCAGGTGGTTTAGCACAAAGGGCAGGAGCCAGGAGTAGCCCACTCCCACCCAGCCGCTCCCACCCTTCGGCCAAGTGAGCCCAACATGGAGCTGAGGAGCTGGGGTGGTCACTGGAAGCACACGTGGTGGAAATGATGGACAAGCGTTTGGCCCGTCGCTGCCTAATCACATGGAAAACATAGGGAAGCGCAACCTGGAAGGAGTGAGCCAAAATTTTTCTGTAGAAAAAGCTTTTCTGTCAAGAAACGGGCTCCCCTCTCGGCCCCTTCTCTCAGTTTGCTGCTGACAAGGGACTTTTCCATCTAAGACAAAACTTTCCGCAGTTTATATCCATTTTATATCTGTTTATATCACTGCTAGAGTTTTTCTTATTTCAAAGGACCATTTATGGTAAGAAAATATGATTTCCAATAAATAATCAAAGTGATCATATTTTGGACAGGGGAAAAAAAAATCATAGTAGGAAAATTTAAAAAAAAAAACAATTGGCCCATGTTGAACTTTGAGACAGCATGATATCTTTTTTCCTTCCAATAAAACTTCTGGCTTATTTCTGCACCCGAACTGCAGCGAGCCAAGAGGGATTCCTAAACGCTCGGGTACAGTCAGCCTTTCCCCTGCTGGGGCATGTTGCAGAAATACCACAAGTTTTTCAAAGCTACGTCCAGGATTTGGTTTGCCTAGAGTAAGAGAAGCAACAGACTAATAACATGGCACTTCCAACACAAAATAAAATAGCTTTTGGGGTTTTTTTTGCTACATCAGTGGGGGAAGCCCTGGGGAAGGGGGAAGCCCATCAGGGGAACTACCCAGAAGGAAGAAGGTAGTGGACAGAGGAGTCTCTTTAAAAAGTCCCACTGTCAGTAAAATATGAGTTCAGGTGAGCTTGGGTAATATTCAAAAGTGCAAGAAGGAAAACCCTAAATGGCACATCTCAGAGCGTGATTAACCTGGGGAGCACCCTGCTCGGGAGCCTTTCCAAGGTGACTACCGGCCTGAGGTCTATCAGGCCTCACGCAGTTTGGTGACTACAGGAAAATGACTGCGAAGGGAATCCGTAGCATAATTCTGCAGGTTGTCCCCCGTCGTGTGAGATGCTGGCTGGGGCGTCCCTGCTCCAGAGGAAGCATGAGTGGCACAAGGCTTCTGCTCCTGGCTTTGACAATCTACTTCAAAATGGGTAAAATGCCAGGTTTTATCCTGTGTAGCTGCTATTTCCCCACCTTCTCCCAGTAGAAAGAAGGTCTGAGTAAGTGAATTCCCTGTTCTCATATCTTGCTGAAACCTGAGACCCTCTTCATGGGTATACCACTAGGTCATTCAAGTACATCCAATATCTTCTTTGAGGGGAAGGGAGACAGAGATAGTGTTACACATTGTGCAGAAATGCTATTAACTGTAGTTGAGCATCACAACTTGGATTTATTAGCAGGGGGCCGAAAGACCTACATGGCAGGGGATGTAGCTGATAACCTTGTCTCACATCCGTTTGAGCAAATGAGTCCCATCCCTGTAGGCTCATCGGAGATTTAGCGCTTCTCACAAGCCTTTTTGCAATCGCAGTCGTTTAGCAAACATACGATACTTCACACTTCAAGCAATGACAGGGGCATATGGGACTTCCTACCTCCTATATGCTGATGGATGAATTGCTTTGGCTACTCAAAAAATCAAGGGTCTGGTTTGAATCTCAAGGCATTCTGCTGATTTTGGCAAACTTCCTTCTGATTTATACTGTGTATGGAGAATGAGGCTTATTCTAAATTAACTAAGCAGCAGAGTTCAAACAGATGAAAACGTCTCCTTTTCAGTGATGCTGAGCACTTGTAGTCTCAAAATTTAGAGCAATGGGGAGTTTGAAGATCATCTTATCCCCATCATTTAGAATAGGCCTTTTCAGGCTGGGGAAAAAAAAAAAAAGTATACTTTAAGCAGAAAAAGATACAAGCGTGCCATTGGTAGCAGAAAAGCTCAGCACCAGAGGTATCAAAAAATTGGGGTAATGTTGTGAGAGAGAGCTAGATCTGTTGCCAAAATCAGACCAACGAAATCCAGTGGACCACCCATGGCCCATCATCTCCTATTAAAAGTGAATTTACTGGCCAGAATGGATATAATCAGCGATCTCCTGGTTTTCACTGGGATTTACCAGAAATGTTTCTTGGTGTCAAAGATACAATTTTGGACAGAGCCCCAGAGAGTTGAGCTGAGGTGCTCGGAGCTCTCACCTGCAAACGGCAGAGACTGAGTCTCTGCTCTGCTTAATCCCAAACAGGAATTTGAAGGGGCACCTGGCAGATGAAGGACCTACCTTTCAGTGGGCGAAGGGGAAAAGGCTTATTTTTTCACATACAATATTTCAAATGCTCTAACTCTGGCCCCGCGCTGAGCTAGAGCAACCACCCAAGGTGTCCCGCAAAATGCAGATGTTATTCCTCCCCCAGCCCAAGCTGTGGACGCGTGCCTCTCGCTGTGCACCACATGGCCAGTGAGTGGGGTGGCAGATAGCCTCAGCACAATAATGTGTTTTCCTTCCTCAAACACCTGACAGTAGCATGGTCTCAGGACAACTTGGTCCCATGGCTGCATACTTTCCAAGGTGATATTAATCAAACAGATTAACGTGTTTGCCTTTAATTTACATTTCACAAACAGCTGTGTAGCCACCTCAATGCCAGCAGTGCCTATTGCCAGCATTAGTGTCATTAGTAATCATTGCAGATGTAATAGCACCATTATCTCCTGCTAAAAGGGTCACTGATGGCTCAGGACAGAGCTTCAAGGAAGCAAAAACAGGTTGGATGAAATGAGATGGAAACTGCAAACTGTTGCTTCTATCTTAACTGGCATAAAGACATGTTGATGCTACGTAGAGGGAAATTAATGTGCACAAGCAGCAAAAATTTTGGCTGGAGTGTCATCAAGGAGGTGGGGCTCACACTAGCTCTTGTGTCACTTAGGCTAACATAGAGCATATAAATATGGGAAAGAGAGAATGGGGATATCACTACCAACCAAACAGTCTTCATCTCTCACAGCAAATTTCCCTCCGTCTCTTGCTGCCACTTCTTTGGGTGAGTCTGATTAGCTTCTTTCCTTAAGTTGATGTAGATGGTGGTCACAAGTGCTGGCTCACTAGTCCAAGAAAATGATGTCTCCCCAGGTTTTTAAGCTCATTGTCCTGGTTTTGGGTCATCACCATAAATAACAGCCCCTTCTGACTTGGAGGAGTGGGTTTTTCAGAGTGGGTCTGCTGATCTTGGCACTCCTGTGCATGTATGCTACAGCGCTCAGTGGGATGGCTTTTCCAGGCTAGTTTGTCCTTTTGGGAGAAGACAACAGGGAGGCCAGGACTGATGTGAACACGTGGATGGAGATGGAGTTCTGGTTATAAACATTTGTCATTTACTGTGACTTGTAAAGCCTGATGCAGAAAGCTGTCCTTCCCTCTCAAGCTAGGTCATCTTTAGAAGGTCCATCTGCTACTTTGATCTCATTTTCATGCCACAGGAGCCGAAGGACATAAAATGCTTGATGACAACCTGTTTCTCCCTCCTAGACCTCCCTGTGTCTCCTCTGCCTTTTAACCCTAGGCCTCACCCTGATCACCATGGCTCTCTGGATCCGATCGCTGCCTCTCCTGGCCCTTCTCGCTCTTTCTGGCCCCGGGACCAGCCACGCGGCTGCCAACCAGCACCTCTGTGGCTCGCACTTGGTGGAGGCTCTCTACCTGGTGTGTGGAGAGCGGGGTTTCTTCTACTCCCCCAAAGCCCGACGGGACATTGAGCAGCCTCTAGGTAAGTCGGGCTGACCTTGAGCGCAGTCGTATGCTATGCAATGCAAAAGGCAACAACCGCCTATCTTTGACGGTGACACCAGGAATGTCCTTGATGGGGAATGCCAGGAATACCTCTAACATACCAGCAACATCACATTGCCGATTAAAAGCTCTTCAGGTTAAAAAGGCAGATGGGAAGGCAGGCAGGGAAAAAGGATTTATGAGGCAAAAGGAATTGTGGCTGAAAGCTCAAACCTGTCTTTTTCTTTCTGTGGTCATTACACCAGCTTGGGAGTGTTCATAGAAAGTGAAGGCGGAAGGAACCCAGGAAGACTCCTTCTGCCCCAAGACAGGATCGGTTGTTCCCATCCTGTTCCTGACCCATGCTTGTCTAGTATGTTCAAAAAATCCTCCAGTGAAGAAGTTTCTTCTGCCTTCTGAAACTGCCTATTCCCAGGCTCAACTGACTTTCTTCTCGAGTGTTTCTTCCCAACATCTAACCTGAAAATCCCTTGCTGTAAATTATTTCTTGTCTTCTTCATAGTGGACATGGGGAAGAGTCTACTCCTTTCTTCTTTATGGTTGCTTTTCAAAATATTTGAAGTCTGTTCCCATGTCTAGTTTTAACCTGCTCTCAACTAAATCCCCTCTATGCTCCCCCCCCCCCCCACTACATTCTTAGGTCATATTTTCTAGATCTCTGTCCATGCAAATTGTTCTGCATTTGATCTGCATCCTTACTGACTGGTGATGCTTGCAGAAGCACACGGGACCCCAGCTGAGGCCTTGCCAGTGCCAAGTACAGTGAGCAAACTGGAAGAACGATATTGCGTGTTTTTTGCACCGTGTTTCCGCCTACATGGGTGGTTTGCCTTTTTCAAAGCAGCGTTGTACTGTTGATTGATAGTGATCACTGTCTCCCTTTGATGCCTCGTCCCTCCCTTGGGTGGATCAGCAGTCCTTGAAGGACCGCTACCACAGTCAAACCCTCGTCCTGGATACACAACACAGTCTTCCTGCCTACCTTTAGCATCTTTCCCATTTCTTACTGAACAGAATGCCATCTTTTCAGTGTTTCTGTAGTTTCAAAGATAATTTTTAGTGCTAATCTTGCCCTTCAAGAGGCTTGCAGACCCAGAGATTTATATCCTCTCTTATTTAATGGTGGTGAAATGCTGGCGGAGATGCTTTGGTTCCCCTTCTTAGGACTTCTGGACTTCTTGCACTGACAAGTGCAAGGGCCAGGAGGCAGGAGGAGATGACAGGCCTGCCTGCACACCCTCAGTGCTGGCTCACTGCCTCTGGTCCAGCACTTTGTGTCTGCATGGCAGTGCAAGTGGGATGAGGCAGTCCAGACAGCTGCCCTTCAACATGGTGTTTGTATCCAGATGGGGCCAGGACCTGCAATGCTCTGGCTATAATGCAAGGATAATGTGTCTCCTGGAGATGGGTACCTGCAGTGCTTCTCAGCTTTAGCTCTTCTATGAATCCAGCAAGTACACTCTCTCTTCTGTCTTCCAAGCTACTAATGGAGATTTTGATGAGATGCAGAAGAGACCCCTGACAAATCCCAGTCATTTCAACCCTCTCATTTCAAGATGGACTATTTCTTAACCTCCCCTGACTACAATATGCCTCTCCCACCAGTTGTCTTCCCATCACACACTGGTTTCATTTGAATCTGATTCCTTCTCTTGTGTATGCAACCATCCTGTGTAATAGTCTTACAGGTCTTTAGAAGGTGAAGCAAAGTAATGTCACAGCAGAAGGTTTGCTGTGGTTTGTTTCAAATGGCCAGCTGGGCTGTTGCTCCCTTCTTTGATGATTTGTTTCTGAAGACCACCATGAATGGTCTGGAAGTTTCATTAGCCAATTCCCTAAATAGCGTATTGAGAATTTCAGCAGGGCCAACCAGTTTGAAAGTATCTGAGGACTTTCTACCTCTTGTTCCAGGATTTTTTGCCTGAGCCACCACCTCTTTGTCACACAAGCTGGTTGTGTTTACAGTCTTCTTGCACCTGGCTTGAAGGATGAAGACAAGTAAATCACAAAACTTCGATTAGCTATTTCCTCTTCTACTTAGTGTTGGACTAAGCCTTTCCTAAATTTTCCTCCTAGCACACTAGCATAATGATTCCTTGTTACTCTTGTGCCTCGTTCATTGCATCACGCTTTGGGGGCTCGGGGATTTTGCATCTTGTGCTGTACTTTTATATTGCCCTAGAAACCTCATCTCAGGCTTGCTTTCCAGGCATTTTCTTTTTGTTGTTAGGGTCTCTTTTCTTCCTACAGGAAAAATTCGGTTTTATTTGCCATTTTCTGTATTTTCACTGGGCAACTAAAACCTGAACAGTTCCGTCCACAAGTTTTCAAGTTCCCACCAGCAAATGAGACATTCTGTTGAATTTTGTCTATGTCCAAATACCCCAATCCATCATTCCTTCTAAAAACTCGTCCCCAGCTGTGAATACGGACACACACAAACACTTTTGCCATCAGCTTGGGGCTACATCCAAAGCAGCCACCAGGAGCAGGCTGTTTAGGACCAGCTGGGAAATGCATGCAGCCCCAGGACCGGACCATCCTTGCAATCCCACAGACATCCCAGTTGTTTGCCCAGGCTCCCAGAAGAGCGGGTAACTGCCCGAGGGGGGCTGCAGTCCCAAGCAACTCATCTCTCTGGAGCAGACCAGCCCATTTTATCATCTTATTTACTAGCTCCTCACCGCAGGGAGGGTGCAGGGTTTTCTCTTCTTCTCCACATGCCTGCCTCAATAAAGCCCCTGTATCCGTTTGTCCCTCACACTGCTGATATCAGCTCAGTTTGGCTCCTTCTAAGCGCCATAGGATTTATTTGGGAGAGGAAAAACAGAGCCTGAAGGTGCTACAAGCAGCATCAACCAGGGGAAACCCTTGCAACTTCCTCCCCATTTTCCAGCCAACTCTGGCTTAAAAATCTGGTGTCTGCAAAGGGGGTCTCCGCAGGGCTCATCACCCAGGGCTGATGCTGTGTGATGTCCCACGGTTTATCTTTTTCTTCCCTGGCAGTGAGCGGTCCCTTGCATGGTGAGGTAGGAGAGCTGCCCTTCCAGCAGGAGGAGTTTGAGAAGGTGAAGCGAGGGATCGTTGAGCAATGCTGCCACAACACCTGCTCCCTCTACCAACTGGAGAACTACTGCAACTAGCGGCGAGGCCGGCGGCGGGGAGCTCGTGGGCCACAGGCAGAAACATGCACTTAATGCTACTGCACCTTCAAAGCAATTGAATAAATGTTGTGGAACTATTCGAAGGAGTGTGCCAGTTCATGCATCCACGTCTTGGGGAGGGGGCACTGATGTTGACTTTAGGGCGTCATTGTCTGTGCTTGGGTAAGGCACTTTTAAAAGGTCCTGGAGCCACCCATCATATGACACTATCCTTCTGCTGTTCAAATGAACTCCTTGGGAGGGAGGGAGGGAGGGAAGGATGGAGGGAGAGAGAAGGATTACGCATGGCCAGACCATGTACACAGACCTGGTTATCCCGGTGCCCAGGGGGCGAGGAGGAGAGGGCAGAGAGGTTTGAAGGAGATTTCTCTTTCTAGGGAAACGCTACAGTGGAATATCTGTGGCAATGTCACGCTGATCAGCTTCCTGCAATTCACAGCCCAAATATAGTGAGGCAGCTGGGAGACCAAACTTCCTCAGCTGCGTAATGGAAACAGTTCAGATTAAGCAAAGAATTAAGTCACCTATTAATTGTACCCAGAAAAATCATGGACGACAGCCATGACCAATTTAGAAAGTGTGTCCAGTTCCCTTTTCTGCTTGTGGGAGGCCCAGGCAGAGTCCTTGTTGTGGGCTGTGCTCGTCGCTTGTGCAGAAAGTGGATTTTACCCAAAAGGAGTTTTGAGTGTATCAGCCAAGAGCTGGGCATTTCAGGGCAGCATCCCTGATCCTGTTGCTGCAAACCTTTTTCAAGTATCTGGCCCCAAAATTGCCGCTTTGTGGGAGGAAAAGCTGTCACAGCAATGCCAGCTGGCCAGGGTGGCAGGGAGCATGGGGAAGGCTCTGCTGGGGGACTCCCATGCCTGTGTGGTGGAAGCCATGCAGGAGGCCCCTGTGAGATGGGTGCAGCCTGACAGAAGTGGCAGCAGTGGCCGGGGCTGCATTTTGGTGGCAGCAGATTTTGAAAACTGGTCTGAGAGGAGTCTCTTTTCACAAACCAGATCCAACTGCCTCCATCAGAGCTGCGCAGATGGAAGCTGCTATCTCAATCCTGCCAGGATGCATTGCTCTTGTTCCTATCATGAGCACAAAACTGGCAAAACCACTGCAAACTGAAGGGCTGGAAGGGCAGCTGGAGTTGCTGCTGAGAAGAAGACACAACCATAAAATAGGAAATCAGAAAGCACCAGCGATTCCCTGTGGTGACCTTCCATATGGGCTTCCTTGATGTAACCAAGAGCCCGTGACAGGGACTCTCTCCTGCAGCCGACACACCAGTGCTGCCTGCTGGTGCTGCCCCCCACAACCACATTTCCATCCTTCTCCATTGCCCTTTCCTCTGGACCCTGATGAATATTCCCAGCAGCAGAGCTTGCCACTGTGACAGGCAGCTTTGGGTGAAAATCTTGTGGTTATAAAAGCATGGCAAGACGTTTCCTGTTTCTGAGCTACTTGGCTCCCACCAAACCCCACAGCATACAGCATACAGCTCCAGTGGCTTCTGTGGGAGTCTCCTTAGAAACAGTTCTCCTACCTGACCTGGTGCCCCATGAGATCAGCACTGGTGTTACTGAAATAAAAATAGCACAGCTATTGTTCATGGTAAGGCCACCATCATATTCAGGCACGCAATGGAGTTCCAGCAACCCCATACATCCATCCGCCCCAAGACGATGCCACCCTGAGTCCAAAGGCAGAGAAGAGATGCTGCCATTGGGTCTGCTTGTACCATCTGGAGGGAAAGCACATCCAAGAGAAGTGCTCCCCTCCCATCCAAGGCTTGTTGGAGCCACTCAGACTTGTCCTGCATCACTTAGGACCGAGATCCTACACTCAGCATCAGGGTTCCATGGAAAGCAGGCACTTCTGAGACAAGACTGAGGTTTTCTGGTGCAAATCTGAGATATCAATCTGTACCTACCTGACAAGATTGTACAAGTCTGCTGATGGGAAAGGTTGGAAGCATGACTACTGGCAGAGAAAGAGGTGGTGTAGGAGGAGCCTTGAGTGCCTGACTGCCATACTGATATTCGTGCTTATCCAAGTGCTGCATAGTGGTGATGGAAACAGCTGGGAGAAGAGAGAGCAATAAATAGCAATAAATCTGTGGAGATACCTCTAGCTTCTCTAGAAATGGGGCACATGGGTCATACTGAGGACAGGCACAGACTGGAGCAGTCTGGAGCTCTCATTCGTAATATCGGAGATGCATCTTGCATTTCAGAGATAGCCCACATGCATTCAGCACCAAAGGGACCAGCAGTCACTTGCAGCAAGGTCGAGCTCCCGCAACAGAGCGTGGTTCTTCCTGTGTCCGCCCCAGAGCTGTTTATCTGCTGGCACTCCCACCCTGGCAGCGGTGCTTGGGCGAGAACAGCCCTTCGGAGATGCCCAGCTCGTTTCCTGCCCTCTGCCATTGTTTGGTTTGCTTGTTTGTTTGTTTGCTTTTTCTGAATGCTCTCAATTAGGACTGGTTGGGAAATTGCAAATGCCACGTTTTTCGCTGGAAAATGTTGATTCATCAAAATCAGCACTTCCCGCAGGACCGGACTGGTTTTAGCAGGGCAGGATTCGAAGGGATGAAGGGACGCGGGAGGTTCAGGTGCCCACTCTGCAGGCATCAGAGCAGGGATTTCATCCTCTGTGCCCGATTGCCCAAGACCACATGCTAACCGCTGGGCTCTGGGCTACCCTGGGGTGGACTCGTCTCCTTCTGCTGAAAAATTCCAGGAGGTTTCAGCAAACACAGAGTGGGAATTGTTTTGAAATCTTAAGATGGGGCAGGACCACCCTCTCCTACCCAGATCAAGATGCAGTCAGATATTTTCGTGGCAGGTTTGGATGCTAAGTGAGGTGGGGGTCGGACACACTGGAGGCCCAGCTAGTGATTAGACAGGGCTGGAGCAGAAGAGAGAAGGATAAGGAGCCGAAAGGGGTCATGGTGGCCGTTCCCCACCATTCCCCTGCCTTTGTGCCTCCTGGGAAGAGGAGACGGCAGGTCCCTTGGTGGAGAAGGGAAGAGGAGGGAGAGGTGATCACCTAGGGCTGGGAAGGGAGGGATGGCCCCACGTCTGCTTTGGGGACCCAGGCAGTCTGAGCTCTCTGCAGGGCACACGCAGCTGCTGTTTTTCCTTTCCTCCCCAAAGCAAGAGCTGTCCTGGATCCTGGAGGCGTACAGCATACGGTGAGCCACAGTGCTCTCCAGGAGGTGCAGGAGAAAATACTGCATCAGTTTAAGAGCTGTAGAAAACCCAAAAAAAAAAAAAAAAAAAAGTCCTTATGAATACACATTGCTTTCCAGAACTGAAAATAACATAAAGGGCTCGGACAGGGCCAGCTCTTCACTTTTAAAAAGCCACAGCAAGGTGAAGGCCAAAAGAGAACAAAGATACTTTTTCCCCTTTTTTCTGGGACCCCAGGGAAGGAAGCCTGAAGGCAACCCTACGTGCTTTCCACACCGGAGCACACAGCTCCTCGGCTTGGAAATGTGATGCTGCTGGCTCGCTGACCCTGCGCTGCGACAGGGTGGGCAGCACTACCCCCTACCCCACCCAAACCTGAGGGTGGGCAACAGCCCAGAGTGTCCTTAAATGTGGTCCAGGTGGGATTTCTTTATAAAGTCCCCCTCAAACCCCTGTGCACTCGCCCAGGCCATTCCCT
Organism: Chroicocephalus ridibundus; assembly: GCF_963924245.1. Classification (NCBI taxonomy): domain Eukaryota; kingdom Metazoa; phylum Chordata; class Aves; order Charadriiformes; family Laridae; genus Chroicocephalus; species Chroicocephalus ridibundus. The sequence goes on from NC_086287.1 coordinate 18,309,527, forward strand.
GCTCTCAGATGTGCTTGGGAGATGCTAGATCTTATGGATGCCTGCAGAAGTGACTCAGGGACACGGAATGCTACATCCATTGACCTCCCTCCCCGTTCCCCCTCCTGACCAGCTTTGCATTGTGATCTTTGGGAAGCAAATGCATCCAACCCCCTTTATTCTGACTCAGCAGTTGCTTTGAAGTGATTTTTGCGGTAGCGGTGGGGCATCATGCCCGGCTAAAATATCTTGGCTCTGCTACTCTCGCAACAAACTTCCAAAGGTCTCATGCTAGCGGTGGAGGGCAATTTGAAGAGAATGCAAATAAAGGCTTCAGTTCATTCATGCTGCTTGAATAGAGAATTGAAAGCTGAGCCACAGAGGGGATTGCAAGACAAATTCTTTGGGCTGCCGAGTTGTTAACACTGCCTAGAAAAGAAAGGACCAAAGTTGCCCCTGTTTCCTGCGCGCGCGAACCCTTACCCAAAAGGGCTCCGCTCCAGTTTTGAGGAAAGGGGACCGATGCACAGGGAAAAGGGAACGGAGGGGACCTGCTGTGGGGCACCGACTGGCGGGGTCCGCAGTGGCTGGGTGACAGACCATGTCCTCTGGGTTGCTGGATGGGCTGCGCTGCCCCGGCTTATCTGTAGAGGAAGGGAAGGCTGCCACTTTCCCGGAGCTAATACGACTGTATTATTTCCTTTTCCGGGAAGCCAGAGATAGAAGAACACTGTCTATTACCCTGGGAACTCACAGATTGACTTTATATAAGAAAAAGCCAGGCTATACCCTGGATTTATTTTTTTTAACCATCTTATCAGCTTTTTAGGAAATTCTAAACCTGCTTACTACGGCCTCTCTCCTTATCTGCAGCGTGATGCCTTTATAACTGACTTGCAGCGATGACTTGAGTTGGAAAGCATGCACTGAGCCGATTCAGTGTTAACACCCCAAATTCCCTCTGATTTAGACCAACCTCACCAAAGACACCTATTTGGAACAAAAAAATAGCCCTTCTTCCTTCTCCTTTCACCCTGGGCAGGAAGAAAACTTTAGGTCAGGCTATAAACTGATCTGGAAAGTCGTTGCCAGCGCATTGTCTCTGGGTGAATTATTCCTGCGTGCGGCAGGGAGGAAGGAGGCCGTTTTTTTTTTCCCAAACCCAATGCCAGGCTGGCTCTCGCATCCCCCCCAGTTCTGTTGGGCAGAGCAGCCGGGAGCAGACCCGGGACAATAACGGGAAGCAAAGCAAGCCCGTAGGAGCGCACAAGGAAATGATGTGAGCCTTAATCCTTTCCCTCCATCCCCAGCCAGCTTCAGGACTGGCGGTGGGAGGTGGATGAAGCATTTGGGCTCCTCCACACTCCTTTCTGTTACTGAAAGAGACATCCAAAATATGGCTTTTTTTTTTTCCCTGCCTGTTAAATGCCAGGATTTCCAGGATGCGCGTGGTTGCTCACACTGAAATTTCCCACAAAATGTTTTCAGATTTTGGAAGAAAATGGATAACAGAAATAAATTTGGCTTTTGATTTCCGGGCTGTTGTCATTTGGGCTTTGCGATGCTGGATTTGGGGGGTGGGGGTGTTTTAGAGAACTGCCAACTTCTGAAATGTAACTTTTTGTTGGAAAATAACGCAGCTTCCTCTTTTCTAATCAGAAAACGGAAAATCAAATATAAATGACACCACCCACCCTACATTGACAATAAACCATTCTGTGGAAGTTTCAATGGAAAAAAATTCTACCCTTTTTTCCACTTATCAGAAACCTCCTCTGCTTTGGAGGCTGGGACCCAGCAGGGCCCTGGTTCTGCAGACATGCCAGCTGACAGACCTTGCACACCCGTTTCCAGCTTTTCCTACCTCATATGGGAACGTCTGGGGGGATTTTTAAAACTTATCTCAAATAAATGCTGTCTTGGCCCCTGGGCTTCCTCTGATTTCAGTGCTGGGAGAAATCACGGTGAAACAGCTCGAGACCTGACCCACACCTGGTAAAAACACAGCCAGGGTGCAAATCACAGCGTGCTCCTCTCCTGCCTCTGAAATTGCTTTTTCACTCACTTTTCAAATGTCTGCAAGCTAAACCTGGCTGCGTTTTTCCAAATGCTGACACTTTGTCCCGAAATAATGAATTCCAACCACAAACAAGTTAAAAAAACTGTCCCCACAAAATTCTGATGAGATGTAGACAGGCTATTTTTCAGACCTGGTCCCAGTGCAGGTGTTACAAGGCAGGTGTCCAAAGTGCCTCCCTGTGCACGCAGATGCTTTTTGGCCGACTGAAGCATGGGTGCTTCTCGGCGGTGAGGAAGCGATGGTGGGGAGGGGACGAGGTTGCCCTCCGGCTCATGCCAAGGAGGCAGGAGGACCACCAAAGGCTGAAGGGCCCCTCAGAAACCGCTTTGCTCCTGCAAGATCACTGACCTCACCCTGGGGACACCGAGCGGCACCGAGAACTGATGTCATGCCCGTTTTTCCTTTATGGTTTTGGCTACAGAGCCCCAATGTCATTCTCGAGATGCTTTCCCTTAATCTTCACCCCATGGAGCCATTGCTTTGACTGCCCCATTTTGCTGTGCATACCATTTAAGAACATAGGACTAGGAGCGACTTTCAAGCCGTTCGCCTTGGCCCTTGCTAACCTCACGTCACTGTGCCTTCTTCATCTCCAAAAAGGCTTTTTACATCCTGATTTCTTCCTATAGCCCTGTGTGCAGCTTTAGTTTCTGGAACCTTTCCTGAGGAATTCATCCTCTCCTGTTGGGCTTCACAGTCCTCACAACCTGGAAAGGGTCCTGAGGTTTCACGTATCTGCTCAGAGCAAAGCAATTATCCGTGGCTCTGCCACTGAAATAGGGCACCACAAAAATGCTGGGAATCTGTTAAAGCCAGATTCCTGCGACGGCTTCCCCTTCTTCTGCAGTCCCAGCTGCTGCCAGGGGATGGAGCGCAGGGCAGCCCACAGCTGGATGCGGCAGCCCTGCCTGCAGCTGCCGGGCAGCACCTTCTGGGGCAGGGCAAGGTGGCATGGGCACCAGGGAACCCCCGAAACAGCGGGGGAAACCTTAATAAATACAGACCATGCGAGATGTTGGAGGAAAACTCGATGGCGATGTGACGCTGGAGTGTGACCTTGCACCAAGACCACGGGAACCAACGGAGACAGGGCTGCAAGGAGATGGCTGGAGCACTGCGGGCAAACCCATCAACTCATGGGCTGCTCTGGATGGTGATGCCAGCCCTCACCATCATGGCCAGAGACCCGGAGTGACAACGAGTTGGGTTGCTTCTGCTCTTGCTCTGGTCTCTGTTTAAAGGTGATATTTCTCCAAGGAGGATTTTGGTTGTGTTTCTGAACCTCCAGGCTTTTGAAGCCGGGACTACCTGTCTGCCTCTCACACCCCAGAGCACCCTCACTACCAGTTCAATTGCCACCCTGACACGTGCTCTGGGGAAACTTTACCCGCCCGGTGTTTCCTCAGATGCAGCACATACCTATGGAGTGTTTTGGGTTGGATGGGCATGTGTTTTCAAGACAGAAATCCCCTTTTTAGCAGACCTAGGTTTAGGCCCTCAATAACCTCCTGCCCCAAAAAGCCTGTGCTATGCAACAAAACCCTAGGCTCACCCTGGCACTGAAGAACTGCCAGAGCATAGAGATATATCCTGAATATAAACATTAATGTTTCAAACAAAGCCGGGACATCTCCCCAGCCGGCATTGCCACTGGGCTTGGTGCTCAAATCCTCGCTCCCGCCCGCTCACAAGGTGTTTCATGGCATCACGGTCCACCTCCTCAGCCGTGACACGGCTTTGATCAGTTATTCTGCTGTTGGGGACAGCCTTTACCCCAGCCGACGTCTCTTCCCGGCGGGGATGGGGCCCTAACGAGGGGTTATGAAATGATGCTGTAGCCAGCAGAGGGAGCGCTCAGAGCTTCAGCTGCGCGCCGGGATGGATTGGGAAGCGCCGGGAAAAACGTATTAAACCCTGTCCGGAGCGATAGGGAGCTGAAACGAAGGTTCGCCCTCACTCAGTCACCAGCCTGGTGATGCTCAGCTGTGACAGGATCGGGGAATAGATCATGCCCAGGAGACCTCGGGCACTGGATGAGCCAGAGATGAGGATCCCCAGTGAGGGACACACTCGAGCCTCTTAGACGGGTCATTTTGCAGCGCCTGCTCCAAGCTGTCAAGTGAAATTCCCCCAATAATTCAGTTCTAGGTTTGGGCTCTTAGAATTGCTTTCCAACTCAAGTAATTTCTGCAACTCGATTATTAAGGAATCATTCCTGTAGCATTTTCTTTCCAAAGCAGTTTATGCCTCCAACCCAGCACCACCTTCGTCCTTGTGCCTCGTGTTGGCACCAGAACAGGGAGGGACTTGGTGGGCTGGGAGCTGCGGGGAGCTTGGATGTTTTAGGCAGAGCTTCATTTGAATTTAGGCCAAACAGAGCAGCACACAGCTAATTTGTATTACTTTAGTGAATTAAAGCCTTAACATCTGGCAGTATCTATAACAGCCTCTTATCTTAGGAAAAGGGCCTAAATTATTCTCCACGAAAAGCCTCAGTGGTGGGGGGACATCTCTGCTCACATACAATAATAGAAATATAATTAGTTACCCAAATGCACATCGGCAAAGACTCGCGCCCCGTCCCCTCTTAACTGTGCTGATCCCCCAGGTTTTCAATCTAAGGCTCTTCAAGCACCAATGGGCAACTTTGCAACTTGTGTCTATGCAGATCAGTAACTAGAGAGAGTAATGTAACTAAGTCAGGTGTCTCTGGGATTGAGTTAGGACAAGCCCGCGAGGGGATCCTGATGTGGATGAGATAAATATGTCATTAAATCACTTGCAAAGTGAGGTTATGTAGGGAAAGCGGAGCACTGAGTGTTAGGAAGATGTTGTGTATGACGAGCACAACCACAGGCTGATTAACACCTTTTGCAAAGCTGATAAAAAACAATGGGCCACATTTTCACCACTAAATACATCAGGGATGAAAGGGAGCTGGGGGAAGAGACAGAAAAGAGCAGCAGGAATGACCTGACCTGCCTGAAACCTGCCTTTCTCTCAGCAAGCCATGAAGCTCGCTGTACTTACACAAAAAAAAGGTTGAGAGAGACATGGTCACAACCCAGATGGTGGGTGTGAGAGGAATACTCGCGGTGAACAGTGGCCAAATGCCTTACGAGATTCATCGTCTGGAAGGTGAAGTTAAGCCCATCTGGGCTGGAGTGGTGTTTGGTGGGTGAGAGGCAACTACTCGGTGGGACAGTTCAGCTGTTGACACAAAAAGTTTGTATCGCTTGCATCACTGGAAGGTGAAGTTTGTTCAGTGGGACCTGAAGTTGTCCAGAGGGAGTTTGCTCACCCACACATCAGGTGTTTGCTCTGGGAGCAGATGGGTACAATTGGGTGGACACAGCATGTAGAAAATCCCCCTTTCTCCACTCAAAACTTGTGTTTGAGGCTTCCCATGTCCCGGATGCTCCCGTTGCTGCCCCAGACCCATTGCCCCTCTCTCTGCTTCGTCCCCTGAGAAGAAAGTGGGGGTGGCAGTCAGCATTTACACCCTACAAAGAGGGGGTATGGGAGCCACTGGGGAGTGATGCTACTGCTGCGAGTGGCTCCTCTGCAGGGCAAACCACTACATGGATGAGGCACGGACAGTGAAGATCTCTGCTGGAAAGCAACCCTTTTTTGCAGCCCGTAGCCACAGCCGAGATGTGTCAGTGAACCCTGCCACCAGCCCAGGCAGCCTGCTGGTGTTACTGTTCCCTTCCCAAAGCCAGGATCAAATGAGGAGAGTAAATCCCCGGGAAGGAAAAGAGAGGTCCTTGTTCCCTCCTCCCTGTACTTGCTCTCCAATTAATCTTCCTCCTGGGTCAGGAAAAATCTCATACAGGTCTGCAGCAGAAGACACTCTCTGCTTCACCCACTGTGCTGCGTGCTGTTAGCTGGTCCCAGATTTTAGGTGGCAATGCCTTGACCCAAGAGAGCCTGGTATTTCCAGTTTATAGCTACTCAAAATAAAATCTGAGAGGAGACACAGCACTTGCTTGTGATGTGCGTGACTTCTTCAAATCCTGAGCCTGTCTTGTGCTCAGCAAACAAGGACCGGCAGGCCTTCACAGAGGTGGGGATGGCAAAAGCTGCCATGGGTTCAGTGAAAGAATATGGGAAAAAAATCAGTGCAAAATGCCTCAGGCAGTGATTTGTCTGGACTTTTGTTACCGTTAGGTCCAAATCAGCAAGCACAACCAAGCTGTCAGCAAATCCATATGAGCAGCCCTTTAAAATTTCCATCAGTCTTAGTCTATAATGTCCTCCACACATGTTAATACAAATTCCCTTTTTGGCAACAACCGATGCCCGGTGCAGAAGCGAGAGAAGACTTCATCCCCCAGGGTGGTGGGAGCTCTGGGGCAATGTCTTTCCCCTTGGCTACCACACCGTGCCTCTGTAACAAAACCTGCTCTGCAAACCATTTTATCTGACTATTTCTGATCGCCAACGTGCGTATCCTCTGGACAGACCAACAGAGACGTGGGCACCAGTATACGCTCTGCCTGGGCACTCGCCAGGGCACTGCGAGGTTCAACGCACCGGCGAAGGTCCTGCAGGAAACCTCTCATGGCAGCAGCAGCGCCGGGGCTGCGGATCCCCTGACTTCATCGCAGATTTGTCCTTCCCCGCTCCATTTGAGATCCTGGCTTTCACATTTTGCTTTCCCGCACTGACAAAGTGGCAAACCACAGCAGGGTGGCTGCAGAGCCCCGGCACAGCCCCTGGGAGGAAGGCCTAGAGGAAAGTGTTGTCTGTTGGAGAGACCCAGAGCATCTCGTAGGATTAGAAAAAAAAAAGGCTGTGGTTGGGATGCTGGCTTCCAACAGCCTGCACCGTGGCAAAGCCAGAGGAGAGGCAGGTAAGGAAGTAGCCGCTGTTTGGGTAAACGTGTGGCAGCAATGCCTTCCCAGCCAGGTGCCGAATGGCGAACACGGATGGAGCACGGCCAGGTTAAGCCGAGCAAAATGCTCACACCCCACGGCCCATTGTATCTGGCCCACGTGTCTCTTGCAGCCTTGCGTGGGTATCCTCACCCTTGTGCCACCTCCGCCTCCCACCCCACAACTGTGGAGTCCCTGTGCCCGGGGCAGCCAGGTTCAGGATGCAGGGATGCTGCTGCCTGCAAGAGAGCTCCATCCTCCCTCTGGGTTTGAAGAGCTGGCAATGCTCTCGCCCCTAGCCGATGGTCTTTTAAAAGCATCACAGGATCAATCCTGGTGCTGGAAACCAGTGGGCAGGGATAGGTAGGTCGCAGGGCCTGGCAGGTTTGGTAACCAGAGGCTATGTGCCAGTGGCAGGGAGAAGAGAAGCCCAGAAGGCGGGAATCACCACCGAAACCCTCCAAGCACGGTGGAAACAACTTCCTCTGCCCCATCTTTCCATGGTGGCCTCGTGCAAATCATGCAGCCCACTTGTAAGCTAGCACCATTCTCTGGCTCTCGCCTCCCCGTGAATTACCCACCCGCCAGGGCAGACCCCCCAAAGCAATTACTGAAGCTCAAGGGCTGGTTTCCTGTTTTATTACGGGGATCTGGGGCTGTTTGCACTACCAAGACCAGAACCTGGATCTGGCCATTGCTATCCTGGCAGAACCATGCTCAGAAAAGCACGCTTAATTTAAAAGCCAAGTGCCAGGATCCCAAGCTGGTTGTTTAGACCAAATGAAAGGTTTTCAGGAAAAAATCAGTCTGACTTAAATTCCACCCCCCTTCCCCAGGAGATTGCTCCCTATCTGTTTGCCTCCTGAAGGTGGGAGCAAAGGCTTCGCAGTGAGTCATCTTTTACTTTGTATACCCCGACAGTGCTATTACTGCTTTCATGTGGGTCTCCGGGAACGGCGAGGGTGGCGGTGGGTGGGAGAAAGCGGCCGTGAAACAGGCATCAGCCACCAGAGGGGTTTTGTGCCCTGATTGCATGTGGGGGGATCAGTCAGGCATCCCCAGAAATATCGCCCTCCCCAAGACGGTTCTGGCTTGGGGCAGGACCTGCTGCCCTAGACAAGCGGGGTCTCAACAAGGGATTGGGATGGAAGCCCTTGACACACTCCGGTGACTCGGGCAAATATGAGATGACGCTCCTGTGAGTTAATTAGGGAATGAGGGCAGTACTCAGCCTGCCTGAATGAGCCTGAAGCCCCTGGGCTGACTCATTGGAAATAGCAAGGTTCACCCAGAAAGGGATACTGAAGCAGCTTGTAAGAAACAGCAGTTGGAGGTACTCATCACCTCCGATGACGGGAGCCCTGGAGTGGGACCCAACAGGTCTGGCTTGAAATCATTCCCCAGCTCCGCCACGAAGGTTTCCTGAAGGGAAAGCAACTTTCCTCTAAAAGTCCCTTTTAGGGGATGCCTGCTATCTGTTGCTAGATTTTTCTCTCTCCTTTATATCACAAACAGAGACAAAAGAATTCATTCTGTCTCTGGAAAACATCTTTTTTCTTTTTTTTCCCTTTGGATTTGGTTAGTGGAGAAGAGGTTGTTCCAGTCTGGCACCTCTTGTGGTTACTGTGCTTGTTTTGACTAAAAAACACCCGTGTGATCTGTACATATTTGAAATGGTTGCCTTTAATGCAAAAAAATCTAAACAAAAATCTATGCAATTTACTTCCAGGCAGAAAGAAAAAAAAAAAAAAAGCTTCTTCTGCATGAAGATCTACCTGGTGGACCGAGATAGCTCAGGAGGAAACCCACCTGGAAAAATAAAGGGAGGAGTGGCAGGCAGATTTGAACCAGGGATGCAATTTTCCATTGCTACAATTACGCTTGCTAATCATTAATCACGTCCAGGTATTCGCGTAGCTGCAGAGGCTCACCGCAGCCACCTCTCAGAACTAGGGATGCCCTAACCCGGGGACTGCTGAAGTCGAGAGCATTATTTCCCCTAATTTTGTGTTGTCTCTTCGAACATTTGTTCATGCAGGTGTTTTCACTGCTCTCTGGCTACCGCGGCGAGGGCAGCATTGTCGTTGCGCTCAGCTCAGATAAAGGCAGAGGGACCACCGCGGGGTGATGGAGGGCCACGCACTGCACACAAGCAGTGTCGCAGGGATGGAGGAGCCACCTTCAGCTCCCATGGGTCGAGGCATTACGGGGTTGATTGTAGGGGCTGTATCCCACAAGCTTTACCAGGAATAAACTCACTGAGGGTTAGAAGCCCAGCACCACGGGAGGCGGCTGACGGTGCGTATATCCACGTATGGATTATGCAGGGACAGGCTCGTGGGGGGTCTCCCTTGGCCGTAACGATATCTTGCGTTGCAGTTTTCTTTAAACTGTGGGGAAGTTGGATTAGGTGAGGAATTCCACAATTTCTTAGCTTTTCAAATAACATGTCTGCGATATCACCCAGTCTGACTCGCGCTCCCACCTGCCTTGGGAATTTGGTTAACCCTTTGCCTATTGACTTCATGGAGGGTCTTTTGGAGACTGTTATCTTCGGCTGATGAAGAGACGGTGACTCAAGTGGCACTGCCAAAGTGGTGACAGAAATAGGGGGTAGCATCTGAATCACCTGCCATTTGGCTCTACCTACTTAGCCAAGCACTCGCTTCCCCCTCAGCACAAAAATACATGTGTGCACACACACGCACGCCTGCACGTGCTATGCAAGCATCCCACCTGCTGTTTTGAAAAGCGACATGTATTTTTTTTGGTGAGGGATACCTTCCTAGTAATTAGTAATTAGCTTAGCAGTCCCAAGGGTGCTACCCTGTGAGGTCTCCTGCTCCAGGAGCGCTAGGATCTCTACAAAACCTTTGCTTCTCCCACCAGAGCCTTTCTGAAGCACCGTAAAAAAGTTTCCCCTGCATCACACAGGATTGCATTATACCTATTCGTCCTGTGACACTAGTTGGAGATGCCAACCCCATCTATACACCTGTCCTTGAAGGTTAAATAGCCCCAATGGCCATGAGGAGACAGGAAAGATGAGCCTTTCGAGGGTGAGTCATCCCAAGCGGAGCAGTGCGCAGGAAGCCCAAAGCCATCCCCATGCACTTTCCCCCCGTCCCTCCACCCCCTGGGACCCTCTCACAGGATGAGCTGGTGACATCCCCAAGCCCACCCTGGCTGGGACCCGCCTTGGGGCACAATCCCCACCTCGGCTGCCTCTGCTCTGCCAGCGCCGCACCACACTATCGCCTTGCTTGGTGGATTTTTCAGCGGCAGAGTATAAACATTTCCAGTGAAGTGCACTTAGTGTAAGTTGCTTTGCCAAGTGCTGTTGGCCTCCCCTCCTTCGTTATGATTATGAGAGAGTGTTTTGTTTAAGTGAGAAAACAAATTGCCCACAGCTCCTGCCTCCCTGTGGGTGTTCGTCACCCATGGCAAGAGCAGCGTGGTCTGGAGGGGATGCTGGCAGCACAGGTGGACTCTGGGTGTCCCTGTGTCACCTGCTTTAGGAATGCAAATGAGGGGAGCAAAAGTGGGGACCTTATTGCAAACTCCCGTACACCCGCTGCCAGACATAGGTATCAAAAGTCCCGGCCCTTAAAGGAACGAGGCAACAGGGGACAGATTTATTCCTGTCTTGAGCTGATGGATGGGGATGCAAACCAGAGGGAAATTGAGTGACTTGCCCAAGGTGACATGTGGATGCAGTGATGGAGGAAGGCTGCATTGGGGCGCAGGACCCCTGTGTGAGGCCCACGCTGCCCCTTCTCCCCATGTCCACAGCCGCCTGCCTGCGGTACCCCAGCCCCACCTCCTTCTTTGGGGTCTTCACTGCTCAGCTCAAATCCGAAGGCACCAGTGGCTCGGTCCAGCGACCCATTTATCCCGACCAAAAAGCCCCCAGCCTGAAGGAGTGATGGCGTGGCCCCTGCCGAGGCTAGCAACAGGAGGTGGAGACGGGGGTCCCTGATAAAGGGTGAAGCTCTGGCCTGGGGGAGATGCTGCCACCCAACCCTCTGCCCAAAGACAATGAGAGCTGCAAACAAAGACCCGCACTGAAGCACAGCAGCAATGCAAAAAGAAAAAAAAAAAAAAAACAGACGAAGAAACGCCTGAAAGATACATAGCTGGGATTCCTGAACCCCTCAGAGGTATTCGGGCTTAGCCAACAGGCTCAGGGTTTTTTTTTCAAAGCCATTAATTACACAACAGAGACATATCTGCACCACTCCACCTCTCTGTGGCAAATAAGGGCCCCGCATATATTCCTTAAAATGCATCACCCTCTGCGCTCAGTGCCATCACCTCTCTTGGGCACTTGGGAAAATAACCCATCACAGGGTGGTATTTCCAGCCGGCTCTTGTGTCTGATTTTCTGTGGAGTACTGAACGGGCGCTCAAAGCATGTGCCTCCAAAGGGCGCATCTGAAATACGTGAGCTGCATCAGTAGCGAATGCTGGAGGACGTGGCAGAGGGAGGGAAATACTGCCCCGCTCACCTGGGCAGCTTTGCTGAGTGAGCTGACTGCTCAGTGTGGCCAAGGGGAAGCTCTCCAAGAGGTTGCACCAGCGAAAAATGGGTGCAAGGACTGCATCCACCTCCAGCATGGCCCATCGCAGGCATTGCCCACTGGCCACTCAGCGATAGCTGCTCTGTTGAAGCTGCTGGAGAGGACCTCAGCAACAACTGCTGTGTCTCTTTTTTTGAGAAAGAAGAATTTATTAAGAGCTCACCTTCTTTCGCGCATGAATCCAGCAACACGCAGCCAGACTGACCAGTTCTAGTGATGCTCCTGGGAGCAGGATAAAACATTTTTTAAGGGTGAATCCTGAGCTTTCCAAGTGAGGGCAGAGCGAAGCTGTGTGGGTGAGGGTGCTGTGCTGGGGGGTGAGATACAGACACCCTTAGAGTGCACAGCATGCTCCTGCTTGGAGGTGGGTGCCATCCCTGCAATTCACCTTCCCACTGCTCAGCTCCTCCCCGGGGAACACGAGGATGCACGCTATTAGCACAGTCTTCCCAGAGCATCCTCATCAGGCCATCCCTGCAGGGGCACAGCTGTGGGGTGCAGTCTTCCCCCCAATGAGCTTCTAGTCCAAAGGGTTTCCTACCACCTCCCGCAATGTATTTCATTTGCAAGCTGTTTTGACTCAGAGCTTGCTCCGCAGACAGACCCATATTTGCACAATGCTATAAAGAGCCAGCTTCATCCCCTGGTGCTTGGAAGAACTAATTGTACCTGCTGGAGCTTTTATTGGTCCTTAAACAAGCTTGGACCTCTTCTTCCCCATGGCATTCCAGTGAGGATTTTCATAGAAATGCTTTAAAAAAAAATAAAAATACAGAAAACAGGAAACGATGATGTGCTTAGCTGTTAATGTAGGCACAGGCCCATCTTCCTTCTCCGCTACTGTATTTGTTGCACATTTTTGACACAAATGATCAGACAAAACTTGGAACCTTCCAGGCTCCCTCTGCAATGAAAAGAAGCTGGGTGGAGGGTGGGCATTCCTCCTTATCTGCCCTATTCCACCCTTCTCGGAAATGCCTTTTTGGAAGCTGTTAGGTGAGATGGAGTTCACTTTGGCAACCAGGGATGACCAAGAGATGTTTGCTGTTCCACAGGTGATGGGGAGAAAGGAGACATTCTCTCCCTTTCTGGGATCATCTGACCCGGGGACCCTTTGGCCTCCTTCTTTTGGGTCATGCTGCAATGGCATCCCAACAAGCAGAGGCACTGAGTTTCGCTTGCTGAATGTCGTTTGGCTTTTTTAATTCTGATCTCACACCCGGCCACTGTGACACCTCCCTACCCCACGTCCTCCTTCCTGCAGCCTCTTGAGCCAAGTGAGACTGCTCAGGCTGGAGCTTTCCTCTAATCGCTGGGAGGTTGTATTTTAAAAGACACTACAGGAATATTAAGTCTGTCCAGCCCACAAAAAATGCATAGTTTGTCCTCCATATAAACAGGGGTGAAAACACTTGTGCCTTTTACCGCTGTCACAAATTCCTCTGGCACAGTGCAGTAGCTTACCTTGGAAAAACTTCATTTTTGCTACGCTCAGCACCCTTCAGGTCCTCAGAATGCATCTGCCAGCACCCCTCCTGAACACCTAAGTCCAAGGAGTGCTCCAAGGCATCGGTAGATCAGGGCAGGAATTGCTACAAGAGTCCCTCTTTTGCTCTGATCATGCCAAAAGCCATCCTCTGCTGATGCCTAAGGGCATCCCGCTTTTCCCCTGCCTATATAAAAAACCTGCAGCAGAAACCCTCTGGGCTGAGAGCGTGGCCCCAAAATGCTCTCCCCACCCAGGAGTGCCAGGGGCCCTGAGCAGATTTGCCCAGCCTCTGTTCTTGTTTGCTCCTTGTTGACCAGGGGGCCCAGGTGAATTATTTCTCCCACTCTTAGCTCTTTGACTTCAATTTCATGCAGGGACCTTCCATATATCACATGCCCTTTCGCCAATGAATCTTTCCTGTTCCAACAGCTTAGTGTGCCCCGGGATCAATATATTTTAGCAGCATGCAAGGACATGGTGTTATTGCCAGGTTCCTGGGTTGTACAAAACAAAACATATCACTTTCTTAAAGCCACTGAAAAACGCTCTGGGCCAAGTACGATTATTCCTCTGCCATTAAACAGCGGTGCGTAAGACTCTGGCTAATCACTCTCCCTTCTCCTATTAGGGAAGACTTTTTCTCCTAGTCTTTAATGACAGGAGACCCAAACTCATGGCCTTTTTTTCTCATCTTGGACATCTCAACCCATGGTGCCTAGGTCTGTTGGGCATGCCAGTAAAGCAGTCTGATTTCTTCTGGTTGTCCTCGCTCTTGACTTATGAGAATATAAGGTGCTTTACAAACTGGGGTGCCTTTGTAATGCTGTAGGCACATGGACCTCAAAGCCCCGTTCTGCTCACCTTGTCATTTGTGGTATAATTGTGAAGTAAGCCAAACGAGCACCACAGGGTGTCTTGGTTCATCTTGCATTAGGTGACCTCTGCCGTCTTTGGATTATAGGTGGAGAGGAAGGGAAAAGTCGTGTAAATGTCCCCTTCCCTGAAGGTATCTGCTTGGCTCAGCTCACCGGCAGCATCGCTAACATCCACCCTGGCCCGCGACCACTGCATTTCTGCAGCTATTTACATTCCTCTGCCTTTGCTGAAGCTCGCATCCCCGCCTGCAAGGTCCAGGCTGGCCCAAGTTTTCCTGTTCTTCCCCCTTTCCCTGGAAAGCTTTCCGGCCCATCGCCACATGTTGGTGGCCACCCACGAGCCGCTTTGATCAGCTCGGATGGGCAGCGCCGTCAGGGGGCTTTGCAGCCTGCCCAGACGCCTCCACAGCTGCTGCAGCAGCAGAGATTTTCTCTCTGAGTCCTGAGCATCGCCTGGTCATTTCAGGGCACCTTTCAGATGTTGCTTTTATTCCAGCTCCTGCTTAAGATTCATTTAGTTTCAGCTTACTTTGTCTGACTTTGTTTTGCGAACACTGTCCTCGCTCTTTGCGGATTTAGCAGAAACCTATGACTGCGATTTCTCTCCTGAACCGCGCCGATGACCGTGGTGGTCAGGCAAACGCAAGACGTGGTGGGCTATTTTTATTGCATTTCTAATTGTTTCAGGTGATGCTTTGCTGTAGCCACATCAACTTTCAAACCAAAATGCTTCCTGGGATGCCGTGTTTTTGCAAGCCCCTTACCGGTCAGTGCTGTGGCCCAGAGGCCCTCCTCTCCCTCTCTTTCTGCCTCCCGGTCCTCGGGTTAGCTGTGTCCTTGGCTTTACTGGTCCTCCTCCCGCTCTCCTTCGCAGGCCCTCCTTGCAGGCAATGCCAGGGGCTGGAGTTTGGGGTGGAGGCAGCTATTGTTCCAGCTATCTGCAGTGTAATGTTCCTTATGACTGTATTAAATGAAGGGCGGAGGTCACACATCCCTAGTTTAAATTAGGTTTAGGCTGACCTTTAACAATATTACACTCATGGATCCTCTCATAACTCACCGAATAAACTCCCAGAGGGTTTTACCACCTCCCTCTTTTCTTCCTACTGTAAGGATGCCCGAGGCTTAATGTGCTTCTCTCCAATTTCGCTTTGATTTCTAATCCTATCCCCTTCTCCCCCTTCTCCCCCCCCAAATACAGATATATTCACTCCTTTAAAGGTGGGGGGAAAGAACCTGTTCCTTTTCTCTTCTGGGCGACAGCTCTTTCTTTTGTGTCTCTTTCTTCCCTTCCCCGCCCCCCTCCTCTTTCTTGACACAATGCACTATTTATTTGCACTGAAGGATAACTAAGAAGCAATTAAAAGATCAAAAGGCACAAACACAAGTAGATCCAGTGGCAACTTGTGGGGTTTATTTTGCTGTTGCTGCTGCTGCTGAAGCTTCACCAAACTGCTGCCTTGTTTTTCCCCCAGCCGGAGAGACACCTCTCTTACTGGGTCGCCTCTTCCTCCGAGCAGACTTTTTTATGATCGCTATTTTTCACCCCCATTGTTTGCTATTGCAGTTGTTTACTGGAAAATCACTTGTTTTTCTCAGGGAGATTAACCCTCCAAGCTTTCTTTTGTCTACTCTCAGGAGGTCCTTGTGGTGAGCTGGGGGAAGGGAAGGGAGCTGGGCTCCTTCAGCTATTAACAGTAGCTTACAGCCCTGCTTACCCCCCTGCCAAGGTTGGGTCCTTTCCTTTGATGGGGTTTTGCTTTCGCAGTGAGGAGAGGTGGTTGCTCTTTGTTAAGGAGACCAGCTCTGCCGAGTGGTTTGCAAGGATCCACGACTGGGATTTACTAGGTCCTTGGCATCTGGGAGAAACTCCTAAAGCCAAAGGTAAGCATCGATGGAGATGCCTCTTTCTGGGAGAAGTCTGGAGCCCTGACACATACTGGCAGATGCTCAGTCTCTCTGATGGCCAGGACACCTCTTTACATGCTTAAATGTCGATGTAGGAGCTGAGATTTGATGCCTGTGTTTGATTCTGGTGTGCGCAGAACTGCTTTCTCAGCATCACGTCTCTCTCCCAGGTGTGCCCGTGTTTGGGTGGAGGCCCACAGCCCTGACAACAGGTCTGCTGGGTGGGATACGCAGCGACACAGCCCAGAGAAGCGCAGTCCAGAGGACAACCCAGAGAACAGAAGGATGATGGGGAGGGAAGGATGTCCAAAGCCTAGTGGGAAAGTACCGGTCCTGCTCACATTGTCTTGGGCATGTTGAGGGCAATTCTGACTGTCCAGAGCTGCACCAAGCCCCCCATCCTTGACAGAAAGAAGTGCAAACTTGAAAAAAAAAAAAGAGAGAAAAGAAGTTTTCTTTATTGCATGTTGGGGTGAGGGCTGCTGCATCCTTGTCCTTTCATGCCACTCCCTATGGCAAGCGCTGCCTGAGAGGGACCAGCCTGCTGCCCAATCTCAAGCAGCTCTGCTCCTCTCCGCACCCAGGAGGGTGCGTGTCCGTGGCACAGCCTGGCTTGTGCATCCCTGCAAGTGGGCGCCCACCCGGGCTGGGTGAGGGTGTGGACACCCGGGGGCTGGCTGGGGGCTGCCTTTGCCACTGGCAAAAGCGAGCGGGGTCCCTTCCCCTGGGCCAGCCGCTTCGCCGGTGGGGCAGCTTTGCCGGGCAGGTCTTTGGAAGAAGGCGAGTTTTCCTAAATGCGGCGCAAGGCGACTGCCAGGCAGCACCGGCGGAGCAGCGGGAGCGCCTGCAGCCCGCGCGCCGCTCCACACGCACGGCCAAGCCTGGGAAAAGTCCCTTTGGCTTAAAGGCAACCGTGCTCGGCTTGCAAAAGCCCGCGGGAAACAGAGGCGACCTAGTGAGCAGGAACCGCTTCGGGAAGGTGCTCTGCGGGGGTGCAAAATCCGAGTGCCGCTGCCCTGCGGAGGGGAAGCGTCCATGTTGTCCGCACGGACGTGCGCGGGTGGACGCGGGGGCTCGCTTCTGCTGAGGCGGGGGCTCGCCTGCCTGCACTGGGGCGCGTAACGCGGGGCAGGGCTCCGGGGCAGGCGTGAGAGCCCAAGGGGGCCGTGCGACCGGCACCCCTGAATGCCCGTGCCTTCGCCGGGGAGCCCTTCGGAGCAGTTTGGGGGCCGGCGCAGGGCACGGCGGCCGGCGCGGACACCTGTGCCCTGTGCGCACCTAGAGAGAGCCCCGAAAGCGGGGCGGGCAAGGCAATCTCCCGCTGCCCCCTCTCACCCCGCAGGGCTGGGGGCTCGCCAGCCGGCAGCCGGAGACGCTCAGGGGGTCCCCCCCCAGCATTTTGGGCAGGGGGTCGGGGCGCGGACCCCCACCTCCTCCCCTCACCTGCGGGGGCGGTGGGTGATGCGCGCAGCCCCCCGTCGTCCCCCCACCTCCCGCCCGGCGTCGGCCGGGGTGGGTCAAAGCCCCCACTCGGGAGCAGCCCGCGAAGAAACCGTGCGGCAGAAACTTTCTGTCCCCTCTTCCCTCCCCGAGCTGGACTCCGGAGGGTTACGAGGGAGAAGGAGGGAAGAAAGGAAGGGAGGGAGGGAAGAGAGGGGGTTAGACCGCTCTGCAACATTATTGGCTGCGTGGCCGGGCTGGTGTTCGCTGGGGAACTCAGAGCATGCCCATTGGGGGGGTATAAAAGGGGGGCAGCCGGAGCGCCCTGCCTGTCTCCTCGCTCGTGGGGCAGCCAGCCGGGAGCAGCGGGCAGTCAGGCAGCCGGCCCCTCCGCCCCGGCCAGGGGGACGCAGTCAGTAAACACAAAAGTGAGAGCCACCCAAGGGGCAGCCAAAGCAGGAGGAGAGAAAGAGAAGGAAGGGGAAAAAAAAAAAAAAAAAAAAAAAAAGAAAGCAGGAGACGGGAGGGAGAAAACCAGGAGAAAAAAAAAAAGGAGAAAAAAAAGAAAGAAAAAAAAGAAAGAAAAAAGAAAGAAAGAAAAGGAAAGCGCTCGCTCGCTCTCTAGAATAACAAAATACCTGATCGTAACAAAATAACATCCTTCAGACAAAATCAAGCAGGGACTTGACATTCCAAAAAGGCAAGGCGAGGAGAGCGAGCCAGGGCGCGGGGAAGGCGAGCCAAAGCCGCGATCGCTGCCAGGGCAGGAGAGCAGCATGTCAAGCGCCGGGGCACACACGGATGAGCGCTGCCGGCAGCCTGCCTTCCTCCCCGGCCCGCCGCCGCCGCCGCCAGAAGTTGAGAGCAGCAGCGGCAGCGCCAAGGTAAGCGCCGCTCCGCGCCCCTCCGCGCCCTTCCGCGCCGCCGCTCCGCGGGCAGAGGCGGGCGGGCTCCCCCGCGCCGTGCCACGCCGGGCAGAGCCGTGCCATGCCGGGCAGAGCCGTGCCACGCCGGGCAGAGCCGTGCCATGCCGAGCCGCGCCGTCCCCGCTGCCCGCCGTCCCCACGCGTGTCACTAGAGGGACCCCGAGAGCCGGCCCAGCCGCGGGGCGGCCCGCGGCGGTGGGGTGCGCGGGGTATCCCGGGGGTGTGTGGGGGGGACCCCGCGTCCCGGCGGCGGGGACAGCCCGCCGGCTGCCGGCACCTTGCGGGGGATGGTGGTGGTGGTCCGGAACCGGGGGCGGGGGGGTGGGATGCTGTCGGCGGGAGGGCTTGCGCGCGGTTTGCGCGCCCGTTGCGCGCCCCGAGCGGCGTCGCGGCGCGGGGATGCCCCGCGTGGGGAGCGGCGGGCGTGCGGGGCCTGCTGGCGGCACCGCGCCGGTGCGGGCGGCCCGCGGTGGTGCGGGGGCCGGGCCGTCCCGGCGGCGGGGGCCGGGGCTATGCGAGGTCACGGCGGGCTGCGCGGCCGCTGGCCGCCCGCGTCCCTCCCGCCGGAGCCGGGGCCGTTCGGGGAGCGGGGAGGCGGCCGCGGCGGCGCGGGGAAGGGACAGGCAGTTTCCCGGCTCCGCGGACCCGGGGAGATTGTTCAGCTCGTCCTTCTGCAAAACACTGCGGCGCGCTCGGTCTCGGAGGGATAAAAATACGGAGAGGAAAAACAAGAAAGCGCAGCCAAAATGGAGTGAGAGTTAATGGTTGGCATGCAGCCTTCGACTTTGTGTGATTTTTTTCTTATTTTTTATTTTTTATTTTTTTTCCCCTTCTTCTTCCTTCCCAATTGCTTTTCCCTACAGTAATTGTTTTAAGAGC
This sequence comes from Chroicocephalus ridibundus, assembly GCF_963924245.1. Taxonomy (NCBI): domain Eukaryota; kingdom Metazoa; phylum Chordata; class Aves; order Charadriiformes; family Laridae; genus Chroicocephalus; species Chroicocephalus ridibundus. The sequence continues at coordinate 18,328,560 of NC_086287.1, forward strand.
GCAACTTGGAAAGGTTTTAGCACTCTGTTGAGCAGTAGGGAATTGGGGCACATGAGGAAACTCGGATTTAGCGTAACTGTACCAGCAGATGTGGCTGCCTCGCCTCGAGCCAGTGGTACTTTAGCAGGGTTTGTGATACGCCAGGTCTCGCTGAGGCGGCGTGGAGCAATCAAGTGTAAAAACAAGGTTTGTGTGGGTGGTTTTAAATAGACACCTCGGGAGAAACGCTGCTTTCAACCCTCCAGTCGAGGCTTCCTATCCAAAGCCTGTAGTTTTCTTCCAAATGCCGGGATGTGCCTGGGAGGCCAAGGCCTGGCTTTTCTTTGGGTTTATTTGTTGTCAGGTTACGCGTGTCTGTGTTTTTTCCTTTTACTTCGCAGGGTGCAGCGTGTTGGGTTTATTATTCCTCCTCCTGCCTTGATTTAGAGGGGAGTTGAGGAGCCTGGGTCGTGGGGTTTTGTGAGGGTGACTTTGTGCTAAGGACATCTGGAGGAATAAAACTGACTGACACTTCTGATTTGAGCTTCACTGAGCTGTTTTGGACCCAACTTGACAATTTTGGTGGGGGTGAATGGGTCAGAGCTGTAAATCTTGCTCCATGTTGTCGACACCCACACAAGTTCACTCAGCCTTTCAAAGGGGCTATCCCGGCTCCTGTGAAAATTCATTAAGGGATAAAAGATTTGACACCGTGAGTCCCCTCCCACCGCCACATGAAATTTGAGAGCCAAAATGTGTCTGCGTGTGTGTCCCAGTGCCTTTTCTGACAGGTGATCCTTTTTGCAGCCCGGCTGGAGGGCTGCTGCTTTGACCAGGCAACCCGGAGGTGTCAGTGCATGTCTTCCCATTGATTCCTGTAGCCTTCGGAGCGAGCCCGGCTTGCCCCGTGGAGCACCAGAGAAAAGCATTGCTGTACTTTTCTTTTTTTAAATAAAGCAAACACAGCAGGTGAGGTCTTATTTTTAGAGGGACCGAGGAGTTGGTGTGTTTCCAGCAGTGCATACGAGCACTCTAAGTGGCCCACCCTCTCCCTGCTCGTGTCCTGGGACTGACCTCTCTGATCCTTCTTTGGGATTGTCTTTGCTTTTAAAGGCCGCAATGTGTCTTTACGGGGTGAAGAGATACCGGCCCCCCTCCAGGCGTTTGCATGACGGGTCGGGGAGAGGTGGGGGACACTGGGGGAAGAAATCTGCCTTGGCGTGGCAGCCTGGCTCTGAAAGGGTTAAAGCCGCTCTGCCAAGACATAAAGCAAGTTCAACGTGTTGTGGGAATATCACTTGCCAGTAGACTCCAGTCACCGCAATTTCTGATTTAACAGCTTAACTTGCTGTTAACTTTCCCTGATATACTCCAGGTTTTGGATGGGAATGCAGAAAGGAGAGAGGAACAATAAAGAAAGGAGTTAAGTGAGGCTACTAAAATGGACTTAAATCCCTTCCCTGGATCCTGCCAGCTGTCTTTAGAAGAGTTAAGCAAGATTGCATTTCCTTTTTTTTATGCAATAAATCAAATGTTTCTGGGCTGCATACCAAAATTTGTGCAATACGTTCTTACTCCCCAGTGGGGTGAGTAAATGGTACTGAATACCCCATTCACCTTTTTCAGCTTGATTTTTCCACAGCTACGGTAGCCCTTGCTGCAGCCCCGATAGCCGCGGGGTGCAGGCAGCGCTCCCCTGCCCGCCCCAGCCCCTGTCCCGCGGGCAGAGGAGGCAGGAGTCTCTCCCCGCTGGCGGAACGGGGAGGCGGGAAGGTGACCCCCGGCGAGGGACGGAGTGGGCTGCTGGTGGGGACGAGCAGTGAAGACAAAAATGTGAGGGCTAAAAATAGCAGCGGCATTGCCAACCTCAGCCATATAAATGTCATGCGAGCCAGGTGCCAGGAATCGGGAGGTTTTTTATTTTTTTCCAAGCCTGAGCTGAACAGCAAAACCCCTGGTCCTGGGTCGGTTTTATTCGCCTGACAGCTCGATGGTCGAAAGTTTTGTGTTTTGAAGCTTGCTCCTTCCAAGCTGCGGGCTGGAAATCTCATCCTTCTCTTTTACATGAAAAAAAGGAGACTCTTGTGCGGCGCGGCACGCGGCGGCTCCTCTCCCTTCGGGTACCCTCAGGTGCCTCATCCCGGTGCCTCTGCCCAAGACGCAGCCCCAGGGTGTTTTTCGGCTGCCAAGGCACCTGTGCCTCTCCCCGCTGGCCTCCTCTAGCCCTTTGCCACTTGGCACCTCAGGGTGTTGTGGCCCGGCGCCCTGCGCGAGGTTGCCCGTGGGCCGGGTCGGCGCTGACTTGGCACGTGCGAGGTTGGCGCGGGCGCCTGCCTCCTGCCCCGTCGGGAGAGCCGCGCTGGAAACCGGCTCAGCTCCCCGCTCTCCTGGGGCTGCCCTCCCAGAGGAGGAACGCAGAGAGACACTCGGCATCCCTCGCAGGCATCCATCGGCGCAGCGAAACATCCATCTGCCTGCTTTCCCGCTTTCTTTTTTTTTTTTTTTTTGGAGGGGTGGAGGGTGGTGAAGGCTGGGATGCACAAACTGGGGTTTTCTCCTCCTGCACATGCCGCTGGGTTTGGGCCGATGACTTTTTGCTGTTAAATGCTGCACTGCTCCACAAAGAAGTGAGATTTTTCTTTTTTTTTTTTTCTTTTTGCTGTCCAAATCCAAATTTTGCAGACTGGGCCATCTGTCAATTCCCTCCTACGTTCTTCTGTTCATATTAAATTGTAATGAAGGCCAGACCGAAGAAGGAATTAGGTCAGACAGGAGGTTTAGTCTCCGTTTTTGGGGAGACATTTGTTGCCCAAGAGAGGCACCGTGGTTTGGTTGGCTCAGCACAAGCCTGGATGCAAGGGATGCCTGAGCTGTCCTCCGAGATTTGGCAACAGGGCCTTGTAGCACATTGTGGCCTCTTGGCCTCCGACTCCCCAGCAGCTGGACAGAAATCGTCGATCCAACTGAATCTGCAGCAAAATCCTGAAAAAGCCTTTAACGGCCTCGGGTGGGAGGGTGGCTCCCGCTGCAGACTTGTCCCTGGGCTCGCTCCCGGCGCACTGCAGCCATGCTGAGAGGACCCTCTCTATTGGCACGTCCCTGCTGGGTTGAGGGCTGCCGAGAGGTTTACTGGGGGTCCCCGGCCATGGGTGCAGCAGCCGGGAGCATCCCATGCGCAGCAGCTCATGGCTGAGCTGGCTCCTGCAGCAGCCTGGCTTCGCACGGGGACCTGGGGATGCGGGGGAAGGCAGGAGAGGGACAGGAAGGACGGAGAGCAGAGCAGGCCCTCTCCAGGCAAGGGGAGGCCAGCATTGTGACTCCGACTCTCCCATGCCGAGAAGGCTGCTCTCACGTGCGATTCCCAGGATGGTACAGGGCATCCGTGCAACAAAGAAATTCCCCTTGCATCACCCTCTTGCACGCCGTGTGGGGTCTGAGTCCTCGTTAGGAGGAATTTGATGCTCAGCCGGCATGTCTCACGCTGCCGTTCCCACCGGCCCTGGTTAAAACTGCATCCTGAAGCGTTGGAGCTCTGTGCAGGCACCTGAGGGGGAATGGCAGGCGGCATGGCTGATTGAGCCCGCTTTGGCAAGGATGAACCGTTGTTGGGCGTAGCCTCTCTCCTTATTCCTGTTGCCTCTCACGTGAGAGACGCTTTCTAATAAAACCGAAGGGTTTTTCCAGCCACCAGTGTGAATTTACGCCTGTCCCACAACTGAGGCTGTTGGGCCTGTCCTAACACTTGGAATAGAAACCAAAAGCAGTGCTGTCCCACGTTTCCAGTGCGGAATGAAGGCTTGGAGGGGTTCACAGGGCTTTGACTCATGATGCTGAGTCGGATTTGGCCACAACAACTGAAGCTGCGTGCAACCTGGGCAGCCAGCGTGGTGCTTGCACCGGGTCGTGGGCTGCGGGTACCCAGCCATGCCGTGCCACCCTGTTTTGGGGAGCAGCGCCTGCTCTGGTGGGTGTGAGCTCTCCTGCATGGGTGCTGCTCATCCCCGCTAAGGAGAAGTGAGAGGGGACAAGGATCGATTGAAAGGTCATCGGGATGCGCTGCACCGGTGGCAGCAGCCCAGGAGCCTGCCTTGCCTTTGGGTGAAGCCTGGGGGTTTTTCCTCTGCAGGGTCTGTAGGGACACAGCGAGAGGGAAGGGTTTACGGGGTTGCGTTGGGTTGCAGCTCCATCAAGCTGGAGAGAAACTGCAGCACCGGGTAGTAAATAAAGATGCTTTTTGCTTTGCTGCCCGGTTTCTCATTACACGGCTGCCGGAGGGAGCGGGGAGACGCCAAGGTGACAGCGGTGGAAAAGGCGGGTGGCTGATGCGCGAGCAAAAGGGGACTTCATCGCATCGCACACCTCCGCTTTAGCCCTGGGTGACAGCGCTTGGATTGTCCCTGTCCTCGTGGCTTCAGGGGGGCTTCCCGGCTGGAGTTAGGGGGTGCGTGGGCACCCTACAAGGGCTCGCAGTGGAGGCAGGAAGGCTGCCAGGGCCCACCTTGTGCTTGCAGTGTGGGTTGCACAGGAGCTGGTATTTTCCGAGGATCGCAAGTTTTTTTCCACAGAAGGTATCAGGTCTCCCCAGCATCAGATATCGCCCCGCCAACAAAACCTCACTCTCCCCTTGCTTCAGAGCATCTCAGCCCTTTCTTTAGATGGGATGTGGAGGGAAATCTGCGTTTGTCACCTGTGCCACCGAGGAAGCTCCTTCTGGGGGACCGGCTCTAGCTTAGGGGGAGGCCGGCGCCCAGCCTGCTCGTTAGCCGCACTGCTTGCAGCCAGCCTGAGCCTAATTGGGGACGGGGGATTATTTGGGTGTCCTCGAGTCCCACGTCAGCAGCTTCGGTGGCGGCACTGGCTGGCGTGCATCTGCCGCCCTGGCAATGAGCTGCCAGCGCTACCTGCGCCCCGGGGACACCAGCAATCAGGAGCTGCATGTAAAAAAATAGGAAAAAGGAAAAAAAAAATGAGACAAAAAAAAGGAGAAGGAGCAGGGTCATTGCCGTCTTGTCAGTTGGAGATCCAGCTGCCAATGCTGCCACACCAGGGGAGTGACTCAAGCAGTGCAGGTGATGCTACGGTCATGCTGGGGCGGGGGGGGCCGTAAACACCCGTTGGCCACTGGATGAAAAAATCACGGTGAAAAGGTGTTGGTGGCAAAACACTGCGGCGTGGCAGTGTGGTGCAATCACAGCCCGCTGCCATCCCTCTGCTCCTGGTGTAAGCTTTCGCTCCCAAGGTGGGGCAAAAGCTACTGGAAAAACTGTCCCCAGTCCCACCACTTGCTGGTTTGAGCCCAGTTTGTTCCCAGTGCTGCTGCCTCTCTTTTCCAGAGCCCTGGAGGGGTTTTGCCAGCCTTGCTGGTCTCTGCCAGCACAGGCTGTGCTATACGATGGACATCAAACCTTGTGCTGGGGGGATGTCCCACTCCGCCCACCCAGACCTTGCAGCCTCTGTTTTGGCTTTTCTTGCTGCTGATCCCTGTCCTCCTGCCATTCAGAAGAGCTCGCTACTTGTAAGCACGGCGCATTTCTAGCAGCAATGATTTGAGCTACGTGCTAGTAAAAAATTGGTAGCAAGGGTGGCTTTATTGCTGGCAGGACCGTAGCGGGGCCCCGGGGGAGCTGGGCTAATTTCCTGGCTGTGCTTCAGACTTCCCCCGTGACCTTGGGCAAGTCATTTAATCTATCCTGGGCTTCGGCTCCATCTCCGAGCATCCCGGGGGGGTGAGGTAATATTCATTAACTGATATTATTCTTGAGTTGCTCAGATGCTATGGTGATGAAGGCTGGATGTGAAACCCAGCATCCTGGCGGAACGTTAGCGGGGAGAGGGAATGCTCTGCGTGAGATTTAGCATTGCCCCATGCCGGCTACTATTTTGCAACACTTCTCATCGTTTTGAGCTGATCTGACTGGCCACCATCGTTATTTGGCTGTATTTATACAGTGATGCTAATCACTGAGGGACTCTTCACGCCTCGAACCATCCATGCGTCTTGCTTGGTCCAGTGGGGCAATAGCACCCTCGCTTTACACCTGCAGAAGCTGACACAGAGCTAAAGCTGTTTGCTGGAGCCGAGGCAGAGGAAATCTTCGGGTTAGTTAGCAAATATCCAGGGAGTTTCTTTTTTAATCCTCCATGCCGGCTGATACCCCCTTGGCCCTCCTTGGTGATGCCTCAGGCGTGTTTCCCGTGGGACCACTCTGCTCCTGAGGGATGTCTTCTTGGTCCCGGCTCTCATCAGCAAACATGGCTTGTGCAATCAGCCCCTCGATTGCCCGAGCCTCGGCTGTGCGGGTCTCTCGCACACCTGGGGTGAAGGCCGCCGCTGCCTGGCAAAACCCAGCTTTCCTCAAAAGCAGCTGTAGGACAGGTTGAAACTTCATTTGTTTCTGCTTTGGGGGAACACGCGTTCAGGTAGGGCGTGAAAACCTGTCATCGGAACTGAAAAAATAAAAAAGTCACGCTGTTGAAAGAGCAGGGGGAATAAAAGCCTTTCAGAGTTAGGCTGAAGTGGGATTTTCCAATGGAAAAACCGCTTCAATGCAAACCTTGTCTGGCCGGAGCGGCTGACCGGCGAGGCGAGCGCAGGGAGAAAGCCTTGCACCGGCAGCCGGCTCAGCGCTGCCGGTCCTTCCCTGCAGCATCCCGACATGTCCGGGCATCGAACCCCCCGGCGTGCTGGTGGTTGGCGGGGGGGCTGGGGGGGCACGGGGGGCGTATATGCGTTGCCCGGAGGAGGTGGCAGAGAGGGGTCTCTCACTCTGTGCTAACGCTGTGCCTCTATCCCCAGGTGCAGAGGATGTGCGCGGCGAGGCGGATGCTGCTGCTGCTCCTGGCTTTCCTGGCCTACGCGTTGGATTCGGCCGCGGCATACAGCACGGCGGAGACCCTCTGCGGCGGGGAGCTGGTGGACACGCTGCAGTTCGTCTGCGGGGACAGGGGCTTCTACTTCAGTAAGTGCCGGGCGGCCGCCGGTGGTGGGCAGGATGCTGCCCCCACCCCATGCCTTGCTTCAGGGGAGCCGGGCTGGGAGGGAAAGGAGGGGTTTTCCAGCCTGGTGTTTTTTGTGATTGCCTTGTACATGGCGGTAGGTGAGGAGAGGAGTGAAACAAGCGACGTGCACAGTGTGACATGCACCCACCTCGCGCCGGTTTTGGGGACTGTCTGGTCCCATGGGGAGACTGGGTCCTGCATTTGATGCTCGGGAAAGGCGAATATCACTGGGGAGCCATGGGTGGTTGGCTCACCAGTGGTGTGGGCAAGTCATTAAACTAATGAGGATGTCTGCAGCCAGCTCTCTGCTGAGCTTGGGCCCCGGCTTATTTTTAAAGCTTGCTGCCCAAGTGCTGCATCCTAAGAGCAGGCAGGAGCTGAGCGCTCCCCCTTTCTGGGCAGGCTTTGCTGGGGTATAGCAGCAGCCTCTAGACTGCTCCCAAAATACTCTTTATGGCCTCCTGGCTACCTGCTGGTCAACCTGTCGCTGAAGAGTGATGTCTTACGCTTTTGCAGCGCAGCTAGTGCAAAAAAATGCAGTGTTGCTTGTTGTCCGCAGAGTGGAGGTGACTTCAGGACAGTTGGCTGGAGCGGGCTTTCCAGCAGGATGCTTTGGGGGTTTGGACTGTTGGCATTAGCAGTACAACGGCTTAGCTGGTAAATGGGGAGGAGGAGGGGTACACCGGTAGCGATGGATGCTCAGTAATCTATGGGTGAAGGTGCCTCGTGCGTGACGCCTTGTTCTGGTGTTTCGGTGCCCTTCTCTGCTTGGGAGAGGGAAGACCCTGTGTCTTGCTGCCTGCTGAGGACTGAGCCACAGAGTGACTGACTACAGGAAAGATGCAGCGCCAAACAGGGGGGAAGAGGATGGAGATTCCAGTTGCACACGGTGCCGTGCATTTGGCAGTCTTGCCTCTGCTTTGGGAAAAAGAATTAAAAGGTCCCTTTCAAGTAACAGAGTGTTTTTTGCAGTAGTGGAGTCAAGAATCATCCTCCCTCTCATCCCAGTCTGCCTGTGCAGTGAACGGGGCACTCCAAAGTTAGGAGATGACCCTGGACGTCCCTTCCCAGCCTGGACGTCCCTTCCCAGCCTGGATGTCCCTTCCCAGCCTGGATGCTCAGCCAGACTTGGCCGAGGCTGCCTGCTGAGGTTGGGCAGGGCGAGACGCAGGGATCCCACATCCAGCAGCAGCCGGTGCTGGGGCTGTGTAATTTTGGGCAGGCGGTCGGGCTGCAGGTGGCTTCGCAGCGAGCTGGGGGCGATGGCTCTGCCCCGTCCCAGTTGAGCAGTGGGATGTTTTTGTGGCCCCCCTGGGTGTTGCGGGCAGGCGGCACTTTGGGGAACACCCTGGGCGCGCTTCCTTCCTCTCGCTGAGCCCTTCCTCTTCTCATCTCCCCTTCCACCTCTCCTTCGCTAACGAGCCCTGCGCTGGATCTCAGCCGAGGCGGTGGGTCCGGGGTTGGCCTTACTGGTGCGGCGAGGAGACGAGCTCCTCTCACACCTCTTCCTCTCCCTCTATATATAGAGGAGCATCCGTCTCCCTCCCATGGTTTCTCTTCCCTCCTCCCCCTCTCTGGGGATGAAAGGGAATGGGGCTTTTGTTTTACAGACAAACTGACCTCCTTTCACCTCAAATAACCCAGCCGACCAGGCCAAAATAAAAACACTTTTGAAGGCAGACAAGTTGCTTGGTGCCAAGTGGCCAGGCTGATGCTTGCAAGGGGATTCTTGCCTTTTTTTTTTTTTTTTTTTTTTTGTCTTCTCCCTTCTTCTTTTTGAGTATTTCCGGAGTGCACAGGTGCCGGGGGATGAAGCGAAGTCCTCCCTTCGGCATCTGGCCAGCCTGTGCCATGATGTACCATGCAGGGCTGAAGACATTTTGGGTGATGGCTCTACTTGATGAAGGGTTTGGACATCCCCAGCTCACCTCAGTTTTTCCCTCTACCTCTGTCAGTTGGCTTCATCTTCACTCCTAAACCCTCATGGATACACTGTTGTCACCGTATAGGCTCGATGGGGCACCGTTATGTCGCGTGATTGTGGGTTTACATCTTAAAATGAGGCTTGGGTTGGTGATGAGCACTTCTCAGCATGGGATGCGCGACCAGATGAGCAGCCTGCGCTAACGCAGTCGTTTGTACGGGAGGTAAATGACTTGGGCAGCCTTTTGTCCTGCAGGCACAGGTGGGCCCCGCTTGCTGGACGGGGCTTGTCACAAGCATCCGACTGGTAATCTTGGGGGGAAAAAAAAGGTATGAAAAACAATTATCGGTTTTCTGCTTCAGCAGCGATTTAAGTACTTAAGCGATGCTCGGCATTCGTACAAGGGAGCACTTAGCTAGCAAAGCTAGCTCTGAAATACAGCGCTGCTTGCAACCATGCAAGCAGATGCGGCTTACCCATGGTGTTTCGTCCCCAAAGCATTTGGACACAGGGAAGATATGCAACCTAGACTGAGGAGGGTGCATCTCCTGATAACTGGGATGCCCATCTGTCTGCTGGCATGGGGAGCAAGTCCCACCCCCCAGGTGGCCTTGGAGGCATTGTGGCTGGCAGGTGCTGGGGGCTGAGGATGTTCAAGCTGCCTCCCAGAGCTGGGTCTGCAAAAGAGCCGCACCAACAGGGGCAGGAGGAGGCAGTGACAGGGTTAGCTGGCCACGGGACACCGGGTGGACATGGCCATGTGCACCACGCTAGCCCTGCACCGCATCCCAGGGATGCTTGGGCAAGCTGCAGCTGCGGCCATGCGTGCTTTGCTCTCCGCCTCTGCCATGATTCCTCCCTTCCGTGACTTTTAAGGCTTTTAGGACTGGCTTGCAGGTGCCGGCAAGGTGGTGGCATCCCACTGCAACTCTGTGTCAGGGTCGGGACCCACTGTCCCTGCTCCCTGGCACCCACCGCGGGGATGGTGGAAGGATGCTGAGTGCAGCCCTGAGTGGAAAAAGCGGGGCAGGTCGAGAGGAAGCCCCAGCCGCGAAGCTGCTGTCATGCAATGCTGGCAGGGAGGGCAGAAGGGGCTGCAGGGGGAGAGGCGTCCGACTTCTCTGTAAACAACAGCTCCTGTTTCCTCCTTTCCAACAGCTGATAAGAATTTAGCTCTTTGCAGCCGCTTGTGCTGACGGGGCACATTCTTGCGCGCCCGCCGCTCCTCCGAATAATACTAGGAAAAAGCAGGGGGGAAAGCGCGGTGCCGGGGTGGGGGAGGGCCAGGCCGGGGGCACTGGGACGGGGCCCGGCGCCGCACAAAGGCCCCCTTGTTGCTCCTGACATTCCTGCGACAGGGGCGCGGGGACTGTTTACACCCAAAGTCCCCTTCCACTCGGCTTGCCGCCTGATTGACCGGAGGAGAGGGGACCCGGCTAGGGTGGCACCGGCACCGCGCACCCCTCCCTGTGGCATCCGTCCGGCCACGGCGTGGGTGGGGAGCCCGGAGCAGCAGGGTGGTGATGCCAGGGAAGGGACTCTCCTGTCCCCTCGCGGCCGTGCCACCGCCTCCGGCACGGAGGCATAGCTGAGCTGCAGGTACGCGGCCTCCAGGTTCTCCCGGGAATGGGTTTGGCTTTGCACTGCCGCCGGGAAGTCCAGCTCTCCCTGTTGGGATAGCCCGCTGCCGGGTGGGAATAACAACGGGCAGCCGGAGGGCTTTGCATTGCCGGGCTTTGCATTGCCGGGCTTTGCATTGCTGGGCTTGGCATCACTGGGCTTGGCATCACTGGGCTTGGCTTCACAGGGCTCATCCCCTTCCCAGAGCTGTGGGAGGTTTTGGTGGAGCACAATTTGGGGAAAAAGAGAGCACAGCCATTCATTGAAGGCCGAGAGGAAGCGCGTTTCCTCGGGAGGAGGCGGTCATCGCTGCCATGGGAAGTGGCTCGCGCGCCCCAGCAGTGCCGCAGCCCGCACAGCTTCCCCCTGTGGGCAAGGGACGGAGTGGCAAAACCCTCCCTGGGTTTGGCAGTGGCAGCAAAGTGAGATGCCAGCCATGGGCAAAAGCCAGGAAATTCAACCTTTAGTCCGTGCGTAAATCGTGTTATGGAACAAACGCTTTTCCCAATCCAGGTCAGCAGCAATATTGCTGTTGACTAGAAACAGCCTGGCATCTCTTCCCTGGGTTGTTGTCTCCAGGTGCGTTGGGGACTACATCTCCGTTTGTTATGTTTGCCTATTTTTTTTTTTTCCTAAAGTCACTCTCCCACAGAGGCTTGTATCAGCATTTGGCGAGATCCGTACGGACAATTATGTAATGGGAAATGTGCCCTATCGGACCGTCGCAGCGGAGCTGGCAGCGGTGCAGGCAAGGGGAGAGCAGCACGCAGCAGCTTTATGCAAGAGAGAAGTGGCCGGGCGCTGGGGCCGGGGGCTGTTCGTGTGCCCCCCGGCCGGGCAGGGACAGCCAGCTGGGAGGAAGGGGCCATGCCGTCGCTGTGGTCCCTGCCAGCAGCTCGCCCGGGCAGTGACACACCTGGGCTGTTGATACCACACTGCCGTCCTCTCACCGCACGCTGCCATGCCAGAAAGTGCCCTCGACGGCCAGGTGGTGAAAACGGTCCCTCTTTGCTGCATGTTTTTCACCCTCCCCTCTTCTTCCCAAACAAACACATAGCTGCAAGCGGGCAACTTCTGTTTTCGAGAGGAAACGTGTAACCTTTCAAAACCTCTAACTTCTCCCCGAACCGTGCGTGTCGTCACTTGTGTAACCTTCTGTTCAGCGGGAGCGTGTGTGAATGCAGCCCTCTGGGGGTGTGCGAGCGAGAGCGGGTGACTTGAGTTTTTTTCTCTTTTCCTTCCAAACCCTCCTTCTGCCCGTGCTCCAGGATGCCTTTCCGAAGCAGCCCGATGCTTCAGCAACCTGCCAGGCACGCAGGTTTGGGTGCTGGGCTTGATATGTGCTGAGCGGGGGCCGTATGAGATGCGGGATGTCGGTGGCAGTGCAGGTCTCCCGTGGACCTCGCCGGGTGTCGCATGCCTATAGAAGAACATATGCAGGTGGCCCCAGGCTGGCTTCTCTCCCCTGTCTCCCTCAGGCATCGCCACCTGGTTTGTCTGTGCCGGCATCGCTCCTACGGCTGCAGGCACCTGTCTGTAAAGGGAGGGCCCAATCCAGCGTGCCTCTTGGCCACAAGCATCTATAGAAAGAAAATTAAACTCCGAACAGTGCTCCTTTTGACAAGCCTTTACCAAGAGGGAACCGTCCTTCTCACCTTCCTGTGGGGCTGGTTAAAGGTTGTGCTGGAGATTTTTCCAGAAAAAGAGGAAAAGAAAAGGAGGGTGGTGGCGCAGGGGGGAAAGACGAACGTGGAAAATAGAGCATTTGAAATGGCTCCCGAAGGAGGGCTCCATGGTATGAGTCGGCTGCCCCATCACCCTGCGCCCCGATGCCGTGTTTGCCCTCGCGACCTCCGGCTGCGACGGCGATGCACCGGCGTGGAGCAGGGGGCTCCCCACCGATGGGGGCAGGGATGATTTTAGCAGAGAGTGCATGCCGTGCTGCTTTGCTATTGCAGAGCCCACGGTGAGGTACAGTCGTGGGGTTCTGCATGCCTGTGTTGCACACGTGGGGTGGCATCCGCGCATGCGGGGCTGCATTGCCCATGCTGGGCTGTATCGTGCGCACAGGGCTGCGTTGCACACACACATGGGGCTGCGTTGCCCATGCGTGTTTGCCTTGCACGCATGGGGCTGCTTTTCACCCGTGGGGTTGCACTGCATGCACAGAAAACTCCTGCGCTCTGCACTTCGTGCTGAGGCTCTTTGGGTGAGCACCCAGATGGGATATCCAGGAAAACTGGCCAGCACCTTGCAAGCCAGGGTACTTAAATCTTAGCCGAGGCCAAACACTTGACTGCCCGCTTCGTCTGGAGCGCGTGGGGGGACCACAGGTCGTGCAGTGGGGCCAACATGGACTATTTGGTGCGTTCCCGCAGGCTGGCTGGGAGGCGGGTGCTTGTCTGAGCATGGCATGGTGAACAGCCTTCAGCACTGCACCTCCACAGCTCACTCTCAATTTTTCCCATGCCCAAATTCTCCTGGCTGGGATGCAGTACCGGATCGTGTTTGCAAGCCCTGCTGGTGCTGGCCTCTGCTCCCCTCCCTCGGAGCACCTTGCGCTGGGAAGAGGTGCTCCTGGCAGCATGCTGAACCCCCGCCACAAACCCCACAACGGCCCAAACACAAACACTTGCGCTCAGAAACGCCGAGAAAATCCTTTCATTTCAGGACGGTTTATGTTTTGGAAGTTGCAATTCCCAAGCAAATATGTTTTGCATCAGAAATTCAAATTTGCCCATCTCCATTATTACAAGAAGGGGAGGAAACCCAGTAAAACTCATGCGGACTTTTCCTCTGGAGCGCTTTGGCAGTCATTAAGCGGTGACATGAAATGCACTCGGTTGTTGCTGCACTGGACATGGGCTTTCGCATCCTTCTGCAGGCAGAAATGGGAGAGGAATCCTTATTAAAAGATTAAGTTTAATAGCTATTCTTGGCGGGTTCGGGAGCCTGTATTCTTTCTGCAGCTGTCTCAGAGCTGTCCCATCTGGTAAAATTTATCCGCCTTGGTTCGCTTCACCTGCCTGAGTCGTCGACCCGACGGAGGGAGGTTGGCAGCCGCAACACCGCGACGCTTCTTTCTAATAAAACTCGCTTGCCAGGATCAACATCGGAGATGGTCGCAGGAATCGGTGCAGCGCTGGCGGCTGGGCTGGGCTCAAGCTTCCTCGCTTTAGCTGTGCCCGAAAGGGCCACCCGTGCTGGAGATATAGGAGGGGAATAAATCACTGCCATATAAAGTGCCTTTAATTAGCGCCGCGCACACGCAGGGAGCCCTGTTGGCATCGACAGCGATTGTCTGGGAAAGCCTTAATGCGAAACTCAGCTGGTTTGTTGGCTGGTTTGGGAGAAGCACTGCTGTTTTTGAAATGTGTGGGACCCACCAGGCTCCGGTGGCTGATGGAGGGATGCCTGTGAGGGGATGGGTGCCGTGGAGCGGGGAAGAGGGTCTGGTCCACATTGGTGGCTAACATGAGGGTCTCTGCCATTGCAGGTAGACCGGTGGGGCGAAATAACCGGCGGATCAACCGAGGGATCGTGGAGGAATGCTGCTTTCGGAGCTGCGACCTGGCTCTGCTGGAAACCTACTGCGCCAAGTCCGTCAAGTCCGAGCGTGACCTCTCTGCCACCTCCCTGGCGGGCCTGCCGGCGCTCAGCAAGGTAGAGGGGCTGCGCCGGGATGGTGGCCCTTCCCCGAAATAAATAGCAAGAGGAAAGATGGGAAGGACACGGGTGGGAGAGAACAAGCCCCAGCTGCAAGGTCTGCTGCTTCTGCAGAGCCTTCGAGAGATGGCTACTCATGCCAAATACGCTGCACAAAGCCAGCTTTTAATAAGGTGGAGGATCAGGGGTGGGCTGGATGATAGAATCATAGAATGGTTTGGGTTGGAAAGGACCTTTAAAGGTCATCTAGTCCAACCCCCCTGCAATGAGCAGGGACATCTTCAACTAGAGCAGGTTGCTTGGAGCTCCGTCCAAGCTGACCTTGACTGTTTCCAGGGATGGGGCAAGGTTTCCGTGGGATGGATGGAGCTCAAAAAGGGGAACCGCCGTCCGGAGGCCAGGCAGGCTTGCGGCAAGGCTGACGTTGCTATCTTGTCCCCTTGCAGGAGAGCTTCCAGAAGCCCTCGCACACCAAGTACTCCAAGTATAACGTGTGGCAGAAGAAAAGCTCCCAGCGGCTGCAGCGGGAGGTGCCCGGCATCCTGCGGGCTCGCCGGTACCGGTGGCAGGCGGAGGGGCTGCAAGCGGCCGAGGAAGCCAAGGCACTGCACCGTCCCCTCATCTCCCTGCCCAGCCAGAGGCCCCCGGCGGCGCGAGCCTCCCCCGAAACGGCCGGCCCCCAGAAATGAACCCTGACCGGCCGTCTCGATTTTTGATCTCCCGGGGGAGGGCGGGAGGACTGGCGAGACCCGGCCCCAGAGCCCCTCCGTCCCCGGGGCTGCCGAGCCGAGAAGCGGGGCGGCGGGGCACCCTCACGCCGCTCCGGCCCCAACCCAACAACTGACACAGCAAGGAGGGGATGGCGGCGGCGGCGGTGAGCGGCGTCGCTCCTGCGGCATCGTCCTTTCGGGGTGGGGGGGGAGGGTTGTTTCGTTTCCCAGAGCCTGTTTCGTTCCCCCGCGCCCCCCGGTTTTTCCAAGCCTGTACTTGCAAAGGGACAGTTTGGCACTTGAACTTTTTGCTGCCGGGCGCTGCGTGACATCCCCGGTGCCAACGCCAGAAGACAAAAGAAAGAGCAAGAGGGAAAAAGGATATGAAGTTAAATTTTTTTTTTAAATCTTTTTTTTTTCTCGAGAAGAAGAGTCCATTCCGTGTCTTTCTTGACAATAAAGTGAAAAAAACATAAAATGGGGAGAAATATCGAGGGATATAATTTTTTTGCCTCATTCCCGCCCCACTTTTTTCTTCTCTTTTTTTTTTTTTTTGGTTTTCTTATTTTTATAACTTTCTTTTGCACCTTTAAAAGAAAAACGTACCTGAGAAGAAGTTCCGAGGAGCCCCCATCTGCATTTTTGTGTGTGTGCTTCATTACAAGATTCCAAATCGATTTGCACCTTTTTGAAATCATCGATGACATGAGAAGGAGAGGAAGAGGAGAGAGAAGGCAAGAAAGAGAGAAGAAAAAGGAAAGGGGAAAGAAGAAAAAAAAAGAAAAAAGTGAGCTGTTGCTCACTTTAAATGGAGGAGGCGTCTGCATTGCACATTTGCCACGGATTTAGTTGATTTATATATATAATATATTATATAACTTTTTTGGCAAAAAAAGCACTATTTTTATGGGACATTTTGTGTAGTATCTGAAGAGGGATTGTAATGTTTAAAATGTGTTATGGTGCTAAAGTAAGTTGGAAGGGAAAAAACCCAGAAATAGCAAGGGAGGGTGGGGAGGGAAGGACAAGATAGCGAATACTGAACTTGAAATTTTAGCTTTTCGTTTTAGGAAAAGTGTGATAAATGTGTTTCTTTTCTCTTCTGAAATATAGCTTGGTCATGACCATATGAGCTAGTTGGCTGTTACTCATGTACACAGATGCACGCACACACAGAAATACATCGACACGCATCCTTTTTTTTTTTTTTCTAAAAAAAAAAAAAAAAAAGAAAAAAACCACACCACAATTTAGACTAAAAGGGAACTGTTCTAGAGACAAAAACTATTTTGAATGGTGAAGGTGTTGCCAGTTACAACTCGAGGCCCTGCTTCTGCACGGACCCCCGGCGGAGCTTGGCTTCCCGAAGCCATGGGGGACCTGCCGCTTCCTCCCCACCCTGACGGCTTGCTCGCGCGCCGATGCTCCGGCCAGCCCTCGCCACCGAGCCCCTGCAGAAGCGCCAGCTCCGTGCCCCACCATCTCCTTTTCCCTCTCTTGCCCTTTGCGTCCTTCTCGCCGGACATCCCCCCTTCCCTGCCCTGCGCCCCCTGCCCTCCTCCCCTCGCCCCGCAGTGGGGCCCCGGAGGAGGAGGAGGAGGAGGGATGCACCCGGGCGGCTGCAGGGCTAGGATCGCTGCATGGGATGGGGGGGGGAAAGGCAAGTCTCTGGCTTGAGGCTCGGGACTCGGTGAGCGGATGGGTTTGAGAGGTGGGCAGAGGGCTGTAAAATAGGTTGGTTTTAAAATAATATATATTATCTGTCTAGGAACCGTAAAAAAGGGGGGAATCAATTACATCTCCCTATGATATACTCTCACTTGCTAATAAAATGGGGACACTCTGTTAACCAGTTCTGTACTTGCTTTGTCTTATATATCCATACATTTAAAACATAAAAAAAAAAAGACTACTTGAATTGTATTCTATTTCGTGGTTTGGAGGGGAGGGCTAGGGGGAGTCTTGAGAGGGGGAGGATTTTAATGTATAATCCTTTTGTTTGTTATTACCTTGCAATGTTGAGCCATGAAGCCTTTGTTTAAAAAAAATGGCACTGCAATACACGACAAAGAAAATCCTTTATTTATTTTATTAAATATATATGGAAAAGAATGAAAATTGGTCCAAATTAAAGGGGGGGGAGGGGAGGGGAGGGAAGTAGGTGGGGTGGGGAAGGCAGAATAAAAACAGAGCGATTGCAAATAATTGACTTTTTTTTTTTTTTTCCTTTTCATGTGTCTTTTTTAAAAAGAAACCTAGTTTTTATTTTTTAAAAAGAGAAGTAAAAGCTTTCCTGGATGCTTTGTACCAAAAAAGAAAAAAAGAAAAAAAAAAAAGAAAAAAAAAAAGAAAATCTGTTAAGCAAATAAATATCCATCCAGAATATGAAGCCTGACTTTTCTTTTACTTTTCGTTTATTTTTGCTGCTGGGGTGAGTGTTGGGTGGGGAGAAGGCCATGCCAAGCTCCAGTCTTCCTGGAGGAAGAGTATGTTGCAGCTCCCCTTTTTGGGGCTCAAACCTTCAAGAGTGGGTGAGGTGCTGTGATGCCCTTAAACACATCCCTGAAACCTCAATCCCGTGCCGGATGCCCCCCCGAACCCGCTGAGATAAATAGGTACCCAGCGATTCTTGGTGAGATTCGGGGATGTTTCCCAGTGGCCATCGGGATGTGCTTAACTTCAGCATTTTACCAGTCTGGGCTGTTCCTGGAGACCTGAAAGCTGAACAGGAGCCGAAGATGCACCAAAGGCAAAAAGGACAAAAAAAAAATATGTTTTGTCTCGATTAGGTTTCCTGGTAGACAGTGCTTCCCTGGTTTCTTGGGATAGATAAGTTTTTAGGGATCCTGGTGAGCTGCTTTTCACCACATATAACCATTGTGCACCAGTGCAAACAGGAGGTAAAATACTCCGGTTCCAGCTTGGTAGTAGAGAAACTGCTGGGCAAAACAGTGCCCAGGTATCCCTAATTCCCCAAATCAGCTAGACACCACCTCATCTGCACACTCCCACTGGCGTGGCCAAGACCTCTGTATCGCTGTGGGGTCAGGGACCTGAGTGAGGACATCGCTGAGTCCAGCCTCCTGCCCCAGATGACTTGGGCTGGAAAAGATTTTCCACCTTGAAAGCAGAGCTGCTGATTTAGGCACTTAAAAATACATATTTTAAACCAGTTTGTTGTTGGTCAAGAGAGCTTTTGTACAGATGCAGGGATGGCTGCTTTCTTTGGACGTGGACTTTATTGCAGGTGGAGAAAGGATGTCACTGTCCCACCACCTGCTGCAGCCCTTTGAAGGGGTGAGGACTGACTTCGTCGCAGCTTCTGGTGGAAATTTTGCCTTTGGGAGACTTGGTCCCTTTCTGCTCTTTGCTGTCTAAACCGCTGTCTTGAAGGACATTTAGAGATGATTAAAAAGCAAGCAAAACTTCAGCTAAACCTCTTGCCTGCCTCCCCTAAGGAGCAAAGCATTGGTGAAGCACCGTAGGGTGATGATGCTGTTTCTAAGCATGGCTCATCTTTAACCCTCCTTATCCTGTCCCAGGTCACCATGTTGCCATACCAGAGCAGCTCATTTTTTTGGATACTGGGAAACTGTTCAAAATGTGCCATCTTGCCTTTTGGCTTGGCGAGGACTGTTTTTGCTTGCAAGGAGAGACCCAAGCAGCCACAGGGACTTCTAAGCCTGGTCCTGGCCAGTGGGTGGGAGGCTGGGTGAAACTGGATCTTTACTTTGACTCAGGTCTCTTCTGTTGCCTGCAAAAGCCTCTTTGGAGGTCAGCAGATAAGTCACAAGCTTAGCTTGGAAGTCCCAGACTGTAGGCTTGAGAACAAACCCAAGATGCCATGTTTACTCAGATGGATGGGCAGAATTGACTCTGATTTTTGTTATGACGCCTCTACACACAGCCACAGCTCCCAGGGCTTAGCTGCTGGATTGCAGAAGCAGCTGCAGCCATGACCAGCAGTGCTCTCTGGGGTGGGACAACTGGCAGGTCTGGGCACCCAACTCAGCTCCTCATCCAGCCCCGCTGGTCCAGGGACCTCCACCTGCTGCTCTGCTGACATGCAAGAGGGTGGGGAGGCAAAGCGTAACTGCTAAATGCTGCCTAGAGCCCCAGGAAGGATTGGGAAAGTCACCCCTTCATCCTAGCCCAGCCCCAACTCTGGCACCTGGGTCTCAGTGTTACCATGTAATGGCACCATGTATCATTACAGGAAGCAAAGGGCAAATGGTTTTTGCATAAGGCATCTCTTCAGAGGGCTTTTTTTCCAGTGTAATACACACGGGGCTTACTGGGAAGGATGGAGTTTGCAACTTGCTGTACAGAAGTGGCCACAGTCTTTGCAAGGTGTGTAAATCAGTGTCTCTGGCTTGGTCTGGATATGGGGAGATACAGGGGAAAAACACCCCACCAACCAACACATGCTTTTCCTTTTTTTTTCCTTCTACATTATTTCTCAGCTTTTTTGTTTTGTTTTGTTTTGTTTTGTTTTTAATGCAGAAGCAGCTGAACTGTTTTCCTAGCTTTCAGCGAGATGTACTAGTGCCATCAGGATGGACTGAGCCTCCAAACTGGTTCCTCTACCTCTGTATCTTGTAGCAGCTTCATCCCTTTCATTCTACCTGCTCTCAAAAGCTCGGACTTTCAGTGATGTACCACTCATTGAAGGGAAGAACTGTGTTTGTTGTTTTTTTAAAGTATACCTACTCCCCCTTTTGCATGTATTATTGTCCACAGACATTTTGCGTGGCGGTGGAGAGGCCTGGGAGAGGTGTTGATGTATCGTGAATTATCTCACTTGTGTGCACTCAGCAAGACTCAGACGGTTTCTGCACCTATCGCGCTTCTCATTTGTAATGCCATATTAATAAAGCAAAGCAGCTGTAACAACCTTCTGGCATCTGATATATTTTTTTTCTCCCCCACTTGATTTATTCATTAAAGAGCAGGTGAGCTGTAAAACACTCCCGTGGGGTAGCACAGGATTTCCATGTCTCCCAGTGCAGGTGAAGGGGAACCCCGGTTTGCAAAGACAAAGAGACCCCACACCGTAGGAGGTGTCTGGCATTGCCACAGAGGGGCTGGGGGTGGCTCTCACCCCCCCAGGGCACTGAAGGATCCTCTGGCTGTCAGCGGGGAGCGCATTGCGGCAGACACGACTTCAACCTGCCAGAAAGGCACCGGTCCTCGGAGGAATCTTGGCCCGCTTCGCTGCTGTGCTCCCAGCTGTGCAAGTCCCAGGGAATGCACTTGCTCGTTAAAATCATGTCAGCGTCTGCAGAGAGCCCTGAGAGAGCTTCTCTCACTGCCTTCTCCTTGAATCTGCCAACGGTGAACCAAAAGCTGAGGTTTCCAACCTGCCAGGCTCTGGCTCAGTGACCAGCAATAGCCTGGAGGCAGGAAATTTCTGAACTAGGGTTTTTTTCAGCTTGGGCAGTGTGGGAGGTCAAACTTGATACTCAGAATGGGCTGTTCTGGTCTTAAACCAGCTGCTCGCAGCTCTTGGTTTGGGCTTCCAAGGCAGGCACAGCATGCAGCAGTGATGGGAGGTGAGCACCATGGCAGAGCATCCATCTCCGGGCGCGTTCTCCAAAGAGCAACATGGCAAGCAGCATTGGCTGGAAAGCATCAAGCATGGCACAGTTTCAGGTGGAAAACAAACACTATTGAAATATCTGAATAATTCACAGGTAGCAGCAGCAGAGACAAGTGCAGAACTCACACCCTGTCACCAGCAATAAAATACCTGCTTCACTTTTCAAAATTAATAGAGATAAATTCAGCTTCTACTGACTTTTCAAAGCTCTCACGTGTATTTGATGGACATGTTTGTGCTTCTTTGTTGGCCAGCTTTGGAAAAAGCATAGCTCACAATTTTAGGGCAGTGAGATGAAATAATACCAACAATTATAACGTGAAGCACAGTGTTTGCATGCTTTTCCGTGGGAGAAGTGCTGGGACAGTCTCTTTGCCCCCCTGTCCTCCCATCAGTTTGTTTAGATGAAGGACATACTCCTTCTGTACAAGTCCTCATCCTTCAGCTGTCAAACTCAAAAGGAACTGATTGAGGAAGGCAGTCAAGATCCGGAGGTCTTGTTATAAAGCTTGTTATTGCAAACAAGCATTATTAAAAAAATCAAATGACTTATTAATAGAGATCTTCCCCCAAAGCACCCAGGTTTCTTGTCTCATTGCCTCTACTGGCAGGCCAATGGTGTCTTATCAGTTCTGGTGGCTAGAAACCATCTCCTAATGACCAGATGAAGCCACCTGTGATGATATCTGTTCTAATGACATCCCTGTCTTTTGTCTTCTCTCCCTAGACGGAGGAACCATCTCCTTCACTTCACCAAGGTGATAATCCAAGCTCTGCCAGCATTTTGGGTACAATTTCCTTAAGCTCCATGTTAGGAGCACAGGGACCTCTGAGGGTAATCCCCCAACTTCTAGGACAGAGTATCTTCCCCTTAATTTCTCCTCAGTAAAAAAATAAATCACTAGGAACAGGAATTTTGGAGACTTGATTTTCGCGTCTCAAGCCAGAAGGGCACACTGATAATGATAATCGTTGTTTTCTTCACAGCTGGGGCGTAGCTGCAAAGGGAGGGAGGCGATTAAGAGAATATTAAGACTTCATCTTCCAAGAGGTTGTTGCTTCTGTTCCTCCTCCCTCTCCTCTCCGTTCCCCATGCTTAGAAAAGAAAGCGGCAGGAGTATTATTTCTCAAGGCCTACGCTGACGTCAATACGCAGGGTATTTATTTATGAAATCGAATCTAACAGTGGGGGAGAGAGGAGTGGAGGAAGATGGACGCGCAGAGCCAGCAGCTGCCAAGTTATAATAGAGCAGCAACCTCCCAATATTTTTCTACCCTCTTTCTGGGGGAGGGCTGCAGTGCCCAGAGCTTCGGAGGCCCAGGGAAAGCGAGATGGAAGAGAGAAACGGAAAAGGCAGGCTTAGCATTGAGAGCAAAGGGAAGCTACAGTAAGGAGAGGACCTAAACAAGTTAAACAGCCTGTTTCTGGTGTGGGGATATTCAGGTTCAGTCCTTACGCAGCGAGGGTAGCGCTGCAGACACTTGCCTTCAGGTAGGCTCTGACCAGGCTCTAGCAGCCCTTTCCTCTCTACCTCTTTGGTCTTTACACAGAAAGATCAGAGGGAAATTCCAGACCAAGAAATAATTTCTCCCTTTGACGCCGCTTCCTTGCTCCCTGTTTCAGGCGCAGGCAGCAAAACGGCAGTCTGGGAAGCCCAGCATTGTTAACACGACGATTAAGTTGTTCCCTGCAGTCAATGAGAAACAGTTTTCCAGAGTCGAAATTTTGTCCATTGATGCTACCACGTGCAGAAGCATAAAGAGCTGAAACTCAGAAAGGTTTTTTTCTTTCCCAAGGAGGATACAAGCCCCAGTGCTGAGCATCCCGGGAGGGGAGGAAAGACCCAGGAGCCTGAGGAGCACAGACGACCATGACAACATGTTGCCTTCAGCTTCAACTCTGGCAAGCATTGCGAGAAGATGCCTTTGGGCATCCCTCACCAGCCTGGAAGTCATGCAAGGAAATTCGCTCCCTTGGGAATGGAAGTAGAGGAGGACGGCTTTTGCCTTTCCCAAGTACAGCCTGTTAGCGTAGGATAGGGCTGGGCAGGGGGAGGAGGGAAAGAAGAATACCCGAGTGAGCATGGAAATCAAATTCCTCCTCTTTAACCCTCTGGGTTCCTCCATGCTTATTGCTGGAAGCATGTAAGGAAAGCTTTCGCCCAACAGCTCCTCTCCCCGCTCAAGGGAAGCCGCTGAGGTGCGGCTGAAGGAGACCTGCAGGTCCCCAGGTTTGTTGTCAAAGCCCCTGCCTTTCCTGGGATTCCCCTGCCGATTCCTCATTGCCAGGCACAAAGAGGAGGCGATGCCCTGGACGAATCCCTCCCTGCAAAGTCTCTGTTCGTGCCCTTGCAAACAGCGTCAAGGTGTCAGCCAGCCCCGAGCTTATTGTTTCTCCAAAATAAGGGAAGAGAGACATGTTCTGGAGATCTGTTTACAAGTCGGACTATCTCCAGTTATATAATGACACAAGCCTGGCTGCCAGCAAATTGTTGCTCTGAGCCGGGGAAGACAATTAGATCGTCTCTCAGGGCGGCGAGCGCGCACAATGCAGGCTTTGTGCCACCCTGCCACCAGCCCTGGCATGCGTGAGCGAGCCCAACTCACCCTTCAGCTTTGGAGGAAGAGGTGACGGAAGGAAAGGAAAAGCCCCCGGCCACGCAGAGCCATCGCCCGCACCTCGGTGGGTGCGCCCATGCTGGGGTGGGAACGCCGCCCAGGGCCGGGGGGCGCCGGGGATGGAGCCCGTCTGCGAGCGCTTTCCTGTCCCGGCAGCAAAGGGATGACAGTAAATTGGTTGTCGCGCCACAGGGCAGCGACGGCTCTGACCCCTCCGATGAAAATGGGATGGGAAGTTTCGGTGTTTGGCATCCTGCGCTTCCTGGTGCGCTGACGGATTTAGGCTCTTGCTGAAAGTCCTGGCGCTGCCTGCAGAGTCAGTGGAAAAAATGTGGTATCTAGAGATGGGAAATACCAAACCCGCTCAGAAATGCGCTCACTTAAAAGGGAAAGGTGGTTTCCGGGTGAACTTGAATTCCTGTCCTCAATGGATGTGGAGGGGAACAGGGCTTTGGAAAATTCAGAGTCTGGACTGCTGCAATGCAACCTGCGATGGACGTTAGCTGGATCCTGCTCAGAAACGCACCCAGGCCACAAAACACTTCTAGTAGGGTTATGTTGCTAAAGCTGCACACCTGGCCAAGGGGGCAGGACTGGCCTTTGCTGTCCCCTCGGCGCCGTGGGGCTGGGGCACGCCATGGAGCTGCACGTGAAGAGCATCTCCCAGCCCTCCTATGTGCAACAGCGGCCCTGGTTGCAGCAGGGAATGATGCATGGAGAGGAAAGATGGTCTGAAATAAAACACCCGATGTCGTCAACAGCCACAGATCAATTCAGTGGAACTGCACGTTGTTGCAAGGAGTTAGTGAAAGAAAAACGCTGGGAAGAGAATGCTATCTCTGCGATGAATAAGGGTACACGTAGCTGCATTGCATAGGGCAAGTGTTGATAAACATCGCTAAACCCTCATGCTTTTGAGGAACTGAGTGCTGATAGCCCGGGAGGCAGAGGAGACTCTGCTGGCAGCTTGCTAGGGCACGGCTGCCCACATCGAGCACTTCTACCTCATCCTCTGCAGCGTGGCCACTGGCTTGGTGGGAAGCTGAGTGTTTAATTATACGCCACTGCTCTGAACCAGCCTGGAGGTTCCTACTGGCCTGGACAAAGGTGCCTCGTAGATCTTTTTCTATCGAGAGCATGGTGAGAGTCCTTATGTTAGTGACACTTGTTGCAAAATATATGTGTAAATCCACACTGCAGACAAATAGGTGCATCCTCTGCTTGCAGCACTCCCTCGGTGTTGACGAAGCACACCTGCTCTGCATGCCCATCAGACAGTTTACTGGATGTCCAACCCATCCACGTGGATGTCAGTAAAGCCCTAATGGCAACCATGTACTTGCCTAAAACACAATACTACCCTCAGCCCAGCCCAGCAAAAACAGTTCCCCCTGGAAGTGAGTCATATTTCTTCATCTTTCGAACCACTTCAAGCAATTTGTCTTGCAGACTTTCTGACTACATTTACATAAAATGCATCCTTCCTTTCTTTCTATTCCTGGTTCCATGCATGGGGTTATTTTAGATGGCGTGCTTGGAGGTCACCGTGACACACGCACACGGCAGGGAGCATGCTATGCTCTCGGTAGGTACTCAGCTATGCGTATCCAGGTGGGAGGCTGTTGGTTTCCCTGGGCACTCGCAACGGATTTACATGCCAGCACAATGAGAGAAAAGGCTAAGCTGCTGGTTGCTGCCAGAAACTCCATGAGTTTGTCTACAAAGTGCAGCTTGTAGACACGAATAACCTCACAAGACCCCTGGAAGTGAAGCTGGGAGTATGGATTACTGGCAAAGTTGGGAAACGTGAAGAGGCTTTCAGGAATGGCTTGTTCACGCGTACGGCATGATTAGGAACTGTTCCTCCCTGGGATTTGAGTGCAGGCTATTATTTATATCCCCCATAGCTCTGCCAACATGTGACGCTTGCAGCATTAGAGCTGGAACTCAAGCTCTGAGCAAGCTGGAGGCTTTCATTCACAACAGCAAGACACAGCAAGACCCTTTGGAGTCTGAGGACAAGTGAGGCCCTACATAAAAATAGCCCAAGTCCTTCGCAAGTTCCACCTTATGGCTTAATTTCCACACCAACTAAAACAGTTATCTTCAGGTTGGAAAAGAAATGACTGGGAGGTATATGAGAGAGGTTTCTGAGCTTGTGAGCGGCATGGGAGCAGGGATGGGGCAGACTTTCTGTCTCTTCGTGGACAAGAGCAGGCAACGTCACATGAAGTTAGTAGGAGCCGATCTGCAAAACAAACATAAGAAGATGGCTCTTCATGCGACAGGTAGCAGGTCTGTGGATCTTCTTACCAAAGGATGTTATGTATACGAGAAGTTTACATGGATTCAAGGAGAGTTCACGGAAGAGAAATCCACTGAGAGTTACTAAATACATAGAAACTGTATCTGGCTCAGGAAGTTCCTGAGCTGAAAATAGTTGGAGGCTGGGAGAGCACTGAGGGGAAGTATTGTATATGTTTGCCCTTGTTCTTACTTCTCCCTGGGCTTCCACTCATGGGCTCTGTTGGGGTCCGGATGTTAGGTTAGACAGACCTTTGGTCTGACCCAGTGGAGCTGTTTTTATGTCCTTACGTACCTTCATATTCATACCAGGGATGGGTTTATCCTGGTCTTGCATGGTTACTTCCCAAAGGTCACCATCTTCAAGCATCCTCACCCACTCTACATTCACCACAGCTCAGGCACCACACATACCTTTTTTCAGGTTGCAGTTGACCAAGCAGCTTAAGATCCTAACTGCTGCTAGACAAATTTGTTGAACAACTTAAGGTTTGTGATTCCTGCCTTATCCATCATCCCTAAGTAGTCCATCGCTCTTGGGGTTTGACATTATCAAGTGTCTGGCAATAATGTTGATGTCGGACACTGCTACCCCTCTTGCCTCCTTGTTGTCCCATCTGTTCCCACCTCAGGAAACAATGCTGAAGCTGTTGTGAACCCAGCTGTTTGCAGTAAATTGTAAGTCTGCTCTGGTCACCAGTTTACCCACTTGGCTATGAGTTTGGCTACTGAAATGGAGTCCTTATTGGCATCTGTGTTAAAAAATGCTGAAGCTGCCGAGACAGCGCATATCTCAGATGAGCTGCTTTGGGACTTTATTTGTCCTACTTGGGATATGTTTTAAAGGGTTTATTTGTAGCGATAACAGTCAGAGCCTTTCTCACCCTTCTCTTCCCTGGAAAACAGTACTTGAAAGATGAGTCTCCGAATAACAACTGAGCGGCCTTGTTACCCTTCCCTTCACATCTTCTGAGCTGCTCCTTTGAGGTCTCCTGTCCTGGATCTCTCACTGTGACTTTGAGAAACTGCTGAAAACCAAGAGCGATCAGGATGGCAGTGACCCCTGAAAGGGGAATCAGGAAAAAATTGTCTGTAAAAAAAAGGGAAAAAAAGAGAGAAAAGATGTATTCCTGTAGCCCATTGATCCTTTTCCCTTCCCCAAACAGTTAGAGGGTAAAACATGCATGGCTACACCAAGAGTTATCTTCTAAGATAAATACATCAGTTCAAGATTTTGGGGACTTCATAGCAAGCCATCTGTTGTGGAAACAAAGCACCTAGCTCTGTCGCAGTTCAAAGCTCGCTGGGGTTGATGATGTCTGATTATCAGTGCGTTTGCAGCACTGGAGGGATTACTTGATGCAGAACGATTGCCCTAACTTTGCTATCTCGTTTGTCACACCAACTGTGGCTCCCACTGAGGAAGCTTCAAAATTAGCCAAGTGCCACCCAGAGATCTCCAAAAGTGTCGCGACTGCTGTCGCGACGGGTGGAGTGGGGTTTTTGCCTCCGGTGACATTCACATTGTTGATACTCTTTTTACTTTTTGCCGCTGCTCACATAACAGCAGAAGCTATTCTTAGCCACGGGGAGCCTAATCTTTAAGAAAAGAAAAAAAAAAACAAAACAAAAAACCACCCCTGTGTGAGCCATTTCCACAACAATAACTTGTAGCAGGGAGGAAAGAGGGTAGGCCAAAATATGTAGACCTCTTCACCAAATAAGGACCCTTGTAAAGGCGGCCCTGGGCGCTGCAAGGCTTAGGAAGGACAGGGAGGGCTTTGGAGTGGAAGAGTGAATCAGCACGGCCATCAGGTCACACCCACATGAATAATTCCTCTCACTTCCCTTGAATTGTACATTGCGATAAAGACCTAGCTGCCTTTTTCGGTATTCCAGCGTCTGCCCGAGAAGAGTCAGATATGAAATTAGGTTTCCTGTACCTTAATAGATTAATTTAGTTTGAACTAAAAATGAGGGCATGTGTACTGTCGGGAGCCAAGAGGCCTCAAATGACATAAGTGTCTCTTTTTATCCTTTTTTTTTTGTGTGCTTGGTAAGTATAAACATTGATTAAAATGTGTTTTTGCCAAAATTTCTCCAAGATTTTAATAGTTTACCACTACAAGCAACCCCACTGATTTTGGTCCATATAGTGCAGCAGCTGCATGCAAAACCAAAGGTGATGTCCACATTGCCATCTGCTTGGCTTCTTGGGACCCTGTGGAGGCATTTCTGTACAACTGGAGAAATATTAACTCTTTATTTAGTTGCCCTTGGAGATTTCTGTCTTAATAGCTGTGCTTGCCCAGAATACATCAACTCTCCTGACTTCCTTCTGACCATCTCAAGGAGGACGCCCTGGCTCATATCATCCTTCCAGTGTGCCTCGTGGCAGGAAAGGTGCAGGCTAATATCCATTAGTATCTCATCTAATGATGGATCTTACAGCCCGGATCCTGGGTGAGAACAGGCAAATGAAGCCAGGAACAAAACTGTACTTCCAGTAAGGAATCACAAAATCCTCACGTTGAAATGTTATGTTTCCCTTCAGAGACCCACAACAGGTTTCCCTCTCACAGAGGGGACACGGATGGGAATTTCCATGGCGACTGTGAAGACACTGTCTTTATCTGAAGGTAACTCAAGATAAACTTTTCCATGGAAAAGTTTTCCATGCGACCTGGTGAAGGCTGCTAAGTGTCTCAGACAGTCGTGACTGCGCTTTCTTACACGTTTAAGCTCTGTGCTGTTAAAAGAAGCATTTGCAGTTTTACCATGAGATTAGCTCTGTCCCTTTAGTGTTACAGATACAGGACTGGCAGGACACTGCTGTGCCCAGTTAAAAATGAGCACG
Source organism: Chroicocephalus ridibundus (assembly GCF_963924245.1). NCBI lineage: Eukaryota > Metazoa > Chordata > Aves > Charadriiformes > Laridae > Chroicocephalus > Chroicocephalus ridibundus. Next base: position 18,356,837 of record NC_086287.1, read on the forward strand.
TGTTACTTCTGGCTTCACTCAGAGGATACCAACTTGAGCTCTTAGGAGAAGATATAGCAAGAAAAAGATGGAAGAAAGGTTGTACAGATAATAGGGTCACTGAGTGTAGATTGAAGGGACCATGTCTAAATCTTCTTCAGGTCCAGATGCCTTATTGCCTTCCCATCTTAAAATCAACCAGTTCTAGAAAATTTTAAGTCAAAATTGGTGCCAGCTGATTGATGGACAAGAGTCTATGGCATGAGGTCTTTCAGGAGTTTCCATATTTCAAAGGATATAGAAACTGGTATCTGTCATAGCCTGATGTTACCTTCAAATACCAGGAGTCATAAGGCTTGTCTCCAATTTTTGTGCCATCTCCTTTTTCACCAGTAAATCTCTGCCACATTCAGCAACTCACTGGTATGTTTGGAAGTGGACAAAGGCCCATTTCCTGCCAAGTAGAGTCTCAAAATGTTACAAATAGAACATAAACCTTGTTTATTCCACCTGCTCTATATTTTGGGAGGTGGCACTGACTAAACCGTTGGGTTTATCACACGGGTTTTTCTGCATTGGTTCTCTGGTTGCAGTCATAAAAACTGCCATTAAGCCACCCCTGTCAGGATCAGTACCACCAGATGCGCAGTACCACTTACTCAAGCCAATGGCAGAGCACCAGTGGAGGGCGCATCCCAAGTCTTCTCTCAGGGCCATGTCATACAGTTACAGATCGACATTAGCTCCTGAGACAGAGAAAACTCAAATCTAATTTTTAATAAAGTGTTATTTCATGCTGTTAAGAAATACACCTTCCCCAATGCACAGCCACGCTCTATCAACTTACTGCTTCACCCCACCGTAATAAAAGATTAAAAAGTCCTAGCTTGTGCTGCTTGTGGCTTTTGATGGCCATGGTTATCTCCACTGGTTTCCCCGCCTCTGACCAATATGTTTTTGTAGTCACCCACAGGCTCAGATGCTAACCCACAGGGGCAAGGTCCCTCCACCTCTGGAAGTCCTGAGCAGACAAAGCCCCGGGGTCACAGCAGGAGCCCCTGTGTGGTACCACACTCATTGCCACCACCTCCTCCTCCCAGCCGGCTGGAAGGAGCCGAGAGTTTCCAGCTCTCGTGTCCTTCTTCCTTCTTAAAGTGGAATTTCAAGGAACTGTGTCAAGTCAACAGTCTGGGACAAAGACAAAAAAACTCAAAAACATCAGGAACGCTCTGGAATTTCCTAGTGATTGCTGATAGCAGATGAAAGCCGCTGAAGAGCAGCATCAATGATTATGATGATTAATGTTTCTTTCCATGTGAATACTACTGAAGGAGGAGAGCTTGTGTGCCTTGAGAGAGCAGCATTCCTTTGTCTTGCTCATCTGCCCCTCACACAGACCTTCTTCTGTTTTCTAAATCCAAAAATGGCTCGTAAGAAAATAAGTCCACCCAGCCTCACAGCTTGTGTCGCTATTCTAAGCCTGTCCTCTGAAGGCTGGTCAAAGTTAAACCAACAATATTTCAGGTCTTCCTCCCCTTTATTCCCCCCTCCGCTAAGGGGACCCCATTTTAATTATTATTTAGGAAAAGACAGCTGCTTCCTGTTTGTATCATTAATTTATTTTGTTTCCTGAAGGGAAGCTTCGGTGAAAAGAATCTGTGGATAGCTGGAACGTCTCACAAAATATGACTGGCTGCACGGGCCAAGGTTAAATACAATAGCTAGGTTTATTTTTAAATGATTATTATTTTTCTAAGTCCATGCCAAAGCAGAGACTAAAATTCTAGCACATGTAACTAAGCTTTTACAGTAAATTCTGCTTTTCCTACATAACTCCCCAGAAGGGAGACAGGCATTCTTAGTTACAACAAAAGCTAAAACACCAATTTCCCTCCAACTATTATGAAAACCAAGGCCAGAGAGAGACGAGGTGCGGTTCCCTTTCTCCAGTTTCTCAAAACCTCACACTCTGGTGAATTTGATATGCTGAAATCATGCCTGGCCATCGTGATAGCTTTCTACAATGAAATGAGCAGCTCAGTGGATGAGGGGTGCGCAGTGGATGTTGTTTACGCCAATTTTAACAAGGCTTTCGAAGCTGTCTCCTATAACACCCTTATAGACAAACTGATGAAATACGAATGACATAAATGGACAGTGAGGTGGCTTGAAAGGTGGCTGAACTGCTGGAATAGAGGGTTGTGAGCAGTGGCATGAAGCCCATCTGGAGGCCAGTCACTAGTGGTGCACACCCCAGAGGCTGATACCTGGGCCAGCACTGTTTAACGTCTTCATTAGTGACCTGGATGGTGGGACTGAGGACACCCTTGGTAAGTTTGCAGGTGATATACAAAAATGGGAGGAATGGTTGATAGCGCAGGTGGCTGTGGTGCCATTCAGAGGGGCCTCAGGAATCTCACAAAGTTTAAAGGGAAATGTGATGTCCTGCATGTGGGGAGGAATAATCTCAGACACCGGTACGAACTGGGGACTGACCAGCTGGCTGGAAAGCATCGCTGCAGAAAAGGACCGTAAGGTCTTCATGGACAACAAGCTGACCATGAACCAGCAATGTGCCCTCACAGGAAAGGTGCCAAGATCATCCTAGGCTGCATTAGGAATAGCATGCCAGCAGGTTGAGGGAGGTGATCTAACACCGGGGAGCGTCAGTACAGAACACAGATGTGCCAGAACAAGCCCAACAACGAGCCCCAAAGATGATTAAGGGATTGCAGCATCTGTCATATGAGGAGGGGTGAGAGAAATGTGACTGCTCAGCCTGGAGAAGAGAAGGCTTGAGGGGGATCTTATCCCTGTATATAAATACCTGATGGGAGGGAAGAAAGCTGAAGCCTGACTCTTCCTAGTGATGCCCAGTGGAAGGATGAGAGGCCATGGGCACACGCTGAAAGAAAGAAAATTCCATTTAAACATAAAAAAAAAATCTCTTTTTTTCTTTTTTCTTTTTTCTTTTTTCTTTTTTCTTTTTTCTTTTTTCTTTTTTCTTTTTTCTTTTTTCTTTTTTCCTTTTTCTTTTTTCTTTTTTCTTCTTTTTTTTTTTTTTTTTTTCCTGTGCACTGCACATGTTTCCCAGACAAGTTGTGGAGTCTCCATTCTTGGAGATACTCAAAACCCAACTGGATAGGGTTTTGGACCCAGTATTGCTGACCCTGCTTGAGTGAGGGAGTTGGAGTATATGATCTCATGAGGTGCCTCCCAACCTCAGCTACTCTATGATCTTGTGAATCTAAGACTGTAACAAGAGCACAGGAGCAAATGAGGTGCCAGAGTCTTCCAGACTGGTGGTGAGACAGAGTCATACTGCCAATGCCATCATTGACTATGTGATGAGCTGTGAGCTCCACCTCGCATGCAGCCAGGTTTGTTACAGTGCTTTTCAAAGCTATTTACAACGTCCATTTCCAAGTCCTCCACTCAGCCCTTGTTCAGTGTCTCACCATTTTGGCAGCCTCTTCCTTTCCATTCATTTCAGCTGAGAGGTGCCCACCACCCCCGGCAGTCTCACTGCTGTCCAGTCTTCCTGCTGCAAGGAGTTATTTGGCACCAGAGCTATTGACCTTTTCACGAGACTGAAGATTATGGGAGGTTTTATTTATTGCACATGAAGTAACCCCTTACCCCCCGGCCCTGTTTTTCCTCGTTTCCTTTCTTATGTTTGGTTCTTTCCTTCACTAGGAGCTTTCACATGCCAAGTTGCTTTGATGGAGACCACTACTTGAGAAAGAAAAATTGTACAACCACTTTCTTCTATTCCCTCTTCCTATACTGAGTATAGCTTAGAATTGAAAAATGAGAATTTGTTTCCTTAAAAGAGTATTTAAAGCTGCAAAGTCAGCCATGAGAAGTAGGATATGCAAAGAAATACTCCAAATAATGGAACTGTAATGGCTTAATAACAAAGCAGTCAACATTTTAAATATACTGAAAGCTACACATTACTCCTTGCTCATCCAACGATTAAAATGACTGAAGGTTTGCTGCAGCCTTCTCTTGGAAAACAGCTTCATCTTGAAGCGGACACTTAGTGTGGCAAAGTTAAAAACCACTGAAAAGCAACCTTTTAACGAAAGTACCAGGTAACTTTCAGTCTAAGCTAACATTGCTGATGGCAAGCTGGTGCAGGGTTTTCTGAAGAAAGTGATTGCTGCACACGGGCTTGTGTAGAGAAAGGAAGGTAGGGTGAGCAATGTGCTTTGAGAAAGCATGTCCCCTGATGCCACAGAAATGTGGCACCCTTCAGCCGCACATGATGAGCAGAATGAATGAATGAGTACTGTAACCGCACGCAGAACTAATTTCTGTCACATCCCAGGAAATGGTCCTTTCCCCAGGAAAGAAATAATATTACAATGTGCATTAACGAGCCTTCAATGCAGGCAAGAACCCTCGTTTAAAATTGTGATTGAATTTGAGGTTCGCCCCCCTGGGGCTAACTGCAACCAGCTGACACGGTTTCCAGCGGTGTCTGCAGCGAGCGCTGGGTCGCGGCTCGCACCCCGTCGGTTAACACATGCGGTGCTGCTGAACCGCTTCCCAACAGCATCCGCCTTGAAGGCTGGGCTTCCACTCCACCGCTGCGGCGGGGTGAGGCAGAACCCTTCAGTTATAAAAGACTTGAACTTCCTTTTTATTCGGGAGGTGGGTGGGAGTCTTTTGATGGTACTATTTCCTGCTGGAGGGACAGAATTAAGAAGAAAAATAAAACTTTAACCTCTTCACTCAACTATGGAGAAGACAGGCTTGCCATTGGGCAAGGTTTATTCTGCTGGGAAGCTCAGGCTATTCCCATCCTGGGTATAACACAAGGTCAACAGCAGCAGTCTCCAGGAATATTAATCTTTCACCCCTCAGACCGTGCCATGGGTAATTAATCACTTGATTGCATAACTTCTTGTAAGACAGGAAAAATAAGCTGCCTTTGCCAGCTTTTTGGACAAGTTATTTCACATACATTTGAACTTTCTTCCAGTACTTGTTGGGTTTTGATTGCAATGAATGAATCGCATCCAAACCCTTTCCCAGCTGCAGAGGAGCCAGACAGCATGGAGGCATGCAACGTCCCAACGCAATGCTGGGGAGACGGTGCCTGCATTGTTTTGGGGGGATCCCTCCAGCCTCCCAAAGGGTGGGGGAAGGTACGGCATTTGAGGGAGCAGCCCAGCCCGGGGGGAATAGCAGAGTACTGCGTTACCCTGCATTTTACATCTGTATGTAATTTTAAAGCAGGATCTGGCCAAGCTGCTGTTGACTCCAGAGAGCTGAAACTTGCTTAAGAGCAGGGAAATCCTGGAGTTTAATCCTAGAAAGTGAAGTTTTGTTGTGCTACAATCACCTGGGATGTACCGCTGGGATGGGCCCAGCTGCAGGAGACCTTCAGGCCCTGAAGCTCATGTAAAGCTGTGAGGGGTGTTGAGCCAAGTGCATTGCTGGAGTGGCTGAGTATCAGCTAACCTCATCTCCCCAACAGGCTGCCGGACTCGCTCTTCCTTTCTACAGCTTCATTAAATGAGGGTGAAAAACATTCTTCTTTAGAAACATTTTATATCATATGGGTAATGAAATGGGAAGTGATGCCCAGAGGCTACCTTGAGCCTCATGCCCATGCAGACACGAACCAGCCCACTTCCAGCCCTCAGTCTCTGACTTCGGGTGGAGGAGAAGGCATCCCTGTGTGCCACAACACTGGTGCACCCTCCAGCAGCCCTGAGCATCTCACCGCCCCGGTGCTGCCTCCCAAAGCAGGTGGCATCTGTCCTTCGGCTCTTTGTATTGCCCCAGCTAAATACTAGCTTCACCTTCACCTTTGGATGTCTCCAAGACCAAGACGACTTTCTCCCACAGTCATTCAGCCTGAGGCTGGTAGTGATACAAAGGGGCTAAACCATGGAAGAAGTCATGAGTTAAGTGTCCTCCTGAGTCCTAAAGTGGAGGGCCTTCAGTGACGCACTAAGAGGAAAGCTGGAAAAAAATTTAGTGGCCACAAGAATCAGAACTGGACCGGGCTGATGGAGGAAAGTGTTATTGTTTAACAGCTCCTGGAAAAGCAGTCAGGAAGCTTGGTTTGAAAGTGTTCCTGTGAAGATCACTTTATCCTTTGGCTCTAGGTACCCCTTTGGTAAAAACCGAAAGAAACATTTCCTTGTATTAGTTGTTTCGAGATCCTTGCAGGAAAGATGCTAACAAAGCAGGTGGCTTAGCTATTAAGGGTTACTGCATGTTACAAGTGTTACAGGTGACATGTGGGGAACTGGCACAGTGAAATGCAGTTTTCCAAGGCCACAATGAGAGGGGACAAGAGAGTAGAGGGGGAATCCCATGAACACGCAGTCATGCTGTGCCCACTGCTGTGTAGGGTTGTGCTTGCATCTTGTCTGCTTAACCTAAGGCTTCTTGGTGCTTCCCCTTCCACCCCTCTGTCCCTAAACCTCTCTGGAAGGAAGGAGGCAGAGAGCAGCTCCTTGCTTGTCCAGGGCACTGGAGACCTCCAAGAAACACCCTACACCTTTTTAGCTGGTTGCTCTGGCTTATGCGTCGCAGAGTAAAACCATCTATCAAACGAGCTGCGATGAGAGCTCTGACATCTTCCCAGCCGTGCACATTAACATGTGCCCCTCACCGTGCAATGTGTGGCCACAAGCGGCTCACGCTCCATCTGGCCATAGTTAAAGGGCTATCAAGAATAGGTCATCCACATGAATTTCCTCCAAATCTGGTATTGCACCAATGTAATGACTGACTCTGCTGAAATACAGGCAAATTAAAACCAAGGCCAGACACAGTTATTCCCCAGGTACCATTTACATGAATAAACAAGATAAAGCCTGGGAAGAAAAGCGCAGGAAATGGTTCTATTTACAGCTTGATCACACATCTTCCAAAAGCAACTGAGCCAGCTGGACAACTTACTATCTTCAACCACTCTCCTGCTGCAGGATGCTGCCCCTCCAGATTGGTTGGCAACATACTGAAAGTAGCTTAGAAAGCAACCGCCCAGGCAGTTCAGACAGCATATCAGAGAAGATAACAACTTCCAACAGATGACGGTGAGATGCAGGTAAGGGCAGAACAGAGAGGCTGATGCCTTCAGCCAAAGGGTGAGTAACACTGCAGGCAACTTGATGATTTTGAGGCAGCAGCAGAAGAACCGGTAGGAAGCAGTTCACCCACATGGCTCATGGCTCATGGACCATGAAGCATTCCAGTTTCCATCTGTGGAAACCCTGCTGCCAGGTCAGTTTCCTGGAAGGAGAATCTGCTTAAACCAAGGTTTAGCTGCTCCCATGACAGGCAATGCAGAACCAGCTTAGGTCAGAACTTAGGAGGCTCAAAGCAACTCTTAAACTTCTCAAGAAATAATACTTCATGTTCGCTTGATCAGTGCAAGGAAGCTTCACCCATCCTCTTCCTTGCTTTCTCTACAACTAATGGAGGAGAAGGACCATCCAAGCCGAGCAATCCAAGGATTGTGTTTTCTTCAGCGAAAGTCAAATAGACAGCTGAAGGTGTGGTTGCTGGTCACTGCTGGGTGGCACCCTTATCTTGACTCTTCACCAGCGGTGGACAAAGGTGGCTTCCAGCAAGGTGGCCACCAACACCAGGTCCCTGTGCCTCTTCTCCAAGAGGCTGAATGTCAATGTCCCATGATCTGGGTTTGAAGGAATTGCCTTGCTAAGGTCAGGAACTATTATTTTTTTCCCCAGCTGATTGCAAAGCAAACATTCAATTTTGTTAAAGTAAAGGTTAAATCACCCTGGATTTTGCACACATTTGTAAGAGTGTGTGGACATGTGAGTGTAGGCAGGAATTGTTGAGTACAGCACAGTTAGGAAAGCTTCAGGTTGCATAATGTCTGGAGTCTGCGAGTTAATACGGGACTGAGGGTGCCTAATGCATTACAAATTTTCCTGAGCAATTTTGTAAAGCATTGGTGGGGTAGAGGAAGATTTTGGTTTTCCTATTTACAATACAGCTTAGCCAGTGAGCCAGCTGAATCAGTGGCTTTGGTGGAACACCTGCTGCCCATAGAGGTGTCCCAGAAATAAAAAGATCTCTGGAGTCCCTTTTGGAATTGAGAAGTGAGTGCTCTGTGATGCTTGCTTGTGGCTGAAGACGATGATAAAATGTTGACTTTTCTGATTGTTTTTTCTTTGCTCCCCTCTCCCCTCTGAGATGGTTGCAAAGAAATTCCAAACTCCTCAGGTTATTAATGTCTAAATACCTTCCAAAGATTTTCATTGCTACCTATTTACTAGGGAATGGAGAAGAAATATCTCAAGATTATTCCCAACTCAGACAACATGAAGTTGGGTATCCCCTACGGAGGACAATGTTTTAGTTGTGTCTTCAGATTGTATTTACCTTCTACTCTTATTTGTTTGCTTTGTTTGAGCTTCTAACAAGTATTTTTCCCATTCCTCCTAGAATTTTGCTATTTCCTTGAAGGTTTTGACATAGAAACTAAGAAGGTTGTGACGAGTTATTAGCAACCTGCTAGTATGAGACTGCGTGACATTATAAGGGTTTTCCTCTCCCATGGTTTGCACAGAAGTGGAGACATGGCTGGAGTTCAAAAAAGTGAATGTCCCCATCAAATCAGCATGCACATCATTTAAAAGAGCAAAATAAATAGTTCCTTGAACAAGAACGTCAAGGGTGTCACTATACTAGCAAAGGGGCGTTTGGGTCATGATTGTTGCTTCCTTTCTTCAGGCAAAACTTACAGGTAGCAATGGAATTCATGAATGTAGAAGAGGATGTCCAGGAATACATGTGTCTTTCCAGGGGTATCCCTTAATTATCCTACCTCCTATATATTCTAGGCCAGACAGCTGAAAATAATAATAAAAAAAAAAAACCTCAAGCAACTTCACTCAAAATTAGACATCAATGCACTGGGCTGGCTGGGTGAACTGTGAATTTGGATGCAGAAGTTCAATAACCAAGAATAATCAGTATTTTGGCTGGGAAATTTTCGAGATGCTAGTTTGCTTGGAAACACTAGACCTGCAGTTTTTCTGCCGGGTGCAATTAGCCCTCTCAACCTCCACACCCCAGTCTATGCTCATTTGAGCTGGAGGCCCAGCCTGCAAGTTGGATGGGGCACAGCTGTCCAACAGCGTGGTGGGTTGGTCAAGGTGGAGATTCCCCTGCCAGTTTGGCCATGCCATCACCATTTGGGTGTCTTGGGGTCTTAAAGTGACTCCACTGGCTTTGGTGGCATGGTATCCTGCAAAAGAAAATGTAATTAGCCCACCAACATGACGTTTACAGAGCAGCTGCTTCCTGTCTGCACTGCTGGCTGCTCACTAATGGGCTCCAAAATGAAGAAAATAACACCCCTGTTTCTTGGCCCAGAGCTTTGGGTATTCATATGACAAAGTTGGTCATAAAATTGTTGCGACGCCAATCAAGGGGAGCTTAGGATCTAACCATAACCTTGGCACAGTGCTCCGGTCGTAATATCCCCCGCCACTCCAGGGTGCGGTGCCTTTGCTTCCAGGCCTTCACACGCCAGGAAAAATGGAGGCATGAAGAGTAAAAATAGACATTAAACATGGGACAATTGTTGCCATTGCACGATAGCCACCTCACCTCCCTGCTGCTGTGGAGACGGAGCATGGAGGACACCTGGGCTGTCCCACAGCCTTTCTTGGATCACTTTGTATATGCATATATTTTCTGTGGAGTGATGCACATATTTTTTCAAGGAGAGGTTTTTTTCAAGGTCGTTTTTTTTTTTTTTGCCAAAACGCTTCTGGGGCCTGTGCAAACCTTCCTGTCAACCCAAGTGCTCACATACATGTGCACATTGCTATTCATACCACCTTGCAGTACATGCAGCTCCTGTAGCACCCAAGAGAGCTTGGTGTGCCAGGCTTTCCAACATGAAACCTATCACGAGCTGTCTGTCTGAGAGCAATTCATCTTTAACATAAACGACCATGGGGTTGTCCTATTCAGTCAGTCATCCTGTCATCCTCTGGCTATCAGAGCACAATTCATGTAACTGCAACTACACACACAAAAAAAGGAAACCTTTTAATGATTTTTGGCACCCACAAAGAGCTGAAAAGTGACCATAGCAAGAAGAAAACTCCACTTGGCGATTAATTTTTTTTTTCCTTTTTGCGAATCATGTGTTAAAAATGCTTTCCTGCCCAAGGAAACCTTGTACGAGGGAAAAGTAAAGCTAAGTTACAACTTCTTAAAAATAGGACATAATGTTTTGTAATTCCTTCCCTCCCCCCATTACTGTGCAGAGCCACCTCACCCACATGAAGCTGCTGTCTGACTTACTCCCGTGTCTCACTTGGAGAGAAAGGCTTTCTATCCGTGGGGGCGCCTGGTCAAGAACATGGCATTCAGGGTGGTGTTGCCTCTTTACACTTTGAACCATTTTAAAAAGCTTTATATTTATGACTACAGGGACCTTCATGTAGACACAAGCATTACCAATGCAAGAGACATGTTGTCATAATCTTGCAGCAAGTCAAGAGATCAGATCCTCTGGAAAATTAGTCTTCTTGGGCCAAGCTGACTCAATGGCTCAGACAATAAGACAACTCTTCTGTATCGGTTCATTTGCAGTGTTGCGCTCCTCAGGCAGTGAGTTACCCTCTGCTATTCTGGGAACACACATTTGACCTCTGTTACAGGGGTTTATTGTCAACATGTGTCCACTGGGAGCCTCAGCAACTTCTCCCATTGTCTATTGTCTTCTAAACAGGCTTATAAAAGCACTGCAGGAAAGCCAATAATGCACCAAAGTGGAAATTGCTGGTAACTCAAAAGCTTAACTTTCAACTTCTGCGTCTTGCAGTGGCAGGAGAGGTGAGGCACGGGGGAGGAACATGCAGCTTGCTTTCTTTGGCGTCCCTATGCCTTCATACATAGCTGTGTTGGGATGCAGAGCTGCCGTGCTGCCGTGAGCTTGCTTGGTGCATAGCAAGGAGTTCACTGACACCACAAGCACTGTGTCTTGTTATTGGTTATTGGTCTCCGATGGCTCCAAGGGGAAAAAATAAAATTAAAAAAAAAAATAAAAGAAAGAGGGAGAAAAGCTGGTGGCAAAGAAACGTTGCTGGCTGACCCTAAAGCAAAGTGTAATTTCTTCTTTACCAAAACTCCCAGTTTGTGGCTGAGCTATTGTAGTAAGCAGAGAAAAACTGTTTTTTTTACAGTTAACAATATTGAAGTCACTCAGTTTAATGCATGAATGAAACAAACCCTTGGGAGCATGTTCACCCAAGGGAAGGCAGCATCCTTAGGAAATATCCCAGTGTGACCATTTTAATCATCTTCAGTTTCATAACATTCAACCTCCAAACTGTGATGTGCAGAGGCAGAATCCCCTCTGTTTTTTGAGATGGTCCCACCACTTCCAATTTGCTGCTATGGCCAGGCAAACAAAGGACATTTGCAGGCATTTTTGGAAAAGAGAGCCACGTCCCTTCCCCATGCAGAGTAGAGCAGCATCTGGCACTTGAGTAACGTGAGGTGATGAGCCAGCAGCTCATAGCTTTTCCTGGGCCAACAGGCCTGACATAGTGGGCAGGAGAGGTTGTCCCATTACCGACTTATGTTGGCATTGCTGCCAGAGGCATCCTGTCCTCTCCAGTGGCAGGGAAGGGGATACTGCAGCCCTCCACAGCCATCGGTAGGTCCCAGAGCTAACCAGATGCCAGCTGGTGGGACATGCTGTGTTGCCAATTAGTAATGCTCAACCAGGGCAAAGGGAAGCCACCAGTGTGCCCAGGGCTACACATGCATGAAAAGAGCAGGAATAAAAAATACTTAAAAAAGAAGAAAACAGAGGGGAAACCTTCAAGAGGCAGAAAAGCCACTGTAGACTCCACCAGCCATCTCTGCCGCATCTCTTCCCACATGCCACCAAAGATGGCGAGGTCAAGGAAGAGTTTTAAACCTCTCTTTGTATTTTTAATGCACCTGGTGTTCTCCTGCCCTTGGTGAAACCATTGCGTTCCTCTGAGTCTCGTCAATGCTGACACACCATCCGATGTTTCAGTAAGTACCCACACTGGGTGTGTCCCTGAGCTGAGCTCAGTGACGCCATTGTCTGGGAGAGCAGGAGCGGGGTACAGCCCTGTGCAGCCCTCCCGCCTGCACCGTGCCCTCTCCACTGTCACTGAGCTGTTTACAGCCCATGGTCATGCCTCTTTCACCAGGAAAGCAAAGGCTCCCATCCCAACAGGGACCATTTAAAAGTTGCTCAAGACCCTGCAAAGGTTACGTTGCCTTGCTCTCTGAAGGCAAAGCAGTTTTAGTTTGAAAAGAAAGAAAAACATTCAATAGCAGCAGCAACAACAACAAAAAAAGCACAACCCATGGTGTTTGTTTACAAGAGCACATTCATTGGTGTCTGGAGGGTTGACTCAGTCTAAAATGAAAAGGGGTGGTACCAGGCAAGTTGTGCTGATAAACAAGTCTACCTCCCACCGTGGGGTGGTCCGAGAGCTGGCTTTCCTCACCTCACCAGGCAGCCCCATCCTCCTCCCTCAACAGACCCTTCCCACCCACAAAACCTCAGGGAAGCGTGGCTTCGGGGTACTGATGGGCGAGCAGCTGCCACTCTTCACTGTGCAGTCCCTGCAGGGTGGAGAAGGGTCTTGGCATGAAGAGCTGGGGTTGGCATCTGCTTGGGCATCCCCATGGAGGAAACCGGGGGGTTCACACCCACGTCCACTTTGCTCCACAGAGCTGTGCCCCTCCTTGGTGCCTGACTGCACAGAGGAGACCTAAGCTAAGCTTGCTTGGCACAGAGTGGAGCAGAAACTCCCGCAAAGCACACCAGACCTCGTCCAACTCCATCTGCAGACATTTCACCAACCACAACTGCGCAGGCGAGACAGAAAGGTTGTGCTTTGGCTTCTCTTGGTGCATAAGGCAACATCATCACATAGTGCAGTCTGGTTCCGTGATTGAAGGAACACAGAAATACCATCAGGACAGGTGCTAAGATAAGTACAGCATATATTTAAGGAAGGCTAAATAAAAGCATCTGATGGCTCTTGAAGTCTCAGAAATGGTATCTGTGGTTGACTGTCCATCCCAACATACAGTTGTGTTCAAGTACAACTCACCCAGCAGATGTACGATTACTTCTACATTCAAAACACCTCCAAAAGATTAACACCCAGGCACTTTCTAAAGTGCCTCTTTTACCTGTGATTAATATCTGAATTTTGGAGTTACTAATGACCTGTTCTTTACCTGTCAAAATACTATGTTCCTTCTCAAAAGTGGGGTCAACTTCCATAAATTGGGCAAATGCAGATTTGCTCTGAGTAGTGAAACGAAACACTTTTAAAGTTGCAGTTGAAAAAAAAAAAATCCAGTAAAAGGATTGACCCTCTAGAGCCATTGGTATCTTCACACCTCACTGTCCTTATAAAGACAGGGGAGTCCATTTTCTGCCTAAGCCCGGGCAGTGAGTGAGTGTACCTTGCTGATATGCCTTCCTCTAGAAAAATGTTTTCTTCACATCCAGCCCGACAGAAACTGTGTCCACGTTGTGACACAGGTGAGGAGAAGGGGTACGGGCTTTTGGAGGGGAGATATTGCCTGGCTTCAGGACTACTCCCATCTTCACGACCACTGTATCGCCCTCCAGTAAGTGGGTGTCCAGTTTTGGTCCTGCATTATTCAGCTGATCCTCTTTCTCTCAGCTCTGATTTCACTTCTACTTAAAACTGCTTTGCTATTAAACCCTGAAAGTAAAGCAGCTGTTTGGACCCTAAAACTTAAAAAACCTCAGGAGTCACAAATCTTCCATTTATGCCTTTCTTATGTGGTCCAGACACATTTTTCAGGCTTGTAGCATCGTCTGAACCCTGTTTTCCTTTATTTTGCCTCTGAAATTGGCACTGAAGTCTGTTTGCACTATGTAATCAAAAGGTATATTTGTCACGGCAGCACTACATCTCGGATGGAAAATGGTCTCTCTCATTTCTTCCCCCTGTAATTCTCGGAGTGGCTTGGCACTGTCAGGGACAGGTGCTTAAGAAATGCTGATATATGGCAATTTTATGTTATTGCATGAAGCTGAAACTTGTTTGCAATACTGATATAACAGAGGACTACTACTGTGCTTCAACTAAACCTTGGATTTATTAACAGCACGCGGGCTAGGAACATGAATGGCTGGCAAACCTGCATCCTCTAGCATCTGTAGAAAGACATTATGAATTAAAAAAAAACTTATTCCATTAAGAAATGATTTCAGAAATCCGGAGCACAAGTGGCGAGCGCTGGTTGGCTATCGGCGACGTCAGACACATGTCAATACTATTACTTAATGGGTTTTCCTTGTCTTTATTCAGAAGTTCCACTTCATGCAGCCGTTGCCCCGAAGGGTAATTATTACACTTTTTGGGTGGTTTTTGCTCTTTTGGCCTTTGGCCTCATGCCTCAGAAAACCACCCAGGGTATCCAATCTCATAGAAAGGCTTTGTGGCCAGTTGTGCCTTCTGGAGTAAGTAAATTTCTTTTTTTTTTCTTCCCCCCTCGCCCCCCCCCCCCCCCCCCCCAAGCTTAAATAAGCCACGTAAACGTTTCAAAATATCCTTGCTTTCCATTGGTCCTACAACGTCATTGCCCACCCCAATAGAGAGCTACACCCCGTGTCCCTGGCCAGGAGAGGAAAACAGCGTCGGTGGGATGCTCATTTTTCTCGGAGGGGAATAACAGATACAAGAGCATGTTTTATACGAAAGGACATTTTGGAGCAGCTGTTTTACTTAACATTGTGTACTTACATAGTTCCAGTATCTTCAAACATATGACGCAGTTAGGAGCCTCAGAGTTGATATTTACCTGTTTTAATACCTCTCAGGGTATATTTGGGGATTTTTTTTTGAAGTTGAGTGACAAGACTCTTTGCCCGTGCACTTTCAGTTTGCTTCAAATTTGAAGTTGATCTTTATACCATATTATAACCATATTTATTTAGGTTCCCACATTCTGTCAAAGTCTGTTTACACAAAGAACATTTGTTTTCACTACTGCTTGCGAGGAATGAATATAATAAGTGCCAAGGGATTTTAAGAAGTTGAGAAAATTAGTATTTGGAAACAATACATTCGGTTATTTCTTAGGGGAAGATTCATGGAGCACAGACACATTCTCCTCTAAATCTATCAGGATGAAGTAGTTCTCATGGAGACAAAGCATATCCAGCCTCTTCTCAAGTTTCCAACATTTTATAAAATCGAGAGAGTTTATGGAAAAAACAACAGCTTTTCTTTTTTTTTTTTTTTTCAGAGAAAAAAAATGGGTAAAGTAGGTTAAGATAATTTTCCTTGTTGAAATCAGAATCTGAAGGCTGGCACTGAAAACTAGCATCCGCGACTGCCCAACGGTATCCCTTTCCACTTGCACTGCTTAGCCATGATGTGTGCTGAAATAAGAGTTATGACTAAATTATTTGTCAGAGGTTGTTTGTCGTAGCTTTCACGCACCACCGTAAATTTCAGCATGTACTAGACTGGGGAGTTCTGATTTTAAGACTATCATAATATTTTAGAATACTGCTCGCAGCTCTGAATATGTAGGGATTTGCTTCAACATTTCTGTGTCTCAGAGGCTGATATTAAGAAATATCAGGGGTAACTCTGAAGCTTTGGATTGCAAATAAGGAAAGGTAAAAGAAAAAGTGTCTATCTGCATCTGCCTTATTTTGTGGTATTATTTAGAAAATGAACGGAGCGACTGCTTGTAAGGCAATCCTCATCTCATTTTCTATTGAGGTGCAGAGTGAGTAACGGCTCCCCAAAAATCTGCATTAGCATTACCAGTTGCAAGTGCTGGCACATCATCAAAATTCATGGCATTTGATTTTAGATATTATAATACCCTTTACATTTCAAATATTCCTAGGAGATTTCCTCTGCTATCTGGAAAATAATGAAGTATGTAATGGGTTATTCCCTTCTTGACTACATCCTAACAAGCTAGAAACATGGGTATATTTCCATCGAAGCATTACCAAAAAAAAAAAGAAAAAAGAAAAAAGAAGGTAAGCCATTTTTACCAAGCCTTCGATTGTTGAATTATTCTGATGCAAATATACAGTTGAACCGATGTCCTTAAGCTATGCATGAATACTGGAGAACACTCCCATATTCTGTACTCTACATGAATGTCTTTAAACACGACTGTATTATTCGGTGATACATTTGCCTGCCTGCTGTAGGGGAGATCTCAGTTATTTTGTCTTTTAAAGTCCCCAAGCATCGACTAGCCAAAAGCTGTTTGTGGAGGTTTGTTGTTAGAGGCTAAGCTAGAATATATTTATGATCCATTTTGTTTCCCCGCCACCTTAAACCTGTCCATCCATCACGAGCCAATGACTTTTTCCTGCAGAAAAACCTTTGTGGCAAATACCATTTTCTTCACTGCTCAATAGCAAACAGCTTATCTACTTACCCCAAGCCCCACAACCTTCTCCTGCCTGGTGGTACGGTAAGTCCTACCACCCCGTCTGGTGTCATGATCCCCGCTAAGAATGCTTGTAGCTTGAATTGCAGTGACTGTAAAACATGAGAGGCTGCAGAAGAAAGGCAATGCCTCCCAACTAAAGCACTTGCAGAAGTCTGAATGATTATATTTTATCTGTGGCCTTTCTTGGTTGGAGAAGCAGTGTGGCTCGTCTCCTGTTTTTCCCAAAGCAGCCCCCAAACACCTGTAATTACTGGCAGTCTTTACCCACGGAAAAATGAAAGCCATCCCTGCTGGGTAGCCTGCAGGAACATAGGCGTCATAGAGGATGTTCGCAACGTAGGATGGCAACAAGAGATCCCAGTGGCCCGGAGAAAGCCACCAGAGAGAGGGCCAAGTGCCCAAATCTTCCCCTTTGAGGTGCGCCATGATGCTTAGCATCATATTAAATATTCAGCGATCATTTCTATTGCTGGAGGACAACTTCTCTCTGCACTCAAGACTTGGCCTCTCTCCTAATCAAATTTGCTCAGGCAATAAATTAGTGACAGTGCATGAGTCTCATATTTTTAATGTATAAAGAACATATAAATTAAAAGGGTTTCCTCCTTGAGTTGCAGGGTAAGAAGCCAGTTAGGTCCTGCTGATGCCTTGGCCAGGGTGTCTTATGAAGCTTGGAGCCGAGCTCGGTCCGTCACAGCTCGTGCTCTTCTCATCCTGGCTCTTGGTCTGCGGCTTATTTGCTCTATCTTTCTGGTAATTGTCTTCTAAGAGTGCAGTATCTCTGATATTCTCCACCACATACGTAGTATGAGACCCAAGAGGTAGGAAGCCTTTCCGCATTACGGATGGTGCACAGAAAATAATGCAACTTGCCCGAAGTGTCAACTGAATTGAAACTTGCTGAGTCCCGGGCCGTAACCGAGAGCGCTCACTACCGCTCGGAAAGCCAGCGGAGAGCCCCGTCATTTCAGCCAAGTCACACAACATATTTGTCTCATGACTAGATTGACATGAGCCCAATTCAGGGCTGTTTTTTTCCAGGCCACAAGCTGGTGCAAAGCATATTTAATTGTTCTATGAACAGTCTCCTGCATTTGTTTAGGGTTTGTCATTTCCACAGGCCTCTCGTTAATAAATAAGCATGCAGGAATATTCGCGTAACGTTAATAGCCGGAGGGCATTTGCTGGAAGATTTGAAGCAACCGGTCACAGAAAAATCATTTGAAGTCTTTCCATGGGTTAAGAAACGAGCCTGCTGGCTCCACGCTCCTGCTCCTGTTTGCCTTGCTGTCGTGCAGGTTGCACCACCCGGCAGCACCTTGGGCTTAAATCCAATGGCCGCGCTCAACCACCACAGCCATGGGAATAAAGCCGGGTGGATGCTTCACGGCTTCCCCATGGCCCCAGCTCCGGGGTCCATCCTCCGTGAGGTGGCATTAGGAAAATGCCTGGTGCGGCGCCAGGTTCCCACCACCCTCTCCCATCCTTGGGCACCCATCCCTGCCCTCCCCAATAGCCGCGCCCCCCCTCACTGCTGCTGTTTATTTATTCTAGCTATAGAGTAAAAGCTATAGAATAAATAGCCCGGGCGGGAGGAAAGCGAAGCACCACGCTAAAATACGCAAACTAGTCCCAGTGAGGGGGGGAGAGAGGCAGACTCCTGCAGCTAATAATTCTCAGCATGGCCTAGAATGAGCTAAATCGGGGCCGTCAGGAGGCGTCCCCGGGGGTCTGCGCTGCCTGGCTCTCCAGGCTTGAAGAGAGGCGGGAGGAGCAGCCGAAGAGCTTGTCTAGCTGGCAGTCCCCACCTGTCACTTCGCTAAAGCGCAAGACCCTTCACTGCCAGAGGTTCTGCGTAAAAAGAGGGAAAGAGATTTGGGAAATCCTCTGGTGGTGTGGGCTCAAACCCCTTGATCTCTGCTTCTCTACAGCACCAGCTTTGGGCCCTCTGGCAACCCGAAACAGGGCAGCCACAACAGAGGCGCACGTTTTCCCGGGCTCAGCATCCCCACCCCTCCCTGCCACCTTTTGGGAGCTGCAACTGTCTCCCCCGAGACGTCTGTCTCTGAACGGGCCAATCCCAGTTGCAATCCCTTGGGTTATTGGGGGTAGCAAGTGGAAAAAAAGGGCAATGGTGCTGGAGGCGGCAAGGAAGACGCTGAGGGGGAAAGCGTGCCGAGACTGAGGCCGCTTGTGACACTGGTGTTCCTCGAAATTGGAGGCAGCCACACCTCTTCCCACACGCGGCTGGACCCTGGAGCAGGCAGCGCGCCGCTTCCTGTTGTTAGAAAACCTCAGGACGCTCTCGCAAGAGGCATGCTTATTAGCCAGCAAGTCAGGAGAAGAGAAAAGAACGTTGCCCCACCGCAGCCCTGGTGGTGAGGCAGTGGGCTGAGACTGACCAACTCATCTCACTTGTGGGCTCATGCCCACAGAGCTGGGGGTAAGAGACAGAGCTGCTGCATGGTGTTGGAAAAGCCGCGGCTGAGCGTGGCGAATATCTAGCTGCACGAATCCATCCAAAATTCCCAAGAATAACAGGAAATCCATCCGCTAATTTTCCGTCTTGCATGCTTTGGGGCAGGCACGCACCCCGCAAGGCCCGGAGCTGGGGAGCCCCGCAGAGCCTCGGGGCGAGGGACACGCAGACGAGATAACCGCGTGCTCCTGAGCCACAAGAGAAGACAATAACAATGATAATTATAAAAAGAAGCGTCTGCCCCGGAAGACAATAGCGGGGAGGCTGAGCACCCACGCGGCCGCCACAGGGGGGGACAACCCCAGCCCTGTCCCCCCCAGGAGGGAACTGGGGAGGCAGCGAGCACCTTGGCTGCTGCCGCGCTCGCTCGTGCCCGCTTCTCCCCACGGCCGCGCATTACCATCATTTATTCATTCCGTGACCTTGAAATCCCTCTCCCTTACCAGAAAAAACAACGAATCCCTGTCAGAAAAGTGGGCTCTACAAAAGAGAGGGGAAAAGAAAAAAAAAGAAAAAAAAAGAAAAAAAACCCTAAAAAAAAAAAAATAAAATCATGCAACCTCCCATGTTGCTTGTATTAGGTCAGATGGGAGAACTTATTTAATTAGTGACTTTTATAGGGCTTTATTTTTCGATGCCCAGTGGAGTAGTTAAGATTGGTAATAAGAAAGAAGTCTGGTCCTGCGCCAGCCCTCATAAGACAATGGTGCGGGGAGGAAAGAGCCGAGCAATATATTTGAATGTTTTCAATGCCTTGGGTTTTTGGGGTTTTTAAACTTTATTTTTCAGTGCTGCATTCTAAAACCATTTTGAAGGGTGTACACGGAGGGGAGGGGAATGAAATTGTTTGGGGCGGCCCGAGGGGAGGATAATGATGAATAATGGAAGGAACCTGGGGAAACCGCTTCTTGCTCCGGTTTCTCCACAGCCGGGGAAGTTTCCCGCGAATGAGACCTGCTCCAGCGCAGAAAGAGGGTGGCTGACGGGTGGCCAAGCACCAGATTTTCCATGTAGATGGAGGTGGATGTATCAGGTGCATAATCATGATAGATAACTGGGAGGAGGAGGGATAAGAAAAGCGCCGGTTCCCGCTCTGTTCGCGCTACCGTCCCTTCTCGTGGCCTGTTTCTGCTGCTCATCCCCATCAGAAAAAAATACTGTGAGCTTTTTCCTCCCGTACTTTCCGCTGAAGGAATAGGGAAGGAGGATTCAGGTTTGCAAATTTCCCACCACGGGACTGTACATTCTCAGCACACGGGACCGGCTGCAGATGCTGGGGAGCGGGGCACCTTCCCCAGCAGCCCCTGGACCACGCAGCACACATCCCAAGAGGCTCGGGGCCACTCTCCCAGGATGAAATACAGCACACATAGAGCATAAACCAAACCAGATGCTGCGCTAGAGGTTTTACGGCAGTGGGGTTTTGCTCTCTTTGGGCCCAAGAGCTGTGCTACCCGCTCATCGCCCATTGACAGGGGAACTTCCAGAGGCTGACGGCAAAGCTCTTGCATGCCAAGTATTTGAAGGACATTCATAGGCCACCATCTAAGACAGTAGCCTCACCAGTGGCCAAAAAGCCCCATGCAGCCTGGTTGCTCAGTAGCCAAACTTTGCTACTTGGGAGGGGAGTCAGCCTGTTTCCTGACAGCAAGAAGAAGAATGTCACAGAGTTCAATAAATTCCTAGCAAACACAACCAAAAAAAAAAAAGAGCCGAAAAAGAAGAAGGAAAAAAAAAAAAAGAAAAAAGCCCTGTTGAGCTTTGTCCTTTGCAAAATGAAAAATATGGTTGTTTTGCTCCACGGGAGGAACAGCGGAATCAGCTTTAAAATTGACAGCGGATTTGGCCAGATGCCACAGCCCCTTTGGCTTCAGCTTCCTTTCAATAGTCATCTCCCTGCCAATTCGGAGTGCGCAGGACACAGCTACACACCTGATGATACGCTGAGTAATGGCCTTGGCTTGCAGCTATCTGGTCCATGCAGCAGGGAAGTGGGAGGGTGGCCATTTATCAAAGGCATTCATCTGGTGGTGGCTTGCCCCGCAGGCGCAGGTCCCTGGTGCGGGGGCCAGTGCTGCATCACGCAGGAAGGGATGCAACTGTTGGTACCCAAAGGATGTGCGGTGGTCCCTGGCGTTCAGCAGGTGACTGGTTGCAGAGACACGAGCTCACAAATCACTGATGGCTCTGCTGACATCTCACGACTTCAAAGGAAAGCGGAATAGACATCCTAGCATTTAAAAGTTAGGTGAATTTGCACTGTAGGGATGGTGTTTGGAGGCCGTGCAGGAGTTCATCCTTCTTCTGGACCTGTCCTTGGTGTAGGTGCTTGCATCACTACGAGCTCCTGGGCTGCTCGCTGCGATGTGCTGATGATATGCTTCACAAACCCTTGTCTTCTTCTACCTGCCTCTCGCTCCATCCTCACCAATCGTGGCACCGTTGCAAAGCAGCACCATTTCCCAGTCCGCAGGAGAAGGATTTGCTTGGGAGAGACGTGGGAAAGTCAAGAGGGCTGCACTGCCTCAGCAGCTGAGAGGCCAGAAGGGCCCTTGCGCAACGACAGAAACTTTAGGAGCACGTCCTGGTATCTATACGGTTATTTGTATCAGAGCGCTGACAAGAAAGAGCTTTCAGCGCTGCAGCTTGGGTGGCAATATTTCTTTCCTCACTAATCCTGCCTTGACACCAGCGAGAGAGTCGGGGCTCCGCAAGGGCATCGTAAGATAGAAAAGACAATTAGAAGAACTTAGAAATGGGAAAGGACATGTCGTAAAAGTCATTATCAAGCCTTCCCTTCATTCCCTCCACATTTTTCATGGGGAAAAATGTTTCCTCCGCAAAAAGAAATTTGGAAATTTTCCACCTATTCTACTGGCTGCACCCATGAGAGTATTTCTGCCTCTGGCAATAGCTTCTGCTCAAGTCTTGCTGTGCCGATGAGACATACGGCTCCGACGTATGGCTCCAGTATCTTTCTTGAGCAAGGGCTGGTGTGAGCAATACAGCAGGAGGTGCTACAAATAGGCAGAAAGTTTTGCAAAAACACGGAGTGGGAAGAGTGTGCTGTTGCAGCTGAAACCTGTGCTTGCTACATCTAACGCAAACAGTCTTCTGCTTCCAAAATTGCACAAAGCCAGCAGCTAAAATAACTGCTTTTTGACCTTTTTATCTTCTCCCATCTCTCTGAGCCTTGCCATTCTCCTTTTGCCTGCCCCAGCCACCTGCCTTTGTCATTAGCAATAATCAGCAGCAATAAATAGGTGACATTTCATTGCTGCGGAAGCAGCCTGAGATATTTTGGGCCAAGCCAGCCAGACTGGGGCTCTGCAAGCCCTCTGGCTGGCAAGAAAAGACATCGCTAAAGTCACCTTGCCACCCATCCTGGAGTTACAAAGTCTGCTGAGATCAACATGCCTGTGCACAGTGGCTGGGAGGGCTGGGGATGTCCCAGCTGGAAGCCGGCCGGGCTGGAAAGGAGTTACCACCTGGCAGCAGCTTCTGGATCAGCCAAGAAAAGAAGGAGAAAAAAACAGAGGCACCGTGGCTGGGAGCAAAACCCAAGTATGAAGCAGCTCTGGTGGAAAGAAAGAGAGATCTCTGCTGGGGAAAAGACGCTCGACAGCAGGCTGCGCAGGTCCCTGTGGGTCTTGCAGAAGAGGCGACCTGTTGGGCATCAGGGGCTGAACTGACGTGACAAAGAGGGGAGGGGACCCCAGATTGGCGGGGAGGACAGCTCACCAGGGTGGTGGGATGGAGGTGCTCAGCTCTTTTGGGTGCCCAGTGCCACAGGAGTTATCTGCAGAGGTACCTTTAAGGCTCTGGGCCTTGCATGCTTCAGTCACGTTTTAAAAATAGGACAGGAGGCTTCTACATCACTTAGGTATTTTGGAAAATTTTACTCAGCCTTTCTGCAGCTCCTGTCAATCCTTCTCAGTGTGGTGCCGAGATGCATACATGACATGTACACAAATAGCATGCTTCCCTGGCCCCTCTCAGCTACGGGCAGAGACACCTCGATGGACTTTCCCGGTCCTGCTCCACACCTCGGCAAGAAGGGGTAGGTGGGGGGGACGATGCTTCTGGCTCTCCTGGCAGCAGTGTCCCCGCGATGTTGAATGAGACTCCAAAAAACCCGCAGCACCAGGATGATGGCCGTCACAGCAAGGAGATGCTTTTACCTCCAGGGCGGAGGCGATGCTCGGGCACAGCCTCCTCTGGGTCTCCAGGGACATGACCACCACGGCAGGCGCTGACCCAACACGGAGCCCCCGAGGTCTTTGCTGCAACCCAGCGGAATGATGATGGCATGTGACATTGTGCAGGTCCCTTCACCTGCCCTGCGGTCACTGCTGGACAAGACTAACGGTGTGTGATCGTAGAGAAGTGGATCAGGGCGAGAGCACTGCCCGGTACACTGCCAACTGCAGGCAGCTAGCCGTGGGGAAAGATGTTTCCCATTTGGGCTTCTTCAGATCAGAAAACTCCGCAAAGTTCAGCTCAGACAGTCCTATCCAGATTGTAGGGACTGTTTGTTCCCAGTTTTGGCAGGGTCGTGAATGATGCATGAATAACAGCATCCCTTAATTAGTGTAATATGCTGTACCAGGTTAGAAAGCACTCTCTGGTTTTGTTTTTCCTCCACGCGTGTGTGTGTATTTCTCTTTAAAGGAGAAGGGAACGAACAGAAAACATTGTAGTTGTGTTTTTGTTGGTTGGGGCACCGATGAACCCTGTTCCGATTGGGCTGGTTATGAATCACTGGAGAGCGATATCCACACCAAAGAACGCTGCAGCCAACCTGATGTCTGCTTGGCAGTTGCACTGAGCAAAAGCTCCATAATTATTGTTTTTGCTGCCTGAATCTTAGTGGAATAATGAGAAAAAACCTCTACCTTTGAATTTATGAGACTGGGTGTGTAGGAGGGCGTGCATGTGTGTGTACCTGCGTGTGTACACATGTTCTGACACATGGACGGTTTGCTTTGACTCTTGGGGCAAAGGAGAAAGCTCCATCACCAGTTTTATTTTCCTTTGTCTGTCAGACTCCCTTTCTTCCCTCCCCTGCCTGTTTTTGTTTGGGGCGTTTGAAACGTGCCCATCACATCCTGGCCATCAGAAACGATGTTTTCATTACTGTGACCACAAAGGACATGGCCTGCCCTCCCGCCCTTCCTCCTGCGGCGCGTTCCCCCGGCGCTGCTGTCCCCAGGAGCTGCTCTGCCAGTCCCCGGCCACCGCCGCCGCTGCCCTTCGCCCACGTGCCACCCGCGCCCGTCCTCCGCCCTCAGCATCCCTCCTGCTCCCGCGCCAGGAGGAGCACTGCTGCCCGCCCCCAAATCCCGGGCTTTAGCCCCTTCTCCTCTGACTCATGCTTTTTCCAGGAAGGGATGCCTCGAAATTTCCCTCCTTTTTCTCATTTCCTCCAGGGCTTGCTGGAGCCACCAGAAAGGTGCTGCGGGATGATGCCAAGCCTCAGCTTGGGTCGGCACCGCTGCTGCTTTTTCCCATGGGACCCTCTCGGCCTCTGCTTGCACGGGGACCGGGGCAGCAGGGGGAAAAGCGCCGGCATCGAAGGCTGCAGAGCAGAGCGGCATCGGGGTCTCGGACCGGTGCGGAAAGAGAAAGCTCTCTCCCACTGGGTAACCCGGCAGCAACTGCTATTTCAGTAAACATATCATTTTGTGCTCAGTAAACACACATTCCAGAGGAATGCTCTCATTGTTTTTTTGCTCTGTAATGCATTAATGAAGAAATAAAGTTTAGGTTGTGTAATGGTGACAGCTTGAAGTCATTTTGCCTAGTGTTATTTCTCAGCGAAGGCTCAGCTCTCCCTGGAACGGGAGGGAAAAAAAGAAGACCAGATTTCACTTCAAACTTACCAACATGTGCAAAAAAAATCAAAACACGACAGCAATTAACTCCCCTCCACATGCCCCAATAAAACTACCTCTCTCGCTCGCTCCGAGCCTTGTCACGTATGGGGCTGTTTATGGAGGAGACAATACAAAGTGGGTTTATACAAGGCTCTTGTTTTAATTTTTGTTTTATATCCACTGGAACCCTCAAGTAGTGAATTCATTTCCTGATATAGTAAACATTTCTGATGGCCAGGATTCTTTCTCTTTTCCCAAAAGAACACAAACCCCTGGTCTAACTCACCAGCAGCGCAGTCTATACAAACAGACCCATTGGCTACATTTTCAAAGAACGCATCTTAAGCACGCAGCTAGGAAAATAAACAAACAGCAACACCTTCACGAGAGCCCGGCAGAACCCCATCACAAGCAGGAAGCTTTTCCCCCTGAAATGTGCTCAAGCCCTCAATTGCATGTGGAAAAACTATCAGCTTTTCCCCATATTCCAGGAAACAATCTTGTTCTCGCAGTTGCACACTGATGGCTGCCGGCTCCCTGCTAAATGATCTACGCAGTCCCTCTGATTTGTGACCCTATTTGCACTATGCAAATGTCTTCTGACAGCTCTCTTTTCCTGTCATTAAAACAAACAATGGCCCCTGTAACCAAAAAGGAAATCAGTAACAGGCGAAAGCTGTTCTCTCTTTTTCTTTGCTTTTTTTTTTTCTTCCTTTTTTTTTTTTTTCTGTTTCTGGGACTAACTGTTAGTAATTACCCTGAAATATTCACAAACTTCATCCTCTTCCAAACTGTTTTAGTCATCCTAGTGGCCAACCCAACATGTCTAATATAATTCCTCTTCTAAAAGAGCTAAAAATCAAAAATAGCCCCCAATGATCAACCAGGTAAGAACACACCTCCTGTCTTTTTTTTGGTGTATGTACCTCTCTATCCATACACATATAGACAACAAAAATTATATTGACTGATGTGAGGAGCCTTTAAAATAGTTTCCAGTTTGCAAGGAATAATTTAAATATTCTTCTGAGAATGGAGAAACATGATCTACTGAGAAATAAGAAGGTATTGTGGCTGGGGGATGATGTGCACGGGGAGGAAGATGCGCCTTTCTCTCTAGTCACCTCTCCATTCTCCAAAGCATCTATCCTGTCCTAAATTCCGTATGCAGCCCAAAAAAGTGCATTGCTGGTGGCCATGCCTTCCTGATGGCAGGTAGGGGACAGCCCCTCCCAGTAGACGGGTGCTCTGCCTTTCATTTCAGTGGGAAAAGGGCTGCATTCAGAGACTTCAGGGTACTTAAACACTCCTGGGATTCGCTTCTTTGTCTTTTAAATAATACGATATACATAATCCTAAACTGGGCCAGTTTTCCAGCCCATCACACAAGCTTTGTGCCTGTAGGGCTCAGCTGAAGTCAATGGTGTTAATGTTGACATAAGACCATGATGACCAAGGGGGAAATTAGTCCCGTAACACTTGATTGTCTTTTGCAAAAATTTTCTAAATGATCTTAATGGTTTTGTTTGTGGTACGTGTTGCTCACTCCTGATTGTACTTCTGCCAAGTTGTATTTTTAACTGTAAACACTGGCCTCCCAGAAAATTTGAAGTAAAGCAAAACAGAAAAGATGTTCAAAATAACGTTTGCAACCTAATTTAATTTATCCCTTGGTAATTGCATTTGTAGGAAATGAACAACGCAAACAAAACAGAACCCAAGCCTTTGCAATTGCTTTCACATGCAGACGCATCGGTTACAGCCAGCACATGGTTAAGTCTCCGACTGCGTTAGGAGAAGCGCAATGGGCCACTTGGAAGCTGCCTGTTGGAAGGTGACACCTGCCTTGGGTCCCTGCTCGTAGGTGCCACCTATTGAACATCAGCCAGCCCGGCCAGCTCTCCCATCGCTCTTCCTTTTCCTGCAATTCCCATCCTTGATTTTCCCCGTACCAGTCAATGCACTCCATGTGTTGATCCCAGAGAAAATATAGCTGGATGACTACTTGCCAAACTCAATTAACCATGCAACTGTAGTCCCTTCTCCTGGCCCTGATATTTACATGCTCGCCTAATTTTAATCATATGAACCTCTCCGAGTAAATCCTGTTGAACTTGGGCCTCTGTTTGCAAGTGCTGCAGGAACTTTACAGATGTGTTTGACGCGCCGTTATTACGTGAATGGTTCCTCTGGCCGTTTCTCAGTCTTTGGGTGGCTTGTAAACTACGCAGCCTGCCTGCAGTTCAAGCGTTTGTTATTTGCCCATTTTTTGTTTTGTTTATTTTTTTTTCATTTGTGCGCCTCTTGGCGAGCTCACGCTCGTGTCGCTGTTTACCTCTGTCACGTGGCAGAGCTTCTCTGCTTTGATTCCAGGAGTCCCAAACCCACAACCAGCTCTCAAAGCCAATTACGCAAACCCCTCGCTGCGCGGAGCCATGTGAACACGGTTTTGCACAAGCGTTTGTCATATTTACACAAGCATCTGCAACATGTCCCCATTCCATGAATATTCCAGCAAGCGTTGTTGTACCTGCCTGATCGCTTGCCAGAAGCAATCACTAGGAGAATCGCTGTCACTGCCAAAATAAACTCATGGGTTTTATTTAAGGGAGGACTTGTAAATAGTATTTTTCTAGCATTCACCCAGTTCTAAGTGGAACTCCTGGTGTGATGAATGCTGTTCAGAGCGCAGCTCTGTTTGTTGTGAAATGGGGAAAAAAGGCAGTTTCTTGCGCTTGCCAGCAGCACGCCAGTGTGGTGGAGGAAGGTGCATCCCCTCCTGCTGTCACTCTTGCACGAAAAGCTGGTGGCCTGTTTCTTGCTTGGCTTCGCACTAAAAGCCCACGTGGATACACAGGATTTTCATGCTCTCAGAGTGGCAAATCGTGAGAAAGATGAATGGGGAAAGCCCTAAACTGGGTAAAGAAATTTTGACATTTTCCCTACAAGCCTTGCCATGGCGCCACTGCTCAAAGAGCCATTAAGGATACACCTTGCAAGGAATGATGAGCCGCATGTGTTAGTAGATTCAAAGGCAGGGAAAGCTCATCCCGAAATAGCAGAAAATGCAGGTAGCAGGTGAATTTCTGAGAAGAAGCTCCTCCTGGAGCAGCATAAAGCTGCAGGGACATGAGGGACGCAGGAGTGGGGCAGGACCTGGTGCAGCACAGGAGGAAGGTGAATCAGAGAGCCAGAAACCCCATCTGCACTGCCTCATCTCTCCAGGCAATCATGGCTTCTCCTACACATCCCAAGAAATCCACACGTCACAATGATGAAATCACACTTTTCTCCCACAAGGGAAAAGGAAGTATGTTTCTCTCTGCTTTTTCCCGTTTCTGCTGTGTTCAGAGTGAAAGGGAACTCTCTTTGCAGATGGAGCGTAGGAACGGGAGTGTTGCGGCGTCTCTGCAAATGTCACGTAGTCCTTCCGAAACCCTGCATCTTCAGCCATTCAAGACCTGCCGTTTTTCCGTACCATCCTCAGGGAGGAGGGAGAGATGTCTGGAGGCTGCTGGTGGCTCCAGGGTGGTTTGGAAAGCAGAAGGATGTGGAGGATTATGCAGGAACACCAACTCAATTAAGGCCAATGCTGTTAGAAATTGAGAGCAACTGGCAGCGCAAACAGCATCACCCCAGATTTCCGGAGCTGCTTTTGCTTGTATGTTTGACACAGACACAGGGTTTGACCACTGCCTCCTCAACTTAAATGAGAGCTGGATGCAAGCTCCTACTGCTCCAGAGAGTCCTTTTGTCCCCAGGCTGGAAAGCAGTTGCCAACTTTAGAGACACTTTAACCCTCTTTTTCGATTTGAGGCGTGTCCTCTCTTCACCTTCACTTTTTTGCTTTTTCTTTTTACTCTCATATTTAAAGCTGATTACTTTGCCTGCTACATTAGCCATTCACCTGTTCCTAAGACTGAGGAATGGCTTAAACACTCTTTTGACATAGTCCCTTGAAAGTGGGTTGCTCTGCTGCGGTCAATGAACATAGCGTGGGAAAAATGCATTAATACTTTCACTGGTAACACTGAGGGTGGCTATAAATAAACCCTTCATTACAGTATTTATATATTATTACATCATATAGCCACTTAAAACAGAGAGCAATTGGAAGTGTTGAATAATGTAAGGATAATCGCCCCTGCATTAGTTCCACTGTCATTGGCATTATGTATTGCTTGGTGATATTGCCACGCTCGTTGCTTCGCCCAGTGTTGCGTGACATTGGTGGTGACGTTAGAGTATCAACGGGCCCTCTGCAAATGACATACAGTACTTTGCAAGGCACATGTAGCTCGGTATTATATAATAAGGGTGCTTCACTGGAGAATTTTGGCAGCACATGCCTTTTTCCTGACCATTTCTTTCAAACGAGGTGTCCATTTCTTGAAGGAAGTTCGCTTTAAAGCAGCCAACAAAACATGCCCGTTGTGCAAGGCTCCAGCACCCTCATTCGTGGAGAAGGGAGGTTTGCATCATGGTGGTAAGAAGGCATTTTAGTGGTGAGACTCAAACTCATGTCACCTAAATCCTGTTCCGGGGCATATGGAGGACTTCCTCCCAAACCAAATCAGATTACTTAAAAGTGCTATTAAATGATACAAAAGTATTATAATTCCTTTGTCTTTGTTATTGTTGCTGCTCTTCATTCCTTTTTCAGAGGAAGAAGGAGAGTGCTTGGTGTGACTATGCTTAGACCACGGCTAAGTAGCTTTCTTGCTGGCTATGGATTTCTATTTCCTCAGTTTTGGAAAGCTTCCCCTTAAGGAAGCCCAACAAAACAAAAATCCTATCTCGCAGAATGTTCTACTGCTGGTTTTCGTGGCAGGGATGCCCATCTCAATTACACTGTGGTCAACAGCATTCAGTGCCTCATTGATCGTCACTTATTAAACAAGCTCCTGTGTGGCCTTGAGGACCAAGTCCAGAGGAGGATCTCCACCACAGTGCTTGGAAGGGGCTGCTCCAAAAAGCAGTCATTTCAGAGGTTGAGAAATCACTTCTCTGAACCTTGTCCTCACATGACATACGACCAATTTCTGCACAAAGATCTGCAGTTGACTTTTATTACAGCTCTGATTTAGCTGCTTCTTTGATTTATCGCAACAATGCACATTCAATATCTTTCTTCTGATCTGGAGGCCAGAAATATAACTCTACTCATATGTTTGTATTCTCAGGACTTGGGATTTCACAGATTCAGAAACTCATTCATAGATTCACAGGGTTTAAGGCCAGAAGGAACCATGAGAACATCTGGTATGACTTCCTATATTTCAAAGCCATTCA
This sequence comes from Chroicocephalus ridibundus, assembly GCF_963924245.1. Taxonomy (NCBI): domain Eukaryota; kingdom Metazoa; phylum Chordata; class Aves; order Charadriiformes; family Laridae; genus Chroicocephalus; species Chroicocephalus ridibundus. The sequence continues at coordinate 18,386,942 of NC_086287.1, forward strand.
GTTGCAGCCAAATTAGCCCAATACCGAGCCCAGTAGCTTTGCTGCATCTTCCAGAAAAACATCCAGCTCCGGACATACCAAGATAGGGGAATGTGATCATATCACAAGTTGGAGACTCACCACCTTACTTGATTTTGAAGCTCATATTAATTAAAAAATGTGCCTCGTTTCTAACACAGTTTTGTTTGGCTTCACGTCTAGCAATCAGTTTTGCACCTTTCTCCACTTTATAACTGAGCAGCATTGCCTGGCAAGCTACATTCTTCAAACTTTGGAGTTTTTGGTTTGTTTTGTTGGGGGTTTTTTTTTTGCCCAGCATCTGGACATCTGCACAAAAGCTTGATGTATCTGAAGTATTTGTGAGTCAACTTTACTGCAGTTTTGGCTATTAAAAAACTTTTCGCATTGTTGCTTGTGTTATTGTTTGTTCTTAAATAATACAGAGAAAATTCACTCTGAAAAAGGGAACAGAAATTCGCCTTTCAGAAAGTGTTGGTGTGAGAACTTAGGATATTTAACAAATATTTTTCAGAAGACTTTAATTTAGAAAAATGAACAGAAATTCAACTTACTGATGCAAAACACAAACTGACATTTCTTGATGAAACAAGAGCTGTGACCATTCTTGCCAATGGGCTTCTGAACACCTCACCTGTCTCCCTGCACAGATATGTTGTATGTTATTACTGTCTCCCCATCCCCTTTTGACATGGAGATGGAGACAGAGCTGTGTCACACACCATCAAGTCATATCTGCCAGCTTTGAAATGAGTTGTGCGCTCTTATTCTGCGTCCTTTCTGTTTTTCAGTAGCTATATCATTCACCGGGACTCCTGATCCTGAAGGGCTTGATCATTGTTGCGGTTTGTCCTTCTGGCTCTTTGTCAAGGACACTCTTCTCTCACCCTTGCAAATTTACACCAGAAGCTTTTAGGTTTTGTTCAGTTTTATCCTTCCTTCTTCTTTCCGAGTGGGCAGAAATTCTAATGCTACACGAATGGCCTTCTGAAAGAGGCTCATTTCAATTTCATTTTCTGAACTCTATGACTTTCTCCCCTCCATCCAAATGTCATTGGTTTTCATTATATTTTGTGTACTTAATAAATAGCAGTGGAAGAGCTGGGAAGCATCAGGTGCTTGTCTCACATGGATTTCTCCATCTTCTGCAGTATATGAAATTCAAGAAAAAAACCTGCTCTTTGGGCTGAGGAATGCAATAGCTGCACGCTGGCAGGCAGAAATGCCGGTGACGTTAGTGGCAGGAATGTGGGTACCACCTAGACACCGTGTTGCTAATACTTCTAGCTTTTACCTCTGGGCCCGATGAACCACGTCATCTGTCTAGCTGGAAGTCATGCTCTGAACTTGTTTTGGAGAGCTGGTGCGTGATTGTAAAGGCTTATAGCTAAGGAATGTGGTGTGTCTCACACAGCGCTGCGTAAAAGGCTGGAGTAGAAGGGACCACTGGCCTCCCAGGAACTGCAGAGTGTGGATGGGGGAAGAAAATCATTAATATTGATAGCACCAGCCTCAGAGGAGCACCTCGGGGCTCTGCCAGTGAGCGCGACCCCAGCACGCGAGGTGCAGAGCAAACAAGAACTCCGGCCCTTTGCTCAAGGATGGCCATGAGACAAACATACCTGAACACTGCAGGCATGGCCGGTTGTTGCGTCTTTGTAGGCTTCTGGAAATGCGCCATCACCAGGCACTTCCGTGGGTTCATTTCATCAACTGAGGGTATCCAAATACAAGGCTATGAAAAATGAGTCTTTGCCTGAGAAACCTCATTTTTGCTGGTAGGAGGAGAGCACTAGGACAGAGTCAGTCTGCCTGCTTGAAAAAAAAAAAAAAAAGGATGTAAAGTCTGTGGCAAAGCCTGTCATTTCTGGAAAATTCTGACTTCTTCTTTCTGGGTATTTCTACAGATCCATCACTTACGGAATAGTTGCACATCCCATGCTGCTCATATACGATCCCCACATGGCTCCCACCAGTTTTACAGGCAGGGGAGCTGAGGTACAACAGAAACCGAGAGGAGCTGAAGGACTGAGCCACAGGGGAAGCCCCTGGTGAAGGAAGGGGTTAGCCTGCTTTCTCCTGGCCACACTTATTCTCTCTTCCAGTCTTGCAACAGCCATGGGGGAAAAATAGCCAAGCCGGGCAGAACTCCTGTGGATCTAGGCTCGGAGGTCTCCAAATGGCGAAAGCATTTTGGTGTGGGTGTGCAGGCTCAACCTCTTCTTCATAAAAAAAAAAAAAAAAAAAAAAGAGAGAGAGAAGGAAGATATAAAACTGCTCTGAGGGAGCCAAGAGGGATTTTTCTTTTTTTCTTGGCCCTCTCAATACTTCTGTGGGAACCCAGCAGTATTGTTTCCAGAAGGCTCAGTCTCTGTCACCCAAGTCTTTGGCGTGTTTGGGGACACCCTTACTACTTCCCTTTCCTTCCCTGCAGAAGAGTCCAACGCAGCTTTGACCGCAAAGCCCAGGAGGCCTTGGAGTTTGTCTGAAACAAAAGAAAAAGATTGCGAAAGGCGGTGGTGTCAAATAATGCTTCCATTTAGTAGGAATTTTGCTCCCCTTGCATTCCCAGGCAGCACCTGCTGTGTGAGGCTCTTGGCCAGCTCCTTGGAGCCTCTGTGGTAAAACAAACAAAAACAGCAGGGAAAAAAATTCCTCTTTATAACGCCTGTTATCCTCAGGCTACCTTCCAACACTGCCTCGCCTCCCCATGTCGACGGTACTCTCCAGGGAAACAGGATACTACGGGGCCAGAAAGCCTTGTGCAAATGGGCAGTTGAGCAATGGAGGAAGAGACCCCGTCTTATTGAAAACAAGACTGTTTTCCTTCTCTTCCTTCATTTCCAAATGCAGAAGGGTCCTTATTGATGTCCCAGCCAATAAGAAAAAAAAAAAAAAGGAGAAAAAATGACACGTTGTTACTTCCATGGCAGAAGTATTTAGGAATTATTCTGCATTAGGGGAAAATACAGTTGGGATGGAAAGGGATGGTCAGCCTGTCTGGAGGGGTTGGGGGAATGTGGTCTTTGGAGATGTTTATAACCCTCTGCTCAACCCCATGTTACCCACTGTTCCTCATCATGTGTCTTACAGTTTCAGGGTAGTCTTGAAGTCCTTTTGTGTTTTGGAGCATGGTGGCACTGTCTGTGCTGGAGGTTGTTCACGTTTATCTGGTGTCCGGCCCAAATGGCCCACTTGCCATTTATCTGCTCAGCCCCTGGCTCTGTCGCACCACCAGTGATGCTGGTTGGGACTTGTGCAGCCTTCAGGAAAGAGGCTAATCTCTCACAGGGGTTTAACAACATCCCTCTTACTTTGCAACCCCCGCTTTGACCCCTGCCTGCTCTGCACATGTTCAATCAAGGAAGAAAGACATTCAGGACCTTGTTTTTGATCCTACCTTTAGGCAATGCCTTGCAGATAGCTCTCCCTAGGCTAAATAGCCCTGCATTTGATACGGACAGAGAGTCACAGGCTGTTGTGGTTACCTGGCCTGACCTTCGTAGCATAGGCTATTGAATAACTGCTGGCATCCAAAGCAGATACAAGGAGCCAGTAACCCTGGTTCTGTTCAACCACACTGCCTTGATCTCACCTCAGACAGAGCTCCAATTCAAAGGTTCTCAGCAAGCCTTCAGGTCTACACTTTGACTAGTCTCCTTCCCTTCCTTCCTTCTTATTGCATACCTCATTGAGGGTAAAGAAAAGAGCAAAGATGGAGGAAGATGGAGATACATGCTGGGAAACCCCAGGGTTTGTGTAAGCGATGGGAGAAGTACATGTGACCTTCCACTTTCCTCCTCACCAGAGCTTTCCCAAGGTGTGGTCCAACACCTGTGTACAACCCACCAGGGATCACATTCATGAGAGACAGCTCAGCTCCTCATTTTGTTAGAAGCAACATTTTAGCCCTGTAGGCTACCAGGGTATCTGCCAAGACGTCCCTGCACCCTTCAAATGAAAGATGCTTGACAAAGAGCTTCCACTCCTTCTGTGGACTCCTGTTCTGAGCAGCTGTGCTTGGTGTCCAATGCGCGTGTCGTTATTTTCGAATGTGCTTGTGATGGGTTGACCCTGGATGCGTGCCAGCTGCCCACCAAAGCCACTCTATCACTCTCCCTCCTCAACGGGACAGGGGAGAGAAAATATAATGAAAGGCTCATGGGTTGAGTGAGAGAACGACAGGGAGATCACTCACCAGTTGTCATCACGGGCAAAGCGAACTTGACTTGGATAAATTATTTTAATATATTACCAATCAAATCAAAATAGGGTAACGAGAAATAAAACCAAATCTTAAAAACATCTTCCCCACCCTCCCTTCTTCCCAGGATTAACTTTATCCTGAATTCTCTCTCTCCTTCACCGCAGTGGCACAGGGGGATGGGGAATGGGGGTTGTGGTCAGTTCATCACACATTGTCTCTGCTACTCCTTCCTCCTCAGGGGCAGGACTCCTCACACTCTTCCCCTGCTCCAGCATGGGATCCCTCCCATGGGAGACAGCCCTTCAGGAGCACACTGTTCCAGCATGAGTCCCTTCCTTCAGGAGCACACTGCTCCAGTGTGAGTCCCTTGCAGGGTCACAAGTCCTGCCAGGAAACCTGCTCCAGTGTGGGCTCCTCTCTCCATGGGTCCACTGGTCCTGCCAGGAGCCTGGAGTCCCGGAGACTCTCCATGGTCCCAGAGTGAGGTCTTGTTTTACTGTCTGAAAGATTCTGCCTCAGGAGCTAGTTTCTGTCTCTGGACACAGTCCCTGTACTTACAAAATGAGACATCAGTCTTGTATTGGACAAATTGAGCAGTGGGAATGACAGGGCTGCAGCCTCTCGGACACAGTTATTCTCCACAAAGTTATGGGACAGTTCCTTTGACCAGGTGTAGGTGTCCACTTTAGGTTGACTCTGCAAACTTCTCTTTGTTGACCAGACCACCTGTGACTATAGAGGGAGTTTGGATGCCTAGTTCATTTGTGAAGACCTACACTGGGGACAGCTGAAAGGAGGCAGGATGACCCTCATGTCGGGTTTCCCACTTCTGGACTGAAATCATAGAGGAAATGATGCTGGAAAACCAGCACTGAACTGCAGCCATAAGTTTTATTCTTGGTAAGGACGTCAGTAAGCGATGGTGAACTGCCTGTGTGAGTCCAGAGTCAAACAGGTCCATTTGCCTGAAGCAATCTCGACATTATTCCTGTGACATTTTGCTAGCACGATTTGCTCACATCCTCTTGAAACTCTTCTACCTTGTTAACACAGCCCTAGTGATTTTGGTGCATGTTGTGTTGTTGACTTAGGAGTTTTATCCATCACTGCATTTTCTATAGCATTAGCACTAGCATTAGCACTAGAATTACTTCAAGTGACACTGCCGAAGAGGGTCCCAAGCCACCTGCCGTAGTCCACTGCTCATGCTTGCAGAAGCGAATGTCCCACTCTAGCGTATGTCCTCCAGCACGGGGATCTTCACGGAACAACCACCACCTGGCTGCGATTCCTTCACTTCGCTCCCTTCCTCCCTCTACGCCCCTAAAACCAGCTGCGGCACAGTGGTTTTGCTTGGTGGCTTTGCCATTTCAGGCGAGAGTTAGCATTTAACTAGTCAGAATGGTGCAAGGAGCCCGTATAATTACTGCTGGGATTGTGCTGTGTAGGCCCCGTGTAACGAACTCGCCTCAAATAACCCAGCTTGAATGTCAGAGCCCGTGCTGTATTGTGTTTCACATTCTGGCTGTGGGAGCACTTCCCCAGCAGGAGTCAGGGTAACAAATCCCTTGCTCTCGCAGGAGGGCCCCATAAAATGAATGATTCTGGATCTCACGCTCCTGAGGAGGTCTCGGTTACTCCAGCAGTTGCCGCTTGTAGAGGGAGCGACTGTAGGGGACTGAGGGAGGGAAGGGTGGTTTGGCAGGCTTTGCTGTATCGTTGCCCCTGTGTCAGAGCAGGAAGGAGCAGGAGGGGAGAGCACCCCTCCAATCTATACTTTTGCATAGATATTAAATTAAAAAGAAACTGAAAAACAGAGAGTGGATAAACCCCGAGGCTGAGACTGGATCGGATGCATCCGCTTGAAATCCTGCACAACCACTGGTGATGGAAGGCTCTCAATTTCTCCCAGCTCAGACTTCCCTGCGAGCAGCACCGATGTCAATACGTTTACGGGGCAGCAAAACTTGAGAGAGTTCCCCCTGTGCTCCACGTGCACCGGGGCCAAAAGCCTCTGCTCCCTCCTGGAGGAGCTGGTGGCATCCCCTCTGCCAAGTCCTGCGGCTCGGCAGCCGGCGCGGCCGCCTCTCCATCCGTGTCAGGAACCTGAACACCCCCACTTCTCCTTGGGAGAAGGAGGTTGTTCCCTGAACTATCTCTCATCTCTTGTTATCTTGCTTTCCTTGTCAGCCAGTGAACTGTGAAGCGGCAGCCGAGAGAAAAATGAACTCTGACCTCATTTTTTCCCCCTACAATTAGCCAGAACTGTGCCTTTTATTTTTATTTTTTTTTTCCTCCCCACTTTTTAAATGATTAATAAGACAATTTGGTCCTCAGCTTCTGCAGTGAGGCGAGTGTGCTGACAAAGCACTCCGATGCCTCTTCCAGGTCACCCGGCAGCAGGCCATGTCTTTATGAAAACATAAAAATTGGAGGGACTTATTTGAGGAATTTGGAGACTGAGACACAGGAATTTTGCCCTTCAGACCCTGGCAACTGCATGTCTGCAGTGGTCTCTGAGCCACAGCGACTGCCATGGAAAGGAGTAGCTGCTTAACAGCAACCTGTGAGCTCTGAAAAACAGATCTTTTATTAATTCTTTTGCTATATTTCTTTTAAATATGCAGCCACTGCCCTTCGCCTGCTTTGTGTTGTGACAGCCTCGGGGTGTGCAGCAAGCTGGATCGAGTGGCAAAACACAGATCTGCAGACACCCTGGATGGCAATGTACAGGGGGATCCCCACTCGTGCCCGCCCTGCATCTGAGCATCGCTCTTCCACATGCGCTTATCCCTCTCCTGAGTTTCATAAGCTCCTCCTGCAGTGAGGAGAAGGGAATTAAGGCCAGCTGGATTCTATTCTCTTAAATTGTCCCTCCTGTTTCGTGCCACCTGATGCATTTGGAGACAGAAGCTCCTCTGCGCTCACAGGCTTTGCCGGGGTAGGAAGGACTCATACCACGGGGATGCTCCTGCAGTGGCCGGCCAGAGGTGGACAGGCAGGGAAAAGACCTTCATTGTGGTAGCCATAAATGGGCAAAACACCAGAAAACAGCACTGGTGGGAACAACCCTGCATCGGCCTCCGCTTAACAGCTTGCTTGGCTGACAGGGCCTGCCCTCCGGTCCTGCCCGTTAGAAAGCATCACTTCAGGAGCTGCTCTTCACGCTGCTCCCAGCAGACCCCTCCGTATCACTGGGCCTTGAGAAAGCCAGTGGCAGGTCTACGTGTGCAATACTCTTAAAGATGTTTTAAAAGAAGACGAACGCACAAGCGGAGTTTGCCAAGCTGCGGGCTGCTGCTGGAAGGGTAGCGTGACTTTGGCCTTTTTGAAAACATCCTCGGTGCATTAGAGAAACCATCTGCTCTTAGCTGTTGCTGTGGAGCGGCCTGTGGAGTAAAAGATGCGATTCTGCCATATTGTGATGTCCCTGTTGTGCTACTCGTGGGTTACTGGGCGGAAGGAGGAGGGCATGCTCTTGGCTGAGGGACAGTGGTGGCACTGTTGGGGGACTTGCTGAATGAAGGAGAAGCCAGTGGGCGAGCATGGAGTTTCCTCCAGAACCATGAATGCAATGGTAAACCTTTTATTACGCTTCTTGGTACCATCCATATGGTTAAATGGATTTTGAGGCTGCAGAACTTGCCTAAAAGAGTTATTTTCTGAGATCAAGGCTCTCATGGTTTCACCCAAAGACAATCCACCCTGTAGGCTTTTGGTGGCCTCGGTTTCATCCGTTCCATCCCCAGCCTCTAGGTGACAGGGGTAGCATTAGCCCCTGCAGCCTCTCTCGGCCTTTGTACCCTTTGTGCTGACCAGCTCCAAGCCAAAGTGTTTCCCTGCCCTTTCCAGGAGGCCTCCCCAGCTCTTTCAATCTTTCTCAGAAGAGCCGTTATCTGTCCAGATGTTCACGAGGGGGAGGACTCCAAGAGTAGCCTTCTTCATTACCTCCAACAAACTCTCCCTTTTCTCCAGCAGATGCTTCCCACTCCTCCCACTGTGCAGCTGGGGCAGGGAGAAGGAGATGTCAAAATTCATGAGGCTGGTAGATATAGCTTTCGGTGTGGCCGCAGAAAAGGAAAGAAACAGCAGTCACTGCCCTTGGACAAGCGCTCTGAAGTGCTAGAGATGTCCCACTAATTAATGTATGCCACTTAATAATTAAAAACTCCCGTACGATTGTTTAGCAAATGCTAGTTTTTAGTCATCGTTATGAATTTTTTACTGTAGTACCTCCCAGGAGCAAGTCCGATCGGGCTCCCGTCATGCTATGCAATCTGCAAGCAGCCAGGGAGGCTGAATTCCTTTCTCTAGGAGTTGACAGTCCAAATAAACAAGGCAGACAAAGGAGAGGAGGGGAAACAGAAGCTCAGGGGAGGTGAAGTGAGTTGTCCAAGGTCATGCAGCAGGTCAGTGCCAAAGCTGGGAGCAGAACCCATGCTGCCAGCTCCTGCTCTCATGCCCTATCTCCCCGGGGAAGACTGGTCCAAAATAATTTATGAGACAAAGAACTTCTATCACATTCCTCCTGGCACCATGAAGCTCTTCAGCTTGTGCAAATACAGCACAGCCAGATAAAGAGGCAACTGGGCACTAGTTATATTTTGGTTTGCTAGGTCTTTGTTTCTTCACATTAGTAATGTTAGAAAAATTCCTTACCAGCTTGAACCCGTCATCTGGACAGAAGTATCAGAGTCAAGGAAGAGCATTACTTTGGGTCACTGACATGGAGATCCGGATGGTGGCATTCGAGGTTGGATGGAATCTGCTGGAAGAAAGGTGCTGGCCTCCAGCCCCTAAGCCAGCAAGGCTTGGAGGCAAGGTTGCCTCCTGCTGCACACTGGCACCGATACTATGGTGGAGGTGCCGACAAGGAGGAGAGAGAGGGAAGAAAGAGCAGTGAGTTGAGAGGAAGTAAGGAACTAGCCATGCGCCATCATGATTTCCCTCTGGAGGGAGGTGAAGAAGCTGATGAGGCCCCAATGAGGTATCTTCTGTTGGTACAATCAGGCAACGGACCATCTTGATCTGATTTCAGAGTGTGTTGGAGGTGGTGTGGCTGCTGCTCGCAGGGAGATGATAATCTTGGGTCTCACTCTGTCTCCCATGAGAAGTAAGAAAAGCCAGCAAGGAAGCAAAGCAGCATCCCTAGGGACTCACCTCTTCCTTGCCTGGGGCAGAGCTGTTGAATCTGGTGCTCTCTTGATCTCACTGGAGGCATCACTGCTTTCATGTTCCATAATTCGTCTTTCAGCTGTTTCTCAGGAAACAGAGTGTCCTGTACACAGCATCCATCCAGGTGCACATACTTCATCAAAATGGTATAGGCCAGCTGTCCCTTCACTCCTTGAGGTGACAGGGTGTTAGCATAATACTTACATGCTTTTTTTTTTTTACTGTCTTTTACTAAATTCTGGCTGGTTTCTTCTTACACTGTTGCGGTAGGGAGGGAGGGCTGGAGGCTGGCCTAGGACATCTGACGTGCATGTGAGGGGCCATCAAGTCATCAAGTTCAGGACTCAAGCCCTTGTATCCCCTGTCCTGTGAGGCAATAAGCTTCCTGAAACCAAACTGCCTTCCCTTCCTGTCAGCATCATCCTTTAGGGAGCACACTTCTGAGAAGAGCTGCAGCATTACATGAACACATGTTTGGGAACCTGGAGAAGTGACTATTCTTGGTTTTGCAGTTGATTAAATGATCTTTCGTTAACACATGTTAAACACAAGAACTTCCACCTCCACTTCCCACTTCCCCCAATTAATTTTCTTGCAGCGCAAGGAGGGGTCTAATCTTGATGGCAGGGATAGGCAGGTGGAAGCTGCTCAAGCCATCCTGGCTGGATGAAATATCGCTTGCTGATGTTGTTAATTATCTGCAAAAGGCTCATTACACCCTGCATAATGTTTTGTTGCTCAGCTTCTTGAATGCTCTAAGGAACATGTGCCACCCATGCCCTGGGTGTCCCTGGGTGGCCCTGGTGCCGTCAGACCTCCCTCAGCCCATCCGAGGCTCAGGCTATTCTCAGGGCAAGACAAGGACCACAGCAGCATCTGCAGGAGCATATGGTAGTAAATCAGGGTTGGAATAGGAAATAGAGCCCAAAAGCCATTTATGACATATGAGATTTCTTTGCATGGAAGAGCACTCATATCGGTCCATCTTCTCAGTGTACTGTCCTGTGAACCAGACTGCCTGCCTGATAAAAGAGCAAGAAGGAGAAAAAAAAAGAAAAAGAAAGCATAAAGCTAATTACGTAGCAGAGCGATTTAGCAATGGACTCCCAGAAAGTCTCAGTGTTGTCCCTGAGGTCAGGTTATCGAGTGCCACATCTTGATTGAGGGGCTGCCACAGCTATTTAACATCGCCTCACCTCTGGTAAAGCTCATTGCAAAAGCTCTGCCTGCTGCCAAACACAGGCAGTGAAAACTGTCAGGATCTGCTCATTCCATCCTACATCAGGCTTTGAAATGGGGTGTCAGTGTGGACAAGCAATAAAAAATGCTGGGCCCAAATCTTCTGTTGGCGTAACTTTGATGTCGGTGCCACCAAACTCAGCAGAGAGGTTTTTGACTGATCACCTGCAAATGAGAGCACTGGAAGCTGCTGACCTGGATGTCCACTTGAACCTTGCCCAAGTGGTTTTTTGGCCTGGAAACGGTAAGAGTTAACCAGAATCAGAAAATCTGCTTTCAGCAGGGTCAGAAATTACTGCAGGACAGCATTCCTCAGGGTATTTCGGTGCTTCTACCTCAAGTCAAATCCCAAAGAGGGCAGAGGAATGTGAAAGTTGAAAGAAATGTTGACTGAACTTTTCAAACTCAACGGAAGGGTCAAGTGTAGTTTGGTTCAAGTCTCAGGCAAAGGCTGGGTATGGGTTTTCATCTACCAGAGGGGGTTCACACATACCTGGTTCAAACATAATGTCATGGCCATTGGACAGGAGGGACAGTGAGGCAGTGGACTCAGTTCAATTGTCATTGACCATCCAACTGCAACAGGAAAAATATGTGGTTTAGCAAATCTGTCACTCTCAGCATTTTCAATTCAGTGAAAGGCTGAGATACCAGTGGCCAAGCAGGGGCCCGAGTTACCTGCCTGCAGCACAGTGGCCAGCAAAGCCCCCATGACTCCAGCCATGCTGTGCATGGGCATCCATGGGGTACAGAGCCCCATGAGGGCACGAGGCTGGCATGGCTTAATCCCCCCCATGCAAGAAGAAAGGCAGGTGCCCCGGGTCAAAAGGCTGCTGTGAGATTTGGGGTGCACTAGAAGATCTTCACGGTGACCCACCTACCATGCCACCAAATCCTCAACTCAGTCCTCTGTGCTGCTACCAGGTTTTTGTGTGACTTTGGACAAGTCAGTCAGACCTCATTTTTTAAGAAGTCCTCAGGAGACTGTGGAGATAAATAAGCAGGAAACTGAGGCTCTGAGATACTGTGGAGAGGAGAGAAGGATGTCACGTAAGTACAAAGGATGGGAGGTATGCACAAATACCCGCTCACCCATGTCAAGATAAGGCTAAGAGCCCTCTTTGTTCATGCATTTCTGAATTCACATAAATATCCCTCAACAGGAAAACAAAGGCTGCTTACAGGTAACCTGAGGTGCTGTTTAAATGGGTGTCTTGAGGTATACAAGCAGGTCTTTAGGGTTGTTTTCCCTCCATTATTCACTCTCCCTCCAACCTGAAAGAGTTGGAATTGGCCAGAAACAGCAAGCAATGCAGAGAGAGAGTTTAACCATTAATAAGGGTGGACAATGGTTAGGGAGGTAGCTAAGTCCTCTGATTATACCTAACCAGCCAGCTTCTTGTCTCTGTGTCATTGAGTTTTGGGGTTTTTTTTGGCAAGCTGGGCCCTGGCTAAAGTCTTTTCAGGAGTTAATGAGCCAGAGGAGAGTCATATTCCCCATGGGCATGGTTCAAGCCTAGGGTTCTTGCTGGTTTTCTTGGCTACCATGCACAGGAGCACTGCAGCGATCGGGGTTGTAAATGCTGGCTCTGCCGAAGGGCTGCACAGCTTGGAGCAACCCTGGCTTTCCTGTCAGCCAGGGCATCGAGGAAGAGCTTGCCTTAGATCTAGGCCAAACCAACTGGTGTTTGGGCAGAGGCAACGTCTGACTCAACGCAACATGAGCTTCAGGTGTCATCAGAAAGAGACATTTCAGGGCTACTGTAATGTACATCCAGCTGTCACTGCTGAACTCAGTTGAGGGCTGTTGGAAGTGTAGGCATGTTGCAACCTCTCCTCCCATCCTTTTCTTTCATCTGGATCAGTCCATCCGGGGAAAAGGGCTGAGTCCTCACGGCACAGGAATGGCTGATCCTTCAGCTGCCTGGCCATGGCCACATGGGAAGGAGGACAGCCAGCAAAGCTGCTTACAGCAAAGAGCCACAATATCTAACACTTGTCAAAAACCAAGGATAGGGGTGGGAGGGAGAATCTGGGTACCTCTTTTTGGGTCGGCACTAGAAATCAGGATTTTGGGGAGGGGTCAGAGTTTGTGGTCAGAGAAGTGACTTTAACTGGTTCGGGTCTGCTGCCTTTCTGCCTCTTGAGTAACATGCAACAGCTTTGAACACTGACAAAAACAAGTTTTCACTAAAGTCAGCACTCCCAAGCTTGAGTGAAGCTAAAAGAGGGAACTGCAGGCCAGTTTTTGCTTCTCCCACCAGCAAGGCCACCAGCTGAATCCTGACCTCAGCATGTTTTTGGTAGGTGACAGCTTAAAAGCAGGAAGGACAAGCACAGGAATATGAATACACCAAGAGCCACCTGAATCTTCCTCTCAGATGTGAACTGAAACCCATAATCAACCGTTTCAGAAATTCCAGCAAAGTTCAGAGCTCTGACACAGTCCCTATAGTCTGGAAACTTTTAAATAAACATCCTGACTTGCGAATTGCGTAGAAGCCTGGAAGCAACTTCACTTCTTGCTCAGATAGCATGTGAGACTTGCAGCGTTGCCAGGTAGGGGAAAAAACCACCTTGGCTTCACCTATAAACAGCGTGCAGCCTGGTAAAGGCGGGAGTCATTCAAAGGAAATACATCTGGGATGTAAAACAGTCTTGCTGAGGCCCTCTTTAATGATTCTGTTTTGTCAATGAGGGATGCTTCGGATACTGGCCAAAACCAGTCACTGTGAGAATTGCTTTCCAAATTTTTGAAAACCTTGTTCCCAGCTTTTGCGTGCCTGCAGATCTGCTCCTACTCTTGCTGGTGTTGCTGGACGTGGCTGTGTCCCAATGAAGGGATGGAACTTGGGAAGTTGTGCTTAAAATGCAAAGGGCCTGATAGGAATAATTCCAAATTGGGCTCGGAAAGAAGAGTAAGCAAGCCATGCTACATCAACGGACTGGTGATCTTCCTCTCTTAGGCCATCATATAAGGCACTTAAGATCCCTGCAAAACCTCAGAAAGGGACACTCAGAGCATTTATTAATACAGGAAAGTGTCTCACCCTCTTCCCCTCACCATCCCAAAATACGACTGTATTTTAAAAACACTTATCAGCATGGAGACACTCTTCATGCCTCGTGTAAAATCTAGCATTTCCCAAGTGGCATCTGAAAACATGCCCTATTTTTGTCACACAGGTCTCAGCCTGCTTAGCAGCTGGATATTAAGATGAGAAGGGCTGTAGCTCTGAGCCAGTATGTGTGTGTATTGCTACAAAGCACAGCATGAGGGCAAAGAGCCTTGCTGCTTGGTGAATAATCTATAGACTAAGTGGGAAACTCACTCTCCCAATCCTGTGAAAATTCCCAGAGTATCAGAAATGTTTTTTTTACTCTTTTCTGAATCAGGACAAAGCCAGAACTTGGAACACTTTATCAAAGCCTGAGTTACAATGAATATGTCCAGAGAAGATCAGTGGCAACAAAACATTTCAGTGTTGACCTTTCCCAACTTTTTTACTTCACATTTACTGTATTCATAATGCTATTATTGAACCTAAAATATTTTCAGTGCAGGATTCCCCAGAGCTGAAACCACTGACAAGAGACTATTTGCGTTCGCTGTTATCGAAGCTCACTTTTTTTTCCGCAGATAGTTTTGCTTTGGAGTAAGTAGCATTTTCAGGTTCAAAAACTCAAACCCTTTCAAAGGAAAACTCCTGACCGCATTGAAGAATGAGATCAAACAAGGGCCCTGTAGCTCGCACAGCGAATTAACCTGCAAAGGTTTGTTTCAACAAACTCTCCTGGGCAGGAGTAGCTCAGACCAGCTGTAGAGGAGCTGCTTGCTGCGCCTCGTCGTCATCCCTGTGACTTACTCGAGACCCCTGTGGAGGGACCTCAGGGAACTGGGACCCATTTCTCAGCCAGAGCAGACAGGTTTTGTGTGGCAGAGGGGGAAGCACATGCAAAACAAATGGCATATGCCAGCTCCTTCAGATGTGACTCCGTGTGCGCCTGGCAGGGCTGCGGCCACTGCTTTGGGATGCGCGGGATCTGCCCCTCCAGCGTCCGCTGGCTTCCTGGCAAGTCGCCGTGGGTGGCTCCATCTCCTGTGCCAGTGCACTCAGGGAGACTTTCATTTGCCCCCTCTCCTGCCACTGGCCACACTTCGGGCCAGGCAGAAGGAGCTGGAGAATGTGTTGAAATACCTCTTTCCCCAAACCGCAACATTTGCTGCTGCTGCTGTTCGGTCCTATCTGATAAAATAAAACACAAACAGCGAAACCTGCTCCGCTCGCTTCCTCCCTCTGACGGAGGAATGAGCTCAGCACGTCCCGCCGTCTCAGCCAAATCCCGCAGGGGTAATTTAATCGCATTCCTGCTCCGTCTGCCTCAGTTACCCCACTTGGATGTGTTATGTCTCCGCGCTTCCTGTTGTGGCATCCTTGGCATTCCCCACCGCGCTCCCAGCCGCATTGCTCCTCCGCGCACGTCACCGCCCAGGACTCTTCCCCGGCACACATGCAAGCTGTCAGAGGCAGTGGGATACATTCCTGGGATAGATAGGTGAAAGCTCAGTTCAGACCTATTCAACCCAGGACTTCTCAACCATGGCAGATTTTGGGGGGGGCGGGTGCGTGTGTGTGTGTGACCGTGTTTGATTTCTGCCTTGGCACCACATTGAGAGAAGGGGTCAGTGGGGAGTTTAGATTTAGGATTGATTTTAGAGGATTGACGGGACCTACCACGCGGATGATTCCCTCCCCATGAAGTTTGCTTTTGGAAGTTTAGTGAGAGTTTTAGAGTACAAAACTCACGAGTGCTGAAAGCCACTGTAAAAACACCTCCTAACGAGCAAATTAACAGCAGATTCCCAGACCTCATCAGCCAGGGTTCTGCATGCGACCCTAAATGATGGAAAAATCTATTTTGAGAATGTTTGGGGAACTTCTCAGGACGTGATTTTCATTTTTTTTTTTTGGCGCACCGAACGTAGTATTTTTCATGCGCTGCTGCGAGTACAACCTCTGCTTGGTACCCGGAGTTCAGACACACAAAGCGCTGAAAGATGGTGGGAACGGGGAAGTGTGAGAGAAGAGACTCCCTTTGGAAGCACCCACTTTCAGCCAGCATCAGTGTCTTGCCTCATAGGTGGAAACATATTAAACAGAAAAGGCTTGATTTTCAAGGTCCAGCTGATCTGTATTCTTGCCCATTTAAATATGTGGGTGAATGAGGGAGCGATTCATGAGTGATTGAGGTAAGAGGTGCGAGACAGTGAAAATAAGGGCATGGGACAGAGTGCAAAGAATACCATCAATTATGGTCTTGCTGAAAAAGTCACATAGGAAAAAGACATTATTATTATTATTATTATTATTACTACTACTACTACTACTAACTTGCAAACTGTCAAATACTTTTCTGCATTAGAATTTCCAAACGTCTTCAAATCTGTTCGTAAAAATCTTCATCGCTTGCTGCCTTTTTGTTTGTCTGGTTGCATCTGGTCCTGGGGCCGCCTCCTGCCGGCAGGGCTGAGTTGGTGGGCAGGCTGTCTCCTCATCCCGTCCCCACAGAGGACTCTGGTCCCATTTTTGTGCTGCATGGATGCTGGGAGGTGTAGTGACGTTGCCTTCGTCTGGGGACATGCAGAAGCATGCTGCATTGCAGGCCACAGCGATGCTCCTTGGGCTCTCTTCCATCACTGCAGACACAGTAAATAATAGATTTAAAAAGTGGGGGATACAGTCAAATGGAACGGATAAAGAAGGTCTGGCTTAAACAAGGGAGGTGAGGCTCAGCCCTAGATACCATGGACATCACTGGAGGGAGCCAGGGTCAGGCACATGAAGATCACCAAAAATTTTGGGCCGCAAGAGGGGAGACCCCACTGTTTGGCTGCTCTTGCCTCCCCTCCTGCTCCTGTTTGTGCAGTCCCCATAATGACACACTTACCTTGCTCTGCTGGACTTCGGATTTCTGTGTGCGTTTTGGGCACTGAGTTTAGAGCCCCAAATTAGAAACAGGATGAAAAGGAAACAGTTTTCCAACACAGCTTAGCTGGAACAAAAGCACTTCTGCTACCCTGCCTGATGCCCTGGCTGGGCGGGGGGGGACACCCGCTGGGTCTCAGCCCCCCTGCCCAAGTGCGTACCCAGTCTGCCCCGAAAGCATGGAAGCACAAAAGCCCAGGAGGAACCCTCATTGCAGAGTCTATCTGTTTCCAAACATCCCTGTACCGACACCACAGTCGACACCGTACCCTCGTCAATGCGGCTGTGCCACTGCACGATGTGCAGCTCCGCCGCCTGCGTTCTCCAGCTCTTTCTGCCGCTCACTTCCCAGCCAGGCTTGCTGCTGGCACAGGCGCTCCTCACCAAGGAGAACAATTAATTGTCGCTTATATGGCAGCGCAGGGACTCGGCCCCACCGTGCACACCTGGAGAAGCAGATCCCGGCCCTGCTCCTGGCCTCTCGGAGTACCTGGGAGACCTGAAGAAAAAAAAGAAAAAAAAAAAAGAAAGAAAAAGAAGACAAGCTAGAAATAGGCAGAATAACCTTCTCCCAAAACCACTGTGAGATGCTCAGCCTGAGAAATGTGCCAACTCTGATGGTACCAGACCTTCAAAGTGCAGGCGGGGAATGGCTTACCTGCAGCCTGAGTTCACCAGCCTCCACGGTGCTGTCAGATCAAAGCCCCGCCACGCGGGGAGGAGACAGCCGCAGGTGAGGGCATGTTTGGGAGGGCTGGGGGACCTAGGAGAAGCACTGCCTTGGCTTCTGACTAGTTGCCAGGGCTTAAGAGCTGCAGGACTCATTGCTGAGAACTTCATTCGTACCTCGAAAGCGTCCTGGTGTCTGAGCTGAGCATTAGCCAGCAAGAAGCCACGCCAAAAGCTGAGCCAGAAAAGGGAATTTTTGCAGAAAGGAAGAATCAAAGAGTTGAGTCCATCTGTCTGTCCCATCTACCTCTTCCAAATGAGCTGGCTCACGGGCACCTGTGGCATTCACTGAAACCTCCTGGGAACTGGCCCTTCCAGGTAGCTCCAGCATTTCTGTCCCCCGTCCCAGGCCACCAACTCCGTTTCCACTGTGGCAACTTCTCAGCACACGCTCTGTGCTCGGAGTTGATGGCCCTTGGATGGGAGGGCTGGTTTGCATTTACCAAACCTAATGCTACGTGTCTCTTACATGTGAAAGCCAAGATCTCTGGGGCTTTGCATGCCATTTGTTGCTCTAGACCATGCCAATTTTGGCAATTCCTTGCTAATAACATACCTTTAGTCTCCAACATAAAGCAGCTAGCTCATTTGGGAATGGGGAAGGTTCTTCATTACCGAAGTCCCTCTTGTACCAAAGGGAAAGGACTACTTTCTCTGGGCAGCACGTGAATAATCCCAGGCAAGCAGAGCCCCAGCTTGGCAGCATGACGTCTGAGGCAGTATATCCATAAAAACAAACGCAACGGCCTCCTCCAGCCCCGTTATGCAGAGCAGAGATGGTGGGATATGTCTTTCATGAGACCCGGAGGGAGCATCCTTTCTGCGACCTTTGAATGTGGTCAGTTCTGCAGCTGAGGAAATAACCGCAGGGCGGCAGGGAGGGAAACGGAGGGCAGGCAGCGTGCATGAGGCTTCATTATTGCAATGGTGGCAGAAGACTTACAGAAGGGCAGAAGGGAATGAAGATGCTTGGTGTGCCCCACGGCTCCCCAGGGTGGAGGTGAGAAGCTGTCGAAGGGCTCAGCAGAAGCGTAGCCATCACTGAGGAGTTCAAAGTAGACTCAGCAGCGTGATGAGACAGGGACCGTCTTCCCTTGTCATCTCCTCAGCTGGCAAACTCCCAGTAGCCGGATGGGAGGGGGGACACGTGCAGATGGAGAAGGCTGTAAGAACTGTGTGGACTTTGCTGACCTGGGCTCCAGCAGCCCCACCTTTCCTCACATTAAAACTCTAGAAGAGAAAACACATGGTCCCACATTCGTATTACACAAGTAGCACTGGAGAAATCGGTGTGGAGTTTTGGGGAAGGGGAGGGAGGCGTAGGCACAGCTTAGCCTCAGATTTGTTTGATATGCTCAGTTATTATAAATCTTGCAAGCTGCGTGTAATAGCCAAATTAGCCTTACCGCAGGAGTCCGAAAATAATAGGCAGTTCAAAGGTGATGCCAGCCTCACGTTAAATATAAATGTATACTGAATATCTATGGCATGAACGGAAACATCAGGACACTGAGAAGGCAACGTCAAGCCCTGACAGGTTAGGGAATTAGAGAATTGAGATGTGTGTTGCATATCCCTCAGTTCAAGTTGCCAAGTGCAAGACAGGAGAGACTGGATTTGCAGAGGTTGTGAGCCTTTGGGACTGGACCTGGGACCAGCCAAAGCCATGCTGCAAGTGCATAAAAAGCTACAAAAAAGCTAATCAGGAAAATTGAAACTTGTGTGACTCATGCAAGGTATCAAAACAAGTGGTTACACTTTGCTGATAATCTCTTGGTACCTCATTTCCCCCACGATGAAATTAGGGTATTAGTTTGCTTTTATCTCACAGGTAAGCCACAAAGATATATTCATTAAAGGCTGGGTAATATTTGTAAAGGATGCAGACACTAGGGTGAGACCATCACAGAAACACCCAGAAACTAAAGCTTAAGTTAAGACAATATTTTCTAAGTGGGGAGACATCGATCTTGTGACAATGTTTAGTTACAATGACTTTTATCTCTGCCATGCCAGTCAAGCCACTTAATCATCGCGTTTGATGGATGCTGGGGCAGCACGGCCGCAATTGCTCATTGTCAGGCTGATAGAGAGGTCACAGGCTTTGCTAAGCTTTGGATCAAAATCCAAAACAGCCCCTGTCACGTCTGTCAGGTTTAAAGGAATAATAAATTTACTAATTTAGCTTTGGTGTTGGGTAGTAGCTGGTGCCACCTTTATCTGTTTCTCCTGGGAAAATAAACCCAGCACCACCATCCCCATCGCAGCACGGTGACGCTGCAACATGCTGTTAATCTTCACAACGTGAGATGGAGGCCTGGGGGGAGGTGAGGGAGGGCATGAATTCGTGGGATGACTCAAAGGGTCCGCAACACCTCCCCTGCCAGACTGGAGACAGCTTTGTGGAAGTCGCTGGCTGCCCCTGAGCTTTGTGAGGGGTGGTGATGCTGGTGAACCAGACTCTGGATGCTCGCCAGAGCCTGCCATAGCTGTGGTGCAGGGGCAAGGACACCGTTACTGTAATGACAGAAAAAAAGGGATCATCATACTGTGGCTCACCCTCAATCCTTTTAAAATTAGTGTGCAGTCTCCAGCATTAACTAACCCAGATAGTTCAAGAAAGGTGCAAGAAGTAGGCACAGATTTACCAGCTCTGATCCTAGTTTTCGATACGAAAACATAATATTTTTTTTTTAATTCTCTTTCCCAACTTTTGTTAACATTTGCTATCATGAAGTTGTTGACACCACCGTTTCCTACACCCCCCTCCCCCCATTCCCTTTTGAATCTAGCTGTATTCTCAGAGGAGCTCAAGGCGACTGCTGAACCACGCCGCGTGTCCAGATCAGAGATGGACAGGGAGGGGTGAGGATGAAGCTGGAGGAGGAGTGGATGGGACAGGGGAGATGGGAGGCTGGGACCAACGAGGAGGTACGAACACAGCAGAGATGGAGGGAGCATGGTGGACTTTATTCTCTGGCTGCGGGAACATCAACATTGAAATCTCTGCTTGGATCTGGATTTGTTGACACAAAATCCACTGCCTGAATGTGGGGGTGTTGGAAGCAGTTTACCTGTTACATTCCCAGTGCTATCTCAGGAACATAACTCCATGGGCTGGAGCAGTTGTAGTATATCTGCCTGTCTCTTATCTAATGTGTAACCTCCTGGACTGAAGACATAATGTACTGTCTATCCTTTCTGTGATAAAAATAAAGCATATAAAAACACACACACATACACACACAATCCCAGGCCAAAAATTCCCTTAGGGGAACATACTGTGACTAGATAAGAAGGTACTAGCTGGCACGTAGTTACCTCTTCTCTTCCTAACTGGGACACTCAGGGAAAGGGTGGGGTCGGGGCTGGTGGGGGACCACAGGAGGAGAGGGGGGATAGAGAGATGTCATGGGAGGGATCGCAAGGGAAAAAATGTGCTGTGGAGAATGACTCAAGGAAAAAGAAGTCAAAAGCAGGCTCGACTTACTCAAGCCTTTCGTAGCCCCACCAGCCAGCCTTAAAATCTGATCTCTTTGGGACCATGGGCAGCAAACCCTGCTAGCGCTGCCCTGAGGGACCACACAGCCTCTGGAAAGCTCCTGGAGGGTCAGCAGGTGTGTCAGCGTGACAGCACACACTGTGTCTTCCTGGTGCTCTACCCACCGCACCTCCTGAATCGCTTCCTGGTGGGAGCAATCTGGTCTCTTCTGGGCGCTGATTTTCCCGTCTCTCCTTTGCCACTGATTCCCTTCAGTGGTCCTGGGCAAATTTCCTCATTACCCTATTGCAACATCTTCTGACGAATGACGGGTGTGACTTGCATCACCTCCCAGGCACGTGGAAAGGCTCTGCCACCAGGTCCTGTGAGCTGTGTCCGACAAGTCAGAGGCTGGTGGGACTCGGGAAATGCTGAAGGAAAGAGAGCTTTGAAAGAAAGCTGGCAGTGAAAGAGAAGGGAAAGCAGAGGCTCAGCATCTCTATGAACTGAGCCTTGCTGGAGCCCCCAAGCTCAGGTTAGCATCCAGGGTCACCAAACGCAAACCCACTGCTCAGTTTTTCACTCACTCTGGGTTCTCTTTGTATATCCAAAGCAATATAACGGATGACGGAGAATTGCAATTGTATTCAATACTTATAGACGGTATTTACACAGGAGCTTAAAAATAGTCAGAGCCCCACCAGTGCTTCCTATCAACACCTTCTGCTGGCCGCACGGTTTGGCAACACACAAGGCAGCGGCAGTCCCCACGCCGTGCTCAGGTACCACTCTGATCTAGCAACCTCCCCTCAGATTCCTCCCTCCTCCCCTCAACTCTTCTTGCCCTTGGACACCTTCAGAGAGAGCAATTCTTAGAAGTCCAGCAGCTTGATTAAATTTTCACTTTATCTTGCTTTCGAAAACAAGGCAATAACCTGGGCTGCAGCCCGCCTCCTCCTTGACGCTCCCTCTGTGGGGAAGCCAATGGTGCCAGCACCCTGCCAAGGATGTGTTTTACAGCCATAATGCACAGCTCAGCTGGCAGGAGGCTGCCGACAGCCCAAAAGATCACCAACCATGGGCACAGCTTTTTGGAAACATTTTCACAACTAAACCGGCTTAGCCAGTGGGGTAAAACACATATTTCCCAAAAAAGGGCATCTCATTTTCTCTTTGATGGATGGGCTCAAGTCTTGAGTCATGCTAAAAATTGAAAATCCATGGAAGAACTTTAGAAGAACCTAGAACTTTTTTTTCCATTAGTCTCTTCATAGTATTTTTATGAAAAAGATAATTCAAATTTTAAGAACTCTGCTAGGATGAAGTAGCAAAACATTTGGTTCTGAAAATGTCAATATTACATATTTGGACATTTTCTGTGTTTGGTTTTTTTAAAACAAACAAAACAAAACATTGAAATTTATACTGGCTTTGCCAAAAATGTCAGTTCCATCAAAATGACATTTTGCAATGAGAAACTGTTTTATGCTTTTTCCCCCCCCCCGCCCCTTTTGCCGACTGCTTGCACTGAACTCTTCAGAAAAAGCAGCCGTCTGGGTTATACTGGGAACAAATGCTTTGTGTGCACACAGGGGTGTTTCCAAATGCAAAACCACCTTTCGTTCCTGGTGCCCGCACCAGCACGGCAGGAAAACGCAGCCCCTGCTCAGGGAGGCTTTGCCTGTGACCTGCTCAGGTTGAGCGAAGGAGCTTGTGGCTGGCTCAGAAAATAAATTCAGGCATCCTCTGCCTCAGCCACGTGGACCAGCCTCCCCAGGAGGGAGATGCAGCCGTTTACACCCCTGCTGTTGGATCCAGCACTGATGCCAGCCGGGCACTGCTGCTGCCCTGTGATAAAGCCACGCGGACAGTGGACTCTTGGGCAGGGCCAAATCCGCACTTGCCCTAGACACTCTGGCAGGAGGCTGTGAGAAAGGACAGCTCAGGGGCAATCATTAACACAGGTCGCACCGCGAACACCAGTCTTCAGACCATTTGAGTCAGTGAAGCGTACTTCCCATGGGAACTTAGTCCTGGCTAACTCGAGGCAGGACCAATTAGAGCAGGCAATAAATACACTTAGCATGCTCAGAAAAATACATCTAAAGCTGTTTATACACATTCCTTTGGACCAGTCAGCAACAAAAATGCCCTTACAGCTGTTCCTTCCTTCCCTTCTTCCCTCTCTCTCTGTGCCGCTTGAAAAATAAAACTCACTGGCCCCACCTAACCCTTGCTGGGTTTACTCCTATTCACTCTCAAGTCCATCACATCTTGTGTCCCACCAGCCCCTGGACTTGTGAGCTTCCTGCAGAGTCCAACTGTTGTGTTTCTTCTGGCTTCCCCTGAGCAATAGGAGCCAAGAGGAAAAAGGCTCATACGTTCCCTTATCATTGAGAAGCTGATACCTGGTACCAAGTCACCTTCATCACCTCTGGGCACCTTCGTCATCAGGTTGGGGTTTTGCGTACCTAGTGCACTTAATCGGTACTAATGGCACGTTGACAGCCATTGCCAAGGCAGTAATAGCTGTGGGGGACCATTATCTAACAAGGATGGTTTCAGGTGATGGGGCCGTGGCCGCAGGGACAGTTTGCAGGGAACGGAGAACACAGATCTCGCGTCTCAGATCACTGCCCTACTCGCAGGGTCGTTCCTCTTCTTCACTGATACCATGCTTGATTCGATCTGCGTGTCGCGTGATCAGTCACATCAGCTACATGACACTTCCCGTTTTCCAGGTCGGGGACTGAGCCTTTCATAAGAGGACTTCAACTAAACAACATGGTTATGCAGCATTAATAGGGTTTGTTCCTCGAGCAAAATCTTCCCACTAAGCTCCATGGTGGACCAAAAATTTGTTTCACTAAAAAAGTGAGGGTCTGTAATTTGGACTCACTCAAGATCAGAAGGATTTTCTCTTCAAAGCCAGAATAAAATCTAAATACAAGTAAATTCTCTGTAGAAAAAAAAGAATAAAAATCTTTCGTTTCAAGTCTGGTCAAGACTGGTTGAACTCATTTACTTTATATTTTATATTACTTAATCCTCCACATTTTTAAAAGTTATTTCAGTTAACCTGCTCTTCCGATGTTTCCCCTACCAGCTCTTTGGTGATTTCCTGCACGGCACAACAGAGGTGTTGGAGCACCAACCACCCCAAGGTTCACGTTCACCAAAACAAAATCACTTGCCCCCTTCCCAGTGCCAGTCACAGGGACATGGACACATGAGACTGGAAGAGGACACAGGAATCTGAAGACCTGCTGGTCAGCTCTACTTCTGGCATATTCCTTTGCCATTATCTGATTTATGGCCCCATGTCCCTCTGCCCATTGGTGCAGCGTGATGGCCTGGAGGTCTCCAGCATCGTGCCTTCCCCAGCACATCAGTCTGCAGCTTGCCCACCGTCTCCCTCTACCTGTGCTGCCATGTGATGAATCCTGAAGTTACCATCCAGCAAAGAGAGAAGAGAGTGGTCAGGCACAAAGAGACGTGGTGAGACATGGTGAGACATGGTGAGACGTGGTGAGACGTGCCTCTCTCCCTGCCCTCTTACTGCTTCAGCTGACACTCGGCATGCCCCTGCTTTCCCTTGCAAGAGCAGCTTGTACGGGGCTGGGACAAAGCAAGCACGGAGCAGCAAAGCCACCTAATCCCTCTCCCTCTCCTACCAGCTTTGTCATGATCAGTCTCTCAGAGTCAAACTACTTCAGAGGTACTGGAGGCCAGAAGACAGCTGATGAACATGCCCTCTTGGGACAAAAAGAAGCCCTGTGGCCAACAGGTCACAAAGCACATACAGCCAGGGAGCAGCAGGTATTTTGTTCCTGGAGGCTTGCACCTCCAGAGTGGGACAGGCAAGAGGGAGAGATGCATCTCCCATAGTTGACAGGTACAGGCAAGGCTAATTGGTTTCCAAAGCTTTCTCCTACCACTGCAGCTACTCCCACAGTGGACTTGTGGCTGATATCTGCCGACAAAGCTGGAGACCAGCTCAGAGGAAGCCACTAGGTGCAGAAGCTAAAGGTCCAAGTTTCTGAAAAGAGCCCTCTGCCAAGCCCAAGGAGGCTGAGCCAGAGCATCTGGTTAATACACACAGACACACGCACGCACAAAGGCAATTCTCAGAACTGGGCTAGGACAATATTTGCTCAGAATATTTTAAAGCTTAATTCCAGTGATCCCAGTGGCTTTGTGAGCAGGTCTCACCAATAAAGCAGTTCCAGGCTTTGTCTGATCAGCTCTCTCCACCTAACCTCACGCTTGTACAGCGGAGCAGAGCCTAATGAGCTGGATGTGATGCAATGCCTCACTTTCTGGTCCATAAAGTTGGAAGCCCATGGCCTGGATAAAATCAAAGACATGATCCTGTGTGTGTGTTTATGATTGGAAGGGTAACAGTGAACAAGGATCTGGTGGGAGGGGAAGGCAGGACCAGATGTGCTTGGATGAGCAAGAAAGGAAAATGTAATGGTCAAAATGCAAGACTGGACACCTGTGTTAACTACTCGGCTTTGCCACAGCTTCCTGCACATCTCAAGAGCAAGCGAAATGAGACCCCCTGTCTCAGGTCCAAAGTGGCTAAGAGGGTTTCTTCTCCATTCAGATGTTGTCCCTCAAACACAAAGGAGAAAAGACTGGTTATGGCTTCCATGACCACAGCTAGTCCACACTGGAAGAAGGAAATGACAACTAGATCAAGGTCTTTGCTGAGAAGAATTTAAGCCACACGATTTCACCTGTCTTCCAAATAATTAATATACCTTCTGAAACAATGCCTGAAGGCCATCCAGATGATCAGACAGCCAGGATACTCCACCAAGAAAAGAGGTAATTTTTGTATGTGTCAAGTCAACCAGCAGTGCAGGACAATGGTGTGTCCTAAGGGAGTGGCAAGAGGTAACCTACACTGTCCAGAAAAGGAGATGGCAATGTACATCACATCAAGCTTTACAGTCATCCTGCAGTACAACCTTTGTGACAGGAAAACCATTCAGTCACTAATGAATGTAAGCAAAGAGCAGTCTTGCTGGAAAGCTGGGCACTCAATGAAATCCATGTATTCACAGTGGTTAGTGCCTTTCCTTGAAAATTTTCAATTATTTTTCAATTATTGGAAATCTGAAAGACTTAAAGGGAAAGATCTTTAACAGCTGAAAACGTATCTTTCATTTTCCAATGGAACCTGTAAATTTCCATGGAATAAGTCAACAAAAACAAACATTTTGTCACTCACATCAACATTTTCCAGGGAGGAGGGAGAGGAGAAGGGGAAACGTTATTTTTGACAAGGTCTACTGATTGGCAGAGCTCTTTAATAAATAGATCAGGCCAGAGTGCAGGACTCCAGTCCACATGGCAGAACTGCTGGTCCTTGAAAGGCTGATAGAGATCTTGTTGGCTGAGTTTCCCCCTGTGGTTGACAGAGCATTAGCTAAAGACAGGATACAGGCAACCAGTCCTGCTGAGAATGACTGGATGCCAAACCAATGGCTGGCAAGATCTCTAAAGGCTTAATGACAGAACGCAAATGCTCGCATAGAGATCTGACCAGCAGAGAATTTGCTAGCTGGGGAACTGCAGGCTAGCCACATACCGTAACACTAGTTTGCTCTCAAGGAGTGAGAAAAAAAATAAATAATACAAAAAAAAAAAAAAAGAAGAGAAGTTCTGCTCTGCAAATATTTCCAAGGTGGCTATAACCTTCCTCCAAAGAGGTAAATCCAACATTAAACATCAGGAGAATAAATCAGCTGCCGGGACTGGCAAAAGGTTGAGAATTTAAATTACAGCAAGGTCAAGAGGAAGCAGGGGGCTGCTCAGAGGGAGCCAGAGTGAGAAATTCAGCACATCTGGTAGGTACAAAGCAATGCCCTTCGGGCAAACTCAGCCCCCAGCCCACCCCTACGCAGTGCCTAGACCTCGGCAGCGGGAACACGCGCAGAGACGGCTGCGGGGAGGTCCTGTCCGAGGGAAATCCGGCTGCGAGAGTGTGGAGGGGGGAAAAGTGAAGAAGGAAAAAAAAAAAAAAAAGCAGGTGAATAAATGAGAAGCAGCAGCATTAAGACGGCGCAGATCATGCAGCTGCCTGAGCTGTCGGGAGCTGCTGCCTCCGCTGGGTCAGGGGATGCTCTCCTGCTCCAGAGCTGGAGCTGGTCATGGCAAGTTTCCTTGGTGTGGCTGCGCGTCCTCCCCTGGCATGGCCATCTCCACCATGGACCTCGCGTGAGAGAGCCGGGGCAGTCATGTGTGGACCCACTGTAAGGCGCAACGTGCTTCGACCCAGGGCTCCCTGGGACCTAAAAATCAATGCAGGGCATCCTTAAAGCTCCCCTGAATGTCCACGGGGAGGAGGCAGGCCTGAGCATTGGCTCAGAGGAGGAGGGAGTCCAAGCGGATCTCTGGAGAAGAAAATAAGAGAGTAGCGTGCAGTTGATTTTCCTGTTGATTTGGAGAGACTTGCCAATCAAGCGTCTTTTGGATGTGTAAGGGGCGGGTTGGAGCCAAAAACCATATTTACAAGAAAATATCCATAAAAAGAGTATAGGCCCTGAATATACATGCAGAGGCATGGCATGGAAATCAAGCAGAAAACCAGGGCAAGGAGCAGGAAAAATAAGAATAGAAAAGGTTTTGTTGGAGGCGAAAGTAGGTTAGGAACTGATGGAGTTGGGGGGGGATGTATGGAGGCACAATTAGCTGGCATTGCAAGGCTGAGCCTACCCAAGCTGTGGGGCCACCAGAAGTGGGGTGGTTGGGCTCCCCTGGAAGTGTCACTGCTGCCTGCATGCTGGTGGGGAAGCTCTGCTCTGCCGGGGTTCAGTCAGGCACTCTCACCACAAGGCTTCCCAGCACCGCAGCACTTTGGTTTGCTCTGAAGTTCAGGTGGTCCCAGACCAATCCCGTGAGCTCCATCTGGGTTTAGACTTGCGTCTGTCACGACATAAGAAAAGATAAATTCAAGCATTGACCCCAGCGCCCCAGAGATTGGGGAAACGTTATGAACACTTAGAAGTACTCCATTAACATATGAATACTCACAGTATAAGTTCTTTTAACAGTGCATTTATAATTTCTTGTTTGCATTATTTTTGCTGTTATTTATCAGTTAGTACCGTGCCTAAAGAGACTGGCATTTGTAATTTAATGCAAAAGAATGTGGGAAGGGAAATATGCTTTGAGGGGGACATGGATGGGACAAAAAAAAAAAAAAAAGAGAACAATAATATATATTTCAGCTGGATCAAATCTGCAGTTCTCCTTCATACAGGAGCTTGATGGTGGCAAGGAAGGGGCAGGAAACATTGGCAGATGGCAGCTCCTGTGCGACCTACCCCTGGGGAAAGCCTTTTCCTGGGTCCCAAGAGAGCTGTTTGACACGTTGTGTCCCTCCCACTCCTCCCAAATGCAGATGTTGGTACAGTGGCAAGTCACTGTCACCCATGAGGGTGTCACCCAGTACAGACCAACACTGGGAATGGATCCTTTCTTCCCAACTCTTCAGCCCAGCTTTGAACTAGTTATTCCCACCGGCATGAGAAAAATATGTGTATGCTTAAATATATAGAAACATATCAGGATACCTACATATTATTTAAATATGAATATATATATATTTAGGTTACCTTTTTGTTCATCTGTAGCTTGCGCTGCTGACCTCCACTTCGCCCATCCTGCAGTGAGCAGCTCAGGTGATCGCTTTGCCCAAGCGTTTGGAGGAAGAGGGGAGCTGCCCCTGGCCCCCCGGAGCCCCTCCACGCAGGGAAGAGGGAGCAAGGAGGGAGGCTGAGGCACTCAGCGCCGCCAGGACGAAGCCAGTCAGGGTCAGAGTCCAGCTTGAAAAGCTTATAAAGAAGCATTTATAAGTTCTCCAGAGTGGATTTAAAACTGGCTGTGGATGCAGTGACTAAGACTGCGATCCTCAAAGGTATTTAGGCATTTGATTCCCCATTCAAGCCAAACCTTTGAGGATCTGGGCTCCAGCGCAAGGGCTTTCTACCTAGACAAGCATGAATAATAGTTTGGGCAAAAGCATCAGCCACGTGGCACTCAGACCAACCCCCCAGTGGACACAGTCCTAATTAATGGCTTAGATGCTCCAGGTAGGTGGGTCCTAATTCCCCAAAGCCTCTCTGAACTGCGTGAGCTTCCCACATGTCCCAACATTTGCTCATCTCTACCTCCACCACCCTGGCCATCCCCCCAACCTTATGTTCCCATGGCAAGGTTGAGCTTTTGCAGCATTAAGAAAGGCAGGGAGCCTTTCTGGGAAGACAGAAAGATACGGGGAAATGCATAGCCTGAGAAAAGACCAGCTCAGTTCAGAGGTTCAACCAAAGAGCTGCTTTAAGGCAGGATACTAGGTGCATCTTGGGGATGTGAAGAGCCATTAAATCACACGGGCGATGGAAGCATTTGGATTAGAGGCGGCTACCACCTTGTCTAGCTAATTATACCATTTGGCTAAAGTTGATGCATCCCTGTGGAATATTTCAGCTTCAACTAGTTTTATCAGGAAGCTTTTCTTGGGGAAAAGGAGAGAGAAAGAGACTGGCTGATGCTGTTTAGCTGGTGTTTAGGACATTGGCCATGCTTCAAATCCCTGTTCTGCCTGATTCAGAATGATCTCAAAAACCTCTGCGAGCAGAAAAAAATGAGGCTGGGAGGTGATGGTTTAAAAACACTGCATTGGAATGTTTAAAATATGTCAAAACCTTTTCTTTCTTTTTCTTTTCTTTTTTTTTTTTTTTTTTTAATGGGAAATTCATCAAACCTGACACTTCCCATGAAGAGTTCTGGCTCCAACAAATCGGGATATTTGGACACCCCCTAAGTCCCCCCCCTACCACCATTTCAGCCAAATATTCTTGGCTGGTTCTAATTATACAGCCATATATTTTTATACACACATACACCCAGGGTGTACACATGAAGGCTCTGTAATCATGGCTCGGACGGGAAGGGAAGTGTTGATAAGACCTTAGCTGCTCCACAGCACAAAAAAAAAAGGCTAAGAACCATTTCCCCCCGCCCCGCTCTCTTAATCTCACCATCCCAGGGAAAGCCCAACACCAGGAGCTGGGGACTCTGCAGATGGCAGCCACATGCACTGGCTGGCCAAGTCCCTGTCTCGACATTTCTGCACTTCTCTAGTGCCCTCCTCAGGTTTTGCAGAAGTTCACCTTCCCCGAGATGCGAGGCTGCATCTGGCCCCGCTGTCCCACTGCCAGGCACCCAGCACCCTTGCGGGAAGGTGAGAATCGGTCCTTTCCACGTCATGGAGAGGCCAGGGAACCTGAGAAGCCACGGGAAGGTGATGTCCTCAATGATGAAGCTCATTGTCAAGAGCTGCAGGCCTTCAGGGTGTATGCAATGACCCTGGAAAAGTGTCCCTGCCTCGAGTCCCGCGATTGCCAGTGAGAGCCGAGGTCACTCAGTACCCAACAGGATGCATCCAGCATCTCTAGGGATCAACCCATGGGTTCAAGGCTTCATGACATGGCTGGTAGGAAGCGTTACCTGAGCCCAAAGCTGCTGATAAGGTTTCAGTAGGGCTTCCTACACCAATTGCACTGAGACAGAGTCTCCTGAGGAAGGGGAGTAGGGGAAAGGGTTTTCCCTGCAAATGATGAAATGGTTAACGCCGAGAGCAAACAGGCCACCCAACTCTCCCTTTAACCCTCCCGCATCAGGAGACCTGAGGGCCAGCCAAATCTACCAGTTCTAGGAAATTATTTTTAAAAAAACAGACAGACTTACACACATCGCTGGGGGGGGGTTGGGGGGGGAGAAGACCAATCTATTTTCACAAGAATCTGTCCTTGATTAGAGCAGAAACATGGCAGTGGGGAAAGAACCGATTATTCAGCAGCGAGTTCAGAAGAACAAATAAAAAAAGGGAAAAAAAAAAAAGAGGCATATTTGTTCAGGGTGTGATAGAGAGACTTCCAAAGCGCATGGAGACAATTGGAAATTATGTCTATTGAAGCAGAGGCATTTGCCGCTCAGGGTGAGGAATCAAAGGGCAAGTCCCGGGGAGGCACAGGAGGGTGGGGTGGCCACCCCCGGGTGGCCAGTGACAGGCAGGCTTGAGTGTGTGACCTCTCATAAAATCCTTCCAGGGGGCTTTCACATATTGTGTGGTGCATAAGCTGATTTCCACACACAGAGGCTCCTAATGAAGATGTCCTTCAGGAGGCGAGGGGAGGAGACGCCGTAATGAAACCAGCCTGTTTGCCAAGCAGACACTTCCCCCCCACCGAAGGTGGCACGGCTGTATAACGGGAGATGTGAAGGGATGGGAAAAAATGCTGTTGACTGCAATGCCATATAATAAAAAAAGGACTCCATATGCATTAAATTCAAACTACCCAAACACCAGAGGCTTGAGGGAAGGTCAAGCATCTGCAAACCCCAGGTTTCTTACTGGGCAGCTTCCCCCAGCTGGTTCTCAAAGTGCCTCTGGTTAAGAAGCAGTTATCATCTGCCTCAGACTGACCTGGCCAGAGTTTGAACCAGTCTGAACCAGAGATTTATTAACCCTCGCAGTCAGAGATCAATAAATAGCTTCCTCTCGAGTGGGCAAACTGCCTGGAATACAAAAACATGAAAGGAGCCCACCACCAATCTGCTCTCCCCCCATCCAATAAAAGGATGCTCTAATTCCCCAACAGACAGTAATTTCTAATTTCTACAGTGTTTCGAAGCCAACTGTAATATTCACATCTAATTACAGGGCCCTGGATTGCTGCCATGTAGAGTATGGTTGTTAACAACACGATTTCTACACTTCTCTGGGGTCATTTGGAAACTATCCGTACTTACACCCCCCCCCCCCCATCTCCTCTGCTGAGCGTACGCTGGTCACTCAGTCTTACCACGCTGTAAAGGGCAAGGTACACCAGTGAGATTTATGTGCGGGAGAAGAAAGAGCAGATGATGTTCTTCAGGGACAAAGCCACGCTACGTTTCATCTCTCCAATCACCCACTCGGCTAGGGAGAAGATAGAGATAAGGTTAAAAGTGGGGTGAAACAAATGATTTAAATCTGCAGGTTGAGATAATTTTTTTGTAGTTGAAACTTCAGTGGAAGAAAGTGAAGGTTTACTCCAAAAAAAAATATTTTTGGACAAAAGTAAAAAACACAGGGCTGGCATGATTGGTCTAGAAGGCAAACTGTGGGTAAGTGAAAGGTGTGAAAAAGCAAGATGCTCTAACAAACAAGGTGCCACAGCATCTTTTCCATCAGCCCCAGTGAGCGGTTCCACTTGGCTTCAAAAAAGTCACAAATATGAAATTTTTATCTGAATTCACGCTGCATTTTGAGATTTCCTAGCCATGCCTTTAAACAAAAAGGTGAAGCTCCTGGCGCAAGAAGTCCCTGAGTTGCAAACCTCCGTGGGCTGGAGTCTCCATTGGAGACTCGTGCATCCTCTGCTTTGAAGCAAACCCCGTGCATTGGCTCGTGGTCGCGGGTGATTGCTCGGTGTGGACCTTCACACCGAGTCATCCCTAACTTGTTATTTCCCAATCCTTTCCTACACATCATTATTCTCATTCATTGACTCCCGTCTCGCATAGTTCTGTTTACAAATCCTCCTGGCTGCCTCTAAGCTCCTTAACACACCTCCCTTTCCACAATACGATATACTCTATTTCAGAGAAGTTTCGTGCAGGTGGAAATCGTCAGGAATAGCTCCCTGTTATCCACTATTCAGAGGCTCTTCAGAGGGGTGTGACAACATAAGAAAACCCTCCCTGGTAAATCAGATCACAGCTTTTGACACTCAGTGTTTTAAGATGTATTCCAGCCATAGCTAGAGCTTGGCAGGGAAGACTTTCCCTTTCTCATAAAAGTTTTTGAAATTTCAATTGATGTTCCTCTCCACATCAGAAAGAAAGCTGGAAGGAAAACTCAAAAATGTTCACGGGCCACCAGGCAAAAGACAAAAACAAATCAAAACAAAAATTGGTACAGATAGAAATAATTTTTTTAATATTTGATTTGGACCTTTTCCTCTTTGTTTATTTTCTTTTCTAGGAAAAATTAAGTTAAATTTTAAAATGAAATTTTATTTCAATGTAAAAAACCAACAACTACCAAACAGTAATCATTTTTAGATAAAGAAAAAAGGGAAATTATTTTAGAAGACTTCCAACCTTTCAGTAAGCTGGAAAATCTGTTAAAACCATTCCCTTTCCCACAAAAAAATTCAGTTTCAATATATTTGCCTTTTGCAGCAGAAAAAAAACCATGTAAAATATATTTTGCAACCAGCTCTAGCAATGACTTCCTGTTTTTGTAACACTTTTCAAGGTGAGAGATGATGCACCAAAATAAACTTCTGACCTTGCCCAGCCCCTGAAGCCGGTTGGATCTCAGGGTGTCGGTCACCCCAAAGAAACTGCTGGACCCAAGAGTGTGGATGAGGGAAAGAGATTGTGTCTGAACTGAACCTGTGCCAGCAGGGGAGGCGGCTTACCCCTTCTTTTCTGAAGCTGGCTGGTCCTGCTGCAGAACATGCCCATCAACGAGGGGATGCGGCATAGAGCCAGGAGCCAAAAGTGGCCGGTTGACCCTGAGCAAGCATCGAATTCAGCAGGGCTCGGAGAACACCAGGGGAGCCAGGACATGGGGTACTTGCCCTGACACTGGCTGCGGAGTACTTCTCCAGTGGATAAATAATGCTGCTTTCTAGCAACTTCCACCAGCTTTCCAGCATTTTTTTTCATCCGTGTTCAGCTCTCAACAGGATGTCTGACACTTCGTAAATTCCAAAAATTGATCCATTTGGGGCATAAGGGTTGAGGAAAAGAAAATGGTCGGTAGATAGCGTGCAGGCCAGCTGCAGTGTTGATGTAAGGGGGAGGTTGCCAAATAGCTGCTGAGGGATGGGACAGTGGTGTGGCAGTCATTTCTCCTTCAGCAGAGCTGGCAAACAGAGACAGAATATATCCAGACTCGCGCTTGAGGGCTTCCAGGATTCATTGGCCCTGACATCTTCTGCCAGAAATAGAGGGAGAGATTCTGGAAACCGCATCCCCGTTGAAAGGCCGTTGCTGTACCACCTCAGCTCCTCTGTGTGCCTCTCCTCCTTTCCACTGCCCTCTCCTCTGCCAGAGACCTATACCCACCTCCTGGCAATTGTTGAGGCAGTATCTACATGCCTTCTCCAACACAGCCAGAAGTGGCTGGGATCAAAGCAACAATTAGCGGAAGAAATTTTGAGGTCCTTTTTACATGGAAGATCGGATTCTGTGATTGTAGCAGCTCCTTTTGGCCACTAAAACTAATTAGGATTTCAGGGTCTTACATGTTTCACTTGCACAACTCTCATTTACACTGGTGGCACTTGTAGCCCTATGACGAATGCACAACATATACCTAGTAAAGACTTTTAGGGCGGGTGGTAGAGAGCTCAGTCAACTGCTGACCCTGCTGGAGGCAGGATTGCTTGGAAGAGAAAGTGTTTAAGAGACAAATTTGGCAAAACTGCTGAACTTGCTGGGGTCATTTTGCATGTTGCCTGCTCAGTGGAGACCACAATGAAAAACAGAAAAGCTCCCAAACCTCATAGGAACATAAATGCCATATTACATAAGACCAAATGTCCAAGCAGTGCAGTATTTTGGGTCTGACAGTAGCCGGTAGCAGGTACATAGGGAAGGATGTAAAGAACAGAGCATGGACAGATATTTACTTTCTAGGAAATAGCAGTATAGAGACCAAGCAGAAATGGGAGTCCACGTCCCTTAGAGATATCAGGGTATGCTAGGGAACCTCCTCCTTTCCTGAGGGGGAGAAAAAAAAAAAAGTCACCCAGGGAAATGTGCCCGGTGGCAGTGAAGAAAACGTTATAAACAACTTGGAGCCTGACTCCGGCTAACCACGGGGCAAGACATTTCATCTAGCTTGTGCCTCAGTTCCCACCATGAGATAGAGACGTTGCATCACCATGGGACAGAGACAATAAAACCATGTCATGACTGAAAAGTCCTGAGGTGCAAGGGATGAGGACCAGATGGCACAACTCTGGATGGGTAGGCTGTACGGGTGTCCCCTTTCAGTCACTTTCCCTTCGGCGTCTGGATTTTACTCACAGTGACGTGGAAGCATTGCAAAGACATTGTTCATTACACAAATAACTCGCAATTGCCATCCATTGTACATTATTTCTTCTCCCTTACTCACTATTTCTTCTTTTTAAGAAAGATAAAAATCTCTGCCCTCATCCAGGCAAGAGAAGGACACAGGACTTTCGTCATCCAGTCAAAATGAGTGAATCATGTTTATACTCAAGTCGTTATGAATCTGGGGCTAGAACTTGTCTGGAGGAATGATTGGACCATCCATTGCACAGTGGGTAAATTTAGGAAGTTCCTCAAAGCACCTGAGCACGCAGAGGGAAAAGACATCTAATAAATGGCTCCCCATAAACATTTCACCCAGCTGTAATATCAAACACGATTAAGTAACACAAGAACCTGAGCTCCCCCTACCCAGCTTAGTGGTTAGGTGTGCTGCAGGTGGGAAAAGAGGAGTTTTCATCTTCCCAGCCCTGACTCAATAAAACCAAGGAATGAGGCTTATACAAGCATATTACACTTAAGCATCTTGCACTTAACCGTAATACCCAGGGCATATGGAGTGAGCACCAAACCCTGCCCAAATTGCTTATAAGCTGAATAAGTAAGAGAGGCAAAGGAAGCAGTGTTGCCAAGTTAGGAGCTGAGGTGCACACACAGGCATTCACTGCTTTAAGCAAAGTCCTAGGGAGATTTGGGAGTCCTGCACCCAGTCCCTCACCACCACGATGGGAGCACTGACCACAAGTGGCCTGTCAGCTGCCTGGTTCCCTGCAGCCATCTACCAAGAACATCTCTGTGGGTGCTGCTGGGTCTGCAGAGTCCTGCTAACCCCTTCTCTCCGTGGGAAAGCATCACGTCTAAATAAGTATCTGGATTTGCGCTCGGTGGGGGAAGTTGAGAGCTGTAAACACCTTGCTGATAGATGGGGATCACAAGGCCTGATGAGCCAAACCATTCTTTAAACTGCAACCAATTTGCGTCATTGCTAGATCCATTTCCTAAAAGTGAAAGGGGCACTAGCTTAAATTCATCCAGGTATTAGAGGAATCTCAGCTCTGCTATAGATAAAAACAAGCATCACTTTCTGGTTTTAGGTGGACTATTTTAAGTACTACCAAACTAGCGTGCCTCAGCATCCCAAAGTGCATCCTCTCTCCTGAGCATGCCAAGGTTAGCAAGCCAACTTTGTGGTGACTATGAAGGGGAGAAGCAGAGCCAAGAACCCCTGAAAACAACCAGACAATAGTTTCTCTGTCTGAAACTGCTGCACTCGAGACCTGAACTTGTGCCTTTGTTGAAGATGCTGTGGACAATCTCAATGTATTTGGTTCAATACAGATTAACTAGAAGTAGTTGGAATAGGGATAGATACAGATAAGGTCAGACAGTCCAGTGAGGTCTTCCTGGCTTTAATGCTTATGACCTTATAGGAAGCGGGTATGAAGAAACTTAAGAGAACACGCTGCCTCCTGTTCCATCTCTTCCATCTCTCTTGATGAGATATGCTCAGACAGAGACAACATTAGTCTGTGCTGTATGCTTTCCTGTGCCTTGTTTCTTGCATTTTCCCTGAGATTCAGTCTGTATGAGCATTTATATTAGGAATTCTGGAAGAGGGCGGAGTTAAGGTTATTTTGACAGCGTAGCAAAAACCTTTATCTTTCCCACTTTTCAGAAGTGTAAATTTGCATCAATTTTTCATATCCTGCTGAGGATTAATCCTGTATGCATTCTGGAACAATACGAGACACCATTAGGCAACATTAACTTTGTGCTGAAATTTTTGGCATAAGATGCTGTATGCTCTAATCTATTTGCAAATCAAAAGCCAATGCTTTGCACACTTCAGTGAAAAGCCAGAGGCAGCCTGCCCCACTAGAAAGGTCACCAGATTAGGACTCAAGGGAACTCTTCGAAGTTCTGCCACTGATTTACTGCTCAATCTTGGCCAAGTCATCTCTTTTCTTTGTGCCTCTAGTTTTCCTCCCATTCTTTGTGTTTTCAATTCAGGCTGCAAGTTCTTTAGGGCAGGAGCAGCCCTCTTGTTACGTGCTGGTCCTGTGCCTTGCACAGCAGGCCCACCCCTCCTAGCTAGAGTACGGCTACTAGATGCTACTGCAACACAAAGAATTCGGAGCCTTAACAGTTTTAAAGAGTTTGGCTTTCACTCCCAGGTTCTTCAATCTCTCTCGCTTGCATCCTTAGCGTAAAGCTTTTCAGAAGAGGGGCCAACCTCCACCTGAGGAAGTTCCCAGTCAAAGGGTTAAAATAACCACTCCATTAGATAAAGAGGAGAAAGGTGTAAGAGGTACTAGTTAATCAATAGTACTCAAAGGTGAAGGCCATATGGAGGAGCCAGGAATCATTGCACAAGTTAAGCAAAGTTTAGCAAACAGCAAGCCTGATAAAGCAAAGCTTTAACTATTTTCTGTGAAAAGTTCCACCTTTCCTCTAACCTGGCTCTGGAACAGGGACCACATGCGCCGATCTTCTCTGCAACTGACTCATGCACTAAAGGGTTCAGTGGAAGTTTTGAGAGCAACTCATGGACAATACCTCTTTATTGCCCTGACAGTTCATATACTACATGTTACGTATAATTCTCCTATTCACTGGACTCTCGATCCAAACTCTTCTGGTAAAAGGGCTTGTGGGCAGTTTACTTTCTGTCCAATGACTTCATTGCAAAGGATTTTTCTCCTCTGTTGAGCTTGCCATGTGCAAGCTTTCCTTCCTCTTGTTTCCCTCCTCTTGTTTCCCAGTTTCTGGAAATAATTTGTGGTTTGGAAATGGAAATGCCCTCGTAGGCTTCAAAGATCTTAAAGCCTGCCATACCAGATCAGTTCATTGGAATTGGATCCATTTAATCTGCTCTCCTCTTTCCAGCCATGACCAATACCTGGTACTTCAGAAGACAACACAACTTCATAGTGGCAACAGGACGCTTCAGCTTTAGACAGACTCCCTTCACTGAATGGGTGAGTAGCTGCTAAAGCATCCTTCCCAATTCCACCCTGAACTGCCCCAGATTTTCTGAGAGAGATCCTCAAGGAATCAACTAAAGGGCAGAGACCCCCCACAAGGATAAAGACACTTAAGGGGGACAGCAATATCAAAAGAGGGCTTCCCAAAACATAGCACAACAAACACAGCTCAACCCCTTCCAGGACTGGCTTGGCTCACTTCCCTCGTTCAAACAAGTTGGCAAGCAAATCTTTATTGTAAGAGACAGAACAGAAGCCGTAGGGGAGGTACTGAAATCTGGGGATAATTCACAAAATCCTGGCCTGTGGTGCAGAAGGAAGCTAGTGTTATGTATCTTTCGTTTGTACTTCTTTTGTTATTTCTGTTAGATTTAAAAAGATATAAGCAGCCTATTGATGATCACATCTTGTTTTCAGCTAACATCTTTCCTGGCTGCTTTTAAATTAATGGGAAGCAGGTATAAGCTAGGACAGATATTTTTTGGCTGGCTCATTCATGTCAAAGTGGTCTTGTGCTTCACAGATATGCTACATACTGCAGCAGGATTATTTGTTCAATAAATAAAATTTACTATTACAAAGATACCAGATTTGGTCTCTTGAAAGTCTGCCATTTTCCCCATAGAGCAGCACCACCGTTCTCCAGGCCTGGTGACTCCATGCACTCATGCCTCGTCTTTTCCCCATGGCCAACCAGGAGTGGCAAAGCCATGTAGTTGGACTTTGCTCTCTCTCTGGAGGCTTGGCAGAGAACCATCAGGCAGACCACCTGCATTCACCTCAATCCCAGACGGGCTTGCATTCCTGCCTGCAATGGGTGCACTTAACCAAGGGCACCATTCTTGGGGTGAGGGAAACTTCAACTAGAGGATATCTGCTAGAGGAGATGGTGGAATGTGTGGTGTTACATTGCCACCTTGTGGAGAGCTCCCACTGGGATGAATGAAGAAAGATGGCCGACTAATGAGTAGCGGGCCACCCCGTGCTGCAAGAATGTCTCCCACTGTTGTGTGCCCATGGCTGGCTAAGCCCTTGTGCCCTTGCTGTGACTGAATGGGCCACTACACGTTGCTGTTAATTCTCCTCCAAGTGGTGAAGCAAGGGAGCTCCATGCAAGGCCTGGAGGTCCCACACATGGGCAACATCAACCCATTGCTTTAGCACCTGCATTTGCAGACTTGGTATTAAATTTAAGTATAGGTGCAGCCAATGTGAAACTGGAGTCTGGTCCTAGGTCAGCCTTCAGGGGGTAGGAGTCTGTGTTATCACAGTTGCCATTAGCTCTTGCAGTGCTGCTATCCACAAAAGAGCATAGCTCAGCTCTGTGAATCCAGGCCTCCACAAGCTCAAGGAGAGAATGAAGGAAAATGTATTTCCTTTCGTTAAGTGCAGAAGAAGCCTCTGGTGGCAATGCTTTTTATATTAGTGGTGTCCCTAGAGAGGTTCAAGTATACAAACCCACAGCATGCTCCTCCTGTTTGTGTGATGGAGTACTGCGTTGACAGACTGGAAGAGAATTACTGACAAGTGCTACCATGTGGACTCTTACAGTGATGCCATGTATTGATTTCCATCTGGTGATGATGTGCACTTTTGCGATTGCATTGACACTATTCTCTCTCAAGAATCTGCAGACTTGAGTTTTTGGAGTGAAAAGGATTAGCATTGTTTATTATTTATTCAGTACTAGAGGAGGTCTGCGACTTTATGGGCCTTTACAATTACAACGAGGAAAAAAAAGGGGCAAAAGAGAAATCACAGGTCCCTGTCCCAAGGCCCTTTAGTAAGAGAAATTAAACATGACAGAGCAAGGCAGGCAAACCCTAAGAAGATGGGAAGATGGATTCCAAGAGCAACAGCATACGAAAAGCATGACGAGCAGATAACTCCTTATTGCTTGTGCATCATGTTGGAGAACAGTAATAGCTCGGGAGGAGGTAAAATACATCCAGCACTGATTAGAGGGAGCCAGCTGTCCTCTCAGGTTGTCCACTGCCAATCTAGTCCTCCAGTGAATATCTGGAAGTAAATAAGCAAATCCCTCAGATCCAGGAAACATGGCAGATCACACTTATAAGTATCTGAAGCGTGGGCTGAAGTTTTCAAGACCTTGAGAGAGGAATAGTCTTTGATCTCAAGGAAATCTTATACCTCCTCAAAGAAGGGGTCACATTCTTTGAAACGCGAGATACGGGCAGCTATGGAGATGCTGGCCAACAACAACAGGACATGAATGCCAACATCTCCTGATGGGAATAAAGGCAGTAAATTTGAGATCCAGAGGTTTCTGATGGGACTTTTGCTAAACGCCAGTTGCCAGTAAATTCAACTTCTCTTAGAAATAGGCCTAGACAGACATGAAATTGCCCTGGTACTCAGGAGAAGCACAAACTGTTACCTTTCTTTGGGCAAAGGTCTATCCTGATAAAGGCAATGGCACTAACAGACTGTATTTGTTTTTCTCCAAGGCATATAATTTGATATCTCATGAGATCTTAGTCAAAAAACAAATACTTCGCACTGTATGGAAATAGTAAGGCACTTATTAGACTTACCAATATACTTCAATGACAACTTTCAACATGTGGTTATTAATGGTGAGGCATTATAATGAATGAGATCATTATTAGTAAGATTCTTTAGAAAATTGGTTGTTAGTCCAATAAGGTTTAGCATTTTCAGCAATTACCTAGATAATACAAAATCTGTGATAGTGGGATTTACAGAAAGTGTATAAATTACTAAAATAGTAAAGAAGAAAGAGGACAGGCTGGATTATGGGGGTACAAGAATTACCTGTTTAAGTTATTACAATGCAATATGAGCACTTTACTAAAGGCAAATGAAATGTATCACACCTGGCAATAAAGGCTGAGATTCAACCCCACTCACCTCCTGCCCCTAGTAGAGGCATCTAAACTAAGAGCCTAGCTGTCCCAGGCTTCCTCTTCAGTCAATGAAGAAAAGATGGCACCTCCAGGGGGGAAAACCTGGCTGAAATTTGAAGGGCTGAAGCCAAGGCCCTACATTCAGGGTGAAAACCTCTGTCTTGCAAAGTTGCACCTAAAGAACACCAAAATGAAACACCTCAGCATGAGATCTTGGTGTGGTGTTTGACAACTAATAAGATACTCAGGTATATAAAAAAGGGATTATCAAGTAGAAACAGGGAAGTAGTTTTGTCCCTGGGTTGGCTGCAATTAAAATCATTAGAAGAATGATATCTTCAGTCTTGGCATCTCCAAATCAGGAAGGATGTGGATGTCTTAGAGTTCAAACCAAAACCACGAAAATGATCTTGCAGGAGAAAACATATCTTGCAATGTGATGAGTATAAACCTTTAATCCACTGACATTAGTCAACATGAGATTTTATATTTTTATATGTAGGTACTTTTCACATGGAAAAGACGCCTTACAGACCTTTCAAATCTTTCAGCCAGAGACATAAAAAGATTCAGGAGAATTCAGGCTGACGTTAGACAAATGCAACCGTGAAGCAGGATACGATTTCCCTGCTGTGTGGGTAGTTTGATATTAGAGATGTAACGAAGTCACAAACTATTTGGAGTTTGTCGGATGTAGATGGACATTTTAGCACTTTGACACATACGATTACATGGGAGTACTTAGGTTTAAGAGCATGTGCTTGGACAGTTATTGCAGAGCAGCGGATGCATGGTAACTCATCTTTTTAAGGTTACCTGTTCTTGGGTCAAGATACTTGATAGAACATTCACTCCGTAGCAGCTCCTACAAAAAATTCTGCAACCTAACTATACCTGAGGAGAAAAATACAGAGGCTCACCATAGTCTATTCTTACCTACGGATCAAAGAAAAAGAAGCCTACATTAGAAATAATGGGATGTTAGGAAAACACCCCATTAGGATGTTTAGGAAAAGGAAAAAAAACAAGCTGCACATCTTTATATCAAAGCAGCAAAAGTCACTTACGGAAGGTGGGGATGGACAGCTCCACCACTCCAGGCTTAGTCTTCTGCACCACAGGAGCCCCATGCTCTCCTAAAATACCCGCGTGGCCTACCAAACTTCAATTGGTGATCTTAGGTACCCTCATAAACACTAAAATAATGTCTGCCTGAAGAGCAGCTCTGAGGGATGGAACTCTCCTTTGTTTGAACCAATGGTCTGGCAAAATCTAAAGGCATTAATTTCAATGGCAGTTGGTGAGTCCTACAATTACCCCAGCAACAAATGCCAGTTTTACATGCTTCCCTCTGTTCTTAGCCTGCTTCTTAAGCCCCTCCAAGCCCTACAAGCCCTTCCTATTCTCTTCCTCCATGGCTGAGCCTCCAGCTTTTTCTGGATAATCTCTACAAAACAGTTCCACATTCACTACACATAAATCTGTGCGACTCTGCAAGTCGATCATGCGGGGACAACATAAAATAAATGGAATTGAATACCAAGACGACACAGAGGAGATTGTACTTGAGTGTATTATTCATTTCCATATTTAATTCATTACATTTCTCCTCCTTTTTTTTTTTCCTTTTCCTTCCCCCCTTCAATTTATACAGAGCTGCAACACATTTTCCAGCCTGCTGTGCTGGAACGCTGCAGTGTCAAGGGACTTTGCGGTTAAATGCAAGACCTTGTTGTCATATTGTGCACTGGGCCTTTGTCCTCAGGAAACCGACAACTCCAAGTTAGATAACAACTGGTAAATCATCATCTTTGCTAAGCATTTGCAAAGGCAGGTAGGGGGGCAGGAAGGAGGTTTCTTTAGAACAGGAAAAGAAAGAAACCTCTCTCCTAAGGGATTAAGAACTTCTCTGACCACCCATCTTTGAATTCTCCTCCTAAGTCTTTTTCTTTCCTGAAACTGCAATTTCTTAACCTGCTTTTAGCGTTGCATATCTGTCTGGGGGCTCTCAGCAGGGCGTGAAAGACAGAGGAGATGTGTATCAGAATGAAGAAAAGATTACTTCTCTGGTGGGGGGAAAAAAAAAATTTAAAAAATC
This sequence comes from Chroicocephalus ridibundus, assembly GCF_963924245.1. Taxonomy (NCBI): domain Eukaryota; kingdom Metazoa; phylum Chordata; class Aves; order Charadriiformes; family Laridae; genus Chroicocephalus; species Chroicocephalus ridibundus. The sequence goes on from NC_086287.1 coordinate 18,429,839, forward strand.
CAGAAGCTGATTTAATTTTGTACTTCAGCAATGATCATTTATTATTCTCTAAGGGTTAAACTTGTCTGGAAAGCCCACAAGAGAAAACGTACACTGCTTGATTGCAGGGACCAGATAAGATGACTTAATACAACATGTTTTCTTTTCCAGCCCTGATTCCCATGATTTTGTAACAAGCCAACCTCGAATCAGCTAGTGAAATTTCCCTTCCCTGTTCTCCAACTCTTCTCTAAATTCACCCTTGCACCTCTGGAATGACCTGAAGTTTTGCACCCTCCCCCAACAAGCAGAGAAAGCTGCTGACTTCTCCCCCTACCTACGAGTCAGTGCTCTGCTCCTCACACCTCGGCTTCAGCTGAGCAGTTTCTACCTCACCTCAACCCAGCTGAGGTTCCACTTGACCACTGGTAACTCTCATTTCTTATTTTTGGTTCATCTGCATATGAAGTAATACAGTCCCATGGTGGCATGTTGATGCACGTAGAAGAGAAAAACAAAATACTTAATCCTAGCCAGATGAAAGAAAGGAAAAAACACAACACACTGAGTTCCTCCACACTCTTGCTTGGTAAATTTTTCTTCTGAAGCCAGCTGTTTGACAGATGGCTTTAAAAGTGAAGTTGTGTTCACTACTCTTAGATAGGCTGAGGATCTCATTCTGTTTGTTTGGTTTTGGTTTGGAAAACTGCAGTGACAACTGGATGGGAGTCACTGGTCTCCGGGTTCGCAACTTCACTGTACAGCAAAAAAATCCCACTTCAGTGACACAGGTTGTACTCAGGATACAGCAGTTTGGATCTGTAAGCAGATTAGTGTAGAGAGGAGAGGCAACTCTGAACAGGATTTTTCAATTGCATTTCCTGCTCTTGAAATGTCCACAGGTTTGACTTTCAGATGGTAGGAGCTCAGTGAGAACAAAGATCTCTGTCACCTTAAAAATTGATGTTCTCCTCTGAGATCAGTGGGTTTTTAGTTTTCCAACACCTCCAATTTTTTTTCCAGTGGAGGAAAGAGAATTGCTAAATCTCCAAACATTTTGCAAGTCAGCAAGTTCTAGTTAGATCAGTTGCAATACTTTATTTCAATAATTCCAGCATGTTCTGCTTTGTTCTTGGGACTTAATCTCACCAGGGTCCCAGACGCTGTCAATCACTGTTCTCTGGCCCTTCCGTTACTTCCCTACGTTTGGTCAGGCTCCTCACCCTCTTCGTAGCCTCCTCCCATTCCTGCCCGTCCTCCTGACAGCTCCATTTCTTGTGGAAACTCCAAACAACCATCTCTTTCCATACCTTCCCTTGGCCACCTGCTGCACAACATATCCCCACAATTTTGGTTGAAGGAACAATTAACCCAAATAATTCATAATAATAAGAGTTCCCTGCTCTTTTATGCTCTTGTAAGCTGCCCTGCTCCCCACCCCAGTGTCTGTGGTACACCTGATTAGATCACCAGCTACTCAAGGCACGAATATCAGGTTCTTACGTATGCTTAACACACCAAAAGAGCAAGGTGCTGGTCCCAGTAGTAAGGATCCATTAGAGTCATATTTCTACTGAGCACAGGAAGGTGAACCATCACTTGGGCAACAATAAAACAAGGAGACTGGGGAGAGAGAAGGATGATGCAATTTAGCTCTTGTGATAAGGAGAGAAGGTGACCATATTACTGGTTTTGGTTTCTCCCCTCGTTCAACCTGCCATTCAGCCCTGAAGAAGCACCTTTCTGAATCTGATGCACCTTCCCCCCACGCCTTTCTAGTCTTTTCAGAGCAAGGGCTGTCTATTATTTTGTGCTTGCGTGTCATCTGTGCTACACGAAAGGCAGTTCTGGGCCAGTGTAGTACTAGCACTCATCATGGAGACGGGAGGGAGAGAGGGCAGGAGAAGGAACAAAGATGGCCCAGATAGTGCCCATCCATGGGACAAAGAACAGACAAGGGTGGAGAAGAGAGAAAAAAAGCAGAAAAGAAAAGCAACGGTGGAAAACTCTCTCTTGACAGCCTGAAAAGCTCTGTTTGCACAGTGTCGCACAGGGACAGATAAGAGTCGCTATATGGCCAGCCTACAGCAATTGCTATCCACCAAGGAAAGACGACACCTGATATGATGGAAGAATAAGGGTCTGACACCTCTTAGGCTTTCACAGCTCACTGTGGGCTTTTTAAATTGCAAGATACATCTTATTTATTGGACACTGGAATCAAAAAGACACTGAAGTGAGCTACCCGCCCCCCCCCCCCCCCCGCCCCCCCCACTCCCCCCCCCATTTTCATTATATTTCCACACTCTATTTCCAAAACTCTCTCATAACTATGTGGAAAGTTACTACAAATCACTTTGAGAATATTATATGTCGGTGAAAGAGTTATGCCACAAGACCTGTTTCTAACTGCCATTTATCACACTTTTAAACTCATCCTTAGCACTAATAAAAAATGTACTTTCTTGCTTGAATGTTCTGACAGAGAAAATACGGAGCAAACCTGGTCGGTGAATCTTGTTTATCCTTTAATTGACCCACGTACAATTTACTGGATGGAAGTCTATCGCAAAGCAATACAAACATTACATGGGATCAGCTGTGTTTAAAAGCTTTGTGAAAGAAGTGTATTTTGCAGCAAGTACTTGAAAGATGAGATAAAGGTTGTTTAGCGTGCAAAGAATTTGCTCCAAAGCCCACTGAAGCTGGTGGAATGACTTCAGCTGATTCCAATGGTCTTTGGATCGGAACCAAGGAGGGAAGAACTAGCGCCAGACACAGAGGGCAACATAAAAGAAGGCACAAAAAATAAAATTCAAATTAAAAATGATACACAGTGGGAGAAGTCCTGGCCATACTGCAAATTGTTAAAAGGTACTGTTACAGATCTATTGCTCAAGTGGCCCACAGTGGTGAAAGGTCCTAGATTCAAAACTTCTCCATCACCATGATTCATACACTGATACTACAAGTCATAGCACATGTTCCTCAACCAGGAGATAAGGGACCATGCCTCATAAGAAGAAAAATCTTCTCCTGCGCCTATGGGATGGTGTCTGCTGAGATAGCCAGTGTGTGCCAGCTGTTGTGTTTTTCATCTGTCCCACTACACTGACATACTTATTTAATACAGACCACTGCCATCAGAAGCCAACAGCTGTAGCTAATCGGGCTACGGTTGTTTCTGATGAAGTGCTTTTCAGATCTGAATATGCCAATCCATCAAGCCCAAGACTTTTGATGGGGGGAGAAAGTTCAAGCAACTCCCTCCAGTTTTAAATTCCACTTTTGTTTTTAAAATTAAACCACTGGCAATAAAAGAGTAAAACACAAAGAAGAAGTCAATATTGAAATCAAATGTTTTAGCTGATGCTAGAGGAAAAAAATTCAGAACCTGAGTTTTCATTTTGCAAAAAATTTTGAAATTCTGGCTGTTGGCCCAAGTTTTAAACCCAGGTTCGGTTAAAAAAAAAAAGAAAAAAATCCTGAAAATGTTCACAGGATAGGAAAGCCATTTCCTGCCAACTCTATATTGGCTTACAGTTCTGACGCATGCAAGCTGGATTTGAATTAGCAGATTAGGCCCAGATCCAAAAAGGGACCTAGGCACTTAAAGTGGGACTGAGGTATGCGAGTCCCAGACAAAGGTCCTCAGTCCCTGGAAACCACTGAGTTTTCAAAATTAATATTTCAGCTTTGGAGCATGCCCCAAAGCACCTCAGCCTTGACAAGCAGCTCTATGCCCACCTCCCCTCTTCACCTTCAGCCAGACCTTCCCAGGCTCCCCTGGGGCATGCCCACCAATGCCAGTGTCCTTCAAACATGCAACAGCAACTCCATTTTCTTCCGAAACACAAACAGAGGAAGAGGTGGTACCACCTTATCGTACAATAGCTGGGCGCTTGGAGCACACACCCAAGCAGAGCCAGTTTCCCTCTCCTGCTTGCCCATGAGGACTCAGCCCTTTGCTGTAGAGGGTGCCTTGACCAGAGTCCTCCCTCTCCTTCCCCCTGCGCTTCAGTCCCATGCAAAAAAGACATTCTTGGCCCTGGTTTCCCTTGCCAAGTTTTGTTTAAATACCTGATCTCCTTATTTTCATTATGTGAATGTATAAAGCACTGTCAGAGGGAAAACAGATCCAAAAGCCACATGCTTTCTCTTCAGGAGAGACTTTTGGATTTAAGACATCCTTTTGCCCTCAGCATTGCCTTTTGCCTGTCTCGGACATCTCCACAATCAGTCCTGGCCTTTCTGTTTCCGATCTCTCCCCACATTTTGTAAGAGGGGCTCAGGCTCCCGGTTCAGTGGGTCAGGATGAGGCTCTTCAGGTCTCAAGCCTTGCACCCTATGGCAGACACAGGGTCGATTCAGTTCCCCGTCACTTCTGCTGGCTGGCAACCCTGGGAAGAGGACACCGCCTGCTGCCAGGCCTTGGAGGCGTGCAGCCCCACTGTGCTGTTATTCCTGCCTGTGCATATACGGAGCAGGGAATTAGGCTTCCTTGTTTACATCTCCTCTTTTCTTTTTATCTTCCCCACCCCCTCCTTTTTTCCCCCCTTTCTTAGTAAAGAATGTTTTTAAAAACAAGTGCCTGCATTTGAGCTCCTGCGAACTCTAGTTTCCTTGGAGAAATGTTTGTGCTCTTTAACTTAAAGAATTTCCGAAACATATAGAAAAGGAATTTCATAAACTGCTCATTGAAAAACATTCCATACATTCCTCGCTCATCCAGAGACACCCGTGTGTGGTCTCCGACAAGGTCAGGTTTGGGGCTACGTAACGGGGACAAAGATTCCAGCGCTCAGAAAACAACAGATACCGCAGACCATGGGACGGGGGGGAAAGGACCTCGTGACTCCCGTTGCTGGAGGCTGGGAGACCACCGGAAAGGCAACAGACAGTAAACACTGTGCATTATCCCAGGGAGGAAAACCCCAGCGAGAACCTCCTGCATATCTGTTGAGAGAGTGACATCAGGCTCTGCAGTGCTAAGGAATGGAGAAAGAAGCGGGGCACTGGGGGGGAGAGAAAAAAAAAAAAAAAGGAAAAAAAAAAAAAGGAAAACAAGGGTTCCCACCTTTTATTTCATCTAAGAAAGGTGAAGACACTGAAGGAGGTCCTTTAGAAGCATATTGGATGCCTATTGCAAATGGTGGGCAGCCAAACAGGGAGATGATTATGGACGGATTCTGGGGTGGGAAAGGCACCCTGGTTTTATATTGCCTCCTCCCTGTTTTGAAATCAGGGAGGCGAGTTTGCCAGCCCTGCCATCCCTGGGGGTGCTCTGAAGCTCTAGGAATGAGTGCTCTGCACATCTTCAGTTTACACTGTTTGCAGAAACCATAACGTTATTTCCAAACCAAGCGCTCTGAAACATGCCAAAGGCACCATTCCTAATCCACTACGATGGACATGACTCACGGCAGGTCTTAAAACAGAATTATCCAAAGTGAGGAAAAAAAAGCATCAGGGAAATAGTCTCTTGGAGAAAGTCCTTCTCTAGTACCTGATGAAATGTCACAAGATGTGTTTTATTACACAATTTTCCACTAAAGTGTACATGCTAGAATTGATCTCTGAGTTTAGATCAGCTGGAGACATGACAACTCACAGGAGATGTTCCGAGAAAGTCACGTATATAAATAAGCCTGAACTGGAAACCCGCTTTTTGTGGAAATTGGAAAGCGGGTTCACACCAGGACCATCATTCATGTTGCCCTGCTTATCTTGTATCACTATGCACGTTAGCATGGATTATATATGACCAGTGGCACTGTAAAGTGCAATAGTGTCAATTTGGTGGGGTATCACTATTTTCTTAGAGCTCGCTAATGACCACACCAACTGCAGCGCTGCCTCAGTGCAATCAGGATCCAAACCTTTTCCCCTGCTCTTCACATCACTCATGTAATTAAGCAAATCTTTCATCCGCAGCAGTCATCAGTACATTAGAGAGACTTGAACCTAGGCTACACATTCCTGCTTGGAGTGAGCTACATTCATGAGTAGGGAAAAAACCAAGCTTTGGCTGGAGATGTCAGGTCTTTAGTCACCTTTACAAAAGTATCACATTGCAATAAGCTGACCACAAACAATAGCCTGTCTGGATTTCTGTAGCAAACCACAAGGAATGAAAAATGGCTGACAACAAATATGCACTCATAATATTACAGTCGCTAAACCCTTTAAATCTGGGATCTTGAGTCAGGGGAAAAGAAGTGCAAGGAATAATTACAAATACCCGACTTTGTCTTGTGCATCATCTTGAATGGATGAAATGGCTGGCACGACTAACGCCCTGCTAGCAAAGCACAATGGATTGCCCTCACCGCTGCTGCGGAAGGTTGTCTCTGCTCTCCTCTTTGTTCTCTCCTAGCTCTTTATAAATTCAATCCAGCTATTAACAATATCCATTAGCTTCTCCAGAAGATTATCTCAGCTTTAGCGACTGGAATGCAGGGATTAGAAAAAAAAAAAAAAACATTCGGTTTTGTTTTTAATAAAAGTATATGTTGATTTAAACTGATGGCTTTTAACATCTGTTGTGCAAGTCTTTGTGGTAATAACCCTCAGAGATTGTTGGAGAGAGAGATCATTTAGTAGGTAATAAACATTAGTGATTTCATTAATAAAATATTCTAGCATAGACTTTACAAACAGGAAGAAGCAAGGCTTCCACCTGCTTAATAATTGCACTGTTGAGGCTAAAACTCCGTCCGCCATTGGCAGGGCAGGAGATGCCCCGGTACCTCTCTCCCCAACTGCGGGCAGGGCTACACCGAGGCACGTGCAGTGGAAGAAGAGCTGCCATCGGGGGCCCATCGGGAAGCTTCTGACTATCACCATATGAGGCACTGATTTCGAAATGCCTTACCAACAAGGGGTTGCCTCAGTTCCTGAAATTGCTGTAACCCAGCTGACAACACTTTCTTGGAGCACTGGATGCCTGTTAGCTGGAAAACGGTGACACAAATTGAGCAGGGAGTATGGGAAGCCGTTTTGCCAGCTGATGGGTCACTCAAGTGGGTCCAAAGAACCACAGTTCCTGGCAGAAGAGTTGAAAACCTTCTGTAGCAATTTTTCTGTCTTTGTCCACAAGGAGAGGTTTTGAATGCAATTTCCAGCTAAAACCAAATTTCTTCTGGAAGTCTTTTTATTGATCTGTGAGAGTATGGGGGGGGGGACCCTTGAGATACCAGCTTTTCAAACAAAAAAGTTGAAGCCTTCAAAGACAAAATGATAACGGGGTATGGGAGAGAAGTTATTTCCTAGATGGGGTTATCTTGCATCCCTTCAGAGAGCCAGACAGAGGCCGAGTGATGGGGAAACACCCCAGCCCACGAGTCCAGGTCCTCCAGCCACCCAGGGCACATTCGGGTGCCTGTTAACACTGGGTCTCCTTTCCCTGTAGCACCAAGGATCAGGGCATGAGGGAAGACTGCTGTGCACTTGGATCCAAACCCATCATAGGACCTGGGATCCATCAGTTTAGGCAAAGCCAAAGAGGAGCAGTAAGGTTTCTGCCTCTTCTCACCTTTATCTGATGGTCAGCAGAAACAAAAGGGCTGGCCAATATACTCTTGTCCTACCCAGGATACTTGTCCTATCTCAAGCCATCCAAGGGGAAGTTCATTCCCTTTTTTTTGTACCCTGCTCTCCTCAGCAAGAGGAAGGGGGCTTTGGGGTGCCTTTCTCCAGCCTTAGCACTGCCACAGAGGTCAGCCCTGCACATGCAGCGCCAGGGCAGGCCCTACACACCGGGGAGACACACTGAGCTCAATGTTCCCCTGGAAAAAGCACATGAAGGGAGCGTGGCTTGGGCCAGAGCATGCTGAATCAAAAGCATCTGAAAGGTTGTCCTCCCCTGTGGCTTTGCGGCAAGCGTAAACATAACAGCTTGGGAAACCCCTTCTGAGCTGTGCTGAAGGATCCCTTTGAGGCTTCCTGCAACCTTTTCCTCCGCAGCAGCTGGCTGAGAGAAGCCTGCTGATGCTGGCTCCCCCCAAGACATTGATTGCTTTCTGGTTTTTGGGGGAAGGGGTTCCCCCTCTTCTCAGTGACCAGCACGTAACCCAGGCTCCCCTACAAACCTACGGCTATGCCGAGGGAAGAGCTGCTCAGGTCTGCAAGGAGAAGGATCACCTGCCTGCCTGCGCCCACGGTCTCTCTGCCTACGGTCTCCAGCCAGAAGGACAGAAGACACTGATCTTTCCTAGGAAAAAAGAGCATTACCTAACATCAATGAAAACAAGTTAGCATGGGTGAGAGCAAGTAAATGCCTTGGTAAGACAGGACAGTTTGCACACTTTCAGATGAGCTAACAGGCCAGCCCAAAGATAGTATTTTCTTGATCTGGAAAATTAGGCAAAAATTACAATTTTTATGACTTCCCTGGAATTACAGCTCTTGTTTGTTTTTACCTATTACTTAGCACAGGTTCAGCATGTGCCCTCCCATTTTCTCCCAGTGAAGACAAAGCCAGCTCTGGCCATCAAAGCTACAGCTACAGAGGGGATGAGAAAGAAAGAGAGAGACGGGTCACTCATTTTCTTTGTTTAATAAGGTCTGACAAACTGTCCTTTGTCCCAGCTATTAAGGAAACTGTTACCCAACATGTTTCATGCACTGGGTCTGTGACCTTTTTGTCCCACAGTGTTCAGAAAGAACATGCTGTCCCTTGACTCAGAGATGGGTGTATTGAGGCTGTATCTAAACTGCATGGCAGACTCATGCCATGATGTAGCCTGAGGTCATGGTGACCACAGACAACCAGGACAGAGGACACGGCTGGAGTAGGTGCACAGGTTTCCTGCCCATGTCCACTAGGATGCATGGAGGAGGAGATGGTGCGTGCCCTGACCCCAAGTCAGGAAGCTGAGGCACAGTCCCAAATCCACTAGTTAAGACAGACCTTATCTGGATATATCATTTACATGCAGCAGTTTCTCAAGGACCACTCATGACCTTACCTCCCTGCCTGTCCTAGCCAAGTTGTGGACATTCCCAGGTGGAACCACAGAGTGAGCATGGCCCTACTGTGATACTTTGTACTTTCCATGAACGGGAAGCTCTAACACATATTGACTAGCAGAAATATTCTTTATTCATCAAAGCCAGACCCATTTGAGGATAGACTCAGTGTTATCCATAAAGCTGCCAAAAATTTTTCACAGGTTTTATCAGGTTTTCTGAGCTGGATGAATCGCTCATGAAGGTTTTGGGGAATGAGACAAGGAGGGGAAATCCCCATTTTTGTGTCTGACTATAGGGAGTTTTCATGTTTCAAGATGTGGGGAAAAACTGCCACTACTTTCAACAACAAATACAAAAATCAATGTTGGTTAAAAGATGTGATTGTTGCTCGTTGGTTTGGAAGACTGTCTTGATTCTCTCTACAAGACTAAACAATTATTTAGGTTGGTAAATAAAAAAAAAAAAAAAAATGTTGGTAAATATACAAACGATTACATCATTTTCAACTACTTCTTCCGGTAGCTATCTGCAACAGCAGATTTTGCCATTGATGCTTTTGCCACCCAGGTCCCCAGTTGCTCCTGCAAGCCTCTGCACTCAACAGCATGGGAAGTAATGGCAAAAAATTCAAAGAGAAGTGCCATTTTAATAAACTATCGAAAGGGGTCACAGCAATGCAGTGTTTCATCCCCCGAACACCCAAATTGCAACCAAGTTGCTGATTTTCCTTAGCAATTTCTTCCTGTTCCCACAGGAATGACCCTGGCCAAGGGACAGCTGCAGGTACCCCAAGCAAAGGATGCTGCAGAGACAATACCCATTGCCTCAGCTGCCCGATGTGTTGGCCTTCACCCTTTGCAGCAAGGAATCTACATCTCAGAAATGCATTTGCTGTTTAATCCATCACAAACTACAGAGAGGAGAAGGGGACCAGAACAATGAGGTGAAATGGTGAAAAAGTGGTCAGTCGCAATGGGAGATGCACAAAAAAAACCCCTTTGCTCTTCCACAGGGACTGGCCAAACCCCTTTGATCTGATCGTGGCTCTAATGAGAAGGCTGCCTCAGCTGTCCCCAAGCAAACACCACCACTGGTGCTCGTGGACTTAACAACCCGGGGAGGCCACAAAAGAAAGAAAGAACCTCAGCAAATAGCAGTTCAGGAGGACATACAGTTTTGCTGCTTCTTTTATCTCTTCTTAACAGCCTAATTGGAGTGTAATGAATTTAGGGTTGGTGCTCGCTGCCAGACTCGCTTCTTTGATGTGTTTTTGGCCTCTGCGCTACAAAAATGTGATGGAAACCAAAACCAAGATATTACACCTCCATAAAGTGTCTCTGGGTTTACCATAAGATTCCGCCGTTTGTGCCAAGTGGCCAAAGCCACTAACAGGCCCCTGCTCGCCAAGATGTTTGGGTAATGAATAAGAAGCAGAGAGAGATGCCACTGTGAATCAGAGTGAGGAATGTGCGCTAGCGGCAACAGAGGCGGATCCTGGGCTGTAATGTGGAACAGAAGATAACTGTTGTCGTGCTCCTTTGCGGCCACGGCTGGCAGGAGCTGCTGGTGATGTCTGAAAGCCTGTGGCGTGCGAGGAGGATTTTGAGAGGTAGGTAGAGTATCGGCGGGGCAGGGACACGCCGATGCAGCACCGTGAGCTGGTCGTGCTACCAACAGGCAGGTTGCTCTTGGGTCTAAGTGTCTTTCCCCCACCCTACGTTAACCATCCCTGCCTTAGCTCTTTGCAGCCAAATCTCCGTCCCACATGAGCCTACCATACCTCTCTTGGCTCTCAGCAGGGCATTCCCACTGGCAAATATTATCCACCGCACAATACATGTGCCTCCAACACACGAACTGCCCTGGTTTGGATGGTGGATGCTCAAGAGGCAATGCTCACCACCCACTGCCTGCCGTACCCTCCTGGCCAGGTCACCGTCCTACCAGTGGAGAAGGCAGAGTCATCAGGATGTGGGTGCAAGCAGCACGTGAGGTTCTGAAAGGCTTTCTCAGGGGACATCCCACCCTGCAGACTGGAGAGGGGTCCCCACCACCTTACTTAAGACTTCCCAGGTCTGTGCTAACCCACCCGTGGGCACACTTGAAAATCCCGGTGATGCTTAACGATCAAAATACCCAAGGGCCCTGTGTACAATTTGCTCTTGGGGACAGACAAATTATGGAAGGTTGGTTCTGAAAAGGCTCCATTTAGTACAGATAGTAACCTGTTTCTATTCAAACACTGACTAAACAAGCTCACGTTAGATGAAGCAGTGCATCTACCCCACAATCACAGCCCAAAGAAAAATCCAACTGCTTATCTGTTTCCCTGTCTGCAACGATCTTGCTCACAATAAAAAATTATGTGTCTGCCTGGAAAAATCCTGGCCATTGATGGTTCACGTACTTGCGGAATATCCAGGGCTAAATTCCCACCCTATTTAAATCAATACAGCTATATCCATTTTAGGGAACCTACCCCCAATTGACAGATGCTGGGAACCCAGCCCTGAGACTGCCTCTTACTAAAACAGCCCTTACCCTGTGACTGCATGTTTGAGACACGGGTTGCTGATAAGATACACTTCTAGTTAAACACAGCCCCCCTTCAACGATGATTCACATTTAAGAGCAGTTAACTAGAGCAGCTGTTCTGGACACAAGCCTGCCCTCTGCAAGAAAAGCACTTTCTGGAATAGGTGTACATGTGCAGCTTTGCTGGTAAGCAAATTATATACCCAAATACCAGGAACTCTGCTCCTGGACCCTGACACTAGAGGCAGGGACAAGCCCTCTTTCTGCCTTGTAGCGACCGCTGTCACCTTAGCTCTATCAGATGGCAAGGGGAGAGCTACTTTCCACCTTGCTCATTATTCAGTTGGGAGTCAGGGAGAAGGTAGAGAGGCTATCACCGAGCCTCTACACACTCTGGATGCCTCAGGTATCCACACCAGCACCGTGTAGGTAGCGTTTAATAGGCTAGTAGTAAATTAGTGGCTCCTGGGATTAGCAAAACAGCCCCTGTGACTGAGAGGTGTGCCCAAGTCGCAGTGTCTTCAGGGCAGAGATGCTCTGGGGCTTCCCCTGCCCTGCCAGTTTGGGCTATAGCTTCGGATGCAGCTTCTGTGATCAGAAAGCATTCACCCGGTGAAATACCACTGTGTCAAAGCAAAATGAAAATGGCACCGCCTGAACGTTAACCCTGTGGTTCCCCTGAGTCCCACAGGGGACTTGGTGCCCCGTTCACTGCTCCTGGGGACCAGGGACCATTGATCGGCCAGTGCCACGAGCGCACCAGACCATACACGTGCGAGCAGACATATGCAGCTGAAGGGTTGGAACAGCTCCTTCTACTGAACATCTGGACTTACACATATAAACTACTCAACACTCTCATCCAGAATTACAGAGTCTTTCATATCTTATCTCTCAAAAACCGCTTATCAGCCCACGGCTTTCAGACTGCAGTCTCTCCTGTCTGCCAAAGTGGAACCCAGCCATGTAAAAACATGAATAACAGCAGCCCCTCTCTCCTCTCCCACGCTGATGGCTGCAGCTCCTCTGATGGAGGCTTGAACTTCAGGGGCAGCAGGAATAGCTCCATCTACCCCACTGCCATGGGCTGGTGGAGGAAGTTTAGCAGAGTTTAACTACCATGCTCACCGGACCATGAATTACTCCTTGCATCCCAAGCTGAGGAAGGTGTATGTATGTATTTATACTCTGCATTACGATGACAGACAATAAGGAAATATTTGTAAGCTAACATTGAGACGCGTCACCCACGCTGCTGCAGCACTCGGAAGCTTCAGGCATGCCCTAGAGCCTCCACATCCTAGGTACTGTTCAAACATGGACAAAAAAAAGGCAGGTTTGTGCCTATAAATGGACATTTAAGAATGGGAACTAGTCTGGATTTTTTGTTACACAAAGATTTTTCCAACAAAATATCCCTTTTGTTTTTAGCTCTAACACAATTCTCCAGACAAAGTCTCATTAAGGGGGCTGACATTTTGCCACCCTTGTCCAGGAGGGGAGAGAATATCTTTTTTGTGTCCTCTTCTGTTTTTCCTCTCCCTTCTCCTTTTTAAAGAAAAGAAAGGTGCAGAGGAGGAATTGCAGGAAGGGCTTTTCAGCTTGTGAGCCACGAAAACACTTTGAGTTTCAGATTCATTGGGCATCAAAACTCCCCCCCTCACTTTTCAAATCTTTCCACAAAAATCCTGAAACGAAATGGAAATTTCTTCCTCTGAGCTGTAAGAGATGACATCATTAGACTTCAGTATGGTCTAAAAACATGCGTGCATGCTGCGGCGTGAGATACCAGTCTAGACATCGCAGTAACAAGAGCTGAAGCAGACTAAGGGGGCTCTCAGCGAGCTAAAAGGGGGCTGGTGCCACGTCAGGCAGGAGGTGGACAGAGATGAGGCCGGGAGGAGGAAGGTGATGATGTTACAGAGGAGAAAAGCTTAACATAAAACAGGATCATCGCTAGCTCTGGACTAGCTTAGCTGACGTCACATTTCTCGGCTGTATGGACCACACATGGGTCGTACAAGTTTTTGTTCAGTCCAAAAGAGGTCTGTCGCAAGAACAACTGTCTCTGCTTTTGTTATGAAACCAAAGTTCAGGCACAAAATCTCAGCTGATGGGTCTCGTTCCAGCGACTGATGATACAACCCAGGGAATAAATGCAGTCATCAGGCACTGACTGGGAAACAGTGGGAATAAGATCCCTCATAGCGATGGCAGGAAGAGAGGGTACAGGTGCCTTCCCTTCCCCGAACGTCCCCCAAGCCCACATGTACTTTAGCCCCCATCAGCCAGCCCTTCTCTGGCAAAAAAACATGCTTTCAGATGCTGCTGCCAAACCTCAGAAATGTATATTGCTGTTCTGGCTATGTTCAGGAGGAAGGGGAAGGGAAAGCAGTGTGCAATTTTCAACAGTTTCTCCTCGGAGAGGGGCCCTCTAATTTTCTGAAAGGGGCCATGGAGGAAGGGGCTGGGGGGGGGCCAGGGGGGGGAACAAGTGAGAGGCTCTGTCCCATGTTAATCCCTTTTCCCAAATTAGTTATACATGGGGAATTCACGATGGAGTTCCCCCTTTGGGCTTTGAGCCTCAAAACATTTCATAACACACAGAGCCCTTCTGAAACCTTTTTGATCACGTCACTTCGGAGGTTGCTGTGTTTATGCACATAGCTGTGCACGCGGGCAGATGAGAGAGGGAAAGACGGGGAAGCAGAGGCATCCTGCGCTCATGGCACCGCAGGCGGGGTTTGCAGGACAACACCGTCAAGGAAAAAAACCCACAACCAAAACAAACAAACAAACAAACAAACAGAAAGCCCCAGAGAACAAAACAACTACGGGACAAATACCACTGATGCTACTCTGAGAGCTCAGCAACATCAGCTACAAATCTTCTGTGCTGCCCTTCAGGATGGAGTTATCTGGAAACCTGTAGCCCACCATGCACCTCGCTGGCACCTAGCACAAGGACTGATGAGCACTTTTTATTCAACGGGAAATTACCCAGGCTACACAGAAACAACCCAAAACAAGGTCATTCACTCAATCTGATGGGCTGTGTTGACTAAACAGGTTTGACATCAACCAAGCACCATTAAGCACCAAGCAGCCGTGCATGGAAATGATTTCCACAAGCCCATGAGAGACCAGAGAGTTTGGGGTTATGGAACATCTCCCTGCTCTATATGTTTCGCTTACAGTACTCCGTAGCCTCGAAACCTAAAAGATAACCTAAATTGCTACCAGGCTTAAGTCGTTTAGGATCCCACAGCTCAGTCAAAGTTATTCAGATGACCAAGAAGAGCAGAAACCTCCCCTCAGGTTAATAGGAATGAGGTCTGTGAGCCAAGATCCTCAAAGGCACCAGATCCTCTTTGAAATCAGTGGTGCTGAGATATTTTAATAAGTGTCTTTAAAGATCTGGACCAAAACACCAATGTCCCCCCGAAAAAATGATGTTAAGGGTCTGGGAAAGTTTACAAAGGTGACTGGGGTACTCTCCACATTTCTGAGAGTCTAAACAGGGATACGGCTATTTTAGCAAATTTTACTCACTGCTGGTTATTAAACCAGAGCTCAACTGGTTTAATTAAAGTTCACGGTAAATAGATTTACTTTCTCCAGTGCCAGTGCTCTATATGGACATATTCAAAGGCATTTACTTCCATTTAGCTAAACTTGGTAACCGACTCTTCTAAATGTTTCCACATGGTGGCTTGAATTTTTATTTTTTTTTTTGTTTTTGAACTAAATCAATTCTAAACCAATTTTCGTTACATTGGTGGTTTTGCATGTCCACAAGGCCTGCGGGCCTCTTGGATTTGAAATCTTGGCGTGAAATTCAGCCCAAAATGCCAAGTGCTGAAACCCGACGAAAATGAAACCGCTGCAATCTATAGGGGAAGCTGCCTGCCACTCAGACCTGCCCGTGCTGCTGGCCGGGCCGAGAGCACCTTCCCCAAGACAACGGTCCTGAACTGGGACCAGGGGCTAGGCACGACCGAAACTTGCCTCTGGACACCGCTACTGCTCCATCCCAAGCAGGTTTGGGATTTGGCAGCGGTGAGCTCAAATCCTGGCTGGTAGAACTTGCTTGAAGCATAGCCTGTGGGAAGATCAAAATCCTGATCAGGAGCCTCTTAAAAATGTGGCTTCAAAGCTAACTGGAAACCTGGCCCAGGGCTTCTTCCAAACCTGGCCCAGGGCTTTCCTGCAATTCAGCCTGGGTTTGCAAACTTGGCTGGCGTGAGGTTTATTGCACCTAGTTTGGGGCTTTGCTGTGAACATTTTGTGGAGATTCAGCTCTTGAAATTAAATGGGCTCTGTTGTTCAGAGCCTGGATCAGCGTCCCTACCATCTATAAACTCTGCACTGATCTATTTATCTTCATGTAGAAATTAACTGAGGGTCAGACGCTTTATTTTCAAGGGAGAGGTCGTTGTTGCGTATCATCAGTAAATCAAATCATTAAAATCAGTTGGATGAATGGATGAGATAAGGACTACTTACTGCTGCATACTGGAGGGCTTTGACTCATCAAAACAACCTTTTAAATCAGTGAGGAGTCAGGATTGTTATGGTCCCGTTTCCCCCACCACAGTGTCTATAGCAAGCAAACCTCAGAAGTCTGGTAGAAGCACCCAGCACTTGGGATGCTTCAAAGCAGAGGCTGCAGCTTTAGAAGAGACGTTTCTCTTGAAAGACGCAAGCAGAGATTAAGATTTTCTGCCTCCTGGTAGGTTTGGGGCAATGAAGAAAACCAACAATACTTTTGGTTTCCCGACACTACTGCTTTTAGTACCTCTAGAACTAGAAAAGAATGGGTTTAGTTACTGTTGAACTGCTATTCTTTCCCCTCAAAGAACCCTCAAAAATGGTGACCGTTCATAGTTGAGCCAAGCTGGTTCTTGGCAAAGGTGCAGCGTGGCTCTTATTACTGAGGGGAATGTGGTCATGTTGCTAAGATAGTGGCCTGGGAGTCAGGCCACTGTTCTTGGCTACCCCGCCACCCCACCGTGTAACCTTGGAAAGTCACGTCTCCTCTCCGCGGCTCCATGTTCCTTGCCATCCTGCGCCTCTTGACTATTTAGGCTGCCAGCTTTATGGTCCAAGGTCTGTCTCTTGCTATTCTAGCTACCACCATAATTATGAGAATTTGATATATGCTGCTTTCCAGCACCTCTTCCCACAGAGCTCTGTTAGAAGAGCTCTGTCTTCATGAGCAGCAGGGCAGAGATGGGAGTTCAGGCATTTTCTCCGTGGAGGTTTCTCACCCCTATCTCGACACGTCCCCATACTCATGCCACACCCAGGGACATCGTCATCTTTGTCACCTTTCTCATTCCCACCCAACAACCCTTGGAGTTATTTGCATTTAGTGTGTTCACATGTTTTCCTCCTTGTTCACATGTGTAGCCAGCTGGGACACCATGCCAGCTTCTGCCATCCCTTCCTGGGACATACAAGTACTGTAAGGGACAGCCTGCCCCCATCACCCACCAGAGGCACCCCAACATCCAGCCCCAAAGGGACTTTGACCCAGAGAAACACTGTTTATCAGGGACATTCAATGCAAAGGTATACACTTGAAGCAGAAGAAACCAGAGGTTTGTACCCCAAGGCGCACTTAAACCCCAGCATCCATTTGTCATGACTGCTTGTGTAAGGCAAGGGTTTATACCTGACCTTGGAGAGCTGCTGAGCTTGCTGGAAACCCCTTGGACCCTGCTGGAAACCCCTTGGACCCCGCAGCCTGACATGCGTGCATCTTTTTGCAAGCAGTAGTGTATTGCATGCACTTAGGGGGTCCTTTCTTGACTGAACAACGTAGCCCAAAGCATCAAGAGAAAGTCTGGGGATGACATTAGTGTCTTTTTTTTTTTTTTACTGGGGCTAAACCATTGCTGTGCCAGAGGCAGAACCTTTGCAAAAAGTAGTGCAAAACTTTTTCTTCACTGCTTTGCACTAAGGATCCTTAACTCCAGGAGCCACCACACCACTAAGAGAACAGGTCCTTCTTCTGCCCCAAAATCTCTTTGAAGGCTGTTCCCCAAGATGCCTTAAGCCAGCAACGTGGCTCGGTAGCTGCTAGCTCTTACCTGTGGTATCACAGAAGCCCCAGCTGGTGTCATGTGGGCATGCAAACATGAAGGGACAGTCCCTGAATGAAGACCTTTCAGTCTCAATAGACGAGTGACACAAAGTGAAGAGGTTAAACAGTATTAGTGAGATGACCCCACAGGGAGGTGGTTGGGCTGTGATTAAAACTCAGAGAGCCCCAACTAGCTGCCCTGCACACTGGGGCACTCTGTCTTCACTCCTTTAGGTGGCACTTCCATGCATGTACACCAATATACATGTATACATATGTTTGTGTACATTTTATATATATATAGAAAGACTATCTAAACACACAGACACACGTGTATCCTAGGGTGTCAGTGTTAGGTTGATGGTTGGACTCGATGATCTGAAAGGTCCCTTCCAACCTAGACAATTCTACGATTCTAAGACTGTGCGTGCCCATGCACATCACCACCTCAAGTGGCATGTTGTGATTTGCTCTGTGCTACCTGCCAAGAGCTCACAGCCTCTTGTGGAGTGCCCCTCCTGATCTTACCTAGCAGGAACTGTGCACCATTTCAACTCCTCCAGGTTAAGCCAGCACAAGCAGCTGGGATTTCTGAAGGTGCAGACGGGACAGGCAGACGATAGCACTGAGACAGCATCTATCTCAGCTCCTTCTCAGAGTTTGGTGTTGTGTGTTTTATCAACAAATAAATGTCTTTACTACTGCCAGCCCTGCTGAACCACTGTAGCTGCAGACAAGCAAGCTGTGTTTGCTTCTCTTTCATTTGTCATCAACACAATGGCCAGCCAAGTTCTCATTCCAGCATCTTACTTGTTGGTAACAACAAACACGGGCAAAAAGAGAAAAGCTGAATTTTGGCTGGCTGTGGGGATGCACAAGCATAGGTATGGGTAGGTAAAGTTAAAAAGCCCCAGTACGAAAATTACTGGGGGAAAACGATGCATAAGAAAGCATTAGTTGAAACCCCCAAAAGCAGGCTGGTTCAGGTTCTTAGACTCCCCTTTTTCTGCTCTTTGGGATGTTGTTGCATATAAATGCTCTTCCTTCACCAGCACATGGCCAAGTCCAGTTTGACTGTCAGCTCCAAACAACACGTGGGATTTGCAAGTAGTTTTGAAGATGTTCACCTATTTGTTCTCAGAAGCAGTAACCTTTCCCTTTCCCACCCCTCTTACTGCTGCCTGCCCCTGAAAGGTGTGAGGAGGGAGCTTACACCCAATTCATGTCCAGGACTGCCCTGAGGTTTGTTCACGCTTGCGAAGCACAAGATATTCACAAAGTAAAGGAAACCAGGGTCACCCCCTTTCTGCAGTTACCGGCTTCGATTTCGCTGCTGTCTGACTCCAGGCAAGAAGGGTGGGAGACGTATTAGGAATGTGACACGTTATCATCAGAGACAAGACTGCAGCACAGGGGAGTTAGGCGGCTTCACCCCTGCACCCAAGCCACCCCAGTGTGCTGCCGCTTCCTCCACAAGTAAGCCAAGGAACAGGAGCAAGACCTCAGCAAAGCTGGTGAAGCATGAGAAGGAAGGGA
Organism: Chroicocephalus ridibundus; assembly: GCF_963924245.1. Classification (NCBI taxonomy): domain Eukaryota; kingdom Metazoa; phylum Chordata; class Aves; order Charadriiformes; family Laridae; genus Chroicocephalus; species Chroicocephalus ridibundus. The sequence goes on from NC_086287.1 coordinate 18,448,950, forward strand.
CAGTCGCCTGCTGACTCCTCCATTCCCCTCATCCCACTTTCCTAGCCCCTCTTCTGTGTCCAAAGAGGTTCCCACTTGCAATCATGAAACCAGAGTAGGCACCATGCGCCCACCCGCAGCGAGGAGCTGATGGACCAGGGAGATCTGGACCGCGGCGAGAGCCAAGTCAAAGAAGTCCCTGAGAAAAGAAACCCAGTGCCTCTAGACAGGAGGGGTCTCCTGGCCTGAAACACAAAAAGCCAAGACGAGAACAAAACACAGGCAGAACCTCTCAGCCTCCCTGGGATAGCTGTTCTTTGCCAGATGCCTTACCAGGCACAGAAAGGAAAAAGGGTAGACATCCGGATTGCTACAGACACAAAAGAGAGAGCGCAAACAGCACACCACAGACACAATCATGCTGCTTAATGTGTTTATCAAATATTTTGGGCCCAGTGCAAGAATAGCATATACAGTACAGCACAAGAGTAGAAGAGGGGCTCGGATTTAGGTGACAACTGAACTCAGTCAAAAGGAGATCAAGACACCCTCTGTGAGTGTTTCACTTCACAAGGGCTGCACTCGGGGGCCATTCCAGGTCTGGCTCATAGTCCCGCTGTTGGGCAAGAGCTCAGGGCAGACTGCTAGGGGAAAAACCCAGGGAAGGACCACAGCAGACACCACCGACAGGAAAATCTCTGGAGTATGTTAGTAGGTTGCTGAAAGGGAGGAACAGTTTTGAAACATGAGCCCAGAGATAAAAATCTATTCTAAGGTGAGGATGAGCTAAATATGTCAAAGGCCTTTCAGCACAATCTAGGCACATATGAAACCATCGAAATAGTAAACAGCGCATTTACTACTAATGGCCTCCTAATTTATTTATGGAGCCCCATCGCCTTGCAAATCTCCGTCATCTGTGTCACACACAAATCACCCCAGCACTGGGGGAGTGGTGCAGGAGCTCTGCTCAGACTTTGCTACCTGTTTTCAGAGATAAGTGCTACGTAAGAGCCCTGCAAAACACGATAAGGCCCACGCTTCAAGATGGTCGACTGAAAATACTCATTTCCCAACTTGAGGATGTTTCACAAACTGTCTTAGTGCCTTGGAGCACCTCAAGCAGGGGAAGGAAAAGGAAATACAACCACAGAAGCGCACAGAAGCCAACACAATCAACCCCAGGGTTGGGAAATCCCTCCTCACATATATACACGCGCATACATATATATATCCACGTTAGTCACTGCTATGGCAACTAAGACAACAAAGATATCCTTTTAAAGGCCCTGCGGTAAGGAGGAAAAATATTTTGCTATATATATCGTCGCCTATTGACGTCACAAAATAATTTGAAATAAACTAACCTTTAAGTTTGGATCACGCTGGTCCTCATTTCTCCTCTGTAGATATTGAAATAATGTTCATGTCACAATGAGCATCTGTTACCTTTCATGGAAAAAGTAACCAAAGAAAGCTGAGCTAGAAAGTTTTCTATCAATCCCTCTCCCACACCCTCACTGAAGCAACACCAAAAAAAACCCCTCTCCTGAAACCTATGGAGAGCTGTATCCTGAAGTTCTGGTTTAGTCATTCCTCAGGCAAAGGCCATGCTGACATCAGAGGGAAATTGCCAATTTTGGTAATTAGTGAAAATTAAGAACCTGAGGTCAGCTCTGACGATTTAATTCATCTGAGTATCTAAAGAGTTCGCTGGAAAGAGGCAAGCTGACAGAGCCGAGTCTGGGTTGGATTGTAAAAATAAAGTATTCCATATGAAAGTGATTTTAGGAAGTTTTCCACAGCCAAGAGCTTGTAGATCAGAGTGTCCCCACCTCTTGTGCATGCATATGTAACACCCTGCACCGCGGACCCTTGACATGACTTGCACTCTTTGCACTAATGTCATCGGTGCAATTATTTTATTAACAGCACTAATAAATTAGCTGCTGCTATGCATCCAAAAAATACAGGAAAGCGGATTTAAGAGCCAGTGGAGAAGGTAGGGAGTTTAGGACCTTAGTTTGCAACTGGGCTGTATCAATACACCCCTCCTGAAGTCAAAGCCCAACATAATCAAGCACAATGTAGTGGGGCATCAGCCCCTCATGGAACAGGCTAGATGTTGGTGATGGTTCATGGGTGCAAAGCATGGGGGCATCTTTGGCATGGGATAGCTCTATAGTTCCTTCCCCAGTGCCCAGAATCAACAAATACAGCATCTCCCATTCCCTGGCAAGCAGAAGAAGGTGAGAAATACATCTCAACTTTGTGGTATGCTCCAGAGGAGCTCTCTCAAGTCACTTTCAGCCCAGTGAGTTTTTTAGCTGGCTTGAAGGATGCTGATCTGCTTGCATGTCCTACCAGCGCCCTGCAGAGTGGGTTGAGATGTTCTCAGAGCACGAGGTATGCCATACTTCTCTCAAAAGCACCATGGATATTTCAAAGCAACAGAATTTATTAAATAGAGTTTTTTGGGTGGTAAATCTCTCTTACTCAATATGGTGAGCTTGAACAGATATAGCAAAGGCAATGAGTCACTTGAGCATTGTGGGCCGTTATATACCATTAAGTCATCTGCAGTCCCATGGTGAACCCATTTGCAATGTGCTGTTACATGGTCACTTGATGTGTTGTAGATTTGTGTCTGTTCCCCTCCTTGTTTGCCTTTTTTTTTTCTTTTCTTTTTTTTTGGTAAGCCAAGCTACAGCCTACAAATAAGGGATAACACAATTCAAGCAGATTTGAATCAGTCTTATGAAGAGGAATCAGCAATCTCATATGTTTTTAGAGGCTTAGAAATTTGCCTTCTTTCACCTTCTCCCAGGTGACTTGTTTTCCAAGACCCGTGGAATTGCTGCAATTCTCACCCCTCCTATCCACCTGTCAAGTTTCCTTCCGAGACCAGAGAATCAGAGAGCTCAGTTTACTCCTGGACTGTTGAGAAGTACTGACAGTCCACCCCCAGCAACATGGTACTTCAGGTAGATAAGCATCCACACATTACTTAACTCCTAACTGCAGTCCATCCCTACTTTTTTCCCATCTCCTGTTATCCCCCAAATTCTTCTGGAGCCTCTTGTGCCATCAGCCACTTCAGCTCTCCCCTACAAAAATTTCCTGAAGTATTTTGCCTAGAGACTGCCTTCTGTGGCTCAGCCTGCAGGCCTTCACCTCACAGACTTGCATAAAAGTCACAATGGAAGAGTCCCTACTTATTTTTAATTCTCTAAATTGTCCAGTCTCCCTTTACATTTTCTCTCATCGTAGAGGAAGACAGACAGGAATCTTTCTGAAGATCTCATCCCTGCCTTTCCTCATCTGCCTATGTCAGCGCAGGAAAACGACATACCAATATTTCTACTAACTATAGGTTTCTTCAGCCCTGATTTGCAGAAGCTCTCCGAGAAGGACCTCGGCTGCGTCCTTTTCCCAGAAAACATTTTCTTTTGCTTTCTTCATCTAACCCCGTTCTTAACTCCCTCCTTCATAGGAGGTCATGCAGACATCCAAAAGCCCTTTTTGCTGCTTCTTTCTCCTTTTATTAATGCCACCCTACCACCCTAATCAGGTCCAGATGGGATGTGCCAGGCCCTCAAAGGGCCCCTGCACCTACCTTTTCAAAGGGGGAGCTGCCCTACTGTTGGAAAGAGTTGTAGCTGCAACAGGTTTATCTAAAGACTATGCAAGTCCTAGGTGGTTGCTGAGCACCAGAATAAGAAAGAAAGGCTATAGTCAGTGGCTGAACAAAGTAGTTGGATGTTCTACCAAGGCTGAAGTACTGAAAATATGGAAAGCTTTTATAGTACTCCATGCTGTACCTAGAAAGCTATAGTATCGCTGTGGGACAAGTCAGACAGGCAGCCTTAAGTCTGGCAGCTGCTAGTCCTGAGGTGCTTGATCTGCTTGGCAGGGAGAAAAGCTAGCTCTGATACCACAGGCCAGAAATCAGAGGAATGCCTTTTTCTCTACCCACAAAGAAGAAACGTACAAGTAATATGCTCTAAAGCAGAGATTGCGCAAAAAAAGGCTGGCCACAGAATAACTTTCAACTGAAGACTGACACAGGTTGCTTTGAAGAAGTCTGTCAAAGCCCCTGGTTGCAGCCCCAATTGTGGTTAAGATCCAAGAGAAAGAGAAACAGAGGGGGGATATGGGGAGGCCTAGGTTGAACAGAGCCATTTGTCAAGAGAATTGAAGTAGAAAGGCAACGTGGAGTTCAAAGCTAGCGTTCAGCAAAAAAAATGGTATGTATAGCTACAAACATGGCCAAAACAAGCCAGAACAAAGGCTTGGTGGGAAAATGCTACAGCACAAACCCTGCTGCATGCACTCAGTGGGAACACCAGCTCTCTTACCCCGCTGAGTTTCTCCTCAGCTGCAGTGGAGCTACCTTGCCAGTGGAGGGAAGCACCAGGGGAGACTGGCAGGCTTGGGTGGGATGGTGACAAGAAGCCAACTGTGCAGGTAGTTGATGTGCATAGTCTGACAGTCCCTTAATCTTCGGAAAATCCAAAATGGGTGGATTTAGGGAGGTTCTCTTTGGGTGAACCTCTTTGGGTAAACCTCTCCAAATCCACCCATTTTGGATTTTTACCCTCTTTGGGGTGAACCTCAGCTTGTCTGTGAACGTTTTTGAGGGCCAGTGTGCTGTGGCTTTCTCAGCCCACCAGTGGTACTTTTCCTTATCTTCTGATTCTAATTCCCATCATTACAGCAGAGCACTGGCTTGCTCATCTAAAAGCAAATGGGGTTTGTGTTACCTGAAGTTGGCAACACTCTTAGCTTCGACACCGGTGTCCAGAAAACAGTGGCTTATGCTGGTAAGGGTATTTCTTTTAAGGCCATATGCAGACTAGTGGCAGAGATTGGAGGTTGTTTGGTTGGACTCGATGATCTCAAAGGTCCTTTCCAACCATGAAGATTCTATGATACTACAAACGTATATAGAATGATAGAATAGTTTGGGTTGAAAGGGACGATTAAAGGTCAACTAGTCCAACTTCCCTGCAATGAGCAGGGACATCTTCAACTACAGCAGGTTGTTCAGAGTTCTGTCCAACCTGACCTTGAACGTTTCCAGGGATGGGGCATCTACCACCTCTCTGGGCAACCTCTTCCAGTGTTTCACCACCCTCATTGTAAAAAATTTCTTCCTTATATCTAGTCAGCTCATGTCCAGCCTTTCATCCACCAGTAGCCCCAAATCCTTCTCAGCAGGGCTATTCTTAATCCCTTCATTCCCCAGCCTCTATTGATAGCAGGGATTGCCCAAACCCAGGTGCAGGACCCTGCACTTGGCCTTGTTGAACCTCATGGGGTTTACACGGGCCCACTTCTCAAGCTTATCCAGGTCCCTCTGGATGGCATCCTGTCCCTCAGGTGTCTCAACCACACCACTCAGGTTGGAGTCCTCTGCAAACTTGCTGAGGGTGCACTCAATCCCACTGTCTGTGTCATTGATGAAGATACTGAACAGTACTGGTCCCAGTACTGACCTCTGAGGGACACCACTCATCACCCATCTCCATCTGGACATTGAGCCATTGACCACCAAGTATGTAAGTACAAACTCTAGTTGGACCAGTGAAGGGAGTGCTCACTGAAGGACTGGATGACTGTCATGCCCTTGATGAGTGAGCATCAAAGAAATTGAGCAAAAAGTTTAGACTTGCCTTCAGTATCTAAGAAAGCCCTAAATGGAGGATGGGTGAGCCCTGAAGGCACCATAAACAGCACATTTAGAAAAGCTCCCTGTGCCGGAAGGCACAAAGGATGGGAACTGGACAGGTTCAGTCTGGGAACCAAATGGGGAATAGAAGGACTAACTGGCTTCTCGTTAAATAGAAAAAGATGGAGCCCTCTGCTTCTGCATGCTAAAGCATTAAATACGTTAGAAAAGGATTATCCAGAAATATTCCAGAATATAGCATACGCTGATTCTTTTTTTATGCTGGATGTGTCAGCAAGGTCTTGGCAGGCTGTGGGGAAAAAAACACAGTGTCTATAGGATTTCAAGGTTGTCAGAGATCAGTAACCTCAGTCAAGGTCTGTTATTCAAAAATGACCCCATCTCTTCTTTCATCTTAGGGAATCCACTAGTTTCATCCATTTGCTTGCTTTTCTTCCTTTTTGTGTTTGTCCTGCAAAACAATACACCACTACTATGTTCCTTCACTGGAGCTTCACCACGACTGGACCTTCTCAGTAGAGCTTTGCCAGATACGTCACAAAGTCACTGCATGGCAACATGATGCTGAGGACCTCACATAAAGGTGAGGCACTTTAATCAGGTTGGTTTATAAGACATGGGTAAAACTCCGCAAAACCAAGTTCTCCCGGGTGGGTGTCAGTTGAGTTGGCCAAATCCTCAGTGGATATAAACTGTCATAGTTTCATGCAAATCATCTGGAAAATGATACCATGGTTGGCAAGCTGCTAAGGTAACAAGTATACCACAGGGCAATGCCAACTAATGCTGGCTGTGGATCCGGTCCATTAGCTGTACTGGTAGTATCAGCTTATGTGAACATATTTGCGGCTCTGGTAAACCTGGAAAAAATGACATTTCCATGGGTTTGATGAGAAGTAAAACATTTGATGCTTTGGTATCAAATTTTCTGCTGTCTTCCACAAGAAACAAAGGGCAATGTTTCACGAATGGCCTTCTCTTTTTCCCCCCTTTTGGGGCAAATGTAGGAAAATGTGTTATCTGTGGAATTTCAGAACTTGTTCTTTAATGCAAAACACCAAAACCACCAGAAATAACATTCTCCTGGAAAATGTAGGATTTAACTTTGCCCTAAGCCAAAATTGCGTACTGATTGCTATTCATCATTCTGCTCCCCTCCTATGTACTCTATACATCTCCAAAATGTCTTACTATGGCAGTCAAGGTTCAAGGAGTAGCTGGATGAAGCCACTACTTCCAAAGCAGGTATTACCCAGATCTGTCTTCAGAAACATCCTTCCCCAGAAGAGACTGGACAGCTGTTCTTTGTTGATATCCAGTCTCCCAGGACCTTCAGCAAACACATCCAGGAACCTGGATACAGACTAGGATAACATTTCCCGCCAGACTCATCAGGATATGACAGGTTTTTTCCAAGTTACCAGTGTGTGCATGCAACCTGAAGTCCAAAGCACAACTCAATAGCTCTTGGGCTGTTTGTCAAGCCTGCAACTCACCATACCTATCTGGCGGCAGGAGAACCCACCAAAGGATGATGCTTTAGTATTGGGTCTTGGCAAAACCCAGAATGTGATCAGCTGCTTCTCCTCATCCTGGCACTAGGAAACTTCAAAGGGCAGGTGTGCATTACGACTTTCTCCAACAGCTTCCACCAGCAGTGCTTTTCTTTATCACTCCCTCCCTCTACTTCAACATTTTTAAAATGGGAACAGGAGTACCTTCCTCCCTTCAAGGAGACTAGATTAATTAGGGCTCTCTTGCCATGTCTCAAGTCTTACCCACCCCTGTGAAAGGATTCCTGCAGGTGTCAATATAGCTTAAGCCTCCAAGAAGGGCCATGCACAGCTCTAGAGCTGTGTATTGTATCGTCATTATATACCCTAGGGAGGTCTGAAAGTGGTCCTTGCTCAAGGCCTGGATGCAATAAATCCACAGTACGTGTGCTCTGTGTAACAGGACACCACGAAGGGCTGCCAAGGTCCAGCTTATTCAGAGTATATTATCTCAGCTCAGCCCTGCACCACTGTCCTCTGGGCCTTAGTACATTCACGGGGGACTGCAGACCTTCTGCATCACACTGGGCTCGGTTGTCCTCTTGGTGCATCAGATGTATGCATCGCTTTCCTCGTTTCTCCCCATGTTTAATCCTAAGCCAAGCAAAACGCTCTTTGTGCTGGAGACCAAGTCACCTGTGACATGGGACCCTTATTTTTGAGCTAGAGGTGAACTGAAGATATGAGTCTGCCAGATCATCTGTAGAACATGCTGGTGGCAGATGGTATATAAACATGTGTTTTCTTATTACTCAAGAAGGGAAAACAGTTGGGAAAGCAAAAGTTTCTTCATTTTTTGCAAAAATTTAAGTTAATGAATGGAAAAAAGTCAACAAACTTCTGAAATTCTTTTTGATAAACAGGATTTTGTCTTAAAAAAAAAGAAAAAAACACGGACTTGGCAGGGCCAAAGGCTGCTACTTTTCATTAGGACAAGATGATGGTATGGCAGGAATGCAGGACAGAGGGGTGCAGATGTGTGAAAGCATTTAGGAAAGGACACCCAGGGATTCGAGAAGTGCCTGTTCCCAAAACGGGTTGATCTGAGGTAAAGGAAACCTTTGGGATAGGAAGATAGCAAACCCCCGCACACACCCTTTTTATAGTGGATATAAACAGTTTTGCGGTATTTCCACCAAACAGAAGAAGAAGAAAAAAAAACCTAAAAAGGTTTCTGCAACACACACATGTTCCCCATTAATTAGGAGGACTGCTGTTAACAACACGTTGCGCCAGAGCTGCCAAGAACTGTCAGACGAAGGACAGGGAAGCCCACGGCGGAGGCTCTGCTGCCTCCCGGGGGGCAGCCGGCCGCCCGGCCAGCAACCCTGTCCCGGCTCTCCGGCTGAGTCAGCCCCCCACTGCGGAGGGTGAGGGGGGGTACGGCAGGCAGCCGGGCTGGGGGCAAGGCAAAACCGACGGGCAACCCTTCTTCGAATCTCTCCCCCCACCCCCCTCACTCCAGCTACAGACATTTTCCACAGAAATCCTGGCTATGTTCGCTTTTGGTTGAGACTTTGGGACTATTTTTGGCTTTTTTAAAACATGCTTAGGGGAGGCGCCTTCTACTTTTATTCACATAAAGGATCTTTATTTTTATGTATTGAGGGACACAAAAAGAGGAGGGGAGGCAGGGCGAGGGGACAGCTGCCTTATGCTTTGATTCAACTATACAACAACAACACTAATCTACGTCCAAGCTGCCTTTCCCTCTTAGCAGGCTCCAAATACACACTTGCTGCAGCAGAGACCATCTCCAGCTTCCTGGTTTTCTCCAGCCACCACTGGGACAGAGTGCTGAGCGCTGGCTTTTAAGCATCTCTCACCTTCACACCTCCTTGCAGCCACTTCAAGGGCTGGGAACAGCTTTATTATTAATGGCTTCTCCTAACAGATCCCCCTGTCCCACCTCCCTCCTAAACTACACCCTTCCTCCAAGCGCCCTGAGTGCCAGTTTGGATTCCCCGCTGGATGTGACCAAGGTTGCACACTGTTATGTACACACAGGACTGACTCACATTGGGATGAAAGCGGGGTCCTAAATTTTTTTCCGCTTTAAACCAGTGTAGGAAATAATGTTGCAACAATGCCGCAAAGTTCATCACAGGAGCTTGGAGGAGGGGGAGATGATCTTATTCTAAAATAAATACTATTACCCTTACACTTACCTACTCATGGGCACCAAGACATGTCCAAGCAGCCAGTCCATCAGCAGGCACCAAGACGCTTGTCTCCAAGTAGCCAGCCCAGAATCCCTTGCAAGGATGCCAAGGATGAGAGATGCCAGCTATCGTGGTCTTCTCATGTCTCCTGGACTCTTTGGAGGTTGATGATGATGTGCTTGTTTTGGATCTGCCTTTTTGTACTCTTTAGGAGCTGACAGGGATTAGCCTCTCCATCCTGTCCCACCTCGATGAGTCATCTGAATTTACTCACAGTCCTTTGTCTCCCAATCTGGGCATCCTGAGAAGTTGCACGTAGATGTGCTGCGATCTTCATGACCCACGAATCAAGGGGATTTCTTGAAACCCTTCTGCTGCTGCCTCCACACCAGACACCCGCTCAGACCCGCGAGCACCTCTACTACAAGTCTCGACAGCATGAGCAGTCAGAGAGGGGAAAGCTGAAGACCACTGTCATTTCCAATAACTGCCCTGCAGATGCCCATGAGCCAGTGGCATTTCTGTTGAAACTCCATCCTTCTCAGTGCTGGGGTGCAGGGCTCTACAGTTGCATACCTACATTTCACACACTGGGCCAAGAAAAACATCTAAAGCACCCTTTCTTTTGAATCCCTAAAATGCTGCTGTTGAGAACTGCAACCCCTGCAGTTTTGTGAGGTTTCATAGCTGCAATGATGCACATAGTTTTATGCCAAAAAGGCATCACTGTTAACTACATACGTTCAACACCATCTCTATGAATACCATGTGAGGAAATCCTCACAGCTGTTGTCCAAAGCATTACTGACTTGCTCTTGGAAGGGAAGTCCTTTCCGACATGCAGGAAAACACCTTGGTCTGGATTTCAAGAGCAGGTAGTGATATGAGTGGGTTCCCTCTTACACATCCAAGGTGAGGACATCCAAAGGGCTTTATTTTCAGGTTATGCTAAGAGTGCCTTTCTGCTAACAACTTTCCTTCTAGGTGTCCTGAACTAAAGGTGGAAAATGCTACCAGAAGCATAAGGACTCCTGAAGGACTAGAGCAGACTGGACGTTTTTTTCCAGGGTGTAAGTCAAGAGGAACCATTTGACAGTGTGAATATAGGACTGCTGGATCTCAGTGAATATTGGGAGAGCTTCTCAGACTACCCGCTCTGATCCATGTGAAATAAGGGGAAAGTTCAGATTGAACTCCAAAAGGACACCACGGTGCTGTTTTGTAGAATGTAATAAGGGTTTTGGTTAAAATACTTCTGTTTGGGATAGTTTAACTTTTGGAAAACATAAAGAATTTCTGTAGAAAGCTGACAACTTTTCTCATATACACCTAATCCTTTTATTAAAAAGGATTTTTTTTTCTTTTTTTTTTGTGGGGAGAAAAAAGCAGCCTATGTGAAAACTCTCAAATATGTCTTCAAATACCCCTTCTAATGACATTTGAAAATCTAATTTACCATTTGGGACACGTTGCAAGGATCGACGATAGTAACAGTTTGACGTCTGTCTTGTTTCAATCCCGCAGGGGGGAGGGAGGTTTGGCAGAAAGCACTATTGTCATGTGGGAGTCTCAGAAATGAGTTGTCTCCTGGCTAATACTCTTCTACTGCGATGGTAAGTCAAATAGGCTAGTAGCCACGGCAACAGCCCAGAATCCTTGACTATCGCTATGGTTATTTCACATCACTTCGGGGCTATCCCAGTTCATACTGCTATCTCTCAAGACATTATTTCATAGTGATTTCATTAAACCAGTGCAATTTGATATATGAATAACACCCACATTCGTTTTAACAGGGATCGTGTTAACTAAACTTCTGCCTGAAAATGTAGAGAAGTCAAGCTAAAACAATGTCACAGTTTTAAAATACACAGAGATGGGCTACAGTCCATAGGTGCAGAGCAGCCATGTGACTTCTCTCCTTTGTCTGATTTACAGTACATGTCCTCCTAAGGAAGGTACTGGGAAGAAGGTGGGGCCTACAGTATCCTTAACCCCACTTCTCTCGTGTACCCTGCAAGGAGGGCTGCCCTGGCTGAAGGCATCATGCGTGAACAGTCAGCCTGACAAAATGAGGAGCAGCAGAAGGGGTCTGTGGCTCCTCTGTCAGCCCTGCCGCCACCTTTTAAAAAACTAACAGCTTCTTAAGTATCATAATTTGATGTACATAATTTGAAGAAGTTACAAACGGCTACCAGCCCTGAGCAAGCACTTAGTTTATGAACCCTTCCTGGTCAGAAAATTCCAAGAAAGGACAGAGGTAACCATGGCCATAGCTGATGGAGTAACTTGACCACGGACAGAGAAGAGACCAGGAGCAAAATGACAAAAAGAGCCCAAGTTTCCAAGCCACCATATCGCCATGGCTCGGTACTGGTTGGCTGGAGGCCTAGCACAGTCTCCTACATCAGGGCAAGACAGAAAATCCAAGATGCTTCCACTGGACACTTCTTGGTGGTGTTTCCAACCAGCATTTACTCTCCTGTCTGACAGCACCGATGCCCAAGAAAGCCATGACACTCCTGAGGTGGTGTTTCATGCCAGCGCTGCACGGCTGATTAAACAAGAGGAGACTCCTGTTTTGTCTCCTATGACCGTTTGTATTGCCATTCGTTACCCTTAAAAAATGTAGACCAAATTTCCAAAAGCAAACCTTCGGAGGACCAGGTGTCCCCCTCGAGTGTCAAATTACACAATTTGACTGTAATATCTGGGCCTTCTCTCATCAAGAAATAGCAAAAAACCCAAACAAACAAACAAACAAACAAAAAACACAACAACAGACAACAGCAAGTTCAAAAGAGGAGGAACCAGACCAACGTTTCAGAGAACTGAATAATGAAGTATTCTGCAAAGTCAAACCCTTTAAAGTATTTCTGGTTTCAGAAACATTTTTTTAAAACCCAGTGTTCCTGGTGCTTTCCAGAGTTATCTGAATTCCTTCAAAAGCCCACTCAAGGTTAAAGAAGAAAAACAATGTTATTCTAATTGAAAAAAACATTACATTTTTTGTATTATAAGATTAGAAATACAGTTGTGACAGAGCTAGAAAACCAGAAAGACTCAAGTTGAGAGTTTATCTTGTGTTAATCTCCTGCTCCTGATAAAATATCACCTGGGATATTTTTTGAGGTGTTGCTCGTACAGAGAGGTGCTTCAAAGAAGCTCTCAAAAAACCCCGTTATTTCTTTACTGCTGTAGAGGACCCCATTTTATTCCGCAGCCTTGGTTCAGCAGCTTGAGAATATGCAGGGCAGTGAATTTTCTACCTAAGCCCATTATTTCTTTTAGAAAATCACAGAAACTGCAGCTAGCAGCTCATATGATAAATATACTAATTGTATGCCTTCAGATCATTTCTGTGTACAAACAATTTCAGTTCAGTTTCAGCTACTGCAGTTTCTCCGATAACAACTTCCCATGTTTACATCCATCTGAAACATTGAAGCTTACTGTGTGGGTTCCTGAATATTTATCTATTCGATCGACCTGAACAACCAACCCAGCATATTTTCAAAAGGCTGACTTCCCGGCAGCTAGAATGCTGGGGGTTTTCGTATTACTTGTCCTTCTTTCCGCAGCTGCCTAATGTCCCTGCCTGCTCCTTAGTGAAGATGTTAATTCAGAGCAGAGCTGGCAGCAGTCCCCCTGCCACCCCAGGGGGTTCCTCCTAGCAGTATGCAGGCAGTCATTAGTCTCTGACTATAGTCTGTCAGCCAGTCCAAGTCACTGGTCCCTCGTCCAAGCCAAACGGGGATGTCACATCATGCCAAGTCATGCCATAAAATAACAGTAGAAATAACTTACGTTTTAAATCCCCGAGGGCAGCTACCACATCAGGCTGGCTGATCAGAAAACAGACGCTAAAGTGTAAGGAATGGTACTAGGGGTCTCTTGCTTGCACAGGAATGAAATGGTTTAACACCGAAAATGACACAACAAAAGCAGTGCTTCAGCCAGGTTCAGCCTAAGCAATTTAGGCACCTAACTCATCTGCCTAATTGAGAACCTCATTTAAGTAGGAGAATAACGCACTTGCCTCAGCTGTCAGGAGGTGAGACAGCTACAGCCAAGGGTCATCCGGATCTTGGGGGTGGGGAATGAACCACTTTCTAAGAGCTCCCATCTCTTTTTACTGACTACAGGGATCCTTGGGCATTTTGTGGCATGCAGGACAAATCCAGGGTGAATGTGTATTAGAGTACTCTGGGCATTTTAATATACTGGGGAAAAAAATTGCAGTTAGCACAAGGACATGCCCATAACCTTCAATGTGCTACTGCTATGAGCAGCATCCCACGGAAAGACATACCATTGTAAAAGGAATACACGACAGTAAGAGAAAAAAGGAGAAAGAAATGCAACCTGGAACAACAACAAAAAATCCAACAAAATCATATTTTCCCCCTCAAATTGAAATATCTTTTCATGTTTTTTTTTTTTAATGGGAAGCTTTCCCAAGGTCTATAGGGTTTCAAAAGCAAACGGGGTACTCTTGCAAACGGATTTTCTGGTAGCAAACTGTTTCTGTAGAAATGCGTACATAGCTCTCCCAGGGATCAGTATGATCCAGTGCTGTTGGAGTAGTTATCTGAAGTGAAATGGCAATATTTGGGTTATTTAGACTTCTTACAAATATGGATCATTACAAATAGCTCATTATGGAGCATATAAAATGAGGTGGTAACTGGATAACTTGACAACAAATTATTTTCACTATACACAAGTGCAGGACAATCTATATTGGAAAATGACAAATTAAACCATTCATGTGCCCTGAATTCACTGCAATCTCTCAAGGGGGGGAAAATCTAGGTTAAATAATGGGCAACTAAACAAAGACATATGTTCAATGTGCATCGCAGATCAGAAAGGCAACGAGACATTGGAAATCCTGCAACAATAGCTTTTCTCAAGCTGGAGCTGCCAGCTGAAACAGAAAGACAGACACTTCTTTTTCTCTGATAAATCCTCCGAAGGATCCACCTCTCCTTCCACTCCACTTAGATACCAAGTTGATAGTGCCACAGGGCGCCAGAGGAAGCGTCTCTTGGTTTCTATACCGCTGTGTGCGGCACTGGCAGTTCGTCCCCGTTCTGCACACCCCATGCCATGACTCCAGTCGTCTGTCCAAGGCTGCTCTGCAAAATGCCATGTACTCATGGGTGAGAAAGTAGGTGTCTGACCACCTCTGCCGAAATCACTCGGATCACTTGTGCACGCTACTTGCCTTTGCAAGGAAAGGGTGCAGAGCTGACCCTTGGAGAAAGAGGGTTCTTGCTGCCCACGGAGGCAGTACTGTATGCTGATACTAGAGGCAGATGCCGTCCGGATTGCTGGAGGAGCAACGGGAGAGGTGGCTCCTCCAAAAACAACCCGAGCTAATGGAAAACCTTCCAAATTTTTATCTCCACGCCTTCTTGCAGGGTGCACCTCTGGGTTGCCCATCTGGATGGAGGGAGGGCTCTGGAAGGGAGCGGCCGCCCAAGGGGCAGGCTGGCCAGCGGGGGGACGGGGCGAGCCGGCCCGGAGATGTATGCGTGGCTCTGGCCCGGTGCTTCGTCTGTGCAGGAGGGGGGCCGGCGGCAGCGGGCGAGCCAAGTCAGAGCATAGCCAAGTGAGAATGTTCTGGCAGCCCTTCCTGGCGGCCCGAGCAAAGTTATTTATCACTTTGTGCATTTTCCTTCTCATCTGTGTACAGCCGGCTCCAATGGCTCAGCTTGCGTTTTGCCTTCCAGAGCCAAGCCAGTCCCTTGGCTGTGCTCGGTCTTGGCTGTCCATTCACGCCTTCTGCCTCCTCCAGCTCTGCCTGGAGCAGCACAGGATCCCAAATTAGGGGTAGGTGTCTACAGCCAAGGAAGAGATCGAAGCATCAGCAACCTACACGGATGGCAAAGAGCACACCTCTCCCCGGGATGGGCGAACGCCGTGCTGCCGTTTACTCTGGCCGAGGAATCACACGTGGCTGTTTCTGCTGCTCCCAGGCAGCCTCTGCTGGGGAGCTCCAGTGCCTGCCGGCGGCTACGAGACATTTTCTTTCTTTTATTTTAAGGATTGTGCCTTCGCGCTGATTTTTTCCAAAACGGTGGATATAACGACAGTGAATTTACAGCAAATTTTTCCAGTTCTATGGACTCTTTTCCATACTGCTAGTGTATTTTGCCAAAATGGCTAACATGGGCGTCTAAGTTGGGCTTGAAAATAACACCAGCTGCATTCAGATATTATAAGGCTCACATTTGCTCTTGGTAAGGGCACACCGCACTCTTCTGAACACTGAATATTGCAAAAGCAGGTCAATACTAAATGAAGTCTTGCATCATCAAAGGTCCAGGCTATAGCCTGGCCTAGGTTCCATGACTTTGACTAAAGAGAGCACCCCTGGATTCAGGTGTCATTCCTCTCCTCCTCCCTGAGTCGCCCATGTAGTTTTGTCTGGGGCTGATAGGTTCAGTGGCAAAACCCTCTGACTGAACAGCCAGACTGCATTGACCTTGCCAAGCTTTGGGCAACGTGCTTAAAGATTTATGTTTTTCTACTGGATGTGGCACTCTAGAAGTTGGTAGATAATTTCCACCTGTGCAAGGCCAGATCTTGACTACCTTCGAGCCACCTTGGCCCCAGCAGGGCAAAATCTGCCATTGTTTTGATCAGACACTTTTTCTGATGGAAGAGTATGAATCAGAACACAGTGGGGCTGAAGGGGGCACCTGGTCTGCAGCAGATTCCCAGAAGCATGCATGACAAAAAAGCATGTTGAATAGCAGCTTCCCATCATGAGCCCCTAATCTGCACATCCTGAGAACTTTCCAAAATTGGGCTGCAATTTCTCAAATTTGGTCTCTGCCTGAAGGTAGAGGAGGAAGTTGAGTAAAATCCCTTCAGACCTTCTGAAACAAGGAGAGAATGAAAAATTGCATTTCCTTATTGTAATAAAAATTCTGTCAATTTTTTTCTCTGTAAAAGGCCACATCAAACTGCTTGAAATTTGAAGCTTGGTGTGGGTATAGCTCTCGTTACAGGCCAGATCCAAAGGAAGCTGAGGTCAACAACTGTGCCTCCCTTGATTTTGCCTGCCTCTGAAGAAGACGGTACAGGTAGGCAAACAAATCATAGAGAAAATCATTCGGAACAGTTGTGCCTATTTTCTACTTGGAAGTTGCCTGGGAACAGGCTCAGATTGTTTGCAATGTGTCTAGGATTTGGATGTATTCACCGAAGCCCAGCTTTGCTTCATCCTCCTCAATTTTTATTTTAGAACCTTGCTCCATGAATAATCTCCCCGAAGAAAATATCCACCAGCAGCCGAAAGGACATCTTTAGGTAAGGAATTTGTAACTAAATCATTTCTACACCCTTTTTTTTTTATAGCTGGGTCACAAGCGGATGATTTGTCAGTATTATGCATCCTTCATACATATCCCAGCGTATCTGAGGTCCTGAAAGCTGTTAACATTTAGTGCCCTTGCAAGGTAGAGTGCTCCTACACGGGGAGTTGAGATGCAACACTGCTGACTTCCCAGCCTTTGGTGGGACAGAGGACTGACGTCCACATCTCTAACCTCTGGGCCATCTTTTCTCCTTGGCATTGGACCTCCAAGGTCTTTTCTTTGTTAAACTCTACTTCAAGTGGTTTAATTCTGTTTTCTTGCTAGAGGAGGATTTAGAAAAACAAACAAAATATCTTACCAATGTGAATATTCACAATTAATGACAAAACTCTAAAACAGGAAGGTCATTTCTTGGGGAGGGAGACTGGTATTATTTTGAATGAAGGAAAGAGTGCAAAGATCTTGCAATATTTGCTGTAAATGGGTTGTTATGGTGAACATTCCTGTCAACAAGTTCATTAGCTCAGAGATCCACGAGTGAACAGAGACCAAAAAATATGTTTAAAAATTCAAGAACAGATTAATGGACAATATTTTGCAATCTTTGTCTAGCTCTGCTTCTCACTGAGAATTAGTAACTTTACTCCAGGCCAGATCCAAATAGTCTTACTCATGCAGAGCAGTACCACGTTTTATGAGTAACCCCAGTGATATTTAGGGCTGTTTTTTGGAATAAGATTGGAATCAAAGAAAGACAGTGGGAGGCATGGGCTGAATCACCTTGATTAATAAGTGTAAGATTGTTGGTTTTATATGTGTCTATATAAATAAACATAAAAGGAATAGAAGGGATGTCTGGATTGACAGGCATGTGAGGGAATTTATAAACATCTTTTTGCAACATACAGCAGAGTCCTCTTAACAGAAGAGGACAACGCCCAAAAGTTACTTAACATCAGGAAAAGAGGAATTCGCACCTTCAGAAACAATAGAAGATCAGGCCATTTTGCGGGTTTTACTCTCAACAGTTCTGGCTGCTGCCTGTGATATTACATAAGGTCTACGCTGCTCTTCATAGAAGTGATGGATGAAGTTTTCAGAGCTGCCCAAACGCCTTGAAAGCATATGGTCCATCTCCCAAAATAATAGGGTCCTTGGGATTCTAAATCCCATTGAATTTCAGCACTTCTGGGAACAGTCTCATTAGCTGCTAAAACAGTGTGCATTTTCCAGTTTGTTATGTTCCCGATTTCATTTTATCTCAGGACTCCAGCCATCACCATACATCAATAACAAGATCATCAAAATGCAGTATTAAAAATCAAAAGCACAGTTGTGCCCGACTGCTCTGTCAAAATGCCTCCAAAACCCATCGTGGATTCCTGACGTTACCAGTGAGTGAGGAAGGAACCAATTCAAAGCTCGCTGATGTAAAGGAAAGTCCACTCATTTCTATGGACTTCAGTGGGGCTTGGATCAGGCCCTGGAAGAATAAGGATGACATAAAAATAACATGACGTCTGCCAGATTCACCAATATGCTCTGATGTTTTGCCCGGCCCAATGATGCAAAGCAGATGGAGCGTACTGACAATCCTGGCCCGCTTCAATCACTTATTCCATCTCTCAGATTAGTTTTCATCAGGCGTTTTATTCATGGCATAAATACATTTATCTCATTAGTGCTTCTGCTACAGTATTTCAGAAGAAAGATCACCACTTTTTAGCTTTATCAGAGAAAAGTTTCCATATTTTATTACTTGGTGACTACCAATTTTCAACGGGGTTTCTAAGATGCTTATTAGCAAGTCTCTGAGTTTTGCTGTACTTATGTGGGACTTGTAATTAATTGGGTTTAGCTGTCTTTGTCTGCTGTACTACTTTGGCTCAAGCAGATTGCACAATTGAGCAGTTTCACAGTTGCAGCATCAAATAAAGCATTAGGACAATTATTCTTCAGAACACAAAGCTTATCTTTAAGTTTAGGCACATGCTTAAATCACACCAAAGCTACCACAAATGAATATCTGTACCTCTTGCTGAATCAGTGCCAGAGGATGCGTTTAAAAGAAACTAGCCCACTGAGAAAATGACCCTGCTCTGTCTCTACCCTCTCCTGCTTATTGCCACAAAAAAAAAGGGGCTAAAGTCTATGGGGGAATACTTACACATGAGGAGTTTGTGCACTCAGTGTCTCAGAAAACAGAAAAGGCATTGCCCTGCCGAATATTATACGCCAGTAACAAGCAAGAAAGACATAATACAGGCTGGGCTTTTAGTATGCATGATTATAATAAATATAGGCATTAATACACATTAAAAGTTGCTGAATGACTGAGAACTTAAGTAGATTGGATGATGTCCCTCAAAATGAAATAATCTATATTTGGCTGGTAATTCATTTCTTCTGAGATGTTTTTTGCTTGACTCTGCACATATTCCTCATTGCAGAAATAACTCGGGTGATTGCTGCCTGGCTCTAACCTCAAGCCAGCTAACCCAGGAGCGAGCATTAGTGCTGAAAGGCCAGATCTGAGTTTCTGTGTCCCCTCCAGACGCTTCTCCACAAAAATGACCCGAACTACATGGATAACGGCTGCACTGCTCAGAGCCTGCTCTCTGGGCACAAGGACCTGACCGCGTTTACACCGTGTAAGGGTTGAATCGTCCCCGATGTGAGAGCTATCCTACGCATGTTTGCGCCCACATTTCACAGGCATTTCCCGTCCACATCCTGCTCGTCAGAGCGGAGCGTGGCTTGATGTGTCTCCTACCTGGAGGGACAATCTGCTGCCAGCTACAGCACAGACGGTCCACAGGTTTTGGCCAGCAGTGGCATGCATACGACTGCATGAAGGGATGAGGGACAACATAAAAATGCACGAGATCGGGCACAAGCCTGATTTACCTCTAAAATGAGTATTTACTTTACGATGATAATTCACATTATAAAGTCGAAAACTGGACTGCACGCAGAAGGATGGGTAAGGGACTGAAACGGGACATGCCACACACACCTTGGCCAAATGGCTTACAGTGAAACTCCACTCCTGGCTGCAGCAAAGGTCCTGCTGATTTACAAAGGCAAAAAATTAACCCTTTGTATCCAAATTCTCCCTCTGAAGAGAAAGGATTACCACACTTGTCATCTCTCTGGACTGTAAACAGATCCAAGGGAGAACTGTCTGTCTATGAGCAGAGCCTCACCACAGTCAAGTCCTAGCCATGGCTGATGCATCTTCTTCCTTTGGAATGAATTGCAATTTTGCCATGTCTGATTTCTTCCTATTGCTCCTAACATTATAGCCCTTGGCCATACTTTCCTCCATTCTGTTTCTTTGTAGAAAGGAAGAAATGCCACAGGATAATGGTTTCATGCTGCTATGCAGGATAATGGTTTCATGCTAAGGGAGAGTCAAGATATTGGTGGAAAACAAATAGCGAGACAAAGCCGAGATGTTTATTTTCCTGTCGGGGCACAGTGATGCTGAGATCATGTCTTATCACAGTGCATTTTAGCTCTGCTGCACCAGTACCACCACCTAGACCTAACCAACCAATGGAAGTCTAGTTCCTTGGTCTTTTGGGCAGATTTGAAAGTCCTAGTCTTGGGTACTTCACACAAGACGTGATGGTTGAATATGCGATGAATGAATTGTTGAAATGCAATGCAGCTGTCCTAATAGTCCAGCAGAGTCCCTTTAGCATGTGAACGAGTAGAGCATTAGCAAGGGACTGGGATGCATTATCTCCATGCAAGCTAACGGCATGGTGGCTACCTCTAGGAACTCACCAATTCTGAGGCAATCCAGGTGGAAGAGTGATTTCCCATCTGATCTCCTACAGAAATCTCTCTTCTGGCTTCCCTGTGCATGGTCCCATTCCTGGGCACTACGGAGAAACAAGAAAAGCTTCAGGAAAACACCTCTAGGTGACAGCTATGCCGTGGTCTCTGTTCAATTTGAAAGCAAGTCCCCGACCCCAGATGCCTCAATGACTCCTGCTTCATGCCCTGGCCCAGTCATATTTATATACCTTGTTTATTTTTGGAGGTAGAATATATTTTACGTGTTTTGCGTGACCTTGGGTGAAGCAGCCTCCTCCAAGGTTTCCTCCATCCAGACAGGGCTATAAAACAACTGTCCCCATTTTCCACGAAGACTCTGCCCAGCAGCAAGAAAAGCGCTATCAAGAGATTATTCAAAAGCTCTCAGAAACAGCCACTGGAGTAGATTTAACAGGCAGCGACGTCGAGACTGTAAAACATGTTTGATGGAGCATTTTACACCGCTTTAAATTTGGAATTCTTTGGAGAGCGTCTGAGGGTTTTTCAAGAAACAGACACAACCCTCATCCCCCATACACATACACATCCACACAAAAAGCTCCTTCATCGCATGGGGAGCCGGCATCCTGAGGCTCTGACCTCCGCTCACTCCTCTACTTTATCAATCATGTTATATAACCAGTGCAGACTGAACAGCATTTGGAAAGTGGGCTGGGTTGGGTTTTTTCTTTCCTTTTGGTTTTCTTTTTTTTTTCCTCCCATCTCTCCCCCCACCATCTAGGGTATTGGAGGAAGAAAGTCTGTAGCTGGGACGTGGCTTGGGAAGGATCTAATGAGAGCTCTTAGCTCGCTAAAATGAGGTGCTGTGGCAGTATCTTAATTGGAGGTTTGGAGATTTTCTTCCCCTGGGGTAGATTCTCAGAATATTTTGAGGTCGTCTCTTTGGAAATGTATAATGAAAAGGTAGTTTTGCTGCTTCACAGATTCTTCATCTCCTTGCCTCTCAGTAATCAAGTGAGAGCTAAAACCACCGGGCAGGATAAAACCCAAAGGGACAGTCCAAGTTACAACAGCATGAACAGGCGTGATGGTCAGTGTCAGCACATCAGGGGAGCACCCCAGCAGGCACAGCCCCCCGAGTCCTGCAGCTGGGAGGAATGAGCCCCGTCACCTCCACCTTCATCTCCAGCTCCACGGCATCACCAAACCCAAACCTCCACACTGCTTGCTGGAGGAGCCATCAGCAAAACGTCCGTTCTCTGTCCCTGTGACATTTTCACAGGAAAACCGAAATAAATTGGCTGAAGACAAGAGACGTTTTGACTAATTTTCACAGCTCACCCTCACTTCGTCCTTCCCCTGCACATCCATTCACAGCCACTCCGAAGCCTTCCCGAGCCTCATCACTCAACTTTCTCATCTCTCCATGCTCACAGCTTGGTACAACATTTCCCACACACTCGCCCTGCACGCCAAAAAGACACTTTGCTTGAAGTCCACGCTCAAGTCATGTCAATGGCAAAGAGTCTAATCGCATCTCAGCATTCAGTGCTTCATTAGTGTCTTTCCCCAGTCAGGGATCCCCTTCACGGTGAGCAAAGCGCTCACAGTTTTAATCTGGTGGCAGCAGTCTCAAATTACGCACCACTGTATTTCAACTAACTGCAGGTTGATTTCTCTGCTTAGCTCAATTCACCACACCTTAACATGCAAATTAACAACTGATACTTAAAATGTGCCCTCTCTGGAAAGCCACCACTGTTGCCATCAGTGCGGGCAGCAGGAGTGGTGCTTGCTGCAGAGCTCTAGCAATCCTGCTTAGATCTTGTAGTTTATTATACAGTTAGAGATATGCGACTAATGCAGACAAAACAAGATTGGAGCCAAAACTTCACTTAAAATCTCAAAAAATCCAAATCTTTATTATGAGTCAAAGAAGTTTGACTAATTCCATTGATTTTAAACACATTCTTTGTAACTTCCTCTCAGCTGGAAGCAGATACGCAGAGGGAAAAACCCTTCTGATATACTCGCAGCCTGACCTAAGTTGCTCTTACAAGATTTCCAATTTCTGTTCTGCATCAAAGACATGTATTATCCATGAGCCATCAGCAGGGACAGAACCCAAGACTTCGAGCAATAAAAACCACAGAGGTTTTTTGGTAATGGAGTTAATGGGCTAAAAAATGGGGTAACTCCTTACAGCTTCCTCTAGGCTCTAGAAATGAAAACTTTAACCACTACAGATACTAATGACTATAGGGGAAGCTGACGTATTTAATGCATACATTTGGTCACTATATTATATCAGTCATTCTTATTACAAACGGGCTTTTCACTCAGGTCACTGGGAGTGGTCCAAGATCATGCGTATGTATAAAATCGGACCCTTAAACCACAGGTGGGCCCTGTGAGGTCACACTGCTGCCTCCATTTTGTAGGTGAGGAAATGCAGGTATGCATCTGCAATTACAGTTTTGGACACTTTTCTGGACAAAGGTGAATTTTCCACCCTTTCAGTTGAGTTTATTGTCACAAAAACCCAACAATGTGCCCTTTTTGTTTGGTGTTTCTGATTTCTTTCTGTCTTTGCACACTCTGTTGCTTCCAAGAAGCATCACCTTCAACCCGCAGCACAGCACATACCTTGGCAGCAGCTCTGCCTGCGTCGGGCCACCGAGTCCCCCACTGCCAGCAGGGAGGTGATGAGCAGTCACCCAGCTGGGAACCTGCTCAGAACCAGGGGGACTTGAGCCCATTTCTCAGGTCTGGTGTTCCCCTCTCCTGAGCAGCCACCAATGGGACCTCTGTGCTTCAGCCGTATGGACCAGATAGCCCTTCATTTCTCCCGATTTTTACATTGCCCATCTAGATGACAAACTCTTCTCTTCCCCGCTTTTGTACAGCAGCAGATGAAATGGAACGTTAATGTCAGCTGGAGCCCCCTTGGCACTATTAATAAAAATTATGATGATAATAACAAGGGAGGTTTGCAAATTAGCAACCCTTGCTACAAACAGAGATACACCCAATTTAGCACAAATCATCGCAGGCTCTTGCCTGCTTAGTGGCTATTTTAATCACTGGTGACTAATGCCTGTGAGGGCTATTCCAGGGTTTGATGTGCCTCAAACACAAGAAAAAAGGAAAATCTTGTGGGGAGAGAGGGGAGAGGAAGAGGGTGAGAGAAGGAATTGGCTGAAGCCAAAGGTTCATCACCAAAAAGCATTCGGCTCATACCACCCATTTCGCTGCTGTTGCTACTGCATTTGCTGGGGTCACTGGCCAATTCCTCTTCTGAATAACAGCATCGTTTCTCTTCTTTTGGTGTGAATCTAAGAAAAACAGTCATGCTCTGGAACACAAACAAAGGCTACCTGTCCCTTCCTTGGTTATGGAAATTGGGGTCAGCCTTTTTATTTTTGAAGGGGGCAGAGTAAAGGAGCTGGAATGCTGCTTGGCACACCACCAGAAAGGAAATCTCTGCTTAAATATTTGACCGGAAGAGAAAAAAAAAAAAAAAAAAAAGAGGAGAGGAAACAATGCAAATGGGGGTGGGGAGAGGCAACTTTTGTTTCATGCGGAGGAAGAGGGCTGCACGGCAAACGAAGCCACGGCTCACCTCTGCACCAGGCAGTGCTGCGCTTTGCCTTCACAGAGTGAGCTCCTTTCAGTCAGACCAGTCCACTTCTTTTTTCCATCTGAACTTTCTAAGGACTAAAGGCGTTTTCGTGGTTGCGTAAAGCTGAACAAAATGCCGCTGAGCACCAAGTCCCTCAGATGAGGCGCATGTGTTTACCTAAGTCACACTGATCATTTTTCCTGGAGTAGGTTAAGGCTTACAAGCACTTGCACCTACCTGACAACATTCAGATCACATCAAGCAGCACTTTGAAAAAAAACTTTCTGAAAAAGTTTTGAAAAAAAATTGTATTTTGAAAAAAAAAAACTTGCATGGAACAAAAAAGACATTCTTTTGGAGCTAAAGGGTAAAACAATGTTTGATAACGTGAGTGACTCAAGTAAGATTTGGTCTACAGCATCCAACCTTCACCATTATTTATCCAAAGGCCATCAGAACAGGAGTTCTGATGTACTTCATCTGACCAACCAGCAGCATAAAAGCCCCTTATTCAGGTCATTCCTGGATAGAAAGCCACCCCAGAGTACCCAACACCACTTCCTTGAGTACCTGCTAATTTCATGACAGCTGAGGAAGCCCATGAACTCTCCAGAGCTAAGGTGGTAGAGATGCAGCAAAGTAAAAAGCCTGGCAGACACATACTGCAAACAGTATGACAAGAGTTCAAAAAAGTGCAACACACCGTTCCTGTCCTCTGAGGGCTAATGTGCAGCACAGCTTTTAAATGGAAGATGTAGGGGACTGGTTCAAGTCCTCCAGTTGGCTTCTCCTCTACTACAGCATTGCAAACATGCATATACTTTGTGGCCCTGTAAAATCTTTACGTTCACTCAGGTCACTGCAGGTTTAGTTTTACGATGTTGGAGGCTCCAAACAGGACTGATCATAAACAGCTGCTTCTGGTTTTTACTTAAGGGGAAATCTTTTTTGGTTTATTGCTCCTGTGGCTACTGAGTACTGACACTGGAAAGCTAGTCATCTAAGTTGCCTTGGACCTATTTCTCAAAGTCTTTCTTTTTTTCAGTACATGTTTGTTTACCAATGTAGCTCCAGATTGTTGGCTAAGATTTGTAGACCCCTGGTGTAGCTACAGGAAATATTTCTAAAGTCTTCCTTTTCTGAGAAGTCTGCTGCTTAAATAACCATCTCTTTCCATGAGGCTTCAGTATCAGTTAGTTGCACTAGAAGTGTTTTCTCTCTCCTTTCCCTTCTCTCCACCTCTCTGTCTTCCTAACGTATATTTTGGAGATAGTGAAGGTATCACCTCTGTAGATGTCGGTATCTTGGAGCTGTCTCCACCCATCATGTGGCAAAGCCAAAGAACAGGTCCAGCTTTTGCTCTTGCAATTCTTGAGCAGTTTCACTTGGCTCTTCCATTTGTTACTCCACATATGTTTTTCCTCAAACAGTAGAGATGACAGGCTGCCTGCATGTACCTGTACTTCACAGATCAGACATGAACAAGAGGAGGAACTGGAAATTTTGTGGGTGGCCATGGTTGGAAAGTTCACACGTTCACCTATAACCTCTCCAGGGCAACGTACCCTACAGTTTGTACTGGCCTGCAACTTGCCATGTACTCCTGAGTACAGCATCTTCTGTGGTCACTCCATCCTTGCCCAGATTTTCAGGAGAACTCAGTGTACTGAGCTGCTGCATTTGTGCTTTCATAAAATGACCCTTTGGAAACCTGGCCTGTGTTTGGGTGCAAAGAGGGACTCTCTTGGAAATCTGGTCCTAACAATCATGGAGAATGCTGGAAAAATTACTTTTCTGTCTTTTGACTTGAAG
The DNA here is from genome assembly GCF_963924245.1 of Chroicocephalus ridibundus. NCBI lineage: Eukaryota > Metazoa > Chordata > Aves > Charadriiformes > Laridae > Chroicocephalus > Chroicocephalus ridibundus. Next base: position 18,474,887 of record NC_086287.1, read on the forward strand.
CGGGACTTCTGCAGGTGCTGCAACCTCTGATTTAGCTGTTTCATCAAGGCCTATGCTCTGCAAGGTGACGACAAAAACTCAAATTTCCCTTTCTTCTGTCATCCAGAGATGCAGGGGTTCCATATACAGAACCGTATCAAAACCAGGAGGTTCCAGCCCTAACTCAGCTGAACTTTCAAAGCTGCTTGGAAACCTCATTCACATTAAACTTTATGGGAACTGGACATCCAAATTCCCTAGGTGGCTTTGCAAAACACAGCTGTAACTAATCGCTGTGCAGAAAGGTTTGGGGAAAAGATTTTGATCTAGAAAAGGAGAGAGAGATTGCAATGCCAAAAAAGCTTTTGCAATAGATCTTCACATGGTATCCACAGAGCTGATTCTGGGCTACCTCTTCAGGGAAGTAAACGGAGCCATTTTACAATAGCTAATCCTCTCTCTGTAACTCTTCATGTGCCTGTAGAGGTTATAAACTAAGTGGGAGAAAGAATTTCTTTGCAGAGTTTCTAGTAATCCCTGCCACTGCAAACTATAGGGCTGAAAGGTTGAATAAATCAAAACGACTGATGAACAATTCACGCCCAACTCATTCCCATTGAAGAAATTGTCACATTCCATCAGTGAGGCTGGTAAAATCTGTGACCATCTCAACCCTTATCAAGCCTTAATTTCTTCTTCCTGTTTTGGCAATAATTTAACGTTAAAGGTCACAGAGCAAAATGCTCAGAGTCAGGAAGCGGAGGAGTTCTGATTTGATAACAACATTATTTAGCCCCACGAAGCCCCACTTGGTATTTTCTCTTCCTTTGTTCCTTTTCAAGACCATGATCCATCTTCCACTGAAGACAATGGGAGTGTTTCCACTGAATTTAATGAGACTTGGATCAGACCCTAAATGTCAGTATTACTCTATTAATATTTATGCTGCTGGAAGTATGTCAGAAAATATACAGGATGTGCAGAGTGGCTGAGTGAGCTATGAGAATCATAAATTTTCCTGACTTAGTCATTTCTTCACAAATCCTTAACATTTCTAATCTAACCATGGTAATAATAAAATAGCAGGATTCTACCCTTCTCCTCTTACTGTGCAAACCTTTCTCCACTGTAATCTGTCCGAGTTGGCTCCAGAGCTGAAAAATCATCTGCATTGCAACTCCCTATCTAGTTCATGTCTAGTCTCTTTCTCTCTGACACATACATAAAAAAATAAAATTGTTATTTTAGAAGTTGCACATTAAGTGGTCAAAATTAAAAGGCTCTCAAAACCAACAAGCTGTATGATTTACAGTCTTTAAAGATCCTTAGCTTAGCAGCCTTCACAGCCTTCAAAGGTGGGGAGCTGAGGAGCTAAACCTGTTATTGCAAGGCCCCCACAAACATAACAAGTGGCAACTGCTCTGAGAAGGTTTCTCCAGGCTGTTTTCCTTGGGGTTTCCTCTCGATGTGAAGAAAGGGCCAAGTAGTGTGGCGACAAGGGGAGCCTGCTAGCTTGCCATGGTAATGCCTGTCACTGCAGGGTGTGTGGCAACCGCAGCGGTCAGACCCTCTTCACGCAGCTGCTCCAACCTCCCTGTTGCTGGAGAAGTGATGGGCAAAACAGTCCCAAAGGCCTGGAATTTCTTTTTCCCTTGAATAAGTCCCCAGACGGTTGGATTCCTCCCTGCCTTGCCGCCCTTTCTCAGCGGGCAGTGCTTGCCTGAGTGGGTGGAGGAATGCGGGTAAACTCGCAGCATAATAGTCAACTGACCACCAGAGCTGTGGAGTAAGGTCACTGGGGAAAAACAGTCATTGAAGAATGTGGCTGAGCTATGCCCAAGATATGCGGGAGGAGGCTTTGTCTCCTTTGGCATGCTGAGCCTGGCCAGGGCCACAGACAGGATAGCAAGGGGCTGGGAGACACTGAGAAATGGGCAGGATCTGCTTTAAAGAGACGGCCTGGAAGGGGTGGCTGCCAGATATATTGGCAGGACATCACCTCCTAACCCTGCTTACCTACCTATGGGTTGGTCTAGACTAAAGCACTGTGTGAAAGAACACGGTAGTTACCTACCAATAAGTTAAGTGGAACATCAAAAGATGAATACAAGGTAATTCTGTGGTATTGTTGGAGGTAATGCTGCTTCCAGGATCCAGATTAGCCCATTGCAGACTTAGAAATACACTCTAGGTTAAGTGGCTGAATCACACCATGGTTGAGGTGGAAAGAGACTTCTTGAGGTCATCTTGTCCAATCCGCCCTGCTCAAGCAGAGTCACTTAGAGCAGGTTTCCCAGGACAATATAAAGAACCTAAAGAGAAAGCTGTTCCATGTGCCCAACTGTCTCAAAAAAATATACAAATCCAGGAGACTTTCAGTGGCCACGAGATACTTGTGCAGTGTCTAGCAGTCATCTCAGGGAAACAGGGACACTGCCACATGTTTGGAAAGCGTGGAAGAAGTCAAAATGAAAAAAAAAAAGCTCACCATAACCTCTCCTCAAGGGCATCAGAACTAGAACATGAGCACACTTCTATACCCCAGCTTGATATTTCAACCACCTTTAACACCTCTTGAGATTTCCCCCTTTGTTTCATCTCTAAATCTTTACCTCTCCAACCTCCAAAGCACAATCTTAAGAACATGCCAGGAGAAGAACATGGGCTAGGGCTGGGAAGGGTGGCAACGTGGGGAGAACAACCAGCAAATGTGACTTTGCATGTAATCTGTTCATAACTTACTGATTAAAACTCCCCCCTCAAATCAGCATCCCTACTCTCAAGATCACCAGACCTCGCCATCAGGATAACCAGCTTCCTTCCCTCCCCAGCATTCAGCAGCTCAAAGGGTAGATTTCTCTTTGTGTGAGCTGAAACATGTACACCAAGCTATTTTTTTCAGGCTCAGCATTATTTATTGTTTAACTTGCCCTAGGAGTACCTTAGTTTATTAAGTGAGGAAAGGTTTGAAGGCAAAGGTAGTATTTTTTATTGGACCAGCTGATACTGCTGACCTTGCTACAAACCTCTCCTTGCTTACAGTCATAGACAATCACAGCTACAGCAACACTTTTAGGACAACTTGTCTCATTGAAGCAGTCCCACAGTTCGCTGTGAACAGAAATATCAACACAAACTAACTTTTCCTACTGGACCCAAAAAACAGCTCTATCTACAGAGCCTTGGATTTAGGGAAACAGAAAAACAACCAAATTGGAAAAAACTACTCTCTCTCCAATCCAACATCCTACCTCCAACAGTGACCAAGGTCAGATGCTTCAAAAATGCCAGAAAATCCACATCTGGGTGGATTTTCTTCTGTATCTGGGTGGTGATCTGTTCCTAGGGGCAGTTTCCTCTGCTCCTGTGAAGTCCTACTTCTCAGCTTGAGCCTATCAATCCAAAACCCCAAATCTGAAGGATCCATTCCTTGAGGGACATTTTTGTCAGTGCAAACATGACAGACCCAGACCATTTCTCATGTTGCTAAAGAGCAGTCTATGCAAAAACAAAATCTAAGCATTGAGGCTGGGATTTTCATTGGACCATAAGAGATTTCAGACACTGAAACTCTCGAGATGCTGGGCAGCTCACATCAGTACGGACCCTTTGAAATTACCACAAAACCAGCTTTTGCAACATTACTTTTAATTTCTGAAAGTATAGCAGAGCAATCGGTTCTGCAACGCCTTTGGACGGGTGTTTTATCACTCTGGTGATGGGTGAAAGGGCAGGAAGCAGAGGGACAGGATGGAATTTGGAGCGTGACCCAAGTCCTGCCAGGACACAGGGGAGGGACGTTTTCCGAAAAAAGAGAAGCTTTGCCATGGGGGAAGTGGGCTGCCTTGCCTCCATATCCTGTGGATCCAAACTTCCCCCTGAGCGTGACATCTCTTATGAAAATATGCATGCAGACTTCTCCAAACTGCTTCCCGCTCCACTCCAGTAGAAGGGCCAGTTCTTGACAGCCTGAGTTTTTAGCAAAAATAGGTCTACCCCTGCCACTCAGACCGTGTTACTGCAGTGGAAACAAGGGAAGAATCACGCCTAATATTATGGTTTGGCTGGAGATTTCCTGTGGAAATCTTCAGCAGGGAGAAAATAAAGTGTTTGATGAGACAAGACGTGTCACAAAGTATAAGCTCTCGTGACTGCTTGAAACCAAAGATTCAAATAATGGCAAAAACCCCACAAGGGTTCGCATCATCTGAGCATGAAGTTTTTTCTTCTTTCTTTTACACAGTCAACATTTCCTTTAGGAGAAAGATCCCAAGCCAGTTCTCTTCACTGTGCATCTCTTAAAAGATACTGGTGCTTCACATAAGCAGTCTTTGGTCTTTTTCCTCTCTTTTTTTCCACGGAAAATTGTAGTTTTATTGATCTCACTTTGGAGCATCTTACAAGAGCTTGACTCAGAAAGAATTAAAAGCCCTTCAGAAGTCTTGGCTAAAACTAAATCAAATTTTGAGAAGTGCTTATATGACTTGGGTTAGTATTTCAACTCCTACAACAGTTTCTTGCTTATGAAAAATATAATTCTCCTTTAAGTGTTCTATTTAACTAAAACTGCTGTTTTCAGCAAGAATAGTTTGGAATTGTCCAGTGTAACATTGAAGGCCAGACTATTAAATAAGTCATTTATTTCTTAGTTGTTTTGGAGCCCACCCTCTCTAACCATTCACTAAGTATTCAATTAACCTCCCTGAAGTCCTTATCAGGCCTGAAATTATAACAAAACTTTAAATTTGAGGAATTCTTGCCCAGTTTTCAAACTTGTGTTGAGACAAACTCAACGTGTTAGTCACTCTGGGCCACCAGTAGTTCTTTCAGGCACTTTTTTTGTTAGAAAACATAATATGGTAGGAATTTAAACAAAGGTGATGTATCAGCAAATGACCCTCAGACAGTGTGATCTCATCTCCCAGCCACTCAACATTTGGGAACAGGAATGAAGTTTGTTGCCCTTTAGCAACAGACCAACAAAGCAGACAATAGTTAAAATACCCATACCATTTGAAACACAAACATATCTTCTCAAATCTGACACTTCCCTTCCTTTCCCACCCCACAGAAGAGAGAAATGGACTATTTGGCATCTAATAAAGTTCTGTGAAGGAAGAGGACGGACATAGGCAATCATTTTTGATTTAGACATGGAGGCAAATACTCAGCACTTAATTTTTGAAGCATTGACTGCAGGAGAGTATCACCAGCATCATAATAACCTCAGTTACAATCTGAGCAAGCCTTTGGGGAGTTCTTAGAAGGGCAGCTAGAACCGCATGGCCCCAAGGGCTCTTGCTCAGGAGGAAGCAAGTTCAAAGCCCTCAAGCCTGCATGCAAACCTGGTGCGTGAGCTGGTGACCCAGTTTCACTCCTCAGCCTGCATTTGATGTTTTAAGCACTTCAGACCAGGGATTTTCTATTATTGTGTATGAGATGGAAAGCACCCAAGACAATGGGATCCTGATCTCTGTTTGGACATCTAAGATCTATTGTAATACAAGTCAAAAAAATAAATTTTTTCCTGCTGTTTCTGAGACTGCTTCCATTCAGGGCTTAAACCTGGATAAGTAGGGGTCCAGAGAAATAACACAAATAAGAGAAAAAGCAGTAGAATTCATGAACGTTGGTATCCGACATAATTGCTGGGCCCAGGAAGCTTTTCCCATGGCTGAGGTTCTTCTTAAGATCTTCTCCCTGTGTGATTTTTCATGTCTGAGTAAGTGCTGACATTCACATCCATTAGTGGGACGTGTCTCCTCACCAGCTCTAAATTTCATTATATTTGTAGAAACTGGATTATCCTTGAGATCTCTACCCCTTCCCAAATTAGGTTGAAATCAGCTAAAGAATCCTAAGGAAGGAGATGGAGGGACAAGCAGGAGCCCAAGTTCATACATAGAATACGTTTCCATCAAGCTTACTTCCTTAGGAAATTGCCTAGAAAAACACACAAAACACTTTCTCAGCTCTTGGATGCTGGAATTACAGCTGGCCTGGTTTGCCTACATCTGCCGGCCAAAGCAGCAGGGTTATAACCATACCCACTAATGCATACCGCAACAAGTTGTGCCCGGTTATCTCCCTCAGAGAAGGGATCAGGCCACAGAAAGCTAAGGCAGATGTAGAAAATAAAGAGTGGCCTTAGTAAGCCAGACCGAAATTTCATCTAACTCAGTATCTTGTCTCTAACAGTGGCCGCAACAGACACGCAAGGAGGAATAAAGTTCAGCAGACATATTTGATAGTTTCCTCTGGTGTCCTCTTCACTTCCAACAATTTTTGCTCAGCAACTTCGAGAAGAATGCAATCACTATACACTTAGCCATCTCTACAGATTTCTCTTTGACAAAATTCTTCCCTTGAACTAATGTAAACTTATAATTCAGAAAAGTGTGCTGGGATATGAAGTTTTGCTGGGTTTGCTGAAGGCATGGGCCAGTTCTGAAACGTAGCTCTTCAACTCTTTCACTTCTGAAGCCTTGTCAAGGAAGAAACGGGTACCGTGCCCCATCCCACATTGCTCCTGCTCTCCTGCAGCACACCAGAGGAGAAAACGCACAGGCAGCAGAGTGCAGAGCAGTGTTAACAACCCTCAAGCTGGGCTGGACTAGGGAGAAGTAAAGCTACAAAGCCTTTCAGACACTAGACAATTTAAGAAGATAAGAAGAGGTCTTGCCCTTTTGCATTTAAACTGTCTCGCTAGATTAGATAAACTGCACCAATTAAAGGATTCTCAACCCAGTGTAGACTGCACCTACGAAGGGTTTTCCTGGCACAGCCAAGCTGGTTGAGACTGCGACTCCCTGCCGTACTTGAACTCGCGTAACCAAGCAAGTAAACCTCTGGAGTGGAGACCTGGCTGCAATTCAGTCAAAAAGCAGACATGAGCTCTGAGCAGGAGACTAAGCACCTACGTTTGCTTTCTGGTTGTTTTCCACAAGCCTCTCCCCAGACAGGGCTCTGACCCAATTCCCACTGAAGTCCACAAAGGCGGCTGACGGGCTTTAGGAGCTGGATGGCACCCAGCGCCTGACCGAGTGAAACGCTATCCGCTGTCCCACAGCTCCAGGCCTCCTGCCCCCGCAGCTCAAAGCCACCAGGACTTCTACATTCCCCCCCAGCTTAGCAGGATGACCAGCGCCAGCCCTGGCACAAACACAGCTGCTCAAATCCAATGTCACCATTCACACAGGGCGTGATTGCCACCGTCCCCTGGCACCCTGACCTCTCCCTCCCAGCCAGCCGCAAGAGCATGCTGCATCTTGTGCCCACATTTTCTTTCCTAAGAAAGCCCCGAGGGGCTTCTTTGGCACAGCTCACATTGCTGGTGAACAGCTCCCTTTGGCTTCCATGTTTACATCCTTGTGGTTGTTAATTTGAGAGAAGCCTTTTATTTTAGACACACACCCCCCAACTCCCTCTGCAGGGGGGGAAAAATGTGACCTTTAAGATTGTTTATACCAATCAACAAGAAGCCCTCGCGCTGCCGGATTCCAAGAAACACGAGACCATCTTGGAGCTTGGAAGAGGGAGGGGAGCCACGGGTGAGGAGCGGGAGCAATCAAGGTCAGGAGTTCACAGACAGGATAAAGCAGAAGGCAAGGCGAGCAGGCGGGGTGGCAGGGCATGCCCTCTCCATTCAGAGAGGCAAGGCGAGCACCGACAGCTCCATCGATGATGTGTGGTAGTCCAGATTCACAGTGCGGGGAGCCGACATCCTGAGGTGACGCGAGGAACGAGCTGGTTGTGGTGGTGGGCCTTGGAGAATGAGGGTGGTCATTTCTTCCTCACAAATCCCTTGTGGTTCTTCTCCCAGCCTCGCAGCATTTCACTGAGGACCAAGAGAGACCCAGGACAAGGAGAAATTATTACAGTCCAGTTTTGCACTCTGGTGCCCGCTGTGATGAATAAAGGGGCTTGACAAGACCAGGAGGAAGATGAAAATATTTTCCCACTGTTGAACGCAAAAGTAAATAAATAAGTAAACAGACAAGCGTTCAAATCCATGAATTTCCTTTCATTGCCAGCATCAGCCTTCAAGGGAATAGCACCACAAATTTTTTCCTACCATTGTATTGAGCCAAATGAGCAAAGGTCGTGGCTTTGGGGATCCAAATTTCAAGTGTCCTAATAGGCAGAGGAAGCGCTGGCAGCTTGGGACTGGCACGAAACCCACGTGTGCCTTATGCACAAAATGCCAGTACCAACAGCTGGGAGGACTCGCTTCAACTTCAAAGGTGGCGACACCACCATCTCAGTAGGTTCAAGACCGAGGCGTTGAGGGGAGGAAGAAAAAGGGCGAAGATCAATAAAAACCACGGGAGGACAAATGTGGTGGGACAGACAGAGACGCTGTGATACAGCACACCACTTCTGGGCAGCCAGCCCAGTTCAAGGCAGGGGTTTTCAGGACAGAGGTATGTTTCTTCCTTTGAGTCCCCTCCCTAACCAACACATCACAGTGGATGTCAAATTCAGCCCCAAGCTATCTGGCATGAAGTCAGGAGTTTGACAATTTCAGTCACTTTTTTGTGGCCAAAGCTCTCTATGAATCTATATATTTACAATTATAGGACTGCATCTTGTTCTCATTTACACTTATCTTCTCCGTTGGGCTACACAATATAACCAGAGGTGGTATTTGGCCTATGCTTTGTCTTTATTTTTTATGTTGTCTGCCCAGATACATTATTTATGACCCATTAGATACATTTGTTTGTTAACTAATAAACCTCAGAAAATATTTTTCATGAAAGACTGTATTTTTAAACAATCATGTTGCCGCTCCTCTATTAGCACTCAAGGATTAAATAAGACTGCGAGTAGTTGTTAACTAACAATTGGTTACTGAAACACATGGACTGAGGTTTTTGTCTTCCCGTTATTGAGGCTAAAGAAACGACGCTTCTACAACCACACTGATGTTGCCGGCTGAGTTCTCATTTCAAGGCACATGCTGAATTTTAAACCACCACATGGATTTCTCACCCATACCTTCATCAGCATTGGACGTGCTGTGAAGGAGAAAAGCAGATGGATGTCACAGCTGGCTGCGCAAACATCAAAAGTAATTCTCCTTATAAAGACAATTAGTTAGTTGTTCTTGGTCTTTTTTTTTTTTTTCTCCTTTCTCTTTTATTAAGCAGTGCTACCACTCCAGTTTTTCTCCTGGGTAACACAGGGCTTTGACAGCATCTGGGTTTTGCGTGCTAGGACAATTACCCTGTGCGCTTATGGTGGAGTGACAATTGTACTCACTTTCTTTGCTCGACCAAGCTACCAGAAGTCCGCTTATGAATACAAGCCTGGAGTAACATTTGTAGGCTAAGGTTAGCCATGTCATCTCTGATACTTATGTCCATTCATCTGCCAACATGCTGTCTGCAATCTGAAACATGCTTCTGTTTTATTCCTACATTGTCTCATCGATGAAAGACATTTCCAGGAGAGAGAGAGCTGGCCTACAGAGCCAGCAGTTACTTGTTCTTCCCTGGGTCCTGTTTTCAATATAAGTCCTTGGTTTAGGTTATTGTTTCTCCTTTTTCCTCTTCATTCATTCTAGCATTCCATCTTGCCATGCAATTGGAGCTATTCAACTCAAAGATAAAAAGGATTCATGAAAATGCTCAAAGACCAAGCTGGGTTGCTCACTGACGCGGACTCTGTGTCCCGTTTTATATGACTTAGGGAAGAGTAGTTCCTCTGAGAAATTATTCTCCATTCAGATCCTCAGGAAATGTGTCCTGATTGGATACAAATGAGAGAAATGAAATGCAGATGGTTTCTTTTTGGCTACAGCTCCAAGGAGGCACATGTAGCATCGTTATCTTTGGTCAGCTACCTCCTAGTTTCTTCCAACTCAAGCGCTGTTCCTACCTGCTCACATTTGCAGCTGTCACCCATGTTTCTTCTGACTACTGCACCACCAAGATGGACAGTGAAAGAAACCAGGCATCTCTGCCTCTCTGGTTTTCAAGGTCTAATTCTGTCAAAAAACATTGAAAGTCACAGTAACTCAGTTCTAGGAGTCAGCTCATCCTTACAAATGAAAATGCAGATTCAGCCTGCCTACATATTTCCAAACTCCATGTACGCAGCATTTCCTGTTTGCTGGCACCGGCTCTTTGGAAGTGCCTGTGCAGTAAGAAATACCAGGCACAGAGATTTAGTTGGAAATCAGCAGCGATCTCGTGAACTGCCACTTCTGCTTCTCTTGCTATTTTGACATCTCTCACAGCATTGGAAAGTCAAAAGGAAACAACGTAAAAGGAAAGAACGCTGAAAAAAAACACAGACATTGACACAGCAAAAATCGGGTTCCTCCTTGTTTCCCAAGATGCTAAGATATCAAACCCAAAAAGCATACTCTCACTATTTCAAGACAAACACTTAATTGAAAAATTTTACTCCATTCTATGATGCTTGTCCGTCATACCATGAGGCATCATGTAACCCCATCAGTGGAAACATTCTTCCAGAAAAGTCAAACACGATCTTCTCTTTCACTTGCTACCCCACCCTATTGGCCTCTCTGATTTGGTAATCAGGAGGAAACACCAGAAAGTTTGTTGCTGAATGAACCTTTTTGTTGTAAAAACAAGGATGCCCGACTCGCAGTAAAAAAAGCCAGACAATCTTAAAGAGGCCTCCTGAAATAAACCAAACTAAACAGAATATAAGTAAACCTTTAAAAAAAAAATAACAAACAAACCCAAACAAAAAACAAAACAACAAACCAACAACACTCCACCCCCAAATCAGCACAATAATACTACTATCCCCAAAACAGAGTTTGGATTCCCAAAAGCAGGACCAGGCAAGGGACTCTATGGACTCCAACGTGAAGTTCATCCCACTGTTGAGTTTGAAAGCATTTCACACAACATAAAGATGGATAGTAGTGTAAAACTAACGTAAAGGTAGATAGATCAGCAGTCTGGTCCATAGCCAAAATCTGGTTTCACCCCTGGAAACCCAAAACCGCAAAGGACTGAAGCAAAAAATGTAATGATATATCAAAGCTACCTGATACCTCCCAAGCTCTCTAGCTCAATGATCTTTACAGCCAGCGAAGGGGCTCCGAGCTGTACTTTCTTTGTGGCCATACTCTTAAATGTCCAGTTTAGGTAGAAGAGTTTATGATTCCCAGGCTATGATGGATACCCTAGCTGCAACCACAGCTGTAAAGACACAGTCAGGATTATTTTGAGCATCCATCACCTACCCGACTTGAGCCTTGTGTCTCATCTGTCACCTAAGCAGGGGGTGCAAATCTCATTATAACCACCAGAGTGAGTCATGTGTTACAACTTCTGTGCATGTCCATTACATTCAAGAATAACCTCCCAGCTCCTCCAGACAGGATGGCAGAGATGGATGGACAACTCTCTTTGATCTGGGGAGTTCTTCCTCTACCTCCAGTTTGTCTCCAATTGCCTCCAAGGTCATGCTGTCAGTACAGGGACGGCACCCCCCCCTTGCGTATGAATCTCATCTCCCCTCCTCCAAAACCACAGTCTACACATGTTTGCTGTTACTTCCAGATGTGTCCACAACTTGAAAGCAGTGACTTGAGAGAAAAAAAAAAAATAAAAAATTTAGAGCTAGCAGAGCTGAGTCCCCCTTCCCCTCCCTTTCCTTCAGCATCTGTCCAGGTCATCTATGCAGGCAACACCGAGCAGTTCTAGGGGTCTCAATAATACACCACAGAAGCACGTGGACGGATTAGAGAGACAACACAACTCTTCTCCTCCCCCTTATACTTAAAGCCTTTCTCTCAGCTCACTGCTCAGAATTTACTCCTAGAGATCTTTGGCTAAAGCCCTTCTTAACAGATATCTAACAAGAAACCAGTTTGGTGTCCTTCCCCATGCTGGAATGAAACGGATGCCTGCAAAACAATGGAAGTGATGGCAGTGACTAGGGCTTGATTGCCTTGATAGATGCAACAGCACGTACAACACTAATATATCTTAATCCTACTGTCCTCACTCATGCAACCCTGGCAAAAGGCTCTGTCCTGCAGACATCTCCAGCCCTTGGGTCTTTCTTCAGTAGCCAGACTGGGGGTCCCTTTTAGTGGCTGGTCATGTGGATTGTGGTGGGCAGACACACAATGTCACTTCTGTGTGGTACTGCAGGCTTTGAATTTTCCCTTGAAGAGGACAGGAGGAGGAGGAAGAAAGGAGACAGCCTGACTCACACCAACACCTGGAGCATTTGCTCCATAGCCAGAGCGCCACTGACACGAGAAGGGTTCACCCCTGGTTTGGGGAGTTGTTCTCAGAGCAGCTCTCTTCCCCATCAGCTGGTGACAGCCCACTCCCTCCACACCCTGTGCTGTGGGAAGTTAATTTAGAAGCCAGCTTTGCCATCTGTGGACTACCCCATGCTGGGAAAACCCTCAGCTGGGGAGATCTGTTGTCTTTCCAGAACGGCGCAAAGAAATCAGAGCGTGGGAGAGAACATGGACCTAAGAATCCTTCTAAGTCCTTCACAAATTTCTCCATGCATCCCCCAGACTCCACCTCTTCCACCCAAAGTACCTAAATGTGTCCCTATAGTGATGTCTGCTGTTGACATCAGAGCAGACTCACAGCAGCACTCCTGCTGCTGCCCTCAGCTGAGTCATGACTCATGAACAAAGGGGATTTTGACCATTGTTATTTTATTATTTTCATTATTTCATTCATCATCTTAATTTCCCTCTCTCACTCCTGGCCAAAAGAGAAAGAAAGACATACACACACACATACACACACACAAAAGAAAAGGGGGGGGGGGGGGAAGGAAAAAAACCGCCAACATGGTCCACATCTGGAAACTGATTTCCCAACCCCAGAACAAAGAGCTCTGAAATTGTGGCTCCAAGTGTCCTGTTTGTGTTCTCCCATTATGTAAAAAGTCCTATAATAAAATCTAATGGAGAAGCCCAAGAGTCGGCAAGAGTTATTTGGAATTTTTTAGTGAACCAGATCCATTCAGAAGTTCTTGTAGAACTGTACATTGGACTTACAAAGCTATTAAGCTCAAAAAAAGCTGCAGGAGCATGACAGCTTTTGGTTCCAGAAAACTTCTCAGTTGATCAGGCTTGGCTTAAATCACTTCTTTAATCCCGGCTAAACTACTGTGCCATTTCTGTTACTTTCCATGTTCAGAAATATCACTCTTGCCTAAAGTTTAGTGCTGTGCAAGGATGGGGAAAAATTATGGAGACACAAAGAGAATGCTAAGGGGAGAAAAGGGAAGAAAAACAATTTTAGAAATCATCATTTTTCAGCAAGGGAAATGGGGACAAACAGTTCCTAAGAGAGTTTAGGATGTCAGACATTTTTAACAGCAGGAAGTTTCTTAGAAGGGGTTAAAAATCTTCTACTGACACTGTTAACAGAAAACTATTTTGCAAGTCAATAGAAGTCTTCATGTGGGGGAAAAATTTCAAAAACATTCAGTTTTTAATTTGAAAAACTGTAACCCATAGCATTTCAATGGGAAAAAAAAAATACATGCATTGTTGAGAAATGGCACAGTGCACCCCACTGGGACGGAAAGAAAAGCATTACTGGTTGAGAATTGTTGAGGAGAGGACAATTATTTGAGGGCTTCAAAAAGAAGATTCTTCTCTGACCTGCTTGATCACATACGGATATGCCCAAGAGCCATGTGTACTTCAGCTTCCATTTCCACCTCAGGTCTCCTGAACGGCAGCCCAACACATTGGCACTACATTGAAAGTCAGGGCTCACGTACAGCATGGATTTGTCCTGTAGCTCTAAGCCAAAGTGATCTAGGAAGAGACACCACAACTGGATGCACATGAAGGACGCCACATTGTCCAACAGTCTCCTGGTCATAAGCCCTTCTCCCCTCCCTTTTTCTTTGATGTTACTTAGCTGTGCTTATGTTCAGTGTTGAATCATTGGACCTAGCCTTTCATCCAGACCCTTGGGATGCGTTATATGGATGGAAAGAGAAAGGAACTACTTAATAACACTTTCCAAGTACAAGGGAGAGGAGATTCCTGGAAAATCAGGTTAAGACAGTCCAAAAAACTTCTTCGAAGAAATGTGGCAAACTGTATATAGCTAACTATTTATGGTGGAGATGGAAGTTAGACTACCCTTGAAGGCAAGCGGCTGCTGTCCAGACAGAGGTCTTAATCATCATTCCAGTTAGTCACTGAAAACTAAACACATCATAAGTAGGAGGGGAAAAAGGGCTATTCCAAATAAATAGCCTCATTATTCTGCAGGAGCTGTTCTAGCTCATACACGTTCACCTACACTCATATTTAAAACAAAGGCGTTGAGCCAAACCATGGATCCAGAACCTGAATTCTGAAACCAGTCTTCTTTCTCCATGAGTGGAATTGCTCAAACAAGAACAGCATTGGTCAAAACATACTTTTTTAAAATTAACAGTGTTGGGTGGTTTGGGTTTTTTTGAAAGAAAATTAATTTGTGAGCATTTTCATTCTCCAGTATCTCAAATTTTTCTAATTTTTCAGTAAAAACCACAAAACAAGAAACTGTTTTTCAGGTTTGTTTTTCTTCATTCTTCCTCTGTTGCCTCGCTTTTCATGGCAAAAAAGAATAAAACCCTTTGAGAAGGTGAGCAGGCGGGAAATAAAGAATATTTAAACTAATAAAATATTTTTATTTATGTCTTTTAAAACTGGAAGTTCTCAGAGCCATTTTCTGCTGCTTTTCTGAGATGGTTTCCAGTTTCTGCCTTGCTTGCATTTTTACTGTCAAATCAGAAAACTGGACTTTTTTTTTTTTAGCGGTGCTCAAAAGCACGTGCAGAAAATGCTATTAGGAGATTATCTGTATTGCTCCCGCCTCCCTTAACACACCCTATGAAATGTTCTTGCTATCTGTGGATATGCCCAGCTCTCAAACACAGCCCAGACGTGTTCCAGCAACTCAACTCACTGGACACCACATGCTATCTGGTTTTCCGTGAGGCATTTTAATGCCAGATCTCAGAGGAGCCATTGGGCTCTCTACGACACAACCTCCTGTTACCAGACCTGCCTCTGCCATAGTTACCCTGCTCAGAGCAATGCAACTGTAGCAGAGCACATGCTCAACTTCAGGCCTCCATAGCCCGCAGCCTCCTCCTCTCTAAAATCGTCATTTCTCTTATTTATGGAGCTGCAGAAACACATACTCAGCCTGCTGGTTTCCAGCCCAGAGACCCAAGTTAACCATCTGAAGACAAGGTCTTGCATCCCCTCATCACTTCCCTGCACTATTTGTGTCCCTCCCAGCCTGCCAGCTCATCTCAGCGTATGGCAGCGCTCTCAGTTTTGCCCCAACTGTTGCAACAGTCAATCCATTTCTCACACTCCAGGTCTTACAGTCAGGTGAAATGTACAATTTTTATTAATAAAAATGTTTTCTAGCCTTCGTGCTTGCCCAGGAAAACTTGGAGATGACATATGAACACAGTTACAGGCTCACAAACCAGGTGGCAGCAGTGAAGAAGTAGGTACATATTTCAGCCTCGTGATTTTTCATCCAGCATCATGGTTTGTCAAGACTTGACTCATGATTTTTGAATGCTGTCAAGGCTGGCGATACTGACTGTGAACTTTGGGAGGTTTCAACGATTTACTGAAACGGAAGTGGGGACTCAAGCTCATGACACTGATGTATTTCACCACTGCGGGCAAGTCAAGTCTGTCGTGCATCTCAGCAGAATACTGTCCAGTGGAGACAGCACACACAAGTCCCAGCTCACCCGCTCTTGGCCAAGCCAGCCCTCTCCCTTGAGGACACATGGTGGGTAGAGCAATCCTCCACGGGTGCAAAAGCAAGACCCAGTCCTGCTCCTCATGGAAATCCATGAGAATTTTTGCCTTCAGCACATTCATGGAGACAGGGTCTTGCCCAAAGCACATACCAAGGGAATGAATCTTCCAAAAATATGAATTCTCTTTGCCTCATACCAAAACATTCATAGTAAGACCAGGCGGCACTCCGCAGCAAAACACTGGCAAGAGGAAACGCTAATAAAAGACTAAGACACTAAAAAACACCAAGAAAAACCTCCCAGAAGAAACAAACACAAGAAGAATATGCTGCCCATTCAGTGAAAAAAAATGCTAACAAATTAATGCTGTCTCATGATGATACTGAAATATTTACAGGAAGAGAGCACAGAATTTTGGCTGGCAAACACTAAAAGTATCTATCACAACTATTTTCTGTGCAGAACAAAGGGGAGAGGAAACAGAGGAGCAAAAGCAGGGGAGGGTGAAAGAAAGGTGACAGAAAAGCAGGGAGAGGAATACAGATTAAGAAAAATGATTAAAAAAAAAAAAAGGAAGCAAGGGGGACACGGAGCAGAGTTCACAATAGGAAGCTGTGCTGCTCCCTGTTTACCTGCCAGTAGCCAGATTCATTGGCATCTCCCTTAGGCAAGAGAGACTCATTCACTTTCCTCCCAAGAGCAGCGGATTACTAACAGAGCCTGCCAACAGCCTGCACGAAACGTTAGCCTGCCCGATGGGACAACTGGTGCCAAATGAATGGAAAGAATATGTGAATTATTAATTAATTTGTTCTATATTCATGTCACCATAGATAATTACATGAGTTGGTTCCACAGCCTGAGCCTTCCTCAGCCAGTAATCCCCATGATTCATGACCGACAGTTGCATAACACGGCTCTCAATGACTTCATCATGTTGCATGGAAAATGCTGTCTAGATATACGTGCATGCGCAGTGACTCACTTTGACACCTTGGGTTGACATTTGCAGCCTGGGCCAGGCCTGTCAGTAAGACAAAGGCGTTTCTTGTAAGGTTTCCGAGCCATAAGGGTAGGCATTGAACAATGGAGCACACAGGGGAAGGCAGGAAAAGGTAGACCTCGAATATTCGGTTCATGTATGCAACAGCCGAGTGCATTGGCACAAACAAATACTCAAAGCAACACCTCTTCTCTGGCAACAGCCAACAACGGTACTAAAGAGTGCAAGGCATATAGTCCATTTCGATGCTATGAGCAAGGAAAACAGAAGAAATACTCTGCACAGAGGAGGCACAAAGACGAACATACCAGGAAGTTCTCAAGAACCAAGAGAGGCCTTTCCATTTAGAGAGAATCGAGAGTCAGAGACAGCAAAGTGCTGCAGAACAGCCTGAATCGTAGCACTGTAAACAGCCTGTAAAAGAGCAGTCAGACGTCATTTGGGGATAATGCACAAATTATACTGTAAATCCAGGCACGCGGGATATGGGAACTTCCAACCAGGGCCAGACACCAAAGCAACTCTCTCAAGCCATCTCCACTCTAGAGACACACTAGAAACAGGAGCTGTAAACAGAAGATTAAACAGATGCTTTCTCCTCTTTATTGGAGGAACTGGGACTATGAAGGTGTTGATCAGTTTTCCCAACTCCGTGTGCAGTCCTTTGTTAAGTCTTTAAGAAAAATCAAAAATAAAAAAAGGATCTTGGAAGTAGGGTGTACCATGAGCCCAGTCACACATCCTGCACGACGAAAGGATGATGCACAGAGAGAAAACCCAGAGCAAGCACTAAGGGAAATGTTTCAGGGAAATGTTTTCACTGAGCAATGGTTTTATACAGTGGACTAAAACACTCCTACTGGTTTTTGTGACTTGGTTCTTTCTGGAATAAGATAAACAGGAGCAGGTAAAAATCAAGCCATTTTGTTTTCCTGAAGAAAAACTGAATTTTCTGTTTGAAATAAGATTCTATCTTGATATAGAGGGGATTTTTGGTGTTAAGTCTTTACTCCAGAGCCTTAAGTGCTTCATTCATCCAGAGCCTTAAGTGCTTCATTCAATGTGGAAAAAAAGTCCTTGTAGTTTTTAGTTCAGCAAGGAAGCCAGAAAAAAAATAGTTTCTAGATTCCTCCCATCTTTCCTGCCCTCTCAGTCATCCACTCAACCCAACCCATCCCACAGCCATTTCTAAAGATGATGCACCCGCTTCCCAGGAATCCTGGAATTGAGGCACTCACCGGAGTCTCTCAACCACAAGACAAAAACGTCTGGCAACTGTGGAAGAGGCTGCAGGTAGCACCAGCACCTCTAAGAAGCCCAAACTTAACGCTAGGAAGATAGGAATGAGCAAGGCCTGTTGTAGCTGCTGGGATTTGCTGCTGCTCTGGTTGTGTCACCACAGATGCTCTCCAGCAACGCAAGGAGGACAAGCTGATGGAGGACACGCGTCTCCTAAACAAGAGCATACATGGACCCTGCTGCTCCTTTATAGGCCTGCTATTGGTAGCAGCTGGACTTGCAGTTGTCCTCACCTTGTCGTGTCATAACTATGGGGAAATATCTTTTTCCATCTGATTTTGAACTCTACCAAGCTGACCTTGACGCCATGGGAAGAGAACTCACAGCTGCTGATCACAGCACCTATTTGTTCACATTTTGCCAAGCTAATGGTGAGCTAAGGGCAATATGCGATCATTTCAAGGAGGCTTAAATGGCGCTTTCAAGGCTTTCACACCTTCATAAGGGCACGAGAGAAGGCATGACAGAGCCAGATCTCCCCACTGTCCCCCAGGGAATACTCTACTCACCACAGCCATGCCCATTTCTTCCAGTATCCCTCTGGCCCTGCTGCAAAAAGTGACACCCAGTCATGTGCCAGGCAAGCCATTCTGCTGCTCCCCTGACTGGAGCTACTTCTTACCTTAGATCAATACCAAAAAAAAAAAAAAAAAAAAAAAGCTCTCCCTTGGGTATCATGCAGTGCATTCCAGTTCCTCTTCAGTCAGTGTTTGTGCAGTGTTTTAAATACATGAGGCGTTATATAAATGCTAACTATTATTATAATGTTCCCCTCCTTCCAGTCAACTCCCCCCACAGACCCACAGACACATTCCCCACCTCCTGTTTTAGCACGTTCACAGCATCAGAAATTACCCTGTTTTCATTTACCCTGCCCTTTGCCATATGATCCTGGCCCTCAGAAGCTTTAAATAGTCTGCATTATTATGAAGGCTTGTTAGAACTTGTCCCTAATCACGCCAGGAATAATCCTTGATGGCTTGTCTCAGACTGTGTGTGTGTGAATGTCTGTGCAACAACAGGGCTCTGGCTTGCTAAGGTCCCTCCGAGAAGGGGAGTTAAAGCTTCGTGCCCAATACAGGATGAATGGCACATCGAGGGGGGCCGTGCACAGCACTGAACCCGTTGTTGTGCCTGCGTACACTAAAGCTCTTTTCAGTGAAGACCTGAAATGAAAACCTACATTTCAGAAAAGAACAGGCTGACCATATTATGTGTTGATAGATGCCGAGCAGCAGAAATCAACCTGCCCTTTAAATGCAGGGACACTAAAAATGGTGCAGTCAATGATTCCCAGAACTGTGCTCGTTACAGCTGGTCCCAGGGCTTGCGCTGTTTGTCTGGTGCACAAGAATCCCAGTGTTAGACACTGAAATATAAGCTCCCTCTCTGCTGGGGTTACAACCCCTGTTGACTACCTTATGATGGGTGATACAGATTGAGGAAAGAGAGAAATCTGGTTCTTAATAAATCTGTTTCTCAAAGGCTGGCAATTGTGTTTTCAATGTCATCCACAGGAGAGAATCCAAGGCAGAGACAAATCTGCTTTTCTGATTTGGGTTCCAGCTGCAAACTTAGAGGAAAACAAATCACACAGTAGAATGACAACACCAAGACTCATGCCACGTAGGCCGCAACAGTCTACCTTGAAGATGAAGTAGTATCAGGCAGGGCAAACAGATCACCAGACCTTTGTTTACCTGGGGTCACATTAGCCTACCAAGGTAAAGCTTCTGGTTTTTGGATATTTTGTATTCATACTATGCATTGGACAATATTATTTCACCCATTACATTCTCATGACACCATACGTACCAAAATGACAAGCAAGAAGCAGCTGAGAAACACCTGCTAAAATAACATCATGACAAAATGCCTTTGCACCATAGCTCAACATCCAGTCTGCCCAACCATGTGGCCTTCATGTTTGTGGATTATCTTGGAACACTTTTTTCTGAGCATCTCACCATCTCTAGGGCCCTAGAAGAGGTATCTGAAGGAACTAAGAACAAGAGAGGAGGTTTTGGTGCTTGCCTTTCATCTCTCTAACTCTTCACAGGTATCAAAGAAGAGAAAGACCATACAGTCTTTTGGAATCAGGAGATGCTGACCATCACATCAGCAGAATGGTTTGGGGATTTTAGCTGAGCTTAATATCCAAGCTTAGTGCTTGGTCAAAAAACCCAAAGTTAAGTCACTTGCAGCACTTCTATTTATTATGTGGGCTACCAAGGTGTAATCATTCCTTGACAAAAAGACAAAAAAGGAAGCTGCCTAAATGCCTTGGTGGAAAATGGGTGGTGAATGGAAGGAGGTGCTACGTGAAGCCATATGGACTGGAACTGAGATAGATGTTAATCCCTGAGACGCTGACCACCAGAGGTGCCCATGCAGTGGGACTGTTGAGGGGATCACAGGCTGCTAAACAGAGAAATTTGGAAAAGCTTCCACCCACGCTGAAGAAGGTGCATTTTCTTGTTGTGGAGTTAGCTGTCTCTCATGAGTGCTCACCTTCTAATACGGACACAGCAGGCAAAACTATGAAATAATATTAAGAAAACTCTTTAAAGGGAAAATCCTTACATTGCTGTAGCCCATAGAGGAATTTACAAAGGAAGTTTCAATGTTCTGCCTTGCAGACAACCACACAGAGACAGGCAGAAGTGAATTTATCTTATCTGAGAGCACCCAGCTAAAACAGCGACAGAGCCAAAGTATGGAGGAGCTTTGATATTCTGGCCACGGAGCAAAATGTGGCTATTCAGTCCCATTTAATGTTCTGCATCCTAGGCCACAAACCTGGGGTCACAGGACCAGGAATACTCAGGCTCTTTAGGACGCCAGGAATTTGGGCTGTAAACCAAAGACAGGCTCAAATCAAATTCCTGCAGAATATGGACTTGGCTTCCTCATGGGCAGAACCATCCAAGGACCAGCACTGTCTGCCCTCCTTAAGTAAAGGTATTGGCAAGCAGGGAAGGAACTCAAGCACACTCAACACTACCGCATGAGATGTGTTTCTCCAAGGCGCAAAGTCAAAGTTTGCACAAGGATAAACCCGGAGCAGAGACCAGCTCAGTTTGCAGCTATGTCTCCCCAAGGAGACATAGGCTCATTGCAATGCTGCAACAAGTAGGTAGTTGCAGAAACTATAGCAGTGACACACTCAAGAAAACAATGTTCTCCAACATATGCGAGGAGAACCAAGCCTGAAGAGGAGAGGGAAAGGAGCTACCCATAAGATACATACCTACATAAATAAATAAATCTGTGAAAACAGGTCCTACTTCAAAGTTGGACCTCAAGATGAAAAATACAGTAACAAGCAGTCATTCCTAGAGAAGTTCCCCTCGAAGAAGAGCCTGAGGACACTATGAGTAAAGCCCTATTCTAATGGATGTTCAAGTAAACACGCAGGGGGGTCCTTGTGCTATTTCACCATGTGGACCTCACTGAGATGTCCAAATTAGAAACTGAGGCTCCCTGCAAACTCCACAGAGAGAGACAGATTTTTTGAACATGATTCAGAGCCCAGAGGGTAGGAACCTAGCTCCTGTTCTACTTATGTGGTCCAAACCACCCCCAGAGGTGCCTTCCCCTCTTAGTCCACACTCAAGAGTGTAGGCAGCCTGACTTAGGCTGCTACGCTAAATGGCAATTATTACACAATAACAGCGAATCCCTGAAATCTCCTCTATGTGGCAAGCATGGTATGAGCCCAGAGGGAAATGACGGAGAATCTGAGACTGGGAACCTGATGCTGCCTTGTAGGCTGGAACAGCAGAGCTGTGGCAAACACTACATTTCTTTATTATTTTTATTTATTTTAGGACTTGGATGAAGTCTGGTACGTGCTAAAGGTGGAAGAAGGAGAATCAACTTTCCTCCATCACTAGACACGTGTATAAAACAGAGTCCTGTTCTCAATGGGAGAAAGAATAAAAGCTCAGCTAGACCAGATGATAAAATTCTATCTTCTATAGGGGTGCTAAGGAGAGAGTTTACAATAACTGGAAACAAGAAACAGAAGATTTTACTGAGCTCAAAGACTGAAAGGTGTGCACTAAATCCATGCAAACAGTTGTGGCGGTCATGGCTTAATTTGAATTTTAAAAAAGAGCAGTTTCAGCTCTGGATGCATTGAGCATCGGTTGCCACTGCCACACAGCACATTAATTATTTAGCCACAGTTAACTATTGTGCTCCTCACAGGTTATCAGCCAGGAAAGCCACGTTCTCTTCAAGCATAAAAAGAAAAAAAATAATAATACAGGAACAGCAGAGGTAAAACTGCCGAACAGGATTTTCTACATTGGACATTGTAATACCTTATCAGGCCCCAGACGCATGAAATCAGAAATGCCAGCTGGAATCCACAAGGCTTATCTGGGCACTCAGAAGCGTAGGAAGAACGAGAGCCAGAGGAGTTTTATTCTATATGAATCCCTGAATGCTGCCGCTGTAGATAAGGAGTGAAGTCCCAGGTTCCACTAAGTCAATGACAAATCTTGGTTTGACTTCATTTGGGCTGGGATTTCCTGCCCAGCATCCAAGGGTAAAAAACACAGTAAGCACAGGAAAAAGGCAGTAGAAACTACTGAAGCCATGCACAGCTCCTGGCTGCACTTGTTTTGAGGCCAGCATGAACATATATGCATTAGATGGGAAAGGTGGCCAGATTTTGGGTTGTTTGTTGGGTTTTTTCCCCTCAGCCAGTACCCAGCCTGTTCTTATGAGGCTTAGGGTCGGGCTTTTGGGGGGATTAGGGGTCAGTTTTGGTATAGAAGGATGTTTCCCTATGCACAAAGCAACATTTAACTGCTTGTCTTCTGTCAGAGGAGGCTCTCGACTCCCAAGGCAGGAACCCCACGTGATGCGAGTTGGGGAAGCATCAAATCCCAGCGATCTGCCAAGAGGAAAGAGCCATTGGACCGCGAACAAATAAGAAAATAAAAAAAGCAAGCAGCAATCTGCCAAAGCAATAGCCTGCCATCTTACACAAGGCATCGGTTTGCTGGAAAGAAGACCAGGGCTCGCAGCGAACTGTGCCAGACTCGGTCTCCTGCAGGTGGAGGCTCACAGCATCACCCGTGGCCTGGGGCTTGGCCATGGTCAACCCCCTGTCCAGTGAGGAAAGGAGGAGGTGTTCACATAGCAATAAGAACAACTTCCCTGTCCTTTGAGGGCATCCACTTGCTAACAGTAAGACGCAGACCTCAAAGACAACAGGAGAAACAAAATGGGTACCACACACTAAGTATTACAGTAAAAAACCCACTTCTCCTTCAAAGCTAATATGCTATCTGCTTGGGGAGCCTTACCTACTGCCATATGAGACAACACAACAAACTTCAACCTGCTGTTGGCTTTGGGGCTGAAAATAGTCCAAATTTCAAGGGAAGAGGTGGCAAGCACTTTCCCAGTTTCTTCTGCCTGTTTCTCATGAAGCAGCAGACCCTGTTTCTCCTGTTGTGGCTGTGACAGCAGAAGGAGCAGAGGAAGGAGGGACCCTGCAAGGGTGCTGTCTGTGTTGCCCACGAGTTGTGCCAGCAGAAGCCACAACGGGAACAGGAGGGATCTGGGGAACCTCTCTCACCTCTTCCCAGCCACCACAGTGACCTCTCAAGCCCGCTCCAGCCACCTCACCCCAACACCTCCCAGGAACAGGGTCTTCCCCAGCCACAACACAGCTGCCCAGAGGGATGCAGGGCACGCCGGTGCCACCAGGAGAGATGGGCAAGGGCTTGTTTTCACCATTCATCAGTGCCTCCCTTGCGCTGGGTGTGTGGGCTTTTTACAGTGCCAATTAAGTGCACGCCGGGGCCGGGGCGGAGGCGCAGCACACCGAGCCCCCGTCTCGCTGCCTCCGTACTGTCACCTTCCATTAAGCAGCTGGCGGCCGGGAGAAGGGGAGGGAAAAGCCAGCGGCGTGTTTGGTTTGCTGTTTTTGTGGGCACTTTACAACTTCAAAGGCTTCCCTCTGGTTCACAGGGGGCAAGGGGCAGAGGTCAGTAGGCACGGTTTGACCTCCCTTTCACCTCCTCCCCGAAAGGGAGAGGCGCGCACACTCACACAGAGGAAGAAGAAAAGGAAGACAAGATTCGGGCAAACACTTTTATCCTCTAATCTTTCTTTGCCTTAGTGCTGCAGAGGCTTTGTCCAGCAGACAAAGTGCCCTTCGGAGTGTCTGATGCTTCCATGCTGGACTCTTCCTCCTCCACCCCCACCAGGAAATAAAGAGAAACGGCAGCACCACAAAATAGAAAAAAAAAAAAAGACAAAAACAACCCCCCAACAACAACAACAAAAAAAGAAATCTTGCTCTTGGGGGCTGGGTTTTCTCATTTTTTATTTTGGGTTGGATTTTTTTGGTTGGGTTCCCCTCCCCCCGCCCAGCTAGATATCTATCCATCTATACATAAGCCCCACGACTGCTCATGACGGAGGGAGAAAACAGGCATGATTGTTCAAGATCCATCCCGGGATGTGAAAAATGCGTTTTCTTGTCTTTAAAGACAGCATTGTTGTATTTATTTATTTATTTGTAGTGGCAAGGTCACTAGCCCTGGGGCACTGAGGAATAAGTTCGAGTTTCAGAAAGCTCTCCACAGCTGGTGATTATATCCCTTGCAGTGCGTACAAAGACATTGGGAAAGCAGCAGAGAAAGTAAACAGTATCACTTCTGGGGATGGAGGGGGGAGAGGAGGAGGGGGGCAGAGGAGGAGGAGAAGAGAGGCAGATGAAATTTAAACTGGCGACCAGCCCAGCCACCAACTTAAAACAATACAGCGAGAGGAAGCCAAAAAGGAAAGAAAAACAGAGAGGGGTGTGTGTGGAGACACACTCTGTGTGCGCACGCATGTGAGAGAGACGGAGAGAGCGCGAAGCAAAGCGAGAGCAAAGAAAGGAAGGGATGAGGTTGCAAGACGAGGTTTCGGGAGCCATCTCTGGGGATCCATCAGGGAGCAGAACAGCTTGCATGGGGAGGTTTTGCTGGCACAGTCATCATCCCTGGTGTAAATACATCTATGAGCATTTCTAATCCAGCTGGCAAAGCATAGCTGTTCACCTCTCTCAAGAACAAGAGGAGGAAAATCAGTGTCTAGAAACAACAGTCCCAACCTTGTCCCCTCCTGGCATCCTCAAAACCAAAGGGGATGAGAAAGTGGCAGGCAGGTCCAGACCAAGATCTACTGACTGACGGTCTCCAGGTTGGCACCACACAGACTCAGCCTGCGCTTGTCTTTTAGTTGGCTCTGGGAATCACACTCCTACCCATCTCAACGCAGTTTCATCTTAAGCTAGTGCTTTTCTCAAGCATTTTGGTTTGACAGTATGGGAGAGAAAACAGAGTCACAACTGGGTGGTGCTCTGGAGCACACAAGTGTTTTGTGTGTTTACAGCACAGGGCACAATTTAGATACAATTTGGTCCAAGCCTGTACACGTGCTCCGCACACAGACTGGTCCTGGATCCTGGCTGAGGCTCAATCCTCACCTTCCAGAATAGGTCTGGCTACGTTAGATCTTCTCTGGTCACGTTGACCGTGATCTCACTGGAATGAGGTTAGTCATCTTAGCACAGGGGAAGGGAGAGGCAAGCTTTTTTGGAACATCCATCTGCCTGGGAAAGGCTAACAAGCCCTCCTTTATAGATGTCTATATGTGGACCTCGGCAGAAACACAGTTGGAAAGCTTGTGGAGAGACAGCATACCTTAAAAGGACCAAGCCAGCCTGTTCTTCAAGCTGCTCATCCAGCTTTCTGCTACCTTTCACACCAGGAGGCAGCATCCTGCAGGTTGATGTGTCCTCTAAAGTGCTCCAGCAATCACCCTCTCCTCCAAGAAACAACACAAATCTTAAAGCCACAGCTGCAAGCCTCAGCAAACCATGACTCTCACCTCACATAAGAGAGCAGTGATACAGCTACGCTTCTGGCTGAGCTTCAGCACCCTTGGTGGTACTTCATAGGACAGGTTGGTCAAGTACCATGAACTCAAAGCGCTTACTACTTAGTGTATTGCTCCTTTGAATTAAAGACCTCCCCAGACAAGCTCCTTTGCTAACCTCACTGGCCTCCTGTGCATCAAGACTAGCTGGCACAGCCCTTCTCTGACTGACAGTTAACCGTTCACTGTCTGCCACCAGTTTGGGGAGAGAAGATGCATCATAACAGGGGTCCATTGGTGCTATACTTTGCAATTTCTACATATGGCCTAGACCAGAATCAGACAGAGACAACATCACTGATAAACACAGCAAACAGCACTGCACTCTACAAATGATTCCTCAATTTCCCCACCTCAAGTCTTCGTGAAGATTTGGTATGGATTCAATCGATCTGGCAGCTTCTCCAAGGGTTTCTTGCCCCCTGCCTCCTTGACACAAGGTGCATTTAAAATCTGCTACCAGAAAAAGTTTCAACTGCTACAAATGATAGTTCAGGGAACAGGGTGATAATAAATTAGCACCCCATTGGGAATGGCCAATAGTTTAACATTTCCTATAGACCTAAGTGACTGATGGTACCGAATTGAGATATCATTTCATTTCCACCACAGCCACTCTGTAAGTTATGCACTGGTTACTCAGGTCGCTTTGGGCTTGAATGATGCAAGTTGCAACAGGAGAAAATCTAGTTAGATATTAGGAAAAAAGATTAACATTTAAGGTTAGTCAAGCACTGGAACAGGTTGTTCAGAGTGGTTATGGGATTTCCATCCCCAGAGAGGCTCAAACGTGGACTGGCCAAGGCCCTGAGCAATCTGAACTCGTGTGGCCCTGCTCTGAAAGGGCTTGAACCAGATGACCTCTGGAGGTCCTTTCCAACCTATCTTAGTCTGTGATCAAGAAGGCCACGTCAGAACCTGCCCAAGATACACACAGTACCTCACGTCCAAGTACAAACATCAGCATGGAGGCACCCCTGTTGTGGGGTTTCCAATACAAATATTGCCGTGGTTACCTTTTGATTAAAACAAACTTGGTGCTACTTGCCTGCTTCCCAAGGGTAACTATGCAGTCGAGCTAAAATAAGAGATCTGAGTGCATTAAACCTCCAGGTGTTGAGTCTGTGAGCCCACAACCACTGCATTCATCGACAACTATGTCCAGACCCTACAGAGGGTGCGTGCAGATGGCTGAACCCAGCAGACCAGCACTAGCACACTTCAGTTGACCCCGCTACCCCAGATGGGCAGAGTAGATCACCAGTCCTCTCTCCATTCAAACCTTGACCAAAGGCAATCTCACTGGCTAAATGACAACTCCATTCTTACAGTAAGAGCAAATTGTTTTGGTTTCAACCAAGTGGGCCTATGTTCACTTTCCTTTCTGGAAGTGCACTGAGGTCTCTTGCGGGGTGAGAGGGGTAATAAAATAATTAAAGGTTTTATAGAAAAAGTAGCGTCTTCACCTACCTGGGCACGTGGGTAACATATATAAAGATCACCATCTAGTGGCTTACTGGAAAGATACTATCTGTCATATGTCTGCAAGTCTGATGACCAATAAAGTTGTTGTTACAACATATTACAAATGATTCTTGCATTCAGCTCTTAAGCAAGCTAGGCACCTAGGCAACCATGGACACGGGCAAGTTTCTGACCCACAGAAAATTGATGTTCATCCCTTCCCCCAGTTAAACATTGACACCTTCCCCATCATTCTTTTCTCCATCTCCCCTACATAGGATTTGGAAGCACAATAAGGGATTTACAATTTACTTTAAGGACCAGAAATTAGGTGTCTAGTGTAAACTAGGTGAACTCCTATGGTAGCTAATACAAGGAGTCGAATACAACCAGAGGTTGATGCATCCCATCATTTTGTATGGGGGAGAAGGCACATAGGATGAATCCTATTTATGAGGTCCCACAGCCTGGAAAATCAATTACTCAGCAAATGTGAAACTCTCTGGAAAGCTTGGCCTGTGAGCAGCCAATGGGATAGTCTATGCCAACAGTTTTCCATTTGCCTCAGTGGAAATCCTTCAAGTTGAAGTATTCCTGAAATGCTCCCCAAAGGAAAGACAGATCTGCGAATTCTGACAAAACCTTTGTTTCACTGAAATAGTCGTGATGAGCTCTACTCCTTACTCTTTGAGAGAAAAGATGGGGAGAGTCATCATTATAGGCACTTCCCTAAAGCCCTTCTTGGCCCAGGGAGCCTATTACACTAACATGACTGTGATGCTCCTAGTACAAGAGGTAGCCCAAGTGTTTCTTCAAGTCTTTGTGCTGGGCCATGTAGACCATCCTTAAAATCTCACATGTGACCATTTACTTCAGAGCCACATAAAGAGATGAAGTACTACCAGTGCATGGGTAAAATGTTTTAGTGGCACCGAAAGACACCAGGCAAGGCCAGATTTGAAGCTAACAGAGGACACAGCTTAGTTCTAGACTGAATCTTCTAGGTACTCCACAGAAGCAATCCACCACATTTTTACCAAGCCAGTACAGCATCCTAGTACCAGCACCAAAATACATATCCGAAATGCCATTTTCGGACACCTTCGTGTCATGTTCCCAATTTTCCAGGCTGTCAAATCACATACTGCTTTGCTCTGGGGAAAACAGAAATTCTCTACACAATCTCAAGCACAAACTATAGACTTGTACACACTTCTGTACACAAACTCAGTTATACTTCACATTTCCAATGGCTTCCTTTAAAGCTTTACGTATACCAGAAGCCTTAATGCAAGTAGCTGGCATCAGTCCACTGACTTCTTTGCATCACCCAAGATGAAAATCCAGCCACCCATTACACAAATCTGTGGTTAGCTGGAGATAAAAGAAACCAGTTTCAAAATCCGTGTCCCTCTATGAACATACAAGATAAGGAGACCTGTGATCACCGAGACACAAGAGAAACCACTTACAGAAGCCACCAAATACGTATGGTATTCTTCACATCTATCTCAAAATATATATATCTATGCTAGTCAGCGAGTCTCCTGTTACAAGCTGTGGAGAAATGAAGTCTTACAGAAGGAAGTTATCTTGGACGCTTCATATAAGTTGTGACAAACTAACCTCTGGGGGTGCCCATCCCCTTCTCCTTAGAGGGCCTAGACAAGTAACTTCAAAGATTGAGGTTAGAGAGGAACTCCATGCTTTGAGTTTTGAAAAGGATATGGTATCTCTTTGTGGTCTTGGGATCTGAACAGCCTTCTTGTTCATGCTGATTGCTATGTCACAGTTGATCAGCACTTCTAGTGGCTACAGTGGCCTCCAGGGGGCTTTGCATCCGGCCCAAGCAATGGACAATTTTCCATAGTCTCAGCAATAGCTTTTGTGGGGCTTAAAGGCAGGTCCCCTGCAGACCAGAAGTAAGACTCAACTCAGTAGGCCAAGAAACCACTGCATGCCTTTAGCTAAATTTGGCTGCTGAAGGACAGCTCTACTGGAGTGAGGCAAAGAAGTGCTATTTTCCCTCAGGAAAGTTAGCTTTATTTTCTAAAGGTTAATGAGAAATAGAAGAAAATTAGGCTAGCCAAAAGAATGAAAATAAATGGTTTTTTTCTTCTTCTTTCCCCCTCGTTTTTCAGAAAAATGCATGGCTTTGGTTTTTCTGCAGGCAGTTGCTTCATATCAGTGTACCATGTGGTGACTCAGACATTTTATTATTATAATCCAAGCCAAAGGGGAGATATATTTTATGAGATCCATGTTTACCCCTTGTCTCTCCATACTGCATGTTTTCCTGAGTGAGGAGAAACACAGTCAAAACTCTGAAGACAGTTCATAGTGTCTCTTGGCAGGTTGTAGGCTGCCTTTGCTTTCAGCTAGCAAAGCTAAGAGAAACTCAGGTTTGCAGTGAGCTCACATGCAGCATCAAGGGCAGAATTTGTTTCTTAGTCCCATAAACCAGGGGCAGTAGATATACCAATAAAGATTTAGAGCTCCTATAACAAACCTAAAGAGGACTACGAGGCAAGGAGTTTTAATGCATGTAGCCTCGCAACTGGGGTTCAGTTACCTTTGCTCAGCTAACAAGCAGTAAAGCATTCAGATGCATTAACTCGAATGCACTCAAAATGCATGTCCAGAAGAGCAAAGGCCACCAATTAGATTACTCCTCCTATATTTCCCCCTCCTAGGAAAACCTTAACTGTGTCTCAGTTGCACACCCAGGTAAGAACACCAAAAACTGGTTATATATCCTGAAAACATTCCATGAAGATCTGCAAAAACTCAGCAATTTGATTGCAATGGCCAAGAGTTTGCCCCAGATCCAACCATCCGGTGTAAATCCATGGTGAGTGACTACTGTGCAAAACTGATCCAAAGCTGGGGAAAAATCTGGCCTCCAGCTGACAAGTTTGTTTCCTAGACACAGGTCTGCCTTTTCAACTCTGAAACCTTTGACCATTGTGAAGCCACCAGGCCCCAGGAGCACATGGAATAAAAATAAATAGAAGGCTTGAGGTACATCTAGTGAAGCCAGTGCTGCACAAACCAAGAGCTATTAACAAACACCCATCCTTCACACACAGGTGGAATATGAGAGCTTTTAAAGTTTAAAACAATCATCAGATCTGAGGAGATACTGGGTGGCTCCAAGTAACAAAGTCATATTCATTTGAGTCGAGTTATGAGTAGTATTTCCTAAGGGAATGCCATAGGAACCATCTGATCTACTAGATGTTTGTGGCACTCAAGACATGCTTTACGTTCCTTCCCAGAGACGATGTTTCTCTGGCACTAAGAACATCATCACTCTCTGCTGCTCAGCCTATTCTGACAGCCCAAGTGTATGCAAATAAAAAGAAAGTTCAATAAAAATCTAATTCCCAGAGTTCTTTGGGGGGAGAGAGGAGAACGAATTCCCATCGCATTTCAGGAGGGCTGGGCATCCCACCACATATCCACACAGGCCAAAGATTTCGGATAAAGAGCAAAGGAAAAGTTTTGAATTATTCCAGAACTCCTTCCACTACCTCACTTCCAGATATGAAGTGACAACACCCTGAAACAAAGCAACACAACGGAGGAAAACATTATCAGATTATTCAGAACAATTCACATTGTTAGTGACCCAGAATTCCTGACTTAGAACAGCCTAGAATTGGGATCTCGGCAAATCCTCAAAGCCACTTAACTCTTTCAGTGGTGTCCACCACACCAGAAGGGCTTTATTAAGCAGGAACATAAAAGGAAAGCATCTCTTATCGCAACTGGAGACAGACTGAAAGGAGGGAGTAGATGACTTTTACTAGACATAGCACATTCTCCACGCAACATCACTATAACCTGAGAGGGAAGAAAAGCCAGCAATTCCAGGCCTGCCAAATTATTTGGGATTGAATAGACTCCCATATGGCGACAATGAGTGATAGATAGTACAGAGCTCAAAGACACAGAAAGAAATACTGTATGTTTTAAGTAACTGGCAGGAGCAGATTCCACATTTCAGTGTTTTGGCAGGAGAATACAGCCTTGTTCTGGGACTATGTATTCAAACTCCTCATTGATTTAAAGATAGAAAGTATTGCTAATGCATCCTCAACAAAAGGAGGATGGTTAGCAAACTATCAATAACACTATTTTTTTTGCTGTCTTTTGCATAAGCACACATACCCACATTTTTCTTTTTCATCCATTAACTTTCAGTTAAAACTCAATTAATTGGAAAAAGAACCACTAAAGGACTTTGTTTTTAAAAAGGCCAAGCATTAATGTGACATCCTGTGAAGCACTAAGGTGAAGGCTGGCAAAATTGCAAATTTGATGTTATTTGAAGCCAAAGGTGAAGAGCAAGGAAGACAGCTGCAGCAAAAGCAGCCTGTAGCGACCCAGAAGAATGCCTGAAATAACCTAGTTTTGGCAACACCCTTCTCTGTGCCCAGGAGGGGGATCAGACGCGTGCTTCTGTGATTTGCGTGCTACTGACCTGTTGAGGAACAACAGGTTTTGAATTCCAGCCAGGACACCTGGACTTCAGCACGACGATACACGTTACAAATGAGCACTGACTGACACAAATAGGGTACATTACCTCACCTCTTTGAAAACTAGTGGCATAAAAATCTAAGTTCCCTGGAGACTTCAAGTCAGTGGATGTATTCATGACCTACTTGTAGCTAACACAACAGTCACAGCTGTTAGCTGAACAAGCTTGTAGAGTGGCAAGTTTTCCGTTGCATCTATTCAGTTCTTTGGTACAGGGGAATTTAGCACGTATTTAAAGCCAGGAGGTCCTATCTGATTTGGTGCTGAATGCACATGGTCAAACACCCTCCTCACTCAAAGCTAAACCCGAAATCCACAACAGCTTTAGGTACAGTAGGAAAGTTTCACACAAGCCATTCTCAACCCATGAGTGATCAACTCAGATACAGTCGGGTACTTGGCACACGCCCCCTGTCCACCTTCAAAATGGTTTTCAGCAGAAGAGACAACGGACCATGAAACACCAAGCATTCACACCAAGATCTATCCTGAAGAATAAACGCAGCTACGTGTCCCGGTTTGAGCGACACAGGATTAATTTCTCTTTCAGTAATTTTACTTTTCAGTAAGGTCTCTTCTAGTGCTTGAGAAAATTGCACGTTTTGAAGACTCTGGTGTCTGAATTTGTGAAAATATTTACTTCATAGCCAGCTACGGTATGCAGGTTTCAAGGTCTCAGTGTTTTCAGGCCTTGCCAGGTGCAGGGATGAGGAGGGGTGAGACCTGGGCACTTGACCCAAGCAGGCCAGCAGGATTATTTCATACCATGAACGTCACATTCAATATAAACTAGAAAGTTTGCCGAGGAGGTTTTTTTTCTTCTATGATGGCTGTGATCCTGAGTACTTCTTGCCCCAGTGCTGGACCCCTGAACCCTTCCCCTTTCTCCCAAAGCTGTAGCACTCGCAGTGTCCAACATTTGCTGTCCCTAGCTGGGAGCACACAGCTTCCTGCTGATAGAATGGGCTGAGTACAATCCTTGTATACTTTGTATAGGTATTGGGATCAATATTGGTTCTTTAGTATTATTAATGTTAATTATTTAGTCTTAGTCTATTAGATCTGCTTATATTTCAGCCCTCAGATTTCCTTGTTTTTACCTTGATTCCCCTTCCCAGGTGGTCATCAGGTGGTAGAATGATTGCCCGAACAACAATAAATTGTTGGGGGTTCTTCAAACCGCAACACTATGTCGCAATGCTACAAGACAATCATGAGAGATGCAATAGTATGAGCTGGTCTCAGGAAAACCTCAAAAAGATGGATTCTCCCAGGAAATGCTCCCCCCCCCAAATTCTTTACAATGTGTTACTGAGCAGGCTGACTATTACTCAAGTATGCAGAAGACACAATAGACACAGATGTACAAGACAGAGGAGCAAGTACTTGATCCAAGCCATGGCAGCCACCAGCACCAGCTGCCAAAGCAGACCAGTCCACTGTGACAGATGTGTTTGTCACTCCCCTGCTAACAGTTCATGAGAAATGAAGATCTTAATGGAGAGCAGCCAGAGTCGCTCTATCTAGGACTGACTCTGGGTCATGTATTTTACTAAAGCAGTTCCTCAAGAAACCAGAAAACGGAGCAGAAAAGAATAGAAACCTCTTAAGAAAGATTAGTACAAGAAGTTAAAATGCAAACACAGCACAAGTGCATAGCAGGCTTCCGCTCCTCCTGGCACATGCTGCACTCACATGAGATCTTTCTTCACCCAAAATGAGTTGATATGTGAATAAACAGTGACAACAACAGGGGACCACAAGACCAAACAGTGACTGGCTAATGGCTCCCTCTAGTATTCTGCCTCCTCACACTATGCATCCTGTTGCAGTAAAGACCTTCCTCAATAGAACCCAGAAGATACCACAACTGCCACTTTACAGTGGTACACGGGAGACACCTCATCACCCATTTCTCACAGGAGGCCAGTGTGGACTTCTATCCTGGACCCCCTCCCGGAGGGAAAGTCTCATTGTGGTGAGCAGAGTGGGAACAAACTGCTCTCTGTAAGAAGTGCCTTCATCTTCGTACCACCTGATGAGAGACTGTTTGACTTCAAATAGCCACAGCATGTCTGGAGCACTTACAGCCATTTCAGATGTGGGGCACTGACTCACACAGCAAACACAGGGGACTGAGAACAACTTTTCTGTGCAGCTATGGTAGAGCTGAGGGCCCCACATATTTATAAAGTGACTGCTAGCCAGAGAGACTTCTGAGCCTGCCCTTGCTGCCCAAGGCTTGGGAATGATTGCAGCACGCAATGTTCAGCCAGGCCCCCCAGCAGAATTTATTTACGCACCTCTGCTTTCATCTCTCCCCTCATACACAGTAGCTTAAACATTGTCTCCATCCTTAACCATACAACTTGCATATTTGCAAACATCTCTTCATCTTAAGACTACAGACAGGCAGATTGCTCTCGGGTCATTAAATTCAGTCTTACCATATGAACCAACTACCATATAACCCCCCCTTATTTTATTTTTTAAGGAAGAAACAAAAACCTGATTTTTGGTGTCAACAAACAATCCCAGAAGCTGATTTCTTGACTGTTTAGGAAACCCATGCATATCCTTTTGTCTTCGGCAAACATTCTTCATAGTTAACCAACACATGCTTTTTCCTTGTGCATTAATTCAAGCCCAGAAACCCTTTCCCATCCCCTTCTTCTCACCTGAGGCAGAGATTCCCAATAGCCACAGTGTCCTGTACTTGGAGAACTCCTCCATATCCAAGTGGCCGAGCCCCTTAATCCACCTGAACATGCTAACCTCTCTGAGAAGTTCACCTTTTGAAATCAATAAACTGAGCTGCAAGGATAGCTTTATGTAGTCTTCCATTTCTTTTAATGAAAAAAATTGGGTCACTAGCCCATCTATAGCTTTCCAGTTTCTGTACCAAAAAGAAACAGTACCAAAACTGACTGAAGGAGGAGGAACTATCTGAAAAAAATAGTTCATCAGCCATTAATGCTCACAATTTCTTGAGGCTTTTCAATCTATACCCAAGAAACCAAAGCCACAACACATCAAACGAGTCTGTGGCCCATGGAGGATTCTCAGTGCAAGAAACTCATAGCCAAAGTTTTTTTGACCAACACACATCCATTTTTCATTCACGCTACCCTTACCAGTTTCTTCACAGAAATTTAACACTATTTCTGCATACATGGACAAAGCTGCATTCTGTCTCTGCCTTTCCTGAGCAACTGATCAAATTCAATACTATTTATTTTTCACTGTCCTTTTTTTCTTTTTTTTACCCCAAGATACTCACTTTGGCACCTAGCATGATTAATTCAAGTTCCTACATTTTGTTACCCAGACTCACAACATTTTACATCCATATATTCATTCCAGTTGTCTCTTATTGATCCGACTCCATATCCCAAACAGATGAGGCACAATCTTACCACTAATATATCACCCACTCAAACAAGCATCAGTGCTTTCTTTCTCCCATCTACCCACTGACACTTATCCATTACCACACACTTATTTACCTGATTTTTCTTTCCTGAAGCTGTAGACATTCTCCTCTGTCTTCAACATCCTAGTTTCTCTGTGTCCTTGTTCTTTCTAAAGTGCCATTCCTCAGCTACCACTGCAGGCCTCCACCTCTCTTCTTATAGAGGCTAGTTGCTCTTCTCATTTTATTCACTAACATCACTTTTGTTTCTGTCACTTCTTCAGCAAAACCAACCTTATTTTTAGGTCTCACACAAGCACAGATCCTTCAACATCGGTGGACACCTACCCTTTGTAATCTCCTGCTTGTTAGGAGAAGTCCATCACACATGCAGCCTCCTCAATTCTCTAACCCACCAGCTGAAGACAAGTAGTCTCAGCTGCAGCTCCAGCCTTCACATCTTCTCTCCCATGATCTCCAGCTGTTCCAGGCCTACACAGCCTCTGCCAGAAACCCTCAGTAGGATAATATCCATCCACAACACTTTCCTCCAGTCACATCCCTGTGCTCCGTCCGCCTTTGAACCTTCCCAATAACTGTGACTGTTATCATTGCCTTCCTCTTTTGAAAAGAAAGGTACAGCCACTCCACCCTCTTCCCTACCTACTCCCTTATCAACAAGCCCTCAATGAGCTAGTGGGTCGTAAAAGACTTTTGCCTGGATCAGCTCCACCCTTTTATTAAGCTCATCTGGGAGCAGAGGTAGTCCCTCAGCAGTAAGGCTGCTGTCACTCTCCAAAGATCCAGCAGACAGAACTGTGACTGCCTGTGTTTTCCCCCCAAACTGGGATTGTCTCTTTGTTCCCAAGAGCAAGTCCCATACAGCCCTCTTCCCAAACATTACACCACCTGCAAACCAGCTTGTTGGTCCTCATGGATTGCAGCTTTTTCTACCTCTTGGTGTCAAAGAAGGGACAAGTAAAGCTGAGGTTTGCTGGAAAGATATGCGGGAACTTTCAGTCCTTTCTCACAAGGAAATATCTCTCTCATGATGCAGTCCATAGGCCCTTCTGATTCAGGGAACCAAAGAGGTGGCAGTAGCCTCTACGGTAGAGAAACCTCCTCTCTGAGCAAACAGGCATAAGTCTAGTGCACACCATGTCTCTACGTGGGCTTCAGAGCTGACCCTGTGAATGAGGACAAGTGATGCCAGCTCTGCCTCCACTAACAGCTGCTGTGTGCAGACCAGAGAATACAGCACCATCATCCAACATGATCACCAGCTCAGACCCCATCCATCATCCAGTATTTCAGAGGTAGATGGATATCCTTGTTTACAGGGATGAGGGAAAATGACTGCTTCCAGCTCCATGGTCTTCTTGACTCATATTCATAATTCAATACTGTCTTTACATTCAGTACTTCTTCCTAGTATCTCCAGGTGGAAAAGGAGAAAGCAGATACCCTGGCTCCACATTCCTGGTATGGCCCACCACTGTCAGCTGGCCCCTTCCAAGCAAAGAGTTGACTGAGAGTGGACAGGAGCTTAGACAGCCCTAATGAAGAGGTAACCATCATGTCCATTGCTGCATGAAGACCCAGGAAGGAATCAGAGGGGGAGGATGATGTGATGAAGAGAAACTCCACAGTACAAAAGTATGTGTGTCAATCTGATCTATGGGAATTTTTCAGTTCAGTTAATCCCAGCATCTTGCTGGGAAAGGATGCGAGTGAAAGGATGGAGAGGTAGATGAGAAGCAGGGAAAAAATTAAGAGAATGCAACACAGGTGAAGAAGTGAATGAACGGAAAGGATACAAGAGAGAACCAGAAATTCTGAAAATATCAGAGATCAGCCTCTCAATGCATCACGAAAAAAATAAATACATTTTTTAAAGGATGGCAGATCAGAGTGAATGTAAGAGTTAACAAAAGCAAGGCAGTTTTTAGGAGGAAGTTCACTTCAATGTTGACATCAATTGGGCACACGCAAAAGGTCAGATTCTCCACTGATATTGCTCCATTGATTCCAATAAAACTACTGTTTTGCACTGCTGGTGATATTATACCTGGCCCTATATCTAGCTACCCCTTTTTATGATCTAATATTTACTGGCAAAGCTCTGTTGAAGTCAATAGGGCTGTGCTGCTATGCATTTACACAAGGATCCAGCCCAAGTCTTCCCCTCTTTATCTGGAAAATGTAGAAAATGTGCCACCTTTGATAGTGAAGGGGCAATCTGAGGAAATTTCCTCTTTTCTGGTATGGCTAGGCTACGCCTGTTCTCTTCTCTACATCTGGGTAATTGCATTTCAAGTGAAGGCTTTCTAGCCAGCAAAAGGAGGCCCTGCAAAATGAGTTAGAGGAAACCACAAGTTTGGCATCAGAGCCAGCATCCTTCTCTGAATCCTCATGCCGCGTGTGGCTGTCTGAAAAGCTCTGCTTGAAAAGGAGCACAAGATTTCTTCACATGCATGTGACAACAGCTGCAAATATTTCCCCTTGGTCCATCACATGCACACGAATCCATGCTCTGTTGAACCCCCAGATATTTGAAAATATAACCCATGTTAACACATACAACAAACACCTAGGCACTGAGGAAAGCATGCAAATCCATAGTAGCTCCTTGTGAAGACAGGTACCCATTTACACATGGAGCTTTCAACTCGGATACAACTGGCAGTCCAAACAATGAGCACACACACAGCATCTGTGGACATCAGACTGGACCATGACTTCTGTCGCAGCGTAACTTCTGCTGCCCAGGTGGAGCTTCCATCCTTCTGAGGGCAGAAGGGTGCACAAATGAAGCTGCTGCTACTGACGTAGGGAAGGATTTCAGCTTCCAGCTCTAACAATAGTGGCTTGTCCTTTCGGATCCAGAGGCTCCAGGTTCAGTTCCCACAGATGATCCACCCAAAGTGGTTGTCAGAGCAACCCTGGCCTTAGAGGTAGGGACTTACTGGAAATGACCTTGTAATTATTTGAGCTCACTCAGGGGAACAGTCCAAAGTTGTGCGTACACAACCCTCTCCAGAGTGGAGATGAATGATCTGAAATCCCACCCGGCCACCTATCTGCATGAGCTTTTACGCGTACCAGAGCCAGAACCAAATCCTGTGTGATGAAGCAAGAAATCTTTCCTTGGCACCTTCTGCATCCTTCACACACACCCCCGCCCCCTGTATTTACTTCTAAGTGAATGCCGTGGTGGTGGAAACTGCTAGCCCGGCAGCATTGACATTTTGTGTTTATCCACACCAAGGGGAGCTGCTGCACGTGATCCTCTTCTACCAACATCCAACCTCTCCAAGTGGGGAGAAAGCTGGGTGACCTCTAGGACTAGCCAGGCAGTCACTTAACATAAAAATAATGGAAGGAACTTTGTGAGACAAACTGAGCTGACTTAGGACACCAATGGACAATCTCTCAAGGGAAGACAAACAAGCAACAACAAAACCAAAAAAGACTGGGGTTAAAAATCACTTCAAAAACATGAAACTGCTAGTGCTAAGCATGCTGTGAATCTGTTTACCACGTATTTTAATCATGTAACTGATCGGTCCACTGTAACATACACCACATGTTAAGATAGATGCAGCAGATATAAAACCAGTCTGATTTCACACAGTAAAAATGTGTACATGCAAACAGAAATATATTAAATGCATTTCATACAAAGCGTTTCTTCTTATCATTTTAAATACATATCACAATTGTTTTGCCCAGTTTGGAGCCCACTTGAACATTCTGGGACTGTCCCAAATCCCATATGGGTCAAGAGCTCACTGACTCCAGTGGGTGTTGGATCAGATCCTACGAGATCAAAATTCCTGTAAGGACTAGTGTTTCAGTGTGGTTGGGTTAGCATTCCACACAGAATACACTGTAGTTACACCATCCTTACAGTGTAGCTACAGCATAACATTAGAGCTGAACTGCTACAAACACAGACTGGGAACAAATTTAGCAGTCTGGATGATGAGCAAGTCCAAAATACAATATATCTGTTGTCCACCTCTGCCGAGGCTCCTGTGAAGCATCACCAGCGAACACTCAGCTAGCATGTTTTGGCCCCTTCTTACCCATTCGAGTCATTAATCATTCATCTTAATTATCTCGGTGGTATTTTGTGCTCCTCCCCCACCCACGCCGCCTGTCTGTTTGTGGTATCCATCTGTTGTTCCTAATCATATACTTGGACTGCAAGATCTCTGGAGAAAGGGCCATTTACTCATGACGTGTGCACAGCACTTCATGCGCTCCAACCTCAGCCACCAGTTGAGACCTCACATTATGTCTCGCCACAAATCACAGTAACTAATGATAATCGTCAGATATGCTGTGCACGCATAGACACACGCGTATATGTGTGTGTTATATATATATATACACACACTGCACGTATATTAGGAACGCACACGCGTGTAGAAGCCTACTGGAGACAGATACGTTTGCAGTTAAGGCAGGTGCCACTGCGATCAGGAGAAGGAGGAAAGAGAGAGGGGCAAGATGAAAAGTTTCACATGTGAAATTTCAGCTAAAACTATCTTCTGCCTGCTCACCCCCTCTAGCTGCAGTCCACAGGCTTGCAGCACCAAACGAAGCAGGAGCCACTCGCTACACCTCAGTTACAACGCAGCTGCCCGGCGTGTGAAAATACCTTTCTGAATTGAACCTGCTGCATGGCGCGCAACGCAGGGGAACATCTAAGGTGTCGTGGGGTCTGGTGACAAACACACTAACACCTGCATGGACTTCCACGGGAGCAGGGTTAAGGGCATGTGTGCTTTCGCAAAGCTCACCATGTGCGCTGTGGCACAGAAGGCAACAGCAATGTCAGTGAGACTGAACAAGTCTTGTCTGGTTTTAAGCTACTTGTCATTTGAAAACTTCCTTTTGGTTTGTTGGATATAGCGAAAAAGGGCTTGACATGTTACTGAAATGTATGCCTACGGGATCTGTACCTGAAATGGAACATTTCGCTGGACCTGGCCTGGAATGAATGGTTAGACAAAAATTTCCAGAACTAGTTGTCCTCCATTAATACCATTTTCTTTCACATTTTGCTCGCTGAGATGCACTTCTGCTTTCCCATATTCACAGACACATAAATATCAAGACAGGCAAAGACAAAGTGATCTTCTTTCTTACTCACACTGCAGATCAAACTAAAGCTCACCCACGTATCCTCTGCCAAGCCCCAAGACTTCAGTCCAGTCTAATATTTCAAGCAAAACCAAGCAAAGTCTAGGAGGCACAGAGCATCAACAAAGTTTAAGCCCTTGTGTAACCCGGCGTGCACTGAAGAGGAGACATTCCCACAGCTAGGGCTAGATGTGCCAGCTCCCTCCAAAATCCTGTGCTCCACATCAGCCGTATCTGGGACGTGCCTGCTCAGAGCTGGTAAGACATGCTGTGATTCTGCATTTCAGCTGGGGCTAAGTACCCAGCCAGCGCTTGCAGCCCGGTCTGATGGGTCTTCTCCCAGAAAAGGATGTTGAGGCACTCTCCGTCACTTGTGGCACTATCTCCCATGATGGAAAAGATGACTGAAGGATCTTTGTTGACAGGAACAAGGAATCAATTCTGTTCCATGAAGAGACTCTGCATGTTTTGGGAACAGAAGACTTTGCTCTGAAAAGCTGTCATTCTCCCTCCAACACTGAAGTCACTTCAACAGAGATGGACACAGGGATTAAAAAAAAAAAAAAGTCAGGACAAGGCATATACAAT
The DNA here is from genome assembly GCF_963924245.1 of Chroicocephalus ridibundus. Taxonomy (NCBI): domain Eukaryota; kingdom Metazoa; phylum Chordata; class Aves; order Charadriiformes; family Laridae; genus Chroicocephalus; species Chroicocephalus ridibundus. The sequence continues at coordinate 18,516,040 of NC_086287.1, forward strand.
GGGTCTGTCTGGCACATCGCTAATGACTATCATCTGGGTGCAACAACGATAGGATGAGAAACTATTTCTTAATGTACACAGAGCAAAGGAAACCCCTTAAGCAAACATACCAGCAGAACAATTAGATGGTTAATCACAACGTTGGCCATGAGAGGTTTTCTCCATTTTTCCACTTCAAAGGAGCAGTGATTAATAAACAGTGTTGCCTCTTCTGGAGAGATGAGTCAGCCCCATGCCCACGCTGGGGTTATCCTCACACTGCTGCTGCTGCTGTTCAGAGCATGTGAGTGTTCCCCGGGGAGGAGAAACGCTTCATTTAGCTTGCGGTGCTCCACACCAGATCACACAGCATTGCTCTCCATGGCCTCCCTCCTAGCATTCCTGGGAGGGCGCCGTGCATGTGGATGAGAAGGGATCTCCAGGGGGGAGTTCTTCTACACAGTGAGTATTCTCCAACTCCAGTGGAGGACAATAGAAGAAAAGACACTGCGTGAATCAGAGGAGCTATGGTACAGTGCAGAGATTTTGCTACCTGTATCTGGCTTTGATCTAGGACACTAGCAAGCTGAAAGGCATCAGCATACACCATTAAGTCCAGGAGATTAACTGATCACCTCTGGCTTTTTATTCAGGTCAGTTAAGAATGTTGTACAGGTGCTGGGTAACAGAGCAGACTAGCAAATGGAGAATCTCTCCCTTGGTCACGGCTAGCCCTGAAGGAACCTACCCACACCCAGAAGGAGGACAGCTCAAGCAGCTGTGCACAAAGGTCCCACTTAACACTTCAGAGGGAAAGGTCCGATGATAGATGAGCTGTCATCGCAGAAGACAGATAGGTCCCACTTTTCTTTCCACCACAAGGGACAAGTGTCAGTCTATGGTCTGTATCAATCTCTGTCTTTCTCTCAAGGAAAGGTGGATCCATCTGTGGGGAGGATGACACCAGAAGCCCGGGCAGCAGCAGCACATGAACACACAGCGTTGCTGTTGCGTGTCTCGGGAGACACACCAAAGAGCTGAGTAATGGAAGGGGAAGCATGCCTGTCCTGGGAGGACCAACAAGCCTGTGTGTGTGTGTGTTTGTGGGAATTTAACAATGGGCAGGGGTCCTACAAAGTGAACCCTCTTTTCACCTCACAATCCCTTTACTTCATGCTCTTACACAAGCGGTAGTTACAGAATCTCCTGCCTGGGTTCGGTGATGACACCTACATGAGCTACGCCACCAGTGCACACTTATTCCCTACCTTTGTAAAACTACTCCTACACATCACTCACCATCCACTGTGCCAAAGGCATGACCACCGAGCTGGCACACTCTTCTCAGCCCTGTTCCTGCACTGTCGGTGCTCAGGGGGTCCCACCTACTCTAAGGTGCTCTACAGGGTGCTGCCAACAAACCCAGTCCTCATCCAGTTTCTCCCGTCATGGAACTATCACAATCAGTGGAGAAACACCAATTCACACCAGCTGCAAAATTAGCCTGATGTTTTAATGCACTCTGGTCCTATTACTACCCGCAATAACTGCGAGATAGACATTAGGTCGGCCGCAAATTTCCTCCCCGCCTCTGCTACGAGGGCCCTCAGCTCCCCAGGGCATCGCTGCCCAGAGTGCACTTGCCTAGCAGCTCCCTGGCTCTCCAGAGGACATTGCACTGCAATGACACTTGTTCCCTTCAGCTGCTCTCATTCTTTTAGCAGGGTTTTTCTTTCTCTGCTGGAGCTCGGGGCGGGAAGGAGCAGCCACAGAAGAGCTGGCTTTGCTCAGCAGGGCCTCTACTCATTTCCTGAGCACTTTTTGACGTGTTCCATTTGTGACCAAGCTTGGGCTGGGATCCCAGCTGATATTTTAACTTCAGCCTCAATAGATTTCAAACTTCAGCCACTGTAAATAATTCCCTGACATGTACTCCGCCTGCATTTTGGCACTTTTGCTTGTGTACAGTATATTTAATATGTATTTTTTTTAACGTTTCTTAGCTTTCTCCGTGTCAGCTGTCAAGAAGAAGATGGCATCTTGGTGAAACTACCTGATCCTTGGTGAAGTCTGGAGACACCAGATTGGTTTGACAAGTCTGCATAATAATTATAATAATCACATTCTCCACTTAACGAGAGACAGATGAAGCAGTGTGCCATGTTCTCGGAGATGTTTACAGGACAGAGAACACTGGAACAGCCACATGGCTTCAAACCAGGGAGCAATCTACATGAGGAACCTGGTTTCATCAGTCATCAGGACCAGGACCTAAGCAGTCTGTAAACAAAAAAGATGCAAAAATTCTCTGTTGTGGTTGTCAGTAAGAAATTTTACCCACTCAGGCTGCTTATTCCTAAGTCTTCTCAGAGTTGGCTTATGCCTTAAGACATGCTCTTAAGACATTCAGCCTAGAAAAGCACATACATTTATTAAGCTTATGCTTAATTTTACATATACAGCCAGCTCCAATGGGATCATTAGTGTGTTAAAAGTTTATCAATTCATTGCTTAGAAATCATCCAGGCTGAATTTTGCTTAACAGAAGTGAGAGAGCTCTGGTGCTTTCTTTGTGTGTCTTGTGCTTCTGTCGTGTCTGCTAGACAAGAAGGAATCTTCTCATACAACATACAGATAAGCACAGACCACTTGGTCTCAGCCTTTAGGCTCTCCTGTGATGCAGGTGACAACCATCATTGGGGAAACACAGCACTGAAGAGGTTAACAAAGATTGGCCTTCCCCCTTGCCCCCCCCTTTCCTAGCAATCGCAAGGAGGGTTAAACTCTCTGGAAAAAAGGATTCTACAGCAAAAACCCATCAAAAGTGCTGCACCCACCTCTCACTGAGTGTCATCCATCCCACTGCCTTAACGTTTCATCAGGGCTCCTTTCACAGCATTTAAGAGCTGCACAGACATCTGAGGCCTCCTTCAGGCTCCCCCTTCTCCTGGAGCTTCATCTGAGGGCAAAGAGTGGAAATTCAAAACAAAGAGTAAACAAAAACAAGCTCTCCTAAGTGTAAGCCGCACATTTTTTTGGAAGCTTCTCGGCTAATTTTACTCCCTGCCTCCTGCTCACTCTGGAATGTCTTTTTTCTTCCTTTTTTCTTCCCTGCTTCGTTAACAAGAAAAATAAAAGGTTCGGGGGGCAGGCAGAAAAACAAAAAATTACTCCATGAAGAACCCTTTCTCCTGTGTCAGGGACCTTCACAGCTCTGCAACTGTAGAGTCAATGGACAAGGCAGGGTGGTCTTGTCTCCTACTAGATGCCCATCAGGTGTCTGATGGGAAACCACTTCAAACATTGCTGCTTTCTCCAGATTCAGTAGATAGATCGGTTACTGGATGGCCCAAACCGAAGCCCCAAACATCTGGAGAGCTTGGCTCCAAGTCAAGGTCTGATCTGAGCTATCCTAGAAATTCCATTTTTGTCTGGCCCAGAAGTTGTTGGCCATCTGCAGAATGGAAATGGGAGTGGAAACCTATCATCACAAGATGGGGGGAGTTGGGAGTGAATTCTAGGAAGACTGCGTTAAGCTCTTCAGGCTGGCTTCCCAGCTGGCAGAAATCTAGCTTAGCTGCAAGACAGTCAGTGGAACCACGTGGATTCACACCACCCAAGAATCTACCCTTCTTCAAAAAAACTCACAGCACTCCAGGGTTTAATGGACAGCCGATAGAAAACTTGACATTTATTAAAATGGAATACCTCTATGCTTTCTGCTTACAGTGGGAGGACATTCCCAGTACCCATAAGAGAACTCCAAGAAGTCCTCCAGCAAGCTCAGATTTCTGACACCTGTATTGCTCAGTTGCCCAGGCACATCATCTGGGAACTCGACCCCTGTTGTGCTTGGTGTGGCTCACGCAGACAGCAAAAAGATTATCTGCTCCAGAGAGTTTGAAAAATCCAATTTTCAGGACATTTCTTTGTACATCATAAAGGAGCAAAGATACACACAACCTCTACTCTTGTATCCGTTGCATTACTTGAGGGTCTTTGCCCATGGTATTAAACCATTCCTTTACGTGGAATGTGGAGAGAAAAGGAAGGCTTTGGAGGCAGCTATTTTTAAGCTAGGACAGTGCTCCATTACACCATGTTGCTTCCAGTTTCAGTCAGAGGTCAAAGTGTTTTGATGCCACCTTTTTCACATCCCCTAAAGCTTGTGCTGTTCCAAATGATGCTGTCACAACCTTCATGCCTCCTAGTCATTTGCCCATGATGGGCAGGATTATTTGGATGAGGATTCTCAGACACTGAAGAAAATCTCTAAGGTTAATGTACAGAATCAGGAAGAAAAGATGCCTGGCATTGAGCTCTCATTGAAATGAAAAGCACAGACAGAGCTGGCAGCATTGAAAACAGAGCGGAATCGAGTGTGCAATGATTTTTTCTGGGGTAAAGGGCGAGCCAGCAACATATCAATGCCACTATCGTAAGTTTTCCAGAATGTCCTTTACTACATATTTCTGTGTCAACAGCTTCTTTCAAAGTTTGGTCACCAACAAAGAAGTGCAACTGTTTTGGTCTGCCTTGGTATTGCTTATGGCTTCTGGAGGAGAGTCCTAATTGAGATCCTTTAAGTAACTGAGCCTTGCAGAAGTTAGCATGAGCTGTTTTTCATTACCCCTGATTCACCAGCAGGGAAACTGAGGCAGCAGGAGGTAATACACAACACAGTGGTAGATGAGAAGAGAATGCATCGCCCCAGACTTCCAGTCACTTCGCTCTACCTACCAGACAATGTTGTCTCCTAAATGAGAAAAAATAATGGAGCTGTCACACCCAAGTGTTATTTTTAAACTGCGGGTATTGGGTTTGGCACAAACTCTGGCAAAGCACAGCACGACCAAGGGAGTCCTGAGGAACAAGTGCCCTGCACAGATGGAGCTGCTTTGGGGAAACCTTGTTGTTCTGCTACATTTATGCAATCGGTTGAATGGGAGCCCAGACTCCAACATATCAGCTGCATAAGAGCACAAGGAGAGCCTGAACGAGGAGAACATGGCAGGACAGTGGAGCTGGCTCCATCAGCCACCACCTCCTCCACCCTGGTGCCCTGGCCCAAGCCGCGCCGGTCAAATCCATAGGGGGGCAGCAAACCCTTTGCAGTCATGGGAGTTCATTCCCAAAATGATCTTCTTCCAAACTCTGTCCCTGGGCAGCTGGGGAGCCCCACGCATACACAACACCCTTGGGAAGGTCAGCATGGACTCTGTAAGCTGAGAGAAGGGAAGATGGGCCTGCAAAGTCTCTTTGAACTGGACATGGGTGGCCAGTTCAGCTCACCAATCCAGCTAGGGGAGGACACCGTGTGTGTGAGCCCACCGGTAGGCCTAGCAGGGCTCTGGGAAAGCAGGTGAGTTATGCAACACACAGCTGGGTTCAGGTTTCGATATGAAAACACACACTTGCATGTAAGACTGCCAGAACCCTTTTGCGGTTCAATGGATGAGGGCTCACTTTGAGAGGTTTGGTGCATACAGGGTGCAAGATGCTCGGGGCTGTTATAATTGCATCAATATGGTAACAACACAAGGACAGCCACGCTGGCTCAGAGCAAAGGTCCATCTACCTCCATATCCAGCTCCCATGGTGACCAACAACAGAAATGGAGGGAAGTGCGCAAGAAAAGAGCACACATGGACTTACTCCACCCCAGGATGCTCCCCTGCCTCCAGAGGTACACAACTCCGGCCAACTTTGTGGTACCCCATGCCCATATGCTTCCCTCTTGCAGCTGCAGCTTCAGCACTAAGCAAGCCTGCATTTAAGAAAGGGGCCAGAACTTGTATTCAATCTGTTCGTGTAGACAGAGCTCAGACGCAGAAGCAGGTTAAACTGAACTACAATGAACACCAACCCTTGTGAATTATAACTAATTTGCCCCCAAGTGACCCTGAATCTCAGGGCACAAACTTTGTTTCAGGATCCATGCCAGCTGTGGCCTCTCTCCCCAGTCAGAGATCTCCAGTCAAGTACCTCTAGAAACTTGCATTCATGCAATGGAGAACAGGAAGATACCATTTTTGCTATATGTATTGTGGTGGTGACAAAAGTCCCAGTGCAGGCGAGCGTTTGCAGACCCAGCACTAAAGGACCACTGTGCAGAGAAGACCAAACAAAACACTTTGCTACACCCAGTCACTCAACAAAACCGAGAGCCGGATTTGCTCTCCAGACAGGCAAGGGAGAACAGACTAGGAAGGCACACATGTGACCTACCCGATATCCCACCAGCAGCCAGTGGTGGAGCCGGGATTAGCTCGCAGCTTTCCTGACTTCTCCTCTCCCAAGCTCCAGCCACACTGTCCCTTTCCTGCTCGATTTTGCTTCTCTGCACCCAGCTGTCTTTACTGAACAGGCTTCCTACAGTGCCGTTTAGGCAGCTGTCAGGTTTGGATGAGCGTCTCCACTCCATGGAATGGGCTGTCCCCTTCTGCGCTGTCCCTGTGTGTGCTGTTAACCCTGATTTCCCACTGAAGTAAATGAGAAAAAAGCAAGACAGATAGCTCCATGGCAGCTGGATGGGAGCTCGCCTCCCCTTCTCTACAGGAGACAGTTTTCTCCCCCTTTTCAGCTCCCCACCAACAGCTTTCCTCAGAGACCCTTTTGTCTTCAGCTCCCTCCCAGGAAAATAAAAAATAAAAAATTCCTCCTTCTCCCTCCACCCTCATGAAAAAGAGCTAGTTCCCTTCCTCCCACCTCCTAACCCCTCTGACAGGCTTCAGACATAGGGTTAACCCTAGGGAGTGGTGTACAGGTGACGAATGGGCGCACTCTTGTTTCTACTTTCTTCTGTGCAAGGAAAAAAAAACCAAAAAAATACAGTCCCAACTATTCCCTCAAGCTGCTCCATCTTAAAACAGACGTTTCCCCTCGCTCAGCCCCTGAGCACGCTCTCCGGTTGCTGCTCGTCTCCACTAATAGCATCCCAGACTAAACAACTCTATTCCCCTTTCCGCAGTTCACCTGCCTGCTCTGGATACTGCCTGCCTGAGCTCAGGGAAGAGACACAGTCACTACACCAGTTCCTAAGCTGTACTGGGCTCCCAGGGAGGGGAGGAGAAGAAATATCCTGGGAACTGAAGAGAAAGGAAAAGGGAGAGGCTTTAGGAGCAGGTTAAGAAACGAGCCTGCAGATGCGGGGAGATGCAGCCCTAGCAGAAGCCAGCCTTGTCAAAAGACCTCTCCATACTAATGCTTAGAAGAGGCGTGCCTGCCATCCCCAGATTTATCTCAACACCTCTGCAGCAGTAACCTACCCAGCCACGTCTCCCATCTCCCTTTACCTTACAGAGGATCCTTCCCCCAGCATCCCAAACAGTGTCGTTTAAAAAGCCTTCTGTCTGGCCCAGCTGTGCAGATGCTCAGGACAAATGTAGGAAGAGAGAGGAAGCTGCCTGACCCCGATACAAATGTGATCAGCGCTGCGCTACGTCAGACTAAATTACTGTCATGGTTGCTTTTAGCCAAAAGGATCTAAGCACTGAGGGTAGTGATGGGAGTCCATGCAGAAACCTTGCAAAGCATTTGCCTGAAGATACCCGACTTGCAATTCTCTAAAACTTCACAAGCAGAACACTGCCCTGAGAAATACTAAAATAACAAACCCTGAGCTCTGAGGTTCAAATAGCAAAGGTTGGTCTAGATAAGATTCTTCTCGGCATTGCTCCCCATGGTGGAGAATGAGACTAGCTACCTGGTGGATGGGGGGAAACAGTCTCCAAAACTCGACTGCGACAAAACCTGGGGTTGGATCCAAGAGAAGGGCTGTACAGAGTCCTCTGCAGGAAAGAAAGGTTTATCAAGGTCTTTTCTGTCTATTCTGAAGCTGGTCTTGATTACAGAAGGAATTACCACCAGTTCCCTTCCCTTGCCCCAGTAACACATAACACACCATCCCCATTTCCTTCGCTGCCAGTTTGCTCTAATAAAAAGCAGAATTATGCCTGAAAAGCATGTTGCACGAAGATGGACCCGTCAAGCACTCAAATAGATGCATTTGCCAGCAGTCAGGCAGACGCATGCATACACAAATCCCTTGCTTGCCTGTAAACAAGACAGATCGCTTTCTCAGCTGCTGTATATGAATTTCAAGTCGCTGTGGAAGAAACGGCTCTCCTCACGGGTTTTAGTGCTGCGCGAAAGGTGATTTGGAAAGGCAGGCTTGCAGAGCTACCCGCCTTTGCAGATCCAAAGTCCTGACACCTCCTGGTCTGTGAAAGCTCTCCATGGATGCCAGTGGTTCTAATTTCAGTGTCTAACATTTGAATGGTCTTTGCCTGAATGACCACACAGGTCAGCACCAAGCGGAGGTAACCTCACTGGCATCCGTGTGACACCTGGCAGAGTCACCCCGGTATTAGAACACACCCCTAACAGTGCAGCAAAACCTTGCCATCATTCAAAGCAGGCTTAATTAAGTACTTGAAATGTCATGCTTCTCAGACACCAGCTATTTAACACATTTACTATACAAAGAATTACAAAGGGGCTGAAAGGAAAGTGAGGGATGGTTTCCTCCGGGGCTCATCTAAGTAACTACCAGCAGAAAAGCTTTGACAGAGTCAGAGACATAGAGTAAAAGCCTCGACAATAGCCATTTCCACCATGCTACAAGCTTACAGCCCAGGCTATAACTTCTGAAAACCATTCAGGAGCATCTTCCAGGGAGGAGAACACAGGAATGAATCCCACTGAATCCAGACCTGGTGCCACTGTAACACATGGCAGTGAATCGAAAAGGCAGAGAACAGCCTCTAAATTATTCATAGCACTATGGCACACAAACACGGAGCGAGACAGCCAAGTGGCATGAGACCTCCCTTGCGAGGAACACCCATGCAGGTGGCAGCAGGAAAAACTGGGAGGACAACAGGTGCTCCTGCCCCAGCCAGGCAGAGAGAAAGGCGAGGGCTATGAGCTGCGTGTGCTCCCAAGTGCCGGTGCCAGCCCAGAGCGGTTTGCTCTCTCCGGTCCGTAATGGGGCTAGAGCTGCTTCAGCGATGCAGAAGAGGTGCTCCAGGAGCGAATGCCAGCTGAACGGCACAGGGACAGCCTCACAGGAGCTGTGACCTCTTGCTCAGGGCAACCTGCAGCTCCTTGTCCCTCAAGTGCCACCAGCAGAGAAATAGCTGTCCATCACATGGAGGTGGGGATAAGCGTCTAGAAGGGGCAGCAGCTTGCGTGTGAGATAACAGCAGCGCTAGGCACCACCAAAACCAGCACAAAATGAAGATTCATCTGGCAATTTGCTCGGATCCATCCTTCTGCCCTGGACATCAGCCCAGCCATGGCCAGCTGGAGGCAAAGGGAGGAAGGTCGGGGCAGCCCAACTGCAGGCTGTGGGAAGTCCAGGCAGCTTGAGAAACCCTGCCCAGCTCTCCCTTCCCTCCCACCCATTCCGGCTTCTCTTCCCCACTCCTTCCCTCTCCACACCAGCAAGCATATCTCAGCAGTCAGGAACTGATCAAAGCCCTCCACCCGGCAAGCTGCATCTTCTCCTGCAGGACATGCCCCGAGGCATGCTGCAAAGGGTGTTCTTTCCCTCCAGCCCCCCTCTTCTGGAAGCAGGCAGAAATGTGGGGTCTTCCCTCTCTTTCATCTCCCAGTTTGATTTTCCTTGCTCTGGTTCTCAGAGCTTGAAGTCAGTGGATGGTTCATTAAAAGAGAGGGAAAACAGGCCATACCGACGCTTGAATAGCTCCATGGCGAGATTCTGTTGTGGAAAGCATGATTGGACATAACGGGAAGGGGTCTCTTCTGAAAGGTTTTTTAATCTAGTTATAAAACACAGGTGAGGGTTATACCCCGTGTTTTATTATATTGCCTATAAGAAGGGGTGTTCTAAGGAGCGATCTAGGCATTTTGTAGGTACCTGGCCAGCGTCGCCACCTCCACGCATCCAAATATCACGAGACGTGTTTAAAACATTGAGAGACCGGCCTTAAATAATCACAAGCCCTTTATTATTTAAAACCTCAAAAGACAGACCTTCCTTTCTTTGCCATCTGTTTTTCTGAGGTTTTAAGATTTATGCCGCCAAACTCTGCATGTATAAGGGCGGGGTTCGGTGGGGTTTTTTCCAAGCTCAAACTTACAGGTCTCATATAAATCCCATGACTCCCGGAGCTTAGTCTTTGGAAAAGAAAAAACACCAAATACAGGAAGATTGCCTCGGAATTGACAACGCTCATTGCTAGCTTCCTTCCCAATAAATTATTTTGCATCTTTCTGACAGAAGGTCACAGGTTGCTCTAATCATACGACCACAGCTATCTAGAACGGACAAGCATTTGGGACAAGGTTTTGAAGAGGAACACTCACGTACATATATCAGAATAACAAAGTCAACTTGGTCACCCAGAACTGTATCTCGCCTTCCACTATTTCAAGCCACATCATGCATGATAAGCCACATCCATCCTCTTAGTACTTGGGTGTGCCTAATTCCTTCCCAACATTGCAATTGCACCACTGATAACAGGGGAAATCAGGCTGCACTCTGCTCTCCTTCCTGGTACTGTCCTACCAGGCAGCCCCACAAATTGTCCAGCCTTACACCGCAGCAACGAGCATAAAATCCGTTCTGCCCTGGGAAATACCGCTAAACTCTCTAGGCCACAAACAGGACGCCAGAGTGTCTTAAACAGGATTAAGTGTTGCCTGAACTTTGCAGTCCATCTTCAGAAATTTAGAGGCAGAATGTTGTAACAAGAACCGGACAGTACCGAAGCAGCCAGGCGGTGCTGTCTTACTCCATAGGTGGAGGATCCTCCCAAAAGGAAAAAGAAACCATCAGGGCACAGAGCCACTGCAGTGATACCTAAACTTAGCATCAGCCGCAGAAAAGGAAAGAAGCTGTGGCTGGGCTGTTTGTATTCCCCTTTGATCCTTGCCTGACTCCCCAGGAGTCACTGGCAACCAGGAGTAATTTATAATAAGCTTTAGGCTGCTCTGATTTATTCTGGGAGCTGAAGCCAGGTGCAAGGAAGCTAAATAGCCAGCATTTCTTGGCTTTCACTGGGGGAGCAACACACTAAACATTACAAATCCCCAGTGTGGCATACTTCAGGCTTCGCCTACAATGGGCAAAGAGAGCGCAACACTAAGACAGCATGTAAAAAGAGACCAGCCTTTTTGCAAGTAGGATGCACCAATTGCTTCTGGCGAATCATTTTTCTAGCTGCAAATACTGACCCGGGAACAGCACTCAAATCATGCTGGGCATGCGTTAGCAACAGAAAAGTAAAAAGCACTGAAAAAAATAAGGATAGAAAAGAATAACTTTGATGACTTTCAAAAGAAGAGAATGAGGGTTTTTTTTCCCCCATGTATTTTCAATTTCCTGAAATGACATGCGAAGAAATGGACAACCCAAAGTTTGTTTCAGAAAGCAGAACTGCAGAAGTTATTCATTATCAGTAGGACTGATTGGAAATTCAGCCGCCGGCTTGGTTTTTTCTTCCACTTACAAATTGTTCACAAACTGATCCTAATTTTTCCCAAGTGAATCTGCAACTTTCAAATGTATACCCCTGCGGGTAAGGAAGTCCACAAACATAATGGGTCAGCACTACCTAACTCCCTTTGACTTCTTTGAATAACTCAGCCTTCACCAGCCCATTGAACAAAACCAGCTGCTCTCTTGGAGTTACTCACATGCTTTCCACTTGGATTTTCACTTTTTGCTATTCAGGGCATGTGACTGCTCATCTGCTCTACATGGTTTGATTCTACAGCTCGACTGAATGACCAAAGGCTTTTAAAATAAGAGAACAAGCAAGGCTGAATGATGAAGAAGTCACTTACAGTTCACATTTTTTTGGACAAAACAAGCTTTTGTGCTAAAGTTTGCGAAGCCTTTTAGATTCATAAACATTTTCCCCACTGCCCAAAGGTCATCCGCATACTCATAAATAACCAATAATATAACTCTTTGGAGGCCAGCGAAGCCAAGTCAAACTGAGAGTTTGCCAACATGTCCACAATACTGTTTATTCCATTAGTGCACCAGACCCCGCACCAGAGCACTTGACTCTGCCCCTTCAAATTGAAATGAAGGAAATGAAAAAAACTCAAACAGAAATCAAAATCCATCTGAATGAGTCAGAACACCACGTGATGGCTGTCCCCTTGCAGACCACTCTGCAGCATGTACTTCCACCAGTCTGTATATGAGATGTCAAACCATTCAGTCTATAAACCCGCTTTATTAGAAATACTAGCATCCTGTCCCAGTGGATTTAAGGATTTTTTAATTTCTTTTAAGTTTTAATTCAAGCCTCACTCCATCAAAACAGCAATGTTATGATATTTCAGAAGCGAGTGGGTTTGATTCCAAGCCTGCCAAAAGACAGAGGGAGGGCGATAGTAAAGGGGAACAGCTAAATCTTTTCTCTTTCTCTCCTCAGCACCATTGCGAAATCTTTCTTCAAAACATAAGATTCAAGTCAAGTTGCCATGTTTTAAACAAACCACGGTGTGTTATTGTACTATGCTTCTGAAACAGGGAATGTAGGTCAAAAACTTTTGGACCTCTCTGATTTTAAGGTATACAAACTCTGGCAGCATTGCTATCTGCGCTTTTTCTTTTCCTTTTCCTTTCTTTTCCCCTTTTCCTCTCCCTTTTCTCTTCTCTCCTCCTCCCTCTCCTGCTCTTTTCTCTACACTCTGTTCCTTTTCCCCTTCCCTTTCCTTCCCTTCCCTTCCCACTTGCCTCTCGGCTTCTGTTTTCGCTTCCCTTCCTTCTTCCCTTTTTCTCCCCCTATCCTACCCTAACACTGGAAAGCAGCTGCAAGCTGCGGCTTCAGATAAAATGCTCTGAAAAGCTCCGCTATGTTTATCGACACATTTTCCATTCTCAGGTTTTCATCCAGTAGGACACAAAACAAGTATTCAAAAGATGCATATGTGTGTGCAGACAAGCATGCATAAATATATGCACGCACATACAGTATGTGAAAACACACGAAAAGTGTGTTTACACGCATGTGCTTATGCTTGCATATTTTTTTTTTTTCTCTTCTGCAGCCTTAGGGAAACTTGCAGGCTGGATGCCACAGGTTGGCTCTGCGCATTACGAACCGTGTCAGGATGAATAATGGGGGCAGGCAATTCTGCCAGAGGGTCATGGAACAGCAAGTGCGTAAAAAGGCAAGATTGTCCAAGAAGTACACGCAATATCGGCTGGGGTTTGAAACGCGCTGCCAGACAGAGACGAAGATCAAGTTGTAGACTCTAAAGCCAGAAGCACAATGCCCGTTTCTGCTGACCCTTCGCGAGGGCGTGAATCACAGATTGCCACCCAGGAATCCCAGCAACTTTTTCCCAGCAACTGAAAGCACAAAAGCACTTAAGCAGGTGTTTAAAGTCAAGCTGTACCTCAGACCTTGTAACAGACTGCTCTTGGTCTCAGTGAGCTGGAAGATCAGGGCCAGATCTTCCGCTGATGAAGCCCCCTTGATTTTAACTGTTTGATGGGTTCTCATTTAGACAAAGATCCAGGCATAACGCGGATAACCAATAGAGGGCTGACAGCTGGAAGGGAATGACTAGGTCCTAGTAAACAGATAATAGGCTCTTCCTCAGACTTGCAACGGTATTTTTCCTGGAAACCATTTTCTTATGTATCTTTACTCCAGCTAGTGAAAGATGAACACACTTCACTCAGTATTTCAAACCACTTGAGCAGCATATGTTTGTGAGCTCAGCATAAACCTTCTTGGGCCCAAAGTTTGCACATGAAAGGCTGGAAAAAGCAGTAGAGAAAAACACCAAGGAAAGGTTAGCACAAGAAATAGAGCAGAGAGAAAAATCCAGATGAAAAAATACATTCAGTCTATACAGTATTATACCCACAAAGGATGTTATATGCCAGGAGCTAGAAGCCCTGTAAGTGCCAAAATCCAGGTTATTCACGCAGCAGTAACTGGTTCCCCTGAACATGGTCGTTGTGACACAGCCAGTTTTTTCCACAGGACATCCCAGATCATTCTTCCCTGGTCCACATCCAAGCCTGAATTTTTCTGCCTGTCTCCCACAGCCTGTCCTTGTTCTGCCTCTTTCTGTGCTGCTGCCTCCACAACTGAGTTTCTTGTCCTCTTGGACTTGGTCTTTCTTGAATTTTGAACCTCTGCTTACCAGCCTGACGTTCCTTGCCCCACCAACAGCCTCAGTTGCTTTCCCTTCTCACATGCTCTCAGCCTCACTTTGTTTTCCCATTCTTCCAGTTCCTTTCCCGATATCAGCCTCCTCTTCCCTGCTGGCTTTCAGACCTCCTGCCTGTCCTAACTTCCCTCTTTGCCTTCCCGTGCAAGCCTTCTTGTGTCTATCTACTCCCTTTGCTGTCTTCTCCACCACATTCAGCTCCCAGCATTCCCTCTGCACTTGAAGTCTGGTTGTCTAGCTCCTCCCTGCCTCCCAGACACCAGCAGAACTGAGGCCACCATGATTGCAGGAAAGACAGACAGCTTTTTCACCTCCTCCCTAGCATCATGGTACCATGAGAGTCATTAGGAAGGTTCATGGATGAAATACACCCTCTTGCTTTTGGGATAAATGTCCACAATATTGCACTATTCGAGTAGACTCATCAAAACATTTACCAGACTCTTACGACCACAAGCAAACTGAGATATCTTTTTGGTTTTGTTTTCTCCAAAACATATAACACAGCTGAAAACAATGAGCTTTTCACAGGAACAACAGCAGGCTCTTCCTCAACCTCAGAGGGTTGAACTTACCTGTCTGAAAATGAGGAGTCTACTTTAAACAAATTTTCTGAACTATCTCTGTCATTAACCTCCAGGGTGCAATTCCTTTCACTTCTATTAGGTACCTACCTTCAGACGGGCTGACTGAACACACCTATCTTTCTCCAGAGGGGGTGGAGGAAGCTCAGCTCAAACAAATTAGCTGGAATGAATGCCTAACAAACACCCAGGACTAAAAATGAGGTGAGCTCCAGCTCCCCGTGGTTCCTCAGCAACATCTCAGCCTCTCATTCAGGAGGAGGAAATGAGGAAAGAGCCTCAGTGAAATAACACCAAAAAAAAATATTAAAAATCTTGCTTTTTGTCTTTATTCAAACATGGAAGAAATAAAACTTTTTCTCCTCATTTCATTCTTGGAAATGGCTGAACCATTTCAGATAACACCATCCCAAGAAAAATCCAGGCTGAGTCACAAGTGTGGCACCAAAAGTGCCAGTTAGAACAGTTAGAGATTGGCAAAGCCATAAGCAACTGAATACAGGGTCTTATGATAGGAAGTGTTGAACAACTTTCCAACTGGTACTAGTCCCATATACACCTCAAGTAGGATACAAGGAAGCAACTCGCCCTTGCCTTGATTTGCAATTATTCTTCAATGCACAGTATGTGACCTCGGTTTCTCTTCAGAGGAGAACATGGCATGAAGACAGTTGTATCTTCCTCTAAACGATTGTCACTTTTGGGGCAGGGGGGGAAGGGTTAGGGGGAAGAGAAGGGGGAGGGAGAGACGCTAACAAGCCTGGAATTCAGTTACAAGGAAAAATGTGCCTGAAAAGCGACTTTCCAAAGCCAAGAGCTTCACAGGATTCAACAGTTCTTCCAGCACTATAGGATATACAGATACGTATCACTCTCAGTAACATTCTGCAGGCTCCAGACTCCACCGCATTACCAGGCAGGCTTTCCGACAATTAATGAGGGGGCTGTCAAGTGTTTAAAACAGATCACAGCAACTCCTTCCAACGCAGCCTGCAGAGGCGCGCAGCACATCTGCATACTTCAGCATGGGGAAAAGAGTGAGCTTTGTTTCTTGTATGAAAGTAAAAGTTAGCAAGAGCAAGGAAACAGCATTCCCCCTCCTCCCGTCTGAGCTAAGTCAGTACAATAAGTAATGAAATGCAGCGTTGCAGGCTCAAACCTGCCTTCAGCTTCACTGGGAGAGGAGTTCCAGCCTTAACCTCAGGTGCTTCGGTGGTGATGGGTTTACCAGATACTCGGCGTTAGAATCATAAAATCATAGAATAGTTTGGGTTGTAAGAGACCTTTAAAGGTCTTCTAGTCCAACGTCCGCTACAATAAGCAGGGACATGTTCAACTAGAGAAGGTTGCTCAGAGCCCTGTCCAACCTGACCTGGAATGTTTCCTGGGATGGCACACCTACCACCTCTCTGGGCAACCTCTTCCAGTGTTTTACCACCCTCACTGTAAAAAATTTCTTCCTAATATCTAGTCTAAATATACCTTCTTTTAGTTTAAAGCCATTACCCCTTGTCCTATCGCAACAGGCCCTGCTAAAAAGTTTGTCTTCATCTTTCCTGTAGGCCCCCTTTAAGTACTTTAAAGGCCATAATAAGGTGCCCCTGTAGCCTTCTCTTCTCTAGGCTGAACAACCCCAGCTCTCTCAGTCTGTCCTCACAGGAGAGGTGCACCAGCCCTCTGATCGTTTTTGTGGCCCTCCTCTGGACCTGCGCCAACAGGTCCATATCTTTCTATGCTGAGGCCTCCATAACTGGACGCAGTACTTCAGGCAGGGTCTCACCAGAGCAGAGTAGAGGGGCAGAATCACCTCCCTTGACCTGCTGGCCACGCTTCTTTTGATGCAGCCCAGCTGAGGGTGCACTTAATCCCATTGTCTATATCATTGGTGAAGATATTGAACAGTACTGGTCCCACTGTGGACCACTGAGGGATACCACTTATCACCAATCTCCATTGAGAGATTGAGCTGTTGACCACTACCCTCTGGATGCGACCATCCAACCAATTCCTCATCCACCAAATAGTCCACCTATCAAATCCATATCTCTGCAATTCAGAGAGAAGGATGTTGTGGGGACTACAGAAGTCCAGATAGATGATATCCATAGCTCTTCCCTTGTCCACTGATGTAGTCACTCCATCATAGAAGGCCACTACGTTGGTCAGGCAGGACTCGCCCTTGGTGAAGCCATGCTGGCTGTCTCAAATCACCTCTCAGTCCTCCACGTGCCTTAGAATAGCTTCTAGGAGGATTTGTTCCATGATCTTCCCAGGCCCAGAGATGAGGCTGACCAGTCAGTAGTGCCCAGGGTCCTCTTTTCTACTCTTTTTAAATTTAGGCGCAATGTTTCCCTTTTTCCACTCACTGGGGACTTCACCTGACTGCCATGAATTTGCAAACATCATGGAGAGTAGCTTGGCAACTACATCAGCCAATTCCCTCAGGACTCTGGGATGCATCTCATCAGGTCCCATAGACTTCTGTATGTTCAGGTTCCTTAGGTGGTCACAAATCTGATCTTCTCTTACAGTGGGAGGGACTCTGCTCCCCCAATCCCTGCCTTGAGGTCCACCCCGTCAAGAGGTGCAGGGAGAGAGGTTGCCAGTGAAGACTGAGGCAAAAAAAGTTGTTGAGTACCTCAACCTTCTCCTCATTCATTGTTACCAGTTTGCCAGTCTTGCTTTTGACCTTCCTTTTCGGGCTGACATACCTGTAGAAGCCCTTATTGTCATTTTGCAGCACTTTGGCCCATCAGCAACACGGGCACTAGCCAGGTAAAGCCATGGGAAACCTACTACTAGAGTCAACGCGAAAAGGAGAAAGAGCAAGAAAGAGCCCATTTTGGTGCCATTCTGCACATGGACATGGCACCAAGGATACCCCAGTAAAACACCCAGCCATGGTGGTGAGTCCCATCCTTGGTATCCATCTCTTGTTACTAGTAGGAAACGGGAGAGAATAATCTACTTACAACCTGGGAAGCCTGCAATATGCTAGGCACTTCTGGAGGCCACCAGACAACACCTGAAAGCTTTACGCATGCCTCGCCAAGACCAAACAGCTGTGGCAGCAGAGACTCAGCTCCCAGCCTTCTTACCCCAACAGTGTCAACCATGATTGGTCTCATTCAGTAGGAAGCTCTCCTCTATAAGAAGGGACACTCAACACCATTATAGGGGAAGCTGAAGAGGCTGGGAAATTCTTAGATGATGGCTCACAGCAGGTTTGATACTCTTTTGCTTCACAATAACAGAGCAAGGGCAACAGGTGTATGGCTGAAGGTCCTGAGAGCTGTGTTGGGTGAAAGCAGGAGGTGCCAGGAAGGGGGGAACCCACCAACAAGACAGGCTCACAACTAGTGAAAAATCTTTGGATATAGCCATTGTCAATGAATCCCTTTTGGGGGAATAAACCTGTTCTTCTAGCAGCCTTCACCTAGCAACCTCGGCTCTACCCTCTGTTGTCACTCTGAAGTGTTCACCTTGGAAGCTGTGGCCTTTGACAATCAGAATACCAGACACTTCAGGTTTTATTGCAAGCCCTCCTGCCTTAGAAAAGCTGATGAAGGTCCCGTTGTGCTCCTGGGCCTGGGAGCTCCAAGACCTCATGCCTGTGGCTTGGTGGTACATAGGTCTGCCTATAGCAGCCATGCTCCTCCCTTTGCCCTGCCCTCCCTGCAATCCCACAGCCCCCCGGAGGAGTCCTCTGACTCATGGCAGACACTTTTTTTTTTTTTCCTCTCTCTCTTTTCCCCTGTATAGTTTGCTTGCTGATGTCCAGAAAAGGGTTTTTACTTCCTGGAAAATAGACAAGGCAGCTCCCAAGGGCTGCTAGCTGCAAGCATAGGATGACTTGCCATCCCCATCTTGTCCACAGCTTGGGATGTTTTTTTGGGGGGTGTGGGGATAGGGTGGAAATCAAGCACCAGGATGCCCCAGCAATTCTTCAAACAGTGGGGCAAGCTCTCGCAGGCTGCGCCTGGGAGGCACATGCAAGTGCACATATTGGGATTTGGGAGCCGATCAACACCGCACAGGCACAGCAAGAGGGTGCCTCTGGAACATGGCCTTCATGACGCCCTCCAAGGCAGCACTGCCCCATCCCCTTCCCAGCTCTGCTGGCCAATTTGCTCTCTGACTTCGGGAAAGATGCAAAAGGGCTAGATCACCACTACCTTGTTCAAAGTCACTGTTTTCTCACCTAAAGGTAAGCCCAGATCTCCCTTCATCATGCTGTAGGAGTTGCCTGGAAGGCACAAGAGCTGCATACTGTGTCTGTGTCCTCCTATTTGCCATCTTCAAGCCTTCCAGTCCCAGCTCTGCTATGTTTTTTACTTACTCCTACATTCTCTGCAAAGAATTACCATTACCCAGGAGCAGGGGGCTGTGGGAAAAGCCAACACACTCATTTTAAAAGGGAAGAGCAACGTCTTTAAATCTCTATTTTTTTGTTAATTTTTTATTTTTAATCATTCCAAACTCCCCTTTGTACCAGCTCTGGGTTAGGGCCTCCCTACTTCACATTGCTGAAGTCAGGGGACCCTCTTCACCTCCCAAAAGCTGTGCAGCTGGCTCCTCACACCCACGCTGGGGAAACTTGCCCAGTTGAGTTGACAAAAACTCAGCAAGGGCCAAACTGTCACAAAGGGGGGGCATTCACTGAGTCCTGCTGCCAAACTCCATCATGAGTGCACGAGTGTCACAGGGGCAGGTCATTGTCCTGAAGATCACCCCTTGGTTCTGTTCCACCAAAAGCGTCTGATGAGCTGGAAGCAGAAGGTCTCCCTTCATTCCCCCGAGGGCAGTCCCTGCCCTACCCTACTAGAGGAGCACAGGCTGACATGAGAGGCTGTTGGGAGAGGACTGACTCCCCAGCCCTGCGGTGTGGGCATCCATACCACAGGGAGGCTGTCCCTCCTCAACAACAACCACCCAAAAAAAAAAAAAAAAAGGGTCATTTTTCTTCTTCTTCTCCTCCCCTCTCCCCCCTCCTTCCAGAAAGTCTTGGTTTCATCCCACCGTGGAACGAAAACAAATGCTCTAAACCGCAACATTTTTCACAAACCGGAATTTCTTGCAGTCTAGCCAGACTTGGTGGATCAATACCAGGCATTTCTTTCCTCCTCTGCTCTGGCCTTTCCCTTCCAGCCTCCTCCCCCCCCCGCCCCACTCACCGAGGGGAATAAGGGAGCCGGAGGTGTCGAACGGAGGAGTCGGGAACACTCCAGCTCAGTTTTAAAAGGGACAGAAAAAACACTGGCGTCAGCCGGAGCACCAGGGCAGGCGTTGAGACCTTGTTTTGGATTTCGCAGAGACTGTCCCTTGGGAGAGCTGTCTTTTTATTTTTTTCTCTCTCTCTCTTTTTTTTTTTTTAATGCATGGTTTTGTTTGTAAGTTAAAAGTCTCAGGATTTGCAGTCTTTGAAGCGTGGTCAGCCTGCCAGATGGAATTAGTCAGTGCCTTTCGGCTGGAAATCCCAGGCAGATGAAGCAGGATGGAAGGACAGTGTTTTTCTCATTTACCAGGAAACTGTCTGCATCGACCCCCACAAATTCAGCTGGAAAACTCCCCAGGACCCCAAAAGCAGGCAGGACTGACGGCAGGAAAGCGAGCAGAGGGCCAAACCTTTCACATGCATAAATCGGTGTGGCACCGCTGAAGTCAATGGCCCCCGAGCAGAGTTATACTGCTCAAGATCCAGCCCAGATGTTTTTGCTGGTACTTGCCTGAAGCTATAAGATGTCAGCGGAGTTTCCTTTGCCTAAAAGCAGTGCTGAATTGGGCTCTTCTCACCCTTGACTCATACCATCTTTACATGTCTTCCCACCATGGTCTGTCTTGAATCTTCCATTCATGGACTCCTCAAGGTGAGCACTCCCTCTCCCAGGTGAACAGTCTCCTTCTCCCATGATTCTGAGTGAGTCTTTGCCTTCCTTCATACGTGGCTTCATCAAACATCCAATCCCAGGAACCCAAGTGCCATCTTTGAAGCTTTACCAATCTATTTTCGTCTCTCTTCTTTGTCTTTCTCTCTTTCCTGAGCCCACACTTTGCTGCTCTGCATGCCTCTGCTAAAAGCTTCGGGTCACTCCTCAGGCAGTCCCCTGACAAAATTACACTTGGAGAACATCCACTTATTTCCACATCATGCAAACCACCACCCAAGAGGAGAGTTAGTACCGCTTGTTCCAAACATGCAATGTATGGATGACAGCCCATCATAAAAACACAGTGACATCAGTAGATGTGGGAAGAGCTCACAAGTATTAGACTGGAGCTGACAGCCTCCTCGCAAGAGACCAGTGCTAATCACTCACCAGCTGAGACCTCAACTTCATTTCTCACGAGGGATAGAAGGGGCAGAGAGGCTTACTGTGGAGTTAGTGCACCATAGTGCTATCAAAGCAACCATGCAGACCCATGCCCAGAAACAGTCCATTTTGCCTTTGGAATCTCCAAATCTCTAAGCAGCACAATGGTTACAGCAACAGGGCGGTCCAAGCAGCACACCAGTAAAATGACCATGGTACTCAAATACTTGAGGGAGGGACTAAACAAGGAGTGACGTATCTCTGAGCGAGGTCTTTTTTAACAAGGCAACAGGCAATATCTCAAAAGCAATAAGCATGAGGCAACAAGCATCTGCAATTAGTACTGGCATATTATTAATAACTGAACAACCAAAATCAAGGCCAGTTTTTGAAGCCTTCTTCAAAAGCCTTGCAGTCTGCAGAGGTAGATGGAGATGCAGAAAGGGGACATAGTCATACTGCAGGTGGGTCCTAGCACCAAGAACCTAGGCTGCACTCTATCACCCTAGAGAGGCAGCGTACCCAAGGGGCTAACGGCACAAGTTTAGGATATCATTCAAGCAACTGATGTGAGCCTCAAAAACCCGGCCTGACAAACCTGTGGAAATTACTGCTTCAGGATTTTGGCTGAATCAATATAGCATAAAATGAGTCCAAAAGGATTTGTACTCCGGATTAATAGGAGCACAAGGAGAGATACCTGAAGCCCAGCCATCACCCATGATAATGGCAGGGAGGCCAGTGTGAGAAGTGCATATGATCATGTAAGACTGAGCAGGGTTTACCAGTCGCATTAGACTACAGAGTACTTTGACTGCCAGCTGAAGCTAAAGAAGGATCTTCCTTTCTAATGCCATGTACTGACCAGTGAAGAGGGCATCCCCTTCCTAGAGAGCAACACTACTCTTCACAGAAGAGGCACAGCACAGAAGAGGCACCTGCCACAAAACCTTCCACATTCCTGAGCAGGTGGGCAGAGGGGACACAGACACATAACAATCCAGAAATCCTGAAGCAGAGGTTCTCTTCCCCCATCTCCTGACGGCTGTCCCTTGTAGAAAAGACTCATCTTGCCACCATGTGAACTAAGATACAACTCATCTCAAATAAGAAGAGCTCAAAATGGTCACAGGGACCTTTTCTACAAAGGTAAGATTTTGCCCACCTTGTCTGAACTCCAGTATCACCCAGCCACCAACAAACATCTCCACTGTCATGCTAGCAGCAGCCAGTCTGTGGGATAAATGCTGGCTATCTGCCAGGATGAATATCTTTCTTCCAGCTCTCATCACCCTCGCACACCAGGTCCCTGGAACCCCCTGACACATCCACAGAGTAACACTGCCCTGTGGTGATTAAATGCAGCTCCAGCCAGCTGAACCCCTGCACCACAAAGTCACCTGTACCCCTGAGAAGGTAAAAACCAATGCCAAAGAGATAGAACCAACTCATAGTCATCGACAGTACCGTTCTTGCTATCAGCAAACACCATGAAAATCACTAACAATCAAGACCTGTCAAATCAAACCAAGCTAATTTCCTCTGCTCAGAGTAGGTGACAACTCAACAGCTCCATCCACCTTACTTCAGTAGGTCTGTCCATGAACCCAAGATGCTGATTCTTCACTTCCTTGCTTCTCACTGTGCCTTCTCTAGGCCCCTGCTCTGCCATTGCTCAGGCCTGACTAGTTCTGGATCTCCAAATATTGACTCCGAGCACAGAAAACTGTCTTAGGAAACCTCACTCTTTAAAGAAGAGAAAGCAGATCTCCAAAGAGGCAATGGCATGCAGTTGACAGCTGGGCTATTTGCTAGTATAGGAGTAATCTCTGAGGCTTGCTCAACTGAGCAAGCAATGCATGCCTAGGATGGATAGAACAGAAGCTGGACTCCCACCTTTTCACTACATCCATGCTACTCAGAAAGATATCATAGAATCATAGAATGGTTTAGGAATATGTCACCACAGAGCACAGCATTTGGCTTTCACCCACCTCACACCTTCCCTCCACCCTGCAGCCTCCCAGACAGCCTGGCCCTACCCACACAAGGAGTCCATGTGCACACAGTGGGGAAAACCACGGCTGGGCAGGGGCTGTCCGTACCAGCCAGCAGAGGGGCCCACATGGGCTATGTTTTGTCCCTGCAAACAGAAGGGGACCAGGGAGAGCAGTGGTGATTTTATTTACTGGACATCTGGCCCCACGGTGTACTATTTCGTGCATATTTAAGGGATGCTATGAAGCTGCCAAAATGGCCCAGGGCTGGGCAGAATATGAGTAACCCTGGTTTAGAGAAAGAGGCAACAAAAGAACCTAAGAGAGGTCTGAAACCAGGAAAACAGGCTTGTTTATGAAGCCAAAAAGAGAGTGCAGCATATTCCAAGGCCAAGGGAATTTTTCTCGCAACATTACTTTGCCTTGGCTACCTGGCCACTCTCACATAAACAATGGAGACACACCAAGAAAGCAAGGAGACTTCACAGAGGTTATAAAAATATCACTTGTGCAATTAGACTGAATCAAAACTCATGACTTTCTGGTTGGAAGGAATGCTTGTGTTTCCCCTCTTATTTCTTTTTCTCCTCTAACGTTTTTTTTTCCCTCGTAAAAATCTAGATAAACAAAAGCCCTAGGATATTGGAAGGTTCCTTGCATATTGTTTTAAAAGCAGAAACAACAACAACAGCAACCACCATGGTGAGGAGGAGTGTCTGCGACTGGCGCTGTGTAGCCTCTGTTTTTCTTCGTTTGCAGGAGCTGTTCTTGCCCTTGTTCTGCCCCACACAACATTCATCCGCATGTCCCATCCCAGCACACGATGAAGCACCATCATCTTGTTAAGTGCATCCCCACTTCTCCCACAACCGCGGCACTGTTTTGTCAGTGGGTCACATAAATAGCTGTGGCAAATTGGATTTACATTCCTACCTCTCTCCTTGGCTTCAGGCGCGATTTGCTTATTGCCTCCTTATAGACAGATAACTGAAAACAGGAGAGGGGAAAACAGCACTTTAGATGCCTTTGTCTACCATGACTAGTTCATGAACTCTAGAAGGCAGGGACTGCATGCCACCGTGCACAAGAAGTCCACAGGCCTGCGAGATGCCGCTTGCAATATCACCCCTGCACACCCGCATTCACGATAGCTGCTAACATTCACGGACTTTGTAAAATCCTTTGGATAAAAGGCATGAGCATTGCCAACTTTCAGCTTTCAAAAATGTTGTGTGTGGCCCTAGAACAGAATGATATAGGCTTCAAAATAATAAGACTTAACCAACCCAAAAGAATTTGGAGTATTTTTCATCTGTTTTCTCATTTGGACCCTCGAGGCTTCATATTTTCAAGTGAAGTTGTTTTCTTCCAGGATCAAAAGAGCTGGAAATGCTAGTTTAAAAAAATAAAAATAAATAGAAAGCTGAGAATCTAATTCAGCCTCTTGATTCCAGGAGCTCAAATAAAGACCACAAGTCTCAAATAAAATCCACAAACATCACAAGCTTCACGATGATATTCAACAAGAGATGGCAGTGTTCAGAAGCATGAAATGATAATTCCCACCTCACAGAATCTGGTTTTATTTTCTTTTTCTCACCTCAGTTCCTGTGGCTATTTTTCTCTTCCTATAGGGACTCTATTTCTGGGCAAACTAAATGATTTCTTACCATACAGCAGAAGGTGTAATCCTATCTATCTGTCAATTGCTTTTAAGATTCTTCACGCCTGGAAGTTTCATGAAAACCAGTGGTTCGACAGAGGGAAAAAAAAACAAAGTAATGGTCTTAATGAGAAAAGCTGCATCAAGAGCTGCATCAAGAGTCCTACGTTTATCCCTTCTGTTAGTTTGCTACTGCTCAGCCAGGTCTTCTGTGTCCCTAGGTTGCTCTCTCCTAAGCCAGCAGATGACGAACATAGGGACAGGGGACTGGAGGGCAGACTCCTAGGAAATGGAGAGACCCTGAGAGGGAGGAACTACAGGCTCAGTACCACCTTTGGGTGCTCAAAACAGGACAGTGGGTTTAGCGGGAAGTCTCAGGGCTCTCAACCCTGCACAGGAGATCTTTTTACTTTTTGCTTTTTATTTTTTTGCCAGACCATCATAGATAAGGAGAAAAAAAAATCAAAACAGCCCACATTTAGAACAAAGATCTTCCTTTCTTTCTATCATCAGAGCAGCAAAAATTCTCCTCTCTTAGAAAAGAAAATGACTTAGAAAAATGGTGATTCCTACTTCCCTTATACTTTTGCCCTAAACACAATCTAAGACCATGCTGTTACCGAGGGGCACATTTGGCGGTATACAGAGGCTCACAGGTAAAGGACCCCCACTGAGAGGGACACAGAGACACACATTTCAGTTGGGTGACTGTATATAGACATATCATCACTGCCTTCTAGAGGTGAAACCAAGAAAAGATAGCAGGGTGACACACTGTCTCCAACTATTCAAATACAAGCAGCTTTAACTGCTCTCAAAAGGTGTTGATCCAACAAAAACATGAAATAGAAGTCAATGGATCTGAGTGGAAAATATTATAGCCGTCAAATAGGCTGCTCCAATAACACTACCTCTACCCACAGGTATGTTTGAAGGGGATGGGGAGAGAAGGGAAAAAGAGAGAAGGTTCTGTGCTGAATATCTGAGAAGTTTGGGCTTGTGTGGGGATGAAGGTTTTTTCTGCAGAAATCCCACCCACTAATAGGGAACTGTGCAAGTCCCAGAGAGTGATGGGTGGTGGAAATATCCATCATGAACTGCTACAAGCAGCCACAAGGCCTTCCCATAAATCACTGCAAACTGAAATTAGGATCATTAACATATAACAAGGTCATGGCCCAACCATTTCTAAATGATGATGGCAGAGCTGTGATGAGTAAAGTCATGTAGCACCACACCTCACTGCAGGTTATCTATGCCCACCAACCTCCAGCCTCCCGCCAAGAGGCAACACTCTGGGTAAAACAGTCTTGTGCAATAACTTGTGCTGTTTCACAAACAAATCACAATGAGTTTTAGGCCTAAAGGCTTGGTTTACAGGCTCTCTCACTCCAAGGAGCAACAAAATCAGTTTTGCAACCTGTAGAAGTCCACCTCTTTCTAATACCCTTGCACACACACCCGCACAGAGACATCCACATCAAGCTAGATGACCCCCATCACACGCTATGTGTTTGCATGAAGATGGCCAAAGCACAGCCCTACAACAACCTCCTGGATCCCTTGACCAGCAGAGATGGCTAAGAGACACTTCATAAAAAGAGAAGCTCTGCTTGCGCAGCAAGGAAACACAGCTGCTGTGGCAGTGGCATTTTAGCCACTGAGATCCAAGTCCGAAAAATAACGCTCCGTCTTGCCTTGACCCCTTCTTGCCTGGAGGACTGGCAGTTCATGAGAGACCTTGTAGCGTGGAGCCACAGCAGCCGTGCAGCACATCTGCCCTGTTATCTCAACACGTGGACAGCTCCCGCTAGCACGATCCATCCCTTATTTTCACATGCACCAAAATACACCGAATTCCTTCCTTCCCCCTTAGAAATCCAGCGCTGGCCTAGCTCGCCGCCTCCCTGTTGGACAGCTCAGTCACACCGAGTTCATCCCGCCAATGCTGGTGAGAGATGAAACCAGATCCTGGGGCTCCACGGCCGAAAGCTGGTCCCCCTCCAGGTCCCTGAGAAATCCTTTGCGGTCACAGAGACGTCACCGCTGAGGTGGGCTCTACCTCAGACCGAGGAGGGCTGCCTCTGGTTGTTATTAGCTGTACTGAAGATTCGAAGGACCAGGAGGCATCAAGCCAGCGTCTACTCCACAATGCAATGATCCCGCATTTGCAGAACACGCATCTGGCCTTAATTAATTCTTAAATGGTCCAACGTGGGTAGACGAATCGGGGGGGGAGGGGGAGGCGGGGAGGGAGAACTAATGCACTGCGCACTGAACAGGGCAGTCATGGGGGACATTCATGCAACATGCTGTTTTGTTTTGAAGGTGTTTGTGATCAGGGAGTGTCTTATCCAACCTGTGCACGTCGTAGCATCAGCAGGACCGTGCATGGGCCTAGGTGTGTGTGGGGGACAGATAGCCTCCAGCAAGGGCTTGGCCTCAAAATTTCTCATGGTGGTCATCACAAACATTAAGATGATAGCCAGGGGGGGAGGGGCAAGCCAAGGAAGGACACAGGGAATTCAGTCCATGAAATGACGATGAGATGGTCTTTAACCCCACCAAAAGGGGGTACCTGAATTAAACATGCTGGCATCCTTCAAGATCAGATCTCAGAGCATGGGTCAGCTGCAGAAATGAGGTGTCAACATCCACCCTTTCTCTCTACATGACTGGAGTCATCACCACCTTTTCCCCATGGCCCTAAGAGTAAATGGCTGGTTAAGCAAACACACTACAAAGATCTGTTTCCTCCAGGAGGGAAGAGCATCCCCTTTCCTGAGGACACAGGGGTGACAGATTGAAAGAGAACTTCAGTCTGGCTCACGAAGATCAGAGTCCATCTGCAAGCGTGGCTATGAGTGTACATTGAAGGGTGATTCAGCGTGTATGAATATCTAGATAGGTGGGTCGCTGAGCACGCAGCTGAGTGTGCTTGTGTGGGCAGTGAAGCACATGGCAGAACAACAGGGTGCAGGCAGCTCGTGGATAAACAAGTGTGTCAGAAGTGAAAGGACACAGCAGGGCAGGGGATGTGTTCAGAGGGACAAGTCAAGAGCTGTGCCAACTTCTGTTTTCCATTAAACGTGGGACATCCCATTGCTTTGCTATGGCATGACAGTGTTCAGCTAATGGAGGGGGAAGTGGTCAATAGCCCATATCTCCTGGGTGGCATCAGATGGAGACACTTGCACTGATTTGGTGCTCAGAAATGGGGAAGACCTTGAGTTGACCTGACCTCTAAGTGAGCAGAATGGGAGCTGCAGGAAATGACGCTGTAAACAGGAAGGCATGAGATAAATAAGAGATGGGGAGGAAAGGCATCTATTTAAAGTGGCAGCTGCTTTTTAGCTCCATTTCTCCTCTTCTGCTCAGCTCGAAATGAAGGCCCCCACCCTTTTCTGCTCACCTGGGAAGACAGTGTAAGCTTACCACTTACAACTCTCTCCTAGCCAATGCAAAGCTCGCTGCACACCCCTGTTAACACCACAGCTGAGGCTATCCAGGAAACTGGGAAGAACATGACTACATGCTCCAACAAACTGAAGGAAAAGACAGGGTTTCCACTTAGCTCCTGTCTTAGGTGAGCCAAAGCTGTTACCTGCAACATAACAACACCCAGTGATCTCCCTTCTACCTCCTCAAGTGGAGATTAGACTAGATGCTGCACAATCACACCATGTAAGATGGTGCCACCTTCTCTGCATTTAGCATGGTTAGAAGCAACAAAGCACATCAGGGAGAAGAGACCAACTCCAAATGACACAATGGAGTGGAACAGAGGAGACAAGAGGGAATAAGTCTTCTAGCTCCGTCCAGAGGTGGTGTCTCTAGGAACTGAACCTTGCTCAGCATCAGTCCAACCTTGACTTCTGCAAACTCTGATTTGTGGCCTTTCAGGGCATTACTCTGCCCCGGTGGTCTCAGAACAGAGATCAGCCTTCATCTCCTGCAGCCTGAGGCAGCTCTAATTTTAAGCCATTTTAAACAAATCAAATCTACATTTAAAGGTTTGACATCCACAGTTCTCTGCTCCCACTCCCAGGTCACAAGCACACACTTCTCCTTTTCTGATGCATTAACAACAATTGAAAAAAGGAGGGGGGGTCGACAATCTTTTGGTCAGCATAAGCGTTCTTGTTGCATTCTCAGAACTGGATGTTCCCTGCCTAGAATGAGATTTTAGCGCTGCAATTTCTGATTGCTCCTGTTGGCAACTGCCTTTCCCTTTACTCGGCTCTCCCCTGATCTCTTCCTCTCTTCCATTAGAGAAGTGGCAGAAGGATGTGCCCCACATTTCCAGGGCAAAACACAGAACTGTCCCAGGACAGTTCCCATGTAGAAGGGATTGGTCCCATTTGTCTGAAGGAAAAAAAAAAAAAAGAAAAAAAAAAGAAGAAAAGGAAAAAACCACCAACCAACCCACTCCTGTTACAGAAACCCAGTTAAGTAGACAAGCTAAACAAAATACAATTAGGTTTCCTTTGGCCAGCCTGGAACATATGGTATTCGTCAGCCAGTCGTGTTCCTCTCTCGATTCTGGCAGGAGATAGGTAACTTGTTCCAAGCACTAAGAAAGCTCCTGGAAAGTCAGCATGCTGAGCAAACTTTTGGAGGGGGGCTAGCTGGGGATATAATAGCTCACACAGACACAGATTTGACAGCATTTCTTCCACATTGTTCAGTGCGGCTCTACGTTACAATGCCTCTGGCTTTAGTACATTCCTGGTTCACATTGTTCCCTGTGGCATTGCATCTGTAAGTCCTCATTTGCTAAGCACACACACACAGAGTTCTGGGGTTGAGGGCTTCTACCAAGTAGGCAGACAAAGGTGTAGAAGGAAGAGAGGTTCCTGTATATTTGGGCTCACAAAGAAATCCTAAAAAGGCAAATTGCATCACTGAGCAGCGTAGTAAGACTTTTATTACGTTACCTTTCTGAGGCAGGCTGAGAATGGCTGCTGCCATCCCAGAGCAGACTGGTGAGCCCTTCCCCGGCAAGAAAATGGCCATAAGCACCTTAGTGTCGCGGAGATAAGTTGCTGCAGAAAGAAATAGCCTCTGAACTTGGTCATCAACCAGAAAACTGTGTGAGGTGTCTGGCTCTGAGGTAGGAATATTCTGCTCTATTGCAGTTTGCAAAGCAGTTAGCAAAGAGCTGATTCACAGAGAAATGAGCCCATGTTTTAATAGAGGGAACTGGAAATCGTGCTGCGGTAGAGTAATATTCACGAAAGAACTGCCCCAGCAAAATCAGTTATGTCTATGGGAAAAGGAAGCTGATAAAGAACTATTGATTTATTCCAGTAACAACAGAGGCTTCAGACTGGAAGTGAGCAGAGTGCTTCCCACCGCACAACTCTAGGCCTGTGTGAGAGTTTCAGCTGCTTTTTGAGTCCACATAGTTCAGCCTCATCATTGCCAGGGCTGGTTTGACATCTCTTGCATAGGTTTGCTTGGTCTGCTGTAGGCCTTTTTTTCAGCATAAGAAGCCAATTTATTCTCTCTGGTGCAGTCACAAGCCAGCACTGCCTCCAAGTTTCTGCACTGCCTTTTATCTTCCCATATACAGTTGGCCTTATTGCATATCTGTTCCTCCCCTATCCCTGTTGACGGACTGCCTGGCTGGCTCAGGCCACTGCAGCCTCAGCCTAGTTTTCCTTAGGCAGTGAAAAAGTGGGAAACATGATTGTAAAGAGCAAGAGGATTTCTTCTGACCGTTCCTGTGCTCTTTGGTCCACCTGTTTGCTGCCAGCGTCAGACTTGACCTGCTAGACACAGTCACTCTTGTTTCCTCTTTGCAGAAGATGACCAGGATATTTCAATCTCCATAACACCTGGCTCTTCAGTGACCTCTTGCCACATCAGTAACACTTCAGACTACCTCGACCTTCTTTACCTCCTCCTTGTAATCCTATATCCTTTGCAGCAGGAGGTATTCCCTCACTTCCATTTCCAGCTTTTTGGCATCCAAGACCTGGCTCAGGCAATCAGATTCTCTATGTCCTCACTGCATCCATCATAGACCTGCTTGTCAGTTTTACCAGCATTAAGTGCATTGGGAAAGCATCTTCCGCGCTTCTAGGTTGCTATTATGAATCAGCAAAACTTGCCGTGATCACCAGCAATGTGCTGGAGCACATCATGAACTGAAGTGCTCGCAAAAAAACCTTTGCATCTGTTTCTATTGCTGGACTACTAAGCCCCATCACATTCAAACCTCAGCTGCAATGCACAGCTCTGAGATGGCATTTCTTTGGGGTTACATGTATGCACTCAGTCAGCTCATCTCTTCTGCGCACTGGCCTATCAGATGTGTTACTCTTGCTCTACCTTAAGATTAATGGGAGCGATTCTCCATCAAGGTTAATGGGTGTAGCACGCTGCTCGCAATCATTTTTGGCATGAGCTGAAGTGACACAGCCAGACAAGCCACATGTCCTTTGCGGGGAGGGACCAGCAGAGTTTTGCTTTCAAGAACCGAAGAATCGACTGCGGCTTCATCCTTCGAGAACACCATCCATCACCCACCCAGGAGCTCTGCAGAGTGAGGCAACAGCGCATCATCATCCCCTCCCCGCGATGTGGAGCCGAGTGTGGCTCGCTTTTGTTCTTACCCACATCACACAGACTTCAGCGGAGCCTGGTCACCAAGGGCCATTCATCTCTTTTGCTCTCAGGTCCTGCTCAGCAGTACCCTACTGGGCTTTCCTCATCCATCATTACTGGCAATTTAATCTCTGTCTCTTGCTGGGCACTTCCTCCCCGTGCCTTTGAATCGGAGGGGTTTTTTTCCTCCCTCAAAGGAGCTTATAACATTTACTGCATGGTATTGGAATCTCTGGACTGAACTGAGTCATAGTTCAGCAAAATTAGACTGGTTTCATCTTCCTCACAGTAGGAAATTGGACATACTGCAGCTGTCTTTCTGTTTTCCTGTTTAAACTGTCCCATCTTCCTGCGACTCAGTCCTCGGTGGCAGAGTGGCTGAGGCACATGGCTTCCAAAACAGGAGATAAAATGGCTGTTGCCAGAGGTTGTTTGCAAAGGCATTCAAAGCAAGAGGGGACTTCACAAAGTTTCCAATCATTAAGCAGAGTTACAGCATTTGGCTCCTTCCTGCAGTCTTCCAATATCTCTCATTAACACCAGTTTACTACTGCTCTTCTGGGAGTCAAGAGTGAAATTTCCACTGACTTCCAGGATGGAGCTTTCTAATGCAAACCCTGTGCAATGTCCCTGCATGCCCTATTCAGGGCTACGTGATTTCACCGGAGACCACGGCAGACCACAGCACCCCCTCAGTGTGCTGCTTTTAGCACCGTAGGACTCCATGCATTATTTAGGTTATTTCACACGGCGGAAAGTATCATGCAATATTTTAAATGTCTTCAAAACCGTGCAGCAGATAAACAATGAAACCACAAACAGGCGGAGATCTCAAAGGGCACCCTTGTGTTGCCTAAGCCTGTGCCGACCGTTTTCAACCTGTGGCGCATCCGGGATTTTTCCCCTTCGCTGTTAGTTCATTGAAGCCATACAATTTTATACGAAAGAGCGTAGCGCCAAATATTCAGGGCTGCCCAGCAGCACGGGTTGCCCGTTGGCATGATCCAGAAGGGCACGCTATACAAGCTGCTCTTTCATGCAGGGATCAACATTTCTCTGCAGCGAGTGAGGGAGGATAGCTTTCAAAGATGGGCATGTGCAAACATATGTCACGTTTGTTTGTTTTCGTGTACCGGCATTACTGGGTAGTATGTGCTACGGGAAAAGCACGTATATTCTGTGAAAACACCTAAGCGCAAACATTACATTTATGTACATGAACAGAAGAATTTGAGAGCCTGCGTTAGCCACTTGTAAACGACCGTGCCCACCTTGCTTTAAAAACTGGCGCAGCATGGGAGTAAATGTAAGCATAATAAAAAATAATAGGAAACAGACAGGCAATAGAATTAAGCGCAGCAGCCAGCTGGGATCTTCTAACCAGTGACATCAAGGGATTGCTGAGGTAATACACTGATGGGTTTTAAATTAACTGTAACCACTCAGGAAAAAGATCTAGGCGTCACTGTGGACAGCTCAATGAAAACATCTGCTCCACGCACAGAGGCCATCAAAAAAAAGAAAAAAAGAAAGAACCAAAAAATGTTAGGTTGAATAGGATAAAGAACAATACCAAAAACGTTATAAATGCCACCACATAAATCAATGACAACGTTCTCACTTTGAGACGCGCGCTAAAGTCTTCTCGCCCTGTTTCAGAGCAGGGATAGCAGGAACAGAGGCCAGAGAAGGATGCCAAAAAATCTTTAGAGGCACAGAAAGGTTTCCAAGGTCATCAGGAGGAGAGATTAAGGCCCAAATGGTTCAAAATAGCTTGCGCTAGAAGTGCATAAAATGATGCGTGAGAGAGTGAAGGTTTTCCCATTTGCCCTTTCTTATGTTAAAGAAATAGTGGCCACCTAAATACTCCAAAAATGTTATTACAACAGGAAAAAGAAAGCTCGCCAATGTTTTGCAGAGTGCCCAGTTAACACATGGAACTTGCTGCCGCAAGGTGCCAGGCTGAGAGTTAAGCCGGTATCCAGAGAGGGTTCCGCCATCTCTCGCCATGCTACCATCACACGGGACTGAATGAAGTGTATATGATACGTACGTGCCTGCTGGCTCACGTGCCTGGGCAGGTACTGAACTCCTGGGGAGACGGAGAGTAACCTAAGGCAATGAGGAAAGCCAGGGAGGAACCTGACACTGGTGGGACTGCAGGAAGAGGTTGAAGGAGAAAAAGGCACCTGGAAGAGGAAAATGGGAGCTAAAATACTTGTAACAATCTGGAAAAACATAAGGGAGGTGTTTTGTGGGGTTTCCTTCTTCACTCTCCACATGAGAGAGGGGAAATTAAGATTCTGCCAGGCTGCATCAGAGTACGTACCCCGGTCCTCTGGATAAAAGGAGAGATGGCAAATGCTGGCCACGGGTGAATATTTACAGCTGCAGCCAGCTGGGCTGCAGACAGATCAGCCAAGCCATGTCAGAGCTGCCCCGTTCAACACTGCTGTGTCACGCTCCAAACACCAGCATCCCGGTCCATCCCCTGGCACCGTGTCCCCTTCACATAGTAGTTCACCGTCCAAACCTCCAAAATAAACAGGCAACATCTGAACAACCTGCAGATGGGGAAATTTCAGGCAGTGTTGTGTATTTTCCGTCTATGGTTTGATTTAGGCTGACAGAGAGACCAGCTTCAGTGCTTGGCCAGCAAGAAGGGCTAGTCCGCAGCAGCGGTATGCATTTTGAGCAGCACGTGGGAGAAGAAACCATTTTTTCTAGGTTACCCACAGAGCCTCCAGCTCCACCATCCAAGAACCTCCATGGTCTTTGAGTGTATCTGGTGGGTACAGAGCAGGGTTTCCCTCCACCACGCAGGGACTGATGACAGCACAGTGCAGCAGCAGGTGCGGCTATCTGCAACTCAGCAGATACTTCTGTTAGCGCAAAGCTTGCACAGAACTGTGTGCAATCCTAGCAGTTACCTAACTACAGGGGCCAACAGACCTCTCCAGAGAATGGGTTCTGTGTTTGCTATAAGGGTCAGTCCAAGCTGCACATGGCTCTGACCCCCTTTTCAAGAATAAGTGTTATGGGCAAGGGTGGCAGAAACACCCTTACGGATACTGAAATAGAGCAGCTTTTGCTTTGTGTTCAGGGATTTCCCCCAGGTTCTCCCCAGCTGCAGTAAGAAGAGTGGTCGGAGCGATACTGTGAACACATGGGAAGCATTAAAGCATGACACTCAGCACTTAGCCCCAGACACATGTATTACGGAGCACAAGGCTGCCTGCTCCTCTATCCATCAATGTGCCTACGGAATGTCCACAGTAGGGCTTTCCTCTGCTCATGCAAAGCTGGAAGTGGGCTTTTTTCCTCCACCGTGTATGCCTAGTGGTGTGGATGCACACCCAGGAACACCACCACGGGCCTGAACTGGAAACATGTCACCAGGCAAGCCATCATACAGATGTATAGCAGTGGATTTACAAGCATGTGCACACCAAGCAGCAGTCCTGGTCCTTGAATGAGACCAGCTACCCCCAAAGGGGTGGCTCTTGTCAATCTTTCCCCTTGGAAACGGCAGATGGGTAAGAACTTGCCTTATGGTCCTGGGACAGTGGGACCTTTTTTCCTCCTTCTCCTCCCACGTGTTCACCTCCTACCCTTCTCCCAAGAAGCACTGAGCATCACAAACAGAACAACTACTGATGCAAAACCCCCAAACAACCCCACAGCGACTCACACAACCTTGGGCATCAAGCTGCCCACTCCTGGCTTCCCCTCCCAACCGGGGAAGCAGGAGCCCCAGCATGGCAACCCACAGCATGTATCACCCGTTGTCCACATCTCTTACTCCTCATCCCACCTGCCCTTCTTCCCCACCATGGATCTGCCAGTGGGGAACTCCATCACCAACATACCATGTGCACAACATAATAAAGCAACAGAGTCCGGTGTTAAGCAAGACTTTTATGTGCAGCCAGCATTTCAAAAGGCACAGTACAGGCTGTATGCTCAGTGCCGTCAGACTCCAAGGCTGAATTCTCCAGTGTTTTAGGAAAAAGGTAGGGTGGGAGGAGAGTGTGAGAGGGGGGAACAGACCAAGCTTTGTGGAATTCTTTTTAAGAGTGTATGCATGACTGTATAAAAGGACTTTTTTTTTCCTGACCTCAAAAAGACAATATTATTTCACACAGACCTATTTCCAAGAGTGGCCAAGCTATTTCTACATGAACCGGTGCCTGGTTGAGGCAGAGGCTGTGAAGGGGAAACCCTCTCTCCAAGTACGACATGGAAATTCCTTGACCTCAGCTGTGAAGCTGATCAACACGCGTGCAATGGGCCAATGAAAAAGAAATTGAAATACCAGAGTGGCCAGCGCAGATGAGGGCAGGTGTGTATAGGAGAAGGCACAGCCTGCTTTTTCCAGGCAAAGGGCCTGACAAAAAAAAAAAAAAAAAAGGAGACGTGCCAGACAGAGAAGAAGAGGAAGGCAGGGCAAAAGCAAAGGTACTGAGACATTGGTCAGAAAAGCAAAGACTTAAAATGCCAGGCAAACAGGTTCTGAATCATACCCTACAACCTGAAGGTAGAAAGGCAGGGTGAACACGCATGGAAGGCAGAAATAAATATTTATTTTAGGCCACGCTATCATTTGGTGTGCTTCACGGAAAAGGTTGGGTGTTCACTATGAGCCCAGACAGAGGCAAATAGGTTCATCATCAGTCTAGACCTGGTAACATCAAGTAGTGACTACACCACAGACCCGTACCTTCCTCTAAAGCTGTGTTTGCTTCCTCAGAAGGCCAACAGAGAAAACGGCTCCACAGTGAAATTACTTTTCATGACCAGCATTGAGGACACACCAACCTACTGTGTGTAGTACAACCTACACAAACAAGCCACCCCTGGATTAAAAGCTGCAGAGCAACAATTGACTGGCGTCAACTTTCCAATTCAAGACAGAGCTCTTCAGTTTCCTTCTTGAAGGACTGGATATCTAGAATTAATGCATCTGAGCCCTAAAAAACACTTGTGAACGGGGCTGAACCCTTTGGGTTAGGTGAAGCATGTAATTTCTCCCCATGGCAGAAAACTGGCATGAATCACAGCCATTCTATGGCTCTGTAACGGGACTGAATATGCTACGCAGTCAGGTCACTCGGTGCGTACATGAACTCACAGCACTTCTGTAATGCACCGGATATGTAGTCTGCTGTCTCCCTTGGACAGATATCAGTCAGGAGGGATCTCCCAATGCCAGAATCCTTTGTCTTTTTCATGGCCCACTCCCAAGTTAACAGTGGGAAAGAGGACTGTAAGGTCTGGGCCACAGACCTTCCCAAACTCCAAGCAGAACGGCATTGCTCTAGTGGCATCCATAGGTCAGTTTAGGTACACACACAGGGACAGGGATGCCAAGCTTTGTCAGGGACACGAGTCTCTTCTAAGATGAGCCATGGCTGCAAGTCACAGCTACAAGCCTTATTACAACTGTGCCCATATTTAGGAGAAGTAAGTAACAGCAGTCCATATGCTTCTATCCCTTTGAGAGTCCCAAAAAACTCCACTTAACAAAAAGTCCTTACACGAAGAGTGACATGCATGACAGGGAACAAGTTTGCCAGTGTTTAGAGCCTCTGTATTAAGAATAAAACCAGGTCAAATACAAATTAGACCTGTGCCCCAAGACATAAAATTGGGTCAAACCCCAGACCATTTTCAATGAGGTCTCAGAAACCCCATCAGACTGCTCTGCTGCTCATTAGCTGTAGTTTCAGTACCTTCTGGGTTTCTTCAGTGAAAGACAAACCCTTGAAAAACAAGAGTGACATCCAAAGAACTTGGTTCCTCCTGAGTCTCCAGCATGGGCTTCTTCAAATGCAACACCTGTTTGGGATATATGGCCTTTCCTATTAGGCATATAGATGCATCATGGATACCAATCTATTCTCTCCTTTTCTCCCCTGATCACCTGCCCCTCTTCTGCTAACGTCAAACTTTCCAAGGTCCCCCAGTGCTCCTAGTCTAGGACAGAAATGTATTTATTAGGGAAAATGAACAGAGTGTGTATGAATTAGAAAATGAATCCAGTCTGTTCAACTAGGGTTGGGCAAGCTTGTTTTGCCTAATTTAGAGGCCATTCAAACATTGTGGGTTTGAACATTACTGCATTAGTGTTTCACTTAGGAAAAACTGTGAAAAAAAAAAAAAAGGTGAAGAGAAGGGGAAAAAAATCCAATGGAAACATAAATAGCATATAACGTATATGGGGCACCCACTTGTGCCAGCACAGACCTTCTAAGCCCTAACACATTGCACAGACTTCCCTTCAGCTAGAAGTTCCCTTTAAAATAGTTTAAAAATTAAAAAAAAAAAAAAAAAATCCTGAATCACCATACAGAGGTGGAACAGGTCAAAAGAGATATATACACATGCCAAGGACAGCTGGTCCTAAACCCTGACCTGTCTTTATTCACACTTTGAAATGAAGGTCGTGTAGATCAAGGACAGAGAGCTCATTTGCAAAGCTCCGAGCCCCTCAGGCTGCCTTGGGTGAATCGCAGCAGCCCTCTGTGTCAACAGGACATGCTGCAAACTCTCCACGGATCCTGCAGTTGGTTCGTTAGGTTTATCCATACCTTAGCTGCATTTGGCCGCGTGTAGGACAGCCCAGTTTTCTGGACATAATTAGCATCGTTCATTTTACATCCCTCTTTTTCTTCTGTTGTGTCTT
This sequence comes from Chroicocephalus ridibundus, assembly GCF_963924245.1. NCBI lineage: Eukaryota > Metazoa > Chordata > Aves > Charadriiformes > Laridae > Chroicocephalus > Chroicocephalus ridibundus. The sequence continues at coordinate 18,554,046 of NC_086287.1, forward strand.
GGTTGCAATAATTTGTGTTTGGGTGACAACTAACAAATTGGGGGCCCCTTCCTCAGGCAGGGTAAATAATTCATTTTGGTGACACTGTATCAGTGCTCACCAGCTAAAGAATAAGGCCTTCAGGTTCAAAAGCTAACCCTAGCTGAGGAAACAATTGTTCTCTTCCCAAAATGCACCTCAAAAGCAGCTGTGGGGAAAGACGCGAGACATCCTTAAGGCAAGGAGTGAAAGCAAACAGAGGACACATGGTGAAAGAGCGAAAAGTGGGCACAAGGGAAGAAACTTAAGGCACTGCAGGAACAAGGCTCTCCTCACCAATCTGATCACATTGAACCATTTCCTCTGTCACACATCTCCATTTCAAAAGCCAAGAAAGCCACAAGAAACCACGTGGAAGCCCAACTGAGAATAGCCTACCTCCAGAGGCATTTTCTTTCTCCTCTTCCTAAAAGTTGCTTTAGGTAAAAACAGAGACAAGAAACAAAGAGATGTGGGGGGCTGGCTATAGATGCTGCTTATGTGCCTGTGAGCAAGATTCAAGGGCAGAAAGCATGGTCTGATCGAGCAGCTCCCACCACCAGCAAAACTGCAGCCCTCACCATAAGATCATAGAATGGTTTGGGTTGGAAGGAACCTTAAAGATCATCTAGTTCCAACCCCCTGCCCTGGGCAGAGACACCTCCCACTAGACCAGGTTGCTCAAAGCCTCATCCAGCCTGGCCTTGAATACTTCCAGGGAGGGGGCAGCCACAGCTTCCCCGGGCAACGTGTTCCAGTGCCTCACCACCCTCATGGTAAAGAATTTCTTCCTCTAAATCTACCCTCTTTCAGTTTAAAACTGTCACCCCTTGTCCTATCACTTCACTCCCTCATAAAGAGTCTCTCCCCATCTTTCCTGTAGGCCCCCTTTAGGTACTGGAAGGCTGCTATAAGGTCTCCCCACAGCCTTCTCTTCTCCAGGCTGAACAACCCCAACTCTCTCAGCCTGCCTTCATAGCAGAGGTGCTCCAGCTCTCTGATCATCTCCATGGCCCTCCTCTGGACCCGTTCCAACAGGTCCACGTCATTCCTATGCTGAGGACTCCAAAGCTGGACACAGTACTCCAGGGGAGCTCTCACCAGAGCGGAGCAGAGGGGTAGAATTACCTCCCTCGACCTGCTGGCCACACTTCTTTTGATGCAGCCCAGGATAGAGTTGGCTTTCTGGGCTGTGAGTGCACATTGCTGGCTCATGTTGAGCTTCTCATCCACCAGCACCCCCAAGCCCTTCTCCTCAGGGCTGCTCTCAAGCCATTCTCCGCCCAACTTGTATTTGTGCTTGCCCAGGAGGGTTCTCACTTAGAGGATGTGCCAACCCAGGATAGATCTCACTCAGGAGAATTAATGCCACATAAACCACCACTCCTTCTGCCTCCCCTTTCCCCCACAAGCCCTTTAAAGCCCCACCAAATAGATGCGTTTATCCTCTGCCCCCATTTACACCTGGGCTACACCCCTCCTCACCAGCAGGTCCCATAAATAGCACCACTTGGAAGAAATGGATTGTGTTTTCACCAAGAAACTGCAGAGGAGATACAGCCATCATATTACATGTTACACCATCCCTTCACCCTGGCTCCGGGCCCTTCATGCCCAGGGGATGCCTTCAAGGCTGAAGCACGGTCACAGCAATGTCAACAGGGCTGCCCCAGTCCTGCCCTCATCTACAGTGCAGAGGAAGGTGCTGTCAGCCCTGTATGGCAATGACCCCGCACAAGAGAAATCCCTTTTCTTCTCCATACCATCTCTGACTTCCCCCCTACCTAATCTATATTTTTTTTCCGGCCTCGAGTATACTTTCCAGCTCGTTTCCTCTTGCGGTTCTCATTTCCCGCTCCTAGGAGGTGAGCTCATGCGTTTCTCAATTACCAGCCAAAGAAAGGGAGAGGGAGAAAGCAATCTTATGGAAACAGATGAAGTCATGCCTCTATAATGCCATATTACGGCTCGTGCTCAAAGAGCCATGATGCAGACATCGCTGCCCCCCGACCCTGGCAGGGTAGCCCAGCTTCCTGGTCCCCAGCTCAAGTTGTTCTCCTCCTTGCGCCGAGGGAAGATGCTCCACCGACACGCAGGGAGAGCAGAGCGTGTTTGTGTCGCTGGCTTTTCCTTCTCGTCCCCCCTCCACCCCTGCTTTCAATCCTCCCGCCCTTTTGTCCACCCCCAGCAATCCCCACGGATCTTTGACTCATTCACAGCACGCCACTGAGTCAATAGCGAGCCCACAGACCATGTGCACGGCTCCCAGCACTGCGCGCTCTGCCTACGGCTATGTGGACGCCGGAGAAGTTACACAAGGGAAATCTAAAGGCAATTAAAAGCATAATACAAGCGGTTGTTTAGAAAAGGTGGTGGGGAGGAGAGAATAAAATTAAAATAAATAAAGGAATGTTTTAACGAGTGCAGCAGTGAAAGCGGGATTAGAGGTGCCTGAATGGCATCTCTATATTTCCCGTATGGAAGGGAGGGCTGCCCAGCGCAACCAGAGCTGACAAAAAAAATTAGCTGGGCCTCAGGCTCGGAGAAACATTTGGCTAGAAAGGAAAGAAGGTAATTGCTGCAAATGGAGACTAATTCAGGAATCAGCCAGCCCTACACGGGGCCAGTTCTTGTGCCGTTAGAGAGCTATGGATGCTTCATGAACGCTGGGTTGAGAGGCAGAAAAAAGCACAGGGAAATCTTAGGACAAAAACAAAGCAAGACAAAAAGACAACAAATGTCTCCTTTCCACAGTTCACACGTGCTTAGCGTTTCTCTTCCCTCATTCCTCACTCCCTGAGGACACTTAGGACCTGGTGGGGGTCCTACTCAGCCTTGCCTTCATCAGTCTATCCGATGGCTACGGAGGGAGTGAACTTTGCGGCTCCCAAAGTGCAGACTATACCTCTCCCTTCCCCCTGCCCCAGGAGAGGAGCAGGCTGGAAGGTGAGGCGCAGGGCACGGAGGATGTGTTTACTCTCATAACACCCCTGTGAGGTGGGGAAGTCATAGCCTCATCTGACAGATGAGGAACAGAGGCAAAGCGAGATTAAAGGATTAGCCCAAGGTCACGCAGGAAAAGTTTGTAGCAGAAGTGGAAATTAAGCCCAGGTCTCTCGGTCCAAAATCAGTGCCTTAAGCGCAAGACCAGACTTTCCTAAAGTTGGTCAACCTTTTATATTTGATAGTTTGTTTTACTTTCAAACAGAAAAACAGTTTATTTTCTAAACACACATTTTCATAGAAAAGGGAGATGGAGGAGTTCATTTCCTGGAGGGAGGAGCTGCTTAAGATCTTATTTATTTCTTTTAAACTTAATTTCTTCTAGGTTTTAGCATTTCTGATGGGGGAAAAAGTGCTGCAGAAATTTCAAAGCACAGGAACACATTTCTTTTCATTCATAATTCATCATGGGAAATACTTTCCACTTTCCAATCGGTTCTGCCCTGCCACTCTTTGCTTTGCGAAGTTTTTAATATCTTTTCGTTATTATTTTTTCATAGCCTCTACTAGCTTAGAAAGCCCACATCTTCTAAACAGAGACCTTTGTTGGACAATGCTACTGTCCCTAAAACCCCATTGATCAGAAAGGTACTTAACAAATGAACACAGGCAACAGGTCCACGCCTTGACATCTGTAAGCTGCAGGGCCAAATCTGAGTTAGATCTCAGCTGCTGCTGACTCTGCTCATCCACTCCCTGCCTGGACCATGCCTCCCTCTGCTGCTGGCTCTGAAACTCCCTGTTTTCTTCCCTTTACTGTGCCACCAAGCCCAGTTCTTCCCAAAACACATCTCCCCCTCAGCTCTGAAAGCCCCTTGGTAAAGGAAAGCAATCCCATTCCCCTTCATAAATGGGCCAGCTGAGGTCCATGGAGGAGAAACTGCTTGTCCACAATCAACCTGGAGACCAGCAGCAGAGCCAGGGAAAGAAGATGGGTTTCATTAATACAGAGCCTCTCTCCATTTAGACATGTGAAATTCAGCCCTCACAGAGGCCCCTAGGAATTTACCATCAGTATCCAAAATGGGAGGGTTTTTTTACCCCGAGACACTAAGCAGCGAGAAAGCCATATGAAGTGAATGCGATCTGAGGCTGGCATATTTAAAGGTGACTTAAGGATCCAGACACTCAATTCCCATGAAAACAAATGGGAATCAGTAGGCAGAAAAGGGCTGGCTTATATTCATGCCAACCAAATGGTTAAAATTAGCTACAATCGGTAGAGCATTTTGAAGAAAATTGTGGAACACTTATATAAAAGCTGAGTGTTGCTCAGAAACAAAGATCTCTTTTCCTGTAATTGTGTTTAATGATCTTTGAAGAACAAGAGGACAATCCACAAGGATGACTACCACCATCACACATGTTCCTGTGACAATGAGGGAATTAGGCTGAAACAAAGACTAATACACTATCCTTACAAGGCAGTTTTCACTCCCAGTTTGCTCCCCCATTTACTTAAAGACTTTTTTGCACAAGTAGGCAAACTTCATGTATTAATGAAGTTGAAGTATTTCACCAGCAGAAAAGAAAGCACGCTATAAACTCATGATGGTTATCAGTCCAGCTTATTCCATGTCCTGGGGATACCTAAACATGACCTACCCCACAAAAGGGTTTTGGCCCCTTTCCCAACTCCCAGCATAGGTGGGCTGTGTCTGGCCCACAGCACATACCCACCACTCTCCTCTGGGCTGGGGAAAGCCAACCTAAGAGCGGAGCTTTGGCAGCATTGCAAGGGCAGGTCTCAGACCTCTTACCTGACCTTGATCCACTGAAGACTTGCCCTACGAGCTCCAACAAGAAGCCCTTTTTTGACTCAGTCCCAAGGGAGGGCAGTTTGTCCCCTCTGGGACAAGCTCCTTGAGGCTGGCTGACTTCTGCAACAGCCCAGAGCACCCTATGCTGCCACGTGAAAAGCCACTTACAAATTCTGACTCACCTGAGCCTGTACAGCTTAACTAACAGCAGGTGAGAAACTAAATTTATGAGAAGGCCATGTGCTCCCATGCAGGTGGTATAAGGGCAGGGTCCTTCCTCAGCTCAGTTGATTTGTTGTGGACTGTCCATTATGGTCAACGTTTGCTTGCTTCCTGAGGATATGTCCATGGCAAAAAGGTGCAGAGAGATCTGAACATGCTTGCAGGGCTGCTTAAGAGATGTTTAGGAGCAGCTGCTTCAGGGAGACAGACAGGTGCTATTTTGCAGGTCAGGTCTGGATCCAGGACATAAATACCTGGAGGAAAACTTCACAATCCTGGAGCTAGCACTATAAAGGCTGAATGCAGTTTTCACTTCTTTGTCCCAAGTTCTGGGTAAGATGAAGCAAATTCCTGGAAACTGAAGAGTTTGGACACTAGAGCTGTAGACTTGGAAAAATACTACTTCTGGCTACGATGATTTATTTATAGTTGCAATTAAGGACAAAAAGGCTCTTCAGAGAGGGAGGATGAAGTGGAACCAAGGCCAGGCCTAGAAACCTAACACTATGGGGATTCCCAGAGCAAAATTAATCAGGGGACTCAGTTGTTTTCTATTTTTTTTTTCCTAAATGGTTATCTCTTTGTTTGGCTTATCTAGCCCGGAGCTTTGTGACAACTACATTTCTAGCCTCCCCCCATGGGCTTTGGAGCCAGACCAAAAACTGGAATTGAGACTGGGGATGGGCCTCAAACTCACAAGAAGGGCTTGTGAGACCTCAGCCAGAAAGGCCACTCTACACCTTACCACTGGAGCCATTCTCTGCTTGGCTGCAGTACAGGTAGTGATGGCTTTGGGATGTGGCAGTGGAGGGAAAGAGCAGAGCCAGAAATCACCAACTATATAGAAAAGTAAGAAAGTGTGAGACAGCAAGAAGAAAGCCAAAAGTCCTTGCATCTACAAAAAGAAATAGACAGCGCATGGTTGGATTTTCTCTGTGCAGGACTTAGACTTGCAGCCTGCCAGGGTATATATTATTCCAGCTCCTAAAAGAGTGGGTGTGGTGCAAACCCCAAGACAACCTTTTGAGCTGGAACTCTGTAGATGTCCCTTGATCTCTTTTAGATCCAATTTTTGACCCTGCAAATATCCCCTGTTGAATCAAAGGTCTGGCTCCAGTTATCATGACCTGTGATTAACGAAGGAGGTAGGGAACTGCAGACTGATTCAGACAGCAAGACAAGTCAAAGGACATGCTCTTTGCTGCCCCAGTGGTTAAAAACCCCTTCCAACCAAGGGGTCCGATCAAGACCTCCAGGCTGGATGGGACCTCCAATCACTGCAGCATTCAGAAAAGTGCCCAAGCAGACCAAAATTAGGGACAATCTTTCCCCTGGAGAAAGTTTTGAAAAAGCCAGGACAGCTTTACTCCAAGAGACGCTGAGGTCACCTCTGTTTGTCCATCCTCCAGTCTGGACTCTCAGGCCTCAGCTTCCCTCTGTGGACTGGAATAAGAGCCCTAGACAGCCTCACAGGTCATTACAATGTGTAAGTACCATCAGCTAAAAGACTGATACAGGTTGTCCTTTCAACCCACATTTCCCTTGTTTACTTAATGTCTTTCAGCCTGGAAGAAGAGGCTGCTACTTGCTGTTTACATACGCTTTCCTCCAAGAAAGGTTTTTGCATCTGTTGTTGTTGCCTGACTTACACACTGTGCCAAGGAGCTGCACTGCACCATCTCTATGCTACTTTTCATGCAACTTTCTCCTCGTGCTGCACCCGTGAGACACTGAAATGAGTGGCCTTCTAACAGCAGTCATCACTAAACAGATAACAAGAAGCACAGCTAAAACCAATGGCAGAGGTGTAGTACCTCAACCTAAAACGGGGAAGAAGCAGGACCTGATGAACTTTAACTCACAGGATTCAGAGAACTGGCTGAAACAATTAGTAATGACCAATGCCTCTCTTGTCGAGCATGGCCAAGGTGCTCAATCAAGAGAACAGAGCAAACTTCATGCCCTAAATTAATTAAGCGTGTGGATTGCAGAAGGAGGAAAAGTCAGGTTAGCTACAATTCCCAGAAAAAAGTCTGAAACATAAATAAATAATGAATAAATACCACAAACTATTCGTAAGCACAGAAGATAACAAAGCAAAGTCTCAGGCTAATATGGATTTAATCAGAAACAAATTGCATCCAACCAAGATAATTTCCCTCTGTGACAGGCCACGTGGATAGCAGAGAGGCCATTGACGTTACATGCCTTGACTTGTAAAGCTTCAGATGCATAACATCCTCATAAGACATCAAATAAATGGTCTCAAATAAACTTTCACATAGCAGATGCAAAACTGACTGGAAATATGATACTTGGACGTGAACTATCAATGGGTCACTGTCAAAACGGAGGGATTAACCCAGCGGAGTTGTATTGTGTTTGTTGTGAGTCCAGCTTTCTTCAAAGTTTTCTCTAAGAACCTGGGCCATGAGATAGATCACACGCTTGTAAAATACGCAGCTGCTATGTAGCTGGGAAGGACTGCCTGAAGACAGGTTTGAATTCTGATCTTGGCAAAGTGGGAAAAATGTCTGAAAAAAAAATTGGATCCCATTCAGCAGAGATAAGGATGGAGAAAAACTGCCCACAATTCATCAGAAAATTAGGGAGAGAGTTGAAGTGGACTGCAAGCTGAACATGAGTCAGCTATGTCTTACTGCTACAAACAAAGCACAAACATCCTGGGTTGTACAAACATGAGCCAACCTGTAAACCATGTAGAGTAACCCTTCTGTTGTGGTCAGCATAGCAAGGCCTTAGCCAGAGAGTCCCATCTAGTCTCGGGACAGTGAGCTTCAGAAAAGGTGTGCACCGACTGGTCTGGAGGAAAGAAACAGGAACAATCAAAGGTTTAAGAAGACCTCACCTGCAAGGAGAGCTTTGAACAAACTGGGGTTGTCCATCATAAAAGAGAAACTCAACAGGACACAGGACACAACAAGAGTCTTCAGAATTCTGAAAGGCTTACCTGCCTTTCTAAGCCTGGGCACTGGACACCCTCTGCCTCAGAAACACGCAGCAGATAATCAATATGCACTTTAGGAAAGTACACCACATGATTGAGGGTGTTCCAGTGGAGACCATGGCGTAAGCAAGAACTTTTGGCCACTGCTTGCAAAGAGCAGGAGCTACTGATACCCTTTGCCTCTGACAGCTCACCCAAAATACGTCACAATGGAAGGCACTCTCTGTATCCTGCGAGAGCAACTGGGCCGGAGTGCGTGTGAGACCTTGATTGGAAACAGGCTGCTCTTCACATTTCAGCTCTGCTTCTGGCGATGTGTGAGAACTTCCTCATTCCTAGATGGTCTCCTCATCCCAGATGAGGGAGCTGGTGTCTGGGGAAGACCTTTAGTATTCATTACAAAAACGTTTCCACCCCCTCATTGGTCTCTCCTCACTTCACCAAAGCACGCAGACAATCTTATTTTTCAGAAGCACCCACCAGCTATCTCTTGATTGGCTCTGGCACTGCTACTCAAACGCCTGACTCAACTCCTATCACCATCAAAAGACTCCCATTGATGAAATGCACTCCACTAGTTCCAGTGGGCCCTGAACAGGACTCCAAACTAAGTGACAATAGCGAAACGTGATAAAGTCACATCTTCCACAGGTGACTTGTTGCATTTCGGAGCAGGGGGAAAGTCCTCAAATACAAGTGGAAGAGTATTATGCTGGACCGGAATCATGCAGAAGGCACAGTGAGACCAAGCTGCATTGCTCCATGGGTTTGAGAGTGATCTCCGCTTCCCAGATGCCCCAAAGAGTAGAGACAACATGGCTGTTCTCCTGGGGAAAGGATAAAATGTCAGTCCCTGGTGGAGCTGCGGGTTCCCATCCCCAGTCACAGTGGATGGAGCATGCCATGCTCCCAGCTGGAGGGAGAGAAGTGTCTCCAAACATGGAAGGAGGGGCGTCTCCGGTGCTTACAAAGCCTAAAGGAAGGTCCAGACGATGAGAACAACAAACAGCAGCCAAACCCCCATGCAATATGAAAGGGAGAAATAAGTAAAAGCAGATGGAGTTGTGCCACAGAGGGCTCTTCCCTCGCATTCCTGGCATACCAAGAACAGTCACCTCCCCTGCCCAGACCATCTCTGTCCTCACTGAACTGGGCAACCCTGCTCTCAGCTCCGGCTGGCAGCCCTCATCCACAGGGAACACTAAACTTCACAGCCCCAACACACACACTGCAGACAATTTTTTAACCACCTCCCTTGCTCCAAAGCAAAGCACTGGAGTCCCAGCACAATGGAAGTACAACACAGGTACAAAACTGAATAGATTGAAAACCTTTGAAATTTCGTATATTACTTTATCTTCATTGTTTTTCCAGGCAGGTTCAAACCCGGCCACACATATTCTGGTCTAGCCATCAATTTAAATATCACTTAATGCAGAATTTTACCTTGATTCAGTTACGTCAGGGCAAAGACCTATCTCAACAGGATCAGTTTGGCCTGTGCCACTTCCTGATTCACCTGCAGAGTACTACACACGGATTTAACTGAGTTCTTTAACAATAACTTCCATTTAACAAATGCAACTTTGTGTATAGGACAATCCTAACCAGTGCTTGGTCTGGACTAGAAAGATCTCTGCATGTTCCGTACCCTGGTGTAGATGTGTTTCTAGTATAAAGATGGCATCTCGAGCATGCACAGACCACGTCCATACTCTCAGTGAGATACTGGTGTTACTTTGTCATGACAAGAAATCACATTGCATTAAAAGCAGAAGCCCAATTAGAGTGGTATAACTTTTTGGCACAAACCCTCAGACCTTTCCCTGAAAGCAAGGACCAGCGGTTACTTCTGAACTAAAACAACCATGCAACAGTGGCACTGGATGATTTAATTTGTTTTCTGGAAAATGCTGCATTCAAGCCAGGCTGATAAAAGTGATCCAGTACCCAAGGCATTTTTGCCATGTGTTAAAAATGCCGAATTTTCCTTCCAGTTAATTTACTAGCATAAAATCCAGTACATTTTAATTGCTGACTAATTACAGAGATCTTACTGGGCCTGTGCCTTAGGCCTGCTCTGAAGCAGGAACCCAAGAGAAGTGTTTGGGAAAGACAAACGAGGCCTTTGCAGGTTCAGAGCTGCAGCCATCAAGGATAGGACACGGGGTAACGGCGTCAAACTGAAAGAGGGTAGATTTAGATTGGATATCAGGAAGAAATTCTTTACTGTGAGGGTGGTGAGGCACTGGAAGAGGTTGCCCAGGGAAGCTGCGGATGCCCCATCCCTGGAAGTGTTCAAGGCCAGGCTGGATGGGGCTTTGAGCAACCTGGTCTAGTGGGAGGTGTCTCTGCCCATGGCAGGGGGGTTGAAACTAGATGATCTTTAAGGTCCCTTCCAACCCAAACCATTTTATGATTCTATGAAAGGCCGCACCAGCATGAGACGTTTCATTGTATCTCACTGGCAGTCTATGGAAGCCCACAAAGAAGGAAATGCGCTCATAAATGTAACTCCACGCAAGTCCTAGGCGAGCTGAAGGTGAGGAAGCTGTGCTGTACACTGCACAGATGAGGATTTACTTCAAAGAGATCATTCCCCGGTCAAGCATTTTATATGCACGCACAGCGTTTGCAAAGTCCCGCTGTTACAATTTGGTATCAGTAAAAAGAATGGCTTCTGAGGAATAAAGACACAGGGTCAACACAAAACACTAAAGACTCCTGCTTGTCTATTAATCATCTTGCATGGGTATCATGGAAATAGAGGCAAAAATAATTTTTATGAGATTTTAGGTGACAGTAGCTACACTTCTTCCAATCACGACTTAATACATGCATTTTAGCAAATGTCTTGCAAGGACCAATTGGTGTTCCACCATCTTTGGTGCTGATCTCCACTAACCATCAATACAGGCCAGTGGTTTTACGTAGCTGTCTGTATCCTGTAAAGCTTCCCCAGATTTGTCCAAAGCTTTCAAAGTAGGCATACAGAGAAAGCTCAGGTATGATTTATGGTTATCATGAGGGTAAAGAGAATTGACACTCCCTTCTGATGTTGCTCTCTGCTGTGCAGATGTGGCGAAGATGAGCCCAGGTGCATCAAGTCTAGCACATACATGTGTCTGGAAGACCGAGCCAAGAAATGGAAAGCCCAGGAGAATCCCCTCCACCTTCTGGCCACCAGGGATTCATGTGCTCAGCTCACAGGAGCACCAATTCCCCACAGACAAGCTGGGACATCCAGCCAGCATGATGGAGGCCCGTGCAGAGAGACTAGATTATTCTGAAGAGGAGGAGAACCACATCAGCATGGCCTGTGGCCAAGCCCAGCCAGCATCCCGAGCTGCTTGGCTCAGCTGCAATATCACACTGACACGAGCACATTCCTCTAAGCGCTGGAGCTACCTTGGGCATCTCCACAGGGCGCTGCATCACACAGGGTAGAGGCACTCAGAGGGATCGCAGTCTAAACAGAGGACGGGAAAGGGAAGAGAGACATGGAGTCACTTGCCTGAAGTTACACAGCTGGTCAGCCACAAAGCCAGGTTCTGCACCCAACTCGAGCCTGCTGTCCACTTGACCACACTGTCAGTCTGACAGCAGGGAGTTCAATATACAGTTTAAGCAGCTCACACACATATGGTTGCTGGCATACTGCTCAGGAGGAGGAAGACAATAACAGACCATCTAAGGATAACATAATACTGTATATCAAATAATGCCGAGAGGGGCCCAAGCCAAGTATGCTTTTTTCCTCCTTCAGCGGAATTTTCTTGTGTATGCATGGTTTATTCTGAAGAAGACGTTTGTTCACCTAGGAGAGGGAATTATTCTGCAGACTATTTTCTTTTAAAGAAACAAAACAAAAAAAAAATCATCACTAGAAAAATTTCCTTTTTTTAAAAAGGAGAGACCAAATGCAAGAAAGGCACACGATGAGAATAAAGTGACATAACAGAAATAATGGGAAGAAACTCATCCTTAAGGCTTGCAGATTAACCCTGCCTTTTTCTCAGCCATGTTCAACTCATGTATATTTTAATAACCTGGTTCTCTTCTGCATCCAGGTCCGCTTGGCCCTGCCAGGGAAGTTCCTTTCACACCTCCTCACTGATAAGGTGAAACCTGAACAGAAACACAGGTAAGTCTCACCAGTAAGATAAATAATAAGAAACACGGAAGAGCCTCACCTATAAGATAAACAGCCCTGAGCAGTTTTCGTGGGGTTTGTGTTTCCAGCCAAGATCATACCTTCTACTCTTTCATCTCCACTGCCTTTTCCCATAGCCAAACCACAGACCAGAGGGAGATATGTTCATGGAAAAAAAAGGACCTTCTCTTTTCTGTGAATAAGAACAACCACTCCTTCCATCACTTTACCAGGGTGATTTGGGCCACCATGCTCACCATTTCCTAGCCTGAAGAGTCCTATTATGTCTCAGCCCTTTTTGACTGCTAAAGGTTCTTCCAGTAGGACACATCTTCCACACAGTAAATGGAAACCTGAAGACAATATCTTTACTTTTCTTATCAACCTTTCACCCCCAGACTGTAGGTTTTTCAAATATAGGTCAAAAACTGCTTATCTAGTTCCCCTCCCTCACATCTTTCCAGCACTCAAGCAATTTAATCCTATTTGTGCTTGTCAACTATCTCTGAACCTTCCATAACTTAGCAATTAACTACTATTTTCAGTCTCATCACATTCTCCCCTTACACCTCAAAAATTGGTACACCTTAGTATCACAGACTATTTCAAGTTGCAAAGGACTTCTGGAAATCTAGTCCCACCTCCTGCTCAAAGCAGAGTCAACTCAGAGGAGGTTGCTCCGGACCTTGTCCGTTCAAGTTCTAAATATCAATCCCACAACACCTGTGGGCCCCTATTCATGCGTTCCACAATCCTCAAAGTGATGGCTGTTGGGTTTTTTTTCTAATATCTAATAGGAATTGCCCTTTCTTGGAATTTGTGTCCATTGCCAACCCTATGACTGTCCACTTCTGAATCAAACGGCCTGGTTCTCCAGCCTCCCATTGGGTACTTCTAATGAGTATAAGTGCTCACACAGCAATTTCAATCTAAACTGAAGACAAAAGTTGAACTTCGTCTGGGAAACGAGAGCAGTTCCTTCCACATCAATATTTTTCATTACCTTCAGCAAAGGAAGCTGAATGCTAGCAGAGGTACAGCGCAAAAGAATTCCTAACCAAAAGTTAGTGACATAACTGGGAGTCTTCCCACCATAGATTTAAATTAAATCCAGGAAATAGAGAGACAGTGGTTCAGAGATACATTTTCTTAGTGGCTCAAGGCAAACTACTTTTAAAATTTGTCCCTGCATGTATGGACTGCATAGCAGATCCCTTTTTAATTCCTACTTGCAAAAGCAACAACAAAAAATGTCTCAGAAATACCATTTTGTACTCAAAGAATGCTTGGCGTAAGTTGGGGGGGATATGGTATAATTTTTCACAAGTAATAAATGTTTAAGTCATGCTTGAAGTGCAAAATTCAATTCAACTTTAATTAGAGAGGCGTCACTAAAGCTTTTATTATGATTTTATAGGCCACAGAGGAGATCACATCAATTTCTCAAGTTACACTGAATGGGGCAGAAAAGGCAAAGAACAGATCACAGGCAGGACGATTCTGCTGATCAACACTCTGCTAATTTGCATGTTACCATCCTAAATTACCTGATCCAGACTTGACTGCTCTTTAAGGATCTCTGGTACAGGCTGCAATGCACAGGAGGGCTTCAAAAAGGCAGCTGCCTGGCCTACACTATGACACAGAGTAAATCTTTGGGAAAAGCTGGGGCATGTTGTGCAAACCCTGCTAGGCTATTAGACCAAGTACGGTCAGATACCTTTCCAGCTGCAGCAGCATCAGTTTTGCTGTATTCTAAGGCTGATGGTATTTGTGGCTTTTTTCTCTCTCCCCAAAATAAAAAAGATGCACCTGCATTAGCACAAGTATGCAAATACGCATACATCATCCTCCACAGGCGTCACGACAAGCCAGCTCTCCGTGATAACGCAGCAAATCAACTGGCAGTGCGTAACCAAGCGACTGTAAAACAATCAAAGTGGTCCTCCGATGCGCAGAGCCAGAACTCCAGCAACTGCAGCCAAGGGAAAGATACAGTAATTAAACCACAATGCACTGTCTGGATTGTTTTACTGACATTAGGAAATAAAATTTCTGCTTAAAAATAAAGAGCTGGGACCACAGGGACACAGCCACAGGTATGACATCACTGGTGACCCCCAGAACACATGCGTTAAGAGGGAGACACGGTTCCACCATTTTTCATTTCTCCTGTCCTTTAAGGGAATAACTCATCTCTTGACTCTGGCTGAAGACACACAATTTTATAGGAACCACAAATCAAGGCACTGCGTGTTTTAAAGGCTGGCAGGATTACTTTTTTTAATAAGATTTCTTCTTTGATTCTATAGTTTTATTTTGTAAAGGCAAGTGAAGAAAACTACCGTGTTTGCAGCAAAATGGATAGGTAGTCACAGCAAGTCCTACAACAATATTTGACAGTTGTGCACTTTTTTGCTTGTGTTGCAAGAATAGCTGGAGAACAGGAAAAAAAGGAAAAGAAAGCAGAGGAATGTACAGTAAGCCATAGAAAACAGGAGGAGAATGATGCTACAGAAAATACAACTCAGGGGAAATATTTGGACAGCCAGAGAAATGTCATCACGCAGTAATGGCATCGGTCTGCAAGTGTCTGCAGCACTGTTATACCAGTAGGTGTAACAGTGACCCAGTTAGGCCAGATGACGATAGGAAACCATACCTTGGACAGGCCCCATTAAAAATAGAGAGGTTCATGTTGCACAGGCCTATTCTGGACTTCTTGAGAAGTCAAGCAGCGAAGTAGGGTCTCCCTGGCTCCTGGGCTCCAAGCAACACTGAACAACATGAGCTAGGAGGGCTGAAACAAAACCAAGATATGCGGAAGGGAAGACTAGAGCAAATAATAATAATTAAAAAAAAAAAAAAAAACAGCCTTCTGGAAAAACAGACGTTTAGACAAGGCTTTCCTGAGGGTCTGTCCATTCATGCAAATCAAGAGGAAGGCAGGGCCTTAAATCACCCAGCTTGCAATAGTGAGGCTTAAGCCTCTGAGAAGGGTATGGACTACGATCGGCACCTGGAACACTCAGAGAAAAGCACCCTGGTAAAGTGGTAAGCAGTCAGCCAGCCTAGCACAAACTTTGTGGCAGATGGACAATACTCAGACACTGCTGACATCACAGAAAATCCAAAATATGCCATAGAGAAAGGAACGGAGGCAGAAAGGCACAGGGAACACTAAGCCAGAGGACACTGAAACAACACCTGGAGCAGGCAAGAGATGGGAAAAGTCAGACATCTGCAGAACAACATGTCGCTTTGGGAAGTGCCTGCACACGTAGAGTTTGGACAAGGAGGACAAGATGGCCATCGAAAGCTGAGCTGCTGCAGGAGCCAAATGCCTGCCAGCCTGACACAAAAGCTGAGGATATCAGCCCCCGTTCTCTGTTGTACAAAGATACCCAAACCAAGGAGGTGCCAAGAACTGTGGTGGTATTCAGATACGGCAACAGGCCAAAGAATGAGATTAAAAGCTCTGATAATGTTCACCAAAGAAAGACATGAACTGTACTGGGGAAAGGGCAAGCTTGAGTGGGTTGGAAAGAAGCTCTTTCCTATTAATGCTACACAAGACACTAAATTAAGAGGTGGAATTGTCCACCAGTAAAATCTGGGAATGACAGATTAAATTCTCCCCTTCACGGTAAGTAAGGGCAGACTCCTGGTACCAGCAGTAGTACTAGTCTATGGTTATCTGTAACATATAGAGTCTAGCTAGAAGGGTGTGGAAAGGGATACAAGTAATTCATTTTGCATATAGGTCCAACCTGCAGAATTACGTCACGGAATCACGGAATCTTCAGAGTTGGAAGGGACCTCTAGAGATCATCTAGTCCAACTCCCCTGCTAGAGCAGGATTGCCTAAAGCACATTCCCTCAGCGCTGCATCCAGGCGGGTCTTGAAAATCTCCAGAGAAGGGGACTCCACAACCTCCCTGGGCAGCCTGTTCCAGTGCTCTGTCACCCTCACTGTAAAGAAGTTTTTCCGTGTATTTGAACGGAACTTCCTATGTTCTAGCTTGTGCCCATTGCCCCTTGTCCTGTCGCTGGGAACCATTGAAAAGAGCCTGGCTCCGTCCTCCTTAAACCCACCCTTTAGATACTTGTAAACATTAATCAGGTCCCCCCTCAACCTTCTCTTCTCCAGGCTAAAGAGTCCCAGCTCTTTCAGCCTTTCCTCATAAAGGAGGTGCTCCAGTCCCATAATCATCTTGGTTGCCCTACGCTGGACTCGCTCCAGTAGTTCCCTGTCCCTCTTGAACTGGGGAGCCCAAAACTGGACACAGTACTCCAGTTGTGGCCTCACCAGTGCAGAGTAGAGGGGGAGAATGACCTCCCTCGACCTACTGGCCACAGTCTTCCCTATGCAGCCCAGGATGCCATTGGCCTTCTTGGCGACAAGGGCACACTGCTGGCTCATGGATAATTTGCTGTCTACCAGGACCCCCAGGTCCTTCTCCTCAGAGCTGCTTCCCAGCATGTCCGCCCCTAACATATACTGGTGTTTGGCATTCTTCCTTCCCAGGTGCAGGACCCTACACTTGCTTTTGTTGAACCTCATTAGGTTCTTCTCTGCCCAGCTCTCCAGCCTGTCCAGGTCACGCTGGATGGCAGCACAGCCCTCTGGAGTATCGGCCACCCCTCCCAGCTTGGTATCATCAGCAAACTTGCTGAGGATACACTCTGTCCCCTCATCTAGGTCATTAATGAATATATTGAACAAAATTGGTCCAAGTATTGACCCCTGAGGGACACCACTGGTTACAGGCCTCCAACTGGACTCTGTGCCGCTGATCACAACCCTCTGAGTTCTGTCACTCAGCCAGCTCTCGATCCACCTCACTGTCACCTCGTCTAGCCCATACTTCCTCAGCTTCCTAATGAGGATGTTATGGGAGACAGTGTCAAAAGCCTTGCTAAGGTCAAGGTAGATGACATCTACGGCTCTCCCCTCATCCAGCCAACCCGTTATAACATCATAGAAAGCTATCAGATTGGTCAGGCATGATTTGCCCTTGGTAAATCCATGCTGACCACTTCCAATAACTTCCTGTTCCTCTATGTGTTTGGAGACGACATCCAGAATGAGTCGCTCCATTACCTTCCCAGGGACAGAGGTGCGTCCACTATCTTTACTTTGAAGAAGCCATCTACAAGGACAAGACACTGCAAAGTATTACCATAGCAGGAAGGACAAAAGCTATTGGATGTTTTCCTTCTGTTATTCCTCCTCTCTCAGCATCTGCCTTTGCGGTTACTGTTTGCTCAGTAGCAGAATTCCTAGCAAATGCTCACAGCAATGTAGACCAGGAGGGTTATTCCCACAAAGATTTACTTTGAAAGAAGCTAGTCCTCCATGCTGGAGTTGCCTTGTCCCATTCCACACACAGAAGTTATGCATGTTCAGCACATTTCCTTGACAAACTAAAGTCTGCAAATTTTGCCACCAAAACAGGTACTAAGCCACCACATGGTCTCATGCACCAGTCAGGAGGAGAACTTGGTGCTGTGATCCATCTCACCATGCCCATTGCAACATACCACGCTTCATGATGCCTTCCTCCTCCCACCACGCATCCCATTTTCCGCTTGGTTACACGCTGTGCTTGTGCATCCCCTCTCTGCTCGCTTGGATGAGGAACCAATTAGTTAAAGCAATGCACTGAAACAATTAGGCAACTTGTTCACCTAACCCAAGAGATCTGACTAGTAAAAGAGAACTAACTGAAAACTTTGAAGACAGACAGACATGTAAGAAAGATCACAGCATTTCTTACCCAACCTTTCTCCTGGGATCAGAGAGTACAGTTGTGAAACATATCAGAATTCTGTTTTCTTCTTTCCTTTCCTAAGTTTGTGTCTGAGGGCTTAATTTTTATTGGGATGGTGTTGCAAACAAGCCAGCCAGGGGCTTCAGGAAATGTCTCTATCCCTGATTCTTCACAAGTTGAGTCCAAACATTCTCCAGTTGGTCTTTGGAAATTATCTGAAGCAAAGGGGCTCTAACTCTGATGTGGACATGGTTAAAAGCTGTAAGAAGCTCCCTAGGCTGGAATGGCACCTACAGGCTTAACTTATTTACATTAATCAAGAGTCAATCAAAGGCTTATTGGCACTCTTGGTCTGTGTGCCTGCATTACAAATAGCAATAGAGATTTCTGGGAAGGTTTAGTCAAGGCCTTAGCATAACTTGCAGCTACAGTACAAAATACATAAACCATATAAGGTTACATACTTCATTAAATGTTAGCAATATGCTTAAAACTAAAACTATGGCATGCACTTTATATACAATTTTGATTGTCTATAATCCGTGTCAACACAGCTGTGCTACAGACCTCCTAAGTCACTGTTAGCAAGTCCATCTGCTTCACTGAACTGTGTCTAGTTTTCAAATAATGGCAATTTCTTTAACATTTTATGATTCCTGACTATGAAAACTGCCTCTTGCGTGAGCCAGTGTCAAAATCTGACTAATGTTGCAAACCGTGTGGTGCAATGCGATTTTGTTGGCAGTTGGAGAAACATAAAAATGTTAAGACACTTCGCAAAAGTTTCAAAAAGGAGTCACTGAATAAATCTTTTAATCTCAAGTAGCACGTACTTCATTACATCAGCATTTTTCAAGGAATGTTCCTATTGTCAATGAAAATTAGCTCCAAGAATTTGAAAGCATGAGGACTTAACAAGGGAACCAAAAGCCCAGAATTATGGCTTTTTTGTCAAGCGTTCTGTAAAAAAACAGACTTCTGAAAAGCTGGCTCTTCCGCTTTACAAACACAAGACTTTACTACCCCAATAAGACCAACGCAGACAATCTTTACAGGAAGATTTTTGATAGTTCTCAGTTAGAGAAATGTCATCACGCCCATCTGTTTTTCTCTGTAGTATATCCACGGAAACTTTAATGGAAAAGAGAGGTCAAAACAACTTCCCATCATCAGTGACAGGACTAGGTTTGGGACCTTAATTCCCAGGCTAGACTACAACAGAAGGTCTACAACAGTAAGGTGCTCAGTTTTTTTGGATTTTCCTCGACATCAGCCACTATCCAAGTTATAAAGGAGATTTAACTGTATGAAAACTTTGAAGAGCTGGTGATAAGTTGTTTCTGAGCAGAAGGGACACAAATACTGAATTCTTAAATCAAAGTAATTTTTCATAACTTAGTGACTGACAGCCACACTGGCCGATTTTTTCCTCCCGACTTGATTCAAACGTTATCATTTGCTTTCAGAATAGTTCAGCAAGTCTCAAATCAAACCTAGTTTTCCCAAGGATAGAGAAAAGCTGTAACAGAACACTGCATAGAAGCAGGTTGCAACTTGCCTTATAGAAAAGTCAGCATTTCTCCATAACAACAAGAACTTTAAATAACTCAGTCACATAAGACAAGAGGCCACGTAGCTGCCACCTCTTAAAAGTATCCTTTATATTACAAACTAAACAACAAATCTAACCTATTTGCAGACTCAGCAATGGCTGTGGACTTTTGTCCCGCCTTATATATAGGCATTAACCAGTGCTGTGGTGTGCTCTCAGGGACAGTCTGTTGCACAAGTTACTATATGCTTTTTGGATTTCACTCTGTTCCTTACAGGAAGCCTAGACATTTATACCTTCAGTAGACATCTCAGTTATTATTTCAAGTAAAATGAATAATATTTGGCCAGCTCACTGCTCAACTGAGAGAACCAAGAAGAGTGATGCGAGTGAGTCAGCAGCTAGGGCTCTTGCTCATAAGTGGATATCAAGTTTACATCCGAGACCAGCGTAACACATGCATGCAGGTCTGTCTCCTGTGCCATGTGCCTAGTGGGCTGATCATTAGTAAAAAGGCCTTTCTCCTTGCCAAGGGCTAACCTTCAGGATAACATTCTCCTCTTGGTGTGAAGGCCAAGACAACGGTACAAGGGCTTCACAGCTCAGGAGGAGGCAGGGATACACGGGGACCATCACCCACAGAGCATTTCTGGGGAGAGTGTGATTCAGTCATCTCTCCACTCTCTCCCTATTTCCTTGTCCTAAGGAGAAAGACTCCATTGCTTCATCCTTTCATGCAAAACAACTCCCCACCCACGGCCCTCCACTTTTCTCCTTGGAAAAAGAGGGGGCAGAGCAGAGGCCCTCTTCTCTCCTCCACCCACCTGGCTCACCGCAGGGAAACATCCTAGCCTCCAAGCTGTGCTGTGACCAACTTTGTGCTCAGAGCAGGAGAGCAGAGGTAGCTACTCACGCTTGCTTCCTGGCACAGCTCTCAAGTGGGCCGACACAGCCCTTCACTACATCTGCTTCATCACACCCCAACTGCTTCGCTGAACGCACGCAGAGCCAAGCTAGACCATTAAAAAGGGATAATTCGGGGAAGAAAGAATTTAAATGTCTGCTTGTCTCCTGCTCTTCTACTTTCTCCGCCCTCCCCTGCTATGGGAATAAATCCATCTATAATTTCCCCCACAATGACACTTTGGATACCAAAGGCAAACATCTCCTAATCAGCTGGGGAGATCCCTGCATGGCATGGGGAAAACATCAAGCACCCAAATCCATCGCAAGCCATAAAGCCACCTCACCAAAAGGCTTTTGCAGTTCTCAGAAAGACGATGTACTTGGAGTAACTGGAAAGACCTTGACCTGGATGCAACGGCCCAGTGGTACTGCTCAGGCTGGGATCAGAGAGAGGCAGAGGCAGCGCTCCAAGAGGGCTGCGCTGCAAGCCAAGATACACACTGAGACTTGGGACCTGTTTTAATTATTGTTTCATTTCTTTTACTGCTCAGGAACATGTAACAAGCTGAAATGTGCGTTGTGCCTGTAAACATTTACTTTCTTTTGGTCTTGTGCAATGCTATGTCTCATTCTCTTGGATGGTGCCTGGAATGCAGGAATAGCCATAACACATCGGCTGAGCGACTGTCGACTCAACCGTCCGTCTCCGACAGTGACCAGCGCAAGCTGCTTCGAAGGAAGTTGCTAGAAACCCCACATTGGGCAATTGTGGATTAGGTTGCCTCTGAGGGAAGCTTCTTCTTTCTGCCATACGATTCGTGTTTGACTCATGCCCTAAAAAAATCAGGGAAGTCTGCCTGCCCATCCGATAATTATTTTTTTCCCATGCCCATTCATGCACTCAGGGTGCCTTCCACTCCTGCATTTGCCAGTTCCTTTTGGTGGTGTGCTACACGGGGTTGCATGGGGTAATCGTGCCCTGTATGGAGGACCACGTACCTTGCATAGACACGTGGGGCTGCGGTTGCCGTAAGCCTGAGGGCACACAGACATCGAATTCTGAGTCAGTCTCGGCGTGCACTTTGCAGATCCCAGATGCACTCTGTCCCTTTCTACCCACAGCCAGCAAGCACAAGGCGTTTAGGGATCCTGCCCACCTCGGTCACAAGAACGGTTGTTTTCGAATGGCGCAAGTGAAGGGGCATGCACGCCATCAACAACTTGTGATCTTCTCCAGGCCTCAGCAGAGAAATTATCTTGCAATTTGGCAAACCTCACCAGATGCATAAGAGGTCATCTGGGGCAACAGCGAAGAGTTGGCAGGTCTGGGATTGCACCGGCCTCCCCCACCCCTCCGGTGAGGCCGTCTGCCTCGCGCTGAAAAGGAAGGGAACCTTTGCCCCTTCTTCTCAGTCCGAAGGAGCATCTGCAGGACTGAAACCAATCAAAGCCAGCTGTGAAAAAATGAAGGGGGGGCCGGGTGGAAGGCAGGGAAATGCTGATTATTATGACTAGGAAAAACGCTATTAAAAAAAATAAAGAAAAGGGAAAAACTGATCCCATATGGGAGGCAAATGAA
Organism: Chroicocephalus ridibundus; assembly: GCF_963924245.1. Taxonomy (NCBI): domain Eukaryota; kingdom Metazoa; phylum Chordata; class Aves; order Charadriiformes; family Laridae; genus Chroicocephalus; species Chroicocephalus ridibundus. The sequence goes on from NC_086287.1 coordinate 18,575,981, forward strand.
ATACAAATGCAAAACAGGCCATTACGCAGTGTCTGTTGTAAGGCTGCCGCACTGGGGGCTGCGTTCACGTGTCAAGATGCAGTGCCCTTGGGACCTGTGGAGACACCCCTCCGCTCTGCGGCAGGGTTAGTGTTACCTTGGAGCATCCCGGGCTGTGATCAGCACTGCAGCCGTTGACTAGACAGCCTCTGCAGACTGACCAAGAAGTTATTCAACTCCCCCACAGACACACACAGAGAATAACCTCAGGTCTGCCAGACTTAATCATTCCACCAGCCCTTTTCTCCCTCGGCCGCTTATTCCAGGCAATTTCGCAGCTGGCCCCTCACTCCTTTTGAGATAAGTTCTTGCCCTCCTCCTGCTCCCACAGGGTCGCCCACGTGGCTGCCCTTTTATCGTTCCCCTTCTCATTCCACACATCTCCTTCTTCAGCAGATCATCTCCATCACCCGCTCCATCTGCCTACCCAACATGTGCCCTTCAAGCTGTTCCTAAGCTACAGCCAAGCCCCCGAAGCCAGTCTCTCCAGGGCAAAATGTCTTTCAGCAACAGGGAGGCTTCTGGGGTGCAGACAGAGAGCACAGTCCAAGCTCAGTCCTCTTTTACACTCCCAAGAGGGAGGGAAATGCCCACCCTGTACCAGCCATACTGCAAGGCTCACTCACAATGTTATAAGACCAGAGGGGCTGAAAGCCAGCTCTCATTTCCTTCTCAGCTGTTTCTTCCACTGCTCTCGAAGCACAAGGAGAGTCAGTACAATGGGGGCTTATTTATTTGGTGGTGGTGGCAATGATCATTCATCCACAGAAGGAAAAACTGGAGGACAGCAACATGACTTCCCACGTTTGTGGGCTGTGCTCCCCAGAAATAAAAGGCTCTCCAGATCTCAAGGGACAAACGGTTAAAGGGTGGGTGGCTCAGTCTGCCCTGCTCTTGTGATTCTGTCAAAGACTCACAATATTTGGTACTTTTTCTTTTTTTTTTTTTTTTTTTTTTGAGGCCCCTGCCCATATGTGAGTCTCAGTGTCTATTTGAAAGACAAAGGAAGTAATTTCTTGCATACTCTAACAGAGAGAAAACATACAAAAATCTGAACTTCAGAGTTCAAACCACAGAAAGAAAAAAGAATCCCTTTAAGAAAATCCATAGGAAACCCTCCCATTATAAGCCAATCTCACATTTTTGGAGTCCAACTCAGCTGTAGTAAAACCCCAGTATCTGCCAATGTGAAGGCAGGAGGCACTTCAGCCATTCAGAGGCACTGCTCTACAGACGCACCTGCCTTCTTCACCCACCCTGTGCCAGGGCCTAGGAAACTTGGACCTGCTTTTTGAAAACCATCTCTCTGGTGTCAGGATTTGGGGGAGAAGCAGGAAGAGAGGGGGCCCTGAAGTCGCTCCACTTCTCTGTACAAGAGTGTTCCACAACATACCCAGGGCCACAGCCAAACGCATTAGACCGCAGCACTCCCAGATCCTACTCAACAGTCTTCATAATTCCTCTTCTCAAGCCAAGAAAAACAGAGCAAGCAGAAAACAAATAACAGTGGGCAAGCAGGAGTATTTGTCCCTTACTACAATGGCCTGAAGCAATCAGAGAGGTAGGGCTGATGAACCTTTAATTACTTGTGCAATAACGACCTCTGTTTCCAGCATTCCTTGGCAGGCAGGAAGTGGCTGGAGCAGTCAGGGACCTGTTATGCTCTCCTCTCCACAGGCTTGAAATCGATACGAAGGCCCCTCACCCAGCTGGTCACACGTTTCAAGACACACTCCACACAGAGGTTGTTTATAGCTATTAAAAGCGGTAAAAAGAAAATACAACAAAAATAAACAGCTCTTTTACTGAGGAGTTGTTACTGAATGGCATGGCTCTACAGCTAGGGTGTTCAAAGCTCCCATACTACTTTTTCCAGATAGTTAAAAAAAGTGATTAAAAATTAGGAAAAAAATATGATTATGAAACCACCCTTCAACCTCAGTATATCAATATTTTTTGTAGTGTGTCGTGCTCAACCACACAGGGAGCAGAGGCAGCACTTTTCATGAAGGACCCCTAGATGTTAGCCAGAAAGACAAGTGGGGGCAGAGGAGAGTGATCATCCCTAGATAATTTCCATGACACAAAACAAAGTCAGAAAGAGAGGTTAAGGAATTGACCCAAGCTCAGCTGAATTAAGTTCACCCTCCTGATTCCCAGGCCACAGAAATGACCTTTCTTTTGGGGGAGGGGGAAATCAAGACATCCACAGCTGACAGCTGAAGAATGCAGAAGGTGCTCTCTACCTTCCCACAGGGTCTAACACACATTAGACATACTGTAGCTGAGACAGCTGCCCAACTTGCCATCTTTGCCAAGCTCCATCTCGGCTGGGATTCTGCAGCATGACAGAGGCTGATCCGGAGGTCAGAAAAAGAAACTCTGCCCGAGACAGTTTGCAGGCTATTTTGCTTCCCAAGGAAATAAGTCTCTTCCTATCCCCACCTCCATCTGCTGGAGTCAGTTGCCTTGACGCATGTGGCACTGATGACTTCCCAAAACTCTTGTTCTTTTAATATTACCATTAGCTCTTTGATATCTTGGTTATCCACAGAAACAGCCAGAGCGTGTCTGCATCCAGCAAAGTTCTTGGCCCTGATATTTTGTGGCAAAGAATTGCACAACACTAATGTAACCCAATGTCGAGTGAAAATATTTCTGTGTCAGTTTCTATCTTGCCCGCTTTTTTGTTTCACTCACAGTCCCCACTCACATATATCATAAAGGGAGGTACTTCTGGATAGCCCATCTCTAATCATGTTGCCTCTGACTCCTCCCTCCTCTAGAATGAATATTTACAGACTTTTCAATCTCTCTTCACAAGAGGTCTTTTTTTGCTTCCTTAACTACATCACAGCTGGCTCCTGAACATCCCCTCCTCTAGAATGAATATTTACAGACTTTTCAATCTCTTTTCACAAGAGGTCTTTTTTTGCTTCCTTAACTACATCACAGCTGGCTCCTGAACATCCCCTCCTCTCGGAGATAAAGTGGCAAAACCAACATGGTGTGCCCCAGTATTTAAAGGATCCTTTACAACACAGAAAGACATCCCGGGATTGCTGAGCAGCTTTCTGTTGGTTAAAACAGGAAACACGGAGATAAAAGGAGTCAAATCCCTCTGCTAATTGAAATTCTGTTCTGCTACGCATTAGGGCAGCACGGAAGAACTGACCTGGGTTGGAAAATAGCCGCTTTGAACACAGACTGAGGCTATAGGCAGACCTATCAGTTCCTGTCCTCTCTCATACGGCAAAAATGATAAGAAAATTCCAAATGGCAGAACACCGCATAGCTCCAAAGTCTGCTCAGAGTATTACCCATTGCTTTCATCAGTCATTCCCTTGAGCTCCGTCACACTGCAGTAAACTGCTACATGCCACCACTCTCACTGCCCAGAACGTGGAAGAATGCACATGAAAGAAGTATCCTCAGGGATGTCCCCATCTGTTAATCTAAAGACATTCACCCCCCCTGCACAGCACCCATCAGCTTCTCCCCACTGTCCTTTTCTAGTTGTTTCAGCACCATAAGACATGAGGAAGACCTGGCTGGACAAAGCTGTCTCATCCACTGAGATGCCAGCAAGCAAAAGTAATGCAGATCTCCACTTCCCCTCCTTCTGCTGGATCTCCAGTCGTGTCACAATCACTATTAAGCCCAGCTGGGGAAACTGAAGCATTCAGAAGTTGACTGAGTCATCTAAAGGAACAAGGATCAGCAGCAGTAGGCTGCCACACAGCTCCGGAAAAGTCTCCTTTAAGACACTAAATCCCTGGAATGAAGGGTTGCAGTGGCTCATCCATGAGAGTATCTTAATGGCAGAGATGAATTCACCCCAAACTTCAGGGCCAGTTCATTCAGAAGGGTTAGCAGGGAGGTGGTGGGAGAGAGCACCACCACCTCCAGTTTGAAAGCGACCTACCAGGAGAGATGCCCCAGGCAGAGTGGGGGGTGCTGTGGTTGTTAGACAGATACTTCAGCATCAAATCTTTGGGCTTCTCAGGCCTCCTCATGTTTACCCTATAGAGATTTGCCTGATCAGCCCCTAACAGCAGGACCCATCTTTGAAGTCCGTGGCCCAGCTACGCCTGCATAAGCAGTAGCGACATCAGGCCTAACATGCATTGGGCAAAGAAGCAAAAGAAACTGCCCACAAACTCTTTCAGCTTTGTTTCAAAAGGCTTGGAAGTTCCTCCCCTTCTCTTCCCCTAGCCCCTTCCATAAAAGCTTTGCATGCAGAGCAGCGTCTCTTGGGTCCCTCATTCTCTTGAGCAAAGTAAACAGACCTCCCGTGCAGCGACAAATGAACAACAAACAGAGGGGGAAGGAAAAAAAAAAATTCTCGCTGCCAACTTGGAAATTTTTTTCGGCATGTTTAATTTTTCAAAAAAATTAAAGTGTGCAAGCTATGCCCCAAGGGTGACCCTGCACAAAGCTTTCTGGCAGCTCCAATGTCCTCCATTCCCCCCTCACATCACCACAGACACCCCATCTTTCCCCGTGTTCTTCCCCTGACGCACGTGTGCACATACGAAGCCCTAAGAATCCTGGCACCCAGACGGCTTTTTCTTTTTCAAGCATGCCAAAACAAGCTAAGCTCCTAAATCCCTTTTAGAATCTGGCCTCGTGTGGAAATCTGTTTGCCTCCATCCTATGTTTATTTTCTTTTGTTTTCAGGTTTGTTAGCCCAAGGGCAAATGTTGTTCCTAGCACCAGTTTTGGGTTGGTTTTTTGGTTGTTTTTTTTGGTATTTATCTTTCAATCAAGTGTTCCTCCTTGCAAGGATAAACAGGATGTTTAGAGACTCTGGGTATGACGACCAGTCTTTGACAGCTGTTGTGACACACCACACACTACGTCTTGCCATGTGTGCAAGCACTGGCACAGCTCTATCTGCAGCAGGCTCTCTTCATTTGAGGAGATGGACTATATGACCAAAAAGGCCTTCGCCGGCTCTATGTTTTTAGCACAGGCTCATGGAAAATGAGCCACATGATCCAGAACAACTCTCCAGCCTCTCCCTGCACTTAGGAGGATATCACCTGCCCACGCCACAGCCATTCCCTTTCTAGTCAGCACGTTTCACTTGCTTAGCTACACTAAAATATGCTCTGCCTCTGACAAATTTTTCTTTTCCAGGTACATACATACAGACAACAGTCAAAATACTTCTAAACCACACTGATTCAACAGAGGGAGTTTCCCAAGCCTTTTTTTAGGAAAGGAAGTTTTCCAAGCCTTGAATCACTGACATTGGTCTGACTCCTAAACCAAGAACTCTGGAAAATGAAACGTAGATAGCTCTAACTGAGGGCCCGATCCCAAGCAAGACCCACCTACGTAGAATATTGTGTGTGGCCTCAAGATGCTCTCTAAAGTCCAAGTCACCAGGGAAGAAAATGCAGTGCCTAATTCTGCACTGCACAATTTCTCCAAAATATTAATCACTTATCATTTGCAATGTTTACTAAACCTTTCCTGCCTTCAGCTGTACGAGACTGATAATTAGTCCTGGTTTGTAATTAAAAACAATTAGTTTGGCACCAGGCCCTAGTTACTGTGTTCTCAGGCCACAGAATAAGTGACTGGGGGATATCTCCTCAATTCTGCAAGCTGGGTGCGTCCACAACACCAGTGCACACTTTGACAAGCCGTACTATACACAAAGAGCTAAATTCTGTCTGAACAGCCAAAAATCACTCTAAAAGAAATGTCTCAGCCAGGGTGACACCTCAGCTATTGCATTTAAAGAAAATAATACTTATAAAAATTACCTCTCTTCTCTATAAACACATGACTCCTAAACAGCAACGCTCAGTTTTCTCCAGGACAACCACTTTAAGAAATTCACAGGACAGATGACAACGTGTTGCTGACTTTCACGCTGTTTTGGCCCAGCTTATTCAAGGAAACTCACTTCGTCCTGCAACGCTTGTCAAGTTCAAGCCTTGAAATCCATTCCAGGTAACATTCAACCACAAGCTTCTGGACTACGCACAGAAACTACGGCATGAAATTTTATGGTCTGTGTTACTCAGGAGGTCAAAAGGGATTATCACAATGTTCCTTTTTAGCTGTGCTACCTATGAGTCCTGGCATATAAGCCGCCCTGGAAAGCCATTCTCAGACAACTGCTTTAAATTGGACTCTGAGCAGTCCTTGAACTCTACTTCAGGAGAAAGCAGCATTGTCAAGATAACGGTTTTACAGCTTTCAGTCCTCCTAGCAAAAATAGTGCTTGCTTTGTGTACCTTGCCCCGTTTTACACACTAAGCAGACACCCTCTATCCAACCCTTACCGCTCTCTGCAAGTCGTTCCACAAACACGCCTGAGATGAAGAAGCAATAGTCTGTCCTACAACCTGAAAATTCAAATAAGTAAAGTAATTTTCCTGAAAAAAAAACCCAACTTTGATAAAATTGGGATAACCTGGACGGATCGGGAACTCCCCATCCATGAAGACATTTTCCACAGCAATATGGCCTTCAATAAAGGAAACAAAATTTTCCTATGGGCTTTCCTTTGCACAGAGCAGGAATATTTGCTAAATGGATTAGAATATGCCTTTTCTGGAATCCACCACTAGGTTGTACTTACTTCTTTCCTATCGTTTATTTTATTTAGCCTTATTTCTTCCCTTAACCACCAATAGACTGACAAACAGGGAATGATGCAGAGGACCGTAAAACCAGCTACTCATCTGCAGGCAGCACTTATCTTTGACAGTGTGGCTTACACACTGAAGATGAAGCTACTGCTGCTTTGTGCCTAACCACTTACCAGCTGAGCTGCACTACATACCTTCCTACTTCAGGTGACTGTGAAGACAAACATTTGCAGTCTCTCAGGTCAAGTAGCAAGGCTCAGGTGACAAGTGGTTACAAGACACAGTAATTGTCACCTGCAGACACCCACACATTCTTATGTGATCCACTTCAACCAAGGAACCTGTTCCTAGTACCCAACCGAGCAGGACTTACAGCACAACATGCATTTCAAAGCTGTAATGTTAGGAAAGCCACTGTACATAGTCACTTCACTGTTTCCGCAATTCTGTTCTGGCTTATTTTAAAAAATAATAAATACAAGTAAACAAAAAAGCAATTGCGTGTTCCCTCGGAAGTGTACTGGTGTGGTTGGGACAAATGTGCTCATCATAGCCGGATGCTTTTCTCCACCAGAGTGGTCGACACAGTCAATTGCGCATCCACTGACTGTTCTAGCACATTACTCTCTTTGGGGGGGTCGCACACGTTCAGAGGGGAAAGAAACTGCATTCAGCGCCTCCCTTGCACGTCAGAGAAGACAGCAGCTGCAGAGCTGAGCACGCCAAGTGCGGGACGTGGCTTTTCCTGCACCACAGCGAACATCAGCCTCTTCAACCAAGTCATTACTTTCGTCCTTGGAGAAGTTATTCACACGTATATCCAAATCCTTGGCCCACAGGTATGGCTGCTGACATAGCCAAGGACAGCTCGACACCTCTGATAGCAGGGCTAGGTGTGACCTCATAGGATCTGCCAATCCCTTGCATCACCCAAAATAAACAGCAGGATGTGCTGGAAGGAGCACAGTTTAGTGAACAAAACTACATAATTCTGAGTCCTTATCCTACTTTCACAACTCTGGTACATGATATAATTTCTGCCTTCATATTCAAGTATCATCTCCATTGTCGTCTAGCTTGTACAGTTTGGGGGATGGGATTTGTGAAGCACCAGATCATATTAAGCACTGTCACTTCCTCAGAAACACTGGCCAATAAGGGACTGGGAAAAACTTGACATCTTTTTAATCCCACTTCCACAGCAATCAGGAGCATTAAAGCAAATTAACAGTAGCTCAAGAGCTTTGAATTTTCTTTTTTTAATCTTACCTTAATTTCACAGGGATACTATTTTAGACATAGCTGGTAACATTGCCTTCTTAAGCACCTTGAGTATCTGCCAGAATTTGGCTGCAGCAACTTCATACAGGTACGGGTATACTCGTCTCTATTTCTTCCCTTTTGTGCCACTCCAGACAGAAACCTGTCTTGAACATGAGCTAGAAATTAATCACCCATGGAGAAATTACAGAGTAGCAAAGCATGGTAGACCTACCCAGGGGCTTTTGATACTCACTCAGCCTAGAGCATATTTGGGACTGTAAATAAACACCTCTCAGCTTGGATCTTCAATGCCAGTACAGAAGCTGGTGACTCCAACCTCTCCTGAGGGCCATCACAGGGAAGGCAGAGAGGCTGATGGGTTGATGTATCTCTTGCTGTTAGACCTAACACATGGAATACAACCTCATTTATACAGAACTATCACATACCTGACTACTTGCTTGCTCAAGGCTGACCAACCAGTTAGGGAGATACGTGGCAGCGCTAGATGAATTGTTTTGATTTTATCTTCGCTGTTGTGAAGAAGGTGGTGTTATCTATATTGGAGGTGACCACAAAGGAAAGTGAAGAAAAACCAGCAAACTCCATAACATTATACTGTAGGAACAAAGCCCTAGCCCCAATATGGATCAGCTCCACACTGAGATGCGAGTTTGAGAAACAGCCCCTTTAAAAAAATACATTAAAAAAGGAGGGGACGGTGGGGAGGCTGTGTACAGCAGAGGAGAGACCCTTGCATCTAGACAAATTCAGTTGTCCTACTTTAAAACTGCAGGCCAGCTCCTGATTTCACCTGGAGTTCCACATGTCACTACAAAACTCTGGAAGTGTTGGCTTTACAGATACGCCAAACGTAAGAACTGTTTTCAGTGAACTCAGTATTTTTCCACATCTACTATTGTAACTCTGCTGGCAGGCTGGGAGTAGCAAATCCTCCCTTATCTCCCTCCTCTCTGAGAGCATCTCTCTGGTTAAGCACCAGCTAATTTAGATCATCATGCACAATCCCCCTTGGAAAATGAACAAGGGGCGGGGATGGGGGTGGGGGGGAGAGTCACTGGGGTTGTAAGCAACAAACCACAGGAGGAGATGGACTGTTGTGCAGGAGGGAAGTAGCAGGGGGAAAGAGGCGACTAATGAACAGAAGGGGGTGCGTAAAATCCTACTTGGATTGCCTCTCTGGGGAGCAGCTGTTTCCTTGTAAACATCTTGCTAGCTGTCCAAACAAGAAGTTCAGACACAGAACAATAAAGGAGAGCACCCGGGTAGACGCGTGAAAGACATGGGCTCATTCACTACCCTGCCAATTGCTCCAAGTGGCAGAATTCAAAACCCAGCGAAACATTAGCCATACGTTTAACCCTGCATGTGCTGGTTATAGCCAATGGCCTGCAGAAACACATCCTTCTCTATCTGTGAAGTCCTTTCCCAGTCCTCCTTTCACCCTGCTGTTTCTAACCCACCAGCAAAGCACATTACTTGACAAAGGAAAAGAGAAAATATCCTCATCAAGGCAAGGAGAAATAGCCACAGAGCCAAGAAATGAAAAACCTGAACGTGGCAGCCCTGAAGGCCTAGAAAAGTTCTACCACTGCCCTGGCATCAGCAACTTGGAATTAGAGGGAGTTGCACCAGAAAAAGTAGAAAGAGTCTTTTTATTAGTCCTGAGCACAAAACAGCCTACACCGGCAGAAGCATTTCTATGCCAGTACAACTGTGTCCACATAGGGCTCTTGCCAGCACTGCAAGGTAGCTGCGGACAGGGGAAGGAATACTAGCACAGCCGTGCCAGCAAACATTCCTTGGGCAGGCTGGCCACAGGAGGCAACTACCTGCACTGCACAACAGCAAGCAGAGACTGTGCACAACAGCAAGAAGAGATCACACACCTTTGTCCATCCCTTAATGCTTCTGGGGATCAAACGCACATGTGCCCAGTCACAAGCCTATCCAATAATCCCTGTCTCCAAAATGCCACACAACTGTTAACAAAGGCGTGCAATCAGATCACACGCACATCTCCAGGAAAGGGGGGGTCACTTTGCAAGGAAGGCAATTCACAGGATAGTAGGACACCATAACTGACAATAGGGGAATCTTACACCCCAAGCCTATAGTCTAGTTATCTACACCTTCATGTCCGCCCCGACTGACCTATCTTGACTTTTACACATTCTATTCAATGCAAACTACACTTAACCTGGGAAATGAAATGCCGGCTACTTTTACCCAAAACAACCCATAGAAGCAGGAAGAAGGTAAGCACAATGACACTGGCATAGTCAGAAACAACAACAAACAATTCCACATTTTAGAAATAGTCCACAAGTTCACAGGAAAGACCTGATGCAGTCGGATTTATTTTACCTTTTTATTTCTTTAGGGCCATTTTGTTGTAGTCATGCACAAACAGCCAGAAGAAAAGACACCTAGCAAGGGCTGCTCAAGAATAAACATTTGGTCATTACAAGATGGGAACGGTGCAAGTTCTGCTGATCAAAATCCCTCTGAGCCTAAAGAAAGGCAGCTGGCTTGTTGCATCAAAGTCCAAACCAATCGGGGACTCCACCTCGTCTGGGGTCACCTTTCTGCCTCTGCTTCTCACTCTCCATATATTTATCCTTGAAGTCATCAAAAGAGCGAGTTTCTGCATCTTGTTCTTTCTCTGGAAATAGGTTGGGAAACTGAAAGGTTTGTCCTTGGCCCTAAAGAGAAAACAAATGGTCAGAGAGACATTCCAGCCTTTCTGCAGTAGCTATGATGCATAAACTTATAATGGAAGACCACCCTGGAGTTTCAGCTAGTGCAAAATGGTACCTCTTACCTCCCAAGATCTCTTTCCACCCCTCTCCCCAAGATATACATATATCCCTCCCGCCCGCAAAAGCTAACTTTCAGCCTCTCCTCTTTTGTGTGCTAATTAAGACACTGACATCTTTTTTTACAGATGAGAGCTCGGGAGATGGACACCTCGTCAAAGACTTTGAACTAGCTCAGAGATGTTGTATGAGTCATACAGCAAAAGCAAGATGAGCAAAATAAGTGATTTTGTTAAAGTAACACCATCAGGGAAATATATGGTGGAGCAGGCATTCATTATGTTAACACTGAGGATATGGGTAGTGGTTATAGCTGTTTAGATCCCAGCTAAGGATAAGAGGGAACAGTCCTAGCAGCTGTTACTGTAGAGTGTAATGTGGGAATACGGAATAACAGATAGTAGAGGTCTGTTATCAACAGGAATAAAGACAATAGTGTAAAACAATTACAGAGGGAACAATCTGTCTAATACATCACTGATGAGATTAAAGTGATTACATCTGCATCAGTCATTCTGCCTAACAGAGAAGTCATTTTAGTGAAACATCATCATCAGATCTATGTCTCCCACTTGGAAAATAAATATTTGCTTCATCTCTGGTTTTTATCTAACAGCAGGAAACCATTATTCTGTGGAAATGTTCTATCCCATTAACATTATCTACTTACTTTTTAGTGGTGTTTGCACTAAGCACAACTTCATTAAACTCAACAATATCAGCCCTTCCATTCAGTATGGGACTTTGCATAATAGAACTCATAACCAATAGCTCATAACTCCAAAATTACTCTCCAAAATACTTACAAATCTTACCATAGATTAAATTCTTTGGCAGAATACTGCATATAGAAATCTCAACAACAGCATTTAATTGCTTCAGATGAAAATGTTTTTTTCAGATTAGCCATTCTTTACATTTGTGCAATAAATAAACAGGAGGCCCAGTTATTAAATGGTTCCACAACAGACATGAAAGGAGCCTTCCACCACATGGCTACCTACACTACATTTTGGGATCAGAAATGTGACATAATTAAACCCAAAAAACCCCATCACCATGCCCCTGACCCAGCTGAATGTGTGCTATGTTTCATTTAGCCATATACACTCAACCTGGTAATTTACAGGTGTGAAAGAATTTAAACCTCAAGCATACACTTTGGAAAGAAAAAAAACATGACTTATCCCAGTTGAGCTTATCCAGACTAGAATCTAGGAAATATCAACTCATAATAAGCAATGCTCCGGTTGTTTTTGTAGTGCATACTTCTTGGGGGTTTCCTAAGAGCCTGACCATACTACAAAAACAACAAGGGAGCTGCTGTGTACATTGCTCTGTCCTCGATTCTAGCCTGGATAAGATCAACTGGAACAAATCAAGGTTTTCCTTTCCATGGTGTACACTCTGGGGTTTCAACTCTTTTGTACCTTTAAATTACCAACAGGTATGCTTATAATAGCTGTGCTATGACAGTTAAAGCATAGTTCCACTCCAAGGCAGAGAAACTGGCCTCACCAATGTCCTTGAGCAATCCCAAAGCTGTAGCCTACTGAAAATCTTCCTGCAGTAGGATCAGCAGCAAGCACCCTTGAGGCCAAGTGCTGCACAAGATTTTAGCACGCTAAAGCATTTGGGACAGAATTTGTTTATGCTACAAAAAAAATACTGTGTTTTAACTACACTGCAGGCAGTTCACTCAGCCCCGTGGTACCTATAGAACCGACAGGGCCAATTCTAAGCACTTGTCTGCACTGGAGACGAAGCCATTTTAGTTAAACAAGTCAAAAAACAATTCAGGCTAACATGGTAGGCATACCACCTACACTGAAAATTTGAGAACTATTTATATTGGTAACACTGTAGTAAGGGACTGTTCTTGTTATGCAGCACTTCCATTTTGGTATGCTTCCAGCACCAATGCACTTCCCTTATTGGGGAATGAAGGAAGGCTGTCCCTAAAGCATACTAACAACATCCATGGTAATTCATTAAGCATTGCAAAACAGTTATTATTTTAAAAAGAGGGGAAAGAAACAAAAAAAAAAAAAAAAAAGATACGCACAGAGGCTGTAGCAAAACCAGACAAACCTTTCAGCTGTTTATCGAAGTGCTCACAGTTCCCATTTCAAGGCTGGTGAAAGTCAAATATTGAGCTGAAAATGTCAATCTGTATCTGGAGTCTTTTAATAAATCAAAATCAGCACAGACAAGTTGGCTCTTTCCAGCTCTTGTTTTCTGAAGAAATTCTGATTTGGCTGGCAGCCAGACACGATTCGAAACAGCCAAGACATTACACCCTGAGAACTGAAGGTTGATAAATCTTAAGTAACAATACTATGCAGTAACACTGCACTGTAAGACTCTGAAGTGATGAAAGCTGTATGAAAAATAGCTGTTGTGCATGCTCAGTAGCTAGTTTTCAGAAGAAGCCTGTATCTTGGGTATTTCAAAATTTCAAAAATACCAAAAAGCATCAACTTACATAAAGGACTGTGAGTCTCTCCAGGCATATTTACATTCAGTGCATCTTTCACATAATGCCAGAGGCTACTGAGGTTCATGTTCATATGCCACCTTCTCAAAAAAATGCCTACCAAAAGAACGTTATGCACTCCTTTATGCAGTGCTGCTTTTTCTTACACTTTTGCTTTGTAAAAGCTTTCCCTTCTATACAGCAAGCATTTGATAACAGTATGATAAATGCATCCTCAGAATGAAATCCTAACAAAAATAAAGCAAACAATTAAATTTCTATCAAGTTCAACAGGGTTTTATCTGGTTTGCAAACTGCTAAAACATGAAATGCTGGCATATTCAACCAGAAAGCAAAATTTTGCCTTATTCCTATACTTGCATTTGTTCACTGTTTTACCTTTTGCAAGCCATTTAACTTTAAATACTGAATTACAGAAACTCACATAAGCTGAAATGGGTCTGAAAAGGCTAGGGCTTGGTCCTCCCTTAGAACTTCTGCCAGCACAACTACCTTAGTTAGAAGCATAGATAAAGAGGAAGAAAAGAATCCCTTTCTACCTGACACAGCTGTGCTAAATGAAAATCCTGTAAAAAAAACAGACTGGCAAAAAAAAATCATTTTGCTTGGATAATTGCACTGCCAGCAGAACTTTTTCACCAATGTGACGTGATACACTGACATTCTGGAGTTTGTCAGGATAAGCTCTACCATCACATGCTCTTATATCTAAGTGAGCCCTTATAATGTTAAAAAAAGAAGAAAACAAACAGAGCAAGTCAGAGAGGCAGTATTAAAACATCTGAAAAATAAAGGCAATGTGATGATTTTACACATTGCTGTTCTCAATTTAGGGTCTTCCCAGAGACCTGCCTTTTTCCTACAAATTCTAAAATTATGTACAAGTGAGATGTGTGGTCCAGTGTTTAGATTACAGAAATGGGAGCCATTAAACTTCTAGTCCTGTGCAACTCTAATCCTTGCTTCAGCATTACCCAAATGTAAAACTGATTTATATACAAGGTCTTATGAGGATTCATTTGTTAAATGCTAACATCCTTCAAGATAAAAAGTGACCTAAGCATCAAACATGTATTTTCCCCGTAGATTTCAGTAAGAAAGGCTGAAAACACACCTTGTTTGTAGAAGGAGTTATCTCACCCAGTGGTACAAATTGCCTCCATTCATTTTAATGAGAGGTTAAGTGACCATAATTAGGCCTATGAAGTCAAGTGCTAGCCTTTCCACTGCTGAGCCTCATGTCAGAAAATTGCTGGAAGGATTATCTAGCACAAACCCACTTATACTTCTGTGACCTTTGCGTCCCTCGAAAAGTTTAGGAATGGAAGGTCAGCACAGATATCATTATGTAGGAATGACGCAGCAAACACTGATCACGTAAACAACTCTGAGATCTTCTGATTATTTAGATAATTGAAGCACTTACTACTGTCCTTCAGAATTAGGAGAAAAGTGATGTTTATAGTATCGTTAACTAAAAAAATGTTGGACTCGAAACAGCACGGGATTTCATCCAGCAGTAGCAGCAAATGCAGCTAGAGTTTAATAATCCAGTGCATTTGAACAATTCTCCTACTACTGCAGTGGTAATATCTGATGTTAAAATGTATGGCAAAACAGCACGGAAAGCAACTTCAAAAACCCACACAGCAATGATACAGTGCACAGAGCATCCGAGTTTCCTATGAGTTCACTACATGTCAAAAGAGAACTGCTGTCACAACTGATGTTTAAATGGATTAATTACTACGAATGTACTGGACACTTTAAACAGGGTTTGAGGAGAAAGCATTTGCAAAAATGTTCCCACCAGTGCCATCATTCATGCAGCTAAATAGGTGTTAGTCCTAATGTTGACAAGGTCAGACTCCTTTTTACAGCCATCTCCATTAGATTTCTCAAAACAGGTTTAATTAAAAATAGGTCTGGATTCCAGAGGCTTGTCTACAGTTGTGCTCCCACGGGTGCTAACACCTGTTGAGCTAAACGAGTGAGAGCACTGAAGGAGGAGGAGGGGATGTTGCTGATTTTTTTCATTTCCCTGATGTTGATGCAACTGTAGTTTCCCACTGGCATTCTTTCTTCTTTTTTTTTTAATAACATTAGAATAATTATAACTGAGTAAGGAGAAGGGTTGCTGTATTATATTCATTTTATATACTCTGCAAAGATATACAGCTTTGCTTTTAATTAAAAAAATAAAACAGTGTAAAAAAGTAGGATTTGATACCCAGGGCTGTAAGTCTCTAACTTAAACCTTTCTCACCACATTCCAAAAGGGGAAAAAAGGCAGGCAGGCTCTGGAATGGCAAGATATTGTTGATCCACAGCCTTCTATGATTTGAGGTATTTTTTTAGTGTGAAAATATTATGCTTGGACAGATCATGTATTTGTCCAGTTACAGCCTGAGAATAAAGTAAACAGCTCTGAATCTCCAAGAAATAGTATTTGGAAGAGAAAGGACAACAATTCTTACATGTGGAACAGCTGTGGCATTAATCTGACACCTAAGGGTATGTTGACTATGACTTCATACATCTTCCACCTTTCAGACACTTGCAGTAAGTTAATGGATATGTACGTTGCACTGGGACACATAAGGTGATGTTTTATGAAGCAGAGAAGCGCAACTGGTCATGAGAATATACTCAATTTCATTCAGGTAATCCACACCACAGCTGCTACCAAGTCACGCTGGAAAGAGCAATACTTCCACCTAGTGGGCAATCGGAAGATCAACCCAAGACCTCCCAAAAACACATCCTTATTTGTCCAGTCATAAGCAGTTTTAACTTGAAACTGGATTAATGAGAGAAAACGCAGCTGGTAAAAATGGTGGGAAAGCCCAGCTACTCTGATTCACGGCAGATGCAAACTAATTCTCATGAAAATAAGGATTCTACAGTGGTTACCAAAGACTTTCCTAAATTAGGCAGATATTAACAATGGACTGCATGGGGCCTGTTACGGCCTGAATCACCCCATGAATGAGAATGAAGGCAAAACCTTCAGTTTCAGAAATGACACCGAGTTTCTGGCCTCACCCACTGTTTAAAGCTGGTGTGAACACAGAACTGGGAGCTCATTGTCTGAGACGCCAGAGCTAGTGATGAAAAGCAAAGAACAAAAGGAAAAAGAGAAAAAAGAAGGGAAAAAAAAGGACAGACAAACCTCAATGTTAAAGGAATTAACAGACACCAACAACAGAGAAAAAGAGCAAAAAGACACATCAACAACAATAGAAAAAAGAGAGCAAAGAGACTAGGAATGAGGTGAGGGGAAAATGCACAGGCCAAGCATCACTGACAAGAGCTACACGGGCTTAGTAAGTGGCCAGGATTCCCTCAATTGGGATGAAGTACAACACCTAAAGGTGGTCCCCTGACCCCGTTCATAGGTCAGACAGAAAACATGGCATTCTTTAAAAACTTATGATGATACTACAGTATAGGGCAATGCAGTAAGGGACATTTGCTGTCTTGTGTACCAAGAGTAGTCCTCAGCCACAGTACCACAGGGCTCTGTGCAGGCTAATTTGCCCAGCAGGCAAAATGAGAGGCTGGAGGAATGACCGGAGTTACTGCTGTCCAACTGCCTCCAGTACCTAAGCTAGTTTGGGTAATTCTCCTCACCACCATGGAGCTGCCCTTAAGGTAATGGCAACTGCTCTAGGTTCAGAGGTTTGATGTGAAATAAATGCACAAAGGCACTGCCTTAAGCGAGCGACTGGCTCCACAGAACAGCAGCATTTTGCTTCCCACTCCTTCCCCCGAGTATCGATGGGTTGCAAATTACCTCCTTCTCAACTCAGCAGACAAAAGACACAAGACTGCATTAAATACAGCGAAATAAAATTTGAAAACTGACCACAGTTCAGTAAAAATCCACGTCTGCTTCAATTTTGGGAAACGAATCTCTGAACACAAAGAAGTCACTAGCAGGAGGCCACGACAATGAAAAGTGCTTGCAATTACCTACTAAGGAACAACACTCAGAAAAAGCAACTTGTAAGACAGAAGATCACTCCTCACATTCAATTCCTCAGCTGCGTTCTTAATGAATTGTTCATACCTGATCTCTCACAGACAAAAACCTAACACAGACAATCCAGGAGGGAGAATCTGCCCACCAAAGCAGAGACTCTTCCTTGAAAAAGGAATGTGTTTTTTAGCCACTGTAATGCAAAATCCTCACAGAGATGAGGTTGCCTTTAACTTCAGCACAGTAAATCAAGGTTAGTCCTCATCTAAATACAACTCTGTTACATTCTATTAACATTGTACTTGATAGTGTTCTTTTAAAGGTAAGGACTGTCTAGAAAAACACACTCTTCTCACTTTTTTTTTGTACACTCCCCTTCCCAGAAGGGGCCTAGAAAAAAACTTCCAAGCACATTTAAACTTTGAAAAATTAAAAAAAAAAAATCAGATTTCCCATTATCTGTGCCTCCTTAGGTTGACACCAAGTCCGTATGAAGTCTTATGCAGCCTTTAAGATCACACAGTGTTCCCTCCACACTGAATCCTTGTCCCAGGATGGAGTAACACTGAGGCTGTGTTGCCAACAGCAATTTTGAGCTTATGGTTTTACAACCATAAATAGCATTCCTTTAATGTAATTTTGGTATGTGAAGAGGTTTTCTGTCACTGGTTGCATTTCTTTTTTACATAGAGACAGGTAAGCCCAAGAGAAGTCTAAACTATACTATGCTCCTGTTATGAAAGAAATTCGTAAAAACATGAAGCTCCTTTTCCACTGGGCAACCAACATACGTTTCAGAACCCGGTTTAGCCACAAAGCATGCTTGTTAGACATGACTAAAAGCTCCCCAAGGAATATGCCTTAGTCTTCTCTGAAATCCAAAAAGCTTTAATAAGAAGTTCCTACCCTTACAATATATTCTTTCACTTACTGGACATTTCAGCAATCAACCACACAAGTCGTGAACCTTCCAGCACACAGAGTACAGGGTCAGCATGAAACTCACTGGCAAAGCAGCACCGTATGACATCAGTTCATAACTTACATACAGAACTCAAACAAATACGGGACTTGAAAACTAACCATTTGTTTGAATTTGATTTTTAGACTGAGTCATTTAAATCTCTTCACACATTATGGAAAGTATTAAAGAAAATGTCATTATTCGAAGACTGGCAGATATATTCAGCCAACCGGACAATTCAGTGAACATTAATTCTAGCTTGGATGGTTAACAGTGTCTTCCTCTTTCCACACACACGTCCATGTTAACTCACCAGCTGTACATAGGCAACCTTGTAATCTGGCTTCTTCACTCTCTGATTCTTGTGATTCCTCTTGTTGTTTGCACCTGCAGAAATGAAGAGTCCCACCTTTTACTTCCCAGGACTTCCAAGTTCCCAAAGCAAGGCCAAGCTGAAGGGGTGACTTCACTAGTTCTGATTTATTGTTAAGAAGAATACTTTTTCTTCAGTACCAACACAGTATCACAATTACCAAAATGTACTGAAATTGGTACATAACTCTCCTTGTTTCCAAGTAGGGAACCGAGGCATCACCAGACTCAGGCTTCTGACAGCCATTGTGCCTTCATGTCACACACAAAGTTTGCAAAGCACCAAGGAGATAAGTCTCCTGAGTAGGGGGCCAGTGGTGATAAACTGTCCTCCCAACATCAACAGCTGCAGGAAGACAAGGAGGAACTGATCACTTACCAGCTTCAAATTTGTCAATTTTTTATAACCCAGCTAATGAGCTGGATCTACTGTTTATACACCAGGGAATTACACTCCACAACCAAAAAAAACAAAGCACCTCAACCTTCTGCAAGTATGCTGGTCACAACTGAGTGGGAAGTTCCAATTTATTCCCTGCATGTTAGGCAGAGATTAAAGCTCTCAAATTATCTGACATTCTAACCCCCTTTCCTCTTTTATCCCTGAACATATATATTCTACCATCACTTCCATTAGAGGTGGGGGACAAAATGGTTATAACAAGAAGCATGAATATTTTTCAGTGCTGTTTGGAACTGCATGTGTCTGGTATTTAAGACTTCATTTAATTCTATTTTTCACATAAACATATTACAGATGATCTGTCTGCTTTTTCTTTCTATATGTTCTGAGTTTTACAACCTTATTTGAAGCTTTTTCTTTCACTCTCCATTTTTCACTATTACAGCTCTTTTTTCCTACCCATTTTTTAAAATCATCCCTATTTTTACGATTAAAAACACATCAATCAATTCCTTTGCTAGAGTCACTGCATGAAAAAAGAAAAACCCAGCCATAAAAGATGTCGTAACCAACAAGTCAGTCTCCATTTCATTAATGCACTGCCTGGTGATCAAAAAGGTAAATAACATGAAAATTATATTCCTGACTTTGCACTGCATGCAAACTGCAGTCAGAGAAGAAAGCATCCATATGTAAAGGTGACCTTATATAAATTTAGCTTATTTCAGTAAGAGGTGGGTCCCTCTGCTCCAAGCCAGAGTTCAGCATAACTTAAACAAGCAATGTTTCTTCTTTTTCTCTTGGGTTGTGTTTGTGTTGCTTTTTTGTGTAGT
Organism: Chroicocephalus ridibundus; assembly: GCF_963924245.1. NCBI lineage: Eukaryota > Metazoa > Chordata > Aves > Charadriiformes > Laridae > Chroicocephalus > Chroicocephalus ridibundus. The sequence continues at coordinate 18,595,785 of NC_086287.1, forward strand.
ATTGGCACAGGGGAGAAACACCATGAGCGGAAGCATAGAAGTGTGTAGCAGAAACGTGGTAATGACAGGTAATTAAAAATTGAACGTTTGTCAAGATGTTCCACTGACGTTATCTACTGGTCTTATAGAGTATCTTTTTTACCCTACAAACTTTGCCTTTTGTTAGACCATAACACCTCCTTTGTGTGCATGCCTGGTAATCTCAACTCATGTATTTTTTAAAAAAGACTATGGCTGAAAATAAGTTTATTTACTAATTTTATTAAAACACATGAAGTTCCTTCTGAAGTGAGACACCCACTGGTCTTCAAGGAGAAATGGTACCAACTACAATAGAAGCTAGATAACTGGCAAGATGATAAGGCTTATTAAATTCAGATTTTTCTTTTAAAGACTAAACTTATGTCATAATCTAATCAAAGCATTCAATTATGAAGTGGTGCATATTCATTTGAAGGGACAAATAAACAGCTAAGCTGACAGATGTCACCAGCTAAGCACATGAACCCAAAGTTTGCTGAAATCTAATAGACCTGTTGAGAGGAAAAGCATATTCTAGCTGCACAGGGATGCTGTATTCATCCCTTTGGATTAATCAACAGCACTTACCATACTGTATCCTCGTCCTCACAGCAGCTACTGGCACATTGTATATTTTTTCAAGGTAATTCTTGATATCCACTTTTGTCATTCTAGGCAATGCAAAACCATTTTGGGAAAAGAAAGATGGAAAAGTATAAATATTTAAATAAAATAAAACAGAGCCAGAGTATTTATGGATGATGACTGGATGATACTCTGGAATAAATACGTCTTCTCCTTTTAACCAAGGTAGCTTTACTGCACAAAAGTTTAAATTCAACATAGATCACACACTGCTACATCAATTCATTATCCATAAACTGTATCTATGACAGATATTTTACTCTCTGTAGCCTCAACACTCAAAACCCCAGATATATTCTGTTTTCAGCAAGAGAATCCTTTCTAATCTTCTGAACAGCATTTTCTGATCTTTTCAGGACCTGCCATAGGGTTGTTGGCTTTAGTGTGTGCAACCAGATCAGTCGGGATGAAAGCATCCCAACAAATACTTGGATATCACCTCATTGTTTCTAGATTGTTTTCACAAGCATAAGCAAATTCTTCTTAAGCCTGGGAAGGCTGAGCCCCACTAACACTCGGGAAGTGGTGCTTCCCGAGTGTTAGTTACTTAAGCTTGTACTTAGATTACTGCCCTCGCAGCCCTCTAAAAGGTCTTGATGCAGAAGCTCCTTCCGCCTCCAGCCCAAAGGGCTCTACCTGGCACCTCACCTTCCCCCCCTGAGCTAACCAGACAAGCTGCAGCCCAGAAACAGATGACAAGAGGCAGTGTGGCGGGACGTGTGGCACTGGGGAAGGGGGGATGGTGGTGCTCCAAAAGTGGCGGGGGCCCCTCGGCACCCTCGGGCGGTGGTGGGCCATTTCCGCGGAGGGCAGGCCCAGGCCCGCGATGGCTCCCGCTGCGGGGGGCTATGCCATGCCATGCCATGCCACGCCACGCCACGTCCCGTTCTCTCACGTACTCACTCCATGGAGACCCGGAACTGGACGGTGTCCTCGGGCTGCGGCACACCGGGCCGCACCGCCAGCATGAAGAAGTTGGGCCGGAAGATCCGCAGCTGCGGGCCGCCCAGCTGGAACAGCGGGTACCTGCGGGGAGACGATGCCACTGACTGACTGACTCACTGACTGACCGGCACCCCCCCACACCCCCCGTACCCGAGCCCCCCCGGCCTGCCCCCCGCCACAGCCTGGTCCGACCCGGCCCGCTCACACGGCCCTCCTGGCGCCCGTCGCCATGGCGGTGGCCCGGCCCGGAAGCGGCGCGGCGGGAAGAGCGGCTCCCGGCGAGGCGGCGGCGGCGGCAGCTGTCGCCCCCTGCTGGCGCGGAGGAGCGCGGCGGGGCCCGTGAGGGCGTTGCCTGAGGGGCTGTGGGGGATGGCGGCGGGATCTGACCCCCTCAGCCTGGCCGCCACCTCCTCACCGCTGCCGCCACAATCACAGCCCGCCCCGAGTGGAGGGGACAGCCTTGGAGCCTTTGGGCAGGGGAGAGTTCCCCAGAGGAGCCGCAAAGCCAGGGGGCAGAAGGGAGTGTCTGCAAAATGGCGCCTCAGTGTGAATTTGCAGCCTTGGCTGCGTTTCGCTCTGTCTTTTCCTCATGGTTACAGGAGGGAGGTGATTCTCCACCTCTGCTCCGCGCTGGTGAGACCCCAGCAGGGGTGCTGCGTCCACCTCGGGGTCCCCAGCAGAAGACGGACTCGGGCCTGTTAGAGCGGGTCCAGAGAAGGGCCACGAAAATGGTGGTGGGGCTGGGAGTAAAGGCAGAGAGTTGGGGTTGTTCATCCTGGGGAAGGAAAGGGTCCATGGAGACCTCATTGCTGCCTTTCAATACTTATAGGGGGCTTAGAAGAAAGACAGAGGGAGACCTTTTAACAAGGCCCATCGTGACAGGACAAGGGGCAACAGCTTTACACTGAAGGAGGGTAGGTTCAGACTGGACGTAAGGAAGGAACTTTTTACGATGAGGGTATTGGGACACTGGATCAGGTTGCCCAGAGAAGCTGTGGATGCCCCATCCCTGGAAGCATTCAAGGTTAGGCTGGACAGGAGTTTGAGCAACCTGATCTAGTGAAAGCTGTCCCTGCCCACAGCAGGGGCTTTGGACTAGATGAACTTTGAAGGTCCCTTCCCACCTAAACCACTCGCATGAATCTAGGAGGCCGCAGCATGCGCTAAGAGAGAGAGCCAGAGTGGGAATGTGGGCACCAGAAACAGACAGAAGTTTGGAAACGTGGGGGAGAACCACCATGCCTGGTGGGCTTGCCTCCAAGAGGGCATTTCAAGGTTGGCAAAGACAACAGGCCGTACAGAATAGCTCACATCCCAGATTTAGTAACAGCCATTTGTGTTTTGACATCTACGCGGAATTAACCAAGTAACTCACGCTTATTTAGTATTATATGTAGGTTATCTGCCTCAATAAACAACACTGTAATGCGATATTTGGATGAATCATTCTCTGTATTGTACTGTGACTTCTGTGCACTTAAGAAATACTGTGTGCTGAAAACTACCACTTCTATGGATTTCCTCCTTTGTTCCCAATTCATTTATTCCCTTCATTGCTCAAAATTTTAAGTCAATTTCAACTACATTTGGCATCCAGATTAGGAGCTCCCCCAGAACAGTCGGCTTTTGTTATCTGCCTGTATGGTGGCTGTAAAGGAGGTCACCGATCCGGGGTCTTTGTTGATGATACCGAGCCTCATTTCCAGGTGTAGAGCTCGATCAAATGATATTTAATAAGTATTTGGAACAACTCCCAAATCCTTGCCAAATGGGATGCCATTAAATAAAGTATGAAAAACCATTCCAGAGAGCTGTCATTGGAGTAGGTACTGGTCGTGCTTTATTTACAAAATCCACAGATTTGTACACAGCAATCTACAGGACAGCATAGGGCTGGTATCAGGAGGATAAAGGACACACTTAGCAGGAATTGAAGATGCCAGCAAGGAGTCACCCGAGTTTCACAGAGAACCTGCTTCCTTTTGACTGAGGAAGCCGCCAGACCCCTCCAGGAAGAAAAAGAAGAAAAGCAGCAGCAATAGCTAACCCAGGCTGATGTTGCGATTTTTGTTATTGTTGAGGCGTGGGAACACAAGTGGTTGGTGAAGGAGGAAAGAGGAGACCAGCAGGGCTTCGGCACACCGCTAAGGGCCATCCTGCCTGGTTCTTTACTTCCAGCGCCCGCCAACCTTGCCCTTGGCTCCTGCCTTCTTGCTGCTACAATGCAAAAGGAAAGGAAAACACGTCAGTGTGGTGGAAGCAGTGGGGTCCTGTGACCACTGCGCATTTCTGACTCTCAGATTAGGATCAAGCTGCTTTCATTTTTCCATATTGGGCACACCTGCCATAGACCACATCCTAAGAAAACTATTGTCGATATTGTAGAAAGAGATACCTCCTCAGGCTCTTAGTGGAAGGCCAGGATGTGCATGCCTGAAGGAGGTGGACCCTTCCAGATTCCTGCATTATCAGGACACAAGTCTAGGTGGTCTCAAAACTAAATTACAGGCCTATCTAGCCACAGTCTTGAAGTTTCCTGACTTCAAATCTGCTATGATCTGGATTTTAGGATTTAGAGCTGTTTCTGGTGAAAATTTGCTCATTATCAGGGACCTCTGGTTAAGTTCCCCAGATGGTCTAGTCATCTAGTAGTGGAGGCAAAAAGATGAGCAATAATTTAAATACAACTTAGAATGGCTTTGCTCTAGCAAAGGCACAGTGGGTTCTGCCTTATATCACGAGAGCAAGAGCCTCCAAGACAGTCAAAACAACTGGTTAGGCCTCCCCTCGCATCATTATCCCTGTCTTGCTTGTGGTGTGTGCAGGAGCAGTCCAGCTACGCTCCCCACGCAAAGCACCTGAGGCATGTTCTCTCCAAATAACATCTTCTTGCACACAGAAGGGCAATCCTGCATGCAAGCCACTTACCTTCTGACTGAGAAGCAGGCACGCCTGGAGTCAGAGAAGGGCCAGGCATGAAGTTAGTCGGGTTAGATTCTGCACCAGTTCCCGTGGGCAGTACCTTGGCGTTTGGGGCTTGGCACACCACCAAACCTTTCCATCTCACACACACGATGATGAGGCTGCTTCTTGAACCGAAGCACATGCAAACAGGGGGCAGCTCTTTGACATGGCAGAGCATGGGGTTGAGGGTCAAGCACAAGGTGGTGGGGTCTTGCTATCAACAGAGAGCCCTTCTTCAGGACAACTGGTTCCTCCAGGGAGCAGAAAAAAATGTGGACGCCGCATCTGGGGAGATTTTTGTGTTGTTGCTGCCCCATGGATTGGTTCAAGAGCACTAGCCATATTTATGGAAGGATGTAGCGCAGTGACACAGACATACACAGAGTGGATACTTTACCTTTTGACCAAGTTAGACTTGGTCTATTCGAAAAATTGACCTTTCACATGAGGGAGAGCAGAACATTTTCTGCTTATCTTAAATTCATCTCAGTGTTCCTTTTGCCAGCCTTTCCACAGGTTCAAAACCCAGTGTAGGAACTGCGTAGCTCCTCAAACGAAGGCAGAGCCCTTTTATCTCCATAAGCGCCTGTGATGTTTGATGTTATGCCTAACCTTTAGAGTGTGCTTAAGAAGACTTAATAAAGTCTGAAGCAAAAGGATCACTTGATCCTTGTATAACACATTAGCAGACATTCCTTTGGAATGATAAAGTCTAGCGTGGATAGAAATTTAAGTACACAGAAATCTCACGAGCTGAGGGCTTCTCAGTGCAATCTTTTCAAATGATGTCATAAGAGAGTATCATGCCTTTTGGGGGACCAAGCATGCAGTAATGGCACTGCGTGTTGTGGGTGGTGTGGTAGTGCCCCTCAGAAGAGCAGCAACACCCAGACAAACCATGGCATCCTTCTGCAGCTGCACATTCTACTGAGGTTTATCAGCCTACAGCTCTGCACAGAAAATACCACGGGAAGGTCAAGCCTTATGTTTGGTGTCTACAGACAACTGAACCCCCAGTGTTACATTCATCTGATAAGGCAGGGTGGCTTGGGGAAGTGGGAAGACAGTGTCTGGTCACTGCTGTCATCCAAAGATGTCACCAAAGACCACCAGTTCATTCCTGGCATGACTTTTCTAAGAAGATACAGAAGCACAGTGAAGATCAAATCCCACCACTTCAGTGTTCTCCTCCCTTGCTTCCCTGCAGTTCCTTATTTGTGTCGGTTAGTTTTCTACGTGCCCTAGGCACCAGGCTTCGTCTAGCCCTGGTCTCTCATAGGTTCACTGTAAACATCTAGAATAGTTTAAGATACAAGACTAAAAAAATCTAATGAAATAGAAGTCTTGTGAGGAAGGACAGCGGGAGAGAGATGATGAGTGAAAAGAACTCGCAACAGTAATCCCGTGATGTTAGTCTTGTTACACACCATTCCTTATAATCTTAGCAACCACTTGTTTACCCTTTGTAAACAAGGGTTGTATTCCCTCAAGTATTCAGAGCACCTCAGTCAGGTGTTTGAAAACCCTAGCAATAAGCAGATGGAAATTTTGCAGATATGGTGTGAAGAAACATGATTTTTTCTTGTTAACTGTTATGTTCGCTTCAGTTTCCCCTTCATTTTCTCAATGTGAGGCAGGATGGGAGTTGCCCTTCCATCCCTAGCCTCATTTCATTGCAACAAGAAAATGTCGGTGTTGAGGCTGAAGCAACTATTTTGAACACTGAGAAGATATCCCCAAGCCAGGAGCTGGGAAGGGGATACAGGTACTTACTGCTTCTGAGCCTGATCGATCCGGTTCCTGAGGGTGACAATCTGCAAACAACATACATGACCAGGGTTTTTAGAGATAAAAAAAACTTGTTCCCTCACAGAGAGGGGAGTTTTACCTGCTGAAGTGCTGGAAGCAGGTGCCTCTGGTAGGGATTAATACTTCCTTTGAAATAAAAGCTCACCCTTGCATGAAGGAGAGAAATGTTGCTCCTTGGCAATACATCTGCAAGCCCATTTCATATGTCAAGGGAAATAAGAGCTAGAATATAACCTTTATTAGAAGAGTTCCTATGTATACAAATTAATCTCCTCTGAACTCGCATGTCAAACTGCAGGCAAGTGAACCGGAATGAAGGTCACCCTGGCCAGCTGGAAAGCTCTTGCACGGTCCCATCCACCTGTATGTGTCAAACCTCACCTTCTCACTCTTCCCCTACTCCAACACATTCATAAGTGTGTAAGCTCAAAGAGCTTCGGTGAACTTTGGATGGGGACCTCAAGAGTGGAACATGGATCATACATTCTGCTGGAGTACCTTTGTTGGTTGGGAGAGCAGGAGGTGAGGGGCTTGCAGCAGTTACCACCTTCCCAGCCACTCATCTAATAAGAGAAGATAACTTTTAAAGGGGCTGAAGAAGAAAATATTCAAGGAGAGCTTGAGCAACCACAAAAGAAAAGGTTGGAGTTGGGGCTCTGAACACCTTCCCAAGCTCTGTTGATATCTGCAGGCCATTAGAGAGTCTGTCCTACAAGACAGAGCATCTCTTTGTTTAGCCATAGGTAAACTACATATGTCAACCTGACACACGGGAAATCAAACACCTACCTTGCACAGGATGAGCACTTTATGGACTGACTTATCACCTCAGTCCTAACCCCTAGCTCTGGTGTTGCTACTGAAATCCTGGAACTCTTCCAGGTCAGGTACTGGAAAAGGCCACAGGAACTAGGGTGTGATAGAGAGCCCTCTTTTGTCCCTTCACCTTCTCATTTGTAACCGAGTCAAGGTTCTACCTACTTTTCCTGTGGTGGAAAAATGCACTTGCCAAGACATATGTTTTGCTTCTGCTTTTGGTGTAATTCAAAGTTCTCCACTGGGTCTGCAGGTCCAAGAACTGATCACACAACATTTTAATATTTTAAGTGGCACGTGACATTCCCCACATGCGAAACAAGAAAAAGAAGTTATACATTCATGCTGGCCCAACAACGGGGATTTCCTGGGTTGTGTCTTTCCATGGCAAACAGAATAAGAGACTGAAACATTAGCAGGAACAGGACAACACAAGGAAGGAGAGATCAGCAGATCAGCTGCCTTTGTACTTACTCATGGAAGTTTTAATATCTGCAGCAGCGGTTTAAATTATTTTTTGCAACTGAGTATTTTTCCGAAGTGTGGAGGAGAACCAGCTGTCTTCATTTGACCCAATGACTTAAGACTTACCTTCACTGATAACCTTGTGATAGTGACTGTAACACTCACTCTCCAACGAAGCACCAAAGAGCAACAGACACTAGAGCTAAAGAACAGCTCCACTCCTGTGTGTCTCAGTTCCTTCCTTTGTCTCTCCCTTGTATCCTTGCTTGTGTCTCCATTTCCGTTGCTGTTTTCACTTACCTTTCTCCTCATGTTTTTTCCTGCTATAATCTTCCCTTTTTCCTTCAACTTTTCACATCTCAATTGTGCATTTTCCTTCTATTTTGCTCATTCTTTATACTTTCTCTCCTTGCTTTTCATCAGCAGCCACCCATCTTTTTTTTATGCAGAGGTTACCGTAGCATGTACATCTCCCCTGGTGCTGCCTTAATTCCTGTTCTTCCACACCCAGCTGACCTGTTATCATTAAGCCAGCCCTCCAATATTTTGGATCTGGATAAGCATGTGGCCACAAGGTGGAGAATCTTTCCAAGCTCTTACACATGCATCCCTAAACTTCTGCATGTATCCCAGCTGCATCAGGATGACTCACCCACACAACATAATACCAGAGGTTTGGATAGGGAATTATTTTAGAGATCATCTGAGAGCATTGCGTGCTCTGTTCTTTAACCACATCCCAGTTGGACCCTGACTCTTCCTAAATTACTGCTTCATCTCTTTTCAAAGAATGAAAGGGGAGAGAAAAAGGAAGTGAAGGGAGAGACACAAGATCCAGTTTTCTCTTTTCTCTCTGCACCGGCAGCCAAGTGCCAGTTTCTGTCCTGGCACTCTGACCATGCGTCAGGCTCATGCATTTCATAGCCTTTGCTGCTGCTGTTACACAGGCAAGTTCATTGTACTTACAACTTGGAAAGCTCCTGCAGCCTGCAACGCATTGTTAAAATCTAAGAGAGATTGAGATAGTTACATTGGTGTTGCTCATTCCATGCCAGCATGTATCTGTGTGATTGGGAATTAAAAAGAGAGCGAGACAGAGAGAGATCCAGTAGGATTTCTCAGCCACTGAAACCTGACCTAGGTGAGTGCAGCCCTGTCCTGTGACTGTGAAGGAAACATCCATTTTCTGTTACCATATGACACTTCAATCAGATGCTCTTGTCTGGAGACAGTTTTCAGTGACTCCAGAGAGCTCAGTCCACAGGGAATCTGTCTGGGATGGGAATAAAACTTACAACGTTCAAGTGTGAAATCAAAGATGGGTTTAAAAGTATTACTTTGCAATGAAGAGGAGTGAATTGAGTTACTGATTTTTCAGGCCACAGTTACCCATAGATATACAAGAATGAACAAGATGAGTTTGGGAAGAGGGTGGAGAGTCCATTTTCTATTGGAATTGCCTTTCCATGGGGCACTTAAAACCTTGAGAGTGGTCTATTCAATTTCAGCGTAAAACGTGAAATCCAGTCCAAGTATGTACATAAGGGGAATGCAGTTCCAAGTGTCTTGCAGCTTAAATATTGCAAAAGGGCATTGGAGGCCCAAGTGATGTCACTGCATGGCTTTTGCCACAGAGATTTTTACATTTTGGACCCAGTGCCATTAGCAAAATGGCTGCGTAACTCACCTCATATTTTTTCCTCTTGATCTGCTCTGTAAAGTCATACTTTTCAGTCTCCAGTTGGTATAACCAGTCCCACAGTTCCTTAGCCTTGTCCCTATGTGTTTTTGGGGAAAGGAAGATGGGAGAAACAAATCACATCATGTATTTTCTACCATTTTCACATCACTAGTAAAGAGGCTTTTTACGTTTTGTTTAATGCAGTTCACGCATCTTCCTGCAAACCCTCTCCATCCTCTGAAAGCTGCTCACCATTTTCAAGGTCGCATTTTCTCACCACCTCACCCGAGAACCTTTAGACTTGTAGTCTTGCACATGTCACACACTAACATATTTCCTACAGATTTAATTTTCCCCCTAACTCTTAATGAAAGAAAAGAGTCCTGGGGAATCAGACAAGAAGGAGGGAGGACTCTGAATGCCACCCAGATGAGCAGAGTAGCTGCCATTGCACAATCTCATCTGTTTCAGGGCTGAGGTGAGCTAAGTTCATCTTTCAATCATGTGTAAACTCCAGCTTGTGGAGTCCAGACTATCATCTGATGACTGCTCTGCACCAGAGCACTCAGCTCCCAAGCCTCCAGCTTCTGTGGAGACCTGTACTTATACCTTAGCAGCCCAACTCACCCCTGGGAACGTTGCAGATACCAAACTGTAGGGTTGTTCAACTCATCTCAGAGCTGGGTTTAAAGTTTCTACCCAGTGCCATAAACAACTAATCCTAATTAGCAAGAGAGGCTCATAGAGCTATGCCAGAAGCACGGCTAAGTGGCTACCAAACCATTGCAACAATTCCCCATATCCCCATTTCCTCTCTATTCTCCAGATCAAGGAAGGGCACAACTTAACATTGTCTCGTGATGAATTTCAAGGGAGGCCCTCTCCTCTACCTCACTTTTTCACTAGAGAAGACTCCGGGACAGTAAGACCAAATTTCAGTGGATTACATTCAGTAAATTAGGATAGGTATGTCACCTCAGCTTGTCTTCATTAAGGTGGTCGATGTTCAAGGGCTTGCGCCTCTCTGCCAGGACCTTCTTCTTTGTCTCTCTAGCTGTTTGCTTCTTCCCTCTCTTCTGATCAGCCTATTTTCAGAACATCAATTAATGTCAGATTGCAGACATTTAGACTGAATGAAATTATTTCGTCTACAGCATGTAAGACAAGTTGCTAGGGATTGGAAGAAGGAAAGGCGAGCTGTTTTCTCAACTTGTAATAATGACTGTTACAAGTCAACCCCATGGTTTAATGCTTCCATATTTCTTCCACCAATCCATGCATTTTACCTTAGCCAGATAGCTGCTGTATGTGGCACCCATGGAGGACAGAGCCTTCTTCTTCTTGAGATCATCCTCAGCCTTTCTCTTGGCATCTTCTTCCTCTCTCCGTGCCTTTTCCTCCTGTGGAGTGTGACACACAGAAGTAAGTTACTCCAGGGGAGACTCACAGCTTCCCCAGCAGCCAGTGTCACTGCAGGGAATGTGATCAGGTAAGCACATTGATGAGAACTGGCAACTCCTGTTTCCAGCCCTTGCTTTAAGAGGGTGGTCGTTTTTTCTCTGGACTGAGACAAGCAGAACCTATAGTTTTTTTCTCTCTGTAGAGATCTCTTCCAATTTGATGCTGAGACAAGGAGAGAGACGCAAAGACACTTACCGCAAGCCTTGCCTGACGCTCCTTCTCCTTCTCAGCCCGGATTCTTTGTTGCTCTGCTCTTTCAGCTCTGCGCTTCTCCTGCAAGAACCAGTAGCAGAGGCATTGAGTCATCATTGTGGCTTTATCTACCTCCAGTATTATGCCCCACCACCGAGAGCTTTGGTTTGTGGAGAGTGAGCCACCCACTCCCTTGCCAGAACATGGAGAAGCGACACACATGCAATTCCTAGATGTAAAACAAGAGGCTGAGAGACGGAACAGATGTGGGAAGAAGCTATTTGGTGGTGACTTGAGCAGTCCCTTCTGTGCATAGCAATACAGCTTTCTGCTAAACTCTGACAGTGGACTGATAGATTCAGCTTCTCATCTACAGCGGATCTCCCAATCTAGTATAGGGAAATGTCAGCACAAGGACTCACAATCCTCTCCTTGAGGGCAACCAGCTCTTCCTCTTCCTTTCTTCTAGCTTCAAAGTGGCTGTCAATCAAGGCCTGCAGTTCAATCAGGTCTTTGTTCTGCCTTTTCTTTTGGATGTCCTAGAAAAGCAGGAAAATGCATTAAGCCAGCCCATAGTGCTCTAGGAACATGCCCTGGACATTGCCAGCACCCTTCCTACACAGAGAAACAAAAGCAGAAAGTGTTTGCAGATATCCATGGAAATCTATGGGATTAGCTTAAGTGGCTGTTGATGCAGGTCAGAGACAGTTGGAGACTCATTCAGGTGACAGTCAGGGGCCCAGAAGGAAACAGAACCCAAAACTCCCATTCCCTTGCACCATATTTTATCCCTGGCTTTGCTTAGCTGCCTCCTCTTCACTTTGGGATGTGAATCTTATCTAGAAAACGGTCCTGCATTTTTGGGCAAAGCAGATATTTCTGTGGAGATTTTCAAGACCAGAGTTTCTTCATTTTTCTATCAACTTTCTAGGAAAGTATTTGGATCTCTGTTTATTATTAAAATTCTGTTGTCATCTTAGGTAGTGTTTCTCAGTAACAGATAAGTATAGGCCTGCTTTATTTCAACCTGCAACTTTCAAACCATTCACAGCAATGGGACAGGGGATCTGAGAGCTCCTAAAACACTTACTTTCTCCTTTCTTCATATATTGGCTTCAAGGATTCAAGGAGAAAAAAAAGAAACACATGAATTGACATTTTAGTTTAGTCCCATGAGCAATAATGTATCCAGAGAGTTTCAGGGAGCAGCGAGTAGCCTTTCACTGAAAAGAGGCAGCAAAGCATCCATACTTTTGTCCTTGACTTTATCCTCAGCGGTACCCAATACAGGAGGAGTTATGTGGGTTTGCACACATGCGTATGGCTCAGGTAGAGACAGACACACACAGTCAGTCTCAGGAATACTTACATCAAAATCTACCTTCTCACCCTCCGGTATTTTAGGAGCAGTCAGTCTGCAAAGAGTCAAAAAAAAAAAGAAAAAAAAAAAAAAAAAAAAGGATTTTCATCTTAAAGAGCAGGCAGCTTTTTAAATATCACATCCTGACCTGCCCTGCCCTCGGGAATGATACTGACAAGGAGAAATATTGATGGAGATACAGAGGGGTGAAATAGCAAGTCAATGGAAAACTACTCCAGAATAGCACTAAGGAACTTTGTCCTTTGTGGAAGGTCACGCAGGGCAGGGAGTTACCCTTAAAAACCCTTCTCATTCCCAAAGCCTAAGGTCATTCCCTACCACACAGAAAGACATTGGCCTACGAGGCTGTCGGCGCAGAGCTGCATGCTCCTTTCTGGGCAGCTGGTAGAGTGGGAAGGGAAGGCACTGAGTCCCAGAGCCAGAAGGTCCGTAGGAAACCTCAGTTAAGCTCAAGTCAGCCCAGCCCAACTTTTGCCGTCCTTCCTGCTGTCAGCGATCCTGGATGGATGGGTAGTTTCCCAGCTATGACCTCTCACAAAGGATTTAGTGTTGAGCCGCCTATATCTTGGGGTACTGTGAGATGACTGTATCTTGGACACAAGTTCACAAGTCCTTTGACTCTATCAGGAACTGGTCTTAAAACCCTGGCCAGTAACTACTGCTAAGGCATCCTCTGGCAGAAGCAGACATCCTGGAAAGGCATGCAGGACAGCTGGGTGTTGCACAAGGGATAAAGGCTTCTAGTGACCATTTGCCTAATAGACAATCTAAAGGCTTCTGCTAGATCAGAAGAATGATCCCAGGGTTTTGATCCCCTGCCCCTCGTACTTACTTTATTCTGGGCTTCTCCTCTGAATTTGGAAGTATGGAGCAAAATAGGAAGGGAAAAAGAGGGAGAACAGTTAGAACAACAGAGATCATGCCAGCTGCCAGTTAAAGTAAAAGGAGGGAAGGGAAATTTAATCCTAGGGGAAACATCCCAGAGCAACTGGTTAAATCTCAAGCACTTCCAAAAGAAATACACACACTCACACACAAGTTTTCCTAGGAGTGAATTTGTTTTTACCCTTGAAACAGAATTTGGCAGAAAAGAATCAAGAGACTGTATAAAAGTCCCAAATGTAGTATCTGGAAGGCAAGGATTTCATGTAAATGCTAAATTATTTTTCTCAAACCATCATGGCCAAAGCTCTAAGGAGGGCAGCTGGGCTGGAGGGTAGAAGAAAATGTTGCCTTTTTCAATCAGCACTTCTTTCTCTAAAGTTAAGTTGAATTCACAGTCATTTAACGGTAACTAGGCTTTGCCGGTTTTGCTCATATGCCTCACATGAACGCCAGGAGGGAAAAAGCTTCATAATATATTTTCTCCAGGTTCATTGACTCACAAGGTAGTTTAGAGCGCATGTCCCTGAGATACTTTGGTGCCATGGGGAAGATAAGAATAAGCTTCTTCTGCACTGTGTGGTGCTCCTCAAACCCAGCTTGGACAGGCCATCCTCTCTTAGCGAGCATCCTCTCCTGCTGAGGTACATGCAAAATTCCCATGAGTGTTAATGGGAATGATCTTTGCATCTCCAGGAGAGGCATAATGCCCTGATAGGCAGGCTAAACCATCACAGAGACTGTCAACTTGGGCCCCCTGGCAGTCAGAAGTGTTCCCCTACAAGAAGTGACCTTTCCCTGGCTCTCAGAAACGTGCTGTCTTATGAGTTACTTGGTTAACATTTGTGCTTGTGATCAATTCCCCTCCCTGCTACGCTTTTTAAACTTCAGTTATTAACTCCAGTGTAATGCCAGTAAATTCAGCACTGTTATTCTCACAAACAGAAGTAAATCAAACCTATGTGTTTTTTCTGGCCCGGTCTCACAGGGACCCAGGTTGACTTTCATAACCACATGCTACGTTTGATCTTTCAGGGATGCTGCTGGATACTGCAGTACAAGACTCTCCCTGTGTTGCTTCGGTGGGAGGAACTGAGGTAAAAAGCTCACAGCCTACTGAATCTGGTAAAAACAACCAGCTTTGTAATGTAAAAGTAAAAACAGCCTCCCTTAAGATTGGGTGCATGAGCCCTGCTATCCATATCATGATAGAGAAATCATATTATATTTCTTCAAATGCTTATTTGCGTCCAGCTGTTTTAGGACTGATGGAGGAAATTGGGAATAGCAAATGAAACAAAGTAGGGTAAAATAAAATGAAACATTATCAGAGGAAGAAAATAGCAAAAACTGATACTGGATAATATTTAGTGGAGACATCAGTTGTAAGGATGTTGGATAATAAAAAATGAGGAAGTGGCTGGAAATGGGTTATTGAGATAATTAAGAGAAAAGACGTGAGCAATCAGAAACCAATCTTTCCTTTCTCTCACACTTTTCCCTACCAATTTCAGTAATGAAATTTGGGGGGAGGGATAGACTTTTCTCATTTACTGCAAGAACGCTGCCTACCAAAACATATCTCAGTTGAGGCCTCGAGATGCTACAGCAATGCTAATAAAATAAACAGCATGTAATTATAAAAGTGTTTTAGAGCACTTGAATAAAGGAAGCCACAAATCGCTCCTGAAGAAAAATACCATTAGCCAAGAGGGTACTTCTGTATTTCTCTAGTTATTTTTCAAGTTGTTTTGCTTTTCAAATAGCCAGTGAGCTTCTTAACACATTAGGTAAATTGTTGTGTTGTGGGTTTTTTTTATCTGGAGAGAGAAAAAGTAACCACGATTAACCAGTCTATCAGGGATTTTATTCACTCAGGATTGCCTTCCCTTGTGACATACCCAGATAATTTTCAGAAACATTCCCATTTAGCTTAAAGCTGCCAGTTAGTAACATTTCATGGAGAGGGGGGAGAAAAAGTAGCCAGGAAGTGACTGGTTTTGTTTGTTAACCTTGGTTGCCAGAATCGATGCCTGTCTGTCAACGACTGTGTGAGTTTGGTTTCAGCTGCCACCAAATCAGCACTTTAAACTTCATTAAACCAACAAACAATTGTAAAAATAAAAAGAAAAAATAAGGTTAGTTGTTCTTGAAATAGGAGATTGTAATTAGAAGATTTAAAGGTACCTCCAGAAAACCAGAAAAGGGGATAACAAAGAAATAGGAGCCTTTATTAAAAAACAAACTAAATAAATAAATCTGTCTTTTGCAGTGCATGACCCAGCATGGTCCATACTGTATGCACCAAAAGCAGTCCAGGGATGTGATTTATTTTGAAATGCCCCTTCTTTCAAGACACCAAGTCAAGGAACTGGGCCAAAATTTGTTGACAAGCAGGAATTGGTATAGCAAATTCCTGTTCCTGTGGTGGATTTTGACTGACATTCTGGTCATTCTGCCCATGAACCATGGGGCTGTGATGAAATCCCCACATACAACCCTGCCAAAAGAAGGCAAGAGCTACTGGAAATCCAAATTCACTGCCCTGGTGATTAGAGAGTCTCTGAGTTTCTGGTTTCCAAAAGGGTTAGTGCAGGAAGAGTGCACACCATAAACACAGCCCCGCTTTCTCCTGCCCAATCTATGAGATATTGACAGTTCTCCACATTCTTTGAATCCATCTGAACTGCCTTTACTTCATTCAGAAATCCCTAAACACCCTCCCTTAATCCCACTTCTCAGAAGCAACATCTCTAACTCAAAATGTGTCCTTGAAAAACAAAAATCAATATGCTATTAAAAATAAAAGGAAAGAGAGTGAAAAAGGAGAGAAAGGGGCTCAGAGAGGTCCTCAGGGTATTTCCCTAAATAAAAAAAAAGCCTGAAAAGTGAGTAAGAAAATTAAAACAAACGAACAAAAAAAAAATCTACGAAAACAAAACAAAACAAAACAAAGAAACACTGAAAATGCAGTGGTTTCAAGTGGCACTGGGCCTTGTCTTTGGAAACAGCTGGCCAGGTGTTCTAGGGGTTGAATCAGTGAGAACACAACCAAGCTACTTCAAAGGCCTGTAAAAGTCCATGAGAGTCTTTCTATACATTTAAACTGGTTTTGAATTTGGCCCAGGGGCCTTAAGTTACTTTGCCTTTATACAAGAGCAAAACTGACCCTGCATACATTTAGATTTGGTCCTTTTACATGAGTCTTGTCCCCATGCATGTGCTCAAGCACCCACGCAATCAAGTATTATGAACACACTATCTTAAGCTGATGGCCTGCCCCTCCAGTATGAATAAATCTATTCACATGCTTGATGTTTAGCACAATTTTAAGTGCATAGATGGAGCAGAAGTTTAAAGATCTGTAGTTTCAGGCCTGCAGACCATCACCTTTTAAAGACTGGGTGAGGAAGGCATGTTTATGCAGGGCTCAGCTCCGTTTTCAAGCACGTCACTGGGATTTAAGAGATACTTTCTTCATTTTTGGGGGATAGAGAAGGTTTGCTGGTAAGAGGTATGACACAACAGGTTCTAGCTAAGAGACAAGTCCAGAGCAAGCTTCTAGAGTTAGGTTTTCACCATCTGCTATCCTAATGAGGATGTACAGGCTTCTCAATACAACAGTGACCCCTCCAAGGGTGATTGGATATGCACAGTAAGCAATTCTTTGAGGCAGAGGTGTTTTGGCACAGTTCCTGAGTTTAAAATTAAGTGAGAAACAAAAACAAATGCAGAAAAAAAAGAGTGAGATGTTAGAAAGATGACTTTGTTGTCCTAAGACAACACTGGCTACCATCATAGTATTCGCCGCCTTCATCAGCTGTAGGTTGAAGGATAAAAGCAAAAGAGAAGAAGCACAGTAGTCAATCCACAACCAGTACTGTTCTCCTAAGAGCAATTGTCCCCGCTCTCTCCCTGCTACGCTGGGAACCTCGGATTCTCCGGAGATTGAACAAGAAGAAAAAACACCTTTTTGGTGATCTGGTTTGGCAAACATACATCCCTTTTCTCCACGTTCATCCAAAGCCATCCAGAGAGACCATTTCCCTCCCATGCTCTCTTTGCTCTTGAACAAGGTCAGTGTTTTTAATACTGTCTCCCCAGCACTGAAAGAGAGAAAGGGTAAGAGTCTGTAGATGCATCACATACCTTCTTCAGGGGCTTCCTCTGCTGTTGTCGTGGTAGAAGCAGTGATGGAAAGACAGGAAATAGGAAAAAGAAAAACAGAACAGATATTTAAAGCTCTTGGAAGCCTGAGTAAGAGACCAGGGAATGCATGAAGGGGGAAAAAATAAAGGAATTAGTGAATTAAGGCAAGGAGAAAAGGTTTCTGGAGAGGCTGTCAGGAGTTAACGATGCTGTAAGGTTATAGTAGTAGTAAGCATGGAGATTAAAGGAGAAAAGGGCTGCAAGTGATCATTGTGGTTAATATTTGTTTCTCTTGTTTTGTTCTCTTCTACCAACCCAAGACTCCTGTTCCCGTCTGTCGCTCACACGCACACACACACACTCTTGTGCTGCAACTAGGTGGAGTAAATCAGAAGTCACGTCACATACCTGGCTCATGAACTTCAGGTGTGAAGTATCATGGAACAAGGTGCGATGGAAAATAAGAGAATGAGAACGAGAAACCTGTTATTTCACACACCAAAAGAGCTTTTGAGCCAAAGGGGAGGAGGGGCAGAGAGGAAAAGGGGAGAGGGAGGCGAAGTTAAGAAGTAAACCTGAGATAAAATAAAGTAATTACACTTGAAATAGCATATAAACAAAGTCACAGGACAGGAAAGGAATTCAGTCATGTGAAACAGGCAGATTTATGATAATAATGCAGCGCTTAAAAAAAAAAACTTATGAGCATTATATGACATAAAGGACAACCTGACAGCACAGTGTACCAAGGTTTACCTTGACTTGAAATATGCACATGAACATTGTCAGCACCCTCAAAGCGCTATTAGATACGTCCTTTTGTACAGCAGCATTTCAGATGTTTGAAATAAACGCAATGTGGCTTGGAAACCTACTGAAATACCTGCTGTAACTCATCACCAACCATCAGCTAACTGCCAAAGAAGCTCAGTTCTCTTTCCTAGATCTACGGCTAAGGCCATTTTCTTCCTTGAAGACAACTGGGATGTCTATATAAGTCTACTGCTGTTCCTCACATCCATTTGCAATGGAGAATTACAAATGGATTACTTCATAGGAAGAAAAGGTTCATTAAAAGTCTGTGCAGCTCTACATTTCATTCTTCTGGGGTTTTTTTGGCAAAGCAGGAATCGATCAGCAATGCGGATTTGCGGGGCAGGCTTTGCTTTTCAGCCATACACACACCTCTGAATATTTTTGCAAAGCAAGCGTAAAAGTAATGCAAAAATCTCACAGTATTTATATTCCCTGTGTACAGGCAATGGGTCAAATTCTGCGCCAAGATTTGAAACAAAGCTTTCTCTATAGGAAGAAATATTCATTCTCCTATCAGAGTGCAGAATTTAACCCATTTCACAAGGACGCTTTTTGCTGAGCTACTCTTTCACGATACTGTATGTCTTCCCCTAGTTTTTAGTAAAATTGTCATGCAACAGGTGAGTTTCCTCCTACTTAGTGCTGATTACATTTCACTGGGAAAAAAAAAACCAAAACTAAAAAAATCACCCCAAAGGCATGCAAGTTACAAGCTGTCATTAACAGGTAGGTTGTTATCTCCTGTCACCCTGTATTCACTTCCCATGCACGCTGTCCCAGCAGACAGACACTGGGGAGTTTAGAAGTTAAATCACATACCTGGAGGGGGGGCTTCATTTAGTAGGAAGTGTCAGGGGAAAAACATAGGAAAGGAAGATAAAAGAATTAGAAATAAGTTATTCAGGAGGGGATCACCTCAAACTTTGGTGAGATGGGGTTGAAGGAGTATCATTTGCAGATTTGGTTATAGGGATAGAGTGTTAATAAGAGTGGAAAAGGGAAGTAATTACAATGGGGTATGAAGCAGATGGGGAGGGGATGCCATAGAAATGAAAGATAAACGGAATTTGAATGTTGATGAATTGCAACAGTTTAAATCATGCAAATATATAAACAGTGGGCAATTGTAGTAACATTGGTGACCCTTACATTTGACAGAAAACATGCCCAAGAAGAGAGTTTTGCCAGTGTGCACTGTAACCTGTGTTTCAGCTGCACACGTGCCCTTTTAGCTGTTGGAGGAGGTGTGGGGATACGAGAGTTACTGCAAGGAAATGAGGCTTTCAGTGTATCCCTGCCTTTGCATCTGAAGCTGCACCATCTAAGATCCTCCACTGGCATGTGTGAGGCCTGTCTCTGCAGAACTGGAAATATTCAGGTCTACACAGGGCTTGTCTCTGCTGCAAAGGAGCAGAAACCGCTGGAGCCTGCCTTCCGGGATCCTGCTGCAGCCAATGCCTGCGAGCACGAGCAGCTCGTGTTTCTGCAGCTCTGCCCTGGCCACGGTATAGTCACAGCCCTAAAAGTTTTCAAGGGCACTAAAACGTTTCTTCTAAGCTTCTTAGAAGGTGGCTCTTCAGTTACAAACAATAATTATACTTCTTTCCTATAGGGAAAATAAATTTTAGGGAGTCGTAAAAACAGATTGATTCTTCATGACTCTGGTTTTCTTCAACATCTTCCAATTCCTATGTATGGGAATGCTTCAGATTAATACATAGGAATTTAGATGTCACACACGTGCACTTGGTTAGGTGGAAAGTGTCAGGGAATTAAAACAAAGGAATTAGAGCAAGAATCATACAACAGCAACAACAGGCCGAGTCTGTGACTTAGATGTATTAGACAAAGACAGTATTAATAACAGAGAAACTAAATAATCATACAGTTGCATGAAAAGCTGTGACGGTCTCCCTCTGACATAGGAGTTTTCTTTAAACTTGTTCTAGAATCATAGAATCATAGAACGATTAGAGTTGGAAGGGACCTTAAAGATCATCTAGTTCCAATGCCCCTGCCCTGGACAGGGACACCTCCCACTAGACCAGGCTGCGCAAAGCCCCATCCAGCCTGGCCTTGAACACTTCCAGGGATGGGGCATCCACAGCTCCTCCGGGCAACCTGTTCCAGTGCCTCACCACCCTCACAGTAAAGAATTTCTTCCTAATATCCAATCTAAATCCACCCTCTTTCAGTTTAAAACTGTTACCCCTCGTCCTATTGCTCCACTCCCTGATAAAGAGTCCCTCCCCATCTTTCCTGTAGGCCCCCTTTAGGTACTGGAAGGCTGCTATAAGGTCTCCCAACGTCTTCTTTATAAACTTTATTTACATCTTCTTTATAAACTTTCCTTTTTGTTAGGCTTTATGTTACAGAGGGGAAAAAAAAACAAACCACAACATGGGAAGACTGTAAGTATGGCATTATTGTTAATCAAATTACGTTAATACCTGGTGTTTTGCACAAATTTCAAGCTCACATATATGTCAAAGCTTGAGACCAAGACTCAAGTAGTGAGTAGCACTTCGATAAATACCCCGGGAAAGAGGTACAGAGGCAGGCAAAGCAGCTGGGATGGTAGCAGTGACCTTTAACTTGTGCAAACCAAGGTCAGAAAAACCTTAGAAGCAGATAACAGACAAGAACGAATATGGCTAAAAGGAGAAGAGAAGGATGCGAAACAAGAAGCGCCAAGAACAGGAGGGAAATGAGAAGCAGCACGCAGATGAACGTTGAAGTGTCAAGTCATGCAAAAATCAATCAGACAGCTTTCACCTCACTCAAAATTACTCATCTCGTCTAAACTAAGAGGCTGGTCTCCCTCTGTGGACAGCAGAGTGAAATAGCTGGGGTGGGCGGCTGCTGAGATGTGACTGCTTTAATAACACTACTACAAATGGCACAGAATGATTTTCACAGGCAGTTTGGAGGACGCTGCAAGTTCAGTTTCTGCTTTTCCAGCTAATAAACATTATAACATTCCCGTACACCGTGTAAGGATGGCTCTGAGGCCAGTCAGTGGTTATTATTACAGCTTATACATTGAGATATTTGTTTACAAAAATGTTATTGCATTTTTCATGCAACAGTTAGCTCCTGTCTTCATTATTACGCATCACAGAGCAGAGGAAATTATTACTGGTGGAAGGTGTAAGGAAGGTGCAAGTTACAGTTTATCATTAATATTTGTTTTTATCTGTTTTCTTCCACCATCTTTGAATTCCTGAGTATAATATTAGAGTTACTGGTATCATTTTTGTACAGAAACCATAGTTTTGATTACATTTCAATATTTCAAAGCTTATGTAAATTTAGCTAAAATTTTGGTTAAAAAAATAGAAAGTTTCACAACCGCAACAGGTTGCGTAGTTATTAACATCTCTAGAACAAAACCTTTTCATTTTTTGCCTTGTGGCAATCTCTCATTCCAGATTTGTTCTTGCATTACACTATATATATACCCCACATTATCCATAAAGTCAATGCTTCAGAAGCATCTCAAATAGAATTTTCATTTTAAAATTTGGAAATCTTCCATAGAGGAAAGAGGAAAAAAAAATATGTTGGAACAAAATGTTTAAAATGTTTTGTTCCAACTAAACAAAAAAATTCATTTTCAATAGCTACCAAACAAGACTTTCCTCCTTTTTTTCTTTTTTGTTGTTTGTTTGAAAAGTTGCCATTTTGTCCCAATTCAGAACATGACCCAATTGTGAAATGGCCAAGCACAACTGAATTTCCAGCACACAATAACCCTTCAGATTGACGCAGAGGAATTCAGAAGTCACATACCTGGTTCATGGACTTCTTTAAGAGAGAAGTAGTAGGGAAGGAGATGCAAAGAAAGATAAGAGAATTAGAGCAAGTAACAGACATTGATTAAAAAAAACCTTACACTTTTTTTAGCCAGGGTGGAGAGGTTAAAGGGATAAAAACCATTAATAAAATTAAATGAGAAATAGAGGGCACATATGGGCGTCAATTAGAAAATCATGGAGAGGAAGGACAGGGAGTGTTGGGAGATAAAAGATACAGGTGACTAACATATATATTCATGGTGTTATAAATCAAGTGCCATTGGTAGCCTTGGGTTAACAAAAATATTTACTTGTATTTAAATCAAGTCCATTACCCATAGGTTTGAATGGGCAAAAAGGGTATAGACAACCTGGCTTTATTCATGTGCATAGAAATCCCAGCCTCTGCAGAAATCAATGGGCTCGGAGGAGCTGGCATTGATTTCCTTAGCGCCCAGGATTTCACCACTGGGGTGTAGGACCGCACACCAATGGGGGACAGTAAGTACGAGCATGTTACCTCTCTCTAACCTACGGAATAAAGTATCCGATGAAAGCCTAGCTGGACATGCTGGGGGCAGGGGGGGACGGGACGACAGAAGGGCAATTGAAAGGTAAATGGGTTTGGGCTGTCAGGCTGATGCTTTAATAAGCATGACCTACTATTTTGCTAATCACACAGCTTGTGATTTATAATTCACATTATCAAATCAAGCAAAATTGCAACCCTGCTACCCCTGTTTTTGCATAATGCATATTAACCCAGACAAATACCAACAGTTAGGGAAAAAGCATGCAACTACATCTTTCCTCTGAAATGTCGTTTTCTGCAAATACCCCGCAACCAAAACGATGCCACTCGGTCCAATCCTTAGCCCAACAGAAAACCGTGTATGACACCGTGTCACTTGCTGCTCATGACTTGAGATGCAAGTCTCTCCGCATCAGCAGACATTGCTGCAAAAGCGAGTTTTGTCCCCACATGGTGGCGGCGGGGGGGGACAGGAGGAAGAGGTGCACGGGGCCGAGGGACGTGGCATTGCCACAGGGCATGGCTCTGCCACCTCCAGCCCCGGCGCATGGCGTAGAGGAAATGCTTTTGGGAACACTATCCCCATACCAACTGGTATCCGTACCGATAGCCTGGTTAGCGAAATCAGAGCGCTGGGGAATATATAAGCAAGGCCCAGCCTGTGCTTTGGGCACTGCTTTCAAAACAGCGGTTAGTTCTTATTACTCATCACACCGCTTATCCTGCGAGAGCCAAGCAGCCGTCAGCGAGCGTGCAGAGGATGGGCTTGCATCCTCTCCTCTTCAGCCACCTCCAGAATTCCTGCACGCGTTACCGCTTCCGACAGAAAGAGAGGAATTCGCAGGTCATGGCACATACCTTCCTCATGAGCTTTAGCGGGTGGGAAGAGTCACAGAGCAAAATGCAAAAGAACACAAGAGCGTTAGAAACATCAGAACAAAGTTTCACTCGTACAAAGTGGAGGGGGAGGAGAGTATATTGCAAGGAAATAAAATGAATATGGGTACGAAAAGCACTAGTGGAGGTGAGGGCACAAATGGTCTGGGATATTAAAAGCATAAAGGTGATTTAAATGGCCATATCAGATGATATTTGTCTTATATGCACATTCCTGCAGTCCTGCATAAAGCCCAGAGCAGCATGCCATTTCACAACCCTGATGCCTGCCCACGTGGGTTTACAACCTGAGGCTGGCGGGTTTTTGGTGGCACGTGGCTGCACGTACTACCGTGAGAGTGGCCCGGAAACTCCATTGCATGAAGAAGAAAACCACCTTTAATCATTTGCAAAGCTAAAGCATCGAAATTATCACCAGTTGCTTTATACAGCAGGGTATAAGCTGAAAAAAGGGCAAGTGGAAAGGCTATGATAAGAACGTCAGCCCAGTACAATCCTCTCCGCAGCTGCTGTAGCAGCAGACCGATCATGGGCACATCTGCACATCATTCAGAGGCCCGACCCACCCCAAAAGGTCCGAAATAAGCCTCACAGGGAGACCCAGCCAGTCTTGGAGCAAAGGCTTTTCAATCTTCATCCTTTTGAGAGGTTTACATTTCCCAGCAGTTTTCATACATTTTTTTTTCTTAATGCAACAATTACCACGTAGCATCACCAGTACATTCAACGTCAAGACAGAACATGAAGGGAGTACAAAAACCAAAATGGTGACAAGTTTTATTCTATATTAATATGTCTATTTTTAACTCCTGTTCTCTTTTACCATCTTATGGCTTACTGGCTAAACAAGAGCTTACTCTGAAAAATGAGAATTCAGGAGTCACGTCACATACCTTCCTCCTGAGCTTCTTTAGGTGGGAAGAGCCACAGGACAGGATGCAAAGGAACATTAGGAGAAACATATTATTACACAGGACAATATTACACAGGCTGAAAACTCTGTTAAGCCAGAGGGAAAAGTTTTATCCCAGGTAAAGGATGCACTAATGGCCAGGAATTTGAGGCATGTGTGGTTGAGAAAACTGCACCATGTAAAAGAGGAGGGAGAGGGGAAAACCTAACAATAAGCTGAAATAATACATGCCGAAATTTCCCTCTAAACCCAGTTTTATAGGAACAATCTGCCATCGCTCGGATGGGCTTTATGGCAAGCTTGGCACATGGCAGGAGAGGCTGGGTTACCACCGAGCCAACATCTGCTGGACCTTGCACCCAGACCGTTCCCATGGGTCAGTCTGTGGCAGAGCCAGTCCCGGAGGAGAGGTGGAAAGCAAAGAGAACAGAAGCCCTAAGGCAAAGTAACTGGGTCTTGCTCCTCTCGCACCGCCCTTGAATCACCCCCCACCGCCAAGGAGATGGCGGGGAGCAATTCGGAAGGCGACGGCACATACCTGCTTCATGAACTTCATCAGGTGGGACGTGGTAGGGAGCAAGAGCAACAAGATGGAAAACGAGAACAGTTAGGTTAAAGGGTGTGTGAATGCAACAGGAGGGTCTAAGAAAACACAGGGGGTATGAAATAGAGAAAGAGAGGAGGAGATGAAATGGAGACAGGCGACCAAAGCACGCACAGGTACAAGAAATGTAAAACCTTCAGGACGTGGATGCTGTAAAAACCCTGCAAACTGCTCAGAGTGGGTCTCCCAAGGCGTTATGAACAGGTTTACCCGTGTTTCGAATGTGCCCATAGCACAAAGCTTTGCAAATACGGAACCAACACACCCTTTGGCTCCTCCTACCTGGAGCACAACATCCCAAACCTCTCGAGTGCAAAGGGTGGGTTTCTGTTCCATCCCCTCTTCTGCCCTGCCTGTCACACTTTGCAAAGGCTGCGTGCAAGGCCGGGAGCCCGCTGGGGTTACTTGCCAATGTCTACATAGATATAATTAATAAGATCTGCGTTCTGTAGTATTCATATTATATATAATATTGTATATTATAGTCTATAAGCTTATAATATATACAATATACTATATATATATTATATATATATATATATTATATATTATATATATTATAGAATATGTACTGTGTAATATATGGCTACACACATACCTTACCACAGATGGATTTTGACTACAAAATCCATCCGACCGTTATCTGCCAAGCTACGTAGGAGAAACCAGTTGACATCTGATAGAAGGCTTTATAGCCAGACCCCAGTTATTCCACAGCGGGCGTTACAAACACCCATGGCTAAAGATCGTCCTCGGAGCCTGCTGTGGCTTGGACGAGGGGATGGTATCCGCATTTCCCCTGCTGCTCCCTCCCCGAAAACCGGAGCGGAGGTGTCCGCACAGATGTGCGAGGATATGGGGCACCCTCGGTGCAAGGTGTGCAAGGGACGAGAAAAGCCCTCTGCCTGCAGATCCTCTGCCCCAGCACCTTTCTCTCGCCTCTTGTTTTCTTCTACCACCTTGCAAAATCGAGGCGCGCATCGGCACAGAGCCCTGCTGTAAAAGAGAGGGGAGGGCTGAGAAGCTGTTTCACATACCTTCCTCTTGAACCTCTTCTGCGGGTGGGAAAACGGCAGCAAAGGGAATGAGAGGAGAAAATTAAAACAAGAAATATCTCATTGGAACATTCTTGAGGTTTGCCAAGCTCCCAGGCCATTATGGGTAAGAATACACAACGATGGAATTACAGGGTGAGGGAGAATTAAAATTAACGTTTTTATGGGCATATTATGGGGTTATAAATGTTACTGAAATATGGGAATGTGACCACAAATGAAAACCACATTTAAAAAGGCATCCAGTATTTTATTCCTTATTAGAGCTGGCTGATATTTCCTAAAACTGACTTTTGGTGAATTTTTAACCAAAAATAAAATTGCTGCATTTTTTTTTTGTTTTAAATCTTCGTCTCAAATGGTGAAAAATTTTCACCAACATTTATGAATTTTTGAAATTTCAAAGAAATTCATTCCTGAATTTCAACAGATGGATATAAACTTTGTAGGGTGTCTCGCTCCCTTTTAAAAATTCTAAACTTTTGGAGAGAAAGGAAGGGACTTGACACCATTGTCACCAAAAAAAGGCAAGCAGTTCAGTAAAACTGGTAGGCCAAACCAAATATGTATATGTTTGTTTCCATATACATATACGTATATACATACACACACATATATATGTAAAAATTATATATGTGTGTGTATATTATCTATATTATATTGTTTAGATATATGCATGTATTTTTGAATATAAATGTATATATAAAATTGTTTTGGTTTGGTTTTTTAAACAAAAAAAAGGCCCAATTTCCTATCAGCTCAATAAGTGACATCAATGTCCATCATTGCATTGATGTCTGTGGCTCAGGACCGAGTCCCGACCACTGGGTGTGAACCGTTTGTTCTGGATTTCTTCACACATGTTCTTCCTCCGTGGTAAGAGAGAAAGAAAGCAGAAGCCATGTCACATACCTTCTTCCTGAGCTTCAGGTGGCAAGTGTCATGGGACAAGGAGTAACAGCAAGCAGGAAAATGAAAACAGAAAACTGTTAGAAACTTGTATTGGGGTGAGCTCAGGCCTGGAGAAAAACGTGGTTAGAAAGTGATGGAGAGAAGTTACATGGAAAGGAAATGGGTGACTTTGGAAGATAACACAAAGGTCAAGCAAAAGTGAAGAGCAAGGAGAAGATACACGTCAGTGGAGACGGTCATGCAGATTAAAAAAATAGGAAGTCACCTGCCTATTAATTTCATATTAATCATAAATTCTTGACACCCAAAAGGAGACAGTTAGGGTAGGAAGGAGAAAGGCAAGAAGAAATGCTTCTCCTTTTAGGAAGGCTTGTCTGTAGGACCAACACCCTTTGCTTACTCTTTGGACATTTGACAAGCTACGAAGGATGGACCATGAGTACCACTTTCACCTCCCTGGCCCTGTGCCATCATGACTATAGACATGATGGTGACTGAAGGCACCTGCACAACTCATCTGGTATCTCTGTTTTCTCCCCTCGGAGAGGGCAGATTGCAGATCCCCTCGGAAGCAGTGCTGGGGGAATTAGAGACATAAGGGCACCTTAGGGTAGGAACTACTCTGAGCACGGCCACAGTCACACCTCTGTTCCCACCACCACTGATGGGAATTAGCCAGTTGCAGCAATCTGGGGGAATCCATGGCCAAAAAAAACCTGCTGTGTATAAAATCCCTATGGTGGACATTTCTGCACTGGGGCAAATCTGTCTCAGAGCTGGTCTCATACCCTCCATGTGCAAATACTCTACCTCCCAGTAAAGGGTTTCACTCTTGACACCTTTGAAGATGTCTTGGACACTAAGGGCAGATCCTAGGAGAAAGCCCAGAGTTTGGCCCTCGCCTCTGTCACTGACACCTTGGGAAAATGGAGGATGACAACCAGCAGATACGCTTGCCTGAACTGAAGCCAACGTGTCAAGTGTCCAGCAAAGATGCGGATACATCTTCAAAATCTTCCTCTCCCTGCTCCCTACAAAAGCTTAAACAACTCAGGTGAGAAGGGCTTTTCATGCTCCATCTTTCCAGATTTGCACTCTGTCTCTCGCAGCTTGTCAAATTACCTTTTGCCAGCTAAAAGTGTGTCAAAAAACTTCACCTTTGCCAGTCGGTTCTCTGCCTCACCTTTTCCATCATTGGCAGTACCTTGTTGGGTGCTCCTCAGGAGCTGGGCAACCTGCTCTTCTTTTCAGTTTCAAAGTTTAAACTCAGTACGTGGACATTGCCAAAATGACAATGACAGGATTTCACTGATGACACATTGTGTGGGCTCTGCACCAGTCCCTGCTCTAAAATGCTCTGAGTTTACAGACAGGTTACCTCCCAAGCTTTACAACCATCCCCTATGGCTCAGATACTGCGTTTCACCATAACGTGAAGGCTCGGCACATCATGACCCCACCTTGGCCAGTTATGGTTTCCGACTGATTTATCGATCAAGTGTTTCACATCACCTTTAGCGGCAAGCACCAAAGAGAAGGGTGAAATACAGACAAGTCAAAAGCAGGACCAAGAATCAAAGAAGGATAAATTACATTCCACGTTTTTTTGTTACCTTCTTCTTCGTATTCCTCTGCATTGAAATAGGGGAGGGGGGGAAAAAAAAAGCAGACAAATCAACCATCAACCTTGACACACCAGTAGGACATTACCCAAGGCAGAGCCCTTTGCACTCACAGGGATGCCGGGCAAGATGGCCTCTGACAGGCTGCTTCAAAATCAGTAAGTAAAATAGCAAATAAAATGACTTTGAGGGGGAAAAAAAGGAGGTATAAAAGGAGAGGAAGGCAATATTGTATTGAATTTTTTCTTGGGCACTGGGAACTCAGGTATACACGCACGGTAGAAGGGAAGAGGTGGCAGAGAGGGCCTTTGAGTATAAGAAAAAACAGCAAAGAAAACAAACTTGTACATTTCTGTGTATATTGCTTGTCTATATTGCGGGTTTCTATGTTTTAAAACAGAAAAAAATTATATCTACAAAAGCTGCAAAATAAATTGCCAGCAGATGGCAGTGCCCCTGCAAAAACCAGCAGGGTCCCCCAAAATCAGGGCATCAGTTCGGGGCTACAAGCAGTGTCAAATCACCAGGAGCTGGTGACAGTCAGACAAACAGACGCACAAAAAAAAAAAAAGAGACCTCAGATTTGTCTAATAGTACCAGCACTTTTTGTTAAAATAGCAACAGTGGGCAGAAAGGAGAAGACGGACATGGCCAGCAAATGCTGCAGGCTTGCATGGAAGCAAATTAGAGACAGATTTAGGACTTACCCTCTGCTTGCTCCCTGTGAGAGAGGAAAAAAGGTTATTGAAACTAGATAAATATTCCTTCCACTCTATATTATCACCAAGCTTTAAACCGTACACTGAAGCAACCCAATGCACTGTTGTTTAAAGTCAGTTGTTTCTTCTTTCCCCCATTCTCCTTTTGCTCTCCCAGGAGCCATTTGGTTTTACGATTAGTAAAGTGATTGGGCTTGGGTTTTATTTTAAATAGCATTGCTCATTCTGATGGTGCGTATGAATCCATACCCAGGAATAATGCTGTCGCCACAGGGCTATAGCATGATGCCTATACATAGCGCTGTGCAGGGGCTGACGAAGCTGGACCCCAGCCCTGGTGTGCCAGGCAAGCCAGCCTGTAGCCGATGGCCCACGCCAACCCATACATCCTCCCTGAACCTTAGGGCTGTCTAATAAAAATTTGGGATGAGTCAGATGCTGCTCAATGTTTATCCCGTGGCTGTAGCAACATCATACTTGCAGTCCGTTCCCATTCCTTGCCCCCACTTGCCAGCCTCTCCTGCTCTACCATCACCTTGCATGAAACCCAAAGCCCAGAGCAGCCCTGGGGCCAGAACTTCAACAACGGACGTGTTAGTTAGAGATTGCATGAAAAAAGTGCCAAATTTCATCTGGAATTATTTTTTTTTTTTAAGAGTAGCCTGGACAAAATGACACAGGTTGAGCTGAGCCTGCATCGTAGCAGAGGAGGGGACTAACTGACCACTGCAGGTCTGTCCATGATACCTCTGATCCACAATTGCCCTAAGTCTCCCCTCTGTACCTACTGATGTGTAAATGTCAAATGACCCCATTGGGTTTGGTCATAAACCAGGGCAGAAAGCAGCTCCTCAATTATACTCTATGTTTAATTCCCCCTCCTCCAGGAGTAGTGATGTGGCCACCGAGGACAGGCTGAGCTGGGTGGAGATGTTTGAAGGGCGTCCCATGTTGGACAGGGAAGGTGTCAGGTGAGCTTTGATGGACCCTTTGACACCCAAAATCCAAGACACCCCTTCCCCAGTGCTTGGGGGGGCTTTGGGCCATGCATGAAGTGGCACCCAGCTTCTCCTCCCCGTGGGGATGCCCTCGCTCCGCTGCCTGGAGCCAAGCTGAACAGATGAACACGCAGGCGGCGTTCTCTCTACTTACACTTCCTCGGTATCAGACATGCTGGCAGTGAGTTTCTAGACACAAGATGAAAAGAAGAAGAAAAAAAAAAAAAAAAAAGTGTTATTACCAGGAGTGCCTCCTAGAAAATGCCAAGGCAGGAGCAGATGGGTTGACATTTGAGGACAAAAAAAGCCAGGCACCTGCTTTCCCACACAGCAGCCAACCCCCCACCAACACTGCCATTTTGGGAACAGCATGGACCTTTGCCAGCCAGGTCAGAGGAGAAGGAGAGGGGAAGAGGAAAAGATCATCTGGAAAGACGTGCCCGGTCAACCTGGCTTTAAGTTACAAAACTCCAAAGCTCAGGGAGACGGGTGTCCTCTCGCACCCATCTGACATTTCCCTCGCTCCAGCAAGATCGGAGAAATTTTTCCTTCTTTTACACTTCTGCAAGTGGGAAGGCGCCAGGCTCCAAAGCATTAGTCAGAGCTAAAAACAATAAAATAACTGAAACCACCAATATACCCAGAGATAACTACTTATTTGTCAGCACCCAAAAGTGCCTTAAGTAGTAGTGTCTGGCTTGTGCAGCTGATGAATGAATGAACAATTATCTGTTGATTAGTTTAGGATGAGAACTGGCCAAATGCCTGGTTAGGCAATTCCTATCGGTATAACCAGTTGTATTTGTTACAGCCACTCCTCGCACCGCAGGGCAGAAGTGAACCCATCCACGGCGCTCTCGTGGCTGGCATTTCTGCACAGCCCGAGTCAGGGCTGGGTACAGACCACCACCTGTGGAAAACCGCAGCCAGGGAAGAGCCAGGGCTGGATACGGCCACTCGGCTGATCTTTGCTGAACCCCAAATGTGTGTATGGGAGCCTCAGATGGAGTCAGAGGGAGTGATGCTGCTATTTGGGGAGCAACGTGGCAATATCACACACCGCACCAGGTTTGGTGATGACCTTGTAGTAACACTATGGCTCTCTTAAAAGCATCAGCTGCCCTGAGGCCAGGGAAGAGGTGGGGAAGGGCCCCCAAAGCTTCTTCCAAATCCATGGTGCGTCTTAAATTAGAAAGCCAGACTCCTCCTCACTGGGAAACTCTAACCGTGACTTTCATTACTTCGTTACTCAGCTGATATATGTGAGATGTCTTGAAGGAGCAGGTGGGCTGACTTAGGTTCAAAAGGAACAACTGCAGCTCAGCAGCTTTCTATTTCAGAGGAAGGCAGTAATCCCATAGGCTCCAACCCTGCCCTGTAAGGGATCCTCTCCTTTCCCCAGCAATGACCCTGGGCACCACGCATTAACACCAACAGGATTTTAAAACCCCATGTTCTAAGCAGCAGTAAACAGCCAGCGTTTTTTCTTCTAGTTCCTCATTTATCGTCTTTTGGAAATTCAGTATTGCCCCGGAAGTAGTCCCAGCAATGGCTGTGTTATGACCTGAGTAGCTGGACAGGAGGGTGATCTACTGCTATGACACATGAGATTTGGGTTCAGTGATGTCTTGGCTGCTCTTAACTTGGTAGCTGTGATTGACCACTCCTCAAGTGCAACAGCTATCCCAAGGAGTACTTTGGGGACTCTAACCCCACCAGGCAGGAGGAATCTCAGAGGAATTTTGTGTTTGGGAGGAATTTCAGCTCTTCAAATGGCTTTTCTGCTGCATCAATTCCTGCTGCTTCTTCTGTAACGTGGATGCTACATCTCTGGTTTCTCTCCCCTGGTCTTTTTTATCTAGATGATCAAATCTTCAGGATAAAGACTTCCACTTGCTCTCTGCACAGTGGCTAGCAGTATAATAGGTCTGCAATCTCATTTCAGCCTCCAAAAGTTATTCAAGCTATCAGTAATAACACTTGATGGTATGTTGGTTTATGCAGCGGAACAGCAGAGCTTCTCCTGGCAAAAGCCCGTACAGGGAACCTGCCAGATGCCCAGCTGTTAGCTCCTTCCAAAATGCACGATCTCTAAAGACTCAGGGCAATCACCAATCCTCCTATGGATTCTGCCTTTAATTTATAAATCCAGATTTCCTTCTTCCCAAAGTGGAGGGGAAAAAAAAAAGGACTTTTAAAGGGCTTTGGGCTAAACATTTCTTCCCTCTCACTCCGGTGGGAACAAGAATAATAACGCTCAATACTGGAGGAGAGATCAGCTCGAGAGCCCTGTGTATGCATACAGAGAGCAAACGTCTGTTCCGTGTAGGATAGGCACGTAATGCAGCGCATGCTGTTCTTTCCAAAGCAAATGAAGTCAATGGGAGTCTTTGCAATCAGGCTTTCCATTAACAGTTATTGGAATGAGCTCATCTAGTCTCCAATTTAGCTCTAAGGACATCTTGCTGAGGGTTGTCACATTGGCTGTTCCCCTACACCCTTCCATATTTGTTAATCCAAGCGCTGCGAATGCGAATGGGATTTTACATAGCATCTGTCCGTGTGCTATAAACGCCGAGCGAGAATGCCAGCATCCCTGACACCAGCGGACCCCAACCCTGAGGGGGTTTCTCGGCCCCGGACGAAATGAATTAATATCAAGTGCATTGGCAGACTCTGTGCAGAGATGAGCCAGATGCAGAAACCCCACAGGCTAGGGCAGGGGGGACAAAAAAATCCAGGGGGAGGTGGAGATTTCAGCTTTGCGAGGGCCAAATGTTCAGCCAAGTTTGGTCACTTTGTCGGGAGGAGCTGGTATTTGAGGCTGTAGCTGACTGCCACTGCCCTGGCTGGAAAGCCAAAAAGGTCTCGCCTCAAGAAGAACAAGGTGTCTGTCTGCTTTGAGGCATTCAAAAGCCATCTGGTTCCTCGAAGCCGGAGACAAAACACAGACCATCATAGGAACAGCCACCTGAGACGAGAGGCTCTTTGATGCCCAGCACTGTCCATGTCGCTAACTCTGTCATCAAAGCAGCCAATAAAACCAAACCATACTTACATCCAAAAGGCAATAAAGAAAGCAATCCGCTAAGAGCAGTATTTTTTGCCATTAGGATTAAGTTCACTGAAGGCAATGGAAAGTCTCCAGCTGGCTCAGGATTACCCCTTTGGTGGAAATTATTTTACACACAGCAAATGCAACCTAAGATTAAGGCTGTTAGCACCTTAAGGCAATAATTGGGTTTTGTTTGTACAGTGGCAGAAAAATGGGGTCTGGTCCTGACTGAGGTTTGAGGATGTAATAAAATCAATTAGTTAATACTGCCCACCATTTGGAAGGAAATCAAAACACATGGGGAAGTTTCACCAGACCAAAAACTTCCTGCCTGCTCCCACCCCTTAAAGGTGAAAGCAAAGGTTATTTTCTGCATTTTGTTCAAGCTAAGCGGGTCACGGCTGGAAGGACAAATACCCCGATCCTCATTAGTCCCAGGTGGGGCAGGAACGCCACGTCCCTTTTGGCCCCAAATGCTCCTGTCCTTGGCTGAAAGAGCAGAGCCAGCACATCCCAAGAAGCCTCTTAGCAGCTGAGAATGCACCCGGGAGGGGGAATGGGCTGCCTTGCACCTCCAGGCCATCCCTGGAAATAACCCACCTGTCAATCACCCCCTCCCAAGCCAGGCCATACAAGGAGGCAAGGTAGCAAGAGCCGCACAGAAAGGGGGAAGGACAAAAGTGGTCATGCACAGGCAACGGGAGCAGGCAGGGACAGCTATCAGGCGAGGACTAGGGGTACGATCCACCAAGCACCACACGGCCACGTTCCCCCAGCAGGAGCTGCTGCAAACCCAGTGCATCTATTTTCTTATATACATATATGTATATATTAAAAAATATGCGTATTATATATAACTACTAAATATATACATATACTTTTCTATATAAAAAGTATATACATATACTTTTTAAAATCTATATTTCTTCCATCCCTCTGCCTCCTCCCTTTGTTTCTGAACTGCTTGGTAATTTCCAGCAGAAAGCGTTTCTCTCCGCGGGGGCTGGGGAGGGAAGTGCCCACGGCAGCGCTGCTGCTGAAACAGGGTGGCAGGACCCAAACACTGCTGCAGGCTCCACTGACGCAAAGCAAAATCCCCATCCCCTGCCCCAAAATGTGCCCTTTATCCTTGTCTTCGGGGTGATATGACCTGTCAGATCCCTGCATGGGGTTTGTAGCAACAACAAAACTGAGAGAGAGGACTAAAAGATAGCATGGTTAGCTTATAGCCCCTGCCTTTCCCCCAGGTCTTGCGCCCACAAGGGACAGCTGACTGCCCGGGCAATCGCCTGTGGCCTCACTGGAGGTCCCCCACACCAGTGGCACGGCTCGCACACAAATCATTGTCATCAAAGCCACCTGTGCTGGTGACACTCCTGCCTTTGCAGGATACCCCCCAGTCCCAAAAACGAGGAGCTGTGCCCCGCAGGGCAGATGCAGGCTGGGCAGAGATATGCCCCCCACACATGGGGGGATTCACCCACACAGGGAGCATCCCGTCACCACTCTGAATGTAACCCCCTCCTCCTGCCCCTCTGCGCACACAGGGGGATTCTCTCCTAATTTTCTTCTTTATCGTGGAAGGGGTCAGTTTTCCACGACCACATTTGTGGTTCTCGGTTCTCCCTTTAGCCCCACACCCCGCAGCCCTCCTCGCCTGCCGGC
The DNA here is from genome assembly GCF_963924245.1 of Chroicocephalus ridibundus. Classification (NCBI taxonomy): domain Eukaryota; kingdom Metazoa; phylum Chordata; class Aves; order Charadriiformes; family Laridae; genus Chroicocephalus; species Chroicocephalus ridibundus. The sequence continues at coordinate 18,630,781 of NC_086287.1, forward strand.
AGCTCCCTAATCATCCTGCCCTTCATCCCTCCCGCCTCAGCCATCCCATTCTCCAGAAGACAGGAGAGGGAAGGTCAGCGCTTCCCTCCCACTGCTGGATCAAGTTTTCCCAAATGCCCTGAGAGATGCCACTTCATTCCCAGCCCTGGACCTTGGTTTTGGAAGGGTCTTTTCTCCCACCACTAATCCTTGAGAGTTCAGAGCACACACAAGTCTCTGCGAGTGGCACGAGCCTCACACAATACCTAACAAAAGCCAGGAAGGAAAAGTGCCTTTTCCTTAGGATCCTGTCCTGGATCCTGGATCTAGCGGACCCTTACCCTCCCCTGATGCTTCTCTATTCAAACCAAGGCTCAGCCTCTGTGCGGTTTTACCCCCCCGGCAGCATCCCTCGCCAGGGCTCCTGCTTACCTGGGAGGAGTGAAGAGAAGCACCGAGCTCCCTGCTGAAGGGGACGGGCAGGCTGGGATCTGCGAGCGTCCCAAGGTGATGCAGCTGTCAACTTATAGTGACATTTGATCATCTGGAGGAGCCGATTGGCCCCAGACCCCCTGCGCTGGGTAAGGAAGGGAAGGGAGTGGGGATGGGGCGGGGGCATGGGGAGGGGGGAGTAAGGGAAGGGGAAAAAAAAGGTCATACCATGTATAGGAGCAGCTGGAGGAATTGCACAGATGATGCTAAGATGGGAGGGACATGTTTGGAGAAAAAAAAAAAAACTCCGGGGCTTATGTTTCTATATTTACAACCCCACCAGGCAGGCAGAGCTTAAAGAGGGGTATCTGAGGCAAAGGCACCTCGGAAACAAATTGTGGGGGCCCCACAGCTCCGTGATGCATGGTCACTGCTTAAAACCTGGTCGTGGCACCCCGGCTCTTGCAATCTCAACACAGCAGCAGCCTCTGCTCTCCCGACCAGGCAGGACCCCCTCCTTCCCTGCTGCCCCTTTACACATAAAGAGCTTTGGTTGCTCTGCAGGGTTAGAGCCTGCGGAGGGCTTGGGGACCCTCTGCCGTCCAATGCTCTTTGAAACAAGCAGTCATGGGGCGTGTGAGAAGTCAGAAGCATGTAGCACACACGTCGCCTGTGTGTTTGTGTGTGGGTGGTGTGTGGCACGCACCTACCTCTCGCTGAGACTACCAGGGCTCTGCCACGCATCAGAGCTTGAGGAGACCTGGATCAAAAAGCAAGAAAGCGGGAATGCAGCCAGAGAGCTTGTCTGACCTCAAGCCACCCTTCTTAGCGTGATGTAAAAGCATTATTTAAGTAAGGACATCTTAGAGAGGGCAAACCCCAGATGGTTGGACCCCACCTAGGATCCTCTAGGTTCCCGGAGGGGTTTTGCCGCCCGAGCAGCCCCCGCAGTTGCACGGCTGTGCCGGCAGAGGATTGCAGTGCCTTGGACAACCCTCTGGCTCACGGTTTCCATTTCACTAAACCTCGCAGGCTGCGGCTCCCCATTCCCACCCTCCCTTGGCAGGGCTCCCCGGCGGTGCAGAGCATGCCCTCCGGTGTGCCTGGCAGCTCCAGCACCCTCTTTCTCCCAGCCTGTAGGAGCAGAGAAAACCTTTAGGAGCTGCAGGGCAGGCGGTATTTTTGGCCCGGGTCACAGATCCGTTCCTGCCCACTCTTTCCCTGCCGCTTGTAGGAAAGGGTCCCCAACCGAGGATGTAGAGACGAGCTTTTAAAGCCGTGGAGCAGAAGCACAGCGCTGCAGCCTCCCCTTCACCAGGTAACATGCACGAGCCAAAATCCCCTCTCCAGCTTGTATTCTCCGGCTGTCCGGCAGCTTATCCCCTCGCCTCCCTCCCGCAACCCAGCTCGAGCCAATGCTTTTGTAACTCATTGTGTGAGAGAGGGACAGAGTGCATCCATCCTGAGCACCCTGGCTGCGGCCAGGAGGAGTTTCCCGGGTGGGGGAGCTGGGGTGGGCACTCCGAGCTGCCGAGGAGAGCGGCACCTGCATGGGGATGTGGGGCCAGACCAGGTATTGTGGCCTCTGTTCCCCCATCTCAGCTCTGCCAAAAGTGCTAACACAGCAAACCAGCCTTCATGCTGCATTTTCAGTGCCATCAAGCATTTTTGCCACCTTCCACTGGCTCATTTTCCTCGGGCACTGCACCAGCTGGGCACGTCTCCAAGAAATACTGTATTTGCCCAAACTGGCAGCAGAGTGGGGATGTGTGGGAGGGGAGTCCCCCAGCTCTTTCTCCTTTTATGTTTGCCGTGGACTCAGTTTGGCAACGGTATTCACCAGCCTCCTTCACCTGCCTGCCAGTTATAGACTGTCCCCGCTGCTGACAGGGCATCGAGACTCAGGTCTCCCACTGATCAACCAAGTGAAAAAGGAAACGTGTGTGTGTGCGTGTGTGCAAGTGTGTGTGCAGCCTGGGCGGTTCTCAGCAGATGCGAGGATGAACACTCCCGTGGTCCCGTCTGGCCCGTTTGCTGCCAGTCGGTTGGCAGGAGCAGCATGAGCATATTTGCGGGGTTGCACAGCCTCTGCTGGAGCGGTGCTGCTTGTGCACCAGCAGCAGGGAAGTGCTCCACGTCACTCAAATTCCCCTCTCAGCATCTTGATAAATGGGACGTAATGCAGGCTACGGGAGGGACAGGTAACCAGATGTTTCCACCTGCTGCAGGTCTATTTTCAAATAGATGAGATGCAAACGTTGCTCCCTGCAGCATCCCCTTAGTTCCTGTGCACATGCATCAGCACTCAGCTCAACTCCTGATCTGGACACGTTGGGCAACTGTTCCAGACAATGTCCGTCTTTATGTTATACACCGCGTCCATGCGCCATCTTCCCTATCACCACCCCCTGCGAGCATGGCCCATCTGCTTAGTTCTGTCCCAAAGGACTCCTGTGCATTCGATGGGCTGCCTCTGCAGAGCGCTCGTGTCCATGCATCTTGTCTCCAGTCCCAGTGTGATCTGGTTCCCTCCTCCCACAGGACCAAGGGGATCTGCTCCATCCCTCTGGAAGAGGGCTTATCTGATGCACACATCCTCTGTTTGTTCTGCTATCATCTGGTTCACAACCAAGGCACATTCCCCACAGCCAGTTTTATGTTTGCCCTTTCTTCTCTTTGTGCGTGTCTTTATCTGCTTTGGCATATGATCCTCTCAAATATTTGTTTCAGACCTTAGCCGCATACCCTGTGCTTTAAATACATACCCTACATCTAGTCCTTATGTCACCTCTTGATGCCATCGCACACCAATTTCATTCACAGCCTGCGACATTTTCATCATTGGCTTTACCTCTCTTTCCTGTAGCTTGTCCTGCTCTAGGATATATATTTTGTGCTGTCTTGATATCCGCTCTTCTCCCTGCATCAGCAGCAAGGTGTACGTGGACTTGCCTTTGAGCTGCTGCAGCGCAGCCACGCCAGCCTAGAGAGCAAACCACCACCAACTACCTCGTACTCGCTACTGATTGCACGGACCACATGAGAGAGACACGATCCCAGCTGTGGCCACATTTCTTCCAAAAGCTATCAGGTTTTGTTAGGCGAGGGTGCAGCGAGCACCTGCCTTTGGAGAAGCCCCTCTCACCGGCTGCCAGGTTAGAAGACAGCACCGAGGCCAAAGAGAGCATCCCTGCAGGTCACAGACATGAACCAGGGTCTCAAACCGCATGAAGTCCCTCTGCCTGCTGACCTCAAGCCAGAGCCTGGCATGCTTCTACAGTGACAGCATCTCCACCTGGGAGAGGATACAGCACACCAGCATTCCTCCTTGAATAGGAAGTAGAGGCTGGGGCAGAGATCTAGAGAAGTTTCCACTAGGCAACTTAACCCAATATCGCATTTCTTTTCAGTAGGTAGGAGCACCCAGACTGGTTATTTGAGATGGGCCACAGGAATATGCAGCATGGCAGGGCCACTTGCAGGGGAGCTCTAATCAGCCCTTCTCATCTTTTCTGGCTGTTGGCTGACGTATTGCAGCAGCCAGTGCGCTCGGCAGGAGATGCCTTTAACTACGGTGCTCACACATTAGCCCAAATAATTTTACAAGTTGTGTAAAAGATGGGCACTTTGGCCAAATGCTTGTCTCTCTGTTTTTTATACCCTCACCCCCCCATGCTCATTGCACACCAGCATTTTAAGGATCACTGCCTCCTATGGCTGGATGGTGCCCAGCCAGCGAGCTAAAAAGCCCTATAAAAGTGCATCTAAAAACCTCTACAGCCCTGGAAGTCTGAAATTCTACCTGCAGCTTCATGTTCATTAAAGACTACAGTTTGTAAATAAAATCAGCTACATCCTTCCCATAAAACGGGTGCTCTTTCACAACCCAGGAGAGATGTAACTCCCGAGAAGATAGAATACCTACCCCTTATTCACCAACTGCTGACCAACACTGAGCAAACTGATCTAATACCGAAGCAGCTCCTGCTTTGGCACACAAGTTGGGCCAGAGGACCTCCTGAGCTCCTTCCTCACCCAAACTTGCCCATGACTCTGCACTTACACCTTCAAGACAGAGCTCCAGAGGAACATCCACTGACGTTGTCTTTCATCCGAAAATGGTTAAGTTATCCAAAGTGAAATTATTTGCCAGGAAAATGTGTTTTACTTGAGTTGTTTCATCATTCATAGTCTGAGTGTTTCTTCTTTTTTTTTTTTTATTTTTGCCTCTCTGAAGTCATATTTGAATGCTTTCAAAACAACATCTTTTGATTTTTTTGCATGATACAGCTATTCTAGTTTTGGTGCGTTTGTCCACTTATACAGACATCAGCACTGAAATACCTGAAGTTATCTATGAAAGCGTGTTGATTAAGCTGACTGGGAAAGGGCGGAGAGGGGTTTTTCTGGTTCGTGACACTTTCAATTATAAACCTTTTACCATGATTAAGGGCAGGCAGGAAATGAGAATCACAAAAGGCACTTGGGAAGGAAAACTAAATTCTTACCCAGTTCTCCCCCATCCCCCCTTCTACTCTTTATCCCGCTCCAGAGAAAGGGTTTCTGCAGTGGGTTTTAATCAGCCGTTCAAGGTTAGAGTAGATGCCCTACATTCACCAAAACACACTTTCCAATTTAATTGAAGTGGTTGCCAATAAAAAGGCAGATCAGGTACTAAGTAAGTACGCTCAGAGAAAGGACAGAATATATATATATATATATATAATTAATTATTTTCTGTTCCTGGGTAAAATCCAATGACTCGTTTTATGCAGCCGGTCAAGCAGAGATCAGAATAGCCTTAAACTTTAACATCAGCTCCTCTATTTAAGTATCAGCAGACTGCTGCCATTTTACAGGCGATGGGATCCTGAGGAATCTGAAACACAACTCAAATGGGCCAAGCGAAGACCAGGCTTCCTCCCCAGCTCCTCTAATAGCCCCGGCTTGGCATCTGGGCTCGGGATCTCAGTCCCTCCCCCAGCTAGAAGAGACCTGGTGCAGCGCTTGCCACGCACAGCGATGCACCTCTTGCAGCAGCTGCTCAGATACAGGGGAGAGCAAGTATTCACCAGCGTGTGGGTTCACCTACCTGAATCCTGCAGGGTGGCTGGGGAACCTCAGGGTACCGACACCTTCTCCTGATGGGGCTCCATGGCATCTCAGAGGTTCAGAGGCATAAAAAGGAGAATAATGGGCAACAAATAACCTTTCTCTTATTACCTAATTACCTTATTACCAAATTACCTGTGTACGACTCCATCTGCCTTCCTGATACTGCTCTTCTCCTTGCACCTGGGGGCAGGGAGTCAATCAACACCTCCATGGAGGACTCTAAAGTGTCACCCCTTCTGTGAAATTCAGTCAGTAGGAGAACCTGTCCCATCTTATCCCCTCTTAGCCTGTAAGAGCAGAAACTCTACACGTTGGCATAAGAAACAGGGAGGGATTTGAACACCTACTTCAGCATCAGATGCAAACATAAGCCAGCCTTGTGCGTCGTTCATATGGAACAGGCTGCAGATACACTCATTAGGCTGGTGTGGTTTTGGTGGTGACAGTGGCAGAGCGGGGTACATATCATTGGGCATTTTTAAATTCTGTTGAAATTTCCTTATTTATAATGGCTTTTTTTCTAAGTTTCCAGTTGGGTTGGCTCTGGTTGTTATTTTCTGGTTTTCTTCCCAGCAACATTTTCAGTGTTAGAGACACACAAAGTCACTAGTATTCCTAAAGCACAATGGAAGTTTTGAGTTGTTAAAGTCATTGGTCGAAGAGGAATTAATTGCATTAGGGTATTTGCATGAAGGATTGAGCAGCTACCCTGCAATCCTTACACAGGTCAGTGCTGCACTAAGGAGCAGCGTGTCCTGCAGAGCCAAGTGTGATCTCATCAGTCACCAGGGAGACAGAGAGGGAGAAAGCAAACGGAAAGCTCACCTCCAACACCAACCCAAAGATGTATCTGCATCCCTTCCATGAGAACCAGCCTCACCAGATGGGCCGCAGCAATGATGGATGCGGGAAATGCTTTGCTATCTTGATCTATGACAGTGTGACTCAAAGTCAGATTAGAGATGTGTTACCACACAGGGTCAATGAGCAACGAGGCTTAGCAGGGTGATACTGGAGAAGAAGCAAGAATTTGCCTTCAGAGTTGACTTTCTGGCGTAGCTCACAAGCATTCCAAAAGCCAGATGGAAGAGACCAGGCTTAAGCCAGGTGTAAAGCTGCTTTGGAGACCTCCAGAGAAGCTGCTCTTGCATACCCCAATCTCCCTGTGAGCGCATTTAACCTCCCAGCTGCCTTGGCACCCACACTAAAAGGCTGTGAAAAAGTGAAGCCCAAACTGGGGTGACAGACGGAAAAGGGATGAAACGCCCAAGGGCCAAGAGGTAGAGGTGCTAAATAACTGCAGGGCTTTTGGGCAGCTCACATGTGCGGCCAGGGCAAAGGTGGGTATTGGTGCCATTCTTACCAGCTCACTTTAGCAGTCTCTGCCCTGATCAAACTGCACGCAAACCCCCAACAAAAATTCACCAAACTGATCAACTCCAAACCCGCTCCGCTCCCAGCGCAGCACATTCCGCACTTGCACGGTCCGCATACAGCACATCCCTTGCCAGGAACAAGCAGGGACGGAGCCAGAATTTGCACTCTTCCTCTCTGGGGATGGCAGCAATCAAAACATAGCTCCAAATTTGCATTTTGCAACCCTGACTTTTGCAAAACAGTAAATCTGACCGGCAAACTTGAAAAGCCTCCAACTGGTTTCATTGCCTGGAGCTACTCTGCTAGAATATCTGTCCTGGCAATATCACCATCATCTGCCCTTCACCTCTCCAGTACTTCAGATGCCAAACTTTGCAGGGCCAAAGCTGCGAGCATGCAATGGTGTTACTCGATAGCCCTTCTTCATGCTAATTTTAGTTGATGGAACTTTTCATGCTTTCAAAAAGGAGTCACTTTATTTATTTTTGAGAAACCTCCTGTACTTATTGGCCACTGTAAATATTCTTTTCCATCTGATGTTTTGAATTTACCTACAGGGCTCTAAAAGTAGCAAGAAAACAGCACCCGAAATGATCTCAAAGGAATGAAGACCTGTTAATCTTGTAAACCAAACCAAGTAACACGATGCACCCAACATGCAAGTGATTGCAGATGGAAACAAATTGCACATCAGTAAGTACTGAATTTCATCTTTCTTCAGTTAATATTGATTCCTAATTCTTGTGGTCACCCGTTGTTCCATCACTCAGCAGTTTGCTTTGGGAGATGTGCTTGCTTGATATGCTTTAGACATCTAAGACACAATCCCTCCGTGATTCTGGAGATCCTGCTTGGACACCCTAGCTGTCTCTCTGAAGAGAAGGGATTAGGCTGGACAACTCGAGACATAGCCAGGAGCTCATCCTCAGTCTACTTACACCTAAATGAACGAGACAGACAGCGAGGATGAAGCCCAAGCAGAGGGATGGGAGCCAGGACCAGCGCCTGGAGCTGCTGTTTCAGGCTGTCCCCAGAGGAGGTGAGCAAGGCAGGAGACCAGCCAAGGTGCTCACAGCAGCCACCCAGTCTCTCCACAACCTCAGGGAAGTACTACCTAGTCAACCGAACACCTTGCTGCTTTCATGCTTTACAATGCTTGCTCGTATAACTTCCAAAGACATTTTCCCCTTACTTTGCTTTAACCCCCACCCTGTTCTTCCCATCACGCTGAAAAGTCCCGAGCCTGTGACACTTCTATTTATTTGAAGGACGAAGAGCGCATGCCTTCAGCATTGCTAAACCACTATTACTTAGAGTTATTGTGAAGAGATTAAGCACCTTTCTGAAATTTATGATCTAAATCAAATTGTTCCACTGCAACCAAAACCCTCAGGGGACCCAATGCAAAATCACAGGGAAATCACTTGCAGCCTGTCTCATTATCAGGATCCTTGTAACAGGTCCATCATTTCTGAAGCAAATGTTAGCTCCAATTGCACTTCTTGTCACTGTCAGATCCATTCTTTACCCATTTTAAAAAATATATATATCATGCAGCATTAGCAAAAGTGTGTTGAGCTGGCAAGAGTTACCAATAGACCAACCTCAGAGCCTTGTTCAGTAGCATATCAGCTGCCACCTCATTATTTATAGCCGTCCCGCTCTTTGAGCTTGTTTATTTTCCTTCCCTAAGGTGGTGGTGTCGGCAGGGGAAGCTCTGACATTCAGGCCCAGGTGTCTCTGAGTCTGACCTTTCCTTCAAAGAGCAGAAACTGCAGACGTGTTTCAAGGAAGAAAGTCATTTGGAAACTTTAGACCCTCCTGTCCACCACCTCACTGGAGGCCCAGCACAGATCTGGGTTGAGCAGATATGTTAATTAGCCAGCTCATGTTTATAAGGATGGTCATAAAAATGAGCCTGTAATTATTTTATACCTGGAAAGGGAACCAGATGAAGCCTAGGCCCCAGTCTTGAGGCAGAGCAAGTGCTATAAAAAGGCACAACATTCAAAACAGACTTGAGTTTTCCATCAGCTAAGTTTTCCCCGAGTTTAAATAATGCTGGTTTACGGCCTGCAGGAAATAGGCATTGCAATGGCCATGATTTTCAATCCCATCTCACATACACTCTTGTAGAATCGTCTGTTAAATCTTGTTGGAAAAAAAAAGCAGCTCTGAAACTTGACAGGGAAAGACAAGCAGCCTGTTTCAGTATTACTGTAGCCCCCAAAGATTCATTTAATAGTGGATGCTGTACAAAAGGACGTTCCCCTTCTGCATTATCTAAAAATGCAGCACAGGGAAAGAAGAAATTGGAGAGAAGCAACACCTTGAGGTGTGCCTCAAGGTCAGAGTACTGAGAGCCTACAGAGGGGTTCAAGCCCTTCTCTTTGGGCACTGTTGACCTGCTGAGGGGATGGCAATTTGGGATAACACGGCAGGACAGGGAAAAGAGACAGCCAAGAGATACAGGGACCAGGAAAGCATTGCTTTTCATTTTAGCAAGAGATGAGCAGAAGCACTTTTTAGAGGTCTTTCACCAGTCTGGCAACCCCACTGCCTCCCCATGTTCATTTAATTGAGGAAAAAGTTCCCCTGGCAGATACAGGTACCTCATAAAAAGCTACACCCATCTGCTCCAAGCCAGGTCCTTTCCTAGTTCCTCACCAGCACCAGAGTGCTCTGGTCTCCCCAGAGAGTTTACACATAACCTGTTCCCTTCTGTGCTGCAGCCAGAACCTGAACTATATCAGTTGTTTCTGTTGAAACCACATCTAGGTCTACACGGGCTTTAAGTGGGGAAAATATGTCCTGCAAATTGACCCTCCTTAGAGAAGAAATCTCACACAAGCAGCCTTTGAGACATTTTCTGCACTCTCCAACGTGGTAGGCCACAGGAATAGCAACAGGAGAAGTTTCTAGCCATCCTTTCCACCAGCCAACTGCAGAACAGAGTTGAAACAAATTGGTGCAGCCAGTTTGCACACATGCAAGGGCACAAGAACACCACTTCCACCTCCTGCCAGGACATCTCTCTGTACCCCATTGCTACTGCTCTGGCCTCACTTGAACATCCCACCGTTGCAGAGGAAGACAGGGCCAGATGGTGTCTGTGCTCTCCCTAGCGCTCTCTGAGGAACACAGACTCCCTAAATTCCTACCTGCAGGAGGAGCCGAAGCAGAGGATGGAGAGGATGAGGGTACCAATAAGCAGAAAGATGACAGCAAGAAGTGGTATCTGAAAACATTCCCGTTCTTAACACTTTAGGAAAGCATAGGTAAGGCTAGCACAATCTATTTGCTCTCTCTGCACCATGGAAATGTTATTACTCGGAAGATCACCTCCATAAACAGGTTTTTTATTAGATGGTTCCAGATAGAGTAGTCCCTGCATTAGAGCGCTGGGTTCCTGTACAGACAGCTATATTGACCTCATCTCAACCGTGTAAGCAGGCTATAGAGGAATTTATTTTTTTTGTATTGCTGACATTTCCAGTGATTTTGGTTGAAGCCTGTGACGCTGCTCAGGTCTATTAGTTGGGGAGCTAAGCTCTCTGCTTCTCATAGCTGATCACTCCATAGGAATTCTTCGGCATGCTGCTCCATCTCTCACCCAAACACTGCTTATTCCCATTTTACAGTCAGTTACCCTCGATAACAATGAAGGATGCAGCAAGATGACAAGGATCTCCTCACTAGGGCAGGCCCCTTTCCTGCATACAGCAAGCTCCTTTTCTTCTTGTCGCTCAGCCTGATGTTTCTGCTCCTCCACTTTCCGCTCAAGCGGAGAGCTGCAAGGTCTTGGAAGACAGCTTTGCTGCAGGAACTCCTACATCAACAAAATCCTCAGAGCTGCCATCATTACAACATCTTTCTCAGATTTTATTAAATGCGTACAAAAAAAAAAATAATCCAGGACACACAGTAAATATAAGCAGAAAGCAAACTGATGCAGGAAGAGAGAGAAATTGCCCTCGCTCCAGGAGAGCAGAAACAAGTTGCAAAATCATGTTGACATGGGAAGAGGGCAGGAATAAGGCTTTAAAGAAGGGATGGGGAACATGCTAACACCATGAAGACATGGGAGAGCTCAGAAACAGCCCTAGGAGCTGATTTACAGATCTCAGGTCCAAGGCCAGAGTTCCACTCTTTAGGGGCTCAGTTTCCCCATGTTCACAGCAAGCCCTGACCTCCCAAAACAACTTATTAAGATGCCTTTTCACCAAGGCAGCTTCCAGCATAAGAGAAGCAGCCATTTCCCAGATATCCTGCCCACCTCCAGGAGCGTAGCAGGCAGGTTATCGACATGCCCACCACCTCTGACATTCAGAAGTGTTTCGGTCACTGGAGCCCACAGGTCAGAGAACGAGCAAATCCCTTTCCCAAAGAAGGGAGACAATGCCAGTGATCAGTACTTCTCACCTAGGAAAGGGGACCTCCAACCCCTGTTAGACAGGGAGAGGAAAGCAGCAGCTATTTGAAGCAAAGCTGCTATGGCCACTGTCAGGACCGAAGAGTAGTAGGAACATCGTGGCATGGGTACATAACTGTGATTCAAGGATGATCTGGGAACTAAAGGAAAAGACAGGACTAAGTTGAACATGATTTGAGGTACACAGAGTAGATGGAAGTCCCTCAAAGCAGATGTTGTAGAGGGACAGAGGCTGCGTTGTAACAGGGGAAGGCTTTACCCACAGCTGGCACCAACAGTGTGACAAGTGGTCCCTGCAGTCTTCTCACACTCAGGATCTGCCCATTGCCCTTCTTTCAGACACTTTTTTTTTTTTAACCAGGTTTCTGTTGAGCTCCCTCTCTCCCACCACCCAGCCACCAAGAGCCACAAAAGCAGAAATTCCTCATCATGTAGCAAAAGCCCTGCCAGCTCGGCAAGGCAGCAGATCCCTCTCTTCCAACACTTAAGAGAGAGAGAGAGGGAGCAGAGCCACAGCCTCCCATCTCCATAGCAGAGCCAGATAAAAAATAAAAAAAAAAATAAAAAAAAGAAGCCAAAGAGTCACATAGAAGGATAAAACAGGGATGGGTTTTCCCAGCTGATCTGGTTCCTTTCATCCAACTGGAGGCAGCACGGGGTATAGCTCACACCCCAAGAAGAGTCAGGCTGTACTGAAGTAGGCTGACATCAGGCAGGAGAAGAGAAAAATCCTTCAATTATCTTCTGCGGAGCAGAGGAAATAGTGGCATTGAGGGTTGCATTGAGTCAGGACCAAGCTCAGCTGCAAGACAAGAAAACAAGAAGTTTATGTACCTTGTTTGGCCTGCCACGAGCGATACCCTGTGCTGTACAGAGTCAGCATCTTTCTAGCAATTACTGGTGGTTTTCTCCCATACGTTTCCACAAACCCCTGTGAATCAGCCCATAAAGCTTCAGCGCTGCAGGACAGCCAACCGTGCTACGTGCCCATGGCAGGGCAGATGCCGAGGGCTGCACGCCCGGCAGAGGTCACGACTGCCCAGGCAGAGGGAAGGACATGCAGGACATGCTCCTCCCAAGGATGAGCCCTCTCCTCCCAAGGAAGAGATTAGCAGGTTTCCTTCAAGCCTCAGAAAGCCACTAAAGCAGAGAGTGTGTTCCTACAGCCCCCAGCAGCCACAGCTCTCCGCTTGGGACCATCTGTGGCAGTATCAGGTTCCTGCATCTCTCGATCTGCTCCACGTGTGACAGCTGGTGCAGCCGGGGGACTCCAGCATGCAGATGACTTTTCCATTGCATGATAAATGACTCCTCCATGCTGACACTCTCCCCACCATTCCCAGTCTGGGGTTGACTGCAGATGGAGCAGAGTCCAAGAGAACAGTTGGGGTCCAGGAGTGGGTGACCTCCACAGGCACTCAACCTGCAGCAGGGAAACTTAACCCTTTGAAAGCCTCTTGACTCAGCTTCTAGCTCAATTCCTTTACAGCTTATCAGAAACCCATCCAACTTTCTCAGGCAGTATTTTCCTGTTGTCTCTGGGTTTTCAGCTCTGGCCTTTCTGCTGGCAGTAAAGTAACTCCAGCCGTCCCTTCAGTTTTGCTTCATTATGCAGAAGTTTGGCAGGGGGGAGGAAAAAGATGTTCTCAAGTCTTCCTTATTGCAGAATTTCTCCTGAGCACACAATGCGCTGAAGGAGACTCAAAGCCAAGCATTACAGGGAAGACAAATAAATTAAGAGCTAATTTCCTTTTGCTGTCTCTTAGCATCTCTCTGCCTCACTAGTCAAACACACAGACACTGGCAGAGTCACATACCCTGGAAGTTGCCACCCACAGGGTCTCCAAGACCCACAGCGTAGCAGGTTTCAAGTCAGCTGTGATGCTGAGAGAGCAGCAAGAGTGATTTTAAGAGACTAGCGTAGGAGACCACAAATCTTGAGGTTATAGGGCACAAAGCTGCCTCTAAATTTGGGAGCTGATGGAAAGTTTTCCTAATCCATGCAGATTATATTTAAACTTCCCACTCCAAGAACCCCCATGCCCTCCTCAGTAGCGTCTGGCAGTTTATAGCAAATCCCAGGCAAGATCCTGCCCTGACCCTTGTGGGAAGCTACATTTTTCTAGGGTGCAGCAGTCCATAGGACAAGGAAAACACTCAAAGAGCTGCTCAGTAGTTGGGAAATTTACTGCCTCTTTAGTATTCCCAACACAACAAACCCGAAGCAGGTCAACCTTATAATTCTGGTGTACCAGTGCTGCTGGACCACAGCTCATCTTGTTGTACAGGCTGTCTGTGGGACCATATTAAACAGGAGCAGATGAAATCATTCCACAATCAATCCTAACATCAGATGCATGTACTAGCTCACCTTGCAGCAGATAAAAATCACCCAAGCAATTACCAATTCGTACACAAACAGAACCAGAGTAGCATTGCATGAGAGCAAGTATGCACCTCTCCAACTGAGGCATTTTGGCTTTCGCACCCAGAAGAATCTAGAATATCCACATGGCTGGACAAGAGAGCAGGTATACGATGAAGGAATGGGCTCTCAGCCTTTTTTGGGGACAGCACAGACTTGTTTCTAAGAGTAGCTCTTGGAATAGAGCAAGTCCTAATCCCAGCCTTGTGCCTAAGGCATGAAGCTGATAAGCCACTGGGAATGCCCAACAGTTGTCACCCCCCATCTGGCACAAATCCCCTCCGAGCCCCTCGCCAAAACAGTGGGAGGTTTCTCATGCCTGCAGCCAAAATAAATGCATCAGGTGGTAGCGGTGTACCACTTGCTAGACACTGCCCAGAGCCTGCCCACCACAGCCTCTGCTCTGGAGAACAGCTCGTCCGCCGTGGTGAGGGCTGGACCTTGAAGTCTTTGTGCCCTACATGCCACCTCTTCAGTGCTTTCATTTGCTGCTGCATTTTTTTTTTTTTTGGAAGAGTCATCCTTCTTTCCCCCATCCACAACCAGTTTTGGCAGACACACCACCTGCTTGCTCAGTACAGATCAGCTTCCCAGCCCAGTGCTGACCGCAGCACTGCAAGCCCAAAGACAACACCAGGCACTCAAACGCAAATAGCTGTTCTGTGCTTTGGAGAGTTTTCTTCAGGATAATTTTCCCACACCATAGGTATCACACTACACATCCACACTAACCAGAGCAGGTTGGGAGCCACCAGGAACCGAGCAGAGCACACGCAATAGCCCCTCTGAGCACCCCTGCCATCTCCCTACCTCCTCTTCCTCATTTCAGGATGCTCGGTTGCAGCCAGCACCGGGGATTAAGGGGCTCAGCGATTTATGCCTCATTTCATAGCAAAACTCAGCAACTCTGTGCTGAGTGGGAGCCAGGGCAGAGTCAGATTTCTTTTTTAGGGGCTGCCAAAGAGTCACGGCAGGTCAGAGGCTGGGTGCTTGGTGTTCCCCAGCCTTGCTCAGGAAGAGAAATAAGAGAACTGAGACTATTTTTATATTTCTAATCCCAACCCAGACCCTTAGCTCGACTGCAGGAAATCTGACTGGCGGTCACCAGAAAGAGGAGAAGATGGTGGTGAGTTAGCGACAGAGGATGAGAAAAGTGGTCATGCATCCCCTCAGGAACAGCATAGTGTTGGCCAAAGTGGGTCCAGCTGCAATTACCATTGGGGATAAGACGCAACTCAGACCACAACCCACTTCTGTTTCACTGAAGAATGGGTGATACAGGGAGGACGGTGACAATGCTCCCCAAGGGAAGAGAAAACTAGGTTTTATCTTAAACTGAGTCCAGAAAGGTTGCCGCTGTGCTTGACACAACGAAGAAACACCAGTCAGAGTTAGTGTTGTGACAAAGCACTTTCTCATCAGATAAACACAGCTCTTAAGTCCTGCATTTCATGGGGATGTCTTTCTGCCAGCTGAAATCAATCAAGGCCAGTGCTGACTTTGACTCAAGTGATACATGCAGTTTATGGCTGTTCTGTTGTACCTAACAATTGTATCAGAGTAGGAATTTGGAAAGCCATGAAGTATTCCCGATTTGTGCCTCTGGAGAATGTTTCAAAGCTTCGAAGTTTCAGACCTGCTCTGTTTTCCTCCTGACATTTCCTTCCAAATCCTGTTAGGACTTGCCAAGACGCAAACATCTGGGGTCCCACGCAGCTCTCACTGGATTTTGCGCTAATGCTAGGAGCAGGAGGGCTCCAGGTTTAGCAATACAGCTTCCCCCCCAGCACACCTCTTGCCCTGCCATGCCACCCTCAAGACAAACCGAGGCTACCTTGGGAGGTTAAGGAAACCAAGACGGATGTTCTTCTCCCACAATACTGACTCCATACTCATAGCTTTCGGCAAGAGGAAGAGGAGGCCTTATGTATGAGTATTTAGAGTCTAGCCCAGGGCTAAGCCCACGTCAACTCTAAGCTTTGTGTTTTCTTTCAGGAGATGACAATGCTGATAACAGTGACGTCCTCCATCCAGCCTGCTCCCATCCGCCACCACCTTTCTCCCCCTCCCACCCTACCAAAGCCCGGGAAGGACAACCTGCGGCTCCAGCGGCTGCTGAAGAAGGCAGCCAAGAAAAATGCCGTCTTCACTTCAGAGCAAGCCAAGTCCTTTCGGTCCAGCCTCTCACCTGTGAATGAGGCCAGCTCTGACCTAGAGCACAATGAAAGCACTCCCCCAGCAGAGACCCCTGAAACCGCAGCACCCCCCACCACCAGCCTCCCGATCCACCTCTCCATCAAGCCCATCACCCACCGTGTCCCCTCCCCTTTCCGGAAGAGCAAGCCTTTCACACTGAAGGTGACTGAGCAGAGGCGCATTGCTGAGCACCTCAGCATCACAACCTCCCCAGCCATGCCCATGCTACACAAGCCAGGCGCTCCTAAGACTCCACAGCAGCCTGAAGGCAAGGACACCCACCCTCCCTCTCCAGGCAACCCTTCCGTATTTGTTCACCCCCAGCCTCCTCCTCCCAGTACACCCAGTAAAGAAAGGGCACCAGAGGTTACCTACATCAACAAGGTACACGCTTATTTCCACAGTGTCAAGCCACCCAGGGCTAAGATACCCACACCAAATCAGACCCAAGCAACCATTAGCCATGAAGACAAAAGGCCACCTTCTCCGGCAGCTGAAACAAGCCACTCTGAATCATCTGCAGGGCAGATACCCACGCCACTCGATGACAGCGAGGCCACAGCTCCCACACTGGAGCCTCCTCTCCTTTCCGCTGCAGAGACAGAGCCTCCTAAGGAGCCCAAGCCTACTCCTACTGAAGAGTTCATCAAGGCCCCTTCACCCAAGCCCAGCACCTCCGATTCCCACACCAGTAAGTCTACAGCCCATGGAACTGATGTGGAAATATCTGGATCAGAGAGCACTCCTGAATTACCCAAGCAAGATGGCGACATCCTAAAGCCATCAACACCCAGCACTCCGTGGAGGCAGGCACACCCACAGGCAGCAAGCCCAGCACAAGCTGACAGTACAGGGGCCACCTCTACAGACACCAAGGCAGAACATGTCATTCAACCTCATTTGACCCCCAGCTTATCAAACACCAGCCCTCCCCTCAAAGCTGAGCCAACACTACCGCCAGTAGAAGAAGCAAGACCTCCTGGAGCCAATGCTGGTGGCTGGCATCGCCTCAGGAAGCACTTGATGGTGCAGCCAGAAGTACCCAACTTCCCAGAGCCTGAGTCAGAAAAGCTGGGACAAGAGGAAGGGAGCAAGGAAGACAGCTCTCAAGCAATCATCAGTCAAGACCACAGTCTGTTTAAATCAAGGGCCACAAGAATGTGGGATGCTATTTTATACCAGATGACAGTCAACAAAGAGAGGAAACCACAAGCAGAAGAGAAGAAGCTGCAGAAGGAAGAAAGCCTCTTTCTTCCCCGACGCTTACCCGTCCTTTTACATAAGCCACGCTTTGACGCCCGGAAACTGAAGGAGCTGGCTGCCAAACCCATGACAAAGATCACCACTGTGTTCGAGGTGGGCCGATTTAGACCCAAAGCAGCCGAGGAGCACACCAAGAGCTTTAACAGAACAGCATCAGGATGGTCAGTCAACTGAAGCCAGGCTGCTCCACCAGGCCCACATCTCTGAGGGTTTCTATAGGGCACCAAGCAAGAGAGCACCTATGTCTAGGTTTACTGCCCGGCAGAGCCAAGTGTAAGGAAAAAAATAAAATTAAATAAAACCCCTCCAAGCCAGCAGCCTCATGCTGTGGGTTTAAGGGTTACTCTCCATGTGTGTATAAGCTCAGATGCATAACATACCGTGTCCACAGGTCATGAGCCAGGAAAACAGACTTTTGCTTTAAGAAGGCCCAACAAGCTCTGTATGTAGTAATACAGGGAGAGAGGGGAGGCACACAGTGAAAAGGACAAATGGCCTGTAGAAAAAGCCCAGTTTAGAGGAGGCTGGTGGAATCTGAATTTATTTTGTTGTGTTTGTTTAAGACCAAGAGAAAAACCTAGAAATAAAAGCAGCTGTAGACGGGACAACATGAAGGAATCCGGGTTGCTCCACATGTCCTCTAGGGATTCTTTGAAGCTGAACTCAAAGTGGGTACATACCATCTCTTCAGCTTCTCCACTGAAAGTGCTGTGGAGGGCACCTCACACCCGTTCACTGAGAACAAGGTGGAAACTCATCCTTCTACTCAGGGCACAGACAAGGGACAGCATAAGATATCCATCCCGCTGTCACACAGCGGTTCCCCTGCCTAAAACACTGGACATCATCATTTGATGTCCTCCTAGGTCAGTCTACTAAATCATAGCACACAGAAGACTAACTTTATTGCAGTAATCAAGTTTTCTTATGTATTTTACAGTGCTTTTTTTTTTTTTTAAGCACAGCTGGGGGTTAGTGTTTCCATGATAACCAGCAAGAGATTGCTTCAGCATACCTACTGTTGCATACCTACTGGTGCCTGACATTCTGAAAAAAGGGTATTTAAAACAAAATCCCCAACTGTGGCCCATCCTCAGAGACAACTGTGCTTTCCAGCATTACAGTCACCCTTTGCATCTCCACCACCACCAAGCTTATAAGCATGAAACTGGAGATCAGCTGTTTCTGTTTCACAAGGGACTTTGTCATATGCTGGGATATTCCTACACAGCTAATATAGGATTGCTATGTTTAGTGCAAATAGGAAACTCGATACACAGCTCTTTACATTCTCTTCATGTGCAGAGGATACAGAGCTGACCAAAATGTCCCCAAGCCAAACTGCAAACAGACTTACAAACAAAACCAAGAGACCCTTTTGCCGTTTTGAAGTCCTCCAACTTTGCAATGATGCTATCAGTAAAGCTCAGTTATAGTCAAATCATCAGTGAAGTTTTCACTTTGCTGGCCTTATCGTCTTGATTTGTAACCCCTTCCCTATTCCAAGGAAAAAAAGTGAGAAGGAAGAATAACCCAAGTATCTAAAGTTTGGATCACCCAATAGATAATTTAGATAACCCAATAGATAATTTAGATAACCCAAGTATCTAAAGTTTCCCAGCGGGAAGCAGAGGAAGGCAGGTCTGGCTGCGTGGTTTAGCCTTTCCACCCCAGAAGTAAAGGGCAGAGGCATACAGCAGGCATGGACAGACTTTGGCAGGAGAGCACTGGAGAGGAGCAAATAGATGCCTGGAGGCAAGAGGAAATTTCCACCAGTGGTTCTGTATTGGGAGCCATTGCAGCACGTCCCAGCTTGAGCCGCTGCGCTGAGCGAGGGAAGGAAAACGACACTGGATGGAGTTCAGTTGTTTTTCAATGTCAAACAGCCTCGGGCAGTTGGTAAGAGCCCAAACTGCCACTTAGAGAAAACCTCTTGCTCTGCAGCCTGCTCAGAGGTCCTGCAGCTCAGGCAGGGAGGGGAGGAGAGGAGGAAAAACTGTACCTGTGGCTCAAGCAACTAGAAAGCTGATAAGGTGGTGTTGAGCAAGTGACATGGGGGTGAGCCAGAAGGGTTTAAGAGCAAAAAGGCAACCATGAAGGGATCTGGCAGTAGGGAAAAAGGATGAACATAGTTCAGGGGGTTGGAGAGGATCTGGGGAGCAGGGACCTCTCAGCACACAAAACAGCCAGCTAAAAGCCAAAGATCCTCCAAGTTATCACAGCCATTTTGCTCTTCACAGTCAAAAAAGCCTTCCTTGTGAACGAGCCCGTAGGGCAACGGTGCTGTGCAGTGGTTGTTCGGAGCACTGGGTGGATCCTAGAGGACATCACATAACAGTTGCTGGCCTTTCAAGAAAGGATGCTGGAAAAAGATCAGAGCTGAGGGCACTTTCCTTTGAGCTGCTTGCAGAAGCTCAGGTAGGGGGGGGGGAAACAAAAAACACCAACAAATAAAAACCCACACACCTGAAGACAACCTAGCAAAACCTGTTTGCTATAAAGAATTGAAGATCAGTAGGATCCCACCTGGTGCATCAAAACAGACTTCAGGAAAAAGAAGAGGACTGATCAAAGAGGAGACCTTAAAATAAGTTTCTGAAAAGGACAGGCAGAGAAGCAGGTTGAGGATACAAGTCTGGTGGGCTCCTCCTCCTTTACATCAAAAACCGTAGCTTTGGGAAGGCTTGGGTTTGTACTGCTGCCATCTCAAAGTGGCATTCAAGACAACAACTCTTCTAAACGGGCATCACGAAAGGAAAAAACACCCAAGCAAAACAATATGCTGCAACCAGAAGTCAGCTCCTTGAGGGAAAGAAAAAAAAGAAAAAAAAAAAAAGAAGGAACACAGCCCCCAGAAGAATTCAGAAACAAAAGGTGTTTTGTAGCAGACAGAGCTATTTATAAGCTTGGCTTTGAAATAAAGCTTCTTTTTTGTAGTAGGAAAAAAGAGCATGAGCTTGTTTTCACCCCCAACAACTTCCTCTCCTCTCACAGTGCCAGATGCTGCCCAGTTGGATCCAACCAGTTATCACCTCCCTCTAGGCCATTCCTCCTTATTGCTGCAACCCTCTATCCACTCAAGATAACACCGGGATATCTATTAACATAAACACAATATGAGCATGAGATCCAAAGACCGTTTTAAGAGGGCACAGAGACAGCAACCCAGCTCTGCCTTTCCCCTTGCTACATGCCAGAGGACAGTCCTTTCTGCTCTGTTGGACTACCCAGCACAGCACATGTTCATGTCCTCCCTACTACAACCCTATTATGGACTGGTTCCAAGAGGTTACTGAAATCATTAAAAGCTTTTCCCCTGATTAATTCAGTAAATCGGGGAATTAGACCCCTGAAGCATCTGAATTTCAGGAGTACCCCAGCCCCCATGCTCAGCCAGAATGACCTCCAGCTATCCACTTCTCCTTGCAACAGAAAAGAACATAAGAAAAAGCAGCAGCTAGACGGTTCCTTTGAACTATCAGAGGCAAACGCATCTTCACCCAAACAGCAGCAGCTAAGGGACTTAGCCTGCAGATTAAACTAACACAGGTATCCAGCTTCCCAGCAGCCTCAGAAAGTCAAAGACCAAAACAACCCCCCACTGTGTACCCACTCCCTTCCAGCTCAGAAAGTCAGGCGTTTGCCCAGAAGCAAGGCTCCAGCTGTAACCATACAGTACCTTCCAGATCCCCCAGAGCGTAGCTGGCAGAAATAACCCCAACATCCCGCCAGAACAGCACCAGGAGTTTGTTACACAGTGCAAGGTCATACCCCACCTACCTGGTTAATGAGTTCTCCAGGCATGCTATTGCTCTGCAGCATCATCTATCAACACCTTCTTGTATTGGCCATGGCCTGTTGCAACAAATTTATACTTTTTGCCAGGAGTGGGCTGAACAGAAGAGAAAGAAACAGCCAAAGTCAGCATTTTTCTCCTTCAAATAGGCAGTCAAGATCAAATAACTGAAGGCAGAGGTGCATGGGAAACAGTGGTCTGTACTCCCAGAAGGCTTGGAGACCTCCAACTCTGGACTCCCTTCTCGCCCCTTCCACGCAAACTCTTTGCACAGAATGACAACCACTTTCTCTAAGAGTAAGGTAACACAGCAAACGCGAGATGTGTACGGGAAGGGAAGATGCAGTGCCTGTGACCGCAAGGGAGGGCTTCTCTGAGAGCCCCGGACCCCCACGCTGGGTTTGGTTTCACCCGTGGCCAGAGCCGCTTTCATTTACCACATACTGGCAGCCGTACCGATACACGAACAGACAAGATACTGTCCAGGCTGGAAGAGGAAGATGAAAGTTCGAGCAGCAGCTGCTTGCTGCATTTTAATAGGCACAAAACCCCAAGTGTTGATACTGTCTTTGGTTCAATTCCACTTAATTTTGCATGTTTTCTTGACTCTCAAGATTAAAAAAAACATAGTAAGAGCAAAGCAATTTCCAATTGTTCAATTTTAGCCTTGAAGGCTGGGGCTTCCAACCTATAGCCAAAGAAGAAGAGACCCTTGGGTATTACTGGTTATAAAATTATTTTTGCCCCCACTTTTACTAGGGTTGAAGCAATAGCAGCTCACTGCTAGGAAGAGCTCTTCGGTATGCAATTGCATTGATAGATACAGGCAGCCCTTGGGCCTACAGAACATCTTCTCAGTATTTCCAACCCAGCTAAGAGCTCTTTCCTTTTTCACAGCAGAAAAAGTGCTTTCATACTTGCACAGACACTAACTCACCTTGGTGTTAGTCTCAGGTTTGGGGCTGCCCTTCTGTTCCCAAAGGCTTCTTTTACTCACGATGTCTCCAGCCACGATATCCTGCGAAGACGATGTTCTCATTACCCTTCACTGCTAACGCTGCTGAACATGCCTTTGTTCACATCCCTTTCAAACCCACACATCTGACCTCCTTTTTTATTTATAATATCACGTCATCTGACCTATGACAGCTGCAGCTAAAACCCATGACTGTGAAAACTTCTTCCTATTCCCAGTATGTCCTATGTTTTCCTCTCTCTCACTCTCTTCAACAAGAGCCTGGATCAGAGATCCAACATGTTTATTTTCTTAAGTTTGTTAACTATTTAAGACATGTTAACATTGAGGCTTTTTTTACGTGGAAGGAATTTTGCTCACATAAACACAGATTTGCAACCCCTGTGTTACAGAATCAGCCTTGCTCACTATGACCAGAAAGTGAAATTGAGAGTAATACATAATACTCTCTGCATTTTCCGATTTTACAAGATTTATCAGCTTGGTACTACATCCAACTTTGTGCTCAACAACCAGACCTTCATCCTAGCCTCTGCAGAAGACATACATATTTTCCACACCAGCTGAATTTATTTCCATTTCAAAGCAGAGCCTCAAAAAGCATCACAGCTTTCCTAGCTGTACCACCAAGGAATGACTCAGGACCCTAGGACAGATGAATGTATGCTCATGATAGGGATCAGATCTCTAATATAGATGCCTTTAGAGCTGGTGGGCACCACCAGTGAGCTGTACCAACAGGCTAATGTAAGCGTGCCCTCTTCCCCTGCACAAGCAAGGCAAGTTCCATGAGTGCCATACCTTACAGGGCAGGGACTTCACGGCAGACTGAGCTGCAACCTCTCCAGTCTCCCAGAGGCTTTTCGTGCTGGCTACCATCATGCTCGTGGTGGGAAGGTCCAGAGAGGGCTGTCGGACAGGTTTTGGTGCCTTTGTGGATGTCTGGAAAATAAATGGAGAGAGATCACTGTCAGGGAGAGTTTGTTGGGTTTTTTTCCCCCCTGTTATTGGAGGTCCTCAAGGATGAGGGAAAAAGAAGACTTTTGACTTTTAGGGTCTTGCTAGTTCCTGACAGATGCTTCCACCCTTTAAGCAAGGGGCATGAGGAAACAGGACGGGACAGCTTGCTAAAGAAGCCTACTTTATACTGTGAAGGGATAGAGAGAGAGGAGAAAGGGCTGCTCCCATTCAAGGGGAGATGATTCAGTTGTCAACTCCCAGACGGTGAGATTAAGAGGCATGGTAGGAGAGCAACATCCAGCAAAGAGGGATCCTTAAAGGGTGGGGACAGAGAGACAACACAGCAGCCCACCTCAATAGCCTGTGTGTACTGCTCCAGCCTGTCATCGATCTTCGACACAGGGAGAGGAGGCTGGGTCTTCTTTATGCTGTTACTGGAGAAGCAAGAAGAGGACTGAGGTGAGGCTCCAGTACCTCAGCCAGAAGGAAGGACTTTGAGGGCCACAGGCAGCCTGTCACTCCTGCCCATAGCCACAGCAGGGCCTTCTGGCATGCTCCATTTGGAGAAAGGGACCTGCTTCACCCCAACACCCACATCAACCCTAGAGATACCTTTTCTTTATCGAGCGGTTCAGTGACTCGGTTCTGTCCGTGATCTAAAGTGGAAAAGAGAAGACAAAGATATTACTTTTCCTCCATGGACCTCAAATGGATGTCGGTCACCTTGGCTGACAATAGCTCAAACATTTCTCTTCCCTGCACCCTCATCCAGATTTTGGTTAGAAATGCCTCACTCAGTCTTATGTTCCCACACCAACCACGCAGTTTCCTTCTCCTTTCCAAGGCGGGTCAGCAGAATCCCAACTAAAAGCACCAGTGCACAGTAGCAGCGCAAACAATTTCAGGGGCAAACCAACAACGTGCAGCTTGACTAACAACTGAAACAGCAACCAAGACCATTTTCCCTGCTCAAGGTCCAGGTATCTCTCTCAGATACTTGGTTTTCCAGCCAGACACAAGAGAGAATGTGACAAGTGTGGACAGAAAAGGGGAGAAACTGCAGGCACTGCCAGCCACATTTGCAGAAGAGGAGCCAAGCACGAGAGAGCCAACCACGAGATGTGACAAGAGCACAGGCATGAGTCACATCACAGCTTATCCCCACCAGAGAAGTGCACAGACAGGGCAAGTCAGCTCATGGAGCTGCCTGCAAGGCAGCCCTGCAGGTCCATCAGGAAAGAGAGTTTTGCACAAGAGGCTCCTGTGCAAGAACTCTTTGGCCAAGAGAGGAAGGCAAGCAAGCACTTCACAACCACTGAATAAAGGAAAGCTGAAGTGTTGCTTAACATCACAACTCTCTTGTGCTCCAGGAAAAAAGGAACATGGAAAGAAAAATCACTTTCAAGTCAAAGGGGAGGCTATTTCTTAGCAGTAGCTCCTGGAGCCAAGGAGCAGCAACCACGTAACAAGGAGCCTTCTCTCCCCATATACCACTGCCTGTGCTATGAAAAACATCACCTACCAAGTTAGCACATAAAAATCAGCACTAAATGCTCATTTTTAGACACTTTCGGGATACTGGTGCTAAATTTTAGTAAGCAGAAGACAAGACAGCGTCATAGAAATGACACATTTAACAGCTGTGCCAAAGAGCACAAGACGCATTAGAGAAGAGCACAACCACCAAACAGTGCAACCCTGGCTAATAGAGATGCATCAGGGAGAGTCATTCTGTGGGGTCCCGACATGGCAGATATCCCTCCAGACAGTAGTTTCTGCTGGGCAAGCTGTCTGCCTGCTGCCAGCATGCTCCTTTGCTCAGTGCTGGAGGAATTGGTGCCCACCTGAGCCATGACTTCACAGATTGGGTTGCCCATCCCTGTGGGACATTGATGGGTTGTCTGGCACCTTATGGGGTATAACAGCACATGAAAGGGGAACCAGGTAAATCCCTGCCCATGTCTCTGCTTCTCAACCATAAGTAGGTATCAACAGGAAAAAGCTTTGCCAACCCTGCTAGGGAGATGCTGTACACACGCAAACCAGCCACGGGTGCTTCCAAAAGATCATAAGTGAACATCAATTTGAACACAGAGGGGCCTAGAAACAAGCTGTAGGTGACAATAGATCTCAGCACGACAGTTGATGTGAGAACAAACTTGTCCTAAGCTATTGGGAGACCACCTCTCTCTGCCCTGTAGGGCAATTCCTTGCAGCAAGAGTCATGCATTTCTCTGGTCCAAAGGCCAATTTCTAAAGGCCAGAAGAAACAACAGTTGCTCACTCGGCCAACCTCAAACTTGGAGCTCACAAGCAGCCTGGGACAAAAAACGGGCTGGTACAAGGCTCCCCTTCTGCCACCACACATCCATTTCAGCCCCCAGGGCACACTGGCCCTGTGAACCCCAAACACCCGCCTGCCCCAGATGTGTACCTGGCCTCCACCAGCCACAGCTGGCAGGGCAACTCACCGCCCATTGCAGATGCTCTCGTCTTTCCACTGCAAGCAGTGTTTCTGCTACGTGATCCCGTGCCAAAACACTTTCTTGGTGGTCAATGTGTTTAATTCTTAGTGTTCACATAAAGCGCTGCTAGCTGGGGTGTAAAGAGCCTCCTTCCTTTGGAAGAATCCCAAGCTCATATTTTTCCCCGAACAGCTTTACATTTGGCTTTTTGTATTGGTGAGCTCTGACATCACCGTTATAAAACACAGAGACAATATTTCTAAGCCTTTCCCTGGGCTAATCCCAGCAGCAGCGGTTAAGCTCGGGTCAGGAAGCTATGTGTGTTTCGGGGTTGTAATGACGAGAATTTCAGCACATAAGAGGCACTGGAAGTGCTTCCCACATTTCCCCCATTGGTCCCACTCCGGGGATATGCTTTGGCCACCCCCACCCCACTTTTCAAACCTAACATTAGTGCATGGCCTGCACCCAAACCCACTCTTTTACCCCTCTCTATTTGATTTTTTAAAAGGCTTCTCCATAAAGAGCAAGAATACGATGATTGTAGATGATGAAACCTTCCTCTTATGATCTGTTTACTGGTGCAAGAGGAAGTGCTCATACAATCCTCACCATCGAGGAAACATTGACTAAGAAGCAAGTAACACAGATAAAAAAAACACAGAAAAAAAAATCAAGATAAAACCAATAGTAGATCAACAGGATACCTAAGCTCCTCACCATTTCTCTCACTGCTATAATCAACAGGCTTAGGGCTTAAAAAGACAAAAAGCCATTCACTACAGAAACCACTTATCTGTAGCTATTGTATTTAAAAGCACATGCACAGAACCAAGGATCTGTAGCAAACGCAACAGAAGTCATGAAATGCAATTCAGGTGGTGTTAAAAATGGAAGTTTCGCAAGAGCATCAATGCAGACAGATGTGACTGGGAAGGACATGATGCTTCAGGGAGCAGGAATCCCAGTTTGTTTAGAAAACTTAAGTCATACTGTCTGATTGTATTCTAAGTAAGATAGGGAAATTCCAGTGCTTCAGGTTTTGGGGGAGGGCAAATTTCATTTTCTGACCAAGTTCACGTGTCATCTTTGAACAAATTCACAAGCTTAAAGCAAAGACATCTTTCTCAGTATTACAGTATTCCCCGGAGTCCTCAATGAACTTTAGACATTTACGGTGATTGGCAAAGTATACACAGACAGAGACAGTTACAGCCTCCAAGAGCTCGAGCAGGCAAAGCAGGAGGAGAGGAGGCTGACAGCCAAAGAAGATGAAGGAAACAGACCAAGTGATTTGTCCCAGCCTGTAGCAGGAGCGGGATAACAGGATTCACACCCTATCTTACAACAAGCCCTGGGTCATCTTTCATCATCACTTAGGTGCTCTATCGTGATAGCTGCCATCACCTCCAGAGCGGCCTCAGGAACACAAACCTTCGTGGAGCACACTGCGGTGTGGTCAGAGCACAGCTCCTCCTCTTCCAGGCTGGTGGGGCTTGGAGCCTTCTGGCGTTTTTCTGGTGTTTCTTCTTCTTCTTCTTCATTTCTTCTTCTCTTCTTTTCCTGAGTGCAGAAAATGAAGCCATCAGGAAGTGAGCTGGTCAAAGTGCTTACTGTGCAACAAAAGTCATTTTCCCCTGTCTCCCAGGCTTCCTGCTTTACACTAAACAAACACGTGAGCACAGAAACTTTGAGTTCGCGTTATCTAATTTTGAAGCATCCAGGAAGAAACTCATGTGTTAATTTGGGGGGGAAAAAAAAACAAAAACAAACCAGTCAGAGTAATTTTGCAGATTCAAGGTTCCAAAATGATATGGAAAGGGGTCCTTGCATCAGTTAATAAAGATTTCTTACCACTACTGAGATAGGAAAATGTGAATTTCTCATTTAGAGGCCACAAGGAGAGTGAGCAGCTGCCTTTAGAATGAAGGGCTAGTAAGAGTCAAACACACAGTGCAAAAAGCACACTAGGCTCAGCAAGTCGAAATCCATTTACAACAGAACATATCTGCGGCTCAGACACTCTAACAGACTTGCACACCACTCAAGTTCCAGCTTTGTCTCTCTTGTTTACCATGAGTCACACCTCATCAGAGGAGCAAAGAAAGAAAACCTCAGCTGGGAGCAATGCAAGATGTAGAGATACATCAAGCCAAAGTGCTCCAAAGGTTCGATAAAGGCTGGGGAGAGAAAAAGAAGCAGTAACATTTAGATTTGATTTCTCCTGAAGAACTACTCACTGCCCACAAAACCACAGGAGAAACAGCAGCACTTTCCTTCTCAGTTTTGCAGGGGTATGACTAAACCACCACAAACTCTGGGAGTAGATACGCCACCCTCACAAGAGGGCAGAGGCTGCCTGCAGTGACCCCAAGAAGGAACATAGGCAAGAGTGGCACCAGCCCAAAGTTATGCCATGACAACTTGTCTATGTGGGCTCAACACCCAGCAGTGTAAGCAGCAATGGCGAGCCGAGTTCTTGGAGAGCAGCCCCCAAGCCCTCCTGCCAGCCCCGTGGAGAGGAGAAGGTCAGCTCCTCCTGATCTCACCTCTTGCTCAGCTCTCTCCTCTTCCTCCTGCTCTCTGACCCGTTCTTCCTCTTGGCACAGCCTTTCTTCCTCCCCAGAAACCACATTCTCCTCCCGGATCTCCTCCGGGCTTTCCCGATCCAGCTGGATCTGCTCCAGTTTGACTTCAGCTTCCCTCACACCACCGTCGTCTTCTTTGTATGACTGCCGTGGAGACCTAGAGTTGGGGGAGAGAGGTCAAAGAAGCAAAACACATTGTTATGAGCCTACAAACATCAGCAGGTGCCTTTGACCTCTAGAAATACAGTTTTATCATTTCCCCAAGCCTACAACTTGCTGGGTGCTTTACACCAGGGCTCATAGCGACTTCCATGGGCCCATCCAGTTCCAGGCGCCCAGATGTAACAGCAGCCACATCACACTCCTATACTTCGAATGCCCAGGACATGGCTCGACTAAGAGTTGTGGCAGAGCTGAAGGTACCTGCACCTTTCCAGTCCCACAGCAGGCAAGACCCACAGGAAAACAGAGATCAGACAAACCTGAACACCAGGTCCTGGCCTCCACTCGGGCCCCAGGCAGAGAGGACACCTACCACCATGATGTGGTGCTGGTGCAATTCTCTGTGCTGCTGCAGCCAAAATCCCAGCTCAGCCAGTGTGCTTTGTGGTCCTGGTGCACAAACACAGCTCTGACACTGCCCCCACAGTTCCCACCATCAACTCAATGTGGGGCACCAAACACAGCCTTTCTCGCCCTTAACTTATCTTCCACGTTAACAGAGCCTCTCGCTGGAGGAGGATCCAAGCACCGACACGTGAACACGCTTCCCATGATCCACCTTTTCCCTAGCTGAAGCTAAACTGCAGGGCAAGGCTGCACAGCCACTCATGCGGGGTTTTTTTGTTTGCAAGGCACAGTGTTTCACAGGCAATGCCATACCCACATCTGACCCCGCACTCCAGTTTCACCTACCAGAATAAGTGACACTTCTACTCCTGCCATAGCCCAGCAAAACAAAGGAGTCGCAAAGCAGCCAGGATGACCCCTTGGCTTAGGTTTAAAACCCACAACGGGGTTTGTGCAAGAGGATTCCTCCAGGTCTCCGAGGCTGCAGAGAGGAGACCCAGAAGCGCGTTTAAGCAATCAGCTTAAGCAGCCCATGCCTTTGGGCACAGAGTCGGTGCGAGCACATAACCCCAGAGCTCTCGCTGGCTCACAGCCATGCATCAAGATGTTATTGCCATCTTACTTTCCCCAGCCAGAGAATAGCTTTTTCCTCCCACCCATTTCTTAGAAAATCACCTGGCTTGTGACAGCAAGGCTAGAGAGCTGGCGAGTGGGCAGCTGCCAAAGCGCAAGGCTGACTCACCGCTTCTGCCTCAGCGGCCAGCACCAGAACGTGAAAAAAAGTTCAAGTGATGCTTTTCCACCCACCTCTTTGCTGCTGGGAAGGCAGCTCACAGGACAACTTTCGTCCAGCCCTCCCAAATGACCACATTGGGAAAAAGCTGATGCATACGCTGGCTTGCCTGGCTGGCTACTAATCATCCTCCCACAACAGTGCAGTCACCAACAGCAAACAGGCTCTGAAGGTTTTATAGCCCAGGTAACTAGTGTCTCAACCAGGATGCCAGCAAAGCCTCCAGCTAAAGTGCAAGTTCATATTAAAAATTTAGGCCAGCAGATACAATGCAGTCTATGGGATGCCTTTTGCACCACAGCAATTTTGTACAGGAGGCAGCTAGTCTGACACAGCTCCAACCCGCTTGCATACAGCTGATAGCCACCAGGAACCAGAACCTTGATTCCCTCCGTCGTTCCACAAAGTGGGGAACTAGAACCAAAAATAAAGCGTGCCTTAGCACCAAGGTCCTCAGGGGATGCACAAACTGTTTTAGCTCCGTCCAAGGGAGAGCAACTGTCTCCATCCCCTCAGTCATAGCTGCCACCTAAACATCTTTCACATGAAAAACCAGGATTTGCTCCATAGTCAGTCAAGCAGGAGAGATGGGAAACCCTGGCCTGGGGCATCCCAGCCAGACACACAGCCTACCTGGGCTCACACCACACTCCAAGTCTGTCCTTTGGGTGAGGCAGGTAAGCAAGGAGGAAGGGAAAAACTGCTGAAAGGACTTCACAGGGCACAGCCACCCACTAGGAAGCAAGCCCAACTTTTGCAAAAAGCCCAGCTCCAGCAAACCCAGTAGATCTGAACCCCTTCAGCCGCCTCTCCCAGCCAGGCTTTAAAGCACCACCCTTCTCTGATGGGCTTCACCTGCCATGGGTGCCACCTCCCCTGCTCAGCACCCTCTTACCACGCTACAGAATAAACACAAGCACCACATAAAAACCCAAGAAGCAATTTCTGGAGAGGATAATACAGCCCTTCCAGCTAATTCTCTTGTCAAGGATAGCCTTTCTCCCAGGACAAGCTCTTTGCAAAGGGCCGGGGGGGGGGGGGAGGTGGCAGAAAAAAAGGCAGCAGTCTGAAAAGCACATGGGGTTGATTTTTAATTGCTCTCACAGATGTGATAATCAGAACCAGGTGAGGAGCTTGAGGTCAGGGCTGCGGAGGTACAGCTCGCAGAGTGGTTTAGCTACAGTGTTTGGAAAAAAGTAAGAAAGAGGCGAGCTCTGTTTATTTGCTCAGCAGTAAATATTAACCTTAGGTATTTTTTCAGTCTCGGGGGTAAAGAAGAGATTGTGTCATTGCGGGCTGAAATCCCCTATAAAACCAAGCTGCTGAGAGAACTGAGTCACAGAGTTCACGTGCAGGTAGTAGATGGTGTCCGAGGGAAGTGGTTAAGGCAGGAGTTTGGTTCAGCTCAGCAAGGGGAGAGTGATGGGACATGGGGAATAAACAGTCGGCACACAAGCACCTCTCAAGGCTCTCGACTGCCTGTTTTCCCCTGCCAAAAGAAGAGTCAAGCACAAGGTGGGCTGGGGCCATAACACCCACTATGCTGCCATGAGCCAGGAAGCAGCAATAACTTAGAAGAGCTTTTTAGGCTGGCCTGGATTATGTTAGAGGCCGTTTCAGCCCCTGCAGCAGCTCAGGTGGCTTAAATCCGCTGTTGTCACTCCTCCAAACTCAGGCGTCCTGGCAGGCTGCCATTGCTTGGAGTGCAAAGCTCAATCCAAACATCCCCAAAGTCCAGGGCAGTCCCTGAGCCTGTTCCTCCCCTCTAGCCCAAATGGCAGGCAGAGAGCATCCATCCCAGCAGTGCGGGACCTGTCCTGCCCCTCCTTGGGGACGGTCCTTTTGCTGGGCACGTTGGTTCCCCTCTCCCCGGTCCGGCTGTGTCACACCCACCTCTGTTTGCGCTGCTCAAGCTTCTGGGACCAGTCACTGAACCCCTCATCCTCCTCCAGCTCCGAAGTCCCGGATGGCTTAAAGTCATAGCTGAAACGCAGCAAGAAGGAAAACATGGAGTAAGATGCAAAAAAACCCCCAAAACTGGCCCAAAACAGCCCCAGCCTGATACCAGGCTCCAGTTACTGCCCTCCAGTTATTGCACCTTCTGTCTTCTGACCGCTCCCAAATCCCACTTGAAGCCTTATCCTCCGTTACAGGAAAGATGCTTTTGCCACATGCTTAGGAGTACCCTTGTACAAAGGGAGCCTCAGGGCATCACTGAGAGATGGAGAAGAAGAAGGAGCAGCCCCATGACACTGGCAGGAGCATCCCACTGCCTGCCTGGTCTCTGGGGTCACACGCAGTCGTGCAAAAGACAAGCAGCACATCAAAACCAAAAAGTCCACGGTATTCTTCTGCACCGGAGCTGGCACTAGCTTGTTTGGACCAGAGGTGTTTCAAACTCCGTTGCTGCTTGCCCTACGCTTGTACGCAGCCCCATAGAAAAGAAATCAGCAGGAGTCGGCCTGAACAGATCACTGGATGAGGAAGGCACGAAGACACAAAGATTAGGATGCTGGCTCAAGTTCTGGGTTGGATCCTCACGATCCCCTACAGCTTTGAGACAGTCAAATACACTTGCGTGACTCTGGCACCCCACCTGTGAATACCCCACTGCTGCACGGAGCCGCAGCCCTCCCGGGTGCACAGCTGCCAGTGCCAGATGTGGGCTGGCCATGCATGGAGTAGGTTTTTTCCTATTTCTTTCCTTGCATTCGCAAGGAGAATCGCCTTCCAGCCAGGGGTCCTAGGTGGGCAGCCATATTGCAAGCATCGGCCTGAGGAGGGGGCTTCACAGCTGGTTTTGGGACGCAGGGCAGTCATGTAATCTGGGAACGGGAATTAGGATGCGGGACCCACAGAATAGTTTAAACTCAGATTCAAACTACGTAGTAAATGTGGGTGAGTCTTTTCTTTGCCTTTCTGGGATCTTAGGAGGTGTCAGGAGATGCTTAGCCTCCTCCCTGACCCCAGTGGCTTGAAACACGAGGCATTTTTCTGAGATTCGGGAGTTTCGTATTGAACTGACTGCAGGAGTTGAGGGTATACAAAAAGCACATGCCCTCGCCAGGCTCACCAGGGAGGGTGGCAGGGGGTGCACACCGAAAACGGCTGCTCAGCCACAAGTCTGAGCACAGCCCACTCCTGCCGCGCTTCAGCATCCCCTTAGACTGCGGAGGGCAATAACCCAGACCAGGCTGGGTTATTTTCCGCTGCGTGTGTAGCAGTAGCTTGTGGATGCCCCAGGACAACGCTCAGGAGATTCGATGCAGAGCCAGGATGGGACCACGGATCTGACGAGTCCCAGGTCAGGACTTCACGCAAGCTGCAGCGTTGATGATTCCAAAGGCAGAATCACTCCAGTATTTGTGGCCCCGGCCACAAGCATGTGCTCAGGCTAGCAGAAAAACTCCCAGGGAGCAAGGGAGGCTGGCCAAATGCTGTTTGAAAACTGGTCGGTTCCCTGTGCCCCTCTGCAAACCTGGCCCCGGGGGAAGCAGGGAGCCAGCACAGCCCCATCAGCACTGCCCAAGCTGGTGTCCATCCCTCCGATTCCCAAGGCCACGCATGACTTTTCTGCAAACCCGCCGTTTTGGGGGTTATTTCTCTATTTTTTAGTGGGGGAAGGGAGGAGAGGAGCTTTGCTCTGTCCCTTTGGTGTAAGGAAACGCCGAGGGCGGGTTTGCACAAACAGGAGTGACATGGATGGAATGAGTCCCAGCGCGGGAAGACCCGAGGGAAGGAGGGCGCAGTGTTTACACAAGAGAGAGCGAAGCTTTTCAGAAGATTAATAGCCAGGGCTGACCCCAGCTGCATGAGCAAGTCCAGGTGGCTGTCAGCAGCTGCAGAAGAAACCAGGGGATGGCCAGAGAAGAAACATCCTTCCCGGTGAAGCCTGGCCCAGCCAGCTCAAGCATCACGGAGCCAGGAGCCAAACCCTTCATTTTAGGAGTTCTTCTTGTCATTAAACCCTTCCGCCGATGTTTAAGCACTCAATTAAATATGGGCACTGCCAGCGGTCCCATGGGGTCAGCAGCGTGTCTGTGCCTATGCCCACGGGGCTGGAGCCTGCAAGCTGGGTTACTGGGGCTGCTGCACGCTGCTCTGTGCCCGGGGCCGCTCACAGCATCTCCCGGTAAAGCAGAGACCAGAGATCTTGTCGCCTGTTTTAAAGACTTCTGGGAATTATTTTCCAGCCCCCGTATGAAGAGGGGAGGGGGAGGGGGCGCGGGGTTGGAAAAGCTAACAATTATTATTAGTTTCCAGTTCTTCTGTTTGCTTTTAGGGCAGACTGCAGTGGGTTTGTCTGCAGAATATCACTGGGTGTATTTCCACAAAAGGTTTCGAAGCTTCTTCGCAATGCTTTTAGACTAAAAAAAAAAAAAAAAGTCCTGAATAATTATGAAAGTATCTGAGAAAAAAACTGATCTTTTCCTTGAAAAAATACATTTTTATTAATAGCTTTTGCTATTTTTCCAGTAAAATGAAGTTGCTACTTCTCTGATTGTAATCCCAAATCCTGCCACCACTTTTCCATTGTATTTCATATATTTAGAAATAAGTTGAACACATAAATAGCAGGAAGAGTAGGGTCTTTAAGACAGACTTCGGCAACTCGGAGTGCAGACTGGCTTTTGTGCCAGCCCCAGTGCTGCACAGCACCCGGGCTGCTGAAACATGGACACAGGGAGGCTGCGTGGGATGCTGAGGTGGGATGCTGGGGACACGACTGGTCATGCTATCCTTTCTCCAGGGGTTTCCTCTCTGACAGCAGATAGCTCAGCATCTCTATGAATGCCTCCTGAGCTATTTTCATTTACGACCTGCCTCATTAAAGCACCAAGTTAACTTTAACCCTTGGAGCTGTGAACTGCACCAGCTCAGGAGCTGCTCCATGCTCCCCACTGCCAGGGCAGCATCCTCCAAGGGAGGAGCGAGGAACCTGGCTGGGAGAGGCGATCTCTCACTCAGCCACCAGCACCATGATCTGCCCGGGGCTGTGCATCACATCCTCAGGCACGTGTCTGTCTTCGCACATATCAGGAACTTCCATTAGTTTCGGCGTAGGATGAGTCACCAGCTGAACTTTAACCAGGCACAGAAATCCCTGGCAATGGGAACTCCCTGCCTGAGCTCAGCCTTACCCAAGCTGTCCTAGTTTAAACTCTCAAGGCAGTAAAACACCCAGCCTTCAGCCAAAAGTGCAAAGCAGGGATTCTGGCTTTTTCTGCGCAAACTAGAAACACACTATTTGTTAGTCTGGGCTAAATCCCCCAACCCAAACCTATTAAGGGAACTTCCCCACCTCCCCAAACCACCCCAAACAACAGAGACGCCCGCCCTGTGGATGCGGGAGGGTTTTGCTGCAAGGGGAGAGCGTGTCACTGAAGGATTTATCCGCAGGTATTTCTTACTGGTTTTCCTGTGCTGGGCCTGCGCTCTCCGAGCAGGAGCTGGTGCCATTCAAGCCCTCTTCTGCTTGGGACCTCAGCTGCTTCTCCCGCTCCCGCCGCCGCCGCTCTCTTGCTGCCTCCTCCTCGTCTTCCACGCTCCACTGCGCTGTCAGCCTGCCAAGCCAAAGGGAAAACCCATCCTTAACGCCGTCGGGCAGCATCTGCAAAACCTGGTGATACCCACCCCCGAGGTGC
Source organism: Chroicocephalus ridibundus (assembly GCF_963924245.1). Lineage (NCBI taxonomy): Eukaryota > Metazoa > Chordata > Aves > Charadriiformes > Laridae > Chroicocephalus > Chroicocephalus ridibundus. The sequence continues at coordinate 18,665,793 of NC_086287.1, forward strand.
CTGGGGTTCCCCCCCGGCAAGCAGGGGTCTCCTGCAGAGGAGCGCTTCCACCATGAGTGGTGGCCCTCAAAGCGGCATCCCCACCTCGATCAGCACGGCTCCACAGCGGGACCGACTGATGTGCAAGGATAAGGTAGGACACATGGACTGGGAGAGACGTAGAGGAGAGCCAGCCTTTCCTCCCCGAGGAAGATGTGGTGCATATCCCCCTCCTCCCAGACCTCCCTCCTGGAAGCCCCCTGGGAAGCACCATTCCCTGCAAAGCAGCTTTGTACCCCAGGAAGGGTTTGTAAAGGGTCTTGCAGTGGTGCAGGAAATCCCACACCTCCATCTGAAGCTCACCCAGGGAGGGTGAGATCTGCACCCAGATCTGCACCCTGGGGGTGAGTTTCCTTAAGCAGTTGAGCTGCTCCTGCCTGACCAGGAGGAGAGGGAACAGTGGCAGAGGGCAGCATCTGTGTCCTGCTCTGCCCTGCCAAGCTTCCTTCCTCCCCCGCAGAGACGAAAAACCTGCCCTGGCTTCTCCCAGACGTCTCAGCTGCTGGATATTAACACCTCTGTCAGCAGAACGGCCTCTCACATCCTCGAGGAAGTGATAAGGCAGCTGCCACATTCCTCCTCCGTCGATAACGTCGGTCTCCGCATGGGATTGGCTCCCGCTCCACCACTGGTGGCACCAGACAGGATGCAGGCAGAAAGGGACGCGCCATGGTGGCAGTGTCACCGCTCACCCAAAGGGCCGGCGATGGGTCTGACTCATGGTACCCAGAGCTGATGCTGGGCCAGCTGCTCCCTCATGCCACTCATCCCTGGCTCGGCCAGGTCCAAAACAGCCCATGAAGGCTGTTTTCCCTGGCATTCACAAGCCTATTTACAGAAACGCTCTTGTGCAAGGCACACACACGGGAGTCGGGAAGGTGATCTCCCTCCAGGAGCAGGACCCAGCCTGACCTGTGTCTCCCTGCCCTGTTCGGGAACACCCCAAGGACTGCAGTTCCTGTAGGGTGAATCTGCCCAGTAGGAGATGCGGTGGGACATCAGCTTAGAGTGGGGCAAAGAGCTTGTGCAAAAGGAAAAAAAAAAGCCAAGAATGCCTTAGTTGAGACTTGTTTCAGCCCAGTTTCAGTGAACGAGGGACAGGTTTCAGCTGACCCCAGAAGTGCCACTCTGCCAGCCTGCCCAGCTTTGCCCACAGCCTGGACTATGAACTATGTGAGAAGGTCTCACTTCACCAAGGGCCTCACTAAGATGTTGTTTTCATTTAAGGTTCAGGACAGATCGCCCCGTCTCCCAGCAAAGGAAAGAAAAAAAAAAAAAAGAACGGGGATTAATTGAGAAATTTTGTTCAAGAAAAATTTGGCTTTTCTAATTACACTAATGAACTTTGTCAACCTTTTCAGGGCAGATCCGCTCAGAGCCTATTTTACCCTGTGGCACCAGCAGGACCACCAAGCTTAGCCCCAGTAGCATCGTTTTGCAGAGTGGTCCCACCACCACTCTAGCAGGAGGCTGGGAGTGACCCCACGTCCCTGCTCTCCTGAATTCCCATCTCCCTGGAAGCGTCAGAGCCGGGATGCAGAGCCAGATGGAGACAGGTCACCCATCCCCACCGAGCCCACGGGGGAGCAGGGAACGAAGCAGATCCTGGACTCGGCCAAGAGACGGCTCCACCGCCATGTGGCAATCACTGCCTGCCTTATTTTGGGTGGGGTCTTTTCACAAGCAACAAATTCAGCCGCCCTTTCCCCTTCTTCCCTTTCATTGCCCCTTGCCACCTTGCTCTCCATGGGGAACAAAGCGGACCCGCACCGGAGCCTGGGCTCCCCTCCTCCCTTCCCTACTCGTCCCACACTCCTATTTATTGTTTTCCCCCAGGTTCCCATAGAAACCCTTGTCTGTGGGCCTGGCAGGAAGCCACCGTGTTGTTGTGTGGTGTGTTTTTTTTTTTTTTTTAATATATAAATGAAGTCATTCATTAAACTCTGCCATGATCTCCCTCCCTTGTGCGACAGCTCCAGATAGTCTCTGATTCAGAAAGGCTCTTAACCCCCGATCGCCCAGATCGCCCCAGTTACGAGAAGCAAGGTCCACGTCTATCCCAGAACAAATTAGATTTCAGTTTAATTCCTTCCACAGCTCCTCCAGCTCCTCAGGAAGCCACTGCCGAGACAGTGCAGAGGTGCACCAAGCCCATGGCTTGGCCGGGGTCCCCGGGGGAGCCTGGAGGGGGGTCCCCTCTACACCACACGAGCTTTCCACGCTGCAAGAGCAGCATTGCTTGGCAGCCTTCTCCCTTTCCCAGTTGGATGTGACTAACTCTCTCCCCATGACCTCACCGGCTCGCTATTCTGTCCCTGCATCCTCCGAACCAGCTGAGGACAGGGCTGGGGGCGACTGTTTTGGGGAGAAGGGATTTTTCCTGCAAAAGCAAGGAAAACTCTTTCCCAGCTCCCTTTGCCGCAGAGCAAACTGGCCTCTGAGTTGCCCACCGCCGTGCTGGGATGCGGCTCAGACACACTGGGCCGTTGCGGTGGGGCTGCAGTGCTGGGAGCTCCGTACCTGCTCCTCTCAGGAATGAGGGCTGTGGATAAAGCCCTCACTGAGCCCCCGCGCACGCTGAGTTCGGAAATGTCACCGCCTTCCAGCAAACACCTAAAACCAGTTTATTAGTGGATTCAGAGTTCTCGCTCGTATTCAAACAGGCTGGCAGCAGAGCAACATTTAATAAGCGATGCTTTGGGGTTCAGTAGTCACACCAACAAGCAGAGAGAAAAGGACGATTCCTTTTCAACTGACCTAGCAGCACAAATATTTGTCTTTAGTGAAAAACAAACAAAAAAAAAACCCCAAACAAATGAGAAACTAAACCTTGCCAAAGTCCTCGCGTTTGGGTCAGCTACAGGGGTTTGTTGGACCACAAACCGAATGTGCCATTTCAATTTGGACAAGTCCAAGCCTCCATCCGTGTGAGGAGGGGGTCAGCTGGTAAATTGCCTTTCAAAGCAAAAAAAGTGGAAAGATTTAATTTCCAAAGGGTTCCGTTTTCTAAGAAGGGGCCACGGTCTCCCATTTGCTCTAATTGCTCACAATCACATTCAGTAACTCAGTGTGCTCAGCCCACAGCAGCATTGCACAACCATCTTTCCCATTTCTAGAAATAATTACCCAGTGCTTCAGGATCAGGCTGATACTGCGTACCTCTGCCTTCACCTCTGGCCACCACTTTCCCAGGTTGGTCCCAGGCTGGGGAATTTTTGGGAAGAAGAAGACTCACAGCTGCTGGTGGGACTGAGAGCTCCCCACTTCATTTCACCCAACACAGGATGGGAAAATGGAAAGCAAGACGACTTGAAGCTTGAAGACTTGCAAGGTGAGCTACAGCGTGCTACACTCCCGCACCCAGTGACCTGCCCAAACAGAGGTGTTTTCCTGCAAGGTGAAAGGAAAATCACCCCCTCACACAAACATTAGGGGGACTTGAGAAGGAAGGGAGGATGGAGAGAGCGCTTTGCTGACCCAGCAGCCAGGAGCCACAGGCAAAGCTTTCTCCAGCAAGACCTCATAGAATCATAGAATGTATTGGGTTGGAAGGGACCTTTAAAGGTCATCTGGTCCAACCCCCCTGCAGTAAGCAGGGACATCTTTAACTAGATTGGATTGCTCAGAGCCTTATCAAGCCTGGCCTTGAACGTTTCCAGGGATGGGGCTCATTGCAGGGCCAAGTCGTTTCTCTTATGTGGTCCCTGCATCCCTGCCAATGGCTTTTGGAGGTCTTGGTTTGGGGCGAAACACTCTTTGTGGAAGGGGTTTATCTCTTCCTGAGGAGATCCTGCAGGTCTAGGGATGGGCTGAAAGCACCTCAGTTCCACTTTGGCCACAGTCGCAGTTTGCTGAGTGTCAGGGATGCTCAGACTTCGGCTCTGACCGGGGCCGGCTGCCCATTTCAGATCCAGCTCCTGACTTCACCTCCCTCTGGACCCCCAGCCAAGGGGGCGGTTTCATTTCCATTTGCCCTACAGAACACCTCCTCCTCCCGCGGAACAGCGATACAGGCTGCGCTGTTCCACACGGCCACGAACACCCGCTCCAGACAAGCCAGCGTTGCTGGAAAGGTCACGTTTCCTTTGGGCAATTCCTCACCGGCACTTGAGGAGATTATAATATTCAGGCGAGGGAAATTTCTGGCACCAGATGAGCTGCGTTTAAGGGAAACGCTGCAGACCTGAGGAGTCTTTTGCACGGCCGACGGCTCAAAGGAAGCTTTGCTGGCCGAAACCCAACCTTCAGCACTAAACCTAATTCCAGAAAGGAAAATGAAATGCCTCCCAGAGGCTTTGGGCTTTGCAGACCTGTGCCAGAAAAACCCAGGAACCTCTACCAGCGCATCGGACATTCCTGTCTCCTGAGCTCGCTGTGGTATCGGGCCAGGACGGTGTTGACTTTGGTCGCTGCTTGTGTTGGGTAGGCTGCCCCCTCAGAGCCAGAGTTCACTGGGGAAGAGGTTTTGGGAACAGGGTTTAGGAGGAGCCATGCGCAACCCCTGGCACGAAGGCTGCCCTTTCCCAGAGGGCCCATCAACCCAGTGCAAATTCTATTGCCATCAAGGGTAAAGCTCCCATCACCTGTGAAAGCAACATTGGCTACCACTGCTGAAAATGTCACCCGCAAGAGATGGGACTCCATGAACTAGAGGAGAACAGGGAAGGATACCCTGCATCCCCCAGCAGCCATCCCGTTGAGGTAAGGGGGAAAAGAGATGCTAGAAACCTGTGCAAGGGACCTTGTCCTTCCCACATAATCCATCGCAGCCATGTCACAATGCCATGCCAGATACAATATTGGTGTCCTCCTGCCCATCAGGGAGAGAGATCCCCCAGCATACCCAGGGTAACGCTCTCTCACTGCCATCCAGCAACCAGCTACCAAAGTTGGTTAAGCAACATAAACCAGAATACGACCTAGAACGGCCAACAAGTTCAACCTGCTGCCAAGCACAGCTGCCAGGCTTTATTTCATATTGCATTTATCACCCATTTATAAAGGGCCCAGACATGATTGGCAGGGGTACTGAGATATGCAGTTCACCCCATCACATGAAATGGAAGAGGACACCTGCAAAAGGCTACGATGGAGCCACTTGACCTTCCACCAACAAATTAATCACTTATTAATCTGGCATAAATGGCATATAATGGATCTGTGTGACTGAGTCAAGTATCCTGAAATAGCCAGATAACACCTCCATTCACGTCATTCAGGACAACTGGTGTCAGGCCACAGCAGAAGTCATGGATGAAGACATTTGCATGCAATGCACAGTCATGTTGCGATGGCTCAGTTTCTCTCCATCCCTGCAAACCACATATGCCCTGGCTCAAAGCAGTGTCCCACGGGATGCCTCACACCACGGACACCAGTGTTAGGCATCAGAGAGTTCAGCAACTCAGCTCTTTTCAAAGATCCCTCTAAGACCCAGGTTTACCTCCAAATACCAAGATACCTTCAGAAACCTATCCCTAAGCCCAAGGGTTTGTCCAAGGTGAAGCCAGGAAGATGTAGGGAACGGAGTGGAAATCCCGCTGGCATCCCAACCCCCTGATTACTACTCTGCCAAGAGGTTCCTACTCAATGCCAGTAACCACAGCTGTTGACACCAGTGACATGGGCTGGCAAAGCATCCACAGTATGGCCATCGCCAAGTTAGATGGCAGGCAACAACAGTTATGCTTCTTGATGGACAGGTTTCTGTGACTTGGGAGTAACGTGGCCGGTTAGCAAAGACTACAGCTGGGTAATCATCCCACTGGATAAGGAAGGGGGTGTGGATAGCGGTACGATACAGGGAGACTGGGGAAAGAAATAAAAACAAAAATTATTGTGTCACAACCTAGAGTTTATTGCAGCCTAGTCTCGAGGGAGATGGTTATCCTGGCTCTGAAGGATCGGCTTGTCAGTCAAAGGCAGCCAGAGATGCTGCACAAGCCTCTCCCTCCCTTACATTCATGTAATTCCTCAGCGGCATTGCTCCATTCAGAGTCCAGGCTACAGACTTTGAACAAGAAGGGTTGGTGGGAAGAGAGGAAAAAAATGCGTCTATATGCTTCACCCTCAGCCTTTTTCTCATACCAAGCTTCCCCACCCCACCCGTAGCTGCACCATCTCAGCCACGTCTCCCTGTTCCCCCTATAAATCACGGCTTGCCTTCGAGACGCAAGCAGCAGGGTAGAGCTGCTTCACACCCAGGGGCAGCAGCAGAGCCTGTCCCCACCGACCCACTGGAGCTGGGGGAGGTGCAGAAAGGCGTCACGCACGGGGCGATAAGGACATGCCAAGGCATCTGAACAGAATATGATACGGCCCAAACTTTCATCGAGCAGGAATGGAAGAAAAACCACAGGCAGCACAGCGGAGACCTTAAAAATAAAAGCAACTCTTCTTTTTTAAATGAATCTTGGGATTTCTCCACAAAAGCACATCCCATTTCTGCCCAAAGAAGGATGTGCAGATGTGCAGCTACACATCCACACGTGCCAGGTATAAAACCCTGCCTGGTTTAGCCTTCATTGAATTCCTTGCAAAAATTGACCTGTCACTGTTGCGTGACAGGCAGGGAAAGCCCCAAGCTGGTAATTTACAGCTTCCACAAGGAAGACGAGAGACATTGGAGAAAGCTGGTGGCAAATTTTGCCCCTCAACTACAAAAAAGACATTTTGGTGCTGGAGCGGGTCCAGAGAAGGGCAACAAAGCTGGTGAGGGGTCGGGAGAGTAAGTCTTATGAGGAGCAGCTGAGGTCGTTTAGCCTGGAGAAAAGGAGGCTGAGGGGAGACTTTATTGCTCTCTACAACTACCTGAAAGGAGGCTGTAGAGAGGTGGGGGTCGGTCTCTTCTCCCAAGTAACAACTGATAGGACAAGAGGAAATGGCCTCGAGTTGTGCCAGGGGAAGTTTGGACTGGACATTAGGAAAAATTTTTACACTCGAAAGGGTTATTAAGCATTGGAACAGGCTGCCCAGGGAAGTGGCTGAGTCACCATCCCTGGAGGTATTTAAAAGATGGGTAGATAGTGCTTAGAGATACGGTTTAGTCAGAGTTAGATTGATGGTTGGACCAGATGATCTGGAAGGTCCCTTCCAACCTAGGCGATTCTGTGATTCTAAATGGCAGGAGCAGACCTTGGAGGAGGGAAGCAGGCAGGGCTGGTCCTTCAGCACAAGCCTCGTCTGTCCCCGCCCGCCTCTCGCAGGATGGCAGCTCCAGAAAGGCACATGGGATGCTTTGCGCTTCCAGATGCCATGGGTGACGTACAGACCGCTCACAGAGGCATGAGGCAGCCAGTGGGAATGACTGCTTCTTTTTATTATTATTGGTTTTAATCATGGCAGACAGAATCCCAACGAATCCCTTACAAGATGATGGATTGCACCCCCAGGACTGTGGGTCCTTAGCACACAGATAGGCTGGTGCGTAATGTATTAACATCACCGGTCAGGAATTTGGCAGGGAGGAGGAAAGGGCTGGAGTTCGAGCCCTCCCAGCGCTCCACGATATTCAGTAGGTGTGAGAAATTGGTGCCGCGTACGACCTCGAACCACAGTCCTTTCTCACGGTCTCTCCATCTCAGCCCTAAGGTTCAAGAAATCGGAGGGGGTTTTTTTCCTAAAGAGCAGGAAGTCTGGTCCCTGTTTTTGCAAGGGAGAAGCACGCCAGAGGAGAAAATAAGCCTTGTCAGAGAGGTTCGGACTGGCTTACCCAACTTTTTTATTCTAATTTTCCCCCTCTCTTAGAGGGAAGCAAGCTTCCATAGCCTCCCTGCCCTGGCCACAGTCAGCCAACATCCTCCCCGATACACTCAGGTTGGAAAACAAGTCTGAGCCTAGGGAGGCGAGCAACAGCCTTACCCCTGCTTCAAGCCCAGGTTTTAGAGCGAGATTCGTACCGGGTGTGTTGCTTTTTATAGCACCGCTGGCTTGGCCGCCAGTCCTTCATTTTGCAGCCGTCGGGGCGACGCAGTCCCCCCCCAGCCCCTTCAGCCCCCGGCTGCAGGAGGGAGTTTGCTACCCAAGCGCGGGCAGGAGGCAGCAGGGAGGCCGTGGGAACGCGCTGCTCCACTCCCTGGGAGAGTTGAGGCTCTCTTCGTTTATGGCCATGGCTGACGAGTTGCACTGCAGCAGGAACCGGAGTCAGCAGCGAGCCCTGGGTCCCTGCTGCGCTAAGGCAGCGTGTCTTCATGAGAAAAAAAAAAAAAACAGCCTTTTGCCCCAAAATACTGATTGCAACTCCCATGCATCGAACGAGTGAAAACATACCAATGGTGGGAGAAGGAGGGGAAAAAAAAAAAAAAAAAAAAGAGCTTGGAAGCTGAAAATTTGTTCTCACACATCATCCCAGCTGCAAAGTCTCAGACCCCAGTGTCCCCATCCAGTGCCCTTTCCAGCTGAACCATGCTCAGACACGTGCGGTGGTCCTTCTCCACCTCACCAGAGGATGCGGATAACTTGCAGCTGCAGCCCTGAGGGGCTCAGAGGCTCAGTACAGCTCCCCAGAATTTCCATGGGCTCAAGTTCAGGCCCTAAATATCCAACTGCTTGAGAGCAGGTAGAAGTCTGAGACAAGCAAGGCTAAAAAGCAATAAAAACACCCATCAGTTGGCTTCTGGGAAAAGCCAATTGCAGGTGGAACGCTCCTGATGAAACAGGCCCCAGGGCTGGGAAAATCTGGGAGTGGATCTACAGGGTGTTCAGAGGGGATGGATGAGCTGCCCTCCTCAGAGTGAAAGCAGAGGGTGGGCATCTCCCAAGGCAGCCAGGGATGGGGTGCCCACCACACACCAGCTTGGCCTCTTACCCCCACCCTGCCCCACAGCTCAGCTGGGCTGCAAAATCCCGGGTCCCTCCTGGCTTGCGAAATGTGGTGACATCGCTCTGCAAGCGGCTGGTATCACCGAGCCATGCTGGCATGTGGAAAGCCCCCGGGCATACCCTGCTGAGCGATCAGTTTGTCCCAAAGGGCTCTCCCGGCTGCTCCTTCCCACCAGCAGCGTCTGGTTGCCTCTCCTTTCCCATCCACCCTCTGCTCATGGGGCTCACAAAGGTGCCTCTCTGCTCTGCCGTGGCCCCAGTGATAGGATGCAGAGAGATTTAAAAAAAAAAAAAAAGAGAAAAAAAGACCACTTATACCACTTATAAAAACCATCAAAATAGGGAGGATTCAGGAAGGAGCACCGTGGTGGGTAAGCCCTACAGGGGCCATAGGCTCCTGGTGAAGGGTTGAGGCAGCATTGCTAAGTATGAATTGCACCGATGAAGGCCCTGTGTCCCTTGCTGTCCCCATGCCAGAATCCCTCCCTCCTCTCTCCACACAGCAGCACCACTACTGGCTCATTCCTGCACATTCATTTTTCCCTTCTGCCCCCTAAAGTGCTGCCCCATTTCACAGCAACCTTTCCTCGCTCCCCATACCTATCCCACAACCCCCAGGGAGGTGGAGTAAAGAGATGCTGCAATAGCCCTTGGAGGCAGTAACTGCTACCACCCAGGCAACAAACCATGCCCAGACCATGTCCTGGCATCAACCACCCCCCTCAAAAAAGCATCCTGCCCCTTCAAAGTGCCATCCAGCCCTCCCAGGTGCTTCAAGCTTCTTGTTCCCAGCTCAGCGCTCGGGAGGTCAAGACAGAAATGTTGGAGTAGCATCTTCCCTGCTGAGACACATCCTGGCAAGCTCCAGGAAACGTCATGCGCAGGCAGAAAGGAAGGCATCCCGTGGAGGTGGGCAAAGCCCCCAGATCCCCATCAAACTAAATATTACACTCATGACGTACACCAAAATTCAAGTTGTTCAGGGAATTTTAAAGCTGTCCCTAATGCTGGGGGACTCTAAGCATCGCCAGGGCGTTGCTCAACGATGCAGCAGCACGTTGCAGGGAGAAAGAAGGGGCCGTGCAGCTGCCTTGCGGGTACCAGAGCCACGACTGCTGGCATCAGCTGGAGGCAGAAAGCATCTCATCACGTATGGTGGGCCAAAACACAGGGGCACGCAACCGTGAGCTGAGATCGCGCAGTTCGGCTTTCCATGTTAATGACTCCACAGAAGATAAAGAAGCAACAGTCCCATCCTACAGAGGAAATAATTAGGTTTATCACCCAATCTAATTTTCTGATTCGTTTTCTTCCCCTGAGCTTTTTCATCCTCAAGATTCAGTCCCCCTTCCCCACAGCATTATTTGCACTTCAGACTCTATGGCGTTGCAAAGACATGTAATTATAGACACTCGTTTATGTGTTGCCTGTGCATCAGCCATGCCTTGGAGCCCCCGTTCTGGGCCAGGTCCCCCCATTGTGCTAGGAAGCGTGCAAGAAAACTGTCCTTTCTCCCCAAGAACAGATCACAGCTCACTTCCTAATGACACCCGGCATTCACCCAGATGCCGGATAAAAACAAAACCAGCCAAGACGAGAGCGGCAGCTCTTCTAACGCACATCCATCCACACTCACGCTTCACCCCACAGCTGCACACCCCAGGCAGGCACCAACAGCCCGGCTACGGGGATGTGGCCGCAGCAAGCCACCGCGGCACTTAGTGGGAATGGTGTCAACCGAGAGGCCCAATAATCCAGTTTCGAGGAGCAGCACAGCTGATTTACAGAGAGGCTGATCTGTAGGTTAATTAAACAGACATATTCTTTTGTGAAACACTCGAGGCTCAATAAATAGAGGGAGACTAAAATTCCAGCAGGAACAGATAACGAACTGAATGAACCAACGTGACAAGCACCGGATCCCTATCTTATTTATAGGAATTCATTAGAAGGATAAGGAAAAATAGACTGCGATAAGAAGATAAAGCGGCTCATGTTTGGAGAGGACTTTACAAAACACAAAATCTTGTGAGCGTGTGAGGGATCACTGCTGTTAACGTGCTACAAAGGGAGAAATCTTTCCCCAGGGATATCCTGAGAGACTATGCCGGGCAAAGGACGGGAGTGCCCAAGCACAGGGCAAAGGAGGGGAGGTACATAACCCTGCAATTGCTCATTCTTCCCTATGCCTTTCCCAGGTAATTACTCAGCCCCTGGTGCTCTTTGGTCCAAGGCATAACCCTGGGCTCTCTTTTCAGCTCCAACCTTTCAGATGTAAATGGCACGCTCCCGCAAAGCCACCCAGTCCCGCTGCAAAGCCACCCAGTCCTGCTGCTGGCAGGCAGCAAGGAACAAGGAGGGCTGATCTTTCCAGCCCACCCTCCAGGCTGGGAAAAGGTGAAAGATGTTTCCCAAGGTGCTGACCCAGCGCTTCAGCCCATGGTGGCTTTCACATGGCCCCCTGCTCTCGAGCACACCAACCCACCCCAAAACCCGGCATGCACTAAACCTGTCAGCGCAGTCCATGGAAAATCCATTTCACACAAATTTGGCTCCTGGGACTGATGTTCGAGTGACGGCAGTCAGCCGCTCCTGCTCTGCACACGGGCATGGGTGACTTTGTCTGAAATGCTGGGGTTTTGACTCAAGCACAAGGCTGGATGCCTAAACGTTGGGACTCAGCTCTTCAACCCCAAATCCACAAGACTTTTACACTGGTTTCAGCTCAGGATCCCTTAACCCAGCTGTAGGACAGCCTGGCATGCAGCTCCCTTGGCTGAGTGATGCTCAGAGAAGGTAATTCCCTGGTTATCCCTGACGATGCTCTGCAGCAGAAGCAGCCAGGTAAATCTTGGCGTCACACTGAAATCCCCGGTGCTCACGAATATGCCTCTGAGCAGCCGTTTTCACTCTTGTGCTCCAGGTCACTGATGTACTCGGGCACATCAGAAGAGCCTAGGACCTATGCAGTGTAGCCGCTCTGCCTGCAGTCACCTTGGGACAGATAAAAGCAGAACACGGCAATCTTGACAGCAATTTATCTTCACGCCAGCAGCGTCAAGCTATTAACCAGCTGAAGGAGCTTGTGCCTGCACCCAGGTTGGCAGGGCTTGCAGAGCCAGTCCCATGGTCGGGCTTAGGAGGGAAACGGCTCTGGGAGAAAACACAACTGCAAAACAGGCTGTGCTGTGCACGGAGCAGATCCTGCCTATTCACCCGTTGACTCCTGTGAGCATTAGTGGGGTTATCCATGTATAAACCATGGATGATATCCCTCACACATCTTCACACCCCACCTTCCTCCTCCTCTGTAAGCAGGACTGGAAAACACAGCCAGAAAGCCAAGCCTCAGCCAGATTAAGCGTAATAACCCCGCACAGGCCAAATGTCATCCCAGAGTTCCTCTGGCAAAAGCCCCTGTGATTCTCTAGGGCACCAAAAGTCCCTTATCCACAGCAGGAGGAACTTGGAGACACCATTAAGGACAGGAAAACACCTCTGGTTTGGGCTGTGCCAAGGACAGCTCTTTGGACGCTCTTTTTCTATGTAAGGGGCACATATGCCTTCCCCTCCCATCTGCCATCCTGCAAAATAAGTTGCCACGCAGCTGTGTGCAGGTGATTCCCACCCCAGTTCATTTGCATATCCCTCCTCAGCACCAGCTGGCCCCAAATCTGAGCCCATGCTTGCCTGCTGCACACCCACACAGAGGTTTCCATACCCCCTGTGAGCCCCTGCCCAAGCCCTGTTCTGAAACAGGGATCTGTAACCAAGATGCCAGTCCCTCTGGGTGAGACCAGGGTAAGAATGCAACGGGCCAAACAGGAGATGAACAGAGAGGAGTCAGCTGCTTCTGCCTGCTTGCCATCCCAAGGGTCCATACAACCAGTGGGAGCTTTTCTCCCAAGTCCTTTGGGTCCAGAACACGCCCCAGGAGAAGGCAGAAGGGACTGGATGGCTGTAGGAGGCAGTTTCCTTTCCAAGGAAAGAAACTCATTCAAGGGGTGAGGTTTAGAGGCTGCATTACCAGCCAGGGAAATCCCAAGCTGACTGGAAAGCGCCTGTCCAAATAAACCCCATGGCCACACCTTGACATCTTCTATATCCCAGCTGAAAACCAGCAGGCCCTGGCAAGCACAAGGAAGCCAAGAGGTGCCCAAGACAAGGGATGGAAGTCCAGCACTCCCTAATTCCATCTCTCACCCACCCAGCTGCTCAATTCAATATAAAGACACAAGGAGTGTGTCTCTTCTACCCAGTCAGAGACATGAGAATGGCACAGAATAAGCTCCCCCAGGATCAGCAGCCAGAGGAGTGGCCAGAAGACCCATAGAGGAAAGCAGCATTTCCAGCCCCCCACTGAAAAAGCGATATTCCCAGCCTCCAGGGAAAAGCAGAGTGACCGCATGGAAGGGAATCCCAGCGCCAGCAGACAATGTAGCCCGTCCTCCCTGGCTCAGCCCTGGCTGACAAATGGGAATAAACCCAACTGAACCGTCCACCTCCCTGCCCTAGCAATTATACTCTGGGAGAAAGGTTCAAAGCACTATTGCAATCAATTAAATCAAAAGAGCAATGTCAGCTCACAGCCCTGGGAGGATCCGGCCCTTTACAGATCTCTGAATTGAAAATGCACATCACAGCACGCTAAGAGTACATTTCCTACAAAAAAAAAAAAAAATTCCTTTTTCTAGGCAGAAGCTTTCAGCGCTCAGGGGACACAAAAAGACACATACTGAGACATCGCTTGCATGGGGGGGAAATCAGCCGGCTCAGGTGAGCGTCACAGTACAGTTGTGCTCAGTTATTTCAGTTGTGTGCTCCTGGAAAAGCCATCAGTAAGTTCAAATCTGCTTTTCTCATATTGCTTTTGAGGGGGGGAGGTATCTATTTTCCTTCCTTCCAACGCATCACGTCTGCTGGAGAACCGGGGTGAGGAAGAAATTCAGCTGGTTTAAAGGGACACGAAGACGGTCGATACGGAATAAATCTCCTTTCTTCCCCCCCACCCCCGGGACCCCCCACCCGCGGGCAGCGGCCAGCCGGAGCCGGCTCCCCCCATACACCCCCCCGGGCAGGTGGGCTCTCACCTGATGAGGTTCTGCAGGCCCTGCTTGCTGGAATTCCTCCTCAGGATCGCGCTGGTCATGGTGGCCACTGCTGAGTGGCGGGGCAGGGTCCCGGCTGCCGCCCCCTTCCCCAGCGCCGCAGGCAGCTGCCCGCCCGCCCGCCCGGCGCTGCGCGCTCCCGCGTCCCCCCTCTCCGCCTTCAGGAAGTTCTGCAGCTGGTTTCCTTTTGTTTCTGCTAGCCCCCCCTTTGCTCCACACCCCCGGCTTGTCTCCTCCACCTCTACCTCCTCCTCCTCGTGGAAGTGTCACGGGAGAACCTCTCGCAGCGCAGCCGGCGGTGGGTCCCGCAGCACAAAGCCCGGCTCTCCCCAGCGAGGGGGGCTTCTCCCTCGCCCTCCTCTGCTTTAACCCTCTTCTCTCCCTCCCTCATCTTCTCCACCCGCCCCCCCTTCCCTTATTCAATCCCTTCCCCCTGCATCCCCCCCTCCCTTTTTTTTTTTTTTTTTTTTTTTTTTTTTTTATAATCCTACCTTCACCCCTGCTTTCCTGATTACACAAAGCAACTTGGGAGCCGAAACCCAGGTTGGCAACATGCGCTCGGCTGTAAATCACTCCTGGTCCATTCACAGCAGAAGTCTTCCACGAAGGGCTTACCTCCAAACGGTCTCCGAACGGCCGGAGGTGAGCCAAGAGCCAGATTAATGCGAGAGGGTCTTTGTGCTGGGAAGCAACGCACCGGAGAAAAATGTTCTCTTGGGATGGGGACAGCATCTGGATTCTGGGGGAAGCCACTGGGCTGCAGCCCCGGGTGGGGACACAGCACAAAGGCTGCTTCTGCTCTCAGACCTCCCCCTCACCTTCTCAAGTGACCAACTCTCCCATGCCTCAGTTTCCCCAGCCATCAAATTGGGCAAGAGCAAAAAAGAGAAAAAAATCCGGCTTGCCTCCATGAAACACTGATATTTCAGAAGATTAAAGAAGCACATGAGTGTTTGATGAAGGACTAACGACATTGCCACCTGCTAAAACAAAATGCCCATCTGCCATGCATTCAGATGAGTGCTCTTCATTCTACCATGGGAGCAGTCTTGGGGGAAAAAAAAAAAAAACAAAAAAACAACCAGTCTTTTTTCCCCTAACCTGCATCTCCTGGTCCACATATGCCTTTTTGGGGGAAGAGATCTTCTGCTATATGTGAGGAGTTATGATGGGACCACCCTGCTTAGACCCTCACCATCTTTCTGCTTTCGGTCCCTCTCATCTCATTTACACATTTCCTTTCAATCACTTCTGCAGAAGTGTTTCTTGCCACTCGGTAAGCTGAAATGGGGAAGTTGCCCATGAAACACACCCAGAAATCGCAATAAAAACGAAGTGCATTAAAGCCAGATCAGAAGGAAGCGCCTTCCCTCCTCCCCACTGTCTCTTCATTTCAAAACACCTTATTTTTTTCTGCAGACATGTACTAAGCATCCCCTAGGTGATCAGGAACAACAACAACAAAAAAAAAACACTAAGCACAGACATTGATGCTGGCTTCAGTCTGTGGGCTTCTCAGATATTGTCACACTGCATGTTTTTTCTTTCTAAATTTGGCGAGAAGATGCAAGAGATCCACCACAAAAAGTCTCAGTTGCTCAAAAAGAGCCTGCCCCAGCCCTGCAAGTACTCACAGGAGTAATTATGTTTAAGCATGTGAACGCTCCTATTGACTTCACCACAATTGCCCACAGACTTGAAATGAAGTATGCACCTACAAGGTTTTCTTTCTCCAGAGAATCAGTCCAAACCTGCTGGTGACTCCTATGGTCCAAGCATGTCAAGGATGCAAGATGGAGGAGCCCTAGCAGGCAGAGACACAGCTAGCAGCCATGGTCCAGCAACAACTGGGGGCTGAATGAAATCACAGCAGCACTCTTATTTCAGGCAGAGATGCCAGACGATCCACAGGGAGGTGAGGAGGGGCAGGGAGGAATGCAGCTGCTGTCACCAGGAGAAGGCAGGAGCTTGCTGGGTGTGGGGAGGGAAAGAGGCGATGGCGCACCACTACCTACTGGAGGTGAGATCCTCTCCGTAAAGAGGCAGGGGGAGAAGCTGTTGATTCCCCCAGTAAGAGAGCCTTGCCTTGACAACAGAGTTTGTCTCGTGGAGGATGCCAGCATGAGCTCCTCCTCTTGCAAGCACTTGGCAGGCTTCCACCCCAAACCCGGGACTGACTGCCTCTCGGAGATGGGGGCCTTCAATGAATAGGGTGGATAAAAACCCTGCTGGGTGATGAAAGCCAGGACCAGAGAGAGGTCACAACATTAGCTCTTAGGGGTCTAAGGTGCTAAGATCATTCGGGAACACCAGAAGTGAAGCAGTGAGGAAAGGAGTCCCCACATTGCAACAGGCTGAGCTCTGCATTGCTTCTGGGGAGAGACATTCCCAGTATTGAACTCCACCTGGAAAATCCTCCTGCCTTCACAAGGTCGCTGTGCTACTTGACCTCTGGGGAAGGTTTCCTGCCTTTCTCCCTGGCTTTCATCTAAAAGACAGAGAGCAGATACAACAAGAAAACTTTTCCTTCCTCCAGCAGCAGCAGGGTCCTGCAGGACCACAGGGAGGGGAGACCAGGGCAGGACCCTCTTTCTAAACTCACGGCTTGCAAGGAGGGGAGAACTATGCACCCTCAGTGACACATTGACAGAGTCACTGTCCCCATCTCTGTGGGGCGGGGAGCGTTTAAACCCACTATTCAAGAGTGCAAAGGCTGCACCTCAGGGACCACGGAGAAAGAGCGGTGCAGGAGAAATCCCACACCATCACCCCACAGAACAGAGGCGCCTTCTGTCCCCTCTCCTCCCTTGCTTGCTGCTGAGCCCAGGTGCATCAGTCTGACTCATGCCACGTATCCAAGAACAGTAAGGTCAGCATCAGTCCCACAGCTGCTTGTATCCTTTCACAGAAACAAACCTCCCAGTCCCACCAGGAAATGGGTAGGAGTACAGCGGACACAGGAAGAAAAACAAAGAATTAATTCATCTGTTATTTTTTGCACAGTTTAAGCTAGAAGAACCACCGTAAATCCCTGCAGCAAAACCGCACCCTGCTACAGGAGTGGGGATGCCCAGAGCACCCAGAAACACGCTGCAGGGCACCAGAGAGCTTCCCAGAGCTCTTCCAGCAGCAGGGAAAGCAGAGAAGGTGAGACATCGGGAAGGAGCAAGTCTGGCTCCATCACTGCGGGAAGGAGGGCGGGAGTCCCAGAGAGATAGGGCCGCACCAGTTCCCGTTAATTACACAATCACTCTGCTATGTAGGACTAGTTGCAAAATCAGTCGGAGGCTAACACATGGTCTAGGAAAAAAAAAGAAACAAAATGAAAGAGACTCTAGTCCTGCTAGTAAAGAAATGCAGCCCAAGCAATTTTCTCCAATGTTGCTGGGATGCAAAGCACTGTCAGCATAAGGCCCAACGTACAGTCGCTCCGAGGGCCAGTCCTTTATAGGCCCCATAGCTGCCAGCATGGTTTCCAGAGGTCCATGCCTGCATGTCAGTGGTGGGATCCCGCCCAGAGAAGATGTTCTTGCAGGAACAGCCTCACCTCTTCAGCAAGGACTAGGCAGCCGTCTCAGCTGGAGACCCTGCACTTCTGCCAGCAGCCCTCCTAGGACAATGGGGTAGATGGGGAGAATCTCTCTGTTTTGCCTTTTAAGTGATGCAGCCTTCCCTCTTCTACCCCAAATCTCTCTGCCTACCCCAACACTTTCCCAACCTCTCTTCAACCATGCACGTGTAACCCCCACTTTGAAGCCAGCCTGGCAGACATCAGCACTTGCCCAGCCCCCGCCGGCAGCCCCAGTTCAGTGAGAGGGACACACTAGTTGGTACAGCTCAGCTGTGTACGTGGTGTTGTTCACACGTTAGCCTGATGGACAGGGTTTGCTCATCTCACCTTCATCCCTAACTCCCAGTAAGGTCAGCCCATCTTACTCTGCCAGCAATCACTTTTGGGCAGCCAAATACAAAGGCCAAAACAGGCAGCCAGAGATAATCCCAAGGAAACAGGGTGTCTAGCAGACAAAGGCAGCACGTTGTCTCCTTCACACCAGAACAGCTCGTTACAAGCTCCAGAAGCGTGCAAGAAGGAAGGACAGGGCATCTTAACTGTGCAATGAGCTCAGGGTGCAGGGGAAAGAGCCCAGTCCCAACGCTGCTCCCCAGCAAGACTTCCTCTGCTCTGGCCATGAGTCAGGAGGGAACGTTCCCAAGCCAACGCGTGACCCCATGGGTGTTCAGAGAGGGGATGCTGTAGGCGGGAGCTGTCTTAGCTCAGAGCTTTTGCCTGACTCACGCGCTCAGAGGAGCACCATGAAGAACATGTATAACTGTGGGCTGGGTCCAAAGAGTCAACAAACACCGTGTCATACTAAGTCTCAAGTACTTGGCTCAGGATCAGTGATGACTTTCTTCCTATGACATCCAAAGAGGCAGAAATGAGAGGGAGAGGAAGCCAGGTCTAGAAGGAGCATCCCTCTTCCTCTACCCCACTGCTGCCCCTCACCCTCACGCAGAGCGGAGGAGGGACCCTCCTTGTGGGGCACTTAATGGGTACATGCATAAACCTAAAATCCCAAGAGTTTGCTTCATCTCCCAGTGATAGGGGAGACACAAGCTTACAAGCCTTGTAAGATAAGATGGTTTTGCTCCAGGGGTGACACAAATGAGAACAAAGGATGAGGGGACCAAGGGAGAAGAAACCAAAGGGAACATCTGAATGCTGGATTTAAAAAGGGGGAGGAGGGAAGGCAAAGAGAGGTGGTGTAAGCATTAACCGGGCAGTCCAGCATGGTTAAAAGATATCAGAGCCCCTGTTGCGCTAGGTGCTGTGCAAACAGGGAGAGACACCCCCTGAGCCACTGCGTGAGCTACCACCCGGGTTTTACAGACCAGGGCCAAGTGACTCAGCCAAGCCCTGGAGGAGTGCAGCTGGTCCAGCACGTCGAGCCAGCGTGGTTACTGCAGCACACACCATATCTATACATTCGGTTAAATCAACAAAGCCATTGGGAAAGAGACAGGAAGACAAAACAATGGCTGCAGATAAGACACTCCCAGCCCACGCAGGAGGGTCATTATAGGACAAGAGGAGAACTATTGGCCCTAAGGAGACTGGCTCCATCTCTTCAGGATCCATCTCCACCACAGGGACAAGAAGCAGGACAAAGGACTCCAGCCAGGATGAATAAGCCATAGGCAACTGCTGCCAAGAGGTTGTCCCCCCACCGGCAGACACTGTAGGAAATGTCTAAAAAAGGCCTTCTTACAGCATCGCATTGCCTTGTCACTAGGCTTTGCTGACTGAGGTTTGGAAAGCTGCTGAATGAATTTGAACTCTGAATGTCCATTTAAAATAAATGGAGTGGCCTTTGCTTTTGGCTAGGTGAATTAGATGGACACTGGGCAGCTGAAGACACCTTCAGACATCTCCCATGTTTAGCAACCTGTAATAGAGGCACCACCTTCTTTCACCAGGTGGCATCTGTGTGATGTGTTTAAGCTATCACACATAGCCAAGCAACATATTTAGTTGGTAGGTTTGTAGGACAGTACTGCTGTGTGAGTACAGCCCTGTGCCCAAGCCATGCTGCTCAGCTGACCAGCACAGCACAGATTTCAAGAAGTGAAATACAGCTTCTGCCCGATATAAACTTATTAGCTCAGCCGCAGCTGGCTCAAGGCTCTGATGCAGCACCGCATTGTGCAACACAAGAAGTTTTAGCGACCATTAGTCATAGAATCCCTGCCTCACACTGCTGGGCTGATTATTCCAGCGGGGGTCAGGGTAGACTAATGGATAAGGAGGAACTCCCAAGCATCATCTGACGGTTCCTGCTTACAAGCTATGCCCTCACTTCAAGCTGCACCTTGTGCTGGGGAAACGCGTCTAATCTCAGTTTCCCCATATCCACCCATGCCTCCCTCACCGAGCTGGGCAAAAGACGGGAGCTGTTATGAACGGGCAGGAAAAAGTATTGTCATGCATCCAAAAAGCCTGCAAACCAACACGTGCCTTCGTCAAGGGAGAGGGCAGTCATTAATGCTCCAAAGTGAGGCCCAACAGAAAGTTAAGATGAGCCTTTCTGCACAAAGGGCGTCTAAGACTGTATGCGGGAAGATGGCAACTGGAGTGGAGAAGCAGCAGAAGAGAAAAATGCCACCCCAAGGAAGGAAAAACCTCACCAGAGCCGGGGTGCACAGCCTGCGTATCACATCAGTCTGTCCTTGAGGGCAGCTCAGCTCAAACACACTGCTGTCAGCTCCTGTTACGTGAACCTAAGCGACGACTTCAAGGAGGGACTTATTCAAAGAGGAAATAATTATTGTCATCAATTTTACTGGGGGAGAACTTTGCTGCCCCCCCTACCCCCCCAAGCGGCTGGCAGTCGTGATTGGTTGGGGGTCTGTCAATAGTTCAGGGTTTGTCGATGCTAATGGCTCCGGAGAAAGCTTTCACTGGAAAGGAAAGTGCTTTTGCAGCAAAAAAATCACATGCATGCACAAACACAGAAGAAAAGATCATATTTTCCAAACTGTCTGGCAAGGGCTTGATAAAAGGCATTGCACATACTGTCTATTTAGCTGCAGCAAGCAACAGATACCTAGAGCTGGGAGAGAGGCTTCTTGGTAATGCAGAACTAATCCCTAGCAAAGGATCTATTTTCAAAGTGACATGTAAGTGAAAGAACCGGAGACCTCCAGCAGATGCAAACTGTCACAGCTTTACGGCAGACAGTGGGATGGTGCTGATGTACATTAGCAAAAGCCTACACATCTGTGCAATAGCAAGAGAATTTGGGTCTACAATTTGGGCCTACACATCTGTGCAATAGCAAGAGAAATCCAAATAAGCTGAGTCTTGCACTTCTCAGACCAGTTGCTCCCAGGTGGCTCCAAGTTTTCAAACCACTGGGTGCAAATCACTAATCAAGCTAATAGAAGCCCACTGACTGCCATTTACATTCATTAATAAATCCATCTGGGTTTGCTGATATATTTTCCTCTTTACCTATGTATTCCCTTGACAGTTATCAGACAGACCAGGCTGGTATGAAGCACCACTGCTCCTTTGAGATAGGGTGAACCCAAGCAGCTCCTGGGTCTAGCAGTCACCCCATAGGGCTCAAGATGGAGCCATCAGCATCGGCTCTGCTGCCAGCCCCAGCGGCCCATCCCAGGAGTGACTTGTTGAAAGCAGCAAATAACAGAAGCTATTTTGTCCTGCGTAGCTGCAGATTCTCCAGCAGAGGATGGGGGCTGCCAGCCTCCCTGCTCAGGCATTGCACAAGTAGCAGTGGAGCCCCCAGAAAGCTGCTGCAGACCTGCCCGTGAGAAAGACAACTTCAAGTGCCGAAACCTGGGATTAAGACACTCCAGCGGCTGCCTCACACATCTGGTGTGTGTTAGGAGGGATACACTGGCAAGGAAAACACACACAGGCTCCAAGAGGGGATGGTTAACCCATACATGACTGAGCCTGTGTGGAGCACCCGGACAGGCTGGGGACTGGGAGACACCTGGCCAAGCCTCAGGAGAGCTCGGTTCAAACCTCAGCAGAGCTTGGTTCAAACCTCAGCAGTGGCCTGTGTTCCTAGGTGATATGGGGAAATTAAGGAGCAATTCAGGTGCCTAAACATAGGTGTCAAATGCCACTGAGGATGCCTTGGGTTACCTAAGACACCTGCCAAGGCCTGGTAGATGTCACATGGGTCTAATATGAAACCACTTCTTCTGGGTACACAGTCCACAGTGGGCAAGTCCTACGGTTAGGGCATCTCTTCCCCTTCCTAAACACCTCAACCTCAGTTGTCTCGTCTTGCAGTAGAGATAAGCTGTCCTCTTTGCCCTGAGATGGTAGGCCATTGGGATAGCCACAGAGCACCCACCACAGTGACACCCTGACCTTGGCTGAGCACTGTAGGTGCTGCTTTAGTACTGATCACACTGCAGTCACGCTGTGCAGGACATCTGACTGACAACATGCACAGCACCTCCTAAGACATATTTTTGGCCCATATACCAGATAGCCATGATCCAGAGCACAACCTGGGTAAAGAGGTCCCTGAGTCCCTATCTTACAAATACACCCCCGTGTCTTCCTTTTATTGATGTACATCCTCAAGGTTTCTCCTTATGAAGGGCTTAAGGAGAACAGAGGCACAGCATGAGAACCCATTCCTCATGCATACAGCTCCAAAGGATGCCAAAGCACCTCTTTGGAGAGCCCAAAGACCCAGCTTGATGAGGAGCTTGTTGGAAGGGAACAGGAACTACAGTAGGTCCTGCACAAGCTGGGTGTTGCCTCAGGTAGAGCGGAGTCCTCCCTGCTCTGCGCTGGGCGAGAGGGCACTGTCTTTCCCAGACAAGTTCGTGTAGCCGGATTGTACCGGGAGGGCAGCATGTGGAGTTTGAAGTGAGAGCAGCAAATCCTTGTGACATTTCCCCTGAGCCCCTGAGGACAACAGCAGGTTTGCACTGTCTGTCAGCCAGATTACGGTCCCAAGAGCCTGGCAGCCACCAATGCCCCCTTGGAGCCTGGGTAACAACTTTCTTTGGGCCAGGACTTCCACCCCCACCAGGGAAAAAGCTGTTCCCGATGAAAACACAGCACCGAGGCCTCAGAGCATGTCTTGGCCAGGCGGTCTGCCTAGATGCAAGTCAGTGTCCCAACACAGGCAGCAGCCAGGCTGGATGAGTGCCTAGCTGGGAGCAAGCCCAGCGCTGGGGAGAGCACCGAGGCAGCAAGGAGCCCACTCAGCTGCTGCACAGACCCCGCAGTCACGGGGATGACGGATGCAAAGGGAGAATGTAGGCAGAGTATCGGCCAGGGCTGGGTTAGTGGGGTCAGTGGGGGTCAGAGCAAAGGGGCCCCGGATCCCCAGGGCATGCCAGGGTTAACCACTTCACTGCCATTGATCCAGCTGTCATACCTTCTACCCTTCCAGTTACTGCTAGAAAAACAGCTTTCAGATTTTGGGAAAGGCCTGAAACCCCCTGAAGCAGCACACCGTACAAAACCCACATGGCCAGGGAGGATGCCCAGACCAATGGGGGAAAAAAAAAATCCCTCTTTCCTCCCTCCTTCCCAAACTATCCCTCCACACACCTTGTATATCTCTAGGCTTAACTCAGCCATGCCCACGGAGCAGCACTCATCCTGTTTCAGCCGCAGCAGACCTGGGAAAGCCCGTGCAGCTACACCCCCATGGGCAGCGTGGCTGTGAACACTGAGCTGACCCCACTCTCCATCCTGAGGCCAGGACACCACCCTGTCCCAAAATGCAATCGTATCCCCTGGCAGCAGCTCTCCCTGGGGACACCCCCACCCTGGGGACACCCGCACCCTGGAGGGTGCCCAATGCCTGCATGCAAGCAGTAAAACCCTGTCATACCCCAAAACTCTGCCTGGGCATCTCAACTTTCCTCATTGCTGCAGATTTATAGGTGTTGCCAAACAATCAGGCCAAGCAGAGTTCGCCCCCTCGTGGGGTGCAGCCAGGGGATAGCTGGGCCCCCCACAACGAGAAGGGTTGGGTGCCCCAGGGGGCAGCCGGTGCTGTGCCTCTGCCTCCCTCCCTCCAGAGGAGCAGGAACCCCAGCGCCTTTTCAACCCGCAGAAGGGCTTTTTCACCCCACCCCAGCAATGCCGTTCTGGCAAAACCTGCTCTTAGCAGCCCCCAGGATGGCCCCTGGGACAGCCAGCCCAGCCTTCCTCTCAGACAGGTCTCTCCAAAATCCAGGGGCAAAGGGATTCCCACAGGCTTCAGAGCCAGACTTCACCCAAAGAGTTTTAAAAGAGCCAGCCCTCCAGCCAGCAGAGAGTCTTCTGTGGTTTAAAAAAAAGTAAAATTTAAATAAAGGCTGCTGGGCAACGCCCTACTTTACTTTAACACATCTCCAAAGCCATAGCTTTACATTGCAAACTTAGCTCAGAGGCAAGGCAAGCTAGCCTTTTTTTTTTTTTTTTTTTTGCAAGGAGAAAGGGGCACTGAAGGCACCTGATACCTCCCTATAATTAGAGATAGTTCCTTATCCCTAATGCCGCTGGCCAGGGCACCTATATCCAATTTGGAAATGCTAAAGTATTGCCCAGCTTCATTAAATTATCCATCTGGCCCTCCCCTGTTCGCTTCCCTACTATTTTTCCACTTTAATGAGCCCAGCTGGGTCAAACTGTGACCAGTTACTGCTGAGCAGGGATCAGCCATCCCTCCATCCCTCCCCCAAGGAATCTGGTGTGCCAAGGGGTCCAAAGACTCTCCACGTATCAGTTTTCCCAGACAACCTCCTTCCAACCACGGGTATACTTAGCAACAGCAGTCACCCTAGCAAGGGCCCTCGAGACTCCTCTAAGGATCTGGAGAATTCAAGACAGCTGGGGATAGACATGGCAAAGAAAAGCCTGGGGCTTGCTAGCACAGCAGAGCCTCTCCCCAGGCGGTGACCATACATGGGCTGCCAGGAGCTCCCTGCAGCTCAAGGGGTTGGAAGGCCCAGAAGGAAGGAGATGGGGGAGTCTGGGAGAAACCAATCTCTCATCTGAGACCCCATAAGGCAGGGGAAACCTGCCTCGTGAGCCGTGCTCCTGCTCAGGTGCAAATATCTTGCAGAGCAGAGCCCAAGCTGTAGGGATGTGCGCAGCCATGGGTGTAGCAACTAAGGTCAGGGGCTGCCTGAAGCCTCCAGAGCTCTGTGGAGAGTGCTCTGAACAACAGACCCAATACACATAGGATTATCTATCCCTGGTATAAGGCAGGCTTCCCTCACACCTCGGGCTCCCAGCCTCCCACCGTCAAGGCAGGAGGGGCGGCTCCTTCATCCCGCACGGTGTTGTCCCATCAGGGCAGGACAACCCAAGCAGCCACCTCCCCAGAGCCCACCCCAGCTTCTCACTTCTTTTGGGTAGGCTCCACATCAGGCTTACACCAGGGTGGTTTCCTATAGAGCAATTCCAGCTCACAAAGAGACCATAACACCAGGTTGGTTTGGGTGGTGTTACACTGGCATCAGCAAGACTTTGCCAGCATGTCCCCGTTTGTATGCTAGAACAGAGTAAGCTATGTCCAAATTAGGATTTCTAGGACATTTTCTAATGCAAACGCCTCTTCTATATACACTGGGCACATTAAGTAGATAAGATTTGTTGTTCAAGCAAACCCAGCACCTCTTTTCTCCCCATATCTCCTCGCTGTGCTTTTACACAAAGGAGCCTTGGGATTTACTTTCCTGGCAGCTCCACCACAAGACTCGCTGCTCACATCCCCAGCGCACCTTAAGTTGTCTTAGGAGCACTGTCCTGACCGCACTTATATGCGGGTCAGCTTGAAAAGAGTCCTCAAGGAGAGATCAGAGAGCTGAGCTAGCCACAGGGTGAGAAAAGGTAGCCCCCACACAGCAAGCAAACACTTCCTTCCTCCATTTTGGGAGCGCAAATCACCAGAGCCTAGCCGGGGTTAAAACAGCACAAGTAAAAATAGGACATTTTAGAGCGGCACATGAAACTATTACACAGGTTGGGAGGGAAAGTAATTCTCCATATTTTAAAAACAAAAAGGAAGTTACTGTTGCTCACTACTTCTTTCCCATTGAGTTTCATATTTCATCAAAATTCTAAAACACAGCTAGGGAGGAAGGCCTGTGCCACCCTGACACACGCATTTTTTTTGAACAAGTCTCTAAAGGCAGTCAGGGTTGGAGTGGTACGGAACAGACACCCCCCACCAGACAGCCCCTTATTTAGCTGAAACTCCACCAGGAAAAAGAGAAGGGAGGAAGCTGGATCTGCCTCACCAGCAGCCCCCACCGCCTTGCCCCGGCTGTGCCGATGTACCTGCGCCCGCCGCAGCAAGAGGGGAGCAGAAAGGCTCAACCGCCTTGGGCCGCCCCCAGCATCTGCTCCTTGCTCCTCCAAGGTGAGCTGAGCCTGCGGCGGAGGCATGGCCCAGCTGGAGCGATGCTGGGAATCCCATAGCCCACACTGATAAACTCCTGCGCTCCCCCAGCAGCCAAGGCTTCCCCTTTGTTTCAGCAGGGAGTCATGCACAGAGCCTTCCAGCACCTTTTGAAGCTTCCAGTCTTCAGCCAAGGCTAATTGCTGTCAGGTGTCAGCCAAAACACCTACTGCAACCGTTAGTGACAGGAGATGACACACCTTTCTCCTCTCGTTGTCACTCAAGGGGTTTTGTTTTTTTCATATCGACATTAACTGAGCTGGCTTTCAGGAGCCTTGGGGAGAAATGCTAATGCGAGCTTTGAAGCTGGAGGTGAAAAATCAGGCAACCCCCCCAAGCTCCCTGGATGCTCTGCCTGAATCTAGTCCAAATCTGAGTCCTTCTGGGTGCTATACCTCAGCCAAGCTCATCTCTGCCTCCACCACAGACAGATGCGGTCTCTGCTACTGGCGTGTCGCCTTTTAACCCCCATGGAAAGCCGTCTGCGTTGGAGCAAACAGACCCCAAAATTTACGGTCTCTGATGATAAAACAACAAAGCAGAGTGGAGGCACAGGGGGAGATCTATAAGCTTACAGCAATTAGTTTGAAACATCGTCGAGTTAATTCGGTTAGAGGCATGGGGGACACAGCAAGAAATCAGGTGTGTCCAGCGATCACTGCAAGGAGAGGAGGCGGCTGATCTCCACCCACTGGTCTTAAAGATGGGGCTGATTCCAACCGCGGAGCAGGTCCAGGTTGCCAGACCCCTTGCTGAGCTTGCCTGCTGCTGGAGCTGTGATTCTCCACTTGATCAAACCCCCTTCCAAAGGCTTTGAAGTTCAAAGGAAACGAGACCTTTAGGAAGTCTAAGTCTCTCCCTAGCTGGAGGAGCTTGTCGAAAGCCTGCTGGAACACCTGACCCATTTCAGCCTCATGGGTCATCATCATTTTGGCCGCGCATCCTTCTTTCCCACCATCACCCCTCCCAGTTTCACAGCCTCCCAGTTTCCTGGGACTGAAAGGCAGCCATGCCATTGAGGTACCCAGTCCCCAGGTCTCACCTCTCGCTCTCCCCGGGGGATTCATCTGCCACTTGGTTGACACCTTCTGCACCCTCCTGGCACCCCTCCGAGTCTGACATCTTCTCCCCTGGCCGGCACGGTGGCCCCACAGGCAGCTCCGGCGTAAGGGTGCCGACGCCGCCGTTTCACTTTTCCTGTGCTCGGCAGAAGTGAGCCGTGCCGGAAACCTCAAGGGCTGAGGGTTTGGGGGGATGGGAGCGGGCCAGCAGGAAGGCAAATTTGGGGGTTTTTTTGTTTGTTTTTTTTTTTTTAAAACCACTACTTCAGGGACTATTTCAAGGTTTTGCCTCTGCCGGCAGCTTGAAATCAGGAAGTGCTGGACTAACCCAAATGGAAAGCAGGGGGCACGGACATCGCACCATGGCAAAGAGAGGGGTGACCCTCTGCTCCCCCAGCTGTCCATGCCACTTTGGGGACAGCCAGCATCTCTAAATCACAGCACCCTAACAGTGCACCGGGTACCAGGGTGCTGCCGCAGGAGCTGCCAAGGTTGTCCTGACTTCGCACCTCTCAAAGCCTGCTGGAGCCAAAGGGCCTGCTTCTGCCCTGCAGCCATCAACCGTCACGTCCCTTCCCAGCTCTGCCCCTTCCCTGTGGCTTCCCACTGTTGATGTTCTGTAACACTTCCTGTGGCTTGGACTCTTTGCCACCAGTGAAGGACGTGGCCAGGCGCCTGGTGGGTACAGCCTGGTGCGAGGATGCCAGCAGAGAATGGTGACACAGCCTCACCCTTTCCTCCCTACAACAAGGGGGACGAGCATCCCCAGCTTCAGGGGGGGGACCAACAGCAGAGAGGTCCCCCATCCCCATCCCCACAGCACCACCAAAGCCTCCCCATCCCCACCAGGACCCCCACGGCGGGGGCAGACCCTGCTGGCACCATGGTATGGGTCAGGGTCTGGCACCCCAGGCAGGCGACACCCGCCTCTCCCGCCAAAGCTTTATTTACACTGCTGCTGCCAGGACGCAGCTCTTCACAAAACCAGAGAGAAACAGCACCCAGCCGGTGCCCTTGAACACGGGGGGACGGCGGGGACAGGAGGGAGGAGAGGACGGGTGTGGAGAGGCAGGTGCTTAGGACTCGCCAGCCTCGAACATCTTCTTCCTGCCCTCCATGCCGGACTTCTCCTCAATGTTCTTCCTCCAGTCACCGACATCACGGAGGTCCTTCTCCTGGGGGAGAGATGGGCACATGGGTGCAGGCAGTGTCCCCCGGGGTGAGAACCCACCCAGGCAGGACCCTTCACCCGTCCACCCATGGAAAACCCGATGTCAGCTAAAGGAACCCAATTCCACTCATGCTGTACATCTTCGTGGGCTTCACCCTCCTCTTTCAACACCATGGGTCCCAGAGGAGGCAATATTGAGCAGGAAGAACATCATGGAGGAAGGCTCACTCTCAACCCTGTCTATCACACAGGGAGGTGTGAGCCCTGGAAAACTGGGGCCAACTCCTGTATGGGCACAGGGGAGAGGGAAGGAGTACCTTCTCAGTGTCCTCCTTCTTGACTTGCTTCAGGTTGGCTCGGAGGTCCATGCAGACCTTGTGCTTGGAGCCCAGCAGGGCCCGCAGCATCGCATCAGCGGACATGCGCACCCTGCGCAGTGGCGGCCTCTTGAACTTGCCCCGCAGGTCAAAGAGCTTCTGGCTCAAGTCTTCCAGCTGCAGGGGCACAAAATGGGGGAGGACAGAGAGAGAGCAGGGTGTGGGTTTCGTGAGATGGACCCAAGCAGCACAGGGAGGCACAAAGGATGGGCTGGAGGCTTCCCTGACAGATGGCTCCAGGGGAAACTCACCTCCTTAGTAGTCTTCTGTAGCTTCACCTCTGTATCGTACCTCTCCTCATCCACTGACTCTATCTTGGCATGAAGCTTTTTGCACAACTCCTGGAAGGAAAAGCAGAGAGGGATGTTGACTGCTAGGACCCATGCACGTGATTTGTCTCTCCTGACCACTCTGGCTCTGGAAGACCTCAGTCCAGAAAACCAGACTGGGTCAAGACCAGATGGTGAAGGGCAGCTCATAGGCCAGCTCCTGGTCTCCATGCTACCAGCTTCACGCAAATGCTGCCTTAACACATTATTAGAAACACAGCTTTCCTGCCAGCCAGACCCCTTTTTTTTGTGTGAGAGACCCCATCTGTCTCTCAAGCCAATTCCACATCCAGCCAGCTCCAGGGCACCCATTGGTGAGAAGGCGGTCAAGACGGGAAGGACAATCTAGATCCACCAGGCTGACTGATGGAGCCAAATCCTTTCTGCTCCAGCACAGTGAAAGGGTTAAAGAAGTCTTTACCTGAAGTTCCTGCATGGATCCTGGGAGTGACAGAGGAGGGCAATGCTCTGCCAGGTAGTTTTGCTTTTCCACTTCTTTAGCAGCTGCTTCTTTTTCTATTTCGGTGGCAGCGAGCTGGAGCATAGCACTCTGGAAGGCAGCAGGAGGATGATCAGCATGGAGTGGAGGCGAGGGAGGAGGGCAGAAGGGGTTGGCAAGGGAGGGAGAGCCCTGATGGAGAAGCAGGTTGGGGAACTCCCCAACAACACCAGCATCTCCAAGCAAGGGGTACTGGTAGGGAACCGGTAAGGACTGGGGAAAGGTGTTGGGGGCACCCAGGTTGTGCATTGTGGCCTCTTCCAGGAGGGAGAGTGCCGAGAGCTGGCTGGCTCAGGATGGGAGATGGGATGGTTGGGACACACCTCGCCCAGCCCCAGCAGTGCCACGTACCTTCAGGTGCTGCCGACGGGCAGTGGCTGCCCTCCTTTTTTTCTGCAAGTGGGAGGAATTAGAGAAAAGCAGGTTATCAGGTGCCCATGCCCCTTCCCATTCCCCTTACGCATACAACCCCACAGTCTGCCAAGGACCTGCAGCCATGCCAGGGAGTTGGCTCCAGCCGGGATGTACAGCTTGACACACAACTGGTCCCCAAATCAGCATCACTCAAAGAGGAGGCTCCCTGCTGAACCCAGCTTTGCCAGCCTCAGAGAGCTAAAACCTATGAAGTGCCTCAGGAAAAGGTAACAAACTCAAAGATGTGCATATAAATTCTTTGGACTTTCAGATTTTTCTCTGATTTCCTCTGCACTCAGACATGTGTTTTGCTTTGCACTCAACCACCCTGATGCCCCTGGGCACCCGGGAGCTGTGGGACGTCTTTCTGAGCGGTCCCTGGCACACGAGTGAGAAGGACGGCCAGACATGGGTAAAAACATGAAGGCTGCATAATACCTGGAGCTGAAAGACCCAGTGCAGGTGCCACCGAAGGTGATGCTGTGAGAAACAGCAACCCCTTTTGCAACTCTTCCCCAGCCTGGCGGTTACGGGTATTTCAATGTGCTGCATTAGGGCACTGGGGAGGCAGGTCCAGGGCATGGGGGGTTCGTCACAGCTGGAGGACAGACACAACCATGGGGTCTGCAGGCCTGGAGGCTGCCCTGGCTTACAGACGTGCAGGGCCACGAGGCTGCGTCTGCATGATGCAGACTGGTTCCCTCTTCTCTGGGATGCCAGATGAGCCTGGAAGACCAAGTCTGCCCTTCTGTACCCGCGATGTGCTGGAAGAGCAGCCACAGGTCTTCTATTTATAAAAGAAGCCACAACCTTGTTGTGCCGCTACAATGCAGCTGTTTCCTCAGCATTTTGCCCAGAAGAGCAAGCAAGGCTGAGTGTGGCTGGGGCAAGGGAAGCACACCCAGACATCTGATACGCTGGTGGGGTGTGTAGCTGTGCTGCATAGAGAGGAAGTGGATAAGGATCTGCAGAGTAAAATGTAACAAAATCTGACTTGTTTTGCATATGCAAATGGTGCTAAAGCCCTCCTGACAGGGCTGAAGGG
The DNA here is from genome assembly GCF_963924245.1 of Chroicocephalus ridibundus. Taxonomy (NCBI): domain Eukaryota; kingdom Metazoa; phylum Chordata; class Aves; order Charadriiformes; family Laridae; genus Chroicocephalus; species Chroicocephalus ridibundus. The sequence continues at coordinate 18,696,610 of NC_086287.1, forward strand.
CTCTGCAGAGGAAAAGCATCCAGCTCAGAGATGAAGCGCACCATTAACCGTCAGGATTTCACTGTATGAATCCGGCCACAGGCCACAAGAGAGTGGATCCCTCGAGCGCTCTTAGCCCAGGGCTTATTCTCCATCTGAAAACTGGTACCTTAGCGAAGAATGCCCTCCCAGCCACCCCTGGGGGCACTGGGCTTGATGGGCAATCAAGGCACCCGTTGGGCATCAGCACCATATTGTGGAGCTTCTATGTGTCCCTGAAATCCTCTTTTCTCTTGGTGACAACAAGCTTGAGCTTGTACTGTTTTGGACATATGGGGAGGTGTCAAGCAGAGATGAAGGATGGAGCAACTTGCTAAGAGGAGATACGGAGTGACAAAACCATGCACCACTCTTCCACACCTTCCCTTGCGTTTCCCCAGCCGCCCCCAGGCTTCAAGCCCAGCCCCGCTACGGCTCTGCCAGAAGCCATGAGGAACTTGCAAGGATGCAACCTCCACCCTGCTCACACTGCCCTGGATCCAGGGCTCACCAGATCACCTTTGGGAAGCGATTTGGCAGTGCTCGGTGGGCAGGAAGTGAGGGGCTAGGTTGGGGGGAAGGACGAGAGGATGCTCAGCCAAGGGCTGGCTGGTAGATGGGTGATGGATGGATGATGGAGAAGAGGTGGCTCTGGACCACCGCCTTCCCAGCACCATCTCGTGGCCGGCTGGGGAAACAGGAAAGGAGGAAAAAAAGCATCCAACTCCAAGACAGGAGTCAGAAAAGACCTTCAAAAGGGATTTTTCTTCTACTTTCCGTCTTTACCAGGAGGAATCAGCAAGAAAGTCTTGCCAAGAACCATTCTTCCCCACACACCCCCAGCAGCTGCTTTTCCTAAGGAAGAATGGTGAAGCCAGGATTGATGCCACAAGCATTGCTGAAGGAAAAAAAACTCAGCAAGACACACTTACCTCTTCACTGTTCAGGATAAGCAGATGGACAAGGAAGGGAAGGAAGAGAAAGGGGAGAAAAAGGCAGTTAGCATCCTAATCGGAAACAAGCCGAGGAATCTTAACAAGCATAAAAAGTTGGCAGTTGAACAAAAGCTTTTAAATGCCAACCAAATATTAGAGACAGAAAAATGGGAACTTACTCAGACATCTTGCTTTAGATGGTTGTGAGCCTGCAATGAAAACCAAGGAAAAAAAGGTTCACAGTTATTCATGCTGGTGGTGACTTTTTGGGTTTAAAAATAAAGCAAGATTCCTCTAGAGGAGAAAAAAAAAAAAAAAAAAAAAAGAGGAACAGGTTTGCTCTTATTTCCCAACTTCTCCAAATTTTCATCATATGGGGAACTAGGCTGCAGTCTGTGGAGGAGAGCCAAAGACGTACCTACTCACAGCCACACAAACCTCAGCATCAGGGGACTTCTGCCCCAGCACCGTTTGGTCCGGTCACAAAGAGAGCTTTGTAACAGTAGTTCCTGCAGGCATGTTTCTTGTTTGACCCCCAGGAAACCACTTCATGCAATGAAGGGAAAAGAGGAAAAAGCTATGTCCGGTTGACTGCTTCACTTTACCCCGCAGTCTTTCCTACTTCATGAACAAGAAATATCCCAAAGCCTGCGGAGGGTTGGGACACCCTGGGAAGAGAGCCAGGCAGCGACTCCAGGTGACAAGGAAGGACTTCAGAGGATGCTGCTGCCAGTGTATGCATCCATGGTGTGGGGCAGGGGAGCCTGTTGCAACAACCTCAGCACAGGTGACGTAGAACGGGGTCGAAAGTTGGTGTTGAATTCATAAAAGCACAAAGAGTTTCCCCAGGTAACTCCTTGCATTTCCTTTAAGTGGAAATTTTACAGGTACAACGCAGCGTATTAGGGAAGAGATGGAAGAGCACCTTTGTTTTGCGGTAAATTATTTCCCCACAAAGAGAATTTTACTTTTCTAGCAGAGCAGTATCTCCTGCTTGTATCTCCTGATGGAAGGATGCAGGTGTGTCAGTCGAGCCCAAACTAAGCTAGTCCTCTGCAGAGCAGGCAGACCCCAAAACACTGCCATCTGCAGACCTGGGAGGCTCTGTTGGGAGGTGAAGCGTTAACGGGGGCTCATGCCCGGGCGAGGAGGCACAGCTTGCAGGGCCAAGGAAACTTTATCCTGGAAAATGTGCAGGCCCATCACATTATTTGGGGGGGGGGGGGGGGGAGGATGGAGGATGGGGGGAGGAGGAAAGTGCTTCTAAAAATGGTCAGGGAGCTGCAGAAGGAGCTGCAGCTGTCTCCTCGGACGGCAGCCTTTCCCCGGTGCCAGCCCCCGTGACTCAGGGAGGTCGGGACGATGCGGAGCAAAAGCCAGCGCAGGTGGCTGGGCTACAGCTGAGGGACAGGGCGGCCAAGGAACGCCAGCTATTTTTACTTGCGTCCCTGCCCCGCGTCCGCTTGCACCCACTTCGGCAGCAGCGATGCTGCGAGCGCTGAGGAAGCGAGGGGACAATGCGGGGACAACGCCGGGCTGCGGCTCGCTGCCTGCAACGTGGGCTGTAAATCACCTGTTCTGGGGGGGGGGGGGGGGGGGGGAGGCGGACAGCAGTAAATTTGGATGTCGTCCCTGTCTCAGAGGATGTTTTTTGGGGAGAAAGGAGCTGCAAAGACCAGGTCGGATGTAAGTAGGGAGCATTGTCGGGTTACTGCAGGCAAGGATCCCCCGTCCTGTGGCCCTAGGAGGTCAGCGTCAGGGAGCCTTGCCCTTGCTACTCAAGCCGGAGAGCAAAACCAACCAAGGGAGGGGAAGGCATGAAACCAAAGGGAAAGAAGGTCACTGGAAAAGACAGAGGGAGACTTTCCGATGCGCGGACCCTCTCCCGCAGGCAAAGGGTGGAGAAGGTTTTATTAGCACCCCCGTTTCTCCCAGCAGGTCACCCCAACCTGGCATTTATCTCCCTAAAACTCAGGTGAGTGTATCTGCTCCCCCATCAACCCTTAAGAGCAAGCTGGGTCAGTAAGAGACATGCAAAACAGCTCACCCAAGTCTGGAAGAGAAAACCAGAGCGCTGCTGGCCGGACAAGACGGACTGGCGAGCCGCAGACAGCTGGCTGGGTAAGGAGGTATAAAAGGGCTTCTCGGGTGGCTCAGCAGAAAATCCACCTTCTCTTTAAGGGCATGGAGACCTTCTCAGACCAATGATGTGCAAGAGTCCCTTGTGCACCTCCCTTGGCTGGGGCAGGCCAGGCAGGCAGCCCCAGAGGAGAGGGCAGCCTCCGGGGACAGAGGGGTGGGGAGGGGGAGGACATCTCCCCGTGGGGTGGGGAAGCAGAGCCACCCCGGAGGAGCCAGGGAGGTGCTCTTCCTCAGGAGAGCCGAGGAGGGAGCCTTCCTCCCTCCCGCTCTTCCTCCCATCAACCTGCGACACTAGATATGGCTCCAAGGTTGTGGGGAGCGCAGGCTCCCCACGCACAGCCATCCATCTGCCAGGCCTCTAATAAAATTTTCTGTTGGAGACATAGAGGGGCTTATCCATGGACAGGGGCACAGCTCCGTTCACCTACAAGGGCTTGGGAGCAGCTCTGCCTTTCAGAAATGAAGAGGGGAAAGAGCACCCCCCAATCCATCGCCGATGGCACGTGCAAGAGCAATCCCTGAGCGAGCCATCCATCGCTGGCATGCTCTTTTAACCTCACTTACCACACGGGAAGCCTTTGCAGCTCCCCCACCTTGTGAAATATTTCAACACAACTAAGGTTTTTTAAAAAGCAAGCCAGTGGAGCTGCTGCGGGCAGCCCCAGGGCTCACTGCCATGGAGGGGCTGGGGAGAAGCAGGAGAGCATCGGGGAGCAGCCCCACGCTACCAGCAAGGAAAGGTAACCCCACCACGTCTGCTGCGGGGTGCCCCAGATCCGTATCTCCACGGATCCGAGGGAGAGGCAGGTGGAAATGTAGCTGGAAATATTCACCAGCCCAGTCACAGCACATGCAGTGGGGGGGGAAGGGGGCGGGATCCCATGGAGATGTGCCCAAACAGCTCCTGCCCTCCTCCCCCAGCCAAGGCGCTCCCTCCCCTTTCAGCCGGGGTTTTCTAGGCTGCTTCAGATGTGGCCCTGACAATATTTTCCAGGCGCCTCTCAGAGGTTATATAGATAGCGGCAAATCTGCCCCTGCAAGCTTCCTGTTTCACCACCTTTAGCATCATGCAAGTAATGCTACAGATGCTGGTGAAGGAAGAGCAAGTCCTTGAGACAGGGCTGGTGACTTGCAGGGGTTTGCCCCCGTAGCCAGTGGAGGAGGAAGAAACCCCTAGCGTGGACAAGGCTGGATTTGTCCCTCTGAAATGTCAAGAGGTAGATCATTTGGGTAGCGAACATCTCCGTGTCGATGTATGCTGGGCTGTAGATCTGAGCTACCCCCTTGAAAATCCACCACAAGGCTCCTGGAAATGCACAGCGAAGGTGCACTTCAGCAGAGGTTTTGGCTGGTTTTGCCCTCATCTGGGCTCTCACTGCAATGGCTGTGGGTCAGCACCTAGTGAAGGATCTGGGCTGGAGAAGAGCTGTAATGAGGATCAGACCGATCCAACCCTCCTCACTCACCTCCTGCACATCCATATCCCCAGGACTGTGAGGTCTAATGGAGACAGGGGTCTACAGCTCCAGGCACACCTAGTAAACACGGAGGTTAAGATCCGGCAGCTTCTGCCCCCCAGGAGCATCTCTCACTGCAGCTGCAGAGTAGGAGTCATGGGCAGAGGCATCGCTGCACCCATCTCCCATCTGGACTTCAGCAAAAACAGAGTTGGGCAGGAGGAATGTCTAGTTGTCCCAGCTACAGCCAGTTTCTCAGAAAATGAAAAAAAAAGAAACCAAAGCAAGTACACTTGCAGACAGACAGCAGCCACCCTCAACAGCCAACAGCAGAAATCACCCATTCTGGGACAGTTAAGCCACTTTACCTCTCCTCTCAGTGCCAACTCCATAAGCCATAGTTGACTCAAGAGTTAAACCGACTCTTTATTATTCTTTCCAAAGTCTCTACAGCCGTTGTCTTTAGCTCCCTACGCAGCTACACACATTCCAGCTACTGCTGGCCCACTGGTCCTCCAAAGAGCAGCTCAGCTCTTGGTGGAGGGATCAAAACTGGGAGGGTTATCCGTTCAAAAATTCCCCACACATCAGGAGGTTCCTTCAGCCCTGTGAAATGAAAGCTTTTTGGACCTCCTGGAGTCAAGGCACGTAGCACAGCAAAAGAGATTTGCTCTGAGTTCAAGGTTTTGGTTATCACCTTATGATAGGGAAATATTGGCCTAAAACAGTTGAATAAAGAAGTTCAAAGAAAGAAGTCCCATGAGCCAAATTTTGGCTAAAACAGATGTGCTTGTAGGAAACAGGAGGAGTGGATGGTGAGGTGTGGTAATAGGATTAGCAGAAGGTTGAGCCTCCAAGTCTGCATAAGGCTTTCCCTGGAGGTTCCTTGCACAGAGGTTAAGCTGTAGGGCAGCCCTCCCAAAAAAGGAAAGAGGCTCCAGACCTAAAATGTCATGAGGAATAAACCCAGTGAGGACCAGGAAGAAAAGAAAAACAAAAACATCCCAAAGTATGAGCTATGGTTAACATTAAGAAAGACAAAGGTTTCCAAAGGAAGTAGTACAAGTGTTTGAGTGATGAATGAACAAGTTCCTTGCAGAAAAACTGAAGGAAGACATAAAGAAGCTCCAGGCAAGTCCTTCAGAGAGGGCTCAGCTCTGTGAATATGAAGCATGAGTGAGGGTATCGCACAGGGGCTGGGAGTGGACACACTGTTCACAATTGAGTACCCTTCTTGGAGTGCAGATGACCTTGTTTCCTTCCCTCATTCCCCTCCACTCATGCTAGTGGAATGCACCACGAGTATGGCCCACCGGTCCCAGAGCGCTTTCCCCACGCTGCAAGGCCAGACAGAGGGAAGACCTGGCATATACAGGAGGTTCTACCCTACGCTTTTGAGAGACTCATGTCTGGCACTTCTGGGCCAGGCTCTTCCAGGGAACCACCATGTGTTGGAAGGACTACGCTGATGGATCCATGCAAGCTCTCCCTCGTGGCCACCTCCTACACCCTTACACCTTGCCTCCTCTTCAACATCCTACAAGCATCAAGTGGACAGGCACTATGGAGTGGCATGACATCAGATGACATCTCTTATTTCCAAGGATGACACTGTTAGCAAAAAAAAACAAGCAGCAAAATAAAAAACTCTGTTGCAGTTGAGTTCACGGTAAAACTGTGGCAGGAACGCTGAGCAAACCAGTGTCTGACTTCCCTTTGCTTTCCCAAAATCACATCAGACCAAAGCACAGCAGATGGCTCCCATCCTGCATGGAGCGCTCCCTCTCCCTCCAGTGTATCCCTAAAAGAGCTCACCACGCTCTACTTCTGCCAGCACCAGCCTCTAGGAACTGCTACAAAGGAAGGCCATTGCCTTTGACTCTTGTGCCAGTGCTGTCCTACATACCCCACAGCTACAGTCACCGCGTTCACCCATGAGATGGAGTTAAGGCTTTTGGCTGTTCCTCTTCAGGGCAACTGACAAACAACACAGCCACCCTGTCCGTTTAGCTCCATGCCATCTTCCTTGAAAGAGAGTGCTTCAGGCACGTGATGTTGATGGCCCCAGGCTGCAGGGACATCTCCAAACCCACCAGCAGGTCCTGATGACACTCCTGGATGTTCAGCGGGTACCGTGCCCTCACAAACTCGTAGGCTGCCAGCAGCCTCATGCTGTGCTTGACCATGAGGTACTGAATGACGCAAGTAGGACCTAGAGAGTAACCATCCCTGCAGTGGATGAGGACACGCTTCCCTTTCTCCAGCGAGGCTTCAATGCACTCGTTGATGTCCCGGAAGCAGGGTTGCCCCTTTCTGTGATGATCCCCATGAAGCGGAGCCTGGATGTCAACCTTGAGGCGTGACCAATTGTGCCTGAACCCTCCTCGTCGGCACGTGCAGGGGATGATGCTCAGGCTGCAGTCACTGGGCAGGCTGCTCATGTCGACAATGCTGTCAATGCTGTTGGTGCACAGCGCCCGCCCGCTGTAGGCAGCGTTGAGGTTCCCCAGGTAGATGCCATCAGTTATCCGAGCAATGATGGGTCCTGTGAAGGGGGAACATGCAGACTCCCCTGATTTCAGACCGGTGGGCTCCTCAGGATGCAGGTTCTTCTTCCAGCTCCCCCTGAGGGATTTCTTAGAGTTGGCATGAGGCAGGGGTCTGGAATCAGGCTTGGAGCCCTGTGGCGATGGCGAGAAGATGGAGAAGCAGCTGGGGAGCTTGGCCTTGGAAGGGGAGTCAGCTGGACAAGGCAGGGAAGGAGCAGAGGTGGGACCTGATCTGAGGGCACAAGAATGGGATGCCCGTCCCAGGGACCCCGTCCTGTGGGCTGCCCCTCCATGCTCAGCTTCTTCCATCTGCAAAAAAAAGAAAGGACTGGTGAGACCACAGAAACTCGGCTCTCCAGCTGCATGAGCAAGGAGACACGAGCTGGCAGCTGGCTTTGCCCACGGAAACACTTGGAGACACCAAAGGCCCTGAAGACCTTGCACATCACCAGCCCAAATGCCCAGCCATCCTGTTCCCCTGGGACAGGCACAAACACGCCGTAAAGGCTCACCTGGACCTGCAAACCACTCTGCCAGTCCTGGGATGCCAACTTGCTGGAGCGGTGGTCCTCTTCTGCTGATGGCACTAAGCAGAGTGACCGGTGTGTCCTGCTGGGCTGCACAGCTATGGACACCACATCCCCATGGTTCTCTTCATGTGCTTCACTTTTACTCATCACCAAGTTTGGACAAGAGCCTGTAGGAACAGAACAACTCCATATGGACATGCACAAGTACTCACACACAGGTGTTTTTGATATGAACACTGGCCTTGAAGAAAAACAAGGTATTTTAATGATCCCTTCCACTCCAGAGGGACACTCTTCAGTGTGGGCTGCTGGAGGGGTTTGCAACTCATTGCAAGCTGGAGCCAAGAAGGATGGCCTTTCAAACTGAAAACACAAAGGGGTGAAGAGCAGCTGGAGGGAGAGGGCAAATAACAGAAAACCCCTCTGGATGAAGCTTCAGTCCCCAGCGATGGAGACGCTGTGTTAGCCAGGGTTAGGATCACTCGGTTCCCAGCTCAGCCCCAGGCGCAGGTCTCACTCCTCGCTGGAGCTTTTCCCACTTCCACCCTGGACACTTGGACCAGAAGGTGCCTCAGACCCTGCCACAGCCTGCCCCATTCTCCATGGCCCCAAGCTGAGTTGGCAGGCCCTCTGGAGAGCCAACAGCCAACACCTCTGCCCAACGTGGTCCGTGCCCAGGCTTTCAGCAGCTAAGGTGATCCCTCCAGCATTTCCTCCGAGCCTGCCCCTGGATAGCATTACCATGGTGACCTGACACCTGATCACAATCCTGTGTGTGTCTGCACGTCCTCAAACCCTGCTGATGAACAAAACATGACCCAGAACGTGTCTGGAGAACAGGATGAGACCACTGTGTGCTCAAATGAGTACAGTTGCAACATGTCTTCACTCTCAAAAGGTCTTTCAGGCTCTCTGTGTCAAAACTAAGCAGCAGCAAGAACACTGTGTTAATAAATAAATTTAAAAAAAAAGTAGCCATAGAGCTCCAAAAAAGAAAGCAATAAAGCACAAAGGTCTCCTCTCCCCAAGGTCAGTGACTGCCCTACAAACCGGTGACCATGTAGGGAATGATTCTCCAGAACTTACCCATTCCAAGCTCACTGGCTTTTTGCAAGTGCTGTGTGACCCCAGACATCACATCGTATAAAAAAAGCTGTGAGTTGCAAAGGCCCTCAGCAGCCTCACCTACCTGCACAACAGTGAGAGAGCGCCATGGGAGAAGACAGCTGCAAAGCGATGGGCCTCTGGAAGGTCTTCTGGAGGTGCTTCGCAATTAGGCCTGGGACAGGAGAGGATGAGCTCAGACTTGGAGAGGGCTGAGCCAGGAAAACTCAACACCCAACCCCACTGAGCATCTTTCAACACCATTCCCAACGCTGCTTACTTCAGGGGGTATCTATCTGAGACAAGAGTTTGCCCCTAGAGAGGCAGACCTGAGTTTAGCACACACCCAAAAGTCAGGGGTGGTGTGGGATGAGTGCAACCAAAGCAGAGACACCTTCAGAGGATTTTGTTTCTGGCCTTTGCAGATGTGAACGTGTCCTTTGTCACATCCAGAGTAAAGTTCCCCACCAGCTTTTTATAGCACCAAGGCCAAGCATTTTAACTGGGCTGTCTTAAGTGACATCCTTCATGCCAAAATTCATGCTCCTCTGTCAAAACTGCTCTGCCTTTTATGTAAGTTAAGAGGAAAACGCTCTCCATCCAGGGCAAACCCAATGCCAACTGGGCAGAAGCCGCTACCTGAGGCAGCCACCTCCTTCACAGGCAATGAGGAGAACTGGCTCTTCCAAGGGTGCAATTCTTCTCATCCTAAACAAACGATGCATAATTCACTACTCAAAGTGCCCGTTTCCCACAGAGGGCTTGTTGCCCGCACATAACTGGCTCAGACGGGGACATCCGCAACATCCCTGTTTATGAGCAGGGTGATGAAACACTTGTTTGCAAAACTACCATCTTCCCAGACACTGCTCACAGGACTTAAAATTTTTAAGATACGGGTTGTGGTGTTTGCAGGTCAAGACCTCATTTCAGCTCAGTTGAACTGTTATTCCTACTTGACTTCGTGTTTGTTTCTGCTCAAACTGAACTGCAATAAGAGCCCGCAGGGGTTTCATCACCTTTGTGTGAAGTTAGCAAGGCTGGTTGAGAAACCCCTGTCTTGCTGACATGCAACAAGTCGTCACGGATGGGCATCCACTCACCCGTAATGCCGTTCTTCTTTGGGGGGCATCTTTTGCCCGGCAGCAGGACAGCGCTGAAATCCTTGTGCTGCACCTCCCCAGGCTCCATCCTGACAAGACCTGAAATCCGGAGAAATGGGAGGTTTAAGCTTTTTCAGGTCTGTCCACAAAGTTCAATGGAAGAAGCCATCGGGGAGCGTCTCTGCGCACCCGTTATCAGTCCTGTTTGTCGGATGTGACCATCTGGGGCAGGCGGCTGCTACCCCATGAGGGAAACCCTCTTGCCTTCCTGTCCACGGCAGTGAAAGGTGCACCGCGATGTAAAGTGGTCCTAAAAACACCTCTGTGTCACCAGGCTGATTCATAAGCAAAACAAGCCCAGTCTGGGGCAGGAACACTCCCAGATGCAAGAGCCCCAGCAGCAGTCGGGGTAGGGGCAAGGGAGCAGAGAAAAGGGGGCAGAGAAAAAAGGTAGGGGCAGGGGAAAGGGGGCAGGAAAGCGGGGGTGGGGGAGAAGGGTAGGGAAAATGGGATAGGGAAAGGGGTAGGGATAAGGGTAGGGATAGCGGCAGGGCTCCTTGCCTGAGAAACTTCTCCCGGAGAAACTGAAAGTCCCACCTACGGCAGACTGGGCCAGGGCAGAGGAGGAAGCAATCACCCCGAAAGGCAGGAACGCACCACCCCGCAGCCCCGCTCCTGCTCCCCTCTCCCCCCCATCCCCCGCTCCCAGCTTCAGCACAAAGCCCCCCCACCGCCCCCCTTTCCTCCCCTTCCCTCTCCCTCCCCTCCCTCCCGTGCACCTCCCCCAGAGACCCCCGCGCCCACCTCTTCCCTCCACCCCTTTCCCCCCGGCGAGGGGTGGAGGGGGGGGGAAGCTCTCCCAGCACCCCTTCCCAGCACCCCCCTTTCCCACCGGAGTTTCCCAGAGGCCACTTGGCCGGCCGCAGCCGTCCCTCCCACCCCGCATCGCGCAGGACCCTTCCGCAAAGTTTCCCGTGCCCCCCGTCCCCGCGTCCCGCCCCGCCGCCGTGCTTCACCCCCGGCGAGGGCGCGATGCCACGGCCGGCGGGGGCCGGGGGCTGGCGGCTGCCCCCCGCCTCCCCCAAGCAGCCCTCCCCGGGGGGCGGGAGGGGGGGAGGCAGCGTGCAGGGCAGCCTGGGAGATGTAGTTTCAGTAGGAAGAGTGGCCGTGCCTCCCCCCCCCCGCCTCCCCGAGAGCGAGCGGGACACGGCGGGGCTCCGGGCAGGGGCGGGGAGCCCACGATGCATCCCCTCCTCTGCTGCGGCCGGGGGGCACCGGCTTTCGTCCCACCCGCCTCGCAAACCTCGGGTGACCCTTGTGGGGGGCCTCCCTCCGCCCTCACCCGCCGCCAGCTTCCCACGGGGAACCCCGGCATAGCCGGGGGGGCTGCAGGGACCCCCACTCCTTTGCGAGAGCCTCGAACACAAGCCAACCGTCCTCTCGCTTTGCCTCTGGGTTTTGAGCCTGGAGGCATCCTCGTATTCCCTCCCCCCTCCCGCCGCAACCGCAAAGGAGAACAATGTAGTTTAAAAGAAAAAGCTGCAAATCTGCATCAGACCCTGCAAATCCAGGAGCCGAGGCTCATAAAAAGTTTCTGTGCGTGGCAACGTACACGTTTAGCCATAAAATGGTGAGGCATAGTGATGCTAGTTACCGAATGTTTGTAAAACGGGCACGCCTGCTCCTTGTGAGAAAATCTAAAAGCTTAGATACTCTCCAGCTCTCAAAAACTGTGAGACCAGCCAAAAAATCTGTGGCTGGAGGACAGCCAGCGCATACCCAGGCTGAACGATGACAGCCCATAATCATTTTTGTCTCATGGCAGATGACTGGCAACAAGCACATATAAGGCTCAGCTTTTTTCTGGTGTGGCTCTTCTGTTTGGTTTCCTGAAGTGGAGGAACAAATATCATAAAAATCACTGAATGAGGGAATAATTTGCTTTGGGAGGGACTTCTGGAGGTCAGAATCTGGATGTAAATAATTGAGACTATAAATCTTAATAGCAAACACCTTGATTTTCAGTCCTCCTTGTCTCCTTTAACAGACCTCTCCCTGGCCCAAGCCCTGCTTTTTGCCTTGCCACCATCCTGCAAAGCTGCTAATTAAATGCAGAGGGACCATCCCTTGCATGAAGCAGAGGAATGAACTCCCCACCCTCCACCCAGACACCTCACACCATTCAGAACGGCTTTGGATTCCTGCTTTTGCCCCCCTTAACCCACCAGCAAAAACCCCTTTGCCTCTGTGCTGCAGGATCAGGCTGGCTCCTGCCTCCCGGAAACAGCCTCGTGAACACACCAAGCATCGCTGCCCGGGTACCAACTGGTTTTGCGGCAATGGGAACAGGCTTTCACCAGGGCATCACAGCTTTCTCTCCCTCTCGCACACACGCTCCATCTCCAGAAGAAGGAATCTTGGCTGGCGGGGCTCTACAGTGGCCACAGACCAGATGACACGGAGACCCAGCTTGGAGCACGTACCTGCCCTGCCCTCTAGATGCAGACAGAGGAATCCAGCACAGACACAAGCTGAGGAGGAGCTGGCGTCCCCCTCCTTTAACTTCTCTTCTTGTTGCATCTTCCATTGGGGAATCCTCCTGCCCCAGGTGCTCCAAGTACACAAGGAGCATCGGTTGGGCACGAGATGCTCAGACATCTGGCCTTGGCGGATGGGGGACAACTGGCCTTGCCAAGGCCAAGGTGAAAAGGAGCTGCTTGCCTGTGAGATGGGGCCATCCTCTTTCCTGTGAAGAGGCTCCCGAGAGGGCTGCATTCACTCTGGGTGAAATAAGCCATGAAACAAAGTTCAGCTCTGCCAACCCTCCTTCAAACAGCTGCCAGCAGATAGAAAAAGGATCCTGCCAGAGGAGGAGAGCGCTCAAAGCCTTGTTGTGAGAGCACAAGGCAGATTGAGAAGGAAAAGCAATGATGGAGGAAGAAAGCAGCCTTGCCGGTGCATTAAAAACTGGAGCTGGGTGGAGACCATCCCCACCCGCTCGCCTCTCCCTGTCGAGCAAACAAGTCTGTTTGCTGAGTTTCACAGCACCAAGGACCAGCTCAGGCTGCCTGGAGCTGGCCCCGCTGGGTGCTCACTCCCAAGGTCCCTGGTTCCCCCCAGAAAAGTGCCACCGGCTTCCCTCACCGGCTCTGCTCACCTGGGACTGCACTGGTGATTTGGGCTCTGAGCGAGGCCAAAGTTGGAGAGAGGAGCGGTGGGCACCGGTATTGGGGGTAACCTTTCTCAAGGAGGGGATGTCCCTGCACTTTCTTCAGCTGTGTCCATGTCGGGACTAATATCCACATGCTTTTATGCCCAGCTCCGTAAATTTTGCAGTGAACCTCAAGGCCACAACTTCAAAAAAGGGGGCTGGGAAAAGCACCCGCGTGCACACACACACACACACGAGAAGTGTCCTGTTCCCAGAACCTCTAAAACCCTTCTGGGACCGGCATGGCCCTAAATCACCACACGTCATCACCAAAACCCAACCTGGCAACAGATTTGGCACCCCAAACCCCCTTCAGAGAAGTTCCTTTCTGCACGGCCTGTTCCAACCTGATTTAAGGCTGAGGCTGAAGGTTGAGGCTTTAAAGCCTCCCTTTAGAAGTCTTTTTCAGGTGACTGATTTTCTCCTCCATCTCATTAGCAGATGCCAGCAGATGCTGTTTGCCCAGCAGAAGCCACACTCCAGTTGTTACAGCCATCTCGAAACCACCCTGTCATTTTTTCCCTGCTCACGGCCACGGCGAAGCCTGGAGAATATTTATCAAGAAGCAGACGCAGCAGCTTTTTACGGTTAAACTCAGGTCATTAATCTCTAGCGAGAGTTTTCATAATCTTCCTCAGCTTCACCATGTTTGTTTAACTCTCGGGTGGTTGCTCCGTGGAGCTCTGGGTAATTGCAGATTAACTGCTTTTCAATATTAATGGCTCTTCGTTCATGCGCCAGGCTCTCTCCCCTCCAGAGCCAGGGCAATAGCTATTATTATTCTACATTCCTTTTCTCTTATGGGCCAAAATACAATGACATGAGTCTAAATCTTCTGTGTGCTCTGGCTGCTTTGTGGCAGAAGTATTTCGGAGTAAGGGTGATTCCCTCCTCCCCCCCAAATGCAGCGAGCTTCCTCCTGCAGATGGCTCCAAGGAGCTGCTCCCAAGCCACTCCAAACTGCAGCATACTCAAGGACGGGTAGGGACAGTGGCACCTCTCCAATGTCCTCATCCTTCTAGGAGGGGTCTTTATTTATGTAGCCCCCACCCCAAAGCCCCACAAAGCAGGACAGGGCAGGACATGTGGCCGCAAAAACTTCCCAGATTACGTGAAACGTCAGAAGTGACGTGAGGGCTGCAACCCAGCCTTCATCAGGGTAGTGTGATCTGATCATGGCATGAAAGCGAGAACCTCAGCCCCTCCACCCTGGAGCACCTCCAGGTGCCAGGGGTGCAAAGCTTGCTGCGCCAGCACAGTAGAACCACATGGTGTGGATGGAGCCACCACTGTGCTGCCCCATCTGCACGGTCTGTGGGGATGGTTGCTGGTGAGTCCCATACTCTGAGTCACATCTTGGGGCGCACAAGTCAGCACAGACTGGAAATGGGCTGAAAGTGAAGCCGTGTGGACAACCAGTGGCTGATTTTGCTGTGCCATTTTAGCCTCTAGCCAGGACACAGAGCCTGCTTATTGCAGAGGCACTAAAGAGCTAGTCTTGAGTCTCCAACACCTTCCTCACCAGCCTGTCCTCTTTCTCTCCTCTCAAGCCTCTTAGGGTGTTTCAAGGTCTCGGTCTTGTTTAAAAGCCTTCCCAGGACATGTAAAGCCTTTCCAAGAACTCGCCTCTTGCCAAGTTATTCACAACCAAAGAAACTGCCCACCCCAGGCTGCCCGCACATTAGTCCTCTGCTTGAAAAATACCAATGGACTCGATGGTCTTGCATGAGCTTGAAACTCTGTGTATTTGTTCCCCTGGCCCATGAGTGGTTGGGATGAGTCGGCTCCTGCATCCGTGCCGTCCCATCTAGCATCCTCTGCTCCACGTCCAGCCTTGCCCTGGGGTGCCGAGCTGCTCCACTCCGGGCATTACATAGGGCATGAGCTGCACCAGCAGCCAGATCACCTCTTGGCCAGAAAGAGCCCCCAGTCCCCTCTTTGCTGACACTGAGGTGGGACAAACACGTCTAGATGCTGCTGAGCAGAAGCCCCTCACCCCTCCACAAGCCCTCTGTCCTGCGCCCCGGGTAGCGGAGGAGACCCCCACTATCTGGGTGGCAGGGGCAGCTTGAGGTGGGACTTCAGCCCCAGGGCTTTGTCAACCACATCTGGGGGCTGCAGGTTGTGCCACTGGGCAAGGGGCCGGCGTGGGTTGGACAGCATGTCGGACCAGTGCCGCAGCTGGTTGCCTGTGGCCCGGCAGCCCAGGAAGAGTTTGCCGATGGGCTCGTTCTTGGTCACTTTGTCATGATCCCAGACGGAGATGACCACGTCCACGTTCTGCGGGAGAAGGGCACAAGAAAGACAGTCAGTGGGAGGGGGCTTGCCACACCAGGGACTCACTCAGCCCTGGGCGCTGCAGGGAAACCCACCTGGATCTGACTGAAAGGCACCTCAAAAACAAACATCTCATTGAAGTAAGGGCTTAAGGTGTTTTTCTTCACACTTGTCGTCTTCTTCTTCCATTTCTTCCTGTTCAGGATGAGATGCACCTTAACAAAAGGATCTGAGGAGAGAGAGGACATGGCTGGCACAAGTGACAATTTTTGACTGAGGAGCTCAGCTACAAAACAGCTTCCCTAGAGCATTCCCAAGCAGAGCATGGTATCCCATTTGTCACTCCTCATGGTGAGTATCGACCACTCTTCCCCTTGCCAGCCACCCCAGACTTCACCTCCCCCTGCCTCCTCCTGCCACGAGCTCCCCATACCATCCAGCCATGACATTTCCTCCTGGGAGATACCTCTGTCCAAAGCTAGAGTATCTGTGATAGGGAAGGCTGGGAGCCAGCCAAGTGCTGGGTATGGTGGTGGCAGCAGGAAGCAGGTCTTGGCACCAAGAGCTTTCAAGGCTTTGCAGCTCTTGGTGCCATTAAGGCCTGGGCAGGAGTAGGGAGATCTGAGCATGAGCAGCCCCTGCTGACCTGAGAGCCCATCAGAGTCCATCTGCTTCAGCTTCTTGGCTTCCAGGATGAGCACCGTCAGCTTGCCAGTGCTGGGGACATAGCGCAGCGAGAAGCAGATCTCACCCAGTTGCTCTTCCTGATGGAGAGATGCCAGCGATGAGCACTGGGCAGAGGAGCTGGCTCACCTAGGGCTGGACCACCAGTCTGGCCCCAAGTTTCCTGTGTCTCCCCCACCTTCATGCTTGCCCCTACAAGCCTGCTTCTTGGGGTGGTGGCAAGCAAAGCAACAGTGCATCCTTCCCAGCAGAGTTTCCCACCTGCCAGGACCAACCTCCACTTTACTGGCTACCGCCAGGTCACTCCACTGCTCAATGACATGCTGCAGGCTGACGCTGGCCAGGGGCAGCCGGACCTCACCGATGATGTTGTGCTTAGCAAAGCGGTTGAAGTCATAGATCTGCATCACCAGTGTGGATTCAGGCACCTCTGCCTGGGGTACCTGTAGGGGAGGACCCGAAAGCCTGGACACACTCCTCAGTAGCAGCTCCTGCCCCACGGGACAGGGTGGTGGATGCAATAACAGGTCTTTCTCTCTGATGCTTCCCCATCCCAATTTTGCAGGGAGCAGTGCCCATGCAATGGTCTTGGTGGGACCAAAAAAACATCTTCAGCTATAGTTTCCTACCAGGAAAGTGAAGGTCTCATTGAAGACGGGGTTCAGGGTCTTGCGGTAAACCTTGGTCTCATACTTCTTCTTCCTATCAGACGTTAGGTAGACGATCACGTATGGATCGGATGTACCTCCGCTGTCCATGGCCTTCAGCTCGGCTGCCTGCTTCACGCCGACTTTCAGCTTAAAAGGAGTGATGCACAAGGTCACCAGGTGGAGGAGGATGGGGACAGATGACCAGGGGCTCAGTGGGAAGCAAGCAAGTGCAGCAGGGAGGACGCCTCCACACCACCTGGGTGTAAGAGCCAGCAGGCTGTGGGCAGGGGGAGATGTGCAGGAGGCTATGGTCCACCCCAATGGGCAGCAAAATGGGACCATGCAGGAACAAAGCATTTTCCCTGCCGTGCCACAGCCGCAAGCATCCCCACCTCCTGCGCACGGAAGTTGTACTCCAGGGAGTACTGCAGCTTTCCTCGCCCTGTCGGTTCCACACCCCTCTCCAGGTCCTCCATCTCGGGCTGGACCTGCAGCAGAGAGCAGCACTACCCTCAGGACATGCTCAGCCACATCCCTGGCCACCCCCAGGACCGGGCAGCACGGCAGCAAACCTCTCAGGGAGGAGGGAGCTGGGGGAGAGGGGACAGCAGGACGCACGAGGCTGGCCGTGGTGGAGCTGCTGACAGCATGCAAGTTGACTCTCTCCTTCTTCTTGGGCTTCTTCTTGCAACAGCAGCACCTGATGATGCAGATGAGGAAGAGGAGGAGGAGAACAGCCGCTGCCACAGCCACAGCGATGAGCGCCCATTTGGGTACTGGTGTGACATTTGGGGAATGGAGATGGACAGAAGAGTTAAAACCACGCAAAACCCAGTGCATTCAAACTCCTTCCTGGTGCTTCAGCATTAAGGAGTTGTATTTTCAAAATTGTATCTATAATCCTGGACAGTCCCCATGCAGGGAGCCTGCAGCTGGAGACCATTCCCCAAATGGGCAGCAAAGACGTCCTGCCCTCCCGGAACGGCACGGTATCCCTCTGCAGCATCCCCACCCCGATGGACCCCGACAGAAAAAGGGATTTGGAGGGAAAGAAAAATGGATACACAGCCTCAGAGTCCAGGAGCCCCCCCAGATAATGCTGCCTTAGAGACCAGGGCAAGCACTGCCATACTCACATGGGATCTGGCTAAGCCAGCCACCCAGGAAGCCCGGCTGAGCCGTGGTGGCCATGGCCATGGGGCTGCTGGTGAGCCGGGAGGCCGTCGCCCTGCCTTTCGTGGCTGCCACCGCCATGGCTAAGCTGGGGTGACCTGGGGAGGCAAGCAAAGTTAACAGGGTGGGGATTTCCTTTCCAGTGGTGCGTGTGCTGCCAGTGGCCCAGGGCTCTAATGAGAGCAAACACAATTAAAATAAGAGCCCAGAGTAAGCATTTAGGGCTTGGCCACTTTGGCAATGAGGTGTGAAATGGAGCCGCAGGGAGCTGCCGGCAGGGAGGGCTCTGTGCCTACAGCCTTCTCATGCATATCCTATCCCTGCAAGCCTGTCTTTGGAAAGGGGAGGGAGCCAGGCGGATGGATTAGGGTGTTTTCCTTTGTTTTTGAGAAGAGGAATCACCCGTCTGTAGGGCAAAAAAAACCAGGAGCTCTTTTGTGCTGGCTCCTCCTTGGCCAGGCAGCATGAGCTGAAGGGTTTGCTCAGCCCCAGGCAAGCCTCACCGTTAGCTAACACCTTTTTTTTGGCTATTTTCCCCCCTCTCGCAGGGCTGAGGAGCCGGAGGGTTTGCTCCTGGGCTTGCAGTGGGGCTGGTGCCCGCATTGCAGATGTCAGTGGTGCCACCAGGCTGGGGTCACACCGGCTCAGAAACTTTGCGTAAGCCTGACCCGTGCACATGGCAACGCTGACGCAGCTTAAGGGAAGGCTTCAAATGGTTTTTCACTACTGCTCTCCCCATAGCAATGCTCTTATTCTAGCATGAACACTTCCTTGTAGCCAAAACTTCCTCCCTGCCTCCTTTCGGGTGAGAAGCGGCAGCCGCAGAGGCGTGCCAGGAGTGGGGCTGCGCGGCGAGTGGGTCTGCAGCTATCACGGCGCTGGTGGCACCTGGCCCCAGTGCCATGACTGAGGCTGGCAGGTATGTGCTTGTTTGTCTTGGCTGTCCCAGCCGCCCACCTCGCATCTGAGCAGGTCTCTGCTCAAGCAGCCATCATCACCTTGCTCCGCTTGCGCTTTTCCTGTGCTCTCTGCTCACATTCTTCCCACCCCACAGGGCCATGGCTCCTGGCACGGAGAGCCTCCTGGGGAGAAACCACCCCTGCGCTTCCCTCCGCTGAGCCCGCAAAGCCAGCAAGAGCCTTTAATTTTTCCAACAGTGGGTTTTGCCACCTGCGGGCACAGAGCTGGAGGGACGTGGGAATTGCTGTCATCCCTGCGGCATCATCGCTGGGGCAATGAGGTGCAGGCTAAGTGACTTGCCCAGGGCTCATCTGTGCCGTTGGATACCCAAGCTCTGCTTGCAGCCTCACCACCAGCAGCTTTAATGATCAGTTTCTCCTGTTCCCACACACGGAAATTGGTGGCTGGTGACGTGCCTGTGATGCTTAGGAGGCACTGGGCTGCGGCTTCAGGCTGTGGTGGTGGGTGGACACGACAGCGCAGGCAGGCAGGCACCCACCCAGCACAGAATTAGGCGTCTCAGCACTTTTTCCCTGCCAGACTCCATGGACTGCGTCACACTAGTCTGATGTTGGCCCTGGTTTAAAAAAAAAAGGCTCAACCCCGCCCTGCGGGGTGACCTGAGCCGCTGTTTTGGGGGCGATGGGGACAGCCCTGCTGCGGCCTGGGAGAGGCAGTGCAGCCTTGGTGGGCTCTGCAGGGAGCGTCCAGCAATCCTGCTCCTGGAAAAGGGGCTGGGGGAGCCCTGCTGCTCACTCCCACCCTGTGCTTGCCTGGCTCCCAAAACCAGACTTACCGATGCGTCTCCTTCCCAGCCTTAGTCTCCCTTCCCCGCTGCGAGAGCTCCGGGACCAGACACCACGCGTGGCAGGGGCATGCTACAGGGTGAGACGGGACCCCGCCGGGTGCAGAGCCGAGGGTGCAGCAGGTATGGTGGCTGCACAGCACGGCCAAAACAGGAAAGTCTGCTTTGCCAGCCCAGGAACCGGGCGGCCCCAGCAGCTCCGTCGGCCCCACCTTGCCTCTGACCCAAGCCGTGCTCACGCAGGCGAAAAACCAGTGGGGAACTCCCTGCTGGACCAGGAAGCAAAACCTGCCCTCCTGCCTGCGAGAAACCATCAGGCATCACTGCCCAGCTCCATGCCCTGGCAAAGTCGTTTCTTCAAACCATCCCTGCAGTGATGCTGGGCTGGACCACACGTCTGCAGTCACTTAGCGCAAGGGGATGGATGCTTGCAAGAGGATGGGTGCATGGCTGCATCCATCCCTCGTGAGCCCTGCACCTGGGGAGCCCAGCTGGTCAGTCCACAGGGGCACCTGGTGGTTTAATGCACCATGCGAGGGCCCGGGCAATGCGTGCGGCAGTGGGGATGAACGGGGATGCTTCACTCTAATGCGGCAGAGAGGGCAACCAGGGCGAGGGGATACTGCTTGGGTGGCTCCATCAGCCAGCACCAACGGGAGCAGCACCAGGCACATGGCCAGGAGCGATTCCGCCGGCATCCCTGTCACATTAAATTTATGCTTGCACATTTCTTCCCTTGCTGCCAATTCAGCAAAGTCAGCCCAAAACCTGCCTTATCACGGCACAAATTTGGGGCAGTGCTGGAAGCAGGGAGCCATACTGCCAGCACACGATGGTTGACGCAGACATGGGGATGGAGGCCCCAGAAACCAGACCCATCCCAGCTCTGCCTGGCCACCCTGGCTCACCGGTCCTGCCAGATTTTCACATGGACACCAAGGCGTTGCAACACTGGTCACCTGGCCACAGGAGAGGTTTTGCGGCTGCCTCTCAGACACCTACAACCTGGCCCCACTCACAAGCACCCTGCGCTCCTGCTGCTCAGAGAAGCATCATCTCCAGAAGCAGGAGATGCTGTGGGAATGGTGCTGCAACAAAACCCTGGGGGGGGAAACACAGAAGCCAAAATTCTTTTTGCTCAAAACTGGCAGTCCCAGAGGATGCACAGAAGAAATACATAAGGGGGGCAATGGGAAAAGGAAACATGCCCAATAAAATCAGTCAGGGAGAGGGTGTTTGCTTATGCATGCTAAAGGCTGAGCTTATCAGTAGCCTTTTCCACAGGCTGTTTGCTGGAGACAAGCATCTCGGTGAAGCCGAGCTGCGCAGGACCCCGGTTGCAGCCCACAGTTTGGGAGGAGGTTTGGTGATGCCGGTGACAACCCAGTGCCAGGCAGGGGGGACAGCTGCTTGGCCTTAGTGCAGGGGAGTTTGGTCTCCTTTGGCAGGAGGCAGGCAGGAAAGGCTGCTGCTCTGGGCCCTCTTCCAGCAGTGGGGCAAGGGAAAAGCTGCAGGATGGCAGCTGCTCCTCTATGTCAGCTGCCCCCTCAAATCTCACTCTTGGGCAGAAAGTGGGTCTTGAAATACCCTGGTAGCACGAGCCTCGCAGGGCTGGATGCTACACAGCCTGTCCAGGGGAGCGAGGTCCCAGCCCGAAAATCACCCCTGCAGCGCATAACATGCAGCTTACAGAAAAGAAGGGAAAAGGGACCCGAAAACGTTACAGGAAAATTGCAAATGTGGTGAGACCCCCACTGCACCCTGCCACACTCCACACCAGCCTGTCTCCCTGGCTCAGCTCCCTGCATCCGCCTGCATACTCTGCAAGCCATTCCTGAACAGGTAACCCTATATTTTCGGTCAAAAACACAACCGTTATGTATTCAAGGGCCGGGAAATGAGAGGTCTGGACGCAGGCTATAAATACCCCAGCTACAGAAATAGACATCACGGCAGCGCTTGTGGGCAGCGAGCAGCGACTGAGCACAAGCTCTGAGGGAGCCCAAAAAGCAGCACCGGGGATGAGCCCCTTCCCCAGGAGCTTGGCCATGGCCGAGGGCAGGCTTGGGCAGCCGTGACCGTGCGGTGCTGGCTGGGAAATGCAGCCTGTCCAGGGCACGACGCCAACCCGCCGGGCTGCCTACAAATCCCAGCACGCCGGGGAGCGGAGCTGCACCCCAGTCTGCCTCCTGCCTGCTTCCTGCCAGCACGGGGAGGGGGAAATATAAACGGCAGCATCTCGAGCAAAGTTTGGATGCTGCTGCCGGACAGGCTGCACCGGGGAGCGGAGGCAGCACTCGCGGTGAGTTTGGGCTTTTCTCTCTAGCGAAATGCCGGCTCTGTGCGGTGGGGTTAATCGCTGCGCCGCGCTACGCAGCTGTAGGATGAGCTGAGGGGACCAGCCAGCATCCGTCTGACACGCTTTCCTGCGCGTCCGGCATTGCCGGGGAGGGGGGGGACTGGCAGCGGAGGTGTGTGTATGTGCATATACGCATATCAGTATGTAAGCAATACTGCAGTTATTAGCGGCAGGTAGATGGAAAGGGGAAGTCAGGCTGGGTTTGCAGCACTTGGAAGGGCAGAGCAGAAATTAGAGGTGTTGTTCTCCCCCCAGGAAGGGCTTGCTCAGCTCCGTTGTCTCCTCTCATTTCCCTTTCACTTTTAGAAAAGTGCTTGGCTGAAATTCGGTCAGAGGACAGCTTCCTCCTGCTCAGCAGACAAAAAGGGCTGGTGGTTGCCACCCTCTGCCCTGCTCTGTGGGAGGAGACCCCTGCCCAGCACAGTTTATGGGTGGAAGAAGCAGAGGGATGCTCAGCATCTCCCGGCTTTCCAGACACCCCCTGGCTGGGGAAGCAGCCCTGCCGGCAGGGATTTCCACTCCCGGGGCAGCTGGGGAATACACATGCAAGCATTGAACCCCCACGGCAAGGCTCCAGCTCTTGGGGCTGGCATCAGCCAAGTGCATTTCCTAACAGCCCAGGCCACGCTTTGTACAGCCCCTGAATAATAAAAATGAATTCAAGAAAACTGGGGCAAAAGAAAGATCTCTCTGGAGACTCTGACTCCCCCTTCACTCTGCATGCTGGCTTTGGTCTATGCTTGCACAGCCCCTCAACCCTGTAATCAGGTGGAGCATGAACCGGTAAATGAGGTTTGAACCCCCCTGCCATCCCCAGCACATCAGTGCAGGGACATCATTGCTGCCTCCAGAGAAACCCCACAGCATACTTGTAGGAGCTGCTGGGTGGAAACAACCCCCATGGGGTGCCCCTCGGTGGGAATGGGAACAGTTCCCATCCCACAGGCTGAATCCTAAAATTCCACTTCTAACACTGACTAGTGCACAGAAATGAAGCGTACAGCGTGGTGGTTACGGAAACCACAGGACCTGGGTGCGCAAAAATAAATGTGATTTCTTACTCAGCTGCTAGGCATGGGCAGACCGTGTAACCCCCCGTGACTTTCGTCTGCCAGACCCGGGTTAGCACAGCCTGCACTGAGACCTTTAGCGTAGAGATCGGCTGGCTCGCAGGGCTGTGGAGGGGCAGACCAGCCCCAGCAGCGGGATTCCACCCTGCACCCAAGCCCTCACCACACACCTCCCCTGACTCAGGCCTTTTGCAGCTGCAAATGAGCTGCTCACACAGTGAACTTGCTTATTTGTGGACAGAAGTTCGCCATTCACACACAAAAAAAAAGTAAGAAGAAAGGCAATAAGGATGTGAACTAGAAGCCTACCGGTAAGATCTTACCTATTTTGGCTTTTTAGCTCCAATCAATCTCCAAGCCCTAGTTAAGATGCATAAAGACAGACTTAATTTGCTGGAAAGAGCTTCACAACTGCTTTTAGCAGTTCCCCCTGGAGAAAAATACTCTTTGGGGAAAAAAAAAAGAAAAAAGCCACTTCATCACATTTAATTGGAACTACTAGACCAGGCTTTCTCAGAGCAGAGCTGTTGTCGGCAGAAGCAGGTTGATTTGGGTTGCCCCACTTGGTGGGTAGGATGTCCCCTTTCTTTTCCACCTTCCCTCCTCTCTAGATTGGCTGTTTTATAGTGTATCAGTTTAATTGTATACTTTTCTCTTTGAGGCTGAAAGTGGAAGATGGCAGAGCCTGAAAGCACAATCATAAACACCGACGTGAAACAGGTAAAAGGTTGTTCGTTACAAAACACGCATCCTGTATTTCCAAAGCAAGTTTTGAAATGCCACCGCAGGAGACGACACACCACAGCCCAGAGCTGCGGTGGCATGAATTGCTTGTGCCTAGCTTTCAGCAGAACTAGCCTGTCCCAGGGGTGCTGGCCACCTGGTCCCAGTGAGGTCCCTGTGATTTCCACATGGGAAGAGGTTGCAGGACTGAACCTCCAGTTGCATGGACAGGACGGGCGCATTTGCTCACACTTAAGTTTTGGAGCGGCCAGGGAGAAAGCAGCAGCTTCTGTACATGTATATAGACTTTATTAGACTCTCCAGAACTGAACTGTGCAAAGAAACACAGCAGTGCCCAGCTCAGCACAAACAGGCGACCGTGGCTGTGCTGTGCCCACAAACACCAATGTTATGAAGCAATCCCCTCTGGTATGTGCTGTCCTCAGAGCATATGGCACTTGGCAGACAGGTTAGGGTTTCATAACTGCCTGCCCCATCCTTGGTGGCCAGAAAATGAAGATTGGGCTTGGTACCTCTTCTCCAAAGGCCCTCTGGCATCAGGAACCATGACGCATGGATGATGCCTCCAACACCCAATCTCACCACCCTGATCAGTGGAGCCCCGTCTCTCCCTGCTCACCCCACCTCCCCAAACTCCTTCTTTGCTGTCCCCTAACCCCTCTTTCCTCCCTGTCCTGCAGAAAGACCCTAGTGAGGCACTGGTCATTGCGGTGACCACCAGAGCCATCTTCAACCTGGAGGAAGAGCACAAGCTCTACATGGAGAAGGGCAAGGAGGAGTACATAAGGCACCAGCAGGCCAACCAGGACAAGCCTCTGCCACCAGGCACGGCTTTCGCCTTCATCCAGGTGAGCCCCACACCTAGCCAGGGGCACATGCAGACCCCCGCAGAATGGGGTGAAAGTTCAGCTTTCCCAGCTTTATGTCTCAACTCCCATCACAGGGTGCAGATATGCCTGTCCTGGCCTCTTGGCCTCCTTGCAAGGCATCGAGACCTGTGCTCCTCACCGGTCCCGCATGTCCACCTGCCCCCTAGTGGGTATCCTGCTCCCTGCCCTCTTGGTGATGGCTTTTGGAGTACGGTTGCTCTGTCTGGTTCTCCATAACATGCTACCCTTGCCATAGCTGACAGATGCAGCACAAACCACTAACCTTAACTGCAAAAGAGCCCCAGCAACACCATCACAGTCATGCCCCTCCAAGAGAGTCTCATCTTCTCACAGGCGGTGCAGTATGTGAACGAGAAGATCCTGGAGAGCAACCCAGCAGAGAAGGACCTCTTTGACATCCTGGTGCTCTCCAACAACAGCCCTGAGAGCGGAATGCGCATCATCAACAGCGCCAAGCACTACGGTAAGGGAGATTCCATCCATGGAGGTGCCTGCTTCCCCTGGGATGCTGCAAAGCAGATAAGGCACAACAGTGGAGCATCAGTGGCAAATACAGAGCCAGGGGACACACGGGGGAGGGGTTATTTTGGAAACGAGCCCAATTCCTGGCCGCCCCATGCAGCTTGCCCAGGGTGATGGAGCACACCCAACATACAGGCTCCTGTCAGAGCCCAGCTCCCTTTGGCCGAATCCTTTGCACCAGGGGGGCTGGCAGCATTTTGTGCAGCCAAGGCATCCTCAGGCAGCTACTAAAGAAACAGAGTTGTTAAACACAACCTAAATCTTGGATTTAGGCTCATTTAAGGGAGGGATGAAGGCAATATTTAACTGCACTCTGCAGTTTTGTAGGAGCAATGGGGCAAGAAGATGCAGCAAAAACATGGGCAGGTTCCCCACACAGCACTGAGAAATGAAGTGCCCCAAGCTCTGCAGCAAAGCATGCCGAGACCCTGGGGAGGGACGGGGGTGCTGCGAGGAGGATGTTGCCCCATAACAGACTTTGCTCACATTCCCTGACCCAAAGGCCTGGAGATCTCAAAGTTCTGCTTTGTCAGCGACGAGGACTCCACGCAGTACCTGAAGTCCCACAGGGTCAAGCTCTTCCTCTCGGCTGACAGGACAGATGTCTGCAATGCCCTCCGGAGAGGTGTGTTCTCCCCTCCATCCCACGCCCCCAAACCCACCACACTTTCCCCAAGCAGCTCAGTACTAAGAGGCAATGCCAGAGACCATGGTTTCACAGGGGCAAGGAGATGAATGGCACACTCACTACCAGTACAGACCTGAAAACTTCAGTCTCCTCTTCTATCCCCAACAGGGATAACAAAACAAGGCAAACACACCAGGATTTCTCAGATGCCTTCACAAGTCACCAAGTGCTTTATGCATAATTCTGGCCATAGATCTGCCACGGGCTGGTCATTCCCTGCCTGACATTTAAGCCTTTCTAACAAAGACACTGACCATTGCTGCTCCCTGGATCAATAACTGTGCATCGCTGGTTCCCAGGCCTTTGTGAGGATGCTATAGAAATTTGCT
Source organism: Chroicocephalus ridibundus (assembly GCF_963924245.1). Lineage (NCBI taxonomy): Eukaryota > Metazoa > Chordata > Aves > Charadriiformes > Laridae > Chroicocephalus > Chroicocephalus ridibundus. The sequence goes on from NC_086287.1 coordinate 18,722,810, forward strand.
TTCTTGGTACACACAGAGTTACCATGTGCTCAGGGATAGATGCAAGCAGATGCTTGACCTGGATCGGAGGCAGTACAGCTCTAATGGGGTTAATCGCCTCCTTATTAATTTGCTTGGGTATGAGCACATCAGCTGGCCAAGGTCCTTCAAGGTCAGGAGCAAGCCATCTGCAGCCTGGGCTTTCCTTCGCTGCACAGCACATTCCTTGAGCCTCCTTGAAGAGCATCATTGCTCTGACAAGTCTCTCTCATCCGGGGGCCTCAGTCCACGGATGAGGGCGGGCAGGGAGCAGCCTGTACGAAGAGACTTGTAATTAAGCCAATTACCCCAATCAAGTGGAGGTGCCAGTCCCTATTACTCACAGCTCAGAGTGCTAAATCTGGGCATTAAAGCCAGGCTTGGCAGGGTGAGCGAGCACCAGGAGGAGGGCTGCCCATGCCCACACAACCACGCATCATCTCTTAGCAGACCGAGTATCTCTCCAGACATCGGTGTCTGATCAGTGGCTCTGTCTTGTCCATTCCCATGCCCATGGGGGGATACCACAGCCCTAGAAAGGCTGGCCTGACCCCTCTTTCCCCAGAAAGACCCCTGGCTTGGAGACCCCAACATTTATGGTGTGGGACAGGGCCATGGCAGATGTTCAGGGAAGAGCTGGCCATGCACGAGCTGCCCCCAGGAGGGGGTGCCCCTCCTGAGCCCCACCTTGCTCTCTCTCACAGGGGTCTCGTCAGCGCTCGTCTTCCAGCAGGAGGTGCAGGCTCCCAGCACCCCGCTCCGTGTGGTGTTTGATGGGGACGCCGTGCTCTTCTCTGATGAGACAGACCAGGTCTTCCGGGAGCAGGGGCTGGAGGGGGCACTGCAGTACGAGCGGGAGATGGAGGCTGTGCCCATGGGAGAGGTAAGCAAGCCACCCCACTTTGATGGGCATCCACAGACACCATGAGCATCTCTCCCACTAGGGCTTTGACATGAGTAGCCAAAACAGCACAAATCTTTACAGTATCCCTTTGCATCCACCACTCGGTCCCTGGTGTGGGCCTGATCCGGAGTGCCACTGGAGATGGATCTGGCCTGATGTCTCCTGTAAGCGAGCATCAGTTCCCAAATATCCAGAGTTGCGGATTTTTAGACTGGGACCTCTTGCTGTGCAAGTCCCTGCAGGACTCAGACCCAGAGGCACTGCTCGCCAGGATGTACCTTCCTGGTCACCCTGGGATTAGGATGAGCATCACAATGCTCACCTTCCTCCCAAGCACCCCAGTGCACAGCACCAGTCCCAGCACCGCCCAATCCTGCACCACACAGGTGTCCCTGTGCTCTGCAGAGCCCTGAGAAACCCTGGAAGAGGACCAAGTGGCTTGTACAGGGAGAGAAGGTGTCTCCTTATTTCTCACTCACTCCCAAGTGACTTGCTGTGCTTCCAGGGTCCCCTGAAGGCTTTTGCCATGCACCTTGGGAAGATGCGCAAGAAGTTCAGCCAGGAAAAATCCCCCATCCGCACTTACCTGGTGACTGCCCGCAGTGGCCGGGACATGGGCATCCGAGCCATCAAGACGCTTCGGGAGTGGGGTCTGGCCATTGACGAGGCTTTTTTCATGGACGGGGCTCCCAAGGGCCCCATCCTCGCCCAGATCCAGCCCCACATTTTTTTTGACGACGGCCTTCATAACATCCAGGGGGCTCGAGATGTGGGTGTACCCTCTGCCTGGGTCCCTTCCTGCAGCTGATGGGCTGCAGGCCAGCAGACCTCCCTCCTAGCAGCACAGGGGACTGGGACAGTTGAAGGCAAACCTTCTGGTGGAGAGGGAAGGATTTCCTAACCTGCAGCAAGCAAGCCTCAGGGAAAGGAGGCAAGAGCGTTGCATGAGAGCACAGACTACCAGGCAAGACTTGATGCTCATTTCTGCTCCTGATATGAGGTCCTTTATGTCTTAGGATAAAGCCAAAAAATGCAGCTGTGCCAGAAAGGAGGGACACCTTTGCTGGCACACTGAGAACTATCACCTGCACCCCAGTAGGACCTGGGGACTTTTCTGCAAAGAAATAAATGAAGCTGTTGCCCCACACATGAGATAAAGGAAGCACGAAACCAAGCACTAAAACTTCTAGCTTTGGCTGTGCTCAGACAGCCTGCAAGATTTATTCCCAGGATCTCTGCCCAAAGGAAGCCCTCAAGACCCTGCCTCAGCAGACACACTCAGCTTGCTTTCCTGAGGAGGCTGATGTGCTAGCAAGTCCTTCAGGCAGCTCCAGCCAAACTCAGCAGAGGGAAAAAGACTTCAAAGCTGCAAAGGACTTACAAACTTTTTAGAAATGGGTGACCAGGTTGAAGAAAGAAAGCCCAAGCTGTTCCCCTCTATAGAAGAGATCATAGCACAAGTCACCTTTCATTAGGCATGCAGACTGCTCACAGAGTGCCCTTAGGAGACCCAGACCTGTAGGGCACTCAATTCCTGGAGCTGCAGGAGATGGGCCAGGGACAAGGCTGCAACCGAGGTCTGAGGTCCATCCAGGAGACAGAGCTGCTACATAGCTCCAATGTCCCACCAGGAGAGGGCAGTGGAGATGGGCTGCCTACACCACAAGCCATGCAGGGGTCAGGGCTGCAGACCAGCACTCCAGGGACCAGAACAGAACTAGGTGCACAGGCCTGAGTTTAGATGGGTCTCCAGGGCTGTGAGGGGAGGTGGGTGGGTGGGGGTCCCAGGAGTGGCAGTTCAGGGCAGGTGGGGTCCATGGGAGTGCTCAGGACCCTGCCTGGCACCAAATCACCTGTTGCACAGGGATACCTTTCCACCAGCAGTTTGGACTCTGCTCCTCATTTTCCTGGGAAGCAAGCAGCCCCCCGCCCCCGAGATTCACTTGCAGGTTTCTTTCCCCAGGGCTGGATATGAGCAGTTGCCACTAGAGGCCACTGTGCTGCCCAGGGATACAACACCCCGAAAACCCCAGGAGCTCCCCAAAGCCACCTCAACAAGATACAAACTGGCCGCTCAGGGCAGTGCTTGCTTGGTGGCAGTAGGATTATGGATGGAGGAGATAAATATGATGGTGGCTTAGTTTTTTTAACTTCAGAGTAATCAGAAAGTAATTTTTTTTTAAAGCATCACAAGCGTCGCTCTCACCAATGTCTTTTTCCCCTCAATAAATAAATAAATGAGCATCCCCATGTGAGCACTTGTCCCTCGTGCCTGTGTTCAGTGGCATGGGAGGAGGGCTGCGATAATTCCACGCTCTTTTACAGACATTTGATTCTTTTATCCAGTCTTATATGTGCACATTGAGCTGGGTTCAATACACAAGAAACCTTCAGTCAACTTTGGATTAGTTCTCTGCCCAGCTTCTTGCGTCCCCAAACCTGCACCCTTCTGCTACCCTGAGCTTGGGGGATCTGCAAATCTCACCCTGCCAAGGGGAGCTGCTGGCCCCATGGTGCCACTGGCATGGGTCCTGTCCCTTCCACCGTGGCCACCACATGGGGCCAAACTCGGGGCTGCCAGGGCAGAGCAGGGCAGGCATGCTCAGGCATGGGGCTTTGTGAGGAAGCCATCTCCAAAGATACAAAGCCCAGCAGGGTTTTGGCACCAGCAGTCTGGCCCCTGGCCTTTTCACTCAGTTCAGATGCTGAAATTAGATGTCTGGAGGTACCAACATCAACAACACCAGCTACTCATCATTCGCTAATGATGCTAAGTACCCGCCACCCTCAATCACTGAACAAACATTAATTACGGCATGCTCAAAACATGCCCGGTGAGCAGGTAAAGATGTTCATCCCACTTTTATGCAGGTCAGATACCACCAGGCTGGGTACAGGGATCCAAGGACCCATCTCCAGCCCAGCTCACCATGCACAGCCGGCTGCTTCGGTGGCAGCTGGCGGTGGGGACATGGACCCTGTGGTGGTGGCAGTGGTGGTGGTCCCAGACATCCTCCACCACTCTGACCCATCGCCTTTGCCAATGCCTGGACAGTGCCAGCAGGAGCTCGGTCAATGCTTTGGCTGAGGGGGAATTAGCTGAGTCAAGGGTGGTGGGGAAAGGCCCACGTGAGCCTTCACAGGGCGCGAGCTGCTGAGGCAGGGGGAAAGTGCCACGTGCCTTCCTCCAGCACTGTCAGCACAGTGGGGGATGACAGGGCGAAATGTGCCCAAAATGGGAAAAAAGGAAGGAAACTCAGGGTTTGCAGAGTTGCTTCATATGGGGCTAAGTGCAGCTGCTTTGGGCCATGGCTCAAAGGTGTAGCATCAAAACTGCCCTTTACTGTCCTGCTCTGAAGATGGAGCATAAAAAACACCCCCCAGCAAGGACTGCTGCAGCCTTACCCTCTGCTGCAAGGGCAAACTTGTTTCTGTCTTAGAGGCATCTGTAAATAGTTCATTAATGCTTAGGATGTTCCTCAAGTCTCAGCTTTCTGAGGCATTTTAATCTCCCTCCTTCAAGGGGTTGCTGGTGCCCAGGGCTTTCCTGCTGCTGCTACAGCCCAAAGGGAGTTTAGCTGCTGGGGCTAGTTGCAGGATGCTTCTCTGATATCTCTCTCAGCTTTTGGGGGCCAGGGCAAGGAAGAAGCAGGTCACACCACCATGCCACCCACAGGGACAGGCTCCCTTTGAGCCCTGCTGGGTTTCACACTTTTCCACTCCGTGAAAAGAAATGAAGGGGTGCAAAGGGGGATCTGAGGACCTGCACTTGATTTCGGCCGTTGCTTTTCAGCGACCCCGCGCCGTCCCAGCTGAAGCTGCCCAGCGCTGGGGTCCCCACCGGCACTGACCCACCAGTGCTTGGGACACCCTCACGAGACCCTCCCAGTGCGGGGAGGGATGCGGGCAATGCCTCCTCCGCCAAGCCCAGCTCTGCTGGCCATGCCGAACAAGCAGCCCTTGTTTTGGGGGGGGCACGTGACCCCAGGGATCAGAGGCTGTGGACGTCTGGCCCCAAGGGGTTTGCAAGAGACCTTTGCCCAGGAGTATGCCCTTAATCCCTGACTCACTGCACCAGTGAATTTAGGATTGCATACTTTAAAAAATCCCAATTTAGCGCTATGAGAGAGAAAGGAATTTTTTATGGAATGATGGCGCTGCAGGGAGGGAAGATTGGCAGGTATTTAGCTGCTAACAGACATCTGCATTGGCAGTGTCCGAGCAGTTCGGCTTTATTGACTCCTGCCTGCAGCGGGAGAAGATGCTGGAGGCTGCAGGACCTGGGCACAGCTGCAGTGTCTGCCAGAGATGCTCCCACACCTCCCTCCACCCACAACATACAAGGACCTTCGACCACAAGCACGGGGCACTCATCTTCGCATTTTTGACCTAACCCTAAGCCACGCCGGTGACAGAGCTCCTTGGGAAACACTCAGGGGTTCCCAGCCAGGGAGGGTGAGATGCCAAGTCTCACACTGCAAATAATTATAAACAGGGTGTTTTCTGTGCAGAGGCTCAGAGAGAGGGTGTGCAAAGCCACAGACTGTGTTTGCCAAGGTGCTTAAACGTGGGTTCAAGATCTTAACCCCAGGCAGGCACGTTGGAAAATGCTGGCTGTGGCAGCAAGTGAAGCTGGTGCTTAGGAGAAAGGTGACAACAAATAAGTGGGAATTAAGAGCCTTCATGGGCATATTCACACAGTAACACCCGCGCCGGGAGGTCAGGATTGATTCACCAAAGAGGAGCTGGGTGGTTGCTCCTACTCCAAGGAAACACATTGCAATTTTAAGCCGATCCTTGGGTTGCCATAGGGTGTTGACCCTTGTCTCTCTGAGCCCACCCTCTTCCCAGGACCAGAAGGCTCAATTGCTTTGGTGCTTTGTCACATGGAGAAGATGTAATTGCATAAATTATGGTCTTCTTGAGGCAGCTTTGGCTGGAAATTAAAAGAAATAATTAAACGGCACCTAGTGCTGGCAAAGAAAATGAGATGGATGGCATGCTTGGATGAGGCTGGAGGCACATCTTTGCATCTAGCATGGACATCCCACCTGTGAGACGATATTCCCCCCCCGCAAGCTGAGCTCGAGTGGCCCCAGGGACCATGACAGGAATTGCTCAAGGCAGGCGATGAGGTGAATCGGGTCCCAGTGCTCCCCACCACATCCTGGCGTGGGAGGCAATGAATCGATGCCATCATTGCCACTTACCACCTCATCCCGTCAGCCGTCGGTCACGCTGCCTGCTACCAGCGCCTGCCAGGGTTGTTGTTGCCTGTCCCCAGCAATTTCAGCCTGCTGCAAAATAACTCGGGTGAGGCAAACACCACGAGATCCCTGCCCCGAGGAGCAGACGAGGCCAGCAGCCGGGGTGAGGCAGGTCCCCTCCTCCCCGAGATGGGTACCAGGTGTGTCCTCAGCCGTGGGGGAGGATGGGCCGGGGGATGCGGAAGGACGTCCGATGCCGAGTGGGGTCAGGCGCAGGCAGGCAGTGCGGGGGCAGCGAGGATTTGGGCAGGGCCATGCAGAGAGTGCGTGGGATGCAGGGACAGGCGATGCCGAGTTTGGCAGCAGCCCGACAAGGCACGGCGGTGTACGAGTAAACCCTAGTGAAGACATCAGCGCACCTCATAGGCTTAAAGACATTAAGCATTTTGCTCTATAAGACCTTTTTTTAAAAAAATTAGCTAGGGGAAAGGCTGGAAGAGCAGGATATGATGGAGAAGGTCCACTAGGGAGAAAGTACCCCATGCTCAAAGCTGCTGCAAAGGCCCTGATGGGGATGGAGCCACGCTCAGGGCTCCTGCCCATCGTGGCACCCAGCCACGACACCTAGCCATTGGTGAGCCACCTTCACCAGCCACCGGGATCAGGGTTTGCGGCGTGAGAGACACCAAAGGAACAATTAACACCCAGTCTAAGCCTTTTGCAACTCCACGTAGCCTCTCCCCAAGGTCACTGCAGCCCATGCTGGCAGCCAAAAAATGTTTAAGCAGGCTGCCTGCCAGCTCTGCCTCCAAACCAGCCCCAGCCAGCCGGCACCAACAGAGCAGGGATTGCCACCACCCACGATGCCCAGGACATATCCCTCAGCACCTGCAGTGCTGGGACATGGTGGCCAGAGCCTGGACGGGTCCATTTGGTGTGCCCAGTGCAACCCCTCCCCTGCTCCCACATTTCCCATCAGCCAGAGCTGCTGCTAAAGCACCTTCAAGTTTGCTTTTGCGGGTGTCACCCATAAAGAGGGTGTAATTTGGGAATTGCCGGTGCCGCTGAAAAACGCGCCCTCACCTTGTGAATTGTGCATCAGTTTAGGAAACGGCGTTGGGAGTGGGCGAGATCCTGGCGCTGCGCCGGGAAAAAGTTAACCACCACTTCGCTCGAGGGCTCGAGGCCGGTGAATCAGGCTCTGCTAATTAGCTGCATCCAGCAGCTTCACACCGGTACGAGGACCTTGAGTTGGAGTCAGGGTGTTTGCAACCAGACGTGCCCGGACTTGAGCGCCTGTAGGCCCTACTCAGCTCAGACTGAGGAATATTTTTCTTTTTTTCCTTTAGCAACGAGCTGCAAAATCCCAAACACTTTTTTCTGGATTTGAAGACGACGTTCATCCTCTAAAAATCCCACCCGCAGCTTTGCATTTAACACCTCTTGGCCAAAAAGTAATCCGTGTTTCTGAACTGAAGCTTTCCTTGCCCCTTAGGTCATTGCAATTCAGGGCACTGTCTACCGCTGCAATAAATGAATTTATAAAAAAAAAAAACATCAAGGAAAGGGCGAAGGCAAATGCATGGCCAGCCCTAAGGAGAAAGACGCCACCATAGCATCCCTGCCAGAGAAACTAAGGAACATCAGGTCCCTGGCCATGTGGCAAAGGGCACATGGGACAGCCCAGTGTCACCCACAGAGGGGACCCCAGTCTCCCAGGGCTGGGGCTGGTGCACCTCCTCATAGGAGCCGCTGGGGCTGAGTCATTCAACCTGCCCTTGGGAATCCTCTCAGGCAGGGATTGAGGTTGCGAAAGCGTGTCCCGCTCCCAGGGGTGCGTCACCCCACACCCACAGCCGTGGGTGCCGGGCACAGCACTCCGGCTCACCCCCAGAGCCGGAGGGATGCGGGAGGCTGCGGAGACAGGCCAGCAAGGAAAGGGTTTCATCCACCATGCCGAAAATAGGAGCAAGAAGGGGCAGGTCCCTTGGCCATCTCTCGCACATCTCCGCCAGCTCTGAACACCTTGGCCACAGCACTCCAGGTCTTGCTCAAAGAACAGGGAAAAATGGCTAAAAACCCTCATGCCCAGGCTCATGCCGGCCTAATCTTTTGAAGATAACACCACACAACTTTCATGGTCCCAGCCTATAAATACCCAGACATATTTCCAGCTCCTGGTGAAACATCCCTGCTGCACCTCTCAAGGCTTTGACATCAGGGCAAACATCCCACAGAGGTGCTGAAGGAGCCCAAATGAGGAAATCCAGACTCCTTGCCAGGGCCACTGGTTCCCAGCACGCAGGCGCAGTGGTGGCAGCTCCAAAACCACCAGTGCCAAGGGCTGGAGACAAATTAAACACTCTGGGGATAACCGCCCCCTGCCCCAGCCCCTTCCCATTCAGGAGAGGATCATCATTGTAATGTTCCCCAATATGGCCCTGTCCTCCCTTTTTCCCAAAAAGCCACTGGGAAGTGTCTGGGCTCACCAGTGGGATGGACACCTAAGTTGCTTAGAGAAGCACGTCTAAAAGCAGTGACCCTCTCGTGTTGGTAAGAGAGCAGCTCCGGATGCAGACACAAGCCCTGCTACCACCAAGCCCGAGCAAAGGCCCACTCGTAACAGCTTTCCTAACAGTGAAGCTTACCCTTAATCCCTTGGGAATTAAAAAAACAGACACAGGCTGGGTCTAGACTGCTTGACCCTGCTGAAAGACTTTGCTCTGCAGCGTGTGATGATACGGGGCTAGCATGGCGTGCTGTCCTCACCAGCCCATCCCTGCACGCCGGAGCCTGCTCCGGAGCCACGGGATGCTGGGAGAGACTAGTCAGACTGGAAACGCTCGTGGAGGAGCTGCTGTAGGTGCTCCAGCCTGGGGGGCAGAGGCGCGTCACCGGGACGGCCATGGTTTCCCCACCACTTCAAAGAGGAAGGAGGAGGGCTGGTACCTCTCCGGCTCCACTGCCAGCTCTGGGACAGCCGGGAAGGGTGTAGGGAAGCCCCGGGCCTGGCGTCAGGACTACCCCTGTTGTCTGCAAAGCACAGTTGCAGAGGGGTTTAGAGCCCTTGGTGAGGGTGGGTTTGCTTGGCGGGGGGGGACAGCAGTTGGGCCAGGTTATGCCTGACCCACAGGAGCTCGGTGCTGGGGCTGCCGTACCTGGGGAGGGCGTCAAGAGGAGGATACCCCCGAGACAGAGCCCAGGGCAACAGAGATGCCTCCAGAATCGGGCTACAGATGCCGGGGACCAGCCACGCCTTGGCTGAAAGGAGCTGCGTGGGGTTTTGCTGAGTCACGCGGTGCCATGGGGCCGGGATGTGCTGAGTCAGGGTCAGCGGTGCCGGCCCTGACCAGGCGCCCACGGGGCAGGAGGGAAGCGGGGGCTGGCCGGCCTCCAGGGAGGCACCGCTGAGCCTGGCCGAACTAACGGGACCCAACAGGCCCAGACAATGCCTCCGGCCATCGCTCTGGAAAACCTCGTCCTGGCGGGTGCCGTGTCCCATGGGGAGGCGGCGGGTTTCCCCATACCCCCGGCTCAACCGAGGGATGGAGATTTGGACAGCCGGTGGAACGAGACACAGCCCAGCGCGGATGTACCCCCTAAAAACACTCATCACAGAGTGCAGTTGGGGGGCAGCGGGCACAGAGCCGGGGCAGCCGGAGGATGGAAGAGGCTCAGGGAGGGAAGGTGGGGAGGAAATGGCGTGAGCGAGGTGCCATCAACATGACGCAGCAATTTTCCAGAAGTTGCATGAACATGAAGGAGGCGGGACAGGGACAGGGACCCCGCCACGAAGCCAGGGGTCCCCCACCCCAGCAGAGCCCAGCTTGTCCCATGGCTGCTGCTCTCCCATCGTGAAGGCTGGGCACAAGCAGGAGGAGAAAACAAACACCCTGAGCCCACAGGACTTGGACAGGAAAGCATCTGTAAATCCGATTTTTTAATATTTTTTTTTCCCCTCTGGTCTCGTGGCTCTGTAAGAGCTCGGTCAGGGCAAACTGGGCAGAGATTAGCTCTGCCTGCCATCTCCCAAGCCGGTATGGTGGCACCTCTGAGCCCTGCTGTGACACCCTGGGGTGGCAAAGAGCCCGTCCTGGTGCTCCCCGATGCTCAGCCCTGCGGGGGGACCTCAGGGTCTGTTGGTGGCCAGTGCCCCCCTGGGCTCTGCCCAGCACCAGCATCAGCCTCGATGGCTGTAGGTGGCCTGGTACCACCATGGTGGCATTTCAAGGGGGGGGAACATATGCCTTGGCACTCCCGCTCCCCCCCCAAACAAGCTACAGTCCAGGATGTGCCTGTCTCCCCCCAAAACCCTCAGCCCGCAGGGACAAGTCACCCCAAACTGGGGTTGTCCTGGGGCCAGGAAGAAGCTGGGGGACTGCTATGGCCCCCCCCCGCGGCCGGGGGGTGCAGACATCCCTGTGGGCCCAGCTGCACAATTAGCCCCCACCGGTGACAGGGGGTGGGTAGCGGAGGTCCGCGGGCTTCTGGTAGCCTGGGGCCTCGCCATGCCGGGCTGGGGAGACTGGCTAAGGGGCCGGGGGTGTCCCCCTACCTCCGCAGGGCAGGGAGAAAATCCAGAAAACCTGGAAAGAACAAAAAAAAAAAAAAAAACAACGGAGAGGAAGTTAAAGACACAACAAAAAGCAAGCACGCGCGGCCGGCCGGGCGCCTCGTGATCGATTTAATGGTGTTTATTCCCCTTTTCCCGGAGGCTGAGTCACGGGCCCCGGCGCCGGGGGTCAGGCCCGGGGAGGTGGGGGGGGGCGTGGGGCGGCACCCCCGGCCCGGCCCGGCCCCGCACCCCACGCCGGAGCCCCCGCCCCGGCCCGGCCCGGCCCGCCCTCACGTGACGCCGCCGGTTGCAATTTTAGCCCGTCAGCTGACACGAAAAATCCCTGGAGAGGGGCCGCCGCCGCCTACAAAAACAGGGAAGGCGGCCGGGCGCGGCGTCGCGGCCTCCCAGTGGCGGGACCCTCCGGCCTGTGTTGTTCCTTTCCCCCCCGCCACACACACATCCACCCCGCCATCGCCGCCATGGGACCCCGCGGCCGCCTCCTCCTCCTGCTGCTGCTCGCCCTGGCGGGGCCCTGCGCAGCCCTCATCAGGTGAGCCGGTGGAGGGGGGGGTCCCTCAGGGTCTGGCTGAGCCCCTCGGTTGCCGGGGGGTTGGGGGGGCGGGGGGGGCATGGGTCATGCACCCCGGGTGGTGGTGCAGTGGTGGCCTCCGGGCTCTTCTTGCAGCCACCCTCCCTCCGGTGCCGCTCCCCGACCATTAAAGCAGAGGGGAGAAGTGCTGAGACATTCCTCCCCTAGATGGGGGGGTTGGGGCTGATCTGCTGCCCATGGTGGGGGTCTCACCTCGGCTGCTTCTATTCCCGGTGACCTTTGGCAGCTACCAGCCGTGTCCCCTCCCCCCCCGCCCCCCCCCCCGCCCCGTTCTGACTTTGGAAAAAGCAATGAGCATGGTGGCACGGCAAGGGGGACCCGGCATGGGGTGCTGGTGGGAGCCCAAATCTCATCTACCCCGTGCTGGTGGGTTCCCTGGTTTTGGTGGAGCTGTGCCGTTCCCCCCTCCTCCCCCACCACCATTTGCAACCCTCCATTAACAGGTGGGTGTTTGCCCTCCCGTTGCAGGATCCCCCTGACCAAGTTCCCCTCCATGCGGCGGGTCCTGAACGAGGCGGGCAGTGAGATCCCGGACATGAACGCCATCACCCAGCTCCTCAAGTTCAAGCTGGGCTTTGCCGACCTGGCTGAGCCCACTCCAGAGATCCTGAAGAACTACATGGATGTGAGTAGCCCCTCCCTGCCGAACACTCCTCCTCTGCGGCAGACCCCGGTGTCATGCCGGCTGGGTAGCTGTCGTTTCTGGGGGTACCCATCCCGGGTGGTGGCGGGGTGGGGGGGGCACGCGTGTGGAACAGGACACGCCAACCTCCCTCTCTTGGGAGCCACAGCTGGGAATGTGAAGGAGGGAGAGATGTTGATCCTGTAGGAGAGATTCATGCAGCCTCATGGCTTGGTGGGTGGCTGCTGAAAGTTGCTTCCCATCGTTGCTAAACTAAAAATACTAATACAATAATTATAATATTAAACAATCCACTGCCACCCAAGCAGGAGAGCTTTGCAGCTTCTGTGACCTATTTCCTTTCCCCTTTGTCACTAATTAACAATTGTAAATAGGGGTCTGTTGGCTTGCAGTCCTTCCTAGCATCTTCTGGCCTGTTTGGGCTCTGCTTTCTGCAAGACAGGCTCATAAAAATTACAGTGCACTTGTTGGGGCTTTGGAGCATAAAAGAGCAGGAGATGAGGGCTCAGGCTGGGCACCGGCTTGCCGTGGGACTGAGGATGCAGGGCCTTTCCTCTTGCTTGCCTTTATCTTCTGCGTGGCCTTGGGAAAAGCCACCCTGCACCTGCACCTTCTTCTCAGCAGCTTAGGGAGCAAAGGGACCTTCATGGTGGAAGCGGCGATAAAAGGAGAAGCCAGATAAAGGACGTGAAGTTTGCCCTTGCCCAGCTACCGGACACTTGTGGGGTTTCCTATTTCTGAGTTCCCCACTGGGTACCCTGACAGCTCTTGACGGGGGAAGGGGGGATATACAAGTGCTGGCTTGCAGAATAAAGCTGGTGCTGGATATTTGGGCATTTATTCAGGATATTCCCTCCCTGTTCCCCTTCCCCAGGGACTCTTGTCACCCAGCCAGCACCTGCCAGGGCTATGCTATGAAGTGCTACCAGTGTTCTAATTGGTGGTGTCGAAAGCCAGGGCGCTGGCGGTTGCTCCACAGGATTGCCTCTTGTGCTTATGGCTCGGGCTGCTGCTCAGGGTAGGACTCTGCACCCTTGTCGCAAAGGGACCAGGCCAACCTGTGATGGGAGATAAGGGAACAATGGTCCCTCCTGGCCTGGCCAAAAACGCTCTTGCTGCTGGAGGAGCTGTTAGGAAGAAAGGCACAGCTTACCCTAGAGTGCCCTGTATGGTCCCCTCAAGCCCCTGGCACCCCTCGCGGGAATATGTATGTAATTTATGGGGCCCCTATTCTGTGGATTAGTTTTCAAGCCCCAGCAATAATTACAGAATCACTGGAAGCAAGTGCTGCCTTCCTATTATAGCTAATTGCAATGGTTTATTAATTACTTGGCGAGCAACCCCTGCAAACTAAACGCACAGGAGGTGAGCAGCTTTGATAATCCTGTTTGGGTTTTTTTTATCCCCCCCTCTTAATGAAGTACGTGGCGGGGTTTGGAAAGGCCACAGGCTGACTTCCCTTGCTAGGAGCCTTGTCTCTGGGGCTATGATCTGGCTGTTTGCCAAGCATGACATGGCTGTGTGCCCCTTTGGGAGGGCTGGGGAAAAATGGGTCTGTCTGGGACTTGCCGAGCATTTCCCATTCATCCTCTCCCGCTCTGGATAGAGGGATGCCCTGCGAACATCTCAGCTGCCCATCTCGGGTTTCTTTCAGTCTCAGCAGAGATGCATTCACAGGGCAGAGGAGTATCCATTGGATACCTACACTACAGGGACTTCTCCCAAATTCTCACCCCACAGCCCTTAAAAATGTCTCTGGCCATGCTGCTGAAGCCCTTTCCTCCCTCCAGCTCCTCCAAAATCTTATAGCACCCGTGACTGAGCATTAGTTTATTCCTCTCCATCCCAGGGGCTCGCCAGCCCGCACCAAAACCCCCAGTGGCTGTACCCGCACCTGCAGTGGGCAGAGCTGCTGCTCAATGCAACTCACAGTTCCTCTGCAAACCTGCCAGCAAAGCAGCTTCCCAGCCAGTTTCAGCTTTTCAATAACGCAGGTGTTTTGCCTGGCTTCCTCCCATCTTCTTGGTCTTCCCTATAGTGAACCACATGCTGGCCTGCAGACCTTCCCCCCTCTGTCTTGTCTCCCTGCCCCGAAAGTCCTCCCCCGCAAGCACCCGTCCTGCTCCTCCCTGACTTATCCTTTTCCCACCCTCTGTAAGGTGTGAACATCAAAGGGGAGCCTCCCTTTCAGAGGAAGAAGGCTGGGAGCCTGTCACTGCCAAAAATGAAAGGAGAGTAGTATCTAAATAAGAATCCGGTCCCTTTTTTTTATTCTAAGAGATTTTTTTTCGTGTTTAATCACTTCTTTTAGCCAGCCCCTCTGCTCACAGCTCCTTTCTCCTTTGCAGGCCCAGTATTACGGCGAGATTGGCATCGGGACCCCCCCACAGAAGTTCACCGTTGTCTTTGACACTGGCTCCTCCAATCTCTGGGTGCCATCCGTGCACTGTCACCTTCTGGACATTGCCTGCCGTAAGTGTCACCAGTGACGGCTGTAGCTCAGCAGCTTTTCCATCCCTGCCAAATGCAGATCCTGGCATTGCAAGAGGAGAAACTGAGTGAGCAGTGCGAAAGGGCTCGCTAGAGGCTGATGGGCTCTTTAGGGTCAGAGCTGGAAATAGGATTCCAACTTCTTGCATCCAGCCTTTATTAACTCCCTTCCTGTTTTTCCCGCTCCATGTCACCCACACATGGCTTCCCCAACAGCCTCGGCCCTGCAGCTAGGGAGCAGCATCACAGGTTGTGATGTTTCTCCCCAGATTATAGAGTGACGCTGCCGTTGCCCTGTTGCGCAAGGCTGATAAAAAAAAAAAAAAAAATCAGCTTCTTGCCAGATCTGATACAAACTGTCCTAGTTTCTGCTTTATTGCTGCACGGAGCATGTGAGTGCATGTTTATGGATTTATAATTAACAAGAGCCAGGTAGGCACAATGACATGAGAATGTCTTAGGGACTGTAAGGTTTTTTGCTCTGTGGGGTTCCTACACAATAAACCTCCACAGTTGAAGGTGTCAAACCTGGCCATGGCTAAGTGCCGTTTAAAAGCCACCAGCTTTTAAATGCTGCTGCTTAAGCAGAGCAGAGAAACGTGTAGACCCAACAAATACAACCATGGAAGGCAGCCCACAGTGCTCTTCGGGGGTAGGGAGGAAATTCGGACTTCTTGTACAGCCCTGTAGTGCCAAGAGAGGGGCTAGACCTTCTTCTTGCATATGTGAAATGAGATTTAGGAGACTGGTAGGGTGATGAGGTCCAGACTTGGTCTGTCCCAGAATTCCTGATCTCTAGCAGGGAGCTGGTTTCTCAAGGCAGCAGTACAGGAGTTGCTGGGACCAAAGGGCTCATTTTATGAGAATGCAATGAGCCTAACCTGCCAGACTGGGATCCAGACAGCCCAGTATATACGGGAAATCCCTGTATAGCATGTTGGTTTCTGTAGGGCTTGGCTGGTTTGTCCTCAGCTTCTGTCTGCTGGGCTCAATGAGCAGCCGGGGAGCCGGGCTGGCTGAGCTTACCATGCGCCACTGCCCAACTCGTGACTTGGGAGGAATCTGCAGAGGAGGAATCTGCCCAGCCATGAAACCAGGGATATCTTATAGTTCTCAACCCTTCCAAGGGGAAAAGCAGCTTGGACTAGTGAAAAGCCCTTCTCTGCAAATAACTGAATATTTTGAGCCTTCTCTGTGCAAAAAAAAAAAAAAAAAACAATGACTGTATAAAAAAAAATTCCATCTAGTCTTCGTAAAAGAAACAGATAAACCCATAAAGTGAAAATGTTCATGCCCAGAGCAGGCTATATTTAAAGGCACCCTGGTTCTCCATGGCACAGGGGGGATGTTACACTCTGCTGTCTAACACACCCTGACTCACCAGCCACGTAGCCTCTAGGCTTTTAATACCCAGTAGCCAAATCCGATTTAACAGCCAAATTGGATCTGCCCACCTAATTCCCCAGATGATGGAAATGCTTTGTTAAGCAGTCCAGGCCTGGAAAATGCTGGGTTCAGGCCCACCTCTGCATTGTTGAGTGTCTGTCTGGATGAGATGAGTGTCATCGGGTTAGGTATTGGGAGCCATAGGTATCAAGGAGCACTAATGTCCCTCTGTGTACCTCTTCCCGCCTGCAGTGCTGCACCACAAGTACGATGCCTCTAAATCTAGCACCTATGTGGAGAACGGCACCGAGTTTGCTATCCACTATGGGACAGGGAGCCTCTCTGGGTTCCTCAGCCAGGACACTGTCACGGTGAGTAACAACTGCCCTCGCCCCGAGCTGCCCCAGCCTGCTTTCAGTGGAGTGCTTGAAGCTGATTGATTTCAACAGGTCTCCCTTCATGTCCTACTCATGTTGAACATGCTTCACCACCATGTTTCCAAGTGCTTTGAAATGAGGTCGTGGTGATGATGGTGACTGAGGAGGTGATGATGACTGAGGCAGGCAGAGAAGGGGGAAGGTATTAATCAGTAGGCTAGAAGTGTGGACTGCATGTGTGGTGCCCTGCAGACATGGTCTCCAGCCATCCCTCCAACCCTCATCTTCCTGACCCTAGAAATTTCCCAGCTCAAGCGCACACCAGCACCACTGTGCAGGCTGCTGGTGGTGCCCGGTTTGTTGTTGGCTAATATCCACGTGGTAGTGGACGTCCACACAAGCAGCTGCCCAAACAGTGGTCTGAAATGGGCTCTTTGCAGCCCCATGCTAGTCTGGTGTTGAGGGTGGTGCCTATGTTTGCAAAAGCTGTGTAATACCTGGCGGCGTTCCCCAGCAGCATTTGGGGTCCAGCTTGAGGTAGCTGGGTTGCTGGTGGTCGCTTACCATGATTTCCTTTTCGGTGAGCGAAGGCTCAGCTTTCTGCCCTGCAAAGGGCAGGCACCTTTCATGACTACCTCCCAGGTACAGATGCTCATGAGAGTTTGCCAGCTGCTGAAAGTCAGCAGTGCACATGCTCCCAGATTGGTCTCCTGGCAGGGATAAGAGCATGTGTTTGCTTTGGAGGGGGCATGGGGAAACAAAGCAAAAGTTTTGAATAAGCACATAAATCTGGGGATTTGAGGTTTTCCGCGTTAGGTTCTGCTGAAAAGTATTGGCTTACCAATTTCATTGGGATCAAAAGAAAAATATCCAAGAGGAGTCCAAAGTGGATAGCTCTTGTGAGGAGCAGTCTTTAGCCTGTCCTTATAGCAGGAAAATTTCAGGCTAGCCTGGAAGCACCAGCCATTGCCTCTGCGCTGCATCCAAAGATGGCAGCAGCTCAGGCTGGGTGCAGGATCCTCTTTGGGGGCGAGGGCTTTTGATGAGCTCGGTGAACCCTGAAAATCAGTGTAGACAAGGTCGTGGGGGAGAGCCGTGGGGGATGCCAGCAGCTTTGCACCTATGGTTTTGTTCTCCGCTTCCTGCAGCCCACTGAGCTTCGGGACTGTTTCTGTTTTGTTTCATGCCATTTATTTCCTGCATCCCTTGGTTCACTTAGAAACACCCCACCACAAAAAAAAATGCTGCCCATCTGAGCCTTCCTGCAGCTCTTGCCAAATGAAGGCACCCTGCATGTAGCATTAATGGATTCTCTTATGTTAGGTTTACAGAATACAGACAGAGCAGGCAGAGGCATCTGTGTTCGTCCCAGTAATGGAGTGGGGTAGTGAGGCAAACAGCAGACTTTATTGTCCTGTGACACTGTGGGCTGGTATTAGGCACTTTCTGGCTTAATGCAGGGGGTGAAGTGAGTCAGAAGGAAAATTGCAGCTTTTTCTTTTTTTTGTTTTGTTTGTAATTATCACCCTAATGCCTGCTTGCTAATTAGCTCTCCACTTCCCAGCAGCTCAGAGCAAGGATTTTGTGCCTGAGCCTGTTTGGGAAGTGGGGATGGCTCTTGGCAGGCAGCACTCCTTATAGCATTTCGTTTCTGTCTGGGCAGAAGCAAGAGAAACTTCTTGCATGGAGCCTGAGTAGTGTCACGCTTGCAGTGTGCAGGAGCAGGGGTGACTCAGAGGGTCAGGGACGTTCAGCTTAGACACCAAGATGCTTCTTCTGATGCATAACACCCCCTAGGCAAGCTCTCAGTCGAGTGTAGTCTGGAAATGCAGAAATTGCAATGGCCTTCAGGGTGACCCTCTCTGCCTCGGCCATCCTGATGGGTGGAAGCAGCCACAGCAGCCTGTGGTAGCACTGACATCTGACTGAAAGGCGCTGGTTGGCAGGTGGCCCAGAGTCCCTCAGCCCTGAATTTTTTTTGGAGAGGGTAATGAGCTCATGTTGAGCATCCTCTGTCTTTCTGTGGAGGAATGATGCCCTGTAGCACCACACTCCCCAGTGGTGTTTGCTCTCCAAAGAGCAGTGGATTCAGCCAGCCCTCTGCTGCTTGAGCATCTCATCCCTTTATCACAGCCCAACCTTGGGATGTCCTTCAAGGACAGCAGAGGGAACATCGCTGGCTGTGGGGCACAGTGTCTCTCCTGGGGCTGCAGTGCAGATATGCTGTGCAGGAGATGCCCCTCCTCGCCTCTCCCCTGTGCCTCTGCAGAGGGGAGCCCTGGTGACAAGCGGTGCCATGGAGGCTCTTGTCTCCAGTCTGCCTTAACCGTTGGTCACTTGCCCCCTTCGCTGAGGCTGCTAACAAGGAGGCCAGGTGAGCTCCAGGGTGCTGACAGCACTCTGCAAAGCACTGGAGGGTGGCTACTATGCAGCCATCCACTGCTAATGATTTTCAGTCACTCCATGTCTGGGCGAGGGCCAGCTGAGGGACAGCTACAAAGGATGTGTCTGTCACCTGGCGCCAGCGCTCTGCTAAAGATGCTTTTTGGTTCCAGTCCTACTGAGGACCAAGCCCAGGCAGGGTCTGCTGAGACCCCCACCACTGGGCAGCTGTTTGCCTCCCTCTTGGGATGTGCAAGCTTGGCAATATTCAAGGAAACCTGGCAGTCACTTTTTCAGTCCATTGCATTTTACTTTTTTTTCCTAAGTGGAAGCTTTTATTGAACTTTCTGAGCTTCTGCAGGACCAGCTGTGCTGAGTGGTGGAGCGGTGGCTTTTGTAAACCTGCAGCATACAACTGGAGCACTCGCCATGTGCTGGTGAGCGGATGCATTGCTGCGAGCTGTTTGCCCCACATCCTGCCCTGTGGCTTTTAGCTTTTGCAAGGCTCGATTGCGATTGCCCTTTCCTAGTGCAAGCCTCTGATACCATTAAAGGCAGCACCTCCCATGCCAGCCTTGCACTAACCCTGGGGGGATATTAGTAATTTAAAGGGATCGTTATCTGCCATCAGGTAGGAGAGGCCAGCTTTTCAGTCCAGCCTGGTTCACTACAGGGCTGCTAGCTGGAGGCTGAGAGGTTGAAATCGTCCTAGCACAGATACTAAAATTGCCTGTGGTCAGCCAGAAGCTCAGAAACCTCCTGAACTGCTAGAGCCAGGAGCCAGCAGAGCAATCCTGTGTTCTGCAATCTCCTTCTTTTCAGGGATCTGCCTTTGTGGGGCGTTTCAGCTTTCCAGCGGGGAATGCCAGTCCTTCTTATGGCTGGCAAGAGGTGACCTTTGAATTCACAGTATTCTGCTTGCTATTTTCATGCTTCGAGCTCAACCTCGCTTTCCTGGCTGGGTCTTCTCCCCTCCCATGGGAGATCTTGGCGGGCTGGTAGCTCTTCTGGGAATGCACCAATATCCTGGGGGTGTTCCTTATATAGGGGAAATCAGAGGGGTCGCTGGCAGAAGTGAGAGGGATTTGTGCTCCCAACTGGGGACGAGTGCAGCAGCCGGGAAGGTAGGACGCAGAGGTGACTTAGAAGATGTGCAGAGTGGGGAAGAGAATTAAAGGCACAGCAGAAGAGCTGCTTGGACTGGGAGGAAAGGATGAAGTAGGCAATAGGGGAAGGGATATAGCGGGGACAAAGTGATATAGGAGCTGCAAAGTGGTGTGGCGAGTGCCGAGACCCAGCAAAAATCTGGAGGTGCTGTGTGAGGTGGGCAAAGAGCAAAAGGGGGCTTCTGTCCGCAGGGGGTGCACTGTGCTTTGCAGGGACTCAGGAGGTGCCACTGTGCAGCTAGTGTGGCCTGTCACCCCTCCCCCCCGAGGAGAGTGGCACATGGGTATCTGGTTTCTGCAGCTGCTTACGTATTCAAGAGTGAAAGCAGGCAGGAGTGTGGCAGCACGTTGAGGGACGTGCTACAGCCTATGTTCAGCGAGATCCTGTTTCTACCTTGGTCCCCTGAGTCAGTTTTCTTTACAATGCTTTTCCCTTCCCATTTCCTGTCAGCTTGGTAACTTAAAAATCAAGAACCAGATCTTTGGGGAGGCTGTGAAGCAGCCAGGCATCACCTTCATCGCTGCCAAGTTCGATGGCATCCTGGGCATGGCGTTCCCGAGGATCTCTGTGGATAAGGTCACCCCTTTCTTTGATAACATCATGCAACAGAAGCTGATTGAGAAAAACATCTTCTCCTTCTACTTGAACAGGTAGTGTTGGGTTTGGTGGCGCACCTCTCGTTGCAAGGACAAGCCCAGCTAGGCATTTCTCTGTGTCTTCCCATAACACCTCTTGCCATGTGTCAGTTTACACCCTGGCCAGCACCACTGGGGAGGTCTCAGCAGGGTCTCCCTGGTGGAGCAGTCAGGCCAAAATCTCTCCTGTTTGCTGCTTTGAAGTAAGAAGTAGAAATGCAGCCATTTTACTGATAAAAGCTGGGTAGATCTGCTACTGGGTTTCTTAACTGATGGAGAGACAGAGGACGTTTCCAGAGGAAAGAGAAGCAAAAATAAACAGGGCTGTGATCATGAGATTGCACGCTACTAGTGCAGTCTGTGTTAGGGGGTTAAACACAGCCCCAGTCTGTTGCCAAAATCTACGAGCCACATGGTCACCACCATGTGACCTCCCAGGCAAGCATACCCCAAACCTATGACGGGGCTAACATTCCCTTACTAATGATGGGGCTAACATTCCCTCAGCCCCCAGGGAAATCCTCTTGCGTGGCTCCCAGCACCTTCCTACCCATTGCTGCTCCCCCGAGGACAGCCCATCGTCCTCCTGGCACCCCAAGGGGGGCTCTGAACTACTTCAGCCCAAAAAAGTAGCATGCCGGGTGTGTGGAGGGCAGAGAAGGCTGCTGCTAGCTGCTCAAGCACCCGCCCTCCCCCATCACCATATTTCTTCCCATCTGCTCAACAGTGAGCTTTTATCTGTAACCTTGAGCATTCGGCTCTCAGGCTGCTGGCTGGCATGGAGTTCAGTATAGATAACCTAATATGGCATCAGCCATGTTCAGCCTTGCACGGATGCTTGTTAGAAGGCGATTATTCAGGGGGTGCCTCCACTAGTGTTCAGTTCCCCTTCTCTGCAGCAAGCTTCTCCAGGTGTCTGTGTGAAAGCACAAGGCAAAAAGCTGCAGGATGCTTCAGCTGGGACAAAATATTCCCATTTCCCCACCCCAGCTTATCTCACAGTATCTGTCCTTACACTGACATATTATATCATGATGTTAGTTGTCTGTCTCCAACGCTGTTAATGGCATGCTTCACCCCCAAGCACCCTGGCGTGTGTTTTGGGGGCATGCAGGGCAGGGATGTTCTCGCTCTGCACCTGATATTCATGGGTTTGGGTTATTTTTCAGAGACCCCACTGCTCAGCCTGGCGGTGAGCTGCTCCTGGGGGGGACTGACCCCAAGTATTACAGCGGCGACTTCAGCTGGGTCAACGTCACACGCAAGGCCTACTGGCAGGTCCACATGGATGCGTAAGTGCTCCTTCCACCCAACTACCTGCATGGGGATATGTGCACAGACAGGTCACACCTGGGGCTGGGCTGAGACCCTCCCCAAAAAGAAATCATCCTCTTTCTCTGCAACACATCCACGCTAAAAGAAAGCAGATGAAAATCTCACCCTAAGGTTGGGTCATTTGTTGCTGGAAGGGGAGCAGAGGCAGAAAACAGCAGGAGATGTTCTGCAAAATCCTTTCCTCTTGTTTACAATTTGGCCCCTGAAAACACCTGCTGCGCCCTTGCCAAGCGGGGAAAAAAAGCTAGTGTGTCCTCCTTGCAGGCAGGGTGAGCGCTATGGATTAAACCCTGGCTTTGCTCAGCTCTCAGCAGTGCAAGAGTGGCTCACTTGCACACAGCTCCAGAGGAGCAGGATGAGGCCCCAGGAAGCCAGCCCTTGACTGAAGGGCACGGTGCAGCAATCAGTGTGCATTGTTGGAGGCGGAGGGGAGGAGAGCAGGCTGAGCTGCCGGTCCGCCAGCCCTGTAGTCTATTCTGAGCTCTCCCACGTGATGGGAACTTAAAAGTGGCCTGTGATCAGAGTGTGTGTCCTTTTCCTGGGGATTGTATCGCTCCCCAGCGCAGAGTTTAGTTCTCATCTTCCCCCAGCCCTGCCACGTTGGCAAAGTGTGGCAAACCCTTGTCTGGAAGGCTTTATCTGTCTGCACTGCTGTGAAATGTGATGCGGGTGAGGAAGCCAAGCAGCTCCTCTCGTCTTTTCAACCCTTTCCTTGCTCATGACCCCCTCAGCCATCACACCACCCCTTTAAGCCTTTGGTTTTTGCAGTAGCATGGGTCATACAAGTCCCTAATGCATCGCCTTTAGCTTGCTCATGTGCCTGTTAGTCACAGTGTTTAGAAGGTAGGGTATGCCGGCAGCAGTCAGCTCTTTGCCTTCTGCTCCCTGCAGCCTTTGCTGGGAGGCCCCTAATAGTTGTCTTCTGCCTGGGCATCTCTCCTCAGGGTGGACGTTGCCAATGGGCTGACTCTGTGCAAAGGGGGCTGCGAGGCCATCGTAGACACGGGAACCTCACTCATTACTGGCCCCACCAAGGAAGTGAAGGAGCTGCAGACGGCCATCGGTGCAAAACCACTCATCAAAGGCCAGGTGAGGCCAGACTGGGAAAGCAGGAGTCCATGGCCATTGTGGCATCCACACTGATGCCCTGCTTTGCACCCAGATATTTCTAGAGACCCTGGTCTTCTGCTCCCTTTGCTCTCCATTCTCAGGCTGTGCTGCCAGAAAAGCCTGCAGCATAGCAGGGACCCCTCTGTCTTTTGACCCTGGGTAGCGTTCAATGCCCTGCTTGTGCTCTTGGTAGAGGGCTCAGTCCCATGAACTTTTGGAGGTTTTGGGTCATCTGTGCCACCTGCCTCTGGGAGGCAGAGGGGAAGAGGTGCAAGTTGCATCTGAGGACAAGGATTCACATTAATGTGAATTAATACATTTAATGCAAATTACAGTCCTTCCCTGCCAAGCTTTAAACCATCTTAGCTAATCTCACAAGGTCATCTCTCCTTCCTGAAATTGCAGAGGAACAGGGATTGTAAGGACCCTCTAAGAAGGATGCTGTGCTCTGAAACCCCTCCCAAATCACAGAGCCCTGAGCACTTGCAGGGCTTTTCTGCAGTGCGGGGAGACCCCGTGCTGCAGCAACAGCTGTCTTAAGACTTGCCACCCTCCCTAAGACTCACCAGTGTTCATTAAACCAGCTTTGTCTGTTCATCACACGGCGAGTTCCTGTGTGTGTCTCCAGGCTGTATCAAACCAAGTCTTCCCCTCCTGTGGCAGAGGAAAGACCCCAGCCCTGCTGCGTTGGGTGCTGTGCCCTGGGGCTCAGCAGAGCCAAAAGCTGAAACCAGCATCCTTTGGCTCCAAAATCCTACAACCCTCTGGCCCCTCAGCCCGCTAACCTCAGCTCAAGCCTCTTCTGCACCCTGAGATAAGCAGTTCTTGGTGAAGACCACAGCAAAGATGTGGTTGAGCCCGGGGGGAGACCATGTCCTTTCGTGAGGGCATGGGAGCTGCCATCTAAAGCCTTCACTGTTTCTCTTCCAGTATGTGATCCCCTGTGATAAGGTGTCATCTCTGCCTGTCGTCACGCTAACGCTAGGAGGGAAGCCCTACCAGCTTACTGGAGAACAGTATGTCTTCAAGGTGCGTCCAGGCAGGTTTTGACAGCCCTAGGCTTCTCCCCCAAGGCCTAATTCTTGCCTTTGCCACACAAACCTCAACCCTGAAGTCCAAAATGCAAAAGTAAGGCTGGAGTTAGCACCTGGGGGGGAAGAGTCTGAAGGATTGGGGTGACGGGGTGGTGGTGCTGGCTGATGCACCCAGGCAACCTCACCAAAGTCCTGCAGGAACAAACCCCCCCGGCATGATGCTCATGAGGGATAGCAGGATGGGAGAGAAAGGGCAGGCAGGATGTTGCATTGCTTTCTACAAACATCTTGCCCTTT
The DNA here is from genome assembly GCF_963924245.1 of Chroicocephalus ridibundus. NCBI lineage: Eukaryota > Metazoa > Chordata > Aves > Charadriiformes > Laridae > Chroicocephalus > Chroicocephalus ridibundus. The sequence goes on from NC_086287.1 coordinate 18,746,963, forward strand.
TCTGCTGGATTCTGGTGCCATGATGCCAGTCTTGCCATAACAGTGGCCACCAGCCTGGCATTTAAGCTATCAGAGTGAATTTGCAGGGACCATCTTGTACAGAATTACAGAATTTCAAAGACAGCTCTAATTCCCCTCAAGGGCTGGGAGGTTTATGGGCATGTGCAGCTTTACTTGATGTTTTGCTGCGTAAGGGCTCTGGGAGGGGGGAGCTGGGTTTAGAGCCATGGGAGCAGTGGGTTGGGAGCTACTTTTGCAAGCTATGGATTGCAGGCTGGGAGAGGCTGAAGCGCAGCCAGCATCGGCAGATGTTATTGCCAGGCCTGCGAGGTTGAGGGAAGGGCAGGACCTCCTCAAACTGAAGCTCTTGCTCTTCCCTTTAGGTTTCTGTACAAGGAGAGACCATCTGCCTGAGTGGCTTTTCAGGCCTGGACGTCCCACCCCCTGGGGGCCCACTCTGGATCCTGGGAGATGTCTTCATCGGTCCCTACTACACCGTCTTTGACCGTGATAATGACTCTGTTGGCTTTGCCAAATGTGTCTAAGCGCCTGATCCCCGCTGCCTCTGCCACACACACACACTTACACACATGCACAGGAGCCATACAGAAGGATTAGAAATCCAGTGAGTGGAAAGGAAAAAAAAAAAATGAAAAAGAAAGAAATGGAACTAGATTTAAAATTATATGGAAAATAGTCATTAGTTCCCTGCTAGCTACTTTTTCCCCTCTGTTGAATAAGTGGTGCTGGGACGTCTCTAGTTGACAACTCCAGCTGGAGTAGCCCCTTGCTTTACTGCTAGGTCTTCCAGTATTTGTTTTTAAGAATGATTCTCAGAGCTGAAAAAGGCTCTCTCATGTCTCCCAGCCCTGCTTTCCTTCTTGGGGGGGAGCAGTTGGCTGGAGCCAGCGCCCGGCTCCTCTGTTCCTGCAGAGAAGCTCTGCGGCTGCTCTTGGGTTTGGGCTTCTGCACTGGGGCAGAGGGACAGGGAAGGCTGTCCAGCATGTTATTTGCTACTTCTTGCTTTTTCACTGATAAAGTGGGTGAGTAGGAGGTGGGGGAGAGTCCATCTTCATCACCCCTTCACGATGGGTTGAGGCAGTGACCAGTAGGTCATTTCTCAATGGGTTTGTGCTGGCTTGGTCCTAAGAGAGCACATCCTGGGCTGGAGTGATGGGGGGGTTGCGGTAGCATGCCCAAGGGTAGCGTTGCAGAGCCTGAGGGCTCTGGTGGTGTATTTTTGTGTAGTGATGGCACTAGTGAGAGAGCTGGAGGCATGATGCCCATGTGCCTGACCTAACAGGGCAGTGATTTGTAGGGGAGCTCCAGCCAGTGGGACTCTTCAGGGAGTATGAATGTAAAGGGGGTCAAGATAGGATGTAATAGAGGTCACTTGAATTCATGGCCATGAAGGCCCAGCTTTTTGCTGGGCAAAGTCATTTGACACAGGTTCTTGAGTTTGGTGAACTTCTCCCAGCTTCGCCAAACCACAAATCTTCCCAGCTTCTTCCGCGCTTAGTGAGTTGAGAATGTTTCCTAAAGCAACTAAGTGATCTAGAAGCTGAAATCACACTGGTAAAATCTGTAGATGTTTGTCAGCCACTTAAGACCATTTGGAAACATTCACAGCATTTTGAACTGCCCAAAACTCAAGAAGTTGGCAGAGCCAGCAAGCCTCCCAGGCAGGAGGGTGCCATGGCAACTTCTGGACTTGCATTCGCTTTCCCTGATGCCCCATCGTGAAACCCAACTGTCTCTAACGCCCTCCTTACCTTCTTTCCACCTTACTAATGCTGGTGAGAGCTCTGTTCGTGTCCACCCTGTGTTGCAGATGGAGTGAGGCACAATCCTGCTTTGGAGAGGTGGTAGCTGTTCTAGCTGTGTTTGCAGATCCTCCTGGAGAGCCAAGATCTGTGCACGTGAAGCTGCTTACTTCACTAGGCTGGCATCAGTAGGCAAACGCTGGTGGAGCTAGGAGGACCATAAAGTGAGTTTTAAGCAGTACTGGAAAGCAGAGGAGAGTTTGCGAAGAATCCCAGCCTGTGCTGGGAGTAAAAGGCTCTCTGCTTTCCTGGTGTGCTGGATCAGGTCCTGAAGTTAGGGAGCAGTAGCGGGTGAGGGGCAAAGCTAAGGGGGGGAAGAGGACCAGATCAGCACTGACTGTGACCCCAGATCAGGCGAAATGGGTAGTAAAATCCTAGTTCCCCAAAATTCACTGATAATCCTGTCGGCAGTACTGGTGGGGCCAAGGAAGTTCCTGAGAAAGGTCCTTGGGCAGTAGGTGAATAGGTGGTTATGCCCAGTGAAATGCATATACATCATCCCCAATATTGAATTCGCCGGTAACGTGAGAGGCAAGGGTGGGGAAGAGGTCCCCACGTGAGCTGTGGGAGGACAGTGAGTGTGTAGCCTGCAGATGTCCCCTGTCCCCACGTGCTGCAGCTGATCAGTTTGGCTTTATAACCATGCCTCGGAGGAGTCTGGCATGGGCAGTGGGGACAGGCCTGGGCACACTTCTGATGCGTGTATTGTCCCCTGCAACCCTGGATGCACCAAATGCTGCTCCCAAAGCTTGCTTCTGCCTGCTCATAGTCTTCACCTGCAACGCTGCATCTGGACACCTAAGGACATCTGTTGCAGACTGGCTAGAGAACAGTGTTAACAAAAGAAAAAAAAAAATCATCAATAGGTACTCCAAAATCAGCAGATATTCAGCACCTCTCCGGAGAGCCCTGGTTTCACACCAATTAAGTGCTCAGAGCTCTTCCCAGTCCTGCTACGTTGTTTCCCAGCTGCAGAGACAGCACCCCGGGTACCCACTAATCAGACCTGATGCAGGGGGGGAAGCCTGATGTGGAGCTGGTGGTGGGTTTTGAATGTCTTTGGCATCAGATTTAAGCAGGACGTGCAGCACAGCCCCAGAAGAACGCGTCGGGCTGCAGTTCTGCTGGGTGTTGCAATGCCTTATGCTGTCTGTGTCATAGCCTAAGGCTGGGCTCATGTCTGTCCTCAGGCAGGCAGGAGGCTGCTGCCTCGGGAAAGAGCACAGCCCGGAATGATGCCCTGGGTGACATACCTTAGGACAGGCTGGAGGAGCGGTTCATCGTAGTCTTCCCTGAATGGGTCTCCTCCCCTTGTTCTTTTAGTTGCATTTTTAAACCAAACTCTAACTGTGTGACTGTTGGGTTTTTTTTAATCTAATTTGCTGTCAGAATTACTGTCTCATCATAGAAAATTGAAAACAAAATACAGTATTTCCCCCCTTAATTCTGAGAGTAGTCGTTCCTTTGAGATGCCACACTCTCTGAGTGTCTAGAGCCTGTGTCTCCCTGACTTGCTGGCCCAGTATGTCTCGTCACCTGCTTGGCTGGACTCACATGTATTTCAGAAGGGCTCCTTCCCTTCTTTCTGATTAGGAGACGTGCTGGGACCCTATAGGGTTTGTCTTTTTCAGTGTATTAAAACATAACCCAGCCTCTGCAGGATGACATGACAGTGTCACCTGCCTGACCCAGCACCAACAGGGTGGCAGGCACTCCCAGCATCTCTTCTAGCCTACAGCCTTCTCCTAGGGCCACGTCTTCCTGGCTGAGTATTGCCAAGGGTAGTCCTCCAGCAGGGTACTTGGGCTGTCTCCTGGACTTCTGGGCCAGCTGGGACAAGTTCCTGCTGGACTTCAGATATAGACTGGTCCTGTAGCAGCTAAAGTGGGACTCCAGTTTCTAAGTCTAAAACTCACTAGAATGTGCAGTTTAAGTGTCCAGGGTGTCATGATGAAGAAAGCGTGGGGGTTTTTTTCAAAATGTAGGAAAAATCCATCCCTCTTGCTTGGCTGTGTGATTTTTAGTCCTAGTGCTGCTGTACGGGAGCTGGAGACTCCAATGCAGAATGAAGGCCCTGTGTGCCAGGTGGAAGATAAGAGCTAATCCCTACTTTGAAAAAAGCATCATCTACATAAGCAAGACTGATGCAGCCAAGTCCCATCCCATTTTCTGAGCGCAGATCTAAGCACACAGCTTAACTGATTTCCCTGCTGGCACATCCCAAGCTTCTGTTCCCCCAGGATGCCATAATACCCCAATCAGCTGTTCTCCTACGTTAAAGAGATGGATTTAACCCAAAAAGGTTGGCTGGATCCTGAAAACCAATCATGCAGCCCACCGTTCCTCAGTAGCCCAAGGGGAGAACAAGTCGTCTGCTGCCAAATATTTATTGATGGGAATACAAGGGCATTGTTTCTGCTGGGGGGGATTGTGCCTAAGCCTTTAATCGTGCTGTGAGTATGGAATGTTACATCTCAGCGGAAAAAAATCACAGGCTTGATCTTGGCCAAGAGCTGGAGAAGCCAAGAGCCAGGATTGTCCACCTATGCTTTTCTATCAGGGAGCAGAGAACACCCCACCCTGGGAGCAGCCTGCACCCGACCCCACGTTTTCTTGCCCAGCAAATCGTCAGGTTTACACCAGCCCCCTCATTTACTGCACCATCCCTGCAGAACTCTGTGCACATGACAATTTGATAACTCACTCTATTAAATGTCTCCACTGCTGCAAAGAAGGTACAATCTTTCATTACACGTCCCCTTGAGTAGTAGGGTGCTTGGCCCTGACCCTCAGGGCTGACTTCATGGCCTTGATCCTTCTCCAAACCAGCTCTGCTCCAGGCTTTGTCAAAAGCCCACTCAGACAAGGACCTGCCCAACGAGAGGGAGGATGGGACCCCTTGTTTATGGAGATGCTCATCTGGTTGGCTCATCAGTTTCTTGATTGGGGAAACTATTTTTACTCATCATGAATGACTAAGCATGTTGTTTTGGGGGCTGGTGGCTTTTTCTTTTTCCGGTCTTTCTTGGATTTATTTATTTTTAGGTTCCTTTGGGAGGGAAAAGAAGCGGAGTGCAGACTGAAAGCTTGAGAGGACAGGAAACAGAGATCAAGGGAGCATGGGGAGATGGGATTTACCCCTCCAAGCCTCAGGCCACCTTACTGCTGGTGCTTATGGGGCTTAGCAACCCATTGAGGAATTTTATAGAGGGAATAGGAAAGAGCATTCAGGAGGCTGTAGGCTTTCTCCTTCGTAAAAAAAGCAGGGGTAGGTCCTGCTAATGGTTTTCCAGAGAGCTCGAGTAGGATTTGAGACAGAAGACTTTCTCACGGGTCTTACAGTGCTTGATTATGCTACAGCCCAGATGTCTCTAACACGATTATAAGAGAATTGCTTTGGGGCAGGAAGTATCTTTCTGTTCCGTTTGTCCCATGCTTAGCACAAGGGGATGTGGGCCTTGATGCCACAGTAATACTGGCAAGTATTCATACTCACCCCAGCTTTTATTTGAAAGGAAAGTGGTCCTAGACCTTATGGTTGAGGGGTTGCACACATGACCTTTGAAGACCCCCAGAAAATAGGAGTGTTAAAATAATGCAGAATATTGAGGGGGTTTATTCCTTGTGTCTTTATTTTTTTAAACCAGTTCCCTAATTTTGAAGGGTCGCAGGAATAGTTTTTGAACCAGTGATGCTGCATATATGCTGTTGTGGTCCATGGTAATCAACCTCTCAGCGCTCACACTTAGCATCGAGAAAGACAATGAATTAGCAACCCAGTCCCAAAGGTGCTCTGGAAACTGTGGGGTTGACCTGATATCTGGAGAAGAGAAAAAGCAGACATCCAACCTCCCTGGCCTTTCAGCCCCATTCACACCAGGGAACGTGCCCGCCTCAGTTGATCCCACGTACCCCTAGACCACCCTGCTGCCTCCTCTTGCCCACTCCAGACCCCCTCTTTGGTGTTTTCCTCTGCTCCCTCTCCATCCCTGCCTGATGTTAAGGAGCACCCCTACGTACACATCTTTCCCCAGACAAATGTGGAGCAGGCTCCTCAGTAGCTCCTATGGCAGGCAGCAATCTGCATCCAAGAGGTTTCATTCCTCCTCCTGAGCCTGCAGGAAGGATGCTCTACACAGCTGTGGGTTGCCCGGGTTTGTCCAAGCCCTCCAGAAGAGTTGACAACAGCTGGCCACAGCTCTGCTTCTCTTGCAAACTTCTTAATCCTATGGGAACATCTCTCCTCCTTCTGCTTTTTAGCGGCTTCTTGGAGAGAGACCTGGGTCTTGTCACAAGCAGCCGTAGCACTAATAAAAACCTCTTTACTTTGGCAGGACCCAACACATTCCAGCAGCGATAAATCGCAAACCAGAGGGCAATTTGTCCTGTTTTAACCTGTGCAGGTGCCTTGAGAGGGATTAAACCAGCCTCATGGAAACTGGCTCCCCCTCCAGCCTGGGAGCACTGTGGGCGCACAAGAAGTCCCCTCGCATCACATCAACCCACGGAGATGAACACGGGGTGGGTGCTCCTACACAGGAGCCAAACCTGCCTGTGAGCAGCCGAGTGAATTACCATCCTGATTTCTTAGCTCAGCACTTTGTGGGTATGCTTAAGGCATTTCCAGAGGATTTCCCTTCCCTTGCAGGTACTGCTCGCATGAGCTGTCATTTTACCCAGCCTGTTCCAGTACTCTGGGATTTCTCTGCTCCCCTTCCCCAGCACCCCAGCTGAACTGGCTGCTGTCTCAAGGCTACCTGTGCCAGGCCAGGCTCTGCTGCCTGCGAGGTGACACAACATATCCTTAGGTCTTTACCCTCCCGGTGCCATGGTGTGTCCTCCCAAATGACCTGCACACTGTCCCTGCACAGCACCAGGTGCTCTCCGGCATTGCGTCCCCGGGGGAATGCTACTGCAGCACTCCAGAGTCAGGTTTCCACACAGCATGCAGGGCAGTTGGCAAGGGCAGGCAGCAAGTGTTTTCCCGATCCTGTGCCAAGCCTGGGCACAGCCAGGTCCTCCCTGGCTTGTCCATCCTTCATGACATCCCCCCCTCCCTCCCCTGAAGCAGCCGCATGCCCTGCGTCCTGCTGCTGGGGTGCTCCCGCCCCTGCCCACACTGGGATTTGCTCAGTGCCAGCAGGATTTATCTCTCTGCACACAGGATTTATCCCCTTTCCATCCATCCTCCATGACCGGAGCACTTTTTTCCCCATGGCTCTGCATTGCCACCACCTCCCCTCACCATGCTGTCCCCATTGTCCCCACATGCCCCTGCCACGCTTGCTTTAGGTTTTCACCAAGGCCCATGGGAGCAAACCAGGCTGCAGCAAGTCCCCACTGCAAAGGTCTCTGTGGGTGATGCTGGGAACAGTTGAGCCGAGCATCCCCTCCGGATGGCTGAGGAAGCCGCTCGGCCAGGGCCCAGGAGATGCCCTTCTCCAGCGGGGCGCTACCAGGATGCTCCAAGCAGGAGGTGACGTCCCCGTGGGGAGGACACGAGGAGAAGCGCTGAGACACGGAGGAGCTCTCTTGCGTGGAGCACGTTCGTGGGGGAGCGAGGGGGCTGCAGATTGACCTTCCCAGCCCCTAACTTCCCCCCTGCCCAGCCCTAGCCCATGGGTGCCCCCCCTCCTCTCCTCCCCTCCTCCCGCAACTCCAGCACCGAGGAAGCCGAGCCGGAGGCAGTGCTGAGCCGGATATGCAGCGACTCCCCGCATCCCTCCTTGTGAGTATCCCTCGCTCCTCCTGATGCCTTCGGAGGAGACAGATGGACGGACGGACGGGCAGCCAGAGGTGGACTAGTCTCTCCTATTTGCAAAGCTGGGGTGGGGGGGAACCTCTTCCCACATTCCCTTCCCCATCCTCTGTCTTCATCCCCTCTTCCCCCTCCTCCTCCTGCTCTCCATCCACGATATTCTCCCCCCCCAAAAAACAGGAGGTGGGGGGGAACCTGCTGGTAGGTGGAAGAAATCGGGAAATGCAATCCCATCTGGAATCCCTCAGAGATGAGGGTTTAGCCAAAAAAAAAAAAAAAAAAAAAAAAAAAAGCCCCCAAAAATGCCCCCCCCACCCCCACCCCCCGCCTCAGAAGGGAGGGAGGGCGAGGCGCCGGGCTGCTCTGCCGCACCGGGAGACCCGCTTCGTCCGCAGCCGAGCGACCCGCTCCCCTCCCGGCGTGGGAGGGAAAGCAGAAGGCCCCGACAGACAGACAGACAGACAGACAGACCCACAGGCCGGCGGGGAGGGCTCCGGGAGCAGAGCGGGGGCGGGAGGGGGGGACAGCGCGGCTAGCTGGCAACTCCCCGGGAGCTTCCCCCCCCCCCCCCCCCCCCGCCTCCTCCCAAGTGTTTCTTTCTGCTTTTATTTGTTTCCTTCTTGTTTTTCTTTTTTTCTTTTTTTTTAATTTATTTCCCCACTCGTGACTCGAGCGAGGGTCACGCAGGACAGCGGGGAGCGGGGGGGGGACGGGACACGGGAGGGAGGACGAGGCCGGGGAGCGGGGGGGGCGATGCTGCCCGCCGCTGCCCGCCGCTCTGTCCCCCGCCGGGGCCGGGGCCGGCGGCAGCTCCGCGCCGAAGCGGCGGCTCCGTGGTCCCCGGGTGTAGCGGTGCTCCCGCCTCCCCCTCCCGCCTGCCCTCCTCTCCTCTCCTCCCCTCTCCTCTGCTCACTCCCTCGCTCCTCTCCCCGCTCGCCCCTCTGTCTCCCGGTCCCTCTCTCTCTCTCCTGCCTTCCCCCCACGTCTCCCCTTTTCCACTCCTTCCCCTCCTTTTTCTTCTCCCCCCTTCTGCCCCCCCCCCCCCCGCCTCTCCATCCCCTCACCCCCATTTTTCACGGGGGTGGCTTTCGCTTCGCCAGGGCAGAGCGCGGTGACGCCGCGGCAGCCACCACGGAGAGGACACAGGACCCCCCCCTGGGCCCCCCGTGCCCCTTCGAGGGGGTGGCCTGGACCCCGAGACCCCCGCAGGGCCCCCCGCAGGGCTGCTTCGCCTGCATCGCCAAGCCCCCGGCTCTCCGGCAAGCTTCACCCGTCCTGTCTCCTTCTTCCGCTGTTTATCTCATGGAGAGCAAGAGCTGCAAAGGGGACAGCCTGCGGCCGGCGGTCCCATGCAAGCACTCGGTGGAGAAGAAGACAATGACCAACCCCACCACTGTCATTGAAATCTACCCCGACACCACAGAGGTGAATGACTACTATCTCTGGTCCATCTTCAACTTCGTATACCTCAACTTCTGCTGCCTCGGCTTCATCGCCTTGGCCTATTCATTGAAAGTGAGTACTGAGCGCGAGGCGTGGGGTAAGGGTTGGCCGGAGGGAGGGGGAGAGTTTGGGGGTTGCGCCTGATGTAAATCACGTCTTTGCCACCCAAATGAAAAGTTGTACCCGCTGAGGGATGCGGATGGGGAGAGCCGAGGTATGTTTTGGAGCTGGGGATGTTGCCTCGGGTGGGGAAGAGGTGCTTTGACTTGCTCCGGTACCCTCAGAGGCTGTACCATGGTGGCAGGGCAACGGGCAGGCAAGGCAGGGCTGGCTCGGCTCATGCTGCACCCACAGGCACCCCAGCACTCGATCACTTCTTCAGGATTTTGTTGGTTAGAGATCTTCTCAGGACAGGATCCGGCAGCATCGGGTGGTTGGGCAGAAGCAATAAGAAGCAGCTGGCTAGGATCAGCTGTCGCCTGGCGAGTTGCAGAGGGGAGAGGAGGCTGCCAAGGTGCAGGGCAATCCTGCCTGTTTCCTTCTGTCCCTTTCCCTAATTAAAACACCAGAGCTGGTTCTCATATTCCCCCCCTTCTCCTCCCTGAGCCCTGTAAGTCCCAAGGCAAGCCCTGGAACCTGCCAGCATTGTGGGAATGAGCCCCAGGTAGATGAAGAGGGGGAAGAGGGTGCAGGGGGGCTTTGCACAGCATTGGGGGAGGAAATAGAGCCGTGTTGATGGAGAGGGAGATGGCATAGAGCACAGCCAGCAAATGGGACAGGATTCCCAGTAGCTGTAGGGGAGAACAGCCCAGGAGGGATGGTGCCCAGCAAAAGGGCAGCCCCTCAGCAGCTGCCGGGAGAGAGGAGCCCGGGCTGCCCTCCCTGTCCCTGCCTGCCAGCCTCAAAACTAACGGAATGGATGTGCAGAGAGCCCGGGGCGGCTGGGTGGCCCCGGAGAGGAGCTGGCTGATTTGCTTTGGCAGGCAGCGTTTAGAGGAAGGCCAGGGCGCAGCCGGGCTTCGTCACAGAAGCAGATCAATTAACCCCATCCAGCTCCCACGAGCTGGACTGCGAGTGCCCAGCACTGCAAGGGGGCTGCTCCCGAGCCCGCCAGGGTCTCCGACAGAAAAGCTCGGGGTCAAGCCCACAGACCCGTGCCCTGGGCTTGCCCAGCACTGGCACCATGGTGCCTGCCTCAGTTTCCCCTTCCCTGAGATGGGCGATGAGCACCCTTCTGCCACCCATGCAGCAGGCTTTGCTGCTGCCTGGGCAAGGCATTTAATAGCTTAAATCATGCCGGGGCTGAGCATCACCACAAGCAGGACTGACCCAAGGGCAAATCCAGGCGGTGGCAGCCTAGGACGAGCTGGGGGAAGGGAGTCCCTTAACACCCCCACTCATTCAGCCAGTGCGGGAAGAAACCGGCCACCTCATTTTTTTTTTGTGTCTTTGCTCATCTGAATTTGCCTTTAATGATCAGCGTCTTTCCCCATGCAAGAGGCATGGTCACAGCGGGCTAAGAAAGGGTTTCACATCACGGGGACATGGCAGCAGCTAGAGCAGGGACCTGGGTAGATGCGGTCCCTGGGCTGCAGCCAGCAGTGGGGACAGGACAGCCTGAGGACCGGAATGACCCATCCCCAAGGGACAGGATGGAGTAGGGTCTGCCACCTACAAGGTTTTTAAAGGCTGGACCCTTCTCTATCCTTGACACGAGGTGGAAGGAAGAGCAAAGCCCAGAAATAACCCGGGGCCAGAGCCTCATGCCAGGGCAGAGGTGCGGGCTCAGCATCCAGCTGCAAAGGTCTAGAGGATGTAAACTCCGGTGTAAAAAAAAAAGAAGCGGTGGCGAGGGAAGGCAAATGGACAAATATGCTCCAAATCAGGGAGAGGGTGTCAAAAACCAGCTGTGGATTTTGGACTGCGGAGGCAGTAGCTGATCAGATGTAACGGTCGTACCCAAACAGATGCGGAGCTGGGCGGGTAGGAATAACCCTGCTCCGGTCTTGGAGCTCCCCAGCGGCCGTGACTCTGTGGCAGGGGGGAAACAGAAACAAAATGTCCCTCAGAGGCACAGGACAGAGCTGGCAAGTGGCTCAAGGGATGGCAGATGCCCTCGCGGGCTGCTGTTGGGATGGGTGGTGGGAGGCAACAGGGATGCTGGGGTAGTAGCAGAAGATCTGTCCTGGGGAAGACCACTGGGATGCTAAGAAAGAAGGGATCCTTCCTCACTCACAGCTACTGCAGAGACCTTCACGACATGCTGGCCAGGCTGGATGTTAGGGTCATTTCTCCAGAAGCTTGTTGTTTTCGTCTCTTTTACAGTTAATATGTTTTTTCTCAGAAGTTCAGAGAAAGCAGAAGCAAGAAATGCCCTGGGGACAGATGACCCTTTAAACAGACTTTTCTTGTTCCTCTGCAATTAAATGTAAGGACAATTTAGCAGCCAATAACTGAAGTACCAGCCTTTCTAGGATGTCTGTGCTGTGCAGAGACTGAGTAAGGTGCTGTGGAAAGGAGAGGAGGGGAGCAGCACTTTCCCCTCCCTGAGCCCATTCTGGGACCTCTGATGGCAGAGCCCTTGGTCAGTGGAGCACAGGTTTCCTGGCTGAAGGGCCATCAGGGCGCTGATGGCATTAAACGGTTCCCAGGTTATGTTTTTTCCCTTTCCTTTAAGTAACTGAAATATTTAGCAACTCAGGAATCGTTTTCATTATCAGAAATAGCATTTTCAATACCCTGCCACAAACATCACCTGCTTTTGCCAGGTTCATGCCGTTAATAAAGCAGTAGTTCCTTTTGTGCCCCAAGTCCATGAGATGTTTCATTATGGACCTTAGCACAGCCCAGTATTTCCATCAGTTTCACCAGCACCAATGCCCACACTGGAAGTTTGGGTACACTTGAATATTACCGTAAAGCTGTCTCCTTCCCCATGCCCACTTTTACTGGTTTCAGCCGCAGCTGGGAAAACGGTACCTCCATGTCTGCCTGGCCTTTTGCACACAAACTGCAGCCTTCTAGACGTCTTTCTGCAGGGAAACACTATTTCACAGTGACCACCGTTTACTTAAAAAGGCCAAAACCACACCCCAGCACCAAAGAATTTATGCTTTTACTCAAACAAACACATGAAGTCAGGTGAGGGCAAAGACTGTGACATCCAAGCCAAGTACTCTGTGTGACAGACACCCCGTCCAAGCACTCTGAATAACAGTGTCACGGCTCGCCTCGTCTTTATTTACACCCGTAGCAGGCCAGATCCTCAGTAGATACAGCTTGCTGGGCTGCAAGAGAGTCGCACCAACTCACGTGTCCCTCCGGGGGGCTGTTTCTAACATCTCAGGCTTCTCAAGGTCAGCCTTCTGGAGCACAAGCGAGTCACTCGCATATAAGCATGGGTTGGTGCTGGGGAAGAAGAGATAAAGAGCAGGACCAAGGAAGTTAGAAGCCCTAAAGTAACCTTAACCCCAGCCCAGCACCGATGTGAGGATCGCTCCAGCGGCAACACTTTCGATTCCGTTGGTTTTCATCAGGAGCAAATGCCCAGTATTTGGCAGCTCCCTCCCCTCCTCTTTCTCAGCTCCAAGTGGTAACAAATGATGCATCAGCACCCGATGGCAGGAGATCTCACTTCAGTCACTAGGAGGTCCTTCTCCGGAGACTGCCGGGGCGAGCCAAGTCCTTCTGAGTAACCATCATGCCATGAGGCGGTAGGTCAGAGGAGCTGGGATCTGAGAGGAGCCACGCTACAGATGCCATGTTGTGGTTGTATAAAGACAAAGACGGCAAGAAGACCTGCTGGCTTTTTAAGCCCCACCAGCAGCCCACGGGCTTGCTCGCAGAGTTTTCCTACCCCTTGAGGCCACCGAAATTTGCAGCGTGATAGCACCCCAGGAGAGCTGAGCTCTCCTGCCCTCTCTCTGCCCGGCCCTTAGCACACAGCTCCGGGCACAGCTGTTTACCTTCCCCTCTCGCCATGTGTTGACCTTCCCCATTTCAAGTAGAAGCTGATGGTCCCACGAGCTGTTTATTAACCCCAAGAAGCAGAGAGGCTGCGGCACCCGACCTCTCAGGCAGGCTCTCAGCCTGCTTTTTGAGACAAGCAATGGTTTGTGGAGGTGGGTGAAAGGCAGAGGCGACAGCCATGTGACGCCGGTGCCAGCGTGGTGGAGTTACGTAGGCTGGAGAGCTCTTGACCAATTCACAGAGCAAATAAATCCAAGGATCCCCTCCAGAGCTCCTTATGTGTAGGGACACAGAGCTCTGCACGGAAATGGGTTTACTGACAACCAGCTGTGGGCTGCATGCTAAAGGCTGGGCTGCCTTAAATACAGCCTCATTAGGCTCAGTATCAACAAACCATTCGTCTCCTCCTGCAAGCTGAGGCAGCACTTTGTACCCGCACGGCAAGTTCCTTGCTCCCAAAAATGAGAGGGGCTGAGCTCCAGAGCAAAGGGAGTGGAGGCAGCTGCTGGGGAAGGGACTGGGAAGGAGTGGGAATGGGGAGTCAAGGGGAGCGCTCAGAGAGGAAGCTGAAGGCAAAGCCCCAAGGGGAGGAAGGGCAGGAGACGATGGTCAGAGGAAGGAGAGAAAGAGCCCTCGGGCACTGTCACACTGGAGGTGTTGGAGAACAAGGTGAGCTGGAGATGTTGGAGGAGAAAGTGAGCTGGAGATGGCGGAGGACAAGGTGAGGTGGAGATGGTGGAGGACAAGGTGAGCAGCAGGGAGGTGACAGACAAGCAGGAACAGAGGGAGAGGACACCACTGCCTTTTGGTAGTGGTAGAAGGGAGAAGGAACGCTTGCATATTAAACCACAAAAGCAGGCTGTGTTTTGTGGAAGGCCGGGCGTGGAAGAGGAAAGGAAATGTATAAGCTGCTAAGCCGGACCAGAGATGAGCTTTGCCTTGTCCAGGGTGGAATCTCCAAAAGAGCCACCACACAGCACCTTGGGGAGCCTGGGGAAACCCTGCAGCCAGCAGATGCAGGATAATTGATCTTACACACCAGTCATCTCAGTGCAAAGTGGGGCCAAAAATCCCCAAATAATTTTAGGCAAGGTGAGAAGGGTCAAAGTGATGATGAGAAAAGAGTCGGTGACTAAGGAAACACCACACTTTTGTTTGGGCGGTTCAGCCTTCTGACCTTGGGGACATGTCTACATGTCTTCCCCATGCCTCACCTCCTCGGCTGTGGAAAGAAACAGCTTCCAGAGCTCCCAGATGCTCATGCACCAGCTGCCAGCATATTACATTGATGGTGGCCACAGGAGCATGAAAATATGAAAAGCTGAGGCTAGTTTATGAGAAAGACACCGTCATCGCCTTAAGGACAGAGCAGGGAAGGAGCCGAAATGCATATCTGCTCTCCAGGAGAGCTCCTCCTCCAGAGCCCAGCTCTGATGCCGCAGCAGGACATTGAAGGGAGACTTCTGCAAGCATCTGGAGGTGCAAGGTCAGGCCGGAGGAGGTGAGGCCACCCTGAAGAGATGTGGGAGGCTGGGGCTGCAAGTCGTTTGGAAGGAGAAACACCTTTTCATTGTGCTTGTGTGCCTCAGGGGCCCTGGCACTTGTCTGGTGCTTAGAGGCTCCATTGCAATATAAATTATAATGGACAACAAGGGATGATTTGCATGAGGGTGACCGCTGAAGCCATAGGGTGTATGGGGAAATAATAAGGGAGGAGAGGCAGGGGATCAAGGACTCTACAAGGACGTTGGATCCAGGCAACCAAGGACAAAACAGCTAGAGGAGAGGTAGGGAAAGGAAAGGGAAGGGAAAGGGCAGGGGGCTGCTGGAGACGGGATATGCAGCAGAGCACCATGTGCTGTAAGGGATTGGCAGGAGCGGACAGGTGGGACCAGCCAGAGCGACAGGGAGAGGAAGCAGCTGTGTGCCCTTTGGCAGGAGTGGAAAGTGACTGTCCGTACCTTCATTTGGGCCCAAACAGCAGGATAGACAAGAGTTGGGAAGGACAAAAAAGGAACTTGGAGGAAATGGTGGCACTGGCGAGAGGGCAGCCCTGGGCACCCCTTGCTAGAGATGCTGAGGAGCAGCTGGCCGGAGCAGGGTCAGCGGGAGCGCCACGGGAAAGTCAAGGGCAGGGGCTCCTGAAGCACACCATGGGAAAGAGCTAAAGCATCGGTCATAAGTGCGAGCTGGTGTTGGGTGGGAGAAGCTGCTGGGAGCACTGGGAGAGGGCAGAAATTATGGTGGCAGGGTGCCCCAGGGACAGGAGGAGCAGGACCCGGGGAGCGGAGGAGAGCTCCTGGGGCCAAGGTACACTGGCCCTACAAAGGCAAAGCGAGCAGCTCGGCAGCGAGAGGGTTGCAGAGCTCGGTGTGCCGGCCATGCCGGTCTGCTGGAGAAACTTCTGTCCGCCTGGCAAACGCTGACGGCAAACACCAGTTTGCCTGCAGCAGAGAGTGACCCCTCCCAGTCACGGCCAGGTTACGGAGGAGGAGTGGGCAAAGAGGCATTTGCTCTGCGCAGGGTTTGCCTCCGGCAGCCCCAGCGCTGAAAAGAAGAAGGCGCGTGAGAGCTTCAAAGAGCCTGCCGGGAGCAGCGGGCGGGATTTCTGGCCCAAATCCAGCGTGCCTGGGGCTCTGGCTGCAGGGACCTCCGCATTTCTCACTGGTGGGTGAGGAGGTGCCAGCTGCTGCTCCCAGGGGTTTTTTGGGGGGAGGATGCTAAACCTACCGAATAATTTCAAAGGTGAGTCATCCCAGACACGCAGCTGACACCAAAAGGCGTGCAGGCTCCCAGGCTGCTGGCTTGCTGCCTTCCCAGAGGTCATCTCCGCTGCTGGGAGGATCAGCCAAGCACGCCACAGAGCCATGCGCGCTTTGTGACTGTCCCCGCTTATGCCCTGAAGCTGCCAAGCACTCAGCAGCAGGACGATGGGTGGGTGGCCCCGGCACCAGCTGCAGGCTCCTGGGAGCAGGGCGCAACAGAGGCTGAGGACATGGCGCCACAGGATTTAGCACGGGGAGGAAAACAGAGCTCTCATTCTTGCCTGTGTGCCTGCCGGCATCGGCTCCTGTGGGCCTCATGCCAGCAGCAGCCTCTCTCCCTGCAGTCCAGGATTAATGAAGAGCAAGGGGTGCTTGTGCAGAGAGGTCCTCCCTGGTGTGACGGAGGAGGGGACATTGCTTGAGGGTCTGAGTCGTGGTTTTGGAGGCCCCATGAACCACCATGGCTCAGTGAGAACAAGGGGTTCAGCAGCCCTTCCCCATATCCAGCAAGTCACATAAGGCTTTCAGGACAGCCCCGTGGTTAAGCACTGCAGGAGGGAGAGAGCAGAAGTCACCAAGATGTGGTCTGAATCCATCGCAGAGTCTTTTCAGAGAGCTCCTGGTCGATAAAAGCCTTTTAATATTTCTAGCTAGGACTCTGGGGCTGGTTTTCGCAGCCTGCCACCGACATCTAGCGTTCAGCCAGCAGCACCTTGATGGTGCTCAATGCTGCGGGCGGCGAAGGCAGGCTGCGAAGGACACGCAGAATCGCGGTCTGCAATCCTCGGACACAAAGCGGACAGTGGAGCAGGCACTGCCATGCCAGCCCCTGGATACGCCACTTGGATACAGTAAAAGGGAAGAGGGGTAAAGTCTCCTGGTCACAGAATCATAGAATAGAATCACAGAATGGTTTGGGTTGGAAGGGACCTTAAAGATCATCTAGTTCCAACCCCCTGCCATAGGCAGGGACACCTCCCACTAGACCAGGCTGCTCAAAGCCCCATGCAGCCTGGCCTTGAACACTTCCAGGGATGGGGCATCCACAGCTTCCCTGGGCAACCTGTTCCAGTGCCTCACCACCCTCACAGTAAAGAATTTCTTCCTAATATCTAATCTAAATCTCCCCCTTTTCAGTTTGAAACCGTTACCTCTCATCCTCTTGCTACACTCCCTGATAAAGTATCACTCCCCAGCTTTCCTGTAGGCCCCCTTTAGGTACCAGAAGGCTGCTAGAAGGCCTCCCCGGAGCCTTCTCTTCTCCAGGCTGAACAGCCCCAGCTCTCTCAGCCTGTCCTCATAGCATAGGTGTTCCAGCCCTCTGATCATCTTCGTGGCCCTCTGCTGGACCCATTCCCGGGGGTCCTTTCATCCCACATCTTAGTGGCTCCAGCTGCCTGGGTCTGCTGAGTGCTGGCTGATGGGGCTGTTTGGGGACGGGGACACATCCCTGCTAGGGAGGAATGGAACCTGACCGCTCATCTGCTGGGCTCAAACTGCAGAGCTACTGCTGGCAGGCAGTGCCATCAGCTGCCTGGCTGCGCCATCTGCTGCCTGACCATGCTATTGCTGCCTGGCAGTGCCATCACTGCCTGATAGTGCTATTCACTGCCTGGCAATGCCATCCGCTGCCTGGTAGTGCCACGCACTGCCTGGCTGTGTCATCCACTGCCTCGTAGTGCCATCCTTGCCTGCTAGTGGCATCGCTGCCTGGCTGTGCCATCTGCTTCCTTGCAATGCCATCACTGCCTTGCAGTGCCATGCGCTGCCTGCTAATGCCATTGCTGCCTGCTAATGGCATTGCTGCC
This sequence comes from Chroicocephalus ridibundus, assembly GCF_963924245.1. Classification (NCBI taxonomy): domain Eukaryota; kingdom Metazoa; phylum Chordata; class Aves; order Charadriiformes; family Laridae; genus Chroicocephalus; species Chroicocephalus ridibundus. The sequence goes on from NC_086287.1 coordinate 18,764,529, forward strand.
TTGCAGTGCCATCTGCTGCCTGCTAGTGCCATCGATGCCTGGTAATGCCATCGCTGCCTGCTAGTGCCATCGATGCCTGGTAATGCCATCGCCGCCTGCTAGTGCCATCAATGCCTGGTAATGCCATCGCTGCCTGCTAGTGCCATTGCTGCCTGGTAATGCCATCGCTGCCTGCTAGTGGTATCGCTGCCTTGCAGTGCCATCCACTGCCTGACGGTGCCATCCACTGCCTAGGTGTGCCATCCACTGCCTGCTGGTGCCATGCACTGCCTGGCAGCCTGGAGGAGGTGGAGGCAAGCCAGTGACATGGACGTGCACAGTCCTTATCCACTGCAGAGCTCTCCCAAGGCAAGCCCATGAAAGTCCCAGCCTGCAGGATAACGAAGAGAGCAGACCGCGCTGTCAGGATTGAAAACTGCCAGTGGCCGAGACGCTACACGAGCTGCATAAGACCTGCAAAAGGAACTCATTAACCCACGACTGCTTAATATGCTGGAGGCTCCTGCGCAGCCCTGGAGCTGCAGTAGGATGCCGTGCCAGGTTTCACCCTCAGCGCAGATGAAGGCAAGGGGATGCACACCGAGACCACAGCCAGCCTCCTTGCTCTCGAGCTGGGCAAGCTGAAGCCTGGCACTGCAGGGCCAGGGGGCTGCAACGCGGTGGGAAGGATGCTTTAGTGCCCACGTGCATGGGTTGCACGATGGCACCTTGGTTGTCTTGTGCACCCTTGGGCTGAAAATGGCACTGCCCCACTCCAGGAGCCACGGGGACCGGGCCGGTAACAGCAACAGGTCACTCTTCCAGGTTGTCTCCACTCCCAGGGGCTTTTAGCCCAAAGGCATTACAGTGCTTGGCTTCACAAAGTCAATCCATAGCCGAGCCAGGGGTGCAAACCTCACCTCAGGGCGTTTTACAGTACCCCAGGCATTCAAATGCAAAGAGGCACAGCCCAGCCCTTATCCGCTGCACAGGTACCCTACAGCATGGGTATTGCCTGAAAGAACAATTTTTTTATACATCTCCCAATTTATTTTTATTTTTTTTTTGTCTCAGGTCCGGGATAAGAAACTCCTCAATGACTTAAATGGAGCAGTCGAAGATGCCAAGACAGCCCGGCTTTTTAACATCACCAGCTCAGCCCTTGCCACCTTCTGTATCATCCTTATCTTCATCTTCCTGCGATACCCCCTCACTGACTACTAGAGTGAGGCCAACAGCAGCGGCTGCCGCCAAAATGCCTCTATGCCAGAAGTGTCTGCAGTTGTTTCTTGTAGCAAGGACGCAAAAAAAACCAACAAACAAACAACACTCCACCTTGATTGCAAAAAAAAAAAAAAAGCCAATTAAACACATAAATAAAAATTAAATGAGTTGATCAGCCCAGCTGAGCATACCCTTCCTGCCCCCAAAACAGTTTGTGAACTGCTGTGGGAAAGGGTCTTACTCTTACATGCGTACAGGGAGGAAAATAGACCAAGAAATATTTATTTTATGGCCAACAAGCCGTGTGGCAAGAGCATGCAAAGTCGGGAGCGACGCATGCCTGGTGGCAGAAAGCTGAGCTCTGGGGAGCAGCGGGGTCCTGCTGAGCAGGAGGTGCGTGCGGTGATGGATGGTGTCCGTGGCAGGGCTGGCTCACAACATATCAGATGTGTTCAGACCGCCCCATCACCCCCAATGTACCGGGCGTTCTTTTCCTTTTCCTCTCTTGAGTTTCATCCAGTGGTTCAAACAACTCCCAACCCCGGGAGAGCTGAGGGTGTTAGGAAGTTCGTGCTAGGGAGCCCCAAAGCTCCAGAGAAACCCCCAAGGGTTAAAGGGCAGGTTTCTCCTTCGGATCTCCGGGCAATGCTGAGAAGGAAGGCACCTTCTGAAGAACTCACTTAAGCCCCCTAAACCGAGTGCTACTGTACTTCTGTAAACAGTCAATAAAGATACCTCTGATATCTGATGCTGCTGGGTTAATTCCTTCCTTAGGAGGGCCGGGCTCCTGATCCCTACAGGCTGGCAAGAGAAAATGCTAATGTCACCAGTGGCTGCTTGTGAGAGATTGAAAGTAGGTGTGAGGGATGCTGCTGCAGGTCAGGGACGCACACAGCCATAAAAGAGGGCGCAGATCCGGATTTAAGATCAGAGACCTCAGCGACTCCCGCGATGGTCGATCAATCGCAAGCAAGCAAACGCAGCCAAGCGGGCAGGTCCCCCCTCCCCTGCTAGGACCAACGTCGAAGACAGAAATAAATCACTGCGGTATGAACCTGCAGCACTCCCCAGGGTTGTTACTGGGCGCCAGATTTCGGAGACACAACACGTTTGTCGCTGAATGAGGCAGGAGCTCGGAGCTCTTCCCGCGAGCTGCCTGCGGCTGCCTGCAGTGCTGCAAATCAACATGCCCTGCCTTGAAAATACCACAAATAAATGGCAAGACCAGGACTAAAATACAGCTTTTCAGCCCCTCTGATGCTTCGTCTTATCTCATATGCTGCAGATGCCTCATCTTTTTCCAGTTGTAAGATGGCTTCGCATCAAGGGAGACGGGTCGCTGCAGACCAGCCATGGAGCCAGGAGGAGGCGACAGCGTCCATCTCTGTCCACACCACAACAGCGATGGTGCAGGAAGAGATGGGGAATGCAGACAGGTTGTCATGGGACACTTCATCCTCTGCTGACTGTGTCGTTAAACCAACATGCTGTCTCTGGGCTCTGCTCAGTGAGGGCTGTGCCATAGTGGACCATGGGGACACACCACGAGGATGCTTCCCTGAAAGTCTTGTGAGATGTCACCTCCTTCCTACCGAGGTCTCCACACCTTAACCCCAGCCTAGGTTTCATTTATGGAGGAAGCTACAGGCAGAAGGACCTGCAGTCCTACCTGCTCCCCACTCACTGAAGGGCATTTCCATACCAGACCAGATCAGGGGTCTGTTTTGCACTGAAGTTTCCACCAGCACTGCAGTACGTGGTGCTCTGGGAAATATCTCGGACATGAACTGTTCTGTGATCACTCATCCAGAGGTTAAGACTCTTCCCAACCTCTTGTGGTTAATTCTTGCTCCCTTCCCCGAAGCAAGATCTGAGGGGTCATAGCCATTGACATTTCCATCCTAACATATCTAGGGGCTGTATCCAGTCCTTGTCCCTGGCAGAGGAAGGAGGTGGCCTGTCACGATGGAAATGCCTCCAAGGAGGGTGCAGCCAAAATGACTTGCAGCCACCCTGAACTGGCACCTGATAATTGGAGCAAATTAAAGCCTGCTGGGATGATGCTAGTTTAGGCAAGACCTGGACTAGTCACCCCAAAATGCTCCGAGGGTTAGGAGGAGCACAGAGGTGAGGTTGCACCACCTTTTGCCTCCCCCTGTACCTACGATGAGCTCACGTTGGCCCTTCCCAAGGTCTTGGCTCAATATCCTTCACCATTCGGGTGCCCATTTTAACTCTCTAACTTTGCAACCTAAACACAAGCCTGGCAAGATGGGCTTAGGGGATAATTCACACAGTGCTGGGGGCTCAAAGACGCAGATTTAGGTCACTGCAGGACCAACACGCCTGGCACCTCTTTCAATAACAAGTGCATTCCTCTCTATGAGCTGGGACTCATTGGAGCCATGTTGCAAGTGCTTTTGCACTTGAAGACACCAACACACACGCACACCCCCCCAGCTCTGCGAAATCTTGCGAGGACGATGCTGCCATCCCCATCTCCCATGCCACGCAGCAGAGAGCCTCCCTATTTGGCGTGCAGGCGTGGGGCTGCTCAGATAAAGGCAGAGCTGACACAAAATTGGAAGTGACCCAAAGCCAGCCTTTCCTACATTTAACAAGTGTGACAAATGAGTTACCATCATCCCTTCCCCTGACGGACCGTCTTATCTGCAGGAAAATGGATGCTGGTTTAATGAACCGGGGGGAATATTGAACTGACTCTGCAGCATTTTTGCATGCATAAACCATCAGGGACGGAGAGGGTGGGCTATTATTAGTAACCATCATATTTATTATTTGTTGCCCACGTTGTAGGAGGTGTGAACGCCGATATTGCTGTGCTGCAGCAGGTCGGAGGTCCACCCAGACCTGCCTTGGACAAGAACAGAGTAGCGGAGGAAGATGTGGTCACCCCATGGCTGGAGGATGGGATGGCTGACCCCAGGCAGATGCTCAGCTCCACCACAGGCATCGCCTCGGCTCCACCGGCGGCTCTGGGCTGGGAGCAGCAAAGCCCCTGCACTCTCCCCTCCTCTCTCTTAGTGCCCCTACGTCCATTTTAATGGAGCCCCTCCAAACTCACGGCGGTAGGAAAACACCCCCCAAATGGGGAAAATGATTGGTGGGGGACACATAGATTTCCAAGCTTGATTAGGAAAAAAAATAGCCATTTATTCATGCAGAGGTCTTCCAAGTGTGTCAGCATTCATTTCATCTTGCCAGTGTCAGGGAACTCCAAACTGCGTTGGTAAAACTGCGTCCCCACATACCGGCAGGCAGGTACATCCCAGATTGCTCTGATTCTGCTCTTAAGTGAACGAAAGAAGTTCTTTTCATTTTGAGGGAACAAGGGAAAGAAAAGCAGCAGCCAAATCTGACAGGTCCTCTAATTGCGTTTTTGGTTTTTTTTTTTTTAATTTTGCAAGAAAATTCTGGAAGCTCAGGTTTTGCCAAGGCTGACACCCGATGCAGCAGAAGGCAGGCTTTCGAGGGTTGCTTCTCTGCCTTTTCACTTCTGCCATTCGCAACGTTGCACCACGCTCTCCAAATCGCACCTTTTTTTGGCTGCGAAGCCACAGCCTCTGTTGCACTCGGCGGCGGATAAGGAAAACCGAGAGGAGGGGGTGGAAGGGAGGAACAGCCGAACGCTGCTTGAGAGGCAGCTTTTGAGATGGGGAAGAACTGACGGTCATGTTGCCATGTAGAGTTTTAATTGTATTCCTTCAGGAAACTGAGCTTGACAGCTTGATGAGGATTTCTTTTTGCTTTTTCTTTAGCTCGAGGGGAGAAATGGGGAAGGACGGGGAAGGACGGGGAGGGGGCGGGGGGGGGGGCGGTAGTGATTGTTCACTTTTAGTCGGCATTGTGAGATTGCGCCTAAAATACTGCTGCTGGGTTTATGCCCCTGGGACACGAAAGGCGTTTGGGGCGACCATGGGGACAGGCCACCGAGACTGGGGAGGGGTGTGCTTGCCCGGGGAGGAGATGCTGCGGGGAGGGGGGGTCGCTAACCCAGGGATGAAATGGCTCCAGGGGGGGGAACCCTCACGGCAGCCCCAGCACCCAGGAGGAGGTCCCGGCGGGAGGGAACCGGCTGCCCGAACCGAGCCGGGGCTGCCCTGCCGGGAGCCGTGCTGCGGGAGGCAGGCAGAGGGCCCCCTTACACCGCGCCGCCGCTCCGCCGCCGCCGTGCCGCCCATCCCCGCGGCCTCTGGGCAGGCCAGGAGGCTTCGGGACCCTTGCTCTTTGCAGGGAGCAGGGTTCCATCCCCGCTCATCCCGAGCAGCCGGGACGCATCCCCCCCCCCGCTCTCAAACCCCGCGGCTGGGGAGATACAAGCCCCCACGCAGGGCAAGTGCTGGTTTATGCAAGAAGCAGAAGTGGGGTGAGGGGTGGCACCAGCACCCTAAAACCAGCCAGGAGCAGGTGGGGGTGAAGCGACAGCCCCACGCAGGGACGTGGCCCTTCGCCAGCCAGGACGCATGCGTCACGCCGGGGCCCCGGCGCCGTTACACATTTACCCTCCATGCTGGCAGGGAGGGGTGGCCGGGGGCCAAGCAGTGCCAGGGGCGGGAGTGGGGCCCGGCTGTGAGCAAACCCCGCTGCGCTTACGCAAGCCTCGGCACTCGCCCATGGCGCTGCCCCGGCTGCCACGCAGGGCTTGGCGATGCCGCCACCCCTGTGCAAATGCCGCCGAGCCATTTTGCAGGCAGCGGCGCATCGAATCCCAGCTGGGGTGAACTGGTTTGGGTTTGGTTGGTAAATGCGACCCCACCAGCTGTCCTACATCCAGGGGCTGGTGGTAATAAACATGGCGAGCTGGAGCTAATTCAGGTAACGACCTTCCGGCCCAGCGCCGGCATCCGCCGGTTCCCACGCCAGGGGTGAGCTGCCAGGTGTGCAGGCAACACGTGGTGAGTCAGGGCTGGAGCAGCCCTCAGCCTGGATACCCAAATTAACAGCCAGAGAGAGATGCAAATGGCAACCTCTCTTCTTCTGCAGGGTGTGTAAGCCACCAGCAAAACCCAACATCGATCTGTAGCATCATAACCCTGTTTTGCAGGTGCTCCGTTGGCCAGGAGGCAGAGTCACAGTGCCAGCGTGTAGCAGCTCTGGCCTCTCTTCCCAGCCATGTGCTGATGTCCTGGGTGACTTTACCAAAGTCCCTTCACCTCTATGTTTTCCCCTCCAACACTGTTTCATCGGTTGCTGGCTTCTCAGAGGAGGAACTGCAACCTTGCTTAGTGCCACCAGGTCCTGGGCTTGCTTGGGACCTTGGCACGGTGGGCGTCCTGTGACCAGTGCAATTGCAGGCGTGCCCGGATACGGTCAGCGGATACAGGGGAAGAGCAGGGTGCTGGTGGAGCTGCCTCTTCCCTCCTGTCCATCCCCGGATGCTGGCAGGCCTGTGCAGGGTACGTGTGGCAGGTTGGACAGTGCAGGAGCGCCCGGCTCTGCAGGCAGACCATGGCGGTGCGCAGGCCTGCCGGGGGGAGGAGGGGGAGGCACAGATGGCAGCAGATGCTCTCATCAGTGAAAATGATTGAAGCAAAACACAAAACAAAACAAAAAAAATCTAGCAACTGGTGAGCAGCCTAAGAAAAACCAGCACAGGAGTAGAGAAAAAGGGTCTAGACCTGATGGACCCTTGCACAGAGCCTAGCTCCATGCTGCCTTCTGGCCAGTGGTAATGCTTTTCCCATCCCAAGTCCACATATGGAGAAGAAAGGCCATAACTTCTCCTGGAACACTGAGCAGTGATTATTTTTTAAGACTTGGCTATACTGAAATGAAAGGGTTATCAAACATTGGAACAGACTGCCCAGGGAATTGGTGGAATCACCATCCCCAGAGGTATTTAAAGGGTAGATGTGGTGCTTAGGGACGTTGTTTAGCGGTGGTTTTGGCAGTGTCAGGCTGATGGTTGGACTCGATGATCTTAAAAGTCCCTTCCAACCTAGGCGATTCTACAATTCTATGAAACTGCGCCGTGTCTCTCCCATTCCCCTGTCCCTGTCCTCTCTCTCATCCCCTTCACATTGCCTTCAGAGAAGTGAATGTGACCCCGGACGGCTTCTAGGCACATCAAAGCCACTCGCCTGCCCTCTCTGACCAGGGCAAACCCGGGTGTGTGCCAACACAGCACACTCTTTCAGCACTGGGGGCAGGGGCTCAGGCAGATGTCCTGCACCCAAGGGGTGTTACCGCAGAGCTTCTGTGCGGCTTCGCTGCTGCCACCAGTCTCCGCTCCTCCGGCGTAATTGCTTCGTGCCGGTGCAAAGGTCTTGCTCCTCCACCCCTCCCATCCCCTGACTTTGACCCATCACACTGGTACTCGGCAACTGTGTCCTGTGTTTGGCACATCTCTACGCTCCTGCCCAGCTTTTCTCAGACACGTTCGGGGTGGAGGGAATCAGAGGGAATTTATTCAATGTATGATGGTGGGGGTTTTTTTCCCTTTTTCCCTTTGGCAGCAGCGCCTCGCGGCACAGTCAGAGCCGCAGAATGAATGCTTCTGCAGCATGCGCTGAGCTGAATGGCACAGCACGCAGCCCTCCAGCCTGCTACTTCTGCAATTAATTGCGCGGTAGCTGCTTTTGCGACATGCACGCGCGGCTCCGCACCCTGCAAGTGTTGAGCCACACTGTGCACGGGCAGATCTTTCTACCAGGGAGAACGGAGACAGATCCGGGGCAGCCCCCTGTGTGAGAAACGCGGCTGCCTGGGGATGCTGCAAGTGCCTTTTGCCTGCTCAAGCACATCATCCCTCTTCGCTAACAGAGTGGCACCATTCTGGGCTTTGCAGGAGGACGGCGGCGTGCTGGGATTCACCGGGAATCTGCTGGGCTCCATCCCAACCATGGGATGGGAGAGATGGAGACCTGGCTCCCGGGGATCACATGGGAAGGAGCCAAAGAGGGGATCAATGCCCTTCCCATGGTGGGGTGCACAGTTCACTGCAGTCAATATGTTTCTTTACAAAATGGGGCCATTCGGAGCCTGGCAAACCCCTTCCTCCAGCACCTTGCCGAGCTCCTCTCCGGGATGCCATGGCGAGGGTGACAGGCACACACATGTCAGAAACAACCACACTTGGCAGAAGTGGGGCCACTTCAGCCCAAAGGTTGGCTCTGGCTCCAGCCATCAGCACCTTTTCAAGGTGCCAGTACCCCCTGTGGTGGGAATCCAGCACCCTGCGCTGCAGCCGGCGCTGCCAGGCTCAAGGGCGACGGAAGGCTGGCTCGGCCAGTGGTGCAAGGAACAGCACTTGAACGCCAGGCAGGCAAGGTTAAAAAGAAAAAAAATTATTCGACCATTTAATGTAATTGCAGATTGGCAAAAAGTCTCTCCTTTTTGATGGATAAGAAAGTTGGTTTGGCAGCAATTCCTTTTTCCTAGTTTTAGTTTCCTTCATGATCAGGTTCTGATTTTAATCCCTGTAGGATGCAGGAGGCTCCACCGTGCTTTCCTGCACTTGGCCTGCCATGGCAATTAAGGGGCCTGGAAAATGTTTTCGCAAGAACTATTACGTGTACAAGCGTAACTCGGATTCGAACCACGTAGCTGGGATGCAATCCATCTTCGGATGCGCCTGAAACCTGGGAAAGAGGAAAAAACAGAGTGGGGCAAATTATTTTTTAAGTGCTTTACCTGAAATAAAGCACTTCCCTTTAGCAATAAGCAACTTGCTGCATAATTTTTGCTCGACTTGTGATGGTTGTGATGGGGAGAAGAGGGGGGATGCTGGCCCCGGGGCTGAGACAATAGATTCACATCTGGTAGATGGGAGCTCAGAGCGTGAGGCTGCTTTGTTCTGCCTGCCTGACCATAACAGCATTGCCCTGGCTCTCCCTGCTTAATTTCCCCAGGGGAAAATAGGGATGCTGCTCGCCGGTCAGCCCACACGAGTCACTCAGAGCCGACCGGGTGCGCTCGCAGTGCTGCTGTCGCTTGGGCTGGTTGCCCTCTTCCATGTAGCCACGGGTCCGCACCCCAATGGCAGAATTTCAGGTTGAACGGGACTGGGATCTAAATGGGCTTAGCTCCCGGCTTCAGGAAGCAGGTGAGGTTTTGCAAGCCTCCGTCGTCGCCTGCTACCCAGCCCCTGCGATCCCAGGAGCAGTTTAAGAGCAGTGAATCATTTGTTTTGGTTTCTCCCCACCAGGCGCTTGGCTGCAGCGCGTCGCACAGAAGCAGTGGGCGTGGGAGAGATGCACGGCTCATGGGCTGGAGGCTCTCCTGATGGCTGTGAGAACTGGCGTTCCACTGGTCCCCGGCCCCCATGGAGCATCTCCTCCCATTTGCAGCCATTAGGGATTTTGTATGGGTCAAATCTCCCATGTCCCTATCACCAAGGGATGCACCAGCGGTCCGTGGGGTGGCTGGGGAGAGGTTGACAGAGATGAAGGCTCAAGAGGGAGCTCAGCTCAGCCTCTTGCTGGAATGGACAATCCAAGGCAGGTGTCTGGCAGTCCCTCAGGACACCCCATCCTCTGCCTCTTCCTCACCACCTTGCTTACCGCCAGCCCAGCATCCTTCTCCCATCTCCTTCCTCACACCGTGCCACTGGCCAGTCGGGGAGCGATCTTCCCAACAGCCAATCCGGGATGCTCATCTGGCAGCAGCGTGCCAGGCCCAGGGTTGGAAACATCAGTTTTAACTGGGGTTTGGAAAGAAGCTGCTGAAATCCTCTTCCTTCAGCAGGCTTTGCGAGCTCGTGGCTCTCTGCCGAGATAATAGCTTTTATGAGGAAGCTTTGGGATTTTCAAAGTCATTCCTTTCCCCTTCTTTTTACTGTTTCACTCCTGAAAAGGGGTGTTGGGCAAGGGAGGAAACAGCCCTAAGCTGAAGCAAGAGAATACTTTCTTGATTTTTCCCTGGTCAGGGTGCTCCACACAGCTGTGAAGAGGGAGCTGGGCAGGAAAACCAGCGGGAAAGGCAGAATGGAATAAAGACCCCAGCTTCATTCCAGCCATGCTGGGCACGCTCCTGCTCCCACTCCCACCAAGACCAAGTGCTCCAGAGATGCTAGAGGAGCAAGCGTCCATGCTGCCCAAGCATCTTGCCACAGATTACGGTAACTGGGCCGAAATCCATGCCTTTTAGGTGGAGTAGCCCTGGTTTTGCAAAAGTTTCCTTGCTGACAGCTTTGGGTGAGCTGATTTTCTGTGGTGGAAGAAGGGTATGAACTCAGCACTGCTTATGGAATGGGGGGAGTGAGATTTTCAGTATCCCAGCATTTTACATCTCCGGTGGTCTACAAGAAATGACCTTTCTGGGAAAAATTTTGCCATCGGTAACTGCAGTAGCTCGACACCCTTCTTGAGCTGCATGTCCGGAGAGATGAGAGTTAATTTTAAAACATCCGGCATCCATATTGGCAGCAGGGAGGAAGGTTCCCTTGATTTCCTAAGCGCCAGCAAAACCTAAGCTTCTAAACCCTAATCCCTTTCTAAGCTGGAGCTGCCAGGCCAGGGCCAAGGACAGAGAAAAACCCCTGCTGTGTTAGCCAAACCGGCCGCATGGCTCCTCGGTGCCACTGCAGCAGGATGGAGGTGAGCCCACCCCACCCAGTCAGCAACTGACCCACGGGCTGGATTCCCCCTGAACCGCCCAACCGTTGGGCCACTCTTTGCCGTGCCATCATCAGAGACCACGTAGCATTTTTGTCTGTCCTTCCCCGGCTTGGAAGCTTCAGAGGGAAAAGTGCTGCGGGGCCACCCCAGCAGCCACCCCACTGCTCCACGACCAGCAACGGGGTGTTCGAGGCGTGCGGAGCCGGCATGTGAAGCGCAGGCAGGGTGCAGTGACAGGCAGGAGGGGTGGCCCTGCCTGCGGGGACAGCTCCAGGCTCAGCGTCACCCAGGGGGGCAGCCCGGGAACCATCTACGAACCAAAAATACGTGAAAGCGCATTTTTTGCCGGGAGCAGTGCAGCACTGGAGGTGTCCCCTGGGAACCTCAGCGCCCAGGAGGGTACCCCCCAAAAAAGCCCTTCGCTGCTCAGGCCGCTGTCTCCACGGGGTAACCCATCACCCTGCGGGCGGGCATCACCCAAAGCCACCAGGCGTGGGAGCCGCCCCCGCAGCCCAGCGCCCGGGCAGGGATGCGCGGGATGCGCGCAGGCAGCGCGGTCCCCGGGGGTGGGGGCAGGGGGGGGCAGGCAGAGGCGCTGCGCCGGGGCCGCGCAATTCCCGCGCAGCTCCGCACGGCCGGGCCGTGCCGGGAGGGGGGAGCAGCACCCGCTCCCTCCGCGCCGCTCCGCGCCCGCGGGGCTGACGTCACCCTGCCCCTGCGCCGCCCGCGCTGATTGGCTGCGGGTGACGTCAACGCTGTCTTTTTTTCTTTTTTTTTTTTTCCTTCCCCCCCCCACCCCCCCCTCCCGTTCCCGAGGCATGACCTCATCGCCGGCGCATTCCCGGCGGCGCGCGGAGCGGCGCGGAGCAGCGCGGAGGAGCGCGGAGCGGGCACTCCCCCCCCCCCCAACCCCCCCCCGTTCCCGCCCCCCCCGCGGCATGCGGGCCCTGCGGCGCCGGCAGCGGCCGCGCCAGCGGACAGCCCGCGGAGCGGCGCGGCCGTCCGCGCCCGCCGCGCCGGGTCAGTGCATCCCCCTATAGATGGCTATAGGCGCCGGGTCTGTGCGCAACGCGGGGGGGAGACGGACGGGCGGGCGGGCGGGGGGGGGCATGGTGGGGGGGGGCGGCGCGGTGCAGCGCGTCCGCACGTGCGGAGCGGAGCCGGCATCGCGCCCAGCCCCGGTGGACAGCTCGAAAACATATATGTACGTGTATATATGTATATGTAGATATAGGGCTTTGGTTTTTTAAGGGGGTGTTGGAATTATTCTGGTGGTAGGAAAAAATGGGGGGGGGGAGGGAGCTGCCCTGCAGCGGGCTGCGCCGCGGGGATGGGAACTGGGGGGGGGGGGCGGGCTGGCGCTCCGCGGCCGCGCATGTCGGGGGCGCCGCGCGCTGGTTTTCGCGGGGGGGAGGTTGAAAATCCCACCCTCGCCTCCGCGGTGCGCGTTTGCCGGGCGGCGGTGGTGCAGGTGAGGAGGGGGTTTGGGAAGCTCCGGGGAATACCCGGTGTCCTGCCGGGCCGGGGGTCGCTCGTGGAGGGGTTGTCTCTTGGGGGCTTTGAGGGCTGGTGTTTGAGGAACCGGCGTTAACAGCGCTGTGGTTTTTCTGATGATGAAAGAGGTTGGAGTGTCGCCCTGTGTCCTTGGCGTTTAAACGAAGCCGGCATGTGTTCAGCAGCGGGGGTTTTCATGCAACACTTCACTGCTGCGGCTCCAAAGGCGCTGCTAGCAATTAATGAGTTAAGCTGCCCGTTTAAAATAATCCCCTCCACCTCCCCTAATGTGCACGGACCGATTGATCACCTACACCCCCCCCCCCGCCTTAATTATTATTTAGTGATAAATGTTGCTTTCTGTTGCTGAGCGTTGGTTGTTTTTTAAAGATTGCTGGTTATTTCCCTTATTGATAAATAAGTTCCTTCTCCTTCCTGCTCCCCCCTCCCTTTTCTCCTCCCCCAGAATTAAATTCCTGAGCAACAGCAAAAGCTGATGTCAGTGCTTCAGCTTGCATTGGGGGAGCTCTGTGCACAGGTCAGTAATTTGCGGTTTCGTTAGAAGGCAGGACGCGGTGCAGTGCTGTTCTGTTGAGGATATTTGGATTTTGCTGGGCACGGATGCGTTTATCCTTCGTATTGCGGTAGTTATCAACAGCTCCCTGGCGGGCGCTGCATAAACATGTGTAGAAGAGACTGTCCCCATCCCAAGCAGCTAGCGATGACAAATGCGCTGGGAACAGTTGGCAGAGGTTTCAGTCTCCCTCTAATTTGGGGTATAAAGGCAGATCCCCCCCAGAAGATGGTCGGGATGCCCAAGACGCCTTGAAAAGGTAGCGCTGAGGATTGCGCCTGGCAGTCCAGGGGCCATATTAACCTTGAAAGCAGTTTGCCCGTGGAGTGGTGTTTAACGTTTGTGTGCATTGTCTCATCCTCCTGCGCTAAGGCGAAAGGCTGGGGGCACAGCTGCCTACGCGCCCGAACGCGGCTGCGGAGAGCTTTGTTTTCAGAAGGGCTGGATGCATGGGAATTGGTGCTTACGGGTTTGGCCTTACCTCTGTCGGACGGGGTTTGCTCGCGCTGTTGGAGGGTGTCTTGTGCCGGGAGGACTCTCTCTGCGGAAGAGGTTTGTTGGGGTTTTGGGTCTGGCTGGGGGTTCCTGCGCTTGCTTTGGTTTTGCTTGTAATGGTTCCCAAAATGAAATATGCTGCAGCACTGGGAAAACCCTCCTGGCCATAGCTGGAGGTGTTTGGGATTTTGAAATGCCTGCAAGGGCTTTGCAGGTACCTTGTCCTCTATTTTGCCTGGCAAAGCCTGGATGTATAGGACTGTCTGAATGGCTCGGACCAGAGAGGACAGTTGGGCGCATGAACAGCAGAAGGATGCCCAAACGCCTCTTTGCGATGGCAGTAGGCAGAAATTCCTGCCCTCAGCCCATCGGCAACACACTCGAGCAGCACAGACCTGGGACTGGAGGGTCTCTGTGCCGAGATGGCAGCATCTCACACCAACCCAAAAGATTTGCCCCCCATGGCTTTCAGTTGTCCCTGCCTTGATGCAAGGTAAGGAGTAGGGAAGGAAAACCTGGATATGGCATTGCTGTTTAAAATCTAGCCTCAGCTAGGCTTGGGAGAGCTAAGCAAAGTGGCCAGAGTCCTTAGAAGTGTTCACTGGGGACTCTGCATGGAGATCATTCTTGCAAATACTGCACCGTGTTTGTCTGCAGAGCGTGTTTTTGCTGGGTGCCAGGCACCTTGCTGAGAAAGCCACTGAGGTGCCTGTCTTTGGAGAGCTTAAATTCACCTAAAATTAAACACAATGCCACTATTACTACCAAAACACCCACAAGGGCTGGGTAGGACTTCGCAGTACTATCTGTCCCATACTCTCAAATTGGATCTTGGGAGGTGGGAGAAAACTGTCTTCTCCCGCTGCAGCCACATCCCCCCCCAAAAGACCTCCCCAAAGGCTGGAAACCCATTGTGGTTCTGGATTTCAGAAATTACTTCTCTGGGCATGAATATGAGTGAGTTCCCACGCCATCCCTACCCCAGCTGCTTTAATCCATGAAAGAGATAGGGAGTGTGGTATAGGTGTTTTTCCTCTTTGGATTTGCTTCGTTGCCTTTAAGTGAGGCTGTTCTTAGGGATCAGAGGTTAGTTTCTCCAGTGCGCAGCTCGGCTCCTAAAGCCCTGGGCACAGGCAGGTGCAGGGCATGTTAACACTATCAGGGAGGGAAGGAGGAAAAGGAGGTGCTCCAGCGCTTGTCAGCCTTGATTTATGGTGCAGGCTGCCATCATACTGAACCAGCGAACGGAATCTTGTAGGGCAGGAGGTGATAAAGAGAAAGAGCTTGCAGATGCTGAGTCCCCTCTGCCTGGTGGGACAGCTGGGAGGTTGCCCTAGGAGAGTTTGTAGACCTTTTTGCCCTCCGCTGTGGGTTTAATGGCAGTGATAAGGCAGAGATGGCTGCAGAAATACCCGGGAGCTCCCGGTCCTCCAAGCACAGCCGCTGGGTCTCACCCCGCTCTTTTTCTCGCTGCTATGCAGAGAAACTCCCGCAGCCAGCGCGACAGTGCCGTCATCCTGTGGGGAAAGCTTCAACGTGCATCCCCATGCCCTCTGGGTTTTAAAACCTGTTTTTCAAGCTTTACATTTCTTCTCTGAAGGTACACCTGTCCCACCTGATGCAGAGTGGGAAGGAGGCACCTGACGTAATTATGGGCAGGCTTGGGGAGGGTAGGTGAGTGGCCTGGGAGCATTCATCAGATAAGAAGCTAAATGAGCTCTCCGCTCAAGATTTTCTCAAGCTTGCTCAGGAGACCTGGGCGTACTTTGTGTTCAGGATAATAACATAGCCAGGGGAATGTGGGGGGGGGGGTAAAAACTGACTGTGCCGAGATGCTCTGCACTAATGGTACTGGGGGCTGCCCTCAAAGCCAGGCAGAGCTTAACGCTGTGATTAGTGGCAGTGCAGGTTCCCGTGGGGACAGCGGGTGGTGTATTGCACCCTGGTGATGGCCTGATGGCTTTGCCTGCTCCTCTGTTGATGGGGAGACCCCCGTGGCCTGTGGATATGTCACATCCCCATGGGAGAGATGCTCTGTCAGAAGTGGACCAGCAGCTGAGACCATGGTGGGACATACTGAGCTCTGGCCATGGCAGGTGCCTTGGTCACCCCTTCTCCTCTTTAGCATGACTTCGTGGAAAGGACAACAAACTCTTACCTCTTGATCTTCCAAGAGATGTTTGTAGACTTTCTACCACAAGCCTTTGCTTCAATGCTGTCCAAGAGGCTCGTTTGGCTCCCAACCATCTCTGCTCAATCAAGGAGAGTAAGATTAAGGGAGAGCCCTGCCCAGCATGTGCTGCAGACAGCCATGGCTCCTGTAGGATGGCTTGCTCCATCTCTGCTATTTGTCTCTTCCTCTGAGGTTTTCTAGACCCAGCTGGACAAGGTAATCTCAGCTGGTGTGCAGGGAGCTTCTTCCTATGCTTTACCCAGGGCTTCTGTGGGGTTTTTGCTGCTCTGGACGTCCAGTTTCCTAAAGTGACAGGTAGTGCTTGTGTGCATGATGCCTTAAAAGATCGATATTTCAGAAGGTAGGTGAAGTGGTAGCGCAGGCTGGGATCAGAGGAGAAGCTGGAGATGCTCACTGGAAACTGGAGACTCTCCTAGTGCAAACAGGGAGCAATAACAGCACAGAACTACAGGGACTGTGTTGCATGAAGGTGAAGTGATGCATTTTGCACTGCCTTAAATTAAGAGCATCCCAGCAACTTGTCTGGGGCTGAAAATCCTTCCTTGATTCCCTGTTTTCTTCCCACTCCTCTTATGCCTTTTTCCATGTTGTTTGCTGTGCGTGGAAAGCCCTCCTGTTTGCCCACACCGATGTGTGCGTGCATGACTTGTCTGGCTTCATTGTCCCTTTTTTAAACCAAGCCTTCAGGTCTCCTGGGGCAGAGACCTCGTGTTCTTCAGGAATTTCTCCAGAGCCCTTCAGGGTGCTCTCGCAGTTTGCAAAAGAGGCTCTCTGTGTAGCATTTCTGCATGCTGAGTTATGGGGAGCATAATTTCTGAGCTTGCTGATGACTGGGAACAATTTGGTGACCAGAAGGACAGGACAACCTGTTCTGATGTTGATGGTAGCTCTCCTTTAAGGGAGAGAGGGGTTGGATGAGATGAGCTCCTGAGGTTCCTTCTAACCTAAATTATTCCATGACTATTCCATAAATATCCACCATTCTGCTTCTCCCAGGCTTTTGTAAAATACCTGTTATTAGGCAGTGATGGTGAGGGGACGTGAAAGAAGGTGGCCCACTGCTTTGATCCCGTATGGAGATTCCAATGACAGCATGACCCTGGCATCCTCCCCTCCACAGCACACCTCCCCCAGCCCTGTAATGATGCAGTGCGTCTTTCCGGATCATCTCTGCCTACCCACGTTACTCATCCAGCACGTAGGTGCGCGGTGTGCCCGCATCCACAGCTTTTCATCTCGCCTTTTTTGATTCTTTTCAATAAGGGATTTAGTTCTTTGAGGAGTGCTGCTGTCTAAAGCTAGCACATGGTAATTCAGCTGATGCAGCAGAAGCTCTGGTAGAAATTTCAGTCCGTTTATTAGGTGATTGCAGGTTTTTTTTTGTCAAGCGAGTCAAGCCCTTCCCGCACATTAAACCTGCATCTGCTTAAATCGCACGTCTCCCATTGAAATCCAGCCCCTCCTGGGTAACACCAGGCAATCTTTTCTCCAAACAAAGAGGATCCATCAGTCTCTGGGGCTGTTGAAAAGAAGCAACGAAGAAGCATCTACAGCATCGGATTGTTTTTGCGTTGCCTCTAACGACCCTCATTTCCAAGCTTGCGAAGGCAGCCTGGTCCTCCTTGAGCCATAGCCTGAGTGGAGTTATTCATGCCATCTTCATCTGCCTTGGCCGGCAGCCCTGCGTGGGGAGCGGATGGGCACAGCCTGAGCCTCGCTTGGCACTTGAGGCTGTTGAGTAGAGGGCTGGTGCGGAGAGGGTGCCAGCACTGCCGACTTGTGAGCTAGCCTGTGAAAAACTGCGTTAACCGCTTTGCCGCTGTCGGTGGACCTCGCGGAGATGTCTCCGGCAGCTTTGCTAGCTCAGCGGGGCTGAGACCCAGAAGCCAAGCAAACCTGGAGCTCTCCTTTACACCTTATTGCTTACCGCAGGTTCAGTGCTTCTCGTGGAAAGTCAGAAGGACACGGCAGGGCAGGAAGGTGACACGGAGGGACAAGCCTCCAGCTGAAACTGAGCCCGGGCTGTCTGAATTATTCTATGGGGTGGTGAAGGGACAAAACGCTTCCCGCGCACCGAGCGAAGTTGACTGCTGCAAAAAACCCGAATGCAAATCTCTGACTGGGCAGAATCTCCCCAGACACATCCTTTTGTAAAGCACTTGCATTGTACCATTAAAAATAGATCGGCGTGTTCTCCGCTTGCTTGCTGAATGCTGATGCCTGTAATTCTGTGTCATCCTCGCAATCCCTTCTGCTTTGAGCTTGGCTGCCTCTTTGTCTGGCACCTGAGCAAGGTTCATTCAGCAGTAGGTCATATAAAGATAAGCGTGAGCTCTGTTGGAGTCCAGCAGGACAGGCAGGAAGGTGAGGAGGACCGAACTGATCTTACTTAGCTTGAGGGGTCAACCAGGGGCTGAAGGGGCAAAGCTTGGAGCAATCAACCATGCTTTCTGTTGTGTGATGCAGAAACAGGGATAAGTGAGACCTGCTGGCGTGGAAACGAGTTGGAGGATGTTGAAGTTCTGGGTGGATGTCATGATGTATCTCTGGGATGTCATGATGTATTTTTAAACTGGGGTTAAAAAAATACATATATCGTGCTTTAGTGTCTGCCTGGAGCTGGGGAGGGGAATATTGCTGCTTGTTTCCCCCAGTGAATGAGTTCATCTAGTTTGCCACCCACAAGAGCAATGATGATACAGGTTAAGAGAGAAAGCCCATGTTACAAAATGATGCAATACCCAGTCTCAGTGGAGAGGCTAGGCTGGAGGATTTCGTACAAAAAGAGCTATGGCATTTGACCAGCAAGCTGTGGCTCGGCGTAGTCAATGGGCATGTGCTTGTCCGGCTGGTGGGGATGGAGGAAGACCTGCAAAACACTTTGTTTGACCCCCGTGTCACCTAAGATTAACTGAACAAAACCACCTGGTAATGAATTACAGCCCCCAATGGAAAAGGAGAGAGTGGGGCAGGAACATCACCTTGAGCTTTGCCTGTCTTGTGTGTTTTTTCTAGATAAAGGTAACCCCTCAAAACCTGGAGCTGGTGCCTCCTCGTCGCTGTCATCAGAGGTAGAAACTGAGCTGACAAGTTCTAGTTCATCCCAAGCCTGTGAGCAATTTAGCTATTGTGTGCATATAGGAAATTTAGCAAGCCTCGAACCAGGTCAGAAAAGCCTTGCAAAGCCTATGTTACTGCCCTGGTGGATGTCTCATCCCATGGAAAAGCAGCATAGCCCCTTGCATTTGATTTAAATTCTGGGTCTCCTAAGGAGGGACAGAGTTTCAGCCGGCATAGGGTAGCGTAACTGTGGACATTGGCCTCTGTTGGCTGGGAGACCTGTGTTGGGATCTGCACCTGCACCTCAGTTTGCTCTGATTATCGTCAGAAACTGTGTAAAACCTGCCAGGAGGCAGCGATATCGTTGTTCTTCAGTGAGGCCAGGGGTCCTATTTGTCGTTTAAATATGGAGGACTAATGACACTGATCTGGGAAGGTGCCAGCGGACTGCCCCTGTGTTTGCTAGGTGCTTGCTTCACCAGCCTTGGCCTCACCCGTGACTGTCCCTGGTGCTCTGCTGAGATGGACAAACTCATGTCACTTGGGTTTGTCCTTAAGAAGTGAAATGGTCGTGTATTTATCTGCAGCCTTGAAAAACCATAGCTTAATCCTGTGCTTTCTTTCACTTAGCATGTAGGTGTTGTGGGAAAATAGTACGCAGGTCCTGGAGACCCTTTCTCCAGGAGACCCTTTCTCCAGGAGACCCTTTCTCCAGGAGACTGCAGATGCACCCAGCAGGTATTTATGGTGTTTGGTGTCCTAGGAGGAAAAAGCTGGACCAGCCCTGCAGAAATATCTAACTGCATACCTTTCAGGGCTGCCTCTGTCTGCTCTTGTTGCAAAAAGACAAACAAGCTACTGAAGATCCCCAAGATAAGCCCGTTGGCCCCATGGGGTCGTGCAGCAACTGATGGGGATATCAGGCAGTGGGCAGCAAGGGCCCTTGAAGGATCAGTAGGACTAGATTTCCTTCCAGAGTGACATGTCCTCTGTGATTTATGCCAAGCTGCTCAAAGCAGGAGGTGCTTTCAGCTCTGAGATGAGAGCCTGGCCAGCTCTTGGCTTGGCAGGGTGAGGATGGCAATGGGATAGCTTTGGTATTAGAAAGCAGCGTGCTTGGGAGCTCCATCCTTAGCGTGGGCAAAGGCAGCGATTAAATGGCTGGCTGGTCACGGATAACCTTTCGTCTTGGCTTTTCTAGGCTTTAAAACAAAAGCTTTTGTTTATACTAAACGGGAAAACCATATAAATCATGTTAAAAGCACAAGTCTAAGAGGAGGAGATACTGGCCTTGTCATCTAGACTCCAGCTAAATTCCCTTCCCTGCTGTCCCCGTTGGCTTTTCCTGACCGATCTCCAGACTGACCACCTCGGCTTCAGTCAGAAATTTTTCTGGGAATGACCACTTTGCAAATCCTTTAAATGCACCTGGGTGGCTTTGGTGGAAGCAGGCTAGGAGGCAATTGCATTTGCAGTCATAGCCCATCCAAAGCTGCTGGCACAACATCAGGTGGTGGGAGGGGATGAGGGACCCCTTCGCTTGGCTCAACCGTATCCACAAGAGCCGGTCTGTCTTGCGGGGTGAGGGGTGCGTGGGGAAGACTCCCTTGCAGCTGGGTACCACTCGTCTCCTTTCCTTTCACCCCTCTGTTCCTGTCTGCGGCTCAAGCGTGAGCAGCCCCTGAGCTGCCCCATGCCACCAGGCACGTACCCAAGGCTGACCACCCCCATGCCAGGGCTGCTGCATGCCTCCACGCCGTGTCCCTCATCTGGTGTGAATGCACCATCTGGCACTTTGCTGAAGGACACCCTGGTCCTTCAGCCACGTCCTCCAGTGGAAAACACCTTCTGGAGGGAGGGCTGCAGGTGCAGAGGGGAAATGGGAGGCGTGGGGAGGCGAGTGGGTGCTGCTCAGGCATGTGCAGCTCCCTGCAGGGCTCCCCACCAGGCTCCTGCCAGCCTACAGGAACTGAAAGGAGACTGCGGCATAGAAAGGAGGAGGGAAAAAAAAAAATAAAAAAATCACGAGATCAGCAAGCAGCTGGGCCTGAAACCCTGGCAAAGGTGCAGTGGCTGACTCCGGGTGATGTGATGGGGAAGAAGGAGAGGCTGCCCCTTTGCAAAGCCCTCACTGCATGGAGGGGGTGTGCAGGGGCTCTCATCCCAGGGAAAGGACACCTGCGGTGTGTAGGGAGCAGAGATGGGGATGTGAGATCAGCGTGGATAAGGCTGGAGAGGGTGGGAAGGAGTCCTCTGTCTGCCTTGGGAAAATCCCCTGTGGGTCTCGTGGGGCTAGAGCAGGGCAGCAGATGACACTGCCGTCTCCCCTGCATCTTCATACTGGGGCTCGGGACATGTTCCTCCCTTGAGATCCACCATAGAAAGGTGGACAAACAGACTTCACATCTGGGTTAGTGGATGTGGTTAGTGGTGTTTCCCAGCCTCATTTTAAGGAGCAAAAGAGAACAAAAAAAAAACCAAAACCAAACAAAAAAAGAAAACCCAAAAAACCTCAATTTTTCCATCATCAAGCAGAGAAATCTTTTGTGCTGCCTTTTAAAGGGACCTTGAGTAGCTGCTAAGAAATCATCAGCAGTTACATCACCTGCAAAGTGGCTACTGCAGGCACCTGACAGCTTTGTCCCACTGCCACCCCGGGGGATCATTAGTGCTCCAAATTCCTCGCCCTTGGAGAAAGCCTGCATCTCTCACTGGGAGGGAGAAGCCGCTACACATTTTATGGTGCTGTGAGTGGCAGAAGGGGCTCACTAGATAGGCTGTGGTTCGCAGCAGATGGGAGAGAGCAGGGAGACACATCCTGGAGTTTCCTAACCCCATCCCATTTGTTAAGCTGGGTTCATCAGCCTGTGCAGGACCCAGGCATCTTTCCGGGAGTGAGCCCAAGGCGCTGCAGCAGCATTGCCTCAGGCCGGAGACACAGCCGTTGCCTGGCAGCTGCAGGTTTCCAGGGAAACCAGAGGTGCTAACTTGTTAATGAGCCCCACGTCCCTGATTGCTGCTGCAAAATAATAATAATTAGTAATAGGCCCGTGATTTAGGAATCCCTCAAACAGCATGAGCCTGCCGAGGGGAGTTTGCTAAGTGCCGAAGCACTTGAAAGAAATGAGGGGATGGGGAGGAAAAAAAAGGATGGGAGGCTTGGCAAAAGTGCTGCGTTTTACATCTTAATAAGTGTCTGGAGAGCTGGGGGACGGTGGGGTCTTGCCAGCGTCCCAGCGGGAAGCCTGGGGCTGGTGGCGAGGCTGACCTGGAGGGATGGAGAAGCCTGGCCAGGCATCATCCTGCTGCAGGGCTCAGAAGACACAGATATTTCCCCAGATGGGCTGCAGGGGGAAAAGCCAGATCACTTAGCTCAGTGCTGCTGGGTCCCTGGTGGAGATGGCACTTCTGCAACAGCTGCTTTCATGGATTACTGGGGATAAACAAGCAGGCGTTTCTCTGTGGTGCTCTTATCCCTTGGTAAACTCAAGGTGGAGATGCCACCAGCAGAGAGTGCTCCTGGGATGAGCATTACAGGGAGTGTGCTGTAGATCCAGTGTCACTTATGTGATGGAAATGTCTTCATGGGATCAGAGCTGCTTCCCACAGCAAAGCTGGCCTGCCCAAGGCAGCGAGGGGAGCATCTCCTCAACTGGACCGTGTGTGGAGGGTAGAGCTCTCCAGGACACAACTACTAGCTTGGTGCAGAGTGTGGACATACCGGTTAGTGAAGTTTATGGTTGCTACAGAGACATGCTGGCCTTCCAGTTGATGTCTCCAGTACAAGGGAAACCAGATCTGTGACCTTCCCATAGCACATCTCTCAGCTGGGGGCCTTATGCAAGACAAGTTGAGGGAAGTGGCCTCCACCTTGGTGACCTGCGTTGGGCCAGCACGGGGATGAGTTCCTGTGGTCTGTCATGCCACGCAGATAGACTCAGGCTGGGGTGTATTTTGGCTTTTCTTGTTGTCTTGCCTGGCCTGACCGGAAGGGGGTCACTGCCAGGTTGAACACTTGCCCTTAGCCCAGCTTGCCACACACATCTGTCACACTTGTGATTCCTGTGGCCAGCACCCCTCACCTGACACTCACATCTGTGGAGGTGACGCCGGGGACAGAGATCCAATGAGGGGGCAGTTGGCCCTGCCTGTGTGCTAAGCTCTGCCAGTCTTGGCTGTAGTGTGGCCTCTCCTGCTTGGCTGTCCCCATTCAGCTAAGCCATGTGCCCATCTCCTCATTACAGGCACTCCAGGGAGAGGTGGGATTAAAGGATTATGGTAATGTTCTTCAGGAACACTCAAGAAGATTAAGATGGCTTTAATAAACTGATAAGAGAGGGACACAGCTATGTTTCTGAAACCCTAATTTAGGTGCCAGGTTAACCTTTTCCCCTGGTCTCCTGTCACCGTGGTGAAAAGATCTTTTACTTCAGCAGTGCTCCATGGCTATGCCTGTTCCTTCTATTTTCCTTTTGACCAATTTGAGCAGAAGCAGAAAAACAACTTCCTTCCTTCTCCGGTAGCCTTCCCAGGCATTAGAGCTTGTTCTTCTCAGATGCCATTTCACACACAGCCTGCAAGGTACTGTGAAGGTCTCATAGTTTCTGCTGGTACCTGGGGTACCTGTTATCTGGGGATGGACCCACCACCCCTCAGTCTGGCTTCAAAATGTCCTGTGGTTGATGGCAGAGGAGTGGCTTGTTTGCCTTTGACTTGGCTGGACATATTCTTAGAGAAGTGTCTTGGGTCTAATGCCAAGGTTTACAGCTCCCTACAACCACAGTCAGTAGACCATCTCCATCCCCCACAAAGGCTCCCAGAAAGAGCGGCAGAATGGACCAACCATGCCCTGCCTTCCCCCATGGCTTTCGGGTGGAGCTGGGAGTGGGACCAGGCTGATGTGTCACACGTGTATGCCACTAGGTCTATCTGGGCGTGCTGGAGTGGATGTTCATCCAGTTCTGCAGGAGGGTGGCTATTAACTGAGGTGGGAAGCCTCCTCGTCTGTCCTCTCCAGTCTCTTCCACCCAAGCTTCCGTTCCTCTGCCAGAAGTTTGTGCATGGGAGGCCTCTTCTGAACAGGTTTCTCTCAGAGTACTTAGGCGATCAAGGATCTGTTGTCTTTCCCAGACCTCTCTATTTGTGTCCGAGACCCCCAAAGTTTACCCCTTGATCATTATCTGGAGAGCAGATGCTGTGTTACCTCCGGAGGTACTGTGCAATGTGTCCCCCCATATTGGATCACTCCTTCCTCCCACTTCAGTCTTTCACTCTCATCCCTCTGCCATGGTATTGTCCCCATCTTTTTTGTCTGTCGACTCTCTCCATTCCCTTTTTATTTCTTGAATGTAATTGGAAGAGCTGAGAATTTGCAGCCTGGTGTCCTGATGGGGAAGGGAGGCAGAAAGTGATTTGGGGAGTGGGGTGTGAAAGGAAGACGAAGGGGGAAAGCTGGCTAATTTGCATCCTTTCTGAGTGCCCTGGCTCTATAGCCAACGTACAGCAGGGGGTCTTCTGGCAAGGCGGTAGCGACGTAATGAGGTGTGTCATATCCCAGCAGGAGCCAGCCTCGCTCCCCCTCAGACCCCCTAATTAGAACTGTTTCAATTTTTAAGCCCCCCTGGAGGAGTGGTAGGGGGAGGCAGGGGGAGCGGGGTTCCTGCAGGGGGGGGACCGCCAGCCGCCTGCCAAGGGGGCAGCTCTAATTGGAGTTGCTGCGAGTAGCCGCAGAGCGAAACAAGCTCGCCGTGGGGCCAGGGACAGCGATGCCATAGTGCCACAGGGCTGCCAAAATGCTTTGTGATGGTGGGGGGGGGGGCGGCATCACTATTGCAGCTTTTAAGGGATTCCCCCCCCCAGTTTAAATGAACACATTGGCAGTGGCAGCAGGGGTGTGATACAGGGGCGGGGGAGGATTGCACATCCTATCGTGGCCTCATATTGGGAGCTTGGACCCTGAGGCTGAAGCCTGGGACATCTACCCCCTGCTTTGGGAGGCAGGTCTGGCAGCCCGGGGAAGTTGGGGCTGTTTATATTGGAGTCATGAGCCAGAGCAAATGCTGGAACCCCCATCCTCATATTCTGTGCTTTTCCTGCAAGCTGGCTGTGTTTGGTGACTGGTAACTGAAGTCCCTGTCATTTCACCCAGCAGCATGTCCTACCCAAGCATTTCTTTTGTGTCTTGAGCTACCATTGCAGTAGGTGCCTGCACTGCAGGCTCCTACCTTCAGGTGTAGGAGCTTCCAAGAAGCTTACTCGGATCAGGGTGACTCGTAAGCCTCCTCTAGTCCATGGACCAAATCCTGGCCCTGCAGAAGTCAATGAAAATCTTTACGCTGCCTTTTCAGGCGTGGTATTCATAGTCTTCCTAATTTAGATGCATTAAAGCTTCCATGGAACAGCTTGTGGGTTCTCTCTAAAACACCGTCTGGCAGGAACAAGAGGAGCCTGGTAATAGCCCAGGCTTATTTTCTGAATGACTGCAGCGGCATTAAAACCTAATGCCATTAAAGCATGCCTGCAATGACGTGTGCCATTAAAACCTAAGAAGACACCCTGAGGTGAATGTCCCCCAGCCTGCCTATTTCTCTTGCAGACACCATGGGCTGAGCATGGAGGAAGCTTATTCTTCTGGTTGCACTTCAGAGAGCACCAGGCTCGACCCTCCTCAGCTTCTAGGATGGAGCCCAGATATGTGCCCCTGTATACGAACCTCCTTTCAAAGTCTGTGCAAGTTAGATGCTGAAAAGTGGTAGCCACTTCACGGCCATCTTGGTCCAAGTACAGCTTCCCCAGGGACTCTGCCCTAATGCCTGACCTGTTTCTTGAAAGCAGGCGTGAAGGTCACCTTGGCTTCTTGGCTTTCAAGAGAGGTCATCTTCTCTTGACTTGCCATGAGGCAAGCTGGCAAGATACCCATGAGCAAGCTGATAAAAAGACAGGTGAAATCCAGTATGGAGTGGTGGACATGGGTGAGCAAACCTGATTTGGTGGTGTCTGATGGGCCATGAACTAGCTATTACCATGCAGCAGCAAAACTTCAGAGCTGAGCTAAGCTGCTTTTGTGAAACCATTACCTCTGTGCTCAGCAGGGGTCAGGAAAAGCAAATTGATTGTGAGGAGCTGTTGGGCTGGGAACAGGGAAAGGAGGAGACATCTTGCCCCGTGCAGATCCCTGGTGTGCCTGCCTCTCAAATGCAGCGCGTCAGGGCTGGCTGGGGGGGCAAAAGGTGTCTGTGCAACAGGCAGCTCTATAGATGCTCTGACCTGAAAGGCTCTTAAACGAGGTTTAAACGCAGTGAGAACTGTGGGGAAGGCAATTAGAGAATGGACATGCGTGGCCTCTTCCAGTGCAAGTAGTAAGAATCACCTGGAGGAGCCATTGGTTAGTAGACTGGGAGCAAACCAGGGGAAGGACTTCTTCAGCGTAGCTGGCAAACCATTCCGCTCCGTGCCACTGGCCACTGTGCCTGTTAAAAGCTGACATGGCTTCCAAAAAGCAATTAGACAAATTTGTGGAAGAAAGCTCCACTGAGGGCTATTAAATACAAAGAGAAAACCTCTGGCTTGGGCAGCTCGGGAGCCACAGATGCCCATGGGCTGGGAGAACATACCTAGAAAGTGTGGCTTGTTGCACTCTTACACTCTTCTGAAGGCATCCTCTGAAGGCCAAGCCCTTGGGGACTTGGCCCAAGATGAGTGTCGTGTCCTGCCCAGCTGACAGGTCATCTTTTCCTTTCCTCTCTTTCCAGGTTCAGCACAATGAGTTGGCATCCTGGGTGTTAGCAGCGTGAGGAGACCAGGACGGCTGCTGCCCTGCTTACCCCTTATCCCCTCGCTTGTTCCCCTCGGGGAGACGGGTCCTGGTGTCCCTGCCCTGCCCTTCCGCCCCTTGCCCCCCACTCGCCATAGAGGGGACGGGCCCGTTATGGCTGGAGACAGGCTCCCACGCAAGGTGATGGATCCGAAGAAGCTGGCCAGCCTCCTGAGGAACGGAGCGGAGGGCACCCTGGTCATTGACAGCCGCTCCTTCGTGGAGTACAACTCCTGGCACGTCCTCAGCTCTGTCAACATCTGCTGCTCCAAGCTCGTCAAGAGGAGGCTCCAGCAGGACAAGGTCTCCATCACCGAGCTCATCCAGCCCGCCTCCAAGATGAAGGTAGGGGATCTGGCCCTCATCTTTCCTGGGGGATGCTCACACCCTTTTCACCAGTAGAAAGGAGCAGGGTGAGGGTGGGATGCAGACTGGCATCTACGGACTGGTCTATGCCTGGTATGTGCACCCTCCTCTTCCATCCCTTGACCCCAGTATCTGCTCGCATCTCTCTGGTACCCTTTGGAGAGCTGGAGCGTGAGCTCATGCAGCCACAGGGCTGTCCTCGGGTACTTGTTCATTGCTCCCACCCCAGTGATGTGGCTCCCTGCTCCAGGAGCCCTTCCCAGGCAAGTCTAACAGGTATATCAGCCTTCGGACTTGTCCTACGTCAGCAAACAACTCCCCCAAAGCCTTCTTGGAGCTGTAAGCTTAATCCCCTGCTAAAAACTCTTCCCCTCCCCTCTGTCATCTCTAACTCCATTCAGGGACATGTAATCCTCCTCCCCTGTGACGCCAGAAGCTCTTATCCGGTGTCATGGCATATTATCTCTCCCAGGCTCCTCTCTCTATCGCTCCCGGTTAAATAATAGAGGTGGCTCCAAGCCACGGAGCTGGGCTGGAGCCCCGGCCAGCAGTGCTCCGGGTGCCCCCGCGGTGCCATCGGCCGGGTCCTGCCCTCTGCCGAGATGCTGCCGGGTTGGGGGTGGTGCTCCGGGGGGTGCCGGGCGGGGGGACGGAGCCGGAGGGTGTTTTGCCGTCGCATCCCGCCCTCCCGCCGGTTCGCTTTTACCGCTTCCCCCCCCTCCCGCCTTGTAATTTTATGGCAAAGCGAGGGTAATTCAGGCGATTAATCAAATGCTGGGCCCAGCTGGAGCCATCTGCAGGGTGTGTGTGTCCCCCCCTCGCCGCCCCGCGAAGCCACCGCCGTCCGCATTGGCTGCCGGTGACATCACCCCGCCGGGATCAAGGGGGCTGGCAGCGCGGGGGGCTGAGGGGGGGGGGGGGGGGGCGGCCTCCCGCCAATCTGCGGCGGGGATGCTGCGGGCTGGGCGATTTGGAGGGGATTGCAGGAACTGATTCCTGAAGGGCTTTAGCTGCTCTTAAATCCCCGGGAGAATAAAGCAGAATAATCAGTTTTTCGCCAGCCAGGGAGGGAGAGCGGCGCGGCCGCCCTCCTGCCGGCGAGGGTCACCTCTGCAGTGGCCGCCGTCACGTGGAGCGGTGGCAGCAGCACAAGCGATGCGCAAGGCGGGGGGGGGGGGAGGAAGAAGAGGAGGATGACGGGGGAAAGGGGGGGAAGCATGGAAGACTTAACGTCAGCTGATGCCGTCCGCCTGCAAACCTGCAGCTCGGCAGCCGCAGAGGAGCAGCGGCTCCCAAAGGGGTCCCTGCTCTGTCCCCATGGAAGGGGCACTCGCCTCCTCCCCGCTCCTGGATCATTGCGTAATGGTCCAGGTACCGGCCGGGGACGTGATAATAACCAGGGACGCTGAGGTGGGTGGGTAGAGGAGAGGCGTCGCCTCTTTAATTCACGGATTTTTCCCTTTTTTCGGTATGGCTGAGATCTCTCCCGGCGCATCGGCGGGCAGGCGGCAGCGTGCCCCCGCTCCCCGCAGCCCCTGCCGCGCTCGCCGCTTGCGCGCTGGCTCTCCCAGCGCACGCAGCCTGGGAATTAATTAAGCTTCAGGGCACCCTTATGAGGTTAAGCCACTTGCCCTGGGAAGCTGGAAGGGGGAACCGGAGCGGGGGAGTCACAGCCGTATCCTCATCTGGCATAAAGCAGGGCTGGCAGCTGTGGCTCAGGGTGTCCAAGCCTTTTCGTGCACGCACCTGCGAGTTTGCATTTTGGGGTGATGAACTCTCCTCTCCCGCTTCGTCCTTCCCCCCACACCTCTGATTTCAGCCACATGGATTATGGACGTATTTTGGGATCCCCAGAAATCAATATGGTCTGCTGCCTCCAGGTGCACAGACCCTTGGAGGGGGATGCTGAAAGCTGGTTTAGACCTCCGTTACCCCCGTATCGTTTCCGTGCCTCCACCTGCCATCACTGGCCAATTCCCCCCCTCCCCCAGCCCTGCTCTGCCCCTGGCTCCCCACACCGGGGCTGTGGGAGGCGGTGGGGCGAAACGGGGGGGGGACGGGGGGCATGGCTGGCGTTGGGAGCAGATGGCAGGAAGGGTGACATCAGTGGCGCGATTGTCCAGCCCCATTATTCCTCTTGACGGGCCTCCCGCCCTCCTCCCGTTTCCTGCTCCCGGCCGGCCGGGGCCGCCGAGACAAAGGCAGCCGGCAGCGACATGGGGCTGCCCAGGCAGGGAAGGGGCAGCCCTGAGCCCCCACCTCGTCCCGCTCCTCCTTGCCTGCCCAGTTCAAAGAGAGTTCGAACTGCGTATCCCAGCTTGGTGATGCCCGGAGTGGCAATTGCCTTTTGAGGAAGGATGCAGGGGCTGATATAGAGCAAAGCTTTTGGGCAACCCCACTTGGCTCTCCCCTCTGCTCCATGTACGCAGGCAGGGGGGATGAGAGCATTTGTCTAACTTGCTTTTCCCAGTGTTCGCACCCCTCTTTTCCATAGCACTGTTAAGAAAGGGTACCATTAACGGTGCTTCTGGATGCTGCTGTTTGGAGCAATGCTGTGGGATAACAGCAGCTCCTGGCTTTTTTGGTGCAAGGAAAGGAAAGGGCCATTTGGTGGAAAAAAAAAAAGAAATGGGAAAAATAAAAATCCCTTTGTTTTTTCAATGAAATATGTCTACGGTTGTGGGCATAGCTAAGCCACTGCTCCCTGAGCCCCGTTGTGCACCGCATCCCACTGGGCGTGTGCATCTTCCCATGGTGCCCGGCTGGGAAACTGCAGCAGCAATTCATTTCCCAATTAGCAATAGTAGCCCTCTGCACAAAAATGGTACCAGTGTAGCGCCCTGGTTTTGTTTTTGAACCCTTCTTCCAGTATCAACAATAATAAATTATCCCCATAATAAATTCCAATAACAACTGGAATAATTCAGCTCCCTGGTGCAGCTTCGGGGGCAGAGGTTATGGGAAATTCTTGCTTGGGGTTTTTAGTAGAATTTCTTGAGGGGAAATGCTGAAAATTTCACTTCTTCAAGATCCCCCTGGAAAGTCTTTCCACCTCTCGACCTCTTCTCACTTCCTGAAATGTAGTTATCTCCAGGGCGGCTATAGCCACAGTTTGAGGCATGACAAGGGTCTCTTTGGGCGATGGGAATATTTATTTATTTGCGTTAGGAGCATGGCTCTGCAAGCAGCTGTTTTGCTTGAGGGAAAGCCTGGGCTTAGTTTTGAGCCATGTGCCTGGCTGCTCTTTATGTTGATGGAAGCCCTGTTATTTCAGTGGGGTGATTCACTGTGTTTTGAAACAATATGTGACTGAGATGTCGGTAGTAATTGGGATGATAAGAATAGCTCACTCTTATCTTAGCCTGGATCACCTGTAGAGCATCATTATCCCTGCTTGGCAGCTGCGGAGAGGCAGAGCAGGGACCCGGACTGCCTTGAACCACCCAGTGCCCAAGACCAAATGTCCGTAAGGGAGTTACCTCCATCCAGAGCTGGAGATGGTGATGGGTAGCACTGGGCTTGCAAAGGCAATGGATGGTCTCAGATGGGGTTTGGTTGGAGCTGTCGGCTGGGTGGTCCCTGCTCTAAGCTGGCCATCTGCCCCAGCTGAGTTGCTGGCAGGGGAGGGGTTGGCCCTGGGGAGGTGCCCAGGGGTACCTCCGGCGCTGTGGTGGGCCAGCAGCTTTTCAAAGACAGGCACAGATTTGCAAGCCCCCCTCAACATCTACTTGGGGCCAAAAGCCTTGCTGTGCCTTGGCCCCACTGTCCCTTGCTGGCTGGATTTGGGGACCCTTTCTGGAGGGTGATGCCTGGGGGTTTGGTTACTTCGGCAGTCTTGGGGTGATGGGCAACCCCCATGGGAAAGCCCTCACCATGGAGGTGCTGCTCCTCAGAGGGACTCTTCCGTTGTCAGCCATGCCCCTGGTAGAGGCAGGAATCTGGCCCAGTTAGCTTTTAACCTCCATATGTTTTAGGACAGAGACAGTGCAGTGCCTTCCCCTACGTATCAGGAATGCATGAGGTTAATGGGACCTGATTAAACATCTCCCTCTCATTTCCCTTTGTGGTAAGGAGCTGGGATGACGGTGCAGGCTCCTTGTGTGCTCCACGAGGGCTCCTCGGGACCATCCTGCAGGCGTCCTCACCCCAGCAAGCATGGTATTTATTTTCTGCAGCCGGGCCATGCGAGGCCGGCACTTGTTTGGCATTTACATTGAGTGAAACATTATAACTTTAATAAGATGTAAACCGTGTCGCACATCTCTGCCGTCGCTCAGCAACCCTGCAGTAATGGCCCAAACAAAGCCTCCCCGTGCGAAGGGAACACTAAATCCTATTGTGGGATAATTCTGCTCAACCAGAGCTGGTATCTCCCCTGCAGCCACCATGGCCGGGACCGCACAGCCGGGACAAGCCCCTGCCCTGCTGCAGCTTGGTCCCTGCCTCACCATGCTTTTAGGGGAGATGCTTTTGCTGGCGTGGGGCTTCAGGCTGGGGACTGGATTTTCAGGATGTGCTAGGGGTGTGCTAGGGGGGCTTGAAGGGATAGTGGCCCTGCTAAGGACTGGTGGGCTCCAGCCTCTGAGCTGGCTCGGCAGCCACTGTGTTTCCCTCCAGCTGTGCTTGGGATGGCCACCTGCAAAAGTCCTGCTTTGGGGATGGCCGAGGAAGAGATGCTGGGGTAGATCCTCAGCTGTCTTACCCCCAGGTGGCCTTGGTCATTTTTCAGTGTCTTGTTTTAAAATTCCTGCATCCTTTTCTCTTCCCTCTCATCCTGCCACTGCCTTTTCATCTCTTCTGTCATCTCACTGACCTGCGGGGCCAGTTTTGCTCTCCAATGTCCAGGTACAGGCTCCTTTGAGCTCCCCCCTTCCTATTGCAGAGCCGCACGCGGTGGCCCGGCAGGGATTTCTGTTGGTGCGGGGCCGTCCTTCCACTGCGGCGAGGAGATGTGATGAGCTCAGCTAAATTGGTGCACCCTGCAGTTTTATTTGGATGGCACTCACGTTGCTGAGCAGGGAAGTACCTGCAGCAGGGTGTGGAAGCAGCATTAATATCGACAGCAACCTGGAGTGAATCTGCTGTGGTGATAAGATAGCGCATGGCAATGAGACAGCAAAAGGAGGCAGATGTCCATGAGTGGTTCCTAGTTCAAGTGGTCTCCTAAAGGGATTTCGGAGAGGGATGGGCAGGGGATGGGAAATGGGCAACTCCAATGTAAGCCAGAGGAGAGAGCGGCTCAGGGACACAGACCCTCCCTCCCTGCCCGCTGCTGCCTCCTCCTCCTCCCACAGAGTGATGGATGTGCCTTACCCCGCCGGCTGGGAGGGCAGGCGCTCACAAGGCAAGCGTATGCCATCCATCAGGCTATTCAGTGAATGCGCTGAGCCATGCCTCTGCAAGGATTTTTATCTTCTTTTCATGCACAGACCTTCAGGTAGACGTAGGAACGGCCGGCTGCGCCTTGAATGCTCTCGCTGCAATCCAGGCATGGGGGGGACTCCTGCCTGCAGACAGCTGCCTGACTGCAGGGTACCCCACCATCCCACCTGCCCTGGGGACCTGCAGTGGCAGCAGGGCTGTATGGCATGTAAAGTCACATGAGAGCAACCCGGGAGCTGCTTTCCCTCTACCCCAGCGCATCTCTCCCATGTGCAAGCCCCACCATGCATTACAAACAGAAGGAAGAGCATTCCCTTGAACATCCACGGAGCTAAAGAAGAGATTATCCTTCTTCAGCCCTCAGGGGTGATCTGCAGCTTTGGGTTGAGCTTCCAGAGGGGTAGTCCCTACAGAGGTGTTACTGTGCTGGGCACAGTGTCTCCAGGCTGAGCCCTGAAGAGCTGTCACTCCAGCCCCACTCACTCCAGCTGCAGCACAAGGGCTGTGCTGGGAGCACCCCTGCCTGCAGAACCACCCCCAAATCCCCGTGACACCAGCCAGGCTGAAGGCAAAGGTTGGGTGGGGAGGAAGTGGTGGAAGAAGTCACAGCGACTTCTGGAATGCGGTTAAGTAATGGCAAGCTGAGGGTGGGCAATGGGCAGGAGTGACCCTGGTTTGGGTAGGATGCTCAAAAGTGCTCACAGTTGGGGCTGCTCCAGCAGGCATCTATATTGACACACTTGCTTGTAGCCGTGGAGCAGAGTCCCAGTCTGGCTGGACCCTTCATTTGGTGAGCAAAGCCAGCTTGTGGGGACAGCATGGAGCTGGTGTTTTCCAATGGTGTGACCTCTAACTTCAGCTTTGCTTCCCATGGTGGTGTGGGCAGCAGCATCCTCAGTGCTCAGCCTATTTCTCTGACACCCAGTTTTCACCGTTCCCCTGCAGGTGGAGGCGGAGGAGCACCAGGACGTGGTGGTCTACGACCAGAGCACGCGGGATGTGACCGGCTTGGCTGCCGACAGCTTCCTCTCCATCCTCCTGGGCAAGCTGGACAGCTGTTTCCACAGTGTCTCCATCCTCACAGGTAGGAACCCTGGGTTGGCACTTCATCTGGCACTCATGCCCTTAGTCTGGAGTTATGGAGCTGTGGCCACGTGTGTCCATCTGCACCCACTTTCCCAGCTACCGGTGGCTGTGGTGGCAGAGGGCAGCCCTGCAGCCCAGGTGGCATGGGCACCCCCACGCTGGCATCGCTGGGTCCTGCCCATGCATTCATTCCTTGCACCGTCCAGTTCCCCACCACTGCGCCCGCCAGCCTGGGGAAATGAGAGAGGAAGGTACGGAGGGGTCGCAATGGCATGGATCCAGCCACCCAAAAGCTGCCCTTCGTTCTCCCATCCCTGCGCTGCTTCATCCCTGGTGAACGTGCCAAGAGCTGGACCCGGTTCAGGCACTCTGCTCCCTCTTGCTGCTGTTAAAGGGAGGGCAGGAGAAGAAATCCATGGATGTGCTGGGAAGGGGAAGGAGGGCAGGGGCAGAGGGTCACCAGTGGGTGAGTCAGGGTCTGCTGGAGATGATGTTCTCTGGGCGTAAGTGTGCAGGCAGGAGGAGGCACGCGCTGCCCTAATTACAGCCCTTCCGCAGAGCAAAATGGGAGACCGATGAATGAAATGCTCCAACCCAGCAGAGAGGAGGAGAAAGAGGCAGTGAGCTGCTGAAGGGAGAGTTAAAGCTGCCTTTAATTCCCCATGGCTGGGATGGCCAGGCGTCTGCCTGGCTGGCCGCCCACCCCCGAGCTCTCTGCCAATGGAGGGGTGGGCATCACTGCCCCACACAGCCCCTCGGTCCCGCTGAGCTCAGCCAGGCTCCTAGATAGCGCCGAAAGCACAGGGATGGGGATCATCTCTGTTCCCCAAGCCTGTCCTCATCCTGCGGTGATTGTGTACTGCTTTGGGGCTGAGGCGCAGGGTACCAACCTCTGTGTCGCTGGGGCATTGCAGGAATGGAGGGAGCAGCCA
The DNA here is from genome assembly GCF_963924245.1 of Chroicocephalus ridibundus. NCBI lineage: Eukaryota > Metazoa > Chordata > Aves > Charadriiformes > Laridae > Chroicocephalus > Chroicocephalus ridibundus. The sequence continues at coordinate 18,798,706 of NC_086287.1, forward strand.
TGCCCATAAACCCAGCAGTGTGACAGCCTGGAAGGGGTAGTTGTGAAGGGGGAGGTGGCATAAGCAAGTGGCATTCAGGGAGCCTGGCGCACGCAAGGCATGGGTAAGTGCTGTTGAATTAGAGCAACTGCGTTGTGATGGGGAGAGCAGAACAGAGAAACAGCGGGAATAAACTCCCCAGTTCGAGGGTTTCAAAAGCAAGCAGTGACTACACAAAATCATGTCAAAGCTAATTAACACGGCCCGCGTTGCAGGAGCTCTGCTGAGGCCAGTGCTGGAGGATGCAGCCATGAGCTTGCTACGGCCGCCTCTGGCCTGCCACAGCAGCCAAGCCTGCGGCTCCAAGGTCATCGTGGCATAAGCAAGGGCACGGCTTGATGCATGGTGCAGGAGAAGGAGAAGGCGGATTCGGTCACATCTGGGAAGGAACCTGCTTAGTCACCGGGATGGGTCAGGAAACAGCCTTTGCAGCGTGACCTTGGCACCCCCTAACCCGCCGTCACTTTCCCAGGGCTGTGCGCTGGCTGCAAACCCCTACCCCTGAGTCCTCCTGGAGGAAGGACGGGGCTGGCTGAGGTGGCCCTTAAAGCCCCAGAGCCTTCTCCTCCCTGGGAAAGCGAGGGGAGGCTTGGGGAACCCCCGTAGTAGTGGTGCACCCCAGCTGCATGCACAGCATGCCCCATGCTGGGTGAGTGCCATCAATGTGCCACCCCCACGGCCATCAGCATCGCCACTGCTGAGCCCCCCATGAGCAAACCTGCACCCCACTTGCGTGCACGCATCTTCCATCTTCAGAGCGGCCATTTACATCTCCTGGGGCTGCAAGAGCCCAGACCCCCAAGCAGGGCTGTGGCTGTGCTTAGGCACCAATCAAACCTTAAACCTCCCCAATTAAACGCGCTGCAGGGCCGCAGCCTGATGGGGAATGTGGGCATGGAAAAAATGGGAACCGAAATGTAGAACACTGGGTCATGGCGGCGGCGTCTTACATGGAAATCGTGACTGGAAGCGGCTGTGGAGAGCGTCCGGGGGAGGCTGGGCACGCTTGCCGACACGCGCAGCTTCCTCCTGCCTGTGGTGTCGGCAGCAGCCGGGTTGTTTTAAAGGCAGCTCTTGGGAGGTCTGAGGGGGAATGTGTGGGATGGGCCTGATTCTGACCCCTCGCCCTGGTGGAGTTTAACCCCTTGGTCTGTCCGCCGCAGGCTCAGGCACCTTGTCCTGCCCCAGCCCATGCTCTGTCCCAGAAGAGGTGCCTGGGTCCTCCCTGGAGGTGGCTTGTGACCCCAGTGGGGAGTTGGGCTTGACAAGGGCTGCCAAAATCTCAGGGTCCTGCCCTGAAATCTCAGCCTGTCCCTAAGAGGATGCCAGCACGGCAGGGAACCCCATCCTGAGGGTCCCCAAACCCATGTGCCGGCCCTACGCAGCCCCAAAACCTTCTGAGCCCCTCCATGCTCCCCAGCTCTCCTCAGCCCCAGCAGATGTTTCTCCAGGGTTGACGCATGTCCATATGCCTCAGCGTCCCCATCTTGTCCAAATGCCGTGCTTGGCCATTCTTGCTCACCTCCACCCCATCGTCCTTCAGACCCTTGAAGCAGCTGGTGGAGGCTGATGGGCGAGGACAGGGAGGCTGGGGGTGGCAGGAGCAGCAGTGGGGACCCCTCAAGGGTTAACAGCCCAGAAGCAGCGATTCCAGTGGGGCTGGGAAGGAGGAATCTGAGTCAATTATTCCCAGTCTTGGAAATCATCGGCTTGTCTTCTTTTTTCCCTTTTTTTTTTTTTTTAATTGTGTAAGTATAAATAGTGCTGCTTGCTGCCCTCCATCCGTGGGAGCAGAAAGCCTGTTGATTTATATGGTTTTCCTGACATCACATGAAGTGGTGGAAAACTGAATGGAGCCAACATTTTTCCTGCATTACGTAATGCCCCCTCCCTCCCTCCCGGCCCAGCTCTGCTATTCCTGCAGGAGCCTGACTGTTCTTTAACCTTTGTTTACTTCAGCACAAACCCTCGCGCTTTTTTTGCCTTTCCCCCCCCACACACTTTTTTTCCCCCTTTATTTTTTCCTTTTTTTTTTTTTTTCTGTTCCCCCCCCCCTCCTTCTTCCCCTCTGCAAACTCCCACTTGGTTTTTATTAACAGCCATTATCTGTTTATGAAGCAGCAGCGGCGGTCTGGCTCCATCGCTCCCTGATGGCTCCTGCGTGCCAGCTCTTGTATTGGAGCCTGGCCAGAGCCGTAGGATGGTGCTGAGCTGCTGGGTGCTGAGCTTCACCAGCTCCTCTCCATTTGTCCAGCTGCAGCAGAGGGTGGGGAGATCCTCCTTTGCTCGTGTTCAGCCAAAGGCTTGGGATGCTCATCCAGATGATGCTCAGGCACCCATCTCGTCCCTACCCCTGGTCCTTGAGCCGAGCACTGGGCTCCTCTCTCCTGTGCCCAAAGCCAAAGATGAAACCAGGGTGAAAGTGTGGCCAGCAGCAGTGGTCCCAGCAGCCCTGACCGCTGGGGTTGGGACCCCCCCTTGCATGGCAGAGGCTCTTTTCATGGTGGTTTCATGCGCTGGGGGAGCTTTATTGTTGCGATATCACGCTCCGACCTGAAACAGGCCCCTCGCTTGCTTTCTGAACTCAAGTCATGAGCTTTTCATCTGGCTCGGGAGTGCGTGTGAGATCATCTTCAGCCCCCCCCCCCCCTCCTTTTGTACCAATTCTTCAAGGAATGTTTAAATTTTCCAGTCCTGTTCTTTCTAAATTTGGAGCGTCTGTTTACTCCCAGGATTCGGAAAGAATGTAACAATATCATCAGTGAGAAATCCCTCCCAGCCTTCCCCTCGCCATCCTCCTCCTCGGCGAGCGGGCTGGCCTCCGCAGCCTCGGACCGTGACCCAGGTCCTCTCCAGCCTGGTGGTGCCGCAACCAGCCAGTGCAGCCGGGGAGAGCTGTAATTGCCTCTCAGCAGTGATCCAGAGAGGGCTTAGATTTGGGGGATTTTGGAGGAATCTACCAAAGGCAAGTGACTTCAGAGCAGACAAAATGAAGTACTGAAAAGCAGGGAGGGGATTTCCGTTGCAGGAGCTGACTTGAGCTGCCCAGGTGGGAGTGGGTTCAGCACTGGCTGGAATTATTTTAGAAAGAAGCACTCAGGGACAGATTATTTTAATTAAAAAAAAAGAAAAAGCACTTTTTTTTTTTTAGGCATAGGGACAGTCTTAAAAGGAGGTTAAACACCAGGGCAGCTGAATGACTTTGCGCATCCTTGGCTGAAAATACTGTGATGCTTTTGCATGTCCTGTCAGTCTGAAGCCACGTTCCAGCATCACATCTCTCTTGCTGCCTGCTCCTCTTGAAACATGTCAGGCTGGGTCTGTTTCAGAGGAAAAAAGAAAATAAATGAAAAAAGCTGAGCTAGGCAGGTGCAAAAGCAGTGCATAGGCAGGGCAGAGCAGAGGGGGCTTGCTTTTAGGAGCTGGAGCTTGCTCCAGGAGCTGGAGCCGGTGTGTGCATCCAAAAGGCAGCAAAAATACAAATGAATCTGCAAAACTTGTCATGGCTGACGCTGAAGCTAAAAGCTTAGCAGGATCCAGAACAAGACTGAGGAGTCTTTACAAAGCCAATGTAAGAAAAAAATAGTCTAAAACTGAAGAAAATACCCTGAACACCCACACTTTGGTCATCAGTCAGAAGCTGTCTGATGGGAGTGGGGAAGCAGGACCCCACTGCAGCTGGTTATTTGATGATCGCCTTCCTCGTTGGCCACTCTGGATGGTATTATGATTTCATCTGACGACTTTGGTATGTGAGAGTGTCTCCTGGGGATGCAGCACATGCAGGATGCACTAGCTGGTGGACTTTGTCCCTGACTCCAGCAGAGCCCTGAAGATGCATGTGTAGGTCAAGCATTAGGGCCATTTCAGGTACCCTCAGACTGCAAGGTCTAAGAGCACTTGTGGACTTACTGGCGTGAATCCATCAGAGGTACCCACAAGTTTTTCTTCTAAAGTCTAATTATTGCCTCTGAACCTCCCACAAGCACCTCTGCCCACCCATGCATGTCTCCATCCCACAGCGTACTGTGATGAACCGAAAGAAGCAAATCCTCTGCTGGCAGGAGTATGGGTGCATAAGGAATATAAGGAGCATGCAGGGATGGGATGAGACAGGGAAGCGCGCTTACATGGGACTCTCAATCTCTTGCTTCTCCCAGATTTGGGAGCTTTGAAGAATCAGCTTTGCAAATAATGTGAATGGGGATCCTGGTTGTTCCTCATCTACAAACTGCCTGTGTGTTGCTCGGGAATGGAAGAAGGGTAAGAAGTGCCATGGCGGGGGTTACACACAGCCTTTCTCAGGCCGTTGGTGGTGGGCCGCAGGGGGATTATCTGCAGTGCTTTCCTTTTGACTGTCCAGAGGGATGGAGGTAGGGCACTCTTGCCAGCCTAGTGGGAAAGGCTTTTTTTAAAAAATCATAGCATTGGCTTTAGCCACTTGAAGTTGGGCTTCAAATGGTAACACAAAGGTTTGAGTTTTTTACAGTCCTGGAGATTTAGGTAACTCTCCAAACCTCCCTCCTCCTTGCCCACTTCCCCCGCTGGGTACGTGGCACCAAAGAAGTTGCTTTCTTTCCTGCATCAAAACCATCTGGGATCACTTTGGCCAGGGCAGGACCGTGGTTTTTTGCCCCATCCGGTGCCATCCAGTGGGCGCTGGCATCCAACCCTGGCCATCCAGCCCAGCTTTGGCCCTAGGGACTGCTCCCAGTATCCGCAGCGAAGGCACAGCAGTGGGGTAAGGTACCCTCTTCCCATCCTCTGCCACGACCAGGAGATGCCTGGGAGAGTTTCGGCCCCAGAGGGACCAGCGGCTGCATCCCTGGGAGGGGTTAAGCTAGGTCACGTATGTGCGAGCTGATTGTATTCCAGACCTATGCTCTAAACCTCCCTGTTTAGCAACGCTGTCGTCAGACAACTTGTTTTCCCGATTCTATAATTACCCCGAGGAGTTTCCCCTCCCCCTCCGGCTGCATTTTTAACCATCGAACCCAGAAAAGGCGAGCGAAAAGGCCAAAGACAGAGAGGGACGGAGGAGAAGGGGCTTACAGAAGAGCAGCCCTCAGGTTGCCAAGACTTACAAAACTGCCATGTAATTTCATTTCTCATTTCTGGAAAGCTGACAGGAGGAAGGCAGCTTCCCCAGTAAGAGATCCCGATGGGTAGAAGCCATTGCCCAGTTACGGTTTCCTTCCTTTTGAGAAACCTGCATCCCCTTGTCTGACTCCCCCTTTCCCCGGGCCTGTGCCGCACGCTTGCGGAAGATCGGCGCTGGCACTTATTATAAGGTCCCAACGCTGGGTGGAGAGAGGAACCGCTGGGCACTGCCCAGCTGGGCTTGTGCCAGGCTATAGGTGCCTTTGTGATGTATATTCTGAATGGGGGCTTTCTGCTCCCTGCTCTTGCAGGTGCGTTGCATGAGTGTCTCCAACCCGTTGCAGCAGGTTTTTTGATGGTGAGCACTGTGGCAATGAGAGCGAAGCAGGGCCAGCGAGGTTAGGCATCGCTCCCCAGGAGATGCACCTCTGTCTCCTGAATAGGGGCTGGAGGCAGGATGGGTGACAGCCTGGCCAAGAGGAGCACCTGGGGAAAGAGGCCGAGGGACGGTGGGCAATACACGGGATGTGTCTCTGTGCTATGGATGTTGCCTTTTCATTTCTCTACTTGCTAGTGCTCACTTGCTCCAGCGCCAGCTCCCAACACTTATCCTGGTCCTGGCAAAGGGGTGAAGAAGATGGGGAGGATGCTGCCTGGGGGATGGTGGCTGCTGGTAGCATCTCCATGTGGCTGGACCTCATACCGATGGAGGAAGGGGGGTTGCTCACTTGTCTTTTGCTGAGGGTCAGAGGGACACAGGACACCAGTGAGTCTCCTGCATCAGGGGCTGCTTGGTGGTGTCGTGCCCAGCTCTGTAGCTGCAGCCCTGAGCCGAAAACTAGGTCCAAATGCATCCTGAACAGCAACAGAGGGAGATGGAGGCATCTCCGTTGCTGGGAGCCATTGGAACTGGCCACCAGCATCATGCACCCTCCCTCGTAAGGACAGAGGTGGCAAATGTGGGGGACCATGGACCCCCCTGGGGAGCTGCTGTGGGAGTCACTTCCCAAGCGCAGCTCTTGGAGGAAGGCTGCTCCTCTCTCTTCCAGCCTAGTTGGAGCACGCTTTGAATTTTATCCAACCTCTGACCCACATCTGATAATAATCAAACCATATTTGTTACAACAACAAGGCTCGTTAGGAGGCTGGCTCCGCTCAGGGAGGGGGGGAGGGGAGAGCACTTAGTTAATGCCAGTGACCTCATCTCATGTGATGTCATTCAAAGGAAAAACACTGAAGTCACTCACATATGGCTCAGCCTGGGGTTTTTCAGCCTGTAAAGCTTCAGATTTTCAAAGGCACAATGCAGGCCCCCCCCGCCTGGCTCCTCCGCTTGCTATAATCCTGAATGATTTTCTGGAGGCCTGGGCTCAGACCAATAAACTCGTAAGGAGCTGTGTGGAGATGTATTAAGGAGTCCCGCGGGTGGGAAGGGGGGTGGGGGGGAGAAGTAATTCTCTCCCCCAGAACAAATACAAGGAATAAAATGCATCATCCCCCAGCCTGCTTCAGAAGCCACTACTGATGGATAGACCCCAGCAGGACTGGGAAAGCCCATTCCTATATATCCCCTCTTGCTGGACTTTTGCACATGAGAGGGCTTTGGCAGAGGATGCATCTCCTTCAGACCACTGTCCTTCTCCACTGGGACTGGGCAGATAACTCCATCGATGTGGCCATGCACAGGTGTGAGCAGCCCAGCACCAGCCCCTTTCCCCGCCAGCTGTTGGGGCCCGTTTGCCTCCAGCTGTTTGAAACCGCTCCAGGCTGAGCATCCCTCCTGGGCGATGCTCTCAGTGGAGACATCAAGAGGAAAGATGAGCTGGTGGTTAGGGACCTGTTGTCTGGTCCCCAGCTCTGCCTGCAGTAGAGAACCCTGGAGAAGTTATTTAATCTTTTGTGCCTCAGTTTCCCCCTTGGGAAACGGAGATCATGGCATTGCCCTTCCTGGCACTGGGATTCAGAGTTGGTCCTGCCAGGAGCGGCTGTGGGAAGGGGGCAGGATGGGGCACAGCCGTGGGGTGCAGAGCGCAGGGATGGAGAGCGGTGCTGCGTCCCCCCTTCTGTGCTTTGATCACAAACTGTCCCGTCTGGTGCCAAAATAAGGCGTGGACAATTAGCTTCCTCCCTCCAGGGCCCTGTCCCCAAATTAACTCCGCAGGGCCAAATCCGGCGTGGCGCAGCCATCCATCTCCCGCTGCTCGCTGCGAGGGGCTTTCGGGCGGGCGAGAAAATTGCGGTTGCGCCTTTAAGCAGGGAGCGAAGCATATGTCAGGCCCGGCGTTTTCCTGCGTGTCTGTGTGCTGAGTAAGGAATGCGGTCGCATGCCTGACCCGTTAGCTATGAGCGCGCTATGAGCGCACTATGAGCGCAGCGGTGGATGGATCAGCAGGGCTGTTGCTCATGGGCTGAGCTCATTCAGGCTGGAGCAGGAGCCGCGCACGCAGGGAGCGAGAGGCGAGGAGGAGAAGGGTGGCCAGGAAAAGGGGGCTACGCCGGGCCCCCGTACCCTGCTCGATTTTTTTAATGCTTTTTATTTTTTCAGCCTGAAGGCTGGAGTCGGGGGAGGCTGGCGGTGCCCTGCCGCGGGGGGAGCTTTTTTGGGTTTTTTAGTGTTTTGTTTGCCCGCCAGCTGTTGTTTTGCTAAGGCAAGAGGTGCCCCCACGAGCCACAGCCCAGCTGCCTGGATGCCCGTGGATGTAATGATTGCTCCCTCCGAGGACCAGTTCTGGACAGACATGCGCGAGGGGCAGATGAAGCTGAAAATAAGGGTGCGGAGGATGAAGGAGAGCAGGGACATGAGAGGTTTGTCAGCCGGCCGGCTCCTTTCCTTCCGATGGGGACGGAGGGGGAAGAGGGGGCTGCTCAGACCCCTGCTTTGCCCAGGGGACGGAGATCGCGTTTGCCGAGCGGCCGACGGGGAGCGGAGCGCGATGGCCGGCGATACAAAGAGCGCAGGCAGCTGGCGAGCGGGGAGATGGAGGCGAGCGGAGAGCGTGCGGAGGGGGAGCGATCACCGGTTCCCGGCCACGGGCAATGTGCGGAAGCGCTTGCGGAGGCAGCTAGCCTGGTCCTGCGGGCAGCAGCAGGAAAGGAGCTGCACGGAGGGGGCAGCTCCTTCAGGCAGGTGAGAGGCTGCCTGCAGTGGGCAGGGGCATCGGTAGAGGTCCTGGCGTTGGGCAGCTTTCCCACCTGCTGTGGGGTCTGGCGAGGCTGCCTGGCCGCGGGGGTCCGCTCCAGGGTACCCTGAACCCTTCTGCATCCAGGCAAGCTTGGTGAGCGTGCGGACGGAGCAGAGGAGAAGGAGGGATGGAGGAAGGCTGCGGGAGCCAGGGCAGGCGCTGCCGCTGGCATCACTGGTCCCTCGGGTGCCAGTTTGGAGGGGTCACCGAGGCTGCGGGCATCTGTGCCTTGGGCAAAGGGGAGTGTGAGGCGGGGAGGTGTGCAAGGAGCAATGAGCTAAAAGAATGCTGCGGTGCTGCCTGCACCCGGGCAGCTGCCCGATGGAGCCATTTCGCTTCACTAGCATGGTTGCTGCCTTGCCCATCTTCAGGGGTATTTCTTTCAGAAAGGGGGTTTGCAGTGTTGCCACCCCCCAGGCTAGGGTGAAGGGCAAGCAGAGGAAGGGGATATTAACTGGAGCAGCTTAAAAATATGCCGAGCCTGGAATGACCTAGATTACTGAAGGGTTGAATCAAGAAACTTCCCCTCCATCACCACTTAAAATGGGAGCCTGCTAAAAGTGCTTGACAGGTTTTTGTGGCATGAAGTACATAACCCAGTGGTGGTGTCATTAGTAATAAGTCACTCCTGGAAATGACACATTTTGCTTTACTTAGAACGAGTAAGGCTGGTCCAAAGCAGGCACAGTCACCGGAGGAAAATCAAGCCCAGCAGCTCAGGGAGCGTGTCTGTGGTTGTGTGGGTGGAGGGCTTCCTTTCTGACGCTTTTCCATTTTTTAAGGATGTTTTCCGCCTGTTTGGGAGAATGGGAGGGGGGGTCTGGGACCAGCCTGCGAGGCCAGGGGGGCTGGCGGGGGTTGGGAGGCAGCAGGGCGATGTAGCAGCAGATGGGCAGAGGCTGTTTTGGGTGACCATTGGGGAAAAGGGGAAAAGGGGAATTCTCATGAATCCATAATAGGGCTGATTCATCAGCTTTCTCATCCTTGCTGCTTGGGAAAAAAAAAAAAGAGGAGCCAGCAGTGGGGTGATGAAATTTGGTGCCAAGTGAAGGTAGGGTGAAACCCGGGCTGGGGGAGAGTGTAGGTGCTGGGCAGGGGGATGCAGGATGGGGACAGGGGACTAGGCGAGCACTGGACATCTCTCTCTGATGCAGTGAGATGAGTGGAAGTAAAAGAGCATCAACCAGGAGAGGGCGAGTTGGCCAGGCTGCGGAGCACCAGGATTTCACCCAGGAGGGTGGGAAGGGCGTGCAAGCAAGCAGGCTGCCCGCATCGGGCATCGCTGGCAGAGCTGGGGAAAAGCAAAGGGGGCTGCAGCGCCGAGAGGGGAACAGTGAGGGTGGAGGCAGGGGGAAAACTCAGAAATGTCCCAGGCAGCAGGAAGTGCTAACAAAGCCCTGGAGCTTCCCAGAGCGCAGTGAGTAAGGGTGGCAGTAAGCAGTGTTTCATCACGCTGCCCGGCTTAGCTGCCGGCACCAACAGGCTCCCACCCAGCACGAGAGCCAGGGAGACGGTGTTTTGCAAAGAGGGATTTTCCCAGCGGCTTTGGGGGTTGACGTGCGGCGTGCCTGGCCCCTCCACTTTCCTTCCATGAATTCAGCCTGCCATGGAGATGCTCGGCCAAATGCTCAGGCTCACTACCCTGCCAATGCTGGGCATGATGCAGGCAAGGGCTGGGGTTTTGCAGGTCCCCCCCAGCCCTCATCATCTCCTGCCATGCCTCAATTCAGCAAAGTGGTTTAACACCTGGGGACAGATATGTGAGGACACTGGGAGCAGCATGTCCCCAGGGGACGGGGGTGATGGGGAGGGGGCATCCAGGCATCATCCTGGCCACTGAGCCAGCACAGCAGTGGGGGAACCATGCCGGCGTGGCGGCGGCTCCAGCAGCAGCCGAGGCGCGTGCTCGCTTGCATGCCCCGCTGCCCCTCGCCACGTGCCGCCCTGGCAGCGGCTCTCAGCCAGCGCAGGCATTTTAATGAGAGTTGAGCAGAGCCAGGGAGCTCTGCCGCCGGGAGCTTTAGAGGGGCAAAGGGTCTCCAGCACGAGCACAGGTGCAAAACCCACCAGTGGGGCCACAGGCTGCCACAAAAGCCCCAGCACCTGCACGGGAAACTGGTCTCTGAGCAGCTCCAGCTGCTGCTCTTTAACATTCATTATAGGAGCAATGAGGGTGGGCTATAAACCACCTCTTTAATACCCCCATAGGTCTCCTGCCAGCTCCTGGTGTGAGAGCTGGGGGTGAGGAGGTGGGGTGTGGTGGCTGCTGGCCCAGGGAGGGTTTGCAGCTCTGGCTGTGCCTGTTCCCCTCCTCCTTGCTACCACAGACTGATGGCACAGTGGGGTGACATGTCACCTCTTGTTTCCTGCTGGGGACCTTTGAGTTGGATGTGCTCCACCATGCATATGGGACGCTAGCGAACAGGACGTGTCCCTGCTGCTCAGTGTGTCTCTGGGGGAGCGTTTAGGAGACTCATGGGGCTGGGGATGTTCAAGAGGCATGTGGCTCTCCTTAAGAGTGGTTTTTGGGGTGAGGCAGGTGCCCTGGGCAGCCCTTTTGCAGTCATCAGGGTGCAGCATCGAGGCCAGAGCTGTTGGGTTGTTTCAAGGGACTCTGAAGGAGATGAGTCTGTGGGGCCAGAGATGAATGGGCAGTCTGCAGCCATCAGAGCAAGACGTCAGAGTGTTTTCAAGCCCCATTGTTTCCCTGTCTCTACTTTACGCCTCCAGCCTAGAAGAACAGCCTTGGTGCAGAGAGGGACGTGGGGAGCAGCTGGGAGCTGGAACAGCCCTGCTTAATGTGCCCCACACCTCCCTCTTACCCCCAGCAGCATTTCCCCTAAAGTCCCAGGCAGCTAAATGGATTGTAAATCCCCGAAGCTGGGGATTACCACCATGAGGGAAATGATGCCACACCACATCCCTGTCCCTAGCCTGGACTTTGTCACCTTCTGTGTCACCCTCCCTATACCACCACTGCTGCCCTACCTTGGCAGAAAGGGGAGCAGAGCAACTTGCAGGTGATGGGTGATGCCTGAGATGTTGTCAGCATCCCAACCACAAGCTAGATGTCCCCAGAGATCACCTGAAGGTGACAGCCAAGGCAGTGGAGGGATCCCCAGATGTGGCAGGGTCCCAGCTCGGCAGTCCAACACCTCTCTTCTTCCACCTCCTGATCTCCTTTCATGCCCATAGGCCCCACAACAGCATTGGGACTTTTTTGTTCATTTTGGTTATAGCCATCTCATGATCTTATGTAGTCACTGGTGCAAAGAGAGACTGACAAAGGGGCTCCTCACTGTGCAGTTTGCTGCTCAAGGGGAAAAGTCACAGGGCTCCCCAACAGTTGCAGCATACTGGTACCACAGGGGTTTATTCAAAGATGCTACTGGCATCTTCCCCTGGGGCTGATGGATAGGCTTGGGAAGGATTCCCGGGCTGGCTGCCTTCCCTCTGCGGCATCTGTTCTCCTGACAAATCCAGTTTCACTAGGAGGTTGTCATAGATGTTCAGCTGGAAAATGTGCAGAGGGGAGGGCCTGGCAAAGATGGGGGTGGGAGAGAAGTTGTGGGGGTTTTCCCCCTCCTCTGTTTGCTGCCAGAGCCATGCAGAGCAGGGCTGGGGGCTGGCCAGCAGGGTCTCTGCACAGCAGAGCCGGAGGTGGAAGGGAGATTCAACATTCTGTGAGTGAAGCCCAGCATTGGGGAAGAAATAAGGTTTCAGTTGTTGCACTCTTCTGGTACTAGGTTGCTACAACACCCCATGTCTCCATTTCCCTATTTCCTCTGGAGGGGTTGACAGCATTCCCCTCCCTCCCAAAAGCTGCATTTCTCTTCAGGCCCACCTTGAGCAGGACATCCCAAAGGGTTTTTGTGTCTCTGGAGACATTGCTGAATGAACCCCCCCAAAGCCCTCCTGGAGACCTGCCTGGTGCTTGTTCTTGCCTCCTTCTTCCTCTGTTTTCAACAGGAGCAGTGAAGGCACCCCCATTTCTGGCCTGGTTACCTGTGTCCAAACATCCCCCCCTCTCCTCCTGGGCCCCACCTCTGCCTCACGTAATTGCAGGAGGCAGGAAGACACTGGGTTTTCCAGGGAATGGTTTTGAGAGCCCTCAGTAGTGCCGGAACCACAAGCAGTGCACAGAGCTGTGCCACACGGGGACCAGCTCCTCCCCAGCAAGCCCTCGCCAGGCTCGAGGGGAGCATCAAGAAGAAACCAGTGATCCCCAAGCACCTGCTCCACGTCATATACAAATCCTTCCTGAGCTTAATTCCCCACGTGCCAAGGGAAATGGTGCTCCCGGCACCAGCACTGTGAATAAAAGAGGAAAGACTATAAAAGACCCAGTGCTGCCCTGGCTCCTCACCCCCATGGGGCTCTGCCGCTCTCTCCTAGTAAAAGCTGGGATCCATGGCCTGGGGTATACAGGGGGGAAAGCCCAAGTATCAGTTGGAGCCCAGCCAGGGACATTCACTGCCTTTGGGATTGTTTTGAAGAGCTGCTTTGCTTTCTAAAAATGAAAGGCATGCTAGAGCAGCCGGCATGGGGTGGGGTGGGGTGAGTGTCACTTCAAGGTTGGGTTGGTGTCAGGTACCCGGCCCCATCTCTAGGGTTTCCCCCAAGCCTGGGCTGCCCTCGGCAGCTGCAAGCATGGGGGAAATGAGGACAGGCAGGATGGGAGCGTGTCCAGGCTCCCAGACACAGGGTTGAGGCTTTGCTTGGGACAAGCAGGGAGTGCTATGGGCATCATTTTGGGTGCCGGCATCCTGCAGTTGCTGTCAGAGTGCTGGGGTAGGCACCACAGCCAATGGTGCTGCTGCCGCTCTGCAAACGTGCCCACCTGCTTCGCAGCCCCCTCTGCCCCTGCCTGGACTTCCCCGGGTAGGGCTGGCAGAGGATCTGCTGCTGTGCGAGTGTCGGTGGAGGCGGGCAAGGGAGAGAGAGTGGCATGCCCTGACCTGCTTTAGCTATGAGATCACCCCACGCTCCTGGCTTTTGAAGAGCGATATTAAACCGTACATGGCCCCGGGTGGCTCTTGACGGGTACAAGTGAGCGCGAGAGGCTGGGGACCTGGGACAAGGGCAGGCGCCAATCCCTGGGGCTGCACTTGCATGCACCCTCCTCCCCAAAAATGTGCTGGATTCCTTCGGAAAAATTCCCATGTTGTTTTGCATGAGTCCAGGGGTCAAATCTGTGCCCCACTGGACCCCGTGTGCTGCAGGCTTCCCTGGGGGTGGCTGAAGGAAACCCTTCCCGCAGGGTTTCTGCTTGAGCATCCTCCAGGCATCAGCAGCGTGTGCTCAAGTGCGGGGTGAAGCAGGGAGGTCGCACGTGTCCGCACAGGGCTCTGGACAGTGATTTACACTCCTTGGCAATGGGGACTCAGCGCAGGGATGAGCAGTAACCAGAGCCGTGCTGCACCTGCACTGGGCCTCCTGCTTTTGCTCTGATTTAATGTCCCAGTTGAGAGGTGATGTCATTTCAGAGGGAGCCAGAGAAAAGGAAGTGCTAGAGAAGATAAGGTGTTTTAACTCTACCCCTCCCGGCTTGGCTGGGTTTGGAAGCTGGGAGCTCTGTTAACTGCCATCCAGGAAAACATAAGAGAGGGGAGGAAAATGGTTGGTTGGAGAACACCTTCCTCTTGGGGCAGTGGGAGCTAATACCAGGAGCTGCTGAGATGGAGGGTGATGGAGGACCTTGGATGTTCCCAGGTGGTGTGAGCACGATTTTGTGTGCTGCTCTAGCTTCTCTGTCACCTTCACCTCCCAAACACATGGGGTAGGTTGTCTGCAGTACCAGTCATACCCCTCCAGAGCCTGGGTGCCACACCACCAGCCAGGGAGGTGCTCCAGCAGGATCAGCAGAAATGCTGGAAAGGTGCTGGAGAAGGTAAATTGAGAATGTGCCAAGGCTGCACTGCTTCCAAAGGGGAGAGAGACTGAATGGAAAGGTCATTACCAAAGGCTCATTAAAAGGTCTTGTTTAGCTGTGGAGATGGGCCAGGGGTTCCCATGGTGCTGAGTCCAGAGACTTGGACTTTCAGAAGGATCTCGTGGGGGCATCCTGGTCCTTCTGACAGTCAAAGGCAGTCAAGCCCCAAAGTCATCTGTGCCCTTTGGGTGATGTCAAGCTGCATCTACTCATTTGCGTGATGGGGAAAACCTCAAGGGAGACTGGTTGGGCTGATACAACCCAAGGTCCTCTCCACTGTACCAAGCTGTCACCCAGATGTCCTTAGCTGGAGGGGAGTGAGGTTAGGCCACCACTAGCCAGACCTAGCTCTACCTCAGAGAACGGGATTGGTGAGCAAGAGCAAATCAGAATCACCAGGGGCCTTACACAACTATGCAGGACGTGCGACAGCCCTGGGGGTTTTCCAGCTCTCCGAGCTGCCCACTGTGCAGGCAGGGCAATGCTTGCTGCCCTGCTCAAGTCACTGCTCTTCCTACTTGAGCAGGGGACTGGTGTTCAGGAAGGCTCAATCACATTTAGACTGTGCTTTTGACCATGCCAGACAGCGTGGCAATACCTCTGGCTGTCAGATGCCACCTACTGCGGCCCCAGCTGGGGGTTTTCTTTCAATATGGGGCTTCAAGATGCTCAAGTTGGGTATGACTGCCCCAGAAGCTTGGTGCAGAAAATTGGGTACTGTGTGCTGTCACATTCGGTAAGGTCAGAGCATGAAAAATGGCAATGGCCTGCAACCTACCGATGTGCTGGTCCGGTCTGATGTGGCCGAAATAATGGGCTCAGTCAGGCTGGGCATGAGGGGGCAACTCTCAGAAACTGCAATGTGTAAGTGTAGCTGTTGCAGCAAGGTTTGCACTGACCTCCCCAACCCAAGGGAGCTTTACACCTTGGTGGCCTTGGTTGTCCTCACCCTGTCCTGGCAGGTTTTGCTATCAAGAACTCACCCTGGTTGTCCTCAGAGTAGTAGGCAGCCAAGAAAAGGGCTTTTTGTTCCTGTCGTTTGTCTGAATGAAGTTGCGAAGAGCAGGAGTGTGGGGTGCCTCACACGTGTTAATGTCCAGCTGTGTCAGGAAAAATCAGAGCTGGGTCTCTATTGCTTTCTCCACATGTGTGGCACAGTCATCACAATGTGTCTGCACTGGTTAGCAATGGCTAGTGGCTTTTTGCTCTTCAAGGCTCTGTTCTCAGTGTTGCAGGGTTATCACCGCTTTGTCCCCAGCCTGGGCCTCAGGGTGCCAGGTACTGATGGTCTCAGCCTCGCTGCTACAAGCTCAATGTCCCCATTTTCTCTGCAGGAGGCTTTGCCACCTTCTCGTCCTGCTTCCCAGGGCTCTGCGAGGGGAAGCCAGCTGCCATCCTGCCGATGAGCATCTCCCAGCCATGCTTGCCTGTGGCCAACGTTGGCCCCACACGCATCCTGCCGCATCTCTACCTGGGCTCCCAGAAAGACGTCCTAAACAAGGTATGACCCTGTTGAGGGGACATGTCCACCCTGTCCCATCTGGGACCCCAGCCATGCAGAGGAGGGAGGGCATTAAGGACTCTTCTCCTGTTCCAATGGAAGGACCATGCGTGGTCAGTCTGACCCTACCAGGAGGCTGAAGGCAGGGAGTGCATAGGCAGAGCCCAGCAGAACTGGGGAGGGTGGTTGCAGGATGAGTCGTCTTATACTGATGAGCTTTGGGGTGGTCAAACTCTTCCCAAGAGCCCGTAGCAAACTCAGGGGCAGGAGGAGCATGGCCGGGAAAACACCTGGGCTTGGAGGGGGAGTTATCATAGCTGGAGGGAGATGTGGAAGAGGAGCCGGCTTTGCACCCACCCAGCTAGCCAGCCAGGCAGCCAGATAACACCAGTTTTAGCAACCCTGTGATCCCCTTGGGAGTCAGAGAGAGTGGGAGCTAGATGGGTTATTCAGCCGCAGCAGCACGGGAACAGGCAGCTCTGGCCAGGGGCAGGGGCTTGTTCAGGAGGCCCAAAAATGAGCAAAGTTTTGCTGTGGGGAGAGAGGAGAAAAGAGGGACAGTGCCCTTTTAAAGGTGCTGGAAGGGCTGTGCTGTGATGTCACGCCAGGGAAGGAATTTTGTTTAAAGGAAAAATAACTGTAAGAAGAAAGAAAAAGGAATTGCAGTTAAAATGCCGCCGGGCGCCTGCCTACCACAGGCAGGAGGGAGCCAGCCAGGCGTCCTCACCCGGGGCAGGCGAGGGGGGAGAGGGACCATGACGCTGGAGGGGAGTTGGAGACAGAAAGGAGGGAGAGAGAAATTATATACAGGGAGTAGAAGGAAATGAAAGAGAAAAATGCCAAGAATGTGAGCCCGGGAGCTGGTCTGGCTCCGCCGAGCCGAGGCTGGGCTCTGCAGAGCCTGCTGGGGTGGGCAGGAACCGACCGCTGGAGAGCCAGGGCCAAAATCCCGGTGCGGTCTCTTGAGGAGCCAATGTCAGGCAGGGAAATTGATGGTTTCCTTCCCTCCTCGCCTCCTCAGAGGGCTTTGTTTGTCTTTCGGAGCTGTGTTTTCTGCCATCCCCACGATGTGGCCAGAAGATGCTCTATTCATAGGCAGCACTGGGTCAAGTGCAGAGGCCGTGTATGGATGATGCTTCTCTTCTCCAGCACGTTGCAAAGGAGAGATCCCCCATGGCAGCTCCACGCACTCTGATGTGGGGAAGGACTCTTTTATCTCCATGTTTTCTCCTTCCATTTCATTCTGGGTCTTCCCTGGAATAGTGCAGACCAGGCACTGAGACCCAGCAGCTGGCACAGATATTTCCCCATTTTTGATAAGCAACCTGCCCCGAGTTGTGCAGGTGATACCTAATCTGATGGGATGAGAAAAGAGACAGGGGTCAGACGAGCGATAAATTTGGGGTCAGCGCTGCATATAGGGGAAGCTGGCCATAGCCCTGAGAGGGAAGGAATGGAAGTTGGTGTGGATGCAGCAGTACACACCCCGCAAGCCAGTTCCCTGATGGATGGCCTGTGGGTCAAACCTCACCCCCTCATTGCAGTTTTTCATCTGACCCTATTTACCTAAGGTCTCCCTTGTGCCATTGCATTTTATTGAGTCAGAAATATGGGCAGTGATGGTGGCCATTGAGTGCCCAAAGCAGAAAAGTCACACACAACAAGTCCAGGTTCACTCCAGTGTCAGAAAGAGGGAAGAGATGGTTCCACTCGCCACCCGCCTATGCCCCAACACAAGAGCATGTGTTCACAGCGTAGACCTGTGAACAACTAGCAAATCTGTGAAAACTCCCAATGCATTTCTGAGGAGTGTGGGAGCAAAGACGTGGGTTAACATAGGGTGCTACCAATGACTCGCCTCACTCTGTTGGTGAGGTGCCTCATCTCTCCCTCAGCTGATACATTCAAAGCTTTAGCCAGAGTTTTCACTGATTTTCTTTCTTGTATTTTCCTATTCCTCTCTTGCTGAGGTTCTTGGGTTTTCCCCTCTGGGACCCCCTTCCAGGTATCTTTGGTCTTGCTTACTTTTACTTGGACCAAAGTAAAAATCTGCTGAGTTTCAAACCTGTGTCATCTAAATTGACACAACCTTCTCAGCTGTGCTAACATCAACTAGGCCAAGGCAGTGGTGCGAGACCTACAGGAGAAAATATTGGGATGGGAAAAGGCAAGTAGTGCATGGCAAGGCAGATTTTCAGCACTTGGTGCTGGCTGAACTCAGCTGATCGTTCAATCACTTCCTTCCACCAGGACTTGATGACACAGAACGGGATAAGCTATGTCCTCAATGCCAGCAACTCCTGTCCCAAGCCAGACTTCATCTGTGATAGTCACTTCATGCGCATTCCTGTCAATGACAACTACTGTGAGAAGCTGCTTCCCTGGCTGGACAAGTCCATTGAATTCATTGGTGAGCTTTCATTACAACGGTTGCAGACCCTCCGGTTCTCAGCCTTCAAAACCTGTCCTCCATGGTCTTACTCCCAGCAACCCTTGTTCTTTCACACAGAGGTTGCGGGCTGGGGAGGGAAGCTGGAGTCATTTGCACACCATCTCTGACCACAATGATGCTTTTCTCTGTTTCCTCTACCGTGCTCCAGACAAGGCCAAGGTGTCCAGCTGCCAGGTGATTGTGCACTGCTTGGCTGGGATCTCCCGGTCAGCCACCATCGCCATTGCCTACATCATGAAGACCATGGGTATGTCGTCAGATGATGCTTACAGGTGAGTTTTCCCCAGAGGGCGTGAAGGGATTATGCTGTTATGGCTCACTCCAGGGAAGGAAAGCCCCAGCAGGAGAGGGTGGGAACTCCTTGGAGCTCTCTTTTGCATTGGCTGAGTCCCTGTGAAACCAAACCAAAGCTCCATTCATAAAGTGCATGCAACAAAGAAGGGTTGGGAGCGGTAAAATAGTGGCGGGGGGAGGCAGTCCCTGCTCTACCCCTGGGGCATCCTGAGGCCCCATGGTTCCCCAAGACCCCTTTCTTCAGAGCGTCTGGTCAGAAGGTCCTGGACAATGCCTCTTCTCAAAGAGGCTGAGAGAGTAGGGGTGAGCCACTGAAGGACCAAGCACCAATTGGGGCTTTCTGTGCCTCTCGGCAGGTTCGTTAAGGACCGTCGCCCGTCCATCTCGCCCAACTTCAACTTCCTGGGCCAGCTCCTGGAGTACGAGAGGAGCCTGAAGCTTCTCAAGGCCCTGAAGTCAAAAGGTGACCGGGGCGAGGGGGATGCCCAGCAGGACCCGGCAGAGGCAGCCGAGGGCAGCCGGCAACCCCCACCACCTACCTCAGAGAAGGCCGAGGAGGTGCCAAGAGGCACCAGCTCGGCATCCCCCCACAGCGACCCCGAGCGGCAAGGCGGGACCCCAAAGGTCCTGTCTCCCACCACCCTGCAGCAGGGGCTCAACGGCTTGCACCTCTCCTCCGAACGCATCCAGGACACCAACCGCCTGAAACGCTCCTTCTCCCTGGACATCAAGTCTGCCTATTCCCCCGGCCTGCGTCAGGACCCCCCCGGACCTCCCGGCCCCGGGGATGCCCCCAAACTCTGCAAGCTAGACAGCCCCTCGGGCCCTGGTGGCCTCAGCCCCTTCTCCCCGGGGGCAGACAGCCCCGACCGGCCGAGCGGGCCCGACCTCCTGCTGGAGGCCAAGGTGAGGCAGCGGCGGAAGCACCGGCACCCGGCGGGCTCGCCGGCCCACGGGCTCAGCCTCAACGTTGGTGGGGCCTGCACCACACGCAAGAGCCCCAGCGCCGAGGATGGGCTGCCGCCGCGGCTCGGCCAGCCGGCCACCGCTCCCGGTGCTGCCACCACCACCACCACCGCCGCCGCCACCTGGAGCGGGGTGCACCTGGAGTCCCCCAGCACCCCCTCCGGCGAGGCTGGCTGGTACTTCGGCACGGACTCCGGCGGCGCTGGCGGTAGCGGCGGGAGCCTGTTTGCCGGCACCGGCCCGTATCCACCGCCCTTTGGCTGCGGTGGGGTGGCGGGAGGCTGCGAGATCAGACTGAGGGACAAGGCGCGGGCCGAGCCGCGGGACGGGCGGCACAGCTGGCACGAGGAGGCCGGCGCCGAGAAGCAGTTCAAGAGGAGGAGCTGCCAGATGGAGTTCGAGGAGACCATGTCCGAGGGCAGGGCCCGGGAAGAGCTGGGCAAAATCGGCAAACAGTCCAGCTTTTCGGGCAGCATGGAGATCATCGAGGTGTCCTGACACCCAGCTGGGGTGCCTGGAGAGCAGGGACGGGGACGGGGATGGGGCAGGGGGATATTTAAGCTGGGGGAAGAGGGGAGGGGAGGGGGGCAGTGGGCTTGAGCCGGGGGAGTATTTATACCCGCGCGTGCATTTTCGGGAGCACATGTGCTGAAACCGAAGCGAAGGCCGATGAGTCTTTCCAGAGTCGGGAAACATAACGGCGGATGCTTAGTGTCCCTCCTGCACCCGCCCCGGTCCTTCCCCCACAACCCCATGGGTCCCAGCCCTTGGAGACCCGCGCTCGAAATTTGGGCGTAAAAATGGAGCAGGAAGGGGCAGGGGTCGCAATTTGGACTGCAGGAATGGGGCACAGCGCCTGTGGGGGGGACCACAGCCACCCCTCCCCTGCAACCTGGTGCACTAAGCATTCTCCCCCATGTTTCTCTGGCTAAGTATCCTAAAAATGCTGCACTGGAGCAGCCCTATACATATATAAATATATATTATATATAATATAAAGAAAAAAAAAACCGAAAACACACACACAAAGGAAAAGGTAAATGGTTTTACTGCGATTTTTATTGAGACGTAAATAATATTTCAATTTTTTTGTTTTGTTTTTAATTTATTGAAGCTGTTCATTCTGGCAATGATTTGCAGACAATGTGGGGCGGTACTTTCAGCTCTATTTTTACTGTGTATGGTATTTAAATCTGAAATACGAGTTTCTAAGCAATATCTGAAGCCTGTGGCTCCTTCTATAGCTCATGTCGACGACAAAGATTTTCCCCCCCTTCCTTCTGGGCACAGCGACAGGGGGACAGGAGACTCTTCTGGGCACTTTTTCTAGAAACAAACAAGTGAACGAGCAAACCATAAAACCTTCTTACAACACAAACTGAGCCAGAAAACTCTCTTCTGGAAGCTGCTGCCGCTTCTTCACCCCCTGATCTCTGTTTGCTTCTCCTCATCCTCATCCCACCCATCAGTCCCATCCCAGCCATCATCTCATCCCAGCCGTTGTCCCCATCCCAGCATCCTGGCCATCACCCCATCCCTTGGGCTGGCCATCCTCGCTGGCAAGGAGGGAGTCACACAAAATGGAGGGAAGGGTGCCAGGTGTCACCTCCAGCTATGCGGAGAAAGGGGAAGGCACTGCAGGCTGCCGCAGCGGAGGCAGGGAGCAGAGGCTGGTGGTAGTTGGTATTTCCTATCGGGGGGTGTCTTGCCCACCCACCCCAGCCCCTCGGCTCCCCCTCACCTCAGCCACCTTGCTTGGGAGGTGCGGGCACCGTTTTCCCTTTGGGGTTGGTGGTTTTTCAGGCTTCCCCCATCCTTCACTTCACATCCGAGAAACTCGTGCAGTGTTTGCAGCTGCTGGGACTCCCCTGGCCCTGTTTCCCTCTGGGCCAGCTCCCCTCCTTCCAGCAGGTGATAAGCCGGCTGGAAATGAAGCTCTGCAAGCACACAGGGGGCACAATCAACTTTTTTTCAGAGGCGTTTGGCTGCTTCTCCCTGTCCCGGTGGGGAGCCAAGCTCTTGCCCTCAAACCCCAATGTCGGACTTGCTGAGAAGCTGCTTTCTGGAGCTGTAGGCACTAAACTGCCTCTGCTGCACAGCACATCTCTCCCTGCGGCTGTCTTTGCTTTCTCCCTTTTCTTGCGCTAGTTTGCAAAGCTAATACCTCAGGGGTCTCTGTTCGTGCATGTCTGTGTCCTGTGTCATCCTTGGAGTGATGTTTTTTTTTCTTTTCTGGGTCCACACAGTTTCTTTCCCTTTCCCTTCTTCCTCCTCTCGTTGTTCGTTTCTATCTTTAAATCAAAACACACGTGACAAAACCAAATGATCTCAGGTTTAAAACTGAACACAAAGCAGAGGCGTGAGGAGCTGCAAATGTGCGAAGAGGGGCTGCTCGCTTCAGCTGGTTGCTTCCCCAACCACCTCTGTGTCCGCAGTTGAGGCGAGTCTCCCCGGAGGCTCCTCACTCTTCAAGCCAGCTTTAGTTTTCTGGTTTTCCACAGGGCCATTTGGTGAGATGCTGAGGACCTCCACGTGCTCCTCCCTGGTTTCCCGAGGTGTGGTGGGGAGGGATGGGGGTGGCTGGAGAGCCAGGGACCACCTGCCTCTCTCCCCACATTGCTTTTGATGAGGGCAAGAGATGTCATACTCATCCCTCAAAAACCCACTGCCACCCATCATTGCCTCCAGCAACCACCTCAAACCAGCTCAGTGTTGCCAACCTGAACATTTCTCCCTTCTGTCCACGAAAGGACAATGACGCTATATTCTAAGCTCCCTTTTCAGATTCCAATAAGCATTTGGGTCCATCCTGTGAGCTGGGCAGCTATTCAGGAGCTGCACTTGCAGCAGGGTCTCCTATGTGGGCATGGATGTCAAATCCAAGGAGGGAGGGAAAAAGGCTTCGTTCTCCCTCCGGTAAGCCCCCTGAGCCCAGGGTTAGTGTCACCTGCCTCCTGCCCAAGCAGCACTGCTGGTCCCCCTTCCCCTCCTGCTGCTCTCAGTGGTGGCATCTCTTCCCAAGCATGATAGGGGTCATCGCCCACTGATCTCTACTCGGTTTTGCTTAGTTCCTGCCCACAGTCCTCCAGGGTTGGTGCCAGCACAAATCAACTGAGCTCACATCAGGCAAGTTGCTGGCGGAAGCTGGTTAGGTGTAGCTTTGGGCAATGGAGAGCGGGCTAGATGACTTCCAAAGGAATTTAATAAAAAGAGGACAACAAATCAGCACAACCACTTGGGGAGATGAGACGATGTGCTAGTGAGCTCTCATGTAACCCATCCCGTTAGCCGACATGGTGTATTATGAGCACAAAAAAAGCAGCTGGAGTAAGGAAGGAGAGAGCGCGTGTTGTAAATGAGATTCTGAATGTCTGCAAAGAGGCAGATATGTGGTTTGCTTTTTGTGACCTCCAGTCTGCCATCCCCGGATGCTCCTCAGCCATGTTTGAGGCTCTAGGCACTATGGACTCCTCTCTCCTCTGAAACCAGAGCAAAAAGAAGTAGATTTTAAGATTAGTAGATCGTATCGGCCAAGAGACATTCATGACCCACCTCTGCAGCCTTATTTTGATGTGCTCTGTGTTCATCCTTCCCCTTTACGTTGGGCAAGTGCACTAGAAGGCCTCTCATGCAATATTTTAAGGCTACATCCAGAAAATATGCCTTGATGGAGCAGCCCTGCCTGAGTGTCTCCTGCCAGTGCTGACTCAAAGCCACCAGGGTCACTGAGTGGCTTGCAATTAACTTAAATGCTTTTTTTTTAAGTCAGATTGTGTCTAATAGGCCGTTTTGTCCATGAATCAGAGAGCTGTGAGTTTTCACAAGGATGGATGTGCCAGCTGGTAGCCCTCCCCATCATCTGTCAGTCAAGTCTTTTTATGGGCTCTCGCAGACAGGCAACCCAACCCAAAGCCTCACTGGAACCAAAAATCATCTTTCCATGCCAGTCTTTATTAGTAGGGACCCACAGTGGCAGAAGTGTGAGCAGAGGAGAGGAAAGGTCTCTCCTTTCAAGGGAGGAATCAACAAAGCTGTTGAGTGCCTGATGGTCATGACACCAGCAATGGCTGAGCTTTCCACCACACAAAGGACAGAGCAAACCCCAGCTTTCCTTCAAGCTAGAAGGGACATTGTTCACTTCCCTCCAGCTCCCCCAGGGAGCCTCCCACTGAGCCCCCCAGCCACCTCCTTCCCAGCTGCCTTTTATGGGGCTGAGCGAAGCTGGCAGGAGGGCAGCCATCAGGTTGGCAACACTGAGCCAGAGGCTTGGGTCGGAGCAGGCTCATCCGCAGCCTTGGCAGCAGCATCCCCAGCCCCTGCTGCCTTCCCAGCCCTTCTCTTTGTCTGCTTGTTTCTTTGGACATCCATCCCCATTACATTTGCCCCTTAGGAGACGATGCCCCCCAGAACCCCCTCGTGCTGTCCTCTTCCCCCTCCCATCCTTAATACTAATGATAATAAGCTATCAGTGTTGTCATTGCAATCTATGAATAATAGATTTGAGTATTTATGATTATTATTATTATTATTATTATGGTTATGATTCTGTACTTTTTTGCTTCTTACTCTTTGTATGTTGCTCTTTGTTTCTCTGTTGTGAATAAACGCAAGGCCCCAACATACCTTCTCTCTGCTCCCCGCAGCCCAGCTGGGGCTGCACTAGCCACAGCTCCCAGCTGTCCTGAGCCCCAGGAGGCAAACCCTTGTCAGAGGAGCTGGAGGGTGGTGCTTCCAAAGGGTGTAAACGCACCCAAACCCGGGGCGGATCCATTCTCTTAACTCTTCCCCTCCCTTTCTGTGGCTCCTCTCCCCCGAACAGGTACCTGCTCATGTTTGCAAGAGGCAGGATTAAATTCCAAAAAAGATTAAAACTTTTGTAACAGCTTTAAGGAGTGCTGGCCAGGCATCTTCACCGACAGGGGGTTCTTGGTCTGCCATCACAGGGCTGGTTTGCAAAGCTCCCCCTGGCTCAGCTGAGCCTGTGCCCTGGCACCCCATTTTAGCCAGGTGCCCTGGGCTTTCTTGGCTTGAGTGTCCTCCTCCTGCCGGTGAGCTCCCCCTGCCCAGGGACAGCACAGCCTGGGGAGGACACACAGATGGTGTTAGAGTGAGCTCAGTGGCAGGGCAGCAAGGAGAGATGTGAGCAGCCCCCAGTACCTCGAGGAATTCAGAAAGGGGCTGGGAATGGCTCCCAACATGGGATTGGATACAGCTTTCATCCAACACTGATAAATTGGGGTTTCGTAAGTGGATAGAATCCAGGGATGCTTTTTTGCAACCATTGCCTGGGCTTCTTGTACAACCTGGAGGTTTCCAGATGGCTGTAAGGTAAAGGAGGAGAATTTAGGGGAAGGCAATAGGAACCACATCTGCACTGTGGTACAAAACACTCTCCGTACTGCGCCAGCCCTGTGAAGAGTCATTTTAATTTGCAGGGTTTAATACTGTCCTTCTCCAAGCAGCCTGGGCACGGTCTCTTGTCTCTGTCGTGACTTTGCTTTGCCATGGCTTGGGGTCCTTCTCATCATGCTGTGCTGAACTCATTTCCGAGGTTGCTCTGAGATCGCATCGGAAAGCAGAGAGCTCAGGTCTCGTCCCTCTCTCGGGGGACCCTGGCAGACCCCTGTTTGTGTCCCGGTCCGGCGTCACCCTTCCTACCTCACCTGCCTTTGGGGCAGCCGTGGACAGGGAGGGAGCAAGCAGGTCCCAACAGCACTGGGGCTGAGCCTCCTCAGCTGCTGCCCCTATCCCTGCAGGATCAGGCCCTTCCTCAGCAAGCACAACACGGGGAGGGGGTCTGTGCCCACCCTGGCATACCTGGGGACTACCAAGCAGGCAAGAGAGGCTCTGGCCACGAGCTCCACCACGCTCCCTTCCTCGCTGCCAATTCGGCCAGCGCCGGCATCGGACCCGGGGAGACACCCTGCCCCTGCCTCGTCTTTATTTATTTATTACCAGAGGCTGTAAACAGCAGTGCTTTTCTACCCTCTACTTTCTTTTCCTTTCTTTTGTATTTTGGAACAACGTGTTGTAATAAATACCCAAGTAGGTGTTTTAAAAGCTGGTGTCGGCCTTGGTTTTTGAGGGTCAGACCTTCTCAGGGTGGGGCTGGAGGGTCCTCTTTGGGGGTTTGGGGAGGGCGATGGATCTTTTCCTGCATTGATGGGGAGCAGAGATGGTGGAGAGCTGGGGATGCAGCCAGACCCATGTCTATCTATAGGGCCCAGTGGCTGGAAGCTGCAGCTGGACTAAATCGAAGGCTGAGGGATTAGGGGGCTAAAAATTAATTAGGGCATTCATGGGCCCATGGACGGCAAACAGCCACTCTAGGGGTTTTTGGTGGCCCGGTATGTGATTCGTGGCTCTGAAGCTATAGGCAGGCACCTGAGCAACCCCTTTCTAGTGGAAAAGACTGGCCAGGTCCTGCTCCAAATGGATATATACAAGTGCAGGGGATGGTAAAGATTGCCGAGCAAAAGAGCACAAAGGCATGGAGTGTTTGTACTGAAATACATTCTGTTATTAATAATTATTATTATTAAATTTTTGTTGCCTCCCAGCTATGCTCTGCTCCCACCTTCCTCTTGGCATGGTGGCAGCGTGTAGCCGCACACATGCTGTGCACTACGGCTAAACTGTATAAACATTCCCCTGGTCCCCCATGGTCAACTGAGCCATGGCAGCAGCAGTGATGTGCTGGGGGGGCAGCCGGCAGGCACCAACCATCAGCCCTGTTTCGGCTGGGCTGTGTTCAAGCAGAGGCTGGTGGAAGCATTTCCCCGCTCCCCCCTGCAGCAGGTTTGCTTTGGAGGCAGTAGAAGGCGTGAGCAAGCCCCCTGCAGCTCTGGCTCCAGAAAGCCGCAGCACTTATTGACTTAAACGCAGAAGGGACATCCCTCCCCACGGCTGTTTTCACAGGCTGGGCTAAATCCCCTGGTCTTTTATAAATCCACTCCCCTCATCCAGCTGCAATCGCTGGGTCTTTTGTAAAGCCTCTTGAAACTACTGCCATCATCTGCTGCTGGGGTAGAAATTACACTGCCCAGCATGAAGCTTCGGCCTCGGGGTCTGTTGACCCCACTAGTGGCTTCATTGCATGCCCTCCTCTCTCAACCACTCATTGCCATGTATGACATGGAGAGAGAAAATTATTTAATACAGAAACGTGAGTGTTGCTCCCACCTCCCTCCCCATTTACCGGCTCCTGGCTTCATCTTTCCAAACACACTGCCCTCAGGAAGAAGCTGCAGTGGAGCCCCCAGGGCTGACATCTTGTGTCACTGCTTCTGTGGGCACAGCTAAAACCCCTTGTGTTTTAGAGAGAAATTCCCTCTGGGCTAGGGTACCACTGGGCCATGGGGTCACCAGCCGTAGTGTCCCTGTGAGATGGGACCCAGGTGATGCTGCGGAGTACCTGCTCTTAGCTGGGGCTACAAGTATGCAGAGGCTCTGTCCCCTGGCAGAGGCACCCATGGGTGCACACCCGGCACAGCTTCCTCCCCCTGCCCCGGGGCCGAGGCTGCCTCTCCTCCCGCTCCTCATGGTTTGCAGGGCAGAAACCATTATTGCAACGAGAAACCCAGGAACGTCCTTTTTCCAGCTCTCGGGCTTTTATTGACTCAGAATGGCTGCCAAGCCTATAAATAAATGTTCCTTGAGCTAAATATAGCAGCCACTGAAATAGGCTGCTGGCTATTTATTTAGCTTGTGGCCTCTTTGAAAGCTTGCCAGTCCGTACTGCCTCTACCTTCGCGCCGTCCCACCCCAGGCTGCGGCCACCCACTGCGGGGGCATGGCTGAGTCAGCGTGGGGAGAAGGGGTCACAAAAAGTCAGCCCTCTCTCTGCAGGGCTTGGAGAGCCAGGGCAGCAGGGTCCGGCTGCTGAAAGAGCTTTGGCCCGCTGTACCCTGTACTCCTGCCCAGAGAGTTGGGGGGTCCCCAGGAGGGACATTTGCTGGAGCAGTTGGGCAGGGGCTGAGACAGCCACAAGCTGGTTTCCTCTCCTGGGAGGACTTGGGACCTTTTTCCAGTATTGGAGCCTGGAAAAGAGAATTTATCATCTCCCGCAGGCTTTCCACCATTGCTTTTCCACACTTTGCAGGAGTGTAAATACTCCTGGTGCACAGAGATGCTGTGTGTCAGGACCCTAAGGGCACCTAGGGACATGAATTGACCCCCACCTATGCACCCCTGCTCGAGAGAGGACACTCAAACCTATACCCCAAGCCGTGCCATGGCTGTGACCTGGTCTTGGGCCCCAGCTGCTGGGTGGACCTCAGGCAATGCCACAGCCGTGTTCCTTACTGCTCCTGGTGGTACCCCCTGGCTCAACTCTGCCTCATTATGTGTCTGGGAGATGCCATTTGCCACATCAGTGAGATGAGCCCTCATTAGGGCACTGCTCTCTGAGACCCTGCGTGGGATGCCTGTTCCTCCAGAGCCCTGTTGGTTGTGTATCAATGCAAGGGATGGGCTTCACCCCACCAGCACTGATGGAAAGCGAGGTGAGGACTGCTCTTGTGCTGCAGACACTGCCCTACACCCTGAGCCTAAGAGATAGAGGATGCTGCTTACCTTAGGCTGTGACGACTTTGTTGCAGCTCCATGCCAGCAAAGGGAAAAACCCTGTCACTCCCTGGAAAGCCACATTCACTCCTGGAGCAATCCAAGACATTAATAATGTTTAGCACTTACAGGGAGTTTTGCTAAACATGAGCTAATTCTTACAACACCCATGGGAAGGAGAAAAGTAATTATTGTTATTGGGCTTGATTTTTCCTTTCCCATGTACCCCTGCAAATGGGGATCAGCTCTACCAAATCCAGAGAGCTCTGTAAATCAGAGGAGAATCCCACTCACCCCAGCTTGTACAAATAGGAAACCTGGAGCAAAGACAACAGGTTATTTGCCAAAGGCCACCAAGAAGGCAGAGTTGGAGCCGAACGAGCAGGGAAATCCTGCCTCCAATCCTGCTCCTGTGCCACTAGGCTATTATTCCCCAATTGATAGGGTAATTCTGGTTCCCTTGCAGACCACCTGTGGGATGACACATCCCAGAGGGATATGGATGCCTTGTATCACTGCTTTCCTTCTTCTCCACAATGTCACTCCACAAGGCAATGAGATACCCTGCTCTCAGTGGCAGTACCCCGGTCTCAGATGCAAACAAAGCTCATGAGTATATTGGTTTGGAGCACTGCTGCGGTGAGTCCTACAATTCCCACCTGTGACCCCCGCTCCTCGAATCACAGCTCCAGACCTACTGCTATGTGTGGTTGACCCCACCAGCCCTCAGCCACTGGGAAAGCAGCCCCCATCGCTGTGGCCCTTGCGACAATGTCAGCACAGGGGAAAGGAGCCGATGGGCTGGTACTTGGGCTTGTCCCAGCCAGACAGTGTTGGAGCAAGACTGGCTTAGAGACCTGAGGTGATGCTGGGGTCCCTCCTGTGGCATGGGGTCCCACCTGGGCCACTGAGGGGCTGTTTTGGGAAGCCCTCGGTGAAAGCAGAGACCGAAATGAGGGTAAACTGCCTGCCCGGGTCCTTAGCAGGGAGAAAGGTCAGTTTTAGGGGGTTCACTAAAAATAGCAATGCTCCCCGTCCACACTCTTGTCTTCAGCTGAAACCTGTGCACTTCATGTCTGAGTGGAAATACTGTCTGTCGGCAGTACCCAGATGATGTAATTTAGTTTTCCAGGCTTCTGGGCTGAGCCAGCAGCTCGAGCCAGTATGACCGGAGAAGCTTTATTTAGAAAGAGCCCAAGTGCAACCGAGCCCAGGCCTTCGCGGTACCTCTCTGCCACCTCCCTTCCCTGCTGATGCAACCCTGGCCACAGCAGGGACGTCAGGCTGCCTCAGGGGAGGTTGCTCTTGGGAAGCTCAAAATGGGACCCTGTGGGGTGTGTGGGAAGGGATGCTTCAGGGGGCAGGTGAGGGTGATGCTCGGTCTGTGTCATCTGCTGTCCCTGGGACTGGGGAACCTCCATGTCCCTCCATCCAATGTGCATGGCCAAGGAGCGCCCATCGCCCCAGATGCCTTTCCCCTCCCTCCATCTCCCTGAGTAAATCAACCTGAGCCTTCCAGCACAGTAGCAGCCACCCTCCTCATCCTCACGCTTGCCATCTCCAGGCTGGGTTACTGCAACTGAGCCTCAGGTTGGCTCTTGGGGCTTTTTAGTTGGAAAGCAAATGTTTTTCCCTGCTGACACTCTTTAACCTGCCTCCTCTCCCTCAGCAGCATCTCCTGATGGCTGAGTGGCTAAGAATAGCCCTGCCGCCGGCTCCAGGCTGGTGCTGTTTGCTCAGTGACTCAGAGCTGGCCGGACAGGCACTTACTCAAAGGGCCCCATTACTCATCCGTCTGCATTGCCCCAAGGATGGGGTTTGTGTCTCTCTCTTGCCTCTCCTTTAAAGATGTTTTATTTATTTCTTTTTAATAAAGCTTGCATCCACAAAGAGAGGTAATTATCCTGCTGTGGATTTACCACTAAATATGTGTGCCCCGACCCAAAATGCTGCAACCCTCATCAATCATGCTGGCAGCCCCTCGGTATTGCTCCTGCTCACTGCCCTGCTAGGAGGGAGCTGTGTGGGCAGGAGCAGGGCAAAAGAAAATGTTTCCCAAAATCGCATTTCATGGCACCAGAGTAAGCATGCAAACAAAAATTCTCTCCTCCAGAAACCATCCATGTTGGATGCCAGCGTGGATCTGGCTGTGCCCAAATCCAGCTGGCCCCTCAGATGCCTACATCATGACCCAGCTGCTCCCGTCTCGCTCACAGCCCACATTAATTGCAACCCTCCTTCCTCTTCACAGAGTGTCTCATTGCCCAGTGGGTGCTGCGGTGTCTGCAAAACACCTTGGTGAATTAAAGCAGGCCTCCATGTTAAAAAGTGGCTCCATTTCCAAACAACAAAAAGGCACCATCTTCCCCATCTGGTTTGCTCCCCTGGGGCACCCTCTGAGTCACAGACAGTCATGCTGGGAACAGAACTGCATCCTGACGGGTGAACATCTGTGTCTGTAAGGCGCTGCCGTGCCAGCACTGCCACTGCTGGGGGAGGACGTGGCTCCTGTGCCTGCCCCACTGCCATGGGGACAGTCGTTCAGGATGCAGCAAGCACGGCGCTGGCAGCACATCTGCAGGAGGTGTATTGGGATGGCGTTTCCTTCTTCAGCTGCTGCTTCATCCCTGTAGTCCCCCTCTTTTGCTGTTCTTCAGGCTCTTCTTCCAGCACTTCCAACCCTGCCACTTCATGGCATCACTCTTCAACCCTCCCGTCATCAGGAGGCCTGTTACTCCAGCCCAAGATGCTTCAGCCTTGGCAGCACCAGGAGGGCTACCTGAGAGCAGACACAGCCCCTGCGCTGGGGCATGTCTGGGGTACCCCAAGCCAGGTCTGGTTTGTGTCCTGCAGAGACGTATGTTGGGTGCAAATAGATCCACCCCACATGGAAGCAGGCAGCTAGTTTGGATTTGGGCTGTGGCTGGTGTGCTTCTCCTGACCACCCTGCCCTGGGTCTCTACATAACATATGCCAATGGCCTGATCCTGCACCGCTAACGCAGGGGGAACCTCTCCATCCATCTGGGACGAGCAGGCCCCCAGTGTCTCTCTGCAAAGCCCTGCACAGGAGAGCCAGGGGCTCACACCTCAGAGGAGATGGTGTCTCCAGCTCTGCAACTCAGCCAAGGCTGATAGCAGCCAGGCATGCAGGACAGGGGGAAGTGGGAGCCTGGACATTCACCTGCAGGCTGGAAATGAAGACCCTGCATGCCCTGGTAAACGCATATTTTTGTGCTCCCTCCATCCCAGTGACCTCCCCTCAATGTCGACCTGTGGAGCCATCTGGCTGGGAATGATGGCCAATGGAGAGCAGGACCCATCTTCAAGGCTTGCTCTTGCCTCGCAGACCCTACTGCCGCCCCATGGCATCCATCACACTGCCAACAGCTGCCAAGCGTCTGGTGGCAAGTCCGGGAATTGAGGGCACAGCAAAGCCAAGCTGTGCCAGAGGAGGCAACGGGCCATCAGTGGCCCAAACCAGAGGTTTGTAGGACACCTTTCCCTGGCACCTGCCTCAAAGCCGGGCTCTGAGCAGGGCTGGAAGGAAATCCTCGACCTGTACCTCGAGCAAAAGCCGTGCCCTGGCCCCGCAGCACCCCACAGCCCTGGCAGGACCCGGCCTGCAGCAAGGCATACGAGCTACCTCTAGTGGCAGCTCCCGGCAGCTCGAGAGTTCTGTAAACCACCGAAATTTGTCTGTGCAACACCAGGCGATGGGAAAGGAACTTTACCCTCATTCATTTCCTTCAGGAGCGCTCGGGGCGATGCTCGGTGCTCGACAAACCCCGTTTTGCAAGCATGCTGAAGCACCACTGCAGGCATTTGGTACGAGGAGGAGGAGGAGGAGGAGGAGACAGAGGAGAAGGAGGGAGAGATGAAGGCCAGCAGCTGTTCACACACTATGATGGACAGATGCAGGATAAAAGTCTGGAGGGCAAAGCTGTCTGCAAGGCAATAGCCCACGGTGCAACAAAAGCCCTCAGCCTGGCTCTGGCTGCACCATGCTGTGTGACATGAGGAAGGGCAGGTGCCCACCTCTATGCTTCAGCTTTGAAATCTTTTGCACTCTACAGGTGCCAATTACTGCATAACAGCAAGGCCATGCTGGCTCAATGTCTCTGCAAGCAACCTGCCCTCCTGCAGCCTGGCTGGGAGGGACACATTGGCTCTGGTGTCCACAGTGTCCAGCTCCCATCTTATCTCCAGCACACTGGCCACACATGGTACCGGGGAAAGGAAGGGCTCCATGTGCTCCGAAGAGCCACATCTGTCCTGCTTCATTCACCTGAACCCTGTGGTTCAAGTCTTTCACATCTCTAAAGCCACTGGAGACTGTGTTTGGGTTGGGGCATTGGCAAACTCAAGGCACCAAGTGTTGGGCTGCTGACAGATGGCTGTACAAGATGCTATAGTCCTCTACACTTTTAGGAGACCCTGCTCTGCACCCCAAAAATCCCTTACTGACATCGCAGCCTGTCCTCTTCATCAGCAAGAGAGGTCAGTGACAGGACCCCACTGCCTTCCAGACTGTGTGTCCCATTTGTGACCCACGTGCACAGTCCCCAACACCAGGAGCTCAGAGAAACTCTGCAGCAATACTCTGGCTCAGACCATCACTTCAGGATGTGCAGGGATGCTGCTTCCTTCAGCCTGGCTTCAAGGCTTGGCTTCGTCTTTGCCCCGGCATCCCCCAGGCACAGCAGAGTGACGAAGCGCCTGCATTCAGGCCAAGGGAGCCTCCACACAGTCGCTGCTCAGCAGACTTGGTGGTGCCCCAAGCAAGGACCAGACGGCCTCGTCTCCAGCCAGGGAGCATTAGCCTTCCCCCATCAGAGACACTCCTCAGACCTTGCTGATGCCAAGCAAAAGTACATCATAAAGTCGACGTGCTGCCAGGGCTGCCTCTCCCTTGCCCTGCTTTCCCCGTTAATTGCTGCACAGGCCATCCATTAGGGACAAGGGCCAGGACGTGCAGGAGGTGCTCCCCGCAAGCACCTGGCATGCCTGCCTCTCACTGGCTACAAACTTCTGGGGCAGACTGTCACAGATGACCAGGATATTTTGGTCATGTGGCCCCTGAGAAAATGCCCAGGTACCCAGGGCTTTGTGCCGCTTTATCCCTGCTGTGGGGTGAGCCAAGAGAGCCATGGATTCAGCTCTGAGTGCTGTGCTGAGAAGGGGGCACAGTGGGTACGGACAAGTCAGAGACAGGAGAAGAGCAATTTCCTTCAGGTTGAAGGCACAGGTTGATTAAGCGTGCCTGTGGGGGCCGTAGCTGAGGCCCTAATGTCACTGGAACAGCACAGTGGGATGCATTCAGAGGACTGCAAACTTTCTACCCTCCCCTCTCCCCCCTTAGGCCTCAGTCCCCTGGGTCACGCAGGGTTCCTGAAGTGCTTTCGGCTCTGAAGAGTTTTCTTAGTTGCTATTTTTTCCTGAGGGAAAAAAAAAAAAAAAGGAAAATTCACTATTCCTCTGCAAATCCTGTACGCCATGCTCCCCTGGCTCCCCATGCTGCAGCACTGGGCACAAGGCTGGCACAGGGGAGGCAAACCCCGCCAGGCAAAGCAGGAGCAGGCAGCCAACAGGAATATCTGAAGCTCAGGTGCCTGATGGACTTCTGATGGTGGAGTACAGAGATCTCTTAGGAAGCAGAATAACCTCCTCAGGTAGGGGAAGCCTCCTTCTTTGGGGTATTTTTATATCAGAGTGGATTAAAGGGGACACAGCCAGCAAGATAACCTGGATTACTGCAAGGAGTCATCTAGCTCAGATAACCTCTGTGGTTTCGCCAGCTCCACTGCATATTCGGTAGTACCCAGCCAAAGACAAGCCTTGATCCCCCTCCTCACCAAAAAAAGAGTCCATGCACAGAGAATTAATGAAAAAGGATCCTCCTGCTGCCACCTGCACCAGGCAGCACTGCTGCCAGAGCCAAAGAGATGATATCAAGCCTTTCTCCAATACAGACTGGCTGCCCTTGGCTCTTGCACCCACCAGAGCCATTAGCAATGAGCTCACCCCTCTATTATAGCTGATTCAGGGAGTCTGGAGGCTCTCGGAAGCGCAGATATTGATCCATGCCTCTTATGCATCCCTCTTGGGGCTTTGGTTTCAGGAAACCTTTTTGTCTCTCCTCTCCTTGTCTCTCCTCCACAGCCTCCAGGAATGTTTGTCTGAGGGACCTTGGAGCTGGGAGTTAAGGGAAAAGCAAGTGGGACCGCGGTGAGAAGGATGGGGGGGTTAGCCTGGCCAGCACCACCTGTTTGCTGTGGCTGACTGCACTTTATTCATTCTCTCCATCTTCCTCAGTGGAGGAAGGGAGGACTTTTCCTCCAGGTTAGGGTTGCAGGTTAAGGGAGGGAAAGCCTGGTGCTTTGCATGGGAACCAGGCCTACCTGGTCTCTGCTCATCCATGGCATGGACTGTTTGAAGGGCCTTGTGCCCACAGCAGTGTCTTCTCTCTCTCCCACACTTGCAGAGCTGTCAGCATGACTTGTGCCAACCTGTAAACAGGTAACTGCATCTCTGTGTGAACTTACCCTGGTGGCACAAGCAGATAAGCCTGTTAGTCTGCTGGGGAGCACTCAGTTATGGTAATGATCAACTCAGCAGCATCCTGCTATCCGTGAAGCACAATCCTGCACCCCTTGGGCTGCTTCTCCCATCTATTCAGGCCCACCTTGCCCGAGAAAACAGGTGGCAGGGTGAGGAACAACGCTGGGCAGCTGGGGAGTCAAAAGACTGGTGGAGCTACAGGCAGAAACCACGTCATCTGCTCTGGGCTCCTTTCCTAGGTATGAAGCAAACAACTCGCTGCCTGGCTCCTTATAAAATGGGCTCCCTCGCTCCCCCCGTATTTGCACGAAGACTTTCGGGTGCCTGGGTACACTTCATAAATGACTAATGAGCCATTGCAAACATTAGTGCTAGTGCTGTCTGCCAGAAGCAGACCGGGATCAAGCCCTCCCTTGCATCTATCAGCTCCACCCAGGAGGCAGACTTGCCTTTGACAACAGCCAGATGAAGAGACAGGCAGACAAACAACCGCCTGGCGCTCTGACCAGGCAAACTCTGAGTCTGGCAGCCCATGGGAAGAAGCGGCCATCAGAACAGAGAGGAAAACACATGTCTTGCTACAGCAGCCTTCACAGAGCTCCTCCAAAGAGGGGTTTTGATGGTGGCTGTGTATTTCCCTGAAGGCGGGTTAGGGCTAGCAGGCAGAAGTCTCTCATTTTTGAGTGGGTTTGTGGACAACAGAGCCTTGAAGCCTGTGGATACCCTGAGGAGACCTCCACACTCATCCAGAGTCCTGGTGTGTCCAGCACAGGGGGTTTTGTCTCTTCCTTTAAAAACTGTTCATGCAGCCCCGGTTTGTAGATGGGACACACACCTTGTAGCAGAGGCCTGATCTCATGAAAGGACCAATGGGTGCCCTTCCATACCACCATGTCTTCATGACACCATGTCTTCAAACTCCAAGGAGTTGTTTCAGCTGGTTTCATGCACATGAATAATGGATCTATGGTAACAACCACTGGCATTTTTTTAGGTGATGATCCAGTCATGGCACCATTTGATCCCCACGCATCTGAGGAAATTGCCCTGGGCAAAGCTTTCTGACCCTCACCCTACCCTCCTGGATTTCATGTAGCAGCACGTTACCATAAGCAGGGGCCAGAATTTAGCTGACTCTGTGCACTTACTGCCCTTGCGGTCGTCAGAGTCAGAGAAGAAAGAGGACAGGTCACCTCCCATTGCTAATGCTGCAAAGTAGATAAGGAATAGACCTGACCTTCGTTTACAGTGTTTGCTAGAGAAATCAACACTACCTATACACAGAAAAAAAATCAATGAAATGCCACTTACCAAAAGAATCCTCATTGGTCTACATCAACAGAGCCTCATGTGGCCACTCATGCGTTCTTCAGCAGCCCCAGCAGAAGCTCAGCGCGCCCGTCTCCAGGCTGTGTTGGCAGGGGTTCTTTGTTTCTACCAGCACACCAGTTCTGGCACTGTGCACTCTGCCCTGAGCTGGTTTAGGGGAGCCTCATCAGCACACTACATTTTTTCCCAGTTGCACCCTGCAAGTTGTCTGTTGCTCATCTGTCTTTCCCATGTACCTGCTCCAGAGGTGCTCCAGGAGCCAAGTGAGGAAGGGGAGAGGGTTCCCACCACACAGAGCAAACAAGTCCACCTCTCAACACTCCCGACCCCCTCCCAAAGCCTCCTTTTCTCTCCAGCAAGACCACTACCCCATCTGTGCCTAGCTCGAAACCGTGTTACTGGTTGGGAATAGTTTTCACATGAATCTTCCCCTGCAACTCCACCTCCAGGAGCAAACAGCTTTTACTGCTTGCTTTTCTTATGGCCATCAGATGGTGCCATTGAGTCTTCTTGGGATGTGAAGCCCGCAGGACAGCAAGCTGGCACCAGGGATCACAGTGGCGTCTTGCTCCACCTCGCTGGCAAGGAATAGAGCTTTATTGCCCAGTTCCAAATATGGCAAAATAAAAGAGATTTTTCTAGCATAGGTGTTAGCAATGTAAAGCAAATTCGGGGTTTCTGCTATTCCAAAATACATTAACAAGCACCTGTGTCACCATTTTTTCTTTTTCGCACAAGACTTTCAAGACTGGTGATCTTGCAGCTGCCTCCAGTGATACCAGCGTAGGAGCAAGTGAGAGCAGCACAGGAGCACTTCAGCCTCAATTCTTATCCCCTATAAAAAAAAAGAAAAGAAAAAAAAAGAAAGAAAGAGAGAAAGGTGTTTTCACTGCTGGAAAGATTTAGAGAACATGAACTGAGTTCATGCGGCAGGGCCAGAAATAAAAGAAAGCAGCAGCGTTACTGAAAGCTCCCTTTCCCTCCACGACAACAATGTGGGACACAGGATTTGCCCTCCTTGGGCAGTCCAGAAAGTAGGCAGCAGGCTGCCTGACACTCAGGGGTGATTGTGTCCCCTCCACATTGCCCTGCCTCTTCCCCCTTTTTTTTAGCACAGAGTACACTGTACGGAGAAGAGGCTTGTGCACTGAGGCACGCTGCTTGTGATGTGCTCATCACATTTGACTTCTCCCCTCCAGATGTGGGGCCAGGACTTCCAGGGCTTTGGTATTAATAATTCTCTTTGTGTTTTTTTTGCAATGACCAGAGCCTGGCACGGGCAGCCCTGCTGTCCAGCTGAGGCCTCTACCTGACATTGCAAGTATGCATGAATAATAATTGATTAGTGCTTTTCCTGGGTTGGTTTGAGGTTTTAATTGTGCAAGATGAAAGAGGAGAAAAATGCTAGTGAGGTGAGGAAGGAGAGACAGGGGAAATAATTACAATTGCATTTAGTCAGTGGTAAGAATGGCCGCTGAGCTAGGCTGGGTAGTTTCCAAGCACGGTGGAAGCCAGCTTCAATTTCATAGCATAATCTTTCCTGCGCCCTTAAAATAACTTCTCCCTGCCCCCAGGGTGTCACAGGAGCTGAAGAGCAATGTGTGCCCCTTCTGTGCACAGCCCCACGCTGCTCAGCGCTCAGTTATCATCCGGAGGCTGGTTTGAGAACAGTGGCGTCACCCATGTCGCACCAAGGCACTGAGTCCAAGCCGACACGGCTTGAGGAGAAAGGAAGGGATGCTTTGAAGACCCAGACCTGTGGTCTTCCTGGGAAGGCAGGTGCGTGGGGAGAGCTAGCTGTTTGAGCTTGTCCTTGGTGCCTGGTGAAAGAGCAGCTTCCCCGAACCGCTCGGCAGAGATGGGACCTCTTTATTGTCAGGGCTAATTGCTCATGTGAGATGTATTTACAGAAGCAACTGTTTGTGCAGAGCGGGGCAGACAAACAGACTCCTGTTCTGTTAGGCACCCTTTGTAATCGGTGGGGGCTGGGAACACTTTAATGCAGCCATTGGAGACCGCATTTGTACCGCAGGCACCAATCCTGAGCCGGGCTGGACGGTGCCAGTGGGATGCTGAGCCCCTGTCCCACTCCATGACCTCAGCAGCAGCGGAGGCACAGATCGACTGGCTGGATCCAGCCCACTGCTTGCTCTCCCCCACGTTATGTGAGCAGGCTGAGGGCTCACAGCTTGCTCTGCACAGGAGCTGCAAAGCAAACCCATGGGTATGATCCTGGTACATGAGTCTCACCGTCACCCCATGGCTTGCAAATCCAGGGCTGCTTCCATTTGGACATACGGCTGTGGGGGGCAAACTCTGGCCTGCATGAGAAGCACCTCGTGCATGTGCAGATGGGCTGCCTGTCTCCTGGTGGCAGACGTGGCACAGGCTCTGAGGTCACTTCAGAGGCTACATGGTGAACTGCTTTATGTGTAGTTGTACCAGACGGAAAGACATGCCAGAAAGTTGTTCTTTGCCTTTACAAATAACATCAAGGACTGGTTAAAAGCATCCAGGACTGAAAAACAGACTTACAGGCTCTTTGCTGCCTGCTGTTTTTTTTTCGAGGTGGAGGCCTAGGGGGAGTTTTGCCATCTGGGAGAGAGATACAGCATTAGGAAAATAATGCAAACAATTTCCGGCACTGTCTCCGTCTTCCTGCAAAACCAGTGGGGATGGGCAAGTCCTGGCTTACTTGCAACACCTTTTGTTTGCAGTTAGCCTGTAAGCCAACCACATTGAGAAGATATCCCTCTCTAGACTTAAAAGTATATCTCCTTTTTCTCACCCTGTACCCTTTTCTCTGCCCTGACACAGGCAGTAGGATAAGATACGCTTGGTGAAGAGTTTATCAGTAAGGAAACACAGCACCAACTACAGCAAGCTACGAGGGAGGTGGTGTGTGGCTCCTGCTTCCCCTTTCTGAGGGGCCATTCAAATTGGCCAGTGCTGGTCAGGCAAATAAGAGCATGGGTTTGGTTACAGCCTGTCCACAACAATGTGGTATCGCCAGCGCTGGGACAGAAGAAAACCCACACTCATCCGTCTTAGAGAGGTCTCTGACACATGCAGGTCAGCCTAGGCATATTGACCCCATGGGTGGCCACCAGCATTTCCTAAGCTTCCCAGCTGAAACTAAAACCCTCTTGGCTATTATTCAATTCACTGTACCATAATTTTTGTATTCCCTCCTTGGGAGAACAGAGAAATCCACCTGATTTAGACCACTCCTAAGCAATGAAGGCTTCCGAACATTTACACATCGGCTCTCACAAGACTTTTGATGCAGAAGGAAGTGTTTCTTTCATTTTCCAGATGTGGAAGCTGAGGCGTGAGGGAGGCATTGCTCAGTAATACCTAATTAGTGAGGGGAAAAATAAAACCCAGTCACCACCAGTCTCGTGCTTCAACATCCACTCATAAGTTGTTGTCTGAAAGAGGAAATGCCTAATACTTCTTATTCTTCTGTGACTAGGAGAGAGAGACTGAATTTTGTTCAGCATCCCTGGAAATGCAGACTCCCCCCAAGGACAGATTTTTTCAGCCCTCCTCCCTGAAGCTTCAGCCCTCTCAGACATCTGAATAAAAGCCATATTTCCGAGTTAGTTCAGGACCCAAAATTCCCTTTTTTTTTCTAATCTGGTCCTCGGCAGCATTGGTTGTCTTGTTGCAAAACTATATCTAAAATTTCTTACTATTACTGGCAGCAATCAATATTTATAACCACTCACAGTGTTTATTTATAAAAAAATCAAATGTTCCAACCAAGAAGAGATGCTGTTATTAATATCCAGCATGATTAATAATCACATTCAGAATTGCAGGCAGGCCCACGCTGTCAGACTCATGCACTTTGCTTTTTCTAATGGCTCTGCAGGAATTCGAACCGTAATATGTTTCATGCACAGGGACAAAGATGTTTTGTCTCAGGGAAGGAGTATGTGGATGTTTTTGACTTAAAGAGCCAGTGTCGCATTCAGAGCTTCAGAAACACACGATTTTGATCCCAAGCCCACCAATCTGCCACGTCTTCCCAGTGAGGGTGTATCTCCTGATGTTGCTGAAGACCCAGATCTGAGCAGCAGATTTGCAGCTTGCTGAAAAATGTTACACCCCCTGTACATCAGGGCAGCCATCACCTGCTCTGCTTCTCTGCCACCCACTGGAAGTATCTCAGCCAGGCAAACGGGTTCACCTCTCTCTGCCTGCTGAGGCTTCTCAGCTGCCCAGGGTAAGATAAGCTCCATGGGAATGATGTTGCCCCAAATCAAGAGAAGGAAAACTCATACAGCCCTGAGCAATGCTTTCTTTCCTCCTTTGCCTGTTCCTTCAGCACTACCACAGCCACTTAAGGAGAGAAGAGGGAACATGCAAAGATGTTTTCAAGGTATCAGACATGAGGCTACTTGGCCCCACACCAAATATTAGGTGGTGAAGAAGGGCCGGGTGTTTCTGATGCAATAAGCCAGTAAGGGAGCAAAGTTCACTCCCACTCCTTAGTGCTCCGCTGTGAGAGACGATATTTGCCCACCTGTGGGTTGCACTTTTCCTGCTGCAGGAGGTAATGACAATAAAAAGAGAGGCAGTAAAGGGACAGAGTTGCAGAGAGACCAGTGCCTTGATTACTTCCTCATAGCCACTTGCCCTCTGTGTCACTACTTTATTACCAGACTGGCAAAGCAAGCCAACTGAAAAGCCAATGTGAAAATCAGCTATATATGACAGACGTTGTCTGCGCTGCTATCAAACATCCTGTTTTGCACAAATCTAGTCATGAGAACCGCAGGAGGGAAAAATAAGGAAGGAAACCTTCAGGCTTGCTATTCCAAGGCAGCTCTCAGCCAGTGCTGAGGCAGTCTCGGTACTGCAGTGTCTCTCTTCAGGGGTTATGGGACCTAGCTGAGCCCTCTGATAGACTGGGACAGCCCTCAGGTCCGTGCTGCCTTGTATCTTGGCTTTTATATTGAGCTCTGCAGAGCTTTACACGACTGCCAAATGCTCATGTGAGAGGATTGTCTGCCCCAACTCCTGTGGCCTGGTCTGTATGGGATCACCCTCAGCTTCCCATCAGCCAAAAAGATCTGGTGCTGCTGAGGAACACCTGGGAACAAAGCCACCCTATGCCTGGAGGCCAGGAGGAGCAGGGCATGCACTTTTTTGGGGTCCTCTTGTGCCAGCCAGGCACGGGCGGACATGGGTGGCAGAACAAGGAGGACAGGAGTGAGTGAACGCAGTTTTCCTTGCAGTGCGTCCCAGGCCAAAAGCCTTACAGTTCAGATCCCACAAGCCCACAGAGTGGACTGGCCCTTCTGTCCAGACTGTCTGGCAATAATCTTGTGATTTAAATCCTGTTAGACACAAGTAAGCTGCGGGACAGTAATCCAGGGAAGAGTCGATGCAAAACCCTCCAACGTCAAGCATTATAAACCTCCCCGATCCTCTGCACTTCCTAGCACATCTGTATGCCAAGAACCCTCTTGTTAAGCACCTTATATTCATGTCCTACAGGGTCTAGCAAGCCTGTTGCGCTGAACAAGGAGCACCCTTTCTTTATGCACGTGCATAGGGCTTAGCACAAAAGAGCCCCACGGCCTGCCAGGCTTGCTATTGTCAAACAAATAATGGCTGCAATGAATTTTTTAGAGGGTTTAGAAACAGAAGGGGAGTAGCAGGACAACCACTGGAGACTGCTCTTGGGTTGGCACATCTTTTGCTCTTCAGAACTGCTCACGCAGGGACCTGACTGACTGGGGATGAATGTGAAATGCTCCGTCTGCCAGAGGGACTTCTGGGGTTTCCAGGGGCTGAGGGGAGAAGGAAAAAAGCAGTAGGTGTAATGTCAATTTGTCAATGGAAAAAAATGATAAAATAATCACCTTAGGTGAGGTATAGATAAATGCCTTGTGCCATTGGAAGGTACAATACAAAAGATTAATGAAATAGATGTTTGTTGTCTGAGTTTCTTTTGCATCAATAATTCTCCTAGTGCCAGTTGCCATATATTTTCCTTGATACAATCAGGAGGAAAACAGCTAATCTGACATGACAAACTCATTCTATCAGAAGTCATCACTGCTTTAAAATGTGTGTCATATGACCAAACGCCCTACTCCTCGTACAATGCACCCCACAGTAAAGTTGGATGGAGCTCATCCTCAAATGCCCTGCCAAAAATACTCGTAACAAAGGGCAACAAGAAAACATAATTCAAATGAGGGACATCTGTTCTCAAATGTTTGCAGATAATGACTAGATCAAGTGTCTGCATAAAGGATAATTATTTTCTGCAGATGGTTTGATATGGTATTTTAAACGTTGTAAAAAATCCTCGTCCCAGTTGCTCAGTAAAGTATGCGCGGTTTTGCTGCAAGACACCTCTTTCCTATCCTCTGCTACATTTTCTAAATGCAAAGATAACTAAATCTATAAACAATTAAGAGATAAAATGTAGGTGTTAAAGGAAAATACTCAGTTTGAACACAG
Organism: Chroicocephalus ridibundus; assembly: GCF_963924245.1. NCBI lineage: Eukaryota > Metazoa > Chordata > Aves > Charadriiformes > Laridae > Chroicocephalus > Chroicocephalus ridibundus. The sequence goes on from NC_086287.1 coordinate 18,841,109, forward strand.
ACAACACACATTTTCAAGGTCTGGTCTTCCATTTCTTACATTACACTGCTGGATACCCAAATAATTCTCGGGGTGAAGTTTTGTTAGAGCAAAATGGCAAAATAAAGCAGTTATGTGTCGTGCAAAGGGATCCCCAGCAGATTTCAGAGGGAAGGTCAGTTCCAAAAATGACGGTTATATGCTTTTTAATAGAAAATAGTTCTACCGCCTTTCTTCAAGACAGAGGGATACAAAACAACCACAACCAAGACTCGTTCTTAATAAATCACCCCTGTGACATCCCCTGGCAATACATTACTAGCCCCAGGATAACACTACTCCGTTGAAACTGTCGTTGGAGTCAGTGTGATGGCTGGAGACCAATTCATCCTCCCTGAACGAGCGGGGCCACATCCCTCTGGGATGAGAGGCCCTGGGGACCCCCAGACCCACAGCACCACAGGGCTGGGAGGGCCCTGCATGCCCCCGGCACAGTGGGGTGGAGGAAGCAGGGCAGGGGAGGAGGATGATGGCTCAAACAGCCTCTGAAAGACAGTCCTTCCTCAGAAAGATGGTGACTGCAGGGAGTCCAATGAAGTAGCCATCACTCTCCTATAACACAAATAGTTTTTAATTAATATACATGCCCAAAGCATGCGATCACCCCTAGCAGATCTGTCTCTGTGATCATCTTCACCTAAGCAGGTGCTGCTGATGGGGGGAAATCGGTGAAGAGGACATCTGCTGGACTGGAACAGCCTTTGGAAATGCTGCTCCTCAATGATTTGCACAGAAAGGACTTCTCTTTAAAACAGTTAGGATCGTTTCCATCTCAAAGAGGTGTGGTGCTGGGCTGCGGGGGTGGGCAGGTATTGTCCTGTCTGGTTTTGTGGAGCTAACAGTTGGTTGGTTATTTTTGCAATTCGAGGAACTGAGAAATGAAAAATTTTGAGTCAAAGAGGAGATTCCAGAGCACAAGGCGCAACCAGCAGTGGAAAGAATGTGGCAGGTGAAGGAGGCAGCCAGCCCATGTCCTACCTTGGGGGCCCTGACACGGAGCTCCCCTCAGGGAGCCTGTGGCATAGAATTATAGAATGGTTTGGGTTGGAAGGGACCTTAAAGATCATCTAGTTCCAAGCCCTCTGCCATGGGCAGGGACACCTTCCAGTCGACCAGGTGGCTCCAAGCCCCATCCAACCAGGCCTTGAACACCTCCAGGGACGGGGCAGCCACAACCTCTCTGGGCAACCTGTTTCAGTGTCTCACCACCCTCACGGTGAAAAATTTCTTCCTAATATCTAATCTAAATTTCCAGTCTTTCAGTTTAAAACCATTACCTCTCGTCCTACTGTTACACTCCCTGATGAAGAGTCCCTCCCCACCTTTCCTGTAGGTCCCCTTTAGGTACTGGAACACTGGCATAGCAAGAACTGAAGCGCCGAGGCCCAGTCCTGGTCACTGAAATCCCCCCAGAGGGGGAGCTGCGTAACGCTGGAGGGACCAACAGCCCCCAGCCAGGAGGAAGCCCCTCGATGGGCTCCGCTGCCCTCAGCCCCTGGGGGACGGAGGCGTGCCAGGCTCCCCCAGGCCTCGAGAGCGTTAAGGGCGGCGCCCGGACTACATTTCCCAGCATGCCCCGTGGGGCAGTCGGGCGGGGCGGAGAAGGCGGGGGGCCGCTTCCGGGTTGGCGGCTGGCGGCCGCCAGCGCCGTGTGTTTACTTCCGGCCGCCCCAGTGCGCGAGTGTCAGGCTGAGGAGGGGACCCAGCGGCCGCCCCGCCCGCGTCGCCCAGCCGGAGCCGGGCAGCGGCGGAGGGAGGGAGCGAGCGAGCGAGCGACCGACCGACCGACCGACCGACCGACCGGCCGGCCAGGGGAGGAGCAGCCCGCGCCCGCAGCGGCGGCCCCCATGAGCGGGCGGTGAGCGGCGAGGCGGCGGCGGGAGCTTCCCGGCGCGGCGGGGACCCAGCCATGGACTGGCTCATGGGGTGAGTGGGGGGCCGGCGCCCGCCGGAGCGGCTACCGCCTGGGCGGGTTTCCCCGCTCCTGGGCAGCCGTTGGGGCAGCCGTTGGGCGCGCGAGGGGCGCCCCGCGGGCGGCGCAAATGACTAATCAGTTATCCGCCGTGGAGGTGACAAGCGGTGTCCTGCGGTGACAGCGAGAGGAAGCCTCAGAGAAGGCGACAGGACCGCGCAGAGGCTGCCCTCGAGGGGAGGAAGAGGTGCAGGGGAGCCCTTGCCTTGTCCCGAGCGGTCGCTCTCTGAGAAAAGTAACTCTTCCTTCCTTTTTTGGTTTTTTTTTTTTTTTTTTTTTTAGGGAGGTCAGGCGTTGCGGGTCTCCGTGCTTCTTATCGGTACGGTGTGGGGCTAATACCTCTGCGACAGAACGTCGCTTTAACCCGAAAGGCTTGCCAAGGTTTAAATGGCTTTCTGTGGAGAGGAAGAAGAGACCTCGGCAGAGATTAAAGCCAAATCAGAGCCACGCCAGGGGGCTTGGATAGTCTGGTATTAATAGTGCTAATTACATAGGGACAGAAGGTAGAATGCGCTTTGCTGTTGGTTTTACGTCTGAAAACCTCAGTGCGGGAGTGGGAGGTGCAGTTGATGGGAGTGACCTGATATGCTACCAGTATCCCAAGCAAGATAAACTTGGTTACTTCTTGCATGGATTGTGCTGGCGACCTACACTCAGGTGAACTGTGAATAATTATGCTTCAAAATCACATGAGCAGTAGGTCTATGCTTCAGCAAAATCAGTACTGCAGTGATAACTTGCTGCCCTTAGTTTCTTCTTTATAGGAGTTTCATCCGGTTCCTGAATGTGATCTTTACTGTTTAAGTTTCCTCCTTTTCTAATGTGATGCGCCTAGAATGCAAAATAAACTATTTTGTTGCAGTTGCTAGACGTGGTGTATTAGAAGGATCACTTGTGTGTGCGATGCTTTTAGTCTGCAGCTGAACTGTTTGATGGTGAAAGCATGGCACTTGTTACTTACCTTCAAACTAGATATGGCCGACTCTTGAGCCAGTTGTCAATACTTATGCTTTGCTATAAGTTTGACCCCTCAGTCTGATGGAGTGAATGCTGAATATCTGTGGGGTAGATATTGATGGGTGGCTTTTCCCTCCAGCAGGCTGAGTGGTGGAAATGCAGTATTTGTGGCACGTGAAGGGCATGTGGCATATGCCACAAACTGCAACGCTTGCATCTTTTAAGTCAGAGGGATGCACTCTATTATTACATGGTCTTAATGAAAATATACAAAACAAGCTTGTTTTGATTTGTTTCGTAACAACCACAAAGCAGAGGTGGTCTGTTATATTTACTTTGTAAAAAGTAAAAGCTGAAGTGTCAAAGTGACACTGTAATTACAAGAAAAGTCAAACCCAGGACTCATGCAAGACATTTGGATGACTCAAAATGCCTCATTTGTGCAGTTGTGCTTATTTTGTGTGAATTTTTTTGTAAAGCAGAGAAGAATCAAAGTTTAGTTTAGCCAAACTTTTGATATGTTAAAATGCCCCTTTTCTTGTGAAAAATATTTTGGGCTTTTTGAAGTTGCTATGAAAAAATTGGCATTTGTTCTGTTTTTTTTTTTTTACCCGAAGTGGGTGGATCCGTCCATGTGTGGAAAAAGACTTGCCTGTTTTCCCCATTGTAATGGGACTGGATCCTGAGTCATTTGTGTGTTACTTGCTTGTTCTCAGCTATTTCCTGATACGTTTCTCGCCTGACCAAACCCATTGTTGTCCCACTGATGCTCTTAATGTTTTCTCCTTTAAAACTTTGCAAGTTCTATTTGTGAATATTGGGGAGGGTTATGGCAGGAAGGGTGAGCATTGATATTTTGAAGGGGGAACGGGTAGAAGGCCTGAGGGACCTTTTCTTATTCTGTCCAAGTTATGGCTGCTGTTAGCAACTACGTGTATAAATGAAAACATCCTTCTTGCTTGTTTGTTGAAAAGAAACTGAGGATGTTCATCTGCCAGGGCAAAAGTTTGGGTAATGTCACTCAGCCTTTCTTTCAGTGAAAACTTCAGCTGTTTGCATCTCTTGTGTGAGAAGGGAAGAGCTGCAGAAAAAACCTGCAGAAACAGTAGGAAAACAAGTCACTCTCATTAACCAAACCGTCAGTTTCTGTCTGTGTCTTGGGCCTCTGGAGAGCAAATTTTATTGGTCTGCTTCTTGGTGCTGTCACTCTTTCCCAAATGAGCGTCACCACTAAGAAAAGTACCATGATCTTTCTTATTCCTAACTGCTTTGGTAACATGTTGATTTGCAGTTACTGTTTTCTATATACTTGCTCACAAGAACCTTTCTTGTATGTCTCGCGTTAGTGGTTGTGTGTTCTTAACATTTGGTATGAGAAACAACTTCTGTCTTTTAACTTTGTATTCCTGAGAAATTAACCTCAAGCGCAAGTGTGTTAAATTAGGCAGCGGTAACAGTTGCTTCTGTTCTAGATCTCTACCCTTCAAGCTCGTGTTGCATTTGTCCACAGACGATTTAGACTTAGATCTGCTTTATTCCTTGCTGGTCCTCCCCTTCACTTGTGGATTCTTGGAAAGCGGGGGGTGGATAAGTTCTAATCATACCAAAAAGGGCAGCAGCCCAAGTGTCTCCGATCGCCTCAGAGTGCTTAATATACAAAAAATGGAAGCTGAAGCTTATAAACAATAGTGAATTTATTACGGATTAACAAACAGCTATAGGCTTATGTGGTCACACAGCAAAACTTCTCTGGATGCTGCCTTCTGTTCAGTCAAGTGTTTCAAAATCCATCCAAGTCCTAGGGAAGAAAGCTGGAAAAAAAATGGGCTGCTGGCATGTTACAGTGCGCAGCCCAAAGACTCTTCTGTGGTTGGTTGGTATCTTTTACCCTTCGACTGAACATAAGCCTTAATACTGATATTGGTGGAAGACTGTGGTTTCTTCAGTGCATTCTCTCTATTTAAAAAAAAAAAGGCCATTTTAAGCTTTTTTTGTTGTACATAGGATATACTTTCAGTGCAATTTTGACTAGAGATCAGTGGAGCTTAGTTGCTTTGGTCACCAACACATGACAGAGATCTACATTACCCTCTTTGGAAGAGATTACAAACTTTTGTGTTTGAAATAGCATTGATCTGCTCTTGAAGTTCAAAGGCAGGCATTGTTCCTTCAGTTATGAAACTTGCTTTTTCATTTGCTTTAAAATTTGTAATTGAAAAGGAGTAAAACATATTAATGGTACTGGTAAACCTTACACAGTGTCAATTATTTTTAATCTCAGCTGCAATGCCTGATGCTGTAACACATTTTTGCCTAATAGAGGAGGATTGTGAACTATTATGTAAAAAGGGGAGAGAGAAACAAATCATTTCACCAACAATTACCTGTTAAACACAAAACATAATTTGGGGCTACATCTGTACTATATACTTTGTAGCTTAGCAGGCTAATAGGCATTTATAATCGAAACTAAGAAAACTGAAACAGTTTAACACAGTTATGATGGCAAAACACCTCTGTAGATGCATCTTAAACTGGGAAAAAAAACTACCTCTCCAGAAATATGCTGGAGAGCCTTGTACAGGCTACTTGAAAAGCCTTCAGCATGTAGACCAGCCCCTATAAAAAAGGACCTTGGTGGGGGGAGATCGTTCATTTTTTTATTTTTTTTGAAGAAAGCTTCTCTTTCCGTAAACTGGTGGCATTCCCTCTTTACTCTTACCTCAACACCTCTGAGCACAAGAAAAACTCTACATCCTTCAGAAGTGAAATGCTACTTCTAAATTCTTCAATTAAGATTATTTTCTGTTGAATGTGTAGCGATATTTTTCCCTGTAGCAGGAGACTATGTTATTCCAGGATCAGTGTAAGCTTCTCTTGTACTTGTGAGCTGCGGTGTCCAGTCCTTTCACTTCTGGTACCAGTGCCCTTATCCATATGGCTTGATTTCAGTGTGGTACTAAGGACTCTCTTTCTGAAGGAAGACCGCAGCATGTAGCGGCTTGTTAAAAATAAAATTTTAGATGCAAAACTTCTGTTGTGTAATAAAGCTTCTTTCTTCTGGACAACAGGGTGTCTAGCTCTTGGAGGGGGTGATTTATGTCAGTAAGAAATAAGTTATGGGAGCATGTTAACTTCACACAAGTGCGTTATCTCTCTGCCTTTCTGTGCCTTATAGTGACTTGATAATGATTCACAGCTCCTTCTCCCAGACTTAATTAGAGTGTAAGTGAAGTAAAAGAGAAGGGGCTGTGTGCACTAGGGATTCCTCCTGTCTTTAGATTTTAAGTTGTAGACCTTGCACCATCCAATGCTCGATTACCTCTTCTTTCATGTGTTGCCCTGATGACTTAGAAAAGAGGGCCTAAAAATGATTGAAGGCTATCTTCTTCTCATATCCCACATCTTCAGCTATGAGGACAGTTAGAAAAGCAACTGGCCTAGAAAGATGAGGAAAATACAGATGGCAGAAGAAAGAAGCAAACTCCTGATCAGAATATCTGTGCCTGAAGATAGCACAGATGAGTTTGGTTCTACTCAGGTGCTCTGTGATCTGCAAGATAGAGCAAACAGCTACAGCTGTAAACTGAAGAAGGTCTAATTCGATGAAATAGCCTTCACACAAGTTTTATTTTGTAATGTCAATTAATTCATTATAAATACCACATATATACACTGCCTTGCACAGCCTTCATCTGACCAGGACAGGTAGTTGGAAAGTATGTTGTATTGAAACAGCACAGTAACTATGCAAATTCAGTCTTTTCAAGTATATGCTATACTGATGATTTTTAACAAACAGAAGGCCTGTCTGTCATGCATTTATTTTATTTAGCTATAACTGTCAGAGACTTAAAATACAGTGAGCAGGTTTTCCACCTGTTTTGGATACAGAATTTTGCCACATAATCCCAGCAGTGATTTTGAAGGCTAGAAGAAAAGTCACACATACAGCTATTTTGCTGTCTTCCATTCTGCATTTATGGAAGTGTCTTAAGAAATTTCCTCATAAGGCCTTAAGACACTGTCCAGTTCAAGATATGCTGTGGTGAAATATGAGTAATATTGTTATGCAGAGAAATCCTAGCCTTGAGCTAGAACAACTAAGGACTAGATGTTAAAAAAGCACACGTGTTCTAGTTCTGAGTCAGTAAAAATCCAATATGCTAATTTTTCAGCTGTTAGACTAAATCTTTGTTGCTTTTGAACAGGATGCACTATCATAGAATCTTAGAATATCTCAAGTTGGAAGGGACCCATGAGGATCATCATGTCCATTAATTGTAAGGAATGCATCTTGTAGTGGGAACAGTGAGAAATTACGCAGCATACTTATCTGTCAGCTTGGCTGGTGCATAATACAGTTGAACCAAGAAGAGTACTGCTGTCTTTGCCCATCAGACCTTTATAGAAAAAGGTAGCTAATGATTTTTATTCTAGGTACTGTGCAAAGCTTCCTAATTATAGCAAATATTTCTATAAAAAGGAAGGACACTGGAAGTTCTTCAGCTGCTGTAGCCATAAGGAATGCTTTCCCCTTTCTTCCTTCAGTCGTCTTCACTGAAGAAAGTCTCCTGCCTTTATAAGGGAGTTTTCCCCCTAGAAACTCTGCTGCAATGTCTCACAGCTTGCACAGTGTGTGTATTTGTTCTGTTTTTTAACTGACCTCACAACAGGTGTTTCCCTTGCATTACATTCCCTGCAAATTCTTGGCTTCACAGGCCATTTTCCCTACTTTGAGGGAGCTGAAAATAACTGTAAGCCAGACATGTCCAGTCCTGTTGGGCAGGGAAATATTCACATTTTCCTTATTTACTTCTGTTTATAGGTGTAACATCACCTGTGGGGTCCCAGGTTGTTCTCCCCAGATAAATCTAGGTCTGTCAGTTCACTGGTTACTTATGAAAATTCAATATTGCTTCATATATATGAGCAGTACCTCTGCTAAGCCAGAAGTTAGCTGTGAAAACAACTAGTACAACATAGTCCACAGGTAAAAGAATACCTCCATTAAATATTAACTTGTAATATTCATTAGTATAGTAGTGGAAGGGTGCTATTTGTTTGAAACGTGAGTTTCCAGGGCTATTGTAGTCGTAGAAAAGGAGTCAGGACTGGATGAGAGCAATTTAAACTTCTCAGGCATCTTTTTCCCTTATCTGTCTCTGGTTCTGACAGTGCTTGGTTATATTAGTGAGATTGTCACTGTTACAGCTTTTTTGCTGTAATGCAAAACAAAAAATAACTGCAGAGCCTTGCTCCCTGTAGTGTCCTGGTATAGTTAATTATTGATTTCTTGGAGAAAATGCCGAATAAATCTTGTGTTTTGAAACCTGTGTTATTTAGCAAACCACAGAATTTGTTATCAGTTAAGCAGTTACTTTCCTTTGGTCAGTACAATGCACGTGAATGCTGGTTTGTTCTTACGCGAGCATTCTTCATCCAACAAGGATTTTATTGAGGGGCAAGAAGGAGTAGATCGATCTCAAGGTTCCTAAAGTAAAATGAACAATTACTTTCCTTAAAAAAAAAAAAAAAAAAGTTGAGCATTCTAAAAGTATATCAATATTCCTTCCTTGTGTCTCTGCATGTTACTCTCTTCTCCTTTGTGCTAGTGTCAGTATTCTGGAAGGCTGATAGGTTTAAATGCTCATCTGACTGAAAACTAATGTCTTTTTTTCTTCCTTTTTTCTTTTTCTTTTTTCCTCTCCTAAGGTTAGTTTTCAGCTAAATGAGCTCCTATAGCCTATTTGTGTAGCTACGTGAATAACGGTAATAGCATTATTGAGCTGGTGAGAATGTAAAGTTTAGGGACCACTCTTTTTGTTGGTAGCAAGGACTTAAATCAATTGAATGTAATCATGTAGTAATGTGATTATTAGTGCTAATTACTCTGCAAAGAATTAGTGATTTTCTGATGATGTATCCCGTGTCTTGAACTGTTTGGAAGAGCTGCAGAATATCTGAAAATAGGAGATGCTACGACTAGGCTGGTATCTTGGAGCAGGTAATGGCCTGAGAGCACTGTCGGAGTTGCTGTCCTACTGCATTACATTCAGTTTATGGCTAAACTATAAATATACTCTCAGTGAACTGGATATTTATTAATAAGTCAGAATTTGTAATTTGCTCTAAATCAGGTGTCATCTACCTGAGAAAAGTGCTAGCTCTGTCCTGGTGTGAATGTGAAGGTATTTTGGATGCCTGGCTGAATCCAGCAGTCTGATTCAAGAGAGTTTTCAGGAAGCTTGGTTCACGCATGATGGCCTACATAGCTTTGCCATATTTCACTGGCAGTTTCCATCTGTTACATCTACTGGATGTGGGCCCAGAGCAAGCATACTTGAAAGAGTAAAATTAATAAGAGGCTGCAATTTTTAGATAGCTGTGTATACAAGTTTGAACTTGGTGTTGTCAGATCTGCATATTCTGCAATCATTGCTGACCTATTAAACAACTTTAATGTTTGTCTCTGCTAGTGGAATGCTATTGAAGTAATCTTGTGCATCATTTTTAACCCATGTTTAGCCTTCTACAATCAGTGATAAGGTTGTGAAACTTACTTGCTCGGTTCAGTTTCTAAATGCCCTCCTTAGCAATCTTTTCACCCATCTTATTATGCAGTAAAAAAATTCAATTAGGCTGTGTCCTTTACTGCACTAAGCTTTACAGTGAATTAATGTGGGTTTTTTAAAATTTATTTTTGCAATCATGTTGTTTATAACATTACTGGAAACTGTTATATCAGTGAGACTACTTAAGGAAGAGCTGTTGCTTCATGACTTTGTTCCAGCGCTTCAAACAGTGCCACTGTAGGACCTTCCCTGCTCCTGAGGCAGTGTGCAATAATTCTGAAGAATTTAATTTTGGAGTTAGGATGATGAGAGTAACTGTAAATAGGTGAACAGCAGTACTATAATTTTAGCATTTGGAGGGTAAAAAGTGTCAGTTCTGTCTGTAGTCGGTTTCTCTTTATTCTGCCAGCCAAGAGAAACTGGTCAGGGTGCAAGTTCTTCGCATAATCCACAAGGCTCTGTTTCTGACTGTGGAAAAAGAGCATTGAACACACATTAGAATTTAGATACAATTTTCAAGGTCCTGAAGCACGTCAGAAATTAAACTGGAATAAAAACAGGAATGACTGTCATAGATCAAATTCCTTCTTACTCTGAAAATTCAAAGAGTAAATCCATTAAGCTAGAATGTAAGCATGCAGAAAACTGTATTTTTAACAAGCATCTTATGGGGTTTGGTGGTTAGGGCAAACTCAAAATGATCCAGGTCTGTTAACTTGAGCCCTTCAGGATATACCTGAATACCTTTTTTTTTTTTGTCTTTTTTCTTTCTTCACTGCTCAGGGTGTTAACTGAATTTTTTTTATCATCAGTGTTCAGTGACTGGATCACTGCTGTCCCTTCTCTACAATGAAATGTGTAAATAGTTGGGACTTTTACCTGAGAAGTTTCTTAGTATTTATACATAAAGCACAGAATTTGTGTGAAACAGGTTGCATAGAGGAGACCTCAAGACTGTTTTGGGTTTTTTTTAACGGCTTTATTTTACAGCCTTAATATTTCTTCAGTCTAGAATTTCCTAATTTAGAGAACTTATTTCTGTTGTATGGTTCTTCATAGAACAGCAGGGAGTTGTTCAGGAAAGGCTTTGTTCCATATACTGTATCTTCACAGGTTATGCAAAACTGGATAGAGACGTTTTTTTACAAGGAGGTGTTTTGTGTCTACTTTGCAGATGGTCTCGGGTTACAGAATTAACTCTGTGGTTTCAAGTTTGTGTCAGGTGTGATAAATGATAAATAGCTTGCTTTTCAGTCAGTCTTCTCTCTGATGATATGGGGGTGTTGCTGGAATTCCAGTCTGTAACTTTCATGATTGTCATGTCTAATGAAGTGTTAGCGTGTGACTGCTTTCCATCAGATATAGAAAGGGACAGAGTTTGTAGTGAGGGCTAATAACTTTTATTAGACCAACAAACGTACTTGAGGAAGAAAGAAAAAGCTTCTGGGCCTACTCGTATCTCTCGCTTATGTTAATAGACTGTCTTGAACAAAACCATGTTAGTACTACAGCTTCGTGTCAGTCGGATAAATCTCACTGGCTGATTTAGCAGGGGGCAGTAGCTTTTTAAGGAGATGACCAGCATACATTCAAAAAGCCACTGGTGGGAACTGGTCTTGCTATTTAGGGTATTCTGAATCCCTTCTAGGAAAGGAAAGAGACTAGAAAGGGGAGTATTTGCTGGTTCTGGTCTAGGGTATCCAGATCCTCAGATATACCTAATCCCTTCCAATGTTGTCTTGTCTTTTGTTCTGTGAGCCAGCCTTTCTTGGTTCATTTGTAGTTTCTGGTTGGGGTGCATGTGCTCACCTGCAGTTCTGACGTATTGATGGTTCTCGTCTGTGTCTCCCATTTGTTGTGGCCAGATAGTGCCATTTTTTGAATTAGCTGATTTTTGAGGTTTGGAAGAAATCTGATTGGCAAGAGATGGACAGAAGAAATAGCGAAGGGGATACTTCAGCCTAATGACTATCAATGGTGGGTTTTTTGTTCAGTTCTTGTTTTAATCTTGTAAAGTAGAGGATCTGTTGGATGCCCCTCTACTGCTTGACTTTTCAGGCATTAAGGAGTATTGTTTCTTCTGAACAGTATTCCTGGATGGCCATCTAACAGTAGTTGTTCTTTTTGTGTCCCTTCCTCACTTGATTATTGTGGTGCTGTTGGTTATAAACAATTCTTGAAGACTAACCTGAAATTTCAGTTTTTTTCAGATGTATTTATGAATATTTCTTATTAGGCATATAATAGGCTTTTACCATGGTTTATGGCATAGCACAGGTTTTAGCTTTGAGTTGTGGGTGCTATTCAAAATGCTGAATTTGGTGATTTGCATTCTTATAACCCTAGAGTGTTCGTAATGAGGTTGTCTCTTTTGCCCCACCCTGCTGAATATGAAGGTACTGGCCCGAGTCACTTGAGCTTGTTGAGGCTTGAGCTGGTGAAGCAAAGTGCTATGAAAACTCGTCTATGAAAGGGGAGATTCTTGTCATGTACAGCTAGGTATTTAACTGCAAGTTTATAGGCAAAGTGGTTGGTTTACTTTTGAAAGGGTGGCCTTCCTGTTTTTACACAGTACTATAAGGTGGTGGGTTTTGTTTTGTTGGATTCTTTTTTAGTGTTTATAAATGTTTTCCATGCTTGTTTCAGGCAGGATGTGCCCAGTTATCCACTAAAATGTAGGCAGATGTTGCTCTATGTGGTATAACTTTCCAGGTGGGCAAAATATGATTTACATGTTCACAGACTTGCATTTTCTCATTGCTGTTAATAGAATCAATGCCTCTATTTAAATCAAGTTCGTCTTGGTTTTAGCTAGAGTGACAATTTACTAGGTTGACTGGTTGGGAGTGCTTGAAATTTGTAATCTTCTTAACAGAGAAATATTTTCTGCAGTTCATGAAGGACATGCAATATAATTATCCACCACCTTGCAGGACAGAATCACTTACTGGTTTGTTTTTTCAGTGGAAATGTATGTAGTCTTTTTCCTAAGTAAATAAAATAATTTATTTAGTGGATCATTAAATTCCCATGTTTAAACATTTTATTCTGAAAAATGGGCTCTTCTTTTTCTAATTGTCAAAAATTTCTTGAGAAGGAAGGAACTTTATTATAAGGATCGTGTCATTTCAACACATAGGTTGTACTTGTTTAGGGTGTGTCAGCTCTCCGCAGTGTTTCTGAGACAAGTCAAAAAAGTAAAATAAATGGGTGTTAAATATTTCTGTGGGCATCATGAATTAAGCTAACGTGAGGGCTGCTTAACTTCTGAATGACAAGTTCCATGAAGTTTTTAGTGTGTCTTAACAGATACAATTCAGATTCATGCTTTTAACTTGATGTGACAGTCTGTGTGGAAAAGCACTCTCACAATGACAAGTGGTTAAAAAAAAATTAAAAAATATAAAAAAAATATCTTTTGGAAACAAACCTGAGAGTGTGTGTGAGAGATCACCAGGCTGATGGTCCCCAGCGTTAAGAACAGCCATTGCTGTGAGATTGAGCAGGTAGAATTTGAGCAAAGAGGAAGCAAATATAGGAAGAAGGAATGTGCTTATAAATGTAATAAAACTTTGCTAGCACATTCATTGTCACTTCCCATCTGGCTATAATAAAGGAATAATAATTATTTTCCGTTATTACTAAGACCTTTATAGTTTTATAAAGTACTGCACACAATAGTATCTTATGTAGGATCACTGTTTGTAATTGAACTGGAGCTGTCAAAACAAATGCACAAAACTTCAATCTGGGGAATTCCAGTGCATGCCTGACCTAAAGGAGTAATTTATCGTTCATCTAGATAAATGTCTGTGGCCTGATTCGTCACATTTTGCAAATAGATGCCTGCAACATGCTACCCAGGTATCACAGTATGCTGGTTTTGTGTCTGGCTGTTGTGACTTTTCAGTTGACTGTGGCTGCAAACGTTATGGCCTGCCCTTTAATCCCTAGGCTAATAGTTCTTGTCCCATGGTTTGTATGTAATATTTTCTTCTACTTGTGGACTTAGCACACTTTTATTATAAGGTGTGGATGTGGCTTGTTTGGGTCTGTGACTTTATGAAGGTTCTAGCCCTAGTTATGCCAAAAGTCAGCGTATGCAATTTGATGGTATCACAAGTCAGGCAAAAGATACTTTTGCTCAGTCTCAAGGGCTAAGACGGAGAAACACTAATGTCTTCTGAATGATGTGAGATTTGAACTTGAGGGTACCTAATTACCATATCAGTGCACCCTTTGTGGATTGCACAGTACCCAAGTGGGAGAGAACATTTGCTTTCTGCAGGGCTTGATTTGATAGTGCCATGGGAAAGGAAATATGATTAGGCTGAAATGTGTAACTTTGTGCAAAGTTGTGTCTTGTGCCGTTTCCTTTGAAACTAGAGTTTAGTAACTGCTCCATGTTTGCTGCTCTTATTATATCAGTCAAATACTCTAGAAGTCAAACTAGACATCTGTTAAATGAGCTACGAAAAAGTACACAAGGCTTGGAGGAGGTCAAAGGCTGTTGTAATGGGGGAGCCAGACTGCATGTGCAAACCAAATCCACCCAGGGCTTTTCGTTCCTAGCAAAGTGAAATCTGAAGATAGTATTTCTTTTCCCCCATTCTTCTTAATTCTGCAGTCCACTATCCTAAATCTTATGCTTTTTAAAAAAGGCACAGAAAGCTTTACTGGCGACGTGGAGGGACAGTTAATTTCACCTGTTTAGTATTGCTGACCAAACAGTGAAGTAGATCTGGTTTGTATTAGCTAAAATAAGAGGGATAACGCATCCTAGCTTTGGTATTTTTTGGATGAAAAATATCGCATCATTATGAAAGGATATTGCCAAGATGAAGTTTCTCCAAGAGTCTAGCTGAAGTTGACTGCCCTCTTATCATTTTGCTAGTGTATGCCCAAGTATATGGACCTTTTATGTGCAAAAAAATCCTGAGGCAGGACCAAACAGCTGTGGGAACAACTAATCTAAATTGGATCCATGTTCCCACTGAAAGTAATAATGTGGCTGCTTACAGGAACTATCCCCATGGCTTGTTTCCGTAAGATCCCTGGAGACTAGCAATGTGGGTGGAGTGCACAGGACATGAAGTAAAAATATTGAGAGATAAACCTGTCCAAAAAGGAGTCTAATCTTCAAGGAAGACAATGGTTGTCATATAGCCATGGGCTACTCATTAACTCGGGGTTGCTAAAGCAAATATTATTCTAGAGTGACAGCCAGCTACTGTTACTTACTTTTTAATCTCATTTTGTATTTGCTTCTTTGCGCTGATTTTTTTTTTAGACTTTAGTAGTAAAATGACAATGTGAGTATCACAGCAGGCCTTGTCTCAGACCTCCAAAGAATGGATGAATTCTCCAATATGTTCTTGTTACAAAATCAAATCCAGAACTAGACTTCAATAACTACTTGTTCTGCTTCATCATGTGGAAAAGCAACAGCAAGTTCAAAAATGGAGGGAGAATAAGGTAAAAGTGGGTTTAAGGACTATTGACTCGCCAGCGTCCTTCTACAATAAAGAACAATTTTGGCATCTTGCATAACAATAGAAGGTTGGAATACTAATAAATAGGAAGAATTTTTGTATACAGCCCATAGTCGAGCGGTGAGGTTTAAATTGTATGATTCACTAAGTTAAATAATACAGTCTGTAAAGATTAACCACATTAGCAAGAGTACTACCTAGGATAATACTGGTTTTCAGTCCATGCATCAAAGCTGAGTGGTCAGAGCCAGGAAGAAATTTCTCTTGGCATATGGCATTGGGCAATTACCTGCATTTCCAGAGATTTATGGGGTCTTCTGAAACACTTCAGTGTTGACCACTGTTAAAAATGGAATATTGGGTTTAGTAGGGTGTTGTTTTGCATTACACATGGTCCTATGATGCAGAGGTAGATATCCAGAACATATTTACATAACAGCACGGTGAGTCTTAATCTTTTCTTCTGTTTGCAACTACCTCCCCTTTCAATGTACAGGAAGTTGAACTACTTCATAAAAATCTGATTGTTATAGAAGGAAAAAAATATAACTCCCTCTTAAAATAACTTTTGTAACACTCATTTACAATATCTATTTCTTCTTACAAAAGTACTAAATGTATTAGTTGGTGATTCAATTTTAAGTTTGGAAAACTTTAAGTACTACAAATAGAATGCTTTTTCTCCAGATTTTTAAGTGAGGGCTATTTGTGCATTTGTACCCCTGTGATGTGTCTTACACAAAGATTAAAAAATTGGTATCTCTTCTTCCTTGTTTTAAATTAATATTTTGTGGATTAATGTCAACTTTTTTCAATTTATTATTCATGAAGTCAGCTGTCTTGTTGGTATATTTCACTCTTACATTTGTTTAGAGGCCCTAAATTACAACATCTGGTTCCTAAGGATGATGACATCACTCTTTTTTTCTGGTATTTGCTGTTCCCTATTGTTGAAATGTCACCTTTGGGACTGTGACTGTCATTAGACATATGTTAATCCTTGTAGTAACTTTTAATGATATTGATAATGCAATGATAATGAGGGAAAAATACGAAATTGATTCTTGGGGGAGATATTTGAAATTCCATGGAATTAAAAGTATCCCAGGATGTTAATATTGAATCACGGTCGCGCTCTTCCTTTGTTACTATTTTTCAAGAGGTGAAGATACACCAGCTTTTTTTCTCCTTCCCCAGAAAGAAGTAAGAATTAAGATGGAGTCTATTTTGACATCGGCAAGAATAGAATGTACATTTGGAAACAAGACCATTTGATTATATATATGAGTTGTATTTTTGATCTGCTGTTGTTTTTCTAATCTGTACTTGCTTATTTTATTATAGCTCTTTCTCAAAAACAAGTATCTACTTGGATCGGGGATGTGTTTTCAGAGATGCCAGATGGTACATTGGCCTTGGTCGTCTTGAATCTGCAGTGCTTCCTGAACAATTTAAATACTTAGAACTTGCATGCTCTTGGTTATTCTGAGCTGAAGCTTCTGAAGTTTTAACAAACTTTTGTCACAATCCGAAGGGTTGGTTTCAGTCTATGGTAATTTTTTGTGATTTTTTTAATTAAAAAAATTCCAATATAATGTTAATGTTTAAGCACAGTTTGCTAATTATAATCCTTTAGTAGGAATTACTTTAACATCTGGAAATATGAAACGAAAAGATCATCGATTGAATGTTCTTTCCCTAAATGTAATTGCCACTAAAGATTATGTAAATGCTAAAGTGAATTTTCTCTCCCCTAAAATGCTAATGGTGAGGATCCTTGATAGAAAAGAATGATTACTTTTTTTTTTTGGTCTCATTGTGTGAGTGCTTTACTTGTTGGTGTTTTTGGTTTTGGGGTTGTTCTTTTTGCGTATGCACAAGAGAGATCTCAACATGCGATCTAAATACACTTTGTGTTTTTAAAGTTTTACAGTTAGCACGGTGCTAGCCTAATAATCCTAGCTTTATTTATCTAGTATAAATACAGGGGGAAAGTCTTGATCAGGGGACATATAAATAGAATCTAAGTATGTAGATGAAGAAAATACGATTCTGTTGGGTACTGCAAGGAGTAATATATAACCAAGCCAGTTCAAACAGCTGATCAGTTGAATGCTGCCTCTCCTTTGTTGAGAGATTTGTTGCTGAGAATAAATCAGGTTTGTGTAGTGACTGGAAATGATCTTTTTATATTCCTTGGAACTGTTTTCTCTTCAGGCTTTTGAAAACTCCCTGCTTTTCCCTGGCTTCGTTCTTTAGTAGGTGTTAAATCAAATTGGTGCAAAACCATTGCATACACATTGTCCATGTAGATTTTCTGAGAATTCGCATTGGTTTAGCTAACTCAGTTTAAAAGATAACTAAAGTACAACAGCATCCAACATTTGAGTCTTGTACCTCAGCTCTTCCCGGTGAGATGCTGTTTCCTTAAAAATACAGTAAACTTGATTAGTTCAGATATTACGTTCTCCAAAATCTCTTGTGGAAGATGAAGTGTGTTCTCATCTAAAGGGTGACCTCATCATGTGCCAAGGGAGCAAATGAGGCTGTAGCAGCTCTTATGAGCCTTTATTATGAAAAGTCCTCCAGATTTTTATAGATGCTGCATCTCCTTCATCCTTTTTTTCCTCTAGAAGGTATACCTTTTAGCAAAACAAGTCAATGAAGAAGTTGCTGATAAATTTTTTGGATAATATTGAAAATAGTTCACATAGGGAAGTGGAAGGGAAACAAAGAAAAGTTAAAAATGCAGTGCCTGCTTCCTCAGGTGCACTGTGGCAGCAGCATGTTTATAACCTCCATGGTAGACTTCAGTATGACACATCTTGTCGAAAGAAAAGCTATATCTGGATTTTTAGCATGACTGTGTCAAAGCAGGAGATACCCTTTTTATAGGGGAGAACTATTGCTTTCTGTTGCTCCAGTTTCTCCCTCCTCAGTTTACTGAGGACAGCATTTTTCTTGCTACACCTTGCAACGTTAAAAAATGGAGCTGATGTATGCATGAACTAGGAATGTTTCTGAAGACTGATTATCTTAAAAAACCAAGTAATGATGTTGGTATTTTACGTTGATCTGTGTTAGGCAACGGCTGCAAGTGTTCTTAGTGGTTGGTTTAGGTGCCACAGTAAATAAATTTGTGTTCAAAAAAGGGAATGATTGTCTGTATGCCACAGTAGCCTCTGCTTGCTTTATTTCTCATTACTGTACCTATGAGGGAGATATTTTTACCCAGTATCTGACAAGTGAACACAAATTTGCTTCGCGTGTGTCATTGTCATAGCTTCTTTGTCATAGCTTGGT
The DNA here is from genome assembly GCF_963924245.1 of Chroicocephalus ridibundus. NCBI lineage: Eukaryota > Metazoa > Chordata > Aves > Charadriiformes > Laridae > Chroicocephalus > Chroicocephalus ridibundus. Next base: position 18,859,447 of record NC_086287.1, read on the forward strand.
ATTATGAGAACAAAAGAAAGCTAGGGACCCTAGTGAGAATGTTAGAGAGGGATTAACAGAGCCTTGTAGCTATGGAGTTAAGCTGGGCTTCTGTTTTCACTGCCAATGACATCTTGATTTATGCATACTGGGGATGTTTTTAAACACAGAAGCAATAGGAAATAAGACAGTTTGCTTCTGGCCTGTGCTTCCTGCAGGGCTTCTTGGCTTTGCCTTCTGGTTAGACAACAGCATTCGGAGCATAATCTTGTTGTTCTGTCCTCTTATTGCTGTTTATTTGTTTTGCTGGTTATGTAAAGCTCTGGGCTTCAATCCGTTCTCCCTTTGCCCAAGTCTTCCTTGAAGATGTAAGTTGGGAATGTGCATGCAAAAAATCCCTTGTGCGCATCCTGTTTTCAAATTGTGTTATTTCCTTCAGTCTTGTGCTCCTGCTGAGAATGTGGCTTGAAGGATGTCTTGTGCTTGCATCTGACAAAGTTGGTGAATGCTAAGGATAAAAGTGTGTATGTTCATAAATGGTGTAAGAGTTGAACAACTAGCAGTTTTTTTTTAACTAATGGATGGATTTGTAGCTTTTTTTAGAAGTATTTTGTGATGATACAGATATCTAAGTAGTCTAAATTGTGGTTCAGGGTATGTTTTTTTTTCTTAGGGTGTGTTTCAACAAAAAAAGTTGTCTGGTAGCAGTTTGAATATTCACACTGTTTTTATGGAACAGTGTAACCACAGATAAACTTGCACAAATCCTGAAAGCAGCAGCCTGGAACAGAAATATAAACTTCTCCCTTCCTACTGCTTTATTTCAGATGTGTGAATTGCTGAGGTAAGCAGGCCTGCAAAGATGAGATGAGTTATCTGTAATGTAAGCATTAACTACTGTGACAACAAGCCTTCTTCCATTACCAAGCACTTCTGAGTGGCCTGTTGCTGGTCACTTGCTAAAAGGTGACATAATTTGCAATTCTAGTAGTGTAACAGTCTATTTCTGCCATGCTGAAATACTTTTGAAGATTTCAACATATGCTCACTGGAAATATATTCATATGATTTTGCTTATCGGTTTATTACAAAAGCAGAATGATTGATGGAAATTAAGTATTACAAAAGAAGGAGCTTTTAGAATGCATCAAAGGAGTTTTACTAGGAAGATGAGTGGTACTAACCTCTAGCCCTCTCTCATTGGTCTTTGGTATTAAATTGCTCATACAAGGTACTGATTAGGATTTTCTAGTTCAGTGAAATCATATTGTTTCATCTTCTTTTGTATGCTACTGTAAAACAACCTCTTAACCTAGTGTAGTTACAATGTTGATAAAAAGTAAAATACGCCTTCATCTATGTAAAAAAACCCATATGAGTGTAGAAGCTTTCCTGGTCCTTTAAGTGCTCTAAAACAATAAGACTATTTTTTGCTACAGATACAGAGAATTGAACCATAATACTGCAGTACGGATTTCATCTTTCAGCCCTTCCATGATGTTTATATCACTCATTTCTAGAACTGTACCTAGATTGTGTACTGTACCGCCTAGAAACCGTGGTATCTCTTGGTTTTGAGCTATGCTAAAATTAGATAATTTTTTATTTCAACAGTGTTTGAGGCTGGACATACTGAATGAAATGGCAAATTTATAATGTGTAGTTTTTTATTTCATTTCTTTTTTTTTTCCTATTGGAATTTCCCCCCCTGTTTCTCCTATTGAGAATATTTTACATCATTGTACAGGAGAAATGGTGCTAATGTTTGTTTTGTCATATAATGAATAAATTTGGTTTGGAAAATTTCTCTCCCTAATTCCTATCTTTAAAGTCTTTGTTATGGTTCTAATTAGTAGGTATTAGCATATGTATCAAAATGCAGAATGTGCAAGTACTATTTGGAAAATTAAATGCTAGGTTTAGCTCATCATTTTGTATCATTTGGATTTATTTTGAACAAAACATTAGCACACTGAAGTATGAAAACTATAAAATTATGGCATAAAATCAGCATCAATAAAAATCTGTCTTGTCCATGGTTTTTCCTCTCTTAGTATCCATCAAACTGGGCAAAAAAAGGGCAATATAACAAATGTGTTGCTAGTCTTCATGACTGAGACTGGAGAAGGTAAATGTGGAATTATCAATGTGGCATTGAAAATGTAAATGTTAAAGTGCATTTATAGTATATGTTGGTACCGCTACATCTGTAATAACCACAACCATAGGGCTAGAAGAGCAGGCATCAACCCCAGCAAGCTCTGGCTACATTCAGTTGTGCCAAATCACTTCTACTGTGATCTTTCTTCTGTTTTTATAAAACTCTTCTGGAGGAGACAAGAAGAGAGGTATTGACTGCTTTGGAACTTCTTAATTTTGTTAGGCTTGGCATAAATATCTATGTCTGGTACCTTGTTCTGTTCACTACATGCTACTTTTCTTGATATCCTCCCCCCCCCAATACGTATACTTTAAATACACATACTTTACTTTCTAGCAACAACTGAGGGATATGTAAAGGCAAGCTTGAAGACTTACCTGTGGAACTGGCCTTTAAATATATAGATGTACAAGGAGTAACAAGTCTTTATAAAAAGCACCACAGTATCCTATAACAAAAATCTTGATAACACACAAAGACAATGTATTTCATGCCATAGTTTCCTGAGCAATTTGGGCTAACTGGACTGCCATGAGATGTGCTGTCTTCTCACTGCTCTAGCTGTTTATTGCCCTCTCTTTGCCAGCTCAAGTACTTGAGGGGTCTCATTAGGAATTGGATTCTCCTAGTGATGCAGGTCAAAATTAATAGAAAGAAAACAGCATTTCAGTTTAACTGGGATCAGTTCCTGGTCCAGTTCACTACTGCTGCACTCCCTCTGCATGGGAGAGGTGCAGAGGGACCAGAAATGATGGGGAGGGGGAATGGGATCAACTCTAATCATGGTAGTGACAGTTTGCTGGCTTAATGCATTTGTGGAACTGTGACATTAGGTGCTATGGTCTCTCTTAGAAACTCGTTATGTGCTAGACAAGGTTAAACTCTCTTTTTCCTACAAAACAGGCTAAAATAACCCGTTTTCAGTTAAGTGATATGTCCTCTGAGAAATAAGTAATTGTTCAAATGTCTGTGAAGTTGTTCCTCTCCTTTGCTGCAACTGTGGATCCAATAATGTCACTGGGACAGAATATGCTTCTGTTTGGAGGAAGAAAAGTAAAATCAAATCTGATGACCATGTGTAATCAGTCAGGACGGCAAAATCAGGCTGCCCTGGTAAACAGAAGAGTAGAGGGGCCAGGGCAATTGCAGAAACAAGCTGCACGTCAGCTCGCCAGGTATCCTGTTTAATTGCTGCAGATCATGCGGGGGTTTTTGGTAATGGTTTGTGCATACATGTGTGATTTTTTTTTTTTTATGGGGTGATGGTGGGGGAATGCTAATTATGTTGATATGTTTTAACACTTTACATAAATGTAGTTTATATAAAGCACACTTTACATAACTGTAGTTTTTAGCTGTGCCTTTCTAACTTGATTATCATTGTTGGAAGAATAGTTTGTACATCAGCTTATTTTCTGCTAAAATTAGACTAGCTCTCTTTTGTATTCAAGTTGCTTTGCTACAGCAAAGTGAATGCAAATCAGACTACTCCTGTATCATTTCTTTTGTGTTCTGTCACCCTCTATGGTAATAGCCAGCAAAAATCTCAACTCCAAGTTTTGTGTCTCTTTTGCTGTTTTTTTTCTGCTGATATAACACTTCCTAACTGGGATGCAGTGTATCCTGGGGACACGAATGGATTCCCTTTGTTGGTAGTCAGGTGTAACCTTTTGATAAAGGATGGACTTTGATAAAACACATTGCCCATTGCTGGATGCAGCTGTGTTGCTTGAAATCCTGTTTATTGAATATGTGATTATAGAAGAATAACAGTAAATGTCCTCCCTCTTTTTTAGTGCCACAGATGGCAAACTTGTGCTGGTCAGGGGACCAAAGAGAAGTTAGGAAGTAGGATGTGCATCCTATGCCTATTGCCATGTGCTCCCAGCCAGGTATTTTGTGATGTGAAAATCCAGCATGTAACTTGAAAATACACTTTAATATGAAATGACATGAAGTTCTTGACTAAAATAAATTACAACAGAAAGTTCTTAATTCACTTTCTGTGCAAGTTGTGCTTTGTTTTGTGTGACTCACTGAAGATGACTGTAATTTTGTTTAACCTGGAGTTACCTAGCTGCTGTTCAGAGTACATTCATTCTTGTGACTCAGTGACTCAGTTAACTTTTAAAATTCCTGATTTTATGGACTTTTTTCCAGTAATATTTTTGCTTCCAGGATGCAAGGGGCAGTGTCTATACACTTGTTACAGGACCAAGCGTGCTGTGCTCAGACGCCGTGCTTTAGAGAGGTCTCCAACATATTGTGAAATGCAGCCATGTAGGTTTATCAGGAGCAGCTGTTTTTGTTCTGTGGACGGATCCATCTGGGGCAGAGGGGGGAGAGAGGGACCGCTGGTGGCTTTTAGAGATTAGCTGGTGACAGTTTTGCTTGGGACGTGTACCAAGTTTTAGCAGAGCTACTGTAACAGAGATAGGAGGTGAAAAGGGATGGTGAAAAAAACACAAGCTCTACTAATCTTTTTGTGTCAGAAGAAGCCTTCAGGATTTGGTTATCTGCATGTGGGTCTAATTGCAGCCTTGATTAGAGGAGTGCCTAACACTTCCTACTTCAGTAAAGATCTGGCTGAGCTGTTGCAGACAGCATTTGGACATAGAAGGCCTAGATGAGGAGTCAGAGCAGCTGTGTCCTTGGGCAGGCGAGAGGGAGGCTGTCCGGTTTATTGGATTACCTCTTGTCAGATCATGGCAATGCATGCTTAAATCCCTCGGGGTAGGGAGGGAGTGTTGAAGAAGGGATGGCTTATTTTAGGTAAACTGATTTAGACAGCAGTCCATTTTCATGTTCCCTTTCTGCTGAGAAATGTGGGAGCATTTCATGAAAGGGTAACATTCAGTCTTCAAAATGTTCGCATCTGGTGTTGTGGTATTTTGCGGGCAGAAGCTGTGTAGCAGGTATGAGCTGGGCAGAGGGCCTGCAGCAGCTTGATTAGTTTCTGCACCTTTTGTTTAACTTCAGGAAGTGGTGGGTGAGTGCTTGCTTTTAATGCTATTCCTACTTTCTTCCTTCTCCTCTCATCCCTTTCCCTAAGCTTATGCCCGTTAAGGGTTAACAGTAAGCATTCGTTCAGCTTACTGTTGCCTTTTGTATTAAAGGGTAACTGTGAAATCTTTCCAAACTGAAAGAGCAATGAAATATTTCTGGGTTTAATTCTTGGCTGTTGGAACCTCATGTATTTGGAGAAAGTGATACGGGGTTTGTGGGATCTTTACCACTCTTATAGTGTATTATATACTTCTATGCTCAGGTCTCCTGTCAGTTTCTTAATATATGAAGCAAATGCTTTGCTCTCCAACTGAGCAAAAGGGACTCGAGAATAATGCTTTTCAAACAAGTACCGTATTTTGTTTGATTATCTTTGTTGGAAGGGACCACTTTCATGTCAGAGTGTGGTTCTGTACTGTCTCTTGCCATGCTTGGATAACTTCCAGTTACTACACAGGAATGGATTCCCCTTTCTTGGAGAGGAAGGTCTCCTGTCTCTTGCAGCTTAGATCCTGCTGATTTTGGTCTGATTGATCTGAGTTTGGGACCATTAGTTAGACAGAAGAGGCAAATCAGCAAATACAATCTCTTCAGAGGAAAGCATGCAATGTTTGAATTGCACAGGAGACGTAGAACAACTCTGTGTTATAAATGAGTAAGAACTTGTCCTGTGCATATCCTCTATATGGCTGTGACAGTCAACTTGGAGTCCAGAGTTTTGCAAGTGATACAGCTGGAGTTCTTAATCTCGTCCTTTAAGCATAATGGGTACTTGCTTGAAAATGCTTTTAAGTAGCATTTTTCACTCCCTCAGAGCACAGTCATACAAAAAGGCTGATTTAGGCTGTGGTGCCACTGAGGAAAAGGAGGATGGGATTTTCCTGAATCAGTTCTGCCACTAGCGGAATATTGCTGCTTGGTTAGTTTGTCATCTTGAGGACACTGCAAGATGCTGCACCAACAATTTGTGTCTGCACTTAGTGGGGGGCAAGAAATTTGTGGAATGAGGGAGAGAATTAATGGGGGGTAAAGAGACACAGGCAGCTTTTTAATGTTGTTGATAACAAACTGATTGTCATTTGTAGAGAATAGTAATTAGTAAATCAGCTATGACTGAACAGTCCCTGATATAAACATAAACCTATAAAGTTTTGGAAGCTGTTTGGAAGGGCTTTGTACAACATCACTAAATGAAGAGGCTGATAGCACTTGGGCGATTCTTTAATGAAAACTTCATTGAAAAATTTGGAAGTACTTTGAACAAGTGATCTGCGTGGGTTTGAGTACTTAGGGGTGAGATGTGCTATATCCAGCTCTCACCTGTTTCTTAAAATCAAGGCTTATAAAGTCCTGTAGTTGAATTGTAAACTTTACAGGTTTTTTCCCTCCTCGCTGTAGTGTGCTCTACTCAGTGTAATTGGGAACATTTTACAATGGTAATGAACTTGGCAAGAGGAGAGCGCTTTGCCTACTGCCAGAGTAAAGCAAATAAACAAATAAGGAAAACAAAAGAAGATCCTTCCCTGTCCCCTCGGCGGGTTGCAGGAGCGGCTGGCACCGCTGGCCATGCTGGCGGAAGGGTGGAATGTCCTGCCGTGCATTCCAGGCAGATGGCCTGGACCCCAGCCACCCCAGCAGAGCAGAAAATACCACACTCTAAGCCATGCCACTTGTGATTTAGTTGGAACCGAAGCTAACTTTAAAAAATAGTGCATCATCAATTAAAACTGTTTTTCTGTGTTTCCAAAAATTACACAACGGTTTTGGTCTCCTCTTGTTTGCTAAGGAGAAGCTGAATTCTTCCATCAGACAAACAAATGTTAGTGGGATCGTCATCTTAAGGATAACATCTTTCCATTTTGGGGCACCTTGCTGCTAAGAAAGTCACAGAATCCCCATCTGAAGAGAGCACGGACATCACCTGAAGAGAGTAATTTTTCTGTAGTCACCTCTTCTGGTTCTCAGCAAAGTGTTTGCCTTCTGCTTTCAAGAATGATGAAATAATGCTTCCCAAGTAGCAAATACCTGTTTCTCAGGAGCATTTGAGACAGGTGGTTGTATATATATAGTTGTGATGATCCGTACTACTGATAAAAAGTAAATACACCTTGTAGTACTTTTACAGAAACTTGCGCTCCAAACTCTGAACTGGGATCTGAGTATTTTAAGTATTAAGATTGACTGCAGAAGAAATGTGCAGGTTCTTGCAAGACTAGGTACTCATCTGAGCTAATCTTGCACTTTGCTGTCTGTATAGCACTGACTACGATAACAGCTTCTTCAATAACAGCGGGTAGCATGAGAGTTTCCTGTGGCTTACTTATTGTTTTATCAGTCACCATTAAGGAAGCAAAACACCGTAACCTTAATTGAAGGATACAATAATGATGCTTTGTAGTTATTTAGCAGGCAAAATCTGACACCATTAAGGAAGTAGAACACCCTGTCCTTAATTGAAGGATATGATAATGATGCTTTGTAGCCGTTTAGTAGGCAAAATCTGTGATTAGCGTCACGTATTGTTTTAGAATCTGGATAAGGAGTAGCTAATGTTTGTAGGATGAAATAATTTTAGGAAGAACATGGAAAATTACTTCACCTAATTCTACAGTGCAGTTTTTACAATGTGAAACGCAGGCTGGTAGTGATCTTTGGTAAGAAATCATTCCTCATAACTGATGGAAGTATAAAAGCTGGGGTATGGGTTCCACTAAGCGTTTAATTACTGTGATGATAGTGCTGTTCAGAAAACTAAGTTCAAGTGGTCTGTTTCCAGCGAAATATTTCAAGAATGCTATGCAAATCCATGTATTAGAATAACAAAGCGTAAATCAGATTGTCTTGCTAGAGGCTGATGAAAGCCAGTGCTACCTAGACAGTCATTGAAAGCCTTGTGAAACACAGAGCACCAGTGTGCCGGTACCTACCATCTGCATGTCCCAGGTGCAAGAATGCAGAGGGAAAGGGGAAACTTCAATATTATTTGGCTTGCAAGATTGCACTGTGGCCTGATGCATTGGTTCATGGGGACTGTGCCGCTATGAAAGAACATAACTGTCAGCTGGAGGTATTTCCTTGTGATGAAAACAGCCAGGATGAGTGTCTTTTGTTGCCCTACCACAGTGCAGGTGAGTGCATGGTGGTTACTGCTGCATTAATTTCACACTGAAAATGAAAATGCAAAAAAACCATCTCCAAAAACAGCAGTACATTATAAGATTTGGTGTGTTGCTTCACCAATATTTGTACTTCAACCTGCATCTCTCAAATTCTTACTGATAACACTTTACAAAGCTTCACAAGACTAATTTGTACAGATCAGTACAAGTACTGATCAGTTTGCTTTGCTTTTACATAAACATGGTTCAGTTGTACAAGTTTCATGCTAATGTTGGCTACGACTCTGCTAGGCCTCTAATTTACTATGAAATGTTTTTTCCTCAGTTTAACATTGCTTTCAGATACAAACAAGAGGACAAATTACTTGCAGTGCCAGATAAATGTGTGCTTGGCTGTCTGATGAAAAACTATCTCTTTCATTTTTTTTCTTCTGCGTATATTTCATAATGTCTGTTCTAAAATGTCCAAAGGCAATTACCAAAACCAAATCAATGCTGGATAATTATAAGAGAAATGTACTGCCTGGAGCCGCTTATTCTAATATCACCTTCCTACTAACTACAATTAGAGGAAAAAAAATTACATTAGTCACTTGAAAAGGGCAGCAATCCCTGTTTTAACAAGCTGTGTAGCTTTTTTTTCACTGTTCTCAGCATCCCTTTGCCTGCTTGGTCAGGCTCAAGGGAGAAACCTGGAAGTAAACTGTGCATTGTGTTATGAATTATTGTTTCTTCATTAGCCAGCATTCTTCACCAGGATTTGTAATTATGGTGCGGTGAATTCTGTTAACTAATGAATTTTAGAGTCTGTTGACTTTAGCTGTCCATCTTGATGATGAATCAGTTTATTTCTTGTCCGAGTTGCTTGGGGGAACTTCTGTGCCACCAAGACCCTCCAGGAGAAACTATTCTCTGAGCTCTTTTCTTTGGGCAGAACCTGATGGCTGTGGCCATGGTGGCTGACAGCTTCAAATCGGGGTGACACCCAGTAAGCAGATGAAGCTGCCACCACCAGTACAAGCTTCATCCAGTAGCCCACGGAAGACCAGTGGTAGTGGGGCTGTCTGATTACTTCAATGATATCCTCAAGGAGTAGAGATTTTTCAGCTTTGTATGTGACAATTTAGTAAGTGTTAGCTGGTATTTTCAGCAAAGGCAAATCTCTGAACTTTGCTTTTAAGGGTAAAAAAAATAGAGAAACAAACTATCCGTAAACACAAATGTAACAACATGCAATGCAGCAGTCACTAGAAAAGAGCATCTGTACGAGGATGTATGATATTCCATTCGGTTAAGGGCTGGGAGGTGTTTGTCCTCAAGTGTGCACATGTATTTGAGAGAACATAGGATGCTCCAAAATATGCTGGGGTTTTCAATGTCTTGCATAATAAAATTTACCAGTTCATTTTCTTGAAAAACTAATGATCGAAGTTCTTGAAATAACTTGTCCATGTGAATAAGTGAAAGAGGAAGTATTTCACAACAGTATTTTCATCAGGGTTTTTTTATAAAAATGTGTAAAATAAGTAACAAAGGAACCTCAAATATGAAAGGCTTGGGTTTGACTTTTTTTAGTTAAATGCAGGTTCCCTCTTTCAATCCTGTTCTCAAATAACTGAAAACCGAAAAAAAAAAAAATCCACACAGAAACCAAAAACCCGAGAAATAGTTCATATTCAAAATACAGAGTCTCCAAAGACCCTTCCAAAGCTGTTAGATTCTCAGATAAAGAAATGAGAAGGTGAGACATGGAGTAATACTGCTAAAAGAGAAGGACGGCTTTTTCTTTTTTTTCCCCACAGCCTCATAGTCCAGTAGCTACTCAGTTGCCTTTTAGGTATTGCAATGCACCAGGGCCAGAGGGCACTGTGAAAGAGAAATGGGGAGTGCTGTTGGTGCCAGAGTGCTCTCTGACTGCAGGTAACGCTGATTTGCAGAGTAGGAAACATAGGCAGACACGATTCCAGAAACCCATGGCATGTCTGTTGTTGGGGAAATACTGAATGTGAAAAAGCAATGAAGTGTTTTGTAGAATATTGGATAGTATTTAACTGTTTTGTTCTAACTAAACTAACCGAAAAAAACCCAACAAACATTGATGTTCCTGGAAGTCTTTGAATTCTTGGTCGTAGAACCTGAATCAGGGACAAAGCAGATATCGCATAGGTGGTAGAAAATGCAATCTGCATTTGGTTATGCTGAACATGTACTGTATACCTTTCTCGGAGAAATGAAGGCGAAAAGTTATCTAGATCTACACCCTCACTGAATCCTTGAAGAACTATTTCTTATAAGGATGATAAAATACTTCTAAACTTGCTCCTTGCAAGTAAATTTCCTTACATTTCCAGAGGGAGGGAGGAAGAGAATTCTGCTGTGTTTGTGTTATAAATATTTGCTAGAAGCATTTATTATGAAAGAATGGTGAACAAGGAATAAAATAGTCTTTTTTTTTTTTTTTTTTTAGAAGCAGAGCTGCTCTTGTTGTGACTGACTGGATTTCAGATGCTCTTGCTGTGGCTACAGAGTGCTACTTTAAGACTCTGAGATCTGGATTTTTATTTTGAATTTGGCCATTAGTATGTTAGGTGACTTCAGATGCATCTCTCCAGTTCCTTTTTGGCTTTTGTTTCCCATCTCTAAAATGGTTGACTCCCAGGTGAGTCATTGAGATCTGCTGATAAAATTAATTTTAAAGGACTTAGATATGGTTATATCCTTGAGATATTTAGTCTGCATCTTATTAAGCTGGTAAGAGGGCTGGAACATTGGTAGGTATGATAAATATCTAGGTAAGCAGAGAGACAAATGAGCTTTTTCCTTTTTTTTCCCCCTACAGTGACTTTTGTATTAGCACAGACTGTGGTACCAGAAAATGCAGCACGCTTTTAATGTTAAGAAAGTGATGCCACCAGTAACTCCTGGCTATGTTTGAATTTCATGCTGTGTCTCTTCCCTCCTCAGTGTAATGCTGGGCTACATAGGTTGCCGTTTATTTTCAATGGGTCAGTATGCATATAGTTATCTATATGAGCTTTGCTCTCAACCTGTTGACTTTGGAGAAACTTGGTGGTTGTTGGTTCTACAGTGATTGCTAGAACACCACCTAAGTGATGGTCAATAACCTACATCTGCTCTTGTAGCAGCACTGTTGTAGGCCCGATGAAGGAGCAATAGTCAGAATAACTTAGTTTGCTAGAAAGATAACATCAATAAAATAACATCAAAAGTATGTTTTAGAAGTGGCTATTCTGTGTACACTTTGTACTCTTCAGTCTAACAGGGAATTTTTTGCTCAGGTAATAGCCTAATTTGTAGAAACGATATTGTACACAGTAGTGAAGAATCCAAGCACTCTTGGACTCCAGCTAAATGGAAAAATTAACAGCAAACCATTTGAAGAAACTAGCTGAAATTTATATACTGTACAGATGTATTTGTGTGGGTTCCTGGAAAATCATACTTTATAAATGGAATCTTTTCCCTGAAATAGCAAAAATCTAACTCTGTCCTAGGACATGCTGTGAAAAATGCTTATATTTTGATTAACTGGATAATAAGAAATAACTACTATTGTAGCCTGTGAAATAAGTGATAGTGGGGATGATTTTTTGAAACATAATGATTTCGGTTCAGCTTGGCTTGTTTATACATTTAAAAAAGTAAGCAAGAGTTGGCCATAGAAGTACCATTGTATTCTGTTTCTAAGTTATCTGTGAAACACTACTAAGAATTTAATATATGTCTGGCAGTACAACAAGCTGAATGAGTTCTGGCAGCACTTACAGTTGGAAGCTCTAAACAGTGTTTTGAGTACTTCGCTTTTCAGGGTAGATAAATCTCCTCCTTGCATCACATTTTCAAGGGAGCCTCTGAAAAAGGCAGTGATGCAGCAGGTTTGTCAGAGGCATAGTTTACCATTCTGTATGGCTGGGGTGTTTTTTTGCTTAGAATATCTCCAGGTCTGAGTCAGAGGGAAGGAAATGTGACACTCTCAGGTCCTGTGGCTTCAGTTTCGATTTCCAGCTACTTTGTTGCTCAGGATTTGAGTTTCTTATTGTTGCTTTATTGGCAATAACTATGAACCCATTTTTCACTAACAACTTTTCCACAGTAGTCTTGGGATATGCTTGTCTGACGAGAGGAGTATAGCGGCAAACACTACATTTAAAATTAGTTTAAGTCACTCGTGTTTAGTTATCTTCAGAAAATGTAGTGCTCTGACTTTCTTTAAAAACAAGTGTCTCCATCTTCACTATCAACTTTAGTGCACAAATGCATTTGCCTGCTAGATAATACATGATTTAAATGTATGTGACTGAGGGTTTTCAAGGGCGATCTCCCTCTGCTGTGGAATTCTGCATCTTCACAAGTATTTTCTGCAGTCCCTGAGAAGGTAATTCTTTGAAAGATTCCAGTATCTAAAGAAGTGCTTTCCTTCAGAAAGGAAAGTGATTTCAGGCTGGGAGCTTTCTTTAAGAGGAAGGCCACCACTAATATGAAGGATCTGAAATATTCATTCATCTCTTACTGACCTATAGATGGATTATGATTCAGCTTTTTAATTAAAGCCATCTTTCTGCTTGTCAAGTAAGAATACCACCTGATGTATGAGGTGCATCTCACTAGACAGTGAGATTTCTGCGAGAGAGAACGGAGACCTTTCTGAAGGGGAAACTCTTCTCTTGCCTCTTGCTTTGCTGCTGCCCTGTCTTTAAGCTGCTGCCCTAAATTGACAGCTGTGCAGAGCTGTATAGCTGCTTAAGCTTAGCAAGTTATAAATGGTATTCTTCATAACGACCTTGGGAGGTGAATATTGTGTTTCCCAGGCATACACAGAGAAGATGGAGAGTGTTTGGCTTTGGGTCTCTTAGTGACATATTTCCAAAGGAACATTGTGCAGCCTCAAGCAAATCAAGAAGATATTCATGATGTTTACATGAAGGATGCTGCTGCTTCTGTTGCAAGTATAATTCTGGAAGTGTAATGAGAATGAGAGGAAGTGGAGGACTTCCTGCATTAGTTTTTGTGGCTGTGTGAAGGGGCTCTCTAAATTGCAGCTGGGTTGCACAACTGATAAAAGTTATGTTAGGCTCGGAAAAGTCTCTTGAGATGTGAACTAATATACCTCTCTGTGCGGCATGCATCATGGTTAAATTTTTATTAACCTGGAAGCCAGAACAACAATAATAATGGCTGAGCATGCCATTTGTCTCTGTATTTTACCTTAGGTCTATTACTTTGCCATGAAATGTATTAGTGCCAGACTATGTCCTTAAAAATACAGTTCACCCCTTTGGGAAAAGCTTCCACAGTAAACTAAATACTTAACATGTGAGTAAAGGGTCTTCATAAGGTGGGAGGGGGAAAAAAAAAAGGGTAATGGGGGGGCCTTTAACATGATGATATATTCCCCCTTACAGGTCTGTAGGCAAGAAAGGGAGAAACGCTAAATGGGAAAGGATTCATTGTATTTGGGAACAGCTTAGAATGTGTCTGATGTGTTTAAAGGGGAGACAGATACTTACATTCCTTTCTGAAACATCCGAAATACTTTTATCTGATTTCTAGATTTTTGGGTTGCACTTAATGCTGTGCTGGATGTAACTGCCTGGTTAATGATTGTATTCAACTCCTGCACTATGGGTTTATAAACTGAATCGATACAATGTTACTAAACATATTTTATTGTCTTTTTGGCGATGACTATTGAAGTGTTAATCATGTTTATCTGGTCAATATTTTGTTTTACAATATCTTTACAGTGGCTTTAGTGAGTGTTTCTCTATTTACTCAACTTACAATGTTAGTTTTTTTTCAGCTTGTGAGTTTGCCTGTATGACTTTTTTTTTATTAAGGTCTGGGACCTTGATGAACTTTACTATAGAGCTGAAGGGTGGTGGTTTTGAGGCAAGTAAGAAAGACATTTATTAAGGTGTAATGAGAAATTAAGACTAGTTCTCTTCTGCCTTTGACCTCTGTGCTTTTGTGGGGGTGTGCTTTTGTACCCTGTACATAGCAGGGGAAGTGCTTTGGAAAGTGCAGGTTTTGGAAAGTGCTTTTTATATATCTGTGAAAGAGAAGTATTACTGTGCTGGTCAGCTGGTCAGTGAGAGAGCTTTTCAGAAATGGTAAAGCATGCCGGGTTTAATTAGCTCAGCCTTGCTGTCTGACATTGATATTTTTTTTAGGGTTTTTTTTTTTTGCATGGTCGTAATGGTCAATCAAATAATTTACAGAATCAAATACTGTAAAGATGTTAGGTGGGAAAAAAAAATCATAGGTGAAAATGGCTTGTTGCTTCTGTGTATCCTTTTATCAGAGAAAAGAATACCGTCTGAAAATCAACTTGATTTTCCTGTCATTGTGCTCTACTGTGCTGTACTGCAGGTGTGGATATCCTGTATTAAACCAGGCAAACTAAAACAGTACTGGTTCCCAGCAACCCAAAGGGTGTCTGTTTGCCTCCGATAACTGCAGTATGTTTAATATCACATATTCGAAAATAATTGAAGAGTCCTCTACTTTCAATGCAGAGTAAAATGGATTAGGTCGTTCTCTGTTAAGGATATAATGCTGACATTGCCAATTAGCTAGACACAGAAGAATTTATGACGAGAAACTGATCTTGTGGTTTAGGTTACTGTTAAAAAAAACCAAAACAAATCCACACCAAAAAACCCAACAGAAAACTCCTTAAAAGCAGAGACCAAAGACAAGGATGGCAGTCACACTATAAAAGCTGGTCCATTATGTAACATTAGGATGAAAACCAGCAGGGAGAAGCTGAACTTCCAAGAGTCCAGCTGCTTCCCTGTGTGCAATGCTGTAGATAATGCAGGAAATAATTAATATAAACGAACATTCAAAAGAATTCTGAAATTTTGCAAGCACATAAAAAGGCTGGACATTTTAAGTTTATCATATGCATTGCAGGCCACGTACTTTTACCTCTTTGTGTGTCTGTTGATATCTTTCTCAACAGTTTTACCCAGAGAAGCAAAACATAGATTTCCTTTTCTTTAAGAGGCTCATTTAGGAGTTGACCCTTCCCCACAGGCTGTATCAGGTGGGAAAACTAAGTTTTCTATCAGTTCTTCTTTGGCTGGCTTTAAGGTTTTAGTTATTCTGTCTACATAGGTGTCAAAGTTCAAAACATGGACTAGTTTGCCAGTTCAACTGCATGATTTAGAATTCTTCTGTAGCATTGGGCGAGGACAACGTTCCAGAATGTCAGCCTTCTCAGGCTTCCTAAAAGAGAAATCAAAGGTCAAATAGCATGAGCATGCTAATGAAGGAGAAAAATGTTTTCTTTCCATACTTTCCTATATCAGTAGTAAATCCAGAAATACTTTCTATTACTTTTATTATAATGTCTATCTATTGCATCAATATTACTTTCCAAGGAAGTGAACTGAAACTACCATTTAGTATTTTCTCCGGATAGTTTTATTTAGGAAGCTTGTTCTGACTGACTATTTTAAATTGTAGGGGTCAAACTTTGTCACAGTATTACAAACAAGGGTTTGGGTGTTGTTTCGTTTTGTGTTTGTTTTTTTTTTTTTTTTAACTGCTTAACCTCCTTTGCTGGAATGGTGTTTGGTTCATGTCTTCTTTTTTTATAGTTGAGAGCTGCAGGCACTATAAATGTAACTGCACTTTGCGTGGAATCTCAGGCAAGAAGCACTAGTCAGGATACTGGCAACAGAATTATTTGGTGTCTTCAGTATCTAAATATATGAAAATGATGTAATGCATAGACTCATCATTGAGGCTCATGTAATCTGTCATTGCAGTCCACACTTCTAACCTGGCTTCCTTTTAAAAATACAGAAGAGGCCAACATGGATTAAAGGTCGGGGTATGTGTATTGCTGTCAGAGTGCATCATTGTGGCAAACTCATGCGTTTTGTTCCGTGCCCTCAGTCTCCATGGGTTGTACTTTCTGTGAAAGGTGAAGATGAATAAACTTGGTTTCGTTTTTATTATTGTAAGGTGAAACGGGAATGAATTTCTTATGGTTCCGAGCTTCCTGCCCAGTTCTTGTACTCTTGGTGAATTATCTGCCCAGAACACTCTTCTTGTAATCATATCATTTGCATGTAGTTCTCTGTATAGCCTGGCAGCCTGAGTCGGGCCTTATTTTTATGAAGTTTTTGCTGTTTTAACTATTCATGATGCAGTGGATGTGCTGAGAAGTGGATTTATAATATGCTTCTGTTGACAGACAGGTCTCTCCTGTGGTTCCTTGGAGGGATCTTTGGAATTTAATGAATTTTTATTCTATAGGATGATAAATCTAATTGAAGTTGTGGATTTAAAAAATTGCATGTCAGTTCCTGCTAGCCCTTTCATGCAAAGGATGCTTTTCTTACCCTTGCAGATTAAGTGGTTCAGCAGGCATAATATCTCCCAGCCAAAGAAACTAAGCATATGGCAGCTGAAGTAAAAGACTGATAAAGCACGGTGAGGCTGCCAAGCAGAAAGATACTGCTATAGTGACAAAGCATGTGGCAGCACTCGGGGCTTTCGGGGAGATAATCTAGCTGTGATGCTTTTGATTTCTGAGGAAGAAATTGCTGGAAACATGATGCAGTTTTATCTCAACAAGACTGACTTGGACTGGGCTAGGTGTGTTCTTGCTTCTGCTGTTGCAGGAACAATTTGGCTGCATTGAAACGCTATATATAGCCTTTCCTCCCCCCCGCCCCGCCCTAAAAAAAAAAAAATTACTGCTGCTTTTCTCAACTTCAGTGTGTTCCTTCAGCTCTGTGGTAATGAGGTGTACCTTTCCATAAGTGAAATGTGGTCTGTCTATTCTTGAATTAGTGATTAGTGCTGGAAGTAAAGTAATCCAAACCGCCACATCAGATATTTGCACACAAGTGTACCTGAAGCAAGATAGGGGGCAAAAGGAGATTATTCAGTGAAAAATGAGAGCTCAAGATGAGTAGCCTTTTTGACAGGTTCATATGGGGGTCAAAGTGAGAACAGTGGCTTTGAAACTTTTATGTATTAGATGTCCTTTTTGGACTGAAGCTTTGATTTCATGAAGAGGAATTATCAGAGCTTAATTTAAACAAGGGATTTTCACTTGCCAGTGATGACAGATATTTTTGCTTTGGCATGCTATTTTTTTTTAAGGTCTTCACTTTGTTGTTGTTAATACACAGATGGGCTTTTGGCCTCCAATCCATACGTAGTGTTTTTGTTATCAGCAATTTTGGTCCTGCTCCATGAACTATAAAAATTAAGATACACTTCTACGTTTCTACATTTTGGAATAAAGACTGTTTGAGATGTTTTGGTGTTTTGTTTCGGGGGTTTTTTAATGTTTGGGGTTTTTTTTGTTTGTTTCTTTTAAATAAAAACTTGATAGTTTTGTCTTAAGCACTATGGCAAAAAGGTGAGGTAAATTGATTCAGGTTATTATGTACTAGGGTGGGTATATTTAGTCTCTTCTGTTTCTTCTAAAATCTATTAATAAATTTAATGTTGTTTTGTTCTGTTGTATCTGGGCTCTTTTTTTGGGTGACAGCCACCAACAGCGAAAGAGTATAGAGGACTTCGTGGAGGCTGTGAACGTTTTTTTGGGTTTTTTTTGCAGTAAAAGGCTGCCTTTTTTTATTATTATTAAAAGGGGCAAGCAGGATCTGCCTTGAACAACCTAGGATGTGTTTTTCAATTATTTTCTTTAAAAGAGAAAGTCTATCCTTCCTGCAGAAGTATTGTGTGAAGTGAGAGGCCATTCGGAATTGGAGCCCAGTGTACCTTGGAGAACAGGAAGAATAAAGTATTCAGTGTAATTTGAAACAAGCACTTCTTTTAATGTGTGGAGTTTTATCATGCGCTCTAAGAAACAGATTGGAGGGGACCCTGCAGCAGCGGATCGGACCCTCTTCTTGCCGGTTGAGTAATTGCTCTTTCTATTTTTCCGGTGCGATCGTTTCTGAGAAGCGAAACCGAGAGCGGGCTCTGGCCGTGTGTGTGTGTGTGTGTGACAGGACGGTCGCTGCCTTTTCGGGGAGGGGAGCTGAGCGCCGGCCCGGCGGGGCGGGCGGGCCGCGGGCTCCCTCTGCAGCCCGCCGGGGCCGGTGTGCTGCCGTGAGCCGGGGCGCGTCGGGGTGACTTGGAGGGAAGGGAGCCAGCCTGCTGCCGTGGAAGCTTGCTGCGACTTTGAAAATCTTCTGGTGGCTGCTGCCGGTTGGGGATTCGGGTCTGACACACAAGCTTTCCCAGCTCCCGGGCATCAGAAAACTCGCGTGCTTCTGAAGTGATGTACTTTATTTTGAGTGGCATGCTCACATCTTTTCTGCAGGTTCAGAGACCTTGCATTCAGCTAGTTCAAACATTGTTCTCCTTAATTTTCCAATCCAATGTATTGTTCAGCCAAATTATATTTATGTTGCTAAAAGTACGCCACTCTCAGATTCTGTAGAGTATTTCAGTCCTTACGTTATTCAGTGTTTCAGGTTGTTATGAATGTCTAACTGTCAAAGTGGAGCAGCTGATTGAAAATAGAAACATTGCAAGGTTTATATCAGAGAAAGTAATGTGATTGCTGTTAGTAATCAATTACTAATTAAGGCATATTCATTAAATCAAAGTGTTGAATCAGTATGAATATACATGTAAGTATCTTGTGTTTACTATACAGGAGCATCTTGTGACATTGTCATGTGACTGGTGTACTGCAATGACAAAGGAAAATTTTAAATTCATTTTTCTGGGGTTATTTTTGACCACCTCACTTTCTGGTGTGTTTTTTTTTTTTAGCTTGTTTATCCACTCTTGCATTGCTAGAACCATGAGCTGTGTCTGCAGTGCTTTAGGGCAGCAACTCTTTCATTTCTGGAGTCTATATATATGTGCTGTCATGGTATTATACAGAGAAGAAGGAAAACCAAAGAAAAACGAGGTACATAAATGAAGTAGAAAAATAGAATGGTATAAAAGTTGCTACAATTTTCATGGGCAGGCTCTTCTTTCAGTAGAGGGCAGTACTGGTTCAAGTTTCCTTTGAAGTCCGCTAGATGCCTAGTCATGGGCAACATAGGGTTGTGCTGTGCTGTTCTCCAGACGAGCTTTTAGGAATGGGTGAGTGCAGACGTTTGAGTTTGTTTGTAATAGATGGCTGGAGGAGGATTGTGAATAGCTTTCAGAATACCTGCGTAAAATTACAGTCAACCTAGTATCACAAGATGAAGTTCCGTTAGTCCTTTATCTATTCTTAATAGCAGGATTGCTTTATTTTTTGGTTGTCTACCACTTGGCCAGATAAATCTATCTGTGATTCCCTGTTTTCCTGCTTACGAACAGAATAAGTCCAGGGCACAGGAGCCAGCAAATGTGGTGAAAGCAAGACCTGCTCTGGACGACTGCTGCGGGTGCTGCCTGCTGGTTCAATGCAGAATGAGTATTCTATTGCCACAAAACAAAACCAGCTTCTCATTTTATTGGTGATCCCCCACTGCTTGTTTTTCTACTGCGGTAGAATGCATTTAAAAGGCTATCTTACTGTATGACTGATGACAAAGCATAAATGTCAAACACATTATTAGTTGTAAGCTCCTTTTGAAGTCCTTTTTCCCTCTGGACCCTATTTGTATGTTATAGGCATCGTCCACAAGGTGGAGCTTTAAGGCTCTGCAGCCGGGAATGTTTCCCTCTTGGCTAATAAGCAGAAAGATGAATGGAGTTTATGAAATCTCTTAAAACAGGTATAAAACGACCATTTGAATTCTCTTCAAGAAAGTGGGTGGGTTTTAGAAAAAACAACAGACTCAACAGTTATTTTGGACTCTTTAATGTGTCTGAATCACTGGAATTAATATTGTAAAAGAAGAAAGGAAGGATTGGAAAAAATAGTTTTTGTTACTTATTTATTCTTTTGGAATTACTGTTTTTCTGCTTCCAAACTGACTTGAAAAGTAGGCAGAACTGGATAGAGAAAAACATTATCAAAATGCTTGCTAAATCTTCATTTATTGGGAGGAGGTTTATTTTTTTTAAAAACAGTACTACCGTAAAAGAAGAGGAGGAAACTTTAGATAACAGCTATTCTAATAGATAAAGGCAGAAAGCATTTTCCTTTCTTTTGCGCAGCTGTCTTTTCAAGAATGAGCTATGTATACCCTTTCTCTGGAAGAGAACCTTTTTCTGTTTTTCACTTTGCCTGCCAGAAGTTGCATCTTGCTGAATTCTGGAAAGTGCTACCAATATTTCAGGCCGTGTTTCAGTAGTCGGTTATCTTGGGCTTCACATGTTTCTATGAGTATCTGAACTGTTTTACTCTATTGCCATCTTGTCGGAAATCCCCCGCTGTTAATTTTGTTGGAATGGAATTCATCATCTGCTCATTGTGCTGCTGCTGGTAAGACAATTTTATATATTAGCTAGCACAGGCATGTGTGGACATGAGCTGGTACTGTGCAGGCAAAAAACTGGGAAAGAGCTTGGAGGGGGGGGGGGAAGGATGACTGCATGGGGGGTAGCAGTAGGGAGGGAGAAACCAAAGGCTTGAGTGTCTTTCCTGTCCACCTTTTCTGCCTCAGGCTAGCCTTTTATGATGATAACAAATGTTAGTAATGTATGTTATATGAAACAAAACTTGAGGACAGAAGCAGTTTACTGAGACCTCTTTACCAGTACTTTTTCCCTCTCACCTTTCTTCAGTAAACTCCTATGTTATTCTCAATATGTTTAGATCAAGAGACTTTTAGTACTTTCTGTAGGATCTATGTTACTTCGTGCTTGACTCAAGCAGTTGCAGTTGAAGGTTGTGAAACACTTTCTCAAAGTAAATTATTTGTGTTATTTCTTTCATGCTTTGCAGATGGCAAGCTAGTAAGCAAGAGATAAGAAATTGGCTATGATTTTTCATTTTGTAGTTCAGGAGTCTCCCTAGGTTAACAAGTAGAACCTTAAGAACTTGGAACAGAAACTGCATATCAGAAACCCACTTTTTCCCTTTCTAATGTTGCTACACCCCTATCTGATCATCCTCTTCAGTTTTAGGAATATGTCAAATGTAATAAACAGCAGTTGTTCTTTATGCCTAATTATGAGTTGAGTGTCTCTGCACAGACTGACTACTACTGATTTCTAGGCTTCGCGCAGGCCAGTGGCTGAACCAGTCTGTAATGCTTCTGCATCTTACTGGATTTGCTGCAGATACAAGTTAAGAACTCTTCTTTAAACTTAATTTTCCCTCAGATGCTATCACAGTTTTTGACATGTTAAGAACTGTCTAAATTTTTTTTTGTTTGTTCCACCTCTTTATTTTTTTCAGGTATTCTTGTCGTGCAATATGTTTAAGTATCAGATAGTTACTAGCTGAGTAGATGTATCTGAGTGATAGGACGAGGGGAAACGGGTCCAAGTTACGTCAGGGGAGGTTTAGATTAGATATTAGGAAACATTTTTTCACTGAAAGGGTTATTAAACATTGGAATAGGCTGCCCAGGGAGGTGGTGGATTCACCATCCCTGGAGGTGTTTTAAAAAAGGGTAGATGGGGCACTTAGGGACATGGTTTAGAAGTGGCTCTTGTCAGGGTAGGCTAAAGGTTGGACTCGATGATCTTAAAGGTCCCTTCCAACCTCAACAATTCTATGATTCTATGATCTGTTGGTATGGAAGATGTGGTAGGCCATTTGGACAGTTTTATGAAGAGCCCTTCCCTGTAATATAGCATTAGGTTAGATTTCTGAACCACAACCTCAAAATAGATATTTGACTTGCAAAAAATTAAAGTAATATGAGCAGGGTGTCGGGAGTGAGCTTGCAATCATGGGGCTTTTTTCTTTTTCCCATATCTTATGGGACATGTAGTTGTGTGTGGGCAAGAATTCTGCCCTTCCCTCTCACTGGTTCTGCCAACATGGATGTCCCGTTTCCAAGGAATCTCAAAGTACTCCACCCCTTCTGTTTCCTAGCACTACCAGAAAGTACTCTTATTATCTGAAATCAATTACTTTAAAATATTGTAGATGCAAGCTGTTGCATATTCCTTAAGTTTTGTAACAGTGGTTCTATAGCAGTCAGTTCCAAACTCCAATGACTGTCTATAGAGTTGGATGAAGAATTACTTATTTTCCACACAGCCTTACAGAAACAGTGATTTTAACAGGGAGTTTCAGGGTGAGTGGAGATAATAAACCTAAGGATACTGAGGGTATATTTACTGGGGTAAATTTTTTTTTCATATTGCACATTCCGATGACCTATTGACAAAAACACTCTCAGCAGAAAGTTCAGAGGCATTCCTCTGTTGGTAACAGAATACAGTTGTCTCGGAGCAAAGATTTTCTTAGCACTTATTAGCCAAAAAGATCATAGTTGCTTTATTTAAACAAACTTTGGTATGAAGATATCAAAATAGCAACCTAAACCAGATGCTTCCAGGGAATAGGCATGGAAAGGGGCTAAGTGTAGCCTAACCAGCCATAGAGAACGGAATAGGCAGTAGGTGACCAGCTGAATTCCCTTATGGTCCCTTTTCTCTGCAAGTCCTAATTTCAAAATAGAATGTGAAAGAAATGCAGCATAGCCATTTGTTTAGCTTCAAATCAGTGCGAAAAATCCCTGTGCAGCTTACCAAGAGAGAAGCGTGATACAATGAGTTTTTAGGATAACAGTGGAAAATGTTGTGACTGGGAAGATAGATGCTGTGTATAAATAAGCTGCCTGTGGCTTCAGCATCTGCTTTTTTCAAGTTTACTGATGTATAGGATTAGTGTCGTACCTTCTGTATCATCAACTTGCATTATTTTTCATGTTGCTTGTAGACCTAAATGCTCATAAAACTGAGAGACTTGCAATATAAACTTTACCCTTTTGTTCCTGCTCTTAGTGTGCTCTTGTCCTGGGCTGTGATACCGTTGCAATTAGAGTTGTTTGTGCTGAATTCCAAGATAAGCCTTTGCTGCGATGCAAGGAGAATGGTCATTACACATTAAGTGCTATCTGATCTTAGCTTTAAAACCAGAATTGAAAACAGGTATGTGGAAGTAATGCTTAAGTTCCAATGCAGCGACATCTTGTATTTTCCACTACTGCGCCAAAAATAGTCAGTGCAAAATTATTTGTCTATTCACTCACCCCTAAGTCTATTACAGCTTAGCTATAACTGCTGGACCAAGCATGTAGACTTCCGATTCAACTTTAAAAGCAACAACATGTAGAATTTAACAGATAAAGCAGCTGTCATCTCCATTAATCATAATATGTCTTCATTTGTATTTGTTCTTTTGCTCTGTTAGCGTATCCTGACAGATGATTAAGTGTCTTTTCAGGTATTACGGCAGTCATTGTCTTTTCCATTCCACTTTCCCTCAGTCACTTTGCTCCATTTGCCTTCTTTGTATAATTAAATTCTATATTTTTTCTAGGTTTTCTTCAAAGCCTGACTAATTGCATGAGTTTTAAAAGGATTATCATCTCTCTCTTTCTTTTTTTTTTTCTTTTCATTCCGCACTCTCATACTCTTAGCTTTTTCAGACACCTGCTGGCAGGGGAGCCAACCAGGAGAAGGTCAATATGAAATCTCAGGGCCAAGAGTATTATAGAATGGCATGGCTTCAGATCAGAGGCCAAACGTCTCACACCATACTTGCTGGATTTTGGGCTACTTTCTGTGAACCCCCCTCACAAGTCTCTAGCTTCCATCTAAGTGTCTGGTTAGAAAATCATTGACTTAAGTAGAGTCCATCTTTCCAGTGGTAAGGGAACGGCTGTCTCAAATCATAATGGTGTGGTTTATTGTGTCTCCTTATGTTGCATTGACTCCATAGCTGATAGACTTAATTTTCAAGGGCAAATCGTGCCTGACAAACCTGGTGGCCTTCTATGAGAAGGTCACTACATCAATAGACAAGGGGAAAGCAACTGACGTCATTTACCTGGACCTGAGCAAAGCCTTTGATACTGTCCCGCATGACATCCTGGTCTCCAAGCTGATAAAATATGGGTTTGATGGACTGTCAATTCAGTGGATAAAGAACTGGCTTGATGGCCGCACCCAAAGAGTGGCTGTCAATGGGTACATGTCCAAGTGGAGGCCAGTGACAAGTGGAGTCCCTCAAGGATCAGTACCGGGACTGGTCTTGTTTAATATCTTCGTCAGCGACATGGACAGTGGCATAGAGTGCACCCTCAGCAAGTTTGCTGACGACACCAAGCTGGGGCGGCTGACATGCTGGTGGGAAGGGATGCCATCCAGAGGAACCTTGACAGGCTGGAGACATGGGCCCATGCCAATCTCATGAAGTTCAACAAGACCAAGTGCAAGGTCCTCCATCTCGGTCGGGGCAATCCCAAGCACTGATAAAGGCTGGGCAGAGAATGGATTGAGAGCAGCCCTGAAGAAAAGGACTTGGGGGTGCTGGTGGACAAGAGGCTCAACATGAGCCGCCAATGTGCACTAGCAGGCCAGAAAGCCAGTCGTATCCTGGGCTGCATCAGGAGAAGTATGGCCAGCAGGTCAAGGGAGGTGATTCTCCCCCTCTACTCCACTCCCGTGAGACCCCACCTGGAGTACTGCATCCAGTTCTGGGGCCCCTAGTAAAGTGCTGGAACGTGTCCAGAGAAGGGCCATGAGGATGATCAGAGGGCTGGAGCCCCTCCCCTATGAGGACAGACTGAGAGAGTTGGTGTTGTTCAGTCTGGAGAAAAGAAGGCTCTGAGGAGACTTTATAGTGGCCTACCAGTACCTTAAGGGGGCCTACAAGAAAGCTGGTGAGGGACTTTTTAGGATGTCGGGTAACGGCAGGACTAGAGGGAATGGATTAAAACTAGAGATGGGACGTTTCAGATTGTACGTTAGGAAGAAGCTCTTCACCATGAGGGTGGTGAGACACTGGAACAGGTTGCCCGGGGAGGTGGTGGAAGCCCCATCCCTGGAAGTTTTTAAGGCCAGGCTAGACGGAGCTCTGAGCAACCTGATCTAGTGGAAGGTGTCCCTCCCCATGGCAGGGGGGTTGGAACTAGATGATCTTTAAGGTCCCTTCCAACCCTAACAATTCTATGATTCTGTGATTCTATGATTTTAGTATCTGGCTCACTCCACCTATGGCTTATTAGGTAGTCTGTAACTGATTCCAGTTTAAAATAATGTAGTTTCTGGATCAGATTTTCAGTTCATGGAATTAGCTTATTCTAGTAGTAGCCAGCCCCTGGTTGTGGATGTATAAATTGAATTTAAATAATTTCTGATGAACCTACACCTTTTCTAATCTGTTGAGAAACTAAAGAAGGGAGGAGATAAAACACAAACCTAAAACCAGTTCATCAGCTACAGCTATTACACAGTAAATGATTGTAAATCACACAGTGGACATTTCATAAGAGCAGGTAAATCTCAATTAGATGATCCCAGTGTTTCTGGGAGGAGCTATGGATATCATCATGCAGTTAGTATATTATCCTAATGAGCAAATAGATCACACCCCTTAAATGACAGGAGTTATGTGAAAACGGTTTGAACTATTTGAAATTATATTATTATGGATCTTTTATGCATCTCTCTGAAGAAGATTGGCTTCTAACTGTGTACAAGTGTTAGGAAAATAAAAGTAGTATACATGATAAAAATCTGGCCAGGATATGGAATATAGCTTATTTATAACATTTGGTTTTCAAACTATCCCATAAAGGAGTGGTGAATTTTCTTCAAGATATTTTTTGTATGATTTTTGGTCAAAATGAGACTGAAGATATCCTCTCACAGGCAGTGTTATGACAAATGTAAATGATAAAATCAATGGCAAATCTAAAGAACAATAATTTGACTGAAAAAACACCACTGCAAGTGTGATAGTGCCACTGCAGTGCATAATATTCCCTCTAGATTGTGTTGCTTTTCCCAGCAAGGAAGATGCTTTTTTTTTTTTATTAACCTTTGAAGGACAAGGCCAGGTTTTGCATAATTTTCTCATCACTTCACTGTTCTGATCATTTGCATTGAGATGCTGGATTTTTGAAGTTCTACCTGAAACTGGGAAGTTTTCTGTGCTGCTGCAGCTTCTGTGTAACTTCTGCTTTCCTGCTCTAGTTGGGTTTTACTAAAGTTCTGCAATTTGTTCTTTCTCTTGCAGAGCATTTCCTAAATTAATCTTTTTAGCCAAGAGCTATGTTAAGAGTATTCCTGATAGCTCTAGACTTTAAATGGGGAACTGGCTTGCTTACTGCATTGGATTTCAAAATAGTTTATGCCTAAATATATTCTACTCTGAAGCATCCAGCTTTATTTCAGATTTAAACCCTCTTGGGTCTTGGAAGTATTGTTTCATTTATATAGCTATAATAAATCAAGTCATGCCATAGCCTTTGATATGAATAGAGTTAAAGGAATACTGAATCAATCTTACTAAAACTTATGAAACCGTTGTTCAGTGAAGCTTCAGTTGGAAACAATTTATTTTTTTGCATTTTTCTACTTATTTTGGCAAAACTTTTGACTTTCTTAAACAAGAGAGAGAGAAGTCATTTTCTGAAGCTTGTATGTGAATGGATAGTGTTGGCGATAACACTGTGTTGGTCTTTAAGAAGGACTAGTTATATAGGAGAGTCATAGTTTGAGAATAGTTCATTGTAGGGTGGTGGTCCTAACTGAATTTGAGCGCATAAACTACTGTGTTTCTGTCACGTTTCAGAAATCTCTTGCAGATGACAGGGATCAACAGGACTGAAACTTACCACCTACCTTTTTCTTCTACATCTGCTTGTCAAAATAGCATCTGCTTCATTCGTAGTAAAAAATGAGGCTCTGGCTGTCCACTACAGCATTGTTTAAGACCCCTTTCCTTTGCCCTTTTATTGGCTTTCTGCAGCTTTGTAGGGAGTAGATTGTATAAAGCACGCCCCTGGAAAGCAGAGGCTGTTAAAAGGTTTAAGACAAATTTGTTTGAAGACAAAGAGGGCATTGAGGAAAACTGTGGTGAGGGATTGAAGGGCTTTTTGCAGCGCAACAGAGCCTTGTCTGTGCAAGACCCAGCCTGCCTCTAAGTTCCAGCAGGCTGCTGAGAAGCAGGCCAAGAAAAGACTCCCCAAGACCCTGTTCCCTTCATCTGAAGTCTGCCATCTGGACAGAGGATGGCTAGAGGGTTCCTGGAACATATAGAAAGGAATCTTGAGGGCTGAAAATAAATGCCAGTGGAGACAGGAAGTGTCTGAGACTTTGGAGGGTTGGAGGAGGGGAGCTGCTTAGCATCGCTGCTCTGTAGGTCACAGAACTGCTAAGGATGAGAGGCAGATAAGGAGAGCCTCTGTGCTGCACTTGGAGGTGCACAGCCTTTCCTCCGCAGCCTAAGCTCCCCTCCATTTACTGCTTTTTGTGTGTGAGGGCATTTTAGTTGTTTGTTAGAGGGTTCATCTGAGTGATGGGGATCTTTTTCCCCTTTGTAGGAAGGGGTGCTTAAATTTGTAGCTCTTGGCATAGTAGGGATTTTGAAATAGAAAAGGTTTATAGAAAGATGCCAGCTAGTGTTAAATTTTATCTTGATGCTGCTGTGTTTGTGTTGTCACGAAGCTGTGTGTTACTTCAGCGTGGTGTTTGGCGAGGTCTGTTGCAGTCAGGTCAGATGATGTTATGAGACGACTATGCTGCCTTCAATGATTTTTCTCATGTAGTAAAGCCAATGAGCTGGGATACTTTATTCCTTTAGAGTACTTTAGTAAGTGTTATAATACTGGAGAACAATATTCTTCCTTTCTGGGTTATGACAGCGGTGCAGTCTTTGTATTCTTCTCAGAATGGAAATGTCAGTGAATCACACCACCCATCTTTTCTTCCTATAAGAGCCTCTCGTACCTCCAGAGAAACCTTACAGTGAAAGTTCTTTACATCACCTGTTGTGCATTTTTAAGGATAACCAGTCAGATAATGGTGAATGTTTTTGCTTTGTGTGCTGTCCTGTAAGTATTAAGTTGAAACGAGGTAAGTTTTAATTTTTCAAGATACTTCAAAGAATGTGGTCATGAAGCAGCTCCTTCCTATTAGTGAGCTTTTCAAGGCACACAATAAATGACTCTTCACATGATTTCAGGGCCATTATCATCTAAAGAATGCTCTTAGAAGGCCAAGACATTGATTCTAGAGAAAGTTAGACTCTATGTAGAGCTGAGTGGTTTTCCTTCACTAAATGCTTATGAAAAATGAAAGTGAGAGTATCCTCAAGTGTTTACTGTATATCCCATGTAAGGTGGTGGTACACTTCTTATTACTGACCTTGGAAGTAGAGCGTGCATTAAGGGGCAGTTCTTACTGCCAGGCTAGAACTGAGTGGTAGCAGAAGGTCTTTTCTGGGTAAGAGGAGATTTATCAGGTTTTATGAGGTACCTGCACTGGCAGCCTTCTTTGTGTGGTCACCGCAGATAGTTTATGGTTTGATTAAAACTTAATGGGGTAATGAGGGCATGATACCTAAAAGTAGAAGGCGTAGGTTTGGAATGAGGATAATGTCAATAAAGTAACAGTAATTTTCAGGTTCCTCACTGTACTCGTTCAGTAAATTAGGCTGTTAGCCTAATGTTTTAATACAGTTCCCTGATATGATTATGTAGCTGAAACATCATTTATCTGGCAGAAATCTTAGTATAGAAATTCTAATTTACACATTGATCAGTAACTCCAAATTAGAAAACCATATGAATATTATAAACTTCTTGTAGTGGAAAAAGTAGATCCTTCCACAGCAACGTCTTTACTGCTCGAAGGTGTGTTGTCATATCCCTCTAAATGACTCATGTATCATCACTTACAGTGTATCAGTAAGGACTGTAATTATTTCAGAGGCTTTGCACACAGCTACCATTTGAATCTGTATTTAGGGGCAGTGCAGGTTATCTGTGCTCAGGTGAAATTGTTCTCCAGCTGCAGTACGTATTTCAAACTCCATAGCACAGAGTATTAGCTGCATAGCGTTGCAAAGTGAAATACCTATTTACAGTTTTAAATGCATCTTGCTCTTGAGGAAGAAATAAATAGTGGATAACGTGATCTCTGTGCCAGCTCGTTATCTTGCACATGCTTGGTTTTGTTTGTTTTTTTTATTTTTAAAAATCCTTAAATGTTTAGGATTGCATAGTGGTAAACTGGACTCTGATAAATTTAAGAGGAGTGTGATGTGTTCTTTTCTTTTTCAAACTTTTTCCTGAATTTCATTAGTCCTTCTGTAGAGCAGTAAGTTGCCAGAAAAGGAATTTCAGTAGTCTGTCAGTGTTTACAGGAGTTATCACTGATTCTTCACTGAAAGTAAGTCGTGGTTTTTCCTATTGTGCTTAACTTTTGTTGTTATTGTTGTAAATGCCAAGATTTTAGGTTGCTGTCTCTTCTGCATCAGTAACTTCAGAAATTTTGTAACTTTTCTTGGCTTGTGGGGTATGTAATTGGAGCACAGTGCAATATGACAACATGAAGAGAGCAAATCTTTCTTTAGATACGAGGAAAGAGCACAGAATTGATTTAGTATAATTTTGAGCCAAGCTTGAAAAAAGTCCTGTCTTCTCAAGAAGCTTGTGTAGTTTATGGCAGTGTTTTTCACCTTTCTGTCACAAGAAAATATATGTAAAGACCTTTTAAACTGAATCTTTTTGCACTGCCTATAGAGAAGGACAAAACATAGTTTAAAGATTATGACACTTAAGCATTTCTAATATGCTTAATCAAAACTTATTAGTCACTTTTCCTCTTGGAGCACTTGCTGTTACACTTTCATGGAGTTTGTGAAATTTGTCATAGAGTTTTTGAGGAGCAAAATGATGATATTTTGTTAAAATACCTGCAGGTGAAAGGTGGAATTTTGTGTAAAAGGATTAATGTAAAAACGCATGCATATGCTTTCTTTATAGCACGTTATTGCTTTATGCGTGAGCCATAGGATGAACTCTCTTTTTGTTGTCGTGGATTATTTGCAATAGCAGGTTGCTGGTCAGTGATAGACATAAGGGAAGCAATTGTTTTCTATGTGATCATGCCAAAATAAAAGCAGTGGGTGTGGAAGAGAGGAAAAGATGGCCTCGAAAATAAGCTTGATTCTAATGTGTGTGTGTAAAACTTTATAGTATGTGCACTTGAAATTATCTTGGTCAATAATTAAATAAAAAATGGTGACCTGTATTAACAAATGTCCAAGTGTTGTGGTGACAATCCATAAATCTGGTCATAAGTATAAAATATCAATCAATCTTTAGGAGATGGGGGGAAACTGGAAGAGGCAGAGACGTTATAAAGGTAAGGCAAGGATTCTGGCCCTAGATTTATAGTGTTTTGTAGGTGCTTGCATAATCTTTTACTTGGCACTTGTGACTTCAGAGGTAGAGATAAGGCATCTCACTTGATTATGCAAATTATTCCGCATATGTTGTTATTTAAGTGCAGTGTATAAGGAAAATGAAATGCTGTAATAAATAAATGCTGACAATCTACAACAAAGCTTTATAAGACTTGATACATCAGGTATAGGCCCAGAACCGTTTCATGCCCTGGTAATGATTCATAGGAAACTGAAGAGCCTCAGTTTTTCACCACTTATGAAAAATAAGGCATTTCATCACTTAAAATTGAAATAGGTATGTTTTTTAAACGTTTGCAGCAAAACTACAGTAACATCCCTTTCTATCTTTCACTGCTCTGAGCTAAGCTTTATCTTATTTTATGGCAATGTAGTGAATTTTTTTGTTTCTAAAACAAGCAGATAATCTATTATTGTATTAGGATGTGGAGAGTCCGGTGGTATGTATCAAAAGAATAAATCTTCTCATTGAATTAGTTGTCAGAGGGAAGGAATAGAACAGGAATGATTTTCTGAATGATTATCTAGCCCAACTTTTAGAATAAGAAATGGGGTTTGAGCTGTTGCTGTACAAGGTGATTTGTAAATAATGTGTTGGGTTAAAGCACAATGCTTATTTGATGCTCTCAATATGACTGTAAACAGCTGTTCTGGGAATGCAGCAATCAGTTCAGTATCTGTTCTGGTGACTCCCTGGGTCTGAATTTAATCGGAAACGGAGAGCTCTGCTAACCTTTTAAAAGATTTTTCTTCAGAAATTTGAAGTAGCTGGAAAAAAGAGATGAGGGTTGCAGGTTGGAACGAAAGGCAGGTCAAAGCTGTTGAAGCCATGCGTGGTTAAGTTTGCTTTGTACTACGTCTTCATAGTCCCTTTCAGTTGTCAAATGGGCACCTGAAAAACTGAAGAAACCTGGGCTGGCGCAGGAGCTCGAAGCATAGGTGTGAAAAGTACAATATAAAGGTTAAATACAGTCATAGAGTGAGTATGGCTGCAAACTACAGATAAGAAGAAAGCTGGACAGGTAGGGGGAGAAATGCCAGCTCCGCTGGAGGCAGCAACATTTCCAGTTATTAGAGGTTTCCTCCTTTCATTATCTGGAGCTGAACCCAGCAGTCATCTGCCCAGCTTGCTTGTCTAGGCTAGCAGAGCAAATGCCACAGTAAAGATGCTCACATACTTCAGTATTGAAACTGAGAGTGGTAGCAGTGTCTGCTCAGGTGGCAGAGGTCTGCCGTGGAACCAGAATTTCATACTTTTGTACACTTCCAGGATTTGAAGATGGTGGAGCTCTGCAATATAGAAATTACTTTACAAAAATCGTTTATAATCCATATGTGCTACAAGGCTGCTTTAAGGCCTGCAGTCTTTAACTGTTGCTTTTTGAAACTTGAGTTGCTTGACACTGCATGCCCAAAACCGCTTTAACATACATCTTTTTGGATATGTATCGTGCAGCTAAAATCCAGGGGAGAAAAAACCCTTATTTATTAAACTGGTGATATCCCTTAAAAGTCACTGTGAGTATATAATTTTTTTAAAGTTTTGATTATTGAACTAGAAGCAGTTTTAGGACAACCTGTGCTGCATCTTAGTATTTTTTGGTTTTGCATCTAGACATGACATGTGTAGCTGCTAATTATTCTTTATGCTTTTACTTACTTTTAAATTATGTGACTGCAAAGATACAGCCAGGTGTTGTTTGCTAATAGCTACTTTACTTTTTTTTTTTTTAAGCTAAAGAAATGAGACTTACAGTATAGGTGAATGTTAACATTCCTTGGTAGATAAACTTGCTCTATCTCTTTAAATATCTGACAGAAGATGGTGTCAGCTGGACAAGGGCATAGTGTGAAAATGGCCCATTATGAGCTACTCGAGCTACTGGAGAGTTTAAACTCTTACTCGGCAACACACTGTACTATTTGACCCTAAGCAATTTAATCCATCTTTGTCTCATTTCACTGTCTAAAATTGGAGAATACTTCACATTGCAGAGATGTAAATGGCTTGGCTAATGTATGTGATAATTGACCTTTGAAAATTGCATGCTAATTGTATAGTTTTTGCTTGCGTCCTGTTCACCGCACTGAAGGCAAGACTGCTTTTTATGACTGTAGCTCAGTAACTTTAAGCAAAATTATACGAACTTGGATTAAAAATCCAAGCAAAATAAATAAGTAAATAATAATAACAATAACAAAGCGTTAGATAAATAGTGGATATTCCAGAATAGCATGTAAGGAGAATCCCCCTTCTCAATTTGCTGTGCAGGCTTTCTTTTGCCCATCTGTTGGTAATCTAAAATTATGTTTAGAGTGGGTTTAATGATTGGCTTTTGAATTAATTCTTTTGAATCATGAATGTAAACTAAGAACTCTGTGATTGTGACCCTAAACAGTGTGCCTTATAAATCCGAAGTTTAGGTTAAATCCCCAGTGTGTAAGTTGAAATTCTATAAAAGGGGTGTGCGTATAGAAGGAACAGCTCAAACAAGTACCCAGCCTCCTCTTGAAAATAAGTTCCCAACCTCTGTGATTGTCAGGTCTGTGTTTCACCCACCACAGTTAATGAAGCTGTGTTCTAATGGAAGTATATGGGTAAATACAACAAGACAGGTTAAAATGTATGACTGTATTCGTTTTAAATCCTAGAAGAAGTAAAGATGAAATCCATAAAGAGGGGAAGCACAACACAAGTGCAATCTTCAGTAAACTGGCTAAGTCAGTAGAAGACACTTGTTATGGGGAGTGTTGTGGGTTATATGAGATATGTACCCTTTGACATGCTTGAAGAAATAAAAAGTATTTGACCATCATATGTGCATGTGAAGGTCTATGTGGGACTAAACTGATGATGATTAAAATCTTCCAGGAACACTCAAGAGTCTGTCAAAGGAAAGGACGATACCACTTGAAAAACATTATGATTCTGAGGCAACTCTGACCTGTCACATGAAGTTTTGTGACTTCGTTAATTTGGCGGTCAGTTTTTCAAATTCAAACCAAGTCACTTCTTGGTTATTCAGTTTTCAGCCAAAAACTGGTTCTCTCATCTAACCTGGGTCTTTGCAGCAAGACTAGTCACTTCCCTTAAGTTCTAGGTAATAGCACAGTAAAAGGATAAAAATTCTGGTAGTAGCTTAGAAATTCTGCTTTAACATTGAGTTACACCATTTTTTGGCAGGAAGAAAATGTTTCATTCCCAAAATAGGATTATTTTGCTTTGTTCTCCCAGATCACCTGTTGACTACTGAAGTGTATTGCTGTATCTCTGAAGGCATTTAAGGTCAGCTTTCTAGGCTAAACACTTTTAGGACATAAAACTGCATACAGGGATGGGATAAATTATGTAATTGAGGCGTTAATGATTGCCTTGGACTGTAGGTTTTTCTGTTGCATAAGCTAGATGGACTACTTCTGAATAAATCAGAAATGCGTCCAAGCAGGAGTTGTACAAAGTTTGGATGAAATTTAGTGGTGGGTGTACATTTTTTTTAATTTTATTTCCTGACTTGAGAACGGTAGTGCATAAAGTTAGAATCTAGTAATTAGGCTTTGCCTGCAATTTTGCCTTGAGAGCTGAGCTCCCTGTTCAACAAAAATCTTTAGAGAAAGTATACGTGTGTGCACAGATGAGAGAATGAAGGGCAGTTATTCAGAACTGAAATGCAGCTTCTTTCATGTAAGACGTACTTTCAAAGGCGCGAGGTGTAAGCAGTGAGGTTTGAATTGAGAGCTGAGGACTTCTGAATTATGTTATTCTTTGGTGCTTGGCTTTACCTGAGTTACTTCAACTCATAAAACCCTAGACTTTGTATCTGCTCAGTTTCTGGCTGTCCAAGTGCTTCCTGAAGCGTCACTTGCCGTTTTACGCTTTGGGGAAAGGAGATGCCAAACTGGAAGACGTGAGCAAACTGGTTGACGTAGCAGATTCTCCATTCCTGGCCTTAAACCAAGTCTAGCATTTATACCTACCAGCTATTTGATACTGAAAGTCCAGTATTCAGGCCTTAGAGTTTTACTTCACGTTCACTGCTGTGCCTTAGCTAATGCAATGAAAATACACAATACAGATGGTACCCTGCATGTCTTATCCTAAGTAATGCAGAAAGACAGAAACAGTAGCAAGGTTTTGATTCTGTTCCCAAACCGTGTTTCCTTTTATCTGTTCCGCTTTATAGCCATTTCCTCCTGGGTTTTACTAATGTAATGACTGTAACAGCCACTAAAATGACACAGGTTGCAGGGATTGAGGGCTTTTTTCCAGAGTGCTATAAGAATTTCCAAAATTGCTGTCTAAATGTTAGTTCATGTTCTGATGTCCTCAAATATGAGGTCCAGACTCTGACTGGGGTGAAGCATCCTTGCCTTTCTTTGACGGATAGATGACTAGGGGTATGCCTGGGATTAGTCTACAAGGATTTTTGTTTTTTTATGAAGATTCAGGGTCTTGCAGAAATGTGAATAGCAGCAGCTGAAGTCCAATTTGTTAGGATCACCTAAAAAGCCAATGTTCAGATGACTTATGTTGCTGCCTTTTGACATTGACACTCACGGTATTTTTCACTCTGTGCTTAATTTCAGATAAATTGTTTCATTATGCCTATTAATTTAGAAGTACAGAATAATCTGCAAAAATAATACTGTATTCATTTGTTTTGAGATAGCCGATTAATTTCCTTCTCTCTGAAGATCTATTGTATAAAGCATGTCTGATAAGTGACTCTACAAATGCAGGATGTTGATTTTTATGATCAGAATTTATTCTGAAATATTAAATTTTTCACTTCTCTCCTCTTTTCATACCAGTTAGCGGCTGGTTAGTTTACAGCTTCTGGTTATAGTTGTCTTCCTGTAATACATGTGTTTGGCTTTACAGGTTTTTTTTGCTAATCTTTAGTGTCCCACCCCCTGACCCCCACTACTTACAAGCCCTCTTTCCCATACATTATCCCCTTGGTCAAAGCCAACTATATTCCATGGGTGCAGAAGTGCTTGTTTATTTAAATTTGTACGGGGTACAGATTTGCAGCAGGCTGATCAGTGTTTCCCTTCCCAAGTAAGCATTTTTGCACAGATCTTTCAGACCCATCTGAATTAGGAACTGCAAAAGAACAATTTAGCTGCTGGGAGATTTGTTGTCTTTTGCAGGAGTAAATATTAAACTTAAGTAAATAACTTTCTTAAATTTATATTATTTGGCAAAAAGAATCTGCATCTGCAGTCTGAACTTGGGACTTAAATTAATTTCCTTTACCCTAGTGTGAGAGGAACATTCTAGAGTCCCATCAATCCATGCAGCGGCAAGGATAGTAATGGGAGACATGAACCAATCTTTGAGGGTGCTGGAAAGGATATGCAAGGGCAAGCTCATAAGCAAGTTTAAAAGGAGATTCAGAGAGTAAGAGCCTGACACTTTTCATTTGTTTCAAATTACAAATATTTTAATGACCAAGCACATAGTTGTTGTATATCTTACTACCTGTTGTACTCACTAACTTATATACGGCATGCAGTCTGTCTTGTATAAATTTATACCCTTATTATCCAATTGTATTTCCTGATGCCCCTTATTTTTAATGATTTGTTCTGTATTTGGCCAAAACTACAGCCCTTTTTGAATATATGAAGAATTTTCCTCCCTTTCCTATGTTAAAGGGAACAAAAGGTTTACTTGTGGAATACCAGCTTTCTGTATTGGAGTCAGGGTACTGCTTTATTAACAAAACCACTCTTGTTTTAAACTACTAAAAATTGCTTGTAGCTTTTAGCACCTTAGTGTGAGACCACTTAGCTAAATTAAAAAAAAAAAAAAAAAAGGAAAAAAGGAAAGAAGCAAGTTGTGCAGTAGAAAACTTAACTACTTTTTCTTTCTGCTTGTTTTATAGACTTCAGGGATTCATACATGCCTAATTGTGTGTAGTTAATTTTAGCTAAAGTCTCCTTCTCAGAAATTTCTCTCCCGTTCTCCCTCTGTGGTACTTCCAGACTTCTCCTGGATTGTATCATTAGCTAAATTTTGCAGCAGAGACTTTTATACCGACTGGGACTTCTTGGGTGGGGCATTTTGGTAAATCATACAGTTGTTTCCTGTTCTTGGGCTGAAGGGGCAGTGCCTGCTCTAAATTACCTGCTTGCTGCTCCTGCCAAGAACATCAGTCTTCTCTTATTATTTATTATGTTACTTTATGAGCCTTCCTTTGAGATGGACAAAGTTTTGGGGGCTGATCTGAATGGGGGTCTTCATGGTCTACAGCCATTTACCACAGCTATATAAATAAGTGTTGTCCCTGTGGCCGGTGTTAATGCCCATCTTCGAGAAGCAGGGCAACTTTCATGTCTCACTGAAAGATTTATTTTGCCACAGTACTTTAACCCTGTGTAAGGACCTCTCTTTTACACTGAAACTAATTATTAAATTCTGTCTAGCTGCTTCGGTTTTTAAAATCTAGAAATCATTTAAGACAAGTTAAAAATAATGCAGTCGAGCACTGTGAAGTCTGATATCCAGCTTGCATTACATTAACTCTTTTGGACAGCCCTTCCAAAGACTGATCTGTCCGTGTTCGTTCAGTCCAAACCTACCTCCAAGAAACTGCCCAAAGTGGGGGATCAAAGCAGGCGATGTGCCAAAGGTTTGTGTTTCAGACAGTCTGGCACATGCTGAAAGCTTGGTCTTTCTTGTACTAAGCCACGGGCAGATGTCCATTAAGAATGATTAGGCAAAATTTATATAAAGGCCTTGTAAAATGTTGCGTGCCCTCCCCCCTTACTTGAGAAGTTTTGTGTGGGTGTGTATTTTTTTCTAAATTTATAAACCCTGGCTTTTGCCCTCCTCCGGTAGAGTCTGGTCACCCACCCTTTTCCGTTTCCAGGCGGATTGCTTTTCTGTTATTTCAGTTCTGTAACTTTCTCCAACACTGTCCTGTTTTGCTTATTATGAAGTGCTTGCAATAACCCTTTCAGTGCTGCTGTCATCTTTGCCTTAAATCAGAACTGGCTGTTGCATTCATTTAAGATGATCTTCTCTTAAAAAGCAAGTTAAAGACTTCTCATGTGTTACAGCTTTCTGTTTGCATACATGGAATGTGATACGGCTTTCATTTCTATTTTGACTGTTGTGGTGTCCCCGCACACAGGGTTTTTTCTTTTCAATACTAAGCCAAAAGCCCCACTGAAATGGGACTTCTTTTCAACTTTGGCAAAGAAATCCCTTCAGCTCTCAAGCTGAGGCAGTACTATCTTCATGTGCAGAATGAATTAGCAGAATTTGGGGAAGACACTTGTTTCCAGCCATGTCTTAGTGTCAATTTTCCTGTTCTTCTCCTCCTCTTCTACTTTTTCATTCCCTATTCAGCAACAGTTGATATTGACCTGTAAGCTCCTTGTTTCTCTAATATCAGTGTTTAAATTAAGCCTGAATTAGCTAAGTAGTTAAGTAGAAGTAAAGTGAATCTGGCTGACCTGCTGTTTGGAGCCCTGTGTGATGTATGAACTAATACAAAGTGCTGTAAGTGTATAATCAGACCAGAAAAGTAGACTCAAATTTGTTTCTTGTTACAGTTCTGTGTTTCATTGATTATCCTGGGAATTAACTTGGCCAGCCCTTAAGCGCAAGTTATGTTGCAAGACAGAAGAAAACAAGGTTAAGCATTAGGTTAGTGTGTATTTTCCAGAAGAAAGTGAGTAAATTGTTCTCTTCAATAGTGGGACAAATTCAGATACATTTTTCCAAAACATTGGGGGGGAATGGGTCAAGGATACATGTATAAAATAACACTAAATGCTGGAGAAGTAACTTTAACACTTGTGAAAAAGCCGTGGCTCTGGAAAATAGGGTACATATGGGCGCACTGTCTTCTCTCTTTCCTGACCAGATGTGGAGAACTGAGGTTGCTAGTGAGTGTTTCTTTTTAGATGTAGATAGATGTTTCATTCATATGCAAAACTCCCCCTGGATGAATAATTAAGCTCTGAATGTACTGTAAGTCTTTCCAAGTAGTAGAGGACTAGCTATTCTTTTCTGTACCCAGCTTTTTACTTAACATGTACGTTTCCTTATTAAATGGACAATTTTTTTTAATAGTAATTGAAACAGAGATCTCTTAAAGCTGTCTTCAAAGCACAAAGTTTTTCAAAGGAGATGGTTGAAAATGGTAAATCATCCATACTAATTTCTGTTGTTTAAAGAACTGTACTTTGAGCTAATGTCCAGAGTAACTGGGCCAAATGGTCCTGTTGAAATTCCCCTCAGAAGCGGAGCAGTAATTGGATGAACGTTTAGCCTGGGAACAAATAATCCATGCTAAAGTTTATGGATTCTGCTTGGGGAAAGGAATAAAAGAGAAGTGGGCTGTAAGAATGCTTTATTTGTCAGAAGGGATCTTAAGGAGACATAAAGATGTTTTCCCTCCTCCCATGTGTTTTCACCACAGTAATGATGATTCAGCTTGTGTACGCTCTCTGGAATGCGTACGTGTCAGGAGAGAGAGGAGAAAAGGATTTCTTTAGGTGCAGCTCATTAAAATTACTGTAGGAGATAATGTGTATAGCATATTGCCTCACCATAGAGTTGCCTACTGCAGCAAGTTAATCATCATTATTTTCATGTTGATTAAAAATAAGGTTTGTTTTTTTTTTTTTTTAATCTCAAACCAAACACATTTCTCCAGAAGACCTCTCTGAAGCAGGCATTCATTGTCTGTGAAGCAGTTGTGTTGGCAAGTAGGCTTTTGCTGTGTTTCTGTGGTAAGTTCTTTTGTCCATGATAGCATTTTGGGATCCCAGCATCAGTGTGGCTGGCTCGGGCTCTGATTGGACAGTTTATATTTAGTTGCTGGTTTCCTATAATAGCTTTCAGATGGAGATGTTAAAGAACACGTACTGTACCCTTGTGCTACTGTAATCCCTGTAAGAGCATGGGGAAGTGAAAAAGAAAAAAGCATTGATGTCTTTTGGCAGAAACAGAATTTAGAAAAAACATCAGCTGCTTGCAGCAACAGAATGCTGAAATTTATTTTTAAGGAATTAAGTAGCCAGTAAAAACAAAATGCTCAGAAAATCTGTGGGTGCATTGCTTACGTTTTGCATCCAGAAAGGAGCTGAAAAAAAAAAAGCTGTGGAAAGGTCTGCTTTTTTTAAATTACAAAAATTTTGATTCTCTAGTTTACAATAGTACTCAATTGCTATTAAGTAATGTCATCAGACACCACCCCATGAAAGCTCCTGTGTTCCCCATCTCTGGTGCCCTTCCAATGCAAATTAGTAGACGCCCCAAAAACCCCAGTGTCATATATGCTTTAATTATACTGCCAGACGCATCTTTTCAGTGGGGCATGATTGATTTCAATTAAAACTGAAGACATAACAGATTTACTCTGAGTCTGGGTTCAAGACCACCTCTCCAGAAGCTTTTCCCCAGGAATCTTTGCTTCCAAGAAAACTGAATTCAACTTGTCGTTTGATTCTGCGTTTGCAGAGTCTTTAGAAATTATCTTTATGTAAATTTTTTGATTTATTAGCTTTAACTACTTTTTCTTCTCTAAATTATTAATCAAATTAATCATCCTAGTTTTCCTTGGTAGGCTTCCAAGAACATGTCTCTGCTCTATCCAGTGTTGGTAGGTAGCTGCCTGCAGGGACCTAACTTCTAGCTCTTCTGTGGCCTTAGCGAATCTTCACTCACTCCTGAGGGACAGCGGGAACTGACCATAGCAACTGGAAGAATCAGGCCCTGCTACCAGCGAGCACGTAGGTAGGATCTTTGCAAAGTTGATGGTTGAGAAGAACACAAAGTTTAATGCTTTCCAGTGATGCATATGATAAAAGCGGAGTGCTGCCACCATTGTGGTGGTAATGTATTGGACCTATTTGCAGTCCTGACCAGTGTAATTTGAGGGGAAAAAATCTAAAGCATGCTGTAGTCTGCTTTGGCTTGAGCTAGTTTGCCCCATATGGTTACACAGCAAAATTGTCATTCTTTCTTCCAGCTAGTAATAGAGCAAATCACAGAAAGCTAGGGATGAGAGAGACCTGGAAAGGTCACCAAGTCAGTCCTCAGCTCTGGAGCAAGATCATCTCAAAGGCCTGCAATCATGGAGACTCTGTAATCTGCTCCTGTACTTATAAAACAAACAAAAAACAATGAAACAAACAAAACCCCTCAAAGAAAAAAAATCTAATACTAACCTTGTTTATTTCTTGCTTAATTCAAGTGTCTTTGTGATGGATACAGCAGGAAGAACATTTTGTTTCATTTCTCTTTACAGCAGTGTTCTACATCCTTGGGAAGTGTTATGTTGTTTTCCTCCCTCTGTTTTCTCATCTGTGAGATAGATTATAATTCTTCTTGGTGCTCCCTGTGCTCCAGCTAATTCTGCATCTGTCTTCTACTAGGGTGCCAAGGGTTGGGCACAGTACTCCAGATGAGGCCTGATAGATTCTGGGCATTACTTTGTATCTTGCAGACACA
Organism: Chroicocephalus ridibundus; assembly: GCF_963924245.1. Classification (NCBI taxonomy): domain Eukaryota; kingdom Metazoa; phylum Chordata; class Aves; order Charadriiformes; family Laridae; genus Chroicocephalus; species Chroicocephalus ridibundus. Next base: position 18,900,474 of record NC_086287.1, read on the forward strand.
GCACACTTGTATGGTGCAATCTCATTGCCTTTTATCAACCCTTTTTTCTCTCAACATTTGTGATCTAATCAGTCCCTGCACAGGTATACTTGATTACACCTAACTGTATAAACTCAGCCACCTAGAAAGAAATTAAGCAATTCTCCTATTTTGTGGCTGTTTTTCTATAACTGTTAAACTTTCAGATGACAAATCTGAAAGAACAATGCAAAGATGGGATCAAGATGAAAACTGAGTTTGATAAACATATTGTCTTTAGATATCTGGGCCATTAAAATACAGAATAATGTACTCAGGCCAGAGTTCTGTGGGACCCTACCCATTGCTTCTCTCTGTTTAGGTAGCAAATTTTATCTTTATATTTGGCTAGTGTGCCATTTTCCCATCATCCTAGAGTAGTTTCACCTAGGCCACAAGTGGCAGTCATTTCAACAGTCATTGTTAAAAATGTTTTTCGTGTGATTTGTTACTTGCGTCAGTGTGGATTTGCTCACAGACAGTAAATGATCAACGATTATCTGGAGCAATTTTTGCTTTGTGTGGTAGATTCGCCCCTCTGGTCCAGACGTTAAGCTGTGCAGCTCTTTAGTTCACAGTGATCAGGGAATGGTAGGGTGAACAGAACGGGAAGGGAAACAGCCTCATCGGAGACAGTGCTGTGGTGTGATTTATGCAGGGCAGCCTGCCCAGGACTGAACTGCTAGAGGATATTTTTCTCTGTAGCGTTCGAGCGTGACTTTATTTCTGCCTGTTTTTAACTTTCTACAAGGAAAATAAACCTTCTAACCACTACTCGTGTGTCCCTTTCCACGTGTGTAGTTTCCAACTTGATATTAGGGGGAGAAAAAACACAAAAAAGTCTTGAGTATTTGTTATTTAGTGCTTCTCGTTTAGTTGCCTTGTGCTCTGAGGGTAGTGCTGAGTACTTGAGTGATAGTCACAGCAGGGCTTGTGAGAAGGAGAGAATAGATCTGAAGCTGCTTTCAGACTAATTGGAAGAGGAGCAGCTCACCAATAAAAGACAGCTTTCTGCAAGATTTATTCTTGCACACGTAGGGACCAGTTAAGGTATTTTATAAAAACCCTTTCTCTGTGAATTTTTGCTACTTTTCCTTGGTGGGCTCCAAGGTATTGTTGGAGGTGTGTTGGGGAGATTTTACACCTCCAGACTCTTGTTTGGCTGCAGGCAGTTTCCTCTGGGCTTCCTGCTCAGTGGCTCTGGTGGCGGTTTCGCATTGTTCCTCACTGATGACTCAGAGAAACAGGAAAGAGATCCCCTGGCGAACAAAAAGCACAACCACCAAACAGGTGCCTGTATTCTGGGCTAGCAGAGGACAAACCACCTCACTCTGGATTTTTTCCTAAGATTCTTATCTGCAAGTATGAGACTCAAGAGGAATGGTTCATACACACTGAATGGGTAAGAAAGAGCCTGCATCCTCTTTTGAATCTTCATCATTAAAACTGCGTGAAAACGGAAGCCTTTATTTTTCTTTCTAGTGACGGGGTACATGAAATAATGACCAAGTCTTTTGTCTCAAAAAGAGGGGAGGATCGCAGCATATGAAATACACAGCTTATTTAGCTTTCTTCTGCATTTTGTTAGATTTGCTTTTAAAGCGTGTGCATTTGGTGGGGGCAGGTTAGAGTTGTCTGTGTGTTAAAATGAAGTGGATCTGCTCAGTAAAACCACCACAGCATTAGGAACTGTGTGATAATTATTTTAAGCATTTGCCAGTTAAACACCCCATGCTTTTGATACAAACAAGAGCTAAACTCATTAAATGTGGTGCTCCCTGGTAGGGAATACAAATGATTTTAAGTTTAGTCAGTTAAAAAAATTAGTTTAAGTAGTTTCAAGTACTTAAAACTACTGTGAGTTACTTTACTAGTTTTGTAGTTTTAAAAATACGGGTTTTTTCTCTCTGCTGTTTAGTCCTCTCAGTAACAGAGAATGTACAGTTACTGTAAAGATAATAACTAACTAGATATTCCTTGTTTAAGGAACCTTTTTGTAATAAATTGAAAATAAGCAAAAATGTTTTTTTATATAATTACATTTGATTTCACTAAAGCCGATTCTTGTATGTCTTCATGCGATGTAAGTTTTATTTCTCAGCCCAGCATACCTGAACTGAAGAGGACTTGTACTTCCACAGTGCTGTGTTAACTGTTCGTTAGTACCTGGCAGGTGACTTGACAAATGAAGAAAGTTGTTAGTCTCGGGAGTGTCATTTTACTTTGCTGCTGCGTCTACCCTTCTGTCCTGAGTAAGTGTTGCGATAAGCGCTCCATGGTGCAGTCGGCTTAGTGCTGCATTCCTGAAAAGCCCAGATATATCTCAGAGTACAAGTGTGCAGACTAGTCCAAAACTGCCTAGTTGCTTTAAACTCATGGTCCATTGCACACTTAATTGGCAATCTCTGCACAAGAGAGGCATATAGCGGTGCAAGCAGATCAGATAGGAAATACTTTGGCAGTGTCGTTCAGCTGGTCTGCACTGTTTTTGCCTGCACTGGCTTGCACTATGCCACTTAGAAGGGTCCTTTGCTTTGCCAACATAAGCTTAAATTTGATTTTAAAAAAATTTTTAAATTAGATTTGGATTAGGTTTTTTTTAATGGCAAAATAGATGGATGCTAACATCTTCCTGGCTTATGAGTATTTTTTTTATAACTGTAATAAAAATTTAATTATCCAACTGCATACAAAATCAAAGATAATTGAAAGTTACTACCTTACAGTATTTGGTTTTAAGCTGTAAGACGAGTTTTTCACTCAATGAGATTGAGTTTGTAGTAGATAGAAGTTAAGAATGTATTAGCATTAGCTTGTTTTTTTGGCAGAGGCTTTTGACCCTTTGAGAGACTATCTAAATTTAGAGAGTCAATTAAGAAATGGTGCTGAAATGCCAAATGTAACGGATATTGCTTATGTTAAAGAAATTTCTTAGATTTTAGTTACGGGAAGCACAATCTTTAATTGATTTGAGGTTTATTAAAAATGAATGCGTGGTATAGAACTTCAGGGAAATAAGTTGTGCAAGATCACCCTGTGCATCTGTTCTGCCTTGTTCTAACTTGCAAGATGCTGCATAATCATTTTAAGGAATTTCACTTGTGGGCCAGTGCATACCTGGCATTACATTTTACAGCCAGCATTTAACTGGAAGTATTGTGTTACAGTGAGTAAAACCAGTGGCACCCAAATGCTTGCATGAAAAAGAAGCTTCAACTGTGAGTTTGTGGGAGACTCCAATATTATCTGATTCTAACCTGCTGATGTGCTTTGCTCTGTTAAACAACTGATGCTGAGGAGTGAATTTATCTAATTAAAGAAATTCCTTTTATGTTTATCTCTTGCCTAGATGGTTTAATAATGCAAGGTAATGGAAAAAGAGCTTCAAGTATGTTTTCCTGTTTAGCTTAAACTTTTGGCCTGTCAGCAGAAAGGCTTGTTTTGATCTTTAGGGGTTTTTGTTTGGGACAGTGTGTTCCACTTCTCAGGTGGAGTGGCAGCCTGTTGCGCAGGTCACTTCAGGAGAGGGGAGCTCATTGGGGTGGAATGTTGTAGGGCAAATACAAACACTGCTGGAGCAGGTACCTGCACATGGGGAGGACAGAGTTACTGCAGGATTACTGTTTACAGTGTAGTGCATGAAAACCCACCTTCTGTTTAACTGAAGGTACAGCCAAACGTGAGTACCTCAAGATAATCGGTGTGTTCAGAGATGTCATTGCAGAGTATGGTGATAAACTCTGAATCAGGCAAGGTGGTGTTATGCTAAATGTTTAATAATGTTAAAACATAGAAGTTGTGCATCAAGAGCAATAGGAGGGCATACATCAAAAGTCACTTTGTTTGGCACCTTCCTACTGTATCAAATCTTATTTTGTAAACTGGAGCTATTGAATTTGCAGGAAGTTCACATTAAGGGGCGTAACAGCACTTGTAAGGGAGCACAAGAATTCTGTTTAAAGCCTCAACTTTAAAAATGAAAGTGCAACTTCTTGTTCTCCTTTCATACTCTATCCAGATGTTCTTAAAAAGTAAATAAATCATGCCTAACTCATTAAGTTCTTGCAGATTGGTTTATCAAGCTCTAGATAGTGTTTTTGGTTTAGGTGATGCTGGTATCTTGGATGAGGCAATGAAAAAAGGTGGTTGGAGAAGCCCAATCTCTAGGATACAGGGGTTATGTGAAGAACCCCTAACATATTTTGCATAAAGATGCTCACTTTTCCTTTTAATAGTTCTCTTTGACACTATAAGGTACTCCCCAAAACTGCAAATATTTGATCCCATTTTCAGGAAAACCTTCATTCTTGTTTTTAATTGGTTTGTAAACAAGGAACTGTAGCAAAAGTCATAGCAATAATTAGGTTTTTTCCTTTGGATATGATTTAGTCAGGCTCTGATTGTGCCTGTAAACTCATAGAGGAGGAAGACTGGAAGGGGAGCTGAGATACTTGAAAATGTTTTCAAACCTACGTAATAACAGCAAAAACCTCCCCCTGCCTGGCCGGCCTTTCTCCTGTTCCATTGTATCTCAGGTGATACTAGTGTAAGAACTGTACACATATAAACTGGAAACATACATAAAATCCAGAGTTTCACTTAGAAACAGTGATTCATGTGTATTCTTTGAGCAGGTCTTGCTGGACATGGGCATGTTTGCTCTTGCTTTTTGAAGTGGGTAATGTGGAGACAAAGGGATCTGCGATTCATCAGAGGACACAGTTAGGAGACCTACCTTTTCTTGCTGAGACTGAGGTAGAAATCTTACCTGCTGGCATCCCTTTGACAATGTTGTTAAGTCAGCTTTGATGTTATGTGCTAACCTGCAGTGTGCTGATTTATATTTCTTTGCATTGCAAAGTTTCTTTTTATAAACGATCCCTTTTGAAGGTCATCTTAACTTGGGAAATATCCCTTTATTTGCTTGGTGTTGTGTTTATTGACAGTGAAAAATGCGCTGGCACTGTAATTGTTTCAGCGTCACTTTTTCTCTTTGCAAATGTGGTTGGGTTTTTTTTTGTCTTCTCGACCCTTTAGAATTTGTAATTACTGATAGTCAGTATAAGTCTTTGCACACTGGTAAGATGTGAAATAACAAATAATGTTTATTACACATCTATTTCCTCTTTTTCTCCTAATGACTTAAGTTTAAGGAAGGGAATAAATCCAAGCATGCATTTTGCAAGATTTGACCTCAACCCACCCAAAACAAATACGTAACTTGAACTTTGGTGGTGTGATCTAAGCTTCCTGTGCTTTTTAAAATCCTAAGGTATGGGCCTGCACATTCCTATAACCTTTGTAGTGGTGCAGACAGAACCATGCCTGTGCTGGTTTACCTTCTCAATGGCCTGCCCGCTGTAGGAAAGCTTTGCTGCAGTGTTAAGTAGATTGTGCAATTGTAGAATTAAAGAGCTCCTGTGGACAGTTGACAACTTGCTGACCTTGCTTCAAATATCATAGGATATACTGATAAACGGTTTACTAGGTAAAATTGCACCCGAATTGGGATTTCTTTATGACCCTGGTCAGTGAGCCACATGATGCCTCATCACTCTCTTCTGCTTGGCATGGCAATTTTGACAAGGCTGTGCAGTGTACACTTGTTCTGCAATATTTTCTAAATCAGTGCAGGTTTAGAAGGTGGAAAACTGTCTGAAGAATACCAATGATCTCTGCAACTCCTGCATAGCAGCCATCCCAAACTCATGGTAATGGAAACTGAAACGCATGTGCAAGAGGTTATTTATTGAAACACAATAGTTTGGGTTGCAAAGGACCTTTAAAGGTCACCTTAGTCCAACCCCCCTGCAATGAGCAGGGACATCTTCAACTACAGCAGGTTGCTCAGAGCCCTGTCCACCCTGGCCTTGAATGTTTCCAGGGATGGGGCACCTACCACCTCTCTGGGCAACCTCTTCCAGTGTTTCACCACCCTCAGCATAAAAAATTTCTTCTTTGTATCTAGTCAAAATCTGCCCTCTTTTAATTTAAAACCATTACCCCATATCCTATCGCAACAGGCCCTGCTAAAACATCTTTCTTCTAGGCCCCTTTTAGGTCCTGGAGCCTTCTCTTCTCCAGGCTGAATAACCCCAGCTCTCTCAGTCTGTCCTCACAGGAGAGGTGCTCCAGCCCTCTGACCATTTTCGTGGCCCTCCTCTGGACCCGCTCCAACGGGTCTGTGGCTTTCCTGTACTGAGGACTCCAGAGCTGCATGCAGTACTCCAGGTGGGATCTCACCAGAGTAGAGTAGAGGGGCAGAATCACCTTCCTCAACCTGCTGTCCACGCTTCTTTTGATGCAGCCCAGGATGTGGTTGGCTTTCTGGGCTGATAGGGCACATTGCCGGCTCATGTCCAGCTTTTCATCTGCTGGTACCCCCAAGTCCTTCTTGGCAGGGCTGCTCTCAATCCCTTCATCCCCCGGCCTGTATTGATACTGGGGATTGCCCCAACCCACATGCAGGACCTTGCACTTAGCCTTGTTGAACTTCATGAGGTTCACATAGGCCCACTTCTTGAGCTTGTCTGGGTCCCTCTGGATGGCATCCCATCCCTCAGGCGTGTCAACTGCACCACTCAGCTTGGTGTTTATAGCACAAAATAAAACGTTTAAATGTTAATGAAATAGTTTTTATCTTCTCATCGTTACTGTACCTGACTCTGCACTGCTGAATAACTTGTGTGGCATGTTTTCCTGGGACATTTTTAAGTGTCAAAGGAATGTAGCTAGACTGTGCATTCAGAAATCTGGCAGGAGTGAAAGCTTTGGAAATGCAGTGTTTGCAGCTGGCATCTTGGTCAGTGCCTGTGCTGCTGAAGAGCACTTGCTCAACCATCTTGAAAAGTTTGTGTTTAACTTGTGATGTCGATGTTTCAACTGAGAATTCAAATAGTTTGACATCTCCCTTCTCCTGCCCAGTGCTGCCCTGGGCCCTTCTGAAAATGCTCTTTGAGCTCTCTCTGCTCGGAGATGTTGGGTTTTTGCTCCATTCATCTCAGGACTATGTGTACATGAAGGTGATTATACATAATCAAAGTCAGAAGTAACCAATGCCTTGAAACAAATTAAAATTGGACAGGGACAAAATACTTAGGATTATCTTAATGATTAATGGACGCTCAACTGACTGTGATAAAATATTGTTGGCCCCAAGATCTGTTTCCTCTGCTCCGAGCCACTACTTTAAACTAATGAGTCTTGATTTTGAGCCAAGCACTGAAATTGTAAAAGAATTTATTTTTCTTGTGTTCTTCTGTCTTGTACTGATGCAGAGCAAGCCAAGGAGCAAAAGTAGTATCTTATGTTGTTTTGCCCAAAAAAAAGTAGAAATTGAAAAGAACACAGGTCTGCTTCAGAAAGCTTTTTTTTTTTTTAAGTATCATTGCAACTACAGGAAAAATAGCATTAAAGGATGTGACAAACAGCTCATGAAAGCCTGTTGAAGTAGCTCATCTGGCAGACAGAAGTAGTGTGAACACCCAAATGTCTTATCTGAGGAGAAGCAGCTGTTTGAACTGCTTTACAGTCCTCCCAAATTGCCACAGTTTCTATAATGAAAAAAGGGAAAATCTAAGGGTAGCAATTCAGACTGTTATCCTTGGAAAGCACGGCACAGATTTATCAGATTAGGACAAAAATGTAGATTATCCACTTCAGTTTTTGTTGGACTGGGAATCCATTTTTGGAGAGTCTACTTTAGAATGCTTTATGGTGTCAAAACATGTAAGCCAAGATGCAACATGCCAGCACTGCAACTCTGCCTGAGTCCAGGTGATCTTGGTACTTTCTTGGTCATTTGTAGCCCTTTGTGCTCATTTGTAATCTAGTTACAGGTTTGCTTTTCCATGTCCTGAAGCTGACAGTGATTTTCATTCAGTATGCTTCAGTTACAAAGTGAAGTGGTTTCTCATGTGTCATTAAAATACCCCTTATTTTGTTCTTTTTTTTTTTTTTTGAGGAGGAGGGTTACTGCTGTGTGTGCAGGGATGGCATTTCAGTCATGCATTTCAATGTTTCAATGCAGACTGAGATCTGTGGATGTTCTGACTGCTGGGTGCATGTAGAGGAAGAACAGTTTCTGAGGAGAAGCAAAATGTGGCAAACGTTCTCATTCACAAACAGCAGAAGCTTCTTTATAAAATACTTTCCCCCAAGTCTCCCACTCTGCTTCCCTGCACCCCAAGTTTGCCGTCTCATTACTGCTTGGTGACATAGCCCAGTGACGATGGCAGGATTTCAGTCTAGCCCCTTTTCATAGAATCATAGAATTGTTGAGGTTGGAAGGGACCTTTAAGATCATCGAGTCCAACCTTTAGCCTACCCTGACAAGAGCCACTTCTAAACCATGTCCCTAAGTGCCCCATCTACCCTTTTTTTAAACACCTCCAGGGATGGCGAATCCACCACCTCCCTGGGCAGCCTATTCCAATGTTTAATAACCCTTTCAGTGAAAAAATTTTCCCTGCAGACTGCAAGCAGTGGAGCCAGGAAGGGTTGCCAGCTGTTTCTGACCGCTGCTGCGTGCTCTGTGCCTTGGGGATTAGTTAGTGCAGGGTCTGGTTGCTGTGCTCTTCCCAGGGCTCTGCCTGAGAAACACCCCTCTTACCGTACGGCTCTGCCGTAGCAACTGTGGAGAGGGATATGGAGCTATCAAAAGCTGGAGGAGGAGAGTGATGATGAACCACAAAGGTCTTGAAAGCATGCAGTAGGGCTGACAGTAGCCTCACTGTCACCGTCTGGTGACAAGAACTTACCATTTGCAGCAATTCCACCACATTTCGGCATTATTTGTGTATCCTGGGCAGTCCCGCTACTGTCCACCTTACATGAGGAGGTGACAGTATGTTTGCCAAGTAGAGGGAGATGGAAATATGGTGCAAAATACTGAACCACTTCTAGAATTGTAATTCTGAATCTTTTGAGTTAAACATCACCTTCAGGAATGGCGTTTCTTTAGAGAGACTGTGGGTATTATTTTTGTAACTGTTATTCCCTATATTCAGCCTAGCTGTTCTGGTAGCGTTTGTCCCACAACACAAGATTTATGATCTCACATGTGTTTTCTTTGGGATTTTTTTTCTTGTGCGAGCAGGCAAAAGTAGTTTAAGCATTTTTATATTCATTAACAATGTATGCGTAAAGATTTAAACTGTACGCCTTATATGGGGAAAGTATTATAAACATAATGCTTCTAAATAGAAGATTTCATTAGAACTTGCACTGTGAGTCGTTGTTATATTAATAGAGCTGTTACCAAATATGGATTGGGAACTGGGCCTTCTTCATGGTGAATGCTGCAGACGACTTAAAGAAAATAAGTATTTAAATATAAAATATTTTTGGGGGGTAACCTCTTGATCAGCCAGTTATTCAGATCAGTGGAGCATATAGCGTAGAATAATCTTCTAATGTAATTCTGAATCTGTAGTACTTTATGCCAGATGATATTTTAGTCTGAAAAATCTTTGATTTTATGTGAAAAAGTAGTTAAGGAATAAAAATCTCAGGCTGTGACAGAAAGATGCTCCTGTTAATATGTACTCTTAAAACTGGCCTGATCATTTAGTCTCCTACCCTTTGGAAATACTTAAATGACAGAATATCCTATAGGAATGTATGTCGTTCCAGTATCTTATTTATGTGCAGCCAACAGTAACTCTTCACAAATATTTTATTAGTCTCTACCAGAAGCAAAGATTTAATTCAAAACTCCAGAATATGCTGTTGCAGGTCTTGTGTGTGTATTCTTCTCTCCCTCTTATTGTTTTTTTGTCGTGATCTGCCCCCCGCCGCCCCGTATATATCTACTTACTGGAAATGTCTCACCTCTTGATATAAAACAATGTTGTGGCACAAATGCAAGGAAACTGTCATCCTTGCTCTTACACAGAATCTCAGGTGGTGATAAATGGTCGTATTAGGATTTGAGTATTACAAAGATGTTGTTCCATTAACAACCCTGGGGCCAGAACAGGGAACAACAAAACACTTCAGACACTTAACGTTACTTTTTTTTTTTTTTTGGCACCTTCTATGCCACCTCCCTTTACCCCTAAGTAGACTGCTTTGTGGAGCATGTAGTGTGGTCAGGGCCTATAATGAAGGTATTATACATGCAGGGTAAGAAGTGCCCACTAAAAGTAGCCATATAATTTGTCTGTTGTACACCAGAACTATTAATATCCCAATTTATAGCTCATTAATAGTAATTAGGGGCAGTAAATTCACTCTAAACTTCTACACCAGTTACTGTGAATTGCAGATTCAGTAGCTTGATATGCAGCGGACAGTTTATTTCTGCTTCTTCCCCTAAGATGTTCTGAGGACTAGAGCTTTTTAATGGGATATTGCTGTGAAAGCATCGTGAACAAATGTATTAAAAATAGTCATTTTAAAACCTTTTTCAGTGGATTCAAGCTTTCCATTAAAATAGAACGGGTGTTTGTTGTCTTCCCCTACTGGCTGTCAAACCATACCTACAATAATGATGATGTAAATTGAGATTTCTTTCCTCATAGCTGTGTTGAAGGCAACTCTGGATTACGGTCTGCTCTAAAGCTAAGAAAATAAAATAAAGCAAAACCTGTTAATGACTTTTTTTTTTTTTTAAATCTTCTATTCCCAAAGCTCTATTCTGCCAGTGATGCAGGATGAACCAGCACTTTTCTTCCCTGCTGCTAGCTCAGCTGAAAGAAAATGTGAGTTCTTTAACTTATTCCATGTAGGAGAGAACAGCAGCAATGCTGACGGATGCTAAAGACAACGAAGCATCCTGCATTGGCAGGAATGATCCTAATGCTGAATGTTAGGTAGCTGGCAGCACCACGCTGACTTTCTGTGCGTGTCAGGTTTTATTGGTTTGGGAGCTTTATTTCGTGGCAGTCATGCAGCTACATTACTCAAAGGTGTTGAACCTATTCTTTTTGAAGACAAGTCTTCGCATTCCCAGTCAGTTTTAATTATGAGTATATTCCTGATACAGTAACATGGTGTTTTTCTGAGGGGAATTTAATCATTTTTTCATTATAATTTGATTTCATGAAGCTTGTTAGGGGATTTTTTTGTAATGAATGATGGCTTATAGAACATTTATAAAGAACTACATTGACTACATATTTAAATATTTTTATGGGGTTATATGCTGTGTTTCGTAATATGCTCAGGACTCTCACTGCACTTAAGATGACTAAAAACTTTTTTTTTAGCTCTAAAAGACTGTTCAGTCTGGCCTCGACAAGCACGAATTAAGGTAGCCATTCAGGAACTGAAAAAAACAGATTTTTTTTTTTTTTGCAGGTTCATTCCATCTTTTCACTAAAACAATTTGATTTCTCAGTGGTCGGACTATGGCTTTTTGAGAGAGATTGACTCCCATCCAGTTTAGCGTTCTAATACTAAGCAGTTTGGATATTAGATGTTCTCTGTGAAGTTACCAAACTTAGTGTGTGATGCAATCAAACAGGGAAAGATCACTTTAGAGGAGGGCGGTTGGAGCTCTGCGCTGCATCTTAACTTGCGCTGCACCTTAACTTTCGCAATGCCAGGTGATGCTGGGGTCTCTGGAGTTACTCAAGCATTTACTGTGCAAGTTAGATTTTACATAAAATCAACCATGCCAAAGGAGCATTTCTCTTCTATTTGTGCTGGTTGTACTGGCCGTTCATCTTAGAGGGACTTTTCTTTTTGTGTGTTGGAGTATGGTTTAAACAAAAAATGCTGTTTTCAAAATGTTATTTTTCTAGGTCGGTAATACATCTTTCATGGAAGAGTACTGTGTATTCCCTGTGTTTGGTTTCCCTCCTGTTGTCCAACATGGGAGGAACTGGGCAGATTTGCACAGGAGCTGATTGTTGTTTTAGAGAAGGTTTTGTGATCAGAAACTTATCTTTTAATAGTTTTCTGTAGCCATTTCCAAGCCACAGGGTATGAAATGCCTTCTAGGGAATGCCTTGAAGTCTGAAACCAATGCTGATGCCTTTCCAAGGTGAACTGGAAGCCGGGAGCGTTGGAGCAGTGCAGTAAGAGCTGTTAAGCACAGGACCCTGTGCGGTAATGCTGGAGGAGTTTGTGCTGGGAGTGGTTTGTTTCTTGCAGAGCTTGCCTGCCCCAAATTCCTGACCGGTCCTCTTCTCTAGCATGGGAGCCAACCGCATGGTGTGCTCCTTGCCACTGTCCTCGCAAGTGGATCGAAGGCTCAGGAGATAGAGAAGAAAAGGTAGGCAGCTATGACAAAGGGCCAGGCAGGAGAGCCTTTTGTCTCTGGCCAACGAGCTGGAAAAATAGTTGTCATCTTTTCATGCTTGGAGGCTCCTGGTACAGGTAAAGAGCTAGGGATTTTGGCATATGGGGAAGGGGGGGGAACCGACATAAGGGATGTGTAAGGTTACTGGCATGAGCTGGAAGTCATAGTATGTATGCTATGATGGAGCAATGTGTGATACGGGTGTATGATGCAAATTTATGTTGGAAGCACATGATACAGAAAAGAAAAATATGATTTAAACCAATTTTAGAGCTGCAGATTAATAGCACTCCATGAACGTTAGAGCTTTTCTTTTGGCTACTGAGCACATTAAATAAGATAAAAGTTAAAAATTTTTTACCAGATTGTGCCATCCCTGGGTAATGAAAAGCTTTTAAAAAGCTCTAAGCCTAGAATGAATTTAGATCATCTTACAAAGAGTAATCTCATGCAAAATTTTGCATTTTAAAAGTAGGCTAGGACATCCCATATAGAAACAAAAAGCAAACTATATCTACGTCTTGGTACCCACTGAGGACAGGCAATCATGATTGTATTCCTTCAGCATCTTGTGTATCATCCACAGCTGCTCCTACGGTTCACCTTTTCAAACTTTCTTCCTAAGGATGGGTTGGTTTTTTTTCCCCACAAACAATGGCTAGAAAGGCCTTGTGCAGTACTTATATAAAACAGACTGTGGATTTCTGATGTAGGTCGTCACGGAAACATTCAGACTCTGGCTAGTGAAAAAGAATGGTCAGATAGATACTTAACTTTTTGGATGTACTAAGTTATTTTAGGATTTTTTTGGGTCGCTCATACACTGGTAGTTTCAAACCAGCATCTCAGGATTTTTTCAGCAGGGAGCCTTCTTTGTGTTCATGCTAATTTTTCCCCAGTTACTACCCAGAATACATTCAATCAACAAGAAGATCTGTTCTTCCAGACCTACAAGTTACAATTATCAAGTAACTGATGTTTGTAGAAAACACACATACTTTTCTGTCCTAATGATTTTTTAATTTTTTTTTCCCCTGAGCTAAAGACAGTATTGCTGATAGCTTATGTTTCTGAATTGCAGGTGTAGAACTTTTCGTGTGCTCTGGAGAGCTATATTCTGCACTTGAACCAGTATAGGCTCATTTATAAAACAGGGATAAAAATGTCTAGCCGCTTTATAAGGAGCTTAAGAACTAATTAACTTGTACAGTTATTTAAAAAGCCATATTCTCTGCATTTGTTGTCTTTATGTAAAGGTAAATAGAGTCTGTGCAAGGGTCTAACCACGTGAAATCTCAGGTAAAAATAACTGATTTTTACATTTGTGGGTACGTCTGCATGAAATATGAATACATTCGAAAACAGCGGCACCAGGGTGAGTAAACATTACGAAGCCCAGCCATCCTGTTGCTTACCTTAGAATAATTACTGGTCTGCATTTGAAGAACAAATCTTAATGTTGCCAAACTCCACCTTTTTCCTGCCCAGTCTGTATGTGGGAGAGTCTTTATAAGAACCTATTTCCTGTTTCCCAGACAAGGGAGGGGAAAAAAAAATGTGTTTTCTCCTTGTTCTGAAAAACAAAAGACAGGCAGTGACTACATACCCGCATCAGCTGCCAGCCTAAACGTGAGTGTGCAGACAGCTGAAGGCTACGGCCAGTTCCTTAGTTCAACCCTTGGCAAAACGGCATGTTGCTGCTGCGTCTGTCTCCTTGGGGCTCAAAGTTTTACGAGAGAGAGAAACTGGCCGAAAGGTGATAAAAAGAGCGGGAGGTGTAGTTTTTATTATGTCACTTTGACGCAATCTTTGAAGCATTGAAAAATTGTCAGTATCTTCCCCCTTTCCTTGCAGGTTTTCTTCCCAAATCCCTTGTTTTGAGTTTTATGGATTAGGTTTTGTCACAAATTATTAAGCTTTGAAGAATGAGTTTTGCAAGGAACAGAGGATATAGTGGCAGGGAGGGAATGTATGCTTAAGCCACTTGGAAAGGGCTACAATTACTTTGCAAGTGCAATGCTAATCATTCTGTAACAGTAAAAACGTACAGGTTAAGAACAGAATGATTTTTCTTTTTCTTTTGACTTAAAGGAATATCAGTGTAGGTGTGGCAGTTCTGTTTCTCCAAAACCATGTCTATTCATTTAGATTTTGATGGCTATTCCAATTCTGTTCCATATTATCTGAACAAGAGTAGGTCCAGCCTTTTCCCACCTTAACTTTTGAATATTATTCATATATGTGCATCCTGACTTTAAAATAATTTAGGGCTGCTGTGTTTTAAAGTCAACTCCACTGGTATGGATTTCAAAAATAAACTTCATAGAGGCAGCTTCAAACAAGGTAGAGTTCACGTCTCTTCTTTATGCTGTCTTTTTAAGGAAAAAAACCCATACTTTTGCCCTCTGTAGAACTTTGCAGTCAGTAATGCAGTACGTGATCAATAGTGGAATTGCAATGCTCAGTTACAGGACAAGTGGTAGTGCGTCACTGTATTCGAGGGGTCTATGAACAAGTATCAGCTCTCCTAAAAAATGCTTCAAGAACTTAAAAGCAAGGTTTGGGTTTTTTCAGAAAGTGGTTGTGGAATTACCAGTTTCCTTTTCTCTGTTATGCTCCGGAAAGGAGTTACGTTGTGTGGAAGTTTGCTGCGCTTGCTCTGTCCATCAGCTCGCACCCTGACTGTAGCGGTTCTGAAAGGCATTTGGTGGGAGGGAGAGTTTGTTAGTGTCTCATAGAAATTTAGTGAACTGAATAAGTAAATTGAGCTTTTGCTATTTTGTATGTATTGAAAATCTAGCTGGATTTATAAGTTTTCAACTTCAGTGCCATAACACCGTCAATAGGAAATGAGAAGTGTGAATTTCCACTTCTGTATGTGCAGGGTAGTTTATCATAATAAATCTGCCCTATAGCATAAGTAAGTATGATAATGATGAGGCAGTTTCTATATTACAAACTGTATTGCAATACAGGTTAAATATTTTCATTGTTATATTCTTGAAAAATAATTGCAGTTTATCTGTTCCCCTCTAAGTACATATTGTAATATGACAATGCCATTTCAAAATAGATCCATTGCTGAGGATTAAAAAACCAGTTATAGACAAAGTGTTTCTTTAAGAGCATGCTTCACCTCGTCCTTAGGGGAGTAATTCACTTTTTACCCAAAATACATACTTCAAGCTTTGTACATGCTTCAAGATTCAGCCATAAAGAACACCAAGCCTGAGCGTTGTTGTTATTGCTTAGAGTCATCCTTCAAAGGGTGGTCAGACAATTGCCAGACTGGAAGGAGATTATAGTTTTCTGGTAATCTACCACCATGGTTCTTGAGCTCTCTTCTGACACATGAGTGTGCACTGAACAGCTCCACTGGGATTGTCCCTCTCCATCCAGTCTCAAGTCCGACTCCCCTGTTTCTCCAAGAGTTTTCCTGTGTTCTGGAGCACTTCTGACTTCCTCCTACAGCAGTATTTAACACCACCTCCTGGCAGCGTGAAACAATGGAGCAAGTGTAATTTTTCTCTGCATACAGTCTTATCACTGTCATTTATGGGTACTGATGTAGTTACACACATTGGGCATTGTTCTTTGCAAGTGCATGTGTGAAGCCATTAGCATAAGCACACCATTCAACAGCACAGCCAGGCGGCTCTGGTGGCAAATCTCCCCTGAAAAGACTTCCTATCCCTAGCTGGGTTTCTGCTGTTTCTCTTGTGTATCCACTGACTCTGAAATCGCTCCATAGTGAGCTGCGTCACAGGGTTAAACTAGCAGGAAGCAAATGCTATGAAAACGCACCATTTCCAGTTGGTTTGGGCAGGGGGGAATGAATGGGAGTAATCCTCTCTGAAGAAGCTAGCTGATAGAGTGGCTTAGCTGTGTCACCAAAAGATACCCTCAGAGGTTTTCAGAAGATCCTAGCGGCGTTTTGTGTTGGTAGACTATTAAAGAACACTGTTAAGAGAGGGATTGATGACCTTTATTTGTTGACTGCATAAGCACTATTTAAATATCAGTTTACCATAAATGGGTTTTTAGAAATTAAAAAAATTCATTTTGAAGTTTCAGAGTATCTGAATGTCAATCTAGTTTGGTTTCTCAGTATCCATTCAGCCAATTTTTGAACAACATTGCAGCTTTTGGATTATCTAATATTTGTATTTTCATGGAGCAGACGTTTGTTGCCTTCATGGAAACGCAAGGCTGTTTGTGAAAGGTTACACAAGTAGAACAAACGTCAAAGCTGCTGATCTGTTTCTCGTTGCCAGTCTGTTTTTCTTAAGCAACAATCTGCTAATAGAAGTGGTGGTACAAAGCAGATGTGTATGGTACAGGAGGACAATCTGGCTTCCTTTGTAGCCTGGTGAGAGAGCACGGGCTTTCAAGTTTTGTTGGAAGCTGATTATCTGGAATTAGAAATGAGGCAGTAAATGAAGCCCCAAAGAGGGTAAACTGCAGCTTTCACTTTTAGTAGAGGTGTAACATGTTGAAGCTGGGAAATGTCTGCAAGTTCTTACTTGCGTAATGGCAATCTGTTAAGCCTTTGGTTTCTCATCCATCGAGCAACCCAACAATCCTTGAAGTATATGGAGTGTGTTTATGGAGAGGATGAGGGTGGGTAATGTTTTTCAGCATGTTTAGGTATGGGTGGATGTATTTTCTCCCAGTTCTGTACATTAAAAGTAGCATTGCTAAAGTGAGACAAAGGACAGTGTTGAAGGAGTCGGGGGGCACAACTTGTTTTGGGGTCTTTCATTGCTGCTCTCTGAATGTGTTCCTTGTAAAGTATGGGAGGAGGCATTTGCTCTTTCTGAGTATAAGGGGGGAGAATGAGGAAGGTGTTGGAGACAGTGGGCAGCAAAGTGGAACTGAGCGGCTTTCCACACTAATGGTCATATTAACAGATGATATGACATACTCATTCAGGTTTTAGGCTGTATCATCTTCCCCACTCCTTTCTACACAGTCCCTTGTGTCTGATAATTTGACTTGAATCAATACTGCTCTTTGCTCAAGGGTATTCAAGGATTACAGTGGAAGCAACGCAGTGATAAGAAGCTAATTTTATGTGGAAGAGGACATAACGTTTTTGCCATGTGCTCTCCATTTGTTTCTTACAACCTAATTTTGAATGATCGTGCTGTGGCTTCCCCCCACCCTGCTGGTTATGAATGAGAAAGCAAAGAAAATGGATTACAAGAAAAACAAGCTTTTTTTTCTTTTCTCCTTGAGGTTTTTAATCAAAGGTAGCGCAACCTATGTGGGATGAAATGATGCTAGTTGTTACTAAGCTAATTAAATATTTATAAAACAAGAGCGATATTATATTTATAGCTCCTCTGTCTGGAGATTGTAAATAAATTGATGATTTTGCAGATTTTTTTCTTTCCTTGCTCAAATAATGGGTACTAGCATTCTTTTTATTGTCTTAGGATGCAAATATTCTCTGAATTTCTAGAAGTAAGACACTTAAACATTTTAAAAAGGCAACATTATTAAATAAAAAATGGTCCTTTAATTTGTTGGGGATTGAAGAGCCAGATGAAGTTCTGTGTGCTTGTTCATCCCTATTAAGATTTTGAGAACAGCTCCAGATCTTTTGATCAGTTGTGCTTACATTGTCTTGAGTAGGCACTTGGATCTCATCTAAATTAGAAAGGCAGAAAAGACTTGCGGTATTTAAAGACTGGAGAAAAGATTTCTAATAATGAGATATAAGGAGGTTGGTTGTTTTTTTTTTTTTTTAGATTCTCAGAAGGTCAAGAGGTGAATATAATACCTAACTAATGAAGTTAAAAAAAAAGGGGGGGGGGGGGGAGAAGAAAGCTATAATCTAGCAGAGAAAGGATAACAATCATAATTGGAAACATAAATGGATGTCAAAGCTAGGGGGTTTCAAATATTCAAAGGACATGCATCTTAACAATGGACGTGATCAGCCATTGAAACACATTACTGAGCAAAATAACTGATTTTTCTTTCTTGTCAGATACACAAGTTAAAACCAGATGCCTTTCTGGAAGGCGTGCTTTAGGCTAATTAAGCGTTGGGTTCACTACAGGGGTAACTAGATGGAAGGCAGACAAGAACTGAAGGCTGGTTCTGACCCCAGAGCCTACCGCTCTGGTTACTGTGGTGTGCTGATGTAGACCGTACCCGAGCATCTCGGGTCTGGTGGCTCGTTCTGTGGCCTGCACTTAATTGCCCCTGCTTCCCCGAGGGCCCCTGGAGAGGAGCTCTGCGCAGGGGCAACCGCCCTGCCTTGGCTGCTGTCTGCTGTGGGCTCCCGAGCGGGAGGTAGGTGGCTGCATTGTCCCCTACACGTGCAGTGTCTTTGATTTGTGCAATCCCAGTAAATCAGGCTTTTCAGGGAAGCCTCCGGTAGGCACTGAGGTGTACGAGCCTAGTGTGCCACTGGAGGAAACGTGTGAATCACCCGGTGGAAACACTGGGCGTCACCCACGGACGTTTTGTCTCTGCTCCAAATGTCTTCTGGCGTTGTTGGTTGGGGTATGAAGAAGGTTTTTTGAGAGTACACCTGCACTGGAAGAAAGTCAAGTGTAGTTACAGGCAAAATGTGTTCTTTACCAGTATAGCTTGTTTGACTTGGACAGCTCGGAGGCATGGGTGAGGGGTGACTTCTCAAATGCCTGTGCAAAGCACAGGTTTCATAGGCAGTGCTGTGTCTACAGCAGCAGCCACTCTTTGCTAGCGTGCTGTATTTGTGTAGGCAAAATATCTTCTCGGATCAAAAAAGCACATGTTTTCTTTGTGAAATAATTAGAATATGCAAGCTATGAAAACCATAGTGGGGACACACATGACTATTAGTTTATCTCCAAGGTTAAAACAGATGAAGTCAACCCCAGGAAGGGGTGTGCAGTGCTGATTGTACCTACCTGGCAGATCTTGTCTGTCTGTAAATTTTAAGCTGTGACATGTATTGCATATTTTGTCTTGTCTTTAAAACTACCGTCCCCCAACAAACCTTTATTGGTGAAGACAAAGCAATAATCATATGAGGTGAAAGATAAGAGGAACTGTACATTACCTGCATGTTGCCATGCTGATTTATTCCTTCTCCAACTGGCTGTTTAAAAACTAAAGTTTTATCTGAGATGGCTTGTTTCCTGAAGGACTTACTGAATCCTCGTGTGGTGAAGTATAATTTCTTGTCTCTTTTCTTTTGGTATAGGAAGTAAGGAGTCTTTATTTTGCGCTCCCCCCTGCCCTAGACTTCCCTCCATTAGGGTGACCAGAAGGACTTGATGGGCTGCAGTGCCGAGGGCTGTTGAGAGGCCTGGGATTACAGAGCAATGGGTGTCTGTTACTGCTTGGCTGATTGATAGCAAGGCCTCACTTCCCAGTGGTATTATTTCTGTGTCTATTCTATGTTTTAGCATGTACTCCGATTATGATGGATATGGATATTGACTTCAATTAGGTGGTGTTTTTACCAGTTTTTACCAGGGAAAGGCAAGCAGAAAGATACTTCATACAAGAATTGCTAGTCAACAGGCGTACAAGCAGTAGTGCTAGCATTATAGCTGTGGTCAGGTTTCAAATATGCATGAATGCTTGCATATGCAAACAAAGCAAAGCCTAATTCGTGGAATAAAATACTTTATTGCTTTCAGAAACAGCAACAGCAACGTGTTTTGAATGTTGTCTCATTAAAAGCAATAGCCGTACTTTTTTATGATTAAAGGATTCTTTTCAAAATTTGCATGTAGTTGGCCATGTGCTCATTTTCATTGTATAAATGTAGAGCATGTATTAGGAAGAAAATTTAGATTTTCTTCTACCTGGTAGAGCTAAAATACCATGCCCTCATGCCCTCTCCTCCTTGGCCCTCCGAGGAAGCTGCATCATATTGTTTGTGGTTCTCAAAGAGGTTAAGATCCAACCTTTTAATTTCCAGTTTAATATAGCACTTGACCACGCACACAAATTCTTTTGAAGCTGGTCAGTTTTATATGCATATCTAACAGCATGGTTGGATTGGGAAGGCTGGATCCTTAACGGCATTCATACATTCTTTTAGATTTAGCACTAAGAATGTAGGAGAGCAACTGGGAGCAGAATCTGTAGTCTATGTTTTACCATTCCCCAGCTAAAGAAATTAAAAACTGAATTCTGAAGTATAATCAGAAGCTTGAATACGGAGTGCAAATCATTATACCAAGGTTAGCTTTTGAGTGCTTAATGGTTGTTTTAGCTGTTCTGTGTCTTTTTTTAACGTGGCTGTTGCTCAGGTGTGGTTACCCTGAGCTGGCTGACCCTTTGACAGAGATACGTGTACAAGTAAAATGATACAAGGCTGCATCTGTTCAGAAGAATTTTGCATGGTTCATACTTCTGGCCAACCTATGGAAGAGCTTGTAAAGTTCAGGTGACATTTTCAATAATCTGCTATGTTCTGTTCCCGGTGCTTCTGGTTAATGTGTGCCAACTAGAAATACATCTTGTTTCTTCTTTTGTCAGATGTGCATCTATCCATTTTATGAAAAATCAGAAGAAACTCCTCGACAATTCCCTTTTTCTGTTGAATGCACATTTAGAAGTGAATTCTTTTATGGAAGTTTTAAGGATATTTTGGAATCAGCATGCCAATTTTTTAATTCCTGTTTTACGGTCTCGTCTTACAGAAAGTTAAAGCAACTGCGGCAAAGACAAGGGAAGAATTATTTTGAAGAAAGCTAAAGGAGAAAAGTTAATTTCTGTTTCATAACACTAATAAAAATAAAGTTACTGAAATGAAAAATAACTGTTCCTTTACTAAAGTAAAGACAATGAAAAGATTGATGGTGCTGCCCGTGTGTGGGTGTGTACATGTTTATGTAATGTGGGAAAAATTTTCTAACAAACTAAGAATAGTGGTTAAATGTTTGTCCTCTTGGTAGTGTCCTAGTCATGATGCAATTCTCAGCAAAATGTACTATAATTATACAGGGAAGTTGCTATTTGCATAGTGGAACACAATGTATTTTCCCTAGTTTCAAATCTTTTTTAGAGCAGAATGTCAAAAGAGAAAGGTTCACGTACTCTGTATTGGAGGACATTTGCTTGATGCATATAACGTACTTTCAAAGAGCAGAAGTAGCTCAAGGTGTGGGATGAATACATATTCTAGTATTTGCTTTCACCTCCCCAATAAGAAGCCTAGAAAAATGCTAAAATACTTCAGGTACTGTGTATCACTGAATTTAAATAAAATTTGATACACGGTTATATTGCTTTAGAGAGGGGCTCTATTTCAGTCACACCTCAGAGGAAGTAGCAGCAGAGTTGGACTTTTGAGAAGTCCGGAGTTGTCCTTCCCCTCCCTCTTCTATTATTACATAGTATTTGTCTCTCCTCTGGCAGTCGCCTGCCTGAGCATCCTCACAGTAACGCCGCAACTTCAGGGCCTTTGCCTAGTCATGAAGCAGTTTTCATCAAGCATTTGAAAAAGGCGTCTTCACTCTGTTCATGGTAATGGTATTTTTCAGTATCTAAGTAAGAACAGTATGACATTATCACCCATTGCTCCTAGTCTTAATACACGTTGCTATGGACAAAGTCCTGAAAGCAAGTATTCAAAACAAGGCATGCAAAATGTTATAGTAATTTCTCCTTTTTTTTTTTTTTGGCTGTGGAATTTAGGTTTCTGTCCAGTACCTTAAGTGTTACTTTTTTGTGCTTGAGAGCAGGCAAGGCTAATTTTCTTATTGCATTACTAAAACATGACAAATGGCAATCTTGTCTAGCCAGAAAGGCAAAGCTCTTCTGTCAGCAGTGCTTTTCTTTGTTTCCTCGTAAATAAACATCCGTTCAAGAGTTGTAATGGACTATGGGGGAAAAGGTGTAAATCTAGCCTTAGAACAATTTCTGGGCATAATTTTAAGCAAGACAGCATCACAAAAGTAAACAAACAAAACCAACAATCCTATGTATACAACTGAATAAGGAACTGGAATCCACCAGTTCCTTATTGAACTAGACCAGTGTGCTTCCAGCATATGTTAGTGCCATACCTGAAAAAAGCGCATGGTAGTCTTAACCTTAAATGGTATTATCCTGCCACTTTTTGTCCAAATCTGCCCACAATTTCTGGGAGAGGGTTGATCTCAAGATCATACGGTCAAGTTGGGTTTTGTAAGATGCTTGAAGTTTTATACCATTGAAGTGTAAGATTCAAATCAAGCGGGTAAGTGCATGCACTTAAGCCATTTTCTTCACCAGAAAATCAAAGCATGAGAAGTGGCTATATTTTTGTAACGAATTTTAGGAAAATTACAAGCAGGTTACTTATGCTGTGCAGTTTGTGTGTCTGTGCCTACGTAAGTGGATATCTGACGTGCAGCAGAGCTCTCACACAGGCAAGACTGGCAAGTGCAGCAGAGACCCTGCTGTGAGGGTATTATGGGTTCTTGCGTGTAGTATCTTGACTATAACCAAGTGTCAAGAATTGTCCTATAAAATTTCAACTTTTTCTTTTCCAGTACATTGACAAATCTCTCATTTAACACAGTGAAAAAGAACTGTTAATGTTTTCAAATAGCTCAAGATGCTTAGTCAGCGGTACGTTAGATTTGAGGATTCCTCAAAGGTGAGATCTTGATGCTTTTCTTCCACGACTGTTTGAAATGCAGACGTGTAGCTTCATCAGAGGAGAGTCCCTGTGACAAGCTACTTGTTCATGTCTTTCTGTAGCCCTGTGTCCATCCCCAGTGCAGGCCTTTACACGCACACTGGCCAAACAGGTTTGACTTCAGAGCTGTGAAGTGGCCCCTCCTCTGGGCTGAGCTGCCGCAATGCAAACACTACTTAGGCAGGTCTGCAAGGCTGAACGACTTGCTGGCAATTGTGTCATCTGTTTCATAAGTTTGAATTATTTCAGGTTTTAAGTTAGGTACTTTATGGCATCATTTGCATGGCAGAAGCTGTTACTGGCCTCCTGTCCCTCTGATCTGTGCTGGGCCTGTGAGGTATTAAGAAATCAAATTAACTGGGATGTAGCATGTGTGTTTTGAGTTGTATGTGGAATGCAAACGTGCGCTGGTCTGGGTGTGAACCAAGTTAATTTTGTGACTTCTGGATTTTGTGGTCCTGCTCTTTAGAAGTAGTAGCTAAGGAATTATTCTGTAAGTGCCAGGAATTACAATGAATAGTTTCCTCTGTTTAATCTTACATAATGTAAGCTGTGTGTCTTATATTTTGTAATGCGTGCCTGGAGAAAAATCTCCTAGAATAAATTTCACACTTAATTCATTAATTGTTTTTCCCTCATACTGTCATCTAAACGTGATGTTACCAGATAAAATAATTTGCTGTACTGAAATGAAGCCATTCTTAGCACAAAGAAGGAGGGAAACTTGTATTTCCTTAGTGGCTCTCCATCTGTCTGGGAAAACTCTGCAAGTTCACTCCCAGCATCTCCCCTTTTTCCTTCTGTGCCTTTCCCACCCAAGCATAGATAGTCCTGCCCAATAACAGTGCTGACACAGATACCCTCCTTTCCTGTGCTGATTACACCTTTGACTCCTTAGTCTAGAGCTTGGTGCCAATTTGCAATTAGAGTTTTGTTTTCCATGCCGTATTTACCTAAGCCTGTGAAAACAGTAGTCGCGTTGTAAAACTTACAGGGAGAGTTCTGTATATACGTAGCAAGTAGCTCTGAATATGTTAAATAATCCCTGGGGAGCACTTCTTAGCCAAGTTTTAGAAGTTTTACTCTTTATATGGAGCTTGAGGTCCAGCATATTTGGGGGAGGGAAGGAAAAGAACAGGAGTCTTTCATTTTAGCTTTTCTGTATGAAATGCATATTGCACTAATGCTTCCCTGGAGTGCAGCCTAGTTAAACTTCAAAATTAGGGCAAGAAAAAAAAAACAAGGAATGGTAAAATGTGAGATGAAATTCTCACTTGTGTTATCTCTAGGAAGGAACTAACAGTGGCTGCAGTGGTATAAATTAAGCATCTCAATCTTTACAGTACACCCCGTGTGGGCACCCCATGCAGCCTATCAGCAGGTACTCTGCTTAATAAGACTTCTTCCGCCGGCTTAATTTGTGAGATGCATGTGTCGAAAGACATCCTTTTGGGCACTCAGAATGATAAATGCATTAGCTTCACTGGCACATCTTCACTGGCACATCTTCACTTGTTTGTGTTTTCTTCTCTCCTCATCCCCCACTGAAAAAAAAAAAAAGAGATTTCATCCTCTCCAAGATGGATGTTGCCTGTCACTTGAGCTGCAGTGTCACCTGGAGCTATTGCTAAGCTTTTGCCCAGCAAACTTTGTCTATATAGAAGACGGTTTTATGAGGGTGATAGATTTGAGCTGTTTATTTGCAAATATTTTCCAGTTTATTTTTCTTTTAGATAGTAGTGCCAAGCATATTGTTTTGCAAACTAGAAAGAGGAAAACTCTCTGCCTCCTGAGGCTGTGTCATGTGTTTTATTATTTTGGAATGAACTACATAAGAAAGGTACTGTATAGGGACTGCTTCATCTGTCACTGAAATAGGGTGCTATGGTATACAACACCTTAGTAAAGAACCTTTTCAGTTGAAAGCTGCAGAAACTTTAAGCAGAATGCAGTAATCTTGGAACTTGCCTGGGATTCAGAATAAAAACTTGTAAAAGCAGAAATTATTTTTATAACTTTGCTAAGCTTTCATGGATACTACAAGCTAAGGTCTGAATCTGATGTTTCTCTCCAACTCCACAGCCATTCATTGACTCAAAATCTACTGGCCACAAACTCACCTGGAACAGCCGCTCAGGAAACAAGAGTCCTGCCAGTGTGTGTTTTGCAGAGGGCTTCTGTCACTCGAGGTGGGATGACTCAGGAGGACTGATTGAAATGCAGGCGACAAAAATCAACTCTGCCCTCTATTTCACATCACTCCTCCACGTAGAGTCTGAATGTGACCATCCCATCCTTTCTTAATAGTTCTTGGGTACTTGTTCAGTGCTGGTAGAGTTGAACATCTCCCACTGAGCTGACGCTATTGCTGCTTCCTTCAACACATTCATGTTCTTCAGCTCTCATCTATACGCACTTCTTGATGAACCTGGCTTAACTTGACATTGCAGAGGATTTCAGAACAATAGATGTGCCTACACACATGCCAGAAATCCAGTACCTTTGAGATCACGATTTCTCTGTTTGGTTTATACAGCATTCACTTTCTTTTTTCTTCGTTTGTTTTTTTTTTTTAAGTAAAGTGATACTTGATGAACCCTTCGTTCTTCTCATTTTGTGCATCCCTTCCAAAATGCTGTAATACAAACTCTTTGGAGTACCTGGTGAAGCTTTCCTGATATTTTGAGGTATTTTGCTGTTCTTGCTGCAATTGATTGTTTGTTTCTCATGTTATGGATTAGGTGAGAATATCGTGTACCCGTTTTCTTTCTGCCTATAGCAGAAAAAGAACCCCACAGTGCTGATGAATCCAAAGGTGGTGGTTGCAGGATAGACACTGAATTCTTGTTACCAGAGCTTTCAACACAGCAGCAAATGTAGGCATGTTGTCACTTACAAATGTGCTGCTTTTAAGCTCAGTCTTTTATGTACAAATTTTCGGCAACGTGTGTGGCTGCTGTTGATAAGGCTTGTATCACAACGCTCTGTGTGGTCAGGAAGACCAGTCTCTCCTGCTATTATCTCAAGTGCAGAGCTGAAAGTACACCCTTGAAATCTTTTATTTCCCCTTCACTATGACCTCCTCCAAACTACTTTTTGAGACTGAGACAACTTTGACTTCAGCCTGTCTTCTGTCCAAAATTCATGCCTTTACTGTCTGTGCAGAGCCGAGCGGATCATGATGTCTTTGTTGCTGTGTGAGGATGACAAAATGGAGAGCAAATATAATCTCAGTATAAATACTGCTTAGAGGCAAGCTGAAGGATAAAACATATTGCTGA
Source organism: Chroicocephalus ridibundus (assembly GCF_963924245.1). Lineage (NCBI taxonomy): Eukaryota > Metazoa > Chordata > Aves > Charadriiformes > Laridae > Chroicocephalus > Chroicocephalus ridibundus. The sequence goes on from NC_086287.1 coordinate 18,926,659, forward strand.
TTTTAAGTGGTTCCCGAGACCTGGGGATGCAGGTCTCTGAGGTAACTTTACTTGAGATTACTGTGAGGTAACTGGAAAGGGTGCTTGGCTAGGTGGTAGCAGGGCACACTAAAGGTAAACAAAAGGGCTAATTAGCTGGCAGAATTGAAACACGGTATGTCAGGCAGGGACACACAATAAACTTCAGTTTAATTTAAAACAGAACTTTACAATCTGATGTTACAATGCCTCATTTCTAAACATATAAATGCTGAATTGTACCTTGATCAAAATAATGGTTATGATTATTTTTTCCTGACGTTGTTTGCTTGTCTGGGTTGCTATGACTTGCTTTCTTTGCCAAACCTCTGGGTACTAGTATACATCCCTGTGGTGGTTGCTTTACACGTAATTTTTATGGAACCCTAAAAGGGGCAAATAAATATGTAATTGTGTAACTGCTGCTTATAACATCATTATAAATACAAAGCATTATTCATAAAACTTATAAATACCATTCCTTGGCTTGGTGGTTGGATCAATGTAGAAAACTTTCTCAGTGTACTATGAGCTCGTATAGTCATGTGCGAGTGCTGGGAAATGGGGTTCCCCTCGTCCCAGCATACTGGTTTGTGCCCTTACTCTGTGCCACTGGTGATGTTACTGTTTTGCTGATGTGTAGGACCGATAAAAGCCATTGAGCTTTTGGTAGGTCCATTCCCAGATATTTCTGTTAACGTTTTAGTGATGATTTCAATACACAGCTCTGTGATCTTTCAAGCCTGGCTGGTGGGTACGGGTTAGGCTAGAAGCAGTTTGTCCCTGCTGAAGCACACTTGTGCTAAGGTCGGATCCAACAGTTGTTACCTCCAGAGGCTGCTCTTGAGGAAAAAAGTGAAAAAAGAAACTACAAATGGATGTAAATAGGCAGGATATCGGATGGCTGCAAGACACTCTGAGGAAGTGCGGGTATGCAGCCTTCAGAATATGCACACATAGAGATCAGACCAATGCTGCGTTCAAACAAATACATTGCTTTTAGATCGAGTACCGCTCTTTCTGGATACAGCAGCTTTCAAGTAAACCCATTTATGTCTGCACGTGCTCTAAATCTTAAACTGTGAGAATCCATACTGTACATGCGTTTTAAATTACTTAAGTTAATGGCACATAAATAAAGTGTACGTGCGTAAATGTGCTTCCTATAATAACCTTGGTTCGTTTTTATTATTTTGGAGCATTTAAAATTGACTTTGAGATGCTGGGTTTTCCCACAACTTGCCTAAAAGACGGTACTATGGGTAAACTGTAGTGTGTGGTTGATACAAAAAGGGGATACTGCTTGAATGAAGGAAAACCGATAGGTGGAAGAAAGGCTGGAAAGGCTGCTGTGGAGATGTACGGTTGAGGAAAGGGAAAGGAAGGCACCAGTTTGATGCAGAAGCTAACAGAATACAGAAGTGGGTCATTTTTCTGGGTCAAAGTAAAAAGGTATCAGGTTTAAAAATTTTATTTCAGTTGGTCTATCAGTTTTAACAGCAGAGCATCAGTTCCTAACCAGTGTGAGATCGTTGAAGCTCCATCTCTGAAGAGTGAATGTTTAGCCGTCAGAGTCATGGAGAGGGCAGCTTTCCTAACACAACTGTAACACCACAGAGCTGTATTTATTTTGGTTTGACCCCTGGATTTTTCTTTAATTTACTTTGGATAGACGGACTTTTAATAAGACTTAAGCTGCTTTATATCACAGCCTTGTTGTTTTTAGGGTGGTTTTTTAACAAACAGAATTCTCTCTGTGCAGATTTCACTGGTGAACGACACGGAGGCAGCTGCCCTCTTGGCAGGTGTCCTTCCTCCATTTGCCAGGACTGTTGCTTTTTAATGTTACTGTGACAAGTTTCTGTTACTTGGGGAAAAGATTGAGTGGGCATCAGGCCTTTCAAGGGTTGGATAATCTGTGTGAAGCGCTGAGTGTAAAGCTGGGCTGTGTTCAGCTGCAGGCTTCCTGTGTGCTATCAGTGAAGTCATTAGAACTCCCATCTTAAGCGGAGAGTGGGAATAAAAATACCTCCGGCTTCACAAGGGTGCGGAGGTCTAACTTGGACGTGCAACTAAAAGACATCCTGGTCTAGTGGGAGGTGTCCCTGCCCATGGCAGGGGTTGGAACTAGATGATCTTTAAGGTCCCTTCCAACCCGAACCATTCTATGACTGACAAACACCGTGCCTGGGTAGGTGCTTTGGGACTGAGGGCAGCAGGTTATTCCTCTGAGTTCCGCTGAGTGGCTGCGGCTTCTTGGGTTTGTGCAAAGAGCAGCCACCTTCCCACCCGCTTCGACTAAGTGATGGCAGCAATGGTGTGATTTGTGCCAGGTTTAATTCAAGTCTGTTGGCCTTCTGTTTACAAGGGAAGGTGCCTGTTTAGTAGATGAACTGGAGTGCTCGGCAATACCTGTCTGGGGAACTGCCCCTTCTCACTGCAGCCAGTGTTGCAGGTGTACGTAAAATGGCAAAACCACTGTAGAGGTGTCACGGGTCGGGCTTTAGTGTGTCAGAATAAGCGATGTCCTCAGGGCTTTGTGTTCTAGGTCGTGTTACGCCACACCCATCACATTTTTTGTTATTATTTGGCTCTACATGCTACATCAGCAAGCTGCGGGCACAGCTGCCTGTCCAAAAGGTGTCTGTGGAGGGATGGTTATGTGGTGTGGCAAAGGAGCTGGACATACAGCGCCTTTCTAAGGTCTGTTAGGAAAACTCACAGCAAAGTGTTTTCACCACACATTGCTAGTGTGTGACAATGGACCTTGTGTTTGGGGATGCTGCTTAATCATTTGTCCTCTGAGGACCATTACCCAGGTGCCTACCCTTGTGTCATAATGGCAAGGTGGCTCTTGCTGTTTATGGTTTTGCTCTTCTTCACCCTTCCTCTGTTTAAACCTCTCTGAAAAAGGTCTTGATGTCATAGCTGGGCTGACATTCGCTACATGAAACTGGCAGAACGTATCTAGTTCTGCTCTCAGGCAAGCCTGCGCCCATGTTTGTCACAGCATCCTGAGAAAGCAATGCAAAGCCTTGCTCGCAAAAGGTCTCGTTATTCCCATTTCTGACCAGGAGCCCAGTGTAGCCCCATTACGGATGGGGCTGTACTGCAGGGAGCAGCAGTGTGTTTGGCCATGTCCCACGGCATCACCATCCTTGCAAATCTACTTTGTCTTGCTTACTTTTTAGCTGACAGAAGAAGCGGCAGAGGATTTTATTATTCGATGGTGGTGCTTGCGTTGGACGGTGCTGTTTCGGTGGAGTCGCCAGGGCCGTGTGCTTCCTCCCTCCTGCCCCGCCGCTTGCAGACCTGCTCCAGCCCCGCAGCTCCTCGCAGCCTTTTCCTGAAGCGTGCTGTAAAGCGCTGCCCGCCGCCCAGGGCCCAGAGGGCTGGGTGATCCGGCCCCGGCCCCTCGCCGCGGCCTTCTCCGGCCTGGGAGGGCCGGGTCGGGGGCAGCCCCGGGCGGGGCGGGCGGAGGAGCCGCGGCGGCCGCCCGCCCCCAGCGCCGCTGCCCATTGGCGGCGCCGGGCGGGGGCCGGGCCGGGCCGGGCCGGGGCGCTCGGCGGGGCGGGCGGCCGCCGGCCGGGGAGAGCGGCGGAGAGCCCGGGCTCTGCCGCGGCCGCCGGCGTTCCCCCGCTCCGCTGGGCTCGGCTGCGCCGCGCTCCTCCCCGCCGTACCATGGTTGGGGATCACTGCAGCCTCCCCGGTGAACGGCCCGTCCTCGCCCAGAGTCCCAAACCCGGATTAAGCTGCAAAATGGTCCTGCAGGCGGTGGGCAAAGTGCTGCGGTAAGGACGGGGCCGGGGGGGGCTGCCCCGCGGGCGAGTGCGGGCGTGTGACCGGGGGGTTGCCCCGGGAGCGGCAGCGCGGCCCCGAGGGGAGCGAGAAGGCAGCTGGAGCCCAAGTTAAAAACCTGGCCCCGGTGCCTTGTTCTGCTCAGCCCCTCTCGCGTCTGGAGGAGGCAGGCTGCGTTTGGCTCCCTCTGGATCTCGTGTAGCAATCTGGGAGGGTGGAAGTTGGAATATCAATAGCTGCTTGGAGAAAAACATTTGTCCGCCCAAATGTTGCAGTCAAGTTTTGTTTGCGCTCCCTGAGAACTAATTTTCCAGGACGTAAGCAGACAGTGAAGGTCCCGACTTCCCTGAATAAGGAGTCCGACCAAGACACTACATATGCTCTGGCACATTTTCTACAGAAATGTCGTAAGAGGAGGGGAAAAAATTGCTCATGTAGCTCAGAAGGACTTGTGTGAACACTGAGACGTGTATGACTACTGAGACCAAAACCAGACTCTCTGGCAAAGGACGCACAGTAATTTGATTCGGAGGAGTTCTGACCCGTTCTGGTTTGCAGGGAAAAACGTCACCACAAATATTAGGACTAGCAGCCTTGCTCCTCAACAACCGCAGCTTTTTATTTTGGTTAAGTGTGTTCAGATATTTTTCTGGGATCTATGAAGAATAGCAGTGCTGCTCCAAAAAGAAGCCTTGTTCCTCCAGCGTAACTTTATTTGGCAAGCTCTGGTTTGTCCCTGTTTCCTACTATTGGTTGCCAGTTGTTAAATGTTTGTCAACAGAAACATTATCCCTCTCTTCCTCTGTTGACTCATGTCTCCTCTCTCCCCAAGCGAGTTTAAGGGAGCCATTTATTAATGCAGAGTGTTCTGATCACAAAGCGGCTGGGCTCTGGCTGTGACTTAAACTAGAAAAGTTCACTGGGCTTAAAGCAGTTTGGTGAGAAGAACTGCTTAGAGTTGCTCGTAAAGAAGTGCAGTGTTGCAGTACTTTTTGGTGGTTCTGGTATTATTTTTTTTTTCCCCCATTAAAAATACTTTCCTGTAGAAAACATTAGTTTAAGGAATTCGTGTTTCTTTTTCAGCTTTTCAACAAGTTTAACACCCCTTCTTTGCACTTTTTTTTTGGGGGGGGTGGTGGTGTCTATAATTCAATATGGTGTTACACAGCTGGTCATATCATAAAATCCTTTGGCCAGTGGCTTGCTATTCATGCTGTGAACCCTTTGAAGTTTTTGGTAGCTGTTCTATTGGCAGCTCTCCCAGATGTAAATAGATGGGTGCCTCTGTAGGGAAGAATTGCCAAACCTTTTGTTCAGCATCTATGGCAGTTTATTTTAAAGTATAGGTAACTTCCTGTGACCTAGCAGTGAAAACATGTATTTTTATGATTTGTTCAGTGCACACTTGCGAAAAGTGTAACGTAACCTCATCCTTTCTCCTCCAACTGGAATACGTGCAAAAATTGTGCATAATTTTATTTGCTTTTTTCTGAGGCTTATTTTCTACATATACTATAAAACTGTTGTGAAAGCAGGAAAAAGTTGTCATACGTGAAATATTTTGGGCTTGGGAATTAACAGCATAACTTTATTTTGCTAACCTATTACTAATGGGAGTGACTACTATTTTGCAGTACAGATTTTTTTTTTAATGTGTCTTTTCATTCTGGGTTATCTCCTTTTGCATCCAGTTAGAAAAGTTAAGTCCCAAGAACTTTCTGTAGATGCCAGGCTGGGTCTCATATTTCCCTTATTGGATATACTTCAGATGCCTTATCTGACTTCGTTGCTTCATCTTGCTTTCTTCAGTTTTTGTTCTGTAAACATAAACGCATCCTATGCTGCAGAGAGCTCAAGACAGCGTAAGAGCACAGGTACTAGCTAGGAGACTAAGTAAATACTAAGTCCAATCGAAGTTTCTTTATTGTGGAAATCAGCTATTAGTGCTTAAGAAAGTGTGGGCCCAGTGATGGTGAAAGAGGGAACCACATGGGACCTTGTTTAGGCCAAAAATGGTGGCTGTGGTGGGATTTCTTTGAACCTAGGCATCCACAGCTGGGCTTTGTCCACTTTGTTGTTGGCAGAGAAGAACAGGGAGCTTAAAGATGTGGTTGAATGCAGAGGTGCCATGCCAGCCCGATACAGAGTGACCAGCTCACTTGCTAGCACTTATGTTGTAGTCATGTGAACTTAGATGAATCCCACGTTACTGTCATGGTTTACCATGTATTTCAGAGCAAGTGGAGGACAAAGGGTATCAAATACCACTTTTAAGTCTGGCCGCCTGAAACACTGGTGGTTGAATTTTCTGTAGTCTATACAGAAGATTAATCAATACTAAACTTTAGATGAAGTAAATTTTCTTCTGTTGATCAGTCTGGCAAATAGCTTGGTGATGACATCAAAGGATATCTTGCTTCTGCGTAGCCTGGTGTTATGAACAGCCTACTGCATTTTAGGCTTTCTTCTCAGCCATAACTGGGAACCATCATCATCACCATTCCCTGCCAGCCCTGCACAGACTTGTAGAAATGGACAAGGGATAGAGTGCCCGTCTTCTCTCCAAATTGCCCTCCGCTTCTGTCTGTCTCCTGGTTGTGAATTCTAAAGCTCCGTTGTTTAATCAGTATAACTTTCCTCCATAGCAAACTTGTGCGTTATTTACACGAGTTCTAGGTACTTAAAAGTAACTCACTCTCCTGAAGCTTTTAACATGCAAGTTGTTTCCATTAGTTAGTAGGTCCAAGTAGGTCCAAGTAGCTCCTAGTTGCTGGGTGCCAAATAGTGTCTGTCCCACTAGTAATAACAGCTGCCAAAGGAAAAATCAGTACAGGGAGGAAACAAGGAGGTGGAAGTGGAGGGAAGGAAAAAGGCATCACAAGAAGAAGTGGCAGCAGCTCTGATAACCTGAGAAGAGTTAAAAGAGCGTGGGGAAAGACAACTGAACCAGAAAGGGAGAAAAATGTAACAAAAGCAACAGATGTGCTCTCAGCCTTTCTAATTAATTTTTTATGAAAGCTACTGTTAGGTTTATTACTCTTTTAAATTATTAGTGATTCAGCTATGAAGAACTCTAGAGATGCTTGTATCTTTCATCATATGGGTTAATAAACTGTGTTTAACACTTCAGGGATGGGGCCAAGGCTACACACTTGTAATGATTAAAAAAACTTAAAATACCATTAGGAAAGTGTCATCTCCCCTTTAAATCCAACATAGCATTGCTGAGATTAAGTTGTGTGTATTCCTTAGCATAGTGTTTAATTAGGGCTTTTGTTTCACTTCAGATGTTTTTGAAATATGTTAACGTCATTTTTCTCCTCTCCTGTAATGAATTGTGTAATTATTTAGCCCATGGTTAGGGAGGGGAAAAAAACAAAATGGATGCAGTCTTTTTTGTTGTTGTTTTATTTTCTAAAAGTTGGTGGTTCTGGAGAGAGGTGGAAGGGGAAAGGGAAAAAAGTAAAATGAAAAAACATGGAATATTATTCTATTCTTTAATATTATTCAATTAATTGTTCAATTTTTTTGTGAAGCAGCTGACTACTGCTAGCTTCCTTGCAGAGGTGTGCTTTTTACTGGCCTCAAGCAGCACAAGTGGAAGGAAGACTCAGCTACATGAGAGATGTCCCCTCTTTGGTCCCAGCAGGTAACTGAGCTGGCCACAAGTGTTCTTCAGAGCCGCGTGCTGATGACTTCAGGACACAGTGTTCACTGCCTGCACCAGTGCTTGAATCCCAATTCAGATGCTGGAGCGCGGCTCAGAACTGCAGAGCGTTTGCTGTGCCGTGCCACTGTGGGTCCTGCACGGGTGATTTTCAGAGACTACTCTTCATGCTGCTTCATAGTCAGTGCAGGTTTGGGTTTTTTTGGTTTGGTTTTTTTTTTTTAAGTCTCCAGTGAAACAGAGTCCTTCTAGGATAGCTGACTAATAATTGGTGATGTGGAGTCAGGAAAGAGGAATAATGGTGGGATACAGAGTTGTGATGCCATTGTGTAATGCCTTCTGATAAAGTACAGTATGGTTTACGTGTACGCATAGTCCAGGATGAGTGTGGGAATAGACAACTGAAAATTTCTCTTTCTCCTAAGAGCCTCCCTTCTTAAAGCAATGTGCAGGGGTTCATTTGGATACCAATCAAAAAATCAACCAACCGACCCCACTCTTCTTGGGTAGGTGTGGCATTGGCGTTATTAACAAAGTAGAATTTTTACAGGTACTTTTGAAGAGTGTAGTAATTTGTTTTCAATGATAGTGTGTTCTCCAGTCAGCTAAATTAGCAAGTTTGTGTTGGCATCCTGGATGGTGCTATATGTTTTTACATCCAGCACTTACAAATTTTTGGAAAATTAAATTTGTACTATTCCTCACATAATTCATAGCAAGATTAGAAATAAACCAGGTTAATTCTGACATTGGATTCTGGTTTTTAAGTGATCATGCAAAGTTGTCTTAAATGTGTTCATGAAACGGGACATGGGTGGGTAGAAGTGGGGCGTGTTGATGTGGCTGCTGGCACCACTTGACTCTCATTGCTGAAGATAGTTGTCTGTGATGGCTTGTGTGTTATCGACAGGACCAAAGCAAATGTTTAAAAAAAAAAAATAAATCAACTTGTTTTATCCTTATTTAGGCAGAAACATTTTTCAATAATTTAGTCAGGTCTACAGTATTAGAACGTAATTAGGAAGAGCCGCCTTTAACATTAGCTAATCTGATTAATGCCTGGGGACAGGCAGAAGAGAAGGCAGGGAGGGCAGTGTGCAGGGAAGGGGCTTATAGGCAAAATGCTCTTCAGAACCATGTCAGCTATTTTTATCCTGTTCTTTTTCTTTTGCCCTCCCACAACTTTCCATTGTACCAAAATAGTTCAAAATGTTTATGGTTCAGGGCAACTGACATCGCTAATTGTCATGCTGTGTCTTGCTGAATATTTCTGTAACAGGAGCTGATTCCTTGTTCAATGACAGCCTTTTGGGATTCTCACCCAGCTCCTCAGAAAGGACCAATGACACTATGGGGCAGTAACATCTTGTGCTTTAGCAAGCTGTGACCAGGCAGGAGGGGCTTTGTGGTAGCTCTTCTGTGCGTATGAAAGCACAGCTGTGCTTTTGGAGACTGTTCTTTGATGCGAGTGTCCTGTCCTCAGGGCAGAGCAGGTTGCAGTGGCATTGCCAGCCTAGTGGACTCGTCCAGCTGGGATGTGCCCTTGGAAGAGCATCTCTCCCTGCTCGCACGGGTGGGTGTTCTCCAGCATACATAGGTAGCAAACTGTCTTCTGGTGGTGGCTGCAAAACTTGTAGTGCTCTGCTTGACGTTCAGCCCTGCTATGAGCTGTCAGATACTTCTGTCAAAGCCATTTAACAACCTGGTCTGCTCCTGAAGCTCAGGACTCGATGCTGTGTCTCACTAGTGGTCCAGTGCGCCATGCATTCCTCCCTGTCTTTGTGATAGTTGTCCATTTGTTCACTTTTCATTTGCCACAGGAGTGTCATGACCCTGGTGCATTTATGAAAGTTGGCAAACCATGTATGATACACTAACTTCATGAAGAAGTCAGTGTCAGAGGTATTTATAACATCGAGCTGTATTTTGGTTACGTGTTCTACATCCTGTGAAGCGATAGCCAGAGGGAGAGGACTGCTGAAATTCTTCTTTGTGTTGAAATAACCCTGGGAGGTGTCTCCAGAGCTAGTATAGGAAGGGCACTTGCCCCAAGGTTTAACAGCATTTTCCTCTGTTGTATGGGCAAAAGTCTGCTTCTTTTTTCTGAAGATCCCTCCTGGACACTTTAAGAATAGATTTGATTGTAATCTCAGACTTCTGAAATTATTCACCCTTCTTTTATCTTGTTTCCTTGGTATGCATCTGTTTTATTATAGGATTTGCTCCAGATTTTAGCGGCTTGTTTCTGCCTGGAAGATGGTTTCGGTTTATATACGTGCAAAGTATGAGCATGCAACATTCATCCTTCTGGGAGTTGACTACAATTCCTGGTTGGCCTCTTTGCTTCCTGTGTTGTAATAGCCCATTTTTCTGGTGCTGCCCTTTATGGAGAAAATACCTACTTCACAATTAATTTCTATCTGATGGTTTCTGGTATCTCAAACCATCTGTGCACTCCAAGGTCTTCACCCAAGTAGGTTTGTAGGAAAAAAAAATAATCTTCTGTAGAAGAGCTTTTTGCTTTCCATTCTTGATGATCTCTGCTGAAGAGATGTGTTAGGAATGTGGTCTTCCACCGGTTGGTGCCCTGTCTCTGAGATGGCTAAGACAAAATGTATCCCTTCTCCTATCATAAATCTTTGTGAATACACCAAAACTGAGTTCTTTTGCTGAGAGGATTTTCTAATCCTTTTTCTTAATTCCTGGTTCTGTGGAGCTCAACAGAATCTTAAGTAAGACTTCAGCAGATTGCTGTTAGAGAAGATGAGATGATGGTTTTCTTTTCTTTTAAGAGCTGCTAGCACTTAGTCTCTGGAAAGAAATGGATGTATGGATTAACCCCTTCTTCCAGCTTTCTGAAGAAAAAACACTTCTTGGAGTTAATGGAGTCCAAGCTAGGTTGGTTGAGCTTGTCAGAAAATGCTGCTCTTTTAATTTTCCAAGTTGATTTCTGTCTGGTACTGAAATAAGTTTAGAAGTGCTTTTGCTCAGACAGCATGGGACTGGTGATAGCAGATGCTCCCCAGGTGAAAAGAACATTGTGGATGCCTGTGCAATTCCTTTTATTTTTAAAAAAGGAAGAATCAGCAGTGAGCACAGCTGTCCTCAGAAAGGCAGGTAGTGACAGAATATTAAAACTCTTAGGACAGCTTAACACCTGAAAAAAATAATTCCAGCACACCATACAAAGTACATGGAGCTAATGAAGAAAGAAAGCTTGGGCTTCTTTATGGTGATCTATGAAAATTCACAGGGAGGAGAGATGACATTAGTCATCTTGGTAGCTCCGCTCACACTCCAGACACTTACCCAGATTTGCTCTTCAGTCCGATGTGACCACAGATCCCCGATTCAGACCACCAAAGCCTTACATGGGTAAGTGCTGACAATCAGCAGGATGCATTTGGCAAGACAGGGGAAAGGCAATTGAGATAAACTAGGTTTTGCTCATTCTTCATTATACAAAGTCTTCAGTTCTGATGTGACTGCCTTATTTCTTCAGTACAAACCTGTGCGGGGAAAAGATAAAGCTGGGGTCTTGAGACCACCATCTCAGGGGGACAGAGGGGAAACTGTATTCTGTCTCAACTGAAATATTTATTTTTCTGTTGTTTTTCAGTATACAAAGCTTTTTTCATATCTAGATACGTCATTCAAATACATGAAAAAGTTTAATTGGGGTGTGTGTGTTTTGTTTTGCACCCCCCCTTTGTTTTTAAATCCACACATCTTGTTTAGGAGTCGAGCTAACTAATCTGTTAAATGATTTCAGTTACAAGCTTTTTGAGAAGGATTCCTATTGATTTTTAAGTAGAGACTTATGAATACCGAGAAGTAACTGGATCACCCAACAGTGAAATGAAACTACTCCCTTGAGAGAGGCTTCTTTACTAGTTAGGGACCATCTTTCATTTCTTCTCAGTGAAACTGCTAGCGCGGCTATGTGTGACTGGTATGGTTACATCTCTGCAAAACCAGTATGGACTGTGGGTCGCTGCCAGGAATTGAAACAGGGCTTCTCAGGTGAGCAATGCAGCCTGTGTTTGAAGAGAGGTAGCTGGTCATAACCGTCCCTTCTTTTGAGGTGTGATGTTGAGTTGCAAAAGCCAGTGCAAAAGCGTGACTGCACAAAAGGAAGAATCTTAGATGTTGGTCTCTGCTTATGTGAGCTGATTAATTGCAAATCCACATGAACAGTTAAAGGTGTTGCTTGTCATTTGCACGTGCAGCCAAGGGAATGAAACAAATTCAGCACACAGCTATGCATCTAATTTTAATATTTATTTTTGAAAATTACTAGTCTTCCTTAACCAATTTCTTGGCTGTGCTTTCAGCATTTAATTAAGGAATGAATTTATACTTCAGCAAGCCCTTGGAGGTAATGCTACAAGTTTGAATATATCTATGTTTTGGGGATTTTCTGATTGCTAATGAATTGGTATGCATTTGTAAAGGTGCTTCTACTTAAGCTTTTTGGTCTCCCTTGGTGCACCCTGAAAAGTAATAAATTAGGGTTGGGAATCACTGCTGTCTCATGAGCTAATTAACAGTGGCTGATCTAACTGTACCAGTAATTAAATTATTATCCACCCTACTATTTTTTTCAATCAGTCATTCAAATATTCTTTACTTTGACCCATGATTCTATAGAGTTTGTATTTTAAATTGAGATTTTTCTTCCTCTAATGTACAGAAAGCAAAACTTCAAAGTGCTGTTTTCTAGGAAATACTGAAATCAGCCATGTGCTATTGAGGACAAAACTGAACAAAGCACATTGCATCATTCTGTTGCACAGTTTAAAAATTAACTACATGGTTAGATTAGTGAATGTTTTGTATCTACCATTTGTTAATGAAAGTTACCTAATTAAGATAATGCTTTGATTCTTTTTACCTTCAACTCTCTCTTACCCTGTGAGGAGACACAGTTTGTGCCTTCTAACTATGGATTTCAGGTTTTTTGTTTAACAAGATAGTTCATACTAAGACCGAAAGGCACCATTTCTCATCATAGGATCTGATCTAAGGCATGCCAGGAGAGGTGGGACATCCCTGAACTAACTTTGCTTTAAATTAAGGCCAAAATACTAAGAAAGGGAAAAGATCCATTTGGGATTTTCAGAACTGCCATTGAGAGAGAACTAACCTTGACCGATGGTCATTTCTAGTAAATAAATATCTTTCCTAATTAAAATGCTGTAGTTAAAGTGTAAGAGATGAGTGTGTGGAGCTTGATACAGAGGCTGAAAACTTCAGGTGGGGCTGCTTCTTCACATAGGTGTTTCTTTGCCCAACCTGTTCAATAACTAATGACTGGGTAGGTAATTGAATTCCTCACAGCTGTGTGTTTCAATGCAACAAGATGCACATGTGTGTGCTAGTACAAATGCTTTAAAAGTGAGTTTACAGGTGCAGGCATGCAAAACTGCTTATGAATAGTAAAAACAACAGTTTTTTCCCATGCTATATATCTAATTCAGTTTATATTGTTTACTGAAGCTCCTACAAAAAAGCTAAGATGTTTGAATAGCTATGTTGTTACTAGTGTTTCTATGTAGACTCTCAGTTCTGGTAAGCCCTAGCACTATTCTGTCCTACTAAACCACACTTTTTAGATGTAAAGCAGACGGTGTTTATGTGAAGGATTCAGCTGTTGAAGTCCTGCCTACTGTGTGATTACATATAGATGACGTTTTCAAAGGTGGGAACTCTGGTAGCGAGGCAGGTGATGAATTCGTTTTCACTCTCTTCCCAACAAAAATAATTTACCCTTCCAATGCGAGACCCTTTTTGTGCCTAAATAGTTGTAATTTGCCCAGTCCTGCCAGAAGTAAAAAAGACAGTCCTTTACTGTTTCTTGCCTCTGGGGAGCTGAGGAGACAACAACTATGACTGTGCTCAGCTGCAAGCTGACATGTTGCACCATGTTGAAAAATATTTATCTATTGAGAGCACAGACTCTGGGAGTGAGTATTCTCATTAACTGTTTGGGGACTGTCATGCAGTCCACATTGCCTTCTTTCATACTACACAGCATAGTTACAAAATATATTTTAAAACCTTTTTGTAGACTTCTAAAAGTTGAGAATTGTAAAATTCAGACTACAAGTACATTAGGTATTATATGTACCTGTCAATAATATGTGGGTAAGGTGGTGAGCTTGACCTGCATATCTAATGTATTGCCTTTGTTGCAGGCTTTCTTTAGACTATAGTGGTACTTAAAACTAGTTAGTATTGTTAGATAAATGTTTTTAGCTGTACAAAGAGAGCTTGCAAGGCAAAAAGGCAGTGAGGAAACTAAAACGCTTCTTGCAAAGACAAACCTGTCTGCACCCTGGTAGTCTCTGAGCAGAGTAGACTGTCTGCGTTTGTACATCTTGGGCTGTATAGCAAGAAGTCTGCTGAAGCCAGGTTGCCATGGTGAAATAATTCCCAGCAGTTAAAGCACAGCTCTATCCCGAAGAGCAACACTGTGCAAGCGGTGTTGTGAAATCCCCTATTTACGAGGCCATGAGATTTCCAAATCAAATTTGCTCTGTTTTGAAATAAAAAGATAGCGTTGCAATCTGCCAGCTCTACAGACTGGGTTGGAAGATAACAAATAGTGTCTTCAGTGGTTTATGTGCTTTGGTGGTGAACTCCCTCTCCACAAAGGTGGACCAAAGTGTACTGCATGTGCTCTTCTAGAAAGATAACAGGGCTGCATCAGAATAACCAGGAGGAGCAGCTGCTGCCAGAACTTGAATTTAATCATGATGCAGAAGTCAAAATAACTCTGTGTGTTCCAGTAGAAGATTACAGGATAATAAATAAATAAACCACTGCTTAAGTTAATAGATATGTCTGAAAACACACAGGAAATAGATATGTTAATTAAGACATTTCTGTGTTTTTATTGCAGTACACTTACATTTTCTTTCAGTTTGCATAGTCTAAAAACCTTGAAAGAGAGAAATGGACTTTTTTGCCAATTATGTTCTTTTTAGTTTTTACTTGTTCTTTGCAAGCAGTTTTTCTGGTCTCCAAAATTTCAAATCATGAGTTGAAAAAACACTGTTCTGAATATTATAATAATAAATCTGGCAGGCCTATATTTGCCTTCCTTGATGTGAAAAACGTGTTAAAAGCCACCCCAAAACTTACTTGCTTTCAAATCTTGGTGCAGATCACTTGTTCTCGTGGCTCTGTAGTGCGGGAGATCTCCCCACTGCAGCATGCAGCATCTCTAACAGCACCAGGCTCGGTATCTCTGCCGTTGTCTGCTCTCTGTTGAGAGCCACTTTTCTCCTTTGCCTGTGTGTTTTAATTAAAAAAAAAAAAAAAAAAAAAAAAGGTATACTATAGACCTCTGCCTTGGACTGAAATGTTTTCCAGTATAGAGAAAAAACTCTCTCTGCTGACTTTAAAAGGCCAATTCAGATAGAAACATTTACATGTGCAGATATCCTTGGCTAGGTGAAATGAATCCTGTTCATACTGTCCAGCTGCAGTATGGGAGTACATTGAACAATGCAGGATGATGAGGAAGCATTTGTGTTGCTAGAATACAAATGACATTTTTCCTCTAAGGGAGGCAAAGATCCAGGAGCATCCTTATCTTGGTGTTGTGTATGGCCTGATGGGTTTGGAGTGAGTGTGCCTGGGGACTAAAATGAGCTGCATGTTAACAAGACAAATCCCAGAACTCCAGTAATGTCTGGGCAGAGAAGCCCTGGAGAGTTAGCGTAGCATGGCCTCTCCTGTCCCTTTGTGCCCTGCACCAGGGTCTGCTCTGAGAGTGCCGTTCTAGGGGAGGAGGAGTTGCAAGCAGGGGAGAATATACTATGAAACACCTTCTTAAGCAGGGATTGCCCTCTTTCTGCTCAGCTTTTGGCTTCCTTTGTCAGACAGCCAGAGTTCACCTACATTTGGAAACTGAAAAACAACAAAACCAAACCCAAGAACCACCACCCCATGTCCGTCACAGGCTTGGGACTTGGGCACCTATGGTGCAGTGTTCTGCTGTATGGTTTGTTCTAAGCATTGGATAAATTAATTGTTGCAGCACTTAATCTGTGACCTACTGAATCTCTCTTACCACAGACCTAATTTGGCTCCACGTAGAGCTCTTGAAAATAAACATTAGGAAAGATTTGTGTCCTTTTTTTTCCCTAATCCCCAAATTACCAAAAATCTGGACTGTAGTAAATAGGTTAAGAAAAGAACCTTGCTGAGGCTTCGTGTTGGCACCTCCTGGTTTGGATATAAGAGGTTTTTAGCATGAAAGTAGAAGAGAACATTTCAAAATGAAGAACAGGGTATTTACTTGGGTAAGGTAATCTTCTGTGTTTCTACTAGTGAATGGTTCCTTTTAAATTGCATCACTGGCTCCTATTTGTCTCTCATCTGACATCACTTCCCCCTCCCAAGTATGTTGACTGGAGGGGAACCTGGACCAGCTCAGGGATTACAGTCAGAAGACCCTCCCAAAGGTAACTGGAGAGGCTGGATGGATACCTCCACTTGGTCTGGGGGAGGAGTTCTGGCAGGTTCGCCCAGAGAAGAAAAGAAAGTCTAGTCCCGCGTGTTTTACCACAAGAATGCACTCTGCATTTTTGTAGCATTAACTGAGCTGTTCACATGCCTGGCCTTGCCTCTGTAGCCATTCTTCCCAGAGCTAGATCGAAGAAAAGATGGGGCATCCTGAGCAGAAGAGAAGGAGCAGGAGTGGTACCTGGCCACCAGCAAATACCCAGGAGTTTCAGCACTGTACTTTGAAAAGCAATTAACGTGCAGCTGACGTGCCACTACGGGCAAACAGCATGGCAAACACTGAGCTAGCGCTGGGAGGTGACGTTCAAGGGAAGAGAGAACGAGGGAGAGAAGTAGAATCATAGAATAATTTAGGTTGGAAAAGACCTTTAATTAAGGTCATCAAGTCCAACTGTAAACCTAACACTGCCACATCCACTACTAAATCATGTCCCTCAGCGCCACATCTACACAGCTTTTAAACACCTCCAGGGATGGTGCCTCAGCCACTTCCCTGGGCAGCCTGTTCCAATGCTTGACAACCCTTTCTGTGAAGAAATTTTTCCTAATATCCATCCTAAACCTCCCTTGGTGCAACTTGAGGCCATTTCCTCTTGTGTTATCGCTTTTTACCTGGGAAAAGAGCCTGACCTCTACAGCCTCCTTTCAGGTAGTTGTATAGAGCAATAAAATCTCCCCTCAGCCTCCTTTTCTCCAGGCTAAACAACCCCAGTTCCCTCAGCTGCTCCTCATAAGACCTGTGCTCTAGACTCTTCACCAGTAGGTTGGCCCTACAAAAGGGAAGGGAAAGGCCTGATGTACCACAGGGCCATAGTGTGTGCAGGTGCCCCATGTTCTCCTTGCTTTGCCAGCAGCACCAGCTGGAACTCACTTTGACCCTGCAGAATGTTTGGGTTTTCTGTTGAGAAGCAACATTATGAACTAATGTTATGGCACTTGTCATCCTTAACATGCCTGCCATGCCTTGGCACCGACTGTTTACAGCAGAGCATCCGGAGGCCAAGCAAAGATTCCCTTTTAAGGCAAAGAGCCACTCTGAGAATCCAGAAGAAAAAGTTTCCCTGGCATGTAGAGCACATTCTTCTTTCCTCCTCCTCCTAAATAAACTATTAGTAACTTTTAAAAACAGAACAAAAATGAAGAAGCGGGGCCAGAAATGCTGCCAAACACATTTTATTCTACGCAGCCCCCTTAGACCTGCGCAGCAGCTGAGCCCTGGAGCTCACCCAGGGCAGGAGGGGAAGAATGAAACTGAGGTCAGAGGGGTCTGTCACGAGACCTGGGGCGAGAGGAAATCAGAATGGAGACCGTCTTAAAACGCTTAGTCTCCTTCCCTTCCCCAGGCCCTGGAGAAATGGTCTGACCACAGCAATCCGTGAACAATTGCACTGTATGCTGCTGTGGGATTTGGGCTTGCTTTCCAATACCTTACACAGCTTCCCTTCCCCTGCTGATGTTCTTTTCTCTTCTTTCCCAATCCTGAACGTGTATATCCAGGATTTGTGTTGTGGGTGTGCTGTCACGGGGCATTTTCAGCTAAAGGCTTAGCAGCGATCAGGGTTAAAACAGGACATGGGATTGCAGAAAAATCTCCACAGAGATCCTAATCTTGTACAGTTTTAAAGAGGGAAATACAATATCTGTTGCTTTTTCTCAAAGGAAGGGCAGCTCTACTGATGTTCAAATGAAAGTTATTTCCCTTTTCTTGCTTGCTATACAAATAAATAAAGGCATTGAATTACCAAGAAGTGATTTTTAAGCAGCCTAGCGCCTCTAAGCTTCCAGTCCTTGTACTTAACCGAGGAGAAAAGACCGTGGGCTGCTGGAGTAGGAAACCAGACAGCCTTCATGAGCTTGTTCCTGTCCTGTAAAAACTGGCGTAACCTGCTTCTTCATTGTTCTTGGTGGGAGTTTGTCACTAGGACTCATAAATTTTAGCTCATAAAACTGTTTCCTTCCTGCTATGAATGTGTTCAGGACTCACATACTTATGCACAACATTTCTAACCAGAAATTAACCGATAACTTCCTTCTAATAAAGTGCCGCAGAAAAAGCAGAAAGGTAACAAGTACGTTTGCAAGCAGCTAACCTGGTTTTCTTTACAAAGCTGTAGCCTTCTGTGGATGGCTGAAATCTTTGGGTTTTTCGTAGAATTGTTATGGCTAGAAGAGACCTTTAAGATCATGAAGTCCACCGTTAACCTGGTACTGCCAAGTTACCACTAAACCATGTCCCTCAGCACCACATCTACATGTCTTTTAAATACCTCCAGGGAGGGCAACTCAGCCACTTCCCTGGGCAGCCTGTGCCAGTGCTTGACAACCCTTTCAGTGAAGAAATTTTTCCTAATAGCCAATCTAAACCTTTTCCCCTCTGCAAAAGGAGTACATTAGAGGGAGCGAGATTGCATGTTAAATTTTTTTCCCTTAATGTGTTTTATTCCCATTTCTGTTCCATTCATATTCCATTTGACTCCTTACCCAAAGAAGGGAAGAGGAGAGAAGCTAAACTGAAAATATCCAGTATACCTTTAATTTTGAATTATAAACCCATGTTCACTGGAAATTATAAAAACATGAAAGTGTTCATAAAGATCGGCCTAAAAGACGCTGTTAAAATGTTGGCTTCCTGCCTCTCTAATTCTGTGTTGGCTTATGTTTTAAGAAGCTAACCCCCATCCTCAGATTACCAAGAAAGTAGGTTTTGGCAGGAGCACTTCACCCTATAATACTTCATCAGTGGAGGATATTTTAAAACATGACACTTGAAAAAGAAAGGAAAAAATGACAGGATGAAAATCAAAGGCCCAAGATAGTTTGATATATCCGGTAGCTGGTAGTGTAGAGGTACACCTGCGTGAGGTGGAATATGGTGTTTCTGTTGGAGACTGTAAGTTTTCCACATAAATGTTTTAGTTGGGAATGTACCACTTCAACACCAAAATTTTCCAGATTGTGACCATATAAATTATAAAGCGCAAGCAAGGTTACTTGAAAATAACCCCCAAAACCTTAAATGACATTTTGAGTATCATTTGATAACATTTCTATGGGCGTCTTATTTTTGATATTCCTTAAAATACGTTTTTCTTTTTTGTGCCACTTTTGCGTGCATTGCTATGAACCATGGGGCTCTCAGCAACACTGAACACATCATAGCTGGATTGTCACGGTCCAGACTTGCTCTCTTCTAAATTTGCTGGGGATTGTTAGGATTATACCAGTTAACCTTGGGTAAGAAATAGGGTTAGTTACTAAAAAAATTAAATATTATTAATCACAAAATAAGCATCTTTGTCCTGTAAGGTTCATAATCCGTGGTCGTTTTCGTCCCCACAGACCTGAGATGGTTTGTGAGTTTTGAGGTTTGCAAACAGAGACAAATCTGCCATGTAAGGCCTGTTGGACCCGTTCTGTCAATTTTCAAATGGAAATCAGTGTGTTTGAGACTTGGCTGGAACCTGAAACTAGTGCGCGATCCAGAGGGCGCAAAATGATTGGAGTTTTGCCTGCAGCTCTGCTCCTCACTATAGGGTTTTTTTTAATAAACTTTTTAACTTTCTAAAGTTACTCATATATCTGGTACTAAAACCACTTTAATATGCCACATTAAAAAGAGAAAAGCCACTGATTACTTGTATTTAAAAAAGAAAAAATAAACAGCCACTCACCCTGAGGGCAGTTAGTTGGGTGTGAAGGGTAGGAGATGGTGATTGAAGCATCATCATTTGTCCTTGAAGAGATTTCAGCTTCAGATGCAGTCTAAGAAACTGCACAGCTTGCTGGAGACAGCAAGGAATTATTATAGCTGTGCTGGTTACGTCTGGAAAAAAGGAATCCTGAATTGGTAGAGATAATCTTAAATTACACCATCAGTTTAGGGAAGTTTGTCATGTAATAAATCCCTAGTATTCCCTCTGTGTGATCAGTCTTGTAATAAAGCAGATTCTCATGACCAAACCCATGTGTGCCTGGTGCAATTCCAAAGTGGTGTGAACTACATCAGGTTGTGAAGCATGTCCACGTGGTGGACTTTGTGTCTTTGATGCTTCTTCAGCTGAATCAGATTGCTTCACACGTACTTCTTTCCAAACTAACTATATCAGTTTAAACTGAAACACATCTTTAGTATTTGTACCATGAATAAACTTTGAACCTTACAGCCATTTTCTGCTATGAAATGGGAATAATACTTTCCTCGTATGGTTTTAAAATTAAATTACTACCTGGATGGTGCTTTGAAGATGCTCCAAAGTGTGGGTTCTTTAAAACCAAGAAACTACAGGGCATCTGATCAAGAAGGAAATGAGAGAGATGAGAGGAGTATCTTTATTAACTGAGATGGGATAAGAAAACAAGGTGGGAAATTGGCAGTTTTACTTGATCTTAAAAAAGCAGTTAGACCAGGGGAAAAAAAATCATCGCAGCCCAGTGGGCCTGTCACTTGGTGGAGTGTCTTATACATCTCTTCCTCCAGTGAAATCCAGGCAAACTTCCAGCTGCTGCGTTTCCTCAGCTGAACACGAGGTTGAGTATGGAAGCCCTGTTAGAAGCATTAGTGAATGTACTGTCTTTGGCTGGAGCCCGTTTGCTGAACCTTCTTCTAAGACTTCAGACAAGTGACCTCTCTTCTGCCATCTCCCATCACTTTTCCCTCCCTGAAACTTATTCGTGGGTGTGACTTGGCCTGGGGCATCATACTCAATTGAGTGCCTAAAACCAAACAAACGCAAACGTATCCTGGGAGTTATCTGAAGAATTAGGTTGTACTCTGGTTTGCCTGTCAAAAAAACCCTTGGACTCCCTAAAGATGTTTCTTTCTTTAATTAGTAGTTAAGCACTGATAGACAGGTTTTGGTCTAACCTCTTCACAGACCTTCACCAAACTGCTGCATAACAGCTATTCCTCCAGCTGCTTTGGAGATACAGTTGATCTGACATGGACGTGTTAAGACACATTTAGCAGAATTCTCTTATTTTTTAAGAAAGACACAGGGAAACATGAATCAGGACTTTGGTTTGCTTTAGGGTGCCTATGGCAGTGTTTTGAAAGGTACTGCCCTTTTTGTGGTTTCATATGACATTTAGTTATGTTTTCCAGTAAGTAATCATCTACAGGTCATGAATTTTGGTGTTTCCTCAACAGAATAGTAAAACTCTACTGTTCTTGTCGCTTTTCCTTTCATTGAAAGCAGGCTGAATGAGCTGTTGCTGAATGTGAGGCTTTATGCTCGCTGCTATAGTCTTCACTTATAAGAGTGTTCTGAGACATCGCAGAAATGGCTACACACAATTTTTCATATTTGTGTGCTTTAAACGTAAAATGAAAAATTGAGGAAGGCATCTTGAACAGCTCACAGCAAAGGAAATAACGGATGCTTCGCTTTGCACATTTGGAGTTGGTTCCAGGTAGATGGTATTTTCTTACAAGTCTTTGAAGCAACACTGAACTTCGAGGTAGGGGAGAGCAGAAGGAAGGAAGCTAACTTCTAAACATCACGCTGGTAATTGCGAATGTATGAGCTTTGGTTTAGCTAGAACATGGAACTGTTATTTGTTGATCCTTAATCATAGGTAATCATGTTTCTAAAACTGTTTTCTCCGTACTGCAGTATGCTCCAGCTTGGTAAGTCTATAAAGAAAATGCTTTAGTATTGACTAGTATTGACAGTTTCCAAACTAAATCCACAGTTTTACAGCCTAGACTGAACATGACTCAATTAATACGAGTAAGCCTGACTTTGTAACATCAGTTCTGCCTAATTGAGGAAAGATGTGTGGTCCAATTTAAAACTTGATGTTTTTAAGACTGGGTTTTTTTTTAGTTTGTACTTAAAATATTTGGACTGCATAGTATGCAAATGGCGTACATGCAGGTCATGAAAATCTGCTGGTAGAAACAATTTCTCTGGTCTTGCGTTAGCTCTCAGCAGCTGCAAAAGGTTAGAAAAGTTTATACTGCACATGGTGATTTGACATTCAGGTTTCAGTGATTATGGGCATTTTGCAGGTTCAGTGATGATACCCATGAGTCAGGTCCTTTTTTAAACCGAGCCACAACTTTGGAAAGGGGCAGAGAATGGGATCTTTCAGGAAGCTTCTGTTTGAAATACTCCAGTTCCAGCACAAGGCAGTTGTGGAAAGACTTACACAATCTGTTGAAAAGATGCAAAGTGGCTGCATGTACTAATCTAACAGAGACTGACATTTGTTTGGAAATGAGGGGGTTTGGTTTTTGTAAAAGGACAACGTATAGGCATTTGCATTAGCAAACTTGTGAAATATATTTAGTGTTGAATTTTTGTTTCTTTTCTTGAAACGAGGAGAAGATGCTGAAGTGAGAACGAGGTACACACTATCTGTTTCTATTCAATGGAAGGCTTGCCTCAGCCTCGTATGTCTGGCTTCCTTCTATGGTTTCCCTCCACAGCCTGGCTCTATGACAGACTGACGTCTTCGTCTCCCTCCCCTCCTCCTCCTCCTTCTCTCAGAAGATGGCTCTTAGCTGACGTGGCACAGCCCTAACCTGGGGCCCTTGGTTTAAATATACTGAAGTAAAGCAAAGACACAAACTCTTTTCTATCCAAACTACTACTCACTGATAACTCTTCTCCCCAAGTGTGATTAATGCGGTTTGTTGAACCAGTCTGTGAAGCTGAAGGTATTTTCTGCATGATTGTTACTGGAACTTAATTTTCTTTAAAAGTCACCTTCTCCTTGAATGCCTGAATCCTGCCCCCTCAAAACAACCCCCCAAACCACTAAACCCAACCAGCTGAAAAAACCCCTTAACAGTATATTCTGAATAGACCTTAATATTGTTTCTCAAGAGGCCCAGCAGGTAAGAAGGTGCTGTATGGAGCGTGCCAGGCTTGGTTTCAGCAGCGTAGGAGTAAGGCAGCCTGTACTAGGAATTAAGCAAATCAGTGGCCTGGAGTATTTTTTACTAGCTCAGGGCCAAGCGCATGGTTTCAACTGGATTTATGCTGTTGACTGTCAGGATAAGGTAGTTTCAAGTCTTAACATGGTATTCCTGCAAAAGGAAGAGGTCAAACATGTTGCTTCATCTGCTATAAAGTCAGGTTACAGACTATACGACGAGACTATTATTTTATGCTATTACATTTTCCTTGACTATCATCTCAAGTTCTGTGAAAACCTGAAAAATCTCAAGCCCGAGCATAAATTAAGTATATCTTTCATAACTTCTTTAAATCCCTTTAAGGCCCTCCTGCAGTTCTGCTTTCATGGACTTTTCTTTCTTATTTTTACATGGTGAGGTTCAAATGAGATCTAGCAAGCTTAAGGGTTTAAAGACAAGAATAGTTATCTGACACCCAGGAGCTGTTGGTCAAACTGAGCAGCCCCTCTGTATTAAGAGCCTTGCACTGAGGAACATCTGACTTTGCATGTCCTAAAACGTCCCTTTGTGGAGCAGCTATGAGAATTAATCCAGGTTACTTCATTAAATAAATGCAAGGAACAAATCTCGCAGGATTCATTTGAATTGGAATGCACTGCTGGGGAAAAAGGGGATGGCAGGAAATGTGCAAGAGTAGCTACATGCTAAATTAATCTTCATATATACTGGGTTTAGTGTATTCTCCTACTGTATTTGTAGTCTTTAAAAAGACGTTCTATGTCACAGGCGTCTTCTCTCTAACCACGAAATCCACCTTTCTCATTAACAAATGGAAATAAAGTGTGACCATCTTTTTCCTACCGGAGACCTCCTAGAGTGCTTTCTGCACATCTGTGTTTGTAATTATATTGTGAGAGTTTAAGTCTATATCCTGCTGCTGTCACTAAGTTTTCCTTGATGATGGCCTTCCTGAAGTCTTGAAGTCCCTCTAGTCTTAATTTACTGGTTAGAGAGAAGTATGATGAGATTCAATGCAAGTTCAAGATAGTAAACTGTGGCAGTGCTGGTGACCGAGCTGTAGTAAGTTATGGTGTTCCTTTCTTGTGGAAGGCGAATCTCAGCCTCTCCTTACTGCAGTGCTGACGATGTGGACAATGACTCATTGTGAAGATGGGTTTAACGAACAGATTAGTAAACAGCCCATAAAGAGAGAAATACGAATAATCATACTTTATTTGGGGAAAGCATTGACACTTCAAATGCCCTTCCAGGAAGGATGTGCATCCCATCCTCACAGCAAAAATCAAGCCTGCGCGTATCTCAGATAGGGGCACAGTTGGAAGATTATTTAGTGTGTTAAGAGCCAGAACGCAAAGTCAGTTTCCTCTGGATGGGATCTAGATGAGTTTTAACAGCAAACTTAACACTGTCATCGTGCAGTGGTGGGCTTGTCTTGGTTTTACAGATCCTAAAAAACCTCTTTAACCAAGAAAACCTGACATTAAAAAAATCCACGTATCTCCTTCTTGTATTAATGTGATAACGCATAGCAAGTATTGCCTTACTGCACTTGTCCCTCACCATTAAATACATCTTCTGTCTCTGGTTAGGTGTATTTTTTTAACTGTAGAAACACATGGATATGCAGCTGTTTGACCACAGAAGCCTAAAAGACCAAAGTGCAGACCCACCAGCCATCCTTAGAAGTCCTTACTGAACTCCTGACCCAGGAATATGGATTGGCTTGAGTCTAGTTTGAGGATGTTAAAAACAGGTTGGGAGGAAAACTCTAGTGGCAACAACAAACGCTTTAGAAATGGCAGATAAAAAGTCACAACATGCCATGGAGATAAATGCATTTTATGGAATGTGATTTGTCTGCTTTTATAAATCCAAATGGAAGGTTATTTCATAATGCATTGAATTTTAAAGGATTTTCAGGGGAAAAAAAAAAAGAACGTTGATCTTTCTGTCTCAAGTATCCTGGGAGCTGAGAAAGCAGGTGTTCTTGTAGCTACCAGTGCTGCTAGCTGGAGTCACAGATGCTCGCTTCCAGAAGGCTTCTGCTATCTCAGAGGACATAGGGCCGGAGTAACGAGGAATGCCTTGAGGAATGAGCAGTGCCAGCACATTGTGTGGAAAGAGCATTTTCCCAGCTGAGAGCTATCTTCTTGCAGCGGTCCGCTTTTACTGTCCCTCAAACGCCTATTTTGCAGGTGACAGTTAACTGTATGATGCAGCAGATTGTTCATGTACTTGCATCAGAGTAGCTCCTTCAGGCACGGTGCCATTCTGCTGTCACGACTGTTCACAGACGTCGGGAGACTGTCACTCTCCCAATAATTTGCAATCTAAACTGACAGAAGGGCAATGGAGATGGAGCAGCTCAGTCTCGAGTTTCTTAATGCCATTCAAAACTTTCAGTGTTACTTGAAAAAAGTGACTGCGTTCAAATATGCTTTTAAAGAAACTATCTTTTGCTTTAATAAAAGAAAAATGAAGCTAAGGGGAGGGAAGGCAGGAGGAGCAGTGTAAACACAAATACAGGAGTTTGGATAGATCAGCTTCTTTCAGGTTTCTGTAGCTGTTCATCAACAGTAAAGGTAACCTTTCTTCTCCCTTTTTAATCTCTTGCAGGAAGTCCAAGGGAAAGCCAAACGGTAAAAAGCCAGCACCGGAAGAGAAGAAACTTTACCTAGAGCCAGAATACACAAAATCCAGAATTACTGACTTTGAATTTAAGGAGCTAGTGATGTTACCACGAGAAATAGACCTCAACGAGTGGCTAGCCAGCAACAGTGAGTATTGTGACGGTACAGCTCTGTGTTTGCTGTTCACACTCAAGAAGGCATTCATTCACTCGGTTTCTTTTTACTTTTTCAGTGCTTAGAAAAAGACTCAGTGACTATTTATGCTTACAATGCATGTCATTATACCTTGAATAGTAATTAAGCTGTCCTATGTACAAACCAACTGTGCTCAACAGCATGGAAGCCTTGATGTGTTTCTCCCTTCCAACTCCCTTGCTGTGGCACTAAGGGCATTAAAGTTTTTGATGCTCTTTTGAGGACCATCAGATTCCCTTTGACTATTTGCTAAGCCGGCTGGTTCAGCATGTTTCTGACTCAAGCTATTGGTCTTTCAGAAGTCCTAAAAATGGTAGTTTAATAAGCAAGTTATGCTTAAAGCCAGAAGTTTTGAAGACTTTTGGTTGGATTTCTTCTCCTTAATCCTTCCAAGCCTTGGTGGAATTTCTGTGAATTTAAACGGTAGTCAAGCTGGAACTCAGAGATGTTGATTGACTACTGTGACTGAATGCTGTATCTGCGTATCTCAGTTCTGATTGACAATACTTTCCTGCGCTTCTGCTTCATCTGCCAGTCCTAAGCTGCAGCTATGACCCCATCTTGTTTACGTTTTCAACAGTATGTGGTAGTAGCAAGAAACTACTTTAAACTAGGAAAGTTTACAGAGAATCATTAAGAAAAAGTGAGGTGCCCCCTGAGGAGTATTAAGATGTTAAATTATCTCAGGAGATTTTTAAAAAGTAGAAGTGTACTAGTTTTCATGCTGTTTTTTTTTTAAAGGAGGTATGTCATGAGAACTATTAATGGTGTTTTCTAGCCACTGTACATTTTAAGTCTGACTTCAAAAGAACGTAGCAAATTGTTTGCCTTCAGCTTGTAGTAGAGTATTCTACTGCAAAGGTGAGGCTGATGACGGAGATACTTTCCAGTCTTGCTGCTTAGTGAGTAATAAGAGCTGATGCATCATGGTGCTTTCATCTTAAATCAAAACAAGAGCTTTCATTCTGTGTACCTCTTTGTTTTGCAGTTCATAATTAGACTAATTTAGCTAAATCATGTTTAAATTTGTATGCAAGCTCTAGACTCTGAGGTCACTTCACTTGCTCTATTTAAATAATTGTCTGGAGGATAACCAGTGTTGGAAAGTATTTTACTTCTGAATTTCTTTCCTTTGTGTTTATTTTTCAGCAACAACTTTCTTTCATCACATCAACTTACAGTATAGTACAATCTCAGAATTCTGTACAGGAGAGTCATGTCAGACCATGGCAGTGTGCAATACGTAAGTCAATATTTGCAATTTACAGGGTTTCCATGAAGTCTTCAGAGTTGCTTGGGGGAGGATATGGGATTTGGATGGCGTTGGGCAAGTGTTTCACAGCAGATCTCTACTTAGAATATGGCAGCCGTACATCCTCTCCTCTCCCCTCAGCAGTGAAGGGTGCTGGAAATCTGTTTTTGTGGAGGACGAGAAGGATGAGAATCATTGACTGTTCTGAGCTGGTTTTGTAAGGTCACATCAGAGAGGCAAACTACCCTGTGTGTAGCTTGGGGTAGAGGGGACGAAGAGCAAGGCAAAGCTGTCCTTACTGGTAACAGCGCTGGGATTCCATAGAAGGCTGGGGAGGATACACGAATTGCGAAAACCTCAGAGGGTGCTTTTGATAGCTGGAATGCTGACAGAGCAGCAGGCTGCTGATGGATAACCTCTAGCCTGATGCGAGCCACTGGCTTTCTGCCCAAGCCCCTGGGCACAGAGGACACAAGTGGCAGCTTTGCAAAGAGTAAGGGAAACGTTTTGGTTTGGCACTTTCCCCCTGTAGGACTTAGCAGACTTTTTTAAACATTGACTAGCTGTCACTTATGAAAGAAAGCTTTGTAGTTTTACTGTACATGGTGAATATAAGAAAAGTTACCATAAACTCCTGCTCTTGATTAGCACAGTCCAACATGATGGAATATGAGATCCACTCGAGTATGAATAAGTCTGTTGTGTGCTGTTTTTTTTTTTCTCCAGCACATGTGTTGATAGCCCTTTTCTTCCCTCCTCTTGCATTTCCTGGGATTAATTTAGTTGAGGTAGATTTTAAAACAGAAGACTGAGCAGTTAATGTTACAGTACATCAAACAAACATCCCAGGGAATGTATGCAACAGGACCAGAGCAAATATACTGTGTCTCTGACAATTATTATATAGTGCTTAGAAAGGAATCCTTGCTTAATGCACTGGGCTATCTTCTACACTTGAAATTAATATCAGGGGCTTTCTTTGAGAGCACTCTGAAGAATGCAAAGTGCATAGAGGATATTTTTGCATGTGGAAGTTGGAAAGAGAATTAAAGGCCATGCTAGGGACTTTGAAAGCAGGCTGGAACAGAAAGAAATAAATCTCTGCTGGACCCAGATTTTATCAAAAGGAGACAGCATGTCTCTAAATGAGAAGTGGTGATCAGTAAGATGAGTGTTTTGTTGACTCTTGCTCCCTGGCTTTCTCGTGTTTTAATTCCTGATGTGGCGCTGACTGTCCAAAGGACTGCGTTTAACTGTTTATCCACTTGACTGATGGGAAATAGTGGCTAAAAGGAGGTGGCGGTAGGGAACCTACGTAAGCGTTGCTTCATTCTGCTCTAGTGAGTCCTAAACAAGAATTCTCTGTAAGGAATTTATGCTGCAGAATAAAGAAAGGAAGTGCCTGTAGGCGGCTCCAGCTGTAGTCTATATTTTTAGTGGCGAGGACCGATAGCAGAATGTTCCTATCCTTTGTTTTGGAAAACTGAAAAAATTGCACTCTTTGGGAATAACAGGAAGCATGTCTACACGTGGGTGAAGCACTTGAAACGGTTTGTGTTTAGTTAAATCATAACAACTTCAGTATCTTCCTGTACTTGGGGGCAGATGACTGATTCATGTTTGCAAACTGTCAGCTGCATGTTTCATTCTTCTATCAAGTGTGCGGGTCTATGAGAAAACCACAGAGGTGAGATCACCTAGCTACACACCTCAGTACAGTTCAGCTTTGAAGGCCCTGTTCATAATTGTGTTCTCCAAATATCGCTAATGACAAGTTTGGATGATACTTATATTTATGTTCTGCCTTTCCCAGCTCAGCTCTTCCCTTTTGGAAGAGATATGCCTAAATGAAACATGGAGAACTGCCTCAAAGATGCTCATTTGTTCATATCCAATGATGACTATGACAAAGCCGTATGTGACACACACACCCCACCCTTTTTTTTTTTTTTTTTTTTTTTTAAATCTTAGCCTAACAAAGTGAGGTAAGGACATGCTTACTGTGTTGGAGAATTGTTGTACCTCTGACCTGTCTCCAGTACATAAAGAGCACCACCTAAACATTAGAGTCAGTTGCTGATTAACCTGATGGACACTCCAGATTTCACCTTCTGTGGCTGTGATCTGATTGTTCAGGTACTTTGGAATAAAATAGCATCTAACGTACCTCGGAATAAGGTGCAGTTTGCCATTTTTTTCAGTGCTGATTTCTTAAGTAGTTCAGTATGAAGGCCTGCATTCTGTTCCTCTTTTATGTTTTCCCTGCCTGTTTCTCTGAGGCGTGTTTTGGATCACACCATTCTTGTCATGCCTAAGAAAGGCTTTTTGTATTTGTGGCTGAGATGTTGAAGTTACTATTGAGAACAGGTTGCTTGTCAAGTTACTTTGCATTCAAATACTCAGGCCTAAACTTAGAGGATTTGCTGGCAAAATAAACACCAGTTGCAGTTAAATATTTGAGGTAAGGTTTTAACATCTCAGAGAAGCTCCAGCCAACTGACAAACTGCAGACAGATGCAGCTTTCAGCCCTCTGTCAGATATACGAGATAGCACAGCCATCTGCACACAATGAAGAAGAGAAATTCTGCATAGGGTTACTAAGAGACATCTGACCAAAACTTTGTCTCCTTGTAGAACAGATGGAAGCATTTGCTGGCAAGGTGGGATAATGCCAAGAGAAATACCAGAATGGCCAGTTATCTTCAAAATTTAATGAGGGTGGCGTGAATGTATCTTTGGGAATTACTTAATTTTGCTCATTAATATGTTTATCACTTGCTGTAAAGCAGGTGCTATATTTTTAACACAGTATTTATTATTTAGGTTTAGTACACTTTATAGCTTATTATTACACAAACTAGTTTTAAAGCTGTAAACTAGTTTTCTAGCTGACATTTGGGAAAAACTCCTGAAAAGTGCTGAAGTGAGTGGAGTAACTAAGAGTATATGTAAGTGCTGCTCATGAGGCTGAGATTACAAAACTCCTGAGGCAGAAACTAAGGATGGACGCAAACTTCTAGGCAGCCCACAGATAAAAGTGAAAGGTCTTGCTTTGGTCCAGTGAAATCTGAATGAAACCATTCATACTGTTATGAAACCATTTCATAAACCATTCCTGGTTTATTCTAATCTTACACTCTCCTTTCTCATGTCTACCTTGCCCTTAGTGTCTCTGCATATGGAGGGTATTTCCTTGTAGAAATCTTAACTCAAACTTGCATGTTTTGCATTTTCTTATATTTAAGTTCCCTGAGCTGTATGATTCTACATGGTGACTCCTTTCTCTATTTTTTTTTCCATCTAAAATGTTGCTTTGCCCCTATCAAACCATCTCAGCCATTCCGAGTTGCTGACAAGCACTATATTACTGCCCTTGCATTTGATAATACCACCCATCTCTTGGTATTTTCTAGCAGGACTATCTCACCTTCCTTTCCAGACCACGTAATCACCACAGCATTTGCCCTTCCCTCCTTCCAGAAGCTTTTCTTGTATACTTCTCTTCTGCTTTGGCTTCTGTGTCTCAACACAAACCCAGAATGTTTTAGAGGAAAAGGGATTAATATGTACGTATAGTAAGATGTAGCAGCGTGACTTCATAGAATTGTAGAATCTTAGAATGGTTTAGGTTGGAAGGTACCTTAGAGATCATCTAGGGACACCTTCCATAAGACCAGGTTGCTCAAAGCCCCATCCAGCCTGGCCTTGAACACCTCAAGGGATGGGGCAATATGTGTTACACTTTATTATTTGCATCATAGGCATTTCTGTTAAACCCATAGTAATTTCTCCCCGGGATTTAGAATGGAGCAGCAAACTCTTCATGCTCTCCATACTGGGGAAGACTAAATCTGCCAAAATTTTACATAGGAAATAATAAAATAATCAAAATCGGTATCATGTGAGCACTCTTTGAAAAGTGCCTTTAAGTGTTGTCATCTTGTCCTTTCTGCTTCCCATCCATTGCCTAATATGGGACTGTACTGTCACAGTGCCAGTGGTGGAATGCAGTTCAGCTTCTGTGCCCAGCCGAGCCCTTCAATGGCCCCAGCCTGCTTCCTATCTTGTTAATGGAGATAACTCCAGCATGGGTGGGAGCTGCGTACCAGGTGTGAGATGTTCATGGCATGTCAGGGGCTCCTCTCTTCCTCCAGGACCTGTGAAGACAGTTCACAACACTTGAAACATGAAGAAGACACATGATTCTAATCAACAGGACGATCCTTGTAGTTATCCCCTTACTCGTAATGATTCTTCTCTTAAATTCCTATTTTGCATAATTAGCCTAATTTTCAAGGAAAAGGAAAAAGGGTATGCAGTGGGATGTTACAGCAGATTTATTAACTTACATTTTCATGTAAGTGAACTTGTACAGTTGCCAAACTGTTTCTTTTAACTAAAATCCAATTATTCAGATTCATTTTTGTGCCTAAGGGCAACTCTAAACTATGCTTTCTATCTTGAAGTTGAGGATTTCTGCAGCATGAGAAAATTGCTGAGGTACAGAAAGTCCAGTCTGCTTCTGCTCTTGGCAACGAGCATTGTGTTAAGACCCAAAATAAGTCTGAGTTGCCTAGAACTGTCTTGCTCCAGCTTACTGCAGGACTAGACAAATGACGTGGCTTGTGTTTGTGCGCTACATTGTATAATTCCTTATATGTGGATTATATAAAGGAAGTAAGCAGTGATGAAGAACACAGTCTACGCCTAAGGACCCAAATGCTGCTTTTGATGCCTGACATAGCTCTACAAAGAGCTTTTTTAACTCCTGCTGTTTTCATCCACTTGCTCACCTTTTATGCCCCTTTGCAGTCAATCCTGCTCTCTCTAGTAAACAACAGACAGAGTGGCCAAGCACCACATGCTGAAAATGATCTGAAAGAAAAATTCTAAAGCTTAAGTGTCTGCAGAACTAGTTTTCAGTTGCCCTTCCTCTCTTAAAGTTTGAACTACTCTACTTGTTTCTGCAGCTTCCTCTTGTTTTCATATGGCTTGGGGCATGAACAGTGTCATAGAATCGTAGAATGGTTAGAGTTGGAAGGGGCCTTAAAGATCATCTAGTCCCATCCCCTGCCATGGGCAGGGACACCGCCCACTAGACCAGGCTGCCCAAAGCCCCATCCAGCCTGGCCTTGAACACTTCCAGGGATGGGGCACCAACAGCTTCCCTGGGCAACCTCTTCCAATGTCTCACACCCCTCACAGTAAAGAATTTCTTCCTAATATCTAATCTAAATCTATCCTCTTTTAGTTTAAAACCATTACCCCTCATCCTGTGGCTCCACTGCCTGATGGAGTCCCTCCCCAGCTTTCCTGTAGCCCCCTTTAGGTACTGGAAGGCTGCTAGAAGGTCTTCCCAGAGCCTTCTCTTCTCCAGGCTGAACAACCCCAGCTCTCTCAGCCTGTCTTCATAGAAGAGGTGCTCCAGTTAGCGTCTTCACCTCACTGCCCTCAGGTCCCTGAAGAATCTTTCAGGGCAATGAAAACACATTGTAAATTAAAACTTTTCATTTGCTACTTAACATTTTTCTTTAGTTGTTTCAGGACTGTTCTGCTGGTCAGTATACAGGAACTTCACTTTCCAAATGGCATGTGTAGATCCAGTTCAGTGCAGTCTAGTCCTATTAGGCGCAGAAAAAAAAACATTTACTCTATAATCTCTATCTTTCATGGAAAAAAAAAGTGTCCAAAGGTGGCTAAATGTCACACTGAAGCGGTATTGTCTAGGGCCACAATGAGGCTTGTTCAGTGACTTGTGCGAGCAATGTCAGATACTGATCATTAGCCAACCGCTGCAGAGTTGGAGTTGAACAGCCAGCCAAAAAATCGTACCCAGCTTTATGGGCTCACGTGTTGGGTGAGGTGTCTTTCTAGCCAAGCTCTGATGCTGAAACCACTTCCAACCTTGCTTCCAAAGGCAGTCAGCAAACCCCATGTGCTGTGTTCCGGGAGGACAATACAATGATTTCTGTCCATCATAATGATACAGAACTGCACCTGGAGCTCAGACTGTTTGAAGGAAGAGTTCAGAAACTGGAACACAAGACACCTCTGATGTGATATAGGCAATCCCTTATCCGTAAAAAACATTCCTCACTGTGTGTGCCTAATGCGATTAGTGTATGCTAGCTGCTCCTGGTAACAGTTAGCGATGCTTTAATTAACCAGGATTTAAAAAAAAACCACAAACAAAAAAAAACCCAAACCCCCAAACCTTCAGTGATTAACTGATTGAAATATGGTTGCTTTTGAAGAGCCAGGCAATATGATAATGTCTCCAGTTCCTTAAGATCCAACAGATTTCACGGGAGATGAGTCAAATGCAAATTCAGATGTTTAGGGGAGTCTGTAACCAA
This sequence comes from Chroicocephalus ridibundus, assembly GCF_963924245.1. Taxonomy (NCBI): domain Eukaryota; kingdom Metazoa; phylum Chordata; class Aves; order Charadriiformes; family Laridae; genus Chroicocephalus; species Chroicocephalus ridibundus. Next base: position 18,959,994 of record NC_086287.1, read on the forward strand.
AGGAGCAGAGTTCTAAGGCATGCTGGTAGGGATGCGCAGAAGGGTCCTGTAAACTTTCCCCAAACTGGATTTTGGACAGGATTTGTAGCGCTTAAAAAAGCTGCCAGTACTTCAGAGCACCAGCTTGAAAATGCTGGTGTTTGGAGCCACCTTCTGTCTGTTCAATAATATTACACTATAATACTAATTTCATATTTTGTGATGTCAAGCATCAGAAGATCACCAATTTATCACTGTGCAATGTTGCTGCCCTTTAAAAATAGTTATATAATGCTTTTCTGTACAGTTCTACAGACTGTAAGTAAACCCTCGGTCTGTCATTGACAGGGAGTTATCACTGCCTCAGTAGAGCTCCTCTCCATGGAGATCTGTCAGCAGGCTTTCTGTGCTTGGTACTACTACTAAATTGATAGGGAGAAACAAAACTAGCTAACAGAAATTCAATGTTTTTGATGTAGGAAGATACCCTGAAGTGAATCTCTTCTGTAGCGGCTACGATGTATTTTGGTAATGTTGCAGCTGTTGTTTTATATTGCTTAGACACTAACCTCTTAGAGGAGTGGAGCTGAGGAGCCAAGGTATAATGTGGTGACACTGTCAATTCTCTCCACAGACAGTACTACTGGTATGATGAGCGGGGAAAGAAGATCAAGTGCACTGCTCCTCAATATGTTGACTTCGTCATGAGTTCAGTGCAGAAACTAGTGACAGATGAGGACGTCTTTCCAACAAAATACGGTATGTCTGCTTTGGGACAGGTGCTTCCTGCGGCTCTTTGCAGATGCCGTGAAGTAAGGTGAAAGTTGGCATTCGGCATATGCATTAATACCAGACAGCTTTCTCACTCGTTTGTTTGATTATTTTTTTTTTTTGGTGGGGAAAGGGGGGCAGGTTTTAAGTTTGGCTCATTCTTGCAGTAAGAAAGCCTTGCACTGTTGGCATATGAACTGGGGCAAAAGGCTCACGGTCCTGTCCCCCTGGTTTGTATTTCACGATTGATACATTCTGGTATCTTCTAGCATGTATTCAGAGAGGATAAAAATTTGAAAACTGTCAGCATGTATGTGTTCAATACAGCCTGCTCCTAGTAAAATTTAACGTTGTTACTGTTTTCCTATTTCCTTTAGAGCCCTTATGCATTAAGGGGGAAATAAACTGGATTGCCAGGAAAAGTGGCTTGTCTTCCTTCCCCAACCAGGCCTTGTCTCACAGATTGTTTGCAGTCTCCCTCCCCATCCAAAGATTAAATAAGAATGTGATTTTTAAGAATTGAAAAGCACTAGGAAAGTAACTTTAACTCAAATTTGTATCCTAACAAGATTGCTACATGCAATGCCTTTGGATAAGAGGAAGAAAAGAGAGACCTGAAGTTATGGCAGGTGGGCTTAATCATGACTAAAAGCAGCTGGGGTCTTGAGCCCCTTCAACAGATAGTTGGGAAACTAGGACATCACAGCATAGCAAACATTAAACTAGTAGTCTTTGCTTACAGGCATCTTTATCTGGAAAGAGGCGGTGACTAGTAAGCCAAGTGCATTTGACTTTTTTTTAAAAAGAAAATATGCTTGTTCAAGGGCAATGAGGGCCTTTCACGCAAGTGATTTGTCCATGTGCCCAAGGGGCACTTTAGACCAGTAACATACTTCGTATTGTGCATCACGCACAGGATGGCAGGTGTTGCTTTTTTGCTTGCCTCAGTCTCACTTTCAGTCTTACCAAAGCAGTTGTTGTTTACTGTGCAGGCAGAGCACTGCTCCAGCAAGCACAATTTCAGCTGCCCCTGATAGAAGGCACCCGGTATTTCCTTCCATTTCTTGTTCTATTTGATAGAATTTCAACAACAAAATGAGGAAAGTTGTTATACACAGTTATTCAAACCGCTGCGCAGTACCAAGGCCTCTGTACCTTAGCTTCCATTTCAGGATCTGTGAATTGGTCTCCCAAGCATTATTATGTACTTCCAGGGGAAAAATCTGCTGCTCCTGGACAAAGTAGATAAGGTCCCAGAAGAACCTCTCATTATTTTTACAGCCAGTAACAAAAAATGTTGTGGTTTTAAAGAATGATTACACTTGCTTCCTGATTTGTGAACCCTTAGGGCTTAAAACTTAACTTCAAATGAAAATGCTTAAAACTTCCTTAGATTCTTCCCCTGAATTCCTGTAAAAAGAACAAGATGAGCGGATGATATAGGGCCCACAAGTTGTCTGCTGTATAAGGTGGGCTAGTTGCTCTTACCCATACCTCAGCCTGAAGCAGTGCTGCTGTGGGTCTGAAGGGGAGCAGCTGGAGCTAACGTGGTGTTTCCCTGTCTTCCTTTCAGGCAAGGAATTCCCAAACTCCTTTGAATCCCTAGTGAAGAAGATCTGCAAGTACCTGTTCCATGTGCTGGCCCATATCTACTCCTCACACTTTAAGGAGACTTTGGCACTGGAGCTGCACGGACATTTAAACACGCTCTACACACACTTTATCCTATTCATCAGGGAGTTCAACCTCGTGGACCCTAAAGAGACCACCATCATGGACGACCTCACAGAGGTCCTCTGCAGCAGCAGTGGGAGCAGCAGTAACGGGGGCGGCAACGGGAGCAGCAACAGCGCAGGAGCACAGAACCATGTGAAAGAGAGATGAGCCCTCCTACAGGATCAAAACTAACATTAAAAACAATATTATATATTCTGTGTGTATGTGTATGTATACGTTCAGATATACATACAGACATATACAGCAATGAAACCTGAAAGAAATTATGCTGCCACCACGGGACGTGTAGTCGTATGGGACTGTATGGAGCTTTGGTTTAATGCGCCACCTGGCGAGAAGTTGCACCAATTTTATTTTATTTTCTGTCCACTCCTCCTTTTACCTATTCAGATGGATGATGAGTGCTGTTTTTAGAGAAGAGCCAAGCTTGAGAGTGGGGCCACTCTTGGTTTTTTTGGTTGTTTTTTGTTTGGTTGGTTGTTTTTTTGTTTTTCTTTCTTTGGTCTTGAGTGCAAGCCCTTTGTCTTTCTAGGATGGTGGTCCTGCCATTTAAAAAATATCTATTATATTATAAGAAGTGACTTTTACTTTGAAGTGGCTTAAAATGCAGGTTTGTTTGGGGTGGTTTTTTTTGGGGGTGGGGGTGGTTTTTTGGTTTGGTTTTACATAGACTGCCCCCTACCTTGCCAAAAACTCCCCAGTTGAGTGCATCTTGCCCTTTGTTAGCTTGGAACGGCAAGAAACTCCTGGCTTGACTAGAGTAGCAACTAGGGGCTTGCTACATGCTGAAAGTGGGCATGATTCTCCAGTTGTCCCATCTACCCGGTCACAACATGTGAATGTGCAAGAGGATCCACAAGCCTTTCTGCTTATTGCTCCTACAACATATATACTCTTTTCTCTTCTCCCCTGCCTCCTCTTTTCCCAGGCATACCTCTGCAAATAAAAAGAGTAAGATCACTGGCGTCCAAACCCCACGTACAAGAGCCACCACCATTTCATTCCCATGGAACAGAGGCCCGGGGAGGGGGGAAGGGTACAAGGAGTCAGTCACCGCCTGTGCTAGAAAGATGGCTGTTGGCATAAAATTATATTGTTGGCTTATTTTAGTTCATCTGTTCTATAATAATAAAAACAGATCTATCAGCCATAAGTTTTGTTTTTGTGTTTGCAGCGTCAAAAGTCAGTGGAATCCACCCATACAGCTTCCCTTTCAGCACTGAATGCTGTTGGCCCTGTTGTCAACCAGCTTTATAAATAATTGTTTGTCTTCCACCCTGTAATACATTTATAATCAATTCTTTGCTCTTTCTGGTAGTGCTAGGAACCTCCTCTCCAGGTAATCTGAGGATAAGCAACACTTGGAAAGGAGCAAGTTTCCTGCTTGTTGTACATACTCAAATTCTGCAAATGCAGTGGGCTTCTGGATATTTTACAGCAAATACTGTGTCACAGTATCTGTGGATACAGTATTATATCAATATTGTATATGGACAGTGGTATTACTCTTTCCTTCACATTTCCACTGAATTCTTGCAGTCAGCATTTCCAGTTGGGAAAATGCCAAATTTTGCTTGCAGTTGTGTTTCTATCAATCAAATCTGTGTCAGCCTCTGAGAATTGTTTGTTACTTGTTTTGGTCATTATCCTGAGGTATATACATCATTAATGACTGACCTGGCATGAATCCTAGAAGCTTTTTCTGAATGAGGTCTGTTAACCGTAGAAAGGAGAGCAAGTGCAAAGGAAAAAGAGAAAGAAAAGCACAAGCAAGTTGGGAGTTGGGGGGGAAGCACCAGCAAGAAAGGAGGAAAAAAAGAGAAAAAAGCACAAGGAAGAAAAAAGCTTGTGAAGAAGTGTGCAAGAGCAACAACAGATAAAGGAAGAAAAATGCGCAAGTGAGAAGACAAGTCATAAAAGCGAGAAAGAGAGGGCAAAAAGGCGTGAGCACAGGAGAAGGGAAATGGAGGAGCGAGTGAGAAAAAATGACCTCAAACTTTGTGAGCCCAGACTTGTCCTTGTGTTGTTTGTTTCCAGACTGTGGGTACCTGTGAGCTTGCAGACAGATGTCCTGGAGTCTCACTGACCTGCACATCTGGGTGCTGTTCCCTACCATGTCCTCCAGCTACAGCCTCCATAGCCCAGGAGTATTCCCATTCAGTCTCCATGCTGATGTGAGCCTTTCCATTAGAATTCTCTACACTAATGTCTGAAGGGAAAACCAGAGGTCAGCAGAAGCTATCCTCCCAGCAATGCCATTTTTAAGGCCCCATGCTACTTGCAGTGGCAGCATACAGTAGAGTTCAAGGTAAGAATGTAGTAGCAAGGACAACAACCCAAACCCAAGTATTTCTGTTAATCTATTATCTACTTGTAAAAATGTACTGCAGTTTTAATTCTAAAGCACCATTTAGAAATGATGATACACATTTGGAAAGGTCTGACTTGAACAAGAGGCAGTTTAACTCTCTAGGGAAAGACTGACTTAGCTAAAGCTCTTTTAAGTTTCCGATCACAACACAATGCTGTATCTACATCAAATGCAAGGGTGACTAGACCTTAGCTCCCCACAGGAGAACTGACAGACCCTCCTCCTAGGAAGGCTGGTAACCCATGTGTTGATGCAAAGCAGCAAACCATTAATTCAGCTACCAGAAGAACAGTGAAGTACATTACCTCTAGAAGAGCCTGCTGTTGTTCATGGCAGCTGTCCCAAGTTTACTCTGCAGGCATTTGATATTCCTGAAAGCATAGACGCTTCATCTAGCAGGGTAATCTTTTTATATTTTACAAGCAGTTAACAAGAACACAAATAATGAATCCTATTTTAGTGTAGCCTATCTTATGGGGTTTAGCAGTGGGAATAAAGAAAACACTGAAATAGTGCCAACAATAGCGTTCTTGTCAGGAGTAAATGTTACTGTAGAGCTCAGCTTCAAGGCGTCCAAGCATATTTCAGAGGTTACTGAATTATGCTGTAGTAACATTAGATACAGAAGTGCCACTAAGTCTTCAAACTCTGCTTGGTTGATGCCACTGAAGCCTGTCTGTGACCACCTATGCTTGCAGCACGTCACTGACTATCCACACTGTAAGCACTGAGCGTGAAGCCCCTTGTGTCTAGAAGACAGGCTTAGGTCTTCTGACACTGCGGAAATTATCATATCACTGCTTTAAACGTGTTTTGTAAATTGTTTAAAGCACTGTCAGAACAATAGAAGCACCTTAATTACGCTACACTCAACTCCTCCACGCCCCCACCCTAAAGACCTTGATGACCATATCATTGTTTAAGGGCTGCTAAATAAAGAAAATAAAATAAACCAAAAAAACAACAAAACACCCCAGAAAAATAACCAAACACTGCTAGAAGACATCTTTTGAACTGCCTACATACATACATACACAGACATACCCCTGGGATACATGCCTTTTGCAGGCCTTGCCCGCAGAATCTGAGCTTTACACCCGCCATTGCAGAATCTCTAACCAACTTTCAAAGCTAAAACCACGACAATGAGCACAAGCCATCACAGGGATAAAGTCTTTCCCTTAAGAGCAACAATCGTATGTATGTTTTGTAGGATTGTGTTCCTGACACTTGGTGCTCTGGACATGAGTGATGCAGTGAAGAGCTGAGGTTGCATAAATTTATAGCAATGGGGCGAAGTGTTATAGCAAGCTGAAACTCCTCCCCCCCTCCCGTTTTGTCATTATCAGTAAGTCTTTGAGGCTGCAGTGTCCTTAAGAAAGCCAAGCATAAGCACCTGTAAATAAAAACAGGAGGAAAATAATTTCTTCAATACACGCTATCTGTAATAAATACCAGCAGCAGGTGAGCAAGCACCAAGCTCGGCAGCATGTGTCCATTACATGGGCTATCTCTGGCCATTCACGGGTATGGGAGACAGGAACCGTGCCACCAAGTATTTCGCACAGACAAACAGACACTCAGCTTTGACCTCAAGACACTGAAGCTGTGTAGAGATCACAGGACCAGCTTCACCCCAATCCTAAGAAAGGACCTGAAGTGGCAAGCTCTAAAGTAAGGCAGGCATCTTCTACCTCTGCCCAGCAAAATCAGAGCTACATCCTTCTTTCTTTCTTGCCTGAGAACTGCAGAAAGTGATCCGAGTCTGAGATTCCCACAGAGCATGCTCATTTTGTATGTGAATAACAACCTTTTAACCAAGATTTTTAAGAAAAATTGACCTTGCTCCTTATGGACCACTTTTCTGATGAGATCTGAGGAGGGAGAAAGATGTGTTCCGGCTCTGAGGTACCACCAGTTCTGACCAAACACATGCATGCTGAGGTGCTCCTGGAAGGGATCGGGTGCTAAAGGTGAATGCTGTCAGGTAACAATTAGCTCACGCACATTAGCGGAAGACTGAAAGACTGTCACAGAAATCCCAGAGCAGAAAAAGCCAGCTTCATGAGTGCTTAGTAAGTATGCTGATCTCATACAAAGCCACGCTTCATCAAGCAAGCCCTTATTCACATCTGTCATGTAACTTGTCCCAGCCAATCCTTAGCTCACCATTTCAGCTGTTAACATAAAGACTCGAATCTAGAAACTCTTCCATTATCTAAACCGAGGACAGAGGAATAGGTTGTTGTTTTATTCTGTTCAAACCTACCAAGCAAATGAAACCAATGTTCATGTCTGTAGCACAAATGGCAACACCAGTTTAAACCTAGTTCCAATGCCCGGGTGCTGGCAGTAGTTACAGCACAGAGTATGGCTAAATTACCCGTGCTGCTGTGGCAATACTAGTGCCTGAATACAAGCTCAGTACCTGAAGGATGTAAAGACAGATCTGGTATCTTTATGTGATACAGCTGTATGCAGTACAGACAAATCCCAATATTCCCAATGGAACTGATAATATAAAGTGAGAGAAACACCAAACAGCTGCCAGAACCCCCTCAGTGTGCTAATAGGGTCTCCATTCTTTTCATGGACAGAAGAACTGTTCTGGTTGTGACAGCTGACATGAACAATAAGACTTTTCAAAGCTAGGTTAGGATGTGACTCGGAGAAAACAGAAATCATGGCCAAGCACTCAGATGACAGAACATTCAGAGAGCTTTGTCTAGCCAAAAAAACCCCAAACACCCCCCCGCCAAAAAAAAAAAAAAAAAAAAAAAGATTAGCCTCACTTCTCTGTGTGTTGTCATCTGTAATTCTTTTCATTGTATGTACAAAAGAGGCATTAAAATATGCTGACGCTGTCCCATACACCAGCACAAATAGTTAACATTCTCTCACAAAGTGGTGCAATGTCCACTACATACTTACTCCTCCTCCTTTTAATGGTCTCTAGGATAACTCAAAAGAAAGGGTACAGTCTTTTCACTCAGTGGAGAGCAATCCTCTGCGACATCATCTCAGGTACAGAAAGGTCAAATGCCATCTCGCAAAGGACTTCAGCTTCTGTGAGACCACTGCTTCCCCTGACATCAGTAAGGCTTAGAAGACACTTGCCCCGAAGCAAGTATTGCCCTCAAGGACTGCAAAATGAAACCTAAAAAAGGAAGAGAAACTAGTCCTTGGCACCAGTCACTAATTTAACTACCACCCTGAACCAATGAAATGGTCCAGGGTTCCCCCAGAAGGACTTCAATGCAGGGGTACAAGGAGTTGAAGGTGAATCCTCACTCTGATAAAGAAGAGAAAGGCTGCCCAGCTCTCCAGCACCACATAGTCATTAGATTCCCTGTAAGGCCACGTAGCAGTTAGAGTCCCATTCTGCTTCTTTCTGCATGGACTGAATTCCTTTAGGAAAGGTTTATACTTGAAAGCTCTATTTCCAAGCAGATGAGATTTCCTAACTGACTTTTTTCCCCCCTCTGAATTGCACTTGGTCAAGTATCAAACACAAAAACCTGACTTCCACAGGATTCATTCCCAAAATAATCTCCAAGCATCAGATCTTACGGAGTAGTTTGGGCAGAGGAGGTAACTCTCTCATATAAAGTCTGGTAGGCAATGAAATAGCTATTAATACAGAAATTCATCCCACTTCTCTGTCTTGGCCAACGTGAGCTTTTTGTTTAGTTTTATTGCAAGCTAATGCTAGAGTATTTACTGCCCCTGTCATGACAGTGCAGAGAGACAGATAGCATGTCTGGCTTTGGATGACTAAATGTAAGGGACAATTTTACTTTGCAAGGTGGAAATACAGTGGTTTTTAAAGTCTTCTGTAACAAATTTGCAGACATTGGTACCAGACATAACTAGTATTGCAGAAAGCCAGAATGCTTACATCTACCTATTAAAAGAATTTGCTTTTATGAATAAGGAGAACCCTGTTCTTAGCTCCACTTAAAAAGGATAATCCAGAACAGAACTGGAAACCGACACTGAGTAATCCAAGACTTTTACAGTTACATGAAATCTATATAAAACCTGTAATAGAAAGAACTTTGTGTCCTTTTCAGCCAGGTTTACTGACACTCAACAATTTAGGAAGGTTAATTTCAATCCTTGTGGCTATAAAACCTGTCTCAGCAGAAGTGAATACAAGAAGCAGAAGACAAATTGTGCCTGAAGCCCAGCTATACCCACTGCAGCAGAACTGTGAAAACTTTAGCTACTTTAAAAACATTTTCAAGACAGCACAAATAATAAAAAATGTCTTTGAATGATCTTACCAGTTTAAAAACTATTTTAAACTGGCTTAAATGAAATCTACAGAACAGATGTGTAGATCACATCTACAGCTGTGCTGTGATCAGAGCGTCACAATCCAGGCACGTGAAAAGGACTGCAGGTAGTTCCTAGCAAATCTTAAAACGAGATATGCATCAAGACCTCAATATTATTGACGATTGTGAATTCTTTCACTGTTACACCAGTGACACTCAGTCTGCAGAATGGCAAAGAACCAATACTTCCTTGAGTTTGCACCTCTTGACCCAATAAGGTTTGTGCAGGAAGGCCCTCATTTCACTCGCAGAAGGATGACATTAGGAAGTAGATAGCAGGAAGGCAGTCAGGCACCGCAAGCCAACATTTGTCGGCCTCCTTCTGCCAAACAGAAATCACATTTTGAAGCTCAAATACTTGGGAAGAATCAGATGAAACGTATAGAGCAAAAGAAAGCAGACACACAACTCCCAGCTGGACAGGTAAGGCTCCTTCCACATGAGATTTTCAACTACAAAGCCACTACTTGAGTTCAGGGCTTAAGCCAGATCAGTTCAAAAGCTCAGCACTGAGACAGCAGAAGACCGCAGAATCACAGCGCCTATCCCCTTGCAATTGCAAACAATTCTGCAATGGATGTTCAGCACAGAGATACAGGGCACATTTGTATCCTTCACTCCCAGCCCCAAACTCCCCATTGCGTGCCGTGACGGACTGAAGGTCAAAAGCCACAGTTTAGACAGGCTGCAGGAAAGAACGGGAGACCTTCAGGGAATGATCCAAATCAAGCAGAGCTGAATCTGAACTTCCTTTTGAGCAACTACTGGGCTACCTAGCAAAGGGAACCGTACCGTGTTGTGTGTGCAGATAAGGTAGCTCAAGCAGAGCCACTGAGGAGGGAATGTGCGCTTTACAGACCTTCCTGGGAACACAGCCTGAGATGGGCTGTAACAGCCCTTTGCCGCTCTCAGTCTCATTTATCTGTTTGTGCTTAGGGGCCAAATCAGAACTGCCAGGACCCTGTGGGTGCCATTAGGACAGGGTAGGACCTGAGGGCTGCTTTTGTGGACTCCCATCGGTGGCTGGCTGAGAGCTGGTTTGACATCTTCACGAACCTGGCCCTGCCACACAGATGTTCATGGACCATTGTGGAGATCAGGCACCTTTCTCCTGCCTACATCAAACCACTAGGCCGAATTTAGTAACAAGATGGTGACCCTGTGAATTAAGTTAATCTTATGGCATAACCACTGCTTAAATGTGAAAGCATAACAAATACTCCAACCCATCAAGGAACTTTGACTGGATTAGAAGCCCTCTGTGCTTCATTATAATGTCCCTGATGAAGGCAAAAAGCGAAGCTACAGCTGGAGAAGAGAGATTAAAAATCCCATTATAACAGTTTAATTATCTGTTATTACTGGATTAGCATTCATTTCTGATCCAGGTGCTCCTCAGATAAATAGCTCAGGTGGTTTATAAAAGCATTGTTTTATTTTGCAGTGAAAGACTTCTGGACCATGAAATGAAAACGGGCTTTTTTTAAAGCCAGACACCCAAAATGAAGAAAGCTCAAGCAAGACTCCCATTTGCCTGTCCCTTTTTCTTGCCTACCCCAAACTTTTGAACTGCTGGCTGATTTCAAGCAACCTGGAAGACACGTAGGATTCTCAATGTGATTAGAAAGTTGTTACAAGTTTTGTAGCAACAAGCAACCATTGGAAGCGGAGAAAGAGCCTGTAAATGAACCCTTAACTTTCCTGATCAAGTGAAAAATTACAACTTGTGCTCCCATGTTACTACATGCCAAAGAACCTGCACAAGAACACACACTCTTAAAAGACCCCAAACACAAAGGGACAGAAGAGCTCAGAATTGGCCACAAATCACAAATTATATAAATCTAGCTTCTGAAACGTGGGCACTTCTTTCACTGCTTGCACAACTGGAACAGTCTGCATGATCTAGACTTCTTCTGCAGTCTCAGTTTGCAGATACTATGCTGGATCTTAGTGCCCTGTTACAAGAGAGAAGAAATGCCAAAACAACTTTTCATGCATTATAAAAGAAAGAAATGTAGCATTTACATCTGAAAAGAGCTACTCTAAAGTGACTGAGAAATTAAAGTGCTGAGAAATGAAAGTACCTGTCCTTAGGGACAGGCCACCAAGGTGACTTGCAGACCTGCTCACCGGAACATGCTGCTGCCAGGTTAAGATCTGGATTCAAGTTCCAGCCCAAGCCACAGAGTTTGTATAAGCAACTGAGAGAATCACTGATTTGCTCTTCATCTCAGTTCCTGAATCCGCCTTATGCGGACAACAGATACCTCTTTTCCTTCTCCTTGTCTATCACAGCTATGTGGACAAAGCTGTCCCTTGCTGCACTATCAAACTGGTAGCTTTCATGTGCTACTGAAATAAGCCTCGATAATATGGCACAGTATTTATTTGTCTAGGCCCCTGTGGTATTGGACTCCACTTCTAGGTTATGCATGGTCCTTCCCCTCATGCAGACAGGCTCCGATGTTTAGCTGCATCCCTGTCACACCGAGACTGAACACTGTCATGTCTCTGCAAAGCTATGTAGAAGCTACACAGGCTAGAGAGAGGCATATCCACACCTCTCTCTCATCCTCTGCTGCCTCTGCACAACACAACTGACAGCTGACACATGGTACAGCTTGTAAGGAAGCAAGGAGAAGAGACAGTGTCTCTGCTACTCAGTCCTCTCTGATGAAGGTCCTGTGTTCCAGCCATTCTTCTCCATACTCGCTAATCAGCAGGACATCATGCAAGGCCCAGCACAAAGCACCACAGCACAACAGATCCCCAACTGCTTCACATAACATCTAATGGGTGACACCATATTCTGCCTCTACAGGATTTTTGCATGCTACAAAGGTCATCTTGTTTCTCCACCCCTCTCTTGTAGAGAGTAGGGCAGCAGCAGCTATGGAAGCAATAGGCAGACAGGGAAGTTTAGCTTCATGCAAAACACATCAGTAACATGCAAAACACACTGTTTGTAATTACAAGTGACATCAGGACACTTGGTTCTACCCATTACCACTCATACCACAGGGGTTGCAGTAACCTTTCTTGCTGGACGTGGCCAGTGCTGATCTATAGGTTCTGGCTGACTGCAGATCCTACCGCAGCCCATCTCCCCAAGAGATGGAGCGGGCAAGTGCAAGCAGAAACTGCACGTGAACACAGCCTAGGGCAAACTAAACAGAAGCTAGCACAAACTACACACACAGCTCAACAAGCCGCTAGCCCTCTCCATTATAGGACAGTATAACTTCAGGAGACAAAAGCTCTCTGTCCCCTTTCCCAAATGAGATTGTTTGCTAACAGTCCTCTTCATTCTGGCTTACAGATGCTGTGAGGCTCTCCTCTTTCTTCCCTTTTTCTAAAGCGAATTTGCAGTTTAACTCCACTGAAACTGGAAATCAGGGTTGTGTCTGCTTTCACACCTCTCTGTATGATCCTGCAGCCCACATACTTCCAAACGTATCTAGCAGAACTACTTTTAGAACTATCTTTTATTAAATAAATGGCTGTAGCTGGCCCTGGGTTGGGTCACTAATGAAAACCAAGCCTCCACATGCTAGCAATATGATTAAGAACTAGAGCTAGTGCATCAAACTTAATTAAAACTGCACTTAAACTAAGAACTTTTCTAAAGGTTTTAATTCTTCCCCAGTCCAAAATGTTCAGGGTAGACCGTCATATAGACCGAGCTGAAGTTTACTGGCTTAAAGGAAGCCCACTTTCATTTATGAGACTCTTCATAAATTCCTTGTCAGAAGGGAACACTGCAAGCCACTGCTCTGAACTCCCAGGTACCACCCACAAGCCACAACAGCAGTCCCAAAGAATCCTGTATTTTGCAACACTGCTAAGGGAATTCTTCCTGAGCAACACCATTTCATTCTCTGCTTGAAGCTGACAGCTAAGCCAAAACCCAAACGTTTTCCCTGGAACTGTTTGATCATAGAATCATAGAATCATAGGGTTGGAAGGGACCTCTGGAGATCATCTAGTCCAACCCCCCTGCCAGAGCAGGGTCACCTAGAGCAGGTTACACAGGAACACGTCCAGGTGGGTTTTGAATGTCTCCAGAGTTGGAGACTCCACCACCTCTCTGGGCAGCCTGTTCCAGTGCTCTGCCACCCTCAAAGTAAAGAGGTTCCTCCTCATGTTTAGGTGGAACTTCCTATGTTCCAGTTTGTGCCCATTGCCTCTTGTCCTGTCCCCGGGCACCACTGAAAAGAGCCTCGCCCCATCGTCCTGACACCCACCCTTTAAGTATTTATAAGCGTTGATAAGGTCACCCCTCAGACGTCTTTTTTCCAGACTGAAGAGACCCAAATCCCTCAGCCTTTCCTCATAAGAGAGGTGTTCCAGTCCCTTAATCATCTTTGTAGCCCTCCGCTGCACCCTTTCCAGCAGTTCCCCGTCCCTCTTGAACCGGGGAGCCCAGAACTGGACACAGTACTCCAGGTGCGGCCTCACCAAGGCAGAGTAGAGGGGGAGGATGACCTCCCTTGACCTGCTGGCCACGCTCTTCTTGATGCACCCCAGGATGCCATTGGCCTTCTTGGCCACAAGGGCACATTGCTGACTCATGGTCATCCTGTTGTCCACCAGGACTCCCAGGTCTCTTTCCACAGAGCTGCTCTCCAGCAGGTCAGCACCCAACCTGTACTGGTGCATGGGGTTGTTCCTCCCCAGGTGCAGCACCCTACACTTGCCCTTGTTGAACTTCATAAGGTTTCTCTCTGCCCAGATCTCCAACCTGTCCAGGTCTCTCTGTATGGTGGCACAGCCTTCCGGTGTGTCAGCCACCCCACCCAGCTTGGTGTCATCAGCAAACTTGCTGAGGGTGCACTCTATCCCCTCGTCCAGGTCATTGATGAATATGTTGAACAGGACTGGACCCAGTACTGACCCCTGGGGAACACCACTCGTCACTGGTCTCCAACTAGACTCTGTGCCCCTAATCACAACCCTCTGAGCTCTATCTTTCAACCAGTTTTCTATCCACCCCACTGTCCATTCATCTAACCCACACTTCCTAAGCTTCCCTATGAGGATGCTGTGGGAGACCGTGTCAAACGCCTTGCTTAAGTCAAGGTAGACCACATCTACCGCCCTCCCCTCATCTACCCATCTAGTCATGCTATCGTAGAAGGCTATCAGGTTAGTCAGACATGATTTCCCGCATGAAACTGATAATCCAGCAGCTGTGTCAGCTGCAGGACTGAACTGAGCTGAGCACACAACACAGCAAAAGGAAAGAACTGCGAGGCACAAGTGGAACCTGGAGCCAAAATTACTGCTAATTCAGGGTCAGATCTACAGATAGTTTAAACCAACAAAGCCAATGGCCTTGTACAGATTTCTAGCAGCTGAAGCAACAACTATCAGTCTGTCTTGAAATATTTCTTATTAAGTTCCCTTTCTATGTCTTACTGCCATTGCCATGTTGATTTGACCAACTAAATCTTCTCAGTCTTTTCTAATGCATAAGTCACAGACATTATTGGTCCTCTTTTAAATATCAAGCAGTACAAACGCGATTCCTCCTTCCGTCAATGTTGATTTACATCTCAATTGCCTTAATTGACACACATAGCTCCCTGTTGGGGCAGTGGCTATGGGAAAGTCTATACCGCTGCTTCCTATACCCCTCTTCCTAAGACAGGGCCAGAAATGCACACACAGTCTCCACGTGCTCCTTGAAAGGATGGCCTAACCCTGGCCTGAGACTACGTTTTTCACTGCCTCCTTTAAACATCACCCCAGCTGATACACTCCCCCAGTGCAAGAGAGGTGCAGCGTGCTGTATGGGCACGTACCCCACAGAACACTCCGAGTCAGGGCAACTTGTCTTCACACTGATAAGAAGAGGAGGCTGCAGGGACAGGTACTGCATTCCTGCTGCATAGCAGGATCGAGGCCAGGCCAGAGCACGGCCCGGCTTGGCTGGGGATTGCACAGGCACGGCAAGATCTATACTCAAGTCAAAGTCTCTCCTCGTAATCATCCTTTTCTCCCTCACTGACTTGTGGATCAGGCATACCTGAGTTCGGGGCTTCGATCAGCTACTACAGGTGCTACAGTAACATGGGATTTTCAGAGGGTTTGAGAGTTGCTTAACTATGCTCCCACAGAACAGCAGGAAAAAATTACATCAGCACTTAAAAATCTCAGCCACAGTACCTGAACTAACCACCTGAACCACTTTTTTTATGCTAGGCAAGGTGCTGCAGGTTCAAAGTTGTTGGAAATCCAAACAGTTCTCTCACACCACCTTATACCTGAACAAGAACTGCTGTACGATCACCACCCTCAATGACTCAACTCTTAAGTGGGGATACCACGGGGTAAGTACACAGAGCACTCTGCAACAGGACAGCTTGCAGCCATGCCACCTTGAATCCTAATGGTATCAGAGGAACCTTCATCAGGCAGAGAACTTGCTAGTTCTCTCTTTACCTGTGTGCCTCCCTGTTTGCTGCCAGGATACAAACCTTATGTATGTCAGGATTTTATAGGGAACAAGAAGCAGAAGACCACTGACTGCTCAGAATTGCATATACCCCTACTGACCTATGCTCCCATTTGGTCTAGGCTTCTTATTTTGAATTGTCTCAGGGTAAAGTGAAAGACTGACTAAAATTTACCCAGCCAAGGAGGAAGACACCTCCAACCCAGGAAGTATGTCTATGCTGCCTTAAATAATACACAGGAACTTCAGCTCCTGGGAACCCCAAAGCAGCAGTGAGCGAATCAGTTCTGCATCACATAGTGATACTTGAAGCACCTGCAGATAAGCTGGCTCGGGTACTGGATCCAGTTGAGCTGCATTAGCCTGGAGCTGTGCCAGCTAACACAGCTCAACCACTTCCCACACCCAAACCAGCTCATTTATAGCAAGCTCAGGCAACTCTAAGCAGAGGGTTGTTTCCAGCCCCTCAGCAGACGTGTGTCTGCACTCTGCTCTTGGCGCCTATGGGAAAAGCAGCAAGCTGCCTTTCCTACTGCAAGAAAAGGAATTACCAGGCTCACCACAAGGTTTACATTCAACACAAGGCAAGGAACAGAGTAAGGAAGAGAGCTGTGCCTGCTCTCTCTCAGATACCTGCTCTCACTTACAACCTCAGCAGAGCAAGAGGCATCCTTCTTTACTGCTCTTATCTAGCCCAATTAAGATTTCGGTCATCCCTTCTGTAAAGTGCTGACAAAGCCACCATCGCTGTGCCATCCAAGTATCTGGCAAATAAACATCTTCACACTGAATAGTTAAGGTTAATTGTTATTTAAGTTTATATTTGGATTCTGTACAGGAGAATAAACTTCAGAAATTTAAGACCAGGACACTACCAAGCCACATACCTCTGTGCTCAGTACAGGTTTCATCTCCACAGGGTCACTCCAGAGACATTTCTGAGCTATCTTGGTGTAAGCAAAAGAATGTGCTTGACTCTCACATGAAGTATAACAACATCTGAATAGCAGACATTGAGATGCCTCTATCAGGAGACAGCAACTCCAGGGACCACAGCAAACTTGCTGTTTTTCACGCAAAAAGCCATCTTCAATGGCAGTTTCTACTCCTCAACTGTAGCAAAACAGGGATAGTCTAACAAAATTACCTACTTCTTACACCACACTTTTAACAGTGCTCCTCAAAGCTGTTTGCAAAGGAGGTGCTGCTGCCTTCCTCAGCTTCTTTACCCCTGCAATGGTAAGAAAGGGGAGTTGCCCACTGCCACACAGCAGGCAAAAGCCAAAGCCAGGACACATTGTAATCCCAGCTCAGTCCTCTTTCCACCACCCTGTGCAGAGACCCTGCTGTGGAAAGGTATCACAGCCCATCAGAACAGTGGCCTAAAGCTCAGTAGACAGGGACTAGATTTTGGGACCAGACTTCAGTCCCAAGGCTTTATTTATTTATGTATTTTTATTTTAAGCTTTTCTGTAAACACAAGCTCTACCTAGTCCACGCCTATTTCTCCTCCCATTGTGCAACTCGGTGCTGTAACTGAAGGCCCTCTGTCAGACAGAAACTTCCTCCACCACATTTATGCACAAGAGTATAGATCAGGAACCCTCTATGAATTGGAGCTCATAGCACTCCCATAGAGTGATGTGAGGTCTCAGTCAGGACTCCATCTGTAACAGTCCCCAAAATGGCTTTGCACATATCATCAAAGCACCCCTAACATACATTAACTCCAATACATTCCCTATGCATTCTTGCAACCTAATTGTGAGCAGCATGATTCAATGAACTGTATCAGAACCACAGCCATAGCTTGCTATACTATCACTATTCCACTGTACTATTTATGTAAGTAACAAGACTGACTGAACCAACTGTCACAAACAGCATAATACTGGAACCTAATTCCAGGTAACTCCAGTGTGCACACCCTGCTATTGAGTCAGGAGCGCCTTGTTTCAGCTTAGTTTCATCCGCTCTGAACCTGATTTTACTTTAAGAACTAGGATGTCCCACAGAGGAACTATCCAGAAGAGACACTGCAATTTGAAGACACTGTCTCGATCTACTTTCCAAGAGTATATGAGACTTTACTGTAAACACAGCTGCTTTTTCTGACCTCTACCAAGGCTCGCTGCTTCCTTAGACCAACCTGTTTTCCTTCTATTCTGGACAGCATGGAGAGAAACCTGACATACTACCAGGGCTGGACCACTACTGCCTTCTAGTGCCAGATATGTCTACACAAGAGATAATGTTCAGCAGAAGCACAAAAGCCACAACAAGGAGTGGGGTCAGCGAGAAGCTGAGGAGCAGAGAAATAAATTTCTCTCCTCTCCCCAGCAGCTGTTTCTGGTACAGGCTGTCAAGAGAGGTTGTGTAGTGTCCACCTCTGAGACTGAAAACCCAACTGGACAGAGAAGGGAGCAACTTTTTTTGAGTAGGTCTCCAGAGGTCCCTTCTAACCTCAACTGTTGTGTGGTTCTCTGATCTGCATGTAGACCCCTCTACCCAGGCAGAGGTCCCTGACTACACCAGCTAAAGAAACATTCACCCTAACTGCAAGCAAACTCTTCCTTCTGCTAATGCTGTTAATGAAGGCTTGTGTCTTCCCTGACCTTGAAGCTGCGTTATCTGCTTTGGCTGCAAGAAGGCGATAATAGCTCCTGACAATGGCAAGAGTCAGCTCTGAGCCGGTGGAACAGGAAATCCCATTTCTCAAGCCCTTCAAAGCCTGCCAGCCTGCCTGGCACGGTTTCTCTCAGCAGCACTCAGTGAGATTACAGCACTAAAAATAACCCACACAATAAGTTGTGCATTTAGAAGAAGAAAGGACTTGCCCTCAATGTGGGTTTCCCTTCCACTTGCGGCCTCAAGTATCCCCAGACAGTTGAACTGCTAGGGTTTTGTTCTCCAAATTAAATGGGAGCTGCAGCTGTTGAAGTGGTTTAAATCAAATAAGAAGATTAAAGGGTACAACAAAGAGCTAAGATACTTTCCAGTTTTTAAACAAGTGTCTCTCTCCCCTCCCTGTTGTTTTCCATAATAAACTCAGTGCTAAACCTGCTTCCTTACCAACACACTCTGCCTTCTATCACGAGCTCACATACAATTGGTTGCACACACCTGAAATGAAGCAAAGGTAGGGGGACCAGCCCTGCAAACTTCCATACAAGAAAACAATCCCCATGGGCATTCTGCTGCAGTATTTAAGATGTACAAGCCTGTTGGGTTAAATGCACTGTCCAAATCAGCAGGAAAAAGGGCATACTTTGTAACAGCGGGCACCAGAATTAGCACTACCTAGAGGCCTTACGCAAGTTTCGCCGTCTTTACAAGCACTGGTTTGTAGGCTAGGCCTATGCCTAGTGCAAACCATAAAAGCTCGGTCATTTGTATCAGATCACTTTCATTAAAGCCAACCTGATGACTGAGGAAACTTTCATGCATCAATTGCAAGGCTCGGACAATTCGAATTAGTGCTCTCAAACGCAACTGACTTCCTTCTCAGCCCCAAACAGACTGTACACTGGCACATGGCAATGAGAACTACCTTCATGACTATGGCCTCAGTTGCTCATTTGATGTGTATACACAATTTATTGCTTATAGAGCACATGTCAGGTACTGGCTCAATTAATAACAGTTCACCTTGAGCACAAATACATTTTTCATGTATGCATGTATCTACGCAAAGTTAATATCCACACTTGTGCAGACAACCTAGAGCTTACACACTTGCCTTGTCTTCAATTTACACTTGGAAGGTCGTATGCTGTGCTGTTTTACCCAGAGGAAATCAGACAGATGAACTTCAAACGTAGTAAGTTTTTTAGGTACTGACTCCAAGGGGCTGGACTCTCCAAGAGAACCAGAGAGCTGCAGAGCTCAGAACCACAGCACGTGAATGAAGGTCAGGTGTCATAGCTCATGGCATCTCAGCAGCCATCACCTGGTAGGGGGTTTGAACGAGGACAATAGCCACCACCTGACAGCAGAGATAATCCAACCACCTCAATCACAGAGGCATACCAGAATCCTCTGCCGCATTTATTGCTTGCCTTTGGATTTAAGCTATGAAATAGGAGGGTTGTTTTACAGAGAACAGTTAAACTCAATTCACTCTGAAGCACAGTCCCTCCTATGCACTACAGGTGATAATATAACATGTAGCTAGAGACTGTGTTACAACATGGCCAAACAAGGAAGCAGAATAAATGTGGGTAGGCCCTAAGCATAAAATCCTTCACCTTGAAAAGTCATTATTTTCTTCTTATAGGTTTTGGAGACCACAATTAGCTTTATTGGGGACCCTAATTATGAATACTACTGGAGACACAGAAAGATCATATAAGTTTATGAACATTTCTGAAAACATAGGAAGAGAGGAGAAACAGATAGAAGGATACAGCTGCTGCCACACTGCCATATTACACTCCACCCCAGCACATCCTTTCGTTTTCAGAGCTGCAAATGATGCGCAGCTAGTTCCCAGTTCTGCGTTTCCAGTGCTACAGAGACCAAATCCTGCAGCACTTGTGATTCTCCTTATCTTTTGATCTTTGTCAGCTTCTCCACTCCCCTCATGCTTCTGCTCCCTCTCCTTCTGTTTTAGCAGACCAATAAATCCCCCAAAGACCTTAAAAACATTCTGGCTTTTTCCTAGATAAGAGTGTTATTTTGTATGAATAACATGCCTGACATTGAAGCAGGGGGGTTCGACTCCAGAGGTCCCTTCCAACCCTACAATTCTGTGATTACACTCCTGTCCCCCTTTGTCCCTCCAGGACAAACCCCTTTGGGACCTCCAGGACATCTGTGTCCCTTCTGCATCCACAGGGGATGCCATCTGCAACACAAGCCTTTACACCCTACCACTGCAGCAGGTGCCACCACCAACCCCCTGAGACACTGCCTGCCAGAACCACAACCTCCCAGGAAACGGTCTGCTACAGCTGTGAGTCTCGCACCCTGCTGAGACCTTACTGCGGCAGGAACGTCCTTGTGAGGCACCCTGTCATCCCTGCCTGGAAAGCGTCAGAGCTTTATCAACATCTGCACGGCTCCAACACAGAGCTCCAGCAGCTGACGCACACACCTGTGGAAGATGCCACAGGCCACAACCACCCCCATGGCACCCCATGATAGCTACTGCGATGCTGCTGGCGTACCTTTTCCTACCCGTGTACGCACCCTCCCTGCATGCTACTTTTCACAAGACTGCCCAGTGGGAGGGGTTGTCACCTGCACGCCCGGTGAAACAAACCTTTGGGGACCAACTCCAGCTGCACCCCGCAGAGATGGGCTACATCCTCAAATGGTGGCCACAAGAAGAAGGAGGTGGTGGGGTGGCGACTGTTCCTCTTGCTTCTCCTAACAGGGCCTGCAACAGGACAGGGTGCCTTGCCCTCGTGGGGTGGCAGCCGCCGAGGTCTTTTCTGTCACGGTGGGAGGCTTCCGAGGCCGCGCCGAGAAGCTCCCTCCGGCACCGCCCCGCCGCTTTCGCCTCGCGCCAGCTCTGCCGCGGCCAGGGCGGCACCACGGAACCTTCCAGACGGCGCCTCGCCGCGACGCCCTCCCCGCTCGCCCGGCCACAGCCCTGCCGTACCCCGGCCCGCCGCCGCCCCACTCTCTCCCGCGGGCCCTACCTGCTCTGCTCCGCTGCCCTCCGCCGGGCCGGGCCGGGCCGCGCCCGGCAGCAGCCGCCCCGCGCTCGCCGCCCTCCTCCCTCCGGCGCCGGCGACTCGCCAACGGCCGCCGCACGCGCCGGAGGGGGGCTCGCCAACGGCCGCCGCGCGCGCGGGGAGCTCCCCTCTCTTCCCTCCCCTCTCTTCCCTCCCCTCACCGCCCCCGCAGCGGGGGGGCCCGGCCCGTTTTGGGGCAGCTCGGTCGGGGGCTGGGAGGGGACGCTGGCCGGAGGCGGCGAGCAGGGCCCAGAGGGATGGCGCCGCCGAGCTGCCGTGGGCTTGGGGCTGCCAGGTTTACCCCGGCCGTGCAGGGAAGTGCCCAGGCGGGTCTGGGGGCACGAACCAGCCAGACCTCTGAGACCAAAGTGGGGAACTGCCGGGCTCCCGTGGTCACCTGGAAGAAGTTACAAATCCAGCGGAGAGGCGAACGCCCAAAAGCTGAAGAGAGGCGTGTGACAGGCCAGCAGCCACATGAACCGACTGACCAGCCTACAAAAAAGCCCCCAAACCCAACGCAAGCCAGGGACGTACCTGATGAGCTTTGTCAAATGTATGTGATTGAGGGTGTTTCAGGCAGGAAGGGTGGAGAAATCCTTCCTATGCTAAATCTGGAAGCAACGTGAGAAGTTCAGGTTAGAGATGAGAATGATCATGAGCAGCAGCGGGATTTGGTGCAGTGGTGTCCATCCGGATCAAACCTAGGGGGTGTGTGTGATCACTCTGGAATTTGGATTAATCTTTTTCAGCATGACACTGCAGGAAACCAGGCCTACACGGCTGAACTGCCCTTGCCCATACGTGGCGTGTCCGTGCCGTGAGGGTGGAGCACGCAGGGCATAGCACTGCAGATCCCGGCGCTGCGAGGAGACGACGGACATTCCATGGCCGGGAGGATGCTGCCTTACGCGCCAGCCATCTTCAGCTCCTTTGGTGTGGAAAGCCGTGATACGGTACTTACTGGGTCTGGCACTGGCGAGAAGTCCATTTCATGGACATAAACAGGACACTCAACAGCTGGTATCTTTACTGAATGAATTTATTGGTTTTTGAACTAAAGTTGCTCACAGTTATTTAACAAGGGATACATCAGATTTTTTTGTCCATTTTAAACCATTAAATAATGTCAGTTTGTGTCTGTATATGTGTGTGTGCGCGCGTGTGTGTCTTCAGAGTACAAAATAGGAAGGATAACAAGAGGTATTGCTTTCATTTATTCTTATATCTTGTGTAAGTAATCCCCTTCCTGCTTGTACCACATGGGTTTTGCTGATATAGGTATTTTTAAAGTATTATTATTATTTTGTATTGAAATCCCAGCCTTTTGTAGAGGTACAATGTAACAGAAGCATCAAAATCTATACACAAGGGAAGAGAAAAGAGGGAAAAGAAGGACGGGGGTGATGGGAGGGGAGCTCGGAGGAGAAGTAGAGAGAGGGTGGAGGCAGGAAAGACAACGAAAGCAAAAGAGACTAATTTACAGCAATGTCATGCAATTAAAACTGCCCCCCTCTCCTGCACCCTTGCCTCCCCCCCTCCCCAGCCATCACTCCCTGGTGTCTGACATGCACACAGCAATACGAGAGAGAAAAGTTTAAGAATAGGGAAAATAAATAAATAAATAAAACAAAAAAAAATTAAAATAAATCCCTCCCATTTGGGGGAATGGGGAAACGGGGCAAAAGTCAAAGGTCTTTGCCCCAGTTGTGTCTTTAAAAATTCTTTTTAATCTTCAAACCTATGTACAAGTAAAACTGGTCCAAGAAGGGGAAAAATGATTAAAAAAACCAACAACGACAACAACAACAAAAAAGAACTCATCCAACATTATCATTAAAAAAAATAACCTTGCGATACAACATACACCCATAGGAACCCAACGAGCAGCAATCGAAGGTCATAAAAGAGCTGAACACTAATGCTAAGCCTACATTCTTAAAATCTCAGTCAAGAAGTACTTCTCACTGTGTTTTGTATTCCACGCGTAAAACCACGGTTTTTTTGTTTGTTTAACCTTTGAGCTTGGGCCAGAATAAGTTACACTTGGTCACATAACTCTTGAGGAGGAGGAAAAAAGGCAGCGATTCTTCTTTCTCAAAGTCACAAGCTGAACACTTACGGGGTTTCCGTGTCTTTTTTCCTCCTCCTCCCCAAAATAAATAAGAATCCATGTTGCCTCTACACAGTTATTAAACAGAAGATATATCTAACAGCTTATTTTTTTAAATATATATATATGTATATATAAATAACTGAGACCTAATAACTGAAACACAAAAAAAAAAGGTCCCCATCCACCCAGCCCCACCCTCCTCCCCTTCGAAAAAACCAAACCAAAACAAAAACTTTATAAAAATATCTTGCAGTAATTTTTAAAGTTTACAGTAGCTTCGTGATTAAGTCTCCCATTGCCCTGACTCCACCTTGTCTTGCTCTGATGAACTAAGTGCCAGTAATTTGCACACACACACACACAGGAAATAAAACCCAAGATAAGTCTCTTTTCTTCCTCCTCTTCATCTTCTTTTTTTTTTCTTTTTTTTTCTTTTTTTTTAGAAAAAAATCACCCAAGCCAACAAATGAAACTGATAACTTAAAGAAATAATAATAATACTGATATCAATGCAGCACTAGCAACACAACAATTGCCTCTAAATGCAGGGTGTGGTGGAGGATCCAGCTGGTCGAAGAAGGTCCCAGCGCGGTGGCACAGTGGCAGGGAGTTGACAGGTGGGGAGGAAGGTGTCGAAGGAGGAGCAGCAGTAGCAGCAGCGGCAACTGTGCCCGGTGGCGGGAGAGACAGTCCTTGGCAGAGTCTTGTCCCTCTTCTTTGCTACCAGAAGTTGCCTTTTCCCTAAGTTTTAATGTTTTGTTTGTATGTGTTTATTCATTGAACCCCCTCTCCCTCCTAAGTTTACTCCTTTCCCCTTCCAGCAGGTCAAAAAAGCAAAATGATACAGTATAAAAAAACCAATTGTTTTGTATATATATGTATGTATGTATGTATATTTATATATAAATATACACACATATATACATGTATATATAAAAAAAGGGGCAAAAGAAAAGGAAAAGGTGGTGGGGAGAAAAAGAAGGTTAAGAAAATCCCGTGATGAAGCTCCCCAATATTGTCTTGGTTCAACGCTTAGTTTTGAGTTGCTCCTGGCTGGTTTCTGATGAGAACGCGCTCTGGATTCATGAAACACTGTGGTCCCGCTACGCCCATCTCCTTCCCCGCACCCCCCCCGCTCCGGGCTGAGTTCACCTGCGCGGACAGAAGTTGCCAAGGGTAAAGGTTTCACTCCAACAATTTGCAACCTCCTTTCAGCCCAGACTCTGCAATCCCATAACTGAGCAGATCTCTCTTGTGGAGCACCAAAAAAGAAAAAAGTGGGGGGGGGGGACAAAAAAAAAAAAAAAAAAAAGGCGTGCACTGGGGAGGTGTTTGGGGAGAAGTGGGGGAGAAACCCACTTCCTGAATGGAGAGGGGAGGCTGGGAACCTCAAACAGGACTGGTCCTTGGACAGTCTACATCGGTTGCCTTCCGTCAACAAGTGTCCGCAGAGCACAGAAGGTGAAGCCGTGGCTGACATGTTAACTTTTCGGGATAATTCCTGGTAGCAGAGCGGAAACAAGTGGTGTCGTCAGAAACACAGAGAGAGCATGAACAGAACAAGAAACAAAACAAAAGAAAACAAAAAATAATAATAATAAAAAAACCCAAAAAATCAGGAAGGAGAAAAAAAGCAAAACATTCAAAAAAAGGGAGGAAAAAAAAAAAACAATCGAAAAAACCACAACCCAAGATCTGGTGAACTGGGTTTGTCATCTGTGCTACCTTTTCTTTTCTTTCTTTTCTTTTCATTCTTTCATTCGTTTGTTTTTGTGTTTGTTTCTGAGATATATATTATATATCATATATAAATATATATATGTATATATATACAGTCATTCCTTCATACAAAATTTGTCTATAGACAGTTTTGTACTGTTGTGGCAAGGTATATACATCCTTCTAGTTTAGAGGCTAGCTTGCTAAGGAATATTCTTTCGTTCTTTCTTGCTTTTTTGTTTTTGTTTTTGTTTTTTTTTTTCTAAGTTATTTAATTTTTTATGTGTTTATTTAAGGTTGGTCTTGTAGGCCGACTGATGAGACCATCTTTGCCTTGTCTTTGCCAGCAGGGTACTTATTGTCTCCTCTAGACCCATAGTCATTAGAACCGGAATCGCTCCGCTTGCTGTTTGCGCTATGCTTGGTTGGCGTGCCGGGGGGATGGCTCACCTGCCCGTTCTTCTCGTCTGAAAAAAGTTGTTTAATTACGTCAAAGAAGTTACTCAATGGGCTGCCTGGGTACACAAAACAGAGGAGACAAAAAAAGAAAGAAAGAAAGAAAGAAAGAAAAGAAAGAAAAAAAAAAACGAGAGGGAAAGAGAGAGAAAAAGAGGAGAGAAAGAGAGAGAACAAACAAACAAATGAACAATGGGGTTTTTAACGAGAAGAACATGATGAGGAGATCCAGAGCCACGTGCGTGGGGGTGTGTGGGGGATGAAGACAATGAGCAGGAAGAGGAAGAGTGTTTAGGATGGGACACCTACAGAAATAAAGAGACTGGGAGCATAAAGCACCTGGGGGAAAGGTCCTAGTTTTCTCCTGAGTGGGGGAGCATTGCTGTCTCACCTCATAGGAGGACACAGTGCCAACTTCCCGAAATAGTTCAGTCTACTGCTTGGAGTCACTTGGCCACTCCGCACTGAAACAACGGTGAATGCAATGCTGGATACAGGCAAATCCCATCTCACTGCTGCTGTTACAAACACGGGGTATTTGGATGTGGTGGCCACCTGATGCCGAGCCCTCTGGCTACACCAGGCATTAGGCTTTCTTTGCTTGCATTTTATTTCTTTCTGAATATCCCCTTGCATGCCTTTCAGTCACTAAGCCTGAAGCACCTGAGTGCAAGGGAAACAGTATTGAAAAATGAGCTACGGCTGACATGAGTATTGCCATCTGCATGCGTGCTTTGCGACTTGTACTTGCAAGCTTCTAAGCACCTTTAGATCCGTCTTACAACAGGTTCCTGGAAATGAAGATGCTGAACGCATTGTGGAAGCAGGCTGTTAGGCATCTAACTATTTCTGGGACCTAGCAGGGACAAGAACTACTTCCTCATCGTCCTGAATTTATGTTCTCTCTCCAGTACAGCCTCGATGACACAGACATTCACTCCAGTGGAGTTAGGAGCCAGAGAGGGGTGTAAGGTTGCATGCTGGTAGAACAGACCTCTCATTAAGCCAGCCACTGGAGCGGGCTGCAGTATTAACATGGGTTGGGCACTATGCACGTGAATACAACCTTTCACGCCATTTGGACTTCCAGGCAGCAGGGCTGCGTGCTGTTAATCTAGTCCTATGTCAGAGGATGTGTGGAAGGCCATACCTGAGGAAGGGCTCTGGGGTGCTACTGAGGGAAAGGGACCAGCTACTACTGGAAAGGTAGCCTTTTTGCAGGCATTTCTAGTCCCTTTTAATTTTCTTGGACTGGGGGGATTAATCTTGATCAGACATAGAAAGGGTCACACTAAATTCTCTGATCATGGATATTGAAGGTGTTTTTTACCTAATGCACACCATGGAGGTGATGCCTGTTCATGATCATTAAAACCCCATGATGCTTATCTCAATATTGGGCTGTTGGCTCCATAGTTCTAACAAATTCAAATCATTTATATCCCAACTAAGTAATTTCATTCTCCAGCTCCCAGAAGGAAATGGGCTCCTTGTATCTGCCTTCCAGTGCTGTGGTGTGCTGTGAAGAGTAGAACCTTTCATCCCCAAGATGGGAACATTCATTTGGGAGCAAAGGGGTTTCTTCATAGCAGAGATTGCCATCTATCCACAGCTGGGGGACACTGGTGGCTTGGTAATATTATATTTCCCTTCAATTTCATTACAAATGTAAGCAAACCAGTTACTATAGCAGGCAAGTACTTCCTGTGCACGGTAGCTTGTCTGAAGAGCTTGTTGAGTGCTTTCTTATTCTCTAATGGAAAATGATAGACAGACATCAACTGCTCTTATACAAAGAAAGACGAAATATATACAGTATTTGTGCCCTGCAAAGCTGAACGTGTTACTCTTTTTTTTCCTGCCCCGTGCTAACCAGGTAGTTGCAGCTTTCCTCTGCATGTTAACAGGCATTGAGAAAAATTACATGGGTGGCATATACAGTGAAGGATCTCTATCTTATTCATCTAATTCATTCCTTGTCTTCCTCTGCTTGCTGCTTTGTGGTTAACTTCCTGCTGGCCCTGGTTCTGCCTGTGCATTCAGTTACACCCAATGCCACAAGCAAATGGCTGTTAGTTTCTGGAAGGGCATCACTCGCCTAACTGTCTGGAGCCTCAGAGATGGGCCCAAACAAACAGCCAGGCAAAGCACGCATCTCAATTTTGGGCTAAGAAGAGAAGAACTATCAAACTCAGTTGTTTCGGGGTGAGACCTCCGTGAGTTCCATCTGCTTCCTTCCACAGGCATCCAAGTGCTTCGGAAGGGGGACAACTGCTCCACATCTATAACTTCTATTTCAGAGATTTCCCTAAGCCTCCCTAAAACTGTTTTAGGTTTGTGGGCGTATGCTCTGCTCAGACTTGTTTCTATCTCCTCAGACTCATTTCTACTTCTTTTTCAATGAAAAGGAAGAAAAACAGAAAGCAAACACTCAGCCTTGAATGCCGGAATGTGGGCAGATCTGGTTCTTATGTGGCTTTGGACCCCTCATCTTCATAAGCAAATGGAGTCAGCAGAGAGAATGAAAAAGAGCACTGAAAAAAATGCTGGAGAGGGAAAGACTGCTAGGTTGGGAGAAAAGGGGAGGGAAATATCTCTAGTTATTCAGCTGAGCAGTTTATTCAACAAGCTTAGAGGGAAAGAAGAAGGCAGAGTAAGCAGGGCTCTGCAGGAGTCGAGGAAGTTTTTTGTTTTCACGTAGACAGGAACAGTAGACAAAAGTACAACTTGCAAGAATGGAGCAATAAAACATTTTTAAAATTATATATCTTGTATTTGCTGAGTCCCGATACAAGATTTTTAATCATCCTATTAAAATATGCAGCTCCTGTTTCATCCACCCTTTCTCCTCCCCATGACCTACTGGCTTTCAAGTGCCTGGAGATTTATTGCAGCAAAAGTATTTAACAGTCTGCTTTTCTTTGCCTGTATCACTACTGGATTCCTTACAATCAGCATTTTCAGGTAAAATTTTAATGGGAGGTAAGAAATCCTCAGGGATGTTTAAAGAGTGCTATTGAAAAATAAAATAGGCCATTTCACTAACCCTTTCCTTCCTTTGCCTTTTGTAGTATCTTGACTTATAATTAAATAGTAGGTAATAATGCTCTCTTATCCTGCAGTCAAGAAAGAACCGATCCTACACCAAACCATACAGATAACCACTGCACTGATGTTATCTACATGACAGCTTGTTAGCCCGCTCTTGGGCTGGTCTAGATACTGGTCTTTGGGATGACATAGAGTCCTCACGTTTTTCTCTGGAGATATGTAAACATGGGCCAGCTATGCTGGAAGCATGAAAATGGTGCATGGTGTTGCTCCTCTTGGTTCTCAGTTCCCTTTGGGTTTATACATCCAGTAAAACAAGACTTGAAAATGCAGCTGACAATGGATTAGAACAGCTTTTTCAGCAATGTTCCACTCCTAGCATTCAGTGCAAAAAGCAATACGCTCTTACACCTGTAAGTCCATCTGGGGCCTCAAAAAAGGCTGCCTCTCTTATTTCAGTAAGTGAGATGACATCCCATTTCCTCTGGACAGGGATGACGGTTTGGCTCACTGATTCTTCAAAACTTCCCTGGTGTTTCATGCATCTGTAACTAAGGTCTTCATTCCCCTTGAGGGCAAATGTTCATCAACACAGAGCAAAGAAGGCATGAAGGGTAGCAAGGGTGAGAAACCGTGAGAAGGATCAGAGGCAGGAGGGGAGGTTCAGAGCATTAGGTTTACATCTAGTAGGAGGAGATGGATATGTGCATTTTTGAGTTAGACCAAGGAGCTGTATGCTGCAAGATCGGGAAGGGGAATGGGTTTGAAAACAAGCATTGAAGCTTATGGAAGGGTCATGTATTGAAGGGATGCTAGAGAAATGCACCTGTGTGCAGCGCTGTCACGGCCAAATATCATGAAAGAAGTCACAACTGTGAATGCATCTGAATAACAGGCACTAGAAGGAGAAACGGGGCTGGAGACAGACGCACAAATGTAAAAGGAAGCTGGGCAGGTGGCTTGTATCACCCTCACAGTCCTCAGTTTTTCATCTGTTGTTCTTAGGAGGTCTGTCTGCCATTGACCTAGCCCCAGTGGTGTCACAGGTTTGAGAAGCAAAGTGGAACTGGAGCACCCAGGTAAGAGAGGAAAGAGAAAATGAGGTGATTGACTCCAGGCACCAGAAGTGACACCAGGAAAGGATGCGCCTTGCAAAGACCCTGCCCTGACCTTGCCAAAATTCTGCCCTGACCTTGCCCTGACCCTCAGAGTCCTCCATGGAAAATAACAGGAGGTGGTGAACAAGCAGCTTCAGGACAAGCCTGGAGGCTTCGGTCACTGATTAGAGCCTGCTGTTTTGTAACATTTTAAGACAGTCAGATGAAACTTGTTCCTCTTTTCGTTGAAGCAAATAGCAACATTCCCATTGGCTTATTGGAAGCAAACCCTGAGGAAGCAAATCCTTCTCCTGTGAAACCATCTCTCTGGAGTCTATGTATTTTTAATGCACTAATCCTTGTGGTGCTGAACACAAAGTTGCACAAAACAAATATGCCATCTGTGGGATAATCCTCTGCCTTTCCTTTATGTATAGCCTGAGAAATTTTGTGTTTATGCATTTTTAGCTTAGGCTTTGTGAGAAACTAAGGTCTCCAGAAAAGACAGGTCTCCACTGGAAACAGAGACACCCTTTGTCAACCTGCCTTCCCATATTCCTTCCCTTGTTGCTTTCACATCCTTTCTGAGTTTCTTCTGCCTGCCTCTGCTACTGGGGTTTTCTTCCTATACTCATTCTTTTCTTTTCACCCCTTGTCTTTTTCATCCCTAGCTTGCCCTGTATTTCGATAGCAGCTGTGGTTTCAGTGAATCATCTAACAAAAATCCAAGTCCTTTCACATAAAGTATTGAAACACTCTCTTGATGGGTGATAATCCATTCCATTTCATACCCATTTTGCTACTTTGACAGAGTTCTAGTCCTCTTTGTTAAGACTAGGCATTTTTTGCCTGTTTGCTTGGTTTCTGTTGGTAGAGTCCCACTGCCTTCAAAAACAGAAGACTTAAAATATATAACCCACTCCAAAAGTATATGGGATGACATAAAGATAAAAGCGACCTCTTCCTCTTTGTTTAGTTGTAATATCATGTAGAGGTCTTCCTCCAGACTAAAGAGCCCCTCGCCTAGGCATTGTACAAATACGGATCAGAGATATGCCTCAATGAGCTCACGGACTACTGAAGAAGGCTACAGAAAGATTTTTTTTCTCCTTTAACGGTTGGATGTATGAGGCTTCCCTCTAGACTGGAGAAGGGTGACAGAAAGGCCATTGCAATGTCTTGCTGGAGGCCGTCACGCAGAACTTCCTCCTAGGGTGAATTCATCCTAGGCCACTTGAAGTGAGCTGAAGAAACTGCAGAAATCCCAAGAGGGTACTTGTCTAAAAATACAGGAAGTCAGGAAAGTATTTTGAGAGACACAGATGTGGTTTTCACTGGATTTATAAATTGTCACAACAGGTTGACCAGAACAAGTTTTCCCATTTATTTTTTTCCCCAGTTAGTTACCTAATGGGACAGCTGTTTTGATTTCATTTCAGTTTAGGACTAGAAAATGGAGACAGACAGTCCACAGAACGACCCCAGTTTCTTAGCAGGACACCTAAATTGCAATTGGGAAAGGTGACTTCCAAAGGTAACAACAGAGCTTATTTTCCAGAGTCCTTAGACTCTGCTTGTAAAAATGCCAACTGAAAACAGTGTTTGGAGAAACAGACTGCTGGTAGGAACTACTCAGATTATCACACACTGTTAGCACAGGTGTCCATGCTACCAGCAGAAGATGGGAATGGGAACTTTCAGTCGCTACACACTTGGACAGATCTGAACAACCGACCTGACATTTAAATGCTCTATAATCCAGCCTTGTTCTTACTCCCCTAAAACATCCCATCTCCTCTGCAGGAGGGTGGCCCAATATTTGTGACTAGCCAGATGCATCCAGATGGCAATTCTGCCTCTGTCTTGCGTATTTTCTTTCTCTCCCTCATGCACGCACAGAGAAGCTGAGATCCAGTTCAGCCTCTCCTGTCCCAGACAATATAACTGAGACAGGTAGCTCTTGGGTAATGCATTAGAGAATGGTGAACACAGGCAGCAAAGACCCAAATAGATGAGGAATATCTCCTTGCTGCTACCTTCTGCAGAGCTAAGAGTGGGTAATTAATCAGAAAACAAACGTGTCCATTACTGATGAATAGCTCTGGCAAATGCAGCACCACCACATAACGTTCAAGAAAGGAGACATGATGATGGAGAGGAGGGAATTATACATGCCTTTGGACAGCTGGTGGCACTGAAAGAGCAGGCAAAGATAGTGGTGGGATGAAGAGATGCCAGATTCTGTTGTGGAATCATGCTGTTCCGGCAAATTGGCTGGTAAAGGACTCAGCCCAAGAATTCTTTGTATCTGCCTGCCCTTTTACAAAGATCTCTCTGCACAAGTGTGTGCTGAGAGGGGAGGCTGACGACCTACACTAGTAAAGCCACAGCAGATGACAGTATTGCTGCTACCCATTCTCCTAGAGACTTCTGCTGTTTCATTCCAATTTCTCGTCTATAAAAATGTCAGAAATGTATTGGCACTTAATAATATGATTTTGTCCTTTCCTGCCAGATGGATGGTTCAAGTATGATCTTATGGGCTTTAAGTTCTCTGACCTGTTACTAAGGAACGAAACAACTTGTGTATGCTGGCGAAATGTTGCCTCCTCATTTCCTCTGAATCAATCCCTTCAAAACAGGATTTTATATTCTGGGGAGGCCGTCTCAAATTTAGCTTAGTACAGCAAGCAAATATTCACATGGAGAATCCTGAAGCACTGCCTGCCATAAATAAAATACTGTGACCTTAATTGAGAGAGCGATATCTGTGTTTTCTTCATTAGCTATTATTACAGACAAAGAGGAAAAGATCTTGTATTGGACAGTAAAAATCTAGCCATAGCTGTCAAAACAGAATCTGACATGTACCACATAGTTCAATACATCTGGATTCATCTTTAGTGCCAAGCTGCCATTGTTGTTGCTACCTTCTTCTACAGTGCAAAAACATGAGTCATGAATTGGAAAAGAAATGTGTCCCCGATACAACACTAGAATTAAGAGATATGACTACAGCATAGGGAGAGTCAGCCATCCATTTGGACAGCAAAGGATACTAGTAGAATGGGCAAGGACAACTGGGAAACCTGTCTTGAACTCTTTGGAAAATCTGACCTATCTTACTTATTGTGATCCACCCATTATGAATGAATATATGATCTTTCAGGTGGGTCTTCTTCCTTTTAACTCTCATTTGGGTCACAATTTAGACAGAAGAATGAGCCATGCTCAGAAAGACCAGTAGCCAGGACATTTTTAAGAAGTGATAATAAAAAACCATATTGTTCTGACTACCTCACAGTGTTAACGGTGAGAAAAGACTTTCAGCTGGGAGGGCAGCGTACATTTTTTCCCACAGGTTTCAGCATCAGTGCCATCAGTTACGACTTTATGAATGCAAATCACCAACCTCCTCTTCCATCAAATAGCTACTTTGTGATTAGCAGGATTACTCTAATTAATGCCAATATGGATCAGGATCACTTCCAAGAGCACCAAATCCAGATATTCACTGCTGCTAGTAACACCAGCAGTCTCTAAATTAGCACTCACAAAGCTACATGCTGCAATTGCAACCCAAATGTGATGTAACCAGTTTTAAACTACAAAATGTCTCCTAATTTCTCAAGTACTTGGGATGCTATTGACATGGGCTTGCGTCTGTATGAATCAAACTCTGATTGCAAGGAGCTATGAAGAGAAGCCTTTACTGCAGTGCAATTGCTCTCTGTGCCCAGAGGATGATTGGCCATGGGGGACAAGGTCAGATGGCTCTGAACAGGAAGCTATGTCAAGTCCTAAACACTGGAAGGAAGAGATTTGAGTGAGATATATTGGAAAGATATGAAAGGCAAGTGGATTTGCTGTTCTTCTGCTTTGATCAGATCATTTTAGCAATAGCCACTGGTACACACAAGGATCCAT
Source organism: Chroicocephalus ridibundus (assembly GCF_963924245.1). Taxonomy (NCBI): domain Eukaryota; kingdom Metazoa; phylum Chordata; class Aves; order Charadriiformes; family Laridae; genus Chroicocephalus; species Chroicocephalus ridibundus. The sequence goes on from NC_086287.1 coordinate 18,993,696, forward strand.
AAAGTTTTTTGTTTAACTCTGGTGCCAAGAATCAAGGTTTTGAATTGCAAGTGGCAACACAGGATGTTTAAGAATAAACACAAGGTCTTCTGGCCAGCCTGTTGCCACAGGGTTATGGTCTAAGACTTTGCAGGAACGTATGTTTGTGCAGTGCCTAACACAACAGCATGATTTGACTGGAGCTGCGCTAGTTATACATACTAACCTTTTCCTCCTCTTATCATCACCCAGATCCACAGAAGTGCCACTGATGTAACTGAAGACTTTCCTGAAAGTCATGAGGGACGGAAAGCAACAAGCAAAGATTGCCCCACTTGGAAATAGAATTCAGACCCAGACAGCTACACTGTGGAGACTGGAAAGTTTACAGGCTCCCTGGTATGTGTTTCTCAGAAGGTAAAGTCAAGAATAAGGCAGGCTTTTCAGAGCTTTCGGCCAGCAGCCAGCACCTTGGCAAAACATACTTACCAAGGACTCCAAAAAACTGGGGATGGCTGGGAAAGGGAGCTACAAAGGCTATACACCAGCTTTACTACTAAGTCAACGACCCAAAGAAATCCTCAGCTCACTATTTAAAGGACTTAAAGTCATTGAAGTCTCTAAAGACAGACTCTTTTCTGAACAAGGACTACTGAAATGGCACTGTGGGTTTCTGTGTGGTGTATATCAATGGCTCCAGATCTGATGTGCTCAATCTACAATGATACTTGCTTTCTAATTCCCAGCTTTGTGGTTGAAGCTGGAGGGCTTTTCAGTTTGGGTATTATCTTGATTTTTTTTTTAATATAAAGGCTCTACAGAACCTAGAAGAACCTTATTGTCAATTATACAACCTATTCTTTGGTGAGATAGACATAAATACCAGATTAGATGGCAGTAAACAGTTCTCTCAATCCTGCCTCAAAAGAAACAGAATCCAGCCCGTTCTTTTACAGCTGTGTTGATTTTATAAGGCTTAACAGCAGTACATAAAGTGGTAAAGCTTATTTGCCACTAAACTGATTTGGTTCTATATACACAGAAGGAATAGATCAGCTAAGTCGGAAAGTATCACTCTTATAGGCAGTTTTCAGGTTACAGCTGCATTTTAAATTTAAAGGTTTTAATTTTTACAAGGTAAATTTTATCTTGTGAACAGATATGAAAGACTTCATGGAAATGATATTAGTCTTTCTGACAACAGAAATGCCCGTTCCCCTGCTGAAATGGGTGGTAACATAAAATATTTCATCCCAATGTGCATTTCAACTTCATTACAAGCCAAATTATTTTCTTCTATTGTGAAATATTAAGAGTTGGCAGCAGTTTTCTAGTGTGCACAGGTAGGGTTGATACAACAGCTGTTAAGTCATTTGGATATTGGCAGCTCCTATGACATACCTCTGCTGTTCAACGTTAGCTTGTTTTTCAACGCCAATGGCTATATGCAAAATCACTTCTCAGATTGATGACCACTGCTAGCAGAAGATGAGATAACATTTAAAGGACTAAATAAATTTGCCTTGCTGTTAATTACAACATTCAATGGTTTCTAGTGGGTGAAAAGATATTCCTTATTCCCACCAGAGCTTTCACATGGCTGAGCCAGGCATAAAGCATCTGATTAGTTCTTCCCACTCCATTGTTAACTCTTTGGCAAAAATGACCCTTGTGCTTAGTCTCAGAATACGGAACTATGATGAGGTCACAAAAACATATGGTATAGTTTTTCTTACACTATTTGTTATTACTAGATAAACATTGTGTCAACTTCATAGAGAGTTCCCGGTCCTCGAAGTCATAGAGGACAGTTTGCCAATAAAAGGCTAAATTCCCTTTTACTCCCATCTAAATTGTGGGTGAGCTCTCCTGCACACAAAATAGCTCTTCACTCATATAAGAGCATGGAATTCAGCTTGGTGCAGTCACCACTGCTTATGTTGTGTGTGAGCACACCAACAGGAATATGATTTAAAGGAAGCAGCACCATTAAACCCCTATAACCCAGCCTTTCTCTTCTCTGGAGATATATATATATATGTATATATATGCACACGTACATATATGTGCTTTGTCTGTGCTGTAGCTGCCACAACATAGTCTCTCTGCTGGCATTCACCTTGTCCTCTTTGTCCCTTGTTGGATTGATACTGACGCTTGACAGCTGGAGGGCCTGCCTGAACTGGGAGTGAGCGGTAATGCTCTCTATCTAGAGAACGCAGAGTACTGGCTGGTTATCTGTATAGCTCAGTTAACTTGCAAGCAATCAGTAGAATCAGCATTTTCATATTTTTTCATAAGATGTGAGTGCCAGATCCAGGCAAGAAACAAAGGCTTGAGGGAGAAGAGGGATTTGCTGTCTGATGACTTCAAGAAGAAGCTGGAGGTCTGCCTGCAACTTAAATGAGTCTTCATGAGGAGATCAGAAATGGTATAAGCCAGAAAACTCAAACAAGAAATCAAACGAGCTCCTTTCAGAGCAAAGGAAAAACTCCCCCAGCAAAGCTGCAACTTAAGGGAAAGAAATCTGAAATACAGGAAACGGGCCAAATTCTGCCTCAGTCACACACACATAAACCTACTATTATCTCCATCGTGACAATTTTCCTTTGTTGTTACAGACTCCACAACAACTTCAGAACAACTTTCCTCAGTTTATGAAGAGATGACGCAGAAGTCACAGGTCCAGCTGGCGAGGGCTACTAGCTCAGTCATCGCTTCCTCAACAGCTTGTGTTCCCTTTCACACAGATATCTGAATTCAACCTAGATATCAGAATGGAAATCTAAAGAGAATGGAGTCCTATTGTACAGAAACTTTCTGTACAAGATATAAGAAATAAGACAAAACCCTCTCATAGTATTTCCATGAGAGGAAATACTATGGAAATAGTATTCCACTATTGTACTTGGAGGAGTCTGTAGGGGCATAGGTAATGAAAGAAAGAATACAGTCCCTGTGTGCATAGAGGGAAGGGAAGGCAAGGAACAAGTTAACCAAAATTCACGGAACCCCACGCAAGTTGAGCTGCAAGTCTTGCAGGAAACTCTTTTTTTTCCCCCGCATTCCTAGCAAAATTCTGAATCTCCAGTAGGCTCACTACTCCTCCAGCTAGAGACACAACATCCTTCCCCAAGACCAGACTGGAACTATGACAATTCACACTAAGTGTCTGACAGATAATATGCAGCATGTCTTATGGAAGATTTAAAAGGGTCTTACCCCAAGGATATCTGGGGAAGAAGGGAGTGGATGCACAAGGGAATTAAATAACATAGCAACCCTGTCGCAATAAATAGCAAGAAACCAAGGGAGACAGCAGCTAGCAGGGCAGCATTCAGCTTCACTGCAGAAAAAAGGACTGAAGAATCATGAACCAGAGGCAGCAAGTAAACAAAAGAGGAAAAAAAAACAGGAAAGAAAAAGAAAATCACTGGCCTGGGTTACAGTGAGGGAGGGAATCTCAAGTGCAACACCACACACTTGTGCTATGAAGGGGAAAGCCGTGGTGGAGCCTGTGCATCTGTGCATGGATGGGGAGGAACAGAATAAGGGGTATATGCTTGTGTCCACCAGGTAAGTGAAAGACATAGTGGGCTGTTATGGGGTGGGTAGCCTTGAAAAGAGCGTGGGAGAGCGGGGATAGGGAAGGGGAAGAGGTGGAAGGGACAGGACGGCGCGTTATTATGTTGCTCAGCGGGGGCTGGGGAAGGAGAAAAGGCAGAAGGGAAGGAAGTTCTTACCACATTTGGAAAGTCTGCCAGTCATCAACTCCATACAGTTAGTGGTGTCTGGATCATAGAACGGAAAGAGGAGGGAGGGAGGGAAAAACATAAAAAAAGGTTTCCATACCTCTGTGCATAAAGTAGTAACTTAGCACATTATTACCTGAAGCAGGAAACATATACACATCTTGGTCTTTACACAACCCAGGCCAAATTCTGCCACCCGCTGTATGCCAGTCCAAACCTGGCCCTGTGACTGAGAGAGGATGCAGATTCAGTCCTGCTGCTTCCACTCACCTCTTTATCATAGCTACAGGTATTTATGAGATGTGGGAAATACTCTGCCACCACATTAGCAAACTAAAAGCCTTGAATACAGTGTTCCACCTGGCCAGCTTTGCTAGTTAGCCTGCAACAGCCAGGAAATGCCCAGCCAGCTGATCCACGTACATCAAAAACCTGGAGAGAGGGAGGAAATGCAGCGCTGTGTACTGGACATGGAATGAGAAGGTTACTTACACAGCGCAAAAACATCTTTTAGACCTCAAAGGATAATATCCAAGTCCTCAACATAACTCTGCCTCTCTCTTTCACGCGTAGTCTCTCACTTCCCTTGCTTTCAATGTCACTATTTGCAGGCAATAGAATTACTTCTAGAAAGGGTGGCAGAATCTGTCCCTAAGACATTACTGTCCACTTTGTGTACAGCTCCATTGCCACAGCCTCTGAGTGCTTCTTACTCAGGTGCCATAAGCAGAAGGAGCTTTACATGTCAGCTTTAAAGCGGAAAGGACCAGCCCTGCTGGACACTTCCATGGGGAATCTGCTGGCAAGCCAGATCTGCTGCTGTCAGCCACGATTCCCTTGCATTTGGGATCTAAATCCATGATTGCTGGGCAACGCGGAGCACCCACTCGCTGCTGAGCAAGTGGCTAACAGTTAAAGCACTCAGTTCAGTCTCAGATCTCCTCTTGCCTGCCCTCTTGATGAACGCTCGGCTATTCAAGAAATAGACTTCTTGGAATCATGCACACATATGCTGAAAATCCCTAACTGCAGGAAGCTCTAACTACTCCCTATTTGCGGACAAGTCTGCAGGAGAGAGGGAAGGATAATTTCTTGGCATTCCTCCCCTTAAATACCAAGAAAAGTAATTTCAAAAAAGGGGGAAGGGGTGCTGGATATGCTTAGTTAAGCTGAATCCATGCTAGAAAAGCATGGATATGTATGGTTTCTGACGCAGCCAGGCCTGTGCTGCATAGATCATCTGGGAAAGCATGGAGTAGAGAGGGCAGGTGCTTGGCCCAGTGACACTGGCCAAAGCATCTAAGCAGCAGTTACACGTTCTCCATCCCCAGGGTCAGAGGCAGGCTGGCAGAGGTCAATGGGAGATGATACCCATGGAAGGTCTCTCAAAAAGGCACAAGACTGAGAGAAGGGGGAAAAAGGAAGGAGGTGAAGGAGAAGAAAGGATTCAAGAACTGGAACGAGGTATCAGGGGTGTCAGAGAGGCCAGGAGTTTACCCGCCTTTGAAATTCTTTGGCTCATCTGACTGAGTGAAGGCAGATTAAGCTCCCAAAATACATTTCTCCCTGACGATGCCTAACAGGTTGAAGAAGTGCCTAGAGCTGCTGATTGAGCCAACGACCAGAAGTCACAGTCACAAATTTGTATCAGTTTTTTTCTTTAATAACTTGGAGAAGTTTGTTGTCTCATGGCTTTTAGTGGTTCCTGTTCAGCCCCCTCTGAGTCAACTACACCTTGTTGTAATGCAGTGTAATTCAGATCTATAGTGGCAGAGCTCAGAGCATTCACCCAATTGTTAGCAGAACTTATGCTTTGAAAAAACACCTAGGAGCAAGGAAAGTTTCAAATATGACTGAAAGACTGTTTCTGACTCCCACCTCCAACACCTGGAATTTTCCCCTCAAGTGTGTCCAGACTGACACTGTATCCACACAGTAACTAGCAGTCTGGAAACAAAAAGGTAGTATTTGCATAATGTCAGAGTAGGTAAACATTGTGGCTGGTTTACTAAGATTCTCCTGAAATTGTTTCATTTTAACAAATTAAAAATAATCACATCTCCTTAAGTTAATATTCAAAAATATTGTATTTTTTCTAAGTGACTTGCAGTCAGCATAGCTCTTTTTAGTATTTCATTTAAAGCTAATTGTGTAACAGATCTACATACATTAATTGTGTGATTAGAATAAAAACTGACAGATCTACAACAGGAAAAAACATTTATAACATAGGCCGTTTGACAGCATAACATCTTGGTCTCTGTACCCCACTTTTTTCCTAAAAAACTAAATTTGCAGGTTATGGAATTGGTTTTGATGGATAAGGAAAAACACAAGCCCTTTTTTGAAATATAAGACCATGGAAAAATATCAAAGGAACACTAATAAAACCTCTAATTTGTTTTTCTTAAAACTTTTATGCACAACTATAAGTTGCATTTTCTATATTGCCACGGCCAGCCCCAGGAACTGCGCAGGAATTTATTTTTACTTTTAATGTCTTTCTAAGACACGGTCGGGTTGGTTTTCCCCCATTCCTAAGGCACGGCAAACATGAGCACACCAGAAAGAGTAGCTCATACTACATCTCTTGAACACCTAACAGTTAGTATGCCTTCAGCTTCTCTGTTATAATAATTACTTTAATACTTCTTTCATTTCCATCATATTGTAACATCTGCTTTAGTAAATACTCGGTATGATACAATATTTCATCAATTTAAAGTAGAATTTTCATTCTAATTAGAAAGCCTTAGATTCTTGGCAGTCAGCTTCTGCTCATGGATAATAATCCATAACCCAGTGACTGTGGGACCCAGGTGTTATGTGAGGTGAATAAAACCAAGGTCCAAAGGCCTTTAGCTGTCTAAGAAACACTGATGGGTCATGTAACTGCATTTTTAATATATGCTGTTTAATTTTTTAATTTAAGCATAGTGGCAGTGTCAGATCTCGATCCTTCTGATGATAAGGCAATTCCTTATTTCGTAGAGATCGCTGGCAGTCACTCATGCTTTGGATTTGCCCAAGACTCTTTCATAAATGACACCCAGTTCAGTTCATTAACCCATGGCAAATGCTTTGGTTAAAATAAGACCTTCCTTCAAAAGGCCAAACAAACTCTGAAGCAATTAAAAAATGCTGAATTTTCTCTACTGATCTTTTTCCTTTAATTTCTGTGTTTCTATCCTACATAAATTTCACAATCCAGCTGCCTGGTTTGTGATGCTTCTGATATCTCTGAGTCTGAGACTTGTCCCAGCCCAGGCAATCTCACCCAAACAACTGCTCCTCTGAGATCTCCAAATCCGGGGCTAGATCCCAGGAAGCACTAAGCATCTCCTGCCAGATGCTCATAGTCCCCGGTAAACACTTCCATTAAGGGAGATGATATCAAGGGAGCTACCAGTTCCTCTGGTCCAAGGCAGTTATCATTTAGATCAGAATTCCCCAGTCTTTGGGTGCTTATTTGAAATGCACTGTTCTCCTATCAAAACTCTGGAGAGCTTGGACTTTTTTTTCTACATGCTTCATTTCAGGACTACTCAGTTAATTTTAATGAGGTCTGTTCAGTAATAATGCTAAAAATAATACTAAAAATACTAAAACAGTGCTCTGCCAACCCAACCAGGCGTACATGGCACCTTTTGTACTTGGGAAGCATGACAGCAAGATGAAGTGATTGCCCCCGACACTAGAAGAGTGGTAAGACATAAAGGATCGCACAAAAATGCAGGAAACAAGATAAACCTGGGACCTGGATGAGCCCCGGATAAAACTAACTTGCAGTCCAATTCCCAACTGGCATTTGCATAGCCATTTTGAGTCTGCAGCTGGAAGTTTACCTTGCAAGGCACTTGATTTGCTCCTTACTCCCTTTTCTGTCTTGATGATAGAACCCTTCACACATTTGGAAACGCTAAGTTTCTACTAATTTTTTGTTGCAAATTAGCCAACCTACAGCTGTTGCGAGCCATAAAGATGAACACCCAGAATTCACAGATCAATACTCTAGCACAGTTTTTTGAGTCACATGAACATGTTTTGCTTTCTGAGATAGACGCCAGCACAATAAGAGAGCTCGGGTGCATACACAGAAGATACACACAATGAGCAAGAATTTGCATTGCCCTATTTTGAAGCTGGGTATGGTCTCTAAAGACTTGTTTATGCTGTTGAAAGGCATTTCCAGCAGTAACACTGAGATGCTCTGAACTTCTGAGATGCCAATGGTTAAAATCTGACATGAAGCCAACAAATATAATAAACAAACAGAAAACCTATTACAAAGAAGTTATAAAGGCTAGTTCAGTATTGCTGATTTCCCAGAACATGGGAAAATGGGAAGGAATGAGTATATGTAGCACCCCACACTTAAAAATAAAGCCCAAAGAGGTAAGAAAATATTAGGGAAATAAAAATTGATACCCTGTGAATGATCACAGATGGCTTTTGCATGTCCCTATCCACCAGCTGTTTCTATTACTCTTTTGTGCAAAGGCATTGGAGGAAAACACAATATGATTTAATGGAAAGAATACTGGGCTGAAACAAAGGCACAAATCTGAGATATTTTCTTTCATGCAGAGAGATCCTTTTATTTTACCAAAGGGCAGTCCTGCCCAGGGATTACCTAAGTAGAGATTCTGAGTACAAGGCTCCTGGATGGAGCCATACATGGATGAGAGACAAGGCCAGCTGCTCTCACAGACAGTGATACTCACTCTTGATCCAAAAGGTACTGTCAAAACTGGATGGCCAAAACCATCCAGTGCTCTGTCTCCACCAGCAGCTACACATAGATATGCAGGAGTGTAACAGCAGGCCAAGCATACAGAACACTTCCTCCTAACACTACCTCACTCTCTCATCACTTCCAGGTCAGAGGTTTCCTGAGCCTGCTGTGATTTCTCTGTTTAGCAATCCTCATGAAGGTTTCCCTTCCAGGGAGTTGTCCAGCCTCCCTGTGAGGAAGGAGTTCTCAGGGGAAGATGAGCATCTGGAAGCTCCTCATATTCAGAACCTGCTTCAGCGAGGAGTTCCATAGTCTTATATTACATGAAGACACACCTTCCGATATTTTTTTTGGTATGTGGCTTCCACTAGTTTCATATGATGGCCTGTAGTTCTGAAAAAATGAATGATCAATCCCTAGATACTTGTTCTGTCAGCTGTGAGTCTGTAGACCTGGTGTTGTCTCAGCAATTATACCATAGAGGATTTATTGTCCTGAAACATTAATGTAGAAGGCGGATATGTTGCACTAAATTTGGCCGACTGGATAGTGGATTTTAGAAGTATTATGTTAGCTTTTGGGATAGATTTCACTTGTTTACACACTTATTCAGGTAAGGGAGGGAAGCTATTTTCCTGCTTCAGAGTATGTCAAAAGAAATAAGCACAGCCAGTCTTAAGAAGGAAAAATGGAAGTGAACGGAGGGATATCCAGGGGGAAGGGAAATTATAAGGTGCTCAAGTGTGACACAGAAACACATCTGCCTAAATCAGGTACATATCAGGCTCATACACACACACACACACACACAGATGCATGGGCAACACGACATCTACAAACACTGTTGTGAGCTGGAGGAAAGGAGAAAGAGGAAAGTGCGTTCTGAAACCCAGGCAAGCCGGCGTAGTGGGCTGGCATGCTGCATAACAGATCAAAGAGGGGCAGGAGAGAGAATGACTATCGGTGCCATATGCTTATTAGTTCTTGCTGTTCAGCTTTATACTCTGTTCATTGAATCTTCCCCTTCTGCAGGTCTCACTTTACATGCCTGCAACTTTCACAGATGGTTTTCGTCATCCCACCTGTAATGGCATCTGAACTAAAAGGGAGACAACTGCACAGAGGATATGTCTGCACACAACGAGCTAGGAAAATCTCCAGTGCTGGGCCAGTATTGCTGGTCAGAGCCAGCAGTATCCTCAGAGCCACGGAGGAGATTCAAAGTGAACTGTAAGCTCATTCTGTTGCAGCAGTGGACTGCCTACAGAGTATCCTCAAACCATGAACCTGAATAGGAGTACAACTACCACAATCCTGTGAGGTTTTCAGGGCTGGGAATATGGGAGAAGAAGAGAAACACAGAAGAATTTCCCTTGTTTCTAGTAAGAAATGCTAAGTAACTCCATGGCAATTTCTAGGAAGCTCTTGCACACATCTTCCCAACCACAGCTACCCAGCTAAGCACGGTGCTGAATGCAAACTCTTACTGTACCTTTATCTCTTTATTTCCCCTTACTCTCTCACTGGCTGGGGATGTGAACCACAGGGCCTCCCTACTTTGATGCACAGGTTGTATCTTCTTGGTAACAATCATTTTTTTCCCTTTTCTCTTTTCCTTGCACTCTGGTCTAACCTAAATTTTTCAGGATGAATTACTTTTCTCTTTTTCAAGAGACTTGCATATTCCTGATCAGGTCAGGTGATACGATACAGGATAGCTTGGCACCCTGTCTCTCGTGAGCTGTCTTGCCTGGATAACTCCCTGGCTGATGGAATTCTCATTTTTAAAGTTTCAAGAGACCGTTCATTTTGGTTTTGCTCCATGCAGAGTTAGCCATTCCACTCTGGCTTTAAAGATCAAGCTGGGTTTTCCCTGCTAGAACTACATACGCTCGTGTAGCTTTAGGCAGCAAAAAGAGATTCTATGTCTGTAATACGATTTCTCCATTCCAGAACCAGAGCAAAACTGTAAGTCAGATACATTTCTCACAGCACAGTTTGCCCTGAACATCTCCCTGAGCCTTAGTCAGATGAATGGGTTTTATTCCTGCTCTAATATGACTTTCTTAGGGAGATATCTCACTTCACATGCAAGTGTGCAACAGAGTCCAAATCTTTCTAGAGACTCAGTACCCTCAGTAGCTAGCACATATTAGGGTGAAGAAGTTAAGAGAGATCACCACGTTATTTACTTTTTTAACAGTTTTTTCCTCACCAGAAAGTAAGGGTACACTTATTTCCCTAAGAAACAAAGAATGCTTGAACATTGTTCACACAGCAGGGGTAATATGAACTAGACTCAAAGGATGCTTTTCTATCTAACTCCCCTCACTCCCACTTGGCCCCAGCATTTCCCCAGAGGAAGGGCTGGCAGAAAATTCTGGCTGCTTCCTTGAGTTTCATTTAATTTCAAAAGTCCAGAGAGCAAAAACCTGAATCAACCCCAGTTACTAGTATCCTCACCTTTCCTGTTTCCTAACAGAATAACCCATGTGCTGGGAGCCCTTGCAATCCAGTGTGCAGAAGGTCAGGCAGTGCTGGAGGGCAAAAGCAAAGTGGAAAATAATATTTCCTGAACTGCGCATACTTCTCTGTCATGTAGTGAGCATACACTCTTCTAGATGGAGGTATTTTATCTTCAGCTGTTAAAGCCACACTGTTAGACCATAAGGATGTAACCCATATGTGCAATGAGCCAAGGATATCTGGGATTTAACTGCAGGATGAAATGCCGAATTCATTCCTCCACTTTTGTCTTGGCTGGTTCATACAAAGGTCAAGCATAGAATTTGGCTCTTATGTATAATATTTAGTTACTACCTTTTCATCGTCATACAATGGGAAAATTCTTCCTACTCCTCCTCTCTTTGTCTTCTTCCTGCAGTCTCTGTTTTCTGCCTTGCTCTTATTTCTTCCCTGTATCTGTATATTCTTTCTGGTTCTCCCTGTTTTTCCTTCCGTGAAGCACTCCCAATAGCTAAGCTTCCTTAAGTTTTCAATTTTCACCTTCTTTCTTTCTTCTGTCCTTTTAAAGGATAGAAGAGTTAAGACTCATAATTTTTTTCGGTGTGTGTCACCACTAGTGTTCAGAGTGAACATTTGCTACATAATGGTGGGATGAGGACAGTTTCTGTATTATCAGTTCAGGCTGCCTGCAGACTCAGATTGATGTCATTGCACAGGGTCACATGCATAAGGCTTTCTTTACCACCATGAGGATTTGAAATTTATTTTAAAAATAGATAAAATATAGCTTCTGCGGAACCTCAGTATATGATTTGTGCTTGGCCCAATAGGATTATGAGGCCAAGAATTTGGCTGCACTACTGGAAACTATTAGCCACCTTCTGACCATCTGAAAATGCTGCTGTTAATTAATGGCTAAGTTAAAAGTAGCTCTCAACTTTGTTCTGGGACCCTCTGAAGTTGGATGTTTCTAAAGCATGCCTAAAGGGTTTGAAAATCAGGTATCTTCTAGAGCATGTCCCTATTCTGGGAGATTTTGGAGACAGAGAAAATCTGGAAAATCTACTGATGATGCAGCTTTTGATGGAGAAGTGGGCAAATGGCTCTTTGGGAGGGAGGAGGGCAGAAGCTGTTCAACTGGGGAATGCGCTGGGAGCACTGGGGTGGGAATGAGAGAGGGAGGAGCAGGGTGGGTGTGGGGAGTTACTGCTCTGTCTGAACGGAGCTCATTTCTTGCTGTAATCAGAGGGACGGCCTCCCTCAGCCTCCTGGTACCGAGAGGCACTTCACCTTCCTGTCCCTGCTGAAGCAAGGTGCTCAACAGTAGAAACTACTTACCTGATAACTGCTGCACTGAAGGCTGGTCATGTGTGCTTAACAACTGTGCCTGAATGGTTTCTACTACCCTCTTAAAACGACGGCTTGGACCTGTGAGGAGAGAAAAGGCACAAACGGCTGTGAGAGGAGCAGGAGCTGAATCCTCATACAGCCCAGGCTGGAGGGAAAGGATCACAAGCATCTTCCCTTCAGCCTTGTCCCCAGGAGTGTAGTAACAGCGCATCTGTCCTTCAGCCAAAGGCATGGCTTTGGGGAACTGTTATGCAGTCACCATGTTAACAGGGACAGTGGTGTTCTGGACTTAACAGGAGGAAGGATGCCTTCTGGGCTCATTTCGTAAAGACAGAAAAAGTGTGGGGGGGGTTTGTGTGTTTGTTTTAACCCTGTGAGGGGCATGTGGCCACCCAGAAGAAAAGGGTGATTGCATGTTTCTGTCAGAAGGAAGAAACCAGTGGCCTCACAGTGCCTAGCTGAGACACAGACCTTTGAGTGAAACAAGGAGACAGTAGAGGGAGGTACTTCAAATCCGATGCAAAGAGCAGCCACTTTAGCACTCATCACGGTGGCGGTAACTTCACCTCTTTGGGAAGCTCTTTCCCTCCCAGCATTTCCATCACTTCTAACACCATTTTTGTTCCCAATGACTTCCTTGCCCCCGTCTGAATTTCCCCCTAAGGTCAAGGCAGTTATATTCTTTCCCCTGGTAGAGCTCTCTTTGCAGACCTCTATATCAGCAAGGACAAAGCCAGCTTGCACCCATTTTACAGCTTTGCCATGGTTACCTGATAAGAGTGTGAAAGTGACAGAATAGATCCCGTTCTCCTTCTGTGCCTCTCCCCCTTCTGTGTATGTTATGTCCACCTGGAACTTCACTGGCTTCTGGAAGACAGCAGGACCTCCTGTGGACTTATATTCTGCACGGAAACTTGTCTGTGAGATGACACTGTGACTGAGGCTTGGAATCTGAAACAGGTTGGTAGAAGGAGATAGTAGAACCAGAGCACAAAGGGAACCAAATTTGATTTAGAACAATACACATTTCCAGAGTGGGTAAGATTTGCCAGGTTTGCTTCTGGACTTGATTTTGTAATGCACAGAGTGTTCTTGTGAAATCAGTAAGCATGTAAGTGGCTTGGCACCGCAGAAGAACGCACTGCTCCTTACAGGACTGACCTAAATTTAAAGGTTGATTATTGGTGGAATTCCCAGCATGCTTATAAATTTACAGATGTTGCACAACTTCATACACTCAGTCTTTCTTTTCCTACTCATCTAGCAGTTTTGAGAAATGTATTTTGCTGAGTGCAAACTGATATTAAGGGAGGCCACAGGAAAGACAGTGGGATATAAGACTGGATACAAAAAACCACCTGATTAACCTGGTCTGACCTCATAGCTGATCCTGTTTTAAGCAGGAGACCTCCTCATGTTTTTTCCAACCTCAATTGTTTGGTGATTCTATGATACCAAATAGACATCAGGACACAGAGCAGACACTTAGACAAGTGCCTAGGATATCCACAGGGAAAGCATGCCTGCAAATAATTTATCCAAACCACAACTCCTATCAATATGCAGAAGAACTTTGAGAAGCTTTCTGGTATCACCCAATATCTGTATCTCCAGACCCGTGGTAGAATTTCATAACTGCCTAATTTTCAAGCAGTTACCATTCACAGTTCCTGCCAAAATTTAACATACTCAAATTCTATTTATTGCTTCGTAAAGGACCAGATTAAAAAAAAAAAACCCAAACAAATTACTTGGAAATCTGGCCTCTAATTTAGGAGGAAAAATGTAGACGAGTTCTTTGAGAAGGTGACTTAGGGACTTAGCAGGCTGTGACAATGCATTTAAGTTTGAAGTTGGCTGTAAGAGACAATTCATAGGATTTGCACACAAATCACTCTATCACACCTCAACCCACCCATGCACAGGATCACCAACATACACAGTAGTGCGCAACACACCACAATATAAACCCACAAGTGCAGCTATGCATGAAACATATACTAACATGGCTGCTTCAAACAAATCTGAGACGGACACCAGTGTCTGACACGTGCTACTATACTGCACACACTCCTTGTATGCCAGTACAGTTAAAAGGCTGGTTTTTTTGAAGAAATTTGTTGCAGTATCATAGAAACTGAAAAGGAATACAGTATTTTGTGGAAAACAATATCAATTCAATAAACGATATAAGAAATTAAGTCTCCTTCTCTTAATTCTATTGAAAAAAAGTCTAATTATGTTGTCGACTACTTGAATTGAAAAATCTCTCAAATTAACTTTTCTGTGCTGACTTTTTCTTCATTGGTACTTCTAGATACTGAGGATAAAGGCTTCCTATAGGAAAAAAAGACAATTTCCCTCTTCTTCCCTGCTTTCCTAGACTGTAAATAAACCGCATCTGCAACAACTGATACTCTGGTCACCAGAGGAAATTACCCTTCTTTCTGCCATACTGCACTGAAGAGGAGATTTAAAGTAACAAATGCAGATGTGAGACAGGATTTTTGTCTGACTAAAGTGATGGAGGGCACACCCAGCAGAGGGAGACCACCCAATCTGATGCCCAGATGGTGACTGTAAGGTTACTTTGACAAAGCAGCAAAACCCCATCTGGATACCACACCAGCAGTGGGCTCCAACTGCAGTGATATTCCAAGCATTGGCAACCTGGAGACCCTGCCAAGAAGGCTGAAATCTTTTCTCACTTTAGAGAGTATTATCTTCAGTCAGAAATTCAGACAGAGTCCAGTGGAGGCCTGAATCAACTGGACTTGTAAATTAAATTCAGAGGATGAATTTGAAGGAGCAGAGACCCTTCCCAGTAACATATGGTCCTGGAACTGACCAGTGAGCAATGTCTCCAAGAGGCAGCTGGAGTGACTTACCGAGAGAAAAGCGTGGACAATATCAGCCTTAATGGAGCTTAGAGGTTTGTCTTTAATGACCACAAAAATCTGTTCTTCTTTCTCCAGGTTGATGAAGTTACCGAACCAGGATTTTTTGGCAAGCCTGATGTGATGAAAAGAGAGATGGTTTATAATATTGAGCACTATTTCTTACATAACCCAGGTAGAAAAAATATTAAAAAACACACAAGGAAGTTTTGATAACACTCCAGATATGATACCATTACTAAAAGTAAGTGGAAAACAGTGTCAGAGAACACCCAGAACAACATTTCACATGGAGAAAACTGTTAAAATGATGGACCACACAGTGTTAGTCTGGCAGCATGTGTGACCAATAATGAAAAGTCAGGAGCAATGGTAGCTCTTTTGACTGAGCTAATATACCAATTAATACTGTATATATAAGTGCATAAAAGCCAGGGGACATATTTCTGGTTTGTCTCCAGGGATCTCTCAATTTCTTGTGACAATATGAGGACGCTGGTGACACAGGGATTTAAGTTCCTTCCCACCCAATTTCAACCCCTTTGGTGTTTTAGGACCTGGAAAGTTCCTTTTCTGAAGGTGTCCTGCTGGGTTGACAGGACAATCACAGGATCTTGCTTTGGAAAGCAAGCTGGAGGTTTCGCTGGACCTCCAGTTTGTCAGTGAGTGACACCCACTCCTATGCAGAGGGCCAGGACAAAGACTGTCCCATTCATTAGTCCCATTCAGGGTGTCTACATAATGAGTGAACTCTGGCCATCCTAAAAAGGAATGAATTTTCAGTACTAAGAGAGAAGACATCAACACTGTGCAAAACACAGTCCAGGCTTTCCACTGACAGCAGTCCAACTTCACAATTCTTTTCAGCATCAGATGGTGGTTTCATCATAAAATGAAATTGCTCTGTTTTTTTCACACTGATCATATCAGCAAATGTTTGATTTTGCTTATTGTTTCAGCATCTCAACTTTTCTTCACAAAGTTAAACAGGCTAAAGGAAAAACGCAGAGACATGAATGTTATTGGGGGACACTACCCAGAACTTGAAGCTAGCACCTCTGACAAGTGTGGCTTTCAGGGGAGAGAAGATGCTGTCAGCCATCAGATACAGCCAAAGAATTGCTGGACCAACCCAAACCCAGAGAAAATTTCACTGAAATCAGCCATATTCTAGCAGGGAAGAATTTATCATGAAAATGTCAGAAATTAAAAGACCTGCCACCAAGACACTGCAGGTTTTTTCCTCCACAAGATACTTCAGAATGCCATGACAAGTCCAGTTTGCGGTATGGCAAGCAATAGGCTTTCACTTGTTTTGGTGGACATTCACCACTCAATGGAAGAAGACAACCTCTCCGGAGAAGGAGAGCCATCTGCAAAAAGGATTACTGTACATCAGCTTTCCCGCAAAGCAATAAACAGCTGGAGAGAGTTATTAATAGATTTGCTTTCCACGGCAGACTCAGACTAAGGCAGAATGAGGAACGGCAGAGACTGGGAGACAGAGGAGCAAACTAGGAAACTAATTTGGAGTCTAGACCTTCGGGATGAAGAACAAAGCTTAACCTCAGCAGTATCCAGCAATGTACACTCATTCCCCATTCCAGAGTGCTCCATGAACCACACAACTGTTGTCTCACTGCCCATTTAATGCACACAGTAGAAAGACCACAACTGGAAGACAGCTCAGCTGTGCAAATAATCATTTGCTTCTCCTTACTGCAGGCAACCAAAAATAAGAGTAGAGAAAGATTCACTTGCAATTTGGTAAACCAGTGCCCACCCCCCCCACCCCCCCCAATTAAAGTGGGATGGAAAACTGTCACTCCCTAAAATATTCATAGGCAGCTGTAACTAAGCCAGTGAGCCAAAGATTAGCATAGGGAGCAGTAAAGAGAAAGGGCCTCTCATTTAAATGGGTCGTTAAGGAACCAGGGTTAGAGTGTGAAAGGAAATTACATACTAATTAGCTCATGTGTCTCACACACACCATAACAACTCCGCAAGCCCCTGGAGAGCTGGGGCAATAGCTCCCTGCATGTAAAGAGTCTATGCTCATTAGTAAATTAGCACCTGGTTATCCATCTAAAACGGCTGGTTGTTTTAGGCTTGTGTGTATCATAATCTGAACCGGGGTTGGCTGTATGGACTCCAGGGGCCCAGAGTATGTCACACATGGAAGCTGGGCCTGCAAAAAGCACACATATTTAATTGAAGGGATGCCATGGTAAAATATGGCTTTTCATTTTTGTATTTTCATTAATGGTTTTGTTGGCCCTTCCTTTATAGGTCTCTTAACAAGCACAGGTTAAAAGGGTCCCAGAACATAGGGAGGTTTTCTCCTGTTCAGCTTGGAAACTTGGTCCAGAGTCTCCAGAGCCCAGCTGGGCTCTTTTCTTCAGCAAGGTTATCTCTCGTAATACTGACTCTGGAAGATTCACTGATAGCCTGGGCTATGCTCCAGCTTGTAACTCACTGGAATTCACTGAATAATTTTTCTGGTGTCGCATAAGATGGAATAGATGCCAGTGGCCTCTCCTGTTTCTGGAACGAACAGAATCAAGACATAGCACACATGCATTGGCTTTTCTCCCCGAAACTGGCAGAACTAGCTGTGCTCATACACCCAGGGAACAGGCCCACCAAAGAAGAGGGGGCAGCTTTGGAGTAAAATGACACAGTAAAGGTTTCCCTCCTCTTAGAGAGCGTCAAGTGCTACTAACTTGAGTTAAACTGGTTATGAATCAAGGATCCTCAGCACCTTGAATGGGATGCTCTAGCATCTCACAAGATCAGGCTTTAATCAGTAAAAAATGTACTTAAAATTAACAATCTTCTCTTGTCGTGGCAAACCTCCTAAGGGGGAGGGTGACAGGAGATATGCGTGGGAGGCTGGGTATGTAGATTACTCTAGGGAATCTAATGAGGTGCCCAGTTGATGAAAAAGCAAATAGATTAGCATGAAAATGGAGGCTGGTGCTTTATTACTTCACACTGAATTTCTCAGTGCTATTAATGTTGTTCTTTTTCGTACTTTTGGAGTGTTTGACTGCATCTCCTTCTGGAGATGCCTCACTGTCTTCCCTGTCTGTCCCTGCGCATGTGGATCTGTAACCTCCAGAGGTTTACCTGCTTGGCATAAATAACAGTATTTCTACTCAAGCAAATGGAGCTTTGCAGGTTTAATGCAGCTGGAGCTATGTCTCTTTAAATGTCATCCCTAACACATTTCCTAGGACTTTTTCATATGAGAAGGAATAGCATTACCCAGACATGTCAAAGTGTATTACCTAATCATCAGGTTTGTTAAATGAATAGCAGTCATTAAAGAATGCTGTACCAGAGCAAGGACGTGTATTTTTATCGTGCAACCCATGAGGTCAATGAAGCTCTTGATAAGGATATCTTATTTGTTACAGAAAGGAAGAAAATACCACAAAAAATAAGACATGTGGAAGTGGGCACTGAGCAACAAGACACCTATCGTTAACATATAATCCAGTTCATTATTTTTTATGACTTTTATTATGTTTACTGCAGGGTGCAGCCCAATTGAACTCATTAATTTGGCAATTATACAGAAAAAGAAAAAAGGGCCTTAGGCTTTGACTTGCATCCAAACTGCCTCAAATGACAAGCGCTACTTCTCTATACCAGCTTTTAAAGAGTGAGTGGGAAGCAGAAAAGGCAATAAATTAGCAGAAAAACTTCCACTAACATACATGCATGAAGAGAAGAGAAGAGATTTAATTCTGAAGGTTTTCTGCTATAACAGCATTAAAAACATTTGATATATATTTCTTTGATAAGGACGTGTTATTTTATGAAATTCTCCCATGCCTCTCTATTAGTAAATGCTCTAAAGTGTTGAAAATACAATTTATTCCAATTTTCTTCCTGGATTTCTTTTACTAAACTTTAGTATTCCCTACTTCTCCCTCTCCTGAAGACTTTATCCCTCTCCATTCTGCAGTGTTAGATACAGAGTGCCTATCTGATACCAGATAAATGCCAGGTACGGGGAAAGTTGTTAAGGTAATACCATTGTCAGCAATTACAAAACTTTGGGCCCAGAATTTCCATCTACGACTCATGAATATTTCACACAAATATCTTGACAAAAGACCAAATTGCCTTAGTTGGCAGGGTAAGCCTATGGGCATTGGGTGCACAAACACAAGCTGTGAAAATAAAAAGGAATAATTTGGCATCTGTTGCATATATTAGGAAGTGTTTGGAGTAGCACTCTCTGGCAGGGACTTCCAAACCTGCCATGCAGTGACGCACATTTGTGCAGTGAAACAGTTGAAATGTACACTGACTTTTAGGAATCAGTCTGGTGAATATGAAACAGCTTCTGCGTGTCCCAGAGCTGTTATCCAAAATCAACACTGCATTTACTATCCCAGCTGAAGTTTCCTTTGAATTATCTTAGCAGAGGCTTCTCGTGTTATCCTGAGGATGCAAACTCTCCTGTACTAAGAGGAAGACTTTTTAGTGCATACTTAGTGCCAGCATAAGCCATTGATTATTCTCTCCACTCCCCAAGAGGGATCTGCTTGACATTCAAATGAAAGAAGAGAGGACATGTTACAAACCTAGTAAATTTAGCAAGCCGTGAGAAAAGAGACAAGTAGGCTCATGTGAAACCTCATGAGGTTCAACAGGGCCAAGTGCAAGGTCCTGCACTTGGGTCAGGGCAACCCCCAGTATCAATACAGGCCGGGGGATGAAGGGGTTGAGAGCAGCCCTGCCGAGAAGGACCTGGGGGTACTGGCGGATGAAAAGCTGGACATGAGCCGGCAATGTGCCCTATCAGCCCAGAAAGCCAACCACATCCTGGGCTGCATCAAAAGAAGCGTGGACAGCAGGTTGAGGAAGGTGATTCTGCCCCTCTGCTCTGGTGAGATCCCACCTGGAGTACTGCGTACAGGAAAGCCACAGACCGGTTGGAGCGGGTCCAGAGGAGGGCCACAAAAATGATCAGAGGGCTGGTGCACCTCTCCTATGAGGACAGACTGAGAGAGCTGGGGTTATTCAGCCTGGAGAAGAGAAGGCTCCAGGGAGACCTTATAGCAGCCTTTTGATACTTAAAGGGGGCCTAGAAGAAAGATATTTTAGCAGGGCCTGTTGCGATAGGACAAGGAGCAATGGTTTTAAACTAAAAGAGGGCACATTTACACTAGACATAAGGAAGAAATTTTTTATGCTGAGGGTGGTGAAACACTGGAAGAGGTTGCCCAGAGAGGTGGTAGATGTCCCATCCCTGGAAACATTCAAGGCCAGGTTGGACGGGGCTCTAAGCAACCTCCTCTAGTTGAAGATGTCCCTGCTCATTGCAGGGGGGTTGGACTAAGGTGACCTTTAAAGGTCCTTTGCAACCCAAACTATTCTATGATTCTAAAATGAGGTAGTTACTGGGAGACTTTCATCCCCTGCTGACCCCACTGCCATTACTGAGGTACAGATTTTACCCAGGGTTCTTAGCAGAAGAACCATCTCATAGCCCTGTCCCACTCACAGGATAAGAAGTTATGGTCAGATACTGATCCAGAACAGGAATATGTCACCTTATGACATTCAGGCAAGAAAATTACATTGGTGGAAAAAAGTAGTGTACTGGCAAATTACTTACTCTGGGGATGATTCCGGGGTTAAATTAGACATCTCTTCTGGTGTAGGTACTGCCCATGCACGCATAGCCAAAGAGAGGGAGGGAGAAAAGAAATTGATGATTCAGGAAACCTTTGATTTTCTGCTTGTATACCAATGAAACAATCCTGGCATTACACTTTCTTGCATCTGCCCACTGCCTCTGCAGACTAGAATGTGGAATGTTGGTCATATGTCTCTAGATCACTGTATCTGATCAAGTGCTGCATTTTAAGGCTCACCTTCCCCTTCCTTAAACCATTATGCAATCTTGCACTGGCTTCAATGGTTTCCGGTTTAGACTCAAACACCAGGCCAATTTGAT
The DNA here is from genome assembly GCF_963924245.1 of Chroicocephalus ridibundus. Lineage (NCBI taxonomy): Eukaryota > Metazoa > Chordata > Aves > Charadriiformes > Laridae > Chroicocephalus > Chroicocephalus ridibundus. The sequence continues at coordinate 19,014,852 of NC_086287.1, forward strand.
TGCTTTACAACTGCTTCAAAGCCCAGTTGCACGCAGCTCAGTCACTGCTGAAATCCTCCCATCACAGCTCAAAATCTAACTACTGGCTGCAATCTAACATGGCTGCAATCCTCCTTTCGCATGGGGTTACATCCCAGTACCCTGTAAAACCACAGGATGTTGGGATAGCTGCTGATGACGTCTGAGGATAATGTATCTGACTTTGGCTGCCCTCTCCTGGAACGCAAAAAGCCACCTGGACTTTGAAGAAGAAAATTTTGCACATCTCAACACTCTAGAGACTCTGAAAACTGAAATAGGCCAGCAGATAAGAAACCACTGATTGTATGAAGGAGATTTTTACACCAATTACCACAGGAGGTAAAAAAAGCATTAACCAAGATCAAACAAGCTGTGCTTCGAAGGACAGTTACAGTCTATTGCCGCTGGCTATCTTTTTGCAGCAGAAGGCTCAGCTTGTGGCTATGGAGAGGCAACAGACCACAGCCATAGGGGAAAAGGCAGAGCTCTAGGTTCTCTGTCAAAACAACTGGAGAAGCTGAAGGTAAAATTTTCTTGTGTTCTAAGAGCTACAACAGGGATAGTTAGAGCTGTATGGCTAGACTGCGAGAGTGCTTAGGAGATGCTGTTGGAGCAGGTGCAGTGGCATGACAGGGCCTGCTCACACGTGCCTTGAGTTAAGGCTGGCTGACACTATCACTCTCATTTTCAGTACCAATATCCAGCCCTCAGCACATGAAATTTGCAAAGCCACTGAGAGGTATCAACTTGCTGCTGAATGTCTGCCCAGATGAGAACCATCCTGTACGTCTGGGCGAGTACTCACCTTGCAATTTCCGGCGATGGAAGCGAGGAGACCCCAGGAAACTATTCTTGATTGAGTTGAGCCGTGTCCTCCATGGCATTCCTCCAATGCTGGGGCTGGATGGTGGTGTTGGGTTGGGTGTGCCTGCTGGGCTCTCCTTTGGCGTATGGACAGGTGTCCCCTTGGGGGTAGGGAGGGGACTTCCCCTTGGAGAGGGGTGAGGGGTGACCTGTATGATGGGGATAGATTTGGTGCTTGGGTCAGTACTAGAAGGGAGCAATCTAACAGGAGACATAGGGTTGGTCTGCACTTTAGGAACAGCCAGCTGTGGGTTAAAGCCGGCAGCAGGTGAGCGGCCCTGAGCATTCTGCACAGGGGTGTTCTGGGAAGAGGGGGCGCTGGTATTGCTGGTAGGGAGTGGGTTGGATTTAGTAGACTGGAGTGGTTTTTCGGCCAATTTGCTCTTGGATGGCAAAGTCTGCGTCTTTGGGTTGGGCTGAAGTGCTGGCTTTGGTTGGAGTACATGTCCAGGCCTGGAGGCGTTCCTACAAGCATCAGGGTCCAAGGAGACTTGGGGTCGGGGAGAGAAAGGGAGGTCGGAGGTCTGAGGGGGGATGAAGAACTTTCTGATAGGCTACGAGACAGACGCAGAGTGTCCATGCACATCAAAAACAGTGAAATACGCATAGAGCGGGCGAGCAGAGAAAGGAAAGTCAGAATAAAATCCATCCGAGTCACAAAGATGCACCATGTCACAAGGAGACACAAGAGATGGAGGTGAAGGGGTAGTGGGGGGGAAGGGATTTTGCAAAGAAACAAAAACAAACAAACAAACAAAAAACAAAAAAAAGACATGCAGTTAGCTGGGAACACAGCATAATCAACAACAGCAGCAGCGGCAGCAGCAAGAACAACAGTGTCATAACAGGCTTCATCATATTAACCAACCAAGTGTCAGCAAAGGAAAACAACAGAAAGAAAAGTAAAACAAAGGAAAAGTAAAACAAAACAAAACAAAAAAAAAAAACAAAACGAAAGGAAGTAACTAAGAAAAAAGAAGAGAGAAATGCCATCTCTCTGGGATTGTTCTGATTGCCCTGCAGTGAGAGAAGCACGATGCTGTAGGGAGGTGAGGAAGGGGAAGAAGAACCACTCAAGCCACAGACAAATTGAGATGTGCCAAGAATGGGACCACCTCTTTCAGCTCCAAGTGCCCATATGCAAACCCAGCAGAGAGATGAAACTCAAAACAGGTGTGTGATACATACGGAGTGGTAGGCGATACACACAGGTTACTGCACACACCAGTCAGAACCTCTTTCCTTCCTCTTTACCCCTGACTCTGGCTAACGCACACCCCGGCTGCAGCCACCCATTGCAGTAAGAGGGGGAAAAGGGAGAGTGATGCCACGTGGGCATCCACTGTTCTCCCCTGCCCTGGAAGGTTAAACCGCTCAGCATTCACTTGGAGGCTTCAGAGCACACACCACCATGAGAAAAGCATGAACTCAGGTTGGTGTTTGATCTACAGCAAAAACTTCAGAGAGGCCTGGCAAATTTATTTATCTGGGAAGAGATGATACTTCCCATCGGACTTTACGCTTCTCCTGCAACGTCCCTCATCGCATTAAAGGACAGCTTGATAATCGGAATTTCTGTCATGAAGTCACAGCAATATTTGCCATTAAGTCCCAATTCTATGGAGGGGGTGGGTCAAGCCATTGTTTTGTAAGACACAGTTTTAAAAGAAAAAGACAACAAGGTTCATAATCCATCACTGAGTTATCAAAATGGGATTATGATTATTTTTTTCCCCAAACAAGAACATTTACACATGTTAGAGGCATCCTGGGAAGCCATTCATATGTCAACAGCCAACAGCAATACACAGACTTGGGGGGATAGAAGCCTTTTAAAGGGGTATCAGCAAGCTAAAAATCACATTTAAAACGAAACAAATGTCCTTACAAAACGCTGCTGTTAAAACTTCAGATTACAAGTACTGTCAGAATTGTAAAAACAGAAATCATTACTCGAGATCTTTAGCTTTGGTCTGCACTCAGACTCTGATTTCTATAAATTATTACCTATTACAAATTATTTATCACCATTATTATTATTATCCATTCTTAACACCTAAAAGCTGTAATCAAGCGCTCTCCAGACATACCACGGACATGTAACCATGCCTCAAATCTCAGTTCCTGGTAAGCACACTCACTAGTGAGTTTACTTTCTGGGTTTGATGGATTAGCACAAAGTTGCCATGTTTAAAAAATGCAGAAATATATTTAAGTCTTAATTCATAAAATTGTTTGCATCAAAGTTTTGTTTAATTTAAAGAACTTAGTGTTAGGTCACAAAAATTAAAGAAAATCACTATTTCAAAACTATTAGGATTGTAAAGTTAAACTGAAGTCTGCCATGTTGGTAAATTCTGATCACCAATGGGAAAGGAAGGGGAAAAGATGAGGAAAGTGGTTAATTTATGGAAGTCACTATCAGCATCTGACTATTAACCATTTACAAGTGACACCAATGGATAAAAGTTGTTGATTGCAAATGTTTCCTTGCAATTTTTTATCTTATGTGTATGATGGTTTGAGAAACAAATTTGAAAGAAATAAAATCAAATTCAACTCCCACTTAAGCCATTAAAAATATGAAGGGGCCCCCTTAATTACCACATTTTTTATAATGAAGTAAAGAACAAGATTAGGTCTGTATTTCAGCTGGTGCAATGGTGAACACCATTAGCAAGATCTTGTGAGATTTAAGAAGTCTTAGCTGCTGTGGAATTCAATTCCTCATAGAACTGGACCTAAGCAGCGCATATAGTGAAATGTGTATTTGCTTTTTAAAGTATGTTCTCTTTCAATATTCTAAGGTGCTATTAAAAGCACAGGTAAGGACATTTAAAAAAATATTATTTTTATTCCAACATTTCCTTTTAAGCCTCAAATTTGACCTGCCTTAATATTGCTGTGATCTGCCGAAAATGCCGTCTGGTTGCTAAATCCCTTTGAAGACTATTTAATCAACTGCCTATTAAGTAATAATGGTAAGATACAGCAACTATGGAACAGATCTTGTCATCCTTATTCTTTGATGTAGTCCTACTGAGATGTCAGAAATTGATCCCAAGAGATCAATTAACGAGATCAAGATTTAAGTTTGCTGTACTGGATGCTTATTTTGTGCACGAAACTGTTTCCATGCTCTTTTCCAGTACATTTTGCAGTGGCATAAGAGTTCTCAGACCTCTGCTTCGTTCCACTGACATCCAGGAGTCCCAGTGCAGAAACAAGGAAATGGAACTGGTTCCTGGCACGTTAAAGACCCAGAGGAGAACACAAACACTAGTGGTCTAGTGTTTCAACCAATCAAGGAACTGGAAGCTTTACTAGCCTATAAACTCACACCCAATAGTTTGTCTTTATGCATAAGAATTACACAATTTTACTGGGGAATTACAATTTTAAATATTTTGAATATCGATGCTATCTTCATATACCTAAGAGTACACACCATAGGTGTATCCATACCCTAACACATGGAATATATTCATTTCCAATGGGGGATGCCATCTTCTCATGAAGTCATGAAAGGCATGTAGAAATGCTCCGAAGACTCTGGGCCAGACAATTAGGTAACATGGATTGCCACAGCCCTACAGAATTCTCAATGAGGCCTGGACTTCTGTAAGGACTGCAGTCTTGAAGTGACTAAGCTGACCTTGTCAGACACTAGGAATACTTTTATATGCTCTTAACCCTAAAGAAGTTACCAAGGAGAGGGGGGGGCCTCTGTCATTGCACTCAGAAACTGTAATGACTTTGCAACAGATGTACTATCAAGCACGTTTTGTGCTAGCTGAGTATCGGTATTAACAGAGTATTGGTATTTAGTTGACTGTATATTGAATAAGAGCATGTGAATGTACCTTATTTATAGTTACATTCTTTTCTTATCTTAATTACTCAACTTCTTACTTTCCTTTTAAATTTCCTAGCTCTCAAATTTGTATAATTTATTTCCTCTGACTTTCTAATACAAGCTATACCAAGGCAAACAGAATAAAGCTGGTTGTAACCGGCATGGTTTGGTGCTCTACTGTGACCTGACTGAAAGTAGCTGTAAAATGGTTCCTGATATTTGGTCTGAAATCACACCGTACACAGGCTTCAGCTGGATATAGCAGTGTTTAGTCATAGCAACATTATTCGATGTGCTTATGAGACTGAAAAAGGGCAGGGGCACAGCGAGATCCCCGCTAACAGTGCAGGGAACACGTAGGAGAAATTCTCTGCTTGCATTTGTAAATAACATTTCCCTCACCACCCATAAAAATTTACAAGCTGCCAAGGAAAAACAAAACATCCCAGCTAAGAGCCACCGCTCTGCAGCAACAGATGTTGAAAAGCGTCAAGCATGTGTGAGTGAACCGGACCAACAGATCTTGAAGCAGCACCACTTACCCTTGGACTGCTGAGAGGACTGGTGGAGAGCCCAGATGACGCTCCGCTGATTGACCGAGACCTGAATGGACACAATAAGGAAAACAGCCCTCAGAAAACTTGGACAAGTAATAGCCCTGAACACCAGCCACCACAGGCACAGGCATGAAGTGAGGAAGAGGAGGGAGGCTGTCACTGGAAAAGCACATGACTCTTTCCTTTCACTGCTGTCACATTTTTCAGTTGTCCCACCCTCAAAACAAAGAAATGCTGTTGCTCAGGGAGGATACTATAATCCCTTTTAATCAAGAGAGTTGCTACCTTCTTTGTGGTCATCAAACACACAGAAGCTACTACCTCTGACCTGTGCAAGCTGAACTGCTGAATTCAAAAAGGACTGTCAAGACATTCATGTTGGTGCTGAGAATTCTCGTCTGCACCATGCTGGTGGACACAGAATGACACGTTTTCTGTCACGAGCAACATGGAAAAGCACCATTGTGTACAAGGCACAAAGGCAAGGGATTCTTCCAGATATTAAAAAAACCCTAAGTCTCCACGACCCAGGCACGCAATCGTTTCCTATGTGACGACTTCCCACTGAAATCAAAGCTCACATTGGCTTAACCCTTTCCAGCTTCTCGCTGATGCATTTCACATCTCTGTTCTCCAGTAAGATTCCCTGCTGTTAAACAAGCCAGATCTTCTCTCTGGATAACAAGTTCTGTTGTTGATGACTTTACTAACATCAAGATAACAGCCCAGGTGCCCTCAAAAAGAGGCCAGTCAAGGGAGAATAAAGCGTTCTTCTGTTTGCTGACAAGGTCACCTATACTGTAATGCTCTTAGGCTCTCCAGCAAAGGCCACCTATGAAAAATGTCATCTGTAGACAATAAAACGTACAAATATGCTATGCTAAACATGCTGAAAAGACAGACAGGCCAAATGCACAAACATTTCAGCAGCAGCAGTTTCCAGGAGGAGGGCTGCCCAGCAGGAAAAAAAGCAACACTCCACATGACTGTAAATGAGTAAGGCCCAGAGGCAGCACCTTTCTATCCTTCTTACCTAGAAACAAAGTTGTCTTGAAGACTTAAACATCTTATAGGAGAGGACTTGGCTGAGAACCTAGCTGCTCAACAACCACCACGCAACATGTCAATATAGCAAACCTACCAATGTTTCACCTATAGTAAGAGCCATGAAAGCAATTACTTGCCTTCAGGTAACAAACATGAAAAGGTGAAATCCTGTAGATGCCTGGAAAACAGAGTGCATGTGTGTATGTGTATACATATGTGTCTCTGTGTGTGTGTACACAAATAATATATTTAAAATTGATACAGGTCAGATAGTTAATGTCAGGTTATACGTAAGAGAATATAAAACAAATTTAGACCAGACGCTGTCTCAGTTTACTCTCTTCTACTGTTATAGAAGAACAAAACAAAAAAAAAATCACTTTCTAAAATGGTCTTGTGGACATATATTACTAAATAAATTTAAGTTGTAGAATTATTAAAAAATATGTGAACTGCAAAAGAGGAAATATTTCCGAAGAGAGAGTAAGCTCCAACTGAACACAATGGCAGGTCCTGTTCTCTGTATTTGTATCCTCTGCAGAAACTACTCACTGATGGTTTTCTTTGTATCTCATTGCAGTTTGTCCACCACAGTAAATAGGTGAAACCCAGAAGCCCAGTCTCGGCATGCTTTTTTGCCAAATTAAATCTAAATTTGCACCATGAAGATCTGGGGCAGTCATTCTATGCAGAAACTCCCCACTTACGTCCTTCCTCGTACCCTGCTGCAGTCTGCCCATCACAGGACAGCAGTCAAAAACCAGAAGCTCAGTCTTGGCATTCTTTTGCACTAGATTAAACCTAAATTCGTACCATCAAGCTCTGGGGCACTCATAAAAGTTTTTGCAAAGTAATTTTACGGGGAGAACCGTCTGCTCCAATTTTGAAAGGCTAATTTATGTGCCTCTCCTATAACTGAAGTAGCTGAGCGCAACACAGATGTTGTGCATATGGGAAGTCCATTTAGTTAAAATCTTTCTTTTATAAGTCATCAGGAAAAGGTTCTTCCAAACCGTAAATTACGAGAGGAGCCTACAGATTATCTTGGACAAATGTAGTAGGCATTTAGGTGCCCAGAGATTCAATTAAATACCTACTTAGGAGTTAAACTCCCACTAGAAGCTGTTCCCACCAACTCTTAATTGTGGTGGGAAAGTCCTCTCTGACACTCACCTGAATTCCAGGATACTTGATTAAAAGTTCCAATCTGCTATTTCCTCTTTGCAATCAGATGTTTCCAACAGTCCTGAATTCTCCCCTCCCAAACCCCATTGCCTCCTATTTTTTTACAAAAACGATCACACGCATGGAGGGCAAAACACAGCAGGCCCCACCTCCCAACTCCCAGTTCCTTATTGGAAGCAATATTTGAAAAAGACTTGTTGTGTACTGTGTTTTCATCCAGCCTAGGAGCCTGAGGTAGGGGACAGAAGAGAGAGTTAGTGTGAAATCCTCCTGGAAATGCATTCAGTATCCACATGACTGCTATTGAACAAGCTTTATTCCTGCTGCTGATTTACATGCAAAATACATAAGAAGTAAAGTAGCCCTATAGCAAGTTTTAGTTTGTCCACACTGGACATTGTATAGAGGAGCAGTGGAAAGACTTTAAAGAATCCCGGGTTAATTTTTAGTGCCGGGGTGAAAAGACAGCTGTACATTTTCAAAACTTTTCCCTTTTACAAGAGAGTGCTGGTATGGGACATGACACCCAGACTGAGGAGTCTTCCTTGCGTCTTCTTCAATTTAATAAATCTCCCATAATTTACCTTTACAAATGGGACATAGTCCCCAGGCTGGCTATAAAAACTCAGTACAGTGGCAGGTTCTATACTCCAGTACAAAAATGCTAACAAGCAAAAATGACAGATTTGTCCCTCCCATCAAGATCATCTTTGCTGGGAAATGCTAAAATTCAGTTTTTTAAAAAAACCTAACACATGCACTGCTCCTGTATCTCAGACTCAGGTGGACAGAACTGGGACAGAGCCAAAATAAAGTAATGAAAATGTTGCATTATGCTGAAATGCTGTAATGAAAGAACAGAGAGAATTTAAATTTTTATCCCTCTCACCAGAAAATGAAAGTATGAGGCCCTACAGGCAGCACATCAGTGTGGCAGACCCTGGATGATCTCATGTGTGGGAAGAGGAGAAAAATATGGCATCATCTTATCTCTATGGCTATGAACTAAGTTTATTTAGTGGGAAACGTCTATTAGTGAGTAACCTCCTGAGAGTCTCTACAGGCATTAAATGTCATTGGAAGTTTTAAATCTATAATTATTCCAATAACTTAATACTAAATGCAACAATCTAGAAAAGTATGAACATTGTGTGTGACTCATTTTGCTCCGTGTTTTGCATTGCTGTATGCTTCCAACTCAATGGAAGCCATCAAAAAGTTGTTGAAAATACAAGCAGAAAAGTTAATGCAGTTGCTTAGATAAAGAGCACTCCCTCAAACACAACTGCCAGATTTAGAGACACAAGAAGAGATTCTTTAGTCCCTTCCAAAGTGACATAGTTGTTTTGCCAAGACCGGAGGGAGGAATTAAAAAAAACCCCAAACCTAAGGGAGCTAGATCCAAGGTTTCGGAGGTGGAAGATGTAGAGGCCGTTCTAAACATGAGATGGGCACTGAGACCATTGGAGGCTATTCCTCCCATCTCATAGATTGACAATAATCTGGAGACATCTGAGCTATGAAAGAGAGAGGCCAAGGACTGAAATGACACGTGCATGTGTGGGCTACAGTTTGTAGATGTGATGATTTTATACCTTATTCAATCTATCTGATACTTCAAAGTATCAAAGTTAAAAGGTCCCTTGTCTTAAAGTAATTTTTTACTCATTTTAGCCAGCTTCTGTCAAAAGGGAAGCCATGCGAGGCCCAATTCATGTTAGACCAGTAGCCCCTTACTGGTGAAATTGAGGAGCCTGAATCCAGTTTCCAGCTGGTTTCAGAGAACCATAGAATTTCTCGAGAGCCAAGAGATAAAGGGCCACAGCCTCACACTGCTGAGGTGTAGGCAGAGAGAAATACAAGACGGAAAAGCACAGCAGACCTGGTAACCGTACTACACATATAACACACGTACAGAGCACCTCTATGTAGCCCGTCACTCAGATTAATTTTCAAGTGCTCTAAACAGCGCATCTGCTAGTACACACCAGTAGAGTGTAAAGGCTTCACAGCCAGCATTAAACATTTGGGTCAGATTTGGTATTTGTTTCTTCTTTGAATAACCATCTCACAGAAATTTTTCTTACAGTCAAGGGGGAGGTTGGTACCTTGTTGCAGTCCCAGCAGAACTTGCTTTCATAGCACAGTTTTACCAGGATGCTGAATACAGCCTCTTAGCTGGTCAAGCTGGAGCCATGCTTCCAAGAAGGGGAGCCTGCAGCATGCATGCAGCGTGCAGTGATGCATCAGACTTGTGTCCGTGGGTGAAATGTCTTAGAAAATTTTGAATTGGTTTGATTCCATGTGTAGTTTTGAAAGTCATTCCCAAAACTTCCAGCCAACCTCTTATTTGCTTCAATCATAAATTGGGTGGAATTTGATACTCCTCTTTGCTCACTCACTCAAATAAAGGCAAAAAATTCTAAACTGTGTTTCAGGGTGTAAGACCCCTGAAAATGACCTGAATTGATTTGCAATAGGTCAGGCACTGTGTGTTACAACATTTCACCACTATTACTCTTGGGTGTCCCAAAGGATACAAACTGCGCTACCGTGCTCCCTCATCTAGGGAACACAAATACCTTTGATGCTCCTCCATCTTACAGTCCCAACCGTGCAATTAATACTAAGTATAAAACCTCTTACTGGGAATACTTGAGCTTAAGTCAGAAGGTCTACTCATGGTAATAACCGCTTGTAAGCCTTACAAAGAGTACAGAAAAAGGACCACAGGTGTTGGTAATACACCTCTTCTTCCTTTCAGCGCATACAGAGGGTGATGTTAAACAGCACCACCTTCCTTAATTGGACAATTATACTAAAGTTCCATTTATAAATGGTTTAGAAAGAATTAATAAATAGTAAAGCATGCAACAAACATGGGAAGTAAATGTTACTGGTGCTAATTAGCTTTCTCAATACGTATCCTCTCAAAAAGCTTTTGATGTAGTCTGTAGTGATCTATTACAATGTTTTTATTAAATCATTTATTAATAAAATATTCTCCTTCTGTTAAGTATTTATAAATGGAACTTTAATTTGAAGCGTGACTGCATTCCTAGTTGTACCTATACCCTCTTTATTTAAAATAAAGAGCTTTGAAGATATATCTGTCTCTAGGGCCATCTGTTCACCTCTTAAGAAAACATATACTAGAAAGAGAGGGAATACCCAGCATTTTTTTAATAACACGGGTGGGATTCAGCTTCATCTTAAAAAAAAAAAGAAAAAAGGGATAAATTAGGACCAAAACTAACTGGAAGGTACCCAACAGATACAAAAAGTGCTAAACGGAGAAGGGGGTTTCGTTCTCAGAAGGTGCCCTGGTACCTGCACAGTGTCTGAGGATAGTTCTCTGTGCCCACAGACACTGAAACATAGAGACAAATGAGAGAACAGAAAACAACCCAAAAGTAAATTATATGGAGTGTGACTCCAACATAAAAGCACACAAACACACACAAAAGCACCAAAAATGCTTCTTCCCACATCTCTCTCTCCCTGCGGTAAAGCCTCATTCACTGACGTATATCAGCCTGTATTGTATTTGTAAAGTGCAAATGAAAAGTTTCTCTACAAGACACAACAGGTCCCGCAACAGGAATAATCCAAAACTAGAGCTTACCCCAACGGATCAGCACTCGCCATCCTCGGAAAGGGAAAATGAAGAAAGAAGGAAGAGAGAGAAAGAAAGAGAGAGGGATGTGGAGGCAGGTGGAGAGAAGAGTAGGAAAAGCAGAGTGAAATACTGTTCGGAGAACGGAACGGTCATAATTATGCCACCAGTGCCTACGTCTTCAGAGACCAGGAACACTAGGGGGACAGTTTCATTTACCAGAAAACAACTTTTGTCCTGCTCATAACATTGCAGACACATCCAACTTTGACACTGGGGAATATGGAGAGGGATATTCTAAGGCTGTAAAAAAAAAAATTCCAAGCCAAATCCCAATTAAAGCAGTCAGCAGAGCAATGGGGTTCATACTTCATACTGCATTTCTTTTCTGCCTCTTACATAAGGCACAGTTATATCAGACTGTTATCAAGGAAGTTTTTCTTTTTGTCCCCAGTTTGCTCAGTGTAGTGTCCCTCTGTCCCCCAAGCTGGCCTGGTAAGAAGTACTTTTTTTGCCACGAATGAACTGTGAAACGTATTGGTTATTAAAGCATGCATTTCTGAGCCAGCTTGGGAGCCCAGGGTACAAGATTGTAGCTCAAGCTGTGAATCTGCTTTGTTACTGGCTTATTAGTCATGATGGTCTTACAGTCAGGAATTCAGATCAGCTAGAACATACCAGCTCAGCAACCCGGCACTTATCTCTGTGGATGCCATCTTGTGCTCCAGGATCTCATTTTTCATTTAAAATAAATTCAGTCTCTGGGTCTTAAAGGTTGCAACGAAAATCTTTCAAATGTGAATGGAGAATAAATCAATGCTGTGCTGAAAAGAGTCTGAAACAGCAGCTCTAAAAGCAGAATGAATTTCTGGCATGATGAATTTGAAGCCTAGCGACAATCAAAAACTTCAGTATTCTTAATTTTTTACTACTAACCAAAGCATCCAAAATCAAAAGGAATAGTCAGGTTATTAAGTTTTCAGGGGTGCAGGTAAGCAAACTCAGGGAAGTGTCACCACCTTTTCACATTAATAAAGATTAGATTAGCAATAAAAAAAGATCTGGTGTGTTATTAAGCCAAATTATTTTCAAGTCAGATGCAGCGCTTTTTTTCCTCTCTGTCTCTTTCTCTCTCTCTTTCTCTCCATTTTCAGTAACAGGCTCCCAAGCTGCCAGAGCTGCCTCTGGCTGGGTGAAGAAAATCCATTCTCCACAAGACGGTCACCAACAGAAATGCCAAATTTAATATATGCCCAGTAGATTTCACAGTTTACTGCTCAGTGCAACTAGCCATGCTTCCGGTTACATCAACATTGCAAATGCTGGGTGGGCAACGCAAGGCAGTTTGAGAGAAGTTAAAATTAAAACATAGTTAGAATAGGAGGAAAAAGCTGTTGTGCTACGCATTGATAGAGAAGTGGAAAGAAGCATTACAGTAAGTTCTTTTTCATGTGTTTGAGTGACACTCCATTTGTATTTCGGCCTGGAGTGCAAATTTGGGCAAGATATAATTCATTAATATACATATATATGTATATGTCTGCGGACAAACGCTGTCCTCAATTGTACCCATACAAATCTATCTATAGTGATGTAACTGAGAAGAGCAAATTGACACCCATTGTATATTGGAACGTGTGTGTATATACAGAAAATACACCCATATTCACACATGCAGAGTATTAAAATGTAAATAGAATGGGTGCAAGAAGGTTGATTAATTTTTCTTTCAAGTCATTTTCCCAACAGGGAAGGTACTGAAGAGGTTAACAAAGAGAATGGAAAGCAAATTGACAGTAGGGAAAAGGAAGAGGAAAATGAGGTTTAAAAAAAATGAACAATCCCAGGACACAATAGACCCAGAAGCGCAGACATGTGCATTCCCTACAATACTGAAGCAAGTGAACTACGGAGCTGCAGCAACCCAGATACAGAAGAAGAGAAGCACTGAAAGAGGGGGTGAAAGAGAAAGTCAGAAAGAAAGAAAAAGAAAAAGAAAGGGACAGTGGCCTCAGCTACTAAGACAACCATGTGCATCTAGAGGGAAGGGACCCTTAAAGATGCAGTATTCCTTTAAAAAAGACATCATAAAGTTGGATAATTAAACACTGGCCAAAAATTTAATGGCCACCATGATTAGCTCTCTCCATTTTGCTGGGGTTCTCTTTGCTGCCTATCCCTTTCTTTCACGTGGCTTTCATGCGCAGATCCAGAATCCAGGTCCTCTCACTTTCCCACCACTGAGGTCCCTCGTCCTAACTCTTAGAAGTGGGAGGGAGGTAAGACCACAGCGAATGTGATCCTCCAAAAATCAGCCTGGTCCTTCAATGAGAATGACTCTGGGTGATCCTTGTGCAGTGCCCTAATCTTCTCCTTCTGTGTTCTGAAAAATATTACCTTTGAGAGGGAACATGAAATGCCCATGTGCATTTAAGAAATTCCCGCAGCAGTTACTGAAGGGTCATTTCCTCTGCTCCTAAAATAGCTGTAGCAGTTGCTAGAGAAGGACAGAGGGACAACGAATGGTGCTGGGAACACCTGCTGAAAGACCCATCTCCTGTTGCAGATAAAATTTCTGCACTTCTCTTACTGGACCTGACTTGTAATTACTGTGGAAAAGCTCATCTTCAGAGTAGTTTCAGCCTAACTTTTAATGCAAGAAGTGCCATATGTTCAAGAACAGAACTTACATATAGGGAGAATCAGAGAAAAGAACATGAATTTCCATGTCTATGGTAACAGTCCAGGAAAGCCCAGCCACTAAGGACTGTATAACGACTACTTCTTCATGGCTGTCCAATGCTTATTCCTATCTTGTCATTTTAAAGAGGGTGCTTTACACACCATGCGAGGCACAATCTCTCCTGTAGATGCACGATGTTCTTCATTGTGCCGGGTTCAAGACTTGAAACACTGTCCACAAAGGACTGCCTCAGTTTGCAAAAGGCCAAAACAGGGGCTGTACCTCACACATCCTACAAGTCTCCTGAGGCTTAAAGGCCCCATCTACCGTTAAATATAAAGGTTTCTATTAAAAGGGGAAATGGAAAGAAGAATGGTTTGCCAAGGCCATAGGTTCCTTTAAGGAACCCACTGCTTCCCCCTTTTTGAATCATATGGAACACTCCTAACCTTTGGGTAAGGTACGTGCTTGTCCAAAATGTATAAGGATTACATTTTGATGAAGAATTATCCATTGGAATGCCAGCTTTTAACATTAGAGAAAAAGTCTCTTCCTCTGAGACCGAAATTTTAGGAACATGTCCACTAACAACCTTCCCAAAAGTTTCAACTTTTTTTTTTGTTCATGGACCCACATGAGTCCACTTAAACTCCCTCAGTCTGGTGGCCTGCATGTGTTCCATTGTGCCTCTCTTAGCAGTTGGGAGTTACTCTTTTTGTTATTCTTCATCATCTGTCACTTGAACTGCTAGATTAGAATCATCCTCCAAAAACTCTGTCTTCGATCATCTTTTCCTCTTGTGTTCTCTGGAACAGTCAGGGTAGTCTTAAGGAGTTTGTCTCTTACCTACAGGCACTTAATATTTTGCTTTGTCAGACAGGATTTCCAAAGTTTCCTACCATTGTTGTCACTGACTCAGTTGTGCTGCTGTTTCTAGTGCCGAGAGTGGAGCACTTTGGGCTTTCCTGGTGTTTTATATTCCAATCCTTCCCAAAGCAGTCTTAGCAAATGCATCTTCTACCCTGGGCATCCTCACTCAGGGCAGAACTGAACCAGAAGTAGCACTAGGATGAAATTTTAGTGGGGAAAACGTTGGTACAGTCACAGGCTGCATTGGGGATAGCCTCAAATGAATGGTACTATACAAAAATATATGTGGTGTGGGGCTGTAAATATCCCACCCTCTTTGTTTCTCTCTAAAGAGAGAACAGCTGTGTCCCCACATGGAGAAGGTAAGTACTGCATCTTTAAGGTCTCAGCAGTGAGGTAGAGGAGAGGAACATATTGTCAGTGTTTATACCTTTCTTCTTTGTTGAATTTGGGATTGGCTTCAGAGATATCCAGGCTTTTACTGAACATTGTTTTACTATGGCAGGAACAAAGCGAGAAAACAGAGTTACTAGTGTGGACATTTATACAAGAGAGTCACCTGAAGCAATGCTGGACACCCAGCCCCCCAACCCATCCTCCCCTTTTTAAGCCATGCTCTGAAAAATTTTTCTTTTACTTTCCAACTGTGGCTGAAGCCTACACAATGCTGAAGTTCATTATCTTCCCCTGACTTCTGAGGTCTAAGATGACTTCCCCCGTACATACTAGCAAACCCTGCTCTCCTTTATCCAATTGAAAACCCAGGTATCATCTACTTTGTCATATTGTCCAGGGAAAATAGAACATGCCTGAAGGCGCAAATTGCAATGCACTCATTACTCAGACTTTTCTAGAAGACCTCAACACTAAGCACCATCTGGGAAAAGGTTAAAATCAGACCAGGCCTCTCAGAGGAACAGTAATCCATTTTGTATTCTAATTTGTAGGGCCCATTACCACTTACTCCCAACTCTCTTCCTTATACTCAGCCTACAGAGAAATGCCCTTCTTTATCATCTTGGGTCTGAATCTCTGAAGCTTAGAAGGAAAATTCCCTGTGCTTTGCTAAAGGGGCAGCTCTCTGTAATATGTTTCCCTGGTAAAATGCTTCACTGTTTCACAGAACACTGCTTCCTAATGTTAGCTGATCTTTCATGCAAGCCATCCACTTCAATAACCAGAAGAAAATGAATAGTTAATGAAGCCCATTTTAGAACAGTTTTTGGACTCTCACAGCAGAGCTGCTGAAAATCTCTGGCGTGTCTCCAAGGGATTCTAGCTCCCATGGAATTCTTCCTAGTCTGTGTGATTTTGGCACAAGGGACGAATTAGCTGGTGGGATTCTATGTTCAGAACCTACCTCTTTTCATTTGACATTTCAATGAAATACCAGATAGTCTGAGAGGTGTGGATACCACAACAGCAGATGCAATTAAGATGATATTATGAACCCATTAGTTGACAACTAGTAGGGAAAACCAAGAATTAACAAAACTTAGTCACCAGTTTCAGGGTGGCTGGTGCTTGTGCATACAAACTTTGCCATATACGAAGACCCAATGGAGAACACTCGGAGAGGTCAGCACAAGCATTTCAAGGAGACAGTAAGTTTTTGTGCTGAGTTCCTCTCCTCCTTTATCCCAAATTAAGTCATTGAAGGACTATGTTTTTCACATAATACTTTCCCAGCCTGTAGGGCTGAAGGCCACCAAGTTTCAAATCTCAATGGAAAGACATGCCCTCAAACAAGCCAAGACCAGACACTTGTAGGGTTCCCACATGGTTACCAAAAGCACAGTTCATCACACAGACACATAATCCAGAGGTTATAACATAAATCCCCTTTATGCAAGCAAACATCTGTTTACTACTGGGAAAGAAGACAATAGGACTAAATCACAAAACAAATGGGAGTGTTCTGCCCACTGGTTAGAAGAGTATCTCCGCCAACTCAAGAAAGAAGCAATGGCTCTGTGTCTCTGGATTTTTACACAAGTCATCTGTGTCTAAACAGGAGACCTGTTTCCATGGCCCACCTCCATGTCTTCCTAGTATTGTAGCACTGAATAGTCATCTGTTGAGACCTAAAAATGTAATTCTTAAAAAAGCATCCACTTCTGGGATCTAAGCCCTACTGCTGTAAAATCCACTGTCAGTGGGGCATTTCATGGAATATAACATGCGACTAGCCATTAAAAATCCCCCACTCTTGGTGGAAGGCACTTGTCATTTTGTTACTGACTGTTCTGACAGATGGTGCCCCATCAGCAATGCATTGTCCCCAGACAATCCCCATGCAGTGGTGTTCGTTAATGAAGCCAGTTCCCATTATAAACGACCGTGCTGCCAGGAACACAAAAGGTGCTTTTGTCATCTGTGGACGTGGATGGTATGAATTATGGAAGCTCACACACGGAGTAAAACAACATCTTCCCTTTAACCCCTTCCAAAACAAGCACTACCAAGCCTACCATCATCAATCATGGTATTATTACATCTCTGTCTCCACCTTTAATCATACCTTCATGTCCAGCCCTGAGTTGGGGTATGCATTGCCCTGTACCTCTTATGTCCTGGCAGGTTTTGCTTCCTCCTTAAGCCAAAGCCCTTCTTTACTGGTATGTAGCTCTGAATTAATTTCAGACCTTTTGACTTCAGTTGTTTCCTCATGTGCAGAATTGAGTGAGATATTTAAAAGCAAAAGAAATACTTTGGATAGCAAGACACAGCTTCACCTCTTCAGACTTTTGAATCCAAAGTCAAAGCTGAGAGCTGGAAGAGCTTTCAGCTCTCAGAAAACTTTGGGATCAATCTAACACCTCCTATTTGTTCCGCCCAGTTGGACACTTACTGTAAACAGCTGCAGAGTACTGCTACTCACAGGCAGCCTTGGGGTGGAGGAAAGTGAGTCACCTCTGCTTGGCTCTGGGACCTTCAGGGCCCATGCATCTACCAGGTACCAGATTAAACACTGAAAGCCGAATAAGGACTGAGCAACTGTGTGTCAGTGTTGTGTTCATCCTCATCGCGTTGAGGCCTATGAGAACACTGAGCACATCCTGTCCTGAACACTTCCTTCTCCCAGACCTCACGTAAAAGCAAACCACATATTCAAGATAGATTTCCAACCTATGCTACAGTGAAAAATCTTTATCTCAAGTGTATCTCAGTGTATCTCAAGGCCACAGATCCAGTCTGAAATAAGTCCTAGCAGATTTTGGAAATCACCACTTTTTCCTCACTGTAGATAGAACTGTAACAGTTGCCAGGAAAACTTTCCACCAATTCTAGGGGCTTCTGGACATGAAATTATTTCACATTCTTCACCCAGTTTTCAGTCAGGAAAGGGAGTTTCTGGGCACAGCAGTCTCTTTTTGAGCAGATCTTAACAGCTGAACAAAAAAATAATGTCATAAAGCTGAAACAGAAGTTACAGCATCATCATCATACATTTATGTGAAGTGCTCTTTCATATTGATTGATCTAAACAAGTGTGAATCCAAATGCACGTGCTTCCCTTATAGGGAAGCTCATAGGGACTGAGGAAGCAACTTCTGGTTCACATAAGTGAACTTCCACAGTTCACTTACTCTCCCAGAACCTGCCTCGAGGAGACACCATTTTCCTCTGCTGTTTCTCCACAAGACTGACACTTTCTTTGACAGAAAAGAAGCAAAATTATACATATTCCATCACTTTACAGTTATGTGGTAATATATATGGGTCAGATGCATGCTGGCTCTGACAGCACATTTTAGAGGCATCTACAGATGCCTGGACAGGGATTTCCAGATTCAAGCTGTTCTGATGACATGGAGGGTGGGGTTCATCTCATTTAACTTCAGGTGCCCCAAAGCTAGGCACCTAATCCAAGATAAGTCATCTAGATTCCTGTTGTAGGCTATGGAGACAGAGAGGAACAACCAGAGGGTAATTTATCCCATCTAAGATTGTTGGAACAGAGGACATATGTATCTGAGACCTTCCAAAGCCCTCGTCTGTCCCCGTTGCCTAGAGTGACAGCCTGTATCACAAGCTTAGACCGAATGTCTATGTTCTTAACAATTAAAAAGAGGCGAGATGAATCTTGCCCAGAGGACGTGGCGGTTTCCTGAGCAATAGCTGCAAGTGAGCAGAACCCTTAAGCCCCTGGCAGGACTTCTGGTCCTGTGTGCATAAGTGCTGCTGGCTGCCAGATCGTGTTGCAAGTGTGCCTGGAAGTTGTAATGAGTGCTGGTGTGAACAGAAAAGCTCCACAGCTGCTTTGTATGTATGACATACAAGTGGGTAGCAAACCCAGACAGGCAGGACTCCTGGGTAAAGGAGAGACCCACCTCTGTCCATGTTGTGCCATTTCAATAGCTCTGCGAGCAGGGACTGGGGAGCCGCCATCTGTAACACTGAGAACCTCCATCGACTTCCTTTCTGGCCGCCGCTTCCCATGCCTGTTCAGCATTGGGGAGTCCACACGCTTCCTGGGGGGATCTTTATGAAAAGAAAATGCTGTCAGCTGAATTCGGCTGTGACTTACCTCAAACAGGTTGGTTAAATCCTCTCTCAACAATCTCACTCTCACACCTCCCCTACAGAGACAGATATCTTTGTGATGGAGACGAACGTTTGCAGGCCCTCCCTTCTTCCAAATTTGCAAACATTAAGACAGAAGTTGCAACCCATCTACAGAGAGAGGGAGCACTGCTACTGCCCTGAATGTACAAGCACTGTGAAATAGAGGTACAACTATAGCATAGCTTGCAGAAATTGCCTTACAAAGCTGATAACACTAATAACAAGACGACAGCATGGGCTATAGCACAAGCTGTTAGCCAGAGTATAGGCCGTCTAGGGATCCTGTATATGTACTCAGGTTGCTGGAGCTTGCCTTCGATGTCCCTGCTAGCTAGATTAAATGTGACACAGAGACATGAGTACACTCTCAACTCAGAATTGCATTCTCCTCCGAATACATACACTTTTTTTGCATCTTTAAGATTAGATTTCAGGTTTTCCCCGCTGCTTTATATTTTTCCTCCTTCAGCATTACAAATTAAACATACTTGTCTACCTGAGATGAATTTCCAATGAGAGCTACTAAAACTTCTCAGAGGTCATCATACAGCATTTACTGCTATAGTAACTGAAGTGCTTTACACTTTTTATTGTGTAACATTTCTATGAGGTACTGAAGTGCTACTTTCACTTTGCAGAGTGAAAACTGAGGTGTAAGAATGAGATTTAATGGCAATTCATTCCTAAAGGTGCTGACATTTACTGGTGTTCTGAGGAGCAAGTAAATTGCTCTGAAAAGAGTCTGTAGACACCAAACCGCACTGCAGAAAGTGCTCCTAGGTGACTAGGTAACCATGCACACCTTCATGGTGAAGCAGGGAACCAAATGCAGACCTGCTGAGATGTTTTATTACTAACATCTCTCGTTGCATCAAAACAATAAAAAGAAGGAAGGCAGAAAAAAAAAATACAGAAGAATTTTCTGTTCTTTGGTTGGGCTATTTCAGTTCCCTGCCTCTATTTACAGACACATTTTTAATTTTAGTGGAGGGTGACCACCTGTAAAAAAAGGCATCCTTCACCCCTGCAGTTAGAAAGAAGCTCACAGTGCCCAGCCCCTAAGGCTTCTTCCTCTGCCAGGACTTCTTTGTAAAACCAGTAATATTCCATTTGACAATTCTACTTCTACTGCCTAGTCTGATGGTATTATTTTTATTATCTTGCCCTCCTCACGCTCCCATCTACTTGCTTGTTCTCTCTCTCACATCATGTTTTTTAGAACAAGATCCCTTTAAGGCAGGGCTTATTCTTGAAACAATGACTATGAGCAAAGACGGCTCAAATGCAAATGGGCTAGTGATAACCACTGACCCCATTACTGTATAACCCAAATATTCTTTGTATGAATAGTAATAATTTTCCTGTTAAAAATTAATTGAAAAAAAGCAGTTGTATCTCACTCCATTTCAAACTACGTCCAGTAATAAAAAAAAAAATACTAGTAGGGGTAATGATCTCCAAATCAGGAAAAATATATAGCGCAAAGGGAGGTAAACTTAATAAAGCAATTATACTGGGTGATTTTAGCTCCACACACATAAGTGGTCAAAGGTAAGCTGGGACAAGGTTCAGACATTTCAAACTCCTGCTTCTTCAAACAAGTTCAAAGAATGAGAAAGGATTCATCCCACAGGACAACTGCTGGTATCACAAGTGTGACTAGAGCCGAGAAACACACATAATGACAATGTAATTAACGTTTGGTATCAACAACAGAGAGCTGATACAAGTTTTGCAGAGGGATATCAGACATTAGGAAGGAAGGTGGATGAGTGCAGTTTAAAAGAAAGGAAAAAGAAGGAAGAAAAAGGAAGATGAAGAAAGCAGTTAATGCCAAAAAAACGGAGACTCATGAATGCTCAGACTGCATCAATGTTAGTTAATAATAGTCTAAACAAGAAAGATGGAAAAAGGCAAGAAAAACATTTTATGTTTGTGTACATTTTAAAAGGCAATTTGATCCAAGCATCTTCAAAACAGAAGAATTTAGCAAATGGAGACTCAGCTGAGTGACACCTACCAAAGTGACAGGCCAAATATAAGGTGGACATTAAAAGAGAGGGAAGAAGAAATCTGAAGAGGAATTAGCTAAAGACTTGAATAACAGTGTTTTGTGCAGCCATCAGAAAGAGAAAGCTTGAGAGAAGGACAGTAGCCAGAGGGACCACGAGGGAATCAAAAAACAATTAAGGAGGAGAAGGATATCGCTAACAAGCTACATGGTTCTTTTATATCAGTCCTTGCTGCTTAAGATGCTGGAAGATATTGATTTCCAATCTATATTTTAAACTATCAAAGAGAGAGACTAAGCAAAAAGATCAGGTGGTGAAACACACCAATAAATTCAACAACAACAATCCACAAAGGTGTGATGGAAAATACATCCAGAAGCTTGCACGAATGTGGTTGAGCCTCTAATAAAAGTATTTGATTCCTCTTTAAAATTGGTTACAATCCTACACTATACATGGCTGAGTAGCAAGTATTGCACATATTTTTTAAAAGGGTCTGAGTAAGAAATGACAGGGTACACAGTCTACTATCACTGTCAAGTCTAAAGATACTAAAGAAATACACAGCCATCCTGCCATAAAAACTAAAGTGGTGTCATATAAAAGCAGTAGAGGATTTTGCAGAAGCACAGGAATTAAAAACAGGAAACCCTCCAATGTCTCCCCTTCTCTTCTTGACTCTCTGGTAATATTTCATGTGGGGAAAAACTTAAAAGTCCTAGTCTGGATCTGTGATAATGTGGGGGATGTATTTTCATTTTATTTCACGTCAGAAAAGTGAAGCCATTCCTAAGGATTTTTTACAGAGGAAGAGAGAATCGTATAGGTAATGATCCAACTATAAAGGCATTGATCTGGAAGGTGGGAAATAAAGGTTCAGCTTCTGAGTTTGGATGAGGCACCTATATTCTATATAGCTATTTTGGCCCAATCTCTTGTTCTCTCATTTATTAAGAAACTCAACCCCACAAAAGCCTTTTTCTCAAGGAGACATTAGTTGACATTCTTTCATTTTACTGAGAAGTTTCTCATTTCTGTGTTTTCAGGTAAAGAAAATGGAGCGGAACTCGAGAGATGGTGAAGGTAGTCCTTCCCTGGCCCTTTGAGAAACTTTTATAGAGCTGAAACATACAAAAGCGACACCAGAAGAGAGTGCTAGTCTGAGCTGGCCATATTTTTACTTGCACCCATCCCTTCTGAGACCTAACATGCAAAGAAAGAGGAAAAAGCAAAATACTCTGAGATGCACTTTTTTTGTTTTCTTTTTGGCAAGAGTTCAGGCAATGCACAACTCTCATTGATGTGGTTTCTTCAAGCTTCTGTTATTAAATCTGTTACTTTTTTTTTTGCTCTTCTTTGTGTATGGCCATTGCTAATGGCTAATGATGAGATATTCATCAGAAGCATGACTGCTCTTAATTAAACCTTGTCCCATGTTCTCCGAGATACTGCTGGGAACAGAAGAGGTGGAAACCCCCATGGAAGGGGAAATACAACCTACAAGCACTCAAAGAATAATGCTCAAAGAGTCTAAAATGTGCCGATCAGGCACAATGATACATTCAGAGTAGTGTTTCCCTTTTGGGGAACATTTTCACTCCTTGTACAAAAAAATGCAAGAGGAAAGCATAATATTTCAGTTCAAACCATGAAAATACGTTGCCATGTGGAAGAGCGATATATGATGTATTTAGGGCATAGCTACATATTAACCGACATGTTGGATATGAAGATTCCAGAGTCACTTTGCTTCTTTTCTTATGACAAAAGCATTTCTAAAACAAGATGATGGTGTCCTTACACTACAGGATAATCTGTTTGAGTCAAAAGCTGATTACTAAAGTGCTAGATGACAAACCGCACTGAGCAAGGGGCTTTTGACCACAGGACCTGCAGTTGGCACATCCACCCATCTTCATCAGGATCCCTGCTAACATGCTCTCTGTAGCTCCATCCAGGTAAGGGTTTAAATCTCCCATAGAAGAGACTTCCCTGCAAAATTACAGGGCCTGGAGCCTGGAACTTGGATAAGGTAATAATTCAACGGAGTATTCACAAACTTAAAGTTCAGTATACCACTGCCCTGTAGGCGTGTGAGATTCCAGGCTTTCCAGTGAAAGTAAAGAGCACTCTGCTTCTAGCCTTCAAAGTGCTGAAATACAACACCTGAAAACCACAACACTACTATGTAAAAATGCTATTTCAGGTCATTGATAGAAGTGACTAATCCTTTGTTAGTTAAACTTATGTCACTCTGCACAGCAAGAGTCACTTATATAGTTAGTTCCTCAGGGAAGCATTTTTCCTGTTGTCTAGAGTAGTGAAGTCCTTGGTGATCAGCACTACACTAAAATACTATTTCTTCAGGAATAAAGTGGTATCGCCAGAGCTTTATAAGATATAGAATCTTACCGCGTACTAAGCTTTAAAAATCTTTCTAAGTTAGTCTAAAACGTATTCACTATAAACAGGTATATAATGTTATTTTACTTTCAACGGTGTATATATTTACCTACAGAAAAGAGAACGTGTACATACATGTCTCCATAGGGATGCAATGCTACACAGTCTTGCTAGCTCAAGTCCAGAAGCAGCATTTCTGCAATACTGCATGTAGATTAGTAGTTAGAAAATTCTGCCACTAGACTACACTGCTAAATCTCATCTGCTTGCATAGATCCCGCTTGTGGGTCCACTTGATATTTTTTAAGATCTGGTTCAAGACCAACTTGGATGTTTCTGCGCTGTGAGTCAGACACATCCAGAAAAATGAAGCCTTCAAAATTAACCACAGAACAGACCTGCCTGCTTCGTGCTGAGGGTTCTCACCCAATGCTGTACACCATTTCAGTGGGATGATAACAGTGATGTTAGGATTTGGGTATATATTTTTAAAAAAAAAAAAGTGAAAAGGAACTCGTTGAGATGAGTTCATAGCGACAGAGGTCATATCTGTAGTACCTATTTCATTTCTAGGGGGAAGATCCTCATCTTCATGACTAGGATACCTCTCCTTCCGGTCAAGCAGAAGAAAATAAATCATTTTCTCTTGGTTTTCTCTGAAAAAAAGAAGAAAAATCTTTAAAATTGAAGAGAAAAAAACATCAACATGTAGATAAACCCTTCTCATCAAACAAACAGCTACAGTTATTCTAAATAACCTGGAAGTGGTCGTGTACCTGCCAGCTAGATACACAACCCACAAAGCTTTTGAGAATCTTGCTGTCTCCAACAAGCAGTCTGTGAGAAAAGGAAATATGATTCCCATGTTACAGGCACAGAACAGAGGCACAGGACAGATGAGGTAACATGTCCACAGGAAGTCCAAACCAAGGGTGGCAGCAAGACAGGTCTCCTGAGCCTCTAAGTGCTCTTTCCACTACGTGCCTCTCTTAACACCTCAGGAAATACACCATCTCTCAGGTGTAATTTTGAAATAAATAAAAAATTTGCCAACAAAGGCATATCCCACACAAATAAGAGCAATGATACCTCCCCATTTGGACCACATGGCCCATCTTTTCATGAAGTGACCTTGCCTGGCGGCAAGGCAAGAGACAGCACCATGCCTCCACTGCTGGTCATGCTGTGAACTTCTGGCACGCGGTGCAAGAAAGGCTCAGTGCTTGCTCCCAACACTTCACTAGCAAATGAACAGCCAGAGGGTGAGAAATTGCTACTGGTCCCTCACAGCAAGACACATGTTAAAGTGATCTCTACCTCTCCCCAGGTTTATAAGCTCCCAGCCCGTGGACACCCAACTGATATTAAGACTGAGCAAATGCTTACTCTTCCGACAACAAGTCCTGTAAGAGTTTGTTTCGGTCACGGAAGCAGCCTAACGAGTGCATGCTATCTAACACGTCTGGATCAATATCCTCCAAGGAAGGGAGAGAACGAATCTGCACCTTTCGAGGGATTGGTTGCTCTGGTTCTGGCTCGTTCTTACCCCCTCTGCAGAGGAAAGGAGAGAGAGAGAGAGAGAGAAAGGGGGCAGGGAAAGAAGGAGAGAAAAGAAACATGAGTCACAAATGAACCCGTAGTCTGAAACACAGCCTGCAGCAACAGATGGAAATAGCTTGTTAAATTCCCACTGAGAGACCAGAGCTCGCAACCAGACAGATATGCTTTTCAGAAGAAACCGCTGTGAAGGCTGAGAGTGACCAGCACCTTGTGGATTTGGGTCTTTAATGAGAAATGTCTGCATTCAGTCAGAAAGGCAGTAGGAACTTCACTTACCAGTGTCCTCATAATTTAAGCAGCTGTTCAGCGTCCTAATGCCAAACATTTATAAAACACTACGTGGTTTTAGAGATGCTGTCTCATCAGCAGGTCAGACCTCAGGCTACCAGGCTGAAAAGTGCAAGCTGAATGATTCTCTTTCAAAGAACAAACCGTCACTGTTTTTCACCAATTCTTATTACAACTGGCATTGCAGCAGTTTCTTTCTTTAAAGCTTCCAATGTGATTAAGAGACCTCAGTGTGCCGGTCTCCACTTGACACACTTTAAAGGGTTTTTGGGGAAACCAGGCTGTTTATATACATGCTGAAATACAACAATCTCCACTTCTCTTCAGACACGCAAACTTGAAAATTGTGGCCCAAGCGTGATGCCCGAGGTCAGTGGCAGACCTAGGAATACACCATTAGCAGTAGAGCATATTACTCTTTTAGAAGTAGTTAACATGGGCTTCCTCCATAATTATCTCATCCTATTCACTAGACTCAGGAAATATTGATTATTCACTGCAATTAAAGGCCCTGACCATAAGAAACAGGCCAAGGTGTCAGGGTATCTGTAACTAACTGAATGCTATATATTGCAGGCACACTGAATGTCTTTTTATTTTGTTTAGGTAGGCAGTGACGAATTTATGTAAACTCTATTCACCCAAAGAGGTGGGTTTGGCGGCGGTGGTATTTTGGTTGGAGAAACTCTCTACCCTGAATCTTTGCTATTTCTTGATGGATGCTTTGCGTGATGTTGAGGTTTTCCTACTTTGTGGGTGAGGCCCTCCCTTTCCTTTATGCAATGTAAATGTGTGACTCTGGGGTCCAGGCTCACAGGATGGGCAATAGGAATTGGGAATATTTAAACTGCAAGGGACGTCAGCATTTGCTGGTTATGGGTCTGTGTTTGGGCAACAGATTCTTCCTTTAGATGCTGGCAGAAATAAGGTGAGAACACAACTTGTGAACTTCTACAACTTAAAATGAGCTATCTGCACAGAAAAAGGAGCTCCAATTCAAATGCATCTAATTTTTCTTGGGTAGGTTAGAAAGCAACTCTGGTAGGATCATACACATGAGCTCAAGAGAGCCAATCCAAATTATCTCCTCCAACATAAGAAGGCAATACGAAGTCATTGCAGCCAGGGCTCTGATGCTGGGACAGGACAGTTACATGCTACACCTTAATCACAGCAGATTGCTGGGTGTTACTTGCAATTTATTTTTAAGCAAGTTGAAATGCAGTTGAGAGGTGTCTGCTCTGTTAACCGTGTTTGTGGGACATCACTTGCAGAAAGACTCCTCGGAAATTTTCACTTTGTCTTCCCTTGAAGCAGTGAAAATGTGCTCGGCCCTTCCTGGAATACACGTCATGGAGTCAGACTCTGGTGTGTGTTAAATGGGTCGTGACAACACGGGTTAGATCCCACTTCTCTTACACTGAGCACTCACACACATCCTGCTCAGTTTTATTCAGTTTTGGGGACTGGAAGCAGAATACACAGGAGAGAGACAGAATCTGCTCCTTGTGATTCATTCTTGTGTGCCAAACCACTAAAACACAGCTTCTGACGCCTGCTTGGAGTCTCGCAGAAGCGTCGATGTCATCTGCAATGACACCGTGGTCCTGAATCTAAGGGCTAGATTCAAAATTCCTTGTTCAACTAAAGAAAAATCTCATTCCTCGAGTGCCCTGTCTTTAAGAAGGTAGCTACTCCTACCTCTTAGATCAGGATCTAGCTCTCAGCAAGTAATAAGCAATGATTAGATCATAACCTTAAAGCTACTGATGATATTGTCATTGAGATAAATTCTTGCAGGATGGACCTTTGAACAGCAGCTGAGTGGTTTTGGTTTTTAATGATCTGGAGTTCACTTTAAGAAGTACTGAATTAATCATTCATTATGTTACAAGCAGATGTCCTTAAGGTAATTTAAAGAGATTAAAAAGAATTATTGTTTTTGAAAATTTCCAGAAAATCCTACGAGTTGCCCTAGTCTACAGCAGAATATCACTTGCATGCTTCTTTTATATCAATCCGCGTGGGAGCCCGTTCTAGAGAGCACAGCTTGCCATCTTCTGTGCACTGAAAAGTGGCTTTTCCTTATGCCCTGCACCTGGTCAGTCTCAGACATAGTCAGGAATTTTCACACTTCCTCATCAGGTACAAGCAAAATCTGCAAAGTGGCGCCTCGTCATTTGGCAACGCAATTCAGTGCTTCAAGAAATGAAAATCACCGGGTCTGGGCTGTGATTGGCGTGACTGTATTGCCTGTTCCATTCTCAGTCTAGCAGAGAGTGACAAATTTGTTGCATTTCAGCCCACATAGACATCAAACAATGTCACACAATGAATACTGCAAATCACGTATATTTTTTAAAGGCTCGCATGAATGTAATTGCTGCTTTAAAACCCATCCTCTTTTGTGAGGATCGGTGCATACAATGGCTGCGATTCCAGACCGGGGCGGACTTTTTCAGTCTCTCCATGAAACTCCCTCGTGAATCTCACCGAAATGCACATTTGCATCAGTGCAAAGCAAAGCAGAACCTGTACAGTTATTCTTTTTCTAATTTTAGTAAATTTGTTACCTTCACAATTAGGACAATAACTCAGTGTTACAGGAGTATGTATTTATCATAATAGCTAATTTTATTTGCCCTCTTGCTTTATTAAAAAAAATGTGAAAATAACTGCTGTTTATTTGATGGTTTATGATAACCTGTGCTTGAGGTAAAAATAAATGATTTCAATTAAAAAGGCTTAAAAAACCTCACTGAATTAATTTGGGTGGGAGAGCAAGAAGAACTGGAGGTTGGTGATGAAAGGTTTCTCTTTAGTTCCTTTTTTCCTTTTTTTAGGCTTGTGAATCATGATTTCAACTTTCAAGACCTCTTTGTCTGTCTGCCTAGTCTGCAATTAAATCTTTTCCTCCATTTTACAGTAGCCTTAATGTTTATTTGAAGAATTAATTGAAACCACTTACATGTTCTGAGTACAACTTCAGGTGAGTAACCCATATATGACAAAGAATGAGGATTTTACATAGAATAGTAGTGTTACATGAAATAAAGAAAAAATGAAGAATGTGAGCAAAACAGCCATAGAGTAAAAACACTTATAACCCCTCCTTCTCTGTCAGTATCAATATTTCCAGGCAAAATGAATGCAAAGAGGCTGTGAAACGTTACTAGATGAAAGTAGTTGAGTTTTGGAGGTGGCAGCGTTATTCACAGACTAAATTTAGCCAAAGGAGGTTAGTCGCCTTAGGTCAATCCATGGCCAGTACAGAGAAAATGAGAGAGAGACTCATGAAAAAAAGCTATTTTGAGCAGAAACTTTGGTTTAGGCAATCTGAACAGACTTCTGGAAGAGCCCTTCTCTCTCTGCATTGACTACACTGGGAGTCTAGGGGAGAGTTGCTCTGTAAAACTCAGTTTCTACTTCTAAAACAGCCTCAGATGCTATTTCCATCAGGGTAAAATACTGTTTATTGTGTCAGTCATCAGACAGTCTGACCTTCATCGAGAAGTACACAAAAATGTTCAAATGCTCATGTCTGCAGAGAAAAAAATCTTCAAATTCTAAATCTAGAACAAAGTAAAGAAATAACACCTGCCTAATTGTGCATGTGAGCCTAGGACAACAGTCCTCCGACAGGTGAAAACTTCCAGGCAAAAATCTTAAGGAGAGTTAGAATAATCGTATAAGTGATCAATGTCATTTCATTTTATTTCCTATTACTTTTCTACTGAAAACACAGAGAAAGTCAGATGATTTAACTGCATGAAAAAACAGAGGGGATCAGCTGATGTAAACAACATTTACTAGTGAGACATTATAGGAGGGTTATTTCAGAAATGACAGTTAGAAATTTTCCCCCTCCATTTCTCCAACATTTCTCCATGAGAGTTTAAAAAACCAAATACCTGCAGCAAACAACACTCCAGTCCTCCTTTGGTTTAAAAAGGTGCCGTGTAGAGAGCATGAAAAGGCCATGGGCAGAGTGCTGCCACTGTTTCAGGTGAACTAAGAAAAAATCATGTTATTCAACAAATTGTTGAATGCCCTCAGGTCCTATCAAAGTCAGATAAATCCAGAAGTGAACATTGCCCATAAGATAGAATTAAAGAAAACAAAACAAATCAAAGCAAAGGTCCTTTTTTTTTTTTCCTGGTGACAGGCTTAAATATCAGTTCATATCATCCTCAAGTATTTCCCAAGAGCAACGATAGGATTATGAAGGCAGGACTTTTCTTATCACCCACCTGGGGAACCTGTAGGTATGCTGACCCCGACAAGCATGTATCAAAGCAGCATTTCCTTGTTTAATATGTGAAGTATTCTCCTTAGTTTGATTAGGTTATCATCAGTATAAAAAAAAAGTTATTTACTTAGGTTTCTTGAAATACTATTAAGGCTACACAAAGTGCAAGGTCACTTTTAGAAGCCATCAATCTTCCTTATCCCCAAACCACTAGACAGGCGTGTACTTTTCTCACAGACCTCCTGTTTCACTGTCAAGACTGCTGCTTTTAATCAAGTCACAGAACTACTCTCACATCAACAGGTTACAAGGTCAGAAGCAGCCTCTTAGCTTGCTGTGAAGGAGTAGGGATTATGAGACAGAAAAGCACTTGTTCACAGGTGCTTACTTATCAATATCATCATTTTTGTTTCTACTTCAGAGAAAAGCCAAGATGCCAAGAAGGAACAAACGAAAGCTTTCTTGTCAAGAAGGTATTACAAGGGATTGTCTGTAGCACTTGGAAAGAAAACTAAATACGGCTGTTAGCTGGGGGTTTTTTTGCTGATCACCTGCAGGTATCTTTTTAACACAGCAAGTAGCTGGACTGAACGACTTATTTCAAACAATTGTTTGCCACTGTATAAAAAGTTCCTGGCTTGATATATATGTAGATGAAATTATATGAGCAGAAAAGTGTAAAAAACCCCCAAACATTAGATGCCTTTCTGTCCTCTGCCCTTTTCAACACCTGTGTGAAAGTTGCTTTCAGACTCCAGTCTCTGTCTTCAGAGATGACTAAAATATAAGCTCCTGTAACAGAACCAATAATGAATGCATGCAAAAGTGAATTAAGAAGTGCTACTTACATATACCATATGTGTTTCTGAATATGTTCTAGCTGTAAAGGAAAAGAAAACAAAGAATTAGTGCTGTAAAACAGAAAAGGTAACTCCATAGGACATCCTTATTCGAGGCTTATTCAAGTCCAACATTCCAGATATGGAACTGTGCAAACAACAGGAACTTTATGCTGCATAAAGAGTATGCCCATCCTCACCCTCCCCGCTGGAAATGAGACTATAATTCTGGACATAAGGAATCAGGCAGGACCAAATCCCAGGATACGAGTACAAGGCTTCACACACAAGTGTTTTGGCAATTTAAGTTTCTCCCTTCCTAAGCCCTTCCCCTCTATAACCTAACTGAAGCGACCAAACTGCTCCTTTCTATACGGGCATAATAGCTGATTCTTTACATCTGAAGTTCATTTCTAGTTTTGTTCTGGAAAGAGAGAGAGAGGGAGAAAAGGAAATAGAAGAAGGTTCAAATACATAATGTGAATAAGCAAAATAAATTGTGCATGTGTGATATGACCTTCCGCCAGGACCCATTCCTGACTGGCTTCACATCTATCATTAAAATCTAAAGACCAAGTAGAATAAGGTTCTGTGTCAAAATAATACCATTTATTGTTTCAGTTCCTGAGCACCAGACTGCAAATTTCTTTCATTTCCCTCTTTCCTGTTTCACACATGAGCGTTTTACTATGTAATGAAGGGCTGATCAAAGCTGAACAGTGGCCTTGTCCACCCATGGAAGGCAGATGCCAGCAAATGTTACACCATGACCATGTTTTCCACAAGTATGAGGAAAAGAAAGTAACACCCTTTTTCCAAGAGAAACTCTTAGCTGTAGAGAGAACACATTGTTCACATGACATACTTACAGCAGAACCTTCCTCATCTATTTCTGTTGGTTTGTTTTTGGTTTTTTTACAGCACCATCACAGTAGAAGAGAAATTTTCATAGATGCCCAGGGATTATTCATTATGCAGACAATATTTCTCATATTCCTCATTATGAAGCACCTTTGTACGTGCACAACAACAGGCACACACTGCACACAAGCTTGTGTTTGTGCAACACGCAGGTGAGAGGCAGGGGAGAGCTGGAAGGAAATGCAAGTGCTAACAGCTATAAGATGAAATCACAGACCCATTAAACTGGTCAGGAAGAACGGAGACAGCTGTCCTCCTCTAACTACTTTCCACTTCAATTCCACAATAATGAGAATCAGAGAGAAAAAAAGGGGAAAAAAAAAGAGGAATGGACAAACAACAAAATCTCAGAGATAGAAAGTAGGTGTTTGCCACAGAGAGCAAGGAATCTGAAACCTCTGTGCTATGGAACAACAGTTCTGTGCCTGGGAAGCCAGGAAGATATGAGGTCGGCTCTATATGAGATCATTTTTTAAGCTAGACAGGGCTTTTCCTGAAAACAAAGAACCAAGGGAATGCAGCTTAGGAAAGCATGACAGGAGACTGGAGGGATCAGTAGGAGAGACAAACAGCCTCCTTTAAAAACAAGACTGTATCAACGCTGAAATCAGAGCTGCAGTTGGTAGTTGCATATCTAGCTGTCATCTAACCAGCCCAGGTGCTGGGAGCACCAATGCCCCCCAAGCACGCACATCCATGGGGCCGGGCAGACTTAACAGCTTCCAGCTGTGGCCTCAGCTCTGCCACCAGAATTCCCCTTCATCACAATGTGATAGTCACTTCATCCCTGCAGTATTAAGAGAAAGGCGGCGTATTCCTGACACACTGCCATCTCCCCTGACCTCAAGGAGATACAGATTATGTGTGTTCCCCTAACAGCCTGGAGACACAGCCCTCTTCCTCCTGGTTCTTTGCAAGCTGAGGTACAAACACAGAATATAATAAGAAGAGCCTATTTTGTACAGTTTCCATGGGACAGGATTTTAGCATGGTAACTTATCAGGTCCATAGTACTTTGAGGATCTGCTAAGGAGCGTACTGTAATTTACCAAGAGTACTTTTTTTTTTAACCAAGTGTACTTGGTAAAGTGTGCTTGGTCAAACTACCCGATGAGATGCGTATCTACTCGTTATTTTCATATTCACCACAGGGAGGGTTAGAGACATTAATGATTTTGGACAAGATGCAGATGATACAGCTAAGCGATGTCCAAGCCTCTTTCATGCTTGCTTCTCCTGCTGCATTTTCTGTCTCCATGGGTCACATTGTTCTTTTGTGCCTGCGATATGCAGAAATGCCGTGGCAAAGCAGACAACAGCACTTCATTTTCTTAGTCAGAGATGGGGAAGAAAGGAGGGTCACCAGTTCATGTCTTAGTCACAGAACCTCTGGGCTCCTTCAAAGAAGATGTCTAAGAGAAATCCCTTCTGCCCATCCCTGCTGATCAATCTCCTTCAAGCTAATGAACCAGCAGCATTTTACTGAAAGAAAAGCCCTGTACCACCTTGCTATACATTTGAAGGTGCATGAGAGCTCTCACAGCTGCTGTTTACCTACACATCTACCAGTCAATCCACATCAAAATCACTGCTGTGGTGTACGATGGGATGTCCCACATATGAAAGGTCTATGAAACCAATTTCTATTCTGATTCAAATGTAATTGCATTGAAATGTTACTACAAGCGTGCTTGCTGCTGCCAACATCTTCACTGCTTTTTTAAAGGTAATTAATTAATACTTTGTTGCTTTTCATCTGCATTAAAGTGACAGGAGGGTTATGGGAGGGCGACTGGTTTTGACAAGAAGTCTGTATGCTTTTTACTATGCAATGCAGGGGAGGGAGATACACAGTGGGAGCTAATCTCACTCCTCCTGCCTTCATTTAAACACAATGTTTAAATGCATTTAAGTGACGAAGGCATTTAACAACCCTTCCCAGAGGGATCTTCTTGCTGTTTGCACGAGTTTGCCAAATTTAATGCCATTTTATGGAAGTTGTAAAAATGCTGCTTCCTAATATCTCCTAGCCACCGCAGGCAATTGTCTCATGACGCCATCTCTGAAACAACAAAACACATTCAGACCTGCTGCACACGCACAGGCAGAGGAGAGACTTCTGCAAGCTAAAATGCTGTAATGGAAGGAGAGGGGGAATACCTTTATCATGGTTTTACAGAAAAATACTTCCAATATATATTCAGCTTGTACACTGAAGTAGCGTCTAGGAGCCCCACTCACAGGTGAGAGACCCATTGTGATACAGAGCTGTACAAGCTCATCAGAAAACGAGGTCTCCTCGCCCAAGGAGCTTACATCTGAATTCTAAGGCAGGGAACAACAGATGGAGACAGACAGGCAGATGGAAAACAAGATAGCGCTGTCTACATCCTCGGCACTGATCTCAGTAGAGCAGTTGCCAAGCTAAAAAGTTCTGACCTGAAGAAAAACTTTCTCAAAGTCTGTGGATATGGATGAAGGCTTCTGGGCTTGAACTCATGTCAAATTTCAAACCTTCCTGTCCAGAAAGGAAACAGACTCAAACCCATCTGTGCACTAAATCGACCCACACCTCGGATGAATCTTCAGCTCTAGTCTGAGCTTTAAACCTATGGCATAATGTCAAGACAGAGGCTTTTCCTGACCAAAGGATTCAAGCTGGCAGTGCAAACAGCACTGGTAAAACCATTATCTGTGTCAGCAGTAGCAGGTGCACTATAGCAGCCCCCAGGGACCTTGACAAGGTATCACTGTGCTATGTGCACGGTGCATGAGTAGGCCTCTGGCAGCCAAAAGCTTACAGCCTACGTACATCAAGTGGACAATTACCTCCATTTTACAGGTGGTGGAGTGAGATAATTTAAATGATGTGATAGGCACCTTACCATATGACCTTCTAGAAAAATGAAGAAGGAATCAGGGTGTGTTTTCCCCTGTTCATTTTTTTAACATTCTTTAGACGCTGTGGTCTATTATTAGCATACATTAGAACCAAGAAAACACAAAATCAGAGAGCAGAGAGGAGATTCTGAAAATGTGTGTAATTTAAGTAGGATAATATTCAGGGACAGGTATTTCAGACTATGTGGACACCCAACATGGAAGACAAGTCATTCTACTCTGGAATAAAATGTCAACACTGGAACAGTAACCGCTTTTATCAGAATAGCTTATTCTGCGATATCTGCTCTGATCCACCTTGCTCTACAAAGTTTCGATAATGCTCATCCAACTTTAAAAGGGAAGTGGATCAAAAGCTCCTTACTTTTCCACCCTTTGTCTTTCTGTGGAAGAAAATATCAGCTGAGAATGCAAATGGATTCCACTAGAGGAGCTGTAATTCTCTGCTGTAGAAATGCTGAATCATTTGAAACCTCCAAGGGAAAAAATATCCACTTTCCGAAGAGCACGTAACTAGAAGAAACCTCATCCTGCAGTACTGCTCGTTCTCTTCCATAAACCTTCTCATGCTTAAAACTAGTTCACTTTTCCCTCCTGACACTACTCCTACTACAAAGCTGTCCCAGAACCCCACTAATGTGGCTAAAATGCTGCTTCTAATTTCTAGCCTACTTTAATGTACGGCCATTTGACATACATTTGTTTTTGTGCCAGTATCTTCCTTTAGTTTAAATAATCATTCTCTCCCTAGTAATTACCTCTAATGAATATGCAGACAACCAGTACAACCTTTCTTAGACATTGCCTGTGTAGACCACACGGGGTTCTTTTAGGCTGTGCTATTCAGGCAGGCTCTCACATATGCTGACCACCTTAGTACTCATTCTTTGTTTGATTTCATCTTTCCTGAATGTGGGTTGTCAGAAATATCATGACCAGCAGCTAGGATCAATTTTTGCAGTCTACTGAAAGAAAAGCATGGATTCTTTTAAAGCATCTTCAGAAAAACAGGCCCAGTAAAGCAGAGTGGTCAAGGACGTACCACTAACCGTACTTGAGGCTATGTAATATATAGTAAGCATGAACAACATTGCACTAAGACATCATAAAGATGTATTTCCTTAAAGGAATCCTATACAAAGAAAGATAACACCTATTTCTTAAGGCAGGGAAGGACAAGCAACAATAATTCTGAGTACCCTCCTCTCCATCAATCCTTTCAGGCTTTAACACTGAAGCCGAATGATGACAGTTAAACGTGAACACTAGTTCTGTTTTTGTTGATAATTTTAACAGATGGACTGGAGAAGGTGTGGGTGTGCTGTGAAATGGCAATTACTGCAGGGAGGGAAATGCAGTTGGATGAAAAGGAAAAGAGATACAGATCAAAAAAAGGAACAAAGCAGAGAGGGGAAGGGAAAAATGAAAGAAAAAAATTCTAGTGACCTTACATTTCACTGTGTTTTTCTGCTGAATTCACCAGCGAGATATTGAGCAAGTGATCATAATGGTAACAGCTACATCTGTACTTATTGTACCCAAGCCACAATTTTGCTCAGATCTTTGTATACATATCAAATTGATTCAAGTGAGATATTTTCTAGGAATAGAGGCTTCCAAATAAACCCATATTTATATCCTTTTTCACAGGACGCAGCTAAAATAGAATTCAGATCTCTCCTCAAAATGAACTATATATTCCCAGCTCCTGTGCAGTAAACAAAGAGCTCTCTTCTGCTTGGCAATCTAAGCAACCGGCATGCTAACAGCAGAGAAAGGGAAGTGTGACAGCAGCAGGGACAGCAAATGGAGAGACCCTAAAATAATGAAAATAAGATTGCAGCTAATAACAAAGAGCTATCCTTTTTTCTTCCCAGCTCTCAGCTCTTCAATACGTTTTATTTCAAATTCTTATTCACAATTCACTGGTTAGTGCTTGTCAATAACTATGTGATCTGTTTTTTTTCCTCCCTAAGGAAATAAGAGCTTCATTTCAATCAAGAAAAGGGGAGGAGGGGGAGGGGTCACTCTGGGACCTTGATTTACCTTAACTGTTTTCTCTCTTATGCGAATACATTCTCTGCTGTATTGCACAATTCAAAACATTTAGGGACTATGTTCTATGGCAAAACTCAGTCAGAACAATTTGAGGATCTAACGTCTGATAATCTGCTCCCTGGCATACTCAAACCACCAGCACTAAGATCTTTGAGAGAAAAAAAAAACAACAGAAAGTTTACATTATGGAAAAGAAACTAAGCTAGAGAGGGACTTGGTGACTTCCTTGGTCATGAAGAACAGCTGTCTCATTTCTCAGGGCGCAGCCCTAACCTCTGCAGTGTTCTTTCCACAAAAATACTTGGAAAAACATTCTTTCCAAAAAATACTTCGAAAAATATTCTTTCTTTCTTTAAAAATCTGTTTGAAAAAGGCCTTTTAAAGTGTCTAATATTTTTGTCATTTTTTTTCCAATCAGTGCTACTTAGGTACTGCAAATGTGATGACTACTGGGTTTGCAGAAGCAAGGATACTAATAATAGCATGAAGAACTTTTCACCTACGTCACCAACTAGAGCATGAGCGAGTTTTGTAATGAATGAAAAAAAAAACCCAGCTGCAGCTGTCAGGTAATACTGTAAAGAGAGTTGTGAAGGGAGTTTCAGTTCACTTCTTACCAGACAGGTGTCTGCATCCCAACAGCACCATCACAGCTGGCACAGACTGATGCTGTTGTTAGCAATCTCAGCAGAGAGGCCAAGCACTGATCTGAGAGTTTATTTATAAATATTTTAGCAGACTGAAGAACCAGGAGGAGTTTTAAATTTACATTTCTTTATACATACTCCCACTCAGAATCTGTGAGCTTAGTTAAATCTGTATAAAATCATCACCAGAGCCTGACAATAGGATTTACAAGGGCAACGTACCCATAAAGGCAGAAGCCTCCACTGACAAGCAGGCAATCTTGCTTTCCAAAATGATTTTAATTGCTAATTTTTTTCAATTCCCCAAAACATTAACACAGTGTTAATGAAGGATACAACCACTACACAGTGCTCCCCCTTGCAGGGTCTCTGTTGTAGTGATGGGGTGTATCCTAGATGCAAAGACTCAGTGCTGAACGCCAGGAGCTCAACACTGTGGGCCTAGTCGTTCTCAGGACCACAGGGCACAAGATGAAAGAGCAGACTAGAAGACACTTGCTCTGAAGGCTGCTAGAGGATAACGCAGAGCACAGGCAGGATAGAATATAACGCAGGTTGTGCGGCATGAAGTAAGAAGACATTACTTTTGTCATAAATGTAAGAAAAGCATACTCTGCTTAATAGCATAGCTTCAAATAACAGTCTAACAGTTTTGACCTTCAAACAGTTATATCACATCCCCAACAAAGTGCTGTACTAGCCAAGAGAGCCAGACAACGCAGGTGGACTCCAAAGTGTGCTAAGAGGTTAGTAGCACTGTGATGATGTCGTGAGGGGTTTCTTCTAAATGCCCACTGTTACATATGAATGAGAATTATGCAGCTAGAGAAGAGACACAAAGGTAATCTGCCCTCACGATTCAAAAGAGAAGGTAACTAAGTTCTTCCCGAAGACTCCACCAACTCCACTCATTCTTTGCTCAGGAGGAAACGCACAGGAGTGGCAGTGAATCACAAGTTACTTTAGTTATTCAACCGTAATTTCAACAAGGTGACAACTGAAGCCTTGCTCACATGACTTGCAGCAAATGCCTTCTTACCGTGAGACGTTTCGAGGCATCCACTTCAATCATCCCCCGCAAAAGGTTCTGACAGTCTGGGGGGATAAAATGTGGCATGTGGAACACTCCACGTTTCACCTTCTCCAACAGTTGCCGCAAGTTGTCGTCATCGAAAGGCAGGGCACCCTGCAGGGATGTGACAGAGTGGTGGATGGGAGAGATGAGCGAAAGGGAGAGGGCAAAAGGAGAAAAGCCAGGATAAACATGGTGAGAGGATGGAAAAGAGGAAGCCCGCTCCACAATAAATTATTATAATAAGCGGAAAAACATTTTATTCATTGAAAAGAAATAATTTCTTAGTGCTGCTGTATTTTCTCCAACATAGGAAACAAAACTGAGGACACAGGTTTTTTTATTAGACCTTTAATTAGAAAATGACTACCAGTATAAAACATAATACAAAATATGAAATTGCCTTTCCAGGCAAATTCACCAAAGATGCATGGATTCACTTAAATTCAGCTCAAGCTTTTGATCTGCTGGTGTTCCTTCTGGGCATACTTTCACAGCAGCAATGTTTATCGTCTCCTTATTTTTAATCTTCCTGAGACACATTTATTGCAGACATTGAAAAGGAGGTGAACAGCATTTGAGAGACTTTCAGTAAAGAACATCCCACTTTCCGATGGAGCAGTGAAATGACACAGCTGAAAGAAACCCTATCCAACATTAGCCTTTGGAAGCAGCAGACGTTCTACCTGCTTAATATACTCCATCCAGTTCCCATGCTGTGGTCAGGTCATCAGTTCCTATTGCTTCCCTACTGTAGCTCACTTACATGAATGGTTTGAGGCTTTTTTTAGCTGAAATTACATTTTGATCATCAGCTTGCCACAAAAAGCAGCCAAAGACCTATCTTTGCTGCAAGGACAAAAAGGAAAAAAAGAAGTTGAAATCTTTAGGATAACTCCACCAACTGAAGCTGATACCCTTTTATAGCAAGCCTGCACCTTCCTAGATGTTCTCACTTCCTTCTTTCACCGCCTAATTCTAGTAGGTGCTGAGCTTCCTTGATTTCCAGGACAGTTTGCGGGAAGCTGCAAGCTGTCAGCTGCTGTGATAATGAAGCTTTAAGTTGTCAATTCTGGCACTGCTATTACTACAGTGGGTAGTGCATCTGTATAAGCAATCCTGTGTCTATGGTTTATGGGGACCAACAGCTCCATTTACGGAAGACTCAGAAAGCCCACCTGATGGCAACCACTACTGGGCACTATTTACTGTTGTTTGTTCATTCAAGTGGCCTTGAAGAGAGAGCCTCCCTGTCTTCTGTAACCGGCCTCCTGAGTTACCTACATTTTTCCTAACCGTTCCAGACTTAAAGGAAAATCAATTCTGATAGTTCAGTACTTTGGCTAACACAATTTAAGCCCCGATGAAGTCAGCAAGGCTGCTTTGTGGCATTTCCTGAAGGTAACAACTACAGCTCTTTTATTACTACCACCTGCTATTATAGCTTGAGAGTTTTTGTAGGGTTTGTCCTGACATAATTACCTGGAGAGCTCTGCACTCTCCATCAATAATAGACTTATTTCAGTCGTTTTGCAGGCTTATGTATACATGTAGGAACAGATGAAGATTCAGCAACAGAGACACCAAATCTTGACAGAATCCCCCTGAAAATGAAAAGCCCACTCGTACAAATCCTAACCATCTTGACACATCCTCTTTTCTATTCTTACAAATTCAAGAAGTTATATTAAGAGCTCATTATACAGCTCTATTTTATCAGCCATGAAAATAGCTGCTCAGGAGCAGTAGATGACCAGGTGCTATCTAGTGAGATAGTCAAAATTCTTCCCTTGCAACATCAAGATAAAAAAATCCAAAACTTCAAAAATGTCAGTGAATTGTAACGACTAAAAAGAAAAACTGAGTAGGATTAGTTTAGGTGAATTAAAGCATCATACTGAGATTACTTCAAGATATTTTGATTTGGGCCATTAAAAAATTACCAGCATATTTTTTGAAACAAAAATCCTTTAAAATTTTCAAGTATTTAGAAAAAAAAATTATATGCAGAATCTAAATCTGATTGTACATTGTACAAGTGCTTTTGTCAAAATAAAACGTTTAAGTGATTAGGTTTACTAATAAATATATAAGGACTTCAAAATTTGATTTCAAGCTTGTTATTTTTATAATTGTAGGTGATCACCTCAGCTATTATAGATAGAAAAAAATTAACATGCGCATAAAATCTATTCTCATATACAGTATCCAATCTGCACATGGTATATACTTATATGAACATAAACTATATTTTCCTACATTATACTATGGAAACTGATAATGCCAAGCCCATCTGCCTTCAGCTGGACATCCAATTGTTGTAAGTTTAGGAGTACTACAATACCACTGCAAATCAGAGTAAATTCCACAGAGAACGGAAACTTTGATCGAAAGAAGAGTAAGTTACAACATTTTGAATACTAAAGAAAGTATTACTGAGCCAGATGGAAACTAATTTAAACTTTGTACTACTGGCTCAGTTTTATATTCCCAAGAGTACCAAATTAAAATGTAGCTCAATACTTGCATGAAACAAAATTGTCGCACTCAAATCTTCTCTGGATAAAACACCGCAGTTAATGTATGCATATACCTAGTGAAACACATACATACATACAGCAGAAAAACCAAACACCTCTCAAACCCAGCCATATTTTGATCCTGTGAAGGATAACTTATTTGACACTCTCTGTATCCTGAAGTTGTAACCCCACACATCCTTTACAGTAAAAAAGATGCTGCAATACCACGACACAGCAAAGAACATTTATGGAGACAAGTTTTTGACGCTTGTCTACGCTCTCCTGTGCAGGGCAGCAGCATTTCAAAGAAACAGTGAAATATTCCTCATGCTTTTCCTTTGGGACTGATGTAGAAATAAGAGGAAAGGATGCAACTGAGATTTATAAAAATAGGAGAACTAAAAAAACCCATCTGTACATGATGTCAATAAAATTGTCATTAAATACAGCAGCATTTTTGATTTTTCTTTTCTTTTTAAAGGATAGCGCAAGGAAGATGACTCACCACTAGCAACGCAAATAAAATGACTCCGCAGCTCCAGACGTCTGCTTTCCTTCCATCATATTTTTCTCCCTGCACAGCAATGACACAGAGGTTCAAAAGATTGCTCACTAGTAAACGAATTAATTATCCTTGAAGAATAAGAGAGGGGAGAATGGGAAACCCCACATTTCAATTCAGCCACCTGCTTCCCAAGGTGGCCTTCCCAACTAGGAGGCCATGACACAGCCCATTAATTGAATTTTTATGAACATTAGTTTACAGTCGTATCTGGTATCTGCGAGAACAGGCTCAGAAGTGGGGAGCAGGGAAACAATGGTTGACAACTCACAAATGATTAGACCTGGTACCTAAACAGTGTCAGAGGTGCACTAGGGATGTCAAGAAGGTGTTTGCCTCTTTCCTGGTTCTTCAAGGAGCTTGTCACCAGTCACATTATTTGCAAACTCATAGTGTTGTCTGGACAGTCTTTTCTGTATGCTTCCTGCTTGGCTTTACATTAAAGATATGCTTTAAAAGAAGGGAATCTTGGCCACTAAAACCTTGGATACTTTATTTTCAGAGGACAAAGGGAGAGTAGAGGGAAAGGATAGTTCGTATCATTTAACGGAAACTAACATCGCTGACAGCAAACCCCAGTTCTTCTACTGAAATGATGGCTACATCAGAGAGAGGAAAGCAAGCGTAGGGGACTGCACCAAGTTAAGCGAGGCTACTGTATTTCTGCCTGATCACATGGCACGAAGGGTACTGTGAGAATAACACACGATCTTTTCACTCATACGGTCGATGTGGCTTGATTCAGGGCTGAGCCAAACAAACAAAACCGAAGCTACATTCCTCGTGTCCTTTCCAACGCTGTCTGCCTTCAACAGATTTCCCGTACAGAAGGTCTATCCGCATACTTGCAACGAGTGACACTTTAAAAAATGTATTTATACACACTAATATTAACCAACTTACCCGGATGACTTCAGGGCAAGCATAATGTGGTGATCTGAAACACAAAATACAGTCAAATGAGCATGTAACATCCTGGTATTTATGGATTATGTGCATTTCCATTTTGTTTAGCAGAACCATGATTGGCTTGCTTATACAGAACGCAAGTGTGCAAAACCAGCACTTTTTTCCTTACCTGAATGACAACACATTTCTAAGAAACTCACAAAATGGTCAAGTAGTAGTATAATTCAAAATACTATGGCCCTACTATGAATTTCTTAAAAGTGAGGAAGGAAGTGAAGATCAGGCATATTCCGTGACTATATAGAATTCCAGACCTCTAATCCCACCCTTTAGCATGGCCTTGTATCTAATTAGAAGGAAGCCCCACGCCGGATAGCCTTTTATATGAAAAAAGACAGAACAATATTTTCAGACCAAACACATGCCGTCCCTAAACCATGTCTTGCATGTCTGCTAAGATTGCTCTCAATTACTCCAGTGGTCATAAAAGCTGCCAATAAATGATTTCAACATGCAATTTATTTTTTTTCTTTAAAAAACTAAAAAGGATGGACAGTAGTACTATTACCTAGTGAGTTAATATATTCTTTTCGCATCCTTCTACCCATATATCTCTGGTTTGATTCCTGGCTGAGAATAGTTAATTACTTCAACTTGCCAGGTAATCATTTTAATTCCTAAAGATTATAGCCACAGCTATTTGTTTTATAGCCTTCATTAAAGTAACTTGACAAGTAAAAGGGATGGAAACTGTCTGAGACCTGTGCGCAAATCATGCTATTGTTTATACTGACACCTCCCAGCAGTCCCTGAGCCTGTCTTCATTTGTGCATTTGTTTCTTGTGACAAACACAATCATGGCTGGGCAATACCTGTCTCACAAAGTAATGAGCAAAACAGAAGCACCGGGAGGTTAGCTTTGTGCTAGGATGCTACATTAAAGCCCAGTGAGACAGCCCATTAATTGAATTTCCATACGCGCTACGCTTATCCTATGGCAAAATATCATCCCATGGGCACAGAACGCCCTGATTTGATATCACAGCTTTTGGCAGACCATGGTAATAAACTCAGGGTACACTTGAGACTGCAGCTACCTTGACAACAAAGCTTAAGCAAGGAGATAAAAATTTTAGAAAAGGTGGAATTCAGAAGTTTAGGACAATATTTAATACACCCCACCCCATTTCACAGGTTATCACAGATATTCTAACCAGTATCTATCTG
Source organism: Chroicocephalus ridibundus (assembly GCF_963924245.1). Taxonomy (NCBI): domain Eukaryota; kingdom Metazoa; phylum Chordata; class Aves; order Charadriiformes; family Laridae; genus Chroicocephalus; species Chroicocephalus ridibundus. Next base: position 19,058,290 of record NC_086287.1, read on the forward strand.
CTCAGTAGTGATCCCAAGTGTCTTAATTTAAACTGGATTTTGAAACCCTCAACTCGAGAGTCAAAACAGATAATGAAAACCAGAGCCTTCCCTCAGAGCTGGCCAGAGCTGGTCCTTGGGAGACCAAAAAGAGTGGACTTATGCCTAATGGGTAGCACAGAGCTCTTGGCAGCTCTGTCACTGGCAGCCACGTAGACATGGACAAGGTTACTTAATGTTTTTAAAAGCTGCAGCTGGCCATAGTCTGAAAAAGGTGACCAGAACCTCACCACGTGTCTACTCTTCTGACTACAAGAGCAATGTCATCACAGCTCTCATACCTCACAAAAGTTTGTATGACTGAATTCACTGGGATTTGTATGAGGCTTTAATTTTTTAGGGGAAAAGCTTCTATAGTAACAAAGAGCTTGATGGCAACAATAATGAAATACAGCTAAAACAGACAGTAAGTTAATAAAATTGTTGCTTCTTGACTAAGTTGGGGCTGATATGGGAGACTTGCAGCATATTGCTGGCCACTGCTGGAGAAAAAGTGAGGTCAGAGCGAGACAATGAATTGCTTAACATGATGTATGTGTTCCCAACCCTCTAACGCATATTGTTCCCTGTGAATTTGCTTCTTTATAGCAATCCAACAGCTACTCTACACCTGTTCTTTTTAATACCTCAGAGCTTTAGCCACTAAACAGTCATGTCACTGGACTAATGCATGCTTCTACAAGCTTTCAGAAGACAAGTTAAGTTATTGTTCTGAGAATGCTTGACTAGTGGTGGTGTCTTTTTTTCCTATCATAAAAATGGTGTATAGTGTACAGGCCATCCTTAAGGTTCACACAAATGAGAATTAAGGAGCAGCACCAGAACTGGGACTGCAAACCAGGATGGACAAGCACAGCCCACTGTAACCAGTGCTAAATTGCTTAGACAGAACAGTGAAAGAGGGCAGTACAGGAGCTGTAGGGAAGGTAGTAATGCAACTATAATTTGGAAAAAAACGTGGTAGCAAAAACAGTATAGGAATTACGTCAGATCATGGACATTCACTCAGTTTAATCACATCAGAATAGAGAGACCAGTTCTAACATGTTCTATATAGCTGAGTCACATTAGGTTTTCTGGAAAACATATCCGGGGGAAATAAACAAGTGCAGACACAATCTAGGTAACTGTTGAGCTCCTGTCACTTAGTGTGTCTGAGTTTCTCAGTCTTGCATGCATTTTAGCTTCTGTCAGGTATGATGTTACCATTAGCTTTCCTACAGAAGGTGAGTCATGAAGACACACAGCACATTAAATGGCTGCTACAGGTGGTGTCTGTGTCTGAGCTAGAATCTTAAGCTAGACCTCTCAAATTCTGCACAGTATGCTATACGGTTCAGCACCATCCTTCAGCACAATACTTCTTGGGTGGCCATGCCATCTGAGTGCTGGAAGAGTCAGTATCTGAATTTGCAGAGTGCTTCTGAGTTTTTACTTGTATGGGATGACTCCAAGAAAGACTTCAGAACTCTTGATTGTGGATGCTGAGCAATGCAACCTTGACAGCTTTCTGGGCTAACATCCTTGAAAAGAAGAATGTAAGTGTTGTGAAGAACCCAAGATAGGTACATACCTATTTACGTGTCCCACTCGCAAATGCACTTAAAGCATTTACCTTCCTGACGTCAGCTGGAGTGCAGTGGAATCTGCTAGGTGTCTTACAAGGCACCACCGAAATTCTACTAAAATCTAGGGGAATGGGTGGAGAAAAGGCTATAATAAATCCTTTGAACAAGTTGGATTGATTTGATCATTCAACAGCTGCAGTGCAACTGCCCAGAGAGCACAGGTTTCTGGCATAGTAATTTTGAATCCTTGCCAGCACATGCTAGCTAGGTATTTGCAGCATTATCTTGGCTATCAGCTCTAAAAGGGATCCTCCGGCCAGCCAGAATCCATAGAAAACTCATTTCCATGCTGCCAATCACAGAGCAACTTCAACTGCTTTAAAGAGAAAACTCAAATTTAATCAAAAATCTATTTATCTTTCTACAGTCATGAATATTTCTTTGGCTTTTATCAATAATTATTCAATATACGTGTGTCAAGAGTAACATTCCCTGCCTCTTCCCCTAGGCCATCTCCTCATCGCTCAGCTACATCTCTGTGCAGCAAAAGCCACAATCTGCCCTTGATAACAAGTAAGTATATCGCTCAGCAAGATCAAGATGCAGCTGCTGCCTGCGGGTACTGCTGCAAAAAAAGCACGATGTTGGCAGTGTTTATTTCAAGGGTGATGTGGATTTTCCCAGCCTAGTCTGCCTGGGGCGGGAAGGGCTCTCTGAATGGTCATTCACAGCTATGACTCTAGGACACAATAATCTTAGGGACCTTGGGGGACCTTAGCAAAGCATTTATGTGGGATTTCAACCAGAGGAAATAAGCCAGAGTGCAATGGTGAAATCCAGGACAGCCCTGGACAGGTAAGTCAGGCATTCAGAAAGAAATTTATATATCCTTGATATATCTATCCTGAATTTCATCTGAGGAGCTAGAAAAGTAGTTCTGGACCTGTGCACATCAAGCTACAGTGCAGCTACAGCAGATCCGAGACAATCAGGGCCATATCTTCAGTGCAGATGTGATGTGCCTGTGACCTACAGCTCTCATTATGTAGGTAAGAGAGAACTGCACTGTGCACACACAAATAGCCTGCCCATGTATGGTTTATCTGGGAATATACAGTAACTGCTTTTCCAGAGAAGCAGTTGGTTCATCAAGAAGCACGGGGAAAGCTGTGTGATCCCACTCCACAGTGTGACAAGTCATGTGTTAGACTGCCTGACGGGTTCCCAGGTCTCATCAAAGATGAGTGTCCATGCCTAGGTCCTTTGGTCCCATGCCTTAAGATGGTATCTGGGGAAGAAGAGAAGCTTTTTTGAGTGCCATTCTTTAGGCCTCACAGCTGGAGGCAGAGTTTCTGCAGAGAGGAAGGAACAAGAAATCTCCTTCCCTCTGTCTTATGCATGAAGTTACCTTGATACAGGAGGTTGTACAGGTGCACCAAAGTCCCCCCATGTCTAGCTGTTTTTGCTGTTTCTCGGATGATAGAGCCACTTCTTCCTCCCTTGTTAATCACCGTCTCCAAGCTGGCTTCCAGAGACAGAAGCTATCCACTAGCGCTTTCCCCCCCTGCTGGGTAGCAAAGGGCTGAGATGAAGGGGAACGCCAGAGGAGCAGCAAAAAGGATAAAGGGAATTCTTCAAGAGAAGGGCATATGTTAGAGGGTCCCGAATGGAGAAAGCGATAGCCACAGATCACGCAGAAAAGTAAGACGGGGGAAACTGAAGAAACGGTTCCAGCAGCAGTGGGTAGTTAAGGCTGCAGTAGCTGTAGGTAAGGCTGTAATTAAGATAGTAGCTGTAGTTAAAGCTGAGTGCTATTTTGCCATTAAAGCTTCAACTCGGTCATTTAGCTTTATAGGAGAAAACTCAGCACCTAACCCTCAGCTAAATCTTACAGCTCTTTACTCATTGAGCGCAATTACAGTTTTGGGGAACCTGTAAATCAGTTCATTAATTAATCTATCAGTTCAAATTATTAAGACTTGGAACCTTTTAGAGATCTTAATTTAAAAAATGAAACAGACCCCTGTATTAAAAGGGCATAAAGATTGCAAAGTTAAGTATTCAAAAGTGAAGAATTGCTAAAATAAAGCTTGAAGAGGTTATACTGTACTCTGTGGGTAAGTCAGGGTGGGGTGGTGGATGTATTGCTGCCCCCAACGTCTCTGTTTTACTTGTGGAAAGTCTGTAGCAATATGAAGGAAGTTTAGTGTCATGAAGGACAAGCTTCTGACTGAGGCAGCTGATTGACATCCTGGAGAATCAAATTCTCTCTCTGCCCCTGCCACAGAATCTTTCTGTGAAAGAAAATGAGCAGGTGCCTTAAACTGAGATGTTCACAGGTAATTATGAGTTGTAGGTTCCCCAGTTTTCAAAATCACAGTGTGACACATCCGAAGTTTGATTTACAGTGTTTATAAGCACACGGAGCAGCAGCTGCAGTCAGTAGGCACTCTGCAGTCCAAGTAAAGGGCTGTTATCAAGGACTGAGTATTCTCAGATATTAGGCCCCAGAGTATCTAACTACACACTCAAAACTAGTTGATAATTTTGAGTTGCATTTTGCAGAATCACATGTCCTCATATAAATGGAGATAACCAGATCAATGTGGCAAACATAATGTGAAAACAGTATAATTAATGTTTGTAAACCTAAGATACTACGATGAAAATCCTACCTAGCATTCACAGCAAGGCTTGAATGCAGTGAGCAGGAATTATGAATGGATCCATAAAATGAATGATGAGGAAAAAATCAAACATTAAATAGCTGTTTATTCAAAAAGACCACACCATCCAAACATCAAATGAGGCAAAGATTTCTTGGAAAAAACCTGTACAAGCTCGTAATTAATGGCCATATCCTAATGTGCATGGGCTAAGTTAATGCTATACTCGCAATCTGAAAACAGCACATCTTAAGTTCTCAGTCCTTGATTTTGCAGGCTTACAGCTCTTTTAACATACCTTGGGATGTATTATAGGTGAGGCTGGTATTAATGGTTATTAATAAGGTTGTCCAGTATTTCCCTTATGATCCTCATTTTAAATTGCTTATGAATTACCACCAATTTAACAACTTAACAACAATTTTTCTTGCTTTTCGTCTGCCTCAGACTGGTTTCATGTTTGTGTGGGCATGCATGTTGTGTATGGGCCGAAACATTTCCACTATTTAAGTCTAATCTGAATTAAACGTTTTTTCCCATAAAAAAAGGAAAATTTCCAGTATCCTCAACTGCAAATGGGAAACTTGAATATTTGTTTGCATTCTCTAGAAAAATTTACTCAAACTGACACTAGAAAAATGCAGTTTGCATTTACTAGCAGAAACCCTCTAGAGCATCAGGATCAAAATTCTACCTGCACTGGTAACACTTCACAGAAGAATTCTTCTACCTGAAACTGATACTATGAGCTGTTGTGGCTGGGTTTATCACATGGTACCAAACTTTAAGACAAAGTAAGTGCAAAACCAATGGGAAATAGATCTAGGGACTGACACCAACTGGCTGGGACAACCAGGCAGGAGAAACTAGAGCTGACCTAGTGGAAAACAGAGAGGATCTGGGATTTGGGACCAAATATGGAGCAGAAATGACTGGGAGAAGTCAGCAAGACTAGAGTGCAAATCAGGGAACGAGATGGGAGCGGAGTGCTGGGAATGGAAGCTCTTGATGACATAGGGTAAAAAGTACTAATTCTGGTATTTCCAACTTTAAGAGCCTAAATTTGCAACCTAACAATAACTGGATATAGGGCACTTGCATATATTTTAGACAACACGCACACATTTATTATAAAGGGGAAAGAATATGTGCAGCATCATGTCTTGTCATTAAAATCAGAAATGGTGCTTGGACACTGAGGTGTGTGGCAACTGAATATCGCTCTTCTGAATTATCTACTCATCACAGGTGTGCTGATACACCAAATACAGATGTAAGAGAATCAGGAGCTAAATGGTCTTTGCTAGAATTTCTAACAAACATACAGTGCATTGGTTGTCATAAATACCCTAAGCTCAAAAAGAGACAGTAATCAGTCCTAATGAGAATATGTGATGATTTATTTTTTTTTTATAGATCCAGGCAATCTGTGGGTCTGCAAAGTGTTGCTAGGAATTGCTAGGGAGAGCTGAGAGCCGAGGAATTGATTGTGCTGGGGTTGGAAGTTGCTGTTTACCTTCTTTATGCCACCAACAGGCGCAAAGCTTTCATCTCACTCTCAATAAAATCATGATCACCATCACTCTTCCCACATGCATACAGTTTTCTGGATGAGGGCAGGGGTTCCCTATGGAGACACCAATATGGGGGAACTGTTGCATACAGTTGGTTAATTGTGGGGCTGTCAGCAGTGGTGTCAGTCTCCGTACCGACTGCCTCGGCAGAGGTCTGGTCTGGTGCTGTGGCGAGCTACATTTACACGTCAGCTCTGTCCTAGCTCTTGGTTGGGATAGATTTGGAGGCAGACAGCACAGAGACTAGCACTGCTGTGGGTTCACGGTCACCTAGCAGCTTTCAGCTCAGTGTTCTGAAGCTGCAATGAGTGAAACGGAGAGAAGTGAAGAGATGACAAAAATTTACTTTGCCAGGTTTCTGTAAGGAGCAATAGGGAATTAGGAAGGATCTTTACAAGCTCCCAAGAACTGTAACTCAATGGTATCCTCTTCCAGTAAACAAGGTCCAGGGAATTCTCCAACCCTTCCCACTTTTCCAAGACTCGTATAGAAATAACTACAATTTATTTTCAGAGCAACTTGGGCACTGCAATGACTTGCTAAGACAGAGAACCGAAGCAGAGAAAGGTAATGCATCTTGTCCAAGACCACCCTGAATGCCTTCAGCAGAGACAGAAATCAAGCTCAGATCACCCGACTCTCAGTCCTGAGGTTTAACCATAAGGCACTCACTCTTCTTGCCTAGTGACAACTCAGGATGGACTGGACAATATCTACCGTTCCGAAACACTGCAAGGCAGCATGCTGGGAAGGATTGCTGGTGAAGAGACAGGGGAGTGTCTCTGCATGCAGGAATGCAGAGACTCACTGTGTTACTTTGGCATTTCAAGGACCATCTCCCCATGAGACTGCAGAAATTGTAAGCAGAATTATTCCTGCCGACCCTACAAACAGGTGCTCTTCCCCTCAGGAGTCTATAGACACATATTTAAAACCAGGGCTTATTCCTCTATGCTGTATATATGCAGGATTTATGCAATATAAATTTCTAGTAATCGGGATTCTTTACAATCGAGGCACAGTCTGTCAGTGACAAGTTATGTCAATGAAACAGCAAGTCCATCCTTAACCTCCTTCTCCTACACAAACACAACTGGATTGAATTCATATTGTTTTCTCCAGGTAGGCATCAGTGCTACAGAAAACTGTGCAGATTGAAGGCACAGCTCCCAGAAAACACTGACTCTGAGGTATGCAATACAGCATACTTCAGTCTACGTGGTTATCTTCATGAGGCCAGTCAAGGCTCTGTGGTGGCCTAAAGCCTACCCAATCTTTGGACTAAACTTAGCAGTTCACTTGTGAGAGCACAGAATTCTTGACTGCACTCTAACCACTCTGCTGCACTAACGAAGTTGGCTGCATCACACGGCTCAACCCCATCTGATGCTCCCACTCTGACTGACAGAAATACCTGGAGACTCCTTGCGTGACTGTCAATGGAAATGTTACAGTTTCATCTCATTATCAGTGTTCACAGCACAGATAAAACCATTCTGGAAATTAACTTCTGGGTGCACGGAGGAGCATCTCATTAAAGTTCAGTATCTCAGCCATGATTCACTCTGTTTTGTTCCTTTTCATGCTGGCTGAAAGTACCAACTACAAGGGTAGGTAAAACTGTTGCCTTGAAAAGCTCTCAGGTTGGTTACTGTATGTGTTACAAGGGAAAGGGAATCATAACTGGATTGCCTTTCTTTGTGAACAGTGTGGCATATTGTTATATATTCCTTCCTTCCTTCTTCCCTTCACCCCCCAAACCAGAGAGATCATAAGACACCAGTATCAGCCATGCTGGGCTCCATGCCAGGAGAATTAATGAAGTGGTGTAATAGCTCACACAGAGGCCTAGTGATTGGCACCGCACTTAAAATGCATCTGCAAGGCAGGAGATCATAGTGTTGCTGCTGTGTTCTGTTTATTACAGGCACGTCTCTTCCGTTCCATTGATTTCTTTATTAGTGCGTTTTAAGGTCTCAATGTGGGGGCTGGCTCTGCTTGAAGCCTGGAGGTTTGGATTCCAGCACAGCTTATGGAAAGGAAGTCTCCCTTTGAGACTCTAGACCTGGATGATAGAGCCTAGTGCTAACAAGAACAAGAACCCTACCAAGAAGTTCCCGAGGAGTTTGAAAAATCCTACAGGGCAATGTGAGACTGGGTTGGTTTTTACACTTACACTTGTTTTTTTCATGGAAAGACGGGGGAAAATTTCATCTAAAGAGCATAGAGGCTTTGTGGTAACTGCAGGGAGGACTTCATTTCCTAATCTATAAGGGAGGATTGAAAGCAGCTGCAAGCAACAGATGTGTGTGCTCTTAACTCTTTGCTTTTCATCTGTGCTGTTAAGAGGTCAACTCTTGACTTGACATGGACAAGGAAGGAATGGGTGGGTCTCAGTGTACTCATCAACCAGCATTCAATCACATCATGAACTTCAAATAATTTTGCTATCCACTACTCATGACTTGAAAAGCAGAGCCCTACAGCTCAGGACTGAGAGGCAGCGGCTGGGCTGTACAGGGAACCACGATGGCTTCATGTCTACCCTGAACTGCCTTGGCTCAGAGAGCAGATTGAAAAAACACAGACTGCAACCAGCTGAGGATGGCGCTGGGCTGGAATCATCAGATTCACACTACCAAAGGCCAGGAAGAGTTGGTCTCTTCCTGTGGGAGAAGTGGAAATCTCCTGGTCTGCAACTCCAGTTGCTGAGCTCGCTGTTATAACAAATTCAGGCACAGCTAAAAGCTGGCGTAGTGGTGCCAGGCTGCAGCAGCTCGATGCAGCTCCTGCCTGCCCTTGCCACAGCTCTCTGCGTCAGCCCCCTGCACACTCATCCCAGCACCAAGCCACCGCTATGGAGGTGTGGGGGGGCATGAACTAGTGGTGCCCACAGAGGCGATGGTGATGAGAGGGCATTGCCCCCAGACAGCATGTCCTGTCCCAGACCAGGGACCTGGACTTTGCTCAGCTGTTAGGCTTATTGCTGGCTCCCCTGGAAATTCCTAGAAAGCTTTTGCTGGCAACTGAATTGCCATGGAAATGTTTTTAGATTGCCCCTGCAATACTCCTCCAAGCAGTCTGCTTTGCATCTGCATTCATGCCCTGCTTGTAATTGCAAAGAACCCTGCTGCCTCCCTGTCGATCCTGCTTGTGAGATGAAACCAAGCAGCGTGGAGCGTGAGAAGAGCTGCAAGCAGGCAGCCTAATCAGGACAAGCAAATTCCAGTTCGGAACCCCTAGATTGTTTTTTTTCACCTCCTAATACTTTTAAAGTCCCTCCTTAAAACTGACAACACTACTGCTTTCAGCTCTCCGAAATTATATGGCCAGTGAAAGCAAACAGACACCAGTGTATGCAGATGAATCCAAACATGAAAGCTTTGATTTTTATATCCATATGTGACACCTACAGAGGCCTGCTTTTCACTGTAAAGCACTTAAAAAACATTCTTTTAACTATCTTATGCACTACTTGCATCATACCAATTTATTATCTTGCTGGGAAGTAACAATGCATGGTGTAAGTCTGCAGGTCTTTATTGAAACCCCTACTATAGACAAATTTTATGTCTGGAATCTATCACTGATTTTTGCAATATGTTCTGAGACACTCACCCACAACTGGTTTCTAACAAGCTGTCCCCAACCTGCAGAGATGCCATCCCAAAGTCTGCTATCCGGATGTTGTTCTTTTCATCCAGCAGTAGGTTTTCTGGTTTTAAATCCCTGTGGCTGTAAAGAGAAGACCAAAGTGTGAGTTAAATTATCCACGACAGCTTTCCCACTCCAAAACTTGTTCTTTATCCAGCATAGCATCCAACCTATTATAGTTTAATCGATTTCATTTTTTTTCCTGTCCCAGGCAGGAGAACACACATTCCAAGATACAATCTTTGCAATATTCCATATCCCAAATGCCCACTCCTGATGAATGCAAGGCTTGAGCCTGCAGGGCCCTGACAGCAAATGAACACCTTCAACTTCCAGTGAGACCAACACAATCTGAGGGAGAGGCTGAGGGAAATAGGTAGGAGGAGAATTTCAGCTTGGATTTAGGGCTGATATACTCCATCATATGCCAGCTCCTTAAGGTAGGAGGCAACACCATTAATATATTCTGTCAACAACAGGAAACAAAATACTGATATTTAGAGAAAAACGCATCCTTGGTGTAAATGCTACTGCAAAAAGCCCCTATTGGGAGCTGCTCACATAGGCATATGGCTTTGAAACAATTCTGGGTTTTAGCTCTGACAGAGAAATCCCTTCAACCCAGCACTGCTTATAACTGATGGTGTCAGCAGTAGAAAGGGAGAGGATTCCCACCTTTCCATCAAAGCTGGATTCTCTTATTATTTGGGAAGAGCCAAGCAGCCATGATCTTCAGGATGGCAACTCCTGCTTTAAATGAAAGCTATCATATAATGACTAATTTATTAATCTCCATTACCCACAGCCAACACCACAGTGCACCCATGTCTGCTTCTTAGTACTCGAGTGCTTTTGTACAACTATTATATTTACTTGATTTTATATCCAAAGACAAAAGTTTTCCACAAAATTTGTGATGACTTTCCCTTTTTTTATTTTTATTTGCAACTCTTGAAGAGTCAGAGAGATGAGAAGAGCACTTCAGGCAGGTTAAAGATGAAACTCCTTTCTTGTTTTTGCTTATGAGTAGGCAAAATGAGTCTTTGATGCCTTGCTAATAAAAGCTCCAAATAGGAGCACTCAAACCTTGCAGGCAGAACGGCCAGCTTCGGTGCCCAGTCAGAACACAAACCTGTAGGAAACGGCCAGCTGACAACACACGTGTTGTCGGGCAAAAAACAGTCATTTGCAACAATGGTTCACTAAAACCAGTTACCCTGACCAAAAACTGAATTCAGCAAAAGAACCACAGTTTAGTATAGTCTAGTCCAGTGACACCCATAATGGAAGGCAGCCTTATCTTCATGCCATTTCCTCTTCACTTTTTAAGACATTCTTTTAGAAGTCCTCATGGATGCAGGAGTAATTCTACCTCTATACCACTGTAAAGAAGGACAGTCGCTGCCCGCTCAGAGAAACATGAGAGGCATGACGAATGTCTTGGAAATGCTCTCCTCTGATCTGAAGAGAGGTCTGGAATGATCAGTTAGAGACAACTTGTAAATAATGCAGGTCAATTCTATGCAAAACCAGAACACACTGTAACAGGACACCTGCGGAATGTAACAGATATTTCCAAAGGGGACTTCCAAAATAGCACACGTTCAAAACAGGTACTGGTCATTTACCTTATCACCAAGTCTTACAATTCCTCCCCTCTCAATTTTTAAAGTGCATAAAATTTGGTCTCCAATCTTGTATTAACATGATGAAACCTGCACATTAAAGTAGCCTTGTTAACCATGGGCAAACATTCTATAAATAATGGAGCAGCGTGATTTATACTTCTGCATATTTTCATCTGACAAAGCAAAAGGTGCTTTATCAAATCTATATTTCTCATAGAAAGCGAAGTTTCGAGGTAACGGAAGACAGAAGACTTATTAGTCATATAATAACTATCAAGATAGTCATACCTACTTGACAAAAAAGCAGGAGATGAGTGACAAGGAAGCTTTCCAGAGGCAGTGAATGACCAGTTAATGGCCACGAAAAGAACCCCTGAATGCCATCATCAAGGACAGCAGTCCTGGAAAAAGGCAAGATGGTCAACATCTGCCAAATCTGAATGTGCTCGAGCCCCAGCAGTGACAATGGAGTGAAGAGCCCACAGTCCTAAGGCAAGCTAGGAAAGCTGGACATTAATGAGGCAGTAGTGTGTGATTTAATCTTTCCTCCAGCAGACATCCTTGTCAGTTCTCATCTTACAACTCATTTCATTAATGGGGTGCTGGGAAGACCTCATTCGACTGGGGAGATGCACTGAAGTTCTCCTGTCTGAGGACCAGGGCTCAGTGGCAAGTAACAGCTCCCTGAGCAGTGCTTGTTTGATGCTGTGAAACAAGAAACCCCCCCATGGCTCAAGTTGAGTGTACGTCTTCCTACTGTGCGTGGTTTTGCAGGGGCTATGGCTGTTTTTCAGTCTTGGCAACTGCTCCTGGCTGACTGCTGAACAGATACATGGTGCAGAGGCTGAGGGTGCTGTTGCCCGTGCTTGGTCCGCTGTTTGTGCACTGGCTGGTATCATTCATACATGCTCAGCCTGTATGCATGCACTGCAGACATGTGCCTTTTGATCCTAACAATTGAAATTCTTTGCTTATCCTAAAATTGTGTAGTTTTTTTAGAGAGAAGACAACTTGAGAGAATGATCAAGGCACAGCATGACCGAAACACAGGACATTCACGGCGTTTCTCCAGCATGGATGCATGGTCAGTATAAAATGTCTCATGTTATTTCAGGAAAACAGTGCAGCTAAAGGAAACGCAAAGAAGTTCCCCTTCCATGCCTCAAAGCTACCAGACTTAGCAGACCTGCCACAGGCCCTGGCTGGAGCAGAACGTATGCGAACCTTGAAGCAGCCCCACTCCCAGACCACTGAGAGGGGAAGGGACAATACCTTTGAAAATGAGTACAGTATTCTCTGGTGGAAAGGAGTCTCCTTCTCCCCATTTCATCCTGTCTTCCCATCAGCTGGGATGCACAACACCGACAGTCTTAGGCCTGGGTTTTTAGTCAGGACCAAGTGGAAAAATGGGGTTCCTATAAACTGGCAAGTACATTCAGGTTTTTTTTGGAGAGACACTGCGAGAGGAAAAAGGGGATGCCACATTCCAGATGTGGAGAAAGCTTCGCCTCACTGCCCCTTTTTTTTTTTCTTTTGCTCCAAACACTCACCAAAATAAACTCAAGAAAAATTATCAGCTCTTCACTACAGCTCACTAAGCAGAGAGGAGAGAGTGGACTCTGTTGGGAATAGTTACATCTATTGCTGACTAGGCCCTAAAATACAACAACTGTCATACAACAGTTTTGCATCTCTCTGACCCTTCTCCATCTCTCTTTCAACACAGTCCCTCGTGCCCAGTATGGATGATTAGCATAGGAATTTCATGGCAGCCTGAGTACTTTTTTGTATTGTGGCAGCACTCCTCTCAGAGATCGGGGTGCGAGTGGGATCAGGCAGTGCCTGCATATTCAACCACTAGAGAATTTTATGTCTCAATGGAAAATTTTCTTCTAGCTGGAACATTTTTCTGCTATCCATCTTTGGACCACTTTGAATTTGCCAAGGCAGCATCCTGGGGATAGAAGTCAGGGCAGGAGTCTGCACCAGAGTGGCAGAACCAGCATGCTGTGCCACTGGGAATGAGACTTCCTCTCTGCATTTGCATTTCCCATCTTTGCATTGCCAGCTTTTCAAATGGCAGAAGGAAGAGAAAAGAACATATGGGAATAAGGAAGGCTTGTTATAATTTACCTAAGAGCCCAGCAGCCCGGATAGCCTCACACATTCATATTTGGAAAGAATTCTCTTGTGCCAAAATGAAACAAAACAAAACAAAACAAAAATCCCACTGTATGTGGTAATTACTTGGCATTAATGGAACATTGCAGAGTAAATGCATTTAATTTGGTCCCATTCCAGCTGATCTCTCTGTCTCTCCTTGTCTTATATGACCCCTGTCAACTCCTCTCTCTGCAGGTGAACAGAGGACTCCTTACCCTTTCATTGTTCTAAAGACTCTAAAGCTGTAGGGGCTTTACCACTTAGCTGGAAAATCAGAAGAGAAGAAAGCAGTTTCTTTAGCGACAAACACGGCAAACTCTCCTATTGAGCCCTGCATATGCTGAAAAAGAATACGAAAGAGAAATTCAGCACTGCACAAGAAGTCAGTGTAACCCTGATCCAGGGTGGCCACAGACCGCCCGGAGCTCCTCAATCAAGACAACAGAGCAGAAACTTAGCTCCAGGAGCCTGCATACAGCAGGCTTTTGAAGGGAGAGTGTGTGAGTGAAAGGGAGCCATTAAACAAGCCATGACAGGGGAAGCACACACTGCCAGACTCTCCGCAACGTCCCTCTTTTACAGATTACAACAAAGGCTTTACAATTCCCTTGCAGCACAAGATGGATACAGAGAGAGGTTTGAAAAAATTGTCCCATGGAAATAGGCACAGTTCGTGGAGGCGGTGCACAGAAAATGAAAGGCACACATATGCGTTAACATGTTCCAGCTTCCCACTTACACACTGGCCACGCTTGCTTTCTGGTCGCTCCCAGTGATGCGATTCAGACAGCCCCTCTAGCTCCCTCCATTGCCTTTCTAGTCAGTCTTCCTGCTCTGGGAATATCCCTGTATCTGTACTGCAGGCAATTGCAGTGTACATAAAAAAGAGAAGTAAAATACTCTCTCCCTGTCAGCCAGGGTTGGCAGATTTTTGGTGTAGTGACAGACTCCAGATCTTGGATTCAAAGGAGCCATGTCACCTGCACGAGATGAAGAACTAACCCCTTATTTTAAAGTGATTTTTGAGCTGAAACATTCGCATCAGTTTCTATGACAACTCATTGTAGGTCACAGATTTCTAACCCAAGAAACCTCCTAATTGGAGTAGTTGCAGGTCATTTGTACTAATCAAATTGTTGGCTACTTTGCAAATGCCTTTCTTACTGACCCCAAATTCCCAGAAGGGCCAGACCACAGAATAATTGTTCTGAAGCCTCTTAAAAGTGCCTGATATGATGCAAATAATTTATCAGTAATAATTAATAGTGTAAGAAGCAATATTTTTAATTTTCTTGAGCAGTAAAAGCCTTTCATCTTATTTTCTCTTGCTTCTGAAAATCAGATCCGAACGTGTAATGGATCTATCTACAGAAGAATCTTTGTTTAGAGCCATGGTTGCTATGCTCAAATTTAGTACATTTTCAGAGAATTCTGTAGAACAAATAAATATAGTTATAGCTAGGAAAAAGGACAACACCTACAAACATACTAGGAGACCCGGAGAAGGGTCTGTATCCGCAAAACCTTGCTTCCTTTTTAACAATTACTTCCATTGGTCTATTAAAATATATTGCTCTTCCCTACCAACCCTGCCTCAAAACATGTATTCATGTATTTCAAAGCCAGAACAGTCTGTCAGGTCTGATCACCACTGAGGTACTTGCCAGAGAATGTTACCTGGTTATGCTTACAATAAGACTATGTCATTTTTGAGTTTCCAGTGGCTTACATAAAGAAGTAAATTTACAAAAATACATGACCTCTGGCTTTAGCTGAGCTGGTAACTTTGCCTTTGGCATTGCAGCTGCTGTACTTGATGGGTTTTCTCCGGTTCTCTTTACAAGGGAAATCTGAAAATTCCTCACTGCTTTAGAGCCAGTCTCAATCACAGAGCTGAAACGCCTGGATTCAGGCAACGACTGGTGAATCTCAGCTCTCAACAGGGGAGAAAGGTACCTTCCTCACTTCTGATGGTCTAAAAGAAAACTTGACAATACAAAGACTGAAGGACCCGAAAAAAAAAACCAATCCAGAAACCAGCCTTATTAAATTCCACAATTTCTAGACTAGTTTCACATTTGGAGGCCTTGATTCGTGATTTCAAACTGTCCAGCTGCTGCAGTCTTAAGTGTTCCACAGGCCATCCCCACAGAACACTGCAGCACGCTCCTTATAAATGAAGCAAGGCAGAGCAGGAGTCACCAGGAGGGTGGCACTACCTGACAGAACACGGCACCTGGCATTCTTCAGCTTTCTCCGTTTCTCGAAGACACCCCAGATTTCTCCCTAAAAGCACGCTTTCTTTACCGACAGTGCTCTGCAGCTCCTGCCTGCAGGAATATACCAGAGATTTTGGCACTACTGCTGCGAAATCCTGAAGTGTTATAAGGAGCCTTTCCCCCACCCTGCACTGATGGGAAGAACACAAGGCAAAGTCAAACAAAGCTCTTATTCATTGCCTCAGCCCCCTAAATCGCACACCCCCTGCCTACGCATGCACACACGGACACACTTCAGCGCGAGCCTTGTGCGTACTCGAGCAGGCACAGCCCCAGGCAATGAAAGGAGAAAGGGCCCTCGTAATTGTCATTTATCAATATTCATAAAGAACCTGCCTTAACCCCCTCTTGTGCAAGCTCGGGGTGGGGGGGAAACACCATAAAATGAAACCCAACCAAAATAAAAATAAAATGAAATAATCATCTTGCTGCTCATTACCGCAGGGGATTTCCTCTCAATGTCACCACTGCCCTGCGCGGTAATTGGCATTATCTGTTATCTCTGAAGCCATAACAAGGTTTGCCACGGGGCATTTTTTCTGTAATCATTTTTTTTTTTTTTTTTTATTTTGTCAGCTCGCGAGATACTGACACCAAACGCGACGAGCCGGACCACGGCAAAAACACACGACCACAACACCCCACGCAGCCCAAGGGGGCGCGCGGCCAATCCCGGCTCCCGCCAATCCCAGCTCCCGCCAATCCCCGGCTGCCGCCAATCCCGGCTCCCGCCAATCCCGGCTCCCGCCGGTGATGTCACGCCCAGCCAATGAGGCGCCCGCCAGCTCCCCGCGCCCGCCCCCCTCCGCCGCCGCCGCTGCAGCATAACCCGGCTCCGGCTGAAGGAGGGTCTTCCCGGGGAGAAGCGAAGGACTCGCGAGCTAGTCCGGTATACGCGCTCCTGCATTGTTTCCCCACAGAAAATACAGCCGGCCCTGAAGGAGCCGAGAGCGGTGCGCAGGCGGGATATTCACAAGGCATTATTGATTTGGGGCACCCAGCTGAGACATCTTAAAGGCCCTGAATTTAGGAGAGCAGACACCCAGCATTAGGTGAATGGCAGCTTCAGAAAAAAACCCATGAGTTATGCCCAAAGAAAACGTCCTAGGCTAGGATGGTCTTACACCGATGTCCAAGGAACCCCCAGTTCTCCGCCATTTCTTGTGCCATGGCTGAGCACGTCTGCTCTGGGCGCTGCAGCCTGCTGCAGAGCCCTCCGAGCTCGCACAGAGGAAGCGCTGGAAGCAAAAGCAATAGTGCTGTATCACTGAGCTAACGGCTCTGCTCGCCAGCTCAGGCGAAGCGGCAAGGGAACACAGATAACACTGTTTGCAGGATCCCACGTAATACCTTGGCATGGTGCTGTCTGTTTGCACCCGTGTGTGCCCAGCACGGCACGGTGCTAGGGACACAGAAAAGTCCGCAGAGAACCCTACAGCGGGTTACCTGTAAGCTTTCCCCCTTGGCCAACCTGTACCACAAAATCCCTTACGTGACTGCAGCTCGAAGTGAGGTACGTCAAATCTTCCCCCACTGTTTCCATAAAATAAAATAAGAACAGAAAGCTCATACTTTTTTTTAAAAAAACACACAACCAGCCTCAAGCTCTAAGCCCATTCTGCTTCTTTGTCTGAGCTGCTTGTTTGAAAACACCTCTCAGACACAGGTGATGCCTCCACACAGTAGCAGCAGAAGCCCTTTAACTGCCGGGAAGATTGGGGAATCCTTTCTGTTTCTTTGATCCGGGAATCCTGGTGCATCAATACATTTTGAGTAGTGAAAGCCGAATGTGGTTACATACTGCTGTGAAAGTAAGCCACAGTTATCTCACAGCGTTTTGGGAGGTACAGGAAGAAGATGGGACAATGATACGGGGCTGGGGATACCAGGCCATCAATCTATTCTGCCAGTAGGTTAGAGGCACCCACATTTAGTCATTAACCAAAGCAGAAGCCTTCATTTTTCAAAGTGGTCATAACTGGATAACCTGGCTGATGAGATGATTTGTCATTTCACTGCCCCACGACAGGACAAGGTCAGGCTTCATTGCTTAGGAAAGCACATTAACTTTTATACTCACACGCACGCACACACATATATTTATGCATGCTCTGATTTTCAAAAAGGGCTTAATGATAACTGTCCAGAACACAACACAGAGTCTAATATAACACAGACCGCACAAGTCTCAGAGTGACCCGGAGAGAGGGAGAGCTTATGATTTACTGCTAACTTATTCAGCACTAGATGCTAGTCGAGTGGGAGTTGGCAAGGAGACAGGGGATTTACTTCTAAACAAGACTACCGCTCACAATCCAATATGTTGAACAGGAAAATGGATTCCTCAAGAGAGGCATGCACTCTGCCTTGGAAATTCCACATATCGTTAAACCTGCAGGGCTGCTTGTCTGTCTGACAGCCTCCCCACAATCCTCGCTCAGTTTATTAAAGTCTGCCATATCAAGAGGTATCCATCACAAGCCCAAAGGACTAGTATGTACATGTATAGATGCACGCTTTCATAGAAACTTCTATCCCAATGGAGATTCCTATTTCTCTGGAATATTCATTTGGAAAAGTAAATAATTTCTTTTCAGTTGTACTTAAACATTTTTGAGTCTTCTTGGTTTGGGTCTCTAAGTGTTAAGCCAAGCAGGGAACAGAAACATGTATGTATGCAATCCACCAGTGGTTGCGCTGCCCAGGACATAAAAGGTAACAGCTGTACAACCTTCCAAGGATTATGCTGATTGTAAGGAGGTCATGATCACTCAACCCAGTTGATTAGCAGGGAAGAAAAATTGTGGAATTTGCACAATAAAACTTGTCAGAGGTCTCTGCCATTAGAGAAAACTTAGATCCTCTAGTTAGGGCCTGGAACCTGCTCTCGGCTACTCTGTGAATTTCTCTGTTGTGACCCTGCCTGTCCCAGGTAGGCATTGTCCTCAGGACCTTCGCGCCCTGAACCACCACTTTGAACTGCCTCTTCTGCCAACAGTATACTCTTCTTAATATATCCTCAAGAAAGGCTCACATTTCCCTTTCCACTTATTAGAAATAGGCGCTCTTTCAGACTAATACTTCCTGTTGAAATGAGTCAGAGATGTAGAGGGAGGGGGCTAGAAGAGCAAGTTAAATATTTAAGCCTCCATTTTTGCTGTGGCCATTTATGCTGTGGACGTCTGGTTTGCGAGTTCTCAGCACAAAACTGGAGGTACAGAAAATCACTGTACGGTTACCAAGAGAGAGCCACACAGTGATTGTACCAATCCAACTACTGCAGTATCTATCAGCGGCCCTCGGCCTCCTGGAGGGGGGGGATCTGCGGCTGCCTGTGGCGACGGAGAAGCAGCCACGCAGACATAATGTAAATGGTCTCCCCCAGCCAATCTAACTGCGAGGAGCTGCGTTTCTGAGAAATAAGCAGGTAGTTATAGGTCAGCAGCTATACAGAAACTCGGTGCTCAGACTGATTGTAACAATTTGATTTCCGTATAATTTAAATTGCCTAAACTTGCTGAAGATGAAGCAGGAACTGGTGCAATTTAAAACACCACCTGAAAGCACAGGTTAAACCACACTCAATGGTTAAAGCATATGATGGAGTTAGTGAGTATCAATAGCAGTCAGATCAAGGAATTCTTCCCAACTGGAAAGGAAATTAAAGGCAACGGTGACTCAAATGCCCAGAAGGGACTTAGTGAAGGTTGCCAAAAGCCAGCAGGTTTCCAAAAACTAAAGGAAGCCATAAAATGACTTTGCTGTATTCGTCATTGTCCCAAGTTTCTTCAGGGATTCGTTTTGATATAGTGAATGTAACTGTTATTAGCGAGTGTTCGAGAACGATGGAAATTAAACTGCTTCTCCTTGGTGGTTTTGGTTTTCCTGGTTAAAGCATTCCCTGTGAATAAATTCTCCTCCAGTGAGAAACAACGGACAATCTTTTCCATGAAAAGTCTATCTGTGACTGGTGCACTGACTCACAGACGGCCAAGAATCAAAAAGTACGTCAGCACTTTACACAGTGCTTTCAGAGCTTTACAATATCAATTACTAAATAGTAAGTAAAAGTATCAAGAAATGAAATCCCTTTATTCTGTGCTTTTATGTAACAGGTAACTCCCATTGGAAATGGCTGCACTCACCATATTGAATGACTATGGCAGAAGTCTAAAGCAGAGATGATTTGTCGGAAGAACTTCCTGGCTTCTTTTGGTGTCAATCTTCCCTTTTTTACGAGATAGTCGAAGAGCTCCCCACCTGACACGTGTTCTAGCACCAAATACCTAGAAAATAACAAAGGCAGGATTTTTTAAGCATATTATCATACCAATCTCCTCATGCACACAGAGTTATTTACAAACACTTCTATTTACACATGGTTAAGGAGAACACTTCTGAAAAGAACAGTGGAAGAGAATCAGAATTTTAAAATCAGGAGTGATTAATAGTTTTAACAGGGGTTCTGCAAACTTCAGACGTGCCACTGTTGAATTCAGTGTTCAATATAATAATGAGAGATAATCTGGAAGCTAAAAATTACTCAAAAGACCAGGAGGGGAAACAGAGAATAATCAGGTATAAGCTTTCAGAGCAGCTCTTAAAGCTACTGTGGAGTGAAACTGCGTACTAAGAAGCCTCAGGTCCCTTAACCAAGCTGACAGTTCCTTTATAGAACAGCTGTGGCAAAGCTGCGCTCACATACTGTTCTGTCTTGGACACCTGAGAACCAGGCAGATGTCAACAAACTAGTGGGAATTAAAAAAAAAAAAAAAAAAGGTGAATAGTTTAAATTATGAAAAGAGATAAAAAGAACTACATGTGTGCAGCCTACATAAGGGCTTCACCTTGTGCTGCTGAACACCAGTGATTTGCTGGAGCAGCTGCCCTCCCGTGCAATTCCCACGTGAAAAATGTGACACTGAGTGAATAAATGTGGCACAACGGCGACCTCGGAGCAGAAGAGGAAACCCCAGACCTCACACAGCAAGCCTGGCAGTCGTACAGAGAAAAGTGGAATCTTCTGGAAGGAAAGGACTTGACATGGATGGGCCATCTTGTTGCAAGTATGGGTAATGAAAGGCAGCCAAGCAGACGAAAACTTAGTATAAATCTCTGGAAATGTTGCCTAACAGTCGGAATGAAATAGTTTCCTCAGGGAAATGGCAGGAACACCATTAACTGAACCATTTAAAAATAAACCAGATATAATATGGACTAAGCAATAGACTTCTATTGGCAAGGGGATTGCTTGAAACCTCCATGGACTTTTTTCATCTCGGTTGTGATTTTGTGCTCCACTGTCTCCTTGCTTGTTTGCCCAGATTATACTATTCTAATACAGAGTGGCGAGATTATGCAGTATTTATTCAAAATCTGAAATGACAAGTATAAACAACAATTAATCTATTAATCCAACTCTTCAAATTGGAGTGAACAATGAAAATAATTAATCCAGGACACTATCTTTTATGTAGCTCAAGCAGCATAATCTTGGAGGAAATTTCTAAATTTGAAATGGAAAAAAGGAGAAGATTATTATTAATGTGTGCACTTAATTATTCCTGTTTTCAGTGTTTCCAAAAAGATGGAACAGTAGGAGGAGTAAAATCTGTCCTGAGGAAAGTAAAAATGGCTTAATGATAATGGCATTATCCTTAATGGCATTAGCCTTGAAGTTGCAGAAGTGGGACCTGAGCTCCTGGTCCATCATCAGCTCCTGTGCGACTTCCTTAACACAGCAGGTAACCAACTGTATCCACATGACTTCCATGTGTCAGCTCCCAGCCAGCACAAGGAGAAAGCATTTCCGTGCCTTACAGAAATGCAGCAGAGAATGCAGCAAGAGATGGACATTAATATTGTCTTGCCAGCTAAGGAAGTAGTACAAAAGCACAAAAAGTGGGCAGTGACGTTCTAAACTTCAGGGAATTAAAATGGTATTTTGTGCAATTTTTATCAAAACAGAAACAGTTACAAGAAACATGGTAATATTGACAGGTTTTTTTCAATAAAATGAGAAAAAAAGAGAAAACTATTGACTTGAAAATCTCATTTGGAATATGTGGGTTATCCTCTCTCCAAGAAGAGATGAGCAGTCACCAGACTGTCTACTCAGTACATGCGGGTGATATGGAGATCACTGTTTATCTGCATTACATTTTTTGAGCAAGACATTTGTCGTGGTTTGGGCCGGACTGGCCACTGAAACGAATGACAGATGCTCTCTTTTACTTCTCTCTCCTTCAGAGAAGGGAGAGCATATCCCTTCAGGGAGAGAAGGAAGAGACAGTAAAGAGATTTATGAGTTTAAAAAAGAAACCAAATTACTTTAATGAAAATATTAATAAAATAATAAATAGAAAATAATGAAATATATACAATATATACAAAACTGTATGGAGCTCCCAGGATGACAATCACGTCACTGGTAGGCACTGGGAAAGTCCCAGGCTGGACTCAGCAATGGACAGGAGCTGGATTCCAGATCTGAATTCAGGAATGCACAAATCAGGATCAAAGGCAGAGATCAGGATCAGACAGAGTCCTCCTCAGATGCCGGCCACTGAAGAAAGAGGGGTGACCCTTTGGTGCCTCAGCTTTTATACTGAACATGATGCAGATGGGATAGAATGCCCTGTTGGTCAGTTTTGAGTCACCTGTCCTGTCCGCTCCTCCCTGCTGGTGCAACCCCTCTGTGCTCTTCTGCTTCTGACCCTCCAACAGAGCAAATAACAGTTACCTGACCTTGGTTGTAATAGCAGTAAGTATAAGTTAGAGCCTCTCTGCATATCATTCCTTGGCATAAAATATAAACAATCAGGTCTTATCACTCTGGAAGCGGACAGGGTCGGAACAATATGCCGTTAATTTCAGAAAGTTCACTTAGTTAGAAGAGGCTTAGCTGAAAGTAAAATCACTGAAAAGAAAGTTGGTTCTGTTTTACCTCAAACCAGGACAACATCGAACCGTTCAGAAGAAAGCTGATATGCAGTAGCCACCAGCACTGGGGTATCTACATTTTCAAGTCCCAATCCTCACTTTCCAAGCCTCGGGTAACAGACTCTCTGGTAAGAGGGTTTGCTATATAATTCATTCTCCCTCTCATACTAGAGACAGATCTGGGTAACTATCCCATATGGCAGACCCAAGCCTGGCACAGAATCAATCCTAAAATTCTCCTTGACAGCTCCCTCCCTCACTGTGCCCAGCAGAAGCTGGATACAGCAGTGCATCTTGCCCCCAAAATTCAAACTGATAGCTGCTTTCTTTTCCTGGGATGTATTTTATGAAGATGACTGCAGTTACAGGCATACAGAACACCCTCCGCACTGGTTTCAGATACAGAGTTTTGGAAAATTACAGACCCAGCATTTCTGTCACCCACAGCAGGAACTGCAAAGCAATTTATTTTCATCAACTTCATCTTATTAAAAACACTCAACAAAAATGCACTGACACGTTGTATGAAAAATAAAACAAATTGAAAGACAGGGAGCATTTACAAGGTTATTCATTTTTGCTTGCCACCTAGAAGCACCAGATATAATAATGGAAATGAACAGGGGAGAACATTTGAAAAAGATTTGTGCCTACAACAACTCAAGGGACACAGAGAAGCACAGCGACGATGCATTCTGATCTGACAAAGCCCCCAACGTGACGGGAGTGAGAAGGACGACAAACACATTCCGCAGTGGTCAAGTGCAAGAAATAAATGCTGTAGGGATCATTCCACAAGTACTAAGTTGTTATGTTGCAGCTAGGGTTTCTGAGTTTGGATTTGCAGCTGGTCATCCGACAACCCTATTCCCTCCAGTACAATGTGTTTTTTTAAGGATAGCCCCCAACTAGGAGATTTTCAATTAAACAAGGGCACAATTCAGCACCTGCCTCCATCTCTGTGCAAGCCAATGTTCTGCTGGCGCATTACATGGCACAGTAGTAGTACACGTGTTACTTCCAAACATGCCAACAAGAGGGGTTTAAACATATCCTAGTGTTGCACCGGTTATAGCTATCACTGTATGGCTTACACAGTCCTCACTAAATGCTGTATGTCTGTATGTATGTATCTATCTGTGTACGTGTGAGTGTGTCTGAGTGAGTCCATAAAAGAAGAGAATACACACTCTGAAAAGCCAAACCGAAAAAGCAAAGGAAATAAAAAGCATTATTCCAGAGGCTGGAAGATAAGGCACAGAGACACTACATGTTTCCTGAATTCGTGCCACAGAAGAGAATCCAGATCTCCCAAGTCCACATCAGCGTCTAAAATTCTTTACTTTAGCAAAGTGCTATGGGATTGGAAGTATGCCAACACCAACTCTTGGAGGATCTCGGGGAAGGTAAATAACACATAGCCTGTAGGGAGAAAAACACTAAGAAGTATTTTCGCGAGTTTCCCCTTCCCTTTTATTTTTCCCAGATATGACAGGTTCTCATCTCACTAGAGTACTACTTTTCCCATTTACTCTAAGCAAGTGAGCAAATTCTAAAAATTCCAGAACAGTAACCAGAACTAGTCTATTACATTTGGAGATGAAAAGTAACTTACTGGTGAATTAAGCTTTTTTTAAAATCTTGTCTATGTAAGATTGACAGTCTTCCCACTGTAAAAACATAGGAAACCCTGCTCTGTAATAGCCATTGCAAGGAGGTTCAAGGAAAGGAAAGATCCAGCCTCTGGCTGGCAGCATGCACAGTACCTGCTGTGGTAATACAGAGAGGAGCTATATTAGGACAAAAGACTCTGTAAGACCACTTAGCGCTCACATCTTGGATGCTCTAGACACACGCTAGCTCTTCTAATCCTTGCATTTCACATGACAGAAGCATTACAAAGAACCTCCTGCTCTTTACTGATAGGGAACTGCGAAGCAAAGTGACTTGCCCAGCGTTACAGTCACCCAGTATCAGAGCTGGGATTAGCACCTGTGGTCCTTTGTGCCTTCTACTCCATGCTGTCCCCACCACCAATACTTCCTTTCTGCTTACTAGGACACCGTAAAGGCAAGAAAACATCAGGCGTGAGCAACGCAATATGAAGCCAAGCGCATGTGGTGTTAAAAATAAATTCTCAATTACTTGTTTTCCTCATTAGATATACTCTTTGAGAGGTTGCAAAAATTTTCACAGGCCACAGCGTGCTTTCATAAAGACACCAAGATCCACATCTTTATGATATCTCACGTTCCTGCTACAAGCCAAGACACGAAACAAAAAATCTCTGGTTAAGTTTCAGAGCTTGAAGGAGACAAGACTTTGGTCTTTAAAGACAAAGGAGCTGAATGTTTAATACGAGAATAATTTTGTCTATTGGAGAGGAGCAGGGAGCTTTTGTGCAGCAGCATTCTATCTATTCCCTTTGCCATTTTTCCATCTGCATCCCATCATCACCACCTCCCCAATAAAAGCTAGAAAGTTCCTAACCTCCAGTGACCCACTACATATCATATCAAAGACATGCATGCAGCTTATAAAAGCAACTTTAGAATAGAATAATCGTAGGCTCTTTTCTTTCTTTCTTTTTGGTTCATTTTATTTACTCTTTCAGGAACCAAAACAGTAAAGAAGTAATAACAAAAACTAAACAATACAGCAAAGGAGGGATGATTTCTGCTTGTGAAAGAGATGGAGTAGCTAAAATGAATGTGGAGAAATGTGGTCTTAAACTACCTTTGTGCCCCTTAGATTCTGGCGATACCAGGAACCAGCATAAATTCCAGAGCGCTCTCATTCACAGTAGCCTCCCCATAGTTGACTATGGCTTGTACTGTAGTGTAGACTGGAAATGTAACGAGAGAGCACTGTGCCTCTCCTCCTTATTACCCCGACTTGCCCGTTTCTCGGGATCACAAGATGTGACAGCCCACCAGTTTCACATCATTCCTGCATCCTTCAAGTCATTTTAGTCTTTTCCAAATCCTGCATGTCAGTAGGACTCCTATAAACACAGAGGATGGTCCATTTTCCCCTGGGAGTGATCAATAAATATCCAGTGATCAACAACAATTTTATCTATAATCACCATATGGTGTTTGCAACAGCTTGAACTTCCCCATCGCAGGGTTGCCAATCGCAGGGTTGCCAATTGCTTTGTGTTTTGGACTGTAAGCTGACTAGGGCATAGGCTCTGGTTTTGCCCCATTCTTGTCCAGTGCCAGCACAGCAAGGTCTTCTCCATGACCAAATTGTCTTGGCTACACTACTATGAAGACAACACTTAAAACAGCAACATGGACACTTTTGTTGATGATTTCTCCTTCTCACCTGGTGGATTATGCTACAACTTACAAAAAGGTGCCTTTGCCCAAGCCCTAGGGAGCTCTGAGGAATAACTCACAGAGCTCTCACTGAGGCAAGGCAGCTATATGTTACCTCCAAAGCAGGACTGCAACAAAAGAAACAGCAACGTCTGGAAAAACGCTGTTACAGAAAGACTAACTGGCACAGAGAACAGTAGGACCATGCATTACCAGATATTTGTGGCAAAATAACAAAAAAAAAATCAACAAACAAACACAACAGTTATGATCTGTAAAGACTGAAAAGCTGCCTTTAAGCCATTAGCAAGAATGGTGTGAAATACTAAAATTCTTGCCAGATGGGATTGCCTGCAGCGGCCCATCACTATACATCCCAGGGTGGGTATGCAGCTCCTGTTTTCTCAGCCTTGTAGATGAAGACAATTTACGAGACATTTGCAGCTACACAAATTAAGTCCTCTGGGGCAATACAAATGTATTTATTATTATAAAAGTGTTAAATGGATAGAGATCTTTAGATGAAAGCTCATACTGTAACACAAAGTATTTCAGGTAAGTATTATAAATGCAAAATTAAGAGTAACAAGAAATACTCTCTGGTGCTCTAGGAATGGTAGTCAATTCACACAGCTTCTAGTTTTGGTCAGGTTTGTTCATCAAGGCATAGAAGGTTTGTTCATCAAGGCATGCAATTAGCTGTCTGTTAGGGAACCAGTTAATAATTCTGGGTAATGATAAGACAAGGGCTAATGGTTTTAAACTAAAAGAGGGTAGATTTAGACTAGACATAAAGAAGAAATTTTTTACAATGAGGGTGGTGAGACACTGGAAGAAGTTGCCCAGAGAGGTGGTAGGTGCCCCATCCCTGGAAACGTTCAAGGTCAGGTTGGACAGGGCTCTCATCAGCCTGATCTAGTGGAAGGTATCCATGCTTACTGCAGGGTGGGTTGGACTAGATGACCTTTAAAGGTCCCTTCCAGCCCAAACTATTCTATGATATTTACACATATGACGCACAACCTCACTTAAACCTAAGCAAGTAAGTTGGTCTTCTACATAAGCCTGAACGTACCACTGGGTACCATCACACATCACTGGGTGATGTTCTAGGACTTTTACTATTCCAGAAGTTAGACTGGATGTTCATGTGGCACTGGCTGGCTTTTAAGATGTACAACTTCAGGTGTCTGCTCCAGGAAGATGCAAAACCCAGATGCAGTTATATAGAAAGAGATACACACAAAGGCAAGAAAAATCAGAAGAGTTCCTGCTTGCTTCCTCTGCGCTCAAAAGTTTACTGTTTTGTGATGCCTACGGGTAAGACATTTTATGAAATGACCACGCCTGCTGAGAAGCTCAGTTACTCTGCTTTATCACTTAGTAGTTGATTATTATATGAAAATCATGAGCATAATCCTAAAACTGGGAAACATGGCATGGATCAAGACACTTCAGAGTTGATGTAGATGTCTAAGCAATTACCAAGGCCAGGGACACAAGTCAGGTAGGAATCTCCTTTATAAAGACAGAAACGTCTTCAGTTCTTTTCTGTCCCTGTGTTTATTAGTGCCCACATCTGTAAAAAGCTCTTGAACTTTGGCCACAGATCAACCACAAATGGAAATGGCTGCACCAAAAATGGCATATACTAGGCACTGCCACCAATCTTGATGAACTCTGAACCATCTCACAGTAACCCACAATCCCTGACACGATTATTCATGAGAAACTAACTACTCCTTTTGACCAATTCAGCTAAGAGCTACAAAACTCCTTACATTTCAAAGCTCTGGTGAATCAGCAAGGGATCTGTCTGGAATGGCAGACTGCCAAAGAAAAGCCTCTGGAAGAAAAAAGCCTTGGCGATTCCTCTTCCATGCCACGATCCTACTTGCAAAATGTCCTTCCATAAATACATATGAAGAGACATATGTGTAGCAGGGAAGAGGTTAAAAACTGCCCAGCCCAGACTGACACGTTGTAGTTCTTTGACGGCTTTTTCACTGCACTGTTTTCTATTGATTAAATAATCTCTATCAGATATTAAGCCCCTTGTTATTGGCGCAGCCTATAAATTATTCAGGAGTTATATAAATTCTTATGGTGGGCATGAATTTTTAAACCCTAATTTGGCACCAGGCCAGGAACTCTTTTTTTTTTTTTCCTCGCCTCCAAGAAAATGTGCACGCATTAGATTTTTTTTTTTCCAAAAGACAATTTTAAATCTAGTCTGCTTGTTTGAATGGAGATTGTATTTGATTGCTCATTACATTTGGACGTGAACAGGTTGGGGCTTTTGGGGAAAAGAGAGAGAGTCGGAGATTACGCTGTTCACTCTATACATTTGATTTACTGGGGATAAAAAGTGTTTTGAGCAGTGTCTTCGCGGTGTGTAGTCATGCATGCCAAGGCACTGCAGCAGCCATCCTATTTGGGCACACGATATGGAACATATCGACCCAGAGGGATCCTCACCACAGGGTGGGCAGGGCTGAAACATCAGCTCACTGCTACAATTCTGCTAGTGACCATACACTTTTGGGTTTTATTCTTCAGAGCTAAGTGGCCTTTCCTTTAACAACTAGGGCCCAGACACACACAATGTTGCCTACTGAAGCCTGGAAAAGAAATTAGGCACGTAAATATACTGTGGCTCCGGAGCTACGTCTGCCCTTGGCCTTTGCTCACATCACAGAATTGCTCCGCTATGGGCCTGTTTTCTCCCAAGCCCAGCAGCATGGCCTGGATGGTACGCAAGCGCACACGTCAGGCAGTCAGCAGAAGATACGGTCAGGCTTTTGGGTAGAGCTTATTAAGACTGTGTTGCACAGAGTGTGGTATTAATCATCACCACCACCTCTGTGCAAGCCCTGCTTTGTGCCAGCCTGGCATCCCTCCTGCAAGCGGTGACACCTGTCCTCGGCGCAGCACCCCCTCCCCTTCCCCTTGCCTCCAGCCAGCTCCTCATCTCCAGGCCCACCCTTGACTCAAAACCTCACGTGCGCTGGCTCTGCTCCTACAGCAGACTGGCGTTCCCTTGGCTACACGCGCTTGGAATTCATGACACAACTAAAACAAGTCAACAGCAGAAGAAAAGGGGTCAAAGTAGCCGGTTATGAACATTTCTCTTAATTCTAATCAAGTCTCAGGTGGGACATAATTTTGTTTTCCAATCCTTTTCTATTTTCTTTTCCTGTATCCACAGCATCTGGCACACCCACGACCAGACTACCAAGAAGCATACCTACCACGAAATTAATTTTTAGCACTGAGCCCTTGGAGCCGCTCTAACTTTCTGAACCCTCCTTCTGCCTTTAGACAGGCTTCCCCACAGATGGATTGAACGTCAAAGTCCTGGGCTACCAATAACAGAAGAACACGCAGAACCCTTTTTTCTCTCTCTTGCTTCCTCTGGCACCTCACAATTAGTTTTCAGCAAAAATAAACAGAATTATAGGAAAACCCTGCAGGAGAGGACTGGCAGCATGAATGCCTCTGCAGACACCACCAGAGTTGTAAGTCTGACTCCTGCTGTCATCTGATCTTGTGTAAGCCAGAAACGTGAGTTGTGCACAGGCAGGAGGACATTTTAATTTTGTTATCTGGCTCATTGGGAAGCACCTTCACCTCCGAAATCAGGAGGTGGTGTGTTGTGTACATTGCAATGAGGCTTGGGCACTTGCCCAAGTGATGGCACTGTACTGCTGAATGATGAGAAAGGGACTTGTGCTTAGAAAAAGAGCTGATAGAATGCATGGCATATTTCAGAGAACAATATTCTGATGTCCACTCCTTTTCTCAAAGCAGATTCTTGTTTAAAATGCTGATCAAGTTGGACAACATAGAGATTTAAAATACATGCTCCCACAAAATTTGAAAATCTGAAATCTTAAGCATGAAGACTTGAAAATCAAACTATACATATATATACAATTATCTGTATGCACCTATAAATAGAAATTTACAGATATATATATACAGACGTTGATGGAAAGGGAATCAAGAAATAATAGTGTAAACATCTAAAAGAAAAGTGCATGGAGTGGTCCTAGGATGTTCTTACTCTATCTCATTTCCACTCCCTGCCAAACGCTTGATAATTTAAGCTAATCAAATGAGATCAAATGGATAATGCCACCCCTGTTGGGAGTTCTGCAGCAAAACTGTATCAGTCAGCTTTATCCTCTTTGGAAAGGGAAGGTCCATCTCCTGTGGACTGTATGACAGCACTTATGTTGCCGTGCTAACAGCTCCTCCAACAGTGGGACAATTGATTTTCTAAGATCAAAAGGAAAGCTGAATTTACTGCATAAAATGCAGTAAATGTACATATCGCAGATTTAAAAATAAAGCGTAAGATTGCTTCCTAGAAAAAATCTGAACCAACCACTTCACTCGTGAAGGACTGGGCTTTGCATGTTTCCTCTTATTTAATCCTCAACAAGTCTGCTAATGAGAACCTCCTGCTCATTCACAGTGGTAATGCTGCTAACACTGTGTGAACTCCACCTTCCTCTCCGGTTACTACACAAACTCTGTCTAGGACCAATTCAGGAAAGACCTTTTCTACAGATAGCACAGAGAAAACAGGACCATCACCCAGGTTCACACGGTTCATTTGCAATGCAGAAATCACATGACCAAAGGAGTGTTTCCCCTCCAATATGCATTACAGAACACACCAAAATTTTGTTATCAGCTTTGTTACCGCTTTGTTCATTCGCTTAGTTTATTTACATTTCCCTATAACTCCTGACTGTCTGAACTTGGTTTCTCAAAATGACTGGTGCACAAACAAATTTTGGTAGCTCATTGATCATTCCCTATTATGAACCAGCAATATAAGTTGTTAAGGAACTCTGGGCTTACCCCATACCAGGCTACTTCAACTCATTCTTGATCTTTAAAATGGGAGGATGATCCCCACCTTCCTTGCTGTTTTTTCTATTAACATTATATGATGGGAGAGGGAGGCATAGATTGTCTATAGCTATTTCTAAATTACCTATTACTGTGGACTCCCAGTCTTGCTTGAAGGCCATCAGTGTGATCATACAACAAATACAAAATAATTCAACTGTCAGTTATATTGCTATTTTAGCCAGCAAAACGTGTATCTGAGGTGGTATATCAGCACACGTACAGAGAGTCACAGTGCAGCTGTGTTTTCCCCTATGCACCTAGAACTGTAGTCCACTGTCTTACTAAATAAGACAACTCAAAATGCTCGATAAAGAGCTGGAAGTCTTAGAGCCCATAGCCATCTCCATCTCTCCAACCATCTTGGTTAAAAATCCACCAAAACAAACAGAAAATGACTGCTAGGCTAACACATATATGCTAACAGATTTTTATTATTATTTTTTAAAACTCATTTTCAGTGTTAAATAAACTGTGGAAAAAGGATTTGATTCATGGTCGTATTAGGAATCTACTCAACCAAAGCCCCTGTCACAAATTAAATCATAAACCAAAAGTCAAACATGATTTGTGAAATTAACATTTATCGAGGAAATACTCCCCAGCGCTGCATCGTGATTAGTCTCTGGCATCTGAAATATCACCCATAATTCACAAGCTCCTCTGAAACCATGCCACTAGCGTTACTGCTGAGATGGCATGCATGATGGACAGGTGCTGTCACAACCAGAGAGCAATCCCTTTTTTGATGCTGGTGAGAACTAGGGGTCACTGTGTCTTATTATTTGGGAAAGTAGATGCATACACACTTCTCAGCCCCCATACAACTTGTAACCCTTTGCCCCTCCACAGGCACTCTCTTCCACGTCTTAGATTTATCCAAGGCCGCAGCCATTTCTAATTTTGAACACGGCGGCTTGGCAGAGGCTCTGCATTGTGCCCTTTCTTTAAAATAGTGACTAATAAAAAATGAAACATAATTAACAGCCATTGGCTCTTTCACAGAATCAGTGTCTTTCAGCAGAGGGATTCAGTGCCTTTGTGGGGACGTGCAGACAGCTCAATCTTACAGGCAGAGGAGCTACAGCACAAAGAAGACAGTGATTGTTAAAGGCTAAACGGTCACCAGCAAAGCACGCTTTGAAGCCCAGCATTTTTTAGAAGCTAGGTTATCCAGATAAAGCTTAAAGATACGGGATTCTTCCCTTGTCAAGGTGATTTTCAGCAGGAGGATATTTTCCTGCCAAGGAATACAGTAATTTTTTTTGAAATCGTGGTGTAAGACAATCCGCACTGCTTTGGACACTAGATATTTTCCACATGGAGCAAAATGGCCCCCAAGTCTTTTGGGATAAGGAAGGGGAGCTGAGCTCAGCTGCTGGCTTCACAGGCATTCAGAGCAAGAAGAAAGCTTCAGCACCTCTATAACCCATCCCCTCACCCCAAGTGATGACCATGGCCTTTCTTCTTCATGTATTCATACATTGTCTCCACCGCTCAAGTATACTACACCTAGCTGGAACGCATCAGCTGTGTGCTGTGTTTGTGCAAGTGTGTGTGTGTTTATGTGTGTGTATACCTAAGACTCCACAGCATACAAATAAACAAGGATCGCAAAGAAGAATATTGCCTCTCTCTTAAGCGAAAGAAAGCCTGGGGACTTATC
Source organism: Chroicocephalus ridibundus (assembly GCF_963924245.1). NCBI lineage: Eukaryota > Metazoa > Chordata > Aves > Charadriiformes > Laridae > Chroicocephalus > Chroicocephalus ridibundus. The sequence continues at coordinate 19,090,715 of NC_086287.1, forward strand.
CTACCCCTCCTTTAAACCAGAATACAGACAAATGTACTCTTACAAATGGTGCCTCTCTTTCCAGGATTAAAGGAGAACTTACTGGCTGTAAAGCCACATTTCCCTTTGCTACCCCTCTCTCGCACACAGAGCAGACTGCGTTAGATCTGGGCCTCTGTCCTCAGCTGGGGCAAACTGGGCTTGATGGAGCCACGACTATTAGTGTCACTGAGGTTAGAGCGCTTGGCATGCAGCTCAGAGAACATCTGAGCCAGCCTCCACCCTGTGCCTGCACGAGCTCACTCTGGCAACCGCGTTTCACCACGGATGGCAGGCTCTGCCCCAGAGGAGGACGGGGAATCCAAAAGAAATTACTGCCTGCTCTAGTAAGCTAACCCTTAGGCACAGAGGCCTTACTTCTTGAAATAGGAATTCATTGCTCCAGCAACAAGACTGGCTGAATGGTCCATGAGGGATTGTTACCTCCATTCAACACGCTTTCTTTGGGTAAACAGTCATTCCCTTCTTGTGTTGTGACATTATGGAGAGGTCACCAATGGCTGGTGGTTTTTAAAAATAGTTTAATTTTTTTTAACCACTCTCTTCTACTGGCAATAACCTGTTAAAAAGCTGAAAATAACGCTGAGTTCCCTACTGGGTTGCCCTTTTCCATTTGGAGAACATTGATTTTTTTTCCTGTTGTGCCAAGATTAATGTGGCCTGTTTGTTTGACAACAGATTCAACATATCTAGTGTCCTGTCAAGCTAAAATGACTCTGTCTGTGGACAACATCCCTGTCTGGCACTGGCAATGATCTGGAAAAAAAAAAAAAGGCTTTGCCACTTAACTGTTACCACAGAATCATCAGGAGATTTTAGCAGCCCTTAAAACCAAAAATTGTTATTGATGGAGCCAATTTAAAATACTGTTAGTGAGAGTCGAATGAAAACTATTAGGCAAGGGAGGTTATCCAAATTATCCGCTGTAACACTCTGTTACAGTTTTGATTCAAAATGGTTCCAGATCTTCCTCTCTTGCTGTTTCATTTAAAAATGTTCGCTTGTCCTCTCTCCTCCATTTTAAGTAGGAAAAGAAACAGCAGATAAGTCAAGTACAGAAAAGAAAATGAGAAAAGCCAAGGAAATAAGGAGTGTTCCTTCCTCATCCAAGTACAAGATATAACATGGACACCAACTGAGGGTGAAAACAGACCCTGCTCCATTCTTTCAGAAATGTTACCAAGTTCCAAAACCCTCCTCTCCCTCCCTTCCTTCCTCCTTCCCTTCCCCCTTCTCTGGCAAAAGCCAGTAATACCTACAAATATTTTTTATTTTCGTAAACATCATGCAGCTTTAAAACGTGGGGATGTTCTATCAACTTCAGGATGGCTATTTCCCGCTCCACCTGGAAGAAACAAAAAGAAAGAGAAGATTAGAAGCTTGATCTCAGAATACATTAGATACCATCACACATTTTCTTCCCATTTATCCATTTTCCACTCCGCTTTATATGCAGAGGATACGGCAACTTATAACAATGTATCATATTTAGCACTCATATAATTTAAGAAAAATTCAATTTATCCAGCCTCAGCACACCCTGCCCCACAGAATCGAAAACCAGCAAAATTTCAAGGTTGAAGAAAAAAGTCTCAAATCTACCAAAGGGAATTAGCTGTAGGAGTTACACGAGCATTCAAGGCTGTTCCCGCCTCACAATCCAAAGCCAATGACATATTCTCAAAGTACAGAAACTCTAAGGTGTCACTTAGGGCTTTCCTGCCCTCGTGCAGACACAGGCATGGCCACGCTGCACTACATACCGCATACTCAATTGATATTAGAAAATCCCCATCCTGAAGAATTTGCAGTGTATGCAGGGGAGACAAAGAGCAGAAGACAGACAGCAATGTGATTTTATAGCTGCAGAACTGAGGCACAGAAAGGGAAAGAAATATAAGAATTGACATAAGAAGTACAAGGCACAACAAGAAATTAAACCCGATTACTGGAGACGCAGCGTTCAGAGCCCTAAGCGTAAAACTGTGCTTTCTCTCAATTCCCAATCTGTCCGAGCGTGGCTACTTCTAAGAGCATGTCTTCAACACGGAGTTAACAAGTTGTGACTAAGTCGCTGTAATTAGCGCAAGCCCTGTTCTCACCCAAAACGCCTATCATGACTGCCGTGGTGCTTTCGACTTGAATTTACTAAGGGTATTCATTAGAGATGGAGTCAGTGCAATTCCTCAGCTGCTAGTAAAATTGCTCTGTGCTGCTCAAAGCCACACTGTAACTGCTCTGATTTGACCTAGGCTAACTTGAAGGGAATTAATGTAGCACTGTGGAGACTGTAGATTACTGAAATAAACTCTGCGACAAGACGCAGTCTAAGCATTGCATAGTCGGGCATGATAAATTTCCAGGAATCCTCAAAGGCAGGAAAAAGACCTTAAGAAGCAAACAAGGACAACTAGGTAAGTTTTTTTCCAGTCCTTCAAATAACTGATTGTCCTGGAGCTGCTATGCTAACAAAGCAAGCATGAACAAACTACAAAACCATTCTAACATCTCCTCTGCAGGGATCAGACAAGTAATTAGGAACTTGCCCCAGTATACATTTAGTTCTTGATGTCCTTTAATTTCCTGAGGCATCATCCTCTGCTAAGCCTGAACATAGACAACTTTCCCTGAATGCCAGTAAGATATTCAGCAGGAAATTAGAAAGTGGTAGTTTTCCAGCACTGTGCAGAGGAGGAGCATTTCCCAGTATGTTGGTTATCACCACAGATCTCTCTTCCTCTGTATCACCACACAAAACCAGCAAAAGCAACTCTCGCACCACATCACCCTTGGCTTTCCTTGCATACCAAGATGGAGAAAAGGGTGTTTCTACATGTGTCAGTCTTTCAAAGACACTTATTCTTCTCTGCAGAGTCAAAAGTCAGGAGAGATTCACTTCCACACTTGGGATCTTTGGAAATAGCTCCCTCAGAGGAGTGAGGAAGAGAAGGGGTATGTGTGCATGCATGTAACCATGTATGTACGCAGTTCAGCACTGCCACAACCGCTGTGAATTCAGTGATACACACTACATGATGGTGACAGTTCTGTAGGCTTAACTTACTCATGATCAGCACTTAGATGAAAGCCGCTTATATAAATCGGAAACCAAAGTTGGGTAGATTTCAACTGTACAGCTATTCAACCAAAAAAACAGGGGGAGACCTAGTTTATTCCATTTTTGCCTCCTCTTCAAAAAGACCCATTGCTCTTTTCTCTTACAAGACACGCACTGATATTTGCAGGGGGCTTGTCTTGTTCAGCTCTATAATTGATAAAGTTGGATTTGCTTCAAGAATGAGGAAAAACAAAACAGAAGAAGCACCCACTCCCATAACACTCTTCCAATAGTACTGAGGTTCACCATCAGTACCACAGCTGCTCAGAAACTGGAACGCCAACAAAGTTCCCTTTGGATGGAGCAGACCAGGTATTTAATGGGGAATGTGACCACTACATTAGCTATGGCAGGGATCATCTAACCCCGCTCTCCCTCCTGGGGGATATCCTGCCCATGAAAGATGAAATTCCCTGCAGATGGGCTGTCTAACTGCACTGGACATTCAACTCTGAAAAATCTCTTGGTGGGTGCAGTGGCAATGTATGTTCAGACCAAGTGAGTGATGCATGGCAGCATCCAGCCAGGGTCCTGCTTGGTTACTGTCCTAAAGCATGAGAAGAGGCATGACTGGAGGAGGGGGCTCAGCTGTGGCACTGCATGGCCTATTTTCAATAAGAGAAAATCAGACCAGAAAGCAAGTATCTACTTACTACCTACAGATTTATGCTAGAAACCAGTTAAAGAGAAATAACCTGAGTTACTTTACTTTCATCATTTTAAGTGTCTTCCTTTTAAGTGTCTTTCTTTAAGTGTCTTTCATCATTTTAAGTGTGGCAGGTTCTGTGCATATTTTTAACTTCCTGGGAACTAAATCCTGAAAGGAGTTTGGGAGGTCTTGATTCCAACCCCAGGTATGGAGAAAGCACTCGGCTTGATGTGCCTGGCAGAATTTCACTACGATGTATGCAGCTCAGTGCTGTGCTGCACCACTCCAGCGCAGGCAGCACTCAGCTTTCCACAGTCTGCCACCTCTTCTAGCTGCAAACCAAGGACAAAACTAATCTACTCATCTCAGTAAGACTTTGTATAATCCTTCAGTGAAAAGGGGCTTTATGAAGGAAAAGTGTCATTACTGTACTTCTCATAGTCCAGGCCTTGGCCCTGTGTAGAGGAGCAAGACATTAATGGCTGTATTACTTCAAGAACTAGAGATTCCCAGCTCTCTAAACAACAATCTGAAATAGATCATCTTCAAAAATCTCACAGCAGTGTCCTATCTCTTTTCCCTTCCAAAGAAAAACAACAGGTCACAAAAAACATGCAACGGACCACCTTCTCAAAATTACTACTGCAGTCATTACTAACGGGTGACTCTGATCCTATTCATTTTTTATATCCCCACAGAGAAGCCAGTAATTGATATGGGTTGGACAGAGACTGTAGATCTCAATAGTGATTTTACTCATCCATGGCTCAGACAGACCTAGCAGCCACTGTGTCATTAGAAAAAGAGACATATCTGAACTCATTGGCAAAATAAAAGAGGCCTGAAATAGCACACATATAGCCTTCTTCCCCAGAGCTTTGCCAGCCCTTGGCATGCCTTTTTCTTTGCGGATCCGTGTGCTTGCAAGCCATGGAGTGCTGTCCAGCTCAGAGCTGGCAAGGGCAGGAGAATGGAGAAACCCTGCAGGGGTGTTTGCTTTAATGCAGATGCAATTATCAGAAAGCAGGCCAAGCTCAGAATAGCCTGTCTAGGGAGGCTCAGAGTCTGTGATAAACAAGAAACATGGAGAAACATTTGCATAATAGTTAAAATAGAAAGGAAAAGAAATGAAGCTTTCTCTGTCACACAAACGCCGGGTCACATCACAGGGTCCCAACTACAGCCTGGGTTACCTCATACCTGGGTAGGTTACTGACTGTGCAGCACTCCAAGCGCCTTGGTGCTGGGGGAAAGAGCTGTGAAAGGCTGCGCAGCGCAAATGCAGACACATTGCTAACTTGTAACCTTGCAGGTTCCAATTAGAGGTTTTAAAAATCTATGCAGGAGGCTGATTTGACAGGATGCTCCAGCAATTCAGATAATGACAAAAGTGCAACGCGGGGGCAATGCAACCCTGAGAGGAATAATGCAAAACTCTGGTTCCCTCTCCTACACCTCTGCTTCACCCTCCATCTCCCCCAGAGGAAATCACATCTTTCTGGTTTAAGCCCAAGTCGTTGCCACAGTCTTCATTGGTGACAAGTGCTCTGCTGTCATGCCTTCAGACTCACAGACACACAGGGTGCTAAGTCACTGAGAAGGCAAGGAGGGCAGGTCGAGGGAGCCTGAAGGTTTGCCTCAGTGAGGAAGAAAGTTTCCTTTTCTCTTGCATTCATTTGCTCAATAACAGTGGGGTCACTCATCACCCATGGGTGGTGCTGTGAGAACTTGAAAAGCGGACAGCTGTCTTGTATTACCAGGCTGTATTTCATCTACCAAATCTGTACAGGCACTATGCAACAGTCATTAATAGCAGCGTTTCTCAAAGAACACCTACACCCAAAAAACCGGGGGGACAGCAGATGACATTTCTCCTCGGATGCTTTGAAGTTCACCAGCAGCACACCACAAAGCTCACTCTTTCCCCATTGACATAAGTGGTTTCAATATTGCCCAAAACGCTGGCCTGAGGAGGAAGTCTGGAGGTGTAGAAGTAGCGAGGGGCAATAAAGCCCTGCAGGCTGCAAATGTGTTGTGCTGTTTTTCCTACTCAGAGCAAAATGGTGGAGGGGGGCTGGGGGTGGTAGGTTTTCATGTGAAAATCAAGCTGTCTAATGTTGACTCTGCTTTGTTTTGAAGTAATTAACGTTGAAGTAGGTAATTTTCAGAACTCATGGCTGCCCCTCAGTTACTAGAAACTCAACCTGGACATGAACTTCTCCAAGTTCATAATTATTTAGACTCAGGACTCAGGATGAACTTCAAAGGATGCAGAGATTTGGATGCTCATCTAACTCCTCGGGCTAGAACTCAGGATGGAAACCTTGTACCAAAGTAGTTACTTTCACCAATGTCTGGCCTGCTGTGCAGTAATACCCATTTCCATTAGGAGAGCACGGAAAGTAAATGACTGTGATACTTCACTGAGTTGAATTGGCAAAACCAAAGGTATCGGAGAGGAAGAAACTAATCTCAAGTTCTCTGGAAAGTCTGCATTCCTGCTGTAACAGAAATATCCCAGGAACAGACCCTGGGATGTTATTAATTTTGTACTTTTTCTTCCATGTTATGTGGGACTGAGAGTTAAAAACAGTGAAAAATGACTGGCTTTGGTGAAGACCATCTTGGTCACATGTTCAATCTTTCCCGTAATGACATAATCATAGAATCATAGGGTTGGAAGGGACCTCTGGAGATCATCTAGTCCAACCCCCCTGACAGAGCAGGGTCACCCAGAGCAGGTTGCACAGGAACACGTCCAGGCGGGTTTGGAATGTCTCCAGAGTTGGAGACTCCACCACCTCTCTGGGCAGCCTGTGCCAGTGCTCTGCCACCCTCAAGGTACAGAAGTTCCTCCTCATGTTTAGGTGGAACTTCCTATGTTCAAGTTTGTGCCCATTACCTCTTGTCCTGTCACTGGGCACCACTGAAAAGAGCCTGGCCCCATCCTCCTGACACCCACCCTTTAAGCATTTATAAGTGTTGATAAGGTCCCCCCTCAGTTGTCTTTTTTCCAGACTGAAGAGACCCAAATCCCTCAGTCTTTCTTCATAAGAGAGGTGTTCCAGTCCCCTAATCATCTTCGTAGCCCTTTGCTGCACCCTCTCCAGCAGTTCCCTGTCTCTCTTGAACTGGGGAGCCCAGAACTGGACACAGTACTCCAGGTGCGGCCTCACCAAGGCAGAGTAGAGCTGGAGGATGACCTCCCTCGACCTGCTGGCCACACTCTTCCTGATGCACCCCAGGATGCCGTTGGCTTTTTTGGCCACAAGGGCACATTGATGGCTCATGGTCATCCTGTTGTCCACCGGGACTCCCAGGTCTCTTTCCACAGAGCTGCTCTCCAGCAGGTCAGCCCCCAGCCTGTACTGGTGCATGGGGTTATTCCTCCCCAGGTGCAGCACCCTACACTTGCCCTTGTTGAATTTCATAAGGTTCCTCTTTGCTCAGATCTCCAACCTGTCCAGGTCTCTCTGTATGGTGGGACAGCCTTCCGGTGTGTCAGCCACCCTCCCCAGCAATAATAATAATAAACAGGCTACTCTTGAAATCAGAAGAGAACAGCATTAAAGCACAAATGGCTTTATACGACAAGTAGCTCTAGGCCCAGTATGTCCTGTAGGGTCACTGCTGTAGGGATATAATTCTTCCAAACAAACTTGAGCCATTACCAAATCTAAGCAATACCACATTATATCAGTTGCACCCTTAATTTCAAAGGTAGCATAAATAGAGTAGAAGTGGAAAAAAATCAGGTTTTAAATGATTAAACGTTAAAATGTCTTCCTCTGCAGCTCTGAATTTAGTTGATATTTCATTACGTTTATCCAAAACTTCTTCAGCAGGCCATTATGGAAGCAAACAGAGAACTACAGAAGTTGTCCATCTATGGAGAGTATTTCCTGCTGCTATTGTAGCCATTAGCTTCACATTTCTGAATATACTGAGCCAGATTCAAATGTATTGAAGTCAACAAAAGGCATCAATTGACTTAAGTGGGCTTTGAATCAGACCTTCTAATGATCATTAAGTGGTATCTGGAAGAAATCTTCTATTACACAATTTTGACTAATTAAATGCTTTAACATGAACTCAGGTTTTCTGCTAAGTACTAGTAATTACAGGAAGATTCTATAAAAAGCGGATAAATGATGGGGGAAACTAGACTTAGATCTCCACAGAATCAGGCAGCTAGACAATGCTGTACAAAATACTTACAACAAACAGACAAAATTACTGGAAAGCTCAGCAATTCCTCATTTTATTGAAAGCTCTATTATGGGCTCATTCCAGCACGATTTTTGTTTGCATGCATGCTTCTCAAAGCTATTTCCCCATAAATGAAAATGAAAATAGGTATGTGTGAGAAGCAAGTGAGATGCATATTTGATGTTAAAATTTGCATGCGCAAACTTCTATACCATGCAGCTTAGTAGGGAAATTCATTTTCCACTAACTACTATTATAACAGAATGTCAGTTTCTACTTGTCCTTATTGAAACAAGTATTTTTCCATAGTCCCTCCAAAACTGCAACTCTAAAGCTCTGCTAAATTTCAAAATTTGGCATACAGTGTGATGGTATCGGCTCAGCTGAATGGATGCTTTCTGCTGGTGCAAACGCAGCTCCACAACAGGAGCAGGCTGGCCTGGCCTGGCATATTGGTTCCACTGTCTTGAAGTGACAGGGTTTGGCTCCTACAGGTTACCTAACCATGGAAAATCCTATGCAGGAATTTCATGGTTTAATCTGGTAGTTAACACCTGCAGTGTTTCTCAGTGCTCTGCCATAGGCTACCGAGTAAATATGGCACTTAGACTTATCTGCAGCGTATGCTTCTTTAAGAAGCATCAGGGCTTCATGTAAGAGACACTGATGGGAGCTGACAAGGAGTGGATTTATTCATTCAGCACTTGAGATTATCTGCTGCCTGGTGGTACACAGCTAACGAGTGACTGACGTGCAAGTCTCTGCCAGCAGTCAGCAGAATTGGCCCTTTACACCGGAAGGCAAATAGCCTCCCTGTGCCTCCTGTCACCTTCGGTGAGTGCCACATCCTGGCTGCCATCACTGAGTAGTGCAGGACACGGGACAGCCACTCTGCAGGAGCAATAACCTGATCTTTGACTTGTCTTTTTCCCTCCTTATCCTGGTTTTTAATGTTAACGCGCACTGTGCTTTCTTTGACTCGACGCAGAATGTTTGCACAGCTGTTTTTTTTATTTGCTGGGGGAAAGAACTAACTCACGTGCAGCCAGCCCAGCGTGTATGAGAAACCCACCATCCCCAAACAGCTGCTACAGCCAAGCCTGTGAGAACACGGATATCTCTTGCTCTAAAGCAGCACCTCAGTCCTTCCTGCGTGAGCAGCCCTCCCTGCTGTGCCAGACCTGCAGTGCTCACCCCAAACTTAGAAATTTAAGTCTAGCCCCAACAAGCAATGCAGTAGGCAGTACTCACCTGCAGCTTTTTCCCACTGAAGGACCAACAAACATGCCTAGCTCGTCTCTGGGATGTACAGGTTAAAGAATGCAAGAGCAGAAAGCCAACAGGCCCCGTGCAGGAGCGCAGGAAAGGAGCACAATTCATAACTCATTTGCCCCCAAAAGAAGTCACTTCTTAAGGTAGAAGGTATATTCAAGAACATTTAATGCCTTGTGGGCTGCTATGCTTAGCTACAGAAAAACAGTCACAACACACAGAGGAGAAACAAGCTGCAAAATTGAGGGGTACAGAGAGTTCAACTTCAAACAATGTAAGTACAGAGCTCCTTGTAGTATTTGAGGCATCATAGATTTAATATGGGCAGTACCAAACACAATACTGGAATGTCTGAGCCAAAGGAGGATGCAGGAGATGCTGAATCCCATCAAGGGAATATGGGCAAGCACAAAGGAGGTGGTATAGCACAGAATGGCATAATGTTCTGCCAAAAATGTAGTGCAGAGCTTCTGAGAGCATTGGTTGAGGATATGATAAGGCAGGGGCGTTCCCAAGAGTATCCAAGAAAGGGACTGAGACAGCAAAGCGATGCTGACAGTACCATGGACTGGCTCCTTAAGGGAGTCCACCATCAGTAGGAAGAAAAATTTAAAAGCACAGTTTTGGAAAAGCTTCAAAGGATAAACTCTCCACCATTTCCTATGTGTCTCGGCTAGCCTCCTTCCCCCCTTTTCCTCTTTTTCTCCATTAGTCACACTGGCCTTGTTTAGCTCTCTGGCATTGTCTTACACAAATGTCCTTTACACTTTCTCCCTAATACTCTTCCAGAAGCAATCAATAGGATTGCTGCTGTTTCCTTCTCTACTTCTTTCCTTAATGGCCATCTCTGGTTCCCTAAGAAACAAGGCGGGTAACAAATGCTCCAGGAGAGGGCAGAATCGCTGGAGCTTTGCGGAGACTGGAGGCAGAATGCTAGACTCCATCCCTGCCTTACCCTGCTCCACAACATGCCTAATGACATCAATCATTTAGAAGAGTGGAAAACAGATAATATGATTTTTGTTATTCTACTGTATTCTCCTGTCCTTCACTTTTGGGTGCCCCTTGAACTCTTTAAATGGATATCAATATGTACTTCTATATTAAGATCTCCTTTCAGCTGAGTTAATAAACTCAGTGAGATACAAACGGTTGATATCTAGAAGGGATTCTCCATCCCAATAGTCCCTCACAGCTGATAGTGATGGAAGCAGAGACTGAAGCAACCCACAGCTGTCTCCTTTGTTTCCATTTTCCAAATATGCTGTTGAAGCACAATTGCACCTCCCAGGGGGACAAACAGCAGCATGGACCTCATCCAGGAACAGTGAAAAGGCCAAGGGCAATGCAGACTCACAAAGTTCACGTTTGCACTTCGCTTTGCAATAAAGAGGGAGCCTTGAGGGGAGGCCTGGCAGCTGCAGGCAGAGGAATCAACAGCTGACTTTCTGCCAAACTGTAGAGCCAGCAGCTGCGTACTCAGGGAGGCCGAGCAACCCTTCAGCCCAGCTCTTCTACCACAGCAGGTCAGCAACACTTTCTATCGCACTGCAGCACGAACCGCAGCTCCTGCATTAGCACTTCTACGTCCATCCCATTTTAGGGACGGTGATCCCAAGCATTACTTATTCTTATTTGTGATGTTGAAATTAGTCTGCTTTGTCCATAAAATAAGCTCTCTGAGCACAGACTGCCTGTGGAATGCACTTGTTCAATGTCTCTCTATAATGACATGACCACAACTGTTGTATACTATAGAAAGACATGAACTTCAGTTCCAAACATCCCTGCCCACTCACCTATATGTGGGATTATAACTTTTTAATGCAGCCCCACCTCAACCACAGGCATGTCTTTTCCTATCTTGCAAGACAGGACTGAAGAGCATGGGAAATGAGCAGTGACCCCTCAGTATCTTCATCTCTGAGGCACCTGTTTGGATCTAGCCAACAGCAGATGGACTCAAAGCCTGTTACTCTCAGACCTTTGGTGACTCACACAGCAAAATTAGCTTTATCGACTCAGCCTCAGACCCAGGTCAAGAGTAAACTATTGGTGGACAGTTAAACTGCTGTTGTAAAACTGTCCCCTCCCTTCAACTACCACACATCAGTGCTGAGAAATGACACCAGCTTTCAAGATGACGCTAGCCCTGACACAGTAGCTTTGTCTGTGGTGCCTGCCACTTCTTCCTTTGGTGTCAGGGATGCAGCAAAGATAGCAACACTGGCTGGGAGCTTTGCATTGGGTTTTAATCTGTAAAAGGATGGCTAATAAGGCAGGAACTGTAGTACAAAGCAAGAGGCAGAAAGAGAGAGCAGAGGAAGAAATAACATTGCCTATTTTGCCTCAGTCTTGAGGCTCGCCTGTGCTCACTCCCTGTCTCTCCTCAGGTTCAGCCTGCAACAGAAGACATTACAGCAAGACTTGTACTCCCCTCAGCGAAGACAACGTCTTCCTCTGTTTTGTACAAGCAACAGAAGCAGCAGAAAATTAGTCGATTGCTGCCATCAGCATCCAGGATCTCTCACAGCTGGGAGTTAAGAGATCAAAGACAGCAACGAAGGAACATTTTGTTTCTCAGTTATTTTATCTCTGCTCTTCTCATATCCTTCCCATCACACACCAGTCCCTTATTGCTGGAGTTGCTGATGACATCTTGCAGCCTATCAACATCAATATCAGGATCAAGAAACCTCCTGGCAAGGGAGGTTTACAAACACCATTGTAAAGATAGGTTCTCGAGCATCTCAGGACAGGCGATAAGGATAAGCCAAGTCATTCCTTCTCCATGTTGCCCAAACCCCCCTGAGAAAGGAGGCCACGTCCTTAAAGGCATCTCTGGCCACGTCCTTAAAGACGGGTCCAGAATATTCTCCAGAGCTTAATACAGTACATCTTAATTATATTTTCCTGTATATTATTCAGTCTGGTCGGACTTTCAGAAGTACTTAGCATTGGCCTATCGCTTTATCTCAAAGTTCAGGGGATTCTTACTACTAAATGAGACCAGAGTCAGCCAGCAGTGAACGGCACATTCCATCTTTTAGTTCTAAGTCCCTAGAGACGGGTCGTGTAATATGCGGCTCACCTCGCTATTTATGAATCTACACCTCGAACATTACTTCCCAGATCCTGCAGTATTTCTGAGCCTTCCTGAGTCCTAATGGTGAATACTTCAGCTTCACCATCCTAAACCATAGCCAAAAGCATTCCCTATCCTAAACCAGATCATCTTTGCCACATAGCGACGATCACTTCTGCAGTACAGAAAACTTCTCTCTTGAATTACTTGTGTCACTCTGAAGCAACCTATGTGGTGTATGACAAGTGGTATGCTGCAGTGCTGATGCACCCACCAACACAGCATTACAGAGACCAGGAAAAGCAAAGAAATGAAGGCATTTTAAACTTGAGGAAGGTGGTATTTTCATTCTCTCTGAAGGTGTTGTTGTGGATCGAGCATCTTCAGAATAGTCATCTTAAGTGCCATTGCTTACTTGAGTCTCTTCCCATTCCTTTGTGTCTGCCCTATGCAACACATCTAATACAGAGTTCCAAGCTATTTGGCTTCTGATGAAGAGCAAAGGCAGGATGCAACACTCTCTTATGTCAGGCGATAACGTATCGCTAAAGAAAGTGCTAATGACTCAAAAATTACATAGAGGAAGCAACAGGAAAGTTCTAACGATAAGCAAATTAGCTTAATTCTCTGAAAAGAACGGACATGGCTGGACGTGCTTACTCTAGCTATTCCTGAAAGTGGCAGAGCAAGCATTCCAAAAACAGAAGAAAATTTGAAAATTGGTGTTCACTTAAATTCATACCATCCTAGGCCTGTACACCTTGGGATGCTTCGGCACACATACAGGCATCCTCTTTTCACAACCTAATTCAAAATCTGTTGCACTTGCCAAATACTTATGATAACACTTACATGTGCAGATTTAAAAGTGCTCCCAAACAATTTGCTAAGAAGATGGCAGGCTAAATTTGAAACTAGCAATATTTGAAATGGACAGCTGGGCTAGATCTACCCCCCTCCCTCCCCAGCTTTTCAGCATTTTCTGCCAGAGATCACATTCATCAGTCAGCTGAACCTTGTTTCCAGATGTTTGGAATGTGGAAAAAACAACCTGTGAATCAGGGAGTTTTCCAAGACTCAGCAATACGGTCACAACAGAGTTTTGGAATGAAAAGGCAAGGGATGCTGTTCATGTCATCCTCTCTCTACAGAAGAAAACCACCCCAATTACATCTCTTTATAGGAGACATAATTAGCTCCCTTCTTTCCAATGGAGAAAGCCTTTCCCTCCAGGAAAAGCTTATATTGCCCCCCACGCAAACACAGGACAGACAAAAACCCCACCAAAATCTTGCTGAAGTGGATGCCATGCTGAGGCAACCCAGCAGTAACCTCAGATCGGAGGAAACAGTGCCTGTGCTGTGAGGCTCATATGTTGAATCCTGACTTAACCAAATGTATTTGGGAAGAAGGTACTGCAGACTTGTTCTCCTTGCACCGTACAGAACTCAGTGAGTTTGGGTGTAAAATCTCAAGATATTTAGGGGTAGCTGATCATTACATTAACATATGTGTGATGGCAGGGATTAGAGCGCATTCTACTGCTGTGTAATATGGATTTGTGTGGGGGTCAGAAGTTTCATTTGTGTACTGCCTCCTACCCTTAAGCTCATTCCGGCACAGCAACAAATAATTCCTATTCACAGTCCCTCCTCTGAGCAGGAAACGTGCACTCCAGGTAAAGGATTTGCCTTCTGTGCTTTGTTGCTAGGCACCTTGGGACAGTGGGGCAGCACTTTTTTTTAGTTGCTCTGTGCTGGACATGTTTTGTCAGGCCCAAGGAGCCAAGGTGAACTAAAGACTTTTGCAAAGCATCCTTGCAGGATATTCAGGAAAGTTCTGTGGAAGATTGTTCCAAACCTGTCTCCCATTTTGTTTGCGACAGGAACACAGTAACATTGATGAGTCCCTTTTGTTTCTGAGAATCCTAAAATTATTGCTGGGTGCCATTCAGTGAGAAAGCCTGGGACAGTAGCTGATAAGGAACCGTGGCTATTGTAGGAGGCCAGCCCACTTTTCTGCAGAGATCTATGTAACCATTAAACAGAATTGAGGCAATTTTCCCTCCCTCAGTAAGAGTCTTACTCCATCCCAAGTGGACAAGGGTTATCTACCGTTTTGTCATGTCCTTTGCTATCATTCTGCTACCCACATGTTCTTGTATTTAGAGCAGGGTAATGTTACACAGCCAAACTGGGAGCCTGTCCTTTATTTTGGAGGGTATTCCTTATGCAATCACAGAAGCCATCCAGTAACAACCACATTCTGTGAAATCCTAGGGACCGTGAGAGCCTTTTTCTGACTATTCCTCTTCTGGTTTTGCATTCTTATATGCTTGGTAAGATTTTTAAGCTGCTAACCTTTTCTGCTCAATACTACTTTTTTTTCGGAGGCAGAAGTGATTTTCCTTGCAATTTTCCAGACCTTTTCCATGTTCCCTCAGGGTGGCTGGGAACATGAACTTGTAGAAAATGTTTTACTTCCATTTCAACAAAGTGTTTAAGGTGCATGCTTTAGTCTGCACCACTACTATATAGTCTAGGATCTACCTGCAAGCAATACAAAGGCAGCAAAGTCATGAAAGAAGGTAAGGAAAAAATTACCTTGGAACTTCTAGCAAACCTCTAGGCTTGTGACACGTTTAGGAGAGTAACACATTTAGTTTGAAATCTTTTGGTGGCCACATGAATGCTTTTGGTGGCCAACCAGGAAGTGGGGATAGTTGTTCCTTCTGACCCATTAAACACATCTTTTGCAGAGCTACTTTTTTGATGAGATTCCTTTGGACATGTCTTCATTTACACAGGGAGCTAGGCACTGTCGTTCCTATTCCTTCTGTGGAAAGAGTGACCTGTTTGAGAAACCTGAGATGTCTCCACAGGGTGTAATTTAGCACTCTCCAGGCATGCCAAGATCCCTGAAGCACTGTTGTGTCTGTCTGATCCCTTATCTTACTCATGATCTGCAAATGATCAGTCACTTAAAGCCCACAGGAGAGGGGGTTGCTGCCGACCTACTGAAGGCTTGAGTTTGTCAGTTCTATCTTCAAACAAATAAGCAGAAGCCTCACTTAGTGAAAATACGTACAGGCATACAGCTCTGATACACCCTCATTAAGGAAAACATAGAATCATAGAATAGACTGGGTTGGAAGGGTCCTTTAAAGGTCATCTAGTCCAACCCCCCCTGCAATGAGCAGGGACATCTTCAACTACAGCAGGCTGCTCAGAGCCCCATACAACCTGACCTTGAATGTCTCCAGGGCACCTACCACCTCTCTGGGCAACGTCTTCCAGTGTTTCACCACCCTCAGTGTAAAAAATTTCTTCCTTATATCTAGTCTAAGTCTACCCTCTTTTAGTTTAAAACCATTATCCCTTGTCCTATTGCAACAGGCCCTGCTAAAAAGTTTGTCCTTGTTGTTCCTGTAGCCCCCCTTTAAGTATTGAAAGGCTGCTATAAGGTCTCCCCAGAGCCTTCTCTTCTCCAGGCTGAACAGCCCCAACTCTCTCAGCCTGTCCTCAGAGGAGAAGGGCTCCAGCCCTCTAATAATTTTTGTGGCCCTCTTCTGGACCTGCTTCAACAGGTCCATATCTTTCCTGTACTGAGGACTCCAGAGATGGACACAGTACTCCAGGTGGGGTCTCACCAGAGCGGAGTAGAGGGGCAGAATCACCTCCCTCAACCTGCTGGCCACACTTCTTTTAATGCAGCCCAGCATATGATTGGCCTTCCGGGCTGTGAGCGCACGTTGCCCGCTCAAGTCCAGCTTTTCCTCCACCCGTACCCACAAGTCCTTCTCAGCAGGGCTGCTCTCAATACCTTCATCCCCGAGCCAGTATTGATACCGGGGGTTGGTCTGACCCAGGTGGAGGACCTTGCACTTGTCTTGTTGAACCTCATGAGGTTCACACAGGCACACTTCTCAACCTCGTCCGGGTCCTTCCTAATGGCATCCCATCCCTCAGGCATGTCAAACTTGCTGAAGGTACTCTCGATCCCACAAGTCATTGATGAAGATATTAAACAGTACTGGTCCCAACACAGACACCTGAAGGACACTGCTTGTCACTGATCTCCATCTGGACATCGAGCCATTGACCACTAACCTCTGGATGCAACCATCCAACCAGTTCCTCATCCACCAAACAGTCCACCCATCAAATCCATCTCTCTCCAATTTAGAGAGAAGGATATTGCGGGGGACCATGTCAAAGGCATTACAGAAGTTCAGAGAGACAACATCCACAGCTCTTCCCTTGTCCACTGATGTAGTCACTCCATCATAGAAGGCCACTAGGTTGGTTGGGCAGGACTTGCCCTTGGTGAAGCCATGCTGGCTGTCTCGAATCACCTCCCTGTCCTCCATATAACTTAGCAAATAGCCACAGAAATATGAAGCAGTTCTTTAAATCTGAAACAGGAAATAAGCAAAAGAGGAAAAAACCAAAGCAAACAGTCCTCCCTTAAAAGTGGTCTGAATATTTTCAAATAAGACAACGTTTCTTGTAGAGGGAAAGAAAATGTGTAGTGCATAGCTGTGTCCTTTCCTCGATCTGAACTGTAATGACTCTTCCTCATCGTTTTCCACGATTCGTGTGCATGTTCTCCAAGCCTCTGGATGGGAATCAGCACCTCCATTCAGCTCTTCAGTGGGATCACTCTGCTGATGATCTCCTTTAGACCTCACGATTCACTTAATCACTCAGTTTGCAGCAGGCTTCCTTCTCCTGGGGGAAGTGTCTGATGCTACAAGCAAACCCAGGACCTCAGAGGTGAAGCAGGACTGCAAGAATCCACAGAGGGTTTACATGAATGAATGAGTTTAATTTTCAAATTTAGGCCAGAAGCAGCCCGCCCAGCCTAATATTTTCTCCTTCATACTGTTTATTCAACCAAAAGGATTTTCAGACAACCTGAGGGGATTGCCTTCATGGGTGAGTGTGCATTTTACCAGAAGTCCTATTTGGCAGAATTACTTTTATTATAAGCATTTTGGTTCTGTTGCCCCTGCTGCATGCTGCTTTTCTTGGCCTTCTGGCTGTCTCGAAGTCCTGTGCAAACTTCCCTTTTCACAACGCACCTGGGATCTAGCAGACGCATAGACTACGTAGTTGAACGATCACTTTGTGCCTCAAGCACTGACAAACAGTTTATTGTGCAGCTTAGGAGGACATATTTATACTGTTGTTTTGCTACAGAAAACCAGGGCACCTTTCAAGAAGTGCCCTCATTTTGCTTGAAACAGCACCTGCATTTTGCAGGTGTGATCCTAAACCAGCAGAACAAATCCAGCAAGGGGTTAAAATAGGATTTGTATTTTATTTTTAACCTGGGGTGGAGAATTCCCTTCTTTCCTTTTTCTCTTCCCCTTATGACACCTCTTTAAATAGAGCTGCTTTTTCCAGCCCCAAACCCACCTAACGCCAAGGGGTCAAGCTATGTTTCTCAAGTCCTTTGTTCACCAGAGCAGTATGGGGGCGCGAGATAAGTCTTTGCTGAAGCCACCACCGATTAAGACATCAGACCCATTAAGAGCTGCTGCCTTCTGTGCAGTCAGCTTTCTGTAAGCCACCCCGAGTCCTCTGCCATATCGGAGCAGCCCTCCTCTCCCTGGGGGATCCCCACAGCCAGCTCTGCGACAGGGCTCTGCTCCTCACACCCAGCCTGCCTGCTCATTAATCATTCGGGATGTGACTGCCACCACCACTGCTGCAGACACCTAAAGACTGAGGATATCGTCTCCTTCTCACTACACAAGGCATTTATCCCCCAACTGCTGTTAAAGGGAAACATAACATTTTTATTTTTTTTTAGTGCTGCGACAGAAGAATATAGGTTGTGACCTTAAAAGCAGGAAAAGAGTTGTACTGCAGTCCCCACGGTGGCTGTGGCTGGCTCTCTGCTACAGTGACGTTTCAGCAGAGTCAGGGCATTAAAATGTATGCATGGAAGCAAACTCCTATGCAAAAGGCCACTCTAATCGTTGCACGGTTGGACTAAAGACTCTGACGGTTCCCCACCCAGACATGTCAGGGACACATGAAAGTGTCAGCTGTTGGGTGAAGCACAGCTGCTATTCTCCTTCAGTCCATGGAGTACAAAATTAGGAGAAGCAAAACAGAAGTCAGAGCAGTTGTGAGGCTACTCTAACTTACCCTTAGAGACAGGCATTTTTATCTCTACTCCCTCTAATGCAGCAGAGAGGCTTGAGAAGGCAGGCTGTGCCCTTCAAGCCACCGACAAATATAACTGCTTGGCAAAATGCAGTACGCAATACCAAAGGGGAAGTTCTCTTTCAGTAATAGGTTTTCCAAACCAAAGATCAGTCAGGAGCCAGAACAGGACTGCCAAGCATTTCCAAAATGTAAGGCGTGTTCCCATTTTTCAACTAATCAACAGAAAAGTGAGAGAGAGACACATGCTCTGATGTGCTGGTGGAAAGCAGATGCAGTGATGTCAGAGCTCCTGTTCCCTCTGCAGCACTGGCTGAGCACAAACAACAACAACCCCTTCACTGTCATGGATTACCCTTACAATGTGGGTATTTTGTCCTGCAGGACAAACAGAAAGAAGCAGGAATCCAGAGAGAAACGAAGAAAACTAATTGCTTTCCACAAACTCCCAGGGCAGCTCTGATGCACTTGGGGTGCGTCTTCTACCTTCACACAGGACTTTGCCCGTACGACAGCTCCACTCAAACCCAGTGAGAGAGGATATAATGTTCCTTTGGTGGTAACTTCCACCTGCATCCCTTTCTTGCCCTCCAGTGAACCCCCCCGCCTGCCCCCAGACCAGCTCTGGGAGTGGCCAGGCACAAAGTGGTCTTTTCAAGAAAGATCATCATCCTTTTTGTGTTTCGTTCTTTTGTCCTTTACAACCAATTTTTCTTCGGGTCCGTGGAAGAAGCAGTCACTTCAGAACAGTGTCACTATCACATGGACAGGGGCTCCAGGACCTGCGGGGCACATGCGAGCGGGCAGGCTGTATTAGAAAGCATCAGCGTTGAACACCTCACTGGCACATCTTACTCACTGGGGACTGCTGTCACTTACTGTAAAGCAGTCTCCCGGTGCTAACGTACCTTGGGTCAGGCCCTTGATACATCGTAGCACCCTTTTCATTCCCAAGAAAAATATTACTCAAACTGGAGCACAGGGGATTTTCTTACATTAGGATTAAAGAGCATTTCTCAAATGAGTTGTTTTGTTGTTTTTTTTCCAAAAGTGCAATCATTATAATTTTTAAAAAATCAACATTGAGAAACACTAAAAAGCTTTCTGTAATACTGCTTACAATTAGTTATTTGTTTCCTGCTAGAAATTCAGGTACTGCCAGTGGGAGCTTCATCAGATGCTGACAATTCCCCCCATCAGGAATCTCTTTAAGGAAGGATGTTTCCCCTCTGGCCGCTCTCCTGTGGGTGTCAGCAGCAGGTAATGCCCGCATTTTCAAAAGGTTCAGGAATTTTGGGTTCCCCACACTTAAGCACTCCAGAAACAGATTTTCAGCTGCTGAACTACCCAGAGTTAATATTTTAAGAAGAATCCCCTTTCCAATTAGGCATGACATAAAAATTGGATTTTCAAGTTGCTCAGACACTATAGTTGATTGGGTCTAATGAAAATCTGGCCTGAATTTTGGAGGCTGCTGCAGGGTCCCACCTGAGGTGGGAGTAGTCAGTCTCATTATAGCAAATGTCTTCTACATATTCTTCAAGAAAAGCACCCCAAATATGGCACACATCTCTACTGCTTCGCATAAGTACACGTATAAAACAGAATATTAAAATGAAATAAAAGGTGCAATACCTTTTATTGCATGTATATAGACAGTTCCAAACTTGAATCTGAATGAGGTCTGCATCCAAACTCACCTTTGGCATATCTCTAAACAAAATGATAACCACCTAACACCTGGAGGTTTCATGAGGCAGGGTAAAAATTGGAATGATTATCTGAATTGATATCCACAGGAAGCCATAAAGCCGTCTAAAGATCTCATAATTTAGTCTGGATTCAGAGAATCATAGAATCTTCATGGTTGGAAAGGACCTTTGAGATCATCGAGTCCAACCATACACACACAAAAAAATACAAAAAACACCCATTCACTGGGTCTGGAAAGACACTGGCAACCCTCTCTGGGAAATATGGCATGGATACTGGCTTGCTCTGACAGGGTATACAAGGGAGGGTGTGAGGTTGAGGTGCTGATTTGGGATTCAGAAAGTCTGTCTTCACTTTCTGATTTTCTTTTGCCATGTATGGGCTACTTAACCTATCTGTGCCTTAGTCCAGTATTTAGAGAATGGAGGCAGTAAGGTATTTGACTTTTCCCCCATTTTTCTGCCCTTTTATATGCATTGCCTGTTTAGACTGTACATGCTTCAGGTCAGAGATGATCCCTTGCTTTGTTTTTAAACACAGCTACAGAGCCTAGCATGCCAGGACACGTGCTAAAACACACCCTCTGACAAACTCATACGAAAAATGATGTTTCAAATGTTACCACTAACTCAACTTACAGCCTGCAGAGAATGAAGCTGTGGGGGGTGAAGTCTGCAATATGTCATATAGAGCAAAATCTAAGTTCAAAGCGTGCTGTCACGGCTGAGGACCTGATTGTGGTTGGTGCTGGTGCTTTTCTCTGCTGCCCTGGCTCCATGCACGGAATGGGGAGTCAGCAACTGTCCTCAAGTAAGACAGAAGCAGAGACACCGCACACCCTCTGAGCACAGGAGAATACCGCGCCTCATAAGCTGGGTGGGAGGGAAGGCAGCATTACAGGTAGGCTAGAAATAATAGAGCAAGCTTCATGCTGAAAGCAGGGAATCTTTGTCATGACAACAGAGAGAGCTGTTAAACTATACAACATGCGCAGGCAATGTAAAGGTAGGCAGTATTCTGGGTCTCCTGCTCTCAGCAGGGAGGAACTGGCAGGACTGCAGCAGTGAATGATGGTTTATTTTTAACAACAGTTTCTAAAGCAGGAGCTGGTGATTTTGTTTGTTTGTCACTTTTTATTTCATCCAATGCTCTAGATGGATACTAGCTCCTTTTGCAAATTTTTTATTTATTTATTTATTATTGTTTCTCCTTGAAGCAGGGACTGCAAATGCTGTGATAAGTGGACTGAAAGGTTCACTTAGTTTCAACTGCAGTTTCCCTAAATGCTTCTGTGTCCCCTGCTGAACTGCTGTTTTGTAACGCTGTGGAGGTGGAGCACACTTTGGGGATATTCCACCGCCCTCCCCCTGCCTCTACCACACCACGGTAGAACCATTTTTCCACTCCCTTCCCTTCACCCTTCCTTTCCTGTAAGGGGACAAGAACCACCAAGGAAGACAAATGTACCATCATCTTCTTCAGGCCTTTTTGCATCAACCAAAATCTTGCAAATCTAAAGCATTAACTAAGCAGTTTTGTGCTTCGCTCCTGCCCCACGTCCTTCAGGGTGTGTGAACACAGCTTGCTGCAGACTAACAAGCCACACAGCAAATGCTACACATTGTGGACTAATGTCGGGGGAGCGGAGGATCTAGAGCTACAGCTCAGTGGTCTGAGGAAAGAGCTCCGCCAGTCTGTGCCCCTTAATAATGGGCAGTGAGCATAGAGGGCAAGCGTGACTAGGTAGGAGAAAAGAGGCTATCTAGGGAATCATGCAACACGAATGCTGGGCTTTGCAGTCCATAATAGGGGTGAGTCAGACTCTGAATTGCTGTGCTGCTATCTTGGTTACAGTAGATGCTAATTCAGCTGGTCAGGTAAAGTGTGCTTTTAGGAGGCTAATAGGAGCAAGCATATTGAGGCTCTGGGACCTTTCCAGGCTTCACAGCTGTTTCGCCTATCCTAAGGGGAAGAAGCCCTTGTGAAACGCAAATCTGCAGCACGGTCTGGGATACCAGCCTCCTTCAGAGTTTGCTGGGGTGGGGGATAGCACAATACTCCGAGCTGTTAGGCAGATCAGTGGGGCAGTTTATTCTGCTGTGGTGCTTTCAGAAGCAGCTGAGGGCACTGTGGTGTGGAAGGTCTGTTTCAAGCAGGCACCTTCCACCAGCTTTATAAAAACGTATGTGGAAACTTCTAACAGACTGATTTCAAAAGAGGGGATAAAACATTGGGATGGAATGACACTGCTCCCTACCCTGCTTAAGCACCCAGCAGGATTTGAAGGTTTCCTTTAAAAGACAAAGTGCCCAATCTAGAGCCTACTACAATGAATTCAAAAGACACTGACACTGGAGGGTACCGGATCAGGACCTATGAGGCTTTTGGACTTGCGCTGTCACACCTGTAAACTCTTAGTTGGTCTTTCTACATGGAGGGGAGTCGGGGAGGTAGTAAAGAGGGACAAGACTCGGTGCCTCCCCTTTCCTGAAGGCGTAGTTGACATGCAGCGATGAGCCAGGCAGTCCTCTGGGTGCTGGTGCATGAGGTAGAACAGACACGGCTCTTCCCTTCGGTAGCTATACAGACCTGCAGTACTGACAGTAACAACAGCTTGTTGTTGTCAGCTAACGAAGCAGCTATGATGACGGCAGTGTGCTGAGAACAGACCCAGGCAGAGGCAGGGTCCCATTTTTAGGTTTATTTTATTCCGACTGGAACCATGCCCCAGCCTCTTGGGAGGCGACCCTTTTCACTCAGCTTTCTGGAGGGAGCAGAGGAGCGGAGGTGAGATTCTCAGCCGAGACATCAGAGCCAAGCTGTTCTCTGAACCACTCTTTGTTGCCGTCTCTTCGCAAGCCTGCAGCCTCCGCTCCCTCCTCCCCTTCCCAAAAATAAAGCTCCATGATGTAAAAACATTCCTTTGGGGCTGGAGGTGGAAAAACTAGGACACCACAGTTCAGAAAACGCTCAGCACTGCATGAAATATTCACTATCAACCGAAACAGGTTTACCCGGAGGAGGGTATGATGAAGAGGGAACGGGGAATAAATTTCACTGTCCTATGGTTTGTTATTCTGGCTGCTTCTTCTATTCTCCAAATAAGCTAAGCTTTTTGGAAGCTTCTGTCTGACCCAATTCTCATTCCCTCACTTTTCAGGTCCTCTATCCCTCCTGTTTTATAAGCAAATAAACATGCATCCTAAAGGCATCCTTGCCTGATCCTAAATAGTGCTGCTGTCCAGAGCAGGGCTAATGTAATGATGCATCGGGAAGAGAAAGAGAGCGCATGTGCAGCTGAGCGATCCATCATCTGTGCACCAGGGGGATGGGAAAGCACTGAGTACTGCCCCCCAGCCCCTGCAAAGGGCCTTCCCCTTGCCTTCGCAGAAACAGCAAGAACAAAACAAAGGTTACAACAACAAAACAAAGGTTACAAGAATAGCTATTTCTTTCCTCTCTGCTCTTCAAATGTTGCACTTCAGGACTGGGAGTGAATCAAAATGCTTCTCTCTGTAACTGATTACCAAGTTTTTTGTACTGTTTTTTGCTCAATGCAAATGACAGGAAGAATCCTGGGAAATATGGAAGGCGGGAGAAAAGGCTCTGGGGATGTATCGGCCTCATGTGTTCACATTCTTCCTGCTGCAGTTACAGGTTTCAGTGCAGTCACAGCCCGAAGCAAAATTAACTGGGTGACTTTGTGTCCAGGTATACAGGAGGTTCAGCCACAGCACCAGAGATACAAAATCCCAGCGAGGTGTTCAGACAGTGCAATGGGAAACGGGAGAAGATCAGGAAGGTGATGAGAGGGATGGCATGAACTAAATTTGTTGTTCCCTGCAGGTATCCCAGGATGGGAGATCAAGTCAAAGCCAAAACGCCCAGGCAGAGCTGCAAGGGAGAACGACGACGTTCCTCTGCCTGCGATCCAACCCCCAGACTCTCATAATTCCCGACAGGAACTTAACCCCCACCAGGATTTTCAGCACTCAGTGCATTCAGACAACACATATGGGAAATCACACATTTAATTTTTTTTCAATGAGCTCTCACAGAGAATGGGGCTTATACACAAAGCCCAGCTCCCATACATCGACAGCTTAAAAAAAAGCTACAACTGAAAGCTAATCTGCAATGAATACATTTTCCGCTCAACCAAACCCCAAATACATTTGATCAAACAAAGGAGCTCTTTAAATGATCACCTGCTCCAGAGGGCATTTTCCTAATGGCGAAGAGCATGCGCACTCAATTCTTGTTCCACTACAAATGAACAAGGAGCTGTATCGTCCTACCAAAACAGGGAAACTACAGGGACACTATGCTCATCTCACTTGATGGACAGTACCTTCTCCTACCCTCACAGCTGGAGCTGCTTTGTTGTACACTTGATGGGATAACCCAGTGCATCCCTCTAAGATCTCTGAACAGGCACAATGGGCCTAACGCTATGGGCAAACAGAGCAGTAATATGTGTAACCTTGTTATGAAAAGTCATTACCAAATTTACCAACGCCATACTCAGCTGAGTCTGGTCTTATAATTTAATGCTTTGTACTGATAAAATCAAATTTTTTACATATTTATCAATTATCACTTTATTATTCGTATTTTGATATGGGCAGATTTAACATCATGCCTTTGTTTTGATACCCGTAAGTACCAAAATAGACAGTTCTAGCCTTACTGAGACTGGGAAAGCAGTCAGAGGTGCAGCTTAGATTAGGGGTCTGGCTGGTCCAGAGGTTTCCTAGCAGATGCCAGCAGCCGCTGTTTATGGACACACACTAACAGAGCAACCAAGGAGTGAGCCCTCCCTAGTTTATCTACTCCCTTTGGCTTCTGGCAATCAGCAAGAACCACTTGACCTGGAATGTCTGTCCAACCATCTCTCTCTAACTCTTGAACCTACACATGCTTTAGGCTTCCATTATTTTGCCGTTTCATGATGTGGGTTTTGTTCCATTTTAAACACTCTACTTCAATCATTTAATTGATTTCCCACTCATTCTGGCAGGCGACTCCCTAATCACTTCTCAAAACCAATGTTCTCATGATAGGCCCATGGTCAACAGTAGCCAGGACAAGGACTCAGGTTTCAAAGAGCATTTGGGAAATGAGATGAAGGCTACCTCCCAGTACCCATTTTTTATCTTTTTCCTAGGAGTTCACTCACTTCAAGAATTCCACTCACTAAAAGCAGTAGTGTTTTCTCCTAAGTGAAACTACACAATAAATGACTGTATATGGTTGTCTTTCTTTTTTCTCTGTAAGGACAAAGAAATCTTCTTCCATTCATTAACGGGAGGTTCCTAAATGATAATGTGTTAGGTCTCTTCACTGATGCTTTTCTAGAGAAGTAATCATTGGAAACAAAAGAAGATTCTGTAATCAGTAGCAGATTACAGTGGAGTGAATGGATGGATAACAGGTAAATGCTGTACCTAGTTGAGATGGAGGAAGAGGACCGGTGCAGAAAAGTCACAGTGAATTAAGTTGATAAATATTTATTACCTACAATGCTCTGCAATAAAGATCTAGTTCTTTTTACTACCTGCTGCTTGTATTTGCTTTAGGAAAAAAGTTGGCCTTTATGATCTGAAAATTTGCTCTTTTACTTTAATTAAAATATATGATAACAGTTTTTACAGGGGTGCTCCATTTGAAAAAGGTCAGTTCTATGCTGTGCCCCTAGAGGGCTGCAGTGGAAGGTGCTATCGGTGATAGCATCAAGGAAGACCACCAGCTGAATAGTAATAGTATATTTGAGGAATTGCACATCTTTGCTGCACAGGCAGACCTCTTCAGACTAGGCTTCTCACCAGGGGGTGGTGTATTTGCTCTCTATACAATGTCAGGAATATGAAGAAGTCACATGGCCACTGTTCCATTCAAAATTACAGTCTCTGCAGGATATAAACAAGCAAAGCCTTACTACCTGCATGAACCACTATGTGGATTGGTTCTGGTGGCTTCTGCAAGAAAAATCAAGACTGCTCCCAGGGGCTTACAAATTGCTTAAAGAGACACTGTCTAATTCCTACATACTCTGCAGGACTTATTAAAATCCTCCAGGAGACAGCCACAAGCACAATTAGAGCTGGTTCCAGTAGCACACAGCTGCATCCTGTGATAAGCAGGGGATTGAGTGCATGGCAACACAATTTGACTCAGCCAAAATGGCTATCAGAGGGACTGATCATCACTATCTTCCCTTCTACTTGCAGTATGCTGTCACTGTGCTGGCAGCAACAAACTTCATAGGGAATAAGCACACCTGGGACAGGGCAGAATTTGGCAGGCACCTGGAACTCGGCAGATGTCAGGTGTTTTATATAGCATGCATTTTCCCTGGAAAGTCTGTCCATTTGGATAAATTTTCACTGACATAAATGGAGACACCAGCCCTACTCTCTTCCACCTGCTAGCTGCATTATTTGGGACTGCCTGGCCACCACTGTTTTTTTTATTTATTTGTGAGGAACCTTCTTTGAGAGAGGATCTACACCCTTCTATCTCCAAGAAGGAATCATCACTGCACGTTCCTTCAGTGACAGCCAGTGGTATGCCTTCATCCATTAACAGCAGGCACAGAGGCCAAGCTGAGCTGCTGACCTTGAATTTAGGGCTCTATGACATTTCACTAGCCAAAATGCCCCAAAGTCTTTTGGGCCCTTACGCAGTCTAAAACCAAAAGAGGCTGGGCTTTCTGGAGCACAAACGAGAGGATGGAAGGTGAGCAGAAGAAAAATCAGTCTCAACCTTAGGTAAGATTTCAATGGATGAATGAAGCTTCATTTGACTTACATAGGCCACACCAGACCTGCGTCTCCTAGTCATTGGGCTCCCTGTCCTCTCTAGTGCCAAGGTAGCTTTCCAGGTAAGGGAGAACACATTACACATGAATAATGGCAGTCGATTGCTGACCGATTCCTTACACATGAAAAAGTGGTCGGACATCACCTAAAAATATTTTAAGTAATACCTGAAAAGCATCTGAAGTGAAAACCTTGGGAATTTGTTCGCTTTTTAACTTTGGGTTAGCAACTTATGTCTCCCTACAAACTGGGAACAATAATACTTAATTTGTAGGAAAGTGATATAGTTTCATTCATGAATTCTTCAAGGGATTCTGGTGGAGATTCATTCACAATTTCTTGCAAAACGCTGTGAAACTGTTGAAAAGCAATGCTCAAGCAATATGATACAGGGGAAAGGCATTATGCCAGGAGCAAGAAGACCTGGTGTCTTCTCTACCTCTGCCATTTACCTTGCCTGTGATGCCGGGTATATCACTTCACTTGATCTACCCTTTAATTGACTATTGAGAGGGTTAATTTTTGAAGTAAGGATTGCCTTCTTCTATCTGTTTGTACAATACCACATGCACGCTTCAGCCAAGTCTATGCTAAATAACACAAATAATAATTTCAGAGACTATCGTCTGTGCTGTATCATTCTGTTCATGTATTTCAGATAGAAAAGATACTGGATTAGTAAGTGTCAATCAGAAATATAGAAGGCCAGCCCCTCTGCAGCTGCCCAAGGAGAGCTCTGGAGATAAATAGCTCAGCTATTTCTAACTGGCACATATTGTTCTATAGGATTATTAATGCCTGCTGCAGACGTGGCTTCCAGTGGGTGCCTTCTCTGGGATCAGTGGGTGTTCACAAAGCTTTTCCTTTGCAGAAGGTGTTAACAGCACTGCTTACAAGCAATATCCCCAGTGTCTGTATTGTCATGGGGATTTCTGCAGATGGCTCACAGTGATGACTGTTAGTAATTTATTACCATTCCTTGCTCTTCTTCCTTCTTTTCCTTCTATGCGGGCTCTTTCTAACATTGACCCTCCTTTCCTTTATCTGTAGCAGATAACCTGCAAGAAGCCCTGGCAAAGGGGGGATGCTAGTCCAAATGAGATGGACACAGCACCTCAGACAGGTGCACAGCTCAGGGCAAGTGACTGCACAGCCTTAAGCCAAATGCGTCAGCCCTGGATTAGATAAACTGGCAGCCAGCCACCAAGATAAAGTGCCTGCCTCTGAATTCAGCAATGTCAATTGTCACAAAGTTAAAAAGCGAGGGAGGGAGGGGATGGCACAAGCTGGTGAACACATGCAGGTGAACCAAACTGGATAGATAAAAAAAGAAGACAAGGATGATACACGCTAAACATACTTCACTACTGCAAGCTCTGTCCTCCTGACCTTGGCCAATGATTAATGTTACTTTAGAGTATATTCAGGTCTGTTCTTAATATGAATCCCTCTGGCCTGGAACTGGGACAAATGCCACTCAGGCTGCATGGAGGGATCTGCGAGGAGTGGAATGCATCTTTATTGCCATTTAAATAATTTTGTTTCTGGCTGAAGTTTATGCCTGAATTTCATGCTGTGCTACTTTCTTTCTCTGGAACAGATACCACACCTCTCTATTGCAAAAACAAACAGCAGATTCAAGCTGGTCACGCTGCTTGAATAAAGTGGAGGAAAACCAGGGTGGAGAGAGGAGCTGTTCAAACCCGCAAGATCTTTCCTTGCGGGTTATTCGCCCTGTTATTCTCCCTGACAGCTTAAGATGCAGCTACCAAGCTATTTGCAAGATACAAAGAGCCCAAATCTTAATTTACCAGAAAAATCTGCATGGTGCAAGCTGTTGGGAGATTCAGGACTTCAATAAGAGAAGCAGGAAGGACTGCGGTAGGCTGGAAAATGGCAGCCTGGAGCTACAGGACTGAAGTCATGGCGAAGTTCCTGACCCAGAGCCTGATGCACGGCTGCAAGAGAATCTGTCTGAAAGCAATTTGTGCAGCTCTGGACTATGGTGTGTCTAGCACAGGCTAAATCACAAACCGACCAAATCTGCCAGAATATTTCAAAGGAAATAGCAGCCACTGGGTCTGAAACTTACTCTTTTAACTTGCTTTTCTTCCTGAGACTTGCTTTGACACATCTACAGTTGTAGAATCTACTCCCTTCCCCTCCTCTGCTTTCTTCCCTTTTTTACTTCACAGTGATTAGGTAAATCACAAAGAATGGAGCCGTCTGAGTTCTGCCCAATATATTTCTAATTCATCTCATAGTCTCCCAATATTCCAGCAAAATCAGGGATGCCCCAAACAGGGAAGAGCAGATCCTTAAGGAATACACTAAGAAAAAGCATCCCAGCATGAGCACAGCAGTCATTCACTAAACTCTAGTCACAGCTGGCCACTACCTCCCATGCAAACATGGCATGTGCCTGGCCTAAGACAAAAATCTGAGTGCTCTTCCCTAGGGAGCACTGCCATCAATTTCTGTCACCTTTCTCTACATGCACCTGGGCACCAGCTATTTACACTGGTTGGCACTTCCAGTCATCCAAATACTTCACATAATTCATAAGCCTAAAGCAGTAAACACCCACCTTCCTGCCATTTATATCTTTCCCCGGGAGAGCTCAGCTCAGACACAGCATTAAGGTTTCTGCTTTTTACCCAATTTTCCAGCTGGGTTAGCTGAGGCATGCCGAGGTCAAGTGACTCGCCCAAGGCCACGCAGCCAGCTGCTTAGCCAGCATTGCATCCCAGGCGCCACCAGTCCTGCGGACATTTGCTCCAGCCGCCGGACCGTGAGGCTTCCCTCTGAATTGTCATATGGTGCACACAACACCTACAGGCCAAAGGAATCTTTGTCTTTGACTTCCAGCTAGAAGAGGCACAGGAAGGGAAGGAAGTGAGCAGGAAGCAGTGTGGCGGGGATGTAGCTGTAATGAGGGCAGGCGCAGGTGTGGGAATTCTCATTTAGGAGACGAACAGCTGCTCTTGGTGACAGATAGAGCCTATAACTGACTAGCTTTAATAAGAATGACACTTAAGTATGCATCAGAGCCTCAGACAGGGAGATCCATGTAGCTTGCTAAAGATGTGCCTTTCACAGCCCCCAAAACCAGTGAGCATCAGTGGGAAATCAGGTTTACACTGTGCTAGGGACTCTTCAAATGGCTGACCTCAGTTCACAGGAAAAGCAGCTCCCACGGAGAAGAGAGAGAGGTAGAAGCTGCATCATGCTCCAGCTATGGGTTTTACTAGTGACACAGATACTGGAAGAGAAAACTTCACAGATTGTGCTCAGAGACTTCTCTTGCCTTTCAGGAGAAGCCCAGCTAATTACATTCATCCATTTATTTAAAATACATAGAGCAAAATGTGTCAAATAAATAAGAGGGAGGGTGGCAACACAAATTAAAGACAAACCTGCTCTGCTCCAAGCAGCACTCCCCGACACCTTATTCACTCTCCCCGAGCCCCAAATCAGATTACAGGAAACAGCCTATTCTCTTCTTAGGATAAACAACCTTGTCGCCCAAAACCAGGAGTAGATTTACTGGGGGTTGTAATTGCAACCGCAGTCCCACCCCTTACCTTCATCTGATTTGCGCCTCCCAGTGTGCCTTCTCTGCTCCCAGGCACATGATGTAGTCGCAATCATACAACTGCACTTACCATGAACTGGGAATGTGACTGGGAACCTCGCAAAATTTCAAACCAGCCACAAGAGAAATACTGTTCTTGACTGCCACTGTGCCACACCAATGATTAAAATACAGACCTGAGAGGCAAGACTCTAGACAGGTTTCTTTTTTAACCTTCAGAAAGGTCAAAAAACCCCGCCAACCTTCCCAAAACCAGCCACCATTGAGGGCCATAACAAGGTTAGGCTGCTAGCACCTCCCTCTTACCTTCACTGGTCTGTCAACTGTACTTGTGTCCATGTACCCACTTTACTCCTTTTAATCGTTCAGCAGAGTCAACACTGGGAAACATAGTGACCAAGGATGAGGAAAAGGCTGAGGTACTTAATGCCTGCTTTACCACAGTCTTTAATAGTGAGAACAGTTGTTCTCTGGGTACCCAGCCCCCTGCGCTGGATGACAGGGATGCGGACCAGAATGAAGCCTCCATAATCCAAGGGGAAATGCTTAGCAAGCTAGTACACCACTTAGATGCACGCAAGTCTATGGGGATGGATGTGATCCACCCAAGGATACTGAGCGAGTTGGCCCAAGCTCTCGCCAAGCCACCTTCCATCATTATCAGCAGTCCTGGCTAACCAGGGAGGTCCCAGTTGACTGGAGGTTAGCAAACCTGATGCCTGTCTACAAGAAGGGCCAGAAGGAGGATCCAGGGAACTGTAGGCCTGTCAGTCTGACTGTGGTGCCGGGGAAGGTTATGGAACAGATCATCTTGAGTGCCATCACGTGGCACACACAGGACAACCAGGTGATCAGGCCCAGTCAGCATGGGTTTAGGAAAGGCAGATCTATCTGCCATAGAAGGCAGATCTCCTTCTATGACAAGGTGACCCACTTAGTGGACAAGGGAAAGGCTGTTCATGTTGTCTGCCTAGACCTTAGTACAGCTTTTAACACCATTACCCACAGCATTCTCCTGGAGAAAGTGGCTGCTCATGGCTTGGATGGGTGTACACTTCACTGGGTAAAAAACTGACTGGATGACCAGGCCCAAAGAGTTGGGGTGAATGGACTTACATCCAGGTGGTGGCCAATCACAAGTGGTGTTCCCCAGGGCTCAGTATTAGGGCCAGTTCTGTTTGATATCTTTGTCAATGATCTGGATGAGGGGATTGAGTGCACCCTCAGTAACTTTGCAGACGACTCCACATTGGGTGGGAGTGTTGATCTGCTTGAGGGTAGGAAGGCTCTGCAGAAGGATCTGGACAGGCTGGATCGATGGGACGAGGCCAATGGTATGACGTTCAACAAGACCAGGTGCCGGGTCTTGCATTCGGGTCACAAAAACCCCATGCAACGCTATAGGTTTGTGGAAGAGTGGCTGGAAAGCTGCCTGGCAGGAAAGAAGTTGTGGGTGTTGGTCAATGACGGCTGAATATGAGCCAGCAGTGTGCCCAGGTGGCCAAGAAAGCCAGCAGCATCCTGGTTTGTATCAGAAATAGTGCAGCCAGCAGGACTAGGGAAGTGATCGGATATCCCCCTGTACTTGGCACTGGTGAGGCCCAACCTCAAGTACTGTGTTCAGTTTTGCGCCCCTCACTACAAGAAAGACATTGAGGTGCTGAATTGTGTCCAGAGAAGGGCAATAAAGCTGGTGAGGGGTCTGGAGAACAAGTGTTATGAGGAGCAGTTGAGGGAACTGAGGGTGTTTAGCCTGGAGAAAAGGAGGTTCAAGGGAGACCTTATTGCTCTCTATAACTACCTGAAAGGTGTACTGAGGTGGGGGTCAGTCTCTTCTCCCAACTAACAAGCGATAGGACAAAAAGAAATGGCCTCAAGTTGTGCCAGAGGAGGTTTAGATTGGATATTAAGAAAAATTTCTTCACAGAAAGGGTTATCAAACATTGGAACAGGCTGCCCAAGGAAGCGGTTGAGTCACCATCCCTGGAGGTATTTAAAAGACGTGTAGATGTGGTGCTGAGGGACATGGTTTAGTGGTAACTTGGCAGTGCTAGGTTAATGGTTAGACTTGACGATGTTAAGGTCTCTTCTGACCAAAACAATTCTATGATTCTATCACAAGTGAACTCTGCAGCTGCACCTCAGCCACTCCCATTCACTGTCCAGCATATCAATTTAAACCACAGACAATGGTAAGCTAATGTGCCTGATGGACCTCCTCTTCTGACAGGTCTGCAATGGGAACAGTAATGAACAGTAAGAGGATGTTAATATCTTAAACCACTGCAGCTGTTTGTTTAGTGATGCAGGAGGCCAGAGCCCCTAGTCCCACTTGGTGGGAGGCTGCTCTGACTGCTGCCTGATAAATTGGATTATCAGTAAAAAAATCTGGAGATTTTTTCTTTTCTCCCACACTCGGCCTCTGTCTTGAGCAGAATATCCTTAAAAAAAATACATTGATTCAGCACATTATCGATCCATGAAAGAAAGAGAAGAGCTGAGAAGCAGAAGTTTAAGACATCATGCCAAAGCCAAATGCTACCAGCAAGCATGTGACTGCAAGTGAAAAGGTCTTAGCTCCTTTTAAGCTGCACAGTCCACGACCTACGAGGAAAAGCTTCCAGTCCTTCCTTCTGATTGCTACCCTCATCCTTTACACTACAACGCTATTTCTGCATCTTCAGTCTTAATTTCACTCAGTGTTGGCTGCTAAACAGTTAAAATAAAATAAAATTAAAAAGAAGCAAGAGCAGGGCTATGACTTAGAAGTTTAAATCAGCAAGATGGGGCGTTGGTGCTTTGGCAACAACCTCTTCCCAAATGGGTTACAGCACCTCTGACTACCCATTTATATATGCCTTGCTTGCCTGTTGTAACATGGCTACGACCATTAGAGTAAATCCTACTGAGAGCGGAAGTGGATTCTCAAAAACATAGACAAGGAATGTGATACTGCCACCATAATCATGTGCTCTACAGTAGCATTTCCATCTCCACCAAGCTTGTGCTATGATTCTAGTTCCTGCTTTTTATTTGTTTGATTGGGGTTTTTATTATGAGATACTTTTGAGTGAGTGACACACACCGTTGTTATTATTACGTAGGAATAAAGTAGTCAAACAACACCTGTGCAGAAGGTACTGGTCCCTTTGTTCACTAAGTCTGCACTCCTTTCTATCTGGTCATTCTAAAGACCCCCAGACAAAGATGTTTTCTCATTGTCTGAGGGATTGCATTATTTTCTATGCATACACACTACTTACAGGAGAAGAGGGGCAATGTGTTGTTCTTTATTTACCATGACAAGCCCTTCTCTCACTTGTGTTAAAAAGTTAGAGCCAGCTAATGAGAGGGTAACCCATCTAACCAAAATAACAAGGGACACAAACTAGAACCAGTGAATATAAACCAGCAACTAATATGAATGGTTTTGCTAATAACATGTTTCTGAAAAATTGCTAATCCCAAATGAGTCACTGAAATACTGACAAATGGATTCATGGAAGCTTCAGAAAGTTCACAAACTAGCATCCCAATCATGAACTCAGAAGCAGAAACCAGACCTAAATTTGCTGTAAAATTCATTTAAAACTAACATCATAACCAAATTTGCTGAGGTATATACTTCAGGGAACTTTGCATTTAGGTCAGCAGGAAAGAAAAGAGATACTAAAAAGGCATTTCCCATTTCACAGTTGTTCTATCACCAGCACAACTTAAAGCCACTGGTATATATACCCTACCTACATACTAGAGAGGGTATAGTATAACAAAAGCAATGTATTGTTTGTATCTCACTGGTTGCCGAGCAAGGAGGAGATTCTGTTGTACAGAGCCCTCTACTACAAGGTAGTAGTTCTCTGAACTGAAGATGGAAACCAGAAAGGAAAGTGTCACCGAGGGAAAGCAGAAATGCATTTCCTGGAAGCTGGGTGCTGGCAGGAAGGGTCCTCGGTAATGCATTCAGACTGCACACAATAACTTGGAGCATGTAACTGGCTGCAGTGATTTACAGGCTAGCACAGCAGTGGCTGCAGATTATAGTTGTGCTGATAGAGGCAGAATAACTCCTGGAAATGAGACGCCAGCCAGCACACAGCAAAAGGCAGATGAAGGCCCCTAAAGTGCTTCAGATTGGAAACTACATCCTCCTCCGCTGCCTGAATAATTGTTTGGCTTCCATTAGGAATCCTCTCCATTTATATCACAGTTTTGTTGATGTACAAACAATTCTTTTTTAACAACATGGACAGTTCCTCTGTCCCCTAATGGTTTTGGTTTACCCTTGGTGTCAAGAGGCAAAATATCTCCTGCCTGTTGGTTATAAAGTCAAGACGACAGTTAACAATAATAAAATGGAGTAGTAGACACAGCTCAAACAGAACCAAAATGCTTTGGAAATTAGCTCCTTCCCATGCAAAGCATCTAATACTTTCACTTGCAAGAGAATTTCTAGTGCAAGAGCTTAAAGTACGGTGTTTTCAGAAAAGCAGATTTTAGCTCTTAAGGCTCCTTGAAATTAAGGTAGGAAAAATTTCTCTGGACAGTCTGCAAGCAATGAGGCAAAGGCTGTGAAGAATGTGAGTCAGAAGCTTGGAGCACGCTCATTCATTAAACTGGTAATTTTTAATGCCACGTATTTAAGTACTCAGCTATGAGATAACGTTGGTACCTCCCAAGTTTAGTTAGCCCTGAACATTTGAAGGCAAATGACCTATTTAAAGGAGCCAACACAGTGATTCTGTGTTGGAGCAGAGCATTTTAAAAAGTGACTACTGTATTTAAACTCCCAATCTGAGACCTCATTGAAGAAGGTAGTTTTTGGAGTGGGTGACTGAAATCTAAGAGTCAACAACTTCTGTAGAGAAGTCAGGCTTTCAAGGCTGAACTCAATGGAGAAAGGTATACTTCCACACAGGTTGCACCCCTTCGATCTCGAAGGTACAGGAAGATAAAAGACAGTCGACCATATTTTGTTAACTTGTTGTGGCTAAAAATGACATGTAGGTAGGAAGAGAGGCAGCACAGGGCTCTGTAGAGAGACTTCCTACCTTCAATGTATTTCTTTCCACTGTCAGCTACTGTGGCATAGAGCCGGCCACCGTGCTAAGGGCCTGCACCATTAAGGAATCGTTAGCGTGCCTTTGCACCACCTACAAAGTCCACTTGCATGGAAAGGTGGCAGTATGCTGCTGGATTCTCATTCCGGGCTTTGCCTTCTGCTGCTGCACGGCAGTTCATGGCTACTGTGGCTAATCCAAAGACATTAGAAATTTACTACAAAGAGATTCTTTTCTTTTTATGTACTAATAGGAAAAGATGAGTACTGCAAAACTTCCTCTGATACCAATCGGAGCTGGCTAATTATTTTATTCCTGCCCATGTCAATGGTCCATGACAACTTCTGTCTAAGTGCAGGAATGGATTTTTAAAATGCTGAAAACAATTATTAGAATACATTTCCAAAGCTCCAAATGATAGCGAAACACAGGTGCTAAGAAGAATCACTCACTACTAACAAGTCAAACTTTATTCAAACTTCAGAGACAGAGGGACTACAAACGCTGCTTTTGTAGGAACACTTTTTCAACAGAGGCCAAGTAAAAAAAATAAATGATAACTAGCCATCAACATCATGTGTTCACTCAGCATAGCCAGGATGAAATAGATAGAAAGAAATTAAAAATAAATTTCAATACTATAAATTAAAGGATGCCACAGAAGGTATGCAAATTGCATGCCACAAGGTCTTGTTTTTTGTTTACAAAGAATATGTTTTCAGTTTGATGGAGAGGCATCATTACGGAGGGAATTTGAGGCATTTTAAATAGCAGAAGCACTCATTAAGAATTCATTTTTAACAGGAAGACTGGAAAAAAAAATTAAAATTAATGAGCAAGATGAAGTGGGGGGGGAACTTTGAAGATGACAGCTTCTTGCTAAAAAAAGACACACTTGATATTAATCACAAGCAGTTCACATATATGCATTACCCCTAACTCCACTGTCACAATCTCCAGGACTAATTCACAGCTGCTTCTTGTTCACTTTGTGTCAGGCTACTTGGCAAAACAGGCAAAGCATAGAGCAGCCCCTCAGACACTGTGGTAATAAAGACGAGGAATACGTCACCAGGCAAAGAACACATCATAGCCTGGCTTAAACCTAGAGGATTCAGTATTCCTGCAGTGGCAACTATGGGAGACCCTCGGGAAGAGGTATGGCTACAGTCTACACCAAAAGCTCAAACTGACTACAGCAGTTTCTGAGCAGGAAAAGCACGAGTGTTCTTGCTGCACCACTATCATGTATTTTTAAAACGAAATCTATCTGGGACAATTTGTAGCTGGCACATTAAAAGACTATGGCACCTTTTAAGTCTCTTCGAAACTATGCCTAGTTTAGAACCTCACGATCTGGAAATCAGAGAGATTTTCTCAAACATTGTTTCCTTAGTCTTAAAAGGAGGAAAAAAACCAAACCAAGTCACCTTTCTTTAAACACAAACATACAAGCTGGACTGCTTAACTGATGCACAACAACACGTGAGTTTTAGAAAATTCAGTGTTGTGCAACCATCAATTTAATCTTCAATACCCTCACACAGTAAAATAAAGTTTTGATTATTCCTCCTGTAAAAAAAATTCTTTGTTTCTTTTAAATGCTCATATACTTGATGAAGGATTTGGCGGGGGGGAGGTGGGGGAGAGCTCTGTTTCAGGCTTGCTATAAAAACTGGTCATTAGAAAGAGGAGATGTGGGCAAGTCTTTCCTCTCTTTGGATCTCTTAGTTTAGGTTAAAAAACCTGAAGCTAGATCTGAAAGAGAACAGACTAATCCAAGCTGAACTGACCCTGGCAGTGATAGTGTGGTGGGTCCCCTGGGCAAGTGTGAAATGCCTGGGACAAAAAGGAGCAAAAGCAGCAAAGCAGAAGCTACTGGAGTGAAGCAGGAATAATGGGAGTTGCATGAAGATGTTTGAAGGAATGAACATTTGACTTTGGTCTCATTTCATACAGAGAATGTGCCAGAAGATGGCTTCATGCTAAGCATCTTTCTTACTAATGTGATGTTTTTTCATTGTGATACTTCTCTGTATTTGACCATTCCCACTG
This sequence comes from Chroicocephalus ridibundus, assembly GCF_963924245.1. NCBI lineage: Eukaryota > Metazoa > Chordata > Aves > Charadriiformes > Laridae > Chroicocephalus > Chroicocephalus ridibundus. The sequence continues at coordinate 19,128,507 of NC_086287.1, forward strand.
TCCCCAGTGAGTTGGTTTTATTTCCTTCTGACCCAGCAGAACACCACCCAGAAGAGGTGCCCTGCATGGCAGACACGAGTACAACCCTACTGAGGGACACCCTTCTGAAAACAATGGCCAGGTCTGTTCCAAAGTCCACTGAAATTGGTGGAAAGACTTTCTCAAAATTTAGTGAGCTGCGGACCAGGCCTAGATAAAACCCAAGCTCATTTGGAGAAGAACTAAGAAATTTCCATGCTGGGCAGAGATGTCTCAGCCAGCTCCAAACAAGCTGCCTAATGAGCCCAAGCTGAGTGCTGCCCTGATACAGCTATAGTGTTTCTGTCCCCATACGGGCACATTCGAAGCTAACTTGGTGTCTCTGCATAACCCTGTATTGCATCATGAAGACATACCCTAGCTGCTTTTCTGCTTTCCTTTTGAGATGATAGCAGCAGCAACAGAACAGGCAGTTTACAATTACCGGATTATTTCTTCTGAATATTTGCCCCTTTAAGGTTTGGCGTCTTCAACAACCATGTATGAAAATGGGTTGAAAAGACTGCATGAAAATTCTCCTTTAGGACTCAGCTGACCCAAATACACAGTTCTCTTGCTCTGAATTCCCCTGTATAGTGCAGGGAGACAAACTGCTCTGTTTTCTCTCTCTCTCTCTTTCTCCTTTTTTTTTTTTTTTTCCTTCCATAATGCTGCATTGCAGGACCAAATTTTCTGATTATCATGCAGGATCTTATTTTGATTGTCCTTTCCCCAAATGAAATGATTCTGGTACTCTCAGGACAATCAGGAACGATCTAATCTCCTGCTCTGAGGGGGTAGGTAGTGCCTTTCCGTAGCAGATGAGCTTAAAAGCATATGTACAGTCAGAAAAGTGGTTGCACTTCAGGGCACTGCCAACATGAGTATATCAGACAGTGGCATGACAACATGTGACTAAAAAAAGCCATGACCACAGAAACCCCTCCCGTCAATGCAGTGGCAGCATCAAAACACAATTTTCACTGGTTTAGCTTGCCTTGTTTAGGGTGAGCATAACTAATAAGACTGTATTCCCAACAGCAGTGCTGTGCTGGTATTGCATAAGTATTTTGACAGTGTGTTTGGCACAGCTTTCAAAAAACCCTCCTCTGGCTCCCTATTGTGTATTCATAGGCAATTCTGCGTAGCCAAATGACACAAACAAGGTTTTAACAGTTCTATCCTTGCAGACTAAGCACTGCCATGACAGAAGGAGTAATATCCACTTTGATTCCTCTCTCATCAAGAAAGGTAATCAACTAATCTTCAGGTAAAGTAATCAACTTTACCTTCAGGTATCTTTACCAAGTGAGTTTCTAAAACTAGCAGTTAGAAAATCCTTTTTCTTACTGGCAAGCTTGGACATATTTGATCTACAAGCCACGGACAGAAAAAACAAACAGGAAAACCTAAAATACCATTGTTTTTTACAAACACATTTAGAAGCAGAGTCACACTACAAAACTGGCTCTTCCAGCTCCTCAGGAAACCTGCACAAGCATTTAACAACTGCAAGAACATCCAAGGTCAAAGGCAAGCTCTTTTTGGAGATAAGTTGCCTTCTAGCTATAGTGCTAAACTCTGCAAAGTAGAGCCTGTATTGCAGATGAGATGACTGGGAGATTCCTAAATCAAATAGCAAGCTCTATGAACAATGTACATAAATAAGACCTTTATTGAGCCCTGTGTCTGAAATTCATACACAACAGGAGAACTGGAATGGGAAAGCTGGTCTGCTCTGCTTCGATAAATCGCTATACATCAGCGCCAAGCCTACTCTTCTCATTTCAGCAAAGTACAACTGTACCAAAGCAACTAAGGGATAGGAAAGCACACAACCCCACATCAGTATAGAAAAGAAGGAAATGGCAGCACTTTACTTCCACCAAGCTAACTCTTTGCTGGCTCCTTATTGCAAGAGTTTTACCAAAAACGCTACGAGAGCATGAGGAGAACAGTCCTTACCACTGTGGATACCACCCTTGTATCCACATGATTCTGGCTGAAACTCCCAAAGTCCCATCTCAGCATGTTTCAGGATCAGTAAAAAGGCAGAAGGTATACGAGAGTTAAGAGCTATGAGGTCTCCAAAGTGCTGGGCCGATGTCTCATAGCGGTGTACGGTACCACTCCTTCTCCAGCTCAAGCTCAGGATTCCACTGAAATAAAAAGTACTCTCCTACAATAACATAAAGGATAGTGGGAAGCTCTTCTGATAAAAAAAACAACCCCCTGGTTTTGGCATCTGCTTTGTTTAGTTTTCCTATGAAAAGCTATATTGGGCCAGACTGTGAATTATGCAACCTGCAGTTACTCAGCTGTTGACTGGCTTCGGCTGAAAACATCCACAGCAGAGACTTCCCAAACTACTTAACACTGTGCAGAAAAAGAGCCCTGGGATACAACAGAATGGAAGAAGGACCGGTCTGAGGTTAGTTAATGAGGAGGGAAAGCAACAAATTAAAGAAAATTCACTACAGGTAAATGAAGGGTAACGAAATCTCTGAAGAGCATAGTTTTCCACGACACGGGGAGTCTTAGCTGAGATGGGACTGCCACATGAAGCCCAAGAAGGAAAAAAGGCTTCTGGTAGCCCAATTAGTCACTCACAGTATTTCTGACATTGTTGTGACTTGAAGAACTACTTGGAAAGTCTGATCTGTAATTTGCACAAAAGAAGAGTAAGGGTAGCAGAAAAAGATGAAACAGTCTGTCAATTAAGCACATCATTTGTTCAACTTGTAATGGAAGGAGAATGAAAAGGAAAATCATGGAAATTAGCTGTGGATGTGCCATCAGACTATAACCAGAGACCAGGGTGAGACAGGGAACAGATTTTTCCTGTTTCTCATGGAGACGCAAACACTGTAACAAAGCTATTTCAACTTGCCTGGCATCTTGCTCTCCAAAATCAAGGCAAAAAGCAGTCTCATCCTGCTTCACACCTGAAACATGGTCTTCCCACCAGCAGCTCCAAGTTTTCTGAAGTAAAAAATAGTTTATAATGCTGCAGCCTAGGAGGACTAAAATGCAAACAGAAAACTGGCCTCATTTTCCACTAATGTTATTTCATCATAATAGGAAATGATAAAGAAAAGAAATGCACTGCACTTGTAGATACTTAAGACAAGTTTGACTGCAGGACTGGGGAAATGCAAAAGCACGGGAAGAGAAAGACACACAGAGCATAAGGTCCAGAGGCTAAACTGTTCAGGGAAGAAGCCTTTGTCTATGATTAAGTGGTTGATTCTGCAAAGCTGGGCAGGTATCAAGAACTGGTTAATTGAGGGCAAGACAGAGTTAGAGTACAAAGTGAAAACAGAGCAGTCAAGGGGAGAAAAACAGCTGCCACGAAGTCTGTTTTCCCTTAGGGTTTCTAGTTATCATTTGAAGATAAATATACTTTTCAACTAACCTATTCTGTGGAGCTAATTCCCTGGAAGTGCTGGGAATCCACTAATGCTGCTGCCTAATATATTCAGGAGTTGATGGGCCTGTACCTGTGTAGTGTCCTTTCAGATTGTGTATCTAATAAAAAACAAAATAACACAGCAGCGATGAAAGCATTGTATGCATATATTTAGTCATCCCTCATAGTGGATGGCCAAAGCAAGTGCTAGACTTATTGTGATGTGTGTAACAGCGAAGAAAAATTAAAGACAGGTTCCCACACAGAGAGGGGAAAAACCTGTTGCCTTAGGTTTTGCAGCTGCGGAAGGCTGAAGGACAACAGCCCCTCTGATAATGTGATCTTTGCTCCCTCCAAAGTCTGGTTTTCACAAGGCAGCCACACGTCCTTCCCAGGAACTGAAGCTATATAGATAGCACCAGGTATAATATGCTGTGTGTATTTTACATGGCAGTATATTTTGGGAGTCAAAGTACTGTCCATACTACCCACATAGTGCTTTTTCAAAAGCATAACTTCTAAAGTATATGTATACATTTGCAAATATTCCATTAAAACTTATTACAGTTCTACTGTGGTTTTCTGATCTATATATTTTTGTGACTGCACTGTACCAGCAGACCCATCGGGTGAATTCAAGTCTATGGGAAGAGACTAACTTAAAAACCCATGTAGTCCATGCCCTTTGGTGTTTTGGGTGAGACGTCAACATCCCACAGAAACCTCTGTGTTTCTTCTCACATCACTGTGGCACGCACAGAGAGGGAGGTGCCCAGAAGCAAAGAACATTTAGCATACTGACTCAGATGGGTGGCCAGCAGTTTAAACCAGCCACTTGATGTTACTATAATGAGGATTCAGTTTAACAGTTGTTCTGCATGCACAGAAATCCCCCCCCCCCCCATCCCCAGGAAATTGCTTAAAAACAAAATGAACAAAAATCAAATCATCTGTTTGAGAAGGAGGTTATGGCTTGGAAAATGCACATAATGGGTGGAGCAAAAATGCTCATGGGTGAGCAAAAATTATTTCTCATAGCAAGAGGATCAGGGACGCTCTGAGCTTTATCTCAGGGATGACACACTATAAATAAAACTCCAGGGCCAAATTCAGAACTGTAGGAAATACCTGCACTTCTGCTGAATCCAACAGGAGTAGAATCCTCTTTATGATAACTCTGGGCTTAGGCCAGTATGTTTTATACACACTTTGAGCCACAGAAATCTTGCTTGAAAATGAAAGAAAGTTATTTCCATGATGGTTAGCAGAATTGCATCATATACCACTCACTCACCAGGGAACAAATAACCTGTTCTAAATTGTCTACTAAATCAATTAAAAAATTCCCATCCAGCATCAATACATTCTGATGCATATAGGAGCAACCTTGATCTTTCAACTACTCTATCATTAGCTTCCTGAATCTTATAACCAAAACTAATTAATTAAAACATATTCTCAGGAATATGCCTGGCCCATAAAACCCTAAAACACTTCTTAATTACTACAGAGTTTACGTAGAGGCTTTAAGCTTAGGATGCCTAAACATCTATAAATGCATTAAATCTATCAAGATGTAACCTTTTTGATAGGCCCTGAATTCTTCAGTTCTGCTCAGACCTCTCACTTCTCCTGTTACGTTGTGTACCGTGGGTCTAGGTACTCATAGTCCTGATTATAAGAATAATGCTTAAACTGTTGGTATACATTGGTTGGAACATTGTAACTTCAAAAATTCTTATTTGCACATGCAAGTAAAGGAGCTGATCATTCTGACTGGCTATTAACAGCATTTTCTTTAAATCAGGCTATGTTAAATTCGGGATTCAGTCATGCTGAAGGTCACAGAGCTGCTATCAGACCATTAGACATGACAGCAGGATTTGTGGCATGTTATTTCAGGTTAAGAATGCACACAAATTAGAACCTAGTTTCGTTTAAGTTCCCTAAGCTTTTGAAAAAAAGGAAAATGAACAGCTTTAAAGGCATACGGGTATTAGTAGACCACAGCTAAATGCTGAAGGGAGGTCTGAGGATACAGGACTGCCAGAGGGGTTATAACTACAGTAGCTGTAAAGAAGGGTGGCTGTGGGATAGTCTTAAAAGGGGTACATAGGGGACCCAGAATCAAAACAGGAGAAGAAAAATGTATTTGCAGACAGTTATAGTGATTGGAAAGAAGAGATTAAGGATGATATGAATGGTATTGCTGCTCAGAAGATGTGTAAAAATAAGGGGAGAGAAACCAAGCATCTCTAACTGGATATGCACCTTGAAAATAAGTGAAAAAGTAATAGAAACTATAATGAAAGGGACAGCTGGAGAGATGATATGAGAGGATGGAGGTCAAGCCTCTGTGAGAGCCAGCAATTTGAGAGTGAGAAATGACACAGTCAGAAATAGCTAAGACCTCTTTAGAAGTGCAGTGAAGGTATGTCAATATGTTCATTATTTCATCTATCGTCTGCTAGTTGTTCCTCAAACTATAGTTACAGAACTTTATCTATATTTAAAATTTGATTTATACCTAACAGTTAAATCCCAGAAATTAAGTAATCGTGCCCTTCATTCCAGCCCAGTGCATTTATGATCCCACTTCCAGTGTTCCCCGCTACAGATCACTGACATCTCCTCTCAAGACTCCAGGTAGGCTCTAAGAAAGCATTCCTCCTTTGCCTGCTAACGTGGTTGCTCTCTTGTTGGTATTCGAACCACAAACGAGATGTGATCATTACCGTGAGTTCCTTTAGGCTGCTTAAGCCTCAGAGTCCCCTCAGTAAAGCAGCCTTTGAACCAGAGTCCTAAACCCTCTTCATGCTACTGCTGTAATGTTTATTTTCACCTGCTGAGACACCCATTCTTTGTACGCTAGTCTGTTGATTCTCATTTTTACTCATCAGTTTTGCTTCTGCTGCCCCTTTTCATACTAAATTTTCCTGACACAGCTCTTAATTTCACTAATTGGTTGCCTCTACCATGAGGCTGCAGCAATCAGTTCTGTCTCCACGGTTCTCTGAGGCGTTAAGTTTTTCTTCCAACTCCTGTAGATTTTTTTTTTTTAATTGTTCCAAGTCTTTATTTGATGACTGATACAAGTTTATTCATTAAGGAATGCAACAGCCATGATAGCTGGCCAATCTCTCTCCTCATATCTGCACGGGGGTTCAGGTTAGACATTTGGGATGAATTAAATCACTACGAGTGTAACGTAGCCCTGGAACAGGCTGTCCAGAGAGGCTGACGAATCTCAATCCCTTAAGGTTTTCAAAACCAAGCAAGAGAACGCCATGGCTGACCCATGTCAACATCAGTCCTTGTTTGGGTGGGAGAATGTACCGCATAAACCCTCAGAAGTCCTTGCAACCCTTACTTCGATGATTCTACACATTTGTCCAATATTTCACTCCTCTACCCTGTAACAATCTGGCTCTCTTGGATTTCTTCGTCCTTGATATCTCCTTTTTTCCTCAAGCAGTATGTCATCAAGCTCCTGTCTTGACATTTGAGAGTCCGAACGCTGGTTCAATTTGTATTGTGATGCATCTGCAGCCAAACGGATGCAGAAAGACATTGAATTATTGGTATCTGCCAAACAATAGGTGACAGGTTGCCAGGTGTCAGGATGGCTCAATAAACTATATGCACTCTTGGTACACAAGCAGCAAGTGGCTGTTACCTAGCACTGAGCGGATACTACGTCCTCAGTCACCGGCAATCACTGGTAATCACTACCACTCTCACCTCAACACGAAGTAAAGCAGTTTTCAGCAGTGCTTTTACCTAAAAGTGTTCTCACCCCTATTGGCCTTGCTTAGCCATGCAGGAGGACAAAGACACCTTTTCTCTCAAAAATGAAGGCTTTAAGGTTAACAGATCTCTGAGGGGGTTTTTACTGTTATAGGCAGTATTTAGATATGTTTCTACCTGTTGCTGGACTTCCACGTCAGTCCCTGTGAAATACGTCTTTTTATTCTGCTAGGCTACTGGGCAGGGCCCAGATGTCTTGTGTCTTATATTGGGGATATTCTGGTACTATAGAGCCATCAAAACTACAACTTGCACTGCACTGCCGCCCAGAAAGGATTAGGCACTCTTAGGTGTCCTCACAAGACTGCTCCCTAATCCAAGTTCCTCTGTGACTTCTAAACTTACACCCCTATACGAAAAAGAAGTGAAAGCATGACCCCAGATGACTGTGAGAACAGCTGTGTGCCACTCTGTCCTGTGTCCAATGATCTTACCCACTTGTTCTTAAGTAAATGTTATCATTTTCTGGATTTGATAAACCAGGGATTGATTTAAGAGGTGGAAATGAGGATAAAATGAATCCATAATACCTAGAGGATAATATGCACTCTCTTACTATGTGTGTCTTTCCTTCCTGCCTTGAAAGTGCTGCTGTGGATGGTGAGGGACAACAGGAGGTTAGCAAAGGACAGAAGGGATTTAGGAAGGAAATTCAGGGACAGCTGAGGGAGCAGGAGTGAAGAGAAGAAATTCATCAAAGAAAAGCGATAAGAACATTAGACTGAAGGGATTTATTTCAGGGTATTAGGAAGGAAATATAAGAAGAAAAAATCTCAAAAAACCCCAACTTTATGCTAAAGTATTTCATAGCTGGAGGAAATTATTCTGCCTCTATTGACAGCAAGTTCTTTCTGCTGGACCATCTCCACTCACACCGATCTAGACATGCACACCAGATTTTTTGCCCACAGAGCAATAGTAAATTCTAGTCTATTACAAGGATCCATGGTGACAGGTTTCCGACAGAAAGTGCAACTGGACTTCCAGAACACCACAAAATGTAATATATTAAAAATTCTTACAGGCCAACTGTATGCATGTATCACAACTGTTGAAAATCTGCTTCAGGTACAGTGGAGAAAACTAGTAACATAACATAACACCCATCTCCTGGTACATTTGTTATGACAACTTCGCATATTCTGGTGACTCTTCTTCATTTTAAATATTCTAGACTTGGTTACTTAGTTATATAGAGCTGCACAGAAGGGTAGAACAAGCTATTAGGAACTGAAAGAATAAGCTAAAATACATAACCCATTAAAAGACAGGAGCGTTCCTTATGAACAGACTTGAGATGAAACTATGTGTTACTGTCTTGTTTATACATGTTGCTATTACTTATTTCCTGTAGTTAGGCCTGCATCTGAGAGATACAGACGATAAAGCATGTTTCTGTGTCCTGGAGCAACATAAAACCTAAAAACAGGAAAAGCTACAGAGCTGCACTCTGTTGTGTTACACCTTGGACCAGTGACATTTCATCACCACTTTCCTACTGAATGTACAGAAAAGGAGGTACTTGTTGTGAGAGCTGCAAGAAATATAAGAATGTTTCTGCCTGTGGTATATGCCAGGAACAGGAACATGTTTCTTAAGCCAGATCCTTCTTCTTGAGTGCTGACAGCTGTTCACCCCTGCCTTACCAAAATGTACTAAAACAAGATTTTGAATGTGTTAATTTTAGCATAATCTGGAGCATCAGTCTCAAATTTCCAGAAATGAATATTATTTTGGTTGCCTGACTGCGTTTTCACCAAGCATTCTTGAAAAAGTCAGCCTGTGCCCCAGAATTGCTTGCCACTTTCAAAAGTCCCTATTTCCACCAGGGGCGATGCATGATAACATAACAGAGATGTTATTGCGCAAATGTTACGTGCTGAGAGACTGCAACAGATGCAGAAGTTCAAGACTAAACTCAATCTCTCCTTCCCTATGGTTTGTAGAGAATTAAGGTAACATCTCCATTATCCTTCACAGCACAGAGCCATTGCTGCTGCCTCCTCGTGCAGCTGCAGAGCATGCCATATGATATTACACCGCAAGGTTCAAGAACACCAGGTGTTCTGACAAAGCAGTGATTGCTTCTCCCACACTAGAGCAAAATCAACCATGCCATGACTGCAATTTTGCCACTGCGTGGTAGCTGGACCACTAGAGCATGGGCTTGAGCTGTCTTAGCATTAGCGCACCTGGAAGATTCTCTTGGAGTTGAACAAGAAACAAGATTTTGAACTAAAGCTCTGGAGTCTGCTTTACATGTGGTGTGTGCATCCATGGGAAGACAGCAGGGGAACAGGAACAATGGTTTGTTGCTATGGGATTGCTCTTCATGAACAGACCAGCATATTAAATACATGCTAACCACGGATTTGGCATCTCAGGATGCCAGGAGGCAAGGCACTGACTTCGAAGATAGCAGCTGGTAAGAGGAAATGCCCAAATATCTAAAAACTTACCACTACACAGATCAACATGCTCTAACAGCAGTAAAGCAAACCCATGGCATATTGTATCCAGCTCCACCTGACAGCTCTGGAACTAACAGTTCATTGTACTGGGATTGAGCGTTCCCAGATTTTTCCTAAATTTGTGCCAACTACTTAATAGCACGAACTGCAGGGATAGATGGAGTGAGGCCTGGTTTACACTTAACAAATGATCAACAAAATGTTCATGTTGGATAGAAGAATGCAAAACAAACAAAAAGAGCCTGCATCCCCTAGCTAGGAGTGCAATGCCAGCCCTTGGCTCTCAGTTGTACCACTTACATATCCATTAGGTGACACATTTTGTCTGAGCTGGGAAATTCATAAGCTATATGAGGCTAAGAAATGATTCTTAACAGAAAGGTACTGCTGGTGTACAAGGCATCACACAGTTGTTTCGGCAAAAATTTAAGACGCTCTTTGAAGAAAGTCTTTGCTCAAATGGCTTACCTGCTATATACAGGGATGGACTACATCCCTTAATTTGGATGGATCAGTGTATTGATGTTTATGGTGCTTATTCTACATGATAGATGCAGGGTCAAATACCTAAGCCAATCCTGGTCTCAGTCAATCTACTTAAGGATTGATGTCCCATTACTGCTAGAGCTCTTCTGATGTAACGCTGGTTCTCTTTCCAGGAGCAAAGAAAAAAGAATTAAAAGGTTTCCAGACAAGAAGTTGGAATATGAAATACAAACCAATGTAAAATGGGAGTCAAAAGTCTTTTCTTCTGCATCCCAGAAAAAAAGAGTTTAAGATAGAAAATACACAACAACTTAAACCACACTTGCCAAGTTACCCTTGGTCCTTAATGAAATCACTCTGCAAAGCACATGCTGTGTTTCAGCGCTGAGATCCCAGCATCTTTCTCCTCCTAAACTGTTTACAACCTTTTACAATGACACTGAACAAACACTGGCATGGCAAAATCATAAAAACAGAATATAACAGTTTCTAAAAAACCCAGAATACATTCTGGCACAATGCACACTCATTCGTTTCCAGCATGGGCGGCAGGGTGAGGAATCATTTAAAAAATCCTATACTGTTGCTCTGGTGCTTATAGATATGGTTTTCAAATTGCTCAGTCAATACTGCATTCGCATTGCTGATGGCATCTGAGTTTCACTTTGAGTTTTACTCTCAGTCCAGAAAGAAATTGTGTGAGCAAAGAAAATTATTTTTTATAAAGAGCTGTATAAACTTAAAAAATCTCTCTGTAGTTCAGGTGAGAAAAAATGCAATCCTAACTCCTTTTTTGCTTCAAGATTTGGGAAGTGATTTTATCCATAATCTAAAATGCATTTTCTATCTGTAAATGTGGCCAATTCTACTTATGGCTCCACCAGAACCCACTCTCCCATGGCATCCTCTACTCTGCAGACTGGGATACGTTTCATCCTACACCTCTTCAGACTGATTAACCACAGAACACCACTAGTTGAAGTGCTGGTAGAAAAAGTCCATTAAAAGAGGTTTTAGCTTAAGTCAGATCAAAATCCAATGACTTTTAGCATTTTTCATCAACCTTCAGTGAGCCAGGAAAAAAAAAAAGAAGTAAAGTTCTGAATGCACCAAAGAGCCTGCAGCTCCACATTGAAAAAAGCCATCTTGTCAGAGCCATGGTTCACATCTGGAGCTAACAGAGACTACAGCTCCAGGTGGCTCTGCTACAAAGACCACCCAGGCTGGACAAGTCTGAAGCTTCAGGTTCCTGGACCAATTGGGTGTCCAGCCAGGCAGAAATTCTGGAAATACAAGGGGTTACAAACCCTGTATGCCAGTCTCAAGATTTGCACACTCCACACCTCAACTCCACAAGACCGAGCCTGGAAGCTAACCTTCACCTGGGGTTCCCCGTGCCTTTCAGGGTAACTCCTACTGTTGTCCGTCCCAGGAAACTGAGCATCAAGCCTGACAACAGCTGAGGATCCTGTTGCTTTCTGCCACTCGCCCATGTAGCAATGCTTTGTAGGGTCACATCACTCTAGCAGGAGATGCTGGGTCTGCCCTACAGCTATGGACTCTTGGAGCCTGTCTCAAGACTTCCTACATGTTGGCTTGATAACCTAGGGCTCACAAGTGGTGGGAGTCCCTGCAAAGTTAGGACTTTCCAGGTTTCTGCTTTGGTCTGCTTTGGAGATGGCAAGCAGGACTCTCTAACAGCCTCAGAGAGAGTTCAGAAGAAACTTAGTCTTTGATACATTGGGAGTTCACTGAGCCAAAGTTATTTCGGAGAAAACATTTTAGTGAATCAGCATCTTTTGATAAAACTAAGCTTTGGCAAAGGAAGAGGAGAATTCCCAGAAGCTTCTGTACAGGAAGCAACATGAAGTCAAACTATGGTCTTTCTCACCCCAAATGCAAGCATGGTGCAATTACAGTGGAAACAGATAAAGAGAAAGCTGAACAGAAAGGGGTTTTACACACTAATTATGGACAGCAGCTTCACAGGTGTGTGAGCACTAGAAGGCAGAGAACATTTAGACATCTCATCTCTGGGAGCAGTTATTTCCCTATCCAGGCATTATGGTTGTGATCAAGTGAAATGAATGGAAAAAGCATTCCTCGACTTCAACTAGCCCTATCCGGGGCTCATGAGGAGCATTTATTGCTGCATGACTAAGGCAGCGCATGAGGATGGTAGACTGTCTACGTCTATGTGTTTGCAGTCACAGGGTTGTGGGTAGAACACGTTTCATACAATAGAGGTTTGAACCAGACTGCTATAATACAAGTCTGTGGAATTACAGTTGGTTGGAAAAAATAGAGCCAATTATTTTTATAGCTTGCCCAAATGCCTCAATTGATCATACTAACTTTAAAAAGCAAAAGGCGCTGTGCACACTTGACAGGTTTGTTCCTCTGACAGGTACATCATGTGCTCGTGATTCCTGTTTAATTTCCTTCTTTAAGAATACCTCAAACTGTGTTCCTTGTGGGTGTGGTGGGAAGTGGAGGCGGAGAGTGATTCTTCTCTGAAGGAAAATACAATTACCCAACTTCTTTAAATGCTCAAACATATGACAAGTGAACAGTCTTTCAGCGCTCCCCACCAGCTACAGTTTAAAACAAAACACTCTGCATTATACATTCAGTAACAGATCCCTACTCCCAAACTCCCTCTAGCAGAAGGGAGCCAGGGAAAAAAAGCGCCCCTTTTATTTTCCCCGTGTTTTTCATATTGCAAGGTGCTTTTTTATCTCTTTGAACTCAGAAGAGAGACTCGCACTCATGAAGCTGTGCTGTGCTAACTGGGTTGCTACTGGAATACAAACTAGGGTCAGAGAGGTGGGGGGTGAGTGTGTTTGTGCACTTCTGGTCTTTGATGAGTGCCAATCATTCCTGCAGTTTGTTCACCACCTATGCACTGTCAAACATACACACAGACACGCAGACACTTCTAATCTGTTCTCTTCCAGTTCTAACAGCAGACAAGTGTGTGGTAATTCTCCAGGTTAAAGAGAAATCACAATGAGGGTCGAGAGTGTGTGCTTTTAACAAGCGCGTGCAGCAAATGTGCAAGGGACAATCCATGTAAGTGTGAACATACTCATTTGTACATTGCAACCTGCATGTTCAACAGCAACTAAAAATATGAATGTCAGCGAATACACACATGTTTGAGGGAGATTTATTTTCCTTTATCCCTTTCATCGTTTTTTGCTATGAATACAAGGTCCTCTGGGTGATTCTCCTCTCTCAGCAATATGTCAATCAATCAGAAGAATAATAGATGAGTGCCAGCAAGTTACCACAGTGTTTCTTAATCAGGGATTCCTGGAAAGTTTAATGAATGCTTTAAAACCTTTTCTTTAGGACTTCTGTATAATAAAGGGAAATACTTTCCCTCCTATTTGCTATTTTTAATATGACCATCTCCAAAATTTTTTATGCCAGTATTCCAGATTAATTTAAACACAATTCACTGGTGAAATCATATGGTCTCATTCCTTTGTTCTTTTGTACCCAACAGTAGGGGTATTCAGTGGGATTCAAAAGCAGCTTAACACCATTTCCACTGCAATCAATAGTAAAACTTCTAAATACTGCAGCCGGAAAACAATTAGGCTACTATTGAATAAGTTAAGAAAAAATTCTGATTTGGTGAAATTCAGGTTTGGCATTGGTGAGTTTGGCTTTGCTAACGTCAGGGAAACTGCACTTGTTATGATCAAAGCTGAATTTTAACCAAGTCATACTATTCAGTCCGTTTCTGCATCAGATTTAGCTTCTCCCTGACACTGTTCTGGTATTCTGGTAATGATTTCTGTAGGCCAGGCCTCCAGTCAGTAGCTGAGGACAGTCTTTTGTTTGAAAAGTCTGAAAATTAGGTATTCCAAAGCAAAGATGCTGCTCTCAAGTATTCCCTTCTTCAACTTCGCGTTGGGGGGGCACTAAATTTCCGTTTCTGCAGATAGCTTGCACAAGCGCCTCTCTTTATGCTTCAGACAGAGATAAGTGACTTTTTACAGATTTCAAGTGTGTGATTAGAAATTCACAGCTCCATGGACTTTAAGGCCAGAGAGGCTGTTGTGTTAATCTAGACAGAGCTAATGCATAGCATGGATCAGGAAACCATCTTCAACAACTTCCTGCTGCAAGTCCAGCACCTTAAGCTTAACTAGGAACTAGGTTTCAGAAAAATACACAGCAGTTAGATGAATTTTAATAATCTTTCAGGGGAGAAACTCAACAGAGCTTTTGGTGGCTTGTTCCAATTAGTAACTTCATCCAGTGGTCAAATAGGCCTAGTATTTCTACATTTAATCTGTCTACAGCTTACAACTATTAGTTTCCAATAAGCTTTTTGCCCCCAGGACTGTAATACCCTCTATCATCAAATGCCTATCCTTTGTATCAGTATTTACAGACGATGATTAAATTATGTCTTAACCTTCTCTCTAATACACTAGGTAGACTGAGTCCTTTGAGTCCCCCATAAAACATGAGCTCTGGTTGTTTACTTACTCTCTCAGATACTTTATGAATTGTGCCCAATTTCTAAACTTTTTCCTTGAAGAATGGGCACCTCAACCAGACATGGTGCATTTTCAGCAGTTTTTGCAATGAAACAATGACAGTTACTACACGACTTTCTCTAGCAAAAGGGGAAAAGACAGAGAAAAAAGGGAAGAAATCACTAAGTGGGAGAGAAAAGAAGAATGAAAGAGGTTAAAAAGAGGCAAAATAACAACTGAAAGAAAATGGAGAAGGAAGGAAAGACTCAAAGTACGACAAGGTATTAAAGAAATAAGTAGCTATTGAAACAGAAGCTGAGGAAGAAGCAAGAGATGACAAAAAGACCATGCAAAGCCGTGCCTATTTACAAGTATGCTTTTGTAAGTTACCTAGGCAGTTCAAAGAGGCTGACACTCAAACCTGCTGCCTATCCCTCAACTCAGTTATTTCAGGCAATTGGTGATCTCCAACAGTGATCATTGCATGATCCTCCCTCCTTAAGAACACACACTACACTTTTGCAGAGTTTTTTCGGAAGCAGAGCTCATTAGCACCACAAGGCACTAAACCAACCAACCAACCAACCTCCCTCCCTTAAACCCACCACGCGTGTTTCAATTGAGCTCCAAAAGAAAAACGTGGAAGGGACTGCATCTCTTCCCAACCCCCACCCTGAAAATACCTGCTTCTTTTCAAGGCAAGCACTGGAGGACTTGGTCAGAACAAACAAAAGGCACATACACACAAAGCACACATATGGAGCTCTGGGCTCCAGTCATCAAGCCTGGGACATCTGTGGCTTTCTCAGGATGCCTGCGTGTTCAAGTAATTAGTCCAAGGCCAGCTGTCCCCTTCTCGCTCTTCACCCTTTATGCTCCCCTTGCTTCTACTACCACTCTGTCCAAAGACTATTTCGTCTGATAGATCACCAAAAGAGTAGCTGTTTTGTTGTTTATTCTTTGGAAGGAAGGAGTGGGAGAGAACTGGTGAGGTGGTAAAGAGACTCTTCTGAGTACGTCTCATGAAATGCCTCAATGTTTCGGAACGAGCTTTGGCCACAACAGAGGAAAGATTTGCTTTAACCTTTATATTCTGAAGTTATAAACTCCAAACACTCGTGCTGGTACTGAAAAAGCAACCATCAATAGTGAACCTGCCTGTTCGGGAAAGCTTACTGCTTTATGGACACATTCAGCTCTTGTATTCTGGGCCTAATTTCCCTCTCAGTGATCTGGAAGTAATTCAGGGAAATCAAGGAACCCCATCTCAATCTCAAGATGCTCCCTATAATCCCTATAAAAAACTCCTTTCTGAATTCTTTCTGATGATTTGTGCTAGAGGAAGCTAGAGGCAACAATGCGAGGCAGGACTCCACATCTATGGGGGTTGCCACAGCGTGGCTGAAGAAACCCAGCTGAAGCTTTTTACCAGTTCTGTTAATGCAGGAGCGAGAACAGAACCAGCCCTTCTGTTCTCATCTGTGAAATTACATTGCTAGCTTTGCCCCAGAACCAGGCTCCCAAACAGTCCCAAGCTGGAGCTGGGAAAAGAACGCCACTCCCCAGCCTGTGTTTAGCACGTAAGGGCATGACAAAGCAAAAGGCTGGTGTGTGCATTGAGCAGCCCTGTCCTTTGATAGGGCTGCAAGCGCCTGGATGATACATTTACTGCAGCTTGCACTGCATCGTGCTTGCCTGTGTATCATCTCCATAGCAGCAGTTCTGCTAATTGAGACCAGCTGCTTCAATTCCAAATTCTTCTCTCCAGAAATATCGATACTACGACGTTATGATTAGAAGGCACTTTATCAAATGCCTCTCAATTCTGCACAGCTCAGACGAAGAGCAGCTGCAGAAAGGACAGTTGCCTGAACATACAAAATAAAACACTGCAAAAACACTGCAGAAATGAAGGCTGTAAGAAGCAAGTCAAAATAGAATAATGATGGCAGAGAAAGCAGCCTGCTGTATATGCTTGTGCCTGTCATTTTAGATGTTGAAAGGACTGCGAGCAGACTTCTTCCTTATGCTCTAGGATAAATGGCCACAGCACTGCAGTGTTACGGCTTCATGCGGCAGGTGTGCGTATTTGTCAGATCCAGTTTTTCTGTCCAAGGATGGATTAAAGTAAAATCCATCAATCTGGGCCTGGCTTGGGAGAGTAGCTGTGGTCTTGAATCATTTGGCTCCAGGAACTTTGCCCACTGGCAAAGAGAGTCACTGGAATTGATAAGCTAGTGGGAAGATTTGTGAAGTAGGAATGCCACCACACCACCATGACTTGGCTTCACAGTTGGCTATTTCCCTGTGGCTGCTGACTCCACACAGCAAGCTGTCGGCTGGATGCTTGGCAATGGTCACACTGGGATTGCCGAAAGCAGCAAGCATTCTCCCCCCTTTGGCAAGGCTGGATTAAGCTGGCTAACAGTACTGTCAATTCCAAATTCACTTAGAAGTCTCAGGCCCTGTCTGTGACCATCAGAGACAGGGCATTCCTGAAAAGACATCTGGTTACCGAGTTTATGCAAGAACCGGGCAAACCAAACCCATCTGTTGTTCCAACCTCCTGAGCACAGAGAACAGAATCCTTGAAAGAGAAAAATCTCACCAAGAATGGTCTGAAAATGAGAATCATGATACAGCGCGTCGTTTCCTCCTGAGAAGGATGTTGTACAATCTTACAGAAAACACGGCACGCTTCAGCATGTGGCTGTGTAAACAATGGCCTAACACACCGTTTCACTACTCAGATTTCATACTACAACTGAGGTAATGCAACACAACTAAAGCAGAGAGCTCAGTTTGCTATGCTAAGTGATTTGCCTCCTACTCTGAAAATCAATGAGGTAAATAAAATGTTTTATACAGATACCAGACAGCGTCTTCTCAGCAAACAAAATGCTCATGTTTTTTTAAAAATATTCCTACGATGTTACTCTGGAAAGTGTTTAGAGTCTCATTCAGATTTTACCATTTACACACTGTGTTTGCTTTCTTTGTGTTCCATTCATCTGCTGAATCTCCCTTTAAAGTTGCAGTTTTCTTACTTGTTTCACTTTCTAACTTTTGGTCTATACTAGAAGACTGTTTGAATCCATAGGACCGCAGGAGAGGTAATACTTCGACGAAATTCCAGAAAGGTAAGTCTGAACACATTACAATTGAATATAAACATTAAGAATCCTTCTCTGAAAAAAATAAACTTACATTGTATGTGTAACATTCACTGATTGCATATTCCTTTAATCTCCATTTTCATTCTGTTCCTAGTAAGGTTGCTATACTTACTTGTGCAGGAAAACAGTTGACACAGAAGTACGTATAAGAAACAGCAGTGTAAAGATACATGCTCCATGTGCTCATAGGGAAGCTACCTCAATAAAGGGCTGTACGCTGCACGCAGACCTGTTAGTGTCATTTGGAGGTGACAGCTTGATGGAAATTCTGTTGATTGCAGTACAGTTCTATTCCCTCCCATCAAGCTGAATTTAGCCTTTCTAGTCACCAAATCACATGAAAAAAACTTTTGTGCATACATTTATTTTATTTTTAGGTTTCCAAGATCAATCAATGACACTCATGTAAGGAGATGGATATCACAAGGCTAGGTAAAAAACAAATTAAACTGTTCTGAACACTACAGTCATTGGGACCATCAGGACAGACACTCTGATGGTTTCCAATGGCTCATCTCTGTGGAATGTTAACAGAATTACAACAGCTTTAAACAGTCATGGACCTTGGCGCATCAGATCATAATGAACCCATGCAGCAGAGGAACCAGTAGGAGTATTCAAACAACAGACTCACCAGCCTCTCTTAAATCTCTTCCTACTGACATTTGTACACCTCAGTCTGCAATGTACTGCAACTATATGCACTGCTGCAGCGGTAGAAGTCAGATGCCCGGCACACATCTGCCCCAGCAGAGAAGCAACAACTCCACAGCTGACTGTTTATTTTGTTCACAAAGCACAGGCATACTCCCATTTAATTTTAGCTGCCCTAGCCTCCCCCATAACTAAATTATTGTTATTATGCTCCACATAATCCTAGTACTGACAGGGATGTTTGTTATACGTAATTAAAGATATTAATTTTGCATGGAACAGAAGACACAGAGCCAAGAACTTAATTTTTTTTCAAATTTCCCATTAGAAAATTACCTTCATTAGCACCGACTCGCTGAGCTTCTCCCTGTTGACAATTTTTATCGCGACCTTCTGACATGTAACACAGTGAACCCCCAACTTCACAAGCCCTGCAGGAGAAACAGAGCAAAACAGGAAGGAAGGATTGGTTAGAGATAGTCACCGTTAACGATTTTTGCCCCCCACAGAGCAGTAGGCAACTTATATGCAAGCAAATTCCCACTAGTCCCTCCTCCAGCCAGATAAGGTCTTGTGAATAATGCAGACCCGGCAGCCCACGTTGTGACCATTTGGCAGTGAAGCTGCCAACATCCTTAATGCTGCTGCAGTTTCTGCCATCAAGGCTGTATTTTCGTTGAAGCACTGTACTCCAGCTCTCACCGCTCAAAGTGCATTCTACCAGTAAGAAGTGAACTTCTGCCAATTTAACCACATTAGGATAAAGGCTTTTGCTGACACCTGACATCAATGAAAGCTCAGAAATCAACACAACTAGATGGTCAAATGTCTGCAGCTTAGACATGGCCTCTATGTTTTTCCATCTCCTTCCAAAGCTTTCATGATCATAATAAAAAGGTACTTAATTATGCTTTCTCGTACTGTTTTGATTTACCCTGGTATATAAAGTTAATGCTGTGATGAATGCTGTTGTGGCGTGGAGGAACACCAACATATGCTGGTACAATTCTGAATTCTTCTTATTTGTTATTATTTACTGTATCCTTGTCCTCAAATAACGTAGAGTGCTGTTAATGATTATATTGGCAAAAGGATATGGATATCCCTGACAGGATCAGGATGTCTGAGCCATCACCAAAATATGGAATAAAACTACAAGAATTAAAAGAAAGAGGTAAGTAACATACATAAAGCATTATCTTCTGCAAAATTTTGACCTGAATCTGCTGATTTGCATGAAAGTACATTGAGATATCTCCCACAAGTGAGCTTAAGATAGTCCCCTGAGCTCTCAACTCTATCACCATTAAGAAAATTTGTACCCAGAAAAATTGTACTTTGTAGGTCTATTCAAGCGAGATCTCGTTTCCTTCAGCTTTTACTCTTGCCAAATGTGCACAAGCAGCACAACACCTGATAGGCTGGATCTCATCCCACTCCACACACAATATGCCAAATTGACATTTAGTTTAATTCAGTTATAACTGAACTAAGAAGAAACAGCACCTCCCTGGTGTCACTGAGACCGGCTGGGCTTCACAGAGCGTTTATGAGGAACGACATCGCACAGCAAGAAAGAGTCTAGCTCAGCTCACAGCTCCTGAGTTGGGTTGCAGTTAAGGTCCCGACCCCATCCCCTGACACAAACCATAAAGCCAAACACGTTGCTTTATCTGCAAATTGAACACAACAGATCTGCAGTACAGCTAAACAATGAACACAGGACTTCACACTTCTTATTGAGGAATGACTATATAGACTATTGCCTTACTACAAACTGTCCCCAGTGAAGTGAACTGGACCTTCATCAGGGACTCCAGCAATCTCTTGCAGCTACCTGTCCATCTTTTTGCCACATAGTTAATCATAAATTTGGAGCCATTAACCACTGGTTATTATGCTAAGAAATAAATTCCTGACTTGCTTCCAGTCACATCTCTTTTATGGCATGCTCAAGTGTTCTGGATATTTCTAGTCACATAATTTCTCAGTCTCATCTGGTTAAATGCTGACATCCTTACTTTTCAGCCACGGTATAAACAAGTTACAAAAATTAAGAATGCTGTGCACTGACAAATCCATTTGAAACTGTGAATAGCAATAGCCTGTCCTCTGCCTGAAGCGGCCGAAAAGCACAGCTGGGGGAAGATGCTGTGATGTCCGGCCAATCCTCACTCTTATGTCTGAATTTTGTCTATTCAATAAATTTATAATATTACCCACAGCACTACTGGCTCTAAGCTCACCATTCATAGCAGCTGCAGCCTTCCTTATGCTGCTCCCCTTTGGCTTTGTTCTGTGTTTGGATAGTGGCTACTTGGCACCACTTGGTTGAAAGTGTGTACAGTTTCAATCTGTGCCGACTGCTTCCTTCCTGCTTCCAGCAGAAGTCACAGCTCTACAGCACTCTTACAGCACTACCGCATCACTCTCTACATCGCTCCTAGTTACACTTTCAAATCTCATCAGAACTTCTAGCTCAGTCCTTTATATCTAGACTCCCAGGATCTGTGGCACAGTGCTGTACTGTAATGTGCTGCAGACCAATTATTTTAAGAGGTCAATAAAGGTTACAAACAACTGCTCTCTGTAACTGGTCCTTCACCCCGAAGAAAATATAAAGGCTTCTGGTATCTCACACTTCAGGGTTTGATTTCAAATGTTGTTGCTCCCAAATCAAGACATCTGTCCCACTGAACTTGGCTGATCTGTAAACTATTTTTCCTTTGTCCTCCCTGAAGCATCCTATCACTGAGTCTTAGAAGGGTTTTAACCATGAACTTCCACGATACCACCACGCTGTACAGGCAATCTTCACAGCGCCCTCTGTCCTTCTGGCTACTAACCTACCACAGAAACTCAAAAATTAAGATTAAACCCTTCTGTTTACTCCACTAAAAAAGTTAATCAATTATTAGAAGACACTGCACACCTTGCAAAAATCACACGGATACTGAATTACACTGATTTTATATTGAATTAATTTCATCAACCTCAAGAAGTCGT
This sequence comes from Chroicocephalus ridibundus, assembly GCF_963924245.1. NCBI lineage: Eukaryota > Metazoa > Chordata > Aves > Charadriiformes > Laridae > Chroicocephalus > Chroicocephalus ridibundus. The sequence continues at coordinate 19,150,030 of NC_086287.1, forward strand.
TCCTTGATTTACACCACAGTACCAGAGGACGGGATGAGAAAACAGATGTGAGATTTAATGCATTTTTCCTCTTCTCCCAATTTGGATTTTAAAAATCAAGAAAAAAAATGTCCTGCCACTGCTATCTGTTTTGTGGAGACGGAACTTTTAAGACAACCCTCTGAACAGCCCAAGACAGCACTTTTCACTGTACTAAATTCGCTGAATGAAATTTTAGGATAAAACCAAAACATGTTGCTCTGCCTTACCTCCTCCCCTCTCCCCTAGCCCCTTCCTTTTGACATTTGCATGCCAGCCTAAGCAACACCCCCCTCCCTTAGTAAGTCCATCTATATGATAAGGCCCTCTTGCTACTACAAGGAAATCATAATTAAGCTTGGGCAGGAAGGGCTTGCACTCAGGGCTTCTGTTCCTGCCCTGTAATTCCAGCCTAGTGTACAACTACTCAGAGATGACTTACACGGGAATTTGAACTCCTGTGGGCTTCTGATGCTTAGGAATCCCTTTTCCTGACACAGAGAACATAAACCATTCAAGATGTATTATACATCTGCATAATGACAGACCCTTAGAGAGAACAAGAAGCAACTATGTGAGTAAACTGCTGAACTATTATTGAAATGGAAGTGGCAGAAATGACTGCTTAGAAACAAGTAGCCAAGGTATGTTTACAGGGTTGTGGAAGTGGCTGTGGATCTTCCAGTTTTTGTTCTCCTGTATACGCAGCTGATAATAAGCACTTCGAATCTATAGCAAACCTCCAATACAAATGTGTCAACAAGTTAGGCACTTACTTGTAAAGCTTATCTATACACTCAGGGCAGCACAGGTACCAGTGTGGTCCCCAAAGGAAAACAAACAAGGTTGCCACACTAAGAGGATATTTTGTGCGGGCTTGGCTTAAAGCAAGTCTGCCAGGCAACAAATAGAGTTTGACCTTGTCAGCTTCCTGAGTAATTAACCCCTCAAATGCAGGCAAGTAATCTTCATGATTGTTAAAGTTAATTGTGGTCTGTCCTGGCAGAAAATCCAAGATGCTGTGGGAATCAAGCACTTGAAGCTTTCCCCAACCACCCACACAGCTGTCCCACCCACTCACTCCTCCGGACACACTTCAGATTTCCATCCATTGGTGGTTGCTGTGGGATCTCGGGCACTGATGTGCCGGGGCGTTCAAGCAGGCTGTTGCCTCCTATGAGCTGCAAACATTGGGCTGCTTCTGATCTTAGCCACTGAACAGCACCAGAACCAGCCCTATAATCTCAGGTTGGGGAGCAAAGAAGAAAACATCAACACACTGAAAAGCAAGGGACGCGTAAGCTAACGTTGTCTTTTCATTTCTAATTAACAGCCATCAATTGAAAACCAATGAGCATGAGGAACCCCTGATGACACAAGGGAAAGATGCCATTCAAGGAGGGCGAGCAAAGGGAAGCGCACAGGCCTGACACAGCCTAATGCTGCACTGACCGGCTAACAACCACGCCTGAGCATTTTGCTGCTGATAAACTCCCACTCTTTGGATGCTTAAAGATACACAGATCTTTTCTGAAATGGACAGGAGCTTCTGTGATGAGCGAGGGACAGATTTACATGAGCTGGACAGATGGACAGCCCATCCTGAAGCAGTAGAGAGAGGAATTCTTCATTTTACCCAAGAAGAACGTACTGTGGGGACGGAGAAAAAAAAGCTTCCCTCCAGCTGAGACAATATATTCACTGTGAATCCCTGATCGCAGAGAGTCATCTCCGTGGCCTATACTGTAACCGACAATCACCTCCATGACTTTTCAGCCAAGGACGGGATTTCAGAAAAGGCTGATTTACTTTTGCCTTCCAGTTTGTGTATTAAATTTCTCCAATGCAGACTGAATAAAACACTAAGATTTCGGAGCTGGTGCTATTTCATATTCACTCTACAGTTGTGTAAATAGCAGCATGAGGGAACACAGCTGTGGATAGTAACACCTTACTAAGATCATTATTATGTTATTACAACTCTTCATTAGAGAAAGAAATATTCTGGGCACAAGAGAGAACTGTTTTTCACTCCTATCCAAACTTGGAGTCTGCCAAAGATACCGATCTGAAACAAATTATCATTTCAGGAGAGAGACTAATAAATAATGAAACAACATTGTTGTTTAAATACAGCACTTACGGTATATTCATTGTTAATAACTAATGTTCCCACAGTCTTTCAGAAATGTTAAACACAAGTAACTCATTATCCTGATTTTTAACCATAAGGCAAATAACTACTTCAAGGAGTGGAATGAAAAATTAGGTACATTTGCTACATTTAATACATATGATTTTTCCAATGGTATATGGAGGTCTTTCATTTTCTTTTGAAATAAAACCAACCCAATGCCCTATTTGTAAGTATTGAATAAATTTCTGTAGTAGGGAAACTAGCCACTGATTTCAGATGGTCATCTGCAAGCCGCATGTTGCTTGCTCTTCATTTCACTTCAGAGTGCACTGTCAAAAAACTTAAAAAACATCTGAGTGGAAAGGCCTGGTCTGACCACTAGTATCTCTTTTGGCTGGATGAGCAATTAAAAGAATGTCTAGAGAGAAATATCATTCCTCTTTTAACTTGAGTTAGCTAATTGCCAATTAATTCAAGTCAATGAATACTCTGCAAATGTTAATCTAGGCACTGCAGGACACGAACATTTGTGGTTTACTTCAGGGCTCACACTAGTACTGGTAACAAACTATCTCAATTAAAGGAGGAATAAAAATCTTAGGCTGAACAAACCCAAGTACACTGATTTTTAAAAAGCTTAGTGTGTGTACACTGTTGCTGCATATGAGCTTTGTATATATGATCTTTATATACAAGTAATGTAATTTCTCCCCACAAATTGGAGGCTGCTGTTGTAAATCTTAAAAGTATTTATGGATGGTCATTCCTGAAAACTACATGCACCAGCATTTGCAAGATCTGCAAACCTTCAAGGATGCCAGTTTAGAAAATCGACCCTTAAAGCAAACAAAAGCATTAATACAAATCAAGTGGAGCGTAGGACAATGCTTAAAGTGTAATATTCTTGCTCTTTATTCTCAGTTATCTTCACAAACACTGTAGTTTCAATTAAGGTTAAATCAGCTCAGTTACAGTGTCTAACTCTGCTGACTGCAGTGAAGTTGCTTTAGATCTACAACAGTGGAAAACGGATTAAAATTTGGCCCAGAGCAACATGATTTCCATAGCCGTAAAATAAGGATAGTAACACTTACTTACTTGCCTTGCAAGGGCTGTAGAAGGATTAACTGATTAATCCTTGCAAAGAATGTTGGAAAGGGATCTAAACCCTATGCAAGTTTTACATGTTACAACCAGGGAAACTGCATCTTAAATACAATCTGGAAAGAAGAGTCTAGATAATTTCTTATTAATAGCTTCCATTTCATTTCCCAATTCTTTTAGCGCATGGATGTCTGGTCTCCTACAACATGTATCTTAGGATCTTCTTAGTTGCACTGAGAAGAACTTTGTTACTGAGCATCCTACTTACGGAAACCAATAATTGCCCTTAATTGCTCAGTCTTCTCATTGAACAGATGTTTATTTTTCTATAGCAATTGTTATCTCTAATTATTGCCTTTAAAATAAACAGAGCCTTATATCAAGTGACAGACAAATTATACGGTATCAATTTATAATTGCATATGGGGAAAGGAGGTATAGCATCTAGAAATCTAAAAGGATGAGGATGGAACTACCCATGTTAGTAATGAAATAATTTGACCATGGGCTTTTCTACAGAGAGATTCTAGTGCTGCAAGGCTGTTCTTAGGGCTCATGCAACAACTGTTTCCAAATTGCATAAACTGTAATTACAGTAGGACTAAAGCCAGAGTTCAAACTCTCAGCAGGAGCATGGAAGGAGATGTTCTTCTGTTCCGAGATTCCTATGCCTCAGCTCAGAGCACAGGGAAGCTGCACACTAAATTGCTATAGCCTAGATGTATTCTCCTGAGCTACGAGTGCTGTCAACTGCACACTGGCTCGGCCAGACAAAGGGACACACTCCTAAGCTCAAAGACTGGTGAGAACAATGCATCAACTCAGATGTGACTGGATCCACATGCCTGACATTAGAGAACATGAGACACAGACAGGTATATGTATACATTGCGGCTCACTAGGAGCAGGTTTTACGCTGTATACCTCAGAGATTATGGTAGGATCATCCTCCAAGCTCAGCAGGATCAAAACACAGAGAACCAACATCACCTCTATTGATTTTTATCTTGGTCTCTTTCTTACAATATTTCATAAATCAATACTTCTCAGAAACACTTTGTGCCCCCTGAATATAGCAAAGAAAGAACGTGACTGTTGAGTCCTTTCGACATGCTCTCTTTCCCATCTTACCATAGACAGTCATGTGTCTGAAGAGCTCCCCCCCATGCCCTGAGGGAACCAGGACACAACGTTGGTAGGCACACTGGATGCTGCTTTTGTAAAATGCCATTATTTCATCAGCCAAACTCTAACAAACTCTTGAAGTCCTCTGGGATCTATCAGCAGCTTGTGATGTGTAGTGGGCTGAGCTCCTATTTCAGATCACGTCTTTGTTCCCATATAAATACGCTTAGGAGGCTAAGCTTTGCTGCCACAGGAGAAGTGCAGACTTCAGCCTCGAGCCTGAATGCATTTGGGGCAGCACTCCCACCCGCTGCAGGCAGGGAAAGAGAAGAGTGGTTTCACTGTTTTCAAATGAAAAAAAAAAATTAAAACATAACAGATCTTTCCATTGATGCACCAGAAAAAAGGTTCCCTTTTTAACATCTCTGGATGGGTACCACTTTTGCCCTCAACTCTCCTAGTCAAAGCTTTTTTTTCCAAGAGCTGTACGTCTCCTTGAAAAACTCTTTCTGAGGAACGATGAGGTCTACGTCCCCCTTCAGATTTCATTAATCCTTTGTCAAGAGATGACCAAAGATGGTAATTTTCAGGTATAGCAGGAAGCCAGCAGAGCTCTGTCTATCCTGCCTAAGATATCTTTTAGAAAACATGTCGCTATAATTAGGTAGCATCTGGGTAATGAGCCATAATGTCCCTGCTTGGTCCAGTGATCTGCTGAGAAGGGCTAATACACTAACAAGGAGGAACCCATGCACAGCAGAGAAAGAAGAGGTGAGGAAGGAGGAGGAGAAACAGCAGATAAACTGCTCTTCACATGTGCTTTTAGCTGATGTTAATCCCATTTTCTGTGCTCATTTCCTACATCTCCCCTTCTTCACCACACCTTTCCACCCTCCCTCTGTCAGAAAGTCCTCACACCCTTTTGACCCTCCCATCAACCAAGGTTGTTTCAGCTAGGTTATATGTATATTAAGAACTTAATTAAAAAGGAGGGTTACCATGGAAAACCTTTATACAGAAGACAAAGGTCATGCTCTTCACAAGATTAGGCTCACCGCAGAACACTTCATCTACCCGGCTCAGTGCTGATACAGCTTACTCTGCCCTCTGACATCTCTTAATCACCCACTGACAGATTCCTAACAGGATTTTCACTGACTGCCAATATGCTGCACTGCAGACTCAAGAAGTGATTTGGATTAACCATCCTTGCACCCATGAAGGCACCAAACAACAAGTCACAAGCACATGGCAGCACATCCCAGTTCCCATGAATTCCAGGAGGGATTTTTAATGACAGTGGGATATGGCCAATACACACCCAGGGGAGAAATGCATTGGATAGCCATTGCATACATTGTTCTACAGCTACAGATTTTTTTCCAAGGACAAATTGTTCTGTACCCAATAGAACTAAAAGGGGCTGATCTCTTGCGGATTTCATTTAGGGTTAGAAACCACTAAATTTAATTTCATTGTCCACCACAAAACCCTGGATCTTCCTCATGGTTCCCTAATGAGATCTCCCGTCCCATCCCAAGAGGTCCTCACCACATCTCTTGACCTCTACCTCCATTTTCTCTAGCTTCTTATGTCTGCTGCAGTAACACTCTCCACAGTTTTACCCATTTGTCCTGCAGTTCATCTATCACTTGCATAGTTTTTGTCCATACAGCTTACTCTCTCCTTTCTCCTATGTAGAAGACAACAGATGCCGTGGCTAGTCTCAGATCTGTGAGCACATCGTCTTGTCGGTCAACTGGCATCTACCAAACAGAATATCTGACACCTGAGTGTTCCTTGTATTTCCCTCTTGGATTTGGTTCTTTCTCCTGTACTCAGTCAACAGCATCCAACAAAGCTGGAAAGGACTTCATTATCTGTGAAAGATTTTTGAGACTGTGAGATCGTTATGTTAATGTCATTCCATGGAGATACTCCCACCATCCATTTTCATGTTATCAAATACAAGAGGAGAATCAGGCCAGGGTTCAAGTAAGAGCACAATAGGGACACCTCATCTTCCCTGCTCTGTATCTGGGTCCCATGGTATGGCTCTAGCTCTTTTCAAAATGATACTGAAACCTCCCAAGAAGGCAGTGGGTTTTGGAACATAAATCCTGTTGAGTTAATGCCTAAGTTCAAACTGTTCCTCATAGCTAACACAGTTTTTCTTACTATAGTTTCAGACTTCTTAAGTTCCTGTTCAGATAGCACAATATTTGGATCATTTCTTTTAAAAAAAATAAATAATTAATGTGGCTTCCTAGTGAAAGAAGGTTATTACAGACACTTTGCATGTCTAGCTGTCCATGCACCCTCCATCTTAACAACTTTGGATCCCACTGGCAAACACCAACTAAATTCAACAGTGAGCCCTGAGGAACACGTTCAACAAAATTCAGCAACTGGCTATGGATAGACCTTGTAAGTTGCCCCAGTAAGGGGTAAGGATACAGACTGGCCTTCAGTCGTTCACTCTGGCCAAGAGAAAATGCCTTGCTGGTCAGTGAGCATGAGAATGAACTCCTGAGCAGAGTCCAATTGTACTGCCTTGGCTGCAGGTTAGACAAGGGGACACGGGAGGGGAATGGAGGGCGGGGGGGAGGCGCTGAGGCTACTGGAGGGGCAAGAGGCTGAGGGAAGGCGTGGAGACTCCTAACAGCAGACTTAGGGGCCTGCAGAACACAGCTCCATATGATGAAATGTGAAGAAATGGAAGTAAATAATTTTAATAAGATTCTGATATTTTCACATGACTCCTACAGCCTGACACGTGGGTCTATGTAGTCTCAGTTTCAGCAAATGTTTTAAGTGCTTCCTGTCCTCCACAGTGGATCGTGTGCATTATAAAACTATGAAGGCAGAGATCTCATGACGCAGTTGTAACAGACTGCTTTTCCCATTTTGCAATATGCTCCTCTGTAAAGTGTAGGACGTACCACATTTTCTTAATTATACTGAATATGAGAAACTCCCAGCCTCTGCCTTAGGACAATGGGAAAAAAGACCATTTGAAAACTGATTTCTGGCTTAAAAAAAGGAAAGTCACAGCAAAAGAATTAAAGGTCAAAAAATTTAGACTATTATAATTTTAATGAACATAAAAAGGCATATAAAAAAAAACAATTTTCAAAAGTATTTCCTTTAATGTGAGAATAATGGCTCAGGTCACAGCATGGAGCTGAAAGCATTTATCGACTTCTACACGAAGAACAGGAGCTGCCTGCTCATGTAGTACAAACTTCACCACAGCTGGTTCACCATGTTCCTTACAGAGAGAGGAAAGCAGGGGGTCATACTCAATACACAGTTATAAAAAAGGCCCAAGCACCTCATTAATTTAAGGTTAGGTTTATGAGAAACAATGTAATACCCAGCGAGCACGGTCATCTGTGCCTCCGCAAAAAAGAAAGAAAATGAAGTTAATTTAATTTCCTTTCAAAAGAAAGGTAGTTGGGTAAATACAGACAGGCACACCACAACTCACCTTCTGAAACTCAGTTTCATCACTTGGAAATTCATACCAGAGTGGCTGAGGCTAAGTATGTTCCGAAATAGAGTTCAATTTCAAACTCAGGCAGGAACTGGTGACTATAAAAGGACAGTAGCATGAAAACTGTGCTGTCAAAACACATCTTTGTGTCACACTTCTGTTCCAGGTTTTCCATGCAACAAGCCCTGCCTGGATTGCTGGAAGATCCCACAGTGAATTTTTCTCTTCTGTAAGAATTCACTGGGGAGGATGATGACCAAACCCATGGGTCTGATCTAAAGCCCAGTGAAGTCAATTCAAAGGCTTATCTGCTTCAGGAATTTGCAGACCAGTTTCTTCATCAGCAGCTCCCAGCTGCCTCTAATGGGTGTTGCTGTAGAGAATGAAATGGGAATGCTGCAAGATCTGGCTGTAGAAGACCTTACAGCTATGCCAGAACCAGCTGTTCTCAACAGTTACCAAAGTATACAACTCCCTTTATGTGCTAACTACCACTAAGGCAAAACAAATCTGCAGGCATTGTTATTCTTGAATCTACAGCACCTTTTACTGCACCACTCCCACACACAGGAATGGGTTCCGTCTTTACTCAGATTGGTAATTTCTTAGTAACAGCATAAAATCCTTAAATTAGGCTCCCCACAAACACTAGTTCAAGGCCACAACAAGGAAGGGTAAAGAGTGGATGAGTTTTCTAGATGTCAACAGAGAATCTCATCCCCAGGGTTTTTCCTCTGATTGCTTTGTAGCCTACTAATAATTGTATTTCTCGGCCCTTCACAGTTAGCATAAGGTATCAGAAGAATCAGAAATGTTCAATCAAAAAAATCATCTTAAGAAGAAGGACAAGTTTTAAGCCTGGACAAGTACACAGAAATAAGCAAAAGACCAATAAGCGTCTTCTCCCTAGAAGCTACAAAGTCTGGGCAAAAGTTAAAAACACCATCCCTCAAGAACAACACTCCCACACGAGGACCCTGTTTTCCCTGCATGTACAATAGTGCGATCCCATTGGCTTCCTTGGAATTGTTCCCAATTCCTACCGACCAAGAAGAGCCGCGGCCCTCCCAGCCTCTCCAAGGAGGTGACACAACACAGCGCAGCCTACAAACAATGGCCACAGAGGAGCTCAGTGTTGACTCAGAGCCGCTCATGCTCAGAAGAGGAGGCAGCTCGGAAATAATTGAGATTGCTGTGCCTGTTCAGTGTTCCAACATACACAGGGGATAAACGTGCTAAGATAATACAGTACTACCCAGCAATAATAGCATTAGACAAATCATGTATCACTTTCTGCAAAGCCACTGGCCTTAAGGGATACTGCCTGTAAAGAGCGCAAGAAAATACCGTCTTGTCCTTATGAACATTACACACACACTTATGTTCTTTGGCTTTGTATTACGAGCTCCTAAGTGACTAGAAACTGCTGTGATAGTCTTTACTCATCCTGCAGGGTCACGCCACTTACCCATTAAGGCTATGGTGAAGTTACATAGGATGGGGTATGTAACAATCTCTCCTGAACAAAAGAATCATCAGCAGCTAAATAGCATTTATGCAGCAGGACAGGCATCCCACAGAAACATTATTTGTCTGTGACCCTCTATGCTTAAGACACCTAAGGTTAGAGGTTGCAGTCCAAATCTTATTAGGTGAATAATTTAAAAAACTCTCAGCAAGGATAGAAAAAGACTTTAAAAAGAGAATCAGGAACTCTATCAAAAGACAAATACAGAAAAGCCTCAGTCTTCAGAGACAGAAAGTTCAATGCTGGTAACTCAAACTGCAAAACAATGAGCCTGGTTTGGTCAGATGGACAAACAAAACCAGTATGGATAACACCATGAGCTGGAGTGACCTATGTAACATCACAAAATGGTGCAATGGCACAGCCATAAGCACAGGATCTACTTCCTGAGATCCAGCCCTGGTCAACGAGGCCTCCTGCGCAAGCAGACTGGGTACATACATTAGAAACAGGAGTGCCTGAAAGCATGTGTGCACTGTGAGCCTTACCAACAGTAGAGTGTGTAGCAGATTCAGCCGCAGAAGCACCTGCCCTAAGTTTCCTGAGGGACCATTTTCACTTGCAGATACAAGACTGTAGAAGTCTTTAACAGCAGATCTCCTCACTTCCCTTTCACTGGGATAGAAGTCCCAGCAAGCTCCAGGAGACAGAGAAACACAGAAAGACAAGCTTACTTCTCAGATAATGTTTGTCTAAACAGAGGCTGATATTCATAGTCGTGGTTGAGAAAGACCAAAGGTGCTCCCCTCTGGTCCGATTCAAGGGAATTAAGGCAATTCTGTGGCCTTGTGTGACTGCAAGTTGTCTAAGATGAAGGAGAATCCCTCTGCCCACAGCATGAACTGTAAATCCCACTGACAACCCTGTGAAGAAGCCTAAAATGAAGGTTCTTTTGAAAACCTTTGTCTCTTGTCTCTCCAGTGTACTCTACTCAAAATCTACCTCTGCAGCTGTATGTGAATGGTGCTGTGTACCTAGTGCTGTACAGGGAAGAGAAGGCACCTTCTGAAAGCACAAAGGCAACCAGGTGAGTGAATACTACAGCAGGAACACCCAGACTGCACTTGGTGGCAGTGCACTGGAAACAGCATAAAAGAAAACCAGGGTAGTAGATGGCCAGTTATTCAGCAACAGGGTTAAACAAATCAAGTCTTCTCTAAGAGAGAGGTGGTGGAGTCTCCAACTCTGGAGACATTCAAAACCCACCTGGACGTGTTCCTGTGTAACCTGCTCTAGGTGACCCTGCTCTGGCAGGGGGGTTGGACTAGATGATCTCCAGAGGTCCCTTCCAACCCTATGATTCTATGATTCTATGATAAACACGCTGCCTGATTTGTGCTAGTGGTCCAGAATCCACTGGTGAGGAGAAAAGAAAAAAAGAATCTAGAATCTGCTGTTGGTTACAGAGTCACAGAATCACGCAGGCTGGGAGGGACCTCTAGAGATCATGTAGTCCAAGTCCCTGCTCACGCAGGGCCAGCTAGAACAAACTGCCCAAAACTGTGTCCACTTAGGTTTTCAATGCCTCCACAGATGGAGACTCCACAACTCTCTGGCTACACGTTCCGTTGTTTGACCACTCTCACAGTAAAAAAGTATTTTCTTGCGTTCAGACTGAATTGTGTTTTAATTTGTGCCCATTGCCTCTTGTCCTGTCAGTGGGCCCCCAAAGAGTCAGCTCCCTCTTCATTCCCTCCCATCAGGTATTTATACAAATTGATGAGAAACCCTGAAGCTTTTTCACCAGGCTGAACAGTCCAAGCTCTCCTCTTACAAGAGATGCTTGAGAACCTTAATCTTTGTGGCCCTATCACTCCAGTAAGTCCATATGCTTCTTCTACTGGGGAGCCCAAAACTGGATGCAGTTCTCCAGTTGTGGCCTCATCAGTGCTGAACAGAGGGGAAGGATCACTTCCCTCGATCTAGTTGATCCTGCAGCCCAGGATACTGTTGGCCACCTTCACTACAAGGGTGCGCGGCTAGCTTATGCCCAGCTTGTTGTCCACCAGGACCCCAAGGTCCTTCTCTGCAGATCTGCCTTCCAGCTGTCTGGTCCCCTGCTGTACTGGTGCCTGGGGTTAACTCCTCCCCAAGTGCAAGACTTTGCATTTCCCCTTGCTGAACTCAGGTGTTCCTGCCTGCCCAGTTCTCCAGCATGTCAAAGTACCTCTGGATGGCAGCACAACCATCTGGTGTATCAGCCATTCCTCCTGGTTTTGTCTCAAGAACAGAATGTATTGTATTCGGTTCCTTCAGTGGTTTCTTTCCATTCAGTCTCTACAGGTATTAACAAGCAAAGAACACTTTCAGAGTGTTTTTAAGGATGTTTAATGGAACAACAATGCTTCTCTGCAGCAGTTTTGAAGAACGTAATCTAAATTAAGTAGTTCTTCATGTTTTCTACATTTTTTATCCTAAAAGAAAAAATTTTCCCTAAAGTTTTCTAGCTAGTACTAAATCAGAAGCTGTACAACAAAGAGGGAGTAAGAAAGAAAGAGGTGGATGAGCTTTTTGTTTCTCTTCAGCCATGCTACAGCCCATTCGCAGGAGTCCTCCTATAAGCAGAGACCCTAACAATTTAAGGATAACTTCACATGCTTCTGCTCTGACTACAGGCAATGTTGCGAATGAGCCACTGCTGTGGTAAACTCACGCTTTTATTAGCTGGATGTGTGAAAAAAGACTTCTCCTTCCTCTCCCCAACCTCCCTCCTGATTCTTTCAGCTTACATGCCTCACAAGACTCCCAGCCGTACAAATTGCTCTCTACTTCCCACACAGCAGGAAAGAGCCACTGTTGGACTGAGCATTAAGCTGCTGACAATAATGATAGCTTACCCTTTCCCTGCCCCTTTGAAGTTTATCTGCCAACACTACCCCTACCTCAAGCACTCCCAATCAATCCATTTCTTTGGAATGGCTAAAAGGAAGAAAAGTAACAATACATGTAACTGAAGCTGAGACTTCCTCCTCCAGAGACCTGGCTTTAAGGTCTGGTTGGTCTCATTCTAATTCCAAGTGGGGATCCCCAGTTGCTGCAGATCCCAGTGCAACACAGGCTGCTCTCCAGAGCCCAGGAATGCCGGGTGAGCAGTGAGGTGCACTGGGAAGTCAGCACCTCTGTATACAGAGCTCTGTATAGGGTCTGCCCAGATGTACCTCACATGTGCTGCAACTGTTCAAACCAAACTTTTAAAATCCTTTTTCCTTTATGTTTATTTTTAAATGGAATCAGCCCACCTAGATAATAATTTTTTAAAAAATTTATCAATTTAATTTCACTTCAGTTTCCAAACCAAACCGAAGTTGATGCAAATTACCTATAAGGAACGTATGTCCATCTACAGTGAGTAGGAAATGCCAGTCATCAATCTATAATGTAGCAAAAAATTTTAAAGAAAGAATGCAAGTAAATGTACATTACCTACATCATGATTTCAGTGAATGGACAGTGGTAAAGAATGTCTTCCTAACCACAGAAAAAAAACCCCGAAATTTGCGTAAAGAGAATTTTTTTGCAAATCGGTATATCTGGATGTCCACCAACTTGAGAATCAACTTTTTTTTTTAGGAAAATAGCCAAAAATGTATCCTTGCTGATTTAAACCATAATAAAAAGCCACAATTTAAATTGCCTTGATTTAAAATATAAATTCATCAACCTTGCTTTTCAGATAATTCTCTTCACAGCTAGGAGATCAGCCCCACGTCAGAACCTATCAAAAGTGCAAACAAGAGAGCATTGCTGTAGCCAAACCCTGCCTCCCCGGCAGCATCCTGGACACTTCTGCACTTAACTTACTGGCAACTAGAGCCTTGCTCTGTGGTTTGAGGTTCACGTTTCCTAATCTGCGGACAAATATGGGAACTCATCTGTTCAAGATGGAGAAACAGGGGTGCTATGGGAAGTACGTCAGTACTTGAGGTGGTTTCCAGCTTTCAGCAGAGCTTAATCTTTAAGACAGAGAACTGTCTACAAAGTGATGGAGCTACTGAGGTGAACCAGGTAGAACCAACGCTAATCAAGAAGGAAACAGATATTCATATTTACAAATATATAGGAATTTGAACTCTCTTTCCTGCCCCAATACTAGCAAAGCATGAGGTAATATCCAGGCTGCTATTAGGAAAGCTCAAATTTATGACACATTTAACACAATAAGAATAGGATGCTGCAGAAAATAATTGTTTTCTCCAGTCGTTTTCAAGCCTCATGAACATATTTCAGGACTACAGAGAAAACTATTTTTAAAGAGAAAATACATAACAGAACACAGAATTAATTGTGTGAAGGAGACCTATGGAATCATTATTGCTTTTTATATTGGAAGACTCAACCCAAGACTAGGACTCTACTGTGATAAACATCATGCATACACATAATAGGTGCTAGGCCCTGCCTTGGGGTAGATGGTTATGATCCAAACAGATAAGGCAGTCAAAAGTACACCTAATTATATGCTCTTTCTCTGTCTGAAGACAAAGACTTTAGGCATGAAGAAACTGGGTAACTCGCTGAAGGTCACACGGAAACCCTGTGGCAGAGCTGGAAGTCAAACACATGTGACAATCACTTTTTAACTTGGTGGGAATAGGTAAAAGCTAGAAATATATTATTAATGTGTTTTCAACTACAAACTATATGCTGGAGCAGAAATAATTGGCCAGTAGACCATAATTTTTATTAAATTCCAGATAAACCTCACACCCACCCCCTGCTACAGCAGCGTAAAAGGGGAATAATTCCATTTGTGCCACTAGATCTATTCCTGACTTATAGCAGAAAATATGAGAGCAAAAGTGGGGTGCTTCCTATGTTATACATGAACGTATAAATTTGGTGAGAGGTTTCAAATTTATGATCCATTTAATGGAAGCAACAGTCACAAAATTGCAACACTGTATTTTAGATAGGAGAAAGGATGCTTATTTCTAGAAGCGACGTCAGAAGAACAAAAAAAAACCATGAAGGAAAATCTCTCTCCTCTCGCCTATCATTTTACTCACTCTGCTCTAGGAAAAGGATGGGTCTGTAGCAAAATGACAGGGAGCATCGTTAGACCAAGCTGTTCAAATGGAACGGGTTAACCTGGCTGAAAGACTGTGTTAGGGAAGGATGTGATAATCATCCGGTGCCCGTATCATGATCCTACTGGCAGCAGCAGAATGGCTGCCACAGCTCAGTTTCTGCTTGTTTAGATTGGTTGAGCGTCCGCTGAACTCGGCGGCAGGGCTAAAGCAGGTTTATTGTGCCGTGTGTGCTCTGGGACAAGGAGGGCTGACGGAGATGATAAGTGCCGCTCTGCAGAGCAGCAGGAGTACCGACTGGCACACGCGGGGAGGTACAGTGCAATAATCCCCCATCTGCACGATATAGCTTTGAATCCCTTCCTTTACAGCTCAATAGGTGCATCTGCTGCCCCTCTGCTAATCCTCAACATTGTTTAAAATGCAGATCAGTGGAGATCATGCTTTTTCTTTCCCATTACACACCACAGCCTAATAAAAGAGCTTTAATCACACAGACAATATTCTATCTCTTGCAGGGTGTGCTGCTTCGTTCTTTCTCTTTGCCTTTGTTTGGAAGCCAGATCTTTGTCAGGCACTAGCAGCAGCAGAATATAATTTTGCAACGCAAGGTTTGAAGCCAGTTGAAGCAACCATAACCTTTCCCAAAACTGTGGCATCGTAATTAGAAGGCTGTGACTGCAAAAAGTAAACAGCGGGGAACTCAGGTCATAGGAACCCCCGAGAAAATGCATCCTAAACCCCTGGATATGTTGCATGATTTTAAATGTAAAAAGCAGCATCAGCAGACTTCCTTACTTGTCTTTGTCTCCCTGGCACTAATGCACTGTGACATTTTTTTAGATGTCAGAAAGTACAAGAGCTACAGAGGAAAGCTATGATTGGTTATGTGACTGCAGGCTGAGAAAAATGACTTAATTTATTTCACATAAAGAACATATACATGAACACACGTATGTGTAAATGCTAACCTGAAAAAAAACTAGCTCTTTCCAGGCAACGCTATGGCCAAATGAATGACCCAGTAAGCTGGAAAGCTGTTCTTGTTGTGATGAAAGGGAGATCATGCAAGTCAACATCATAAAAATAAGACTATAAGATCCTCTATAGTTAAGCCCTGATGTAGCTCTGAATCTTCTGAGGAAGAAGTGACATCCCAGAGTCCTCCTTTCTATGGCTACTGCAATCAGTGCATTTCAGAGGGAAGGATCTCTGAAAATGGAATTCTCCTCATGTATGTTTATCTTAAAATTAATTTTGTGTTAGCAATAAAGATAAACCAACCAATTATTTTACTGATAAGGGTATGCCTGTCTTCCACAAATGTACACCATATGGTGGAGAAGAGGGCAAAGGAATCCTTCCTGTGTTCTTACGTTCCAAGAAACATGTTCATGGCATGATGATAAAACACAACACAGCACTTCCCCTAACCCATGGAACAAGACAGATACTGAAGGAATAAAAAAAAACACACAAGGGATGTGGCTAAGAGGGAAGTACTCCCTGCCATTAATATTTCTTGAGTCACCAGATCCCCAAGAGACCGACTGAGGACAACTCACTGCTTGCAAGACTTCCGGGTGCTATTTGGAGCTTGGCAAGCCCCAGACTTTCACTTGCTGAAATACCAGCTGCTCTGCAGGGACTCTCTGCTGTAGCAGAGCCAACTGGGCATCACAGAGGGTCTTGAATGGCACGATCCTACAGGCAGACACAGGTCAAAACCAATCAAGCCATTCCTCACCGTAAACACAAATGCTCTGTTCATTTATGAAGCCTAGGCAGATGCTGTGCTACCACTGACTTCCTTGACAGCAGGAAACCCAACATGTTCTTCCCGACTTACACATCCGTACAGAAATTGTTGGAAGCAGCAGTTCCATCCTTCAGAGCCTCTTTTATTTGAACTCACGGGAGTCCCTAACAGTAACTCTGTGTCTGTTAGATTTGCTGATCAAGGAGAGCCCAGCACGTGGTCCTCTTCTGCCGGTTCCCATTGTAGCAATTAAAGGGGAAAAGACTATGGGACAAGTCATTTCATCAGTGCACAAATGCATATATTATTTGTCTCATTATGTAGACACAATGTGATTTTCAATTAGCTGTCCAACGGTATGATCGAACACAAGATACTTTAATTATGTATTTCATGGACATGCTTCAAAGGTGCTGTTTCAATCTCAAAATAATTATCTGCATGCACAGGCAACTTAAGAGTTCCAGAGGGCCTGCGGTTACTTTTCTTTTTAAAGATACAGAAGAGTTATTTGAGTTTCCTGAAGTGCAAAGGCCTCCTGGTTACAAGATAACCGTACCTAACGTATCTGTCCAGAATTACAGGTGCCTGTGCACACGTATATGGTTGGGTTCCTAAAGAAACATGGAAAGATGTCAATATCTGCCATACAGCATACTTGATACTTCAGAAGCAGCCCTCTGTGAACATTAGGTCTCGCAAGGGAGTCTTTGATGAAGCACCACAGGATGCGCACACACCTCCACACAGACTACCCGAACCAAATCCAGGAAAGCAGAAGTGAAGCAGGGCTGAAGAGGGCAAAAGGTGGGGAAAGGCTGGAAATGGACCACCAAAGCTGAGTCACATTCACTTTTCCTCTCACCAAGCAGCAGTGCTGACCTACAGCAGCAGTGTCTCATTTGGTGTTTGTATAAGCAGTAGTAAATTACTACCTCCTGGTGAAAAAGGCAAGAAAGATGCTATGAAACAAGTTTTCTCCAATTAACAAAGCCTCCCAGGACCACTTACACACTGTCCCCTCCTAATGAGGGCACCCAAAGTCATAATCCAGTTCTCCTCTATAATTAACGTCTGTAATTACTAGTATACAGCACTATGCCTTAACAAACGGCATTACTCGGAACATCAAACATTTATATCTGCACTTTTGTGCATATTAGATGCAAAGCATGCAAGTTTCATAGCAAAAAATCTGGGTTTTTTTCCACATAGTAATACCAGATTTCCATTTCTACTGCCGGCAGTACCTGAGTACTCCTAACAGAGGCTAGAGAGAAGGTTAAATTCTGGCAACCCTACACAAGCATATGCAAGTATGAATTGGTTTTCTGGTTATAAATAGCAGTGTCTTGAAGGACCCCAACCTGGCAATGATCTCTATCAAGGTGACCAGACGACATATACCGCAATGTATCTAGGTATTTTTTTTTCATAAACATCTATTCCAGAAAAAGTGCCAAAAGGAATTAGGAGCATTATGTGAAAGGGAAAAATGGCAAGTATAAATGTTGCCAGAGGATATTTATTGTTCCCACAACCAGAATGCCATGTGACATCTCTCCCAAGAAACAGTCAACTTTTACACTAACTCCCCAATAACTCAATTATCTGTGTCAATGTCAAGGCAGGGCTCTGCCCCTTCACATCCTTTGTCATATATATTTATCTCCTCCTACATCACAGCAGTCCTGCTGGCCTTAGGAAAGAGATTCCTTGGTGGAAATGAGGCCTGACAGGAAAACAAGGCAAAGATTTTGAATGCATAGAGGCATCTTTTGTAATTAAGGGGTTTGGTTGTTTTTCCTGTGGGTATTTATAAGAGGTTTATTTGTTTGTTTGTGAAGTGAAGCTACTAAGCTTCAGGGAATCATTTCAAAAATTGTTACTCCTTCAAATTTAAAGAGATTTTTCCACCACTGAGTTATATGTAAATTATCACATAGGGAATGGACAGAGGTAGCATGTATCTTCTGAACATGCAAGACGGCGAGGATACCATACAGGCAGAAAACTAAGATTTCTCCATGTATCCCTGCTCTCTGCCAGCAGGATTAGTGAGGTGATACTCAGTAGCAGTGAAAATGTCAGTGAATCTTACTGACATCAGGTGCCTGTTTCCATGGAGGATGGGTGCTTCAGTACATAAGACATGTATTAAAGCAGATAAAAAACTTGCTTAGCAACCCCAAACTTTGGACGGGGTCATGTGTTGTAGTTTCACATATGCTTTCAACTCACAGAAGCTAACACTAAGGCTACCAGCAGCCGTTCAACCTTCTCATGTCACCTGCAAGTGTTTTTTTGTCCATGTAGCAAACCAGCTTAGAAAACTGATGCAGGTGAAAGCCAACCCAGGAAAAAAAAAAAAGAGTTTAACTAAGTCAGGCCTGTACCCAAACCCAGCACACAGGAGAACCACACAACCTGAAGGGGAAGAGAGGTCACTTCTCCTAACAGCCATGCCAGCTTAGCCACACTGACAAGCCTGATATACACAATGCTACAAGTATAGTTCCAGAATGTTCAAATTAAATTCCTTTCTCTGTTAACAAACTCCCTTCACATCACTGATAAAGCAGTTTTTTTCCCAAGCTTCAACTCCCCATCAGTGACACAGGGTAACGTTATTTCCTTTGTTCTTTCCATCTACTGAGAGCACAGGGGCCTTAGACCCAGGGCAACAGGTTGGTACAACCTGTACAGCAACAAGTACAACACATCTCCAATTCTGACCAAAAAGTGTAGGCACCATTGTATTACAATTAAGATACAACAGTAAAAGAAGGAGAGCTGACAGGTATGCCTCTTCGTAACTGAAGGCCATAGAAACTTCATGAATGTGATACTAGCTCTTTTGGAACATGGCCAAGATGAGCTATGTCTTGCCTGTTCCGTTCTAGCGTCAAGAGAAGGCACTTTTTCTGGACTGTGGCTGACAACAAATGGGAAGAGGATACTTACTCTGTTAAGGCACAGGATGGAAACTCAAAAGACCCATATGCCCAACCTTAGGGAAACTGTCCTGTGAGACCAGTCATTTAAGTGCATCACTCAACATGGACCTAAGTACCTCAAGGTTATTTTGAATCTGGGCCTCGGTCTTGCTATGCCTTTGTTTTTTCCATTGGTAATATTAACCTGCCACACAGAAATGCTAAGGATTAATGTGCTCCAGCTGGTAAAATGCCAAAATTACTTCCAGGGTGTTTTTGTAAAGGCTCCTTTTCTTCCTCCTTTGAACCGAGCAGCAAAGACAATCTGATGAACTTGCCATTTCCAACTATTTTACAGTGGCAGATATACAGAACACATAAATTCTCACTGACCAGTCCATACTTGTAACTTGTCCACCCCAAATTCATCTTTCAGTGTTTGCATAAGACATCAAACCCTCCAGAATGTATTATGGCCCTTAACACTAGAGTGGGTCAAATTGAGTAAACATACTGGTCTCCTTTTGCAAAATCTATGCCTCTACTTAAGCAAGTTACTCTTCTTCCCTTTCAAAATCACAGAGGTACAGCTAGACTAAACATGGCTAAGTCGGGTCTAATAACACATGTGCCATTTGCAATTACTTAAATTGATGGACTGTTTGCTTTAGTCATTTCTTTTCAGAGTTGTTTCTTAAAAATAAATATGTATTTCATAAAAAGGCAGTTAGTCTGTGCTGGCTGGCATGCATTGGCACACACCACTGGGAAACAGAAACACATCTTCTTCCTTTAACCTCCAGACACAGCTCTGAGCTCCCTAGTTACAGAAACCATAACCATGTTGTGCAACTTACTACAACAGTAAATGTTCTCGTCATTTGTCGTTTACAATGTATTCCTCTTTTCCATATTAGAAGTCCTTCACCGTCATATTAGGAAATCAGCAAACAATTCCTTTCCAAATAGCATACCAGGGTTTCCAGCTACATATTGAAGGATCTATCAGCCTTCATAACGTACATATTTATGTTGGTGGCACTGACAGCAGTAAAACAAATGAGTTCAATGAATTCAAGTAAATAAACAAAACAGATGCGACTGGAAAAAATACATAACCTGATCTTGTTTAAAAGCGTGTGAACAAGGAGAAGGCTAATTGAGATTAGTGGAACTACTTATGAGTTAAATCAGTACAAACGGGGAGGACTACAACCACCCTTTGTAAGTAATTGAGAACACTGACAGTACCCTCACACTGCTTGACAAGTTGATAACTCTTCTCCTGAGTGGAAGGAAACTATGCCAAAGATTTTATCCAACTGAGAAAGCCAAGGGGCTAAAAGGTGCATATATTCCGTTCACTTGCAGAATGGGAAATCCACATTTAGACGTACACTTCCTACTGCTCAGTCTGCAGATTAATTTTAATCTTGTTTTGAATTTTTAAAAAATCCCAAGGAAATACACTTCAGTTTACAAAGCAGAAAGGCGTCACCAATTAATAACTGCGATCCCTTTACTAGAGACAGACAAGCTTTAAGATTTCTGTGAAGGATATGGAGTGCACGCACACACAAAAAAGATTATGCAAATCTAAAAACATCAGATTATGCTAACAAGAATTACTCTGCTACACACAGGCTCACGTTACTCTATGACAGCCACACATCACGCTAAGCCCAACTCTCACCAAGTTAAAAACAAAGATTTCATCATTTTTGAGCTGTTGAAGGAAGTTCTATGGCTACACACAGATCCCATCTCAAACAACTTGCAAACCAACCTCTAAAGGCCATTTACCTTTAAGTGGCCTAGCAGAATTTTCACCAGAACTGCAATCAATCATGAGGCAATAAGGGCCAAAACATGCTCTGAACTACTGTAGTGTAAAGCAAGAATAACTCCAATCACTCCAGTCAGGTTTACGCAAGTTCGCAGAAGAACAGCATAGAACTCATTCAAAGACTATCTACAGTATAATGGGTTTCCCTATTTCCTCCCAGTGATATTCATATCAAATCTGTTCAATTTATAACACTAAGAATGGTGTACATGCGACATCACTGTATCATTATCAACGGTCTTCATTTTGGGAAAAGGTTTGGGGAAGGTTCTCTGGCTTCTGAGCATTCAAGTCATTTGTCCCTCCAGTTTTAGGTCTCTCTAAAGTAGACAGACTGGTTTCTTATCAACTAAGATAGGGTAAAGATCTTAACTGTCCATGCCAACTGTCTCAAGTCTGAGGTACCATGAAATGTTGATGCCATGGTCCTAATGAAAGCAGCAGCAGTTGTTCATAAACTGGCTTCTTAATCGACCCCAAAGCATTACTGAGCTCACAGTTTTGGGGCCGAAAGCTCTTTCGTGCAGGATTTCCCTTCATTAAGCCACTTCTTTAGTATGGGCTGTCACATTCAAAGACCTTTAAGAATCAGGATGCGTCTTCTCCACGGACTTCAACAACATCTGGCCTCCTGAAAGGAATGAGGTCCCTGCAGTGAAGCATCTCAGCCCAGTGACTGTCTCAAATCTGTCAAAATCAGACAGGACTTTGGAGAATTTTATCAGGGTCTGGCAGAGACAACCCCCTGGATGCAAGCTAGATGAACCTGAGGCCCATAAGGTAACATACACTACTTAGCAAATCGCTGGGCATTAAGAATCTAAATTGCCACAGAAGAAACATAGCATTTTCTCACCAAGGTACCCTGTCTGAATTTCAGAAAGCAGAATTCGGCCCAGATCCATCTGATTTTGCTGAGAAAATCAACAGTCACACACAATGAACAGCATTTGAAAGCAAGCATATGAGAGCACCTTTAAAACAAAAACAAAAAGAGTTGAACTTTCCACTTCTAACCAAGTTTGCTGATGGAAGTTATCCTCGAAATCAATGTCACGCCTGAGTAATTTCACTGTTCTAGATACCATCTAATTTTCCATCAATTCTGTGATTTCAGCTCAGTTTAACACAATGTTTACATCAAAAAAAATGAAAGGAAAAAACCCTAAATATCTGGTAATGCCTTACTTGTCGAGCACGAGGAACGACTGCCAGAAATTAAAGGTGAGCTCCATTTGATCTGCGTATCACACCATACAAGCATTGCTAAATCTCTCTATGTCCAATTCAAGGAAACCACACTGGTGGGAAACCTCCCCTTCAGACAAACACAGATAAAAGACTTGAGTAGCACTCAGAATCTTTTGGCTAATCTACCAAGCTCAATGTTTTATGTACAAGAGTGCCTAAATAATAGAAGCCAGTGAACAGGCAGTAGAGCAGCTATGAAAACAGTTTCCATAGAGGAGAGCATGAAAAATGGTTCAGGAGTCACAAACTCCCTTTTACTTCTTCTTAAGTGGAGGTTGCACATATGTGCTTCCTTTGGAGAGAGTGGATTTTTCTGGCTCCCCTCCCTAACCATCTTGCTTCCAACCTCTACAAATACAAACCACTAACAGTTCCAGTCTTCCCCACCATACTCTGACACTAGTGCCTTTGCCCCAGTTACACTTTGGATGCTTTCACAGCAGCTTAAAAGCGCCCTTGAAAGACAAGCGAAATAATAACATAAGGTTCTAAATTATACCAATAAATTAAAGTGGTGCTGCAGACCCTGCAGAATACGTTGCCTCAAACTCAGATTTCTTTAAGCCAAGGCAGAAATAAAGATTTGCCTCTGGCAAAGAGTCAGGGCATCCGTTCCACTGCCTGCATGTAACAGGGCTAATCCACCTATCTACAAATCTCACCATACATACACTACATGAAACCCAACTAATACGCAGAGTGTGAAGCAGAAAGAAACAATCTAGTTCAGTTTTCCAGGGAGGTGAATGGACAACTGAGCCATTTTTCAGGATTTTACTTTCCAAACTAAAAGAGTAGTTCCAAGGGCTGGAGGAAAAAAAAAAAGAAAAAAAAAACGAAGTGGGGGGGGGGAGGGAATCAACTCAGCAGTAGCTGTTCAAAGAGATATCTTTAAAATCTCTTATGAATAAAAGTTATTTTTGTCTAAAAAGAGGATGTTCTTTTTCTATTGCCTCCCAGCCTCCTCCCAAATATGCTGACAAAGAAAGATGAATGGGAACAGCAGTATCAGAAAGCGCCTACAAGGACTTGAGTTTTGCAGGTGGAGATGCAAGATTGAGGAACAAGGGGGTCAAATCACAACACCTCTTACTTGAATCAAACATTAGATTAAAAATTCTCTTTCTGGACCTAGTGCCTAGAAACCCTAATATGAAGTAGAGGTGATGGATAATTGCAGATCAGCGTTCTCAGTATTTTTCCTGTTCTGACCTGATGTTAACAAAAATGACTGGGGGACTCCTATCCACCAATGAATAAATGTGAGCTTAACTCAGTGATATACTTAACCAAATTTCAATCAATGGTACTTAGAGATAAGCAGTCCTTTAAATAAATAGATCTGCTTTTCAAAAATCAGAACAAAGAAGGAGATCTATAGCTAGTGATGGACAATACATTTCAGTTGAGATTTATTTTTCACAATCCAATGTGCAGATTTTGTAACAATATTTTCAAATTCGCACATTCTGCCAAACAGTTCAGAACATTATTTAAAACCATAAATTGAAAACCATATTATTTCTGAAATCTATTTTTACTTTTCTTTTTGCCCAGAACATGCTTGTCAGTGCCACTGACTTTTCACAAGAATGTTTTAAAGTGTCTAATTTTACTACTTTTCCATTATTTTTGCTTTCTGCTCTGCTTGACAAGACTAAAGAATAGCAGATGTGCAGGGAAAAAAATAATCTATGTTGCTAGTACAGCGTCTGATAAAATAAAACCAAGTCAGACAGAGGGCTTTTATTTTACCCTACAACATGCAATAGGATTAACATTCTTCCTAGAAAGATGGACTCTTCTTCTATGTCACAGGGCCATCTGACTCAAATTTGACTCAAAAACAAGCCCTCCAACTCTTGACCAACCCACAACGTAGTACTGGAAAACATCTAGGTCACATAATCCTGTCTCATCCAATTTGGATGCAGTTCTTCCAAGGCTATAAATTCATTAGAGACAGATTGTAAACAAACACATACACAACACAAGAAAAAAATATGCAGACACATTCTGCCTGCTCACTCTGCATATATATGACGACTTGACCCAGAAACCAAAGGTATCACCATTTAGTCACTGGGTTAGAGTCATTCACCTACATAACTAACGCAAGAAATTTAGGCTCTCTATCACCTTACAGAATGTTGCAGAGCGTTCCAGAGGAGGCTATGGTTCCCTCCCATTTATTTATTACTCAAAGTTCTCCCTAAAAAAATCAACCTGCCAGTCTTACAATGAATCAGTGTTTCCCCCCTCCAAGAGCCCCAGTGGATTCTTGGGGATACCTCTTGAAGTATGATGGTAAGCAGGCAGTACTGGAGACATCAGCATCAGCTTTGGATTATTTCTGAGAGATTTTTAATCACTCCACAGAATTAAAAATAATTTGCAGCAAGTACTGGATACACAATACACAAAACCCGGATATTGGTTGGTTGTGATTATCTTGAAGAGTAAGACCCCATCAATTGATCTCCCATAAAAGAATAACTTACTCCCCCCCAGTCAGCTGAGCACAGCTTTCAAAATTAGAAGGGCTTAAATGTCTGGGCCTTTGGACATCTCATAGAAAGCTGTAACTTTGTGAAGAAGTAGGAAACAATGCCATGTTAGGGATTTAAAAGTACTTTTAATCTTTTTTTATCTCGGTCACTGTGCCTTGCCCAAGACACGAACTGTAAAAAACACTGAGCCAAAAGAAGATGTTGTCAACCAAAAAAGAATACAGGTTTTCTTCTTGCACCTTCCAACCAAAACCGCTTTGCACACCTGGGCAGTTGCAACTGCAAGGGTATTTTTATATCACTGACAAGTCCATTAAATTGGCTCTGTGCCAGGGCTCCCAGGGAGCCCCGATCCAACCACTGCATCATGCACAACTCTGCCGTAATCAACATCCTGTGTTGATTACTGAATTTACTAGTTAGTAATTTTCTGTCATCACTACAACCAGAGACCCAAAGTAATTAGTCGGGCAAAGACAGTGCTCTTGCTCACGCTGCTGTCTAGCGCAATCAAGTACCTTTGCCGGGTTTGGAAAGGTTGATCATCCCACTATTCCCTGCCCCACAGGAAGCATATCACTCAGAAAATAACTCTGAACAAACACAGGAAGCATGGTAAGTAAATGTTCTACACACTAGTAAAAAGTCCTACACACATTTTATTCATGATAACAACAAAGAAAGAAAAAAAGTGAAAACAAAAGCTCAAAAATATGTCTACAGTTTAAAGGCCAAGAAATCGTTTAATTGAAGAGAAATAGATAATGTCTTTAGTATATGCAGTACTTTCTCATATTTCCTGTAGAGAATTCCTGAAACCTGCAAGTACTGACATTTATTCAAACCAACTTATATTTTGTTATCCAAAACAAACTCCACTTCTCTGCCATATGCTCAAGGAGCACAGGGAATCCTACATTGCCAAAATCAGGCGTTCATCCGTTGTTGCAATAAGTCTAAGATACCACAGGACGCATCCCCATCTGTTTTTGAATTTTGCTTCAACTAGCAAGGCTAATAAATTCCCCGATTCTTTTGCCCCATCAGTTCCCTTGGGAGCAGTATGCGTGTCAAATCCAACCTGGCCAGCGTTTTCTGTCCACAAAGAGAGTACAGAGCAGCAGGGGCATAAGGACGGATAGGAATCGCCCGAGTTACTTGATGGGAAGACAACTCACACTGCAGCATTCACAGTCCTAGTCAGAAACACTGCTCCTAAGAAGGTGCCTCAGAGGGATGACGCCGGGGACAGTGGGTCCCTGCAGGCTCCAGTAACTTTGAGACTTGACTGCACCCATTAAGAGCCCTTTGAGTAAAGGACAGCGTTGGTTGAACCACTTTGGGAATAAGCCAATGAATCAGCCTTGATTAAGAGAATAACTACTGTTTTCCCAATTCCCCCTGTTCTGAGAAGAAAAACTAGAAATTCACACCAAGCACAGTGACCTTTTCCCTGTGAGCTCCTGGGTGGGGCACGGACCATATTCTCCTGCTCTGTATGGACACTGCATAAGATCTCCAGGCATTTAAAAGAATGTCAGTCTGATAGATGCAAAAATTAAAAATATAGTTTCTATTGAAAAGAAGCTCACAGCCAGACTTTCACATCTCAGTTGCTTGCTTTCTTACGCACAAACAAGCTGCATATATATAAATATAAAAAAGTTACATACATACAAATATATATACATGTGTATATAACTGCTCTCTTTGTCTACACTTGTGTATTGTAAGACAGATTCAGGCTTGCTGGATTTAACCCAAAAAAGATTTTAAAAATATAAGATAAAGTAAATGAACATAGGACAGACAGTCCGTAACATTCAAAGGAACTTTTCAAAATGCAATTTTTGTATGCTTTCCTAAAATTAATTAAAAATAAAATAAATGCATATTTTGCTTTTTCTTTACAGTAATTAATACACTGGGGGCTTAAGGACCTTTATTATCACTGCGGGAATTTATGTTTGTGGTAGCAGTGTTGTTCTTTTTTTCCCCTTCGAAAAGATATTCACAAATCAGAGGAGAAACTCTTTGAAGTATGCGGTAGGGACTTCTTCTGCCCACTCCTTATGCATAACTCTTCTAACATCATCTGACCGAGATGCAGTTTTTCCCCTCCAGCCCTCAGCAGCATGAATCTTGCATCAGTCAGACGTAGAGGATCCCACAGCCCAGCACCTTAGATCCACTGGAGTAAGGGATGAGAGAACTGAAGCTCTCCAGGGGGTCTCAGCAATTCTGAGCAGCACCGCAGCAGCCTCCCTGCATCACACGGAGCTGAAAGTGGAGTTCAGCCCCTCATGTAATTTGATTATGACACATCACAGGCCTTTTCTTGACACAAGATACATACAAATAAACTAAGGTGGCAGCAAAAAGGTGGGGAGGGGATGAATAATTTTGCAAAAGTTTTCAATTTAACTTTCATTGCAAATGTTCTTGTTCAGAGGCAGAATCTCTTCAGACTTGGATGGCACCTCATGTAAGCCACTGAAACTGTGTGGCAAAGGAGTCCAAATAAATTATTCAGGTATACAAACATGGACATGGGGAAAAACAAAGGTGGGAAGTAATTTCTGGAAACAATGTTAAGCATCTCAAATGCAAATTTTAAAGCTCAGGAGTGACAGGCACTTTGAAATCCAAGATCCCGGCCCCAGCAAAGCCAGAAGGCATTCAGGCCCTGATCCAGCAAAACTCCTAGGTGCGTGTTTACCCAGGAGCTGTGCAAGTCCATGGCCATGAAACAATGCAAGTGAGCAATTGCCTTTGATCACTCAATGCTTCTGAAGTCAGCAGAATGAAACAACACAACATTAACTGGGATGTTTTGGGGCAATCAGTACAAGATACAACTTCTGATTTCATTTTTTGAACTGTCTTGCATTTCTTGTGCCAGAGTGACAAGTGGCATTTGTATGTGTACTCTGGTAGAGTGATGGCTTCAGTTCAAACGAACGGAATTTCCTCAGAACAACAGAACTGGTCATCAGTGCTCACTTTTAAAAACTCAGAGGGATTCACACAGAAAAAGGAAGTGCATATAAATCTAAGAGAGGCAAAGGGGCTTGACTTCCTAACTTGGTTCAGAAGGGTTATGCGTGTGAGAGTATTTTTACTGTTTTGTCTATTCGTTACTATCTATTTCGTTCTGATTAAATGTGGCTGGTTTTGAGTCTTTCACAAAGTCTGCTCCTTTGACTGTCACATGTCCTTTGAGGAGTGAACTAGAATCAACTCCCTCCCCATGGGTAGAAGCCCGAGATCATGTGCTTAAAGAGCCTGGAGAACAGAGAGATGTTAATCTAACGTAAGCATGCAAGATACGCACATTGGGATGGTAATAAAGTTTCAGCCTGTCTCATATCCATTTCCATCTAGCAAATCCAGGAGACCCTCTCCCCATGTCCTAGGGATCAGTTGTAAACAGACAAGGAAGAGCTCCAAAGCAGCATCAAGGCCAAATGGAGTTTGTGTGTTTATGGCCCCTCTTGACAACCATTAGAAAAAAAAAAAAAAAGGTAGCAGCTTAGTCCACATTTTATCTATTACAACACCTTTTCCACATCATGCAAAAACCTCCTCCTGTGAAGACAAAACTCTTCTGCTGGCAGAACAGCTCTTCTTTGCACTGTGCCTCCTATTATCCAAAAAGGTGAGCGCTGCTTCTGTGCAAGCATATTCTAAAAAGCACTGCTGGATTAACCACATCTGGATTGCTCCGGAATGCAGACCTTCCCATACCCAGGCCAGTATCTTAATTTAAATACTCCCCACATTAATTGTAAGGACACTTCAGAAAACAGGAGCAGAAATAAATGTGTGTTAAGAGGAGGAAGGAATGGATTGCCTTATCAAGCTGCCTGTGCAGTTCTTAGTTCTTGCAGCTCCTGTAGAACACAACAATAGCTCTCCCAAAGGGACATTTGAAATCTTGTATTCCTATATCCTGATTGGCAATTATGATTTGCAATCCCAAATTATTTTTTTTGCTTGTCTTCAGGCTATTTGGCAATAAAGTATGAAGCAGGAAGAAAGAAGCCCAGTTCTCATGAGCCAGGTTGGTGCTTCAGGGCTCAGGGTAGCAGAAAGTAGTTTTGACAAGTTAGCCATGCAAATATTCCGCGCCAGTCATTGAGCAAGTATCTCTGTGCTCTTCTCCTGTGTCACTGTCACAGAGACTGATTCACCGTGACAACTTTCATACCCAGAGTTAAACTGAACTCATTTCAATCATGCTTTAAAACAAACAGAATTAACACCAAACTCCTAACACTTTAGCAACATAAATACTAACAGTTTAGAGAAGCAAAATATTTACAAGCAAATCCAGATAGCCACCGAAGTATGAATCCCAAAGCTGTCTGTTCACCCACACTAAGCCCTGCGGAGTCCTCATCAGTCCAGCACAGCTTTAATCTACCTTTGCGTATGTGCATCTTACCCTGGCCGACACTCAGTGCAGGTAAAATGCTGCAGAACTTCAGAACTTCAGTGTAGGTTACAATTAAATAGGATCAGGGACATTAAATATATATACAGTACCTAACATACCACAGCCCCACTTTCTCCCTATGAACTTTTAGACATCATCATACTATAAAAGACTATCATAGCAGTCAACTAGAAACAGGAATAAGAATCCACATCAACTGTATCAGTTTTCATGCTACAATTACCCATGTACAGTTTAAATAAAAGCATAATTAATTAATATTTGCCAGAGGACCTCACCTCTGGGTGCTTTCCAGCCAACACTGAAATCATATAGCTGTTAGATGGAGAACAAAATAGGTCATTTGGGTGACATTTCCTCATAGGACAGAATATCATTATGGACAAAAAACCCAAACAGAAACAAAGGTTACGGTGGTTCAAAATTATGTACAGAGAGTAGAGGCCACATCACAACCTCTCTGGTTTCCACCAAAGGTGGTTTTCATCCACCTTTGGGTGGATGAAGCTGTTGAAGATTCATACCCTGAGTTTTCTGCACTTCTCCAAGTCCTGGCCATTAGGTTCAGGCATGGAAACAACGGCGATACTTCTCACAGCCTTACACACTTTACCCACCATGTTTCAAGCAGCAGAGGCACATGCTACTTTTGGAAGGCCAGCATGAAGACTCAGCTGGATGTATTGAATTCTCTGCCCTTCAGAGTCAAGGCTGAAAGCCACTGTCACCATTTCACTCTGTGATAGAGGGCAGATAACCTGCCACAGCCAGACATCAGGCAGGCTCCCTCCCTGTGTCTATTAATGACGGGCACTTAACTCTATTTCGTTCAAAATAGGAAGCAACCTGATCCTATGGCTTTCCAGTTGAAATGGTAACACGGTGCTTACAGCAATGATGTCAACATCCACAGCTGTGAGATAGAAATATAAGGAAGACAGAGACACAGAAGAAAGTTTCCAAAGGAAACAGTATTTCTCAATTGTATTTATGTTTTATTTACTTTCTAGTTTTTACTAATGGGAAATTGAAATGCTTGCAGAAGAACTAACTGTAATGAAATGTGAACTGGTGGGGCCTTTCCATTCTGAGCTTATTATAAACATCCAAAATGTAGTGAAGAGAGGTTTATAATATAGCCTTTATCAAACATGCAACACGGAAAAGTCTTCGTACCATCAGAGGTTTCCATCTACGGTTCTCCCAGTGAGACATGAGGGAGCCAACAGCAGTGAAAACGTGCCTTGACTCACTGCCCAGTATCTGTTTGTCCAGACAGACTGATACTCAGTCCCATATCCTGTTTCCATAGAAAAAATGCTACCCACAAAACATCCCTAGCAGGAGTAGTCCTATTATTTATACTATGGAGATGAGAGGAGAAATCATAAATGTATAAAATATTAGGGCAGGCAAGAAAATATTTTACACTCAGTGGTAAATCCTTCCTAGCCCAACAGCTTACCTTTTCAACAGGTGTAAAAAGTAGAAAGTTTCAATGGAACAAAGATCTATGATAGGTCCTATTCAAGGAAAGAAAGGAGAAGGATGAAGACCAACAATTTCTAGTTACATTAACCCCCTTCTGCTTCAAGGATCTTTATTTTAAACTGTTGAGGTGTATTAGAAAGCTCCAGCTTGGTTTCCCATTACATTCTCCCTGTGTCATTGCATCTAATAACACAGAAGGCTTTAGAAATGTCTCTGCTTTCATTATTTTCTCCTACTGGATGCCTAGTTGTTTAATAACTTTATCATTTTACAGTTATTTGTATTCAAAATAATCTGTAAATCAAATTCAAATATAACACACAAAGTGGGGGCAGAGAAAAGTAATTATTTTGTATGGTCTGGAGTAATAACTCAGTTTAATGTGATAGAATTCAGCACAAGAAAATGTAGGTTAAATACCAGGAACCATTTCCTAACAGCAAGATCAATCAGACTAAAAAAACAACCTCCCCACAGAAAAGTGGCATCCTTTTCACTTGCTTTTGAAGCAGGACAGCCGATGGCAGTGGAGCATGCAAAAGGAAGGTGACCTAAACCAATTTCCATTTCTATCCTCTTACAGAGATCCACAATTCGAAAGAAGAAAAACCCATTCAGGAATACATTATATCCCACCTCGACCAACTGGAAAGCCGGATAGTCACAGCGCAATCACTGGTGAACCAACACTCACGGAACCCTAATAAGATCACGTACTTTATTTTTCTCTGTTTCTGTTTTTTAGGACTCCACCTGGGATACTGCCCAGGCCATGAAGGGACTTCAGGATCTGATCCAAATTTACTGAAACTGCAGATGTTCACTCATATATTCATCTTAAGCTTGTTTCAAACTTCTATGCCAAATAGAGACAAACCGTGTTGTGCTCTCCTGGATGGGGGCCCTTCCGTTTAAGAAGCTTACAGAATGAACAAGTTACTATACATATATATGTAATATACATGTATATATTATTAAATTATATGCCTTTATTAGTCACTTATTATTAAATGATAAATCACTTATTTGCTGACGATGCCATGTTCGGTTTTCTGATTCATTGAAGAAGGGTGTCTACTAAAAATATGCTTTTTTCAAACTCTATGGAATTCAATTAAATAAATAAAAACATGTCTAAAATGAAGAAGAATACAATGTAGTAGTCTCTCAGAGCACAAGAATACTGTACTGTGGGTGCAAAACTATTTATTTAAATTCATCAACAGAATTTAACTAATTCCACAATAGGTGTATTAATTTTCACCTCCATTTTGCAGGTGAGAAGACTCAGGCTCAGAAAGATTAGATACCTTGCCCAAGCCCATACCCTAAAGCTAGCAACAAAGATTCATGTGTTGTTAGGGCCATATCTAATTTATTTCTATCTACGTTTTTATTGCACTCAGGAGCATAGTATTTCAGTTCTTTACAGTACTCACAATCAATAAATCCTCATATTTTTCCCGTCAGAAGGGATTTGTGACTTTCACCATTACAGAAGCTGAGAAATGAAGACACAGAGGTATATGCTGACTTGGCCAAAGCAAGTTGCCCAGGGGAGCCGATGCCTGAGGCAAGAACAGAATCTGGACCCCCAGAGTCCCTGCTCTTACCTTCATGTTCCTCCTTCCCTATGAAATTTCTTTCTTTCTTTTTCTCTCACAAGTGGGTCAGTCTATTAACCAATGAGATTTTCTTGGAGATTCTCTAACTGTACTTTTCACCAAAAAGGCATCGATATGTACAAGAAGAATGAAATCAAATTGAGATCTGACAGCATTGTGCAAAAATGGTCTTGATTCATGAGCTAACACCACCAGAAAGGGGAGAGAGGGGATGCTACAGCCAAAATACAACTCCACAGGCCATCAGAAGAACAAATCAACTTATGCTGAAGTCTCCTCTCTTACCACTGTAACACACCAGATTATCTCCTCTTGTTAAGAGGCATGCCTTGCAGTTACTGAATTGCTTTGTAAGTGTAGCAGCAGGGACAGGTAAGAGGTAATTCAAGACCTATTTCCAAGCCGTTTATGTAAGCCTGTCATTCCACATGGCCACTTTCTACAGTTCAAGCGGAAATGAAACCTGGGCTACCAAGTTTTGCATCACTTGTGCATCATTGTATCACAAAGCATCGCATGTACAACAAACCCCTTAATCTAGCTGACTTGCATTCTCTTTATTTATCTTGTAGGGTAAGCAGAGAAAGCTCTGACATAGACAGACTTGGAGAAGTCTCCGCTTACTACTGCAGAGTGCCTCAGACACCACTTCCCACCCTCTGGGTATTGAAGTACGGAGCAAGAAAACTGCTACGCAATATTAAAACTAAAAAAAAAAAAAAGAAAAAAAAGAAAGAAGTGTTAAGTCTTTTACTCCAGCAAATAGCTCACAGAACACCAAACTGTTTGATGTTTTAATGTTGCAATATATATCCTAGGGCATGAGCTGGGTTTAGGGAACTAGCTAGAGCTTCACTCAGCACAGTAATCAACCTTAAGTAACTTCACACTGTAACAATGGCACAGAAATAGCATTAAGACGTGGCCAGAGGTGCGCTTTCCTAACTGCTGATGAAGGGAGAAAGGCAGGCCCGCAGCCAGGTTCCGGAAACGCCCGCAGGGATGGCCATACATCACATTCTCAGAAGCGTGCGTAGTCAGGTTACATGATGCACAGCTGGCACTGCAGGAATGAACGCCCCTCTCATCCCTCGCTTTAAACACATCCTCCCTAGTCCTCAGAATCACCTCCTCCACGTAGGGAAAGGTAAGAAACTGCTACTTCTCTGCTGTTTTAAACCTGGTGCCACCACAAGCATTTCACAAAGCTGTAGGTGACAATGCAGTGGCAGGCGGCCCCTGCAATGTCAAGGCATGATTTCAAGTCAGAGCTTGCCCTATAATTTGGTCTCTCTCAATTCTCACAGTTAATTGTACAACAGGTCACTCAGCAGTTGGCATCCACAACAGCTATCAGAAACCCCATTCCCAATTTAGGAGCAATGCAAGTTGAGCAGCCACAGTCCTTCACCGTGTAATCAACCAGTACAACAGTCCTACATAAAAATTCAACATCATCAACAGGCAAAACTCACTGATAAGTTTTGCATGTGGAAAGAGTAGATGAAGTAACAGGACCCACAATAGAAATGGACTTCAAAAAACTTATTTATAAATCAGCTTTTAAAACACAGGGTTGTTTTTTTTTTTTATACAGTGGCAAATTTGAGTAGGGGTGTGAATTTGGAGATCTCTCAGTCACGAGTTAAAAGAGTTGGTATGCTGCCCTGGAAATTCTTATCTTGCCATAAAAAAAAATACAAATCGCACCATACTTTCAGGACATGTACATGGTAAACTGTTACAAGTGATGGACAATTCAGTTTCTGAGTATTCCATAATTAAGACAAAACAAAACGAAGCATTACATCAACATTTTGTACTGGATTAGCATCCTCCTGTGAAACGGAAGCTTTAACTAGCCATTTTCTTTCCCCTTTTTTAAATGTAAGGTCATTTGGCCAAAAATTCATCATTTTCTTTTAATCACCATCCTAAACTCTAAATAACTATATATTTTCAAAATGACTTCTTTGATTGGTAGCTTAAGCTGCTCTCATGCTGCGAGCCTCTGTTGGTGGTTAGTTACCTGCTCTAATTGTGTACTACAGATGAGGGCAAGATAGCAAACTCTGTTACTGCTATGGTGCCTGATGGGCTGAAGCTCACTTATGACATTAGAGTTTTATTTGTAATGCAATATTTTTATTACACATTTCCAAACCACAAAACAATTTAACTATAAAACTGTCATGATATGAAACCTGTATTTTTAAAATTGCTTTCTGCTACAACCATCACATTACATTATCAAAATGGAAAAACTATTAAGATTAAATTATGCTTTACCATTTACTTGCTGCTAGTTGATTATTTATCATTTTCCCCCTCAATTTAGACAATGGAAGCAGGCAGCCACATTCATGTTTATATCATATTAAATTTTAAGCATTACCCCGTATTTCCAGTTTTGCAGAGAAATACCGAGACTAAAATCTTCCAAATTCTTCCAATTATGCAAAACTGCCACCTATTTCCACATGCATAAAAAATAGCCCACGGCTACTGCAGATTTATTTAAATCCTTACAATGAAAGGTCAATCCAATCTTGCATTTGATTGTACAATAGAAAGTCTGGTGGTTAAGAAACAGGAATAGGGCTTTGAGGATCACATTCTGAAGCACTGTTTACTTTCTTTGATACTATGGTCAAAATGGTAAATTTGCGGTGCTTCAGCTTCCCATTTACACAGAGGGTCAATGTCTCTTTTCTCACCTCCCCTGCCTGTTCTCACTATGTTCATGACAAACTCCATGCGACAATGACCACCTCTCATTTTACATTAAATGGTCCTAACTGGGTGTCTCCAGGATGTGTGTATTGTAAATGTCTAAACAGGTATAAACACCTTTTCTTACATAAGCAATAACAGTGCTCCAAAAATTCTTACATGAATAATACTTCGTAAAAATCTGTTCTATTTAATTCTCTAAAAATCTATAAAAAAGTAAACTCTCATAAAATCTTAAGCACACAGTTATCAACTTAGAAGTTATTTAAGCACCATTTGCCTCTCTCTTACACGTTACCAGACTCTCTAGCTGTCCTGTCTTGGTCTTACTGTCAATGACAAAATAATACTGCAAACCTCAGGTTTTGAGTAATGCACAAGATTTTTTCCATGCTTTTTTTTGCTTTCATGTTCTGTACCTTCCAAGCTTGAAAGTCAATGTCTAAAATCAAGGGAGAATAAAGCTGTACTTGTAACATTATCCAGATTGGTGATTTGTTTAAGTCATCGTCACTGCAGAACAAAATATTTATCCTACGGTTTATTAGCATTTACAAGCTAAAATGAAGAAATTTGCTTCTGCTGAAGAGAAAACACTCTTCCAATGTCTTAAAAATAAATAAAAATAGAAAACAAATTCACCTTTTTGCTGAGAAGAATAATCAAATTCCAAGACATCAAAGTGTTTGTTCTGAATTGGTTGAAGCCACAGAAACTACAGATTCAGAATTACGACACCAACTCAAGCATAACCATAATGAAAATCTGCAATATTTAGATGTGTTCAATCCAGAAAAGTTAAGAATGGCAAAGTGTGATATAGACAGAAAAACATTATGAAATGTAACCAAGAAAATAAAATCAAATAAAGGATTATTCTTGTTTGTAAAGAATCTATTCCTCCTAGAAATTGAACCATGACCCATGAATCCAAAAGCAGTGAAGGAACCTATTGAACCAAGATAAATGTGCTTTTTTTTCCTGGCAAGTGACCTATCTCAGACCTGTAAACAAGAGAAGAGAAAAAATGCTACATATATGAACAGACTCCTTTCTAAACCCTACATATTTCTTATCCAAGTACTATCTAGAGCAGACATTGCTTTTCTTTTGTAACGAATAGAAACCAGAGATGCTCAAACCACAGTCTCATTCTATCAAACACTTCTGTGCTCTTGCCTTTCACTTGCAGCAGCTCACACCTCTCAAGCATCGACATCCCAGCAGACAACAAATGAGTGGTAGAGCCTAGCCTCCAAAGACCAGCCATAGCACTTTTTAAGTACCAAGACAAGGCAGATCTGTAAGTAATCTGGCTGCACGAAGTTCTTTGATCTGAAATTCTGTTAGGTCAAACTATTTTACACTTCTCCACCCGCTCCTTGCCTCTTTTTATTTATTCAATGACAAACTTATTTGTAAAAGGAAAATTTTTGCCAGGCTTTAGTAGGTACTAAGACCTCATTCAGCAAAGCACTTAGGTACAATCCATATACTAAGCCTATACTTAGCTGTCCTGTTAAATGAAGATTTCAAAAGTTATAAAAAATAACCTATAGACAACTAGACAAGATCTTTTGCATATATCCCCCAGTTTAAGAAAGGCATGCTCTATCCCAAAGATGAAGGCAGCAAGCACATATGGGAACAGGGCTTTCTACGTACTTTTACTTCTAGCCTCTTCTAGCTCAGCAGCTGAAGCAACTTCCACACATATGCAAACCCCGATACAGAAAGGTGGACCAGAGGCAGTGCAGAGGAACTCCTTACTCATTCCTGTATGCGGGTACGGCTGCACAGCACCAGCTAAAATCTGTCTCCAAGCAATTTTCAAACTTATTAACAGAAAGGAAAGGTGTTCATCTTTCTTCAGAATTACAAGTCTGACATTTTCCAAGTTAGTTAAACCCTTTCACAGGAAAGAAAAAAAAAAAACCACAATAAAACCAACACTCAAAGAAATTACCATTGCTGTTTTTAAGAAAAACAAGTATCTCACCTATGCAGAGCCCTACTTCTTGGCAGAAAGCAAATATGGAGATTTCAGCTTGAAAGGTATTGTTCTGGGAAAGTTGTAAATGACAGAGAATATAAGGTTGCCGGTGAAAATGCCATCTCAACCTTAAATATAGCATTGCTACAGCAAGACTATAATGAAATGATAAAAGGGCTGCTGGCTGAGGGAGACACAGGGTTGAGTCAGGCAGAAATGATATTTCTTTGCTATTCAAAGATTTGAAAAAAGACCAAAAGCATTATTTCCCCACAGGAAATAATTTTGTCCCCACATAATACATTTCAAAAGGAAAATGTGAATACTATGAGTATCTAATGCAGCCTCCAGATTATATTTAAAAATAATGGGATTACGTGCTCATATGGCATGTTTGTGAGAGCAAGAACCATGGAGATTTACTATTTACTTACTGGCTGGATGTAACACATTAACAACACTCACTATTTTGGATCCCAGAACTGTTAGCATGCCAATATTAATACGGTAAAACCCAGCAGGATATAGACACTGTCATTAGCACTATTAGACATGCTACATGCACTAATAAAGAATTGTTGTTTCGCCACTATAAATCTGCCTTTGCTCACCATACAGCTGTGTGACACACTTCCAAGCTTTTGTCTAATTTTTGCTTCCTCATATTTAAAAATTTCCATTCCCAGTGCTTTGGGTATATATGTTAGATCACTTTTTTTTTTAGTGTGGGCATTTTTTTTTTGCTTTATAGGTTTTTTTTACATTAAGACTAACAGTTGAGGCTGGAAAGTAGTAAAGAGAACTTGATGGAAATAAGAAACAACATAATACAGAAGTGGTGACTGCTACTAATTTAGGCCTCTGTAGTCAAAGATGACACATGCAGAGACCATTAGAAAGACTTTCCTCACTCAAAAGAGGACCCAAAATACACTTCTTGACAATGTCTGTCCGGTTTTGTAAGTGAAAGAAGAAAGCATGCAGTGTCAGAACCCTTCTGCAATTCAGTATCAGCGAACACACCTCTCCGATCTGCCCTCCTGAAGCCATCAATCCTGACTTGCATTGCAACTGAGCCCTCAGGAATTCCCATCGCTACAGGCCTTTTCCTGTATAAACGCTCTTGATTA
This sequence comes from Chroicocephalus ridibundus, assembly GCF_963924245.1. Taxonomy (NCBI): domain Eukaryota; kingdom Metazoa; phylum Chordata; class Aves; order Charadriiformes; family Laridae; genus Chroicocephalus; species Chroicocephalus ridibundus. The sequence continues at coordinate 19,188,198 of NC_086287.1, forward strand.
TTTACAAAAAATTCCAATTGAAACACTACTGTGCTTGCACACCATGGGGAGCACAGACAAGTCAAACGGACTACAGTAGGTCAACCTGCTCTTAGATGGTGGGAGGAGAAGAACAGATAATTGCACAAGAGCCAAGGGACTATGCCACTACGGCAGAGCAAGGGCTCCCGTTCACAGCAGCAGCTACCAGTACAGCCCTATTTAACTCGCCAACATTTGTTTCTCCTGATTCCGAGAAACTTAAAACTGCCTCATACTAAACGCACAAGGGCTTAACAAAAAAATTTGAATTATTTCATAGGCAGACAAGACTATTTCAAGAATGTTTGCTTTCCTGCTACCAGTTCAGAAGACTCAGAGAGCTTAGGTAAGGGGAGGTTACCGATGGTGTATACTTGCTGCTCTTTTCATAATGGTGTCTAGTGACACAGCTGTACTCAGTAGCCTTGCAAAGATGCGTAAATGTTGTATCTCAATGCTAGTTTTCTTTTCAGCTCTTGGTGAGAAGACTCATGGTGTCTTTCCTGCTTTTCTCTAGAGCTGAAAAACATGTTTGTCTTCTTTTGTGTATTCCTCTACTATTTTCCCAGTGGATTTCCATGACAAAAACAAGATGCTTTAAAAATTTGGATAAAGAGACCCTTCACTACAGGTAACATTTCCGTACCCTCCTAGCTGTCACATCAGAGGAAAAGGATCTGAAACAAACACACAGCTTTTAGATTGCATCAGTAATGAAAAGAAGCACCCAGGACATTTTAGTTCAAGTGAAACAGCAGTAAAAAATTGCCTGAGAAGATACTTTAAAATTAAGATGTCCTATTAAGGACATCTTGATCTATTTTTAGGATACTTGAGGCACAAATTTCCCTCCAAATGATTTAACATATCTTCAAATTTTAATAAATTTCATAGGTTAGTATTATAAATTAACAACGAACAGTAAAGAAATAAGAGTGAATAGTACAGATAATGTCCAAAATCATGTCAGGGAAGATGGTAAACAAGATTTTCGAATAGTTTTCCAATAGCACTGATGTGGACAAACAACTAAGTAAGTAAATGACTGTCGAGCCAAAGCTTGATAAAGCTTTTGGAAAAAGATTAGCTGGCATTGCTATCTGAAAAAGCAGTTGCTAGAAGATTCCTTCCAATGTCTCTTTTTAAGCTGTGCTAGTGTAATGACTATGGGGTCCTGTATAAACATTGAAGCTGAAAACATAATTCTCTCCTTGCTCTGCAAGGGTGTTGTGGTTAAACCCCAGCCAACAACCAGGACCACACAGCCGTTCGCTCACTCTGCCCCTCCCCATAGCAGGGTAGGGAGAAGAGAGAGAAAAAAAAGAGGGAGGAAAAAAAAAAAAATCAAAACTTGTGGGCTGAGATAAACACAGTTTAATAGAACAGTAATGGAAGAGATAAACAATAATAATAAAATCGGTGAAAGCATATACAAAATAAAGTGCTACAACACAAATTGCTCTCACCACCCAATGATCGGTTGCCTAGCCTGACTCGAGCAGCAATTGTGGATCCCTGCTCCTGGCCAACCTCCATTTATATACTGAACACGACATCTCTGATATGGAATATTCCTTTGGCCAGATTGTCCTGTCTATGTTCCCTCTCAGCTTCTATGGGAAGCTGAAAAAGTCCTTGACTTACTATAAACATTTCTTAGCAACAACTAAACCAATATGTGTTATCAACAATATTCTCACACTAAATCCAAAACACAGCACCTACTACAAAGAAAATTAACTCTATTCCAACTGAAACCAGGAAAACAGTCTATACTGTAAAAATTCTAGAGGAATTTCTGTGACAATCAGAACTCAGATTTAATTCCCTCCAGATGCTGACATTCTCCCAAGATAGGCATCTTCTGAATTTCTGATGAAAGTCATCAATAGAGATATCTTTGTATATTATCCACCTACCTGTTCAGCTACTTTGAGCTTAAAAGAGGCTGGGTCTGCACTCCTTAAGGTGAAGGACAAGGCATACATTAATTACACTGGGTAGAAAAACACAGAGTCATAGAAACTTCATGGTTGGAAAGGACCTTTGAGATCATCGAGTCCAACCATACACACACAAAAAAAAACCCTGCAATCTCTGCCACTAGAGCATGCCCTGAAGTGCCAAATCTACACGTTTCTTAACATTTCTAAATACCTCTAGGGATGGTGACTCAACCACCTCCCTGGGCAGGCTGTTCCAGTGCCTGACCACTCTTTCAGTAAAGTAATTCTTCCTAATATCTAATCGAAACCTCCCCTGCCACAACTTCATACCATTTCCTCTGGTCCTGTCATTATTCACCTGGGAGAAGAGGCCAACACCCACCTCGCTACAACATCCCTTCAGGTAGTTGTAGAGGGCAATGAGGTCTCCCCTCAGCCTCCTCTTCTCCAAACTAAACATGCCCAGCTCCCTCAGCCTCTCCTCGTATGACCTGGTCTCCAGACCCCTCACCAGCCTGGTAGCTCTCCTCTGGACACGCTCCAGCACCTCAGTGTCCCTCCTTTACAGAGGGCCCCAGAACTGAACACAGTACTCGAGGTGAGGCCTCACCAGCGCCAAGCACAGAGGCACGGTCACTTCTCTGCTCCTGCTGGCCACGCTATTCCTGATACAAGCCAGAATGCTGTTGGCCGCCTTGGCCACCTGGGCACACTGCTGGCTCATGTTAAACTGGCCGTCCACCAGCACCCCCAGGTCCTTTTCTGCCGGGCAGCTTTCCAGCCACTCTTCCCCAAGCCCGTAGTGTTGTCTTTGTCAGGAAAATTCTAGAGCATCCTTAATTAATATCAGCATAAAGATCCAAAGAGAGACAGACACAAAAAAAACCCCAACCGAAAAGGGTAAGAGAATTTCTGATCGTGTCAGCTCCATGCATAGACAGAAGACACCGGTCAGCACTAGACAAGGGCACAGTGCCAGCTCAGGGATGAATCGCCACTTACTCCGATGCTTCAAACCAGTATGAAGAGAAACTTAAATATTAAGGTTGCTGGTTATAAATTCATTTGCAAATGCAACAGTTGGATGCCAAAAATCACTAACATGTCCTAAAATCCAAGTCACCTGGCCCTTAGGAAACACATAGGAGCTGGGATTCACTACCAATTTATGACTATTTTATTTAACTTACTTGACACACAAACTTCTTTTCCATACGCAACAAGGGCTGAGACAACAAGGGCTGCTAATTTTGTATGTATTTGCTTGATTATAGAATACTCATTTTTTCTTGTGTTTTCCTCTGGAAAAAAAAGGGAACTGAAAGCTACAGAGAAAGAAAATTCCTAGTCCATCACTTCTCTTGGCTAGTTATTGGAAAATCCATCTTCCAAAATTAGGGAGTGAAAGGTCAAAACTGCAGCCTTATTTTTGAACCTCATAAATTCCCAATAATTGACTGAGATAAAAGAAAAGATTCAAACTGAAGTCACCATTAACACCTTCCCAGAGATGCAAGCAAGAGGGAGCGTGAAAAATCCAGCTGACATTGTTTTCAGATATGATGCTTTGAGGACTATTAAAACTATTGCTAATCATTCTTCTGCAAACAGATTGGAAGTAATAGGAAAGGAGGACCATTCTGCAGGGGAAGAAATGAGACCCCACCTGGAGTCCTGCTTGCAGCTCTGGAGTCCTCAGCACAAGAAGGACATGGACCTGTTAGAATGGGTCCAGCAGAGGGCCACGAAGATGATCAGAGGGCTTGAGCACCTATGCTATGAGGACAGGCTGAGAGAGTTGGGGTTGTTCAGCCTGCAGAAGAGAAGGCTCCAGGGAGACCTTCTAGCAGCCTTCTAGTACCTAAAGGGGGCCTACAGGAAGGATGGGGAGGGACTTTTTATCAGGGAGTGTAGCGATAGGACAAGGAGTAATGGTTTTAAACTGACGGAGGGTAGATTTAGATTGGATATTAGGAAGAAGTTCTGTACTGTAACAGCTGACCCTTGAATAATAAGGCATCAAAATAACCTGCCTGGAATATCCATATCCACTTCATGTGGTCAATTTTATCTCCTGGACCCAAATAGCTCATCAGCAGTAGGATTGAGGGGTTTGGTTGGTTGGTTGATTTTAAGTTTTGTTTTCAGTTGTGTAACACAAATGTTAGCCAAGCTATTTCTAATAACTGAAAAGATTAAGTCTTGAATGGCAAATTTTGTATGTTTTTCAGCGGAATATGACCACTATTTACTTCAAACAGAGGAAAAACTCAAACATAAAATTAACTGTGGAAGCAAATGTTTTATCCTGCTGTTTGACAAATCTTAAGGAATGTAATTAATCACACGGCAATGACTAATATGAGCAAACTTGCCATCTTAAATGAAGATACAAAGGCATCACAAATAACTTAGGTCTGAACATTACAAAGTCCTACCTTTATAGCCCACTGCGAGGCATCTTGGTATTGAGGGACCTTTTACTGCAGCAATGACCAGGCTGAACTCACGAAGTAAAAATAATTGTTGTCTGCAATCAGCAAGTTCTCATAGTCACAGAAATTATTTCTTCTTCCAAAGGCTTTCTTTTCTTTCTTTTCCCAGACTTACCAGCATCGTTTTATAAACCTGTAATTCTCTATTGCATTAAAACCAAGGAAGTCTGCTCCTGGAAAGGTACAAACTATTACTTCTTTGCTTTCCATTTAAAAGAAAATGAAACCAAACTGTGCTCATTCAAGTGTGTGCAATGGGAGAGTATAAAATTACGGCAGAAAACGCAACACCTCCTGCTCTTTATAGTTGGTGAGGTTCCTGATGTAGCTCTTTTATACTTATTATCTTTCAAATGAACTCTTGTTCTAAAGTTAGCTTTTTTTTCTTTTTTTTTTTTTTTTTGTAAGAAGCTCTGAGGCTTCTAAACACCAGCACAACACAACCCCTGTCTCCAACACCACATGGACAGAAACTCATCTTGTTTCCCTTATAGTTTAATCAAAACAAACTTGTTAAGATATAGGAATAGGCACAAAATCTAGACACATTGCCTGGTAGTGGCTGCAGTAGTTGACATCTTGACTAATATTGCAAAGGCAGTGTTTGGCAGATTTAATCATGATACTAGACTCAAGGGGCAACAGAGGCATGAATAAAAGTAGCTGTGGCCATAGTTCATTCCATCAGTTAGGCTATGACCGGCTGATACGGATGATCACAACTCTTTCTTGACCCCAGTAGAAGGTTTTCATATATCATGAAATCCTGCTGCACCGTTCTTGCACGGAGACCAATTCTAGGGGAAACAATGACATTAGCTACACTTAATCAGAAGTTTCTCTCTCCGATGTTTCTATCCCCCATTTACCTTATTAACCTGGTATATCCTATTACCTTTTTCTTTAATAATACAAATTAATGAGATGCTATGACACCCCACAGTTGTTGTTTGACTTGAATCAAACCTTACATAGGTACAGGTGCTAAAACAGAAGTCATAACAATTTAGCAGTTCTCCAGCCCCAGCCTGCAATACTAGGAATGCAGTGTTAATCTCTCAGAAGTGGACATCTGGTTTTGCACAGCTTAAGACTTGAAAATGTTACTGAACATACACAAAGTTCCTTTGATTTATAGTCTGTTCAAAACCACATATATCAAGAAAGTTACATGAAATATGTGTCAGTAAGGGCCTGATCCTACAGTGTCCAGAGACACCAATAGGAGAGTTTCCTACACACTTAGTACAGAGATAAAACCTGAAACATGCCGGTATCTGTTGAAAAGTGACAAATCATCTGATTCCCAGAAAAAGCCACAATGCTTCACTGCAGCAGCATATACAAGGAACCAACACTTAATGAAACAGAAAAACATGACACAAGAAGAGTTTTTCACAGGAAGCTAGAGGCCATCCATGCCTATTCAAAAGGATCTGGATATTATTTGACCTGTGCCCCAGAATGCTGAAAGTTGCTTCTGGTCCATCATTTATGATACATAATGCCAAAACATCTCCTCCACTCTGCACAGTGAAATTAAAGTACAATACACTGTACTCAAACATTCTCTTTTTTCTAACAGTGTGAGAGAAGAAAAAACAGGAAGATAATTAAAAACTGTTAGTGAAAATAATATAAAAAGTTGTATAGGGCCTGGATCACAGCACCACTTCAAATGTAGCATTAAAAGTGAGGAGGAGAGAGATCTAAAGGAAATGCAATTATGAATAAATAAAACCAAGCACTCGCCCCGCTTGCTATTTGTAGATGGGGAAAGGATGCTGCTATACTACATCCTGATTCACTACTGTTTGTGCAATTACTTGGGGGTTGACCCTTTGCAGTGGTCTTCCAACACGTACTATTCAGGATATGCAGCACATTAGGAGATAGAGTGAATGAAGAGATCCTGATGTGTGATGGGACTTTAAAAAAGTCCTGGAGGAAGGGCACAGCAAAGAGATACAAATGTGTTCACTACAGACTCAGCTCTGATGTCTCCCAACCCCACTGCTGATGCACCCAGCAGTTAAGAGTGTCCCACGTTCACAGCGCTGGCATCACAAAACATACCAGAATGCAGCATGGCGTGAGACGGCTTCAGCGCCAGGGAGAAGGTAACTGCTGCCCAGCTCTGACACCGCAGCAACTGCACACCTTCACCTGGTCCACTTGCTGCCAACACACAGAGCATGGGGAGCCAGAGCTCAGCAAGGCCACCTGCCAGGTACCTGCTCTGCTGTTACCAGTACAGGGATAGACATCTGGTGACTGACTGATCTTAGGAGCCACTGATCCTAAACATTCTGTGTTAAATCATTCATCTTCTTTACTCTGAGGGTGGTGAGACACTGGAACAGGTTGCCCAGGGAAGTTGTGGATGCCCCATCCCTGGAAGTGTTCAAGGCCTGGTTGGATGGGGCTTTGAGTAACCTGGTCAACTAGAAGGTGTCCCTGCCCATGGCAGGGGGGGTGGAACTAGATGGTCTTTAAGGTCCCTTCCAACTCTAACCATTCTATGATTCTATGATTTTACTCTCTTCTGCTAAACAGCACCAGCTTCCAAACAAAGCCCTAGCTCAAGTCTGCCAGTCTGCTTTGCACCCAAGGCAATGTATGTAGCACTTAAGAGACAGACCAGCAGTTTGCAAGTACTGATATATGGGGAAACTAAAACTCAGACTCCAGTCCTTGACACTGACAGCACCTCCCTGAGAAGTTTGCGTTATCGATGCTTTCAAAATTGCTGCTGTCCCTCTCACTTTTGCTTGCTCAGGCTCCAGCCAGCCTTGGAATAAGGGGTGCGCTTAACAGTAATCTCAAACCCTTAAGATTAATGAAAGCTAGGAGCAAACATGAAGGAAAAGCAGAGGTGACATATTCAGACCCACTTGTTTCACTCAGCCAACACAGAGGAGCTAGACTGTATGAGTAAATATGTCTTAAAGTCTTAATCTAATCATTTCAACAGTCATCTAGAAAGATAAGGAAATGCTGACTAGTCTTATCTAGCAAATTCCCTAAACCTGACAGGGGAAAAATGCCCTCCCTATGTAGTTCATAGGAAAGAGAGATGGACTCGCAAAACTGAAACTGGCACCTATTTGTTCTTAGCCATTGAATTCTCTAGACTTGCACAATGCCTCTTGTGATGAAAGGCACGAAAACTGTAACACAGAAAGCTAATATGTTTGGCAGCAATCCTATGAAGTACTTTATTCCCATTTAACACAAAAATGAGGCCCTGGTTTCTCTGGAAAGAGAAACCAGAACTGACACCTTTGTGTCTTCTCCCCAACTATCCTTTAGCATGAGCAGCAAGATGGAACACGCAGCCCATGAAGAATGTTATGAAATAAGATGAAACACCAGAAAAGGGAAGACAATCTACAGTTCTCCTTGCAAAAGAATGCAGTATTTCCCCCCTTCTATTTTCCATGAAAGCAGGTAAACATTTAATGACACTTACAACTCTTCTATGCCAAGCAGCTCAGTGAAATAACAATGCATACAAATAACAGCGCATACAAATAACCAAAACACGATGCTACAATAAACTTCCATCAAACACTGAGACCAAAAACCTAAAACATGCTAAAACAATTTTTAAAAACATATGTAGTGGAAATTCAGCGAACATGAAATTGGGTGCAATAGTTTGCAGAAAGACTAACAAGAACAAAAACCCCCTTCTGAATCATGAAAATAAACAAGGTAATACACTTCTGAAGTGTTGCATGATCTCTGGTGGCATTTTCTGATACGTTGAACAAAGAGTTTTTCTCCGAAATGCAGAATTGAAGTTGGGCTCATTAACAAAACTTCAGGAAACAAATTCCTATGTCACTTCCTTTTGTTAAGATTTCTGTGGTTATTGTTTATTGCTGACTGTTTCCCCAATGAAGCCAATTTCTACTCTTGAAAAGACTAAAAATCTGCCTATGTCAGGGCTTGCAGAAGTGTTCAAGCAGTGTGGCAACTGGCAACCTTATTAAAATGTATATAAATAGGCTGAAAAAAATTAATAAAGGTCTAGGCCTACACAAGTTCTTCAAAATAAATCAACTGTGATATTTATGTTTTTCTCCCTTCCTGAACTGTCTTTAATAATAAAATAAAATACAGAATATTTTTCCTGTTAAAAATGATGCTTGAATTTATTCAGAATACAGTTTTTGCACTGCATATTATCAGAACAGAAAACAGTGAACATGATCGAGCAATCAGTATAGTATCTCACTCAATTCTCAGAACTAACCAAGAAAAAAAACCAAACCCCCACACATGCAATTTACAGGTAGTTCACAAAGCAAACCGAAATGACAGCCTAGTGACCAATTCACTTTTTGCAGTAGTCCACAGCTAGCAAATCTCAAGCTCCTAAGCAATAAAAGAAAATACTGACAAGAAGGTCCTACACACACACACACAAATTGTTGGTTGTGCACAGGAGTATTTGTGAGCACTTCCCTGCTCTCCATCTCACCCCTATTTTTGCTTTGTTTGTTTTATTCTGGAATTTCCACTAAGTTTCCAGCCCATAGAGTATGTGTAGCAGAGGAAATCGAGCCCACATCCCATGGCACCGTACAGGAAAGCTCCCTAGCATCTCAAGTGCTTGATGTCAACAGGAAAAGAAGCCAAAGAAGTATGATGAGTGCAAACAGACCATTGCAATTTATAGGCTGTATTAATAATTAAATGCTGGGTGTGCTACTAGTAGTTTCTCTACATCCCCACCCATGGGTTCTTTAATCATCCAACATCAGGGAACTTGTATTTTGAGGTATTCTCAATGCTTCAGGTCTTAAAATATTACCCTGTCCTGCAGTCCTTGTTCCTTCAGTGTGGTGAAGTTCTTTTTGCGTTGCTGTTGGGGTTTGGTTTTGGTTTTTTTAAGAGAAGAGTCTTTCTATGTGGCCATACATGCAGGAAAGAGGGGAGCTCACAGTTCTTTGCAAAAGGAAATAAGAGACATGAGCAAACAATGCCGATACAGAAAGGGGAATCAAGCCAAGCAAGACTCGCAGTTCCGACCCTCCAGAGTAAAACAGGCAATGGCCATTTGACAAGCAAAATTCATTTCTCCAGAGAGATGAAAAGCAGTTCAGACCGACATATTTCATTACCTTCAAGACTACCAGTGACTACTTCCCAAACAAGAAAATCACCAGCTTAATTAGGCTCCTCCAGAAACCTTAAAAGTGGGGCTACCCATTCTCCACCCACCCTTTGCAGCAAGACACTTAAAGCGCTTTCTGCGAATCTGACAACGAAGGTGCCTGGCTCTGCAAGGCTCGCAACACAGCAAGAAGCCATCTGCAGCCCGGGAAGACACAGGGCAGAGCCTGATTAGCAATTCTGTGCAGGTCTCCTATCTTCTATCACTGTTCCCCCCTCCCCCTTCGCATCCCCTAGGGAGACCAGTTCCATATTCAAAGCAGCCTGGGGTCTTCAAGCAGAGAAATGTGCATGATTTGTACTTGGCATTAAAGCAGGGAAAGAACTCCAAAATTATAGCAGCTGCATCCAGCCCCTGAGACAGCCTAGCACCGATAAGGGATTCAGAGGGTCGCATAATTCATTTCACCTGCAGCAGTAGCATCAGGGGAGGTTAAATATGTCACTCCATCACAGTGAGGCAATGGGTTGGGGGAAGCCTTCATCATTCATCCTGTCAGCTCACACCTCCCTTCGCCTCGCATCAGCAGGGGGAATCGGGGAAGATTTTCTATAAGCATATGAACAACACAGTGGGGGACACGATGACCTTATGAGTTTCCTTTCCCTCTAATTCGTGAATTAATTGTCAACACCTGCCCTCCTCTATCAGCTCCCCTCCCTGCACTCCATCTTTCTCCCAGTACAAAGGGCCTGATCCTGCAATACTAACTCCAGTACGTAAGCTCGGTGCCCTCCTGGGACCACACGTGAAAATGACATTGCAGAAAGGTCAGTACTGCAGGATGAGATGCCCCGTCCAAATACAACCAACCATATTTAAATGGCATAGGGACTTTGTTCCAGGAAATGTACATCTCTCTTATTTGGCCTTCCCTGGAGACAAAGGTATTTTCTCATTATTTTTCCTTTTGTTGAAACATTTTGTTGATTCTTGTCAATCTGAGGGCCTGGTCTTTCATACAGAAAATTTTCTAAGCAGATCTTCTCTGCAGTCGCATTTCCACCTAGACCTAACACGACTCTTCTCTTTGTTGCATTATTTGCCAGAGTTCAACTGTGAGCACTTCAGGAGAGGATACCTATCTTCACGTACTGCACAAGTTCATGGATATCTGCACTCATGTACAATAAATAACAGCTTGCCTGTGACAGGGTCTTTGGGAATGTAGTGACCTAACCTCAGGATTTTCTCTTGAGAATTCAGCTTTTGAGATACTTCTGTGACATGTCAGTTGTCCATGATCATCGTGCAATAAATGCAGAAATATCCCCAGAATAAAGGCAACATCTCAGTTTTCTGAGAAGATGCCATGTCTTAAGCCCTGCCGTCACAAAGATCCATTTGAAACACAGCACAGATCACAAGAAAAAGCAGAGAGGGTCACATGAAATAAGTGCAAAATTAAATATTATTAACATTCAAAGATTAAGAAGCAGTAAGTGTGCAAGTCTTAAACAATTTTTTTCCTTTCTGTTCTGCCCTGGACATACAGGGCTTTATAAACAAATCAAAGTATTAAGAGATGTGCTTATGCAGTTTTTGTACCTACAGTCTAAATCCTCCAGCATTCATGAAAAATGAAGTGCTCATTCTGTTTCACTCCAGAAGCTACACTCTTAAGAACTAGTCCATTAGCCTCCTGCAGAAAAATTCAGCATAAGGCATTTTTTGATGTCTTGACAAAGATAAAATGCAGTTCTCATTTGGTGCTTTTAAATTTAAAAATAAATATATAAATTTTTCAGTAAGTTGTTTTTCATGCCTTGAGGCTACATCTTTGACTGGTTCTCATTCTATTTTCTCCCCTGACTTGAGTTGCTAAACTCAGTAGCCGATGCCACTCTTAACACTACAGACAACTGAAGGATAGAGAGAGGGTTCATAATCAAATGCATATTGGGAAAAAGGTTTCTTGCTTCTGCCAGCTACCTACAGCTCATGCGCACATATCTGTAAATGAAATGATACATCAGCAGGTGAGTAATTCAAAGCATTCTTTACTTCTCAACACACTTTTCACAACGAGACTACCGAGCAGTAGGCAACCCAACCCTGATTACCAGCGGAATAAGTTTAAAACAGATACAGAGATAGACAGAGGGAAGAATAAAATGCCTCCCTACTTCATCCTTCAGAAGCTATTTCAGCCAAGGGCTGGACGGGTGCTCTTGTTTATGATGCCAGTTTTGCTCATACAGCGTCTATGACTCACAGCTGGGAGTCATTTGCTGAATTCCAATGGGATTTCCACAAAGCCAATGTGGAAAATGAGCTCACATCTGTTTCATGGCATATAAACCTTCGGAGGGTCCAGCCTGGTAAACAATGACTTTAGCCATGTCATAAAATTACTTCGGAACATGGGACGATTTTCACGCTTCTTCAGAAAAGTTTAAATTACATTCCAGAAACATACATGGTGATCCAGGACTCAGCCAGATACAGCACAGCAGAGTCACCAATCGCTAAATCATAGTAGATGGCATGAATGAAGTATCATCTGTAAGCCATGCTCTTTAAGCAAGTCTTCCCTATGTATTTTATACTACCAGGGACTCAGCAGCATCACCTGTCATACTTCAAGAAGGTTGCATGTCAATGAGAGTGAATTCGAAGGAGTATAAAAGAATCATAGAAGAAACATAAAAGTTTAAAAGGTTTTAAATTGCAGCAGGAAAGTTTCAGTCCAGGAAAACTATTCTAATGGCGAGATCAGTTAACTACTGGAAAAGTCACAGAATCTCCACGAGGAGATTGGGAGGTCTTTCAGAACAAGCTAGGGAAAGTCTGCCAGAGATGGTGTGGATAAAGGATGCAACAGGTATCTCTTGAAGTCCCTCCCACACTTCCTATGAAACCTCTAACAGCTGACCTCTAGAAGGTCTATGATGGAAAGCAGTAAAGAGGTATGGGTTGGAAGTTCTGAGTGGTGACCGAATACCATACCCCTGACCTTAATTTGCACTTTCGGGCACTCTTTCACAAGCACCAAAGTTTAAGACGTTCAGAATTGCACTGCTTTCGTTCTGCTTCAAATGGAATAAAAAAATTGTAACCAACCAAATTCAAGGTAGCTGATGAACAACCATAACATACACATGTTAGGTAATTAAGTCTTTATTTTCTGTTATCCTTTGGAAGTGCTGAGCCATGTAATTTCTTGGAGCACAGAATGCACTGCTAATGCTGTCCTACAGCCTCACCTCCACTGCAAGCACTGACTTTATTCTCCACCAAGTACCCCAAATGACACTGTTTTCCCACCCCAAAGTATCCCCTAGACAAACTGGAAAAATTCCAAAGAAAAATCTCATTATATATAACAACTATGACTACATTTTATTCAGGATTACAGAAGATCACATGCACACCTACATTCCTGAGCCTTCTTGAAAACCCAAGCCAAAACGATACAGTATTAGCAATAGCTATAGAATCATAGCTTATCTGTATGAGTTTATATAACTCATATCATTTATGTCATTAAGTTCAAGCTTCCTAATTGGGACGAGGACCTCGCTATGCAACCTACAGTATAAAGACTGAAAAGCACAGGCCACTGACTTTAAAAGTTTAGAACTGAATCACAAAACAAATTAAAATAAAAGATTTGGATGGAGACTGTGAGGGAAGATGAAAATAAGGATAAGGCTATCTAGATCAGCTAATCACAATCAACTGGATGTTTTATCTTCCACAAGGAGCATGAATAAATAAATACCATTAGCAATCCCTAGTCTGCTGCTAAACCTAGCCATCATTAGCAAGCTGATTGCTTCCAGACACTAAACAGGAGTCAGTCTTAAGGATGTCTTAAAGGAGGGGAGATGATGTCAGGTGGGCAACTGTGCATGAAGGACACCGTGCCACAGTGAAGGCAATGAAGACACAGATGAACATGGGGGCGGTGGGGGAGAAGAGAGAGAGAAGAGACAGAAGGAGGAAAACTAATAGGTCTCTGAAGGTGGGAACCAGAAGCTTGAATTTGATATGGTAAAAAAGCAGAGTAACTGGAAGAATCAAAAGACTGTGACATGATCAGAGTTACAAGCAAGGAAGAGAGCGTATTTTAGCACATGTGGACCAAAGTAGGGGTTACAGAGGTGTTCAGAGAGACCAGTGAGAAAAAGGTTTCTGTGAGTAATAAGGGTTGGGGCGGAGGGAGAAAACAGAGCTATGATTTTAACAATGCAGGCAGATACTCGGAGTTAAGCTTGCAGCTGAAAGAAAGAAGCTATTCCTCAGAGTTTAGCTACCTGCATTTGCCTATGTTCTCCAATGAGAAACACTGGGCATTTTAAAGAAGTCCCCTATGTCAGGACCTCCTCAACACCTTAAGAACCCTTAAGGAAGGCAAAACTTTTAATCTGAAATTGGTGGTAGGCAGATTATGAGAGCAGTAGAGAGTTACCTACTTCAGGGGCATTCTCTTTTGGTGCTCCCTTTGTTCAAAAATCTGAAAAACTCAATCAACAAACTTACATGAGAAGTACCGTTTCAAAAAGTTGTACATTAAGATGATATGGGAAACAAAATGCCTTTTACTCAAGCCTGCGATCTTTCAGCTACATTAAACGCCCTCTTGTTTTTAAGTGATGGATTGTGAATAACAGCTAGAAGTAGCAAACAAACATTGGTTTCTCTGCCATAATATGAACTTGCCAAGAAAACAATTCCATCAGTACCCAACCCCGTGGGTGCACAGAAACCACAAAAACTGTAATGTTGAATTTTACAAAAATAGACAGGTGCCATGGACATCTAAGATAAACATACAATGGAAAAGTTACCTGGAATTATCTCTCAAGAGAAATTATTACAAGAGGGAGTCCAGTGAGGTCTGTTTCTGACTGCATCTCCTGTTTTGATGGCACCTTTATTGCTTCTTCATTTTAAAACTATTTACTGTACTATGTCCTATTTACTGTGAGCACAGTAGAACCTTAAGTTTTGGACGTGATGTGTTAAAACAAACTACAAGACCGTATCAGATGCTGTAAAATTCCTGTGGAAAAAACAACACTATTTCGACAGGCATAGAATAACTGTTTAAGTCACTGGCTATGCCCGCTAGAATAACTTCCATTGTGCTAAGGTTTCTGGAATGCATACCAATGCCTACCAACTTCTTAACTAGGTAATCTGTTAACTCAGCTAAACTATTCTCACATGGGAGAGTTTATCAATCACCAAATTAAAACTGTCTTCAGCAGAAAGACCACTCTTTCTCCCTGCCCGCCCAAACCCAAGAAAGCAAAGCAACGAAACACCCAGAAAGGCAAAAGAAATCCAAGAGAGGGTGACCATTGTGAGTTTTGATCTTTTATCTCTCAGAAGCACTGTGCTTGATGCATCTGATGAAGTGAGGCAAACTTGCCGTTAACAGCTCAGTGATTTTAAGTATCTTGTTTAGGTATGTGTCTGGGACTGCTGGATAGCATCTCTTATTTATTTTTTTTTAAAACCCTCTTAGTCATCTTTCTGAAACTCATCTCTGAATGTCATGCTCACAATCATCTATGTTTCCAACCATGACCGTGGATCTTCTGCACTGAGTGGTTGTTCAGCCTCCTTTAACACTGCTGATGGGATGGCATTTAAACAAAATACCAAAAAAATATCAGTGAACATGAGCAGAGAGAGATTCCAACAGTGAAGCAGCCAGCTCACCTGTACAACCCCAGGCAATGAGCCTAGGAATATATTCCTCTTGCTTTTATCAAGAAAGAAAGTAAATGCAAGATCATACAATCATAGAATGGTTACAGTTGGAAGGGACCTTAAAGATCATCTAGTCCCAACCTTATGCCATGGCCAGCATGGCATAACACCTCCCACTAGACCCGGTTGCTCAAAGTCACATCCAACCTGGCCTTGAACACTTCCAGGGATGGGGCAGCCACAACTTCTCCAGGCAACCTGTAACAGTGTCTCACCACACTTACGGTAAAGAATTTCTTCCTAATATCTAATCTAAGTCTCCCCTTTTTCAGTTTAAAACTGTTACCCCTTGTCCTGCTGCTGCACTCACTCATAAAGAGTCCCTCTCCAGCTTTCTTGTAGGCCCCCTTCAGATAATGGAAAGCTGCTATAAGGTCTCCCCAGAACCTTCTCTTCTCCAGGCTGAACAAACCTTAACAAAATTAAGTAAATTGATGCATTTTGGAAAGACTGGACAGGGGGAGAAGGAAAGAGGCTAGAGGACAGGACTGAAGAAATTTGGTTGTAACATACATTCCAGTTTAACGGCATCAGAATAGAATGGATAACCTATGGCAACCTAGCAAAGTCAAGAGCAAACCTGAAACAATGCATCAGCTGTTAGAGTGGGGAAAAAAAAGAAAGTTATTCTTTATGATAAAGAAGACTAGCCTCCGTTTTTCATGCTTAAAAAAAAAAAAGTTGAGAGTTTTGTAATGTGATTGCTTACATCTCCATGTAGTAGTGCTTACTGCCACCAACTATAAATATAAAAGGGCAGAAAGTTTGCAACAGAAAGGACAGAAAAGAGAGTCAACGGTAAAATTTCAGTGACTGAAAAATTTCTAGTATGTAACCTCCTATCTTGTACACAGCATCCCTGGGCTTCTGTCTGGTGCCAGTTTCTACCCTAAAGATTAACAACTAGATTATAGGGTTTTATAATGCTGTGACCTTCACAGACATAGACTTTCAGTCGAGACAGAGTATGAATCAGAACCTCCTATCCTGGTCAAAAAGTAAGATAAAACTGTGTCTGATCCTCTCCACACAGGGGTTATATAGATGTATATTGTGCTGTTCAAGAGTGTGCCCCTTATCCCATCGCCCTCATGATTCATAAAAGAGCACAACAAACACTGTCCTTGATCTCCTGTCAGTGACTTGCACCCTGAATGTCCACTCTACTATGTCAGGATTCCAAAGCTCTAGAAGAAATCACTTTTCAGAAAGGGCTGTTAGGGTAGGGCAGTCAATCACAAGTACATCTAAATCTGTGGAACTAAACAATGAAAGAAAATACTATATATTATACCACTGAAAGTGAAAAGTAACCCCCAGCTTCAAAATACAAGCATACAAGCATACAAACATCTAGAAGCATTTGACTGAACTGCCAATCCCACTATAGTGCTGACATCGATTACCATTTGTTCCTCCACTATATTACCCTTAACAAGAGCTCGTGGGTTCTCATGGCAATGCAGGCCATCATGAAAAGACTGAACCTGACAGGAAGTCCTCTAAACCAGCACAGCATTGGACAGAGTGTTAGCATTTCGCCCTGAGTTGCATCAGCAGCCCCAAAAATATACTGCAGCAAATAGCCTTCCAAGAGCAGGAGTTTGACTAGATGAATTCATCTAAATGCATTTCATCTCTAGTTTCCCTGAATCAATGCCTGATTTGCACTACAACTCCCAAATCCAAGAAGCCAAGAGCCATTTGTAGGGAGCCTAATAGCAATGACATCCCAAGAGGTTATTCAGTAGCTTCTTGCTACACAGCAAACTCTAGTTACATCAAGACTTTAATTCTTGTCTCATGCCTATTGATAGCAACCTACAGCCCAATAAGTACTTGTGATCAAACAGATGTGCATCTGACTCAAAGCTGACTCAATTTCAAAAGGGACAGGACCTGAGCTTTATGTTCTGACAAGAGTCAAAACCATTTCTCTGCTTCTGTCCCTCATGCACCCAAGAGTGAGTCTATTCTACTTGACATGCTCTGAAAAGCTCTTTCTTATGTTTGGTTTACACTTGCCAGTACTTTCACTTCAAGAAAAGGCCTTCCAATTTTGAGTTTAATATAATTTCCTGACATTCCAAAGGTGTATGAAATACAAGTACTACTGATATCTTGCCTGTGTTTCATATCATTAGAAGCACTGGCTACCAAAATTAAGTGAAAACTTAAGGGATACCCCAACTACAAAATCCATTCTACCTCATTCAAGTATCTTTATACATTTTTGGTAACCTACATAACTTCTTTACAGCCCTGACACTAGAGCAGGCTACAGCATCAGTGCTGGACAACTGAGTCTGCTTTGGAAGAAGTCCTTCAGAAGGACGATAGGAGCCAGAGCCAGACTTTCACTGAAGAGAAAGGGTCTTCCTTGGTCTCAGTAGTGGAAAAGTGTGACAGCAACTGCAAAAAATCATTCCTTTCTTATAGGCCACATGGATCTATTGACATTCCTAATTGACAAAGTTCTCCTCACTAAAACAAAAAGCCATGGAAGATAGTTTCTGCCTTCTCCCCACACAAATCAGAACAGGCAAAAAGTAGTTTAAAGGATTTTAACTGTTGTCCGAAGTGTTTTTCTGAATCATGTTTCAGCTCCATTCAAGCCTACTTCAAAACTCTTGCTTATTTTTCTTCCATCTCCTCCTTCCTTTTCCCACAGCTCCCGGAAACATAAAATTAAGTGTAATAAAACATCCATACCTATTAAACCAAACCAAAAAAAAAGTTCTTTTTGTCTGGGATTTGGATTTTGATGAACTGGGGCCTTCCAGGACCTTCACTTTGATGTTTTCAGAAACATCAAAAGATCAGGCTTGTTATCAACATCATTAGCACAGCCTGAAGATGCTTAACACTCCAGCACATACAGAAAATGCAGCACAGAATCCCCCAATGGACTTTGCCTTGTTTTTTTCCCTTCTTTTTTAATTTTGTTTTTAATTCTGTTTCGCATTTCTCATTCTGAGCCACTTGCCTCTCTCCCACCCTGACCCATCCTCTCATTAATTCGACAGAAGAGCTTTCTAGTGCCAACCTATTCCCCTTTCCTGAAGGGAATTTTATAAACTCTTTTCTCCCCTACCATGACATAACATACAGCAGTTCACCCGCAAGCGCTCACTGACAAATACAGAAACATGGTACATCCCTTCAGTTATTTTGCTAAAATAAGGTTTTATTTTGTTTCAAGTCTTTGTTGTTCTTTTTTTAATAAAGGTATAATTTTCAGGAAAGATTTGAAGGGGAAATGAGAGGAAAAAAGCAGAACTTGAAATCCCCCAGAGGAAGAAGCAGCAAACCTTTGGTGCTTTATTTATTAATTTTAGGAAATCTGCTTCCAAACCACATTTTAATGACAACCATTAATTTAGACCAAATAGAAAGTTAATACATGAATACACTGAGCGCACTCCACAGGTGTTTCTTTGATATGAATTGCACCATCCACAGATCAAGCCCTCAGCTGTTAAAACCAGACACGCACTTACAAAGACTGTTGTTGTTGGTATGAGATCTAGGCACTGCTCATGACACCTGACTCTGCACTTTTTCCCAGACATGGTGTGCTTATTTCCCTGTCCCTGTACAACACAAGGGACTTTCAGCATATAAACTTCCCTATGAAACTCCATAGGACTAAACAGACCTACTGCATAAAAATCTTGTAGGTAGGTTCCTCTCCAGGTCATTACCAGGTATCTTTGCAGCCAGTACATGTCATGACAGAGACCGAAATGTTATTTTTAAGCAAAACCTCTTGCTTGGGCTCTTCCAGGGCTCCATACTTCTCCCTGGGTAAGCACCTGAGCACCGGTGACCTACCTGGTTTCTTTTTCTGAAACTGCCACTTTTTGCTGAGCAGGCAGCACCTTATGCACAAAAGGATGGAGAGAGGTCCAATGATGCCAACTAAACTGTGTGTATTTTAATTTAAATCACTGGCATTAGAATGAGCTTGTAGTTTGATGATTGCTTACTTTTGTCCTTCCTATCAACCATAAGAATCAAGCAGTATTCTTTGAGGACTGGTCAAGCAGAGAGATTTATTCCAATGCTATCAGGCTTCTTTTATTGTAAGCAACATCATTATAAAAATATCACTGCATGAAAGGATCCACCAGTGACAAAAGCTGTACAGGCCAGCTCTGCTCTGCTGTCCTCATTAAACAGTCTTGTGTAATCTTCTGAAAGAACTAATGCCTTCTGTACTCCTTTGCCATGAACAATGTATTTCATCTGATTCTCTTCTATAAAGCTATCAACATCTATTCGGTTATAACATGCACGTTTGTATAAGGCTATAACTGCTTAAAGGAGAAAACAGAACAGGTCACCACATATCAAACTAGGCTTCACAGAAGTATAGAAAGGGATGATGATGATGAATAAGCAAATGGATTCAAGCTGTAACTTAGGGATTTTGTGGTCTGCAATATCTCATTGTTCTGTCTAGATCTAGTGTTGCTACGTTTACGTAAACTAATGAAAGTATGACTGTAACACAGTCTCCACAACCACATGCTCATTACCCACTAGCCCCAGCAGACGTGTTGAGGTTGGCACGGACATACCAGCACTGCAAACATACTATTCGTTGTCTACATCAATACAACTTGGCGACAAAAGCAGAAACCCTGAAATAGCTGAAAACAAAATGTTTTCTTTTCCATCTTTTGTTATAGAAACCTTGGATTCAAATTTGCCATAGGAAACAATTCTTTCCCACAGAAATCTTTCCCATAGAAGCATTATACTTCAGTGTGAGTACTCGTTAGTGCTACAGAGCAGAAAGGTACAGACCAGATAACCAGGAGGGATTTTGCAGGTCCAAGGGGCAGTACGCATTTGACAGAACAGCATGCAGAGAAACTTGCACAGTAGTTGCCTGCAGTACTATATGCCTGACCTTGCAAAGACCTACAGTAAATATTTTTCACTTGGAATTATCCCTCAGACAACAAAATTCAACCACAGTGCTTTAAAAAGTATAAAAGGAAAGACATATACGACAGAATTTTTATTAAGTGATTAGAGGAAATTATTTCTGCAGAATCCATCTCTGTCACATGCTTTTAATAGAAGAGTAGCCATGACTGGTAGCTTCCAGAAGCACTCTATTGTTACAGGTGTAGCCCTGATATAAATAGATCACATTATAATGTATCTGCACTCTGCCCTTTAAGGACTGTGTTCTTCCTATTATTTGATACACTCAGTTTAACAGCACATTGTCCCGACTTGCTGAAGAACTGGAAGAGTGCCATTCTTCACACGCCACACAGATACTTTTGGCTGACAGAGCAAGCAGCTGTGCTGCTCTACTACTCAAGAGGATGGGCCAAATTCAGAGCTTTTTTAGGCGGAGGTGCACGGTCTGTTGACCTCTGTGGAGTCACGTGCCTGCATCCTGGAATCTGAGACAGAGTCTGGGTACACAACAGCTTCAAGATCAACACTGAGCGATAGTTATTCCTGCCAATACCAAACTGAATATATCAGAAAGTGCTATACAATTGGCTGAGCTGTTTGTGACAGTGGTTGAGAAAATACATATCCAAGCGACAGTAAAACCTTCTGCTTTCATACAGCAACGTGGCACTGTCAGTAGGCGCAGGACACCAGACTCGAGACCTAAGCTTTATTCATGCTTGTGTCAGTGGCCTGCTGCATCATCTTTGTAATTCTTCACCTCCATAATTCAGTTCCCCTGTCTGCACAATGGAATTAAGAGTATTTGCTTTCCATATTGAATGCTTTGAGAACTACCTTTTACAGCTGCTACATAAAAGCATTACTATTAAAGTCATTGTTCTGAGTATATTTAGGAACTCTCTGTGTGAAGTGCTGAAGCACATTTCTAATGTCAGCAGGATATTAGAAGACGCCTTGTCTCACTGGAACAGCTTTAATGAGTTACTGGAAGTAGCTCAGTACATGTTTCTACTGCCACAGTGCTGCATAACTTGTCCATACATCAAACAGTCTTGGAATATTTACCTTCTTTTCTGTGAACCCTCTTGGCTGCAAAGATACAAAGGCTATTCATATGACTGGCGATGTGCCAGTATGAAAATCTGGGCAGCCTAACAACTTCCTACAAGACGTGTGAAGATAAGGTGGCATAGAGACAATAGGAGGTAAATTGAATTCCCCAAACTCCATCTTTCTGGGAACTGGAAATTAAAGAATTAAGGTTTTGTTGTACAACCTCTTTCCAGATCAAAGATTACGTGAAGACACAGAGGGGACGGGTTCCTATTTCATTCTTCAATACTGGTTGTCACAGCTTGATGAAAAGATTAAGCAGTAAGAATAGCCAAGATATTATATACTATAATATTCTGGAATTTGGATTATGCTAAAGCAATTATTTAAAACTGCAACAACTAGTGAGGCCTGGTACAGAAAGACACCACTTCTGTGACAATGTTGCATTTCCACTACAGAAAGAAAATACTCTTTTCTGTTCCTATACCCCTACAATGATTTGACACTGCAGGAATGTCTAGGGCAGAGTAGGCACTTGGAGAATCTGTGAAGGCTAAAGGAAGTTCCCAGTTCATTCTAAGAAATCCCAGATAAAAACAATCCAAGAGACTTCCTGCTGTGTTATCACAGACAAGGAAGAAAGTTTCCACCTACAATAGACCTCTGAAGTGTTTTCATCCAAACACTTTACCGACAGTGCTTTCGGATAGACTTCCAGCTCCTGGCGTCTTACAGTTTCTATTTATACAGCTCCGTCACACGTGTACGAATACACCCTCAAGCAAGATAAGCAAGTCGGTTGCTATGTCAACAGCACCTAACCAGGAGGGAGAAACAGGTACCAAAGGAGAGAGGGGAGGCAGAAGACATAATTAGCAACTTCCTCCTCTGAACACACCTACGGTGGAACTGTTTACTTAGAAGACTCGGAAATGAAACAACAAACCTTTCATTAACATTCAAAGCCATGTGAAATCCAAAGATGCCTTTGCAAAACCTGTCAGTACTAACTAACCATCTGCATCAGGAAAAAAACCACCCAGACATGAGAGGGGGAAACACAAATGGGATCCTTTTTGCTGGAGCCTGCAGAGGGAAGGAAAGGGAGGCAGGGGCATGTCTCCCCTGTGAGATGGTCGCAAAGACCAATTCAAAGGCAGTGTGCCTATAGGTTCCCTCCCTCTAAAACAAACCTTTGGGGAATTCTTGAATCTATACAAAATCCATCCTTCCAAGCTGTTCAAATGGCACTAACAGAGAGGAAGGACAAAAATGGTTCCAAACTAAACACACAAATGAAATGGAAATTACCTTGAGGAAAGTTAACTGAAAAGCATAGGCAAGAGATAAGTGGCAGAGGCAAAACCACCAACTTCGGAGAAATTACACCAGCTTAGACCAGCTGTGACACAGACCTAAGCGTGAGCAGAACGCAGAGTTAGACTGGAGTAGACTAACAGCATGTTTTACAGGGTGGGCGAACACACAAAGCGACAGAAGGGAGTATTTTGGATAACACCTTTTCCCCCCTAAGGTCTCTCTAGTTTAGTCACTCTTACTTCCAGGATTTAAATTTCCTGCTCTTCCATTTATAATCTGGAGAATGTAATATCTTTATAAAACTCTTCAAAAACTACAGATAAAGTGCAAATATAAGGAATTATTATTGTTGCCATTATCGAGGATGCTGTAAGCTCCCCTGCTTATTTGCTAGCAAAACCGATCCTATTCTTGACCCCATTTAAGATTTTGTGCTTGGGCTTTCGTATCTTGCTATTTTTGCTATATATTCAATAGCTGCAACCTAAAGAGAACCACAGTTATATTACAATTTCTTGTAAGGATAAACAGATTCTTAACTAATCATAGCAACTACTATTTGAAAATATGACAAAGTTCACTCCAAGGCACGGCTTTGGGTCACCCATACAATCCTGTTACCATGTAACAATGCAACACTGTCAAAATTAGTGGATTCACACAAGCATTAACAGGATTAACACACTGGTTTATCAGCCACTACGCACACAATTCCCTAGACAACAATGCGTTCCCATCACTGGAATGAAGCATGGCAATAATTTAACTGTGCTGCAATACAACATGGTCATTTAAAAACTGGGATCAAAGGCCACTACATGCAGGAAACTCTGAGGGAGGGAGTCTGACCAGGCGGAACAGATTCCCTCTGGACACTGAAGTTAGTAAGTCACCAGCAAAGTTACAGTACCTTTTGATGCCCATGAATAGACAGTACCTCAGCTCAACCTGTCATTTAAAGTACCGTGGCTCCTGTATCAGATTGTCACACTGAATCTGTGTAAAAACTGCTGCCTCCTGATTCAGCGACCTCACTCGCAAAGCAGAGTTTTCTTTGATGATAGATATTCTAAGCCACTGCTGACCTCAACCAACCTCACTTAATACGCAAATTTTAAAATCTGAGTCTGCCTGCTTTCTTAAGAAGGACATTAAAATGCCTCCAGAATCCAAAGCCATCCTGACACAGATCTCATCCAAGGACCACTGCCAACAAAGGGAGGATTCCTGTACTACTGTTCAGAAGAATTTTGGTTAAGCTCCACGTAAGCAAAGCATAGCTGATAGAGAAAGTAAAACCCCATTTCCTATATATAATCAGCACTATCACAAGACCGCCTGATGTACAGGAGAGACTGTTGGCTTGATTTCACCTCACCTTTGTCCTAAACTTAGACTTCTCCAGCCTCCCCACACCAGGCACAGAGCTCTCTTCCACTCCTGTGTCCTTGCACCCTGTAGCTCACTCTCCAAGCCCTAAGAAAAGACGTTCCTTTCTTCATGAGTTCAAACCCCTGCCAGCAGCAGCATCTATTGAAAGAGCTCACAGAATCACTTCCTTCCTGCCTTCTCAGATCCAGCTCTTTGGAGGAGCAGGGATGGAATTGGTAGAACAGAGCTAACATTATTACTCCAGGCTTCCTTACATTTAATACCCAACTATTGGAAAGGAATCCAAGGCTGCTTCCCAGGGGATCATTCCTAACCCCACCCGAGTAAGCAAGGTACATGCACTAATGAGGCTTTTACGGTTTAAATTATTTCTTTTAGAGTAAAATCTAGAATAGTACTTATTGGGTTATAGTGACCTCCACTTACTGATCCAGACCCGCAGATTGGTTCATTCAACTTTGTATACACTAGAGCAAACTGCTTCCTAACCCAGAAAACTATGGTACAAATCAGTCAGTTTTGTCAGCTGAAAACTGACAGAACTGGAAATCCTTAGGGCTTAGGATGGTAGGGAAAACGCCAGGATCCAACTGACATGTTGTTCCAGGGCTGTGATGCTAAAGCTAGATTTCAGTAGCTTCTGGGGGTTAGGATTCCAGGTCAGGATTCCAGGGGCTGCTCACCTGGCATTATTGCTTGACTTTCCAAGGGGCAGCAGAAAGAAATTAAAAATGGGTATTTTGACTCTGAATGCCTTGTTAATAATTTTCAGGTAGCAACAACTACTGATCTCATACTAAATCTTAGGGTTAGCACTGGGGTTTTGGAAAGTAAGAACTACAAAGCTGAAGTGATTCTTTCCTTTTGCACAATACGAAGTAGCATGCGGAGAGTCGATATCAGCAGATTTGAATAACAAATTTGGGTTGGCTATAGAAATTTGAGTTTATGTTCAAAATTTTACAATTAAGGTTTGGAACTGGGTACTGTAGTGTGAATTACTACTAAATGTTCCCAGGTTCTCAGAAGAAAGATGAGGACAGGTGTCAAAAGATTTTTTTTTTTATTTTTATTTTTTTTTTTTACACCTGACCATTAATTTTGGATAATCAGGCTGTTATCTAGCTTATTCTCACACCTACTATTAAGGTTCGGTATAGCAGGGTACAAAAACTGGAATTATTGTTTCATTTTGGAAGATGTACAAAGATGTAATTTGTATATCATAGTTTGAACGTTGGAGCAGTAGTTTATACTTTATATACCTACTTTATACTGACAGCTAAAGCTAGGAATAGGTTATAATATCAGCATGCGATATCAGGATGGGAAGGTCTGAAAATTTCCCTGAGACCCATATATGTTGTTGTTGTTAAGTTTTTACAGGAAGCTGAGGATTAATGTAAAATCATTTACATATTTTTATCCTAGCTTTTAGGCATCGCAATATTTTTTCTATAAATTCAAGCCTAGGGTTAGAGTCAGGGAGCAGGACAGTAATGGTCAGAGTGTCTAAACTGTTGCTTTACTTTGCAAACATCAGAAAACACACATTCACTAGCATCACTGAATTTTCATATGGTACTTGATTCCAGGATGCAATAAGGATGTTCTACTCTACTAAATTAATTCAACATTAAAGTGGTAGGTAGTTAAAACTGACATAAGTCCACTGATGGCAAGCCTGAAATCAATGAAAAGATATTAGTTCACATAATTGAATTTGGTTCTGTGTTTTCAAACCTGTGGATTTTTGTTCAAGTTTTATTTTGTCCATTACAAGAAGTGATTTTCGAATACTTTATTTGTATCATAATGTCGTACAGAATGATCTTCACTTTTTTTTGTTTCCTGCTTAAGAGATGCCTGGCATAGGGTATCAACAAAGGTCACTTTCAGATATTGCAATGAAGCTACAGAAAAGTGAGAAGCAGGAGTGAAACGGGTGCCAGAAAGGACTGAAGCAAAGTAAAGATTATGTGACTCTAACCACTGTTTCTGCGGGTGCCAAGAAATTCATTTCTGTACAAAACTACAGGAGTGCTCTAAGCTATTTTGACTGGCTTTGGACCTGAATGGATAACTGGGCAGATGACAGCGTAGCAATTTTCTAATTCCTTTATACACCAAACTACTTATAACTATTTTTGGGGGAAAAAAAATCATGCAAAACAAGCAAACCTGAACTCTAGGCAACTTATAAAGAGAACAGAAAATGAATGAAAAATGCTGTGTGAGTGAATGAGGTCATACTCTTTGAAACCCCAATTAAAGTCTTCAAAAGCTAAAACAATGGTGTTCTGCTAAGTGCTAATCCTCCTATTAAAGAGGAAGAAGGCTGAGGGGTAAGACTGTTTAAATTATTAATATGACCCCATGCTAGTCTGCTTCATTGGAACAATGAGATGAATTATAGTGAGGGCAATGTTATTTTAAATTACTCTCAGCAAGGTGTGGAGCACTTACTCGTTTCCCATGGGCTGATGTTTACATGTGTTCATGCATTCCTCTCATACTCCTCCTGCATATATGTATCGATCTAACTCAAAAATTTTTCAGTTAATTACTGAAAGAGCAAATTCACCCAAGAAAAATAATCTTTTCACTGGAACAGCTTTGTTACAAAAAGGCTAGAGCTCACAAGCCCTCAAGGCAAAGCCCTGTATGACAGGAGACAATGAACTGCTATGAAGGATGGCTCAGTGAATGAGACACGGGGTTAGGATTCAGGACACCTGGGTTCAAGCCCTCTTCAGTTAATGATTCTCTGTGTGACTTTGAACAAGTTGCTTAATTTATTACATCTTTTAGTTTCTTCTTTGTGTAATGCAGATAATGGCTTCCCGTCTCACAGAGTGGTAAGTGTAAAATCTAATGATTCAATGATTCCAAGGCAATCAGATGCCATGCACACTATTAATTATTGTCAATTTTGTTATGTTAAAGAGGCGTGGAAATGCTGACTGACTCTTCCAGAAACACTGCCCTGGGTATGCAATGTCTGTCACAACTTCTACCAATATGCTTTACAGGCCTTGCTATTTCTTCTTCTCCAAACTTCTCTCCAAACCCCAGAAAAAGTCTTTTGGGAAGGACAAGATGCAGGCTGAAATTCTTCATATTTGCACGGATGCAGGTGAAATGAGGATCAAGTCCAAGTCTATTTCCATCTTGAAATATTTTGAAAGGGCACATATACACCAAAGAAGGATAAAACATTAAATAAGGACAGCCACTGCTAGATGCAGTACACTATGTGTCAGACTACAAACTGAGACTAAATGAGAGAGTGTATTTCCTCCTCCAGTTGCTATTTAAGTTAGAGTATACTCTGAGCAATGAAAATAAATTATATTAGGCACAGACTGGGTCTCATCGGATTTGCATTCCTCTTGTGATTCTGCCATTAGGTTTCTAGGTTTCTTCAGGTAAGTCAATAATCTTTCACACCTGCACTCTCCTCAGATCACCTCCCACCTTCACCACCCAAAAAGCATAACGTTATTTAAAGTACTTTGTCTTGCAGACAGGAATACACAATAAACCCTGACATTCAGCTTTTTCTACATCTGCCATACAAGCTGACTGTAACACAAATGAGCACTCGCCTTAGTTTGGTTCCACTTGAGCTGACCCCACTTCCAAAGAAATTAGCTTTGCTGGCCCTATCTCTTCAAAATACCAGTAAACAGTTGCAGTAAAAGAAAAAGTTATACGATCTGAGGAAAGAAGGAGCTGATAAAGCAGTATATACGTGCAGTATATATTCCCTGGGAACTCAGCACTCTAGAAAGAATAATTTCTAAAAGAAACATTAACTTTTCAACCAAAACAGTCAATTATGAATGCAGAAGACAGCCCATGCAAATGCCTGCATTCATGCACCACTGCTTGGGCAGAGCAATGACAGATCTTGTACACAAAGCCGCCGTCATGTCTTAGAAATATGTAATTAGATATGCCTTAAATCAGGCCCCATGGTGGTTGCTGGAAATATCTATGGTGTCCCAAGATGGAGAAGGTCCAGGAAGCATCGCTACTCTATTACTGCAGCTCAATATACATTAATACATTTTGGTTTGCTCTTCTTCAGTCTTTCAACTGCCAGCACATAATACAAAGATCAAAACCAGCAATAGGCAGGCTGGGACTACGCATTTAACAACAGTGAAAAGGCAGCTCAGCCAGGAAACATCCTGCACCACTATTCAGCCCAGCTCTCTTTCACACGAGAACACATATGTGTGTGTGTGCGTGCGTGTGTGCACGTACGTACATAAAACAGATTTATTTATTTGACTTTACAGCTTTTGCCAGTGCAGCACACAGCTGCATAGCCTACTTCTTTTGCCAGAACACATATTGGCATTCTAGTGCTCCAAGCACTTTCCTTATGACAGCTTTTACATTTTTAATCTCCTTTTTGGTACAGTAGAACGGGTGTTAAGGTCTGATTCACATTCTGTATGTAAAACGTAACGTTCTCACCATTCCTCATCCAAATCAATGGAGATCTGAAATTTGCAATTAGTTTGTTTTCTTCGGAACTTCTCTGTTCTATCTCCCTTCATCACAGCCTAAAAGAAAACTCTAAAACAGTGGCCATTAGCTACAGAAAAACATGATTATTTATCACTTTCCAAGTCTGGATACCAAAAATAGCAACCCTCTTCAAGAAAACACAAAATATTGAAGCAAAGTATTTGCTTTCATTTATCTTCCAGTATTTATTTAAAAGAAACACATTTCTAAAATATTCATAGTAAGTTTTTGCAACTTGTTCTTTCCCTCTTCCATTATTATTTGTGCTTTTACAAACCCCAAACATCTTCCAGTGCAAAAATACGAAGTTTCAAACTGTCATTTCATGTACCTCTCAAATCATCATGGACCGTTCTCCCAATCCTGACAACAGAGGCCCATGATTCAATATATTCAGGACTGCATCAATTCTAAAAATAAAATATGAAAGGAAAAATTCAAACTGAACTGTAAAATAGCATCAGAAAAATACCAAAGTGTTTTATTATTTTGTTGCCATTTATTCCCCAAAACACACGAACACATTCCAAATTGACCCTGGAGTATGCTATGACTCCTCTGCTTGTGGGGCAGCTGGGAACAGGGCAGTCCACAGCAGCAGCTCCAGAGTCAGCCATGGCAGCTACGGACAACTTTGCAACTATGCAGTTCTGCTCCCAACGGTTCACTGTGCTGCATCTTGAGAGGAATGAGTCCTTACTGAAGAGTTCAGACACGCACACGAGCATGTGCAGGCCTCGCACGCTACTCATCCAAAGCCACGCTTCTTTGCACTCCAGTGAAATCTCAACAGGGCTGCTCTCGCCAGCTCAACAGCAGCAGAATTCTTCTCTTCTACCTCCTTGCCACCTCCCTAATCACTGCCTTGAGGGAGGATCTGCATCAAAGAATGGCATTTTGTGTGCGTCTCCACCAAAACTGACCCCCTCTTAAGAACAAACAATAAATACCCAGATAACACTTCAGCAGAGGACCTGAAATTCAAATCTTGCATAGAGTAGAGGCATTCTGTCCAACAGACATCGTTATTCAGATTACAGGTCTGTATTTTAATGAAATATAAAGCTGGAATCCTGACTGGGTTTTGTTCATTTGTGTGTTTCTCAAGTATCATGGCCTAACATTAGCATGGGAAATTCAAGCTACCTTTACAATGTTTCTCCTACTATTTACCCTGGTTCCTCTTTTCTCCTAAAACCTTGAGTAGGGTTAACGGGAACTTAATAGCTACTGCTCTACATTACTTGATAAAGAGGTTAGAAACTTCTGCTTGAGAAACATCATGGAAGCGTTTTGTGGAATTGTACCAAGCACCACCAAACTGTTCCCTGCACCTACAGGTGTGAACTTAATTCACAAGGAACACTTATGGCAAAATACTGGAGAGCAGGCTGGCCTCAAACAAGTGCATGCATTTGGAAAAAGATTCCTCCGATTCTTCCAATTTTTTTTTTAATCCATTATGCATTTAGGTCTCCCCCATCCCCCTTGCAAGAACATTTTTGAGTAGATGCTTTCAAGCAAATAAATTCAGGCTTTCAGTCTCAATTTTCACTTGCGTAAAGCAATAAAAAATTTGGACTAACTTCTGAACTGAGAATTTCTGGTTTGAAAGAAAAGCTGGCTACAGTCAACTAGATTTCCTGCTTGACTGAGATGAACATCCTAGAAAGCACTGACAGTGAGCACCCTTAAATAATGCATTTCAGTACATACACACATCTCTCACTGCAGCTGCACATGTGAAATGCGGTACACGGACAAAGCAGAAGTCACATATGCAGGAAAGGCCTGTCATTTCCAAGTGTTTAAGGTATGACAGTGAAACTAAAGATGGACCAGGCATCTAAATGACATTCAACTATGCAAAATATGAATCAACAAAGTGCGGTGTTCCAGTAACACAAGAAAACTTCCACTTGCTTTAAGTCATCTCACACAATGTTATTCAGTTGAACCATCTTTCCCAGTCCATATTCATTAATTATTACTTTCACACAAAACACTCTGTCTCTTTTGGGTAACTATTTTCTTAAGCAGATAATACTCACATTAAATCCACCAGTTCAAAAAAGAGCATTTTACCAAACGAGCCATGAAATTCGTTTTACTTTTCTGCCACTAGTATGTCAGAAACTCTATGTCGCCTTTAATAAACTTCTCCAAATGAGCATGCTGATAACTGAAAAACATGACATTTCTAACAGTGAGAAAGCAGAAAACCAGAAACAATTACATTAAGAAGTGAAGGGGGAAGGGGAAAAGCAAGCTGGAAATATCTTGCTTCAAGTAAAATCTTGTTAAGTTAGGATTTTGCACTCTTCCCAGAAAAGAAAAAAAAAAAAAAAAAAAAAAAAAAAAAAAAAAGAGGACTGGCCATGTGTCAAGTTTCCTATTCCACTCTTAACAAGACCATCCTGATAATACAGCACAGGACTGAAGTGTGAACCAAGCCGTGTATCACTACCTGAAGGGCCACAAAAATTAGCATAAAGGAGTGAAAATGATAAAGGTAATTGTTTAAGATATTTTGGCAACGTTCTCACTCAACAGATTTGCTTGCAAGTTTACAGGGAAAAATGCATTTATGCTGAAAAAAAACCCAAACTAACAAAAGGAATCTGCCACTTTCACGGAATGGAAAAATCCAAGTTGAGTTGTTCTCATCTTTTTGGTCACAGATATTCTCTGTTCCTTCACATTGCCTTTTATATCAGCAAAAATAGAAAAGCAAACCTAAAGAAGAAAAAAAGAAGTGATAAGTCTGCCACAGACCATAAGAGAAAATATTAAACCCAAAAACAAAATAAAAACTTTGGGAACACATGGAACTAAATCAAAGTAGGTATTTTCAGCTGCTTGACTTTTTTCATTGTCATTTCCTGTTTTTCAATCAGCTCTAATCCTTGGCTGGAGAATTGAATGGAGCTATGTTAATTTATATTTGCTAAGGATTTGGCACATCATATTAAGTATTTCCCAGTGTGATCATCTCTCTAAGTTAAGTAATTAAAACATTTCATGCAAATAGGGACAGAATCTATATTTCAGTTTCTTGACTGATCCCAGCACAGCCAAAAGGGCTCCAATTTTCTCAAATGAGATAAATTGTAACATTTATTTTTACACTGAGAGTTCTAATGCCATACCCATGGTGCCTAAATATTTTTGTACACTACACATACTCCCTCAAAATACAATGGGAAGCACTAGCTTAATTCATAACTGTGTCTACTTTTATAAAGTCACGTAAACATCAAATTCAACAGCCCTCTTCCTCCTGTCTAAGACATTGCAGATTATAGAATCCAAGAGTCCAGACTAAATCAGTACAGTATAAGCAAATATAACACTTTCCTCCATAGGGTTAATTTTTACCTGCCTAATATTTAAGAGCAACTTCCATTGTGGGAAGGGAATTACAACAGCTCAAGAGGTAAGACATGGCTGGTACCCTGATTGCCAGCAGTCAGCTGCACGTCAGTGGACTGAAATGATTAACTGAAGTATTCAGAGTTGAATTTCACCGGAAAAAGAAAGGGTGGGGGAAGCAAATGAACGTGTCCAAGCTTCATTCTATTTTTCCTTGCTTTGACTCTGCCATGAGCATCATTTAAGCTATATGAAGGAAGCTTTAAATCTGATTTATGACCATCTCTTAAACACTGGATACACTCATGCGTTCTCACCTATAACAGAAATTTTGACTCTGTCAAACTTGTTGAACAAATTACAAAGGGAAAATCCATTGCAGATTATTTTTTTTTATTTTACTCTATTATGTGAAACAGACTCTGCCAAGCCTTGCTTTGATAAAACAAAAGAGCCCTCACTTTGGGTCTGAAAAAGAGGTGAAGAATTATTTAAAAGGAAAATTAGTAGAACACCATTTTGCATTTCATCCTAAGCCACAGGAATCAACAGAATTCTCTTCTTTGTTTGACCAGTGCGGCCCTGGATCCACCCCTTTATGCCATGGATCTTCAATGATATTCAATCTCTGTTGCTAGAATCTAATCTTGCTCTGTCCTCTTATCTGTCAGAAATGTAGGCTTTTAACAAAATAACTATTTAAGCACTCCAAACCAAGGAAATTATAACAATGAGACAGAAACAGCTCCTCCTAAAGGTTACTGAAAGGATGCAGAACAGAACAGTAAGAAGAGTAAAGAAAATCATCATAAAAATGATGGGGATGGAAAAAAATTAAAGAGTCTGTAATTTTTTTAGGAAAGAAAAAAAAAAAAATCTGTGTCTGACAGCAAGTTAACAAATATTTCTATTTCAATTCATGCTGGTGGCAATTTATTTTCCCAAGTGAGTCCCTTTGGCTTTAATAACTTGATGTCTCAAAAGGTTTTCTTTTTCTACCCCATGTGCCACAGTAAGCTCTGGCAAACTGTTTGACTACAGGAAACTTGTAAAACAACACCAGGACATTCAGAAGCACAAAACAAGGTGGAGAAAATAACGTTCAGAAACCCAGTCAGGGACTACAAATTACAGGAAGAGTAAAGACAAAAGAAGGCATTCCCAGCCCCAATACGTGGAAAAGAGACCATGAGGTGACTCAAAACAGCATCTCCAGTCTGGAGACCCCTGACCTCTTGCTGTTAAGGCAAGAGATTTGAGGACAGAAAGAGCCATTCTAATTACCTCATCCAATCTCCTGTACAACAAGCCTACAAACTGTGGTCAAGAGGATACATAATTTAAAAGATAGCCAGCCTTCCTTTATGAGAGAGAAACTCCTCCTTATCAATTTGTACCATTATAAAATATCATAACCGTAAAAAGAAATAAAAATAAAAACTTAATCTTATTCCTGGTTCACGATTGTCTGACTGACTCTTTTCTCATGCATTTGGCAAGTTCTTCAGTAAGATTCAGATAAACAGCACACCTCTCCTAGCCACAGCAACTGGTTTATTATAAAAATGTGTCAAAATGAAAACTTTCACCTCAATTCCTCTAAATATTGGTGATTAATACTAAATGAGACCTGATGTCATACTCAAAGCAAAAAAAATAAAATATTGCTTACTCTTTGGGCTAGCTTCCAGAAGGAACAGAGGAAGGCTTGAGACAGCTGACAACGGACAAGACAACTCCTCTCAGTTTACAGTGGGAAGAAGCTCTGCTGCTGTTGTCTACGCTCCAGGGACGTCACTGACATTTTCAGGACATGTGGCAGAGCGTGCCTCAGCGCTCACCTGGCCGCAAGACAGTAACAACTGCCACCCATCCCAGACTTGTGACAATAAAGCCTCAATACTTTGCTTTGAAAAAATTATTTTGAATATTCATCTTCAAGGGAAAAAGGAGGAAAACCCAAGACTGATCAAAGATACTGCACACTGCTTTGTCTGCTCCAGTCCACCCAAAGCAAATTTTTTATAGAGCTACCTGGTTCCAGTTCCCCAGGGATCTTTACCGTGCAGACCTGATGAATTAAATAAGCCCCTAAATGCCTACACAATTTCCCAAAGATAGTGTTCATTTATCATACTACTGCTAGAGAAATAGAGAGACTGGTTGAGTTTTAAATCTACAAATGGCTCTTTTTATACGCCTTTGTGATTGAGCTCGTTTACATACGGAAATAAATGTTCAGAGCACATAAAAATAAGACACTGAGTTAGGGCCCCTCTGAAAATCTGGCTGTGGCATGCAATTATACCTCTCATACATAAACTACATCATGCTGTTCAACCACTCACTGCTAAAGTCAGTGTAGACACTGAGAGCTAACCCCAAGGCAGAATAGTAGGACAGAATTTGCCTTTATGCACTCCACATAATCCCAGTAGTTTTATAATCTTCTGGCTTTATACAAGGCTGCCAGATCTTTCACTGATGCTGGCAACCAAGGCAGTGAAAAGAACAGGCATGTCAGAAGATAACTGTGAGAGGACACTGGCATCACTGCATATTCTTCCACAGTAAAAAGCAAATTAGGAAAGAGATAGAGATGGATATTAGGAAAAAAGAACCATTTGAACCACAATTGGGAGGCAGAAAAAGACATAGCTGTATTTCAGAGAGAAACAAGAGACTAGCATTCAATGCTCAGCATCAGAAAAGCACTGTATTTTTTCAGTGAAAAAAGGAGATCGAGGAGGAAAAGGTTGGATTCATTGGCTTATTCCCATCTTTGTCACTGATACACTTTTATCTCCAGTTTTGATCCCACTGCCCTGTGTCACAGCATACCCACCAATAAGGGACAGAAGGTTGGAATTTCAGAAGTGCTTAGCACTGTAACTCCAAATTCAGGCAACAGGTGCTACAGGTATTCAAATGCTTTGGGGGGAAAAAAAAAGAATAAAAAAAAAAGAAACCAGGTCTCTAATGCTTACCTAACCTCTCTGGGATGTTTTGAAGATTAATTAACTAATGCCTGTAAAACATTCAGAGATTCTCAGATAAAATGCTGTAGATGTCAAAACAATAATTTAAATCAAATGTCAAATAATCACTGAATGGGGAAAAGACCATGCTTGCAAGCTATGAAGAAACAGTATGTTGGCTAAAAGTGAAAAGGAAAAGTAGACAATCAAATGCTACAGAATTTGTTTCAGCAATGAAGAAAGAAAAGCTGAGATATTAAGTTAAAGAGCTAAAAAAGAAAACTTAGCTTGTTTAAAAAATGTAAGACATTTTCCCCAGCTTTTGAAGTCAAAATTCAGAGAAAATTAGAGGAATAAGACTTCCATAGGAAACAGACCTTATTTGCCATCATGGCACACAAGCAAGACAAAAGCAGGACCAAAAGAGATGACAGCAGCACCAGCTGCCCACCATTCCCACCCCCGCCCCCTTCCACACGCACCCACACGCACACATAGATTGCCATCTTTCACCCGATTAATCCTCTCCCAGGACAGATTAACGCTTATCTGCTCAATATCCATCTGCTTTGTGATTTCAGTAGATTGTAACCAATCCCAAGGCCTTATCAGCGCCTCTCCCCCCATAGGCAGATGGGAAAAGATGGAAATCATCGTGTTCTATTAGCGATGGCAGTGACAACAGGCTAACACAGCTGCCTCTTTCCCTTGTTTCCTCATGCAGGCTCTGCAGCACAGAAAGACTGCAGTATGGCAACACGGGCAAAGCCACCTTCTCCCCCTGTTTGCTGTTCACCTGAATTAATGAGTTTAGAGAGGACAGCAACTGCTAAACGCTCCTTTCAAAATAGGTTTAATATAGGAGCGTTGCTGTCTCTGTCCCAGCTAAAAGATCAGAATGGATTACAGAGACAGGAAGCAGAACGGAAAGCCTCGAACTATTAAGATTTAGGCATTTCAGACATCTGCGAACGTGCGGCACAGAAACCAGTAAACAGAACTCCTACAGCAAAACGCTATTTTCTGATCATCCACTCTTGTATGGGAAAC
This sequence comes from Chroicocephalus ridibundus, assembly GCF_963924245.1. Classification (NCBI taxonomy): domain Eukaryota; kingdom Metazoa; phylum Chordata; class Aves; order Charadriiformes; family Laridae; genus Chroicocephalus; species Chroicocephalus ridibundus. Next base: position 19,224,223 of record NC_086287.1, read on the forward strand.
AACACAGAGCCATCCTCTGGACATCCCAACCTGCAGGTTTTTTTTCTCTAGCTCTTCAGGACTACATCCACCCTTTAATTCACAACAATTACAGGCAAACTGGGAAAACAAGTTGCACAGTTTATTTGCAAAGGAAACATGCCTTCAGCTGTACACCCAAATGGAGCTATGGCCTTTATATTAGCACAAATTAAATAAATTGATTTCTGCCCTTCCATGCTCCTCACCTTTTTGTGTTCAGTCTCTAGAAAGAATATAGTAAGGATTTTTTTTGCAGAAATCTGAAGGAGGGAAGTTAAGGGACCTAAACACTTTTAAACGAGCAAAATCACATTAAAAATCTCACTGCTGTTTAATAATATCTTACACAGTATTGCTTGAAGTAATAACCCAGCCTCCAATAACCAAACGATACAGGACAAGAGTGAGGGTGAAGGAAAGTACTTTCTGGTTTTCCTGATTTATTTTCCCTTCACTGTTAGAAGGTCCTATAAGTTCTCCTGGTAGCATGTATTCTTCCCATGCTTCTCTCTATTCACGGGAGCCTACACAAGTATCTTAAACTAGACTTCCATTAAAATGTTCAGTTGGGCAAAATAAATCCCACTCTAGAATGAATAAAGCAATTTAAGTATCCAAGTAAAATCACACAACCTGATCAGATTTTGAATACTGAATACTTGCATCAAATTGCCTAGAATCCACAGACAAAGCAATGATTCTTAGCATGCAAACACAACACGCAAATTCATACTGAATATTGTTTGGCTGCCCACTGGCAACTAATTAACAGAAATATCTATAATCCCAGAGCACAGACATGGCAATATTTAAAACCTACATAAATATATTCTTAGTCAGTGAACAAAGATCTCAAATCCAGTAGGATGTGTAAGCCTGAAGTCATACCTGGCACCTCTTCTTGGAAACAGGACAAGTTTTCTAATTTGAAGGAGAAGTGCTTAAGGAAACCACTACAGAGACAAAACATATATTTATACAGGATCTATCTGAGCAAACCCCAAAGCACTTCTCAAAAGGTGAATATTAGACTATTTTTTCTATGATTTCCCAACCTGGAATTCTGCCCAGAAAACTGGATCTAAAAATCTCTTCTTACATTAAATGAGCTGACGGTCTCTTTAATAACTCAAAGTGGGTGAGACCTCATCTCCAGGTACACAAAAACTCAGTGGCAAATGTGCTATTTGAAAAAAAAAAAAAAAACAAACAACCAACAAATTTAAACAAAAAGAACACAACGGACACTGTACATAAAGCAGACATGCACTGTCTGAAGAAGTGGAAGAGAGCATAAGAACACATTACATGGTTTCTAAAAATGTCTTCTGGACACATACAGAAAAGCTCTTTTCCCAAAAGGTCACCTGCATTCTGCACCCAAACAGCAAAGCCCACAAAATATAGAAAACATTATGTTTTTAATAATGTAAAGGTCACCGTATAACAGGTCAACAATCCATTAACTCTCCTGTGACAGTCTATTGTTCCAGTACCTTATGAACTGTGGTAGTAGTTGGCTGAAACAGTGTGATAGGGTATGATATTGATCTTATGCTGTTCTTCTAATACAGACTCCTCCCTGACATTTCCAGGGTAATGGAGTGCCTTACAATCTTTAGTATAATTATGCTCATAATAAACATGAAATAATACCTACTCGCTCTTTCACAGATGAGGAATGAGGTGTTTCAGGCAGCTGAACCTCACTGTTTTCCATGGGTGACAGATATTTAAACGTCTTTCAAGGTCTGAGATTTTGTGAGATCACAAAATGGATCTGCTGGAGATCAGGGCGCGCACATCCCATCCACTGGTGCAGCTCTCACCTGCTTCCTATCAGCCAGTGCAAGCGTGAGAATGAAGTACGCACGCTATCTCCTTCTCCATAACCATAGATCCAAGGAGCAAAAGGATGACCACTAAGGAAATGAAAAGTAAGTTCCACGATCTTTCTGGCATCTTGTGTTATGGGTCATCTCTTTCAGAAGCAGAAGGCATGAAGGAAGGAAGCCTAAGAAATCTAGTCTCAAGGAGGCTTTACCTCACTTGACACGCTGTACAAAGGGAGGAAGAGGAGGGAGGTATAAATTATTCACCATGGAAGAGAACCGAACTAGACATTGTCTATGAAGAACTTAACCCTAATGGTAATTCTGTGAAAGAATCTAGATCCGCTGTAGGAATACATAAGCTGTGCAGGGGGCTTGTCTTGATTTAGAAAAAACCACTTTGGTTCTGCCCTCTTTGTGAGTGCTGACCAGCTTCTGTTCTGAGATGAAAGGGCGCAGCTCCTTAAAACATCAGCCTAAAAAATGAAGTACAGCTCTAATGGGAGCTACGAGACTTTGTATTCCTGCTTAACATCTTCCCTCTATCACAGAGAGGGAAAACAGTCTCACGGTGGGACACTGCTGCTCTCAGAAGCACAGGTATACATTATGAATGACTGATTTAAGGAGTCTCAGCAGAGGACATCCTCTACAACAAAACCTCCAGGTAACCTTCCTCACTTATCTATTAACGTTACCACTGTTCCCCACTTCAAAGCTTGTAAAACATCCATAAATACTGAGTAAACATATTAATACCTTTTTAAAACAGCCTGAAAAAGGCTTTGATATGATAGAATACAACAGGAATGACTAAACTTCAACTCCTGACAGCTGTTTTAAAATGATGTTCAAAAAAAGGATTGAGTTCAAAGACAAAAGCTACTCATCTAGAGGTCAGTTTTCTAGGCTACGATGCTCAGTGCTGGCCAGCACATCCCACTGCTTTAAGGAAACGTCCCAGCACTTTCCTAGTCTGAAACTTAGTTTCTGATGTAGCTTTGGCAATGCTCATTTCAGGCCCCTGCAGGTTATGATCAAGTTATATCATCTTATGATCACTTTATATCAGGTTGACATGTAAACATCCTGACTCCTTTTGCTTACTAGCTTGTTGGTAAACAAATCTACTGACATTTTTTTTCCACCCTACAGTCAAGCTTTAGTTGTGGAGAATTATCAGCATGTCAGCTCTATATAGGCAAAGTGGAAAACCTTTAACATCATAGAATTGTTCAGGTTGGAAGGGACCTTGAAGATGATCTAGTTTCAACCCCACTGCCGCGAGCAGGGACACCTCCCACTAGACCAGGTTGCTCAAAGCCCCATCCAGCCTGGCCTCAAACACCTCCAGGGATGGGGCAGACGCAAATTCTCCGGGCAACCTGTTCCAGTGCCTCACCACCCTCACAGTAAAGAATTTCTTCCTAACATCTAATCTAAATCTACCCTCTTTTCAGTTTAAAACCGTTACCCCTCAGCCTATCGTTACACTCCCTGACAAAGAGTCCCTCCCCATCTTTCCTGTAGCCCCCTTTAGGTACTGGAAGGCTGCTAGAAGGTCTCCCTGGAGCCTTCTCTTTTCAAGGCTGAACAACCCGCAACTCTCTCAGCCTGTCTTCACAGGAGAGGTGCTCCAGCCCTCTCATCATCTTCATGGCCCTCCTCTGGACTTGCTCCAATAGGTCCATGTCCTTCTTATGTTGGGGGCCCCAGAGCTGGACACAGTACTCCAGGTGGGGTCTCACCAGAGCAGAGTAGAGGCGCAGGATCACCTCTCTCAACCTGCTGGCCACACTTCTTTTGATGCAGCCCAGGATACCGGTTGGCTTTCTGGGCTGCAAGCGCACATTGCTGGCTCATGTCCACCTTTTCATCCACCAGTACCCCCAAGTACTTCTCCCCAAAGCTGCTCTCAATCCATTCTCTGCCCAGCCTATATTTGTGCTTGGGATTGCCCCAACCCAGGTGTGGGACCTTGCACGTGCCCTTATTGAACTTCATGAGGTTGGCAGGTTGGCATGGGCCCAACTTTTAAGCTTCTTTAGGTCCCTATGGATGGCATCCCTTCCCTCCAGCATGTTGACTGCTCCACACTGCTTAGTGTCGTCAGCAAATTTGCTGAGGGTGCACCCAGTCCCACCGTCCATGTCTCCGACAAAGATGTTAAACAGCACTGGTCCCAATACCAACCCCTGAGGAACACCACTCATCACTGCTCTCCCCTGGAGCACGACCATCCAGCCAACTCCTATCCACTGAGCGGTCCATCTGTCAAATCTATGTCTCTCCAATTTAGAGACAAGGATGTCATGTGGGACAATGTCAAACGCTTTGCACAAGTCCAGGCAGATGATGTCAGTTGCTCTTCCCTTATCCAACACGGCTGTAACCCCATTGTAGAAGGCCACCACATTTGTCAGACACGATTTGCCTTTAGTGTAGTCATGTTGGCTGTCACCAATCACCTCCTCATTTTCCATGTGCTTTAGTATAGTTTCCAGGAGGATCTGCACCATGATCTTGCCAGGCACAGAGGTGAGACTAAATAGCCTGTAGTTCCCCAGGTTTTCCTTTTTTCCCCTTTTTAAAAATAAGGATTATGTTTCCCCTTTTCCAGTCAGCGGAAACTTCACCAGACTGTCACGACTTCTCAAATACAGTGGATAGTGGCTTAGCAGCTTCATCCCCCAGTTCCCTCAGGACCCGTGCATGTATCTCATCAGGTCCCATGGAGTTGTGCACCTTCAGGTTCCTTAGATGGTCTCAGACTTGATCTTCTCCTACAATGGGTGGGTTTTCATTCTCCCAGTCCCTGCCTTTGCCTTCTGTGATTTGGATGGTGTGGCTAAAGCACTTGCTGGTGAAGACTGAGGCAAAAAAGTACCGCAGCCTCCTCCAAATCCCAGGTAACCAGGTCTCCCATTTCCTTCTGGAGAGGGCGCATATTTTCCCTAGTCTTCCTTTTATCACTGATGTACCTGTAGAAGCTTTTCTTGTTGCCCTTGAAAATATCATCTGCCCAAGTTGTACATATTTTTTTTAAATACAGTTAGCTTGAAGTTTTCAGAAACATGGTTGATGGATTTTTTTTACCCTACTTTATTGGAAACACGGTTCTGTTAATCGTCTCAGTAAAAACCACATTACAGGATCTAACATGGTCCCTTTCTAACATTACCTTGCCTTCTTGTTTGCTTCATGTGGAAAGACCTGCCAGCTACAGTTTCAGATGCTCCAATCTGGTACGAGCAAGCGGACAGTGTTTTGGATTACACCATGCCTAGAATATAATCCTGTGGTGAAAGCTATTTCACACCTTCAGTGAGCTCTTTCGATTTGCTGCTCACACTGTATGCTCTCCTTGAGCTGTTAATTGGCTGCACTCAGGCATTGCTCATGCAGTAAAATATGGCTGACACACTGAAGTTCTTGATTACAACTTTTAGTATCTGCATGATCCACCTGGAATGAGAAATTCAAACCTCCTCAGTGCATTTTCCTTCCCCCCTGCCCCCCCACCCCGATGTATCTTCAGTCATCTAGACTGACATATTCTTCCTCAATGGTATCTTATTCAAACCATGCAATATTTATAGTTCCACAGATACCTGACGTCTGGCAATAGTTAATCCATGCCTTCTTGTCAAGCCTCTACCTATTCTGCATCTTTCGTCTCCTTTCCTCACTCTTCCTTTCTTCCATTCCATCTTGTATAGCACACCTTGTTAACAGCACAGCTAGTTACCACACACTGGGTTCTTCCCCCTTCTCTGTTCTCTCAATAAGCATCTCAAAATGTAACCAGCCTGGCCAAGACTTCTAACTTCAGTAACTGCAAACACTGAGGTTGCTTATGTATGTTTGTTGCCTCAACTTGTATCTTTAGTCTGTCATTTCCTCACAGCCTTTGTCCATTACATTCAACCTACCACCTCTTTCACAGCTAATAACATTACACACAAGCAACAGCACTGCCCTCTGTATTCTCATTTTCAATTCACAAACATGCAGTCTGGTGCACTGCAGGATTAGTCAAGTCTTCCTGGTCACAAGTGTGTCCTGATTTCGGATTCTACAAACTGGGCACCTGTCAAATTTCTACAGACATCATGTTAAGACTTTCTCTTTTTTTTCCAAATGCAAAGATGATTTTTCACGTGACAAACTTTATATAATTATATTGTAAGGTCAAGATATTTTAGGTCTTTTCTTCTACTAGATACTATACTGAGCATTATTTAGTGGCTTTGTCTACTGGGATCCTTACTCTTGCTGAATTCACACTGGTTTTTTTGGCATAGAAATTGAGCTATAGGCATTGCTCCATATTTCCTGCTCTCTCTGAGAACGGTTTGTGCTTTTCCATCTGCTCGTCTGACTGGATGGATGTCTAGGAATAGTAATGGTTCTGACTCCTTTGCCCACATCCTACATATTTTAAGGTTTCACTGGGGAGAAATGATGCCATTTTGCACTATTTGTTTTACAAAGAGCTACGTCAAGGATAGGGTCAAAAATGGCAAGGCAGCAGCTGGCTAGTCTCTTTAGGAGTTTGGCTGTACTATTTCCTCCCTCTTCTCAGAAAGTGCTGAATGTAGATTTTTACTTCCACAGGGGAGGACCTGATAATCCCCTGGTGGGTGATACCATCTGTCTGTTCAGGAACACATCGTTACATCAGAGATACGCAGAATGGTATGATACACAACGAGTTCTGGGCTCCACAGAGCCCTCACCACTGGGCTTCCACCCCATGGGGAGTGGTCACCCTTATAGTCACTGCCTTATCTTCTGGTAGTACAACAGTTTAAAGGATTTGAGTCTGCTCCCATTCACTGAAGTCAATGGGGTGGTAGTGATCTACACCAATTGAAGTGTGGGCTGGCTAATTTCTAGACTGGTGCAGAACAGGACCCCAGACAGCAAGTCCTTGAGCGGTCTTTTTGGAGAACTTCTATTCTAATGTAGTTCATGGAGTGAGGAGCTGGAGCTTGGAAGAGAAGCCCAGAAGAGATGTGAGGGCAAGGAGGGGGAAAGGAGGTTAACATTCTGCAATGGCAGCTACTAAATCTTACTTTCCCGATGGATGTTTTTCAAGTGTATGTTTAATTGATATTCTTACATGCCTCCGGCTAAAGCACTGACTACTTTACTCCACTAGGACTCCTGGCTTACAGCATTACATTATATGGAAAGATGGAACAGGCAGAATTCAGAACGAACGGAATAAATCATTCCTGCCCTCCTACCTTTCCTCCTGTCTACACGTGACAACACAGTTCTTGTTTTTCTGCTGCAGTCAGTACACGGCATGCCACCTTTAGGACATCTGCAGTAACTTTTGGAGAGGAGAAATAAACTTTCCTTTGCCACAGAGCACGGAGATAAAGTGTTGTTTAGCTCACTCATGGGGAAAAGTAATCAATAAATATATTACAACAAAAATATTCACAAAGGTCTAATCACTAGAACTTCTAAAGTACAAACTGCAGGCAAGTTTGGACCAGTAAAGCCTTTTTGCACAGCTGGCAAAAGAGCTGTTTAATAGCAGCCATCCTTGACAATCAAACGAGAGCTGAATCTGCATCGCTGGAGTCTCTTTGACCAGTGCCTCAATGAGGCAAGTGGGTGGTTGCTCAAAGCTCTGGAGCCATTAGCCAGATTACTATTTTGATTTCTCCACATTGCAATGAGAAGTTGCACCAGGGAGAGCAGGTCAGCAGGACCCTATTAAGCTTCCATTTGCAAGGGCAATGAGAGAGGGAACACAGTCCGACTGTAAAGAGCAGCTGCATCCAGCAGCCTTTCCAACTTCTTCATAGTAAATAGGGAGTCCAAATCAAGGCTTTTTGTTTTAGTGGTCTTCGATGACATGTGAACAAATGAACAAAGTAACAAAAGCCTCTAACTTTTCTCATTGCTTATTCAAGGGAGAGAAAAGTAGCTTTTTCATCTCTTCTAAGATATACAACCTTAATTCTGCATTCCTTCTTTTCCTATTTGTTCTCTGTTTTAATGTTTTAAAAGCAATTACTGGATACACACTTATAACTGGACAGCTACAATGGATGTACCTATAATGGATGTGCCTAAAAAAAAAAAAAGCTTCAGGGAATTGACCGAATGACCTTGAGATCTACCAGGCAGTGAGTCCTCTCTTAATCAGATGCACATCCACGGTCCCACCGAAGGAAATCCCAACAGCACTGTGTGCTAATGTTTTCAACAGGAAAAAAATAAAAATAAAAATCACATTTCTGCAAAAGTGGCAGGTTCACAGTCCAATAGTTAGCACATATCTGTTTAGGCTTCAAGTATACAAAAGGATAGGATTTTTCCTTCTACGTACTGAATTCCCACAGTATTGATGCTCTTCTCCTCAGTGCTACACTAGGAGATGGAAATATGGTTTCCAACAAATCACAGGGACTACAAGGTCAGAACAAAGGTCCAATCTTTCTTGCTCTAAGCTGTTAGAAGCAGCAATTTAAACATGCACACTGTAATACTAGATGTATCCACGAGACTTAACAACAAAATTGCTCTACTTAATCTAAAAAAAGTTTTTGCATACTTTATATGACTACTGAAAGTTCTACATCCTCAAACATTTTTCTTCTGTGGGAGGTTTGAGTACTGGGACAAATTCTCATGCTGCCATAATGCTGACTTGCAGACGTTTTAGTAGAAGACTTAGAGTGTTGACACAACAAAGTTGTAATCCTAGCAGTCCCAAAGTATATTTATGATATGGAAAAAATAACATGTAGATAAAATCTTGTTATCAGCTAGTAAAAATTACTATCACTATTTTCTAATTTAAACATTGAGAACAAAGACGTCAGATACTATTCATAAAGTAATAAGACAGCAGTCCGAAGTTACTCCTCTTTTCCCCTCTCTCCACTGAAATTACCATACATAAAGCAGAGATATTAATAGTACTTTTAATTATACAGCTCTAAATACATATGCAGCTGAGGATCCAATTCTGAAAGATGCTTTGCACTACCAAACCTCATTTAAACCTACAGGAGTTGCAAGCAAGTGAGCTTCTGCATATCACAGGACTGGAAACTGAAAAAGCAGAAGTTTTGTAAACTGCTCCAAAAAGGAGCTGTTTGTTTGTTTATTTATCTGTCCACCTTTTGGACAAATACTGTTGCTCAATACTTTTATTTTTGTGTAAATAATAAAGAGAAAAAAATGTCTTCTAATTACACAAACCATGCAGAAAAGGGTGGAAAAGACAAATGGAGAAGAGAGAAAAGATGCAATAAGTTTTCACACTGCTAAGGTCATGACAACCTTGAATGCTCCTGTAAGGAAAGAAATAGCATCCTTTCTTCAAGAGCCTTACACATATCACAAGGGTCTATTTGCAGTTAACTCTGTGAAAGCCTTCTGTCACCTGACACGAGTCACAACAGCGCAGTACTCACACAACACGGGATTTGCACAAGAGAAGGGACAGAGTAAAGGAGTAGCGACAGGAGGAACAAACATACAACTCCTTTTCAAAATGTGTTCAGTAGCAATCAACTTCACTGATACTAGCTCCAGCTCAAAGTAAGGAAAGCCCCAGCCCGTGCTGCTATGATCTGTGTTGTATGTCTGCTTGTATGAAAACGAAGCCAGGACTTGATGCTGCAGACCCACGGGAAGCTAAGTGCTACTGTGTAAAATTGCTTTGCAATGCACGTGTCCTGCTCAAAGCCGACTCTGCTCCCTGCACCTTGAGCATCAGAAGGGATTTAATTTCCCTGCAAGGGCCCATGAGAAATGAACAATACAATGTGCACAGTGGGCATAATCCTTGACTCTTGTTGACGCCACACAGAAATCCATTCTGTCTTCTTCTAATCCTTGCGCACAGCCAAAGCTTGCATGATGAAGCTGAAGGGACAGGAACTATTTATAGCCTTTAATTTCATCCTGCATCAGTGGATTTTCAGGCAAAGGAAACAGAGCTTTTAGCTTGTTTCCCTTTTTAACCTGTTCAGTGCTCACAGCTTGGGGAAATCAAAATAGTTTTATTTCAGAGTCATTTAGTGGTTTCAAGGAAATAAATATCCAAAAATAGGTCAAAAATGCTAACAGTTCGAATCCACAATTTACTTACAGGACAGGAGCAATGCAGAGTTTCCCACTGCTGCCCCTACAGTTCTGCAGATGTAGCGTAACAAGGGAATATGCAAAGCAAGGCAGATCATCATGGTTTCAAGGGCTATGCAGGCAAGCTGCAAACAGAAGGGCATACCTATCCCCTCTGCCCTGCTTGGTCCTCAGTTCCCATTTTCTGGTTTGTTTCCCATTTTGCTCCTTGCAGCTTTCTCTCCTGCTCCACTAGCACCCTTTTTAATGTGGCTGTACCATTAAGGAGCATTACAGTAGATGATGCAGGTACACAAAACAGACAGAGAGCTGCCTGCATGAGATAACAGACCTCCAGAGAGACTGGAGCCTCTTAAGCCCCCTAATCCACAAGGCACGCAACGCTAGCCTCTTGCAAACAGACCCGAGTGAACAACTTGGAACAGCTAAGACATTTCATGAAGTTCACACTTTTTGTCTGCATCCTGTAATTTTTACAAGCTTATTACCTATTCAGTGGGTTTTCTCTTTATTTTTGCTTCCTGTGATTTGACATTCCAAATCTAGGATGTGATCTGTTTAGCTTTGTTAGGCATGACTGAATCAGCCACAAGGAATCATTTTTTTCTTCCTGTGTGCAGGAGAATAAATTTTGTCAATATATTTCTGCTAAAAGCTGTTGCTGAACATGATTTTGTCTCATATTTGTCTACAAGCAGCCATTCCAGTACAACTCAATAGCCTAATGTGCGTTTGTAAAGCATATGCAAAAAAACACAAAACATTAAAAGGCAAGAACAATTTCTAATAAACATTCATGAAAACAACAATAATTTGAAACCAGTCAGCAAGAAACTAAAACAAACATCAGGGTGAAAATGAAAAAAAGAAGAAATATAAGTAATAAAATCACATGGTTAAACTGATTAACATGTTGTTGATTTAGCTAAGTTGAACATTTGATCAGGAAATAGCACAGGGGTGACTGATAACTGTCTGAGTTTAAGGAGCAGGCTTTGACATGTCTGAAAGCACAATGACATTCAAACGGTCTAGCTGAACTATTTATGTAGCGGATGGAAATCCCAAACTAGCACTCTGCTAATGCATGGGGAAAAAAAAAAAAGAAAAAAAAAGGAAAAAAATTAAGTAACAGAAACCAAATCATAAGGCAAATCCAGGCAGTACAAATCCTTTTAGCAGAAGATCAGCAGCACAACATCAAAATGAGTGACATGCAGAAAGCCAAAAGAACAGAGGTAGGAAACAGGTGTGCAGTGAATTAGTTGTATTTCTGCATTTCAGCTACAAGACCAGACCAGTGCTTTTCTAAAATACCCAAAAAAAAAAAATGGAGACCACTCTCTGGGACCTCACATTCTATACTGAAAAAAAATTTCAAAGCTTTGTTGTGTTTCCCCCCTGCCCCCCTCCCCCCAGCCAAGAGCATGGGAAGTAATTCTAATGTCTGAAAAATACCAACGTATCCTTTCTTCTTTTCCTTCTTCTCCCTTTGTACTTCTCTCCTTGATCTCCTCTAAATTTCTGAACAGCCTCAGTGGGGGACATACTTTAATTTTAAAACTAAACTTACTAAGCCAAATGACTGAGGGTATAAACCACTGCAGCTCCACAAAACTTTACCAATTTGTATCAAAGCATAAGTATGTTATTCCTTTCTTTTTTTTTCCCTCCCTTTGGTAACTTTTCAATCAAATCTCTTTACTGAGGATTACAAGTTTACCCTTATTTCCTACCCAAATGTTAATATTGATACTAGGTTAAGATTTTTTACATCAGTTTAAGAAAACTAAGCACCCTATGGCCATTGCCCTTCAATAAGAACTGATACCTTACTCCCTCAGGAGCTTAAAAAAATCCCATAGGTAGTCAAATGCTTCTCTCGGTTACACTGGTAAAAAAGCAGAGTTATTCAGAGGAGTTCTGCAGATATGTCACAGATGCAGCGAGTTCAAATTTAATTTCCGGAGAGTGACATGTACAATATACCTTTCCTGACCTGCAACATTTGAGGAAGAATTGATCAGATTAAACTCCTGGACTGAAAATAAGAGAGGATTTTGAAGGGAGATACACGCATTCATACACATATAAATATAAAGCTATATAAAAATATATGATCTTTACAGTTATAATACTATATTATATAAATGGTCAGAATTTTCCCAGCAAATAGCAGCATAACTAAATGCCAGAACAGCTACATTCGAACACACAGTTTCTATGAAAGAAATCTGTGGATTGCTCCTCCACCCCACACAAATGTGGACTGCTGTGATTCCTACATATTCCTCACTACCTGGCCCTCAAACAGAGCCTATACATGTATATTATTTTTTCATATTCCATAACCAGACTTGTAAAAATAAATAAATAAATAAATAAAATTATATGAGCTTCTTGTCTGAGTTTGTTGTCAACCCTTCTGTGAAAGAGACAATAAAATTTCGATAAAGGCTTAGGCTTTAATAAAGAATTTTCTCTCTCTTCATCTACCTGCCCTATTAATCTAGCCTTTTCTTTCCTGCCAGATCTCCTAAGAGGTCATAATCTTCTAGTTGTGACATCACTGGCTGTTGCTGTGGGGAATGCCTGGCAATATCACTAATACAGGATTATGGTCAGCATGTTGCCGTATGTGCCAGTGCAAGCACACAGATGTGGGGAATGATTTTGAGCTGCATCTAAATGGTTGCTTCTATGCAGGCTCCCCACTGGTATATAACAGACCACATAGGGCTGTTGAGCAGCTCTGCAAGAAGACAGTGCTTCCCCACAGGGCTATCTGTCCCACCAGCACCGATTCCACACAGGCAACTGAAGTCCTGCATGGTTTCTCCATCCAGTCTCTTTTCAGAAGCAAGTTTGGAAAGCTGGGCTGGCTGTCCTTGTTGCAAGGCCTCCTGAGGGTCTGTTCCAAGTCTCTGCCTGGCCTCTCTTCATCATTAGCCTTATTTTCCTACCCAATATCTGCATACCTGAAAACAGACAGATTCCATGAAAGCCACTCCTTCCTTATTTATTTAACAGACTACGTCCATAGCTTTACTGACACATTTACAGAATAAAACATCAAGAGGAAACAGAGCAAAGTAGTCTTCTGAGAGAGAACAAGACCCACTGAGTTCAGTATCCAAAACTGAACAGTTTAGCCTGGCAGATCTAGCCTAAAGATTTTGCATAAAACCAGGGTAAACCTCAGCAACATCCAGAGTTTCTTCATCACACAAATGCTAAGTGAAACTCTGCAGCATCACCCTTCCAAATGCATTGCATCTTTGACGTGAACACAGCATGTACACCTGAAACAGAAGCCAGTTGAACTGAAACCTTCCTGCCACATAAAAAAAAAAACAACGCAAAAATGTGACAAGTTTCACTATGGGATCTCAAACAAACAGGAAAAGGGCATTCCAGTTTCAGAAGTATAAATAGTTCATCAATGTATGCACTGGATACTACCCCTAAAACTAAAACGCACTTTCAAAAATCATCCACTGTACAACTCTGAACAGATCCTGTTATCGCCATTGCAATTCTCTCTCCAATTCCAACATATTCTTTTTTTTTTAAAAAGTAATTTTAGGCATAACAAGAATCACCCCAAAAGAAATTTCCTTCTCTTGTCTGCAGTCCTTCAAGGAATATTCTCCTTGCCAGGTATTCATTTATACAGTTGGTTATGAATGAGTAATGATAGTAACACAAGACATTTGGGACGCTACAGACCAAATCTTCATTAAGTGGAGAAACACAAGCAGGCAAAATGAAGAGCAAATTCCTGCACACTCTGCAGTTCAGAATGGCTTCACAATCTATGCTCTGAGATGCTGTCTTTTTGTCTGTTACTGTAAACCTTTCCAACATAATGAATAATTAAAAGCAGCTAGATTACACGGTATATCACATTAATGACCAGAAAACAGGAGTTTATATCATCTACCCATTTCTCTCTTTTTATTACCTATAGCATTGCTGACCCCAGTCACCCCCTGAGCGTTACTCTCATTTAACCTACTCTCTACAGCTTGGAGTCAAAAGAAATAACGGCACGTAGCTTAAAACGGAAGTCATCAGCAATGCCAGCAGTGATCTCGAGTTAGGAACCGCAGCAACACCACTTTGTAACTGCACCTTCCCCACTAGCTACACAGGGTCTGAAAAGGGTATTTCTCATGATTTTCACAATAGCATGCTCCTTGCCACAGACCAAGCATGGGAAAACTTAATACCAAAGATAACAACACCTCTCACCAGTTTGTGGAAGTGTGGTTAAAAACAAAAATTTGATTTGCAGCCCTGCATGTAACCAACATTAGTTGCAATCTGGCTTTACCTTCTTTTCTGAAGATACTCACTGAAGAATAGCATCAGTCCTCACAGAGTTGCCAGGGAAGAGAGGGAAAAAAAAAAAAAAAAAAGTAAAAAAAAATGGAGAGACTTTCAGTGGTAGGGCATTTCTGAACTTACATTTGCTTTGGAGTAGTATGCATAGTATCCATAGTAAAGAATTCAGCCTCAAGTCAGTTAAGCCCCCAATTACTTTGTGTAGTATCCAGATAGGATGCCCATAAGAGAGGAATACGTTATGGAGAGAAGGATTAGCAAGACAATTAGCTCAAAAACTATTTATGGGAAATAGTATTTCTCTTCTCTAAAAAAGATTTTATCTTGTTTCTAGTGCAGGCCAGCCTTTCCTCAAAAGCCCCTTCCCCATTTTCACAGGCTACATACCAAGAAAAGCCAAAAATATCACAGATTGTAATTTCAACTATTTACAGCATAGCCAATCGCATGAAAAACACATGTGTATCCTGCACATCTGCCACAATCCTGCAGGCAAAAGAAAAAAAGAGGAAAAAAAAAGGGATCCAAGATATGCAACAAGATTTCCAGCGTGTGGGTTGCAGTGATGTATTTGCAACACAGCATCACGGCTATAAGCAGCCCTACAGGGGCACAAGCAGATGGCTTGATATTATTCTCCAGACCTTGGATTGCCAAGTGTTAATAGGGTTGTAAATCACTGCTGTAAAAAAACAGAGACTGGAAGTGTTAATGTGTGGTTTTATTTCTCTGTGAAAATGTGCATGTTATATCTATATTACTACCCATTGTATAAATATTTTCTTCTTCAAGAAGTTCTTTATCTAATGTTTTGGCTCCACAACTGGCCAGCCTCCAGTAGTCCTGAGTAGTCAGAAGTATACGCCATACTTCAGAAGAAGAGACTGGAAATGGGAGTCAAATTCTCTAAATGTTGAATGAAATAGTTCAAGATCACCTCAGCTCTCAAACTATTACAATCCTATGATATACCCTCCTATGAAATACAGTAGAGGAAACATTACATTCTCTCTACCTCTCAAAAAATTGAAATCTCTTCCTAACCCCTAAAATCCTCACCACTGATACAACACTCCAGGCCATAACTAACTCCAGACTCCCACCACTGCCAAGGAGCACCTTCCTAGCTAGTCTTTGCCCGCTCCAAGGACCAGTGACGCCAGTAAAATATTATCTGTTGAGACCAACAGCTGTGGATCAGGATCTGTATATTCCAGTGAAGCTGTACCCAAGCTCAGATCTGGTATTTTACTTCAGTTTTTCCCTAGATTAATTCAGACCACTGAATCTGAGAGGTTTTAGATAATATTGATGTTAATCTGGGGGGGAGGGGGAGGGGAGCACTGAATAATTATGCTTAAGCACCCTACTGAAAGATGATTTATTCCATCTCTACCTTGTTATAAAACAGAGGATAGAATGCAAAAGGACTGATTTCAGTACATGCTGCTGGTAATATTTCACAATTGAAAATTTGAAACTATAGAAATATATTTTTTCCAAGTAGGTTATGGAAAAAAGTTAACATAATGAAAAATTCTAATACATGGGAAAACAAAGAACCTAAAACCAGAACTTGATCATAAACTAAGCAAACTGCTGAAGTGGCAAGGGGAGAGAAAACACCACTTCCACACAGCTAGGAAGATGATAATATTATTTAACACAGGGCAAATGAGACCCAAATTCAGAGTTCCTGTAACTGTTGATAAAGATGTCCGAAAGATATATTACCTTTCCTTTTTATTCCTGCTTCCTTGCTAAGAGGTATAAATGTCACCTTTACTTCCTTCTCTGTCTACACAAGGTCAGGGAGCTTTACACCCTTCTTCCTGGGATGACTCCAAAACATGCCTGTTCAGCACACTGCCACACAGAGACTATTGATCTCTGCAGTTGTACTAAAGTCAAAGAGCCAGCAGAAATCCCATTGTGTCAAGAAGGTACTATGGGCTGATGACAGCCCTCTAGAAAAGAGTTAGTTGGTGAAAACTGCTCTAGAGGAACATAGGCAGGAAAAATATCTGAAAGTGTGATTACGGAAGGGTTTAGAGAATCATTCATTAGAAGAATTTTGGGAAAGAATGATGCAAAACAAAAATGCATACTGTTTTGGGGGTGACCAAATTCAAAGGAAAGAAGTTACCAAACAATACAGTCAACATCCAACTTGTCTCCAGGTTAGCCCAACAAAGGATGACAATGCCTGTATTTCACTATAGGTATTGTAACAAGCTTTAAGCATGAGCCCCTCAAAAAGTGCCTGAATGCCTCCGAAGAAAGAAAATGTTACACTATAAGGCCAAACAATAAGCTTTTAACAGCCAGTACTTAAATCTGTTTCTTAATCACTCCTTATTAGCAAATTGGTTTTTGGAAGTCTACTAACTTAGAATTACCAAGATATAAAATACTAGCCTTGAATGAAAGATGTTGGAAGATATTCTTTGATATTAAATCTATAAATGGGCTAAAAATTCAGCCTAGTTTTTAATTCTCACTAATATGCCAAACAAGACAAAGCATTCTTGCAGATAAAAGTTTTATTAAAAACACGCAGAGACACCAAAATCTCCAGTCAGTACATAGCTGCTTTATTAGCACATTCAGCTTAGGAGTTCACAACAACCGCTTACTTGAATTTTACCTTGTTTTCTTCAGAAAAGTAAACTATTAAATGATCTAAATTAAATGCATTTATACTATTGCATTATAAACTCAGAGTAAAGATGAAGAGATCCCTACAGAAAAAAAAAATAAGAATCACTGACATTTAGAATCACCAGCACCACGTTTCACTGAAATCAATGCAAGCATGAACCTGGGAGAATTATTAAATGAATCAATAAGCGAACGGAACGATAAATCTCCTTAATAAAACATTCTGGGCCTCCATAACAATACAGCACCCTGATTTTCTGTTTAGTAAACAAAGGGAACAGGCAAAATGTAAGATCAGTAGGTAAGGGTAAAATTAGGTTAGGAAAGGGAAATTTAGATTTTTTTCATTGTCACAACAAAAAGACTGCTCAAACCGGACTTAGTCCTTGTGTTCTTGCATGGATGACATTGTGATATTAAACAACAGCCAAGTGTATCATGTTGCACTTGGAATTGGGCCTACTCAATTGCATTAAAATTCTGATTCAGATCATTTAAGATTAGATTTATAACCCATCCTAAATTGACTACAGAAACCCTGTCAAAGTAAAACCAGAGGCTTTGATATAGCTCTACTAATAAGAGCAGAAGAGCAATAGTAGTTCTGTGTCAGATAACAAACATGACGCTTTTCAGAAGCGGAGAAGAGAATGAGCGGGCACATCCGTGCTTGCCTGAGCAGACAGGCAGGCACATTCACAAAGACACAAATCTATCCGTGTGCCAGCAGCCACAGCTCTGTCTTCCTGTGGAAGCTACACCCACACGTACCAATTTGCTCTGTAAATACTTTTAGAACCAGATCAACCTGTGCAAATCCACAGAACCTTACTAAAACCCAGTGGAGGAGAGCCAGTTTGCAGCAGAGGAGAATCTGAATCTTGCTGTACCTTTGGAACTTGCCTGACTGAAGGGTTTTATGAGGGAGGGAATTCCTTTTCTTTCAGCTTATTTAAATGACCTGCAGTTACTATGGTTACTCTTAAGGCATTTGAAATCTGCCTGCATGATGCAATTGGTGAAATGACAAGGCACAAAAATTGATGTTCCTGTGAAACAGGCTGTTCACCCAGGACAGAAAACCAAAGGTTGTAAATAGCCGATGCTCAGGATCTCATATTTAGTCCATTGGCTCCACCTCAAACACTTTCAGTGCTATCAAATTAGCATTTCCACTGTAGCTCTCTGGTGGCATGGGGCACAAGTGCTTTTGTTTCAACAAAGCCCACTGTGTTAAGTTCACTCCACTGAGGCTTTAAGACAATAGAAAAATGTCATTCAAAGAGCAGGAAACAACGAGCTATTATCTCTCTCATTTATCTGGCCTATCTATCAGACAGGGAGCAAGAAAATCTTGTTTCTTTAACAAATTATGTCATAAACTGCAAAAGAGGTTGCAAAGACTCTCTTTTTCTGTCCTGCTACGGCTGCATTAGATGAATGTTAAGGACCCTTTCTCTGAGTGTTTGCACTTGCCCATTTTCCCCCATATACCTCCAACCAGCACTGTAACAAAAGCCATGTGAAGCTGTAATGAGTTAATGAATAGAATATGGGAATACAGAAGCAGCCACTCATCTCTCTCCAGCACAGCTATTTATACAAACACCAGAGTAGACATATTCAGCCCAATAAAACCTGTTATTTTAATAATGTAGAAAGTGTTGGTGTAATTTTTTATTTCACACACATTTTAATTCACTAACCTGCCCCAGGCTGACTACTCAATAACTTACCATTTCTTCTTCATCCTTAGCCCGGTACCATCTGTGACAACAAAACAAGGAAAAGGGTGGAGGGAGAAGGAAATGTTTGTTAAATAAAATCCAAATGATGGATTCAGACAGATGTTTTCCATTATTAAACGGAACTGAAGTGTTACTTTTCCAAACTACGCGCTTAAAATACTGATTTCAATAAACACAAACCAAATGAAAAACAGAAGGACAGTCCTGCTTCTTTTACTCAGCAACTAAGAGAATTAGGTTGAGGATGCCCATCTTTTGCCCTCTAGCAGAGGCTGACATGATGAAACCTCCAGTAAGTCAGGGAATTGCCATTTTGGGCCCTGATCCTCCATCACTGATGCCCCTGAGAGCTAGGCCACTGACTTCACAGGTCTAAGGATCAAGCCTTTAGGTGTCAGCACAGTTGCTACATACCACAAAAGAAATACCAACTGAAGGTTTCCGGCAGCAAGGGACACTGAAGTTCAGGGTTAAAAGCTGTTCACTCGGCCTTCTAAAGCTTCCACTTTTGATATCACCTCTCAAGAGCTGTGTCATGTGTTAGTGCTTGCAAATAAGTTTGTAATCAATAAGGTATCCATTGTCCCCTCAAACATAAAAATCGGAATCAAATTGAAGATCTTTGAATGGACTCTCAAAAGAGAGAGGATTCAATGTTAAGTTGCCATGTAAATAAAAATCATGTCATTGCTAGGATTCACAAGTTGCACTCCAAATCACATGTGATGCTTTTTGACTCATCATCTCCAGTACATGTCCTTAGTTCTCCAAACACCTTTTTAATCTGATGCTTTCATCTTTAACAGCTGTTTCTTGCTAAACCTACTTTAGTCACCCCCTCTAAAATTATCTACTTATGTCAGCATTGTTTTAGAGCTTTGTTTGTAAACTAGACCACTGTGCTTGCATGACTAGAGGTACCTATTCCTTTTTTACAGCAGGGCCAAAATCCATGGACAAAAGCCGCCTTCACCAGTGTCTGCACTGCCAAGAAACATTTGTACAATTTGGTTTCATCAGATATATATACCTGCATATAATGAAAAGTAAAATGCACTCCAGTGAAGCCCTTGGTACTGCAGATTTGGGATGTAACAACATTCTGAACTAGGCAGCAAAGCATCAATCATGTACTTCCACACATCTCCCACTCCTAGTGGTTAGCAAGGCCCCAAATCCTTTGCATGCTTAATGTAGGGATCATAATCTCTACATATGCAGGTCATGTAAACGCAGGAAGGAGGGCTAAGTGAAGGGGCCCTAAACACTTCTTCAAGCTTTTGCATAGCATGCTGTATTGTTAAGCAGCAGGAGGAGTATGAATACCCTGGATGTACAGCAGCTGTTTGTGTTTCAGCAGGTAGAAGATGGCTGGCTAAGCTACAGAATAAGCAGCAGGAATTCTTGCTTTGCCAGTCCAGTCTTACCTTACAGAAAAGGAGATGAGGAGGAACTCTCCCCATTCCCTGTGCCCTCCAGGTTACTGCAACGTGAAGATTGCACTCGGCACTTCACAGCCTGAGTGATTCTACTCTGGGGGGCAGCTGGCCAAACGACTATCCAGAAAGACAAAGAAATGTTCAGGGAAATCATCACAGAATGAAATCCTGTTTCTAATAAAAAAAAATAATAACGGTATATTAAATAACTGTTAAGTCACTCTCCTGCACAAATGGCCTTACTGTGATTCTCTGCATTTGTATTTCCTCTGGCTTACGGGAGTTGAAGTCATTCCTTTGTGCAAAAATAGCAATTCTACTACCCAAAGGACCTGGCAAACCACCATCATAAACACAACGAGTATCTTTGATCACACAAGTTTTAGCCACATCATAATCTCTCATGCATTCTAGTCTACAAATCTTGCCATCCAGTCCCACAGGCTCTTCCTCACAACTGTTATGTCAGAGCATCAGGAAGAACAGGAGGAGGAGAGGGGGAAACACTGAAAAACTCCCATTTAAAAACATCTTCTGGAATACCATTTCAGGAGTTATCAAACAACAGAACTAATAGAGGCTAGGGGAGATACTTCCAAAGGACTGGAGTCAAAATTTCCATCTTTCCTAAGAACTATTTGGTAATTTGAGAACTAAAGATGTTACTTTTGCAACCCAAACCAGCAGTACCACTGTTACACTTTAGCTTCTATGTTTCCTTCACAGCAGTTTTATGGCTAGGGCTCCAGGATGCAATTGAAAGGCCACAGCAGTCACTGAAAAAAACTGAACCCAATCATACAAGGTGCTGGAAACTAATAGTCATCAAGCACAATGCTTCAGAGGGGTCTGTACCACTGAACCTGAATAGTGATGCTGTCAAACCATATGTATACTCTTCTTTTACATCTGTATACAGTTGCCAACCTGTAAGAAGAGTGGATAACCTATCATATGAGGCATACTTCTGATGAAACATTGAAAAAAAAAAAAAACACCACAATTGTACACCACTGGAGTCATCAGAACGGTAAAATAAAATATCTCTGCATTCCACTTGCTTTTTTCTTATAGTTATTTTTAAAATTAAAGTAATATTTCTCCCCACAGGCTAGATACTTTCATCTCATGTTCCACAAATCTCTACTTATACACTGCTTATATGCTTCTCAGATTCTGGCAAAACTCATGTTGGCACAACCAGAAGTTAAACTCAAGTAGTGACTAGAAGTTAAGATGAAAATTAGCAAGATCATTGCATTGACATTACTGAAAAATAAAAGATCAAACTTTTCCTGCAAATTCTCTCATTTCCATAGAGTTATGTCAGCAGAGAACGTTTTAGTGTTATCCTCAAAACAACAGCGGAAAGGACACCGACTCACTAGAAGGCAAGGCATGGATGTAGCAGGGAACTGGCAAATCCATCCAATGAAAAAATTCAAGGTTTTGACAACAATTCCATCCCTCATTTATCTCAACCTGCCCACAGGCGTCATCCCAAATACGATTACATTATAAGCATTTGCTTATATTTCAACATCTCAATTAATTCACAAGTTTCTCATGGAGCTGAGACATAACATAAAGACAGCATATTGAGCATGTTTCCATGCTAAAACCCACCCACTCTCAGATGACATCAGAAACCTGAGAGTATCTGAATTTGGAACATTCTACTGCAGCGCTTCTAGAAAGACAGTGAAAGAATCATAGAATCATAGAATCATAGAATCATAGGGTTGGAAGGGACCTCTGGAGATCATCTAGTCCAACCCCCCTGCCAGAGCAGGGTCACCTAGAGCAGGTTACACAGGAACACGTCCAGGTGGGTTTTGAATGTCTCCAGAGATGGAGACTCCACCACCTCTCTGGGCAGCCTGTTCCAGTGCTCTGCCACCCTCAGGGTAAAGAAGTTCCTCCTCATGTTTAGGTGGAACTTCCTATGTTCCAGTTTGTGCCCATTGCCTCTTGTCCTGTCCCCGGGCACCACTGAAAAGAGCCTCGCCCCATCGTCCTGACACCCACCCTTTAAGTATTTATAAGCGTTGATAAGGTCACCCCTCAGACGTCTTTTTTCCAGACTGAAGAGACCCAAATCCCTCAGCCTTTCCTCATAAGAGAGGTGTTCCAGTCCCCTAATCATCCTCGTAGCCCTCCGCTGCACCCTTTCCAGCAGTTCCCTGTCCCTCTTGAACCGGGGAGCCCAGAACTGGACACAGTACTCCAGGTGCGGTCTCACCAAGGCAGAGTAGAGGGGGAGGATGACCTCCCTTGACCTGCTGGCCACGCTCCTCTTGATGCACCCCAGGATGCCATTGGCCTTCTTGGCCACAAGGGCACATTGCTGACTCATGGTCATCCTGTTGTCCACCAGGACTCCCAGGTCTCTTTCCACAGAGCTGCTCTCCAGCAGGTCAGCACCCAACCTGTACTGGTGCATGGGGTTGTTCCTCCCCAGGTGCAGCACCCTACACTTGCCCTTGTTGAACTTCATAAGGTTCCTCTCTGCCCAGATCTCCAACCTGTCCAGGTCTCTCTGTATGGCGGCACAGCCTTCCGGTGTGTCAGCCACCCCACCCAGCTTGGTGTCATCAGCAAACTTGCTGAGGGTGCACTCTATCCCCTCATCCAGGTCATTGATGAATATGTTGAACAGGACTGGACCCAGTACTGACCCCTGGGGAACACCACTCGTCACTGGTCTCCAACTAGACTCTGTGCCCCTAATCACAACCCTCTGAGCTCTATCTTTCAACCAGTTTTCTATCCACCCCACTGTCCATTCATCTAACCCACACTTCCTAAGCTTCCCTATGAGGATGCTGAAAGAAAAGGTTCTTTTCATCCCTTTCTTAGAAAGCCTTACAGTTATCTAAAATCCCTTTGGACTAATACATGTGTCATAGGTATAGATTGTAACCGCCATACATTTACATAATACACGCTAGACAGATATCCATTAACTTATCTGTAATTACATGAGCTCCCTAATACTACACCACAGGTGCAGAAGAAATGACCATGCACAGAGCACCAAAGACTTTATGGAAATACAATAATTACCAATGAGAATCAGAGTATCACTTAACATTTCATATTTTCTTATGATCCAGAATAAAAGGGATCAAACTATACCCCTCCACATACGTGTGTATGGGCACATGCAGACACTTTTCCTTTCCTGTCGATAATAGAGAGATATGTCTCAAGAAGGGCCCTTCAGCACCCTGACAGCTTTGACAGCCACTGTCGTTACAGCTTATCAAAAAGAGAACATAGCATGATACCAGTGTGTTAAAATCCCTTTCCCACTTCTGCCCTTTCCTTGACATTTCTTATCATTTGCCGCCAACACTCCTTTACATGGTAGGATTATCATTGACACACATCGTTTCAGTGTAAAACTTATAACAAATTAAAGACCTTGCTCTCTTCTGTCACCTAATAATTCAGAGAAGCACGAGTTTCATAAAAGCACAAAATTCACCAAAGGTCACATCTGCTGTCCAGAGAAGTCAGAACTGTACTTCCAGTGAGTTAAAATCCGATGACTCTGGATGAAAGCCTAGCATTATAATAGGATCCACTTCCAAGATTAACTTGAAAGTTCTTTATTTTAAAAGAAACTTGATGGTACAATTAGTTTTACTAGTAAGTCGGATGGTCCCTTTGAGAGATATAGCCTTGCATCTTATCTAAGGGTGAAGCTACAATGGCAGAAGCTAGAGAAACCACAAGCTGGGTAGATTTGTGTTTACAGAAGCTAGAAAAGTGCTAACAAGGGAAACAGTACTTTTCACAGGTTCAAAGCAGAGCTTTTCTGGCTTTGGTTTTAAGTCTGGTTTGATCAGAATTGATCTTTTAATTCCCCCTTAATTCTACCCCCAGTCCTGCCTTTTTTTTGGCTGAGTGTAAATTAAGACCTACAGAGGATTCATATTTGAGGACCCATGAATACCTTTTGTGAAAATGAACAAACAAGCATTAACAAGTCACAAAATCTGCTTGATTTTGGGCCAGTTACTATCTTCTTTATGTCCACAGCAAATCAAGCTATATTTGAGTTGGAATAAGAGACACTATCACCCCACAGGCTGTTTTGATGACACCAGTTCTGCCTCATCTCAGCAGGGTGGGCTACCAGCTCTTTAGTCCAAGCCTGAAAATGAAGAATTGGTGACTTTTTAGGGGCATGTATAATGCACATTAACATACATGAAATGTAGACACAGATATCTAGCCACTATCCCAGAAAAGAAAGCAGCACTCAGATGTTAACAAGGAGTGTCTGGGAAAGGTGAGAGTGTCTTTGGTGACATCATCTACATCACACACCTGAACTGCACAATGATCCACGAATTAATTACAAGACAGCACTAATAATTAGTTTATGTGCTACTTTAGGATTTTTAAAACCTATTTTGAGCAATATCTGGTCCTGTCCACTAGAAGCTCTTTTAACAAAAATTCTGAATAATGCTCTGATTTATTGCGTTCTCCCAAACCGATTAGTTTGGTGGGGCTTTGGTTTGGGCTTTTTTGTGTTTTTTGAACAACTTGTTTTTCATTTCAGGCCAAATCATGCCCCCAAAGTGCTGTTTATTCTTCATTTCCCTTCCAAAAATCTCAGTCTACAGATTTGTTCCAACATACAACTCTGACAGAGCTTTGTCTCCTCAAATTAAAAACAAATCATTTAACTGAATTTAGTGCCAATTTGGGTGGTGGCAACCTTTTACCACGTGAATACAGTCTTTGAAAGGATCAGAATATAAGCAGAGACCAGGATCTTGATTCTTTCTTTGTAGCTACACACAGTTAAATCTATGTCGATAGACTCTCCATGGCATAGAAAGATATGGTAAAACTAACATGAACTTTCATGTTTACAGGTAAACAGCATTCAATGGGGTTACTGGGTCAGGATTCCCAAGACTCAGCATCCTGCCATCTCTAGAATTCCTCCTCTGCATCATACACGTATGGAGTGGGGGGGAAGGCTTCAGAGCAATGAATGCATACAGAGCAGGGAGGTGTGTTTCCACTGTATACTGGAGCAAAAAAATGCTTTGGAGATTTCCAGTTCCCAAAGGACTTTAATGTATATTAAACAGCTTCAATAAAATAGGAAACAGCCTGGATACAATGTAACTCCAGATGTTATTTCAAGTCTGACAACACAGTCTCCTTGCTATACAGTCTTTGTAAATTACAGTGATACTCTCATGACAGGATGAAGCCTTCATCTCTTACCAGTAAGGCGCCCAAAATCTGCAAGACTGACTGCCACCCTCTTCAGCAAAGGCATTTTTTTTACTATTTGTTGTGACTGAAAACTCAAACTGGGTTCAATGACAATACTGTAAATCAAAATTGTTAACATTTTTATCCAAGGCTTTTAATTTACTATGCCACTAACTTTCCCTCTTTGCCATGAGCTTCTTTTATACTGTGCTTACTGTGGTCTGATCAATGGGAAATAAATGGACAGTCCACTAAGAACTCTCAGATGTGTGAAGTTGTGAACAAAAAAAAAAAAAAACCCAAACAAAACCAAACCAAAAAAGGCTTGTGAGAGTTATTTCAAATTCAGATTAGTATGCACAGTACCACAAACTGGCCCCAGGGATCTTTGCCTACCTCACATGAAGTTCTCTCGGACAGGTAGAACAGCCTTCAACTCTGACAGAGGACCCATTTGCTCCAGCAATGAACAAACTAAGATGCACTGGCAGACTACGGTAGGAGAAACTCATAGTGACTTCATTATTTGCTATAAATCTCAAATATAGATGGGCATTAAGTTCCACCAAAATGTTATTTGACAGAGAGGATTCAGTAAGAAAAAGATCTACTTTCTACTCCACATATGATACTAAAGCCAGTCTGGCACACAGGCGCTTCAGTGATGAACACTTCCCTGGTAAAATAATTGTAGCATCTGGTCATTAAAACACTATGCTGATAAGCAGAAATCTCAAGTTCAACTCACAGCTATGTCATAGACTCCCTCAGCAAGCCTGAGATGTCATTTAATCCCTTTGTGATCAACATATTCAATTAAGTTTATTATTATTTTCTTTACAATATCTGTTTGGAATAAAAACATTTATGCACTTATTGAATCTAGCAAAATAGGGTTTGAATCACATTTCAATCCCCACAGTACCTCTGTGGTACTGAGTTCTGACACCAGTTCTTCACCATGGGAAGTCAGCTGGGAAAGGCAGCTGTGGCTAAAAAGTACGTCTGCAAGCGTCCTTCTACAAAATCAGTTAAAAACTGGCTGCCATATCAATAAGAAGGGGAGCTTTCAAGTCTGCTGAAAAATTCCCTGATACAATCCATCCCTGCAGCCAAATAAGGTAAAACCCACAATGCCAGCACCATGTACCTCGTGTAATTCACTAAGTGCTGCTAGAATGGAAGTTCTGTAAGGCCTGAAGGGCTGGAGTCCTTCATGCGATATATCAAGCAAGAAGACAACAAACCAATAAGCAGTAAGAAATACACATAATTTCAACCAGCCATCCAAAAAGCATTGTTTCTTCCCTGACATACCACAGTGCAGAAGATTACAGCATGGAGGAGACATTAATTCTCCAAAACCACCATAAAGGCAAAACAAAGCGAATCCTAATGCTTTGATTCTGCATAAACTTGGTTCCAACAACAAGAATTGTATTAGTGAAATGCATTTGATATTGACACAGACATTACATTCACTTCCACAGGGACTGCTCTTTTCCAGAGATATTAAGCAGAGAGCTGATTGCAAAACAAATAGGACTATAAGAAAGGGAAGTGATGAAGTCAAGTTTCCTATGGGTCTGTGTGCCAGTTGGTTTACAAGAAGGTGCGCAAACCTGAACTTAACATTTCCTTTAAGTTACAATTTTCACAACAGAGCTTTTTCACTTGTAGTCTCTAGTGCCTTGTAAAGGTTATACCTGTGGTATTGTCTTCTCAGGAGAGCATTAAAGGTGAACCCCCTCTTCTGCTAACAGCAGAGGCTGTTACCTTTCTTGTCAAATTTGGATTAAACTGGCCAACAGCTGGAAGGGGAAACAGACAGAAGACACCAAGGATAGTAAAATTGTTCACGATCACATAGGCCTTGACCCCTCATGAAGCTAGGTTTCAGATGCCATGAAGTAAACTTGTAGCATTTTTAGCCCAGTAATCTTAACCCTTTTCCTAAAGACTCCAAGCTTTCCAAAGATGGTTCAATAAATCAAGAGACCTATACAAAGTAAAAGCGGAAAATGAACACGGAGAGATGATGGGAAAGGAAGAACTTCTATATAAGCACAGAATTAGCGCTCTGTACTATTTCTGCCTGAGTGTGTTAACCTTTCTCTCTCTGCCCTCCACTTCCCTTTAGTTACTTACCACGAAATAAGTCTTTTAATTGCTATGTAACTAAAGCCATCTTTCTGGCAGATTGACTGAGAAGGCCAAGCTGGTGTCTAAGGACTACAGGCCCTTTGGTGACAGTTTTAATTCTGGTGAGAGTAGAGAAGTCAATAAATCATTCTTGCAGAAGTTGTTACTGACCCTCAGCAAGCCCTGGGAGGAGAGATGAAATCTCTATTCACTAGGAAGTAAAGACTTGTTAAATTTTTTATTTTTTTTTTTTTTTTTTTAAGTTTCACATACAGAACAAAGAAACAAAAGGAGAAAAACAAGAAAAGAAAAGAAAAAAAAAAGAGAGGTAAGTTCAAGAAAGGCACGAAGTGCAAAGCCCAGCCTTCAATGACCAAGCAGAGGAGAACATTTATTAGATTCTGTTGCTTGACGGACATAGTACTGACTCACCTGGAGCAGAACCACATTGCGAGTATTTCAGCATACTGACCCAAACCTCAAGAAGGCAATAACATACAATCCATCTTCTTGCATTGTCCTCGTGGGTTTTGTTTTTTCTTGATGACACAGGAGTTTCCACTGGTCAAATTAAATTTGTCTTTTTCCAGATTTAGACAATTTTTTTCTTTAGAGAGTTGGAAAATATTTTTAGATAATTAGCTATATCATTATTATTTTAATGGCAATGTGCTAATTAATACTAGGTAAGTATCCTCTCAAATAGTGCAAATAAATACATAATTCTCCCCCCTCAATTCTCTTTGTGGTCTTTGGTGGCATTGGCTGTTACACCTCCAGCCTGCTTTATATCCACATTTACACTCTGGAACTCCAATCTCTGTGAGACTGTACTTGTAACAGATGAAAGGTGTAAGTTTCCAACTTTATTTTCAATTTTTTAATGGGGTTTTAAAGTGATGCTTTCCATCAAAACAGGGAATTTATTTTGAATGCTTAAGATGTCAGAAAAGCAGGAAATGAAGGATTAATGACCAGACAGTTTTAAGCAAATGCTGAAAGGAATTTAATCCTGTCCTTTCTGCATTTGTTACACGTCCCATTTTTTGCACTGAGGAGGCTGAAAATGTGCAACACGATACGAGCATTTGTTTCGTCCACACGTTACACAAATCTGAAGTTAATGGTCTTCAGGCGAAAATGAGTAATCACGAGACTGAAAACTCTCAGCACCTTTCATGACAGCATTATTTGACAAGCACCAGCTAGCAATTGCTTTCTATAGGCAATTCTGCCTTACTGGGCATACACAATATACCTGTATAAAATGCTACAGGACACTACATCTGTACAATTAAGCTGCAGGTATTCCAGTTTTTGCAGCATGGATAAAACACACTTCTTCATCAACAGGTTGGTTTGTACAAGTTTCCAATGCCAACCAAAGTATTCTCAAGCTGCTGTCATATTAACACCATAAGGACAAGTCTCCTTCAAAAATATCAGTGAGTAGACAAGCAGCATTTTGTCACACATGCAAAAACTAATGTGTTCTCACATTGTTTTATACTCACACGGCATTTCTTTTAGATGGTTGTCTTTAACCTTCCCTTTGACTAATATGAATTTTAGCACTGGCTTCAATAGAAACAGGAATAAGTCCTTTATGAACAAAGATCCAAAATGACCTTTGTATGATGTAAAAGGAAAAACTGAAGTGAGGAGGATTCTCAGCACACAAGAGTTAGCTACAAAGGACAAATGCAGTAGCTAACAGCAGTTATTGCTGTAATCCTACATTGTTTTACCTAAGAGAAAGATTACCTCTCCACTGCAGTTGGCATATCTAAAAAAATTACAATGGTGTGTCCAAGTCACAGCAGAGGTAAAGAAAACAAACCTGGCACATACATGCTTTATTATCGCTTCACTTCATCATCAACTAGAACACAACAAAATCAATAAGAATCCCATACGAACACATCTACCATAATAAAATATGTGGCTTACATATATCAAATGCTAACAAGTGTGCTTGCATGCTCAGAGGAGAAAATCACTTCGTAAAACAATCCCAGGAGAGTACTAAAAAACAAAGAAGATGTCTAAGGAAGGGACAAAAACGAATGATGTATCCACCACATAAAGAGATAACAATAAGAACTCTTCATCAACATACTGGACTTGACAGGACAATGTTTTTATCCATTATTCTAAGTCTTAGTTAACTTCACACCTCCAAAGAGCCATAAGCATTTTTGTCTATGCTGGAATCAGTGGACTGAGGTGGCTAGTGCCTACTTATGGCCCTCTAATCCATTTGATTCCTTACAGAAACAACCCATGTTAAACAGAAAGAACTGCCTGTTGCCCTTCTGTAAGGAAAAGGAGTGTACTGCATCACAGTTCCTGCTTCAAGAATTGCCTTTGGAAGTGCAGGTACCTGGAGTTGGAAATACATGGAATAAAACCTAGAGTTTGCCACAATGGTTTTCAGTTATTCTGATTTGCCACACTACCAATAATTTGCTCATTGTCCTGTACAACAAGAATTTCAGTTTACCTGAAGAAGGGGTTTCTCAGTTATTCAAAGACAGATTTTTGACAGTGTTTTTCCGTGTTAAGGCCCAGTATTCTAGGCCAGGATCTGTTTCAAGTTGTTATTTATAATCTCCTCCAGATTCAGCTTGTACTGACCTCCAGTAAGCAAGTCAAAAATCTTAAAAAAGAACAGCATCAATTTGAAAATCACATTACCCCAAGAAAGTTAAAAACCTATTCCTGTAATTGTTAAGATTATTGACCAGGAAAGAGTAGACAAGATATATTTTGTTTGTGATTTTAAAATTTGTTTTATTGTCTTCTCTTTCATTCCTCAGTTCATTTGCCTGGCATACTTAGCAACTTTTTCTGTGTAGCCAACTACACCATTTTCTTTGGTATTGTGTATCCTTTCCTAGACATCAGAAAATAATTTAATAAAAAAAAAAAATACTACCAGCATCACTGAGACAGAAGACACGTTAGCAGGAAAAGATGTAATGAAGAAAAACAAGAAAGGATAGACCTGAGAATTGTCTTGTGGCTTATGTACCTTTCTAAAAGGCCTAGCATAAAAGAGAAAAAAAATCTAATAGTAAAAAAAATAAAGTTCTACAGTTAAGCTGCCCTTTACTATCATGTTGTTTTCTTAATCAGTTAAAATGCAAATTCAAAGTGAGAGTGCCCCTTGAATGTTCACCTATTCCAATTTCCTTGATCTTGGCTACTGCCTATTACTCTAGATTGCTTTACAACATCCTTTTATTGAGCTTTCTTTTCACTGCTGTCTCATAAGGCCAGAGAGACTTCTCGAATCAATTCTCAGTACACCTGAATCAATTTCTGAAGCTCACTATGTCAAGGGAGCAACCTTTTTTTAAGGCTAGAGCCAGTCATATGAGTGTCTAATACATTGCATTAAATTTCTTCTGTAATTCAGCATCAGGCTTTAAACCTAGTGGAGACAGTAGATATAACATATGCTTGTAAAAACAGAGAGTAGGGTATAAACTTGCATTACAGGTATTATAGTGCAGATTTGACACAATGATTCCCTTCCATTGTGAAAACAACAACGGGATAGTCCCAATTTCTCAGCAAGATGCTGACATTTGGGCATAACTCCTCACAAAGCACAAGCCTATGAATTAGTTTTACATCACAGAAATAGGACTTGAACTTTTGATAAAGGTATTTAAGATGAAGAACAAAACCAACTGGTTTCTTGAATTCAGGGCAAGATTCCAAAATCCAGAGGATTAACTAGCGCACCCAGGAAGCTGACCTTGTTTCTGTTATTAAAAAGGGGGAATGGCATATAAGTTATTAACAAAAGAAGTTTAGAGAACACAAAAGTGCTGCATCTCCATGAGGATCTCCTAGGATCTGTACAGGGCATAGTCACACCTCATTCAGAAACTCTGCCAGAGGCTATGAGACCCACTCTCACAATTGTCATCTCCCCAGTAAGAAGAACAAATGATGATGATTTTGTTTCCCCTCGAAAAACACTGATTTCTGAGTGTATACTCTGCGGATGCTGGCTTATGAATATGCTATTATTCATTCTCTACTTTTCTCAACAGAAATAATATTTTTCCCATATTTACAATAATACTCTCAACAGATCAGAAAATGTATCATTTGTCTCTTTCCTAGTGCACTTAATTGTAAGACCCAGCTGTCCTTCCCCATTTAATACCACCACAAAAACATCATTTCTATATCCAATTAGGAAAGAAGGTACCCCAAACTCATGAACAGAAACTTTAATTACACAGCAGCTTTGAAACCACTCTCTAGTCTACACAGATTTAATCTTCTTAAACATGCTGCTCACTAATAATTTCATGTGGATAAACCAGCACCTTTTTATTACTGTCACATTATTTACAAATTAAGTTGAAGGTCCCTAAACATATCAAATAACTCTGGGTTTGTGCTCAAATTTTGGATTCTGTTCGCGAGTCACATGCCTCAAACCAGTATTTAATTAAAAACACTTAGGAACAGAGCAGAAAAAGACTTTGGGAAAGTAGAAAAACAAGGTGTCGCATTTACCTATTCCTATTGTTCGCAGTTCAGTTTACTGCAAGTACAGTAGTTCTTCCTTTTCAAGAGCTCAAAATTCTCTTTCCCCACTAACAAATAAACAAGCAGTTCCCAAATCTTAAGTTTTCTTTCAGCTTTTTAAGTTAAGTGAATGTGTTTAGTTATACACC
This sequence comes from Chroicocephalus ridibundus, assembly GCF_963924245.1. Classification (NCBI taxonomy): domain Eukaryota; kingdom Metazoa; phylum Chordata; class Aves; order Charadriiformes; family Laridae; genus Chroicocephalus; species Chroicocephalus ridibundus. The sequence goes on from NC_086287.1 coordinate 19,256,481, forward strand.
AGGACTTTGTGTATGTTTATGCATTTAAATATACAAATATATACACATATATTTATACTGATGCTCTTATCTAAACAAAAGTGAGAGAAATACGGAAAGAGGCACATGGATAAAGACCTCTTATTTCCTTCTACCACTTTTCTAGCACCAGGCTCAAATGCAATGAAAACTGAGCTTCTAAAAAATGGCTGGGATGAACATCAGCGTAACGTTGATACCCGCATAACAGAGCAGAGAAAAGAACTGTGACCAGGAGGGAGCCATTTTCTCCCCACTCCCCAACCCAAAAAAGCTTTTGCTTCTTGTTGAAGGTGACACCAAAATTCCCAGTTACCTTTGAGGAAGTTTCCCCTCCTCCCCCCCCCTTTTTCTTTTTTTTTTTAAAATTAAAAGGTGCTGTTAACGACAGGTCACTCTGACCAAAGGATTCTGCTTTGGAATAAAAGGAAGAGGAGCCCTTTCTGGTTCTTCTGGTTCAATAGCTCAGCTGGAATCATGTCGTGGTGATTTGTAATCCCATCCCAGTGCAATACCAAATGAGAGAGAAAGAACCCAAAGACTTGGACAAGATTTGCAGATAAGACTGGTGCTTTATGAAATGTGCCTTAAAAACACATCTTTGAATTCATTTTCAACTAATTCCCCATTTTAATGGTAAGAGGGACTATAATGCTTCTACCTCAAACACAGCAAAACATAGAAGACCGCTTCTCATCACATACAAGTGTACTTGTAAAGGTGCATCGTTACATCTCTGCCGTCGAGCATGACAACTATTTCCTAACCTTTATGCTTCTGTGAAGAGACATATCACTAAATAGTCTCTACTTCCCACTTCAAAAACTTCTCAGTTTGTAAGCAGCCAGAGAGGCTACATTTATATTTTATCTGTCCTCAGTTTTTGTAATTTATTTTGATAATTCTTTTTACACAAAATTAAGATTATTACTTCCTACTAAGCTTTGCACTTCACTCGGCTTTCAGTAGATTAAGTCCCTTTAAGTAGGCTTATATGCAGAGGAGAACTTGTGATTCTTTCCATACACAACAGCAGTTACATTCGTTTGTCAAATGCCTAAGGTTGTTTTCTAAATTACAGTGGGGAGGTAATCAATCTCTGCAGAGTAAAAGGATACCTTCTTCCTCTTAAGGCGGCTTACACTGACACCAGTCATTGGCTACGGCCTTCTCCTTTCTCTGTGTTGGTAAGTTCCAAACCCAAACAGGGTGAGAGGATAACTGCAGAGAAAGCGCGCATAATGGAGGGTAAGGGTAATATATTGGAGCTGAGAGAGTTTGACAGCCCATGCAGGCAGGGAAAGAAATTAAGAGGACACTCCTGGCTAGAAGTGACACAGATACAGTGAAGAATAAAACCACACATTTCTTCCCCCTTTCATTTACTAAGCAACTATTCAGCAAAATAGGCTGTCACATCGTAATCTTTTTATTACCGTTAGGAACGTAAGTTTTTGAACAAATCTTAAGGCAAACTCTAGTTATCATGAAGGATTTTACTTCCATGAACAGTTTTAGCTGCCCCGCCGCCACCCTGCTGCTTCTATTTTTGCACACATACACAAAAAAAGGGATGATGCATAAAGAAATATGTCCAGAAAAGTACATGGAGTGCTGTTGGCTTGTCCTTTTAATGGTCTGTGTCATGATACCACAAATGCAAGGGGACACAAACAGCAAGAAAAATAGTAGCTAAGAAGGTGACTTGAGGAAGGACAGTCATACTTCTCACTCCAGGCATGCAGCACTAATTCCATTTCATAGATGCTGCCTGGTTTAACCTCAAAACTCCTAACCTCCTTCCAAATTATGCATCTGTTGTTCGTCTATTGGCCAGCCCAGCCTAAACTACAACACACACCCACTTCCCCGAATCTCTGTTTCAATACTTATGAATACACTAGGATTTTAACTCATGCAGCCACTAAGACATTTCTGCAGGCACTAAGATGTCAGGCAGTGTCAACCTACATACTATTGAGGTTATATTAATTTAGAAAAACAGGGAGAGTCACGGCTGGAGAATATTATAGTACTCTCAAAAAAAAAAAAAAATAATCGGAGAGTTCCCCAAACACCTCCTAGAATGAAGTCCTGCAACGTTCACCCATGTTCAATATTCATTATGCACAAAATCCTGAAGAATTCATGATGAAGCACCACACACCCCAAGGATCCAAGAATCAGTCCCACGAGGAAATTCAAAGGTAGCAACTTCCTTTTTTCACATCCAATTACAGTCTCAGGCATTTTAAAAGAAGCAACCACAGCATGGACAGAGATCTTTTTGCACGCAAAAAAAGCATACAGAGAGGTCAAAATATGCTATCCCAATCAAGAGTTACTGCAGATCTACATAGTTATTTCTGAACATTTTAGTGAGCAATATATCATTCAAAGGAATGTATGCGTAACAGAATTTCACTGAAGGGCAGCCCTGTGATGCATTTCTTGCTGTGGTCTTGTAAGCACACAGAAATCCAGTAATGTGAACAGGGCTCTAAATATAACAGGGTATTCCCACAATCAAAGGGGACCACATAATTCAGGACTAATTTTAAGAGAAGTTGCATACTTCTCCTCAAGGTAGGGGATCTGCGGGAGACAACTGAAAATGCACACCACAAAACTTAACTTTCCTCTCTACAAGCGCATTATACCTACAGTGCCATAAATGTGCTTGGTGTTTTACAAAAAATTTTACAATTCCCCTGTCGCTAGGAGCTTATGTTCCAGGTTCAATAAGGTGATAATACTTCTTAGAAACGTTAAATTTACTGTAGCTATTTTAAGAAGAAAAGAAGCCTTAGAAAGCAAGACCATAGAACAGAACCTTGCAATGATTCAGAATATAATACCACTTCAATACTTCTTGGCATAGCTGAAGGCACTTATATTCCAGAAAAAATAAAAAATAGTTAGTGCTTCACCAAGTGTCTAAAAGCTCTTTAAAAATTCAATGCTGCATACGCAATAGGCATTTCGATTGTCACCCACGACAGAAATGTTATTGTGTATGAAGCAGTACCTGACAGCTATTTAATAACATATGACTTTATACAACAATTTGTTTTGGTTTGTTCACTTATTTTTAAGGATAGATTTGACAGAAATTTGGTCACAATTATGAAACCAAAACTAAGGGCTTTGGGCAAAAATCCACTGAAGGCTTTTGTCCACTCACACCCATGAACAGTGGGCTTTCAAGGTGAAACAATGCACCAAAATTGTCAAATGAGAAATAATTTAGAAGGAGGAAAGGAGAAAGGAAAAGCAGATCAGTATTGAGGACATATTCTGAAACTCAGACACTCAGCTAAGGGAGACATTCACGTGCCACATTCCTAAATCTACAAGACCAGAAACAGGCCTCCAATGTTATTACCAGTAGCAGTAACAACTGTATTTATTCTTGCATTTCCTAAAGGTTAAATAAAAATGTTTACAGTGTCTGCTTACAGTGCTAGGCATTCTGCAAGTACAGAAATGCAGCTAGGATCTCTCCCAGTCTAACAGAAGACAGTAAGCACGACAGAGGAAAGGCTGAATGAGGAAAGGCACAATGAGTATGGCAAGGACTTGAAACTGCCTGTACAGTTTGAGGACTGCACGTGTGTGAGGGTGTTTACTTCAAAGCGGACACATAACCACAAAGCTAAGGGAAGGGAGGAGTCTGGAATAAGGTAGGAGGATAAAATACAGACAGGATTGAGGAAGAGACATTGAGATAAATTTCGAGGACACCACCAGTGAGCACAGGGGCAGCAAACTCCTCAGCCGAATGGCAGGGTGCTCTCTGCATGGCCTCCAGCCTCTGCTGTGCCGCTTCTGCAGCTGTTAGTACCAGCTGGTGTCTCTGTCTGGTTGCTCCCTAAAGTTGTTTCCTCAGGCCACAGAGCCAGGTTGGGAGGGGAGGAGGCACAACCATGGTCCTAGTGCTACCTACACAGCCATGCCCTGGGGCTGCAAGTCCCACAAAGAGACTGACAACACAGTCCAGTTGAGCCTGTGCTTGACTGTGCCTGGAGGCTTTCACCTGGGTCCAGTCACTCCATTTCCAAAAAAAAGGTATTGGTGCAACTTGAAGGATATAGATTATAGAGAATAACGTCTGCTTGAAAGGACTATTCTGCAGATATTTAAAATAAATAATAATAATTTGAAAAAGGACAGGCTATTCAGAGCTTCCTTAATAGTGAATAAAGAAAGAAATTATAAAAAAATAAGAAATAGAGGAAAACATATGGACAAATGATGGAAAGGAATTATTTACCGTAGTAAATGCAAGTATGAATGACAATTAAGGAAAACAAAAGAAGAATGTGGCAATGCAGACAACTATAACATCTGGGAAAGAAACAGGAACTGCAGAACAGTCTCCAGAGGAAAAGAACAAAGTTCCAATATTCAAAATTCTTAAAAACAAGTGTAGGCCAAAAAAACCCCATGTTTAAATAACCAAAAGAAATATGTCAGTGTACAATACATAACAGTGTCCCAATGACATGAGTGTTGCCTGGATAACCTCAAGCAGCTTCTCTAACACCTATTTGCTGATTACAATTTGATTGAAAAGAAGAGCATTTCAGACTACACAAATGCAACTGAACACCAGTATTTGTTAAGACCTTAGGTTAAGCCCTCTTCCAAATAATGCTGTTGAATAACCTCAGAACTTCAAAATATCTACACACAGTAAACTGGAGCACTCAAAAATGGAAATACATTCCATATTTCAAAGTTTAGACCACAACTCTTGGAGAGGAAAAATGGTACTATTACTACTACTATATTACTTCAAAGTTCCTAATTTGATGCTCCCCACATAACGAACACACTGGAAGTTTACAGTGTTACTTTAAAAGGGCAGATTTACAAAAAGAATTCATGGCATAGACCCTATAACTTACTTCAACATCATTATCTATTTCTTTTATAGCATAGCTTGATTAAATATGTGGAAAATTAAAAAAGAAAAAGAAAATTAAATCAAGCTCTATAGTATAAAGGATGATACTTGGGAATTTTTTTCCTAACATAATGAGATCATACCATTAAGGCTCCGCTGCTTGTAACTTACAAGTCATTTTCTTGCTTTATGGGATATTGTCCTTCATTCAGACACACACTCCCTTACGCATTATAGATAATGTATATAGGAGACTAAATGGAAGAAACTGCAATAAGCATTTCACACAAGATAATGGAACAGATATATGATATAAGGGAGACTCAGCATGGATGAAGAAATCCGCTTATCAGGCCCTCCACAGTATCCCAGCTATTTATGTAAAGTTTAAGCATTGTTATCTGAAGAAGGGGGGATTCACAGAGGAATAAAGTTATTAATTTGCTTTAGTAAGCCTGCGTGATAAACCATTACTCACATTCCCCACACCCATAACTTTCAAAATCTTACCTTCACTGAGACTCTGGGCTCTCTTTTGAAGTTTTACTAACAGTAAGAATGATGTGGTTGATGCCATTACTACATAATATTATAAAGGCGCAGGACAGAACTGGGAGCAGCAGTATGAAATTTTTAAAGGATACATTTACATGGAGGCAAAGACATTTTACCATTACAAAATCCACAGTCTTGTTAGAGCTCTCTTTACTGTCAGCTGTCCACAACTCCAAACCTAAGTTCTCCTGCTGCGCAATAAATAAGAAAACCTCCTCTTTGGAACAATACATACTATTCAGCTTTTCTCATCATGGGAGACGTTTAATCCAAAACAAACCATTTTGGATCTCCAGTCCCTCCACTGAATTTAATAAGATCTGTATCAGGCTTCTGGAATTTAACCTAGTCTCTCATGCTTAGCTAAGAAAAGAATCACTAAAATGTAAAGACTGAACCAGCCTTTGTGCATGAGTTATTACTCAAGGGATGTTTTGCTGGCAAAACGGGATTCTGGACTGGGTCTCTCTTCCATCAGATATTAATTTCCACTATAATTCCCAATTCTTCAGCCTGTAAATTTCAAAGAGGTCTTCAGTATTGAAACAATTTGTGGGGACGAAGGGAATCCACAAGCGAAGAACTCTAAAGCTCTTACCTGTTTTACCTGACCAGAACAACTTCACCAGCAGACAGCACGACACGCAGATGTTCCCACTTTTCACTACACTTCTCTCAGTAACATCCTGGTCACAAAACTCCATAAGGAAACTTTCAAAGCAATGGCAAAACATGGCAGATTGCTTAGAAACCAGATTTAGCATATTGCTCTCAACAGGGCTTCATAACTTACAGAAAAGAGCATTTCGTAAACACTGACCACCAGCATCTCTGGTTTTAATACCCAATTTATTACCTTCACAGTCACTCTGACACACATGCCGAACAGCACATTACCTTATTATGTCATCCAGTGTCCAAAACATGGGCATATCTTCTATGTAGAACTTGTGTTCACTCAAAAGTTTTGCTACTGATACCAACAGCATTACTTTACAAGCCTCTTTAATCAGTAGTTGCCTTCCACAGTACTTTTTATAAATGTTGTCAAGTACAGACGAGTACGAAAATTACTTATGTCACAGTGCCTCCCCTCTTCTCCATGCTCAGGTTTTCAATTGCAACACATTCACACAGTACACCCCAATAATAAAAAAATAATTAATTAAAAAGGTAGACATTGCCAACAATAAAACACACGTCTATTACTAATTACTGAACCCTCCAAACCCCTCACCACTTTAAAATCTTCTCCTAAGTGAAGAATTCAAAAGGACAACAAAGGTTATAGCACATAAAGGAGGAAATGATCTCCAAAACAAACAGTAAAAAAAAAAAAAAACAAACAAAAACAAAACACAAAACACCAAAAAAATCAACTCTTCCACTGGTTTCTTGATTGCTGTGCAGTGTAGTGGCATTGAGGACCCTCAGGTAGCTAGACTGAATTCAGATACATAGTAACAACCATGAGTAACACTCATAAACAACAAAAACTCTCAAAAGCAGATTCCAGCTTCAAATTACTTATATCTCCATTTATAAACATTGACAGAAACACAGGGAAAAAAGGATGCAGAGATGCAAAAAACAGGCACGTACACAAGCAAAAGTTGAGATACATAGAACAAATTAAAAACCTTGAAAAACACAGTGATAATACCATACACTGGTACATATTTCTTTTGGAATAAAGTGCTGCTGTACTTCATGAAAAGTAAAGAAATTGCCTTAAAATTGAATGCTCCATAATTTTAAGTGTCCCTATACCATAGTCTTAGTTTCAGGGTCAGAAAACCTAAAATGAGGTAGTTAAACAAAAGAGGAAGACTACAGTTGATAAGACCTTTTTCATTTTCTAGCACGACGCAAGATACCCTTCTTGGAAAGCCACATCTCTTGTGGTGGTAACAAACCAACAATCAGAAGCAGGTTAAGTAAACCCCAAAGGATTATTTTGCTTTTAATCTGTCTTTTTTTTTTTAAATAAAAATAAAAAAATCTTAAGTACAGGTGTAATTAGAATTACAAGCAATGGTAACCAAGACTTTAAAAAAATAGGTGCAGATACTTACCTTCCTTAACAGTAATCTTCATCTCTGGAATTTGGGTCACAACTTACCTAATCACACAAAGGCACAGTCTTCAAAAGCATTTCAGCCACCTACACAGTGCCTCCTTTCAAAATCTTCACCTTTCAGAAGATTCTGGTTTTAAAATGGTTTTGTCATTGATCCATAAAGGTGCAAACTCCAACACTTGTGTGTACCCCAAAGCAGAACTGGAACTTTATTTTAAATAGTCAGTGTACTGGTAGATAACAACCTGTAAATATCAAGCCTAGAGGAAGGTCACAGTCTTGCACACATATGCTTCATCAATTTACAAACCGAAGACAATTCTACTTCACCACCAACATACCCCCCACTACAGTACAAAGCTACCTGTATTTCCTCTCAGAGCAAAGTGATCAAAGTCTGGTGGAAACAAGGAAGATCAATTAGCATGACCAGATGCCTTTCAGGTTTTCCGTCATGACTCTGCATTTCCAAGCTGAGAGGTAATGTCATTCTGACCCATGCACTGAGTTGGAGGTGAAGCAACAGTTACAACATGGAGCTGACAAGCCAACAGCAGAAGCCGAAAGCCAAACCGCAACTCAGTTTGTGTCAGAACAGCATAAGCAGCCTTAGATCTTTCTGTTGCAACATAAAAGGAAACTTAAACAAAAACATCACAAGCAAGAAGATGCAGTTTGGGCGTCTCCCCTGCCACCACTTAATCAAACCAACGGCAAGTATTGTTTTAATCTCACCATTGCTACAACATTTCAGAAGCAAGCAAGGCTGCACAAAATAGACTATGTCAAGTAACCCCATGGACACGTGGATCTTTTTATCTCTTATCTAAGGATTACAGGTTTGGGGGCAAATTAATTGCTTTTTCATCCTGAATTCAGTTTACTGAAATTTAATGAACAAATCTGCACAATTTGTGAGCTCTGAGACTGAATCAATCTCAATATCCTATTGATACATGAACTTAACAACCAAAAGGCTTCCCCAAAAGAGCCAAGCGAAATGCCATTCAGCACGAAGACGACTATCACAAGATCTCCTATTTTTTGCAATAGCTCCAGCACAAATTACCATGTTTGGCTCCTCAGAAATAATCTGCAAATTCAACACACATAAAACCATCCATAGCACGGGTTGGGTCTGCAGGAAAAGAATGCAGATTACCTGCACACAAAGACTTACCCCTCCACTCCATCCTTTCACTCCACTACAAGGTAAAGGGAAACCACTCTGAGTTTGGTGTGTGAAATCACACCATTGACGGTATTACACTAATAGATAAGCAAAAAGAAAAAAAGACATGATCAATGATACAGGGGAAAAAAAATAAAATAAATACTACAAACAGGCTGAGTGCTGTTTGATGCTATGCCAGAACTGTGAACAGGCCAATTTCTGTCACAACAAAAAGAAATCATGTCCTGCAGACTGACAAGGGAGCAGTTTCCTGAGAGATGCAAAACTGCCTTCATGCAGTGCTGCAGCAAAGCACCAGCAAGAATGATCTCATTGCTGAAGAAAGATCACTCTTATCTGACATGGCCTGAGAGGCTATCAAAAAGAACAAATCCAGGACCAAAATTTCTGCTTCTGCACCAGTTGGCCCATAACTGATCACTTACACTCCAACGTTTGTGCTGATTTCCTGGTTTAAGTTCTGTTCACTTTAATGTTGCCTTTTCTCAAATATTTTCTCTCTGTCTTTGGTTCTCTCTTAGATATAGTAAAAAGCAAACCAAAACACCCTATGAATGTGGTATTAATAATTCCAAAAGTCTTGTTAAAACCCCTCCATACTTTATAAAACAAACTATTTACCAGGCCTTTGAAAGACTGAATAACGCAGGGTGTTAAGCCATCTGTGAAAGGTGTGACAATTTAAAATTTATTCACTAACATAGCAAGAACACAAGACAACATCAGATTGCCAAGCCTTTGTGTCTTTACACATCCTGATATTTCCAACACATATAATGCCTTTGGTTTTCCATCACCAGGCACTAAAAGATTAGATATGACATATTTTATCCAAGGCATCCCACCTTACTTATTACTTACTAAAAAAAAAAAAAAAAAATTAAAAAAAAAGAGAGAGGGAGGGAGAAACACACTGCTACTAAACATGGCTGAATTAAAAATAGAAGTTGTCTGTATTTCTTGAGGGATGGGGTAGAAGCACAAGAAAAAACAAACTACTCCAGGACATTAGTTACAAAAAATAGGAATGCAGCAAAAAAATTCAGAAAAATCCCCAGAAGCTGCAGCAGTTGCAACATAGGCCTCCTCACACTACCCCCTACTACACTCAATTCAAAGTACCTTCAGCCAAGTGAGGGACACAACCTCATGTAGTTCCTCATTGTTTGAGACTTACTTCCTACAACTCCCACATCGGCACCATAACCCACAAATGTAATTCAAAACCATTTTGGATTGAGACAGCCTTCTCATCCTAATAGCATTTCCTGAATAATTAACTAATTTGAAGTTACCCTTATCATTTACTTCTGTAGTTCACACAAATCTGTAGTCCACTCACAGGTCATGCCTTTTGCCCTCTCTCCTTAAAGGGCTGGTCTGTTCTTACTCAGCACTTCAGATTATTTGAAAATAGCCAAGTCTGATATGCAATCTTAACTCATTTTAAAGAAAAGCAGTGTGTCACAACAGCTGACCTGCTTCCAGTAACACTGCAGAACTATTCCTTTCTTAAGAAGAAAGGAAAAACATCGGAAATAAATAGATACTTAATGTATCTGTTAGATACTAACAGATATCTAATAGACAGATTAGATAACCTAATGTATCTTTAACAGACTGCAGTTACGGTGGTGACATACACCACAAAGGGATAAAGAATTTTTAGGAGGATTAAAATACCCTCAAAATTACATACAGCAAGGGTTATCTGAAATAATACAGCAGATTATTCTTGCCTAAATACCAAAACTACTTCCCTGCTATTTGGATAAACAGCTCTAGGGACACTTTTCAAAACAACGCTTTTTGATAATCTGCATTTGTTTTCAGTAATTAGAACTAAAAAATAGGGATATTTTAAAGATAGTGAAATACAACTTCTGTGGGGATTTACAAGCATTGTTTCAAGGATCGCTTTTAGAGAATTCAGTATTGACCGAGATTCATTTCAATAATACCACTAAATCTCATTTCTACTGGTAAGAAATCAAAAAGCACCACCTCTATGGCATACATTACAGACCTCAGGGCCTCAATGGCTTTCCACCGTCACCTATAACTGCTGTAAGCACGCTTTTTACACATAGGGCTGCAACTCCTGAATCCTTCTCTACAACAAATCAAAGTTTTTCCTCCATTTTAATTTAAAATAAATAAATAAATATATATATATATATAAATAGAAAGTCAAAATAATCCCCCTGCAATCTCCTAAATATGACAGTGCAGATTATATTATGCTTCCCAACCCTGCTCCCCAGGGAATTATTTTAGCAATAAAGACATGCTACAGAGAGCATCTAACTCCAGCAGATTTAGTCTTGATGTCAAGGCTTGACTAAAGACGAATAAAAACACAGACAAAGTAGCAAAACACAGCCAAATCCTTCAGAGCAGTACTTGGTCACAGAAAAGTTAGCTTTATTTGTGTGAAATGCAATTACCAGAAACTCACATGAAACCAGTTGTACTGGATAAATGCATCGGTTCTCAATTTAGTCACTAAAGTCTGAATGTGTGACTGACATAGAAATCTCACTTAGCATATGAATAGGATGCCATAGCCAGGGCTCCAGTATTCACATTTCACTGAAGGAAACACAGAGATCAGAACGGCAGACAGATTCAGGCAGCGGAGGCTGTATCCCCCCCATCTCCTACGGTTATTCAGTGCGATGTAGGTCAGGTTCAGCAAGACTTACACTTGGCAAGTAAACTGGTGCAACAGGAATAGAACATTAGATTGAAGCAGTTAATGCCAAGTCCCTGACATCTACACTACACATACAATTCAGGCATTTTATTCCACTAAAGATTAGCCAGCACCCTGAAACAACTGTCACCAATACAGGAATGGTTTGCAGGTCTCTGCAGGATCAGCCACTGTTCAGACCCTCTAAGACCCCATCAACAGTTGCAAATAATTAGGTCTTCAGTAATACCTCCTTTATGCCTAAATATTTTAAGATTACTGAAAGACAAGTGCTAATCGGTCCTGTGGTCACATGTGCATGGTTACATTCAATATTATTCTATCTTCTAATAATAGTAAAGGAACAAATGTAAACATTTATAGCAAGATCATGACATGCATAAACATGCACACCCTCAAGAAAAATGAGTATGTATGTGTTCAGATCATTTACGTACAAGAATTACATCCAAAGGTTGGCTGGCTTTCTACTTCAGATAAAACCTTCAGTATAAAAAACACTTTCGCATGCTGTGCGTACACATAGACCTAAACAAATCACTCCCAAACAAAATTTCCATGCCAGGCAAAGCTTATGGTTCCAGAGCCTGATCTTATCATTGGGGCCTTCAGTAAACTAAAGAGTGCGATGCCCAATTTCACAGACCAGTCATGGTGAAATGAGAGAAATTTCACAGTTTTATTCCGAAAACAAGGAGCAAAGGGAGAGAGGTATGGTGGGCTATTTTATTTTTTAGATCTACTCATACACATAGTGCTCATATTTTCTGCAGATGTTTTAAGGTGCAGCTGAAGGGAGCACAGAATAAAATAACCTTGTGGATACAGAAAGCACATAGCAACTAGGCAACTGCTTTGGAGAAATAAGAATTGCCATATTAAATCAGGCCAGTGATCCAGTCTGACAACAGCCTGATCAGAACAAGGAGCTAGAAACATGTATTCACTGTATTCTTCCCAATCCCTCTGTATTTGGCTTTGTCCTGTCACCCATTATTTCGGCATTTGAACACACTCCGTCTCTTCTGTATATGTTAGCAACATAAATCTCCTGGAGACTTCAAGAATGCAACAGATAAAAGTGGTATATGTGGTTTTCATTAAAAAGGATAGGGAGTTAGCTGATACTGTGAACGCTATGGTGGTAGAAAAGCTTTAGCGGAAGAGAAAGGTTTTGCAACACTTCCTAAGAATAATTACACTCAATTTGTATAATCTCCTCTATGTCCGCCACAATATGAAAAAATTTCTTTAGTATTTTATTCTAGGTTTTGTCAACTGTAATTTGCCAGAGAAGAACAGACATAGGCTGCTCTGTAAACCTTACCCTATAAAGAGATATCTGTCCTATCTGTCCTGTTAATGACTGGGGCAGGACAATGAAGATCTCAAACCCGGCAAAGCACTGGAACACATCTGTGTAGCCTACAGTGGCGGAGAGACAACACTGCTCTGCATTGGCAAAAACTTAAGTACACATTTCACTTTCCTCAAACACAGCACATATTCCTGAGATCAAAACACAAAAAGGCTCTATTAAATGACAGTTTCTTGGGCCAAAAGCAAGCTTTCATCTTCAGCAATTCCCCACCACTCCATCCCAAACATCACAGAAGTCGACTGCTTCACCTGATTCCAGTGCAAACTTTCATCCTTGCAATCAGGAACATGCCTTAGCCATACTGTTTTATGGTGTCAGTATTCTGTACTAAGGGAAGTGGTAATGATTTAAAGGCAACTGTTTTGGTAGGGTTTTTTTCATTTTGCTTAGCTTTTTTTATTTTGTTTTGGGTTGTTTGGGGTTTTTTGGTTGGTGGTTTTTTTGTTTGTTTGTTTGTTTTGTGGGGTTTTTTGGTTTTTTTTTTGTTTTTTTTTTTTTGTTTTTTTTTTTTTGAAGATGAACAAGCCCAACCACCGCAGGGAGCACTGGCAGCAAAGATGCCAAGAAATAGATTTCATAATTCATATGTTTCCTGCCAAAATATATTTGCACACTAAGCCTCGTACCGCTGACTTGGAGCTGCAAAGATCTTTTTTCTTTGGCCCTTCAAAGTTTGATAGCTACTTCCCATATGAAAGCTCAACAGGAAGCCAGGCTGCTTGTGTCAGTTCTTGGACACTCTGGCAAACCTGCACACTGAAATCCTGCATTAGTGGGAAAACTCCTATAGGCCCACAGTTACAATAGCAACATTGACATTTGGAAGACCATCACGGAGAGTTTCTTTTTCCTAATTATTGTAGGGAACTGCAGTGTTGGGTTTGTTTGGGTTTTTTTAATAATTTTTTCTGTAGCCAGCAGAAAAGAAACTGTAATCACCAAGCCTCAAAGGATAAGTTGGAAATACATAAGCAGGAAAAGATGATTTTTTGCAAACTCTCCCCATTCATCCCCAAATATGCAAGCTATCCCTATAGGTCCTCAGGATTCTCCAGTGGATAACTGTATGTTTCAGTACAATAAAGTGTTACAGTCAGGAGCAACTGCTGATCTTCATCAAAAAACATGAACTCCATTTCGATGCTATCCAACAGGCACAACTCCCAACTTTCAGTACGTAGACTGAAGCATGTAAACGGCATTTCTTACTGTGTTACAGATAGTGGGAATTCCCAACTAATCCCAGCATCTTTCTGAAGGACTTCATTCTTTCAGATCCAACACGATACAGTCAGATAAACTAAGCAGTTACTACTTTGGAAAACTCTGCCTGAATGTTTACAGAAATGGGTCAGGTCTGTTTTCAACAAACTTTTCAAAATTCAGTATTTGTGTCATTACTACCTCTCTGTCCCCTCTGTGCGACTAGCCCACGTGTTTTTAACTTAGAGGCACACAGAAAGCTGTATTAGACTGAACCACAGGAAAGTATTTCAGAGATGTCACAGAAATCCTGGACCAAGCATTGATCCCAGACCAAGTACTACAACTACACTAACTGAAAAATAGATTGCAAATTACAGGAACAAGATGACAGGAAGGGAAATTTTGAAACCTGAAAAAATTTACTGGGAAAAAGCAGCTGAAGTGCTATTTATAACTAGGGTAGCAATAGGTGTTTCCCAGATGTCACGATCAATTACAAGTTTTTGCTTATGCACCACTAGGAGACAACAAATACATTTTTATCACAGGCACAATCACCTTGTTTCAGCAGCACAAAAGATTAATTTGATCTGACACTGTAACACATCTCATCCTAAGGTGGCAACAATAATATGCAGCTACTGCTGTCAATGGCGAGTATCATCCACGCCCTCACATTAAGGTGCAAACCTTCATCATTGACATCCCGAAACGCTACATTGACTGATAGAGCCTCTCAAACACCAGTGCATAGAACAAACAACATAAATTGAATGCTGTGCTGTCAGAGTGGTACTAAATAGGGTGTGTAATTAAGCAGTGTGCAAATGCACTAACACTAAAAGTATTTCCAAACTGTTCCTTTCCAACACTGGTTCATTCCATTTTTTAATGGCAATGCAAAACAATCCTTCTGCTCTATAAATACATGAAACTTGCTAACAGTCCTGATTTTCTAAATATCTAGGAAAGTAGTGGCTCTTAAAAGATAGGACAGGCCCATTTGAACACTCATTGGCTAGCAGCAACTGGCTAGCAGCTACTAACAGTCAACTCAGCTTCTCCACACCCTACCAAATATTCAAGTTACATCCGATTGACCCATTCTCCTGTTTCTCCAGATACCTACAGAATGCAAAATAGAGGGGGGTTGGGTTTGGGATTTTGGTTGTATGTGGTTTTGGTTGGTTTTGTTTTTTTTTTTACTGGATCTCCATAAACTCTGCCAGGAGTTAAAATAAAAACTCTTATCTTTGTGTTCTGCATCTCAGAGTTGTTCTGGGAACTCTGGACAAACGTCTACACTAACCGCCAAAAAAAAGGAAGATGAATTGCACAATTCTGCTCTCCATTTCTCCATTAGTAACCTTTCATCTTCAATAAGAAGTAAACTGGACAAAAGAAGGAGGGAGAGGGAACAGGGAGGAAAAGCTTTTTACAGATAGAGGACTTTTCTGAGGGATCCAAAAATTGAAGAAAACCTGCCTTCTTCCTGCATTAATGCACTGCTCAGTCAGAGGTGCAATTTGTAAGTCTCCAGCATCATGACTAGTGCAAGATGCAAAACAAGAACCAGAAAGGATTCATTACCTGTTTTCTTAGAGTCATTTTCCTCCTATCATTTTGTTATTATTTGTGTTATGACACTATAATAGCTTCAGTCAAGATCAAGTTTTCTTTCCTCTAGTCACTGAGAAAACAGACAAGTAAGAGAAAGGAAGCTTCATTTACTTTCATTTTACAGACTGGAAGCTAAAACACACAGAATGATGGATAAGCCCAAGCAAACACAGCTTGTGGAAGAAACAGAAACCTGAACGTAGATCTCCTGAGAGAATCAAAGGAAAGGTTGCATTTCCTACCTCATTGTGTTACAGGAAGCAGAAAGAATTTTGAAAAAGCAAGAAATGCTTTTGTTGGTTAGTCCGTGGGTACCACTTCTGCACTAGAAAGAAATTATTTCTTTGGTTGCCATAGATATTACTCTCAAGTAAAAAAAAAAGAATTGAATTTTTTTGGTTTGTATAGTTGGTTTTAGTTTGTTGGGCAGCTATTGGAAGGTGGAGGGAACAAGCAAGGAGGAGAAAAGAATTAAATCCATTTCAGTTCAGAAAATAGAGAATTCGGTTCTTCTTGAATGGGGATTGTCCCAATCTATCTCTGCTTCTGCAAAGCTGAGCAACTGCAGTTCACACAGAACTATACTCTTCTTGAGTGCCATGTTCAAGATAGCTTTAATTGCAAATGGAGTTCAAATAAAATGATAGCGAGAGATAAGAGCATTAGGGGAAGAAAAAAAAGCAACAAGATGCCTCCATTTCTTACCACTTCCTGTACAACCGTTACCAAGATATGAAATCAATGATACCGCACAAAGGACACCAGCTTTAAGCAATCTATCTGCTTTCTGAGAAGCTGTCTAAGGATGGTATTGGTTTTGTCTGCACAGCTGGAACAAATGTTCAAAATGTTCAGATGATTACCAGTCCTCTTTCCCTTCCCATGTGGATATTCTCCAACAACAGGTGGTTTTTGAAATACAAAAATCTGCAACCATGAAAAGTGATTGCTTCAGAAAACTTGTAAGGTAGTCTTAAAGGTAGGGTATAACAGAAACCTTATGGGAAAAGAGGATTTTTATTCAAAGCTGCCTCATCATGGAAGGATGCTCAGTACAATGCTGCAAAGGAGCTAGAAATCTATGACACAAACCAAACACTTTCAACAGGCTTTAGACCGAACCTCCAGATAATGCTCCTAATTCCGTCACCAATTTCTGTATGTCTCTCAGCAACTCAATCTCTCCAATTCAGTTTCCCCACTTGCAAAATACAAATAATTATATGCACTTTATCTGGGTGCTATTATGAAACTAAGACTAGCATTTCTAAAGCGCTTTGAGATCCCTGAGTAGAAGTTGCTATAGAAACATACCTAGTGTATTATTAATTGTGATTAAGAAACTGAAAATGTAATGAGTAAGTATTCATGCACAGAACAGGAAATCCTTATCTGAACTCAGTAACACTATAGCAATAAAATTAATCTCATATCCACTTGTATTCATGTAAGACATATGTGATCCAGTGGTGATATATTAAAGTGTGAGTCTATAGTAGTAAACTAAATACTGTAAACTACTGTGCACAGGTTATATTCAGAACATTAAACCTACTACTTTAATGAAATATTAATAATAAAATAAAAAGGAAATAATTAACTAGATTATATATCAAGTTCCCAGGAAGATGTCACCGGCAGGCACTGGGGAAATTCCAGACTGGACTCAGTGACAGATGAGAACTGGATTCCAGAATACACTGATCAGGATCAAAGGCAGATGAACAGACAGGGTCCTCCTTGGGCATCAGCCATTGAAGAAAGAGAGCCTTGGAAGAACTGTTGAAGAAGAGCTGACCCTTTGGTCCCTCAGCTTTTATACTGAGCACAGCAGATGGGATGGAATGCCCTATTGCTCAGTTTGGGTCACCTGACCTGTCCACCCCTCCCCACAGGTGCGACCCCCCCCCAGTAAACACCTGAGTCAGCTGAACCTGGTTGCCATGGCAACAAGTATAAACACCAGCCTCTCTCACTGTGCAGAAAGTTGGCTGTGCTCCACCCCAAACCACAACAATTCAGAACATTCAAATTCTAGTGATCTGTCTTTTGCTCAAAAAGACCCCAAACCTGCCAGCCACATACTACTGATCTCACTCTATCACTTCTCTACCATTTTTTAATCAAAGTAGCCATCCCTAAGAACCATTTTGAGTCCCAGTTACGGTCGACTTTTTCTATACAGAAAATCAGTCGCTGTAAAACAGAATTACTCTCTCTCTCATTTCAGTACATGGCCGGACCCAAGGATGCAGTCGTTAATGCTCAGAACTCCTAGTGCTGTTCTGAAGAGCTGAAATTAAAAACATCTCCATTGCCGCTAATAGCTGCCAGTTTATTCACAGGATGAAAAGTCTCAGATTCTAACAGCATGGATACAGTGACATTCAAGTGTATTTGGCAGCAAACTTGAAGAGCAAGAGAAGCAAAGAGGAAAAAACACAGAGACAAGACTCAATGTGTATGCTGTCATTTTTATAAGTGCTGAGCACCTCTGTTCTGATAGTCGCAGAGCATTTTTCAATTCTCCCATTAGCAATCCAACATATGGGTGAGGTAAATGAGTACAACTTTCTTATACATATGGAAAACTGATGCTGAGACACATCGGGCACAACTTTCAAGGTCTATTATTTTTGCTTATTTAATACTAGGTACAAGTGCTCAAAAGACAATCAAATTGAACGTTAATTGGATATGATATGAACTCACATGTCTGAAGGTTTTTAAAACATGAAAGTAACTTAACAGCAGAGAGAAGAATAAAACCCCAAATCCAACTTTCTGGGGCCTTATTCCAGTTGTTATCTTCCTTGCTTCCTTTGCTGGGAGGCTGAGGTCCCAATTAGACCGTAAACACAGGAATGGCTAAACAGACAGCAAACGTAAATGGTTAAATACAGTTTTGTATTAAGATTCCTCCTTACCAGATCAGATACCAGCAGATTACAATGAAAAACTGTCAACACCAAACTAGTAATAGATCACCCAAAACAGAAGAGCTAGAATGGACACAGTCCTGCTCCTAACAAAGCCAATGACAAAGGATACCACTTATTTCCAGAAAAACAGGAAATGACCAAATAATTACACAATTTATGTTCACCATATTGGTTTAGATATTTTGGGCTAACCTTTTCTGGCTTAAAACCAAATCAATTTTTTTCTCCCCAAGTCCAAAGCTGTTCACCGCAATACCCCTTAGACACTTTAAAAAAACCAAACCAAATCAAACTCACAAAATGACCTGGCAATGCCAGATCCCACATAAGTGAGAGGCCCACACTGACAGACAGATTTTTTTGAGAAATAGCTGTACTTTCATGGCTAAATATGGATTTAAGATTCTATATAGTGGAAGAGCTAGCTACTATTATTACATACACGAGGAAGTCTCCAGCCTTCTCCCTTGTATCCATGTCTGTCCCTTTATATTAGGTAAACATTGTGCATCTCAATACTAATGGCATTTATTGCACAGCTACTGCTGAACCGCACACCTTACTTGTATCTATTATAACTAATGCTTCCTACATTATTTAAATTAGAAATGAAACAGTAGTTTTTAACAGGCTTTCAAATTTACAATAAAGAGAATCTTTGCCCAATGCAATTGCAGACATTTTAAAACTAAAGCAAATTTGGAACAATTTAATATTTTACTCTCTCCCTTATATGTGTAAGTAACATAAGGTCATGTATTGAAAAGCTGAATCTAATAAAAATGAAGTTTTACCTAACTTTTTACGAGTCTTGACAATGGGGTAGAAGTTTTGTAGAAAGACAGGGTCATAAGTTATCTGATCAGTGAGACTGACAGCAAAAACTTACTGGCATCTCTGGTTCAATCATTATAATTAGTATAAAAATAAAAAAAGTTCATCTCCAATATATTGCAGTTATATGTGTTGTACCACAATCAAACAGTGGAAGGGGCTTCTGCATAGTTAGAGAAGCAACGGTAATTAGCAGAATGCTTTTTTTGGTTCACTAATTAAAATAACAGTGTTCTAAAAGATGGTGTCCCATATGGAACTGCAAAAGGTTTTCCAAGAAGTGAATAGAAAACTGGCATACAACACTCAGCATCTTTCCAATAAGAGTTTAAGTGCTTTTGATATTTTTTCTGCGTTTGGTTGTTGGTTGGTTTTGGGTTTTTTGTTTGGCGCTTTTTTTTTGGGGGGGGGGGGGGGGGGAGGGGGAGGGCAGAGTGGGAGGGTGTTTTGTTGTGTTTTTTTTTTTTTTCTTGTGTTGTGTTTGGTTTTTTAAATTCTTTTAAGGCTTTCATTATGTATGTACGAGTATCAAAATTTTCAGTTCTCTAGCTGCACTTTTTATGTAGCAAAGACACCCTTTTTCGTATTACTGTGACCAAAACCAGGCAGAATGCAATCTTAGCTAACCCACTCCTCCAGGCAATAGACTACATCTATAAATCAGCTTTCTCTCCCCATCCCCCACAGATCAATGTCACAAGCAACTATCTAGGGAGCAGCAGGGAAGCCAAGCTGGTGACCATTTTCAAACACTCCAATAGGTTATTGAGCAGTGGTGTTAGGTGCCACAGTCCAACAAATCTGTTACGTTTCCCACTATGTAAACCAGAGTGCTTCAGAGTGGTTCACCAGGAAAACTACAGTATAAGCCTGCTTTCATATCTCCTCAGTTCAGAAAGAACTACTCAAAGGTCATCAAATCACACAAGCAAAAGTCAAAACAACCAAAAAAAAACCAAAACACAACAACAACAAAAAAAGAGGGGAAAAATGGAAGTAAAGTTACCAACATATGATGCGTAGATGGGAAAGAATATCAAACCCTTCTCAAATAAGTGTTCTGTAGTATCTTATCAGCTTTAGACAGTCAGATGCTGTCCTCACATAAGAAAAATAATTAAAATCCCCTCTTGCTTTTTTTTGTATAATGCAAGTACCAATTGCTCTAGTTACTCCCTCGCTCAAGTCCCACAAGAAGAGTCAGAAAAATATGACAAGAAAAAAAAAGAGACCAACATTGCAACTTACGCTGCTGAGCCAGAGGGGACAGTAATAAAAGATCTGATAGTTCTACTATCAATAACTGATAAAAGTATACTTTGGTTTCACTCACAAGACATAATCCAGACCCTAACACAGTCAAGTGGAAAAATTTTTACAGATTTCAGCTGGATCCAGATCAGGCTCAGGGTGATGCAGATGAAGGATGCATTCCCTAATTACAGAGTATGCTGAGCACCACCTGCAAATCACTGGCTAGACTGAACTTTCAGTGATTTCAGTGCAAACTTTTTTTGCAGATAACCAGAACCCCATGAAGCCATCTCCTATGCATGAAGCTGATGAAAAAGCCTAGCAGAATGAAGCCATGAATCAACTTTGACTCATAAAACATAGCTTGCACGTCATAAACATAAGGAAAACACACCTTTGGCCCATCTGCTACTAAATGACCCTTCCTACTAAAAAAAGTAAGCTGATCTAAGGAAACAGTAAAACCTTCCAGTACTTCACTGTTTCAAGCACCTCTGCAGAAGCCTGGTGAACCTCGCTGGCCTTACAGCAGTTTTACAGGTTTATGCTTGTGTTTCCTCTGGTTTGGCTCAGTCCAATGCACAGGCAGTGCTGCTTAATGCTCTGCAAGAGGCTTTCAGTTCTTGCTTAACAAAGCTTTCCTCCCACATGTCATATGTATTCAGGCTACAGTCTGTTTATCTAATATCTCCCTTTCTCTTTCTCTCTCCCCCTCCCCCTCTTTTCCACCCCCTCGTCCCCAGAAGAGAATAACCATAATGTGCCTATCGCTTGCAGAAACAGACAGCTCAGCTCCCCCTTGCCATCTGGTCATACTCTGGTCTCTCAGCTGTCGTCAACATATGAATCCCGTTGTTTTGACTAGTGGGGTCCCAAGGAACAAGCAACAGTGCAGATTGCAGGGAATCAGGATGCCCTTTTCTCTCTTCCTTAAACCAAAAAGCAACCCACATAATTAGAAAGTGAAGGAGTGTTTGTGAAATGCAATAGAAAGCACAATACTTCTACCTTTGCTCATGTGATAGGGATTCTGCCAGCCACACCAGGCTATTCTGTAACTCAAATGAATACATTTGCATCTTGACTTAACTTACATTTTGCTGCCTTCATCACAAGCACGTGACTAACCCATCCTGCTTACTCCTCAACCTTTTACATCTTTAAAAACAAAAAATAAAAACAGAGCTCCCACAAAAGGCAAAGGAAAATATATAAACCCTTAATCCATAAGAATTTATGTTCCGAAGACAGACGATTTTAAAAGATAACTCAAAGTTTGTATCAATTGGCAGAACAGGTGAGGAGGAGAAAAAAAAAAAGGAAAAACAAATAAAATAAAATACACACAAAAAATAACAAAGAAAATAAGTGTGGCAACTTAGCTTATGAAATACATAAATTTCCCCAAACAGGAATGGGTTAATATTATTTCTAGGCTAGAACTGCATTGTAAGTTTATGATGTATGTTGATGATAAAATTAAAATGCAATTATTTTTTAAGTACCAAGAACCAAAGTTGGTTGGTTCACCATCCCGTGTGCTTGAAATGTAGTGGAAGCAGCTGGCAGCATTAAGGAATAGGACCCCACCGAGGTCTCAGCAAAATGACCAGCTTGCACACCCTCTCTTGACAAAATAGAGTCAGTGAAACTCCAAACAGGCGTCTGAATCCTTCCATGACAATTCTTCAGCGGGTTCAAAACCCAGCATCTGAGACTGAAACAAGGAAGCACAAAATGAATCTTTATGCTTGAAATGGGAAGAAGGCATAACTTAGAAAAATGCATCTAAAAACTCACATCGGTGCCTTACTAGTAAGTTTGAAAGAGTGTTTCGTTTTTCCATTACTCATTTGGGATAGCCCTGTGAAAGCTTCCGAAGATCTGTTTCTGAATCATATACTTTTCAAAATTCAGGTTTTGTGTAAACGAAGTTGCTGTTCTCCCACTGTATCACTAAAATTATTCACCTTGTGATGGTTTTATTCAAGCAGGAGCGCATCTTGTGCTCCAACAGTTCAACTCTAACCATGCTACGGTTCTATGATAACATCTGCAAGTTCATTATTCAGGCAACTGCTATATAGCTAAACCTCTGTCTGTGAATATGTTAAAAGTTATTGTATCAAAAAATCCACGCAAATAGAGAAAGAAAGCAAAAGGACAATTTTAAGTTATATTCATATAAAATATTCCATTTTCTCTCACGTAGCATACAGACCAAAAAAATATCATGAAGCTTTGCCAGAATAGCAGCTGGATGGCACAACCGGTCTCCCTCCAAAGATGCAGCACTATTCGAGCCCTTTGTCTCTCATACCTATACCTACACAATCAAAGGTATCATCACAAATAGCTCTTTGTCAGCTTTCAGGATTAAAAATGTGGCCAGAGTTCCACTTTTAACAAGTAACACCATAAGACTTGCATCTTGCATCCATATTGTGGCAGGTATCTGCCCATCTAAGAACAACTACAACAGCAAGTCAAGAGCAGCACAGGCCTCAGCATCAGTTGGGTGTTTTCTGATTCAAGTGCTTACAGTTCTGGGCAAGTTTATCCAGCCCAGGTCTGTGGTGCCATTGCTTCACTCTATAGGTTCTTGCCCTAGTAAGATGAAAGGCAGTTCAAGGATGCCAACAGACTGCAGTCATAGCTCCTACAGCACGGTGGATGTACTGTACATTGAAGAAAAAGCACGAAAATTTGCAGGAGTGAAAAGGCCACGGAGACTACAGGTAGAGAAACAAGCTTAAAAATGGTATGGGTTTTTTCTTTGGTAAATGTTTTTTGGGTTTTGGAGGTTTTTGTTTGTTTTGGGTTTTTCCTGGGTTTTCGTTGTTGGTTTTGTGGGGTTTTTTCCCACAGATTGCTCAAATATACTAGCAGGGCAGCAGACAAAAATTTATACTAGCATTGCCCATATGGTACCTGTTTTAGAACTTGGATGAAATCACTGAACAACTGTCACAACCACTATGAGTTAAAATATGAAAACTTAAAAACCACATCAAGCATTATCATCTCCTTCACTAAGTGCAACAAACAACATGTAGAACAAAAATACTTATCTTCTGAACTCCAAATACTGCCCAGGGCTGTCTGAGGTCTGGTGTAATTTACAGCAGCCCAGAGTTCTGGCAAGTTCCTACCACAGATCAGCCTGGCACTAAAAGAAGTCATACCATCAAGCATGCTGTCCATGCAGGGGCCAGTTCTACAGCCAAAGGGCATGCCCTGCTCTATATTCAGCTAGATTCCTTAACACACCTACATTTAATTTCCCACAAGAAACATTTACAATGTCCTTCACTAGTACAGCAGAATGACCTTCAATTCACATAAAATATATATTTATGTATACTTACTTACATCAATTTATATACAACATATTATATCTCACTGTAATATTTTTTCAGAGGGTTTTTCTTAATCTATGCTGGTTTATGATTAGCTGTAAATCCCCTAGGATTTTTTGATCTAAATTAAATACACCACAAGTCCGAGAGGAACACTCCGTCTCATTGCAGATAAACCAGCATGTAACCCCAATTCTTATCTACCCAGTGCAGCAGCCTCTACCAACCTTCTGTACAATCAGAAAATATATTTCTTATCTGTACAAAGTCAAGCCTCTGACAAGGCTCTTCCCCTTTCAAATGTCACCACTGTTCCAGTCACCTTTTTCCTCTCCCTGTCCCTTGTCATTTACTAGGGAAACATTCTCTGAGAACTATTAAAAACTGTTGTGACCCAAAATTATATACGTCAGTAGCACTGTCCTCTCCTTTTAGTAGTTCCCCATTTTCTTACCTCCACCAAATAGCAATGGATAATAAAGAAACCTCAGTCATTCCAGCTACTGGGTTAATTTGTGGGTGGCAACAGTAACACAGCATAGCTAGCTATCTTCACATAATCTACTCATACTAATCAAGATATTTAGGTTCACAACTCTTCATTAAGACATCCTTAAATAAGCAGCCAATTTGCCTCTCAGACTGCTTTGGTATAAACCAACATTTTACTGCAGGGGGTAGAAAACACATTTATTTCCAATGGAACCCATAACATGAAAATTTAATATCAAAGCAACGCGTGCAATTCAGAATGACTGGAAGGCTATTCTCAAAATACACCAAAGGATCGAAATGTGTAAACCAAGCTACTTGTCAGTCCTAAAAATAAGAGAAGCAGAAATGGGCTCATCCTGCTTCAGAGAATGTGGCGCATTTGGCAAAGCACTAATGGAAACTTTGCTTTTCCAGCTGGCTGCATGACACCTGGCTCAGACAAGGTAAGTGGGAAGGGGGGAGAGGATTCTGGTTTCCAAAACTGCCTTTAACCATTCAGGATGACAACACATCACATGTTTTTGAAGACTCAGAAGACTTTTTCTCACCCAGATGTACCTTACGGCAACTGAATATAATTTGTATGCAACATGTGACATCTCTCTATAATACTTAACTTCACTGTAATACAGCTCCCATTCATTTCAATCCCTTTTCTTCTATCCCTTAGTCTCTACAGCAGTTATTAAAAAATGACTGTAATGAAAATTTTGATATCACAATGATTAATATCTGCATAATGGAAGACTGTTGGTTGAGTAGTTTGAGGCACTCAAGGTTGAAAGATATTTTCAAGTAAGAACAAGTTCTCCAAGAGTAATATAGCGCATTACAGCCTGCATACCAAAAGTCACAAAGTAGACTTGCCAGCAAGTACTGTTCTGCAGTGGGGATGTCTGTATCCTTTTTCTAAAAAACAAAATTACATTAAGCGTAGAGATCCAATCATAAAGCCTGTTAGCAGAAAATATGACTGTGTTAGTGATACACTTATCACCCCTGCTGGGGGTCATCCCGCTGCACAGGTCAACACAGAGCTCAGATGATCCCTGGAAAGTATATCTTCCCAAGTTACATTGTTCAGAGACTGTTGCTTTAAAGCAAATTGCAGATTGAGGACTTTTCTGCTATATAACTCAAATCCAGGTTTGATGACAGCCTGATATACTGCAGCAACTAGCAGCTTTGAGACCTTTAGGAGGTTGTCAGAAAGATGCCAGTAGACCTTTAAGAACTATTTTGCAGAGTCATTCCAAACTAGCAGCTAATGGTATGCTCTCTTCTCCTATGATAGCTCTTTTATAACTGGCTGATGAGAATCAGCTGCAAAGGAGGGAGATTATTTTATGTCTCATTAATTTTGAAATTTTTAAGATGTTTTTTAATACCAAGCAAATCAATAACCTGAGTATTATGCCTCTCTTCTCCTTTCCTTTCATCCTTATGATATAGCTGAGAATATCAGTAATTTAGACACAATTCTTTATTATTTAGTCTGAATACCTAGATGCATCATAGTTTTACCATTGCTGCTAAAACCAATTTTCTTTCTTTTGTATCCTTTCACAAGCTCAGAAGGTTTTGGAGGTTTCATGAGGAAATTCAGAAGTTAAAGCTTGCATCACTCTTGCGCTGCAACTGCTAGAATTAGGCTACAAACAGTATTTGCCTTTGTGACTATCCACAGTCTCTCTCAACATATAGATCTATATGGACATATAAACACACATACCCTATGCATAGAGAAATATTTCTTAGATGAGAGGCTTTTAAAGCACTGAAAGACAACGTTAAAAGCCACTTCAAATTTACCAGTGTTTTAACACATTCAGCTCGTGAAACGCTGGACAGTTCCTTTTGTTTGCCAGAAGCAAACAAAACGTGCATTTCCTATAGCGAAAAATTATACAGATGGCTTAATTCCTCAGGTTCAAGAATCACCGGAAAATGCAGTGCAACCTATCACTGTGCTATGAATCCATAAATTGTACGTATGGTGTCACCCTGTACATTTAGGTCTCTTTTAAATATGCATATACAATTGGTATTAATGCTCTGTAGGTATTCAACATGGACCAAACGGAAACAAAAGTCTGACTAAAGTATACATCGCTTGTAAAAAATGGTAAAACACTTTTGCATTCTGCTGGGCACTAAGAATAGCTGTTGCAATTCAGAAACAATTATTATTGAATAATGTCTTACAGTAAAAGTTCTGTGATAAAATCTGTATTTTTACAAAGACACAAAGAAGGATTTGGCATACACATGCAACTTTCTAATGCATTTTTCAGAGTACTGACACTCCTGTTTCAAAATATGTGAAATGAGTCAGTGAAGAAAGTTAGTTTAAAATTGTCAGTTATTTGTATTATGGAAACATTTAGTAGAGGAGGGCATTAATATGCAAGGATGTTGGGATTTTAATATACATATGTTTTGCAAGAATAGAAAATACAGTTCTTTTTAAATGACTTTTTTTTGGCCTCTGGCAGTACTTAATATCCATGAAGTTTAATATTGAGAATGCAGGTTTCTTAAGGTAGCAACTGCTCAGCCAGGATGAAGCTCCCTAAGAGGGTGGCTCTGAAGGTATTTATGAAAACAGTAACAATAATTATCAGATGTTTATCTCAGCTTAATGAATAGATTCTAGATCTCTGCTGCTTGAACAGTTGAGAAAATGGGAAGTGTTCAAGAATGATATGAGAAATGAAGAAGTAATGACTTACACTATCAGCCTGTGCAAGAGATCATCCTTTACCATGATAATCATGTACCCATGTTACAATATGATTTGCTATGACCTTTCTATATGTTATATAAAGTTGATAGGAATTTTATTATAATCACATTATAGAACTGTGCGCTAACCGTGTTGAAAACAGGTGTCCAATTGTTCAGTTTCTGATATTCCCAGAATACCAAATAACTCCTGCTTCAGAAAGGGTTACATACCCCCAGTGAAGGGGAGAACTGCTCCCAGGGCTGTAATATGCTTCAGTATTATTATTTTGACATGGCTTGCTCCTACCTAAAGAGGCGCAAAAATAAAGTTGCCCAGAATGGCAAAAATAAAAGCAAGTCCACATCTACCACTGAGAGCAAGACTTCTTGGCCTCACATAATTTTTCTCCACGTATTTGCTTTGTTTTCAAGACAGCTATTGCTCCTGATCCTGGTTTAAACCCAACAACTACAGGTAATTAGAAGTTTCACGGCTGTTCCCATGGACTTCGGACAACACAACCAACATGAGCAGCAAGCCTGCATTTTGTCCTACAGTATTTCTAAAGAAAGAAGGTATACCAACAATCCCTCACAGAGATTTAAGCATCAGATTGGAAGGGGCATTCTGATGGCTCCATCAGACTCACAATGCCATGAAGTGAGAAGGAAGACTTTACAGGAATCTGAGTAGTATTTAAGCAACAAAAAGAGAATTAACTAGAAAAACAAAGAGTAGATGAAGTTCCTACAGTAGCATAAAACATCAAGCAAAAAAAAATTTAGATGTAACTGAAGACTCTAACAAAATCATTTAGCAGCTATAAGACTTCAAAAACTGAGGTAAGGAAACAAAAGAACAGAACTATCCTTCCCAGAAAGTATTAACTCTCCTCTGTGAAAGGAGCATCTGCTGCAGCACTGTAAGTGCACACTGTGCTGACAGAAGCCAAATCACATTAGTTTAAAACAGTAAACTGGTCAGGAGATTCTCACCTATCAGCATTCATAATTGCTCCCTTAATACTACTTCTCCTGAGGAAATTTTCTCTATATAGCCCTTACACTGCCCTCCTGTTTCCACTTCACCAGCCACCCATCAGGTTCCATTCTGTAGAAGCAACAACCTTTTCAGCCCTTGCAAAGTCTGGAAGCCCAACTCTGACACATAACAGAGCTGTATTTCAGTCAATGAAGTGACTACAGAGATTGGCTTCAAGCCTCTGATAAGGAGTTTGCATTGGTGGGAACTCATTCCAAAGGTGAAGTATGATCACGACAAAGCTTCACAGTGCAACACTGGAAAATAACTATAATAAGTTATATCACAATCTCATTGTAAGTGAGTGCATCATTTGAAATACCAAGCCTTTTAGATCTTGTTTTTCCAACCTTAAATCTCTAGATTCAAAACAGTATTCCTGAGCATTTGCACGTAATCCAGTAGTTGCTGTTCTCCACTGATGAATGTAAATCATAATCCTCAATTCTGATGACACAGACATCCGCCCTCAGTAATTAATTGTGACATTGGTGCAAATGAGCATGACCTGTTTCAGTAAGCTAGAGAAAAAGCTATTTTGGAAACTGAAATGCAATTTTCACTTGGCTCCCCATCTAGCACCATAAATAAAAGTTAATATAAAAAGGTAACTTAATGGTTACTATAGTTCTGGTAAACTAAGTTTGAGTTTAACTAGAATAGCTTCAGACATAAATGATTTACTGAGTCCAGAATTTTGTTTGCAAGGTTCTGAACTGGCTTTATACCAGACTTCTTGCAGTTCTTTTTCCATATACTACCCATGACTGAGTCAAGTACCAGCATAGCCTGTAGACTGTTCTAAGCAGTATAAGCAAATAGCTACTTCCTTTCAGCAACAGTTTTTCTTTATTTTCTAGAAAGATACATCCATTTTTATTTTCTTCCTAACATGACAAGGGGATAAAGAGGCTGCAGGAGCCTCAGACACAGCACTTACTGGTTTTGTGCCGTTTCACCAGACTGTTTAACTGATGGTGACATGCAGGATAGGCAAAGACCTTCTGATATGCAAGGTTGTTCCCAAACCTCAAATATTATTATCAAGAGCCTCCAAGTCCCTAAAATGTCATGTCAAAAGGCATCTGTCGCTAGTTAATAGCAGCTGTGGATTGTCATTTGAAGGTCCTGTGTCTTTCCTCCCTCCCTGCAATTTCACAAAGATTTAAAAATAAAAACTAATAAAAATATCAAAACAATGCACACAATACCCAGGGTGGGCAGTGGCTAAACAGACTAAGCCATGCCTTACATAGATCCTGAAACCAGCACTTTTGGGGGGTGGGGAACAAAACAAATGGAAGAGGGAGGTTGCTCATTAAATAATTATGGGGTTTAGTCTAAATTGCTAAGTAAAAGAGTCACTGCGTGTTTAGCAGATGCTACTGTGTAAATCTAAATCCACTAAGATACCAGCATGCTCCTCTCTTTTTCTCCCTGCTCTACTCCATAAAGCAGGATTTCCATGATCAGACAAGCAGCCACTGAACAGCTGGGCACAGTTTGCCAATTTTACAGCGATCAGTGATCACTGAACCCATGAAGTTCTCTTCCCAAACCAGAAGCACCAAAATAATAATAAGCTTGCAGGGATGAAAAAAATTCTTCCATCTGTTCACATTTTTACACCCCTTATACTGCATTTTTATTTCTTTTGCATATTTTCGGAAAGTAGGAAGAAGAATCATCTCCATAGCTTTACATTTCCCCACTCTTTGGGGGATATGGAAGAGAGATGTTTTATTTGGTTTGTCAATTTGTTGATATTTTTGGTGACCAACAGAAAGACAAATCAGACATCAGCAAATCCTGTTATTATATTACGATACACTATACTTCAGAAAATTCTGTAGCTTTTATAGAACCTTGAGTCTGCAACTCTCAAAGTAATTTGCTAAGTAACATTGTCAAAGGTATAGGTGACAAAACAGAAATGACAATAAACAAGTCTCAAAATCAGACATAACTAAAAAAAAAAAAAAATCAAGCCTCCTAAGTTTGAGTCCAGCCATTTGCTCACCTACCTAGAAAATCTCTCATGAAAGAGCAAAAGGAGAAATAGACTTTCCTTTTAATAAAAGCAAAGGGGTACACTGGCATAAATCAGCCACTTCTTCAAAATTCAACTTAATGTTTTAGGCTTTGGGGGAACCTTTATGGACTTGCTTTGAAAAACAGGCTATGTTACATGTGACAGGAAAAAAACCAAAACAACCATAAATCTCTCAACACCTGGATACACTACTCGAGATATCCTGAGATTGAAAAGGTCACAAGTATCCAGTAGATTCCTACTTCTGTATTTGCCCTATGGACGTACTAAGGTGGATCACCAGAACTACAGATCATAATACATCAAGTTTATGGTGTACATTCTGGATATGTCATCAACACTTAATTCAGATCTGAAGGGGTTAATAGGAAAATTTGATCCTTTATACTGCCCTAGGAAATACACAGTACATCCATGATTAATGTGACAGCATGCATCAGTTCACAAAGGGTGAAATTTACCCTTGCACAGTAGGCTAGCACAAGACCAATGTATTACTTCAGTCCCACTTAAGTACCTAAAACAACGAAATATCAAAGCTTGGTGGATGGACAGCGTGACTGTAGATGAAATTCAGTGCCGACAAATGCATCATACAAAGAATAATGTAAACTAGTAACAAACGTTTTGACTCCCAAGTTAATGGGAGTCATTCAAGAAAAGACTTACCGTTACTTCGGACAGCATAATAAAAATACCAATTCAACATGCAGAGGTAATCAAAGGCTACGACAAAGTGTTGAACAATGAAATAGAAAATTATATTTGAAAATGAGATAATGACAATGTATAAATCCATGATACGTCCTCAGTTGGAATACTGACCTCGAAAATGCATAGCAGAAGTAGGTAACATTAAGATACAAGCAGCAAAAACGGTAAGTGCATGAGGATCATATCAGGGCAGAATAAAAATATACAGATTGCTACTTTTGAAGACCTGAGTAAAAAGAGACATACTAAATAACATTAGACAAACACAGGATGATGAAAGGTATAAAGATGATATATCAAGAATGCCTCCATTTCTTAATACCAGGATGTGTGCTATCTCGATAAAGTAAAAGGGAACAAAGTTTCAGATGGAGAAGAAAGTGAAAGGAGAAAGGGATTTTGATGCTCCTTTTCATTCATTTGGGGGTTTGCACAATACACAATCACATATATCTAAAATATAGATGGATATTGAGAATAGATTCATATCCCTATATTAGAATAAAAGCCAACCAATAGATTTGGCACATTCAGATAGAAGGAAATTACTAACCAACAGATACAGGGGGCAAAAAACAATAATCCTACTATTGATGATTCTGAAGTCAGCTGCAGCAACATTTCTAAAACTGTCTACTGAACCACATCTACAACACCATACTGTAACAAGAGAGAACAGTGGTCTGATACAAAAAATGCTGGTTTATCATAACATACCTGTTGTGTTCATCAAGAACCAAGCTGTCTAAAACCGACAGCAGTGTAGAGTAGAGATAACAAGACACTTTCGAATTAGAAATTTGGGTATCAGCCTGACTCGCCACAGCAGTCTGGAGCCCTCCTTGTTTTCTGGCTAGTAACTGCAGTGCAGACATGCACAAAGTTGAACTAGGCTGATGTTTGGGCTTGACAGTGCCAAATGGCATGAGATTCTGGACAACGTCCAAAATTGATCTAAAAGACAGGCCCTTTTACAGTGAAGTACCTTTTTCATCTACTCAGATGAAAAATAAATATGAAGTTGTGTGTTCAGTTCTGGAACAAAGAAATCCACTTTTCCTATAGGCATTCTCCTGAAATTCAAAGATTTTTAGACCACAAATTTAAAACTTTACCTGTAACTAACTGTATTTCTGTTTAACTGTGCATATTTCACCAATGTGACTATTCACCAATGGGTATTAATGCAGAATTAACAACTTCTAGACCTTCTAATGAAATGGAAAGGAAGTACAAAAACTATGAAATCTAACGTGGAACAAGGTAAGTGCTGGGAAGCAACCAACAGAGTAAACATCAAATGAAGGATTATCCTTATTTTCTCAAGGATTTAATTCCAGCAAGGAATTGAACTAGTGACCTCCCCTTCCTTACCACCTCCTGCTGCCAACAGTCAGATAAAATAAACCTAGTCATACAGATTTTTATCAAGGTCTCAAGAGAGAAAGACGACATTTCTGGACTAGAGGTCAAACATAACAATTTTAAGCCCAAAGGTCAATTTTCTAAGAGAACTGTAAGTGCCTTTGGATAGCTTAGAACAGAGGCAATATCCAAGCTGTGCCTATTGTATCAATGTAGAAATACAGTTGCCATAAATTCAGAGATCATTTACTTACAGAAAGAAAGTAAAAAAAAAGATAAAGATTACAGAAAGGCTTTTTCAAAGACAGAAGAAATTGCGCACCTCTTTGCAGAAAGCGTGCGATATCTAAAGCTTTAGAGACCAAAGCCTTTCATAATGTGTGTGGTTTCCTATTTCTCTCAAATAGCAATGTCTGAAAAGAGAGAATCCAGCATCTAGACCTCTTCCCAAATTTAAAATGTATAGTCTCTGCCTTTATAGAGAGGGTCAAATCCAAGTAAGTCAGTCCAGCACCATGGAGTCCAAGGCTCTTAACCAAATAGCACCAGCTGAGAATCTAGCCCATAGTCACAGAACCTGACTTTTCTTTCAGTTACACTGATAAAAAAAAACCCAGTCCCAATTAAGGTGATGGGACACAAATTCAGATTGTTTTCAGAGTAATGCATGGTTAAATTGTGTTTTCTGTGCAGCTGTGTAAATCTGAAGTAAGACTCAATGACCTCAGAACCATCACGCCATTTTTACAACACCACAAGCAAAGCACCAATTTGCCTGTGGAGAGAGGCAGACTCTGGGCTTCTTCATGATCTCACATCTACCACTTTCACAGCCTGTCATTACACCAAATACTCTTCAGTTTTTCATAATGGTGAGTGAGCTGACAGTCAATCATACTCCATGCTGCTGACCTTGCAAAGCAGCATGGATCAAGATTTTTCCATTCCCTTTGAAATCCAAGTCTGGATTGCTCCAGCTTGTTTTTCAATAGAGCAGTTTTTTTTCAAATGCTACAGTTCGATTTTACAATGCTGCTGGCGAGGCTGGGAATCAAGCTAAATCCAGATGCATTCAGCAGGGAAAGTTGCCACAGGGAAAGAGTAAAAAAATCAAAGGGTGAGCAGTAAGATGATCCCATACCACCGACTTGCTGAATGCCAAAGAATAAACGTTTGATACAGCATCAGAGGAATAAGAAAACCAAAAAAGTTACTTCCAGTACTGTCAATAGCTGTTACTATGAAAGTCAGAGATGGGGTTTTTTGGAAACACAAAACTGGAAGGAAAAAATGCTGCTGCATATGTATTGCTTCTTAGTCACCCACTCACATTTCAATTACTAAATGCTTCTCTTCAGCAGTATATGTCATTTTAAATAAGCATCACAGTTGACAGTAAGAGAATGCATCAGGGTTTTTTTTTGGTACAGCTTATAATCAATTGTATTTGACTAATATTTCTATCTGTACCCTTCAATGCTTATGGTCTAGTCTTTGCTGAAGTTGTTTAGTCTACATGTAATTCAGGCGCCACAACTACAAAATATTCTCACTTAAAACAGCTTTTTGGCAGCAGACATTTGCGGACTTCCATAAAGTGAATCTCACATGGATGTATGGAAGACAGTGAGGTCCACAGTAGGACATTATACTGCACTGCTGTGTCAAACTGCTGTAAATCTAAAGAAATGTCAATGAAACACTGGAGTTGCAACAGGAAAAGAAAAAAAAAAAAAACAAACACCCAAGTGTAGCAGGAACAAAAGACAAATGGTACCAATCTGATGACCAGGGACTCTCATGTAAAACAGCCTGTTATAACCAGAGGAATCCCAAAACTCCAGGAGAGCAATGTGTCAGTTTGAAACTGATATTTAAATACTACTTTGTATACAAATTGGCTCACATTACACAACTTCCAAAATGCGGTGAAATAGCACATCTATGCAACTTCACAGCAGGACAAACATTAGGATGGCAAAAATCGCAAAGGTCAAATTACCAAACGCATCCAGGAACAACAACAAAAAAATGATCCAGTAACTTTCCTTTCAAATCTCAACACTCTGCAGGTTACAAGATAACAGGAAATAGAAGAAAACATGCATTTGAGACAGACTATGGACACTATAATCACAGCTACTTCTCTGTTAAGGTTAGGGAATAAAGTCTTGAAGATTTAATTCCTCCTAGGAAACGTGTACAGCTACACAGAGATCAAACCAGAAGTCTTATCAAGATCAACACCCTACCTTCAGCAGGGGCTATGAACCACTTGAATTCATTTTTAGGCTGGAAATAAACACAATTTGAGATTTCCACTAGAAGTATTTAGAATAATCAAGATGGGAAGAAGGCACTTTGCTTTTCTAGTTGAAATATAACTCAGTTTCACCTCATCCCCATTTTAGTAACTCAATATTTTCCTTTTTTTCTTTTTTTAAAAAAAAGCTTTGAACTTCCATAGGCTTGTGACAAAACTTTGTTCTTAGAAAGAAATGCAGGGAGCTGAAATTCGTCTGAAGTGGCTTAGCTTTGCCCTGCCACATCAGGATGTGTTTCACCCGTGGTTTATTTCATCAGTATAAAACAATACAGAAAGAACTGAAAATCCTCATTTAAACTGGTGATGTCATCTCACTGGAAGACAGTAGTAAGCTCCACAAAACCATATGCCACTTTGATCACATAGCAGTGTGTGGTAGGTTGACCTTGGCTGGACGCCAGGTGCCCACCAAAGCTGCTCTATCACTCCCCTCTGGACAGGGAAGAGAAAATGTAATGAAAGGCTCATGGGTGGAGACAAGGACAGGGAGATCACTCACCAACTACCATCACAGGCAAAACAAACTCAACTTGGGGAAACTAGTTTAATTGATTACCAATCAAATCAGAACAGGATAATGAAAAATAAAACCAAATCTTAAAAACACCTTCCCCCCACCCTTCCCTTCTTCCTGGGATTAACTTTACTCCCGAATTCTCTGCCTCCTCCCCTGAAGCAACACAGGGGGATGGGAAATTGGGGTTGCAGTCAGTTCACCACACATTGCCTCTGACGCTCCTTCCTCCTCAGGGGGAGGACTCCTCACACTCTTCCCCTGCTCCAGCATGCGGTCCCTCCCACACGAGACAGGCTTCCACAAACTTCTCCAACCTGAGTCCTTCTCACAAGGCTGCAGTTCACGAACTGCTCCAGCATGCATCCCTTCCACAGGGTGCAGTCCTTCAGGAACACACTGCTCCAGCGTGGGTCCCCCAAGGGGTCACAAGTCCTGCCAGCAAACCTGCTTGAGTGTGGGCTCCTCTCTCCATGGTTCCACAGGTCCTGCCAGGAGGCGGCTCCAGGGCAGGCTTTCCACAGTCACAGGCTCCTTCAGGCACATCCACCTGCTCCGGTGTGGGTTTCTCCATGGGCTGCAGGTGGATATCTGCTCCACTATTAACCTCCATGGGCTACAGTGGCACAGCCTACCTCACCATGGTCTTCACCACAGTCTTCACCACAGGCTACCGGGGAATCTCTGCTCTGGCGCCTGGAGCACCTCCTCCCCCTTTACCAACCTTGGTGTCTGCAGAGTTGTTTTCTCTCACATATTCTCACTCCTCTCTCTCTGGCTGCAGCTGCCCATTTTTTTCTCCCCTCCTTCTTAAATATGTTATCCCAGAGGTTTTACCACCATTGCTGATGGGCTTAGCCTTGGCCTGCAGCTGGTCTGTCTTAGAGCCAGCTGGCATTGGCTCTGTTGGACACAGAGGAAGCTTCTAGCAGCTTCTCATAGAAGCCACCCCCGTACTTCCCCTGGTACCAAAACATGGCCATGCAAAGCCAATACATAGGGACACCACTGTTTCTACATAGAGACAGGGCAAATTCAGGGCTGTTTTTAAGAAGTTAATACCCTTATCCTGGCTTTCGCATTGTTATATTTTTTTTATGGATTTAGTTTAAAAGTTTGTAAACCCCTTCACTGAATGGCAGAAAGTTGTTTTGCTTAGGCCTCTCAGCACCAATTTGACAAGCATGTTTAGGAAATAAGATATGAAGGACCCAAGGTCGGTCTTTTTTTCTGTCTTTGTTTTTTTTGTTTGTTTGTTTTTTAAGCCACGCACAAGCAGGCAACAATCTATTTTTATTCTGCCTCCAAAAAAGTGACCACCAACCTACTGCAGTATGTGTTACAATGTTGTGTGTTTTAAATCACAAACAAGAATCTGAATAAGCAAAAAATAATAATCACATTTTGGAGACTGTGGGTTACTCAAGAGCTAGTGATGCCTTGACCTCTATTACGATTCTCCATTTTTTAAATTGAAAAAAAAAGAAGTCTAGGGTGACAAAAGCTCTGAATCATTAACATTTAACGATGCCAAATTCCCCGCTTTGTTCATCTTATTTTTATGCCAACATATCTCCACTCAGTTCAATGGATTTACTCCCAAATCTATTCCTTTACAATTAAGAGCAGGAAAATCCCAAGTAAGCTTTCACTTTCAAGATCAGTGATATGGTAACTGGGCAGGGGAGGAAATTTTCTTCTTTCTAGCTTTCCCCTTTAATTTTACTTCTTTTTCACCCTATGTTAACTGCAAACATTGAAAGTCAGAAGTTGACACTATCCCTTTAATATACAAGGTATACATGCATGGAGAGTTCTTTGCATGGACCAGACTCTGACCCCAAACTGTGCACTAGGCTGGACATCGTTCCTAATTGAGGCAAAGAATGAAGACTTACACCTCCAAAAGTATCATGGAATCAAACAATACTTTAGCATCATGGGTCTTAGCTGGCACAACTGTCTCTTGATAATTGTCAGCAATTATACCACAAGTGACCTTTTAAAGCATTATCCAGCAAGGCCACAAATTTGCATTATCTGCTGCCCACAGTATGAAGTTCACCCAAATACTGAGAGGGGCTCATACACTACAACCACTGTTTATCGTTTAAAGTAATAGAAAGCGGTGCTAAAATACAGAATAAATTCTATTTTCCAATCCCATCAGCATTATTTAATAAATAAATAAATAAAAATAATCCGAACACAAACCTAGTCAGTAACTTCTGTTTCAATTCACAGACACACAATAGGTTTCAAACATCACAGCAGTGCAGTCAAAAAATCAGTGCATTTTAAAACAACTAATTTTAACTGGAATTATTTGCCCTTAAACCTGAAACTGCAGAAATTATTACTTCTGTGCAGCTTCATTTATGCAAAAGTTTGCTTACCTCCCTCAATTTTTTTGTTTTTTTATTTAAATACAACTTCAAGCTTCAATCATAACAAAATTGTATGTCTTCCTACAAAGACAGAATATTTATGCAGTAACACAGTTGCAGATACAGCATGGTTTTGACATTTACTGTAGTCCTGGAAAGGGAACAGCCAAATGCATCCCCGGCACAGTTTTAATAATTTCAAAAAATATTTGCACGTAACTCTGTCTTACCACCTCAAAAATAGTAAGGAGTAATATTTTATTTCATCTACTGTCTGGCCTCCCATTTTTACCTCCCAGGACACAACTTAATATTTCAAAATAGGTCTTAAGTGGGACTCAAGCAATAGCTAAATGTCATACCAGCAAAAAGGTAAATTTCACTCCTAGGACACTGATGAGAAGATTCTCCTTCCCCATTAGCCGAAATATTTCTTCCAGGCAGTAACTTGCAATATAACTATCACTGACGCCCATATAACAGACTAGTAAGGTCATTCCTTTAAAAAATTCTTTGATGATGAACTTGAAAATTGAAATATCAGCCTCCTCAGAAATGCCTGCATTCCTAACAATTCAGTCAGTCTTTAGAATAACCCATTAGCCTCACCACCCACTTTACACTGACCTATACCCTTTCCAGGCAATAGTTCTGGAAGCTGAAACTTACTGAAGTAGCATTTGGTAAATATCATTTTGCCAAGTAAGACTGTTGGTATTATCAATTGGGTGCATTTATTAACCTTCCTTTGCCTTTTCCATTCGACTTCCAGATTTAGGTGAGGGTAGTGATGAGGTAAGGATTGGAAAGGAAAAGAGAGGAGATGTGGGACTACAGGGCAGGTTAATTTGAGGCATTTTTAAAGGCTTCTCTATCAGTCTGTCAGAATTTCCAAAGATGACTTTAAACAAAAAGGGGGGGGGGGGGGGGGAGAGAGAAAAAAAAAAACTATGCCACCAGAGGGCTGCTGCCTGCAGGAAAATGAAACTACTGCATTTTAACACTGCAGTATAATTCTACCAGCTCCATGGGAGCATAAATAAAAGTGACCAAGTTATAAATCTTTTGTAAGTAGAACACACAGCACCATACAAACATAGTTCTACTCAGTGACATTTTGTTTGAGAGATCAGGGACAAATATCCCTAAGGAAAGAAGTAACAAAAGTCAGCATAGACACAAACTGTCAAAATGGGAACATCAAAGCAATATTTCTATTTTATTAGATAGTTAAAACAACTTTAGTTTTAAATTGCAGCCACAGAGATTTCAGCATTTATGTATCAATATTACAATAGTCAAAAGGAGAAGCTATGGAAGACAAATATAGAAAGAAAAGGTATCATCACCTGGACAGATCATACTGTATGGTCTGCTCTATCCTCAGAAGATGAAAATCCACAGAGGTGCAATTAAAAAAATGAAGCTAGCAAAAATGAACATTAGCAAATAAACAAGCAATTAAAAAAAAAAATCACTAGGCCTAAATAGTAGAGTTATGCCAGGTGTTTCAATGCTGCTTTTTATTTCTGAAAAAGTTATCAATACTAGCTGGCTAATCCTGTCAGTCCCAAAAGGGAAGTCAAGCATTCTCTTAGTTTTACGGCAGGGCATCATGAAAAAAAAAAAAAATAAAATTTAACTTGCCAAAGGCTCCACCCCAATTCAATGGCTGAGCCTGTTAGGGCCAGTGAAGACTACATAATGTTTGTTTCTGAATAATCTGCCTTATAACTGCCCAATTACATGAACAGAGTCTGTTTTGTACAAGCCTCTACTACACTTCCCCCAAGAAATGGCCCAGCTAGGGCTCTGTAGCATTTTAGAGAGCATAAGAGTACAAACAGGGACCCAAACCTTTGAGAAGTTGAGTACTTTTAATCCAACGGGCCTTGAGAGTAAGGGATACCAGGATTAGAACTCTACAAGATCAAGAATAAGGTTGGTATTTTGCATACACAAAAAAACCCAACAGTGAAATACATACATAGTCATACATACACAAAGTATACAGTGCATTACGTATATAACTACTCAGCTTACCCCCATCTGACATACCGTATTGATTTGATGCAGGGTTTATCAAGAGAGCAAGAAAAAGGCACAACTGGTACAAGTAAATCATCAGGTAAAGATGGGGAAGACTGGACTTTTACACAGGGCAAGGTTCTTACGTGCTGTGGTACACTTCTGCAACCCTCACACAGCCTGCACTGCCGTATTTTCACTGCTCCTTGTGCCAGGATATAATACTGTTACCCACCAGCGCTACAGTTGCGCCTCTGATGGCAAGGTAGTTATACGCTTTGATTAAAATCCTTTGCCTTGCCACGTTTTCACTTCCCACTGTTTCAGTGAGGAGAAAAAGGTCTACCACACACGGGTTTCTCGCCTCTGGTGGACTTTCCAGAAATCTGCAGTAGAGAAGCAGACACCTAAACAGTAAATATGATACATTTGCTATTCTAATCAATCTTTTTATGAATTCTTGAGAAGCAGTCCACAGACCACCTGGTTCCGCAGAGCCATAGGCACTGAAACACTTAGCACTGGCGGAGCTAAAGAGGCTCTCAGCCGTAACTCATCTGATGCAATGGTGGTAAGAGTAATGGTGATGACAGCATTACGACACAGATCCAGAAACCATGCCTATTTTTACAGCATTTCCTCTGAGCAAGAAGAGCCACCTGCTAACACGATGGCAACTGTCCCAACCATACTAGTGGCCTGGCTGTCATCTTCCCTAGCAAAGATGCAGTTATGATAAAGGTAAGGACGTTTTCTACATCCTGAAGCTTAATGCAAACTGGTCGGGTGATTTCAGCATACATACGTGTGGAATACTACAGAAAAGTTACTGCTAAAGTATTAAAATGTTTGCTTGCTTTAATTTGTCTGTTAGCTGAGCAGACAGACTTCTGCTTTAAGGATGAAAGCTAGTAATTTGAAAAATGCTGGGCCTGTATTTCCAGTTTGAATTGAATTCACTTACAGTATCATTCCACTTTGTGCTCTAATTTGCTTGAATATTCACTGCAGACGAGATGTATTCCTAGGCTGCTCTTAACTAGAACACTGCCAGAGGTCTGCCTCTGCTGCCATCAACGAGAAGCTTGCTCATGGGTCAAACTCCCCTCTCAGATAAACTTGAGCAAGGCACTGAAGTCACTGGGGCTGCACAGTTGTAACTGAGCCGTGAATTTGACTGAGTAATGTCTTCAGCACAATCAGGAAACAACCAGACGCAAGAGAGATGTGATTTCACAAGTATGAGCAATGAAATAAACCACAGATCCAGAAGAAAAGCAGCACGGGACAAAACGCAGAAACACTAGGACAGATCTTTCTTTGTTGTCAATGATTACTGACTTTAATCAAGGTTTACTGATTTATAGGATTGGGAAGTTTGGAAAAAAAGCATAGATTTAACTAGTTTCAAAAGCTAACGAAAAACTATTTAAAGCTGGTGCTCACAAAGTATAAAGAATCTTAAAAGCTGTGCCACTCATAGCCATGTCTTTTCAACAAAACAAGTGCCTGCGTTTAATAGGGCTATAGCAGTTGTGTCATTGCCAAGTTCTAATATAATACTTGGCTTTGTCTTTGGTGACGATTTTTGTAGAGACAGGCATTGCAAACACACAAACAGCTCTCAGTCTTCCTCTCAGCTTTCTGCAGGAAAGGACTACTTCAAATACTGCCACTGCACCAAAATGGATACATGGAGGAAACACAGAGAGGGCTCCCTTCTTCCCACGCTCCCAGTCACTAAGCTCAGCTTGCAAACAGAGAGGGCCAAGTTCTAGCCTCCATCCTCCCTGCTTTGCACTGCTCCAGCAGGAGAAAGTAGGTAAGAATCCAAGAATCCAGCCTATCAAGCCGGCTGGGGATCCCCCCAGCATTAGGAAATCACAATGTGGTTTAGCATCACTTTTTCCTCATAAATTTGGTGTAAGAGTCTTAACCAAGGCAAGGGCAATCAATATCTGAAGAGTAGCTGTATTCCAGTAATCTGAATCTGCCATAGAAGCATCTCATGGCCTTCCAAACCAAATGCAGATTAGAGAAGCTGCACGGTTTAGGACAGCTTTGCTTTAACCTGATTTCTTAAGGAAATAAAATTCAAACGTTCAGGCTGTCTGTCTGTAAATTCCCCCATAACACCAGAATAGATTAGCAAGTTTCAACTAAGTCTAAAAGAGCAAGGGAAGTCTCTAAGATTCTACAAATTTAATGGAAAGTGCTGAATGTCTGTGGAAAAAAGAAATTCAAACTATTGCTCCCACAATGGAAACAGTAATTGTGATTTAATCCTTAATGTATTCCAAGAGAAAGAAAAAAGATGGACAGGCAACAGAGATGGCTCCAAATGAGCCACAAATACTGTCTTCACCTAGCCCAAGAGACAAGGGACATATAGAGAGACCAGGAGGAAGAGGGGAATATAGGGTACAAAACTGGAAGAAACAGTTCCTTAATTTCACAGTTCACTGAACAAGTTATGGTTCAGTTGCACAGGATAACACAATAGCAGAGGGTGGAAGTGATCTCTGGAGATCATCTAGTTCAACGCCCTTGGTCAAAGCAGAGTCAACTAGAGCAGGATGTTCAAGGTTGTGTCTAGTCTGTTTTTTAATACATGCAAGGATGGAGACTTCCCAACATCTCTAAGGAACCTGTGCCAGGTTCAACTCACCCTCACAGTGTAGAAGCTTCTATACACACACAAAGGCCCAGCGAAGATCAGGGTCTTAGCATGAGAGGGATTATATGCAGATAACATAACACAAATTATCTTTTCTTTCAGTTCACAACCTAGGCAAGACACATGAAGTGTGAAAGACAAAACATACGTAAGAGAAAATAATTCTCCAAGGATACACAGCATATCAGTGTTAATTTCCCAAAGCAAATGCCTCTGTGTAAGTGGGAGAAAACCCTACAAGTGCCTTATTTTTCAGTCCACCATGACCATACAGTTTGAAAAAAAAGTGTGTATATATATATATGTCTAACAATAATATATGCTTCTTTAGAGATAGGCTATTCTCTTGCTTAGAGTATTTCTACCAGCAGTAACCATCAGTCTACTTAAATTGGGATGAAATGATTAAGGTGCTCAGTCTTGGAACTGTAACATCCCCAGAAGTTTTCTGAGAATAGCCTCCTAAAGCCTTCATTGAATTGCTGTAGGAGATTGCAGCTGTAGAAAGAACCAAATACCTGTCTAGCACCCCCTAGATTAGGATGCCAATTCTTGAACCAGATTCCAGTCTGAAGAGGCAAGGCAACTTCAAAGTTTAAAAACAAAACAAAAACCCAAAAAAACCCCAAAACAAAAACCAAAACAAACGACCAAACCAAAAAACAGATGACCAGAACTTCACAAGGAAAACTGTAGATCAACCCTGTACCTGCTGACAGCAGGTCATCTCAACGTGACAGTCAAGCTACCCATCGTTTACAATCTGAAAATAAAATGAGAATTTAGGAATAGAATACCAGGAGAGATTAAGAGATTCGAGTAAGTTAAAAATCCAAGAGTCAAATCTCTTCCTTAATCTTAGGGACAGGTCACAGTTATTAAAAGGAATTCACAGAGTCACTGAATGAAACTTACCCAGGGCAAATGGCTGGC
Source organism: Chroicocephalus ridibundus (assembly GCF_963924245.1). NCBI lineage: Eukaryota > Metazoa > Chordata > Aves > Charadriiformes > Laridae > Chroicocephalus > Chroicocephalus ridibundus. The sequence continues at coordinate 19,299,811 of NC_086287.1, forward strand.
ATGAGTAACCCAACCCTCAGCTGGCAAACAGTCAGCAAAAGACATGAGAAATTTTTAAACATCTCACACAGTACATTTCATACCACAAGGATTTGGAATGCGAAGTCTTCTTTTCCTACTTAAATTTGTCGTTTAATTCAAATGCAATAACACAGTAATCTTAGCAAAGTTTTGTGCTAGCTTAGCTCAAAAGTCATCAGAGCAGGATATTGTTTATTTTAAAAATAAGATTTTAAAAAAAGGAAATCATACATCTCCATCTCATGTTTAGCTGCAAATACATTATTGCTGGTCCCTCTTCCGCATAAATTATATTACCATAGGGCAGATGAGCCAACATTATGGACCCCTGCTACTATGTACCATATCCTGGACCAAAGCAACAAAACGATCACTGTTCCAAGAAGTGCATATGTGTAGAAATCTACTCTCTACATTGCTAGCCACATATAAAATAATTAAGAAAAAGAGCAAAAAAAGATAGAGCGCCAAGCAATTCCATCAGCATTCCCTGCTGGGTCAGCATGAAGACCTGGTACATTCTCATCTGCAGCTGAAGGACTGCTGTTCAACCTTTGACAGATTGAAACTTACAGTTCTAAGAGTAGGCTTTAGACAAACAGTAGAAAATTAACATATTTTTGGTACAGACCAGTTTGTTTCTTACAGAAACCAGCTCCTCCATTACTTTTGTTCCAGTCAATAGTGCTTTTAATAAGTAAATAACAAGAGCAGTCAGCTTATGGCATGTAAGGCTGAACACACAGAGGAATGACACTGCAAAAGCAGAGCTTGTTAATATGTATGTAATATAGACATTAATAAAAAAAAATATACATTATCACTCTGGGTTTTTTTCTCCCACAATAAGCAAATATTGCAAAAGATAGCAAATCAAAACTGCAAGAGCCTCAGGATATAAAGAGAATACGTTGTTTTGTAAGTAGAAGCAGGCAGCCAGAAAAGCACTTACTAAATGGATGCCTGAAAACAGTTTTCCTTTATTTTTTTATTTAAAGTTAAGCATTTCACTGGAAATATTATCAAACCTATAATTCCCACATAGTGGTGAAACACTAAAACAAACAAACAAAAAAAAAAACCACAAAAAAAGAGAGTACTTGCACACCCTAAGACACTTGATGCTGGTTTCTCTCCTCAATTCCCCCCCTGCACCTAGCATTAACCCATTGACTATCAGTTGATGTTGCAAATCATGGTGTAAAGCTTTTACCAGCAATAATCTCCTTTTGTCAGTAACTGGCAAATTATCTACTTTCTTCCAAACTCCTTAATTATCAAAACACTGATTATCAATGGGTGGATGTTAGATAAGAAACTGAAGAGCAGACTGTTATCAGTGGTAAGCTACACAAGGAATGGTCCCTTCCAGTCTAACCTTACCCCTTCCACCACCCCAAATTAAAAATGTTTATTTGAACAATAAATTTTTAAAAAAATTTCCTCTTAAATATGCAATAATCTTTATACAAGGAAGCCACAGCTGGAACAGCAGAAGTCTAAAAGGCAGAAACTGCCTGGCACAGCCATGGGGTGCAAAACAGTAAGCTCAGCATTAGAACTTCATGAGTTATTCAGGGCAGCTTTAGGGCTACTTTAATTTATGTCAGTTGACAGTGATCTCTGCAGCCTTCAGAGGAAATAATAAAATAATTTTCTCAAAATCAAACTGAGAGGGCAGCCAACTCAAGATAAGTATTCTATTCTACCCACTCCAGCATTGAGTAACTATCCATCACCGCCTGCACCAGCAGTAAGGTTATTCTGCACGACTATGAAGGCAACAGTACCATTTGCAAGAGAACATACCTGGATTTGTTTAAATATAAACACCACCCTTTACCTCCTTTGTCCATATTGCTCTTTATCCTCAGTCTCACCACACACTTCCACTTATTATCCTTTAAAACCTGTATCCCAAGGTCATTGCAAAAGAAATAATATAGTCCTGTTTATACAGCCCAAAGGACAACAGCGATCTCATAGGCATCTCTGCCACAAATGATGCATTCAAGAAAAAAATGCTTGCAGCTACATCAATAACGAGTAACACACTTTTATGAAAGGAACCAACACAATTTCCTCTGCTCCACCTAAATGCCATTTAAACCAAATCTTCCAAAGCTACCAAGCAATGAAGAAAAATCATCTGGCTGGAATTTTTGCGTAGTTTTACCAGAATTTTATCCATAATGTTTCTAGTCTGTAAACAGAATTAAAGAAATTAATAAAAACGCTCTATCCCTACTCATAATTAGATGTAGAATAAGTCAAATGGAAGTGGATAAACACTACTAATATGCTCTAAAAATAGACATTTGAAATTAAGTTTAATTTGGTCACATTTGTGTGCCTCTTAAAAAAACCTTTCTGGAAAACTTCACATCTTTCAGGCACAGGTGCTCATGGGAATCATGTCCAAACTGTCCAGGAAAACTAAATTTTCACTTTGCAGTTGCAAACATTTATGTTGGAAGTACTCACACAACTATCCAAATAGAATGTAATACTCTTACACAACATATCCAACAGACTACTATTCAAGAGTACAATCCAAATCTTTGAATATTGATTAAGTGCAACCAATTCGTAAGTGAGGTAAAGACAGTTGGGGAAAGGAGATAAAAAGTTGTGTGCCAGAAAATCTGAAACAAAAGAGGACTTAAAGGAAATCACTCTGCACTTACAGACACTGCAGAGGAAGACGGTTCAAGTTCATCAAGAACACCATTTACAACAAATTATTCATGTTACTCTACAGATCGGCATGGATGTTTTGTAGGAAAACAGTAGTTTATGCATGAACTGAAAATGGAACAATCTTCTTACATTCCATAAGCAGAAAGAACACCATTATTAACTAGGATTGCTAAAAGTCTTGGGTGTGTTTAAAACAAAACCAGAAAATTTCTTTGGGACATTTCTTAATACAACAATCCACAACAAAAAAAAAAAAAATTCTACCCTTAGCTATTTATCGTGGTCTTGATGATCATCCTACTGAAGTCAGCAGTTAAAACACTGACTGACTTCACAAGGGCAACTTACAGTATCTCAGCATTTGAAGAGGAGCACACCTTGAGCATTCATTTTATGTCTCTGCCTTTACCTTCATGGAAATCTATATCCAGGCTTCCACCTCTTCTTATTTTGACTGTTCTCCTATGTGCATAATACATTCTTCATGCAACGTCTCTTACTTCAGAGGGCATTACTTCCATATTTCTCATTTCCTTTCATATTTCTTCTGAAAGCTGGAATTCATTTGTTCTGTATTACCTACCTACTAATTTTGAGGCACATATCAACATTTGTTATCACCGTTGCAATTACTTTTTAACTCTCTAAAGTATACAATATTAAAGACTTCCCAAAATATAATATATGGAGTAAATTTATGATATACTGAAAAATCCTGCAATGTTGGAGAATCCAAATTATACACTGGCTGCTCCACTCAATTTACAAAAGGAATTGTAAGAACCCACTTAAAATGCTACATTTGCTCTTCTCACGGAGTCACAGGTTTTCTAGAGATCATAAAGAATTCCTCTCAAGAGGTAAATTCTATTAAGAAGCTTTTCTATTTCTCCAACCTCTCTCACGATTCTAATGCAGTCCTTCCCCCTGTAGTGGCACAAAATGACATTAGAGCAGTGACAGAAAGTATAAAAGTGCTTGAGCAGTGCAAGAACTCTATTTGTGAAATCACTGCTTCCATAGTTCCTGCTGATGTCTGAAATGTAGGTATATAAATAGTAATATAGTCCTACTCATTTGACAGTATCTGAATTTTAACTCTTAGGTGAGAAAGCCTACTGTGCTTTACAAAGAAAAACAACCATTCAGAGCCTGCTCCTGTTTCAACAAGTTCATAATAATTTTGCTATTGATATTGGGGTAAAAGACTAATGGCGTGCCTCAACAAAGTCTGCAGAAGGATGGAAGCTAAAAATCATTTTCACTGTAGACAGCAAACAGGAATTTGCTTTAAAAAGAAAAAAAATAAAAAAAAGAGGGAAAGTAGTAAAAGAGATATCTGAACTTTGCCGTTCAGACATGCAACATGGTAATACTAGTTTATTTCAGTCAGTAATGCATGCAAACAGTACTTTGGAACAATCAGATCAAAGGCGCATAAAGTTAAGAAAGATCAAATCATTATTGCAAAATACAGTAAGTCTAAATCACTATGACATAACCTTTCTTGGCAAAATTTCATTCTCAAAATTTCGTTCTTAATACTTCTACTGCCCACAGTATCGTTTCCAGTATTTTATTTCTATGATTACTAATTAACCCTATCATGACAAAGGGTATGGATTCACTTTTTTGAAACAAACTTTTTTAAAGGAAAGTAAAATATACATATGAAAGCATTAATAGAATATATAATGGTTTGTTGGTTGTTTGTTTAAAAAGGCCATGGGGGAACTACAATGATATACACCTCTATAATGTTATATTCATCTAGACAGCTAAAGGGAATAAAGCTGTAGTCTTTAGATTCTCTAGATCCAACAGACTAGGTCAGAACAGAAAAATACAGCAGCATCAATGAAAATGATATACTTTCTTTAGCCTACTTACCTAAGGAAACCAGGCTTCTGAAATCACATTGTCTACCAAACACTCCTCAAATAGATCTGAAGCTTTCAGTTTCAACCAAATTTGACAGAGACAAATAAAAAAATTAACAACTTTCAGTTTCTGCCAGTGTCATGGAAACAGGTGGTTAAGGCTGTAAAGAAGCATCCTGTTTAAGCCTCCACTGAATAAAAGGATACTAAATTTGCTAAGACCCAAATTTACTGATTTCTGTTCTTACATAACTCAATAGCATACTGCTGAATACCTCACTGATGGCTCATATATAATTAAGATATTATACACCAAAATAGCTGTAAGTCATACAGTATACAATGCAGAAAAGGGACCCCCTACACTTCTTGCGAAGGTCCAAGTGCCATGAGTTTCAAGCAGGACTCTTTCTATTGAATATCTGCAGAACTGGGCTTAAAACAGAGTAAAGGAACAAGACAAAATGGAGCAGCAACATTAAATTTTTCATCAAGTTTATCTTAAAGTGAATAGGGTAACTCCCACTTAGAGCGAACGTCTTATTGCTTGTAGACAAGGCAGCGTTTTGGAAATTTCAACTGGAATTGAATTGGTGCCACAGCAAACAATGATGCTGAAGCCTATATAGTGACTGCCAAATGAAAACACAAGAAAACCCTCTGAAATGCTGAAGCCCTTCACAAGAAATACTTCAGTTCCTCATCTTTTCAGTCTTTAATAAATATTCACTACAATCAATCTGAATTACTCTTAAGAGTTTCAAGGGTGGAACAGGGGTTAATGAGGCCAAAAGAAACATAGGAACAAAGATATTTGTGGGATTAAAAAAAAAACAAAACCGCAAGGAATATGCAATAAGCTGATTTCACACAGACAGCCTCTATTTTATCTAAAATTAAAACAGTGCTTCATGATCAGGTATGACTGGGGTTTCTCAAGGCACACTGTTTCCACGTGTCTTATTGTAACATGACACACACCCTTTGCTCATTACTGTTAATTACTATGAAAGCTATTAAGATGCTGTTTCTTGTATTGTTGCAAAATCATTCAAACAGAATAGCTATTCCTCCAGCTGCAGTAAACAAGAGATGCTCTGAATTCAACCTATTACAAAAGCAAACCATCTTACCACAGTACTTAAATTACGCAATAAATGTGTATGCTATATTATTAAAAATAATTTTCCATAGTTCCTCTATCAGTCCCACTACCAGCAGAGGGCTAAGCACAGACATTTTTCATCACTGCCTCATGTAGCCCTTTTCCAACTTCTCCGACTAAGAGGCCCTAATCCTCTCTTTGTGGCATCAGCAAGCTTGACGCACCAGCACAGAAGGCTGCTCAGGACAAATTTGGCATACCCGATTTTGAATTCTAATCAACACTTTCAACAACGGTTGTTACCCCCCAATTTGAACTGAAGGTTTTTCCCTGACAGTTTTGCCTACCCACAGCCAGATGTCACCAGGTTCCACTAATGTCACAGATATGGCAACTGGACCTCTGCAGGGATCAGTAGGCTGCTGGTGGTGAACATTTTTTTTCAGCTATTAAGGTGGCAATCAGTGAGAACTTCACAGAGAGAAAGCCGTTGAGAGTTCTACTTACTATTAGGTTCTCCCTCCATGACACCCTGTCTATGTCTGCCCTGAACTATGAGCCCACGCTCCTTCCCAAAACCCCCTTCTTTTGATCTCAGTAAAAGCAGGTAAAAGGAATTAATACATTTGTATAATATTAATTTACCTGGGAGCAAAGCTAGACCTGCCTATCTGAAATAACTTTCTAGTGTAAAAAAAATTTTATTCAAAATAAAAGTGATGGATATGAAAATAGCTGCAAAATGGACAGGACTTTGCAACACAACTTACCCTTTTTTTCCATTCATCATTACCTTTCGCAAGATTTTCTCACTCTTTGCTATCCCCTTGGAAAACAAAAAATATTTCAAGCCATTTCCTCGTAATCTTCCATGTTTTAAAGTCAAGCGCTAAAGGAATGATTACAACCACTATTTTCTTCAACCATATGCCACTGCAACCCAAATTTAAAGTTACACACCATGACAACATAGCATGGTGAATCAGGCCCTCATACTGCGCTTGTTGTCCTCTCCCTAAAATGCTGCAGGTTGCCTGCTTACCCTCCAAAACAAGCAGGATGAGGACTAGCTACATACCACACACTGTTCATGCCATTCTGCATGCTCCCAAATGTGATTAGCACAGAAAATGCGAGAAGACCAGAAGGCATCTTTCCATATTTAGCCATGTAGGTTTAATACCGAGTTAGATTTCACCTCAGTGCATTATTCCGTTAATCAAGGGCGGGTATAGCAAGGAAGACATATACTGACATCAGCTACTTTCAAGATTTCTCTTCCTCTTCCCCCCACCTCCGGCTTCTATGACACCATGCATTGTGCATTTTATGTGCATTCATGTGTGCAAACAGCAGAGACTTATCTATAACGATCAGTTATATGGTAGAACTGCTAAAGGAAACTTTCACCCTTGTCCAGCTGGTTGAATAACTGCAGAGGCCAACAGCAGCAAGCCTGTAAATACATCCTCTTCTTCTCCCTCCACCCCCACATCTCTAATCACTTAGGAGGAAGATAGGAAGATTAGCAGACAGGAAAAAAATAACCAAAGCTGCAGATAACCCTTTAGGACCACAACGTCAGGCTATAAGACATGGAGCAAAAGGTTAATGCAGCTGTATTTTCAGGAATCTCAGACACAATTGTATTTAAAAGGGAGGGAGGGGTGCTGAGAAGGTGAGAGAGAAAAAAAAGGAAATGATGATGAAGACAAAAATTAATTTGTCATCTACAGCTGGCTCTTTGATCACCTGGAGTATCCAGGAAAGGATTACAAGCAGAAACAAGGCAGTTTTATTACCAATACAATGCAATTTTTTGGTAGAGTATTTTCATTATCATAATCAGAACAGATTTTAGTAAGAATACAGCTGCAGAAGTAAGGGCTTATTGAGCTATGCAAAGAATAAAGGTGGTAACCAAAAGAGTGACAGAGAGCTACCTTTAGCAACTGATAACGCTGAAGGGATTTGGAAAAAATGAAATATAAATAAAAGTCACTTTCACTAGAAGACAATGTCATCTTCATCCATGTCTCTGAACGGTTGCTATGGGGTTGTGAAGAGGAGGGGAAGGATGGGGGGGGTGGGTTATAATCAATCATCTCAGAAGAGCATTGCTTCTTACAGAGAAAGATCTGGATTTTGACTGTGTCCCTAAGAAAATTGCGGACTGCAGAGCTGCTGCCACGCAGGGCAGCGAGGAAGCAGGCAGAGCAGAGGCAGCAGCTGGGGATGGAAACGCCTATTAAATCCTTTAGACAACAGATGGGCAAAGCTCGGCTGGGTTATAAAAAAAAAAAAAAAATTACACCACAATGCATCATGTTTTATTGTCCCACCATAATGAACAACACTTAACATCCACATGCCCAAATAAGCCCCCCTATAGTTGATCTTCCCCTTTCCCTAAATTATAATCTCGAGTTTCAATCCACTTTTGGGGGGCTCCCAACCCAATGAATTCCCCACATCCCATTGCTTATTGCACCTGTTACTAAAAAAAAAAAAATAAATAAGGAAAACATTTGGGCTTCTTTTTCAGGGTTTTTCTTCCAATTAATGCTCCCCTGCCCTTGAAGTGAATGTGCTATCCAAGCAAGCAACAGTAAGTCCAGATCTTGAACACATTTAGGGGATCTAATTATGTCATGTAGGGCAGAAGCACCTGCTCTCTAATTCCCTCCACTCAGTTTCCTCTTTTTAATATTTCTTACCATTGTTCCATTCAGGAAAATCTGCTGGGGGCGAGTTTCATAAACAAGCTTTAAGAAAAATAATTAAATAACATCCCCTCCCCCTCCCAATCCCTCCTACAAAAACACAGCATAACCAGAATGAATTCTGCTACCGATCCCCTATTTTTCTTTTATTTCAAAACCTACCCACAAAAACCACCAGCCCAGCCATCCATATTTGCTAAATACCCACAGCAGTCAGTGCCACAGACATACTGTACATATTTCCACCCCCCCAACTGCACCTTAAGGACTACACCCTTTTCAATCATGATGTCATGAAATACTGCTGGTGACTCCCCCACTACCACCACCACCTCCTCGGTACTACAGGCTGTGAACCTTTCATTTCAATATAATTTGATTAAAAAAAAAATGCTCCTAAGTAGGGCACTGAAGAAATTGATGTGAAAATTCACCACCAGCACATCATCTATTTTTCCCTCTGCATGCACTCCGGCTGTCATCAGAACAACACCCATTAGCAGGAGTAATGAACATAAAGCATCCTGGGGTTTTGGTGTGGTTTTTTTTTTTTAAAAAAAAAGGAAGAAAAGAAAGAATTAAAATGAAAACTAAAAATAAATAAAGGCAAAAATTCCCTAGGAATATTATCTCCACTAAAACAGCAAATAGGAAAACCTGAACCCTCAAATATCCCATCCCCAACACCTCACTGGCTGCTACAGCACCTTCCCCCTAGCGCCAGTGCTGCTGCAAAAGAACCAACCTGTCTGTCCTTTTCCTAGGGTTTTCTCCAAACGATAGGGTCCAACATATTGTGCATGTTGAGCTCCGCTGCCTTCTTTCCCTGTTGATGTCATTTCTACCTGGATCTGTAATTCTGCAATGTGTATGTGCTGATCAGCTGGAATTTCTCTCTGCAGGTTCTTTAAATTCCCACTTTGCAGCTGTGCAAGCAAAGCACTCTTTCTCTTTGCTTTAGTCCACTTGGTTGCAGATTTTTCTCTTCCTCCTCTTTCTTTCCTCTCTCTCTCTCACGTGCGTGTTTTCTCGCTGGGTCTGCCTGGGACGCTGACGGACGAAGGAGTTATTTTAGTGTTCAAAGAGGGGGATCTACGATCCAAGCCCAAGGAGCATGATGCTGGTGATCTGAGCTCCGCACGCCTTGTTCTCTCTAGGAGCTGTTCAAGGGAGAGCCAGAGCCAGAGCAGCGGAAGAGCTGGGGGCCGCAGCTGTGATTGACATTAAAAGCAGCCAATCCCCTCGTCTCCCACCTCCTTCTCCCCTCCTCCTTCCACTACCTTTTCTTTTCCATCAGCAGCAGTTACTGCCTCAGCCTGCTACAGAGCATCATGAGCAATAGCAAACACGTAAGTTTATCAGTCTATTGATAAAGCACGATTAAATATAGTTTAATGTGTATATTATTTTAAGACCCAAACATACACTTCTTTTTTTCTCCCTCTGAATCATACTCCACTGTGCAGCTCTACTTCCAGAGTATTAAAGAAAGGCTGATATTGTGTCAGGAAATAGGAAAGGGAAAAAAAAAAAAACTATTTCTGAAAATGAGCTTGAGAAATTCATTGATTCTGTTTGACTCTAGAGGACCTACATCTTCTGTGGGTTTTACCCTTTAAAGACAGCCTTGGGGGATTTGGCGGTGAAGAGAAAAAAGATAGGAAAAAAACAACAGGGCAAATCCTACAACCACTGAACTCAGTGACAGACCTGCTTTGGAGTTTGATGGGAGCAAACAGACTTCAGGTCGTTAGATGACCAGATCAAAAATGGCATGACCACTATCTTAGTTAGAAATACAGCAGAAAATCCAGGAATTAGGTGGCAATAGGAACTGATTCCCATATTCACAGGCCCCATACTAGCAGCATAAGAAAACTTTCACTGCTTTTGTCTAAGTACCTATGTCTGTGTTTAACCTTCAGAGCTTACGGAGTTGGATGAAATAAAAGATTCTGCAGATATCCTTCAAGTTAGGCACAAGCCTGTGTATTTTCTGGATTCAGGACCATGCAGCAGTTTCAGCCAGACTCCAAGGCTATCAAGCTGAAACCATTACCACACACAAGTTCAATTTTTACCTTGTTCTCTGCTCCACTCCAGACAGAAAACTGGTCAAGATATTCTGAACAAATTGCAACTGAGACACAACACACAGCAATGATTCTTCAGTCAGAGAGGGAAGCCTTGACAAGCCTGTAAAAGAAAGAGGCAGAGAGGGCAAAATTTGAACAAGCCTTATCATTATCTGTTGCTCATTGAGAAAAAAAGACTATTTCAGGTTTCTTTGGGTTTGGGATTTTTTTTTAAGAGGGAAATTTACCTTTTTTAAATACCTGTATTTACAGACAGCAGCTACTGACATGAATTGGAATAAAACTAGAAATTGGCTCTTTACCTGTATCACAGACAACACAACTCTACCCAACAGGTTGCAGAGGAGTAACATGATGAGAAGGTGGGAGGAAACCAAGGCAGCGGACTGAAACCTTAAACCAATTTGAAGGTATCCTCCTGTCTCCTCAGGAAACAAAACCCCAATGCTTGCTTTGCCTTTCCCCTGCTTTGCTCTTAATGGTTCATCTTTACTCATTTCCAAAGTGTGCTGCTGCAGCAACCTGCCAGCAAACTCCAAAACACCCCAAACCATCCCCGTTCTTCTGCATCCCCCTCCAGCCCTCACCGTGTGTTACCACCCACTACAACTCCTTTGCTGACAGGATTGCCTCGACCTTTTGCCAACGGCCACCTCTGCCCCCTCCAGCCCCCACAGGTGTTTACCGTCCTCCCCTACTAACTCAACTCTAAACTGCCACTTCTCGAAGCTCCCTCCCCCAAAGGTTTCATTAAGCATTTTCCTTCCCCCACCTTACCACAAGCCCAACAGCTGCTCCTCTTTAATCCTTGCTCCCCCTTAGTCTCCCACCCCTCTCCCCTCAGAGCTGCCGTGCGTTACCTTACACACCTGAGCCCGCAGACCCTCACCGAGGAAGGAGGAAAGGCAGCTGGGGAAAACGATGCCAACAACCGGGGCGACAATTCCCCACGCCCTGCTCCCCTCCCCTCTGTCCTAGAGCCCCCGGCGGAGCCGCGGGACCGGAGGGGGGAGGAGAGAGGAGGCAGCGGGCCCTGCTGGCAGCCACGGTGACATGGCGGCGCCGCCGCAACGCTCTTCCCGCCAAAAGCTGGGTGTCTAGGGCTGGGGTGGGGAACACTGCGTGGGTTATGGTGTTAGGGCAGCCTGTGGAGAGGCTGTTAGGAGCGACGGCCAAAGGGGCGGCTGATAGGCCTAGGAGACCTGCCCCAGGGCTGAGGCACAGCCTTCCTGTGGTACGAAGAGAACCTGCCGCAGGTGTGGCACAGGACTCAGGACCTGGCAGCACTGACAGACCCGAGGGCTCAAAAACCCAACTACAAGGCCCAGAAAAAAAAACAACTCCAAGGCCCAGAAATACGGGGAGGGATTCAAGAGGACAATTTGGTATGTCTTGCAACGCAGATGAAAAAATGCCTCTGAATTTTGAAGCAGAAGGCACCTTCCACACAGACCATCCCTCAGGGATCCACTTTTCCCTATGGCCTACAAGCCAGGATTGGGCTGTTTGAGGTGAGGCACCATGGCGGGAGAAGCATGCTCCTGCATGGGCTCTTGGCTGCGGAAATCAAGTGTTGGGCAATGTAAATGTGTCATGTTTTCAGACCTTTCACTCCCCTTTAAATGTTGAGTCTGTTATCTCCCCTGCCACCCCCACTACTGAAAGGTCCCTCCACAGGCAGTAAGGGGCAGTACTGAATTACAGGAATGGAAAAGGCTGTTTATTTGTCTAAATTAACAAATTATCCACACCACTGTGTTAGCAATGCAGGGGGTGAATATCAACATAGATCTTTACACTTAACATCTTTTTTAAATGCCAAGATTTGTATTTTAAGGGGCATTTAATGGAGATTGTGGTGTCTGTATGTAGATAAACCATATCTGGGTCATGATATTAATAGAAAGATAAGCAATCAGACAATACTGTCCATCCAAGACCCAAGTTGTGTATTTTACAGTTTATTTCCATTGGGCATTGGGGAAAATGAGTGAGAGAGCCACAGATGTTACAAATCCCTACCATCCACCAAAACATATGTATCAGTGTCACAACTGGAAGAAGATCAAAAACCTTGTTAAAGTTCATATGATCCTGATTGGAAGATCAGCAATTTAAGGAAAACAAGCAAACAAACCTCCACAAAATATACACACATATACACACACAAAACCCAACACACCTTTTTGGTCTCATTTAGTTATTTGTTATTTTGATTCCATAGGAATATTCTTCTATGTGGCCTATTACAACAATTTTGACCTTTCATCCTAAATTCTTTTTGAAAAAATGTTTGGGCACTTCTTGATTCCTGAATAATCAAATGCTGTTTATTTTATTTGTTCGTATAGAGCAAAATCCCATTTATCTGTACCCCTTTGATCTGAAACTCACTCCTTTGAATCTAGGTTATGTCCCCCTGGTGTGAATTACTTATACAATAACTCCCTCAATTATTTGAAGCCCTGTTTATCCAAATGTTTTGATGTTCCAAGAGTATTTTGAATAAACAGGGCTCTGCTGTCGTTGGATATATCAGATATCTTTGGGGATGCATATAGGATGATTTCCCCGACCTTATTCTGTATCATCTTGTGCTTAAATGAACAGGTAGCGTAAACTTAAGTGTATAGTTAGTGTATTGGCACCATCTTCAGTACTTTTACTTCTTTCCCAATAAATTATTTTTCTTTCATTGTTCTCATTAAAGGACTAAATCCCAGGAATTTCTCTCAGGGAGGACTCAAAACAGATGCCGGCAAAAGTTTTGCTTGAGTAAGGTGTGAATGAAAGAAAAAGAAGTCATGGTCTAGAATTTGTGTTCAGTTTTTTCATTCTTCTGAAACAGAGCAAAATTATTTGCATTTTTTGGCATTTTTCACCCACTCCCATTGACACTAGCTTGTGTCTAATGAAAGTCCTCATGATCATTTGTTTTCTTAGATGCTTGCCATTGCCTTTCTTATTCCCATGAGAATCTTAAGGGTCAGGATGGATCATGAAATGATGCAAGAAGCTAGAGGAAAAAACAGGCCCATGAGGACATTTTATTCAATCTTGTTCAGTTGAATGTATTTGTGGAGTTAATAATAAAAATAAAAAAAAGGAAGTGTCAGGCTTGCAAGAATAACCAATAAACTTGTGCACTTAGCATAGAATGAATCAATAGTCTTCTCATGGTAAGAATTTCATATAAACTAGGAGTTTGTCTCCCATTAGAATAACATAATAGCTAATGCCAGTGATAAGGACATATTAAAGATAAACAGTGTAAAAATATTCAGCATTTGCAATCTTAGGATCCATTATCACATCCTGAATTACATGTTCCATCTACATACCTATGGACACATGACACCCCTTTGATAAGTGGTATTGGGAATAAAATATTTTGGGAATTAACCTCATTGTATAGGTACTCCATAATAAACTGAGCAAGGTATTTGAGGGACATTTGCACATCAATACTGTTGACAAACTGGTAACACCTATATTGAGAATAATTATATTAGTCTGGACCATCTCCAAGAGATGCTAACAACCTAAAATTGAGAATTGGTCTCTTTTGCATTAGATATCTACCATCTTCCTGAAGGTAGATAGTAACAAGCTGAGGTAGACCCTAAGAAAAGAAAGGGATTTCAGTAGGTGGATGGTGTCTCAAATTCTTAGAACACTCTCAGATTTCAGACACTTTTTCTACTAGCCAACAAGTGCTGAGGAACCAGTTAACATTGGTTACTGGAGGACAGTGCTTCCACAAAGTCTGCCACATTAGCAGCTCTTAAATGGGTCCACATATCTCAGCAGAGGTATACCATGATAGTATTTAGGTAGACACTTTGGAAATTTTTCTGTTGTTGTTTATTATTATTGGGTTTGTTGGCATTCTATATTTTCTGGTATCTAATTTTTAAGGTTCACCCAAAAAATGAACTGTTAGCTCATCATCTACATGTCATGTCTTTATTTCAAGCCAGGTTAAGGTAAAAGCTTGTAAAATGTTTAATAACAAAATAGATAACTGCTTTCACAATATTACTTGCTCTGGACTGTGGACTTGCTTTATCCCTTTGGAAACATTAATGTCCTTTTCTGAAGCTTGCTGCTGTCATTGCCTGTGCCTCACAGGACTGTTAAACTATCAAGAAACAAAAAGCTCTTTCCAGCTTAATAAGACAATGTGAAAACCCCTGTGTGAAGTCTTTTTCATACACTGAGCTTTGTATTTCGTAAAAATATGAATACTCCATATAGACATATTCATAGGTTCAATGTGTGAAGCCTTTGACTAGGTCTTTACGGAAACCAAACTTGAAAGCAATCAGAAACTTCAGGGTGAGGATGGATCGGTGGTAGCTGACCTGTCTTTGAGGTACAAGAGACCAAAATGATGTCTGTCTTGCATTGTCAGATCAAGCATCCACCTACCCTAATACCATGTCTCCAGTGGTGCCTGTAAACACAAACTTAGGGAAGAATAAGTCCAGGGCAAGTGTATATGATTTTTCCCTGCAGTACTCTCTCAGGATCCAATTGTTTTCAGCTCAGGGACTTCCTGAGCCAGATGTTGTTTCTGCGTGTGCCATAGTCCTCAACAGATTTCTTTTTCCATGAGCTTGTTTTTGTCTTCCCTTAAAAACTTGACACCATGACAGATGGCCAGCTATCTCTTCAGATTATGTGCATACTTCTCAGAAGACAGTAAATCCTTGAGACAAGTAACATCCATTGATCAATGCTCAAGAACCCCCAAAAGTGAAGAGAATTATGAGTGAGGCACCATTCTTGAAAGCCTGCAGCTGTATGGAGCAGTTCCAGCTGCAGGGTGACTGCTCAGGAAGCCTAGAAACAGTAGAGTTGAGAGACCAAAACATTTGGTGGTTAAACATAGAAAATAGGCACGTGAAAACAGAAACATGGTCTGGCTGTGCTTTTCTGTTGCAGAGTAATTCTCAGCTTATGCCACAAAATGCACGTGCAGCCTGATCACAAGTTGATGGACTACATCATAAAGAAGGGACTGTTAAGCATGTATTAGTAGCTGTCATGAATGTTTTATTGGCACTCTAACAATATGGAGTGAAGTTGTATGATGTTAAATATGCTGAATAAAGCAAATTTTCTAGATTTTATCACAGATGGTTCAGTGGAACATTCAGTCAACATCCTAGAATATCTCTGCATTTCTCTGCAGAGATTTCAAGTAGCCTAAAAAGTTTTGAATAGGATGAACAAATAAAAGTACTAATTCTCTAGACCACAGGGGAACTTTTAGCAGAGCAAGTAAGAGGTACAGTTTGAGTTTAATGTGTACACTGATTTTAGCTATATGTGCAACATAAGAGTTTGATGAAAAAGGGGTCATGAGGTACTGTACAACTGAGTACAGGCACAGTGCATAGGCGGGTGTATGTTTCATGTGTGCACATAGGAGTACTCATGAGATAAGCTAGGGAGTGTGTCTATTGCATTGACAGTAATGCGCAAATGAACTGGAGCAATGCAATATGTGTATGTTGGGGGAAAATATATCATTCTAAATCCAACAGTCTGAGACAGGCAAGGCTCCATATGCCCATGTCCGGCCGTTAGCGAGGCTGAAGATGCATTGCCAGCAGACCTACACACGCAGAGCATGCATATACACTACACATATACATATATACACATATACACTATATATTTGCATGGCTGGACACACGGTTCCTAGACAGACACTTGGAGTGCTCATGTGAATATAGGCAGCACTGATGGCCTTATACTGCTCCCCTCTCTGACTGAGCAGGATATATATCCATTAGTGAGAAAATTATATATATATATATATATGGACAAGGTGGATGCCCTCAACAACTGGACTCATACAGTCAGTCTGCCCAGTGGCTAGTCCCTGGATCCCAGTCTGCTCAGTTGCTGGCACCTGGACATACAAACCAGTGAGGCTGACACCCCCACTCCCCTGTGCTCTCATCCCTAGAGATGCACAGGTGCTCTCACATCTGGAGCTGGCCCTTAGAGACCCCCCCACCCCCTTGCTCCCCAGGTCACTTCACCTACCACCAGCTGGTTTGGCTTGATCCTTGCTAGTGATCACACACTCACTTGTGCACCCACACTCAATCAGTTACTGCACCAGACACACAGGCCCTCCAGCCTGTGATCTGTCTCCAGTTGCTGGACTCACACCCCCATACTCACATACACACGGAAGAGAGACTGCTCACCCAGGAAAGAGAAAAGAGGACAGACTGCGCTGATCAGGCACAGGGCATAGCCAGACAGGCATTCTGACTAGCCAGTTATGTGTATACAACCAGCCCTTTTTATTTGCTTACCCCTCTGTTTTCCCACTCCTGTCCCTTCCCAAATCACCTAAACCTCTCCCTTTCTCCACCTTTGGCTCCTCCCCTAAAATCCCATAATTAGTCCCGTGTCGCTTGCATCTTGTAATATGTCCCGCTCCTAGGTGGTGAGCCCCTTAGTCCAAAGGTGATTGGAGAGTCCTTGATTTGGGTTTCCACTGGCCCTTGTGCCCCTGTTCTCATCTGGGTTTTTGCTGATGGCCCCTGGGAGTAGGCCAGCAGGGTATTATTTGGGCACGTCCCTCCTGTTATTGTCTCTCTGAGCTCCTTCGTGGAGCTCCTTCCTTTTATTGCACAACTTAACATTGTGTATGTTATGCTGTTGGATAATTTGTCTTTTAACTACAAGAAGCACTTGGTTTCTTGGTTACAATAGCCTGCTATTCCTACTGCAGGGAGAATTATAGAAATGACCCTCAGACAGGAATTGTGATCTGGAGGCATGCCATATCTCTTGGAAGATAAGGCATACCTGGCATTTCACGCGTAGTGGGAAATAGCAAAGTGCACAGATTTGTAGTGATTTAGCACGCACTGGGAATTTGAGAAGAGGACATCCAGCCCTGTGTTCCACAGAATGTTGGAAGGAAGAGCTAGAGGTAAGGACAAGCCAGCAACTGATGGCAATGGAAAAATGATAAAGGGTCCTCTGCTGCATAAAAATACACTATCCCAGGTATTTGGATAAGCAGAGAGTTTGATGAGGTGAAAAAGTGGAACTTTGCTCTTTATATTCACAGCAGTCTCACAGAAAACAAAAGGCATTACTCAAAAACAATAAAGAAGAGTGCCAAGCTAAGCAGTAGGCAAATAGAACAAAGGAGCCAGGAACCTGAGGCCACTATGCACCAGTGAGCAGATCTATGTCTATTAATCAAATTGCCACATATAGTAGTGGCAAGTGCAAAAGATAAACTTTTAAGGAAGACAGATTGCATGAGGTAGTTCCTGACTTAGGACAGTATTTGGGATAAAAACTGCAAGGTGGGTGTAGGTTAGCAACAGCCAGCACAACTGATGGCAGAATCAAGCATAAAGCAGTAGGAAGAGTTTCATCTGATGAAAGTAAGTAAAGAACTGAAGAACAATTTGAGGGGTCAGCAGGCTATTGCTCATCAAAAGGAAAGCAGCTACAGGCTTCTTCTACCACCACTTGCACAGCCAAGAAGGGAGAGGCTGTTCTGAAGATTTGCATAGTGAGGTCTATTAATTGGTGCAAGTGGTTACTTATACTGGTCAAAATACTGGGTTTATATCACAAAGGAAAAACACCTGTCATTTTCCTTAAAATATATTTCCTAACTACACTGATCAGTTGTTGTCCAAAAAAAAAGCCCAACAAAATTAACAAAAAACATACACTGAAATCCTAACACCTTCCTCAGTAACTGAATTTTCTTTGGAGCCTCTCTGCTCAGTAAGAAAGAGGCTCAAACACATTCAGAGTGCGAGCATCAGATACTAGATGCAATATTTATTAGATACAAAAGCAATATTACTAGATACTACCACAATATTTAGACAATTGAGCTATGCTTATGCTGCTAACATATAAGCAGTATTTATCAAAAACTGAAAAATCCAGCTCCAAAATCCATGAGGTATTGAACAGGGCAGTCCAGAATACTGAAGGCTGAAGCACTTTGCCTGCCTCCCCAAAGAGCAAAGAATTGTAGGAGGGGAATTCAGACTCTCTAAAATCTATGTTTTAATGACTTTTCTTAAAAAAAAAAAAAAAAAAAGTAAAGGAAGTTCTGAAGTTTCTGTAGAAGCATTCAAGCACCAGAAGGTCACAGTTCCTAGCTCCATAGGTGATCCAGCTTTTCAGACAAAACGCCAGCCTGTTGGGAAAGCCTCTAGCAAAATAAAACAATACACAGATGAAAGTTATGAGGATGACCAAAAGGTGAACAGCAAAGTGCTTTTTAAATGCCCACCTGCTGGTGGTATAAAAAGCTGAAACAAACTATAGCATTGTAGTGATTAAATGATTCATCTGGAACAGGAAGAAAGTGTTACGAACTGGTTGAATAAACAAACTTTGGAAAATAGGAATCTCTCCTGTTACACGGGTTTTGGTTTTGATTTACTGCGTGAGCTTGGGCAAGTCACTCTGACCAAGGATTGCCAAACTAACTAGTGAATTTCTGGGTCACAGATATTTGCCACGCCACTGGCAAAAAGTGAGCCGTTGCCCACCTAAAATTGGTCCTATTTAAATTACCTAAAAGTAGGCAGCCCAAAGTTGAGAAGTCTAAAATCCCATTACTGCTCTTAGGTTCCTTTTCTTTGTTTCATTCCTTTTTAGAGAATATTTCCAACTGACCTGCTCTTTATGACATACTTGGAGATCCTTGAAAAGGATCCTTGAAAAGTCTGAGATTCCTGAAAAGTTGTATCAGAAATGCATTCTTTGCATATTATTTAGGTTTTTTCTCCTGCCTAGAAATGAGAACAACAAACACTCCAACGGCAGGCCTGAAGGATGGTCTTTTTTGAATATGGCCAGTTTGCACTGATCTTTTTAACAGTTTTGCTGAAAAGCTGGGACACAACTGCTCTGAAGAATGGTCCGGGAACCCCACGGGAGTAGCAGCGCACACATTAGCACAAGTGCCTTCTTCAAATTTCTCCTGCCAAGGCAAAAGTTATTCGCTCAGAAAAGCAGTAAATCAGATCACCTGCTCTTGTTTTTTCACTGTGGTTAGTAGGTCACATACACTTAAGGATAGATTGTGCCCTCTAGGCATGGGCTTGCCTCGGATACAGTACAGCCTGTACTATAAGAGGAGAGTCCCAGAAGGCTTTTTTTTCCTCTGCCTTTTCCACCGTGATCTTTTTACATCTTTCCTCTATGCCATCCTTTCTTGAGTGTCCAGAATTTCAGGAAATGCTAAGAAAATGGCCTTGATAGATAATAGATGTTTAGATAATAATGTTTTTTTGAGGGCTTCGTAACAGCAAAATTCCAAATGCCATCTTGATGCAACTAAATGCAAGTAAGAAAATGTCTAGCCAGTGACTTACTATTAAAACGTCAGATAAAAGCGTATGGAATTTCCACAGTTTGTCATCACCTGGGAGATTTTCCTTTCCTTTGCCTCTTTTCTTTGCACAGCCCCTGAGATGGAGCAAATCTGTAAAATACAAAATGAAAAAAATATATCCTGGAGAAATCCTGAAATGTTTGCTAAATCTACAGTGTTCGTTATGGAAAGGTAGAAAGAAAGTCTCAAA
Source organism: Chroicocephalus ridibundus (assembly GCF_963924245.1). Classification (NCBI taxonomy): domain Eukaryota; kingdom Metazoa; phylum Chordata; class Aves; order Charadriiformes; family Laridae; genus Chroicocephalus; species Chroicocephalus ridibundus. The sequence goes on from NC_086287.1 coordinate 19,319,938, forward strand.
GGCTTTCCTTATGACAATACTTGTATGACACTTGTTAATAAAGAAAAAAATAATTTTGAATTCAACGTATGCCCTCATCACCTCATACATATAGCTCCCATTAAAGTTGATGAAAATTACATGGATGCACCGATGGGACAGTAGACCCCTGGTTGAGTTAGAAGCGTCTGCAGGAAAAGAGTAGCAAAATAATACTGTCTGTACAATGTAATTTTTTTCCCCAATGATGAAAAAAATGTTTTTAAATACCCTAACTCAACATCAGTTTTGTGCTTTTTTACTGATGGGAATTTTCAAACCCCGAGTTATTTCATTAGATAATACCACCGGTATTTAAAATGTCAGACTCAAACTGCATTTCCCAGTGTGAAAGCTGAATACCAGTGCCCGAAGGAAAGTTTTATAGCATCGATTAACTGCAACCATTTGTAGAACTGACAAAGAGCTGCGTAAAAGGTTTATTCTGACTTTTAGATGTGAGTATTGTGCATCATTTTTATAACATGCAAGCCAACAATGATGTACTTTGTTATTGCAGGTTAGAACAACTTTACCCCAGCAGATAAATCACAGAGACTGACATTAGCAGTCCCAGAACTTGCAAGGCACAGGATGAGATAGGCCATAGAAGTAGTATTTCATTGGGTTTTCTATTTACCCCACTTATATTAAGAAAAACAAAATATACCTAAAATGAAGAACACACAACTCACGTGGAAAGAAATACTAGTGAAACAGGCCTGAACTGAAATGGTAGAAGTAAACAAAATACCTGTAATTTAATGGGGATAGTGTCGTATGTCTCTTAAAAGTCCAAAGACCAGGTCCTGACCAAGTATAAATAAACTTTTAAAAAATGTACGAAGTAAACAAACATTAGTGGTGGTAAAGTCAAGACCTGGCTTTAACACTGTTTCCATTCTAGTGGACATTTTTACAAAAAAGAACATATTTTTGAAAAGGGGAACTCTCACTGCATGTATGTTGTTCACGTCAGCCTTTGCAGAGAATTAGATTTTATGGTACAACTTGATGTAGAGGTCCAAATCTGAGTAAGAGCTGTATCTTAAGAAATACTGGTCAGACGTAAGTATGTGACGATCCCTCTCCCAGCGATGACTCTCCCCAGTTCATAAAGACAGACCTGTGGCACAGAGTGATAAAATAATTTACCCAGCATCATTTGAGAGGTCTACAACTGAAACATGGTTGAAAACAAATTCGGAGTTCCAATTCAACAGCCACAACACAGCGTTCTTTCTCTATTTATTGAAAAAAAACGTGGAATCTTGGGACACTCAAAAGCAAAATAACCCCAAAATTCTTTCTGCTAAAGCTTAGTGACTCAGTATGTGTCATGAAGTCCATCTGATTATCGATGACGTGAAATCAAGCTGACTATCTCAAAGGAGACAAGTAGAAAGAATTTTGCTCCTAAAACAGAGAGAATCATGAAGAACTGAAAACCAAAAGGGTCAAGATACCTTTCTTGTTCCAATTATAGCAAAAATTGTACTATCAGTAACAACAGTTGAAGATAGTTGTTACTCATAGGCACTCTGGATGGGGCTCTAGGTCACATAAACAGGAACAGGGACAGACAGAGTCGGACAGATGAGAATAAGATATTTAAAGACAGGAAAAGATTTAGGTCTATGGACAAACTCTACTGAATCCTACTGCTGGAGAGATCCTTCTGCAAAATATACTTGTTTATATATGGCAGAATTTTTGTTAGCTTTTTGACAGCAACTCGGTCCTGTGTGAACCTAAGTCAGATGTTTGAGTACCAAAAAAATTTCTACCCCACCTGTAAAGATATGGATAATTACAAGTCAGAAACTTCTTGCCCTCTCATGCAGAAATCATGCTGGTATCTCTGCCAGCATTAGTAATGGTACAATGCATTTAAGCTATTCCCAGCTATCCATAAAACTGTGGAAAATAATGTAGCATGTTACCTTTGTGTTCTGTATTGTCTAAGGCAAGGTCTTGAAAACAAACGACTGACTTCAAACATGGAATTTCATAGATGGTTCTCCTAGCTGGCCAGTAAATCTTGATCTCACAGATTCGCAGTAGTGAATGATTGTCTATACAGTGACACATGTATGGAGGGCACACTTCCATTGGTGAGGTCTGGCACCTCCTCTCTGTACACCAGATTTCCTTTTTATCTCCTTTCACCTCCTGCTCCGTTCTTCTATTCGTAGGGCACCTAGTGCAAATGTATGTTACCACCCTCTAGTGGTCAAGGCGGCAAAGTTAAAAGTCCTTTTACTAAACACAGCTGGGGTAGGGGGTCCTGAGCTCGGATTGCAGACAGGTTTTGCAGCTAATGTTCTTGGGATCTGCCCTAAAAATGCACTTGTCTGACAGAATAGAAGCCTGTAAGCGTGTGAACAGATCCATTACGCACCTGTGGGTTCTTCTAGCTTGCAGGGTTGGCTCCGGTGGAGTTCCAGGTAACAACTCTAATGCTAAAACAGGCCACAAAGTTCTCTTTGCCTACATCTGTGGCTCCTCAGAGAATGGAGTCCCTGTAAATGGCATCTTAAAAATTCTCCTGGGTATTCTCTGCGGATTGCTTAGGTGTCTGCACGACAGATCCCTGTGGCTGCATCTAATCATAACTCACTGTCAATCACTTTTCAGCATTGGCAGCATTGATTTTCTATTATCAGTTCTAACTCCTTTAAGTATTAGTTTAATATATAGCATGGCATGAATGCTGTAGGGGTCTGTAAGTATAAGGAGACAAGCTCAGATCTTCAGCTAGTGTAAATTAGTATCAGTACCACCAACCTCATGGACCATACTATTTGAAGTGAAATCTTATTAAGCTTCCTGTGCTTTTTCACTGAAAGAACTCCTCTGTCCAGTGAACTTTTAGCTTTCTATTTAAGCAAAGCTACCAGTAAATTGACACACACTTGTTTTCTTCATTTTTAAAAATTTTAATGGCTATTACCTGAAGTTCCTTAAAATACTTAAACAGCACATTTAAGCCTCCTTTGAGCATGAATTGGTTAATCACGTGAAAACACTCTACAAAAGACTTGAACAGAGCTTTCTTGACTGGACTAATGCCAAAGCTATAAACCAATATCTTGGTGCTGAAAGCTATAAACAGCTACATGAGAGGCTTAGGATTGCATCTTAAGAACAATTTGTATGCATTATTCTGCATAACTGTACATCTGGTGACAATGGAAAACATGGTGCATAAACAGGCACAGCCAGGGATACAGACAATAAATTTGGGTAATCGCTGGCCTTTTCTGTATTGAAGCTTTTGTGGTTCCCTCTAACTGTCAGACTACACCAGTACAAAAAAACACTAACAGAGCCTTCTAGGGCAGACAAGGAGTCAAAAGCCGCTAACAAATTGTCTTTGTTACTTTGGGGAGGAATGGGTAAAGGTCATAGGACAGAATAGCATCTGTGGGCTCTCTCACTTCCCTTCAACTCCTGTTATCTGCAAGTAACAAGATTTTAGCTTTCTCTATCACTGTCACCGTGGAGACCATGGATCCCTCAGCTGTGCAATGCAGCCTGGTACCCACCTTTGTGAAACCGAGAGGGAAGTATCCATTTCAGCCTGCCAAAGCCACAGTGTGGTTGGCAGCATGGGACAAAGAACAAAAGTGAGAAATAATCACTGGAAAATGATTGCAGTAAAACGACTTTTATGCTATGGTATCCTTTTCCAGTAGTAGAAAGAGAAGTCTCTCTCCACAGCATGCACTTCATGAGTTCCCATTGCTGACAAAGGTATTTTTTTCCACAGAAATATAGAAGCACCAATTTCTGAGGAACCTGGATTGCTCTGGAACTAAAACATTCTGCTTACAATGCATAAAGGCATTTCACAGCAAGTTCTGTACTGCAGAAATCAGAGTGCAGGATGAAAACACAGAGAAGAATCTTTCTTTTAAAAAAGGTATACCAAGGCGTTTAATTTCTTTTGTTTCTTTTTTTCTCAAGCCAATCTCTAATTTGGGGTAATGAAAATTAGAGTGGTCCTGGGTATTTTCAGTTACTCTCAGGTCTGACATGGCTTTTACCTCAGGACAGAGAGAGGTCCAATTAGCATACGGTGGAGAGTCTGATGTTTGAGCTGTAGGTGGTGGTGTTGCTTTATGGGATTTTAAGTTCAGTGAGGATGGACTACTTAAAAAGACATAAATAGAAGCAAATTGGGGTAGCTAATGAATCAATTGCCTTCAATTGCTTGACAGTAGTCACCTTTCCTTCATCCTCAGTTGGTCACACAGCTTCTTTTAGAAATGTGAATAAATGTGGAAGTCTTGTATTTCAACATGATTTAGAAACAGAGGTAGAATAGCAATGCAAGTATAAGTGGACGTGTGCCAGTCAAATAATGGGAGATGTTATCGTTATCAATTCAGTGCTTAATGACAATTCTTTTCATCATTTTTTCTTTTTGATGTAAACTCATTCTTCAGTTATGTGGTGTCTTAGATTTCAAAATACCTTTCACAGTAGCCTTTGTTTGTTTTCAGTCAACATATATGCAATTTGTCTTGCAGGCAGAGTCTGATCTAACACCCAGTAGAGATAATTGACTCGAGTGAGTTTTGCATACACAGGAATGCTATTGATTCAGTGTTTGTATACAAATTGAGGAATTAAACCTTACACCTCTATAAACCAATGCAGCCACTGTTCCCATTTACAGGAATTTTGACTTACCTCGTGGATTAGAACTTGTCTGTAAAAACATCCATCTCACTTCATTAGTAACTTATTCTGAGTTACAGCACCATATTCCCACTGATTTTTGATGGCAGAAAGGAGACAAGCACCGAGGCCTCTGGTTTTGCTGCATGAAAAAATGATACTTTCAGGTCCAACCTGTAAACTGGGACCAAAGTGGCTTCCTTGTGGGGAGTCAAACTGACAGACACACGGGGATATTGTCATTCTCTTCAATGTAGCTGCTGCCAGGTACCTGTCAGTAGAGCTCTCATACCCCACCATCACTTGTGGGCAGACCTGTGGCCAACAAGTCAGGGATAAAGAGGAAGAAAGCTACTTCTCCCCTGCAGCTGTTGATATGCAACCATATATGAGTTCATGTTTTGCAAAAAAAGGGTCTCCAAAACCCAAAATAATGAAAACTGTTATTTGGGTGCAAAAAAAGGGTCTCCAAAACCCAAAATAATGAAAACTGTTATTTGGGACCTCTGACATGTGAACAAAGGACTTTTCCTACAGCCTCTGAGATTTGGCAGTGGGCTGGTGTCTCCCTGCAGCATTGGAGACTGAGGCATAGTCCATCTCTTTGCTCAACACAGTAACTTAACCACAAGGGCATGAGACAGAATGAGTGGAGTCTTTGCAAAGATTTACAGATGGAAGATGCACTATGGAAAGAGTGAAGAGAAAGCAGGAATACATAAAGCAAAATGGAGCTCCCTGTTCTTTCTAGAAAGAATGTCATCTTCACTGTCCTTTTGTCTAAAGGCACCTTAAGGAGCAACAACCTGAGAAGGGCGAAGTTTGACAAAAATTTTGAGGATGAGGAAGTGCTCAGGATCCAGAGAGTCATAGACACAAATTCAGTCACACATTTAAGTGCAAGCTTGGAATTAAGAAGTTGGATTGCTTATTTAGAGCAATTTTCAGACAAGGACACTACTTTGATGTCATTCTTGGGACATTCATTTCAGACATAGTGCTTAACCTAGGTTTTTCCTCCTTCAGCGTGCTCTGAGGAAGCCTGCATTGCTCCCAAGTCTTTTGGGGATGCAGAAAAGAGAATATGAGGATATTGGTATAAGGAACTGTCAGTCTCTTAGGCTGTAATTTTGTTTTCCTTCCCTGGTGACAGAGCTTTCTGTGTCCTCCTGGCAGACACTATTCAGCTTAATCATCACTTAAACTGCCAGTTCATTACTCTCATGAGTCTTCACGCCAGCTAACAGTTTTAGAGTTGCTTTTCCCTGATCAGACTAAGACATTCAGACCCCTTCTTCATTTTCCTTTGCTTGATCTCCACAAATGCTGACACATGCTAACTTGACTCAAGCTTGTCGCTAACCTAAATAATCATAACAATTGCTAACCTCCATTTAATGTCTTCAAACAGGGGATATTGGTAGGTTTTTGCTATCTGAGAAGTTTGATGTATCTGTGTTATTTGTCAGGAAGGTCATTCAAATCCAATTCAAAAGTGTCACAGATGACAGACCTCTGGTAGGATGCTGGTTTTAATTAATTTTACTTAATCTGCTTAATGGATTTACTTGTAAGTTATCAGAAAATTCACTCAGTTTATATGCTGTAAGTTTGGGGATGAGACATGAAGTCTTTTTACATACTGTATACAAGCTGATTCCTTATTTTTAAAAAAAAAACCCAATGTTTTGGAATTGTATCCAGCAGTGTGTTTGTTGTTTTTCATGTGAATAACACTATCTTCATCACTGAGGTTACAGAGCCAGATAGCTTTAAAGTTGGTAAATTCCCAAGTTTAAGCTGATTGTAGAGCAACACAATCACGTCAGGATTTTTTTTTTTCAGTTGACCATACCTCTTTTAGTAAGAGTGTTTAATTTTAGCTAACAAAAATTAATTTCATTATCATTGCTGACTGGTTAACAGGTCTTACTTATTTTCTGAATATTAATCAAATCCTTATAAAAAGACAGTTATTAATTTCCCTGTGGGTTTTCCTGTGACAGTCATCACTGTACTATGCTAGTACTTCACACTTTTTTCCCTACGACGTTCTTGTTAGATTAGGGGGTTTTATTCGCATTTTCCAGATGGAAATTGAGACAGAGTGATTTAAATGCAAATTGTTTATTCACTTTGTGTTGGGCAGTATAAATTAAATACTTCTCATTGATGCTAATTTTAGCTGCAAATTCTTAGCACATCTGATCAGATACTTAAGGAGCAGGAAGCAATTAATGAACCCATGTCAAATATGTGACTTCTTATCTTGCAGCATGTTATCTGAGGACTATCACAGAGGCAGGGAAAGAATACAGTTTCCCAGGGTATCAATGATTACCTTAAGCACGAGCCAATCCTGTCCTCTTCTTTAACATCCCCAGCCCCATTTGCTATTCACCTTCCAGCCTAGGCAGCAAATGGGGGAATATCATGTAGAAGCAAGGAACAGCCGTGAAATTCAAACCAGCATATATAAAGAAAATGAAAGAGTTGGTATTTAGTTGTAAAGAACCCAGAGCAATTACTTATTAAAGTTACTAAAACCAGACAGACTACTTAACTCCCCAGTTACTTCATATGCTATCCAATAGCTGCATTGCCAAATGGGGCCAAATCTCCACTCGAACTGGTATACAATATCCTTTGAAACAGATGCATTGATTTATGCTTCATTTAGGTTTGTGCTGACAGTGAGAACCTGGCCTAGGAATACTCAACTCCTGACTTTCAACACACCCTCTGAGGACTACTGAGCGCACAGGAAGACAATGGCTGGTATTAATGTTCTCTATGGCTAAGTGGAGAAAAAAGATGGAGCAGGGTTGCTGTGTTGCCAAGACAATAGGAACCATAAATCAGTAAAAATTAGGAAAGATGTAACTAAAATAAACATAAATTGAGCTAAATAAAAGAAACAGAAGTAAAGTACTATAACAGTGGAGGGGTGGGGAGCTGCTTGTTTTCTTTTCTATTTTCCCTGTGAATTCACCAAAAAGAATATTGATGAAGAAAGGAACTGTGGCAAAAGCAATAAGGCATAAAAAAATGTGACTCTGTATACTTCTCTGATTGATTATGGTTTACATCAAAACCTAATATTGTTTATACTCAAGTGAGATGTGACTTACTATTCCATGCATTTCTAGTATGACTGTCTTTGTATTTACTGGTTTAGTGAAATATGGATCTTGGGACCTTCACAGTGCTCCTTCTTCTGAAGAAACTCTGTGAAATGGAAGGTGAATATGCTCAACCATGCTCATTTACTTTTGTTTTTAATTAATTTTTTTTTTAGTTTTTAAAAATCAGAAGTATATTACATCCCAAACATTATATGAAACGTAACATGTGGAGGCGCAAGTAGTCATAATAAAAAGCTCTTCAAATTAAAGTAATAGAAAAATACTGAACAATTATGCAAGGCATTCAAGATTTATCTAATTCATTGCATGGAGATCATACTTCTGTAACTCTGTCTGCTTTACGAAAATATTATTCTATACAGCAGTTGTCAACGTTTAATTAGCTTGGATTTCTTGTAAGGACTTTTGCTATGGGTGTTCCTTTTAATAGGTCTGATCTAGAGCCACTAAAACTAAATGGGAATTTGCCAGGTGCCAATGCTTTGCACCAGAAGAGTATTACTCTGCGTCTTGCCCCAAAGTACATAGCAGTAATTGAACGGATATAAGTTCATAAAAGCCCCTGTGCAGAGGAGACATAGGGTAGGCTCATTCCTACCCTGTGAACTACAGATATATGTAATTTGTAGTAAAATTGCACTAAGCAATTCCTTTCTCTCTTACAAAATACAGATTTCATTCAAGTATCTCCGGCCCTTACGCCATCCCTGTGAAAAGCATTCTGTCTGTGACCTTTGATTTATAGTCAGAGAATTCCCACTGAAGCACCCCTAGAAATCTCAGCCAGGACAGTTGTGAAGGAATCAAGAGGCAGTCCGTCTGGTAGCCATATCCCATAAATTTAGGGATTTACAGGTTGATCCTAGTATTTTAAATTCCATTTAGAAACCTAGTGGCAGCTGCTACAGACACAGAAATATTGGTATAATAATAATTTTGTCATGATGCTGCTTTGAAAATTGGTCATAGAATTGTTCCTCAGCTTGAGTTTCCCAGGGGCATTAAGGTAAAGTAATGCAGCTGAGTAATCTTGAAGTGATAGAAGGAGGGATTACTCTGGCAGGGATTACCTGTGGAAGAGAGTCACACTCTTCTCACCAAATGCAGATGAGAATATTGATAATAAATCTGACTGAGAAAAGCCTTAGCATCCTTCTGTTTTACCTAAGCAGTAGAATTCAACTGACATCTTTCCAAGCTAATGAGGCCATCACATAGGACACTTTTGTGATGGCTATGCAGCCCTAGAGAATCTAACCCAGTCTTTAGCTGGTGTAAATCAGTTCTGTTATCTCCTCACTAAATTGGCAAGTACTGTCATTCCCAAAGCCTGCAATAGCTTCAGGAATCAAGCTGCCATCCCTAACTTTATATGTCTGCTTCAGGACAAAATGAAAGTGCTTCTCTTAATGCCTAGAAATCCCCTGTCCTCACTCCGCTCATTATTACAATGTCTTGAAATTCAGCTAGAATGCTTAAGTAACTGAAGAATAATCTCAAGAGATTAAGAGATCTGCAACAAAAACAATAGGCAAGTGATCCCTAGAGTTGGGGGCTTTGTGACTCTTCTTTTGCTTATATAAGTCCAGAGCAGCTTCACAGAAGTTACAGCAGAAGAATGAAATAACAAAAGCATCCAGCCCTACAATTATTGCTAATTACATCTTTAAAAAGGAGGATTTTCCAATGTAAAAGAGGAATTTGAAAGTGAATGGAAAGGCTTGTATGAGTTTTGCCACAAAAGGCTCTTCTCTTTCCTGTTACCTGTTGATCTGTTTTTGCATCAGTTTTTGTGGTTTGGTTTTTTTGGGGTTTTTTTGGTTTTTTACTTTAGTGACCTACTTTCATCCCATATCGGGAAAAGATTTGTGGGCTAACCTTTTTACTAGACCTCTGTAAAAGCTGTAAATGATGGACACACGTTTATAAATCTGGACATAGTGGGCATAGACTTTTCTTCCCTATAGACTGAAAGCTTCTTCACCTGTTCAAGTACAAGTGTTTAACGTACGGCTCCAGAGATATCTGTGCTATCTCTATAGACAGGCAATTGCTTTCCCCTTTCTTGGCAGTCAGTCATTTCACTGTTGTGCTGGGCTGAGCAGACACATAGGTCTTGGATTTGCCCAGGCCAGAGATTAGATCACATTTAAGTGGCACTGCAATTACAACATTTTCTTTTCTTCCCCCTTCTCAGCTTTCATGTTTCCTTCCTGCATGGCCTTCTTCAGCTTCCAAAGTCTGATAATTCCTTGCTTCTGTTTTAAGTAGCCCAGCCCAAAGCATTCTCCTTTTCATAACCTGTTTCTTTCCTAAAATGACAGATATTTTTTCTCCTCTGTATCTTTTCCAGTCTTCATTTTCTGTCTATCATGACTTTCAGTCAGAACTCCTGACAAATCCTCTCTCACTGTGCTCCCAAAAACCTGGGGTTTGATCCAGTGTTCAGCCATTTTACCTCTGGGCTTCCAGTCCTGTAACTTGGAAGATATAGCAATAAAGCAAGCACAAATAAGACTAATCCCTGAAATGGACTAGGTAATTCTCCTTCCTATTCTCCCCCAAGGAAAACACATTGACATTTTGAGATAAGTTATATTCTGGCTATATAAAAATAAACTGAAGCTTACCTATAAAGTTTCTAATGGCTAGCACTGAGGGCTCAGAGGGCAAAAACTGTGATGGAACTTGCTGCAAATTCATAGTAAATTTCTCTGGGTAATGGCAGGGAAATCATTCTTCCTCTATATAAGCAAATCTTACTGTGCTTAGGCGCTCTGAGGAAAGCCAATCCTGGGCCTGATCCGTGTTATACTAGTGTAAATCAGAAAGAAATCATCTGAAGTCAGAGTTACAAAAATGCATAAAAAAAATCTTTAATTATTACTAAGGCCAGGAACCCTGTTATGAAAATAGGGACTGAGCCTCTGCCTCCATGCATTTGGCATTTCTAAACTTGCTAACGTGAGGAGCAATGTGATCTAGCAGGCAGAGGACAGAAATAAGAGCTGGGAAGCCTTGACTCTGTTCCTGGCTCTGACAGTGGCATATTAGGTGACAACGAGCAGATCATTTTACTTTTGCAAACCAACACTTCCCCTTTCCCATTTGGTCTTGTTGGTCTGTAAATTCTTTGGTCTCAACAGGACCTTCGAAGTGTTTTCATAATGTTAAGTAATAAACTGACCCTTGCAGAGACTAATTCTAAAAGAAAATTAAATGGGACTTACATACACTGAAGTTACTTAAGAATCATGGAAATAACATATCAAGGTATTGTTATTAGCACTGGGATTACATAACTGCAGAGCAATGAGGCTGTTTTGTTACCCCAAGACCCATTTGTCACCAACAGTCACAATGTTTTATTAAGATGACAAGAGATCAGTCTATCTAACTTGCAATTAGAGATTAAAAAAAAAAGCTTGACAAAGGATCTGACCTTAATTTAAAAAATTAACACTGTGGCAAAAAGCAAACGAAGTGCATTTTCAGTTTAATTAAAATGCCACAATTACAATGTAAATAATTGTGGTTTATTAATCATCAGCATTCAAGCTTGAGACTGGAGCAATACTAAAGATAATTAAGTTGCTGGTGCTGAGTATGGTGCCTTAATAATTACATAGTAGTTAATACAGAATGCTAACTAAAACTGGGAAGTTCTGCATAGCAATTATGATATCTAAGGCTGCTAATTAGTTATGTTAATTTAGAATTACTTTAGTTTCCTGTGTAGACTGGGCTTGTTAAACTGCAAGTCCCATTGTCACTTCTGCCATATGTAAGAGAACTGGTGCTCTCTTTTCCTTTCCATTGAAGTTTACACAACAATGTTTCACATCGTCAAAGTGGTCTCCAAGGGAGACAGATCCTACAGAATCTTTTACTGTATTCATTAGTTATACATCTAGCATGTGCAGGTAGCAGTATGTTTATAGCTCAGGATGCTTAATCATGACAAGGACCCTTCTGATTGTTAATGTCAAGGCAGAGTCCACTTTTTGAAGTCGTTCTTATTAGTCCTATTTTACAGACAGAAAAAACAAGGTTATTTTAAGGGATATGAAGAGAATGAGGACAAGAAACTAAGCTGGTCCAGAGATAGACCAGAGGTAGAGTAAAAAAGACATAGGTAATTCCTGCTTGCAGTCATAATATGGAGGAGTGTATTTTAAGGTGTGGGCTCCTGAGTCAGGATATGGGCAAAGAGCTGTGAAGCCTGAAATGCCGAATCAGTTGAGCTGAATGTAGTCTAGAGTAGACGTTGCAAATAGCTTGAGTGCACAAGGTCTCAAAGGTAAAAAGGAATTGAGAAAATACCCTGCAAGGGAAAGTGAACTGCTCAAAAGGCCCCACTTGTCGATTTAAAATTTTCCAGAAATACAGAAATCAAATGGAGGAAGATTAATGAGTATTTTCCCTGTGTCTTTTCCCAGCTGTCAGAAAAAGGAAGACAGAGGTGCAGCTTTCTTTCAAATAAACCTCAAGTGGCTGGGAGTTAGTAAACTAATGTCCCCATCTCCTTTTATGATCCCATGATAGGGTGGTTGCCCTCCAGTTTGAGAATGGGGGGCATTTCTTCTTTTACACCCTCCCATTAGGTTGTTGCAAATAGCCGTAAGATCTCCTCTCTGCCTTCTCTTCCTAAGACTAAAAAAACCCATTCCCCCAGCCTTTCCTAACAGCTTTTATGCATATATATGCTAAGATCCACAAGGGCTTTGGGGCAACCTCCTCAATTCAATCACCTAAATGCCTTTATGCATCATGGCCTGATTTCTGAACACCAGACAATATCCTCTCTCTCTCTTGGAGAAGTAAAGTGCTTTGCCCTTTTTGTGAAGTACCTTACACAAAACCTTATTCGCCTGATCCTTCCATTCCCTGTCTTTTTGATCTTCGTAGGGATCAGTATCAGTATTGAAAGGGCTCAGTTTTGGGGCCAGTTCTGTTTAATATCTTTATCAATACTTTGGACGAGGGGATCAAGTGCACCCTCAGTAACTTTGCAGATGACATCAGGATAGGCGGGAATGTTGATCTGCTTGAGAGTAGGATGGCTCTAGGGAGGGGTCTGGACAGGCTGGATTGATGGGCCGAGGCCAATGGTCTAAGGTTCAACAAGGCCAAGTGCCAGGTCCTGCATTTGGATCACAACAATCCCATGCAACGCTACAGGCTTGGGGAAGAGTGGCTGGAAACCTGCCCGGCAGAAAGGGACCTGAGGGTGTTGGTCGACCTGAATATGTGCCAGCAGTGTGCCCAGGTGGCCAACAAAGCCAGCAGAATCCTGGCTTGTATCGGGAATATTGTGGCCAGCAGGAGTAGGAAAGTGATTGTCCCCCTGTACTTGTCACTGGTGAGGCTGTGCTTCAAATACTATATTCAGGTTTGGGCCTCTCACTACAAGAAAGACATTGTGGTGCTTGAGTGTGTCCAAAGAAGAGCAAAGAAGCTGGTGAGGGGTATAGAGCACAAGTGTTATGAGGAGCAGCTGAGGGAACTGGGGTTGTTTAGTCTGGAGGAAGGGAGGCTCAGGGAAGACCTTATTGCTCTCTACAACTACCTGTTGTAGCGAGGTGGGTGTCAGTCTCTCAAGTAGCAAGTGATGGGACAAGAGGAAATGGCCTCAAGTTGCACTACGGGATGTTTTGATCAGATATTAGGAAAAATTTCTTCACGGAAAAGGTTGTCAAGCACTGGAACAGGCTGCCCAGGAAAGTGGTTGAGTCCCCATCCCTGGAGGTAATTAAAAGATGCGTAGATGTGGTGCTGAGGGACATGGTTTTGTGGTGGACTGGGCAGTGTTAGGTTAACGGTTGGACTCAAATGATCTTAAGGGTCTTTTCCAACCTAAATGATTCTATGACTCTATGATTCTATTCCTTCATGTCTTTAAAGAAACAATATGAGTGTGGCCAACACGGATTTGCAGGGAATGTGCCTTTTCCTTTTCTCCTTTCTATTGGCAGAGTAAGGGATACGAATCAAGATTTTGTGCTAATGCAGCGGCAACATTAAGAGCTTTAAACCCTGATTTTATGTTTTCTAACAAATGTTCATCTTCTGTGTTAACTGCTTCCTTGTATTGTGAGGGTAAGTTTCTAATGTTCAAACATGTTGCTCTGAACTTGTTTGAAAAGGCACTATGGCTACAGGGAATCTCCAGAGACAATGGGACAAAAGAGAACAATGCCTCCCTCTTCACTCAGCCTTTATGCATGCAGGAACTATTTTTAATATTACAAATTAATACATATGGGGAAACAGATCCTCTCAGCAATAGAGTGCCAGCAGCACCTGAGACTGAAAGTTGCAGAGAAGCAGGGCTGGCTGCTCTAAGGTCTCTGTTGCCTCAGGCAAAGCAGCAAATCTGTGTGGCATCACCCACACATCTTTACTGGACAATTAGCTGTCCCTAATGTTTTGCTGCACGTGCTAACCCCATTGGTAGGGCTGGCCTTGCAGAGAAGATAAATACATCAGAATAGCTCAGTAGCACTCTATCCCACAACTGTGAAGCAGTTCCTTCACAGCTCAGAGCCCTGACAGGCATCAGATTTTGAAGGTGTGGCTGCTTTTACTTAGGTTTTGTTTTTTTTTCTTGCGGATGTTACTAGATTTTGATCTAGGCCTGAAGTTCATAATTTGTGTCTGTATATTTTCATAAAACATCTGATTGAGGACCAAGTTCTGTTCCAATTATTCCTATATAATATGATTCAAAAGTGTTACATGGGAAGGGATTAATTTAGTTCCACGTAGTTTAGGGCCTCATTATGAACTTTGAAGTCCACCCAGGAAGTCATCAGAGCTACAAAATAATGTTTTTTACCTTCCTCAGGAAGCTACTTGAGTGGAGATATGAAACTTAATTCTGCCATTATTTTCTTAGATTTCTAAGCTTGTTTTTCACAGAAGCAAAAATGATTTTTCAAGGAGCAAACACTGTTCAGAGAGGCAGAATTTTCTTTTCTGTGGACAACTTTTCACAGTTACCCGTAACTCCAGGGGCATTGAGACCACTCATTCAAGCTGCTCAGTAATTTTTATTACCCCAGTTTTACAGAATACACAGCTTTCAAGACAGACTGAAAAACTCACGTATGCTGTCCTATACAAAAAACACTCCTTGCGTGTAGCCAGTAACATCCCTTGCAGAATGACAAAGCATTTTGTAAACATCAGCTAATTACATCACCCCAGGACGTATCTCAGCTGCAAATTTGCAAACAAGGAAACCAAGACCCAGAAGGTTTAAGTAACTTGGTTAAAGGAAGTTTGTGGTTAAGAGATACTCTCTAGGAATCTTTACCAAGTTCCTCATCCTCTAATTACTGAGCTGCGCTTCTGAAGGGATTCTCCCCCAAAACAGTGCTACTTTACAGCCGCTCTCCTGGCTACCTTCTGCAGACCATACGGTCCTTGTCTGAGTTTGGTTATTTTCGTTGTCCGTGGCATGGTCAGCAGAGGCAGTTCATCTCTTTGTTGTGCATGTACGAGCAGGAAGGTCTCTTAGGAAACACTCACATATCACTTGCTATCTGCATGTGTACCACTGCAGATATGAGCACTTCTGTCCAGGAAGTTTTGAGGTGAACCACTTTACAAGTCACTTCTGCATGGGAGCTTTGTCTAGAAAGCAGGAATGCAAAGCACTCCAAGGCCTGAACTGCCTCTGACAGATGAGCCGTTTCCAAATGCTTTTTTATGTACCACAGGGTACGAGCAATTAACACAGTTCAGCTGATGTGCAGCAAGGTCATTCCTAGCTTGTTTCAGTATCTTCAGCCCTAAAGCCCCAGCAGAGCATGCATTGGGCCATTTTGAAAATTTGGGCTTTTGTCTGAAGACAGGTCAGCCTACATCTGCTTCCCCTTCAAATCTCCCCCAAACTACAGACATCTGGACTTTTTCAAAGGCATGGAAGGCAATTTGGCACGCACCTCCAAATATTTCCCAAAATCTTCCCCACAAACCTTTAGAAATACAGACCCTTGTGCTCATGCTGTTCTCCATGTGCTGAAATAAGTGGAATTACACCACTGTAAGATAGAAGTGAGGGGAGGAAATGGCCCCGTGAGAGGCCCTTCTGGATAGCAATGGTGAAAATGAAGCCGTTAATCATCATACTGCATGGTGATGAGACTCTGCTGCCAGGCTAATAAATACTCTGATCCAGCATGGTATGGATGCGCAACCAGATGTGTTCTTGTCTGTAGAGGGAGCAGAGGGATTTCAAGGTCTGCAGTGGGTCTGCTGGAGACAGAGGAATTATTAACAGTGTTAGCAATTTGAATAGTTAAATTGATGAGGGGCTCAGGGAAAATGTCAGTAAATTAGAAATCATTAGAGACATTTTGAAAAGCATTAAGGTTGAGAATTTCGTTAAAGGATGTGTTTATTACAAAGATGACTGAACCCTGTTAGAAATGAAAAGACATTTTGTAATATCACTTGACTGAAAGAACAAGGGCATACATATGTCTGTAAGTACACACACACACACACTCACATTCACACACAGTGGCAAGCTTTTAAAAGAGCAGTTTCAGACAAACAAAATGAGAGCAAGAATTTGAACAGGATGGGGATTTGAAACAGAAGCTTTTAATTGCTTCCTGATTGCTTGGGTCAAGTGTTGAATATGATAAAAGGGAAAGCAGAACAACATGATTTTCTGTTTGATTCTCCCTCCTGCTGTTCTCCGAATGGAAGTGGTGAAGCACTGAGGAGGGCAGTAGGGGAGACAGGGGTCTGGAGAGAGGAGAGAAAGAAAAGGCTTCTCATGACTTTATACTTTTGTGCATGAAAAATTTGAAATATTGTAAAATTATTTTAAGAGAAACGCGCTGCTGTATTGTCTGAATGTCATAAACACTTTTTTTTTTTTACCATAATCAGCAGAAATTGCCCATCTCTATAATGTTTTCTAACCTCTTGATTAGCACAAAGTTAATTTGGTATTTATCAGTCCAAAGCAAGGGGAGCATGAAATTAACTTAGGGCCAAATCTTCTTTTCCTTACTTCAGCAGCTTCCTTTTGACATAAACAGTCATTTTGTTGAATAAGGAATGAGTTTAAAATATATGAGGACTTTATGATATCACCTATTACGGAGTATTTCCATGTTATTCAACATGGTATTCTTCTTTTGTGCATTTTATTCCTCCCTCCCCCAAAACCTTCTGAATACTCTCTTAAATACAATAGGTCCCGTTTGTCTCTGGTGTAACTCTCTGGCTTTCCAACTTCCTTTCAAATAGAAAATTAGAATTTTGGACTTCCATTCTAATAATAACAATAGATGAATTGATGTTGAATGTAGATATTCTTTTCCAGTTTTATGACAAGCCACAGTGGTCCAAGGAGTACCTTCTTTTGGTTTTGAAGTTTGAACATTTTTATCCTCCTCAAATTGTAATATTCCCACACTGTTGTCTACAGGAGTTTGTCTTTCTCTCCTGCATCTAATATAGTACACAGGTAGGGAGGCTGCACTTCCGAAACAGTCACATAGAGTCTTCAAGCGGCAGCCTGAAGCCACCTGAGGAGTCATCAGCAGGGTTTTTCAGTGATTATCACTCTCCTTAGTCTCCCTTGGGAATTGTGCAGCTGGTGGAGTGCTGCTTTCGTGAACCTTAGCTGTGATGAACGCATCCTGTATGGGTTAAAATAAGTTGGGACATAACTTCATATCCTCCTAACAAGGAGGTTTTCTTTCCATAGAAATTCATTGCACATTTCTCCTTCTCTCTTCCCTTTTTGCTTCTTAGTGAAGCGTGTTTTAAAGGGACATTGTTAGAAGATATTTTAATAGAAGTGAGTTGCTCTATACACGTCCCAAACTTAATAGAAACAATAAGGACTTTGCACACTGAAAACGAGGCTAACAAGCCCAAACTTTACAATGCAAAACATACCACAGTCTTTCTTGCTGCTTCTCCCCCTGTTTTCCCTACAAGATTAGTGGATGCTCCCATTCACGAGACATTTTAAAAGGGCAGTTTTTTGAGGCTGCTTGGAATTGCCTTTCTTGATACACCTGATATCCCTACAGAAATCTAATTTGCAGCATGGGGCTTTGTAATTTCATGCTAGAACAGCATAAAATGGAAGAATAACTCATCCAGAAGCAGGGGATTATGTAACAGTAGTGAAGGAGAATAAGCAGAGACAGTGAAGATCCTTTGGAAAGTCGTATTGCTGGCTTTACTGTGCCATACACCTGCTAATTGATTTCAAAGAACAGGGACATACATTGCCAACAGGTGGAAGAAAAGAGAGGGGTAAAAGCTTGGTATTAATACAGCTCACCTAAATGCACTCAGACAAAAAGGTATATTGCAGCTTGAATGAAATCATCCGGTATTCCCAGGCTCCATCTCATGAATTCCTGCTTTTCCTTCTCCTTTCCTTTCCGTTTCTTTTCCGTAGTACTACAGACTGGGGCAAAAACAGTATCTTTGGTGTCACTGGTGTACTTCAGCCGTTCAGAATGAAGAATGAGACATTTGGTGTAGAGATGCGCACAGCCTGTTACAAGTCACATCAAACAGGAGCCGCCCGGTTGAGTGCTGGGAGAGGCACACCACCCCACATTAGGGATTTGGTATGAAGGTGTGCCGAGCTAATGGAAGCTGTGGGCTCTGCCCCAGAAAGGACACTCACTAGCAAAGCAAAAGAATGGCTGACAGACACACTGAAGAAACTTCGAAGGTTGATGATCTGGACTGGGAAACCTCATTAGCTATTCCAACACATGGATGCTCTAAAGGTGCCACACCACTGGAGAATAGGGTAGCCAGCCATATACAGACCACTTTTCTTGTCCTGGTATTGGAGTACGTGAGGATGGGACTAGAGTGACAATAGCAATGACACTCAGTGCTGTATACAGCTGTTCTAGGCTGCTCCTTAACTTTAAAATAGCCACAGTAGAGGCACAGATAAAATATGCTGTCAACCAGGAGAAGAGGGTACACTACCACAGGCTCAGGCTGGAGAAAAACCAAGGAGCAGAATTGCCATGGATAGGAGCAGGAGATGGGTGGGAGACCCAAGTAGATAGGGGAGGAGGAGCTCTGCTGCAAGAATGCCCCCCTAGGTCTTCGTTCACCCTATCATTTTTTTAATCCAGTATGAGTTCCCCCTGGTGCTGCTAATGGTATGGGGATTGTTATTTTATTGATCTATCCACCATGATTTCCATGTTTGCCTCCTAAATTATCTAAGAATCTGGTGTACAATTCAGCTGCAATTGCTCTATATCAAAAATGTTCTTATCACTACATCATCTGTCTAGGTGCCTTTTAAATTTTTTGGTTTTCATGATACTACAGAATACTATGTCATCTCAAAATGGAGTCACTTCACTGTTCATAAGAGTTCTCTGAACATTCATTCAGTAAATATACCAAAAGAATCAGTCCTAGCATGGTACCTTTCACCAGACTCAGTTAATACTTATCTGTTTTGAAAAACGATCTATTTCTACTCACTGTTTAACTCTTAACTAGTTTCCAATGAAGGCATTTTACCGTAAAGCTCTTAAGTTTCTTAATAACACCTTCTGGTATTTTTTTATCACAACATCTTGCAAGCCATGGCCACCTAGCCGGGGCAGGCAGCTGGGAGCCATGGGATTGTGACACCTGCACTCTGTCACGCTTGGGCAGGCTGGAAGCTCTCAGAGCACAGCAGTGCCCTGCCACCTTCTCCATGCTTTCTTCCTCCAACATGAAAACCTCTCTGGTTAATAAACGCTCTTTGACAAATGAAAACTTGCAAAATCAAAGATGGAGGCTCAGAGAAACAGTGGCACAGCTGGATATTGGCGATTGGAATTTACTGAAAGAAAGTGCAGATTTGAAGGATGGGTACAGTTGACTACAGTGCAAGCTGTTTGAGGAAATTAGTAGGAGACCTACACAGAGAAGTGGATGATGCCAGGGACACAGTGAAAGACCAACAAAACAAAAGCAAACAATTAGAACTGCAGAATAAAAATTTGGATGAAATCAAGGATCAATTGAAGGCAGAGATCATGGAAATGGTCTGCCAGATTTCTGCATAGTGGGATAATAAAATGTGTCAAAAGGTATGTTAGAAGTGAGGAATAAGTTTGAAAATGGGACTCATTTGGAACACTTGCAAATCAGACTGGAATCGAAGGAGAAACAGTTTGAGCAAGAAAAGCTCTGAGCCCACCATTAAAGGTGAATATCAGAAGAACTTGACAAGCTCAGGGGAGTTCAGAGGAATTGCATTGTGCAGATGAAAGGACAACTAGAAGAATTAGCTGAGGAAGCTGCACTTTTGGCAGTAGTGAATAAGAACAACCCCTGGGCCTTACTGCATAAGTCTGCTGAAGCTGAACTTCTGGACGTCTCTCTCCCTTTGCTTAAAACACGAAATTTCTTCTGTTACATTCAGAATATCTTAAAGCTCTTGCTGTTAGTAACAGCTTGCTTTGGACTTCTCAGTTACTATTTTATCAGCAACAACATTCCACTATTTTGCAGTGGCAGTATATTTGATATACCGGTGCAAATCTTGTACCCATACTTCATTTTTGAAAACGAAGGGCTATTACCATTTTAAGAATAGCTATAAAGGCTCTGCAGAGCTATCCACACCAATTTGGTGATCTCCCCTTGTACTGGTTTTGGATATGATAAAGTTAAATTTCTTCATAGTAGCTTGTATGGTGCTACATTTTGGATTTGTGATTAAGACAGTGTGGATAACACAGAGATGTTTTCATTATTGCTGAGCAGCGCTTACGCAGCATCAAGGCCTTTTCTGCTTCTCACACCGCCCCACCAGCGAGTAGGCTGGGGGTGCACAAGAAGTCGGGTGGGGACACAGCTGGGACAGCTGAGCACCACTGACCACAGGGATGTCCCATACCATATGATGTCATGCTCAGCAATAAAACGGAGGGGTGGAGGTTGGTATGGGCTGCCGTGGCTCAGGGACTGGCTGGGCATAAGTGGGTTGGTAGTGAGTAATTGTTTTCTTTTGCATTACTTGTTTTTCTTGGTTTTGGGGTTTTTTTGTGTGTTCCCCCCCCCCCCCCCCCCCCGTTGTTTATACTTTCCCTCCGTCCTTTTTTTTTATTAACTTCTCTTTATCTCAATGCACAAGTTTTCCCACTTTTACCCTTCTGATTCTACCTCTAATCCTGCTGGGGGGGGAAGTGAGCGAGCAGTTGCGTGGTGCTGAGCTGCCTACCAGGGTTAAACCATGACACCCCTTCTGTGCGTTAATACATGGGTTCATGTGTTTTTTTAGAAATCAAGTAAACTTTAGGTTCTGAGCATAGCCTTTTTTTTAAGTTAGATTGTTAACTGTGATTATATTTTATAGTAGATAGCTGCACGTAGTAAAAACTCAACCCAGAGCTCACTGCCTCGGGCAAAGGAGATGAAAGAATTGCAGTTTCTGCTAATCTGACGGAAAGTGGGCAATTGGCAGTACTTGATCCTGGAATCCACATCCTTACTAGGTTGCCAACTTCTAAGTTTTTTCACCTATGGGTCACATTGCAAAGCATAGCTTTGCTCCAGACTTTGAGGAAGAGCATGGAAGAATTTAAAAATGTGGGAGGGCTTAGTATGTTAGTTGAGGTTGATTAAGAAGGGCTTTTATTAGTGGACATTAATTCAGACGGTGCATATTTACATTTGGCTAAAACCTTTTGTTTGTGCATCTAGAGACAATAGGCTCAGGAACTTTTTAAACACAAATAAATAAATACACGCCATTTTGTGGATGGAGAGTTAAATCCTAAAGACCAATATGGCAGCTGGCCAACTGGTAGTCATGCAGAGCCCTCAGAATTATCCCTGACATTTATGCACAAAGCAGGTAGACGAAGCTTGCCAGGCAGGAGCTAGCAAACAATCAGTACACTGAACAAATATGATACAGCAAAAAAAATCTTAGACGGTGAAGGGAAAGCTGTGATTCCAGGACATCATTTTCACTGCAGCTTGTAGCAGTGGCAGTGGAGAAAAACTCCAGAGATGAAAAGGCTAGAACAACTCCTTCATCTCCTTGGTGCCTGTCCTGTGTGACAAGTCACCCTTTGAAATCGGAACAGATGCAGTCTAGAAGAGGAAAGTTTGAGCATAAAGAGATCGGGCAATGCTCAGAGGTAAGGTGAAGTCAGAACAAAGAAGGTTTCTATTTAAGATGCTGAACTGTGACTCAGAGGGACTAAATTTTCTTCCTGCATCCTTCCTCCTTTTCCTCTGGCAAATCACTTAATCTCTCCGTATCTCAGTTGCCCAACTGAATAATGAGGCAGTAATATTAAATAGCATGTTTCTCTTCATACTTGAGAGAATTTGTTTGTTTGTTTGTTTTAAACTAGAATAATTTTACAGAACTAAAGGAGGGAATGATAAGATAAATAATTGAACGAGCGAAGTGGAGGGGGCAAAATGGAAGGAGCTGTGGCAAAGGCTGAGGTAGGAATCTCTTACCCTGGATCAACAACATCAGTCAGAACAGTACGCATAAAATGGTTTAATCAGAGAAAATGCCTGGTACAATTAGGACCCAATCTAAATAGAGACCTTTAAGTACTATTGTTATCGGATGCTCCTAGTAATGAGAGGTGAACTGCCTGTAAGGGGGTATTTGTGCCAATACTGTATTGCCAATACCTGAACTGTACTGCCTGGCAATTCATTGACAATTGCAGCTATGCAAAGCCAGATGGATGTTACTTCATTCTTGTTGCCTGGTGCCACAGGGAAAACCATGAAAAAAACAAACGTTCAGTGGGATCAAAGTTAAAAAAGAAACATGGTCACAAAGAAAGGGTTCCAGAAATATGTCGTGAGAAGAGTCACAGAAGATAACTCTGCGATGAGGTAGATAGCTTTGTTGCCCTCATTCTTGAACAGATCTTCTCAGCCAGCTTCAGTTGCTGTCCTGTATGCGTAACACACGTGAAATCTGAGGGTGGCTTACACAGAACTTTAGAGGCTTCTGTAGAAGCCAACAGCAGCATTACAGCTTGCAAAGGTATTTACAAAATACATTTGTACAAAATTGTTACTTCACATAACACATCAATATGTGGTGAATTATGCACAGAGAGAAAACATCTCTTTCTCTGTTTTTGATAAACTGTTTCAATAGCAATATTTACAGGTCATACAAAAATACAGTTCTTCTGTTAAACCAGCGATAAAGAACCAGAATCAGGAACAAAATTGCATATGCAGCACTGTCCTTTCTACAATTTGCAGTCTTTATGAATGATGTATAAAAGGCTCAGATAATCCTATGATGTTTCTTTCCCATCTTTATTTTAGGGGGGGAAAAAAAAAAAAAGAAAAAGAAAATTACGTGCTTGGTTATAACCAAAAAAAGCAAAGTCATATTTTTAATTCACACATTTTTCTTGTTCTTAATACAGCTGTAGGGCTGAATTCCTGCAGGGGAAATCTGTACAATTACAGTCAGGTGACAACACCATTCGGTTGAAGACACCATGTGCCAGAAAGCGCTACACAATGCTATAAGCAGAAGGAAAGCTGAGCAAGAAGTCACTTGAAACAGGTATGTGAGCATATGTGTTATACAGATACATTATATCTGTATGTTATACAAAATTTTGCTTTCTTTACAGTGTATTACTACTTCAGTTAAAACCACACTTACAGCAGCAATTCATTGGTTTTAAGCAGCTCTTTTCTTAATCTGAAAACTTCACATGCTAAGATGATGAAAACTGGCTTGTCTTACCTGCCTTATTTCATTTTTACTCTTTGATTCAATTCATTACTTTTTCTGGCGTTTTCTTTCAAAGTGCATTCTTGCAGACAACTTGAAGTGTACGTGAGGTCTCCTGAGGGCTCATATGCACACATACTTCTGCAGTTATCCTAACTAGAAGACCCTTGTGTGTTAACGAGTTAGTGATCTACAGAACAGCTAACCCGAGAAGGTGCAGGCTTGTGCTGTGCTGTACATTCAGCTTGGTATTCGGCCCTGTGGTGTGCTGCACGTATCCTTTGGCCACAGGGGAACCCTGGCCTGCTAATTGCCATGAAGGAGCCTGTTGGCAGCTCCCGTGTGGCACTAGTGAGTACACCACCCACATGTCCTGTATCTTAAAACACGCTTCCATTTTTCAAAGTTTTTCTCCAGTCTGTCAGATGATAGAAAGGAACGAAGTACACTCTCTAAACATCGGATTTGTAATTTCTTCCCGTAAATTACATATATCTATTACATATTGCAGTAAGTGCTGAAGACCTTGATCAAAATGACCTTTTGTGCTAAACACTCTGTGCATGTTTATTGACACAGAGAGCCTGCCCTTGAGCAGGCAGAACTGTAACACACAACAGGTGTGTTAATATCACCTTGTTTGGGAGTGGAGAGGCAGTGTGGTGAGATCATGATATTGAGATCATAGAGCCTATGGAAACCGAACTTATATCTTCAGCAAGTCTAACAAGATGAATATTGCTCTTGTGTTTAAAGCAATTAGCTTTAAACACAAGACCAATACCTCATTAGAAGTCTCCCTTGTAAGGAGAAAATTAATTTTCTTGTGTGACTGAACACAAAGGTGACACCTTATAAGGTGACACCTAATGATCAGTGAACAGAAGTCGGAGTTGTGAAATGCTTGAAATATTTAGCTACATGTGTAGACTCATCCAGTCCAGATGTTTGAGAACTCTGAAGCTACAGCTGATTCAGTATCTAATGGCTTTTCCTCAGCGCTGTCTCTAGTATCCTAACAACTTTGAGGTTGTTGGAAGAAACCTGCTGGAAAACTGCCAAATGTGCTGCATTTTCAGAGGTGCTACGCTCCTGCAGCTCTTGCTGACTTCCCTGAGGCTGAGGTAAAGCAGCTCTGCAGAGAAGCAAAACGGCTGTCCCTCCCTGGGCAAAGCTCTAGACCCTCTTTGTACATCGGTGCTGACTTCAAAGGAGGCTGAGGATATGTCCACAAAGAAATCAGACCCAGGAGGTATAAGAATCCTTTCACCGGAGGCACCAAGTGTATTTCTGTGCAACTTACCCTGTTCCCCGTAACCTGTCACATTCAGCAAGAAAGGCTCTGGAGGAAAGATGGAAATAGAAAACCAGACTATTGTGTTATTTGAAAATAATCTTTTCCAAAGGGAATGTAGGCTAGGGACTTTTAAGAAGATGGGACTTCAGAGCTGACAAGTGTATCTAGCGTGTCAATGTGGTAATGAAGTTAGTTCTGCACTGTTTGGAAAACAGCAAATTTCCTTGCAAGGTTTGTGATTAAACATCTAACAGAAAATAATTATTTCCTTGCAGGCACTTAGGCACCAAATACAAAGACACAGAGGGAGAGCCAGACAGAAAAAGAACCTGCTAAATATCACTATTGAAAGCCACTATTATTGTAGAGTCCTCATAATATTCACTGTTAATTATAAAACCCAGTATCTATAAAATTGAAGTACCCAGTGGATGAAAGTAGGACATTTAACTCGCTGAATTCCTTCTTCCTTCAATCCTTTTACACACAAAAAGAATTGGTGCTTATTCTGTAAAAAACAGCAGTTGGAGAGAGGAGAGAGAGAGCATATTGGTTTGCATGTATGTCTTCTTGTCATGTTTGCATGTATATCTTGTTATCGCGGAGGAGCAACAAATTAGCTAAATTACAAAAGAGAAAAACTGTTTTTCTGCATATAAGCAAAGATTTCTATAATGAACTTGAGTAAACAGAAGAGCAATGTTTGCTTGCTTGGGGATCGAGTGGGAGAGAAAGAATTTCTGCCTATTACTATGAGTGTGGGGAATTGTACCTTACCTGAACCAGCGGGAAATGTTTGTTATGTTGAGCAGAAATTCACATTTGCACTACTTGTGCCTACACAAAATATTAGATCAAAGGGAAATGTATGAACGAATTGAGTATGATGTATTTGGAAGAAATCTGAAAAAAAATTGGGCTTGTTAGCATCACTCTAAAATAATATCCTTAACTTCTTGAAGGAAGTTGTCATTTCTTCCTTTGTCATTTCACCCTTATTTTTCATTGTTTCTCTCCTTCTGTGTCTTAATTTATTATACTTAAATATATATGCTTATACACTTCATTTTGGTGAGGAGGAGTTTGGTGAGCGAACAAAACCAATTCCTTCCTCTTTCTACCTATTTATTTTCTTCTCTAAGAAAAAAGAAAAAAGGAAACAGGAAAAAAGAGAGGAGAGGAGAGGAGAGGAGAGGAGAGGAGAGGAGAGGAGAGGAGAGGAGAGGAGAGGAGAGGAGAGGAGAGGAGAGGAGAGAAGAGAAGAGAAGAGAAGAGAAGAGAAGAGAAGAGAAGAGAAGAGAAGAGAAGAGAAGAGAAGAGAAGAGAAGAGAAGAGAAGAGAAGAGAAGAGAAGAGAAGAGAAGAGAAACCCAAAACAAATACATGGAAAATCGTACAGCACATGAACAAGATTCCTACAATATCTGCTCACAGACTGGCATGGTACTAGGTACAAATACGGATATCACAACTGAGAATGCTGCATGTCCTCCTCCTGTGAGAGTAGAATGGTAAAATCTAAGTTGCTTTAGTCTTTATTTTCAAACAACGACTTCTGAATTCTGTCTTTTTAAAGATGAGGCGGGAGGGAGTTCTCCTATTTGAAAAATAATCTAGTTAAAAAAGAATAATCTGATTAAATAAAAAAGATGTGAAGATTTAATTTGCTAGACTTCTCTCTAGAGAACAGCTTCTTTTTAAATAAGCAAACATGTCAATTCACAATTACTGCGGGCAGGTATTTTTGCCAACCAACCATAACATGTATACATTTGTAGAACAACTTCAGGAGGAGTTAAGAGGATTCAACTCAACAAAAACAAACAGGTCACCACACTTAGGCAAGAATAATGAACTGCAAAAACATAGAATCATAGAATCATAGAATCATAGAATTGTTGAGGTTGGAAGGGACCTTTAAGATCATCGAGTCCAACCTTTAGCCTACCCTGACAAGAGCCACTTCTAAACCATGTCCCTCAGTGCCCCATCTACCCTTTTTTTAAACACCTCCAGAGATGGTGAATCCACCACCTCCCTGGGCAGCCTATTCCAATGTTTAATAACCCTTTCAGTGAAAAAGGCGGTGAAGGACGAGCTAAGTAACAGCATGTCAGGAAAAGATTTGGATGTTAACACAGATCATAGGCTGAACAGGAGTAAACAATGTTACGCTGCTGTAAAAATGGCAAACCCTTACTGCAACTTATAGCTAGTGTTATCATCTACAAAACATTTAGTAATTCTTCAGCTCTCCTTGGAGCTGTTTTTGCCCCAGCTGGGATGCTGTGTCCAATTTTGGATATGTCAAAGAAGGTGTGGTTCTATTGGGAAAAAAACAGAGGAAGACAACAAAAACTATCAGGCTTCATAAAAGTATACTTATAAGGAAAGGCTGAAGGAATTGGGTAAAGTTTAGACTGACATACATCTGAACAGCTGAACTTCAGAGAAAAGAAAATTAAAAGGTAAAATAGTATCAGTTTTCAAATACAGAAAAGATAATTTCAATGAGAGGAACAAGCTGGTTTCAGTGTCTATTGTGTGCAGGACAGAGACACTTTGCTCTCATTAACTGCTCATCTCTTTTGGAAGTGCTGTCTGGAAATGGACACGTTACCCAAATAACACTGAATACAGTCTTTGCACTACTACAATTTTCCTGGTGCATTAAAAATACACTTAAGAAATACAACTTGGGAAAAGCATGGCGGAACTGGAGAAAAGGGAAAAAAAATCTTCCTATGATTGTAGATTGCTCTCCTCCTCTGAAGCAGCTGCTGTCTGAAATTGTTTTCAAAGAACTTTCTCCTCACGTCTGTGCTGAATGAGCCTATAGAAAAACCTGGCACGAGCTTGATTTGAAATGAAATAACTCCCATTTTGGAGTGGACTGTGTGATGAAGATGTAGTTATAAAATAAATAATGATTCAGCTCTAACTTTCAATTTTGTCCTTATTAAGTTGCTCAACCAGGTGTTGAAGCCAATAGAATTTGCTTTTCCTCTGTTGGAAAGCTATTCTGAGTGCAGCGTGACTGAAGAACAGCCACTTATTAGCTGCTCGGCAGTGCTCTCGGCTTTTCTGCTAGAATCCCCCGCAATTGCTCGAACAACGCTTTTGCCAATACTCATCTAGCTCAATCAGTAGCTGTAACGCCGGGGTATGAAATTATGCGGTGGTTGCGATGGTGGTAAGTTGCCTGCTGTTTAACATCTCTGTTTCATGGCCTGGTGTTGGGAGGGATGCAACGCTGATTTTGAGCTTCGGTTTGTATTAAATTCTTTCTCTCTTCAGTCTATCCAGTTGAATTCCCTTGTAGTTTCAGTGCAGTACGCATCCTGGCTGAAATTCCTGGGTAATGTTGTATGCTGTTAGAGTTGCCATGTTTCACGGGAGCTATCTTTCCTTCCTAATGAGGGACGTAATCCTTCTGCAGCCCAACTGCATAGTGAGGATTATTTAAAGTTTGTGGTGCCCTGTTAGTACCTTGCATGCTATTGAAGTGCAAATTATTGTTTGTTACAGCCAGTCTGAATGCCATCTGGGATTTCCATGTTATTGTTTCAGCTCCGTTGTACACCACCAAGCTTGAGCTGGTACCATGAACAAAAGATTAGCGTTGCACTCTGTTGTGTGTTTGGTGCTGTGTCCAGCGCCTGTGTAAGGCCACGTACATCCTGAGAAGCTATGCTCAGCACACCAGGACTCCGGGGGTGTTTCTGTAGTTTGAAGCCTGCAACATCCGTTTCCTTTTTCTGCACTTCTACTCTGGTACCGGCTGGATCCACAGAGCAGTGGATCCCTTTGGCCTTCTCCCCTGGTCACCTTTACCTGCTATTAACTTTAAGTCAGCTTTGGGAGACTGCGTAAGAAATGATGGTGGAACTGGGCTCTACGTTTTGTAAAATATGCTTTCTCCCATGCAAAGGTTCCAGCAAAGGTAATAGTCAACTTTGGCATTTGGCCTGGTATTGAGGAAGCAGCACGGAGAGCTCAGAAACACACGCTGCCTCCTACCCAGCCAGTGGCTGGGAGCAAGGAGACGAGGTTATAAAAAGTGTGAACAGAAAGCTATAGGTGAAATTTCAGGGAATATGGGGCTTACGACAAATCTGTCAGAAACAAAGTTAAATAGAAAACTGTAGGAGAGTGTCAAAGCAAAAGAGGGTGGAGAGGAGAAGCAAAAGAAGTAGAAGCATTTAGGCAAGAACAGATAGGGCAATGGAAAAAAGGGGAAGATTTGGGTAGGGGAGATTCTGGGAGGGACAGATGAAGAATTGGGAAGAACAGAGAAGAGACTGGGAATTAGAGTGAAAGAATGATACAGGAGAAACTGACGTCTAAATTTTTATTACAAGATAAATGCAATTTATTGTCATTATAGCTTCTTTAATTACCTTTCAATCTTTTCTTTAATGATGCCCATATGTTGCAAATAACAGGGTTTTATGAATTTTCTTCTCTCACCTTTCCATGGCTTACATTCCCACTTTAATTACTACATTGACATCAAATGCCTTGCCTAATGTTTTTGCACCAGTGCTCCCTATTTGTGGTGATCTCGCACTCGGGGAAACAAAACCACCTGTCTCTCCAGGTCGAAGGCTACTTGCTGTTCTTGTGGATGTCCACCAGATGGCAAAGCCGCTATTTTTGTAGAATTTCCAGGCCACTTTCGATACTAATTTACCCTAGGCAGAGTGTGGGCTTGTTTAACAACAGATCCTTTACTGCATAGATTAAAAGTAAGTAATTAGCTTCTATGTGGATTTCCTGGGAATAATAATAAAACAGGACAATAAAAGATGCAGTTAGAAAATGGTGGTGCTGGCAGGAAGGCACTGTGTTCACTCGTCACTGTGTATCTCTGTATGACGAAAACATGTATCAAGAATCTCTGAGTTAATATTACTAGGTTTTTTGTTGATATAAATTGTATAGAGACAATAATGTTTTCTCATGTCTAATCTCTTTGACATTGTTGTGACTAGACCAGGCCTTAGAATGAAATCCACAGTAAGTAAAACTGTAACTGCCCGTGACTTACCTAAAACTAGTTTCCTAGCTCGTGCGGTTATAAATGTAACAATAGCAATGAGGCTGGTTAACACACTTTTCCCTCCAACTTGCCCCCATGATGTCAAGATTGTAATTATGGAGATATGCACTGACCTTCTTCCCTTACCTCTCTGGGGCTTACTTACTGTTCTAACCATGTTGCTATCATTTAATAATAGAAACTCAGTTGAACATATATACAATATGTAGAAATGGAGATGGAGAGTTTCCTGAGAGAGGCTACACGTGGATAACATTTGTTTCTAACTCTATCAGTACACAAGCTTTGTACAGAGAGGGCACATATCTGACATTGTAAGATGCTGAATGTTCTTAATCACTTAGCTTAATTTTAAATTGCACCGCCCCTTCATACAGTGCACTATCTGTAGTGATGATTTCCTTCTTAAATGGTTTTGTAGGTTGACCTGAATTCTGCTTCCAGCTGAGGAAACCATATGCGGGGGTAAGAGAGGAACGTTACAGTCTTTCTCTTCAGCTGGCTGGTTGACTTACAGCTGGCACCAACTATATATTCGTTCAATGGCTCCCAATCAGTTACATCCTGTAGTACTCATTTTTCCGAGTATCAAGACACAAGTAAAAAGATGAAGCCGTTCTCACTCCAAGTAGATGTCAGGGTAGTGTGGAAAGGAAAAAAAAAAAAAAAGCTGGTGCTATATTTGGAGCGTTCCTAATTGCGCTGTTCTATTTCCAGCTGCCGAAATCTGCGCTAGAATTTTAATTAAGGGCTAAATTCGTGCAGCATACCCTAACAACAGGAAACAGTTATGTTATTTAAATAGGCTTTGAAACGATCAGATTTTATCTCCCAAAGCAGCACTCGGCTGAATATTAAAGCCGCTTTTGTTCTTCTTGGAAAGGGCTGCAATGGCTGGGCAAGCTGAAGGTCGCCGTACCCGCTTTGGAAAAACCATCAACGGCGGGCAGGCCGGGCGAGGCAAAACGCCGCTTCCTTACACACGTCGGGGGCGAGGAGCGCTTCACGCCGTCCCACGCGAAACCTCCGCCCCCTTCGTCTTCCAGCGGGGCGGATGCTTCCCCTCAGGCCGGCGGGACGCCTCCGGCACCAAGATGGCGGCCTCGAGGCGTCGTACCCGCCCCGGCTCCTCCTCAGCGCCGCGGCGCCCCCTAGCGGCTGCAGCGGCCACAGCGGAGCACAAGTGCGCATGCGCTTATCGACGGAGGGGGGGCGAGCGGGAGGCGCGGTGCGCCTCCCGCTCGCCCCCCCTCCGTCGATAAGCGCATGCGCAACACCGGACGGGTGCGTTGTGTTCCCTCCGCGCATGCGCACGGCGCCGCTTTGGCAACGGCCGGGAGGGGGCGGGGGAAGAATGCGTTGCTGCAGGCACGCCCGGGCGCTGGGGGCGGGGTCGGGGGTCAGCTGACGGGGCTGAGTGACGGTTGGCGGCGGCCGTTGGGATCGGTAACGGTAGCGGCGGCGGCCTGGCGGGGCGGAAGGAAGGGTCTGGGTCCGAGGGAGGCGCCATGGCGACCACCGTCACCACTCAGCGGGGTCCGGTGAGTGCTGCCGGGTGAGGGTTGGTTGAAGGGGCCTCTCCTGTTAATTCTTGCGGCTGCGCCGCCTTGGGGTGGTGAGTCCCGGCTTGGACCCTTCTGGGCTCCGGCTTGTGTCCGTCTCCCCCTCGGGCGGTGGGCCTCGGTGGGAGGGTGACTCACCCTTGTCTCCTTCCCTTCCCCGGCTCGCGGCCCGTGGCGGCAGGGAGAGGAAAGACCTCTCTCCTTCCCCAGGCTGCCGCGATACGGGGGGAGGGGGGCGGGCGCAGGAAAAGTCCTGGTTCTTCTCCTGCTTCTCCGCCTTGCGGAGAGGACGAGGGGAGGGGAAAATCCCTCCTATCTGCGCGTAGGGCTAGAAGAGGCAATTCTGCTCGTTCTTTGTTTTAGGGCCTTCCAAAGGAGCGAAGGGCTTAAACGAAACCAGAGCTAAATCTCGTTCTCTTTAAAGCAGAGTAGAGCTTTATGTTTTCGTGGTTGGGTTAGGGAGATTCAGGTATCTGTCTCTGCAATTGCCACCTGAAAGCTGGGACGTGAAACGTGCTGAAATACGCATTCACTGGTAGTACGTAGGCGTGTGTGTTGCGGGGGTGGTGGGGGGGAGAGGGCTGAGCAGTCTTAAAACCGATTTAACAGTCTTCTGGGAGTTAATGTTGCTAGCTTATTGGAAATGTGTTATTGTCTAGTTTTGCCCTGGAATAATCTTGCCCCACACCAGGTTGTTCTACAGTGCGGTGTATAACTCTGCAGTATAATGTCAGCTCTCGATTGATGTGTGGTTCCTGTCTGTTCCTCCTGTCTGGAAAGATCTGGTAGTAATTGACAATACGATGTTGCTCTGGAGGTGAAGTAAGATTTTCTTAAACAATAAATTTAAAATGTTGTATTTTGCTTCCTAGAAGCAGCTGAATTTTTTGAGTGTCTATGCAGCCTTGATGAAAGACCAGAGGAATGAATAAACTCCTAATCTTGAAAACTGCATCACTGTCTGTTGTTATCTCATGACAGTACTCTTATGTGATCATCGACTTAATTTCTTAAAATGCCTTATTTGTCTGGTCTTTCAGAATAGATTCCTTTTACAATGGATTGTGATGGTTGTTCTGTTGGAATAAAACTTCTAAGTGGAGAATTAAGGTAAAAAGAGTGAAATAAGATTTTTGTTCTATCTTTATGGTATCCTGGAAAGACAAGGACTGCTGTTCTGATTGAATCTGTCACAAATTAGATAGTTGCTATCCCCAAAGGCTTGGCGTTTGAAAGTTGATGCCGTGATTGCACCCAGATAGAATTCTGTCAATATGTAAGAGGTTGTAATTTAAAAAAGCTCAAAATAATATAAATGCCTGAAAAATAATGAGTTTGTTCAAAAGTAACTTCCGGTCGTCCTTTAGTTTATGTTTGGAGAAGGTTGCAGAGATTAAGGGAGTTGATAAAAAACTAAGTGGTTTGGCTAAAGCTGAATAGTAGGCCTGATTGCAGTCCTGGTTTGTGGAGAGATGAAATTATGCAAATATTTCTATCTCTGAAATGGAGTAGGGTTTCTTTTTGAGAGGAATCTTAATTGCCTGTGGTACTAAACACCTTGTTGATATTGAGTGGAATACTTTCAATATCTGCTTGTTTTAGCTTGGTGAAATCCTCTTCCTGGGTTTAGATAAGATTTTAGTGAGAACCTTTTTGGATGTAGCTATACTCTTGCAAATGTTTGAATATCGTAACTGCCTAGTCTCTCTTAAATGTTTTAAAGGAACTACATCTCAATGCTTAGAATGTTATTCTTCCACGTCTTATTTTAGAATTATCCAGGTACTCCTGTATAATCCCTTGGCACTATTTTGTTACTTAAAATTGATTTAAGCCTGACAAATGGAAAGGTGTATGATGATTTATCTTGTACCACTTCGGTTTTCTGTTTTTTGGGATTTTTTTCGTATGTGTTCCTAACACTGTTGTGTATACTTTCCTTGCCTTAACCACTTTAGAGATTTGAATGTTCTCAAATGAATGAATAAACTGTGCAATATTAAACTGCCATTCACAGGTGAGGATGCTGATATGGTACATGCCAGCCTTTCTTAATTATCTCTAGAGTGGAAGATAGAATTCTACTTGTTTCTATATATACAACTGCATTACAAATGAATAGCCACTAAACGGTGCTAAAGGATTGGGAAACATTTTCTCTTTAGTGCTGCAGAGAACAGTTCTGTCTGTGTTTCAACAGGCAAGAAAATACTCAAGGTTGTTTCTTGCAGGTAAGAAAATAAAATATACTGCTGTACTGTAGCCAGTCTTGGTCTTATACCTGTGCTTTCTAGTTTGTGACGATGCTTATTTGGCAAGTAATTAAAACTTCCAATTGGTGTTTAGTTTTTCAGATGAGACAGAACTGGAATTCATCCTGTGTGTTACTGGTAAATATTCTGCTAGAATATATAGTTCTCTGACTATTTTCAGGATGTTATGGAATCAGTGTGTTTTCACATTTTGTGATCTTTTTGAGAGCAAAACACATTTTGAAATGTAAACTATGGCTGAATATATAAGGGCTGCTAAATGATACCTTTTCCAAGTGAGAGGCATTAATGAACAGTTTAATCAGGCTTCAGGTTAAGTCTGAGAGACCAAAACCTTGTATTTGTGATTCCTTAGCTAGCCAGACGTGCCCAAAATTAATTTCCATGATTATTCACCATGCTCACAAAATATGTCAGGTCCTCCAAAATTAGACTGAGTACCAAACTAGGACTATTTAAATTTCTACTTCTAATTTCCCTAATAATCACTACTGTGATGATTTGGAAATGTTCTAATGGGCAGGCTTATGTTTATGATTACTTCTCTCTTCCTGTCCTAATACTGTCATTTAACTATGTAAGTCTTGCTGTCTCTGATTTTACTTGAAGTTTTATTTTGAGACTCTTCAAAACTTTGGTATCTTTTTCTGAATGATGGTGACAAAGAAGCAATTAGTGTTTGCATTGTTCAGTATCAACATGTTATGCTGTCACATAAGCAATTTTTAATACAAAAATCCTATCACCAGAAGAATTGTGTTGATAATTCTGGATATAATTGAATATTTTAATAGATATTTTGTTTCATATTAGAACGTCGATATATGTAGTATTAAAATCCTTATCCGTGAAGGTGGAAATGTCATAAAGACACATTGTTGCAATCAGTTTGGATTTCAGAATTTGTTTAAAAAGTTGGGGGAGTAAGATGTCGTTGAGTCGTTATAAGCAAAATGTGAATTAATTTTTAAGTGCTGTGATCTGATCTTTGGCGCGTGTTCCTTTATCAGAAAATGTTGAGAGCAGCATTGGTAATGCTTTGAAGTTCTTGCTTTCTAGCAGATGAGAGCAGTGCCTTAAGGCACTAAATGGCTTATTCTCTATTGCATCCAAAGACATTTTCTTTTAACCAAGACTTGGAGGAAAGAAAAATCTGTATTGGTATGTCTAGTAGTAGTGTAGAAAAAGGAGGAAGCCTGTTCTTGGGATTGATGGCAATTATCCTCCTCCTTAATACTTATCCCAATGTGAATTCATGGATTCACTTATTTTTAGCTGTTTCTATGGCTTTTCCACATGTTATTCCTCTGTTACATTGAATAACAATGTACCAAATCACATAGATCAAATATGCTATAAATGCTTCTTGAATTTGAGATGTCTATGGGCACTCATTCTATCTTTTATTTTTAACTCATGTTTGAATACGATAGTTACTGCCACACTTAGCAGGAATCCAAATTACTGTTTTAGCGAAGAAGGGAATCTTTTTATTGTAGTTAGTGGTTCTTATTGATTTCTTCTTTGGTAAAACTAAACTTTTGGGTTTTGTTATTAACA
This sequence comes from Chroicocephalus ridibundus, assembly GCF_963924245.1. NCBI lineage: Eukaryota > Metazoa > Chordata > Aves > Charadriiformes > Laridae > Chroicocephalus > Chroicocephalus ridibundus. Next base: position 19,355,298 of record NC_086287.1, read on the forward strand.
GTTGTGCTTTTTCACTGTGGAATGTATTTTGCACATATTTAAATGTTAATGTCTTGGACAAATTTATATTTGCTGGGAAAATCCAGAGGCAGCAGCTTATGGCAAAATGGTTAGTCAAGACTAAATATAGATGCTGTAATTGGGGGAAAGGAAAAATAATATTACGGTGGTGTCTACCGGTAAAGGCTTTATTATACTGTAGTCATATGGAAGCAACAGAAGCGATAAAGTAGATGGGAAATATCTGACAACAAGAAAAAAATCATGAGAATGGGAGAAGAAATGTCTGGTACCTTGCAGTCCATGACACTTTTTTTTTATTTTATTTTGGTGACATTTTAAAAAAACAACACATAATAAAAAAACCTCCCAAAACAAAAAAGCAAAAATCTGTAAAATTAATAAACTTAATTGCTATTATAGTCTTTCCTTTGTCCACCTCTAAATTCAAATTCTGAAGTAGGGCCTTTGACTACGATTCTACTAGAGTTTAACTGGGAATGTGTCATGCTGTAGCCTGAGTTCTGTAGAATCATTCAGGTTAGAAAGGATGTCAGGAGGCCATGTAGTCCAATCTCTTACTAAATACATGGTCAGTTTTTAATTCAGACAAGGTTGCTCCAGGCTTTGTCCATCAGGATCTTCCAAACCTCTAAGGTGAGAGTTTTTGCAGCCTTCCTGTGCAATTTTTAGTTGTCCCTGCAATTACTTATTTTTTTTCTCCTTATTTCATGTCAAACCTCCCCTGTTTCAGCTTTACAGTTGAGGTCTCACTTCTTCTTGCCTTGCATCTCGGAAAAGAACCTGTCTCTGTTTTTTAAAAACCTCCTCAGCGATAGCGTAAAGCTGCTATGAGACGCATCCTAAGTTTCTTCTATTCTAAACAAATCCTCAGCCTGTCCTCACAAGTCTTGTGCTACAGTCCTTTTCATGGGCTGTCTTGGTGGATCTTTGCTGGGCTCCCTCAAGTTTATAATTTTTCATGTACTGCTGGGCCCTAAACGGGTTGCAGTATTCCAGCTGTGGTCTAATGAGTGCTGAGTTAAGGGGAACAATCGCTTTCCTCAGCCTACTGGCTAGGCTTTTGTCGATCCAGTATAGTATGCTGTTAGGCTTCATTGTTGGGAGAGTGCTCTGTTCATTGATGTTTAGCTTGCTCTGCACCAGGACCCGTATGTTTTTCTCTGTAGAGCTGCAGCCCTGCCAGTTTTCTCTAGTCTGTACCAGTGCCAGGGGATTTTTCTCTCCAAAGTACAGGACTTTGCACTTGTTGAATTTCCTGAGATTCCTGACAGTGAATTCTTACAGCTCTCTGGTTGGTTGTCCTGTCCTCAAGTATGCTAGTCATTCCCCCCCAGATTTGGTGTCATCCTCACAACTGATGAGGGTACATTCTGTCTTCTCCTCTGGTCACTGATAAGGAAAAATATTAGATGCATAAGTTAGTCTCAGTGTAGACCTCTGAGAAACTTTTTACTTTTAACCAATCCCTACTGTCATTAACCATGGAACTTCAACATCTGAGCTCAATGACCCAGCCAGTCTTTCATCCATCCAGTGGTCCACCCATTTGGATTGTAATGACCCAGCTTTGATACCTACCACTCCCTCCTTATTCACAGATTCTAATAATTTTATTGTAAAAGGCAGTTGGGCTCATTAGGCTTTGTTTTGGTGGGTGGTTTTTTTGTTGTTTTTTGTTTTTATTTTAACTCTTGGTAAAGGCTGGCTATTCCTAGCCCCTGGTTTTTCCTTTGTGTGTCCGGAAATGGCTTCCAGAAGGGCTTACTCTATGAATTTCTTGGCAACTGGAGTGAAGCTGACCTGCCTGTTCCTCAGGTCATCCTTCTTACCCTTTTGAAAGCTGGGTATGACATTAGTCTTTCTCGAGTTAAAGGGGACTTCCCCTAATCTCCATGACCTGTTAAACAAGATAGAGAGTAGCCCTGAAAAGAATACCGGCTATCTTTTTCAGGACCTCTGGATGCATCCTGTCTGGTCCCAATTTATTCTTTAGCGTTCAGAACATAGTTCAAAATTCTCTCTCATTCATTCACTTATTCCTTCTTAAAAACAGTAAATCCATTTAAAGGAGAATGTTTAGAACTCTTTTGAGTAGCTAGGTGTTTAAAGCTCTTTAACATGAAACTTCTCTGAAACCTAATATCAGAGTTTCTTGGTAATTGCTACTGTGAAAACTTGAGTAATGATTCCCTGGATGTATCATGTCTCAGTGTATGATAAGTCAAGGCAGTTGTGGTTGTCTTTGGCTCTGTGGTCCCTTCCCCTCCCTTATCTAGGTACCAGTACTCACATGATCAGTTAGTGAGGTAAGGGGTCCTGATGGCTTCCCCTCCTCTTCACTTTACCACCAACCCTGTTTAATTTTCTTCTGATCAGCCCCCTGCACTAGTGTACTTTACAAATGCCTTGGCACCATTTAGCGTTGCACAAGAAATGGGGGAGATGAAACAGGAGGATGAGACTGAGACAGCCCAGTCCTAAACTAGCTCGAATACCTGTAGAACATCATGTAGAATCACAGAATTGTTTTGGTTGTAAGAGACTTTTAAGATCATCAAGTCCAACTGTTTTGCATTGCCAAGTTGCCACTAAACCATGTCCCTCAGCGATACATCTACCTGTCTTTTAAATACCTCCAGGGATGGTGACTCAACCACTTCCCTAGGCAGCCTGTTCTAATGCTTGATAATGCTTTCAGTGAGGAATTTTTTTCCCAATATCCAATTGAAACCTCTCCTGGCACAATTTGATGCCATTTTCTCTCGTCCTATCACTTCTTACTTGGGAGAAGAGACTGATACTCACCTTGCTACAACTTTCTTTCAGGTAGTTACAGAGAGTTATAAGGTCTCCCCTGAGCCTCCTTTTGTCCAGGCTTAACAAGCCTAAGAGGAGCCCTCAGCTGCTCCTCATAAGACTCATGCTCTAGACCCACCACCAGCTTTGTTGCCCTCCTGTGGACACACTCCAGTACTTCAGTGTCTTTCTTCTAGTGAGGGGCCCAAAACTGAACACAGTATTTGAGGTGGGGCCTCACCAGTGCTGAGTACTGGGAGACAATCACTTCCCTAGTCCTGCTGGCCACACTATTTCTGATACAAGCCAGGATGCTGTTGGGCGCCTGGGCACACTGCTGGCTAATATTCAGGTGGCTGTCAAGCAACACCCTCAGGTCCTTTTCCACCGGGCAGCTTTCCAGCCACTCTTCCCCAAGCCTGTAGCGTTGCATGGGGTTTTTGTGACCCAAGTGCAGGACCCGGCACTTGGCCTTGTTGAACCTCATGCCATTGGCCTCGGACCATTAATACAGTCTGTCCAGATCCATCTGTAGAGCCTTCCTACACTCAAGCAGATCAACACTCCTGCCCGACTTGGTGTCATCTGCAAAGTTACTGAGGGTGCATTTGATCCCCTTGTCCAGGTCGTTGGTAAAGATATTAAACAGAACTGCCCCCATACTGAGCCCTGGAGAACACCACTTGTGAACTCTTTGGCCCCAGCCATCGAGTCAGTTTTTCACCCAGTGAAGAATACGTCTGTCCAGGCCGTGAGCAGCCAGTTTCTCTGGGAGAATGGTGTGGGAAATGGTGTCAAAGGCTTTTTTTAGTCCAGGTAAACATCCACAGCCTTTCCCTATCAGGTTAGTGAAGCAGGACTGCCTTTCCTAAACCCATGCTGACTGGGCCTCATCACCTGGTTGTCCTGTACGTGCTGTGTGATGGCACTCAAGATGATCTGCTCTATAACCTTCCCTGGCACCGAGGTCAGACTGACAGGCCTGTAGTTCCCTGGATCCTCCTCCTTCCTGCCCTTGTTGTAGATAGGCGTTACATTAGCCAACCTCCGGTCAACTGGGACCTCCCTGGTTAGCCAGGCCGGCTGATAGATGATGATGTTCACACCACCTTCAATTTGAAGAAGTTGAGATGCAGTTTTTGTGTGTGCAGTGTTTTGCTTTGAAGATCCTCAGAACTAGCTCTTAGGGGGTTTTAGGAGATAGGAGGGGCAATATTACTCTGTTTCTAGATAATTAATATTTTTGATGTGCAATGCTGTCAAAGTTCATTAGGAATTAATTACAAAGCAGACTCATTTTTATGAACGCCTGCTCAACGTTTGTCTTCCAAAGTGTAGTTCTATCATAGCACTGTCATTGTGGTCTTGCTTGAGAAGTGAGTTCTAGTAAAATTCAAATATTAAATGGAATTAATTTCTTGTTCTACATGTAATGGCAGAGTGGGATCTTTCCATTCTTCCTTAAATGTTGTTGTAGTAGTGGGAAGTGCTTTTGTTGTAAAGTGGGCGTTGAGTTAGTTGTTGTAAAGTGGGTGTAGTGATACAAGCTTGTCACTTATGTTCTCCTTCCTTAAAAAACGAAAACTGTGGTTGAACTCTGGGTATGTCGCTCTCTATTTTTTGAATCAGGTTTGGAGGTGGCTTGCTTTTAATGCTTTGAGGAAGATATAAATTAGCCTGTTTTCCTACAGATAAAAAGATTGCATGCTACTGATTTGTCTCCATCAATATGGAATCAACTGATATTTAGCATAAGAACGAATAGTGTATTTTCCTCAATAAGCATCTCTCCTACATATTTTAGTGAGTATATCACCAGGACTTGTGTACCACCTCTCAGTCAGAACTATGCATTTAGGATGGGAGCATGTGCATCTCCAGTTCCCCACCCTTCCTTTTGGGGAGGGGTTTACCACTCTGATCTTCTGAGAATTTAGTTACACTAGTGGTTTTCAGTTTCTGTGTCTGTCTGCTTTGCAGTTCCAGGGTAAGACTGTAGCTTTGTGCGAGATAATGGAATGACCTAAAATCTGCTTAGATGCTGTAAGAAAACTTTGGTCTCCCTTACAGATTTTGTATGTCTGTTTTGGACCTCAGTCCAGAGACTAGTTTATATATTTTATTTTGGAGAAGTATTTGGGTGATTTAAATAAAATAGAAGTGAAAGATACTATTAGACTTCTCACTTGTAAATGAATTAAGATTTCCAGTGTCCGTGTAATTTCGGGGCTGCAGCCACTACTTCTGACTCTGGTAAATTTTTATGATGTCTATTCTTAGCGATGCTAATAACACCACATTTGAAACTTCCTGGTGGTCAAGGGTTGGAGGGGACCTGCTATGTTGTAAATGCCATTGCCTTGCTAATTCTTGTGCCATTTCAAATCTTTCCTAAATGGATTATGTTTTATTTTAAAACTAGCTCCTTTTTTATAACGTTCATTCTAATGAAAAGGCTGTTACAAGACCTTGTCTAATTTGCAGCGTAACTTAAATAAGCTTTCTTTTAATATTAGCGTTATCTTTTAGGTTAGTCTTCTCCATTGCCACCACTATTTCCACCCTACCAACCCTTTTTAAAACTTAAGCTACTAAAGGTCTTAATCATAAAATTTTAAGATGCTTGTAAGCAAAACCAATTGCCTTTTTTTTTTTTTTTTTTTTCCCCTCCCTCCCAATAGCCTAGCAGCAGGCATTCAGTACTTCCTCCTTAGCTTTTTGATAACTTTCTTTCTGGCATGTAGCACCTACTGTTGCCAGGATCCTGAGTCTCTAGACAGAAATTGCAGCTCTTGCCAAATCACACTTTGTATGACTATTGCTATCTCCAAGATGCAATCTTGGCATGTAAGTGCTGTCTAATCTTCAAAAGCTATGTCCTAGAGGCCTGTTAATGTCTTGAAATATGTTCTGTAGGCATGCATCTGCCAGATACAAATGAATAATCTTGCCTGGGATAGCAACATAAGAAATTGTACTGTCTTTTGTCTCGATGCGGTGGACAGTCCTGTATTAAATATGTAAGCAACTCTGTAGACAACAGAAATGAGTACAGCTTAATTATAAATTTTCTATGCAACTCTATTTGCCTTTTAAAATGTATTATTATAGCATGCTTGTTATTTTAATGTGACTACCTCTCTAAATGTGTTATTGATAATGTTTGCTTAGCATTTAAAACCTAGAAACAACCTGAGTTGTTGAATTGACAATAATAGAATATAGAATTGACAGGTAATAGGTAGAAACTTTTTTTTCTTTTACCATAAAGCTAACAGAAAATACATGATGACTGCTGATTCATATTGGCACGTGTGGCTGAGTTCCTCTAAGATTTTTCTTTGAATTTTTCGTCATGGTTCTTTCTCCATTATTGTTTTGAGTATGGTGGGATTTTTGTTCCCAGATTGTTCCCATGGTTAGTTGCAGGCCAGCCATGCTTAACACTGGAAAAGCATTAGGGCATCTTTGGATTGTTGCACTCAGAGTTGTGATCAACAGCTCGATATCCAAGTGATAAGCAGTGATGAGTGGTGTTCCTCAGGGGTCGGTACTGGGACTGGTGCTGTTTAACCTTTGTTGGCAACATGGACAGTGGGATTTAGTGCACCCTCAGCAAGTTTGCAGATGACACCAAGCTGTGTGGTGCAGTCAACATGCTGGAAGGAAGGGATGCCATCCAGAGGGACCTGGAAAAGCTCAAGAAGTGGGCCTGTGTGAACCTCATGAAGTTCAACAAGGTCAAATGCAAGGTCCTGCACCTGGGTCAGGGCAATCCCAAGCATAAATACAGGCTGGGTGGAGACTGAATTGAGAGCAGCTCTGAGGAGAAGGACTTGTGGGTGCTGGTGGATGAAAAGCTGGACATGAGCTGGCAATGTGCGCTTGCAGCCCAGAAAGAAAACCACATATTGGGCTGCATCAAAAGAAGTGTGGCCAGCAGGTTGAGGGAAGTGATTCTGCCCCTCTACTCTGCTCTGGTGAGACCCCACCTGGAGTACTGTGTCCAGCTCTGGGGCCCCCAACATAAGAAGGACATGGACCTGTTGGAGTGAATCCAGAGGAGGACCATGAAGATGATAAGAGGGCTGGAGCACCTCTCCTGTGAAGACAGGCTGAGAGAGTTGCGGGTTGTTCAGCCTTGAAAATAGAAGGCTCCAGGGAGACCTTATTGCAGCCTTTCAGGATGTAAAAGGGGGCTACAGGAAAGGTGGAAAGGGACTCTTTATGAGGGAGTGTAGTGATAGGACAAGGGCTAATGGTTTTAAACTGAAAAGAGGGTAGATTTAGATTAGATGTTAGGAAGAAATTCTTTACTGTGAGGGTGGTGAGACACTGGAACAGGTTGCCCAGGGAAGTAGTGGATGCCTCATACCTGGAGGTGTTCGAGGCCAGGCTGGATGGGGCTTTGAGCAACGTTGTCTAGTGGAAGATGTCCCTGCTCGCGGCAGTGGGGTTGAAACTAGATGATCTTTAAGGTCCCTTCCAACTCTAACGGTTCTATGATCTTTGTGATGTTGAAGGATTCTTAGTTGTGTTGAAGGATTTGGTTCATAGGAGACATTGTCTTTATGATCCATCTTGAAGGTGACTGTGAAAGTGACTCAAATGAGAGCAGGGTGCTGTGTCTTGTCATGGGAATGACTGGAAGCAACATGAGTGAAGAAGTGAAAGAGCTGGGTGCCATCAGATGTCATATGTGAATGGAATATATAACTTGGTAGCTCTGACTTTTATATGGACTACTTAAATGTTTAGTTGCAGAGCAGCCTTGGCTCTGTATACTCTACTATCTTTCAGAGGCTTATGTTGGAAATCAGTGTTTTTGAAAGTAAGTCTACGAGTTGGCAGTTTTGTCATTGAATTAGTTCTTTGTTCATGCTGTCAAGACTAAATTCTGCTGAATGTTTTTGCTAAGCTTTTCTTTGATTTATATTCTTCTGTCTTTTTCATTATGAAAGTGGGAGACTTAAGTTAGAATGTTTTTCTTTTCATTTTTAAGGTATACGTTGGTGAGCTTCCTCAAGATTTTCTTCGCATTACCCCAACGCAGCAGCAACAGCAAATCCAGCTGGATGCCCAGGCAGCTCAGCAGCTACAGTATGGAGGCCCAATGGGTACAGTTGGCAGACTCAGCATTACTGTAGTACAGGTATAAATAGTACCATCTTTGTACAATTAAGTAACTGTAATTATTAATACAGTTAGTATTTTTTGATTGGTGGCCACAAAAAGATTTTGTGTTGGAATTTGAGTTACTAAATTACTTGTATAGATGGAATGAGGAATTTTTAAAGTTTTTGTAGCTTCATGTTTCTGTACATCAGCATTTTTTTCCACTTTCATGCTTCATAGCTCCATGGCGCATGCTGCAGCAATTTCCTGTAAAACATGCTATTATAGCACATAATCAAATAAACTCATGAGTGTTTTTTTTTTTTTTTACAGTGAACAGTTTTCTCTGAAAACTTTTAATAAGAAGGCTTCCGGTGAAGCACTTAATATCAGAAGGCATTAGCAATTTTCAGAATATTGTAGGGAACTGCAGTTGCCTTATATGTTTTCCGTTAAGTGACTGCTCTGTTCCATCCCCATTTCCTGGTGCTGTTTTTCCTGGTGCTTCCAGAGGGTTTTCTTACTAATCACAAGTGTATAGTCCTAGCACTTTATTTTCTGCTTCCTCTTTTCCCTTATTATCCTTTCTTTTATCACTTGGCAGTTCTGTATTCCTGCATTCATTATGCATAAGATTTCAGGTTTTAAACAGAATTGTGTTAAGACAGACAACTTTTATCTACATTGGCATACCAGATGTCCTTCATATTAACTTAACACGCCCCATCTTTTACAAGTGCTGTTTTCAAGTCATTCTCTAAAAACATACATAGAGATATTTAGCACCAAGCCTGGAGCAGTACGCATACGGTTACAGCTTCCATGATGAGGTCCTTACTGGGGAGTAAACCTATATAGGGTCTCTCAGGAAAAGAGGCAGTGATCATTCCTTTCTGTTTCTTTCATTGGTTAGCTTGCTCCTTCACAGCCAGTATCCTTACTTTGAAAACTGGGGGTAATGCTGTTTCAAAATTTATTACTTCTAAGGTCTAAACACTTGAACTCATTCATTGCATTCAGTTGCAGCCCTCTTTCTAGTTGTGAGGAGTTTACTAATCTGTGTTCAGAAAGTATAAGATTGGAAGCTTCTTCTGCAACTTTGAACAGCAGAAAATTGTTACCACTTTTAGAGCATAGTGGTAGAAGCTTTAGTATAATTTTTTCCAGAGCTAAGAGTACATACATAAATCTTGAGTGATTCTGTTGATATCATGACAGAGATTTCAATGTTGTTATTTACCGTACTCTAGACTTACACCAAATGACAAAAAAACTTCTCTTAAGGACAAAAGATAATGTTTCAGTTGAAGTAGAAACTATGCAAGCGTTTGATTTATTTATTTTGCTACATGGAATACTAAAACAAAAAAATATAAGGACCTGTCACTCTTTAACACAATAGATTCATGTTTCAAATTCACTCTGTAGTAAGATGTTAGGAACTGTGATTACTGTTGCATGGACTCAGGTGTTACACCAGAATAATCCCAACATTTCAAGTGAAGTTACTCTAATTTTATCACGGTGGAAAAGCAGAAAGAATTTAGTCTGGAAACTCAGTGTTTCAAGCCAAAGGAAGATAAAATGTTTTGTGCCTTTCATGGTACTTTTATACTGATAGATTTATTATTTTTCTTTTTTTTCCTCAAGGCTAAATAGTGTATGCGGAGGCAGTAAGAGCTTTTAAAATTCTGAGTGGAACCCATTTTAGGTCTTTCTACTACATAATTTTATGGCAATAGGTGTGATGGTTTTCCTGATGCAGTGTCTTTGCTGCAAGAGTACATTGCTGGCTTATTTCCAACGTGGTATCCACCAAGACCCCCAGGTCCTTCTCTGCAAAGCTGCTCTCCAACCAGTTGGCCCACAGTCTGTAGTGGTGCCTGTGGTTATTCTTCCTCAGGGGCAGAACGGTTTCATTTGTTGAACGTTCAGATTCCTGTCTGCGCACCTCTCCAGTCTGTCAAGGTCCTTCTGAATGGCAGCACAACCCTGCGGTGTCTCAAGAGATAGTCTTCTGTGCCTGTCTGAGAGTTTATGCAAGAGTGCTGTGGGAATCTTGGATGCATATTGAGGCATGTGGCATTCTGGATAGGAGACTTGGCACAATTAACCTGGGGAACATGAAACACTAGTTGGAAGTATTTTGTATTTAAATAAGGGTTGATAAAGTATACAGAGCAGCTTGCCTTAATTCTGTTACTAATAAACTGGTGGAAGATCAGAAAATGTTTTTGAGAAGGTAATTTACTGCTTTTTTTCCCTTGCAGATACGTAGGAATGGTGGTGAGTTTGTCTAAGCACAGTTGATTGAGCCCTATTAAATTACTAGAGACGCAATTTATATGCACTTGTTCCTTTTGGTGATGTTGTATGATAAGCTGCTTAGTATGAGGACTTCAGAGTCTGGAGAGTGCATAATTTAGGTGCTAACTTTCCTGCTTTAGTTGTTAGTCCGCTTTTACAAGGAACAGTTTGAGACATTTTTCTCTAGCTGTATTGTATGAATTACTGAACCAGCGTGTGCCCTGAAGCAGGCCAGAGCTGCAGCCATTGTGAGTAAATCTTATGCAGGTCTCAACTATTCTAGTAGATGGGAGGCATCCTAGGCACCATATTTTGTCACTTGTCTTACTGTAAAAAGAACTATGGGCTTTTTCGTACAGGTCAGAGAAACAGCTCTTCCAAAAAGTCTGATTTCTGCTTTGGCATAGCTATGCAACAGTACCCAGCATTGTCTTCAACAACTTCATTCATTCTATTCCTCTGATGTTACAGAACAAGTATGTTGGATATCTTCTGATTCTATACAGCATCTGTTTTTATAGTAATGTAGATCTTAAGATGCCCACCGAATTAAGTAACATCAAATGCACAGTCTGAATTAAGTTTTTTAATCATTTCGAAAAGTATGATCTACCAGATTTTTGCCTCAGTTGAACTGCTTTTGCAGTTTATGCTTTTGTATTGTGTGATATTCTTGAAGCTACTGGGTTTCTGTATTTCATCATTTAAAAGTACTTCAGTGGAAGAGGACAGGCTGTCTATCACCTTAAGTTTATGATTGTATATTGGAGAGGAGATACCTAGGCAAAAATTGAACTTATTACTATTTCCTTGTAATGATGTATCTTTTGGTTTGGTATGGAGTGACTTATTTTAGCTATGGAGATGATGTGTGTTTTCTACAACAGACAGGTTAAAAAGAGGTTCCCTTTTCAAGGTCTCCCAGACATTTAATGGTGTTATTGACTGCTCTGTGTTTTAATGCTGTCTTTTTTTTTTTTTCTTTTTGTCTACCTCATAATTGAATCTAGTCCATTGTTTAATACCTGATTCTCTTTGTGAATAATAATTAACTTCTCAAGTTAATGTAAATATTGTACACTTACAGGCTTTCTTTTCTTTCCAGGCAAAACTGGCAAAGAACTATGGAATGACCCGCATGGATCCATATTGTCGAATACGGCTGGGTTATGCTGTGTATGAAACTCCAACAGCACATAATGGAGCTAAGAACCCCCGCTGGAACAAAGTTATTCAGTGCACTGTTCCCCCGGGTGTGGACTCCTTTTATCTAGAGATATTTGATGAGGTCAGAACTACTGTTTTTTCAGCCCTTCCCCATCTCCTGGTTGGACTGAGGATTGGGTGGAATTTTGCAAAAAAGGATTGAGTTACCAATGGCTGTTTCTTAGCTATGCTCTCTGGGAGATAATGAAAAATTTTCAGAATCCCAAGAGCAGCAAAGCATAAGGCTTCACTCTTCCCCAAAAATGTCAGAGCTGTTACTTTTCCTTCGGTAGCTGATAAGGGGCATTAGCAGGGCTCCCTGCAAAGGAGGAGAAGCAAAATATATGCGTGGTGTTAAAGCTTCTCTTCGCTGTCAAAATACCCTGCAGCCTTATATTCTATACTATTAAAAATAGCTTGTTTATACAATGCTGTTTACTCAGAAATTCTTCAGTATTATTCTAACCCAGGAGGAGCTTGGAAACTTTCCTAAGCTCAGAAATGCTAAAACTGTCAAACAAAGGCTGTGTAGTCGCTAGGTTTTATTAGCAGGACTATAACTTAATCTATCCTTACCTGAATTTCATTCCAAGTGGGCATGTAGGCACTTGTCTGTGCTTCACTTAAACGCAGTGGTAATAAATACCTAACCTCTGAATAATTTAGTTTTCTTAGAAATTGAATTACTCTAATTAACAGCTCTGGTAGGTAGTCTGCTCTGCAAAGCTTTTCTAGATGAGTACTACCTTAAATTCTAGAATGTTGTTCTAGATATTGCGATGTTGGCAGCAGGGAATATGTGTCTGCATCTCAGCTGTTCCAGTTCAGAATATTGACTTTGACGTAGCACAAACATTCCTTCTTGAACAATTTAGAACCATAGAATGGTTAGAGTTGGAAGGGACCTTGAGAATCATCTACTTCCAGCCCTCCTGCCCTGGGCAGGAACACCTTCCGCTAGACCAGGTTACTCAAAGCCCCATCCAGCCTGGCCTTTAAAATAGGAGGCTACAACTGAAACTAAAGCCTGTGGTTTGCCTTTTTTTGCTGCCTCTCTTCCTATGTGCAGTAAAACTTGTCACTGCATCAGCTGTGTGGTCATTACACAAGTGAGGCTTTTGGATGCCATTTTGTGGGCTTAGTTGATTGCTTGAACTGTCTGTTCTGTTGATGCAGCATGGATGGCAGATCAGTACTTGTATCTGTTCTTGAATTACTGGAGTTCACAGCCTGTCGTAGTAGTGTAAACAGAAGCTGTTTACAGTAATTTTATGGCTTCTGATATGATGTCGCTAGATTCACAGTCTATGCTGATATTAGTATGTTGTATTTCTAGATAGATGTGTTCTGCTTCAGGTTTTCAGTTTATTATTATTAAATATATGCCGTCAACCTATAATCCCACTTAAAGCATCATTCATCCTTGTTGGAAGAGAGATGGCCAAAATATTTATTGACACTTCAGTAATTTCAAAAGAAATAACTTTAAAAATAAAATTGGCAAAATTAAATAGCAAAGAACTGAAGGAAGTGTTAGTAAAAAATAATTTTAATTTTTTTTTCAGGATAACTAACTTGATAATATTTTTTTAATTATATTCCAGCGGGCCTTTTCAATGGATGACCGCATTGCTTGGACACACATTACAATTCCCGAGTCTCTGAAACAAGGAAACGTGGAGGATGAATGGTATAGCCTGAGTGGAAGGCAGGGTGATGACAAGGAAGGGATGATTAATCTGGTTATGTCATACACGGTAAGCCAAGTTTGGGTTGGGACGAGGAAGGGAGAGAAGCTTCTTGGGCAGTGGGAGGAGAGATATTTTAGGTTGAAGTAGAAATAGTTCCATTGTACCACACCTGTGACTGTGTGTGTTAGTATTTAAAATAATTATACTTAACTTGGAGATTAGCAGTCAAAAGTATTAGTAAAGGCAGAAAATACTTTTTGGTGAGGTGGTAAATGGGTATTTATTTATCTGGTTTTGCAATTACAAAAATTCAGCTTATTCTTGTGCTAATAGAAGCATTAAAAAAATCCTCAGTCAATGGTCCATTGTTATTTCTAATTTAATAATAAAAATAATTATTATTTTAAAAAGCTTCATAGAATCTAACAATAACTTATTTTTTCCCCGTAAACCTTTAGAAAGTCTTGTAAATTTAAAAGCAAAAATAATGGGAACTCTCTTCTGTCTCGGGTCTTTCTTGGAGAGTTTGAATATCTCTTAGATAAGCTGTTTCTGATGACTTTGTTTTTTACTTCCATTCTTGTTCATTTGGTGATCCTGGTCATGAACTGCTGACTTACACTGGTCCATTTAGCAGCTCATGGACTGCTGTCTCATCTGTCACCTTTGTCATAAGATGGTGTTGGATATCATGTGTAACATAGAATCATAGAATCATAGAATTGTTGAGGTTGGAAGGGACCTTTAAGATCATCGAGTCCAACCTTTAGCCTACCCTGACAAGAGCCACTTCTAAACCATGTCCCTCAGTGCCCCATCTACCCTTTTTTTAAACACCTCCAGAGATGGTGAATCCACCACCTCCCTGGGCAGCCTATTCCAATGTTTAATAACCCTTTCAGTGAAAAAATGTCTCCTAATATCTAATCTAAACCTCCCCTGACGTAACTTGAACCCGTTTCCCCTCGTCCTATCACTTGTCACCAGGGAGAAGAGGTCAGCCCCCATCTCTCTACAACCTCCTTTCAGGTAGTTGTAGAGGGTGATAAGGTCTCCCCTCAGCCTCCTCTTCTCCAGGCTAAACAACCCCAGCTCCCTCAGTCGTTCTTCATAAGGTTTGTCCTCCAGGCCCCTCACCAGCTTTGTAGCCCTTCTCTGGACACGCTCCAACACCTCAATGTCCTTCTTGTAGCGAGGGGCCCAAAACTGAACGCAGTACTCGAGGTGGGGCCTCACCAGTGCCGAGTACAGGGTGCTATGCTGAATGCTTCCTGCTACCCTTGTACATGATCAAAAGTTCTGAGTTGCTTTTGTGTGCACACCTGGGAAGAGATGTGCCCTGCTGTTTTGAAATCCACATTCTGCCCCATGTGTGAACAGTTATTCCATTAGCTCTAGGAGAAATGAGTTTGTGATTAACCTTTAAAACTGTCTGCCCATGAATGTACTGTACATAGCATCTGCCTCTTCTAATATTTTCCAGGATCAAACTGAACAGGAATTGCGGTAATAAAAGTGTTAAATTGATGTTGTGTTTAAAGTACTGGTTTACGTAAAAAAACCAATTGATTTGAACTAAAATTTGCTTTTAGGAGCAGTATACTACTTCTAATAAAATGTACGCTTGCTCAAAGTTTTAATTTTCAATGATTATGTTGTATATTCATTTCACAAGAATAAGGCATGAAAGCTGATTAAACCTATATTTTAAAAGAGTTTGTTTCAGTAACAAAATTTCAGTCTCAAACTTTATCAAACTGTTGCAAAACGCTAGTTTGATACAACGTGTTTATATTGATTTACAGGCAAATAAATCGTCATTTAAAAGGATGATAGTTCAGTTAATTTGCCAGAGATTTTGCTTAATATAGGTTAGCACTTAGTATAGTCATATTGTAATACTGAAGATGGATGTACAACATGATGATTTTTTTGCATATACTGTTTTAAATGCTGGTTTAGTTTTTTTCTATTTCTTGAGTAGTTCTAATCTGTGCTCTTTGTGTCAAGTCTTTGCCAGCTGCCATGATGATGCAGCCCCAGCCAGTGGTCCTGATGCCCACTGTATATCAGCAAGGAGTTGGATATGTGCCTATAGCAGGTATGTTTTCTCTCCTTGAAGACCCTTAAAACTTCCAGATGAAGGGTTTTGCAGAAATAACTACCAAGTTTTTCATGTTTTTTTGAATGCAAAGGAAGCTATAAATGATTTTGTCTGTGACCACTTTTCCTATGATACATTCTCAGTAGGAGAAGTGTTGAGCAAATTAAGCGTAGGTCTGCTTTCAGCTTTGTACCCTGTTGAAGGAAGATGCGCAAATTTGATTAAATGGACTAAAATGATTATCAAGTTGGAACAAGTAGCTTGAAGGCTTCTCTTCTTGAGTGTTTATTTTAGACTTATGTCTAAAATCTAGCAGACTGCACTCTAATATAATGTGTGCTTATTTAAATGGTGGCAAACCAGGTGTGAAACTCTTCAGACATCAGAAATTGCACCAAATGACTTGTGCTGTCCGAATTGCAGCTTAAATAGCCTGTAAAGGGATTGACTCTTCTGTAGTCTTTGAAGATGCTTTGTTGGAAACGTGCTACACAGCACGTGAAGCGTGTAGCTAAGTGAATGAAAAATGTTAGGGAGTTCTGAGATAGTTATGTAAATACATCAAGAAGAGGTAAAGCAGGTATTGTCAGTTCTCTTAGTCTGCGCGAAGTAAGTTTTGGAGTTCTGTAGAAAGATGTGTTAACTTAGGTTTTGTAATTTTTCTATCAAAAATAAAAAGCCTGAAGTATGTAAATAAGCATGAATTTGTCCTCCTTAGATAACTGATAAGTAAAGTTGGGGATTTTTTTGTGTGGTTCACTTCAAGTTCTTAAAAGCTCCAGTTTGTTGTATGGACATTTATTCAGTAATATGTGTGTGTTTTTTAGGGAAAATAGGATATAAATTTACATATTTTGAATTTCATTACGTACAGTTGTATGAATGAGTAATAGAGCATGTGGGACGTAATTGCAGTGCTAAGGGCTGACAGAACAAATTTTTAATTTTTTTTTTAAAGACTCATTCCTGATTGAATTTAAAATTTCACTCTCTGTAAAAACAAAGCTCCTCAACAGAAGACTGGATGTATAACTTAACGAGTCGTACCTCTTGTTTCATTTTTATAGAGTTAAGTTAGAGCAAAACATGGAAAAGTTTGGTTACATACTTTTATTCTCTAAGAATATGCAGTTTTCTTCTACTGAAGTGCTGTTATCTCTATAGCTTAATTCTCAGGATTTAAGTCTTCCTTGCTTTGCCCTTGAATTAGTTTCAACTTTTGAGTGCATCCTGAAGTGTGATTCCATTGTGTCAGCCAGACTTCTGCGTAGCTTTCTGTGTTTGAATAGATGCCATATCTATTTTTGCTTGTAGGTTCATTGCATCCCTGTGTACTAAAGCAGTTAGTGAACTTCAAACATAGTTACCTTGTGTGTAGTTAAAAGAAAAACAATAGCTGGGGTGGTACATATAGCAACGTATTAGAAGGTGCTATAGAATTTCTTGAACAGATCAAAATGAGAATATTCGTATTACAAAATTGCTATGCAAGTCAGAGTACGAACAGTAGAAGCGAAGAAGAGATTGGTTTCCAGTGTAGTTGAAACTAGACGTAGAACTGAACAGATAAAACTGATGCTAGACCTTGAAAGTTGAAAAACAAGTACAGTGGTGTATCTTGATATTCAGACCTTGATGTTCAGTAAAATCTGTATTTATCTTGACAATATTTTCAGTAGTACTTATTTCTTCACTTGTCCAAGTAGATTTAATAACTAATACTTAGTAAGTGATAGTAATGCCTGACATTTTAGCATATAAGAATTTGCCTTTGTGTAAAAACTTTCTTGATCTGTGTGTTGGAGCATTGCCCTTCTGCAAAGATCCAGCATATTTCTTTTAATTAATGCTATGATAATTTTCTGTTTTAAAATTCTTCCTGATTCTATGACTTATATTTTTAAAGTCCCGCCCCATGATTTGAACTTTTCTTTTGTTCTGTGAAGGCTTAAATATGCTTCCTTGATGTTATAAATGCCAAACTTATTACCAGCCACCTTTGATGTATTTAGATTTTTGTATATTTTTGAAGTTTGTGGGGTTTTTTTTAATAGTACTGTGCTGTGTGTTTGCTGTTCTAGAATTTCTGTGGGGACCATCAGAATTTCTCAAAGCACTGAGTTTTAAAACTTTTGCCTAGTCACTAATCAGTGACCCACTCATAATAGTTAGGTGGATGGTTAGGTTTGGACTCTGAAAGTGACAGCTACTGTTTCATACATTCAGTTGTATGGCTTAATAAAAGTAATTTCAAATTATAAAAGCAACCAATAGTGCATCTTGGAAGACATGGAGTATTGTCAGAACATTTTCTATATACTGAACTAGATGCTCCTCCTGGATTCTGTAAACTCCTTCAGAAAGGTGCATGCAAACTACCGGCCTTCGCTGCCCACCTGAATTGATTGTATCGTCTAGGGAAACTGTTGGTACACTTTCCTTGGAATACTGTACAGGGTTTTCTCTCTTTTTGAGACTGGTAGGACATCAGTATGTTCCACAGGAATATGTTTACCTTCTTCCCATCTTCTTAGTTCAGGTTTTTTACCTATCCAGCTAAATGACTGTAGTCAATAAGCAAGTTCTATTTGTTGCCTTCAGAAGAATGGAAGAGCAGCGCTGAATAGTTTATTGCATCTGAAATGGAGGACATTCTGCTGTTGGGCAAGGCTGTTAGAATCTAAGTCTTATCTATGATGGAATTTAGTGGGCGGACTAAAATGCTTATCCAGACAATTTAACAGTTATTTGTTAACTGTCCAAAATAGCTGCGCTTTAAAGAGATATGGTGCTAAGTCAAATTTAGCTGTGTCACGAAGGCCAAGCTTATCTTTTTCTGGAGGAGAAAATTTCTGTTCAAAACTTAATATACATAACTAACCTTCTAATTAAGGTTGAAGCAACTAATTCCTCTCACATGTATCTCTATCATACAGAAGTGAATAGTAGTAGCAAGCAGTTAGTCACTGTGGTAAGCAGATGAAGCTTGAAATGCTAACACAAGTAATGCTATTTTTCCCCTATGCTTGATGGTAGATGTTACAGAGCTGTGACGAAAGCAGAAATGGCCATAAAGTATTCTTGCACCTTGTT
Organism: Chroicocephalus ridibundus; assembly: GCF_963924245.1. NCBI lineage: Eukaryota > Metazoa > Chordata > Aves > Charadriiformes > Laridae > Chroicocephalus > Chroicocephalus ridibundus. The sequence goes on from NC_086287.1 coordinate 19,373,634, forward strand.
AATTCATTTCAGAAGTCTTAAAAATTAAAAACTTTGGACAGTGGCACTAGTTGCTACAAAGCATAGTTGCCATAGATGATGTCTGTGGATTGCCTTTGGGAAAATTTGAACTTGTCAATCCTGTTGCTCTTCTAAAAGTTGAGTTTATCTACCATCTCTTCCCATTTCTTTTTCTAAAGATTACTTAATTTAGGCTGTAGAATTTTGTAGTATGCTGGTTGCTTACACTCGAAGCTGATCTTGTTAGTGTATCAACAAGTAAGCTAAAAGAAGTTAGTTAAATGAAGCAAGCTATATTTCTTATTAGTTAAGTATTTGTGGGATAAATAGGAAATATATTTGTACTTAGCTTATAAACACCTGTGTATAAAGTAGGTTAAAACCATGTGTTTCAAGGCTCTGTCAGAGTCCAGAATATCATTTTTCATCAATGTAAAGTTGTGTGTATTTGTACGTTACTCCTTTAGGTGTCTGTATTGAGTTTCATGGGTTAGCATGTGATGTTGTTGGTATTTGTTCAGAAAACCATGGATCTACGTTGTCCTTTCTGGGCTATAAAATGTAATCCTAGCTGCAAACACATGGTGGCTTACTTACTTTAAAAACACTTCCTATAATTGTTACTTATGTAAAAGCAGCACATTTAGGAAACTTGTTCAGACTTCTGAAGCAAATTAGTTGGGAGACTGAATCCTAGCAGCATTTAGGTTTTGATATTAGGTAGTTTAAATTTTACCCAATTGCCTCAGTTTATCCAACTTTCACCTTTAGAAGCTAAATGGTTCATTTCCTTTTAAAAATAGATTAATGTTTCTTTCCCATGTCTTATTCCTTTTCCCTTGCCCCTTCATTTTCACCTATCTTTAGGGCTTGAGTACTTTGCTCTCGGTAAGTTTCCAAGCTCTTTTCTCACTCCCATGCTCATTGACTCAAGAGTCTTTGCATGAACTCATCTAAACTGAGCTTTATTTGTTACAGCTGACTGTATCACAAGGTATTGCCACTTGGATGTCACAATAGAACAATTTAATGCATCTCCTGTAAATTGTGAAAGCCCCTCTAACCTGTAGGAAAGTCTTTAAAGGCATCTGCACAGCTTCAAGCTGTAATGACTAAAGTAATTGGTGTTAGTGGTGTTGATGGATAAAATGCGATATTAGTATTCTCAAATCGTCATACGACAGTGAGGTGTCCTAGGTGATAGTACTGGTTTCCTAGAAGAGAAACCTCAGTCTTGCAGTTGTTCTACTGCAAGGTTTGGGGAGGAGCAGGTAATGTTATGACTTTCTGTAAACTCGAAAGTGAAGAACTCCATTCTGCAATGACAGAGAAGACAGCCTGCCAACTGCCTTCTGTTAATCTTCAAACAAGCCTTTTTTCAAAAAGATAACACTTTTTTTTTTTCATCGCTGTGTATCTTTCACGAACATTTGGTTTAGATCCGTGTCAACTTCTGTATCTGACTTGAACTCTAAAGGCAAATTATGTTACAGGAAATCAATTTTCCTTCAATTAGACTTATTTGACTATGAGACCTTTGATTTTGAATGTGCAAAGATCCTGTGACATCCTTAACTTTGATAAAAACATTGGCCTTTTAGTGATAGGATGATAGTGATAGGACAAGGGATAACAGTTTTAAACTGAACGAGAGTAGATTTAGATTAGATATTAGGAAGAAATTCTTTACTGTGAGGGTAGTGAGACACTGGAACAGGTTGCTCAGAGAAGTAGTGTCTGCCCCATCCTTGGAAGTGTTCAAGGCCAGGTTGGATGGGGCTTTGAGCAACCTGGTCTAGTGGGAGGTGTCTCTGCCCATGGCAGGGGATGGGACTAGATGACCTTTAAGGTCCTTCCAATTCTAACCATTCTGTGATTCTAAAATAACTGAGGATTATGAAGCATGTGGACAGTGCAGAAACAGGTCACTTTGAAGACCACGTATTACTTCGTATCATTCAGACTTTGGTCATCACAAAAAATGGCTCAGCCTTTCAATCAAGTATTTTCAGAAAATTCTAGAATTACTTCTTTTGAAATAAAATGTAATTTCTTGATGCTCTGAATTTTGGAAAGATGCTGTATATAAAACTGATGTGGTCGTTGTGACATATTTGGTTTATTCAGAGCAGTGTAATTGCAGAATTTTTCTCTGGGTCCATATGCTTCACTTCTCTAGTAGTTTGCAAAGTAGCAACATTTTATAAAACTTGAGATGACTGCATGCATGAAGTTTTTTTGGAAGCAAATATCATTAAGACCTATTTGTATTTTTAGAAAAGTTGACACTGATTTCTTCCTTTAAATGAAAGAATTTGTGCTGAGAGGGTTCCTGAATTTACTCTGAAAGGGTCTGTGCATAGGATAGAATGAGTTAAGAAATTAAGTATATAGGGTACTTGACTAAATAAGAAAATTAAAGTGTGTAATGCCTTGTGTGCAGTTAGTAGTTTGCCCTGTTAATACAGCTTTGATGCTTCCATTGCTGCTCCTAGCAATTGACTTGCTATTGTATGTACTCATTTCATGTATTGGAATGTCACAGCTTCTGCCAGCATGTTTGCCATTGTCATGTCACTGAATTGGAAAACAGTGCTCCATTCTTCTGATGTATAACACTTACCTAATATCTGAGAGCAACACGGGAGTGTGCAATTCCATTTATAGTGGATTCTTAGTGGTTTAGTTTCAGTTTTTACCTGTTAGTAAAATGAGGTTCTTAATAAGTAAAGCAGCTTTTTACTGAACATGGATCATTTTGATGCTTATTATAACTTTCTCTAATGACTGTGTATAAATATATGTATATTTGCTAAATTTTAGTGCATAGTTCTTTAAGTTTGTGCTTAAGTCTTGATTACTGTTTTGTAAATCAGAAGTTACGGATGCTTTTAGCCTGGGTGTGGAAGAAAGCAAAAAATCAAGGTACTCTTTAAATTGGTATTTGTATAGCTTGAGCATTGAGTTTCCTGAAGAGTAAGCATTTATCATGGAAATACTTATTAAAAATCACTGTGATCCTAACTTCCGTTTGTATACAGTGTCGTTGTAGCCTGCATAAACTAATTCTAGAGCTGTAAGCTGAGAAAATTGATTTTGAAAAGCAATACTATCAAGAAATTTCTTGTCTCTAGAACAGAATATTTAGATTGAAAATACTTCTTGAATACTGCTTGTGCAGATATCTGGCGTCATAATTATCTTGTTTCGATGAAAGCAGTAAGAAAAACTGTGTTCTGGTCTTGATTTTTTTTTTGACACTGATATGACACTCAAATTTTATTGGTAAGCTGTAGAATGCAGTAGTGCTCGAGAAGTGAGCCTCGTGTTTTATTTGGATTAACATTTTAAACTGACTTCTCATATGCACAGTTCCTACACAATTTAGGCTGATAACTGGATGATCTTAGGGTGCTGGTGAATTACCGAAGAGTATTAGGAAGCTTGTGTTAGAAGTAAAACATTACTTCTATTGCTCAGTTCTTTCAGGTAGTTTGCAACTTTATTTTTTAGGCCGTGCGTCTTTGTTCACCTCTTGTAAATGCCTAGATCGCTTGTGGGAAGTGTGAGGAATTGAGGCTTGTTGAAGCTATAGAAAAGGCAATCTGAAATGCTGTTGGATGTGATTATTGTGTAAAGTGCATTTGCAGTGTAGGTGAGGACTGTGCAGTGGTTTGCCTCCAGGGTGCACACGTGGTCTGGTTTGCCACATGTTCAAACACACAGTACCAGCCAGAATTCCAGGGACTGTGGTCCAAATGGCATAAGAAGCTCTAGAGCTAAAGTTTAGGCTGTTGTGGAAGAGATGAGAGGGATGTTTCTTTAGCTGTCAGGATAAACCTTTAAAAATAGATGCAGCCTGTACATTAGACTTGAAGCATCTATGTTCCTTTTTTTTGCTTCTAATAAAACTTAAGATGATTACAAGGGGAATTTTAAAATAAAAATTAGAGAGCATTGATCAGTATGGATGTGCTTGATTTTGTGTTTGATTTTTGTCCTTCTTAGGAAGGAATGTTGTGGTTTTTTGTTTTTTTTCTTATGGAGCGGGAGCCTCAGATCATAATTTTAGAGCTTAACACTAATTGTTAATATGATTAGTATGAAAATGCAGGTAAGATAACATTTATTTCCAGTCTTGTGTTTTGGATGTTTTTACCAAATGTAGCATGTAACCTATTGCTTAATTAGTCTTGCTTTCAGAGTCCTGGAGGATAACAGATGGGGTTTTTTAAAAAAACAGTTCTGAAGTTAACTGTTTTCCCTATTGCATAAGCTAATTAAATGGAGATTAGAATGAGCTGATTTAAAACAACTAACTAGGTAAACTTTAGGAGGAGGTGACATGGTTATGTAGGGAAAGCTCATTCATACCTTAGAAATTATAGGTGTTTGAGTATGTGGGTAAGAGTGGTGTGGTCTGTGTATATCACTTTGTCAGCTCCATTTTGAAAATGTTATTTGCTATGGATTCTTCCTGTTGTATGATATTCTGGTACAATAAAAGTCCTCTTGTGGTTTAATAGCTATTTTGAAAAGTTGAAGAACAGATAAAAATAAGTGATGAATCATCCCCTAATGGAGGGAGGACTTAGGTAGGGTGCATCACATTTTTTAAAATCAGTTGAGGGAAAGTGACTAATACAGTCTTTCTGACTCCAACAGGTTGCAGAAGGATCTAATTATATTAAATGGGAAGTAAAATCTCATATTAAGGCTGGTGTTAAAGTATTGTGTGTAAAGAAAAATTTTAACTAATACATCTTTAGTAGTGATTTCTTGATTGATTATTGCTACACATAAAGATCTTTGAATTACTGTGGACCAGTACCACTTCTGGAACATAACTTGGGCAGAGAACCTGTTCCAGAGAGATGTATTCTGATTGTAACAGTCTAGGTATAATTTCCACAATCTTCCGCCCCACCCCCCACTGCCGTGTACATGTTAAAAAAATAAAGTGCTGAAGAAATGGGGTTGGGGTGAGTCATGAGCTGCTTTCTTCTTCAAAATCATTGACTTTTTTTTTAATTTCCCCTCCCCCTCACATATGTTTTGGGTTTTTTTCTTCTGTTTTTTGCCTGCAGGGATGCCTGCAGTCTGTAATCCAGGCATGGTACCAGTGGCAATACCACCTCCTGCAGTCAACCCTCAGCACCTGTGTAACGAAGAGGACCTGAAATCAATCCAGGACATGTTTCCCAACATGGACAGGGAAGTAATCCGCTCAGTGCTAGAAGCTCAGAGGGGCAACAAGGATGCAGCTATCAACTCCCTGCTTCAGATGGCTGAAGAATCATAGGTCCCCACTTCTTGCATAGTCCCCGTCCTTGATGCCACTTATTTTTACTTGCCAAGCCAGGGATTTAGCTAGAGGAAGAATTTCCCAGCAGCTTTCTGTTAGCTCATCCTGTGTGAAAGATTAAACCCTTTTTCTCAGTGGACATTTGGATCTTTTTCACTTTCTTTCTCAATCTGTACATACTCAGTTTAGCTTATGTGCTACAATATAGCATTGAAGCATCTTTACTATCAGCTGTGCCCTGTGTGGCTATATTCTGATGGGGTGGGGAGTGATGCTGCTTTTTTTGTCTTTCTCTCCCCGTTTTCATAAACTTGTTCTTACAAAGTAACTCTATGCAGTACAGGATTTACTACTGTTTGTTAGATTGAATTTTTTTTTCCCGTGGAGGGTTAGCTCTTTAAATGTAACTGATTTGTTGGAAGTATTCAGGTTTCATCAAGCAGCCTATTTCAGCCAGAAATTAAAACAAAGACCTTTTCCTTATCCTGTAGTGCTGTGATATATTCAACTATTTCTGATTGAAGATTTTTAATTTAATAAGCTAAATTTGTTAGGTTGCGCTGTTAGTATTTGTAATGAGCATATTCTACTCAATCTAGTCATCGGGCACCAAAGCAATATATTATCTGGCATGCATTTGGGGCTTTATCCTCCCATATAGTATTGTTATGTATCTGTAAAACCTTAACAGGTAACTTTTAACTCATACAGTATGTATTGCTGTAGCAGAGAACAGGACTGAGCCCTAATGTATTCCCACAGTTAATTGCACTCTTAACTACTACTTCTGCACTCCCATGGCTATTTCAAAGGATAAGTGCAGAAGGAAAGATTTTTATACCTGGAAAATTACTGAAGCCGTACACAATTATTTAAGGTGTTGTCTTACATTAAAGAAGCAGAAATCTATGATCTGGTTATAAGGCTTCTTTCTTTACACATATTCAGCAAAATTATTCTGTTACATTAGTGGAAAAACTATTGTGTTTTTTCCTGTAATCTGAAATAAGAAACATGAAAAGTAGCTTCGGAATCTTTGAATGGCATTATGAGTTGCTCAGTGACTTGTTAGACTACAGTTGCTGTAGTAAATTCATTATTATTTGTTGCAGATGGGAATAAATTCTTTGAGAGAAAATTTAACATATCCGAGTTGCAGTCTGATCCTCAGAGGAGGTTGGAGGTTGCTTGTATTTATTGTTAGTGTTATTTTTTCAGATAACTGTTCATCTTGGAGCTGCAGAATCTTACAGTATGCACCAGTAACACCTGTTGGATAAATTTCTGCAGTGTCTGTTTTTGTAGATGGTAAAGTAATGCACTTTAAATAATATGCACCAGTTTATTTTTCCAGTGATGTGCAATGTTGCTGTTTTATCTTTTTAATGTTTAATTTCAAGTACTTTCTACAATAGCCATAGACCTTTATATTTTGAAGAGTTGGAATGAATGTACACTTGAAATCTAGACTCTTGAGTGATTCATGAGAACATTAAAGCCAGGTTTGGAACAGGGAAAAGGGACCCATATTCTATTTTTCCCCATTCTTTGTTTCATGTCCCCTGCTTAAAATACTTTCTTTATGATCTGCTGAAAAGCTGAATTTATTCCCCGCCCCCAGCTACATTCAAGAAGCCTTTGGGTAGGACTGGCAGTAGAGCATGAATATTTATTTTTTTATGATTAAAAGTGATACTGAAACTTTTGAAATACAGCACCAAAAATCATCCCAGTTTCTGACCTTTTAAAGCTGTCTTTTCAGAATGTATGATTTATAAGTTTTATGAATTCCTTACCATCTTAAATTTACCATTGAAAGAATAAGTGTCTTTATGCATCCTCCAATTGGCTTTTCAATAATGAGATTCAAGGCTATAGTTTCTGTGTCTTTTAGTTACAGAGTCACCACATTCTTATTTTCTAAAGTAAAACGGGTGTTCATCAAGAAACTAATCTTGCCCCTTCCCTACAATCATGGTAAACTTTGTGATTGGGTAGGCGTAGAGGCATTTGGTCTTTATAGCACAGTGATTTGTGACATTGTCACCCAAAAGGGTAACACTTTGTAAGGATTTAATGCTTGGATATCTCCAGGAAGAGTCTTGCTCTAACTTTTACACAGATAGCATGAATTGCTATGGATGGAACAATTCAGGGAAAATGTATATATTTAAATTTTTATATTAAAATGTTGGGATCCATAATACAGCTTTTTATAAAAGCAAGTGGTCATGGTTTAACTTAACAGCTGGTAAATTGTACTGCATCCTATTACAGCTCAATTTCAAGCACAGAATAAACACCTTTCAATCCTAACCACCAGGAGGGGTAAGTGCAAATGTTAGGTTAGCCAGGTTTGTTCAAAACTAGGCTCTGGGCTTCTGAGGGAGGCTCCTGTTCTTAGAATTTTTTGTTTGTTTGTTTTGTTCTAGGCGAATGTTACGCAAAGCAGGATAGATGTATGAGTTGAAGATGGGATATGTAGGAGCAGTATGGCCAGTAGGTGGATTTCAGCGTGTTACACTATACTTAAATATTGTTCCAGGGATTTTTTTTGTCTTGATTTAATTAAGCATTATAGCTGAAACACTTATGTCAAGATGTGCTACTTTATCTCCTTAAAAGGAACAAAACACTGATCATAAGCCTGCTCAGCTTTTCAGCATGCATATCCTCTCAGTCAAACTGTTCGTTGTCAGGTTTGAATTGGAGGGAGATGAAAAAAGGCAGGGAGTGTTTAGTTATTCTAGGGTCTGTGAAATGAAGGCATTGGAACTGAAAGTCTGTTTCTTGATTTTAAAACAAATAAATTGTCACTCATTATGATTGTAGCTTTTGACAAAATGCTAATGGGATAATACTGTGTTTGATGCTGCTTTTTTCTGCACAACAGCTTCAAGCAGCTTGGAGACAAAGCCAGCTGTGTAAGACTGGCATCTGCTAAAAGTTAGTGCTCTTAGTACTAGTTTAAGTCCTGCCAAGAGCCTAAACTTGCTAAAGGTAGGAAAATTTTTTGTCTAGCTAGATCCTTGCTACTTTCTTCTCTACTGTCTTTGCATCTGCTGATGGTACTGAATGTTTTTTCCCCTTACAAATGTTATTGCTTGTTTGGTTGATATGTAATACAGTACAGAGGATGTTTTTTGCTGTAATAATTCTGAAGACATTGTTTCTCTGTATTGAGGTCCAGTATCCAAGTGTGTTTCTTGCACTCTAAAGTACATTAAGTTTTTCATTCTAATTTAATAAATGTATCATCTAAATGAAAGTGTATTACGTCTCTGATCTAGAATTCAAGTATCAGTCTTGCTCGTTAGTTAACAAGTTACACTGGTTCTGAATGTGATCATCTGGTGGGACTAGTACAGTAAATGCTCAAAAGTATTTTAAGCATTCATCTCTAGGTAGATGCCTTTTTCTAACTCTTCTGTGTGTTACTTTCTCAAGAGAATGTTGCGGTATTGCAGGTCTAGAAGTCGAAGTGAGGTTGCATTGTTCGAAGGACAATGTTGGAGGGCAAGGGAGGAGGGAAGAACAGTGTATGGATGTGGAGAAAATGCTCTGCAGTGTGACGGGATTGAGAAATCTCTAGATGAGAGGGTTGTCCAAGTGGAGAGTTATGAAATAGACCTTCTCATGTGCTATTTTAGCTACAGTAAGAGCTGGCCTTTAGCTGGCCTGCTAAAATATAATCAATGAAATTTAAAGATTTGGTTTACGTAGCTCTGCAGTCAATCATAGAATTAAAAAGAGATGATATCCAAGGTCCTCTTTCTCATTTAACATCATTGCTTTGCTCAGTGATTATTAATCAACTGCTAAGCTTGATAACACACTGATACTATAGACAACATTTTGGGGTTACTGTCCAGTTCATGATGTGTTTTTTATCAGGAGTTAATTTTTATTAACAAATTATAGTTGAGAGGAGTCTTTCACAATTGAATTTCCTCTGATTTATTTCCCTAATGTACTTAGTACCTACTATGTAACTGTGTTCAAATTGTGCTTTCTTCTAGCCCTTGAGTACCAGTTTCTATCACAATTTATGTTCTAAAGCTTACGGTTTGCTTTCATATTTCTCCAGTGCACTGTAAGAGATAAGAAAAGTGAGAATTAATTTACTTAAACAAATGTTGACATTCTTGTGGCTGCTAAAGCATCTATTTAGCATTTTAATATTTATTAGCTTTTCATTTCAGTGCTAATCAACCAGCGATAATGTGTGTGGGGTGTACAGAAAAATCAGTGTATTTTGAAGTATTAAAGCATTTAAGTACGTGAATGAGAGCAGGGCCTCTAGGAAGAAATGCAAACGTGTTTTCTTAGAATAAGTAGGAAAAATGAAAACCCATATTACCAGTCTTCTCTGCTGCGGTTTTAAGTTGTAGCCTACTGAAGACTTCAGCTTTCGTTCCTGTTTCTTCAGGAAGGTTGTTTAGAAACCCATGTTATTCTGTTTTTGTACTACAGTATATTTTAGAAAGATTTTCTTTACTATCTTGCTGAAAAGCCTTATTAATTTTGTAAGAACAAAGAGGCTTGTATACTCATGATGTACCATAACTTCTGAAGTAAAATTTGCACATAGATGGGAAAAATTAATTTGTGGAAAGCAAGTAGATTGAAATTGATCTTAGCTGTGTCTGTGTTTCCACGTGTGAGAGAACTATGAAAGTACTGCCTTTTGGAGTATTCAAAGAATTCACTTGGAACAGGTTTTTAAAACATTGTGTGCTAATCTGGAATATGAAACAGACTACATACAAATGGACAACCTTGATAGTTTTAATGCATTTATCATTGGAAGAGAAAGAAGGATGATTCAATCTATTTTAAAATTATCTCCAATTTTAAAATAACTACAGTGAGTGAAAAAGTACACTGAGCTTGTTTTCCATGTCTGTGCTGTCCACGTTTCTTTATGGATTAGATTCAGGAGTTTGTCACTGTGTCACAGGATAATGTTTTTCCACCTTGAATGTATAATTTCTGTAATAGTAATCGGCTTAATGTGGGGCATTCAGGTTGATTTGAAATGCTTAAGGCTTTTTTAAAAAAGTACGACCAAGTAATTATAGAAGTGCACATAGTGGGGGAATGGCAACAAATTCCCGCCCAGCATGGCAGGCAAATCTCCTCCATGACTATTCCACCTTCCCAGGTGCCCTTTTATAATAGGTGTAAGACTCTGCAAGTGGAACCAAGCAAGGATGAGGACAATGATTCATCTAGGGTGGAGGTGTCACCATGGTTAAGTCGTCCTAGGCCCTACATCAAAACCGCTTCCATAAAGAAAAAAGACAGGTCACTGTTGTAGGAGAGTCTTTTCTGAGTGGGACAGTAGGCCTGATTTGCTGACCTGACCCACTTCTTGGGGAAGGCTGCTGTCTCACTAAGGCCCAGGTTAACTTCCTACCGTGTTACAGCCCTTGGATTATTGTCCATTATTGCTTTTTCATGTAGGCAGTGATGAAGTTGCAATAAGAAGACCATGGGTGATCAAAACAGACTTCAGGGCCTTGGGACCAACTGGTTAAGAGATTAGGAGCACAAGTAGTGTTTTCCTCTATCCTTACAGTTGCAGGGAATGATGAGGGCAGAAACAAGAAGACCCAGCTGATCAATACCTGTCTCTGAGACTGGTGTCATCCGCAAAATTTCAAGTTCTTTTTCCTCTAAGCCTGCTAATGACACATGGCATACACCTGCCTCAAAGGGAGGAAAAGATGTTTGTGCAAGTGTTAGCAGGGCTCATTGAAAGAGCTTTAAAGTAGATTTGAAGGGAGAAAGGGATAAAACCAGGCTTGCCAGAGATAAGTCTGGGGGTGGCACACCAGTGTTTGAGGGATGGTGTGCTAGCAAGGTCCTTTAGTCTGCTCCATGATGTTCTGGGTACGTTGGAGCACACTTGAAATGTCTTTATACTAATACACGCAGCATGAGGAATAAACAAGAAAAGCCAGAAACTTTGACCCAGTCCTGGAGCTATGACATCAGTGGCTTAAGGAAAAACTGGTGGGGTATGTCCTGTGACTGGGGTGTCATGATGGACGGTTACAGGCTCCTCAGGAGGGGTGGGCAGAGCAGGTGAAGCAGGGTGGTGGTGCCATCTGTAAGGGAAGAATTGGTTTGTATGGTGCTTACAGTTGGCAGTGACGTGATTGAGAGCATCTGGGTAAGGATGCAGGGGAAAAGCTTGTTGTTGTGGGAGTCTGCTATCAATCACCCAGCTAGGATGATGATATCGATGAATTATTCTACAAGGAATTAAGGGGTATCTGTAGATAAACTGCCCTTGTCCTTATGGATGACTTTAGCTTCCCAGGTGTCAACTGGGAATATCATACAGCAGACAAAAACAGGCACAGGAAATTCCTGAAGTACATTGACGATAACTTCATGCAGGTACTAAGGGAGCTAACTAGGAAAGGTGCCCTCTTAGATTTGTTGTTTGTAAACAGAGAGGAACTCATGGGAAAAGTGGTGATTGGTGGCTGTCTTGATCACAGTGACCATGAAGTAGTTGAGTTTCAAATCGTTGGCAATAGGAGAAAAAACTGCCAATAAAACTTTGACCCTGGATATGGGGAGAGCGGACTTCAGGCTGCTGAAGGAGCTAGTTAGTAAGGTCCCCAGGGAATCTGCTTTTGAAGGTATTGGGGTCCATGAATGCTGGTCACGTTTTAAGTCTCTTCAGAGTGCAGGAGCGGGCAATTCCAAAGTGTTGGAAGTCAAGCAAGTGGGGCAGAAGGCCAGCTTGGCTGAGTAGAACTCTTCTAGAACTTAGTCAGAAAAGGAAAGTGTGCGGACATTGGAAGTAAGGACAGGTGACACGTGAGGACTACGGAGATGCTATTTGCCACTGCAGGGAGAAAATTCGTGTGGCCAAAGCTTGATTAGAGTTCAAGCAGGCCAGCACCGTAAAGGACAACAAAAATGCTTTTTTAAATATGTTAACAGCAAAAGGAGAAGGAGGATCAGAGATGATAACATTGGTCTGTTGCTTGATGAAGTTGGTCATGTCACAAATAGGGATGTAGACAAAGGGGAGATGTCTAATGCTGTCTTTCCCTCTGTCTTTAACACCAATGATGGATCCTGAGGCCCTCAGAGCCTTATGCTGGAAGACCGTGACTGGGGGGATGAGAAACTCACAGCTGACTCTGAACTTGTTCGAGACTTGCTGCTCCACCTGGGGGCACATGAGTCTATGGGGCCTAATGGGTGGGATTCATCCCAGGGTACTAAAAGAGCTGTCTGATGTTATTGCAGAACCTCTATCCATTATTTTTGGGAGTCTGGAGAGGTCCTAGTCAACTGGAAGCTGGAAAATGTTGTTCCTGTTATCAAGAAGGGAAAGGTGGAAGACTGGTAGTTACAGTCCTGTCAGTCTCATTTCAGAGCCTGGTAAAATTATAGAGAAGTTTATTTTGTGAGTTACCGAAAAACACTCGAGAGACCATGCAGTCATTGGTCATAGCCGGTATGGGTTCAGGAGGGGAAAGTCCTGCTTAACTAACTTAATTTCCTTTTATGACAAAGTCACCCATCTGGTTGACCGAGGGAAGCCAGTAGTTGTGGTGGTTTTGGATTTCAGCAAAGCTTTTGATACTGTCTCTTAGAGTATCCTTCTGGACAAAATCTCCAGCGTACAGCAAGACAAGTCCATAATACATTGGGTGAGTAGCTGTCTGACGGGTCGGGCTCAGAGAGTTATAATAAATGGGCTTACATCAGGCTGGCGGCCAGTCACCAGTGGGGCTCCCCAGGGCTCAATTACAGGGCCAGTGCTCTTTAGTGTGTTTATAAATGGTCTGGATGCCGGAGTCAAATGTGAAGTTGGACTTGATGGTCCTTATGGGCCCCTTCAATATATCCCTTGATATATTTTATGATAGTAGCTTTTATTTAGAGCCAGGTCACTAAATGTAATTCCCTTTATAAAATGGAATTTATTCTATTCTCAAATGGTACAGTATGAATTAACAAGTTTGCTTGTTATCACGAGATTACTTTTTTAAAGTTTTAATCTGATATGTAAATAAACTGGCAACAATTTTAATTTCATTTCATGGCTGGCTGGTAACTCTGAGTCCAGAAGATGCTTCGTATAGTTCCAAACACTACAGCTGTGCTTGGAATAAATCTTTGGGAAGCTAGCAATCCAGATAGCTGAGAGTGGTATCAGTTCAGCTCCCCAGCTGTAAGGTGTCTACATTTTTATAAAGGCATCTTTATAAAGGGAGATTGTTTTATATATTTGTCCTACTTCTAATGATTTTGCAATGCAGACTTTTGTAGTAACTTCCTATCTGGGCTCGATCATTTCATTTTCTATCATTTTGAAGAATGAAATTATGACTCTGCTTGTTCTAGTAGATGTTTCCAAGCTTCAAACCTTTTGTAGTCAGCCAGTTGTTAATCAGCCTGTCTCATGTTTTTTGGTTGTTACAGATAATGATTTGTTTGTTCGCAGACAGTAACGCATGGAAGAACATTAAACACTGGAAATCAGATGTGCAGTTCCAGCACAGCCATAGCACTACTGAAGAAAATACAAAACATAAAAGGCTGTAAAAGCATGGTTTTAATGGCATAGAATTTTGTAGTAAGTTCAAAATTCCTGTTAACTTACAAATGGTGTTAGAAAACATGGAGAAACTCTTAAATAATTGGATGGGGGTGTGTGCACGCTATTTTTTTGTCTTTTCACTTCAAGTGTTTTCTACAGTGGTGAAATGTTAAAATGTTTAGGTTTCTTCCAGTAATAATTTTCTTCATCCCAAATAGCCTAAATACTATGAAGAAAACTACTACTTGAGTTACTTTTATTTTTTTTTTAACAAAGTGTAAATTTGAATCTTATTGAATACTATTAAAACTTCTAATTGCTTAGAAAGGGCAGCTTCATGTACAGCTTAGAAGTTCTTACGTTGTGTCCCCCATTTTGAGTTGTTACAGTGCACAATAGGCAAGGGATTTCGCATGTCGTCCTGTTTCATGTTACCTTGCCCTTAGCCCACTCTTGGTACCATACCTATCTCACCGCACAAATGTTCTCCACTTGCATCTTGAGGCATGGGGCAAGTAGTGCATTCTCTTGGAAAAACATGCTTAGCCTAGTTGGAGAGAAGAGGGAAACAGGTTTCCATGTTCTGTAATGTGCACTTGAACCTTCTCTTATGAAGAGAAGTATCTGCAGGCAAGAAATAAGTAACCATTGGTGATGCTTCTGGCAAGTGTGAGAAGTGTTTAAAAAGAAACTTTCTCATGGCAGGTAATGAACAAACCTAATCATTACAGCCATAAGAATAAGGCTGCAGTTTCCTGAGCAAGGTACCTAACATAATTTAGACAACATTATCCGCCTTTTTCCATAAATGCGGGGTTTGATTCAAAGCTTCCTCATATCAGCAGGAATATCTTCACTGAATTCAGTGGTTTAGGTCAGGCTCTGTTTCGTTACAGGTCACACAGTAAGCACTGGAGTGTGAGAGGCTTTGGGTTATTGTCATATTTTCACATGTCTTTGTTATTCATCCACTCTGCATTTCCTTGATTGTGAATTGGTCACATATAGAAAGCTATAATAAACACTCATTTGGATGCTTCAATTTGATTCAAGTCCTACTAACAGGAATAGGCTATCAATTAGTCTAACCTGTGTGTGCTGCTGCTGGCAGAAACTGGTACTGAGATTGTCGCACAGAAAATCACCCTCCAAGGTACCTACTTCGGTATTTTTACAGTACTGGTAAGAAGATTGTGAAGGGAGATTTTGTTATTTTTTTTCAGCTCAAATTAAGAATCAGCATATGGCCTGTAGCAGGAGGTCTGAGAACTCTTTCCCTCTTCATCCTAAATAATGTATTTTCAAGTGCTATTTTTGTCCATGTGAAAAAGATCACTTGAAACTACCGAAATGTGGGTATCTGAATAAGAAGACCTTAGCAGGATGATGCCAAAGGAAATTATGATTTCATTTTTTTACTTTAAAAAATTATGAATACTTTAAAATGATGAATTTTAAACAGCTGGTAAGAGAAATCTGATAACCTCTCCGGAGCACATTTCTTTTCAAAAGAAATGGAAGGAGGTTTTGTGTCTCTCTTACGTTTTCAGCATGTTCATACAGCATGGAAGCAAGAAGCAGCTAAATACTTTCTGGCATACTTCAGGACTTAAATTCACATGATACAGAGCCTCACTACCTCAGGACCGGGACTCAGCCTTCATGTCAAGTGAGTGTTTCAAAAGATTTTAACATGATCTGTCTCTTTACTGTTGAAATATAGCAGAAGTGGTAAAAAGTACCTCAGAAATGGCTCAGCCTGTTGTTATCTGAATATTTTTATATTGAAGGTGATCCATTACTGCTATCTTCAGTGGGGGGAACAAAGCAAACAGTGAAAGCAGCTGGGAACATCAGAGGAACTCAATTACTTTAGCATTGTGGTATAGTCAGCTGTCAGCTAACAGCATGACCATAAGGACTAGCTTGTGACTATCGCTGTACAAACAACCACAAAGTTGCTGTGATACTAGATGTTAGAACACAGCCGTTTTGTTTCCTCGATTGTCGCTTTTATGTTTTAAATAAAAATGCCTGTTTGTGCTATTATGTGAGTTGGGTTGGATGGGGTGAAGAAATATATGCAAAAGAAATTCTCAGTCCTTTTCTACTGGAGGCAAAAGCCAATTAAGAATCTTTTACTTCACTAGAGAGGAAAATCCAGAGGCTTTGGAAAGAGGAATAAGTAAAAGTTAATTCAAGGTCTGCAATATCTTGTTTTTTAGATTCCAAGCTGGTGTATCTATGACTTTTGTAACAAAAAAATAAATGGAGTATGAGTGGTTATGAGGGTCAGCATGGCATGTTTTAATGGTCCCTTCTGACACTGTGTAGAGGGGAGGTATTCTTTAATTTGTAGCCAACTCCTTAAAAGTTCTAGATCCCCAAAATCAAGAAAATGTCAGTATTGTACATCTGGCAAGCCCTTTTGCATGTACCTCCTATTTTCAGGATTACAGTAAGCGAACTCTCTATACTTCTGGTAGCCGCTCACACAGAATTTGCAGAGCCTAATAAACCAAATCAGTGACTTATCCTCCTGTTGGCAACGTAATCTTGAGCATCAGGAAATGAAAGTGTGAAAACAGAAGATACAAAAGTTAAAGTTATCCATCCATAGGAATGTTCTGGTATAACTCATTGCCAAGAAGCACGTTGCGTCTCTGAGAACAGAATCTCTGCTCTTTCAACAGACGGAATTTCGTTATGTGCAGTGGCAAAATTGACAATGCAGGAACTCCGTGGGTGGTTGGGAGACAAGTGAGTGACATGAATTAATACATTAAACTTCTTAAACATAATGCTATTGTATTAAAACCATGGGAGGTGCTACCAAATATCAATAGAGGAAGGGGGGGTAAAGGAGGCAAATGAAAGTTGGAAGCCAAAATCAATTAAATAGCTCCTTAAGTCACTACCTTGAGGTGGTGTTTCAAAAGAAGGGGAAACGGGAAAAGTTAACACTGAAAGGTGAGGAGGAAAGAGAAATGATGGTGTAAAAGGAGAAGTATTTATCTTGCTATTTAGTATTTCTATATCATGCACATTTTTCAAAATATGCTTTAAGACTTAGGGAAAGAAAGAGTAATCAATAGGTACCTACTGTTCTTTATTAACCAAAATAATTTGGAGCTATTGTTTCCCAGTGTATAGGGTAGTTGGTTTCATCTAATCTTTCAAATTATTTTTAGTCTATCTTGCTATTTTCCAGTCTTCCACCTGATTGAATGTTGTTGGTACTTTCTGTTTTGGAAAGCCTAGAGCAAGCATAAGTCATTAATTTGAATTGGGAGGTAAAGGGCCCTGCATATGAATGTTGTACAAATATCTTACCCAATTTAGTTTGTTCATTGGTATTAAATTCTGTCCTCCAACTGATGAACTCTGGGTGTATATATATTATAGATATTAACACTTAACAAATGTGTTTCATGTGGTTAAGTATTACAGTTCCACAAATGCACTGACTTTTACAGAACCTTCATATTCCCCCAGTTTAGATCATCAGACAATAAAACCTGTGAATGGTTTTATTTACAGGGCACGCTTTATTCGATGAGCTGTTTAAGAGTCTTGGTAGGCTTGACAGATTTCTTTAAAAGGCATTATGTCAATACATCAATAAAATGCACTAACTGGGTAGTTTCACCATATATATGCATATATACATTCCCTAATGCAGTAGTCCCTGTAATTGACTAGTTAGTGGAATAGAAAAATGAGTGGTTTATTTCCTGATGTAGGTAAATGCTTTTCTATGGTGATTTTCAGTGAAGCATCAGTATATTTGATGATGGTAAATATCACAGGATGAAAAGTCAGCACTTTCTGTTTAATTTGATACTGCGTGGAAATGACAGGAAAAAGTTCACAATTCATTTTTTATTAATAATGTTTCTTGTTTTAAGTTTTATTAATCTGTAGTTCTATAACTGGAACTATTTTGCTGCTATGATTGTACACTTAACATATTTGGAAATTTTGCTATAAAACTAAAGCATACATGCATTTTTATCACTTCAAGTTCTAAGGAGCTTGATATAGTACACAATAGCTAGATATATTTTAACATAAATGGTAACTTCTTGTATATCAAACAAATGTATATCTTCATGTTTTCCTATTTAGCTAATTGCTCTGCTTTAAAGAAATTACTAGAGATCCCTTAGACTTGCAATTGTAGTATAGCATTTGCTCCAAAGAGGAATCTACATGTTTGTCTCCTCCTGAATCCTGTTTACAAAGTGCAGATTCCCTGGGTTTTCTTCTGTGTAGGCTTGAGAGAAAAAAGGTACAAAAATAGATTTCCCTTAAAATTGGAACCTGTATTTTAAGGAGAACTGAGAAAATCCAGTGGTTTCTAGCATTTTGCAGTGGGCTGGTTTTCAAAGAAAACCAAACAAAACAACGCAACCCCCCGAAAATTTACTAATCGAGATTCTCTCTCCTAAGCGGTGATACGTGTTCAGCTTTGAGAAATAGACTCTACATCTTCTATAATTTGGGAATTTAAAATAAAAAAGTAATTTTACATGCAAATATAATTGACCTCTGATGGATGAACATGCTCTGCAAGGCTTAATAT
This sequence comes from Chroicocephalus ridibundus, assembly GCF_963924245.1. Classification (NCBI taxonomy): domain Eukaryota; kingdom Metazoa; phylum Chordata; class Aves; order Charadriiformes; family Laridae; genus Chroicocephalus; species Chroicocephalus ridibundus. Next base: position 19,392,099 of record NC_086287.1, read on the forward strand.
TTCCAGTAGAATTAAGGGACTGGTTTAGTTTTTCTTTAGAGAAGCGAATAATGACCATTAGAGGGCAGCTTAAGCCTTAAAGTGGAACGGACTGCTACAGTTAATATAATACTTAAAACGGTTGAGGAAGACCTGCAGACCAGAAAATATCAGGGAAGCTTTGTAACTGGTGAACGTGGCACTAAATACACAGAATTTAGGGACTAGAGAGTTAGGGGGGAGAAAGCACGCAGATTTCATTGGCTTCAGTCTGCACTCAAAGCCAACTTCAGAAGTATTTATAGATGTTTGTTTTTCTATGTTATGTGAGCGTCACTGGGATTTTGCACTCTGTACCCTGACCTATCAGCTCTGCAGGCATCAATTTGGCTAGCTTGGATTAACATTGCTAGCTCTGCACTATAATGCCAGGCCTAACGTGGCTGGCACATGTGAAAATCTATCACATAGGAAGCCCTCCTACAGCCAGCAGTGCTGGTTTTTCCCTGCAGTACACAGTTCTACAACATTATTTTTCATTGTGGTACAGTTCTAGATCCCATCAGACACGCTCTCTGTTCTCATGGTGCTATGTCCAAAGTGCTAAACCTGTGGAAGCCAGAAACCTGGGAAGCTGTGCTGAAGCTGGCAAACTGCTTGACCCACTGGTCACTCTGTTCAGGACTGTTCAGATGTCTCCTCATAGCGATAGCTGGTGTTCAGGGTCTGAGGATGCAGTGACGAAATTTTAAAACTGGTGGTACTTCAGCCCAGGTTACCAATGAAAAGTGTCTTATTATCGCATCAGAGAAGGTGCGGGGACACTGGAACGCGTATCTGCTCCACTGTCATAGCTAGTAACTGCCTAGTTCTCCCCACTGCTTAATCCTAACGTGGTATCAGGTCATGCCTGTGAAGGCCAATAGCTAGGGCTCTACTGATTTCATTCAGGGATTGAATTTCACTTCTAAATAAGCATGTATAAAATGTGCAATTATTTGATCAAACAGTTCCTCCTTTACTTTTCAGCTGAGCCTTGAGGGCAGATTTCAGGCTTTGTATTATAACAGTTACTGATAAGGTAAATGCTCCAAACAGTTCAGGTAAACATGATGAACTACTGTGGGAAAAGGCAGCCAATTTTCTCACTAGTGTAAATCCGTTCTGAATCTCAGATAGCACAGGAAACAAATGCACAGTTTGAAAACATATCCTGAACTTCTTTGCAAATGCTGTGAAAATTATGGGCAGGAGAGTTTTCTGATTTTACTAACTTCATTGACTTCACTTTAAGTATTCTTCACCTAATTGGAGCTTTCATTCATATATAGGTTTGTTTCTTCAACTGAAGAAGCAAGTGGTGATTTCTACACACAGATACATTTTGATCAAGAACATGAAAGGCTAGTGATTAATAGTTTTCCCTTCCTCTTTTTTTTATACTTGTCTTCTGGACCTCTCCATTAATTATAGGGAAAGCAAACTACAGCCTGCCTGTTATCCCACCAGCTTGGCAACTAGAATACAGTGAGAAAACGAGGCGGTGGTTTGTCTCTACCTTTTACGCCAACAAGCAGAGCTATTTAGACTTGGCTGAGAGAATTTAACCTCATCCAGAAAAGGGGGTTTGAGAGTGTCTTCATTCCCAGAGGCTGTTAGAGAATATACCTGTCTGAGTTAGAAAACTCCCTGATGCCAGTGGACCCTCTGTCATTTAGGTAATAAAGATGGATATCAAATAGTCACCAGTCACAGAAATTGAAAAATGCTGAAAGCTTTATTGATCAAATAAGAGACAAAATGAACAAGAAAACAGTCTTTTCCCTGTCACTGTGATGTCTGTTAGGACTATTACATCCATAAAAATGACATGCAATAAAGCTTTCTCTAGGCACAAGAGTTAAGTGCAATAGAGCTACAATGGTTTCTGGTTTTGTTTTCTAGAGACCCCCTAAACCTTTTTTTTTCCAAAACATGTTATATACCTTTTCCAAAAGGTGGTAACAGAAACTGATGTAAAATCTGTTATAGAAGGAGCACAAATAAAAAAACTGAGGCAAAAATGATTCCAGCTTCCCTAGGGTCTCTGCTTTTTTTTTGCAATCATCATCTCCTCCTTCTGCTGCTTTTCAGTTGGGAACCATATGCTGCAGTTTGTTTCAGTTGGGAGCCAGATGGTGCAGAAGTTTCCGAAGAGCATGCGTTCATACACTGGCATTGTTCCACGTAGACATAGTTATAACTTATGCTTGTTCCATTTTGGCAAATCAGGGTCACCTCTCTTGTTTGGCTGTTGGACTCGTGGCAGCAACTACAATCATGTTGCATCTGGTTTGCTTCAAGAGAATACCTGTGTTCCACCAGAAAAAGAAAATGTATCTTCTCATTAAAAACTAAGGCATAGAGCCCCCCACCCACCCCCCAAGACTTTTGTTTTGGGATTTGTTTGGGGTTTTGGTTTTGTGGTTTTTTTTCTTTTTAAATTCTCTCTTGTGAATGGGATTTTAATTACCTGTCTCTTCAATAATGAAACTGTTCTTGCTTCCCTTGAGTCTTATTCCACTCAACGGAATCATATAAACACATTAACTTTGTTACTATTCTGTAATCATAGAATCATGTAGGTTGGAAAAGACCCTTAAGATCATCAAGTCCAACTGTAAACCTAACACTGCTGAGTCCACCACTAAACCATCTCCCTCAGCACCACATCTACACAGCTTTTAAATACCTCCAGAGATGGGGACTCAAACCACTTCCCTGGGCAGCCTGTTCCAATGGTTGACAACCCTTTCTGTGAAGAAATTTTTTCCTAATATCCAATTGAAATTTGGTGCAACTTGAGGCCATTTCCTCTTGTCCTATCACTTGTTACTTGGGAGACTGACATTCACCTCACTCAACTTCCTTTCAGGTAGTTGTAGAGAGCGATAAGGTCTCCCCTGAGCCTCCTTTTCTCCAGGCTAAACAATCCCAGTTCACTCAACTGCTCCTCATAAGACTTGTGCTCTAGATCCTTCGCCAGCTTTGTAAGTGCACCCACTTACTGAGGGTGCACTCAATCCCCTTGTCAAGGTCATTGATAAAGATATCAAACAGGACTGGCCTGGATACTGAGCCCTAGAGAACACCATTTGTGACTGGCTGCCACCTGGATTTAACTCCATTCACCCCAACTCTTTGGGCCCAGCCATCGAGTCAGATTTTCACCCATGAAGAATACGCCTGTCCAGGCCACAAGCAGCCAGTTTCTCAGGGAGAATGGTGTGGGAAATGGTGTCAAAAGCTTTTTTTTAGTCTAGGTAAACAACATCCACAGCCTTTCCCTATCAGGTTAGTGAAGCAGGACTGCCTTTCCTAAACCCATGCTGACTGGGCCTGATCACCTGGTTGTCCTGTACGTGCTGCGTGATGGCACTCAAGATGTTCTGCTCTATAACCTTCCCTGGCACTGAGGTCAGACTGACAGGCCTGTAGTTCCCTGGATCCTCCTTCTGGCCCTTTTTGTAGGTAGGCATCACATTAGCCAACCTCCAGTCAACTGGGACCTCCCTGGTTAAGCAGGACTGCTGATAAACAATGGAAAGTGGCTTGGTGAGCACTTCTACTTCTCCCTCAGTACCTTGGGTGATTGACTAACTTGAGAGACCAGTATAAATGAAGCCATAGATAAAAACTAAATTTAGTTTTTGGAACTTACACTGAGGAGCCAGGACAAGTTCCTTCACAGTATGACAGCTCAATAGGTTCAGGAGATTCACAGTCACCGTGGCGGATCACAGTTTTTTTGCTGTAAGGTTTGCAGTTTGGAGCTTCATAAAGAGGGGGAAAAAAACCAACATATAGTTCAAATCTCTAGTTCAGAACTAAATGAATGCTAAAACAATTTCAAAGTGCATGATGCCTGATTATTGAGAATCTGCAGTGTGTGACAGTGGCAGGGGGATACTGGATAATGTATCTGGAGTTTTCAGGTTATTCTTTGATCTCAGCTGTACGGTGTCTTTGGAAGATAACGCAGAGGCTTGAGCACTGGTGGTCTGAGTTGTGGTATTCAGTATCAGGAAAACAAATTTGACTTGATTGTGAAAGATAGTGAAACAGAGTCTTGATAAATAGAATAAGTGAAGAATCCTTCAATCGACTCAAAGGTAGAAGTTGAATACAGCACTCTTCAAGCAGAAAACACGAACAAAGCATTACTTACGTTTACATATTTTGCAGCAGCCATCAGGAGTAGTCTCTGCTTCATCCTTTGCAAAAGTAAAGGAGGAGGATTTGTATTAATGTACAGATGACAATTGTGAGCGTGAATATCAGTTAGCGTTAGTGATACTGGGCAGAAGGCACCTTTGTGATGAACACTGAATGAAACCATGGGTGACTTACTGTCCTCACCATAGAAGCCTTGAATCCTTGTAGCCTCATGTAAAAATACTAAGCTTTTCCTATTATTAATAGTACAGCAAGATTAATTTCATTCTTAAGACATTCCTGCAACTTTAGTGAAAGTGATTTATATTATTCTTCCTTCTCCTCCCCTTGTTCTTTTAAACTGCATTAAATTGATGAAGAATTGATTGAAACTTACAGGATCGCACTCTCCTGGGTTGTACTCAGGGCATACTTTTTTAGTCTGGACTGTAACAAATTGATCTTCAATTTTTTCACATTTGTAATGGCTGCACTGGTCGAGTGGCAGGATCTCATCAACCTAGGATTTTATAAGAAAAGAAAACAATTATTTTTTTCATTTTGATCAGGTATACTATGATTACTTCAAAGATGTCTAAGCTGGTTAGGTTCTCACACCTCAAAGATTCTCAGATGCTTCTGAACTTCGTTCAAATGGCAAAAGTGAAATTTTGCATCCTGTGGCTAGCTTGAAAGTTTAAATCCTGGATCTGAACATTCAGCCATTGCCCAGTTAACCACACATTTGCTGTTTGTTATTCCAACTAAATGTTCAATTCAGACAACTTGTGTGTTGATTTTAGAGTAACTTGAGCGTTAGGTTTTTACTAGTAAGGGACATGAGTTGACTCTTAGCTCTTCTAACCTGTATTGACTAATAGACAGATCTGAAAATAAAAGGAATACTTACATTGAGCACGTGAACAGTGTTGTTACTTAGTTTGATTGTGCAAGATACTTCAATACACTTCCCACAGCACTGTCCGTCCTGAGTCATATATTGATAACCCTACTCGCAAGGAGATGAAAGAGAAAGTATGTTGAGTTGGTGATGGACAATTCTAGTCTTCCTGTAACTGAGGGCTGACTGGGCAGCCTAGAGAATCTGAACTCACCGGTGGGCAAGATGTTTCACATTGAACTGTTTCACAGCGCACAATATTTGCCTCAGTCACTGGATCTTTCTCAGAACTGCAGGTACATTTCTTACATGAATCGATTACTGTTGACATCCCAACCTGGAAAACAGGAAAAAAAATAATTCAAATGGCAACAGTTTCTATATAATGTATAGGCAGAGTTGAAAGCATTGCTGAGAACCATTAAGGTTGCTGAAATGCAAGTATGAATGAGTTGTTCACCTCTCTTCAGCATAAAGTTGTTTGGCTTTATGCTTTGCAAGAAAGCACACATAGAGGAAACTAAATGAAGCAATATAAAAGAGAAAAGTAAATTAATAAAATGCAGGTAAGGCTGGTTTGTACTGCCTCGTTATTTTACCAGCTTTTCAATTTTTTTCCCCTGTAAGTTGTGTTCAGTGGTTATAAAACAATTATAATTTACAAATGGAGATTAAAATAATTGGACACACATGCAGGTACATATGCAGAGATACAGATTTACACATGGATTTTAGTCTTTCTGAAATGTATCCTCAAAAGGCTCCAGCGCTAATGTTTAAATTTTAACTAAATGACCTAAGTACCAATTTTAGCAAAAGATTTAGGTATCTATTAAAGCAAAAATCCTAGCTTTATTTTTGAAGGTTCTCTGGGTTTATTTCAAAGAGTGGTTGAGTTTGGGCTATACATCAGCTCATTTGGAAAGTTCATTAATTCCAGAGTAGGAGAGACCTTAAAAAGAAAGTACCTCACTAAACATGGTACCCTCTTGTTTTATGCTACATGTTGACGAACTTTTCTGTGACAATTTTGTTTTTGACATTATTGAAAAAAAAAAACAAACAAGAACTTCCAATTAAGGGTTAGAGATAAAAACACATGTACTGGGAAAAGAACTTTCTCAAAGGCTTATTTTGGTAGAAAGGGTGTACGTTTCACTTCCAACAATATACCACTGTAAGTATAGCATTCTCACCGTGTACGTTCTACCGTCAATCACACAGATGCCAGGTATTTGTTCTGAAAAAGAAAAATAGTTCCAGAGTAAACTCAATTTGTGAGACTTGCTGAGAAGTCAATACCAATCTGTCCAATACCGCTTGAAGGTTCAAACTATTATGCCATCCTCCCACCCATTCCAATTCTCTCAGCAAGCTTCATTGAAAATAACATTTTGTTGTTAAATAAACTTCTAATGCATATTTAGCCAATAACTGATGGATGTTAATTGATCCAGAATGATTTAAAGAAGGTTTTGCTATTATTGTTATACATGAAGAACTTAGATATTAACAGAAGTACAAATGTAATTTACTAGACTGTATATATGTATTTTTAATACTTACTGCATTTAAATTCGGGACAACATATGTCTTTTGGTGGTAGTACAGGCATGGAAACAAATCCTAGGTCACAAACTGGTGACTGAACTGTTGTGCACGGAAGCGGCTGGCATTGTACGGTAGCAGTGAGTGGGTCGCAGACACACTTCTGGCATTCACTTATCCAGTTCTCTCCAGGCTGAAAACATGTAAATGATTTATTTTTAAGTGGTCTCTCACCCTAGTTGTTCTGTTTCAACTTGAGATAGACTCTCAAAATAGGTAGGGAGTTCAGATTAGGGTTTTCTTAGCATATGACTTCAGGCCTTAAGAGCAGACGAGATGAGAACAATTAAAGAATTTTCTTCTGTGTAGGAAGAATGAGATTTTAACACTTTCATAGCTAGTCTACTTATTTCTATGACATTTAAATGTCTCATTAAAGAATGTCTCTCCCACGGTATTTAGTAAGCTCCTCGATCTCCAGGTTACTTAAAAGCCTGGCAAAGCCAGGTTGAAGAGTTGTGCGCTCTCAGGTCATTTGTAACATGACCAATTTTGTTATTGAAATACATACAAGTTGATTTGACTTGGCTATCAGAGGACAGAAATTGGGCAAGTTTTGCAATGGTGATATATTAGAAAATAACAAGGGGAACCACCTTTCGTGGAGGATTGACATCAGTACAGTTTCTTTCTACTGAAGTTGTGAGAGATGTTGCTGTGGTTGGTGAGACAGAAGATAAGGTAGCTTCTGTTGTAGTTTCTGCAGCAACTGAAGTGAAAGGAGTTGTCGAAGGACATGGCCCCTGGAATGGGTCAATTTCACATTCCTTGCTGCAAAGTGCATAAAAATTACAGCCAGCACTATCTGTCCTGTTGTATACAACTTCCCCTGTAGAGAAAAATTGGAGGAGAAATTGAAAGACTAATGAAAATACCTAGGAAAAAACCCCAAGAAAATAGCAATAAAATATTAAGTGTATAGATTTATAGAGTTCTATGTTTAGATGATTTTGAATGGTTATCTTTAATTGAATAGACTATTAAGATTTTATATTGCTTGTAAAAAGTTTTATAACCATAAAATATGACACTTACCAGGAGAAAACAAACTGCCAAACACGTGACAAAAACATGGTGTTATGCTGGGTGTGAAGGTGGTTGTTGTTGCTGATGCGGGGAGGGGAGAGGCAGTGGTGAGAGATTTTGGAGGCTTTGTTGCCACAGTGGAGGTTTCTGCTGGAGGAGAGGTGGGTGTGGATGCTGTGGTGGTTTCTGCAGTGGTTCTGGAGGTGCTGGCAGTGCTACTGGATGAGATGGGCACTGCTGGTGTGGGTGGGATGGTAGTTGTTACTTCTGTTGGAGCTGGAGAAGTCTTGGCAGTGCTGGCGCTGCTGGTGGTAGTGATGATGGTTGTGCCTTTTGTTGGTGGGGCAGTGGTAGTGGGGGCAACGGTGGTGCCAGCAGTGGTTTCTATTTGTGGTTTGGGGCCAGTGGAGGTGGTAGTTGTTGATGTTGGAGGCTGTGTTGCCACAGTGGAAGTTTCTGCTGGAGGAGAGGTGGGTGTGGATGCTGTGGTGGTTTCTGCAGTGGTTCTGGAGGTGCTGGCAGTGCTACTGGATGAGGTGGGCACTGCTGGTGTGGGTGGGATGGTGGTCGTTACTGGTGTCGGAGCTGGAGAAGTCTTGGCAGTGCTGGCGCTGCTGGTGGTAGTGATGATGGTTGTGCCTTTTGTTGGTGGGGCAGTGGTAGTGGGGGCAACAGTGGTGCCAGCAGTGGTTTCTATTTTTGGTTTGGGGCCAGTGGAGGTGGTAGTGGTTGACGTTGGAGGCTGTGTTGCCACAGTGGAGGTTTCTGCTGGAGGAGAGGTGGGTGTGGATGCTGTGGTGGTTTCTGCAGTGGTTCTGGAGGTGCTGGCAGTGCTACTGGATGAGGTGGGCACTGCCGGTGTGGGTGGGATGGTAGTTGTTACTTCTGTTGGAGCTGGAGAAGTCTTGGCAGTGCTGGCGCTGCTGGTGGTAGTGATGATGGTTGTGCCTTTTGTTGGTGGGGCAGTGGTAGTGGGGGCAACGGTGGTTTCTGTTTTTGGTTTGGGGCCAGTGGAGGTGGTAGTGGTTGACGTTGGAGGCTGTGTTGGCAGAATGGAGGTTGCTTCAGTAGAAGCTGTGGTGGTGTAGCCTGCAGTGGTTCTTGTGGGTGCTGATGTTGTGTGACAGTCACAGCACAGCACCTTGACCTCGTAGTCAAAGCACATGGGGTACTTTCTGATCTGATCCTTATTTCTGCACACAAGACCAGTTTCAAGGCTGCAGTCAAATACCTGTCCCAGTTTGTCCAGACTCCTATCAGGGTAATCTTTAGCGCGGCACTTGATGTCTTGTGGCTTGTCGCACAGTACATACCCAGCGGCTCGTATTTTTGCAAATGTCTCTATGTCTCCATTTTCACTACCAGGGCTAGGGGAATCCACATCAAACCACTGCGTCCAGGCACACTGCTGCTGGCAGCTGTTTGTGGTCTTGGAGGTGCTGGAAGTGCTGCTGGATGAGGTGGGCACTGCTGGTGTGGATGGGATGATGGTTGTGCCTTTTGTTGGTGGGGCAGTGGTAGTGGGGGCAACGGTGGTGCCAGCAGTGGTTTCTATTTTTGGTTTGGGGCCAGTGGAAGTGGTAGTGGTTGATGTTGGAGGCTGTGTTGCCACAGTGGAGGTTTCTGCTGGAGGAGAGGTGGGTGTGGATGCTGTGGTGGTTTCTGCAGTGGTTCTGGAGGTGCTGGCAGTGCTACTGGATGAGGTGGGCACTGCCGGTGTGGGTGGGATGGTGGTCGTTACTGGTGTCGCAGCTGGAGAAGTCTTGGCAGTGCTGGCGCTGCTGGTGGTAGTGATGATGGTTGTGCCTTTTGTTGGTGGGGCAGTGGTAGTGGGGGCAACGGTGGTTTCTGTTTTTGGTTTGGGGCCAGTGGAGGTGGTAGTGGTTGACGTTGGAGGCTGTGTTGCCACAGTGGAGGTTTCTGCTGGAGGAGAGGTGGGTGTGGATGCTGTGGTGGTTTCTGCAGTGGTTCTGGAGGTGCTGGCAGTGCTACTGGATGAGGTGGGCACTGCTGGTGTGGGTGGGATGGTAGTTGTTACTTCTGTTGGAGCTGGAGAAGTCTTGGCAGTGCTGGCGCTGCTGGTGGTAGTGATGATGGTTGTGCCTTTTGTTGGTGGGGCAGTGGTAGTGGGGGCAACGGTGGTGCCAGCAGTGGTTTCTATTTGTGGTTTGGGGCCAGTGGAGGTGGTAGTGGTTGACGTTGGAGGCTGTGTTGCCACAGTGGAGGTTTCTGCTGGAGGAGAGGTGGGTGTGGATGCTGTGGTGGTTTCTGCAGTGGTTCTGGAGGTGCTGGCAGTGCTACTGGATGAGGTGGGCACTGCTGGTGTGGGTGGGATGGTAGTTGTTACTTCTGTTGGGGCTGGAGAAGTCTTGGCAGTGCTGGCGCTGCTGGTGGTAGTGATGATGGTTGTGCCTTTTGTTGGTGGGGCAGTGGTAGTGGGGGCAACAGTGGTGCCAGCAGTGGTTTCTATTTGTGGTTTGGGGCCAGTGGAGGTGGTAGTGGTTGACGTTGGAGGCTGTGTTGCCACAGTGGAGGTTTCTGCTGGAGGAGAGGTGGGTGTGGATGCTGTGGTGGTTTCTGCAGTGGTTCTGGAGGTGCTGGCAGTGCTACTGGATGAGGTGGGCACTGCCGGTGTGGGTGGGATGGTAGTTGTTACTTCTGTTGGAGCTGGAGAAGTCTTGGCAGTGCTGGCGCTGCTGGTGGTAGTGATGATGGTTGTGCCTTTTGTTGGTGGGGCAGTGGTAGTGGGGGCAACGGTGGTGCCAGCAGTGGTTTCTATTTTTGGTTTGGGGCCAGTAGAAGTGGTAGTGGTTGACGTTGGAGGCTGTGTTGCCACAGTGGAGGTTTCTGCTGGAGGAGAGGTGGGTGTGGATGCTGTGGTGGTTTCTGCAGTGGTTCTGGAGGTGCTGGCAGTGCTACTGGATGAGGTGGGCACTGCCGGTGTGGGTGGGATGGTAGTTGTTACTTCTGTTGGAGCTGGAGAAGTCTTGGCAGTGCTGGCGCTGCTGGTGGTAGTGATGATGGTTGTGCCTTTTGTTGGTGGGGCAGTGGTAGTGGGGGCAACGGTGGTTTCTGTTTTTGGTTTGGGGCCAGTGGAGGTGGTAGTGGTTGACGTTGGAGGCTGTGTTGGCAGAATGGAGGTTGCTTCAGTAGAAGCTGTGGTGGTGTAGCCTGCAGTGGTTCTTGTGGGTGCTGATGTTGTGTGACAGTCACAGCACAGCACCTTGACCTCGTAGTCAAAGCACATGGGGTACTTTCTGATCTGATCCTTATTTCTGCACACAAGACCAGTTTCAAGGCTGCAGTCAAATACCTGTCCCAGTTTGTCCAGACTCCTATCAGGGTAATCTTTAGCGCGGCACTTGATGTCTTGTGGCTTGTCGCACAGTACATACCCAGCGGCTCGTATTTTTGCAAATGTCTCTATGTCTCCATTTTCACTACCAGGGCTAGGGGAATCCACATCAAACCACTGCGTCCAGGCACACTGCTGCTGGCAGCTGTTTGTGGTCTTGGAGGTGCTGGCAGTGTTGCTGGATGAGGTGGGCACTGCTGGTGTGGATGGGATGATGGTTGTGCCTTTTGTTGGTGGGGCAGTGGTAGTGGGGGCAACGGTGGTGCCAGCAGTGGTTTCTATTTTTGGTTTGGGGCCAGTGGAAGTGGTAGTGGTTGATGTTGGAGGCTGTGTTGCCACAGTGGAGGTTTCTGCTGGAGGAGAGGTGGGTGTGGATGCTGTGGTGGTTTCTGCAGTGGTTCTGGAGGTGCTGGCAGTGCTACTGGATGAGGTGGGCACTGCCGGTGTGGGTGGGATGGTGGTCGTTACTGGTGTCGCAGCTGGAGAAGTCTTGGCAGTGCTGGCGCTGCTGGTGGTAGTGATGATGGTTGTGCCTTTTGTTGGTGGGGCAGTGGTAGTGGGGGCAACGGTGGTTTCTGTTTTTGGTTTGGGGCCAGTGGAGGTGGTAGTGGTTGACGTTGGAGGCTGTGTTGCCACAGTGGAGGTTTCTGCTGGAGGAGAGGTGGGTGTGGATGCTGTGGTGGTTTCTGCAGTGGTTCTGGAGGTGCTGGCAGTGCTACTGGATGAGGTGGGCACTGCTGGTGTGGGTGGGATGGTAGTTGTTACTTCTGTTGGAGCTGGAGAAGTCTTGGCAGTGCTGGCGCTGCTGGTGGTAGTGATGATGGTTGTGCCTTTTGTTGGTGGGGCAGTGGTAGTGGGGGCAACGGTGGTGCCAGCAGTGGTTTCTATTTGTGGTTTGGGGCCAGTGGAGGTGGTAGTGGTTGACGTTGGAGGCTGTGTTGCCACAGTGGAGGTTTCTGCTGGAGGAGAGGTGGGTGTGGATGCTGTGGTGGTTTCTGCAGTGGTTCTGGAGGTGCTGGCAGTGCTACTGGATGAGGTGGGCACTGCCGGTGTGGGTGGGATGGTAGTTGTTACTTCTGTTGGAGCTGGAGAAGTCTTGGCAGTGCTGGCGCTGCTGGTGGTAGTGATGATGGTTGTGCCTTTTGTTGGTGGGGCAGTGGTAGTGGGGGCAACGGTGGTGCCAGCAGTGGTTTCTATTTTTGGTTTGGGGCCAGTGGAAGTGGTAGTGGTTGACTTTGGAGGCTGTGTTGCCACAGTGGAGGTTTCTGCTGGAGGAGAGGTGGGTGTGGATGCTGTGGTGGTTTCTGCAGTGGTTCTGGAGGTGCTGGCAGTGCTACTGGATGAGGTGGGCACTGCTGGTGTGGGTGGGATGGTAGTTGTTACTTCTGTTGGAGCTGGAGAAGTCTTGGCAGTGCTGGCGCTGCTGGTGGTAGTGATGATGGTTGTGCCTTTTGTTGGTGGGGCAGTGGTAGTGGGGGCAACGGTGGTGCCAGCAGTGGTTTCTATTTGTGGTTTGGGGCCAGTGGAGGTGGTAGTGGTTGACGTTGGAGGCTGTGTTGCCACAGTGGAGGTTTCTGCTGGAGGAGAGGTGGGTGTGGATGCTGTGGTGGTTTCTGCAGTGGTTCTGGAGGTGCTGGCAGTGCTACTGGATGAGGTGGGCACTGCTGGTGTGGGTGGGATGGTAGCTGTTACTTCTGTTGGAGCTGGAGAAGTCTTGGCAGTGCTGGCGCTGCTGGTGGTAGTGATGATGGTTGTGCCTTTTGTTGGTGGGGCAGTGGTAGTGGGGGCAACAGTGGTGCCAGCAGTGGTTTCTATTTTTGGTTTGGGGCCAGTGGAGGTGGTAGTGGTTGACGTTGGAGGCTGTGTTGCCACAGTGGAGGTTTCTGCTGGAGGAGAGGTGGGTGTGGATGCTGTGGTGGTTTCTGCAGTGGTTCTGGTGGTGCTGGCAGTGCTACTGGATGAGGTGGGCACTGCCGGTGTGGGTGGGATGGTAGTTGTTACTTCTGTTGGAGCTGGAGAAGTCTTGGCAGTGCTGGCGCTGCTGGTGGTAGTGATGATGGTTGTGCCTTTTGTTGGTGGGGCAGTGGTAGTGGGGGCAACGGTGGTTTCTGTTTTTGGTTTGGGGCCAGTGGAGGTGGTAGTGGTTGACTTTGGAGGCTGTGTTGGCAGAATGGAGGTTGCTTCAGTAGAAGCTGTGGTGGTGTAGCCTGCAGTGGTTCTTGTGGGTGCTGATGTTGTGTGACAGTCACAGCACAGTACCTTGACCTCGTAGTCAAAGCACATGGGGTACTTTCTGATCTGATCCTTATTTCTGCACACAAGACCAGTTTCAAGGCTGCAGTCAAATACCTGTCCCAGTTTGTCCAGACTCCTATCAGGGTAATCTTTAGCGCGGCACTTGATGTCTTGTGGCTTGTCGCACAGTACATACCCAGCGGCTCGTATTTTTGCAAATGTCTCTATGTCTCCATTTTCACTACCAGGGCTAGGGGAATCCACATCAAACCACTGCGTCCAGGCACACTGCTGCTGGCAGCTGTTTGTGGTCTTGGAGGTGCTGGCAGTGTTGCTGGATGAGGTGGGCACTGCTGGTGTGGATGGGATGATGGTTGTGCCTTTTGTTGGTGGGGCAGTGGTAGTGGGGGCAACGGTGGTGCCAGCAGTGGTTTCTATTTTTGGTTTGGGGCCAGTGGAAGTGGTAGTGGTTGATGTTGGAGGCTGTGTTGCCACAGTGGAGGTTTCTGCTGGAGGAGAGGTGGGTGTGGATGCTGTGGTGGTTTCTGCAGTGGTTCTGGAGGTGCTGGCAGTGCTACTGGATGAGGTGGGCACTGCCGGTGTGGGTGGGATGGTGGTCGTTACTGGTGTCGGAGCTGGAGAAGTCTTGGCAGTGCTGGCGCTGCTGGTGGTAGTGATGATGGTTGTGCCTTTTGTTGGTGGGGCAGTGGTAGTGGGGGCAACGGTGGTTTCTGTTTTTGGTTTGGGGCCAGTGGAGGTGGTAGTGGTTGACGTTGGAGGCTGTGTTGCCACAGTGGAGGTTTCTGCTGGAGGAGAGGTGGGTGTGGATGCTGTGGTGGTTTCTGCAGTGGTTCTGGAGGTGCTGGCAGTGCTACTGGATGAGGTGGGCACTGCCGGTGTGGGTGGGATGGTGGTCGTTACTGGTGTCGCAGCTGGAGAAGTCTTGGCAGTGCTGGCGCTGCTGGTGGTAGTGATGATGGTTATGCCTTGTGTTGGTGGGGCAGTGGTAGTGGGGGCAATGGTGGTGCCAGCAGTGGTTTCTATTTTTGGTTTGGGGCCAGTGGAAGTGGTAGTGGTTGGCGTTGGAGGCTGCGTTGCCACAGTGGAGGTTTCTGCTGGAGGAGAGGTGGCTGTGGATGCTGTGGTGGTTTCTGTAGTGGTTCTGGAGGTGCTACTGGATGAGGTGGGCACTGCTGGTGTGGGTAGGATGGTGGTTGTGCCTTGTGTTGGCGGGGCAGTGGTCCTGGGTACAAACGTGGTGCCAGCGGTGGTTGTCGTTGCTGACCGAGCGTGGGTGGAGGCAGTAGTGGGTGATGCTGGTGCCTGGGTTGTCATGGTGGTGATTTCTGCTGGAGTTGATGTGGTCTGGTAACCTGTTGTTGAGACTGGTGATGTCTTCGCTGTAACTGAAGTTTCAGTTAGAGGAGTCGGGCTTTCTGTGTCTTTTGGTGACCTTGTAGTTACTCCGGTTTTTTGTGCTTCAGTTTGTTTTTGCGTTGTTGGTTTTATCCTTGTCCCTATTGTAGATGTTGGTTTTATAGCAGTAGTTGTTGTGAACGCTTCTGTGGTTCCTGGTGTTGTAGTTTGTATTTCTGAACATGGTTTGTAGCTGCAGCATGATATTCTGATTTCATAGTTATAGCAGCGCTTAGATTGTTGGTCTGTGTTATTGCATATTAATCCTCTGCTTTGACTACATTCTACCGTTTGGTTAAGATTGTTTATTTCTGTATCTGGGTGTTCTTTGGCTCTGCACTGAATACCGTTAGGGTTTTCACACACGCTGTATCCTTTATCTCTGAGTTTTTCAAATGTTTCATAATCTCCACTGTCCTCTTTGTTTTCAGGCTCTGTGGAATCATACCATTCTGTCCATGCACATACATTCTTCACACATACAGTTGTCACTGGCGTTGCAGTTGTCATTTCTGCAAGTAAAAGGAGGAAATATAAGTCTTATCTGTTCTTATTAAAGGAAGTGCCATTAAAAATTATTCATCTTCCATACATTTTAATGTTGTATGTAATATTGTATATTTTAAAGTAGTATTTTATTTTTAATTAACTTGCTTGACAGTCTTGAATTTCATCCCTAAGTATTATTTTCCAAGTATTATATTATTTTATATTTTATGTATTATTTTTCTAGTGGTATTTTATGTGACATTTATTTAAAAAAATCGTAGTTAAATATAGCTAATATGTTATCCTTCGTGTGGAATGTCAATACACAGGATAATCTGACGATTGCTATGGTATAAGTAAGAGGAGGTTTTATTCTCCTTGGTATTATCTCTGTACTTACTTACACTTAACTGCATAACCACACAGCCTTTAAAATATTTTTACAGGTTAATTACTTTTCTGCTTATTTTAATATTGTAATGTGTAATAAATTTATAAATATAAAATAGGAAATATATATTTAACACGTATGTATTTTAGATATAATACATTATAATATAGAATACACATGTGCAATATATATGAATATATAATCTAACAAGTATTTTCTACTTCTTTTAATAAGATTTCTTTTCATATTCTTAGCATTATGGAGATAAAATGTGGAATATATACCACTTTCTTCATATGAATGTTAGTTAATAGAAGACTTAAAGTTGAATGTTTAGTTCTTACTGTAGTATTGTATAATTTTGTGGAAATATTTCTCACAATTTCTTAGAATTACATAATCACTATAATGAGTTAACTGCAGGAATAATGTAGAAGATTACTGCAGGAGTAGAAGGAAACTGTTGATTTGGTAACTAAATACAATTCGGAAAAGTTCCAAAGATTGGTTGGAAATAGTGCTCTAGATTGAGCATTACCTCAAACTAGATTTCTATCTTCAGTTTGCACAAATGTGGTCAGTAATTTTTAAAATGGCAGTAACTGTCTTTTGTGTTTTCAGACATTGGTCTAGAACAATTGGGTTTTGTTTGCAAGAAAATGGGGGGATTCTCAAGTTGCAATGATTAGTAAGTTGTATTATTTTCTTCCCCTGTAAAAGCCATGGTGAAACCTTGGTGAAAAAAAAAAGTGAGTTTGTAAGAAATGCTGTACGCATTTCTACATGCTTGATTATGGTCTTTAGCAACTGAAGCTGCCAGATGAATTGGTGGCTCCAGCAGAAGTCAAAAGTTTCAAGT
The DNA here is from genome assembly GCF_963924245.1 of Chroicocephalus ridibundus. Classification (NCBI taxonomy): domain Eukaryota; kingdom Metazoa; phylum Chordata; class Aves; order Charadriiformes; family Laridae; genus Chroicocephalus; species Chroicocephalus ridibundus. The sequence goes on from NC_086287.1 coordinate 19,408,552, forward strand.
AAAATTATATGCCATTAACTGATGAAAAGACCCTTCCTTTCAGGTAATTTTCAGTCCCTTCCAGAGGTTTTTCAGTTATTTTAAAGAGTATTCAAGCGTACCTGAAGCAGTAGTTGTGGGCTGAGTTGTAGAAAACATAAATGTGGTGGTTGTTGTTAAGATGCCACATTTAAAGATATTCCTGTGTATTGTTCCATTGACGTCACATGTTGCACTGAAACACCATCCAGTTCCATCTGTGGTGTTGTAGATGAGTTCACCATATTTATAGCTGTTCCCTTCGTAAATGCAGTGGCATGCTGTAATTCAGAAGAAGTTTATTGTCAAGCATCTATGAAAAGATAATATCCAATATTTCATTTTGTTAGTTATTCTTCTTAGCTGTCTTACCTTTATCATCAAACTTGCACTGTAAACCTTCTGATGTGCATTCACTGAAATAAAACACATTAAAAAACACATTTTTTTTTAATTATAAGGTAATTTTATTGGTCATCTTTCTGCCAGATACTAGCATCAAAAGACAGGACACTTTATTTGTGTTTATTCCTTGACTGTCCAGTTCATGTTGGCTTCTTTTTTGCCATTGTTTTCCAAAATCTTTCTTTATATTAAACCCAAACTTATAAATAGAAGTGAAGCTAAATATTACGCAAAGCTACAGGTAGAAGTCTTAAGGAAGACTTTCTTTCTTTCTTGTTATCACTTTCCTTGCACTTGCAATTGTTTTGTACTAAAAAGCAGGCTTCAAATGGAAAGAGTTTAAATACTACAAGCAGTATAAGAATGTAACAAAATCCTTGGAAGCAGACCCTATTAGATACGTATACTCCTGGAACAATATTTTTCCTGCCATAGGAATGGGAAATAGAGAAAGCCTGGTCATAAAGGACTTACTGGTTTTGTTGTATCTTTATGCTGAGGGCTTACAACATAATCAGGAACAAATTCAATGGAATATTAAATCACTTACTTAAGAACTTCTTACTACTAATGTAGTAAAACCACTGTCATTAAATAGTAAGGCATTATTTTTAGACAGGCAGCATAAACTGTTTCTGTCATGGAATAGGGACATGCAATTTCCCACTGCTGTTTTGATCATTTTTCCTCGTACACAATTAGGCTGGTGTGTTAAGTCTTACCATAAATTACATTCATCTCGTCTGTATATCTTTCCATCTTCATTATCATAACAGTCACAGAGATTGACGCACTTCATCTGATCCTCATGAAAATATGGCTTGTCTGGTGGGCAGTTGGGGTAGCAGCCTGAAGGGAGGAAAAGGGCATATAAAAGGTAGAAAAGGTGAGAATGAGGTACACTCAGTAAAAGTTTTATTTGTGCAGAATGTTTTTGCAATTCTTCTTTTTAATAGCCAGTCATAACTTCTACTATTTAATTTTTTTCCAATAATTCTAGGAAGCAATGCAGAATACTAGCATCAGCAGAGCCCACCCACAAGGACTTAGTCCTAGAGATGTTTTTAACTCCCATTTCCATACTCTTGACTCCAGTCATGTGGATATAATGATGATGAAGAGAGCTGAATGGTGCAAATGCAACTGATGGGGGAAATACACTCCATTAAGAGCATTAAAAATATGATAAAATGTACACACTTAAAGGTACTTGCAGCTCTTTTTACCTTCTAAACCTGGCAGGTTATGGAGGCATTTTCCACTTGGGTTCCTACAGGTCTTCATACAGGAGGCTCCACAAGGCTTATAGTGCCATTCACATTCCCCTTGTTGGTTGTAGTAATCACAGAACAGTGCTAAGGAGAAACAGAAATTTGGACATGTTCAGGAAAAAAAAAAAAAAAAAAAAGAGCTTTTTTGACTCATGTCTGTTCATTGTATCCCTGCAATGCTTCTTGAACAGTCTTGAAAACAGTGAATGAATAGGTGAAATCGTGTCACCATCAAAACAGCTTAGAGTGAAAAGTCTACGTGGTGAGATGATAATGCACATACATAAGATACCTGGAGTGTGCGTTCAAGAACATCAGCAAGGCATTGTACATTTAACTAGACTCTCAGAAGTGTTTATGACATAATACTCACGACAGATTGATGGGGTCCTCCAGGCTATGCAGACACCAACTTCACTACATGCTTGAGCATAGGCAGCTACTGCTGTACAAAAGCAATCACAGTCTCCTCCAGTGTCACATGCACAAGCATCTGTCACACATGCTTGGTAATATTCTGCTGGTTCAACCTGTTATTAAGAAGAAATGTAATACTGTTCATCCTGCCTTCTAAATATTTTCTTAGCTTTGCTAGGATAATTTTCTTAAAATGATAATATCTCAGAAGAAAGGCCTACATCGGTAATTTCTTTTTCTTTTGTTTGTATACGCTGTTAAAAAATAGAGATGATGACAAGTGATACATCCAAATCACGTATTGGCAGATTTTTAGACACCTAGACTTGTGTTCTAGTGGAAAATCAGATTTGTGTTTCCAAGCAATGTTAGGCAACTGCACTTGAAGATCTCTGCCAGTGGCAAGAACTAAGATAATGGGAAGAGCACAGAGTCACCCTGCATTGTTTGGTATCTACTTAGTGTCAGATAATGGCTATGCTGATATTTCATTACTATGTTAGTATTTCATTGAGCTTGTGCTCTGTACATAGTATATGAGAATTTTCATTCAAGTAACAATACAAGAAAATACATAGTAATTATGAAAATATTATTCTTTTGTAATCGGTCAATATTTCTTATGAATTAAATGTCCTTTTATTTCTTATAGGTAGTGACTATAAATCTGTCCTGTTGAGTGGGATTCAGATTGAAGTTTTCCTGACACAACTCAAAGTGAAACATGCTAATGAATTAGGCATGCATGTTAAAACATACGAGGATAGCAGCTTCAATAATACACAGACCTAGTCTTCACACAGTAAACTTCTGCCCTGGTAATACCTGAGAGTGACAGGCAGCAAAGACGTTACTGTTGATGATGCTACACTGCTTCTCTGACCAGGACTTTCGATAAGGGTTGGTAGAACACGGGTCCTTTATGCTAGAAGCATCAGGACAGGTAGAGGATACTTTCCAGCTGTTTCCAAACTCTAGGACATTCTGTACCACAGACTGAGTCCTCGTAGTAAAGTCATTGATGCTGTTGCCATCATAATTTCCACAGAGGCCACATATCTGGCCCTGCAAAAGGAAGTAAGTAGAAAAATAATGGATGTGAGAAAACTTGAAACAACATCTAAGACTGAAAGAATACTTGAAATTCAGCGCTTAGAACAGTGCCATTCCATTCTAACATTCCTGAACATCTTCATCCTTTGTTTCCTCAGCAACAGAACATGACCACTATGGCTAGAAGGATACTGCTGTTGACTTTTCTTCTTTTAAATATGAACAATAAAACCATCTTTGTCATTGTAACCTTCTGTCTTTGAGGTGTGGCTTTAACAAGGAAATAAGGACTAACAGTTAGCCAACTAAGCTTTTCATTTAAGCCTTGTTTAATACAATAGATGTACGTATGAAAACCAGCCTTACAAAGCTGTCATAAATACTATCAGTCCAGCCACATAGTCTGCTCATTGAGTCTTTACTGTTATGTCTGCTCACACGTGTAAAAAAGAAATGTCATTTTCCTTGCACATGCAGAAATATCCCTCATTCTAAATTTATGGATCTGTGAAACTGTGATAGGCTACAATAGGTGCTATGCTTTCTCTATGAATCTAAGATGCATACTTTCCATATTGCTACTATTTTTGTAAAGCGCCAGTGGGTGAGGAAGCAAAAGAATGCATGATACTGAAATAAATTTGTGTATCTAGTACTAAATTACACTTAATTTATATACCTAATTGAAACATCACTGCAGTGTACAATAAGGTAGCAAATTCTTCATTTACTACAGTTTTTAGTATTTATATATCATAAATTAGGAGGAGTATGACAATAGGAATACATTTTCCTTATCACCTGTATAGATATATGCTTGAAAAATACACATTAGCATTTTACAAGAGGCTTTCACTCATAATATTTCACTTCCTTGTTCTTGAAGGATGAGAATTTGTGTGTCAATGAGAACCGGAAATAAGGGATTACTTTCAAGATCAAGACTACTCAAGTGATTTCTACACACGTAGCTATGTAATTTTAATAATCTCTGATAACCTTTACCAAGGTTCAGTGGGTAATTTTAACAAAGTCCAAAAAAGTGGTTGGCCAACTCAAGTTCTGTGAGACCAAATAGGCACTGAAAGCTGCCTCCAGAGGTCAGAACAGCAGCAGGATGATGGCATGGCTTCCTGAGGCACCAGAGGAGTGAAAAACAACATGGGATGTCTGACAGGAATGCTAGAGACATCCCACTTGTTTGGGATCTTGGCAGGGTCTCAATAAAATTCACACCCAGTCCAAGTGTGGATTGTAAATTGCCATTTAACTGCTAGTTTTGTACCTTAAAATCAGGGCTGAGCTTCATGAAGATGCTGGTTTTCTTGTCCCACATGAGGATCAGTCCGCTTGTGGTCTCAATTACCAAGTACATACCCATATAGCGGACTGTGTATGGCACCTCAGCATTTTGTCCTCTCTTTATGACACTGACACGCTCCTCACCAAGTATCAGTTCATAGCTCTGAAACAGGAGGAAAAGGTGATTAGAAATGAACCCAATAGCTGCAACTGTGCTCTTAAACACCTTTTTCTGCTTTTAAGAGTACTACAAATAGCTTATGTAATGAAAACAAATAATCCAAATGTGGTAAATCAAAACTATATAGTTCAAATCTCAGGTTCCTGAAACTGTGATAAAAAGGTGTTTTAAATGGCATAGGTCAAAAAAGGGTGTTTTGGTAGTCATGGAGGAACTACCTTGCACAGAACAAAATAATCTGACTCGATAGGCTAAATTTCTGCTAAAGACAATTTTCCTGTAGATCTGTAGTTTGCCCAAGAGTGGTATAAGATAGGGTGGAAAATGGAAAAGATAGAAAGCTAGGAAACTCTAGCAATTATTTCGCTTGAATCTGATTTAAGCTTAATTTACAAGTTTATTTGCTTTTTAAAATATTTTTCTAACTTCCTTGAAGCAACGGATATCTAGGCTTGTCCCAAGCCCCTAAACAGATACAGAACAAAACTGGTCTATATGCCTTCTTACCTCTAAGAAAACTTTGATGGATTTTGAGCAAGTTGTCCCAGTGTTGCCACAGGGAATATTTTCAGTGACAACCCTGAAGGTCCCATTGGCTGTCCCACACTGGTCCTGGGTACAGAATAACATTTAAAAATATATTTTATTTTTGTAGACGTGACCAAGGTTATGTCTTATTTACTATTGCTAATTCCCAGTACCTGGACTAGTGTATATTCACAGTTTCCATTGAAGCTGAATCTTTTGTCGTCAAAGGTATTATAATGACCATCTCCATAAACAGCACAAGTGCCCAGACATTCATCTTCGGTGCATTCCCACTTCCTATTCTTGCATACACTAGGAATGAGAATAAAACATTTTAATAATAAAACAACTCACTGTTTCACGTAGGCAATATCCCAACAACTTAGTATTTGTTTGGCAACTCATCCCTGGTAAATGTTATAGTAATTCTGGAGTTAAAATAGTCTTTTACATTTTTAATGTAAAGAATTAAAGCAAAGTTCTGTTCTGCTACTCTGAATGCATTAACTACAAAATATGATAATATTTAATGAACACTGTAGTCCCAAAGATTTCCTCCCATTCTGTGCTTTGGCCATCTGCCTGCATCAGAAGGAAACCTGCTCATACTGTTTAACCTAAACTAAAAGATCCATCAGTTGATGAAATGTGCAATCAAAATCTTTCCTCACTGCTGTACTATTTAAGATCTTCAGAAAGGCAAGTGATGGAACCAGGAATGCTGCTTCCAAGGAAGTATTTACCAGGTGTTACAGTCAACGTTGATCTTTTCCCCAGGCTGATACGTGGCTTCATTGTGAATACACGGACATTCCTCTTCAGGAATACAACCACCATTCCCATCTAACACAAGCCCAGCTGGGCAAACGCAACCAGATACACATTGTGTGCTATACTGGAAAAGTCAAGAGGAAAAGGTAATTTCATAATGAAATAATCACAATGGAAAAAGGAAGATTAAATTCTCATAAAATGTCTTTATATGGTCTTATTGCTGCCCAGCTTAAATGGGGGAAGACTACGAAGTACTTATAGGACATAAGTGGAATATGGACATGGAATAAAAAGGAAGTTATTAGCTATTGATTTAATAGAATATAAATCTGTTAAATGTTTTATGTACGTGAATCCTGATTGCTCTGCTGGAGCCTGTGAAATTTGAACTACATTAATCTTAAGTGTCACTCTGTGTTAGCTGAAGAAGCCTTGCATTTTGGAGTGGGTAATTTGTCGTTGAATGGAGCTTTAAAAAGAAAACAAGTAATATTTTTTTGAGTTTGGTTGAGTTACACTGGAATCTGTTTATCTCATATGGTAGTTATTCATGAAATGGCATGTGGCTACTATCCACCTAGGTGGAGTAATGTAAGTAGATGTGCAAGAAGTTCACAACTGCATCATGGTATGAGAAAGAATGATTCCTCCTAGCCAGTTTGTAGCCAGTAATTTTCTCCTAAAGAAGTAAAACGTGTGGCAGAGCCTTGTATATTTTCACTACTAATTACTATTACCTGCAGTAGCTGAAGAAATCTGAGACTAATCTTATGAATTAAATTGGATGTTACTTTATTATATTTTGGTCTAAAGGTCCCATTGTTAATGCTTCATATCATGGTTTTAGGCTTTTGCTACAAGAACAAAGTACCTGTGTTGTAGATTTGGAGATCAGATAGATCAATTACTTTATCACCAAGAACACAAACAAAACCTGGAAGCACCATTTCATCCAGCCATGACATACTTACACACTGTATATCCAGTGTCTGGCAACTTTGTTGACATTCTGCTCCAGTTGTTCCTGCAGTGACATTCCTACAATCGAAGTAGACCATAGGAGATTCACAGACTAGAGGAAGGAAAGAAGGGAGAGCGGTAAGAAACGGCACATGGTTTATCCCACAGTTGTGACCATTACAACTACCTAGAAATTTCTTGGAAATTGCATATTATTAGTCCCTATTCGATCTGCTACATAGATTAACTTCATAGCACTGAATTCCCAAACACACCCCTTGCCTCAGTATTTGAGAAAAAAAATCTCTATGAAAAAGAGGTCTTATAATGAATTCAGGTTCACTCCTGCCTTTCATGATAATTGTTGCACTATAACTAAATGAGAAATAATTCTATTATTTAAAAATCCATTAAGAAAAGTCAATTCTATTAACTATTTCTGTCCAAAACCTGGCACAGAGAAAAAGATAAGTGGAAGATTTTTTTTACCTGGAGTTGGACTGGGTGCTCCAATACAATTCAGTCTTCCCTGAGTGCAAGTGCTATAAGAGATGGAAAAATATATTTGTTTCCCCTCTCAGACAATGTACTGCAACTGAGAGCTACTTCTCTCTTGTCAAGTTTCAGAATTTTTGAAGGAATTCCAGAATGTTGTTTTGCAGTCTCAGGAAAGAATTTCCCTCAATACCACTACCAGTGTGGCTTTCATATGATATCCATTACTGCTAAACAGGAAAAATCATAGGTTGAAATGAGGGTATATCTCTGCTTGTTGTCTGCTTTCTCATAAGATCTCTCCTTGCTGGTGTTGTCATAATTTTATGCTTGAAAAATCATTGAATTAAATAGAAAATGCACCTAAATACAATTGCTATAGCAGTCTGGAAATATCTTAGAATCATAGAATCATGTAGGTTGGAAAAGACCCTTAAGATCATCAAGTCAAACTGTAAACCTAACACTGCTGAGCCCACCACTAAACCATCTCCCTCAGCACCACATCTACACAGCTTTTAAATACCTCCAGGGATGGGGACTCAAACCACTTCCCTGGGCAGCCTGTTCCAATGGTTGACAGCCCTTTCTGTGAAGAAATTTTTCCTAATATCCAATTGAAATTTGGTGCAACTTGAGGCTGTTTCCTCCTGGCCTATCCCTTGTTACTAGGGAGAAGATACCGACCCCCACCTCACTACAACCTCCTTTCAGGTAGTTGTAGAGAGCGATAAGGTCTCCCCTGAGCCTCCTTTTCTCCAGGCTAAACAAACCTAGTTCCCTCAGCTGCTCCTCATAAGACTTGTGCTCTAGACCCTTTGCCAGCTTTGTTGTTATTCTTTGGACACACTCCGGCACCTCAATGTCTTTCTTGTAGTGAGGGGCACAAGACTGCATACGGTATTCAAGATGTAGCCTCACCGGTGTTAATTACAGTGGGACAATCACTTCCCTAGACCTGCTGGACACACTATCCACACTATTCCTGATACAGGCCAGGATGCTGTTGGCCTTCTTGGCCACCTGGGCACACTGCTGACTCACATTCAGCTGGCTGCCGGCCAGCACCCCCAGGTCCTTTTTCACTGGGGAGCTCTTTATCAGGGAGTGTAGAAATAGGATGAGGGGTAACAGTTTTAAATTGAAAAAGGGTAGATTTAGATTAGATATTAGGAAGAAATTCTTTACTGTGAAGGTGGTGAGGCACTGGAACAGGTTGCCCAGAGAAGTTGTGGATGCCCCATCCCTGGAAATGTTCAAGGCCAGGTTGGAAGGGGCTTTGAGCAACCTGGTCTCATGGGAGGTGTCCCTGCCCATGGCAGTGAGGGTTGGAAATAGATGATCTTTAAGGTCCCTTCCAACTCAAGCCATTCTATGATTCTATGATTCCAGCCACTCTTCCCCAAGACTGTAGTGTTGCATGGGGTTGTTGTGACCCGAGTGCAGGACCCAGCACTTAGCCTTGTGTAATCTCATACAACTGGCCTCGGCCCATTGATCCAACCTGTCCAGATCCGTCTATAGAGCCTTCCTACCCTCAGGCAGATGAACACTCCCTCCCAACTTGGTGTTATCTGCAAACTTATTGAGGGTGCACTCCCCTCATCCAGATCATTGGCAAAGGGATTAAAGAGAACTGTCCTCAATACTGAGCCCTGGGGAACACCACTTGTGAGTGGCCATCACCTGGATTTAATTCCATTCACCACAACTCTTTGGTTCCAGCCATCCAGACAGTTTTTCACCCAGTGAAGCATACACCCATCCAAGCCATGAGCAGCCAGTTTCTCCAGGAGAATGCGGTGGGAAATGGTGTCAAAGGCTTTTTTTAAGTCCAGCTAGACAACATCCACAGCCTTTCCCTCATCCACTATGCAGGTCACCTTGTCATAGAAGGAGATCAGGTTAGTGAAGCAGGACTGCCTTTCCTAAACCCATGCTGACTGGGCCTGATCACCTGGTTGTCCTGTATGTGCTGCGTGATGGCACTCAAGATGTTCTGCTCCATAACCTTCCCTGGCACCGAGGTCAGACTGACAGGTGTGTAGTTCCCTGGATCCTCCTTCTGGCCCTTTTTGTAGGTAGGCATCACATTAGCCAACCTCCAGTCAACTGGGACCTCCCTGGTTAAGCAGGATTGCTGATAATGATGGGAAGTGGCTTGGTGAGCACTTCTTCCAGCTCCTCGGTACCCGTGGGAAGGTTCCATCTTGCCCCATAGATTTGTGTGTGTCTAAGGGGTGTAGCAGCTCACTATGGATTATAGGTGTTTCATTCTGCTCCCCATCCCTGTCTTCCAGCTCAGGGGAATACGTACCATTCTTAAAAGTTGAAAATATAGTTGAAAAAATGAGAAAGCATTGTTTTGAAATTCGGGCATGGCAGGGTGAGACCAGTTTAAATGTAGCATATTTTAATGAGAAACTAAATATACTATTGCTAGAGTGATTTCCAAATGATTCACTTACCATACAAGCCCATTTTCATGGACAACTTCTCCAAATGGTATGGGAGATCCTCTGTAGTAGCAGGGACATTCATTAGCAGGCACACATTTGCCACTCTCATCCATGTAGGTTCCATTTACGCAGGTGCAGCCATCAACTGGGACAAACTTAATGTTGCAAGTGACATCAGGCTCACTCAGAGACCGACAAGTGGGTTGACAGGAAGAGATGGTATAGCTGTAGCTTAGGGATTTGGGACATGAGGTGGTGTATTTTGCTTGAGAGAGAAAAATAGAATAGGTTTGTTAATTCCAGATGGTAATTTCTGGTGTGAAAAGAGAAACCACAGGCAGTAGAAATAATATGTAAACAATGTTGTACTCTTCTGCCTATGTTGCATCTTTCATATAAATGTATTTCTAAATACTTCCAGTGTTAGACCTGAAAAGCTACTGTACATGTGGAATAAGCGATATATGCAAAGAATAAAATATTTTTTCAGATGAAGTTTCAGAAAGAAACCTCCTTTTGGCTCTGCCATTCATTGCCAAGGCTTCTAAACCTTTTGAAGTATGAGACAAGATGTTTCCCTGAATGTCTCCTGAAAACAGACCTAGTGGATCAATGGAACCCAGCAGGCAGCTTGAGAGACTTTTCATTTGCAAGTGTTCTGGTTAGTTTTATTAGTACTGATATTCTAATATGTCACATTTTCTCTGCAATAACTTGTGATACATAAGGCTGTAGTGAAATTCAAAGTTGCACAGAAACAGGTGGAGGCAATTCCGTAATAGCAGTCTTTTCTAAGCAAGTTATGTCTCCCATCTGTTCATATTCGCTCTTGCTAGCAATGGATTGATTCTAAGGGAACAGTAGACAATTACTTCCAGGAGTGCACTAAACAAAATCCCTTCCTCAACACTTACTATATTTGTCTAGAAATTAGTATAAAATAATTGCTGATCAGCAGGTTTTATTGATGTGTGTTCTTAGGAGAGGGCATAGTTAAGAGCACTTACAGCAGACATCAGTCCTCCATCCACTCAGCTGGATTCCTTTTGCAGCACAAGCTCTCACATAGGAAGACAGGGCTGCGCACAGACAGTCCTCGCTATTTTCACAGTTACATGTGTCAAACATGCAGTTCTAAGAATGCAGAGAAAAAGAAAGTCTCGGTACTGAATATTGTCAATCTAAAAAAAAAAATAATGTTATCTTTCCTGCTTTATGCACTAATCTTTCTTCAGATATTCTCACTCATAGACAACACTAACATAGCTTTATCAATTTCCAGTCTTCATCTAAGTTTCCTGGCAGGGGAGAATGAAGGTAATGTAAATTTGGTCGATATCTGCAGTTATTATTAGGAAATAGAGGTTTTAAAGAATCTTACACATTTAACAGCTTCATGTTCCTCTGAACCATATTTGCAAATGTGCTGCACAATAGCATACAGAGCTCTATTCACAGTACGCAGTCTAGACACATCATTTTACCAGTGTCCATACCTGGATGTAATGTTACAACACAAACAGAAATGCATATTGAAGGAAGGAAGGGCTGCAGTACAGAAATGAAAATACAGGCATTGTGTAAGACAAGAGAAGACAAGTCTGGAACAGCCCTTTTCTGGCAGCTAGTTGTTAAACTATTTCCGTTGTTTCTAAAGGGAAAAAGAGTCTAACAAAGTACCGTGTGGTAAACAGAGGGATTCACTGCATAGTGACAATCAGCAAAAGGTCCTTGGCTGTTTGTTAGTAGTCCACACCAATGCTGAGCATATTTTTCTGTGAAGAGAACAAACAACACAAATGCACATTCTTATACATTATATACTCTGTATTTCACTACTCACATAAACACACAGCCCTGGTCTATGAACCAGTTCTGAAATTACATCAAATCTCTCCTCCTGTCTTTTGTTCACTTCGCTCGTGGGTTAAGGTTTACAAAACCAAATAAGAGGACTTGCTGAAGGGGATGAATAAAAGATTTCCAAAGAGAACTCCTGCGATCCACGCCTGGGACAACAAATTTTCAGCTTAGATATCCTCTGTGTTTTCAATGATGTTAGTTTCCTTCAGTTATGTTTCTATGACTGTTCCTTTACTTTGTTACTTATCCCTAGTGCTTTCATTTTGAATATTGGTTTCTGATTTCGGATGTATGTATTTACCAAGTATATAAGTCTTTATTCTCTTATCGTTGCTTTCTGATGCAAATGTTTTTTCCTTAGGGATGAGCAAAAAAACCCTAGAAAAAATTCTAAGAAGAAGCACGCACCATTTTCAATGCTGAGCGCACAGGGGTTCTCAAAACTGCGCTGGGTAGTGGGGCATGAAGCCTGAGTTCTCCATGTATTAGCAAATGCTGTTGCTGTTCCTTCAATTATTCCACTTATGGCCTTGAAGTCATCAGTTTGGATATTATTGAAATTTCCACAGAGACCTGTTGAAAAGCGGCAAAACGTTTACACTGCTCATACTAGACAAAAGACATTAAGCAAGATGTTCTTATATTTATTCACTTACCACAGGTCTGGTCTTTGAAAATAGGATCCAGCCGCACATATACTTGCATGATGGGTGTGATTTGGATTTCAAGGTGGACACCAAATTTTGTCTGCACGATGATGAAAAATGATGAAGGTCTGAACACGGTGGCATTAGCTGCAGATGAAAAACAGAGTAATCACTTTCTGAATGAGGTTGAATGCTGTAAACAGTGCATCATCATACTATTCTTCTTGAATTTCTATTGTAATTGTTGCAAATTGTGAGGTGAAATAAAGCCAATATTTATGAAAATGGATCAGAAATATAAATCAAAATTTACAGTTCAGAATTTGCTTGTAGCTACCAAGTTGTTAACTTTATTTGCTGTCTCAACATTAAGCAGTCAGAGATTACTCCTTCCAAGAGAATAAGAAGGAAAAACTGTATGGCACTGAGTGTTAAAAAGAATACTCTTGGTTTTGTTTCTAAGCTTGTACAGCATATATTTGAGCCCTCAATCCGCTGAAGAGGGACATTAAGCAGATATGGAGGTCAGAGACATCGCATAGAATCATTAGTTATTGGGACAGAGAGCAAAAATCAAATTTCTCTCTGAGGAAGTGTGAGGACAGGGGAGGTAAGTTAAAAAAAAAAAAGACATAGAAGAGGTAAAAAGTTATCTGTTATGTTCAACTTTGGGCAGTGAGAAGGAAGTAAACCTGGCAGTAGTCAAATCAAGGGAGTGTAAATGCTGTTTGCTTCTTTTTGAACTCTTGTCTGTCTTTGTACTGTCTCCTGTTCCTTTACGACAACAAACTTCCCACTTCTACTTCAAAAGTAGTTGTGTGACTCAGGAAATATCCCAAAGAGAACCGAGCTGTGAACATGCAGGTTCTGAACAAATGACAATCCTTTTATCTTCCATTGTTTAAGAAAACACGTAGGTGCAGAGTTGAAGTTCTGAGCTTAATTTTCATGGAATGTTAAAGAAAAAAATACCTGCTGAGAAGGGCAGCAGGGTGTAGATTGAGTTCACAAACACATGGCCATCAGGTTTGACCTCGATGAGCTGATAAGGAAGAGAAACAAGTATGAAAGATAACTATAGTCCAAAGAGTAATAATGGTGATGACTCCAGTGATATTAATTAAAATTTCACCTCCTCCCTCTTTACACTTTGTACACTTTACTAATTTTCCCTGACACAAAAGAATTATTTTCAAAGAGACTTTCTCAGCACCTTAGGGAATTACATCATCTTGGTCTCTTTGGCCACATCTTTGTGATGAATTACAACCCTTACTGTTGTACTCGTATTTTCAAACTAAAAAGCTCGTGTTTTCTCCATCTAATTAGCAGACAAAATAGTTTTTTTCTGCTTTATGAGTAAAATGTTTTTCTTAATGAAATTTCACAACGCCAAATTTAGGGCTGAGCCTGATCTGATTTTCATAACAAAATCAATTTCTTTTCACTTGATTAAAAATATGTACTTATTGCATATGCTGACCATTTGAGAGAGAAATGCAGTTCCCTGACTGATTAAGGCCTAGCTGCTTTGCTCCCCATATTGTTAATAGTAATTTCCCATGCTTATTTTACATTCTTACAGTTTGTCCTTTATTCATGTTGAGGGTCACTGTCTTTAAGCATGTCTCAGTGTCTGTTCGGCCACATTTGCGCAGTTCTACCAGGATGATGAAGATTTCATCATTACAGTGCTGAAAGAAAATGCCAAGAGTTATTTCATGAAAAGCCAATAACAGAAGCTTTCCATGTAAAGTTTCCTCTCAACTCTGAAAAACATATTTCTGTTTCTGGAGAAGATCCAGACCCTCCCAAATCCCAGGCCTTCTTTAGCCTAAGTTTCAGTTTTGCCTTTTGTAATGATTAGGAACAATGACAGAATTAGAATCTGGTTTTGCATTTTATTGATGATATCCATATTTAGAGTTTCTATTCATGCCCACTTCTGTTTGATTCATTTCTACTGTGTCTCTCATTTTTCTGTAGCTGGTATCAATGATAGACAAAAATTTCAGATAAAATATATTTCAGGAGAACAGTATCTTACAGTTTTGGTTGGTTTGTTTTTTTTTTTTTTACTGAATTGTACATATGGGGAAAAAGGAGAGGAAAGAACAAACAGAAGAAGCACCTAAAAGATCAAAACATCTCACTTGCATGTTGCTGTAATTAAATATTTTTATTATAATTTAATTTTTAATTTTTATATTCCTTTTGACTTATTTTTAAATCTGTTTTAAAATGTTCAAAACCTAAATGAAATGTATTAGTTGACTTGAACTGATTTTCTATATTTGAACTTCACAGAAATGAAATAAAAATATTAGTCTTATGAATTTAGAATATTTTTTTCAGAACTGTTATTGTAATTTTTCAGACTTGTACCATTTATTCCAATGCCATATAATACAATAAGACGGCAAAAGTTATGCAGCAGTAAGAAAGCTGGATTAATCACACTGAAGAACGTAGACTAAGCAAGTTCTTAAAAAAGTCAATGCTCTTCAGCAATTACTACATCACAGAACTGGAAATTCCCCAGTAAACACCGTGTATTGTTGCATGACATCCTAGTAGTTAACTGGCGATTGTCATTTGAATGGCACTATATGTTCTAGTAAACATCTGGCTAAGTGAGAGGCAAGTTAACATCTGTATACCAAAAGAGGTAAGTTTCAAAAGCGTTGACTGAGATCACCTTTTCTTTCTATAAATGTATAAGGCTTTATGACCTATTAATACCTGATTCCTACCTTAGAAAGGACATATGTGCAGTCTCCATGGTAATCGTAATGGTTTTTATCATATGTGGTAATGTGTGAACCTCCCTCTACTGAACATGTTCCTGGGCATGACATGTCTTGGCAACTCCACTGGCCTCCATTACAGGTACTGGAAGAGAGAGAATAAAGTTAGCGGAAATCAGTAACAGTAGTCCAGAGTAAAAGGAATTACAGTGACATTAAGTTCAACTATTTTGCTAGTGTTTTTCCCTTCAAGCTGTAGTTTGACACACAGTAAATCTAGGTTTAAGACTTTCCAAAACATTGTGAACATATGTAAAAGGAACGACTCTTGTATGTATTCACTTTGCTTATTTAAGTGTTTTCCTTCTTTGAAGAGGTGAATTCTCCAACAACAGGTACTGGATGAGTAGTTACTTGTTTTTTGCAGCTAACATCAACTTCTATTTTTTTTATGCAAATGTATCAGAAAGTAACAGAAATAACACTAACCCCATGTCTACTCCTGATGCAGAGCATATCTGTTTTCTAAGGCAATGTGGTAGTGCACAAGCACAGAATTAATAATTGTGAAATCAAGGTTGTATTGTGTCATCCCTTGCTTTCTACAGGAAAAATAAATATTTGCAAATACATAAACGACTGCGACTTCATTCCCCTTAGAGAAGTCCAAATGTTTGAACAAAATCAACAAAGAGGAAGCATTTTAATTGACTGGTGAGAAACATAAACATTGTTAATCCCTGCTTTGATCACCTTGAGTTGGAGTGCAAAGCTAGTTAAGGCAGTTGCTAAATAAAACAAAGAATGTTCCTTAGGGATGTTTTGGAATTGTAGCGGTCAGTTAAATACACATATCGATTACCAATGATGCAATTGCATATAACAAACCATTATGCTCATTAAACATATGAGAGGAAATAGTAAGTTAGAAAAGTAGCAAAGGTTACCAGGAACGGCACTGCTCTGCAAAAGAAGCTCCTGTAGCGTAGGTGTTGCCATTGTAAACGCAGGAGCACTGCTGAAGGGGAATGCAGCCAGAATTGTTGATATCATCAAATACAGTCCCTAGATTCAAAAAAAGACAAAATCTTGATCAACTAAAGAGGCATTTCCTATACACCATTTTTATTCATTACAAATCCTACATAGAGCAGATCTGCAGCTGTTGTGAACGGACATACCTATGCTGAGGACAGTGGGACTATGCCAATTTATACAGTGAAGGATTCAACATTTGTATTCTTAAAATCCACCTGCTTTGAAAGAGGGACTTATTGTAGTACAGGTGGCTTGTTGAGAGACTGGTCTTGATCTGTTTGCTCTTCTGCTTTCCTACTTTCTGAATACTGCACATGCATTGGCAATTCATCCAGATAACTTTTATCACCTGAGACATGACAAATGCTTGTCACTTGCAGCTGTGAAAAAATGCAAATACAGGAGGCTTATACCCCATGGAACCTGCCTGAATCCTACAGGTAAGCTGTTGCTGTTCTTTGAGATCAGAGATATGAGTAGGTAAGAACTTGCCTGGGGGGCAGAAACAACCGTCCATGCAGTGTTCTTCACAAAACTGAGATCGTCCAGGATTGGTGCATGTGTCAGCACAGGGGGAGCTGCACTCCTGGTACTCCATGTTGTAAGGACACTTCTTCGCTGAAATTTTAAAGAAGGAGAAATTTTTTTCAGTCAAAAGTATTTCTAGTTTGCTGTAGGTGAAAATGTTTATATTCATTTAAGTTTTTCAGCTAGATGTAAAGCCATACTAAACTGCAGATCCACTGCCAGCTCTCAAAATTTGCAAATTTAGTCCCCTAGATCCATATTTTACTGTTGAGATGTTTTTTCTGTGACTATCTGATGCCAAACTGTCTCAATGACTGGGTTTCTGGGGACAGCAAGGTAATGACCCCACAAAGTCAGCAAGGTCTGTGTTTCTACCAAAGGAACCCTTCTCACGAATGCCTGCATTGCTAGTGAAATATAAGACTCAAATTCCTAAAGCTTTAGGAATTTGCATTTGCATTTTTCAGATACCATTGGAAGGTTAAATGTACCTCATGGGGCTTTGTTTTGGAGCAAATGCTGATGACTATTAACAGCTACACCCCATAATCTAGTATGTGTTTAATTCGGTGCAAATCTCTATGAAGATTACAGTGGTGCAAACTCCTCACTACCAAGCAACAGGAGACAAATAAGTACTTAATTAGCCAAACACCTGTGAAGATCCAATCAGTTAATAATTGAGAATAAATGCTGTAGCCACCATGAGAAAAGGAGAGAAACAAGAATACAGGTGAGCATGCCGCCGTCTTTCTCCTCCTTTCTGCTTCACTGCCTTTATTGTCCCAGTTCACTAAATAACACTTTGACTCTTGATTAGAGTATCTATCTAAGCTTTTGATAGTGTTTAATCCAGTTTGCAATAAAACCCTTAGCTCTGTTGCTGAAGTCTTCATGCTGGAACTTGTACATCAGAACCCTCTGGAGAATAGAATCTTTAATGGCCTGTAATTTCTCATGCATCCTCACCATCATTTGAGAGCTTGTAGTTTGTTAGTTACTGAGCATAAAGCAAGGCTATCTCCAGTGATACTTACGACACAGTATTGAGGTTCTCCAGTTCAGGGGACTCCCACCAGCATGAGTACACTGCCGGGAGTATTCAGCAAAGGTGTCACAGATACATGAGGCATTTTTAGACTCTTCAGAGCGGCACAAGTCTTCTTGGCAAGCCATAATGTATTCTCTAACATCAACTAGGATATTACACTCTGCAAATGCAGAGCTAGTCAATGTTTTCTGGCATATGTCATCCTTAGGAGAAAAAAAAAATAATTAAACAGCTTCCAGAAAATAGAAAGAAGCAATTTTTTTTGTGTTGTTACTTTGTATAATTATTCTTTGTTAGAATCTTATGTGCCTCTTTAAGTTGCTGTTGCCCAAGGGCTTTTCCTGTTGACCCATCTAAATATGTAGAAGGGTATAGATAAATTTGAAAGAAAAATAAAGGAATAGTCAAAAGATCCTTACAGAATTATCAGTGCAATTAGCTGTCGGGGTAGATGTAGAGTCTTCACAGTGTTCTGTTGGGCCATCCATTTTCTGCATATTCCCAAACTGCAAGGCTGTCATCTTAATATCTGTACAAAAAAATTTTAATAATGAAAGTTGGGGGTTTTAGTTCAATGCATCAGCCTGTTATCTTCTCCTCTCAAGAATTCTCCTCAAGACTGGCCAAGCCATCTAGTTCCCTTAAGTCTTTAAATTTGATGATTATCCATTCCACAGGAAGCACTGTCTCACTTTACGTTGCACAGCACCCCGGAAAAGGTAAACATTAGAAAACGATTCTCAGCCTATTACATCTAGATGCAAACTAAGATTTTTACCAGAAAAATAACAAACTGTTTTAAGATTATGTTGAGCCCATGCAGGGAAGAGAGAAAAGAATCCAAACAGGGATTTGGACAATGGAGAGTGCTGTGAGACAAGGTTTAGGAAAAAAGAATGATGAAGATAAGATCTTACAAAGACTATGCAATTCAGCAGGCAAATGTGGGTATACCTATTTTAAGATAGAACTGAAACAATAAATGTACTGACTAGGCAATACAATTACTTTTTGTTTTATTGAATATATTTTTATATTTATATTATTACTAAAAATCTGGCTCATTTTTATGGGATTAGCTGATTAGGTAAATAAAACCTGGCATACAAGAAATGTGCAACCAGTTGTTAGCACCAGTACTATATTTATACCTAAAGTATTAAATCACATTATCCGATCTCTGTAATACAAATTTTTCAATAGAGAGTGAATCATGTCTTCTGGGTAATCATTTAACAGGATAGGAAAGAGGAAGGCTGATGATGTTAGAGTTAAAAGAGTCAAAAATAAGCATGTTGGAGACTCCAGAAACCAATTTTTATTATTTAAAAAACTCACTGTTTGAATAGAACTCATTGTAAATTGGCAAGCCATTGAAGTCCCCACAAAGTCCACAGGTCTGATTGGCGTATTTCTCATTCAATTCCAGCTAAAATGATGGACAGTAAGTTGACAGAAGTTAGTATAAACATTCTAAAATATATTCAAGGTCACTGAAAGCACCTGCACCTGCTGCCTGTAAATACTATTCATCAGATCTGTGTAATTTCATTTAGCAATCTAATTCAAACCTGGGGGATAGAATGAGGAGTTGGCTTGGAGTTGATTTACAATGCAGAGTCCAAGCTATTGATGCTATCGATGCAGACTTGAGTTTTCACTGCAATATCTATATTGCTCTTGGCCTCTTTCTCTCTATCCGTTTTTCAGAAAGAAAATCAAATCCACAGCAAAGATAAAGTCGTAAGAGAGTGAAATTCTGCCAGAAAATTATATTTGAAGGGATAAGTAGGCCCTATGACAATGACAATATTTTAACAATATAATGAAAGTGATTTTTCACCCTATTTTAAGCAGATGTCTGCTATCCACTAGAAGTAAATCCATGTGATTTTCTTTAGGACTACCTGGATGCAAACCTATCTCTGTTAAGAAAGAATTGCTCAACAATATGAGATAGGAAGGCAACGGTAACCCCCTAAACAGATAGGACCTGGCCTAATCAAAGATTAGGTCTGGTCTCTGAAGGTGTGTACAGGTCCAGGAGCAGTTCTTACCAGGATGCTGTCATCTTCATTCCACATTAACACAATACCCACTTTGCTGACAACTTTCACATAAATGCTGCTCTTCTCTATCATAATTCCAGATTGGCTGTATGGCAGTTGAACTCTGGGAAAAGGCAGAAAGAATGCTGGGTATTGTCTGCTCCAGACGTTTGATAAAGAGAAAAAAAATGGCTTGTGGTATCTGTAGGGATTCTAAAATAATACAGTTATGTGGAAAGGGAAGTGATTAAAAGATAAGATGGTCCAACACCATCTAATATGGATCTGAATTTGGATCCGACCGTTAGGATTTTTCATCCAAATTTTATTTTTGAGGTAATCTTTAAGGGAAGAATTAATTTACTGTGAAAGGAATTAATAGCAACTTATTCAGTATTTATGTTGGTAAAATTGTCAGATTTATTGAAGAACACATCGTTTTTCCCCCAAATACACAAAAGTACTTGGCAAGTTTGAAAAAACAAAGGTCTGTGGTTACCAAACAAGTGTTATAAAACCTTACTTGTTGCTGTTGATCATGACAACATCCTTTGTTAGTTCAGCAGCTACACCTTCAAGTTTCATGGTGATACGGTTGATTGTTGGAGAATTTCCCACCACCATGCGCCTAATCTGGATGTTGAAATCCTCGTAGGGAGCGTTGCAATGGGATGCAAAAACATAATTACAGAGCCCAGGGAAGGTGAATATGTCTCCATCAAACGTCTTGAAGTGGAAGTTGCCCCATGTGCTGCACACGCGGCCATTGTGAGCAGGATTGGAAGCTGTGAATTAAAACTGGCTGTAAAAAGATGACTTAAAATTCCCAGCCTTAACATGGTGAAAATCAACTTGTCCAAGGCTTGATTTTGTCATTGAATAGTTTTTGCCTGCCTGCCTTCCTTTGTTATTTTCTGTCCACCTATCCATTATAAAACTGTGTATTATTTGTCACTCATATCTGTTACTCATATACCCATAAAAATGGTTATAGTTATGTTCAGCTAGAGTTCTTACTAGTTGTCCGCATTTCAGTTAAGATAACAGTTCTATGTTAGTTGCTTAACCACCCTCTTTCTCCTCTTAATAATCCATGACTTCCTTTACCAGTGCCTTTCCCTATTTGTGTTAAATTCCTCTGTCTACGTCCCCTAAATTAGAAAACATTGCATACATTTAATTTCCTTTACTTACGTGTTATTACTAGATTTGTCAGCATTGGCTGGATGATGTTGACATTAGATGAAACTGTAGCGGAAGCTAGAAAAAAGTAAGAAAGAAAACAAAAACTAGTATAGCAATACCAAAATTTGCACCAAAAGTTGACCTAGAAAGGACTAGAAAGTAAGTAATGCTGGATCCAATGAAACAATGTTAAACCTGTTTTGTTTTACAGAGGCTATGGATCAGGTTAAAAGTGCATACTAAAATTCAAAATCAGGGTAGTTAAATCATAAGAAGTTGCTTTCAACTGTGATGATCTGCATTTTTCTACCTTTTAGTTTTGACCCTTTTATGAAACTCTGTATTGTATTAGGAGAGGCAGAAATTCACAGCTCTGCATATTGGAGTGCTTCAGACACATCGAACAACACGAAGGGTGAAGCTGTATTAAATTAGCCTGTTACTGGTACAAAAGCATAGTTGCCATCTCATTACACCTCCTCTTTCTAAAGAGGGAATAAAAACTTTAATTATCCCCCTTGCTCTCTGTTTAATATTTTTCTGTTAAGGGGCTGAAAATTCTTAGAAATGATCACAAATCTGTTGTACAGGATGATCACAAATGATTACATGACAAAAGTCCATGAAGTTAGGTTACCATTTTGATTTCCTATCATCAGCCACTGACTTTGCAGCTTGACATAGTGCTTTCATTTCCTTGTTTGTAAGAAACCAAACATAATGCATGTATATTCCACTTTGATTTTATATATATGTATTCATGCGCATAGAGGCATAAAGCCTCTACAAACACATATCTGTCTTCTTAGTTACCTATTATTCTTCAAATATAACCATACTGTGTGTGTTTAGTAATTGGTATCTAATAAAGATATTACTATTCCTTTATAGAGAGAGGCTTGTTAATACACATTTATCTTTATTTAACATTACCAGCAATACGCTAAGGAGGCGTTTTAGGCATTTTTATTGTTTAGTAGGGAGGTAGCAAATAAATACAAATAAATACACAGAATAAATGAACATACTGTTTTGAGTCTGCTGAACAACCCCTGTGTAGTTAATTCCTAATTCCTGTTGGATTTTAATCTGGGCTCCTGTGAAGAAATCGTAAAAAGCATATTAAGTACAATGTCCTGTATCTGAATTTCTAAAGCAAAGCATTTAGATAGGATCAAAGAACCCAGATACATCTCTGTAAGACAAAGGGGAGAGTCCTTTATCACATCAGAAAAAATGAAACAGGCCCCCAAAAAAGGTAAAACGTAATTATAGAAAGAGACTTTCTATTACAAATACACAGAGTTTGAAAACCAAATACATTTCATGTATATCTGCTTTCTTTTTTTCCCTTAAAACAAGAGATTTTAGTTTTCCCCTAAAAACCAAGAGATCCTAATGACTGGATCACAGCCCTTATTTCACTGCTGCACTAAGTCTCACTAATATATGAAACAATTACAGGAAGAATTCACAAAATGTAAGATTGTGACTGTAAAAGTCATTTATTAAAATTGCTGTGCAGTAGCTTGGTAATAATAAGAAAAGGCAAAGAACTGGTTAAGAGAAACAGGATGCTTAGGGCTTGTTCCAGTAATGTCAGTTTCTTTAGTGGCTAAGCACAGGGCCTTTTCTTCTGGAGCAAATCTAAAGCCTCAATCAGGGATCTAGATTTGCTTTACATCTGGACACACGACGGTACCTCCGAGTGATAATACAAGGGCCGTAGCCTGAGCAGTAACCCAGGAGAAGTAACCAAAAGAACCATGTTTCCTGTTCTACCCCTTTTCTCACTCTGAAATGGTTCAAACTCACATCTTCTCTGCAGAAAACTTTAAGCCTCCTACTGGAAGTCTATTTAACCGAGGGTTCTTGCTACCCCATCTGGAGTGGAGACACAGTGCTGAAATCAGTGAGACACTGACAAAGGAGGAAAAATAGGCCATCAGCATATGACCATACCTTTAGGGCACTCGGCTACGTGAAAACTGTCCTATTCTTCTGCCTTACTTCAAGGATTATTTTTGTACCTCCAGTTAAATAGCTACTGGATCAACTACATGAGTTGTCTTCCAGATGAGTTCTCCTTCTCTCTATCATGACTCCATAAGTTTTTAATTACTTTCCACACATGGCCCAGCAATACCATTGGAAGTATTGGTAAAGACTTCTGAGAGATGACAAACATTGACCTGAGCACTTTCACGCCTAGAAAAAGACCGACCCTGAGCTCATAGCTTGGTGCTCTAAGCTCTTGTCTTTTATACGTAAATATGGTAGGCCTTTCCTGTAAAAGAAAAATGGCTACAAATATATTTTGTGAAGGACTGAATCCTGTCAGCATGTGGTAACCATGCTTGGAACTTGTTGACTAGCATGTACCTATAACCAGCCAAGTCTAAATCCTCAAAGGACTTATGTGATGAAATTACTAATATCTGAATCCTGATCAGGTTTATGTGAATGAGCACTCCAGGTGCCTGGAGAATTTCTCAGTCAAAGAGGAACTGCCTGGGTAATTTAGTCCTAAGTTAAAACCCCTTTGTCCTTATACATTAGGTGGGAAGAGTTCACTGAGTCAGAACTGGATCCATAACACCCATCTCACTGAAGAGGGAGCCACACTGGTGGGAGAGGGGGAAATAGTGAAGTCAGAGGTGTGCCATAAACCGCAGTCCCCTTTGGTGCTTACACTCCTTGCTGAGCATTTCCTCCACTTAGACCCTCAGCCCAGATGCCTCCATGAAAGCTGGACAACTACCTTTGCCTTAAAAATAACCAGATCAGGAGCACCTTTTTTATTTTATTATTTTTCTAATGTAACTTCCTGCTGTGCCTACAATGTAAGCAGATTAAGTACTTGATCCCAGAGCTGAAGGACACCTGTCTGAAGGGATTCAAGCCCCTATTCCCAAAGATGTCCCCAAGAGACTCCTGCTTTGGAGGAAAAGGTTCTGGGCAGCCTCACCACATCTAGAAGTTGCTGCAGTCTGCAGCTTTTACTTCTTTCTCATTTAACTTTATGTGTGACCACTAGGGATGTACAAAGAAGGAACTTAGGACAGAGTTTAACTATTTTCCATTTCCTGGTAGTCTTTCAGAATCACAGATAACATCATTAGGTAAATGCATTCTTATGATTATAACTGATACTGATCAGGTGAGAAAAACTGATACTGATCATGTGAGACAAATGCCTCTGTAAGTCTTATTGCTCTAACCCAACACATCTATAGGAATCCCAGCATGCACAGAATCATAGAATGTTTATTCTAGCATGAGAACCTTTGTAACAGAGCAAAATAGTATATGCATGTATTTTGGTCTGTTAATTTTTCTCAAGGAAACAGCAGGGGCTTTTGTTTACTTAGCAAATATATCATTCCCAAGGAAATTCTAGCTGCATTGGTTTATTTAGCAATTGCACAATGCCACACTGTTGACCATTATAAAAATAAGTGTCTCCCTCGGTTGTAAGAATGGTCAAGATAATTTACTATTTCATAATTTGGGAACTGACCTAATTATTAATAATATTTCTGGAGGCACCTTGCTAAGTCTATATCCAGCTGCCAATCCACATACGCAATTATCATTACAAGAAATTTATAAAAGTTATTATTTGACCCAAAATATAAAGTCAGGCTTTATATTTGTGGAGATGGCATGGGATTGGGCCAATATTCTTTAGTTACTTAGGACATCTGAAAATATTTTCCACAGAGTGTGATTTGAATAAAGAGAAGTTTGCTGGACACTGTCTAACCACTACTAATTTTTCAAAGCAATTTATCAGATTAGCCTTGCACAGTACAAATAACTTTCTTGTTCAATGAATATCTGAAGATGCTTTCGACTGACATTGTGTAACTCTAAACGTAAGCCTACACTTTAAGTGATTGTTGTATTTTGTTCTTAAATCAACTTGCAAGTATTTTAGTGTTTATTTCACAAACTATAAAGTAGCTTAAAATTATATGTGTGCTTTTCAGCACTTTGAAAATTACATGTAAGATAAATTTACATAGGTAATCTGAAGATTTAAAAATGTTAGCCAGCAGGGCAGTAATTTCTGTACATGAATGGGACTGACTTAGCAAGCTTGTGGTCATGCAAGTAATTTCAATTTAAGTGGTCCCATTGGCTTAATATGGTTACTCATATTAATAAAAACTGCCAAGACCAGCCCTGATGGGTACAATATTGACAGAAGAAGAAAAACACATACGAAACGATGGACTGCATGTTAGATAAATCTCCCAGTCTTGTTCACACTCAGTATCAGTAGTTTATAGAAATATTTTACATAGGGTATCATCAATGTGCACTTAGTTACTGAAAATTATTGCCACATGAATATTCCCTTCTAGTCTCTTTTGCAAAAGAAGTTACAAGAAATCTTGAGGAATCTGGTATTAGCCCCTGGTAGGTGACAAGATACTGGAAAAGATTGACCAGAGGTCTGATCTGGCAACTGGGAAATGTAGTGTTTTAAATCTCATAAAAACCATAATGTTCATAATCAATTGTAATACAAAATGCAACAGGAATAAAATGCTTTTGTAAGGCATAAGTGATACTGAAAAACTGTCATTTTAAGACATGATTTTTGATTTGATCTTCAAGGCTACCTTCCAAATGTAGTTCTATGTAGTAGTTTGAGGCAATATTAAATTAAATCAGTCCAGTCAATAGACAGATATTAAATATTTAATGAAAATTGGAAAAAAAAAATAAAGACATCTCATTTAAATGCAACCATCTGTTAAGTGAAACAATAAAATGAGTATAGCTGTTTAAAATATGCTACTAGATCTAAACAGAGTATCTTTTCTTTTCCCAAAGAAAAAGAGAACTTCTTACCTATCTGATGGAGACAGCAAACTGCTAACAGGAAAGCCCATTCTGGTACCCGTATCCCCCTGCCAAACCCCATCTTGAGTGGAGTCTGGCACAAGGATGTTGGGTCTAAAGTTGGTCAGGAGGACTAGTTCACCTGTGCTCCGTCAGTCTTATATAGCAGGTAACTTTGGCTTCAGTCCCAGATTGATTCAGAGAGTCTAGAAAGGTGCGGTTTAGGGGATTTTAGCAAATGAACAGGTAAACAGAAGATGGTCTTCCTTCCTCAGAAACTAGCCAATGGTATTTGCATTTTGGGAGGAGTATATACATATACGTACGTACATTTTGTTAAGGTTCAGTCTATTAAAGAAATATTACATGATTGCAAATAAAACACAGCTCCTCCTCCACAAATAACAAGTCCTGGAACAAATTTAATTTGGTGTTGCTTTACAGTTATGCAGATGGCATGCAAGTACCTATTCTAAGTTTTTCAATACTGTAACTGATGCCTGGCAGCTCCTTGACAAAAAACCCCACTAATTTCTGAAGTCTGAGGAGGTGTGGAACATTTCATATGTGGGGACCCAGCATTAGGAAGTCCTTCTGTGCCTCTTGGGCAGCTAACCTTCTTGTAAAAAGAATGGACTGATAACCTTGAAGGGTCCTGCACTATCACATGGTCACAGTGAGCGTATGCCATGGAAACCCTTCTGTGTGGCACTGACAAGCATTAGGCACCTATCTGAGGAACATCAAGCCAGCTTCACCTAGACTATATCCTACATTTATTAGAGAAGGGCTTAAACCTTGAAATCTACTTCTTCATTCTCTGCATAATCTGATTTTGGCTTCTCATAGAAAATACCAGAAATTATTTCAGACAGTCAGCCCTACACAAGCTTTGTAGGAGAAAAAAAATTTTAGATTGATTATGGCCTGCAACCACGATCATAGTGTTTCGTATCATTCCTGTGTTAATTCCATTCACATCCATGGAGTTATATGGACTACAAATTAGAGAAACAGGCAATGAATCAGGCCTATAAGGCTTGCCAGTAAATGTTTGTTGTACTTTTTTTCCATTTTAAAAGCAGGAATGAATGTACACAACAATAAACACAGACAGTATTCCTACTTCACGTCACTTTATCCTTCTTTTTTAGCTTGGCATCAGAGATAGGTAGGATGAGTTGCTCTGGACAGATTTCTGTCTTTTTCCAATGTCAATAGACCTCACTTTAATATGGTAAAAGATTGACAAATATGTTCAAAGTCAGTGAGCCATTGTTTTAAAACTGCTAGGTTTGGCAAAAATGATGCACAGTCCGGCACTTGGTCCATGGTACTTGTCTTCAGTTCATCTACATCTTCAGCATCCTGCCAGTTTACAAGAACGAAGATAGCTGATGGATCCAAAAATCTTCATCGTAAGAAATGGAATGAGAGCTGCTGCTCAGTGGGGGGTTTAGCAAGAGGCACCTGGGAGATATACTTGGGGCTGGGGAGCCACAGGAGAAGGAACAAACAAACAAACAAATATCCATACTAGGATGTATAGAGGTGCAGAAAGGACTTTCTTTGCATAAAATGGGACAGTATTATCTTCTGCATGTCTGATAAGTTTCAGTTCAGCAGTCTATACTGATTGTCATTTCTGCTGAAGCAGGGGAAGGAGACAAAGTCAGGAAGGTGTCCTAATTGTAAATTATGATGGCAGCTGGATGCATAATTCCCTTGCGTTCTTATCAAAATCCTACCCTGCTATTATAAATATAAAAATATTTCCATAAAAGGAGAGTATAATGCAAAATTCCATATAGGTGTTGCTGAATTGAATTGTGTCCTTTTTTTCCCAATTTATTTCAGTTCAGCCTTTATTTCCACTTTTGTTTAGCACCAAATATATTAGATCCTCACTCATTTAGTATTATAAAATAAAGAAACGAAGAGTTCCTTTATGAAGTGTTATCTGGATTTGATTTTTGGACTGAAATCAGTGGTAACTTACTACAGCAAGGTTGGGATACTTAAGTCAACATATTGACCTGCTACAGTATGAAACATGTTCCCTGTCAAAATATCCAGGATGTTTAATGAAGTTACATCTTCATAATCAGTAGTAAACTGTTTACACACCCTAGATCTCTACCTTCATGCTTCAGCAGACCAGGAAAAAAGAAAAGACTGGATTTCCTGCTCATAGAATATTGTTTTATTCTGTGCCAGTACTCATAATGAATATAAATTCATCTGTACATAAAGAAGGCAAATGCTATCTTGTTTACGTGACCAGTTAACTGCATTAAATAAATATACACTAGTCTCACCTAAGCAATTAAATAAGCCACCCAACAAACTGGGCTTTCAACAACTGATGTGCATATACCTTTAGAAATGGGCTAAATATGATGGTCAAAAGTAGAAGAGCTTGCTACCATTCTCAGTTACAACCTCCTCTGCAAGAGGGGAATAACAGAATAGCAGGATATTCTTGTGTTTCTTTAAAGTATTTGGAGAGAGTTTCTTGTTTCCTATTGGGTATACTAGAGCAAGGGACTACTGATAAAGGGAGGAGTTTTCTGAGAGGGCAATTAGTGGTTTTGGTACTCATCTGGTGAAGGTGAGGAGGGTGTCTGTACCTAGGATGACTAGATGTGTCAGTGGGGTTGAGGCTTTTTTTTCTTTGCCCTGTCTCTTTTACTGGAGTTGTTGCTAAGCAGAGTGCTAACATCAAACACTTTTTTCTTCTTCTAAGACAGTTTTTAGTTTTTCACTCATTATAACTCTTTGTGACTAGAACAATGCATGTCAAACTTGAATATGCTACTTCACTAAGCATTTACCAGTGCACAGTATTATATAGCTGTTGTGAATTGTAGAATGGTTTGGAATGGAAGGGATATTACAGATTATATAGTTCCAACGCCCCTGCCATGGGCAGGGACACTTTCCACGAGACTAGGTTGCTCAAAGCCCCATCCAACCTGGTCTTGGAACACTTCCAGAGATGGGGTTGTCCCAGTTGTATTTGAAGATGTTCTTCAAAAGATGTTGCTCAGATACTTTTTTTCTCAAAACTTTACATATTCTGGAGTTGTTATGATTGCTATGGCTCAGACTGAAATTTTGGATCTCAGGGCGTAATGACATTCAAATGAGGTTCCAGTGTGCAGCTTATCCAACCAAACAGGCTCTTTCTCTTCCTTCCTCTCCATCACAAGGAGTGGGTGAAACTGGTAGTAACAAAACAGGTACAGAAGAAATCCAGGTCACTGTGTTAGGTGGCTTAGGAAATTTTGAAAGTTTTCAGGCTATGAGTTTTTAATGATGGCTGTGGGAATCATATCTGTAGATGAGAGTATCACAAAACCCAGAAGGGTTTAAGTAAACACATTCACTGGTCAGATTGGTGGTTGCTCCAAGTGGTTCTTGTAGATCAAAAAAAAGTAGTTGGAGGACTTTTGAATTTCCCAGATGGTAAAGCGAAAAGAGTTTACCTACATAGGTAGAAAGGAGCAAGCTCTCTTCAGTTGTATGAGGGGAAAGAAACCCCAGAAACAAGTTTTGAAGTATTTTAATAACAGAAACTTAAGCAGTTGTCTGTATTGTTAATGTACACCAAGGAATCCACAAAGGGTCCACAGTTTTGGTATTGCTTGGCACTAAAACAAAGCACTTTTATTTACAGGAGGGAATGTTCAGGGAGGTGTTGAAAGCATCTTTGTTTCTCTCCTGAATTTTTGTCCGTTTTTCTCAGTTTCAATGCTGTGTGAAACCCAGCAGCTTATCTTCACATCTCAGTGTCAAATAACACGGAAACTAATTTAGGATAGATCTGTAGAGTTCATATAGACCAGCTTATTTTATAGGAGGTTATTGGAAATTAATTACAACAGCCAAGGATCTGGCTGACAAATATTCTTCTGACTCTTATTTTGATCTTGTATCAAAAATCTATACCAATGGATTAGTCACTAAAAGCGGCTCTTGTAACAGTAAATCCAGTATATGTGGTTTTTGACCCATAATTCTGACAATGGGTATAATCTCTCCAATTTTACCTTTTCTTCTTGGTTTCTTGCATAGAAGTAGGGACAAAATTTGAGACATTTATTATACCAATTTAATGTAAAATTTCTAATGCCAGGTAAAATGTGGATATCGTATATACTATGAATACTATAATTACAACAAGGAGATCATATAATATGAGGGTGGCAAAGGCAAGCATTCAGAAGTTTGGAAGTGGTAGTATTAAGGCTATTAATGAATCCAAAATTCGTCTGCCTTCTGTGTCCAAATTACAACCTCACTAGTGTGGGGAAGCTCTACCTCCTCACAAGCATGATAAACCAGAGATAGTTGGGACTCAGGTAAAGCTGCATTGTGCCTCAGATCTGTGAAGTCCTTGCTTGCCATGTGAACTGGGAAAATGAATGAATAGTTGGATTGGTCAGAGAAGAGAATATTTATTGTGGTGTGGAAAGTAACGTAAAGTAATGACGGTCTGCGATCAACGTAAACCAAGTTGGCATTAACTTAAGCAGAGGATCCGGCACACCCTGTCCACCTAGCTCTGTAGAGGTTTAGTTGCTCTCCTTGGCTTGTTATGTTCATGCTTTTCTCACCTTTCTCTGATAGCCTCAACTGCTCTTTCCTTCCATCAGTCTACAGGTGACTCACCAGGATTTTGCCTTCCAGCCCTACCCATGGATTCACACTCACTCTCCACCCTTTTTTCAATGGCCTGTTAAGTTACCCCAATAAAGATGTGCACTGCCACTGTGAAAGAAAATGGTGGACACACTGTGGCCATAGGCTCCTTCCCCTGGTTCTAAGAATAGATGATGCAGTCTGTTTTCTGTTTAGAATAACATGTCACACCACTTCAGAAATCTCAGAGAGGTTTCTCCATAGAAAACAATGCTGCACAGAGCCTCACAGTGAAAAGCATATGGAGAGGGTGTTAAGCTCTTGTAGTGAACGGCAGATGAGCTCTGTGTTGTATATAGTTGTTATCACTTTTTAGTTTGCTACAGTAATTTTAGATCTGATTATGCAAGGTACTATGGAATGTGGAAGAAAACTCTGGCTGTGGAGATTAGATCATCTAAATGGAAAACAAGTGAGAGCTAAGAGTAGTGAAGGTTAGAAGAAATTAAATAACTTGCCTCATTTGTCAGTGACATTAGCCACAGTTCCGTAATTACAGAGTGACACCTTAAGTGCACAGTTGTGCTGTTGTCCCTGTTTTAAAGGATTTGGAAGAGGAGCATGTAATTGGTGTCTTGAACTGTTGGCAGGCAAGGGAGAGCTCTTGCTCTGCTCACCTTAACTAAGGGGAGTGAAAGATGCAAGAAAAATAAATGGAACTCATGTCTAATACCTTGGCAACAATGGCTTCTGTGCATTTCAAATTGAATTAATGAAATGTGGTCGTTTGTGTTGAGGTTTTCAAATGCAATAGCTCTTCTTAAGTGTACAGCTTGGTTGACTTCTACGTGGTCAGTATATAACCTGGGTGAGCTCAACACATTCTTTCTCATTGTGATTCTTGCTCCTAGGCTTTAACTATGTGAGTACTCAGCTGTATTGTCTGAATAATTTTTCAATCTAATTACCAACATTTAAAAATATCTGTAAAAACTTATACCAGCTTTGCTGCCAGAAAGCTGTCGTACCTTGTCTTGGCTCAGTATTTTTGATTGTTGGGTGCTATTTTTTTTTTTAAGTTGGGGAATTGTATATATGTACGTGGTGATTCATTTTTACAAGGTTTAATGTCCTTAGGTTCATCATGCACTTAATTCAGCTGAATGAATAACTTTTCCATTGTACATGCTGTCTGAAAACTCAGACAGTAGATTTTTCACCTTCAGTATTTGTTTGGTTCTCATAGTGTTAGGATGGCGTTTATAGCTCTCATTTGGTTTGCCTGGCTGGATTTCAGTTTTGTTTTCCTCTTCTGCATAGTGCTGAGTATGCCCTTCTGACTAATATCATCAGTGATGCTTTGTTATCTGTTTGGCATTCACTGTCCTAAATGTTATTGTGTTTTTGCCTTGCCTGTACATTTTCTCTTCATTTCATAAATTGTTTTTCTGTGGGATATTAATAACATATATGAGCCAAATCTGGCATTTTGAATCCTTGGTGGGATACTTAGATACAGTTCCTTTTTTCCTTTGTTTTTCTTCTCCACAAGCTTGGCATAATTTTTTCTCTCGCCCCAGTAATTGCACAGAGCTCCTCATTTTAATTATTCTTTTTTTTCCAAAGTACTCAAGCTTTCATTTGCATTTCCTTGCCTACTTCAGATCTGCTGTTGAACACATTTTCATGTATTTTTCCTTGTACTGTGACACTTTCTTAGTGATACTTGAATCATTTCTGCACCTGTTCCACAAAAGACTGTTCAGACAAGTATGCTCATTAGTGCTGCACATATCCTCAACGCTTGACAGACTAAGTTTATGCCCATATTGGTAGGTAACTTTAAATTCAGTCTGAAGACTGTATGTGGGGACCAGGCTCTACATTTAACTCCTGTCTGCAGTGCTGACTGAGGTTAGAGAGAGTTTTCACCAATAGAGAGTACGAAACAAATCTACAGGTTGAGAAAAGTCTTATGCAGACTAACTTCTGGAATAGCACAGTAAAAGCTCAACAAAGATAGCTTTTTCGTGGTATACCAAGTGTGCAGCAGAAACCACCTCTTTGGGGATGGCTGATGCAAATGGTCAGTGCAGATGACCACAGGGTTTCTTCTGCTGCTCTCCTCTGTGACATTCTTTTCTACCCCAATAGTTAAGATGTGGTTCCCAAGAAGTTCAAAGCCACCGAAAGCGGAGCTGCTGCTATCTCCTTTTCCCCTGAACTGGCTACACTCATCCACTTTCTCCCTTGCTCCAACCTTGGTAGTCTTATGACCCCCACAGTGAACCAGGTCAGTGAATGACTTGGCTCCAAAATTTTGCCTTTTTGTGCAAGATTATCCATCATGAATTTAATTATTTTCTAAAGTTTTGACAATTACAGGAATCAGTCCTTTCTTGTGGATTATGATCTGTTGTTTCTCCAAATTCTTGGGTACATGAACAGAAAACATACCTTTTATAGATAACATATTTGTGTCTTGAAATTTTTTGAAGGGAGCTTCTAGGACTTCACAGAAACCCTCCTTCTCTTCTTGTAGCACATCTAGATGCTGCACGAGCACCTGTAAGCCACCTCCTCTTTCTACTAATTCTGTTTCAGTCTTTCTTCTCCTTACTTATTCCTATTTCAATTTCAGAGCTCCTCTTTAATATTTAAAAATACCCATGAGGTTGTTAAATGCACTTCTGTCTGCTCAGGGATAGGGAGTTAGTGTTCTAGTTCAATTCCTTTTTCTATATATAGTCATCTTTCGTCAAATGCTTCCTAAAAGTAGGATTTCCTGAATCCCTAGGTATTGTCCTGTACGTAAGACATCACTGCCATATCCATGGAGGAGAGGGGCTGTCAGCCATGTAGCTGTGGCTATATTACCCTGTTACAATGCTCTTCATATGTTATCTGTCAAAACACTAGTAAGGACTAGACATTCAAAACACAGTCCAGCCTGGTGGTGAGTAGTACAGTACCTGCTCTTGGAGTATGTTCTGCAGCCAGCAAACAGAATTAGAGAGGCAAAGAATAGATGTGAATTTGGTGTTATTTCTCTTCACCCGGTCTAATCAGACAAAGAAGCTAGGCAGGAATAGGGGTAAGCAAGCCTCTGCTTTCCACAGACTGCAGCATCATCTTTTAAGACCAAGCAAGAATTATGGGACAGGCAGGCAAGTGCTGCCTGACACTGCTGGGGTAGGTAAAGCAGATGAACTGAGTTTCAAACCACTTGCAATGCATTTAAATTACTTAAGAAACAAAAGCTGGGTATTTCTCCTTATGTCAGAGTATGAACATGGATAGGACACAATTCATGGTAAGAATCTTGATATTTCTCCAGCTGCACTGTTTGACTGCTTCTGGTTGCAGCAAAAGGTTTCAGAGTAAAAGAGCTGTATTAATTACTGTTATTCTTTTACTGCTAAAGTGTGTTTTAATTTTAAGCATTGTTCCTTACCAACAGATCATGCAAAGCAACTCACACTTAGTTTAAATTAATTGCCATTCCACATATGGTATTTAAGGGCTAATCAAAGCAGAATGTTGACGGATCTCATGCAATCGGGCTTTGCTCTGGTAGAGGCTGCAAATCACCCATTTTATTTATTATTTGCACATCATAACATTTTGGTGTATGCACATATATGCATGCTGCTCTGCTAGTTTACCGTAATGAATATACTGCAACTGCAGAAGGAGATGATCTTGATAGCTGTAAGGGGACTTGTTTCTTCACTTCTAGTTTAAAATTCCCAAAGAGAATTTGAAATGAATCAGGCTTCATTTCTTCTTCTTCCTGTGGCATACATCTGTAAAGAAGAAGGGAGTCTCCACAACTTCGGCAATTTTATTTCATCCAAACTCAACTGTATTTTAGGACCACATTCAATAATGGTTCTGACTGATCTGTAGAAACACTGCAAAGAGCAGCAAAAACTGTTCTTGCAGCTTTCTGAACACAGTGAGCAAAATTCTGATCTCATTTGCGTTCTTGTATGTCATAGCCAAAGGTACTCAGGTACCCTGCCTTCAGATAAGAAGTTTAAGAGTCAAATTAAATGCAGATAGCATGGTATTAAAGTGGCTTGGTGGAGACAGGAGGTTATACAATGCTGATGAGGTGGTCTGAGATCCTGAAGGTCATCATTCAACTGCCTGCCCATCACAGGCTCTTTATGAAACTCGTGTCACTGCACGTAGGTATGAACTGTTTGGATTCTACGTAGGAAGGGTAGACTTTAATATGAAAACCAGACCCTGGGAACAAAAATCTTGGTGTCATCTCATTGCTGAGCTCGTTAGTTCTCTGTCAGAAAACAGCAGGCAATGGTGTGAAGGGCCACACACTGCTGTGAATTTTCTCCACTACTCTCTTTTTTCCTTTGCTAACGCATTTCCATGCACCTCAGCTGTGTACTCTACAGCAGCCCACACTTCTGTGCCTAACTCTTCAATCCCACTGTTACACACAGACAGCAAACAGCCTCTTCTGCAACTCTAAGCTGTTTGTACTCACCTAAATGTCCCACCAACTGGTCTTCCAACTTCCTTTTAAACTCAGCCTGTGCTGCCTGCAACACCACTGCTTGTACTCCAGTACTCACCTTGCTTCATAAACCCCTCCAACACAAAAGCATCTCATGCTTTCTGACCCTTCATGGAAATAAGATTCTTGGACATATGCTTGCTGTCTGCTGTCTGAAGCAGCCTCTCAGTCACTGTTTCTGGCTGCAGAAGCATGTCTTGGCCTTCTGTAAAGGGAGAGTGGAGAGTGGTATAATATGGATATAAAAGAAGAGGAAATATCAGGAAAGGAATTGGAGAAGCAGAAATACAGGTTTTTTCCATAAAGACGTATCTTCCAGCTCTGATAACAACAATTCTCCAGTAGCTCCTCAAACCTGTTAACTCCATTCTTTTGATAGCATCTAAGTCATAAGTAAATATCAAAGTAGCTTACTAAATAGCATTGCATATAGAAGTGCTTGAAATTTCCCATCATAATGAAAAAAGCAGAATAGAGATCTTGTCATTACATCTTTACATACTAGTATGACAGGAACTTGATACTAATTGCTACTGGAGTAAAAAATCCTAATTATTGAAAATTCCTAATTAAAAATGCTAACCCTTTTTCCCAGAGGGTAGAAATGGGCTCTTCCACCTGCAATGATTTTGTTATATCTTGGCACTAGGGGCAAATTAAAGTATCTTTCAGGTTGTCCTAATCTGAGCAAAGCAACTAGTCCTCTTTTGTTCCACTCGTCGAAGCAGTGTTTCATCTCCTGCTTTGACTGTATTGAGTGATGCTCAGATAAAGCCAAACATCTGCTATGTCATGCCTTTCCATACAGGGAGGCATATGCAATGCCTTATGTCTATCCTTTGTGGTTCACAGGTCAGTATCACAGCAGCCCTGAGTTTGGTACAGTGGTTCTCTGACATTTCAAATGATAATTTCAAAGTAACGCATAAAGTTTCAAGCAACAAACTTGGCCAACTCAAGGATTTTCTAGGCACATTTTTTACATTTGAGAGATAATTGACTTATTTTCTGCACCCTTTCAAGTTGATAAAGAGTTTTCCCATTGTATTCAGTTTGAACATAATCATGTCAACAGTGAGGGAACCTTTTGGGACTCTGGTATATAATAACACATGTTGTTGCATTAACATCTGACACACCTTAATTGTGCAAGCTAAGGTGGTCTCAACCAGAGCACATGCTGTATATACACCCTGGACAACCCAGTGGGTTTCTCCATTTTGTGCTACTTTGGTCCTAGCAGAAGCAACATCCTGTATATCGAAATCAAAGACAAGTAGGACTCTGGGAAAGAATTTCCAGTTTGACCACTCATGAAAGAATTGAATGATCTCATTTTGTACGTCAGAGACATTAGCTGTACCCAAGATGACATCTGGCTCTAGAATTATTTGTCAGGATATTTGTGGATCAAAACCCTATAAAAGTTCTGAATGCAGCAAAATGTTTGGTATGTTATATTTTGAAACCAAGGAGAAGAGAACAGAATAGAATACAAAGGTTGTTCTTTTGGGCGTACCTACTAATTAGTCACTATTCTAGCTAATATTTGCTCAAAAAGAGAAAGGAATGTAAGTATATTTATTCATGTAATTTAGTTAGTTCTACACCAAAACTTATTTAAAAAAATAATTTTCTTCAGACCTTTTTTATCCAATGGCCCTTGAATGTTAACATGGGAAAGTTGTTCCTCTGGGCTTACAGGCAGGAAGATTATCTGAATTAATTTAGCGAAGAACACCTTGGGAAAAGAACTGTCTTCAGATATTCTTCCTGTGGTCCAGAGATCCAGATAATGAAAGCAATGACACAGATCTATGCAAATTCATATTGTTCTTAACTTATGCTAATTTGTTAAAACATAAGAATTTGCACTTGTATTTTAGTGATTAACCTTAGATATCCTCTATTCTTCACAGCTGGGTAAGAATTTAATATATGTAGAACACTATGCACCTCCCACTGAAATCAATGAAGAGACTTCTATGAAAGCTCATACAAATTTTATTAATCCTTTCATAATGTATACTTTGATAATGATTGTATCCTTTCACATGCTGGCTTACTAAGTGGGCAAAATCCTTTCTATCCCAAGGCAATGTATAATGCAGAACCACGGAAGCTGAATCACTGCATATCTACTGGCATGAATTATTACCTTGAACCATCAGTTATACTTTAGCTAGAACGTGACTGACCCC
Organism: Chroicocephalus ridibundus; assembly: GCF_963924245.1. Lineage (NCBI taxonomy): Eukaryota > Metazoa > Chordata > Aves > Charadriiformes > Laridae > Chroicocephalus > Chroicocephalus ridibundus. The sequence continues at coordinate 19,445,764 of NC_086287.1, forward strand.
AGTTTTGATTTGATCCGATCCTGAATTTGATTTGATCCGATCCTGAATCCTTTCTTATATCTTTACAGTACTGCCAGATGTGATTATACATTTTCCAGGCTAAGATTCTCTTTCCAATTGCTATGACTTAGTCAAGCTTTTAATCATTTAGTTGACATTTTACAGACTTTTGATCTACTTGTGCTGAGCAATTTTGGAAGGAGCTGTAAATATTGCAATCAGTATGATCCACTTGTTCAGAATGTGGTAAGAGAAAAACTTGCTTGATACATCATGCAACAAATCAACACGTTGCAGCATAAGGGAATTTGGGGGGATCTCGCTTCTGTTTAAAAAGCATGTCTTGACAACTACATTTGAAAAGCAAAACACTGTTCATTAGAATTTACCAGAATTCAAGATGTTCATACAACTGCTGTTGCAATCCTAAAGTTTTACGTTTAGCTCAGAGAGATCACGGTATTTCTATTGTGTGGTAAAACATTTAATGGATGCCAAATCAAACTCTTAACCTTTCTGTAATTCAGCAGAAAAGTAAACTAGATACTGGGAAACAGAATCAAACCTTTCTCATAAATACGTGTTTGCTTTGCTAGTATGTTGTATGATTTTTTCCCCAAACACTAATATAAAACAAGAACAGTAGGTAAGTTGGTGTTGGTTTTACTACTTCCAGTCTGTTCATTTAGCATAAGAATGATCACAGTAGATGAGAGGAAACGTCCATCTAACCAACCCAACACTTATACAGTGGCCAACATGGCATGTCAAGGAAGGACCTGAGCAAGCACAAAATGATAATTCTGAAGAATACCCTTCTATAATCCACAAATATGTGGCTCAAGGGATCCTCATGTGATGCCTTTGGGTTCACTATCTCTATGGCTTTGTTGTTGGAGGTGGGTTTTTTGTTGTTATTACGTGAAAAGGGCACATGGATCATTGTTGCAGTCAGTATGGAGAAGGAGCAAACTTAAAACAGAAGTTAAAAGACCTTGAAGAGTGACAAATTTCATTCCCTTCATGACTTTTTGTTGAAGCTCAACTGTTTGTTTCCAGCAGATGAGCTTCCTCTTCACTGACTCTCTTCTTTTTGCCCTTTGCTGTTGCTACTGGACTACAAGTGTGATGACTTACTCTTACAGAAGCCAAAGGGAGACGGAATGACTGCGAGAGAGAGAAGAGGAAGAAAGTCGCACTTGGGGATGATAAAGGGAGAATAGCTAGAAAGAAAGAGCGAGGAGACAGAACGCAGAGAGGTATCAGAAGGAAGTGGGTACATATGGATAAGTGAGGAAGCTGAGAATGTGTGTAGGTAGTAAGTGAAAAATTGAATAGGATAATATAATTATTTGTACCTCCACATCCCGGAAGTAAACTAAATTAAACACAACTAAAGATACTGACTGGCCTTTGGGAATGAAAGAGTTAAGCAACTTGGTATAAAGAATTCCTTTCTCTACTGTTCTGGGCAAGCCACAGGAAGGACGTCATGCTTCTGAATTTTATTTGTCTTGGAGGTGGTGTGCGGACATCCTTGTATCTCAGAGTCTCCTTTAAATGACATTGCTTGCTGGAGTTTAAGAAAAGTTTCAGTCCCTAGTCAGCTTTATTCCCTCCCCTCTGCTGACTACTGTTCAATCCATGAACACTGTGACTACTGTCCTAAAACTAGCAGAGCAGGGGCCATACTACTACAGAAATAACTGTCAAAATCTCAGTTTCAAGCAGTTGTCTGTTTCCTTTAAGCTTCATAAATAGCACAGGTAACCTTAGATGCCTATTACTGTTCTCTCTCTCCTTTCTTCTGTGTCTTTATACTACCTTTTATCTCTAAGAATTCTCATGTTTCATGTTTGTACAGCACAGCAGAGAGTAATTCTATGCCACTCTACAACAAGCACCACCATGGCTTAATAAATATCTAGATAAATAGTAATAGGGCAATGCAGAGAGATGCAGGTAAAATGAAACTAATCTAGTTTGGCAAAGCATGTATTTGCATATTTCAAAGAATTGATTCAGAACATAGTATATTATAGTGCCTAGCGCAGGTAAATCCTGGTTGATGTGAGTGGGGTAACACTAATTTCAAAGCAAGCATTTAGTTTATTCTGAAATGCATATGTTCTAAAACTACCTTTCTGAATAAGTAAGTGGAATGGAATTGGGTATTAAGTGGAATTTAACTTTATAGACAGTAATTCCAGTTGTTCCAACACAGCTATTAATGAATTTGGAGTTTCATAAATTCCCAAGAATGTTGCTGAGTTGACAGCTAAGAACCAGTACCCCACAGCCCCCAAACGGAAATATTCTTAATGAAATGCAATCAAAAAACTAGAAAAAAAAACAGCAGACAATGGCAGGGGAAAAAATAAGAAAAAAAAAAAAAGGGAGAGTAGACAGAGTAGGATCTCCCTTTCCTTGCTACTCATTCCCTCCTATAAAGGAATGTTAATCATGCTGTGCATGATTTTTACAGAAATATTTCAACTAAAACACCCAGTCCTTGTTCTGGTTCCTGTAGCCTTCACATGGCTTCCAAACAGAGCATCTTGATTACTGATATTGATCTTTTCATCAGAGAGTACATTTTGTTGAGGATTTACTTTATTTACTAGCAATTGTTTTATAAGGCTCTGATCTGTCAGCATGTGCATTATGTTGGGGTAGAGCCAAGACCACGCCTCAGGGACATTTTTAGGCACAAGGCTGAAGGTAATACAACTCATCCACAATGGCAGTCTCTGTCTGACTGTTTGCTCTGTATGGATTCAGTTTGTGTGACGCCTGTTAAATATCTATGCCTTTGTCAAAATGAATAGGAGATTTATTATCAGGGATAAAATGACAACTACTCTCAACCTTTGCAGAACTCAAGGGCAAAGCAGTTTTTCCAGTTAGGAGGAGGACTTTGTCCACTACCAGCAACTAATGGTGTCACACGCATTTGTAGAAGTGGAGGCCCCTGAAACAACCTACCATGAACCAGATCCAGTAAAACAAGCAACTGCCGCTGCCCCAAACACACCACTATAAGTAGCAGAGGGACCAATATTTTCTGCTGGGAACAATCCCTCAAGACCCAGGAGCCTTGCTGGGATGTGTTTACAGGCAAAATACTGACTGACTGTTTAGAATTTGTCTATGTGGTTGTTACATATGTATGTGTCTTATATGCAGAGTGTAGAGACATGTAAATGTAACACTACAGTATGTTCTACTTGAAGTAAAAAAACAACGTTGTATCAGTACTGCTAACAGAAGTGAGTCCTACAAGTTCTTTTTACATCTAGCAACATATTTGTATTAACTGTAGTAGTACCAGTTGTTTAGAGTGTCTATAGTAGAATAGAAGTACATGGAGAAAGCAAGCCTCTAAACATATCGCTAAAATAATGCAGGATTTTTCTTCAACTGTCAACAATGCAAATCTTTTCCTGAAGCTGACTGTGGGCCAAGTCCTGTCCTAACTGTGCAAATCCAGTCCTCCTGGCTTCATCTGAATGGGCTAGGAAAGTAGGTTTTGGCTGGATTTCACAACTTCCTTAGGTAGACTTATCTAAGAAACAACTCTCTGATGGCAAAAAATTTAGTCACCTTTTTTTGAAGCTGACTGGAGGGCTTCTGTGCCAAAAAGCTTGCCTAATTTTTCTAATTTTGCCAGATGAGCCAATAAAATATTATCTCTCCCTACAAACCTTATGTTACCTATCACCTTCATTTAAGAGAGAGAAGGCTGGATAGACTTCAGAGAAGTAATGGTACAAGTAGCCTCAGCTTGATTACTGGAAATAAGAGGAAAAAAAATTGTGTGAAATAGCAAACAGCAATAGACAACAAATCTGCACCTTCCCTGTAGATCCCTTCCCCTTTGGGATCCCTGTACACTAACCACAGAAAGTACTCTTAACATGAAAGGTCATATATATGAATCAATGCAGTTTGTCTAACGCAGCTGAAATATCTGAGTTACATCCTAGATGATACACAGCTTTTTGGGAGAAAAGAAAAAAAATAACCTCTTGCCTTGAGCAAAACACTCTGCTATTGTATTGTACAAAAGTTTAAATCTGACAAGATAGACCAGTGATCTTCTATAAAGCTGCTGATAGGTGAATAAATCAAATGCACAGCTGTGAAACTTCCAGTGTGATTCTGAAAGCAGCCAGCTATATTTCCTGGAGACTAATAACATAGTTTCTTCAGAGAAGTGAAAGCTTATGGATTTCGTTTAAAATATAAATACGTACTATTATTTAAAAAATAAATTCAAATTTCAAAATAAATTAATATTTCAAAACTTAAGAAAACATACATGTCAGTAAACAGAATGTAAGTCAGTAGCCTATATCATGTAACAGAAGAACTGCAATATAATCATCAGTACAAATACACATTAAGCTGCATGATACAATGGGTATTAAGAAGGAAAGAAAGAATAAACAACAAGACAGACATAGCCTCAAGAAATATAAGCAGGGATAGAATTGCTTTTTTAGTAAGGTGGCAAGCCGGATGTCCTTCCACACATTCTGCTGTTTCCTTGTAAGAGACCTCATTGATCTTGACAGTCATTACTTTGGCAGTTAGGATACCGGAGTTCATTGGTATGACACATCAGATTCTCAGCACTGCCAGAATACTGTTTGGCATACCTTAGGGAGAGGAATGTGTACAAATTTGAGCCTTTCCTATCTTGTCCTGATTCAGTCCATTGTCTAAGCCAGCAGAATCCTCAGTTTTGCCTGAAGGCCCTGTGAACAGAGCAGAAATGTGCACCAGGCAGAGACAAGGGAGCATCTTCTAAGGCAAACAGATGGCTGCCAGGGCTGAGGCTGGCCCTGAGGCTGCAGTAGGGCCAGGGCAGCCCTACCGGGGCCTGGGGGCTGCTGGGGGGCAGTTTGCCACCGGTGCTTTTCCACCCTTTATGTGTAACCTTGGGTATGAGTTAACAGGTTACCTTGCTGAGGCGGATTAGCTTGTGCTCCACTAAATCATTTCAGGGTGGAAAGCCTGTGATTTTGTTTGTGGTGCCTGCTTGCACGAAGGGATGGGGTTGTTCCACCCAAAATTCCTGTCAGGAAAAAAACAAAAAAGGAAAGAACAATTCAAAGAAAGGGGAAAAAAAAAAGACCCAGGCCTTTCAGGCACAGTTTTCACTGCTGTTGCAGGAGCAGAAATGCAGCAAACTTGCCAAGTCCTCTCAGAATAGGTTTCCTGAAGAGGTAGGAGTACTGCGCTGCAGGTACATACCTCACTGCCTTTCTCCTGAAGCGGTAAGGACGGTGAATTGCCATCCCTGCAGCTGCAGGTGCCCTGTGTCTGTGGTACCGGCTGGTACCAGTAACCCCTCTGCCCGAGGGGCTGAGCTGAGGTAAACTATACCCTGCGGCCCCCGCAAAGGGCTGCGCTTTCTCTGGAAATTGGGTAACACCTCACATTTGAGCGGATGTCATCCGGGGCTTTAGCCAGCCTCGATGACAGCCAGGGAGCGTGGCACGCCTCAGGCTGGCCACCTTAGCTGCTCAGCTGCCACCTACCCAGGAGCAAGACGTTTCCTGCTGCTGGTGCCCCACGTCCTGCGGTGGCCCAGTAGCCTTAAGATGGCATACCTGAAGGCCCCCTGGGGGAGGGGGTCCTCTCTCTCTGTTGTATTTCTCAATATTTATCCTGGAGCTCAGTGAGTTTTGGGTTAGGCCCTGGAAAGGTCACAACCTCCTTCTGCCGCACCCCTTGGAGTTCCTGTGCTACCACCTTTTTGCAGTGTTATCTACATCGGTTTGTGACAGCTGTGGTGGTGTTTTGGGTGGGAGAAGTTCTCTGAAGGCAGAGGGTGGTTGTTCTCTTTCCTCCCTCCTGAAATGCTCTTACATTGTGTCTGAACAGCTTGTGACACGCTCAGATAGATTCGTTCCATCCCATACTGTTTACTCTGAGCCCTTGTAAAAGGATTTTTCAAAGAGCTGTTTGGGGCACAGTGTGGTTTGATTCTTTATTATTTAATGACATTTGTGATTAAATTATGCCCGAGAAATTATTTGTAATGCATTGTATTAATTCTGTCCTTGATATAAACTTTTAAAAAACACAGTTGCCAGGGTTGAAGCAATGTGCTGCCGGGTGGCTTTATTACGGGCATTTTCTGCTTAACTTGGCTGTGTCACCACATCAGATTAATGTCAAATTGCTTAAAGAGAATTGATAACTTGAAAAAATGAACCCGCCTTTAGAAAGATGGCCTCCTCTTTATTCTTGCTATCATAAATACAAGAAAGATTGTAATCCTCATGCTCGGCTTTGTGTTTGATTCCCAGCATATGAAGGCCTGATGCTCCTCTCATGTGTGCTAAAAAACTCATGGAATGACACCAGTGCGACCATACCAGAATGAGTGAACTAAGGTAGGAGCAAGTCTCTGTCTCTCTCCAGTAACTTTTGTCTATTTATTTATTTCTAACCCTCGTGTGTTGCTCAAATGTGCTTCCTCAATTGGATAAGTGAGGCCTACTTACTGAGGCATTTGGGACATTCAGTAATTTTTTCAGTTGGGGCAGAAGAACTATAAAAAAGAGTCTCCAAGCATTTTTGTAGTTTCCTGAAAGTCTTAGAGATTAGTCATAGCACATATTTGTATTTTCCTGTGAGCAAAATGGAGATCCTGCTGACATCATGTCCACTGTAGTTACATGAGTGTAATGCTGACAGGTTTTTCTGTCTCCCTTGGAGCACAGGCTAGCTTTGGTAGCCTTGTGGCTTAGGATTGCTCTTTTGTGTGAGTTTCTGCTTTGGGAGGGCAAAAAAGGCTCTTTGATACTGAGGCAGAAGCTCTTACGAGCTTTTTGAGGTTCACAGGAGTTGAGCAGACTTGAGCTATTCTTTGGCCTGTCCCTGACATTAGACAGGTCTACTCTAAGCCTGCAGAGCTGAGAAGGGGTGGATTAGAGTAGATAACATAGTCTTTTAATCAGCTGAAGTCTTCCTTGTGCCAAATAAGAGGATGATGATTTAAATGAATTTTGTATTGCACTTGTGTCACAGAAGAACTTGCAGGAATTTAAGTACAAACATAGGTTTGACCCATATTTTTGGACAAATAAATGTCTGCATTTAACATGTAAAGCAACCTCTAAGACCAAACATTCCCAAGAGGTGCACTTTTTTATTGTGTTCCATCTGCTACCTGACTTCTTTGGTGATCCCACAGAAGTCTCCTCTCTTTTCCAGGGTGGGATTCAGCAATGACTGTGCTGGTTTTACATAGATACAGTTGGGGCCTTAGTTGCCCACTGCTATGGAATGGCTTCCCTTCATAGGTGAGTTCTTGCACTGGTGGAAAGGCACACGTGAATCCGTGTGGTCTGATGGCTGACTGAATTACATGTGGGTTTTGATGGCATTTTTTCTTTTCCCTCAAGCCCGCTGTTCCTCTCGCAAAGATAGCGACACACAGGAATTTTTCAGGAAAGAATTTAAGAGCAGATCTAATAAATCAATGATAAACTAACATAGTAAGGAGCTATTTTTTGTTTATGTAAAAGGCTGGATTTTGTGAATTTTTCTGCCAAATGTTTGTATTCTGCTGGAAAGCTTGCTCCAGAGATACCTTTTCTTCAGGACCTTCAGCTTGCTAGGTTGAAACAGGCTACTCTGTTATTTCTGGTTAGCAATGGCTCTGAATTAACAGGCTGTATGTGTGAAGCCTCTAGTGCTAAACATTTCAGACTGAAGATGAAAGATAAATGGTAGATAGGATGGTTGGTGAGTTTGTCCTATATATACACCCTAGCTGCTGTTTACACACACACATATATAAATAAATATAGAATCTATAACAACATACTCTACATTCACAGTGGCTAGCAAACTTTTTTTTTCCTTTTATAAAAGCCCAGAGTACATTGGAAATATGAGAATGGCTTAGGTTGAAAAATTTCTCTTGATGGAACCTCAACTGAGATTGAAAGCCGGTTGTTGAAATACTGATCATTCACATCCAGGCTAGGATTCCTGAGGAACAGATTATATTGATCCCATAGCCTTCTTGCTAAAGATAAAGGTTTTTTACATGTCTCTATTAGATCACCTGTACTGTGACAACTTCTTTATTATGAATGCTGTGCAACTGCACCTTGCCATGAGGTATGTGATGCAGTATTGTTTTGCATTATTTCCAGTCAACACAAATTTAGTGCAATTACAATGCTTATTTCCTGTAAAATAGCAGATATCTGAATAATGGACCTGAATTTCCATTAGAATGAGGTCTTAAAGCATGTAAGCGTTAATAGCAGAGCAAGTGATAGAACTGCATCAGACAGAATAATCGCATTTGCCAGAATAAAGAGATACACCAACTAATGCGAATGATAAGGTTAGTTCTGCTGTGGCAGGAGGTCATTCCATGATAGTGTTTATTATGCCTTTTCTGCAGATTAGATATCACCTACTGACATATTTTGTCTGCCAGTTCTCATATTATGCCTGTGCTGCAGTTGGCAGTTGAGTGTCTCAGTACGTGTGACATTGAGCAATGTGATAAAGCTCAGTTTTGGCCCCAAACCTCCCCAGTGATCAGCTAAAGTGGAATGAGAGGTTTTGACTGGCTCCTTGCTGAGTGAGTGAACAGCTGCAGAGTCCCCAACTGATATCCTCCAAAACTTAGGCCAGTTCCAAATTTGCCTTGGAATCAAGCTCCCCTCAAATATTTCTAGCATGTATTTTTTTGAAGTTATGAAAACCAGTAACAGCCATGGGGATATCCTTGCAATTAGAATGGTGCAAGTGCGGAAGCAATGATTTAGTTTCAGGCTTGGCTTCTAGACTCATGCAGTTCTCTACAGCATTTTGTGAGTTTTAATGCATGAGATGTCTATAATTGCTCATGTTTAACAACTCCATTTTTGACTACCTGGACAGCTTTTGCTTTCTTAAAACAGAGGGCAGCAAATGTGGGATTTTATTTCCATGCATGTCGTTAACAGAAGGAGAGGAGTTAGCAGACAGAGTAAGTTTCTGTCTTTTTAAAATATTTTAACAATGTGAATAGTTGTTAGTAATAACAATTATTGTAACAGTGCAAACATTTTCTGGTTCCTTATAGCCAAATTGTACTTATAAATAAGACTTATAACGAATTCCAAAAGAAATCTGAGACTAAAGAACAAGACAATTTTTGAAACAGTAAGGACCAACAGAAAATGTGACAATCATGAGCACTGCATCCTTTGCAAAAATGTACTTTCTGTGCATTTATAATTGTTTTATTATTAAATTAATAATATTCAAATAGAAATAGTCTCCTGTTCTATTATAAAACTGTTTTAATTTGTCTGGTTGCAACAGAGATGCTTTATTTGCAATGATAGAACAAAACATGTTGAAGAGGAAGAAAGCTCCCTCATTTGAGTTGGGTTTTGCTGTTATCAAGTGTGGTATCCATTCTTGAGTTGCCTTTTATCAATCAGTGGGTTGTGCCACAAACAGTCCTAATTCCATAGCTGTTTTCAGAATGACAAGTGTCTTAAAAGCTGGTTCTCATGCTTTAACAGTCAAATGAATTACTTGAAGTGGACTCGTAGGCAGTAAATATGAATAGGCATATAATTTCAGGTTATATTTTAGATGTTATTTATAATTACAAAGCATAGTTGAAAAGTGATTATTAGTGATTGTTATTTACACTGCAGAGTTTAAAATGCTTTGTGGAAAGAGCAAAAAATAAGCTGATCATGCCGTCATTAGGCTGCGTAACAGGAGTCCTGAGTGTGGAGCAAGTGTATGAATGCCCAAAGAAGGACTGCTGACAGCCAATATTGAAACTAGACCCAAAACCTTTGAATGTTTTTTGTACAGCTGGAATAAGTTCTGTCCCATGTGAATGATTTCTCTGCTGCAATTTATTTGTGTTCCAAAGATGATCAGGGAAGAAAGAGAAAAAAAAATTAAGTGATGTATAAACAAGCCTTGATATGTTATCTCGAATGGATGCCTGTAAATTCAAGAGTAAGTTAAGTGCAAAGCTTATCTTAATGATTTGAAAGTAAGGCAGCAGTTACTACCTGGGTCACTTGAAGTGCCTTTAAAGAAACTCTTTTGACAGAAAACCTTTTCACGCAAGTCTTGTGAACTGTGACTCCAGAGCCCTCTAGCGTTAGCGTTCGTGTAACAGACATTAATTACCTATGGCAGTACAGTTCAGTGTGACCTACACAGTATTCTGACCTGTGTCAATAAAGAGCTACCAAGCCAATCACTTTCTTCCACCTAATCTTTTATTGACGTTATTATTTATCTATGATTTTAAAAAGTGGCGATTTATTTTTGAGAGATATCTGATCTCATTCATCCCAGTTTTCAGAAAGGTTTATTTTGGAGCTATTGACCAGTCTGTATCAGCAATAAATCAGAGCAAAGATAGGTTCTATGTAAAGGAAAATTTAGGAAGCTTGTAAGGCTGTTCTACTACATCCACTGCATCTCTCTGTGTTTCACTTACTCTGTGTCTTCTGTCAGGGTGTCCCTGCAAGTCCTTCCACTTGCTTTTTTTGTGCCCAAAGTACGTTGTCCCCTGTTCTCCTTCTCTTGAATTGAGGGTTTCCATTTGACTTTTCCAGCACTGGGACTATATCTGTGATACAGATCCTTCCTTCTCTAAGGCAGCATCTCCAGTATGTCCTCAGACGCAGGCTCTGTGTGCCTCCCTGGTTTGCCTTGGCTTATGTTTCCCTTCCTAGTTTCCTTGCCTCCTTGTCTCTCCAAGCCAGGACCAAAGTCTGTCCATTTCTTGGCTTCTCTTTATTTTTTTTTCCTTCTTATGCCACCAAACTCTAGGTTTGTTTTGGTCTCTGCTGTCCCTGTCATTATCACCTCTCAGTCTTCTCACATGCCACATATTATGTGTCTCTCATTCCCTTCTTCCTCATCATATTGGTTTTTCCTCTTTTGGTGGGTTGTATGAAGTGGCCAGTGGTACAGACTTAATACAGACAGAGTTTTCCAGGGAAGGGGCTAGCTGCTGGGATGCTGAGATACAGGCTTTGCATGGAAAAACAACTAATCATCTTGAAGTAACATGCAGGGAATGCAATCTGTTATTTTGGTGGGTTAAGTGTGGACAAGGACCTGTTGTGGACCAGAGTGCATAATAATTGATTTTATACTATAGGCAATCTCTTTTCCCTTCTGCAGAATGAGTGGGAGAATAACAATTTCCTAGCTTGCCTGGGAAGGCCAGAGAATCTGTCACTCACCGAACTGGTGATGAATTCAGTAGTAGTGCTGCACTGGGAAGCCTGGTGTGTTAGGTAGAAAGAAGGGAACAGAACACTGTGCCACCTGGGGCCTCAATGAGAAGCAGAAGAGCCTAAGGACTGGAAAAACAGACAGTGAAGTAGCGATTTGTCAACAGGAAGCTGGGAAGACGTACGGGGTTTTGCCAGCAGGAAGTATAACATTACCAGTGATCCTCATGAAGAACTCAGTGCTCACCTCTGAGTCAGGGTGTACATGGGTTGTTATTGTTCTGTGAAGGAAAAATGCTGCTGCAGGGCACCTGCAGAAAGCCTATGTTGTTGCAGGGTGGTTTGGGCCAGGCTGGCCACTGAAACAAATCACAGATGCTCTCCGCTACTTCTTTCTCCAAGGAGAGGAGGGAGAGAAAGAAACTTATGAATTCAAAAAAGAAACCAAACTACTTTAATGAAAATATTAATAAAATAATAAAAAAGAAAACAATGAAATATATACAATACATATAAAACTGTATCAAGCTCCCAGGATGACGATCACATCACTGGCAGGCACTGGGAAAGTCCTAGACTGGACTCAGCAATGCACAGGACCTGGATTCTGGATCTGAATTCAGGAATGCATGGATTGGGATCAAAGGCAGATGAACAGACAAAGTCCTCCTCAGATGCCAGCCACTGAAGAAAGAGGGGTGACCCTTTGATCCCTTAGCTTTTATACTGAGCATGATGCAGATGGGATGGAATACCCTGTTGGTCAGTTTTGGGTCACCTGCCCTGTTTGCTCCTCCCTGCAGGTGCAACCTGTCTACGCTTTTCTGCTTCCGACCCTCCAAAGGGCGAATAACAAAGCTAGCTGACCTTGGTTGTCATAGCAAGAAGTATAGGCAAGAGCCTCTCTGCATACCATTCCTTGGTATTAATTAGAAACAATCAGGTCTGATCTCTCTGGGAGCTAACAGTGTCTGGGCAATATGCTGTTAATTTCAGAGAGTTCCGTTAGTTAGAAGAAGCTTAGCTGAAAAGTAAAATTACTGTACAGAAAATTGGTTCCGTTTTACCTCAAACCAGAACACCCTCTTACTCCCTCTACTGAGCTGTCCAAACTGTAGCCTAGGAGAAAGGTCATCACCTTTAATTTTTGCTATTCCCCCTTCTGATCCTAGAGCAGTTATTTGTAAATTGTGTAAATATGTGGCTTGGCATTATACAATCTACAGTCAGATCTGTGGTGGCTGGTGCAAAGTATAGTGTAACTAAAGCTGCATAGTAACCTGTCAAAACTTGTAGATTTACAACAGCGCAATTTCAGGTTTGAGATTTATGTATGTTGCAGTGCGCTCTAAATTATGAGTCTAACTGGTTTGGAATACTGTGGATAGTTTCTGTCTGTCAGGTAAAGAACTTTCAGAGCTACAAAATATGTACAGACTCAAAGATGTTCTTGCTTACTGGAAAGTCACTAATTGATAGCATTTGAGAGGATGTGCTTGGAGCAATTTCAGTATTTACTTTTGAGTGCCTTTCATTCAAAGCAGTATCAAAGCTCTATAGGGGGTTAGGTGCCGCAGTCTAGATTGACATTTGACCTGGAACTATTGAGAAAAGGCTGTAGTAGGATGGGAAGCAAATATTTTATGGGGCCAGCAACTCTCATGTGAGGGATTCAGTGAAAAGTCAAAGGAGACATGCTGTAAAATGCTTAAAATTTATTAATCATCATTACTTTTTTCATAAGGAACAAAAATAAAACAACATTCCAAAACAAATTAGAAGAAGGAAATATACCACACCCAGATAACATGACTAAGACTAAGAAATGGGATAACATTAATTCTGAAAGAAATGACCCAATAAATCAATTTTCCAAAAACAAAATAAATAGCAATGGTTCAACTTTTAAAAGTTATAGGAAAGAATTTACATATATTATTACTATTATAATTAATTATTATTATATTTTGTTTACAAAAATCCTTCATATGCCCCCGTTGGCAAAAATATATATATATATATACTTCTTCTGTAAACAGTTAACCACAAACAAAAAAAATCCATATATTCATACAGTTACTATGCTGATGGTGTTATGTAAACAAAGAGTAGTGTGCAGCAGCTTCTCATGATGGGATTTCTTTCTTTTTCTCACGAGAATATATAGGGAAATATGCCCATCATAAATGGTTCAAAATATTGAAGTTTATAGTTTTGAGAAGGTATGGCTTTTTGTTGGAGTCTAAGATTTCATCATCGCAAAAAAGAAAAAGAAACAGAGAGGTACAGTTTTCCTTGGGTTTTGCTTGTTGGTTTTCTGGACTTAAGGTTTTGATTTGTCTCAATGAATTGGAATTAAAATGTTATAAAAAAAGGTCTGTCTACGTCAATGGAAATATTAGATATTGTCAAGCATCTATATCATGCCACCCCAGGCAAGCTTCAAGCCAGAAAAGAATGTTGTTCTCATAATAGACTGTGCAAGTGTAAATCCAGCTCTCATTCTCATGTACAGCACTTCTCAGAAGACAAACAAACTAACAGAAATTGTCAAAATGACCTTATGCTGTACCTCTCAAGGTGTAAAAGAAAAGACATAAAAAACAATGGGAGATATATTGGTAATGAAAACTGAAATAGTGTAGACAGACATATTGAGTTTGCACACAGAAAATATCATCTATTCATGACAAAATTTAGCTGCTTTTGACACTTTTGTATTTTTTCAAAGTTTTTTTTTAGTCTTATTTTCAACCCTTTTTTGACAACTTCTCTCTAGTTCTAATTTTTGACATTCACTTGTTCCTGAGAGGCTTTTATCTGTTTTGTTGCCTGTTGGGTGCTGTCTTGGGGAATGCACTCAGTGTTCATACAGCTGCATTTCTCCACATAGGTGTATGAGTGATCAAGGTAGGTTCCGTCACTGCATGTCAGAGTAACCTTTCTTTGGCTGGTCTTGATTTCCTGACAACATGAGCATTTATGTTCCATCGTGTTCGCCTCTGGAGAATATCTGATTGCAAAACAAACAAAGGAAGAAAGATTCAGAAATTATGTGAGAAATACCACTGCTCCTCCCACTCATTACTAAATATAACCAGAAGCTGTGTGATTGCATGTAGGACTATTGCTAAATATCACCATTCTTACAGTACTGTGGTGAAATTTAAGTAAGTTGCCCCTCATTGTGAAAATGGGTGGATGGAACTCTTCTTTAAGGCACAGAAATAGTAAATTAATTAATCCAGATCACATATTAAGCCAGTCCAAAATGGGAGAATAGTGAGAAACAAATAACCTCACTTTTACATGGGCAAAATCAAAACTTGCCTCTATTCACTATGACATTGAACAGGTTGCTAAAACATTGTAAGTCTTATAATTAAGCTAATACAGCATCATGTCTGTTAAACATTCTAGTTAGCACAATCAAAACAGCTGACGACTGGGTAGGTGTTGGACATATTAGAAAATCACTTGTGATTTGCTTTATGTAGCTAGAGTAAAGAGTAGAAGACAAGAGACTGCAATTATCTTATACCACTTACCGTGAGGAAGCATCACAGCTGCCTTCACAGTATGTCATCTCAACAGGTGTAGGAGATACACATCCATGATATTTGATGACAATAGTAGTATTGTGCTTCATGCAACCTGAGGTTGTCACAAACCAAGGGAAAACATGTTAAAATATATGTGCATATAAATAGATATCTGTGTATGATTGTAGTAGAAAACTGTGATGGATGAAACTAAAATAGGAAATTAGGTCACAGTGCATTTCTCTTTTAGTTGCTAAGGGCCAAATGATGACTCTTGCTGCTTGTGTTATCAATGAATGAAAAGTTCCCTTTTGCTGATGCAACTTTGGTGCAGGATGCAGAAATAAAGAGCAGTACTGTGGCAACTGCTCAACGCACACCCACTTCCCAGGACTGGCTTCACTTTCTTCCTTAAAGAGGAACGGATCTATGGAAGTTGGAGAATAGTCATAGTCCTCTGCCTCCCACAAAAAGGCTAATGTTTAACACAAGGGGATGGAAAAGTTCACCATATCCGTGTTTTCCAAGGCCCTAAAGTGCATGCTGGAAATGTTCTGTTCCTTTCATTTTCCACCTGTTTCCTTTCTCACCCCAGCGTGAGGCAGTAGTCCCAAACTTGGTCTGTTCACCTCATCTGTCTGTGCATCTACCATGCAAGATGGACTAATATACCTAATAATTATCATATTATCATTACTTACTCTTAACAAAATTATCATTACTTACTCTTCAGATTTTTTTGGCACTTTTTACAGCAGCCATCGTCAGACAGTGTGATGTCATCCTTGAGTAGGAAAACAGAAAAAAAACCCTTCAGGTTTCATATCTACATACTAAAGCAGAGACTTTCCCTGCTTCCTAAGTTTCTCTGGCACCAGGAAGTTCTTTGTATTGACGTGGAATCTAATTTCAAGCAAGGCTAAATATTAAGGGCATGTAGCTACTTCAATTTAATACTAATAAGAGTTCTTTGAAAGCTGACATTGAGGAGGACTGAAACTGCTTTACTGTCATCAGAGTTTGGCAGTAAAACTTCAGAAATAAAGCTTGTAGCACATGTGGGATATTTTGAGTGACCACAGTCAGTACAGGTGAAGGATTATGTCAGACAGGGTGACCGAATTAATGAAATAACCGACTCCACAGATGTGTAGGGCTGGTCCTAATCTATCCTGGGCTGTATTATGTTGAATGATGTTGT
This sequence comes from Chroicocephalus ridibundus, assembly GCF_963924245.1. Classification (NCBI taxonomy): domain Eukaryota; kingdom Metazoa; phylum Chordata; class Aves; order Charadriiformes; family Laridae; genus Chroicocephalus; species Chroicocephalus ridibundus. Next base: position 19,461,753 of record NC_086287.1, read on the forward strand.
GAACTGAAGTAGCTTATTTTCCTTCACCTTTTCGCTCAGTAGAAGAATTCTAAAAAAGAATTTATAATCTTAAATCATTTAGGAATACAAATCCTATTATTTTTTCAATAAGATTCTTGCTTCTAGATCGCCTGACACATTTAGGAATCCAAAACATTATGCTGTACCCTTTTCTCTAGTGCCCAATTCTCAGTGAGGGTTGATGTATCACCCATCTTCATTTTGAATTGCTTTTTTGAAATGAAATTTGATGGGGACCAGATTTATAGAGGGTAAAATGAGAGCTACATCCTGTGTGATGCTTCTGCTAGGTATTTTCCTTGGACACCACGATCCTTCTCTTAGTGGTGTTAGCCACTGCAACCTTTTCAAACATGAGAACTGGTAGAAGAGTACTTACTGGATCACAGTCTTCAGGGTTAAAGACAGGACAGCTTTTCTGTAAGACGACGTGAATGAACTGGTCATCATATTTTTCACACGTGTGAGTTGTACAGTTATCACCAGGTGGGTTCCAGTATTCCCCAACCTGAAAGTAGTTGAAATTAAAGTGAGTAAAAATCTTACATAAAAAAGAAACACCACCCCCCTGCCGAGTGTCTTATAATTACTGCCTACTGTGGTTTGATTACTCCGAACAGTTTCCTTGAATTTCAGCTGATAGTTACTTGTCATATTATCATTCTGCTGTAAGTCTTTTTCATTAACCAAGTGAAGAGGCTGTATTTTTATCTGGATAAGGACATGCTTTTTGTATGAATAGGATAAGTATGTGTACTCATTTGGAGAGATTAATTTGTTTCACTGGTTTTGTCATCAGAATTTATGGGTATGTCTATTCACATACATGGCAGAATTTCTACTGGCTTCGATAACTCATCCTGTCCTAAAGTTCTCAGCTAACTTGAGATTGACTGTTAGGAGCAGAAAATTACCTCTATAGATAAAATTATCCTTCCAGCAAAATGGGTGCTATATTTTCAGAGCTGAAGGCAAATAAGGGCCCACAGCTTTGACCTATATATTTTTCTATGTTGAATTCTGAAAGCCGTTGTTCAGTATCACAGTTGCTTCCAGAAGTCCTAATTAGAACTGGAGTTTCATGGCTCAAGGTACCGTTCAAACTGTGTGAGACAGTCCATTCCCTGCCTGAATAAGCATTTGTCCAACACGAGAAAAGATGCAGCAAATAAATGTGACAAAGACAAGGAGAGGAAAGAGTAAAAGGAATAGCAGAGTTCACCAAAAGTGAACTAAACCAGGCATAGTTACCTGGAGCACACGTGTAATGTTGTCTCCCACAGTTGCTATACAAGCCGCTGCCTTGCATGTGCCGCAGCACTGTCCAGGTATCTTTGTATACTTATAACCCTGTTTTGAAAGAAATAGAGAGGAAATGACATTGAGTCACAAAACTGTCCTTAACTGGTGGATATCGAGCTGTAGGGTAGGAATTACTGACACCAAAATATCACTCACCACTGGGCAGTATGTGTCACAGGTAACAGTCTTGCACTTGACAGTAGTGTGGTGAGGGCTTGGGTAAGAGGATTCAGAGCAGGTACATTCTTCACAGGGGCCTGACGGAATGACAGCTCCAGGCTAGGGGATGTCAATAAAAAAGTCATTATTAGTCAGTAAAAGCAAGTTACTTTGTGTATGTATGTCACAGAAAATACAAAGCTGAATGATGTATGGGCTAAACTATCCTTAAATACAATTTTCGTTGTTTTATTTAAGCAGAGTTTCTGTTGTTCATAATATCAATTTTGGAATTCAGTTTTGTGAACGCAGAAAGGAGAGCAGAAAATGCTTTTGCTTGGAGCGAGGGTGTTGATATGCTGACCTCAATTAAATAAGTTTTATCTCAGGCCTTTCTGCAAAATATGATCCATGGTAGGAGTCTCAAAAACATTGTGTTGTGAACCTATGTGAAGGTGTATTTTTATAGTGAGTTACTCTGTGTACTTACTGCATAGTAGGTTTCATTGACTACACAGCCATGTCCTGTAAAGAAGGAAGAAAGATGATGTCAATAGAGGTGTAAGTTTTAAGAAGCAGAGGTATGTGAAAAAACTGCTGCTTTATTGGCCCAATATGATAACACAGATAATTTCCATCTTTCTCTTTCAAGGTTTTTGCATTCATAAACTTAGGAAAATATAGCTGTGAATAACGCATGAAGAAGGTGCATAGTACTTACTGCATTCAAAGGTAGGACAGCATTTTCCAGGCTGCATTGTTGTGACTACTTCCTGTCCCTCTAAGCACGGGGGGGTGGCCTCAGGGCAGAGGCTTGTGTTGCAGTCTGTTTAATGCGAGAGGATATAGAAAATAACAAACTCAGAATTTTTAAATGAAAGTAATTTTGTTTTGTGTGAACTTCAGAAGTTTCCCCATGGGGCAAGTATGGTGGTGTTTGCTCAAGCTAGTTTAATGCCTAATTCGGTATATTTGCCCGGCTATTTTTAAAGTGAATGGGCTTTTCCATAGCCTTTGTAAAACAAAGCATTGTCTGAGAAGTGTAGAGTGGTGATTGCTGGGAAGAGATATTTCCAAAAAGAAATTTGTGCCAGCTGGGAAATCTGGTGACTCTCAGAGGTTCAGGATTTTTTCTGAGCAATTTTTAAATGGTCAAGACCTTTTTTTTTTGTTAAGATATTTTTTTTTATAGTGGTCTTTGAAACAGAAAATGCTTTGTCTAGTTTTTCAATACTGTTTCAGGTGGTGGCAGTATTTAAGTTTTTCAATGTTAATTTATAGGAGATTTCCATTTTTCTGTGTCTATGTGAAATATTTTCATCTTTAACTTTGTTGTGTTCAGGCATCTAGTAAATGCTCTGCAAGAAGATTCTAAGAAGTGGGATGAGGGAGAACAGCATTATGAAATCAATGCAAAGTATTAAACAAATAAGAAATTATTGCTGTAGTTCCCCAAAATAAATACAGTATATTCCCCACATTAAAGAACTAAGACAGTACTTACAGCACTCAGTCCTGGTACAGCACGGATCTTCTGGTATCTGTACCTGAACAGGCATATAACCTGGTTCGTCACAAAATACTTGCTGTGTCAGAGAACATTTGTGTTTTGTACAGTGCACTTTAAGAGTATTTTTGTCACAGACACATTCCTGGCAATCTCTTGTCCATTTCTCTCCTGGCTATATAAAGAAGAAAAATAAAATAAAATAAGAGAAAAAATATGTATCAACTTAAACCGAAATAATTCTATTTGTTTCTAGCTGACTTATTCATGGATACAGTGATACCTGATTATACGAGCCTTTTTATATTTCTAGTAATTTTAGATTTTATAAGAAACCCTCAAACTGAAACTAATTAGGGGAAGATAGGTTCTGAGCATGTTCACACAGCTATAACTTTCTATTTATTAGTAGTGTTAGTATGAGGGATACAAGAGGTCTAAAGGAGAAGTGATTGAGCAGTGCGTGCATTTTTGAATAAGAAATTATCATACGACATACTCATTTGCACATTGAGTTACAGAGAGAAATTTCTATAGTTTGTATGCAGCTGAGGAACTAAGAATGCAGACTATCAACATTATCAGCAATAGGTAAATTTTGTTATCCCTCTGTCCCTTCATCTCTAGTAACTTTAGGGAGCCAAATTTGTGGAAATAAAGAAGCACATATGCCAAAGTTCCACTACTGCTATCTATCTCTTTTTTCTTTCTTTCTTTCTTCCTTTTTTTCCGGTATGTGAGGTGATGATTATTGAAAGAATATCCCATCACGTACTGTTACATTTCTTAGGGAGTAATGTGGTTTCTGCTCTGGCACTCATAATTATTTTTAAGACTCAAAGGGAATGAACATTTGGAAAAAAACAGGTGTCTCCTCCAACCTCAGCAAAACTTTGCTTTTGTGAAACATTAAGTATCCCCTTGCTTCCTTGTCTGTGCTTGATAAACCACATTGATTGTGATACTCACCTCTCTGGATAGTCCATTTGGTTCCCTACAAGCTGGAAAGAAAAAAAAAAAATCAGAATGGAGATTTACACCACTGAAAACTGACATAAAGGAGTAAATTTGTGCAGTTTCAAATAGAAATACTGTGAAGAGAAAACTAACAAGAAAATTAATATGCAGTCCATTTTTTTCTGAAATGTAGAGTTCTACCACCTTGGTAGGTCGCGTGTAAGGAAGGAAGGTGGAAAAAAGGTAATGCTGATTGTTATTCGATTTTTAGATGGGGAGATTAAAGGAGTTTAAAGAGGCTGATTTGCCTATAACTGACAATGTAGAAGAGGGCAGTAGAACACAGGCCTCCTGACTGTCAATCCTGATGTCTATTTATTCCCCAAACTAGCTACAGATTACTTACAGCATTCAGAGACACAGATGTTGCTGTTTTCACTCACAAGTGTCATTCCTTCAGGACAGAAACATCCTTCAGTTACTCCATAGCCAGGAAGCTCAACAAGGCTAGAGTGGGAAGAATGTACATATTTGAGTACAATGTTTTTGTGGTGAAGCAGGAGAGAGAGCAGCATATGTGGAAGGTTGCCATGTCAGATACGAGGGAGACAAAAGAATTTACATTTTTTGAAGTGCAACAGGAAATGTATATTCATGAAGCTGATTGATATATATAAATCTTGAATAAATTATCTAAATTCTCAAGACATTTCGTTATGAAGTTACTCCATTTTCTAACAAAAGTAGATAGGTAAAACAGAAAAAAAGAAAAATATAAACCGTTGTTTTGAGAAGGTTTTTTTTGTCTTTCCATACCTTTGGTCACAGGTAGCAGAACTAATGGGCCCACATGGCTTGTATACCATGTTTGATGCACAGTTGTATGCTGTATGGAAAAAGAAGAAAAAAGGTCAAAAATTGACAGTAGATGCATTTTTGCAGCAAAAGTGACTACAGCTTTGCCTTCTTCATCTGCAGCTTCTGTGATGTTGCTGTGTTTTTGTAAACGGAAGTGAAGTGATAGATGTAAGGTGTGTTTACTGAATAAAATACTAATTGCTACCATTTCTCACACACATTTTTGAGCTCTGCAATACTTACGGCATGTATTGTTGGTCTTTCCTCTCCAGTCAATGCAGACACCTCTAGAAGCACACTCTGTAGCATATATCTCCAAACTGGAACACTGCATGGATTCATCTTCTATGCGACATCCATCAAAAACACAGCCTTTGAAAAATGGTTCCGGTGGTATCACGGCATGGCATTCTGCAAAAATCCTGCAGGCAGAAAAGAAACCAAAGCCCATTTCTGTTAACCAGTCATTATATAAAATCCAGCACTTCCCAGCTAATGGCACACGAGACTCTGCTTCAGGAAAGAATGTATTACGAGAAAAAAACCTCTAAGAATGGCCAATACTCTGGGAGACAGATTGAGGAAGGGAAAGGTTAGGAAATTTGAAGCTCCTTTTTATTATTTTTTTTCCCCTCTAAAAAGGCTAATGGTCATAGTGTTTCTGTAGGTATACACAACTCTTCATCAGTCTGACACCAGAAATTTCATTAAAAAGGCAACTGCGTCAGATTGAGGGGAAAAGGGATGATAAAAGTAGCTGAGAGAGAGAAAAATTGCACACACAATAGCTCATAACTTATTAGACACTACAGCAAGCATGTGTAAGGGGCCTTTGTAAGTGACCCAGCTGAAAAATCACTTTTGTTAGAGCTCACACAAGTATAGGAAATACTGCTGGAAACAAGCCTTTGCGCTTTTGGAGCTCCATGCTTTATATAAAATGTACAAAGAATGAAGGACAATTTTTGGCTGAGATGTTTCTGTCTGCTCTATTAACCTGGTTAGTAATCAGGTACTTTATGGTTTGTACTGAAGGCCCACTTTGAATTTAGAGTACAGTCTTTACTTAATAGTGTAACTAAGAGCGGGTGAGAATAGTCTGGAAGGTAGGTAGGGAGAAAGATACCATAAATCTGTGTGGTTGCAACCCAGCAAGTATGGATTTTAGTGCTTGCTGCATCCCTGATTTTCTGACTTCACCTCTGCTTGCTCAGTTATCTTTGGCATGCAAGTCATTAAAGAAGAGCAGTTTCTTTTGCAAAGGCCTTTTACTGTATATATCCTGTCATTAAGCTGACATTTTCAGCTGTTATCACATGCTAGGGCTATAGTTCTTACTCTTCTTGTAAGATACTGAGACAGTTTTGTCTAGAAGGAGTGAATTCATTTTTTTTCTTACTCGCTCCAGATAAGGTTGCAGAGAGGAGGTGTTTCACAGTGAGGCTTTGGTGAAGGTGTCGTTACAACTGGTGGTATTGGTACTCCATGGCATGACTTGTTGTTATCAACGATCCAGTGATGAGCCATTTGGGGACAGGAAGAAATGATCTTACCACTTGGTAAGCGGCATTCATCTAATTTGTTATTTGTACATGTTCCTGGAAGAGACAAACTATGTAAGTTTCATAAGACCCATCAGAGATGCACAGTACATGATTGTGCTGATATCACATTTAGATGTGATGTGCTAATGAAATGTGTAAGGTGCCTTGCTTCATAGGGAGTGCTTTCTTTACAGTTACATGAACTTTAGGTTAGGGAAAAACGCACAAACCTAAACCAACCAGAAATACTGAGTTTTTGATCCTACAGAAGTTGAAAAGCAGAACTCTTTTCATTTCCATTTTACTGCTGTTTTAAAATTTCTGTCAATAATGAGATTGCATAGCCAGAGCGGATGAGAATAACCATGGTAGGGTGGGGAATGGGTGCATCTGTCTTACCACACTGTCCTTCGGTGTTGTTGCCAAATTTGCTGTATGGGAGTTTCACGGAGAAAATCAGCCCACTAAAGGTGATGGTTGCACCAATCTCTGGTATTTCAACAATCATGTTGATGCCAAGTGTGGAGAAAGAAATGCCATCTTTTTTGAAGCCTGGTTTGACAATCTTCTTGTTGAAGTACATCTGAATGCGGGGTTACAAAAACCACAACTTCAGAATAAGCACTGCTTCTGGCTGATTGTTTTAAATAATGTGGCTTTTAGTCTTCATAATCATGCATAACACCGTATTGTTGTGCATCACATCCAATACCCATCGGCATCGCAATATTAATATCTTATTAATATCTCAGCTTGTATTGCTATATTGCTACAGTGTGATAATAATCTAAGTGGCCTCTAGGTACGATGTTTGTGCGGATTGTGTGTGCTAATGCACAGCATTCTAAATCCAAGTATTTTCTTTGTAACCCTCATCATTTTGTTTATTGTAAACATTTTTCATATGAAAATGAGTGGTAGTTTTCTTTAACTCCAGAAATATTCCTGCCATTATTATGTAATAATTTTGCTGCAAAATCACACTATCCCTATATTACATGTTGCTTGGCATTGGAAGAGTTGTCTGAATTCAAAATGAAGTCAAATTTCCCTGGTGCCAATTTTATATAGTAGTCGTATTTTTTTGTTAATCTAAGGTGTTCCATTTGCAGTCTCTGTCTTATATGAGCTAATGAAGGTGGACATACTTGCTTAGTAAGTTTTTGTCGTGAATTATTCTGCAACTTTCTCCTCATCAAATTGGGATACAGTAAGAGTTAAAACTGTCAGTTACTGTTTTCCTTCACAGGGTTTTCTTTCAATGGACTAACTATTTCGGCATACCTTTCTGACTGTAGGTAAGGAGAACTTGGCATGGCTCTGTAGGAGGAGAGTGCATATTGGGGTAGACTTTTCCTCCTACCTCTTTGTGTTCTCTAATCAACTAATAATTTCCCCAGTGTAACAGTGAGACTGACTTTGCATTTTCACTGGCTTGCGAGCGCTAGTGAATGATCACGAAGGTAAAGTGACACCCCCAGTTACCCCTTTTCACAGAATCACACAGAATCACAGAATGGTTCAGATTGGAAGGGACCTTAAAGATCATCTAGTTCCAATGCCCCTGCCCTGGGCAGGGACACGTCCCACTAGACCGGGTTGCTCAAAGCCTCATCCAGCCTGGCCTTGAACACTTCCAGGGATGGGGCATCGACAACTTCCCTGGGCAACCTGTTCCAGTGCCTCACCACCCTCACAGTAAAGAACTTCCTGATATCCAATCTAAATCTCCCCTCTTTCAGTTTGAGGGCGTTACCCCGTGTCCTATCATTACAATTCCTCATGAAGAGTCCCTCCCCATCCTTCCTGTAGGCCCCACCTTTCTTCAGCTATACATCCCTTCCTGGCAGGCAATTGGACGGGGAAGCATGTGATGGCTCTGTTTGGTGCCTGAAGTTCCTTATGCAGAGGAAGCAGTGCCTAGTCATCCAGCTGCTAAGGGATCTATACCCATGTTCTCCATGAGAGAAGAATCATGCTTGTGATATGCATTCATGTTTCTTCATAATGTCTTTGTTTACATAAGTGAATAGCACAATGTACTAATTTTCATGAAACATGAATCAAGCACCAATGTAAGCATTCCTTCTGTCTTCTCTCTCTATCAGCTGTATTAGTCTGTTTCCTAATGTTAGTTATATATACTTATACATGCACATACTATATTCATATCTGCATAGTGCTAAGCCGTTTCTGACATTTTGTTCTTAGAAACTGGTATAATCTTCTTTTTTTATCCTAATGATACTCTCTGCCTTCATCACCTCCATGATATGATATTCTAACAGACTATATTTCAAATGAGAATCAGTAAGATCTATGGACCTTATTTCTTTTTTGAAAAAATACAGAAATAAAAAACTTAGTATTTTACCACATTGGTCATGACACCATTCATGAGTTGACGGGTCAGCACCACTTCTGCAGATTTGTAGAAAATAATAATGGATTTAGGGCAGGAAAGTCCATCTTTTGCATCACAATAATAATTGTCAATGTAAACACGGAAGTTGTCGTATTTAGGTACAATCTGTTTCACCAGGACGTAAGTGCAGTTTTCAAGGAAAGTATAATAGGTTCCATCAAAAGTAATATAATGAGGATCACCCCATCCACTGCACACACCTGGTAGAGAGAAAATATTTAGAAGATTAAAAATAAAATTAGTGTAGAAGAAAAAACTGAGAAACTGAAGTGAATTTATACAATTTATAGAGCAACCCTAAGAAAACAAAATGCCCATATAATCTGTGAAAAGTTTTACGTTTTGCAAAAAAGGTTGTTCCTTAATCTACTGGTGCTTACATTGACACTCATAATGGTAACAGCAGCCGTTTTCATCAGGTACCAGTATTGCCGGATATTTGTTCGCACAGGTAATTTCCTTTACAGGTGGGCAGTGCGTTGGAATTACTTCTACCTTGTTGTCTCCCTTACACACGAGTTCTGTACAGTTGGTTAATTTGTATCTTTGTCCAATCTGCAAAATGAACAAAAATTGCTGTCACAGGAGTTTGCAAACAGATATGAACTTTACTCATCTTTTTAGTTTAATGGTATATTGTTTCCAGAAATGGTGGTGTTGGAAAGGAAATTAATATGTGTTACTTCTCTTCAATTGTGGTAATAGTGATTTGCAATGTTGACCAGAGGTATTAATAATTCTGACCATAATATGGAGGATCAGAAACTGGTTTGTTTTCCAAATCTGAAGCAAATACTAAAATGAAAATCACTGGTAGGACAAGGTTGTCAACATACTAAACAATTAATTTTTTAATGCTAAAAGGAAGTGGGAACCTTAATTTCAACTGTTTCTTCTTCATGAGGAGCTCTTCTGAGGTTTGGGGAGATAGGTCTTAGGTTAAGGGAACTAATGTCCTTTATACTTGCTGTGCATACTGTACATGCCTGTCAGCACAGACCATCACTATCGGAAAAAAAAAGAGAATGTGTACAGAAGTGCAGATAAGAGGGCAAGAGGACAGAAACAGATAAAAGCCTGCACAGTAGCTTAAATGTTTCTATTGAGTGAAGAAAAAAAATGCACAAGAAAACTTCCTCTATTGTTTCAGTAAGAAGGTTTGTTATTATACAATGCTGTGCATCAGAAAGTGTTTGACTAGCAATAAATTCAATAGAAAAGATTATTGTAGCTTGCTTTCCCAGTATGAAAAAAAATATAAAGAAGACGTACAAATTTTATCACGTGTATATTGCTCATCATCAGTAGCACTTATTCTGGCGATCTGAACATAGAAAGTTTGAAGACTGCAAACAGTTTCTTTCTGGTGTCAACCTAACACTGATGTTATTAATCATAACATAACAAAGAAACTACATACTTGTAGGGGAGGGTAAGTAGAAGACACACAACCGTGAAAAGGAACTCTTGTAGAAGTGGTAGGCAGAGGAACTGAGGTTGTTATGGTAGACCATTCAGGGGAAGTAGTGGTTAGAGGAGTAGTAATGTTACAATGTGCAGTGTGTCGTTCAACTATACACGTTGGACTACAGATGGCATAAAATCTACATCCATCACTATCCATTTTGTTGTAAATCAAATCCCCTAAAAAAAAAAAAAGAAAATAGGTTACTATACAACGATAAAAAACACAAAAAACCCCACAAATTAATCAAGGTACTGCAAAATCCCAAGAAAAAAATTGGAACATATTAACGAGAAAATAAGGAAAATGTGATGAAAAAAAAAAAAGCAAGTGTTAAATAAAAGATATCAAGAACGATGCAAACAGGTAAACTAACCAGGTGAAAAAATAGCATCCCCAATTTTACAGAAACATGGTGTTAATGCAGAGGTAGAAGTGCTGCTGAATAATGGTTCAGGTATGGTAGTAGTGGTGACAGTGGGTCTGGTGGTGGGCAAGGGTGTGGTGATGTGGCAACTGTAGTTAGGAGTGCAGCAGAGGACGCGGATCCTGTAGTTGAGGCACATCTTAAATTTGCCAGTCTGGTCTTCGTTCTTGCACACCAGTCCAAAGTTGACGTCGCACTGCACGACCTGTCCGACGTGTTGGATGGAAACCTCGGGGTAGTCCTCCGCCTGGCACTCGATTTCCTTTGGCTGTTGACAGACTTTCTTCCCGGCGGCGCGGATGTGCTGGTAGGTTTCGAAGTCTCCCTGGCTGGGTCCCGAGGAGGGGAAGTCGACGTCGAACCATTCGCTCCAGGAGCACACTTCGGGTTCACAGGTGGTAGTGGACGGGGTGGTGGTGCGGATCTCGGTGGGGTGGGATGTGGAAGGTGTTGGCGTGGGGCTGGTGGTGCTGGTGGAGGTTTCTGTTGTGGTTTCCGAGGAGGTGGGCTGCGTGGTGGTGGTGGTGGAGGTCGTGACTGTGGTGGAGGTTGGGGCGGTGGTGGTTGATCTGTGGAAGGTGGTGATGGTGGGTCTGGTGGTGGGCAAGGGTGTGGTGACGTGGCAATTGTAGTTAGGAGTGCAGCAGAGGACGCGGATCCTGTAGTTGAGGCACATCTTAAATTTGCCAGTCTGGTCTTCGTTCTTGCACACCAGTCCAAAGTTGACGTCGCACTGCACGACCTGTCCGACGTGTTGGATGGAAACCTCGGGGTAGTCCTCCGCCTGGCACTCGATTTCCTTTGGCTGTTGACAGACTTTCTTCCCGGCGGCGCGGATGTGCTGGTAGGTTTCGAAGTCTCCCTGGCTGGGTCCCGCAGAGGGGAAGTCGACGTCGAACCATTCGCTCCAGGAGCACACTTCGGGTTCACAGGTGGTAGTGGACGGGGTGGTGGTGCGGATCTCGGTGGGGTGGGATGTGGAAGGTGTTGGCGTGGGGCTGGTGGTGCTGGTGGAGGTTTGCGTTGTGGTTTCCGAGGAGGTGGGCTGCGTGGTGGTGGTGGTGGAGGTCGTGACTGTGGTGGAGGTTGGGGCGGTGGTGGTTGATCTGTGGAAGGTGGTGATGGTGGGTGTGGTGGTGGGCAAGGGTGTGGTGACGTGGCAATTGTAGTTAGGAGTGCAGCAGAGGACGCGGATCCTGTAGTTGAGGCACATCTTAAATTTGCCAGTCTGGTCTTCGTTCTTGCACACCAGTCCAAAGTTGACGTCGCACTGCACGACCTGTCCGACGTGTTGGATGGAAACCTCGGGGTAGTCCTCCGCCTGGCACTCGATTTCCTTTGGCTGTTGACAGACTTTCTTCCCGGCGGCGTGGATGTGCTGGTAGGTTTCGAAGTCTCCCTGGCTGGGTCCCGCAGAGGGGAAGTCGACGTCGAACCATTCGCTCCAGGAGCACACTTCGGGTTCACAGGTGGTAGTGGACGGGGTGGTGGTGCGGATCTCGGTGGGGTGGGATGTGGAAGGTGTTGGCGTGGGGCTGGTGGTGCTGGTGGAGGTTTGTGTTGTGGTTTCCGAGGAGGTGGGCTGCGTGGTGGTGGTGGTGGAGGTCGTGACTGTGGTGGAGGTTGGGGCGGTGGTGGTTGATCTGTGGAAGGTGGTGATGGTGGGTGTGGTGGTGGGCAAGGGTGTGGTGACGTGGCAATTGTAGTTAGGAGTGCAGCAGAGGACGCGGATCCTGTAGTTGAGGCACATCTTAAATTTGCCAGTCTGGTCTTCGTTCTTGCACACCAGTCCAAAGTTGACGTCGCACTGCACGACCTGTCCGACGTGTTGGATGGAAACCTCAGGGTAGTCCTCCGCCTGGCACTCGATTTCCTTTGGCTGTTGACAGACTTTCTTCCCGGCGGCGCGGATGTGCTGGTAGGTTTCGAAGTCTCCCTGGCTGGGTCCCGCAGAGGGGAAGTCGACGTCGAACCATTCGCTCCAGGAGCACACTTCGGGTTCACAGGTGGTAGTGGACGGGGTGGTGGTGCGGATCTCGGTGGGGTGGGATGTGGAAGGTGTTGGCGTGGGGCTGGTGGTGCTGGTGGAGGTTTGCGTTGTGGTTTCCGAGGAGGTGGGCTGCGTGGTGGTGGTGGTGGAGGTCGTGACTGTGGTGGAGGTTGGGGCGGTGGTGGTTGATCTGTGGAAGGTGGTGATGGTGGGTGTGGTGGTGGGCAAGGGTGTGGTGACGTGGCAATTGTAGTTAGGAGTGCAGCAGAGGACGCGGATCCTGTAGTTGAGGCACATCTTAAATTTGCCAGTCTGGTCTTCGTTCTTGCACACCAGTCCAAAGTTGACGTCGCACTGCACGACCTGTCCGACGTGTTGGATGGAAACCTCGGGGTAGTCCTCCGCCTGGCACTCGATTTCCTTTGGCTGTTGACAGACTTTCTTCCCGGCGGCGCGGATGTGCTGGTAGGTTTCAAAGTCTCCCTGGCTGGGTCCCGCAGAGGGGAAGTCGACGTCGAACCATTCGCTCCAGGAGCACACTTCGGGTTCACAGGTGGTAGTGGACGGGGTGGTGGTGCGTATCTCTGTGGGGTGGGATGTGGAAGGTGTTGGCGTGGGGCTGGTGGTGCTGGTGGAGGTTTGTGTTGTGGTTTCCGAGGAGGTGGGCTGCGTGGTGGTGGTGGTGGAGGTCGTGACTGTGGTGGAGGTTGGGGCGGTGGTGGTTGATCTGTGGAAGGTGGTGATGGTGGGTGTGGTGGTGGGCAAGGGTGTGGTGACGTGGCAATTGTAGTTAGGAGTGCAGCAGAGGACGCGGATCCTGTAGTTGAGGCACATCTTAAATTTGCCAGTCTGGTCTTCGTTCTTGCACACCAGTCCAAAGTTGACGTCGCACTGCACGACCTGTCCGACGTGTTGGATGGAAACCTCGGGGTAGTCCTCCGCCTGGCACTCGATTTCCTTTGGCTGTTGACAGACTTTCTTCCCGGCGGCGCGGATGTGCTGGTAGGTTTCGAAGTCTCCCTGGCTGGGTCCCGAGGAGGGGAAGTCGACGTCGAACCATTCGCTCCAGGAGCACACTTCGGGTTCACAGGTGGTAGTGGACGGGGTGGTGGTGCGGATCTCGGTGGGGTGGGATGTGGAAGGTGTTGGCGTGGGGCTGGTGGTGCTGGTGGAGGTTTGCGTTGTGGTTTCCGAGGAGGTGGGCTGCGTGGTGGTGGTGGTGGAGGTCGTGACTGTGGTGGAGGTTGGGGCGGTGGTGGTTGATCTGTGGAAGGTGGTGATGGTGGGTGTGGTGGTGGGCAAGGGTGTGGTGACGTGGCAATTGTAGTTAGGAGTGCAGCAGAGGACGCGGATCCTGTAGTTGAGGCACATCTTAAATTTGCCAGTCTGGTCTTCGTTCTTGCACACCAGTCCAAAGTTGACGTCGCACTGCACGACCTGTCCGACGTGTTGGATGGAAACCTCGGGGTAGTCCTCCGCCTGGCACTCGATTTCCTTTGGCTGTTGACAGACTTTCTTCCCGGCGGCGCGGATGTGCTGGTAGGTTTCGAAGTCTCCCTGGCTGGGTCCCGCAGAGGGGAAGTCGACGTCGAACCATTCGCTCCAGGAGCACACTTCGGGTTCACAGGTGGTAGTGGACGGGGTGGTCGTGCGGATCTCGGTGGGGTGGGATGTGGAAGGTGTTGGCGTGGGGCTGGTGGTGCTGGTGGAGGTTTGCGTTGTGGTTTCCGAGGAGGTGGGCTGCGTGGTGGTGGTGGTGGAGGTCGTGACTGTGGTGGAGGTTGGGGCGGTGGTGGTTGATCTGTGGAAGGTGGTGATGGTGGGTGTGGTGGTGGGCAAGGGTGTGGTGACGTGGCAATTGTAGTTAGGAGTGCAGCAGAGGACGCGGATCCTGTAGTTGAGGCACATCTTAAATTTGCCAGTCTGGTCTTCGTTCTTGCACACCAGTCCAAAGTTGACGTCGCACTGCACGACCTGTCCGACGTGTTGGATGGAAACCTCGGGGTAGTCCTCCGCCTGGCACTCGATTTCCTTTGGCTGTTGACAGACTTTCTTCCCGGCGGCGCGGATGTGCTGGTAGGTTTCGAAGTCTCCCTGGCTGGGTCCCGCAGAGGGGAAGTCGACGTCGAACCATTCGCTCCAGGAGCACACTTCGGGTTCACAGGTGGTAGTGGACGGGGTGGTGGTGCGGATCTCGGTGGGGTGGGATGTGGAAGGTGTTGGCGTGGGGCTGGTGGTGCTGGTGGAGGTTTGTGTTGTGGTTTCCGAGGAGGTGGGCTGCGTGGTGGTGGTGGTGGAGGTCGTGACTGTGGTGGAGGTTGGGGCGGTGGTGGTTGATCTGTGGAAGGTGGTGATGGTGGGTCTGGTGGTGGGCAAGGGTGTGGTGACGTGGCAATTGTAGTTAGGAGTGCAGCAGAGGACGCGGATCCTGTAGTTGAGGCACATCTTAAATTTGCCAGTCTGGTCTTCGTTCTTGCACACCAGTCCAAAGTTGACGTCGCACTGCACGACCTGTCCGACGTGTTGGATGGAAACCTCAGGGTAGTCCTCCGCCTGGCACTCGATTTCCTTTGGCTGTTGACAGACTTTCTTCCCGGCGGCGCGGATGTGCTGGTAGGTTTCGAAGTCTCCCTGGCTGGGTCCCGCAGAGGGGAAGTCGACGTCGAACCATTCGCTCCAGGAGCACACTTCGGGTTCACAGGTGGTAGTGGACGGGGTGGTGGTGCGGATCTCGGTGGGGTGGGATGTGGAAGGTGTTGGCGTGGGGCTGGTGGTGCTGGTGGAGGTTTGCGTTGTGGTTTCCGAGGAGGTGGGCTGCGTGGTGGTGGTGGTGGAGGTCGTGACTGTGGTGGAGGTTGGGGCGGTGGTGGTTGATCTGTGGAAGGTGGTGATGGTGGGTCTGGTGGTGGGCAAGGGTGTGGTGACGTGGCAATTGTAGTTAGGAGTGCAGCAGAGGACGCGGATCCTGTAGTTGAGGCACATCTTAAATTTGCCAGTCTGGTCTTCGTTCTTGCACACCAGTCCAAAGTTGACATCGCACTGCACGACCTGTCCGACGTGTTGGATGGAAACCTCGGGGTAGTCCTCCGCCTGGCACTCGATTTCCTTTGGCTGTTGACAGACTTTCTTCCCGGCGGCGCGGATGTGCTGGTAGGTTTCAAAGTCTCCCTGGCTGGGTCCCGCAGAGGGGAAGTCGACGTCGAACCATTCGCTCCAGGAGCACACTTCGGGTTCACAGGTGGTAGTGGACGGGGTGGTGGTGCGTATCTCTGTGGGGTGGGATGTGGAAGGTGTTGGCGTGGGGCTGGTGGTGCTGGTGGAGGTTTGCGTTGTGGTTTCCGAGGAGGTGGGCTGCGTGGTGGTGGTGGTGGAGGTCGTGACTGTGGTGGAGGTTGGGGCGGTGGTGGTTGATCTGTGGAAGGTGGTGATGGTGGGTCTGGTGGTGGGCAAGGGTGTGGTGACGTGGCAATTGTAGTTAGGAGTGCAGCAGAGGACGCGGATCCTGTAGTTGAGGCACATCTTAAATTTGCCAGTCTGGTCTTCGTTCTTGCACACCAGTCCAAAGTTGACGTCGCACTGCACGACCTGTCCGACGTGTTGGATGGAAACCTCGGGGTAGTCCTCCGCCTGGCACTCGATTTCCTTTGGCTGTTGACAGACTTTCTTCCCGGCGGCGCGGATGTGCTGGTAGGTTTCGAAGTCTCCCTGGCTGGGTCCCGCAGAGGGGAAGTCGACGTCGAACCATTCGCTCCAGGAGCACACTTCGGGTTCACAGGTGGTAGTGGACGGGGTGGTGGTGCGGATCTCGGTGGGGTGGGATGTGGAAGGTGTTGGCGTGGGGCTGGTGGTGCTGGTGGAGGTTTGTGTTGTGGTTTCCGAGGAGGTGGGCTGCGTGGTGGTGGTGGTGGAGGTCGTGACTGTGGTGGAGGTTGGGGCGGTGGTGGTTGATCTGTGGAAGGTGGTGATGGTGGGTGTGGTGGTGGGCAAGGGTGTGGTGACGTGGCAATTGTAGTTAGGAGTGCAGCAGAGGACGCGGATCCTGTAGTTGAGGCACATCTTAAATTTGCCAGTCTGGTCTTCGTTCTTGCACACCAGTCCAAAGTTGACGTCGCACTGCACGACCTGTCCGACGTGTTGGATGGAAACCTCGGGGTAGTCCTCTGCCTGGCACTCGATTTCCTTTGGCTGTTGACAGACTTTCTTCCCGGCGGCGCGGATGTGCTGGTAGGTTTCGAAGTCTCCCTGGCTGGGTCCCGCAGAGGGGAAGTCGACGTCGAACCATTCGCTCCAGGAGCACACTTCGGGTTCACAGGTGGTAGTGGACGGGGTGGTGGTGCGGATCTCGGTGGGGTGGGATGTGGAAGGTGTTGGCGTGGGGCTGGTGGTGCTGGTGGAGGTTTGCGTTGTGGTTTCCGAGGAGGTGGGCTGCGTGGTGGTGGTGGTGGAGGTCGTGACTGTGGTGGAGGTTGGGGCGGTGGTGGTTGATCTGTGGAAGGTGGTGATGGTGGGTCTGGTGGTGGGCAAGGGTGTGGTGACGTGGCAATTGTAGTTAGGAGTGCAGCAGAGGACGCGGATCCTGTAGTTGAGGCACATCTTAAATTTGCCAGTCTGGTCTTCGTTCTTGCACACCAGTCCAAAGTTGACGTCGCACTGCACGACCTGTCCGACGTGTTGGATGGAAACCTCGGGGTAGTCCTCCGCCTGGCACTCGATTTCCTTTGGCTGTTGACAGACTTTCTTCCCGGCGGCGCGGATGTGCTGGTAGGTTTCGAAGTCTCCCTGGCTGGGTCCCGAGGAGGGGAAGTCGACGTCGAACCATTCGCTCCAGGAGCACACTTCGGGTTCACAGGTGGTAGTGGACGGGGTGGTGGTGCGGATCTCGGTGGGGTGGGA
This sequence comes from Chroicocephalus ridibundus, assembly GCF_963924245.1. NCBI lineage: Eukaryota > Metazoa > Chordata > Aves > Charadriiformes > Laridae > Chroicocephalus > Chroicocephalus ridibundus. The sequence continues at coordinate 19,479,301 of NC_086287.1, forward strand.
TGTGGAAGGTGTTGGCGTGGGGCTGGTGGTGCTGGTGGAGGTTTGCGTTGTGGTTTCCGAGGAGGTGGGCTGCGTGGTGGTGGTGGTGGAGGTCGTGACTGTGGTGGAGGTTGGGGCGGTGGTGGTTGATCTGTGGAAGGTGGTGATGGTGGGTCTGGTGGTGGGCAAGGGTGTGGTGACGTGGCAATTGTAGTTAGGAGTGCAGCAGAGGACGCGGATCCTGTAGTTGAGGCACATCTTAAATTTGCCAGTCTGGTCTTCGTTCTTGCACACCAGTCCAAAGTTGACATCGCACTGCACGACCTGTCCGACGTGTTGGATGGAAACCTCGGGGTAGTCCTCCGCCTGGCACTCGATTTCCTTTGGCTGTTGACAGACTTTCTTCCCGGCGGCGCGGATGTGCTGGTAGGTTTCAAAGTCTCCCTGGCTGGGTCCCGCAGAGGGGAAGTCGACGTCGAACCATTCGCTCCAGGAGCACACTTCGGGTTCACAGGTGGTAGTGGACGGGGTGGTGGTGCGTATCTCTGTGGGGTGGGATGTGGAAGGTGTTGGCGTGGGGCTGGTGGTGCTGGTGGAGGTTTGTGTTGTGGTTTCCGAGGAGGTGGGCTGCGTGGTGGTGGTGGTGGAGGTCGTGACTGTGGTGGAGGTTGGGGCGGTGGTGGTTGATCTGTGGAAGGTGGTGATGGTGGGTGTGGTGGTGGGCAAGGGTGTGGTGACGTGGCAATTGTAGTTAGGAGTGCAGCAGAGGACGCGGATCCTGTAGTTGAGGCACATCTTAAATTTGCCAGTCTGGTCTTCGTTCTTGCACACCAGTCCAAAGTTGACGTCGCACTGCACGACCTGTCCGACGTGTTGGATGGAAACCTCGGGGTAGTCCTCCGCCTGGCACTCGATTTCCTTTGGCTGTTGACAGACTTTCTTCCCGGCGGCGCGGATGTGCTGGTAGGTTTCGAAGTCTCCCTGGCTGGGTCCCGAGGAGGGGAAGTCGACGTCGAACCATTCGCTCCAGGAGCACACTTCGGGTTCACAGGTGGTAGTGGACGGGGTGGTGGTGCGGATCTCGGTGGGGTGGGATGTGGAAGGTGTTGGCGTGGGGCTGGTGGTGCTGGTGGAGGTTTGCGTTGTGGTTTCCGAGGAGGTGGGCTGCGTGGTGGTGGTGGTGGAGGTCGTGACTGTGGTGGAGGTTGGGGCGGTGGTGGTTGATCTGTGGAAGGTGGTGATGGTGGGTGTGGTGGTGGGCAAGGGTGTGGTGACGTGGCAATTGTAGTTAGGAGTGCAGCAGAGGACGCGGATCCTGTAGTTGAGGCACATCTTAAATTTGCCAGTCTGGTCTTCGTTCTTGCACACCAGTCCAAAGTTGACGTCGCACTGCACGACCTGTCCGACGTGTTGGATGGAAACCTCGGGGTAGTCCTCCGCCTGGCACTCGATTTCCTTTGGCTGTTGACAGACTTTCTTCCCGGCGGCGCGGATGTGCTGGTAGGTTTCGAAGTCTCCCTGGCTGGGTCCCGCAGAGGGGAAGTCGACGTCGAACCATTCGCTCCAGGAGCACACTTCGGGTTCACAGGTGGTAGTGGACGGGGTGGTCGTGCGGATCTCGGTGGGGTGGGATGTGGAAGGTGTTGGCGTGGGGCTGGTGGTGCTGGTGGAGGTTTGCGTTGTGGTTTCCGAGGAGGTGGGCTGCGTGGTGGTGGTGGTGGAGGTCGTGACTGTGGTGGAGGTTGGGGCGGTGGTGGTTGATCTGTGGAAGGTGGTGATGGTGGGTGTGGTGGTGGGCAAGGGTGTGGTGACGTGGCAATTGTAGTTAGGAGTGCAGCAGAGGACGCGGATCCTGTAGTTGAGGCACATCTTAAATTTGCCAGTCTGGTCTTCGTTCTTGCACACCAGTCCAAAGTTGACGTCGCACTGCACGACCTGTCCGACGTGTTGGATGGAAACCTCGGGGTAGTCCTCCGCCTGGCACTCGATTTCCTTTGGCTGTTGACAGACTTTCTTCCCGGCGGCGCGGATGTGCTGGTAGGTTTCGAAGTCTCCCTGGCTGGGTCCCGCAGAGGGGAAGTCGACGTCGAACCATTCGCTCCAGGAGCACACTTCGGGTTCACAGGTGGTAGTGGACGGGGTGGTGGTGCGGATCTCGGTGGGGTGGGATGTGGAAGGTGTTGGCGTGGGGCTGGTGGTGCTGGTGGAGGTTTGTGTTGTGGTTTCCGAGGAGGTGGGCTGCGTGGTGGTGGTGGTGGAGGTCGTGACTGTGGTGGAGGTTGGGGCGGTGGTGGTTGATCTGTGGAAGGTGGTGATGGTGGGTCTGGTGGTGGGCAAGGGTGTGGTGACGTGGCAATTGTAGTTAGGAGTGCAGCAGAGGACGCGGATCCTGTAGTTGAGGCACATCTTAAATTTGCCAGTCTGGTCTTCGTTCTTGCACACCAGTCCAAAGTTGACGTCGCACTGCACGACCTGTCCGACGTGTTGGATGGAAACCTCAGGGTAGTCCTCCGCCTGGCACTCGATTTCCTTTGGCTGTTGACAGACTTTCTTCCCGGCGGCGCGGATGTGCTGGTAGGTTTCGAAGTCTCCCTGGCTGGGTCCCGCAGAGGGGAAGTCGACGTCGAACCATTCGCTCCAGGAGCACACTTCGGGTTCACAGGTGGTAGTGGACGGGGTGGTGGTGCGGATCTCGGTGGGGTGGGATGTGGAAGGTGTTGGCGTGGGGCTGGTGGTGCTGGTGGAGGTTTGCGTTGTGGTTTCCGAGGAGGTGGGCTGCGTGGTGGTGGTGGTGGAGGTCGTGACTGTGGTGGAGGTTGGGGCGGTGGTGGTTGATCTGTGGAAGGTGGTGATGGTGGGTCTGGTGGTGGGCAAGGGTGTGGTGACGTGGCAATTGTAGTTAGGAGTGCAGCAGAGGACGCGGATCCTGTAGTTGAGGCACATCTTAAATTTGCCAGTCTGGTCTTCGTTCTTGCACACCAGTCCAAAGTTGACATCGCACTGCACGACCTGTCCGACGTGTTGGATGGAAACCTCGGGGTAGTCCTCCGCCTGGCACTCGATTTCCTTTGGCTGTTGACAGACTTTCTTCCCGGCGGCGCGGATGTGCTGGTAGGTTTCAAAGTCTCCCTGGCTGGGTCCCGCAGAGGGGAAGTCGACGTCGAACCATTCGCTCCAGGAGCACACTTCGGGTTCACAGGTGGTAGTGGACGGGGTGGTGGTGCGTATCTCTGTGGGGTGGGATGTGGAAGGTGTTGGCGTGGGGCTGGTGGTGCTGGTGGAGGTTTGCGTTGTGGTTTCCGAGGAGGTGGGCTGCGTGGTGGTGGTGGTGGAGGTCGTGACTGTGGTGGAGGTTGGGGCGGTGGTGGTTGATCTGTGGAAGGTGGTGATGGTGGGTCTGGTGGTGGGCAAGGGTGTGGTGACGTGGCAATTGTAGTTAGGAGTGCAGCAGAGGACGCGGATCCTGTAGTTGAGGCACATCTTAAATTTGCCAGTCTGGTCTTCGTTCTTGCACACCAGTCCAAAGTTGACGTCGCACTGCACGACCTGTCCGACGTGTTGGATGGAAACCTCGGGGTAGTCCTCCGCCTGGCACTCGATTTCCTTTGGCTGTTGACAGACTTTCTTCCCGGCGGCGCGGATGTGCTGGTAGGTTTCGAAGTCTCCCTGGCTGGGTCCCGCAGAGGGGAAGTCGACGTCGAACCATTCGCTCCAGGAGCACACTTCGGGTTCACAGGTGGTAGTGGACGGGGTGGTGGTGCGGATCTCGGTGGGGTGGGATGTGGAAGGTGTTGGCGTGGGGCTGGTGGTGCTGGTGGAGGTTTGTGTTGTGGTTTCCGAGGAGGTGGGCTGCGTGGTGGTGGTGGTGGAGGTCGTGACTGTGGTGGAGGTTGGGGCGGTGGTGGTTGATCTGTGGAAGGTGGTGATGGTGGGTGTGGTGGTGGGCAAGGGTGTGGTGACGTGGCAATTGTAGTTAGGAGTGCAGCAGAGGACGCGGATCCTGTAGTTGAGGCACATCTTAAATTTGCCAGTCTGGTCTTCGTTCTTGCACACCAGTCCAAAGTTGACGTCGCACTGCACGACCTGTCCGACGTGTTGGATGGAAACCTCGGGGTAGTCCTCTGCCTGGCACTCGATTTCCTTTGGCTGTTGACAGACTTTCTTCCCGGCGGCGCGGATGTGCTGGTAGGTTTCGAAGTCTCCCTGGCTGGGTCCCGCAGAGGGGAAGTCGACGTCGAACCATTCGCTCCAGGAGCACACTTCGGGTTCACAGGTGGTAGTGGACGGGGTGGTGGTGCGGATCTCGGTGGGGTGGGATGTGGAAGGTGTTGGCGTGGGGCTGGTGGTGCTGGTGGAGGTTTGCGTTGTGGTTTCCGAGGAGGTGGGCTGCGTGGTGGTGGTGGTGGAGGTCGTGACTGTGGTGGAGGTTGGGGCGGTGGTGGTTGATCTGTGGAAGGTGGTGATGGTGGGTCTGGTGGTGGGCAAGGGTGTGGTGACGTGGCAATTGTAGTTAGGAGTGCAGCAGAGGACGCGGATCCTGTAGTTGAGGCACATCTTAAATTTGCCAGTCTGGTCTTCGTTCTTGCACACCAGTCCAAAGTTGACGTCGCACTGCACGACCTGTCCGACGTGTTGGATGGAAACCTCGGGGTAGTCCTCCGCCTGGCACTCGATTTCCTTTGGCTGTTGACAGACTTTCTTCCCGGCGGCGCGGATGTGCTGGTAGGTTTCGAAGTCTCCCTGGCTGGGTCCCGAGGAGGGGAAGTCGACGTCGAACCATTCGCTCCAGGAGCACACTTCGGGTTCACAGGTGGTAGTGGACGGGGTGGTGGTGCGGATCTCGGTGGGGTGGGATGTGGAAGGTGTTGGCGTGGGGCTGGTGGTGCTGGTGGAGGTTTGCGTTGTGGTTTCCGAGGAGGTGGGCTGCGTGGTGGTGGTGGTGGAGGTCGTGACTGTGGTGGAGGTTGGGGCGGTGGTGGTTGATCTGTGGAAGGTGGTGATGGTGGGTCTGGTGGTGGGCAAGGGTGTGGTGACGTGGCAATTGTAGTTAGGAGTGCAGCAGAGGACGCGGATCCTGTAGTTGAGGCACATCTTAAATTTGCCAGTCTGGTCTTCGTTCTTGCACACCAGTCCAAAGTTGACGTCGCACTGCACGACCTGTCCGACGTGTTGGATGGAAACCTCGGGGTAGTCCTCCGCCTGGCACTCGATTTCCTTTGGCTGTTGACAGACTTTCTTCCCGGCGGCGCGGATGTGCTGGTAGGTTTCGAAGTCTCCCTGGCTGGGTCCCGCAGAGGGGAAGTCGACGTCGAACCATTCGCTCCAGGAGCACACTTCGGGTTCACAGGTGGTAGTGGACGGGGTGGTGGTGCGGATCTCGGTGGGGTGGGATGTGGAAGGTGTTGGCGTGGGGCTGGTGGTGCTGGTGGAGGTTTGCGTTGTGGTTTCCGAGGAGGTGGGCTGCGTGGTGGTGGTGGTGGAGGTCGTGACTGTGGTGGAGGTTGGGGCGGTGGTGGTTGATCTGTGGAAGGTGGTGATGGTGGGTGTGGTGGTGGGCAAGGGTGTGGTGACGTGGCAATTGTAGTTAGGAGTGCAGCAGAGGACGCGGATCCTGTAGTTGAGGCACATCTTAAATTTGCCAGTCTGGTCTTCGTTCTTGCACACCAGTCCAAAGTTGACATCGCACTGCACGACCTGTCCGACGTGTTGGATGGAAACCTCGGGGTAGTCCTCCGCCTGGCACTCGATTTCCTTTGGCTGTTGACAGACTTTCTTCCCGGCGGCGCGGATGTGCTGGTAGGTTTCAAAGTCTCCCTGGCTGGGTCCCGCAGAGGGGAAGTCGACGTCGAACCATTCGCTCCAGGAGCACACTTCGGGTTCACAGGTGGTAGTGGACGGGGTGGTGGTGCGGATCTCAGTGGGGTGGGATGTGGAAGGTGTTGGCGTGGGGCTGGTGGTGCTGGTGGAGGTTTGCGTTGTGGTTTCCGAGGAGGTGGGCTGCGTGGTGGTGGTGGTGGAGGTCGTGACTGTGGTGGAGGTTGGGGCGGTAGTGGTTGATCTGTGGAAGGTGGTGATGGTGGGTGTGGTGGTGGGCAAGGGTGTGGTGACGTGGCAATTGTAGTTAGGAGTGCAGCAGAGGACGCGGATCCTGTAGTTGAGGCACATCTTAAATTTGCCAGTCTGGTCTTCGTTCTTGCACACCAGTCCAAAGTTGACGTCGCACTGCACGACCTGTCCGACGTGTTGGATGGAAACCTCGGGGTAGTCCTCCGCCTGGCACTCGATTTCCTTTGGCTGTTGACAGACTTTCTTCCCGGCGGCGCGGATGTGCTGGTAGGTTTCGAAGTCTCCCTGGCTGGGTCCCGCAGAGGGGAAGTCGACGTCGAACCATTCGCTCCAGGAGCACACTTCGGGTTCACAGGTGGTAGTGGACGGGGTGGTGGTGCGGATCTCGGTGGGGTGGGATGTGGAAGGTGTTGGCGTGGGGCTGGTGGTGCTGGTGGAGGTTTGCGTTGTGGTTTCCGAGGAGGTGGGCTGCGTGGTGGTGGTGGTGGAGGTCGTGACTGTGGTGGAGGTTGGGGCGGTGGTGGTTGATCTGTGGAAGGTGGTGATGGTGGGTGTGGTGGTGGGCAAGGGTGTGGTGACGTGGCAATTGTAGTTAGGAGTGCAGCAGAGGACGCGGATCCTGTAGTTGAGGCACATCTTAAATTTGCCAGTCTGGTCTTCGTTCTTGCACACCAGTCCAAAGTTGACGTCGCACTGCACGACCTGTCCGACGTGTTGGATGGAAACCTCGGGGTAGTCCTCCGCCTGGCACTCGATTTCCTTTGGCTGTTGACAGACTTTCTTCCCGGCGGCGCGGATGTGCTGGTAGGTTTCGAAGTCTCCCTGGCTGGGTCCCGAGGAGGGGAAGTCGACGTCGAACCATTCGCTCCAGGAGCACACTTCGGGTTCACAGGTGGTAGTGGACGGGGTGGTGGTGCGGATCTCGGTGGGGTGGGATGTGGAAGGTGTTGGCGTGGGGCTGGTGGTGCTGGTGGAGGTTTGCGTTGTGGTTTCCGAGGAGGTGGGCTGCGTGGTGGTGGTGGTGGAGGTCGTGACTGTGGTGGAGGTTGGGGCGGTGGTGGTTGATCTGTGGAAGGTGGTGATGGTGGGTCTGGTGGTGGGCAAGGGTGTGGTGACGTGGCAATTGTAGTTAGGTGTGCAGCAGAGGACGCGGATCCTGTAGTTGAGGCACATCTTAAATTTGCCAGTCTGGTCTTCGTTCTTGCACACCAGTCCAAAGTTGACGTCGCACTGCACGACCTGTCCGACGTGTTGGATGGAAACCTCGGGGTAGTCCTCCGCCTGGCACTCGATTTCCTTTGGCTGTTGACAGACTTTCTTCCCGGCGGCGCGGATGTGCTGGTAGGTTTCGAAGTCTCCCTGGCTGGGTCCCGCAGAGGGGAAGTCGACGTCGAACCATTCGCTCCAGGAGCACACTTCGGGTTCACAGGTGGTAGTGGACGGGGTGGTGGTGCGGATCTCGGTGGGGTGGGATGTGGAAGGTGTTGGCGTGGGGCTGGTGGTGCTGGTGGAGGTTTGCGTTGTGGTTTCCGAGGAGGTGGGCTGCGTGGTGGTGGTGGTGGAGGTCGTGACTGTGGTGGAGGTTGGGGCGGTGGTGGTTGATCTGTGGAAGGTGGTGATGGTGGGTCTGGTGGTGGGCAAGGGTGTGGTGACGTGGCAATTGTAGTTAGGAGTGCAGCAGAGGACGCGGATCCTGTAGTTGAGGCACATCTTAAATTTGCCAGTCTGGTCTTCGTTCTTGCACACCAGTCCAAAGTTGACGTCGCACTGCACGACCTGTCCGACGTGTTGGATGGAAACCTCGGGGTAGTCCTCCGCCTGGCACTCGATTTCCTTTGGCTGTTGACAGACTTTCTTCCCGGCGGCGCGGATGTGCTGGTAGGTTTCGAAGTCTCCCTGGCTGGGTCCCGCAGAGGGGAAGTCGACGTCGAACCATTCGCTCCAGGAGCACACTTCGGGTTCACAGGTGGTAGTGGACGGGGTGGTGGTGCGGATCTCGGTGGGGTGGGATGTGGAAGGTGTTGGCGTGGGGCTGGTGGTGCTGGTGGAGGTTTGCGTTGTGGTTTCCGAGGAGGTGGGCTGCGTGGTGGTGGTGGTGGAGGTCGTGACTGTGGTGGAGGTTGGGGCGGTGGTGGTTGATCTGTGGAAGGTGGTGATGGTGGGTCTGGTGGTGGGCAAGGGTGTGGTGACGTGGCAATTGTAGTTAGGAGTGCAGCAGAGGACGCGGATCCTGTAGTTGAGGCACATCTTAAATTTGCCAGTCTGGTCTTCGTTCTTGCACACCAGTCCAAAGTTGACGTCGCACTGCACGACCTGTCCGACGTGTTGGATGGAAACCTCGGGGTAGTCCTCCGCCTGGCACTCGATTTCCTTTGGCTGTTGACAGACTTTCTTCCCGGCGGCGCGGATGTGCTGGTAGGTTTCGAAGTCTCCCTGGCTGGGTCCCGCAGAGGGGAAGTCGACGTCGAACCATTCGCTCCAGGAGCACACTTCGGGTTCACAGGTGGTAGTGGACGGGGTGGTGGTGCGGATCTCGGTGGGGTGGGATGTGGAAGGTGTTGGCGTGGGGCTGGTGGTGCTGGTGGAGGTTTGCGTTGTGGTTTCCGAGGAGGTGGGCTGCGTGGTGGTGGTGGTGGAGGTCGTGACTGTGGTGGAGGTTGGGGCGGTGGTGGTTGATCTGTGGAAGGTGGTGATGGTGGGTGTGGTGGTGGGCAAGGGTGTGGTGACGTGGCAATTGTAGTTAGGAGTGCAGCAGAGGACGCGGATCCTGTAGTTGAGGCACATCTTAAATTTGCCAGTCTGGTCTTCGTTCTTGCACACCAGTCCAAAGTTGACGTCGCACTGCACGACCTGTCCGACGTGTTGGATGGAAACCTCGGGGTAGTCCTCCGCCTGGCACTCGATTTCCTTTGGCTGTTGACAGACTTTCTTCCCGGCGGCGCGGATGTGCTGGTAGGTTTCGAAGTCTCCCTGGCTGGGTCCCGCAGAGGGGAAGTCGACGTCGAACCATTCGCTCCAGGAGCACACTTCGGGTTCACAGGTGGTAGTGGACGGGGTGGTGGTGCGGATCTCGGTGGGGTGGGATGTGGAAGGTGTTGGCGTGGGGCTGGTGGTGCTGGTGGAGGTTTGCGTTGTGGTTTCCGAGGAGGTGGGCTGCGTGGTGGTGGTGGTGGAGGTCGTGACTGTGGTGGAGGTTGGGGCGGTGGTGGTTGATCTGTGGAAGGTGGTGATGGTGGGTGTGGTGGTGGGCAAGGGTGTGGTGACGTGGCAATTGTAGTTAGGAGTGCAGCAGAGGACGCGGATCCTGTAGTTGAGGCACATCTTAAATTTGCCAGTCTGGTCTTCGTTCTTGCACACCAGTCCAAAGTTGACGTCGCACTGCACGACCTGTCCGACGTGTTGGATGGAAACCTCGGGGTAGTCCTCCGCCTGGCACTCGATTTCCTTTGGCTGTTGACAGACTTTCTTCCCGGCGGCGCGGATGTGCTGGTAGGTTTCGAAGTCTCCCTGGCTGGGTCCCGAGGAGGGGAAGTCGACGTCGAACCATTCGCTCCAGGAGCACACTTCGGGTTCACAGGTGGTAGTGGACGGGGTGGTGGTGCGGATCTCGGTGGGGTGGGATGTGGAAGGTGTTGGCGTGGGGCTGGTGGTGCTGGTGGAGGTTTGCGTTGTGGTTTCCGAGGAGGTGGGCTGCGTGGTGGTGGTGGTGGAGGTCGTGACTGTGGTGGAGGTTGGGGCGGTGGTGGTTGATCTGTGGAAGGTGGTGATGGTGGGTGTGGTGGTGGGCAAGGGTGTGGTGACGTGGCAATTGTAGTTAGGAGTGCAGCAGAGGACGCGGATCCTGTAGTTGAGGCACATCTTAAATTTGCCAGTCTGGTCTTCGTTCTTGCACACCAGTCCAAAGTTGACGTCGCACTGCACGACCTGTCCGACGTGTTGGATGGAAACCTCGGGGTAGTCCTCCGCCTGGCACTCGATTTCCTTTGGCTGTTGACAGACTTTCTTCCCGGCGGCGCGGATGTGCTGGTAGGTTTCGAAGTCTCCCTGGCTGGGTCCCGCAGAGGGGAAGTCGACGTCGAACCATTCGCTCCAGGAGCACACTTCGGGTTCACAGGTGGTAGTGGACGGGGTGGTGGTGCGGATCTCGGTGGGGTGGGATGTGGAAGGTGTTGGCGTGGGGCTGGTGGTGCTGGTGGAGGTTTGCGTTGTGGTTTCCGAGGAGGTGGGCTGCGTGGTGGTGGTGGTGGAGGTCGTGACTGTGGTGGAGGTTGGGGCGGTGGTGGTTGATCTGTGGAAGGTGGTGATGGTGGGTGTGGTGGTGGGCAAGGGTGTGGTGACGTGGCAATTGTAGTTAGGAGTGCAGCAGAGGACGCGGATCCTGTAGTTGAGGCACATCTTAAATTTGCCAGTCTGGTCTTCGTTCTTGCACACCAGTCCAAAGTTGACGTCGCACTGCACGACCTGTCCGACGTGTTGGATGGAAACCTCGGGGTAGTCCTCCGCCTGGCACTCGATTTCCTTTGGCTGTTGACAGACTTTCTTCCCGGCGGCGCGGATGTGCTGGTAGGTTTCGAAGTCTCCCTGGCTGGGTCCCGCAGAGGGGAAGTCGACGTCGAACCATTCGCTCCAGGAGCACACTTCGGGTTCACAGGTGGTAGTGGACGGGGTGGTGGTGCGGATCTCGGTGGGGTGGGATGTGGAAGGTGTTGGCGTGGGGCTGGTGGTGCTGGTGGAGGTTTGCGTTGTGGTTTCCGAGGAGGTGGGCTGCGTGGTGGTGGTGGTGGAGGTCGTGACTGTGGTGGAGGTTGGGGCGGTGGTGGTTGATCTGTGGAAGGTGGTGATGGTGGGTGTGGTGGTGGGCAAGGGTGTGGTGACGTGGCAATTGTAGTTAGGAGTGCAGCAGAGGACGCGGATCCTGTAGTTGAGGCACATCTTAAATTTGCCAGTCTGGTCTTCGTTCTTGCACACCAGTCCAAAGTTGACGTCGCACTGCACGACCTGTCCGACGTGTTGGATGGAAACCTCGGGGTAGTCCTCCGCCTGGCACTCGATTTCCTTTGGCTGTTGACAGACTTTCTTCCCGGCGGCGCGGATGTGCTGGTAGGTTTCGAAGTCTCCCTGGCTGGGTCCCGAGGAGGGGAAGTCGACGTCGAACCATTCGCTCCAGGAGCACACTTCGGGTTCACAGGTGGTAGTGGACGGGGTGGTGGTGCGGATCTCGGTGGGGTGGGATGTGGAAGGTGTTGGCGTGGGGCTGGTGGTGCTGGTGGAGGTTTGCGTTGTGGTTTCCGAGGAGGTGGGCTGCGTGGTGGTGGTGGTGGAGGTCGTGACTGTGGTGGAGGTTGGGGCGGTGGTGGTTGATCTGTGGAAGGTGGTGATGGTGGGTGTGGTGGTGGGCAAGGGTGTGGTGACGTGGCAATTGTAGTTAGGAGTGCAGCAGAGGACGCGGATCCTGTAGTTGAGGCACATCTTAAATTTGCCAGTCTGGTCTTCGTTCTTGCACACCAGTCCAAAGTTGACGTCGCACTGCACGACCTGTCCGACGTGTTGGATGGAAACCTCGGGGTAGTCCTCCGCCTGGCACTCGATTTCCTTTGGCTGTTGACAGACTTTCTTCCCGGCGGCGCGGATGTGCTGGTAGGTTTCGAAGTCTCCCTGGCTGGGTCCCGCAGAGGGGAAGTCGACGTCGAACCATTCGCTCCAGGAGCACACTTCGGGTTCACAGGTGGTAGTGGACGGGGTGGTGGTGCGGATCTCGGTGGGGTGGGATGTGGAAGGTGTTGGCGTGGGGCTGGTGGTGCTGGTGGAGGTTTGCGTTGTGGTTTCCGAGGAGGTGGGCTGCGTGGTGGTGGTGGTGGAGGTCGTGACTGTGGTGGAGGTTGGGGCGGTGGTGGTTGATCTGTGGAAGGTGGTGATGGTGGGTGTGGTGGTGGGCAAGGGTGTGGTGACGTGGCAATTGTAGTTAGGAGTGCAGCAGAGGACGCGGATCCTGTAGTTGAGGCACATCTTAAATTTGCCAGTCTGGTCTTCGTTCTTGCACACCAGTCCAAAGTTGACGTCGCACTGCACGACCTGTCCGACGTGTTGGATGGAAACCTCGGGGTAGTCCTCCGCCTGGCACTCGATTTCCTTTGGCTGTTGACAGACTTTCTTCCCGGCGGCGCGGATGTGCTGGTAGGTTTCGAAGTCTCCCTGGCTGGGTCCCGCAGAGGGGAAGTCGACGTCGAACCATTCGCTCCAGGAGCACACTTCGGGTTCACAGGTGGTAGTGGACGGGGTGGTGGTGCGGATCTCGGTGGGGTGGGATGTGGAAGGTGTTGGCGTGGGGCTGGTGGTGCTGGTGGAGGTTTGCGTTGTGGTTTCCGAGGAGGTGGGCTGCGTGGTGGTGGTGGTGGAGGTCGTGACTGTGGTGGAGGTTGGGGCGGTGGTGGTTGATCTGTGGAAGGTGGTGATGGTGGGTGTGGTGGTGGGCAAGGGTGTGGTGACGTGGCAATTGTAGTTAGGAGTGCAGCAGAGGACGCGGATCCTGTAGTTGAGGCACATCTTAAATTTGCCAGTCTGGTCTTCGTTCTTGCACACCAGTCCAAAGTTGACGTCGCACTGCACGACCTGTCCGACGTGTTGGATGGAAACCTCGGGGTAGTCCTCCGCCTGGCACTCGATTTCCTTTGGCTGTTGACAGACTTTCTTCCCGGCGGCGCGGATGTGCTGGTAGGTTTCGAAGTCTCCCTGGCTGGGTCCCGCAGAGGGGAAGTCGACGTCGAACCATTCGCTCCAGGAGCACACTTCGGGTTCACAGGTGGTAGTGGACGGGGTGGTGGTGCGGATCTCGGTGGGGTGGGATGTGGAAGGTGTTGGCGTGGGGCTGGTGGTGCTGGTGGAGGTTTGCGTTGTGGTTTCCGAGGAGGTGGGCTGCGTGGTGGTGGTGGTGGAGGTCGTGACTGTGGTGGAGGTTGGGGCGGTGGTGGTTGATCTGTGGAAGGTGGTGATGGTGGGTGTGGTGGTGGGCAAGGGTGTGGTGACGTGGCAATTGTAGTTAGGAGTGCAGCAGAGGACGCGGATCCTGTAGTTGAGGCACATCTTAAATTTGCCAGTCTGGTCTTCGTTCTTGCACACCAGTCCAAAGTTGACGTCGCACTGCACGACCTGTCCGACGTGTTGGATGGAAACCTCGGGGTAGTCCTCCGCCTGGCACTCGATTTCCTTTGGCTGTTGACAGACTTTCTTCCCGGCGGCGCGGATGTGCTGGTAGGTTTCGAAGTCTCCCTGGCTGGGTCCCGAGGAGGGGAAGTCGACGTCGAACCATTCGCTCCAGGAGCACACTTCGGGTTCACAGGTGGTAGTGGACGGGGTGGTGGTGCGGATCTCGGTGGGGTGGGATGTGGAAGGTGTTGGCGTGGGGCTGGTGGTGCTGGTGGAGGTTTGCGTTGTGGTTTCCGAGGAGGTGGGCTGCGTGGTGGTGGTGGTGGAGGTCGTGACTGTGGTGGAGGTTGGGGCGGTGGTGGTTGATCTGTGGAAGGTGGTGATGGTGGGTGTGGTGGTGGGCAAGGGTGTGGTGATGTGGCAATTGTAGTTAGGAGTGCAGCAGAGGACGCGGATCCTGTAGTTGAGGCACATCTTAAATTTGCCAGTCTGGTCTTCGTTCTTGCACACCAGTCCAAAGTTGACGTCGCACTGCACGACCTGTCCGACGTGTTGGATGGAAACCTCGGGGTAGTCCTCCGCCTGGCACTCGATTTCCTTTGGCTGTTGACAGACTTTCTTCCCGGCGGCACGGATGTTCTGGTAGGTTTCGAAGTCTCCCTGGCTGGGTCCCGAGGAGGGGAAGTCGACGTCGAACCATTCGCTCCAGGAGCACACTTCGGGTTCACAGGTGGTAGTGGACGGGGTGGTGGTGTGGATCTCGGTGGGGTAGGATGTGGAAGGTGCCGTAGTGGGGCTTGAGGGTGTTGTTGTATTTGCTTCATAATATGTGTGTGTTGTTGATTGTGATGTAGTTCTCGTATGAATATATTCTGTTTCTGGTGGAGGTGTTGGTACTGTAGTTGTTTTATATTTTGTTTGAAAGTTTGGTGGTGTTGATAGTTCTGTGAATGATGTACTTGGAATCATTGAAAAAATCGTGGTACTTGTATGTGGTGTTGTTGTTTGCTGGCATGGTGCTGTTATATTTCTACAGCATTTAAATCTTAATTTGTAGTTATAGCAGATGGGTGGTAGTTGGTCTTTATTGTAGCATTTCAGTCCTTCTTCTGTATTACATGTAATGTGTTGCTCCAGTAGGGGATATGGTGTATTGGGGAACCTTACTGCTCTGCATTCTACTGCCTTTCTATTATCACAGACTTCGTATCCATGATTTTCAATGTTCTGAATTGTTTCGAAGTCTCCATCATCGTATCCAGACCCTGGATAACTGACATCATACCACATTGACCAAGAGCATTCTTCTTTAATGCAAAGAGGAGTTGTTGAAGGAGAAGTGGTGACAGGTGTTGTCATTTTGGTTGTGGTTGTTTCTTCAGTAGGTGAAGGTATGAATGTTGTAGTTTTGTAAGTTGTAGTAACTAGTGATGTGGTGGTCGAAAACGATGTTTCTTCAGTTGGTGTTGATATTTCTGTGCTCTTAGCCGTAGTTGTGATTGGTGTTGACGTGCTGAAATGTGTTGTGAAAGAGCATGGTACAAAAACACAGCATAAGATTCTGATTTCATAATTGTTGCACATTGTTGAAATTTGATCTTTGTTGTAACATATAAGCCCAGCTGTTGTGCTGCATTCTACTTTTTGGCCAAGGTCTTTCAGTGGTATATTAGGGAATTTCTCTGCTCTGCATTGAATAGCCCGTGGAGTTTTACAGACCGCATAACCTTTAGATCTCAAATCATCAAAGGTTTCAAAATCTCCACCATCATAGCCAGGGGTTTGCAGACTCCCATCATACCATTCTGACCATTCACAGACTTCACGAACACATACTGATGTAGTTGGTGACACTGTGAAAGAGAAAAAGAAGAGACCATGAAACTTAGAGTTAATTCCTGTATCTCTTTTTTATTATATTAAATGGCCTGAAAATTTCTCTAAGGTCATTCGCTTGCATTGCGAGCCTGTAGTGCATCAGTTTATTGTACTTATAATTTAATATGAAGTAGAACAGAAAATCCATCACCCAGCAATTTAATGTACTGACTCCCTTGGAAGTGTCGCTTCCCAAGAGAATGACAATTATCTTTTACAAAGTGCTAAAACAAGTCTCGGGCATAATTTTTACACATTGTGGGGAAAAAAACCCTCACATTTTTTTAGATTTGATTCAGTGTTATGGCTTGGTTTGCATCTTGCTTCATTATTTTTTAATCTCTCTGGAATATCAAAGCCCAGATTCAAATCCAGCTGAAAGAATAACATTTAATCTGTGCATCAAGATTCATAGATACATTTTTCTTCCAAATGAGTTGAATCCTCATGTAATATGCTGCATTGTCTTTGCTCCTCCATTTGAAGTAAAAGATATCTAATGCAGCCCTATTAGCACCCCTACACTTTGTAGTCTTGTCTAAAGAAACCATTTATTGATTGGAGAGCAGTCCACAAGCTTTTGTAGGTGAATTCTCATTGTAAAATGATTGGAAAATGACTAATGAATTCCAGCAGTGCTGGTGGTTTCTGTGATTTCAAAACTTGTAGTTCTAAATTTTAAGAATATGTGCCCATTGTAATTAGAAATTATCAACCTGAAGAATGCTGAACAGGAATTCTAGAAATAAAAATTTCAGTATCTCAATGTCAATATCTGAGCAATCTACTTAGTACTGTAATTATAAATACCATGAACCCTACCAGGAATTTTACAGAAAGTAATAATTCTGTAATTTAATAGGAAAAATAATGAATTATTTGTTCAGTAAAGATTATTCCTAGTATAGAAATAGTTACGGTTAGAGATATTAAATCTGATACTGCTTTTTATCGTTCACTATGAAAATAAGCAAAATAATAGTATTAAACCAGTTTGCAGTGGTTTCCATTTTTGTGTTTCAGAAGTAGTTTTATTTTCTCTTTTTATTTCCTTGTATTAGTTTGGTTACCAAATACTAACTGAAACCAAATGCTAATAACAAATGAGACTTCCTGTCATTTATTTTGAAGTTGTATTAATTCATTTATATTGTGAGTGTGGGCATGGTTTTGTGGCTATATTTTACTCACTAACGAATAGAATACGCTCTTATGGGCTATGAAGGATGTACCTGTGGAAGTAGTGACAGGTGGCGTAGTGCTGAAATGAAACGTCGTTGCTGTTGTGGGTGATGTTGAGATTGGACATTCATAGACAACCCTTTGAAGTGTTCCATTGGGACCACAGGTTGCAACAATACACCCTCCTGTGCCATCTGTAGTATTGTAGATCACGTCTTTATAGTTGTATTTCTGTCCCTCATAAATGCAGACGCATTCTGTAAATCAAAAGAGGGTGTTATTCCTTGGTATCTGAAACACAGAGCAGAGTACTTCAAATGCATCCTATTTAGATAAAAACAACTTTGCCAACATACCATATTCATCATATTTGCATTTTTTTCCATGCTTTGTGCATTCACTGAAAAGATAAAAAAGGAGATGATGAATATCAACATATAGGTTCATGACATCCTCTTGTCTCATTTTTTTTCTATCGATTCTTTACTATTCATTGTGTGCTTAAATGTAGAAAGACCCTGTCTTCTCTAAGTTAGGTACTGAGTTCTACTGTACAAATTCAGTTTAGGTAGGATCACTCAGTTTTCTGTCAAGAAAGGCAACTTTTCTATGCCAGCATATTAAACATGCAGTATCCTTATTGGTGTTTTTGGGGGCTGGGCGAAGATGTAGGGAAGGGTGATTTGAAATGTTATCTCCCTGATAGGTACACTTATTTTTTGGAAAGGAAAGTGCAGTAAATGTGTTGTTTGAGAAAGGGTCACTGTATCACAGATGTTGACGCTGTCTACACAGAGAATTTCCATCAGGCTTCCAAAAGATGCAAGAATGCATTCTGTTTTTAAAGGGAATTTATCTATTAATCTGTTAAGAACTGAATCTTGATATATTTATTTACAGTGACTAAAGGCATCTCTACAGTGAATAAACTGAAGTAAGTATAGATATGTATTTAACAGGTTAGGTCTAGTGCTGTTAATGACATAGATGATGCAGGCAAAGCTGTCTCTGAATGGCAAAACATGCCGTGAAAACTGGGTTAGCTCAGGTGGTCTTCGTGCTAAGCTCTTTGCCACTCTGGCTGGACTGCTTACAGTATTCAAGTGTAGCTACTTTAAAGGTATCTTGGCACAGGTGTTAGCTGCTTCACAACTGGTTCTGGTAAGGTTGTGCTATTTGATAGAAGGCTTAGCAGCACTTGTCCCAAGCTGTCATCAATTCTGGCAGAATGTGTAGAAATACTTGCTGACTCTTGCAAATATGCAAGTACCAGTGCAGTAACAGAAACAAACTCAAAACAACGCAGATTAGTTGTCTAACTTCTAAATAATTGCACATAATGATTTTAGGAATATCCTGTAAAAACTCTCATACTATTGCCATAACTATTATTATTTTAATTTGGTTTTAATTAATTTAATTATGATAATAATTTAAAAGTACTTTAGTAAGAATACATAATAAGTAGTAAATTTATCTCTCTATGGTAAAATGTTTCACCATGTCATCATTTAAGTTTCTGGGAATGTAAAAAAATTAGACATCATCCAGCAGCCTATGACTGGCCTTGTTCCTGATGGCAGACAAAAAACCTTAATGCATAATGCATAAAACATAATGTATTATGTTTCACAACTTTAAACTCAACATTTAAAAATCTTTACTAATCCTACCATGATTGACAATTCTCCTTTGAAGGCATCTGCATTCCTGGTTTGTAATTTTTTCCATTTTCGTAACAACCGCAATTAGAAACACAAGTCATGGTTTCTTCATCAAAATAGGACTTATTCTTTGGACAGTGTGGATAGCAGCCTGCAATAAAAAATGAGAGTTATGTTGACACAAGGCCTTTCACAATTAGAAGTAATTCTATACTCTGCTTATATCTGCTTTCCCCAAATTATCTCATTTGGTAAGTGGAATTTCAGACCCTGTTAGTGCTATTTCTTTGATTGCACATTAAGCTTTGGAGCATTTTGTCCTCATCTTCACTCCAAACAAGTTCATGATCCATTAGGGAGTAAGATACTAATTAGAAAATCTCTTCTTATAATTTCTAATACAAATATGTCATATACTGAGTAATATAAAGTTGGTTAATCATATTGCATTTTAGCTTTTTATAAGTAGAATGAGATATGCATAATTATGTTTACCTTCCAAACCTCTCAACTCATGAAGACAGTTCCCACTTGGATTATTGCAGGTCTTCATACAAGGGGCTCCACATGGCTTGTAGTGCCACTCACATTCCCCTTGTGGATTGTAGTAATCACAGAACAGAGCTAGAGGAAGGAGAAATGACAGAAAAAGACTTTTGACCTTTTTGCTCTGCAGTCTTTCAGTTTTGCTAGGTAAAAATCCCATGTGATCAGCATAATCACATAGGAGGTGAACTTATAATTTAATACAATTGTTACACTTCTACCACCTTTTGACACCAATAAAATTGTAAAGCATAGAACAGAGTTACACATTAAGCATGAAAAATCAATTAACTGAATCACTGATTTTAGCTAGTATGCACTAATACTTATTTACACTGAGCATGATGTAGACTGGCGGGAGTGCAATATTATAGTTCATCAGTTGTGTATCATGATTGACAAGTAAATCAGACAGTAATGACACCAACTGTTAAAGTTACTATCAATGGTTTCATTTTAAGAAGATAAATTGGCTTCCAGTGATTTACCCAACTTTCTTTGTGTTATTTTTTGCTTTTTTTCAAATACAGGAGTGCCTCTTACAAATAAAATTTTATCCTTCTTTCTTTCATCATTCTACTTGCTTTTCTTTATTTCTTCTGTTTTCTTTCCCTCTGGACCCCTTCAAAAAGTAGTAGGGTGAGACTCACGACAAATGGATGGGGTTCTCCATGAAATGCAGATGTCCAGCTCATTGCATGCTTGAGCATAGGCGGCTACTGCTGTACAGAAACATTCACAGTCTCCTCCAGTGTCACAGGCACAAGCATCATCCACACATGCTTGATAATATTCATTTGGTTCAACCTGTTGGAGAAAACATTTTAGTTTTCATGGACTTGTCCTCTTTGAAAAGGCATTCACTGTCCTAAAAAAGCTGAATAAAATATCTGAAACTGACAACTCTGTATGCGTGAGAAGGATAAGAAAGGAAGAAACCTGTGAATGCTTTGAAAAACCAAGAGGAAAATGTAGAATAAAGCTATTACTAATAAGTCATAATGCTAAGAACTATTTGATGCTGAAGATACGTTTGCAGAAAGAATACTGTTACATTACTACAAGCTAGCACACAGTCATATCTATCAGGTGGCTAGTATTTCTATTAGTAGAAAATGATGCTATTAGAAAATAAGTGTATCCTGAGATTCATCTGTGTTTTTCCTTTTTATTAAAAAAAACCACACCAGACCAACTATCAATTTATTCAGTGTCCTAGTTCAAGGCACAAGCTGAGAAAAATGAAAGTGAAAACACTGTCTATGCAGTCTCCCTGGAACTTGATCTGACTTCACTTTGTCAAGCATCGCGAAATGTATTTTAGTGTATTTTTCAACTATCCCACATAAAAATTAATGTAATCTCTCGCTCAAGAGAATTTAAGAGTGAAGTTTCTGGCATACCTGGGAGTGACACTTTGCAAACACTTCACTGGTAATGATGCTGCATTGCTTCTGTGCCCAGGCTTTCCTGTATGGATTCGCAGTGCATGGATCCTTGGTACGATTGGCATTTGGGCAACTAGAAGACACTTTCCAACTATTGGCAAACTCCAGCACATTTCCTACCACAGACTGACTGCGAGTAGTGAAGTCATTGTTTCCATTGCCGTCATAGTTTCCGCAAAGTCCACAGACATGTCCCTACGTGGAGATAAATACAAAATGACAAAGATCAGTAAGGTACAGTTTCTCATTATCTGTGAGTAACAGACCTCAGGATGAATATTATTTAAGATTATCTTGAATTCTTCAGTAATGGTCCTGAACATTTTCATAAAATACCTTTAATGAAAAGAAGTCTCTAACTTAGTGTTAGAAAGGATAAGGATCAGAAGCAGACTAGACTCGTGGCTTTTGTTCTTAGTATTGAGCTAATTAGTTTTATCTAATGCTCTCTTCAGTGAGGGCTTTTCATGAAGAATGCTACTGATGTAGTTGCTGTTATGCCATTGCTGAATAACGTAATTTAAGGAAAATGTGTAGCACACAATCTAAGTAAACGCTACAAGGGTAAAAATAGGCAATCGTTGTTCTTTTAGTCTTCTGGTTACAGCCTAAATTTCCTTTTTTTTCTTTGACAGATAACATGAATGTCTTTCAGAAATCATTTTATCCAGGTTTTGGATTTTAAAATGTACCTGAAAACTGGGACTAAGCTTAATGAATATACTGGTTTTCTTGTCCCACATGAGTATCAGGCCAACAGAAGTGTCAACCACCAGGTAGATGCCCATGGAACGCATTTGGAATGGCATTTTTCCTCCAGGTGTCCTCTGGATGACATCAGAGTGTCCATCACTGAGTACCAGCTCATAGTTCTAGGACAGGAAAAGAAAAAGTTAGAGAAAGTTAGAGGCCAATTAAAAAAGTCACCTATTGGGTACAGTTTTATATATTGCCAGTAACTGTTATTGAAATAATAACTTTCTTATCATAAAAATGATTCTATTCAACAACCTCATGTTAAGCACTTTCTCTTTAGAATTCCCTCTTTTGTTTTCTCTCACAGACAGCAGAATCGTTGGCAGTGAGCAAAGAATATTTTCACTGTCTTGGAGGACGCTTTTATGATGCAGTCTATCTGGGACAGCTTGTTCCATCCTTCTGGCACATTAGGCCTGGGGTAAAACTTATTAAAGAAAATACTTACGCCCAGGAAAACTTTAATAGATTTAGAGCAGGTGGTTCCTGTAGTGCCGCATGGAATGTTCTCGGTGATGACTCTGAAGGTTCCCTGGTTCATACCTTGTTGACCACAGTAGTTCTGAAACAGGGGAATGATATTCAGTGTTAACTATGCTACATGGTCATGTGTAAAATGCAAGGTACTTCGACAGTGCAAAAATCTGGGAAAGACTTTGTTACCTGGACCAGAACATATTCACAGTCTCCTTCAAAATCAAAACGTTTGCCATCAAAGGTGGTGTAATGCCCATCTCCATAAACAGAACAGGTTTCCAGGCAAGGTTCATTGGAGCAGTGCCATTTTCTGTTTCTACATGTGCTACATAAGACAAAAAGCACTCCAACTGTTAAAACCAGACATGTATACTATAGAGCAATATATACATTCCTGCATGTACGTCAATCTGATTTTAAAATGTTTTAAGCTTAAAATTAAACAAATAAAGTTTGCTTATTCTCAGAAACGCAGTATAATTCAAAAGCCTTTGGGATTTACCCAAAGAGTGTGTTACTTCATGATGTCATGAATAATTTGGGTTAGAAAATACTTTTCTTCACATTTCCAGATCTTGTTGGATGTATTGAAAGGTAGCAATTGCCTGCAAGGAAAAAAGCTTTCTTGACTCGAATGAATATGACAACATCCAAACCATATTTTTCTGACCACTTGCAATTTCTGTGCTGTGTGCCATTATAAAAAACAGGTAGAGCTTGCTTTTTAGGTACTAAGTGGATCATCTTATGTACGATACCTTCCTATAACTAGGATACTGCTAGACTGAAATGCTATAATTCACTTAGAGCTTAAACTATTACCTTTCAGATGCTTGAAAATAATATTTTTCAATATGCCCTTACCAGTTGTTACAGCCAACTCTGATTGATTCTCCTGGGCTGTAGGAATTCCCATTGTGAACACATGGACAGTCTTCTGGAGCTATACAGCCACCTTTGCCATCTGAGACTTGGTTATGAGGACATACACAGCCAGAGACACAGTGGGTTCTGTACTGTAAGGACCATATAGAAAACATGACTTGAAAGATTTCCCTGGTAGAAGACTCCAACTGCAGCTGGTAATTGTAGAAGACACCTAGTTTAAAATGCTTTCAATAAGGAGTCTATACTTACGCATTCCATATCTAGAGTCTGACAGCTCTTCTGGCATCCTGCTCCTACCACATCTGCAGTGGCATTGCCACAGTCAATATAGACCATGGGAGGTACGCAGACTGAAAGAGAAAAAAAGCCATGAGAAAGGTGAGATCAACCATGTACTTATATCTTTGGATTTCCTTAATGCAAACTGAAGAAAAATAAAACAAGAAGCCTCCTTTATGAGGTATGTGTGCCTTAATATAATGCATTTGAGCAGAAAGAGAAGATGAATATTTTGAAGTCATGCTCATCTGGGGTTTTTTGTGCTTATGCTTGGACTACTCATAGAAATTAATGTTTAATTAGCTCTGTGAAACACTTCCTTTCAGCAAAAAAAAAAAAAGGCAAGAAAAAGAAGATCATGGTTTACTTTGTATTTTTTTTTTGGCTTTTAGTACTTTTATTTTATTTGAAATGTAGACAGTTTTCTCCTCACATTCAGTGAGGTGACCAAGTATTCTTTTCCCATGGGTAACGCAGAGGATTATAACTTGTTTCAGCCATCTGAAAGGTAAGATCTGTTTCTTTATATTTTGGGAATCCTCTACATTACATAAGTCATAAGTTCATTTTCTTGTTTGATTTCAGACTTGTACAATTTGCATCATGATGATGAAAAAAGAAAGAACTGAAAAGGGTGAAAATGGAAAGGGAGAGTTAAAGAAAACCTTAAGTGATATGTTACCTGGTTCAGGTTTCTCTCCAATGCAGCTCAGCTTTCCATAGGTGCAAGTGCTATAAAAAAAAAAAAAAGAGAATGGATATGTTTTTGTTTTTCCTTATTTCCTAATGAATTTGAAATAATTAAAATTTACTGTGTGATAAAATGGTGAAAACGTATCCTTTATCAGAATAGTTTGTACTATTAAAAATATTTTATATTAGAGCAGACCAAAATACAAGTATATTCTATATAAAAATTTGCTAACTATTTGCTTTGCTTTTTGCTTTGCTATTTGCTTTGTCCATTTGCCCGACTAAAAACTGTCCTTCAGAATAGTTCAGAGTCCACTCATAATGGGAATAATCCATAATGGGATTATCAAGCATCTTTCACCATGGAACAAGTCTTTTACAGTCATGGGTAAGAAAAGTAGGTGTGATGGGGAGTGAGTGACTGACTGACTGGGTGGGAGTTTGGCTGTTAGCCAAGGCTAACCCACCACAGCATGGTTTGTTGAATTCCTGTAGCAGTCTAAGTACCATCTTCCAAATATGTGTAGCCCTAACAGTTTTTAAGGATCTGTGATTTTTTGTATTGAAATTATTAGGGAGAGAAATGCATTTGACTTGAATAGATTGCATAATGTATATGTGGTTTCATGATTGCCTATATCCAATCTCATTCTTTTGCTTACAAATCTCTTACCAGACAACACCATTATCATGAATAACTTCTCCAGAAGACAGAGGCGTTCCTTTGTAGTAACAAGGACAGCTAGAAGCAGGCACACATTTGCCACTTTCATCCATGTAGGTTCCATTTATGCAGGTGCAGCCATCAACTGGGACAAACTTGATGCTGCATGTGACATCAGGCTCACTCAGAGACCGGCAGGTGGGTTGACAGGAATCGACGTTGTAAGTGTACTTCAAGGATTTCGGACACAAGGTGGTGTATTTTGCTTGAGAGTAAAAAGTTGAGTTACATTTGCAGTTCATTTAAGAATCAATGTAGGTATAAATGCAGTAGTTGAGGTAAAGCATATATGATAAACATGTATGTACATGTGCTTTACTGATATCCTTAATAGTGTAATTATTTTGTATTGCTGTACTGTAGTGTAGTGTAATTATTTTATAGTGCTAGAGCAGAATTTTTCCCTATAGATGTGTCACAAATACAAATATTTTGTTTGGGTTAA
Source organism: Chroicocephalus ridibundus (assembly GCF_963924245.1). NCBI lineage: Eukaryota > Metazoa > Chordata > Aves > Charadriiformes > Laridae > Chroicocephalus > Chroicocephalus ridibundus. Next base: position 19,503,469 of record NC_086287.1, read on the forward strand.
AAAAAGAAAATATTTTAATTATGTTAATGTATAATGTCTTTTTTCCTCATTGCTATTTTTATATTTTTGTCAAATAAATTAAGAAACTCTCTACTTAGTTTATTCCTATTGCAACGGTATTGAAGTCCATGCTGCTTCTGCTGGTTCTGAGCTAGTAATCTAACAAAACCTCTTTTTTATATTTCTCTGCTTACTGCTTGTCTTTTGTCATATTCCCTTCCTCCTCAAATTGTACTTAAAACATAATTTAACACAATTTACTGTGGGAATCCCTGAGAGCTGCTGTGTGGGGCCTTCTCAATGATTATTTTCAAGAGGCAAAGGGAAATAAAACTTACTGCAAGCTTTGCTTCTCCATCCAGTGAGGAGAACTCCTTTAGCAGCACAGGCTCTGACATAGCTGGAAAGGGCAGCACACATGCAGTCCTCACTCTTCTCACAGTTACACGTGTCAAACATGCAGTTCTAGGGACAGAGAGTGACCTAGGGTCATCAGATTGTCATATCAAAGCCGTGGTGCTCTATACTTTTTAGAGTGTCATGTTCTTTAGAGCTACAAATGAGTGTAATCCCTATACATAAGTAAACACGTGTCTGTTTTTCATTTGAAGATTTCATGGAGCACTTTCAAGAAAGATTCTTTGCAAGGAGAGTGAGTAATTAGAGGGCCACAATTTTAAACTATTTTTTCTTTTTCTTGTTTCGTTTCACTTTTTCAGGTGTTGGTAGGTTTCTTAGAACAAGTAGAGGGTATTTGTTGCCATCCAAATTTTAGGGCTTCGGCTTAGGAGCTTAGGCTGTCTGCATCAGAGTGAAGAAAACAAGTCATTTAATGTGTTGCTATGCCAGGCAAGGTCACTGTAATGTTACCATTTCAGAAGATGTTTGTTGAACATAATCTTACAGATTTCCAATAACAGGGAGACTTTGTAAAGTCCCCAGGCAGTGTGTTCCAGAGCTTCATCACCTTGAATTCCTGGAACATTTTTGTTCACATCTTATCTAAATCTCTTTGTTGCTTCTTACACACATTTCTTGCCCTGTCCTTGGATATATGCAAAAGCCTTCTGAGAGCGGTTCAGAGCTACTAAGCAAAGTGCTAGTTAATATTCTGACTAAAGCTTTCCTTATATCTCAGAAAGGACAGCTTTTGTCCTTTGATCTGATAAGAAGTCCAGGGAATCCAAGTTCCCAGCTTAGACATTTAGGTTAGTACTTAAAAATATGGGCAGCAGGAATATGCCTGTAAGTTTATTCTCCTGGGAATGGAAAAAAAGGTACCTTTACAAAGGAGTAATTACTATGATGTGTAGATAAAAATGAACCCTTGGCTTGAAAAGAACTATCATGAATGCATCTCCTCCCAATTGGCAAGCTATTCTCTCAGGTGTTAGTATGAGAAATCTCAGTCTTTTTCTTTAAAATGGGAAAATTTAAGAGCCAAATACCTTCTGGTAAACTTCTGGATTCACTGTTGAGTGACATTCAGCAAAAGGTCCCGTGGTATCAGAGAGCAGTCCACACCAGTGCTGAGCATACTGGTCTGTGAATTGAAAACATATTAAGATTTTCTGTTGCACTTCATTGTCTAAACTCTTGTCCTAATGTAACAATACTTCCTGCAGGGAAACTGCAGAAGCTTAACTTTACGATAGAATTCAGCTTTGCATTTGCTGAAACACAGTCTTTCACTTCCTCTATACAGAAATATGAACTCTTTGTAAACTGAATGCTCTTAATTCATGGTAGTTGTCATGGAATAAACTAAGAAATCCATAGCTGAATTTTGAAAATGAAGGTTCGCATTGTGAGTTAAAAATACACTAGTTCATCTCAGAAAACAGAAGAGTAGCTTATGAATGCTCAAAAATTACATATTTCATTGGCTGAAATGGAGCCTAAGAGCTATGAAGCTCTGAATTCTAAGTCTGGTTCTCAGTTTAACAGTGGAAGGACCACACTGAGTCCAACTTTCAGTGGGGCTATGCATAGCTTTTTTCCTGATGATGACAATTGGTCCTTTCCAGGAATGGGTCCCTGATATGCTGTATGGTTCCATTTTCCCTTAAGTAAGTTGGGGAATACACTTGCTTTCTTTATCCAAAGGAATATTTTTGAAGATCCAAAATACTATCCTAGTTATTATTTATTGATTGAAGACTTCTAGTGTCAAATGAGGAAAATAGTGTGTGTGCAAGTGGTCCATTGTTAGTTTGGATAAATGCTTGGTGGTTGATCAGTTTATTTCTTCTTTCCATCTTAAAAGAGAATAGAAGACATTACTATATGCTGAGCTTACCATTTTGTATGCTGACAGTACAGGGGTTCTCAAAGGTATTTTTGGCATCAGGACAATCAGCCCGAGTTTTCCAAGTATTGCCAAAGGCAGCTGAAGTACCCTCTATTACACCACTAGTGGTTTTGAAATCATCTGTCTGCACGTCATTGAAGTTTCCACAGAGACCTAAAAGGAAGCAGATGGGCTGTGAAAGTCTCCTGGAGAATGAAGCATACTGATGAAGGCACTTGTTAATGGTAAAATGACTTACCACAGGTCTGCCCTTTATGTGATGGGTCTAAGTCTATAAAAAGTTGCATGAGAGGCACAAGCTGAACCTGTAGCTGAAGACCAAAGGTTGTTTGCAGAATAATGAAGAAAGATGATGATCTGAAGATGGTGACATTTGCTAGGGACATAAGAATGTAAGAGTTATAATTTCATGTGAGATGAGCAGATGAAATGACTGTTCATTGTATAGAGGGATTCTACAGCTGTGTTTGATATGATGCTAATTTCTGAAGAACTGGAGGGAAAATGATCCATATAGGATTTAAAATCCAGCACCAAAACAGGCCGTCTTTACCCTAAACAACAAATGTATAAAAACCCTCCACTTTCTTTCAAGTGTTTTAAAATAAGGGGAAGAACTCATACTTCTGTTGCTATTTAAAAGATCACCTTTACTTGATGAAAATGACGTAGCATGATTTAGTGGTAGACTCCAACATGGACCTATTCTGTCCTTTCATGATTTCCTTTGTGTTCAGGTGCAGTAGTATTCGAGAAGAACTGGCATGAAAAAAACTCTCCAGTGATGAATGTGCACTGAGCAAAGGGACAGAGGGAACTAAACAATTTGAGATATTGGAGTCCTGTTGCATATCAGAGTTTTTCTTTCCTCTCTTATTATTCCTCTTGAATCTCCATTTAGATATTGCTAAAATTAGACCGTGTTTTTACTAAAATTTTAAGAGTTGAATAGGCAAACCCTATTACTTTAAAAATAAGAGACTAGGGTACCTTGGGTTTGCTTCAGTGTAACCAAAGGTAGAATTTGGCTTTCAATTAACCAGTGTAATAATATTTTAAAGTTAAAAATGAGAAACATCACAGAAGTCTTCCAAGGGAACTTACCTGCAGAGAATGGCAGCTGTGTGTAGATCATATTCACAAATACACTGCCGGAAGGCTGGATCACAATGTTCTGTCCCCAAAGAAAGGCAATGATTATCAAGTATATTTAGGAAAGGCAAAACACTTTCCAAATGTTTTCTATCTAGTATTGTTCAGGATAAAGGCAAAAAATATGGGGGGAGACTATGATGATGTTCTCATTCCTATACTATTTAATCTTTATTACTGCCGTCCATTAACTGTCAAAACAAACAAGAAAATTCCCAGAGAAAACTAAATGACAGAAAACTACTAGGATCTTGACTGGCAATGAACCTACTTTATTTTTAATCTTTCTTTGAATAAAGTTCAAATGAAATAAAACAAAAAGATCAGCGCAGATTTCCTGTCTGTGCTGTTGTGTGTCATTTGCAAACTACTTGTCTATTAAGCTTCAAAAACATCCCTGCAGAATGTTAGGTGTCTACATTTGCTACTTACAGTTTGTCCTCCACTCAGGCTGACGGCTATACCCTTGAGGCATGTCTCAGTGTCAGTCAGGCCACACTTGTGGATATCTCCCAGAACAGTGAATTCATTGCTGTCACAGAGCTAGAAGAAAACAAAAGATATTGTTAAAAGGATTTGTTATGTTAAAATAGTTATGTTAAAAAGGTTCACACTCAAATGGCATTTTTAGTACAGTGAATCTTTTAAAATGTTGTTTATTCCTTTTCTTCCTGCTCTTCCTGCTCAGCACTGGTGAGGCCACGCCATGAGTATTGTGTCCATTTTTGGGCACCTCAATACGAGAGAGAGATTGAGGTGCTGGAGCGAGTGCAGAGGAGGACAATGAAGCTGGTGAAGGGCCTGCAGAATAAGTCTTATGAGGAGTGATTGAAGGAGCTGGGACTGTTTAGTTTGAGGAAGAGGAGGCTGAGGGGAGACCTCATCACTCTCTACAACTACTTGAAAGGACACTGTAGAGAGGTTGGTGCTGGTCTCTTCTCACAGGTAATTAGTGATAAAACAAGAGGGAATGGCGTCCAGCTGCAACAGGGTAGGTTTAGACTGGACATTAGGACAAAATTCTTCCAGAAAGAGTGGTCAGACACCGGAATAGGCTGCCCAGGGAGGTGGTGGAGTCACCATCCCTGGATGTGTTTAAGAGTCATTTAGAAGTGGTGTTGGGGGATATGGTGTAGGGGAGAACTTTGTAGAGTGGGGCTGATGATCCCAAGGGTCTTTTTCAACCTAAATGATTCTATGATTCTGTATGTTCTTACATATATGTACCCAGTCACTAAGCAAGCTGGCATTCATGCAGTCTGTACAGTGAAAGCTATCCATTACTTCTGGTATTCAAGGGCAGGTTAAATTTATTAAGCTGAACTTTAAGACTTCTTAATGTTTGGGTAATATTAGTTTAATATGCTAAAGAAGGAAGTTCTTGCCCATTGGTTATGGTGTTTACCTGGGAGAGGATAGAAATTATTTCCAGTATCTTCTGTACTGAATAGATTATTAAATAGCCTGGTGATTTGGACATACTTTTAACAGATAGGAAATAGGCATTCAAATATCCTCTCATAGGAGAACATTAAGCTAAAATTTCACTAAATTTCACTAACTAAACTACTGAATAAAGGCAAAATTCAGTTTTTCTCTTGGTTCTGATTTTCAGTGGTCTGTGTTCTGCGAGCTGTATTCAAAGCGAGCCTAATAGCCAAGATGTTACAGGGAAACACACGAAGGCTGTGATTCTGAATGTGTCTTATCACTTTCTTGGTGTAATGAAGATTAAATTGACGACAGCTGAGATGCAAAATACAGCCATCTGGAAATTTAATGTTAAAATTGTGGGCTTTTTGGCCTTTTGTGCCCATGTTTAGGGGTTTTCTGTACCTCCAGAGCCTCTGAGAATCTAATTTTATATGTTAGTGCCAAAAGGGGAGTTTAACATATAAGTTGGATCTATGATCCTGTTGTGGATTGAGCTTGTGAAGCAAATCAAAAAGTTTCATTGATTTAATCTACTCCAGTTCTAAATTACTTCACTTTAGCTTTTTACGGGTTTCTATGTTTCTAGTTTTCTATGGTTCTCTCTCTTTGTAACATTCAGCTTGAGATTTTTGAGAACAGATTTTATTTAATATGAACATAATTTAATATTTATGAAAATTGTTTCAATCACTCATCTAGTACAAATAAATACCAATATACCCAGGGTTCTGAAATCTGCAAGTTTGTAGTAATTATTTTAGATATACCTACTCAGAATTCAGTCCCTACTAATCTAAAAACTCCAGTTAATATTAGGTATTTTTGTAAGTCATCAATTTCTAATTCAGGTTTTACAATACATGTATGACTTTTTAGCTTTTTGCTTTTAAACGCGAATCTATGTTTACTGGGAAAGACTGTTTGGAAGGTAGATCGTCTTAAGGAAATAATTCTTCTCCCATGCATTCTGTATAATAATAATTGCATTGTGAATACTGTTAATCAAATAAGCCATTGAACTATATTAACTGTGACAAAAAGGACGGTACCAGTGGATGTAATAAGCACATTGCTCAGAAAGAAGTAATTATAAAACACCAGAGAGACAATATTTGATTAAAAAAATAATGGGAAGCGTGTAGATTGTTTCATGGAACCTAAAAACTCAGTGCAATTCTTAAACAATGACCAACGAACACAAAACTGCTATGATATGTTTATTTAGTATAACCCTAACGGAAAGCCCCCTGAAATCCATTTAAGGCTCCACGTTCACCCTCTAAGTTTCAGACAGTTGATGTGTTTGCCAGTATTTTTAATTAAACAGCATTATATATAATATAATATAATGTTTTCCTTTAGCATATTGCATATTGCTTTGGCAAGGATTGTGACTCATTTTTACCTTGGTTAGGACGTAGCTACAGTCTCCAAAGAAGGAATAATATTTCTCATCAAACGTTGAAATGTGAGAGCCTCCTTCAATACTGCAAGTCCCGAGGCATGACTGGGTGACGCAAGACCATTCACCTCCAGTACAGGTACTGAAATGAAGAAGGCATTCAGTAACCTTGGGTAATGCAAGTGTAAATGAAATAAGAGACAATAAAGGTAGCTGATGCCTTAGTCTTGAAGCATTGATCATACTGTCAAAGAAACCAACATTGCTTTGAAATATCAAAATAAGTATGGGGCAGGTACATTTATATTAGTGATCATTTTTTATATATTGCTGTTCATTTCTAGTCTTTGGACATAATTCAGTCCTGGTGAACCTGGCATCCATTCTGCTACGTATGAAGGATCGCCCCTCACCTCCATTAGTATGGCTCAAGCTTCAAATGTGTTAAGTATTTCTTGGAAAATAACATGCATGTTTGTGGTTCTTGTATTCATAGATAGATAGCTGCATTTACTTATACTTATGCAATAATACTTCAGTAATTATAGTGATATTGAAAAATGTATATCATATCTGTCAAACATGCCTCTCAAACATGATCTCCCACTCTGTCTAATGGAACATGTCCCTAAATGTCACGCCCTCCACAGCGTTTACATGAGTATCCTAGTATTACACTGTAGTGCTGCAAAGGACGTAACACAGTAATTCACATTTTTAAACACCTCTAGTATTTGAATTTGATTGTCTCCTTTAATTGATTGTTCTTGAAATTGGGGTACCTATACCAAAACTTAAATTTTTGCTTCTAAATGGGAGGAGAAAACAGAGATGTAAGCATCCTCTAAAAATGTGTAATCAAGGAAATTCAGTTGATAAGTAGTTCCTCATTTCTTTTTGAGGGGAAATTAGTAATTTTTCCCTGTCTTCAAAATGTTCAGGTAATGCACCTAAAAAAGAAGTATGAGAAAGAGAGTATATTACCATGATCTGCATTTAGATGAGAAGGAGGCACCAGGAGCATAAGTTTCACCTTCATAGGTACAGTGGCATTCTTTACGGGGAATGCAGCCAGCACCATTAATGTCATCAAATACCATTCCTAGGGAAAGAATTGGTCTGTTACTCATTCTGTGCACTGCAGAACCTGCTTTTGTACACATATCTGGCAGACACCAGAAAGCATGTTCCATTTCTTCTGTAGTACACAGAAAATTAATAGAAAGTACTTTAAAATAATAGGATGCCAGCTATGTAGGAATCGAAGGGCTATATTCCATTGAACCCTATCTAAAATCTTAGGGTGATCAAAAGAGACCTCTAGGGAAACACCTTTCTGTTATGGACTTCATTAGATTGGAATTAGGACTAAAATTAATAGATAATGAGGTGGAATAGATGAACCATTTGTAAGACTGCCCAGGGATGTATCTGTACAGTAAATATTTTTATACCCAAAGGCAGAGGGTTATCTAGGAGAAGTCAATGATATTACACAAAAAAGCGATGGTCAATTCTATGAGACGTCATGGAGGATGGGCAGAAGAGCTACAAGAGGTGAGGATCCTACCATGCAGTCACTCACAACAGCAACAATTCTCAGCCCCAGAAGTAAGTGCACAAAGAGAACACATTTGCGTTGTTTGTCTTGTACTGACATTCAGTTCACATGCGTAATTCTCTGAAGCACCAGATTTTTCTCGCTGCCTAATGCTCTCTCAGCTCCTTGTTGTTTAGATATGCAGCACTGGACAGGAAGGGTTTGGTAATCTGGTGAACCAGATGCAGCTTGCTAACACCAGGAGTTATTGTTGCGGGCAAAATGTGATTAAACATTACATACTTTCTGTGAACTGAATATGGATGCTGAGAATAGAAGACTTCCCCTTGTTGTAGGAGCAAAGTGTCTTATTCTCAGTTCAGTCGTTATGTACACGTCTCAGGCATGTTTGTTGTTTAAAAGGGCGTTTTTAGTAATCTGAATAGAAATGGTGCATGTGTATCAAGGAACAAATGTAGTTATTACTTTAATGATAATAACAATAGCAATGACGTGATGAGAATGATACAGAGCAGGGAAGTTGTTAAATGTGTACAGGTAAGTGTTCTAGCAGTTTTGATTACGAGAAAAGGGCAGGAAATAAGCTTGCCTGGAGGGCAGACGCAGCCATCTGTACAATGATCTTCACAAAGTGCAGATCGTTCCGGGTTGCTGCACGTGTCAGAACAGGGGGAGCCACACTCATGGTATTGCATGTTGAAAGGACATAATTTGGCTGAAAGTAGAAAAAGTATTATAATGCTGACTTTTCCTTTGAAATGTTGAGAAAACAGTATTTGCAATTTAGGATGTTTTCTATCAAGATATAATGGGAAGAATACAGTGGAGGATGTAACATTTTAGACTTTTGGATATATATTGAAAATCCTTAGTAATGCAAAATCCTCTAAACTTCCATATTTCCAAAGTCTTGAGTATGCTCAGGTTAAAACTGATTTCTTGAAAACTACATGCACCTTTAAACAGCTGGCCTCTTCGAGAAAAAAAATCGCGTATTTGAAGTTTACTAGATACGGATAGTAAGCACAGGTGAAAGTCCCTCCCTGAGACACTTACGACACAGTTCTGGGGTTCTCCAGTTCAGAGGCTGTCCACCTGCATGAGCGCACTGCCGGGAGTATTCAGCAAAGGTGTTGCACATGCAGAAGTCAGCCATAGAGCTATCACAGTGGCATAGGTCTTGTATGCAAGTTTCAATGTAGTCCTGAACATCCACAAGTGCATTACAGCTTGTAAATGCTTTACTGGTTAATACTGTTGCACAGATAGAAGCCTAGGAGGGAAAATAGAGAAGGTAAAACAAGTGCTTAGAAAATATGAAACTAATCATTTAAGGCATGTAGCAGAATAAACCAAAGGTCCGTCTGGTCCAGAAGCCTCTCCAACACTAGCCATAAGCAGATGTTTAGGGAAAAGAATAACAATAGGGCAAGTATGCATGGAACTTCTTTGATTAACTCTTCTGTCTTCCCATATCTTGAGTTACTTTCAGCTCAGGTGACTTCCTAAGCATTATAGAGTTTCTTATATTAAGACATCCTCAGTGAATTTCTCTTTTATGAGAATATCCATTCTTCTCTTGGAAGGGGAATGCAACTTTTTAACATTCACTTTAGCAAAGAATAAAAAATTAAATTTAGAAAAAATTTCTTTCCAGACCTAAGATTGAGTCATATTCGTGCTATATGTTTTCCAATTCTAACAAATTTTCTCCAAAGACAGGAAGAATGTATTTTACTCTGAGAAAACATATTTTGAGAGAAAGGTTCTTACAAATTCAGCTGAGCAGTTCACCACAAGAGCAGGAGGAATAGGATCAGCACACTGCTCTGTGGGCCCATCCATCTTCTGCCTATTCCCAAACTGTATGGGAGTCAGTTTTGTCTCTGTAAAAAACAGTCCAAATATTAGAATAATGTTTACTGGCTTTTGCATGGAGATATTTTCTTTTGTGATGCTACCTGCTATGACATGAACAGTGATTACCAAATAATATCACTATAATGTGAAAGGCAAAAGGAGATGAAGAAGGTGTACAAGGAACTGGATCTTAACTATTGAAAACAAGCAGAAAGTTGCATGTGGCAGGTCTTAAAAGATCTAACAGTAATGAAAGCCACCCAATACATCCAAAGCCCTAACTCTATACATAACGTACATCATATAAATACATAAAGAACTATCACCAGTTTTGAAGTTAATACAACCCACAATGTATGTTACAGTATACTGTTAAAAAATAGAAAACCAAAGCCCCAATACTTAATAATGCTTTTGATTACTTACTCTCTGAAATAAATTCATTGCTAATTGGAACTCCATTGAAGTCCCCACAAAGTCCGCAAGTTTGATTGGCATATTTCTTATCTAGTTCCACCTAAAAGAAACGAGGAAAGAGAGCTTAGGTTCATAGTAATGTCAGCCTTGATGGTTAGGAACACAGCCTACATCAATATTTTACGTACTCAAAATTTGACATATGTATGCTGTGCAGACTGTTGTGTGGTAACAAGGTAGGCATGATTGGGAAGGTCAGTGACCATCAAGAAAAACTTGGTCTTATTCCAGCCCTGGGGCTGTAAACATCAGCACATTGATAGGCTTGGAGTCTGAGGAGTACTTCACTGCTAGGTGGGGACGTTATAATTGGGGGTCTATTGATCCTGAGCTGAGCATGGTGGGAAAAAAAGGGAAATTAGGAGAAGACTGGAATACAGAATTATACACTAAAAATGGACACCAATCCAAAAGTAAGAAATGCTTGCCTGGCTGATTAAGACTGCAAAGATATAAACAGACTATTTTTAAAACACAGGCTTTCTGCCATGTTTTGGATGTTTTCTTACCAGGAGGGCATCCTCTTCATTCCAAAGGAAAGTCAGTCCTAACTTGGCAGAAACTTTCAAATAGCTGTTACTTTTCTCTATGAAGACTCCCATATGGCTGTAGGGCATCTGGACCCTGGGGAAAGATCGCAGTAATTCAGCAGGGCTAGGGACAGAATATCCACTGAGTATCCACACGGATACCCTTTCTCATTCTCTTTGAGAAGCTTCAACATGCATAGGTGACAAAATTAGTCAGAGCAGTAACTAAGTACAGACAACAAGTTTGTGACATTTTGGCTGTTTCCTATGCAATTGCTTCTCGTTGTCAAATGGATCAGCCTTTGCTTCCCCTGCTTTTCCTAAGGCTATCTCCCTTAACGGTGTTTTGCTAAGTAAAATGTTGGCATGTGTCTTTGGTTGTATTGTTCAAAAAAGTGCTGGGAGGTTCTGTTTTGCAGGCAGTATGCTTCAGGATATTGCTATTTACTCCTTAAAGCCCTTGATAATAAAAGGATATACTCTTTAGTCTTTCTGTGACATGAGTGCTATTCACAAAGGTGTACCCAAGATAACCTTTAGACTAGCTCACTATATGTAGCTGCTATAATACACAACTCACTGTGGGATAGCTGCCCAAATATTTACCCAGCCTTTTGGACAGCTTTCACACCCTATGCCAAAGTTAGCGCTACCCTTGCTACAAAGATAGCAAGTTTCCAGACTAGCTAATTTTAAATGAGCGCAGGTACAAGCTGCAGTCACTGCTCAACTGCATACTGTTCAGTGCAAGGACAAAAGCCATCAAAACTTCCTCTCAAGGATCCTGTTCTGAAAAATTAATGGAAAGTAAAAACTTAAAGGGTGTAAAAACCTAACACTTTGACTGAATCCAGCTTATAGACTCAATTGGATATATATACACACAATTGCAGCAGCGGGGCAGCATCTGGGATATAGCTCATCTGAACAAAATGGACACAGGGATAATCTGCAGAAGTGTCACTTAGCTCACTGTCAGGCCCTCTAAATTTTGTTGATACTTCAGGAAGGACCTGAGCCCTCCAGCTACTTGGGAGCAATGTGAGATCAGATGAGGGAAAGGGATGCTCGTTCAAAGAGCCCACTGAGAGCAAGACCAGAGGCGGCAATTTCAAGTTATGAACATACAATTTGCCATCAAGCAGGACAGAGCCGCGGGTCAGTTCAATCACTGCTCCTTCCAGCTTCATGATGACGTGAGTTATCATGGTAGCATTTTCCACCATTGTACGCCTAATCTGGATGTTGAAGTCCTCATAGGGAGATTTGCAGTTGGATGCAAAGATGTAATTACAGGCCCCAGGGAAGTAAAAGATGTCCCCATCAAAGGTCTTGAAGTGGAAGTTACCCCATGTGCTGCACACACGGCCATTGTGAGAGGGGTTGCCAGCTGTGGATTCAAAATAAGCAGTAAGAATTTTCTGTAATTTGCGGTAGATACCCTCCCTTTAGTTGCTTTTCCCCTTTTATTTCTTTCACTAGCCTTTGTCCAAAAAGCCCATCTTCTGTTTTCCATCCTGTTATATATTTAATTCCGTTATCTTTTGTGTTTAATCTGTTTTGCACAGGGATATGGGGCGTAATATTGGAAGAGATCTCCCAGGTTGCTGTGTCCAATGCTCTGGTTCTGCTGACAGCCATATTCTATAAATCCTTTCCTAAATGTATGAAGTTCTAAAGTTTCACCATAAAACCAATTTCAATTTAGCTCAAAACTAGCTGGTACTTCTACTAGGGAAGGCCTCTCATAGCTGCACCCTTTGAATGGCTGGAGGACTTTTGCCAGCATCTTCCAAAATGTATTCCTGTCTCATGTATGCCTGGATGTTCTTGTGCCAGTACTGCACTTTACCTTGAAGGGATTCCACTTCCCTCCTCCTCCCCCCACCCATTACAGAAATCACTTATCTCTCTCCAGTCTTCATTTCCTTACAAGCAGCCACTTCTATCTCCCTGATTATCCTCACAGTCCCTCTCTGTGTCTCTTCCAGATTTACACTCGCACTGCTTGAACATGGCTATTCAGAATTGTACCCTATACCCTAGATAAAGTGTCTCACCAGTGCTTTGAACACATTAATATTTCCCTCTCTTTACTGGAAATATTGTGCTTGATTTATCCCAGGATTATTTTTATGTATATATAAAATATAAAGTTTTTTTAAATTTATTTTTTTTCACATCTGCAGGCTGGGTACTGTGGTCACATTTAGATTATCCTTGTTACCTGATGAACTGACTACTTTTCTTATTCATTTTTTATTTTATGATACTAAAGGATCTTACTCTCTTTATTAATCTCTTCAGTCACTCCATGTTCTACCTGTGTGATCAATAAGAACACAAATACCTGAGCGACTTGTTTAACTTACCCTTTACTTTCAATGTGTTTGGAAAAGGTGGAATGATTGTCACTTCATGGGATTTCAAAGCCGGTGGAAAACCTAAGGGGGAAAAAAGCAATGAAGTTTAATCTTATTCGAAGTCCTAAAAAATTGATAGGGATTACCTAGTCTCTTTAGTGATTAACATTTCCTAATACTAGTTACACTCCAGGGGGAAGTTTCCACAAGGTTTTATTGGTGTTTTACACAGTGCTTTGTGTTCTTTGTCTTTCTATATATTTCACTAACCGCCAAACCCCAAAGACCATGCTCTTTGGCTTTAGTACTTTCTTCCATTATCTGTTCAAAACTCCCACCTGATGTTGGCCCTGATGTTCTGAACTCAAAAGCAGCAATCTGATCCTTAGAGCAGTGTTGTAGTAGTGATGCAAAAAGAGTGGTGCTAATGTCTATGTCTGAACCTTTGCTTCTCAGCGGAAAGTTACTCAAGAACATTAGAAGCTGAGGATGGGACATGGGAGCTGGTTTTTTTCTGAAGCTCCTGTCTTTCTTTTTGCTGAAACATGCACTTTTGCACAACCATCTCTAAGCAGATTTTTTTAAAAATCAGTTTAAATTCTGTGAAACTTTAATCATCTGCAAAGAGTTCTATTGGTAGGATCCAGCCCTAAATTTTACATGACCAAATCCAATGTTTTCTCTGTGGATTCAGCAATGAAAGGGATAGAATACTTAGAGAACCTGCAATATGGTTTTATTAACATGAGAGTCTGAGGAATTGATGCAATTTCTCCCTTGAAAGTATCAAAATCATAGAATCTGATGACTTCCAAACTGTAGATTGTGCAGCATCACTCATTGACTTCTGCATTTAGACCAAAAAATATCACTGACAAACATGTGTTTTAGAAAGACAATCTTTAGTCTTGATGTAAGGGTTTTAAGAAAAAGCACACATATTACCTTTCTTGACAATCTGTTCCAATAATCAAGTGCTCTCACTATTAAATAATTCGTGATACACTTCCAGTTTGGGTTTGGAACTATTTTAATTGCCAGCTAGTGACCCCACAAATTACAGATTGCAGGGCAGGCTTAATGATTAGTTGTTTCGGCCTGTCGCCACTGATATACCCGTCAGCGTTGTATCCTTCCACCTTTATTTTGCTCTATACAGTTATGGTGTTTGCTCTGTACAGTTATGAGTCATGTATGATCTTGTAGTGCTTAATTATTCTAATGTTTAAGGTAGTTACGAGTGATACAGTCATCTTGACACAGCATAAAAAATGCATCTTTTGTTACCTACTATCAAGTGCCTTTGTCATATGTATGTATACACACACCTCTTCTGAAAATACACTTCTGGATAGAAGGTATGTACCTTTCATTAATTTAAAGATTAGATAACTGTATCACATCAGTAGACCAGATCCACTGGTCCAGATCTCAGAGGAAGTTCTCCAGTTCAGAGCAGCCAGAGATTGTCTGGGAACTGGATATATCGTACAGAGGATTTCTCTCTCCTTTTTTTTTTTTTTTTGGGGGGGGGAAGTATGTTCTAGCTAGGAATAGAAAGATTCTAGTAATCTTATTACTTATCAATTTAATTTGGGACAAAATCTTAGAAATAGATCAGCATAAAAATACTTACCTTTTTGTCGCTGCAGGGTGGATGGAGAAACATAGTTTGATTTTGTTTGTTGTTCATCATCCTGTGCTTGAACTGCATCAAGAAGAGTGGAGGAGGAAAATGTTAATGTCTAATTTTCTTGAGTTCCCTCATCATTTCTCAATCATATCTGTTTAAACATGCAACAGTCAGTATATAAAAAATCAGCAAAGCTATGTTCATATACAGGAGGTCAGATTTGCATCAGGACCTGAGCTACATGCTACAAACAACCATGATGGCCATGCATCACTCGTTCAGCTTTTTGTTTTTTTCCTCCTAATAAATTACTGCAGGGAAGCCATCAAAAATGTGCCTGTTATAATTTGAGCAAATCCTTATTCTGTTATTGTCACAGTACCTCTAGATAACATTATAAGCTTTTCAGACAGAGGAATTAATTTTCTTAGTTTTTATGATCACTGTGTGCTTTAAGCAACAGTAAAACCCTTTGTCTAGCTAGAGTGTTTTAAAAATAGGTCCCTTTTGTGCAGGAATAATTCATTTTAGAGTTAGAGAACTGATCTCTGTCCTCTTACTGAAAGCCAAAGTTACTCTGCATTTTACAGTTTCAAGTCCTTTTTTTAATAAGCAGCAGAACGAAAATAAACACACGAGCCACACAGAGAGAAATGGGTCTTTACAATAGATACATTTGTGAACGTTGATTTTGCCTCAACGCAAAACTCTTTATTTCCAGTGAAGAAACCATATTTCGTTCCATTCCACTGCAGCATCACAATAGGAATACGCACAAAATCTGCAGGGGCCAGAGGGGGTTTTAATGCACTGCTTAGTAAGAGTTCACCAGAAGGCAGATTGCAGGGGAGGCTGTGCTGGCCGGCAAAAACCGAAAAGGGAGGCTCACCCTCTGCTGCACCCAACAACAAGGGCAGTCCATGGGTAGCACCGCTAGAGGGGCTAATGTTGAAATCAGAGCTGCAGGGGCCTCCCTAAATCCCTTCTTTTTTGCACCAGCTGGGGGGCTGCAGCTGATGTTGGAAGGACACATTGTGCCCGTTTTTAAACCATGAACTATTCAGCGCTTTCGGGCTCCTCTTCACTGCCTAACTTCAGAGAGCTTTTTGCTTCTCTCTCACGCGCTGTATGGCTCCAATACTCTGCCTCATGCCATATGCATCGCAGATTCCTATTTCCATTGCGCTGTGTGGTAATGCTACAGCTAGTGTTTTGATGGACTATTCTTTGACACTATCACTTTTTAATGCAAGTTACTGTGGAATTACCTGGAAGTAGGAAAAAGTAAAATAATGCTGCATCTGAGATCAAAATGCACTAAAACCTAACGTTGTTACCTTAAACTTTAAGGAAAATTAACAGGTGAAGTATACATAAAAAAGATTTCCACTCATCTGTGAGAATATATTAAGTGTCACCTTAGAATATTTAAGGCAAGTCCGTTTGTTTTTACCCCATCAAAAACCAGCCCTGTGCTGTAAGCTTTTATGCAACCACATGCGCAAGAATAGATGAACTTTTAAAATCTCTTGTCCAATATTTTTCAAGCAAAATCTCTCCTTTTTTCAATACTGTATCATCAGCTGATAAAACAAAAAAAGTCTTTAATAATATATGCAGACAGATTCCACTGATTTGTTCCTTCCTAAAACCACTTTTGGACCTTTTGGGTTGTACATTTGGAAATGCTGTACAACCTTTAAGTGGACATCAAAAGCTAAACACTAATCTTGAGGTATTTTGTTAGAACTGTGAGTTCCGAGTGAGTTCCACTGAATTCAGTGTAGCTATTCCAGATTTCAACTGGAGAAAATAGGATGAGAGCATGGACTACAATATAAATTTTCAAGACAGTTAATTTCCTCTTCTTAGGAAGGAAAGTATTTGTAATAGAAAAGAAAATCTTGCATAAAAGTAACAGGTTCATTAGCTTCACAAAGCCAAGAAAAAAACGTTTTAAACTTTGAAGCAAGTTATAAATTCTTTAAAACAGTAAAAACGCCACGCAAGTGAATCTTCCTACCTTTGATCTCTATGAAGGCAAGTGCTAGTATTGATATCCATAGTGGTATTCGTGTCCCACCACCTGTGCCCATCTTCTGGAAGTCCGGTAGAAACTACCGAACAACCTGCCTCTGAGGAAATACCTGTCTGCTCCCGAGTCTTATATAGTGAGAGAGCAGGTTTTGGCTCAGTTCCCAGATCGTTTCACAAGGTTCTTAAAAGGTGGGGCTTCAGACATTTTAGTTTTCCTTTGCAGGTGCACAGGTAAATAGAGGATGCTCTGACTTTCCCTCATCTATTTGCACTCTAGGAGGAGTCTTCTTTCTACAGGTCTTTTTGATGAAATGACAAGAAGTGTGCAGGAAGAATTTTTGCTCAGGCTTAGTATTCCCACATTGTTATGTATTATGGGATAAATACAATTTAAGGGACTTCTGAGTGACTTTTGATCAGGAGGTTGTAATGAATTACTTCACTACTTTTTTTTTATTTTCCTCCTTCTGGTAAATGATGACAACTTCTCAGAAAACCCAAGGAAGTTTGGTCTGACACAGATTTTTTTAATGAGCTTGCGCCTGTCTATGTAGCTACTCTGACGGTGAAAATGGAGAAATCAAATGCCTTCTAAAGTCAGCATTTATCCACAGGCCAGGCACAAAACAGGACTACACAGTGAAAATCCTTCAGCATTGGAGAGTCAGTAATATGGACCTTTCCTCGAGCGATTCTTCTTCTCACTTGGGCGGTTTTAGTGCTACTTCAGCTATTTTCCTTCTGAATAATCATGGTTTCACCATAACAAAGTAGATTGATCTACTTACAATAAAAGAAATGAAGATTTTCTTGGTCATTGCTGTTCCTACAGACATAAAAATGTCTGATTAATAAGAATGTCCTTTGGAATCTTCCTTATCTTAGGAACAATGAGAGAGTGAACAATGTTTTGTGAATATGTTAGTATATTTATTTATAGCTGTATTACTTTGGTGAATTAACTTTTTATGGTGTTTTACCTCTCGATGTAGAGAAACATAGTCTTTCAGTAGGACCATGAATCCCATAATCCCTTATGGGATCAAAGAAGGTAGTGGGATGATATCCATATTCTCTGGCAAGAGGACGAGATGTAATCAGGTTTAAAACTGGAAATGAAGTTTAGGTTAGACAGTGGGGAGAAAATTTCTTTTTGCAAGGATGGTGAAGTACTCATGGAGGTTGCCCAAGAAGACTGTTGAATTTCCATCACTGATGGTTTTTAAGAACATGTTAGAAAAACACCTGCCTGAGAATGGTGTAAATGCTGTTGACAGCGCCCTGGGGCAGGGGAAGAGACTAAATGGCCATTTGAAATTCCTTCGAACACGATTTTGTATGATTTTTTCTGAAAAATATGTGTTTTCCTCTGTTGGAGCAGTTACATTTGAGGAAGTAATTTCAATATTTAGAGAGAAATAAAAAGCACATTTTTTTCGCTAAGCAGTAAACAGAACCAAGCAAAGATGCTGTCTTTCCTGAACATTTTAAACGTACGCCTCATTATTAATATTTAAATAAAAGTGATACAACTAAATAAAAATGGAAGCGTCAAGGAAAATAATTGATCGATTTTAGTCATGAGTTATAACTCTGGCAATTCCATTGATGTATAATTTACCTTGGTATTATTTAAATGAGGAAAAGAAGATGACTACAAGAGACTTGTATATACAGAAGTACATCAAGTGAAAATTCAAGGGAAATGTTATCGCTGCTAACAGTTATTATTAAAGATCCAGGATGAAGATCTAGAAAAGAAAACTTTTAACAGATATAAGCGGTGCATAACTAAAGTAATTATAAAACAGTATGGTAAACTCAGCTGAGTAACACACATAAGCTTCTTAAGTGATTCTGTTCGTGAGAAGAAAAATATACTTTATGAATCATTATATTTCTTACCACTGAAAAAATCAATTCATATCAACAGTTGCTATGCTGTAGTTTTATATACACAGGTTAACATTTCCTGTATGTTCAGGGAAGTTCTATGACCTCTCAGAGATCCCAGTTTGGTCACTACTGATGATTCCTTTTGTATGGCTGAAGCTGGTTTGCAGTTAAATTTAATCCCTTTGACTGAGCTTTAAGGCATTGTCAAAAGTGGTTCCCTATATCTGCATTTTTGGCTGAAAGTCTCAAGTCTCTTATATGTCATGGATCACATTATCCTTATACTCCTAAGTGGTTACTTCATTGATCAATCCTCTTGCCATGTTAACTTCCATTACCTTGTGCTGATCCTTTTCAGAAATTATTATAAAATGTGTCAAAATATATCAGGCTTGCAAAAATAATTTCCAAATATTTATGATAAATTAATTTAGTAGTATTACTAGTTATTCAAATAAATATTTCGACTTCACCCCCATTCACTCAATATGTATTCCAGCCCCATTCACTCAATAGACCTACACAGGTGACATGGGAGAGTATTTTTTTAAGATTGGTTTGGAATAACACGTCCAGATTTGTGTAACTGTTTATGATCAAATCAGTGTGCAATTGACTGCATAATCAGAAGTATTAATATGTTTGAAAAATTTATTAATGTACATACTTTTAAATTTTTTTTAACGGAACAGAGAAAAGATTCTGACGTTGCATTTGATCTGAAAACCCCGACACTTCTTTCTATAGTTTCTCTTTCTTTTTCACAGGATCGTATTCCTACTCTCTGTGTCTGCAATATTAAATTGAACAAAATGTTTCATTAAAAGAGTTAGGATTTTCAGATTCATTTTTTTTAATACTACATGATCAAATTCTCCATGGTGATGATGTTATTCACACATCTTACTCATGATTTCTAAATCTGGTTCTTCATAAGAAAAAAATGAGACTGTCATATCTTATTTTTGTACATCCTCTATGCAAGATGCAAATAAAATATCATAGCAAATTTAGTTAACTTTCAAGTGCAGTAATGATTGAAATCAGAGTCTCCATTTATATTTCTGAGATAGAATGATGGACTTACATAGACATGCAGAAGGTGTCTAGTCTACCTAGTGCTGTATTGGAGTAGCTTCATTTTGAGGGAAGAATGAAAACACTTGAAATTGATAGGAGTTGTGGCACTTCCTCTGTGCCAGCACTAAAGTGCAAGTTAACAAGGATCTGTCTGCTGGGATTTTCTCTGGATGGTCATTTGCCCACTTCTGAGGAGGAGTTTAAGCTCCAGAAGTGGTTCTGGGGCATTAGACTGAAGTACCATTCTGATTGTCTCTAATTTTTAATCTGTGCAAATTCAAACCCACATTTTTTATCTGAAAGTTTGTATGGAAAAGTGAGGCAACTGATCAGTTTCTACTCAAAAGTTGTTCATTAACATTTCAAACAGTTGCAGTAGGTATTTTATATTATGATACAATATAGTATAGCTAAAGTAAAGCTATAGTTAAGGGCTACAATAGGGATACAACTCCTTTTATGTCCTTTACTACCTCTTAGTCAAACATGGTGCCATTGAGCCATTCCTTTACTTACAAATTCCTAGATAAAACTCATTGATTGAAAAGGAAATCACATAAATACCTGAGACCTGAAACCCTATTTCATTAACATGAGTAGTTCTCCTAGATAATGCTTTGATCTCCATTGCAGCCGCTATGCTTTATTGTAAAACAGGTAATGTGCAATATGATTAGGATCTATTTCTGGTTTTATTTCTATTATCTGTTCATTTAAAAGGTTGCAGTGTCATTTAGAAGAACCCAAGCAAAGCATAACAAGTCAAATCAGGCATTGGAAGATATCTAGCTGCAACAGAAGAGACTAATTAACACCAATATGGTTAGACACTGGAATAGGCTGCCCAGAGAGGTGGTGGAGTCACCATCCCTGGATGTGTTTAAGACTCGTTTAGATGTGGTGTTAAGGGATATGGTGTAAAGGAGAACTTTGTAAAGTGGAGTTGATGGTTGGACTCGATGATCCCAAGGGTCTTTTCCAACCTAAATGATTCTATGATTCTATGATTCAATAAGACCATGAAGTAAAATATATTGAGTATAGTATCCCTCATTTTATTTAGCAGTTTTTCTTTGGGAAGAAATCCAGTTACAGAACACCTTAGAGTCCTGTATTGAGACATTCTACCTACTCAAAGCTAGTAAGGAGACCTCTTAAATATTGCATGTCAAATATATCCATGCTCTTACATTAACCAAGTTCCTTTTCCTGGGAAAGATATGAAATTTCATGACTGGCGTGGACTGGGTCAAGTGGCCAATAGTGTTAGTATTAGCACAATAATTGTCACAAGTGAGATGACCCCAAGTTCCCAGAGTAACTCTGCACTGGTATGAGGTGTTTTCCCTGTAATAAAACATTCAGAGGTTGAACAGCATTGTTTTAGCCCATGCTTTCCTTCACACCTTTTCCGCAACTCCAGGGCCAAATTTCAGGTTGTCATTCCCAAGATATTTACATACAGAATAACCCTTCTCATGACTGGCTGCTTCTGCCATATGCATCATTACTGGTTCTCTGCCTCAGATCTGCCTCAGCAGCAATCAATGCTGCTCTGCATTCTTCTCTTCCTCTTCTTCCCCCAGTGTCCTTTATCTTCCTCTTCACACACCCAGTTGAAGACAAGTTGGGATCTGGGTTTTTTTCGGAGTAATTGGCACTGCGTTCATTGCTGTATGTTCAGAGTATGGCTCCTATTGGTTTCAGCAGTAACTGAATGCTCAGCACTTCTGCACGTTCAGTCTCAGTGTTTCAAGGTTACTGTCAAGAAAATGAAGAGTGCACAATTAAAAACCACGATTATAATTTGATATAAATCTTTTAAATGGCATTACAAATTAACTTTGTGGCACTCAAGCAGTTTGATGATAATGTCCTTGCTCTTTTCAGTCACTTCAAATTTAAGTTCTGCAACAGACAAACAAATAAACAAAGCAGGAAATCTTAAAGGCACTTTTACCATGAAGATCCCTGCAATATTCTGACTAAGAGAAGGTTCTACAGAAAAAATTGTGTGCATCCTGTACCATGAGGAGTGTGAACACAGGGGGCAGAGTGAGGTTGCCATGTTGTCTGAACACGTCCAGGATATCTCTGTTTATAAAGGGGATAAACACTTAAGCCTCTTTATAGCTTGTAAACACAGACACCACAACTGTGCATACTCATATTTGCAATTGGTATTATAGACTAAAAAACTGATGTACACACATGCTTGAGGACATATTTACACTGTGCAGTGGTGCGTGTTGCAGAGATCTTCTGCTTGGAGCGGCCAAGGTAAATTTATAATAGGAAATAGTGCCACTACATTGATATGAATCTGCAGCTAAGAAAATTTGCCTTTCTCTGAGGCACTGGCATTGCAGCACTGTTTTTGGGATCTGAGTTGATATCTCTACCCAGGGCTATACCCTTTCAAATATACCCTTAGTTTAAATCTGTAGCAGACATTCTTTATCCAAACAGTGCATGGAAATTATAATCCAATGCATGTAAACAAAGACAAACATGGAGACAGAAATAAAATCCTTTAGTCCATGTATGATTCAAGACTGTGAGAAATTAATTAAATTTATAGCTGTGGTATAAACTTAGCAGAGACCTCTTTAGTATTTCAATGAAAATATTGCCATTCATTTTAATAATTACATTTTCTGTGGTGTCATCTTCCTTGAGGGGAGAACATATTGCATGGTAAGTATGTGTGTGTGTTGAATCTCTATTGTAAAATAACTTTAAAAAATTCCTTTTCTATATTTAGCATTTCAGTTTACAAACTTAGATAACAGTACAGCAGAAAGATTTAAACTAATGGGAGGTGTTGGATAAAATACAGGGAAGAACAAATTTGCCACAAATTAATCTCACTTGGGAGTTTGGGTAAGATTTGTAAGCATCAAAGGACTGCCACCTGTTCTGCAAGACCTTATTACAGTAGCAGGGATCAGGACCATAAGTACTTTGAAGACAATCCTGATGTTCAGTCATGTGGTTATTGGTATGATGTTTTATATTAATATTGTCTTCATCTAATGTGTTATTTTTAGTTTAGTAAATTTTATGCAAAGCTTCTACTTATTTTTATAAAATATTAACTTTGCAAAGCCAAAACACTGGAAGGCATTGGTGTTAAGACCATCAGTGTGGTTTCATGAGATAGTTTTAAATTAAATGACTGAAATATCTTAGAGGGTTCTTGGTTTTTTTTTAGACAGAGCTTAGATGAGTATCTCTTCAGTCATTTGTTCAGTTAATTTTAATTATGTGTCCTAACACTTTGTGACTGTATGTTATTCGAACCTTACCCTGAATATAGACTCATCAGTTTCCTCAGTTACTTTTCTGTGGTGCCCATCAGTGGAGTACCTAAGGAGTTAATTAATAGTAATGTATTGCTTTTGAAAATATGTTTGGAACTACTTGGGGTTTATGATCTTTGTTTTATATATTGCTAGATGAGGCATTGAAAAGTTATGGGTATCCTGTAATTTTGGGTGAACACTCTAACACTCCTAGGATTGGTTTTTGCATGTTTAGAGTGTAGGCTTCAGGTAGAACTGTTAAGGTCCCACAGTTCTGCAGCTGAGATGCTGAAGTGCCCAGCACAGCATCTAGAAGAAAAGAAATCACTGACTGTGAAAACAGCAGTTTAAACAGGTATGTGCAGCATTGAAAAAGAACTGTTCAAATTGAGGAAGAAATTTAATCCATTTCAACATTATGACACCTGTGTGCCACTCCACAACAGACAAATTCTCCAGGCAACGAGAGAGAGGACTGTGGACAACCATCATGCTCAAAACTCGCTCTCATTCAACCTCAAATCCAGGTTCACCCTCCCTACAGCAGGTGCTTGACATGCACCCAGTGAAATAGGAACCCAGTGAAGAACAGCAGGATCCAATCATATACTTAGAGATTGTGCAATATTGCATACGCACAAAGATGGCACTTTGTGACTTCAGATAGCCTGCACGCATTACTCATGTAAGTAATCCTTCCTCATTGAAGCTGAGTGGGTAGAGGAGAACTTCTCATGAGAAATTCTCATTTCTCTTAGCTCTGTGTTGTAAGTTATCATAGACTGTGGTTTTTAGATATATTCTCTAAATATGCATCATGGAGGTGACTAACTGGTCTGCACGGTTTGCTAAGCTGAGCTGTCAGCCTCCTTATCATTTTGGAATGCCAAAGTGTGATATAAAACAAGAATGCTGTCAAACTTGAGCAGCTAGACTTGTACTGTATTGAACATTCAATACGTCAGTGGATGAATTGTCAGTTGACTTCTTTTATAGTCAGTTTTCGGCTTTATTGATCTGAAAACTATGAAAATCCTTATCTGCTTTGATCAATTGCTGCAAGTGACTGAAAACTGGTATTGCGTGTTCATGTTTTGTACATAATAACTGTATTGACTGAAATTTCTTCCCTTGACCTGAAATGACTGCCAGAGTTCCAGATGAGTAGAAGATGATTCTGCTCCTTTCTATTGTCATAGTCAGGCAAACTTTATCAATGGCCGTTTGACTGTCAGTCTTCAGTAGGAGTATGATTTTGTAAGCTGGTAGCGATTGCTGTAGCCATTGACTAATTTTGACAGAATATATCTTCTAACTCTGCAGCTCCTTCGAGTGCTAACAATATTCCTGACTGAATGAAGGCAGAGTCTGCATTTTTAGTAATAAAGTGAACTGAGAGAATCCCACATGGACTTCAGATCTGAAGCAGGTTTTGGTGAGCTGCTGATTAGGAAAGTACGAGTAAATTATAAACTGTTTATAGTCGCTCTAGAAATAAAAATATTCCCTGGACAGTGTCAAATTCACCTAGTTTTCATAATAAAAGTGGCATACAGGTACTCAATTTCTAGAGGGTAGATTTGCCTTTTCATTTGCTTCTCTAGGTTTTCAAACACTTGATCTTCTTTTCTACCTCATCTGTCTCTTGATACAGGGGCCATTGTGGTAAGGTTGAATATGTGGAAATTTTTTTGTGAAAATTTATCTTCCAGATACTTTTGTGTTACATTGTGTTATCTTAAGACTTATTCTGTGTGTGGTTAATTCTGATACATGCTTGTGGGCTGGAGCCATTATGCAAGTACAGAGTAAAAGAGCTATGATTCCTTTTGTACAATACCACAAAGCATATTTATCTCTCGTTTATATTGCCCCACAACTAGCTTTAGGGAAACACCCCTCTGTCAATTCTTCATGTATTCAGTACTTTATTCCTACTTTTGAGAATATGGTATGTGATAGAACAAGAGCAATTCATGCTAGAATGTATTTAACTTATTGGCTGAAATATAGCATTTGTGTATGTTTCAATTTGGTGACTGAAATAATATTAGATCCTACTTATTGGTCAAAGCACTAAGCCCTGATGTTGAATAAGTTCAAGTCATTTTGTGGAGAGCAAGCTTTTGACTGTTCAATTAAACTAAGCTCAATGCTGTTATCCATTCCCCTCTTAATAAAACAGGAATGTTGTTACTATTTCTGGAAAGTGTTTTGGACACTACAGATAGAAAACGCTGCATTAGAGCAAATAAGATATGCAATAATGAATGCATGAAATGCAGATCTGGACGTACAATCTTACAATCTCTATGCAGTGGATGCTGAAGAGGTGTCAAGAAAGCTTGTCCATTGTAGAATTAATTACATGGTCATGGAAATGGCTGCAAAACATATGTCTACAAATGACTTTTTTTGAACTTGAAAGTGAGGTAGAGTTTATGAAGTTTATCTCAGATTAATATTGACACAAAGGGTTGTCTTCTGTTATTAGCCTTATCAATGCAATAACACTTTTGATAGAGAAAATAACATGAAATGAGGAGACATTTTTGCTGTCTTTACAAGAAGGAACAAATAAATTAGTCTACTACAATCCTTAGAAAGAAAAAGAAAAATTGGATGTATGTCTCATGTCGGACAGTGAGCTCTTAAGCTTTCTGAAACAAGCACAATCCAGAAAGCTGTCCATCTCGATTTTCTTTTTCAGTCCAACAAGAAGAGAAACAGGAAAAGTAAGTTTGCTTTTATGGTGTGGATCCTGCAGTTTTGGAACTCCTTTGTATGCTCATTTGTTCTCTCTGAATCATTCTTGCAAACAGGTGGAGAGTGCTTTCTTTTCTTACGGGTTTTGGATTGAATTCAAGACTCCAGGAAACTCAGGTCTCTTAACGCTGATGTACGTTCAAAGTAGTTCAGCATAACTCAGTTGAGGTGCACAGAAGTAAGCCTGCATGTGAGTTCCATGGTCTTTCAATGATATTCCAAACAACTTCTAGTACATTTCAAGACTCAAAGATTTAAAGCCATCTGAGATCATTGTGATCGTTTTTGTTGAACCAGACCTCCTCTATGCCCAGACTACAGTCTCATACATTTTTTATCCTGTGCTTTTTTCATGTAGCTTACTAATTTACATTTGATTTAGGGCAAATCATTTAGACAAACATGCCTTCTTGGCTCAGAGATTCCCAATGACAGAGAATTGTCTGCATCTGTAGATAAGCTGTTCTAGTTGTTATATAGTCAACATTGCTAACTGACAGTGTCTTATTTTTCTAAGGGAAGAGTCAAGGGGATGAAGAATACATACATCAGCAACTGAAGCATTGCCCAGCTGAGCATTAGGTCAGTTTGACAAAAAACTGATCTTAAAATTTGGCTGAAAATAGGTTTGACTGTTTTTTTTTTTCATGGAGTTTCAGCTCCCAAGAACTCGTTCCAGTTTTACCTCACACCAAGTGAAGGTGACTCAGATAAAGACAAAGTAGTGCCTCTAGGTGAAAAAAGTGAGAGAAGCTGTTCACTGTGTTAGGAATCATTTGTGTTGCGTGTAACCAGAGGTGTTTTGACCACGTTGGAACTGTACAATTGTCACTTTGGCATACTCTCTTAGGCTTTGTGTGTATTTCAACTTTGCTGAAACTGCTGTGTATCAAAAGGCTTAAATGATTTTGTGTTTTGTCTTACAATTTGTATAACGCTTAGTAATTGCTGAGCTACTTATGCACTTTATGGCTAGAAGCTCCATCAAGCTAGACCTCCATTTGAACCAGCTTGTCATGGCTCACATGAATTCATCATATTTACACTCATTAAGCTAGCTGAGGAAATACAAAATTTATTCTTACTGCAATTACTTTACCCTCTAGCGGTTCCAAGCTGAAATTATAAGTATTACTAAGAGTTTATAATGCAAATTTTTTATATTTTCTCTCATGCAACATTATAACAGCCTAGATTCCTAGGTAATAGAAACAGGTCTCAGTGTATCTGACCTATAAAATCTCCTGATAAATCAATTGAACTTTGTCCACTGCAGGATTCCTTTGCAGATATTCACAAAACTTACTATGCTGTTCTCAAAGCCAAAAGCAAAACCTTTGCTCAGCTTGCCCTCAAGTCTACAGGAAGTAATGATTATCTCTGTGTTGTGCAATCCATTAGATTCAGTGGTCCTGGGAGATGTGCCCCCTTGATAAGCAATCTATTTTGACAATCCATTTTTCCACTAGAGAAGGTAGGGGAAAATTCCATGGGCTTGGAATATGAGTCTTTTTAACTTCTGAACTGCAAAGAGGTGTGGGGGGGGGGGGGGGGGTGGGGGTGGGGGTGGTAAGTAAAAATAGATATGCACAGTTGGCTTCTAGCTTAGAAGTTTAAAAATCAAAGGCATTGAAGGGATGGTGATTTGTGCTGGTTCCCACCTTGGTAAATAAAGGGATAGGGTAGAAACACCTGAGGAAACTGGTCAGAGCCAGAATTGTAAATGAACAGGTAAATAAATGGGTCTAAGGGCACTTTTGTTGTGTAAAGAGCAATAACTGTTTTACACTGTACATTGTACAGTTCCAACATATAAGATACACAACAAGCCTAGCCACTGTCTATAGTTCTGTCCTGTTTTCTGTCCTGTATATAGCCACTGTCCTGTTTAATAACACAGGATGGCAGGTTAAGTGCTAAGAAAGGGTGGAGGCCAGAGTTGTGACATTGATCATGATTATAAGTGCCCACACTCTGGGTGCATGAGTTCGATCACCTTTGCCATTCCCTGAAAAGAAGGCACTTAACACTCAGAGCCACATTTCATAGTGTGAAAAAAGTATTTGTTGAAATACTGGAAGCCTGAAACAATGCTTTTCTTGGCAGCCTTCTTGACGTGCACCTATTCAAACTGGAGAAGAAATCGTGTGATACACACTATTGGAGAAACAGCTCCAGATAAAGATCTCTGCATTGCTTTTTCTCTTCATTCCAATAACCACAAAGAATAAAACTACCCCTAATGGAAGTGCTGCCACAGAATGTGCCCTGGCAGGTATGCAGAGAATTTTCTTGTGTCCCCCTCATGGGAAATTTGGGAGATAAAGGAGGAAAAGTGGAAGGAATGATAGTTGTTAGTAGTATCTTGTAGAATGGTAATGTTGTGTCTTAAGCTCTGGCCACAATCACAAAAGAGATTTACTTACAGCACGCTGTTTCTTCAAGGTATTGCAACACTGGTGAGCTAAATGAGCACCTTGTGGAAATGCAATTGAGAGGGGATAAGCTGAACTGAAGGTGTTATGAACAGACTTCTTCCTTCATGTGTCACTACCGTAACCTGCAAGTGACATCTTTGAGTTTAAAGAGAAGGTTTACCCTTACAATTAAAAATGTATTTAGAGAGTTATGCAGCTATCCAGCTTACTGGCAATTGCCCCTCGTGTCCCCAACACTTTGGGTCCCATTGGTACACCCTTGACTGCTTTATTTGAGAATAGCCATAAGTCTGATGGTGATTCCTGATGCTCTACAATTGTTAGCACGAAATGTTATCACTGTAAGAAGCACTGGTAGTTAAAGATGAAGTCTGTTTTGAGAATTTTTCTAATAAGGATGAAGCTGCAGTATAAATTCCTGGCAGCTTGCATACCTAAGGTTGTACAGCAGTGCTCTGGAAGCATGAGTTTCAAACTTAATGGTAAAAAGAGAATAACTGAATGGAAGCAATACGATGCTTTTTTATTAACGCACTAACTGGAATTATAGCAGACTGTATGACAGTTTTCTGGATGGCTTTTATCATCAAATTCCCTCTGCAATTCCTAAATTCCTTTTTGCCAACACAAAATCAACTCCTCAAATAGTTTTTATGTTCTGGTCTTAATTTTAGATATTTTTCCGGTTTATCTGGATAATTTTGATGCCAGATCTTTTTTCCAGAGCACTTGTTACCCATCCAAGGTTGGTATCATCAAGAAGTGCCATTATCCAAAACACGAATGAAAGACTGAATAGACCTATGTCCAGAACAGATACCAATTTACATGTTCATACAAAGAACTATAATGATTTGTGATATTAGTATAATATATATTAATAATTTACTATATTAGTTTAATAAATTCTTAATTATCCCATTACCTAGGAAACCAAGAACAATAGCAAAGAATACCATTTATTGGTTGGTTTCCACCCAGAAATGTATGTTTAATACTAAGCTGTGTTGTGCAGACAGGTATCTGAAAGGAAATTTCTCATGTACAGTAAGAACAAACTATAGAACTCCCACTTCATTTTATCCTAATAAACACTAGACTTTCTCTTGATAGTAACCATACAGCCCATAACCATACAAGTCCCAAATCTGGAATTCTTGTTCAGCCAAAATTTCACATGCAAGGTTAAACCTCTTTGTTTCTGCAATTACTGCAAAAAACAAAATTGCATTTTTACCTGAAGCAGTCTCCTGGTCAATCTAATGCAAATAGAATAATCATTTATTCCTGCTGGGTGTTGTGGAGCAATAAGGAATTTAAAGATACTGAGCTGAATACCACACTCAGCCAGCGTATATGCTAAGCATGACAGTTTACATATGGCTTCTGGGGCTGTCAGACGGCATCTTTTACACAATAGAAGAGACAAATATTACTGTATCTGTTGCAGGTCCTTAGAAATGTCCCTGAATGTCAGTGTGAGCTTTGTTCTTGACTGAGTACACACATCTGAAAGGGCATTTTCTGGTTGGTAGCTATGGTGCAGCAACAGCAGGAAATTAACCGAGTGCTTGGAAATCTATCTTGCTGCTGCACATGCCCCAGGTTCTTTCTATAATCGCATTCACTTGCAGATCAACACATTTCAGTCAGGAAATTTAACTCTATTTTGAACCAAAACACTGTGGTCAGGTTAAACCCCGGATTGTGAAGTGTATTCTGTCTTTATCTGTAGCAAAATCTACAGTTGAAGTAATGAAACATATTGACCCTATAGTCCCTGTAATTAATTATATCAAACATCTGTGTAATTATCCCGTGACTTCTGATTGTTTGCTTGGCTGTTTGAGCACACGATTACCTGCAGCGTGTGACTTCCTGTTGACAAGATCACACATTTTCATTGCTTGGAAAAGTAGTGCTTTAAATTCGGAAAATATTCTGGTGCTATCCCAGTGAAATTCAGTCCAAATCAAGCTTTGTTCCAAGTCCCGTTTCCCACTTGTTTGGCAGAGATTTGGCTGATGAGTCCTGACTATGTCTCCTAGCAGGGCTACAGGGAGGGAGCAAGACTCTGCAACTATGGAAAGGCAGAGTCTCTCTTCAGCTTTCCTTTACTGGCAAGGAGTGAAGCAGGTATTCAAGGAGTAAAGCGTGTCCGAAAATAGAGTGATGATGCTGAGGGAGTTGGAACTGGGCAGTTTGGATGAAACAGACTCCTTTTGTGACACAAAGCAGGGAAAGGCTGTTTTTCTAGTTAGTGGGGTCAGAAAATGAGGGAGGAAGGTTTTGACTCTTCTCACTGTAATTAATTTCATTTTCAAATATGACTTAAAAAGGAAATTCTGCATTCACATTAACTTAATGATCGATGGTTGTGGTTATAGGTGCTTATTCTGACAACTATTTGTTTTAACGAACATCTTCCAGATCACCTATTTGTATCTGCCATCTTTGGGAGTTATAGAATATTTGTCTACTTTTATTTGTTTAAGTTTCCATATTTGTTCAAGGTGCCAGATGGGAAATGGCTTTTGCTAAGTACAGAAAATAACACCTATCTCCTCATGGAAAAAAATCAAGGTTACATTTCTAACATGATTCTTACATTGGGAAATTTGGTGGAAGTGGTGCTTTCCACACTATAATGCCATCTTGGGTTTATCTAGGAGAGTTTCACGCTGTTTGAGAGGGAAACAGGATTCGCCAGTAAGATTCAACTTGAAAGAAGCAGAGAAACCCAGCAGAGATTTGGGTTGAATTGCCTGAGAGTGCTGCATCTCTCCACTCAATTAAGGACACAGATGCTGGAATGTTTAGTGTTTGTGGCAAGGCACCTTGGTTTCTTGCTGCATGTAGCAATCAATACTGCAAACGATTAGAAGGCAAGGTCTAGTCTCCCAAAGGGTGAGGCAACAAGAAAGGCTGCCTGAAGGCACATCAGTCATGCAGATCTCTGGCTGTAGGAGAAGAAAATCATCTTAGTCTCCAATAAGATGAAGGGAATACACAAAACTTTCAAGAAATGCTGTTTTCATATGAAAGCATAGAAACGCGTTGCATAGAAATGCAATTTTTCATATGAATGGTGGGATAGAACTAGAGGGTTTTGCAGAACTTGTAAGGTTTCTGTTTTCATCTGATGTTTGATTATTGACCCTTAACTAGCTGAAGCAAGGAAGGCAGTGGCCTGGACCAGCCAACACTGGCTTTTTCTGCCAGCTCAGACCTTCTGGCTCCTTTGTGAAATTGTCTCATGTGACATTTTCTGATTTCATTTAATATCCCCTCTGATAAGCAGCCTTCCAGATGTATCTGACCACTGCGCTAGCTCTGCAGTCAGCAAGGCAAGAGAGAGTAACATTTGAAAAGCTGTCATCTCTGAGACCATTGCTGAATTTTTACAGAGATTGACTTAGAGGAAATCTTGCTGATGATATTTCATTTGGTTTTTAATTGTGTAATAATGTAATAAAAATAAGATAAAGATATTTAAACTTAGATAAGTGTTTTGGAAAAACTGAAAAAATCTCTTCTCAAGAAAAAAAATATAAAGTAAGTCAAACTAGGACTTGAGGTATAGTTCAGTTAAACTTGCAAGTTGGATGCAGTGAAGTAACGATTGGACAGCTCAAATATTTAATAAATGGGCATAAATCCTCTGACTTTGATTTACAAGCACATAGAACTAGGTTTGTGTTTAGCCTACTCTGTGGAGGGGAATGATTATTTTATCAGTGTATAGACAAATTTTAAAGCACTCAAAGAAGATATAATGCTTTAGGATGGGTAGGAATTCTTTCCTTTATCCCAAATTCAGTGGAAGGGAGCACATAGTTATAACAGACCTGTATTTCTAATATATGATCTCCCTATACAGGGGATCACATTGGTCCCTTAAATGTGGTTTCAAAACAAAGGTTGTGCTACACTTCAGTCTCACACTTAAGCCCTCTAAATATTTAGGTTAAAGGGTATATATTCTTTTCTGTTTATCCATGAAAATTAAATTTAAGCCAATAAGAGTAGCATGTGTTATTCCTACACTTGCAGCAGTCCTGCCGTCTTTTAATACTATTCTGGTACAAATTGTCCCAAAAGACCTGAAAAATTAACATTCATTGAAATAAATATTAACATCAAATTTCATAGGAAATCATTGTTTGGAAGCATCTGGCTGGAAAATTTTTATTCTGTTACCAAAAATTAATGGAGGTAAATTCTTGCGTACTGTTAACCAGCCCCCTTCTACACACTTAAATCTAGGTCTGTTGATTTAATTATGAGTCTGGTCCATGATGTACTGTAAGAGAGGAGCACAGAGCCGGTAGAACTAACCTTTGAGAGAGATGCTAAACTAGGATTCTCTGCCCTCCACTGTGGTGATTCAGATGTACACCAAACATTAACACTGAAACCATAATTTACGTCTTCCAAAAGCTGGAGAAAGTTTGGATCTGGATCACCCTTTTTTCTCTTACCTCTGCTTACAGACTGGGCTTTGCATGTTCCACGTTTGTGTCAGGCAAGGGTCTGTTACTTTATAACACATGGCGCAGACCATGTGCCTGCATTTTCACTAGTAAAAATGTAGATTTGGGAACTGAGGGAATATAGCCCAGTACAGGAAAAATGAATTGAGAAAAAAGGATAAGGAGTTGGGTGACCTACATCCAGTGTTGAGTAAGTTGCTGTGGAAGGTGGTATAATGTTGTGAATGTATAAAGAGAAGCTGAACTGCTGTCCTTCTTATATATAAGACCTTCTTGGTCTCAGGCCAAACCTCTGCTCTGCTAGATGTGTAATTACAGAGCAAAATATTTCTCTCTGCCACAAAGGTCTTGCGACCAAAGAACAAAACAACAGACAGCAAACCAGGCTGTGGATGGCACACAAGTAATAGTGGAAAATAAAAAAAATTGTGGAAAACGGTTTTGGTTAAAAACAAGTGCAAAGGCTAGAAAGTGTGGAGCCAGGGTATAGTGCAACTGTTATGTGGAATATGCACAGAAGGCAACTGTTTGAGCAAATATTAGCAAAGAATTACTGCAGATATTTATCCAGGTCCAATGAAAGAGGACGTGTGTGTGAAATTGGCTGATCAGTTCTGCCACTACACACCTGTTCTCTTGGAGGCGTTCCTTTGATTGGAAGGAGCGAGTGTGAGACTGAAATGCCAAAACACCCTGCCACAGCCCGTTCTGCCAGGCTCACGACATTACATAAGACGCTCATAAAAGGACAAACTCATGAAACTGCGTGCAAAATGAAAATACCCTGCAGGAAAAACGTCTGCCCCCACCGAACATTTACCTGCAAGATGTTACAGTTAAGGCTGGGACTAGGTCAAGGGGAGAAATGAGCTGCATTTTAAACCTCTTTACCCTCCAGTTATTTGTGTTCAGTCAGTCACCCACAGCTAATGTTTCTCCTTTTTTTTCTCTCTCTGTTCTGATAGACCTCAGCTAGACAAGACATGTGCAATTTGTAGAAACAGTCCTTCGGTGAATGAGAAGGTCCACAAGGACCTCCTTCAAGACGTATTCACTGTATCATGGTGCTGATGGAAGAGGCTCTCAAACAGTGCTCACACTGATAGCCACTGTTTATTGCTGCTTCAACAGCCATGTCAGCAGAGAACAACATTCAGAGTGGATGTTGATGGTAATGATGTCTTGATAATGACATTCTTTTCTAAAAACATTTTTTTTTTTTTTGCAATAATGCTCTTAAAAGAAGATTTGACAGTGCCACACAGATGATCAGTTCCCAACACGTTTGCTGTGCCGACAGCAAAGATGAGATTTGGAGCACAGAACAGTCTCATCATAAACACTTTTGGGCTTCTCAGTGCAGACTGGGAGGTTGACCCCAGGCTCCCCAGCATTTCTGCTATAGTAAGTGTGAAGATGTCAGAGGAGCAGGGAGAGTGTTGGGCTGAGGGGAAGGTAGACAGGAGGTGGGAGGGAGGAAGGAAGCAGTGACTGAGTTGGAAGGAGCAAGAATAAAGAGAAGAATGTAGCAGCGATGAAAAAGGTTGGAAAATAGCTGCTTTTCTACTGAGGTGGGAAAGGTGACGTGATTTAAGAGAGATAACAGGAAAAAATGCTATTTTTTTTAAGTGTAGTGGGATTCACTGATATGTCTGTAAACATTCAGTTAGGGTGTCAGATGAAAATAAGGATTCAAATGCTACAGCGAAAATTAAATTGCTGGTTTTCTGTGTAAGGTTGTCCAAAGAGATGTGAACATATGTTTTACTGACATGGTGCTTTTGATTTGTGGCAAACAGGTGAAAATCTTTTGGAGAAGCTCTGAATAAATTGCTGAAAAGCTCTTGGATCTTGCTGGTTAGCAATCTGAAACAGCAACTGGAACGTAACAGAGTTCAGTTCAGGTAAAAAGAATAACAGTATCTGGTTTTTTTTGTTAATATCATTTTAAAGACCTGCAGGTTAGAACTCCATAATGCTGAGCACCACCCACGTAGCATGAAATTTAGTCCTTCCCTAGTCCAACTCACACTCTCACTACACAGGGGTACTAAGAAGTAGCAGTCATGTAGCTTGTTCTTTGCCCCGACATAAGTCTGTGGTGGAATTCGGGAGGGACTGCAGATCTCCTAGTGTGGTTACAGCCACTAGTTTGCATAATTTCCCAGATTTTTCCTCCTTACTGTTATCCTACTCCATTCTTCCCACACTGTAACAGTAAAAGGAGAAGGCTAGTGTTAGGGAGCATTTATGATTAATTACTAAAGTTTGGTGGATTAGTAATATTTAAGCAGGTCTTGCTCCAAATTACTCTTGCACTTCATTATTACATGTCTTTAAATGTTTCAAAATCACAGATCTTTGGCTAGCAGTCAACTACATCTCTGATTGGCTTGAGACTAGTATTCAGCTGGTTGCTCCTAGGCATAAGCCTTGCATACTAAGTTTATGTGTTCTTTTCTGGAGCCCAGAACAGTTCTCATTTTCTCCCACAGCATATTTCTCATTTTTAAAAGAAGACGACTTTTTTTTTCTCATTTAAAAAAGAAGATTGGATATTTTAGAACAAAGCACACAGGAAAATGTTTAGAGTTCTCAGTACGTAACACATCATGAATGTAGCAGTCAAGAATTGGCACATACCTTTCCTCTCCTCCCCAGCTTTCTCTATGGTCCCTAGATCAAATCTCAAGGCATCTCCAAACATGACTTCTCATTTCCCCGCAGTCCAGAATTTTTGTGACAGTTAACACACTTATCTTAACAGAGTCTTAGCACAGTTAACTTTGTTTCAGCACCTGCACTGAGCTCTTTCAGATGCAATGACCTTGTTCACCAGTGACCAGTCAGCTCTGACAATACCTTTTGATGGTAAAGAGTAATTACAAGAATGGGTCATAAAGAAATAACTCGTTTCATCCGCTGTCCTAGAGGTTGTGGAGCTCACACATAACAGCTCCCCATCTGAGCCTACTGTTTGGAATTTGTGTGTGTTCCACACAAGGGAGGAGGGATAGTTGCATCACCAATATTGGAAAGGGCGAAAGCAGAAGAAATCCCTCTATGGAAGGATTTTTTTTGCTGGTGTGCTAAAATAGCCCTAGAAAGATAGAAGTTATGCTGCCTACCAGCTATGGTTGTTTCGCCTCATTTTTGGGAACAAGCTGATTGTTTGTCTATTTGCATGTTAGAATTGCATGTTAGAAAACCAGAATAGATATGAAGGCATGGCAGCATGAACACTTCATGGATAATTATAATGGGATTATAATTATATCAGAAGAAAGCAAGCCAGAAGCTTATAAAAAAAAGGGGACTTATAATGAAAAGGGGAAAAAATTAGTTGGCGTTAGCCGAGAAAATATCAAGCAGAAAGTTTCCTGGTTTATAATAAATTAGAAAAAGAAATTAATATTTTTTTAAAGGAAGAATATGAACATAGGAAAGAAAAAGGGTAAAAGAAGCAGAAATGCAGTTTGATTTGAAATAATTTCCATTGGAAACAAAACTAATGGAAGTATCTTGTGAAAGACATTATTTTCATATTAACAAGAAGCAGAGAAAAACTAAAAGCAAGTATATAAAAATAATGCACAGGAGCAAAGATGGTAGTTATAATTATGGTTATTTTTCTTTTATAGACTTGCAAAATCCCTCATTCCTCTACCTCTTTCACCTGGTTATTTTTGTAGTATGTAATTTTTATTTTTTTTTTTCATTTTCAATGCTACCATAATGTAGTGCAAGCAGGTGCAAGTCCTTCTCTGAATGCCCACTACTGCTAGCTCTAACTGTAGTGCTGTGTAGCATTAAAAATGGACTTCAACACCCACTTGGAACTTACATGTCTCACCCTGCTGCTCATTTCATGCGCAGCATTTCAGTGGCCTTATAACTGCCAAATTCCTTGGCTTAACGTCTGAATTAGAGCAGGTGTTGCTCAAGGAAGCATCTAGACTGTGAGCATCTCTGAAAGTCCCATTTATAGGTTTGAAAGAATGAATATTCACAGCCAAGATGAAATAGAGTTTGCCTCCCCATCGATGGAATACGCATTCTTGCAGTAGGATATGAATGAAATACTTATTTCCTTTGAAGTCAGGAAACACCATCATTTACTGTCTGAAAATGGAGGTGAACGCAGAAACAGGAACCTCAAACGAACACGAAGTCTCCCATTGACTGGAAGATTCTGCTTTAATGACTCGACACAATCTTCCGTGACAGCTTATTAAGGTAAGTGCTATAGGTTGTTTTCCAGGCATGACAGAAAAATGTGTAATCCTCTGTTCACCTCTGTGAAACTTTCCCCTTAAAGCTCTGCCCACTTTAAAGTAGGAATCACTGCTGTAAGAATAGTTGTACAGAGAGTAGAAAGCGTGGTGAAAAAATCACCTTTCTACCAAGTATGTAGTAAAGATGTGTAAGGAGTGTCAAATTAACAGTTTCAGTACATTCTTCTCCCTGACTTTTCAGATGTTTATGAAAATGAGAATGGAAAAAAAGTCATTTCTCTTGAGTTTTTTCATTTCCTTTGGAGTTGTGGGTTGTTTTTTGGGTTTTTTTTAAAGTGAATTCACATTTACTCAAAAAGCCATTTTTATCTTTAAAACTGATTCTGATGAGAAATCTTTTGACTATGTTATTGTATACTATACCTAGAAAAGTAAAAGAAGTGGAATTTTTTTCCTCCTCTATCATTTATTTTATGTCGTTTGATCTTGTCTCTGTCCCAGAGATGGTATTACTGTTAAAAGTTTGTGGTAAATCACCAGGGGGAGAAAGGAGATTTAGCTCTTTGAATTGAATGCAGTCAAATTTGTGTTATGCCTTCTGTGATCTGATAATAACAAATTTAACATGCAAACTATCACAGAGACATACACATGCAGGTAATCCACTTATTTGCAGACTTGAACAAATATTGACAGAAGAAACACCATACCTGTGGGTAATGACCCACCACACTGATGACAGATTACAGTCCTAACTAGAGCTTCTACGTGAAAATACTGAATGTACAGGGCTTAGCTCCACTTTTTCCAGCATATAATGTGATTTCTTCTTTTGAGTTAAAATTGATCAAGTCAAAGGAGCGACAGTAATCTTCCTCAGTCAGGTTTCAGAGGCTACTTCTGAATGCTGCTTTAATGGTGTTTGCTACAGAATGGTAACTTCAGGTGTAGCTATGCTACGTGTTCCAATCAGATTTAGGTGGGCTGAGTGACCTCCTCTCTCCATTGTTAATATTAATAACTATTATTGCATTTTTGCTATATTGAGAAGTTTAAAAATGTAGCAGTAACACTTTTGTAATGGAAATGGTCTGAAGATATTTTTAAGGTACATTTTTGGGAGAAAGATGGAAAAAAACAGAAATAAGGATGAAAATTCTTAGGTTGGACAGCTCTCTCTCCAGTCGGGAGAAGTTTGGATACTTGCAGTTTCCTAAATGTCTTATAATATCTTTCTGCTTTCACTCTTATTTTTCATCCTGGTGGTCCTGCCCAATAAAAGGATGTCAAGTCTGAGATGAGCCACTCTCACCGTAGGTCAACAAGGAAAAGGAGGGGAAAAAGTTCTGTTATTTTCGGAAGAGAAACTGAACTCCCACATGTTCACCAAATACTCCTTCCTCAGTATATCTTGCACGGCTGCTTGATGAGGAACCACAGGTTTCAGTGTATCTGGTTCTTCAAAGAGTGTGTTTTGTAGGTGTGGTGCCAATGTGCAGCTGTGTAATCAGCATACCTCGCCTCAAAGCACGGCCCTTTCTGAGTCTCTTGCTGAGCATCTCTAAGTTGTTAGATTCCTATCAATACAAGGGCTGCTACCAGAAGAACTGGTCAGGAACATAATGCCAGGATAATTTTGCTAATAAGATCTTTCTAGCAACCAATCCACTCCAAAAAAACCCACATCTCTCCCCTTCCATCCCCACACCCCAGCCAAAAGAAACACCTCTCCATCTGTTTACTTGGAAGGCTCATTTTTTGCCTGCAAAGAACCTTGATGTCAAAACCAGGAAGCAAAGACGCTACAGGTTGATTCTCTCCCCAACATATTTTCACTTTTTTTTTTCTCCCATCCAGATTTGGGATGAACATTTCCTCCAAGCACATTATACCTTTTTCTTTTAATTTCTAATTATGTTCCGTAGCTTGCTGAAATGAAGCTAAAATTTCACCTTTTGTGATGACAGTGAATCAACTTTTCTACTTGTTTGGGTGGATTTGAAGGCCTGTGTCCTCCTGATGCCATTGGCTTAGGACTGCTAAAGGAAGTCTATGAAGGAAAGTCTTCTCTTATCACTTGGCATTTCTGACTTGCTAATCTGATTTCAAAGAAAATTTGTTTATAGGAGTTCCTGGTTCAGATCCTCTTCCTTGCTAAAGTTGATGTCAAAGCACATGCAACCATAACTGGATGAGCAAGTCAAGCTCACTGAGTTCAGATCCAGATATGCTAACAATTTACTGATTTAGCAGCTCTCAGCTGCCAATTAATAACCAGAGAAAGAGCAACCCCTTCAAAGTTACTGAGTCACTGATTTCTTCCTGTACTGGTGCCAAAACCCAAGTCTGGGTGATGTTCCAACTCAACAAATCTGTGTGTCAAGGATTATGTTTATCTGATGCCCCTGGCTAGATGAACTGATAAAACCACCAGCCTGTGTTTTCACCCCTCCAACCCCACCCTACTTCCCATTGCTACTTACATGGTATTATTACTCACACTGTCTGTCTCTTGCAGCATAGTCTGATCAAACAAGTGATATGGTGAAAGAGGAATGCAACTCAGGCTACTTTTTGTGTGCCCATTCAGCCTCTTCCTGGTAGCAAGGGGGAAGTATCAGCAATAATAGTCTGCACAGACAGGTGCGTAGTTCCCTGGATCCTCCTTCCAGCTCTTCTTGTAGAAGGACATCACATTTGTTAATCTCCAGACAACTGGGACCTCCACAGTTTGCCAGGACTGCTGATAAATGACGGAAAGTGGCTTGGTGAGGACTTCTGACAGTTCATTCAGTACCCTTGGGTGGATCCTACCCAGCCCCATAGACTTGTGTGTGTCTAAGTGGTTTAGTAGCTCGCTAACTGTTTCCCCTTGGATTATGGGGGCTTCATTCTTCTCCCTGTCCCTGTCTTCCAACTCAAGGGGCTGGGTACCCAGAGAAACTGGTCTTACTATTAAAGGCTGTGACAAAGTAGGCATTAAGTACCTTACCCTTTTCCTCAGCCTTTGTCGCTATATTTCCCAATATAGTCCAATAGAGAATGGAGATTCTCCTTAGCCCTCCTTTTGTAGCTAACATATTTATAGAAACATTTTTTATTGTCTTTTACAGCAGTAGCCAGATTAAGTTCTAGTTGGGCTTGGCCCTTCTAATTTCTCCTTGCACAACCTCACGATGTCCTTGCAGTCCTCCTGAGTTCCTTGCCCCTTCTTCAAAAGATCATGAACTCTCATTTTTTCCCTGAGTTCCAGCCAAAGCTTTCTGTTCAACCAGGCGGGTCTTCTTCCCCGCTGGCTCATCTTTTGGTACATGGGTCCAACCTGCTTCTGTGCCTTTAGGATTTCCTTCTTGAACAATGATCATCCTTCCTGGACTCCTCTGCCCTTCAGGACTGCCTCCCAAGGGACTCTGTCAACTAGTCCCTTAAAGAGGCCAAAATCTGCCCTCCGGAAGTCCATGGTAGCAGTTCTGCTGACACTGCTCCCCCACCTCCCCTGCCCCACCCCCCTTAACTTTTCCAAGAATCAAAAACTCTGTGATTTTGTGGTCACTATGCCCAAGACAGCCTCCAACTGTCACATCACTGACAAGTCCTCTGTTCACAAACAACAGGTCCAGCAGGGCACCTTCCCTAGTTGGCTCCCTCACCAGCTGCATCAGGAGGTTATCTTCCACACGCTCCAGGAACCTCCTAGACTGTTTCCTCTCTGATGTATTGTATTTCTAGCAGATGTCTGGTAAGTTGAAGTCCCCCATGAGAACAAGTGGTAGTGATTGTGAGATTTCTCCCAGCTACTTATAGAATATTTTGTCTTCCTCTTCATCCTGGTTGGATGGTGTATAACAGGCTCCCAGTGTGACATCTGCCTCGCTGGCCTTTCCCCTGATTCTTATCCATA
This sequence comes from Chroicocephalus ridibundus, assembly GCF_963924245.1. Taxonomy (NCBI): domain Eukaryota; kingdom Metazoa; phylum Chordata; class Aves; order Charadriiformes; family Laridae; genus Chroicocephalus; species Chroicocephalus ridibundus. Next base: position 19,544,343 of record NC_086287.1, read on the forward strand.
AACAAGCAACCCTGTCATCACCATCATTAAGCTCTAGACAATCAAACTCTCCCTAACAGACAGGGCTACCCCACTGCCTTGCCTTCCTTGCCTGTCTGTTCTGAACAGCCTGTAGCCATCAATAGCCGCATTCCAGTCATGGGATTCGTCCCACCAAGTTCCACTAATGGCAACTAGGTCATAGCTTTCTAGCAGCACAGTATCTTCCAGCTCCTCCTGTTTGTTGCCCTTTTCCACTGATTAGTCTGAAATTAATTATATGTGGGGTTGTTCCTTTGTTGATTTTTCCATTTGCCACTTATCAGAACTTTCAAAAGGAAAGTGAAACTCCTTCTGTGCCACATCACTATGCCAACACTGAGCAGAAAAGTAACAGGATATAAACCCAAAAGTACAAGAGAAAATACGAAAGTAAAAGAACCTCTGCCTTATTATTATTATTATTATTATTATTATTATTATTATTTATCCTAAAGAGAATAAGGGCTTGGAGATGTGGAAAGGAAGGGAAAGAATTCAAAGAAGGAAACAAAAATCTGATCATTTGAAGCATTCAAAAGAACGTTTTCTAAGTATGCTTGCAGGAATGAAAGTATGTTGGACTTCAGTGTAAAACAATTTCAGACATCAAATTTTTGATAGCCTTGTATGTGCACGTGTGTGTGTATGTGCATAATTAAAGCTGTAGAGATTAATATTTTTTAAAGTTAAGTATTTGGCTTTAGAAAATCAAAAACTAATATGGGATGCCAAGCTTTATCTGTGTGATTATTATAGAGGAGAGTGAAATCAGTTTGTAGACATAAACACCATACTATGCCTTCAAAGCTAAAGACATCATCCAAACAAACTCTGACTGCCAAGACTAGTTTTCTCTGGAGTAGACTGGCCACGTTAATGTTGGGAAACGACCTGGATTTCCTCTGGGGGCTAAGTGGAGCTTCTGTGACACTAAAACATAATTAGTCTGTGTTTAGTTTGGGCCTTTTTTAGTCTAAAAATGCACAAATTGGTGAGAGGGGAGAGGGGTGTCTTAAAGCATGATGCCAAACACTTGAGTTATGAACCCTGGGCATGGGACTAGGACATTTAATGTTTTAAAACCTGGTTGGATAATGCTAAAGGACCATGTAGGTCAGGGGAAGTCCTAACATGGACTTCTCCATTCTGCCTCAGGAGGGAAGTTCCCAAATAGAGGTATCCCTCAACTCCAGTTTTCATTCTGGGTGGAGTTAGTCTGTTTCCGAAAAGAGCCTGGGAGTAAGCTGGCATACGTGCAACGTGAGTGAGCAACTGAAAACAGGACTTAGGAATGAATATGGGGGTGTAGAAACTCAGTTATATTTCTTGTAAGGGAGGAACTAACATCTGACTTCCCAGGTTCATGGCACCAGGGACTTGCCAATTAAACTATATTTTCAACATTAATTTTTTTCTGTTCTGTGTTGAATTTTTTGGCAGGCTGCCCACCCACCTGCCAACTTCGTTGGCCTGCAGAGCCGTATTAGTCTTTAGGCTGAACTGTAATTAAGGGCTTTTCAAATCCATGGGTGGATTTCGTCCAGGCGACAAACACACTGAACCATTAAACAAGGTCTTGTTTATTGCAGTATCTCTCTGCCTGGAAATCTCCATTTCTTTTTGGTCAAACTATGAGCAAATATTTGAAGTAAAGTGAAAATTAGATCCTAGAGATTCTTACAACAGCATGTTGCTCTGAATCACTGCTAGTAAAGAAACACACACTGCTTTACTCAAAAAAGGTTGGGTAGTTTTCCTTATAAAGTGCACAAGGCATGAGGTAGCAAATAGGGAGATATTTTGTAAGATTCAGTTTGCTTTGCAGTGCACATACCTGTAGTTTTTTCTAGTGGCTGCAGATGTGGTGAAACATACCAACTCACTAACATAGCAGTTTTCAAATGAGCAGTTCTCATTCCCAGTCATTTACAGTGACTTTATTTTTCTTCTTTAGTTTCTTAACTTGAGTTCTTTTCTTTAACTTACCTTCAAGCTGACCTGAAAACAAGAGGAAATTATTTTTCTTTAATGAGAATGTTCATTTTACTACTTCATGTTAATTTCAAGACTGAGGTGCTTGCAACGTTCATGCCTGACAGTGCACTTCAGACTTTATTTTAGTGACAAGAAAAGTCCATAGTTGGATGCAGCACACAATTAACCCAAGATGGTATATGTGAACATAGGATTAAAGACCTCCCTAAAACTTGGATAGGTTTCTAAAAGCTGAAGCTACCGTGTTTCGGTGAAATATTGCTTGGATTGATCTTTAAGAAACCTTTACAATTCACATAGAGATGGGAATCCTGTCTTTGTTTTACGTGACTGGCTTTTCTGATGATACAGTAGATCATTACAGTTCCAAGAGCAAGTAAATTGCCTTGTCGTCACATCAGAAGATGTTGTCACAGAGTGGTTACATGGAGTTCATGAGATCTTTTTCCATAAAGAATAGAATAAACGCAGACGGGGGAAAAATAACAAGCTAGTGAAAAATAGTTATAGATCCATAAGATGTGACTTTCTCCTTCTTAAAATGCACTTACAAGAGTCAGTCTAAAAGAAAACATCGCATTCTATTCACCAGCACAGAGAATTTAAAGCACTGATGGCCAGCTGAAGGTCCCCTCATTTGGAAAATATTTGTAATGATAGAAAAGGCAGATCTAAAAGTAAGGTAGAATTCAGAAAGACATTAATTACCCAGTTATATGGACAACAAATATGTCTTCAGTTCTGTTAGGTAAGCTATATACTTCATATATCAGCACATCTACTAATTATTAATTGACAGGAATTAGATAAAAACTTACAGTGTGGCTGAGCTATTTTTCACTTGCCTGATGTGAGATTTTTTGCACACGGATGTTGAATTTATTAGACTGCTGGAGCATCTCCTAGCTACCTAACAGTGTAAATTTTAATCTATACCAAAGAATGGAAAAGATACTTCAATTTTGTTTATTTCCTATAATATTAAAATGACAAAATCCAGGCTTAAAGAACAGAACACTGTATATTCTTATATTCTTTGTGTAAGAGAAGGAAAAAAGGTATTGCTTGTCAGCTGGCTTTCCATGAATGATTGTTTATCATTTAATTTTGCAAGCTTGTTGATGTAGATACAATTTATTTATGCATTCATGGGATAATTACAATAAACCATGGATCTGTCAGGGGCTACAGAAGGAGTTTCCCAGGCTGTACAGGGCATGGGCTTGTACTTGCAATGAGAATTCAAGCTCAGCAAGTATGAGCCATTTGCACAACGTGCCCAAGTCAAAGTGGATTTCAAAACCCATGAAAAATCATTGTGCTTGTACACCTAATACCTTCCAGTGAGGCAGAATACCACGAGCAGGATTCCTGCTCTTGCTGCACTCTCTAGTGTAGCAAGTATAGTCCCATAAAAGTATAAATATTCAGCAGCAATAATTTATATTTGGTATGCATCTTAGCAAGCATGCTGGAAGGACATTACATGTTACTATTCTGAAAAAAAAAAAGGTAGTGTCTGTTTTATTCTTCAAGAATGTTCCCTTTTAATATTTGACAAATGAACTAAAAACCAAAAAAATATCCCTCGTGATGTATCTGTTTAATGACTCTGTACCTGTGACTACCAATAACCTAGGCTTGGAACTTTAGGCTGCTATTGTCTATATAGGTTGAAAGCAGTAGCTGGAATTTTCCATGTGCTCTGTGGATAATGGGTCAGATGAGATTGGTCTTGAATGGATGATGCAATATTTTTATGGTTATAGATAATGCATCACATCATATTTTTCCTTTACATTTTTGTACGTTCTTGTGCCTCATTTCCAAATAGGGCTGAAAGTGGAACATGTTATCACTCAAAAAAACTACTTGATATGTTAGCAAGGAGTTATTACTTCAGAATGAGAACAAATGCTTCCTCCCTCAGCACTTTGTTATCTTTTTTGCATCTGGGAGCACTGGGGACTCCCAGGCACAGCCTGATTTTGGACATTCTTCTTTAGACCCCAGAAGTATGATAGTTGCCTGATGATAGGGCCACTGAAAAAGCCTTGTAGCCCTTTAAATGGCCCAGAATTCAAGCCTGTGGAATGAGGAGGTGAAAGAGAGATTGAATGGGTTGTTTGCTCATGTCTTACCTTGGTATCAACTGTATTATTTACCACTGCAAGGGTTATTAACACAGGCTGTGTGACTTCCAGTCAGGCAATGAGCTCAAAATCTGTCTGAAATTCTCCAAAAACACAGCCATTGCTTCCCTGCTGTCATAAATATCTGTGGGTTGAGTACCTCTCTCAGTGTAATCTTCTGCATACAACTTGAGCAACATACCTAAAAAGCTGAGCTGCATTCACCTCCTTGGAAAACTGGAAGTTAGGTCATTCTACGTGACCATATAAAGAGCTGCCTTTCTGGAAGGCTGTTAGCAATGTTGTGGTTTGACGGCAATTGACCTAATAGGAAGCCACTGAACTACAGCATAGGTTGAACCATACCACGTAGCAGTCAGGAGATGGTAAATAGCAGTCAATTGGAGCTATGGCTCAGAGTTGCCTCAGTGTTCATAGAAATAAGACTTAACATTTTAGTATCAATTCTCTAAGCCATTCCGTACCTGTACTCCATTATCAGGATAAACCTGTGCAACCTGAGACTATCCAGCTGACATTTAGACATTATAGTCTTATTTGTTATCTTATATACACCAACTAAGTAAAATAATCTTCTTTAAAAATTATTACTACACTGGTCTTTAGTATGACGCAGTTACTCAGTGATACAATGAGCTCCTGTGCATATGCATGTGTCATGAAACAAGGAATCGATTTCCAGCTTTGCTGGAGTGCCTTTGTAAGGACAGTGGAGCTTTCCAGTCTAAGAAATAGCATTCAAATCAAACTTTCAACTTCTCACCTGAATGATCTCTATTTTTATTGCACACAATCGTTTCATCAGTAATGTCAATGCTGATTTAAGCAGTGCTCTACTACCTGCTCTGTTGAGAGCAGTATGGTTCAATGGCAGTAGGGTGATAGTTGGCATTTATTACTATCTAGGAGGGTAGAAATTTGTTCAGTATAACCTTAAGCTGTTCAAAGTCAGTGGCAGAGAAAATTCTTTGCTGAGGGTGTCTGATTCTCCTAAGGCCATTCAGATTCTCTGGTAATACAGGCAGGGATCTGAGGCACCTGCATTAACTCTAAAGGCTTGCTTTGCAGCGTTTTGGCTTTAGTAGTGTGTGGGATGGTCTTTACAGTTTTTCACCTTACTTGAAGCTGAAGCTCCAGTTCATTTTGTAGGGGAGGGGTTTTTTCTTGCAAATTTATAATGAACATAATTTGTTTAATCTTTAAGGCTTATTAATTTCCTGTGTCAGCCGATAGCTTCTGTTCTTCTGGTCATTCTTGTTGCATTGCTGCTTGGAGGCATTTCCCTGCTGCTGTAGCTCCTTTTTAACAGAACAGTTATTTATCCATTGAACACAATGGTTAACACCATTTCTGGCATAAGGCAAAACATTACACTTGATGTGGCTGACCAGATAATTGCTTTAAGTAACTACGTGGGAAGAAAGGTGGGAGAAGGCACAGTCTCAGTGTGCCCGTCACACCAACCCCTGATGCTGTTCGTAATGAAACTGTGAAGCTGAGTCACTGTGTACTCTATGTGTTAGGGATGCTGTACACCGAAACCCAGCACACTGTAACAACAAGTTGGCCACTTACGCCCTGTGTGTGTTTGTCAGGTTGAAATTCATTCCTGAAATACAGTGTCTAATTACCACCAATCAGACACTGATAAATTGGATCTGATGATCCTTATGGCTCCCTTCTAACATGACTTATTCTCTGATCAGAAAAATTTTCTTTCTTTCTGCCTTTTATATTCGCATAATTCTATGTTTAAAAGCATTATTAAGGGCTTGAAGGTGAAACAAAACATTTCCAATATGTACACAAGATGTTTTAACAAACTTTAAAATTTTTTATTTGGTTTGAAAAGTAATTTGAGAAAGAAAATTATTTGCATGCTGATCTTGTGATTGGCTCTTGTAACGCAGTGCATTGTTTTCTCTGACCTAAAGCATTAGGAGCTAGATGATGGCACTAGTATAGAAGTATTTTTTTATGAGTGGGCTTTGCTAGGATTCTCCTAATGTGTTCAGATAATGCACTCAGCTTTGTTAAATCAAAATCTCAGCTACGTGGCAATTGAAAATCAGTTGAACTACAGTTGTTTATGAGAAATTAGGCCTTAGGTTCAAAATGTCACACAGCATTGCCAAGGCAACAATATCAAATCACGATTAGCAGAACTACTCTGAACAGTGGACATAGTTTAAAATGAGGTTAAAACAGCTTTTTCTGAAGGTTGCAGAGGGCCACAAGACTCACTGGTTGTGTTTAAGTAAACAGCACCTACAATACCTACAATATCTTTAGCCTCTATAATGCATAGCATCGCCTTTGTGCTAGATATCCTATTGACTCTGTGTGACTCATATTTTATGACCTCACCAATGAGATAACACCCTCATTCGTTAAAGGCTATATCAATTAAGAAAAGCCCTGCTGCCTGATAACCTGATTAAGAGCTGAGTACTTAGGGTGGTGTTGTGAGACATTTCGTTTCTAATCGCTTCATGCTTCATGTTAAGTGGCTTTATGGAATTATCCAGCCTTTGGCAAACTTTTCTATGCTGCTTATTGCACCTAAAGATAAATTATTCTTTATTTGTTTAATTTACTGCAAGGTGGGGCCCATCTGCTTGTAGGGATCAATTTTCTAAACACTTGGTATCAGAAGGTTCATTTTCCATTTGAGTGTCCTTAGGGCTTTTGTATTTTTGCCGTCTTTAAAAGTCGAAAAAGGAAAAGAAATATGCAAAGTAATGCAGAAACTTGAGTTTTAAGATTGCAGATATACATGCTGGTTTATAAGTTCTCTGACCAGAAATGCCAGAGATTTATATAAAATTTGAAGAAAAATTCCCAAATCCAGAACTGGAAGCAAGGTTTTCTCTGTTTACGTAGTGCAGTAACTGTAGATCATAAAATATATTCGTTATACCCACAGTGTGGCCAAACCCTTCCCTCTGTGAAACTGTTGTCACACATCACTATCACAAAGTAATGGAAAATTTGATACATATTGTACCACATACTATTAGGGCTTACGTTCCCTTTTCCAAGGGTGGAACCATCTATGGGGAAAATGCCATGTAGTTTACTTCATAGTTTGGTTCTGCTTTTGTTGCTCCCCTTTGGATGTCTAATCTCAGGATCAGTGTTGAACTTCTACTAACATGGCCCTTAACAAAGCACCTGTGTAGGAAGGAGATGTGTCCCTTTTTTCTGTTTCAGTTTAAACAAGAAAAACCTCTGATAGCACTGATGTAGATAGCAGTGAGCTTTTGCTCCCTGGTAACCAGCAGTGTTTTGTGGAGGCAGCAGGCGCTCCAGGCAGTTCTGAAAGCCATTGGCGGAGCACTGGGGCTCGGGATAAGCCTGCCTCCACCCTGCCTAACAACATGCAGGCAAACCAAAAAGCAGTGTGCTCCTTTTTTTCTCTTTTTTCTTTTTTTTTCTCTTTTTTCTTTTTTTTTCTTTTCCCCCCCTGTAAGATTCAAGCCCGTCTGTTTAAAACCTTCCTGTTACTGAGCTGGCTTTTGCTGTGAGTAAAGTTTTATTGAGCTGAGGAGCTGAGACACAGTTTAGAGAGTGTTTCCTCTAATAGCAACCTTTCACAACTATTTTAGAAGCTACTAAACAACATCCTCTCTCTTAGGCAAAGACTACTGGATAAAAATTCAGCACTCCCAGGACTTCCCTATTTCAATCCAAGTTCTGTGCCCACTCTTAGGTTAAGGGTGGATTACGTTATATCCTTTGTATAAATCAAAGCCTTCTTTTTTACCTCTGGTCCCTTTCATATTTTCAGGTCTCCTAAACCATGTATATTCTCTTAAATGTCATATTGCCAAAGCGATGTTTAAATGGAATTGTATCTGCAGATATCTGACGCTAGATTCATCATTTGTTGCACAAAACCTCCCTTATCTGACTCAGCTGATCAGAAAAGTGGTTGTTAATGGTTGTTAACAGACAAGTAGCAGTTATAAAAATACAATAATATATACAATTATACAATAATCTTCAAATATTCTGTGTTCGCACATCAATCATACTTCAGTAAAATGTTTGAACAGTACAAAATTTTACAATAGTCTCCAGAATAATTTATATGAGAGCCTGAAGGCATAAAAGCTGATAGTGCCAGCAGGCCGTGAAGGGAGAGAGCGCCTAGAAAAGCACTTGCAGTGTTTGGAGAGCATGATGTCAGATACAAACTACAATCTAGGTAGACCAGGCAGGTATGGGATCAAAACAGCCACTTGCCATCACTCCAGAAGTGCAGACCAAAGGAACATCTCTGGGATCTCCAGAAGTGCAACAGAGACCTACATCAAGAATGTGGACATTATGGTCCAACAAATATTCTACTTAAAATTTAAGAACATAAAAAGTGTGAATAACTTGGTGAATAGCAAAAGATACTTACAGAATATTGTGGCTGTTTGTTGGTCTTGCTCCAATAGCTCCTTATCTCTCTAGTATCAAGGAGCTCGTAACTCCACACAGCACTCTGGACGTGCCTCAGCAGTGCTGAATAGAGGGGAAGGATCCCTCCCTCCCTCCCCCTCCCAACCAGCTGGCAACACTTTCCCCACTCTCCTCCTGGAGCCCAGGAGGTTGAGAAGACATAAATTCTGCTGGCAGAACACGGGTAGGTGGGACAATGTTCAATAAAAGCATTCTGAGACAGTGGGCAAATGCAGCTGAAAGCTAATGAGACAGCTCACATTGCCCCTTCTGGAAGAGAGTACCAACCACTACTGGGCAGCAACACAACAGAAACAGGATTCAGACTCAGGACATCAATATAAGACCTGAGGCACGAGTACCATAATAATGGCTCATGACCAGAATCATACCAGGATGTAAGGACATAAGGCAAGGAGACAGTCTGGTGAAGTTAGGACCAGAATGAGCCACCTTTGAGATTATATTAATCATATCATATCTAATAGATACATGTAAATATATACACATATGTACAAGCAAAGGCACGGAGGAATGTACTGGCAAGTCTGTAAAGAGGAAGGCTTCCCCGATTAGCATGGTCACACTGGTAAATTTATAGTCACAGTGGTGAGAAATCCTTCAAGTACACCACGGGTCTGCATTGGATCCCAAAATGCTTAGTAGTGTCTTGAAAAGCAGTCATTAGCCATTGCTGGTAGAACATGTAGTATCATCTGATTTATCTTGGGCAAAATGTCCAGACAGGGTGGTGGCACATTAACTTAGATGAGCCATCCATGGCATAACTTTTACTTGTTACCAACTGTGAGTGATAAACCGATCCCAGAGACATTCCAGTGTAAACTGAACTAGGAATATTGCAGACATAAAGAGTTTCTATTTTGCAAGAAGTAAATATCGGGGAAGAGTCAGGATAGGACCTTGTTATCAAACAAATAAGGGCCAATATAAATTTATAGCGAAAGCAGCAAATGGAAATCATAGAGAACTGGGACCATATTTATTTGCTTTGGAATTAAGCAGTAAAGAAATGCTTAATCAAAACGACAAGGTGGGAGTCCAGGAGTTGTGGAAATCTTTACAAATTATACACACCCCGTTCCTGTCCTGCAGTTTTGTTTCTCCAGCAAATGCTTTCACTTTTTTTTTTGCCCCCTCTAGAGTAATATGCCAGTTAAGCAAATGTTTGACTCTGTGAACAGTCAAAAATTGATTGTGTTTCCTGGTCTTGCTGAACATGAACAACCTTTGTCTGCAGAAATAGTATTTTCCAGAAGCAGCAGTGAGTGTGCACAGACATGTGTTCTGCTTTACATGCCAAAGCCTTGTGAATGTGTCCAGAAAAGACAAATATTCCTAGTCAGTCAAATCACTCCGATGTTTACCATCAGGAGTTAGCAGAAAAGATTGCTATTTTAAATAATGACCTTTTATTTATGCAAATGTGTTCCCTGGTGTAAACATCTGTATGTTCCCCACAACATTTTCTGGACCTTTCACCAATTTCAAATTTGACAGATGGCTAGGTGTCTCAAGTTTCTGTGAGCTTCCAGAAGGCTAAAAAAATTAGTTAGACAAGTAAAAGACAAACTTTATTACAATATCTCTGTTAAAAGACCTTCCACTGCACGAGAAGCTTCAATATTTATTTACCCCTTATTGCACAGGGAATCATCATGAGAGCTTAGCATCAAAATGCCTGTATGTTGGAAACAAGGCTTCGTTGCCCCACACCTTAAAAAACCTCTGACTTGATGAGTGGATTTTGTGATGTCTACTAAGATGTAGATACTGACTGGAAGCTGCACATTCATTACGTTCTTAGCTTGGATGAATAATGTTAGTGTAGTTCAATTAAAATTACATTTACTGTAACTCAATTAAAGTTTCAGTAGACCAAGAAGACAGAAACCTAGGAAACCAGACTTCATTAGGTGCAATGCTTGTGGAACTACTGTTCAGGAGATCTTTTGCCCTGGAACTGAATGAATCCACTGTGGTCATTCCTTATCGTGCGCTACTGTTCTGAGAGGAATTAATGAGCTCCCCTTTTAGCTGTTAAAAAATATGTACTTTTTTATGCAATCATGTACTTTCCAGTCGTTGTGAGTCATGGAGGCACTTTCACGTCTCCTGCCCTTTCTTCCCCGTTCTTCCTTCTCTCCAAGACTGAGAGTGTCCTGGTTGTCTGAACTAGCTTTTGTGCTTTGTTCTGCCATTTGTACACACCAGGATAATGTTCTTGCTTGTCTCTGACTTTGAAAGCTTCACTCTTCTTCCTGCTTTCAGGTCTTTGTTCCTGGTACTTTTGTTGAACTGTTATTCCCCCTTTATAAATTCAGTCTGAACTTTAAATTTTTCTCTTGTTTGGCAAACCCTTTGTTCTTAACTCTTAACTCTAATTTCAAAATTATTTCTTCAGTATTCAGTCAGTTCTTCTGCAGTTTTCTCTTTGGGTCACAAGGTTAAAACCAGTGTGTTTAGGAGGTTATTTCTCAGAAATAACACAGCAGATTCTCTGCACAGCAAGTAAGCAATCATGCAAACCTCATGAAGTTCAACAAGGCCAAATGCAAGGTCCTGCACATGGGTCAAGACAATCCCATGCACAAATACGGGCTGGGTGGAGAATGGATTGAGAGCAGCCCTGAGGAGAGACACTCAGGGTGTTGGGAGAAGCTCAACATGAGCCGGCAATGTGCACTCACAGCACAGAAAGCCAACTGTATCTTGGGCTGCATCAGAAGAAATGTGGCCAGCAGGTCAAGGGAGGTAATTCTGCGCCATTCCTCTGCTCTGGTGACATCCAACCTGGAGTACTGCATCCAGCTCTGGAACCCTCAATATAAGAAGGACATGGAGCAAGTCCAGAGAAGGGCCACGAAGATGATCAGAGGGGTGGAGAACCTCTCCTATGAAGACAGGCTAAGAGAGTTGGGATTGTTCAGCCTGGAGGAGAAGGCTCCGAGGACACCTTATAGCAGCTTTCCAGTATCTGAAGGGTGCCTACAAGAAAGCTGGAAGGGCACTTTTCCGAAGGGTATGTAGTGATAGGATGAGGGGTAATGGCTTCAAACTGGGAGAGGATAAGTAGATTTAGATTAGATATCAGGAAGAAATTATTTACTGTGAGGGTGGTGGGACACTGCAACAGGCTGCCTGGAGAAGCTGTGGAGGCCCCATCCCTGAAATTTTTCAAGACCAGGCTGGATGAGGCTTTGAGCAACCTGGTCTAGTGGGAGGTGTCCCTGCCCATGGCAGGGGTTGGAACTAGATGATCTTTAAGGTCCCTTCCAACCTAAACCATTCTATGATTCTATGGTTTGCACAAAACCCACAAGGATGAGCTTCAACGTGAAATATTGAGGAGCAAAATCCAGTGCATTACCATGAGGGTGCAAACTATAGTAAGAATAATAATGATGGACGTAATTCAGATGTGAGGATGCTCCCTCAGGCCCGTCTGTGGGAGAGAGGGAGCACTGCTTCCTCTTACAGATGTCTGTTGAGACAGGGAGCTCTCAGCATCCGCTCTTCCTCCCAAGATAAGTGCATTGCAAACATGGTCCAAAGTTTCTTCTCATGGACTTGGGACCTTTGGAGGCAAGCTTGGTCTTTATCTGGGCAAGTTTTCATACTTCTGGTAGAGGGGGAACCAGAGTGCTGTACACAAAAGTTCTGTGTCAGCCCTCCCTGTCTCCCTGCAAACGGGGGTCTTCCTTCCTTGCTGAAGTTAGCCATAGCCATCTTCCAGACAGTATTTTGGTTTTGTCACATGCTCAAAGCCCAATCCTATAGATGACTTCCTGCTAGTCTTTTGCGTTGTACAAGAAATAGCCACCCTTCACATGCTACTACCTGAAAGTTAAGTCATATTGACCAACATTTTAATGAAACAGGGACTGCTCTGTATTCCCTGTAGTGCACAGGAAATTACTTTACATTCTGTTTGGAACTTAGGTTTGAATGCCTGTAGGTGAAGAGGTACTATTTCTGCAGTCAAATGCTTGATGGAGAGTGGGCAGGATTCAGGCATTTCTGTCAGCGTATCAGGCGGAAAAGGTAGCAAACAGACACACCTTCTCAAATGAACATATAGCTCCTGGAGAAATCGGGAAAGCAGGCTGGGGAATTTTAGCTCTCTGTGTGACAGTATTTTCATTTGTGTTGTTCCTGGTATGACATCCACTTTCCCCTTTCCTCCCCTCTCCTTAATCCACATGCAAAGGTGAAAGAAAATCTCTTCATGAATTTATGATTTATCAAAGTGCTATGCAAGTGTTAGTCCTCCTGGTGGATTTGTCAAGTTATGTGACATATTGTATTGCAACCACATGAATTATTGGTCTTTGTCATGCTCCTGAGGGTGGGGAGGAGGTGTTGTGTTGCATTGCCAGTAGTGTAAATTTTACTGTAGACTGTGTATGACATGGGGATTCAGATTCTCTTCCTGGTTCTGCAAAGTTATGCACGTATTAGGGCCACCTCAGTAAGTCCTTCAGCAGCTGAGAAGGAAGTCTCTAGTTGTGTTTCAGTCACAACAAAAAGGTGTTCTGAAAAATAAAATACAGGAAATAATACAATTTATTTGTTTTCATTTGCCTGGGGGACTATTCTAACTCCACAACTTCAACACAGGTAATGTTTGGCTCCAGCTTCCTACAGTTCACTTCTCAGTCTCCAGTTAACTTATTAAAGATGTGTTCCAGGAGGCATTTCCAGATCTGGTGTCATGATTTTCTTTTTAAAGCAGAGCTCCCTTGGCATTAGCACAGTAGTGGAGCATATGGTTTGACAGCCTGTGATGTTGGAAGGGACAAATGGGGAATGAACAAGAGTTTGTCTTTCTGCTTTCGGAGAACACAGGCGGGGAGCAAAGTGCATTGGGGATGAGGTAACTGAGGACATATGGAACAAATTCAGAGGCAGCTTAAAAAATTAAGAAAGCTGTTTCAAAACTGACCTGAATTGAAAGAAGAGACCAAAACCTTTAGTAAATGGATCATGTGTTTCTCTTTCACAGAGCAGCTTCAAAATTCTGAAGTTTGCTGTTTCATAGAGTGAAACACATGTCCCTCTGCACATTTGGCTTGGATAACTCATATTGAAAGAAAACAGTAAGTTTTTAAAAAATGATTAAAAAAAGGTTAAAAAAACATTAAAAAAAAAGACCATGGCAAGACCACAGCTCTGGGAGGAAGAGCAGCCTGCAAGAGCTGGACTTAGAATTGATTATGTTTCTGTCCATCTTCCCTATTTCCCCTATTTCAGATTTTTTTGTAAGTGATGAGCTTTGTGAGTAAGATATTTTCCAAAAATGGGATTGAGAAAGATAAGCAAAAGAGTTAGAAGTCTAGTTTTCCAAAAAAGGCTTATCAAAAAATTAGGAAACTTAATAATGAAATGAGCTTCATTTTCATAGAATCATAGAATGGTTTGGGTTGGATGGGACCTTAAAGATCATCTAATTCCAACCCTCCTGCCATGGGCAGGGACACCTCCCACTAGACCAGGTTGCTCAAAGCCCCATCCAGCCTGGCCTTGAACACTTCCAGGGATGGGGCATCCACAGCTTCTCTGGGCAACCTCTTCCAGTGTCTAGCTGCACGGTAAATAATTTCTTCCTAATATCTAATCTAAACCTACCCTCTTTCAGTTTAAAACTGTTACCCCTTTTCCTATCACTGCACACCCTGATAGAGTCCCTACCCATCTTTCCTTCATTTTGATATGAAATAATGTCTTTCTGTTTCCGGCAGGAGGGACGTGACTAATACTATTTTTCTTCTTAGTGTAATGAAGCCCAATATTATATTTGCCTTACTGATGTATACATAGCTGATGTCTCCATGCCCCTGTATTTCATATAACTGTGACTCACTTATTAAATAATAATAACCTTATTTATATTATTCCTCTCAACTTTTTATTTTATCTATATGTTTGGCTAAGGAGGCAACACATCATACAAGCTACCAAACAGAAAACAAGTTCAGTGGACAAAGATTGCAAAAATTACATGAGAGAAGTAAACACAAAAACCATAAAGATACGTAAAACAGGAGTTAATCTCCAGCATGCCTAGGTGGATGCAACTCTACAAGCCTTAACCAGTTTGTCCTTTGACTTTTATTCTGCCACAGTGAAGTAAGATTATTTGGTACACAGGAACCCTGGAGATTCTTCCTGGCTTTTATGGTCTCTCTACCTCATTTCTGTCAAAAAGCTAAGAAAAAATGGGCATGCCTTGAAGGAGGCACCTGAACAGGCTGTATCTGCAATTGTTGGCAGCTAGTGGAGGATCTGGTCTATTAACTCTCTAACTTTAAATGTTTCATGGAGATATGCACCATGTCAAAGTTTAACTCCCCACTGAGAGGTTTAGTGAGGGTTTCCTGCTGATTGAGAAATCATGGAACAGGAAAGTGCAAATTCTTTCCTGGTTCTAGTTTTGTGTAACTGTTAAGTGTTCCAACCACAGCTGTAAGACGAAGATATACCCAGTCTCTAATAAATATTATATGTCTTAGGAACTCTGTAATTCTGAGACAAGTAGGGAAGCAACTCTGCCATCTACCCCTGTGATCAAATGTGCTCACAAGGCAGTGCTGATAGACTGAAAAGCGTGTAAAAATACTACTGAACTGTGTCTAGATGGGCAGAAAAAGACCAGTTATTTATGTTGGAATTTGGCAATATAAGCATCCCCCAGGAAACAATAGGGAGGTGAGTTTTAAGGTAAAGGGGAAAAGGAGAAATAGGAATAAGCTTTTCTACTGAAAATAAAAAAACCAACCATGATAATTTGAAGGGTCTGGGATTGATTTTTCAAGCTGGGTTATCATTTTGTCATGAGTTTTGTTTTTTTTAATTTCAGTGTCTTGATAGACTTGGATCTGTGTTTGTAATAAACTGTGCACAGGCAAAACTTCGAAGGGACACCCGTTTGCATACTGCTTTAATTTCAGTCTATATGCCTTTGATCTGCATGTTTTTAAGGCAGTAGATCATGAAGGAGAATTTATTTTATTCTTTAGCTCTCTAAATTACACATTGTTCAGATTTGAAGAAAACTGCTGGTGTCTTAAGGAGAAGGGAACCCTAATCTGAATCCAAAGTAATCTTCAGTGCTCACATAGGGAGATGTCCTCCTTCACAGGGATTCAGTCTTCCGCAGGCTGCCTGTCTCTTCTGCTCATGCTCTGGCCTCCCAGGACCTTCCTCCCTCTGTGCACAGTTCGTCTCTCTGGTGTATAAAATAGCCCTTCCTCCTGGAATAAGAGGAATTGGTGCTGGCAGACTCCACTTACAGTCTTAAGTGCTGGCAGTCCAAGAAGCCCTTCTGTGATTTCTTGGGAATTGCTGCAAAGTAGTTATGGTACAAAAACACCAATAACATATTTACAAAGAGGTGCATCAGACTAATTCTGGCAGCCAAGACTACAAATACTGTAAATTGCCTTTGGCAATGACTGGCCAAATAACACCTTCCAAGGAAAGTGCAAACCTCCCAACAGACAGCAAAAAGGAATAGCTCACCAATAAGAGGAATTTGCACCTACCTTTCCTCAGGCAATGGAACCTGAAGGTTTGTGAAATGGTATCTTCAGCATCTGTCTACTGGCTAGAGAGACCTGGCCACCCAATCCACAGGGTTAGGGGCCGCAGGGTTAACTAGCAGCTTTGTTTACTACTGTTGATGTGGATATAACTGCCGTGTAGCTAACCCATGTAAAGGAGCTTCAGTGATATTCCAAAGAGAGGAGAATACATGGATTGAGCAGCAGAGACACAGGGGGTGATGAGCTTGCGGCACGGGCTGTTAATTCTAGTGGAGTTCAGGGTGACGACTGAGGAAGGATGGAGATGCAGCACGCTCTGTATGAACCTCTAGTATGCTCTGTATGTACCTCTAATAAACCAAGGGGATCCCTGATATTTTACCCTGGGGCTAGACTGAGCTAGCTTTGTCAATCTCAGAAATAATTCTGCTCCCGTAGTGTAACGAAACCTCTAATTGAGAGTAATACTCCAGCTGTAAGTAAACAAGTTGGGTCAAAAGCGTAGATGTGCTACTGTTCACATAAATGGTGTTTTATCAGTTTGCTTAAGTGCTGACTCTTAGCTTATAAAACACTTGAATTTACTGTATAATATAGTCAACTTTGAGAAACTGCTTGTAAATAAACCTTTCTGATGAAGACTGATACGTCTCAGAGCCACAAAACCATATTTGTTTGCCAGTTAAGATTCAGTGGCCTGAAGAAAAAGTAGATAAGGAAACAGATATTTGTTCTCTACAAATAGCTTCTTTTTACTTTTGGTCATTCACACATGTTTGAGATAAACACCAGATAAACAGGGACAGTTTCTTTCTACACAGTGCCCAAGGAATGGAAACAATGCCTTCAAGATTTTGTGCTGCCTTTTTAACTGTACGACTTATTTAACAAAATATTGCTGATGTGCAGAAACGAGCTGCTTTTTCAAAAAATAAGACCTGAGAATTTCGGAAAGAACATAGAACATGACGATTTTCATTGTGTAGCATCTAGTTTGTCTCATTGCTTTATTTTCAGTTGTTCGTATTACTTCAAAAGAGTATTATACATTACTAAACAAGTAGTACATTCAAGTAGTACTGAAGAGTGTACACTCAGGGTTACCCAACCCACACTCAGCACATTCATTGTCAAGGCTTCAGGGCTCTCAACGTCTTGCATGAATCACCAAACAAACTGACATCCTGCTTCCTGAAGGCATGTCTACCCTGCTGTCAGTCCAACAGCAACAAAGTGTAGATACACCACAAAACCTATGTAAAATGAATCTAAATTAGCATGTACTGCTGCAGCTGATTTATGAAAGTATCCGTATTTTTTACATAAGCTAAGGATATATACTGTCATGTTAAGCAGGACTCCTTTCACTTAACATGAGCCATCTGAAGACAGCTCTCTGGTCTTACGGGTTCACATAGATCTCCCTCAGTCCAGAGAGAGACATGGGCACTTCCAGAAGATCATTCTTCTCTCTTGGGGTGACTAGGAATGGTAAAAAGTGAGGTGTTTATGCGGTCTTATGTGCCCAAGCTTAGAAAACCCAAAGTTAGGTGAAAAGAGCCTCCTGCAATGTGGCTGCTCTGGGTTTCTATTCAGTTACTGTGCATTCACGCACCCCTCTAAACCGTTTTCTCATGTGACGTGAGAGCCCAGCAAGGCCCCTTTTGGTGCCCCCACTGAAGGTCCTAACACAGTTCTGTGGAGAACAAAATCTGATGCAATGTTGAAGATGTGCGCATACACAATGCGAGCTGAAATTAGTAGCCTGTGTCAGGCTTTTTAACACATCAGTACACGAATGTAGAAGGCAGTCAGCTGGTCATATAGAGGTATTTATTCACCGTATTCCAGCTTTTAACTCTAATGGCCATAGAGCTATGCAAACAGAAACCAGTAAGTGTTTGAGAGGCCTTGCTAAAAGCTGCATAATTGCTCAAACAGACAAAAGAAGGTGCAAGCACTGAACATGAGAATAAAATAAGTGTATTATGGTTTCCCTTAATATAAGAACAGTCACATGGCTGCCTTTCAAGGAATAATAACAGCAATTAATCTCGTAGTGCATTCATGTGGTAAGATTGAAATCTTTATAAATTACACAGTAAAGATATTTTAGCATCAAATATCCTTTTAAGTCCAGCAGTATTTTTCAAGACATTTACAAAGTTAATATTTGACATTATGTTTGTGGTGATATTAATAACATAAAAGTGATGCAATTATAAGGTTAACCAATAAACCAATAAAATAAGGCGTATAAAATACAGCACCAAAGCAAGCCCCTTCAAAACAACTAATCAAACAACTCTTCCTTTTCAACATCTGCTATTCTTGCTTCCCTTAAGCAAAAAACTTTGTGAGTAAGAAAAGAAAAACTGTTGTAATATGATGTTACTACCGAAAGCTGTAGGGTATTAGGACTGCTTAAAATAGTTACTATTATACTGTAATTAATATTGTGATTGTGTTGAAACATGATACTGATTTTAAAAATAGCTTTTTAACTAACCTGTCATTATTTAACATTGTATGCATGTATTTCTATATCATTGACTTTAAATAATTTGAATAGTTTGAAAGCCTTATTTAAATGTGTAGCTTTTACTCCACGTTTTCCATGTTGGTAATCTCTGATTTTTGTTAAAGTTGAGCATTCCTGGTATCCCTAATATTCAATATGTATTGACACTGTGACCTTTAATATGCACTTCAACAGATATTTTTGTGGGTTTTCATGACTGTTGTTACTCTGTGTGTGCAGGTAAAATGTTTAACTTGGAAAGTTTAATAAGTACCTCTTAAGTCTGTTTTTTGACAAGCTCATGGTCAAGAATTCCAGTCCAAAACCAAACTCTGAACCATTTTAAAGCAAATAGTATAGTATATTGTTTTCAAGTACAGTATATTGTTTTCATGTAAACCTGAAACCCGTTGGAAAGATCCATCAGTGCCATAGAATTGGCTGGGGGAGCCCTGCTCCTAACAAATACCCAGGTTCAGAACCCCCAAAGCCGCTAAATGAAAATGGCATTCCTGGATATCATTTTTACTGAGTAACTGTGGCATCCTGGGAACAGAATAGTATTTTTAAAACCCCATGTTGCTAGCTTATGAACTGAAGTTTTCTTTGCATTTCCAGCTTTTTTTTTCATTTTATCAGTTTGGTAAAATATCTGTTTGCTCTTTATCAGCATTAACAGTTGCACTGCAGTCACTGGACTGATGCTGAATTATTTTTTTGCAGTATTTCGATGTATTAAATCTGTAACTAGGTATATACAGTAGATACTAACTTGAAGTATTTGTGTTCTGGTGACAGCTGAAGGCAAATATTCCTAGTTTAGTTATATTTGCTGAAAAGCAGAGACAGCAAAGTAGTAAAGCTGGGAACAATATTATTGTATGTTATTGTATAGATTTCCTACACTTGGAAGAAAATATAGACCTGGTACAACCACCTTAAAACAGTCCATACTCTGATCCTTTCCCTGCAGTTCTGCTTTTTTGATGTCATTTTTAGACTTGGATCATTCAAGAAATAGAGCCATGCTGTCCATGTAGTCATTTCCTCTGTTTTATTTATTGTTGGATGGAAGTCCAAGCAAAACTTTGATTCCTGTTTCAGCAGTGACCATCAGTTTTTGGTGAGATACATTCTTAATGTCAGAAAAGTGGCCACTTGTAATATTCAAAATGCTTTCACAGACATAGGAAAACAAAAAAGTTACTTGGCAATTGCATAAGGATTTGTTTATGTCTTAGTAGAAAGGTTGTTATGTATTGACCAGAAAAGCTCATTCCTTCCTTTCTATTAACTGTAATCTAACACCCCAGCAATAAATATGTCCTCAGTCAATAGGTTCAGTGCCTCTGCAACGCTTCATCCTTGAGACCTGCTGCAATTCTTCTAAGTCAAAATCACAAATCAAGGTAATGATAATAGACTTTAAAAATAATTTTCCCACCTGCACCCCTTCTGTCCTAAAGCTGGTTATTGACAGTCCTCAAATCAAATTACAGCAATTTTAGCCCATTCCCCAGAAAGTTGTAAGATACTGAGGTGACCGCTCACGGGAAGTGTGTTGCAGGATGGTAAGACCTAGTCAAGGTCTTACAGGTTTATATCCTATTTGGATTTAAAAGGGCTCATTCAGCAAGATGAACTTCAGTAGCTTGCACTCTGTGACCCTTTCAAAAGCATCTGGAAAGCTGATGCAAGTCTTTGCTCTAAAGCTGGCGTGGGATACATAGGGTTACGTGCCACTTCTGTACTCTAAGATATATGAAGCATTGGTGGACCAAAGTTGTAACATTTTTTTTTAAACAACCTAAACACTTCTAATTGATTTGCAATTGAAACTGTCCCAGATGTCAGAACGCAAAATGATATCATCTTACAGCTCCCAGATGGAAGGTATTGACCCTTCTACCTCTTGGAAATGAATGAGGAATTGAAGCTATTTGTTGAGGATAGGCTGAAAGGAGTGGTTCCTCATTGTTGGGTCTGCTTTGCTTCTGTGTCACACATGACTGAAGGGGACGCTGGGAGGGAAATGCCATATTAGGGCCGATTTTTTTTGCTCCAACATATGCCAATTGATCAATGTCACTGTGAGTCAAGATACTGCCTGGAAATAAGAGTTTGGAATAGAGGCAGCCACCAGGTGTGCAGAGCACATGGCGCAGAGCCGACGTGGTCATCCTTTGCTGAGGAGTCTCTCATTCAAAGGTTTCCTTCTTTCTCCAGCGAGGCTTTTTACATCATTCCTTTGTGCTACAAGGCAATTGATCCTGGGGAGAGGGGGAAGCTTGCTGTGTGATTTTCCAGGTAAAGGGACTCTTTGTAAAGGTGCGTGAAGTTCATTGGCCAACAAAGAGTTGGTGTGGGAGGAAAGCTTGGGCTCCCTTCTTGCACAAGCAAAGCAACAAACCTTTCATTGCTATCTAGCTCTGCTGCTTCTCAGCTATCTCTAGGCTTCTCTTCTCTGCTGCTCTTCATGACTTGCGGAGAAAGCTGTGCATCAGCGCTACAGCTCACTGCTCAGCATTGGTCCCCCGTTCCTTGGCTCTGCTGCAGGACCTGTTAGAAAACATGGATTGCTGAAAGCCACAGGGTCTTTCTGGAGATTCAGCTGTGCTAAGGGCATTTTTGCATCTCTGCCTTTAAGGTCTTTTTCTACCCCAGGTTGTGGTGCTCAATTTCACTGATGTACTGGACTTGGGAACAGAGGGAGGAAAAGAAAAACAGAATATTGGACAAACGTTCATTTAAGTGAGTATAAAAATCCACTACTTCCATCTGTCTACTGTATTCAATAAAACCTGTCTTTTTTCTTCTTGCTTCAGGTTTTTTTTTTGTGGGAGTTAAGGTCATTCCATGGTGCAGTGTGTGTCTCTCTGTCTATTCATGAACTGTTCTCAGACAACACCTGAAGTCAGTGGCTGATTTCAGTGAAATCTGACAGAGGTGTGTGACCCCAGAGGCCCTAGATTCTTGCAAGCTCTGTAAAAATAGGGGGTCAAGCAAAAGAAAAAGTGTCCCTATTAAAAGAAAGGCCATTGTGTGAGCTCAACCTTTGTTATCTATCAGAGAAGCCATGAACTAATCACCAATAATGCAGATCTGCATGAAGCCAGGCATTTTTGTTCCATGTTGGTTTTTTTCCTCATAACCTTGCCTATTTTGCCAAATTTTACGTGTATCCCTCCAAGCAGGCAATGTCTTTCGATTGTTTGTTTTCGCTTCAGATCTGCTTTGTCTATATATAGAAGTCATATACCTTTACCAGAACAGAAAACGTAGCATGGCTATAATTTGAGTGGTATACATGTCGTGGTGTATTCATAGTGTTTATTTCTGCACTAAGGGGAACTACTTACAATAGAGTGTAACACCTCTATACTGCTATAATCACGGTCACAGTATGGACTGTACTGGTGCAGAAATAACAAATCATGCCATAGGGGAATATGGCCTATAATTTTTCTTAATTGAATGATGGGTATTTCTCCACATGAACACACCCACAAGTCATATGAACCACCGTTTTATAAAAAAGGCAATTTTTTTTACGTACTTATGAATAATGAATTTTCACCTCTCTAGCGGTTGCAGTGCAGTTCACTTGGGCAGTCACGCATCTGGTTTATCTTTACTCCTCACCGTCCAACCCTTGAGCTGGGCACTGGATTTTTGTCTTTATTATATCTATAATATTTATTTTTTATTGGGGAACATATTTCACATAACCCTAGAAAATCATGAAAATTTGTTCTGCACCACCCCACCAATATAGTCCATGTTTCAGCTTCTATGTGATGAAGTGATACGTGCATTACAGACTTGCAGATATTTGTCAAAAATTCCTCCTAGTGGAGTTATTTAATATGGGGCTTTACAAATTACTCTGTGCCGCTGCAAACCAGCAGCCAGATCAGCCAGATTCAGACCTGGGGATCCATCGAGCTAGGAGCGTAGATGGGAAATATAGCTTCTCCCTTGCTTCTCTGACTGTGCATGACACAAGATAGTTGCATATAGTGACCATTCTCCCTTTGGCATAGTATTTACTGCATTGACTCACTAGTACCAAGAGATACTGTACCTATGTGTAGGGGAACAAAACCATCAGGCTAAAGTTGCCTCAAAAAAGGCAGGGGGTGAATGTGTAGATCTTTATCTTTAGTAACCATAACAAACCTCACTACATTGTATTGCATATTTTTACGTTAACAATATTGAATGAAAGGGTATGACGTAAAGGAGCACCTCCCAATAGATCTGTAACAATGATAACAGTTTACAGATATTGCTACTATTTCTAGAATGTTATTAATTAGACAAAAGAAAGAAGGTGGGCTTTATCTTACGCCCTGTTGGATATCTGCAGTGTTTGTATCGGACGCCTATGCCTCCCTTTCTAACATCCAGACAGAAATAGGCTCTTTTATAGTACTAATCATAAAATATGATTCATAGCGTAGTATTGAAAGTTGGTTGAACTTTATCATAAAAATTGTGGTCTCGAGGCTCATGGAGAAGAAGTTGTGTAAGGAGTGCAGTACTGCTAGACCTTCTGAAAGATTGTAAAACCTTGTTACGCTTTTGTCCTATTTTCATATAATCCAAGAAACTGGAATTATCTGAAAGCACAGTTAAAGAAACAAACTGAGATCATTTATATGCAATTATCTAGTTTGTTCTGATGATGATTTATTTCTTTTGTTTTATGATCAACAATCTACAGTAAAATTATTATTATTTTCACAAGAGGTAGACCAAAGCTTCCTCATTGTTTGTGGACATGCTTATATCTTTGACTAATTGCAGAAAATCTTTACCATACTTTTGAAATTATCTCCAAACGGGCTTAAACTTCCATTTCCTAAAACAAGTCTGTCAGTAATTTCACCAGGGCATTCAGCCTTCCTTGAACTTGTTTCAGCCTCATGGATTTCAGTTAGGTCTTGAGAAACACTGATTGAAATTGATTGACAGAAAAGAGAAACTGCTCTGAGATAGATAATACCGCCACATTCGTTAACTTCAACAAAAAATTGGCTCTCGGAATCCTTTTTCATCTTCCTGAAACACAGATAGCAAATCAATCTGTGTATGGATGTAGACAGAACACCTGCTAACTCCTTTTGCTTCGGTAGCATATTAAAGGAATGGATCAATAAGTAGACGTCTGGCCAACGAATGAGCTATATACAATAAGTTCACTGAAGTCAATGGATAGATGCACAGTGACTGGTTTTTGGAGCATATCCCACCTGAGGAAATAAAGCTCATTTTCTCACCCTTGAGCTAACAACAGGCAGGCACCTGAGGGTTTATTATGAAAACAGGTCAACACAGTTGCAAAGAAAGTTGTATCTGGTTAATTCACTGACAGGTTGCTTTGATTTGAGGGAAAAAAGAAAAAAGAAAAGAAAAACCAAGGAAAAAAACCCAAGATCTTCCAAATTGTTCAAAACACTACTTACTGCATGTGACTAATAAATAAGCAAATAAAACAATTATAGGAGGAATTTGCTGAAGCAAAGTAGGAACTGGTTGCTGTGAGAAGTTTCCAAACCAATACCAGATTGCCCTTCTGGATGGAAATGTGATGGGATGTCACCATAAATCAAAAGCGCTCAGGAGTGTACTAGACATGGACAAAAACCTGTTGAGCCACCTGTTGAGTCTGCTGAGTACAGTCACACAAAGCTCATTTACAACATTTCATCTGTGGTTAGATTAGGATACATGAATGTTTCCGTGAATCTTGTTCTCTAGGTAAAAACAATGAACCAACAGCAAGGCATAAGTAAATATCCATAGAGATTATATAGCAGTGTGTGTTGGTCGAAATGAATGCCGGTAGTAGAGATTAGGAAAAGGTCTTTAGAAGGAAGTTTTGACCATATTGCTCTTTTTAATTCTGGAGTCTCTAAGGTTTAATCACTGAAGATAGTGGGGTAACACTCGATGTTTTCAAGATGATCTCTACATTCCTAAGTAATACTTAAAAAATTTGGAACAGTACTCCAAACTATAGAGCAATTTGGCACATAGCTGGATGGGGGTTTTTTCTAGTAATGCAGCAGCTAAAAATACCAGGAGTCTTGACTTTTAAACTGTGAAATATTGGGCAAGCAAGGCAGAAGTGGCCATTGGGTCATATTGATTGAAAACTCAGTAATGTACATACAAAATCACATGCTTTCTGATTTGTTCCAATGGAAAATACAGCAAAATCTTAGGTGTGGTGGTATTGGTAAAAATGCCAACAAAATAAATGGAAAGGCTCCACTTGATCTCACTGCGTTTTAGAGCAGAACCACTGTGACAATAACTGTCAAAAAAGACAAGATTTTTAAAGGGACTCTACAAGAACAAAAACCTGAGAGGCATGTTCACATTTTGATTGTTAAGACCAGGCAATAAGAGCTTTGTTTTGGGTATCTTTTCATTCGTGTGCATTTTTATGAATTTCCCAGTGTCATGAAGGACAAGAAGTACTAATAAAAACATTACTGAAGGAGAAGTAACTATACTTTCAGGAAAGTAAGCTCGGAGAACTATTGCATACCTGAATTTAGCAAAGATTTCTGCTCTTTTACTTCTTTAGTTTTCAGTGCCAGTAAGCGTGCATGATATCTGTGTTTTCTGTACTTACTTTACTGGGTACAGTCTGATAGCATAATTTCAGCTGTTTTGTATTTGAATAACACCTTTCAGAGACCCTTAATGGGTGGCATAAACAATTCTGTAGGTGACTCATTCACTTTTTATCCCAGCATTAGACCATTGTTTCCCATCCATTATGCATATCATTAGAAAATGATGTTTTGCTGAAGGAAGAATTATACAGACAAAAATTGATGATCAGAGGTAAATTAGTAAATAGTAAGTAAAGTAAAGGAGAAGATACTAAGCCCAAGGTGGTCTCATTCTAGTCTGGAGGAACTCTTATGGGTGTAAATCTTGCCTTATATGTTCAACGAAACATAGTACTATTATTATCCTCTATTCTGCAGTGTTTCTCAGTGCTCTGCATTGCCCATAAATGGAAAACACCTATCCACACAATATTCTTAAAACACCTTGTGACGCCATAGAGGATGAAAGAGAGCGAACTAATGTGAGACAGTGTTATTACTGGGAGTGTGTATGTGCTTGAAGTGCAGAGAACGCTGCACGTTATATACTAGAAACATTTATTCCAGTAGTTTCCATTCCCATTCTGGTTCATTTTTGTCCAAACTGTCTAGCATTACAAATAAGGAGGGTTAAGGCAAGTGAAAGACCAGCATTTTTTCCTCCAGCTATGTCAACAGTAGAGATTATCACTTGGGAAAAATTTTCTGGAGGAAGCCAACACCTTGCTACTTTGCCTAAAGCTTAACCACTGCAAATAGTGGGGTGACCCAATGAATGCATTCAGTGAAGAATTTGTGTACGTGTGTTCTTACCTGGCTTTGCATAATTCTGCTATGTCAGTAAAGCTGTAACTGTAATAGAAATTACATTGTCCTTAATGTTGGCCTTGGGCCCCTATCTGCCTTCCATCTCAACCCTAAGTTTTTTTACTTGACCTCAAACAGCAGTGCAGCCTGACCGTGGTGGGAGATCTGGTCACCTCCACGTAGCAGACTGACCCGGCTGCTGCTGACTTTCCAGCCAGTGTCTGTGGGACTGGATTCTATCCATGTGCAGATCTTAACATAGAAAGCTGATGGACAGGAATTGCACAATGCCTTGTTCCTGGCTTCTGACCTGTCAGCATACCATCTCTCACATTCTACATGGAGTAGTGAGATGTATGGAGGAGAAGCAAATTTCTGCAGAGATGTTCTTCACAGGAATTGAGATCACATGGCAAGGTGATGCACCTTTGGCATCATCTGGCCTTTGCTGGGAATATTGGTGCTGACTTAAGAAATGCACGTAGTATGTACAGGATACAGGACCTGATGTAAGGACCTCATAGAAGGCAAAGCAAGTCAACTCTGAAAATCAGCAGAGACAACTTCTAAGTGATCTCCATTCTTTGGCAATCGCAGAATGGGTGTGCATGGAAGTAAGGTTTTAATCTATTTCCAAAATAAGACTGAAGTTCTGGCACACAGTTTGTTTCTAGTCCTGTGTTTATAAATCAGTGTATGCATGCTTAAAGAACTTGGTAAAGATGACTCAAATCTTTGGGACAAGTCAGGTCTTTTCAAACACATAGCAGATGCAGCAGCATCCTGTTCTCAGTGGTGCAAAATGAGTGTATTCGGTGAGCAGCCACTCCTAGGGTTGATGGAGATGGGGACCGCTGGAAACCATGTTATCAAGAAAGCAGTGGAGGTATATGGGAAACTTAAAACTGCAAACAATGATGATGAAGGTAGTGACAAGACTCCTTGGGAATGTGATATGTTTTGAATGAAGACAACAACCAGTTTCTTTCATGATGTCTCTTTTTTCCTACAAAAGAGAAAGTAGGGGATGGGGATTCTTACAGACCTTGCCTGTCTTTTCGAGTATTCCTTGCTTATAACTCCTGAGCTCCTTGAATTCCTACTATATGAGACTCCAACCATGTAGGCAACAGTGCTAGCTTATGCCCTGCGTTTCAAAGGGAATTAATTAGCCAGACTTTTCAAACGTGTTCATATAATTCCTAGCACAGAGTTAGAAGTGGTATTTCTAACAAGTTAAAATTTACATTTGGATAATACCTTTAATCCAAAAGGATTCCCAAGAGGATTCACCAGTACATGCCAGAAACATCATCATTCAAACAGCAAAATGAGTCCAGAGAAACACATCAGATAATTTCTCAATCCTTGGGTCGAAATATGCAGAGATTTAAACTGCATGCCACAGACCTCCCAGGAATTTGCATCTATCTAAAATTGCATAGCAGGGGAGACATCATAAAAGGCAACTGCCAAAATGGTATGGAGAGGGAAGTAAAAGCTTAAAGGACACATTGACGGCTCATGTCCTCATCAAGCTTAACCGTCCATATTTAGCCACTATTACTGTTGCAAATAAGTTTGTGCCTTATCAGCTTCACCGCAAAGGTTAATTAAACCTCTTTCTGGATTTGATATCTTTCCAAGAACATGTATCAAATGATCTGTAGAGGCTAGCCTGTTTCCTACAGGTAATGCTGTTATACACAAGAAAAGAAAAATCAATCAGGGTACAGTGCACCTATCGGAAACCTGCCAAAAAAACAGGGAATAGGTTCCAGTTGCATAAAATTTCCTCATGTCAAAGAGACTATATGCTTAAAGACAGGCTTGGCATCCCTCACTGTTTTGTGACAAGCCTCAGAGTCCTCTGGTGCCTGTCTTAAAGCAAACATAGCTGATGTCGAGAGATTGCATGAAAAGTCACAACTTTCTATTCAATGCAGTGATAGCAGGATAAAGCTCTAAAGTGAGCATGGAGCTGTCAATAAAATAAACAGTGCTATGAAGGCAGAATAACTCATGGAAACGCTGGAGCAGAAGTCTGCTTCTCACTATTACTCCATAGGAGAGATGGCATAAATTTCAAATGTCACTGTGCCCTACTATATTTTTTTCCTAAAAACATTTGCCTTCCCTCTTGGATGGATATCACATTAAAGGCACAGTTTCGAAAAACTGCTTTCCTAGAGGAAACTCACCTGGAGGTCATAAATCAGGAAAGCATAAACAAAAGAGCCTAGCCAGAGCCTATAGCTTCAAAGACATCCTATAATGAGAAACAGAGCAAAGGAGACAGAAAAGAATGGGATGTAGCTTTTACTATGTACATCAACTTTAATTAAATCACACCCATATCAGAGAAAAGAGGAGAAACCTCCCAAACCCAACAACACCGTCCAATATACTTCAGTGAGAAATAAATTCCTCCGTGCTCAAGATCTGGTTTAACTCTCTGTGTGCAAACAGGTTACAGCAGCTGGGTACCTGTGGGAGGGGAACGCCACAGGAGCACTGCTGTACCCTCTTAGCTCTGCTCAATGTCCAGGACTTCAGAGTCTGAAAAACACACCTAGAAGCCAAATCATGCATGAAAGGACGTGGAGGAAATGATTGCTTCCTACTCTGTCCTTCAATATCCTATCCCGGGGCTATTGCGAGGACCGGGGAGAGGGGAGGTATCACAACTGTATAATCTGTTTACAGGATTTCTCCTCCAAACTTACCTCAGCCTTTCCGCAGGGATCAAGCTCTACCTTCTGTTTTCATGTGCAGTGAGAATATACCTACATGAGGTGAAATAATTTTTTTCTTTATGGACAATGATTGAAAATGAGAAACTTTGCTGGGTGTCTTCGCAGGAATGGCAATAGTTTAGAGCACTTAGACTTTTCGGCCCGCCCCCCCCCCCCCTTCCCCCTCCCCAATTCTGATTAACCCACACCATAGTCAGGAGTCCTTGAATCTGGGTTTTAGTTCTGGGTAGGTTTTGTCTGTTCATTTGTTTCGTTCATGAACCCTGTCAGTGCAATAAGCCAAAGAAACTAAACTCTTCCACTTTGAAAGCGTCTGAAATCTAGATCTGAATTTATTTTATGACTTGAGCCCTTTCTGATTTTCTTGCAGCCAGCAGCTAGGGAGTTAGCTCTGATGAGACGCTGCAGCAGACATTCACTGTGTTTGACGCGAAACACTGGTTTCCAAGGAAATCTATATAATCCCTATAGTGACTGTTTAGTGTTTACACAGTGCTCTGCATAAGCTCGTAAGTCTAGTTCTCTTCATTGTGTGTAAGATAAACCTGAACCAAGTTGTTTCTATTCAATTGTATGCATATTAGGGGGATTTAAACAAATCAACACACAATACCAGTATTAACTTTAAAGCTTTGTAGTTTTTAGAAAATATGTTCAAAGATGATGTCTACACAACAGTTGGCTTCCTCCTAACCAAGGGAAAGCTACAGAATGACATTAAACTGTATTGCTCACTCTGGTGGACCCTGTACTAGGTCCAGGCACAGTGGAGAATTTTAGTGGACTATCAGAGAATGAGTTACCCATGAATAATGTTGGATAAATGAATATATTATCATGTTAAGTTAAATGAATGCATTTTTAAGGTATAAAACATCTATTTTTCCATTGGGACCAATAATCCATTTCTGTTTTTTAACAGTTACCATTTCAGAAGATCTATTAGAGTTTTTGAGCAAATGTGGTAAATAGTATTAGCATGCTCTCATTTTAACCCAAAGTGCTGTGTAAATACAGAATACTAAAGGCAAAATCACTCAGAAGTCATGAACCAAGCTAATCTGAAAAATATTAATGAAAATGCCATTGAAGCATTTTTGCCTTGAAAACAAAAAAAAAAAAGAAAAAAGGAAATACTTTTCAAGACCATGTTAAAGAAAATGACACTTTTAATCTAGAAAAAATTGTTTCAGCAAGGTAAAAATGCCACTTTTTGCAGGCCTAACTTGCATTAATTTTTTGGTTATAGAAGGAATCACAGAATGATTTGTGTTGGAAAGGACCTTAAAGATGACCTAGTTCCAACCCCCCTGCCATGGGCAGGGACACCTCCCACTAGACCAGGTTGTTCAAAGCCCCATCCAGCCTGGCCTTGAACACCTTCAGGGATGGGGCATCCACAGCTTCTCTGGGCAACCTGTTGCAGTGTCTCACCACTCTCACAGTAAAGAATTTCCTCCTAATATCTAATCTAAATCTCCCCTCTTTCAGTTTAAAACCGTCCCCCCTTGTCCTATCACTCCACTCCCTGATAAAAAGTCCCTCCCCATCTTTACTGTAGGCCCCCTTTAAGTGCTGGAAGGCTGCTGTAAGGTTTCCCTGGAGCCTTCTGTTCTCCAGACTGAACAACCCCAGCTCTCCCAGCCTGTCCTCACAGGAGAGGTGCTACAACCCTCTGATTGTCTTCATTATGTTTTATGTTATGGGAAAATATCAGTATAAAATACGTGGACTATATTTAATACTAAGAGAAATGTATATGTATGTTTGTTTGCTTGTATATGAGGGCATTTCAATAAATTAAAACTGTAATACTACAAAAAAACCCTGAAAACTGAGGGGAAAAATTGCTTTTTTCACCTTTTACCACATCAAAGAACTCATTTTAAACCAACCTGGTGGTGGGGTGTCTCCTGGTTTAGTTTTCCCATTGAAATCCCAGCAGCTAAGCTCGTCAGCTGTGTCGCTTATGAGCTTTCATGGTTCAGAATGTGTCTACAGAAGACAAAATGCTGAAGAGGGTCTCTGTCCATTTGTTAAGGAAAACTAAGGGATGAAAATACAAGTCCTCTTTACCCAAAGCTGCGTGGATAGTATTCTGCACAAACAGCTGTGTTAGTGATTTGATTTTATGACAAGCAAACAGTGTTTACTAAAAGGGATTTATTAGGATACATAAGACAGCCTACCTTCTGCTTTCCTGCAAGTGTCAACATTGCTAAAGCCTAATATTGCATAGACTTTATTACACTCTTAACTGGTCTTTGCTATTCACATAATCTGCCTGATAAGACACCATTGAGGCATATAACTTGTTATAAATGCTTTATCTTTTTTCACTTGTAATCTTGTTATGCCACCATCAGATAAACTCTGAAACTTATTTATTGGTTCCAAATGTAACAAAATAATATGTGTTTTCTTGTTGGAAAGATAAGAAAAAGCTTCTTACACAGTTAACAGTTTTCCAAGCGCCCTAGTGAGAATACATAGGCATTTAGTAATTTCCAAAACACGCTAATTAAGGTCATCATATTTTTTGCTACCTCTTTAACATCAATTTATTGCTCAGATTTTGTCTGTCCCATTCCCCCCAACTCCAAACACACACAGGCATGCACACAGAGTGGCCTAACGTCTCAGGTACACTACACTACCATAAACCCAGCCAAATCAACATCCCCTTCATATTTTTGAATGAAACCTGCAAAATACCTCTGATCATACTGAAATTTAACCCTTTAAGATTTTTTTTTTTTTTCTAATTCCATGACCCTTAGCATCTGCAGGACTAGGACTTTCAGCTGTGGAATTAACACATTCATTTCACATAGCCTTAGGGTAGAAGCTGTTCCAGCAGATTTTGGGGTACTTTTTCTTTTAGACTGCTACCTCCTATTACGTTTAATAGAAAACAGGATCCTGCGTCTTAGCTAAAGAAAAAGAGAGATCCGATGGGTAAAATTTTTGACTGCTCTGTAATCAGGGTTTTGCTGGTTTACCTTCCCTACCTCTTTGTGGACTTGCTAGTTTGGCTCCATAGTGGTGCTATGATGGCTCCAGCACAAGTTGAGACTGGTTTGAGGTAAGGGGCAACTTTAATGGTTTAATATAAATATTTGGAAAAAATAATTTGGAATGAAATGGGTAATATTATCATGAGGCATAAGCACCTCAGTTCTCTTTAGCTGGCTAGTCTGTCATTGTTAAGCCATTGATGTCACCAGCTTTCAAAGTTTGAAATAGCTCCCATGACAACTCGCCTTTAGCTCTAAACTGTTTTGAAGAAACGGGGAAGAGAAGCTGTAAACATATAAAATCAATGACTGCTGGCCATTCCAGTGGTGTAGCATTTTTCAGGAGTCTGTTTATACCAGATTTTTAAGCATCCTGACCAAAAAAAAATGTATGATTTATGGCACTTTAACCCTGAGAGCTGTCACGTAAGTAGCCACTATGAAGCAAACAATATGCTGTGCATTTTAACTACTTAGGCTACAGGGAAGTGTTCCCTGGTGGAAAAAGAAACCTCCCTAACCTACATGAGACCATGTTTCCTTCACTTCTGTTTTTCTGGGATGCATGTCTGATGGATTTGGTTATAACAGCTGACCATCGTCCCTACTCTTACTCATCTCCAGCCCTGCCTACTCTGAAGTCATTCCTGCAGTAGAAGATAAGGATTTCTTCTTGGCAGAACTGTCCCACAGTGAGCTCCATATTCCTCTTTGCTGATGCTATTCAAGGCCTTTCAATCCATTCTGTATCAGTAGGATTTCCAGCCTTGACCCATTGCTGCAAGGGTCCTGGCCTTGAATGTCCATCCAGTGAATGTTGCTGTGCTCCCAATTGGCAGTAGAAATGTGATCTTAACAATTAAGGAGATGCCTGCTAGAAAAATTATTCTGCATAGGGACATTCACTAGTAAAGAGAAACTTGATACTTACAGCTCAGTAACTCTCTTTTGTTCCCCACCAATCCCTACGTAAAAGCAGGATCGGGGACAGGAGGGGTGTATCTTGATAAGGATTAGGGAGGTAGGATAGGGAAGGGACTCGAAGTGGTAGAGCAGACCGCACTAAACCTCCACCTCTCCAGCCAGTTACAAAAACAGATTAGGTGTAAATTGAGTAACCCAAAGCATCCCTTTGGGGTTACATCTGGCTCTGCTTCATCCAGTCAATCAAAGCAAACTGTTTAGCATAGACTTGAACAAGTTTGTTTTTAAACAGCTAAAAGTGCACCAAAAAGGAAATCTTCCGGTCTGAGTACAGCTATGCAAATATACAACCATTGTTTCATTACTGTGGAAATGTTATCTAACTATTCCCTTTTATTTAACTATGACTTCATCTCCCCCGCCAAAGGGGAGTGATTAACATTCACCAGTGCACATTTAGTTTTGCGTAGCAATTTGGTGATCATGTAAAACTACAGGAATATTTATGTAAATTCTGTTTAATCAGGATGTTTTTAATCTAAGAAACAAACAAAGTCAAAGAAAGAAGTATTCTTCTGAAACCATGGCTGAAGAAACAACAAAATCCTAACATGTAAAGATGGTGGGTTAATAATATTGTTTTATAAGTTCAACAATTTAACAACACCCTATATTATTATTTCCCACAGTTGATTGGAAAACCTAATCCATCAAGAACGGTTTCATTTTCCTGGGTCTTGTAATATTGACTGTCCTTGCTATTTGCTTAAAGGTTTTGTGTAAGTCTGGTAAACAGGTAGAGGCCAAAAGTAGGATAAAAGTCCAGCAGCTGAATTTAGCAGGTGTGTCCTATATCTTAAAAAAGAACTAGCCATCATTAAGTGACACTTCATAGAATACCATGAAATAGAGTATGAAGATCCTCAGTGTCCTGGTAACAGCAACAAAGTAACCCAGTAAGTGTAAGCTTGCTGTGAGGGATGGGATGAAGAGAGAGAGCTGAGAGGGAAATTCACAACGCAAAGTTCCTCATGGGATACAAGGAGGCCCTATGAACTGATGCTAATAAAGGTGGAGACCTCTGACATTTTGCAAAAATAAATACTCTTTATAATTAATTTTAGTCAGGTTATAGGAAGTTCCTACATGTTTACAACCACTACCACTGTTAACTGGCAGTGGATATTAAGCGCAGATGCAGAGGCATAAAGACTTTCTCACACTGACTAATAGGTGGCCCTCTTCTGTTGTTGAGTTATTCCTGCTGAAGAAGGTCCTTTGATTTCCTGCAGACCCTGAACAGGGCTTCCCTCCTGGCACCCTGTATTACATGTAACTACAACCCTATTTTGGAGTGTTTTCCCTTTGTGTCAGCTCATACACAAAATTACCAGAGGCAGTGACATGAAGGTGACAGATGGGATCCAAACTCAGCTGTAGTCAGTGGGGATCTTTCCCTTGAATTCTCTGCCCTTGAGGTCTGATGCTTTGCATTAAATGGACTGCTTTGCTTAGGATGCTGAAACTGTCCTTGGGTGCTGAAATATGGTCCTACCTGGAAACTCCTGTGTCTGCTGGCTTCAGCTGACTGCCATGAAATGCCACTGATCACAAGAGCACACATGACGAGGGTGATGCTAGGATTGGGCAGCTTTACAGGATGATGAGATAGAATCAGGGATTGCCTTCAGAAATCAAAGTAATATTTAACTTGACATTTGCTAACAGCACAACTGAACTCTGCTTGCCCAAAGTTATGCAAAATTTCCTTGATCATGAAGTTACTACCATTTTTATGCTCCCTTTCCAATCTTCACCGAGACTCTGTAATCTCCAAGCAGACCTGTCTCAGGTTTTGTTGCGTCTGTTGCTGTATGATTGAATGTAAATGTAGGTTAGACTGAGAGCTTTGTGGAAAACAGGGTTTATAAAGCATTCAGTTCCTTCAAGGAGCACACAGAAGGAGTTGCAAAGGATCTGGACAATAAATTGCAGGATAAAAAATGGAAGGTCAAATCTGGGGCCTATTCTTGATGGGATCTCTCTCCATCAGACCACAGTCACTTGACGGGTTACAGGGAGGGAGGCTGAGAAACACTTTGTGCTCAGTAAGTCACGGTTGGAGCCCTGCTGAATATCTTTAAATGATTAGTCACAGCAAATTCTATTTATAATGGATGCCAAAAGCTTATCTGCCAACAAAATATGAGGGCTCTAAATACACTCAGTCTGACGTGGGCACTTAACTGAGGTACTTAAATTAGGACTTAAGTCAGTGGAGAGTAACACAAAGAGATTTGTATCACTAATGGGCTGAACTGCCTTGGTGGTTATTGACTTGGTGGGCAACTAAGGGTCTTAACTCACTAATGCACTTAAATGGATGAAATTAGGTAGTATAAGCCCAAGGTGACTTTTGGGGTCTTCGGGGTCTGACCTCATCTACACAGACTAAAACAAAATGTGTATATATATAAACATATCTATCTATATCTATACAGATTAAACAAGAGGAATTAGAGATGTGTGCATGCCTGCAGGGCTATGATCTTACTAGCATCACGGAAACATGGTGGGGTGGTTCCTATGACTGGAGTGTTGGAATGGAAGGAGACAGACTATTTAGGAAGGACAGGCAGAGGAGAAGAGGAAGTGTCGCCCTCTACGTCAATACCAGCTGGAGTGCAGGGAGCTCCGCTTGGGGATGGATGAGGAGCTGACAGAGAGTTTATGGGTCAGGATTAAAGGGAGGGCAGGGACAGGTGACATTACAGTGGAGGTCTGCTACAGGCCACCTGACCAGGAAGTCTGAGTGGATGAGAACCTCTATAAACAGATAGGAGAGGCCTCATGTTCACTAGCCCTGATCCTCATGGGGGATTTCAACCACCTCGATATCTGTTGGAGGGACAACACAGCAGGGCATAAGCAATCCAGAAGGTTCCTGGAATGTGCTCATGATAATTTCCCTCTCCAAGTGATAGAGGAGCCAACAAGCAGAGGTGCTACACTGGACCTTGTTCTCACCAACAGGGAGAGACTGGTGGGGAATGTGAAGCTCAAGAGCAGCCTTGGTTGCAGTGACCATGAAATGGTGGAGTTCATGATCTTTAGGGCAGTGAGGATGGCACACAGCAACCTCAATACCGTGGACTTCAGGAGAGCAGACTTTGGCCTCTTCAGGGATCTGCTTAGTAGAGTACCATGGGATAAAGCCCTGGAGGGAAGAGGTGCCCAATAAAGTTAGTTAATATTTAATGATCACCTTCAAGCTCAGGGGCAATGCATCACAACAAAGAGGAAGTCAGGCAAAACCACCAGGAGGCCTGCATGGATTAACAAGGAGCTCCTGGACAATCTCAAACACAAAAAGGAAGCTTACAGAGGGTGGAAGCAAGGACAGGTAGCCTGGGAGGAATACAGAGAAATTGTCCAAACAGCTAGGGACTAGGTTAGGAAAACTAAAGCCCAGATAGAATTAAATCTGGCCAGGGACATCAAGGGCAACAAGCTTCTACAGGTATGTCAGTGATAAAAGGAAGACCAGGAAAATGTGGGCACGCTCCAGAAGGAATCAGAAGACCCAGTTACCCGGGATATGGAGAAGGCTGAGGTACTCAATGATGGTTTTGCTTCAGTCTTCACTGACAAGTGCTCTAGCAACACTGCCCAAGTCACAGAAGGCAAAGGCAGGGACTGGGAGAATGAAGAACTGCCCACTGTAGGAGAAGATCAGGTTTGAGACCATCTAAG
Source organism: Chroicocephalus ridibundus (assembly GCF_963924245.1). Lineage (NCBI taxonomy): Eukaryota > Metazoa > Chordata > Aves > Charadriiformes > Laridae > Chroicocephalus > Chroicocephalus ridibundus. The sequence goes on from NC_086287.1 coordinate 19,580,936, forward strand.
GAATCTGAGCATGCACAAATCCTGGGACCTGATGAGATGCATCTGCGGGTCCTGAGAGAACTTTTGGATGAAGCTGCTAAGCCACTATCCATCATATTTGAGAAGTCGTGGCAGTCCAGTGAAGTTCCCACTGACTTTTAAAAAGTAAAAAAAAAGGAAGATCCAGGGAACAACAGGCCATTCAGTCTCACCTCTGTGCCTGGGAAGATCACGGAGTAGATCTTCCTGGAAACTATGCTGAGGCACAGGGAAAATAAGGAGATGATCGGTGACAGTCAACATTGCTTCACTAAAGGCAAATGATGTCTGAAAAATTTAGTGGCATTCTACGATGGGGTTACAGTGTTGGTGGATAATGGAAGAGCAACTGACATCATCTACCTGGACTTGTGCAAAGCATTTGACACTGTCCCACACGAAATCCTTGTCTCTAAATTGGAGAGACATGGATTTGACAGATGGACCACTAGATGGATAAGGAATTGGCTGGATGGTCACACTGAAAGAATTGGTGTCAATGGCTCGATATTCAAGTGGAGATCAGTGATGAGTGGAATTCTTCAGGGGCTGGTAATGGGACTGGCATGTTTAACATCTGTGTCGCTGCCAAGGACCGTGGGATTGAGTGCACCCTCAGCAAGCTTGCCAACACCACCAAGCTGTCTGGTGTGGTCAGCACGCTAGAGGGAAGGGATGCCATTCAAAGGGACCTGGACAGGCTTGAGGGGTGGGCCCATGCAAACCTCATGAAGTTCAACAAGGACAAGTGCAAGGTCCTACATGTGGGTTGGGGCAATCCCATGCACAACTACAGGCTGGGTGGAGAATGGATTAAGAGCAGCCCTGAGGAGAAGGACTTGGGGATGCCAATGGATGAGAAGCTCAACATGAGCTGGCAATGTGTGCTCACAGCCGAGAAAGCCAACTGTATCCTGGGCTGCATGAAAAGAAGCGTGACCAGCAGGTCAAGGGAGATAACTCTTTCCCCCTACTCTGCTCTCGTGAGACCACATCTGTGTCCAGCTCTGGGGGTCCCCAACATAAGAAGGACATGGATGTGTTGGACTGAGTCCAGAGGAGAGCCATGAAGATGAGCAAAGGGCTGGAGCACCTCTCCTGTGAGGACAGGCTGAGAGAGCTGCGGTTGTTCAGCCTGGAGAAGAGAAGGCTCCAAGGAAACCTTATTGCAGCCTTCCAGTACCTAAAGGGGGCTACAGGAAAGGTGGGGAGAGAATCTTTATCAGGGAGTGGAGTGATAGAACAAGGGGGAACGGTTTTAAACTGAAAGAGGGGAGATTTAGAATAGATGTTAAGAAAAAACTCTTTACTGTGAGGATGTTGAGACACTGGAACAGGTTGCCCAGAGAAGTTGTGGCTGCTCCATCCCTGGAAGTGTTCAAGGCCAGGCTGGGTGGGGCTTTGAGCAGCCTGGTCTAGTGGGAGGTGTCCCTGCCCATGGCAGGGGGGTTGAAACTAGGTCATCTTTAAGGTCCTTTCCAACACAAACCATTCTATGATTCTATGAGTCTATGAAAACTCAAAGAGGATCATAGGAACCCTCTGACTCAGAAAATTTGTGTTTACGTGAAGTCTCATTGAACTAGGGAAGTCTCCTTGAGGTCTGTAGCTCTGAACTACTGCCTAAGATCTGACAGCTGAGCTGCTGGTAGTTTCTTTCATGCCTAAGCATTCTTGTAATACATATAATAGATGTTGTCTCTTGTTTCACAGGACTACGACACAGCTTGTTTTTCCATCATGCTACAACACGGTATGCTCCTCCACCAAGTAAACTTGTGCTCCAGCTCTTCTTCTTATGCACCTGGCTCATGTAAACACAGGAACAGAGTGAGCAAGGATCTACATGTTATTATACATCAGGCTCCACAAAATTTGTGACCAGTGTTGGAATTATGCCAACCTACAATTATGCAGGGTAGGTCAAGCAGCAGGTTATATTTTCTCATTAAATGAGCTTAAACCAGTGTTCCTATGGAAGTGAACTGCTGAGTACCTTCAGGAAGAATGCAAGCACTTAGAAATCATCTTAGTTGCCTTGGGAAGAAGCAGTGATCTAGGCAAAGACGAGGCATGGTTTGGGAGAGCAAAGAGACTGAAAATGAGATCTACTGGTCAACAAGTGAAGACACTGTCATGTATTATTTGGTACTGGGGAATCTTCATAACAATTTTTCTGGAGATATTTCTTCTAGCTGCGCTCATTTCTTTTTGTAGAGATACATTTCTTTTTACAGATAGTTCTGCATAGCAGCTAATGTTGTATTGACCAAACGGATAACATCTTTCCTAGAACAGGGATTTAAGAGGATATTAATACAATGGACATCCATTTTTAGTGATTCACTGTTAAGATTGGTTTTCCAATATGTAACTCAAGGTGCTTTGGTTACCTTTTAGTGATTCACTGTTAAGATTGGTTTTCCAATATGTAACTCAAGGTGCTTTGGTTACCTTTTAGTGATTCACTGTTAAGATTGGTTTTCCAATATGTAACTCAAGGTGCTTTGGTTACCTTTTAAACACTCACCCATTTTAGCTTCAGCCAGTCACCTCCTACTGTCCTCCATGGTTAACAGAGCAGGAAGACTCAGGTTTGCATATATCCATCCAGCACACTTCTCCCTTCCCATTCCTACAACTCCAATCACAGATGTTAAACACTACAGCTCTGATGACACGTGTTAAGTCTTCACCGAAGGACATATCAGGAGGAAGACTAAACAACCTCGAAAGTTTCTGTTTACTTGGAATTGTTTGGAGTAAATTGCTAAGATATTTTTTTTTCTAAAGGTGTGACCAGACTCTACCAATCCCAACTGCCTATAACAGGAAAAGTTTTGACTTTCCTCTCCGTGTGCAAACCATTAATCCAGAAAACAATGCCTCAATTCTTAACATCTCTCCCTCCTCTCAAGTTGCCTGTTGCCATTTACTCTTCATTAACTCTTCCAGCTCTACAAATGCAGTAATCTTGGGGCTATAACATTTCTGCTGTGACCATGGGCTGTGAGGCCACGTGCTGTTCCTGCAATTGCATCACAAGCACATGATATAGGAAAGAATGAGTAGAGGAATGAAGATAAGCAGTGGGAGAGGCAATTCAAAAGGAGCTTAGCCTCTGAAATGCACAGCCACATCCTTCTATTTTTTCTTTTGGAGGAGTTGTGAAATAGGGAAAGGTACCGTATGGAAAATCATAATGCAGAACTTGAACATCTTGAAGTTTGGTTGGTTTTGATTCCAGGATCTGGTTTGAAAAACACCTGAATTCTTTCTGGTTGGCTTGAGGGAGAGAACAGGTTCTGGCTTTAGGTATAAGTAACAGTGTGTGTACACATAAGGCCTCTGTTTATTTAGTAACTGAAGATGGTGCGTAGTGAAAGCTAGCCTAATTACTCTCACTTAGAACTTTATGAGTTTTAAATCTTCTCCTTCACTTTCCTAGTGAGAAATCCCAGCTGATACAAAGGAAGATTAGCTATCTCATTCCAGCCTCCTTATTCTTCTGCAAAGATGTAAGTGACAAAAACAACAGGAATGGACACTGAGGAACAGTAATTGTTGGGGGGGGACGTGTCTCACGTCATATAAGGATTACAAGCATGCATGAAATGAGTTGGGAAGAGCACTGCACCCTAAGGAGCCTTTCACCTACAGCATAGTTTTGAACATCCTTGAACTGGCCTATTTACACCAAAGATGGGCAGGTCCCAACCAAGGCAGGATCTTCATTCAAGAAGAAAATTTTAGCATCTGTTTCACTTTAGGCCTAAGTTCCGCTGACTTCACATAAGGTCTTGTTCAACTAAGGGCCAAAAAAGTGATGTTTTAACCTTTTTACCCTGCATTTATATTATATTTCAGTGACTCTGCTCTTTTTGTTCTGGCTTTCCTTTGAAAAGAACACTACAACAGACCATTAGCAACTCTGGTTATCAGCTGTGTTGATGCTGTTCTTGGCAATGAACGCAGGGAGACTGGAAAATTATTTTACTGATGGAATTTCCTCAATACTTTTGGCATTAGACACAATGGAGTGAACATGACTTTGACGTACTAAATTCATTGGGATATTTGTTTAAGACCAACCCTTCATGACTCCTGAATGCACCTCAATCAAGAGGGGATGGGCTGGAAGCTCAGTAATTAACTTTTAAAAGGAAAAATGTCCTTTTTATTTTCAGGAATATATACAGCCTTAGGATCTATAAAGGCAATAGGTTGACAAACTAAGGATTTTTCATTATTAGGACAGACATGGTCCATCAAACACTCGATACTTTTGATATAATATCAGCCAAAATATAATCAACTTCCTAGTGCTGTATGTGTTTTGAAGTCACAGAACTGCATGCTGTAATCCTTTAAGAAACAGAGAAATCGCTCTGTAAATGTAACAGGATTGAATTGCTTTTTGTCTTAAAACTGTCTCTACCTCCTCCTACTACCTCCTGCTTCTTGCACTAAGCAAAGGAGTGGCAGCTACAACTCTGATTTCAAAAGAGAACGGCATGAAGAGCTATCAATTAGAGACTGGTCTAAGACCGGACTAAACAATGACTGAAATTTAATGGTAACCAATTTTCACTCACTTTCCTGAAAATGACTAGAGTTTGGAGCAGTGGAATTTCCCCGAAGCAGAACAAAAACCTTGAGATGAATGTGAGAGGTCTTATATTATTGAATGTCTGAGGATAGCAAGAGGGGCAAGAGGAAGCAAATTTTGGCCATACAGAAGTCTGACTACAAACTCAACTAAGATCAAATAAAATTTATTTGGAGGGCAGTGAGTCAACGATTAAGAGATCAGCTGCGGGTAAAAGATCTTGTACATGCTGCAGTACAGGTAGCTGCAGTAACGGTACAACCTTTAATTCCCCAGGAAGCCAGACTTTGATGTCTCCAGAAGTCCTAGCCAGTCCTGTCCAGGGCCACACAAGGCCCACAGTGTCCCACCACACATGTGCCTTCTCAAACTGGAGTAGTGACTCTGCCTCTTCCTCCTACTCCTCCCTCCTCACGTTGCCTGACCCACATCTCCCTAGGGCAGAGGATACCAGTTGAGAAAGGAGCAATTTACCCAGTTTCCCAGTAGCTGGGATTCTCACAAGATGTGAGCCAATGTACAGACAGCAGGTCCATAGCTGTGGCTTCAGCTGTTCCACAGCAATTTCTATCTGCAGGTGCCTAGGCTGAGGGACACACAAAGTACCAAAAAAAAAGTGGGGGGAGGAGGGCAGGGGGCGGCAAGTCTCCATGAATGTGCATACTGTCAAGTTGGTAGCCAGATATAATTTGGTGAGTGGGAGACATGGCCTACAGGACTGACAGAAGATCAGGAATCCAGGTAGTCACCTGTATTGATTACACCTGGAGCTGCCAGAAATTAATGAAATTGATCCATGTCCTGGAAGAAAGTCCTTGGATGATCTTGAACATTTTACAGCTCCTTCCCTTTCCCATACCACCAAACCCTCCTACCACAGGCAAACAAGGCAGCTAGGATGCAGGAATCATTCTCAGAGAGTGCTCCCAGCCGGTGTGGGAAAGGAGATCTGGCAATCCATGCAGGCTTTTGCAATATCATTCAATATAGACTCCTCCCACCCACCTCCCTGCCATGAAGCTTTTTGTGCTATCTAAAAGAGGAAATGTGTTGACAAGTTTTAGCAAAGTCTGACTGGGGTTGCTGTAAATCCAGAGCACACATTGGCTTGCAGCTCCTGCAGAGCAGATGGTGACGCTGGGGGTGGTGATGAAAAAGCAGCGCCGGAGCTCTTTCACTCCTCCTGGGAGAGAGGCTGTGCCAAGAACATGTAATTAAGGGACAAAGGGAAAAGCCAGCAGTAAAATCCCCATCTACCTGGGGAAGCTTAGAGCCAAGTGGGCTCAGTATAGGGCCCAAATGCATCAGGTCAGGCACCATCTAGTTCTCTGACAGACGCGCTCATTCTAAAAACACTGGGCTGCTTTCTGTTACTTGCAGCAAGTTAAAAAAAGTAACCACAAGAAGCAGAGTGAAAGAAATGCCAACGCTGTATTTAAAGGGCTGTAGACACAGAATAGGGGGGTTTTCCCCTCTGCTCACAAGTGCTAGGAGCATTATGTAAACTTATTTTGTAAGTAGCACACTGATCTCCTGGCACTGAAAAAAAAAAAAGGATGTTGTCTGCAAAAATGGGAGAGCCAGGAATGTACCATTACAGGAATGGGTCTTGCCAAAGCAAGCAAAGTCCAAACATCCCACACTTCCCAAATTATCTTTCTTTCCTGTCTAATGCACTGTAAATGAAATTCAGTTGGACTTTGACATTATTGTGGACTGGATTCAATCCCATTTATATTGTACATAGATAGGAACAGATGATAAAATTATATTGTTTGAACAAATAGCTCACTTCCTTTGCAATAATTCTTATGATTGTTAACGTATTAATAATTATAATCATGCATTGCATTTATAATAGCGCCTTTCTTCAGCAGGAATCCTAATGCTCTTATGAACTGAAGTGATTGTACTGTGTGTACGCTATCTTAACTGAAAACACATCCGACAACACAGATCTCCGTGTAAGTCATGCTTTAGAACATAAGGAGGTTAAATTTCCTACTAATCCATTGCATTTTCAGTACCTTTTTTTATTGTTAAGCATGCCTCTGCTCATTCTTCCACAGAGCTTATAAAATGCTTTCCACGAAAATAAACATGTAAGAAATCTGTGGCATTAGGCAATCTTCCTAGGGGAACTCTTTGTTTCTTTTCAGTGCTGCAGTCATTCCGGTTACGTTTGATTTCCCTTGATTTTCGAAAAAACAAGACAAAAATCAGTGGCGGAAAAAAGCCTCCTTAATGAACAATACCAGTATTTCAATGGTTCCATTCGGCCATTCCTGTTGACACTCTGGGTGTGCAGAAAACATGAGGTAAGCCCTCACTGCCCAGTCTTGAGTGAAGCAGGAAGGTGCATGCTGTTTTTACTCAAGAAGGTATGTGAGGTCAATCCTGGGAAAAACACTCTTAAAAGTAGCTCATGCTGCTTAATGTCATTAGACTATACAGCCTGGCAATTTAGGCTAGGTATATCAATTAAAAATAAACAAAAAACCCCTACATCTTTATGTAGATGGACTAACAAAAGCCCTCCTAACTGTTGATTCAGTAAATGCAGACAGGCTCGCCGGGCTCATAGAGTTTTGTTTAGGTCGACAGGGACAGTTACATCAGAAACTAAAACATATGGAGAAGTGTTTAAGGGAGCTGGGTATTTCTTCAAATCCAAAAGTAAAAACTTTCCAGTACAAACTTACTATGAATGATTCCTCTTTCTCCTACTGCTCAAGGATTAATCACAGGTACTTTGGAGGAATTTGTTAGGAACTGGACAGTGAAATGCTTTCCACCATGTATGGCACACAGCCATTGTAATAAAGTGTGTCCCATCTGAGCTCTGAGCAATGGGGATAAGAGCTCTGTGCTGCTGTCAGAGAATGCTGAGACATTATTAACTTTTGTTCTCTCTTAGGATCTGTGAGTATATTATTATTATCATTAGCCAATGTAGATAGTAGAAGTAGTCAATATTGGTACTGATCACAAGCCCAGTGTCAAGATTTAATCAATCTCTGTTCTTCTTGGTGTAGATTTTTATTTGTGATCTTAGAGTTAGTAATGCTAATTGTACCCATTGTCCCTTTTAATGGTATCTAAAGATCAGAAAACAGGGAAAAGAGAAAGAATGGCAATCACTCATGATGAAAAAAATGTCAGAGGAAGAAGTTAAACTGTATTTCTGAAAAACAAAGTCTGGAAACTATTTTTCAAAACAAAACAAGCCACAAATCTCTCATTGGTCAAGCATGGAAAATGCCTATTCCTTAGGTAAATGTTTGAATAGTTAAAAGAATGAGGGAAAGATGGTGTTAGCTAAAATGTTTTCTGCATGGGTGATATAACAAGCTTTCTTTACCAGACAGATGTAATAATAGTGCAAGCCACATGAATGCCCTGCCCTGTGAGTCAACGGATTGACAACATGACATTATTTGCCAGTTTAGAACAAGAAAAAGCAAATGCTTTGGCTACAGGAGCTAACATGGGTAAGCAAAATGGAAATACGCGTGCTGGAATATATCCAGGATTCCAGGTTGTTAATGCTTCTATCTCTATGAAAAATACTATAAATGCATAAGGCCGACGAAAAAGTAAGAGTCGTAAGTGTTGTCCAAGTTTCCAAATTTTTCACAGAGACCTAGCAGCAAATACATGTCTTTTGGGTCAACTGTCATTGGCTCTTGCAGATTACGGAAACAGTGGCGGGTTTGTGCTTGATGTTCTATAGAGCAAATAGCACAACCCTTGTCTTCTAAACCTTCCTGCCTCTTTTGAACATCTCATGCTAGGAATTACACTCACTCCCTGTGTGACCCTGTTATCCCAGAACAGGTGTACTTTGTAGATGAAGGTAATTCAGAAAACAAAAATTTTCTTAAGCTGGAAAGTGTGTCTTATTTTGAATTGGCTTTGAGAACAGACCGCTCTTAATTCCCAAATAAAAGCAATCAGCCAGGAAGCCAATCAATGACCAGCAGCACAGTTTAAATTCATACACACACCCCTAATCCAAATTCACTTCAGTAAGGAGATAAGCTTTCAGTAAGTTCGCTAATCAACCAGTATAAGTGGAGAAAGCAGAATGAGAGGTGTGGTCTCACTACTTAGTTTATTTTCCAGGATTTACATTTAATTTAAGTCAAAGGTAAAATGACAGAAGTGCTCTCATACTAGTTTTCCAACAGAAACATTTCTTTTTTTAACAAGCCAGCATTTGCTGATAAACTTGGTCAGAAAAATAAAATGAGAACCAAGACATAAAATGATTGCAAAACTATAAACAACCATTGAAAAGGACAGTCTGAATATAAAGGAAAGAAAAAAAAGTGAGGAACCTCACTAGGTAGCGGCTTTTCCAAAGCCAGTTGTGTCACTGGGAGTGGTTTTATTGTATACTTGAACCAGTCAGGATGTTGGGTGGCGTGCAATACATCTGACAAGCTTAGAGGCAAACCCTCCAATGACTATCCTAGCTCCGCAGAGACTCACCCTTGGTGGGTCATCAAAAGAAACTGAATTCTTCTAAAAACATAAGGAACCTTTAGTAAACATCACTGGGAGAAAACATGAATGCAGCTAGTTTTAGCCCATTTCTTAGGAAGTTTGTTGCACAGGAGCATTTTTAGATTGGGAACCTGAGTTACAGTTTAAAAGGGAGGAAATGGGTCCATCGTCTTTGGAACTGAGTTTCTTCTTTAGGTCAGGGTCATTTTAATAGGAAAACAGTGGTCCGTGTCTAGTAGACCTGGGTTTGTCTCATGACTGCTTTACTGGCATCTCCAATGAATACATTAAAAGCATTTTGCATCAATAGCTTTTTGCGGTGCTGGCCCTTGTCATCCTCCACTGTACATGCTTTGAGCGACAGGCCACAGGACTTCTCCAGACCCCATGTAGATTCATCTGCTGCTCCCCAGGTAGCTCCTGACACTTACACTGACAATGCATATTTACTAAACTCCTAAATTTATTCACCTTTGACATGTAGCTCACTGGTATGTGGTGAAAAAAGACTCAGGGCTGGACATGGATAGTAAGAATGAAGTCTGTAGTACCTTAAAAGCCATTTTAAACCACTTTTTCAGTTAAAGAACATAAAAGTTTTGTCTGGTAGCACTTCATCCTGTTTTCAGAAATGCAATGCCTTTAAACTGTAGCTGCTTCCTTGTAATTAACTAAGCACAAAAGCTGAATCCATGGAAATTGTACAGTAAACACTACTGCTTACTGGTATACTGGAAAGAACAATGAGGGCACAGACTCCCATGCTAAAACCTAAGAGCAACACAATATACTGTATTTTGGGGTGATTTCATTGTGCTGGCATTTGATTTAGGGAGAAATATTTGCTTTTGCCAACACAGAAACAAAGTTTCACCTGCCATTATGTTTGGGCCCCTTTTCACCTCTCCTGTGCACAGTGTTTGCTGAAGTCTGTCTGGCCAGTTAAGCAGGAGGTTAGCTGTGCTGCAGCAGACGTGTGGAAAGCAATTAAGTGATTTATTACCGCTATTGAACACGAGTTTTGAAAAGCAAACATTGTCCAGTGCAAGAACACCACTAGTGACACACAGCAGTTTGCTTCACTGATGTTTTCCTTTAGGATCTCCCAAAGCATGCCAGAATACCACTGGAGTAACACTTGTTCCCACAGGACATGCTACCCTGAAAAGAAAACATGTCTGAGCTAGGATGAAGGAGATACAGTCACCTTTTTTGCAGGGTGAACACCCAAGAGAATCTGAATTTGTGGCAGTGAATTTCGAACAACACGTGAATCACAAGACAGAGACAGTCTTACAAGCCTCCACAACTCCCTGTCAGGCACAGCAAACAAAAGCCAAGTCACTTGATTTAACTTCAGGCTTTGAGATCGGCATGCTTACGGTGAAGAAAGGATCACGGATAAGATAAGGTGACATTCGGTGACATTACTGTAATTGTAATAGAAATTATAAAGCTAGTGCTAAAAACCCAGTGTGGGAGCTGAGTAAGGAGCACTAGCTCAGGATGTAAGCTACATTAAATACTCAGTCTGGCAAAGGTCCTGGACATGCCATTGCAGCCATGATTTATGCCAAATCATGTACTGAAAGCAAAAGGATGAAGTTTAACTTGGCTCTCTGTACAGAAATACGCCAACGGCCAGGAACATGTTGTTCAAACAGGCAATATGGACTTTAATATGCACTAAAAGCATCAACATGGCCCTCCTGACTTGTGCCGCTAAAACTCATGTCCCTCGTCTAACCATGAAATTTGTTAAGAACCTTGAAGTGGAAGGTCATCAGATTCCCTTCTTATATCTAGAAGTAATCATATCAGGTAATCTCTAAACGTATTGATCTCTACCTCAAACCCAACAGGGTTTTTTGCCTTTGCCATTCCCTAAGAAAAATTGCTACAGGGCCTTTCACTTTTGATGTCTTACAAACTATATCCGATTTCAAATCAAGGAAGAAAACGCAAATACCTCTGTAAAACCCATTGATTATTCCATCCTTCTTCTATTGACTTGCTGGGTGTGGACAATGTGTGCACCAAAATATGCAAATTGGCTCTTTATCCTTCACCTGAAAAAGCTCTGTCAGCATCAGATCTTTTTGGTTCTCAACAAGCAGTCATATTTACAGACAGAAGGACTATGGTTGTAACTACGAATTAGGAGAACTATAACACAGGATACATACATATGAAATAACAGTTTTGGTATACAATCAAATGGATGTAGCACTAATGAATCTAATGCTTCACTGTAAACAAAAGAATAACTCTCTTCACACCATTTCTTTATTATCGCACTAAAGTTCTGTTGACTTCAGTGAATTTTGTTCTGGCTTATATTGGCCAAAATAAATCAGTAACACCTGCAATAGCAACATAGAATTGTTTCAAGTGGACTTAAAGGGTAACACAATAAGCACTACTTAATATTTCCTCGATACATGCATATGCTATGCTAAAACTGACATTCAGTCATCCATAATAAGATGTTCCATAACTGATGATATAAATGTATTGACAGAATGCCATTAGTAGTATGACTGCACTAGCCCCTGCTGCAAGCAGAAGAAAAAAGAACCACATCAAAATACATAGTAGGAAATTATAAATTATATCTAAAAAAATGAAATTAAATTTAAGAGTAGTTAAGTATAGACATAAGGATTATAAACAAAATTCATAATTTATCTCCAGAATTGGTTGAAAAAGATTTTTTCTCCATGTTTCCCTTAAATCTAAAAATAATTTCCAGTACAAGAAAATATTTAACTAGGATTGACACATGGTCAAACTGTGGCTATTTTTTCTTAAAATTTTGCCTTTGTGGATGCAGTTTAGTCCAATCCTCTATCAAAACATGAGAAGGCATCTCGCAACATAGAATTTTGGCTTTTAATTTGTTCTGTTAATAGTTTCATTCTATTAATTGTGCTCTCTAGATATTGTAAAGGAAAGATCAAGGCTTGCCAGAGTGAATGAACTGGCACTTTATAAAAGCTTCATTTCTGGAATGCTGACAAATACCCCTGATATAATTTAAACACCAGAGCACACATAATATTATGAATATAACAGTATAGTAATCTAATCTAAGTCAAACAGTTTTTAAAAAATTAACTTCTGGATTTTTTTCATTTTGGCAATTTGTCACATTTAAAAATACTGTAAAAAGGTTCAGACCAAGGTTATTTTCTGATACAGTATTGCAAATCTTTGCTCAAAGAAAACCAGGATTTACATAAAATAAATAAGATGCCATGCTGAGTATTCGTAGTGAGCCCAGGAATAACAATGCCACTGAAGGGGAAAGACACTTGCAAGAGGTTTCTGTTCCAGTGATGCAATTATGCGTGACATTTTTTAACAGCAGAAATTACTACAACTTGCAGTTACTTTGCTAACATTTTTGTGGGACAAAAGCCTGCAAAAAGACTGACACCAGCTGCAAGTTAAACACTAGAAAGCCACACAGTGTGCCATGGCAGGCTAGAGACAAAGGCCGAGAGAACAAGCAAGGAGGAGTTTTTGGTGGTGGTGGTAGGCACTGGAGTGGTTTCTTCTGCCTAACAGGGCAGAGCACTGCCATACTTTTCACTGGTCTTTGTGTTTATTAGAAATAAAAGCTCCCAAAGTTACCATTACTGATTTTCAGATTGGTGAAAATAACTGCTGTTCCTTGCACATTCTGTTAAAGAGCCTGTCTCTGTAGAGAAGAAGAACACGTAGAATCATAGAGTGGTTTGCGTTGGAAGGGACCTTCAAAGATCCTCTAGTCCAACCCCTTGCCATGGGCAGGGCATCTTTCAATAGATGAGGCTGCTCAAAGCCCCATCCCATGGCCAATGGTGGGGCAGCCACAAATTCCCTGGGCAACGTGTTCAGTGTCCCACCACCATTATCATAAAAATATTCTTCCTTATATCCTGTTTAAACCTACCTTCTTTCAGTTTAATACTGTTGTCCCTTGTCATGTCACTACAGGCTTTGGTAAAAAGCCATTCAGTATCTTCCTTATAAGCCCCCTTTACACATTGAAAGGCCACTGTAAGGTCTCCCCGGAGACTTCTCTTCTCCAGGCTGAAAAACCCAAACTCTCTCAATCTGTCTTCACAGGAGAGGTGCTCCATTCCTCTGATCATCTTCATGGCCCTCCTCTGGACTAGCTCCAACAGGTCCATGTCCCTCTTATACTGGGGGCTCCAGAGCTGGATGCAGTACTCCAGGTGGGGTCTCACCAGAGCAGAGGAACGGGGCAGAATCACCTCCCTCGACCTGCTGGCCACATGCCTTTTGATGCAGCCCAAGATGTGATTGGCCTTCTCAGCTGCAAGCGTACATTGACAGTTCATGTCCAATTTTACATCCACCAGTATCCTCAAGTCCTTCTCTGTGGGGCTGCTCCAAATGAATTCATCACCCAGCCTGCACTGATACAGGGGATTGCCCAATACTTGTTGCAGCCTGAAGGAGACCCTCTCAAGGAAGATGGCTACTTTCCTTGAAAGTGGTTGCACAGGTTTAGCTGGGGGAAGATTTCGGAGGGCAAATAGATCTAGGCAGTGTGTGAAAGATATGGGATGAGCCTGTAACTGGAGTGCTGACAGGGAGAGAAGGAGCTGGGCCTTTCTGTAGCCGAGAGCAGACCCAAAGCCAAGTATCAGAGGCGAGGGAGAGAAGGAGGCTTCCCAGGGACCTTTAAGAGACCTGGCAGTGGTGCTGGCAGGGGCTGGACTGGGGGAAAGGACCCACTCTTCACAAACACAGCTGACAGGGTATTTAAGCAAACCTTTTAAACTCAGATTTGCCCAACAGCTCTGCAGTTCCTCTGCTGAGTCACCCTGTTGGGCTATTTTGTACTCTAGTAAAATCCAGCTGTAGGGACTGGAAGTATCTGGTATTTTTTTGGCATGGGAAAGCCCTTTCTACTTTAAAAACATTCCACTTCAGTGAACTGGCTGGCTGGGGATCCTGTCACACCACGTTTCTGTCACATCATAACACCACTTTCAATGTTAGCTCGTATCAAATGACAGGTTGGGTTTTTCAGAGAGAGCAAGGGCTTTTCTCACTTTCAGATTCTGCTGTTGTAAGCATATATTTCACTCAAAAGGACAGTACGGACCCATCTTATGTCTCCAGCTGTAGTGCAGACTGAACACATAATTAATTTGTATTTCCTTCAAAGAAAGCTTGATGAAGCAGGACCTGCTAGTCCAGTCAGAATCCATTAGCAACAAAGATTACATATTTCAATGTTTGCTCTGTTGTTTTGGCTGTGGGAACAAGGAGAAACAGTTCTTAATTACTAATAATCCCTTGCATGCATTATTAACAGAGTATTTTGTTCAAATAGTTGGAGCCTGCAGCGTTTTACAAGCTCCATGTACAAAGTATTCATCTTTGCTGATGATAATGAAAAACTTTGTTATTTATTGTTTTGTTAGGAGAATCTTTCTCAGGCAAGGCAGCCCACCTTATGAGGGAAATGAAAACTAAACATGTAGTTCAGTTTTAGAGCTGTAATAAAAAGCTGTGATTTAAAAAAAAAAGATGATTCCCAAATTATCCCAGACTCATAAACTAGAAAATAGAAGAGAATCAGGCCCAAAGCTATTAGAAACTGTAGAATTCAAAGTGATTCAGTACCAGTGAAATGTAACTATATTATAGAATCCCCCAGTATCTATGAGCAAGAGTGATATTACACAGTGATGTAGAACTGTTCACCAAATAAAATAATGATTTGTTTCTTTAGGATTTCTATAGAACAGACAATTTTTTTATCAGAAGTGCGATGCTATCCCAGGATAATTATCAGTCAGGTAGACCTAAGACACAGCAGTTACACTCAGATCCAGGATGCAAAGAAACTCCTTTCACTGAGTCTCACTGGCAGTGAAAAATCAATCAACATCAAACTCAAGCAGCTTAATTCATTAGTTATCAACAAAAACATGTCAGGGAAATCAAGTACACTCTCAAGCATTGCTCTGAAAGCAAAACATGAAACCACTGGGAAAACTTTGGGTTTTTTTCCTTGTTTGTTTTGTTGGTTTTTTTTCAGATGTTTTTCAAGTCATTGAGCTTGAGGGAAAGGTGAATTAATAGGCATAGCTTCTGCTTCTGCCAGAAATCTTTGTATGACCAGTAATCAAATACCTAATTATCCAATTACGAAAGCGTGGATGCAGGGTGAGAATGTGCCTGAAACTGCTTTTCCTTTTACGAAGGCTGAAGGAGTCATTATTATAATGTAGGCAGAGCAGCACAACACAGGATACAAAAATGTCACCCAATCAAGTACTTGCTGCTGAAAAGGCACAGATGTCTTTAGGAGGATGTCCAGTCCAATTTATTTGTTGCTGGAGAAGAGCAAGCATCCGCACTGGGGCCACAGGGGCTATTCTGGCTCTCAGTAAACAGCCTCCAGACAGAGCAAGCATTGCAGGCTATAAATATTCTTCGAAGGATTTTCCAAACTAGTTATTTAGGAAGGGTATGATGAATTGTAGCAGTTCCTGAAAATTTTCCTGAGGTAACAGTAAAGAAAGATGGATTTATTGCATATAATGCATATGCAGGAATTCTTTTCCATGCCTAACCTGAAATAATTGCATCTGAAAAAGCCAGAGAACGTCATCAAGAGCAAACAGAAAGTGTGAGTGAGCAAGCTAGAAGTAAGTTGGGGTGCTTGGGGATGTAAAGGTATCTGCTGTGGTCCTTGAAAGAAATAGCCTTGGGGAAAAAGCTAATTCCAGGCCATAAAGTAGCAGCTGGTATGGCTACATTGCACTTTGGTAGCCTTTTGTTTATAGAACAATGCTCACTGAGGGTCAGATTAAACACTGGTTTTAAGCCAGGTTTTTATGGCATTACGGGAAATGAATGAATCAATATAGAAAGATGTCTGGATATGTAATGTGAAGGCAAGATGCTGTAAAGGAGTGGCAATGGTCTTGCTTCATGACTATCTTTGAATAGCAGTGTAGGGAGTGGTGGTGACATGGAAAAAAGCATTTCAGAGCTGGAACACAACAGGGTTTATGCATTTCTTCAGTGGGCTTCAGAAATCAAGGCTGAATCTAACTTAGGTGTACAATACATAGGAATGGCAGCAAACCCTCCACCTGCTAAGCTAGCCCAATTTTAAGCTCCCTTTGATTTGCTGCAGTCATGCTAACGGACCTTAGCATAGGTCAAAATATGACTCACTCTGTGTCAGGGTTGAGAATGAAAACAGTTAATAAGGACTACATTTAAAAAACCAAAAAGGAGGAAAGGGAAAATTCACATGACCACCAGAAACACTAAAAGTAAATGAGATTAAGCTTTTACCAAAGAACCTATAAAAAAAAAAATGAAACTGTTCTTAGCATCATTCTTAATAGAAATCAGGGCAAAAGAGTCTTTCACTGAAAGTCCTCAGGATGGTTGAGATGTTCAAGGCAGGACATAGGGTTAGCAGAATTTGTGGTAAATAGCTGGCACTTCCCATTAAAAATATATAAAATTGGCATGTGGAATGAACTTAATTTGCTTTAAAGGATTTAGATGACATAAGGCTGTACTTACCTTAGACTGCCTATGAAGTCAAAAGAGGAAGAGGTGGGGGCATTTACAGAAGATAGTTGAACTCTCAGGTAAGACGCATAGCAATTTTCAGTAACTACACAGAAAGATTACAGTGCTTCAAGTCCTCCTTTTTAGGTGGATGAGATGAACCAGAGCCTACCCACCCAGTCCTCCTTGATTTCTTCACTCATATCAACGTGAGAACTCACTGGACTGGATCCTCTGGAAGATCAGTAGTTTAACTTTCTTTCCAACAAAGAGGATACTTTTAAAACAGGCCTTCACAGAAAGCAAGCTTGAGCGAAATAGGGATATCTATAAACAGAGGCATCAACCTAAAGCTGCCGGAAGCCACTTGACACATTCTCTTTGAATTGAAAAAAATCATTAAATTGAAGCCAGCGAGTATCAATTAAACTGCCTTAGAGACTACTGATGAAAACTGGGTCTTCACACCTAGAGAAAAGTAAAGTGCATAAGAAATTACAGCCTCTGGTAGCTTCGTGATCTGGCCTGCTTTTGACACAAAGCCAATTGCCTGGGCACACCGCCGATGGGGTGCCGATGGGGTTGCTTTCCTGAGAGAGGGATTGCCGTTTTCAAAGAATTAAATGGATGTGAGAACGGTCTTGTACAAGGTAAACTGAGATTCCATTGTTGCCCTAAGGGATCTGAATAATCAGATCCTTTGAAGTGTAAAAACCAGAAAGATTTTCACAACTGATACCTTTGTCTTGATGTTTTTGGAAAATTGTCGCAGTTCTTTCTCCTAAAGGATGTTTGGGATGCCTGACAAAAGTGAGTGTAGCCGCTTCAGGTTTGCAAATAGCGTGTTATATAGTACTGCAAAAAGGCTTTATGAACTTAAATGTTACAATCACATAAAAGAATCAAAGGCCCACCTTTATCTTTATCTTGGATCAGAAAGGAAATATAAACAAGGCCAAGAATACGTATTTGAGCGTGCACATTATTAGAAGAGTCAGGCACAGCTCTCAGACCACCCAATGCTTGGTCTCCCTCTTACGTGCAAGATGATCCATCGAATTTGCCAGATTATTTTCTTTTCTGGTTCATTACTAATCAGATAACTTTCCTGAGTGATATTTAGACAAATTTTTTCATGTTTACATTGAAACTTTCTCATTCTAATTGTTAAACCGGTACGCTGAAACAAAATAGGTGCAGCATTTTTTTAAACAATCCCATCTGTATTACAGGGCATTTACAGTTCACAGTCTTTGTTTTCAGCTCGAGATTCTAGATACCAGAATAGATTGATATCAATACAGCACACCGTAGATAACAGCAGAGGTTCAATTCCACAGCCAGGTAATCCACTTGGTGGAAAAGTCTGTAAAAGAATAGTGCCTCTCGCCACACAAAAATACAGAGCACACCTTTAATTTTCTTTTCCTTCTTGCAAACACCAATAATTGGTGACAAAAGCCAAACAAAAATTTAGCTAAACTACGTCAAAGTAGTGTTGGGAACTGACCTTTCCAAGCCACAAACCAATAGGCAAGTCAGAGTTCATCTCATAATGGCAATCCAGGCTCAGTGCACACCAGTGACATGATAAAGTGTCTCAGGACTTGTTCACCTGACACAAGGCAGTATCTCCAGCAAATATTTGTTTTAGCAATATAGGACAGTACTTCCTGGTGTATTGCCTCAGAACTGTTCGTAAGTGGGAGTACCATCCTCGCATGATAAGAAAAGAATGGCTACAGGCTGAAACCAGCTGAGCCCTGGCCCAACTGGCTCAGCAAAAGGCTGGTTCTCCTGGGGTTACCCTATTGAAGTGGATGCAGGTGTAAAGAATTCATGCAAAAGGAAGAAACAGTACTTGGAGCAACGCCACTGAATTTTCTTGAGTTACGCCAGGGAAATGTTTGTCTTGCAGAGGCTAAACACTAACTGGTAGAGATGGCCTGGGGCTACAGATGAGGGCTTGACTGTGCACACGTGAGAAGCAGCCACACAGCAGTGGCAGCAGGATCATGGTCAAGTGTTCACAGGGAAGCTTTTCCTGGAAGAGCTGCCTGTGTTCAACTCCACCAGTTCTGGTGGGGGCCTTGTGACAACAGCCTAAAGGACACACAGACTTTAGCTGCAGTCTAGCTTGCTCTGTACAAGCGGCGATGCTGCTGCATGCAGAGGCAGAGCCACTCAGCAAGAATGGCCAGCTTGCAAGTGGGTCAATATATCTATTTGCTTCCAGTGTAATGCTTTCCCAAGATCGAGCAGCTTTCAGGCTGATTTTTGGTTTTGTGCATTCGCATGTGTCTGTGTGGGGGGGAGATGTTTGACCCAGTGACTATCTCTGAGCTGAGGAAGCTGAAAGTTCTCATTAGAGGCTTTGCCTTGCTGGCTGCATCTCAGCTGAATAGGACTCTGCACCTGTGAACGGAGGACAAATGAGTTCACTTTAATTCCCAGCCATCGGAGCTCTAAATAGTATTGCACAGGCCAGTTAGATGCTGGACTGAGAAAGTAAATGAAGTGCCAGGTGTAACTGAGAATGGAGAAGTAGGATGTGAGATTTCACATGATCCTCTGTTCAAAAGCACTCTGGAGATGGGAACATGTTTTTCATTCCAGCATTTCACTTGCCCAAAAAGCAAAATGCATGCCAAAAAAAACCAGGAAAGTATACCTTTAAACCAATGCCATTCTCAGCTTCCTGTATTAAGTCTCATTGTCACTAACACACATAGAACAGAAATCTGAGTACACCTGGTAAAATTAGATTGTGTTTTATGACCTTCTCCCACCTGAAGATAATGCAGAGATGGGAAAGGTTTCTGATCACGTTCTTGCTAAGCCATCCTCCTGAGAATGACTGATTTGAAGGGCTTACATGTGTGTGTATCTGACTACTTACAGAGTCTGTTTACTCTTCGGATAACAAAAGCACTCAAGAATGATTTCTTCCCCCTCAGGGAAAGGCAAGGAGGAAAGAAAGGAATGTCCTTTTTTGCTGCTGTTCTTTGCATTGTAAAAGCATTCGTGCACTTGATTTGTATCAGTAAGAATGTTTTCTGGGATAACGTGAAATTTGTACATGAGAGTCAGCATCAAGCAATTACAACACATGCCTTCCAAGGGAGTTGCACTGCACTGACAGTTAACCAAATTATTTGGAGATTCCTATCATTTATAAGCAAACAAACTGGTCCACTGACTAGTGCAGAGGCTGGGAATGAGAAAGTTAGGTTCAATTCAATGATCTTTATGGGTCCCTTCCAACTTGAGATATCTTTATCAATGACCTGGATGAGGGGATCAAGTGCACCCTCAGTAACTTTGCAGATGACACCAAGTCAGGCAGGAGTGTTGATCTGCTTGAGGGTAGGAAGGCTCTACGAAGTGATCTGGACAGGTTGGATAGATGGGCTACCAATGGTCTAAGGTTCAACAAGGCCAAGTGCCAGGTCCTGCTCTTGGGTCACAACAACCCCATGCAACGCTACAGGTTTGGGGAAGAGTGGCTGGAAAGCTGCCTGGTGGAAAAGGACCTGAGGGTATTGGTTGACAGCCGGCTGAATATGAGCCAGCAGTGTGCCCAGGTGGCCAAGAAGGCCAGCAGCATTCTGGCTTGTATCAGGAACAGTGTGGCCAGCAGGACTAGGGAAGTGATTGTCCCCCCAGTACTCAGCACTGGTGAGGCCCCACCTCAAGTACTGTGTCCAGTTTTGGGCCCCTCACTACAAGAAAGGCACTGAGGTGCTAGAGCATGTTCAGAGAAGGGCAACAAAGTTGCTGAGGGGTCTAGACATGGCTGAGGAATCTCAGGATATTTAGCTTGGAGAAAAGGAGGCTCAGGGGAGACCTTATCACTCTCTACAACTACCTGAAATGAGGTTGTAGCGAGGTGGGGGTTGGGCTCTTCTCACAAGTAACAGGCGATAAGACAAGAGGCAATGGCCTTAAGTTGCACCAGGGGAGTTTAGATTGGATATCTGGAAAAATTCCTTCACAGAAAGGGTTGTCAAGCATTGGAACAGGCTGCCTAGGGAAGTTGATTCACCATCTCTGGAAGTATTTAAAAGATGTGTAGATGTGCTGAGGGATATAGGTTAGTGGTAACTTGGCAGTGTTAAGTTAATGGTTGGACTTGATGATCTTAAAGGTCTTTTCCAACCAAAATGATTCTATGATTCTATGATTCTATGACATATTCTGTGATTCTATAATTCATTACTTCAGTACAAACACCTTGTTGGATTGTGTTGTCACGTTTCCCAAAGATACCTGCAGTGCACTTATTCCCACGGTGATTGTTGGGTACACCCAGCATCTCTTTTATTTTTTATAAGGAAACAGAATTAAGAAAAAGGATGAAATTCAGCTGTCTAAGCCCTGCCTCTCAAAATACCCAGTGCTGAGAAACTGATAACTCAGGTTCTTGTACACCAGTTTTAGGCTGAAACAAATGATTCCAGAAAGGGGCTGAAGAACGGGTTAGTTAAAACAATCTGAGCTGAATCCTGCAGAGGCATAACACAGACTGCCGTGTTGTATCGCAGTGATGACCCAATAAGCATGGGGCTTTCGGCTGAGAGCTGAGAAAAACACGTACCATTCAATTCCTATGCCTATTCAAAGTCAAGGATTCCCGCAAGTTTAAGATCAGTAACGCCATAATGAAACAGTACACATGAAAGTAACCTGACATCAGCTGAAATGATTTATTATGAAAAATAATTAAATTAAAGGTTACTTGGGGCTCAACAGCTGCAACATTTTGAAATGAAAAGCTAAAGGTTAGTGCACTTCATATCTACTTGGTCAGTTCAAAAGCATTCCCTTCAAAACACTTCCCAAAAGCCCCCACGTAACAGGCTGCAGCACACTGCAGTCTAAGTCCTCTCTCAGGTCACAAAAGACAAAATTGCTCAAGTACCAGAAGCATCTGCCTTTGTTGCATACTCTGAAGGTAATGTTGGACCATTTTCATCTCTGTCTGCATAAGATACTGCCACCAGTACCATTGGACATGCTAGCTGGGAGTCAATTGTTTATAACAAATCATAGGTCATGTAGCCAGTAATGAGACTAAACATCAGTCTCCCACCTGACACACAGCTCAGTGTTTGATGATGGCAAACAATAAAATCCACCAGTGAGATAAGGACTCAAAATAACAGTGCAAATATAGTAATTTTGTAGTGTATATGTAAAACATGTTTTTACGCTCCTGATGCAGTGCTCACTGCGCAGAAGGGAAAAAGCATCTTGCTTTTCTCCAGTGACCCAGAGTCTCAGCCAAAGTAGGTGCAGGACCACTGGAGAGAAGAACACAAATGTGCCACTGAGCTGAGTCCTGCCTCTCTGAGTGAGCCGCAGCTGTGGAAGTGATTGCCATTTCCCTTCTAAGGGAAATGAATTAGTGCATGTAGTTACAGATTTACAATGTACACTTTCTTCAGACAGGACTTTTGGAAGGCATCAGTTGTCTCTAGAGTGTCTGGTTTATAACCTTGGTATAACCTTGGTTTATACACCACTATGGGATTAAAGACATTAGCCACCTTGCCCCATTAGCAGCATCACTGAAACAGGAGAACAAGTCCTCTTTGAAATGCAGTTTATTCTACAAACATTTAGAGTAAAATCTTTAGCTAATTTCCATAACTGCGTATAATACCAGAAAGAAAGCACAAGAGAGAAGTATGGCCATTTGAAGGTTACTCACAGATGTTTTCTAAACTACTCACTTGCTAAGGAAGCATTAAATGGGAGATGAAATATTTCCTTCAGTTTATGCTCATGTTCTCCTCTTTGGGCATTTTGTTTCCACACATCCACATTCATCTACATGCACATACGTGAATTGGACTGTGTTACGCTCAGAGCAAACCAGTTCCACCTTCACTTCGTGACTCCTTTTTTCATGGCAGCAAATGCATTTGTGTTCCATTTCACTTGCCTCAAAGGAATACCTACAGAAATGAGATTTGCATATCAGTCTGCTGCCTGTTGTCTTCACAAACTGATCCATATTTGCTGCTCCAAATGGAGGTACTTCTAAGGAGCAGAGAAGCAAAATTTCCTATCTGTTTTTCTGGTTATTCATAACAGTCTTTCCTCAGGATGTTACTAGCCATGCAGGGCCAGATGCTCTGATATCAATGGGGAAAATCCCAGTAACTTCAGTGGATTTTTGGATTAGGCCCATTGGATTGGCAAGACAGAAAATTCACGCAGAGACCAAAGGGAAAAACTCCACTAAACACCAGAGCTGTTCAAAAACCACATGAGGACATGTTTAGAGAACAGGTAGTTAATAAATATAGCTGATGTCTTTTCAAAGGAACCTATTTTCCTAACTAAGATAAGGCACTCCTGTGACACTAAAGACATTTAGTCACACATTTAGTCATGTTGCTAATAACTGCTGTTCTGCACATCCAGTTTCCCAACCAGATCCTTTTAAACAGTGGGAAGGGGACAACAGCTGCAGACCGTTGGCGAAAAGAACCCAGGAATACCAGACGAAGGGCAGGACAGAGAAAGGTTTCCTACTTACACAGAATACGTACTGCAGGTCCCTTCACAAAAGGGCACTGGGACTGGAGCAGCTGACTTACAGTTGTTGTGGACGATATACTGCTCTTTCACACTGCGCTTGCATTTATGCGGCAGGTCAATACCTGAGTAGGAGAACACTTCTGTAAGACTTCTTCAGACTGGGGAGTAAAAGTTTTCAAAGGTATCTGCTAGGAAACCAAGGGCCAACTGTCCTACTAAAACTTTTTACAGTTCAAATGCATAACCAAAAAACAAATGGGAGTGCAAAGAGGCACTAATTCAACAAAGTAACTTTCTGCTGGTCAAGGCACTTTTCTATTTGTGGACTAGCTTAAATGAAGAGTTATGTATAAGTGCATGTAAAGATACTGTTGAACAAAGACCTAAAGAAGACACGAAGGGTTTGTTTTTTTAAAAATTGCTGTAAATAATATTTGTTACTCTTTAACAACCTATGACTTCTGGGTAGATACTACAGAAAAGAGACCCTTTTTTCCATGCAATTTCCAGATGAAAGAATACAGAACATAGTTTCTACAAATTTTCTTATCAGGAGAATAGTCCAAACTAACAGTATACCAGTTATTTAAAAACACAGAAAAGGAGATCAAAGAATTTTAGTGTCCCCATTGGAAGAATGAAGCAGATTTTTAATCTCAGCTGCAAGTGGATTTTTAACCTCAGCTGTGAGGTACAAAACAGCTTTGCTGCTGTAAGAACAGTCTGTGGAAACTGCAGACTCTCAAGTGCATGCAGAAACAGAACTACAAGCAAGGGAGGACCTAACAGTATTGGAATAGAGAATTGGTGATTTAATGCACTCACATGTCTTACAACAGCCATCTGAAGTCACATCAACTGTCCCCTGTATTGAAAGCAAACATAATCAGAACAGTTCCAATGCACATATTGTTAAGCAGCTAGTAGCAACAATGAGAGTTCAGGTGTATTCCCTTATCTCTAACCAACATAGATTCCTCATCAGACCTATTTGTGTACCAATTATATATAGAGGAAGGGAATGAATTTTCTTAAGATTATGTATCCTCTCAAGCCAATTAAAATGTTCTGTAACACACACCTGACCTTACTTAAGTCCTATTGAAGTCAGCACAAAAAACCCAGCCCCAGAGAGTGACAGCTGCTCCTGGAATTGAACAGCCTGGCCTGCAAAGAACCTACCCCAAGGGTAATTCAAGTCAATGGCTGTCTTCGCCCCTGCTTTGGTTTTCAAATCTGCTTCGAAGCCTCATCAGGCTTCTGAAAGTTACTGGAAACAACTAATTGCTGAAAGCCAGGGCATGAATGATACCCTTTGCTCATCCACAAACCACTTCTTTGCTTAGTGATGCACTACGTATCAGAAAACACTGTGTTCATTGGTTCCCCCAGGGATCCATGGTGAGTTACCACTTGCTCAATTGCACTTTGTAACACTGGTGTTTCTCAAGTGATGAAAAACCCCACCTTGCTATTGCCCCAATACTCTTTCAAGTTCTAGTGCTTATCACACAAGTAAAATGTGTGGGTTGTTTGCAAATAGTTTTGTTTTACTTCCATGGGACCCTCCATTCAGGGCTGAAAAGGCCCATTTCCTTCAAACAAGGATGATCAGTTCAGAAAGATCAAGAATTACTGAAGTGGCTCATTCAAAACAGTAAAGAAAACTCACAGACCAGCAGCAGGGCTCATTCCAGAAGGCTTTTTTTTCTGGCTATAAAATACTTACGGGGACACAGTTTGATTCTTCAAATGGTAGGCAGACCTTTACTGTACTAGTCAAGGAAAACCTGCCCGCTGATTCAGTGCACGTGTACTGAGTACAGTTATCATGTGGAGCTTTATAACTCTTTCCAACCTGAATAAAAACAGGAAAAAACCACCAACCCAATATAGTATAGCAATAAAAATAGCATAAAGCAACAATGATACAGTCAATGAACTAGCAGAGGGACTGTGTTGTTCATATCACTCTGAAAGTGCTGAGATGTCTGGAATTCACATCTGCAAACTATGTACCAAGCTCACCCACTACCAGCCTTTGCAAAATCCCTTCTGTGTCCACCTAGGTGGAAAGAATCAAAAGCTGGTGGCAGAATGAGGATAGAGGTATGAACAGAAATACCAGAAGGTAGGTGTGTTAATGTATGGGGAATAAAATATACACAACAGAAAAATATTTCTTTTCAAGGATTTCAACACTTTTTTAATAGATGGAATTAAAACAAAAAGTGTGGAAGAAGAGAAAACTCTTCTTAATAGAAGTTAATGGATAAATGCAAAGCCTCCTCATGGAAACATAAAAATTATATATTAACACAGGAGAAGCTACCTTGCAAGCTAAATTATCAAGGAATAAAAAGATGAAATAGAAAAGATGCAGAACACAAGAGCTACCAGAGAAGAAATAGCGTGTAAGACAATAGTCGCTGGTTGAGACGGCATCATTAACCGTTCACAGGAGGAGCAGGCTGTAATAAAAGCAAAGAGCTAGCCTGAGGCTCAGCCCACGTCTACACAAGCTCACAAGACATGATGTATTACCTGTGCGTGTTACCCAGTCACACTACGCTACAGCAGCTATGCCACTTCTGACTTCTGCCTCAGCAAATTCAGAACTAGTGGTAGTACAGCTATATCAGCTCACTCACGCTATTTAGCCCTGTATCTCCAGGGCAAGATAACAACACCGTTCCCAGATCAGAGCAGTATGATGTGAAGCCACCTCACATATCTCACCATCCCCTCCAAATTCTTTCTCTCTGTTGCATGTCAGGAGGAGGGGTGGTAACACGATTTCCATTCCTGCCAGAGATGCATAATTTTCAACACAGTGGTGCCTGTGAGATGCACACAGCAGAGAGCAGCTGTATAAACATTTACATTTACTTTGGAAATAGAGATATTTTTAAATCTCCTAGAGGTCTTCCCAGCCTCAAAATGTACAACACTGGTTCAAAAAAATGCTGAGGTCTGTTTGATAATGCAGCCTTGTGTGCAGAGCAAGGGAGTGCTTACCTCAATGGTCACATTGCCATATGGAAAATTTGCCACACATGCCACTTGCTGGCACTGGCTGCAGCACTGACCCTCCTCTTCCACATAGCGGAAACCCTGTGGGAATAAGGTTTCCATTTAGCCACATTACCTGATGTATGTGCTTGATCTGATATGATTATCCATAAAAATTGCTGCTGTCACATATAAGAAGATCATGCCTCAGTTATTTCCTCCCCTGTGTTTTAGGTATCCATTGGTCTCTTGGTGGGTGTGGGTATGGCCAGCTTCAGGAAACAGGATAATGGTTTTATCAATTTTTAGGATTGGTGGTGCATCTGGCCTTATTTGGGCAAGAATGGAAAAGAAACCACTCTTGGCTTATATTCAGTAATAGACTGAACAGTTTGTGTGCACGTTCAGCTCATGAGTACTGAGAAGCGTCTGGAAACATATAAAACACTGTGCAGTTTCTTTACAACCTTCATTTTTGAGCTGACAATGGGCAACACCCACAGAATGGCACAAACATTGTCTTTCAGCAGTCAGACTTCTCTTTAACAGGTGTGCAATTGTTCTCCCTCAGGGCATCTTTCCAAGGGTGACCTCTTAATTTTGCTAGAGCAAAAATAATCAGTACCCTAAAAAAGACTTTACAAAAAAATCTAATAAAAGATTATATCCTGCTGTCCTTCAGTGAGGAAGCAGCTATACTATCCTAGTTTTATAGTACATCCCCTCAACAGCCACTGTTCATGGTCGGGGAGGCTGAGCGTGCAGTGCTGACCTGCTGGCAGGTGGTTTGGCATTTCACTGGAACACACCGGATGCGGTTGGTCCGTGTCACAACGTCCTGCTCATCTGTGCACACACAGTCCTCGCAAGAGCTTTTAGGGACCACTGCTCCAGGCTGGAAATATAGAGGAGAGTGAAGACAGGCCATGACAAGAATTCAGTGGGTTCTAGAATAAACGTATATCCCCTGAACTATCAAAAATGAATGTTTATACTTGGGATTGATTTTTGGAAGAACTTCCTGAAACAAATACCTCCAGATCTCTTAAACCTCATGCTGTCAGTATCACAAAATGAACACAAGGCTGACACTCTCCAGTCCATCAATTGCATTAAATGGGTTATTAAGTTATCTCATAAATTCCACGCATCAGTTTTCCCTCAGTTTGACCTAGTAATTAATTTTACAACATCTAATGAGAATTAGAATTTGTATTCAATCGCAATTCTGACTTCTTGACTCTAAAACATAAGTAAGATCTCATTTAGTAATCAAGGTAGTGGTCTCTAGCATTACCTATTCAGGAACATTTCCAATAGCATGTAAGACTACTGGCACGGAAAAATTACAGACCATTCTAATCCTGCTTTTTGTGTGAGCGTTTACAATAACAGCTTCAGAAACCTCTGATTCAGGCGGTATTAACCTGTGGAAAGAAGTGTCTGGAAGAAGACCTACCTTAAATTCAACTCCTTCAGAAACGCATACACCTTTTGGTACTGTAAGCAAAAATAAAATGAAAAGGATACGCTAGGAATGATGTAAACAGTTACTATACTCATCTCTGAATTGTGAATGACTTAGAGGAGACAAAGAGTAGAACTGAGCTTATTCACTAGCCTTAAGAGCTTGCACAAAACAGGGAATAAAGTAACTAGCATGTGGTGCTAATTTTTATTCAGAAGCCCACACGTAACATCTGTTCAGACACTATGCATGAAGTAGGGGGTAATTCTATATCCTGGTTTTTTCGATATAGAAAAGTCTATTTACCTTATGGGTTTTTACCCATACTTGAACTTAGTTGAGCTTTTCTTTATTGTTAACCACCTTGCTGGTAACAGAGCCAATAGGAAGCTGGGTCAGGTATGGGAATCTGGAAACATGACTTGGCAGCAGCACTTTGGGATGGGTTCAATGTAACCAACATTCAGTATCTGATCAATAAATTAACTCATTGAATACTACCTACAGAGAACCTGCACCTCCAAAAACAATAATGCATCAATTGTAAAGGCAGAGAGGGAAGGGGAAAGGCTACTGCTTATGATTTTGACTCATTTAGAAAAAAAGAAACAGTTCAAGGAATAAATAAAAAACCTTAAGGAAACATCGTACTTACTACAGGAGAAAACAGGACAACAACCATCCTCAGATATAGCAACCACTGGTTGGAAGCCTAAGTCACATGCTGTTTTGTTGATAATGCAGGTTTTTATATCACATTCTGCAATAGACAACAGAGATAAAGTAAGCCAAAGCGTCCTGTCCAGCAGTGTTACTTGCAGACCAAAGCTTGAATATCCAAGAAATTGGGTAGAAATAGATTATTCTTCACCCACACATTTTTGCAGTCTGGGACATGTTCAGTGAAATATTTCTAAGATTGCTCTACTGTAAAGCTCTTCCCTGGATATATACTTCCGGCTCTTGTTCCTGCTTCTCTTTCCCCACTGGATGTCATCTCTAAAAAAACTAAACACCCTCATCTCAGAGAATTGACAGAGAAACAAGTTGGGGTAAGAGTAAATGAGTCGGAGGGTGAAAAAACCCAAAGAGGCAGTGGATAGAGCCAAAGATGTAAAGGCTGGGACATGCAGGGCAAAGCAACCTGACAGTGCCCACTGCTCCCTCAAGACATCCAAGGACCCTATTGGTCTGCTGGCTGGCAGCATGAAGGGATGAGAAACAGAAAATCATCCCACCACCATTGCCAGGATCCCCTGTCCTACATCTTCCTTTAAGTGCTGGGAATGGCCAGGTTTAGGAGCGGGATGACAAGGAGATCCTGTGCTGTGGTGGGTATTTGGGTCTGGGAGGATGCAAATGGAAAGATGAGGCCGAACCATATATCAGGAATCTCCACAGGAGGCCTTATGGAAGCCTGAAAGATGAGGACATCCTCCATTACTGGATGGATCTCTGTGCAAGGATCACCCTCTCATCTCAGAGGGGACAAGAGCTAGAGGATCCTGTGAAGCACCTGGTGGTCCCAATGGTCCATGGGGGATTTTCCAATGTAAGTATCTTGCGGGTCATGGCACTAGTTTAGAACACAAACTGGACCAGAGGAGGTCTCTTCTGATAGCAAGAGCTCCTGGCATGTAGATGGAAGAAGTGACCACTCCAGTGTGTTTATATGAATCTGGTACCTGTGAGGTGCTAGATCTCACTTGCTAAAGGCAAATGATGCTGCATTATGACATCTGAATCATCTACTCACCACAGACTGTCTCTGTGCAGCATGGGTCATCCAGACGTGTTTTTATTTTGCGTACAAAGCCCTCTTTAGTGCAGTTGATAGGTGGAGATTTAGCACAAGGGCGGGGGAAGCAAGAGATATTCAAGGTGGCTTCATCGCAAGCACAGTGTTGACAGTCATGTTCCCAAGTCTCTCTAGGCTGTGAAAACAATAGGGATAGTAGTTCAGAGAGCAAAACTAGAAGCATTATATTAATGAATGCCTGCTGCAAGACAGCATTGGTCTCCGTTGCCCTAATTTATTATGTAGGGAAATCAGAGTTCAAATCCCAGAGGGAAGACAAGGGAACAGTAGGAAAAAATGCTGTTATCTGCCACCTTCCGTGGCAGGCTTATGTGTTTTCAGAAGGGAAGCCTGGTAGTTGTACCAGGAAACAATGATTTCCACAAACTGCTATTTCTGCTTGTGTACCTCAAGTGATTAATAAAGCTCTGAAGTTTAAAATCTGCTGTTTTCTTTCCCACTGTCTTTGCAATTCACTGGTATTTAAGCTTAGAATTAAAAGAAGAAATGCGTGCAGTCATTTTTACAGGAGGTTACAGCACCCAGCTATAGCGTAAAGACAGTATTTTGCTTTTTCTTACCTGTTTTACTGACCCATCTTTTGCAGTGCAACCTATAAAATGAATTACAGAATCCTTTAATGATAACTGAACTGGGGAAAACAACAGAAGCAGAAGGACAGGACAGAAGGTAGGTCTTGAAATCTGAGAAACAGCCACAAAGACAGTTACAGAGTGCAAAGTTATAGGTTGTGTACCCAAAACATCTTAAAGATCCTCCTCTTTGTTCTTTTGAAAGTTGCACTTTCTGTATAAGAGCAGTCAGAAACTGCCCATCTAAAACATTTCCAGCCTAATTAGAAAGGGTCAGTATCAAGGTCTCCCCCATTTCCTCTGTACCCAGAACATCCCCCTTAATGTGCACTTTCAGTCAGGGTCTTCTCCCCACTTTCCATCCCACCATTTACATTATTTCTTACCACAGACAGAAACACAAATGCCATCATGATCATTCAGCAGGATTTTTCCATCAGGACAGTAGCATCCCTCAACAAGTGCTGCTGTGTTATTTTGGGAGGGGAGCGTGTCCATAACGACCTCTCTGCACAATTAGAATATAAACAGGAACAAATGAGAGGCCTAAACGTGCCCCAGGGCAATCAGACACCCAAATCTCAGGGGAATCTGAACTTCCAGCCTTCCCCAGCAGTTTTCAAATTATAGACTTGAAAAGTGCCTTAAAAAAATGACCCACCTGCTGGAGCAAGTGTTTCTTTTTGCTTCCCCGCATGGCTTGTATACCTGATCCTGAGCACAGCTGGCCTCTGTGGAACATTAGAACACACAGGTTAGAAAGCCCAGACTCACGTGTACCCTTCAAGGCACAACGTTAAGAACTACACACGCTAACGCAGCCCACCCCACGGGTCCGCACAGCCCAGGCTCCTGACCAGCGAGGGGGTCCCTGCAGCTTCAGCAAGAGGGGATCCATGGATTCAGCAAGGTGCTTGCGACAGTACTAGTAGTGCTTACCCCTGAATCACTGGGTCCCCCTGAGCAGGGCAAAGCATGCAGAGAGAAGCTGCGTGTTGCCATCTAGTGATGAAGCTCTAGGTAACACACAGAGCCCCACAGCTGAGCTGCTCATGAGAGACCATGGGCCTGTTTCCCACTTGTTTTGCACCAGTTCTGGACTGGGACAACCTTCTTGATTTGTTCCCGCTTTTTCTCAGGTCCAGCGCAGCTCAGGAAAGCCTGAAGCCTTCAACAGGCATGTAGGTGAGGAAAGAACAGACTGGAGTAAATTCACCACCAGCAGGTCTTTCCCAGGCTTACCACACTGCCCATTCGCCTGCTTCCTCCAGTCCACGCAGACCCCATGGAGTCCACACAAGGCTGCATACGTCTGCATGCTCTGACACTCGGTGCTTGGGTGCTGTTCTGAGCACCCACTGGCCACACACGCCTCATAGTAGGGCTGTGGGGGGACCACGCTGTGGCATTCGGTCAGGTTCCTTTGCAAAGCAAGAAGACAGACACAGCATTTCACTTCCTCGGGCTGCTTCCAAGGAAGAATTCGACTCAGAACCAAACCCATCTCCACTCAGGGAAGCCTCAAGGTAAAGATACAACCACAAATTGCTCTGATAGGCAATACGCTCACACAGCTTAATTAAGAATCAACTTTACCTCCCATTCTTTACAATGCTTTGAAAGGAAGAAATTTTATGTTTGACTGATACCTACAAAGAAAAGTCTCCTGCACCGCTCACAGCTATAATTCTGTATGCTGACATTTTTACGTCAGCATGTTTGACAATCCTGTTTTAAACCACAAAATTAGTTTTAAAACAGACACACACATTGGCTCACTATAGTCTGACTCTGTTCCTTTTCATTCAGAGCTTTCAGATACTGAATTATAGCTAGTTCCTTGTTGGCTTCTCCAGAACTGACAGGCAGAGAGTGTGCCAAGCAGCAGACACTATTAAGGGAGTCTGATGATGCAGCTGAAAAATATCTGCCAAACTCAGCAACATTCACACATCAGTTCCCTGCTTAGTTTTTCAAGGTATGCTAGACTTCATATTTTCATCATGTCCTGTAAGCAGTTCACCCAAGGCACGTAGCGAAGCATAAAATTGTCTTGTGGACTTATTTTTCTGGTACTTTTGGGAGTTGCCTTACCAGATGATTTTACACAGATTGGAAGGCTCACAATGCTGATGATATTCAATCTCAGGTGGTTCTGAGACACCTGGATTACAGTATCTGTTGGCAGGATCTGGCACTTTCCAATCTAATGCCATCTCTTTGAAGGACTCGATAACCTCACCATTCCTCTTCATAGCATCATCAGACTTCTGGTTGGTGCAGGTACCTGGTAGCAATATAAAAGCAAAGTGACAGTTCAAGGACAGTTGATGCTGATGAAGCTATTAGAGAAATCTGGAGGGAAGTTCTCCTCCTTATGGGAATGTAACAACATGTGGGGTCCTGGATAAGTTCACAAGAACTGTTTGTAGGAAGAGAAAGCTAGAAGAAATAGTTTGGCAGTTACTCATGAAAACCAGAGTTGACGTGTTGTGGTTGATGTATTTCTCTGGGAGGCTAAAGCAATTGAGATGGCTCTGTCTAGCACAGGACTCCAGTTTTCGTAGACTCCCATATTGAGTAGATATGATCAAGAAGAAGGGCTTAGGATTAAAGGAACTGACTTAAAACGCTGTCTCCTGACAGTGTCTTTCCACCAAATAGACATAAATTTGTTAAAATGTGTGAGAAATAGAAATCATTGGAGTTGCAAGCATTTAGAGATGTTTACAGGGATGAGAGAAAGGAGGAGAAAATTTTATTACTGTCATTGAAAATTCATTACAGCATTCATTACTGTCAGCTGATGACACTCACCACACAGTCCCATGGTATTGTTATAAAACTTTCTGAAAGGGAGTTTTATGTAAAATGCAAGTCGACTGTAGGAGACGTAAACTTCTAATTCAGGTATTTCAACTATGACATAAAGGCCAGAACTGGTTATCCTGATACCATTCTTGGAAATGTCTGGAACAACTTTCTTATCATTAAACAAAATCTAAAAAGAAGAGAAACAAAATGTCTCTATGGAAATCCTTCTGTTTAGTAATGTATACGGTTTGTGCAACTGGAAAAAAGAGCAGCACAAATTCAGACCTCAGGTGCACCAAATGAAGTCTATCAAGGGCAGGTATTTAAGCAGTTCTCTATGATTCTTTTATAATATGTTGTAATTTATATTTGAATACTCACGTCAGGAAGAAAAAAAAACAACTTTCAATCATGTGATCATTTCCCAAGTTTTTAGAATATACAAATTTTTGTTGACACAAAGGAAAAAGAGAGAGAGAGAGAAAGCAATGTAATTGCATTTCCTACCCATTCCACTTTTTTACAAGCTTCATCCTTTGTCGTCACAGGATATTTGTCAGTACAGTAATATAACTACAGCAAAATAATATTGAGACTTCATTTTAACACAATACTTTACCAAGTTTGTTTCTTTTCCGTGTTTCATTGCTTGTGTCAGAATAACGACAGAGCTGGAGTGAAAAATGAGAAGGGACATTGAACAAATTGCTCCATCAGTGGCACCGCAGTAGTTGCCTATGTGAATCCAGAAGTTGTGAGAGTCAGGATGGATTGACTTTACAAGGACATAGGTGCAGTTTTCTTTAAAATGGTAATATGTTCCATCAAAAGTCACATAATGCTCATTTCCCCATCCACTGCAAATACCTGGAAGACAGAGTGACAGACTTCAAGTTTGGCTTCTGAGCTTCCCATAAGTACAAACTGGTTTTAACTCTTTTACTCATTTTCAGTGAGAGCTGAAATAACCAGTTTGATAAAGAAAAATTAGCCGAGCAAGGACACTCTTATCTGCACTTAACAGCCAGTGTTTTAGATGGGACTTCTGCTCTATTACATCCTACTGAATTAATATGAATGTAATATAGATGTTGACCACATAAACTTATCTTTCTTGAGGCCCAGCTGAACATAATATAAATTTCAGGAATTCTCCTGCCGTAGTACTTACACTGACACTGAGAGACTTCACAGCAACCAGTTTCATCATAGTGTTTCATGAATGGGAAACCATTGACACAGAGGTTCAGCTGCTGAGGTGGGCAAGTCATGCTGGAGAGTTTAATATTGTTTCCTTCTCCCAGGCAAGTAGCAATCTGGCAGTTTCCGAAGTTCCATGTTTCATTAAACTATTGACGGATTGAAAAAGAAGAAGAGAGGCACATCACAAAGTAATGTAACAAAATCTTTAAAATCACACTCAGCAACTACGCTCCATGAAGTTAATTGTCTAGCATGGCATTATTTGCTATCTATTCTTTCTCTGGAAACCAGGCAATGTGAAACATATCAGCAGAGCCTCAATATCTACTGTCCTACAACATTTTGTATAGGACTCAATATTAAGGTCCTGACCAATTATGATGACGGGACACCGCCAGATGTGGTCTCCTAGCCTTTCTTCAGCTTAGGTAGCTCTGCCTACAAATAATCATTTAGATGCTTCAGGTGAACAGAATAATCTTCAACTTATTCCCTCATTTATTTGGGGGCTTCTGGTATACTTCTAAATCATTTAATTCTGACATGCCTACAGTCCAGCTGTAGTGGTTGTTACCAGCTTCAGAAGAGAACACCAAATCTTGGCTGCAGGCAACGCTGTTGCTGAAGAAACACATCATCTTTCAAGTCTCTCACCTTTCTGGGAGGAATGAGCCCAAGACAATCTCTCACAGGAGTCCTCGTGGAAGCAGGAATTTGGCTTGTTGCCCTGGGAGCAGATGTTGGTGGACAGGCTTCGGAGCCTGGATCACAGGTCTTGAGGGCCTCAGTATGACCAATTTTACACTCTGCCCAAATTAATTCAATCTGACACGATGCATTGCAAACGGAGTAAGCACAGTGACCTGATATATTCACTGGCAGAGAAACATTTTCTCCTGCAAGGCCAAAACCCAACTGTTAGTGCTGGACTATGCACAAAACTGGTAACTCTCAAGGCCTATACATCACAGATCGGCCACGTACTCAGCCCTGCATTTAAC
This sequence comes from Chroicocephalus ridibundus, assembly GCF_963924245.1. Taxonomy (NCBI): domain Eukaryota; kingdom Metazoa; phylum Chordata; class Aves; order Charadriiformes; family Laridae; genus Chroicocephalus; species Chroicocephalus ridibundus. The sequence goes on from NC_086287.1 coordinate 19,616,070, forward strand.
TAGCTGGGTCTGCCTGTACCAGGTGGCCATGTTCAGGTGTGACTGTTCATCTGCAACTTCTTGAATTCAATGACTGAATTGGAGCTCAATTCACATAAATGGCAAAGGCTGAGGGAGGGCCACAGGTGGCTAATCTGAAATTCTGCTCTTAAGTACCTTAGTAGGAGTTGAAATGAGTACAAGAGGAGAGAATACTGAATATGTCACTGAGTGCATCTGGGCTTCATAAAGACTAGGAGATAGGTGGTTCAGGAGCTACTAAGATCAAGAGTCTTCCCTCCTCTGCTTTTAGAACATGATTGTGGATTACAAGCCCATGTTCAGCAGTTTGGGATTCAGGGTTTGTGCCGGAGTCCACTGAAGTTAGCATCTGGTATAAACTTCCTTACGCCAGAGATATCCATACCAGGACAAAGTTATAGGATATGGGAGAGTTGTAGTTTCTAAGGTGTAAGTTACAGTTCAAAGATGTAACAACTTGTGGTAATGTGTAACTGCAGTAGGCTCAATGAGAACTTGCTGAAGCACCTTTATTTAACAGTATGTCTGTTTTCCCACATCAGCGGTGCAGAACATAAAATATGCTTGTTTTCTCACCCATTTGTATCATTTGTCCATTGTCTTCACAGAAGCAGGGAGTGGCTACCATTGATGATGGAGGTGCAGATGTTACAGGTTGCATTTGTGGTTCTGCATGAAATGAAATCAATTAATACTCAAATCCTCTGCTACTCTACTTTCAAGCCCTATGGCACTTATTACATTCCATACAATCACAAAAGGAGAAAAAAATAATCATTTTTATACCCCCACCACATTCAGTACATATACACACTAAATCATCTCTGTATTTATATACACTCTCTCTATTACAGTGTACGCTACTAGAAAAATATACACACAATCCCCCTTGTAGTTAGTTTTTTTCTATATAGACTACAATAAACCACCCTTAAGTGTTGCTTATTCATTCCAATTTAAGGTTTCTTTGAACTTTCTAATCCTGCAGGACTTCACCTGACTTTGGAGAGGTGATTTCCAGTGGCACTCCATTTTTGATTTTAATGCCTTGTTCTGAAGAAACTGTTGGTTTAAATACAGATAGATCATTTAGACATTTTACTACGGCACCTATGGTTTGCTTTCAATAGTCCTTCCTTTCCTAGCTATTACTCCATTATACTTCTTATTCCACTTGTTAACACATTTAGTAAATACCAAACACACGGGCTCACCATCAAGCCTTTAGCTCTTCCACTCCCTTGAGTAGAGAAGCTATCTTTTCATTTTCCTTGTCCACTTTGTATAATTTGCTACCAGGATAATACACACTTTTTTAGCCATTTATTTTTCTTTGCTATAATCAGGTGGCAAAAATCCACCTTTTCTTTATTTCTTTTTATTTCCTATTTTCTGTTCATTTGCATCCCCTTCACCCTGCAACTTCTTTTTTGGGAAAGGACTAAACTGCCAGGGAACTTTATTTTCTTGCTGCAGTGACCCATTTGAGACTGACTTATTCCAATGCAGAAAAAAGTACAATAAGAACCATAGTGTGATACAGGTGATGAGAAGGAGAAAAACAAGGTTTAGAAGTATGAAATATTGAGACTAACAACACCAGAGTGTCAGCTGTGGTATGCCCAAGGTTATCGTAAAAGCTGTAGTGAAAAATGCCCATATCTCTCTATTCTCTCTTTACCCCATTGACAGTAAGAATCTACACAAACTACACTTTTGGTCCCCACCATGAGACCCACAAGCTCTGACCCCTCATTCCTGAACCTTCTTCAACTGCCTTAAATTCTGTGCTTATCTGAGGCATGCAGTAGGATTCTTTTTCAAGACAGGGGATTCTTATTACCATTAGAGACTTTCATAAAATCACCACCAAAACTCTTATAAACCCAATACCTTGTGCTGGTGTGGATGGTGTTCTGCAAGGAATGAATGTCTTAATGATCTCTCCATTAGGGCCACAGACAGCATCACCACACTCAGTCCCATATACTTGGCTGTATACAGTTTCATTTAAGGTGTAGGTCTTTCCATTGTAGCAGCAAAGGCAATCTGAGGCACCGAAAGAGCAAACGCCATGGTAACAGGGGACACTTGTAATATAAATACAAATGAAAAGAAAACCAAACTCTGGATTTACCCTTCTGTAGCTCATATCATTAAACATGAATTACCTGGCTGAAAAACTTTCTCAGTTTCTACTTGAGAAGTTGCACTGGGAGTCTACCTCATTTATTTAAAGTGTGTTGGATTTTTGTTGTTGCTGGTGTTTCTTGGAGTTAGCTTGCATAGAGGAATTACTGGATGGTGAAAGCATCAGAACTGGCACTGTCCTCACCCAGCATGGAGCACAGGTGCATTCCCTCTGGGCAGGGAACGTGACTGGGATTACTGCCTTGCTGAGTGGTAAAACACTGGCTCAGAAGGTGTTGCACAGCCATTTCCATCCACTAATGAGGAACATTCAGTCATAAATAATTTCATTTAAATATATGAGAAGCTCTCCAGGTTTTGGAGAATTTACATTCAGGAACCCAAGGGAATATATCTATTACTGTAACAAAATCAGCAAAACCGAAGATGTGCTTTCTACTGGGTCACCCTGCACTTTGGAATGTGGTTTCTCCCAGATATGGGAATGAACTGATTATCAAACCTTAAGCAAGTGTGTCCTTTAGGAACACAAACATGTCTCATAAACTAGCTGTCTGGGCTTATTATGAAATTAGTGGACAGGAAATAGACCCTCTACAAGATTTGCCCTGTTCTAAAAGTGCTGTTTAAAACAGGTACCATGAATGGCCTGCTTCAGACTACTTTCTGTCTGTCTTCACTGACTATCAAAGAAGTGTAAACGTGGACAAGTGGTATTTACCTGCATGAGATGAACCCCGCATTTCATGTCTCTCTCCTCCCTCCCTCCCTATGATTATCCTTTAGACAGTTCTTCAGGTCAAAGGCTGCGTTTTGCTTATCAAACTATATCTGTACTGCTGTGCATCCACCTATTGAACTAGCTACCTGGAGTTCTATTACCAATACACCAGCAGTAACGTGTGATGCTGGGTTGCTTCAGTCCTATCATCATCACTCAGTGAATGGTGAGGGTGCTGAAAAGTTACCTTTGGAGTCTTCAGTACATAGTTTCTCTTCAGGATCACTGAAGATAAAGAGAAAAGGAGAAAACTTGTTTTATTGACTTAAATCAGTATGTGGAATAACAATGTCTGCAACGGTATCTACTTTTACATAAAAGCCTACTCCCGGAGGATTTAATGATAATTGCCACTGCCTACGAATGTAAGCCAAACATTGCCTAGCTTGTCCTTTCCAGTCCTATCAACTGACCTACCATGAGGTGCAGTTGAGGAGGGAGACGCACTCTCTTCTCTCCTCATCAAAATATGGCTTGTCAGGACTGCACTCCGGGTAACAGCCTGGAAAGTTAAAGTAAACAAAGTATTCTTAGTCTGCTTTACATAGATCCAGGGAAAACACATGAACACCTCTATCAGATGCAGATTTGATCCCAAAATGAATGTAATCCCAGTATAAATGTGCTTTATAGTACCAATTATTTTTACACATCTTTTTCCCTCTTTCCTAAAAGTTTCAATTAACTGTTTGTCAACAGATAATTACTCTTTGCAAATTTATACTGAATGACCTGTTATCTCTCCCCACATTTAAAGGCAACAGGCAAATTATGCTATGAATGGCACCATCACACAGGGAATTAGCCCAGGCGAGGCATGGCCAATGAGTTTCTGGGGCAAATGGGATATCCTTTCAGCAACCTTGATGCTTAAGACATTTAAAACCAGACTAATAGCTTCAACTCCCACAAACTGCATCAAAGTCAAGTAAGAATTACCTTCTAAACTGTACAGCAAGTTCCCACATTTCCCTTGTGGATTCCTGCAGGTCTTTAGACAAGGGGCTCCACAGGGTTTATAGAACCACTCATGTTTGTCAGGTGGATTGTAATAATCACAGAACACAGCTGGAACAGAAGAATAAAAAACCTCCAAGTCTCAGGCACCAGGCAGGGTTATTTTCTAAATCTTGCAAACAAGACCTTGCTAAGTCATGCATGCACAGCGATGTCAGAATTCTGCTCCTCTTTATCTCCCATGTGCCTGAGCGCATGGAGCACTGCTTTTCTGCGTGCACGTTCAGTGCAATACTTACGGCAAATGGCAGGCGTTCTCCAGTCGACGCAGACACCAGCTCTGCTACAGCTTCTTGAATAGGCAGCAACTGAGGTACAAAAGCACTCACAGTCTCCCACACTGTCACAGCCACAGAAGTCAGAAATACAAGATTCATAATACGGTATTGGGTTCACCTATCAAAACACCAACAGATCTGTTACCACGGACGTACCTGCTGTACTGTATTTTAATGAGAGAAAGGGCTCTGAACTTCTGCCATCCACTGGCAGTTTCTTTAGCAGAACCAGGCTGAGTCTGTGACAGACTGGGGCTGCCATGAAGGACCTATGATATTTTACAACAGGAAATTTTCTATTTTAACCTGCCTGGTAGAACTGGACTCTAAAATCTTCTCATTCTCATGTGTGTAATACTGGCATTTATGCTCAAAATTTCTTTCCATTGTAATTCCTGCAGGACTGAACTACCTTGCTTTGCGTTAGCACAACTATATAGTGTGTGCACTCTCTATTGAGAGGTAGTGATTAAGTGAGTATAAAAGGAAACCCTATTTCCACTGAACTTCATGGCTCTTTTCTTTTAACCTGTCTCAACATGAACTAACAAATTAAGCCAAACTGGCTTTTAAAATGGCTTCTTAAACTGCACTGAAGCTTTGTATAGATATTCTCATTAAGAATTAGTAGCCTTGTTTCTGTTTAGATTAATTTGTGTCTAAAACAAACCAAATAATTAATCTCTTGAGGTAATTTGAATAAACTTTCACAAGAATCCCCATACAAACAGTCCTACACTAACTTATCTCTAGATTTTACAAACTGGTACCTAACTTTTTACTTCTGGTGGCCAACTATTATCCTCTTTGTCTTCAGTTGCTCAAATCAGACACTGCTGTTTCCTCAATACTGTGCAACAGGATTCAACTGGCATAGTTGTAAATTGAGGTTTTAAGAGAGGTAGCCTTTGTGCTCAAGGATGCTTTGTAATAGTGTTTAATTGTAAAAATTTGTGTGCAAATGTGCTGCACAATGGCAACAAACACCTAGTGTGAAACTACTGAGGATGAGAGAACAGGATTACCTTACTGTGACAGGCTTCGAAGATGTTACTCTTAATGATGCTGCAGTGCTTCTGTCCCAAGACAGACTTAAAAGGCTGATCAGCACACAGGTCCGTCATGTTTATATTTGAGCAAGTGCTTGTTATTTTCCAGCTGTTTCCAAACTCCTGGATGCTCATCTCTACGGACTGCCCTCTGGTTGTGAAGTCATTTCTTGAGCGGCCATCAAAGTCCCCACAAAGGCCACAGACTTTTCCCTGGGTAATTTGCATAGGCACAGTAAATGGTTTGGTTACTTTGAGTGCAGCCCACTGTTTGACAGAAATAAACTATAGAACAGGCCAAGGTAAAATAGCTGCAAATTTCTAAACAGCCATCAAAATGCATCTTAGAAAAAGCTGGACTTCAAGTGACAAGATCACTCTTTGTCTTTCAATACTGCAGAGTGCCTGGCTTTACTTTTAGCTCCAAATATTCTGGTGAGTTTCAAACTGACTGAACAATGGAATAAAACACAAGACATAGCCTGCTTGCTTCTTCTTGTCCACTGAACCGAACACTTTTCCAAGCCCTGCTTTTCAAAATGGGGCTCAGTTCTGGATGCATAACTTTGAGTTTGATATCGTAACTCCCAATCCATCCTATACCTACCTGGAAAGATGGTGCCACATGAACAACAACAGTAGTCTTCTGGTCCCACATGAAGTTCATCCCTTGATTTGTTTCAATCACAATATAACCTCCTCTGAGATCCACTTTGTAATTCTTCTCAGCTCCTGGATCAGTGGCTATCTCCTGAATCCTTCCTTCCAAGAGCCTGATTTCTCTGCTCTACAAGGAACAGATACATTACATGGAAGGAAATCAAATAGAAAACTTAGTGTAACAGCACTGGTGTTCTGCCTCTTACCTTCATCTTATTTTTCTGTAGTCTTTACACTACACCTTGGTCTATAACCAGCCATGTGAGAAAAAGACCCACTGAGTTCAATGGGAAGTGACATGACAAGTCTAACTCACTGCCACAGAAATTCACAGAATCACAGAATGGTTTGGGTTAGAAGGGACCTTAAAGATCATCTGGTTCCAACCTCCCTGCCGTGGTCAGGGACACCTCCCACTAGACCAGGTTGCTCAAAGACCCGTCCAGCCTGGCCTTGAACACTTCCAGGGATGGGGCAGCCACAAATTCTCCAGGCAACCTGTTCCAGTCTCCCACTACTCTCACTGCAAAGAATTTCTTCCTAATATCTAATCTAAATCTACCCTCTTTCAGTATAAAACTGTTACATCTCGTCCTATTACTACACTCCCTGATAAAGAGTCCCTCCCCAGCTTTCCTGTAGGCCCCCTTTAAGTACTGGAAGGCTGCAATAAGGTCTCCCTGGAGCCTTCTTTTCTCCAGGCTGAACAACCCCAACTCTCTCAGCCTGTCTTCATAGGAGAGGTGCTCCAGCCCTCTGATCGTCTTCATGGCCCTCCTCTGGACTCACTCCAACAGGTCCTTTTTATGTTGGGGACCCAGAGGTGGATGCAACACTCCAGGTGGGGACTCACAACAGAGGGGTACAGGGTGAGAATAGAATAGAATAGAGTAGAGTAGAGTAGAGTAGAGTAGAATAGAATAGAATAGAATAGAATAGAATAGAATAGAATAGAATAGAATAGAATAGAATAGAATCACCTCCCTCGACCTGCTGGCAACACTTTCTTTGACGCAGCCCAGGATACAGTTAGCTTTGTGGGCTGTGAGTGTACACTGTCCTCAATCTAGATGAAATATGTTCTTCTGGCATAGCAGCTCCTGAGTGCACAGGCAATTGGGCAAGCCAGAACACCCCTTGTCACGCTGCTTTGTTTCAGTATCACCTCACCCCCCACTATGGAAGAAATCTCTTTTGTGTATGCTTCGGGGAAATGCTAAGCCTGAGCTGGAGGGAAGAAACTCTTCCCTCTGTAGTTATATCTGCGTTGTGCTCAAGCCATGGTATAGAAACATGCTCCTCTAAAAACTTTACCATCACTCCTATACCACCAGTGTCATAGGTGCAAGTACACACACATGCACATATGTAGAGTGCTGTTGACTCCCTGCATCTATCCCCGCACCTACAAAAGAGTTCAGCCCTGTTGACACCAAGTGCCTAAACTTTTCCCAGCCTGCCTGCCTCTGCTTTCTGGATGTTTGACTTCCATTGGTACTCTCTAGCAGCAACTGAGTTGGAATAGAAGGGGATACTACACTAACTGGTTCAAAATCAAGACTATTGCTCCTCAGTTATAACCAATTCTAGGCAAACCTCAAAAATCAGTGTGATCTTTAGGGAGCAGATGGAGAGTGACTTCCCACAGGCGTTGTTCTGAATTACAATTCGGAAGGTGCCAGCATCCATGTTATTGGGGCAAAAATCCTTAAAAAAATAAATAACATTGTATTAGATCTTTTCAGGGAACCAGACCAGTCTTAAACATTTTCAGAAGCTCTAAATGAATGACACTCCAATCTGACTTCTGCTCTTTTGTCACTTTTTTATTCACCAAAACTCTGGGCATTTTAGAAGAACCTGGTGCAGCTGACCTGCTGGCAGGTTCATACTTGACCAGGAATTTCCAAGAGAAAAGCTAAGGAAAAAAAAGAACTTTTCATAGCACCAGTCCTGCACAACCAAGAAGTTAAAAATATTTTTTCTTAAAATTAGGAAAACCAACTGTAATTTGGCGATGACAAAATGTCCCACTGAGTACTGTTTCATTACGTGCAATTATTATACCTGAGACTCACACGTTTATCTCTATGTGCTTCTGTCACAACAAAAATAGTCAGTCTTCGATGGCTGAAACACTTAGCTTTTCAACACCATACCAATTCCCTTGTAAATGCAGGAATTTCACCAGGAAAAGGCTGTCCAGCCCAGGAATTAATCGTTTAGGATCACACAGTGCCCTCTTGTGTCACTTCTGAGAGTTAATGGCTTTGCTTCTATGTGGAAAATCTGTCTGCTCTAGGTACAAGAGGAGGGGAGCAGGCTCTGCTCATCAGTGTTGACTATTTTGCATGAGATTGCCTTTTAATTACACAGACTGAACCCTACGGTGTAAGACATGAAAAGAATATGGATAGGAAAGTGAAAAAAAAATGGTACCTGAGCTAGGATATAGTCACAGTCTCCCAGGAAATCAAACTTCTCCCCATCAAAGCTCATGTAATGCCCGTTTCCATACACAGTGCAGGTTCCCTTGCAGGGACTGTCTGTGCAGTTCCACTGCCTTTTGTTACAGGTGCTGGGAGGAGAAATGCAAAGAATCGCAGTCTTTGTATGAAGCGTGGTTTTTCCTTAGCCCCAAACAGGGGAAGGGTAATTCGAAGATTTGTCATTTGCAGTACTTCAAAGAAAGCAACCGTCTCTCACTCTCAACTGTTCTGAGACCACACTGTCAGAAGGCTCACTAATGAGAAAGTTCATGTTTACTACCAAGACATGTTTGAACTTGGTCTGTTTTTATTCTTTCTTTTCCTTCAAATATCTTTTGAATCATTAAGCTCTGGCAGCAGACAGTGGGGATTTAGGAGGTAAACTCAAGGTGAAGAACTGAATATTTCAACCATTTCTGAATATTTCAACCATTTCTGAATATTAATCTGTGAGGTATCACGTGGTCAGTTCTGTTCCTGACTACAGTGGTGTGAACCAATATTATCCCTGTCTTCCATTGTGTATTCATGAGCATCTGCTGACATGCAGTTAATTTTCCCCACAGCAGCCCTCAAAGTCATGGGCTTTCCATGGGTAGCTAGAAAGGTGTTGATCACACACCAGTGTTTTGGCTACTGCTGAGCAGTGATCACACAGCATCAAGGCTGTCTCTCCAACATTCCCCACTAGTCGTAGGGTGGGCAAGATGTTGGGAGGGGACACAGCCAGGGCAGCTGACCCAAACTGACCACAGGGATATTCCACACCATATGACATCTGCTTAGCAATAAAAGCTAAGAGAAAAGAGGAGGAGGGGGGCATTAGTTATTATGACATTTGTCTTCCAAAGCAACTGCTACATGTACTGAAGCCCTGCTTCCTGGGAAGGGGCTGGACATCACCTCCTGATGGGAAGTAGAGAATAAATCTTCTGTTTTCCTTTGCTTCCACGCATGGTCTCTGCTTTTGCCTTATTAAACTGCCTTTATCTTGACCCACAATTTTTTTCCATCTTATTTTCTCCCCCACCACATCATAATGAGGAAGGGAGTGATAGAGCAAGTATCTTGGTGGACACCTGGTGTCCTGCCAAGATCAACCCACCACACCTTGACAAACTTTACCTGCAGTTCAGGGGGACTACAGACAGAAAATTTTAATTGTTATACCCTTGACACAGAGACTGCAAATTTTTTCCCATGCGTGTCCTGTTCTCATAAGAAAACAAAACCCCCATTGTGATAAAACCTTTCAATGGCCTCTGTGATATCAACAACTGCTTATCAGGGTTTGGCTTCACATATTAGACTTGATTGCTTGTACCAGTGGTGATCAGACCAGAGTGTTTCTGGCTCTTATTTTCTGTACATCCTCTTGGCAGGACTATACAGTCTCATCCTCTCTAAATAATGGGTAAGGATTCGAAGCATTTTACCCACCATGATCAGTAATAACAGTAAAGTCTATGGCAGAATTATAGTAGCAATTGGAGCAACTAGAGCATTCATTTATCTTATTTGAGAATTATGCACCCGGAAACACTGCAAGTCACAGGAGGATTGTTGTGATTCCTCCCTCCTCTACATTCAGTTCTTTTCTGGGGTTCAGCTGTGCCCAAGAGACACAGACTCAATTCCCCCTTGTAGAATGATTAGCCACAGATCAACCTGGCTGAGTTTGGTCTAACGCTAGTTTGGAAGCAATTTGCAGAAAAGGATGGAAATAATTTGACAGAAGATCTTGGTGCTTGTTCTCCCCAGGTGCAGGCTTGTGCAGCATGTTCAGAGAGGAAATCAGACAATCATAGAATGTTTCCCCTTTTCTTTTTCCTAGAAGCCTGATGGCTCTAATGATGAAGAGGAAGGCTTCAAAATGCATCCTCACTCATGGGTGCATTATGCACTGACAATTTTAACAGCCTTTCTTATAAAACAAGGCTCCCTGGTATAACATACCATGTGTTGCAGTCCACTTTGATGGTTTCCCCAGGTTTATAAAAGCGGCCTCCATGGACACATGGGCATTGGTCTTTGGGAATACATCCTCCGCTGCCATCCAGTACCAGCCCATCAGGACACATGCAGCCAGAAACACATTCTGTGACATACTGTGTATATAAAGACACAGCACAAAGCAACTTGTTAATGCACAGAAAGTACAGGAGCCAGCAGAGGTGCTAGCTCTGGATGCCAAACTTTTGGATTATTTTAAAATTCCCTCACTGTAAGTTAGTGACAAGTATCACAGCTACGTGGGTAGCTATAGCTGCTGTGTTATCAGTAAAGCAGTTGGTCTGTGAACAGCGTAACGTGTTACCATCAGTGTTTGTTAAGGACAACCATACATGCACACTCATGTTGCCCCATGCTCCTCCTAGGAGGTGAAGTCCTTACACAGTGCATGTCCTGCGTCTTACAACTTTTCTGACACTCTGATCCAATCGCACCGGGACCTGCAGAGCTGCAGTTGAAGTAATACATAGGAGCTGGGCAATCTATAGGAGGAACAAAACATTTTAGGAAGGCAATTTAGTGAAAGCAATAAGGATGCTGTCAGCAATTGTAAAACAGAGCGGAGCATTTCAGAGGGCAGCACGTGTCTTCCATTTACAGTTTCTATCAGCTTTTGCTTTTGCCCACCATGAGTGCAGGCAGAAGGACGCAGATAACTTCTAAGTTTTGGGAAATACCTTCATCTTTTAATGAATTCAGCAAGTCTGGTTGCATTTTTACAAAGACAACTATTATCAATAACCACCACATTTCAGGGAGAAGGCAAAAATGTGCAGAATACTAAAATGTTACAGAAAGTGAGAGATAACACAGAAAAACATTATAAATACTAGCTGACACCATAATGCTATTATTTAACAAAATCTCACCTTTTACCAGGACAGTTTCTCCAATGCAGTCTAATCTTCCTTGAATGCATTTGCTAAAGAGATTCCATAAAATGAAACACATCAGCTCTTTGCATATTTTTTTCTCACTAGAGAGAAAGGCACTGCAAAGCTTCACCAGACACACAAATAATGAATTCCTACCAAAATGAGTATTTGGTACAGCTATCAGGTTCACAGACATGAATTACCATCCCCAGAAGGAATATTAAGATACCCAGCTCTTAAATACCCTTCCTTCATCTGCCACTGGTTTACTGTGTGTTTTCACCAAATCAAGTTTTTCCTAACCATCTGTTTTCCGCTCTGTGAGATGAGACTAATACTGTCTTAAATAAGAGACCTCCTAAATTACTAAATTAATCTGTGTTTACAAAATAGTCTAGGATCCTCCAAAAAAATATGGGAGTTGGAAGAGAGAGAGAGAGAGAATCTCCCTATCTATTCGTATCTAAAGATACAAATAAATTATTTGAATAAAACAGCCTTCCCCTGGTATTTGTCTGCATTGCTGCCCTGAACTGGTTGAACATGAGAAAATGACAACTGTTTTCACTGCAGATGCAAATTAATTATGTTATTTTTAGTATTTTCCCCAAAATCTCTCTCTCTCTTTTAAAAAAACCCATCAATTTAAAACTGAGATTTTGGGTTTTTTTCCTGGACCATTTTTATTTTTTAAATAATCTGCAGGATAGTGTGTTGCAAGATGTTTTTCACTCTGCTTTTTCATTTCAAAGCCAGAAATTCCCCCAAGCCTCCTGTCTTCCAGAAAACTTGCTCCCACTGTACATGGATATTTTTTACACAACAATGAACTTGCATAGAGGTAGATTGCAAACTTTACTCTACTTAACATGTTTTCAGGTTCTTGTTTGCTAGCAGGAATGTAGGATCTTAACATTTCCTGTGGCTGCACTTCCTGCCAGGGGAATATTTGCATTGGTACAATCTAGGAGGAATTTGTCATTGTTCCTTACAGTAAAATGACACCATTCAGGGATTAGAGCAGGGACTTCCCCAGCGAGCTCTGAGGACCCCCAGGTATGCAGCGTTTGCATCACTGGGGCATCTTACCACATCAGTTTGTCCTCTTGGAAGGAGTTGCCAGGCTGAACAATCTTGCCTTTGTAGTAGCAGGGACAGTCATCTGGAGTTACACATTCCTCCTCGTCATTGAGGTAGGTTCCTTCAGGGCAACCACAGCCCTCCATAGGAGCCATCTGAACTTTACACAGTGGATCAGGTTCATCCAGTGAGCGGCAAGACTGGTTACAGTACTTCACGCTGTAGTTATAAACCATAGTCTCAGGACACTCCTCAGAAGGATCTTTGCAAGAGAAATAAAATGGATGTATGGCCTTCTCTGTGCAATCATCACTCATGCTGTTAATGCAGCTTTCTGCATGTTGGTAGTCATAAATGTGCTTTTTTCAAACTAGAAGACCTTGTCTTTCAGTGGTTGGGGGAAGTCTGCTCACATAGCCTAAATTACATGACACTGAATACTGAAATACTCAGCATGGTATTATCTTGACTGAATAAGGGAATCAGTATTAATAACTAAAAAATAAATTCGTACAATTTACATTTCTTTCTTATGCCAAGAATTGAAACCGGTAACTTCTGACTTGTCCTTGTAGTTAAAAATTAATCTTCTGTTCTTTACTAATGATTTCTTAGGCTGGGAATAACTTAAGAAAAGACCATATTTTTTAAGGGGTAAATTTTATGGGCAGTGCCAAGGAAGTCTGCTAATAATTTGATACTACCAAAGAAAGTGTGTTTGAATTCTCATAGATATCTTGAGAAAAACTCTTGTTGTCATCCTCTGGGGAAATGAGAAACAACAGTTTCTAAGACCTCTCAGTGGACCAAATGGTCAAATACCAAAATCTAAAGAGCTCAATTGACCCTGTAAGATAGTGAAAAGCTGGTTAATTTTCACAGGCTACGAAGAAACAACACCTTCAAAATTCTGCCATAAACTCTGCAATAGTAATCCATAGGGATGACATAAAATTCTGACAGAAAATATCACCTGCATTAAGGCTGTGGTTTTCAAGAAAGCCTGGCAGCCAGAATCCTCTGAAACGCAATGAGAACTGGGGACCTCTTTCTAACTCATCTGCAGATTTTACCCCACAGCTGTTTTTCTGATACACAGAGATGTACCAGAAGGTACAGGGGAGTTGTTTGTGGGCAATTGTGCTAATCAACTTTGCAGCAATGTTATCACCATATCAGCAATAGATTCCATGCTTAACCAAAGTCCTGTATGGCTTTCCACTCCATGACCATAGTACACTTTCTTAGATCAGTTAGTGTGCTAGGTTTGTGTACGCATTCAAAACCATCACCTCCACCAACAAAAAACAGCTGGTTTCCTGGTCTTAGCTGGAGGAGACATGATATTCCATGTATAAATCGGGCAGGCCGTATTCTCCATCTTTATAGGCATACCATGAAGATGCAGCAACTGGTATTTGTAAATCAAAATAGTCCAAATAAGAAAGATATTAGTAAAGATGTTGAAAATGAGTTTACATCAGATTTACCTGAATGGGTGTCTCAATTGTTAGCTATAAATGCAATAAAATAATGTGTTTACTTTCTCCCTTTAATTTTTCATTAAAAAAAAGGATCAATTTTGGTCAAGCGAGATCTGGTAAGAAAAAGGTAATTCGATTATAGTACTCATGGTCACAGACTTGTAATCTTAGATTACATACATCACAACTGGAAGCATGAGTGCAAAGAACATGAGCATACCAAAGATAGCTTCAAGCTAGCTTGCACAAGGGGTACTAGAAGAACAATGCTATGATTTAGCAGAGGCTAGTAACCTCATTGGTTTTCTGGGTAACCAGTAACTCCAGTAATGGTTCAAGCTTCCGCTAAAGATTGTGTCACATCCATGCACTGCCAACAGTTAGCTAGTAGAGTTTACTTATTTCATACACTCTACTGACAGCAATGTAGACATCCCCTTAGGATATAACCTGCTGTGGTTGTAACCAGCCTTGGATGCTGCCTGCAGCCTGGCACAGCTGGACACAGCCGCAGGAGCTGGAAGAGCCTTTCCAACCCCCACAATGGGACAGACCACTGAAAGTGACTGTTCTGGCCCATTTATTCTTTCACTCATGAATAGCGCAACCTTCAATCTTATCACAGGCATGTTCCCGAAAGATTATTTCTTACTTAAGTAAGGCCTAAAATGATCGTGCTGATTAAGCCATTAGCATTTTTTCCCAAGGTTACTGCACTGTTTAAGTCAATATTACCTACTGTGCCATGAGTCCACAGATTTCAGTCTAACCCATGCTGCAAATCAGTCTCGCTTTGGCATAAAAAATGTCAGTTATTCTATGTTGATAACAAAACTTTCAATAAACAGGGACTCTGTCTAGGACATAAATCTGCATGATTCTAGGATAATTTGCTGTGGCCTACACTGTGTTCCCGTTGAATTATTTCAGCACCGGTTTGTTCAATTGTTCTTACTGCAATCTTAAATGCCTTCGACAAAGCACCTTACCAGTTACATTGTTTGTCTCTATTGAATATCCCAGCTAGCCCCTAAGTCAGGCAATTAAATAGATCATAGCTTCATCAAAGCTGCATAAAAATAATTGCTGTTATGGTTCCTATTCAGATGTGTCATTAGTTAAGAAACCCATACATCTATTTTCATGTTGCTGTAAGCAAATCTCACTTGATCTGATTGTCAATGGAAAAATGGAAATGTTGAAGTAAAGTTCAGACACCAGGGGTTCCTGAGTTTTACTGTCAGCTCTGATACCATCTCATAGTAAATTCTTGCAGTGCCAAAGGAAAATATATACGTATGTGGACTCAGAACCTAGGATTTAGTGACAATGTGCATGTCCAAGAAACCTTTTTTCATTTGTTAGATTGTCCTGAGCTGAAAATGCCTTTAAAGATTTTCACATTCTCAGATATCACTGATATATATTTATTAAAAAACATTACTATTTTACTGTAAGATGGAAAATTGCAATTAATGTGAACGATACCATTTGTATGGGCAATGTCTGAGACAAGAAAACTGCGATGAACTGCAAAAAAGGTATCAGAATTAAAATACACGGGGAGGCCCATGTGTTCAAAACTAACCCAATTACAACTCCTTGTTGTGATTTGATTAACACATTTTACAGTCTTTTGCTTCTCTGGGTTCCGAATTCACCTAATATTTTACACAAGGAACATGCATCATAAGAGCACGAAGTAGACATGAACTGATTTTGGCAGGCAGAAGTTTTTTATAGAATATATGCTTATTCTATTTTTCAAAGACTCACTAACTTGATGAGTAAGCATAAAAGATGCTGACTGCCACAGACTGGGCCCTCCTGAAGCTGTTCCCCCATATTCCAAAGTATTTTAGGATGCATACCACAGATGCCCTGCCTCCAGCCCTTCAGGGACACGCCTGCCGCAGCACAGTCTCTGGAGTAAGTAGAGAGCACACTACACAGTGCAACTTCACTCTTCTCAGCATTACAGGTGTCATACATACATTTCTAGAGGACAGAAAAGGACACGTGTATTATTATGCCTGGCTCACAGAAGAAACAGGGAAACATATAGCAACTCAAACAGTAGTCAACTAATATATCTTTACAACAAAGCTTAATTTGTAAAATCTCTAAGAGAAAACGTATGCTAATGAAATATTATGCAAACCTTAGAAATAAGAAATCAATTACTGTCATGTAACTGCAATGACATTATGTCTAACATTCATGAATAGATGAATAATAAGAATGATAAGGGCACCTGTAGTTCATTAAAGCACTACGAAATGTCTATACCAGCCTCCCATGAGGATGTACAATCTAGGACATGTCAAAATATGTCATCTGAAAATATGCGGAACTGAAAATATTGCACAGTGATGATTGGCATTTGTGCATCCATCTAGTGCGTAGATAAGATACACCCAACTAAATGACAGGAGCATAACAGAAGATAGTTTAATACGGAATCATATGTAATGACATCTAAAGAACTAGTTAGGTAAGTAAAAAGGGAATTTAATGATCAAGTTCTTTTAATTCCATGGCTGGACAGAAGAACCCAGATACAGCCAGACACTCAAGACCAGTAGGGTCATACTGCATAGATGGTGACTTATCCTGCCATTACCGATGTCGTGGAAAATGCTTCTGTGAATCATGGTTTAAAATCTGATAAGATCAGCAGGAATAACAGACACATCCATAAGAAACTGGTTATTACTTTTCCTTAATTGAAATTTGCAAATTCCTATTTTACTTATAGTTAACTTGAATTCTCAAGCAGACATATATTCCAAGGGAAACTTGGGAGAGTAAAGCATAAGCCATATTTTTTAAGGTACCTAAAGACATATTACATTTTAGGCAAAATTTCAGGCTCAAGTTTTTTCTCAGTAAGTTGTATCACACACATCCCCTACATTAATTTTCTGCTTGTTTTCAGAAACTTCTTCACAATTCACATATATGTGGCAACTCTCCAGCTCAGCCAGCTTCCTCAATAGCATTGTAAAGCTGTACAACAAGAGTATTTATGGGCATTCTAAATATGAGGAGACTAACATGACTCCACAGAACTAAATGGGATATAAACGATGTAAATACAGTATACGTTCTCCTCCTAGATGTGAATTTTAAACCGAGTCAGAGAGGCTGGAAAAAATTCTCAGTTCAATTCCACACAGAAACACTGATCTGGCTTTTCAAAGAGTGAACAGTTTTCAAGAACAGTAAACCCATTTTTTTCCTATTTTCCTCCTGGATCATGCAACAGAACTGTCAGTGATGGCAATCGCTTAATATTTTCATGGCTTCTGACAAAATGACCCATCGTATCTTGCATAAACTCTCATTTTGTTATTTTTCTTATCAGCGTCAGTGAAATTCTTTGCAAACAGGCATTACTGTAACCTATTTCACTCCACTAGGCCAGACTATCTTCATGGCAGATCAGTCTCTGAACTAGATTAAACCACACATTTAGACCAGTGCCTTACCTTGATGTACACAGATGGGTCTACAACAGAATGGCAGACAGCAAACACACCGCTTGTATTAGACAGAAGTGCACACCAATGCTGGGCAAATTTTTCTGAAGTGGGAAAAAATATTATTGTCCAGAGTCACTTAAACCACATTACTATCTGAATCCATATTCTTATCAGGTATCACACAGAACTAGAATGTCCTGAAGTGTTCAGATAATGCCGGAAAGAAATATGGGGCATTCACATATCAAGGTGGTAAGCATACTTGGGTGGGTGACCAACCATCTCCCTAAAAGAAAGGTTTCACTTTTCAAGTACTAACATTATTAATGTGGCTGAATTTGCAGAACATCTGCAAAATCTCCCCATTTTCATTGTTTTCCATTGAATTTTCCTAATACTTTACAGTCAGGCAATTCTGTATAGTCAAGCAATAACATCAAGCATGTAATAATCAGTGAGCTGTGTGGCTATGAGCTGCCGCTTTAATTACATGTGGCAATACCTAGGAGAGTACAGTCTGAATCCTACATATATCCAAACCCAGTCAAAGTGAGAAACCAGACAGCACACCTAGTACAGTACAATGCTTGCTGAAGTCAGTACTGTTGATAACTTATTCCTTTTGATTTCAGCACAGCTGTAACAATCTAGTTTGGGTGAAGATCTTGCCCAAATATTGTCAATCTGGTATGCTCTGCCTTAAACCTAAATTGTTCTCATCGATGCTGTGTGTGCTTTTCAAGTCATAAGTGAAGAAGGTGTTGGCTCTTTCTCCAGCAGTGCAGTCTTTTTGCTTTAAAAGCAAAGCTGTCACCTTGAAGACCTGCAAAACCGAATGTGTTCTCGCTAGTAATAGCCTCAAAGGCATTGGCTTTTGATGTCTATGAGATTTCTAAAGATTTTTTGGTTATCCGTCATGTGAAAATTATTTAGCACTGACAATCCAGGGAAGAAAAGCCTTTATCCACCTTTATCCACGCTGTTTGAACAAGGATCTTCAAAGCTGTCGTCAACATCAAAACAGCTGGCTCTAGTTTTCCATGAGTTACCAAAAGCAGAAGCTGAATCTTCCACAGCTCCAGTGGCTGTTCTGAAGTCGTCAGTCTGGATGTTATTGAAATTGCCACAAAGACCTTGTGTGGGCGGCAGAAATAAAAAAAAAAATGCAAAAGAAAATAAATCACTACATGAGTAGAAAATGGAATGGCTTGTAGATGAACACTCTTAGGTCTATAATGGACCTTCCCTGAGAGAAGCCCATTTTCCTTCGGGGACTTCCTGATGTTCCCACAAATCAGACAGGACCCTGTCTTTAGAGTGTAATTATTATTTTTCTGTATTACAGTAGCACTTAGTGATAGCACAGAGATGGAGGATGCTTAACTGTGCTTCAGTAAACTCTGGCAAACACAGAAGTGCCTTCCTCAAAGGCTTATAAGCAAAGGAAATCACAAAAGCAAAACAAATCAGGTTGGAGAGAAAGGATGTAATCCCATTACACAGACAGGAAACAGAAGAACAAAAAGCTTAAATGATGTAAACAGGAGATTGGTGGCAAAACCAAGAACACAGCCTGCATCTCACAAGTCTGACGAAGACCTGCTTTTACAGATAGAGTCTAAAAGACCTGCACACACTAAACATGACAGAGATTATCTAATTTTCTTCAGCAAATTGAAGGGTTTAGCCAATGCTTTGTTTAATCAGGGGTTCTAGCATACCAAAGTCAATATAAAATCAAATAATTTGTTCACTTAAAGTGATAGACAAGCAGCTATAACCCAGTTTAAGAGCAAAGTGGAAAAGCATGATGTGTCCTACCAGAAGTACGATTCTGATAAGAATGATCAACTGTTATGGAGAGCTGCATTACAGGTTTCATTTGCACTCGAATCCGTACTCCAGTTGAGCTCAAGATTTTGATGAAAAATGTAGAGGGTCTGAAGATGGTGATACCATCTAAAGAGGAAAAAAAGAAAAAAAAAACATATCTGCACCTGCAAATCTTTATGAAGCTGAGTAAACAGGAACTTCCATTTACCAGTGCATCCAGTGTTAACTCAGGAATTCCCAGGCAGTCCCAGACCTAGTATCCACCTAAGTCAGATGACCTAACAATGAGCAGGATCATGTTCTTTTTGCAGGAAGGAGCAGGAATATTTCTAAATAGATGTAGGCTGGTCTGTGTAAGATGTGAAGAAGGACATTTACCTTGGCTTACTGGCAGCTTCACAATGAAATTGTTCATGTAGATATTTCCACAAGAACATATTTTTATAGTCTGTGGGGAAAAAAACAAAAAGCCCACAGCAGTGAATGCATATGACATGAGACAGACAACAGTGACCTGACAAGCTTCATTAAACATTAAGAAGTAGCGTCTTCAGAACATGATCACCTCTGGGCTGAATGTAACTCAGTGTCTGGATGCCATGCAGTAATGTAGAGCAAATCTCCAGGCCGTAACAAAAAATAAAAAATGATTGAGTGCTTTCACGTACCTAAGAGGTTAGCTATCTTTTTGAGAACTGCATGTGAGGTGTTACGTGTAGGTTTGCATCCATCTCATTGGAAATGTAACATACCCAAAATGGGAGCTATCTGACTCTAACTCCCTCAGTAGTCAATGGAGGGACACAGGCCCCTCTAGAAGAACATCTCATTCTGCAGGTCAGCTGACCTGTCCTTTGGAAATCCCCGTCTTCCTTTATTGACTATAGAAGGAGGTTAGGATGTTTGACCTCCTAAAAAGGTTAGGACTGCACCAATTAAATACCAGGTGAACCGAATGAATCTGTATAACTTTAGGAGTACATAACCACCAGCCCTAACTCAGCGCCTACTGAATGCAGTTTGCACCATGGCATAATCTTCAGTAGGAGAAGCCTCTGGCCTTCATTTGGAAAATTCTGCTACTTTATGCATTGCATTAGGAAAAACCTCAGGACTCAGAACTGTTGTAAAAAGAAGGGGATCTTTTCTTGTAGAAATCTCAATCTTTCAAAAAGAAACAAGGGAAAAAGTTTGAAGTCATGGAAGAGTGTTGACAAAGAAAATTTTTAGCCATCTGCCTCTAAAGAAAATAGAAAAGCCAGAATCCAAAAGAACTGGAAAGGAAGTAACTCTTGTAGAACAAAACCAATAAATACATGCACCACATCATCTGCTGGTATTAATCTTGCAGTCTCAGGACTGCAACTGGCCAAAATGAGTCCACAGTGTTAGAGAAATCCCATCTTTGAACCTAAATAAAAGTGTCATATTATGTGTCACTAATTAAAGCAAGTTACTTACAGTTTTTCCTAGTGTGACCAATATATTCTTTAAGCAAGTCATTGTCTTTGATGTCCCACACTGGATGATCTCTCCAATCACCACAAATGTGTCATCAGTATTCTGAAAAGATGTAAGAAAAGAAGGGATGTGCAGACATTGTTAGCGTGTTATAAACAGGGAGTTAGAAGAAAAAAAAGGTGTCTCTGAAAGGCTAAAATGGAATCATGAAATAACTGGGGCATTTAATCTCTAACTGCAAACTGCTTTATTTCATTGCCAAAATCAATAATGTTCACTGCCTTTCCTCTGCACTCTGTTTCCTTGCTATCAACCCATGTGGATCACCTATTTGCAGACAGTCACGTAGAATTAAATCCTTTTGCAGGAATTTTTGCTCATCCACTTCCTTTTGACAGTTATACATGAAGAAAGCTTCAGAAGTGCTTAAATCCACACTAATGCATCCAATAAGAAAATTAATTCATTAAAAAAAAAAAGATATCAAACTATATTGAAGCTGCACAACTTTGATGCTAAGCATCAAGAAATTGACTTGCAATCCATTTCAAATGGAAAAATTTATGGTGTTTCAAGACTGAGCCTGTGTTGAAGTGCTTTGCTGGACTGGTGCCATTTAATTAAATTAAGCTATATAAAGGTCCAGCACAGCTTAATGCCTCATGCTACTCAAGAGATTTAGGAGTGAAATGGGATATTGTTCATACCTTAGCTAAGACATAATGGCAGTTGCCATGAAAATTGAATCTTTTATTATCGAACGTTGTTATATGGAATCCTCCATCTATATTGCAACTTCCAGAACAGGGCAGAGAGATACAGTTCCAGTGGCCTCCTTTGCAAGTACTGTACAAAACCCGAAAAGGAGCAGTTAGAATAAACATAGCTTTAAAGGAGCAAAGGTGAGATAACATCTGCATCTGAAACTGCACAGATGACACCCTCTTGGTCTTTTTAGCTTGTTGTTTGGCTGCTTATTAAATTCCTGTAGGAGGAAGACTTTATATTAGGCCCTTAAAATGTGAATGAATGCCTCTCAATGAGACATTTAACTGCACTGGACTTCAAACTAGCTCCTTCAGAGAGACACTGAGTTGGTCAAGCAAGAAGTATTTTTCAGGGCCTAAATTGTTTACTTGACTTTTTAAAGAAAGAACGAACCTTGTCGAGCAAGATCTTGCAATATTTTGTGCTACCGATGTAACTGTTCAGCAAGTTGCTGATGCAACATTTCAGTAACTAATTGTGGAGGACCTGAGATAATGAGGAGTTAAAATTCTTAGAGCTGTGCACACAAGAAGAAAACGGCGCAGCCACATTAGCTCAGGCTTTGTGAGGAGTAAGTGAGGATGTGGCTAGATGGGGAGCATCCAGAGCCCATGAAGTTCAGTTCCACAGAATTGCAGGTTTTGAAGAGTTATTTCCTCAAAATGCAGGAAATATTCAATCCAAAGGGGTTTGCAGAACATCTGGCTTACCCCACCATGCACCACAGCATATTTCATTCCTCCCTATAGTAAAGGTTAGGCCTATGGTCAAGAAAAAATGCTGTTACAGGAGCTCAAATAACACATATGACTGTTCATTCACTAGATAGATACCAGAGTAAGAAATAAAACTGTTTTGATAAAAATGTACCTGAGGTCTTATCACCTTTTACTAGTGCAGAGTGGAAATGGGTTCGAGCTACAGGGTTTTTTCCTAAATCAAATCGTTCTCAAGGATCAGGACTTTTGAGATAGAGGCCTTGAAGCAGCCTTTTGTAGATCTAGAGGTGGTTGGAAATGTAACTCATTAACTCCTTGCCTGGCAAGGTATTACTCTTTTGCTGGCAGTTCTAAGCGAGGGTGATAACTACGTGAGGTTGAGGACTACCTCTAAGTTTTCCTCTACTGTTGAACTTTAGACTCAGGTTTTTTTTAATATTTAAGACAAATGTTAGGAATAGGGAAAAAAAAGAAGAAAGGAACACAATGCAACTCATCGACGCTCTGAAATAAAT
Organism: Chroicocephalus ridibundus; assembly: GCF_963924245.1. Lineage (NCBI taxonomy): Eukaryota > Metazoa > Chordata > Aves > Charadriiformes > Laridae > Chroicocephalus > Chroicocephalus ridibundus. Next base: position 19,638,749 of record NC_086287.1, read on the forward strand.
GACTCTGCCTTGTCAGTGCAGTCAAGTTCGTAACAGTACCAGTTTTGGCAGGGAGTGGAGTAAGTCCCTCCAGATGAGTAGACTTTGCCTTGAAACATACAGGGGCAGCTGTCTCTGGGGATGCATTTTTTGCCACCGAGGTCATCAAGGATAGTTCCTGTTCAGACACATTGGGTAGTTAATACTCCTTTGGTGAGTCTGAGAAACACCATCAAGGAAGATTAGAGTAAGGAAAAAACTCTGGAGTATTCAGCATTTCTGTGAATGAATGGGATATGTTTTAAGGAAAACACCACACCAGGCCCTTTCAGGTGTTAATGGACAGGAAACATTTCTTACTAGAGCTTAAATGAAAGCAATGCAAACCCCAAAGAATATCTCTCCATGTTACTGGAATTTGTTACTGTAAATAGGATTATCAAGTGCCCGATTACAAGGACGTGAGCCAACTTTCATCCTTTTCTAATAGCGAATCTAACATAAATCAGACCCTCATCTTAGCCTCTACTTCATGTGCAAACTTACACATGCACATACCTGGCAATGCATTTATATTACATGTGACTAGCTACAGCAAGATCTATCCTCGTAACAGGGAGGCATGTCACCGGACATCTTCACCTGCATTCTTACTATCTAGAGAACACCTCGTCTTCTTCCATGTCTGTACCATTTTTTTCCGTCTAGGCCTTAGAAATCTGCCCCTTACACCAGTGTCAGGATCTTGAATCTTTAGAGACCTGGTTCTTCCAAGAAGTTGTTAAATTATGCTAGAAGAAACAGTTTATTCATTGGTTTTTAGTGTAAAATGTTAAAGAAAAGAATTGCCACTAACTGAAAGGAAACAACCTCCCTCTTTTCCCTTGATATGCACGACCCATTGGAGTAAGTGAACTGCCTTACCAGGAGGACAAAAACAACCATCTGTACACGGAGCTTTACAAATCTTGCTCCTCTCTGGGTCAGTGCATGTGTCAGCACAGGAGTTTCCACATTCCATGTACTCCATGTTGTTTGGGCATTCCTGATCTGCAAGACCAAATGAAAATGGGGTATGTTAATGATGTATTTATAAGACTTCTCAAATCATTGTATCGTCACCCAACCCCTTCTTCCTCCTTTCCCCCATATCTTGTTTGCAAAACTTTCCATCTAGAAGTGTCATGTTTGTTTGGTTGACCTCTAATGAAATTTTTATGGTCACTTTTACTTCATCTTTGGAGAAAACAGTACTGCTGGGAAAAATGAGTTATTTCACATTATTTTACTAGCTCAAGGTTGGCTGAAGTCATGATACAAGCAAAAGACACCAGAATAATTTATAGTTTATTTATATATTTATAAATAAATAAATAAATAAATATTTACTATATTTTCATAATAGTTTCTTTTTGTCTGAAGCATCAGTCATTCTGGCATTAATTTTCTATCCCAATCCACACTGGCAGTTTGGGAGAACTACCTGTAGCCTTCCCCCTGGATTTAGAATGATTTCCTGCCTGGTAGCTGTGACAGTTGAGTATGAAAGCACAGGATAAGCTAAGGGCAAACACATTAGATTTCTCAGTGACTTCTTACAATGAGATGTCAACATTTAAAACAATGCTATTTATGAGTTAACTGTGCATGGTAAAATTCAAATAAGAACTGGAGAAAACAGTCATAAGGAGGAGGGGGACAATATTAAGACATAGTTTAATTTAAGGAGCAAAATCAAGTTAAATTTGTAGAAGCTTTTCCATTAACAAAGTTTCTGTTGAAGTACTTCTACAGATTGATTCACAGTAGTTAACAGAGCTTCTAGCTTTGCTCTGCTGGGGCCAGAATACAGGCATATATGTCTAACCTGAAAGAAATCTCCAGAGCAGTGGTTACTTACAGCAAAGTTCTTTGGTTCTCCATTCCCCAGGGTCTCCCTTCCTGAGGACACAGTCACGAGAGTACTGGTTTAAAGTGCTGCATATGCAGCTGGAAACCAAATCAGAGTGAGAAGAATTAACTGCACAGTGGCACATATCTTCAGCACAGGTCTCTATGTAGTCATCAAACGCAACCACTTTGGAGCAGTTTCCAAAACGGGACATAAGTTTCTTGCATTTTTTTTTCTGTGCAAAAAAAAAATATGGAAAAAAACCCCAATACTTGACATTTTACCAACTTTCAGGTTTATGGATGTGCATCCCAATTTTTGATGACACAATTCCAGGATCACAGGATAATTCAGGTTGGAAGGGACCTCAGGAGATTTTTCAGTCCAACTTTCTGTCATGAGATCCTTTTGCTTGGACTGGAAGATGGCATTCAATTGTGCATTTTCCAACTATCTATTAGTTTAACACTATAACAGGATATTCTTTCAGCTACAAGATCAACTTTTTGATCAGAATCATGGGTAGACTCCAAAAAATTCAGTTCAGTGCATGCTCTACAATTAATACTTGTTTCAACACAATCTCTCCAGGGATGTAGTTCAGGAGGGTTTATACTTCTTGGCCACACATACTTACATATTTACTGCATCTATTGTCTTCTCTCCGAGGATGTCTTCCAGTGTGGTCATCTGGACTCACATCAGCACACTTTTCTGATGGATCCTCTACTTTGTGGAAGTTCCCAAACTGCCTCGGATGCATTTTATACCCTGCAAAATCCCCAGATGCATCTGAGTAATTTCCTGCAATTCTTTCGATGCACTTAATCTTTGGGCTGTAAGGCAGTATGCTCCTCACCAAATGTCCAAATTTAGCCACAGCATCCATATTATAGAGATGACAGCCCGATATAACTTCTGTTGAGCTACAGCCAGGAATCTGGCACGCTTGTATCAAGGCTTGCTGTCAGCCTGGGCATTTATAATCACATGAGACTCTTGACCTTTCTATTGCACCTCATCACTTCTAAAAACTGTTCATTATGAGTGTATTTGAGCTTAGAGAGTTTTGCATTTGCATGTGTAATGGTCATACATTGTAGTTTGCCTTCGACTATCACAACCTGAAGTACAGCCTTAGTTGCATATGCTTGTAATCATCTGGAAATCGATTACTTTTTACATGCTAGAGAACATGGGAAGAGGGAGCAGGAGGAAGACAGGCACACAGTGCATGTATGTAACCAACACACTAGTTAGAGGGATATATTTTCCCAAAGCATTACCAGAAACTTGATCCTGGCTGTGAGAAATCTTTCAGACAAAGTTTGAAATTTATAAATTTTTATGGAGAATATGCATAAAATGCCATTGCATTCTCTGATTTTCTTTCTTTTTTTTTTTTTTTGAAAGGTTTAATAGATGGATTTATGACCAGGTCTATTCTCCTATACTGGCTCAGTCCCTTAGTTAAGGGACTGGCCTGAGAGAAGGACTTCCACAAAAGCATTGTTTTCAGGTGCTTTACCACTAACTTTTCTGGAAACAGAAGCCCATCTAAAGCCCTGAGCTCTCAGAGCCATGTGATTTGCCAAAGATCTCAAATGACATTAAAGAATACAAAGAATAAAGTTTCAAGAAGAAATGGGATTTTTGTCCTGATCATTTTTTTCCTCAAGAGAAAAGAAATTTTGGACTTTTATATGCAGTGGATCTTAGCCTATGCAGGCAGACTGACTGCTCCCTGCTGAGCCCAGAGAGACAGATGTGTTCAGAGCAGAAAGGAGGGACGTGGGAGGCCACCTCGTCCCCAGGTGTAGGAACCTGTTATCTGTGGAACCAGATGCATAAAAGAAGAGACTGTTTTTCTTAGAGCAATGCTTCTCAGTAGGAAACTGTTTCTTCAGAAAAAATTGATCCAGTTTTAGATTTTACTTATTGTGTTTGTGGAGTGAAGCGCAGAAACGTGACTAAGATGCAGCTGAAAAGCTTAATATGAAATATGAAAATGAATACCAAATCTACCACTACAAGTTTTTGATCAAATCTCAGGATTCTTTCTGAGTGGGTACGGTAAACAACAACATTTTTCTGGTGACTTAAGACGCCCAGGTATTACATGAAGGGATGGTGTTGTAACTTTGGCTTCAGTCCTGCAGCTAATACCTCAGGATGCCGGTTTCTTTCCACTCGTATAACCTGATGCAGGACTGGAGTCTCAGCTGTTTGCTATGTTGACCTCTTTCCAGTTCAGTGCAATATCTGAAGATGTCAGTGGATGGCACCACGTTTTTGTAAAGATGCTCAGTGAAATCTCCCTGGCTCAGTGATGATGATTTCATTTCATTACAGAGGCAAAAATAATCACACTTGATATCCAACTGTAAAATGATGAAAATGGAAGGACAGAAAACGCATTCGTGCCTCATTTGAAACCACAGGTTCCTTTAAATTTGCTACTGTCAGTGGGGAACCTGGCAATGTTGCTGCATGATAGCCAGGCAATTAATTTGGATCAAAGATGTTTGAGAGTCTTGCAAGTACGCAAACAGCAGAGGAACCCAAATCATCCCTATGTTTAAATAAAATACATCTCCTGTATATAGAAATGTTCATGTATTTCAGAGTGTCTGTCATGAAATCTGAAACCCTGCTTAGAGAAAACCAATACAAAGTTTTGTGTCATGTATTAACAGTTCTGTTCTACGTGGAATATGCTGTATTCATGGCCTACCATCCAAAATCAAATCATTCTTCTCACTACCATCATAGTTTCCGCACAGACCACATATTTTCTCTTTATATGTTTCTTCCAGGTCCAGCTACAAAACAAAAGCAAAGAGGAAACCCAGAGTTTAAAGGCTTTTCTCCCCATCAACAGCACATGGTACAAAGTTACAGATGAGCAGAAATGCTCATTACCAATTTGTAGCAGTCTTTTTTCTATTACAAACCTGCCATAAAACTTAGCTGCAGACAGGCTGCATTTAAACAGGAAGGTAACCATCTAGCAGTTGTCATTCCTACCTACTAAACAGTTAACTAAAGAATGATGAATACTGGACTAATCCTTGGACCAGTGTTTCCCAGTATAGAGACACTGGCATATATATATATGTGGTACCCCTTGCAAGGTACCACAGCTCCACCCTGGGCAGGTCAGATAACTGTGCTCCGATGCTTGATACTGTGAAGAAGCAGCTTCTGGTCAGCTTTTATCCCTATCTAAGGGTTTCTAGTCCCTAGGCTAAATGGAAAACTTAATAACATTTATATGGGTGGGTCTGTCCAGTGTAACTTGTTCTGCCCATACTCAGGGGTGATAAAGAGCCAGGTTAGCATACTATTGCCTTGCTAGATAGAACTATTGCACCTAATCACTCCTACATGCTTCAAGGCTAGTACTGGCATCACTCAGGTCCACCAAAAAAAGGTGGTACTTTTCGAACAAGTGTGTCACCCTAAAATTGGGTCCGTCCTACAGGTGGTGCCTGTAATGTTTCAGGTATTAATTAGTACAGGGGAAGGGGGGAAGTAAATAATTCATTAAATCAGAATTTGAATACCGCTTGATTGCCTCCTGATTTTTTTCCCCTCTATTCACCTTCTATCTTCTCTCTGTCTCTCTGAACTGCAAAACATGACATATAATTTTCATTTCTTTAATCTCAGTCCTGACTGTGGAGGATAAGTGTTCACACCCAGAAGTGTAAATACACTGTTGCAGAAGAGCCTATTTTGGAATGGATGTATAGAGGGGAACTCCCACATAGCAAGGCTTTGGAATGAGAGAGGCCAACGTCTGAACTGGCCAGAGAGATTAGTTTCCCACACAAGATGTGCATCGAGACAGAAGGTAATTAACAAGTCAGAGCTGGAAGGACTAGCTGTGCTGCTGCCTCTGCCCCATGGGGGAAGCAGATAACTACAGAGGCACCATCTTCAGGGTTAACAGTGGCACCTTTTTTCACATAATATTAGCTTGGAAGGTTTGGGGGTTGTGACTCCAAGCTCCTAGTATTACCTAGTTTGGTATGTCGCTATTAGCTTATGGATACGGTGATACCTCTGCCCCACAATGTCTTATATCAACACAGTGCCTGCATCCAGCTCTGCTTTTCATCATTGATGAGGTTCACCAAGAGAAAAACAACTAACTGGCTGTTCATACTAGGAGAGTGTCAGCCCAGTTCCACTTGAGTGTCAGGCCCAGCTTGGAAGTGACTTGGAAGTAAGCACAGGTGTCCTCAATCAGGATGCTCTTCAAGCTGAAGGGCATGGGGATCCTGGAAATTAGAGGGAACAAAACAGATTGCATTAAAAAAAAGACTGATCAAATCCTCTCAGAGATATAGAAAGAAACACTAAAGTCAAAAGGAGCTAAATAAGCCATGGCGACATTCTTTTCAAGGTCAGCCTTTGTTCACACAATGCATTAAATTTATGTATGATCACCTTGTCCAGTGATCTTAGGTATGTGACCTTTTACCAACCTTAATCCACAACACAATGTATTTTGGTCATGAGTGTGTCAATACTACATTAGCCGCGCGACTGATACCAATGCAGCTCTGCTTATTTATGTATCCTGAAGACGTAACCCAAAAGTTTACAAGCAGCAAGATCACAATACTGGGAAAATAGCCCTCCACATGAGGATACTGCAGGTTCTTATCATCCTTCCAGGCTATCCTTGACATCTGGTATTCACAGAGGTGTGAAAAGAGGTCTATTCTGTTACTTGTGTACTGATGTGATTCAGACCTACGTTACTTTTTCATTCTCCTGAAAAACTTAGAAAATCAGAAAATGGCTAAAAGATAGGAGATTACTTGCCCCTTTGATTTAGAATATACATCTGGGCTTCGCTACTATAATTACAAGTGAGTGATGCTATTCTATATTTGGTTGTTTCTAGAAGGCTGTCAAGAAAAGACAGCCCATATGCTTGCAATTTTCTCTCCAACAAGATTGTGAGGATTTTTCCCAGAGTCAAAGCTTGCCTTGGCCCTTCATACTTATATGCTGCTCACTGCACTTCTCATGAGGGCTGCCCTTAAAATTATGCCAAATTTTCAGCTACTGTTGCATATGACTTTTTACTTATGTAGTAAAGGAGTATTTTTCTGTTTCCAGTTTGCTTTCTGGTTCATTTCAGTTTGGAATTAAAGGTGTGGATTTTGACTTGTGAAACTTCAGTCTTTTGTGTAAGAAGACCCCAAGGCAAGCTGTGATCTGCAAAGCAGTGCAATTTTCTAGACTAATTTATCTGGAAACAGAAAATTTTTTCTAAAATGACCATCTGTTCCTGAACAGCAATATGCAACAGTAGGGTTAGTACCACAGAAATGATGTTTTGAGGAAAAAAACTACAAAATCAAAACCTTCTATAAATAAACTGTTGATTTTATCTCCTTCCCTCCAACCCTCCCTCCCAAATCAGAGTGACATTAAGGAAACCTATACCTTCTGTTTTGATAGCATTCACATTGTCTTCTGCTTAACGTGATGGTGTTGATCCCTGGGAGATGGTAGTTCACATGCTTCTTGCCTCCTCCACCACTATGAGGTGGGGTCTTTGCACTACCCTTTTCAAAGTGCTATGAACATACCATACACAGGCATTTGCACCTCTGCAGAATAGGACCACTTTCTAGACAGACTACCTGTTGTTAATAAATAACAATAAAACTGCTGCACAAGGAAACAACAGTATGGTCTTTACTCACTTGTTCCCATTCACTGTGATGCCTGTCTCCTTCACCTCCAAGATCACTCCATCAATGGTGACAGTGAAGTAGATCAGGAAGCTATTCTTGTCACTGCGCCTGATTTGGATGTTAAAGTCCTGATAGCTGTCATTGCAGTGTGAAGCGAAGACATATGTGCAGGTTCCAGGAAAAGTGAACTTAACATGGTCAAATGTATGAAAGTGGAAATTGCCCCAGGTGGCACATTCACTCCTACTGACAGTAGAGACCTGGACTAAAGAAAGAGTCATAGGAGAGGAGCTTAGAAATTCACCCCACATGAGGTGCTTTGTTTGTTGTTGGCTTTTTAAAAAAAAAAAAAAAACTTTAAAGAAGAGATTTTCAAGGGCAAAAATGTTAACCCCTGGAAGATAATCTCACTGAACTTTTGAAGTCCATGACAGAGATACCTCCATTTTGAGTAGATGAGCCCAGGCTCCTTTGAAGTTAACAGTAACAGCTTCCCTACCTTACATACCTACACAGGAAGAAGATACTCCAAGAGGGCATGTTTCTCTCCATTGTCTATAAAGGTTGCTGAGGGTGCCAATGTAGATGGCACCCTTGAGCATTTACACTGTAGATACAATTATCTAAACTGAAGTGAGAGGAATCTCACACTGGCTGCCTAAATCTCATTTCTACTTTTGAAATCCTGTTTCTTAAGACAGGCAAGACTTTGGTCCAAACTCTTGAATTGAGTCCCTTCCAGGAGAAATCACAGGTGGCATGACTGTACAGCAAAATGGCAACCGCTGATTTCAGCAGCTGAAGCTGCCACCAGCTTCAGTAGTCGGCTCAGAGCTACTTGTTTTTCCTCTCAACCAAAACTCATGTCTTGGACCTCTGTCAAAGGTATTAATATATACTTTAAGTGCATATAAGACATCACTTCAGAAAGTAGTTTTCATATCACTGAGCTGCACAAAGCCAATATGAATCACCTTGAATTAAATAAGATATGATTGCTACAAAACACTTTTAGCATTTCTTCTAGGCCCATCTGAAAGAATGACAAATGAAAATGGGAAAATTTCTTTATGTAGCATATTTAGGAAAAATCAACATAGCAATATCCATCACAGATCAAATCAACAAATCATTAACATACTCAGTGAACTCTAAAATATTATTAAATATTCCTACCTAAGAACCAGCAGGGTAACACTCAAAAATTCAGATCTTGATTATTAGAAATGTGCAACACAAACTCAAGTGCCAAGAAGTCCTTAGAAACAGCTTTTTGAAGGGACTGTAACTTGCCATAGATGTTTGCAGTACTAAAGTGGAGTAGGGTAATTTAGCACTTTTCTACACAATAACAAGGAGAAATGAGAAAGTTTGACTATTCTTGGAAGTGGAGCTGCTAGAAATACTAAGACAGCAATAACTGTCACATCAATTGTTTGTTGTGTGTATTAAGCAACTGGGAAAAGTCTAAGACATTCAAAACCAAACCAGGAGGTAACAGTGCAGCAGACCACAAAAAATGTGATTACTCCTAATGCAGTATTTCATACTGATCGATCAAGCCTAGCAGGCATTATGGTAACATACTTCTTCTATAAAGAATATATGTTAAATGTGTTGAAAAGGGTGTGACCACTTTTTTATGATGCAAACTGCATCCAGAGAGTCTCCTGTTTAAGATTAGTCACTTAGGACAAAAAACAGTTGATAAACTACCTGTTACTGAAAGAAAAAAAAAAAAAGTAAAATACTTAAATGGTTGACATTAAGGATGAAAACGTACGATGTTAAACAGTACCTGGCATGCCTACAGCTCTTACATGAATATGTTGCACATTTTCATTTGACAACTCTATTTGTCACTTGCGAAGAGCAATACATGAGCAAATAATCTGAGAATTAGACTTTTTCCTTACCTATCTGAACTGGTTCTTTGCCTTTGCAACAACTCCAAATTAGGCAGAAGATCCAAAATGACCTCCCCTTTTTTATTTCCATCTTGCCATGAAGCAGTAACTTGAAAATCCTTCCAGGGAAGTGTTTTTTTCTTGGCTTATAGGCAGATTTTTATAGTCCAGGAATTTGGCGTGAGAACAAAACATTGATGGCAGGGTCCCTAAAAGGTGGAGCTTCATTCAATTTTCTTTCAGTGATTCATGTTTAGCACCCAGCAACCTCCTGTCTTTCAGACAAGGCAGGTATCCAGTTCTCTCTTGCTTTATGTGGAGAGAGCGAGCTGCCCTCTTCTTATTCCCTTTTTTTATATAGGTTCCCCCACCCCCCACACCTACAGTGCAACAATAATTTTTCTTTTTCATAACATCTGATTGGTAACAAGCAATTATTGCCCTCGTCCAGAGCTTTTCTCTGGATTGCACATCAGCACACTCCCCCAGCTCCAGAAAAAGTATTTGTTGCCTCTGCTAGTTTGATGGCTACTTCTAAATGTTAGAGCAAAAAGTATTGCAAGGTCAGGCATAATGTATGGTTTATTTAGAGTAAAAACTTTTGGCAGGAGAGCAAGGAGAGCAGAGTCCTTTAAGAAGTGTATCCAAAATATCTTACAAAAAAGGCCAGAGATTGACAGGAATGCCAATCAACAGACCAGGAATGACATTAGTCCACAAAGTGCAAACTTCTCACCCTCACTGCACAAATGGGATTTAATTGCACCAGTCAGACATGGGAAGTTAACTTATTCTTTATGCGCACAGAGGTGTTGGTTTTTCCAAAAAGCATAAAGGAGCCCAAGTCCTACCAAAACGTGGACCACAATTCATTCCTTCACCTCCTAAATTATGCTGCTGGAAAAGGGTCCCTTGGTGGCATCAGAGTGCTTTAATACCCTGTCACATACCCATAAAAAATCCAGCGAGCTCAGTCATACGCTGATCTAAATTCCGCTGTAGGACAGTTCTTGGATATCCTACACAGACATTTAACGTCGGTAATTTTATGATCTCTTTTAGAGATTTACTTGCTCTGTGGGCACAAGCTGACCTAGCATTTCTTCACTTTATCTGTGCTGCAGGGGAACTGCCTCGACACAAAGGAAGCCTCTCACCTAGTTCCAACAAATCAAACATGGATAACAGACGTCCCCACGCTTTCAACTGCTCCATGCCCCTTTCGGAACACACTAATGCCAGAATGATTGCCAGTAGTAAGTGGGCATAAATACAATTTAAGGTGGACTTAGGTTTCGCCCCTGTTGCAAGTCCTCACATCAAGTCTGTCCATGCACTCATGGACAGGGAATATACATGCCCTTTTATCTGGCTGGCGGACAGTAAGCTGGTCCTTGAGAACTGCGTCTTGCTCACTAGTTACCAAGCTTTCCAGCATCGACAAAGTTAAGTGTCCTAAAGCGGGCCCACTGCTTCTTTCAGCTGTTCCCCTCACACAGTTATGAGCCGCTTACTAAGTGGCTTACAGAATTTCAGGTGCAAACGTCTGCCAGATGAAGATTTGCTGCTGCTGTTGCTCTTAAGAAAATCCTGCGCTAGCAGGTGAGAGCATTGTGCAGTACATGAAACATGAGTTCATGTTACCCCTTTCCCACTGTCCGTGCCCCATTAATTCCATTGTCAGTCGCACTTGAGGCAGGGCACCACTGGAAGGTAAAGTCTGTTCTTGAAGCCCTGCCATTTTGGCTGGAATACAGGACCGACAGTCCTTACGGCATTGGTGATAGAAGTAATAGGTTTCTGCTGCTTTTTCTTTTAATCACAACACGTCTTCCCTGCTGATCTCCACCCAAAGAGTTACAAAGTAAACCAGCAAAATATCTAGTAGATAAACCGAACCATGAGAATATGACATTGTAGATATGAGGATCATCTGAAATCAAATACAGTGCAATAGTAACACCCAAATTCAGCAGATTCCCATGGTAACTTTCAGATTGAGTTCTTGTTCAGGCCACAGAGCAGTGTCAATGGCAGGTATGGGGAAGGGCTGTGAAGCCCAGGAGAAAAAGCACATAAGTCAATAGACCACAGACACTGACAAAGAGAGCTTAGTTGAGGGTAAAGATGGAAAGCTGAACCCTATTAATTTTCCCAAATCAAGGCCAGTGTCAAAATCCAAATGCAGAACTCTGCTGAGATAGAGTCCATTTTTTTTTAAATCATGCTCCCCTTCCTTTCCCATTCCTACCCAGACAATCAAGGCACCTACTTCATTCGTATTGGTATGAAAGCAGAAAGAAGAATAGGATTCTAGGAGTATGATTTCTGACCCTAGAGAAAAATGCCTTTATTCCCAGTGGGCAGCACAAAAGCAGCTGGAGCCACATAAGAACGACTTGCCAAAGATACCCTTTGGGTTGGAGTAGTCCTTAGATGGCAAAGACATGGTGAGGCTGTCCACTGCAGTACCCAGCCCTTTGTCTTCTGCATGAGGGGTGTTCAGGGGAATGCCAGGGTGGGCAGGAGGGATGAGCTAAGGTATGATTTCCCCCTGCAAGCCCCACTTAGCACTTAGGGGCCTGGGAAGAATACGAACAGCATATGTTAAAACCGTGTCCAAGGAACAGACAGAATAAAACAAATAATTCATTGAACCACCATCCACTTATCCTCCACTGTGCAGAGAAAGTAATGTCAGTCATCTGTGATCCTCCCCTGAGAAAAGCAAGAGCACATCTCTCGCTACTTGGAGAAACGGGAAACCCCGTCCTCTTGCTCTGTGCCTAGCCTTTTTCTTACCTCTGCTTGACTGCTCTGTCATTTTTGCCATTCCTTTGCCATTTCTTGGGGAGCAAAGATCCTGTCAGCGACTAACCAGACCTGCTGCTTCTGGCTTCTCCACAGAGACTGCTGGCTACACTCCTTAGAAATCACTGGATGCTTCAATCCCCTGCAATGATTTCAGGGCTACTGACAGGGGAAGGATATTTGGATTCAAATGAAGTTTTTATATTCAAGTGTGGCAACACTGAGTTTTTCAGAAGAAATACGTGGTAGATTTTCAGAAGGAAATTCAGACTGACAGGGAGCTTGTGAATATGTTGATCACTTACCACTGAATCATTGCTATTGCAGGCACGCAAGCTATAACTATTCCCCCTGCAGTAACATATTGGGATTAATAACTCTTCCCTTTATTGGGCCCTGCAGCATAAGAGGCTTTCACTCTGCTGCAGCTGTACTAGCAAAAAGAACAATTCCTCTTGGACCCTTTACAACCCATTTCATGGATCATTTGCCATTAAAGGGTATGTGATTTTAGTAAATACAATTGGTAAATATTAACTCAGCTTCTTTATCGCCACTGACTCACTGGAGATAAGATGTCATGAAACTATACACCAGTGACTCACATCTGATATTTTTTGATACAAATTTGGTAGAGGCACTTAAATTGGGGACATATGGTGGATTAATGCCATTCATAGCCAGCTACCGTACTGAGGCTTGGCAGTTGCATTTGTATCTTACCCTTCTGTCAAAAGGTGATCCCGTATGTGCTGTAAAGTGTTAAGGCTACCAAGGCTTTTGTAACACACCGTCCTGGGTCAGTCAAGCACTGGTGGGGTTCAGCCTGGAAATTCTCTAATATACCAGTTAATTTCAGGCAAAGCTGGTACTCCTTCTTAAAATGTGAATCCACTATAAAATGGTATTTTACAAGCACTGCCTAGATAATAATTCTAGAGAAATGCTGCATATTTTATTAACATTTCGTTTCATTATTTCATTAACGTTAGCTAGGAAAACATTTAACTTGCATTTGGTGTCAAGCCCTCTTGTGACGATAATCTGCATGATAAAAACATCTGAAGTGAATTTGGCAAAATGGTTTACATAACTGATGGTTACAACACTATGTTGGGTGTTCTAAATTGCCAGAAGAATTCAAGAACAACATGGATTATGTTTTTATCCTTGGTATAATCCCATAGAATTTTGGAAATTCGCATCAAAGACTTATTTGATCCATCAGATTTAGATCCATCATACAGTTTGAATCGTCTGGCAGTAAGTATAAGGTGATCTGTAAAGCAGGGACTGGATCTCTGTCATTAACTGTTGATTAAAATACGTGAAGAATGCCTTCAGTATTTTAATTTTGATAGGAGATGGTTATGTATTTTCTTACATTTTGCCTCAGAATGAACATAAAGCTACTTAAGTGTCTCATCTTGCCACAGGGTTCCTTGACTTTTCCTGAACTCATCAAGGGCATTTGTTACTCCTGCTTGCAAGGAATCAGTTCAGTTGCTCTTTTCTGTTTTTTCTTTTCTTTTTATTCTTTTTTTTAAGATGTAGATCTTTCAAAATCCACATACAAGGAGTAATGACACATCTGATTATTGTTTGTGCACACAGGTCTCATTGACCTATTGGCACTTCCTCACCTAAGAAAGACTCCCTGCATAGAAAGCCATCTTGTCAGGAGGTTGGGCCCTTGAGCTTTCTCTACTTGAAAGATTTTTTCTTTAAACAGCCTTCCTCGTGAAAAATACGGAGTAGCAGAACAAAGGAAACTCAGGGCCCCATGTTGAGAAGATTCTGCTTTAAGAATGAGAGCTTTATGGGTTTCAGACGAGACCATATTCCACCCCTTTTTTAAAAAGCAATTTCTTATTTCATGGATGCCAAGATAATTCAGAAGAGGTCACCGCACACTTAATACTGAAGTCTGTATAACCTGGAAATTACACAAAATTACATACCCCATAACCATGTCCACCATGACTGAAAGTTAGTGCAAGCCAAAAGAAAGGCAGAGAGATGGGGCAGAGAACAGGTTGAGGTGAGAAGCTAAGCAAGCTTGGCCTGTTCTTTTTTCTTAAATCGGACTCACGCTATGCTCCTGTTAAGGACATCATCTAAAATTCTGTCGTCAGAACATTTCTACTGGACTAATGAGAGTGTGATCCTTTCAACGTGAACCGTGATATTTCCCAGTAAGCACCTAACTTTTCAATGTCATCCAAGTTTCCGAGCTTGGCTTGCCGTGAATGCTGTAGCCATTATAAACCAAAGCAGTTTTGTAGGTGGCTGAATACCAGTTTTCTTTTACATTCAAATGGCTATCCAGAGCGAGGAAAAACAAGACCACAGTCTTTCCCCAGGCTTAGCATATTGCAGAAGTTAAAATTAGTCACCCAATAGCTGCCCTCAGTGTGCTGTGGTCAGCTTAGGCTCCCCGTGTTTTGAAGAGGAATGAACTTACAGCTCCCATAGATTCTGCAAACAAAGTGCAAGAAGTGCTCACCTACAGTAGTCCAAACAGACAGGCTATTGAAATTTTACTGCTGTGTCAGGTCACAGGCACTGTGTAAAGCCACGTTCCTTGATCCCAGTTCCTGTTGCCTTTTGTTACTACTTAAAAGAGAGTTGCATGAAGCAAAGGTGCTCCTTCTCAACCCCAGCTCTGACATTCTCTCTATTTGATTTCTGCCAAATAGGGTAGTTGTAGGTATGTTGCTTCACTTACTATTTGAGGTTTCTTCTCCACCTTGCTCCCCACATACATGCTAATCTTTGCACAATTTGAAAATCTCTGATGCTTCTCTTATCATTAGGTCAGATTGAAACTAACGGCCTTGGTGTGGTCAGGTGGTTTCTTCTATGTGCAAAGATTAGCATTTGTGTGACTAACTGAATTAGCCCCTCATGACTAGTCCTTCTATTTAGCTTTCAAAGCAAATGAGAAGGTTTTCACCTGTCAAATATACCATATAATATGACTGGGAATAAATTTCCAGAATGATTCTCCCAAGCCACTCTTTGTAAGAGTAATTGCGTGTCCCTGGAAAGTCTGTGACTTCCTGTAACAAAGGAAGCTCGAGGCCAGTTGGGAGAACACATATCTTTTTGTCAAATGTGGAGAGGCATAGCAAAAGCACAGCAAGAGGTGACATAAAGTGTTTTCTGTCTTTAAACCACTATGCACCAGAGAGACACTCTGATATGGAAGTTGTTGGGCTGAAGCGGTATCAGAATACATTATGAGTTCTACTACATTTGGTGAGTTTTCTCAAAGTCTTGGAATGAGGAAAAAATTACAGTGGTGTTTTTCACTGTTCTAGAGACAAGTTTGTGAAAGGAATTCAAGCATTTTACATTATACTTAAAAACTGGAACATTAAAGGAAATCCAGCTTGAACACATCGGATTTTAAAAGGGTGATGCTGAAAAAAACCTTACAGGATTTTCTACATTAGTGGTGGGAACATTGCTTACATAGCCTGCTTAGAAGTTAGTCTAGGAGGTTGCCAGTTAAGAATATAGTTTTCTGTACTAGCCTGAAAAGATTGAGTTAATTTAGGAAATCTGGCCCAAGAAGGCGGCTGCTTAACTCGAAGAACTTGCTCTGCCTTAAAATACCCCTACTCCTCAAAGCTTCTGCTGTCAGATGAAATTTCAGAAATTGTGTATCAACATTACAGTTATTTAAATGTATTTCAGGTTTTGTGGGACCTGAAGTTCATAAGAATTTTCTTTCCTATCATCTTAGAGTCTGTAAGTCTCTTTCTGCCTCTTTTCCCAGTATCTGAATTTGCTGTGCTGCACAAGTTCAAACAGTGAATAACAATCACAGTAACTACATGATTATTTACTTAGGGCTTTGCCTTTGCTGAATTCCTTTCATTGGGGTTTATGTGCAGAGTTGCATGTGCTTAGTTCGGTTAAGTGTGGTTTAGCAAAGTACAGTCCAACAGTAAACATACTGAAAATTTTATCTTACCCTTCCACTCCTATAGCACAAAATGATAATGTCATAATACATAGTTACATCACTAAACAAGGTAGTTATTAGATCAGAAATACCCACCTTGTATTATTTTGGGGAGGGTTCTTCTTGGCTTGCATGTGGCTTTTTTCGCCCCTTCTGAATCCCATCTGCCTCACCTCAGACAGCAGCTGTGATTTTTCCATGTTGCTAACAAGCATTTTCCTTTCTGCCTCTGGTATTTTCAAAACACTTGTCCAGTAACAGTTCATAAAACAACTGTGCTCACTTTATCAGCAAATCTTCTGAGAACTCCTTTTTAACTCCAGATGAAAGTTCTCACTGTATTATTGTAGAGTCATATGAACAACATTAAGTTTCCAGTGCATCTCCAGATAATTAGGAAGAAATTGTCTGAGCTTCAAACTACCTTGGAGAATACAATTGGGAATGAAATTCATGTACTTCCACAGATAAGGTGCATGCCACAATCGCCTTGCTTACAAGGAAGCACGTAACCTACCATAAGAAAAGCTCAGGGTGCATCTGAGGGAATACTTGTGTGTATCCCCCCCAAATAGCCCACAACGCAGTAGGACAATGAGCTTCTCTTTTTGCTTATTAGAGGGTCCAAATGTGTCAAGAGCTGCGTTGGAGGCCCTCAGCTGCAGTGATTTTTACTCACGTGGCAACACCACCCTCCCTGAGCTGAAGCCAACCCACTCAGGTTTGCTCCAGCATTTGACAGTGGTCTCCTACAGCTACCTCTATGCTGTGAGGAGCATCCCGTGAGACCGCAGCTGCCTGGGAAGGATCTGCTTGAGCTTCCAGCTGTCTTGGATGAGCCTGCACCTGAGGCAAGGACTCAAAATCTGGCAATCTCTGGGAAGCTGGTTGCCTCTGGCAACCAAGGCAATAATCATGCTACAGGTAAATCCCAGCTCCAGCCTGTACTTTGGAATTTCAGCCTGCCTGTATCTGCCCTTCCTTCCCTTAGAGAAAGCAGTAATAAGGCCATGATTTTTTTTTTGTTTTGTTTTGTTCACCAGAATGTCCAAGCAAGTTCAAACACTTCTTGAAGGCCTCAGGGACACGTTCAGACCCCACACTCAGAGGAATTCTGTTCATCTCTTGCTTAGTGACAATGTGACAAAGTGAGGCAAAACCAAGCAGCTCTTGGAGAGCAAGAGCTAGGACCCTGACTTTTGGTGCCTTCAAAGGCTGTGTGGCTAGAAGTCCCACTTGCCTCCCAAGAAAGCTTCCTCCTTTTTCAAGGCAAAACTAAAACAGCTAAGTAACTGGAGATGAAGAAAAAGAAACAAACCAAAAAGAAACCCTTTGTCACCAATGAAAGTGGGAGGCTACAGGAAATCTAAGAGGAGATGAACACAGGACTCAGGCATGAAGATATGACAGTGTTTTAGCCACTCTGTCATCCAGTTGAACTCTGCTCCGGGTCTTGCTACCACTCCCTTCTTGCTAGACTCCATAAGACAAGGAAGTTCCTGGAGAATGGAGTCATTCTTGGAGGACAGAGGGAGTCAAACCCATTCCCTTCCATCATCAATGCTTTTTATGAAGCTGTCAGTGCCCCTTGCAGTAGGTCCTGCCTGGGAGTCAATGAGATCAGAGGGTTCCACGGTCTCCTCTGAGCCCCTAAAGGGTTGACATTGCCTTGTGAGAGATTTCTTCAGTTTGTCCCCTGGGTTTTTGAGATGAATCTCTGCTTGTGACCTGCAGACCCAACAGCTCTTGCTCCATGGGATCAGGTAGGACATTTATTTCTAAGAGGGCTGTGGGAAGGAGCAAAAGTACTCCTCACTGCCGCTACTACTCTCTTTGTAGGAATACACAGTTAAAACTTCTTTCCTTCCTTTCTCTCCAAAAGACTATTTGCAGATTTCTCTGCTGGAAAAAGTTTAATCTGTTCAATTTTGTCATCCAGTTCCAACGGAAATACAAGTGCAAAATGAACCGCAAAGTTCTAAGGTGACTGAGAGTGCAGAAAGGGGTAGAGGTTTGACATGTACAGTTTGACCTGGAACTGCCAAGCACTTGTAAGAATTGTCTGACAGCAGCCACTTGGGAGTCTGCTAACGGGTAGCACTGACCTAGCAACAAAACTGAAGGGGCTGCTATAATCTACAGCACTGTAAGGAACACCATCCTGTGCATGCATGTAAATTCCTGTCAGAATAATTTTTTTTCAGTGCTTACTAAAAGCATACAAGCGTCTGGGCAAATACCAGCATTTACTCTTTTCAGAGGTAAAACCCACTACTTGATGAAGTACAAATTCCTTTTTGGAGGGATCTTGCTTTTTTGTGTCTGAAGTAATTTTACATTCTTAGCCATAGACTGCCCTGCAGTGGTGAAGCCAAAATCTACAGCCTTACCGGCTTTTATACAGGATTTTTTAACTTCTTTATTTAGAAGTAGTTTGCCCATCGCTAGAAGGGACAGAAGAGCCCATGCAAACTACAGAAAAAATGAAAAAACGAAGCAAGGGAGATTTTAGTCTTCAGTAGAGTATTTTTTCTCTTTTTCATAGGAAACAAGACAGATTTGATCACATCTTGTATCTGTTTGTCTCCAGAAGCTATTTGCTGACTTCAACCAAATTTAACTGCAAAAATGAGGATCTCAAAGACAGCTAAATGTCAACAGATTTTGAGAAAACTGTTTTTTGCAAATGACTCAAGGAAAAGTATGGCTGTAGTGTCAGCACAGAAACTGTTAGACAACAAATACACACAGGAGAGTGACCTTGTAAAGGCCCCAGGAGAAAAGTCTGAGTCACATCTCACAACGAAGCTAGAGATATAAATCCTTAGAAACCCATACTAAAGCAGAAACCAGGCTTCATTTGTTCTGGAGCTTGCGTTGTAAACTGACAAAACGCCCTTCTTCTTAGATCAGTTACCTCTACCCCTCCGCAGAAATTAGTTCTCTAATCATAGTATTCTAAAGATGCAAAACTTCTGGACTTCCATTTTCTGTGCGTTCCTACCAGTACCTGCATTCTAAACTGGAAGACATTCGGCAGGGCTAGTGGCAGCACAAAATGGTGCCACCGATTCTTTAGGTAGCAAAGATGCTTGTATTCAGGTTGACTGTGGCTCAAGCAGTTACTTTAAGTTCTCAGAAGGGTAAAACACAATTAGCGTTCATTAACAGAGACAGAATAATGCCAAAAGCATTTTTCACACACAACAGAAGGTGTGGATTACCCTCATTGTACTTCAGATGATTCAAGAGAGATGTCCATCTCTCAGCTAATCTCCTTCAGCTAGCCTTACACTAAGATCAGATAAACAGGCACTTTGAATGCAATTCAGCTAACCTCCTTTGAATATGTCCTTTGTTGTGGGAGAAATTAATGCCGAAAATGTCTATTTCTCTCCACTTCCTGTAAAGGAAGCCTAGGATTACTAGCTCAGAGACAGGCATCTGTTGTGAAAACGTTGGAATTTGGAGACCTCTTGCTATAGTACATCACTCGAGCACTGCAAATGAACTTCATATTCTTATAGCTGAGGGACTACTTTCTTAGTGAAAATACATAGTTGTGATGAACTGAGACAGTTCTACCATACACAGCCCTGCTACAATGAGATCTGTTGCTGAACTAGAAGTTTCTCAGAGTCATCTGAACGACTTCATGATGCGTTATTCATCTTTAGCTTTGTTCTGGCAGACAGCATCAACTTCTGTCCCACCTTTTCTGATATTTCAGTTTTTAAGGAGCCAGAAACAGATACCCCAAAAATATGTCAGTTAACTTCCTATAACTTGAAAAGGAACTTTTCTTCTCTTTTAAAACTCAGGCTCATCAAGACAGCACGTGAATAAGTACAAAACCCATGTTTTTTGAAATGTGCTTTTAATCATTCAAAGAGAACAAGCTGATTATAAAAGGACCCAAAAGGCTATGCACTTGGAAGAATACAAATTTGTGTTCTAATTTTGCGCACAAATAAATAGAGCACTGTTAAAAATTAGCAGAGAACAAACAGGATACAGTAACTAGGAAAAGCGAAGTTCAGAAGTAGTCAAGGAAGATGAGAATGATGCATAGTCCTTTTAGTTGAATGCTGCTAGGTTTTTTCTCCTTCATTTTGATGTTAAGCTGATGGCCCTCTTGATACGGTTCAGAGTGCTTGCTTTGTCATTTTCTTCTGTACTCTGCGACTCGCTGGATTGTGAGCTGCTTCTGCATTCAGTGTCTTGACAGCTGCAGCTTTCCACGTATATATACTCATGTGAAATTGAATGCCCATTGGGACATTTCAGTTCTGCTTTCCTCACAGTAGTCCTTGTTTCCCTGCAGCAGGAACAGCTGTGCTCCATAGAATTGGCCTCAGCAGAGTATCTGTTAACATGGAAAACGGCAACATTACTCTGTGCCAGAAGCAAGCACACAAAGGAGAGGGTGAAATTAGGTACAGAACGCCTGTGAGAAGTTTGGGATAATATATAGAAGCGCCACAGTTTTGGCCAATTAAAGTGCTAAGCTCATCTGACAGGGCAGTGGTTATAACAATACGCTTTTAAAATTCATTGCATTTGCTGAGATTTTTTTCTGGTAAAGCAATTAGTATTAAAGTCCTAGTAAAAAACCCTAGTGAGTTCAAGGAGCTCAGCTTCCTTAGATTCCTCTCATTATTCCAGCGCTGATGGATGTCAAATATACCAGATCAACAATTAAGGGCAGACAAAGCCCTGACCTGAATAAGAAAACTGCTTAGACAAGTGGCTACAATGCCAGCTACAATGCCAGGTACAACGGCATCACATCAATCAATTGGCTACAAGGGCTACAATTGCATCACGTGAATCAAAATGCATATTCCAAACCAGGCAGTGTTAACAGGAAGAGGAAGCAGCAGCTCTTTCTGTTCCTATCTCACAGCAAAGTATTTTTTGCAGCCTTGTGTTCACCAGCTTCCAAACCACCATTCCTAACCTGCAGAATCTGTCAGTATCAGGCTATAAACTGTGTCAAGAGCCATCTTTTTCTTGTATTTGTGTGCAGAGGCAACCACAGCAAGACTCTAAAATGATAAGGTATTTCAAAATACTAATAAACCCACTAGCTAATCAGGGTTAAGTCTGAGACTAAAGATCAAGTTTCTCCCATGTGAGGTGCCCTGTGGCATATTCAGTGATAGGCAGCAAACGACAGTTTCTTTGGGGAGTTAAGAATTACGTTTTTCCAGTGTTTTAATAGCTCACTACCAGGTGTCCTACTAGCCAGTTCCTTACAGCCACGTTCTTGTAGATTCTCTCATTTCAGAGAAAAATGTACATTAAAACTACTCTACTAACAGCACCCCTAAAGCATTTGTTTTCTAATTTCTTTACTGTATAAAAATCGCATATGTCTAAATCTTCCTTTAAAAGATCCATGTATATTTCATTTTAGATGTTAAGTATTGAGAAGCAGCTTTTCAGTTTATGAGCATCAGGTCTGGTTGCTCTCTGGGCTCATTCCCATTACAGGATATAAACCATGTTCTTTTGTGATGATTTCTAGACAAGGTGGTCTGACACAAATGACATACAATCCAGCTTTCAATGGATGAACAGACCTTATCACAGCTGTCTGAATCCCAAGACAATTTAATAAACTTTTCTGTTCTGTATTAAGACAAATGAACTGTTCGATCACAGATTTCATTATTTTGTGCACATGATTTGGGGACCTGATAGTTTCGGGTCTTCTACCATTCTGCAGTCTACCTATTTATTGCTCCTTTCATATAAACAAGCTAAGTGCCAGCAGATTTCAAATCTCATTGTCTGATCAGTTTACTTACAGCGAGAAGGTTCCACATGTTCCTTCACATTCAGTCATGACAACTCTGTCCACAGATCGGCAGCCCTTATAGACAATAAAGTCTTTTCTTTCACGGACAAAGCATGGTGTGCCACTATCCAGAGGTGTACCTATAGGGAAATATCAGAAAATACATTCAGTGAAGATAGCTCCAGAAGTTCTTTACATTTCAGCACTCTCTGGGCTTCACTAGTGCACTCAAAGAATTGTTTTAAGTGGTCTTTCTGCTTCAGCTTAAACTTTCCCAGAGAGATCAGACAGTGAATGCTTGGAATAACAA
Source organism: Chroicocephalus ridibundus (assembly GCF_963924245.1). NCBI lineage: Eukaryota > Metazoa > Chordata > Aves > Charadriiformes > Laridae > Chroicocephalus > Chroicocephalus ridibundus. The sequence goes on from NC_086287.1 coordinate 19,661,143, forward strand.
ACATAAATATAAATGTATCTATTTAAATATAAACATATGTGCCTCTATGGCTGGAAAATGGGTTGATTTAAGAAGAAAATTAATTCTCTCTGTTGTTGATTCAGGTACATTTCCATACTTACAGGTTTTGCAACAACCGTTAGGTAAGAATGTAATAGTTCCCTAAAAGAACAAAGAAAAAGGAAAAAATAATATTATTTTCTTTCCCTGTATTAAAGAGGCTTTTAGACCAATAACCGAGGAGAGCAGTTCCTCAAAGGCTGGAAATAATCAGCGAAAACTGTAGCACTGATCTGAATAAACAAAGATAATGGTCTCTTCCAGACTTGAAATCTATCAATTTACAAAGGATTGTGGAAATAAAGATAATGCTTTGAAAGAAGTCCACAGTTAACATCACGCAATTCTTCCTCAGAAACAATTCCAAAAAATCTTCTCTCAGAGACTTCTATATTTGAATGGGGAGTATGCATGGTGTTACTGGCAGCCTACTGCCTGAAGAGCCTGCGTTTCTGTAATGTTCAAGAAAACACAATTTGTGTTCAGCCAGGACCCTGCACACAGCAGTCAGCGAGGCCTTTGTATTTCAGTGCGGACCAACGTTTTGGCTACTGAGAGACCCCTGCCAGTTATAAGCCTTGAACTCTCACGTAGATATCTTCTTTTATACACTCCACAGGTCTGTGCATAGATGCAGCAGAAACTTTTGCCTCTGGTGAAAGATTATCAGAGCTTAATTCGACTTTTGTTGCTAGTTAGGTGGCTGAACTAAACGGAAGTAATCCATGCATTGAGTAGAGGGTAAGTTTTCTGTATTTACTTACAGGTTTGCAGGTATCCTCATTGAATGCTGGGCAGGTAATCTCAGATGTGGAAGAGATAAGCTGATTGTGGATATTTGAACAGCTATAAATGGTGCAGTTGTTGTAAGGATCATTTTTAAACTCTCCAGGCTGCAAGCAAAATACAAAATGTAGTAAGGAAAGCTGAAGAGATCTCAGACAGAAATTTTCCTGTCCACTGACAATGACTTTCCTCTTGTTTCCCAGTCAATTATTTTTAGGTTAACAGCCATTTTGGATACAGATAATTACACACTGCAGTATACCATACGTGGAGAGACTTCAGTTTTACATAGGCCTTCCCTTGGAAAAGAAAAATCCCTCTGAAGTAGCGGAGTACATTAGAGTTATTAATAAAATCTTCCATGCCAATGGATTTTGCTTAGGGAAAACTAAACTGTTATATGGTAATTAAGAACAATCCTAAACTTTCACCCTACAGGGACAATAAAATAATTTCATACGCAGGCTTTACTAGTGTTTTTCAGTACACAGAAATCAAACAATACAGAAAAGCCCAAGCTTCCAGACATCGCAAGAAAAACCCTTCCAATGATACTGGATTTGTCTTTCCAGGAAGAGCCTTTCAGAAAATTTGATTTCATAAGTCCTTCCTTCAGGCCAAAAAATTGTAGATGGGCTTTGCTTTAGGTGAGACTAGGACCTTGCAGGTGCAAACTTACACTAAGCCTTACTCTGACAAGGAGATGTTCCCTCTATGAAAGGGGGAACTTTACAAATCTGGTAGAGATGTAAGATGTAGAGCATACTTACACTCAAGATGAGGTTAGAATTGTTTGCTGTACGTATAACACACTTAGTCTGCACACATCTTCCACAACATTCACCTTTCACTGGTTGAAGTTCATATCCCTAGATATGAAAATTAATTAAAAATGAAAGCACAACGATAAATGCATTTTTGAGAAATAAATCGAAACATACGAACCCATTAATTGATTATGCTCTGAAGTGTACTCTAGATTTGTGGCTTTGTGTGCCTTTTTGTTTTCCAACCCAATGGAAGACAAGTAATAAAAGCAGGCTATAGAGGAATAGAGGAATAAAGTAAAGCACTATAATAAAAATGCCTAACAATTAACTACCACTCCATTAAGTGCTCTACAGAAACTTCCCAGCTAATCCTCCCAATGTGAACTGAATACTGTAAGTTACACAGTCAAGCTTCATGCAATAAATTGCTCAAGGACAGTTGCTATCCATGCTGGAGTTGGACTCTGGATTTCTGCTCCCTGCCTTTTGCTTATACCACTCATTGGTCAAACTGCTTTTTACATACATGGGTGTTTTAGGGGTTGTTTTTGTTTAAGTTTGTTACTTACTGGTTTACAATATGTGTTGCATGGAATATGTTCACATGAGATGATATTCAGTTGAGTGCTGACGTTAACTTCGTTAGTGCAGAAACAATTCTGACACTTATCAATGAAGACTGAGGAGTTAGGCTATAAATTTTAAGAAAAAAAAGTTCACATATTAATGGGCTATGACATGTGTGACGCATATTTCTTAATTTTGGAAAAATCTGTGAAACAAGCAATGGAAAAGGTAACAATCATAAACTGTATTGGATAGCTATTTGGCAAGCCACTTATGAAGACAGTATTTTAAATATTGAATTACTTTTAACATGTGTCTTTATTGAAGTCCTGTATAGCAATGATAAACTCAGACATTAAAAGCAAAGATGTCATACAAATATCTACAATAAAACAAGTACTTGACCCAACAGAATTTATTAAGAATCTAAGTCTGTTTACAATAATACTTATTTATAAATCTTTTCATTTGAAAGCAGACTTTTGAAACAGTAATAATGTGCTGACAGTAAATGTGGACTGACTTTTTAAAATGCATGCACACTTAACTCTAAATCCAAATCTCTCTCTGACACTGACATACAAACAATTCTTCAGTCTCTTTTGTACACAGCAACCTTTTCAGAAAAGATTTCAGCTTCATGAAACTGATGAACTCCTGATGGAAATTTGAAAATTTCTAAAATAGTGATTGTACTAGATAAAACTCCTCATAGCACTTCTGATAAAGTATACTAACTGGTCTTTTACACATTTTCAGAAGACTGTTGAAGTAAGAACTTACCAAGAACTCGGCATTCTGATGTACACAAACCCTCTTGGGAACTGTTAACAAGCAAGGAGTTAGGTGTTACATAGGGGGAAAATAAAAAAAAGTCTTTACCCCACTCTAGTCAAACTAATTTCTTACGCATATGGTCAAACACATTGGTTATTCCCCATTTCTCATAGCAGATATGACATATACAAAACAGAATAACAAGTACTGCATGTGCAAAAAGGGAGGAAGATCTGGCCCAATATACGCAGTCCAGCTCATAGCCAAGAATGTCCACTTAACAGGTACAAGTAGTTCCTTGTTTCAATTACCAAGGAAAAAGCAGACTTTGTAAAGCTGCCTTTTATTGGGCATGCTTGGAGGGACATTTTGCTAGATTAAACTGAGATCACTGTCCCAGTTAATTCTGCAGCTGTTCTTACATGTACTTACAACCAGGCAAACTGAACTTGAGCCACCTGAGATACATCCGATTTCGTAGTTGTTTGTCATAATCATAGCAGCAGTAACCAATGTTAATAGTAACCAATTTGTAGACTCTGACTGTGTTTATTACTTCTTTCAATAGGCTATTGCATACAGTCTTACTAAGTGTGATGCTAAATTACTCAATATGTAATGTTAATCATTGTAATATATTTCCAAGGGACTTACCACACTGGTACACAGGACAGCACTGACCACTGGGAATATGAGAATCAACTTCAAATCCCAGTGCACACTTGGGAGCTTTAGTTGTGCACAAGCTTGTATTGCATTCTGAAAAAAAAAAGGAATAAAGCCAGAAAGTAAAGCACTAATGCACAGCTACTAGAACTAGGCATCTGTCAAAGCATGTAGGATAGACGTTTCATTGCTAGATAACAGCCCAGACCCTCTCCAAAGAAAAATATTCCAGAAATAAAATCATTTTTCCTAGTGAATCCAGGCACTGGACTGGGGCACTACACTAGTTTATAGAACTTTTTCTACCATGTAATTACCAAGTGTTAAAAAAGTATCACAATTCTTTGCAGAGAAGTAGTGGACAACTGTTGCCCTCTCCAAGGTTGTAGGCAACAGACCCAAAATGAAAATCCACACAGAATTGCATAATCTATCTGCATTTTACTTGAATAAAATGTGGTCCTGAATTCAAGAACTATAGATTCAGTTACGCTGAGTCCCATAATTGTAAAGTCAGTTATGCTGAGTTACTGCAATATTAAAATGTATTTTCCCTAACACTGCGCAAGCTGATTTTAAAAAAGCATGAGGAAAGATACTCCCTGCTGCAGGTCTCTGGTGCTAAACCTGTTCTCTTTTCCTTTCTGTTCCAAAAAGGTATAGAAAGACTAGAAATAGAAGTATAAACTCACTGCAGGTGACAATGGGGCAGCAGGAGTCTTCAGAATTGACTTCATTGACCTCATAGAAGCCTTCTCCATCACAACTGGTCTTATTTGGTTTGGCACAGACATGAGGCTCACATACAATGCCATTTCCACCTTCCAGGCAAATACAGTCCTGACAGTCTACCGTAAACTTTTCCCCAAACTGTCAGTAAAGAAAATCAAGTGAGTGATTACATCGTTACCAATTAAAAAGAACAAAAGTAAAAACAGGAATGAAAAGTTGGGAGACCACAAACCAAGACTGCACCAGTGGAGACCACTCTCCTCTCCCCGCCCCCAGCCCCTATTTGAAATACAAAAGTATATGCCAGTATACCTCTCTTGGTATCATATCAACTCCAACACAGCCTGTGAAAACATTAAAATAAATTTCCATCACTACTCATATAACAGTGGACATCTCTACTTTATACAATATATTGTATGAGTACTGTATACAGTCAGATCTATGTTGCATACATGAGAAGGAAACAACAAAGAGAAAACAAACATGCACCCAACTGAAGCAGTAAAACTCACCGCAGGTTTTCACACAGACATCCACAGCATCGTCGTACAGCATTGTTCCATTAGGACAGAAACAGCCTTCCACATATTTAGTTGAAGTTTCGTTTTGTTGACTGTATTGGACAAAACGTTCAGAGGAATCCCATTACTGTCATAGGCATGCAGAGGAAGATTATGCCAAATAATCTTTCACTGAAGATACAGTGGCAAATGATCTGCACATTTGCAATTTAGGAATTGTCAGTGTTCATGTTTGGTATAGCCAAACAACATAAACAGTACAGGCACCCAGATTTAGGATCAAGAGTACAATGGTACCAAATTTTACAGTCAATTTAAGACATGACAGGAGGTTGATTTCTCTCATTCACCTATGCATTAGATATGACTAAACAGTTGTATGAGCTATAACTAACAGGGAAGGAATTATTTACCTTGATTTGCAGGTTGTCTCTTTAATAGGACCACATGCTCTGTATTCTTTATCTGAGGGGCATTTATAAGCTGGAATAGGAAAATAAAAAGGAGGAAGAGCTCAGTCATATAAAAGCCCCATGACATTATGCGGAGAAATTAAACACTGATTACTCATTTTGCTATGTATCTTTGACAATCTTGAGAAGCAAAGAGAAAAAACCCCATATACCAATACCAGACTCATGTCTCTGAATGGAAGCATTTTATGCAATTTAGCCATAGCCATATAACATCATACCTTACATTAAGGAGATAAAGGCAAGAGTCTACATCTTGATTACATTTTTTTTCATAATTTCAGTCTCTTTTGCACAAGTTCTCAAAGGGGAGTGCATTCCTACCCTCTGTCCTCTTCTTATTACAAATGAAAATGATTGCCTATGTGACTAAATACAGAGTGATCTGCTGATGCCCGCAAAACACAAAACCGCCTGTGTACAAAAAAGTATCAGTATACAGATGTTTCTGGCACAGTCAACTGATGCATATTTTTGCAGGCTCATTTATTATTTCCATTGTTAAAAATATTACCTGTAAAATTACTTAAGGAAAGCAGCTGGTGTGATTTATTGGTGTCTTCATCGCTCAGAAAGTAATGTGACTTACCGTTAGGACATTATTGCCAAAAAAAATTCCATACAAGCTCTTCTAATAGATCAAGGTAAATGGCCAAATACTTACAGCAAACACCATTGGTATGACTTCTCCAGTCAATGCATACACTTTGATCAGCACAGGTGGCAGCATAGACCTGCAGACTTGAGCACTCCAGGTCTAAGCCGGGAAGTGCCCAACTATCAAAAAGGCAGGCTGCATAGTACTTTTCAGGCCGGACAAAGCTATGGCATGGTTCAAATACACTAGAAACAGAAACATTTATCATTATTAGTTACTGAATAATCCATGAATTCTTCAATGTGCTTGACACGTTATAATGTGGCAACAGCAATGCTTAAGGAGATGCGAACAAGGACTGAGAGATTTTTACTAAGAGCATTTATCTAGATTGTAACCTCTCAACCTATATTAAAGTACTCTCCCCTCACCTACAAAACACTTAGGGACCAGTATTTTCTGTCCAGAAGCTACATGAATATTATTGAGTGTAACCACGAACTACTTTTCTGAAGAGATTTTTTTTTATTATTATATTTTTTTAATTCTGACACAGCATTGTAAAAATTAAGACCTCTGTTTTCAGTTGGACTCTGTTTTCTGCTAAGTTAGTGTGGGAAAAGGTAAAAGCATAGGACAGTGGAGGGCAGAGAGCATAAAAGAACGTGAGAACATCAAAAAAGGTTAATGGAGGAGTCAGAGGGTTGGAAGCAAACTATCAGCAAAGAATAACACCTAGAAACAGTAAAAGGAATGGAAGCAACACACAAAGCTACAAGAAATGGAGCAGTAATTAGAAACACTTTTTATTGAGAAATGAACCCTAAAATTGCCACTGAATTTGAAGATCAAGGGCTTATAAACCCCAGAGGAATGCCTACCTTCCCAAAAGAAGCTCGCAGATGGTAAAATTTTTGTAAGACTCCGCTGGCGTTGTGATAGGTGGTTTTGTAGGATTTAGGCCTGGAGAGCACTGTGGTTTGGAGGGATCAACAACTTGCCAATGGTCTGCCATGGTTTCACAGTTTTCTGCAATGTTTCCGTTTGGCAACATGCAGTCATCTGCTGTATTGTTATTGCAAACACCTAAAATTGGTAAGGTGAAAAAGAATTCACTCACAGATTTGTTATCAAATTCCATTAATCTTTGTGGCAGGGCTGTCATTTACCTGTTTGTAGTTTTCTGAGAGTACAAAAATTACAAAAGTAAGCCTTACCACACTGCCCATAAGTGTTGTTGCCAAACCGGCTGTAGGGCATTCTGATAGAGAAGGACAAGCCATTGTAGGTCACATTCATTTTCAGTTCAGGAATTTCCACTACATGATTTATGCCTGACTCATAGATGCTCACGCCAAATTTTTTATAAGGCAAAGCCACTGGCTGTTTGTTTACTGTCACCTAATAAATAAAAAGAAAACAGAAAAGAGACATCTATTTAGTTTGACTTTAGAAAACAATTGATTGTTCATTACTTTGCATTGGAGATAGAATGTAAAGGCAAATAATGTGCTTTTAGTGTGTAATAAATGTCCCTGTGTTTCCTTTTATGTTACTGGAAGTCAAACTTTTCATCTCTGAGACAAAGAAAAAGCCTATCAGCTACTGATAAACTAAGCTAAAATTCAGAGTTTAAACTAGCTAAATTAAACAGACTTATTAGAGTGACTATGGCATTGAGGACACCTCGTGAAAATGCAATATAAAATTCTCCTAAATTCCTAGTGCACACAGTTACTTGGCCTTTTGGCAAGTTACTTATGCCTTACTTGGCATAAAGGGAACATGCTCGTAGGAAAATTAAATGACAGAAATCAGCCAAAATCTGTATTATTTATTTAAATACAGTAGCCATGGTATACCCATGGAACTAACACTGCTACTTTTACTCAACAACGGTAGATTTTCTTGCTTTGAAAAAAAAAAAGAGGGCTAAATGTTACAAATTTTCAACAATATGCTGTAACCTAACTTGTAAAATTCCCACACAGTAATGTACAAAAATAAACCAAATAAACCCCATAAAAGCCTAAAACCAAACACTTCTCACCCAATTTTGAAACCCCATAGCTGGGGCATCACATTTGGCAATGGAATAAGCACATAAGAGCCCCGATTCTGAAAAAATTCAAAAGGTGACACCAATCACTAGTAGTGGTACTTTTAAAAAATGCTTAAGCCCAGTACTTTATTGTTATGACTAGTTTATGTTTTATACTCCATTCAACGTTTATTCTCTTCCTTTGTTAGGTTAATATTACCTATAAATTAATTTATTTTATATTCTTAACTCTTAGCAATTTGTCCACGTTTATGTATTTAGGAGAGATAAGGCACTGCAAATATTTGAGATAGAAAAGGGAATAACTTGTAGAAATTTTTCCCCATATTCAGAGTCAAAAAAGCAGTCCTTCAAAGCAGTCTTATTTTATAATCCAAACTGGTATTAAATCTAAAACATAGATTCCTTTTTAATGTTTTTTCCTAACATTGTGAATATAATTATCAGGTTGATGCTGTATTGATATTTTAACCAAGAAATCAAATGTAATATTCTCTAATACCTCTACTTGTAGGGTATTTGGTTTGACTGTTGCTATGCGCACTTCCTGAGTCTCATGTCTCACAATGATCGTTCGAGGACAGGAGACTACATCCCGTGTGTCACAATGGTAGTTATCAATGTAAACACCAAAGTTGTCAACTTCCTTATTAATCTCTTCCACAAGGACATATGTACAATTCCCTTGATAGCTGTAGTACAGACCATCAAAAGTCATGTAATGTGGGTCTCCCCAGCCAGTGCAGTAGCCTACAAAAACATACAGTTAGGTTAGCTTCTTATGGCAACATACAGAATCAGATCAGACCACAAACAAAATCTGTAGGTGTGGGATTCACCTCATCGAACTTTAAGCATTTAAAGTGTATATGTCAATGCATGAGCTCATTATCTAGAACTCATCAATAATAGAGAAAAACAGGCACTTTCAGGGCACAGTTCATCTGACTTCTTTCTGATAGACAACCGAGAATAGGATTAACTGCACCCTAGATATACCTTTACTTATAGTCTGAACAAGTAACTTGTATGTAGGCTTCTAGCCTATCGAGGCCTGCATCTGGGCAGCTAAATCCTGCCTTGGGAGGCCAGTTTATTCTGCAAGCACAACAGTTACAAAGAAATGATGGCAAACTAAGTAAAAGCCCCCACCTGGGTTAAAAGAACCAATTAAGCACTCCAAACAAACCAACACTAGAAATCCGAGGGTCACAGTCTTGTGCGATACTTGTCCCCTGATAAATATTGCTGCTCCTGACACCAGTGTTGTTCCCACGGGAGATAAAATATTCAACAAAATATATACTTACAATCACACTCCCAGTGCCAACAGCATCCATCCTTATCAATGACTGGCACAGGAGAAAGCCCATTGGCACATGTAGGTTTAGGAGGTGGATTACAGATTATGGGAACCAACTGGATTATATTGTCTTCTATACATATTGCATTAGTGCAGTTACAGAGCCACCATGAGTCACCTGGCTGTGTTTGGAAAGAGAGGGGGAGGAGGAAGAGAGAGAGAAACCTTATGAAGCAGTCAGGCTGACAACAGTTATGCTTGAATATCTTTTGCAAAATTTTAAAATGCTGTATGTTTATTGACAATTTTTTCCCCACCAGAAGTCTGAAAATGGGAAGGAAGTGCAGAAGTCAGCACCATCAAGGCCTGCAACATAGCCTAGCACTACTGAGAGCTGCTAAGTGAAAAGCATTACTTAAAAAGCCAAGCCAGTAACCTGAAGTGGGAATTGCCCTTTTTTTTGTTTCAGCTATCTAAAAGTTAGATGTCCGATCTAATCTCATCACCTGGAGTCCCTCTCTAATCAACAGTGAAAGACACTGATCAGTGATCAATATATGATCAATCCCCTTCCACGAATGCCTAGAACAGATTAACGGCTAAAGCTACAGTAACATCAGCTATTTGGGGAGTAATGTCTAAGGTGATCATTTGCATGCATTGTGATTGTATGCATTTTTCCTATCTTCCACCAGTTTTTCAGCCATGTATAATTTTTATCCTTGCAGATTTACTGAGCAAGTTAGTAGACATCTAAGCTGTGAGGAGGCTTTAGAAATGCATAAGACATTAGCTTGTCTGTGTCAGAGGTGGAAGGTTCCAAAAACTCAGAATTCGGAGTCAAATTTCATGAGCATTTGAATGTGGTGATCTGTTTCCCAGTCCTCTCCTGAAACCAGACTACAACCAAGTATGACTTATTCCAAACTCAGAATAGCCCTGTGGTTTCTTGTTGGGCTGCACTGTAAACACACAACTTTTCCCCACTCTCAACCTATTCAAAGGCAGAAACAGAAAAGATAATTTAGCACCACTTAGCCCTTGGTTATGTGTTCATCAAAGCTATCCTACAATAAAGAAAAACATTGAGGTGTGACCTAATTCCTTGAAGGAAGCCTTTTCAAAACTATCCTTGAAGAACTACTAGCAGTACATAAGCTATCAATCTGAACGAACATCATTGGAAGTTATGCTGATACCCAAGAAAGCAGAAAGAAACAGAATAGACTGATACTTCCATTTCTATCCAGATTAATACATACTATGTATGTTATTAGCATTGAAATTATGTGCCTAGTCTCCATCCACAGAAGAATGCTAAAAAAACTCATGAAATCTACTCACTGCATAAGATTCATTAGGTGAAATGGTACAATTTTTTGGACTTGTAGTTGAACTTGGAGGACTGGGTGGAGTAACTCTACTGTGTGTAGAACTTCCTGAAATGGTGACTGCACTTGATGTTGCAGTAGGCCCAGAAGTACCAGATGAGCCAGTGGAAACAATTTCAGAGGTAGTGGTGGTCGCAGTGATTGCGGTAAAATTCTTAGAGGTTGTTCCCGACGTTGTGGTAAAAGATTCTGTTGGTGTTGTACCAGAGGTGGTGACTGACGTGGGGCTGGTTGATAATGATGGCAGAGATACAGTAGTACTAGCAGTAGACTCTACAGAGGATGGTCCTGAAGTTGTGGTGGCAGGAAAGGTAGTTGATCTTGTCAAAGTAGTGTGAGATGCAGTGACTGTCATTGTGCTGCCAAATTCAGTTACTATCGTGGTGCTGTGGGGAGTGGATGCTGAGGGTGTGGGCCCTGAAGTGGTGGCTTTGCTGGTCGTTCCTGTTTCAGTGACTCCAGAGGTGGTGACTACCACTGTGCTTGTTGATTCTGGTGGTGGTGATGAAGTAGTACTCGCTGTAGACATTGGTGAAGATGGTCCTGAGGTTGTGGTGGTGATGCTGGTGGTCCGCGATCCTGTGGGAGGGCTGCTAGTCCCGGTGGTAGTGGTCTCGTGGGTAGATGGTTCTGTTATTATTGTGGTGCTGCGGGGAGTGGATCCTGAGGGTGTGGGTCCCGAAGTGGTGGGTTTGCTGGTCGTTCCTGTTTCAGTGACTCCGGAGGTGGTGACCGTCACTGTGCTTGTTGGTACCGATGGTGTTGACTGTTGGATTGTGGTGCCTGTGGTAGACACCGAACTTTCCGTTTCTGTCGTTCTGGTTGTTGGCAGTGGGGTAGCCGAAGGAGTAACTGGAGTACTCGTCTTTGTCGATGTTCCTGATTCAGTCGTTGTACCCTCTTCAAGACAGGGAGAAAACAGAGTGTTTTGTTTTAAGTAGGCAAATCGCATTTGTTATTAACCTCATTTCATTTTCTAAGAAGCAAATGGAATTCAAGAAACCGAAGCATAGGGTACTTGGATGGCAATAAAGCAGAACCTGTTTTAGTAATGGCTTTTGCCTAACAGAGGGATAACTAAAAAAGTCTCCTACGTCTTGCGTGGGAGACATTGATGTAAAGACTTTATCAGCGATCAATGTTGGACGCATGCAACACCCGCCTGCAGTGTTAAGACTTTACATTGCACAGAAGAGTTCAGCGGTTCTAAATCCAGGGGAATTCATTGAGTTGATTGGTGAAACCTTTGGTTAATTCTGTATTGCTCTCATGCTATGTTCTACGGATAGACCACCCTTCCCTCTGCTGCTTCATGTGGCCTGTTCATACCAGCATTGATTACGCTCAGAGCCATTTGATTCTACTGAAATCGAGCAGCTGCTGCAGCAATCTGCGTTCCATACCTAACTCCCAGGCCTCTAAGACTACTCACCCACAAGCTATTTTGGCATGCTAGGAACCCCAAATTCATGTCTCTGCTTTTTCCCTCTCACATGACCAAGCCAGATCTCATCATGGGCCCTAAGGCAGGCTCCTTTAAAATAGGTTTTGATTAGCTTTTTATAAACCGTTTGCGATACTCAGAGGCCAGCCTCAGAGCCATCTGTTTGTGCTTTTACAGCATGACGTAAGACATGGTAGACAGAGAAGCACTGCGCGCATAATAAGAGTGCAGTCATAATGCTGGAGGATAGGAGGAAGTAAGATACACTGCTGCTACCCACACAGTCCACACGGACAGTCCTTCGACTAAAATTAGTTCTCATTTGCGTGAGGAAAGGCAAACTCCTTCATGTTCAGAAGGAAATACAGGAACAGGCGGCGTACTGTCACAGTGGCAGATTCACTGGGACGTTAGGGGGTCTCACATTGCTGCCCAAACGTCAGCTTGCTTCCCAGCAGTGCAGGGTAGGATGGACAACAACGCTCATGGGAATGCTGGGAGAACCTGGCTGCCCACAGCCTTGGCACATACCAAGGGCCAACACGTAGTCTGAAACCTTTCCACAGACCCTGCCAGGGGAAAACCTTCGAAGCTTCCTACAGCCACAACTGCAGGTCAGTGGCAGTGATGCCAGAGAGGCAACGCCAGAGAAGAAAAGGAAGAAAATCTGCACAGCTGCGCCCAAACAGCACCTGAAATGGCACTGCCACAAACCCAAGCCCCACTACCGTCGCACAAAACAGGTCACGCTGAGTACATTCTCTCCAGCTGAAGGACGAGGTCCACCAGCAGCAAAAGCAAGATTTCCCATCACTTCGGTATCTGCTTAAGCCATGTAGAAGCACCAGGATGAAAAACCTCCTACTGTTACTGATAATCAAAGGAATGGAGCCAAGTACCAGAAATATGTTGTTCACTCTCCCTCCTAAATAAAAAGCTCAGTCCAGGACCCATTCTAGTCCACTCTCATGAGACCCCACCTGGAGTACTGCTTCCAGCTCTGGGGTCACAAGTAGAAGACAGACCTGAAACTGTTTAAGCAGGTCCAGAGGAGGGACACAAAAATGATCAGAGGGCTAGAACACCTTCCCTATTAAAAGAGGCATAGAGAGTTCGGGTTGTTCAGCTGGGAGAAGTCTCCAGGAAGACCTTATTGCAGCCTTTCACTATATAATGCTGGCTTATATGAAAGACAGATAGACACTTTTTACCAAGGCCTGCAGTTACAGACCAAGGGCAAAGAGTTTTAAAGTGAAAGAGGGTAGGTTTAGATTGGACATAATGAAAAAATTTTTTATGATGAGGGACTGTGAGACACTGCAATGGATTTCCCAGAGAAGTTGTGGACGCCCATGCACTGGAAGCACTCAAGCTCGTGTTGAATGGGGCTCAGAGGAACCTGATACAGTGAAAGATGATCCTACCCATAGCACAGGGGTCGGACTAAAAGATCCCTTAAAAGGTCCCTTCCAATCCAAATTCTTCTAGGACTTCATGATTTTTTATAAAATATACATAAACTACACTATTTCAGCTTACAAAAATTAAGTCCCACATTAAAACTCCAATACACCTTGATTTCTCAATTAGCAAAGCAATAAATAACAATGTAGGAAGAAAATTACGTTGTGGTAATCTAGTCGGAGGATGTGGCGTTTTGGTGATTATTACTGGTGTTCGGAATGTGCTTCTAGTAATGGGGGTCCGTGTTGGTGTGCCCGGAACAGTTGTCGTTGTGCCCGGGGTGCTGCTGGTGGGGGTGCTGATGGCGGTGGTCCGTGATCCTGTGGGAGGGCTGCTAGTCCCGGTGGTAGCGGTCGTGTGGGTAGATGGTTCTGTTATTATTGTGGTGCTGCGGGGAGTGGATCCTGAGGGTGTGGGTCCCGAAGTGGTGGGTTTGCTGGTCGTTCCTGTTTCAGTGACTCCGGAGGTGGTGACCGTCACTGTGCTTGTTGGTACCGATGGTGTTGACTGTTGGACTGTGGTGCCTGTGGTAGACACCGAACTTTCCGTTTCTGTCGTTCTGGTTGTTGGCAGTGGGGTAGCCGAAGGAGTAACTGGAGTACTCGTCTTTGTCGATGTTCCTGATTCAGTCGTTGTACCCTCTTCAAGACAGGGAGAAAACAGAGTGTTTTGTTTTAAGTAGGCAAATCGCATTTGTTATTAACCTCATTTCATTTTCTAAGAAGCAAATGGAATTCAAGAAACCGAAGCATAGGGTACTTGGATGGCAATAAAGCAGAACCTGTTTTAGTAATGGCTTTTGCCTAACAGAGGGATAACTAAAAAAGTCTCCTACGTCTTGCGTGGGAGACATTGATGTAAAGACTTTATCAGCGATCAATGTTGGACGCATGCAACACCCGCCTGCAGTGTTAAGACTTTACATTGCACAGAAGAGTTCAGCGGTTCTAAATCCAGGGGAATTCATTGAGTTGATTGGTGAAACCTTTGGTTAATTCTGTATTGCTCTCATGCTATGTTCTACGGATAGACCACCCTTCCCTCTGCTGCTTCATGTGGCCTGTTCATACCAGCATCGATTACGCTCAGAGCCATTTGATTCTACTGAAATCGAGCAGCTGCTGCAGCAATCTGCGTTCCATACCTAACTCCCAGGCCTCTAAGACTACTCACCCACAAGCTATTTTGGCATGCTAGGAACCCCAAATTCACGTCTCTGCTTTTTCCTTCTCACATGACCAAGCCAGATTTCATCATGGGCCCTAAGGCAGGCTCCTTTAAAATAGGTTTTGATTAGCTTTTTATAAACCGTTTGCGATACTCAGAGGCCAGCCTCAGAGCCATCTGTTTGTGCTTTTACAGCATGACGTAAGACATGGTAGACAGAGAAGCGCTGCGCGCATAATAAGAGTGCAGTCATAATGCTGGAGGATAGGAGGAAGTAAGATACACTGCTGCTACCCACACAGTCCACACGGACAGTCCTTCGACTAAAATTAGTTCTCATTTGCGTGAGGAAAGGCAAACTCCTTCATGTTCAGAAGGAAATACAGGAACGGGCGGCGTACTGTCACAGTGGCAGATTCACTGGGACGTTAGGGGGTCTCACATTGCTGCCCAAACGTCAGCTTGCTTCCCAGCAGTGCAGGGTAGGATGGACAACAACGCTCATGGGAATGCTGGGAGAACCTGGCTGCCCACAGCCTTGGCACATACCAAGGGCCAACACGTAGTCTGAAACCTTTCCACAGACAGTGCCAGGGGAAAACCTTCGAAGCTTCCTACAGCCACAACTGCAGGTCAGTGGCAGTGATGCCAGAGAGGCAATGCCAGAGAAGAAAGGGAAGACAATCTGCACAACTGCGCCCAAACAGCAAGGCAACACATGAGAGCACAGACCAGACAAGTACCTCTAGGTGGTGTGGTTGGAGATGGCAGGGAGGTGGTGTATGTTGGTGTGGGCACGGATGCGCTTGTAGTCGTTGGGGTGGGTGTTGGTGTGCCAGGAACAGTCGTCGTTGTGCCTGGGGTGCTGCTGGTCGTGGTGCTGGTGGGGGGTGTGGTCGTGGTTGGGGTGGTGGTGGTTGTGGTGCTGCTGGGAAGCCCCGATGGCGTTGGTGCGGTTGTCGATGTGGGTAGAGATGACGTTGTGGATGAAGGTGTGGTTGTCGGTGGGAAACACTCTGGTCGGTCGGGAACGCAGCAGACACTGATCTCGTAATTGAGGCAGACTGGTATCTGTACCATACCACCTGGGCGCTGATCGCTGTTGTTACAGATAAGCCCTCTGTCAACACTGCATTCCACCTTCTGCCCTAAATCTTCAATGGCAACCTCAGGGAATTTCTCTGCTCTGCAATAAATATTCTCAACCTTCGCGCAGACCCAGGAGGGGTCGTTCTTCAGAATGTTCTCAAAGGTTTCGTAGTCACCACTGTTTCTGTCAGAACCATCTGGGTAACTCACATCAATCCAGTCTGTCCACCTGCAGGAACAGTCTGGGGGACGACAAGAACAGCAACAATTAGAAGCAGACGGAACAGAGACAACAAGCTGGGGCAACAGCACACTCACGCCTGGTCCTCTGCACATCCACCACACTCAAGGGCGCCCCTCGGGAACTGCTACACAGTCAGCCAACCTTGGCCTCAACAAGTCCCACTTGTGTGGGCAGGCCTCTCCTTCTCAGCCCTACAAAGAGCACACTAGGGCCAAATCAGGACACAGGCACTCATGAGCCATGCGGATGTGGCCCCAGGCAGCTAGGGAACATTGCTGTATTGGTCATCTCGTCTGCAAAAACCACTCACGCAAGGGCAACACATGAGGTGGAGCAGGACCAAGCAGGGACTCCCGCCACGCTCTCACTTTCTTGTGCCCTTCACACCACCTCACTCGCTCAGCGACAAACCAAACACTGGGAAGGCTCGCGACCACACAGGAAGGAGGCACAGCGTACACACAGCTGCCAAAACATCTCTACTTGCTACCCAGCAGAGCACGAGCAGCTGGAGAACAACGCTCATGGGAATGCTGGGAGAACACGGCTGCCCACAGCCCTGGGCTGTAGCAAGGGGCAACCTGTGGTCTGAAACCTTCTCCCAAACCCTACCAGGGGAAAACCTTTGTGCAGCCAGAACTGCAGGTGAGCGGCAGCAACGACCACAGAGGCAGCGCCAGAGAAGAAAGGGAAGAAAATCTGCACAGCTGTGCCCAAACAGCACCTGAAATGGCACTGCCACAAACCCAAGCCCCACTACCGTCACACAAAACAGGTCACGCTGAGTACATTCTCTCCAGCTGAAGGACGAGGTCCACCAGCAGCAAAAGCAAGACTTCCCATCACTTCGGTATCTGCCTAAGACCGGCAGAGGAACCAGGCTGAAAAACCTCCTCGGAGCCCTGCTGAGTCAGGGAACACAAGGTCTTCTACCCTCCTCAGTAGCCCAGTACCCTCCTCACTTCCGAAACAGACAGCACAAGGGCTAGCTTTGGGCACCGGCCGCTTCAGGGAATGCACAACAATTACTCCCGCCCCTGATCCCATACAGAAGGCACAAGCTGAGGTGCTCGCAGACCTTCATTTCCCCTACAGCAAGGCAACACATGACAGCACAGACCAGACAAGTACCTCCAGGTGGTGTGGTTGGAGATGGCAGGGAGGTGGTGTATGTTGGTGTGGGCACGGATGTGCTTGTAGTCGTCGGGGTGGGTGTTGGTGTGCCAGGAGCAGTTGTCGTTGTGCCCGGGGTGCTGCTGGTGGGGGTGCTGATGGCGGTGGTCCGTGATCCTGTGGGAGGGCTGCTAGTCCCAGTGGTAGTGGTCTCATGGGTAGATGATTCTGTTATTATTGTGGTGCTGCGGGGAGTGGATCCTGAGGGTGTGGGTCCCGAAGTGGTGGGTTTGCTGGTCGTTCCTGTTTCAGTGACTCCGGAGGTGGTGACCGTCACTGTGCTTGTTGGTACCGATGGTGTTGACTGTTGGATTGTGGTGCCTGTGGTAGACACCGAACTTTCCGTTTCTGTCGTTCTGGTTGTTGGCAGTGGGGTAGCTGAAGGAGTAACTGGAGTACTCGTCTTTGTCGATGTTCCTGATTCAGTCGTTGTACCCTCTTCAAGACAGGGAGAAAACAGAGTGTTTTGTTTTAAGTAGGCAAATCGCATTTGTTATTAACCTCATTTCATTTTCTAAGAAGCAAATGGAATTCAAGAAACCGAAGCATAGGGTACTTGGATGGCAATAAAGCAGAACCTGTTTTAGTAATGGCTTTTGCCTAACAGAGGGATAACTAAAAAAGTCTCCTACGTCTTGCGTGGGAGACATTGATGTAAAGACTTTATCAGCGATCAATGTTGGACGCATGCAACACCCGCCTGCAGTGTTAAGACTTTACATTGCACAGAAGAGTTCAGCGGTTCTAAATCCAGGGGAATTCATTGAGTTGATTGGTGAAACCTTTGGTTAATTCTGTATTGCTCTCATGCTATGTTCTACGGATAGACCACCCTTCCCTCTGCTGCTTCATGTGGCCTGTTCATACCAGCATTGATTACGCTCAGAGCCATTTGATTCTACTGAAATCGAGCAGCTGCTGCAGCAATCTGCGTTCCATACCTAACTCCCAGGCCTCTAAGACTACTCACCCACAAGCTATTTTGGCATGCTAGGAACCCCAAATTCACGTCTCTGCTTTTTCCCTCTCACATGACCAAGCCAGATTTCATCATGGGCCCTAGGGCAGGCTCCTTTAAAATAGGTTTTGATTAGCATTTTGTAAACCGTTCGCGATACTCAGAGGCCAGCCTCAGAGCCATCTGTTTGTGCTTTTACAGCATGACGTAAGACATGGTAGACAGAGAAGCGCTGCGCACATAATAAGAGTGCAGTCATAATGCTGGAGGATAGGAGGAAGTAAGATACACTGCTGCTACCCACACAGTCCACACGGACAGTCCTTCGACTAAAATTAGTTCTCATTTGCGTGAGGAAAGGCAAACTCCTTCATGTTCAGAAGGAAATACAGGAACGGGCGGCGTACTGTCACAGTGGCAGATTCACTGGGACGTTAGGGGGTCTCACATTGCTGCCCAAACGTCAGCTTGCTTCCCAGCAGTGCAGGGTAGGATGGACAACAACGCTCATGGGAATGCTGGGAGAACCTGGCTGCCCACAGCCTTGGCACATACCAAGGGCCAACACGTAGTCTGAAACCTTTCCACAGACCCTGCCAGGGGAAAACCTTCGAAGCTTCCTGCAGCCACAACTGCAGGTCAGTGGCAGTGATGCCAGAGAGGCAACGCCAGAGAAGAAAGGGAAGAAAATCTGCACAGCTGCGCCCAAACAGCACCTGAAATGGCACTGCCACAAACCCAAGCCCCACTACCGTCGCACAAAACAGGTCACGCTGAGTACATTCTCTCCAGCTGAAGGACGAGGTCCACCAGCAGCAAAAGCAAGATTTCCCATCACTTCGGTATCTGCCTAAGACCGGCAGAGGAACCAGGATGAAAAACCTCCTCGGAGCCCTGCTGAGTCAGGGAACACAAGGTCTTCTACCCTCCTCAGTAGCCCAGTACCCTCCTCACTTCCGAAACAGACAGCACAAGGGCTAGCTTTGGGCACCGGCCGCTTCAGGGAACGCACAACAATTACTCCCGCCCCTGATCCCATACAGAAGGCACAAGCTGAGGTGCTCGCAGACCTTCGTTTCTCCTACAGCAAGGCAACACATGACAGCACAGACCAGACAAGTACCTCTAGGTGGTGTGGTTGGAGATGGCAGGGAGGTGGTGTATGTTGGTGTGGGCACGGATGTGCTTGTAGTCGTCGGGGTGGGTGTTGGTGTGCCAGGAGCAGTTGTCGTTGTGCCCGGGGTGCTGCTGGTGGGGGTGCTGATGGCGGTGGTCCGTGATCCTGTGGGAGGGCTGCTAGTCCCAGTGGTAGTGGTCTCGTGGGTAGATGGTTCTGTTATTATTGTGGTGCTGCGGGGAGTGGATCCTGAGGGTGTGGGTCCCGAAGTGGTGGGTTTGCTGGTCGTTCCTGTTTCAGTGACTCCGGAGGTGGTAACCGTCACTGTGCTTGTTGGTACCGATGGTGTTGACTGTTGGATTGTGGTGCCTGTGGTAGACACCGAACTTTCCGTTTCTGTCGTTCTGGTTGTTGGCAGTGGGGTAGCCGAAGGAGTAACTGGAGTACTCGTCTTTGTCGATGTTCCTGATTCAGTCGTTGTACCCTCTTCAAGACAGGGAGAAAACAGAGTGTTTTGTTTTAAGTAGGCAAATCGCATTTGTTATTAACCTCATTTCATTTTCTAAGAAGCAAATGGAATTCAAGAAACCGAAGCATAGGGTACTTGGATGGCAATAAAGCAGAACCTGTTTTAGTAATGGCTTTTGCCTAACAGAGGGATAACTAAAAAAGTCTCCTACGTCTTGCGTGGGAGACATTGATGTAAAGACTTTATCAGCGATCAATGTTGGACGCATGCAACACCCGCCTGCAGTGTTAAGACTTTACATTGCACAGAAGAGTTCAGCGGTTCTAAATCCAGGGGAATTCATTGAGTTGATTGGTGAAACCTTTGGTTAATTCTGTATTGCTCTCATGCTATGTTCTACGGATAGACCACCCTTCCCTCTGCTGCTTCATGTGGCCTGTTCATACCAGCATTGATTACGCTCAGAGCCATTTGATTCTACTGAAATCGAGCAGCTGCTGCAGCAATCTGCGTTCCATACCTAACTCCCAGGCCTCTAAGACTACTCACCCACAAGCTATTTTGGCATGCTAGGAACCCCAAATTCACGTCTCTGCTTTTTCCTTCTCACATGACCAGGCCAGATTTCATCATGGGCCCTAGGGCAGGCTCCTTTAAAATACGTTTTGATTAGCTTTTTATAAACCGTTTGCGATACTCAGAGGCCAGCCTCAGAGCCATCTGTTTGTGCTTTTACAGCATGACGTAAGACATGGTAGACAGAGAAGCACTGCGCGCATAATAAGAGTGCAGTCATAATGCTGGAGGATAGGAGGAAGTAAGATACACTGCTGCTACCCACACAGTCCACACGGACAGTCCTTCGACTAAAATTAGTTCTCATTTGCGTGAGGAAAGGCAAACTCCTTCATGTTCAGAAGGAAATACAGGAACGGGCGGCGTACTGTCACAGTGGCAGATTCACTGGGACGTTAGGGGGTCTCACATTGCTGCCCAAACGTCAGCTTGCTTCCCAGCAGTGCAGGGTAGGATGGACAACAACGCTCATGGGAATGCTGGGAGAACACGGCTGCCCACAGCCTTGGCACATACCAAGGGCCAACACGTAGTCTGAAACCTTTCCACAGACCCTGCCAGGGGAAAACCTTCGAAGCTTCCTACAGCCACAACTGCAGGTCAGTGGCAGTGATGCCAGAGAGGCAACGCCAGAGAAGAAAGGGAAGAAAATCTGCACAGCTGCGCCCAAACAGCACCTGAAATGGCACTGCCACAAACCCAAGCCCCACTACCGTCGCACAAAACAGGTCACGCTGAGTACATTCTCTCCAGCTGAAGGACGAGGTCCACCAGCAGCAAAAGCAAGATTTCCCATCACTTCGGTATCTGCCTAAGACCGGCAGAGGAACCAGGCTGAAAAACCTCCTCGGAGCCCTGCTGAGTCAGGGAACACAAGGTCTTCTACCCTCCTCAGTAGCCCAGTACCCTCCTCACTTCTGAAACAGACAGCACAAGGGCTAGCTTTGGGCACCGGCCGCTTCAGGGAACGCACAACAATTACTCCCGCCCCGATCCCATACAGAAGGCACAAGCTGAGGTGCTCGCAGACCTTCGTTTCTCCTACAGCAAGGCAACACATGACAGCACAGACCAGACAAGTACCTCTAGGTGGTGTGGTTGGAGATGGCAGGGAGGTGGTGTATGTTGGTGTGGGCACGGATGTGCTTGTAGTCGTCGGGGTGGGTGTTGGTGTGCCAGGAGCAGTTGTCGTTGTGCCTGGGGTGCTGCTGGTCGTGGTGCTGGTGGGGGGTGTGGTCGTGGTTGGGGTGGTGGTGGTTGTGGTGCTGCTGGGAGGCCCCGATGGCGTTGGTGCGGTTGTTGATGTGGGTAGAGACGACGTTGTGGATGAAGGTGTGGTTGTCGGTGGGAAACACTCTGGTCGGTCGGGAACGCAGCAGACACTGATCTCGTAATTGAGGCAGACCGGTATCTGTACCATACCACCTGGGCGCTGATCGCTGTTGTTACAGATAAGCCCTCTGTCAACACTGCATTCCACCTTCTGCCCTAAATCTTCAATGGCAACCCCAGGGAATTTCTCTGCTCTGCAAGAAATATTCTCAACTTTCGCGCAGACCCAGGAGGGGTCGTTCTTCAGAATATTCTCAAAGGTTTCGTAGTCACCACTGTTTCTGTCAGAACCATCTGGGTAACTCACATCAATCCAGTCTGTCCACTTGCAGGAACAGTCTGGGGGACAACAAGAACAGCAACAATTAGAAGCAGACGGAACAGAGACAACAAGCTGGGGCAACAGCACACTCACGCCTGGTCCTCTGCACATCCACCACACTCAAGGGTGCCCCTCGGGAACTGCTACACAGTCAGCCAACCTTGGCCTCAACAAGTCCCACTTGTGTGGGCAGGCCTCTCCTTCTCAGCCCTACAAAGAGCACACTAGGGCCAAATCAGGACACAGGCACTCATGAGCCATGCGGATGTGGCCCCAGGCAGCTAGGGAACATTGCCGTATTGGTCGTCTCGTCTGCAAAAACCACTCACGCAAGGGCAACACATGAGGTGGAGCAGGACCAAGCAGGGACTCCCGCCACGCTCTCACTTTCTTGTGCCCTTCACACCACCTCACTCGCTCAGCGACAAAACCAAACACTGGGAAGGCTCGCGACCACACAGGAAGGAGGCACAGCGTACACACAGCTGCCAAAATATCTCTGCTTGCTACCCAGCAGAGCACGAGCAGCTGGAGAACAACGCTCATGGGAATGCTGGGAGAACACGGCTGCCCACAGCCCTGGGCTGTAGCAAGGGGCAACCTGTGGTCTGAAACCTTCTCCCAAACCCTACCAGGGGAAAACCTTTGTGCAGCCAGAACTGCAGGTGAGCGGCAGCAACGACCACAGAGGCAGCGCCAGAGAAGAAAGGGAAGAAAATCTGCACAGCTGCGCCCAAACAGCACCTGAAATGGCACTGCCACAAACCCAAGCCCCACTACCGTCGCACAAAACAGGTCACGCTGAGTACATTCTCTCCAGCTGAAGGACGAGGTCCACCAGCAGCAAAAGCAAGATTTCCCATCACTTCGGTATCTGCCTAAGACCGGCAGAGGAACCAGGATGAAAAACCTCCTCGGAGCCCTGCTGAGTCAGGGAACACAAGGTCTTCTACCCTCCTCAGTAGCCCAGTACCCTCCTCACTTCCGAAACAGACAGCACAAGGGCTAGCTTTGGGCACCGGCCGCTTCAGGGAATGCACAACAATTACTCCCGCCCCTGATCCCATACAGAAGGCACAAGCTGAGGTGCTCGCAGACCTTCGTTTCTCCTACAGCAAGGCAACACATGAGAGCACAGACCAGACAAGTACCTCCAGGTGTTGTGGTTGGAGATGGCAGAGAGGTGGTGTATGTTGGTGTGGGCACGGATGTGCTTGTAGTCGTCGGGGTGGGTGTTGGTGTGCCAGGAGCAGTCGTCGTTGTGCCCGGGGTGCTGCTGGTGGGGGTGCTGATGGCGGTGGTCCGTGATCCTGTGGGAGGGCTGCTAGTCCCGGTGGTAGTGGTCTCGTGGGTAGATGGTTCTGTTATTATTGTGGTGCTGCGGGGAGTGGATCCTGAGGGTGTGGGTCCCGAAGTGGTGGGTTTGCTGGTCGTTCCTGTTTCAGTGACTCCGGAGGTGGTGACCGTCACTGTGCTTGTTGGTACCGATGGTGTTGACTGTTGGATTGTGGTGCCTGTGGTAGACACCGAACTTTCCGTTTCTGTCGTTCTGGTTGTTGGCAGTGGGGTAGCCGAAGGAGTAACTGGAGTACTCGTCTTTGTCGATGTTCCTGATTCAGTCGTTGTACCCTCTTCAAGACAGGGAGAAAACAGAGTGTTTTGTTTTAAGTAGGCAAATCGCATTTGTTATTAACCTCATTTCATTTTCTAAGAAGCAAATGGAATTCAAGAAACCGAAGCATAGGGTACTTGGATGGCAATAAAGCAGAACCTGTTTTAGTAATGGCTTTTGCCTAACAGAGGGATAACTAAAAAAGTCTCCTACGTCTTGCGTGGGAGACATTGATGTAAAGACTTTATCAGCGATCAATGTTGGACGCATGCAACACCCGCCTGCAGTGTTAAGACTTTACATTGCACAGAAGAGTTCAGCGGTTCTAAATCCAGGGGAATTCATTGAGTTGATTGGTGAAACCTTTGGTTAATTCTGTATTGCTCTCATGCTATGTTCTACGGATAGACCACCCTTCCCTCTGCTGCTTCATGTGGCCTGTTCATACCAGCATTGATTACGCTCAGAGCCATTTGATTCTACTGAAATCGAGCAGCTGCTGCAGCAATCTGCGTTCCATACCTAACTCCCAGGCCTCTAAGACTACTCACCCACAAGCTATTTTGGCATGCTAGGAACCCCAAATTCATGTCTCTGCTTTTTCCCTCTCACATGACCAAGCCAGATTTCATCATGGGCCCTAAGGCAGGCTCCTTTAAAATAGGTTTTGATTAGCATTTTGTAAACCGTTCGCGATACTCAGAGGCCAGCCTCAGAGCCATCTGTTTGTGCTTTTACAGCATGACGTAAGACATGGTAGACAGAGAAGCACTGCGCACATAATAAGAGTGCAGTCATAATGCTGGAGGATAGGAGGAAGTAAGATACACTGCTGCTACCCACACAGTCCACACGGACAGTCCTTCGACTAAAATTAGTTCTCATTTGCGTGAGGAAAGGCAAACTCCTTCATGTTCAGAAGGAAATACAGGAACGGGCGGCGTACTGTCACAGTGGCAGATTCACTGGGACGTTAGGGGGTCTCACATTGCTGCCCAAACGTCAGCTTGCTTCCCAGCAGTGCAGGGTAGGATGGACAACAACGCTCATGGGAATGCTGGGAGAACACGGCTGCCCACAGCCTTGGCACATACCAAGGGCCAACACGTAGTCTGAAACCTTTCCACAGACCCTGCCAGGGGAAAACCTTCGAAGCTTCCTACAGCCACAACTGCAGGTCAGTGGCAGTGATGCCAGAGAGGCAACGCCAGAGAAGAAAGGGAAGAAAATCTGCACAGCTGCGCCCAAACAGCACCTGAAATGGCACTGCCACAAACCCAAGCCCCACTACCGTCGCACAAAACAGGTCACGCTGAGTACATTCTCTCCAGCTGAAGGACGAGGTCCACCAGCAGCAAAAGCAAGATTTCCCATCACTTCGGTATCTGCCTAAGACCGGCAGAGGAACCAGGCTGAAAAACCTCCTCGGAGCCCTGCTGAGTCAGGGAACACAAGGTCTTCTACCCTCCTCAGTAGCCCAGTACCCTCCTCACTTCTGAAACAGACAGCACAAGGGCTAGCTTTGGGCACCGGCCGCTTCAGGGAACGCACAACAATTACTCCCGCCCCGATCCCATACAGAAGGCACAAGCTGAGGTGCTCGCAGACCTTCGTTTCTCCTACAGCAAGGCAACACATGACAGCACAGACCAGACAAGTACCTCTAGGTGGTGTGGTTGGAGATGGCAGGGAGGTGGTGTATGTTGGTGTGGGCACGGATGTGCTTGTAGTCGTCGGGGTGGGTGTTGGTGTGCCAGGAGCAGTTGTCGTTGTGCCTGGGGTGCTGCTGGTCGTGGTGCTGGTGGGGGGTGTGGTCGTGGTTGGGGTGGTGGTGGTTGTGGTGCTGCTGGGAGGCCCCGATGGCGTTGGTGCGGTTGTTGATGTGGGTAGAGACGACGTTGTGGATGAAGGTGTGGTTGTCGGTGGGAAACACTCTGGTCGGTCGGGAACGCAGCAGACACTGATCTCGTAATTGAGGCAGACCGGTATCTGTACCATACCACCTGGGCGCTGATCGCTGTTGTTACAGATAAGCCCTCTGTCAACACTGCATTCCACCTTCTGCCCTAAATCTTCAATGGCAACCCCAGGGAATTTCTCTGCTCTGCAAGAAATATTCTCAACCTTCGCGCAGACCCAGGAGGGGTCGTTCTTCAGAATATTCTCAAAGGTTTCGTAGTCACCACTGTTTCTGTCAGAACCATCTGGGTAACTCACATCAATCCAGTCTGTCCACTTGCAGGAACAGTCTGGGGGACAACAAGAACAGCAACAATTAGAAGCAGACGGAACAGAGACAACAAGCTGGGGCAACAGCACACTCACGCCTGGTCCTCTGCACATCCACCACACTCAAGGGTGCCCCTCGGGAACTGCTACACAGTCAGCCAACCTTGGCCTCAACAAGTCCCACTTGTGTGGGCAGGCCTCTCCTTCTCAGCCCTACAAAGAGCACACTAGGGCCAAATCAGGACACAGGCACGCATGAGCCATGCGGATGTGGCCCCAGGCAGCTAGGGAACATTGCTGTATTGGTCATCACGTCTGCAAAAACCACTCACGCAAGGGCAACACATGAGGTGGAGCAGGACCAAGCAGGGACTCCCGCCACGCTCTCACTTTCTTGTGCCCTTCACACCACCTCACTCGCTCAGCGACAAAACCAAACACTGGGAAGGCTCACGACCACACAGGAAGGAGGCACAGCGTACACACAGCTGCCAAAACATCTCTACTTGCTACCCAGCAGAGCACGAGCAGCTGGAGAACAACGCTCATGGGAATGCTGGGAGAACACGGCTGCCCACAGCCCTGGGCTGTAGCAACGGGCAACCTGTGGTCTGAAACCTTCTCCCAAACCCTACCAGGGGAAAACCTTTGTGCAGCCAGAACTGCAGGTGAGCGGCAGCAACGACCACAGAGGCAGCACCAGAGAAGAAAGGGAAGAAAATCTGCACAGCTGCGCCCAAACAGCACCTGAAATGGCACTGCCACAAACCCAAGCCCCACTACCGTCGCACAAAACAGGTCACGCTGAGTACATTCTCTCCAGCTGAAGGACGAGGTCCACCAGCAGCAAAAGCAAGATTTCCCATCACTTCGGTATCTGCCTAAGACCGGCAGAGGAACCAGGATGAAAAACCTCCTCAGAGCCCTGCTGAGTCAGGGAACACAAGGTCTTCTACCCTCCTCAGTAGCCCAGTACCCTCCTCACTTCCGAAACAGACAGCACAAGGGCTAGCTTTGGGCACCGGCCGCTTCAGGGAATGCACAACAATTACTCCCGCCCTTGATCCCATACAGAAGGCACAAGCTGAGGTGCTCGCAGACCTTCATTTCCCCTACAGCAAGGCAACACACGACAGCACAGACCAGACAAGTACCTCCAGGTGTTGTGGTTGGAGATGGCAGGGAGGTGGTGTATGTTGGTGTGGGCACGGATGTGCTTGTAGTCGTCGGGGTGGGTGTTGGTGTGCCAGGAGCAGTTGTCGTTGTGCCCGGGGTGCTGCTGGTGGGGGTGCTGATGGCGGTGGTCCGTGATCCTGTGGGAGGGCTGCTAGTCCCGGTGGTAGTGGTCTCGTGGGTAGATGGTTCTGTTATTATTGTGGTGCTGCGGGGAGTGGATCCTGAGGGTGTGGGTCCCGAAGTGGTGGGTTTGCTGGTCGTTCCTGTTTCAGTGACTCCGGAGGTGGTGACCGTCACTGTGCTTGTTGGTACCGATGGTGTTGACTGTTGGATTGTGGTGCCTGTGGTAGACACCGAACTTTCCGTTTCTGTCGTTCTGGTTGTTGGCAGTGGGGTAGCCGAAGGAGTAACTGGAGTACTCGTCTTTGTCGATGTTCCTGATTCAGTCGTTGTACCCTCTTCAAGACAGGGAGAAAACAGAGTGTTTTGTTTTAAGTAGGCAAATCGCATTTGTTATTAACCTCATTTCATTTTCTAAGAAGCAAATGGAATTCAAGAAACCGAAGCATAGGGTACTTGGATGGCAATAAAGCAGAACCTGTTTTAGTAATGGCTTTTGCCTAACAGAGGGATAACTAAAAAAGTCTCCTACGTCTTGCGTGGGAGACATTGATGTAAAGACTTTATCAGCGATCAATGTTGGACGCATGCAACACCCGCCTGCAGTGTTAAGACTTTACATTGCACAGAAGAGTTCAGCGGTTCTAAATCCAGGGGAATTCATTGAGTTGATTGGTGAAACCTTTGGTTAATTCTGTATTGCTCTCATGCTATGTTCTACGGATAGACCACCCTTCCCTCTGCTGCTTCATGTGGCCTGTTCATACCAGCATTGATTACGCTCAGAGCCATTTGATTCTACTGAAATCGAGCAGCTGCTGCAGCAATCTGCGTTCCATACCTAACTCCCAGGCCTCTAAGACTACTCACCCACAAGCTATTTTGGCATGCTAGGAACCCCAAATTCATGTCTCTGCTTTTTCCCTCTCACATGACCAAGCCAGATTTCATCATGGGCCCTAAGGCAGGCTCCTTTAAAATAGGTTTTGATTAGCATTTTGTAAACCGTTCGCGATACTCAGAGGCCAGCCTCAGAGCCATCTGTTTGTGCTTTTACAGCATGACGTAAGACATGGTAGACAGAGAAGCACTGCGCACATAATAAGAGTGCAGTCATAATGCTGGAGGATAGGAGGAAGTAAGATACACTGCTGCTACCCACACAGTCCACACGGACAGTCCTTCGACTAAAATTAGTTCTCATTTGCGTGAGGAAAGGCAAACTCCTTCATGTTCAGAAGGAAATACAGGAACGGGCGGCGTACTGTCACAGTGGCAGATTCACTGGGACGTTAGGGGGTCTCACATTGCTGCCCAAACGTCAGCTTGCTTCCCAGCAGTGCAGGGTAGGATGGACAACAACGCTCATGGGAATGCTGGGAGAACACGGCTGCCCACAGCCTTGGCACATACCAAGGGCCAACACGTAGTCTGAAACCTTTCCACAGACCCTGCCAGGGGAAAACCTTCGAAGCTTCCTACAGCCACAACTGCAGGTCAGTGGCAGTGATGCCAGAGAGGCAACGCCAGAGAAGAAAGGGAAGAAAATCTGCACAGCTGCGCCCAAACAGCACCTGAAATGGCACTGCCACAAACCCAAGCCCCACTACCGTCGCACAAAACAGGTCACGCTGAGTACATTCTCTCCAGCTGAAGGACGAGGTCCACCAGCAGCAAAAGCAAGATTTCCCATCACTTCGGTATCTGCCTAAGACCGGCAGAGGAACCAGGCTGAAAAACCTCCTCGGAGCCCTGCTGAGTCAGGGAACACAAGGTCTTCTACCCTCCTCAGTAGCCCAGTACCCTCCTCACTTCTGAAACAGACAGCACAAGGGCTAGCTTTGGGCACCGGCCGCTTCAGGGAACGCACAACAATTACTCCCGCCCCTGATCCCATACAGAAGGCACAAGCTGAGGTGCTCGCAGACCTTCGTTTCTCCTACAGCAAGGCAACACATGACAGCACAGACCAGACAAGTACCTCTAGGTGGTGTGGTTGGAGATGGCAGGGAGGTGGTGTATGTTGGTGTGGGCACGGATGTGCTTGTAGTCGTCGGGGTGGGTGTTGGTGTGCCAGGAGCAGTTGTCGTTGTGCCTGGGGTGCTGCTGGTCGTGGTGCTGGTGGGGGGTGTGGTCGTGGTTGGGGTGGTGGTGGTTGTGGTGCTGCTGGGAGGCCCCGATGGCGTTGGTGCGGTTGTTGATGTGGGTAGAGACGACGTTGTGGATGAAGGTGTGGTTGTCGGTGGGAAACACTCTGGTCGGTCGGGAACGCAGCAGACACTGATCTCGTAATTGAGGCAGACCGGTATCTGTACCATACCACCTGGGCGCTGATCGCTGTTGTTACAGGTAAGCCCTCTGTCAACACTGCATTCCACCTTCTGCCCTAAATCTTCAATGGCAACCCCAGGGAATTTCTCTGCTCTGCAAGAAATATTCTCAACTTTCGCGCAGACCCAGGAGGGGTCGTTCTTCAGAATATTCTCAAAGGTTTCGTAGTCACCACTGTTTCTGTCAGAACCATCTGGGTAACTCACATCAATCCAGTCTGTCCACTTGCAGGAACAGTCTGGGGGACAACAAGAACAGCAACAATTAGAAGCAGACGGAACAGAGACAACAAGCTGGGGCAACAGCACACTCACGCCTGGTCCTCTGCACATCCACCACACTCAAGGGTGCCCCTCGGGAACTGCTACACAGTCAGCCAACCTTGGCCTCAACAAGTCCCACTTGTGTGGGCAGGCCTCTCCTTCTCAGCCCTACAAAGAGCACACTAGGGCCAAATCAGGACACAGGCACTCATGAGCCATGCGGATGTGGCCCCAGGCAGCTAGGGAACATTGCCGTATTGGTCGTCTCGTCTGCAAAAACCACTCACGCAAGGGCAACACATGAGGTGGAGCAGGACCAAGCAGGGACTCCCGCCACGCTCTCACTTTCTTGTGCCCTTCACACCACCTCACTCGCTCAGCGACAAAACCAAACACTGGGAAGGCTCGCGACCACACAGGAAGGAGGCACAGCGTACACACAGCTGCCAAAACATCTCTGCTTGCTACCCAGCAGAGCACGAGCAGCTGGAGAACAACGCTCATGGGAATGCTGGGAGAACACGGCTGCCCACAGCCCTGGGCTGTAGCAAGGGGCAACCTGTGGTCTGAAACCTTCTCCCAAACCCTACCAGGGGAAAACCTTTGTGCAGCCAGAACTGCAGGTGAGCGGCAGCAACGACCACAGAGGCAGCGCCAGAGAAGAAAGGGAAGAAAATCTGCACAGCTGCGCCCAAACAGCACCTGAAATGGCACTGCCACAAACCCAAGCCCCACTACCGTCGCACAAAACAGGTCACGCTGAGTACATTCTCTCCAGCTGAAGGACGAGGTCCACCAGCAGCAAAAGCAAGATTTCCCATCACTTCGGTATCTGCCTAAGACCGGCAGAGGAACCAGGATGAAAAACCTCCTCGGAGCCCTGCTGAGTCAGGGAACACAAGGTCTTCTACCCTCCTCAGTAGCCCAGTACCCTCCTCACTTCCGAAACAGACAGCACAAGGGCTAGCTTTGGGCACCGGCCGCTTCAGGGAATGCACAACAATTACTCCCGCCCCTGATCCCATACAGAAGGCACAAGCTGAGGTGCTCGCAGACCTTCGTTTCTCCTACAGCAAGGCAACACATGAGAGCACAGACCAGACAAGTACCTCCAGGTGTTGTGGTTGGAGATGGCAGGGAGGTGGTGTATGTTGGTGTGGGCACGGATGTGCTTGTAGTCGTCGGGGTGGGTGTTGGTGTGCCAGGAGCAGTCGTCGTTGTGCCCGGGGTGCTGCTGGTGGGGGTGCTGATGGCGGTGGTCCGTGATCCTGTGGGAGGGCTGCTAGTCCCGGTGGTAGTGGTCTCGTGGGTAGATGGTTCTGTTATTATTGTGGTGCTGCGGGGAGTGGATCCTGAGGGTGTGGGTCCCGAAGTGGTGGGTTTGCTGGTCGTTCCTGTTTCAGTGACTCCGGAGGTGGTGACCGTCACTGTGCTTGTTGGTACCGATGGTGTTGACTGTTGGATTGTGGTGCCTGTGGTAGACACCGAACTTTCCGTTTCTGTCGTTCTGGTTGTTGGCAGTGGGGTAGCCGAAGGAGTAACTGGAGTACTCGTCTTTGTCGATGTTCCTGATTCAGTCGTTGTACCCTCTTCAAGACAGGGAGAAAACAGAGTGTTTTGTTTTAAGTAGGCAAATCGCATTTGTTATTAACCTCATTTCATTTTCTAAGAAGCAAATGGAATTCAAGAAACCGAAGCATAGGGTACTTGGATGGCAATAAAGCAGAACCTGTTTTAGTAATGGCTTTTGCCTAACAGAGGGATAACTAAAAAAGTCTCCTACGTCTTGCGTGGGAGACATTGATGTAAAGACTTTATCAGCGATCAATGTTGGACGCATGCAACACCCGCCTGCAGTGTTAAGACTTTACATTGCACAGAAGAGTTCAGCGGTTCTAAATCCAGGGGAATTCATTGAGTTGATTGGTGAAACCTTTGGTTAATTCTGTATTGCTCTCATGCTATGTTCTACGGATAGACCACCCTTCCCTCTGCTGCTTCATGTGGCCTGTTCATACCAGCATTGATTACGCTCAGAGCCATTTGATTCTACTGAAATCGAGCAGCTGCTGCAGCAATCTGCGTTCCATACCTAACTCCCAGGCCTCTAAGACTACTCACCCACAAGCTATTTTGGCATGCTAGGAACCCCAAATTCATGTCTCTGCTTTTTCCCTCTCACATGACCAAGCCAGATTTCATCATGGGCCCTAAGGCAGGCTCCTTTAAAATAGGTTTTGATTAGCATTTTGTAAACCGTTCGCGATACTCAGAGGCCAGCCTCAGAGCCATCTGTTTGTGCTTTTACAGCATGACGTAAGACATGGTAGACAGAGAAGCACTGCGCACATAATAAGAGTGCAGTCATAATGCTGGAGGATAGGAGGAAGTAAGATACACTGCTGCTACCCACACAGTCCACATGGACAGTCCTTCGACTAAAATTAGTTCTCATTTGCGTGAGGAAAGGCAAACTCCTTCATGTTCAGAAGGAAATACAGGAACGGGCGGCGTACTGTCACAGTGGCAGATTCACTGGGACGTTAGGGGGTCTCACATTGCTGCCCAAACGTCAGCTTGCTTCCCAGCAGTGCAGGGTAGGATGGACAACAACGCTCATGGGAATGCTGGGAGAACACGGCTGCCCACAGCCTTGGCACATACCAAGGGCCAACACGTAGTCTGAAACCTTTCCACAGACCCTGCCAGGGGAAAACCTTCGAAGCTTCCTACAGCCACAACTGCAGGTCAGTGGCAGTGATGCCAGAGAGGCAACGCCAGAGAAGAAAGGGAAGAAAATCTGCACAGCTGCGCCCAAACAGCACCTGAAATGGCACTGCCACAAACCCAAGCCCCACTACCGTCGCACAAAACAGGTCACGCTGAGTACATTCTCTCCAGCTGAAGGACGAGGTCCACCAGCAGCAAAAGCAAGATTTCCCATCACTTCGGTATCTGCCTAAGACCGGCAGAGGAACCAGGATGAAAAACCTCCTCGGAGCCCTGCTGAGTCAGGGAACACAAGGTCTTCTACCCTCCTCAGTAGCCCAGTACCCTCCTCACTTCTGAAACAGACAGCACAAGGGCTAGCTTTGGGCACCGGCCGCTTCAGGGAACGCACAACAATTACTCCCGCCCCTGATCCCATACAGAAGGCACAAGCTGAGGTGCTCGCAGACCTTCGTTTCTCCTACAGCAAGGCAACACATGACAGCACAGACCAGACAAGTACCTCTAGGTGGTGTGGTTGGAGATGGCAGGGAGGTGGTGTATGTTGGTGTGGGCACGGATGTGCTTGTAGTCGTCGGGGTGGGTGTTGGTGTGCCAGGAACAGTCGTCGTTGTGCCTGGGGTGCTGCTGGTCGTGGTGCTGGTGGGGGGTGTGGTCGTGGTTGTGGTGGTGGTGGTTGTGGTGCTGCTGGGAGGCCCCGATGGCGTTGGTGCGGTTGTCGATGTGGGTAGAGACGACGTTGTGGATGAAGGTGGGGTTGTCGTTGGGAAACACTCTGGTCGGTCGGGAACGCAGCAGACACTGATCTCGTAATTGAGGCAGACTGGTATCTGTACCATACCACCTGGGCGCTGATCGCTGTTGTTACAGGTAAGCCCTCTGTCAACACTGCATTCCACCTTCTGCCCTAAATCTTCAATGGCAACCCCAGGGAATTTCTCTGCTCTGCAAGAAATATTCTCAACTTTCGCGCAGACCCAGGAGGGGTCGTTCTTCAGAATATTCTCAAAGGTTTCGTAGTCACCACTGTTTCTGTCAGAACCATCTGGGTAACTCACATCAATCCAGTCTGTCCACTTGCAGGAACAGTCTGGGGGACAACAAGAACAGCAACAATTAGAAGCAGACGGAACAGAGACAACAAGCTGGGGCAACAGCACACTCACGCCTGGTCCTCTGCACATCCACCACACTCAAGGGTGCCCCTCGGGAACTGCTACACAGTCAGCCAACCTTGGCCTCAACAAGTCCCACTTGTGTGGGCAGGCCTCTCCTTCTCAGCCCTACAAAGAGCACACTAGGGCCAAATCAGGACACAGGCACTCATGAGCCATGCGGATGTGGCCCCAGGCAGCTAGGGAACATTGCCGTATTGGTCGTCTCGTCTGCAAAAACCACTCACGCAAGGGCAACACATGAGGTGGAGCAGGACCAAGCAGGGACTCCCGCCACGCTCTCACTTTCTTGTGCCCTTCACACCACCTCACTCGCTCAGCGACAAAACCAAACACTGGGAAGGCTCGCGACCACACAGGAAGGAGGCACAGCGTACACACAGCTGCCAAAACATCTCTGCTTGCTACCCAGCAGAGCACGAGCAGCTGGAGAACAACGCTCATGGGAATGCTGGGAGAACACGGCTGCCCACAGCCCTGGGCTGTAGCAAGGGGCAACCTGTGGTCTGAAACCTTCTCCCAAACCCTACCAGAGGAAAACCTTTGTGCAGCCAGAACTGCAGGTGAGCGGCAGCAACGACCACAGAGGCAGCGCCAGAGAAGAAAGGGAAGAAAATCTGCACAGCTGCGCCCAAACAGCACCTGAAATGGCACTGCCACAAACCCAAGCCCCACTACCGTCGCACAAAACAGGTCACGCTGAGTACATTCTCTCCAGCTGAAGGACGAGGTCCACCAGCAGCAAAAGCAAGATTTCCCATCACTTCGGTATCTGCCTAAGACTGGCAGAGGAACCAGGATGAAAAAACTCCTCGGAGCCCTGCTGAGTCAGGGAACACAACACCTTCTACCCAGTACCCTCCTCACTTCTGAAACAGACAGCACAAGGGCTAGCTTTGGGCACCGGCCGCTTCAGGGAACGCACAACAATTACTCCCGCCCTTGATCCCATATAGAAGGCACAAGCTGAGGTGCCCATGGACCTTCATTTCTCCCACAGCCAGGCAACACACGAGAGCACAGACCAAAGTACCTTCAGGTGTTGCGGGTGAAGGCGTCAGTGATGGGGTGACGGTGACTGTTGAAGTGGTTATGGATGTGCTTATAGTAGTCGGGGTGGGTGTTGGTGTGCCAGTAACAGTCGTCGTTGTGCCTGGTGTGCTGCTGGTGGTGCTGCTGGGGGGCATCGTGGTGGTGCTGCTGGAAGGTCCTGATGGTGTTGGCGTGGGGACAGTTGTTGATACATGTGGGGAGGACACTGTGCTCACTGTGAACAAAGGTGTGGCTGTTAGAAACAACAGGGACAAAGAAAGCAGACAACGGTGCAATATGCATGAGTGGGACACAATATGTACTGAATAGAAGTTACATGTTCGACAGCTGCCACCAATTATTGCGTTCTCCCACTCTTAAAACAGTAAAGTCCTATGTCACTAGGCCTTCCTTTCCGGTTACAGAAAGCAGTTCCAAATCACTGCACAGACAGGGTCTCAACAATACTTTTCTAGCAAAGAGGCTAGGGATGTTGCTATAATATGCTTTCTCACTAAATCGAAAATACCCACCAACGGGTATGACATGAGGAGGCTTTCTGTCCTGGCCTTATTACTTAGAACACCTCATTCTCTCATGGAGTGAGAATTGAGAGAGGAAGCAGATGGAAGTATGCAGAGTAATTTGTTTGTGCCCGATTGTCATGTAATTTCCCCCTCATGCAATATCAGCCTGATGAAGAAGTTCACAGAATTCTTGTGGATCTCAGCAACCAGAGACCACAGTTCGCAGCAAGTGGCAACCTGCAGAGTGAAACTATTTCTGTAATTCTGCCAGGGCTTCCTTCCTAGATGTATACCCACAGGCAAGCGTTAGCACTGACAGAGGTAAGGCAGGAGGAAAATGAGAAGAAATTCTGCACAGCCCCACCTAAACTACGCCTAAAATGATGGTACTCTAATTCAAGGTACTCTAATCTCACACAATGGGTCCTTCTGGGAATTTTATCTCCAGCAGAAGGATAGAGCTCCCAATCAGCATAAGTAAGACTTGCTGCCAGCTCAGTATCTGCTATGGAGATGACAAGCCTTAAGTAGCTCCTATTTCTGCTATGGCAAAGCAAGAGCAGAGAGTACTGGTCTGCTAAATACCTGAAGAAGTTGACATTACTGAGGTGGTGACTGATGGTGGCGGTTGTCTTGTGATGGTTGGGGTAGGTATGGGCGTGGTGATAATTGATGTTGTCTGCCTGGTTGTAGTGGTAATAGGTATTGTCGTGCTGGTGGTGGTTGAAGTTGCTGTTGGTGTTAGACTCGGTGTACTTTCAGTCGCACAAGGCACTTTATGCTCCTCACAACAGTTTACCCTGATTTCATAATTATAGCAAAGTTCCCACATAGTTGGATCTTGCTCCTCATTTCTACAGATTAGTCCATACGTAACATTACACTCTACTTTTTGGCCAAGTTCCTCTAAACTCAGATGAGGACTATCTTTAGCCCTGCATTCAATTTTTTCAGGAGTTTGACATATTTTGTTTCCGTGTTGTCTTATTGCATCATAGGTTTCATAGTCACCGCCATCTTTTTCAGGATTACTAACATCAAACCATTCAGTCCAATCACAGATGAAATTACTGCATGGAGCTGCAAGAAAAGACAGAGATTCAGCATCTGAGCTTATGGAGAACATTCTGAGAATATTAATTTTGTATTCAATTCCGTTAAGGACTAGAGCAATGCACTGCAGCTTGTCATTTTTCCAAGAGAAAAACATTCTAAAATTGGTTCTATATTACCAGGTTTTTCAACAGAAAGTTTTACATCAAAATAAAATCACCAAGCTGAAACCTTTAAAGGTCTTTCTGCTATCACACTATTGCAATTTTTAGAAATTATTAATTTTTGTTTGAAATATGTTCTTCTGTAGTGGCCATCTTTAATTTGCTCTTCCTTTAAATGCTCCTTTGACATTTTTTAACAACTTACTTTTCTATTTAAAACTTACTTGTAGATACTGGAGTGCTTGTACTCGTAACTGAAATAAATAGAAAAAAAAGATTATTCCATCATCTGCATGATTTAGAAAAAACAGAATAGCAGTTTTAAATACCCTAATTATATTTTTTTGTTGAGACTACTGAGACAATTCTTACTATCGCAGCAGAATATTGAGATGCTAACATGTTTTTCAGGATTAGGAAGGCACCCTGTACGTTTATAGTTACAATTTCTTCCATGAGAAGTAAATCAACTCAAAGTTTTAAAAATCTTTCTTAGTGCAGTGTGATAAAACTATTCATAAGCATTGCTCTATCTGTGTCAACTATAAGCCCATATACTTGTACATTCTATCTTTAAAGTATTTTCCTTAAAGAAAATATTTTTTAGGTGCACAACTCTGTTGAAGATTTACCTGTGGTGGTAAGAGTAATAACAGGGGAGAAGGTTGAAATGGTTGTAGGTGAAGCAGATGTCGGACACGGATAAGTAATTTCAACTATAGAACCATTTTCTGCACAAATGTAGTTTTTACATATGTCACCATCCTTTATATGTGCCACAGTTTGATTCACTTCATATCTCGTTCCATTGATGACACAAGGACACCCTACAAGAAAGAGCTTTACTGTGCAATTTTTCTACTACCAGGTAAGAGACAAAGGCAAAATACTTATGGGCAATTAAGAATTTACATGATTCATGCATGCTCCTTTCAGATCTATACCTGAAGCATAGATCTTATACATTGCACTAATTTATCGTTATATTTAGAGGATAACTGAAACACATTTAATAAAGTCCTGCATAAAATGTTTGGAAGAACAGACTTACAAACCAGGTTTAAAATGTTCTGAGAGAAATAACAACTGCAGTTTACGATCTGACACTTTTCTATAATACTACATGCTCTGGAAGTGCAAACTCTTGTAGTGAAGTCCATTAGTTTGGATACGAGGAGAAAGAATAACAGGACGGGAGAAAAAGGCTGAACTAACAGCAAGGTTCAACAAAAGTGCTGCCCAGTATTCTTTGGCCACAACTTTGACTTGCACTGGAAAGAATAATTCCAAATTCCAAATATAAGTCTTTTGCAGAGACAGACATAGCAGTTCTATGCATTTTTTTATTTTTATTTGCAGAAAAACACAAACTTTATTTACCTGGCAGTGGTTTGCACTCTATGGATCCTGCGGGGCCACATTCACTAAAAGCAAAATTTTCAAAAATTAAAATGTTGCAGATGTCAAGAGCACAGAAACATGGAAATTTGTCACTTGGTCTTCATTCATACTACTGGATATTTTTCTGGGTGTAATATTTCCCAGTATTGCCTATCATTATTTCATTCAAACTAAGTCATTGCTTTCACTCTTTAAATACAAGATCTTAAAACTATAATGAACTGCTCTGTGTTGCAAGTTGCAAGAGCGCAATAATAACAACTGTTTTTCAGAGCAGTGAACTTTTAGCAAGATCAGGGGTTTGTGTCTCTGGTCACCATGTGGAGTCATAGATGTCAGTGCTATCATTAGTTAGGCTCTAGGAATGAGCAGTTAGGACTCAGTTCTCTCTTTCAGGGCTAGTACAGATCATTTCAGATTACAGTGATTTTGAAAACCCAGTTTTAAGTGAGAATGCAAGGCAGAGTAGCCCCTCTCTTCCCAAAGAGCCATGAGAATCAAAAAGTTGTTCTAGAGACATACCCAGGTTTCATGCTATTATATCTTTGAAGAGTATATTTAATGAATTTGTTAATACACTTATTATAATGACACTAGCAATCTGAAATCTGGATTATTATGGGTTTGGAAAATTCTGAATGAAAAGTTTAGAATCTATATGTATTGTAAGCGCAGCATTTTTTGAGTTTAAGTCTCAATCAGAATAAACGGCATTGGTTCCTCTGATTTGTATAGATAAATGCTGGAATATACCAACTCTTCAGTTGAAGTTGCATTTCTATTTGCCTGAGGCCTAGTAAAGTAAATGAGGGGCTCAGCATACATAAATTCTTTACTGAATTACTGCAAATGTTTTTGCATTTTTTATGTACCATTGTGTACAGTTCTCTTTCGTGGGTATTTCGTTTCCAGGAGGATAATAAGTTCCATTGACGTAACACCCACATTCATCTCCATGCACACATTCCTTTGTTTCTTCATTATAAACAGGTTTGTCCTCAGGGCATCTGGGGTAGCAACCTGTTGATGACAAGCAGAACAGTATAAAGGATGAAGAAAAAGTATAAAGAGTTAACTCAATGACCTTCTGAAAGTAAATGATTCTCATTGAATCAAGCATAGTGAAAGAAACAGAAAATTTCCAATTCAAATTAATCCTTGCACAATTAGTCTTTCCAAAAGACTGAAATCAAACAATTCTCATTGATAATACTGGGGTGAGGAGTATTAAATAAGAGTTTAGTCATGAAAACTAGGGAAGTTGGTTTTGCCTATTTTAAGATCTTGGAGAAACCCCTAATTTATATTAATTTATATGGGCAGCTACTAATTTTAAGAGAAAGAAACGTCCCAATTTTTCTACAGATTTTGAAACATGATCACTATATCAATAACACTCTTGTGAAGAATATGGAAGTGGATTCATTAACAAACAGTATTTTCACTACATTTACTGGAACACTAGACCTTGTTTATGTGCCTTTAATAGACAAGATATCTCTATCCCAAACAGATAATGTATCCGCACTTTTCTGTACCCTTGGCCAGTGACCCAAACCCCACCTGCAAGGTTTTAATCATCTGTCGGTTCTCATTGTATTTTCATGTAAATGCACTTTTAAAAAATTACTGTGTCCTGCTTACAAATAAAATCTCATAAAATCCAATTCTTAATTACATAATGTTCTCTTTATACTGTACTAGAGTTCTAAATAGCCTATAAACTGAATGACCATGTAATTAACTGGTACTTAAAAGTCACTTCACACTGCCATGCTGTACTAAAGATGCCCTAACAAAAGTAAGCGTGCTCTATATTTCCACTGAAGATGAAAACCAAAAATAATTTAGAAAGATAATCAGATATATAATAATCTGCCTTCTGACGCTTTCCAAATCTTTCTAACTGTCAACAACAATCTATTTTAACACACAGACTTAGTTTGTTTGGGGTTTTTTTATTAATTTACTTAGGGAGTTGTGTGGTTTTTTGTTTTGTTACCAGCAGTTCAAGGAATTAAAATAGCAGCCAAACACTGGACAGTTCTTTCCAATCCCTAAAGTGAGGATAACTGCTTCCAGACCAGACGAAAAAGACTGTGTGGCCAAAAATATGTCTGCTTTCTCCAACTTTATCACATGGTAAACCAGAAGATAAAGTCATTCACATTCTTAGCCACTGCAGTCCCCATAATGTGAAATTCCTTTTCAGTTATCAAGCACAAGGATTTCCAACTACTAGTATCATATTTCTACAAACTTTGAGGGGTTCATGGGATTTAAATGGCTTGTGCACCCTCCAAGTGGGATGGAATGCAGAATAATCTGTTTTATTCTCACATCTTGGTCTTAAAGCCTAAACAAAAACTACAAATGAAATACACTAAAAATAGAGGTAGCTCCCAGTAGCCCTCCAACAACATCTTGTGGCCTTTGTTAAGAGTCCAATATATAGTGGCATCAGTGTGTCTGATATCAAAGATATTTTTAATTGTAAAGATAGGACAAAGCTGCACATTAATCTAATAAAGCCAAGGTGGATCTCATGCATAAAGAATGACAAGGTTAAAATACTGCAACTATCAGTAAGTTGCTTCTTTACCATGTAAGAAGTTTTCTTTCTCTTTAAATGCCCTGGGATGGGATGCAAAATAACAATGGTGTAATCATCTTGCATATTTCAGGATATTATCCAAGCAGAGACCTAGTTTTATGGCTGACAGCAATGTAACTATCATCCACTGATGTTAATAAAGAATAAACTACATTATAGGAAACATTTATGTAAGACTGGAGACAAATTCAACATAGCAGATTTAGGAATACCTTGTCAAGCTGACCGACTATTCCATATTCATGAAACGATACCTGGACAAAGTTACATGAAATAAAATACAAAAATGGCATTACCTTCCAGGTATGGTACTGAAAAGTTGGTGCTGACATGATTAATCATCCTGCAGGTCATAACATCACTGCCACAAGGCTCATAGTGCCAGTCACACTCATTACGAGGGTTGTAGTAGTCACAAAATATTGCTGATGAGAGAAAAAGAGAAGCTGATTAAAAACATGGTTGCGAGACTGCAGTTCTGATCAGGTCTTTAAAGGTACAAGCTAAATGAATCTACGTGTTAAGCCAGAAAAATTTCTCTTGAGGTGCAGGACCTGGACTTTCTTCTACTATACTATATTCCACTATATTCCACTACACTATACTATACTTCAGCAAGGCGTTCGACAGTCTCCCACATCATCCTCATAAGGAAGCTTAGAAAGTGTGGGTTGGATGAATGGCCAGCGGGGTGGATTGTAAACTGGTTGAAAGACAGAGCTCAGAGTGTTGGGATTAGGGGCACAGAGTCTAGTTGGAGGTCAGTGATGAGTGGTGTTCCCCAGGGGTCAGTACTGGGTCCAGTCCTCTTCAATATATTCATCAATGACCTGGATGAGGGGATAGAGTGCACCCTCAGCAAGTTTGCTGATGACACAAAGCTGGAAGGGGTGGCTGACTCACCAGAAGGCTGTGCCTCCATACAGAGACCTGGACAGGCTGGAGAATTGGGCAAAGAGGAACCTTTTGAAATTCAATACGGGCAAGCGTAGGGTGCTGCACCTGGGGAGGAATAACCCCATGCACCAGTACAGGTTGGGGGCTGACCTGCTGGAGAGCAGCTCAGTGGGAAGAGACCTGGGAGTCCTGGTGGACAACAGGATGACCACGAGCCAGCAATGTGCCCTTGTGGCCAAGAAGGCCAATGGCATCCTGGGGTGCATCAGGAAGAGTGTGGCCAGCAGGTCGAGGGAGGTCATTCTCCCCCTCTACTCTGCCTTGGTGAGGCCGCACCTGGAGTACTGTGTCCGGTTCTGGGCTTCCCGGTTCAAGAGAGACAGGGAACTGCTGGAGAGGGTACAGCAAAAGGCTACCAAGACGATTAGGGGACTGGAACACCTCTCTTATGAAGAAAGACTGAGGGATTTGGGTCTCTTCAGTCTGGGAAAAAAAAGACAGCTGAGGGGGGACCTTATCAACACTTATAAATGCTTAAAGGGTGGGTGTCAGGAGGATGGGGCCAGGCTCTTTTCAGTGGTGCCCAGTGACAGGACAAGAGGTAATGGGCACAAACTTGAATGTAGGAAGTTCCACCTAAACATGAGGAGGAACTTCTTTACTTTGAGGGTGGCAGAGCACTGGAATAGCCTGCCCAGAGGGGTTGTGGAGTCTCCATCTCTGGGGAAATTCAAAACCCGCCTGGACGCGTTCCTGGGCAACCTGTCCTAGGTGACCCTGCTCTGTCAGGGGGATTGGACTAGATGATCGCCAGAGGTGCCTTCCAACCCCTACCATTCTGTGATTCTGTGATTCGATACTATACTATACTATACTATATATAGGTTACATCAAAATTTAGGGTCAAAACTCTGGGGTCCAAGATTTTCATATTAAACAGTCAAGCTGCAGGGTAAAAATGTTTGATTCAAATGACAAAAAAAAATAATGTTGATTTTAATTTAAAATTAAGGGTAAATTTCTGAGAGTATTTTTTGTATCTAGCTACTAGCAAACTCCTAAAACTTCCTGCAGTGTATTCAAAATAGTTCTACCTTGCTGTATCACATGGGCTGAGAGTCACCTCCAGCAAGCTAAGATGAAGCATATAAGACATTATCAACACAACTTAAAACAGAATTCAGATTAGATGACTAAAGACAGAGGAAGGAGCTTTTATAAGCTTATGTATCTGCGCTGACCGAAACGTGTAAGTTCTGTTTCACTGACTTCTTACACTTAAAAACTACAAATAGTCTTAAGTATGAAACAGAATGAATTTTTAAAAATTAAAAAAAATTTACACTTCTGCCACTTAGAATCTCAAAATTTTGTTTTGAGCACTTTTTGGGTAAATATTAATTTAAATATTATTTTACATTATTTTATGATGTACTGGTATGAGCATGAGCACCACTAACGGACACTGCTTAATATACTCAATTCTGATTAGGTTCATCTACACAGGAATACTTCTGTATATTTTTGCTATAATCAAATTCTGAATAATTTGAAAAAATGAGAGAGAAGCAAAAGATAACAGCAGTTGCAGTTCATCAATTACCAAGCAAAAGGGAGGGATGTCTTCAAACCTAGCCTTAATACAAAAAAAAAAAAAAGAGAGAAAGAAGACAGGAGAGAAAGAAGAAGAAAAAGGAAAAGGAAAAAGAAGGAGGAAAAGGAAACAGAGAAGCTAGGCTGAATAAAAGACAATTGAAATATACAAATTTACTAGTTCTGTCCGTTCCCCAATATACTGCAAAAATAAATCGCATTGCATAGCTAGTATAACCTTGCAGTGACGGTATTAATGATTTATTTGATCACAGAATCTTCATGGTTGGAAAGGACCTTTGAGATCATCGAGTCCAACCAAACAACCTACAATCTCTGCCACTAGAGCATGCCCTGAAGTGCCACATCTAGACGTTTCTTAAACACCTCTAGGGATGGTGACTCAAACACCTCCCTGGGCAGGCTGTTCCATTGCCTGACCACTCTTTCTGTAAAGTAATTCTTCCTAATATCTAATCTAAACCTCCCCTGCCACAACTTCAGACCATTTCCTCTGGTCCTGTCACTATTTACT
Source organism: Chroicocephalus ridibundus (assembly GCF_963924245.1). Lineage (NCBI taxonomy): Eukaryota > Metazoa > Chordata > Aves > Charadriiformes > Laridae > Chroicocephalus > Chroicocephalus ridibundus. The sequence goes on from NC_086287.1 coordinate 19,704,659, forward strand.
TGGGAGAGGAGGCCAACACCAACCTCTCTCCAACCTCCTTTCAGGTAGCTGTAGAGGGCAATGAGGTGATAGGCTTTCTGACAGCAGACAGAAAGATACAGTTGTGTTTAACTGTTACTCACGGCATATATCAGGAGTTCTCCAGAAAACACAGGCCTGAGCCTTGGTACATTCTTGAGCATATGCAGCAACTGCAGAACAGAAGCACTCACAGTCTCCACCACTGTCACAAGAGCAGGCATCATGAACACAAGCTTCATAGAACGGAGTCGGGTCCACCTGTTGGGGAAAGAAATGATGCCCCAGTCCATCTCCAAATTAGTTTTCAAACTAGTAAGCTTGAGATATCTCTTGAGATATGGGAATTGAGCTGGGCAGGAATGAGAATGTTTCTAAGAATTACCAAATGAAGTCTTATCTCCCAGCAACCTTTGCCAACCAAGTGGTGAGCAGTATCAGAAAGGCTGCACTTCATAGCCAATATGAAGCAGAGAATTTTGTGCTTGCCAGTTTTTGGAGTTTATCCAATAGCACATTAGCAAAAAATTTCCACTTTTTTGCTTGGCACTGCAAGAAGAGAAACTTAAGACTGGATTTTAGCCAGTGAAGGAATCAACATAGAAACACATATTAAGTTAATTACATTGATAGTTCTTTGTGACTTTTCCACTGTCAGTTAAGAACAAACTGTTGCTAATATTACCATATTTCACAAAAGAGACAAGAAATAGAGAGGAGTGCTCTCTGTGCACTGTCCTCTGGAAGAGGTGGGCCTGACATAGGGTATGCTATGGTAATTTGGAGGCACAGTACTAGCAGCTAACCCTGCCTAAACTGTGTGATGTCAGTGGTTTCCAAGAACATCCCTTCTGTGGGTTGAATATTACAGAGAGCAGTGGTCTCTTCAACAGCCACCTTTCAAGTACAGTATGCATTTCTGTCAGAAGAGGGGTCTGAGGCCTTTCAGAACTTGCGGTATTGACATCTCAAAAGATACGGTGCAACTGCAGCACACACAGACCTATTCACGCTAGATTTTTGAACCTAGCTTACACAGCAGTAGCAGTGAAACTGTGGTGATGAACATGGGTTTGCGCAGCCAGGGCTGACACCACTACAAGTCCCATTGCCACAGATATTAAACTATTTTGACTAAGGCTAACTGAAATGTGCTGATACCTGTAGCTGTACCAAAGAATTAAAAGAAAATCAGTCTATTTACTGATCTTTTCATTCATTTCTGATGATCTCTCTGCTTCTGCACTAACTGAAATGCAGTGTGCTGTCCCATCACTTACTGCCCTCTACAAACCTTGGAGTGACAAATATTAAAGACTGGACTCCGGATGATATTGCATTCTTTTTCTGCCCAGGACTTCCGATGTGGTTTCACATCACAGGGCTTAATCTCTTCTGTGACATCTGGGCACACGAAAGACTGTTTCCAGGAATTCCCAAACTTCAGAGCATTAGTCTCCTGCAGCCCATTCCTTGTTGTAAAGTCATTGTTAGACTTGTCATCAAAGTTGCCACACAGACCACACACTTTGCCCTGGAAAAGGAAATTAACATATGCACAGCTTTTAAATATGGAAGTGGGAAACAGACTCCACTAAAGAACAAAACATTGACATTAGAAAGGACAACTGACTCTTTGTGTAAACGCTGTATTTTCATCTTTACTTGCAAATCATTTGTACAGAAATTAAACCTTTATCTGTCTGTGTATTCAGCTGCCATGTCTTCCCTCCTTGAAACCAATTATACTCAGTATATTTCCATGTCTCTGTGGCAGCCCTTGATCCAACTTAGAGCACTAAAGAGTGGATAAGTCTCTTTCAGCCAAGAAGAATTAATTTATTTCCCATTCTTCTCAATTTATCATAACTCAGCTATTAATATAAGCCTGAGGGAATTTCGTTCTGCTTAAAACTGGTTTTATTAAAAGTTTTTAACATAATGAGCACCATTTCTTCATCCATGGAAAAAAAAATGACAGGGACTCACTTTTCTTGAAAGAAAGAATTTACCAGTTTACTCACAATAGTGAATTTTTGGTAGTGCTATTTAAGGTACATCAGCCCCCTCAAGCAACACTATGTCCCTGTTTATATAACCCCACACCTCCTCATTCAGCCCAGTGAATTCAGTACTCTATAATTCAGTATGCTGGGTTTCAGAAATCAGAACCATCTCCATACATTGCATAGAGAGTTTGATTTTAACTCAGGGCTGAGATTCCATGCAGTATCCCCTAAATTACTTTGGATGTTTGGCTGTTAATATTCACAAACTCAGAATGCCTTACATGTCTAGCTTTGTTGCAATCATACGCTATGCATCCTCTGTAATGCATTGTGATGGACCAAGGAACTCCAATAGCACCTCTGCAAACTGTGATAGTAATAATGCAAGCGAATCATCAATGTGCAGAGGATATAGGAATTAAACACAGAGTCAGACTAAAAGAACATTTGTTTCCTTATCTCATTTATCTATTCATACTACTACTTCAGAAAAAGACAGACAGGTCCTAACTTTGTAATCAGGGGTCAGCTTGATGAAAACAGTAGTCTTCTTATCCCAGATAAGCATCACACCGTTGCTGGCCTCAATAACAAGGTAGAGGCCTACTGTCCTGTTCCAATATTTCACATCATCACCGTGATCTCGCTGCATTTCTTTATAATCTTTGTCCTCCAATTTCAGTTCAGTTTTCTGAAACATAAAAAGAGAAACATTGTAACACTAACTTTTATGATGACATAAAATATGAGACGCTCATAATAATACAACTCATTCTGAAACTAATAGCTCAAAGTCTGGGATGATTTTCCAAGATGACAGAGAGTGGTGTAAGCATCTTTGAGAGAGGTTTCAGTACCTGAGAATCTACACCTTTACAGATTAATCTGATAGGGCCTCTAACCTTTACTTGTTATAGCTGCTTTTAGGGACATGGCTCTGGAGCATTACTTTTTTTGAAATACTTGAATACTGATATATACGCACTGCATATCACTACTCACCCCTAGAAAAATTTTAATAGCCTTTGAGCAGGTGACTCCTGTAGTTCCACAAGGGACATTCTCTGTGATGATACTGAACGAGCCACTGGAATTTTTGTCACCACAAAAATCCTATTGAAAAGGAAAAAATGAGCATAAGAAAATTAGGTAGAATATTTAATTTTTTAGTTCAATATAATAATAATTACAATAATTTAAATTTCTACAATGTATAAATCGTTACCACTGCTTCATGTGTGAAATCCTACACACATATATTTTTACAGACACACGAACATAAACACATACGTCTCTACATACATATAAACAGTTAATACAGTCTTGTGTGTGGCAAACCCTGGAAACAAGGGGGACAATAAAACAAAATGAGGAATATATCTTTAAATATAAACATCTTTGTTTTGTAAACTTAGAATTTTGATTTATTTCACAACTGATAATGAGCTGTTAGCTCTCGTAAAGTAGTCCTGTTATATACAATTTATGACCACTGTTATCACAAAAAAAGCCCACTCACACAGCTTGCCTGCACTGAAAATACAGTATTTATCCTGGCAGAATGTGTAAACAGCACAGGAACAGTGATGGCAGGCACAAGGAATGACAAAACCAAAGAGGAAAGCAGATCTTCAAGGCAACAGAATGTCATTTCAGCCCTCCTGATGAGTATTACCTGAGTAGCCACATATTCACAACTCCCATCAAAGTCATAGAATTTTCCATCAAAGGTGATATAATGGCCACTTCCATATATGATACAAGTCCCATAGCACACCTCTTTAGTGCAGCTCCAATCTCCGTTTTGGCAGGTACTAGAAGAGAGCAGAAGAGCTGAATTTTCAGGTCTCACCAAGAGCGTGCTGTTTGGAAAACTGCAGAACAAACCAAGCAGCTACCTCATACAACATGATAATGTACACAATACCCATTTCAGTGTTACAATGTCTTAAGTCTCAACTTCAACAGTTTAGCCTGTTTTTAAGCCTATAAAATGATTTTTAACTCTGGCCAGCTACATTTTTTAGATCTGATAGCGTTTATATTTAAAAAATGAGTGCATTTTCCCAATAAGAAATGCCTACTGAAAACAGAGGTATCTACTACCCCAATATTTTGAGCACAATCTGTACTTCCTCAGATAGCAAAAAATATGCCTGAAAATATAGGTTTATACTTGCAACTACAGCCACCGTAGTACATAAGCCTAGACATGACTACTAATTTACTGCATACAACGTATTCTAGAAGAGAGTACAAAATTGTAACCTACCAGGTGTTGCAGTCCACTGTTATCTTCTCTCCAGGAGAATACTGCTGGTTGTTATGAATGCATGGGCAGTCCTTCTCCCGAACACAGCCCCCTTTCCCATCATCGAATAGACCTTTAGGACACACACAGCCTGAGACACACTCTGCCTGGAACTAAAGAATATAAGGAGATATTATTACTTTGGGAAAAATCACTCCATTTTTCATCCACTTCTTCAGAAGCACTCTGGTAAAAACGGCATTTATAACCAGAGCGCCTAATATTAATTAGTTTTATAAGGTTTTTCTTTCTAGGTTTCTAAAGTTTTTCTTTTCTTTTTTGATTGTCTAAGAACCCAAATCGTATTTCACTTGGGAGGTATGACTGTACTGAAGACACGATAAAAAGAAAATGGAGAGGGAAAACGTAAGGGGAATCATCATGAAATTGGCAACAGAGTAATATCATAGGGGAGAAAAGAAAGGAAAATTAAACCAAAGAGAAATAAGCTGTTATTACAACTGCATTTTCTATGTTGCACTGTCATTTAAAGAATACAGAATAAAGGGAACATAACATGGAGAAAATACATACATAATCAGTTCGACGAGTATGACAGCTACGTTGTACAGGCGTTTGCGAAGTCCACTTTGGGGATGTGTTGCAGTCAAAGTACATCTTGTTAGAAGAACATTCTGTTGCATCTGAAAGGTATATTGTTGGTTCATATGAATCAAGAAAAGGCAAAAGAAATATATGTGAAAGGTGGTAGTTACTGAGAAATCTCAGGGTGTGCCTATTCTTATGAAAAAAAGAGGCTCAGTGAAGACAGAACAAAGTGAAAATGTGTAACTGTTTCACATAAAGAGAAAAAACAAATATGCAAAACAAATAAGTGATGAATTCAAATGCAAAGGGTAGGTTTGTGTTTGTAGGTTGCATTATGGCTTTTATTTTATTTTACTTTATAGAATGTCACTTACTTTTCATTCTTATTGTCACTGAAGTACACTGGATCTTTGCATTTCGGCAAACACTAGAAAAGAAGTGAATTAAGTAGAAATTAAAAAAAAAAAGTAAGCTCAGTGTCTTCAATTTAAACCTAAGGATTTGTTTATATAAATTTGAGAGTATTTATCAGAGATGTCCTGCATAATTTCTAATGATATTTCAAGGTGAACTCTATTGATGTGAACTCATGAATTTTCACTTGGAGAAAAAGCGTATCAAGATTTTAGGCACAGTTACAGAAAGGTTATGTTCTAAGGAATGACAGCTATTCTATTAATCCTTAATACTATGGTTTTTGATAACTCGGGAAACAGATAATAATGAGACAGATACTAATGATAATTTAAATCAAAGCCTTCGTTTGGTTACATAGTCTATTTTCATGCCTATTCAACTCATATGCTGCAAATTTATTAGCCTGTGTGCTTCATCTGCTGGATGAGAGAAGGAAGTATTTCAGAGTTTGCACTGATGACTCATGCAGCAAACAGTTGTCAGAGTCCATGATAAAAATACTAGAATTGTCAAAGTTGCTTTCAAAAGCCTATGCTACAGTAAACACTTATCAAGAGGACCTTTGTCCAGTGCAAAACACAAGCAATCTGTCTTTGTCAGAGAAAGAAACAGCAACATAACTTTAGAGCTGGCCTTTTATCTTCTGTTTACTTCTCTGCTCAACAAAGCCCTATTAACAGTGCAGCTTCATAGTAACATTTACCTTTGAAGGCCAGTACTCACACCTCCAAACAAAGCTGCACTTCTCAATTATTAATAAATTACAGTGCAACAGGATGATGCTTTGCTCAGCACGAAGATGGTGTCAAACGCATTACAAATGTTCATCAAAGCACAAAAAGAAGCTGAGCAGCTTACACCCAATAAGCAAATTTTAAAAGGGCTTTTATGCCCACAAAAGAGAAGCCACAATAAAACATACCAACGTTCTCCATCTTTTGTGACATGTTCCCCTGCTTCCAGATACGATCCCTTGTAATAACATGGGCACTTGGAGACGGGCACACAGGTACCCTGGTTATCCAAGTATGTATTATGTGGGCAGCCACAGCCATCCACAGGAACAAAGTCTTGCAAGCAATACTTTTCACCATCAGCAAGGGAACGACAGGTTTGCTGGCACATTGTAAGATTGTAAAGGAAGATTTGGTTTCCTGGGCAGGCAGACACTTCACTAGCTGGAGGGAAAATAAACAAACTGATAAATAAGGGATGTGGGATCGCCAATTTAACCTTGACATTTCTGTTTTGGTTTCTTTGGCTGTGCAGCATGTAGTGGTAAAAATACTCCCTTAGATCTTAATAAAGTACAAAAATATTATAAGTTACAAGTAATGCTAGCATAACTTTGTTTACTAGTTGAAGACTTCTTTTTAACTGCTACTAATAGTTTCTACTTTCATACCCATATTTGTTTCACATAGTGATAATCAGAGAGAGAGTATAATACAATAAACTCCTAGTCTCAACAATACTGTGCTGTTGACGAAACACAAGCACAATGATAAAAAAAGACACTGATAAGCAAAGACAATGTAAAAGCTTTGATGGCTGGGATTCCATTAGTCAAAGATAGAAATAGCATTATTATTTAAACTGGGGAAAGAAGGTGAAAGTGAAAAATATTGCTTTCTACTTTTAAATATGTCATGAAAAAATGACAGCTAAAGAATATAACATGAATTAGCAAGCATTATAAGCATTGTCTCTTTAAATTCATTAGACATTTCTAAGGTACTCCAAATCCATTAACATTGAGATCACTGACAAACAAATTCAAAAAGAACCTGCTTATTTCTCATGGCTAATTAATTTCACAGGGATTACAGTTCCACTACTTACTGCAGACACTTTTTCTCCAGCCTCCCAGTATGATCCCTTTGAAAGCACAAGCTCTTGAGTAAGAGGACAAGGCAGCACACAAGCATTCTTCACCGTCTTCGCAGAGGCAGGTGTCATATTTACATTTCTGAAAAAAAGAATGAAAGGGTCAGTAAACCCACAGAAAACCAATGGGCAACTGTAACTCAGTTGCTATGAAATATCCTATGTCCTTTTTCTGATGTTGTTTTTATTAATTACCAAGACCAGAGAACAACGTAAGGAATGAACAAAGACCAGAGACTGAAAGTGCTAGTCCAAGTCCAAGTCTGGATCCTAACCTAAACCAAGCCTCTTGAACCTTTGAAAAGTAGCCAGCCTCCTACAAAGACCTTTTGTGAAGGATTCTCTGCTCTGGTGAGACCCCAGATGGAGTACTACATCCAGCTCTAGAGCCCTCACTATAGCAAAGACATGGACCGGCTAGAGCCACAAAGATGATCAGAGGGATGGAACACCTCTCCTGTGAGGACAGGCTGAGAGAGTTGGTGCTGTTTATCCCGGAGAAGAGAAGGCTCTGGGGAGACCTTTTTGAGGCCTTTCAGTACTTAAAGCGGGCTTATAGGAAAGATGGGAACAAACGTTTTAGCAGGGCTTGTTGCAATAGGAGAAGAGGTAATGGTTTTAAACTGAAAGAGGGTAGAGTAGATACAAGGAAGAAATTTTTTATGCTGTGGGTGGTGAAACACTGGAGGAGGTTGCCCAGAGAGGTGGTGGATGTCCCATCCCTAGAAATGTTCAAGGTCAGGTTGGATGGGGCTCTGAGCAACCAGTTTTAGTTGAAGATGTCCCTGCTCATTGCAAGGGGTTGGACTAGGTGACCTTTAAATGTCACTTCTAACCCAAACTATTCTATGACTCTGTGGTTCTATGATTTTGATACCATTCTCTCTCAGTTACAACTTAAAAATGCAGAGATACATAAAAATTAAAAATTGTAATGGTAAGGTATTAATCAGACGTATGAAGATCTTCAGAAAATTTGAGCTCAGAGTGAATTCTAGGCATGAGCAAAGACTTAGGAATTTCTTCTTTTTTGCTTAGGTAAGCCTCACTTACCACTCAATAGTGATGGGCACAAGGAGAAAAGAAACCATGGAGATTCTGGCATGAAAATGATTTGGTGTTACATTCCAACCAATGCAGGAAACTTAATATTTTTTTTTTTAATGACTTAATAGCTACTAACGTGTAAGGGCAGACTTAAACTTTCTATGCACCTCTTGAATCTTCTTTCCAGTTCAAATATCCGGTCCAATAAAAAAGTACATTAAATACCAAACATAAGAAACCAGAAGAATAATTTTTTTCTTCAGCAGCATTCCATAAGAATCTCGTCATAGGAGATACTTTGGATGCATGCTATGTTGCCTCAGGTAATCACTGCAAAAACCTCACCAGCTCTTATGCGTAAGCTACTCAGTAATGTCTCAAATGTTTGAACAATGATAAATGTCTACATTCATCCGTCTGAAATAAAGCAGTACTAAAAAGAGTGCAAGATTACAATACCTTATAGTATTCTGAAGGATCAATGACTAAATGACATCTCGCAAAAGGACCCTCTGGATTTTTCAGCAAAGAACACCAATGCTCAGCGTAATTTGCTGCAAAAAAGGGAGAAAAAAAGAAATTTTATCATCATATTCATTACATTCACTTATCTTCCTTGTGCCATGTCTAGTTATGTTGTCACATAAATGCTATGCAATAATACAAATGAGAGAACTATGTGCACTTTGGGGAGTGGAGAAACTACATGCATTCACTGTACATATATTTCTATTTTCTGATTCAGCTATCTAGCAGTAGACATGCAATCATAAAATCAAAAATTGTATCTTACTGCTCCAACTTGTCTACATGGAATTGTGACAGTCCTTTCCATTTGGGGACCATAAAGATAAGTTAAACATTGTGATAATTAATACTACGAAATACAAGCTGCCTTTGCGGATAATATAAATGAATGACCTTGCTTCCCTATCTTCCAGCTCAGGATTCCTCTGCAATCACCTCCTAAACTTTCATTTCAATTTGATGGGAAATCAGTGCTTATATGTATACGTACTTGCAGAAATTAATTTGACAGTCCTCTAAAAAAACTTCAATGCCACACTACAACTCTTACACACCTGTTGCAGTAATATATAGCAATGCTGCTCATTCTGTCAGAAGCCAACCATCTGACTTATTAGTGTGCTTACCACTTTCAATACTGAGGCTGCAGGGGTCTTCCAGCTTTTCTACCTGGTCTGTACAGGTGGACTGAGCTTTCCAGGTGTTAGCAAAGGCAGACCCTGTAGCTTCTACCAGCCCACTGCTTGTTTTAAAGTCATCACCTTCCACTCCATTAAAGTTTCCACAAAGACCTATTGAAAAACAGGTAAAAATTTTACCTAATTATTACTCATTCTCATTCTAAAAGGTCAAAGGGAAAGGAACAACTGATCACAAACATTAGAAACACAAGTTCATACAGCTGATTATTCCACCTCAACATTAACGCATACTATAAGTACTGAAGATTTAGGAGCCCTATTTTAAATCTTTAACCTCTTGAGAAGAGTAGTCTTCATGAAGATACCTCTGCCTCAGGGGATCACTCCCCTAACCTGTATTTTTTATGCTTTCTGATGATATTAAAACCACAAAATGCACCAAAAGCCTGGTTTTGTGGATAGTTAAAAATCATACTGAATATAAAATGAAGGGATACTATAAGAAACATTCATGTACTGGCACCAGAGTGATAGGTCACTTCAATATGAAATAATAAAAATGCATTTCTAGTTTGTTTGAGTCAATTCTCTTCCAATATTTTGGTTTCTGCTTTTAGTTTCCTTCTCTTGAATCAATAAGTAGCATGAACTTTCACTCATGTAAAGAATAAATGATGCTTCAGCTGTGGAACAGCATGGCTTTGCTTCCCATTTGAATAGACACTTGCCTTGAAGTTTTCCTTGAACTGATTGATCCACAGTCACAAACAGCTGCATGACTGGTACCAACTGGATCTGCAGCTGAAGCCCAAAAGAAGTTTGTACAATAAGGTAGTAGGAAGATGGCCTGAATACCGAGAAGCTGGCTGAAAAACAAAACAGGAACTGTGCAGTAAACACACACATAGGCTGCCTAAAGAAACACTTCCTATTAGATTCTAAGGCATTACCTGCCATGAAAACTCTGAGATTAGGATCAAATTACCCATTATTTTCTTCTAAAAATCGCTGACCAACTAGATGCAATGCTGGTCCCCATGAACTTAAGTTGAATACCTATAAAGACTCATCCCTGGGAATAGAATCAAATTCAGGTTTTTTTGCAATACAGCTTCAATACTAACTCATTGATGCTGATTAATCTAAAGAGCAAGAGATTTTCTGAGAAAGTATTATCCCAGCACTGTTGCACACAATAAGTAATAGACGTGTCTCTACAAGCCAATACATAGCTAAATACCACTACTTATAAAACATTAGATGCTTATACGTAAGTTAATCAAGCCATTATAGAAAATCAGAAGAACTGACATAAAAAATCAGCATAACGGAGGAATCAGGCTTCCTAATTCATAGAATATATCAAGTTGGAAGCAACCTGTAACTATCATCAAGTTCAGCTCCCTGCTCCTCACAGGACTACCTAAAACTAAACTCCAGGTCTAAGAGTGTCGTGCAGATGCTCCTTGAATTCTAACAGGTTTGATGCCGTGATCGCTTCCCTCGGGAGGCTGTTCCAGTGACCGACAACCCTCCCAGTGAAGAACCTTTTCTTAATGTCCAATTCGAACTTCCCCCATGCAGCTTCATACCATCTCCTCGTGTCCTACCACTGGTCACCAGCAAGAGAAGATCAGCACCTCTCCCTCTGTTGCTCCTCTTGAAGAAGTTGTAGACCGGGATACGGTAACCCCTGAGCCTTCTCTCCTCTTTTCTCTAAACCGAATCAATCAAGTGACCTCAGCTGCTCCTCACAAGACTTGCCCTCGAGACTTTTCACCATCTTGGTCACCCTCCTCTGGACACTCCCAATAGTTTTACTTCAGCTTTACTGAAGTCCAAAAAACCAACATCTACTGACTAATGAATTTTTTATAGCAAATTTATTATTATATGCTCTATTTATCTATTTAATCTACTTCTTAGATGGTCTATTTTATTGCCTAGAGCATTTTAATTTCTCTAAACTTTCAGCTACACACTGTAATTGTTTTTGTGCAAGCATTCATTAATGTATCATCCCGTGAATACTTATCTTTTCAGATAAAGTATTACTTGCAAGTAACTTGCCATCTGCAGATAGGATGGTAAATAAGAAACAACACACACTGTGTCAGTGTGCTGCCTGAACATATCTAAAAAGGAGTGATAAATGGAAGTTCTACGTTCCTTTCAAAAGTTACTCCCAGAGTTCACAGCTGCTGTCTGATAGTGACTTTCCACCAGAAGTTAAGCTCCTAAATTAGGTGATTTGAGTCAGCCTCTGAAAGTATTTGTCTAAATCCACTGATTATATAAAAAGATGCTGATGTCTCAAGTGAGCTGGGAAGATGAGAGAGTGCTACACAGCGCATCCTTTTTTCCTGCCCTGGTTTACCAGAAAATACAGAAGTTACCTTCTGACGTGCTTTTTTCCCACAGGAAAAAAAAAAAGCATGCGGAAGAAGTGAGGTGGGAGAGACATCCCTGAGCCTCACCATGACTGAGAGCCAGGACATGCGTACACTATGTAGCCAGACTTGGAAAGTGCTAAATACCCCTCTTTATAGGAAGGTTAAGTTATCTGCTTTAAATTTATGCCATGACAATTCCTCTTTCCCAAGCTACACGCTGAAGTATATTCGAGGTGTATAAAAAAAGTGAAGGGACATATTTTTTCAATCATCTGCTGTATACGGAGTCAGTCTGCCCATGAAATTCTCAGTGACAACTATGAAATCACATTCATCCACAAGCTGTTCCAAAATCTGAACAAATTTCATATGCTTCTTTTTGACCTTTACCCCTGAAAAAACACAACCCCACGTGAGAATTCAGGTGTGTGACACATGACCCACAAGGCTATTTCCCTTACCTGACACATGAGGCACGTTCACTGTCATCTCATTCAGCAACACACTGCCATCTGATCTGAAAACCACCACCTGTATAATAGCAAATAGAATCAATGTGGTTCCAGGTACTGAGAGGAAAAGGAACTAATAAAAAAAATTAAGAGGGGAGACATTTTGCACATTTAGACTGTGACTAGAACTTAAAATCTTTGAAAGGAAGAACCTGTCTGAAAACTGAACGTGGCACCAGACCTGTAGGATACAAGTAAGGTTTCATCTTGCTAATCAGTGTTTCACTTAGACCTGCATGCAACAATTTATAGCAGTAACAAAATAGAAAGCTTATTTATATTGGGCACCTTGGTTTCAGCAAGTAATAGAAAAGATTGGTCCTTCAGGATCTATAAAAAGTTCCTATTCCCTATAAAAGCATGTGCCACAGTTTCCCTGTAATGGTTTAGGATGATTTTGGTGTGGTAAGAAAGCAGTTCGTTAAACTTCCTCATAAAATTACAGACTGTACATATAGAAACATAAAATGATGGGTTTCTGATTTGTTTTGGTTTTGTTCTGATTATGCTGGCGAGGACATGGAAGATCAGAAACACAGGAGGAAAATTATGTGTACATGTATGTAAAATTATGTATAAATATAGTCTAGATATTCCCCTAATCAAACAGAATACTACAGTGAATGAAAATATAAAAGTTTAAGAAGGTTGGATTGTATCGACATTCAACGATGGGACCTCTTCTGAAAAAGACTCAATTAGATCTATAAAATTACACCTGAATAAAGTAAAATATTGTGAGGAGAGGAAGAATGGTACTTTTACTTCCAGCCAGCCTGGAATACAGTGAAAATAATTAAATAGCGCAAAGCAGACAAGGGAAGAGGGGAAAATGTCACCTTATTTAAATCTCATCTTTTGTTTGGTTTAGGTTTATTTTGAGTTCTTGAGGCAGAAGCCTGAGTTGTTTTGCAGCCTGTCTGAGGTTCCTTATCTACTGAGAAGAGCGACTCCAGAAGAATTAGTTATTGCTCCACAGTAAGGGAAATACGCTAATTTTTAACATAACTAGGAGAACCCACAGAACACTTACATTTTTTTTGTGATCTGCTAACAGCACAAGACTCTTCAAACAGGTCTGCCTGTCTGTGGAGCCACAGGGAGCCAGCTCTGCCAGGAGAGCATGACTGTCATCTGCAGTACCCTACAACCACAGTGAAATAAATGTCCATTAGTCCAATCAAAAATCTCACAAGATGATTTCCAAAACAAAGAATCAAGTCATCAGTTACAATAACAATTACTATAGAACTTGGCTATTAAGACCACCATTTCAGCACCGGCTCTGGAAGCTGAAGCGTCTTTCAAACAAACTCAGTGGTATGGTTCCTAGTTCAACAAGATCTTTGTCATTCTCTATAACAGGCTCCAGGTATTTTAGGGACAGATGAATGAAATAGCTGCCTAGCTCCTTTATCTACCTGACTTTCACACTCAGTCACAGAAACAGCTATTAAAGATCTGACTGAGAGCTTCTAATCCTGAGAAGTGCCAATTTTTGCAGTCTACCTATCTATGCAGCTAGAGTGATCCTTTGATTTCTTATACATGGAGGACTCCACTGGATAAAGACAGCATACGTAGTCTACTGTCTGACTAAGTTAACTACCCATTGTAGTAAGTGCCCAAACTTCCTCCTAGGGCTATTACAGCCCATCCTGAATTTTCCAGTACAGTCTTTAGCATTTCTGCTTCCCTCGTCCCATAAAAATGGAATAAAACAACTATTCAGAGCTGTTACATATCAGCGCACAGACACTTGTCTTTACTCTGCAAGAGAAAAGCCCTACAGTACACGGTACCTTGGCCAACACATAGTAACAGTCTCCATGGAAGGTGTATTTCTTCCCATCAAAGGTGGTAATATGGGAACCTCCTTCCACTGAACACGTGCCTGGACAGGGTAAATCTTTGCATGTCCATCTGCCTGAATCACAGGTGCTATAAAGAGATAAATAATATAAAAATGCTTCTAGGTATTACAGGAGCTGTGAGCAGTGAAAGCACCTGTATACCTAGCAAACAGCAAGATACTCCCAGGTGTTTTAACACTGCATCTTTGACCATTTCCTTAAGATTTTCTCTCTGACATATGCCACAGATAGAACAAAACTTTTCAGAAAATTGGTTATACCGACATGCAACATAAATGTTAAGTTCAGAATGTTTTCAGGAAGTCTCCTATGACTAAAAGGAAGATTGAAAAATGCAGACCCATTTACAATCATTCAAAGAAAGTTGTATGAACAACCATGATCCTTACCATTCTTCACATTCAATGGTAATGCTTTCTCCAGGTGAATACTCCTTTCCATGGAGTCTGCAGTGGCACTGGTTAGCAGGTATGCAGCCTTTTTCAGTAATATCATCATACACAGTTCCTGTAACGCACAACAGTAAACTATTCCAGCTCTTTCTGAAATAAGTAATTTTCACAGAGGAGAAACTCTCAGAGGAGGCATGCACTCAACTTGACACAGAAAGCAGAGGCTGAGATTATCAAAACTGTGAAAAATACTATTTCTACTTTTTGTAATATAAGACAAATGGAAAACACTTTTATCCAGCTTTGAAAATCTAAGTCTATCCATTTATATAACTATACACAGATAAAAAGCTTAATATAAGTATATAAAGAACAACGTCAGAATTTTACATGTTTAGATTTTCAGTCCTTCTGGCATACTCTGTAGACTACTATTGTAATCTTTTTTCATAAGGGTGACAGTAAGTCTGAGAATTTCACTCACTGTCCCTCCTTATCACTCTCTGGGCAAACAATGTCCATTGCCTCAGAATTATTCAACCTAAAAGGCATGATTTTCTATATATTAGCAGAAGTCCATTTGTTGAAAGGTAAAAAGCAGATTTATTACCTGTCATTGTGTTAATACAATTTAACTATAAAATCACTGATAATCAATCATGACTGCCTTTTTAAAAAAAACACCTTATAATTACGTTCCCCTGGGGGGGAATAATGAGTAGCAGTACTAATTTTGAAGATACAATTCGACTACATTTAATATTTTAGCTATGACCTCCTTTGCCAGAGCTCCTGGTTTTGTTCCATATATAAGAGCTAGAATAAGACATGCCTTCAGGGCAGAAACAACCATCCACGTAGTGTTCCTCACAAAGGCTGCTGATCTCCAAGTGTGAGCAAGTATCCATACAGGGTGAGCTGCTTTCTCTATAGACCATGGTATCAGGACAGGTCTTGGCTGAAAGAATAAGAAAGATACCACAAGTTATTTGAATGCAAAGTCCATCATTCCTGAGAAACCACAGATCATATTCCCTACTCCCCTCAAGTCCATGGTGTACCAAGCCAGATTCCATCTGGCAAAGCATTTTTGTCTGTTTCTGAACTGCTTTCCCTGCTTTTTGTATTTTATTCTTCTGGTCTCAGATAGATCAAATTATACCAGTCATCTGCAGCATCAGACCTCACAGTTTTTTAATGCAAACAGAATTTCTAGTAGCTGAAAAAGATTTCATAATAACAAGAGTAATAGAAGAAGAAAACAGGAAAAATACAGTATGTAGTTTATTGCATTATTGGTATGAAATTATAATATATGCCTATAGTTTTGTAAAGAAGGAATGAATTTAAATGTTTCACAGTGCTATATCCATGAAATATTTGTTTCTTTGTAAAATTTATATAGCTGCTTACGGCAAAAGTCCCATGTCCTCCATTCACTCGGCCGGCCACCTGCATGCGAACATTGGCGAGAATACTCAGAGACGGTGCTGCAGAGGCAGAAGGAGTCCTCATTTCCACTACACGCACACTTGTCCTGCATGCAGGCTTGGATGTACATTTCCAAATTAAGACGTAACCGGCAATCAGCAAATGCAGAAGAAGTCAGCAAGCTCTCACACTCATCACGCTAAGGAGGAAGAGTAATAATATTTAAAGAGATTTGCAAGCACCTGAGCATCTAGACACTTCCTGTCTTGTCATAAAAACTGTTGCCTTCTCAAGAGCAACAGTTATTCAAGAAAGTAAGAAGACTGTCCCTGGAAGCGATAAAGTCTTCCCAGCTCCTCACACACCAACTCCCCATAGCACAAGGATACCTCCATGTGCCTGCACAAGTGAAGTTCACCACTAGGAATACTCACATGCTCATCACAGCTTGGAAGAGCCTGAGTTTCATCAGGATCTTCACATCTGGTGTTGGGTTTGCTGATCTTCTGTAAATTCCCATATGTAATTGAATTGTAGCTTGCATCTATGAGAAAAAATTACAAAGAGGTCTTGCTAAGCTCCAAAAATTGACAACAAGGAGCACCTGATTTTCAAGACTCTACTGATAAAGGAAAACAGCTACTATGGTAGCAAATACGCCTGTCAGACACAGGTTTCTGCTTTGAATTGTGTCTGTTATGTCTAAGTGTGCTTAAAAATTTAAAGTGATAACAAGAAAAGAAGAGATGTTCTCATCAAAAAGTAACACAGAAAACAGAAAGAACTGACTGAAGGTCCCATATTTCAATAATGGCAGTAACCACCATGGTGATAAAAATGAAAAGGAAAGCATTCTTAAAGTCACAAGACTTTTTTTTTTTGTTTTCTTCTTTTTTCCCCCTACTTGGGATAAAATTAGGAAAGTCAATGATGGCAGTCCTTTAAAAGACAAATGAAGGAAAAAGCAGATTGGATTGTGGGGGTGCTATAGCAAAAACATTATCTGTTACCAGTAGAGAAAAGAACAAGATGATTAATCTTGAATAAAATAAACTTAGACCAGGAATGCATCACTGGAACATGTTTATTCTGGGGCAATCACAGAAATCTCTTGAGGTGAAATCTGTTCTCCTGTGATGCTCTTACGCACAGTGCTCATCAGCTTATCTTCTGTGATAACTGTCAGTATGGTAGGATGACTCACCTCCATTGATAAACTCATTGTAGATTGGAACTCCATTGTAATCCCCACAGAGACCACATGTATGGTTATTAAATTTGCTGTCCAGCTCCACCTAGGTAATGGAAAAAAAAAAGAAAACACAGAAAATTATCTGGAGCATGAAGACATTCCAAAGCAAACACACTTATTCGAAAAGGAAGTTGCTAAATGACAGAAGTGATGGTAAACACAAAACTCTTATAGAAGTAGCTATTGCAAAAAAATTTGTAACATAGTTAATAAACACACAGTTAGATGCAAAAAGTAACACAGAAAACAGAAAGAACTGACTGAAGGTCCCATATTTCAATAATGGCAGTAACCACCATGGTGATAAAAATGAAAAGGAAAGCATTCTTAAAGTCACAAGACTTTTTTTTTTGTTTTCTTCTTTTTTTCCCCTACTTGGGATAAAATTAGGAAAGTCAATGATGGCAGTCCTTTAAAAGACAAATGAAGGAAAAAGCAGATTGGGTTGTGGGGGTGCTATAGCAAAAACATTATCTATTTCTCAGAAAGCTCCTTTTCCCTTTCCTGAGACCAGTAACATCATCTGCACATCATACTGCTACCTCTATCACATTGCAGAGAAAATACCTTTATGTTTTTAAATAAGGTACTATGAGTATCAGCTGGATGAGTCAGCCTAACACTCTAGCTCTGCTCAGTTCATGAGATTCTACTTCTGTTCAGTATACAGTAGACTGTTAAACCCAGGAAATAACAATAAAACAGACTTGGATCATACATACCATCAGTGCATCTTCCTGATTCCATATCAGAATCAGGCCTAATTTGGCATAAACCTTGGTGTAAATGTCGTTGCTCTCAATGAGCAAGACAGAGCTGTAGTAAGGTGTTTTCACACTAGGAAGAAAATCAGAGACTTTGCATTAGTACAGACACTTAAGTGGTGACATGGTCTGTAATAAGCCAAATACCATAACGAATTGAGAAACGACTCTCTCTTGATCCTAGCTGCACAGGATGCCTTGTTTCAATGAGGCACAAAATCCTCTCTCTCTGACACTTGATGTAGTAACTCATTGCCTTCAAAAGGCAAAGCAACTTCAGAGGTAAAGCTTCCCGATGGTAAGGGTTCTTTAAGAAAAAGCCAAAATGTCAGATGTCTTCAACTTAATCAAAGGAAAATCCATGATCATTGTGGTATTAACACAGGATATTCAAACACTCACTAAAAATTTACTTCAATGAAAGAAGTAACAACATAAATGGAAGCTTTTCTTTACCAAAAGATCCGATAACCATTTTAGAGAGAATGAACGTTCCTTTGGAAGGATCTTCCTCCTCAAGAGAGAGTTCAAAAAGCACAGGCAGATACAGGGACTGCCAACAAAAGTTTGAAAAGAAATGAGCGTGTTAAGAGGAATTCAGTAGTTTGTTTCAGCAGTTAGTTCACTAGTTTTCAGTTGACAGGACCAAGCTTGTTAATGGTGACAGTAAGGCACGTTAATTTGACATAAGATATTTTGCAGAAGGCTGAGCACAGATGTTTTTGTCTGATAAAGAATCAATTCACCAGATCTTTCTCCTGTTCTTGTTCATCTGTCTTATAGTGCACTTAATGTAACAAACGATACTGCTGGATTTTATTCAGCAATAAAGGGATTGTGGCAAACAGCCTCCTCCTATAAAACCTAAAGAACTAGAGTCTGTTCAAACAGCAGTGTAAACTGGAATCCAGTCAAAATAACCGGTTAATTTTCTACTGATCTGCCAATATAATTGTTACCTATTGGGATTCATGTATGTCTATGTGCATCTCCTCTTAACTGGTCTCTTGACTGGGAGAATTTTATCTCCTAATTTCCTGTCACTGGGATTTTTCCAACTATTTACCTCAGGCATTTTTAACATGGCCAAACGACTTACATGTCTAAATACTAGGCAGGAACTCAGAAGCCGTGATTTCTACTTTTGACTGCATTGTTCATCCTTTGGACAATGATGCTTTGAGACATCATGATTTTGGAGAGGGATTACAAAACATTCAGCAGCTTTTCACCTTTCAGCTATCACAGCACGGAATGTTTCTTTTTTTCTAATACTAGGACATTTAATCAACTGGTGGATAAGGTACTGAAAGGCAAATTCATACATTTTTCTACGTTACAGTTTCCACTTCAGTAGTGTAAAATGCTACATGACAATGGATCATTTTCCATTTAAAGAGCAATATGGGAAATTAAGTTCTACAAAAAACTAAATCCCCCCATGCAGCAAAAACCTGTTCTACAAGCCTTCTGTTCAGAAGGGATCTATTGTTTTATGAACACTAAGATAAAAAGAGGCTTGCTTTAAGAAAAGCAATTTTTAAAAGATTTCTAAACTTGTTTTTCATGGAGTTCTTTTTAAGACCTGAGTATACAATAAAGGGCTTTTTCAATTTGGGGCAAGAATGCATTTTTTTTAACTTCATGTCATTTTGTTATGCATTCTAGTATGATCCTTGGAACACTGAATGTTATTTTCTATCTTTGAACAGACTTTCACTGCAGTGGCTTCCAAACTTCAAAGCAAAATCTGAGTTCTGGACAAAACCCAGTCCTCCAATGACAATAGAAAGATTTTTTTTTAAACTTATGCTAAGATACACTAAGAGCCAGTTTCTTCCATCTTCAGAACTACGTCTTAACCTATGAGGTACTTCACTTGTTTCAGTGTTTAAAGATACACACACTGAAAGGATAGTCTAATGACAGAAAAAGCTAGGTTAAGATATTACTTGGCACCAGTTATGGTATCAGACTAGCTCCTTGTGTGACCATGTTACAGGAGGAGAAAAATACTGAAGCTCACTGTGAAAAAGTACATATTGCCACATACAAATTAGTGTAAAATTTGACCTGCATTATATCTATTATAATCTCTTGAGGAATGGCCATCAGACCTTAAAGAATTATTTATGAAGATCAGAAGAAAGCACCTCTCTTCTGCCACAAAATAAGAGAAACAGACCCTGGAGAAATGCATCTTCATTTTTGAGGATTTGCTAGAATATCTGCTAATGTAAACTCAATGTGATGCCATTAAACAAATGAAGCTATGTCATTTCATGCCAGTGAAAGATCTGGCTCATGAGCTGCACTGTTTCCTGCACAACCAGAAAAAAGAACAATTCACTCAAACCTCTTCCTGACTTGCATTTAAATCATCATTTATGCCAGTGTAGAAATTACAATTAATACTAAAGCCCCCCCAAAGCAATTTTTATACTGTATTTCAAAGGGCTTTTTTTTTTTGCTTGTGGAAACGCTTGTAGGTGTTGCCTTAATGGTATACAGCCTGCTGTGTAAAGAATCAATCCTGCTTTTATCTTCCCAGCATATTTCTCTGAAATACTACTACACTAAAGGAACTTACATCCGTCCATCCACCACAGCCAGTTTTGGTCTGAGGTACACCGTAAAGTCCTTGATTGTTATCAGAATGTACTGGATCTCAGGGTGGTTATGGCTGTTCAGACCACGTTGAATGTGGATAGAGAACTCCTTGTAAGACTCTCGGCAGTCAGAAGCAAAATTATACTCGCAAATGCCAGGGAATTGATAGATGTCTCCATCAAAAGTTTTGAAGTGGTTGTTTCCCCAAGTGCTGCAGACATAGTGGCCATGGTTTCTTGTCCTTCCTGATGAAAAAGAAACAGGAATGCAAAAAATGAAATAAATGAGCTAGAGTCAATTAAAGTTATGTGTTGCATTATACAGGAGAAACCACTTGCACATCACTTGCACTTGAAACTAGGTGCACAGTGATTCCACAGATCTCAAGATTGATCAAGCATCTGTCTTTGAAGTAGAAGAGATGTGAATTTCTAATGGGAAAATAAGACATTAGCAAATACTGTTGAGACCTCGGTATATCTTAGAATCCTTACTGAGGTGAATGAACTTGCCTGCACAAGGTGGGTAAACATAACCCGCTGACCACTAACAAGTTGGTGCATCAGTGCAATGGAGCTGCTTTGCCAAACATATGAATTTATTCTGAATCACAGCATTATTTTTAGCAATATTACATGTTTCTAAGAGCTATTTTCGCCCCTGATGCAACATGCACTAGAAAGGAAAAGAGTTAGGAAACCAAGGAAGTACCACTTCTACTCTGGAAGGCAAATAGGTTAACTGTTATGAGAGGACTTGTGCACAACACGAGGTTTTAAAGAATTCCCTTTTTTCCTAACAGAAGCAGTGATTTCTACTACTACAGAATAGAAATTCTTCAGAAGATAGGTCAGAAATAACCACAGTAGGAGAAAAAAAAATTATTTTTTTTGCAATAACAAAAGATGAAGCTAATGATATTTGTTCCCTTCTCAGCCATCTATACCAACAAATACAAATTAAGACAGTATCTGATAAATCTCAAGATGTTGTAGATTAGGGGTAAACATAAAAGCTGAGTGTACTTGGGAAGCTTGCCCAGGTACAAAAAGCACACATGCCACTCATCTTCACAAGATTTTCTTGCAATATTTAATTTGAGAAAGTGAAACTACCACGGAGACCTTGGAGACCACGGATACTTTGATAGTATCAGTGATACCAGATACATCCAGCCAAGCTGGTATGCTTCTCTCCCCAGAAGGAAGGCTAAACAGAGATTTTCCCAGAGCTCACAGCTGAGATATAAGATGCAAGATGCCGCTTTCCTCCCATTGCTGAATTCAAGACACATCAGACCAAAACCAATACCGCGAACCTGATCACTGCAAAAAATTCATCACCTATTCCTCCAAAAATATTTTTCGTTATGAGAGCTCCATTTCAAAACAAAGTTAACAGAGTAAATTAGAGCTTTTACAAAAGGATTATTAATATCCTGAATGACAAAATGAGCTTTGTCCAACATTACTACATTCACTTTTGAAGAAAGTATTTATGTCATTTCAAAGTAACAGAAGGCACAATCATCCACTTTCTTCATTGCTGTAACAATGAACTTCCCCAACTCCTATAGTTACTTTCTGCCAAGCAGTTGCCATACCTAGGAAAGTCTCAACACATGGAAAGAAAAGTAATACTGAAAATATTTTCCAAGCACATCAAACTAGAGATTAATGCTGTAGATGCCATAGATATAGGTCCAAAGAGAGCAGTATCTACCTCTGTTGGCTGAGCCATGTAGCCTCAGTATTTGAAAGTTTAAGAAATTTAAGGCACCTTAAAACTCCAGTGCGTTATTTAAATGCACTGCCTCCTTCTACCAGTGCAGTGGTATTTTAATTCTCTCCCTCTATTCCAGGAGGCAATCTTCTACAATTTCTTTTCTAGAGCTTACCTTTTCTTATTTCATTTGCATAGGAAAGAGCCAGCCAGAGCATGAAAAGGCTGGCAGCTCTTAGCCCCATCGTGGCTAAGGTGGGTGAACTGGGAACTCCACTGAAAACTTTTCTTTATATAATATCCACTGATGCAATTGATTCTGTCACAAGGGAGGAGATACAAAGGCAGAAGGAAAGAGGAGGGGTAAAAAAATAGGCGTGATATTTACAGAAGATAAGAAGTAAACAGACAGGTATTTTTCACCATAAATGAAGGAATTCAGTATACAGGAAATGGTATAATATTGATTCAGTAATCATGTAATTTTTTATTGCTCTATTTCATCTACAGGATGCTATGCTTTTAAATCCTTCAAATGCTCACGCCAAGTTTAACCTTCAGTAACTCCTATAACTATAGTGAATTTTGGAGTGGCTGAGCAAAGAAATCCCTTGAAGGAAGTTTAGGATGAGATACCCTCAAACAATGGCTTTAGAGCCAAAGGATATTTCCTTTTTCACCATCACGCAGAATGATTTCCGTAAAAACTAAACGATGCTTGTGAAGCTCCTTGTAGACAATAATAACCTTCACAAATAAAAATTATACACCATGCATTGTAAAATTATTTTGCAGGTAATTTTTGGATTCCTTTCATTTGCAAAGCTCTGAGGAGCATCTAAAGGTATAGCCCATACTGCCTATTGCCCAAAACATAGTTGAGATGGGGTGACAAGGTAAGTTCAAGGAATTCACAGCAAAGGAGATGCTATATCAAACATTGTCTTGGTGCAATAGAAAGTCAATCAAAAACATTGCAGAGATTCTCACAACATATTAAGCTTTAGGGAAAAAAGAGGGGGGAAAAGAAAAAAAGGAAAAAGGGGAAAACATTACCGTCCAGACTGAATAACAATTATTTTCAGACAAAATCCCCCTAAGAAAGCTTGTTCTTGCTTACCTTCTACATGAATGATAAATTTACAGTCTACCGTCCCATGTCAGATCCTACAAAGGCCATAGGGTCAACTTTGTTTTGTGCAGAGAAAAATTAAGAGGGTTCTTGGGAGAAGCAGAAAACAGAACCAGGAACCAGTTCAGAATGTTGCTTCAGAAATACAAGATTTCTACAAGCACTGTATTTTACTCTGAAAAACTCCTTTGAGAAGGTGTTTCTGCAAGTCTCTTCAGAGGACAAAACACAGGATCCTTGAAGTAAAATACACTTCCTTCAACAGATCTTTTAACAGAGCTGCTTTGCAGCACTAACAAGTTTTACTTCTTAAAGCTCCCAAGCCAGGCTCTATATTTTCTCATCAAAAGTTTCTCAGTGCAGTGTCTAGGAATCTCTAATTCTCTTAATTGTTCAGTGCTCCTTACTTTCATTGCTCAAATTACACGTAGAACTTTTGTAAAACATCAAGGAAACTCTTGACTTAGCCCTTATGGTTGCTCTAGTCAAGTAGAAATACTCTTTTTCTCATAAAGGCATGGTCTTTAGCAGTTGTTTTCTTTTATTGGCTATTTTTATCTCAAGTACAGCCTAGTCTCAACCCAAACACCTTCCTGTTTTTCCTCAATACATCTCAAAACGTTTTAGATTTTCTGGTTTTCCTATTTGAGAATACAGATTTGCACTTCTCTCACCCTTACATAGGGTATCATTCATTCAACACTCGTGACTGAAACCAAGTAGTTGCCATTTTTCTCCTTTGGGAGTCTATCACTAGAAGAACATAGAATTGATTTTCCTTCTTGGAAAATAAAAACAGTAATAACCAGGCAGACCAAACCATTTAGAGAAAATAGAAGCAGCACTGTCTACAGAGACCTTTCTGTGATGGTCACTTTAGCAGGCCTAACTTCTATGACAGCTCAGAGATATCTCCTGTCTTGGAATTTTCTGTCTTTTATGCTACCAAAACTCTTAGTTCAGAAACATTTTCTAAAAATACTTAGGAGATTCCTGAAGGACTTTATTTTGAGCTTTTCTTTTCCTCCCTGTTTTTTTCCAGATAGTCTCCTGTCTGGAACTACTATTGCCCCAGAAAAAAGAGTCTCCATGACCTTAATTCATATACAGTCTTCGCAAACTGTAGCAGTAACTCCATACACACAGCAGACCTGACTCCTTTTTAGATTAAATTGGATGTGTATGCTCACAGGTGTAAATTGGAAACTTGCACATTTTTCATTCAGGTTTGCCAAGAAACGTCTAGATCTGGAACCAGTCTCATTAAGTTGATAGAACTGTGAAAGGTAATCTAACGATGCACCATCCCTCAGTTCAATATGCTGGTATTTTTCTCCTGTGCAGGTGAGACACATTTTTAACCTTTCTTTGGGTGATATGGATAGGTTAACCTCTTGAAGAGCTACTTTTAGCCAAGCACCACTAAATTTTTAGTGAGTGATTTTCTCTGCTCCAGCTCTGGCCTGCCTGTACAGGGAGCATGATTCCTTCTTGGGACATAAAGTTAAAACAGAACTATCCTCCTTCTCCAGTCTTTTCTTCTCAGAGTAACCAAGAAGTTCTCATTGTCCCCTCTTCTGACATATGGGAAGCTGTGACTTGCTGTGACATCCCAAACTGGAGAATAAGGGAAAACAACATGCCTTTGAGCATTGAGACCACTCTCATAGAATGTGCACTCAAGCTTACATGGCTGTGCTGATCTGAGAAGTGAGTACAGATCCTTATCGTCACAACTCGTAAGTGTTTGTACTTCTGCTAGCATTAGAAACTGTCCTATACCATCTCTATTTCCTTATTGACAAAAGGGTAATGACCCTGTCTACCAGCTGCTTTATATGCCTTTCAGAAATAATCGTTCTCTGAGGTAGACATCACAGCCTGCTTTGTTTCATGCTCAGCTACCTTAGAGTTTATTGGATTACACATTTTTAACCAGAATAATCTTACAGTTAATGCACAGATAACTATGCATCCATATGTATGCATGAATTTATTTACTATAAATTGCTTGACAACCTGAAGTAATCAATCCATTTTGAAAAAAAGATAATTCTGCTTTAGCATTAGCATCTTTGCTTTAAGCTTACATCAATTCTTTACATCTGAGTTGACTTGTCTGTGGAAGTTCATGCCGTTCTTTGCTTCTGGTCATCTTAATCAGAAGTTATTTTCCTCATTCCAATACCAGGTGTTCATTTGTCATTAATACCAATGATATTTCTTATAATTGTGCATGCACTTATAAGCCCTCTCAGTGGGGACACTACAACTGAAAACATATAGAATCCTAACTGGGTAAAAGCTACCACTGTGCAAGCGGCATCAGCAGAACATGCGATGAGAAGGAGTGCTTTCACATTTAGGTCCCACCACTGAGTCTTAACAGAGAAAGTTTTTTGAAAGTCCTTGAAGTCCATGAGTAGAAATACAAGTTCCCATAATCTTTCACTATATGCCTAACCTAGGAGCTCCAACACCAGGGCTACAACAGCCAATGCTCAAATTGAAAGTTTTTAAAAAAAAAGTTGATTGCATGGCAAGTATATTTGTTATAGCAGCAGATGCGGAAGGAGAGATATAAAAAGTGTTTTGAGTCACAGCTGTGTCAATGCACTGGGTCTCTCCCTACCCTTAAACTTTTACGAGACTCTTTCTAATCCTTCCATCAGCATAGCTAACTTGTAATGCTCATATTAATTACAGTGTAAATTTATTTTGCAGAATACTTTCTGTTAAAAAGAGGATCGACACAGAAGATTATCTTCATTCTGACTCACACAGCAGAAGAAAATGGCCTATATGGAAAATTTATATTACTTTAAGATAAAATTAAGCAGGTACCTGGCTAGGCTTATTATTTTCAGAATAAATGATTTTTCAAGAATTTGGGGTCTGTTTCTATCTGTTAACATACCAAGAGGAAATCTCATTGCAGTCTTGTCACAGCAATCCCAGAATGACCACTGTACAAATATCTCAGAAAGTACAATTATACCCGGTTACTGAAATTTTTTCCACATCTGCTTTTGTATTCATGATATGCTGCTGATCACAGGCTGTCAAACCAAGAAGCAACGTTTTATCAGTAACATTGCTCTGCAGAAGCAGCCATGGGATTTTGTTCTGCTACTCTTCCACCTGCCAGCGTTTCACCAGAGCACACAAAGACTTCCACATAATCATCCAACTGCACGATATACACATCACTCCCTTTATCTCAAGCACACAGATGGGTTGTCTGAACTCCTTGGCAGCCATTCTTAAATAACTCTAGCAAAATACAGGTAGATTATGAATTAAGAGATGTCTGACATGCAATTGCAGTACTTCCTTGACCAAGACACCAGTAAGCATTCTATAACCCACCTTGACAAAAACTTAAGAAAGCACAGAGATAAGCAGCAGAAAGCTGAACAGTGCATGAAAGAGACTGTTAAAGTGATGATGTAGAAGTAGTGGGGATACATTTCCTTTTGATATGTATGCTGTCAATAGATTAACCTAAAATCATCAACACACAAGGAGCCAGTATTTATATGGACGTACGACTGGTATAAATTAGCAAAATTACTAATTTATGGTTTTTATGTTATTAAAGAATTAGAAACAAGTGGCCAAAACCCATGGCTATAACCAATTTACTGCCCTCTCAGACTTTCTAATGATGAGTAACTAGTTACTATTTTTATGAAAAGAACTTTACTACACGGAATGTCCATTTAAATGTATTCAGCAATCAAGGGTTTATTTAAGGAAATGTTACAAAAACCCACATACTTTTGATTCATCCTCAATCACTTCTGGAAATGGACTAATACAATGTAATTAATTATCCTATCATTTTACCCTAAGGTATTCAATTTCTGATTGGACTAATCTTGGCTCTACCACTAATTTAATCTCTGTGACCAAGAGTAAATATTCGGGTTATTTGCATTCTTTTTTATTCAAACAAAAACTATACTGTAAGGTATCTGCTGATGCTAGCTGGAGTATAACATTCTCATATGCCCTTCCTTAAATGGTTTGGCATAGAAATTTTAAGATTAGCATCCATTTTCCACTCACAATACTTCCTTCTTTTTGTCGGTAGCTCATATTCCGAGACTAAGGTTGCAAAATGTTTCTTTCTCTTCCAGTTAAGTACAAATGTGGATAAACATGTGACACACAATTACTGGAGATTAGGAATGGATATAGCAAGTAATAACTTCAACGAGTAAACTTTCCTACTTACACTTACCTTTTAGAATAGGTATGTCTGCAAAAAGCCCCAGCATGACAGCTTCTATATCAATAAACACAGAAAAATATTTGATTATTTAAAAAAAATATTAGAACAGTTCTCTTTTGCTCAAGCATCTATGCAATTCACTACAGGGAAATGGACAGACCCAAGAAGAGATGACACAGAAAAGGCATCAAGGGAATTACACTCTGAACTCCTTTCTCTCTGGCAATTTTACCACAGTGGAGTGGGATTTTCCAAATCTTTTATCTTCTCCATAGGAAAAAATGGGAAGAAAAATACCAGCAAAATGTGCAATTTTTCCTCTGTCCTCTGAAGAAGGTTTTTTTTTCTGAAAATACACTCATTAAGAAGTTGGGAAACATTCTAGGTAAACCTTGTGCACCTAAACCTGTGTTCTCTCAATTGAATTCACATATCAAGGAGATGTAAGAGAGAGTTTGAACAAGAAACAAAATGATCACACTTGCTTTAATTGCAATTTTCCTCCATTAATATTTTCTACCATCTCCTTTTCTCAAAATTCCTATTGACACTGGTGGTGAAACTGAAGTAAATTTGCATTTACTTAATACTTCCAGGTGCCATATGGGAAATTAGACTCATCGTACTGCCACAAACAAAACTAGAGAGCAAATCCTTTGCTCTTCCCTTCCTTTTTGCGGCAGTATATGGATATGGCCTCCAAGTAAACATTTGCTATGAGTTACTTTTAGCTTTCAAAACCAGAATTTTTGAATGACACTCCAAATATTACACTCAATGCCTGCTTAATACAGTTGTGTTCTCTTGTTTTACAAAATGTCCAGTATAGTCACTTGACTGATAGATTAAACTTTTCCCATTTTGCTCAACTCTTCATTTATTACTTAATGGCATGTAGTCAACACTTCTATTAAGCTGACAGAATTTCATAAATTTAAGATTTATTATCAAATAGCTGAGCTAAACAATATTCTGAACCATGGTATACCGATACTGATGGTTCCACAAGACACTACGGAAACCTGAGTTCACTTGCATGAACATTTAGCTAAGAATCTTTAGTCTTCTCCTACTACTAACAGATATTACAATCCAGCTAGTACAACTTACTACACTTGCCATAGTTATGGTAAACTTTAACTTTCTTCTTTTATGAAAATATGCAGTTATGTAACTATTTGTGCCTTCTGCTGTGTGTCAGAGGGAAAAACTACATCAAATGCACGAACGCATCTGACGCATATCCAAGTCTTCCAGCTGCCATGCACATTTTCTAACAACATTACTTTATAACTAACTTTT
Source organism: Chroicocephalus ridibundus (assembly GCF_963924245.1). NCBI lineage: Eukaryota > Metazoa > Chordata > Aves > Charadriiformes > Laridae > Chroicocephalus > Chroicocephalus ridibundus. Next base: position 19,733,687 of record NC_086287.1, read on the forward strand.
GAGTCATCAGAAAGTCAACATTGTCAATACAGGGCAGTGTATCACAGCAACACTGTGAATATAACAATGTATATAGAAGAACACTTTGAGAGCTGCTACCTCCCACACAGCAAAGAGGAGGGAAGGATGAATTAGACAACCTGAGAAATATTTTCCTTCACACACTTTCATATTTTGCACTGTTTGTGCTTATTTTCCATGCATTTTCTGATCACTCATTAAGGTGCCTTTTGAAAGGGAAAAAAATAGAGAACAAAACCAGGAGGAAAAAAAAATACTTTTGAGCATTCCATAATACTTCTCCTTTCCAGCTACTACCTTTTCAATGTAAATTCTCAGATGCAGATTATCTGCACTATAAAATGCCAGCAGTGAGACTGACAGTCCATGCCAACCAGTGATGTATTGCATCTACTAAGACTCCCTACATTCACATTTTGGAAGGACTGGATAAAAACTATCTGAAATAAAAGTTCTGATTATAACTTCAAGTTATAGGTAATTGATGTCCAGAAGAAACGTTTCCCAGAGTATCAGGATACCTCACAGTTTTGATGTATTTGTCTCCACAAAACTCCTGTCCCAATATTTACAACTGCAGAATTAAACACACAGTCAGAGATACAGAACCACAAAAATACTCAGACAATATACAGCAAGGGTTAAAAACAAGATGCACACATCCAGTATTCTGAGTAAGGAGCTGACTGGATCAGGCAAGAGGAAAATCTCAAAAAAATGAGTATGTCTAAATTTTAACTCTTTTTTGTGAATCATGACTAATGCTTTCATAGACATGACTCTCTTTATGAACGTGGGTGCTTCATGCCTTTCAAAGAACAGAGCCTTTTCTCAAAAGGATGCCAGAGGAGGACTTTTCTTTTAATCTATAGTTCGCTGAGTACCCATTCAGTGCAGGCTGACATACCTAAATCTGTCTTGGGGTCTCACATCTCCTGTGAGAATATACTTAGACTAGATGATTGTTATAGGTCCCTTCTAACTGAGAATTCTATTCTAATACTTGAATCCCTGGGCTCTGAGGATCCCTCTTCCTTTTGAAACTCTTCAACTTTGCACAGAACATGTAAGAGTGTCATTGTTCCAAAGACAAAGAAAGCAGGAGTGAGCATGACCCTACAATGCAGAAATTAGAGAGACTTGATGATGAGAAGAGTGAGGAGGGGCGTGGTCTCAGTTCATCCAAATATTCGATATAAAATAAAGCTCACATCCTGGGAATAGAAACTTTGGTATGGATATAAGCCCAAATTGTTTAAGGTCAAAAATGACTGTTACAAAGATGTTTCACAGGTTATGCAAAGATTAAAAAAAAAAAAAAGTTAAATTCTTATCTTGACCTGGACAGTAAGACTTAGTTGAACGTACCACAGCAGAATGTTGCTGATGCGTAAGAGCACACAGAAGGTGGATAAGAGAGTAAAATCATAGAATCATAGAAATGTTAGGGTTGGAAGGGACCTTAAAGATCATCTAGTTCCAACCCCCCTGCCATGGGCAGGGACACCTCCCACTAGATCAGGTTGCTCAGAGCCCCATCCAGCCTGGCCTTAAAAACTTCCAGGGATGGGGCTTCCACCACCTCTCTGGGCAACCTGTTCCAGTGTCTCACCACCCTCATGGTGAAGAGCTTCTTCCTAACGTCCAGTCTGAGTCAGCCCATCTCTAGTTTCAATCCATTCCCTCTAGTCCTACCATTACCCAACATCCTAAAAAGTCCCTCACCAGCTTTCTTGTAGGCCCCCTTAAGATACTGGTAGGCCACTATAAGGTCTCCTCGGAGCCTTCTTTTCTCCAGACTGAACAACCCCAACTCTCTCAGCCTGTCCTCATAGGAGAGGGGCTCCAGCCCTCTGATCATCCTCGTGGCCCTTCTCTGGATGCACTCCAGCACATCCGTATCTCTCTTGTAGTAGGGGCTCCAGAATTGCATGCCCCACCCCACCCCACCCCACCAGGTGGGGTCTCACGGGAGTGGAGTAGAGGGGGAGAATCACCTCCCTCGACCTGCTGGCCACACTTCTGATGCAGCCCAGGATACGATTGGCTTTCTGGGCTACTAGTGCATACTGATGGCTCATGTTGAGCCTCTCATCCACCAGCACCCCCAAGCCCTTTTCTTCAGGGCTGCTCTCAAGCCAGTCACTGCCCAGTCTTTATCAGTGCTTGGGATTGCCCCGACCGAGATGGAGGACCTTGCACTTGGTCTTGTTGAACTTCATGAGATTGGCATGGGCCCACCTCTCCAGCCTGTCAAGGTCCCTTTGGATGGCATCCCTTCTCTCCAGCGTGTCAGCCGCCCCACATAGCTTGATGTCATCGACAAACTTGCTGAGGGTGCACTCTATGCCACTGTCCATGTCGCTGACGAAGATGTTAAACAAGATCGGTCCCAGTACTGATCCTTGAGGGACTCCACTTGTCACTGGCCTCCACTTGGACATGGACCCACTGACAGCCACTCTTTGGGTGCGGCTGTCACGCCAGTTCTTTATCCACTGAATTGTCGGTCCATCAATCCCATATTTTATCAGCTTGGAGACCAGGATGTCATGCAGGACATCATCTTTCTCTGCCCAGTCTGAAGGCCAGTCATTTTTCCGGCAATGCTTCTGTATGTCAGAAACATTATAGAGAAAAAGTATTTCATAACAAGTCTGTAAGAGATGTTTGCTGTAAGCAAATAGCTTAATAAAAAGGCTAAGTTGAAGGCAGGTCCAGGAAATACGTGATAATATCTTCTCTGTAATTTCCCAAGACAGAGACCAGAGTAAATTTTCCAGTTCAGAACAGTACTTCACCAACGCTGCATTAAGTGTTGTTCTAGTTAGGCAAACCTGCAATTAGATAAAAAGATTCTTTATTTTTCCTGCTGTAGTGGGTTAACCTTGGCTGTCTGCAAATCCTCACCCAGCAGCTCTCTCACCACCCCTCCTCAATAGGAGGTTTCTTCCTCCCTCCTCTCACTGCTACACAGCATTTTACCCTTTCTTAAATATATTTCTACAGAGGTGCCACCAGCTTGTCTGACTGGCTCAGTTGTGTGCTGTGGTGGGTCTGCTGGAGCCAGCTGGCACTGTGTGTGTCCAGCACAGGGCATTCCCAGTCTCCTCCTACAGAGGTGGCCCCTGCAACTCCCCTGCTACCAAAATCTTGCCAAGTAAACCTGTACATAAATTATTACAGTTACATCTCTTTACCATCTCAGAGCTCCATGTTTCAAAGGGGATCTTTTTCTAGTACTTTAGACCAGACTGGACATGCTTGTCTATAAACTAACAATGAAGAAGGATTCTATAAACTAACAATGAGGGGAGGGTGGTAGATGTGGTCTACCTTGACTTAAACAAGGCGTTCGACACCGTCTCCCACAGCATCCTCATAGGGAAGCTTAGGAAGAGTGGGCTAGATGAATGGCCAGTGGGGTGGATTGTAAACTGGTTGAAAGACAGAGCTCAGAGTGTTGGGATTAGGGGCACAGAGTCTAGTTGGAGGTCAGTGACGAGTGGTGTTCCACTCCTCTGGTGGTCCAGTCCTCTTCAATATATTCATCGATGACCTGGATGAGGGGATAGAGTGCACCCTCAGCAAGTTTGCTGATGACACAAAGCTGGAAGGGGTGGCTGACTCACCAGAAGGCTGTGCCGCCATACAGAGACCTGGACAGGCTGGAGAGTTGGGCAAAGAGGAACCTTATGAAATTCAATACGGGCAAGTGTAGGATGCTGCACCTGGGGAGGAATAACCCCATGCACCAGTACAGGTTGGGGGCTGACCTGCTGGAGAGCAGCTCAGTGGGAAGAGACCTGGGAGTCCTGGTGGACAACAGGATGACCACGAGCCAGCAATGTGCCCTCGTGGCCAAGAAGGCCAATGGCATCCTGGGGTGCATCAAGAAGAGTGTGGCCAGCAGGTCGAGGGATGTCATCCTCCCCCTCTACTCTGCCTTGGTGAGGCTGCACCTGGAGTACTGTATCCAGTTCTGGGCTCCCCGGTTCAAGAGGGACAGGGAACTGCTGGAAAGGGTACAGCAAAGGGCTACCAAGACGATTAGGGGACTGGAACACCTCTCTTATGAAGAAAGACTGAGGGATTTGGGTCTCTTCAGTCCGGAAAAAAGATGACTGAGGGGGGACCTTATCAACACTTATAAATGCTTAAAGGGTGGGTGTCAGGAGGATGGGGCCAGGCTCTTTTCAGTGGTGCCTGTCAACAGGATAAGAGGTAATGGGCACACACTTGAACATAGGAAGTTCCACCTAAACATGAGAAGGAACTTCTTTACCCTGAGGGTGGCAGAGCACTGGAACAGGCTGCCCAGAGAGGTGGTGGAGTCTCCAACTCTGGAGACATTCAAAACCCTCCTGGACATGTTCCTGTGCAACCTGCTCTAGGTGACCCTGCTCTGGCAGGGGGGTTGGACTAGATGATCTCCAGAGGTCCCTTCCAACCCTATGATTCTTTGATTCTATGATTCTATGAATGTAATTAGACATTTACTCTACAGCTATTAAATCCAAGTGCTAGCACTGTCTGACAATAGGGGAGCATTCTTCTGTAAATAACCCATCATTTAAAAAAGGCGTTTAAAACAACAAAAATGGTATAAAATGGTCAGACTTCAACGCAGATTTATTACAAAGTGCTCAAAGTAATTTAGGATGTTCTGGAAATGGAAAAACTGAGACAGGTACATGAGCTCGTGAAGAAGACTATCATAACAAAACAAAATGTAAATCATACTTCTAGCCATCACCCGCAAAAATACTGTTTTCTTTTAATGTTAACTGCATTTGGGGGTAAACTTTTCCCTTTCTTTGCAAGAAAATTATAGGAATATAGATATGTCACAGAAAAAAATATTTTTCAACTCTTCCATCTCTTGTTCTAAACTCTTTGTTTTCATTTTGTCATTACAGCAATCTTTTCAGATTGGATCATTCAAATCAAAGCAAAAAAAACCAACCGTGAACTGACTGAGGATATATGAAATTTTAATTTGCTACTTACTACACAAGAGACAGTACTGATTATGTACAAAACTATATCAAACACACAGAATATGAACTGATTAAATATACAGATTAAAAAACATTAATTATGCGAGTTTTAATAGGAGCTACTTTGTAGCTGTGGTAGGAAAACCTTTCTCTTTCAATGAAATTGCCATTTTCATGTTGTGACCCTGTACTCACCAGGTCTCTCTCATGCAAGCTACCGTGTGGAACACAGCCAAAATAAACTGTGAACAGAAAAAATCATTTTTAACTCAGGGGAATTCAGTGAACTTGGCAAGAGCAATGCACCTCATCCTAAACTGGGATGCACAGGTGAGATTTGCATGAAGGCTGCAGGCAGTAATTTTGAACTAACAGAATTTGGTTTTCCGAAGATAAACAATATTTGTATAGTCCTGTATGTTATCTTGACTCCTGTTATATAAATAATGTTAAAATAAGCCAGTAAACAATGCACACCTGAATGAACTTGGAAGTGATTGATGTTTAACTTATGGCATTTACCTTCATAATAAGCTCTCTAATTGACTAAGAAGGTGTATCCTCTTTGTGTGATTCCTGAGAAACTACCATACAACCTGGTAACTCCCATTTCACAAAGTAAATTTAAAATATATAAAAGGAGACTGATTAGAACAGAAGATTTGCGTATACTACTGAGTCACCGAGCATAAATTAGGTAAGAGTATATGCACAGTCTATGTGAGTCTTAGGAAAAAGCTTTCGTATTTGATCAGCTGGAAGAGAAGAGAACAAAACAGAGAGAAGGATACATAGTGAAAATGAAAAGAACAGAAGATTTCAGTTTCTAACTTTCTACACAATCCATAAACAGACATTTGCATTCAACGCGAGACACGTATGTCAGAATAACGATTGCCTAAATATTGTCTTTTGGATAGAAAAACGCACTGGATTATGGTTCCTTCATATCTTTCATTGCCACTATTCATCTCATTTCCTATTACCCCATATAGTAATCAAATGCATCTCACAAAAGCTACTTCATGTCTGGAACTTCTTCAATACAAAAAATCACTAACAAATTAGAGTAAAAAAATGCAAAAAACAAAACATTAAAAAAACCAAATGTTATTTAAAAAAAAAAAAAAAAAAAAAGAAGGTAATACCATTAATCACACAGCACTAAAGTCGCATTTCTCTTGTGCTTTAACCACAGCTGGCAACTACACACCACACAGACTTTCACTCACTCCCTGCCCCAGTGGGATGAGGGAAAAGAATAAGAGGGTAAAAGTGAGAAAACTTCTGGGTTAAGATAAAGACAGTTTAATAGGTAAAGCAAAAGCCGCACATGGAAGCAAAGCAAAATAAGGAATTAATTCACTACTTCCCATTGGCAGGCAGGTGTTCAGCCATCTCCAGGAAAGCAGGGCTCCATCATGCATAATGGTTACTTAGGAAGACAAAACGCCATCACTTCAAATGTCCCCACCTCCTTCTTCTTCCCCTAGCTTTATACTGTTGAGCATGTTGTCATATGGTATGGAATATCCCTTTGGTCCGTTGGGGTCAGCTGTCCAGGCTTTGTCCCCTGCCAAATTCTTGTGCACCCTTAGCCCACTCACTAGTGGGGTGGTGTGAGGAGCAGAAAAGGCCTTGACTTTGTATAAGCACCGCTCAGCAATAACAAAAACATCCCTGAATTATCAACATTGTTTTCAGCACAAAATCCAAAACACAGCCCCATACCAGTTACTATGAAGAAAATTAACTCTAACCCAGACAAAACCAGCACAATATCCCAGGAACCTTTTTCTTGACTCTGGGGAAAACCGAATGAATACATTCAAACAATCCCAAGCATTGCTAGTTGCAAACATATTTCCACAAGACACAGCCTGATCTTTCTATACCTGCCCAGTTCTACGACTAAATAGTTTGCATACCTCCTCTGTAACACAAGTCACAGATAGACAGTATTAGAAAAGACAGTTAGATCTCGAGTATCTACAGGCCCAATACTTCTAGCCATATGCTACATACTTACTTAATAAAGTTGACACAGTAACCTCTTTCTGATGCAGGTTTATGGCTTATCCTTGTGGGATGTAGACTGTTCAACTACTAAAACAGCAATAGATTTGAGTCAAGGAGTTGTTTTATCTACATTACCAAGATGTCTTTTTAAAGGTGACTTTTTTTGCTGTGTAGATTCACAAATTCTACTGTGACACACTTATAATGTTCTCTTTTATAAAAAAAAATGTTAGGGGGCAGGGTAGTTCAGGGGGGGCGGGGTGGGCGTTGTCTTGGTTTTTCTTAAGGCAGAGGCTACCAGAGCTACAGTGTTGGAAATCTGATTTTCAAACATAGTGAGAACTGGCTTTGCAAGGTGTCTGTGCACATAGGGGAGATATGAGATGCTATAATAATGCTTTAATATACATGATTCAACACTTACAGGAGTAATACAGCCATTAACAGCAGATTAAACTTCAATTTTAAAAACAGGAAATGCCCATGAACAAGTGAAACAGGCAAAATAAGGAGTGACCTGGTCACTGTTTGAAGGCATCATATTAGAGGCTCTGAATAGGTGAATATCACCAATCAAAGCAGACCTAAAAGAACAGAACCCACCATGGCCAAACAGCACAGTAATAGAGGCAAAATAACATCTTAGTACAAACAAGAGAGGCTTACAAAGGCTTCAAGGAGCAGTTAGCCCCTTGAGTCATTAGAAAACAATAACATACTATTCTGTTTTATTAGAAGCAGGAAAACTGTTACTTAATGAAGTGGGAGATGACAAAACAAAACTCAAGGAAGAAACTATGACAGTTGAAGAGTTGAATTATGTTTTTCTACCACTGTTCGCCACAGAGGTGATAACTCACTATGGAGAGATACTCCTACATAACTCCACTTTTTATGGAGTATGAGTCGGAGGTATACTTGCAATTCAAGGTATGAAAACAGGAGATTTTAGAAAAAATTGATAAAATTAAAAGTAGACAAACTGCCAAGACTGCATGGCATTCCTTAACTGTTCTAAAGAAGATCAAGTATAAAACTGTTAAAGTTCAATAAAAGCTTTTTAAATGGTCACCTCCTGTATTATCAACTTTCTTAGAGATTTAAACAAACCCTAGGAAAGTCAGTTGTCACAACAGATAGAAATAACTGATGGGCTCCATCAAGGTTTGAGAGTGGTGAACTGTGAAGTTACATGGTTTGTTAAGATCCTAGATTATCCAGGAAAGCTAAAACTAAACTGAAAGAGAACTGCAGAATTAGTCTGCAATACTGTGAGGAAATAAAACAATATATGAAAGTCAGTGACTACCAGTGTAAAGCAGTGAATGCAAAAAATAGAATTCCAGTGTGCCCACACTGTCTTCCTCTCTTGCACGCATGCCCACACAAAGGGCACAATGTAAGTCACCAGCTCTCAGGAAAAATATCTTGAAATCAAGAGACAAGTATGGGAATAATACTATCTAAGAGATCAGTAACAGACAAAACATTAGTATAGTGTTAGTAAAGGCACAGAGAAGAAAAGATAAAGTAACACTGTAATACTCCATATGCATTCATGGAGGGGCCACATTTTCAAAAAAATTATCTCCCATTCTGGTCAGTCCATTCCAAGAAGTATATTTTAAAACTAGAAAAGGTACAGAGAAGGAGAACAAGAGTCAGGATGGGATGCATTCCTAAAAGTGCCAAGAAGTTCACCTGTAAGGTTCTAGTTATGATCTGTCAACCACTAATTAGGACCTTGGATGTCTCCAGATGCATCTCATGGACTGAATACGGACACCTATGGTCATAATTGACTATGACTCTCTGTCTTCTTCTATACCATTTTTTTCATTGCTAAGTGTGTATATTATATATTGAGTGCCACTGAGTCTGGGTTACACAATTAAAAGGCAACGACTTCCACAACTAGATAACGGTGAGATCCATTAATGTTCTGGTAGTCTATTCTAAAACCACATTCATCTTTAAAGAATTTTTTTCTTAAAGAAATTTAAAAACAAGTAAAATCACTTTAGTGTAGGACACAGCAGGCTAGTGGGCAAAGGCACAATATCCCTTGCCATGCATCTGAAACTAATTCATCAAGTAATGCCACCAGGACAAGAGATGCAAACTTAACAACCTATTTAAAATGGGGAAGTGAGAAGCATTAAGCTTTGGAGAATCTTATTATGTGCTTGGCTTGCTCACTGTGAAACAAGGTATCTCTTGTGGAGTACTTCCGAGATGCTTAAATGATTTTTCTATTCTGAAAGGTACCATAAAAACATCAGCGAATTCCTCAGACTTGCTCTTGCATTTGTGACACTGTGTATGTTTCACACAGCTTTTTGGTTCTGTTGGCCATGGGCAGTCAACATTAACAACAGTGTACATGAGACAGACAAATTCTATAGCCTGACCAAAGCAGAAATGTCCATTCAGTCACAACTAGTTGTAACTGCAAAAAAACTGTTCAAGATGACAGACGGAAGTAAAAATCCAGTTCAGCCTGTTAAAACATTTTCAGAATTAATGACACATGATTTGGGGCTGGTATGAATATGAACGCAATATGAATGGAAATGTGTATTCTTCTGATGGAAGAAGCAGCAGAACAAGGGCTGAAAGAACACCTTACAATTATAATGAAGAACACTGTTCCGAAGACACTGCTCCCAGGGATGAAGTGGAATAGTGTTGTTTACACCCAGGAAAAAAAATGCCTGCACTCTGCTAAGACCACAGCACAGATGTGATTAATGGGGTGAAATCCTCTTGGCGGCCGGTCACCAGTGGTGGTCAGTTTTGGGGCCGGTTTTGTTTAATATCTTTATCAATGACCTGGATGAGGGGATTGAGTGCACCCTCAGTAAGTTTGCAGATGACACCAAACTAAGTGGGAGTGTTGATCTGCTTGAGGGTAGGAAGGCTCTACACAGGGACCTGGACAGGCTGGATTGATGGGCCAAGGCCAATGGGATGAGGTTTAATAAGGCCAAGTGCCAGGTCCTGCATTTCGGTCACAAGAACCCCAAGCAACACTACAGGCTTGGGGAAGAGTGGCTGGAAAGCTGCCCAGCAGAAAAGGACATGGGGATGCTGGTGGACGGCCAGCTTAACGTGAGCCAGCAGTGTGCCCAGGTGGCCAAGGCAGCCAACAGCATTCTGGCTTGTATCAGGAATAGTGGGGCCAGCAGGAGCAGAGAAGTGATCGTGCCTCTGTGCTCGGCACTGGTGAGGCCTCACCTCGAGTACTGTGTTCAGTTCTGGGCCCCTCTGTACAGGAGGAACACTGAAGTGCTGGAGTGTGTCCAGAGGAGAGCTACCAGGCTGGTGAGGGGTCTGGAGACCAAGTCATATGAGGAGAGGCTGAGGGAGCTGGGCATGTTTAGTTTGGAGAAGAGGAGGCTGAGAGGAGACCTCACTGCCCTCTACAACTACCTGAAGGGATGTTGTAGAGAGGTAGGTGTTGGCCTCTTCTCCCAAGTGAATAATGACAGGACCAGAGGAAATGGTATGAAGTTGTGGCAGGGGAGGTTTAGGTTAGATATTAGGAAGAATTACTTTACTGAAAGAGTGGTCAGGCAATGGAACAGCCTGCCCAGGGAGGTGGTTGAGTCACCATCCCTAGAGGTATTTAAGAAACGTCTAGATGTGTCACTTTAGGGCATGCTCTAGTGGCAGAGACTGTAGGTTGTTTGGTTGGACTCGATGATCTCAAAGGTCCTTTCCAACCATGGAGATTCTATGAGTTGACAGCGGAAGACCCTGCATCCTGATATCAGGAAGATGGCAATGAAGCAGCAGCATGTTACATACACCATTCCTTTTCCCATTGGTTCACCAAGAAATGGACTAAAGACATATAATTCAAATGGAGAAAAACAGACAATGAGCAGAAATCAGTTCTAAGATTTAAGAAAGCTCAAATAAGCCATATTCTGTGGCAAAGGACCATGTCTTAACAGCCAATGACTACAAAAGGATGTACAAATCTATCCAAAGCAGTTTGTCATCACCAATCAAGAAGTAAAAAAAAGAGGCAATGGGGACATGACAGCAGTGTCTCTTGTCCTCTACTTTGCAAACCAACAATCCAGGCCAAATCTGGTGAAACTTGGTATCACAACCTCAATGCTTGTAACTATGTGGGTGTTCAAGGGCAAATGAGTGAAATTCAGGAGAGAAGGAATGTAAGAGGATAATATAAAATAATTTAGAGATTTTTTAAGTAAGTATCACTCTCCTTTTCCATAAGATCCCACATTTAATTTTATTATATATGTTTTCTTACAGAGTGGTATGCCACTGACTACAAACTGACTGAGGGGGGCACATGAGTTAAGACCATTTTTATACTTGCGATTCGGAGGCAGAAAGAGAAGCACAATCCTGCACATCCTTCATATTTTTTATTCACTCCCTGAAGCTATACTACACCTTCAGATTCAGCTTTGAGTTTCTTATGCTTACTGTGTTTTTCTCATACTTGGCATATGTTTCCTAGAATAAACACGTGGACTCCTGACTTGCGGTGCTAAGGAAGAAACCAAATAAGACAACACTGAAGAGGACATGAGTGTAGTTCCCTTGGGTCTGATTTAAAATCTGGAAAAATCAGTAACGTCTTTCACTTCTGATTAAGAAATTGTAAATAATGCTGCAATTCACCTACTTGCTGGTGGCTCTGACTTAACAGGAGAAACAAACATACTGTTAATAGCTGACTACCAGGAGGAGGAGGAAATCAAGCAGTTTCATTCCTGGCACACCTAGCTGACCATATGCTACTGATCATCCACTGAAAGTACAGCCACCAACATAACCATGGTAAAATTATTTTTGATTACAAATGATTTATACATTCTTGTCTGTGTTATGTATTCCCTGTATTGTGCCCTGGCCATGGTGCTGAAAAAACCACACTAGCTCAGGAAAATGTTTTTACTCATTTCTTTACTGCAAGAGTGGAGCACAAATTCCTCACCTGTGGAGGTGTGGAGCCAAAATCTCAACTGAAGCAAGACCGTAAAGTTCATTGGACCTAAACCCTTCCACAACATGGTGCATTCAAAGGCTTTAAGAACATATATTAAGCACATGTTATTAGTCTCTAGTCAGTATTCTTCTAAAGGAAGACTCCAGAACGATATACAGTCACTTGCACATAAAGAGTAATACATTGCAACAACAGAGGTAATTCAACATACTCTAAGTACCCTATCTTGGCCATTGCTATTTATGCAACCCCCACAGCCTCTCAATAAAGGGGGTGAGGAATACTGAACACCCTAACCAGGTGACTTAGTATTTGGTACAGTCCTATCTCATACAACAATGAGATTTTTGATTGGTATTCCTCTCATCAAGTGTTTTCTTGAACAATCCAGAATACAGCATTGTAGTGTTTGCCATAAGGTCCCATAGTCATTCTGACTGGCTTTAGAACTCACAGAGTAGATACACACTCTCCCGAAAGCATGTTTAGTCAGTAATTCATTTTTTTAAACTAAATTTAAAGGGGTTTGGGTTTTGAGGGTGGTGGTGTTTTTTTTCCCCAGCTGTATTTTTTTAAGAGTCCATTTCACCATCTTTCTCTCCTTCTTCTGACTCCTTCCCCCACTTCTCCCTCTTCCTAACGTTGCATGCATAATCAAAAGTGCATTAACATAGTCCTAACATGTAATCAGCATCTTCCCTAAAGTAGGATGGGAGTCCGTGTCTACAGCTAGTACTGTGATTTCTGTTAGTACAATGATTTCTCAGTTTTGGACACCATTCAGTGCAGGAAAAGTTCTGAATTCCTCTTTGGAATCATCAGAAAAATATATTATGTAGGAGGGGAAAAATACACCGATATTCAGCACTTTCTGCCAAGACTGGACTTGTGAAATAAAAGCCACAATTTGTCCCACAATTAGAACCACTAATTCCCTTACTCTGAGGGCCTGACTGCTTATTACCGTCTCTTCCTATCAGTTTTGCAGTGAGATGTTATGTAATATGTGGATACTTGGTAGACTTCTTTTACAGAGTTCATTTCTTAGACAAGACTTGCTTTTTCACCTCTATTTACCTACTTTATTTAAATGTATCCTTTTTACAAACTAAGCTGCTTATGTACACAACAGTTTTAAAGATGCTAGTGCTAGTTCCTTCTTATGTCATAAAAGTTATTTCAAGCTACCGCAAAAAAAAAAGATAGAAAAATAAAAGCCACATTAAAAAAGAGTGAATATAAAACTATATTTGATCAATCATGCATATATTGGGTTTTCCTGTCAAAGAATACAGAAAAATTTGATTGAAAGATATTGTTGAACTTATTTGAATGCAGAGGCACACACTTCTTTTTCTTGTCTCTGCTCTTTGCAGACATGCTTGCTTTCTGGAGTATACTTTTTATGTTCTTAAATATAGATGTAAATTACACAAGTGATGGCATGTGCAGGAGCTTCCACTGTATAGTTTCCTTCTCTTATTTTTGAATTCCAGAAATTATTTATATTCCACTTCTTGACATCAATAGGCTTTGAGTAAGTGTGAGCAAGTGTTAAATTTCCCTTGGTAGCTATCTACGGTTCTAATTTTTCCTTATTCATGAGTTAATCATGCTGGTACACTGAAGAGGTATGTTCCTATTAAATGTACAGCCATCTTTAGTGTGTAATAAAAATACATATTTTGACAGTAGCAAAACTAAAATATATTGTTAATACCTGCATTCCAATAGATTGTTGGGCATGAAAGAGAAGGAAATATGTTGATGACTGAACCACAACAGGATAGTAATTAATAGAAAAAAATCCTGCAATCACTATATATACATTTATAAGCATATATGACATAGATTGACCAGTCCCTTCACGTCTGGTACCACTAGTACCACCACCTCCTAGTGCGTTATACTGACCTCAACTTTTTTAAGCAACAATCGAGCGGGAAGCAGAGTTTAAGGAGTAATAAGTAAGAGCATGTCATTACAGCTTATCTTTTTCCTTTTATATGCCATCTTAAAGTCACAGTAAAGTCACTGTACACCCAGTTTGAAAAGAAGCCTTCACAAGTATGTCAATTTGTCTAGTGAGCACACATAAAAGTAAGCATGATTGGAAAAAAGGTTAAAAAATCAATACCAAGGAAGGTTGCACATAAGAAGCAAATGCATGAAGTCTGAAACAGGTATCATGGTTTGCATAGTACTGTACACTGTAGACCATTAATCTTCTTAATAATTGTTAAGGGATTTAGCGCCTTTTTATATCTTGGCCAGAAACTGAAAACCAACTTAGACAATGTAACTGAGGTTACATCACTAGCTTTAGCAGTACGCATACGAATGTGCTGTTTTCTTTCTAGCTTCTGTAGGCAGGCATTCATCTGACTCAAATTGATCATATGCATCAATAATTAATAAATTTTTCATTCCTGCCAGTGGTCACTCTGCATCAGCAAAACTGTGATGAGACAGGGTAAAGAAGCATAAACTGGTAGTGATTGTGTTATATCTACTCTGTGGTTCTATTAAGTGCTTTATGCCCCCAGGTGTCGACATCTATCCTATTTCTTAAGTACTTAAGTAGTTTTTCAACTTAAAAATAGATACGTCACACCCTGTTTCAGAATTTCTTATTTTCAGAACAGTCAAAGATAGAACATAATTACCCGCTCTGTGCACTCTGTTCTTCCAGTGACATAAATACAGCCAGTCCCATAAATACAGTGCTGCTTCTACAACTATCTTACCAAACACCGTAACTCTATCTACAACAAAGGATTTCTGCCTTCCAGAATCATATTGTAATAAGTTGCACTAATATGCAGCTCGACAGGTGAACGACATTTAATTCATCACAACACAGATACGTACTTTCAATTTATTGGACATAATACACTTAAATTTCATTAACTGGATTCTCAACCAAAAGATTAGGCCATTAATAGTCAGTGATTGCTCTTTGTGGAGGAAACCATCTCTGAAATTGGATCACTTTGGTAAAGAGAAAACTCAGACTGGCCCTGGGGAAGAACACTGATGAGAGGCTGATGGTTCTGAAGTAGCAGTTTCAAATTCTATAAACGCTGTAGTAACACTGAGATACTGAAAATGAAAACTCATTTTACAATGGAGAAAGAATAGTACTCTCACTAAAGTAGTTGTCTGGCCCAAGATAAACATGCAGTAATTACAGTCATTATTTAATCTCTGCCCAGTTTCCGAAGGGAACAAACAGTAAACGCTCTGGGAGGAGCTGAAGAATTAACAACAGCTGCTTGCCATGGCTGATAAAAAAGTTACGATTACGAGATTGCATATATGTGGAGTTTACACCCATCTTCACGTTTGTGACGTGACTTATGGCAAGTTCCTGGTGCAAGGAAAGGCAGTTCCGGTTTTGTAAACAAATGCCCTTCTTACAACTGTACGAACATAGGATTCTACTAACGATTTCCTAAGAAAATTAGCCTCTTCCTGTAACTTAAAAATTGACAGTTCTCATACATGATACATAGTGATACTATGTCATGTTTGTATGCAACAGAGCAGGTCAATGAGTTTTGACTGTAACCGTAGGTTAAAATGCCACATACTCTGTTGCACAGTGTATTTTCTTATAATCATTCTACTGAAATGAAGTGACTGTTAAAGCATCTGGATTGAAAACAGGGCTACAAACAGAACTTTAAAATGTGAAAAAACACAACTATTATTCAGTTCATATTCCTACGTTCAGGCTCAATAGTACGATATATTGCCCATTTAAATACATTTTACTTAATATACCACGGACATGTAGTGATAGGACGAGGGGTAATGGCTTCAAACTGGAAGAGGGTAGATTTAGATTGGTTATCAGGAAAAAAAAATTTGCTATGAGGGTGGTGAGGCACTGGAACAGGTTGTGGAGACCCCATCCCTGGACAGGGCTTTGAGCAACCTGGTCTAGTGGGAGGTGTCCGTGGGCATGGCAGGGGGGTTGGAACTAGATGATTTTTAAGGTCCCTTCCAACCTAAAACATTCTATGATTCTATATTTTTATTTTCCAAATTTTTAATCTATGTGCCTTATTGCTATTTATTTTAAAAAATATATACATTATTAAGTTTCTCGGAGATTTGCTATTATTTTTTTAATGAATGCTTTGTAACCACATCTGTTGGGGGCAGACTTGGACCAAAACAAAGAACTTTTAAAGATATAGCTCTCCCATTTTGTAGCAGTAGCATAGATCTGTCTAGCCAGACACAAACCGGTTGTGCTAAGTAATGTCTCATTCAATTATATTCCTCAACAAAAGACCTTTTAATTCAATGTTAAAGTTAATGGCATTCATGCAGAGCTAACATTTTCGTTATAAATGTTAATTCATTAATCTTACAGCAATTATCACCACTAAGTAAAAAGCAAATTTTGTACATCCCCAATAATGCAGCAGAAATCTTTTTAGAAGAAACTATTTTGCTCAAGTAGGAATGGGTGGTGTATTCTGGTTAGATCTATCTAAGGCAGTTTAGCTGTTGTGGCCCAGACCGACAAGATTCAGGATGAATATCGCAAGAGAATAAAACCGGAAATCTAAGGCCATGCAAGGTAGAAATCTCCCTAACAAAAATATAGTGTATTTTGGAACTTCTCACATCTTATATAAAAAAAGCATTTGTCATTTGGACTAGTAACAATTTTGGCAACAAAAAGTTCTCTTGACAAGCCATACACTAATTCTACCACTTCTGTTTTACCACTTTTTAAAAAAGCTGTTACTGCCAATTTCAAACCACTCTTCTATAGAATTTGGCTTGAGATAGCATAGTAGAAAATTAAAATGCTGTTTCCATGCAATGTAATTAAATACCCATAAAAAAGGGCATACTGTTCCACAGCTATGCTTCTACTGAAGTCCCACTCAGGTGAGACACAACTGCTTTTAAACATCTGGGAAGTGTA
This sequence comes from Chroicocephalus ridibundus, assembly GCF_963924245.1. Lineage (NCBI taxonomy): Eukaryota > Metazoa > Chordata > Aves > Charadriiformes > Laridae > Chroicocephalus > Chroicocephalus ridibundus. Next base: position 19,750,665 of record NC_086287.1, read on the forward strand.
ATGGTAAACGCAATGATTAAGAAATGCATTCAAGAAACTGTTTCAGATTATTTTTTATAAATCACAGTGTTGACGGGTTCACAGAGTCACTTAGGCACTTGCAGTTATTGTGCATTATATGACGATCACCAGAGGCTTTAGATCCAAAAAACAATGTAAGCTTTGTGTTCAGGGTCTCTCCACTTCCCAGCTGACTGGGCTCCCTCTTTCCTGTCAGGGCTCCCTCTGATTCACTATCTGACTTTCTCACAGTTATTTAGCCTCAGCAGGAACGGAGGGATATCCACCACCACATTCCCACAATTTTGATGGTGAAGACACTCTCAAAATTTATATTTAAACCTTCTCATGACTGCAGCAACTTTGCAGAGTCAGTGTTGGCCTAAGTCTGACTCAGCACAGTCAGACAGAGCTAGTTCAGAGTACACCAAACATAGTAGCCTTTTCAGGGAGTTTAAACGCAAGGTCACTTAGTTCCTTGATTTATAGTGCCAAGGAAGACGGGACACATAGAGTGTTGACTTAAAATAAAGTTACTGATAATGAAGCATGTACATTTACATATCTTTAGGCACTTCAGGAATTTTCTGCTGGAAATCTCAGGCACAACACAGCATTTCAGGCTGCACTTTTTGAACTGATCTCATTTAGAGGCCTCTGTGCTGTTTTAGACTTCATCCTCTGCTTTCCAATGCCATTTTATAACATCACAACAAACCTCAACAGAGTATAATTGGGTGTTGCAGTTCACCATACTCCAACAAGTACACTATTTCCAATGAAAAGATTAGGTCTATTTGCTGGCCTGCCAAGAAATAACAATTTAAAATGTTGTACTTAAGTGATAACCAGTTCCCACACTATTTTAGCAAAGTGCATAATACTAAGGATACCTTTACTGAGTATAGTGTCCTCTAAATGTAGGTGAAGAGTCCACATATTAAACATGTTCTGCTGATGTCAGTTACAGATTCACTTCTGTGTCTGTCTCTTCTCCCAAGTAACAAGTGGTAAGACAAGAGGAAATGGCCTCAAGTTGCACCAGGGGAAGTTTAGATTGGATATTTGGAAAATTTTCTTCACTGAAATGGATATTAAACATTGGAATAGGCCGTCCAGGAAAGTGGTTGAGTCACCATCCCTGGAGAGGTATTTAAAAGATGTGTAGACGTGGCACTTAGGGATGTAGTTTAGAGGTAGACTTGGCAGGGTTAGGTTAATGGTTGGAGTCAATGATCTTAAAGGTCTTTTCCAACCAAAATGATTCTACGATCCTATGATTCTGAAAGACAGACAAAACAGGAACAAAGTTCAGCCAAAAGCTTAAGCACGTAGCCTACTTTTGCTAGCACTGGCATGAGATATAAGACAAAATACAGGAAAATACATAATATGATTTAACTGTCATTCATCCATATTAAGACATTTTGGTTATTTCTCACAAGAGTTCGTCCTTCTCAAAAGAAGGGAATCTGCTCACTGAGTTTGTAAGTTCTCAACCTCATTAATGTTATTGCTGCCGTAACAGATATCACCACTGCTAACTGTGGGAAAGATCCTGTCTACACACAGATAAAAGTAATCCCATTAGACTTCACATTAAGGTCACACATCCTTCAGTAAATTAATAGTAAATGTCTCTAAAAGCATAACTTTGCTTGAATGGGAAAACAAACTGAATAAACCTGAATGAAAAGTACTAATCCAAAACAGCTGTGCCTCCAGCTAAGACAGTGAGAAAATCATCAAAAATGTAAGAGTAACCATAAAGTAATAACCAGAAAATAAGAGTATTGGCTATGCAAGGATTTCAGTTGCAGTATCAGTTCACAGAGGTATGTGGTATTGTCAGCCTAACCTATTGAAAACACAAACCACAGAAAGTTCATGGATAGTGTTTTTAATCACTCTTTTGGTCTGTCTATTTTTCCCAAGTCCCCAGTACTCAAACCTACCATGGCTGCAGAGCAACCAACTCTCCAAAACATGGAGAAATTAGGTGATTTGGATTTTAATACGAGAACTCTTAATATAAAATCAGGAAGTAACCTAGGTTACAGAAAAGTCTGCCCCAGGATTCAGGCATCCAACTTCCTGTTATTCCACTCCCTCCCATCCCCCAAGTTCTAACTCATTCCTTTTCTGTTCACCTCACCTCACCTCACACCACTCCTTCATCCCCCCAAATTAACTATACATGCTTTAGCTTCCTGCTTCAGCTCTGATGCATGCTTTTATTATCCTCCTCTAACCTGAAAAATCCATCCACTTTCCTCCTGGGCCCAGGTATGAAACGTCAGGAGACAGCTTTGTCCCCCAGCTGTGTCCAGGGAGTCCTCTCTTCCCCTTTTCCTTCCTGCTGTTACAAAACTGAGAGAATGGAGAAGCAATGGGAAGTCTGATCCAGTTTCAACTGTGTGGGACAGGGAAGATCAGCTTTCAGATTCTGCATTAATCCTCTTTTCTTCTACAGGAGGTTTGACAAACACTTTCTCTCCAGTATACACTCATCCAAACATTAGTCTGTTCATTAGAAGAATGTCACATAACCCTAACCAGTTGCTTCTCTCTGGAGATGGGGAAGAAGGAAAGCGCTCAATTCAAACAATGCCTGCAAGTCACACAAAGGCTGATCTCTCAAGATCTGGCCACACTGGCATCAGCATAGGCCTAAACTAAAGACGGTTCTTTGCAAATTCTTATCATGTTTCCTTCCTCTTCCTTCCCTGAACTTAAGTAGAGTTTACTACAGCTTGGCCTTTAATTTCCAAAACCTGAGGAAGTCAGAATCTTTTCTCTCTAGACACCCGTGCTGTTCTCATTCACCATCCTGTAAAACAACCTTATCATACAAATCAGATTATTTCTATTTTATGAAAAGCAACTGCTTCCTCTAGTCCACAGCATTTGATATCCAACAACCAATAAAGCACCTAATAGCCTTACCATGAGACACAGCATTTCCTTACATAGAGAAGAAATGTGTAACATTCCATTTCCAAGCAAAACACAGCTTGCTTCATCCTGCCGTTGTTGAAGACCATCAACCTCAGAAATACTGTTCCTTTTCAGAGAGAATGGTGTAACATCATGCACCATTCAGAGCCCCTCTGTGGTTACTCACGAAAAAGCATTCCCACAGCCTCCAAAGGCCTGGGCTTTCAACCACCAACATCCTGTGACCTACACAATATCTGTAAAATTAAGTAAGGTCAAAACAGGCAACTTCATCCATCGGTCACCTCAGGATCAGCAGTTTTCTGAAAAGAGGAAGAACAGTATCATTTACTTTCTGTTCAGAAGGTAGAAAGCAAAATATATTTCAGATAAGGAGAAAAGGCTGTTTATAAATTCTAATCTAGTGAATCTTTTCCTTTTTAATATAGTTCTTATAAATGTTCATTTTAATGTTTCCCAACTTCAGCTGGTCATCTGTGAGCACACCACTATGAACATAATTTCAGGTGTCCTCAGGTGACCCAGTACTGTGGTGCATTCACAGGTTGTTTTTTTTTACTTTTTCTGCAATTCCAGGAGTTGTACTGAGATAACAGTTAGTACCTGGGGAAATAAGCAATATGGGATTATAAAATGGATCCAAGTTTAAGATGAAGAAATGAGTTAAAGCCAGAGACATTTTGCAAAGGGACAGTGGCTTGAAAGAAAAGATTCAAAATCTGACAGTCTCTTTGAACTAGTGAAGTCAGTCTCAAGAAATGTCCCTCAAACTGAGAAGAGGAATGTGAACTGCTCTCCCAAGCTAAACTAAGAGAAGCCCTAGCATTAACCTGCCAGATATGGCATCAGACTATTAAAAGTGTCAGAAAGACAGTAATGTTTTTTCTGTGTCTTTCTAGACAATACCGCCGGTTAGGCATATCTAAAGAATACATATTTCAACAGCAAAGAAAAGCGTGACAACTGCCACTGAATCAGAATCTTGTATCCTTGCAAAGCAGCAACATGGTCACACCTTCCTGGAGAGTATGTTATGACACTCATTCATAAACTAGGCATTAAAACAAAGACTAGCAGGGTCTGAGGGACCTGTTGGCTTTTTCTGCTGGCTCTACTGCTGAGACATCTGATTAAGGCTAGAAGAGTTGTATACATGGTTTACTGATTCAACTCTTCATAACTTATGGACCCCACACAGAAATAATTGCCTCGGTATGGTATTTATGACGAAGATGAATTAAACGTGGGAGAAAAAAACAATTTGTAACTTACTAGGTAAAGACACAAGCTTTATCAATAAAGTACCAGATCCCAGAAGGGGTCTGTCCTCTGCCAGTAGATGGCATCGTTACTTCTCTTTACGAGAAGGGAACATGGACAAACATCTGTCTTATCAGCAAAAGCTATGGTTACTATGTAGGTATTCTTGTTCTTTTATTTTTGCACAAAATAGAATCCTTTTCCTTATGTGCTCTTTCTGTATTCCAGTGGACAGACAAAAGTAAGACCATATACAACCAGACCACATCAAGAGACTGAGAGAAAGAGACAGAAAATACTGAACTTCACTGTAATGGCAGACTAAAGATCTGGTACCTTGCGCCTGTGAAAAAGGTGCATAGAGAGAATTTACAGATATAGTCCTGCATCTAATTCAAAGCCCATACAATTTTCCAAATACTGAATAATTAGTTATAATGTTTTGACATACAAATACTATTTTGTACACTTTTTTCTTGTAATCCTCTCGTGCAGATGGACTTAGGCCCTGAATTACAATATTTTTAAACAACTCTTCTAATTCTACAAATAGGTGTTAAGTGATGCAATAATTCCTGAATAATCCTATTACACAGAATTACAGCTGCTCCATAATACACAATCGTATGAAGCTGCATCAAGGGAAGTTCAAATTGCACATTAGGTAAAGCTTCCTCACTGAGAAGGTGGTAGGTCACTGAAACAGGCTCCCAAAGGAAGTGGTCACAGCATCAAGCCTGTCAGAGTTCAAGGAGCATCTAGATGATGCTTAGTCATACGGTTTAGTTTTAGGTAATGCTGCAAGCAACAGGGACTTGGGATTCGATGATCCTTACAGCTCCCTTCCAACTCGAGATAGTCTATGATTCTACGGTATGTATTAATATCTATTGCAACATTCTTCTACTATAGGTTAATTTTAACTAGAAATGTCTAGGTTTGTCTCTGTATAAATCAATAATTTATAAAGAAATGCACACTAGAAAACTATTTTTGGAAATAGAAATGACAATTCAATAGAAATACTTTATACATATGCATCAAGGAAATAAAATACGACCTCAGTATCAGTTTGGTAAAAAAATGGTTACAGTGCATAAAGCATTTAATTGTCTCATTGGTTTGCAATTTTTGGCTTAAAATGTTTTTTCTCTGCTACTTTACAGAAGATATAGCATAACTGCAGATTTTAAGATAAAGGTATTTGCCACTCAATCTGAAACTCAAAGGTTTCTTATACCTAATAGATAGTGATTATTTAATATGTTTTAGGTCCTGTCCTGCACATTACAATAATATAGTAGACTGTTAAAGTTGGCATACTGCCACATATTTTTTGCACCATTGCAGAATCATTAGTCTGTTATTTCCTGTTTTACTCACTACACAAAATTAAGCAAACTTTAGTGATCTCTACAGCAACTTATATATTCAGTCCATAATGACAAACAGAGAAAGAGTAAGAAATACACTTGACTTGGTAGAGGTAACAATCCTAAATTATCCTTGCAACCAGTGGTTAGAGAAAAACAAGCTATCTGCAAGTTAGCACGCCTTAAAAAAAAAGACTGCATTTTTTGCTCATATCTCCACAAGTTTTGCATCCTGATTTTAAAACTGAGTGTCTCAACTGCCACATTTATTTTCAGCAACTGCCACATCTACAGACCATCAGCTGACATTTTTTCCTGAGGTCCTCAGAGTTTCAATGTTTTAGCCTATATCTCAGTAATGACAACAGAGGATGACCGAGCTGTACATTGGGAATAACTGATGTCTCGCTAGGGATGTAGCTTCACAGTATTCCTGCAATATTCGGGAGCTGTTCCACAGCATTGCTTAAATACCAAACATACATTGCTGCTTCTTACTGCCATCCTGGAGATCAGCACACCTTTTATTACTTTACATTTATTTTTCATCTATCACAGAGTGATCAGAGAAATTTCTGGAACCGAGCCGGTGAAAATACACAAAGCCGTCCTAAAATGACTGTTTGTCAATACTGCTCCAAATCTGTTCAAATACTTGGCAAAGAGGTGTGAAGACCTGGGCCTGCCAAATTCCCTGAAAGATAAGAAAACCAAAAATAAACAGCAAGCCAGCCTGGAAAAAAGGAGGTGGGAGAACTAAGCTTTTATGTCATGCTCTGCACAAAAACATTTAATATTAATGCTTGCATCTAATTTGATCTGATACAAGCTACCAGACAGGTTTTTGTTTTTCAGCACTGAAATAATTTCCTAATTGTACAATACAGAAAAAGTCTGCACACATGCATGCAGCTGAACAAATGTACTTCCAGAGCTGGATGCACACAGCTGCAATGAACCTTTTTGCTTACTATGCCTCAACATTGGGTGGGGCCAATAAATTAAATTAATACAAGGGAAATTGAAAGTCTTTTTCAGATTAGCTCCTAGGATACTTTTTTTGCTTTACAAGTGTGTATGTATATACACACACATATACCTGCAGAGATGTTCAACGAACTCCATTTACATACTATCTTTTATCCAGATATCTGGAATTCCTCCAGTAGTTCTACAGCCACTAATATTGCTTAGAAATATTAGGATAACTGTCGAGAAGGTAAACAGGAAACATTAAAAACATATACCTCATGCCAGGAATAATTCCTGTAGTCTAAAACGATTATTTACCTACCACTGAAACATAGTTATATCTGGTATGAAGTGTAAAAACTACTTAAGCCTAATTAGTAATAATATAAAACAGTTCTGGCAGTAACATGAAAATGTATAGTCATCTGCAGGATTAGTTTGACGGAAGAATACAATGCCCCAGAAGACAGAATCCTATCAGGCCTATTTTTCACTGCATTGGCACACTAATTCACTACTGAGAGAGAAAACATGTTATTTGTGATGTTTAAAGATCATTTCAGGCCAAAGGTGCTTGAGCAATCAGTCCCATCTCTCTCCGCATACCAGAAGGGGAGTATCTGCAGCTCCTCCCCAGACTTCCTGGCTCCAGCGCTGAGCCACTTAAAGGAACGGTTCTCAAAACCCACGCAGCCTCCTGACTCGCAAACTGAACTCTCCTGCAGCCACCCTGGATTCTCTCTGCAAAAGGGGAGGACCCACTGCGCAGACAAAGGCAAGAGCTGGGGCTTCCAGTTCTGCTAAGACAGACCTAGAAGTCCCTCAACAACTGCGGCTGAGTGAAGGGATCTTCACGTGTAGTCAGAAAACACAAGTAATTCGCTGTGATTAGTTGTGCTCAGTTCACTGATTCACTGCGGCATTATGGATACTGCAGCCGCTGCTTCCAGCTTCTCGCTGCGGCAGCGTTCACTCCATAGGCAGCTTTTCAGGCATCACTTCTCCATTATGCCCTTCCATCTCTCACACACACACCACCGGCAAACAAAGTACAGATGCTAGGAGACAGGATAAACTGAATTAGTGGAGCCACAGTAACTGGAAAGGGCAGCTAAAACATAGTAATTTATACAGCATTATAATTGATACAGTAAATTCTACAATTGCCTCAAACTAGGAACATGATTTTCAAAGATCAGATGATGTGGGCAAATACATTGGACTGCTGAAATTATAACCTTATTTCTGATCTGTAAAATTAAGAAGACGGAAATTCTTCCCAGCTTGGCATCCAATCTCCAAGACTCCAGGTCAAGCAGTAATGTCACCTGATTCACTCCAGCACTCACATCTAGCAGCTACCTACTCGGCAATGCACATGTCTCATCTCAACAGATATGAAGAAAGTGAGCACATGGAGCAAGTGAATATGGATCAAAAGGTTGATGGGAAGAAGACAAAAAACCGTATCACCGTAGACAGAAGCCACGGTTTCATCAGAGGATTAGCTGTGTCAGCCACCAGGGGATGGAGTCAATTAGCAGGGAGAGGAGGAGCTTGAAAGGGTTATTCTAAGTGACTCTGATCAGAAGGCCACGACTTTCCTAATGAAGAGGTAAATTCCTTTCCTATAGGTACCATTTTCAGAGACAGTTTTGTACAGAGCTCTCTGTTTAGCAATAATGCAGTCTTTGCAATCTTGAATGAATCACTCCTCCATTTCTTACAGCAAAACTAACACCTCTTGCCTCCCTAGCACTATGAGAAAGTGCAAGCAGCAGGCAGCCTTTATACTGTGTTCCAAACATGAAAGTATTTGAATAAACGTTAAGCAGTTGTATCCTGTCAAAATTCACTGGCAACACATGGTGGGAGTGAAAAAATAGAGACATTGCACAGAAAATGGAAAATAATAGGAAGGACCTTCCTATGGTAGGAATTTATTGACCAAAGAAAAGAGGAAAGGGAGTCTGCGAACATAATACCAGTCTCTCTTCATCATCATGTTTGCTCCCTTTATTCCTGAGGAAGCCTAAAGAATACAGACCCCAGCTTGTTCCCATAGGAGGGTGACAGTTGCCAGTCTCATGCCCTGTGTGACCTCTAATTAGCTCCTCTGTCAGCCAATTGTGCTGCCTAAATTCCAGAATCATGAAAAAAAGCAATAAAACAGTCTGTGACCTCCAAAAGTTTACTATTTACTTTTCTGCAGTAATGTACAAGAGCTACTGGTTTCCCATTGGCTTTTCACTGCGTATATTCCAACATACTTCAAAGTGGGCACTCAAAACAAGACACTGCGAACTACTGCATTGTAAAGCATGCACCATGATCCAGGTCACTCACAATAAACTAACCTGAGGGCACTGTAACTTATTAACTCCTGGCATTGTTCACAGTTCTACAGCCACAGATCTGCTGGGAGCCTGTTGTAATCCCCAGCAACCAGCCTATCTCAGGAAGTTACTCTGGGGTACTACCAGTAGGAAAAGCTGGTTTACACAGATTTCTTTGAAACAAGAGTAACAGGATGGCTTCAAATATGGCCTATTAAGGATCCAGAATTAACCTTTGTAGACATTTCCCCATGTAATGATTTATCTTTCAGATTCAGTGCCATGAGACACCTAATCAGCATTCATTGAGAATTCGTGGTCTAATTTGGAATGTTTTCTCTAAATTATAGTATTTAAATTAATCCAGTGGATTTTTGTTCCAGACACATGGAAGAATAATGATGACTGGAAGGTTTTAAATTTCTCTTTCTACCTGACAGTAGGCAGAAATACAGGACAGCTGTTCCCAGAAGAGGCAAATATGTCTCTTGGAAAAAAAAAAGGAGTCATCAAACTGTAAAAGCAAATAATGCTGGTTGTGAAAATCATGCAATGCTACTGTACTGGTTAAAGGTGAGACTGACTTTGCTCCAAAATAGGAAAGAATTTATAGTCCCAGAGGGAAGCGAGCACGGGGTTTACTTTCTGGAATCATGACATGCCTGGAGCAGCAACGCAATGGCAATTCCAAAAGGGCAGGAACGCTACTGCCACCCAATGAAGTTATAATTAAAAACCATGAGAAAATCTGAAGCAATGTGACCGTGCAGAACTAGCTCAGAGAGTGAGCTGTAAAAGGCAGCAACATAGCTGATCCTGAATGAAGATGGAAATAAAATGACATGAAGACAACTTTCTACCACACTTTTGCATATGCTGCTTGCCCTGACTTGTTACAAATAGAAGTCACAGACATCACACAGGGACTATTTAAATAACACAGAACAAGATAATACACTACACATAACTATCAGGAATAAGTTTTCCCTTCGTTTTTGTCAGTCAGTAAAATCTGCACTGACAGAAATGCCACCAAGATAATTCACCACAAGTCATTTCTTACAACGTAGCCCTCAGAAATCTGAAGTTCCAATTTCCTGAGCTAAGGATCGGTGGAAAACAGATATGCATGTAAACACTACCTCCATTCAGAATCATCCAAGGTGAAAAAAATGTCTGTAAACACATCTTTCAAGGTATCTGTTTCAGGTTTTAAGCATTGAGATCTGTAAGCATTTAGTACTTCTGGTTTTGCAAAGGCCTGCAACAAACAAAGGAATATGGCCATGAACCCTGCTGACGAACCTCCCCAGTCTGCTGTTACGCAAAGTCCACTATGACATAGAATTTAATCCTTTTTAAACTGCATCCAAGTATGTGTGCACAGGTACAAATTCCAGAATTATTCCTGGTTTTGAATGATAGCATAATATAAAATTTCTGAATTAGAATTTTGCAGGGCCGAATATATAGATCTTTCCACCTCCCGTATGAGTGCCCTATCCCAGGAAGCTACAGGACTGTGCTCTTTTTCATTTGCTTTATTTCCATTTGCGTGAATCCTGCACAGTGTCACAGCACCAATTAGGCAGGAAACAGGAGTATTGCTGCACAGACTAGGAGGCAGTCTAATGGTGATCAGTGCACCCTGGTGAAATAAAAGTGATGTGGATTTGCATTCCCACAGACTGAGGAGGGAACAGAACTCTCTTTCTCATTAACTTCTTAGAGAAAACTGGAGTTCCTTAGATTTGCTTTTGGCCACAAATCATTTGGTAGGCAGAAAATATTCAAGAAGCGTACTAAGAATTTATCTAATGCCAACATATGTACAGTCTGCCAATTGCAAATGACAAATGTTCCCATCAGTAAAAAACAACAGTTATTCCATGCCCCAGAACAGATTGCCTGGCATTGCTTGACATTATGAACATTCTGCTCGTCTATTAGGGGTAATTACAGTAATTGAATAAAATGATCTTTTCTGTCTTTTCCTGCACTCTTTTCATTATTCCTAAACTGTCATCACACAGAAAGTAAGATACTGGTGTAGATTACTGGCCCTATTAAACCACAAACAGGAATAGCAGAATATTGTTACTTTTCTTATGTAGAAATACTATTTACAATTAAAATCCTGTTCAACTGAGCTAAGTTAACATCAAAATGGTTTCAAGTCAATAGGTAATAGCACAATTCTTACTTGCTGAAGGAAATCTACAGTCTACATTTTTCAGAAACTGTAAACTGCCATTTTTAAAAATGCTAAGTAAGAATGCAGAGCATCTTGCTTAATTCAGACTAAGCTTTCCCCATTTATTCCATGCACATAGTACACACTGAGAAAAGTGGTAAAAAACATCTGCGACCTGTTTCTTCTAAGTGCGGTAAGACTGCTCATTGGCCTACGTTTGGGAGTTTCTTGTAAATTCTTTCTCCTGCATTTCCAGCTCTGATAAATGAGCAGGATACTTTTTGATCTCCTGTATTGCTTGGCAGGGGACAGCCCATTCCCATTTTCCACAAAAGCATGCCACATCGAGTGTGCTCACTCAAACTCTACACATGGCAAGAGTTTAACCATAAAACTTTATCACTATAAAAATGAGTACAGTTCTTATATTTTACTTTTTCATTTTTTCTGTACATTAAATCAGGCTTTGCAGGCTAAATGTCCAGGCTGTTAGGGAAAATTAAAGAATCTTATCATGATGGACTCCAAGATTACAGAACAGTTGCTATTAGTTAAAGCAACAGAAATAAATACATGGGGGAGAGGTTAAAACCCTGTCTCAATATCAGCTCCAGATACCTAGGGTTGTTTTTAAGCTCTTGAAATCACAAAAAGAAATGACTCCCCCCATGAGACTACTAACATATTTTTTTAAAAAACCCAAGACATATTTCTAGCTGACATTCTTAATGCAATCTACATCTTGTAGCAAAAGCCTTAATTTATGAACAATTACAAAGCTACATAAGACCAGATACTAAAAATTTAAGAGAGTGTTTGGAATCTAGCCAGGTATCATGAAAGACTTGCTCAAACTGTGAAAAATCCTAACACAGAAACTTCCTATCTCCTGCATGATGTTGTGTACACTGTATTATAGATGTACAGGTCTTGATTACTCAGTACTATCCAATTGTCTAGCACATACTTCATTCTATCTAGATAGTATTACACTACTATTCTCTTTGATTTTTAGCAAAGAATCTAACAATTTCACCGTGATAGCTCTACAGTCCAGTTTGTGAGAAGTGAGAAGGAAAAGGTAATAGTCACTTGGGCTTTCTTTTTAAAGTATACATTGGCTTCAACAACGATTATGGTGGCTCCAAAGCAGGTGTCAGTTGAGTTCTGTAAAAATCCTTTTGGTGCCCCCTAAGAAACTTTTCAGGCACTGAAAAACCAGACATGAAACTCAGTTAATTAATATGGTTTGCTTAAGTAACATCATTTGTCTGCAATTCAAATAGTATCTTTTCTATCATTCGACTAATGGAGATGGTCTACTAGAAGTATGTATCAGTCTCTCAGGGCACTCCCTGACCCCATACTACATGAGATAACATCTGTATTCTACAACTAGTCATATACACATCCTTACTAAAAAATGATATTTTCTCAGAAACAGAAATTGCATAGGAATTTCCAGAATATAGCTGCCATACTATCTGGATCACTGATTTCCTATCCCATCCTAAACGGGATTAACAGTCACCCTATAAAACTATTTTAATTCACAAGTAGACATCAAGTCAATAAATGGAAATGTTGCCTTCCTTTCTTTTGGGCTGGATGACCATTCTGGAGAAAAAAGAATACCAAGATACTTTATCAGTAGACAACTCACTCATTAAATACCTTTCTAGCATTTGTTTTTGAACAAAGGATTTATATTCCTTCTATTATTAGTTTCCCAAAAGTATATTGTGACTTCAACTTTTGCATTCAGGTATTTAAGCATACCATATTTCTAAGATTTATTTAGGGTCTCACGGTCATAATTACAGGGCTTTTTTTTAAGTAATACTTTGAATTAGATACAAATTTTATTTTTCATCTGTGTTTAGCCCAGGGACACAATGGAGAAGACACAATTTTTTAAAAAAGATAAGGCTAACACCTCACCATAAATGAGCATGAATGAAAATAACCAGTCATCAACTGATGATGATCCATTCAGGGCACACAGTGACAAGGCAGTGACAAGTCAATTAATATGACACCATTAAAACACTATTATTGTTTATGACATTAAATATAGTAAGATGTTTATTTTAAATTCAATCAGATGTCAGTAGTGAAGTAAGCATCCCACTCCTGTTTTTGTTTTTAACATTACTAGATATCAAAGTACACAATTTCTACTTATATTCTGGAGTACTTATTGCCTCATTGTTTGTTAGCATTCTAGCCTCAGCATTTTCTACTTTGGTGGCATTTTATTTTGGTTTGTTATTGGTCGGCTTTTTTTTTCCTGCGTGGTTGGAAGAGTTTTCATTATTTTTTAAGCTCTAACTTGTTTTGTCTCATTCACTATAGTATTTTAAAGATGTTCCCTAAACATTCTAAAAATAGAAATATCTAAATGTAAACAGAGGAAAAAAGTTTCTTAAGTAAGGTCATTCTCTTAACGTCACTTTTGGCAAATTCTGATCCTTTATTTCTTAAATTTGCCACTCCCTCCTTTATCATCACCATTTGTTTTATCTTTGCTATAACCTTAGTTCTCTTTCTACAGCAGTGGGAAATCACATTGGATGATATTCATTTTGAGAACGTATTGGATTTGTGAGAGAAATTATGTGCATCAACAGCTGGATTTAGCCTTGCAATCACTGCAATCAAGTGAGCTTTCCCACCGTGTCTTCATTATCTCAATGAGGTGACAGCCCTGTTACTACACTCGGACTTCTGCCTGTTCCCCATGCTGCATTCATCAGTGTAGAGGCATTTCAGAGAAGCGTCCAAGCATGCTGATTTCTCACAACAGGCAAGACAGCTTTTACCATAAGACTGCTCTGTAGGCACCTTCTTCTTCCCATGTCTAAGCTTGAGATTCCACTGCAGCTCTTGTTTGTTGATTGCTACGCCCCTTCAATTCCCACCACCTGGGGCCTCGGCTTGCCTACCTCTCCCTAACTTTCTTAGTTGATTTTTGAGGAATCAATCCCTTTCCCATCGTTTCTATTTTAAATTTCTGCCTACCAAATTGGACAGCTTGCTGGCAAAGATGTTTCTGCCCCATTCAGTCAGCTGGATCCCATTTCTTAAAAGCAGCTGTGGACCCTCAAAAAGGGTCCCAGTCATAGAAACTGAAGTCCTTCTGCCGACACCAGCTATGCAACTAATTGTTAACCCACAGGATCCACCGAGTCCTCCTCATACCCTTCCCTTCAGCAGTAGAATCAAGGAGAATACCACCTCCATCCTGACATACTTGATCACTGCCCCAGTGCCCTTCAGTCACGCCTGACACTTCCCAGGTCACCTCTGGCAGTATCTTTGGCACCTACATGGAGGAGCAGCAGGGCGTAGTAGGTGGAATGCGAAGCAGGCCTTGGTAACTCCTCTACAACATCCCAAAATCAAGCACCCAGCAAGCAGCAAACCTCCCTAAATGACAAATAAGTTCAGCAGATGGAGACCTTTGTCCCCTGCAGTAGGGAGTCTCCAACCCTGATCACTTGCCACTTCCTTCTAGTGATCCCAAATGGCTCAGGGTCAGCTAACAGAGATGCTCCATTTGATGGCACCCCCAGATCCTCATCAGCTATGAGGGCAGCAAATCTATACTGTAAACTGCAAGCTATGAGGTGGGGCTGGAGCCTTCCTCCCAGTGTGAGACATCACCAGCTTCTAGCCTTTGCCATGATGGGAGTTTCTACCTTCCGAATTCATAGGCACAGGCTCTTCCCATCTCTCCGCTACATTTGAAGGTTGACGTTCATGAAGCTGCAGGGTCACCCAGTGCCAGCTGACCACTTTTCTCATCCTTTCAGATTCTGCAGTTTGCTGACCTCCTCCCGTAGCTCTTTCACTTGGAGGCACAGCTCCTCAATAACATCACAGCTCTTGGCAGGCCAGGAGACCAAGTGCCCCAGCCCCAGGCACTCCATGCTGCCTCAGACTTGAGAAGCTGCACCCTCCTTTTGAAGGTCTGTGTCCAAGAGCCCAATAATGATGGGCCAGTGACTCCAAAACTTGAATTTGGATGTAAAACAGGCCTTGATTCATTGCTCTTAAGTTTTCTTTTTAAAATGCCAGATAAAGAAACATGGGAATATTAAGAAGACATTTGCTAAAATCACACTAAATATCTCAAATCTTAAACAGGAAAAGATAACTTTCACCGAAATCATGTATTTGCTTTTTCTTAATTAAAGCCAAATAAAAAAATAATTTACCCCCCCTCCCTCCCCAGCTATTTGTTTCCTTTTACCACCTGATTAATAGTGGATAAATTTAAATTATGTAAGGTAAATTCACTGTGGGCAAATTCAATGATTTGGAGATGAGATTTCTACAAATAACTTCCTCGCTCATGTATAAGCAGGAATCCAATAAAACCCAAGCACCTGTCACTAGGCACGCCTGCCCTTCAACTGTCAATGATGTACACAGTAACCTTTTGCTTACTACTCATCACCAATGTACCAGTCATGTTTGTGCAGTTCTTACATCAACAAATATATCAATGTGCATAAATATATATTTACAGGTAGATAAATGTTGCTGTGCTACACCTGTGTAAGTCCAGAGAATGACTCCTGTGAAGCAGCAGACCATCCCTATGTATGCCAGGTCCAATTTTTTTCTGTTATATGTAAAGCCACAAATGAAAACTTGCAAATATTTTTTCCTACATAATTAATTTGTACGTGGATTGAAGAAGAATTTTTTGGCTTTCAAATTCAGAAATGCCCAAATCACTTTGCACAATTGCATATAAAATATGGGTAATGCTGTTACTGTGCTGTCAAATGTGACAGCCATTCTGTACTCAGCAATATTTCAAACACCATCCAAATGCGACCATACAAATGTCACCTCTGCCTGTGGAACTTTATAAATGAAGCAATATTAATCAATTAAGGGACAGTGGAGTGCATGCAGAAGCAGCCAAGTCTACCTGAGGATTACAATAGGGAGTTCTGGGTGGGCAATCAAGTTTAAACTGCAGAACTGCCAAGGCACACGGATTCTCTGTACGATAAAACGGATTTCCGGTCCCACACAGAGGGAAACTGAGAAACTTTTGCCTACAGCCAGACAAGTGAAAATTTTGCTATTACACCATTTATCTGTTGTATGCTATTACACCATTTACCAAATCATTTTGACTTTTGCTCAAAGAAATATATGATTAGGTATGTGGGCGGTCATTCACATGTCTTCACTCCAAATTTCTGAAGACCAGTGCACACCAAATTAGTTTCTTTCCATCCTAGCCTTCGCATACTGTACAGGTTTATAAATTGTGCAGTGCTCTAATGATGTCAGCCTTTTGTTATAAACTAACCCCAAAGAAACACGATAATAGGTCGCCATTCATAAATGTTCGTACCACATTACCACTCTTAGGAGAAACAGTTGCAGCTGTGATGTCTCCTCAGCCTACACAAAGGCCTACACAGCAGAGGCAATGCTAAGTTACTTGGAGTAGGCAACAGAAACAGAACAATGGAAGAAGATGGCTGCTCGATTAGGGTTTGCTTTTGGCATTGATAAAGCAGCCAGTCACTCAGAGTGACAGATTTTAAAGGTGAATGAAACAACCATAGATCCATATCTAGTTTTTGTTCGTACAAGCTGGTGAAGAGGAAGTAGTTAGTTTGTGCTGATGAATGGTTGTTAGGGGTACCCTGAGAGACGCAGGTCCTGACATAAACTCTTGTCAGTTGAACAGTCAGTAAAATAAGATACAGTTCCAGTGCTATCTTTTCCTCTCCTGGTATCCTATCTTCGGGTTGGCACAAAAAAGTTTCTTTCTGCTTGGCAGAACAGTGTTAACCACAGGCTGCTTAGGAAGCATAAAAGTACAGTGCTGGTGGTAGTGAGAGTTAATAATGGAAGTGGGGAACAGAAGATATCTAAGGATAGCTCCCTACCCTAAAGTAGAAGTCATCTTGCTGTGCAACTCAGGTAAAGGCAGAAAAAGCAGACTTTGCAAATTAGTCACAGCATTTTAGGCCTTGCAGGAAAAGCTCACGTTAAAAATGAAAGCACCTCTGCCTCCCATGATTTCAGAGCTAGGAATCCAGCCTAAGCTCTGTAGCATACCTCTAGGTCTGAACCTTCTACAGGATGCTGTTTACCATTTCTGACTGCCTTGAAAGTTTCTCTGCCTCGGACTAGAGGCATCAACTTTTTTCCTAATTGCTAGCCGCCCAATGATTGCAGTCCTTCTGCCTGGCATTTGAACAAAGCACTTGCGCAGTAGGCGGTAGCAGAGAGCACCTAATATTTTTGCACAGTCCAGAAATAAGGGAGGCCTCAGCACATGAAAGGGATGAGGATATGAGAGAGCTGAGGTAGGATTGCTGGGATCTTGGCCAGAAGTCATGTCCTCAGACAGCAGGAAAGAAAGATCACTAGAATAAAATGAATTAGTTTTAGCTATTTGAACAACTAATGGTTACTAACTAATAGTAATGATTCCCTTTAAGGAACTACTTCTGTTATCTTATTGAAGAACACACAGACAATTGAGGAAGGCATCAAAGAAATCAGAGCAACTTAATATAATTCCTGAAATGTTTTGGGTGTTGGAAATGCTAGTATTTTAAGCAATACTTAAGGAATCAAAACACAATTACTCCACTAAGCCATAGAAAGAGATTTTTAGGGGTTAGGCTTTTCCAGTAGCAAACTGACGGTTTCAAACTAATTGGAACACTTGACATACCAAATGAGATCTTGGTACTTCTTTTAAGGGAAACTTCCAGGAAACTAGAGGCCTGTCAGCTTTGCCTTAGTACCTGGGAAGATGGTGGAGCAACTAATCCTGGAAGCCACTTCCAGGCATGTGAAAGACAAGGAAAATCATCAGGAGTAGTCAGCACTGCTGGCAAAGAAGGCTAATGATATCCTGGGCTGTGTAAGGAGATGTCCTGGTTTGAGGTAAAACAGAACCAACTTTCTGTTCAGTAATTTTTATTTCTTAGCTAGGCCTCTTCTAATTCTCTGAAATTAACAGCATGTTGTGTCTACAACAGTTTGTTCGGAGCAATAAGACAGTTTGTGCCAAGGAATCGTATGCACAGAGGCTCTTGATTATACTTGTTGCTATAACAAACAAGGTCAGCTAATTTCGTTATTTGCCCCGTTGGAGGGTTGGAAGCGGAGGGGCGTAGAGGGGTCCCACCTGCGGGAAGGAGCGGACAGGACAGGTGACCAAAAACCTGACCAACAGGGGTATTCCATCCCATCTGCCCCATGTTCAGTATAAAAGCTGAGGGATCAAAGGCTCAACTCTCGTTCTTCAATGGCTGACATCCGAGGCAGACTCTGTCTGTTCATCTGCCTTTGATCCCAATTGGTGTGTTCCTGACTCCAGCTCTGGAACCCGGTTCCCACCCGTCGCTGAGTCCAGCCTGAGACTTTCCCAGTGCCTGCTGGTGACATCATCCTGGGAGCTTAATATGGTTTTGTATATACTGTATCTGTTTCATTATTTTCCTTTTTATTCTATTCTTAATATTTCATTAAAGTAGTTTAGTTTCTTCTAAACTCATAAATCTCTCTTTATCTCTCCCCCTCCTCCCCATGCACGAGAGGCTGGGGGGGGAGCATGTGTTGCTGGCCATTGGCCAATTTGGCCAAAACCATGACAGGAGACATACTGACAACAGGTCAAGGGAGGTGATCATTGCCCTCTATTCCGCACTGGTGAGGTCACACCTGGAGTGCTGCGTCCAGTTCTGGGCTCCCCAGTACAAGGGAGATAATGTCATATTGCAGAGTCCAACAATGGGCCACAAAGATAATTAAGGGACTGGAGCATCTCACATACAAGGAAAGGCTGAGAAAGCTGGGACTGTTTAGCCTAGGGAAGAGAAGGCTAAGGGGAGATCTTATCAATGTATATAAATACCTGAAGGGAGTGTGTTAAGAAGATTGGAGCCAGGATCTTTTCAGTGGTACCCAGTGACAGGATGAGAGGAAATGGGCACAAACTGAAGAACAGGAGGGTCCACCTAAACATAAGGAAACACTTTACCATAAGGGTGAGTGAGCACTGGAACAGGTTGCCCAGAGAAGTGGTGAACTCTCCATCCTTGGACATACTCAGAAGCCATCTGGACATGGTCCTGGGCAACCGGCTCTAGGTGCCCCTGCCTGAGCAAGAGAGTTGGAGCCCTTCCAAACTTAATGACTATTTGCTTCTTAGATGTTTTTATTCGTCTTCTAGCATTACTTTTATAGCCTTTGTAATAGCAAGGAAATACAAGTGAAATATATGAAAGCAGGAACGAATAAGAGACATAATGAAATTAAATTCAGAAAAAAACCTGAAGATACACTGTTTTAGGTTATTCACTAAGATCTATTTGGATAGCACTTTATGAAGAAAATAGATCATTCTCACAGCAAAAAGAAAGTGATTTTTTCAGTCCCACTTACAGAGAATGGACCCTAAACATAAACTTTCTGTTGTGCTGTAGAAGAAAACAAAGTTTCCATCCTCACAAATCTCATACCAGTTACTAGATAACACATGATAATTAGTAATATATATATATAAAATAGCATTCTTTTTTCCCCACTTATTTTTAAATGGAAGGAGAGAAATGGCTTGGATCCAAAGAGCCTGAATCAACTCACAAGACTTATTAGAAGTGCCAAAAAACCAACTCATAGAAACACAGAATGGTTAGAGTTGGAAGGGACCTTAAAGATCATCTAGTTCCAACCCCCCGCCATGTCCAGGGACACCTCCCACTAGACCGAGTTGCTCAAAGCCCCATCCAACCTGGCCTTGAACACTTCCAGGGATGGGGCAGACACAACTTCCTTGGGCAACCTCTTCCAGTGTCTCAGCACCCTCACAATAAAGAATTTTTTCACAATATCTAATCTAAATCTATCTTCTTTCAGTTTAAAACTGTTACCTCTCGTCCTGCTAGTACACTCCCTCATAAAGAGTCCCTCCTCAGTCCCATAGGCCCCCTATAAGCACTGGAAGGCCGCTATAAGGTCTCCCTGAAGCCTTCTCTTCTCCAGGCTGAACAACCCCCAACTCTCTCAGCCTGTCTTCAGAGAGAGGTTCCATTCCTCTGATCATCTTTGTGGCCCTCCCCTGGAGTCGCTCCAACAGGTTCATGCCCTTCTTATGTTCAGGGCCCCAGAGCTGGACACAGTACTCCAGGTGATGTCTCATCAGAGCAGACAGGGGGCAGCATCACCTCCCTTGACCTGCTGGCCATGCTATTTTTGACGCAACCCAGGATGCGGTTGGCTTTCTGGGCTGTGAGCGCACATTGCTGGTTCATGTTGAGCTTCTCATCAACTCCGAGTCCATCTCCTCAGGGCTGCTCTCAATCCATTCTCCACCCAGCCTGTATTTGTGCTTGGGATTGCTTTGACCCATGTGCAGGACCTTGTACTTGGCCTTGTTGAACTTCATGTGGTTCACACGGGCCCAACTCTCAAGCTTGTCCAGGTCCCTCTGGATGGCATCCCTTCCCTCCAGCATGTCAACCGCTCTGCACAGTTTCATGTCATCAGCAAACCTGCTGAGGATGCATTCAGTCCCACTGTCTGTGTCACTGACACAGATGTTAAACAATACCAGCCCCAGTACCGAACCCTGAGGAATGACACTTGTCACTGATCGCCACTTCAACATTGAGCCATTGACCACAACTCTTTGAGTGTGGCCATCCAGTCAATTCCTTATTCATTGAGCAGTCCATCTGTCAAATCCATGATTCTCCAATTTAGAGACAAGGATGTCATGTGGGACAGTGTCAAAACTCCTTTTAATTAGTTCTTATATCAGATAGGCAGCACTTTACTCTGAAAGCTCTCCTATAAGTTCAGCAATTGCCCCAAAGAAATACTGCCAAAAGACATCAAGCAGCCATTTTTTCCACATTTGCTTTGCTTCAAAGGATTCAATTTGGTCCCCTGAAAAAATCTATACAAGTATCTACACAAATCTATGCAAAATTTATAGAAATATCCTGAAAATTTCTTTAGATACAATACGTACAAGATGAGATAAACTTGGCTGTTAGACCAGCAGTGTAAAAAAACCAATATGGAACATGCACAGATATCATAATCTGGTATTAACATCATCATCACTGAATGCAAATACTAAATAGTGACTCACTGACTGTTAGCAGTATGTAAACATACTCTATCTATTGACTGCGTAGTTAAAGTCCTGGAAACTCAGCTAAGAGTAAACATTTTAAATTTTATTGGATTCCTTGATATAAAAGTGATGCTGGATATTATTAACCTACTGAGAATCCTGGATTCCAGAGACAGTAAAGTGCCTGTCGACCCTCTAAGATTTAAATCAATAATACTTACAGCTAACAAAAATTAAAAAACAAACCCCAACCCCACAAAATTATTACTGATCTACAAAATGAAAAACATTTTCAAAAAATTTTTTATTTCTGGCTATTGGCCTAGAACATATGAACTGAACATACCTTCTTAACATGCCAGATTTAAATTACATCAAAAAGATGCTGCTTTTTGACACCTCACTGGTAAATGTATTTTAAAGCAGCACACATATACTTTTGAATAAATTACAGCAAGGAATTTAAGGAAAATTAAGACTAAAGTTTGAGTAATCAAACTCAATCAATCCCATAGCTGAATGCAGTTTGATACACTGTATCTACATAATCTACATAATCTACATAAATGTTTTATTAATTTTTTTATTATTTTGATGTACTTCAACAGAGAGTTTCAAAACTGCATGCCACAAATAAAGATTTAGATCCAAATTAAACTGGGGAAACACGGCTGGGGGAGGTTTTCACTCACATGCAAAGATGTTATGTCCTTCAAAGTATGGGCAGCTGTAAAGACAACACAATCTTTGAAAGCTGTTATAATTTGTTTTCTACCAGCAGGTACCCAGTGTTTACCAAGTTTGGTTTGGTTTGGGGGATTTTTTTTGAGACATCTCAATATTCTCATTATTTACAGCAGATTTTAAAACTA
This sequence comes from Chroicocephalus ridibundus, assembly GCF_963924245.1. Lineage (NCBI taxonomy): Eukaryota > Metazoa > Chordata > Aves > Charadriiformes > Laridae > Chroicocephalus > Chroicocephalus ridibundus. The sequence goes on from NC_086287.1 coordinate 19,772,768, forward strand.
CAGTAGTAAAATTTGGTGTTAAAAATCAGTCAGGTTGTCATGCTTGTAGACGAGAACAAACAGAAGTGCTGCAAGCAGTGGCACGTTCACAACACTGAGACAGAAAACAGACCCAGGCCTGAAACAAACTCCATTGGGTTCACAGAGGCCAGCATCACTGACAGACATTTACACTTTGGTATAAAAAAAACTCCAGTATTGCCCAATGCTTGCACGCCATTCCCACTTCACTGCATGCGATTAACCAGCCAGCCAGGGCGCAGCCCATCTCACCACACACTCCTTGAATCACTTACACCAAGTGCCCCCTCTGAGTGATGGCTTCAGGGAGCTGTGACAGACCGACCACAGGCATTGCAGATCCCTAGGTGATCACTGAACCCAGAAGAGGCATCTAAGGGACACACCAGAGCCATGGCTGCAGAGAGGTTTCAGAGCACGGCTCTCCTATGCTGACAGGGGAAAGCCCTGCCCACCCTTCATCCATCAGGAACTTCCCCCAGTAACTGGTGAAGGAAAATCATGTTCAGGCAGCTCCCTATCCTCTGACAAAATATAAATCCTCCTGATGTACAGGAGACGGATTTTAACACTACCAGTACCTCAGCTCATTTCCCCCATGAAACGCCTCATCTGGGCTCTCTATGGTATTTGCACAAGTGACATGCCACAAAACACAGTACCTGGCAAGCCATGTCAGCCCCTCTCCCCACGCAACTTTTTCCCAACACACATTTTGTTCACTTGCCTGCAATCTAGTGTGCATTTTATAATATTTTGCCTTAAATTAGGGCAGCTGAGCGGTAGAAGGGAAAACTGCCTCCTCCTTCCTCGTGGCAGCTGCCTCTGACACAAGCCGCAACCCTCAGGAGAGGCGGGGATTTCCCTGCCGGCCCCTGGGCATGCGCAGGGGAGGGAAGGTTCCAGAAAGGTGGGGGGGCGGGAAGAGGCGTAGCTGAGCTCAGGTGGGAGCCTGTGCGGCAAGGGTGAGGACCAGGTATGCCTTCCTAGAGGGGGGTGCCCTGAGAAGGCACAGGGGACTGTGCACAGGGTGGCTGAGGCCACGGAGGTTTGCTGAGGGGAAAACGTCTGTCAAGTTAAAAAGTTGTGCTGTGAGGATGCTGTGGGTGGAGGCTTGTGTTACAGTCTTCTCCCATTCACCATCACCCCACCCCCCCTTTTGTTTGTTTGGTGTGTTGTTTTGGGTTGTGGTTTTGGTGTTTGTTTTTTTTTATCAAAAGCATTCAGAGCCTTACTGTTTAAAATGGTAATTGTTCTAGTCTGGTTTTTAGGAAAATGCAGTCTCATTGGGAAGGCCGCTGTAAGGCCTCAATGTAGTGCAGTTCCACTTGCCACAGGGCAATGTTGAAGGCTCAGATGCAGCTGGTTTTGGCTCAATTCCTGAGTCCAAGCAGTGAAGCACTCCAGTTACTAAATACACCACCCTATGAGTCACAATTGCTGGAGGACGAGGAATGTTACAGCAGATGTTTGCGATGACATTAAATTTGTAAGTCATTTCAAGTGAGGCTGCGCTACTAGACGTTGGGGTTCCTCCCCCCCCCCCCCCCCCCCCCCCCAAAGGAGCCTATGAATAGTCTAGAATTGATAAAGATCTTAGATCACGGGATTTTGGTTATTTTATAGAGAAATACTGAAAAATTAAGAGATTCACTGCATCTTGAGAAATAATTTTGTTGTTTGTTATTTTCTATGTGTTTGTGGTATTTTTGAGTTGCTAGACAACTTCTGGCTAACAGTTTCAATTTGCATGCTAGTTGGATGTACTGCTTTTAACATAGCTAAAGCAATTGGCTAACCTGTTTCAGGATAGCCCACTGTAAAGGCATTTCATTATGAATTTATAGCTTAAAATGGATTGAGCTCACCAGATACCAGCTTAAAATGGATTGAGTTTACCGGTTTACCTTAATCAGGCATTCCCTTCACGTCTGCATGAGCCTGCATTGCTGTTGGAACTTTGAGAGTCATTTTCAAGACACGAGTCTGCCTGAATAAGCCACAGCAACTAGCACAGCACATTCACGATGGATTTTCTTGTCTTGAAAATTAAGCCTGCAATGAGCGATCAGTAGTATAACATTCAATAGCATGAGGGGTACAAATGAAGAGTTAACTAGTTGTTGGAGAGAGAAGGGGACTCTAGCACTCACTGTATTTCACTCCACACACACCACAAGCAAGCTACCACAGCCATAATTGGATCGGTTTGTTTTTTTGTTTTTTGACTGATGAATGCTTCTGTGTCTGCGTCTGTATATTTTCATTCGGTTAGCATCGATGTTATTGCATAGTAGGCTTTCAGTGCTTCAGGCCCATCAAAGTTGGGCAAGGCTGAGAACAGCTCCAATGTCACATGTCAAAATGTCACAGATAATCACCAAAAGTCTTGGTTCGTTGTTAGAAAGGGTAGAATCGCATCTCGGTAACATCTTACTATTTTTGCAATGCTTCTGCCTATTTTTGCATTGGTATCCATAGAACTTCAGTGTCAGAGAGGTAGGAGAGAACTTCAGCAATTTTTTGTACTTTGAAGTAGAAACCTGATAAAAATTGAGGAATCGAAAAAAATGTACAAGCCTAGTTGTTACTGCAGGGCATTATGAGTTTTTATCTGATCTAATCTCAGGTGGATGCCATATAGCTCCAAACTTCTTAAAGCTACTCAGAAGTTTCTTTCTCAGGTGATCCCAAAGTAAGGATATCAACAATGCATAGTGCTGTATGGAATTTTGGAAACAAGTTTCCATGGAGTACTGGAAAAAAAATCACAACTAAAATGGGACTTTTCATTTGGAGGTGTCTGTCTCAGACTCATGATTTCATGAGCATCTTTCATTGCTTTTACTGCTGGTAAGTTGCTGGCACATTTGGACTCTTGATCCTGGCAAAAGCAACAAGAAATTGATTTGTTAAGATCACAAGTCGCAGATGCTTTGTAACTGCCTTGTTAATAGAGCCGTTATAATTTCCACAAATTCTTATGCTGTTGTTCTGCTTTTGTATTGCTACATTGGGTACAGCGTGTACGTTGTCATTTTGTATGAATGATCAGACAAAGGTTCTGTGGTCCAATGAGGTATTCAACTCTGTAAATCTGTCTCAAGGTATGTTACTGGTCTTTATGTGGATCATCATTATTGTCTGATCCAGAAAGAGCTACCTTGATGATCTTTTTGTCACCCAAGTCTGCAGAAGACATCTGGGGAAACCATTATGTGTCTTTTTTAATCCCTCTTCTTTAATAATGTGAACATTTTAGATGATGATACTTAGCAGTACATACTTCAGTAATTATGAGAGTTTCTTATCCTTCCCGTGTTGCCAGTAGCCATGAGTGAACATTTCCTTTGGAAGAACCAGTAACCTGACTGCTTTAAATCCAGATGCCTCAAAATGGGCTGAATAAATGGAAAGGCAACATGAAAAGAACAGATGGGTTGCAACTTCACTGACAATAAGCAATCAAAAACCCAGAATGAATTTCCAGTTGTGTATTCTCATATTTGTATCCATTAAAGAAAATTGCTGTAAATATTTCAAAGCCTCAAACACTCAAGGATATCATCATGTGGTGAATCATGTTTATGTTGTTATTGATATATCTGTTGAGTTTGATGCTTGCTGACAAGAATTTTGATCATGGTTGTTTAACTACTGTCTGCTGGTCTCTTTAAGATCTGATTCAGCAAGTAGACAGTATTAAAGGGCTGAGTCTTGAACATCGTACACAACACGAACTTTCACATATTGCTAAAAAAATAATCTTGAGAATTATAATCTTTGGAATGCAGCTCAGTGTAGCAGTACAGATAGCAGTGTCCTAAGTGTTGTGCTGCTTTCACCTGTGAAATTGGACAGAACTTTCATGCAGGGACAGGCTGTGTAGGCATAAATGTGCATCCAGTGGTTTCCCTATCTAAAACCATAGTGTTATGAAAGCAGTTGCATATGAATGATGATATAAATGATGCATGTCCTTGGCACAGGTTGTCAAGAGAATGGCCAAGATTGTTTATCTTGTTTGCTCCAAGATAAAGCTCTTTCCAAGTAAGAATCCCATGGTGCAGGTTGCCTTAAGCTGAGTTCCTTCCTGTATTCTAACACTGCTAGATGAAGTTGTAGAAAGCCTCCATCTCCTACCAGCAGCCATTCCACTGCTCTTACAGCTTGCTCTCAGTGCTTGCACCCTAAATAGGATGTGAGGAGAGAAATCTTAAAAAAACTGCATTCAGGTTTATCTGCTGCAAAAGATCCTGGAAAACACCATTTCCTCTTTCTCACCAGTATTCATCATTAATGCAAACGTAGAAAAATAGCAGAAGATACGATTAATAATGGCAAAATCAAAAGTGTTTCAACAGTTACTAATGTACTTCAACTTAATAACATTTTAATGTAACGGTTGTAGCTTGCAGCCCTCATGAAGTCTTCCTTTCTGTAGAAAAACTGTGTCCATTTTTAAGTATAGGCTGTAATGCGTAAGTATTCTCATATAGCACCTGCTGGCTACAAACAATTCTTTTTATTGTCTCTCATTGGATATAAGGCTATAAGGCTACTAAACATCTTTCCAAACAATGCTGTGGCCTTTTTATTGCTTGACTGGAAGAAACAGGGTATATCTGGACATGAATTTTCAGTATATGGGAAATGGCAGCCAAGGAAAAATGCTGCATAGCACCTTCTCAGCAGTCCATTAGAAGTATATCATACGTGTCCTTTGTTATCTATGCTGCCTTCCTATACAATTTCAAATCCAGTCGCAGTCCGTATCTTCAGCAGACTCCCTTGTCTGAATTCAGTATTCTTAAAAGCCTGTTTAAAGCTCTGGAAAAAGGCTGCAGTCATCAGCAATGCTCTTCTAGAAAATTGGTCTTTTCAGTAAGCTAACCTGTAAGAGGAACAAGGTTACCTGAGAGTCAGAGACAACTGCCTTAATGCTCACTACTTGTTATGCCTTATGTGCAAGGCATTAACCTCAACACTTCTATTACGTTTAATGGTGTTTATAAAACACCAACTCTTTAAACAAGAGCCTCACTGCATACATCGTTCTCAGCTTGGTGAAAGAATAAGAGATTGAACCAATACTTGGCAGACACCGTAGCCTTGTTTCTCAATGAGTTACTGGAAGAAACTCAAGCAAGGTCATAAGTGTGATACAGCAGAAGGTAATATAGCAGTAGTAATAGTAGGAATGCAATATGCTGTTTGAAATTGAATTTGACTCAGTTCTTAAAATAGATCTCTGTAAGAATCCAACTTTCCTATATGAAAACTAGCAGAAGTCAGTAAGGATCAAGATATAACAAAGCTATGCAGGGGGAAGATTAGAAGGGCCAAAGCTCAATCAGAACTCAGCTTGGCCACTGCAGTTAAAGACAACAAGAAGAGATTTTTCCAGTATATCAACAGAAAAAGGAAAACTAGGGAAAATATAGGTCCACTGATGAGTGAGACGGGTGCCCTAGTGATGGAAGACACACAGAAGGCAGAGTTACTGAATGCCTTCTTTTCTTCGGTCTTCACTGATAAAGCCATCCCTCAAGCATCCCATACCTTGGAGGCAAGGGGGAAGGTCTGGAGAGAGGAAGATTTTCCCTTAGTTGAGGAGGACCGGGTCAGAGACCACTTGGCCAAGCTGGACATTCAGAAATCCATGGGCCCTGACGGGATGCACCCGCGAGTGCTGAGAGAGCTGGCAAATGTTATCACTAGACCACTCTCCATTGTCTTTGCAAGGTCATGGGGAACAGGAGAGGTGCCTGAGGACTGGAGGAAGGCTGACATCACTCCAATCTTCAGAAAAGGCAAGAAGGAGGACCCAGGGAACTACAGGCCGGTTAGCCTCACCTCTGTTCCTGGGAAGGTAATGGAGCGACTCATTCTGGATGTCGTCTCCAAACACATAGAGGAACAGGAAGTTATTGGAAGTGGTCAGCATGGATTTACCAAGGGCAAATCATGCCTGACCAATCTGATAGCTTTCTGTGATGTTATAACGGGTTGGCTGGATGAGGGGAGAGCCATAGATGTCATCTACCTTGACCTTAGCAAGGCTTTTGACACTGTCTCCCATAATATCCTCATTAGGAAGCTGAGGAAGTATGGGCTAGACGAGGTGACAGTGAGGTGGATCGAGAGCTGGCTGAATGACAGAACTCAGAGGGTTGTGATCAGCGGCACAGAGTCCAGTTGGAGGCCTGTAAAGAGTGGTGTCCCTCAGGGGTCAATACTTGGACCAGTTTTGTTCAATACATTCATTAATGACCTAGATGAGGGGACAGAGTGTATCCTCAGCAAGTTTGCTGATGATACCAAGCTGGGAGGGGTGGCCGACACTCCAGAGGGCCGTGCTGCTATCCAGCGTGACCTGGACAGGCTGGAGAGCTGGGCAGAGAAGAACCTAATGAGGTTCAACAAAAGCAAGTGTAGGGTCCTGCACCTGGGAAGGAAGAATGCCAAACACCAGTATATGTTAGGGGCGGACATGCTGGGAAGCAGCTCTGAGGAGAAGGACCTGGGGGTCCTGGTAGACAGCAAATTATCCATGGGTCAGCAGTGTGCCCTTGTCGCCAAGAAGGCCAATGGCATCCTGGGCTGCATAGGGAAGACTGTGGCCAGTAGGTCGAGGGAGGTCATTCTCCCCCTCTACTCTGCACTGGTGAGGCCACAACTGGAGTACTGTGTCCAGTTTTGGGCTCCCCAGTTCAAGAGGGACGGGGAACTACTGGAGCGAGTCCAGCGTAGGGCAACCAAGATGATTATGGGACTGGAGCACCTCCCTTATGAGGAAAGGCTGAAAGAGCTGGGACTCTTTAGCCTGGAGAAGAGAAGGTTGAGGGGGGACCTGATTAATGTTTACAAGTATCTAAAGGGTGGGTTTAAGGAGGACGGAGCCAGGCTCTTTTCAATGGTTCCCAGCGACAGGACAAGGGGCAATGGGCACAAGCTAGAACATAGGAAGTTCCGTTCAAATACACGGAAAAACTTCTTTACAGTGAGGGTGACAGAGCACTGGAACAGGCTGCCCAGGGAGGTTGTGGAGTCCCCTTCTCTGGAGATTTTCAAGACCTGCCTGGATGCAGCCCTGAGGGATGTGCTTTAGGCAATCCTGCTCTAGCAGGGGAGTTGGACTAGATGATCTCTAGAGGTCCCTTCCAACTCTGAAGATTCCGTGATTCCGTGAGAGTCTAAATCCCAGGCACCTATATTTGCGGTTCTTGCAGGAGAGGAACGGAGAACAGAAAGAAGATCCTCCTGTTCTTTTCTGACTCTTTATGAAACATCTGAACTTACAATGTCTGCTTCTTATTGGAAATCCAGAGGCTGCCAAACCCCAGATTAACTGGAAACACACACTTACTCAATGAGGACAAGGAATATGTGACATTTCCTTGAATCTGTACATTTACATAGACACCACTCCACCACATAGTGAGGGGTTGTAGTAATTGGCGAGAGTATATGTAAACGTTATAGGCTCTAGCTTTTCAAGTAAGATAAATAAAACACAAATAAATTGTTTTCTGCCTGAAAATGTGTGGAAGATAGATAAAGATAATAAAAGAAAAGCTAGAGTTCCGCTTTGTGGTTTTTTTTTGTTGTTTTTAATTGTCTTTACATTCTGGTACTTCTCAGATACTAATTTTTTACTGCTTTTGAGACTTGGGTAATATTACCTTTAAAGTACATGAGAGTTCAGCAACTGCCAGAATTCATGGGTGTATTAGTTTTGTTTTATGAAAAATATGTAAACATAGGAGCAGTTCAACTTGCCAGATATCCCACAGGCAATTTCAAGTTCCCATATACCTCATAACAAGCAAGTACCCTACTGATACTCTGTCGAGAAACTAAAATAAGTATACTGTATACAGCTTGGCAGTCACAGGCCTTGGAACAACTGTGACATTAACTCAAATGGAATTACTGATACCATACCAGAACTACATCAGTGGAACAAAACTTGACCCTGCGTATTTTTTCACATGCTTTGGGCCACATTAAGCACTTTGGTCGAATTTTTCAGTTCTGTATAGAGTTGTCAGCAAAACTGGCAGCAGCACAGTTCTCTGGACTCGCCAGAAAAGGTCAAAAGAACAGTATGTATATGCATATCCATACAATATGTATATACATTTATATACACAGTAATTATTAACAGGTGGAAAATATGTTGAGTCTTATTGTAATAGTTAAGTCATCTAGCTTATTTGGATAAGATCTTAGATGCATTGAGCAATGCATGATCTGACTTCTTAGGGAAATAACTGCATATTGCACCTTAGATAGAAAATGAATTTGTCAAATATCTTGTTTATATTGTATTGTAGATGCATAATACACATGCATATTTCTGCTTGTTCGTAAACTGACCAATGAGAAACTAGAGATTTCAAGTCAATAATTAAAGTAGTGGAATGCGTACCTGAAAGAAAATAATGTCTAGGAAAAAAAAGGTTGATAAGAACTCATTAAGAGTACCTACTAATAATGTAGCAATTATTTTAACAAAGAGCACAAGGGAGTAGTCATACTCACAAGTGTAAGGATTAAAATTAAGTCTGGATCCTACCTAAGCTCTGTGAAATAGTTTTTTATATTTGTCTTGTACATTTGCGTATGAGAGACCCAGCATCTGATCCAAGGGGAGAAAATCCAAGCTTGAGGTACTGAAGATGTAACTACATGGCACGATGCAGCAATTCAGTGCTATATTATGCTCAGTTTAAAAACCAAAAAGTGAAGCTGCCAAAGTGACACTGCCAAATAAAGGCAATTTAATATTTAGAGTATTAACCTCAGAGTATTAAGAGTGCATGTGCTCTTAATTACACAGAACTTTGAAATAGTGGTGTTTTTTTCCCCATGAGAAAAACTGTTTTTACTGTTAACAGTGTGACTGATAATGACACATAGATTCAATTCTATTTAATCGCACACAGAAGCAAAGAGGTTTCAGGTCTGAATCTGTAGCATGTATTAGGGTGAAAAAGGAGGATAAAAATATCAAATCTTTGTGAGAAAACAGTGCCGACATCTTCATTCTGCATGAAAATAAACACAAAATGGCTGCCAGTCTCAGCATTCAGCGAAGTCTTAATACATTAAATGATCAGCTGACAGAGACATGACAGAAACACAGCTGTCTGGACTGAGGTCAAGGAACTGTAAATAATAGTTGTAAGTTGCAGCTGCAGTTCATATATTTGTAGTAGTCAAAAGTAGAGATAGGCAAAAGTAATGCAAGTTGTTCATTCTTGCTGCAAAAGAGTGTATGATTTCTATGAATGCATTCTTCTTAAGAGTCTCCATACATAGTGCCCTCTGGTCATGGGAAAAATGCCATACTGTCCTTTGTTCTTGAACCTGTATGCATGGAAACTACCTTCATTAATCCCTTCATGTTTTTTACACCCTTAACTTTGTTTCACTCTCCCAGTAACTTCATTTCTTTAGAACTGGAACAAGTTATAAGTTGAGTTTTTCACACCTGTTCTATTATAATTCAGAAGTCTAAGAGCTTTGGCAAAGTGAGTATCTGTCTTTTTTTTTTTTTTTTTTAAATCCAAGTCAACCAAAATGTATAAAAAAGAAAAAGGATCAGTATGAATCAAGTAAAGGGTAAACAAGAGTATACGCTTGACCATACACATTATATTAGCATCAATTGGAGACTATCTGTCCTAAAATACACATGTATTAAAAGGCAAGTTAAACAAGTGATTGCTACTGACTTCCTGTTCCTGGCTCTTAATATTTATGTAAATACAAGTTTTATTTTACTTCCTTACCAGTACAGGTAAAAGCTTGTACTTAATGGATTCCTTGTTCACACAATATATTTGCTTTTTGTTCTGTATCTAGTAATAAAATCTGTCTGATTATTAAATTAATAGAGCAGTGATGTAACAAGTGGCAAATAACTTTATTTTTTTCTAAGTCCGGTTTGAACATTAATTACAAACTGCAGATTTCGCTCAGCTTCATGGCAATTATGAGTATAGCAATTAGGAGAACTTAGGCTGTTTCCTGTTTGTGTGACTTAACAAACCGAGCTCTAACTAAGCTAGAAGCATTTGGGCCACAGCTGCTTTCATATATAATGCTTTGCACTTATTTGCTGTGTTGTATGGAGTGAAAATGCATGCTGCCCAGTAGAACTGCTGACATACAATTACGGGTAATTCCTGAATTTCCCTTAGAAAAGGAATAACAACTAATCATCAAAGCCTGAAAGCTCAAAAAAACAATTGACCTAAATTCCCTAAATTTTTGCTTGTAGGATGAATGTTCTCCATGCTAATACAATATCCATTGTATTTGCATGGGAAAAAGTAGGAACTAAAACAAAATAAAAATAGTATCAATGTTTTCTACTTGGGCAAAAAATGAGCACACCAAGTTTGGATTGAGTTCAGCGTAAAGTCTAATCTGCCTCTAGACTTTGATATGTGGTCATCATGAATAGTCAAGAAATAGCAAGAAGGAATACCTTTATTCTCAGTACTAGAAGCAAATGAATATGAATCAGTGTCTTCATCTACAGACTACTTAATCACTAGAAGACAAATTTGGCCTTAAGAGATACTGCACAGCTTTTGTTCGCAATTACAGTGTTTGATGAAAATTATAATTAAAAAGTCATACACAAATATGAGGAGAGAGACAGACATGAATGAAGGAGACATTCCCTCTATGGTTTTTCTTTCCACAGTTGTATCATTCTGTTCTTTTCTGTCAGCACCGTGGCTAAAATGACAAGAATTTAGGATTAAGTGTTATAGAACAAACTGTGCGGCCCAGACTGCTTCAGAGATCGGAATGCAAACCAGTTTGAGTCCAGCATCAACCACACAGAATTTAGAAGCAGGAGAAAAGAACGTGGGAGATGAGGGCAGGGTTTGCCTTCCCTGCGTTCCTGTGCACAGGAAGGATAACACGGTATCAGGTGAGAGCGTACTCTCACAGTGGCGGGCCTTGCTTTGTGTTGTGTGGGTTGTTTTTTTTCCCCCAAACGTTTTACTTCAGAAACATTTCAAATATTTTGTCCAAGTTTGTCTTCAGGGCAGTGGATATGGTTCAGAGAACTGTGGGAGTGGCAGGCTTTCTCAGCCTCTTGTGTTGGCAGGATACAAAGAGTGAATGACACCAACTGAGGTCCCCACAGCTATAGTATCTGAGATATTCATCAAAGTGAATGCCAGAGGCATGAAGCCAACACGGGGAGGTCCTCAGGCCATTGTCCCCGACAAATTATAATTAAAAGTTAAATACCAATTGATGAAGTCTTTACCGCTTTGAGAGGCATGAGTTTTAAATTATTTTCTACATTATTTTCTTAACAAGTATATGGGAAAGACTTGACTTTACAGTCATTTAAGTACAAAAGTACTTTTGGAACAGTGTAAGAGTGTTGTTAGTTATTTCTTAATTTGTATTCACTTTTTGTCTATATGCACTGTTAAACAGGAAATGAAATCCTCCTTAACACCTATAGGCACCATGTCTCTCTACATTGTAACAAAACATAATTTACATTGTTAAATGAAATTTTACATTTAAATATGTGTAGTCAGATACCCAAGGACAGCAGAGCTATCTCAAAGTCAATGGCATCCCTAACAGTCTACTCACCAGCATTTTTTCTGTTTGTATGTGAGGTATCTCATCTATTTTGATTTTCGTGACCAAAAGGAAAGCAGGAAGTGTAGATTGCTATTAAAACCATAAGGTGGATTATTTAGTGTCTGATGGGCTTCTTTTAGGTACTGTTTGGGGAAGGAGTTTAAATGTACAAAAAGCATGAAGAGAGGCAGGTAGAAAGGCACAAAGAATGACATAAATATCAGGGGATTCTTAAGGTGGGACATATGCTAAGGATAAGGGCATAGCTGGTTATGATTTTTTTGTGAATATTTCTTAGCAGAAGATTTCTTATTTACCACAATTGGAACATTCTCAGAATATGTATCTATTTTACTGTCAGTTTCTTTGGAAAGCATCTTGGCAGCAGAGGCAACCAGCTGGCTATGTTTTGCCTGCCTGCCTGATTGCCTGCCAGCTACTCAGACAACTAGACAGGAGCCCTTGATGTGTGCAATAAGCTCAGCCTAGAGAAGCAGGAGTGTATGTGATCCTTTACTCCCTGGCTAAATCACCTGAAAGATAACAATGAGAAACAGGCAGACAAAATGGGAGCTTGTTTTCTTATGTTTAGATAGTAATGCCAGTTATGTTGATCTTTTGGTTTATTTTCAAGTTGTGGAATGGTAATGAAATTACCTTGTTTAAGGTGAAGCACTAATGCTTCCTCATTTCAGTCTGACTTGACTAACCATTGCGTCCCTCTTTTCCTTCCTGTCATATATTCATGATACTGAACTTTCTGGCCTTTATTTAAAGAGTTTTATGTAAAATACCAATACTGACTACTTGCCTTTCTTTCTTTAATTTTCCACTGAAGTTATTTTTTGTGACAACAGAAGATCAGGATGTAAAATGTTCAGTGTGTGTTACAGCATAAGAACATTTCCTTTTAACTCCTTTCTGCTGTAGTGGAGAAATCAAAAATACTCCACTCTTTCCACAGTAGTAGAGAGAAAAGGTTATTCAGCTCTGGTTTTGGTTATCGGTGCCCGGAACAAAATTCTCATTCATTCATTGTTTAAAGCTTCGTTCAGTCTCTAGCTAAATTCTGTTTACATTAATAATTTGCAAATTTTGCATGAGAGATGCAGTCAGCGTGTATTCAGTTGTCCCTGTAGGAATTTAGTGTTTCTGCCTTATATAGCAGAGATACTACTGTTCAGTCAAAATCTTGAGTGATATGGATGTACTTCTGCTCTTGGAAAGCGAAATATTTCTGAGGAGCTTCCCCATTTGTGACTGTTGCACAGTGTTTAATTTTCCATAATACGATCTTACCAAGATTTTAAAAAAATGGATTCGATACTGAAGGAAACATTCTGTTATACCTGTTGTGAAATTTCTAAGGCAAATTTGCAGTGCTGTTTTGGACAGGATATTGGATAAAAACTGACCTGAAATCTTCATGTGGCAATCCTGTTTTCCAGTTTCATGTTTGAAGGATTTCAAACCTCTTTCCAAGTCTGTATTCATACCAAATATGTTCAAATATGCATATAGTTAAGGTATGCTAATACAAAATAAATAGTGTTGCCTTGAGACAGTCTATACCAAAAAAAACCCTACAAGTGTCCCTGGAATATCAAACTTTCCTACTGAAATTTACAGTCCATTGTATTGCAGATAGAAACTGTGATTGCCCTCCCAGTCATAGTGAATGTCTCAGTCATAAAGATAACCCAATTGTATTGAAGAGCTTTATTTTACCTAATTCTGATACAGCATTTCTAAGATATTAAATGCTATGTTCATTGTACATAAATGATGCTATCATGAATATTCTCAAACATTTGTTTGAAGACCAGACATCTACAATAATTTGGAAGTATGTATGATTTTAATAGTCTCATGTTAAACCGATATATCTCACAATAATTTAAAATTTGAATAAGATAGAAAATCAAATATTGGAGCTCAAAGAAAAAAGCCCCACCAGATCAGCTGTTGTGTCAGCTTGCTTATGAAGCTGTAGCCATTATCTTTATGTAGGAGAAAGAGCAAAGGAATCTTACAAGCTTCAAAAGTGGAAAATTACTTGAACACCCACAAGGCCTCGGGCTAATCAAATGCTGTATTTTGGTTTGACTCTTTATAAAAAGATATGTAGCTATTTATCCAAATATATGCAAAGCTGCTAAAATCATACATAAAGACAGAGTATATTGTTGGAACTGCAATGTTTTCTTAGGGATCTTCATAAAAGCATCACAATATTCTAGAATTGATATACCTCTAATTTCTTAGATGAATTAAACTGTGCAAGATGGTCCATTACTTAGTTAAAGTGCTGTGAGTCTCTCAATATGCATAATTTCTGGCTTAACATAAATTTCTTTGACATTTCAAGATCTCTCAGAAGTATACATGGTACTGGAAAGTAAACTATACCTAAATACTGAGAAACTTTTAATGGATAATGTATATAGCCATAATATTCTCTGTTCACTGATACAATGACAGTTTCTGACAGTTAATGGTGTTACTAAATCAGTTGTAATTGTGACAGGACAAAACCCCGTTAATTAGAGGCGTCATCCTCTCACTACAGCTGGACAGACAATTTTTCACCAAGCTCTTCCACATAAAATAATTATCAATGTACTGCAGAATTAGTCACTTCTTGTAGTCCTGCCACAGATGCTTTTCTTCTTGGTCTAGAGTCGTGACTTAAATGTAGTTGTATTTTGATTAATTATATTTTGATTAATTATTTTGATTAATTATATTTACATCATCATTGGATGTTCTCATAAAATAACAAGTTACTTGCTGAATCATAAGTGTTTAGGCTGATTCAGTGAAATTCCTTCCAGGATGGATACCTGAAGGTAAAATCTGTATCTTGACTTCTCAGATAGAATGAGTGTCAGCTAAGAACATTTCTACAAATACGGGGAACTGAAAACAACAATATTTTAGATAAGTATTTGTAATAACTTTTGACAGTATTTGCATTTCATGTGTTCTTCTTAAGGTTCACATAATAAAGGTATAAATGATTTTGGTAAACATAAAGGCTACAGAGAAAAGCTTGAAGGCATGGTAAATGGAAAAGGAAAATTAGCTGTTAGGTGGTATATAAAGACTTTGGTACCTTCTCACACATTGCCGGTGATCTTAGTTCCATGAGGTGTCAGTCTGGTACCTTTGATAGCAAAAATGTTGCTTTCAAGTGCCCAGCTCTGGAAATGAGCCAGACATAGAATGCTCACTGATATTAGCTGTTTTAATTTATTATTGCCTGAAAGACAGGTTATGTGAATATGTAACAAACGAAAATAAATACCTATTTGACAACAGTGATGGAATTTTTTTCATCTTTTCTGTGAGAGGAAGCTAAATTTTTATGACATTATCAGTGATTGAGTTTTTAGGGAGCACTGCAGTTTCCGATCTTCACGGAGTGGTTACTTCATAAAAGTGTGAAAAATTAAATTCTGGTTTGGATTTCATTAATAAGAAACCTTGCTAATTATAGATTTATTGTCTTATCAGTCTAATTTTTCATGCTGTTGTGAGGACTTAATGTTTTACGCTTTCTTCGAGGTTTTCAGAAGTTAGAAGTGTTATGGGGTTTTCATGTTGACACCTTTTGGAAAAAGGTCCGGTTTATTCAGAAAGTGTTGAGCACTTACCATGCACTTTTAAAGTATATGAATTCCTGCAACCCAGAAGGAAGCTATGTAAAAGTCACATATATGATTTAAATATTGGAGTCAAATGATAATTGTCACATCATTACATTTAATTTTAAAAGTTCAATTATTTTAACTACATTAAGGTGAAATCTGTGAAAAGGATCTGTAAACAAAAACAATGATGCGTCAGGGGCAATAAAGGCAAAGGTGATGAGATTGTTCTTGTCTTATATTGTGGAGAATTTTAATACTAAATGTTCACAATCCAGTTGAAATTGTGGGGTATGCTAATGATTAGTATGTACCTGCGGCCAAATACTTGGTGTAAAATTCTTTCTTAAGTGTCTGGGTCTTAACTAAACAGATTTTTTTTCCCACTGAAAATAATTTTTTAAAAATTTTGTTCATTTACTTTGTTTTGTTATAAGTCAGATGCAGAAAATTTTCAAGAGAGATTTTGGAGGGGGGATGAAGAAAAGTAAAAAAAAATATGATCTTCATTTCAATTAAAATGTAATGTTTTTGTTTTAATTAGAACCAGGTTGAATCAGGGATGAAAGTGCACTAAAAAAGATAGTCACTGTCTCTCCTGTGCTTCTTCCTACCACTCAGAAGGGACAACTCTGAGAACATGGTGACAAACCAGTTTTTAAGCGAAGGAATACCAGAGAAGGCCAAAACAATAGGAATCCGGGCAAGTAATGCATTAGGTAAAGTAAGTATTGCATAGGTGAAACAGGAAAGACGAGACTGAAGAGATTCGTATGGAGAGGTAATCCATACCTTTTACATTTTATGAGGGAAGTTGTCTTCTAATTACACTGTTTTTTCCTGAAATAATTACTGTGCTAGTGAAAAATGACAGGATCAGGCAAGTAAAGTTGTTCTTTGTGTCAGTTCAGTGGTGGCAGTGATATAGTGAACATAGCCAGTGCACTCAGTGTTTCAGCTGTGACATGGAGAGATCCAAGTGTTGTAACAGAACTGGAACTGATCTTTTGGGATGTTGGTGGGAAGGTGGAGATTAACTTGTCGGAGTTGCCAGAGTACCACAGTGCAATAGCCTTTCCCATTTTGTAACACAGGCCGCGCTACAGTGATAAGCAAAAGCTTACTTAGCTCCCTCACAAACTCAGGAAAGCAGCTTGTACCATGGACAGCCCTTTTTACTGAGCCAAAGTTTATCATTTTGCTTAAAAAGTAACACAAGGGAGAGATGAACACAATCACATAGGAGAGCGAATAAAAGTTAATGAAAGATGGGTTAACAAAAAAATCTGAGATCTGTATCTCTGTTCATTCATGCCTTACGATCTTTTATCCACGCATTCTTTCCAGCAGTTCCAAAACTCCTGCACTTCATTCTTCCACCTTGTGTACTGGACCAATATTATTCCTCTCCTTATCAGATAGTGAACACAATTTGTGTATTATTTGTCTTTTTGCATATGGCTTTTGGGTATAATACCAAATTTGTTCAGTAAATGCAGTAGTATGTGTTTGAGCTGCTACAAATAGAAGCCATTATAAAAACCTTGTAAGAATGATAGTGAACTAGAGGAGGTTTGTGTTTTCTTTTTTCTTTTCTTTCTAAATAGCATTTAGATGTGTTGAACTTGATAAAGAGGAGATCCTGTTTGGCGGGTACTCTGCTGTTGCCGTTTCTGAAAGCCATGAGAATGAGGGAGGGCATTGCAATTCTATATATAAAGCATCCAAGCTTGAAGAGGTAAGCCTAGAAAGTGGCAGCAGCAGCAGCACTGCCCATTTGGAACAGAGGAGAGTACTGAAAAAAACTCTCCAGTTAGGGCATGCATCATGTTTCCAACAGTAATACTGCTCATCTTCTGCAGTTTTCTGCAATCTGCCGGTAAGTCCAAGTCTTCCTCTTGGTCTATGATTTGAAAGAAAATACGCATGCATTGAAACAAAGTTGATGACTCCATTGTAATATTACAACACATGAGGTTTAGGTCTTGCTCTCTTTCCCACAAACGTGAGAATTAATTTTATACATTTTCTTCTTCCTCACTGCATCTTAAAACACAACTGCATATTTAATAAATACATCGGTGAAATGGAACTATTTGTTCTTAATTTTTTTAGAAACATGGTTACTGATCTGTTGGATCGTTCTGTAAAACTGCTTCCCTAGATACAGGATATAATTTTTAATGTACTTATGTTGTGTTTCCAAGCTGCCAAGTGCCTTCATCTTTCAGATGTTCATGATGCAGTGCTCTAGTGATGTCATTGTGGAAGCTGTGTATCTTCTATGTAGAGTGATGATCAGAACCTTTTTCCTTTGTTATGCAAACTGCAAAAAATATTTTAAGTATGAGCTATGTGATGGCATTACTTTGTTGAAGAATGATGTGATAGAAAGAATCCTGTGCTGGAAAACGGGCAAATGATGCCAGTCTAAAAATTTTACATGACTCTTAAAACATTCATCCATATATTATTGAATATAATTTGGTCTTTTAAAGCGCTCTGTCATATTTTTTTGTTCCAACCTATCTGAATATCAGATGACTGTAATCTGTTAAAAAGACTTAACAAGTAAGTTCATCGAATCTGTAGCTACTTTGCCTTCTCTACTTATTGCTCTTCCTGTAGTGTTTTCAATGGATTCTTTGAGGGTGAGCCGTTTTTGCCGTGGTTGGACATTGCTTAAGATAATGGTTTCTTTTTATTTCTTCTGTATATTCTTTGTAATTATCCATTGTTACAGTTCTGATTTCAAGAACAGGTTGCAAGCTGCTAAAAAGCATACTTCACTTGCTTTAGTTTGAACAAAGTTAAATTTATTTCCACTGTATTGTTTACTACATTTAATGAGCCATATAGTTCAAATTGCGCGAGGACATGTATTACTCTTAAATCACTGACTTAAACTACAGCACTAAAAAAACCCTAAAATATAAGCAACTCAACCCTTTTGTAGACTCTCGGAGCCAATTTCTAATCTCATCTTATATTGTTATAAATCAGGTATTAGCACTATTATAACCAAGATCAAGTCAAGTACCTGAACGTGGGTCCTAACCACAAACACAGATGCCTGCAAGTTCTTAATCTACATGACTTCATATGTTAGATGAGTAGATGTATTACTATAAATACTAATATTCACAATCAAATGGCAAATTACTGTCAGCTCCTACTTAGCCACAAGCTTTATGTATAAACAATTACAAATAGGGCCTCATCTATAAATGATTGTGTTGTCTAGAATGGAACTTCAGTTGAATTTAAACATAAAAGCCTAAAAGTAGAATCTAGGAAGTTCTTACAGGGCACTTTTAGCTTTGGGATGTATCAACATTTTGGGGCCTTGAAATGCCACGCGAGGTTGGAGACTGGGAAAACAAATAGAGATTTCATCTGTCAAGCAAGATTTTGAAATCAGACAATTTTTGGTGGCATGTCTGAACTGTAAGACGTTGATCTGTATGTTCTGAAAGTGGCCAACGTGCAAGATGCTCATTGTTTTGAACTCTAGACACAAGTCTTGTCTCTTCAGAATGAGTTAAATCAAAGCAAAGCGATTCTCTTCATGGATCTGCATCCAAATTCCTTATCTCGAGTCTGTTTCTAACTAGAAATGTAAATATTAATTCTAAGAACATATATTTGATGTGAAGTCTGATGGAAACTGGAAGACCCACTTCCTCTTTCCCTTGATAATTCAAGAGAAACAGTAAACATGCGTTAGCCTGATTAAAAAACCTACAGAAGTTTAAAACCACTTTAAAACGGCTAGTTCTATCTTTTACTTAATAAGAGATGCTGATTCATCAATTAAATCGAGGCTTCACCACTGTAGCTATTTCAATAGTCAAAACTGCAGGGAATCCTTAAGAGATGCGTAGGTACAGTTGTGATATTTTTTTCTTACTAAGTATGTAACTAGGAAGTTACCTTGATTTATGTTGTTCAGTTATCTTGTTTTGCAAGAGAGAAAGGGAGTTAATAGTTTCATATTGAAGAGAAATCATCGCAGACATGTGCAACTGATTGCGAGTGTTACAGCTATGACTCTAGCACTACCCTTCCTGCTAAATTTCATTTTCAGCTTATATAATTTATTTTAAAGTTCTTGTCTTTTCCAGCACTTCTGACATTTCAACATATTTTTTTTGTCCCAAATTAGAAAATTAAAAATGAACCCTTTACAGAACAGAAATCCTAAATTATTTTTGTTTGGAAGTACAAAAAAAAAGGTTTCATTTTCATGTTTTACATCAAACAGAAATGTTTTGTTTTCATTCATTTAGCTGATGTGAAATACTTTGAAGTCATTACAACATTAAATTGTACTTTCCCATAGGGATGTCTCCTATACTGTAGTATAGGAACAAAATTACTTATTCCTTCATAGTAAGTCAGGTTCCCTGTCTGGATTGTATTGCTGTCATGAACTAGACAGACTGACCACACGGAAACTGCACTTTGACAGATACAGTTCTCAAGGAAGTTGGGATAACTAGCGTAGAGTAGGAGTTCAAAGTAAAACTTCCTTTATCGAAGAAAAGTGAAAGTCTATTTAAAGTTCTATTGAGCTAATTCAAAATTAAGTATTTCATGTCAACTCAAAATCATCCCATTTCTCAAAGGAAAACAGAATACTTGCAGTAGTAGTAAAATGTCAGCAAGGAAGATTTCAGTGGTTTAGAAATCTCATTTACCACTAAGATAACCTTTTCAGTGGAAAATTCCTAAATGGTTGCTAGATACAACTTCTGCATCGGGCCATAGGACTTGCTGCATCTATACAGTCTGCCATTTCATGTGGTTGTGAATGGTTAATAACATCGCCAGGATGATTTTACTGATCTCTTCAGAGTTAACTGTGAGAAAAAGAATGTAAATGCTGAGAATAATTACCGTACTGTAATTAGTTTAATAGTTTGATCTGACAGGATACAGACTGATTGGCAGATAGTCAGCAAATGGCTCTGTATTTGTTTTACTAGCCATTCTTTTAACACAATATTAAAGTGTTATATTATATAATATAATAAGTGTTAAAGATTTAATATCCTTAGTTATTTTCAATATCTCTTGCATACCTCCATGTAATCTAAATATCAAACATGGAGTATTTGTAACAGCTGGAGGCAGCTGTTACACACTGTTAAATCCCATTCATGCAGTGTTCGTAGTTTGGGATTAAACTGTAGTAATTCCAAAACTGTTAAACCAACAATGATAGATTATTGAACAAATGGAGATAGCAAAATCAAGGGGTTCAAAAAAGGCAGCAGCAACTCTAGGTGTAAGGAGTGTTAGCTCAATAGCCACACAAAGTGATTCTGTTACTTTTTGTGGCTCACTAGGAACTTGGAAGGACAGAGGAAGCAGCATGCTGTATTCTGGAGTTGCCTGACAAGTTGCAGGCTGACCACGGAGGGTGTACTGAAACACTGTCAAAATTTCAAACAATTATTGGCCAGTGCTGACTAATTATAGAGGACAGGACAGCGTGAGTAGGATCTACAGTGATTTTCTGATGAGTGTGTCAATACTTTTGAAGTGCAGGCCATGCAGCAAGCATAGCAACTGGCAACTCAACAGCTAATGAGATCGCTTTGTGCTTTTTCTTTCTTGTGGAAATGTTCATGTTTAGTTTATCAAGAGGTTATTATGCTGGTAATTTACTCCAACTTGGAAAAATTATGTTAGCATTGTACTCTTGAGTTTCATTTTTTGTTTGTAGAGCACTGTCCCATTGAAACGGACACAATATCTAGGAAGAAGGATAGAGGGAATACATCTCACTGAACTTCTGCCTTAGCATTTACACCATAGATAGTCACCTAAGGTTTCCTTTACACCAGTGGAGAGAAATAAGTCGTATTGGACTTAGCAAATGTGTATTTCACAGCCCGTGAAAAGAATCTAGACAACTGACTGAGGTAAATGTCATTTAAA
The DNA here is from genome assembly GCF_963924245.1 of Chroicocephalus ridibundus. Classification (NCBI taxonomy): domain Eukaryota; kingdom Metazoa; phylum Chordata; class Aves; order Charadriiformes; family Laridae; genus Chroicocephalus; species Chroicocephalus ridibundus. The sequence continues at coordinate 19,794,019 of NC_086287.1, forward strand.
GCTACTGGAACAACATTTGGCGTGGGAGCATTTCTGTCACTGAACTTACATCATTGATATATTTCCCCTCTGTTTAGATATTCATTGTATGCAATTCCACCAGAATAGTCTTTAAGCTCTTAAAAGCATAGATTATTTATCCAGATAATGTCTTTTTCAATAAGTATTATTTCAGAGAAGAACTGAGGCATAAACCAATGGGGAAGTTTGAGATGTCTGGATCTCAGATTCAAAGCAAAAGCATGTGCCGAAACACTTATTCTCCAGGCTGCCCTCTCGTGCCTTAATCTAGCCATACGTACAAGACAGAACCTCACCTGTTTTCCTGCAATCATTGAGATATCACATGATAAGTATTACCTTACAGTCAGCAGGATAGCGTGGAATTGGGTCAAGAGTCTGTTACAGTTGGTTGGCTCCCTAGGGGCTTCTCTTCAGTATATAGGGAAGCAAGAGAAGCCCACAGAGCTGTAGTGTATAGATATGTGTGCAGACTTGGCCTGGCTTATGTGATTAAAGAGACCTTCTGCCATAACATACCTTTCTGTTTTCTCTGTTGCAAAAATTATATGGTTTCTACAGGATATTTGCTCCTGGTATCTGAGAAATACTGGACCTGACAAACTTCAAAAATTAATATCCCCCTGGGTCCTTTTTCTTACAGCTTGCTTTGGTTGGTACCATTCAGCTACTGACTCTATGAAAGCTCACTCCATGCATGCACCACCTCTGTCCCTGCACAGGGCTCACTGCTTGTACGTTGGTGGTGGTGGCCCTTTTCAACATCAATCTTACTATTTTTGCACTTTGGGCAGGAAGCAAGCTGCTAGGCAAAAGAACCTTTGAGTATGTATGAGGACATGGTGCAGTTGCGCACATGCGATACGTCTGGTTCAGTGATAGAAGAGGGACCATAATGGACTCCACATTTGCTAAACGTTCCTTGGCTTCTCATAAACAGAACGGGCTTTGTGAAGAAGTGTGTAGAAGGGAGCAGGTAACAGCTTTCATCATTCTGCCTTAACATGAGCAGCAAAAGCAACAACTCGGCCTGGGGATTTCCCACTCTTCAGCTACGGATTCCACAATTCTCATGAAGAGCACGTGGGACATTACTTTTCCCATATTTGCTCAGTTTTGGCTGTTCCCTCCACTACTTCTACCCAGATGGTGAAATAATAATATACCCTTATTATGAGAATAAGAATCTCCCTCCACTGCTTCTACCCAGATGGTGGAAAGATTTATCACGTGTTCTTTTACTGAGGAACATAGTATTTGAGGGTGGAGTACAGGTAATCCCATATTGCATAGGATTTCAGGCAGCTTTGGGTTAACATTTTACCAGTTGCAGAAGAATTTTTTATTACAACCTGAATTACATGGTTTTCCATTATAATTTCTGTTCAGTTTTCTGTGGCAGGACACAATTCATATGTGCTGAGCTTGATTTGACTTGTACCATGTTTAAAAATAAATAAGCATACAAATATTCAAATTCCTTGTGCTTGGAAGCTAACTTCTTCCTGTTGTTTTTTTCCTTTCACAGCTTTGGAAGGAAATTATTTGCCCCACTTTTTTCTCCAAAAACAGAAAGAATCTCTGCAAAGAAGTAAGTGTGTGATGTGGTATTTAGTATTCACCTTGCAACTATGAGTAACAACTCCATTCAGCATCAGTTCCGTATTGCAGAAGACACTGCACAAAACACATAAGTCCTTGCCTCAAGGAGCATACATTTTAAAGCATTAGTTTTATAAATTCCAAATGAAAAGTTTGCTTGTAATAAGACGGTAAAATATTTTGTCTCTTTTGGTAAGTTTTATACTAATTGGAAAGTGCTTTAGTGTGCCATGCTGAGGTTTTAATGCCTAAGGATAGAAACTGAGCAGTTTAGTAGCCTTTCATATTTAGAAATTTGCTATTGAGGTAATTTGTGTGATCTGTTTGATTTTCATTCCTGCAGATTACTGCCTATTATTACCTAAGAATTTAGGAAGTGGATTCTTTTGATGCTGCAAAATCCAGGAAGTGAAATAAAGCTGATTCTCCATATAGGCTAGGTCTATGAGATTATTTTAAAGATTGCAGATTAAACCAAATTTATGTGCAAGTGAAAGATCAGAATATGGAATGGTTCTTTCTCACCTTTCTAGCCAGCAGCCAGTGGGGAGTCAGGGCGTGGACAGATCTCTGCTTCAACATCCAGCTGTGTCAGCCGAAGGTGCTGTTACCACAGCTCTGGTAGTTTCCCAGAAGTTTTCCCTTAACTCCTAAGAATGCCTTGTGTGCATGCACCCAAATCTGTAAGCAAAATTAACTCCAGCCACCTACTTACTGCAAATTTGTTCTAGTCCTTCTGAGTCTAAGAAATACAAAAGATAGTGAGATACTACTATTTTACTTACTTCCATACTAAAAATGCAGGCCATGCCAAAGCACAAAATAATTAGCGTATTATAGCTTTGAAGTACTAAAAATATTAGCTATCAGGAGTATTGTTAGAAAAGCGGACATCGTTAAGATGTTAACTTGTAATTAAAATGGTAACTTTTGACAGCAGTGATTGTGGTATTTTATGTTACAAAGAAATGTCACTTTGGTTCAAAGGAGGCTGGAGAAGTACTTGGAAGCCAGAGCACAAGGGCGGGTAAGACAAATCCCAATAGTCTCACAAAATCCCCTGAATTTAAGATAATTGGAGACTGAGAGAGTATCTGGGGAAGCATGTGTGTCGGACCTGATGGTCCTGTCGTTCTTACTCTTGGGCAGTCTCTTAATCGTCACTGCTGGAAAACAACCCATAAGCAAGCTACACCAACCCTTTGTCAGAACCAACGCAACTTTTCACATGTTCCTTTCTGAAGAAATGCGAGGCACTGACTTTTCAATTTAAATTTAATTCATTAAATATTTAATTTTTCACATCCATAACAAGATTGAATAAATGTAATCATGCTAACATGATATACTGTATTTCATGCTCTTCCTCTGCTAAGACAGGATGCAGAAAGCATTAACCCTTCTGAAAACACACTAGATCCTTTCTAAAATAAATATGGATAGCAGTCCTAGTATTTTGAAAAATTTTTCTATCATATTCTTTTTACAGACATTCTTCCTAGTAATCTATAATCTTAATGATTTTCATTAAAATACTGTGCTTTACTGTTGCGGACTGTTAAAAAGCAACTGTGTGTACTCCAAAAGTTGCTGCATTTCAGTGGCTGACAATGGGATTCTTAATCTAGTTTGGGGAAAATGCAGAGATGTAGAACAAAAAGAATTATATAAAATGCAAATTTACTATAATGAGAAGCATTTTTTTAGGCAGAAGAAGCAGAGAGTGGCTTGAATTAGGTGAATTCTCATTCAGCATAAGCATGGAAAAGCTACGTGAAGTTCATCCTAAAGGTAAAAATAGTTGAGCACTTCTGATCAGCCAAAAAAAAACAACCTCAGCAACTCATCTCTGTCTTGTGTCTCTTCTTACAACAAAAGGAACAGTAAGGCATGGATATACATAAATGAAAAGAAAATCCCTAGATATCACATAAAAAAAAACTGAACTCAAAAGGAAAATATATGATCTAGTTTTACTTTCCTGAGTTATTGACATTCCCATTTGTTACTTTTCTCTGATAAGATTTAAATAAAATCAAATACACTAAAGACACTCCTATATTTACAGAAAGGGGCACCTGTTGCACTCTGACCATTGTGCAAGCCCAGGTAATCATTCCTTGTCACACTCTAAAAAAGCTGGGGGTTTGCTGGTCAGTATCGCTTAAACACAATATATTCAACTATCTGGAATTGGGCATGAAGGATCAATGATAACAATTAGCCAATTCCTATTTTCCAGTCAGACGTTCGGGACAGCACAGAAGTATGGAAGAGGAGTACTTTTTGCCAACAGGTAACAGCTCATTGGGAAACAGTGTTTTCTACATGACCTGCATAAAAACAGTAGCACTCTTAAAGAGTAAAAAAATGTTTTGGCTTTAAAGCAGTGAATATAAATTGCAGGTAGACTTTGCTAAACTTACCTGAAACTTTGCGCTTCTAAGATACATTGTAAAATACCTGAGCTTCATATAACTCTGTAAGCAGAAATAATTAAAAATTAAAAGTAACAATCTGAGTCTGGAAATACGTAACCAAAGACATGATTTTACTTACTTCAGTAGTTCTAGCAACTTCAGAGGGACTGTTCAAATGCTTTAAGTAGGTATAGAAATAATCTAACATTAAGCGCTGGAGTTGTATCTCTTTTAATGTGATTAATTTCAACCTCCTAAAATCTGTCCATTCAGATGAAAAGTGATTACTTTTTAAAAATGAAAACTGATTAAAACATTCCATATATTTACAAAGCTGGCTGGAACTTTGTCACACAAACCCAGAGCAAAAGAAGTGGGGACTTACAAGTTGGGCTTTGAAGGCTGTGCAATGAATCATGATACAGTAATGCCATAGATAGCTTCGTAACGGTTGTGCCTGAGATGTTAAAGATCTCTCCAGTAGCAAGCTGTTGCCTTTGCAAACAGATCAAGCAGACTGAAACAAGAAGGTAAACCTTTATATTGCCCACGAAGGAGATGGAAGGGTGTTTCCTGAGCTGGGAAGCTAGGGAGCTCTCCTCTGCTAACAGTAAATAAGAATACTGCCCTAACTCCAACTATTGTTTCACTTCCTGACTTGAGAAAAAATTTTGAGGTTACAAACGAAAATAAAAGAGCTAGGATGTTGATTACATAATTAATCTGAGTAGAAACTTACTAGCTTTTTCTGGTATTTACATTTGAAATGGCAATTAGAATGAGCAAATATGCTGTTAGGAAACCTAAATCCATTTTCCTCTTTCACTTTTATAGTTTTGAGCAAGGATTCCTGTTCTACCTGGGGTGGAGGGCATTTTTCAACCTTTGATAAATACCAGTATGACTTCACTGGGACCTGCAACTATATCTTTGCAACTGTATGTGACGAAACCAGCCCAGACTTCAACATTCAGTTCCGCCGTGGGCTGGACAAAAAAATTGCGAGGATCATTATTGAGCTGGGACCTTCCGTTGTCATTGTTGAGAAAGGCAGCATTTCTGTCAGGAGTGTTGGGTAAGATTCTACAAGGAATGGGTGAAAAGTGTTTAAAGGCGGCAAGGAGTTACACAGCAGTTGCACTAAAGAAGACTACTTTGTATCAAAAATGAATTAACAGATTACAGAAGTTAGCACACCTGACTGGACTCTACCGCTATTTCTTCCTATGGAGCATTCACACTCTCTAGATAAATTATTTCATTTGCAGTTATTTGAACCAAGCTTAGAGTACATTTGTATAGGCAAAGGGGTAATAAACTAACCTCAGACCAGAACAGTTCTCACATCTCACATGCTACCAGTCTTGTTTATGCTTCTCTCTACTACAGGCACAGATGAAATGGCTTATACCCTTTAGTATGTATTAGCTGAAATTCCCGTGTTTTGCTTAGAGTTCGTTTTATTTGAGACTTATATAACTCTGAACCCTCTAAAGATAACTAGAGAAACTTTGAACTATACAACCAACAGAGAAATATTGGAGGGGCTTACAAAGAAGTCCTTGTGTATGAAACCACTCACGGTTCACGTTATTCCAAGGATTACTTTGTCCAGAAAATAGCTGTTTTACTGAGGAATTACACTGAATTAATTACCTTTGTGTTCTGCATCATTCATTCTTCTAAACAAATTGCTCCCGTACAAGGAAATTTCTCCAGGGAAGTTTTCAGCTTTTTTGTCAGATAGGTCATGTTGAATTTTTGTCTGTGAGTATATGCCGCTATGGGAAATAATTGACTGTGGATTTTTATACTTACATAGATACAATAACCATCATGATAAAAAGAAAACTTGCAGCTATACCTTAATTTAGCAAACTGTATTTATGAAAACTTCCTTTATTAGTTTATGTGCCAGTAAAACTATATAAATCTATGGGCCTAACCCAATGATCTGCATTTTAAATTTTTGTCCTTACATTAACAAGAACTAAGTGCCTTGACTGACCTGGTCTAGTGTTGCATGTAGCCCTGCTTCATGTGGAGGGCTGGCCTGGGCAACTTCAGAAGGTCGCTTCCAACCAACTTTTCTATGATTGCAACACGTACTTACTGGGTACTTAGCAAAATACATTTGTTCTTTAATGTTGTTGGTTTGTAGCATTAGAATTCAGCCACAATGGTGAAAATCTAATTCTGCTAGAACATTCCCATTTTGGGTGTCTCTAACGTTGTCAGTTTTTAGTCTTCGTAATAATTCCTATATTAATAGGCTGTAGTCCATAGAAGCTCTTCAGCATAATCAACAATAGTTCTACCACAGAAACTGTATTGTTACAAGTTCTTGAAACATATAACTATACCCTAATAAAACCAAACCAAGTGAAGATGCCAAGTCCTGTGCAAACATTTTCACTAGCATAATCAGTATATCTGGTGATTCTTGTATGAAATTGCTGACATTGATTTTCAATCAACAGAAATTTTAATGGTTACAGTTACAAAGGAAAAAAACTATATTTCATATCGCTGCAATTACTCAGATTCTATGTGTATTATAGATAAAGAATATAACTAATACCTGCATAATATTGATACGAGAAGGTGATTTTCTCTTTTCATCATATTACAGTGTCATTAACTTGCCTTACACCAGCAATGGAATTCAAATAGCACCTTATGGGCGCAACATCCGTCTGGTGGCCAAGCTGATGGAGATGGAGCTAGTTGTCATGTGGAACAATGATGACTATCTCATGGTTAGTAAAATGTTCTTATAAAGCAGAAGAGAAAATTCTCAATTACTGGAATGACAAAACCTCTTTAGACTTAATGGGTGGTTTTTGCATGTGTTTACTACTTGGATGTTTATTCTTTTCTGGCTTTCTCCATTCTTCTTGAAATCAACAACTTTGCTTTTATGCCTGCGTGTTCCTTTCACTTCCATCATTGGGAGTTAACTAAAGCCACCAATGTTAAGGTTTGTGGATGCTTTCACGGATTTTAAACGTTCTTCAGGCTATTCGAGCAGCTACAAAGTTTTGCTGAAGGAATGTTGAAGTTGTTTAAAGCTGTTACAATTTAATAGTGTATGACATAGTCTTGTCATTTCTACTGTGCTTCTCCTGGGTATCTTTTGGTTTCAGAACTATGGTGCTCCTACCAGCTCATTTGTTTCTTTCCTTTTTCTGAATCCTTTCATGTTTTTCCTCCAAAATCCGTGATATATTTTAGACAAAAAGATACATTTTCTCAGCATGCCCTTTGATAGTAATGCCACAAAAGACACTGAACTGTAAATTGGTAAGTTTTCTAAAACAGGGTGATTGTTATGTAATAACTTGTTTGGGAGATTCACCAACAGTACTATCACAGATATAACAGGAAATGCTACTGTGGTGGGTACACACTATATTCTATGTGTAGGCAGATTATTTCTTCTGATCTAAAGTTTTCATAATAATTCATTAATTGTAGCCAGCTCTTTACTCTCCAGAGCAACAGGTAATTGAATAACCTTCTTCTGAAAACAGATTTTCTTCCTGTATCCTTCAGTTTCTTAAGAGAACAAACCTGAAATTCGTGCTCTGTCAACAAAGATATGAGCAAGGAAGCAGCATCATTTCCTTTTTCTATTTTTTCTGGCTCCTTAGAATATTATCCCTCTCAATTATCTTAAAATGTCTTAGAATCTTATTCTTTTATTAAATAAAAATCACAACAACCACTGTTTATCTCTTGGGAAAAGAAGTTACTGCTTCCAAAACTATTCCTCCAGTCAAGTCACTGAAATTAATGAGAAGGATCACCTTAATTGGATCCTTGAACTGAATTTGTTTGAGAAAGGTAATGCTGTATAGATAATTTTACTTAGGGTGATCCTTTTAAATGTTTTATTTTATTTTATTTTAGGTTTTGACTGAAAAAAAATATATGGGGAAAACGTGTGGAATGTGTGGAAATTATGATGGTTATGAATTGAATGAATTTGTGAGTGAAGGTAAGATCTGAGGACAAATCAGATGGAAGGAGAACTAGTTAAACTGAATCAAGTTGGAAATTTAATACTGTATTAACATTGCTCTGAGTGCTCACTCAGTTTCAAAATTGAGTAAAGCACTCTCATAGGTCACCAACATAGCATGATTATGCTACACCCTATTATTTGTTATGATGATCATGTTGTGTGTTCCTCAGACAAGTGATAAGGACTTTCTTATATTTCAGAAACAGGTGGTAAGGATCACAGTCTCTCTCACCTGACTTTCAGAACAGTCTAGGTTCATAGCAAGGCATAGTGAGGGAAATGATTACATTAGGCAGAAGAAAGAATGAGGCTATAGTAACAAAAAACATAGTGGACAACAACATTAACATTAAGTGTGTCCCAATAAGGGATCTTTGGAACAAAATAGTTGGTGCTGAGGACTTGACATCGGTGCTATATGTGTTTTGGGGGGTTCACTTCAGAGTCACTCTAATCTGGTCTGTTGAACTAATATCCATTATCAGTTGGAGCTTATTACCCATGCACACATCTTCTGTCTTGGTTTCATCTTAAAGGAACTCTGTATGCCAGGACTACTCCACAATGCAAATTAAATTGTACAGAGTGGCCATGTTTGGAAGATTTGCTTTAAAAGCACATTGTTAATCTGAACTACAGTGTTAGTGTGGAGATGTTAAGTTGCACAGTAAACTAATCTCAGATCAACACAGCCAGGTGCAGTTTTCTATACACATCACAGAAAAGAGTTCTAAAAAGTATACAAGATTTTTTGGGTTGTGATGAGTTTAACCCTACATGTAGCGGAAAATATAAGAATGCGGGATGAGGAGAAGAGGCATGAATTAGCGGCTGGCAAAAGATAACACAGCTTGCAGATAAAGAGTAGCAGCTGGTATCGTGTAGGGTAGTAGAAGTGATAGATTAGGAAATAGCTCAGAGAAATGATCAAGGTGATAAAAGTATGCTTTACTGAACAGACTTCAGATAAAGGGCAAACAAGGTAGTTGCTATCATCAGGAAGATTAATTAGTAGGACCTTTCACCGTCAAAGAGTAGAATCTGAGTTTTGCTACATCACTGCAACAATTCAACAAATCCGTGATGGCTTTTTCCTGACGAATTATAAATCTTCAATTTACAGGTAAATTGCTGGATACGTATAAGTTTGCTGCATTACAAAAAATGGATGATCCATCAGAGATCTGCCTGTCTGAGGAGATACCAGTTCCCAACATTCCTCACAAAAAATATGTAAGAAAGATCTTGGCTTTTCTGCAGCATTATTCTTAACAGACGTGGAAAGATAGATAGAAACCAACAACAGAGAGGCAGTGGTTTTATAAAACTGACTGCCATGAAAATGGATGAAGTCAAAATTTGTATAGCATGATATGAGAAAGAAAAGGAGTTCTTTGCATTAAAATACATTTTGAAAAAGGCCCGTGAGCATTTTTGAAGCTGGATTTATATCACTCATATAAATTTACCAGCATTTAGCTCACAGCTTTCTGAAATTCCATCCAGGTCATCACAGAAAATTCCTGGAAACCAGTGAAGTTTTAAAGGGCTTTTTATTGAACAGCTAGAGACCTGACATTATAAGCTGTACAGACTTGAAGACATTCAATGATGCTTTAAACATATTGCCAGATAGCAGTGTTCGTAAAAGGGCCAAACACTATCAACTGCTATCACTTCCAGTCCTGGATGAAAAGACAATCAGCGTACCTGAAACATGATGCATCCACGTAACTATGGTTGAAAGAGGAAGCTTGGTAGCAGCGAAGAACAAAAGGCCTTCTATTTCTTAGATTTTGCAGATACAGGAATCAAATCCTACTTAGAATGATCCTGTTAAGTTTTTAACCAGGGAAACTCAAATTTTGCATTTACACACAGATTTTACAGAATCACAGAGTGGCTTGTCTTGGAAGGGATCACTTCAGATCATGTAGTCCAACCCTTCTGCTCAAGCAGGTTCAGCTAGAGCTGAGGAGATGAAAACTCCACAATTTCTCCCAGCAACCTGTTCTTTTTTTCTACCTAGGAGGCTATAAAGTCACCATATACCTAATGGCAAGTACTAATTGCTATCCTCGAAAAAGCATTTCACTCTACAGAGAATGATCATGCTCTTTGGTTCTGTTCCTACTTCCTCACAAGAATATGGTCTTACTTTGCAATTCTCATGTACTTATTTGTATACAGTATATAGGTTACTAGTAATTCCAGAATACTTAAAAAGTTTTCTCTTGAAATAGGAGATTTTTCTTTTTTTTTTTTCTTAGTAGTTTCATCTAGTTTTTCTAGCAACCCAAGAATCTTTTAATTTGAACGTAGAATCCATTCCTCTTGCTATATAGTTTAGCTTTCATACTATGGAGAATGAGACGAGTAAAATCCTTCTGAAATGAGGGTTCTAAATATTGCTTCTGTTCATGCTGAAAAATTACTTCGTTCTGGTGGAGAACTTTTGTTGGCTGGGAGGTTTAACCTTTTTACATTGTTTCTCTGAGATCTTATACTGCAGTAGACAAAGCGGTAGGCAATAAAAACGTATCAAATGTTTGCTGGAAGGGGAACAAATGTTGCTATTTTCACATCGGGGATATTTGTCCTGGAACTGAATCTCCATGATTAGATACTCCCTGGCTGTAATGTTCTCAGTCATTTTTAGAGGGATTGATTTTCAACTTAATGAGAAGTGGAACTAATTCAACATAATCAAGATCCTTCTATTCCACAATGGATTTATATACCCTTCTATTCATTAATATCTCATGCATTTTAAGTCAAATACATATTACTAAACTACAGGGGGGAAAGGGCAAACCAACCAACGTGAAAATCATAACTAACAGTGATATTCTATTGTGGTTTTCACATGGTACGATTATCTTTCTCTTTTTATTTAGGCCATGATCTGCTCTCAGCTACTTAACTTGGTGTCACCAACCTGCAGTGTGCCAAAGGATGGATTTGTCATTCGTTGCCAGCTTGATATGCAGGACTGCAGTGAGCCAGGACAAAACAATTGCACTTGCTCTACGCTGTCAGAATATTCAAGACAATGTGCTATGTCCCATCAAATGGTGTTGAACTGGAGAACTGAAAACTTCTGCTGTAAGTTCAAATGTTTTATTCATAGGAGATTGTACTTAACCTTGCTGTATCTTACATAGCAGGAGAATGATGATTAACTGGAATTTAAATCAATTTATAGAAATGTCTCTTCCATCTTGAATCAAACAAATTGTTTTCTTGACAAAACAACAGTGGTCTTTGGTAAAACATTAAGAAGGAGAGCATGGAAACCTCAAAGGAGAAGGAGGAAGCATGAAATGTAGCTCCTACACCTTGATCAGTGACTATAAAAAAGAGAAACATCTGCCAAGTGAAAACTGCTGAATTTCTCAGACTTACAACAGGAGGCTGTTCTCTCTTAGTACAGACTTTCATTATTGTACTTAGCAAATTAGCCGGCGAAGAGAGAGAACTTTTAAGTGGCCTCTGAAGTCTCTGAACCTTTTTGCTAACAATTGGCATAGCCCCTTGTATTCACAGGAGATTTTCTGTAGTCCATTTTCAGATGCTCAACCTTCTTAATTAAAACTACTGATTGGAAGTAGATAGGAAGCAAATCTTTCATTACTGTCCAAGCTGTACATGATTAGACACACTTTTTTTCAGTTGTCTGTTTGGTATCAAAGTTCTGATTCACTTTTTGCAATCTTTTTGAATCCACCTGAAACTTCAATCTAGAGTCACTGTTATGTAGCAGGATTCATTGTTTTATAAGATAATATGGTGATTATAAAAGTCAAAAGTAACTTAAATTGATGTTATTTCTAAACCAACTCACGCATCACATTACCAGAGATGCAGCTCATGTCAGAAAAGAGGAGCTTTCAATGCTTAATTTGATATTGCCCTTCAAAAGCATATAATATAATAATATTTTTATTTATCCTTTATATGAATATATGGTCATGAATAGCAAATTTGTAAAATAAATTTCTTTGTCAGGAATATATTTCTTCTTATCCCTTGATTCCTACTCTGGTGTTACTCTTACGAGGCCTTGTATCATTTTGCTCTCCCTGCATCTACGGTGTTGCATTCTTCTATTCTCCTCTTGATCTTCACATACTGCTGCCACTCTTCATTTTTTGTTTTGTATTTAACGTTGAGTTTTCTTTCATTCTTCCTTCATACTTACTGAAAATGTTCCCTGTTAAGCTCCATTATTATCCTTGACACTTTAAAATTGCACTTCTTTCTAAAATAATTTTTCCCCTCTTCTCCAAGGTTATCTCTCTTACATAAATTGGTAACCCATTTTATTATTTGGTTGGTCTGCAATTGGTTTTAATCCTTCAAAATTGTAAACTCCTCATGGGATTTTATAGATTCATATAAATATTAGTAAGGCACTGTGTGCATTCACAGAGCTGTACAATAATTCTTACTAATCACAGTAAAATAATAGCCTTGTTTTCTCCGAGACACAGCAGTTTTCATTTTGCCAGTAGACCATTACTATGACTGGTAGTAAAGTGATAAAAGGCAAAAGCTTAAAAAAAACGGAATGGTTTCCCAAAAAACCAAAGCTGAGAATCTAAGAATTTGCATATAAATGTCAAATATGCAAAGGTAATGAACCTTTTAATCTTTGTTTCTTTGTCTGCCCAATCTCTAACTACCTCTGTTTCCCTACCTAAATTATTTTTACTCTTTCAAGTAAGGAAAAATCTCTGCTTGAATTTATCACATAATAAAACATGTGCTGAGTTCTGTATATTAGAATTGCTAGGTAGATGCGTTCTGAAAAGCAGATAATGTTTGAGAAGCAGGAACTATACAGGAATCAAGAGTTATATTCTTTAAATCCTTCAAGTACTACAGCAAATCTGATTTGTGGTAGTTTATTGGGCTGCAACATAGCCTGTTTGCCATTCTTCAAGCTTCTGAAAGGAGTTTCTATTAAACAGGACATGAAAAATCAGTAGAAGCTAGAGTGAATATGATGGTAATGATGAATACTCAGATGATGCACTAAGTACTGAGGCAGGATAAGAGAACGTTAGTGCCAGAAAACACAAGGTCTTCTCCACCCTATGTGGTAGATGAGAGATTCTTCCATGTTCACACTTTAAAAATCTTAACACTTTCACTGTTTGTTGCAGCTGTGGGAAAATGTTCTGCTAACCAAATCTATGAAGAATGTGGTTCTCCATGTATTAAAACCTGTTCCAACCCAGAGTACAGCTGTTCCAGTCACTGTACCTATGGTTGCTTTTGTCCTGAAGGTATCGTTTCTGCATTCATCATATCCTAAATGGCCCATACAAATGTTTTTGGCATATGCCCAGTCAAGTGGAATAGACTTCTTAACAATGAACTAGCAGTGCATTTCAGGGCATTGTGCTGCTAGACCTGCCATTTCTCAGGTAACATAATATAAATGGAGTCTTGAATTGTCATGGTCCTTGAAGAACCTTGGTCACTATTTGCAAGAACAGACCTGTGAAATTGATCACAGATCTCACAAGATCGTGATACGTGATGGGGTAGTTTTATGCTGCCAGCTTAAAGTTCTGTACTATAATGTACATTGAGCGAGAATTAATTTCCTATCCCAAACAGGTATTTAGCCTTTCAGGACACCAGCAAGAGGTACCATACCTCAGAGAAGTTCTGCAATATTATGGGCATTTTGTAAAATCCCTTTAAAATAGTTCAAGGTGAACTTCCTACAAAAATTGTAATTATGACTGTCATTTGCACCATTTCTTGAAATTTCAGAACTGAAATATCGTGCAAGGTTACTGTGATGTGGGTATTTACATCAATATCATCACCATTTTATAGTAGTCAAAAGTAATGTGTTGTGAGCTACATGTTTAAAACTAGACTTAGTACCTTAGGAAATGGAATGTGTCCATTCTTCAAAATTCCCAACTGAATTAGAGTGTCATAGCAAAAAAAAAAAAATAAATTTTCGAAAAATAACATTCAGGCTTACTGTTATTTCAAATTAAGTTCAAATTTCAAATGAATACAATTGTCTGCACTTTCATATAAAAAAGTAGCCAAATGCTGTTACCACTTATAAAGAGTCAGTTTCATTTTAACTAAAAGAAAATGTCCTCCATGTTATATCTCTTAAGTACGGGGCAATGGCTCTGCAAGAATGTCTCTCTCCAGGTAATTTTGGAAGGCACTCAAGCTACAATAGCTTTAGTGCTAAGTAATGATATGGAAAAGTATTTATTTTGTGTATCTTCTTTGGCAGGAACTGTTCTTGATGATATCTCAAAGAATCGAACGTGTGTTCACATTGAGCAATGTCCATGTACACTGAATGGGAAAACATATGCTCCTGGTGAGACAATGAAAGCAGCATGTAGGACCTGGTGAGTAGCAACAGGTACTTTCATGAAAGGATAGAGGGTATCCTCACCAAGCGATTGGAAAATTTAGCCTAACTTTTTGGAGGGCAGCTGCAAATGTGTCATACCACCTCTGAGGCCACCTTCTTTAAGTGCCACAGATCATACATTTGTAATTGAAGATGTACAGGTCTCATTTCCTCATTAATCTGTACAAATATAAATGCTCCTTCAGGTCACACAAAACAGTAACATCTTTATCTCCTCTGTGAAAGTGGAGGTAAAATTAGTACAAAACAAATATCCAGTGTTTACAATTTCTTTCTGGCAGTCTCAGCATTTCTGATCACCAAATCAGCTCTGAAAACTAAGTTTCTCTTTCGCAACAGAAAATAATTACATAAAACAATGTTTTTTTAAATTTGGAAAGTTTTTTTAAAAAAAAAAGGGAAAACATTTTCGTGTGTGTTACTTCTCTTGCTATCATAATTCTAATAAATAAAATAAAGGACAAATAATGGAATTTGATGCTCAGAATTGTAACAATGAATGCACTATTTATGATTAATGTATTTAGGAAAGTTTACTGACAATCCATACAAGTGTTCAGCAACTTTGAGTTAAGATGAACAACTTCAACTGATATACATAGACAAAGAAAATCAAAGCATAGAAAGCATAAGGAGAAAAGTGATACAAAGACATCTTCCACTGCTAGGAAGCGGCTGAGTTTTTAGAGTGTAGAGAAATTTCAAAACAGTGGAAATGAAAGTTCAGAATGTATATGTATGTTACACTGTGTTCATTAACCAATTTTGCATGTTGATCAGATACAGCAAAACCTCCAGACAGGAGGGTCAAATCCTCTGCTGGTAGATAGTGCCTTAGTATGAGAATAACCTTACACAGCATTTCTTGTTTTCCTCAGTAAATGCACAATGGGCCAGTGGAACTGCAAAGACTTGCCCTGCCCTGGAAGGTGTTCACTGGAAGGAGGCTCCTTTGTTACCACATTTGATTCTAGGTCATACAGGTTCCATGGGGTTTGCACTTATGTTCTTATGAAGGTAATTTCCTCCAGTCTAGAAACACACATTATCAAATGGGTATATTTTAGTCTGTCTTTGTTTTCCTATTGGAACGCAAACTGAGGTCCTCCTATGATATACACTTATTCTACAAATAATTGTTATTCACAGATTTCCCTTTTCACTATTTTCCTCCAGAGTTCCAGCCTGCCACACAATGGAACCTTAATGGCTGTTTATGAAAAGTCTGGTTATTCTCATTCTGAGACGTCACTTAGTGCTGTAATTTACCTATCTACAAAGGTAAGTATTCCCTCCACAGGTTCTATTCAGCATTTCAGTTACCAGATTAGCAAAATAAACACTTAAGTCAATGGCATTAGGCTGAACTGAAAAATTAAGGGAGATAGATACTAAAGTTCCTGCATACACAGTAAAGATCTCAGTTGCCACATCAACTCAGGAAGTTAAGAGTATTTTCAAAGTGAAAACTGAAAGCAGTATGGAATAACGTGTGAGAAAAAGCTTGAATCAATCTTTTCCTATTATATAGGTCATTGACAACACAACTGATTAAGTTAAAGAACATATGAAAGCCATCGGTACAGATAATTACTTGTGATTCCATGTCCTTTTCTTACAGGACAAAATTGTGATTTCTCAGAACGAACTCCTTACTGACGATGATGAACTTAAGCGGCTACCTTACAGATCAGGTAAAGAAAAGGGAATATACATAAAATCCAAATTACATTAAATGTCTGTTTTACACAACCCAGCATATTTTCTCTCACAATTGCCAATAGCAGAGGTTTTAGAGGAAGATTAAAATCTTTCCCATTGCATTTGTCCCCCTATGGAGAGTTGTGTGTGGAAGGAGACTTACAGACAGAATGCTAGAACACTTACATATGCATTAAAATCATTACTTTGTAATATCCTATCAGTCAAAATCTCTATTTCTAAATATTCTTGTTCTTTTAGGAGACATCACTATTTTCAGACAGTCCTCAATGTACATTCAAATGTTTACAAACTTTGGGCTGGAAGTTGTAGTTCAAACATCACCTGTGTTCCAGGCCTATGTGAAAGTTGGATCACAATTCAAAGGGAGAACTCTAGGTAAGAAATCTAGTCCCCATGTGAAGGAGAAAATGCAGGGAGTGTAATTTTGAAAGCTTAGTATTCATCCTTGAAGGAATAAACTTTCTGCTCTGGATTAAAAAAAAAAAAAAAACAACAAAAATACCTGCATTGGAAAAATGATGTGCTAAGGATTTGGTTTTTGCTAATAAATTTAAAGTGAATCAAAGAAATTAGATGGGTGACATTTTTCACGTGTAATATAATACTGGTTTATGTGTGCCTTTTTCGGTATGTTCCTTACTACACAATGGAGGGACAACAGATTTGTCTGTGTGGTCTCTACATCTTGGAGCACGTCTTCTTTGAACGCAGTGCATGATCACTGTAAACACAATGAGCCTAAGAATCTAAAAGCTTCTCAGCTGATAAGCACCAGATGGAGATGTTTATGTTTACTGCACAGCAACGTTAACCACAAAGGCATACCATGCATTCTAATAATCTATGGGGAGAGGCTTTAGCATTTAAAAAAGTCTAGATGTATATTCTTTGTGATTACAGATTTTATATACATAAGAAAATATGTGTAACTGCAAAAGTATTTCATGGCCTTTCTCTTTTACGTGATTTAAAACCACTGAAATAAACCCTTTTTTATAAAAGGCTTCTAAAAACAAGACAAAAACTTCTGTATGAATTTGTCATTGAATAGAAGTGAACAATCTTAATTGAGAAGGCAGAGGCTCAGTGATTGAATGTGTACATAATCAAGATTCTCTGGCTACTTGACTTTAAGTATTCATTGACACTCCATGTAGAACTTTTGAATCAATTTTCTCACTATTATAGAATGAAACATAGACCATTGTGTACACATTCTTTAATTTTCAGCCATCCCTTGTATTTCTGATGTTATTAGGTTTGTGTGGGAATTACAATGGAGACACTACAGATGACTTCATGACTAGCATGGATATCACTGAAGGGACGGCCTCCCTGTTTGTAGATTCCTGGAGGGCAGGAAATTGCCATCCTGCTTTAGAGAGAGATACTGACCCTTGCGCTTTGAGTCAACTGAACAGTAAGTAATCCTGTTGTACCTGATCTCTACAGCTAGCTTTGTCTGACACTTCGTAACGCATACGAGGGGAATGAGAGAGTTTGAGAGAAGCAGAGACTGAGACAAGTGACTGTGACAAATTCTGTCACCAACAAGACATTTCTGATTTCTAGAATACATATCTAGTGAAAGGTTATCAGATCCCATTCTAGAGATCTGGGATTGAGATGGTGAATGGGAGGTTTTGGGTGATATTTCCAGTGAAATTTCAATGTCCGTGGATGTGTTAGACTTGCTCAGCAGTGCTGTGACTGAAGTCCATGCTTTGCGTTTTCAAGTCTCTATTGCTATTGGTCTTAAAAGAAAAAAGCTCTCCTGAGTTGTTTGAACAAAAGTATAGTCTGCAAGCTAACAAGCTAAGCTGTCCTTTTGTTCAATCAGTTTTTTTCAGTTCCAGAGTTTTTTCATTTCTTTTTCATTTTTTTCATTTCCTTTTCCTAACTTTCCCTGTTTAATTTCCATAATCTACTTTCATTAGAAATATCTGCTGAGACTCATTGCTCCATTCTTACCAAGAAGGGTACAGTGTTCGAGAAATGCCATGCTGTGGTGAACCCTATTCCTTTCTACAAGGTAGGAAATTATGATAGATCATGTCCAGAGGGAGTCCCAACTATGGACCAGAATGTACTCATATACAGTATTCTATTCATTTGGATCAGAAATGCATACAAGCTAAGGAACAAGTTTGTTTTTGAAAATTACATCTCCACCACACTTAAAGTCTGTTTGTTCATAGGCACCAGTCCCATCGCTATAAATCAAAAGGTATTTTTGCTCATGTTGCAGTTCTCCATGTTGACAACTTTAACTATACAAAGTATTGATTTTCCCATGTGCATAATTGAGCTCATTATATTTTCCAGTCTTCACAAAACATTTTGAAAATTAAAAAAGAAAAGCAGTAAATAAACAAAGACATTTTTGGGGTACTAAGTGTATTTTATTCATGTCGATCAGGCAATTAATCTGATCTTTTTCATCAGTTTTAGCTATGCAATAATATGTATTTGGCATGACTTACCTCTGCGATTCAGCACAGAATCATAGAATCATTGAGCTTGGAAGAGACCTTTAAGATCATCAAGTCCAACCATAACCTAGCACTGCCAAGTCCACCATTAAACCTTGTCCATAAGCAGCAAATCTACATGTCTTTTAAATACCTCCAGGGTTTAGCACTTCCAAATGTCTGCTCCCCAGTAACAGAGTACTCTCCATGTATTGGGTTTCAGAGATGTGTCTACCAAGCCTGTAATTATGAAGAGACCTTTCCTTATATTTGTTCTGCTCTGGGATCGTATGCACGAACATGCAGTTCAATGGGTTTGATCCTTGAGAACTGGAGAAACAGTATGGACAATTGTAGTAAGTACCTGAACCAACTCTTATAGTCTGCCATCAGACGAATGCATGCATACAGGTCTATCCGTTTCCATTTAGAATATTCCCACGTTTATTTCACCTGTGACAAAACTGAATAAGAGCAAGAACACATTTTAAAACTACTTGTTAGTCATTAGAAAATAACTACTTACTGTTCAAGTAGGCCAACCAACAGGAATAAAAGCCATATTCCCAGGATTTGATGACTTCACAGATGTGTCATAACACAATAAAAAATATAAATGGCAAAGCAGTGTTCTAAACACTGTCCAAATCATTTTAAGAGTAATGAGGAAAGTAGCGAACATAAAGAAGAGGAAACGAGAAATTGGATAACAGATATCCAACTTCTGAATACCCTCTAGTCTGTTTCAGAAAAGGATTGTTATTTTAAGACTACATGAACAAGATTACTCATATGCTTTAAGGTGAGCATGTGGATGCTTCCAGGACTTGATAATTAAGTAATGGAATAGACAGATAAATAAAACTATACTGTACTGTAAGATGAGAGAGAGCTAGGGAAAAGTCTGGTTGCAGATGTGATTTTGCTATTATGCAACTTAGACATAGACACAGATTCCACAGTTACTCAAAAATACATTGTTATTTCTGCAAAGCTTCTGTTTGCATTATTTTATTTCAAGATACACAAGCAATAAGGTATTTAACCTTCATAAAACTTTCAACCAGCTACGTGGTTGGTGTTAAACCCTGGTCTGCAGTATTTTTTGCTAGAGCTCCACATCCACAGGAAGAGAAGCAATAGGAAGCATTAAGCATTGAAGCTGTTGACATAATATATGCAGCACATTATAAGCATGGTTATCTTTCACAAGGAAGAGGATAAGTAAATGAAGTTTAACATACACTCTTGTCTTGTTTTACAGCCATTACCTGTACTGGCAATCAAACATTCAGCTACAACGCTCAGGCATGTGACAGGACATGCTTGTCACTCTCCAACCGAGCCCTTGAATGTCATCCAACTGACATCCCTATTGAAGGCTGCCATTGTCCTGAAGGAATGTACTTGAACCACAAGAACGAGTGCGTTCGTAAATCTCATTGTCCCTGCTATTTAGAAGATAGAAAGTACATCTTGCCTGACCAGTCAACAATAACTGGTGGGATTACCTGGTAAGTGTGTCAAGTTTAAAGATCAACAAACTGAAAATGGAGAGGAGGGGTCTTCATGTGTCTCTGTTGAGGGTTAACAGCAGTCAGCAGCAAAGCACACAGCCACTTGCTCACTCCACTTCAGCTGGATGCAGAAGACAGTCAGAAGGGCAAAAGCAAGAAAATTTGTGGATTGAGATAAAGACAGTTTAATAACTAGCTTTATTATTAATAAGTATTAATAAGCAAAACAGCAAGCGCAAGCAAAGCTAAGTAAGGAATTACAGAATCACAGAATGGTAGGGTTGGAAGGCACCTCTGGAGATCATCTAGTGCAACCCCCCTGACAGAGCAGGGTCACCTAGAGCAGGTTGCACAGAAATGCATCCAGGTGGGTTTTGAATGTCTCCAGAGTTGGAGACTCCACCACCTCTCTGGGCAGCCTGTTCCAGTGCTCTGCCACCCTCAAAGTAAAGAAGTTCCTTCTCATGTTTAGGTGGAACTTCCTATGTTCAAGTGTGTGCCCATTACCTCTTGTCCTGTTGCCGGGCCCCATTGAAAAGAGCCTGGCCCCATCCTCCTGACACCCACCCTTTAAGTATTTATAAGCATTGATAAGATCCCCCCTCAGGCGTCTTTTTTTTAGTCATCACTACATCCCATCAGCAGGCATATGTTTAGACATTTCCAGGAAAGCATGACATTATCATGCATAATGGTTACTTGGGAAGACAAGCACCATAACTCCAAACGTCCCTCCTTCCTCTTTCTTTACCTGAGCTTTTATTACTAAGCATGATGTTATATAGTATGGAGTATCTCTTTGGTCAGTTCGGACACACCCCTCTCAGCTTCTTGTGTGCTCCCAGCTTACTGGGAGGGACAGCATGAGAAGCAGAGACAGCCTTGACATTGTTCAGCAGTAGCTAAAACAACATCGTGTTATCAACACTGTTTTGTTCACAAACCCAAAACATAGCACCATCGAGCTGCTACAAAGAAAATTACCTCCATTGCAGACAAAATCAGTACAGTCTCCTTTACTTTTATTAGCAAAGGTTTATTTTTTAAGACATCTTTTTTGCCCTTTCCTAAGGTACATAGATTCTTAAACGAACAAAAAGCATTTGACTTACCTTACACTTGGAAATGCTAAGGAAAAAATTAGAAATAGGTAAGATCTGATTATTCCTAATAGGAGATTTTGTCAACAGCATCTGGAGAGCTATATACAAACCTCAAGAATTACTTGATAGGTCATCATAATAGTCACTTTCAAAAACAATGTTACTGCTGTATACTACAAAAAGGGAAGAGAGGCAAGTTGAGTCACATACCATTTTGAAGGATGAGGAGAAGCTAGTAACATAAACCAAATATTTCCAGTGGGGAGAAACATGAAGACATTTTGCAAAAAAATTAAAATTTCTTTCTTAGGAGAGAATTGCATTGAAATTTCTTTTTTTTCTGTTCTCCCCCTAGCTATTGCGTTAACGGGAGGCTAAGTTGCACAGGCAAACCTCAAAACCCTGCAGGTATGGGTCTGATGTGGTTTACTTAGAAACATCTTTTCCTCTGTGTTGTAAAATTGCTCCTTCACAATCTCTCTATTGTTTGTTTTTCCTCCTTTTTCCTAGAAAGCTGCAAAGCTCCTAAGAAGTATGTATCATGTTCTGACGCTTTAGAAAACAAGTATGGAGCAGCATGTGCCCCTACCTGCCAGATGCTGGCTACTGGAATTGAATGTGTGAGTTCCACAGCTCTGGGGATATTTACCTTCTTGAGAGAGGAAGAATGGTTTAGATGTTACTTAGAACTTGACTATGTTCCTTAAATGAAAGGAGATATTTCTTTTAATGTGATACAGTTAAACATCTGACTTGTTTTCACAGACTGTGGACACAAAAAATTTACATATATTCAAGAAGTGATTAAAGGAATTAAATTGCATGAATTAATGAATTAAATTCTATTAAATGAATAGAATAAAAATCCATTAAAAGTTCTAAACTACAAGGCTAGCACCTTCAGGTACTCCATAAGCTGCATGTTACTGGAAACTGATAGAACATGTGGTTTATGCTTCCTGTTCTATTCTTTCCCAGCTATCTGCTGCTGATGGTCACAGGATGCAGGAGACTTAGTCTAGGTGGACTTCTGGTCTGTCCTGATAGGTTTATCTTATACATTTATATTAAGGAAACAGATTAATTGGAAGAATTATAATAAGCTTCCTTGATATAAAGAAACTTTTGTTGTACTTTGTCTGAAAGATTGGTAGCAATGAAAGATAAATTTTTCAGAGTGTTCAAGTATGTTTAATATCTCACACAACAGGTATATCTTACAACTTTGTTGAAACTAGTTCAACTGACTGGTATATTAGTACAAAGAAAATTACAAAACTGAAATCAAATCAAAACTAGAACTTAGCACAGGTTCACTCTTGACACCATCCACATACAAGATAAAATGCATCTCACATTTCTTTTCATTTTGCAACCTGTTGATCTTTACTAGATACCCACTAAATGTGAATCAGGCTGTGTCTGTGCTGATGGGCTATATGAAAATCTCGATGGCGGGTGTGTCCCAGCTGAGGAGTGTCCATGTGAATATGGTGGTCTTGCTTATGGAAAAGGTGAACAGATCCAAACTGAATGTGAGATCTGGTAAGAATCACACAGTTTTCCATTGCAGAACCTCTGTTTCACTAAACTGTACAACTACATAACAAAAGTTAGTTGACAGGAGAGTAGGAAATGTCAACAGCTGAACGGAAGGAATACAGTGAGAAAGCACAGAGGTGATAACGAGAAGCTTAACATTTGACAATGTATATGTATAGAAAAAAGAGCCATGATACTGGCTTTCAGGGATAATTTCTGTCATATGCGTATCCAGGAATAAGGCCAGCCAGTAGGGCCTGTAACTGTGAACTACATAAGGTCAAGGATTAACAGCTCCACCTAAACAAAGATGAGGGTGTGATCTTCCTTCTTTTCTGTAGATAAAAGCAACCCCCCAGAAGATTGTTTCCATCTCTTTAGTAGCATTCTCAAAGTACTTTACTCCCTTTCTGGTTACTAGCCTAGTATTAAAAAACCGCCACCACCACCCAAACTATGTAGAACAGTGACATCTTTTCTCATTAATAGCAAAAATAAAGGAGTTCTATATTCTTTCTTTCATTAAAAAAGAAAGCAAAAATTACTTAAGTTTTTCCTTTATCATGAATTAATTTTCTAGGCAGTCCATAAACTGTAGTTGTGGTTCTTTCTTGGTCACAGTGTACACAAGTCAATTAAATGAACATTTTAGATATAAAATTGCATTATATAAAAAGAAGTAGGTTAAGGTTGCGTTTCTTTGAAATGTGAATGTGGTTTCTTTTCTCACTCCCAGCACTTGCACAAAAGGCAAATGGAAATGTGTTCAGAAATCAAAGTGTTCCTCAACGTGTAATCTGTATGGAGAAGGCCACATCACTACTTTTGATGGACAGCGTTTTGTGTTTGATGGCAACTGTGAATACATATTAGCTATGGTAATCTGCCTCTTACCACTTATTTCAGAGTATCTTAGTATGAAGAAACAGCTTGATTTATATGGCTAATGAAAATACCCTAGGATGCATCTATAGAGCATCCTATAGAGCACTTTGAATCTTTATAAATACTTAATGTGGCTTAATATTTTCTGCTTATTTCAATACATAAGATGAAAATACTTCTCAAAACAGTTTTTTCATGCAATTACAACCAATTTTAGATTTAATAACATGTTTAAATAATCATTCTGTGTATTCTGTACCAGCCAACTATATCTTTTAGGGAAGTGATGTCAGTTTGACTGCCAAACCAGAGGTCATCACCTCCCAAAACAGGCAGAATCAGAGTCATGACATGTTTAATCTTTCTTTACTTTTTTATGCTTTTATGTTTTAAGTTGGAAGACTCAAGACACAGATTCCATTGGGTCTTTGTGCTTTTTGTGTTTGTTTTGGTTTTTTTTAGGATGGCTGCAGTGTTAATAGACCTGTTTCCTCTTTCAAAATTGTTACTGAGAATGTCATCTGCGGGAAATCAGGGGTTACATGCTCCAGATCCATCAGCATTTACCTTGGGGTAAGATCTTCATCCTGCTGTTATCCAGCTGAATAGCTATTTTAAGACCATGTTTGCTTCCCTTTTGGAAGCTTTAGCTGTGTCTTTGAAGTGATGTCTTGTAAGTGAAATTATGTGCTAAACCTAGAGCTTCAGTTTTAGTAGGAATTGCCATCGGTTTTTTTTTTTTCAATTCTTATGTCAGTGATTCAGTCCCCAGACTTCTTGCCTATGCAGAAGCTGTAAAATTTTGAACTTTACTGACTCAGCTCGGTCAAAAGATACTGATCCCTCCATGCCCCACCCCCGCCAAAGTCAGGAAAACAATAGCGTAGAACTGAGGAATTCTCATCATGGATGATTAGCAAAATCTCTCAAAATTTCTCTAAGTCCAGGTAGTATCTGCAATTCAAAATATATCCAGATCTTACCTGAGATATATCCGTGAAACTACAGCAATGAGCAGTTACCTCATTTCCACTGCTGTGTGACAGCTTCCAGAACTGGATAAGTTTTACTGTTCTCAGTTCTATGGGGTAGTAATGCCCAATGGTATCAGAACATCTCAGAGTCCTTCATTATTTGACAGAGAGAAGAATATGGACAGTTGAGATTTTATCCCAAGGAACAGTCACTACAAGCAGTTAGCATTTGCCACATTACTGACTAAATACTGGCAGTTTCACCTAGTCAGTGCTGGAGAAAGTTTGTTCACTTAGGATCCAGTTTCATAAGCGCATTCTCCAGTCAAACCTTTCTGTCAATTATCTAGACATTGAAACACTGCAGTATGGCAGGAGTAAAGTTACAAGAGTACATGTGAGAGTGGGAGACAGTAAAAGAGCTCAAGACAGAGTGCTATTTTCTCTGTAACTTTTTAATTATCCTTAGGAACACTTGAAAACATACTTCCTCTACTCTGCTGGCTGCACGTAGATGATGATATTATTTCCACCAAATGCAGTCAGAGTGCTAGCACACCTAAAAACAAGGGTGAAACAATGTCAGATATTTTTGTTTCCCATGAAGATTTGCATAAGCATACAAAATAATTCCAAGGGGGTAAAAAAGCCTGTAAAATAGAATCATAGAATAGTTTGGGTTGGAAGGACCTTTAAAAGTCATCTCATTCAACCCCCACTGTGATGAGCAGGGGTATCTTCAACTAGAGTGGGCTCCTCAAAGCCCTGCCCAGCCTGACCTTGAATGTTTCCAGGGATGGGGCATCTACCACCTCTCTGGGCAACCTCCTCCAGTGTTTCACAACCCTCAGCATAAAAAATGTAGTCACTCCATCACAGAAGGCTACTAGGTTGGTCAGACAGAACTTGCCCTTGGTAAAACCATGCGGGCTGTCTTGAATCACCTCCCTGTCCTCCATGTGCCTTAGCATGGCTTCTAGGAGGATCTGTTCAATGATCTTCCCAGGCTCAGGGGTGAGGCTGACAGGTCAGTAGTTCCCAGGGTCCTTTTTTATTTCAGAATTTGACATTCGTACTGCGAGATGAAACCTTCACTATTTCTGGGGAAAATCCTGGAGTGCGATATAATGTGAAAAAGAACGCCCTTCACCTGATGTTTGACATCATTATCCCCAGAAAATACAACATGACCCTCATCTGGAATAAGCACATGAACTTCTTCATCAAGATCTCTAGAGAAACACAGGTATTGCAGAATAACTTCCTCAGTAAACTGTCCTTCAGTTCAGATTGAACTGCACATTTGGTGATGGTTGCCTTGACTCTAGATGATGACAAAAGTTTTTCAGAGGTGCTACTAGCAATTAATTTTCATCGTTACCTCCAAAAAGGCAGAGATTTTCACTAGAGGATGATTTTTATGTGATTACTCTACTGCATTCAGGCAATTTTTGAGCAAAGTACTTGCATTTTATACAACTGCATGGTTGAATTTGATATCTAAATGATGACAGTTTACAGTTCAGAGGAGAAATACATTCATTCACTGATGAACAGAACCTCACGCACAAGATGCTAAGAATGTACGAGAGAGTATTTGCAGATCACATTCAGTACGAAAGCACAGGAAACTCAGTAATCGAAAATGAAGAAATCAAAGTAATTGTAAATTGCTGAACTGACATTGCTGCTTTCATTTAATCTAGGAAACTATATGCGGTTTGTGTGGGAACTATAATGGCAATATGAAGGATGATTTTGAAACTCGAAGCAAATATGTGGCATCAAATGAATTGGAATTTGTCAATTCTTGGAAAGAGAATCCTCTCTGTGGGGATGTATACTTTGTAGTGGATCCCTGTAGCAAGAACCCTTACCGTAAAGCATGGGCAGAAAAGACGTGTTCCATCATCAACAGTCAAGTCTTTTCTGCCTGTCACAACAAGGTAAGAATTCATTTGACTTTCTTTTTATTTATAAGCACAATCTGCGTTCTACCAAAATCCTCACACTCCAACACTTGATTTTTCTCTTCCCCAGAATGCTTTAATAATATATATATAAAATGTTTTATGGCTATGTTTTAATAAAGCATATATGTTAAATGTTTTGTGGCTCTCATTTATGTTAATCTTCACCCTTTCCTACTTTCACTTTACCAGCCCTTTTGTAAACACAAAAGCCTAAGTATGGTATTAACTAATGAGTTAAAAATATCAGAGAGAAAAAGTACCAGAAATTAGTTAGTCTGTTGATGATGCGTGATACTGATCAATGCACTGTTTATTCTTTTGAAACCATTTAGCCTTTGTTAGAAACCAAACTTAAGGAAAGCCTGTAAACACTTGTTCTGATGAATAAATCAACAGCATGACTTAGAAGATGCAGATCAGCCCAAGAGCAAGATATCATCAACCCCCCTATTTGGTTTAAATTGCCTACTTTAGCAGACTTTATTGAAATGAAAGTATCACAAGGTTCATCAGAACCAGGCCTTCTGAAGCAAAAGATCCATTTTCACGAGGTGAAAACAAGTGAGAAATGTGGAAAATGCTGCAGTGCTCATGCATATCCATGGAGGGTGTACAACTGACAAACTTAGACACTTGTGCCTGAATGAATGTGGGGGTTTGCAATTTTTTTTTTAGCTGACTATACATAATATGTTCAGGACTAGTATGAATTTAGAAATACAGATCTGGCAAAACATCATCAGTTTCTATTCTGGATGTGGAGATACCTGTGCTCTTGCTAAGAAGATTTGTGTGAAGTGGGGCTGCAATTGCTTTGACAAGTGTTCGGAGGAAATAATAGTTAATGAAACATGTACTATTTAGCCCAGGGAAAAATATCTTCTTAACAAATAGGCACAAATAAATCATAGAAAATTCATTACTTCCTTTTCCAATGCAGGTGAATCGTATGCCCTATTATGAGGCCTGTGTTCGAGATTCTTGTGGTTGTGACATTGGAGGGGACTGTGAATGCATGTGCGATGCCATTGCAGTATATGCCATGGCATGCTTAGATAAAGGTATCTGCATTGACTGGAGGACCCCTGAGTTCTGTCGTAAGTTTCTGTAAGCTCTCTTTAAACAGGTTAAAGAGATTATTATTGTTACTGTGCATGTTATTAATATGGCAATATAGGAAATTGCCTAAAAAGCGCCTCCTAAGTTGCATTTTCTTTATGGGCAAATAGTTGGCTTCAGTCACCTGGGGTTTGAAATCTGTAGGTTTCATTTGTGCTAAATTAAGCAAAATATTATATGTCTTTTACCATGGAGTAATGAGAGAGAAAATAATGCGGTCACAGAAGGCAAGCTGTTTCCTCTGCTGCCACTGCACAGTGAACTGTCAGTTTGTCAGCAGAGGGAGTATGAAGTTGTAAAAAAGTATGTTTCATTTTAGCTGTGATGAAATCGCCTTCTGTGTGGGTGTCAAGGAAATAAAGACAGATGAGTTGGCTGGATGACTGTAAAACAGGACAAATCTATCAAAGTGTTCCAGAACACTGTATATGGAGGAAAAAAGAGGATGTGTTATAAATCAATGCTAGCGTTGTCATCTTTGATGGTTTCTTTTCAACATTTTACTACATTATGCATTAAAAATTGTGGACATGCCTGCATAGTGCATTTTCAAAAAGGAAACTGACTTCACTGGAATGTAAATTTCAATTTACATCATAAGTTAATAACTTCAGTGACAAAATTTTTAATTCAAACTGTTTATTAGTTTTGTCTTTTCTTTAGTCCTTTGAAAATAGCATGCCATTAATTTGAAAAATTCTGATTTCTCTCTTGCTTTTATCTTTTTTAGCTGTCTACTGTGAGTATTACAATTCTCATAAAACAACAGGAAGTGGTGATACTTATTCCTATGGCTACAACAATAACAACTGCACCTGGCATTACAGGCCTTGTAATTGTCCAGATCAAAACTACAAATATGTCAACATTGAAGGTAATAAGCTATACTGGTGTAAACCAGGAAACAGTAACATAGTAATTATTTTCAGTGCTCTTTTAAAATCAGCCGTACCGCAGTTAAATGATGGTATTCTAATTGCTGCTATTTTTGAAGCAGTTTTGCTGATCTTTTACCTTACTACTACTGCTTTAAATATGTAATCAGTTTGGTACCTGTATTACATTTAGCTTTATATTGAGCTCAGCCTGTCTTGAGGAGAAATTTTCTGGCCTGCACCAAATCAAAAGAATACGCTGTACTTAGGTAAGAGAACATGTGGAAAAAGTAGTTAATATTCTTATTAGACAAATGGATATAGTTGTAGAAAACAAAAAAATTACTACATAGGCAGACGCTTATGCTGAGAATGACATTGGAAATGCTTACCTGAATAGATGATGTTGCGATCAATACAAATTTCTAAGAATAGAAATGTAAGATATTAGATTGTAAATGGTATAAATTAAATGTTCTCTGAGAAACGTAAAACAAACTTCTCTTCCCCTTTTTTCAGGCTGTTACAACTGCTCTCATGATGAATACTTTGACCATGAGATGGAAAGATGCATGCCATGTGGTAAGCAGCAACTTAAATACTCATTCTCTTTCTCTACAGTAACTACGTGAGGGGCTGGCCCAGCAAAGCCCTGGGTCTCAGATATATTCAACACCTTTCATAAAAAAAGAGAATATATAGAGTAGGATCAGACCTAGCTAATGAACTCTACTTAGCAAATCTCTTTTTAGAGACATTTTTTAAAAATTATTTTAACTTAAGGTTTATTCCCATATGGTTTACTTCATTGAAAACCTTATTAAAGGTTGAAAATCTTATTAAATAGTGGTTTGGATAGACTCTGTCTGTACAGTTTGGATTTTCATGCAGATGTAAAAAAAGTCAAGGACAATTTTTATCATATTTCAGAATTCTAACCTGTGTAACCAGGATCTCAGCTAGTGATCTCATTTACGTACCAAAACCATTATTCCTGAAAAGTGAGGTGCCCTTAAGCATAAAAATCATAAGAAAGGTACTCGTGTTCATTATTATGATGAGATGTATTGCTGTCATTGTTTAAGTCCTTTGATGTAAAGTTTACCACTGAAATATGTAATATTAAGCATTTTCAGGAATATCTCACTAATTAACACAATCCCTATAATCCAATATGAAATTTGCCTCATTTGGAATATTTTAATATGCTTTCATGCCCAAACCTGACCTGTTCTACTTTTACACAACAGGACATGAAAGCACTAGTACCACACCCGAAACGTCTTCACCTTCAACAGGTTAGTTTATGTAGTTGACCAAACTAGTACTTACACACTGATATGTGTTTATGACGTAAGCAATATCTTTTTTTGCATGATATAGTGGCAGCACCACTTTTACATGCTAAGGTGCAATGATAACAAATAACTTGGTATCTTAAGTATCACTAAAATTTTCCCAGAAATATTTGTGAGACATCTTAAGAAAAAAAAATTATTGAGAGAACAGTGTTTCCTGAGTGTAGTTGGGCAATCCAGATATCAGTAATGAAATATCTCTGTTAGTGAATAAGGACTTCTATCTTGTCTCTGATGGACAGTGGGAAAGAGTGCACCCTCAGCAAATTTGCAGATGACACCAAGCTGAGTGGTGCAGTTGACACGCCTGAGGGACAGGATGCCATCCAGAGGGACCTGGACAAGCTCAAGAAGTGGGCCCATGTGAACCTCATGAGGTTGAACAAGGCTAAATGCAAGGTCCTGCACCTGGGTCAGGGCAATCCCTGGTATCAATACAGGCTGGGGGATGAAAGTATTGAGAGCAGCCCTAAGAAGAAGGACTTGGGGGTACTGGTGGATGAAAAGCTGAACGTGACCCAGCAACGTGCACTATCAGCCCAGAAAGCCAACTGTATGCTGAGCTGCGTCAAAAGAAGTGTGGCCAGCAGGTTGAGGGAGGTGATTCTACCCCTCTACTCCACTCTGGTGAGACCCCACCTGGAGTACTGTGTCAGCTCTGGAGCCCTCAGCACAGAAAAGACATGGATCTGTTGGAGCAGGTCCAGAGCAGGGCCACAGACATAATCAGAGGGATGGAACACCTCTCCTCTGAGGACAGACTTGAGAGAGTTGGGGCTGTTCAGCCTGGAGAAGAGAAGGCTCTGGGGAGACCTTACTGCAGCCTTCAATACTTGAAGGGAGCTTATAAGAAAGATGGGGACAGACCTTTTAGTAGGGCTTGTAGTAGGAAGATTCAGACAAGATATAAGGAAGAAATTTTTTATGCTGAGGGTGGGGAAACACTGGAAGAGGTTGCCCAGAGAGGTGGTAGATGCCCCATCCCTGGAAACATTCAAGGTCAGGCTGGACGGGGCTTTGAGGAGCCCACTCTAGTTGAAGATATCCCTGCTCATCACAGTGGGGGTTGAATGAGATGACTTTTAAAGGTCCTTCCAACCCAACCATTCTATGATTCTACAATGTACAAAATCCCTCAAAAATTTCATCACAATTCTTAGCAATGAGCGTTTGTATAACACTTCGACAATTTAACAAGGACTTCATGGAAGTGTATGACTGAGTATACCAAAACCCTATAGCCTGATCCAGGAAAGCAATCTATATGTATTGATTTGAAATTTGTTAGAAATTCCATTAATTCCCCTGAAGACAGATGGTATTGGGAAAATGTTACGTTGTCAGCTGTGTGAATGATAACATACTGTTCCATCTCTGCTGCTATGCACAAGTATTTATGCCAAATTCACTTTAAAGTGATGAAGAAAAATGTATAAAGCTTCTGCAAGAATATCTGTTTAAGGTATTCACATAATAGCAAAGCAGTAGAGGAGTAACTCGTGTCAAATCTTTCCTCTAAAAGGTAATGGGTTTTAATAGTAGTTGCTATTAATATTTATTAAGATAGTGTTTTTACTTCAAAAATGTTATGTTTGGTATGGTATGTTATAAATAGATTATCGAGAACTATTTCTTACCCTTTTTTTTTTTTTCCTTCTTAGTGTCAACAGTGCAGCCTAAAGTAACGAGAAGCTCTATCACAAGTACCCTACCAGCAGTACCTAGTATTTCTTCTTCTGCAGCTACTGTATCAACTGAGACTACAAATCCAACAATTACCTCAAAAATTACAATTCCAGGAACTTCATCAGCATCACCTCTTGTCACAATAAAGTCAACAACTGGTAGGTTTTCATTTTTACTCTCTAAACTAAATCATAGCAAATCCACTCTATACATACAACTCTATTATGAAAGTATTGCAAGCTGTCTCAACACCCAAGAATGTGACTCCAAATCACGAAGCAGGCAAAGCGGGCTTCCAGAAAGGAGTTTGTAAACCAGAAATGTTCAGAAGTGTAGATTGAAAGTGCGTGGAAACAGAAAGGCTATAGACACTAGGTTAAAAATACAACCAAAAATCACTTGCGTGATTCATCTAAGAAATACATTAGAAGTTCTATAAGTAGTGAGCCAGCTCAGCTTCAGCCTCTTTTCCACAACTGGTTTAGTTATACAGTCATATTCAAGGAGCACCCAATCTATTAACTCTGAATAATGTAAGCAAGGTCCAAAGCAGAATAACACGGGTATCAATGCGCAGATTTGTCTAGGATTCTGAAGTCCTGCTCTCAGGAGGATGACACTTCCAACATAAATTACTTTCTGATTCTATTGCTTGTGGAGACTCAAAAGAACAGGTAGCTTCCCACCAACATGCACTTCAACTAATAAGCCATCCTGGACTCAGGCTATCAGGGAAAGCAAAGTTAAAAAGGTCCCACAGGATTCAAAACACAACTTCAAAGGCTGACATTGTGACAGATGATTTATGCACTGGAACAAGGGAAGTCCTATAGTATGATGTTACTTAGCTTTGCAATGCAAATTACGGAAAGCTGAAACTGTGGTTGATTTGGAACATAAGAATAGCCAATGAAATTGGCATTTGGGCAAAGTCCATACAGACTTTAGGCAATAAGCGACAACAAAGCTAACTTCTTACAAAAATTATATAAAAAACAAACTAATACAGGCAAAATACAGAAAATGAGAATAGAGAAAGATATGAGACAGCAGAAAACAAACACAAGTAGAGAAAGTTTTGGCAAACTTATGAGAATATGAATACAAACAATTACACAGAAAATATTCAAATGATCAATGGTGAAAACTAGATCTCTGAAACATGGGTAGCTTCTTCATAATTTATTTAGTTTTAATTATTCAGTGAATTGATTACTCACGTTATTTATTTACCTTTACTCCAAAAGAACATATAACAACAATTTTTACCACACCAAACATGACTACAACCATCACTACTCCTTCCATAACTACTACAAGAAAAAGAACCATGACCACTAAACCAAAGCCTACGCCTGTTGCCTCATCAACTGCTGCTTCGACAGAGACGGAAAGAGTAAGATTCACCATACCACCCTTCAAGACCACTACCAAGAAGGAAATAACAACCACCTCCATACCTACTCAAACCACATCTCAGATCACAACTCTCAGCGAGCCTAAACTAACAACAGTAGGTAAGTATCACTTTTTGATATCTGTCAGGTGAAGCCACCACTCACAAGACATGTCAGTGTATTCCTTATGAAAAACCCAAGCATTCTTACTAGTTGTCTTAACAGTGCAAATAGATAGGAAAGGAACAGATAACTAAAGAAGTGTGATAAAAACAGAAATTTATGTTTCTTGCCAATGGATCAAGCATCTGACATGTAAATACCGTCTTAAACCTAACATTTCTCTTTAAGGCCATACTCTATACTTCCTCCGAATTTAAGCAAAATCTCTCTATGCTTCCACATGAGTTCTTGAAAACTCAGAGGTGGCAGATAATGTGTCCCCCCTAGCCATTGTAACAAATTCCCCAAAAAATAAATATTGGAAAAAGGAAATTACACTTTGGGATGTCAGGTACTCCATATGCCAGCAAGGACAGTCTCCTCTGAGGCTGTATGACAACGTGAACTGCCAGGTTAGCAACCGACACCAGAGGTTAGGACAGTGTGTGTGGGGAAGTCTAGTGTAGTAGGAGGGCAGGTGTACACTCTCTCCCAACCCATGCATCTCCCACAAAATACTATTGGGCTGCACACACCTGGGTCATCGTGTGACGGCAGTTACATCTTCCTCTGAGTAAGTATCACAACCCACTTTAACTAGGAACCTTACCAGCTCCCAGCCATTACTAATATCCATTACAGAGAGTGAAGGAACCCAAGCAACCACTTTGTACCACCAAGTCCCAATAGGTGAGTGAGAGGGAGCTGAGAGATTGACTTGACCTAAGACTGCTTCACTTAGCCCAGCTCTCCCAGAGGATGTTCCTGCCCAGTCTGGAGCACCTTGGAGGGGAGACATGCACATCCAGAGAGGCTCTCCTTCCCTCAGGAGCTCCAGGAAGAGGCAGGGGGTGCTGAATTGTCAGAAGGCACACTTCAGGCCCAGTTCTTCCCCCATATTTTTTTGGGAGGGAGCCACTGGCCCATTTCTCGTCTTGCCTAGTAAGACTCAGTGGGGTCCGGTCCTCCCTTTCTTGCCCCCACTCGTGCCCTGGGGCTTCTGCCTGGGAATTGCACACCTCCTTTGTCTTACCCTCTTGCCCTGACACACTTGATCAACTGTTGCTTTTCTCTCTGTAGTTGTCACCCACAGAACAACGACACCACAGGTTGTGCAGCATCTGGTAACACAGAAGACCAGCCCTGCCACATCCACCAGCAGCACCTCTGTCATGAGAGGGACCAGCCCTGCCAGCAGCCCAGAAGTTCCACTGACAAGGATGTTTCCAAGTCCCACCTCTTTACCTGCCATCTCAGCCTCATCTGCTTCTTCCCCCTCCTCAACTGTGTCCTTGACACCATCACAGCCTGGTAAGGCTCCGTCCTGTGCTTCCTGCTGCTCTGCCTGCTCCTTCCAGCTCGCACCATTTTCTCCTAAGCAGCACATCCCACACAAGCTTCAATTTTGGTATTCATTCTCAATTCCCACTGCCCTTTACAGGGGACTCCTGGGACCCAGGCATATCGTGGGACATGATCCTGCACATGACCCTGACTGCATCCTCCTCCGTTGCCACTTCAGGGTTTTGGCTTTGGGGCACAGGCCATTATTACTGTACAGACATCCATGGCTTCCTGCCCCACAGCTAGCAATCAGAAACAAGCTAACACACAGTCCCTCCCTTTACGGTGGTACCCTGAGAATGCACAGTGGAGGCAAGAGAAGGCAGTGAAACTGGAAACTTGTGTCTAGTTTACACCTCAGGACAGTTTGGGTTGAGAGACAAAATACAAGGAGTGGTCTCCATCAAGAAGATACCTGGGTCTGGCACAGCCATTACAATGTGGGTCAACAAATGCCACCGCCTTGACCAATGCTGACCCTGTGTTCAGAAGAGACACCAGTGGAGGGTGGGCAAGGTGTACACTCAACTGCAGGCTAAAGTTCTCGCACTTAGAACCATCTAAGTAGGAGTTGTCTGGGTTTTCTTGGTGTTAAACAGGATAGGCACCTTTAAGGAGATACCACAACGTGCTTTGCCTAGAATCCATCCCAAGACTCAACCATTCTTTTCTCTCATCCCTTTCTTTGTAGCAAGGGAGCCAACCAGAGCTAAGACTCCAACTAGTAAAGTAGTAACAGGTGAGTGCTCTGGTCAGGGGAGAGATAAGAGTCATCCATGGCCTATGCCTGTCCCTTCAGTAGCCTCAGATCTCCCATGGATCCTGTCCAGCACAGTCTGCAACAGGCACATAGTAGACTACCTGGCAACAAGTGGAATCTTACAAAAAAGTAGCGGTTCTTCTTCCCCTCTCAAGACTACCAGGAGGAAGGAAAAAGAGATAAATTGCTAGAGGACATCCTTCAAAACCATCACAAGCCTGCAATTCTCAGATGAGGAAGGACGGGATGGGAAATACTGGGGGTCATGGCCATGTTCATTCAATTTTAAATCAACCAGAATTAATGAAACATGGTCTTCACTTCCTTCTCTGTTGCTATCAGAAAGTTTCTACACAGAACAGCCAAGATCATGTGCCTTTCCATTTTGCCTGGTCACCCTCAGCTGCCCTGTGCTTTGCTCCCAGCAGCCTTCACCCATGAAAAGACAACCATGCCACACATTGTGCCACCTCTGACCACGCAGAAGACAATGGCCACCACCTCTGCCAGCAGCACCTCCAAGACCTCTGTCTCCAGAGAGGCCAGCCCCGCTAGCAGCACAGAGGTCCCTCTGACAAGCACCTCTCCAGGTCCCAGCTCTCCGCCTGCCCCCAGCAGCCCGCTCAGCACCCGCCCGCCACCTGCCACCACTTCCATACTCTCCTCCACATCAGCCCCAGCCGCCACCCCGAAACCTACGCCTACGACCCTAAGGCCCAGGCCCTCTTCCCTGAGGACCAGCGCTCCAACAGAGTTGCCTGCATCAGAGTCATCCGCGCCCTCCACAGCCAAAACCAGCCCGCTGCCATCGCCTGCTTCTTCTCCCTCCTCAACCGTGTCCTCCACGTGGCTGAGTTCCTCGCAGCCCGGTAAGGCTCCCTCCCGCTCTTCTGAGTTCTCTTCCTGTTCTTCTCAGCTCTTATTCTCCCTTCCTTCCTTCTTTCCACCTATGTGATGTTCCATCATGCCTTCCAAGCAGTGTTCGCCGCTTGTGCCATTTGTTTTGGTGCGTGGCCGGCCCGGGGTGCGGTGCTGTGCTGCGCCTGTGCACTGGCTCTGGCTGGGGTGGTGCTAATTTTTGTCCTAGCAGGTTTTCTGGTGTTGTTGTTCAGATGTCTGTCCAAGCCAGTGTTGATAGCACCCAAGTTCTTTAACTATTGCTGAGGAATGCTAGCACGGCATCCCCGATTTCTCTGTTTCTCCTTTTGCCTGCCAGGGAGTGGGCAAGAGGTTGGTTGAGGACACAGCCAGGATAGCTGAGCCAACGTGAGTGACCAAGGAGATCCTCCGTATCACAGAATGTCATGCTGAGCAGTAAAATGCGGGCAGGGCAGGGCAGGGCAGGACAGGACAGGACAGGGCAGGACAGGGGGATTTTCCCAAGTACCCATTGCTCAAAGGCTGGCGGGACACTGGCCACCAGTGGGAGATGGTGAGTGCATCTAGTGGGTGGTTTTTGGCTTTTTTTCCCTTTAGTTTCTTTGCTTCTGAAAACTGTCTGTATCCAGGTGTGTGGGGGTGTTTTTGCTTTTGCACTTGCAATTCCCCCCCCATTCACGCTCAGAGGGAGCGAGCAAGTTGCTGGGTGGGCACTTAGCATATAGCCAGTGTCAACCGCCTGCTGACTGGCACACAGCTTGTCCCCACCTGGGTGTAAGCAGGACAGGGAAGCTTAGGGAAGGAGCCAGAAGCCCAGTCCTGCCTCCTGCCCAGTGAGAGGCAGTGTGATAGCAGGCTGCTTTTCTTGCCTGAGGCCCCAGCCCAGGGCTACTGCCCTGCTCCTTTACCTCTTTCCCTCTTGGTCTGCCACTCTCGCTCAACCTGTGCTTTCCACCCGGCAGCCTTCACCCACGAAAAGACAACCGTGCCACACATTGTGCCGCCTCTGACCACGCAGAAGACAATGGCCACCACCTCTGCCAGCAGCACCTCCAAGACCTCTGTCTCCAGAGAGGCCAGCCCCGCTAGCAGCACAGAGGTCCCTCTGACAAGCACCTCTCCAGGTCCCAGCTCTCCGCCTGCCCCCAGCAGCCCGCTCAGCACCCGCCCGCCACCTGCCACCACTTCCACGCTCTCCTCCACATCAGCCCCAGCCGCCACCCCGAAACCTACGCCTACGACCCTAAGGCCCAGGCCCTCTTCCCTGAGGACCAGCGCTCCAACAGAGTTGCCTGCATCGGAGTCATCCGCGCCCTCCACAGCCAAAACCAGCCCGCTGCCATCGCCTGCTTCTTCTCCCTCCTCAACCGTGTCCTCCACGTGGCTGAGTTCCTCGCAGCCCGGTAAGGCTCCCTCCTGCCCTTCCTACCAGTCCGACTGTGCTTCCCAGCTCTCACCCTCCCAACCTTCATTCCGTTTTTCCTTCCTAGCAGCGGCAGCGCACGCCGCTTGGCCTGTTGTTTTAGTACTTGCCCTCCGTTCCTTTGCCTTTGGCGTCGGCACTTTGGTATGGCCTGCCTTTGGATATGGCCCGCCTTCGGTATGGCCGCGGGCACAGGTTTCTCCAACAGAGCCTGGCCTGCAAGTCTGGGAGGGGGCAGAGGGTATGCCGTGCCTGTTCCTTGGAGGAAGACACAGCATCTGGAGAGGCTCCTCTTCCAGGGAGAGGCAGAGGCTGCTTGCGCATGGGAAGGCACCCTTTAGGCGCTGTCCTTGTCCCCGCTTTTTGGGGGAGGAACCGGATAGGGAGGCTGAGGGCAGGAGGCAGGGACCCACTCCTCTCTGCCCCCAGCAAGACTCAGTGCAGCACAGCGCTGCCTTTCCTGCACATGCCCCCGTGTCATGGTTTAACACCAGCTGGCTGGCAACGAGGACCATGCAGCCGCTCGCTCACTCCCTGCCCCCCAGCAGGATGGGGGAGAGAATCAGAAGGGTAAAAGTGAGTAAACTCATGGGTTGACATAAAGACAGTTTACTAAGTAACGCAAAAGCTGCGCACGCAAGCAAAGCAAAACAAGGGTTTCGTTCACTACTCCCCATAGCAGGCAGGTGTGTTCAGCCATCTCCAGGAAAAGCTGCGCTCCATCATGTGTAACCGTTACGAGGGAAGCCCAAGGCTGTAACTCCAAATGTCTCCCCCCTCCTTCTTCTTCCCCCGGCTTTCGACACTGAGCATGATGTCATATGGTATAGAATATTCCTTTGGTCAGTTGGGGTCAGCTGTCGGCTTTGTCTCCTCCCAGCTTTCTGTGCACTCCCAGCCTACTGGCTGGCGGAGTGTTGTGAGGAGCAGAAAGGGCCTTGACTGCTAGGCAACAGCCAAATCTTCAGTCTTTTACCAACACAGTTTTCGTCCCAAATCCAACACAAAGCACTATGTCAGCTGTAGTAAGAAAGTCAACTCTATGCCAGCTGAAACCATGACACCCCAGACCGGGGCTTCTGCCCACCTTCCCCTCTTGACCTCGTCCTCAGCTGCCCTGTGCTTTGCTCCCGGCAGCCTTCACCCACGAAAAGACAACCGTGCCACACATTGTGCCGCCTCTGACCACGCAGAAGACAACGGCCACCACCTCTGCCAGCAGCACCTCCAAGACCTCTGTCTCCAGAGAGGCCAGCCCCGCTAGCAGCACAGAGGTCCCTCTGACAAGCACCTCTCCAGGTCCCAGCTCTCCGCCTGCCCCCAGCAGCCCGCTCAGCACCCGCCCGCCACCTGCCACCACTTCCACGCTCTCCTCCACATCAGCCCCAGCTGCCACCCCGAAACCTACGCCTACGACCCTAAGGCCCAGGCCCTCTTCCCTGAGGACCAGCGCTCCAACAGAGTTGCCTGCATCGGAGTCATCCGCGCCCTCCACAGCCAAAACCAGCCCGCTGCCATCGCCTGCTTCTTCTCCCTCCTCAACCGTGTCCTCCACGTGGCTGAGTTCCTCGCAGCCCGGTAAGGCTCCCTCCCGCTCTTCTGAGTTCTCTTCCTGTTCTTCTCAGCTCTTATTCTCCCTTCCTTCCTTCTTTCCACCTATGTGATGTTCCATCATGCCTTCCAAGCAGTGTTCGCCGCTTGTGCCATTTGTTTTGGTGCGTGGCCGGCCCGGGGTGCGGTGCTGTGCTGCGCCTGTGCACTGGCTCTGGCTGGGGTGGTGCTAATTTTTGTCCTAGCAGGTTTTCTGGTGTTGTTGTTCAGATGTCTGTCCAAGCCAGTGTTGATAGCACCCAAGTTCTTTAACTATTGCTGAGGAATGCTAGCACGGCTTCCCCCATTTCTCTGTTTCTCCTTTTGCCTGCCAGGGAGTGGGCAAGAGGTTGGTTGAGGACACAGCCAGGATAGCTGAGCCAACATGAGTGACCAAGGAGATCCTCCGTATCACAGAATGTCATGCTGAGCAGTAAAATGCGGGCAGGGCAGGGCAGGGCAGGGCAGGACAGGACAGGACAGGGGGATTTTCCCAAGTACCCATTGCTCAAAGGCTGGCCGGACACTGGCCACCAGTGGGAGATGGTGAGTGCATCTAGTGGGTGGTTTTTGGCTTTTTTTCCCTTTAGTTTCTTTGCTTCTGAAAACTGTCTGTATCCAGGTGTGTGGGGGTGTTTTTGCTTTTGCACTTGCAATTCCCCCCCCATTCACGCTCAGAGGGAGTGAGCAAGTTGCTGGGTGGGCACTTAGCATATAGCCAGTGTCGACCGCCTGCTGACTGGCACACAGCTTGTCCCCACCTGGGTGTAAGCAGGACAGGGAAGCTTAGGGAAGGAGCCAGAAGCCCAGTCCTGCCTCCTGTCCAGTGAGACGCAGTGTGATAGCAGGCTGCTTTTCTTGCCTGAGGCCCCAGCCCAGGGCTTCTGCCCTGCTCCTTTACCTCTTTCCCTCTTGGTCTGCCACTCTCGCTCAACCTGTGCTTTCCACCCGGCAGCCTTCACCCACGAAAAGACAACCGTGCCACACATTGTGCCGCCTCTGACCACGCAGAAGACAACGGCCACCACCTCTGCCAGCAGCACCTCCAAGACCTCTGTCTCCAGAGAGGCCAGCCCCGCTAGCAGCACAGAGGTCCCTCTGACAAGCACCTCTCCAGGTCCCAGCTCTCCGCCTGCCCCCAGCAGCCCGCTCAGCACCCGCCCGCCACCTGCCACCACTTCCACGCTCTCCTCCACATCAGCCCCAGCCGCCACCCCGAAACCTACGCCTACGACCCTAAGGCCCAGGCCCTCTTCCCTGAGGACCAGCGCTCCAACAGAGTTGCCTGCATCGGAGTCATCCGCGCCCTCCACAGCCAAAACCAGCCCGCTGCCATCGCCTGCTTCTTCTCCCTCCTCAACCGTGTCCTCCACGTGGCTGAGTTCCTCGCAGCCCGGTAAGGCTCCCTCCTGCCCTTCCTACCAGTCCGACTGTGCTTCCCAGCTCTCACCCTCCCAACCTTCATTCCGTTTTTCCTTCCTAGCAGCGGCAGCACACGCCGCTTGGCCTGTTGTTTTAGTACTTGCCCTCCGTTCCTTTGCCTTTGGCGTCGGCACTTTGGTATGGCCTGCCTTTGGATATGGCCCGCCTTCGGTATGGCCGCGGGCACAGGTTTCTCCAACAGAGCCTGGCCTGCAAGTCTGGGAGGGGGCAGAGGGTATGCCGTGCCTGTTCCTTGGAGGGAGACACAGCATCTGGAGAGGCTCCTCTTCCAGGGAGAGGCAGAGGCTGCTTGCGCATGGGAAGGCACCCTTTAGGCGCTGTCCTTGTCCCCGCTTTTTGGGGGAGGAACCGGATAGGGAGGCTGAGGGCAGGAGGCAGGGACCCACTCCTCTCTGCCCCCAGCAAGACTCAGTGCAGCACAGCGCTGCCTTTCCTGCACATGCCCCCGTGTCATGGTTTAACACCAGCTGGCTGGCAACGAGGACCATGCAGCCGCTCGCTCACTCCCTGCCCCCCAGCAGGATGGGGGAGAGAATCAGAAGGGTAAAAGTGAGTAAACTCATGGGTTGACATAAAGACAGTTTACTAAGTAACGCAAAAGCTGTGCACGCAAGCAAAGCAAAACAAGGGTTTCGTTCACTACTCCCCATAGCAGGCAGGTGTGTTCAGCCATCTCCAGGAAAAGCTGCGCTCCATCATGTGTAACCGTTACGAGGGAAGCCCAAGGCTGTAACTCCAAATGTCTCCCCCCTCCTTCTTCTTCCCCCGGCTTTCGACACTGAGCATGATGTCATATGGTATAGAATATTCCTTTGGTCAGTTGGGGTCAGCTGTCGGCTTTGTCTCCTCCCAGCTTTCTGTGCACTCCCAGCCTACTGGCTGGCGGAGTGTTGTGAGGAGCAGAAAGGGCCTTGACTGCTAGGCAACAGCCAAATCTTCAGTCTTTTACCAACACAGTTTTCGTCCCAAATCCAACACAAAGCACTATGTCAGCTGTAGTAAGAAAGTCAACTCTATGCCAGCTGAAACCATGACACCCCAGACCGGGGCTTCTGCCCACCTTCCCCTCTTGACCTCGTCCTCAGCTGCCCTGTGCTTTGCTCCCGGCAGCCTTCACCCACGAAAAGACAACCGTGCCACACATTGTGCCGCCTCTGACCACGCAGAAGACAACGGCCACCACCTCTGCCAGCAGCACCTCCAAGACCTCTGTCTCCAGAGAGGCCAGCCCCGCTAGCAGCACAGAGGTCCCTCTGACAAGCACCTCTCCAGGTCCCAGCTCTCCGCCTGCCCCCAGCAGCCCGCTCAGCACCCGCCCGCCACCTGCCACCACTTCCACGCT
This sequence comes from Chroicocephalus ridibundus, assembly GCF_963924245.1. Taxonomy (NCBI): domain Eukaryota; kingdom Metazoa; phylum Chordata; class Aves; order Charadriiformes; family Laridae; genus Chroicocephalus; species Chroicocephalus ridibundus. The sequence goes on from NC_086287.1 coordinate 19,836,081, forward strand.
CTCCTCCACATCAGCCCCAGCTGCCACCCCGAAACCTACGCCTACGACCCTAAGGCCCAGGCCCTCTTCCCTGAGGACCAGCGCTCCAACAGAGTTGCCTGCATCGGAGTCATCCGCGCCCTCCACAGCCAAAACCAGCCCGCTGCCATCGCCTGCTTCTTCTCCCTCCTCAACCGTGTCCTCCACGTGGCTGAGTTCCTCGCAGCCCGGTAAGGCTCCCTCCTGCTCTTCTGAGTTCTCTTCCTGTTCTTCTCAGCTCTTATTCTCCCTTCCTTCCTTCTTTCCACCTATGTGATGTTCCATCATTCTTCCAAGCAGTGTTTGCCGCTTGTGCCATTTGTTTTGGTGCGTGGCCGGCCCGGGGTGTGGTGCTGTGCTGCGCCTGTGCACTGGCTCTGGCTGGGGTGGTGCTAATTTTTGTCCTAGCAGGTTTTCTGGTGTTGTTGTTCAGATGTCTGTCCAAGCCAGTGTTGATAGCACCCAAGTTCTTTAACTATTGCTGAGGAATGCTAGCACGGCATCCCCGATTTCTCTGTTTCTCCTTTTGCCTGCCAGGGAGTGGGCAAGAGGTTGGTTGAGGACACAGCCAGGATAGCTGAGCCAACGTGAGTGACCAAGGAGATCCTCCGTATCACAGAATGTCATGCTGAGCAGTAAAATGCGGGCAGGGCAGGGCAGGGCAGGGCAGGACAGGGGGATTTTCCCAAGTACCCATTGCTCAAAGGCTGGCGGGACACTGGCCACCAGTGGGAGATGGTGAGTGCATCTAGTGGGTGGTTTTTGGCTTTTTTCCCTTTAGTTTCTTTGCTTCTGAAAACTGTCTGTATCCAGATGTGTGGGGGTGTTTTTGCTTTTGCACTTGCAATTCCCCCCCCATTCACGCTCAGAGGGAGTGAGCAAGTTGCTGGGTGGGCACTTAGCATATAGCCAGTGTCGACCGCCTGCTGACTGGCACACAGCTTGGCCCCACCTGGGTGTAAGCAGGACAGGGAAGCTTAGGGAAGGAGCCAGAAGCCCAGTCCTGCCTCCTGTCCAGTGAGAGGCAGTGTGATAGCAGGCTGCTTTTCTTGCCTGAGGCCCCAGCCCAGGGCTTCTGCCCTGCTCCTTTACCTCTTTCCCTCTTGGTCTGCCACTCTCGCTCAACCTGTGCTTTCCACCCGGCAGCCTTCACCCACGAAAAGACAACCGTGCCACACATTGTGCCGCCTCTGACCACGCAGAAGACAACGGCCACCACCTCTGCCAGCAGCACCTCCAAGACCTCTGTCTCCAGAGAGGCCAGCCCCGCTAGCAGCACAGAGGTCCCTCTGACAAGCACCTCTCCAGGTCCCAGCTCTCCGCCTGCCCCCAGCAGCCCGCTCAGCACCCGCCCGCCACCTGCCACCACTTCCACGCTCTCCTCCACATCAGCCCCAGCCGCCACCCCGAAACCTACGCCTACGACCCTAAGGCCCAGGCCCTCTTCCCTGAGGACCAGCGCTCCAACAGAGTTGCCTGCATCAGAGTCATCCGCGCCCTCCACAGCCAAAACCAGCCCGCTGCCATCGCCTGCTTCTTCTCCCTCCTCAACCGTGTCCTTCACGTGGCTGAGTTCCTCGCAGCCCGGTAAGGCTCCCTCCTGCCCTTCCTACCAGTCCGACTGTGCTTCCCAGCTCTCACCCTCCCATCCTTCATTCCGCTTTTCCTTCCTAGCAGCGGCAGCGCACGCCGCTTGGCCTGTTGTTTTCGTACTTGCCCTCCGTTCCTTTGCCTTTGGCGTCGGCACTTTGGTATGGCCTGCCTTTGGATATGGCCCGCCTTCGGTATGGCCGCGGGCACAGGTTTCTCCAACAGAGCCTGGCCTGCAAGTCTGGGAGGGGGCAGAGGGTATGCCGTGCCTGTTCCTTGGAGGGAGACACAGCATCTGGAGAGGCTCCTCTTCCAGGGAGAGGCAGAGGCTGCTTGCGCATGGGAAGGCACCCTTTAGGCGCTGTCCTTGTCCCCGCTTTTTGGGGGAGGAACCGGATAGGGAGGCTGAGGGCAGGAGGCAGGGACCCACTCCTCTCTGCCCCCAGCAAGACTCAGTGCAGCACAGCGCTGCCTTTCCTGCACATGCCCCCGTGTCATGGTTTAACACCAGCTGGCTGGCAACGAGGACCATGCAGCCGCTCGCTCACTCCCTGCCCCCCAGCAGGATGGGGGAGAGAATCAGAAGGGTAAAAGTGAGTAAACTCATGGGTTGACATAAAGACAGTTTACTAAGTAACGCAAAAGCTGTGCACGCAAGCAAAGCAAAACAAGGGTTTCGTTCACTACTCCCCATAGCAGGCAGGTGTGTTCAGCCATCTCCAGGAAAAGCTGCGCTCCATCATGTGTAACCGTTACGAGGGAAGCCCAAGGCTGTAACTCCAAATGTCTCCCCCCTCCTTCTTCTTCCCCCGGCTTTCGACACTGAGCATGATGTCATATGGTATAGAATATTCCTTTGGTCAGTTGGGGTCAGCTGTCGGCTTTGTCTCCTCCCAGCTTTCTGTGCACTCCCAGCCTACTGGCTGGCGGAGTGTTGTGAGGAGCAGAAAGGGCCTTGACTGCTAGGCAACAGCCAAATCTTCAGTCTTTTACCAACACAGTTTTCGTCCCAAATCCAACACAAAGCACTATGTCAGCTGTAGTAAGAAAGTCAACTCTATGCCAGCTGAAACCATGACACCCCAGACCGGGGCTTCTGCCCACCTTCCCCTCTTGACCTCGTCCTCAGCTGCCCTGTGCTTTGCTCCCGGCAGCCTTCACCCACGAAAAGACAACCGTGCCACACATTGTGCCGCCTCTGACCACGCAGAAGACAACGGCCACCACCTCTGCCAGCAGCACCTCCAAGACCTCTGTCTCCAGAGAGGCCAGCCCCGCTAGCAGCACAGAGGTCCCTCTGACAAGCACCTCTCCAGGTCCCAGCTCTCCGCCTGCCCCCAGCAGCCCGCTCAGCACCCGCCCGCCACCTGCCACCACTTCCACGCTCTCCTCCACATCAGCCCCAGCTGCCACCCCGAAACCTACGCCTACGACCCTAAGGCCCAGGCCCTCTTCCCTGAGGACCAGCGCTCCAACAGAGTTGCCTGCATCGGAGTCATCCGCGCCCTCCACAGCCAAAACCAGCCCGCTGCCATCGCCTGCTTCTTCTCCCTCCTCAACCGTGTCCTCCACGTGGCTGAGTTCCTCGCAGCCCGGTAAGGCTCCCTCCTGCTCTTCTGAGTTCTCTTCCTGTTCTTCTCAGCTCTTATTCTCCCTTCCTTCCTTCTTTCCACCTATGTGATGTTCCATCATTCTTCCAAGCAGTGTTTGCCGCTTGTGCCATTTGTTTTGGTGCGTGGCCGGCCCGGGGTGTGGTGCTGTGCTGCGCCTGTGCACTGGCTCTGGCTGGGGTGGTGCTAATTTTTGTCCTAGCAGGTTTTCTGGTGTTGTTGTTCAGATGTCTGTCCAAGCCAGTGTTGATAGCACCCAAGTTCTTTAACTATTGCTGAGGAATGCTAGCACGGCATCCCCGATTTCTCTGTTTCTCCTTTTGCCTGCCAGGGAGTGGGCAAGAGGTTGGTTGAGGACACAGCCAGGATAGCTGAGCCAACGTGAGTGACCAAGGAGATCCTCCGTATCACAGAATGTCATGCTGAGCAGTAAAATGCGGGCAGGGCAGGGCAGGACAGGGCAGGACAGGGGGATTTTCCCAAGTACCCATTGCTCAAAGGCTGGCGGGACACTGGCCACCAGTGGGAGATGGTGAGTGCATCTAGTGGGTGGTTTTTGGCTTTTTTCCCTTTAGTTTCTTTGCTTCTGAAAACTGTCTGTATCCAGGTGTGTGGGGGTGTTTTTGCTTTTGCACTTGCAATTCCCCCCCCATTCACGCTCAGAGGGAGTGAGCAAGTTGCTGGGTGGGCACTTAGCATATAGCCAGTGTCGACCGCCTGCTGACTGGCACACAGCTTGGCCCCACCTGGGTGTAAGCAGGACAGGGAAGCTTAGGGAAGGAGCCAGAAGCCCAGTCCTGCCTCCTGTCCAGTGAGAGGCAGTGTGATAGCAGGCTGCTTTTCTTGCCTGAGGCCCCAGCCCAGGGCTTCTGCCCTGCTCCTTTACCTCTTTCCCTCTTGGTCTGCCACTCTCGCTCAACCTGTGCTTTCCACCCGGCAGCCTTCACCCACGAAAAGACAACCGTGCCACACATTGTGCCGCCTCTGACCACGCAGAAGACAACGGCCACCACCTCTGCCAGCAGCACCTCCAAGACCTCTGTCTCCAGAGAGGCCAGCCCCGCTAGCAGCACAGAGGTCCCTCTGACAAGCACCTCTCCAGGTCCCAGCTCTCCGCCTGCCCCCAGCAGCCCGCTCAGCACCCGCCCGCCACCTGCCACCACTTCCACGCTCTCCTCCACATCAGCCCCAGCCGCCACCCCGAAACCTACGCCTACGACCCTAAGGCCCAGGCCCTCTTCCCTGAGGACCAGCGCTCCAACAGAGTTGCCTGCATCAGAGTCATCCGCGCCCTCCACAGCCAAAACCAGCCCGCTGCCATCGCCTGCTTCTTCTCCCTCCTCAACCGTGTCCTTCACGTGGCTGAGTTCCTCGCAGCCCGGTAAGGCTCCCTCCTGCCCTTCCTACCAGTCCGACTGTGCTTCCCAGCTCTCACCCTCCCATCCTTCATTCCGCTTTTCCTTCCTAGCAGCGGCAGCGCACGCCGCTTGGCCTGTTGTTTTCGTACTTGCCCTCCGTTCCTTTGCCTTTGGCGTCGGCACTTTGGTATGGCCTGCCTTTGGATATGGCCCGCCTTCGGTATGGCCGCGGGCACAGGTTTCTCCAACAGAGCCTGGCCTGCAAGTCTGGGAGGGGGCAGAGGGTATGCCGTGCCTGTTCCTTGGAGGAAGACACAGCATCTGGAGAGGCTCCTCTTCCAGGGAGAGGCAGAGGCTGGTTGCGCATGGGAAGGCACCCTTTAGGCGCTGTCCTTGTCCCTGCTTTTTGGGGGAGGAACCGGATAGGGAGGCTGAGGGCAGGAGGCAAGGACCCACTCCTCTCATTGGAATCATAGAATCATAGAATTGCTGAGGTTGGAAGGGACCTTTAAGATCATCAAGTCCAACCTTTAACCTACCCTGACAAAAGCCACTTCTAAACCATGTCCCTAAGTGCCCCATCTACCCTTTGTTTAGACACCTCCAGGGATGGTGAATCCACCACCTCCCTGGGCAGCCTATTGCAATGTTTAATAACCTTTTCAGTGAAAAAATGTTTCCTAATATCCAATCTAAACCTCCCCTGACATAACTTGAACCCGTTTCCTCTCATCCTATCACTTGTCACCAGGGAGAAGATGTCAGCCCCGATCTCTCTACAACCTCCTTTCAGGTAGTTGTAGAGGGTGGTAAGGTCTCCCCTCAGCCTCCTCTTCTCCAGGCTATACAACCCCAGCTCCCTCAGTCGTTCTTCATAAGGTTTGTCCTCCAGACCCCTCACCAGCTTTGTAGCCCTTCTCTGGACACGCTCCAACACCTCAATGTCCCACTTGTAGCAAGGGGCCCAAAACTGAACGCAGTACTCGAGATGGGGCCTCACCAGTGCCGAGTACAGGGGGATGATTGCTTCCCTAGTCCAGCTCACCACACTATTCCTGATACAGGCTAGGATGCTGTTGGCCTTCTTGGCCACCTGGGCACACTGCTGGCTCATGTTCAGCCGGCTGTCAACCAACACCCCCAGGTCCTTTCCTGCCGGGCTGCTTTCGAGCCACTCTGCCCCAATCCTGTAGCGCTGCGTGGGGTTGTTGTGACCCAAGTGCAGGACCCGGCACTTGGCCTTGTTGAACCTCATACCATTGGTCTCAGCCCATCAGTCCAGCCTGTCCAGATCCCTCTGCAGAGCCAACCTACCCTCAAGCAGATCAACATGCCCACCCAGTTTAGTGTCATCTGCGAACTTGCTGAGGGTGCATTCGATCCCTTCATCCAGATCATTGATAAAGATATTAAAGAGAACCGGCCCCAGCACCGACACCACTTGTGACCGGACACCAACTGGATTTAACTCCATTTACCACCACTCTCTGGGCACGGCCATCCAGCCAGTTTTTTACCCAGCGAAGAGTACACCTGTCCAGGCCATGAGCAGCCAGTTTCTCCAGGAGAATGCTGTGGGAAACAGTGTCAAAAGCTTTGCAAAAATCCAAGTAGATAACATCCACAGCTTTTCCCTCATCCTCTAAGTGGGTCACCTTATCATAGAAGGATATTCGGTTTGATAGGCATGACCTGCCCTTCACAAACCCATGCTGACTGGGCCTGATCACCCTGTTCTCCTGCATGTGCCGTGTAATGGCACTGAGGAGGATCTGTTCCATGACCTTCCCAGGCACCGAGGTCAGACTGACTGGCCTGTAGTTCCCCGGATCCTCCTTCCGGCCCTTCTTGTGGATGGGTGTCACATTTGCTAACCTCCAGTCAGCTGGGACCTCCCCGGTTGTCCAGGACTGCTCATAAATGATGCAAAGTGGCCTGGCGAGCACTTCCGCCAGCTCTTTCAATACCCTTGGGTGGATCCCATCCGGCCCCATAGATTTGTGCACCTCCAGGTGCTGAAGCAGGTCCCTCACCGTTTGCCTTTGGGTTACAGGGGCTTCATTCTGCTCCCCATCCCTGTCTTCTAGCTCAGGGGTCTGGGTGCTCAGGGAACAACTGGTCCTACTGATGAAGACTGAGGCAAAGACTGCATTAAGTACCTCAGCCTTTTCCTCTTCCTTGTTCACTATGTTGCCGGCCCCATCTACTAGAGGACAGAGATAATCCTTAGTCCTCTTCTTATTGCTAATATATTTATAGAAACTTTTTTTGTTGTCCTTGACAACAGAAGCCAGGTTTAGTTCTAGCTGGGCTTTGGCCCTCCTGATTTTTTCCCTATAAAGGAAGGCGCCCTTTAGGCGCTGTCCTTGTCCCCGCTTTTTGGGGGAGGAACCGGATAGGGAGGCTGAGGGCAGGAGGCAGGGACCCACTCCTCTCTGCCCCCAGCAAGACTCAGTGCAGCACAGCGCTGCCTTTCCTGCACATGCCCCCGTGTCATGGTTTAACACCAGCTGGCTGGCAACGAGGACCATGCAGCCGCTCGCTCACTCCCTGCCCCCCAGCAGGATGGGGGAGAGAATCAGAAGGGTAAAAGTGAGTAAACTCATGGGTTGACATAAAGACAGTTTACTAAGTAACGCAAAAGCTGCGCACGCAAGCAAAGCAAAACAAGGGTTTCGTTCACTACTCCCCATAGCAGGCAGGTGTGTTCAGCCATCTCCAGGAAAAGCTGCGCTCCATCATGTGTAACCGTTACGAGGGAAGCCCAAGGCTGTAATTCCAAATGTCTCCCCCCTCCTTCTTCTTCCCCCGGCTTTCGACACTGAGCATGATGTCATATGGTGTAGAATATTCCTTTGGTCAGTTGGGGTCAGCTGTCGGCTTTGTCTCCTCCCAGCTTTCTGTGCGCTCCCAGCCTACTGGCTGGCGGAGTGTTGTGAGGAGCAGAAAGGGCCTTGACTGCTAGGCAACAGCCAAATCTTCAGTCTTTTACCAACACAGTTTTCGTCCCAAATCCAACACAAAGCACTATGTCAGCTGTAGTAAGAAAGTCAACTCTATGCCAGCTGAAACCATGACACCCCAGACCGGGGCTTCTGCCCACCTTCCCCTCTTGACCTCGTCCTCAGCTGCCCTGTGCTTTGCTCCCGGCAGCCTTCACCCACGAAAAGACAACCGTGCCACACATTGTGCCGCCTCTGACCACGCAGAAGACAACGGCCACCACCTCTGCCAGCAGCACCTCCAAGACCTCTGTCTCCAGAGAGGCCAGCCCCGCTAGCAGCACAGAGGTCCCTCTGACAAGCACCTCTCCAGGTCCCAGCTCTCCGCCTGCCCCCAGCAGCCCGCTCAGCACCCGCCCGCCACCTGCCACCACTTCCACGCTCTCCTCCACATCAGCCCCAGCCGCCACCCCGAAACCTACGCCTACGACCCTAAGGCCCAGGCCCTCTTCCCTGAGGACCAGCGCTCCAACAGAGTTGCCTGCATCAGAGTCATCCGCGCCCTCCACAGCCAAAACCAGCCCGCTGCCATCGCCTGCTTCTTCTCCCTCCTCAACCGTGTCCTCCACGTGGCTGAGTTCCTCGCAGCCCGGTAAGGCTCCCTCCCGCTCTTCTGAGTTCTCTTCCTGTTCTTCTCAGCTCTTATTCTCCCTTCCTTCCTTCTTTCCACCTATGTGATGTTCCATCATTCTTCCAAGCAGTGTTTGCCGCTTGTGCCATTTGTTTTGGTGCGTGGCCGGCCCGGGGTGTGGTGCTGTGCTGCGCCTGTGCACTGGCTCTGGCTGGGGTGGTGCTAATTTTTGTCCTAGCAGGTTTTCTGGTGTTGTTGTTCAGATGTCTGTCCAAGCCAGTGTTGATAGCACCCAAGTTCTTTAACTATTGCTGAGGAATGCTAGCACGGCTTCCCCCATTTCTCTGTTTCTCCTTTTGCCTGCCAGGGAGTGGGCAAGAGGTTGGTTGAGGACACAGCCAGGATAGCTGACCCAACGTGAGTGACCAAGGAGATCCTCCGTATCACAGAATGTCATGCTGAGCAGTAAAATGCGGGCAGGGCAGGGCAGGACAGGGCAGGACAGGGGGATTTTCCCAAGTACCCATTGCTCAAAGGCTGGCCGGACACTGGCCACCAGTGGGAGATGGTGAGTGCATCTAGTGGGTGGTTTTTGGCTTTTTTTTTTTCCCTTTAGTTTCTTTGCTTCTGAAAACTGTCTGTATCCAGGTGTGTGGGGGTGTTTTTGCTTTTGCACTTGCAATTCCCCCCCCATTCACGCTCAGAGGGAGCGAGCAAGTTGCTGGGTGGGCACTTAGCATATAGCCAGTGTCAACCGCCTGCTGACTGGCACACAGCTTGTCCCCACCTGGGTGTAAGCAGGACAGGGAAGCTTAGGGAAGGAGCCAGAAGCCCAGTCCTGCCTCCTGCCCAGTGAGAGGCAGTGTGATAGCAGGCTGCTTTTCTTGCCTGAGGCCCCAGCCCAGGGCTTCTGCCCTGCTCCTTTACCTCTTTCCCTCTTGGTCTGCCACTCTCGCTCAACCTGTGCTTTGCTCCCGGCAGCCTTCACCCACGAAAAGACAACCGTGCCACACATTGTGCCGCCTCTGACCACGCAGAAGACAACGGCCACCACCTCTGCCAGCAGCACCTCCAAGACCTCTGTCTCCAGAGAGGCCAGCCCCGCTAGCAGCACAGAGGTCCCTCTGACAAGCACCTCTCCAGGTCCCAGCTCTCCGCCTGCCCCCAGCAGCCCGCTCAGCACCCGCCCGCCACCTGCCACCACTTCCACGCTCTCCTCTGCTTCAGTCCCAACTGCCAGCGCAGTTCCTACACCTTTCCCCCTCACTACGTCCACATCTAGTTCTGCTGAGAGTTCTACATATTTTTCCTCCCCAAACACCACTTTTACTCCACATGTTAAAACATCGTCATTAGTAATTCCTACCAGTATCTCTTCCTCATCCACTCCAGTGTTGATTCCAGCTGCTTTATCTACAACAGTTACTTTTGCTCCCAGTGTTACTACTACTGCATCTACAGAGTCAGCTGAAAGCAGTTCGTTGCGAACAACAACATTAACCACTACCCGCACTACGTCATCGCCTTCTTTCACCTCTAGACTTTCAACATCCTTGTCTTCTGTTGTACCATTAACAGTGCCACAAGGTAAAGCATATTCTTATCATTTCCTATGTCGTGCTTTTGTTTTTAGCACATCTTTTCTTTCGTGTGTGTGTGAATTCTTACTTTACATATTCTTTGGCTGGCATGGCATTTGTATGCATTGGCTCCATCTTTTCTTTGTGTCATTTCTGCAGTTATTTTTTGTGGAGTTGTCTGAAGTCTTTGATGTCATAACAGCAGATTCCCTGCTATATACTGATGTAAACATTAAAAAGTGTGAATTAAGGAGGCTGACGGGATGCATATCAGGATAGTCACAGAATCGTTTGTTTTTTAATCTTAAAATGTTAGCTAAGCAGTCTAAGAAAGATACCTTTTATTTGGACAGGCTACCTCCTGACTTACCCTGCAGTCCCCCTGTTAGCTCTCATATACTCAGTCTGCACACTTGAGTATTTTTTTGGTATCTCTTCTGCAGGATATTATTTTCTCAGTTTTCAAGGTACAGTGATGTTTTTTGGCTCCTGTGCATAATTAAAACCTAATATGTTTTGACTGAAGGAATACCACATTCTACAATTTCTGCACAATTTCATGTAAAGGGAGGCACACAAAGTAACATCCTCTCCACTGGCTTCATATTGAGCTTTCCTACTTTAGGATCTCCAGTAAAGGAGTCAGGAACACTGGTGTGAATGCACAAGAGAGATAGATACATTTTTAACTGTGTTCTGTGTAAGTAGCAGAGGCCTCGTTTCTAGTCCTATTCTAGAAACGGGATAAACCAGAATGACGTATGCACTGTGCAATCCGTGAATGGAAGCTGGATTTCCTGTGTGGTTCTTTTCTCTATGTTTATTTCTTTTAACCACTGTTTGAGGACCCAGTTTCAGCTACTTTCCTACTGCCTTCTCCACTGTCATATACCACTTTCACTGTTTGTTTTCCTTTTCTGTGGGTTTAATTCCTAAAGAAAGTGCAACATCACCTCCAACAAGTTACAGCTTTCACTTGCCATATCTTTTTCAAGAATTAGGAGGGATACACGGCATCCTCATAGGCCTGCCCTTTTCTACCCTTCTTAATAATGAGATTATAAGCATTTACATCTTTTTATCTTTGAAGCAGACCTATATGATGTTTCCTTAGTTGTGAATCTTCACACAAAGGCCTCCATTCCATTGTTCAAATTAGATCAACTGAACCAGAAAGTTAACCTCTAACAGCATCAAAAATGAACAGAGTGGAACACCGTGCTCAAATCAGCCAGTGAGTCTTACTCCAGAAGACTGATTTACGCAAATTGTCCCAAGTAGTCAACTAAGGAAAATGAATTTGTGGTTAACTGCTACTTTCAAACAGAGATGTGAGAACCAATATATAACAGTGGCTGTAGTCACCTGCAGCAGGACCTTTCCTCTCTGTTTGCACTGTTAACCTTGCCAGCAGAGTGCAGCTTGTACAAGTCAGTCAACTCCGCCACAAGGTATGGCAGAATTCTCTACCAGCAGCGCAAATGATTAAACACGCAGTCTGTCCTTCCTCCCACTGTTACACAAGTAATACAGTACCTAAGAGGCTCTAATTGACTGACTGTGTGAGCCTTAGTTTGACCCAAGGAGCCGGGATTCTCTCTATTGCCCCATTCCCTTTGACCACGCTTGCCCTACAGCTTCATATTTTTCACCTCACAGAATGGGAATCCAAGTAGGAACTCTCATGAGCAGAAGGATTTTTCCCCAGTATAATTATGTTTTTGGTGTCTGCTTTAGATTCTGTTCACACGCTTTTGCTAAGAGAAGTGCTTCAGAACAGTATCTTCCCAAGCATGCTATGACTGGGTTTGTTCCTTGCAGTTAACAGGCAGTACCTCCCACTACTTATTTCATGGGTTCAGAAAGTTGTGAACAAGGTCTCCTTTCTCTGCACATTGTTCAGCCCTAAACTGAGCAATTCTGGTACTTTTCAGTCTTGCAGAATATTAACAATACCTTTCAGTCCAGAAAGAAAAGTTAAATGCTGGCTTAGCTCCTAGCTCTTGATTTATGAGATACAGGTATAGTACCTTAGTCTAGTATCCAGTTACTAGTCGCCTTATTTTCCAATGACAAATTCCCAGAATTCCTACTACAGTATTAACTGAGCCTTCCCCACAACAATGTTCAGGTTTCGTTTATAACCTTTCTTCAAGTGGGGAACCTGAAGGTGCTCGAAAGCGCATTGTACAGAAGGAGAACCTGTTTTCAGTTAGCTTTGTGCATCATAAACTGCTTAATGTTCTGCTTCAAGCCAGGAGAAAATGCAAGATCAACACACGTAATCATTACTTGCTGTCTAGCATTATGCGTTCCAGCTAGTAAGGAAAGACAGACTTCGGGCAGGCATTTCAGTTGTGAACTTCTGGCTGCCTATAAATAAATAAATCCTTAGAATGAGTAAATTAAACATTTTTCAAATAAGTAAAATCTATTACAAAGTCTGTGAACCAGAAATAATGCCACCAGAATTAGCCAGCTGCTTTATTTGCATCTTTGTGTTCTCATCAGCGGATTAGTTTTTATCCTATATCCTTAACAGGAATTTTTCTGCTCATTTGTAATTCCTGTGACTTGCATTTTCTTTGTTGTCCTCCAGCGTAACTCTCTCATGCATCTTCAGGGCCTAGTTTAAAACCTTCTCTTGCTGTGTTACTCACTGATGACTTGTTAATTATCTCATGCAATAGGAATGGTTTTCCATGAAACAGAGGGTGGAGGCTTTTGGCATCCAGCAAAGGGCACCCAAGAAGACCAAGACAGATTTCCGCTATAATTTTTTTGTTTTTACATTTGACAGAGCGTTGTAGAGAACTTGAATATGAAGAAAAAATAACTTACAAAGGCTGTTCTACAAATGTCACTTTAAGCCGGTGTGAAGGATCGTGTCCATCTTCAACAAAGTAAGGGCAGTTGGGAGATTGTACAGTACTAAAGTTGTTTCTCTCTCTTGTTTGCGCAACCGTTAAGTAGCAAGAGTTGTTAACTACCCCTCCTTTACAATTCAGCCAGAAAACTATGGTTGGCATCTGCCCAGCAGTACAATGGTGCAGCGTAAGCCAGCTAACTAGAAACACTGCTAATAAGGTCATTTAGTATGTAGGGATTTACAATTTAAACACGGGATGTTGTCTCACTTTACTTTTATTTTTTTAATAAAACAGACATCGATGCTGCAGGTTTTGGGGGCATTTTTGGTTTTTTGTTTGGTTTGGTGTGGGGTTGTTTTTTTTTTTTTTAAAGATGGAAAAAAGTTGTTGGTTAGACTACAAACACCTGTTTTCAAATAGCCAAGACAGCAAAATAAGAAATTTATCTTCACCTAAATACATAATGTCACTTCAGTTGTCTCATATTCTCCTCCTAATAGTGTAACTCAGGGATATTTGACAGGGATATTGAGCGTGCTGCCTCAGTCCGTGCACTTCTGCTCGTTCATGAGGAGACTATTCAGACAGGGAATCTCCAGTAAAACTGAACTGACTGCAGCAGTGTTAGAGTTCACAGTTATTTGGGGAAAAAACTTAAAATGTTATATTCTCAACAATCCAAGCAAATACAATGTTCAAGAACAGGAAAGCAACGAAGGGTTTTCCTTTTGCAATAACTAATTTAAATCACTCCTGAAGCTAAAAGCTGTCCCCTTCAACGTGAGCGCAGGTGTCCTCCAGTATTTTGAAAACTGAGTGAGTGACTTTTATCTTGAGAATTTTCAAAAGGGCTGTTGAGCCTGGACAAAGATTTTTAGAGCTACTAACGTTCATCACAATCACTAAGAAAGTTGTGGTTAAAAGAACAGTTTTGTTTTAATGGAAATCAGGCAGACTTTTTTCCCTTTTAAAGAGGTTTTTACAAAAATACTTCTTCTGTAACACTCTCGTTCCCACAGCTGAATTGCAGCCTAAGTTTATACAAGTTCTCACTGACCAATAAAATAAAAAAAAATAAAAAAAGGAAAATCTAGGAGCAAGTCCAGCAGCGCAGTTGGCTGAACAGAGTCAGAAAAGCAACGGTGTAACAGAACAACAGTATTATCAAAGAGCATCTAAATCTCACCCACTCCTTTGAGCTATCACTTCACCAACCCCTGCTTTACTCCTGCTAATTCAGCAATAGACGTGCAAGCCCACTACTGCGTGAACTGACCTCACAGCCCAGAATTTACATTATGCCAAACCTGACATTATACGCTCAGCCGCTTGAATTCTGGTGCCAACAGTTCAGAGGAAAAAAAGGGATTTTCCTTCCTCCATGAACTGTGCAAGAGGAACCTGCGCAGTTCAGCCCCTCATCACACCAGAGACCTTTTGCAAACTGTAAGCAGTCCAGTGCACAGCTTCAAAAAATAACCCTGTGGTTACTTTATTATTTTCAGAAGTGCACAAGGAGAATGGGGAAATCAAATCCTGTTAGTTTTCCAGTGAGGTCTGAGGCAACAGCTACAAACCCTTTGCAAATTTAGTCTCAAAAAGGAAGGCAGAAACTCAGTACGCCTGAGCTCCTGCAGTGGCCAGAACACAAGAGTCAGGCGCTGCCCCATCTGTAGTTCTGCCCTTGGCACAACTATTGAACTCTTAAGGGTTGTGCGCTTTCCTCTAAATGTTCCACCGTAAGAAAAAAACAAATGTTCAAATACTTAAAAAGCTGCAAGCCTAAAATACTATATACAAATCCTAACTGTTCCTCCCTCTCTTCCAAACAGGTTGAATGTTGAGGAGATGATGGTCACCACAGTCTGCAGCTGCTGTAGGCCACTACAGCTTCTGAAGAAGGAATTCCAACTACCTTGCCAAGACCCAGATAACCCTGGAAAAAGGCTCACTACAGAAATCATTGTATTTAGTGGCTGCGTTTGTAACTTTGACAGTTGCATACATTAGCCAGACCTCCAGATGGCCTCAGATACCTTTTTTTTTTTTTTTTTAATTAAACACTGATCACAATTTAACACTTCCACAGTGACTGCTCAGTGCTGGGAGTTCTCCTGTGTTGATTTTACTGGAGACCCTTGCAGTGAGGCTTCCTGAGCAGCTACCTGGAATGTCAAGGAAGTGAACTGATAAATTATTCTGATCAGGGGTGGGGGTTGGGGGCAGGAGGGAAAAAAAGAAAAAAGAAGGGGTGAGGTGGGGGGGTGGGAGGGAAGACCACTTCAGAGTGTCTGGCTTTGCTCAGGGTGGTGTTTAACCAGAGGCTAAAGACTGGCCTACACACTGTGCAATAACAGAAATTTGACTTCCAAATAAAGTAGAAAGAATTGAATTTGTTTGTTATTTGACCAATTATTTTAACTGAAAAGAGGCTGTTACGTTCGTTACAGTTGCACTAGGAGCGGTGGAATAGCTCATTATTTCACTGGGAAAGGAGACAACTGAAAGTGGACTTGTCCACATCATCCATACGCAGCTGGTGTCAGAGAGCAAGGTGTTACACGAACCAAAAGCTAGTAGTGAGGTGCATGCAGACCCATCATCATTAACACGGACACGTAGCGGCTTTTGGACAAAGCAGAAATTTGCAGGGCATTTCTCTGCAAGAAGTTAAAGACCACATGTCTAACAGGACACAGGTAGTTCACTCACAAGTGATTTCTACTTGCCACTGGTAGAGCATATTCTTTATTACTTTGTTTGCAATTCATTTAAAAAAAGTTGTATGAACGCACAATAGCTCATAGTGCCCAGGTTTGGGTTTGTTTTTCTTCCTTTTAGCAAGTTTTAGAGAAGTACCAAGAATCTGAAGCATAGATTTAAAGTTTGAGGGAGGTTATTTAGCAGTTTAGATATTCTTCTTTTACAGTAACATCAACTTTTTTTTACAAGTCCTGCCTATGTGTAACACAGGTGTGTGCTTCATAGCCCCAACCATACGCCCCTGTTACACCAGTTTACTGCAGCACGTACTATTAATATACTTACCTGTGTTACCCACTCGAGGAAGAAAGATTTTGACATCAAGGTTTTGGGTTTTTGTTTTGTTTTGTTTTTTTGACAGCAGAGTATTTGTAACATGTGACCAAACACACCAACAAAAAAGCCATAAAAAACCCAAACCCTCACTGGGTGAGCAGAGAGCTGTAGGCCAGGTTAAGACTTAACTGAACACAACCCACCAGTAGTTTGCAGGAAAGAATTTACTATTACACATCAAGTGTTGTTCCAGAACCACCATTCCATGCAATTATTCTTTACATTTCCATGCCCCCAGACAGAAAAGGACAGTTTCATTACTCTTCTAATCATTTATTTAATCTTAATACGTTCTTCTGATGAATATAGTCTAATATATAGTCTTCTATATGAAAATTCTCCACTTAATTTGACAGAACTTTGTTTTATACAAATAAGACGATCACCATAAATGTTACATACTGGAGTGTAGGTCAAGAATGAACATGCGCTACCTGTTTTGCTATTCAGTTATTTTCACATGTCAATGCCTGAAAATACTGTACTTAAAAACAATAACACTGTTTACTGCAGAAATTACTTTGTCTGCTTGACAGGATACATCACTTTGGTAAGTTAACCATCATTCACAAAAAAATAATCAAGAATTTGTCCTTAATTTTTTCATGTTTCTGCTCATGGCTTCATTGAGCTGACATTTAATACAAAGCGTGAACAGTCATAAGCTTAACACAGTCACCACTGAAAAGACACTTTCCCGTACCCCCCTCCTTCCCACATTTTAGCACAGCTTGAACAAAAGCAAAGTGAACTAAAGTAGTGCAGTGTCTCAAGGTGTCCTTTAATGAGGGCACAGAACATTTTCAGAGGGACAGATACACAACAGGATTTGGAAAAAATGAAATAGAAGCTCCTCCCTGTCTTCGCTAAGACTGCCTTTAGTTCAGCACATCAGATTTTTAACGCAGCAGCCAACAGCATGGTTAAGATAGCAGGACTATTAGAGAGACACATGGCATCCAAAGGACAAAACATAAGGTAGTCCAGTAGTATTTTGCCAACTGCCCAACCTGACTGCAAGAACTGCTCATGAAGGCTTTTCAAAGACAATGTCTGTGACCAAAAAGTCTTGATTAGATCCTTGAAAGGCCATAAAAGGGCCAGTTGTTCAAGAGAACTTTTGCAGAGAGACCAGGTCTATAGCCAAGTTTTCAGTCCTAACATCCATAGTTACCAGCCATTTCTGGAAAAAACAAAACAAAAAAGTATCTCCCCAAATCCACACGCCACAGCCAAACCTTTCTTCCTCATTTTTCACTTGCACTCAAACCAAATTATAATTACCCAGTTCCAGCATTTAACTCAAAGCACTGAAGGAAAAAAAAAGCAAGGCACACTCAATCACGTACACTGCTGTCCCCTGCTGTGCACTGGGCAGCATGACAGGAGCTTCATTTGAACGTATTTTCAATGTCATCACTATCACTCAAAACCTTGATTTCACGGGCATACTTGGCTGCATGTGTTGTGAGACACCAGTCCCAGCCTTCCTTTAAATAACCTTAAGGAAATCTTGATCAGAGGTTCACTTCTCATGTCAGCAGCAGCTGAGGTCCACTGTGACCTGCAGTACTCGCTGACAGCTGCCCGCAGTTTCTAACTGCGCTACTTCACCCGCTTCGTTTTAGCAGCCTTTGTTGCACCTCGAGGCTCAAAGAGCGTGAGCCAGAGCTGCATCCACTCACTTCTGCAGAGAGGCTGCAAAGAGTTTGCTGACGTGGAACAAGTTACAAAGGCTTTGGTTGTAAAAACCACTATAAAAGCTGAACTTTCGGGGGCCTTCTACTCTCTTCTATACCATGTTGGGTATTTTTACCACCACTGACAGACAGTAATCTGTTCAGGTATCAGTTATTCAACCTTTTGAGTTTTAACATTACTGTACACTGGGGAAAAAATATTGTTTAAAATTAAATTTTCATCTAAGAGTGCATGCCTTACAACCCTTCAAGGGCCCATTTTCTTCCCACTTCTCTTATACAATACCAGACTCTGCAGTTAGTTATATCACATCATTAGCACTATTACTTGCTAAGTCTGATGGGAAACAGAAAAAACACAGAACAGAATATTTAACTTCAGTTTGACTAATAATGAACAAGCATGTACTCATTCACCACCTATCAGAGAAGCTCACCTCAGTGTTGAGATAAGCAGAAGGATTAAGAATAGCTTTTGTGTTCAATCCACTTTCCAAAGATCAGAAAACATTAAGATGTAAAGGATTACAAGATTAATACTTTAAGACTCTGGTCCTGCGGCATTTTCCAGATACAAAGATTGGCGACACTCAACATAAACATTCAATTCGATCAAATACATCTTGGAATCTGCCCTTCCATCCAGTACAAGACTTGCGGCAATGTTCAACTTTACAAAGTTTTGACTCTACATTAATATCTGAATTAACCTTTACTGAGCAGCGTTACACTGGGGCCCTGCAGCTCAGAGCAGAGGGAATACCTGTTAAAGGCAGAATGTTGCTAGCCATTTCCAGTTGAAATCCTTGGTTACCACATCTAAATCAATTTCCCTTTAACAAGTTTAAAAGCCTGACCTCTGCAAAAAAAAAAAAAAAAAAAAAAAAGGAGCACAAGACACCCCCTCCAACCCTTTGTGTAACACACTAAAAGCCATTTTTAATGTAAAAAGTCACTTCCCTGTACTGTACATTTTAATTTCAAACAAGGGTCAAGTCCTATTAAGGCAGGGAGCTGGTATTGGTTAACATTGCAGTACTCAGACAGTGATGTACAAGACATTTATTTGCAGTATGATGACAGCGATATAAATGGAAAAACCCAAACTGACATGGTTAATATTAAAACTGTTCCGACAGCAATTCACATAATCTCTGAGATACAGCTTCTTTACTTGTTCGTAGTGTGAGCCTATACATCTGAAAAAGAATATAAAATATTATTTACTTTTTAAACACAGTTTGGCGTTAAATGAATGTACAGCCAACTAGTGAAGACTAGCAGTTAACTCTTACTTGTTTTCTTAGATTTAGTAGGAAAAAGACCTCAAGTTAAAACATGCAGAGGCAGCCAGCCACTGAGTAATACAGTTTTTTCAAACCATAGGCTGGAGTACATCTTCAAACCCTTTGAGAGAATTACCATTGTTCTAATAGTTTTAGGCTTTAGCAGCAAGGTATTGTCTGAAGTTTTTCATTAAGACGACTAAATGTTGTGGGGGAAAAAGCGTAAAGACCCTCTACCGCCACTTCTTCAGAAGACAGGAGACTTGCCACCCAAAACTTACTTTTAGGCTTATTTAACTTTGATAAAACCTCTACAAAAATGCTTGAGCAAAAATATTCTTAACATTGTGTTTGTTTTCTTGTTTTCTTTTAGCCCACCATTATTAATTTAAAATGGCAAAGGGAATTGTAACTTAATCTTGTCTGAGGTGCACAAAACAACAACATTAAATGTTTCCAGCTTTCAAGAGAAGATGAGACTCCACGGGCAGTCTAGAGTAATACAGTTATGTCTTCCAACAGGAAAGAGAATGGCTACGAAGGCACAGCTTACCAAACTGGGCCAGGACCAGCTGCTACAATTTCATTTCTGGTTGGAGTGTGCGGTCACAATTAGCTACTGCAATAGTGATTTTAAGTAAATACTTTAAGGAGTTTCAGATATAAACAGATATTTAGTGCCAACAGTAACTTGTATTCAAGCTGTAGATAAACAGATACCTGTGCCTGGAGGTTGGGTTCAAGGCGCAGCAAGCATCCAATCTGAGTGGTTTTTGTATGTATGATACCAGCACCAACAAAGTTGGCAGGATTGGGATCTACCTCCTCAAGTAGGGCCGATCCAAAGCCAATTATCTACAAAAGAAACCCAGAAGATTTAGAAACAGGGACAGCAACACCACATCTACCCAAGCACAGGCACCACCAACTAGCAAAACAAGTAGAACAATTTTTATTTGAAGTGTTCAGGATGTTAAAGAATTATCCATTACCAATTTTATCACAACAGGTTTTTGAAGTGTCAGAGTGACCCTTATAATGAGCTGTTCCTGAAAAAAGAGTTCTTCTTGAGAACAACTGAGAAATAAGTTAAGATTCAACATAATTCCTGTTTTTGATAAAGCCAGCCCTGTCTTACACTACTCGCTTCTGTTTTGCCTAAGACAGCCAGTTCTACAAAGAGTCAGTTGTTTTCTTTTTTAACTGATAACTCTAGGATAAATTAAGTCTTGGAGTATCTTCCAGTTCAGTGTTAAGCACTGAATTGGTGTTTTCTTAAATAGCTTCAAGTTTCCAGCTGCTGTATCTAATTCAAGCCACACAAGAAACAGTCCATTCGACCTGGCACTGCCAAGGGTCCGTTACACAACACTTTAAAAAGTTTATATGGCAACTGGATCATCCAAGATGAACAAAATTTGCTTATACCACTAGGCTTACACTACAAAGAGACATACCACGCTTCCACCCACCTTTGCTTTAGTGATCTCTGCGTCCATCGGGTGTTTTGCTTTAAAGATATTCTGTACTTCTTGTTTCGGACTGCAAGACAAGATGAATACATGGTATAACACGGGTATTATGTACAGCACTGTTCCGTAGCAACTAATTATATTGGGAGAGTTTATGACTCCCAGGATTACGTACGGGATGGGGCACTGCACCAGCTACATTCACAATATAGCCCTTTTTTTTTCCCCCCTTGGTCCATCACAAGAACCCCAAGCACAAGTACAGACAAATTCTTACTTGCTCAGTTGCTTCCAACGTTGAAAAAAGTCTTGAGAAGACATCTCTGTCGGCTGGAAAAATTTATTCAGTGTGATGGGTAATTTTACTGAAAGATTTTGAAATGTTCCACCATATCTGCATATGGAATAGAAAGAATATGGTGTGTGCAGCACAGTGTCAGCAGTCTCCCAGCCTAAATCAACCAAACAACTGAGGATGAACACTAAGGTGCAACTGTTTATGATTAAAATCCATCAACTGCAGATAATGTTATTGCTAAGATACAGTTTCAATGCACTGTTAAGTATATTTATTTGCTCTGCTTAGACGGCACATGAAAATGAATTGGCAGAACTTCTAGTAAGGACATCTCAGTTTCAACAATGGTCGTTATCCTTCTAGTTAGCACCCAAAGGAGTGAAAAATATATCCCTGTGAAAACATACCAGTAAGAACCAGTTTAGACTGGAATAACAGAATGCAGCCAGAGACTGATGTTGAGTGGACATAACGAGATTCTATTTTTGACTGCATGTGTTTCCAGTCCAAGTTGTTTGCAGAAACGTTCTTGTTTTCAGAAGGAAGAAGTTACTGTGTATATTCTTGTCAAGATTTCTTAGGCAAACAGGAAGACTGTTTTATACGGATAGCGGAAAGAGAAGTCATGGAGATGTTTTATCAGTAGCTGCTTCTTGATTAGGTGGTGGGTTTTTTTAAACCACATTGTTCCAAGTGGACTCCCTAACTCCCCTAGGAGCTTAAAGCTTTGTGAGATGATTTTTTACAGTCAGTCGCCTACGCAAGACAGCTTTACGTGTCCACATTCTACAATTCAGTTAGAAGACCAGGACAAATTTAACATCTTTCATCTAATTAATTCACTAGCATTTGAATCCTGTGTTTTACCTGAATTGAATGTTCAGGATCGGAGCTTCCATGAAGTCTGACACACATTCGATGTTCACAACCTGTTGAACCTGTGCACCTCCATCCACTGTGGGGTCAACAGGTTTTGTCTGAAGATTCAGGCATAAGAAGTGGTTAAGGAAACTGATCAATGAATTGATAACTTCAAAAATTAGCAAATCCTCCAATAAGCTACATGAGGCATTAGCATCATGGCCACCCATTCTCTACCTGCTACTGAATATTCAAAGCTCAATTCTTGTACAGCAAAAAAGGGTTTGGGGTTTGTTTTTTTTATTTGTTTGTTTTTTTCATACTGACATGCCTAGAAACAATAACCCCCCCAAATTCTCAGTTATATGGATATTCTTAAAGAAAGATACCCTCAAAAGGGTATGAAAGCACAGACAGACTTCACGATAAAACCCATTGGACTATCTCATTTTGATGTGAACATTACAGTGATGCTTTGAGTCAAACAAGTTTGATTACATAGTCTCCAAGAAATCTTAAGTTTGCACTACCAAGCATTAAGGATGAACTATAAATTAAGAGCTTATTTTAAAGCATCATCATCATCATTGTATACATGTTTTCTTCTACCTCCACCTCAAGTCTGAGATTATCTGCTAACGCAGGACTCTAAGGACACCACATCTAAACCCCTGCTACTTCATGACAGTGGAGAAAGCTACAGAGTTACATTACATATTTATTCAGCCAATTTCTCCTTATATTCAACAATAAAATTTGTGTTTGTAGCCAGAGCTTTAAGGAGAGAATCTTCTGTCTCTGCTTAAGACTTTTTTTTCCTACTAGAAAGTTCACTTTAGAGGGTTATCAGCAAGTTTCTCATTTCTTCATGTTCAAGAACACTGTGCCTTGATCCAGCAGCTTTATTACACTTTTGTGAGGCATAAAAGCCAAATAAGAACAGACACATGCTACTGCATTTAAGGATATTTGACTGTAGGTCATCTGAGCAGATTACTGTTGGAGTAAAATTCAAGAACTGTGTTGATGTCTTATTTCCATAGAAGATGAACATACGTCCTAGAAAGAAAAGAATAAAAGATATCAGAATTTTTAGGTACTTCACATGTAATCATATTGAACTATCTGTGCTTCAAGTATGTAACACAGTCTTCACATTTTTCTTTAAAAGAACTTCTGAAAACGAACCATAATTTACATGGTTTATCCTACCAAGATATTCACAGTTCAACATGAAATAACTACACCATCAGACCTCTTCCCCAGTAGCTGTGACACAGGCAGTTAAAATGATCAGTGTAAGTCTTGCAGTTGCCAGATAACATTACTTTCTATATAAAGACGTTATTATGGTACCAAAAATGATGCAGAAAGGGAGAAGCAAGCAATTCTAGTGCTGGCCTGTGTTCAATTCCCAGCTCCTTCCTAGATGTTTTCATTAACTTGTGCATTAATGTATTATGATAGACATGTTTGAGATGTATTGTGTATCATATTATTACACTAAGCTATACTGTAAGATATAAAAATTGAGGAGAATGGTCCTTTGTAATGCTGGCTGTACGAGACTTGCAACTAGGCAGCAAGAGCTGGAGCTTACAGTACCACTTAACACTCCCATTTCATCTCGGCTACCAAGACAACCAAAGAATTTAAGGAAACTACAACCCACACAGAAGCCAGGGACACACAAATACTGAAGGAGTCTAAGATAGGTTAGGCCTGAAATCACGTTTCCCTCTAAGCAGCCAAGAAGTAAGTCCTATCTGCAACAGCATGCTGGCATTGAGTTGATAATGCAAGACAGCTAATCACTTGGCCTGAAAGCTCTTACCCAGATTCTGTCGAAATTCAGATTTCAATCCAATTTGTAGCAACTGATTTTCAAATAAGACTCCATTATTTTTACACACAAACCTAGGGGCAGAGAGGGAAAACATATTGTAAATTGAGCCATATTAAACGATATTTAGAACCCCAAAATTCAGGGTTTACACAGAGGATGAAGATTGTGGTTAACCTAGAGTGCATCAGTCTGTGAGAGAGGCCGTTGCAGAAAACTGCAGTTAGAAACAACAATTTTACAACCAAAACCACCACTTGTAGGACACTAAAAGAACTGAAATTCTTATTTGATAGGATGTCTGAGAAACTACGAAGGAAGCCACAATATGCTATATATATATATATACACACACACACACACAGAGTCTACAAAGGACCAGGCAACAGATTAGGATTTTTCTTATTCATATTCTTGACAACTTCTGAAACTCATTAGGTTGGTGCAGAATTGAAAAGTTTGAAGCTTTGACTGTTTAAACCTGAAAGAAAAAAGAATCCCTTGTTTTATCAGTTCTGTATCACATAAGTCAACTGAGAGCTGTATTTTTTTTTCCATTTTGAGAGAGGAAGCCCATTCTGCAGTGATTTCAGTCCTTTTTGTCACTCTTCACTTAAAAGTAGAAGAGGTGGTCAGCAAACGTTAGCCTTTTGCATACACGGCATTTAACATACTCCCAAATATCAGTATTTTTGACAATTTACTCTTTTATGGTTTTCCTTTATTTGTGAATAGTTGCAAAAATTAATATACAACTGGCATTACCTCATTTTAGAGCAGTGTGCCAGCAATGACTCTTAAAGGCAACTCTAACCTGTGTATTCATGAGCTTGTCAAAATCCACAGCATCTACAGAGGTGTTCTAGTCACAAGTCTGACAGTACTTGTTTCTCTAGTTTTGCTGGTATTAAGTTAATGAACAATATAGTTTTGCTTTATAACTATATTCTGGAAGTTGCCCAGCCTTGCAAGGTTTTAGTATTGCTTACTTGTGAAAAAGCTCATCAGCATCATGCACAGTATCAGCTGGTTCCTCAGAAACTACCTCAGATGAAGCCAGGTCAGGGCTAGTTCAGGCAGCACAAAGGAAGAAAGGCAGTAGCGACAGAGATAGCAGGAGTTAGTAAAGACAGCTTAGTGCTTACTTCTTTCTTTTACCTCCTTCCTCAAAAATGGCACTGTTAAGTTTAATGCATGAAGAATTTATTAGCTGCCCTAGCTCAGTACACTTAGAAAGGTACTAGGCAACGTTTTCCCCCACTTCTCTCTCCCACCCCACCCCTCCCTGATTGTTAGGAACCAGCAATTCTTCCCGAAGACAGGAGACAGCTGAACATGGTCAATAGCTTAAAATTATACCTCTTAAAGAACTAAGTCCTTTTAGGTGTTTAATTGTGACAGCAAAAAAGTTTTAGTTCAAGACCATAAATGTAGATGTAATTACTACAAATGTGCGCTTCGAAGCAGAGGCCTCATCAACCTTAGTGGCACTTCTAATTATAGCTGCGCGATCAGTTCTTAAAAACACGCAAATATTAAGTGTAGGCAAGAATATACGGGCACACAGAGAATGACTTACCCAAGTAACAGATTAGAAACAAAAGTGACAACAGCACTAAAAAGAGGCAGGAAACTGTAAAAGGCAACTTCTCAGTATCATTAGAGAAGCATTTCATCATCTACAGACAGACCAAGAGGTTGGGCAATGCTATACTTTCTTCTGCAGAAAGAGAAAACTCTTTTTAGGTAACTTTTGTTTATGAAGCTACTAGTAATGGTGTATCTTCTTAAAGTCTTGGTATTGTGTAGCATGATTAAACATCGCTTATTGCCTTCCAAGAGAAACACAGGATCAAGTCTTAATCGCTGCAAACCCGCAACAATGCATTGCCTAGTATAAAATTTTGATGAAAGTCTCAATGATCCAGGCAGATTACTTTCACTAGTTATGTCTTTTATATTCAGATGCACTGCAAATTCGTCATGACATCAT
Source organism: Chroicocephalus ridibundus (assembly GCF_963924245.1). Taxonomy (NCBI): domain Eukaryota; kingdom Metazoa; phylum Chordata; class Aves; order Charadriiformes; family Laridae; genus Chroicocephalus; species Chroicocephalus ridibundus. The sequence goes on from NC_086287.1 coordinate 19,861,232, forward strand.
TCAAAATTTGGTCCTTGACAATAGTGGCACGTTCTTTGGCCAATGAGATAGATTTTTAAAGACATTCTGTAATCTCATACTATTTATTTCCAAAATTTTAGCCAAATAACATTTGTAGCCACAGCAGCTTTTAATATTAAAGGGATTAACAACACATTGCATCTACACTAGGTATCGTAGTTAGGAAGATATTTGTATCAAGTCCCCTTAAAAAATAAAAGAGATAAGCACTTGGGTTCCCCCCCGCCCCCCCACCTTTCACACCTGTTTGTCAGACAGTAGCAGAACAATTTAAGCATATCTTGAAATTCTAAGAATAAGTATCTCTGGATATAATCCATCTCGCTGCTCCAGTATCAGCTTGCCATAAGTGGAGAGACAGAAGAATACTTTATAGAAATAAGATCAGAATAAAGGTATCCATATCAGGCCAAGATAACCCCCAAATTCAAGATGTATTGAGATGCACAAGCAGCTTAGTTTAAAAAAGAAGCAAATCCAGCATGAAAACTAGGCAATACTGTGTGGCTAATATCCTCAGGTTGATTATTACAGACTTGGTTTTTCCATGAGCAGAGGTATTCAAGCACAACCCAGCACAGAGTTCAAGAACACCTCTCTTGCTGCATAACTACCACCAAGGAATGCATTCAATAAGCTGGAATAAAACCAAAAGTTATTGTACGGATTTTTTTCTCTAATCCTGTTTTAACAGGCCAATTTTTTTTCAGATTCCTCACAGGGTGACTTAATTACCTCGCAAAGTTGTCATCAGAACCAGGAGCAAGAGGTGCAACTGCAGAAGGTGAATCTGAAAATACATCCACCAGCAGGCTACCACTAGAGGACGGTGGGGGAGCTGAATTGGCGAGAGGGGCAGCGCCCAGGCCCAGCAGATCTGCAGATGGAGAAGGAGTAGACTAGGGAAGACAAGACATTTTAGTGTTACACTGTAGCAAAACTAAAACAAAGCTGCCTCTTTTGCATAGACAACTAAGCTATGACAAAGTGCCTCTCCCCACCCCAAATCAAGCTTTGAATAGATGTAGGAGGCTTCGTGAATGCAGTTATCACCTTGCATTTCAACTTAAGGTCATTTACAGATGTGGTTTTCTTTTCTTCCTTTAAAGAGAGTTATATCCATCTAACCATTAAATACAAAAAAATAAATTCATTTGTCTCGAATCTGATTCTGCAGAAGAAAGAAGATAATGTTTTTCCTCCTCTCTTCTCCCCTCCTAATTTCAAGGGAATTTAAATACTGTAGGGAATAAAATTCGAGTACGTTGCTTTTCTTTCATGAAGAATCAAGCAAGACAGTGGCTTTTACACAAACCTAAATTAAAACATCACAGCATCTTTAAAATTGACTTTCAGTTTAGTCCTGGGTTTTTAGAGCTTGGCAAACCTTAGAAACAATGTAAAACCTAACCAACACAAAAGCAGAGCCTGCGGCTAGTTCAAGCTGTAAACACTAAAGGTAAAGGCAAGACCTTTAAATTATTTTTTTTTCCCCTCAAATAGAACAAATCGAGTAGCCAGGACACAGAATCATGCATCAGAGGCTGAATATACGTGCCCAAGTTACATGCAAAAACAAAGCACAGATTGTTAAACAAAGTGTTCACATATTAGACATTAGCAACCTATGATATGCCAGATAGCTGAAGGCGAGTCATGAGATGCATTTGGATTGAGTCCGAAATTTTGGTTTTGAAACCCAGCTCAGAGTTATCATATACTGCAAAGACTGGATTTGACGAAACATAACGAAAAACTCCCTGGCAAAAAGTGTTCAGAAGCCATTCAGTAAGAACTACTGACAACAAAGAGTTGAGCCCCAATTTGGAACACATTCTCAGCATCTAAGCCAGGATCACACAAAGCCACTGATGAAGTTAACATAGCAGAGTTTCTTACATGGCTGCAACGCATAAAGTGAAGCTCATAAAGCACAACACAATTTTAACTGCCAGTCACCTCAGTCAATTTGTCATGCAAATAATATTTGACAACTTTTCTGCTGGAAAGGTATTTCTGTCCATTCAAAGATGTTGTGCTTGGAACATCTACTCATACATACTGCAATGACGAAGAGTTAAAGAATTATCCTTTAACAAACTGGGCAGGGAGTGTGCTACAATATTTCCTCCTCTGAGGCAATCTACGACTACATCTCAAATGTAATTACAAGTTATGCTAGTCATTAAAACCAGAAACAACTATTACATTATGGGAATGATTCACCCTACCAGCTTTAATTGACAATAAAATCAGAAGTTTCCACTCAGAAAAAACAAGACTGTGGCCTTGTCTACCATAACTGAATTGAAATAGTACTGTCAAATAGACAGTAACACCACTATATTGATTTAAGGACATCCATGTTAAGTCACATGTTGTCCACTTTAGTAAAAACCATAACAACCCAAAACAAGTTGCAAACTATCTACTATGTTAGACAAAGCAGAACAGCTGATACTTTGAAATTCAAGTTACTCCTTTTAAATATGTTAATTTTATCATCTCACCTTCATAGCAATTTCACTAGCAAGGAAATAGCCATTTCTAATTTTACAGCAATATTTTTCAGAGTAACAATGTAAAAGGGACTTTTTTTAGACTGCAGTTTGTCCTCATTTATGCAAGAGTTACAAAGAAAAACTACATCCAAGCATGCGGTGGGGGGAAAGCAGCTGTATATTCCCCTGCTACTTTATAGAAAACACCCAGTGTCTTAAAATTTGAGATGAGTTTTAAAGCCCTAAAAAGCCACTTTAAGGAAACCATTCTTCTCTCACTTGCACACCATCTAAATTAGTGAAATAACAGCTTTTAAACTCACAACAGCACTGGCATTGACAGAGGCAGGTTCAGCACTTCCGTTCATATCAGAGCTCCTCTCCTTTTTGATCTCTTCCAGGTCAGTAACTGTGCCTGGGCCTTTCTTCTTCTTGAGTTTAGCCAAAATAGAAGACTCCCTCTCTGGAAAGGGAGGCATTTCTTCCAGCACTGTAGCCTTATCACAGAAAAAAACCAAACACATTAGCAGACCTAACAGTCCTTAAGTCAAGTGCATCTAGACTGAAACCACAGAAAATTACCCAAGGATCTAGCCAGACCTAAGTATTTATTAGCTGTCAAGACTAAGTGTGCCATGCTCTGGTCAGACCTGATAACACTGGATCAGAACTGTGAACTTCTAGAGACAAAAAAAAAAAAGGGGGGGAGGAAGGGGAAACAGTAAAATTACAAGTTTATTGCCCACGATCAAGTAAGTCCTCAAAACAAAACACTAGCCTTTTGGTATCTGAATACTGTAGGACCCTCTACTACACCAGCTTTCAGCTTTCTCTGGCTTTGCGGCTCCAGATTAGCATACTTTAATTGTCATTTGTCCCACTAAAGCAATAACAGCTTTGATTTTAGCTCTAAATTAAAGATGACTGCCGCTGCATTAGGTAGACTAAAAGAATCAGCACCCACACTGTGGATCCTTAATCCTACATTAAGATTTCTGAGCAATCACGCAAGTTTTAGTGGAGTTTACTTGTTGACAGAAGATATGGCTAAAAAGTTCTGCCTAATAAAAAAAAATAATCTTTATACCTACCAATATATCAGTACTTGCAATAGTACTGAGCCTCAAATACTCAACAGCTCTCTGCTGCAGCTCAACATCAGCATTCTTCAGCTGACTGTCACTGCGCAATACATCTTGAATTGTAGTTTTGATTTCTGGAAACAGGTTCACAAACTTGATGTAGGTAGACAGAAGCAGAGCTCGGGTAGGAACACTACACAGATGAAACTTGGAATGTAGCAAGTTGAACTGGATGAGGGGACTTAAAAGACGGGAAGAAAAGAGAATTCATTCAGTTTTTGTAGACGCGGTAATTCTTAATGCATTACTAGCAAGAGCCGAATCATTCGTTAACTGGCCTTTAGAAATATTAAACAGATATTAGATTCTTTACATAAAGTGTTACTACGTCACTTCAGTATTTTAGAAGGTGTTTTACCTTGATCTTGGATCACCTGCTATCAGATTTCCAAATTCTCCCAAGATGTAGCCACCTACTTTCACAAGATTCTCATGGCATGCTGGAGCTTGAAGGGCCTGGAAGAACACATTAATAGTCAAGGATCTGTAGAGTATCAAAAAAGGATCTTTTCTGTTACTTCCATGTCCAGTTTCCTTGTCTACTTTCCTGTAACAGCACATCATAGGTCTTAGGCACTACAGAGCACTTATGAGAAAAGCATGATAGATGGTATGACTTTATAGAAGATTGTCTAACATAAATATTACTTAAGAGAACTCTTAGGCCCATCTAGCAGCACTATGGACTTCTGAGGACAGATACAGCCATTTAGGTTTCCCCTTACATCTTTAGGGGTGTCAGAAGGATGTTAATTTAAACCTTGCAAGAATGTGCTGAAGTTGTCCAAGATAAAAATACTGTCTTTACTGAGTATGAAGAAACATACATGAGTTCTGAAAGTCAGCTTAAACATTCAGGAAAGGAAATAAAAAAAGCAGAAAGCCCATATAAAGAATCCAAATAAAGTCAGAGCAATAAGACCAGACATTTGAGAGTGTTCTCCTTTAATAGTTCAAATTCCAGTTTTATCAGATCCTGAACAGAAGAAATGGATACATGCTTCCAGAAGGATCATCAAGTTATCATTTTTGAGTGTTTTGGATTCCTGCATGCAGAAAACTCAAAAAAAAAAAAAAGGCAGTAGCAATTTGCCCTGCAGAAGGCTTCTATTTTTACATTTCAGTGATTTTCCAGGTAACGTAGTTTCCTTACTAAGCCACCCAGCAAAACAACAAAAAACCCAGCATAACACACCTTGCCCTCCCTCACCAACACCAGAACAGTACCAGGTGTATTCTACGTTACTGAAGCCAGAGAAGCTTCTCATCAACTTAATACAGTCACTGGTTCTGAAAAATCTGTGATGCTAGCTTTACGGAGAACTTCATCAATGTTTTGTTGAAACATTCACGATCATATCTTTACTCCTCCCTAACATGGGGAAGCATACACACCTGCTAGATTGTGTGGTGTTTACTTAATTCCTACGTCATTTTGAAAGTGAATTGAAAACAGTTATTCTCACCTCAAAAACAGTCTTTGCTGCATACCCTTGAACATCATCCCTGTTGATGACAATCTGAATAACTCGATACCACACTTCTTCACTGACATAGTCACCAGCAATGCGAATCAGATTCAGGATTGTATCCACATACCAGGTATAATCCACTGCATACTTCTCAGCTAGAATTGCAACTTTCAGAACCTGAATACATGTAAGAGAATAAAGAAGGTTAACTAGCTTCTAATATAAGCTACACATCAAGTTTCACTTTCGTATACATCTAGTGATACCCCATGGTAGCCCAGAAGCCTCAGGTTCAGGTGCATCAGCTCGCCTACTTGCTCTCACAGCTAAGGTAAAAGATGAACATTGAAATTCTGTGCCAGAACACACCAGCTACATAATGCTTTCCCCATAATGCATTTGAGTACGTCGCATCTGTGGCTTTTCAACTGCGTACCTAAGCAATCAAGAGCTATTTATTGAACATTTTTGTTTGCTATAAAGACACTATCACTGAGACAGGACCAAGTAGGAAACTGGAGAAAAAGTGGAAAAATCAAACTAGCAGAAACAGACCAGAGTCAAAAATATATCTGACTTTTTCCTATAAGCTTCCTATAATCTGAAGCAAACAATAAGCATAGGAAGAGACCTCCATATAATTTGTTATCAGTTGCATTTATACTGACCTACTCTTTTAAGAGCAGTAAATTAACATAATGAAATTCATATTATCTGCAAAGTCAGAAAAAAAAATAAGGAAACGCAAATATCTCACAATTTCTTCTCTAATGGAATAATCAGCAGTCTCCAAGTAATTGAGCATTTCAGCCACAATCTGTTGGGCATTGCTTCGGTCACACATTGCATACAGGAGATCTACAGCTCTTTGTCGTACACTCACATCTCTTTCAGTCTGCAAAAGGAAACACAGCAAAAAGTCAAGATGATTTCATCTTTATTCAGAAAGCACATGCAACTCACTGAAGAGATGAAACTTACTATAATCCATAGTCAAGTTTGAAACAAATGCGTTTTCTTAATTTTTCAGATGCAGAATATCCTTCATATAAGCTATGAGTTTCTCATATTATCCTCACTTTCAATCACCTAGAAAGAGGTCACTGGAGACTCAGACAGCTTCCTGCTCTTAGATAATATTACAAAAATTCAAATCATCAGGTTCTGTTTCTGTAGTATACATATTCAAATCTGAGCAAATGCTGAAAGGATGGAGAAGTTTGCACAGAGTATTCCACCACTACCCTAACTAGGGCGAATGAGTTTGTGGTCCACTGTGCACTGGGTAAATGGTACCACTGGCCACAAATGCACTAATAACTGGCTGAAATTGTCCAATGTCGCCAGGCCAACAGGCAATTAGATACCTGCAGGTTTAATACTGAGCTCGCCTTGTATCAACAGAAGTGCAGCTAGAACAGATATGTACTTTAAAGTCAGATAAATACCTTAATATGCTACAGCATGAGCTTAGAAGAAAACAATACACGAAAACACTGAAGTGTGCAAGTAAATTCACATGCCAATCATCCTTCCTTTTTTGACTTCTGCTTTTTCACATAAACACGGCCTCAGAATGTGTCTTTCTGGTTTCTTGACTTTCTGATTCTGCAGTGGAAGTTGATCTCCTCTACTGCTCCCTAAAAGCTACTGCAGTGAGGAAGTGTGTCTGAGACCAGCAAGACAGTAATAAAACAAAGTCTTTGAGCATTCTGTTTTGAAATCCCACATTTTGAAAGAATCATTCCTCTTCAGTCTACACCAAAGCCTTATAGGGGCCACAGCTACATGTATCAGATTTACTAGTAAGCTGCAGAAATAACTGAAGCTGACCTCCATCGTTGCCAGCACAGCAAGATCTTGCAGGACTAAGGAAAAAACCTAACACAGACTTGTGAGAATAACTCATTTGGTCCCCAAGTATTATTAGCTTAACTGGGGATGGGGGGCTTGGGGCAGTGGGGGAGAGGGCACTGAGGCAGGGGAGAAGACAATACTCAGAGATTACACACTTAAATATTTACCTTCAATGCATTGATAACTGTTTCTATGTGCGTTTTCACAGCCTCATGTGAGAATTCAGAGCTGGCAAGCGTGCACATGCTTTCCAGTGCTAGGTAACGCAAATTAGTTTCTCGGTGCTGCAAGAACTGACCTAGCTGGTTACAGGCACGGACTAGTAGATTTGGCTCACTGCACAGAACAGGAGAGAAAGTGAAAGGGTTAAAAGCAACAGGTTTGAGAACACCCAATACAGAATACTATTTCTGCGTGGAAATTTCTTAAAATGCTTTAAAGTGTCTGCTAGAATGCCCTGATGGTGAAATGAAAATTCAGATACTGCGAGCAAATAATCTCTGTTGGATTAGAGTGATGGGGTCAACACAACACACCAGAAAAAAAAAAGCAGCAAGAAACAAAGCAATAAAAAAAATATGCTGACAGCAACACAGTTCATTAACACTGTTCAATTCCATCGCTGTGGTTGTGTTCCACTCTAGCAAACAACTTCATATTCTGTTTTCCCCATTTCCCCCACCAGTAAAATTCCATTTAGCATTCAAGACAAAGCCACAGCTTTTCACATAAAAAAAAACCCCTCTCATAATAGAAGTGTTCTCACAGCTCACCTGTCATGATGTATAATTAAGCTTATTGCCTCAAACAGCACAGCATTCTTTGCATTTGAGTGTTGTACTTTTTTTGACTTTGGTGGCTCCTGTGCTTTGTTAAGAATAGTTTCCAGGCATTCTGTTAGACGACCACGTACCGCAGGGTCTTCTGGAGAAGAACAAGCCGTTGGACAACTTCATTTTGCTCAACACCCTAACCCCTAGCTTAAGCCTTCCACCTTGCTAAATCTAAATTAACTGAAGTATTCTGATACATTAAAAATGGTTCACCCTCCTCCAATATACAACTGGCAAAGAATTCTAAGCCACAGTTGGATGAGAAAAAAAGCCAAATGTGATCTCCACTATAGTATATTTCAAGGCTTTAATACAGTTGATAACATTAAAGAAGGTCTAAAATGGCAGTTGCAACTGGCTTGTAAGATGCACACTGGTTTGACACTTTGCCCTAAGCTATATGGCCTTTTGAGTTATACTGTGTTTAATTTTAACAATCCGAAACACTCGAAAGTACAGACTCCGTATCCTTGTCTTAAGACAATGAGCTTGCACTCCAAGTTACAGTAACACTACAGCACAGTAGCTCTTTGGAGACGGTGCACTGCATAAAAGAGATGACCACTGTTGTGATTTGTGCATTACCTGGAGGTGGATAGCACTGTAACAGCCTCAGAAGTTTCACAGATAACCAAGGAGCAGGAACAAAGTAGTACGTGTAGTCCTGAAGATCTGTTGATGCAGAAGTTACAATCTGTAAAATAAACAGACAGTATGTCAGCTACTGAAGTTAAGTGATGCACAGTCATGACAAGGACCCAATGAACACTGTAGGTCACTTTTGACAGAGGCTTACAAAACTATGTCACTAGCGATTTTTAATTCATTAGATTAGTTAGGTGCAAGTTATCATACTATGGGTATACCATCAGGTTGCCTGGTAATAGAAATTCAGTTTTACAGATACAGTAGTCCAGGAATTTTCTTCCTGAAAGCATTTTGAAGAATTGCTTTTCTTAAGAATGAAGATGACCATCTTGTAATGCCAAAACAAAAACATGTGACTAGAAGCTTGACTTTCTTTGGTTCAGCAATTCATAGATTCAGACAACAGAAAGCCTAAATATAGCATTACAGTTGACTGCTGATGGGTGAACTTGGAATTCAAGCACAAGGTGCTACAACAGACTGAACCAAAAGTAGAAAGACCAACTAGCACCTTCAGTAGGATTCATATTCCAGAGCAAAGGACAGATAGCTTTCACAGAAGAGGTTTATACGCATAGTGAAATGTGATAAGGATTAGATTAGGTTTCAGAGGGAGCTACCCTCTTCATATATTTCTTCCCTCTCTGATTCTAGGGTAAGCATGAGTTTGGCACTAGCTTTGCTCAAAGAAATTCTATGTCGTTCTTGCTGCTCCAGTACAGAACAGCTTTGCACTTCCCTCAGCACCCCCTTGCTTTTTAAGTATTAGACAAAATCTTCATATTTGAAAATAAATTAAATTTCTCTGAACTACAAGTAATTTTGGATAGAACACTGCATAAATCTGTGAAGTAATATCCTCCCATGTCTTGCATACCTTTCAAAAGGCAAATCAAACAAATTAGTAACAAAGTTTCCAGCATGAAGATGCTAACTTACAGAAGTGTCTCTCCAGTCCTCCCTACACCACCTGCCCCAGCTTAACCCCCTACGCCCATTTACAGATTATCAAATGCTTATAATTATTAGCCTAGCAGCAGCTCAAAAGAGCGAAGAGGAAGGAGATTCATCTTGTAAGAAGCTTACATAAAGTTAAACGCACAGGCTATATTTTTGAGGGTTCTGTGCAGAAGTTCACAGAATCAGTCTGTGATCCAACTATTCTTTGGTGTTATAGTAACATAAAATGAGGATTAAAAACCTCAACTGCATCTTGAGGATTCCTTCAAATACAAGTAGCTGAGAAAGACACCTTTTTGGTACATACGCTTGGAGCATAGCAAGGATTACATCAAGAAAGTTTGGGCTAGCTAATACAGTTTTCTGCCCTGGTAAGCAACAAGTGTTAAAAGAGATTAGCTGAACCAGTTATATGAAGTGAAACTGAATCATCTTCACTTTTAATGGTACACTAAACTAATCTGACCTAGAAAGCTGAATAAATAAGCAACAGCAAGCTAACCTGACCTAGAAAGCCAAGTAAATTAAGCAACAGCAAAGTATTATCAGGGCTATCACTGGACTCACTCTGCTTAATCTAGACACTGCCAAGGAGACTGAAGTTTTAAACTCTTCTGGGTTCTTCTGTGCCAAAGTCGTGATCAGACTTGTAGCTGCCGTAACCACACCCTAGAAAAAACCAAAGTAATACATTCAATTTTGTAACAGTTTAAGATGCTGCCCATTAACACATTTCACTTCAAGTATTTTTTAATATATAGCAAAACTAAGTTTATCTCCATGACAAAAGTCTCACAGTAAAAGGCCCTTTATTTGGCTACCAGTTAGACTAATTACACATCCCCAAAATCCAACAGGATTTTCAACAATATGATACTGCCATGCTCACAGAGCATTTCATGCTATTTTTGTATTAGCTTTGCTTCACGCTTGGATAGTATATCTAAAATAACAGAGAGCTGTACTAAAAAAGCCTGGATGCAAATTGTCTTCTTACACAAGAGAAGAATGAGTAGAAGAAATAGTATGCAGCAGATCATCCAGGAAAGAATTCTGACAACCCAACATGAAGAGAGAGCTTTGTATAATACAAACATTTTATATCACTGCAGACTAAAGCACTCTTATTACTGCTGAAGCACAGATCTTAATAGCCTTGATTTCATAAAGTAACTAGACAGGGGGAAAAATAAGACTCTCTTATCTTATCAATACGTTTTTCTGAACAAACAAGATAAGAATGAGAACATGGACACCACAGGACAAGGAAGTCCAACGACTGGCAAACTGGGCCTTGCATTTTTAGTGCAGGTTTAATCTTAAAAGGCCTAGGAAAAATCAGTATTACACCTGTGCAATGCGACTTCAGATCACAAGACAAGATTAATTTACTTACAGACAGAGCAAAAGAAGAACTTGTGCATACCATTTCTATATCTCCCAGAAAAAGTCAGGTAAACAAAACTTTATTAAAAATTAATATATGGCAACTTTTCAACCTGAAAAAAAACCAGCAACCCCCTTGCTTGAAAGACTTGAGAAGAAATAAATTAACAGTGTATTTAACAGCAGAAGTGACGACATTCTCTATATAGAGTAGGCCTGAGAAGCATAATTAAGCTGATTTACCAAGTGCTGGTCATTGAGGAGATGCACCACTCTAGACGTCCAATCTCCCATGGGAACAAGGTCAGGAGAAGTTCTATACAAACGCAGCAAGCATAACGCAGCGCTCTGCTTCACACTATCCATAGTATCTCTGGATTTAAAATACAGTGGTTAAGTCACAGCAATACTTGTAGGCCAGCATTATGCTACTATCTGCACAGACTCAGCATCCCTAGCCAGCTAGCATCCTGTCAACAAAAGCTGAAACAGAAGTTCACTAAATTCTTCCTGTGTTACAGTATTTGTTCTTAAATTTTGTCCAGGAAGTTTAACTAGTCAAGTTTTCAACCATTACACATCTGACAGCCCCTATAATGATTCTTTGCAACTTAAGAGTGACTTTTCACATCTTTTTATCAGAATTGAAAGGTCATCATTAGACGAGCACAAGCTCATCTAGTCACAAGAACAAGCTTCTTCCAAACTGACTCAAGTCAACCAGTTAACGTACACTATATTATACACATGACCAAAGCTGGATCTTCTGATAGGTCCTGCATATCAGATACAAATTATTAACTACTTTAATACCTTTAGTACCTACAGCTAGCATGCAAGTCAGATAGCTATCACCAAGCATGCAACACATGAATCTATTCACCTTGCCATCCATGCTGCCAGCACAGAAATGGACTGTTTTAAGAGTAGCACGCTGCTATTCTAGTTCAGTGAACTCCCTTTCATGAAGAAGTCAATTAAGCATTTTGTATGTTGTACAAACAAAAGCCAAAAAACGTACTGAGCACTGAAAGTTTTAAGAGGCAATTTACAATGTGCAGTCTTGGTTCAATTGTTAACATTGTTTAAATGTTCAGAAACCTCCACATCCCTCGTAGAAGTTCAGTCCACCTATTCTTCCTGGATTTACCAATCTCCCATGAGATCAAATTTTACCTTGGTTAAAAAAAAAAAAAAAAAAAAAAAAAAAAACAAACACCAACCACCACAAACCTGTTCCCCCCCCTCCAACTTACATTCAAGCCAAGGGAGCTATGCTAAAGTTACAAATATAACTGACGGTGCTCACTCTGCACAGATCACTTAGATGAGATGTACATATAAGCATGTTATGTATATTATCTTAGAAATGCAGAAGGAATCAGGCCCTGAAGACTCATCTCAGAACATAAACACAGCTCAAAGTTCAAACAAGTCTGAACTGAAGGTACTGTGCTCTGTCTGCAACTGATGACCCTAAGTGAAGTTTTTGGAATTTAAGGTTATCTTATTAAAACCCATGACTCAACATCTCAGTGTTGTCTCCACTATGTTACATGGAGAACAGCACCTGGAAAGGGCGGTGCAGGACAGGGCTTCAACAAGCCTGATAGGGCCCCAGAAAGTGCCATCTCTAAACATGCACCCTTACATAGGGAATTCCATGTCTGAGAAAAGTAGGATTATGGGATAGATTCCCTGCCCACCCCCAATTTTCCTCCACCAGACACATAGTGAGCATCAGGTGCTAGCTGCTTATTCTCCTCTTTTTGGCACATACTACATTTCAGCTCTGCAAAATAGTAACAGTGTTCAAGGGTGGCATTATAGAAACACTATTTCAAGAGTTCAGAAGTATTCCTAAGATTTTCACCACAACTAGACATCACGTTATATGCTTCCTCTTGTTGCTAACTCAGACAGTACACATAATAGACACAGTCAGAACTAGTGTTGCATAAGCAAGCACAATTTCCAACATTTTCAAGCTCCATTGCTTGACATTTAGAGTATTAATACAGTTCTGACATTAATGTCTTATGCAACATGTTATGTTTTTACATTAGTGTTTTATAAAACAAGATTCATGCATATTCCAAAACATTTCACATCCATAAGATTTTAAAGGCCCTATCTGGACTTGGACATTTCAAGTTTCAAAGTACATTTAGCCTTACAGTCACAAGTTTAATTTTAGATTTACTTAACTACAGTTCCAGACACCTGCCAGGTCTGTTTAGAGACTTGTAGCAATCAAAAGGGAAAGTCAGAAAGTTGTCAGTGACTATTTGCCATTTACAGAAATTGCTGTTTACACGGCTAGCAGAAGAAGCAAGAAAGCTCACACAACAGAATATTCTCACATTTCTTATGAAGTCAGAACTATTTAAATAAGAGATTCGGTTTATAACAAAATTTGTAGTATAAACATCTATTTAGGTTCATTTATTTCTTCTTTTCATCAGGAGAGATAAGGAAAGTAAAACATACACATTTCAGGGGTGTTCAGTGCCACACATTCATACAGATCAAAAACTTGATCACAACTGTGATCAAAGCAGTAAAAGTCTACTCAAGATATTGACATAGTGTTGATTTTCACATTGTATTTGTACACTTACACAAGCAACTCCAAGCTCAGGTATATCGAGATATCTGCAGTTAATGGAAACGGTCACTATTTGTACTGCAAGCCCAGGGCTGTACAGCTAAGCATGGATTAAGCTGCTGCAATGGAACTGAGCTGTTGAAAAGGTTTATTAGTGGCGTATTTGAAGGTGGCATGTCATACCTACCCAGCCACAAGTATTTTTGGAATTTCTCCAGCAAATGCTTCTGCCATCTCCCGGCTACCCACATTAGCAATACAATGCAGTGCAAGCCCCATGAAAGTGGGGTTGCGGCTGGCCAGGTCATTCTTGATCGCATTGTTTATTAAGCGAATCAGCTCACTGTTAGAGTTCACTAGTACGGAGATGAAGAGATATCCCTGTGATTCAGAAAAAGGAAAATGAAAATTGATTTTAGCTGGCAAATTATTTTTCTGTTAATGCCACAAATAATTCCTTGAGACATACAGTTCTCCTCGAATACCAAACATCTGGGCAGAAATGGATATTTAGATAGCAGAGCTAAGGCTAGAAAAATTAAGTGAAATAAACAAAAATGAATAAGCTTAGTGTTATCCTAATTTATCATTTTTTAAGTATTTCATCAATCTATTTCAGCATATACTCAAAAGATCATTTTAGATGAATGGGAGCAAATAAAGAATTTGGCTTATTATTCAGACACTAGCAAGTTGCGTGTACCTGAAAAACACAACCTTACCTAGGAAGATTTAAAGAGATATTCTGAAAATGTAAAGGTTACTTACCTTGTAACGCAAGACTCATTAACAAGAGTAATAATTTTACACAGAGTGCACATTTTAGCTTTTACTATTATTACAAGATTCCCTGTGCACAAAGGTATGCTTAAATTTCTGAATCACTGCTAAACCCAAAATAAGGCTTTAAGTCGGGATGTGTGTGTGGGAATGAAGCGAAGTCCTTTACAGACCATACAACTGAGGCAGGATATTAGGCAGAACAGCTTATTTTTTATAGAAACTCAGTTACTCACGATTTGTTTCTCTGTATATCTATTGGAACTGAGCAGGTTTACAGCCTCCATGTGACCAAAGTCAATGTCATGCCCCAGGAGAAAGATGAAAAGCAGTTTGCAGACATATTTTTTCTTACTGTAACCATCCAGAGCCTTGTCACCTGGAAAGCCAGAAACAATGAACAATTAAGCCTATGTTGTTCCTATATCTGGTTCCCCCCCTTCTCAGTTCCACCGAGGTACCTCATCATATCTTACAGTAACGAGACTTACAGTTGTACCTAGCAATTAAGATTGACATGTGATTCACTGTGTATCACCCTACAGAAGAGGGACAAACTTAGAGTTCAGCTACTGCAGTACTTAAATTTCACAAGTTTTAAACTCTACAGTGAGCAAAATGCTAAATATAGCCACTTATGTCTGACTTCAAGGACTACAAGTATTTACATCACTTTGTGCTAAACACATGAAAGTTATCCCAAGACATTATCAACAGATGTCTGACAATCAAACAATCCCTGTGTTTAAAAAAAAAAAAAATTATTCCCAGTCGTAGAACACTGGTAGCTTGCAGCTCTTCCTAATGGTCCAAGACAGAAAAATGGGTAACTCTAAAAAAAGCTAAGCTGTCACTGAATCAACAAGACATTCACATGATACTAGTTTTAAATATTTATCTGAATCTGAAGTTCATTTATAAGGAAAAACAAAAACAAACAAAAAAACAAAAGCTGAAGGTTTTCGTGTCAATTCAGTTTACCATTATCTATCCTAAAAGACAGTCATGAAATAATGTTGTCATCTAATTCCCAAATTATCCTGCTATGTCCTTAAAGTATTTTCTTGCTAAGAGGCAGTACATATGTGTTTACTCAATTTTGATTTTTCCTGTTTCTGTTAAGTGCAGCTATGTGTCTTCGGTACACATGTTCTCTTGTTAAATCAATTATCAAACCTTTATCACAGTAAAAGGTCTCAACACACTAGAGAACTCTAGTTCTGTTGAGTTGAGTTCAGAGTAGAGAACTCACTAGCAACAAAATAAAAACAGAAAGTCTTTTTAGACAAATGGAATGATAGAGATATATCCCAAAGCCTTGAAAACACACATGAAATTAGATTACCATGAAAGCTTTAAACCGTTTGTAAAATGAAAGTATTCACAAGTGTTTTCAGTTTTAGAAGAAAAATATATCATAAATAGGTTTGGCCTTACATTGCAGTATTGCTGTATTTTAGAAGCTTGTAAAAGCTACATGGAACAGTACAGCAGCTTACAGCTCATCAGGCAGACCACTTATTTTCCTGAAGAAAAGGGCTACATATGAGCACACACTTTTTACAAAACATTCTCTCCCTAGCCCTCCCCCCTAAATCAGGAGAGAAAGGAGTATGCACTAAATCAAGCAAATCCAAATGCTGTTCAGTCAGAGTAGCAAAATTTTGATAGATGCTGCTGCCTAAAAGGCTATATAAGCTCCTTAGCCTCTGCGTTCTGCACCCAGAATAACTAGTCTGTCAGATCAGTGTGCACTCCTTAGTGATGGGCAAGTTCAGCCAGGATAGCACAGCATAAAGTAAAGCTTAAATAAGATATTCCTAACTCATTGCCCTTACCAGAAAAGCTCCAAGCGGCATTTTTTTTTAGCTTCAGATTTGTGTAATAAATATATAAAAATATATAATAAAGAATCTTAATATTAGAGAAGTTTCCCCTCCTTCCTTCTCATCCACTGGTGCAGAAGTGAGTTAGATTTCCCATGCCACATGCATCTACAGCTCCCATAGATTTTACACTAAATTCACTGACTGTATAAAAACAACAGAAACCTTACCACTGTAAACCAAATTTACAGTTTGTGAAGGAATGAGCGCTACCATCAATGTGTGAAGCTACGTAATGTTAGTGAATTGAGACAAAGCATACTGGCACACTGAAGCAGACAATGATAAGAGGTGATGTCTACAGGCTGCAACTACATGTTTTGGAGGGTTGATTTCCATTTTGACTCTAGAAACTTCTTTTTTTGTTTTATTTCAACTGAGAAAGCAGATTTAAGCACACAACTGCCATTTTAATAGAGACAGCGAGCAATACCCTTCAAATCTGAATCTTTAGACACTCGTTGATTTTTATTGTATTTAATTTATTCTTCAACTGGCACAGACAGCATATCAGTTGCCAAGAAAAAGCTTTTCCTTAAAGCTATTTTTATGCTGCACAAAAAAGTTGCCTTCAGGTCTGTACCACAGAAGCGAATACATGTCACATTTTACTTAGATACACGAGGCAGTGTTACTGAAGATAGTTATAACAGTGAAATCCTGCTATACTGGATGCTGTCAGGATCCTCTGGCAACAGCCAGCTCTGCAGAAAGCTGCCCAAAGACATGTTTTCTTCAAGTTACATTTAGTTTGCTGCCATAAGGCTATTCTCCTGCTGAGTCAGCAAATGAATCCAAGCCAGTTTACATTACTGGACATCCGAATTAACATTAGAAGTATCAGAGCAAAACATCCAGACTGAAGGTGCAGAAGGGGTGGGGGGAGGTGGGGATGTAGAAGGTGGTTTCGTTGTTCCCCCCAACCGTTATTTGAAAGCGATATGGCCAGTGGGGAAAGGAGAAACTCAGCCACTCCTGTCTATCTGCTGTGGCCTTCAAACAATGGCTTCAGCAGCAAAGGAATAAAGTGTTCTGTATTTATAACAGGGGAAATAAATATCTCGTGTTAAACTATTTTTCCCAATAAAGTGGTACTCGAGCAGAAGCTTCCTCCCATCCCATCATGGTGGGGAGACGCCGATCAAAGATACTTGCCCTCCTCCTTAGGAGAGGCAAGAAAAAAATATAGGAAGAGAGAGTGACAGCTTTAGTTTTTAAACATTTTTCAGCTGCTTAAGGAAAGTTTTTACAAGCTCTTAGGATTTGTTTTTCAATTGGTCTTCTGCAAGAGATCTGGAAGGAAAACAAATAATCAGAGAATAAACCAGGGGATCTTTATATTACTTAGCAGTAAGAACATTCCAACTCATGACAAGCCAGCTGTTTCCAGGTAACTGATTAAAGGAACAGGTGATGCTGGATACCACTACCAGATACTACTATGATGCACAGAAGGGGACACTAAACCAGCTCAATCCATTTTAATCAGTGTTCCTCTAGTGTCCAAGATCCACATAATTGAGGAATTGCTATGCTATTTAATAGCATTAATATCATTAGTTGCTTCTCTCAGAGATACAGATACACCAAAAGCCATCGGAAAGTAGCTTCACACAAACTTTACTGTAAGTGAAAAAAAAAAAACCAAAACCAACCAGTCTCCAAGACTAGAGTTCCAAGGAGTCCAAGATTTTGAACTGCAGCTGCCTGTTAGTGTACAATCCATCAGCAACACACAGAAGTCACAAGTATAAACTTTATTCTCTCATCTTCTCAAATGATTCTGGTGTTGACTTCGTGAGATCAGAAAGGAAGAGGGAGTACAGAATACAGTAACACAATTGCTTAGTGAAGAACACAAACAGATGGAAGTATGTATACACTAAACCACATTGACTTTCAAAACAAAGTATCCATCATGGTTTGGCAATCCCTTTTTTTAGGTTTAAGACCTGGCTATTTAAAGCATTACATCCTTCCAAGATGCCAGTATTTTAAGAGCTGAGATTAGCAAGGTCCTTGGATCTTGGGGTATTTGAAGCACTTCTGATGGAAACTATGCCATGCAATCAAACCCAAAACACATCACCATCCTACTAACACAAATAAAGCAGCTTCCTTCATCCTGTGCGACCAAAAACAATATTGTAAAATCAATAGGAAAAAGCATTTCAGTTAAGACAGAAAAAATAGTTCACTGACTGCTTTCAAAAGCTTCTCTCCCTTGCATGCAGAACTGAAGGTAATCTGAAGGGCCTCAGTAACAGGTAAGTTTATAAACTAAGCCAAGTAACAGGCAACTAGAACTCTTCTTTAAAGGCTTATTAGTTCCCAGCAATAATAGAACATCATTGCCTTTTTAAAAATTGTAGTCAAAGGTCTCACGGCAGTTGTCTAAGTCCATGTTTTGAAGAGGTCTTTGAATCAGATTCTTACTGAAATTTCAAGTTTAACTCTTCAGTTCCTCTCCCTCCCATGCAGCATTTACAAAATTTATAAAGGTTCTATTTTAAACATTACTAGCAAGCCTCATTGCTTAAGTACATGTTAAAATGTACAGCTTCCCTCAGCCTCAAGCAAACATCCAAACAAGAGCAGAAGGAAATCTCACTCATTCTGTTATCTTTATTGCAATACACAATCATTTCTTTTAACTCAGCTAATTTTTAAATGCTTTCAGGAATATTTGCAAGTACTGCAAATCAAGTCAGCAGAAACAGGAAGTATTCAGAACACACGTCAGCAGGTTTTGAGCACAGTGGGCATTTTCAAGGGCTACTTGCTTTCCCTTGAAAATTTATTAGTCATTTTTCTAAGAAAGAAGTTATTAACAGCTGATCAGCAAATAGTACTATTATCAAGAAATAATTATTACTTTCACATTTCTATGCATCGCCTCTCTACCACTTCAACAGGGAAAGTTTGGTTTTCATTGCTCATAAATCTCTTTCATGCAGTCTTCCAAAAAGGAAGACGTAAGGCACAAATGCACTACGAGACCCTTTGGTTCCCAGGCAGCACCTCCTGTCTCTAATTTGGACCACGACTTAAAAAAAAAAAAAAAAACAGCAGCTGCTTTTGATTCTAATATAGTATACTTAAAAAACAAGCCTGCTGCACTGTTTCTGGCTGGTAGCAAGCCCTGTGACGGCAAGAAAGCAGTTTACTCCTGTGCGATATTCACTGGGGGGGTAGAGGGAAAGGAAGCCTGACAAGTCTAATCTCACTAGCATCCAGATGGTTGATTGCTCTCTCAAAGACAAGACAATCAGCTTTTAAAACTGCAGTAATGGCTTATGCAAAAACAGAATGGCTAACACACTTAAGTGTTTCTTTGTGTTCAGTGCGCTTCCTTTCTAGATTGACACTGACCTATGTTCTCGCACTTGACAGCAATCCAGTGATATACTGTATCAGAAGGCCTACTACTAGCTTAAAGGCTTAGAAAAAATGAAGTTGCTTTTTATGAACGTACACTTTGAGAGAAGATTTGTCTTTCCACAGGAGTGACAGTCCAAGCCCTCTATAGGAAAGGATGAATATTTGTGGCAGACAACTGCTACAAATCCATAAGATGTTATTCAGTTACCATACTACCACTACCAGACTAGAGTATCACTAGAGCAGCCCAACAACTCAGGTGATACTTGAAGCCTGGTTTTACTTCCAACAGTTTACTTTGTCAGTGAAGACACTTTATTATTTTACTGTCTGATTGCATTCATACGTCTCTTAGATGATCAGAAGACAGTGTAACCAATCAAAACCATTTTACATATAAAGACTACACTTTCACAGCCTGCCAGGAAAACAATTTACTGTTGTACAGCTTCTGTTTAAAACATGTATTTAGAGGCTTATCCTGAACTTCCTGCAAAGGGTTACTGTGTAGTTTGGGACAATGGAGAAGACTTGCTTGCATTTGTGAAAACAAGTGAGATGAAGTGAAAAAAAAAAAAAAAGAAAAAAAAAAAAGCAGAGACTACCAACTGACATTGGGGCACTTCTGCACAAGACAAAACTAAGATAAAAAAAAAGCAGTCAGAACAAAACTAGGATCTACTGCCAGATCTGGAAAAAAGGACAAGCCCAAACCAAGCAGAGAACAAAGTTCCTTTGACTGCAGAAACAGCTTATAGATTTGTGGGCAGTTTCATTAGTACACAAATTCTGATCTGAGAGATCAAAATGACACAACAAATAAACAAACTAGGTATTTTTTCACTCATTTACAAAGCAATTACTACTCTGACAGCCAGGCTTCTAGTTTGTCTCAAGCATGAGAGCACAATCAGCTTACAGTCTAAACATGTAAAACAAAAGGAACAGTATTTCTCCACACTTAACTCCTACAACTTCTGCTTTATTACACTACTGTAGTTTCTCTCTACTACAGTGCATCTTATCTCAGTTAATGCAGAAGCATTTAAAGCAACCGTCAAGGACACACTGACCTCGGCTATGGAGCTTCCTCATGCTGAAACAAGAGACAAAGTCACCTTAAGTACAGAGATAGTAGATTCCTTCTGAGCTCAGAGCACAGAAGACAGATCAGAACCCAATGCCAGTGGCACATGTTCCATCAGTGCAAGGAAAGTATGGCTTTTCCAGAGATGTGCAGCCTCATCCCAGTCTGCTAAGTACTAGCATACTTAAATACAAAATAGTAGGTTACCCAACATAAAGCAGGTGAAAGGCTTGCCAGCTACCTGCATGATGGAACAGAAGTAGAAATACTTCGCCTCTCTTACAGTTTAAGAACGTATCTTGCCAGTTACACGGGGCAGGGATCTAGATACAGTGTATGCAATAGAGTATGCAGAAGAGTACGACAGTCCAGACGAAGGACAGGATACTTATGGTATACCAATCTCTTATGCTAGTCTCAAGCAAGAACGTATCTGTATCAAGAGGCACTACTGCCAGCCCTGCTTCTTATATATAGTCAGACCTTTCCCTGGTTATAGCAATGCAACCAGTCCAACAACTGCATCTTCGGACAGGTAATTAACCCAGGGCTCCAGTATTCCCCATAATTCTTTAGCAAGGGACTCCATCTTAAATTCACAGTCATACATTTGTCTTAATCCAAAGTATTTAAAGACTTTTTTAGAAGCCAGAGCCACATAAAAAGAAACTGGGTTAAACTGAATGATCTCCACTTAAACCAAGCATAAAATGCATTATGAAGGTCTGTTTCCTTTTACAGAGCCCTTCTGCAAGGGCCACATAGAACTTCTCCAGCAGAAAGATACACAGCTATCTCATCACACTCTCAAGACCTCAAGCAGTTACACAACAACTTGTCCAAAATCAGCCTCTTCCAAATTGTGACATTTATGTCTAGTTTCCATTCAGGCTATATCAGGCTGTCTTCAGTTAAGTAAGATTTTTCACTTAAAATCTATACAGATTGCATAATAAAGTAGCCATAATGAAGGTTATAGGAAGGTTTAGTCATCTTTCACTTAAGCTACCAAATGACCATACACAGATATTTATTCAAAACTATTTAAACTGTGCTTAAAGGATGCTACACAAGGTATGCAGGCTAAAGTTACTGCACTACTTTGCTGAAAGCACCTCTACTCTCTGATCATTGCCCAATACAGGGTTCTACACAAAGGTTCCTATGATAATTTCTCCCTGCATCACAATCAATCAGAAAAGAATTAACTGTGCATGCATTTTTAGCTATTTTTGTACTTCAAGTCACAAAATACCTTGCAAAACTGAGGAACAGATTTTTTTTATGAACTGTGCCATCAGCAGCTGCTTAACCTAAGATTACTCAGTGATACAACACAGTTACCAAACTACCTAGTTAACCAGAGAATGCTATTCTGACAGAATTCAGTTCACTTAAGAGTTTCACTACTGACAAGTTTTCTCAAAGTTAGTAATACAGTGGCTTTTATACAGACTATAGAGATACTAACTGCTCCTATCTAAAGAGGATTACTTAATAGTATTTGACCACAGACAAACAGTATGAATTGGACTATATACCTGCAAGTCAGTACTTAAACAGCTTTAACCATTATGAACTTTTCTGCAATTCCTTATCGCATTCCTTTACAACAGCACGTTTAACTCTGGCAGTGAAGTAAGCAGTTCTGACAGAATCTCCTTCACGTTTCAAACACACTGGTACACACAGCAGGCTGTGAGGTTCTACAGGAGCTTCAATAACTTTCATTTTTTCATGCCTTTTGAAGTTTTCATACCTTCACTGCAAAAGGAAGATTTAGCCTGATGAAAGCTTCTGGTTTCATTAGTGAAAAATTGATTAGGTTTTGCAAACAACGTACAGCATGCCCATCAACCAAATCAAAATAAAAAAAAGGCGGTGCAGCCTGAAGTCAGTTTGCTGAAGAACTGCATTTCTGTGCTAGTGTGACTGCAGCAAGGTTTCCAGCTAGGTTTTAACTCTGGTGGTTCTTGATGATAGAAGGGCATAGTGGAGTAACTGTTAATATATATACAGAGAAAGTGACATCCTGCTTTCTAGAAAGACCTGTCCTGTTTAAACAATTAAATAAACAAATTAGGTGCTAAAAATCAATTTCAGCATCAGCCATAATCAACAATGCTGGTATCTGACAGCAAGCAGTTTTACAAACACAGACCAAGAGAAAACGAACAGTCTTTGTGGCTGTATCTTCCAGATTAATCAACTTAGTAAAATTAGTTGAAAGATAAAGTAACATGAAACTTCAACTAAGTGTGCAGAAACTTCTTAAACAGTTTTTAATTAAACTCAGTCTCTTTATCTGAAAGATATACTTAATTTGTCTAGTATAGATCTTGCTTCGAGATTAAACTGCTTTATTTAAAAGTTACAATTTTAGGCTGAAGTTTACTAGGCAATAAGATGATCCACTTTAATCATACAGCTGTAACTAGAAAAATGGCTCTTACTCTTGTATGCAGGCTTCTAGTAGACCCTTGAACTATGTGCTAGTTGTTCAGTGTGCATGCACACTTAGTACATGGAGGCAATATCTGCTGGTTAAACCTAGTAACCAAAACTTGTGTCCATTTAGACTTGGAGATGGAGAATAGTCTGGAGAACAGACTATGCAAAGCCTGCTACTTATAGCAAAAAAATAAAAAAAAATAAAATCAGAACAACGTCGGTGTTAGATGGAAGCTTTGCAATGAAAAGGAATTGAAAAAAAACAACAGTGTGACAGCATTGGGAGGTGACTAAATGAAAGTTCCTTTTTCTGTTTACCCTAGGAAAAAAAAATAAATTAAATTTTCCTCAGTAACCCTACAACTGAAGTTACCAAACTGAACAAAGTATGCTGAAATTTCTAAGAGGAAAAACGTTAGCACAGAGGCATGTGATGGCTTCTAATTTAGAAGAATTTCTTAACTTTTCTTGAGTGTCTTGCACTGTGGTCAACTTTTCCTTCCAAGCTGTTGTTAACACTCAAGTTTTTGCAGGTCTTCATATGCCTTTAAGAGACATACCACTTAATTAAAAACTGTTTAAGAAGTTTTTGCACACTTAAGAAGTTAATTGAGTAGCAACAGACCCCTATGAAGTTCAGGAAGGCTATTTCAGGCTTTGCTAATGCATTGAGCATTCCAAATAGACACATTAGTCGAAGTCAGCACAGATCATTAAGGTAAGAGGGTATACAGCAAATTCTGAAGCCACGTATGACTTCCACGCTGCAACACCTTATCTAGCTACACACAGAGCCGCCTATCTATTTAAACAGAATGTTTGCCACAGACACTACTGGTAGAACTCCATTCAAAAGCATCTCAACTACCCCTCAGAATCGTTAAAATTTGAAGCCACATACACAGCTTGAATACAGTTACAGCAGGAGTTTTACCATATGTTGTTTAAAAGTGAATTGCTGCGTCTGGGAACTCACGAGGATGGAATGAGTCACTGGATATCCCTTGCTTCATATGAATAATTTCTATTGCTGTTGCTCATGGGAGTGGTCAAGATGTATAGCTTTATCAACTAACACATTTTTATCTTAATCCTGCTAGAAGACAGCCTAACCCATTACTTCCCTTAACGGGATGGGGGGGAGGGGGGAAGACAGGGAAGAGTGGGGGAAGGAGGAGAAGTTTAAACAGATTCTGTTGTTTCACTTGAAATAATTACGCTATGTAATTATTTGTAATGTAACATATATAATGTAGTATATGTACATGTTTCTTCACACTAGTTCGTGGCCTGCTGGAAGAAAACAGACTGAGCAGTCACATGGTTAGAACACAAAATATTAGAAAAAGTTTGTGAATGGTAGCTCAATTCTTTAATAGAGCAGGGAGTTTTCTTCTGTTATGGCCAAGAGTCATAGGACTGTCAAGAAGATCTTTAGTTAAGAGCGCATTTTCAATAGTTATTCTAACAGCCTGCTGCTCTAGCATTTTGCTTGCATCAGCAGTTGATGAAAATGTCTAAAAATGTAAAAACAAAACAAAAACCCATAGAAGAATGTCATACGAGGAAATACGTATAGTTTAATATGATCAAGTCACTTACCTTTAAATTTTGAACGAATGTTCGCTAGTTCTTTATTTATCCTTTTTATCTCCGCTTCTTTACTTTTGCCTGAAATCAAAAGAACAGACATCAGGATACCATGCTTCAGACAGCCCTCCAACACCCTAAGATGGCTTCCACAAACCATGCTGTGTGAACATACAAATATCAGGATTAGGACTAACGAAGGCAAACATCACAGAGGTAACTCGAGCATTGCTTTATAAGGGAATTTGGGAAGCTAAAAGGACCTCCCTGTACAAGAAGCCCTGCAGACTTTAGACAGTATCAGTTGCATACAATTAATCTGAGATGCCTTTATTACTTTCACAAATGCTTCAGTTTTTCTATTCCTTAAACTGCCAAGGGAAAGCTGAATTTTACTTCCAATTGATTACTAGGTTGACAATTCTCCGAAGGGAAGAGGCTCCTAAGCACAATCTTATACCAAACAGCTTGTGTTATTCCCCCAAGCCAATTTATTGTTTCCCTATTGAATGGTCATTCAGTTCAACAGCTTTAAAAACATTCTTAACCAACACTGAAAAGGAAAAGCAGTAAACTTACAAGTAGCCCAAAGACCTCAAACAGACAGGATGCATGCGTAAGTTCAGACTTTTAATATGCCCCAAGAAAGTAACTTAAAAAAACCAGAAATATTTAAAATGCACATTTTTATTTGGTGACTTTAGCACCTTAGGCTTCTCAGCACAGTGCATATTTCATATCAATTTTCATTCCAAGAATAGGCATCAGGATATCTAGTGCCCATTCAAGTTAGATATTCAGAGAAATAAGGTGCAGTTTAAGCTCTGATAATTCAAGCTTATTCAAGTAATACTTGCATTGTCCAAAACAAAGCAGCTTATTATTCTTTGGCGTTTTAGGATTTGGCGATTGAGATTCTATAGAGGTCTGGGTCAATTATCTCCTACATGAGTGAGCATGGTAGGGTAAAATATCCAATTCAGTTGCTTGAAGTTTGAGGGAAGCAAACAAAACCCACTTCAGCAATGCAGACTGGCTATCTAGTTGTGTTGGAAATTCAGACCTGTACCTACTCAAACTTTCAAGCAGTTTCCGAAACATCAACTAGCAGCAGCAGAAGATAGCTTCCTTTACTCTTCACCACATGTATTTGGCCACAAGTTATGAATAAAAGTTTCCTGGCCCTGTTTGAAAATTTTCCAGCCTTATGAGTAGTAGGGATCAGATGCCCTGCTTTCACACCATTCTGACTACAGCCAATGCAGTGCAAGGCTTGAAGAGCAGATGAGGACCAGCATTCCAAAGCAACTCCAATCTCACCTTTTTCTTCCACATAAGCAACTCGACAACTCACAGCATTTAAGCATCCTACTACGTTTGCATGTCCAAACCGCCTGTGTCATACAATAACTGTTAAACACCCTTTTACCATTCCAAAGATAATCTGACAGCACGCCAGGTGAAACGTGATTAAGTAATTCAAAGAAACAAGTGCCCTAAAACAGGTTAATAGCAAAGTATTTAAAGCATAAGGGAATTCCATGACAAATACAGATTAATCCAGACTGTCATTTCTTGATTTAGACTCAAAAGTTGTAAATGAATTTATGCACTTACAAAGCCAACTCTTACATAAGATGCAGAAAACTGGTTTATATTAATATGTCTATATTAATGGCCACAAGAGCACAGATGCAGCAAGACTAACACACTAAACAAATGGAAACAAGTTAGCCCAAAATAGAAGCAACTATTTCAGTTTGCCTTGTCATCTTAACAAAATAGCTACTGATTTGCTTAAAATGGAATTTTTCTATTCTACAACACTGTTTTATGAGGGGCACTGCTCAAAATACTGAAGTGCAGCGTGCCTTGGCAGACACTTCATCTGGGAAAAAAGAAAACAAAAGCAACCAAAACCAACAACTTCCCCAATATCCAACCCCAAAAAACTACTTACTTGTACCTACTCATCCATTTACGGCTTTTAC
This sequence comes from Chroicocephalus ridibundus, assembly GCF_963924245.1. NCBI lineage: Eukaryota > Metazoa > Chordata > Aves > Charadriiformes > Laridae > Chroicocephalus > Chroicocephalus ridibundus. Next base: position 19,887,826 of record NC_086287.1, read on the forward strand.
AAAGATAGACGTTTTCAGAGATCAAGAATCCATGGTACCTGTGCTGAAACAGGTTGCTACCTGTATGCATCTTGGTTTTCAGATAAAGCAGGAGATATGCGCACAGTTTCAATTTGACCTAGAAACCCCAACTAACTTCTAGAATGACAAGGCTAGAAATCACAATATTCTTCCCTCAGTTATAAGATGTATCTGTCGGGACCACAAAGTTTAACCAGTTTTCACTAATATATAGCCATAGAACAGTTCGGGTTGCTTTGAGACCTTGAAAGGTCATCTACTCCAACCCCCCAGCAAGAAGCAGGGACATCTTCAATGAGAACAGGTTGCTCAGAGCCCCATCTCACCTGACCTTGAATGCTTCCAGGGATGGTGCATCTACCACCTCTCTGGGCAACTTCTTCCAGTGCTTCACCAACCTCAGCGTAAAAAGTGTTTTCCTTATATCTAGTCCAAATCTGCCTTCTTTTAGTTTCAAACCATTACCCCTTGTCCTATCACTACAGGCCTTGCTAAAAAATTTGTCCCCACCTTTCTTATAAGACCCCCTTCAAGTACTGAAAAGCTGCAATAAAGTCTCCCCAGAACCTTCTCTTCTCCAGGCTGAACAGCACCAACTCTCTCAAGTCTGTCCTCAGAGGAGAGGTGTTCCATCCCTCTAATCATCTTCATGGGCCTCCTCTGAACCCCCTCCAACACATCCATGTCGTTCCTGTACTGAGGGCTCCAGAGCTGACACAGTACTCCAGGTGGGGTCTCACCAAAGCAGAGTAGAGGGGTAGAATCACCTCCCTCCACCTGCTGGCCACGCTTCTTTTGACACAGCCCAGCATACAGTTGGCTTTGTGAGCTGCAAGCACACATTGTCAACTCATGTCCAGCTTTTCATCCACCAGTCCCCCCAAGTCCTTCTCATTAGAGCTGCTCTCAAACCCTTCACCTCCCAGCCTGTATTGATACTGGGGATTGCACCAACCCAGGTGCACAACCTTGCATTTGACCTTGTTCAACCTCATGAGGTTCACATAGGCCCACTTCTTGAGCTTGTCCTGGTCCCTCTGGACGGCATCCCGTCCCTCAGGCGTGTCCACTGCACCACTCAGCTTAGTGTCGTCTGCAAGCTTGCTGAGGGTGCACTGGATCCCACTCTCTATTGCCACTGATGAAGATACTGAACAGTACTGGTCCCAATACAGACCCCTGAGGCACACCACTTGCCACCAATCTCCATCTGGACATTGAGCTGTTGACTCTCTGGATGAGACCATCATCAACCAAATAGTCTGTCCATCAAATCCATCCCTCTCCAATTTACAGAGAAGGATGTTGTGGGGGACTATGTCAAACGCCTTACAGAAGTCCAGATAGATAACATCTGTAGCTCTTCCCTTGTCACTGATGTAGTCACTTCATCACAGAAAGCTACTATGTTGGTCAAACAGGACGTGCCCTTGGTAAAACAACGCTGGCTGTCTTGATTACCCCCCTGTCCTCCACATGCCTTAGCATAGCTTCTAGGAGGATGCATCCCATGGTCTTCCCAGGCACAGAAGTGACGCTGACAGGTCAGTAGTTCCCACAGTCCTCCTTTCTACCCTTTTTAAAAAAAAAAAAAAATGGGAGCAATGTTTCCCATTTCCCAGTCTCCAGGCACTTCACAGGACTGACATGACTTTTCAAATATCACGGAGAGTGGCTTGGCAACTACATCAGTCAATTCCCTCAGGACTCTGGGATGCACCTCGTCAGGTCCCATAGACTTCTGTATGTTCAGGTTCCTCAGGCAGTCACAAACCTGACCTTCTCTTACAGTTGGAGGGACTTTGCTCACCCAGTCCCTGCCTTCCAATCCATCCACTTGAGAGATGCGAGGAGAGAGGTTGCAAGTGAAGTCAGAGGCAAAAAAGTTGTTGACTACCTCAGCCTTCTCCTCATCTGTTGTTACCAGCTTGCCAGTCTTGCTCATCAGGGGGGTTAATGCTTTTCTTTGACCTTCCTTTTCTGGCTGACATACCTACAGAAGCACTTTGAGTCCCCTGCCAAGTTCAGCTCCAGCTGTGACTTGGCCTTCCTGACCCCATCCCTACACAGCCGGGCAGTGTCCCTACTCTCTTCCCAGGATACCTGTCCCTGCTTCCACTGCCTGTAGATTTCACACAACACATTATGAGCTTTCTTCTACTTTAACTTGCCAACCTAAAGTAAGCTGGTTTTAAAGCATTTACACTATTCACTGTACAATCTAATGCTTGAAGTGTCTTCTACTACAGATTTTAGATTTGTCTTAAGTGGATTAGATTATTTGTCCTGTGCACGCGGGAGAGATACTCAAGCGTTCATGTCTAAGACACTTTCCAGCATTAGGAATTCACTACTAGACTGAAGTCTTTTGCTCCTGTGTCCATGCTCTACGAACAGATGGCGACAATAACATATGCCAAAAGGGTGCAAGTTTCTTTAAATAAACACTACAATATTGCTAAGCTATCACATTAGCACTTGAAAATGCTTCCCTTATTTTCAGCAGTTCATCTGCTCCAGTTGAAAATTTTTATTTCTACAATTATTAATTTCTTTTCCCTTTTACCAAGTGAAGAGCACACCTCATTAAAATATTACCATTGAATCTGGAGATTTTGTACTTTATTTAGATTAATGGGGCAGAGAACATTAACCTCAGTCTGGGGTATTGCTAACCTGAATAGGATATTTAGTTACCTAGGTTTGAAAGCTAGGTCCTTGCTCTATATCTTTAGGTTCTGTTTGTAAGGAAAGCACATAGCAATTGCTTTGCATTATTAGCAATTGTTTCCACCAACCTCAACAAGCATGGCAATAATCACTGATGTTAAAAATGGGGGAGGAAGGGGGAACAAGAATAAGTATGTCTCAGCCAGTTTTTCTTAGCCCAAGATGAATTCAAGGCCATAATTTTACTTTAAAAAAAAAAAATAAAAAAAATCACCAAACCCCCTCGGCAAACCCTTCAAGTGGCATTATCTACTCGTTATGCTCGCAGATTATCAGTTACTTCCAGAAACTGGATTCTTTGTGTCCTAAGCAAGCAACAGAGCATTAAGGGAAGTCTGACTAAAATACTTCAGGAATTTGTAAAGTCAGCACCTTTGGTACAAATGGACTGCAACCTCAGCAACACAAAAATCATATCCCACCCCCTGCACACACAGCTGTAGCAGTGAGTTGACAGGAACAGTCATATTAAACATCAAATTCACATCTGAAGGTTTATTCTCTCAAAGTTAAAAACTTGCATAGCATATGAACAAAAGCCTGTTTTGAATAATTTCTTCAGACCGTTCTATTTTGAATGCAGTACATAATCTCCTCTAGACCTTGACCAAACATAAATAGCATAGCAACTAGCTGGTGACAAAAGTTTAACTCCATACATTGGAAATCAAGTTAAATAATTAAGTCCTAAGTTGTCTCCTCATTATTGATCATAGTCTATATGTGCCTATAGCAGTTTTAGAGAGCAGCACTAGTTAGTGAAATGTCACTGAGGATAGTCACATAACAATGCTTAGCATAACTCATGAGTTAAAACCAAGCTGAAGTATTAAAAACAAATTTTCCTAAATTCCAGCAGCAATATCACATGGTAACCTTATTCAAACTTAATTTATTGTTTACATTAGAGGATGACAAAGCAAAGCAAAATCTTGCAGTGGCAGGTAGCTTCAGTTTGTTCCATGGATAGGGAAAAAGAGAAAATAAAAGTATCAAAAAAACAAGGACTAATTTTTAGCTAGATCTTCTGTCCCAACTAGGTGGGGTTGGGGTGAGGGGAGTAGCAGAGGCTGTTAAAATGTGTTTGGTTAACTGAATTAACTGAACAGTTTTCATCACGGTACTCAGCCATGGTAACACTCACTGAAGAATTTCTACAAATATATTTGATTTTCACCATCACTAGAAACACATAAGTAGCTTTAAGGATGGTTGAAAAGGAAGACAAGACCACTACTGATAACACTTGAAGGAGTGCTGTGATGCAGAACTAGAGGCTTACATTTCAAAGCTTGCAAAGGCAATAGCTCTGCCTCATTTCCAAGCTGTTACACAGCTCCCAGTTTCAAGAAATTATCCAAGCTGTATTCCAACAAAACGTGCTGTATCCAAGCTATTCAACTTGGGAGAGGCTCAATAAAGGTCATGCCATGTATACAAACTGATGGGTAGGACAGTATTTAAGCCAGAGCACAATAAGATTATGTTCCACACCAGTTCAGGCCACCTGAGCAAACAGATATCTAGTCACAACATCCTCTGAGATTATGTCATATTTGGCAGTTTGACAGGTTTCACACTACTGCCTTCATTAGGCAAGGTAAATTTAGTCTGCAGTGCACTATTATCTTTAATTACCATCTTGTTTAACAAAGATAGACTAGTGAACATCAAAAGTCATCCAGCTCTTCAGAAAGCCAATTACTATTCTTAAATGCAGTAATCCAGGCTACAGCCAGACCTTCAGTACTGCAAGAATAACACCTTCGTATCTCAGTTTGGAGTTTTCCATTGCAACCTACAGAAGAACGAGAAAACAAGTTACAGGAAAAGGATTTTTTTGAGTTTGCTCATTTGACATACGTTAATACTAATGTGGCTGCAGGGTTGCAAGACTAAATGAGTGCTTCAAGGTTGGAATTAGTGGGTTGCTCGTGGCTCGCTTGAACAGTGACCTGCTCCATCAGGATTATCTTGTTGCTATACTAACTGTAGAGACTGCCTAAGCCAAGTCTGAGGCACAAAGCGCATCTGTGCTGATTAACTAGAACTGCAACAAGTTCTTAGCTTTCATACAAACCATTTGGAGTCCAGTATACCTCTGTCCAAGTCTACATATTTATTTCCCAAAGGAACAAAGAAGCACTTGCTCTATACAGATCTCTAGGCAAATACAGAGCAGAGTAGATTTCTGCAGGCAAGTTCTTCAGAGACAGGTATACTGACATCATGTAAAGCAAAAAAAAAAAATTGCTCCACAAAACTTGAGATGTTCCCAATACTCATCTGGCTCCAATGTGCTTATAGCCAGCAGCCAATGTAATTGAGCCCACCCAACAATTCATTTATTTTGAATTTATGCACAGGTCAACAGTTACATCACGTCACCTCTTAGCCTTACTTGCTCTGTGGCCATCTGACAATCCTATAGTTATGGATGTGCCATTAGGATGAAGAACTATAAAGCATGTAGAGTAGGAGGCTCCATTAGCATAAGAAGCAGCTTGTCAGTATTCTCTCATGCTTCTTAAAGGCAAGTAGTAGTGTCAGTTACTATTTGTGGCCATACCATTTGTCTAACAGAACATGCCTCTGTTCACATTCAATTATCAAACAGGCCTTGAAGACAGGACAACTCTAGTTTTCTGTTTAGAAGAGCAGAAATACAAATACTGCCAAGGCTAAGAACAGCAGCTTCTCCTCTGAACTCCACAGTGGCTAGGAACATTACTTGGGAAGAACACAGTTCTTACACAAAAGATAAAGTCTCAGCTTTAAAGATATTGTTAGACATTTACCTTGAGAGCTGTGAGCCACTGTTTTCCAAACATAAGAATTTTTCTGTTTTGTTATGTATCCATCAGCCTCCTCATTAGGAGCATCTAAGCTGATTAGCAGGTTAGGTGGGAGAGACACCACAGCAAAACTGCTACTAGCTTCCCTTCAGCAAAACATGTTGATATAGTTTCATAATCAGTTTGATTCAAGGCTATACTTCTTAGAAGACAACAACTACAAACCATTCCTTAGCACTGCCCTCCTCCTGGCGTACACATTCCTGCTCCTACCCTGTACTGCTACAGTGAGTTAGGGAGCCAAAGAGCTGAAAGCAAAATTGGTTTATTTAATATACAAAGGGTAAGTTATATCAGCTTTACTACAAGTGATAACGCCAGCAGAATGTATGACCAGATAGGGAACAAGTTCACCAGATTCACCATCCAAACACACTTTAGTTGGCATAAAGCAATCAAATTACCCACTTGCCTTTCCTATTGCTAAAACAGCTTACAAGCTTGATGCTAAGACTACACTGAATTCTTAAACCCTCCTGCCAGGGGACAGAAGAAGCAGCTGGTTGAAAGAGAGGGCCCAAATCAAAACAAACATTAGCATCTCTACAGTAAAAGTGGTGCAAATACTTGTAGAAAATATTAATGTAAAAGTAATCAGTGCATCCATTCTTGCTTTTGTGAAACAGCTTTTATAGTACTTATATCTCATATCAGTAAATTAAACCACTACTTTAACCTGTCAGCAGAACAGATACTCACGTTACAACCCTAGAGTATAGATTAGGCATTTGCTATGCAGATCATTAGCTTCACGAAGTAAAACACCAAATCCATCCTCCATCTCTCCCTAATCTCTCAGACAGCTCGTTATTTAGCACAGCAGGGAAGAGGGCCAAAAGGGAGGCAGGTTACATAGCAATACATTAGAGTGGTCTGTTTTCCGTATGCCTGCCCTCACATTACATGAGTTTGTCTGCGTAAATTCCTTCATTTAGCAAAAATATCTGGAGTACTACAACAAGGGTGCGAGTTTCAGGTCCACCTGAGAACGCCTGAAGGAGGATGCTGGTGCTATTGTTTATAAACTCACCATGCAACTAATCCAGAGAGCCTACTATAAAACTCTGTACCTTCACAAGATGTTAGTATGCCTTCAGTTTTGTTGAAATTGACCAGTTCAAGGCTGCAAAACAAGATGCTTTTTGCTTAATGTATTAACATCCTGTTATGAATGAGAACATGAGCACTTGCTGTCCTTTCACAAGATATGTTTGATCAGAGGAAAAAAGTGCCTGGCTGTCGTGTTGAAGATCATGAATGGCATGAAGACAGTTGAAGGTTGTTGTGCCTTGGAACATCCTGTTGTGATTAGATATCCATTACTACAGAAAAAGAGATCAGTGACCTACTGATCACATTTAAAAACTCTGTAGCATACATTTTCTAATATTTTGCTCAGTTAAGTGAGCTACTATCCACAGGACTGACTTCTTCCTCCAGTTTGCTGCTAGAGATTTGCCCCTGTAACAACACTTCTCATGAAACAGCACGGAGTCACAGGCTTTACTGTAATCTGGTAATCCATTAACTCCTTGTCCTCGTAAGGGAAGGGAAATAAACGCAAGAGTACACAGCGACTTCCAAACCCTATGACAATTCAGATACTCCAATTGCAGCAATTTAATACAGGTTTAACAATTTTAGGTGCCCACCATGGATGTTTTTTCTAATTAGGCACCGCAAGTTATGACAAACACTACAGCTCAAACTGTGAAAGAGTTTGAGGAGTAACCAGGTAATAGGTTCTAGCTTAAGACGAGATCTTTCCCCAAATAAACTGAAAGCTTACTAGAAGCTCATATCCAAGTGACTTTATGACAAACAGAACATCTATTTTGTCCGTTAGTTGACAAAACGACACTGACTCCAATCAAAAGAGAAGCTATAAGCTCTGAAGATATGCAAAACCAGAAGTGCTAGGTTAGGCTACTACATAAAGCAGCTCTTCCTCGTTCCTTGACTGAGCAGCATTTAAGCAGTCATTTCCTTGAACAGTTTTTTCACACTGTACAGTTACACTCCCTTCAACAGGGTAAGGCAGTATTTGCACTGTTTAGTACAAGTCACTGTGGACTCCTTTCTACCTTAGTTCACGTTCAAATAATAGAACAATGGTTTTAGGCTTATCCACAGTCTCCTAGTTTAGCTACCACTCTAAACTACGATTTCAGAGGCCTTAAGAAAACCACATCCTATATGAGCTCATTAATTGATGCACACATGTAATACTATCTGCAATAGTCCTTAACTTCCTCTTACCAGTCCTGATGGGCAGCCTCTATCCAAAGGATTTCAAATTCAGCAGATGTTATATTTTCCGATGTCTCTAATGGAGAGGTTGGATATCACACGAAAGAGTCTAGCTCTTCACTACGCATCTCATCTATTGATTATTATCCCCTATTCTCCCCTTTCCTCAGCCAAACATGCACAAATTCAAGAACTGTAAACACCAAAACACCCAACCCCAAAAAAACTCAATTCCCCCCAGCCCCTCAGAGTTCCATGAAATGACCAGAAAAAAAGCTAAGACAGAGAAGCCATGGGCAGAACACATGTTCCCCAGATTAATCTCATACTAATTGTGTTTTCCTTAAATCACTCTCCTGCAAATAGTCGCAAGCGATGCAGGACTTAGTGCTTATTATAGCTCTAAGCAGCACGCTCTTCTTAGGGGTTTTTCAGGCCAGAAACTGTCCATGTTAGATGAGTGGCGACAGCCTTGCAAGAGAAATAGTAGAGCAAATCCAGACGCCTTGCCTTCAAATTTTTTCAGAGAGGTAAGTAATCTAAGAATACAAATAAAGAAAAGTCAATGACTGTCTACAGAAGCAACTAGAGTCCTTCTTTAAAACTATACCCAATGCAAATACGAACCTACTACTCAGAGGAACAATGCAATAGCTTTAGCCTACACATTGAAAGTCGTATTACTGACACACAGCACTAAAGAAATACTCTATGTGCCCAACTCGCCCTACGTGGTTTGTTTCACTGTGTGGCTGCTCTCACTGAGAATAAATAACTCTACATACATGCACATGGTCATTTAATTTACTTGCATGGCCCTCCTATATACACAGGTAACGCACTCCATTATCTACCATCCAGTCAAAAGGGTGATCACCATACGATGAATTTCATGAACCAGCCTTTTTTAATCCCCACTTGCTTATCCGTAACCTAATGCACCAGTCCCAATTCAGTGAAGCAAAGCTACTGAAGTCAGATTTCGAGAGGCTGAACACTCTCCCTATCCAGTACAAAGAAGAATTAATACATTAAGTTCTATGAGAAGAGACAGACCTTTGTTTAATGTATCTGTTGGGTTTTATTTAAGGAAAAAATATAGACCAAGGAGAACAGAATGGTATCTTAGAACAGAACATATACAGAAACATTTGGAGAACAAACTAAAGGAATCCTTCCTTCTTCTGCCCAACTTTTAAGGTGACACTGAAAAGGTAATACAGTTATCTAAAGCAGTGAGGGAAATTAAGAACTGTCTTGTCCTCCAAGCCTGCAGCAAAAGCAGCTTTGCCTCTGTGCAGACCCATTTCATCAACCCAAGAGTAGATGACTTCCTGATTTTACAGTGGAAGAGAAGGTTACCAGTAGTACACTTAATAATTGTAATACAAACTACTTCTACACTACAACCTCCAAAAGAAAGCAGAAAAGGAAGCTTTCCTAGCTTTCAGGGTGTACAGCAGATAGTACTGTTGCTGCAACAGAACAGCTTGGGTGACAAATGACTTGAAGTACTTCTTCACCAGACAAGCATAAAGCTTTTCTCAAAAAAATGAAAACAGACTCCTGATGATGTATCCATCAGCTAAGACAGCTGGAGAATTTATAAAGCACCATCCTGCATAAGCCAAATCGCTTCAGCAGCTCTGCAGTACAAGCACACAAAAAAAGATTTAACATATTACTGAAGTATTTCTTGCAGGAGTCCATATGCTTATAACACATGCAGATCTTGTCAGGTTTTAGTTCACAAGGCACTTCATCCAAGCAAGGACAAGGACTCTTCCTGCCCTGAACTCCTAAGCCTGGATGGCACTTTACCAAACCACAGGATTCAGAGCTTTCCAGCTCTACTACCACTGCAATCTATTTTACAGTATAGCCACACCTTGCCGTTTTCTCAGTGGGCCACATTAACTAAGTGCTAATTAACAGGCCTATCTTAACCAAGTACTTCAGTTAGCTTTCAATCTTCAGTTTTCTTTTCTCTTCTCTGGTGTCTATGAAAGATAAGCTAAAAAGCTATTTGCTGTACTATTTCCTATGTATTATAAAACAAGACAACTGAGCAAGTATCTAAAAAAGCCCATACATCTACTGGCAAGTTGTTAGGCATCTGAAAGTGTTATTTTCTTAACTGTTTTTCTCAGATGTCTACACTAGAGCCTCTGTATGCAAAACACAGAGCCTACAACAAAAAGCTGCCCTGAAACAAAAAATTTTGAGAGCTATCAGGGACTGCAGGATAATTAATTTTCTTATACTATTGGATTTTGAAAATTTACTTGATATTTATATGAATATAGAACATTTCCCCCAGCCTGTATTGATACCGGGGATTGCACCAACCCAGGTGCAGGACCTTGCATTTGACCTTGTTCAACCTCATGAGGTTCACATAGGCCCACTTCTTGAGCTTGTCCTGGTCCCTCTGGATGGCATCCCGTCCCTCAGGCGTGTCCACTGCACCACTCAGCTTAGTGTCGTCTGCAAGCTTGCTGAGGGTGCACTGGAACCCACTCTCTATTGCCACTGATGAAGATACTGAACAGTACTGGTCCCAATACAGACCCCTGAGGCACACCACTTGCCACCAATCTCCATCTGGACATTGAGCTGTTGACTCTCTGGATGAGACCATCATCAACCAAATAGTCTGTCCATCAAATCCATCCCTCTCCAATTTACAGAGAAGGATGTTGTGGGGGACTATGTCAAACGCCTTACAGAAGTCCAGATAGATAACATCTGTAGCTCTTCCCTTGTCACTGATGTAGTCACTTCATCACAGAAAGCTACTATGTTGGTCAAACAGGACGTGCCCTTGGTAAAACAACGCTGGCTGTCTTGATTACCCCCCTGTCCTCCACATGCCTTAGCATAGCTTCTAGGAGGATGCATCCCATGGTCTTCCCAGGCACAGAAGTGACGCTGACAGGTCAGTAGTTCCCACAGTCCTCCTTTCTACCCTTTTTAAAAAAAAAAAAAAATGGGAGCAATGTTTCCCATTTCCCAATCTCCAGGCACTTCACAGGACTGACATGACTTTTCAAATATCACGGAGAGTGGCTTGGCAACTACATCAGTCAATTCCCTCAGGACTCTGGGATGCACCTCGTCAGGTCCCATAGACTTCTGTATGTTCAGGTTCCTCAGGCAGTCACAAACCTGACCTTCTCTTACAGTTGGAGGGACTTTGCTCACCCAGTCCCTGCCTTCCAATCCATCCACTTGAGAGATGCGAGGAGAGAGGTTGCAAGTGAAGTCAGAGGCAAAAAAGTTGTTGACTACCTCAGCCTTCTCCTCATCTGTTGTTACCAGCTTGCCAGTCTTGCTCATCAGGGGGGTTAATGCTTTTCTTTGACCTTCCTTTTCTGGCTGACATCCCTGTAGAAGTCCCTCTTATTAGTCTTTGAGTCCCCTGCCAAGTTCAGCTCCAGCTGTGACTTGGCCTCCCTGACCCCATCCCTACACAGCCGGGCAGTGTCCCTACACTCTTCCCGGGATAACTGTCCCTACCCCAACTGCCTGCGCATTTCCTCATTGTCCTTTAGCTTGACCAGCAGGTCTTGACTCACCCATGTTGGTCTCCTGCCTTCATTTCCTGATTTCTTACTCCTGGGGATGGAGAGCTCTTGCGCTTTATGGAAAGCGCCTTTAAAGATCTGCCAGCTCTGTTTTGCTCCCTTGCCCCTGAGGGCAGTTTCCCAAGGGTCCTATTGACTAACTTCTTGGACAGCTAGAATTTTGCTTTCCTAAAATTTATGTTCCTGACTTTACTCTTTGCCTCACCCATATTCCTCAGGACCGCAAACTCCATCAGTGCATGATCACTGCAGCCCAGGCTGACTCCAGTCTTGATGTCACCAATTACCTCACTTGCGTTGGCAAGCAACAGTTCTAGTATTACATCCTCTTTGGTAGGGCTGTCTATTACCTGGCTTAAGAGGTAATGTAGAAAGTAGCTGGTCATGTATAGAGGTCATGTAGAAAGTAATTCTTATATTTAAAGTCATATGTGGCATAGAAGCATTTAAACCACAGATGAAGAAGTTTAATAGACAATGCAAGTGCCAAAAATATGCCTAACCAACACAGAAGTGACAAATAGCCTTTTAACTACTAAAGACAGACTGACAGCATCAGCTGTCTGTTCACCTCCAACCCACTGCAGTTGTAAGCTCTGAAAATTGCTATCAAATAAGACTTTCTTGAAGTCCGTAGCAGACTGGTAAAACCAGACAGGAAAGACAGGCATCACTCACAAATCAGTAATACAATAAATTTGTAAGAGGATGATGCATTATTTAGTGCGGCAGATAAGTACAAATGCCCAAGAAATAAGACTCGATGTAAGAAGATTAAGCACTTCCAAAGGCAAACAGGCTAAATTTAGGTTTTAGGTTAGTTTAGGTTATTTCATCACCTTGAATCACATATTGAAATCACATGCATCCACATCAGCACAGTTAGCACACAACCACTGCATTTTCATTTTTCAGCAACATTTATAATGCAGATCTGGTATCTGCAAAAAATCTTTCAGAAAAAACACCCACCATGTTTCAACACTACCCATAATCTGGAATGGCTGCAGGCAACCTAAACGCATCAGGCCCTTATGGTAGTATTACAGAGAGATGAGTCCAACAAAGCCAAAATTAAGACTGAAATTCAGAATGCCAGTAGGCATTTTGCACATCAGTGCAACTGTCACATATGTAGTCCAACTTTAAGGCTAGAAACAGAGGTTAAGAGCTGCACTTGGTGTCTAGCCTTCCTCCCATCTCAGAACAGGAACTTTTCTTAGATTTACATGTCAAAAGATTCTGTTCACCTAAACAGCTGTTTTGCTTTGTTCTTGACAAATACCTGGCTCCCTGCTCTGAAGGGGGAAAGATGGAACTTAAGCCACAACCTATGCCTGCAAAGCACCAAGTCTCTAGAGAGTGCTCTCAAATACTTTTAGGAATCTTAAGTCAGCGTACACCAGCTCATGGTTAGCTGGCAACACTCGGAGTTCCCTTAAAGGAAAACAGATTCAAATGCCATTTGACAGCTATTTGGAAACTGCATAGATCACCTAATAGTGGGAACTATCAGCTCTTTCAAAGCTAACTGTAAGATACAGTTACTTTCTTCATTATGAAGATGAAAAAGATACAAAAATACTTACAGCTCCCAAATAGCTGTCTGGACAGGACAAAACATTTGAGAAATATTGGTATTTATTTAAACAGTGAAAGTGTTAACATTTTACTTGTGTCACAAGTGAGTTACGTCTTTGTCACTTTTGCAGACACTGAGACCATGAGAGGTTTGTTGTCCAATCTGGACAGAGGGGTGGTTGTTCCACCAGAGTTCCCACACTACCTGTGCACTGGCAAGCTTGTGGGAAAATCAGTAGTTAATTTCTTCTATCCTACTGCCTTAAATATTGTTATTCCACATCTCTAAACATAGGTTAGGAACCTAAAAGCTTGAATGTTTCTCTTGTATTCCCTTCTACTGAATTCCACTGAAAACAAGAGCAGACAAACATATTAACCAAATGCAAGACATAAGAGACACTGAAAAATAAAATAATGCTACCTCTAGTTAAATGAATGAAAACAATAATTAAAAAGTAGCAGATAGTCACAACAGCAAGTCTTAAATGTTACAACACCAGCTGAAACTATGGTACACATGCAGCTTGCATAGAATACCAGGGCACTGGAAAACTCTCAGTAAACAGTTAGGACAACCAGACAAAGCACACGAGGATTCACATAACCTTGAACTGATACACAACACATTTTATAAGCCGCCTTCTGCACATACGAGACTGAAGTCTGAAGAAACCTAAGGGCCTGCAACTCTGTTCTGAAAAAAAATATCTGAGACAGCTTTTGCTGTAACAAAGATTAACAACCTTGAATTTTACATACAAGGCCTCTGTTTACATGGCTAGAAGTCCAAATCACCTGAATTTAGTTTAACAAAAATCTGCATTTAAATAGTCTCATTTTATTGGTATAGTTTTCTCCCCAGCCTTTTGTATTAGAAGTCATCAATATGAAACGTTTTCCAAGCCAGTGTGGTTATCCCAATACAAGCTTAGTTACATCATCATAATTTGCATTAAAAAACTCTCCAAATCAACTTTCATCTGTTAGAGGAAACCTTACCACCACTACCTTTAAGGTAGCCTCAAGTAATCTAGAGACACGCAGGTGGACAAAATAGAGCTGTTTCATCACAGCAACCACAGTGACCTTAGCCCTTCCCCAGGCAATTCCTGCCACATCATACACTCAGATCTTTGACTCAGATTAATATTAAACTACTATCACATGCAATTCTCAGTCAAAAAGTAAAGCTGAGCACTGAGGTGTGCCCCCAGACATACACCTTTCCCACACACACACCAAGGAGCAGCAGATCTGTACTCCTCCTTTCTGCCCTGCATGCCCACTGCCATTCTCCCCCCTCTTTTCTCAGGGGGACACTTACTAGCATCCCTCTACGTCCCAATTTTAATTACACAGATCCTAAGAGCTAATTTCTGTCAAAAAATAATTTTAAAGCCAATTGTAACCCAGCCTAGGCATATCCACAGAAGGGCCTGCTTGCAGGCGGCCTTACAGAGGCCTGCTTTCCATCCGTGACGTTTTGAATTGAAAGCCGTTCACGGATTGGGAAGGAGACCAGAGATGCCTCTCTCTGCACTGCCACAAACCCACCCACACCCCGAAAACACGCCGGCTCCGCTCCAGCGCCTTATAAACAAGGACAACAGCGGGCACCGACGCCTCGGCACCGCCTTCCACCGGGCCAGCGACTACGACACCCAGCGCTCCTCCGCAACAGCTGGGGTGGGGGTGAGTAAGGAAATACCTCAACCAACCCACCCAAAAAGCACAAACCAACCCCAAGCTACAGCCGAAAGCCTTAGGCCGCCGCCTCCCCCCCCCACTCCCCGCACCGCCTCCCCCGCCGCCCCCCGGAGCGCGTCGCCATTTCGTGAGGCAGTAGCGCTCCGACCAGCTCGCTGCGGGGGTTAGGGGGAAGAGGAGAGCATCGGGGACGGGACTGAAGGAAAGAAGCCCCCGGCCCCACAAGGCAACGGCCCATGGCAACGGCCAGCCCGGCCCGGCCCAGGCCCCACCGCGCCCCAGCCGCCACTCACAGTTCCGGATATCGGAGATGAAGACCGCCAGGCCCCGCATGCCATCGCCCTTCGACACCGCAGGCATCGTGGCGCGCGATCACGGCCACCCAGCAACACACCAAACCGCCGCAACTACCGCCACCGCCGCCGCCCGCTCTCCCCGCGGGGCTCTTCAGGCCGCTGCCGCCGCCGCCTCTGCAGCGCGCAGGCGCCGGTACGGCTCTCGCGCCCCCGCGGGCGGCGGGCGCGCGAGGCTCTGGCGCCACCTGCCGCGCGGAGGCGGGGGTGCTGCGGGCGGCGCTGGGCCTCCACGCCGCCGCGGCGGGCAGGGCCGCCGGCCTCGCCCCCGGCATCCCTCGTAGGAGTCCGGGCGGTCGGTCCTGCGGCCCAGGAGGGGTGGCTGCTTAGACGCTGGGCCGCAGAGATCGGGGGACGCCATCACCAGTCACCGCCATCAGGCCTAGGCCGATGTGAGGGGTGGCAGGCAGGCGGCCCTTCCCCGTGAGGGGTCAGCAGAGCAGCTTTAGCCCATGGATCTGCAGTTGAATCCACTGCAAGCTCCCTGCTCAGGAGCAGCCTAATCCCTTTCTCACCCGTGCCCCTAATGATCGAGAAATCTTATGATTTTTGAAGGTGAAACATCGGTCTTTGCAGGTGCCTCAGAGGATGTACCTTCTGAGGGAGAAAGAGAGGGATGGCAGGAGATAAGAGAACTTCACTTCATCGGTAAACTTCGAGCAGTCTGTTAATCTAAGATCTTATTTCTAAAATACAGAGAGCAGGGTACAGAGTCTGTGGTACAGTACATAAGATCATGCTTGCCACAGGGTGGACTGATGGATGCTGGGCCTCAGTCCTCCTGCTCAAAAGGGGCCCCAAAACAGTGCATGGGGTCTACTTTGCATACCCTGTGTAGTCACCCTGAACATTTGCAAGCCCAAGAGCTACTATACACAGAGCCATCCTTTGTCACATACCCCTTGTGAACCTGCCCTCAGCTGTGCAAGTGACGCAGTCGTTCTGCATTGCATGTGGCGATTCACACACCTCTGACTCCCTGGGCATGCAGGTGTTCAAACCCAGGGCCGCATCTTTCTCATGAAGGCTATGAACATGCAGGGCGACACAGTCCCACGCCACATCTACTCCTGAGTTTGAAAACATTTCAAGGTTAAACTGTCTGAAACATGCCAAAGAGCATTTAATCTCATCAGCTGAAAATAGACTGAAAGGGTGTCAAAACTGGCCTAGTCTGCCTAAGCAAAAGTATGCCAAGAGTTTCAGTCATAATGCAAGTGATTAGTATTCTTAATGGAATATAATGACCTGCAGAATCATGGGGTTCAGGGCTACTCGAGATCATTAAGTTATAGTCATTTCATCTGTTTTCCTGTAGGCTTCAAGCTGTTTCATTTCACCTGTTCTTTTTTTTTTTTTTTCTTTTTTTCCCCTGAATTGAGCCCAGTATCTAGCTTTTACTTACAGCCTGTCTTCCAGAAAGGCACTCTATCATGATCTGACACCATCAAATTCACTATTTCCTGGGGTAGTTTGTTCCCACAGTTAATCTTCCTCGTTTAGAGCTTGCATCTTATTTAAATTTATCAAGCTCCAGTGCCTTTAATGATACATTTTTCTCTTGTAGATAAAGAACTACATAATACTTGATACGATCTGATAGTGGCTGTACATCTCAAGTCACCTCTCAAGTGTCTGTTCTGCATATTTTCAGGATATATTGTTAATGTGAGTGCTTTTTAGTTGTGTAAGTATCTATTGGAAAGACGACAGTATGTGGTAGTTACGCATATATCTGTTTCTCCTTGGATCCATTTTGTAGACCAAGTGCAACTACAGGCAGCCATGCACAACTTATCTTATATTCAGCTCAGATTCTCTGCATCCATAGGCTTACATGAAGAAACTCTCCTTTTTCATAGCTTTATAAGCAGATTTTGACACTTAACAATAATTTCCATTTACTTTTGAAACTGAAAACTTAAGATGATTATATCCTACGTAGGAGTTTGTTTCAGAAAAAAACCATCTTTTTTTGAGATAGACAAAATATTGAACTAATTTCTACTCTTAAGAACACAGTGACGCCTAAAGGCTAAGTATATCAGTCCTGTCTGGCTGTACCAGACAGTTGTTGTGGCAGTACCAAGCTAAGCCTGGGCTGCAAATTCTGCTTGAGAAGTGGGGTAAATATTCAAGTAGTTAACCCAGGTGGAGCTCTCTAGTTTTGTAACTATACTGCTAAATATTCCATTTGAAATGTCTCAGTAGGCAGTACACATACCCTGGTTATTTTATATCAACCTCTTTTGACTGACTATTCATCCTTGCTCTGCTTCTTTTTGCCATAACGAAGGCTTATGCAATTGTGGCAAATGTTTAAGTATACGTCTGCCAATACTGTCTCATAATTTAGAACTTATTAGCCCATTTCAGACAGCTTTGGTAGGGAGAAGATACAAATTTTATGTGAATAAATAGCTAGAGGAAAGAGAGCCTGTAATGGTCTCTAGATGTGTCCTGACTGAAAGAAACATTGTAATGTGAGCTCAGCTGTTTTTAATACGCACAGTGCTGTAGGCACTAGGCACACCCTTTTACAAATGCACTGAGTTAATAAATCTGGAAAACGTTTTGGTTTGAGCTTAACATCTCTAAAACACCAGTCTGTGAAAAACCAGACTTCATTAGTTCCATCCATCCCAAGATGTCATTCATGATTTTAAAAGAGATTTCTAATTACTGCAAAATCAGCATTAAAGAGGAAGTAGTCTCAAGAAATGCTTTCCTATTACTCAAAATGTTTTGCAGCACATTTGTTTGCCAACAAATCCACAATGTCTATCCCTTCTTTCCCATGTCATACATTAGTTGCTTTAGTCATTTCAGAATTTCATTGCAGTGGTACAAAGACTTAAATAATTACACTGACCTTCGCAAAACTATTACCATTAAACTGAAAGGATTCAGCTGGTGAGTATCCATTTGTGGGAAGTACAAAAAGGGAATTGTTCCTTTCCCTTTGTTATTTCTGTCAGATTTGTTCCTCACCCCATCAGTCACTGCTTTCTTCTGTCCTCATGATCATTCTAACCATTACTGGAAGCAAAAACAGCTAAGGAGAAAACAGAATCGGTGGCTCCTCCGCACGTACACTCAATCATGTTTCTTGACATCTACTTGACATCTAACGTTATTATTATCCATTAACAGAGAGCACAGATTTATCAGCTATGCCTTCTGCCATGCCAAAGTATCAGACACACTGCTTTCAAGACTAAGAAACACAAAGTTAGGATAATATCACTATCATGAGACCCTAAACTTCCAGAAATTTGGGATGAATTTGTCTAGATCGTTTCTTTCCAGTGAGCTCCTCAATGACTAGAAAGGGTTTACACTCAAAACACCAGGTTTATATTAAAATGTAGAATTTAATACTTAAGCTTTAAAATAAACTCTGAGAGAGTAGATGAGGTAAAATAAGGGCGAATAAAGGTTTCACAAACAAGATCTCCTTTGCCACTTGCATGCTGGCAGAGTAATGTCAGCCAGCTGGGTGGCTTTGTGAGTTGCAACAAATTGTGTAATTCCTAGTTCATAGGAAGTTTTTTTCATTTAATCTCTGAGGTCCTTCTGCTCTTTCTCTTAGCTTTCTTTCTCCTTAACCACAGGCTTCCACTCACTTCTTACTGCCATTTTCTGAGTATGCACAGTTACTCACCAGGAAAGCAGCATGCTTCTACTCTCCTCCAGGTGTCCTATCTCGCTCAGGTACTGCTTTTTTAAAGGAATAATAGTGTACAGACTGAAAACACAGAAGTAAAACTGATATGGTCTATCACAGGCAACCATAGCCCATTTTTAAACTTATTTATGCCTCTCTGAGCTGGCCACAAATGCACAGAATTAAAGCAAAAGATTATTGTCTGTAATAATAACCAAACTAACTGCTGGAGTATGAGGGAAAAATAAACAGAAAACTGATCAGTATTTTATGTAAAATACTCATTTTTGAAGCTCGGGGCCTTTTCATTTCTAGGAAAAAAAAATATGAAGCATAAGGTATAATTCCAGGAAAAGCAAAGTGAAATTTAATGAGTTACAAAGTTACAATTCGTTACATAGGGGGAACTTAGGCGCTGAGATGCCCAGCATTGTTGCACCCAGCCTTCGTGTACGTGGCTCTAGGAAAGGAATTCATAGTGCCAAGTTCAGTTACTGAATTTGGTAAGTAGCGCATGGGATAGACAGTGGGGAGTTAAATAAGATACATTCATGATTCCCAGACAAATACAGGTTCTTGTCTCTTTGGAGAACATTGAAAATATAAAAGCATAAAGATTCCCTTATCTTTTAGTCTTGCTTAGTGGAATGTCAGCCCCTGGTGGGGACTGCCCAATACCTTGTGTTAAAAATTTGGGTGCAGCCTTATGTATAAGAGATAAGATCTGTGATTCACTTACAGGTAGCTACAGATATCAATGGCAGTGTGCACCCTGTCAACTACTTGCAGCAAACCTTTGGATCAATTCCGCTAAGGCTAGAAGAAAAAGAATCAATAGGAAAATATGATGGGAAGGCAACACAGGAAATGACAGATTTCATTACAGAGAGACTGGAAACAAAACTGATTTTTCATGTCTTCATGCCTTATCTCTGTCATTCCTGCTATTTAGCGTAACCTGGAAGCATTTAAAATTTGAGAGATGAGCAGCATGTTCTGAAACAACAGCAAATCTGGTACTACATAAATTGTAAATTACTTTAGGTACTGTTGTTATGCATCTTTTCAATCATGAAAATGCACTGTGTTTCAAACACACCTATCAAGCAGTCCTACAAGATTAAAAAAATCACCGCTCCTTGAGTGAAAGCTGAAGGATTCAGAGGTATTTTGGGGACACTAAAAATGTGGGATGAGAGATTCCCTTTTCCTGCTCTTTAGTCTGTAAGTGTGTGGGTCCAAATGTGGTAGTCAGTACCATTTTCCTTCCTGAATTCCTTGCTAGAATTTAAATCTGGATGATTTAGTGCACAGAGAAAGTGTACACGTAGCTAGCTAGCACTTGCCAGAGAGACCATACATCCAGTTCACTGTCAAGACTTTGGTTCAGAGGAAAAACATTTCTATTTTTCTTTTCAGTGCTAAAGAATGTTCATGAAGATCTTCATTACACAAGAGGGAATGAAAGAGGAAGACAGATCAGGAGAAAATAAGGTAGTCATCCAGTTTAGCTTCTGGGGTGTCGCACCAAGTTGTAACCAACAGAGAAAGCAGGTCACAGAAAGGCTTCTGTTGGGAAGCCCATTGCCAGGATATGCTACCTCACAACGTAACACGTGCGTTTTTATCGAGTCTTTTGCTATGGTATTTAATCCCTGCAACCAGCCCATGAAATAACAGGGTTACATCAAAACTTCTGCTTCAGCAAAAATAGTAGTAGCACAGCCATGCTGTACGTAAAAACACAATCTGTAAAAGGCCAAAACAGAAAATAATAAAACCCTCCATTTAAAACATAAACTTTTATTTTAAAACCTGTTAGCGGCCATCCGAGATAGGACTCCTCCTTTCTGCACACCTGGGGTTAGCAATACAGCTTGCTGACTCTCTGCAGTTTTGTCTGTAACTGTTATTTTGCCTCCAGGCCCAGTGCGTGTGTTTTAGCCCTGTCTCCCCACGTACCTACACTGTTCGCTACAGCTTGGGATCAACCAGGAGGCTCTCCAAGGGAACTGACGGTTAGACCGTGACTACCATTTGCTTTCTTCAAGTATTGATAAGCCCCGACACAACCCCGCGCTCAGGGACAGCCCAGCCTGCGTCTCTTCACCTGGGGCTCGGCGGGGCCAGGTAGCGCCTCCCGCACCGGCAAACCGGCACCCAGAGCGGGCCACGTCCTGCAGCCGGGGACCGCCACCCACCGCCTCGCCGCCATCTTGCGCAACCAGCTTGCAACCGGCACACGGCGTCCGCGTCCCCGCCTCAGCACTGCCCCGTCAGCCGGCGGGGCGGTGCCGCCCGCCTCTACTTCCGAAGCGGCGGCGGGCGGTAGGTGGTGGCAGCGGGCTGGCGCTGTGGGGTGGCGGGGGCTGAGGGTTGTCGGGAGGGAGGGAAGAGGGCGGGCGGTAAGGCTGTGCTGCGGCGGTGCGGTGGCGTGGTGGCTCTCGGCCTGCGCCGGGGTCGGCGGGGTGGTGACACGGCAGTTGAGGGTGGCCTGGGTGGCCCCACAGGGTAGTAGCTCGGGGCAGGCCGCGGCGGGGGCTTGCTGTGAGGGGAGCCTGCGGGCTCGGCAGGCCTGCAGGCGGGCTCTGAGGTCTGCGGGGAAAGCTTTGGCAGCTAGAGAGTCAGGCAAACATGGGAGGTAATTCTTACTGTCAAAGTAGAGCACCTTACAAGAGGAAAGGGAGTAATGTTTATGCAAGTTAAACCCGCGTTTATTTTCCGTCTTTTCACTCCTGAATCTAGCTTTTGTTGATTTAACAGTATGCTTCCTGAGCTTCCTTTACTAAGTGATGCAGACTCCTTCTGCAGCAGTAGTTAAGAGTCTAGTTTCTTCTTTAGAAATAAACATTAACTCGTGATTTCCAAATAGTTACTGTGTCAGCCTCTTAAGATTATTTAGTTTCTTTGGTTGCTTCTTTTGGACAGCCTAAATCTATGCCAGCTTTTCTCTCTTTTAAAAATAAAGACGCATTTAAAACAGATGGCTAAAACTATGTTAACCTCATATGGAAACTCAGGTTAAATAGCATTTGTGACCTGGCTTAGTGAGAAACCTGAGTTTCAGAGCAGTTTGTCAAAAGATGTTTTAAACCTTAAATTGTCCACAATATCAGTTGAACAAGGGTACAAACAGAGTCAGTCTTCTGTTTCCTTGTGTTCTGCAGTGATACAGGACATAAGAGTGCCAAGCTCATACAGTTCTACTCAGTTTAATTAGTTTGAGGAGAATTAAAAAATTATGAAGGAATGCAGAAGAAAAATGGGGATCTGGTTTTGTAAGGCTTGCAAAATTCATGCTTATAGTTTCCATAAAGAGCATTTAAAGTTTGACTAATTCATCTTCATGTAGTAGAGCAATGCTGTCTACTTAATTTTCACTAAACCAATATTGTTAAAGAGCAAATTATTAAAATAAGGTTTCAATCAAGAGTCAATACTGGACTGTTACTGGCAGAAACCATTTTGCCACAGGCAAATAGATCTAGGAGTGGATGTGACTTAATAATTGCAGATGTATATGATCATGTCAAGGAAATGAGCGCATTTTGATGTCTAATTGGAGTTCAGTGATGTGTTTTTAAAATTCTGTGCTTCAGCTATTAAATGTAAACTTCTCTTCAGGGTAGTGGATGCTGTTGCTAATTGTTTCTGAAAGTGAAATAAAACACCTCCAAATCAATATATACCAGCTTCTGGAAGAATTGATATCCTGTCCAAATAGTTAAGACTTGTATTGACTATTCAGGTTCTCAATTGCTCCTCTCTGCAGTAGTTCATAGATCCTGCCAAGCTAGACAGAACAAAGTAGATGCTATCAAGAGCAACCTGCTTTGTCTAATTTTTTAGGATGTGGAAAACAAGGGGGTTACCAGTGACCTTGAAGTCAAAGTAGAAGCGTAACTCCTTAACTATTAATAACAGCGAATTTCAAATGGTATGCAATTTAGCTTTTATCCCACCCTCTGGGTCTAGTAAGTATTAGGTGGCTTTCTGCTTTTCTTTTGCAGTCTTTATAAGACTTGACTGAAGCCTTCAAATCATTTTGTACGTGAGGTTTTTGATGCCATGTGTTCTTTGGTGCTAGTAGCATTGTTTTTTTTCAAGCACTTCTGCTGCCATCGTCCTTCTGCTTTGTTCCCCAGTCATGTACTCCTCTCTATTTTCCTGCAGAATTCGTAACTCCTGCAATAAATATCTCTGCTTTTTAAAACCTCACAGCCAGCCACATCCAAATATTATTAAGTTTATTGGGTTGTTGATCTCATCTCTGCATTGCCACTGTTGGCCTCAAATAGCTGCTGTTTCATTGAGTATACTTGCATTTAACCTTTAAGGTTCTTACTGCCACAGTACTCCCTTAGAGTGCTCAGACTGCTCTTATGGGATCCCTCACCTGATGTTTTCTACAGAAGGAAAATACTTTGAGCAGCACTTGTTACTAGTGCCAACTGAACAACAAGTCTTGTAAATATGACTTGAAGAAATGAGCTTGTAATTCCTTAAAATGAGTCACATAAATGTTAATTCTTCAGAGTAATATAGGAAGCACAAGACTTTTTTAAGTTTGACAAAACTTCAGAAAATTATGGGAAAGGTAGCCTTTTTTTTTTCCTCCATTAGGATATCATGATTATAAGAAGCAGCCTAATACTTATGTAGAGCCACTAGTTTATTATATATGAAAGCAAGTCACCCAGTTTGATAATTAGGACTTCCAGAATTAGTAACAGGTTGCTTTTTTTCATTCTAGTATTTTATCTACTCTCACCCTGGTTCCCCTAAGGCTAAATATTTTTTCTCTGTTTTCTTGTTATCCACTTCTGGCAAGTAGGCTGGAAAACCAATGCGACTCATGAATGGGTAGAAGGTGAAAAACAATCTCTGTCTGTATTTGAAATTTTTTTGGTAAAGACTTTCCTCTGACAGAACTAAGGTCTGATAGATAAATAGCTCTGAACAGAACTGTTCTCTGTGAATTCTCAATTCTTCCCATCTGGAGCTGGGACAACCTGTCGAAGTAATTTTTCTAGACCAAAAGGACCGCTATTTTTTTTTCCCAATTTTGTGTGTATGACTGACTTGGCAAGGAATTGAAAGCAAAGTTCTCACCTTTTAGAATAAAGGCACGTAGCTATAAGCATATGGCTATAATTCTTCTGTCTCAATTAATTTGTAACTTGCTGAGTGGGTTAGGCAGGAGCAGAAATAAATGGTATCTCTATTTGCTATAGAAAAGGTAAGGTGGTACTACAATTGTTCTGCACAGCAGAAATTTATCTCAATTTCAGCTGTAAACTGTTATACTACTTTAGGGATTCTTTAAAAGGGAAGCTGCAAGTATCCAGCCCATTTTCTCTGTGATGCACATACTAAAACAGGGGACAAAACCCCATTTTCGACCCTAGGAGTCTCTTAAAATACTCTATTTTGCTGCCAGAGGAAAACCACTGTTAAAACAGTACTGCCTTAATAAGTCTGAATCTAGAAGGTAGAAGATAAGACAATTGCCTGACTTAATCAAGAAAACTGAATTAAGCTGTAATATTCGTCTGTTTACAGAGATTTGAATCCTTATGTTTTCAGGGCAGGAGAATCTTGACATGGGGAAAACCACCATGAGGCTTCTCTGTACTTCACTTTCTTTTACCATGATTTGCTGGCTAGCTGAAGGTACCCTGTCAAAAACAGATGCAAAGAAAGGTGCTACAAAAAACCTGGAAGAAAAGGTAAGAGAAATAATTGAAACGCTCATCTTATCTAACATGTCCAGTAAACTAATTGAACTTTGGTACAGGGACTCTCATTCTGTCAAAACAGTGTCAAAAGCAGCCGTGTATTTCCGCTGAAGCTTATGCTCACAAATAAGACCACCTGAAACTGTCCTTTCCTTTAGCTTCCATGAGTGTCACAAATGGTTCAGTCCTTGAACAAATGTGAAGTAGACTTCTGGAGCTTTATCTCCCAGGCAAGCTGTAGAAGCAGGAAGTTTTTGTTCTCTTTTGCATAGGTAAAGGAGACATACTTCCATCCGGTTGGAAAGGGGGGATGGGGAGCAGTAGTTTGAGCCAAGAGTGCTAGGTCATTTACTGGTGGAAGGGAAGGTGTTCTTAGCCTTGCCAATGGGAAGGCTGGATCCTCATAGAAGAGTCTAAAGAGCCTTCTAACCAGCAGTTTCTTTGCAGGCAGAAGTGGTTCAGAGCCCTCTAGCAATCTGAGCAAGTGGAGCCAACATGCTGAAGTCTCTCTTAACCCGCTGAGCATGTTCTTGTTTCCTGCCTGTTTTCTTTCAAAACTACAAGAGGGCACAGCAGTGCAAGAGAAAGGGTGTGTATGGAGAGGAAGTGTATTTACCAGCGCATATATGAAGTATATATACTTGGTATTACTAAGCACATTAGGTAAAAAAGTAGGCATGTTCAAAATCCTCTCCTTACATTGTAAGTGTAGTTAATCCTTCATTATGCAGATACATCTCTCCTTGTTTGAATTGCTCAACATCTACCAGGAAGAAGATCTAGTCTGCAGGTAGTGAGGACAATACAAAGTGTTAAATCAGGCCCTTATCCTTAAAGTCCTTACACTGAATCAATAGATGGTTTCTGCATACTCACCATGCACACTTTATTAGGCCTTCTTACTCTATTTCTGTCTGCTAAAACTATTTGTGCTGTTTTAGTCGAAGCAGATCTTCTTGAAGATCCGCTTGAAGAAAGGTGTTCAGAACCTTGGCCTTCAGGAACCACAATGCAGCATACTCAGTCTAAAATATATCCAGTTTAAAAGTCATATTCCAATTATTGGTTAAGAGCTCCTAACCCCTTTTTTATCATTTCTGGGGTAACATGCCAGAAAGCATTGACTAGAGAGCAGAGCACCATGAGCTGTAGTGAATGGTGTTCTTTAAGATTATCACTTGATTTTTTTTTTTTGTTTATATGCTTTTTGCATTGCAAAGTAAGTTTAGTGATGATGACAAATCATTTCTGAGTACTTTCCTGTTTCAGTTTTAAATCAAACTGCTCTGCATCATTTAAAAGGAGTGCTCAGAGTTTAGTGATGTGATTTTTTTTTTTTTTCTTTTTGAAGTCTGTTGCTAGTGAAAGTGGCTGCTTCATAAAGCTCGTTCTAAAAACTGTCTTCTCCCCTCAGATGCTGCATTCTGATAAAAATGTGCAAGACCGGGGACTTGTAGTTGTGGATCCAAAGGCAAAGGATATTATACTGGAACACAGAAGTTATTGTTCCAAGAAGATGAAGGAAAGACATTTCTCAGGAGATGTTCTGGGATATATTACTCCTGTAAGTTAACAAAATGAATCTTTTAATGAAAATTAAGAATAAATTAATATAAAATTATTAATAAAGTTAATAAAATCTGCAATCTTGCATCCCTGCTTTAAAAGCATTTTTATAATAATGGGAGCTTCTGGTCAAATACAGTCAAATATTCAAAGGATTGTTTGATAGCTGGCTTGGGATTCAGGTGGTCTCAAAACCTTGTTCTCCCGTCCATCTCTTGGAGGACATCTAGCTTGTTGGTAAAACAGAGATGATAATATTCTCTTGTCCTTGATGAGCCATGTGAAGTTGCAGTAAAGTCAGACCAAGAAGGCTACTAAGTGTCCTCATACCACGCAGCTACCACCTTGGACTTTCTAAATAAACAGTAAAAAATTTATGCTGCTGTCAAACTGATCTCTTTTGCTATCCAGTCTTACTATTATTCAAAGCATCCTTTCTTGAATAATAAATGTTTCTTCCTTTTGTTTAGAGGATGCGTTTCACTCGTTTCAGTCTTACACTGCTCAAAAGAGAAATAGGTGCCCTATAAATTTTCACCTTTTTCAAATTCTCTTGAACGTAAGTGCAGAGTCTGTACATTCAAAACTGCGTTTGAATCTACAAGTAAATTCCTGTGGTTCAGGTGAATTTGCACAATTTGAAGATTGCCTTTCATGTAGCTATCAGAGTTTCCAGAGTACTTTCTTATTTAAATAAAAATAATGTCTCAGAAGGTTTCCTCATATTAACAAATGGGGGTCTAGCAAATGATTACATTTGTGTTAAAGAATTTATATTGGTCAGAAGTAAAGTGATCTGTGTATCTTGCTTTTCAGCCTCTCACTTTTTTTTTTTCTCCTTTCTTTTGCAAGTGGAACAGCCATGGCTACGACATTGCTAAAATATTTGGAAACAAATTTACGCTAATCTCGCCAGTCTGGCTACAAGTGAGAAGGAGAGGGAAGGAAAGGTTCCAGTTCACTGGGCTCCATGATGCTGATAAAGGTGGGGTTTTTTTTGGTTTTTTTGTTTTTTTTTTTCCTTTGAATATGCATTGCAAGTAAGATTAATGGTCTTGTTGATTACTGGTCTGGTAGCTTTGGCAATATATGCTTGTGGGTTTTGCTGGCTCTGCCTCATGGTGAAGTACTTTCATCCATTGCATTTTTTTGGGAGTTTTCTTCAGAGTGAACTTCTTTCCGTTCCCACCTGCTTCCACATGTGTACATAGTTTATCTGTCCAAAGAATAAGTAGAAAGACTGACTCTTCCAACAGGCTGTCTGCAAAGCCCCTCATAAAAAAAGGAAGGGACAGAGAATCTGTACAGGCATAGAGACCATCTGTCTTTGGTGTTTGCACTGTGCAGTAGTTTACCTGTTGTGGTTTTTCTCCCTCTGCAAAAACCTTTGGGTGAGTTTGTTTGGGGAGTGGAAGACAATTTAAGAGAATTTTTTCCTTCACTGTCAAGAAACTGTCAGCAAGTTCAGATTTCAGCTAGTATGTTCTCAAATAATAACTAAGTAGTTTATGGTTTTGAACTTGATTGAAACTTGTCTGTGGAATCTCATTTGAAACAGCTATGATTCTTGCCATGTTAGTGCCTGCAAACAAATTCATTCTAGTGTAGTGACTGCCAAGAGGAGTGGATGGGACACTTGAAAGTATCATCTTACTCCACCACCCCCCAAAAGAACCCCAACAAGTTCTTCCTAAGTGGTGCTTGGTTACTACAGAAGTGTGTTGCTCTGAGTAGGCAGTAAGATAGTTTTCATGAAGAGGCAGAACTGTAAGCTGCGGGGAGGGGTTGGGTAGGGACTATTGTAAGATTGTAGTAAATGCTAGTTACGCTGTGGTGGAGGTGAATAGCTTCAAATTCTGTGCATCAGAGGATGTTTTGTCTGTGTTGGTTATGAACTAGTAGTCTGTGGCAGGAAGACAGATAAAATGAAACTGCGTATGTTATTTGAAGAATGATTGAAAGTATGTTGTCGTCAACATCATTTATATTTTAATATTTGTTCTCTTACTTGGTACTGTTTGACAGGCTGGATGAACGATGTCAGAAAAACCTCCAAAAACATCAAAATAGGTGAGCCTCTGTTTTATGTTTGTTTTTCATCTTCTATAACTGCTACCCGAGCAAAAGATGGCTTTGTTCCAGGTGTATATGGGAGAAAGGGAGGTTACGTTGGCATAGTTGTATGAAGGAGGAAGTCTGAGAATTAAAATAAAAGCAGTTAACTATAGATAGCTAAATAACTGAAGTGTTGATTCTGTTGGTGCCCCACTGTTTTGTCTAAACCTGCTGTCTCTGAATAAATCCTGGTTCACAGGGCCCTCTCTGGAGGCGTACTTTGTATACAGCACTAAGTATAGAACACACCTGGGGGAGCAGTTTTCAGACTCAGTTCTCAGGGGTTCTGCTAGTTAAAACGGAAAAAAAAAATCAAAATCTGAGTCAGACTTTCCTGCATGATAGTAGAAAAGTCCTCCTTTGTCTCTTCTCCCCTTGAAGCTGGGAACTCAAGGGATGTGCCACAGTGTTTGTCTCTAGGGAAAATTGCAAACATTGCTATAGAGATAACACTGTGCTGGACTACTTAGATTTGTCTATAGCAAGAATTCTGTGGAACTGTGAAACCTTTCTTGATTTAGAAGGGAGCATGAAACATGAAATGCGGTAGAAAAATTGAATACTCAGTCAGATATTTTAAATTACTTCAGCTGCCAGATTATAAAGCCTTTGCAATCTCTCTAAACTCTTCTAAAATACTATTTTACGTCCTTGGTGGTTAGAAAGGTCTTAGACATAACTCTGTATGAGTTGCTGGCTTTTCCAGTGTGTGATTGTCAACTGTTCCAACAGCAGTTTTCCTGACTCTTGTCTGACTATTTTTTTAATGTTTTAAGTGTGTTGTTAGAAAAAGAAATTACGTTACCTCAAGTACCCATGTTTTCCAAAATAGGGTCTTGACATGAGAAGAAGAGTGGAGTAATATAGGGCTGTGTACAAAAGAGAAAATTAGACTTTGAGGTAAACTTTTCTATCTTGTTCTTGTGGTAGAAGATAAGCACAGCTTACAGAAAGATTACTGTTTCTTGTTGGTTTTCTTTTAAGACTCTACTTGTGGCTCTAAGTGATAGTTCAATTAAGATAGTTCAATCAAGTGAAGGTATCTTTTCTTAAAAGTTGCATCGGTGCTGACCTTTAACTAGAGATAAAATGAAGAAGAATGTTCTACAGTGTCAATTTATCTGTGATACTAAAGTTGGTCAGATAAAAAGAGTAATGATCTCAGCCATGCGATATGTTGTTTAGTGGCATCTCTGCTTGTATCTAGTGTATTCTGTTTCTGCAGAAATATTCCAGTGTAGATAATAAATTCTTAATTTTCAGTACTGATCGATGACTTTGCTTGATAGTGCCTCGAATTTTGTTTGATGGATGGACTTACCAGGACTTCGACAGTGTTTTTGGCAGTGAGGATGAAATAGAGGAACTTTCCAACAACATGGTTCTGCTAGCGAAGGTAAAAGGAGTTTTTGCTAATGCTTATAAAATAGTGTGAGATTATATTTGATTCCTTTTGTAATGGATATTTTCTCATTTCCAGTAGTTTTTTATTGTACAAAATAAAATTCTGCTCCAGAAAATAATGAGGCAGGATTCTTAAGAGCGTGTCCTAGTATGTGTCCAGTTCCTGTAAATATGAAGTATAGCAACACTTAAGTGCAGTTAACTACAAGTCTAAAGTGAGAATACATAAGTCTGATCAACATAGCCTTGTTAAGTTATTGTTGGCAGCTGCACTGGTGACTTCTGCCTGCTACAAAATGTGATTGATAAAACCTCTTCCAAACAGCTGACAGGCTGAATGTTACATAGGCAATGGTGGATACCTGATAAGCTTCTCATGGAGGTTGCCTGGTGAGCAGACTGCTTTCTTTTTGATTTCTATTATAAAAATAAATCTATTAGCATGGACTATACTGGTTAGTGGCATTTTTTGATAGGCAGAAAAAGGGTGATGAGTGCAACGAGTCCTTTTTCTGTGTTACCAGAGTACATTCAGGCTTAGCGTGCTAGAGCTCATGAGCCACTTTTAATACCAATACTCACTGGATATCTGTTACTGTACAGTTTTGCTCAGATCTGATAAACTACTTTTCTAAAAATGTTAAGAGGCTGGGTAGAGGAGAAGATGATTTCCCTTAAGGAATGGCTACAGTTTGCTAAGGTTTTCTGGGCAGCCCTTTAGCTAATGGCTTTAGAGCTTAGAGCATGTGTAGGACTAGACAAGTTGCCCCCAAAAGACATTCAGCTTCAGTGGTTTATTCATGACAGCCTGCTTAATTACTGTCAGAATAAGCTTTCTCACTTGCTACAAAATGTAAAGAAATCTTAATGTCCTCTAGAGGAAGATGGATGTAGAGGTAAACTGAATAGTTTCTTAAAATTTGTAACTGGTACATCAATTTTAGGTCTTCAGTAACAGTTGGCCTCTCAAGGAGAGGATACTCAAGTACAACAGTACCCTTAATCATGCTGAACATAAATTATCACTAGTGAGATTAATTGTGGGAGATGTTTGGAATCATGCCTATGCCAAGTTAGCATTTACATCTTTAGACTCTCATGAGTTTTTTCCCAATATACACGTAAATGTGTGTCGAATGATTTGCCTAACAACTGCCTTTCATTAATGGCTGAATTTTCCCAATCCAATACTAGTTTATCCTGTAAGAGTAGAAGTCATGGATAACTCCATGACTCACTATAAGATTTTCATCTTTTGCATGTTTGTTAAATAATTTGGGCTTCTCATTGACTTCTTCATGAAATGCTAAGTTAAAGACTAAGCTGGTAAAAGAATACAAAGCATGTTCAATCTGTAATAGTACAAGTAAAACTTGAGTAATTGTGTGCTTTGATACTGTACTATCATCTGTGATAGAAACCTAATGAAGAAGCATGGTGATTAACTGTATATTGTCGTCAATTCCCTTTGTTTAGAATGAAAATTTCGATGGTTTTGTAATTGAAGTTTGGAGTCAGCTGGGAAATCAAAAGCAAACGTGAGTATAAGTCTCTAGAATGCAATTCCTAAAAATCGGCTCCTTCAAAGCATCTTTTTAATTTGCCCATGTTGATTAGAATTTGTCATTATAAGTAAATGCACTTTCTAGGACAATGGAAGATTATTTGACTCATCGTAGAATGAAGTAGAATGAGCTCTCTATGAGTTCTCTTTGAGAACTCTACATGAGCTCAGATTACATAATAATCTTCATAATGGACCTAGCAGACCACGTTAGCCTTTCACACATGAGTTCTGCAAGATGTTACCTTGTACAATACAAGGGTGAAGAGAGTACCTCAATTGCATGCTTACTCAGCTATTGTCCCTGGCCTTTATTTTAACATTGATTGGTTTGGGTTACTGGGTGAAACTTGGAATCATGGGATGCTTTCAAGACTACCACATATGAGTCGATTAGGAAACTTTCCAAACCTATTAGACATCTTTTAGACATACTGAAACTAAAACCAAAATCCCCAACCTGAAGCAAATCTAGGGAGAAACTGCCTTCCAGTTCTTGCAAGCACAGTATGTTTTAAACTTTGGAGTAGTTGATCTATCTTTTGGTAGCTCCACTATGAAGTTTGAGTGAGTCGGAATTTATTGTAGCTGCTAAGACTAAAGGGCTTATCCATATTAAGCTGTTTCCTGACATGTTCTAATCCATTTTCGTTGAGTAAAAGCCCCTTGGCTGTCTTAACATCTTGGACAAAGTCAAGGTAAGGCAAGTTTCAAACTGCTGCTTCGGGAGGAAAAGATGGAACAGAAGGTGTAGTGAAATGAATGATTCAGTGCAGCAATCTGAAGATTTTGTGTTAGTTCCCTCAGAAAATTCAGGCATCCATTTCCTAAAGCACAATATTCCTACCATCTCTCTATTGCCTAAAATGTCTGAGGGAAAAATAGCTTAAAAGAAAGCCCCACAGAATGAACACTTCATTATGGAAGACTTTCAAAAATGGTTACTTCAGGTTATTCTGTTTAGGGCAAATGTTATTGACTGGTGGCATATAATAGTTACTTCTAGAACTGAGTGTGCTCTTAATGGAGTCCTATATTTTCCCTTTAAAATCAACAGTTGGGAACAAAGAATTCAAACTGCAGAATACTTGTAGCCTTGTCAGGGGCTCCACCATTTTTACTGGAATAAATAATCCTTATGATAGATGTTCTTCTGCATAATTAGGTAATTTGCCAGATTGTTCCTAAGATTCGATCTCTATACTGAGCTCTGAACCTATTGCAATATCTTAATAAGACAGCCGACAAGGTGATATAAAAAATTAGTAACTGACAGCCAGAACTTGGATGTGGTGATCAGTTTATCTGCTGTGCTTACTGTATTTCAGTAAAATTGATGCTTTTTCTCTTAGTTAACTTACACAAATGTAAGGCAGACTGTATTACTGTAATTTTAAGGCTCACTGAAGACCAGTTTAAGCACAGTAGCATCAAAGTGCTGTATTGCACATGATGCACGTGAACAAAACATACTTTTCTATTAGCTCCAAGGTGAGTTTACTTGTGGCATGGTAAAAATGTTATGCTTTGCCAGGAGTGACGCTGGTTCAAAACAGCATTGCTTGTCCTGTCTTGTGTGATAAGATCTATTTGTGCTGGAGGAGGTACTGCTGTGTAGTTGCTCTAGCCTTCAGTATCTGAGTGTTATTTAGGTGAAGTAATAGAAGCACCACTTAAACATTCACTGTCTGTCTGTTATTGATAGACAGGAGTGGGAAGTATTTTCCATAACTTCAGAGAAGGAAAAGGTTATTCTCATTGAGTAGAAAGGTAACTGCCTCCCTTGCTCTGAGTCAGTAGTGTTTGATCATATGTGGCCACCTGTGAACAAGACTTCAGGATTATCCTAACTGAAAATGTGAATGATGTTTGGCAGAAAAACATGAATAGAAACAGAAGTTATGTACTGTACGTTTTCCTCCTCTTCAAGACCAGTTTTGATTTAAGAGCTTCATTGTAAACTCATCTGTGTGGTTTTTTTCCCCTCCTTTTATTGTCACTCCCCTAGAAATGGTTAGGATGGTTAAGTTGCAAAATGTCTCATGTTGCGCTTTCAGAATAAGGCTAATCTAGGCAGCAAGCTGAAGCTAGGCTTGTGTGTAATAACAGTTGTTTTGTGAAAGTTGGAGAAGTGCATCATTACATTAAAATTTTGTCTCATGATGCTTGTAAGTTATGCAACCAGTGTCTTCATTTTGAGATTACGTCAGTTTGTCTATCACTTGCTCTAAAACTGGATGGCTTCAGTATCCAGTGCCCCAGGGGTTTTCCCTATCAATGCTTTTTGGAGTGAACAGATGCTTTGAACAGACCTCAAGGGGCAGAATTGAGTGAACTTAGCACCTTGGCAAGCCTGTATTTTTATTGCACATTGAGTGCTGTTACTTTGGGATCTCTTAATTTCCTTTGGAATAGCAGAGCAGTTATTCGTGGTAGATGGGTAAGCGTGGATGGTCTTTTGCTTCGCTTGTCCCTGCCAGAAAATTGGAGCAGCCCATGACCTCTTTAGCCCACAGAGTGGCAGTATTGTAACATGATTCATCACTGATCTTCCTTGTCAGGTTATGTCTCGAAAGTGACAAACATCAGTAGTAAAGCATGTTCTTAGCCTTGGAAGGGTGGGGGTCAGTTGACAGGTAGTTGTCAACACAGAGATGATTCTTAACCCTTTGGAGATGTGAAGCATTCATAGAAAAGCAATTGTGTATGCTCCATATAAAGCGTCTGTATGAAGTGTTAGTACATAGTGTAGGTTTTCCTGATTCAGATCCTTGAAGGTCAAACACCTGAAAGTAGCTTAACCTACTTCTAGGTAAAGGAACAAAAGATCATAATGATGCTCACAGTCTGCCTTCAAATTATTTTCAGAGCTGTCTGACAGTACAAGGAGACCTGCCTAGCTAATATATTTTATTCCTATTATTTAGCGTGAACATGTTTTCGTTTAAAAAGAAAATAAAAACCAGGGTTTTTTTCTGAAATGCAAGGAATAGTCTCACATAAGCAGTTAGCAACATGTTATTGAGATGCCACCCGGGTGCATAAAAATATCTGGGGATATGCTGCAGCTGTCAGCTTGCCTTATGAAATGACAGAGCGGTGGTGTGGATCTAAGTGAAAAGTATTTCACTTAGAATCATTATGGGTTTCATTTTTCAAAACCTGAAGTAAGTGGATAGCTAGCTATTAAATTAATAAATGATAAAATGGCACTCAATTATTCTAGTGCATCCTTTCATGTATCTGTGTTGAGGGGAAAGCTGTGGAAGTTATTCCTGTTATTTTTTTAATAGTGTTATGGAAAAGACCCATGATCTCACCCAGTGCACTGCCTCAGTGGTGCAGGAACACTTAGTATAGCACAAGTTTCTTTATCCGACTTAAAATGGTCAAAGAATGAGATTTGCTTATGAAACGTTTGTGCTTGATATGCCCACTCTCATAAGAGATACTTTTTAGCAGGGTGCCCCAATATTTCTTGAGGCAGGTGAATCTGCAAAAGAATCTGAAAACTTCCAAATTAGTGTCCTAACTCACTAATAAATTGGGTTTTGTTTTAAGCACTACATATATCAGGAAGCTGGATTAATTGCAGCTGACGCTCTCTTCTTGGTAGACCTCAGCTGAGCAAGTGTGCCCATGAGATTTTTTTTTTTTTTTTTTCAATAGCTGAACATGAATTTTGTTTGGATTAGAGAGGCATGATGACATCTTCATAACACAGGCTCTCCCCATTGTCTTGATGTTGGGCCTTGAAACACTGAACTGTCTAAAGACCTTTTGACAATTACATTTTGTATGGAGATACTTATAACAGGGTAACACTGTTAGCTCTGTGCAAAGCTTCTGTAACCCATAAATCCTGTCACTGGCTTCTTTAAGAACCTGTGATCACTGAGTATTTTTAAAATGAGGCAAGTTTAGACACTTCTCTGTCAGGCCTATGCATCCTTTTAGAAAATCATGTCTTTTTGGGTACTCACTTCAACATTAGAAATGAATGAAAAGTCTTCCTGCAAGGCCTGAGGAGTTACCTAAAGAGACCCTTCAGTTTCCTGTTTATCCTAGCTGGCATTACAGATGAAGTGAAATGCTGCTAAGATGTTATGTTGCTGGCATCCACTAAGACATGAAATTCTGTGGTTTCAGGCTCACCCAGTTTTACGTCATCTTAAGCAGAACTAGAGTAATCTGGTTTTGTTTGTGTTCAAGAACAAAAAAAAATTTCTAATCATTCTGGTTTGGGGTTTGAATTGCTCTGTAATGCTCAGTAGACTGAAGTTTTAAATTATATTATTATCTTAAATTATATCAATCCTTTGTGCTGCTTTCTCTTGCATATTCATTTAAATGTTGATTTTATCAACAGTCTAAGTTTTATATAAGAGAATTATGTGCGTAAATACAGTAGCCTGGTTTCATGTTAGATATTCTAAGCAGCCTGGTCTCTGGCTGTTCATGTAGGGTCCTAGATGCCTTGAGTCTTACACAGCAATCCTGTGTGCATGCGTTGTATACCTTTGGATATATAAAGTGGCATTAGGTTCTTATATTTAGATGCCAAAATACCACCTGCTCTATCTGAAGAGCCTGAATTGTCTTGGTATGTGGTTGTGGACCTAAGTTTTAGGCGGTTTATAATGACCAGTTCAGGCTCCTGTAGACCTCTAATACAGTACCCTCTATAGTACTGGTACGTAATTCGTTCCTATGATTTCTGGGAATAGAATTACGGATATACAGATGTCAGTGAGGTCAAATTTAATGTGAGGTGAAAGACTGCACCTAAGTGATGCTGTCTCCTCTCGTGCTGGCAATCATTGCACAGTGAAAAAGTATTCCGTTTCCCATCTTTTATTCTAAAACATAGTAAATTAGGCTCCTAACAAAAATCTAAATCAACCAAGGTTTCCTATGCAGATGAAACCTCAATCCTAATGTGTTTTGCTGCTTCTTTATAGTTTAAACCTGCTTCTTAATTAAATAACTGTCTTTGAGGTAAAACTTTATTGACTAATTTTGCAATAAAATATTCCAAATTATTAATCCTGTGGCATTTAAGCTTAGAAATGTACATGGCAGAAATATTGAGATAACTGAGCAAGCAAGCAAAAGTTCTCCTGCTTATTTAGTTAATAGCTAGACAGGATGGTGTCTCTCTTTTTAATCTCACTTGTGGGTTTATTGAGTGTTTTTTTTCTCTGGAGACCTGGGTCACGTTGTGAAAAAGACATGAACGTACCCATCAGAATCTCACAGCGTACATAAAAGTGCACATTTTACTCTGATCAGTCTGGCATTAGCTGACAGATGGCACTGCCATCACATAGAATCGATCTGAAAAACGCGGTGTTTTTTTGGTTGGTTTTATTTTTTGTCATCACATGCTGCAGGCACTTGGTATCATGCAGAAGATGACCTTCAGGCATCTTATTAATGTTGGTGGGAGTATAGGAGCAAAAGTCTTTTCTGGCAGTTCTATCCTTCATGTTAGTCCCTGAAAAATTAATCTATTAATCAAAGATTTGCCATAATTCACTCCAGCTTCTTGGTATTAACTAGGCAATGAAATGGCACAAAAGGGCAATTTCTTCTTGAAGCAGACAGCTTTATTCTGTCCAATTTTCTCGACAAAGCATAAATTTTAGGGAGTACTGAATACCAACTTGTGCAGAAAAGTGGCTGAAGTTGGAAAGTTGCAGAGTTATGAAGGGTCATGTAACTGAAGGGAAGGCTGTAACTGCCTTATGTGTCTTCTGCAAGGCTTTTCAAATACACCTGCAGCCCACTCTTGTGCACTGAAGTAAACTGTAGTACAAGGTGTCCCAAACACAATAGACCAGCAATGCCAGAAAAAAGGACTTCTGAAAAAATAAGATTCCCTCAAACTTTAGGTGATGAAGATTTGAAGGTCTGCATACTTTATAGGGAACAAGATACTTTGAAATCATGAACACTTGGAAAATTCACCTACCAAATAGTAGCAATAACAGAAGGCATGAAATAGTAGGAATGAAGTAGACCTTAATTAGCTCAAGATAGAGTCTTACAGCTGCCAATGTTTTAGTAGCTACTCTGAAGTTAAATTTGACAATGGTGAAGTCTCTGGTAAATATTTAATGAAACCTTTTCAGGAAGACTGATTCTATTCCTACTTTCCTGCACCTCATTATAATGTTTAAAATGTCAGTAGCTTTTCTTTCAAAATTACCATTGGTAATATGGGAGAATATTGTGTTTAAAACGCTGGAAAGCACTGTAGCGACACAGTAAAGTTTTAATTTATAGCACACAATAAATGAACATTCTGCTATTGCTGTTTGGGGGAGAGGGGGAGAGTGTACATTTGATTTACATAATCTTTCTTGGCTGAAAAATGGAAGGGAACCTAAATTAAGTCTTTAACCATTAATCCTGTCTGATTTGCTAAAAATTTTTCAGGGCCCAGAGACCTGGTTTGACAGGTTAGTGAGCGATGTTAATCTGGGTTTCTTGAGTAAGAATATGCAATTGTCCAGCTACCCCTTTTCTTTCTGTTCTCCTTGAAGTTGAAGCTAATTATTTTTTTGGCCAGAGCTATACTGCAAAGATTTGGTGGTGGGAGAAGTGGCTGTTTTGATGGAGTCTGGTTTTAGTTCGAGTCCTGTCTGCTACCTACAAAATAAAACCAGCAATCCAAACTGCACTCCTGCCCCTTTATCAGGCCACAAATCTCTGTCCTTCATTTACAGTTGTAGGTTGTGGTTCTGTGCTGTGTGCCTCTCTAGTTTTAAAATACGACTGCTTTTGTGTAGTCACTGTTTTTGTGGGTGTGTCACTGCTTCGTGGATACATTTTTTTCCTCTGCTGGCTGACCACCAGTGTCTGACATTGCCAAGAAAGCGGGAAACCTTGAATTTAATATTCACTTGATTTATTATTTTTTCTCTGCATCTTGTTCAAAATAATTCCAATTGTTTTTCTTCTTATGCTTCAAAGCATTGCTATCTGGATAGCAAAATTTTAGGAGCTGAGGCAGATATGTGAAGATGCAGAGTGGGAGCGAGGGTGTTAGCCTTGTTTCTAAATGAAAAAGATGTTATCTTGCTTTGCACCTATGTTAGGTTCTTTTGTCCTATTCGGCCTCTCCTTCTGTCTCCTCACCTTATAAATAATTAAATTTAAAGTCAGCAAATGTTTTGCGTGGTGTAGAGGTCTCTCTACAGGTTCCTCAAGTTCCTACAGGTAGCAAAGGCAGGCTGTCAGAGAAGAGAGATCCCTGCTGATGAACAGTGTAGAATAATCTCAGTGCCAGAGGAATTGATTCTTTGGTCAAATTTGTCTTATATGCAGGGTCTCTGACATCTAATAAAGGGTGCACTCACACTGCAGTTTGGACATAATTAATTATAAAGGTCACTTAGCCGTGAGAAAGAAGAATCATTGGGAAAGAAGGCTTAGCTCGTTTTAATACTGATTATAGTTTTTGATAAGATTATGTCGTGTGGGAGCTGTGATGTCTATGTTGGAATCAATAAATGTCTGTTTAGTTTAGTGTTGTAATTTTTTAATGCGTTCCTATGGAAAAGGATTCTTTTTTGCTATAATTGATTTGTCTGAATCATGCCACTCTTAACATGGAATGCATATGATAAGGAAATGGGAGGGAAAGATGTTACTTTCCCAGAGCAAGAATGGTAGAAACACATGCTGCAGATAGACCAAAAGCTGATTCCTGTAATCTTTTGTCTCCCCCCAAAAGAGAAATAGAGGTGGCAGTGTGACAGTTCATTGTCAAGAGCTGTTCAGCACAGCCAGCTCTCAAATTGTAAGCACAAAATACTGATGGTATTGGGAAAGTGATAAAACTTGCTTTGTTTGTTTGCCAGGATTTTGAGAGTAATGGCTTTTGTAGCGTCCTTAAGAAGTTTTCATCAAACATCAAACCATTTCAAGGAAAATTAAAATTCTTGGTTACCTTTGGATAGTCTCTACGTTGTCAAAGTCAAGCATCATTACTGAGATGGATAACTATGTTGGAAGATCAATGATTTCAGAAAAATATCTCTAGGATAATACTGCCTTGAAAGGCACAACAGTACCAAAATTTGTTTATGAGAGTTCAGGTCTAATTCATTTTAAGTGGAGCAAACAACTTGGGTGATTGCTTATGTATATCCTGACGTTCATGCTTTTAGCACTTAAAGCCTACTGGAATGGGTTGCGAAGTTGCTTTCTGCTCGGTTCAGGTTTAAGCATAGTTCTGAACAGATCTAAAATTCTGTGCTAGTATCACGTCTGACTCCCTTTGTGGATCCACCCTGCCAGTGGATAAATATCAAAGTTGACTTTGTTCTGAAAAAGCAAATGACTTACGGAAGGCACACAGAAGGGCCATATTTATAGTGCAAATTGAAGGTAATATTGGACTCCTCTTAAGATAACAATAGCCATTAAACTTTTTTGTTTCTGCAGTCTGTCTCTGAAGGATTTTCTGTTAATATCACCCTTCAAATCAGGAAGACTAAAAACAGTTTAAGTGAGAATTTTTGAGTTTATTTTCCTATTGAAATGTTTAGAATATGGATATGAAAATCAGCTTTTGTGAAAGACTTTAAATGATGCATATGGAAGGTGATACTTCAAATATGACATTGTCAAACATTTATTTTGTAGTTATACAGTAATATATTGAAACAAAAGGATTATTTATACAGAAAAAAGCATCAGAAATGCTTCTAAATACAGCTTCAGAAATATCCTTTGAAGATTGCATGTCTTGCTGTGAAAGCATCTTTACAAATTCTTAGACCTCATGTGTAGTAATAGAGTGACAACTTGAATCTATTCAATAGCAGCTTGTTTCAGAACTGTTACTGATTCTTCTATTGATTTAATTCTTTTTACTGAATATGACCTCAAGAGGTTACTTGCTCTGATAAGGTATGTTGGTTTTACATGCTAACAGTGCATAAT
Organism: Chroicocephalus ridibundus; assembly: GCF_963924245.1. Taxonomy (NCBI): domain Eukaryota; kingdom Metazoa; phylum Chordata; class Aves; order Charadriiformes; family Laridae; genus Chroicocephalus; species Chroicocephalus ridibundus. The sequence goes on from NC_086287.1 coordinate 19,927,922, forward strand.
TAGATTAAAATAAAACTCAGAAACATTTTAGCCCCAAGGTGATCACCCGTTCCAGTAGAACTAAGACTGTCTCCAGCAGTTCAAAGTTCTTAGTCCTGGAAGAGGGTAAACCTCTAATCAATCTTCCTAATGTTTTTTTTCTGGTATGATCATTCACTACAAAATGTGTTTGGCTCTCTTGCCAGCTGCATGTTTTCAATTATTTCTATAGTTACTTGTTAACTTGCTATTGCCAATATGTAGTGCCGGTTTTACTGCCTTTCCCTCTAACAATATATTTATATTTCAGGGAGTTGATTCACTTGCTCACTCACCTTTCTGAAGCTCTGCATGAAGCACAACTTAAACTCGTACTGGTCATCCCTCCTGCAGTTGCAGCAGGGTGAGTATTCCTATTTAGGTGGCAGGTTCCAGATGAGATACTTTCTTGTCTGATACACAATAAATTCAAAGCTTTGTGTATAGCTATGCAGCCTAAATGAATAAGAAATTATTCGAGTTTGATTGGTAGTCATGTCTTCATGCATGTTGCACTGAATAGTCTTAGTAACTATGTGCGTTCATATATATCTCATAACTTTTGATGTTGAAGTAACTTGCAAAGGGACCTTCTATTGTGGTGTTAACCCAAAATGTCTGGTAAGAACTTCCAGGAACAGTTGTGGAGTTTAATGACTTGTTGCCAAGGATTGAAAAGGATGTCATAAAGGTAGCATATAAAAGAACTTCTGAGCCTCCGGGCACAATTTCAGCTATGACAGATAGTAGTTATTCTTTAAGTAAGAAAAACAGAGCTACAGGAAGGAATTATATCTGTAATAGGGCTGTGGGGTTTTAAAATTATTTATTTTGACTTTGTAGTTTGTATGTACAGAAAATACATTTCATAAGAGGATAATATTTAGAATTGTTAATGATTCTGTTTATTTGTGCAATGATTTGAATCTGATGGATATAACCATTTGTATGCTCTTCTGGCTCGACAGCAGTAAGCAGTTCTTATCTTTCACTGTTTATAGCAGAGAGAGATTTACTTCCTAAGATTGTATTTATTGAAAAAACAAAACCCATTTGGAAAATGAGAATGTAATTTCATTATATGTGGAAGGAATTTGAATCCTCTTGAAGTTTTTACACTTTTAGGAAAAGATTCTACATTGTCTCCAAGTGATCTGTAGTAAAACTGAAAAATCACGGTTTTACAGTATCTCTAGTCTTTATCTGGGAAGAAAGTGGTACTCCAGTATTTTGGTATTTCAGGGAGATTGTATCTGGTCCTTCATGGTTTTGTGTGATCAATCAGTGAGTATATCCATGTGAGAGTGAGCAGATAGAACTGAAGACAAGGGTGGAAGGTGATTTAGAATACCAGCAGAGTGATGTGACTTCATTATTGTGATTTCAAATTGAAATGTGGGCTATGCCAGTGCTATGCAGCTTTATTAGCAAGAGTTTTGCCAGTATCCATCTGCCAATTAAGTAACATTTGTTCATATTTGGATGCCCTTCCAGGTCAAAAGATGCATGGTATTCTTGAATCATGAGCATAGCTATCTGTTGTGCTACCTTGTGGAAGAGTGTTTATGGTATACAATAGTGCTACAAGGATATACAAGGAATATGTCATGCCTTTCAGAGACTTGTGATAGTAAAGGTTGTCTTACCCTAAGAACTACCAGGTTCTGAATCTCTGTATTCCACTTTCCCCTTTCCTTGCTTCTCAAAGGTAATCACAGAATGGTAAGGGTTGGAAGGGACCTTCGGAGATCATCTAGTCCAACCCCCCTGCCAGAGCAGGGTCACCTAGAGCAGGTTGCACAGGAACACGTCCAGGTGTTGGTCAACTTGTCCACCAGGACTCCAAGTAACTCTCTGTAAAGCTGCTTTCCAGTAGGTCAGCCCCTAACCTGTACTGGTGCATGGGGTTATTCCTCCCTAGGTGCAGGACCCTACACTTGCCCTGTTAACGCTGTGGATAGGCAAAATGTTAAAGCTATGTGTATGTCATCGGCGATGGCCTTTTACTGTCAGAGTGAGAAGCTCCAAATCCCTATTAGTTGTTTTTAAGAGGTTTGGTGTGGGCTCTTGCCATATGGAACTGCAGAATAATGAAACATAACCTGTTGTAGAGGATTACATGCAAGAAACTGTTGTCATAAAGTAATTGAGTATGTTGCAGCATGTTCTGCTAACTGCAGAATAGGTGACCTATGGGGGACACATGCAAATCCTATGTTATGCTTGTTCCTTATCTCTGAATTTTATCAGGACGTACCTCCTCCTGGTTATGCAGATGTGTTTGGCTTACTGGTCTTGACTTGCTGATCATGATAACTGGGGAAGACTTATAATATTTGCATAGTCAGCAATGCAAGATTATTTTTTTCCAGGTTTCCTTTTTCCTTCAATCTGTTCAGCAACCTTATGCCTGCACGTGAAAATTCAGTAATGTAAGTCACTCTTAAATAGAGAGCCATTATTAGGTATTTTTCAGATGAGTTAGTAGGCACCTGAAGAAAAATATTACAATGTCTTATTTTTCTCACCTTGGGCTATATAATAGTATGGACAGGCTCACAGCCACTATGGTTTATGACAGTTTAACAGCACAGTTTCAGGATGGTGTTGTACAACCTCCTAAATTTCTTGTAGGCTGTCACAATCTTTCAGTGTACGTTCACTTTCAAGGTGCCAAAAAGGCTGAGAAAATGGAATGCCTGAACAGGCTTGTAAATGTCTCTTCTGCGTCTGGACTTTTCTCTGCAATGGTCTCAAGTTTTTGCTGAGTTTTGTGAGGAGGTCCAGTAGCACCAGGGAGAAACAAAGCATTTCTGCCTAGAGGTATCTTAAGCTTAAATGCTGCCTGCTGAAAAGATTCAGGGACCCTGTAGTAGGTGACTAAAAAGTTGTCTATGTGCTGAGGTCAGTTAGCATCTGTACTGCAACTGTGACGCCACCTCTTCTGTAGGTTAGTGATGGAACTCGGTACAAACCAATTCCTGAATATAGGATATGTACATTCTACCATTTTAAGATTGTAAGCCCAGATTAATATCTATCTGTGATTTTGTTCTTCAATAGCTGAAGCAATCTGATTGCAGTTTGTTTTCTGTAAAGCTATGTTCTTCAGGATGGTTTTTGTTGCTTTATATTGTGCAGCAGAGGAAAATATAGCTGTTTCATATCCTTAAAATGAAGTAGCTAGTTTAATGCAAAAATCCCTTTGCTTCTGTGTGTGGCTGGCCACTAAATTTTGATAGGCAGAGAGGGAGAAGCAATGTGTTGAAGACAAGGACAAAAGCAAACAAAATAAATTTCATGTAAATTGGTAAAGTAGACAGTTCTGTAAAATAATACCTTTGTAAAGCCCTTTTCATTAGGGACTGAAGGGCTCTGACAGCCTACCTGCATTTTGAGGAGATTCCTTCCTGTTACTCAAGCCCCTGTGTTTCTACCTCAGTTCTGGTGGCTTTTTGCATCATGTTTTAGTTTCTGGTGCATTATGGCCTTAAGAAAGTAGATCCAAGTCTCAGGACAACACTAGACTTAATGCTGCTGTTTCTTTTTTGCTAGACATGGTGTGGCTTGTTCCCTTTTCTTCTTTGTGCTCTGTGTTTTCCATGGTCTTCCCATGTCAGAATACACACAGTTTTGCGTGCTGCTACACTCCAGATCTTGGAATGCTCAAAATGGAATACACTATATAAAGAGGCTCAAGAATTTATTTTTCATCCACTTAATGTTTTAATGGTCTGACAGCCCAAATTATCTACTTGATACAGAAAAGCCTTATTAACATTACAGCTACAATTGTTATGCAGAGGCTTCCTTTCTGTATGTGGTATTCTTGAGTTCGAGGCAGTAGTCACTTGACCACCACAGAATTATTTGAAAGAAAATTCAGGCCATAAGATACAGAGGATTTTAAAAAGGAAGAAGCTTTTAATCAGCCCTGTTTCTCAGTATGAGGCATCGCATGTGTTGTAGGGGAGGTATGTTGTTCCTTACTGTCATGGATGTCTTTGCATGGCTGTTGAGAGCCACTTTTGTGTCTGGTAATATTTGATTCTTAGGAAGCCAGCTTTCTTTGTTAAGACAAGGTTGAGAGTCATTCAGATTTGCTTCAGAGTATAAATGCTTAGGAACTTCTTCTGATGCATGGATGGCTTTGCTGGTAAAACTTCCTACTATAGAGAAGGTTTCAGGAACTGAACTACGCTGTTGTCCTCTTACATGATTTCCAGTAAGCCAAAGTGTTATATGCCTTATTGTATTAACTCATTGCACCAAAGACCAATAACTGCAGTATTTCTTTAAAAATAAAGACATGGAAACTAAGTCCTTAAATATCTATTTCTGGATCATGAGATAACCTTTGCAACATTCACAGACCATTAATACTCTCATTTCTTGCAGATTTCTCTGGAAAATTGTGGGCTGTTATGCCTTTGTGTCATATGGATGTTCAGTGGTGATATCAAATACCTTGGGATTCTTCTGCTTTGGTTGTCAAAAATAATAAGAAATTACTATGTCTTCTCTTCTGTCTGTCACTTACTCCAATCTTTCATGCTGCCCTCTTGTGATCTACATTTCATCACAATTGATAGCTCCTTTTTAAAGTAATTTTCTGTTGCTATTAATTGTAGTCTAGTACAGATAAAGCAAAGGAGAACACTTTAAAACATTTTTCTAAAATGCTTTATCAGTCAGTTCGTCACACAGATGCTTTTTAAAATGCTAATGCATGCTCTGGTAGAATTTAAGAAATTGCTGTGAACAGTGTTCACATTAAAGTGCATTTGCTCCTTTTGGTGGTAGGGAGAAAGTGGAGAGCAGTACAAACCTTAAGATTCCTGTTCATCGTGATGCCTATTGACATTACCGGATTCAGTCTCATAGCCAGAGGGACTTAAATCTGTTTTGTTTATGTACAGTCATAGGGGGCTCTACAGTCTGGTTTTTCTAAATCCTGAAACAAGAGTTGAAGCCACTATAAGTCCTCTGGATTGTTAAAAACATTTTGCCTTGACCAGAATTTGCTTTGTTATGGTTAACTGTATCTTTCAGGACTATTTGCAGTCAAACACCACACTGAGGTTTGGATTTGGACCTTGTGTTGTCTTTGCCCCTCCTGCTGCTCTTCTGCATATTGACAGGGTAGTGGGTTCATAGTTCCAAAACCTTTCTGAACCGGGATTTTGAGATGCCCTATTAGAGCTGGGAAGAGCTGTCTATCTGAAGTGCAATTTTTAACCTGAAATATGTATTACATGCGTGTCCCTATATGGCCTTATCTGTAGAGGAGTAGTGAAGTATTCCTGTTCTCTAGCTGTGGGAAATAGTACCCATAGCTTATATGAAAGAATATGAAAGTCTCATTCCTCTAAACCAATTATTTTGTTTCTTTTTTGTATTCCTAAAGTTTCTGGGATTTATTCATAAACCTATATTGCCCAGGAGAATGCATTAGTCACATTCTTTTCAATTGATACTGTTATATAAGCCACCTGTCTGTCTTCCTATTGAGTTAATTAGAAAAAACACTTTAACTTCCTGAGTAAATAGGCAGCTGAAACTGTGTTCATCAGTTATAGAAACATCCTAAAACGTTCACAATGTCCATGCATGCTTTAAAGAGTAGAAGTACGTTGGATTTAATGATATCAATAAGCAGAATCCTGAAATATTCATTCGCACTGCTTGACTTCTTAGATAGTAGCTGTACTTGAAAATTTTTGATTTATAGGATAACAAGGCTTCAACTGAAAAGTGCTTCCCGTTGTGTATAAAATATCTCGTGTTATCAAATTCTTTGTGTCTTGAAACTCACTTTGGGTTTCAAATCTTACACACGGTTGAAAGTGTGTTTTAATGCATCTTATAGTCTTTATTTGTTGAAATCACTGTAGACTGTTAATCAAAAACACAGCAAAAGGCATGGAAATAAGTATCATCAAGAATCAAATAATATTTTAGAGTTCAGCAGCTGGCAAAAGACTGATAAAGGAGACATGAGCTGTGTGTGGAATACCCTAACCAGCTGGGATGCTAGGAGTTGAAACATTGTTCCTTTTGTGCTCTACCCTGATTAAAATTTAAAGAGAGAGTATAGTTAAATGTAAGCAGTTTATTTAGGAATTTGTAATTTAGACTCCTTTGATACGCATTAAGATCAAAGCAGTCTGGCAGCAAATGCTATCTGAAAGGAGACACTTCTAAGAGCTAAAAATACTGGTTTGCTCAGGGACAAACAAGCTGGAAAATGCAGCATTGCACATGAGATCGAGTGCATGATGCAGGAAAGAAACATATTGGGTTATCTCTTTAACTTCTCAAATTCAGCTTTTGCAAACAAAGACTATGTGAGACTGATCCTCCATCTGAATCTTGCTTTCATAACTAAAGGATCTCGTGAAGCCTTTGGATTTTGGTTTGGTTGTGAAGTGTGCTGGGCTAAAAGAAAACTTCACTTGAAGAAATATATATATATGTATTTTAAATCCAGACATTTTATATATTCCTTTACAGCATTTTCTTATATATCTGTCTACAGCATTGCCCAGAGACGGTTGCACTGGTATAATCAAGGTGTGGGAATGTGTGCAGGGGCTGATCAGGAGACAGGAATCTCTCTAGCAAGCTTTGCTGTCACAGAAAATGCATGTAGAGCTACCGTTGTGGCAAACACAGGTTGAGATAGTTAGTATTTCCATCCACCTGATGTCCAGGAATTGCATGATTTTCCTCCAAACATAAGTGATTTGCAAGAGAGAGGAACAGCAGGAACCAAAGCTATGCTCTAAAAAGTGTATGTGTTATATGTGTTATACTGTGACTATCCTTTGGGATGGGAGACTTGTGGTTGCGTATGTTTGAAGAGAGGTGCTAGGATTGCTGCGTTATGTAAATGGTTGCTAGAGCAGATGGTTTGCTGAAGACTTCCAGCCTGTCTTTCAACAGATTGTCTCAAAATGTTAAGAGTGTTACTGCTTTTAACATGCATGGATATGGATGCATGTATAAACTCTATGAGTACCATTTCTAAAAGGGCATGGGTAGCCAGGCATATTCTTACCATTGGTGATGGTAACTCCATTTATGCTGACTAATCCTGGGTTTGATTAAATTCCTGTCTCAAATATGTGTACTTCAGTCATTATTGTACTGCAGAAATCATACTGGTGAAAGCTGTGTGAATATTTTATATGGATATCACAAACCTCTTTCTGAATAGAATAGCTGTGCTGGAGTGAACTACCTTGATGCCTAAATATACTGTGGAAAAAAAAAAAGGCAACGGGACTCGAAATTTGGTTGAATGCATTCTCTTAAAACTATACATCACAGGGACTAAGTTGGTTATTTTTGTTTTTTTCTCTATACTTGCATGCTTTATAATACTTTAGGGATGCTTTGTCAAAGGCAAAAAGGGAGGCTTTGAATTTGAATAGTAACTCTTTCTTGTCTGCAAGTAAATTGAATTTAATCTGACTAGATTATTACATATGTTGTCCAGATTCAGCAACCATTTTATCTGTGGTATTTCTCAGTTACTGTGAAGAAAACAATGAGTAAAGGAAATTCTTAAGCTTATTTAGATGAGCTGTCATTGGACAGAGCATCAGTAATGCTCCTCTTTCCTGCTGTCCTGAGAAAGAGCAAAGGCATGCAAAAAGCTCTCAGGAGCTGTAGATGGGATGCTGTCTTCACAGGGATTCTGAATCCAGCCGTGGTTGCATAACCGTGGCCTTTCTGGCATTTGTAGTTTATTATAGACACTAGACATACAGTGTAACTGTTAAGGATCAACTTGGTCATTAAAAGCTGTTAGTTTTGCTAAACACAGTATTAAATAACTCCATATTTACAGACAGGTTGTTAGTGGCCACTTTTCTCAGACTTTTATTGTCCCCTGAAGTATAATCCTTTCCCAAAGCAGCAATAAAAAGTGGCATTGTCTGTGTCACTTCTTAATATAACACTGTGCTCTTTACTTGCATTTTGACGGTTGATATGCATCAAGAAGTTTGTCATGTGTGATGGATATCCTTTTTAAAACACCTGTCTCTAGATTACAAGACAGTAGCTGCTCCTTGAATAGCAGATGATTCTTTATCTCTTGAAGTTGTATGGAATCTGTAAATGAGAAAAAGTAAAATCTCAAGTAAACAAGTGAAGCATCTCGACTTATTTGACATGCCATTGAGAATTTTTTTTGAGTCTTTTTTTAAGGAAGATCACATTTAAGATACTAAGAGCTTGTTTTGTCATACCCCGAGTATATGATGAAGCTACAAAAAAGCACTTGTTACTTTGTCACTATTAAAAACCTGCTGCATTTTTGGAAAAAAATAAAATATCTGCTTAAAATCTCCAAAACTTTGGAGTTTTGTATGTATCAATCATAATTAAAATGCATGGAAGACAGTTTTAAAAATAGATTGTTTCAATTGTTTGAGAAGCCTCAAGTAACACAAGGCAGCTTTATATTTTAGTAATTTTATCAAGTCTAGCATGGTAATACTAGATATATATGAGGCCCTGATCCTTGGTTTACGTAACAGTATGCAAAATAGCTGCTGATTTTACTTACCATGTCTTAATAACGTGCTTACCAGTACAAAGCAGAGAGTATGTTTTCATTTAATCTTATGGGACATGGTGTCAGGGATTATTAGTAAAAATGAAGCAAATTGTAAACAAATCATTGCAGCTATCACTTCACCTCATGAAGTTCTCAAAAATACTACTACTGGTAAATTGCATAGAGTTTAGCTAGAATAAATTGTTATCTCCTGGACAGTTTCTGATAGTACATATCAAAGTAGTATTTAAATTAAAACCCAGCATGTTTGTCTCCAATAAAAGGTGCACTTAACCTCACGGTTTCACATGTAGCAGAAGGACTGTGAAGCATTAGTGGAAATAGGAAGTATGGTTCTTCATCTCTAAAAGAAAAGCTTTTAGTATGAATTTGATGTAAGTGCCAGCTTTCTTAAAATAGTCCACTGCAGATGTGCAACTGTTGGACTGAGATGACATTTCAGGTGGAACCTGTCACCACACCTTGTATGGAATAAATAAAGTCTGTTAATATTTTAGTATGGGTCATATTTTGTAGACCTTGGATCGTTCTTCTCTGGACCCTCTCTAAATCTCCTACATCTTCCTTAAAATCTGGTTCCCTGAACCACATATTTTAAGCTGTGGCCCTCAGATTTTCCAGGAAGAAATATGTATCCATATAGCATAGGGCAGAATGTATAGGACAGCATGGATCAACTGTGTGACACGTGCCTAGCAAGTCTAGTATGTTCTGGATACATTAGACCTGTTGTATGTGCAGTATAAAATCAGTCTTGCTGGACCCCTGTAAAATCTGGGCCAAATAAGTGGTAGGGCAATATATGTCCTATGGAAGTGACCTAAAACATTTTCCTAAAACAGTAAGGCTGGTGGATTAAGTTTGCACAAAATAACAGAGTGGTAAGTAAACATTTAACAGGAGGTGATCAGATCTTAAAGTTATTCCAGAAACGTTAAAAGGTACCTGGGATTAAGTAAAGATGGGTATAAAGTACTATTTTAAGGAGGGAGAAGTAAAACATGGAAATGCACGGAAACTTTCTGGGCAGTCCCGTCTTGGAAGAGGATCAGGCAATTTCAAAATGCCAAGGCAGCAGTGCTGTGAAACATAGGGAAAGGGACACTTTTAATTTTGAGATGATTGACAGGGAGCTTTCAGGGTGACAAAGGGGAATTATTCTGCCCTTGGTGCTAGGCAGGTCTCGTGGAAAACTGAGTCTGGGGTACTATGTTATAGGAGGATGTAGAAAAATGAGAGTGTTTAGAGGAAAGCAAGAAAAATAGCTAGAAGTATAGATAATGTCTCCTTTGAGGAAAGTTTGAAGAATTGTATTTAGTATATTAAAAAGAGGAGAAGAGTGTCAGGAGACAATACTTCTTCAAATACGTCAACAGGGGCTGTATAAGTGACAGTGATCCACTGGTCTTTACATCAGCTTGGAAGAAAAGGATAAAAATGCTCTTAGTTCATGATAAAGAATTCTTAGGTTGAGCACTAGGAAAACAAATAACGTCAGGTGGCAAAACACTGTAGAAACGCGTAGGAAAATTTTGTAATGTTCATATGCATTTTGAACTTGATGCATTTAGGTAGCCGTTTATGCACAGCTGTGTGAAGAGAAAAGGGAAGGCAGAACCTTTATTAATTTCTTTGGATGGCAGAAGTAATGCGAGACTCAGGCAACACTCTCTTCTTATTTGGCAAAAGAGTGGAAGGAAGCAGAGCTGAGCCAGTGTGAGAAAGAAGAAGAGTATGCTCTGTTCTGAAATTTTCTTCCTCTATCCCAGGAACAAAGCAAACATTCACAAATACACCTTCCCCCTGTTTCTTTTGAAGAGCTATGGGTAGCTCCTTGTGCAGGGGATACACCTAGGACTCAAGCTAGCCTTATTCTTTTTTTAATAGGTACTTTTGAAGGCTTTCTTTGTTAAGCCTTCCTAGTAAAGTTTTAGGTAAGCTAGAAATCTAGAATTTTTTCCTTTTACTTGTGATTAAAAAAGGGTGGGTGGGGCAGACACAGTAGAGGAATGGAGAGATTTTGGGCATCTGTTCTCAAACTCAGACTTTACGGGCTTGCTTTTAGCCTTAGTGAATTAAAATGACAAGTAAACATTTCCAACATAATGTCTAAAACACTGAAGAGGCTCGTACTGTTAAATTTATAACCTGATGTGAATTTTCATGAGTTGTCTAAAATTGACAAAACAAGTCTATGACAAACCATTTCCTGTCAGATATCCTGCTGGCTGTTTTCTCATTGTTCTGAAAAGTTTGCGACATCTGTATGTGAAGCACAGCATCTCAGAGTGTGTTTCTGCTTCCCAGCCATTCTCAGCTAACTGCAGTTATATCCCAACCATCATTTTTAACTGCTGCTTCTTACTGTGTCTGATATCATTTGACTGGGGAAAAAATGTTGAAATTCGTGGCACTTCTTACATATCAAACAGTCTGAAGTCTTAAGATTTGTAATTGATTTGGGTTATACTAAGGTTAAGTGTTCTTGACGCTACATTTTTTTAAAAGCAATGAGAAGTTGCTGGCAGAGGATATTTTTGGTTTACTTATGCATTATGATGCAAGGGACTTTGACAAAAACTGAAAATATCTCAAGAGCTATTACTGTATCACTGTTTCTAGAGTATGGAGATTATAAAGCCTTGACAATGTTTTACTGTGATTCAGCAATTTTCCTCTTTTCAGCCTCAAAGTGCTTTTGATTTAAGCCATTAAAGAGAAAGCATTTTATGTTCAAGTGGCACTTAGTATTATTTTGAGAATCTTCATTATAGTATACTCGTTGTTCCAGGAGCTGGATCTGTTGACATTCCCGAACAAGGTCAGGAGGAATGTTCTGTACTGGTTTTGGTATGGTTTTGTAGTAGTGGGGGCAGAAGATATCCAAGTCTTTTTTTGTCATGAAAAGACTAGCTGTCTTGTTTGGTACTTTGAAATGGCATTCTTCATCGATAGAATAGAATCATAGAATGGTTAGAGTTGGAAGGACCTTAAAAGATCATCTAGTTCCAACCCCCCTGACAGGGGCAGGGACACCTCCCGCTAGACCAGGTTGCTCAAAGCCCCATCCAGCCTGGCCTTGAACACTTCGCGCTCCTCTGGACTCACTCCAAATGGTCCATGTCCTTCCTGTGCTGAGGACTCCAAAGCTGGACGTGGTACTCCAGGTGGGCTCCCACAAGAGCAGAGTAGAGGGGCAGAATCACCTCCCTTGACCTGCTGACAATGCTTATTTTCATGCAGCCATTGAAACTGTTCATTGAACGGTTACCTTGTTAAAGACAGTTCTTTTGGTGGATTAGAAAGTGAAGAGAAAACTTTTCTGGAGAAGTTGGGAAGCTTTTTCTAGCGTCACTGCAGTTCATGAAGAGATACTTATGTAACGGGGTTTTCCACCATTAGACCATTGTTCAGAATAGGTGGATGTTTCTTTGTGTTTTTAATTTGTTGTGGGAATCAGCTGTCTCTTAGACCTCACTATAAGTTTTGTAGATCAGGATCCACCTTTGTATTAGGAGAAATCCTAGAATTGTTCTTTATGCTGTCATCAAGGTGTTTAACAATGGATTTGGGGGATGGACACCGCCCAGCATTCCGAAGTGATTTCTCTTTTTAAAATGTTCTTGCTAAAGTTCAAGGTATTACTACCTCTCTTATGCTAAGCTTAGTAAAATCTCTTCAGAGAAATACAAGAAGAAAATGCTCAAACAATATACATTTGCTCTCTGAACTTTAAAAGAAAGCCAGGCAACTGAATTAATGAAAGTCACTTGTTAAGCAGCTGGAACCAGAGATGGCTGAAAAGCGGGATTCCCAGTTCGTGCCAAAACAGCCTGCAAACCAGAAGTTTGGATATTCAGCTTCTTCAACTTACTGCACAGTAACGCTGTTTGGTCTTCAGAGAGTTTGCAAAATACGTCTGTGCTATGCAGAAGTCTTGCTCACTTGCCGGTGAAACACGTGCAGTTAAATCTGCAATTGAGCATGTCTTTTGTTTTTCACTTTTTTAGATTCTAGGCTTTGAAAAGAGCCTATTAAAGCTACTGCAGTCCTGGCAAATAATCCATATCAAATTTGTCTGTCTTTATTGGCTTCTTGAGCTGCACAGCAGTACTGCAGCTGCATTCATTTGGAAGCCGCAGGAACCCAAAACGCTTCTCTCATCAAATATTTGAATATAATATATGCTCCTCATTCAAAATACAGCAGCATCTCTAACTTTGTATGTTGATATTTGAATATGTAAGAGTGGAAAAAAAAATAATCTACAGCCTCTCTCCCTGTTAGTTGAAGCTTCTCTATGTACGTACTGTCAGTATTTTCCACCTCTAAACTTAATTTCTCCAAAACTAAGATTTTTAGCTAATCAGGCTATTCTTTATTCTTGCTGAAAAAACATTGCGGATGTGAAGGACTGTCTAAAGTAGCTTCAGCTCTTTCTTTCCAGAGCTGCTGTGCAATGAAAATTACCAGAATCTATGCAGTCTTCATTACTGCTCTCCAGTAGCAATGGATATCAGCTTAGTTTTGCTACCCTGCCTCTTGGGAAAGACTGGCAGCAGGGCAGCCAACTTGTACCTCCTTTTACTTTGCACTGTTATGCTCTTTTCCTCCATTCCTATAAATATACATACATACTTGGCTGAAAAGTAGGAAGAGGACATGATGAAAAATTGCTTGTTGCCTTCACAGTTGCCCAGCTCAATGGATGCCACAATTGACCAGTGATTTGCATATATGATAAATGAAACAAGTGTTTTAGTCTCTTAGAAGTTGGTTCTGAATGGATATTTGTAATTACTAGGTTAATCTGTGTTTTTCACCAGGAATCTGTCATCCTCAGATGTTGCTGCAGATTCAGTTACCTTGCCATAACTTTGTGTTTACAGAATGATATGTTTGTGGGTTCACTATTCCAGTATACGCAGTGTTTTCCTTAGAAGCATTTCTAAGCAAGTGGTAATTGTGGTGCAGAATATGCAAGTAAACAACAAGGTAGTTTTTCTGATAACATATGGTAAATAAATTCAATTAAATTCTAAGATGTCTCTGTTTCAGAGTGAAATAGGAACCATCGCATACTTTTAAAATCATTCTCAGGCAGGACTATGCAGGTCAGAATGTAAAGCCTTGAAATTTTGGTAAGTAGATAACGCCAGGGATCAAAACAGCAGGAAACCTATTACTTGTTTCAGATGGAGTTTTAAATTATCAGATTATGTCAAATAACAGCATACTAGGAAAAAAAAACCACTTTGTAGATCAGTATTTATTAAGGAGGATTCTGTTTTACCAATACTTACACTTAATATTATGAAAGGTTAAAATGTTTGTGCGAAACTTGGCCTTAATAATCTTATTTTGTTGGAATCAATAATACTCTTTCTGCGCTCTTCTGATCTTTCTATACATCTGATTATCTTTCTTACTTTTCCTTCCAATTTGACAAATGAGGTCACATAAGAGCAAGCAATTCTAAAAATGATCAGTGTGTATTCCTTGTAGAACTACCTAGTATATACACCAAGTATGCTCTCCCATGCTTGTTGTTGCTAGTAAAGAAATTTGATGCTGAAAGACACTCTCTTTGGACAGGCAATATGCAGAAATGGGACTTGGGAAGGAAAATCTGAGAACTATGAACATTTTCCAATTTGTTGTGCCTACTTGATAATAACACGTTGCCCTCCATTGTTCCTGTCGTTGTCAGTCTTCCTGTGAGTATCCTAAAAAAAAAAAAAAAGGCACTGTCAGGAATATGGAGAGTACAGTTGCATATAAAGAGATTTTGAAATAGGGCTCTGTGCCTAAAATTCAGCATTCAAGAAGGCATAGAAATGACTCTTAAGTGGGCTGTCAAGGCTAGCTGACTGACATAATAGTTTTCGTTGCATATAAGAGAACCTGTGAAATAAGTGTGACTTGGATCACAAGATACAGCTTGAGATTTGAGTTTATATTGAGGGGAGCAGAAAACTGTCTAGGAAATGACTACTGAGTAACAGTTATTGGAGAAAGTTTACTAACCTCTTCAAATTATAGTAATACTATTGAATCATACTTAGAGTCACACTGTTGGGCTCATGGGTTTTGTTTCTTTCCTTTATAAAGGCTTAAAGTACAGGTCTGTCAGTCACATCTCTTTTTAAACTGAATTCTGTTAGCTACAGTAGATTTGGATGCTTGTTAATGACTCTAAACTATGTCTGTTTCCCTCACTGATGACTTCCCTGTTTTTGCTGCTGTTGGGCTGCCGACTTAGTACAGCATGGCTCTGACTGCAGCCATGAAAGGTTCAGTGCATTTTATACAGATTCAGAAAGGACTTAAGAGGAACAAATCTGTTCGTAGAAGTGGCTTCTTAAAGACTGCCTTGCTTTATAAAATTAGTGCAGCCAAGGTCTGACTGCACTGTGACATGTGCTGAAGCAGGTGTACACATCAGTTTTTGTATTCCCACTAGGGAGAATCATTAAAATAATCTGTAGGTCAACTAATGATGTTCAAAGAGAAGAAAGAATGGAATGTATTCTTCACCAGGTCTGGCACTTGCAGCTCTACCAATTCTGAGCCAGCCAGCTGCAATTACTGCATCAGTTTCAGTGTGAAGTTGGAGAACTTTCAAAAAAACCCCAAAAAACAAAAGAGCATTTTAATTTTTGCAAGGAGGAATTAAGCCTGCATTTGGTGTGTTAGACGTTTTTAAGTTAGGCTCATATGCTTCAGGATACAAGCTTGTTTTGCATGGTGCTCTGTTATTGGAGCATGGCTTGCCTGGGCATTAAGCCCTGTCATGAAAGGCACTAGAATAGTTTGGAAATCAGGAGAACCACATGGTGATACAGTGGATGTTCATAGTCTTGCTTAAATGACTCCTTTGAAGAGGCTGAAGCAACATAACAGAAACAGCATTAAAGGAGAGCAGTTAACCTCCTCGAAAATGGAAACAGTAAATACAAATGTCGAAAGAAACCTTTTCTTCTTTGGTATTCAGATTGTTTTTGTCAAAACAGATGTATTTCTTATGTTGGCTTAAGAGTTTCAGGTAAAAATTCTTAAGTTACTTGAAAAATACAGTGTAAGTGGTGCAGACTAGACTGTCAGCATGCTTCAGCTCTGAGGACAGCAGTTTTCAGGCTCACTTGTCCGTAGGTGTCTGCTGGGATTTCATGCTTTCTTTTCAGGTCATTTAATTGTTGGCATGTTTCTACTTCTTGACTTCTGTACTGGTTTAAACCAGATGGGCCACAGGTAATTAGTTTGGCTTCATGAAAACTGTGTAGGCTACTCCATGACAAGAACAGATCTTGTGTTTCTCCATATTTGAAGAGGAAGTACTGCAAAAGCAACAGCTGGGATGGGATATGTACCTTAAGGAAGAGTGCCAGCCCTCAGCCTTCTGCAGAAATCTCATTTGCTACATAAATACCATTTTGTTTCCTGATGAAAATACAGCAAGTTTTTACTTGTCAGTCTGTTATCATTTACAGTCCCCTAGTGAAGTGAAGAATCATTAGGCAAAGTAACCACTCCCAGCTCTTTTGTATTATGAATCTGTAGCACTCAGTTACAATTTTCTTGCTTGTCAAGCTGGATAGGTTTTGTTGTTGGTTTTTAAATGCCTACCTTAATTTAATTTGAGCATTTGGTAAAGAGATTCTTGCCATTAAGAAAACTTGAACATAATGCTAATAAAATCAGGGAAAGTCAGGTTTGTGTTTTTAGGATGCGCTTGGTAGAGAATTTTTTTGTTTTGAATTGTGATCTTTTCTGTGGACAACTGACAGATAACCATTACACTCTTTGAAGGCATCTGAATTTTGCCATTTCTATCATGAAATTAGTGAAGCAGCCGGAGACAGTGCACAAGTAGGGTTGCAGGGTTTGATTTCTGAATTTAAGCTACTATGCTGAATAGTAGAGAATAATATTGGAAGGTGCATTATCCTAAGGCAAAATAAACAAAAATTATATGACTTTTGATAGATGTTTATCTAACAAATAGTTAAAATCTACCAATGAATGAATGTTATTTCAATGCTCCCAGACTACCTACACTATTAGAAGATTCTCCCTGGTGTCTAGCCCAGGCTTGCTAAAGTAATTATCTTGGGATATTTAGGCTGTTCCAACTCATTAGTAATGAAGTGCAAAATTGTCATATATCCATTAAAATTCCTCTTTTTTCATTTGCTCATTCTTTCATAATTTTTATCTCTTGGGATGATGTTTCTCTGACTTATTAACAATAAGGTAGTCTTTCGTATTACATGAGCAAAATGTGATTTGGAGATATTAAGAAAATGGGGGTGAGTTGGGATGGGAAGAAACTTGTTGCTTTTGTCTCTGCCTCCATCTGTCCCAATGTTTTTAGTGTGTGAAACGGGGAGAGTGTTCTAAGAGTAGAACCAGATGAAAAACCATGACTGGAAGAGTGTGTGTGAACAGGGGTGATTGTACCGGTTTATTGAGTTACCTTTCAGTTTGATTTTTATTTCTATTTTAAGAGGAATGGGAAATTTATACTAACTTGGAATTTGTGTTACTTGTTTCTCCTGCAATGGACTGACCTCAACACTATGGTTCAATGGACTAACGGTTTTGGTTTTGCAATGTACAGTCTCTGATTTGTCATATTGTTGTGGATTTGTAGGCCACAAAATCAGATACTGTGTTTAAGCTTTGATTTAACTGAGATTTGGATCGTATCATTACACACAATTTTTCAGCTCTTGCAACTTGTATTACAAATTGTGTTACAAATGCTTGTGAATGTATTTGAATACTAAGCATGAGCATTTTCCAAAATGCTTAACAAGTAACATGCATCCCTGTAAAAGCCTTGATATGTTGTCTGCAAGGATGTGCTCACTGAGGGAGAGAGGTCAGAGATGGAGATCATGCTATGCTTTTTAAAATCTCCAATAAACTGCATGGAATTCAGCCCCCACTATGTTTTGAATCTGTTTTCATGTGTCTCAGAATCTCTGGTTGTTTGGTTAATCATTCAGTGTGGTCACGTTCTTTTTTTGACAGCAAAGATTAGATCTTTAATTATCGTTCATGACTTCGAACAGCGATATTGTGTCAAGGTCCTGTTGTTGACTTGCCTGCTTCACCCAATACTATTGCATAAAGAACTTAATTCTATTTTTAGCACGATTACTGAGGAAACAAGGCGTCTGTAAGCTTTATCTCTTCCATTCTTCATCTTTCATGTTTTAGCATTTGACCAGTTTCAAACAAAATTGATGTAGACATAGAGTTTTAATAGTCAATTCCCTGCCATTTCATGAAAGCAGGCAGCTGGACAGATGAAGATGACCCATTTTTTTTCCCAAGATCCAGCAGTGAGAGGGCATTATAAATGGAACATCTATAAGATACAAGAGAATCTAGTCACAAAACATCAACGGAAACCAAGATCCATATAGAACTGTTTTCTACATACTGATAGTGGAGAATTAATTCAGTGAGCTGTTGTCCTTACAGAGTTTTGGAGAACCTAAAAAGAGATAGGGTATTTACAAAACTGCCAAGAGGATTTTTCCTGAAAAGAAAATGGTTTCAGATTTTAAGTTGTTTATGCATTTGCCTACTTCATTGTCATGCCTATAATTGTTTGATGCACAGGGTAGATGTTTTAACTCTTTCTCCTATTTGCTATAGAATAGACTGAATGCAGGAAGAAATGGTGAATTTTTATTGAGTGATTGTGCATTAACTAAATTCAGTGGTCTGTGTTCATAAAGTGCAATAGCCTTATACTTTAGTGCAGCTAACTGCAAGGAGCTATGAAAACTAATAATATCTGATGGTGAAGAAAGATAGGAGAAGGGAAGATTTGCAAACTGTTGCTTTACAGATAAAACAGAGAATTATACGCAACAAGAAAATAAAGTAATTACTGAGAAGATGGCTTCTGAAATAGATATATACAGGAAACAGAAAATCAATCAGTTTTCCATTATGAAGGACTGTTCAAAGACGTGAGGATACAGAAAACTCCTCTTTTATATGGAGGGAGAAGGTGAGGTAACCAAACAAGAATACAGTTTGAACTTTCAGGGAATACCAGTCATTGGAAGACTTTTTTTTTTTCCTTATCTTATTTCATCTTGAGAGTAATCATAGTGAGACAAGAAGTAATTGAGAATGTAGATTCATTTGAAAGTGAATGAAAGTGGCTTGCATGGTTGAAGTATTTTTTCCAGTCTTTCAATATGAAAGACTACAAAGTCAAAACCTTATAGAAATACTTATAAGTAAAGCACTAATGGGAATTATGATACATGGGACCATGTGCTATTTGGAAGATTCAGGTAATCAACATTCTAGGCTATGAAACTAACTCCCCTGCACTTATTTTAGACTTGAAAGGATAGAATGGTAAAAAGGGACGGTGAAATTCTGTATACAGAATTTCATACCAAAGCTGTATACAGAAATACCAAGGAAAACAGGTGATTTCTTCCTTTAAGTCTATGATGTTGCCCCTATAATAGTTTCTGTATATACATATAGCAGCGTGCCATCAGAACATACTGACAAATTGTCGGGAATATGTGCAAATAAGACCTATGCTCTCAGGGCAATAGTTGTTCCTCTCTTGCTGTTGAGGAGTTGAGTCAGGAGCCTACAAATGGAAATGGCAAATCTCTCAACAAAGTAAAGGAGCTTCTTAGTCGTGTCAAAAGTGACATAGCTAAGAATGGGAAGAAATGAATACTGGGCCATGTAAACAAGGTTTCAGTAGGAAAGTCAGTATTTTATCCAAGAAAATGCATCTCTTGAAAGCATGTGGTGGAGGCCTCGTTATCTCTCAAGGATGGTCTGACACAAAAGTATTGATGTGTCTCAGGGACAGCTGTTATCTGTACAAGAAAAGGACTGATATTTATTAGAAATATTTCTGTGTCTTGAAGAACATTATGCTCAAAAAGTAGAGTGATTTTTCTTGTAACTCAGTGATTGCCTATAAAGGGACAGGAAAGATGGAATAGAATAGAGTATTTTCCATTGGAAGGCACCTACAATGATAATCTAGTCCAACTGCCTGATTACTTCAGGGCTGACCAAAAGCATAGGGCCCAAATGCCTCTTAAATGCTGACAGTCACGGGGCATCAGCCACTTCTGTAGGAAGCCTGTTCCAGTGTTTGACCACCCTATTGGTAAAGAAATGCTTCCTAATGTCAAGTCTAAACCTCCCTAGTGCAACTTTGAACCATTCCAATGCGTCCTATCCAGGGAGAAGAGATCAACACCTCCCTTTCTGCTTCCCCTCCTCAGGAAGCTGTAGAGAGCAATGAGGTCACCTCACAGCCTCCTTTCCTCCAAGCTAGACAAACCCAAAATCCCAAACTCAAACTCAAAGTCCAAAACCCAGAGGATTAACCGCTCCTCCTGTGACATTCCTTCCAGCCCTTTAATCAGCTTTTGTTGCGCTCCTCTGGATGCATTCGGGTACCTTAATATCCTTCTTAAACTGTGGGGTCCATAACTGCACACAGTATTCAAGGTGAAGCCACACGAGGACTGAGTACAGTGGGATAATTACCTCTTGACCAGCTGGTCATACTGTGTTTGACGCACCTCAGAATGCAGTTTGCCATCTTGGCTGCCAGAGCACGCTGCTGACTCATATTGAGCCTGCCGTCAACCAGCACAAGCACCTGGGATAATGTCCTATAGACGTCATGATGGACATTATATTAAGACCTCAGGTGAAACGAATGATTTGTTGTATATATAGTATCAGAGGTGTTTTTTGCTGCAGTTTAAGTGCCATAAATTTAATCTCTGTGGTGAATATCTCCTCGTGGAGCAACTTTTACAGTCCATATAGATGCAAATTTGTCTGAGATTAGATGGCCATTTCCAAACGTGAATAGCTGGGGGTTTTGCTCATATTTTAATAAGTTTCAGAGTTAACTATGTTGAACAGTGATATAAGAACCACAGAAGAACAGTAGTGCATTTGAGCAGAATGTTAAGGAAATTGAATGACATTTGCTTAAGGTATTGAGATAGAAAAATACAAATGCAAATGTCATATGAAGTGTCTGGTTCTTAGAAAAGCAATAAAAAGAATGTAATATAAGCTAACATAAAAAGAATACCCTTTTCTGCTTAAATTTACTTCGATCCAAATTGTTTCATATTTATAGTCCGTTTTGCATAATTTCAGTATATTTTTAGGCCAGTAGGAGTAGGCTTCTTTAAACAGCAGATTTCTCTTGTATTCAGTATTCAGCTTCACTATTCTAACAAGTACATTTGTTAGACTCCAAATGAGATGTAATTTTTGAACTGTTTCTTATGGTGAACTCAAAGATAAAGCAAATGAAGCAGTTCAGAGGTCAGGGTTAATTCCATGGAAAGAACCTTTTCAGATATATTAAATCATTTGCCTTTCCTGTTATTCATGTTCATATACCTGACTTCTGCTCCTTCACATTTGTGATATTAATAGTGAGCAGATAAAATCACCAAGGTTTTAGTTACTTGACAATTTAATAACAAGCTGTCTTTAGTACATATATTGTACAGTGCTGATAAATGATTATGAAGTTTCTGCCACTTTACTGAATATTTTGGAAACAGTATTCAAGGCTTAGAAGAGTGACAGGCTTTTCACTTAGACTTGGAAACTTTATTCTCATGGACTTTGCATATTCCGTGCCTTCTTTTGACTTTCTCTGTGCTGGTTTTCTCAATGGTGTAGTCAGTAGAACATACCTGCCCTTGGGTTAAGTTTACCATTAAATATCAGAATGATTGGGAAACCACAAATGAGAAGCATAATACCTATTGAAAAATATTTAGTTTTTATCCTTGAGGGCCAGTTTTCAAGTCAGGACAATTCTCAAGCATGAATCAAACAGTTTTGGTTTTGCTTCAGTGGACAGTTTCCCAAAGTGCTCGACTAGAGCACAGTGTCCAGCTCTGGAGCCCTCAGCACAAGAAGGACATGGACCTGTTGGAGCAGATCCAAAGGAGGGCCACGAAGATGATCCAAGGGCTGGAGCACCTCTCCAGTGAGGACAGGCTGAGAGGGTTGGGGTTATGCGGCCTGGAGAAGAGGAGGCTCTGGGGGGACCTTATAGCAGTCTTCCAGTACCTGAAAGGGGCCTACAAGAAAGCTGGGGAGGGTCTGTTTGCAAGGGCATGTAGCAATAGGACAAGGGTCAACGGTTTTAAACTAGAGCAGGCTAGGTTTAGATTAGACGTTAGGATGAAGCTCTTTACAATGAGGGTGGTGAGACACTGGAACATGTTGCCCAGAGAGGTGGTGGATGCCCCATCCCTGGAGACATTCAAGGTCAGGCTTGATGAGGCTCTGAGCAACCTGATCTAGTTGAAGATGTCCCTGCTTACTGCAGGGGGATTGGATTTAGATGACCTTTAAAGGTCCCTTCCAACCCAAGACATTCTATGATTTTATGATTCTGTGAATTGACTGGTTGTGCTGATTGAGCTGATGAGTGGTACTTTCTCTTGGAGAGTGGTGGTATTTTAACAGTATCCATGGAAAGACAAAGTGTATTCGTTGCTGCTGGGTTTGTTCCAAGTTGGAAATTTATGACCTTGCTCCTCAGATGGCATTACTTTGTAGCTGAAGTAGTTCAGTTACAAGCTCTCTTTGGAGAAAATTATGACAATATCCATTTTAACTTGAGGGGGGCTTGTTTGCTTTTTTGTTTTGGTTTGGGTTTTTTTGTGGTGGTTTCAGTTTTTGGGTTTTTTTCCCCTCCATATTCCTTGACAGTGTATATGAAAAATGGATGTAGAGGACAAGTTACATATACAAGTTTCATTAAAGTTCTACTCAGCTTAATCTATAAAGCAATCCAACTTGCCCTAACATCTAATACACATTATAATTACTTGTTATGCTTTTCCCTTCATGAGTAATCAAAATCAATTTACTGAAAATGCATTTTGCAGGAGCTTGCGTTGGGGAATTACGTTGCCTACAGACATCCAAGTTGCCATGACACTGTTCCATAGGTGTCTTTCATTTTCTTTATTCTTGTGGAACAACTGTACTTTGCAATTGAAGTAAATGAGAAGCAGATAACTAACCAAAAAACTGAGGTCCAGCAATAGGTTCCAGACGTGAAGATTTGGTTTAATTTGTCAAGACCCCAGAAGGAAAGCAATGGGATTTCTCCTTAGTATGACAAGTATATCACTGGTTCTGAAATCTTTAAAATTCCAGAACACTACTATGATTCATACAAATTACAGCTACATAATCCAGTGTATATTTGGTCCTGTTCATTGACCTGACTTGCAAATATCTTTCATTCTTTATTCCCTTGTAACATGACAGGCACGTTAAATGATTTATTCTGTCCCACTTTGTAACCTGTATTCTGTTCACCTCTTTCCTAATGTGATGGAACAGGAAGTGTCCTTGTAAACTGATAAATGAATGCTGTTATGCTCTGGTGATCCACTTGGCACATATTGTTGGATGGCGAATTTGCACACTGATCCAAAAGTGATAAGGGTCAAAATAAGTGATTTTTTCAGCTTATTACTAGCATCTGCCACTGAACTTCTTTTTGTTTTTACAGTTTAGATGGAACATGAGTGGGTTTAATGTGTATCTTGTCTAGACAGGGGTTGGCTACTAATTTCTAGATCAAGTAGTGGTTTCTGATATTACTGGGAAGGTCTGGATTCTTCAGTCTATCTCCTCTGCTCTCTAGAGGAGTCTTGTACAGTCTCCTAAGTCCAACTCTCGAATGGCAGAGTCTCACCACAGAGTCTGTAGCTATTAAACAATTTTTTTTTCCCCTTTTCTTTTGTAATGTTCACCTATGAACCCTGCTCTCCCAGGGTATTTAAGACAATATGCTATTTCTCTGCCTCTCTGTCTCATCTTAATGTGCTTCACAGCCCTCTGCCTCAGAACATGATTCTGCCGGCAGCAGCTTCTCCTTTTTAGTTCAGTCCCATCTTTGCAGTGTGATTAAGGCTTCCTTATGTTCCCTGCTGTGCTATGCGTGCTGCTAGTTTGAAGTTACATATTCTCTTTGAAACAGATTCAATGTTTTCAGGCAACTCCTGTGCATTAGTTGTTTCTGAGTTGAATAGTTGAGGGAGTCAGTAGTCTCTAGGAGTCCAAAACTGTCAAAAATACCCCCCCCCACCCATGAAGTAAGGTAGATATTAACCCAATGCTAAATTTTGTAAATGAGGAATAAGCAAAAAGAGTGGGAAGTAATAATTGTGTTCCATATTTCATACAAAGATATGCTGAAAGCATAACTAGACTTTTGTCTAGAGAAGTTCATAGAATGGATTTCTTCTTCCCCCCAAAAAAAAAGAAAGAAAGAAAAGAGATTTGTACAGTCTTTTGCTAAAACCAGGCAGTTGCATAGGCCTTCTGCTTTTTAGGACTTTTTTGGAAGGGAATGAAAAGAAACTAAAGTGTTTTTCACTGGTGAGAAAAAAATTCATAAGTACAGTACAAACTGAAATTATCGTTCCTTTTGAGATTAATAAAAAGTTACCTTTGGTTTATGTTTTTGTATCAACAGCTGTACCCATCCATTTATTTAAGTATGGCTCAGATAACTTAGTTTTATAAATATAAAAACCAGTTTGACAGGCCAAGCGATTGAAGGTTTTGTAGAAGCTTTTAGAGCTCAGTTAATTGCTACCTAAGGCAATTTGATTAGTCCACAGCCCTTATCACTATTGTAGCCATGATGGAAATGCTTGTTTGGTAAGTATGCTGTGGAAGTCTGATCCTTCCCACTGGCAGCATAAGTAGCACTGAATTGTTTTTTTTTCTTAGGCATTTATTTTAAGAATGCCACTGAAATACCTTTTTTTGACACCTCAGAACGAAAGATTTTTCTTACCTGATCAAATAGCGTGAAACCCGAAGGAGAGACTAAGCCAGGTTATTGTAGTAATTTATCTCTTCCTGTTGTTTTTGTTTTGCTTTCTTTTAAAAGGACTAACCAGCCGGGAATGTTCACAAAGAAAGAATTTGATCAGTTGGCCTCAGCAATAGACAGCTTCAGTCTCATGACATATGACTATTCAACACCACAACGGTAAGACTCCATCTAACATTAGGAAAAGATTGCTGAAGGAAGTGATTCCCAGTTAAGTCGCTATTAAATCTCCAGCATGAGTTCAGATACTAAAGCTTCAGATTAGTAATTAGGATAGGTGATTTCTGAACAAGCCAATAACTCAAGACATTGTTTAATAGCAGTGTAGAATTGGCACCCAGATATTGTGAAAGGCTTTGTACTCAAGCTAAAAGCTTATCCTTTTACTAGTACTGTGAAACTTACTCTTTTTCCAGGCCAGGTTCTTTCGGTTTTAGTTATTTAGCACAGTTCTGCAGGACGGGTCCACGAATAATCTAGTATGTATCGTTGTTGAAAAAATTAGCTTTAAAGCACAATTGACAACTCATTTGCTTCATCCTGAGGCAGCAGACTGTCTTTTGGCAACACTGTTAATGTGAACATGCTTAAACATGTTTTTCCATTCTTCCACTAGTCCCTTCCTTGTACTGATACAGCTGCTTGTGCAGCAGCTCATCAAACCAGATCAGGGAGCTGATCTGACTGAAAAATAACACAAAATCCCACTCTTCTACATGAATATTCCCTTTCAGGAACTTAGTGTTTTTAACTGTGTGAAAATGGAACAGCGATGTAGTTGAGAGCTCCTTAAACTCTACAGAGACTCTTTAAGTTGCTGTTCTCCAAAAGCACGGTTCATTTCACCTCCAAATTGCATTTAAGGATATCCTTTTGGAATTCCTGGGAGACTCTGTGTATCTTGCTTCAAGGTGGCTGTCCAGAGTTAATATTTGTGGTAAACTGGCAGATTTAGAAATGCCATCATTTTTGTGTTTATTACATCACTAAAACCTTTGTCACCTGTAGTATATTAGCATTTTGATAATGTCCCGACAGATTTAAGAAAAAGGAACTTTTGTCTCTTCTGAAGTGAATTTATATACCTCCTTCTATCTCTCCCCAGGCCTGTCTCTACATCTTCAAACCTCACACCCTAGGGGAGAACAAATACAGGCAGTAATGTGTACTGAAGTTAGAACGGGTTTTTTATTACTTTCTGCTGGAATATGCAGCATAGATGTATCCAGTTTAGCTTTCCTCTGGGTAAATCTGACATCTATGAAGATGAGGTGCTAAGGGCTTTTGTACAGGCTATACAAACCCATCTGGAACACTGGATGAATTTTGAAATACTGTGCTGTAGGCGGCATCTTTCCTGTGTGGTGAAGCTACACCATGCTTTATGCCATGTTAAAATCACAGGCTCTCTTATGGTACAGTCAGATCTTTATGCTTTCACTGGCACTTTAAGTTACTTAGATCTGACTTGTAGCTGTTAATATTTTTACTTGAAAGGAGGAAGGAAGCATTCCTCAGTTAACACGCCCATTGTATTTGGAATAAATGTTGTTTCTGAGATGTAATGCTTCTAGTCTGAGAAGGGATTTGGTAAAAAAATTCAAATCTTTTTTTGCTTGAATTTGCTTTGATTGCTCTGAGTATATGAAATACAAGATAATACGTATATTTGCTCACAATTTTTTTGCCTTTAAACATGAATACAATTTCCATCAACATTCCTATACTGTATTAGCATATTGAGTTTTAATGGCACACATATCCCAAAGGCTTTGAGGCAGATAATTAGTTGGGAGTAGAAGATGTTGATATTTGCAAGACTAGAATATGCTTTTCCTTATCCTTGCGATAAAATGTGCTCTCCTCTTTGATGAGATAGGAATGGAATAAGCACGATACCCTGATACTGTGTATATGATAATTCAATTACTCTGTGTGTTAAGGCTCTACTCTTTTTCTTAATGTAGCTTTTTGTTAGGTGATTGCCTATTTAGGGTTTTATCCATAAATGTTAAACAGTCATTGAAACCCGTATTGCTTACCCAGTCACTGATTTTTATAGTTCTTCCTGTAAATAAATGATGGATTTTGTCCCAGTATGTTGTGACAATTTACAGTAAAAAAATTGAGGATATTACTGAAAAAGAACTGAAGTCATACAGAGTTTTGAATTACTGTGTGGGCATTATGCCAGGCCCAGTGACAGAGAAAATGTGCTAGGTGGAAACCTTTACTTACTGACTGTAAGAAGTTTTGTGTCCCTTCACCTTAGAAATGAATCACAAGTCAAGAGTGGGGCAAGCACGTTTTGTGCATCAGTACTTCAAGCCACTGAAGAATTTAACCTTCACAGGATTGTAGGTTAACCTTCACTGATTTTTGTGTGCTATATTTTGCTCTTTACCATTATGCTAGCCAAAAAGAGAAGGCTGAGAATGAATGTGTACTGTTTCTGACAACCATTCTGATTTTTGCTGACTTGACAGACCTGGTCCGAATTCTCCTATTCCCTGGGTACGAGCCTGTGTTCAAGTACTGGATCCTGATTCAAAATGGAGGAACAAAATACTGCTAGGGCTGAATTTCTATGGCATGGACTATTCTGCTTTGGGAGCCTCTGGGGAGCCAATCCTTGGTAGCAGGTAAGACTTCTGGATAGTAAGTACTTAGGTATAATATAGTCTCACAAAACTCCAAAATTTGCAGGTATTCTTGTTTAGAAATATGAATGTGTTAGAAACATAGAAATGGCAAAAGTGATAAATCTACACATGAAATAGTAGCTCAACAGTTAGAGTAAGACCTGTAACCTCTCTTTCCTGTACAGAAGTGGAGATAGATGGCACAGTTATCCTATGGAAAAATGGTTTATATAATTTTCCCGCTTTCCTCTATCCATGTTTGTACATGCAGTTTGCCATCCCTGTGTTAAATTGTTCTGCAGTATTCCCTCATGTTCTGTATTATTTTAGGGGTTCATGCAGTTGACCTAAAGATTGTTTCTCTCAGCCCCTGAAGTTGTTACCTGTTACTTTGAAATTTGATATTGGTTTCAAATAGCAATATGCCACCAAGTTTCTTTTGAATGGAAAAAGCTGCAATAAGCTCACCTGGAGACAAAAATCTATAACAAGATAAAGGGAAGTATTCCAAAGCCAGCCAGAAATTTTTTATTGATTCTCAGAGGAAAATGGTTGGTTTAGTTTTCAGTAATAATGACCTATAATAATAGTGAGCTTTGTAGAGATACAGTCAGGGTATAGTATGTCAAGCCAGAAGGAAAACCAAGAAAAACAGGGTGAATTTGGCAGAAAAATCAGGTTCATTCAGAAGTTTATTACTTTATAAAATAGAACCAAGCCAAGTGGAAACAAACCTAAAGCACAAGAGGTGATTGTTCTCACTTTCACAGGTTGCTAAGTTCATTACACCATGTTTCAATATAGTAACAGATTGTTTGTTAGGCATTGAAATGTTATCCAAGATGGATTGTGTAAGGTAAGGGCCTGAACTTTTTTTGTGTCTGTGCCTTCCGTTACACAAACAGTTTGTCATCATTGCACTTGCCTCTGCTGTCTTCCTGCTTCACCTTGGCTGTTTGCAGGGGTATAATACTGTAGACACAGTTTTCTCCCAGTGCTGAATTGTGTCTGAATTTTGCTGAATAACAAAAAATGACTACAGGGTGAAGAAAATAAAGCCCTTGCCTACAGTGAAAGGTATATAGTGAGTATATCAGAATAGATTCTGTAAAGTTAGTTGTAGTGGTTAGGCAGGAAAAATACTAAATAGTCAAAGCATTGTTGATTTACAAACCTAATTATTTAAGCTCAGCACAATTAATGTAGCTTCACTGTAATATTTACAGTTCCTTTTTCAGGCAGGAGTATTGCATTATCTAACAGAATAAAAAGATCTTGCTTTTTTCTGAACTGCAACTTTTGCAATGAAGTTTCCACTTGAAAACATACTGCACACTAGGATGACATCTACTTTTACTTTTCATAGATTCTTCTGGACTACATTATAGTATTAATTCATGTTGCTTTTTAACTAATGGCAAAGATATCCTAGCTAAAAGTCATGTATGATTAATATAAGGTTTACCAAAAGAGGCTATGTTTACCTGTATATATGGGGCACTGGTGCATAGTATGGGACAATATGTTTTATACAGAGAATGGTCCTATTAACATGTCCTTCATTGACAGACCACGATGCTGTAATTTTTCAGATATCTACCAGAAGCGAGATTCTGGACAAAGTCTTTAAGAAACTTTGAGCTTATGCATAAAGCACACTAATTTCCACTTTGCTGCCTTAGCTATTAAACATCAGTCAATGGTTAAGTTTATTTTTCCAGAAATATATGTTTGAGCGTGCACAGTTACGGGTTAGTCTTTGCTGTATATGTCATGTGTACTAACGTAATACTAACATAGGTTTAAGGTAAACGAGCTTCAAAATAGGCCAAGCTTCTGGCATAAAGAAAACAGAAAAAAAGTTCATTAGCGTAACATAGGCTTTCTGCCATTCATTTGGTAACATACTGTTTGTAAGGAAGTCCTAGTTTCTGGCATCTGTGAGTCTCTGAAAACTATCACTGTCACATCCAATTGAATACCACAATGAGCACAGCTTGTTCAGAGATACTCTTCCCCCCTCCCTCTAAAAAAGCTTCCCTCTTACTCCATTATTAATACTCTGGCTACATCAGGTTTCTTCTTTCTCTAAGATGACACATGGCTGGGGCTGCTCCTATTCCTTCCCATTTTTGTATCTGCTTCCTACTACATAAAAAGACTGCTCAGAAGCTGTGTCCAGTGTAGAAGTGGATGGCTTGATTATTTATTTTTCTCACTTCGTGTCCTTAGCGAATTTGAGCCTCCTGTTTCTTGGTGACTATAATTCAGTGTTAGTTGTGACCTGTAAAAAGTACCGAAGGTTTGAGTCATGGCTCCTTTAAGGCATCCTCTGTATGTTGTAGTGATAGTGATGTTAAGCTAAAGTACTGGTATTAAAATTAATTCAAAATCTATGAAGTTAACTGCAGTATGGTAGGTATCGACTTTTTTGTTGTAGGTTTCTCTTCAGGTTTTTTTGCATCTGAAATTTACTGCATGTACAGGTCTCCAACATGCCAGTGCTCCTTGTCACAGTGAAAGGCGCACACTGTCTTGTTGAAGCATATTCTGTGAAATCTGATCATCTTTTGTAAGACAACTGGAGAGTTGTAAGCTTCAGTGGCAAACTGTATAGTCTTAAGTTTTGATGTAAATGTAGTATGCACTTAAATTGATTATTAGTGTACCTTACACGTAGGATTACATGCATAGTGCATAAGCCTTTGCTGGTCTCACGTTTCAGTTTTTCTTTAGGATAGGAATTATGTGATGGAAAGAGGCTCTGAACACAGGTAGATTTCACTCACTGAATATATTTTCAATCCGGAAGTTCATAAAATAATATTCGATAGAATTCCTATTTGCATAAAATGTCATCTGGCAGTGTTTTTTTTATTGCAGAATGTAATCTAAAGGTAGAAGTACATAGTTACCGTTTTGCTGAAAAGGTATGCAACCTTTCCTTCATACACGCCATAAAAAGTAATATGTACGTGTGTTTGTTTATATGTCAGGATTAAATGAAATGAAAGAAACTTTTCTTTTACGGCACAATGTAGTTAGTTTTTGGGTATTGTTACAGTAGGAACTGCAGCTTATATTTACAGTAACATTGTGTTCGTCTCACAGCTCAGTCACAAGTATTATTTGTTAATACAATGAGTCAGTCTCAGAGATTATAGCACATACTGGTGCTTTAATCAATCAAGTACCATTGTTGTTTAGCTGCAGGGAAGCTACTTTCCTGTGTATATTTATTTCTGACATAATTGTATGAAATGCTAAGCCTGAAATAAAGGTGTTGTGCCTGTGATTCCCCAAATCACCTCTAGTGCTTCCGGCAATGTTTTCTGCCCTCTGGCTGTCAAGAATCAGGTGTCTGAACTGCTAAGATGCAGTCATTAAAACTTACCACTGTATTAAAATCCTGTCAGAATATAACCATCTGCTGTCGCTGACTTGCTGCGGAGTCTTTACCTTTGAGTCCGTTTTGAGACCTGTAGTAGGTCAGCAAGCCCCTCAATCTCACGAGCTTCTTACTTCCGATGTACTTTTTCGTCTTTAGCTATCTACTCTTCAGAATCTCTCTTAATCATTGGGACATTATATTTCAGTTGCAGTAATACCCATTGGGGTTTTTTTTGCCTCCTCATGGGAGGTTATACAGCAGTGCAGTGATGTTTTCCATTCCATGCCATCAAAAATCTGTAGTCTTTATGACCTGGGCCAAAAGGGAACCGATAAATTTCATTGCTAGCTGTGAATTAAAAGCAATGCAAATCAAAGACTATCGAGTGGCCGTGGTGCCACTTACATTTAATAAATCAGCCTTCTTTATTGAGCACATCCCTGCTAAGTTTAATGTGTTAAAGGCATTTTGTCTTTTTTTGTGTGGTGCTGAAAGAGTGAAGATACATCTCTGGTGTTCCATCTGACTGTATATAACTTTTGAATATATTCGGCATTAAAGCTGCT
The DNA here is from genome assembly GCF_963924245.1 of Chroicocephalus ridibundus. Classification (NCBI taxonomy): domain Eukaryota; kingdom Metazoa; phylum Chordata; class Aves; order Charadriiformes; family Laridae; genus Chroicocephalus; species Chroicocephalus ridibundus. The sequence goes on from NC_086287.1 coordinate 19,959,048, forward strand.
TTTGTTCCAAATGTAGCTGTTGAAAATAGATCTGTGAATAACTCCATTGTTGTAAGACAATGCTGTGTGTACTTACCTTTTATTTAAAGGAATACGAACAGGAATTTTTATGTTAATTTTTAAACATTTAAGAGGGATTGATATAATAAATTGCCAGTTGAAGCAAGGGAGAAACTAATTTGACAATGCATTGTACTATTCAGAGATAGAAAATAAGATGACTTGCAAGCTGTGTGAGGATGTAGAGTTCTACTGAGAATTACCAGAACTACCATTCTGTAAATAGCAGGTAATAGAACATGGTACTTAAACAGTTAGAGGTAAGCTTTTTCCCTGAATTAGAATAATAGAATCATATAATGGTTAGACTTGGAAGGGACCTTAAAGATCATCTAGTTCCAACCCCCCTGCCATGGCCAAGGACACCTCCCACTAGACCAGGTTGCTCAAAGCCCCATCCAGCCTGGTCTTGAACGCTTCCAGGGATGGGGCATCCACAATTTCCCTGGGCAACCTGTTCCAGTGCCTCACCACCCTCACGGTAAAGAGTTTCTTTCTAGTATCTAATCTAAATCTGTCTTCTTTCAGTTTAAAACTATTACCCCTTTTCCTATCACTACACTCCCTGATAAAGAGTCCCTCCCCATCTTTCCTGTAGGGCCCTGTTTAGGTACTGGAAGGCTGCTAGAAGGTCTCTCTGGAGCCTTCTCTTCTCTAGGCTGAACAACCCCAACTCTCTCAGCCTGTCTTCATAGGAGGGGTGCTCCAGCCCTCTGGTCATCTTTGTAGCCCTCCTCTGGACTTGCTGCAACACATCTATGTCCTTCTTATGCTGGGGACCCCAGAGCTGGATGCAGTGCTCCAGGTCTTTATTAGTAGCAATTTAAGAAGATTTGAGCCAGCTATGGCTCATGATTTTGTCTTACAGAAGGTAGCAAAAAAACTTGTGCAAGAAAGTTGTCTTCTTCAAGCTTCAAGGCTTTTGCCACGTTACTCTTCACGCTGTAATTCTCTCAGGATTTCCATTACTCCCCTGCATACAGGATTCTGTATCCTGATTGCTCATAGTTTATGTAACATTGGGGAGATACTAATATTTAAAATAAATGGATGGACCAATTAGCTCTGTAAGACTGAACATCCTGTTGATCTGTCGTCCACCTCTCTGCTTCATTGGAGAAACTGTTAAGCTCACTCTTAAGTTGTACTTCTGGATCAGATGGTAAAATCATGGCAGTGATAGGATGAAGTTTCAATTGGGCCTGGAATCAGAAAGAAGTTATTTCTATATTTCAAATAGCTAAATAATTCAGGAATGTTTCGAGAAGTTTATTCTTTTACATTCCCTCTGGGCTATTCTGTTATGTGTGGCTTCCATAGTATATCTGTCCCTCCCTCCCTTTAGGAATTTACAGTGAGCATGAGCTCTTTGCTGAAAGACCAGTTAATGAATATAAAGTAGATAGAACATCTTATGAAGTTAAATTATTATCATATTTCAGCTTGTCCAAGTTGTAAATATAATGTTAAATACAAAACTTTTATAATTGTTTTTTATTCAAAGCACGTTCCTTATTTCTTTTGAAATGAGGGAAAGGTTTATTAGGCAGATGGTTGGTTCTGAAGTTCAGTTGTACAGTGGCATATTGGCCATGGGTGATCGAGTATATCTCAGTACATCTATTTTAAAAAAAAATCTAGTCACCTGTGGTGTACATTTTAAATGGTGGGCATACTGCTGTGAAATGTGCTCTTCTGTCTCTCAGGATCTTTTTTAATAGTAAATTTGCTACAGGCAATATTTAGGAAGATGAATGTTGACAAAATAGTAATGATATAGTTCTTTACTGTCTCATTGTTGTACTCTAACCATTAGAAGATAGCATGATGGAAGTGGGAAAAATACTTCTGTGGTTTAAAACAAACAAAGGGAAGAGCCAGAAAGCTTTACTGTAAGTTAAATTTACTTACATTCATAGATTTGCATGTGAGTGACTGTAAAGTGAAAAAAACTCATTGCTTTGAAGCCCTTATTTGGGCTTGTGAGATCACTAGTGGTGGACCTGAAACCACTTCTAGCCCTGACTAAATCTCTTCAAATATATGGTGATTAACAAACAACATAGAACAGGTAACACTATGTATGTATCCAGATTCTTCCACTATCAGTCCCTTAGCTCCCATTGCCCCATCCTCTCTCATGCTCAGGCCTGAAAGGATAATGATTAATTTTTGCCTGTTGTTGACTATCCCCCACAAGATACTCATTCTGTTCAGTTGCATTGCAAATCAATTGGGGATGACTGTGAACAGGGCGTCCTGAAAATGCTTAGTGTCTCTGTATGAGTTAGCCTAGAGCTGGCTAAGTGCACCATGCTGACTTGTTGGATCGTGTGCAGTGTAGATTCCTCTGGGAAGCTTCTGATTTTGAGGGCATGAAGTCCTCCTCTTTTTAAGCCAAAAGTCAGGAGCCTGGATGATGTTTCTCGGTCACCCTGGGACCTAGCCACCACTGATAGGGATGCATGGACTTAAGTGTTGGGTCCAGGCAGCTGGAAATTTTTCTCATATTTCTAACATGTGAGAGTTTTTGACCTTTTCCTGGGAAAAATACAGCCTGGGGTTTTGTCTGGTTGGTTTGTTTGTGGGGTTTTTTTTGTTTTGTTTTTCTTATTGTCTGCTGCCCTCCCGCCCCCGCTCACCCTACTGCCTGACCGTTTCATGTCTAGAGTTACTTTACCCCATTGGTTTTGATGAGGTGGGACACTTTTTTGTTGATTAATGTGTCTGATGATTGAAAAATTGGGCTGGCTTGAAAAAATAATGGAATATATGTTCCTGAATACAGATACTGTAAGACAGGGCTTGTTTATCTTGCAGCTTGAATAGAGCTAGCTTCTGGTTGTCTATTATCTTTACTAGAAAATTGACAGTAATGAGATCATTTGTATTTTGTGAAGGAGGGCCATTGTTTGATGTGTATGCCCATTTTTTTTTAACAGGCAGGTTTTTACGTCTTAAAAGAAAGCAGCTTGGAGTTTTTCTAATCTTAAACTGATTTTGCAATCCTCATTACTTAATTTGAACATTAGTCCATTCAGTGAATTGTTGGGGAAGCAGTCAGAATTAGAACAAATTAGAACTTTTATAGGCCTGTTGAAACTAATCTGAATATTATAAGTATAGGTTTAAAAGTCTGAATGAACTTTCTTGGTAATGCAAATATAATTTCAGTTGTCTGAATTTATAGGAAGAAGATTATATACCCCTTCATTTGCTAAAGGGAACCGCTTTCAAAGCTTTATTTAGCAAACTCTGAAACTTATGGTAAATCCTGATAAAGCACAGTTCTTTGCCTTTTTTTCTGATCTGATAAAGTCATGTCTTCATTACTTGGCTATGTGTATGCTCTCAAAGCAGGCTGGCACAAGCATTGCTGGGGACCCAGTGCTTACACAATGAGTCTTTGGGGCTTTTTTCTTTGGGATGACTCTAGACTGGTCCTATGGACTGAAACTCATTAGCAGTTCGAGTGCCTTTTCTGCTGTTGTTTCATCTAAAAAAGCATCCGTTTCATGCACTCTGAGACTGCTCCATGATTCAGACCCAAGTGTGGTGTTAGTTTTTCTTTTAACAGCTCAGTCCTAATGTGAACTGGAAGTTTGATGTAGGCAGAAGCAGAAGCATACAATCTAAATGCCTCCTTTACAATACAACTGGGGGAAAAAAAACGCGTTAAGTTACAAAACACATTGATTACTCTTTGCAAAAGGCAGTGAAAAAAATTCGGTAAAAATATTTTAACATTTTTCAAGGCTGTTTTTTATACACAGTCATTTTAGAGGGCAAGAATAACTGCGCGTGTTTATTACAATTCTAGAGAAAAGCAGCAATCGCAGCAACAAAGTAGGCAGAGTGGTCTAATTCTTGACGGAAGGACTTGATAACCAAGGCAAGAGGCAGCATGGAAATATGTAAGACTTAGGAATAGGCTTGAAGCACTGAATTAATACTTCCAGAAAATAGTAATGGAGCGTATAGAAGTACAAGTGTGTTCTACAGCATTAACAGCTTTTGATGTGTGCAAACAGCTTCTTTACACTTGGAGTTATACAGCAGGTGATTGAATGAGGTTTCTGCTGATAACATTCAGTAGCAGTATAAGGTCCAATAAGTTTTTTCTTTACATTTTTATGAGATATGTCAGTACGTTATTAACACCAGGAAGTAAAGGGAGGTGGGTTTCCCCCCCCCCAAAATTAGTTAATTCCTATTTTAGGAAAATGGATCTAGAAATGTTGAGTAATAAATTTTAGCTAAAATAGTTTTTGGATTTTGTGCTCTAAAAATAGGAGAGTTGCATTTCAGAATGTTACTGGAATGTAGTGTTGTTTGTGGCTAAAATGGAAATCAAGGGAAACTCTGATGTTTAATCTACTCTTAGGAAAAAAATACAATATTATGAAAATTATTACAAATAAGTTATTTGGAAACAGAATGAGATGTACAAAATTATGCCCAAAATATATCTATATATCCTAAATAGTTATCTCTTTCTGACAGTTTTATGCATGTCCTTTCCATGTTTAAATCAAATGTTGGTTTTGTTACCCTATTTTAGAAAGAAACCGTCATTGCAAAAACTAAAAAGCTCTCCATATGCCATATCTTCGTAAACCTTTTGCAAATAGCTTCTGCCTTTTCTTATTTACCTGCCCTTAAGGTTGGGGAGGGGAAAGAAAGTTCCTCTAGAATAGTGTTTTGTGTAAAGTTTGATGTAGCTGTATTGCCAAGCTTTGAGCAGGTATGTGCAGTTCCCTGTTTGTGGGTGAGGACATTGATTGGGGTGAGAGGGTTAAAATGGGGTCTGTAAGTTCTGCAACCCGGTTTCTGTAGAATTGGGGATAGTCCTACTGCCAATCTCAAATACAGGGTGGGGGTGTAGATGGCAGGTGGTGCTTGCAATCTTGAATATAAAATTATCTACTACAGTGGTTTAAACCCAGAGGAGTTCATCTTATCATCAGTGTTTCCTTGTATTTACCAAAATTTAGAGACATTAGTCTTTTACAAGTTGAATTTTTTTCTTGTTTAGGTGAGAGCAAAATTTCCCCGAGTCCTGGGCTTTGAGTCCCAGTAACTTATTTTCTTAAGGTGTTTCCAGCTGAGGAGTAGTTCTGGGTTAGAGGTCTGTGCTTAGCATGCGGATCACTTGGAGCGATAAACCTGGAAAGGTAGAAGTCCACGAAGCTGTCACTTTCCATATTCTTGCCCTGCTTTGAATTAGTTTTAATGGATTTAGATATAGTTACATTTCACTGGATTCTGCATTTTATAGTAATAAGGCACTAGACAGTTAGAGAAAACTCAATGTAGAAGTGGAATATATTTTAGTATTGACAGTGTGAGTGAGAAGTTATGATTGCTATTGGGAATAATAATCTATAGAATTAGCAGCAGGTGAAAAAATGTGTTCTGAAGGGCTTCTCAGTAATCTTACACTTGAATAGGAAAAGAAGTGATCTTTTAGCTGCAGTAAGGAAAAGTAAATGTCTTCAAAAATAGTAGTTTTGGAGCATGGAAAAAAATTTCTAGAGCTGACACAGAGCCATGTGTTTCAAATGCCATTAATGTGTATATTTTGACATGTGCTGTTCAGAATTAGATTCTAAATAACTTCTTTTCCATTCACCTTCTGGAAGTTCACTGCAGTTAGTTACTAGAATTCCCTTTTTAGCAATGGACACAATTTAAGATCACTCTCTCTGCTCTGCTCCATGTTGACAGCTTCTCATTTGAAATTAGAGTATTTCTATTCACATGGCTCTGATGGGAAGTTATCTTTGGAGTTTTGACACTGTTATTTCTATATGTTCTGTGTAGAAAAAACACAGAAGCAGTCTAGTGTAATTCACTCTGATACATATAGGGGGTTTAAAATTTTAAAAATTGGTTATTTCCGAAATATTTTTTTTTTCTACCACCTTAGTGTCCTGTATTGCAAATTGTGCTTGCAGACTAGTAGAATAGTGTTAGCTATGTCATATTTTCTACTTGGCTGTTTATATTTTGACCACTCTTCTGAATCTTTCTTGGATTCTGACATTTATTTATCTGCTGTTTAAATGTCTCTGTTCCTCCTTGCATGAGTTTGGAAATATCTGCAATTAAAATATTTTGGCAGCTTTAATTTCTTTGGTATATGAATTTTAGTAATAGGATGTCTATCGAGCTGAAAATTTTTTAAGAACTGCTGATTTATACAATAAAAGCTTTTTGTTCACAGGATAATGAATTTACTTTTAGAGCTTATTTTCACATTAAATTTTCACCTTGAAACCTTTGTTTTGATTATGAATAGGAATGAGAAACACATTTTAAGATTTATCTATTTTAGCATATTTTACACACAAAAACTGCAGTTCAGATAATCCACGTCCATTGAAAGACTACTGAAAATGAGTCCTCAGCCAGCACAAAGTCAGGCATAAAGGCAAGAAGAGTAATGGGAGAGAGAGGGCTTTTGAAACCAATCTTCCTTCATTTATATAAATGCATAATGTGAAAAATGCTGGTATATTTATTTATTCATTTCTATTATGTCAGTTTTAAAGCTGATTTTACTTTCCATAGTCTAATTGGATTCTCTGATAACGAGTAATAGATAAGTTGAACTGGCAATATTTATAGAAATAGGGGGGAAAAAAAATCCTTGCAGAAATAATACGAGTCATATCTTGTGAGACCCCATGCCGGGTACTGCGTCCAGCTCTGGAGCCCCCAACATAAGAAGGACACGGATGTGTTGGAGCGAGTCCAGAGGAGGGCTACAAAGATGACCAGAGGGCTGGACCACCTCTCCTATGAAGACAGGCTGAGAGAGTTGGGGTTGTTCAGCCTAGAGAAAAGAAGGCTCCAGGGAGACCTTCTAGCAGCCTTCCAGTACTTACAGGGGGCCTACAGGAAAGGTGGCGAGGGACTCTTTATCAGGGAGTGTAGCGATAGGACAAGGGGTAACAGCAGCAGGTTGGATGGGACTTTGAGCAACCTGGTCTAGCGGAAGGTGTCCATGCCCATGGCAGGTGGTTTGGAACTAGATGATCTTTAAGGTCGCTGCTAACCTAAACCATTCTATGATTCTGTATTTTTAAAAAATAATAATAATTTTTTTAAAAGTAGGTTGACTGTTTCAGTGCAAGTGCGGGGCCTTGAAGAAGGAAATAAAATCCATAAAATTGTGGCCTAAGTTGTAAAATTATATACTTATTTACTGCAAAATCCTCAAATTCTGAATTTAACTTCCTTATTAAGCTTCTCATTTCAGCGTGTGGAGCATTGATTCTCTGTATGTTACCTCTTTCGTAACTGTTAAAGGTTGCATAAAACCCAGGTAGTTTTAGTATTAGGTTATTAAATGTTATGTGCATCATGGCTGATCATGTTATAATGCTATAGTGCAATGGCACAAAATGTCCTGTTTCCCTTGTTCTCTTTCCTTTAGAGTTTTGCCATTTAGATCATTGTAATGTAGTGACTATTTTTCTGTAGCCATGTTTCCAAATCTAATAGAATAATAAAGCAATCATCGGTCAATGGAATCTTTATCTGGATTTATTGTTCCACTGTTTTAATAAAAATGAATGGATTCAAATAGTCAGTTTGTCCTGAAGTAGCTATCTAATTTAAGGGATGCATTTGAGACCTTTGACCAGAACATTCGCATCCCATCACCTGAAGCTGTGCTTTCAGCTGTATGACCTGCCTTGCCTTTTGCACCTCCATTGAATAGTTTCTATTTATGTTTAAGTACAGCTTCTATTATTCTAAGTTGAAGCCGTCCTTTAAACAACCTGACCTTGTGACATAGGACTTTCCACCTTCAGAATGTTCTTTTACTGGGACTGTTAGGCCGAGGCCTGTGTTTTTCACTACTGATTACTGCCAACATGGTATCTAAGGTGAACAGCGCTGTGTAAATATTTTGCTTTCCTTTGTCTGTATGTTTTCTAGTCAATATGCCTGATAACTAACTGTGGTATACCAGGGGGAACAAAGTCCCCCATCTCCTCCAAAGCAAACTGTAATATAAGACGAGGACTGTTGTGGAGATTGGAAAGCAAATGATTGGAAAGCTTATTCGAAACACTTAGGCATCTATGGAGAGAGACCCCGGTTCTTTTGGCTAGCAAGACAAAAATTTGGATTTTATATTTTTGAAGGGAAAGGAATGTGATGATTAAAAGACAGAATTTTTAATACAGCTTCATTTTCTTTCTCAATTCTGCTGTTGACTTTGCTGTGAAACCTTAGCGGTTTATTTAACCTCTTTTCCTTTATTTGAACTATCAGAAAAGGAAACATGTACATATTTTAATTCTCGGAGTATTGCCTGTAAGAGATCTGTATTTGAACTTTGGCAAATATTGAGATTTTTAGTATAGATGAAAAAACTTGGAATTAATTTTGATATGCAGTTTGTGTTTTTGAAGTGATTGCGTATGTAAAATTGGAAAGACACCACTTAATATAAAAAGACTGTGGTACATTGTTCAGAGCAATGGTGAATTTGGCTAACAAAATTCAAGAACACTGGACAGTAATAGTATAATAAATATTTGGGAGTCAGCTAGAGATCATAATTGGGCGCTATGTTTGTGTTTTGTTTTGGGGGTTTTTGAGGTGTTAGAAGAAACATCTGATCTTTTCACTGAAAGCAAAGATGTTTTTTGCCTTACCAATAATAGCTTTTCATATTTTCCAGTTTCTTGAATTGCATTAAATATATAAATTTAATCAGTTATTTAATGAGTCCTAGGTATTATCTCTCTTTCTTCTTGATTCCTGAGTCCTCTGATTTCTCTGAAAGGCTCTTCCTGTTACCCTCACTTACTGCCTTGTATCCTGCACCTTCAAACTCTTGCTAGTTGTTTGTCTTAGTTCATTGGTAAATATAATCTTCGTGAATGGAGTCACTTTGCCTTTTCTCTCTAGACAATTTGTCTGAAGGATATATTTTTGACAGGGAGAAAAAAAGGTAAATGTGGAGTCTATTAAACAAGAAAAACCTCCGCCAGGATTGCTATAAAGTTGGGAGAAAAAATAATTCACTCTCATGGAAAATAAACGTTGAACTTTTTCTTCTTAAACATGTTTCATACTACCAGTGGTTCAGGTAAATAATTTTATCATGTAAGTGACAGTGCAAGAATCACCTCATGAAATGAGCCAGAAAACTCAGCCTTTCTCCAGCCCTCCAGTGGATAACAATTCTGCCCTCTGTTCGTTTTATGGTTGCCAGAGCTACTGGGAGAGAATAAATAAAGGGAAGTCACAGAATATTCTGCCTTATTTGATAGCCTGCTGAAGGGGACCTTTTTTGTCCATTCCTTTAAGAGAATGAAATAAGTTTAGAGATTGACAAATGCGTTGCCTGGTGGTGAGGGGTTTGTTTTTTTTTTTTTCCTTTATTAAGAATAATCCTGGAATATTGTGCAACAAAGGAACTTGGTTTGGATTTTGAAAAAGTGTTTTTGAAGATGTTGACATTTGGTACTTTCTCCTCCTTCACAATATTAACTGTCAGCATTTTCCTTCCTTATAGCTAAACAGGGAGGGTCATTTTATGGTGTCCTCTTTGTAGTAGAAGGAAAAGATTGTCTTGAAACTACATGTTCGGGGATAGTCTGGGGATCTTATAATTTCTTCACCTACTCTGAAATGACTTTGAGGAGATTCCAAGTTATTTGTCTCCCCCCCGGCCATGTCAGGTGCAGAGTAAAAGTTTTGAATGTTGTCCATTCAAGAAACAATAATCTTTGTCAGCGAAGGATATATGATACTGTCTTATAGCAGTGCTGGAGTCTCATTGTTATGGGTTTCTTTTATGCTAGAAACAATTAACAGTCCAATAACATTACCAGTGCTGTAAATCTCGTTATATTAGCCATGTTGTTCTATTAAAGTTTGCTATTTGATATGCAATTTTTCAGCTAGTTATTCAAAATCTTTAGTTCTTCAACTACATATTTTTAATTTATATGTTCACATCGTGGCAAATTCACCATGCCTTTGCATGATCTCTTATCCTGCACCGTGCTGAAACATATTGTAAAAAAAATATGATTCTATTTATAATTCCAAATTCTACACGTTTTACAAACTTTGACATACTGAAATAAAAAGTTCTCAGATAAGAATGTTTCAAGCTGCTATATTGAGTATGTTGCTTTCAGAGTGGCTTAAACCTTCTCCCATTGTTGCAGCACCAAAAAGGAACATGCCTGGTGCTAGAGTTGGAATTTACCTACCTCAAATAAGGAATCGGAGTTCCCAAAGAAAGTAAATTAGATTGATACCTGAAACTCAGCTCAAGATCTGGTGGGGGAGCAGAAGAGCATGTTAATCTTAAAATAAATTGGAAATATAAATCAAATATTTGAAGTATTGCAGGACTTTAGATCACCTTGACCTGCTTGTATTGAAAAAGAACTTTGAGTCAAGAAAAAACTTAAAAGGAAGCTAAGCAGGGAGGGATGCTAATCATTCACAGTTGCATAGTAGAAATATAACAATATTTGAAAAGCAGTATGACAGGCTGAATAACTTGCATAAAATGAATTTATTTATTTACCCATGTTATGGCACTGTTAAATTGCAGAGTTGTGCTTCCATTTGCTGGGAAATATAAAATCTATAAAAAAATTCCAAGTATTCATTAGAGTAGTTTGCAAAAAAAGTAAATTATGTATTGAGATGCCATGGAGTGATTTTTGAACTAGCAATGGAAAATATCTCTTTACAAACTGCTTGAAGTTTCACTGAGTTCTATTTGCTTTTGAGGTGCTTATGCATGTTTCATATATATTAGTGTTCAAAGACATTGTTTGGTTTTCTTTGATAAATTTCGTATCTTGAATATTCTACGCTGTCATCCAAATTAGTACTATTTTTCTTAATTTCTTAAGAAAATAAGTTTTATGACTCATGTTGTCTCTGCTGGTCAGCTTATCCATGCAGTTGTTCTCTGCAGTGGCTTTTGGCTATATGAATGACTTTAAACCAAAGTTGACAAAGACTGAAGTTCTGAAAGATTTGAAAACTTTTCTGAATATAGGTGGTTTAGCAGAGCTGTAAATTATAAGTTATGGCTGTGAAGAGAGTATACCTCCCTACCATAAGCTGGTTGCCAGAGAATCCATGTAAAGCTCAATTGGGAAAAGTTTTGCACTGGATTAGGTAGAGGGAAATCCAGCTAGAGAGAGGAAATCAGATTTCATGAGTTGTGCTGTGCATGGAATTGCTTGCTGTAACTGTAGACCTTGATGTTCTCTGGGAGAAAAGTTGTAGGAAACTTCACTGTTTTCAGTACTTAGGGTCTCCTGCTGTATGCTGTGAACTTGGTTGTGTACTTGGTGGACTAGAGTACGTTATGTCTGTGCATTTCACACTGTGATTCGTTGAATGTGGATTGCATGGAATATTGCAACAGCTTTTTGATGGGTAGACTTGGCTGATTGAGGGCTTTCTGCTTGACCACATATAAATTTGGGGAAAAAGAACCTTATTTGCTTTACACTGATCTGAGACTCAAAAAGATAAGTGTATTTGCTGACAATTTGCACAGCAAGCAATATTCTGCTGGAAACAAGGTATGTAAACTTTTATTTTCTTAGTATTATTTAAACTGACAGGAATGATACCTAAATCTGCAAAACAGTCTAAATGGTAACTGGTGTCAGTAATCACATTTAAGATGACCTCAGAAACCTCCTGTATTAGCTGCTGTATCACATACAGACTTCATCTTTCAATAGCTATTACTAACTTGTTCTGTCTCCTGAGGAAGATAGTCCTTATATGTTACTTCTGTCAGCTCTTCCTGGTACAAAAGCTGAGCAGAATTAGTTTATCCACATGAAAGTTTCAATAGTGAATAAAAATAAAATTTTCTTCAGTATTAGCAATTCTGCTCAAAACAAGCCAAATTATTTTACAAAGCTGTTTTTAAATTATAAAGGTTGTTGTTCATGTACTATTACTCTCAGATTTGGGAACTAGGTCTTTAAAATGGCTTATTTCAAAGATGAAGATGTATTTGACAGATACAGATATAACATTAGGTAGATATCTAATAATCAGTGTATTTCAGAGGAAACATTTTAAGTTTATGCCTGCCTTTTATTTTTCTCTTGTGTTGGTAGTGCTGACCTTACTTCATTTTTCTCTCAACAAGCACTAAGTCTTGCTTTTCTCCTTATAGCCTTTCATCTTTAAAACCCACAAAAAACTTAAAAAAAAAATTTCTGAACAGAGCAAAAGATTTTTTCCAGACTCCTATCATACATTTTTTGCACTGCAGTAACATGTAGGAAACTCACATGTGGACTCAGCATGGTACAGATTAAAAATGCACTGTCTCACCTGTAGTGATTTTGGTCCTGTATAGATGCCTCCTTAGCCCTAAGTAATCTTTCAGCTTTTTTTTGTGTGGTTTTTGCCACAAGATCTCTACCTTACATGACTGCAAACTGTTACTGGATTTTACATTCCTTAAGGAAAGGATTTGGAAAAAGTAGTTTTTTGGGGAAGCAAAAAAAAACCAGGAAAAGGAAAATGGAAAAAGGTATTCTCATCACAGTCAAATGCCAGGTAGATGAAGAGAGTTGTCAGTGAAGAATAGTACTTAGCCAGATTACAATAATTTCTCTTTATCAGAGGTAGGTAGTTTCCTGGGAAACAGGTAAAAAGCGGTGATTCTGTTTGTCTCAGGCTACTGTATTCACCCTTCTTTTTTTCTTTTTTTTTTTTCCTTCTTCCTTTGAAAACTGTTTGACAGATGCGAAGGTTAATGAATTTTAATTTTAATTTGGCCTTTTCCATGGGTTGCTGACGGTTCCTTCTACGCCATGGGGACCTTTCTTTTCCAACTCACTTCATGTTTCAGTAAGAAGTGGAGCATCTGATGGAAACTTCTTCATAAATAAGTGAACTCAACTGGAACACAGCCAAACACTATCAGAACTGGCTCCCTGAATCCCAGTCTTGTGTTCTACCACGGTTTGAGAGATTAGATTCATTAACCTCTCATTAGAAACATGTCAATGCTAAAATCCCACATTATGCTAGATTCATCCTATTAGAAATCCCAAAAGGCCAGTTAACAGAAAAGAATTAATGTTTCTTATTCCAGAAGTTAATAGTAGATTCCTCATTTGGCTCTGTTCCATTTAATTGATATGGAAACTTGTTAGGTGCTTTTTTCTTTAGAATTAGCAGAAATTTTATTAATCCTGACAGAATTGTTTGATTAAAAAAAAAGCTTTTATCATAGAGGAAATACAAGCACTTGCAGTATAAAAGTATTTATTTCAGTATTACATTTTCTACATATGTATATAGAGAGTATTGCATGTATAGAATATGGTATATATTTTACTTACAATAACACTTGCAAGAGTTATCTCTGTATCAGTCATATCTTAACTTAGACAGAACTTGTTATTTATAGAAGGATATTAAATCCTATTGGAGTATCTCCAAATGCATCCAGATATTAAAACACTGTGTTTAATTCCAGGTAGATTTCAGAATATGAGGTGGAATGAAACATCTTTTACGTTGCCTTTTGACCTAGGGAGCTTTCTCCTCTAATGAGAATAAGCATTGCAAAATAATTTGAGTAAAATGGAATTCATTCCTCATCAGTCATATTACATAGCTTCTGCTCAAGCTTGATGCAAATGCCAGTTAAAATCCATAGAACAAATAGCAAATGACCTGTCACTAGCAATACATTTTTGTGTGTATTCATCTGCTACTGTGAGCAAAAAAAGAAATTTCCATTTTGTGTGGTGGTTATAAGCAGCATGAAATAATGCTGTTGAATCACTTAATGTCATTGCTTGAAATGGAAAACAGTATTTTCAAAGACATTGTACTTTGATAAGTGTACCTCTGCATAACAGCCACCGTTGTTAGGACATTTGGCTGCTATTTCAAAGTAGGTAGAAGTTGAACACAGGGTCATTAGTAGGGAAATGAGAAAGAGACTGGTTGAACCGTGCTCTGCCCTCCCTGAGACAGAAACGGGAACAGCCACCAGAAAGAACACAAGATCAAGGGGTTCCTGTATCCTTCTCCTGCCGGACAGAGGGCAGTAACTTAAATGAAAGGAGTGAATGGAGGCAAGTCCCTGCTTGGGATGGCAGGTGAACCCCCTCCTTGTCTACCTCACCTTCCCAGGTGCTTCTGTACAACAGGTATGAGGCTCTGTATGTGGAAGATCAGTCAATGGATGATGTGGATGAAGAGGATGAAGTAGTGACAACAAAAGGAAATGATATGAGATTATGTCAGTATTTCATAAATAGAGTTCATGGAGTGCTGTTTATCAAGCATTGGTACAACTGGTGGCACACTTGGCACTTCCTAGTGTATTGCATCATTGTATTTCAATAAGTCTTTTGGCCACTGCTGCCTGGTCCCAGAGGTTGTGATGGTCTCCTTTTGGATGTCAGTCTTGTGATTGTGTGTGTCTTAGTCATGTCAGAACAAGACCACAGCAGTCTGCTCTGAGGAAGTTTTATCTTCGGATACTGGAACAATGTAGCACATATATTTCGGTGAGATTATCAAGTAGGGTGTATGTTTGGAAGGGCAAGACTGAATCAACCATCGGAATGGAAAACGTAAGATTAGTGGATTTATGGAAGTGTTTTCCACAGTAATTAAATGTATCAGCATCACCAGAAAAACAGATTTGTAAAATGCAAAAGGGTTTCTGTAAGACTAAACTGTGACCTTTTGCCTGCTGGACTATTTGAAAGAGGTATGTTACAAGTAATAATTTCATTTGTATTTGGATTTTTTTTTTGGTTCTTTTAGAAAGCATTTGATAAATTGCCTCAAAATATCAATAAAGAAACATAGTAGTAGAGAAGTTAAACTGTGCTTGTTATGTATAATGGCAGTCACTGAGGTAATAAGAACAAAATGATCAATGTATGGAATAAGAAGTATGATTTCTTTAAAATACTTTCTCAAAAAAATGCTTGAGTGATTCCAGAATCACATTCAGTAAAGAATAAATCTCCTAAGTGCATATCTTTCAGTTACACACTGTTGTCAGTATAATTTTAGGTTTTTGTTATCAATATAAATTAATATTTTATTTTGAAGAGGTGGATGTTAGAATATTAGAAGTTTGGGCTATGTTTAAAGTTAAGATATTAGAGAAGCTTTCTCCAAAGAAAATGCAGGGCAGGAATTCAGTTTGTCTTACAGATTTCATCAAGCAACACAGGGTTGATTTCTGCAACAGGAAGTTGCACCTGTCTCAACAATGCAAAGTATGAAAATACATCTCAGTTGCCTTGGTTGTTGAGACATGTTTGAATTCTGTTGTGCACAACCTATACAATTCTTTGTTCAGTAGTTTGGGGTTTCTTGTGGGGGTTTTTTTGGGTGGGCTTGTTTTGCTTTGTTTTTTTTAAGGGTAACTTTGCTGTTACTCTTTACAAAAAGTCAAGAAAGTTTTTCTAAGAATATTAAACTGAAGAGTAGCTGTTCAGTAGACTAGCTATAAAGGAACAGCTCTCTTCTGTCTGCTGGTGGTTCTTAGTTGCATCTATGCTTTTCAGTATGTAGAATTCCTGACCTGCATGATTTGAAAGTTACTTGTAAGATGTGCCTCCATACGTGCCGTAAGTTTTGTGAGGCATTTTAATTAAAAAGACTTTGGCTTTCTCTGGTGCTAAATACCAGAGGTAATGTAGTATATAGCTTAAAACTAATGACATATAAAAATCATACTCATCTACACTAGAATAATACTGGTCTACTTTTATGTACAAATAGAAACTTTGGTTCATTTGTAACTTTCTAGGAAACATAGTTTATCAGGAGCTTCCATAGGACCTGAAAAGCAAAGCTGCTTTCCACTCGCACAGAGTATCCTGTGGCATATGTAGGCAGTGTTTTTTATCTCAGGGTTGACGTGATTATATATATTATTCTGAATGTGTTCATTTGCAGAGATGTGCTGCCATTTCAGAGTGATATTTTGTAAAGCTCCTTGAGAGTTGATGTTGAATGACATTATCACTAATATGGTTTTAAGGACCATAAGTCTCAAAAGTCTTTAACTGTAAACACCTGCTGGTGCTCTACTTTTGTATTTTTGGGACTGAAGAGATACTTTGGAAGCTGATGGGCCTCTCTGTTGGGTTTTAGACGTTTAAGTTTTTTTCCTTTTTCATACGAAACAAACCAATGTACCACTGATTAATACATAACTTGTGTCTTAAATTGCAATGAGTATTCTCACAAGCAGCAGTGTCTACTAGTGATACACTTAAAAAGATGCAGTATGTGTCTGGATTCCTTAATCCAGTCTCTAAAAAATAAATAAATAATAAGAAAAAAATTCCAGTTTTCTACTTCATCATCTTCAGTGGTAAGATCTCCATCACACACAGTATATTTTGCTAAGAGGCCAGTTGAAAATGAAAGGAGGTTGTTCCTGACCTCTCTGCTGAGTCACAGTGCAGCTTTAATTTTTATATCCTTTCACCTCTGGATAGCTTGAACTCCTGTATATAGCACTGATGGCAAAACATGCTGATTAAATTTGCCATGACCTCTGAATACCATGTAATTTTCTTTGTCCTTCTAGCACCTTGTTGTTTTACTGGCACCTAGTTGCAGCTAGGAAGGTTCCTAGATCACTGATGACAGTGAAACAATGAGCAGTGTAATTTGGTGAAAGTATAGGTTGCTGATCGTACTTTGTATCTGCTGTTATTAATTTCCATGAGAGTTGTGTCTGCTTTACATACATGTGAGTGGGCATACCGTTTTAGAAATATCTGGAAATACCTTTTTAGTTTAAACAATTGTCAGAGGAATGTTTTCTTTGCATACGTGCTCTCATAAGTATTAGGCAAGCCTAGCGCATATTGATGTTAACAGGCATGACATTTAACTTAGTTGCACAAAACATTTTAAGTCACTTTGTGACTAATCCATGCTAGTGAATCCATATATGATACTGAACATTGGAAACTCTTAATGCTAGAGGTAAGAGGTTTCCTAAGGGAAACTTCAGGATACTTGACATTTTACCTGTAATAACAGTAAGCATTTTCTTAAAGATGTCTTTGTCAGGACTTGTGTGTTAGCTCCTTTCCTGTTTCCATTTCTGGTCTTAGTGAGTGATTCTACTAAATTTAATCTTGCTTCCTTCACCTGCAGGAGAACTCGCTTTTAAAGTGAGTGCTGGGTAATCTACTGGTGTACAAACTGTGATTGCTTAGCAGGCCCCTGCAATGTCTTTTGCCTAGATGAAAGTTAAAAACTACTTCCTAGTTGTTTACTGTCCTTTAGATCTTTGTTTTCCAACTTTTGCAAAGTAAGTTTTGCAACTTCATAGCTTTAAGACCTCCAGTATTTCCATCGGTGATGTTTACTGGGTGATTGATTCATAACCTGGCAGTTGTTGCTAATCCAATGGTTCTGTATAGTTTCTGAACAGCTCCTTTACTAAACCCAATTCATATATGCATACAGTAACTAGCTCAGTAACCAGGTCCCATGCAGTGTTTATAAATGGATGCAGATCAGCTGGATGTCCTTTACAGCCACTAACTAGCAAATACATTGTTGTGTATTTTTAGAGCTAAGGGAAGTCTAGCCTTCCAGTGGGTACTTACAGTCTCATTTTCAATTACTTTTACATTCAGTACTCATTCTTCATAATAAAAGCTTATGTAAGATTTCTATTTTTGTATCATTCTAACTGGCATATGAATAACTTTTAATACTCTCTAATAGCAGTGAAATTGCAAAGGCACACTTCGGGGCATTTTCTTACTGAGATTTGCTAATGTCTGCAATTCATAAAGACCTCAGTGGTCAAACTGACTGTTCCCCTCCTGTCATTCTGCCTTGTGTGGTGAATTAACATTCAGAAGCTCGTTGCTAATTACACTGCATAATAAGTATACTTTCTTTAACACTGGCTATTAGCAGAGAGTATACTTGGCGTTTTACGTATTCTTTCAAGATGATGCAATTTTGGAAGTTGTATCCAGAGAAAGGTGGGTCAACATTTCTTAAATGATGTTAAGCAGATGGTCCTTGAATGGTGCCAAAGAGCCCGTATTAGATGGAAAGACATAATCCTTGTCATGGACCAACAGAAGCACAACTGTCTCACATCAAGAGAGTATTTCAAGAGCCAAGAGATATTATTAAGGCATAGTACTTTGACTTCAGTAAAACAAGAAATAGTTTGCCTTCAGGTGACAAGTGGTTTACAGAAGACTGCAAGTTCTCTTATCTGAATCACCATCTTGAATAACATTGGCCACAGAATTTTATGTAAACTTTCTACGTGTTAGGACATTTTGACTTTCATTGTTCAAGTGTCTGAGATGCTTGTAGGTATTCAAAGTGTTTTACATAGTGTTTTTTGTAAGTCAATCTTTGTAATTTAGTGTGTTCACTAAAAGACTCAGGAGACAATTATCCATTGCTTTATGATCTAGGGGTAATGCTTACCATCTAGAAAGAATTCATGTGTACTACATCCCTGTAGTTGCTGTGGTCTATTAGTATTCTCAGTACCCTCTTAGCTGCCTTGGCAACGACTGCACAATGCACTCATGTTTGACTACTATTCACCAGCATCTCCATCTCTTCTGCTCCTGGGTGTTTTTCTTTTTAAATCCCAGGCTTTAATGCAATGAAAGGTACATATACAATGAAAAGTGTAGCAGTCATCTTGGGGCTGAGGGCAAGTGGCAGAACATGTATGCCCAGGATTTAAGCTAGATTCTTAAGCAGCCTTCCTCTCTGAGGAAATATAAGCTGGGTACAGGGATGCTGGATGATGGAATGATATGTACGCTGTTAACCATGCATGAGTGTGCTCTACTGATGATGCTGAACCATGATGTTGAAGGGCTGAGGGAATGGACAGAGATATATACCATCTTTTACAGCCATTCTTAAAAGTGGACTGATCTACACTTAATTGGAATTGTTTCAGTGTTCAGTTGCGGTACCAGTGGAGTGTAGTGCATGTGGCTTCCTTCCTTTTCTTAATACTTCTGTTGGAGTGCTGTGACACTGCTGTATTTTGGCCATCTGCAGAGCTTTTTGTAATCTCAGGTGAAGTTAGTGTTCCACTGTCTGTAGTTCTGTGAGCTATTGCAAAAGACAGACACAGTCCCTCTCACTAAGCGGAAGACTGTAGTTAAATTCTTTATGATGTTTCTTTAGCAAATTTGACTTTTCCTATCATACAGGTTTCCTGTACAACATCTCTCTAGTCCATCTTCCTTTATACCAAATACTGTCATAATCAGTGAGTCTCAACAAGTGAAGAATATGAAGGAGTATAAGAAATACAGCTCATGGAAGGAGTGTTTCATGAGTGACAATCCACTGTTACATTATTAACCCAAGCTGGCTGTCGTGAACCCTCAGTGATTTACCTTTTTTTTTTTTTTTTTTTTTTTTTAAATGGATGTTCCTTAATTGCTTAATGTATTGTATTACCCTGTAATGGAGTGTTTTTGCAGCCCACGCTGCTGGTGGCAAAGTTTAGTTTTTTTTCTCTTCTTAATGGAAAATTGCTTCATAAAATGACTGATTTTCTTGCCAAAAGATATTCTTGAATTGTTTATTATATATGTATGAGATGAGAACTTTGTGTATATTCTGTACCTGAAATATTGCATGTTTTCAGTGCAAAGACAGAATTTGTGAAAGAGGTAAGTTGAATGTTCTTACAGCAAATGTCTGTTTCAGGTGTGACTGAGACATTTCAGGTGCTGAATATATTTTTATGATAATAGGTGTAATTTTGCCAGGTAGTGCAGTAGGGTTTTTATTCAACTGTTCAATGATATTTCAATGGGCTTATTTAGAATTCATGTGCATGCCCCCATTTTTGTGTCTCTCAAAAATTTTAATGAAATGACCCATCTTGTACCAATAATGAAATAGATACAATATACATATATATATATATATACACAATATGGACTCACTCCAAAAGGTCCATGTCCTTCCTAGTTTGGCATCCCCAGGGCTGGATGCAGTACTCCAGGTGGGGGTCTCACCAGAGCAGAGTAGAAGGGCAGAATCACCTCCCTCAATGTGCTGGCCACAATCCACATCCAGGATTTGGTTGGCTTTCTGGGCCGTGAGCACAGATTGCCAGCCCATGTTGAGCTTCTTATCAACCAACACCCCGAAGTTCTTCTCCTCAGGGCTGCTCTCAGCTCGTTCACTGCCCAGCCTTTATTTGTGCTTGGGATTGCCGTGACTCAGGTGCAGGACCTTGTACTTGGCCTTGTTGAACTTCATGAAGTTCGCACAGGTCCCTCTAAGATGTCATCCCTCCAGAGCGTCAACTGCTCCACACAGTTTGGTGTCATTGGCAAGCTTGCTGAGGGTGCACTCAGTCCCACTGTCCGTGTTGCCAACAAAGATGTTAAACAGCACTGGTCCCAATACCAACCCCTGAGAAAGTATTTGGAAGATTAATCCTATGGAACAATGCATAAAGGGGTGAACTTGAGCACTTTCTTAAGTGTAACAGGCAACTCTGCAGTGTCTTTGAGTAGAAAATAAGAGAAAGACTCTAATTTTATGGGTTTTGATGTCTGCTTTTTCAATAAGCAGTCTTGAAAGGCTGCAGTACTGTCACATTGAGTGTGTGCATGTATTTATATACATTCTGTCAACATATTTTCTGTGCTTATATTAGTAATATGTTTTGCTTGCCCTGACTTTAAGGACTTTACTGATTAGCAGTTTAATGCATTCAGAGAGGAACTGGGCTCTACTCGTGATTCTCTTATTGACTTGTGTA
Organism: Chroicocephalus ridibundus; assembly: GCF_963924245.1. Classification (NCBI taxonomy): domain Eukaryota; kingdom Metazoa; phylum Chordata; class Aves; order Charadriiformes; family Laridae; genus Chroicocephalus; species Chroicocephalus ridibundus. Next base: position 19,979,929 of record NC_086287.1, read on the forward strand.
GCCTTTGGCAAATTGCCTAATACTTGCATTTCTGGTATTTGAAAAATGTTGGTACATATTCTTGTATAATGCTTCTGAGGGAAGCTAGCTTTAGAGAGAAAAATTGCTGGAAAAATTCATGTTTATTTCTATATATTAAACTCATCAGTCTAGGTTTTGTTCCATATTTAATCCCTCAGGCAGATGCTCAGTTCAATAGTATCTTCTTTCTGGTACAAAATGATTTTCAGGGGACTGATTGTGGTATTGAAAGTAGAGAGGAGGAAGAAGACATGGAATCGCATATTTTTTTCACATATTCATACTTGGACCTCCAGTAGAGCAGAACTTTATTCTAAATATAGTGGTACTTCTGTTTTATAGCAGAATGTCCAGACAGGCATTGTGGCAATGGAAGGAAAAGGTGATGGTGTTATGCCTCCAGAAGTACACTGGGCAATGTATTGGCTTGAAAGTTAAAGAATACCATTTTTCAAGGAGGATTTGAAGCCAAATATTAGAGTAATGGCCGTTGATTTTTTTAATTGAAATAAAATTCATGCCTAATCGTGGAAAGCAACTGACACCTTTGCTGGAAAAGATGCCAGTTATTTTATGTACGTAAGACAAACCATGGATGAAATATCTCTGAAACACTCAGTTTTCTATGCTTTCTGAACAATAAATACCTGCATAAAAGCATGCTGGGTTTTTACATCATAAAAGTTTGTGGGTCTGTAGTAGCAATAATGCAAGTACTTCAGTATTTTCACCATAGTGTTTTGAATTTAGTTTCAGTAGAGGTATTCTAAATAGTAAACAGTAAAAAATAGTCTTACTTGAGAATATTTTCCTTGGCTATTTCATGAGAAAATTACCAATCCAAAAATGTATAACGTACATAAACTACAATGAGAACTTAAATGGGAGATCAGAGAAGTTCCCAGTGCAGCACCATGCCAATTGGTATTTTAATGTTATGGACTGCTGATGGATGCATATGCGCTATATATATATATGCATAAAATCTATTAAATTTAGCATTCCTTTGAGAGCCTTCCTTTTCAAATTTCCTGATGCTTGTGTGTTTAAAATCTATTTGAAATCTCATGTCTAGTGAAAAACTATGACACCAGTTAAATTTCCTTTTTTCAAATAAACATAATACAAATTTTTTTGGTGTCTGTGGTCTTGTAAAAATAAAACTACAAAATTCTGTGCAATATATGGTGAAAGGAGTGGACAGGTTTGAGACCTTAATGAGAATTATCAAAATTAAAGTATTATGTATAGAAAGTTATTTATAATCAAATAAGATTACACTTGCATAGATTACACTGTTGAATAATAATTTAAATGGCTATAGAGAGAATAATGTGCTACAAATTTGAGTCTGTAATACAAAGTGTGGGACGACACTGCTTTTCTACAACTTCCACACAAGTGTTATCAGCAGCTGTCTGCAGACTTGCAAGGCTCTGCATTCGTATGAGTGCCTGTAAAGGCAGGCTTTGATGCAAACACAGAAGGCATGGTGCAGTTCAGGATTCAGATTTGGACATTTGTATGTGTACATGTAAGCGCCTGTATGTGATCTATGTGCCTGAAATACCATTTTAGTAAGTGAAGCCTAGAGGTACGTGGCTACTGGAGAACTACTAGATAGTCCTCTGTCAGAGGGGCAGCCTCCTGCTGCCTGCCTTCTCCAGCAAGCTGTCATAGGGCAGCCGTGGCGCCAGCATCCAAGCATATGTGGCCCTCCATCTCTTTAATGCCACCTTGTGCTCATGAACCAAATTCCTTCACAATGTGCTATGATCATTTACTGTATGTTAGCAAAAATTAATAAACCAGTAATTACTAAAACTAGTGAAGCAAAGCAATAATGCTCAATGAAACATTTATTTAAACAGTGAGAAGATCAAATAGTAGGAGACACAATCAGGCACATACCTCACTCCCGCATGATTCATTACAGTGACATGCTGCGTATAGCCCACCCTATGGCTACATGAGAGAATTTGTCCTCCCATGCACCTTCTATGACAGCTGACTGCAGGAGGTCACCCATCTTGGTTGAGATAGCTGATGAGGATAGGGTCAAGTTTACCACTCAGGGCACAGTATGTATAAAATTACTTCAATGTAGGTCCAGCAACACGGGTGAGACTCCAGTGCTTCTTCCCTTGGGGTTTTGATACTGTATCCCTTGAGGTTGTGTTTCTGCGTGTAAGTTGTGCCTACTGGTTGCTGTTCCTCCAGTTCTTTTTGGAAGGATCTTGGCCAAAGTAATACAAAAGTTTTACCTAGATTAAGCAATTCATCTGTCCATATTTCATTCAAGTTTTTGTTACTGCACATTTTCGTGCCCTTTGATAAGAGGGTATTTTTGATCTGTCTTTTTACAAAAAACTGTACAAAAAATAAAACAGATACAGACAGGAGGGGTCACGTCAACTAACAGAATAACGTGTCCGATTTCTCTCAATCAACTGTTTCCATCAAAACCAGCAACTGTTTCAAAGAAAAGATTACGTTCTCTCTGGTTTTCTTTTTTTTTTTGGTCTTAGTATACAAATCTCATTGCATTCAGGTAATTAAAATGCCGTAACAGTTTTCACATTTCGTTGCCTAATTAACAGCAATAAAGGCCACACTAAATCAGGATGAATCTGTAATTTCAGCACTAATCACACAAGTGTGAGTGTCAGCATCATAACGAGATGCACAAATCTGGAGGTAATGAGGCCGTGGCTGTCTGGGAAATTAGAGCAAGTGCTGGCACAAATTGTACAGCAAGGTTTATTCCCATTTTATTAATTATATGCTTGCACAGGGAATTGTAACCAACTCAAATTACTTTAATTTGTGAAATTCATGCTCCAGCTATGAACTTGACATCTGAGCATGAGGTTGGGTTTCCCATCGCTCCCTCAGTGCGAAAACAACAACAAAAAAACCCAGTGCCCAGAAACATTTGTTTAGATGTGAAGACTTTGACATTCTAGCATGCAAGGGTATTGCAAAGCTGATGGCAGCACTGTTGCACAATCATCATTTAATGGTGATGGTAGTGTCCTACTGTGTAGGATGTCAAGGCTTTCTAAGGTGGAAGGGTTTCAGAAATGCCGAAGTTAAGAGTATAACAAATAAAGACATTTGGGGTGCAGATAATGACTGGTATAATGTAATTTCTTCTCTTACCCGGCCTCTTTGATTGATAAACTGAAAAATACCATCTTGATTGTTTCGGTTAAGTGAAAGTATAGTTTTGCATTCTAAGAAAAACTGTTGCAGTGCTACAGACTAAAAAATACTAATTCAAACTTGTTGATTCATATGAGGTTGGTTTTATGAACAGATCCTGCAAGTTCATCTGTGTTTTTGATCAAGGTGATTAAATGATTTGTGATGATTCTATCCTAAGGCTGTATAATAAAGTTCTGTTTAACTTGGAGGTTTATACAGTGCCTGAATTAAATTTTTGTTACATATATACATTTTACGTTGATAGCCAAGGACAACAGTGGTCTTTCTCGCACTATAATTTTTTTTGATTACTTAATATTCAGCACACAAATATCATACCTTGGACTTTTTTTCTGAATTCTACTAGATTGGTACATGGAGAATTTGCTCACAAAATCACTATTCATTATATCTATATTCAATTTTTATATTGCATTAACATTTCTAACCAAATAGTTGATAACAAATTTACTGTCATTGCCAAAAAGATTTTTCACAAGGCGTTGAATGAATTATATTTCCTAGGCTCTGTTTGTCATGATGTCGAGAAGCTGTAAAGGTGCTAGTGAGGTTAATGATTATCTTCAGTAGCATAAGCATTTTACAGGAAGAACACTGACAATCCCACAGTGGGTAACAATTTATTCTCTTTCACTGGATAAAGGTTGGTACTAGCAAGTAACTTCTTGTATCAGGAGTAAACAGCTTAAAAAGTTATTCCAAACCTCAGGGATTCTTCCTCTTCCCTAGTCATACTGAATGCAGTGCTAGTTTTTGTACCAGCCAACAGTGCTATATCCATTAAAATTGAGAGAGAGATACTATTTCCGGTTTCAGATAGTCACCAGGAAGAGCTGCTGTGTATTACCTTATAATGACTCAAGTTCTCAGTAAAAGACTGTATGAACAGCCATCTTGTGTGTTTTAGACAAGAACTCTCTTTCAGTCAATCACAGCAAAATCTTGATGCATTTGATTGCATCTCTGCTTCATACTGGCTTGTGGGTTTCCTCATGTTTCCAGTCGTATTAGGTCTTTTAGTTTTTGCATTAACGGAAAATAGTAGCCTTTTAAAACCTATACTGGTACAAACCATCTGGGTTTTCTTCATCAGTCCAGCTGGATTTACTCAGTGCTCTGCGATAGTCTGTGTCATTAAGCAACACGTGGGGTTTATCAAGGTAAACTGAAAACATACTAATGATTGCCAGCATAAACCCAGTATTCATATCTTTGCCTGGTATTAAAGTGGTATTAGAAGAGCTTCAGTATGGTCTTTCATAAGACTTGCTGACTGCTATTTTAGAAGAAATTTTTCTCTGCTCAGTTTCCTATTTGGCAAAACTTGTTCTTAAGAAATTTGACTTAAAAGTTGAAGTCTGAAAAAACCATGATTCTGACAGATACCGTAAGGCTGTCTGTTCTGTCTCAAGATGCCATCTGCCAGGATCCTTGTTTTCAGGTTTCTGTTCCCTGGTAGAATTTTGGAAATCACGAAGCTCTCAGGGTTTTTGTCCTAAAAGGGTGAGTGATAGACTGTAACGTAACCTACACAGTCAGTGGCTGCTCTGCTCTGAGCTTATGCATAATCTTTGATGCATAGAAGGCATGTCCTCTTGACTCTGTCTTAGAAGAAATACTTTCACTAGAAGTTACATCTTTTTGACAATTTTTCTTCTCCTTCAGTTTTGCCGACAAAACAATTAGATATTTTCTGAATTCACGGTTGTATACTTCTTCTGTGACCTTTCCTTTGGATTTCAGAATGCTCTGTTGACCATCGTATTGCATTGGAATTTATTTATTATTTGCAGCCCTTTACTGATGTGCTATGATCAGGAGCTGAGACTGAATTTTTTTTTTTTAATCTTCGCATATCTCTGAATATCCATGAGACTTCTGAGGCTTGGAAACAAAACACAAGTTGAAAGGAAACTTCAGGATATGTTTTATCTTAATATTTATTGTGTATACTGGTTTAAATTCTCTTATGTAACTTTTTTTTTCAGTTATTTTGGTTGGGTAAAACAGAGGATGTTGATTGGCTGGAATATCCCAAAAGCTGTCAAGAAGTGCCCCATGACATTGGTACCATGCGCGGGATGAATTACATCTAACAACCACACATTGCCTCTAGGAGCTTTGAGAGTTTCTGTTTATCTCAAACATGGAACTGAAATCCAGGAATGTGAATTCTCTCAAATCTTGGAGAGGCAGAACTGTAGACAGTGTTCTCTTCCCAGATTCTGATACGTTGTGTCCATGCAGAATTAGTATTGTAAGGATCTTTGTAAATTTGTACGCTGGGCTTGTGGATTTCTAGGAAATGATCAGAAAACAAGTGAGAGTATAAGAGGGTCTGGAGTAGAAGCATCAGCTCAGCACTGAGAAATTAATCTGATTTTTCATCTACAACTTACAGGTGCCAGTGCTAATCATACATCTAATTATTACATCTTTTCTTCCTCTTCCCTTGCCCTTCTACGTAAGTAGGCTTAAAAGATGCCTTTTTGCAGGGTAAGAAATGTTTGAATACTATTAAAAATTGAATACTTATCTAAAACAGTAATATGAGTTGCAGTTAACCTAGTTTTTCATGACTTGATAAGCTCATACTGGTTTTGAAATCACTCAGGCATTCGTACCATAAACTGTTATTTTGAAATGTGATTATCCTGCTGAACTGTGGTTAAAATTCTTTGTTACTTCATTCATTATTCAGAAGACTGTAGACTTAAGAGTAGCTTAAGATACATGTCATATATTTGTAATGCATTAATTCACTTTCAGCATTGATCAACGCTTTGTGTACAATTAGCAAGCAGATTTAACAATCTGCTAGGACGATGCTCTGTTGCATAACTATTGTGCTCATATCTCCCAAAATCCAGGGCAGAGAGAGGCCACAGGAGAAAGATTGTTTTAACTGCACTGTTGTTGTTCAACAAGCATAGATAATGTGTTGCTGGATTTCAGAGTGTAATATTTGTTTGTCATATCAATATCAAGTTGGTACTGGAAGGCAAAGTAAAATGGAATATGCTATGTATAACACTGACTTTAAAATTTGAATGTCAGGAATGTGTTGCTGTGCTGCATAAGGGACACATTTAAAATGTATGTCATTTTAAATTAACCTTAGATGATCTATAAAAATAACTGAAATTAGATCCCTCTTTTGTATGCATGTATATTTTGCTGTCTTACAGTACCCTTCGGTAGCAGGATAATTGGAAGGTCTAGAGGGACTTGTTGGTTAGAGACATCCCCCTTCCCTTTATTCAGCTTGCACACTTATAAAGAAATTCACAGGCATAACAAGCTGTTCTCCGCTGTTGTGCTACTGCTCTTTACTCAGAACCTTTAAGGAGGATTGGGACTGCAGCTGGGACTGTAGAATTACCTACTCTAGAGCAGTGTTTGAGGGCTTCGTCTATTCAGGTGTATAGTGTTTGAATAGCTACAGAAGGAATAGATGAATCAATGGATGAACAAATAAATAAAGTCTGTATGCATTTGCTGCTTAGGAATTTCTGCAAGTATAACCCTGTTTCAGAATAATACTTGGTCTGTGCTGCCCAGAATGCAGAATGCCCAGAAAACTGCCCAGAATGATAAAATAGCTGTGCTTGCTTAATGTAGATTTGAAACCCTGAAATATATACAGTATTTAACAGATTCTAACAAGCAAAATCTTGATGATGTTCCTGATGTCATTTTGACTTTCTGGGTTGCTCTGAGAGCACCGAAAGAGTTGATAATCTCATACAGACATCTGCGGTGCAGCATGGCAGTCAGCTGTTCGTATGGAACAGTTAAGAGCTGTTTTATTGAGCAAAAATACACTCTTGATGTATTTAAACAGAATTTTCATATTACAAGCAATTAGAATAAGTTGTTTATTAAGAAAATGAAAATTTTCTGCACATAAAACACGATAATTTTATCTCTTGAAATAGACTTCAAATAAAGTGATATCATATCTAATAATAATTGTGAAATACCACAATTCTTATAATTCCAGATGGACAAATGTTTGGTTGCTAGATGTTTTTCCATGCAAATACTTGCTTAGCCATGTGAGATTGTGAAACAGCTGCAATAAAGGCTTGAACAAAGGTGCCGTAGTAATCGCCAGGCAGCCCATCAGAGCACTGACTTTCTGAGGTCACTACTTATCAAACCAAGGCACTTGAAAGGCTTTCAATTTTTTAATTTTTCCACACATTTTAAAAAGATTCTTCTGACTGCAGCTGTAACCTAATCTAGTGTTTCTCATAGGAACTGTTAAGAGGTAAAAACTGTTATGTTATCACAGAATACAAAACTGCAATAAGATTCTCCTGTAAAAGGAATATCAGACAGGTGGTGTTCAGGAGTAGATGCTGCTGTAGACATGGGAAGAATCACAAGCATCACTGACAGTAGCAGCTGTAGCAATTAGCCAATTAAACAGTTTTTATTGATGATCTGCAATAGCTAATAAACTTTTAACAAGCTATAAAACACCCCATGGATCAATCTTGCTAGTAAGAGGCTGGATCATAACCAATACTTATTAATTCTAACTAACATTATCGTTTGCAAATGGAAGGAGTAAGTGGACTGTATGCCAAATGTAAGAGTGGAGACATCATTCCAAATAAATTCTGGTAGTTTAGGGAATATTTATAATTTACTTCAGCAGATAAAGCAATCTTTGAAAAGCAGGGTTTGGGGGCATCTCTTTAGCTTTCCATGTCATTAAGCCAAGGATGAGACTTACAGACATGGAGTCACAGCACAATCACAAAAAAGCTGGTCAAGAAAAGCAGACAGGTTTGAGGGGATGGGGGGGTGTGATGGAGGGAGGGGTGTTTTCTATAGTTCATATGACACAAAACCATGTTTAGGGGAAACACCGTTCGAAAACACGGGGCTTAAGTAACTTTAGCAATTACTTACCTGGTAATATATTTTTATCTAGTTGGCTGAATATTATTTTTCTCAGTCAAAATGGTTATTTAATACTACACACTGGCATTTAGGATTTTTAAGGCTAAATAAATAGAAGGCTAATGGGGAGATATTTAAGGATTAAGAAGTTGTAGAAAGTGAAATGTTAACAGATAAGATATTGATTAAAGTTTAAAAATACCATACGTAATGAAAAACTGAAGAAGTATTTCATCAGTCTTACTGCTATAGGCTAAATTCACTGGGATTCCTAGAATTCCAAGTGTGTGACTAATATAACATGTAACTGTGAATTCTTGGGAGGTTCTTATCAAATTTCCAAACAGTGCCAATGTTAATAGTTTGCATTTTTTAATTTCTTTCATTTACTTGTGCTTAGTCCAGCACTGTTATTTCAGTGATACTATTGTTTAAATGTAATTTCAGCTGAAAATTCAGATTGTTTTTCAGGGAAGTTGCCATGATCCATGTGTGTGCATCCGGTTATACACTTAAAGACGGAAAATAATTTTGCTTAATTTATGTCCTCTTTTTAGCTCTATGCATGAAAAGCACTTACCTCAGTGTAACATAAAACCCATACATTAAGAGTTCAAACATGAAATTCTTGCATAAAAATGTAGGCTTCATATGTAATGTATGATGTGTCTCATACAGAGTTGTTTCGTGTCCTGGAGGGTTTTTTCTTTATCTTCCTTATAGGTACAGGATTCTAATGGAAATTTTCTGCATCTAAAGTAACTGATGATCTCAGAGGTTTTTTTGTAAATATTCGCTTGAATGCTTTGTAAATATTTGTTACTGTCTGCAAATGTTTGGAGTTGGCACTAAAAATTATTGTAGGTATAGCTACCACAGAAACAGTCCCAGTGTGAAGTATGTGAAAGACACTGTTACACTACAAACCCCCTTGCTTACCAGATGAGGAATACTGCAATTAGAAATGAATCACACCTATAACCATCACGGCTGTCCCACCAAAAACTTCACTTAAGCTACAGTTGTTGCTAGAAAATTACCTTTGGTTTCTTGGCAGTGAGTTAATTGAAGGTATAAATAAATAATAAATAAAAGCCGCTACAACAACTTATCTGCAGGATGAGCAGAACCAATACAGAGACTGTAGGTAAACCAATAAAGTGTAGGCTTCAGTTGACCATCAGGTCTTTCTTGTTCCCAAAATTCAAAACAGTAAAGCGTGTAAAATTGCACTTAGTGGTAACTATGGTTCCATCTGCTGTGCAGTCAAGTAGTTAAACTTTTTCATGTGAGCCATAACCAAATCTTTTCTCTGGTGCGTGTGTTCCAAGAAATTCTGGAATGAGTGACTAGGTGGAGTAAATGAAAAATATATCCACAATAGCCTGTTCCTATGAAATAGAATAAGTACACAGATAAGTTTTCCAGAACAGCTCACCCAACTCTTTGAGATAAGTTGAGATGTTTATTTTCCACTTGCAGCAGTTCTAATTAATGTAATTAATGCTGTTAATGCAGTGAGATTTCCTCAGGGATTTCACAGAAGAATTATGTTTCTGCAGTTGGGACTTACGTAGGAAACTCTTTGCAGGAGCTGGAAACAAAAAGCCTGGGCAAGCAATGGAAATGATGGCACAAGCACCATTTGGTTCTGTTGCTGCCTGTGGTGGGACTGCTGGGTTTGAAGTTCACCATCATCCTTGTGCTCATACCTTTGCTAGGTCTTGGTTGGTTGGTTACAGTGCTGGCATTCTCCTTGCTTCCCCAATAGTTTTCTTGGAGGCAGATCCTTGTTTGTTCCCTGGTAACAGACTGTACCTTCTGACTGGCTTCTCTGAGTTGCCAGGTGAGCATGGATCCTGCAAAATCACTGTTAGCACACACTTCCCCTGGGCTCCTATTGTACAGTCTCATTTTGCAGTTTGCCTTATCAGGTATTTGTGATACTTACAGGAAAAACAAAAAAGTAAATACCCACTGGGACTTGCTAATGGCTCCCAGAAAACAAACACTCTTCACTTTAACTAGAAAAAGAAACATACAGAGGGCAAAATAATAAACGTCTATGTATTTCTTATCTTTTTCTGTCCTCATTAAGTATTATTTGAAGTTAACAATAGAGCCTCTAAGAGTTTATTATTCCCCTCCTGCACATAGTTTTTGCTCTTCTGCTTAGAAAAAAAATAATTGTCCCTTTGTTATTTTCTCCACAAAGAGCCATTACGCAACCCTTCCTTTTATAATCCCTTGTCCCTTTTTGTGTGTCTTTCCCAGGCAGCCTTGTCTGAGGATCAAAGTTCATTTGTATATTTAGAGCCTGTTAGAATTTAAATGTAAAGTGAGTTTTGTCTTGTGTGGCGAGCCCTCCTCCAAGGTTGCTCCCTCTGAATAGCTGGTCAGCAAATGATTCTTTATTGCATCTGACCTGGGAGACCAGCTGCCGCTCTGGTAGAGAACTGTAGAGTGTGTGTGCCCTCAAACCGTATGTGTTGTGACATTTTTGTAACCTTAAGCAAAATTCATAACTTAGTGACATTCTCTGAATTGTCAGAGGTAGTTGGTGGAAATGTATCTTGAAGAAATGAAATGTAAAAGATTTACTGGGGAGTACGTCCCATGACCTGCAGAAGTAATGAGAGAATGTTCTGAAAAGCTTATTGTCATGTTGCTTTTGGATAGAGCATGGAGGAAGGGCAATACAAAGGCTTGTTAATGCAAGTCAAAGTAATATGGTATTTGCAAAGGTGTGGATGTGAAAGAAGCAAATGAAGACATGTCTGTTGATTACTTTCACAAAATGAAGTTTGTCAATGCAAGAATTCTGGAATCCATTTCTGTTAAAGTTTATAAATATTGCACTTCATTATTATGAGGAGACAGACTGCATGCATCATAGTTTTTAAATTGCTATTAAACAGCAAAAATGTGCTTTCAAAAGCAGAAAAGAAACATGAGGTGCAGTGGATTCTCCAACTTCTGGTTTTCATTTGGATTACATTTGTAAATCCTATTTCTCTACTTTGAAAATCTTCATTTCCTATGTTTACATAGTTAACTATTTTTTTAATTCTTTTCACTTGCACAAAATGACAAGTGACTTCAAAACTCTGGGATTTTTTTTTACACCCCCACAGTGAAATGGAGAAAATGAATTGCATTGAAATCTTTTGGTTTTACAGATAAGACATAGTTTGAGTTTGTTCTTTTTCCTATTCTATCTACGTTGCACAATCTACACAAATTGGATAGGACTGATGCAAAAATTGTTACTCCAGATAAAATTTAAGATGTAGAATATTTGGGCTGGTATTTGCCTAAAATATTAGGAAGAAGAGTGATGAAAATTATGCTCTTAACTAGCAAAGCTTTATATTGACAAACCCATAGTGCAGATTCCTTTATCTTTTTGCCCATTGACCTTATTCTACATGGGTGACTGATGTAGGCACTGCTGAAAAAACCTGTCAGTCCTATAGGTGTGTTTTCATTTTGGAGGTGTGGCAAAGCGGGGTTAAATCGTGACATGTTAGTTACTTTTTGAATTTAAATATATACCACTTGATAGCTTAGCCTGGTCATCTTGACAGGGAGAACACTTAATATTCTATAGTTTTATGTCTCATCCAGAAATGTTGCTTGCATTAACAGTTATGGTAAGCTGAAACTTCATGGGACTGTACATTTACAGGAACACCAGGCTTATCCTGTGCTATAGCCCAAAACTTCAAAGTGGCAAGAAATATGCGTGCTTTGTGATCTCTATACTGTTTGTTATTTATGGAGTTTCTGTTATTTTCATTTCAAAAGTAAAGAATTCCCATCTTTCAGTCTCTCTTGCAAGTTTCCAGAATTTTGAGCAGTCTGGACATCTTGTTTGAATCCTCAGATTTCACAGCGTCATCTTAAGTATTATCACTCATGCTCATGATCTTGCAGTTGTGAAATCTCAGAAGGATATCACAATGAAGTTACAACCACAATGTTCAGCCATGGTGCCATCATAGTACTGCCTCCATTTATGATATTGGGTTGTTTAAATAAAGTTTTATGCTACAATAACATCCTTCAAATGATGTTTGGAGTTTTGCAAATAATGTATTTGCTGCTTCTTTATCATACGAATTGGAAAATAATGTTGATGCTACAATTTCTTTTTAATAAAGGAGAGAGAAGTTAAAATAATTGTAACCAACCTATTTATATATGAACTGACATTACATTGGCATGACTTTTTTAGAGTCAGTTTTCAGTGGTAACCAGTCTGTTTTGAAACTTGGTAATGCTCACAATGGGAAAAGTAAAAAATAGCAAATGATTAGAAAATGTAGTTCATCTTTTTCCGCAGTTGACTTGCTGAAATACCATAACAGTGATTAAAAATAACAGCCATTTAATCAGTGATCTTAAATTTCAAGTATTAACAGACTTTAATTTTGAAAAAAATATGGTCATGTTTAATGACTAGTTAGTGTTACAGAACCCATATATAAATGACAACCCAGGGCTTATTCTCCTTTTAAGGTGTTTGTCAGCATATATTGCATGGTGCACGTTTCTAAAAAGCAAATGTTGTACCAAATTTCAAAATCCTTGATCCTTTAAGTATATTATACAATCCAGTTGGCAGATTATATCATTAAGATGCCAAGTCTGCTTCAATTAAAATTAAGAACCTGGTTTTATTTCTAATGCTTTTCTAAATACTGTAAAGTTAACATGCTTACTTAGATTTTCCTTGGATGTCTCCTGGCAAGGTTTATGCACCAAATCAGCGCTTGTTGGAATAGTTCAGTAGCTCATCTCCTCTTTTCTAATTCCTGCACAGCCCACAAACTTTTCTGGTGATTGACAGGTTCTATTAGTGCTTGTTCCCATATGGAGATTAAACCATGACTAATGGAACTGTGCCCCAGACTTTCTCATTTCCTAGATGTCTCCGTCATCTACTCCAATGGCACCTAGTTGCCCCATGGGAAAACAAAATTGAAATAGGTCTCAAACCAAGATAGGTTTTACATTCACCTAACTGATTGCAGTATGTATGGGCAAGGTAATACAAATGATTTCTGGTTTGTTATTTATTTCTTAGTTCAAGGGGATGCGTAGCAGACAATGGCATTGGCTGGAGATTGGTCAGAGTCTGCTTCAATGTGACCCTTAGCTGAATGTTGCTGTATAATTTGTTAAAATGTACTTCATACTTATCGTAGTCTTCTGAGCACCAGAACTGGGAACTGCATCCAGAATGCTTTATAAAGTTCATTGAAAGGTGATTTTTCTGGGTGATAACAACTTATTCAGAACCACTCTTTTACTTTTCTCATAGTTATTATTTTGTGTTTATTGGCATCAGAGTTTGGTTGCCATTTTACTGCCATATAATTCATCGCTGAGAACTTCTGCAACTCGTTTCAGTTAAGTTTGGTTTTAATTGACTCTGAATATTTTTGTATCATCAGCAAATCTTACACTCTTACGAAGTGCTCCTTTTTCATTTTTTTATGAATATAGATTGAACAACAAAGGTCACAACACTGATATTTATGAAATGCTGTAGCTTACTTCTCTATGTTGCAAAATCAACCACTTACTATTGCCAGATAAAAAGTCCTTATGTCTACTAATTTGATGAAAAAGCCCTATTCAGTGCAGAACTATGGATTCCCACTGGTACTTTGTTTCCATCTTGAGAGGGCTTGAAGAAAAAGCCAGGCTTCTGAGATGTCAGGAATATAACATTATGGCAAAAGTTCATACAACAGCTATTCTCTCTTTCAGTGATGCATCAGTATGCCCAACGTTACTTGCAGTCTGCCTTTCCACTGCCCTTAGTAGGAGATATATGCCTATGTCCTTTGGTCACACGGATGTCTCCTTATGCTAAAGCAGTTTTTGCCTTCCAATTCTGTAATTTCACTTGCTCACAATTAAATCTACACGCCATGCTCTATTCCCATTTACCTGCTGACAGAAAATGAATAGCAGAAAATTGTAGGTTGATGGACCCACACATAATGGTTCTTTGCAAGTGGCATCGCGGACCCGCTTGGGTGCTGAACCTGGGAATGCTCAGATCTCACAAAATGCTTATGCAGCTCTTTCCCATGTACGGGCCAGGCTAACAACCTTGGCGATACACTGCCCACCAGTTGTAGCTTTGACATACTCTTCCTCTTGATCCTTTTGTAGCTGGATGTGTAGCTGGAAGTAACTGGATGGTGTGCAGGTATTTCCCAGTGTTCCACTGCCAGAAAAAGCAAGTGACACACAAATTTTGAGTTGGGAACACCTTTGCTCCTCCTCAGGCTTAGCGTTGCAGAAGGGCATGAACACCATCAAGCAATCATTGAATTAATGAATTTTTTCATGAGTGAATAATGCATAAACTGAGCTCTTACTGCCACCAACAATCCATGTTGTTTTGTAATGAAATATGCATTTCTTTTATATTTGAAAAATGTAAAGTACATTCATTTTGTGGGTAGTGCAAAATTTATGATCTCCTTAATTATTAATTTCAATGGGTTTTTTTTAAGTTTGTAGGTATATTTAAATGACATGATAGATGTCCACCCTGTCCCTTACCAACCCTTGAAATGAAATCTGATAGATTTGGAACTCTTGAGGCCTGCTCTCTTTTCCCTAAAATGAACCAGCTTGACCATGCGTACGCTTTTAACAACCACTCATTTGAGACTTATCCATGATGATTACAGTTGATTTGCCTGAAATAACTTAGCAAGACATTTTGCTGGATTTAGAGGGGTAAGACTGTACTTTAACTTTGTTACTTACTAGTTTTAGCAAAGTTATATTGTTTTCTGATTCAAAGTTGTGAACTATGCACTCCTCAGTTAGGAAGATTGTCCCAGCATGCTTATGTTCATCCCTTTCCTGTATTGAACTGCTCTCTGGGCTTTGAGAACCTATACAGTTGTAGATCTGTTTGCTCACTTATTCCTGTACATCTGATTTCATGACACAAAGAAATATAAACCAAAATCTTTCTCTTTTTTTAGTTAAAAATTTCAGTCATGTTCCTTTCACTCAATGTACTGTAGGAATGTCACTGTAGGAAGGGAGCTGCCCAGTATTTTGATGAACAGATAGTTCAAATGCAGCAGCTAATGCTGTCACAGAACGAGTGTTTAACACAGTGTAGCCACTAGACTACAGTGTGCCCTCCCAAGTAGTTTCTTATTTCCCCTGAAATCATATTTAAATTCAACCGTTGTCCTGTCTGACACATCACTCTTAACAGACCACATATTTACTTTTACAAGGTCCTCTTCTGCATTTGACCTGGTTCAGCTAGGGACCATTCCACAAATTACTTAATTCTCTTTGCTCACGTACCTCACTGGGATGGCCAGTGCCAGAATGCCACTCATCAGCATTTTTTGGACATATTTAATGTTCTGTTAGTGAATTAAAGCTGAGTTTGACATTCAGTGCATAATGAATGTCTTGGGGGCCACTTTGACGTTCTGTAACAAGGCTCTTGCTGTCCAATTCTATTTTGCATTGTCTGGGAAGCTTGTTGAGGATCAGACTTCCTTCCCTCGGCTGTGAAAGCGTGTTAAACCAGATCTCTTTACTATTCAGCTGTGAAAGGCTTGATCAACAACTGGTAGCTTTTTCTGGAATGCAAATTTTAGAGATACTGTAGTTGGCTATTTGTGGCCAAAGAAAAACTGAAAAGCTTTACAACCATCAAGTATCTTACTGTTAAGCATTACCTAAGGTGCCTCACAATTTTTGCCATTTTATGGGGTATTTAACCTATTCCTAATGCCTTTGAAAAGAAGATAGAAGGTAGCACAATACAAGCAGATGTTAGATTTGATTTTTATTTTCTGTTAAACCCTCTCTGCTGGGATTCTGTTTCAGAATTTTAACCAAAAATAATTCCTATGTCTCAGTTATTGGCTCAACTGGACTTTGGAGTTATATTACAATGTGCTCGTAACTGGGAAGACTGATCTTAGTACTGCTGTGTCCAGTGTTGTTCTTTGTCTTCCAAATGTTTGTTTGCTCAGTTCTTTCTAATGGAAGATGGTAGTGCTGGTGTTCATTTGACAGCATGACTTTCCTGACCGTTGACTTTTCCAATGTCTTATTTTACCTTTGGAATTTTTCCCAAGTTTCAAGGAGGTAGCTGGTATTTCAAGATACTAAGTCATAGATTTATTGAAGTGTAAATGTCAATGAATGCCTGCAACACGGTAACTAAACCCAAAAACTTTATATAAAGATCAGTATCAGTCACACTGTTTTTATAGTTAAGAGTATTTTCTAATGTTGCCAGCTTGTCATTTACATACTCCAAGGAGTTTTAAATTATTGGACTTACACAGATAGAAGAACTGGGTGAGATCAGACTTCTGCCAATCAAGGATTGCTGCTGAATCCTTCATGGTCCTTTCCTATGTTAAAACAATTCTAGAATTTCTTTATGAACAGTACACATAAGTTAGACCGGAGTCTCTTTAGGTAAGCTTCCAAAATAACATTGGAAGGACTTCATATGGGTATGATACTCAGTCTGAAGTTTCAGCGTGTCTAGTAAAAGCACGTCTAACCTTGTTTTATGATGGGGATATTCCATGTTCATAAATGAATTGCCTGCAACCATAAAAGAGAGGTAGGAGTAGCAAACCAGCAACAGTGTTTAACTCTGGTGGCTGTCCTATGTGCTAACTCCTAGGTCCTGCTCCCTCAAGATTTACTAAACTGATTCAAGCAAAACTAGCTCTCAAAATCTAGTTTAGCCTTATAAAATCGGTATGAACTTCAGCAAGCTTCAGCGCACAAACTAGGTATTAATGTTTCTTATGAGTAGTATAGTGAAAAAGACATTTTATTCCTCTGTCTCTACACATATAATCCACAATGTAAATTGAGTCATCTTTGTTCACATCTGGTATGAAACAGAATTTGAAGAGTGATGATTTTGTTTTGTATTCCATTTTAAATACATGCAGGTATGTGTATTGCCTTTTTTAGTATTGATATTTTAATAACCATTCTTATTGGTATTTTAATTATTTTTCAATCCTAATGTTTCTCTGTTGGTCCTTAGGTCTTATGTACAGTTCATCTTTCCTTAATCTATTTTGAGTTCTGAAGATTTTTATAATTCTGAATCTCCCAGTTCTGTCCTTTCCTGATCTCTTTTTCCTCCTTCTTCTCCCTCCATGAGTTTCTTCTCTCCTTGATTACAGGCTAGCAATCCCTTCTAGATTACCACAAATGTAATGACCTTGGTTTTGTACTATGCTTTTCTCTGTATTTGTTTTTAAGAGTACACTTTTTTTTTTTTTTCAAAATTACACTATTTTCTAATACATGCTTGGTTTACTTAATTTCTGAAGTTTTTCCAGAGGTTTCCCAAGACATGCTTAGTGATTTATGAATTTTAGCATAAAAAATACAACCATGTTAAGCATAAAGTTGAAATGTCACACACATTCTTAGAACTAGAAAATGTATTTTCTTTAAAACTAGAAAAACACTTTGAGAAAAATTCTTAAGAGATTTAGCAAAATTCTTATGAGAAGATGCTAAAAATTTACTGAACGCTTTAAAATGTAGCTGGAGTTGTGAGAATCAAACTTGATTTAGTTTAAAAACAGGCAGAAGGAACAGAAGAGGTAGAGGAGTGTACCATTACAGTGACATCTATACTCTGCCATATTTCACTTTATTTTTTTGCAGAAGACTCAGACTAAGCACCAGCAAATAGCGACTCATATAAATACCCATTTGATTTGCAGAAATAAACAGGAGTTCTAAATTCAGCAAAAATATTTAAGCATTGCGAAGGTAGAACTGGGTGACTGAAAACTGCAGGAATCTTAAGAATGCAAGATATATTAAGAAAAGATGCATGAAAGCAAGCATGTATTAAGGCCCTTATCAAATGAATTTAATTTGCGGAATGAAGTTAGTAACTAATACATTTAGGCCAAATTATTTCTATCCATGAGTGGATAAACTTAATTTCTAAATCAATGGGGTATGCGCTCATTTATTTTACAATAGACCATATCTAAAATATATACTACCATCCTTGCCCTGGATGTGTTAAGTTTCCTGGAAATTGCCTTCTTTTAAGTACAAAACTACTCTTTGAAATTACTCTTTGACCCTTTCTGTGGAGCTTTTTTTTTCTGAATTAGAAAGTTTATGTCTCTTTGAAATAAAAATCCCAAGCAAATGTGCTCAGGACCTACTTAATTTATTTTTTTTTTTTTCTGTAAAAAAAGTGAAATATGTCTTTTTATCTTCAGGATTGTATGTCAGCATATGCATTTTCTACATGAATTCTGAACTTTGAGGAATCTGAAAGTGTTATGAGTGACTGAAAATGTCCCTCTTATTAATGTAGAACTTGCGGGAGTGCCAGAAGTATTTCAGATGTACTGCCGTATCACCATTGTTGTGTGTATCATGTTTCCAAAGGTGAACATTTTTCTCACTTTCCAGTAACGCAGATAAATCTGACTTTTCAGGTTTGTTTTGGAGGTACCCTGAATTCTGACAACATTTAGCAATAGAATGAATCAAGGTCTTACATGTGCATATTTAGGATACTCATCTCCTGCAATACAAGTTATTTGTCAGGTAATAATTCCTTGTAATAATTATAATTCAATTAGACTTTACACTTGGTATATAGTGTGGCTGTTCATAATGGCCTTTTTAAAATGCAGTAAGTGGGAGAGAAAGATAAACTACATATAGACAGTAAAAAAACCCCAACCAACCAAAAACTCCCTACTGATTATTCTTTTAGTGAGAAACATTTAAAAGTAGTGTGATGTATTTTAGTTTTCTTTGGGACACAGGTTAGAACTGAATCTTCCATATCATCTCCCATTGCTGTTACTTTAACTCACATTGCAGAGCAGTCTTGGAATATACAAAATGAATTCCTTTTGGACAAGGCTGAAATGGAAGCTGAGCTGCACAAGTGCATTTAGTTCAGCCTCCTCATGAACCTTCAGTCTGTGAAACCAAATTAAGACTAGTCCAAATTAACTCCTTCTGAAACACACATTGCGTGAACATCCTCAACACCAATTGTTTCACTGTGCAAATTCACACAGAGGTAGGAAGAGCCTATTTTTTCATTGAAGCAGCTGCGTACAGGATGTTGATGTGTTGGTGACAATCCTAGTATAGAAATCCTTTTCTGGGTGTGTGTGTGGAGACAAGGCAAGAGCTTTGGTCTGAGGCTTTTCCTCTGAACTCATGACAACAAGGTTGCAAGGCCTCTCTCACAGCTGTGCTCTGCAACATGGTAGATAAAATACTAAATTACTTCACGGTAATTTTCTATATATATATCAAAGCAATTTAGCCCTTTGAGATTCACAGATTCCAAGTAATTTAAAGATTTTCCTGTCTTATTCCTCTCCTTCCCCCTCCCTCACCTCAAAACAGGATTCGAAAGAGAAGTAAAGTATGGCTCAAGTAACTGACTTCAAATTTACAGCCCTTTGTTCCTATAAAGCAAAAACTCTAAATGCTTTTTAGTTTTGGCTTCTGCAGCAAATTTGCTTTACTATGTCTGTTTATTTTTACTAAATGTATTTACAAGTTATCATCAAAGCTCTCAAACTTACACAAAGAAAAAGCAACTTTGTTGTTTAAATTGAAATCCCTCTGTAACCTTATGTAGAGAGTATGTCAACCTAACTACAGACTCTTGAAATTTCCATGGCATCTATTAAACTTCATCCTTATTTAGCTTCAACAGAAGGAAGAAAGCTGTTTTCTAAGTTGGAATCTACTTACAACCTTGGCTTCTGATGTGATACTCAAACTGGTGAGCAAACTGAGGATTAATTGTGCTTCTATTCAGAGAATTGTAGAAGGGACCTCAAGGATCATCTGGTCCAACCATTCTTGGCAAAAGCACAGTCTAGACAAAATGGCCCAGCACCCTGTCCAGCTGAATCTTAAAAGTGTCCAATGTTGGGGAATCCACCACTTCCCTGGGGAGATTATTCCAATGGCTGATTGTTCTCACTGTGAAAAATTTTCCTCTTGTATCCAATCGGAATCTCCCCTGGAGTAACTTGTACCCATTACCCCTTGTCTTTTCCATGTGACTCCTTGTAAAAAGTGAGTCTCCATCTTCTTTATAGCCACCCTTTAAATACTGAAACGTGGCAACAAGGTCTTCCCTAAGCCTTCTTTTTTCAAGGCTGAACAAACCCAGTTCCCTCAGCCTTTCTGCATATATCAGGCTTCTGAGTCCTTTGATCATCTTTGTGGCCCTTCTCTGCACCCTCTCACGCCTGTCCACATCTTTTTTCCATAGCGGAGACCAAAACTGAGCACAGTATTCCAGGTGTGGCCTGAAAATTGCTGAGTAGAGTGGGATAATGACTTGTTTATCTCTGCTGGTGATGCCCTTGTTGATGTAACCCATCATCCTGTTGGCTTTCTTTGCCACAGCAGCACACTGTTCACTCATATTGCGAAAGAAGGATGTTAATCACGTGGGCAATTACTTTATTTTTTTATAATTGTATTAAAATTGTGGATTAAATCTGCTTCAGGAAACTATTTTGATAATAATCAGTCATTTACCAATACAGACCCACCATTTTTTACAAGGGCAGACTTGTCTAACCAGGTTTTCTTGCATGATAAATCAAAACAGCAAGGTTCATTAGCCTCTGTAATGCTCTGGAATACGTAAATTATGGAAGGTATTAGTATGTTTTGCATACAGTGATTGCATAGATACATTAAAATACACTTTCAGTGCAGTCAAAGTTAAGCAGTCAATTAGTCAAGTTTAAGAGGTGCTGAAGTTAAATTATTCTGTGTTTACTTGGTTAATGAAAATCATCATTTTAGCTATTTTCAGAAAAAGATGTAAAGCTCCAGTTTCAATTTTTCAGTACCGGCCCATACAGAAAGATTCGTTCCATACATAAGGACTATATTCTTTAGTGTATGTGGGGTGGAGTGGAGTACTATTAATAGTAGCATCTTACAGTCTAACAGATCTCACCCCTGAGATGTGACTTTCCATTCTTGACTAATGAATGTATTGTTTCTGTTGTAGCTGTGAAAATCAATCTAAACATCAGACCACATAGTCTTCTATCCCACTTTGAAAATACTTTGAGAGGCAAGTCAAATAGTAGTTGATGCTTGTTTAAATAGTCATGGAAATCCTAAGCCAGTAGACTTCAGTACTGTGTGGAAAAAATGAAGATGTTTGTATTATACATAGTAGTTTGTATTATACTGTCTTACCTTTCAGTAGAACAGCAGTAACATTGGAGGTAAAATGTAATGTCCCATGTGCATCTCTATCTAGCAAAATCTGTTTTGTGTGTATAAGTTGCTTTTACCCTTAATATATTTCTGTCCTTTTGAAACACTTTTTTGATTCTTTTCATTTATTTTCCTTTCTTTAAATATGATACGTGTATCTGAATCCTGTGATTAATTCTGATACACTTGTTGTATCAGCTATTCTTCCGTGTTAAAGCTGGGGTGGTAAAGATGGTGATATTGTTCTAATTTCTGTCCCCAGAAGTTCATACACTAAGTCCTTCTGAGAGCTTTCAAGTGAAAATATTCAAGTATGTTATTCTGAAATATTTCATAGACTTCAAGATACGAATCTTTAAAACTCCAAATACATCTTAAGAATAAAATAAGGTAAAATTTATCTAAGATTAAAAATCTTTTGAAAAGAAAGCCAAACTGTGAACATGTTTTTTGTTGTAGAATCAGAACATTATGCTTAATAGTAGACACAGAATTTTACTTGTAAATTCCCTGAGATGCATCTGAAAATCAAATTAAACAGCAAAAAAAAAGCGCTGTTGCTGTTTACACAACGAAAAATAACTAATTTTGACTACTAAATAAACATTTTGGGTTTATTTCTATATTTTTGGGTTTCCTTTAATGTTACAAAAATATCTTAATGTTTTGAGTAATTTCTTAATTTATGATTTAGCTAAATTCTTTTGGAAATCTTTGTGGAACCAAATGCAAGTATTGGTGTTCTGCTAACACTGACTAGCAGAGGAGCAGAGGTAGGTTTTGTGTATTTGTTCAAGGAAGGAGAAATGTGATTGATTTGATACTGGCAAAATGGTAGGTGCGTGTGGATTTCTAGAGCACTTGTGAGTCTCGGTTTGACTCATAAGTTGATTTAACGTGCTAAAGAAGTCATAAGGTCAAGAAGGAAGGTTCGGTGCTGAAGGTGAATATCAGAAATCAGTCAAGAGTTTTTTTTCTTCTGTTATGTTGGAGGTTGTAGTTAGTGACAGTTAATACGGTTAAAAAAGTCTAGTGATTTCTGTCAATTTTAATTATTAAAGCTGAATCTTTTCAAGAAATGGTTTACCCACTGGATAAAAACAAACACCGATACCCTGTGTTAGCTTTAAATTTAGAGTATCCAGTAACTGAAATATAAAGGTAAGAAAACTTGGATATGATAGTTGTATTTTATTATAAACAACATAGATCTGTTTGCTGGAATGAAACGGTATCTGTGGTTCTGTGAAGCTTGTCTATTGTTGTTCTGCACTCAAAATTATAGAACCAATACTTTACAAAATGATATTTCTGTATCTGTAAAAATTGAGCACCTTTTTGAATTCCTTTTGAATTAATCATCCTTTCTTTATGTTAAAAATAAAATTTGAATCTGAGCGGTTGACCAAATTGAAAGGGTGAACAGTATAATTTGCATTAGCTATAAGCTAGAGCAAAGTGCTCCTGAAGTTACACGCTCTTGCCATATAGTATCCTTCCCGAAAACCGCTCTTCTGTTAACTTGGTAACATCTTATCTTCCACTTTCCCTCTGTGACCAGGCTTCCTTTTGGGGGACACAATGAATATTATCTGGAATCATGTAAAGAACATTCAAGAGTTTTTATAATTTTCTGATATTTGTCTTAAATTATATTTTTCTCTACATGTGCTATTGCTGTTGCAATATTTCTGAAGAAATATTTACACATTGTGGAATAGTTAGTTGCTGCCCTTGTAGGGAGAAGTCACTGTTCTATTATACAAAATCCCCACAGTTACTGTCTGGATTGGTAGTGCTTTTGTCTCGTTTAATTTATAACATTAACCTAGACTTCTGTCTTTCAGAGGAAGAACTTGTTTCCAAATAGGTTCCTTATTTTTATCAGTAGCCTTCCCACCTCTATCTTAATTGCTTAATGTTTATGCATCATCATCCAGAAGTGTGAAATGCCGTGACAATTTGATGGCTTTATGAATCCTTTCAGCACTCTACTTTTCAATATGTTCTTATTTTATTGTGGGTACCAAATGGCAAATTGAAACAAAGGTGATAGGTTTGAAAGTGGGGATGCAGTTCAAAACTGTTCTGCCATGGGAGGAGAATCTGTAATGCTGCCAGTCAAGTTCATTAAATTATGTTGTTATAGCAACTGGTTAGCCTCTTCCATACTTAAAATATCTTGTGTCAAATAATTAGTACAGCCTAATTGTATTTTATTGCAAAAGAGGCAAGTAATTAAAGAGGTTCTTGCAATGGCTGTGGGGCCAGAAAGGGTCAGAAACTACTTGTAATTGGAATATATTTCGTGAATATGAATTAATAGGTCTAATAATCTAAATATCTCTTCATTCCCCATTCCAAAAAAGTATCCAGCATATTTGAATTGCTGTTGCTTGCTCGGAAACATTAATGGATAAAAATTGTCTCCTAGCCCTACTCTTCTCTTTTTTCCTCCATTGTGTCTTCTTGTCACCTTAAGAAACCTATAACATGTATGACGTATTTAGACCTTCCCTGATGTGATATCCACATAGACAAATGGCCCGGTAAAATATGTTTCGGCCTTTTCAGTCTGTTTCTCTGTATTTTGGCTGTCAGTCCTGTGTTGCTGCAGGTTCTTTTGTTTTTCCTCCCAGTTTGGTCCTCTTCATTAAAACTTTCTGAGTGTTTGATCAAAGACAGCAGTCATCATAATCCACAAATATAGAGCTTTGAGGGGAAAAAAGATTTCTCACAATATTTGGGATTTCAAGTCAGCAAGTGACAAAATCAAGCAGAAGAACTAGTTCAACTGATCCCAGTTATGGAATCAGAGCTTTTTTTTCATGGTCTGAGGAGGTAATTTTTATTTCTGTTCAGAATTTCTGGATTTGATTCACCAACCATTTTTTTGATGCTGAGTACAGAATCCGTCATCCGGTGGTAACGGTTCTTTGCTTAAAGAGAAAACTGTGCCATCCTGGAGCGGAGGATTGAAATAAAAGAGCTTCTGAAGTGGTGCAATAGCTGTAGAGTAGCCTACAATGTGTATAAAGCAGTACTGAGGTTTATTGCAATAGCTGCAATGGAAAATGAAAGAGGAACGGATTACAGCCGTCCACCGTATGTGAAAGTAAGCACAATTAAAATAATACCCAGCAAAAGCCTTCCAATCCCAAACATAGGTTGGTAAGTCTTTCAATGACTGCAGTTGGAACTTTTTCATCTAATCCAAGCACTATTCTCCGTTATTCATGTTCTTGCATTGTAGGGCTTTGCGTTATACAGTTGACAGTCCCATCTGTTTCTCTTCTAGCTTCGCTATCATCCTCTTTTTATGTTTTCTTTACTTAACAAGGTCATTCATACCTCATCTCTGTGCATACAAGTGTAGCAGGAGCTTGTGATAATTAGGTATGGGGGGCACAGGGAGTTATTCCCAGGTGGCACCTCTGCCATATGGTTTTGATATGGCTCTTTGCAATGAAAAGTAGAGCTTTACCTCACCCATCAGGCTTTCCTTAAGGTAGAAAAGTTGACGTATTTGTGGCAATGAACCTATGCAATATTTTGCCAGATTTAATTAAATGGAATCCATTTTTTAATTAAAACAGGGAAATGCTTTTCTTGAGCCTTTGAAAAAAAGCAATATTCTCTGATGAATTCAGAAGAAAAAAGAAAAATTATCACTCTTTTTCCCCAGCAGTTGTTTCTAAATTATGCTGCTTTTTTTTGCCTTTTTTTTTTTCCTTTTTAAAAAAGAGACATTGTTTCTTTATTTTACATTGTATCAGTCTCTCTTCCACTATGCTTTTAGTAATTGATGGCTTGCGGGATTTTTGCTCTTTAACTTTGCTTTGGGCTTTCTGGATTCACCTTCAGTTACATGCATATCATAGAGTTTGTTAATATTTAACTTGTTTAAATTTACATTTAGTAAGTGTTTAAAGGACATACTACTTAATTACACAACTGTACTGGTGATTACTCCATGTGTTGGATGACTTGTGTACGGAATGCAAAGTGATAGTATTTTGAAAGTGTTATTGCAATTTAATATGTTTGTATATTAAACCACTTTAGATACATAAATGCCCTACTGTTTTACCTTTGACAGTGTACTAGAATAAATTGTGAACATTTACTGTCTGAATTTGCTCAAATAATTGCAAAAGGCAAACTTTTATCCTTCAAACACGGCAAAAGGATTTATTTTGTAACTTCCCCAGATGTTAACAAAATTGTAGAATGTACACAGATCCCGCATAAGCTGAGTATAATTCCCCTTTACACTGTTCCTCTAAATCAACAATTTCTTCAGCAAACAAAATATACTTTGTGTACAGAGTGCTGTATACCTGGTAGAGGGCCGTAATTATGTTTAATGTGAAAAGTAGTGCAGTTTTATTTAAAGATTAAAAAAAAAATAGATACATACCTATTAGAAGTAAAATAGTATTCCATTTTGAAATTTCCAGTAAATTTAAAGGGAAAAAAATGTGGTGGCCATAATTTTGTCCCTTGATTTGCACTCCAAGTATTGACATTTGATTTAAGTAACAGTTCTTTTGGAAGTCATTTCAAACAAATATATGCATATTGTTTTTTGCTTTAAAATCTAGTCTTAACCTTAACAAATGTTAACAGCCAGCACAGATATGTTTGTTCAGCAGAAACTGAAGTTGTGTATTTTATCTAAAAATATACAAATATTTGTTGGAGTTACAGCAAAGGTACTGAAGACGTTCTGCTGTTTTTCATGATGAAAATTGCCAGGCTTTTCTTTAAAATTGAACACTGCCACATGAATATGTATTAGTTTAACTAAATATCAAGAGATTTAAAATTCATGTTCTCAAGTATTTACTTAACTGTCCTGATGAAGATAGTTTCTTAAAAGGGCATAAATCCATAAAATATATTTTATTACTTAATAGCCCGTCTTCAATTCAAGTCATGCCAAAAATGGAGGAATTATATACCATCCAGATTATTCTAAGGCATGTTAAAAGTGTACTAACCCTTGGAGATTTGCATTATTTATGAGAGATTAATAGTCATTTGCATGAATTTGTCATCATTCTATCTTTTCAAAAAAAAAAAGGCTGAAAGTCTTGTATTAGTTCTATTGGTGTGAATCCACAATAAATCTATATAACTGTGACTAAAACATGGTCAATTGAGAGGAGAAAAATCCCTCTGCCAAGTATGAAAAATTAACTTGAAAGTCAGCAGAAATGTTCTTTGTTCTTCACTTAACTTGGTCCCAAAAGATGGAAAAGAGTATATAGTTCATAGCTTCATAGGACACTGGAGGTTTGTAGAGTTTACTGATCTGCCATAGATTTTCCTTTAGTGTACTTGCCTTCTTTAGTTATGATCCTCCCAGTCAGGGACTGAATTCATGACTTCTTTCATATGAAGGTGAAACTATCTGTTGTATTGCGTTTGATCATTTAAATTTATTACTGTACATCTGTAAGTACTTCATGCCAAAAAAATATGCCTGAACTGTGTTTCTTTTATCTTATAGAAAGTGTTTGGTGTTCTGGTCTTAAGAGGCTGGACTTGAGACAGGACAGATGATAATTAAAAGACATGGAGTAGCTTTGAAACATTTTTCTGCTTTGTGAGAGCTAGGTTGAAATACCAAAATTTAGTTGACATGCCAGCTAATTTCAGTAAAAAATGGAACAAAGAACCCCAAAAATTTTCAAAAACGATGTGTGTGATAACCTGCAAGTCCTATTTTAGTCAGATTTATGAACAATGAGAATTTGGCAGATTAACCTCAGATGTAAAAGCAAAACTTGCTGGATTTTGGGTACATCTAAAAGTCAGAGAATACTACAATATGCTTTCATTTAGGAACATAACCTGAAGTATGTTTCAAATGCATTAGTTTTAAGAGATCATGGGTAACATAAGTCAGCAAACTAGAGCATCACAGTGTGATACACAAAGCTTGCACAACTCTCTAATTTCATAGCTTCTTTTAGATAGTTTATCACAATTGCTCCTACAGAATCATTTTTTTGTTGTAAGGAATTACTTAAATACTACTACTTTCCTCTGGTTCCTTGCAGACAATACTGCTTCTGTCTGGCCTTAACTATTTCTCCTATTTCTGGAGAGAGAACAGAGCCAGCATTTCTCTCCTGAGGCTGTTGCTGACCTGGGTTAGTTTTATGTACTCAGGGTCCTGCAAGTTTTGTGCTCTGCCTGACTAGAGAAGGTCATCTGGGAGCTACGCTGCTAGCAGATCTTCCCCTTCAATCACAGCATCCTTCTCTAATCCTTGGTGCGTTCTGCTGCTTGTACCCAGCATATGTTCCCTTTCATTCTCCTTTGCTACAAAGTGCAGCCTTTCCATAGCCCTGCATGGGGCTTGGCCCCTGCCCATCTGTTTCAGCCCAGGCCTCTTAGCAACCCTGTGGAAACAGCACCCGCCTGGCACAGGTCTCCCGGCAACCACAAAGGTTGTCTTCCGTTACTGCAGACCCAGGTTAGACAGGGCTGAGGTGGGGAGCTTGGAAGAACTGCACTGCTCCTTTCCTGACACAGGGTGAGGAAAAAATGTTCTTGCTGGCTTTTGTGGTTGTTAAATCTGATGGGCAACATTGCTATTGACCTTGTCTTTGTGTTGGAGTGGTTTTACTTCAGGAATGGTTGAATAGAGATGCAAGACACGACTGGAAGAGTCAGAAGTGATGTTCACTGGCATTAAGATCATCTGACTTTTTAGGCAAGGGTGGAAAAGAAATGTAATTTTTTTTTATATCTCCCTTTTCTCATGAAGTAGGCACGGAACAATTAAGAATATCAAAGTAGGTGACTGTGCACTCAGCCTTCATTTTCATAGCTACAGTGGATCAAATTTCATCTCCTATACACTGAATTAAGATCATCTAAATCTGACCAGGCTCCAAATCCAGTATAACACCATTTTCTTAGCTAATCTATGTAGCACTGCATGAATAGAGCTGATTTGTGTATTTTGAGCAAGAGGAAAGTCTGGAAAGCTTTTATGCTGTCTGTAAAAAAACCAAACAAACCCAGCCTGACATGAAACAGAACTAGCATGGTTTTAGTTTTTGTTATTTAGAGCTGAGGCTGAACAGCAGGTACATTAGTGCATCTGAACTTTTTTCAGCCTCACATACAAAGATTTACAGCCTTACATTTTCATATGTATTACCTGTTAAGTCAGTTCTCGTAAGAATGGAGCACTGTATTGTAGAATCACAGAATCATAGAAAAGTTTGGGAAGGGTCTTTAAAGGTCATCTCGTCCAACCCCTCTGCAATAAGTATGGACTTCTTCAACTAGAGTAGGTTGCTCAGAGCCCCATCCAACCTGACCTTGAATGTTTCCAGGGATGGGGCATCTACCACCTCTCTGGGCAACCTCTTCCAGTGTTTCACAACTCTCAGCGTAAAAAATTTCTTCCTTGTATCTAGTCTAAGTCTGTCCCCATCTTTCTTATAAGAACCTTTCAAGTATTGAAAGGCCATAATAAAGTCTCCCTGGAGTCTTCTCCAGGCTAAACAACCCAAACTCCCTCAGCCTTTCCTCAAAGGAGAGGTGTTCCATCCCTCTGACCACTTTGTGGCCCTCCTCTGGACCTGCTCCAACAGGTCCATGTCTTTCCTGTGCTGAGGGCTCCAGAGCTGGACTCAGTATGAGGGTCTCACCAGAGCAGAGGAGCAGAATCACCTCCCTCAACCTGCTGGCCATGCTTCTTTTGGTGCAGCCCAGCGTACAGTTGGGTTTCTGGGCTGCAAGCACACATTGTTGGCTCATTCCCAGCTTTTCATCCACCAGTAGCCCCAAGTCCTTCTTGGTAGGGCTGCTCTCAATCCCTTCATCCCCCAGCCTGTATTGATACCCAGGGTTGCCCCGACCCAGATGCAGGACCTTGCATTTGGTCTCATTCAACCTCATGAGATTTACATGGGCCCACTTCTTGAGTTCGTCCGGGTCCCTCTGGATGGCATCCTGTCCCTCAGGCATGTCAACCGCACCATTCAGCTTAGTGTCATCTGCAAACTTTCTGAGGGTGCACTTGATCCCACTCTCTATGTCATTGATGAAGATACTGAACAGTACTGGTCCCAATACAGACCCCTGAGGCACACCACTTTTCACTGATTTCCATCTGGACAGGGAGCCATTGACCACTACTCTCTGGATGTGACCATCCAGCCTATTCCTCATCCGCTGAACAGTGCACCCATCAAACCATCTCTGTCCAATTTAGAGAGAAGGATGTTTTGGGGGAGCATGTCAAAGGCCTTACAGAAGTCCAGATAGATAACATCTGTAGCTCTTCCCTTGTCACTGATGTAGTCACTCATCATAGAAGGCCGCTCGGTTGGTCAGGCAGGACTTGCCCTTGGTGAAGCCATGCTGGCCATCTCAAATCACCTCCCTGTCCTCCATGTGCCTTAGCATAGCTTCTAGGAGGATCTGTTTGATGATATTCCCAGGCCCAGAGGTGAGGCTGACAGGTTAGTGGTTACCTGGGTCCTCCTTTCCACCCTTTTTAAAAATTGATGCCTTTTTCCAGGTACTTCACCTGACTGCTGTGACTTTTCAAATATGATGGAGAGTGGGTTGGCAACTACATCAGTACATTGTACTTGGAGTAATGTATTTGAAAAAGCTTCAACCTCAATTGAGCGTTACTTAAGCATTTCAGAAAATGTACCCTTAAACTAACAGTTATGTCTTCAAAGATTTTTTTTTTTAGGATGAGCCTGATGATTCTTGAAACAAGCCTGTCGGTATAAACAAGCATTTTCATCATGTTCAGAAGTCGTTTTAAGCAGAGAGACTATGTCTTGTCTCAGGCTCTAGTAAGCCAGATTATTGGGGAAGCTGGAGCAGAATTTAAGATTTTCTGTTGTACTATCTATGAAAGACTAATGCTTCTACCGTTACATAATGATACATCGCCTTATAAGAATTTATTAGGACCAGTGTTTCTTCTGTCAAGGATGGACATTGAGCTGCAGTAATGTCAGATTGGTGGTTTGGCTCTGACTGAGGAAAGAATCCCCTGTTGGCTTCTCAACGATGCATATTTTCAATTCTGTTTTAGACAGAGTCTTTCTCTTTGAAGCCTTGCAGCACCTTTAAGTATTTCAGAATTCGGTAAGGATAACACTTCTGTGACTAAGCTTCTTCTCTTCCACATAGTAGATGCTTGTTATGTAACTTATATGTTATGTATATTTAATTTTGACAGCATAATTATTTATTTATTATCCAGAGGAAATTCATATGCTAAAATCTTTGGTGTTGAGATGATTCTTGTCCTGGATTACGGTGGAAACTACCTTAGTATGGTAGGAGTAGCAATGCTTTCACTGGTCAAAGCAAATTCTGGCATTGCACTATAGCATCTTCTGGTATAACCATTCTGAAACAGAATTAGTTGTCTGAGGCTTGTCCTAAAAAGAGGGTTATTTCCCCAGTGCAGTTATCCGTGACTACATGGAGATGTCCAGGAAGATTTCAGTTTGATATAGACCTCCACATTCTGTCCTATTTTTCCATATGCCACAAAAGATCCAGATTACAAATCCTATCCAGCGAGAGAAAAGTAAGGGAACCCTAGGTATATATTTATACAGAGACCTAATGAGACAAGTGATTAAAAAAAAAAAAAGTAAGAAAGCTTACTTTCTTACTTTTACATTCTTTCTTACGTTTTTACATTCTGAAAAAAATTTTCTCTTTTTTCAGGATGGGGATGGTGGGGAAGTTCTGCTTAAATTTTACATCCTGCAAGAGAGTTAGATACTTTATTGACAAATCTTTTTTGCTGACTGTTCTCTTTCGTATGTTTTTTAACCTAATACTTTTGTGACTAGAGTTAGTAAAAATTAGATGTTTTCTCCTGCTTTTTCCTAGTATCGTAACAAATAGTTGAAACATTACATTGATTTTAAAATGAAGTATAAAATTAGTACAGTATTTTAATAATTAAGTACAGATTGTATGATTTGACGTGGAGTGGTATGATAAGTATTGCTGTTGACACATCTACATATATTGTTGAAACTGTCTTTTCATTGGTAATGTAACAATATGTTTTCAACTGTATTTAGAACAATTTGTGTGCACACGGATGTTAAATATCTCATAAAATAGCACTTGGCTTTTGATCAGCCCTGCTAGGAATAGCTGCATTGTGCTGGTACAATCGAACACTTGAACTGCCACTTTCCTACCCAGTATAAACAAGCTATATTGTAGGATTCAGACAATATAATAAAGGTGAATCAACTCGCTTATCAACAGAGACAGCAGGCAGTACTCTAAACATGTTTGTATAAGTAATGGTGGGTTTATCAAGCCATGTGGACCAGTGAACCGCTGTGGTACAATGGTTTTTAGTAATTGAGGAAAAGGGTTTTCTTTTTCCTTTTTGGGGTGATGGCCCTTAGAGTGTCCTGTAGGTTTTATATTACATTTAATATGGTGGATGGTATGAATTTGGTGGAAAATCTGTTTGTTTTCCCAGTGTGCTGCACTTTAGAGCTGCAAAATATACTCTGACAATCTGCTTTAAACGAGGCTTTTCAAGTTGTCCCTGATGTATAGCAGAGACAGTTGTGATGGCTAACGAAATCGTTTTTAATTATGCGATAGGAAGTGTGAAAGAGGGGAGGATCTACCTCATATCAACCTTTATTAAATTATTTACGTTAGGCTGTTTTACACATCTGCTATTTTTTCTACTATTAATTTCAACTAAAAACTGGGAGAAGAGGAAAGATTCTTGCTTAGAAGTGAGCAGATAGGGAGAGTTCTGTCTGGTATTGTTTGTAACTGAAGTGAGTCACAAAAAATATTAACCTCAAGGTGACCTGTTTCCTAATTTGAGAGAGAATATTGTTACTCTTTGTTTGCCCAGTAGCATGCCTAGCTGGTATTAATTCTGTGATGAATACCAGAGACAACATCACATTTTTGTTGAATAGTCACGGTTTTTAAAGTGTGTGCAAAGGCAATCAAGACCAAATGAAGATACGCTTTTATTGAAGACTTCAAATTGACCATTATGTGGGGTTTGTTAAAAAAAAAATATTTAAAAAATCATTTGCCTGTGGAACCTCGCGCCCATAGTCAAATTAAACTTTTTTAGTATGACTAAATAGACAGGTTACTTGAGCTAGTCCGTAATGGTATGCTTTATTTCATTCAGTTCTCTTGTGCTTTTTGTTTCTGTGAGCTTGCCTGAATCCCGCTTTTTGTTCTAATACAGTAAACTGTTCTACCATTAGCTTGTCTTCGGCCTGACGGGAAGGTGCCCTCTGGCCAGAACAGAAAGTGAAGTCCAGATGATACAGCAGGCTTTTAAAGGCAGCGAACTCATTCTTTCAAGACAGCAAAAGCTGCCAAAACCAAACCCCAGTATAAATAGTGATCTGTGTTAGATTGGATAAATCAGAAAGAAAAAACTAGGTCTAACTGAACAAATGCAAGCAAAAAGATTGTCTGATACTTGGGCTAGAAAGTTGAGACTTGGCAATGGTCAAGAACAACAAATATTTCTGATAGAAAACATGCAAACTTGATGCGTATAAACAAAAAGCAACTTAGTTAACAGTTGTTATCATAAATAATTTGCACTGGGAAAAAAAGTTCACATTTTGTAGCCCCACATGTCTTGAAAAATAGAACAACAGAACAAAAACCCAAAAGAATCTGTATCATTGCAAAATGAAATGGAGCTGGTGAACAGCAGCATGTTATTGAAGGTATACAAGCAGATATACAAACCTTCTGCCTCAATCTAGTTATGTCTCTATTGTCTGAGAAATATTTATTGGCTTAGAAATAAAGATCTTGTTTTCTCTAAGGAGATTTTCATATATTCCTCTCATATCTGTCCCTGTGAGTCAAAACCTTAAATATATAAATGTTCACACCTTTTTCTGCCTTGTGTGTGATTACTTCTATACTTTGATCAATATGTAACTGTAACTTTGTCTTCTTTTATGTAAAGAACAACCATTTTGGTTATGAGAGAAGTTAGTATGCACTAGGGTACTTTCAGCTGTACTCAAGTTCCCTAGGGCAATTTGCCAGCATACCATTGCGTACAGTCTCAGATGCGGTGTTTTCTTTCTAAAACCTCTGTGAACTTAAATGAGAATAGGAGGCACTATCAACATGTAAACCTGTATGCATAGAAATGCTGTAATGTCGTGCTTTCTTCTGTACTACACTATTCAGTGTAGTAAAGCACTGAAAGACTTTAATGCTCATTGTTTCCCTGAGATAAGAATAAGTAGAGGACGCTTCTGAAAAGCTTGATGTTGTCTTCTGTGTCTCCAGAGTTCTGAAAAATGGTAATACTTGGTTGCCTCTCTGCAGTTGTGTCCACCAAAGTATTATTGTTTCTAAATTACTTTGAGAACACTAAACAAGGTGCACTTTTGAAGAGGCTGGAGTAACAGTAGGAATGTTGCTGCTGATCTGCTTATTTTCATTGGGTAGGTGCATCATGGCTTGGCTTGTGCATCATGGCAAAAGGTAAAAGATCAGTAGGTTTGTGTGAGTTTGGTGGGGAAGTGCCAAGTATTGTGGAAAAATAAGTGACAATGACTTTATAAAACTTATTGAAAGCAACACACCCACAATCTGTTGGAAATCTGTTACTATTAAAATAGGAAAAATAGTATTACTGCCTTTTAAAACTGACAAGCAAAGGCGCTGGCATAATATTTGCTTATAGTTTTTTAATTTCTAGGCTGCTACTTGGATACTGTAACAGCTTTATCTAAGACGTCCCTCAGTAATGAAAGTGAACGGATTGGTGTCTCTCTGCAAACTGTATTTGGTTTTAAGTTGTTTTACATGAAGTAATCTAAACTATTTTTGAATAACGTATCCTGCAGACAGAATAAATAAGGCTTCTAGAGTGCGCTCTCCACTCAAATGCATAAATTCTCAGAGTAAAAACTGTTTTAATGTTAATTAGTGTGTTCTTTTGATTTTCTAGAAGATACGTACTAGCTGCCTTTTTCTTGGATAATCTATTTGCTTTTGGAACAACTTGTGGGATTTGTATTAATAAAATGCAGATTCTTTATTGTGCAAGAAAGGGATATAGTAGTATACAACTTTACCACCTTTTAAAGTTGAATGTTTATACTTATATATTGTAGATACGGTGTTATTGAGTATTGAATGGTGAGAGGAGATAAGTAAAAGGGTGCTTAACTGATCCTGATGGGACCACTGTGGTGAAAGCTTTCTTCATTGCTCAGTTTAGTACTGACTTTTATTACTGCACACTATATAATATTGTACACACACACAGAGACACATAAATCATATTATTCTATTAGTGACTCTGCATCTGCGCTTTTCATAAATTTATGCATGCTCACAAAACTATTCTAATGGCTAATACCTAAAGATTGTTAAATTGCAAGGCATCTCTACCTATTGCAAGCTGCAATTTTAGGGATCAAGTGAGTGAGAACTCAAAATCTCTATATAACCTTTTTTCTTTTTCAAAATTTTGTTCCTTTTATGTTTTCATTTGTTACCATTGAAGGCATCCTTTTTCAAAACTGTTAGTTTCATGGTTGGATTATTTAGTAGCTTGTAGTATTTTCAACAGTTTTGCAGCTGTTCTTTAGAAATGATCTTCTAAAAAGCAGAGAAGACCAAAAAAATTCTCAGATTTAAAATCTTTTCAATTTAAAGTTTAAAAATTTCTGCAGATTATATTGTTTCTTGACATTTTCTCCCACCAAAAAGGAAATGGTTTAAGAAAAGCCTGAACAGCCAAAATATGAAAGTGTCATGGTAGTTGAAATCCAACATTAAATAAAAGGGGGTTTGACTTACAGGTTATATATGTATCCCCTCTGAAAAATCTTGTTTCAAAGATGGATATTTGCCCTTTCACATAGTGTCCTGAAGTACAAAGAGCAGTGGGGAGACTGACCAGTACTGTTTGGAAGATATGTACCAAGATAGGGAATGTCCTTAGGAGTACTACCATGAAAACTGTTTTGGAGGTATTTCCATATATTTGTTTTGCATCAGAAAACTAAATTCCTGAGCTTTAGAATATGGCCTTTTAATGTGATTTCTCTTACTTTTATTAAGAGATACAGCTTCCTGAAAAGGAGGAAGATTGACCCTATCTAGTTGAGTCTGAAACATCTATTGCCATGCATAGGCATTGATGATGGTCACAGTTATGGAGATGCAATTCCTGATAGGTTCAGGGTTTAATAACTAAGTTAAGTCTATTGTGACTGAAGCATACTGAAAATAAAACGTGTGGCATAGATTTTCAAGCTGAATAGTATTTTTTATCCTTTGATTGAATCACTGAAGTTAGCTATAGTGGAAGAAAAGCTCATTTTGCTGCAGCAGGAGCAAGTGATCCTTCCTTCTGATTAGAGACTTGTTGCGTCTAGTCAGAGTTTTGTTCATGTGGGAACTGAGGAGAAAATGTAACGTGTTAGAAAAGAGCATCAAAATGGGATGTATGCTCAATAGTGATTTCCTTTTCACTAAAGCTTTTCTGTTGAAGGGCGACTCAGGACTAGAAAAGCAAAGCACTGGTGGAGGATTAAAAAAGTTAACCTTCATAAATAAATCATAGTCTAAAAATTATATATGAAGCTATATATTTTCCTAGAATGTATATTCTTGTTGCAAAAGATATACTATATACTTGTTTCTTTATATTCTTGGTGAAAAAACATTATCCATGAAGATAAATACCTTTTTCAGGGGGACTACAGATCGTGGGTTTTATAACATTTTCCAGTGCCATACCATTTTTCATGTTTTGGAAGAAAAGCACCTTAGAAAAGGAACACCAGCCACAAATCCTGAGAACGTTTCTTCTGGATTCTTTATTTATTAGTTGAATGTGCAGTAAAGTGCAATAGTGTGTAGGTGTAGCCATATTAGTGTTGTTCGTAGGTACACATCGTTGGCAGGACTGACTTGATGGGTACTCCATCATATGTACATTTTGGCTTCTCATTTACTCTGCGGAAGGGAGTGCTTGTTTCAGTCCAACCCTGCCCAGTGGGTTTGTAACCAGGAGTATCAGAGTCGCAAGAATAACAGTCAGTGTCTGTAGACCAAGAAGTGTCCTTTTTGAAAGAGTTGTGGCAGTAAATTGCAGTAAAACACCGCAGATTTGAGGTCTTGTATGAAAGGTGGCTGGCAGACTTAAAATCATTTCCAAACACTTTTCTGTTCTGTAGCTGTGCTTTTACTATGTCATAACTTTTAAACTTTCAAAGCCCACTTGTGACAATTGAATTGATACTTTAGCTGCTTAGCTATTATCAAGAAGGAGTGTTTTGGGGAATAAAAAAGTTGCTTTGGGTAAGTTAAACCAAGACCTATTTAAACGAGCCAGCATGACAGTTCTCTGAGAACTGCAAGGTGGACATAGAATCATAGAATCATAGAATTGTTGAGGTTGGAAGGGACCTTTAAGATCATCGAGTCCAACCTTTAGCCTACCCTGACAAGAGCCACTTCTAAACCATGTCCCTCAGTGCCCCATCTACCCTTTTTTTAAACACCTCCAGAGATGGTGAATCCACCACCTCCCTGGGCAGCCTATTCCAATGTTTAATAACCCTTTCAGTGTAAAAATGTCTCCTAATATCTAATCTAAACCTCCCCTGACGTAACTTGAACCCGTTTCCCCTCGTCCTAACATGCAGGTGACATGTTAGTATTGCTACAATTCCTACAATATTCCTATTCATGTTAGTGACTTTTGTTAGCATTCCTGATAATCCATGCAAATTTATTATTTATACATGCTGTATTGGCGCCTCATTAGATACTGGCATCAACACTCCAGAGACTTCATCGTGCTGACCTCCTTTCAGGCTAGGACCACAGAAACAGCATGACTCTCTGCAAATGATCACAAACTTTCCAGGAAATATGTATTGCAAGGCATTGAAGCCGAGTTTTTGGTGTTTATCGTACTCTTAACTGCTGAGGCAGCTTGGTAAAAAAAGAAAGCTGGTAGGTTAGGAGCTGACGGATGAAGAAGCAAATAAATTAGTCTGGATAGGCGTATAAAAGCAGGTGTGAACTGGGACAATGGCAGTAGAAAGAGGGATAAAATAGAAAGAGAGGACAGAGAAATAGCAAAGAAAGGAAAGAAGAAGGAAGGCTGGCTGCGATAAGCTCCCTGTCCATCCTTTTTCCTCTTTGAGAGCCTGGAAATGAATCTAGATCTCTTGTACCCTAGGCATACTGATATCCCATGCTTGTCTGCTTCAGTGTGATGGAAAATTTCTCTTTTCAATTTTTTTTTTTTTTAAATACCTCTGTATCAAGTATTTGTTGAGTCAAGTACTGCCTCATCTAGGAGGTAATAAGTTAAGAAAGCCTGGGTACTCATTAGTTTGAGTCAAGTGAGTGTGTTGTGATACAGGTGCTCCAAGTTTATGCAGGAACCCTTCTGCTTATGGTGCACATAGTAGGATAGCACAGAGATAATAGGAAATGTGGCGTATCTGGGAGATGTTGCCTGAAAGCTCCTGTATGTTTTACTGCAAGAAAATGAATAGTGACTGGGGCAGATGGCTAAAGGAACGGAATGGATTGATCCCAGGTTAGGGCAATAGAAAGCCGATGTGAAACAGCTCTGGTTTGTTGCTTCACCTCTTCCAGACTTTTCACAGCAACCTTGTTGTCTAGTTGAAAAACATAAAACTTATCTTTCAGAAGCATTGAGTACGCAGTTGCAATTGAAGTAAATGGGAGGTTATTGTTTTGAACATTGTACTTTGAATTTTTGTGGTCCTTAATAGAGGCAATGTAAAAACCAAGTTAATATGCTTCAAGTGGGTCCCCCAAAATTAATGGATAGTAGTGACAATTTTGGACCTAATGTTTCTTTTTTTCCTCAACTGAAGCTTGGAACTAGTCTCATTATTATAGATGTGACTTGAAGATGAACTTGTTCATTTTTGCTCTTACGTACCATTGTGATAAATGCCTAGAGGCAGGAGAAATGGAAATAAATTTTCTGTGCCTGATCAAGATGGGTTCTTATTAAATACGGTCCATGCCTGAACAGGTTTAAAATAGTAATATACCTTATACATAATAGGTTATAATAATTGCTTCAAGTTCCATTTCTAATTTTAAAACTTGTTCATATGTACCTTGAACACTCTTTAATTGTGTTGGGATTTTTAGCAAGTGAATTTAGGATTTCCCATCTAAAGTCATGCATTCAGGAATAAAACTGCGTGCCAGGATGTCTTGGCTGGTAATTCTTGTCTTCTGGGCTGTAACATCTTGCTCCCATGTTCTACATGAGTGTTGTCTCCTCTCATTACTTAAGTCGCCATTCTGGAATAGGGCAAGGTGTTAAAAGCTATCTTTAAATTTTAAATATACAAAGCTACATCTCTGTGTATTTCTATAGTGGGGCAACTTAAAATTTTGTATATCTTAAAAAGGGATGAACGTGTTCCATCCAAGGTTTAACTTGCATTATTTGAAAAGGTGCGTTGTTTTAGGGCATGTGTGTATTGAGGAAGAGTGCAATAGCTGCTACCATGTGTTCGCTTATGTAAATACTTGAATAGCATGCCTGGCTCAGGTTCATTTGACTTAAATACAAAATAATTTTTTTTTCTAAAATTGCTAGCAGTGGGCAACAATTTACCAATTTATGAATGAGTAAGCCACAGCAAAAGAGAAAAGATGTTCCCTGCAACACTGAATATTGTAATTGCATAATAATAATAACAATACCAAAGGAGAAAATAAATCTTTTCAAACTAAGAAATACAACCTTTTTCTCTTTTTTTGGAAGTATGTAGTGAAGTGGAATTTCAGCACTGATGGAGTCAACATAGTAGCTGATGGAAATCAGTTATAACATCTTTTACATAGGAGGTGGAAATTTCTTATTTTAAAATAAGATGATGCAAATTTCTCCATGCAAATCCTTTCACGAGCAGATAAATTATTGCAAGAATGAGACATATTGTGGAAGAGATGGTTTTGATAGATTTTGCAAAAATAGAAAAATAATTTTAGTGCTACCTTATGACCACCGTGTTTGCCCATGATAACTTTGTATAATCGTTTGAATTCAAATTCTCAATATGATCCCCAAGGAAAAAAGAAACTGATGGTGCTTGTCCTGTGGACAGATACATCCCCTAATTGTTAGTCAGGAGAGTTGTCAGCAGAGTTAAGTTCAGCCTTCTTGCTGACCAAAGGTGCAGAAGAGACAGAGAGACATGTGATAGAGACTTCTCTTATTTCTGTGACAGCCATGTGGCCTCTGTCATTGGCAGTAGCTTGCCATCTTCTGGTCTTCTTACATGAGGCAGCAAGCAGCTTTGTTTAAGTTGTGCAGTCAGATGTGCAGACACAAGGAGACACTGTCTCTACACTGAGAAGATACTGTGAGCTAACTAAGAACATGGATTTACAGCATGCTAACTATTCCACACCAGTTCCCTATGCAGTTTTTTGGGTACAAGTAATATTCTGTCCTCACTTTGTGCCAAGTGGGTATGAGGTTAAGTCATCCCATGTTCAAAATGTCCATGCAAGAGAGTAAAACCAAGAAGCTAGTGGTGGAGAAAATTCATATGCAGAGTTACTTAGCAGAAACTTTTTCTTGAGAACAAGCTCTTTTTAAATTTCACTTTTAGAAGATTAACTAAGCCCCTTTTATAGAAGAATTTTTCTGATCACATAATAGTGGCTTATAATTAAGAATCACATTGATTAACCTTGAAGGACACAATTAAGTACAGCCTAGGGATGACTTCAGTTCCTGTACTTTGGCATATAGGAATTAGACTGTAGAAATATTGAAGCACTGCCTTCATATGCCTTTATAGATTTGTCAATTGATGAATGTTAGTTAATTAATTAATTGCTTTAAAAAAAAGCCTAAAAATGCGAACATGGGAAATTTTGAAGTGGCTGAGGACATTAATTGTCATCAAGAAGATATTTTTGATACAGTATTCAACATCTAAACATGGTAAAACTGCTTGTTTTCAGAAATTTCTGTAATGTAATTGCATAACTGCTTTTTAGAAAAGTTAATTCCATATCTGTGTTTTAATTTGTAGGTACATTGAAACCTTGAAGGAGCACAAACCAAAAATTGTCTGGGATGAACAAATTGCTGAACACTACTTTGAATACAAAAAGTGAGTCATATTCATTAACTTAATCGCTCTGCAAGTAATTTTGGGCATGGCCCAGTACACAATGAATTACCATTTAACTATATTATGCAACTGAATTCAGCAAATGGAAATTCTGCTGTTTGTGATCTGTATGTCAACACTGAACTGCAGCATAAAAGAGTGCTTCAGGCGAGGGAAGTAAATCAGAGAAGGTTTAGTGAAATAACATAAGCTAAAACAATCTTGAGAAGTCTGATGAGTCATATCTTTAGAAGTTATCCATCAAAGTTATCTGCTGAGTGTCTGTTAATCAGATGCTCTGACATTAGTACTGTGAGCTGTTGGGTGATTACCAATAACTTGGCCAAAAATAGTTCTGGTACAAGAGCCTGGTTTTACAAGTCCTAGTGATAGGATTGGTGAAGGAACAGCCTTCCACTAAATGGAATGGACTGTAGAGAAGTGTAATGAGAATAATATCAAGTGACTTCCAGATAAAGGTTTTAAAAGGACTGACACCATGAAGGGAAAGGGTAATAGCTTTCTTTGTCCTCCCTTTTTCGTCATGAAATGACAAGAGAATTCCTGATGGTAGGAAAAATCCATTGAAAACAGATTTTAAAAAACCCCGAGCAACACCTTATTAAGCCTCAGTAATAATTTGCAATTTTTGTATGTAAATATGCAAAACTATGGTAAAATTATACAAAAAACTCCTACTACTTCTGTAAAACTGTGTCTTGTATATTACTCAATGCTTTGGTAATGTGAAGAAGACACACCACTGAAAATAAGAGTAAATTGCATTTTAGGGTGCTTTTAGAAACAAAAAATCAGAACTACTTTGTTATTTCCAAAATACCTTCTTGGTTTAAATATTTTTAAATGAAAAAAAATAAATTCTACTTTTCTATATTCAGTTTAATTTTCAGGGTTTCTCTCAGTCTGTAATTTTCTTCTGACTTCTCACCAACATGTATTTCTTATGAGAAAAAAATAAATATATACCTGTTGGTCAGCAGTGTTTTAATTTATTTTTTATGTTTGTATGAAAGGACTGGGGTCTCTGTTCCTTCATATTTAATTCTTTAGTATCCTGTTGCAAAATTGCTTTGTGCCAAACAATTACAAGTTTTTTCGTGTTAACTAAAGAGGAATAAATCAGAAGCTTTGTTTTAGTGATCTTTAATGTGCAATCCAATTGGAGACACAATGAACCACTAGATGAAAACTTGCTCTCAAAGAATAAATCTAAGGGCTCGGTTTGAATGGCATGTTTCTGGGATTCATTTCTAAAACACAGTTCCTAAACATCTCCTTGCAAACTGAACATGTGGGAAAGGGATAGCTTGTCAGTTGTACAACATCTTTTGTCTTTGAAAGCCAATCTTTGGAGATTCTTGTTTGTGGGCTTCCTGGAGGAATTTTCGATGCACAAAGCACACTGGATCTGAAAATCACTCTAAACTTCACTTGCTGCGCTGTGCTTCGCAGGCAGCCATGTGTCTCGTCACGGCTGCAGTGGTTCAGCCAGCTGCAGGGGAGAGTTATTTAAGGGAATTCTTTTCTAGTTACCAATTTGGATAAGGATGACAGCGAGGCCTGAGCATCTCACCTGGAAATCGTGCATGTCCACAGCTGCTAGGAAATCAAATCATGAATCTTTAAGCAAAACACAGCTTTGTAGCAGGCAGAGATTAAATATTACAAATAATTACAGAAATCTGTTGTCTCTGACTGCTTGTCCCAGTGGACTTCACAGATAAGTATGCATTTACTTCATCTGGGAGATTTTAGGAGCAATGCCTACTTGGTCTGTCCATGCGCTCTGCATTTCCTCCGAGCCTAACTGGTGAAGTGGTGCTGTGAAACCACTTGTAACTCATTCTTCTCATTATTAGGGGTTTAAAATGCAGCCTTGGTATCTGTCCCCAGTGTAGCTTGCCCTGTCTGTATATTTTATACTGCTAGCATTTAATGTAACCTGAAAGATAGTAATTTGGGGAACTGGAGAAAATCATTCACAGTCTGCATCTGACAACCAAATGTCTTCATCTTTTTCAGATGTGCATTTAGTAGGCGCAACTGTCTTTTACGGTCTGACAGTTTTATAATCCAGTTGCAACAAGATATCTCAGTTTGTTTACTTAGATCTAGTATCAGACCATGTCTGTTGTGAAATCTCTTCTTCGATCCTCTGTCTTCACTGTCAGCCTTTTCACTTCTTTTAAGAGTTCTCCTTAAAGGCCGCTAGTATGGGGTAAATAAGTATCTTGTCTGACTCTGCCTGTATTGCATTTCATTATAACCAGTTCTTGGACAGTGTTACGCCCAAAGAAGTTTGGGACTTTCATCTTAATCATGAAAGCTACCTGATTTTTTCCCAAACGTTATGTTAGTTGTTAGGAAACTGTGTTCTGTTGTTTTAGATGTTTTCAAAGGCCTTATCCTGAAGCCTTTTAAGGAATCCTTTAGATAACTAGGGATTTTTGTTGTTGTAGTTGTGGCATGAAGCAATTGCTATGCAAAGACTCCTCTATCAGATCTTTGAGTCTATATAGTCATGTTATGAACTTTCTAACTTTACAACTGCTAGCGTTATCAAAGCCCATTTAAGTAGGATGATTTTCTCAGGAGGACTTTTCTGACAAATACTACTGTAACTGATACCTGCAGGACAGTGACACAGTTGCATACTTGGCTTTTACATATGTTGTGTACCTTCTCTTAATGGCTTTTCTTTCCCCATCGCTTTGGATTTATGTGCTGTGATATGTTTGTATCTACAGTAGAAAAGGGGCAGGAGTAGAAGTTCTTATCTGCAGTAGAAAAGGAAGAGAAGTAGAGAAGATTTTGGCCCTACCCTGCCATCAGTAGATAGAGTAGCCAGGGTGCAAGGAAGGAATGAATGGAAGTTGATGGCAAAAGTGTCTGAATTCAGAGACATGGTGTCTCAGCTTCCAGAGTGGAATGGACATTGGGTAAGAAATCTGAAAGATACAAGCTGCTAAATGGCAAGTAGTATCTGTCTTTGATAGGGGCATATTAATGCTCATGTGCTGAAATACTAGCATATCTTATTTTTAATAGCAATAACTTCTTCAAAATAAAATCAGCAGTTTTCTTCATCACTGTCTTTATTTCCTTTTTGTGGGACGGAATAAAACTGGCTTTGAATTCTAACGTAAACTAAAAATCC
Organism: Chroicocephalus ridibundus; assembly: GCF_963924245.1. Taxonomy (NCBI): domain Eukaryota; kingdom Metazoa; phylum Chordata; class Aves; order Charadriiformes; family Laridae; genus Chroicocephalus; species Chroicocephalus ridibundus. Next base: position 20,023,771 of record NC_086287.1, read on the forward strand.
TATGGGAATCTATCAAAGTTATTGTGACTATTTGATTTTCCTGTTTTGCAGAAATAAAGGAGGAAAACATGCCGTCTTCTACCCAACACTGAAGGTAGGTGCCACTTTTTCAGGTCAGAGGGCTGTAAGAGGAAAGAGATGTTTACTTGACTTGTTGCATTATTGAGAGACTTCAGAAAATGTTGAACTGGGTTTAGGCTTTTGTGAAAGAAGTTTACCCTGGTGTAGTTGTTACGATACAAAGCTTCAGCTGCCTGTACAAGAAGATTGGGGGTTTGGAATTTTTGAAGATTAGCCACGTCTAGAGATAAGACTCACTAGGGCAAACCAGTTCTCTGAGAGGATCTGATCAAGTGCACAGTTCATGTGCTAACAGACATTTGGATTGTCAGGCAAGAGACCGAAGACATTCTGCTTCTGATCATGTTGGCTGTAAGCTTGGGGAACTTTTGTCTTCCTCCGTAATGGGGTCCTGATTCTCCCTGTCAGCCTGCATCACCCTGTTTTCTTCAGTTCTGTTTCCCTGGAACATATTTTAGTGTTTTGAAAATTTAAGCATTTGTACTTTGGCAGGATGTAGAATTTCTGTCTACACAATAGTCTGCAATATACCAGAATACAGGATAAAATGGTTACTTGCAGCCTTAGTACCAAGGAAGCTATCTTTAGATTTTCTCAAATTAAGCTAAAGGCAGTAAGTTAAACCTCTGCTGGCTTTTAATATTGGAAGGGAATTGCTTCTGTAGTGAAAGTATATCATATTTACAGAGAACAGAGACATTTTGTATGGTTAAACTAATGTGAAATGATCCAAAGCTCTGTTTTTCTGAACAGGGTTGTTATCTTAAGCTCCATTAATACAAGGATATTTCCCTTCATTAATTCAATATTGGTGGAAGTACTAGCACATATGGGACATTAATTACCACATCTAACTATGTTCTTGCTAGTAATACATGTCTTAGAACGTTAGAAAGTTTCATTGCAAACCTATCAGTGAAAAGATCGATTGTGCTGCATGTTGTTATGCTACATTCTCTTTGGCCTTATGGAAGGATTTCACCTTCTATTGTCAGTACTAACCATGTTAAGAACACACATTCCTGTACATTTCTTTCATTAATTCTTCTCCAACAGTTTCTCAACTGTGGTGGTTGGTGAATTTATGGAAATAGGGTTTCTTTCCAATTTCAACAAGCTAGTAATGACATATTTCGAGATTTGTATGCCAGGCCAAATCAGAGAGTTGTTCACATAATGGTGATCAAGATGGTTGGGGAGCACTTAATTTTATTACCCCATAACAAAGGTGTTTTTTCGCCCTTTTAGTGTTATAATCACTGGCTGGTTGCTCAAAATGTGTTCATGATTAGTTAAAAGCCGTCATGAACACCAGGCCTGGTGGATGTGTTAATGACGCTTTGATACTTTATTCTGTTTTCTATGGAAATGAGTTTTAAACACATCCCCGGTGTGAGCAGTTTAAACACTGCAGTGCTGCACTTCAAAGTACGAAAACCTGAAACTACAAGATTGAAAAATAATTATTTTTATTGTCTGAATTAAAGAAGTGCAGAACATGAATTGTGGCATTGCTTCCTTTGTAAACCAATGGCTAAACTAACCCTAAATCAATGGCTGGAGCTCAAATAAGGATACTTTTAAATATTAATCTCCCAGAATCTCTTTAAAATAGAATTGTGATAATGAAAATTGTGACTCTGTCCTGGGAGAAGGCAAGGTTAGGTAAGAGATCTTGATGGTATTTGACAAGTTGTTCTAATTGTCTTCAGTGATAAAGTTTTATTTTACCCCTGAGACATTTCTGGGAAGAGTTAGAATTTCTGTACATTGTGAAATGATAGCCTAAATTAGAGTAGTCTTTTGCATAGTTCATAAATCTGATTTATTTCTGTGGCATTTTGTCTGTTTAGCTGGTTATCTTTTATTAGGTCATTGAATTAACTATTGCAATTAACTGTCTCTTACTGAATGATTGCTTGCTAACCAGAGAGTATTTGAAATACAGACTAAATTTTTCAGTATCTGGTTCAAGGATAGATGTTTTTAAAAAGTCTGATAGTAGCATGAAGAGATGGCAGCATGGAGTGTCTAATGTCTCTGACTAAGAGGTAATTGCTTTATGTGTCTTTGTCTTAGTCCATCCAGTTGCGCTTAGATCTTGCAAAAGAATTGGGCACTGGAATATCCATCTGGGAACTGGGACAAGGCCTGGATTATTTTTATGACCTGCTTTAAAATAAGAGATGATCTGGGAAAGACTTTATTTTCTTCAATGAGACTCCACCTTCAATTAATTTGGGTATCCCGGAGAGGTGATTTTTAAAACATTTTTTGTAATTTGTACCATATCTGTATTAAACTTGCATTTTTTTTCCCAATAAAGAACCTTTTCTGATTTGCCATACAGATGTGATTGTTGGTATCTGATAAAATTCAGAGAAAAAAAAAACGAAAACAACAGAAATTTCTTTTAAAGCTCCTGGATTCAGAGTCATTGAAAATAGACCAACATAGCTGGGATGCCGTTAGAGCTGAAAATATTTTCTGAAATGTTTTCTACAAGAAATAAAATGGACAAGTTGATGCCATCTGATCAAAGTTTAACACAGAGACCTCTCAAACAATTGCTGGTCGTAACCAAAGTGAACAAATAACTCCATCAGATTATGTCCAGCAAATTTAATATCTGCTGGACCCTCTGCGTCTTGCTGTCTTCTGATAAGGTAAGTCAACATAAAATGTTGGGGGGGAGACCAGTTAGATATCTTTCCCTGAAGCTGGTAGAAAATCAAGCAATGACAAGCTATGTTGTTAGCTCTGTTTGTTTTTTTCATGTTAGTAAATTCTTTAATCAGTTCAAAGTCACAGTAATTTCAATGTATTGAGACTTGATTCTAAATCAGTTTTGTTACACGAGATGCTCTGTGATTTCTCGCTTCTGCTTAGCCTGCTTAGTGTCTCAGTTTAGGGTATTTAGCAGTAGTGTGTTTTCATGGTTATTACTTGTTAGTTTGTGGGTAATGTAACGTTTAGCACCAAAGCTATAATGGAAATGAGAAGTGTGCGTGTAATGATGGATTACATGGATAGTCCCAATAGACAGAGCCCCAGAGCAGCTCTGACAACCTCTTGACTTAAAAAGGTGCTGTGAGTGTGATCAGCATCTTTGTGCATATAGCTGTCATTCTTTAGCTGTACACATTGGTGCTTTCGTCCATAATACAGAATTTTTATGAACCTAAAAGCTATAACGGCCCGTCAGTTTAAAAACAAAGCCAAAAACCCCCTCCTGAAATTGCATCCCTGCTTTTTGGTTTATAGTATTTGTGTTTGTAGAAATACACAGGCTTCAAGGCAGTTTATTCTAAGGAACTACGAGGTGCTGGGAATTTGATGAGGGTGTCATTGGTCACCAGCAGAGACTCAATAGCTCTGTACTCCCACTGGTCTTCCTCTTGCCACTTACAGTTGTCACAAAGATAACTGCACTCCTCTGTTTGCATCCACCCTTCCCAGTAATTAATCTCAGTGGGGAATTTATCTGCTCCTGCTGGTTTCAGCAGAATAAATCCCACTGTAATCCACCATTGATTAAAGAACTATTGATCTTCACCTCTCTGATTTAGTTATGGCATCTCTCAACTTCTCACATTGCAAGTATCCAGCAGGGTTACTAATCAGGCTTCTTTCTTCCATACCATTAGTAGTAAGATAATTTGCTACGTGAATCCTTGTGTTCAATTAACTTGAACTTTCCAGTTCGTTCAAAAGCAATTTAAAGTCACTCTGGCAATGGTATCTAGAATAGCATAAGAATTAAATTCTATTACACTGTGTTTTCTACTTTCAGTGGCACTACTGAACCACAATGTCTCAGAAAAAAATAGTCTGTAAGAAAGGGTGAGAAGGTGGTGAGACACTGGAACAGGCTGTGGCTGCTCCGTCCCTGGAGGTGTTCAAGGCCAGGCTGGATGGGGCTTTGAGTAATCCACTCTAGTGGAAGGTGTCCCTGCCCAGGGCAGGGGGATTGGAACTAGGTGATCTTTAAGGTCCCTTCCAACCCAAACCATTCTATGATTCTATGAAATGGAAGGGGTTGTGACCTGAAATGGCATCCGTTTTTACATTAGCTAGTAGGTAGCTTCAAAACTGGGTGTGGGGAGGAAAAGAATATTTCATTTTAGCTTGTTGTTTCCTGTCTAGGAAAGAAAACATGTCATTTATCATGTTTTTCATAATTTTTTTTATATTCTCTGATGATTCTCTATGAAGTTCAAGATTCTTGTTTGTCTGTGAGTACAGCTATGTTAGAAAAAATGTCTTTTCCATCCTTAGAGATAGAATTAATACCTCTGTGTCAAAGAGATCAAACTAACCCTTGCTGTATCATGAAAAATAACTACCAGATGAGAAGTACATTGTGATTTTGAGCCATCCATGGCATATAGGTGCTTGAGGCCAAGGATGTTACCTTTTGTCTCTAAAGGCAAAAGATATTTGTTGCTTTAGAAATAATATTCCAAAAGAAATAAAGTTGGCATAATTCTCTATTGTGAAGTTCTCTGTTAAAAAAAAAAAGGTGAGCACCAGAAGGCATGTGAATTCCAGAATGAATGAAGATTGACTTCTGATGGATTGGTCTTGTGTTCGTTTAATTTTTCAGTGTGCGGGAATGTCAGATTGTCTTTTATTAGGTATCAGAGAATCCACAAAGCAGTGTACCATCAGCGAGCCACCATGAAAACAGGTTTCTTTTGAAATTTGCACCTCACCACATGCATGAAAAGATGACACAGGAGAGAGATGCTGGTATGAAAGTGGGTTCTGCAGAGCATCTGTTTTTATGACTTTCCCTCAGACAAGCGGCGAAAACTGAGTGAAGGGCAGAAGGTGGGTGAAGTGCTGGAGTGGAACCACTGTAAGGACCATGGCAGGTGACTTTCATTCCCTCATTTGAAAAAGAACAGAAAGCAGTTTTACAATCCAAAGAAACATTTTCCTGTAAAGAAAAAGAAACAACAATCCACGCCACAAAATAAACAACCCAACTGTGTTTATTCTTTTGTAGAAGCAAGTACTCCTTAAATGAGGAACTTGCAGGACAAGGTCAAAGATGTTTGGCTTAAAGAATCGAGGGTACGACTGGGGAGAAATATCTACTGTTCCTATTAAAACAGCTTACATCTAGTATAGCAAGAGGTAAAATGGAAGTGTGTTTATCTCAAAAGAATATTGCCTCATTCAGTTTTCTAAGATACATTTAAGAAAAAAAAATGCTATGCTCTATAAACCAGTTCTGTTGCAAGAAAAATTTCTGTATATTAGGGTAAGATCTCAGGTGCTATGAATGTAATGGTATCTTTTAGCTACTTGATGCCAAGCGGAGCTTTCCTCCAACTGACCTTTGCTCTTGTGTTTCCCCATGTTTTACTCTTGGGTTAGATTCACGCAGGCTTAAGGGAAATACATTTCTCTGAACAATTTTTATCACATTCACTGAGAAAAAGAAATAGCAGCTGATCTGTTGCAGCTGGCCTTCGATATGAAGCTAGTATTTTTGTTGTCAATTATTGTCCCACACATCTTTTTAATAGTTAACAAAGAGGGTTTTTATATCTGTATACAGCTAAGTATCTTATCGAGACTGTAAAGAGGACTTATCTGACTACTTGCAGGATCCCATGGACCATACTCCTGGGATAACAGCATCGCATCTTATCTCAGGGAACATGTCTCTTGTGGTAACTGTATCTGTCTTGAAAACCAGAGCTGCCATACAGTCTGTAATCAGAAGCAGCTTTAACAGAGAATTGTGGAAAAATTGTTTAGCTTGTCTCACTGTAAGATGCTACTTCTTCAAGGAAAATTGCTTTGATACCTTGTTTTATAGTTCCTTTTTGTTATCATATGTGGATGTCAAACTCCAGAATTAACTGTAGCTTCCAGGTAAGAAAGTTGGGAGTGAAAGAGGAGAGGTAAGGTAGACTTAAGGATGACCATAGGAAAATGGCTTCTTTAACTACTTTTAGTTATCAAGAATTGTTGAGCGAGTTGTAACAATTTAGTGTTGTTCATAGGCTTGGATGAAAATATAAAATACCTTTTCCATTTCTACTATGAGCTACTAATGGTGATTATTTTTAAGAGTGGGGGTAGTGTTTTATGAGACTGCAAGGTTAATTGATGTTCATAGGAATTGTAATTACAGTATCTCCTGAATTTGAGACGTGTCTTTTGAAGTTTACTGCTTTGATTAATACACAGCGCAGCTGTTTGACTTCAGTTAAACAAATGGCAGCACAAAGCAGATGGATTCTGTCTTTGCAGCTTGAAGAGGTTATATGTAGCTATTTCATGAAAATCCCATTCCCTCAGTGAACTCTTTTTTATGTAGTAATCGCAAATTGACTAAGCCTGAATTGGTGTTTTGTAGTCTACCAGGCAATCACTTTGATAGTCTGTGTTGGGGAAAAATATATCTTTTCTTTAGGAAAAAAAAAAACTTTAATATGAAAAATAACTGGAGTAGAATTTTATTAACGCTGTTTCAAAAGCAGTGTTAAATTCCAAAAGTTGCAAAAATAAATAACATCACTTATCTTGTTAGCATTTGAGATTAAAAGCTGAAATATGACTTTAAATGTATTCTGTTGGAATGAGAACATTATAACAAAATGTTATTTTGTGAAAAAATTCGGGTGAATGGAATCCAAGACTCAAAATTGAAGGCAATTAGTCGTTTTACATTCCTACTTGTATCAGTTACCTTTTCTGGATATATTTTAATGTTTATTTGTTTACAATGTAACTTTAAAAAATATTTTAGAAAAAATGCCGTAGAAAAACCTGTATGATATTTTTATAGAAACAAAAAAAATAATGGTTCTTACAAGCTCTTAATGAAATAAGCTCTTACTCTGACTTCCAACACATTAGAACTAAACTCGACTGCTGACAGCAAAGCAGAGGGACACTTTTGAGTTGCCTTCACATGGCACATAGAGTACCATATTTTGATCCATCCATTGCGTGGAGTTTAAATAAGGTAAAATTTAGCAATTGTCTAGTGTGCAAACTATAAAATAAAGTAGAAAGCTGCTTCTCTGTGTATGAATTCTCAGCTGGCTGCCCAGGTGGAAGGAGAACTTAATCACAGGATGTTACCTTGCCCACTTGTTTTTTTGAAGAAGGGTAATGAAGTTCACATAGATAAGCAGCATATTGACTGTCTAGAGACTTCCTAACTCTCCTAATTTCATTTACTAGAAGCCAACAGACCTACACATGCTGGTAGAAGGGCACAGACCCTCCAATTTCTAGATTGCACACCATGTGGTTTTTGCATAAGTGACTTGCTGTAAGGCTTGCAGGATTGTTGCATTTTTCAGCAAATCCAGGTACAGTTTCTTGGAGCAGGGCTGTCTAACGTTCCAGCTCTGTCATCTTTCACTGTGAAGTTCCTGCTAAGTGTATGGCTGCAGCAGGGACTGCCTGAGTGATATACCTCACCTTTCTCAAAGGTCAGTGTACATGGAAGAGAAGTCAGAAGATTATGGTGTTTCAGCCGTTTCCACCAATATGTAAAGTCTGTACATTATGGTTACCTCTGCTGCTCATCCTGCTCGGGAAGGTAAGACTGATTATTTTTTTTCTTTTTTTTATTGCATACATTTGCAAGTGTTAAAGCAGTTCAACAAAAACTTACAGGCATCACCAGTTTTCACTAAATGTTACTTTTTCCTTCTGTTTTTCCTTATGATCCGCATTTAGGAGTGGTCTAGGTAGGCCTTTTGATATATTTCAGTGAGTTTTCTTCCAGTGTACCACTGGAGAGCATATACTCCACTATACGTTCTCTTTGCTTGTAGTTGTGGAGGATGTGACTGTGACTAAAAATAGTCAGCAGGCAGTTACTGCCCAGTGTAGGAAATTATTTAGGACTGTGTATATCCATTTTCACCTAGTCTGTAATGTTTCTCCTCTGATTTTTCAGGTTAACTCATGTGGGGCAGAAAAGTTAAGCTGCTATAGATTATTTCACTATTATTACAGTTTTTGCAACATTTTTGTGTTTTCTTTTACTCCTTTTGGGGGCTGAACAAAACAAATGCTGTGAGCAGACATGCTTATATATCATGAGTAGAAGAAGGCCCAGCAGCGTCAGCATTCTTGTCCTACCAGAGTTAGGGAAAAGATGCCTGGGAGTGTTTTGTGACCACACGGCGAGAGAGGAGGAGAGAGTAATTTATGTCATTTGCAAAGCTGGCTCCCAAATCCCTACAGTTACTACAGGGATACTGTGGGAGGGTGGCAAAGCTTAGCTACCTCTGGGCTGATTTCCCCCTTGTATGCAAGTGCTGTTTCAGTTGCTGGGATGGGAGCTTTTGTGTAAAACAAGTGGTCGTGTTATTTTTGCTCTGCTGTTTTATGTCCTTATGTGAAAACCTCTGTGTCTCTTTTTTATTTTGCTCTCATTTAAAACAGCGGAAAAATCTGACTAAGTGAAAGCCAAAGTGTCTTTGTTTTGCACTAGAGCTGGAGCTAGTGATGGAGGTGTTTGGAATAATTAATGCAGACCAGTTCTGCTAATGCACCTAGACAAATAGTTTCTTCATCAATGGCAAGTACCCCTCTTCAGAAATATATTATCTCGTGTGTTGCAATTGTAGATAGAACTTAAAATCAGTCAATTTTTTTGAGTCTGGGTAACTTGCTAGCGTCATTAGCTGGAATTAACATTAGGAAGTATTTTATTCAATGATGCCTTTAGAATCACAGCACTAAATGGTTATCTGCTCTATCACGCTTTTACATGCTGCTTCTGCTTTTTAACTCAGAACTTTCTATTAAAATTAAATTGCTTTTGTTGTTAGCTTGGAATTGTTTTAGATGGAGTTTCTATGTCAAACAGTGGGCCAGGATTTTAAATTCCATCTAACTCCTCCTTTCTTCATTCACATAACCCTGAAACTGTGGTTGACACGAGGATGCAATTGCACACAGGAGATGGCTGAGCTTGTTTCTTGAAGGCCCTCTTTAGACGTTTATTGACTATTTTAAAGCACTGAGGGTTAAATTATACCTTTAGTATTTGCTTTAGGATTTGGGATTATTGCCTTTGATACAAGAGGGAATGGGCATTAAGTTTTAAGAGTTTCGTTTTTTACTGAAACAGATTTTCAGTTGTTTTAGTAAGAGTTTAAAAAAATATATAAATAAAGTAGCAAGGAGAATATTCATCATCCCCAGAATGAAAACCTTCCTGTTCCCTCTAACACAGAGCGCTTCAATCTTTGGCACAAGCGAGGTCCCAGTTTTGTGTTCAGATTTTATCTTCACCCCTTGGCAGTAGCTGTGGAGCTTATCTGCCTGTGTCTCTTAAGGTGGTGGGCAGGGCAGGAAAGGGAAACAGCTCGTGGCTGCTTGAGGGAGATGAGAGGGAGGGAATGGAGCGAAGCAACAGCTTTCAGAAAAAAACATACTTTCTCCTTTCCTCCTCTTGTAGGAGCAACAGAGAGCTAGACTTAGCAAAACAAACACAAAGCCCTGTGTTCCCAGGACAGTCCCTGTGCATTTTTGAGCCTTGTCTGTCTTGGAGCCAAGGAATATGAAATATTTTGGCAGAGTCAATGCTGTATCCTTGGCATATATATTTGTAAAATCTAGCATTACTGTTCTGATGTATTCTCCCAGTGCTTTTTGGCAGAGAATTAAGTTATTGAATGGATTTTGCAGATGACAACACGGATATTGTAAATACTCATTGCCTTCCCAGGTACACATATTGACATATAATTTGAATTTCAAGTGTGTGCAGTATTGAACTCATTTATCAGGTGTATGAGAAGCCTTTTCCCCTCTCTCTCAAGAGCCCTTGGTTGTTAGGGATAACAACTGCATTGAAAAAACAGATAGGCTTCCCAGAGTAAAGAGTTAGAAGAGGTTCCAAAGAGCACACAGCTTTAAAACAGACCTGTCAGACAAAGGATGAAGGGGAAACAAAAGAGAAAATTACTTTTTCAGTGTCGTGTAGTAAGTCTGTCACAAAGTCAAACAGTAGTCAAGGTTTCTGACTCTCTCTCCCTGCTACTGAATCATCAGAAACCAGAACAGGCCAGAGCAAAACAGGGTCCCTTCCCCACTAACACCGTGAGGGTCTTCTCAAAATTATTTGTTGCAGAACAATCTGTTGACATTGAGTTGGGGTTGTGAGTTCTGAGTGATGAGTCCCTCCCCTCTCCACCACAGATTAAAGGAAAATGGCTTTGCTTGTAGATATGAAGATATGTAACTCTACAAAGGATAAATGGAAATAGTAATTTGCACGGCATGCAATCGGGTGGAGGAATTAACTACTGCAATAAGTCAGAAAGCCACAGACAGTAGCTGGATCTTTAAAAGGCCTGAATATTTTCTAGTCATGAAATCACTGATTATACACTTTAAAGGGAGAATAAAGACGTTTTATTCCTCCTGCCATTAGCTAAATTGTTATTTCTGTGAGCCATCTTCTCTCCACCCCAACCCCCCAATATTTGAACATTTTTTCCGACACCTTGGTACTTCTGGCATTTTCTGCGTGTTACCTGGATAAGCTGGGGAAAAAAGGAAAGAAAGATCTATAGCGGATCATGTTTGCATAGTTAGCCTTGTGCTTTTTAATCTTTCTTGTGTACGCACCTGAGATGATATACTTCTTTGACAGTGGCGCTGTGTTTGTGTGATGTCTGAGCCAAACTGCAAACTGCTGTTCAACTTTCAATTCCAAGCCATTTTCTTTGTAATTGAAAACACCTTTTTTGCTGGTGTTCAGGCACCATCACTGCTTAAAGATTCCACAGGCCCCACTTTGCCACGGACTTGCATGTCTGGGAGCCCATTGGTTTTCTAGGATTTTTGTTGTTGTTTATAATGAAAATGGAATTTAGCAGTGCAGCTGCAGCTTGATTGCAGCTCTTTTAATGAATCTCAAAGGAAAACAATCCTGCTTCATCTCCTGCAGTTGTGTTGACTCAGTGAGAATGGGAGGAATCAAAAGAAGAAATAATGCTTTTCCCCCATCCTGCAGAAAATTTAAAACTGTTATTTGGAAGATGGTGGTTCTGAATGATGAAAAGGAGAACACTTCTGAAAACAGAGCTATGCTGTGAAGTTGTATAGCTCAGACAGTTTTTATTGATAATGCTACTTTTGTAATAATACCCTTTCGTTTTTTAAGGTATTTCCACTGGCAGCATCAAATAACTCACTTGAGGCTTTTCTGGAAGTAAACGGTTGCATCTGAAAGAATTTACTTCTAATTTCAGAGCAGACCCTAAATAATGAAAGCTTTGCTTAGTGAGAAGCATTCTGTGTTTCAGGTGTCAGGCACTTTAATTTGGGCAGTTTCTTAATGATGATGGGGAGATGTCACCCAGATCGACTGCAGCCGCTACCAAATTGGGAGGATAATGGCATGACTCACTGCATGTGAAAACGTGTTAGAATTTCTGATGGTATTGGAGTGGTCTGGAAACACAGCGCTGAAAGTGAGCAGCACTGGGTAAGAGTTCTCTAACAGCATCTCTCCATACAGTGCTTTTTTTTTCACTGTAAAGCTTTTCTTTCTGTCAGACGGTAAAACTTACGATGCTCAGCTGAAAGGCAGGATTTCATAAGTAGCCCCTCAAATGTGCATCACCCTGAGGAAGGATATTTGGTTTAGTTTCACAATTATCTGTGTCCTGGTAAATGTCTCACCCTTTTGCCATTACTGTTGAACTAGAATAGTTCCGGTTGGAAGAGACGTACAATGATCATCTAGTCCAACTGCCTGACCACTACTGAAAATGTGCATCAGAAGTTGCTTAGGAAAGTGAAGCTGAGGTTAATTATTTGTGCAAAATTAAAGATCCCTAAAGTGCTGTGTTGAATCGCCTGTAAAAGTACCCCTGGTTTTGAGTCTCCATCATGGGCTGTGTCACATATATATCCTATCTCAGAATGTAAATTAGGTGCTAATAGATCTGTCTGCAGGATCTTGTTCTGGGGACTGGTAATGCTTTGGAGAAGAAATCCCTTTTATTTCCAGGATTTGTAACTCACTGGTAAAATGTGCATTCATAATAATGGCTGTTTTCCACTTAATTTGAACTATTCCAGTTCATTTCTGTCAGTGTTAAATTAAACTTTAAGAATTAAGAAGGATAAGGGAAGAAATTAAGTTATGATGAGATAGCTCTGCCAAGCTTTTTAGTAGGCCACAGAGAACTTATAGCAAGGCAAACTTGGCTTACCTATCAAGAGAGGAGATTATAAAAGAATTTATTTACAAAGAAGCTGAAACACTAATTTTTATTTAATGTCTCATGGATTGTTCTGCACATTATCAAAATAATTACTTCCCGTGCTGACAAAAGTAACACACTGGTTTTCTCCAAGCTATTTTGCACCTCAAGTGTTTTGTCCTTTAGAATGATTCAGTGTTTGGTTTTGTTACTTCATAGAATCATAGAGAATTATAGAATGGTTTGGGTTGGAAGGGACCTTAAAGATCATCTAGTTCCAACTCCCTGCCATGGGCAGGGACACCTCCCACTAGACCAGGTTGCTCAAAGCCATCCAGCCTGGCCTTGAACTCATAAGCATGTACAGTGACTATTTCTAAAGACTGTTCTTATAAAATAGGTGGAATAAGTATGCAATAAAGCATGAAGAAACTAAGCTAGTGCACACACAGAAAGAACTGATAAGTGGAAGATCATTTTTTACCAAATCTGCAAGCATTTGGTAATGAAGGACTGGCCTGTAGGTCTTACAACAGATTTTGAATATTGTTTATTTGTTTTAAACTAGTCACTTTACAGACCTTACCATTTCCCTGGTATGGTCATATGGGCCACTAGCAGAAGTAGTACAAAGATTCATAGAGTTCTGGGTAAATGTAGAAACCATATTCTGCTGGGCTTCTGTGCAGGGCCATGCTCTGCAGTAATCCAGGAGAGTTTTAGAAATGTAAATCTGAGGTACTGACGTTCTTACAGGTAAAAAGCTTGTGGGGGCTGCGGGAAAGTACACTGCAGGAGTGTATCACTGAATTGGGTTTTGCATATATAGGAATTAATACATGGGCTATGTGTGTGTGAATGATAGCAAATGCTGTGGCTGTTGTAATCCCCTGTTAATAAAGGGATTGACTTGCAGTACAAAATGACTTACATAATTCTGCATGCTGTATTATCCCTTCCAAGGGTTTTTGAAGCCTTATGTGTTTTCTAGCCCTCAATACCTCCTTACTTTAGTGTACTACCTGCAGAACTTGTTTTTATGAAATGTTAATCATGGTCCTCAAACATGAATAATGAAGTACTTTGTTCCCTACTGATGGGCCTGTACGTGACATGGGTCAGGGAAACACAAGGCTGAGCCTCAGCTAAACCTCTAGCCAAATATATCCAAATGGTAACTTTGCATTTTGAGACCTGACAACATCATGGAAAATTTTTGTGAGTATATTGGTTTTGCAACGACTGTCTTAGGTCCACATATAAATAATGTAACAAAAATGGTAGTGTCACTGCAATGGTAGCGCCCACACACTACCCATGTCAAAGTGATGTGCCCCAGCACAGAGCAGAGCAGCATCTCCACCAGCCGTGCTGGAAGAACCTCAGACTGCTGATTGGTGTTTTGCTTTGTTATGTTTTACCTGGGCACTAAATCCAGTATTCGTTTTGATTGATCTCTAGGATATTACATGTACACACAGACTCTAAGCTCCTTATTTCTTTCGTTTATTTGGCAACATCCAGGTTTTGCCCCTGAGGGTGTAATGCCTGTCTGACCATTGTTCAATATCTGAGCCTTGTCTAGAGTCTAGAAAGGAAAATTGAAGTTTGTATTTCTGTTTGTAGAGAAGCTGCCATACCTCTGATTCCTGGCAGAGGGGTTTCAGCGTGCCAGCCCCCAGGGGAATGTGATACTGTGCTGAGAGGAGCAGATCTGGCTGCAGTAGAAAACTTGGGTTGGAGGGAAGGGCACAGAGAAAGAAGATAAGAGAATTATCTGATCTGGGAAGGTATTAGTTCCTCAGATTGTGTAACAAGCTACACTCCCAATGAGCTCACAGGGCTACTTCAGGGAGCTGCAGGACTGCTTGCACTACGGATCTCTACTGATCTTCCTTCAAAGAGGCAAGTGGGGTTTCTGCACCCTTGTGGGTATTCCCTGGCCTCTTTCCACAGGAGGTGTCACAAACGGGAGCCTCATTTGCTGCTGTTTTCCTGGTGACCATCTGTCTTACTGTTGGGTCCAGTGGAATGCCTTAACAGTATGAAAAGCTAAAAATCTCAGGTAAAAGCTTTCCTGGTTTTCCCCACCCAGGCTTGTGATCTGAAGTGAACCAGCTGAAATACAAGAGGAAAGTAATCCCTCTGACTGGATGCGCCCCCTTCCCTGTTAGGTAGAAAATTATTCTTTTCGGAAAATCTTGTATTGGATACATATCCAATTTATGTATTTTAGTTAGTCTAATTTTTAAGCAAAAGCTATCTTGGCTGAATGCTTTTTTAAATAATATAATGAAAAGTAGCAGAGATCAAATATCAGACGCTGCTGGTCCTGCTGCTGTTAACCAACTGCCTCTTTACCTGTAGTGTTTCCCCATCAGCGTTATCAGAGCAGTGGGAATCCTGCCATGAACCTCTTTCTAATTGCTAAGCTGGCATTTCAAGGCAGGAGGAAAGTGAGCTTTTGTCCTTCAGAGGTAAGCCTGTGAACCCTGCGTCTAGATGAGTCGGGGAGAATGTGGCTGCGGAGACGCACGGGCTGCTTTAAAATGAATGGATTTATTACACACTTCTGTTAGTGTGGAGACATTTGCCTTTATCTAATACCACCGTGTGCGCATATATATATTTTTAGTAGGAAAATGTTTATATTCTGTGCACTGTTTAGGATTTCTCAGTCATACAGAAGTACTTGAGATTAAGACCTTAATATTTAATAAGCTCTCTATTGTTAGAGAGGAAGCGAGCCTGACAATGGGAGATTGGGCTGGCAGCACAGTGGATTAATGGAAACACAGAGCTGGATTTAAAAGCCCTGAATGATAATCTTTAAGTATGCTTAGGCATTGTGGTTGTGCAGTTTCCCTGGGGAATCATCATATTCTCTGCTTCAAAAATTGCACTGAAGACATAACCGAAACTACAGCACAACCTTGACTACTGGCAAATCTACTTTCATTCCTGGCTTAAATTCCTTCTGTGTACCTCTCTACACCCAGAGCGTAATTCCTTGTGGGATTTCAATTCTTATTATATTGTTGCCACAGGAACAATTTTACCCAGACCTAAAAAAACAAGAGTTGCAGAGCTGAGCAGCTTTCCTACCCGAACAGAGATCTTGCTTAGACTTTCAAATAAGCAAATGTTGCTATTTGGCAATACTGAAATGAGATTTATGTTGAGGCTCGTGCTATGTGCTCTCAATAAGGCAGCCAGCGGAAATTTGACAAAGACCGGCTCGGCTGACTGACTTTTTTTTTTTTTTTAACTGCTCTCTGTGAAATTCTGTGGTGCTTCTGGTTCATGTAACCCATTTCAATAGTACTTCATTCTCTGATAGGGATCTGAGTAGTCCCACTGCAATGGTAGTGTACGCGCAATGTGATGCATTCTGGGATGTCTGCAGACAAATTGAAAGGCTTGAGAATATTTTCATTGTAGGAGATTGCTTTTTCTTATTTATATAAGAATTTACTAGTCTGAAAGGTGTCTGGACTTAAGAGTTGCTTTACTTATATACACATTGCTGGGGATTATCGCAATTTCAATTTAATTTGCCACTTCATGCTATAGAGCTCTCAGGGAATCTTTAATTTTCAGTGAGAGCTCACTAAATTAAAATGAAAATAAAACAGGCTTGCATCGTCAGCACTGAGAATGGCAGTGTTGTCCTGAATTGCTGTTTATACTTTGCCAGAGCTGTTTGTGCAAATAAGGCACGAGGGCACTCAGTTGTTTGGTACTAGATCGGATTGTGCAGCTGAACACCCTTATGTTCGGTGTAACTGCACTGACGTTAAGAAAGGTTTATAACTTGCAGGACACTGCGCTCCATGTGGCCAGTGACACACCAGCTGTGACACGCTGAGTTCTTTTGAAAGTCATGGAGCTCAGCAGTTTTCAGTAATGTTTAAATTACATATAAATTCACCCCCACTGCTCCCTGGATTGATCTCCTGTGAGGTTGGAAGTACTGGAGGTTGGAGGATATGAGAGAAATCAGTGTTTGCATCCCTCATAACTGTTTTCATCATCTGAGTATTCCGGTGTCCTTCAGTAGCTCTGTGAACTAGTAGCTCTCTTGGACTAGATGATCTCTAGAGGTCCCTTCCAACTCTGAAATTCTGTGAACCTGCAGCACCTGGGAGGGAGTAGATGGGACTGCAGCCTGAAGAGGACAGGAAAGCAGTCGGAACAGGATGAAAGTGGGATCAAGGAAAAAAAAAAAAGAAGTAAACAGAATCGCACTGAACATTTATATGCGTACCTTTGACCTTGTCTATGCTAGATGGGGTTGGTGACTTTCCCCTTCTCCTGGTGACAGTACCAGCTGCAGTGCCTCTGCTAGGAAGTCACCTGTGCGACTGCTGGGGGTGGCAAGATGGAGACTGTATCCCAGGGATGGACCGATTGCCCCTGACTGCAGAACCAGTAGGGTGTCACAGCTTTTGTTGTACAGATCTGAATCATAGCGGGCTACAGAAGAGGACTGCTTTAGTCCTAGAACTGAGAGAACCACCATCTCTACACAAGACTCAAAAACCCCAAATCTGCTAAATCACAGGGACTAGGAGGAATGGTCTATAGAGAGACTTCATACCCACTGCAGCCCTGATTCAGGTCTGCGAGTGTCTTGCTAAAAGAACACTGTGTCTGTTGTGAATGAACTGACCGTGTATTTCATGGGATACTGCTCTATATTTGTACCTTACAGCAGGGAAAAACAGTGTGTTCAGATGCCAAGTGTTGTCTGCCCAGGTCTCTTGTCTGTTTCCAATCTTCTCCCATATTTCTCATCTATGTTTTTTCATACCTGTCATTTTTGGTTTCCCTTTTTTCCTCACCTTTCCTGCTGCGGAAGTCTGGATAAACTGGAGTCCTGTGTCGTCCATAGCAAAGATTGCTTGCATTGGGATATTCTAACTCTGAGAACACATTTTTGAGTGTACATTAACTCTTGATTCCATCAGAAACAAGACTGTGATTTGCAGCCAGCTTTTAATTGTGCCAGTTTTTCATGTGATAATTCTTCTTCTAAAACTGTGAGCACTTATTTCAAAGGACCTTTTGATAATGAAGCTTGTATTGTGTCAGGGTAACCAGCTGTGGTTCACAGTTAGGAATAAGAAGGTGTTTAATAGGGAAGAACTCTAATGCACAGACTTCACAGAAAGGAGATTTAAAACTTCAGTTTTTATTAGCACCAAATATCAAGCAAGTTCCATGACAACAAGCTGTACTTCCAAGCTGGTGAGTTATTTTGTTTAGGGAAAGTGAATTGGTAATTACATGACATATCAATTCAGTCTATGTACTCTCTTGTGTTTGCATTTGCAAATCCATAATTCCTTCAGTTGTGCACAGGTCTGAGTTCACAATTTCTGTTCTTCCCCCAAAAGAAGTATTTTCAACCATGAGGTTTCGAGGCATCTCTGTTCTTGAGAGACCAAGTAGCATCACTTAGGCTGCTCACCAAACGAATAGTCAAAGCACCTCTGGCTTCTAGGGGGAAATGTTCCTGTTTCTCTTTGTAACATACTTGTGCGTCCAGTTCCTGCAGCTGAGCTCATAACATGAAGAATTTTTCCAAATAGCTTCACTTACAGCTATATGAGCCTCCCTATTTGACTAATGCCAACATGAATTTCAAATGAAATTAATACAGGTGCAAAGACAGCGGCCATTGGTGGGGCAGGAGGAAGGCTGTGTGGTGTTATGGGGATTATAAAGGAGCTTTTAGGGACTTGGACTGTCATAAGCAATCTGCTTTAGACTCATAGAGTGAGAGGAAGGGTTCCAAGAAAGCACTAGAAGCAGCACCGTGCTGAAGTGCCCTTTTCCTGGAGTACTTGCAAATGCTTCATCTTAATCGAGTCTGTAAACAGCTTTAACTCCCTCGGGGAGAGGGTTCACTGCCTTGAGAAATGAGAGAACTGAGAATTGCCTTTTTTTTTTTTTTTTTTTTTTTTTGGAGAAGTTATCTGGGACAGTTAGTCTGTCACAGTACAAAATGTGGGGATGCAAACAGTGCTCCGGTCACCTCAATAGTGTGTGGATGCACGTGAGCATTTCAAAAGAACAGCAATGGCCACGTTTCTAGGCTGAGGCATTTTTTTAATGCAATATTCTGGGTGCGTGCTAGCCAAGCCGATAGAATAGCAGGATCAGTTAATTGCATCTGTGGATGGTACAATAACACTGAGTGAGTTTCCAAGGTAAATTGGGTTAAAAGTTAAAAAAAAAAAGGGGGGAGGGGGGGAATAATCCCTGCAGCATTAGTCTCTCTGAAGAATGTTAAACAACTCGTGACAGTTCTGCTTGATAACAGCACTCATTAGCAATTTGATTTGTAGGCTTGCATCGGGGAACTGCGGACTTTGCGAGCAATTCAGGTTCCGTCACTAGTTAGGTTCACAACTAGGCTGATGTGAATTACTTGGTTACAGTACTCGCTTTGCTTTGCTATGTAGGGACTGTGGTCTCCTAATGCAACGTGAAACCTGAACTTCATAAAGCCATGTTAGATGGCTGTCCTTGGGCACTTAAAGTTATAAAATACTAATAACTGAATCCCCTCTGCATTCGGCAGACTGGGCCCTTGATTAACCAGGTATCCCTGTCTGCAGAGCAGCAGATTTAAATGGTACAGGAGAGCTGGAAGGGCTGGAGCAGCAATGGGGTTAAGCTTTACAGCCAAGGAAAGGTATTTGTGGAGGAGGGAAATGATGAGGTGCATCTGAATAGACTTTCACAAACCAGTTCCCGATATCCCTTTATTTCTATAGTAATTTTTAGTGTCTTCAGGATGAATGCTTTACATCTGAACCTCCTGTCACTGTCCATATGGAAAAAATAAACACATAAGCAATACACATTAACAATTGTTTTTTTATGCTGTACTTTGTTTTATATAGATTTCATTATATACAGTTATATATTTTACCTTGTTGCTGTGATTTGAACCATATTCTGTAATAGCAATGTCATGGGATTGTAAGGGGAGGTCTATAGTGGATAGGGATCCCATCTTTTCAAGTTATTCTTGTAACCATAAGTACAAGGAAGTCTCTGTTAAGCAACTCTGTAGTACTAAAGTGTTCTGCCTGAAAAATTTCTGCATAAAAGCGACCAGGGAGTTGGTCGAGAAACCAGTTTAGCTGATCAGCCATTTCTTCATTAAAAACCCATGCATTGCAAGTTGACTTATAGGCCCTCTGTGTTGCTGTCTAACAGGCACTGGTGTAGATTTGGAAGAAAATTGTAAACTAAGCCATTCTTACAGGTCAACAAACCCCATGATTTTTAATGAACAGAATAACATACAGTATTGCTATGGAGAAACAGTTTTAAGGGGGAGGTGGGGTGGGGTGGGGGGAGGAATGCCTAGGGTAAAATGACCTACGTAGGCAACTGATGCGATTTCAGAAAAAAAGCCTTTCAAATTGCTGTTGCTAGGTGAGTTAATAATGAGAGAGTTTTTGTTTGGTTTTTTTTTAACATATGGAAGGTAAGAAATACAGGGCTCTGTGTTTCATAGGCTATCCTTAAGTCTCTTCGAAAATGATCACCATGCAGCCAGAAAGTACTTTGTATTAGACAGCTAGTGTAATCAGCTAAGGCTGATATTCCCAGGTTGTATTAAGTACAGTTGATGTACATAGCAGGATGTCAGCTGAAATATTAGGCTAGTTGTTGATTAAAATAGAAACACCTCTGTCTATACCAACATGTAGTTCAAAAAGCAAAGACGACTGAGCTAGGATAGCTGCTGGGGGAAGGTACGCTGGGCTTAGTTTTTTTTAAAGAATGGGATCTTAAAAATCAATAGTGTACTCTATTACCCAGGTTTAAGCTTTAGTGGAAAGACAAATTAGGCTGTAAAGTTAATACAGCTGCTCTGTGCCCATGTATTTCTGTAAGAATCATTAAGTTGGCATTCCTGAAGTATAGAATCAATGGCGAATAAACAAAATTGAAAAGCAACATGTTAAAATCCATATAAGAAGAGTCCTTTTAAATGTATACGGCATGATGAAATTGTGAAACCAACTGCTACAATGTAAGACTGAAGTGGGAAGTTTCACAAAGTCAGAAAGGCATTAAAGGTAATGTGGTTAATGAGACCATCTAGTGGTACAATTAATGGGATGAAGAAAATTCAAGTAATACAAACATGCCTACTGAATTGAGGGAGGTGTAAGAAACTTTCACCAAAGGTTTGGGTTTTACTTATGAGGTTTCCTGCAACAACCTCTAAAACCTCTGGGTCTCTAATTTCAGGCCGCATTTACCCTTAACACTTTCAATAATATGTTGTTCAGAATGCACTCATTTTAGAGGCAATTGCACTTGCGAAGCTGTTTGATCTGGAGAGTAAAATACATTGTATTGAAAAAGGCTGCATTACAACACAACCGCAAACACGATACCTGGCTAACCAACCCTTCTTCTGAGCCGACATAGTAGGTGTTCCTAGTTATTCCATTTTAACACGGTCTGGTGTTAATTTTCTGGTTTTCTACGTAATTTCTGAATCTAAGCAACTACCTCAGAAAAAGAGGTCCTTTTGTCTCAGAATTATCAGTAACAGACAAGTTTTAAACAGAAAATAATTGGGTTTGGGTCTAAGTATTTTGTTACACTGTATATCTCATCCCCCAGTATTTTCTGGACTGTTATTGATTATCATATAATTTGCAGGTTGCCCTTAAGAGGAAACAGAAAAGGGTATAAATTTACCTGGGAATGGGTAAGGCACTTAAATAATAATAAATCATCTATAAGGAAGGATAGGTCAAATCAAAGACAGGTAATGAGAAATGACAAAAAAGAAGTATGCTGTGTATTTTTTTTTTATTGTGTACATTGTGTGTGTGTGCACTTGCACAGACATCTTTGGGTACGTATATACTCACTGTATAGCTTGTAGTGTAATTGATTATAAAGAATACAAAAGACATTCTGTTGTAAACTTTAAAGAATATTTAATAACTTTTTAAAAATAAAATGTATATTTTAAATTTTGTTCTTTATATGAATGCACAAAAATGTATCACTGTAGATGCAGCGACAAAATCCAAAGAACTGAGGAGACCTGCCCACTGGGGTAAGATACCAGTGACAACCCAGGAGAATTCACAATGGAATCCAAACAAAATTTCCCATGGTGAGTCCTGATTTGCTTTCTTCCAGTGAATTGTCTAACTTGGTATCTATGCAGACCAGTCACACTTAGCAAGAATCCTTGCAGACAAAGTTAATAGAGTCTGGTTTTAAAACAAATGCCACAATCAACTGCTGGTTTTTGTTGCTTACCTTTGGTGCCACATTTATAGCACAACAATGGCGCTAAGGGGTAAGTGAATGGCTTCAGCTCTCTCGATACTAACAACCTCAGGTCTAGCTACGAATTGGGGGAGAGGCAGCCGGGAGCCACATACGCGGAAAGCTGTAACCATTAATGTTCCTAGTTCGTGAGAAGTGAGGGGGTCGGGTGGATTCGCATAGCAGCCATATTGCTGATGCAAGATAAGATATTTTTACAGCTTCTGTGCAGTTCCTTCCTCTCCATATTATAAATCATACAATGCTGCATTCAAATGGCAATTATTAAATGAGAGAATGAACCTTTACGAGTTTATATTATTTGAGGGGGAGGAACAAAGAATTATTCATAGAACAGAGACTGGAGTGAATTTCAGTGATTGTACACTGTAAGATGTGGAGCTAAATAAATCTATTGTACAAGCAATAAGATTTGGCTGCTACTGACAGTTACTGTACAGGAAAATAAACCATATTCTATTGAATGTATATATACGTATATATAAATTGTGAAGATCAGAAGTATATTGGACTGACTAAAAGCTAAATGCTGATGTTGCTGAATTCAGTAGGTCCAGCCGTGCGCCCTGTGCCTTCACATCGTTTTATTAAGCAGAAAGTATAAATTCCTTCAATGAGCATTAATCCTTCAATGTCTTTGTTGCCTTTGGTTCTGTCTTTAATTTAAATGTATCGAGTCCTCCTTCATGTTTAAAGATAAGAAGTGAAAATAATAGAAAAGACTTCACTAGAAGTGACAAAACGCTAATGGCAGCAATTGGAACGACTTCTGTGTTGCTCTGCAGCCTTTTAAATGGGTATTAATGTACTATACGGTATTTATAATCAACCAGTTCAACATGAAGTTTTATGGATAATATTGGGTTTTAAAATACTCTGGCCTTGTCAGCAGATGAAGTATGCAATGCTTTTTAAAAAGAAAATATGGTAAGTCTGAGGCTTGTTATATGCAATATGTTCAGAGGTTTGAAATTGGATTGTGCTGGTAATGCTTTAAGCACCATAACATGTTTGGCCTGTGTGAAGAGAGTTAATAACATCAAATATAGAAAATAGTCCAGTTCAAATTATAAACAAGTTGCAGTAACAGTTGGCAGTGTAAGGGTAGTGTTTAAAAAAAGACTTACTAGCAGCAATGTGTGGTCTGTTTTGGGTTTTTTCCCCTGTTTTTTCTTTCTTTCTTTTCAGCCGTTAGTGCCGTATGTTTCTGTTGCAGTGACTGGCATTTACAACCCGAGTATTGCTTATACTCCCTACACATACATGTTTTTGAAAACTGAGCCAGTTTATCTTGTAAAGACACCTAAATTGTGGAAAATTATTAGAGGGAACCACAGCATGACTTCTCTTCAGGCTTTGTTTCTCATTTTGTTTCTTCTGTAGGTTTAGCTGAAGTCTAGCAGTCTTCTCTGAGGGCTCAGCACGTATTATTGGGAGACTCAGAGGATGAGGGTTTGTGATCGCTCTTTTCCCTACGCCATCAGGCAAAGTGATGAAAGTTGCCCTCTGTGGGAGCTCTGCTGCACAACAGTTCACGCTTATCAACTGAGCCATCATCAGCCTGCTGTATCTGTGTTAATTTTTAATGGCGGGGATCACTGCAAATAGACTTGTCTATCTTTTATCTTTCTTAAAAATCAATGTTTTATTAATATATTCATCACTCTGTTATGCTGCTTTTCGGTGATGGAAACTCTGAGCTGTCAGCAGGAGCACCTGTGTGTTACAAACTATAAACCATGGCAAGAACTAATGGTATATCTAACCTGGAATCACGTCTATGCAGGTAAGAAAGGAACAGAGGGGAAGGAACCATCTTTCGAAGGGCAGGACTGTTGACAGGTCAGCCTGTGCTCAGGAAGCAGAGAGGGTTGAGACTCTGGTGATTGTAACGTCAAGAGTAAGTCTCTTGCCTGGGGTACAGGGTGCCTGTGTGTGGGCTACTCACTCGGTTTAACCTCTCTCTTGGGCCGAGATCTGTTAACATTTGTCAAGGCTTGTTAGTAGGGCAGTAAAATCCTTTAGCGGTGGTGAGGTTGCTGTGGTAGTGAGTGGTTAGGAAGCCACACAAAATGCACACAAGTAATAATACATTACTTTCAGCTTGGCCTGCACAGCTAAGTGCTCCACGTGACAGAGGATGATGTATCCTTCAGAGATGTGCCTTTATAGGGGGCAAGATTTTGGAAGATGCTTGCTTTTTCACACACCAGAGCATCCCAAGCACTTCCCGACAAGTTTGGGCCTGAGGGTGAGAAGACTGCAGAAAAACAGCAAAAAGGAAAAAAAAAAACCCAAAACCTAAGCAGTGAGGGTAGTATTTGTCAATGGTGCAGGTCCAGAAAAGGGTTACTTATGGGTGTTAAGAAGGTTGCTCAATAAGCTGTGGGTCAGTGAGTCCAGCTTTACTGCTGGAAATTGCCTTTAAATCAAAGTAAGCAAAATGTCACTCATAGCTGAGACCTGCTGTTGTAAGCACTAAAGGTACGGGGTAACTTTTTTCACCTGAACTTGATGCATGAGTATAGTCTGTCACAGTAGGAATGGCTGCATTGAGCTTTCTGGGAAAACAGGGCACTGTGGTTGTCTCTGGTCTATTGTCAGTGGCTGAGAGGTCCTCAAAGGCCGGCAGCAGGGAGCAGGCCAGCAGCATTGCTGTTTGCCCGTTCTCGGCTGTGTCCTTTCCCTGCTCTGCGTCAGCGTCTCCCTGTCACGTGTGCATTACCTGGGGCTGCTTGCTGATGGGGAATTGTTTGTTTGAACAGGAACATCTGATTCGTAACTTCATCGCTAGAAGGTGTGCACAGAAGTGTACTACATCAGTTACTTCAGTTAACAATGCAGGGCAGGGAAATCGGACAACTGGTGGCAATTTTCTGGCTAAAGGGGAGTTACGATTTTGGTTTCTGCAAATTCCCAAAAGTGTGGGGCATATTCCAGGCAACAGCCAGGCAGCAGGAGATGGGTCTGAAAAACAGAACTGAGAGGTGACTCCTGTTCTAACAAAGACTGATGTGTCCTGGCTGTTGTAAACATGCAGCTGAAAAAAAAAAACACCAAAAAACAAAACCACCAAAAAAACCTAGGCATAAAAACATCTGAAGTCTCAATAACTCTCAGAAAAATGAGCAATGTGCAAAAGATTTTTCCTCAGCAAGGCAAACTCTATCATACCTGCAGATGATGATATCCCAAAGTAAATTAATGAAATGGTGACATTCGGGGAAGGAACAGCTGACAGCTTTGTACGGATCCTCAAGTGTGGAAGTGAGTGATATTTTTTGGCAGACTAACTTGAAACAGGGATGATAAGAAATAAAACCGTAGTAGAATGACAGAGAGAGCCCACTCACAAGTTGTTTACTGAAATGAACATACAGCTGAAAGTAATTACTTGTTTCCCAGAGGTATAAGTGATAGTGCCTCCTACAAGAAATAATACTCAGTTATTTCAGTTGGAATGTAAAATGGGATAGAAAGGTTCCCTCTTTCTGAGGTTAGATGCTAGGTATTTCCACCTTCCGGAACAGTATGTGTATATGAATGTAATATATATTACATACAGTCAACCATCTATATGCCACTGGCAATTAATAAGTGAGACAATGTCCAATGTTGTTTTCCCTTAACAGCCAGATCTCACTGTACAGATTCTGATTAAAAGCCTGCCTTTGCAGCGCATAAGATTAAAAATACTCCTTTAAAGTAACATATTTCTGAAGATGATCCTCGCCTGGCTACAAAATCATCTTGAGACACTTGGAGGCAGGGCTGCTTGATCTCGACATTCTAGCTGCGTGCAAACTGTAGTACACCTGCATTCAGTGCTAGCTACTCTGTACCTTCTTTCCACGCTGAAGAATACTCTTTTTTCTGTGCCCTCTCTTCCAGACCATGAAACCTGGCGGGTTTCGCAGAGGTTGCCTCAGTGCAATCTTTTCCTAACATCAGTTTGCGGATCAGCCCCTCTTATGCAGCCTCCTTTCGCTTTGCCTTGGGCCGTGGAAAAGGAACCATTGCTCTTTGGAGGTTTTCTTCTGTTTAAAGACAAGGCTGCTTCTTACCTGTGCCAGTTCAAGTACTGACTTTTTCTTTTCTTCCTCCTTCAGTAAAGTGGGGTGATTCACAAAAATCTTCAGAAAGATAGCATTATACACAGTTCATAGTACAAAGGGGGGAAAAAAAAAAAGGTCAGATGAATGAGCATGAAGGAGATTTCTCCTGTGTCCTTTGGAGGAGGAGCAGAAAGATTGGGAATGGTATCTATGCACAGTAGGTGTCTGCCTTGACTACCTGACAATACATGGTCATTGCAAAGGTGAGTCCGAGAATCTGAGAAAAAGAACACACAACAAAGAATCGTTTTTCAGTAAGTAACCCCTCCCCTCTTATTATTGAAACAAAAAAAAGAGAGAAAAGCATGCTTCCACCGCTTTTGTTCACACACAGGAAGACACATCACACACTGCGTTTCCTCCCAGCTCATGTCCTTGTTCTGTTCCTAGTTTCTGTCTGCCTTTTGTCCTTATCTGTATTGCTGTTTTACAGAACGAACAAGGAGAGCACCGGAGAGTTGATTTCTCCACGAAAAGCAGCCATCAGATATCGGGAAGAGGTATATTGCAAAGAAATGTTTGGATGTCTTTTGCTTGCATGTATTTCATAGTAGCAACCCACAGCTGGGGGCTGTGTGGTTATCTCTGTAGCTATTGCTTTGAAAGACAATCAGGTTCATCCCTGACCCAACGGATGCTGTGGTTTACTTTACTGTACTTTACTTTTCCAAGCGTATGTGTGCACACGTCCCACTGGGGGAATCACTGGAAACTGTCCATGCATTAATGATAACCATCAATGCCTCATCAACAATGTATGTGTCTTTCTACTCAGCCTATTCAAGAAAAGCAGCAGGAGGTGGTGGTTCTTCTCCCAGCCCAACCACTGACCTTCTGGGCCGCCTCTGGTAGATTACTTCATCAGAGAAAGGGATGGGGAAGAGTGTCTTATTTTCCTTCCAGTTGAAGTACGTGTGTGAATGTACTAAGTGGTTGTTACTATTCGTTTGCAACACCAATGTAAAAATTGTCACTTAAATAAAGGTTTGCCAGGTAGAAATTTTTTCTATGAATTCTATTTTAAGCACTTAATTTGACCACTTCAAATTTACTCTTTACATAAATAGCAGTTCCTGTTAACGAGTATTTTGAAAGAGTGTGTGAATAACACACATACCACTTCATTTATAAAGAAAAAAAATGGTTATAAAGCTGTTATTTCGCTGTGGGAGAACAGGAACTGAAGAAAAGATTGTTAGGCTTTAGTGTGCTGTTTTAGAGCAAGCACATGCCTTTTGGAAGGATCCCACGACCACTGCCTTCTACTTCTTACCGAAGGGACACCTTCGGGGACAGCTGCATAATAAAACCTGGCTGGCTGAATTTGTTTTGTAATTTTGAGCATGCATGACTGAAGCAGATTCTTCTGCCACATGTGCTGTATGTCCTTCGAGTTGTGTCACTGTATGACTGACTGCAAGGTTTTTTTTACATGAAAAACAAAAGCTGTCACACGCTTAGGGCCAGAACAATGTTATAACAGCAACAACAGAGGGAACCCAATTCATTTTTAGGTGACAGTACATCAAAACTTTTGTCATCAATCAGATTCAATCCCATAGTGCACCTGGAAGACAGGCTAAAAATCTTGTGGGTTCTGAGGTGTTTTCTCTGTACTTCACAGCATGTACTAGGAATATCAATTAGCATTTTTTAAAGTGTCTGAAAGGAAGTGTTTCCTCCCATGCAAAGTAGTAATTTCTTTCTGTCAGAAAGACAGTATTCTCTTAAATACCCTAAATATAATGAAGGTGTATGAGAAGGACTCTGACATGGGCTGCTGGGTTTTTAATGTATCTTTTAAAGACTCCCTAAATGCTAAATAGATGCTCAAAAGATGTTTTTTAAAGTACGGCAGTATATTAACAACAGTCTTACGGTGTCTCTCTGCCATACAATCTTCTTGTGCTTACCTTTGTTCTGAAGCACATCTGCTTACTATACCAGAAAACAAAACCTCAAACTCTCCTGAATTGGGGCCTACGAGGAGTCAGGCGTTTGCATTAATAGGTTGCAGCCACCGTGTGACACGTGACAGTAAGATACATGCCTTTCTGCCTGACCTGACATTAGTGGGAATATGAGTGGAACTTTGATCCCGGGCTCTCTCTTACTGCTGCTGGTGGTATACCGTGCAAAATTAAAAAAAAGAATTGGGTTAATCTGGAGTTACATGGTATTAATTAGCTTAGCGATGCCAGCCTTTCTGCTTCTATGTTGAGCGTGAGAGAGGTGGAGCTGGAAACTAAAGCTGCATCTTTGCTGCATTCAGGAGTGGGACTTTGGGCCGTAAGTTGGGCGCTGACATAAAGCTGAAACAGCCTGAGCTCCGGCAAAGATTTCACCTGTGTGCCCTCAGGCTAAGGTCTGTGCCACTGGGGCTACGCTATGGCCACAACCACAGCAAGCTGGATTACAGACACGGGTACGTAAGAGTAAGTGACAAAGTACTGCACTGACAACTGATTCTTCTCTGACCGAAGTTACGCTGGAAATAACCACAGGTTAAAATCTGATAGGGAAGTCTATGCCAGTCTTACCTACCTCCTTCCCCTGCAATTAATAAAAAAGAAGCATGGTTTTACTGGCAAGGTGGAGTAATGGTAACAACATCCCAACTTACAGCTTAACCTAGGACTTAGGATGGGGTTGAAGACTTCAGCTATCTTTAGGCTCTCTTGAAGTTAGGTATTTAGGCTAAGCGGACAGTCCTGTCTGGAGGATTACTGGACAAATACAGGTAGCCTAAAAGGTAATTCACTCTACCTTCACTAGGCTTCAGTCTTTGGCTGGCGGGGACTACCAACCACTGAGTCTAGCCTAAGCCTTAGATAAACCACTTGGTAAAGCGCCTGCTCTTTGCAGTGCATCATAAACCGGAAAATGTCTGCAGTATTCCCAGTTCTGTACCTTGTACGTAGTATTTTAACTAAATTAAAACACAAAAGACTTAAATCTTGCAGAGTTTTACTCTATACATGATGCAAACTTTGGAATTATTAAAACGGGTTTGGACAGAGTATATCTGGATCTATGGTTACTTGGTTAATTACAGTTAATTAGAATTTGAAAATTGATATTAAACCATACCTGCACCATAGCTGTGCACAATCCAAAGATTCCCACTGCTAGTAAGTTTTCCTGGAGCCATATTTTCACTGTTTCATAGCAAGGCTGGAAAAAACCACCAAAATATTGTATTAGCCATCAACACACAGCTCTACTCCCCTGGGAATATACAGGCAGAAAAGAGCCAGATCAGCCTAAACTGCTCGGTAACCTGGATTATCATTTCAGCACTGGGGCAACTACAGTGTATTCCTGGGTTGAAGCTCGAACAGGGAGTATTAATTGTAATGACACAAAAAAGCGCACCTCCAAAACGCTGTGTGAGCACTGCTCCAAATAAATTGGGCCAGTAGCTAAAAATAAATAAGCAGTGGATTTGTGTCCTCTTTGCCCTCTAAAAACCAACTAGAACCAGTTAGAGCTTCAGAATGAGGCTTTCATTTTCTCCATGTTTCATGAAAACAAATATTTATTATATATATCAAACCCAAAAGTTCCAGTGAGAGCTGCTCAGTAGCCACTCCTGCTGCCCATTTCATACCATTTTCCATCGTTTCCAATTGCAGCATGGGCACTTCTCTGTTATTTTCTTCCTGCTTTAAATTCTGCAGCTGTACCCTCATGTCCTGGGCCCACTTTGGGGGAGGGTGGAACTGGCCCAAGTGAAACCTTTCTCTAAATAACGTGAAAATAGTAGTTAATGTAAGACAACCTTGTGCAAAAAATTGTGCCTTCTGTCTTGTAAATGTACATCGCCAAGAATCACTCAGCCTTCGGTGACCTTCCCAATATGTACAAAGGAAAACCAATTGATGCCTGCCAGAAGACATGGTGTTAACCTGCACCGATCTTCTTGGTACCCCAAATAAAATAGAAGAAGAACTTTTAAGTCCTTAAATTGAAAATTTGACTTGGAGCTACTTGAGAGGTAGACGGGAGCCATGTCTGGTTGGAACTCAGCCTCTGCCAGTGCCAATCCATGTATGAAATCTCACTAGGAAGTGGACAGGAGACCTTTACTTATTGTCTTCACAAACCCATTAGAACCGGCAAAACTTCCTTATAATTCCACTTCATCAGATGGCCTGACTCCAAACCCCTCCTGGGTAATTGTACTACCTGTAATTGGCACTAAGAATTGCTGAGCTAATTTCAGAGAATTTAGGCTCTGATTATCTGCTCTAGAAAGATCTTACTGAGGACAGCGTAGGGGAATTATCCCATGGAGTTTTGAATTTGATTACAGGCAAGTGCAGAAACTCATTACAAAAAAAAATAAATGCTGCTGGCAATTTGGTGGAATGGCTCCCACTCTCCTCCTGTGCAGTGGTACCCCCTCAGGCAGGGTTCCTGGCAGGAGCAGAGCGCGCCAGGCTCACGCCGTCCCCTTGCTCCACAACTGCCTGGGCCACGATAAGCTACGGCTGCTGCCCCAGGGCTCGTGCTATGTCTGTGGATGAGCCATTGGCCTTTGTCTCTACCCGATTCAAGTACGTGGGACATTGAAAAGGACGATCCTGTCATTTCCTAGCTAGATCTAGCTAGACTGTGCTCCAGATGAGTGTTGGAAGGTACTCGTCTGCAATGTGAAACACCAGCTCAGAGCCTACTAAAAGGGAAGCCTTCAGCTCATAAAAATAATTAAATTGGCAGTTTCATTGGAGGTCAAAAGCCGCAGCTCAACACGAGCCTTCTGAAACCACCTGATTAAAGATGAGTAAAGGGTACAACACGCCTTATCATCTGTATGGCCCTGCAAATGACCGGCTGCCTGCCCTTCACCTGGGTTGCGAGGCAGCTGCTGAGCTGCTGCCCAAGAGCTACTCACTGCTTTCCACCAGGTCCCTGGGGAATGGAGTCCACAGTTCTCGCTGAATTCTAAGCAGCAGGAGTCCGGCACCCGGGTTGTATTGTACACTTCAAACCAGTCAGTGTAGTTGGAGACTCCACAGCATCTGAACTGGAAAAAGAAGCCGCGAGATGATACTGTAAGTATGATCTGTCACTGCCTTCGGCTCATTCTGACCGCTCCCTCCTGGAGTTGGACATTCAGTGCATTTCAATTACACCAGCAAAGGCTTGACATTTTAAAGAAATATAGTATTTCCTCAGCTTTACCCAAACAGGCCCTTTCTCCCACTCTTTTCTGTGTTTAAATATGGTTTTCTATGTAGCTAATGTTAATACGAGAAGCAAAGGCACCTATTTTGAGTGGCAGGACACTGCAGGAGCTGAAACAGGACAACCCCAGTCAAGGACTGAGGTTAAGAGTTGATGGGACTGAGCAGGATTATAACAATCGTTTGCAGATTGTTGTTGGGGAAAAAAATTACTTAAGATACAGATACAGCACCCAGGAGACAAAGATACTGGGCTCTCTACAGCACGCTACTGAAATCATGATTGAAGTTAACGAGGCAAATTTCTCTCCGGGCTGTTAATTACTGATCACCTCTGAAAGTCTCTGTCAGTCGGTAAAAGATGTATTTCCTACTTTTCTCTCTTTGGTGCAGTTCCTTAGTGTCATCATCTGATGCTGCTAAACAGCGGTGCTTTAGGTGTCTGCCTGCCCCAACGCAGTGTGCCATGACTATGTTGGTGCTAAATCACAAAGTTTGTTCGACTTTGGTAGCGGAATGAAAGGTACAAGGAAATGTAAGTAACGGTACAGGGAATGGCTCTGCGACCATCTTCCCCCTCTGGGAACTGGTATATTCCTGTGATACAAAATAAGCTAAGACTCATTACCATATAGATGTATACACCATCTGTCACGCCTGTGCTAACTCAAAAGTACGAATTTGTCGGTATTTAGACACTTTACCACTAATGAGTAAAACAAGACGACACTGGGCTGCAGAACTGCTCTCTGCTATTGGCAGCACTTCACACTTTTCCAAGGCTATGCCAGCCGCCCACTTAGCCCCAAAATGACTTGCCAAGATCTTACTTTTTAAATGTGGTTTTATATAAGCCTGTGCAGTATCTTTTGCATCCCTGCAGAGGCCATTCCTCTTTTTTCTGATAGACTCATAATCATGCAGACATTTGCATCACCAGGACCACAGCCTAGTTCAGATCCTGATATTTATACTGGCCTGAGGGACAGTTTTCCCTATATCTATATACATATATATAAATGGTTGTAGGGTCTATGGGCACAGAGGGCTGAGCGTTCAGCTCTTGTTGCACACACAGGATCTGCCATTCAAGACCAACAGAGGGCAGAGGTGTCACGCGTTGCCTCACGCATTGGAATTTGCTTCAAGCACTTGCAGAAAGTAGTCCGCGACAGAGACCTTTCAGTGCTCACAGCACTGGTTTTCTTCTGCCAAGCAAAAGTGAGAAATCTTTCCCAGACTAACATCTATCCCCCAAAGGTTCTGCTCAGAATTCTGATTTGGTCCGTGGCAGGAATCAATCCTTAGCTTGCAACTGTTTGATTTGTGACTTTATGGGCTTCGTTTTCTACAAACTGACTTGAAAGTAAAAAAAAAGTTTGTGACTTTATTTTTTTGCTCTATGTTCCTGCACACAAGACGGGAGCTCCGTGCATAACAGGTCCCAGAAGCGGATAGGAGCGGCATGGAACACATGGCATGCATTTGAGGAAAGCTGGTTTATTTGGAAATCTAACAAGAAGGTCTTGCAGGCTGTCATCATTAGAGTCAGGAGGCAGTTCTTTGATAGACAGTGAGAAGTGACAGCTTGTAAATAGCAAACCTTGAAAACGTGGCTCATCTGTGATGTAGAGAGTGCAACAGTAAGGGCTGAGACATATGAGTGATGTTCTGGCCAAACGCAAGTGACACAAGTTTGCATAAATCAGGACTAGGGCCCTTCTCCCCATAATACTGCATGGCTGAGGGTGTCAAAGTCTGACAGACTAAGGAGACAAAGATGAAGCACAGGTTTTGTAGTTAAGGGTGCACTAAGAGTGTTGAGGACAGCTGTGCCTATGGAGCCTGTGAAGCAGACGGTGGCTAGGCCATGAGCTAGGGTTGGGACTCCAAAGAGTAAAACTTCCTGGTAAGCCACAAGGTGGAAATAGGAGGGGATGCAGTTGCAAAGACCAGCTGCAGTCGGATACACGTTGCCGGCCCACGCAGATCCTCTGTGTATTCTACAAGAGCAGAGGATTAAATATTGATGCTTGCCTGCCACTGCTGGCAGACAAGGCAGTCCCAGCAATGGGAGAAAGGCCTAAGAAAAGATCAAGGGTGAAAAAGAATGAAGTAGCATGAGGGTCAATAGCCTTGGGACTGGAAGAAATAACGTCTGGAACTGTAACTGGAGGAGATGTCATGCCTTTGGAAGACAAAGGAAGGACGAGTGATGGAATTACGCAGCAGATGATGCACAATCCTAAAAGAGAGGAGGTAATGAACACAGAAAAGTACTACCACCACAGAGACCACTGACGACCAAGTCAGGTGAATGGCACCTCTAGGGAGCAGAGACCCTGACCCATGGCAGTAAGTCAAAGAGGCAAGAACAAGGGAACAAACAGCAGTGGGACTGAATGGGTCACCAGTACAGATTCAGCAAAAGGGTCCAGCTAGAAGCCAAAAAGACAGACAAGCTGAGAGCTCTGTAAATTCAAAGACCTCATTATGGAGGCCGAAGTAGAGAAAAGAGAGCATGGGAGCGATTTTGGATCATGTGACAAACAACTGATTTATCCTGTGTGCATGAAGCCGAACGATAAGTAGCCAAATTGTTGAGGGAGATGAGGGACTATTACAAGAAAGGGGAATATTGAGGACAAAGAGCATAATAAGAGGCTTTTTTAGGGGCCTCTGAGATTTGAGAGCAACGTTCTTTTTTAAAATTGAGAAGGTTTCTGAGCAAGGACAGTTGGAAACAGTCCCACACTTGGAGGACGGAGAAAGCTCAGGTCCCATGAAGGATAATTTCTGTCACCAGCAGTTTGTTGTAGACTTCACGTTCTTCCACAAAGGCTGATGTTCTGCCAATACCAGCAAGTTAAACTGCCTGACTGTCACGAAGCCATTGCAGACTTGATTCTTGCTACCGCCACATTCATTTTGTGGTCACATTTACAGTCCTGTGTTGCTCCCGTCACTTATTAAGTGATAAAATTAGACAAGGTTGCCTAATTGATTAGTTCTGTTCCTAGTTTCAATAGG
Source organism: Chroicocephalus ridibundus (assembly GCF_963924245.1). NCBI lineage: Eukaryota > Metazoa > Chordata > Aves > Charadriiformes > Laridae > Chroicocephalus > Chroicocephalus ridibundus. The sequence continues at coordinate 20,057,740 of NC_086287.1, forward strand.
GAACAATGCCCTTATGGCACGCATAAACAATGCACAATTACAAACTAACAGTGCTTATTTTGGGACACCCAGACTAACTTTAAAAGGGGGTAATCTGTAGAAAAAGGCAGCTACTGTCTTGAGTAGCAGTAACTTAAGACACCTTGACTTGGACACGTCAAATCACTTGATCCTAGGGCTGGCAGCTGTGAAGGGGCAAGCACCATGGCATGCAGTTGTGCCTGCCCACAAGAACGAACGTGGGCACTTACGGCATAAGGTGACAGTCGGGTAGCAGTTCTGGGGACACACATACAGTGTTTGGCAGAGTTGCTCAAACAAGCAAAAGCTTGTCAAATGCCTCTGAGGATCTAAGCTCCTGCTGCTAAACATTTCCAGGAATACTGACAATACGCTGCTGTTTGTTTCACATGTTTCACGTGGGAGGCTCTGTCTCCCGAGATGTCAAAACACATTTTTTTCCCCTCCCTTGTCAAAGAGAGAGAAATCACCCCCCTATTGATTACCTGCGGGGTTCTGAAGCGGCTCCTCGGTTCCCAAGAACTCGGGACACGTGGGCTGCTCAACACAACGATGCGGCCAAAGGTTGTGCAGCTGCGAGTGGTTTTCCCAGCCGAGCAGCACCGCACGGCACCAAGGTCTCTCTGTTGTATTCATGGAATGCAACGCTGCCTGCAGATAGCTTTATTTTTGTTTTAACAAGTAATTGCTGCTCTAGCATGGGGTATCTGGGGCTGGTAATTAATGTTATACACAAAGTTTCTATCTTAGCTCAATAGAAATGTAAGGAGTTGGATTCTTGTATGTATTTTACAGGCAATCCTGGTATTGAAGGCTAAGGAGGCCTTATTTTCTTTGCCAAATTCCTGCAAAATCAGCCAGGCTGGAATAGGGTTCATGAAAATAAACAGACACCCAATCCTTGTTGCAGACAGGTTTTAGCAATGCCTGGTTTTCCAATTTTGTGAATGTGATGGATAACTAGGGACAGGGTAGGGGTGAGTTTTATACGCCTTTTTCCTCTATCACTGTAAAAAGTGGTGAATAAGACAGCTTCATTCTAATACCATGTTTAATGGGTGGTTTGGATTACTTCAGCAGTAATCCTCCAGTATGGTTTGATCTAACAGAATCAATGACTGGGGTAGAGAGAGATGGGTCAAATTTTGTTCTCAGTAACCGTGGTCTAAATAGACATGAAAGGCATTACGCAGCAGTAAAAGTGAGCTGAATTTGCTCACTTTAGTGAAGCTAATGCGTTTTCTGCATGCCTCTCGAATTACTGCCTGGTTAGTTAAAAGGAGAAGTGCTCAAATATTGATCACAAAGATGTTGGGGATGAAGCAACATTTTAAAAATTAATGCCTATTTCTCATTTCCTAATGATCCCCACCTGTAACTGTACCAGTCCTGGTTAGTAAGGAGTGTAATGCAGTTCAGGGTAACTTACATCCTAAACTATTAGAATTTTAGTCATGTTTAAAATCACTTTGTACGCTTTCATAGTCTTCAGTCACAACACGCAGAAGTCACCTGCTTGTGTTTCTGATCCTCTTAAGGTTTGAAACACCACTGAGAAGGGCTGTGATTTTGGTTAGCTGAAGGTATTAAAAAGAAATCAATAAAATGTTCTAATTTGAAACAGCTCCCTGACCTAGAGGCTTAATACGACCGCAGAATGGGTCTAGTGCTTTTCCTCTACCGCGGGTTGCATGTACGCAGCTCAGCCCAACTCCTTTAGCAGGAAACTGAACTGATCAGTCATGGACCAAAACGACAACTTCCTCCTTAAAGACGGGCCTGATGGACTCTGCTTTTTCCTTGTTCCCAGTTACTTAGGAATTGTATGCTTCTGTTAAAAAGAGGGAAAACACTTCTCAAGGCACAAAGGCTTCAGAGAAGAAAGCCCCCCGAAAAAGGTGCTCAGGCCTTTCACATTTGAAGAAGAAATACAGTAATCACCACTGTATGCACGCTGGGTCTCCATCCTCCCAGTCAGTACTGCCCTCTGAAATGCCATCTAAACGTCGTCCTGTTTCTGGAAAAACTTTTTTCCCCTTCTTTAAGCAAAGGTTGCCATACACAGTCATACTTTGTCAACTCAGGGTGGGAATGGTCTCTATCTAAGCTAATTGTAGGAGAAATGAAGAACTATGCCAGAGCTTAGGTCTCTCATGTCTGAGCCCACTACTTTAACCATGGTGCCATCTCTCTGCTCAAGCTCTGAGAAATACTTTTGCAAAGAAAGAAGTGTGAACGCAGAGAGGACAGGGGAGAAGGACTCATGATTTCTCCTACTGTCATGTTTTTCACATGTCATGCTTTCTTCTGAGGCTGCTGTTTCCCATCCACGCACAGACATAGCCCATAGTTCAACCAATGACTGATGTCTTCTGGCCCCATTAGAAAAGCCAGTGATGAGACACTGCCCTGTAATGGCAATGTGGTTACCTCTACTGCGGGGTTTCGAGGGCTGCCGCTGAGGAGTCAGAATGCAAACAGCAAGCCTGGGCTGGGACTTTCCTTTCAGAAAGTCTCCTGTATTGCCCTAATCCTCCTATCAGTGATTACACTCTACTGATTAGGGATGTAAGGGATAACAATTATTACTGAACACAAAAAAATAATACTTGGCATTTACATAGCGCTATTCAAGTGCAAAGTGTTTTACATAATTAACCATGCTGGGATTGCCTTTGCTGCACCACTGCAATACTCTATTCCTAAGTAGTTTTGAAAGATACATGTGAAAACCAATTATGCAGAGCAGTAAAAATGGATCAGTGGGAGCTCTTTGCTTTTCTCCTCGGTGCCCAGCACCGGGAGCACGGAGACTTTAACACTGTGGTACCGCCAAGACAGCACATGTTAATTTCATAGTTGCCATGTGAGAAAAGAGAGTGATGTAACATGACGGTACATGGCTTGCAAGATGGCCCTTTCCTATTATCTTTTGGGCTCCTAAGACCTAGCTAGCATTAGGTTAATCTGAAACTTATAGAATGCTCTTTTAACCTGTAACAGGTTTCAAGGCCAAAGGAATCATCAAGACAATTGAGCATGATCGAGAGATCATGCACTACACAGACCACAGACTATCGAGTCTTGCCTCAAACCCAAGCTTGTCACTGAACAAGACCACTTCTTTTAGACAAAACCCCCTGTCTTCACTATAGGGAAAAAGAATCCACCACCCTGCTGTACAATGGCAGCCTACTATCAGATATCTGCATCTGGAGTTTTCATCTTTTGGATCAATTACAGAGCCCTTGCCTTTCAAAACCCTTTTCCCCTCCTGCTCTCTTTTTAAGGATTGCAATCACACCACTACTTCGTCTCTTCCTCTTTTCCTGGTTATATAAAGCTTTTAAAATTTCTCATCATAATGTAAATTTCCACAATTCTCATTACTCTTTTACATACTTTCTGAGTCCAATCCAACTTATGAACATCTTGAAAAAATGTGACTAGGTGAACTAGACATAGTATATACTATTACACCTATTTTACAGAAAGGGGAGCAGAAGCATGGGGTTTCTATCCACTAAGTCCTCCAAATAATGCTTTTTTCCCCGACCTTTGCTATATGCTTTCAACAGTCCTTGGGGTGTCACTGAAACCAGATTAATATTTACTGCAAACACCTTAATATTAGTAATTATTACTACATTTTTACCAGTCGGAGTTAAGTTAGTGTAAAAGCGTAAAATTTCTAATTCTGTTTGATATAAGCAATGATATAAAAAATTGTATCTACACTTCACATGGCTTGGGCCAGCACCACAAAATGCATTTGGGAATGCAATTGATGCCTTCTCATATTTGATCATAGCATTGGAAGAGAAAAACATTAACAATATTGCAAGATGCTGAGGCCTTCTAAAGGTAACCAAAAGAACCTTCCACATGCAGTTGTTAGGATGCAGGACCGGAAAGCTTATTAGCTGGTTTGCTGGACGTGAGCTGTTTGTCTTTCACACACAGCACTGTTGCTGCCAACCGACTGCACTCAATACAGGCTGCTCCCACAGCCCCGAAGATGCACATGGAATTTGGCCAACTACTTCTTTTGTTCTTTTAGTGACCCCGAATTTTCAATTTCTCAGACCTTCGCTTAGCAGCCTGCCGCTCCTGCTATCTTGTATGGTACAGAAGAGTATATGTGAATCTTGACACCGCCAGACTGAAAGATATTTGGGATTTCAGCCCAAATGCCAACAGAGGAAGTAAAGGGTAAATGAGCAGGCTTATCGTATCAGAACATGGTAGGTAGCCCATCCATCATCTCGAATATTTCAGATAATCTTGGAAGCATTGGGAGAGGTTATCGTCTTTGGCCAATTTAAGACATTTTTGGCCAAGGCAATACTAAAGCCCTGCCTGTCTGTTTCACGCTAGCACCTCTGGAGAGGAGAATTTGAGAAAGCTATGCAAGATATTTTGAGTGAAGTCAAGGCAGTACAAGTCCTTCTTTCTAAAGCAGAAGAAAAATTGGAGCACTTTTCCTCATTCAAGTTGCAGAGAAAATCGTATCAGAAAGATCACCCCCAAGAGAACTGACTGAACTGAATATGAAAAGAGAAGGACAGAGCTAATAAACCTGAACTGTTAGTGACGGTGTTTCCTCAGCAAGCCAGACAAGGACAAAAGGAGGAAGCCAGCTACAGTCTTCACTAGTCCCTTATGAGACAAACACTGGCAGAGTGCTGTCAGAGAATCAGAAAGATGCAACAGTGGCGGCAACATAGCAAAAACCACTCCCAGCCCATCTGTGATAGAGGATGATTGAATTCTGCTGGGAAAAACATACTGACTGTAGAAGGAGGTTGTAAACACCATGGCCAGTTTCCATTTTGACCACGCTAGTGGAAAACAACAATGGCAATGAAAGGAGACAGGACAGAAATGAAAAGGTATTGGAGTGGTTCTTTGTTATTATGCTACAGCTCTTCATTCCAACAAAAGCTGTCCCTTTGACTTTAAAGAGAAGGTACTGCTTGTTTCCTGTCTGACCGTCTCCTTCACTCTCCACACAGCGCAGAACTATATGATATTTAGGTGTCAACACAATATGAATTTTTAAAAGACATAAGCTACCCTGGACAAAGGAGAAAATACCATTTGTTACAAAAACTAGAGAGTTTAGTTGCTAATGTACTGACTGGGTGGGAGGAAGAGGTTGGCTTGGGATCTGGAGGTTTGATTAGGTTCACACCCAGAACATGCTGTTACAGAACCCTGAGGGTAAAGAGAAAGGGAAAGAAAAGCTGAGACTTACATCTGTTTGAATGATGCTCCATGCATTAGTTAGGCCAATATTTCCATCGGTCCCATACAAATGAAGCCCTTTCTTCAGATCCCGCTGAGCGTACTTGTCAATCTAAAACCAACAACAAAAGACAAAAACCTCAAAATTTGCTTAGTACCACATTTCAGAATCAAAGTGCACAGAGCAGGGAGACATTTAACAACAGTCCTATACTGAAATGAATAAAAAGTTAACTGACATTGCCCAAAGCCTTTCTCCAGTAGACTGGTATCTATTACAGGTATCTGCATTTTGTGAAGAACATGGGGAGTTCCTGTTCTCAGTTAATGTTCATATTTTCCGTCACAGACCTCCAGAACATCTTTTCCCTTCTAAACTAACCACCAAAGTACTAGAGAGAGATTGGATTCAGTTGAATCATTCTTTTTTTTTTTTTTGCAAATGCGACCTATATACGAAACATACCACAGCATTTCCTTTTAGCTTAATGTCTTTAATTGCGACCAAGTACCCCTCAGCATCTTCCACGTGTTTCCTGGGAGAACAACGGTGGCATTAACATTGTACTGATGCTCTGAATTGTGTTTATTAGATTGGCTAGGATACCCCGCCTCTTGCAGCAGGATGGACATGGTTGTGTTGAAGCAGCAGGGGATGGGCTATCCAAATATCCTGTCCTATCAGGACAGACAGGATTTAAGAATTTACTTACTAAATGGAGCTGCTCTTAAATAAATGCATTTTTGTTCATTTAATGAAAGTACAAAGTTCTGCTTTAGAGGCTTTTGCAATTGAAGATGGTACTTTCTTGTTGAGAGTCTCTGCTGGGAAAGCAGGCTATTGTTGGATCCACCGGTCACCACCAGCTAGTATCCAAAATGATTGTAAGTGCCTCTCACAGTCCAACCATACGTACACATTTCTACAGAATCAAGCAAACACAAAAAAGGAAGTAAATAATAAATGGATTTTCACGGTTTTTCTGTTGTAAATGAAAAGCACTGGATAGTGCTGCTCAAATATGCCCGTACACGCCCCGCTTCCCGGGGTGCTTGTCAATGTCAGTGGTCTGTTCGACATCAGAGGTACAGCAAGAAGGGCGAGCAGACCTGTCCCATTTTCTTCTCCATCAGTCTGCTATAAATCTGACTGCAAAATACAGTGCCACTTTGAGATCTTTCTGCCACAGCAGTCAAAAAGAAAACCAAAATGAAATTCACAACTTGTTTCATGGGGACGGTCTCTTCCATACCGGACAAGAGACAGACATGGTGTGTTCTCTAGTGATTGCCCCTCTGACATTAGTCATTCCAGCTGAGAAGGGTCTAAAATGAAGTAACCAATGCTAATTTTCAGTTAACAGAGGGAACAAAGATATTCTGCTTCTACCATACACTTGGGTTTTCCTTCTGCTTTATTCAGTCATAAGTGTTTTCATTTGCTCCTGGGCAGGGGGGGAAAGTGGAAGGAAAGCATCTTCCACAGTGTAAAAGAGGAATTTTCAACCGACTACATCATAATTATCATGGGGTAAATGTAAAGTTACTAAACAATATGACTCCATGAGAAACTATGACCTCAGAAGTTCATCATGTCCAAGAAATCTCTGCTGTATGTGCAAAGGGTTGAGCTTGGTCTCTCCGGTTCTTCTGTTTCCTTCCCAAATGTTTGCCACCATCGGGCTGAGCCACTAATAACACAGCTTTGGGGCAGTCCAAGAAAGATGTACAACTTAATCTCAACGCCTTAGCTGTCCCACAAGCACTTTCTTGTGGATGACTATCTTGAACAGTAGGTGCTGCGCTCCCACTGTAATTACCGTGTAAGCTGCTTTTGACTTTACACAGAGATTATACATAGTCACCGGTACGTTAATTAGAAGAGAAAACCAAAGCTGAAAGTTATTATTAAATTTGGAATTAGCTGAGAAAATTACAGGCAATAAATGAAAAATTTATATGTGCGTGGGATTCCTAGCATTCATTTAAGAATTAGATTGAACTGTTTTTCAGCTCTTCACTAACCCTCAGCTTCCTGTGTCTCAAACAGACCTGCTGTGGTCTGGAGCAGAGCCATCAGCTAGGATGGAAGGGCACGGTTGTCCTGGTAGTCTGAGAGAGGCTTTGAAATTTAGTTAGTGCCTTACAGAGATGATGAGGTAAATTCATTGCTGAAAAACTAATTCTTATTCAGAATGGGACAGAGGTGGAGAAGAGCAGCATAGCTGAGGGCAGGTGGGGACAGAAAACTAGATCTGTTGCCTTGAAGATGAAAGGAAAGGTCTGTTTGGAACACTAATTTATCACATCTGAGGAAATCTGCCCTGTAAAGTGAGAGAGCTATGCATCAGCCTGCAGTTCGTATCACCACTAATCTGGAACAAGAGAGATAACGTCAAATGAAACAGTGATGCTTATCTGAAGGGCAAATGCCATGCTACCAAAAGGATGCAAATTGCAAAGCTTGCATGTCCTCACTCAGATTTTGCTTTGCAAACCAATGCAGTGGCTCAGCATGGTAATCCCTTTCACCAGGGCTCACGGGCTGCCCTTGTTAATGCAACCTTCATTTCCTGTTTGACATCAATAATAATAATTTAATAACTTATGATCAACATTTGTAAAGTATTTCAAGATCACGAGCAACATTTTGTTACTACACGTGGTCTCAAGGAGATTTTCTCACCAAGCATTCCTGCTCTTTCTTTTACCTGCAGAAGACGCACTAGCAAGCAACCTGCTGAGGCAAAATGAAAAGCAAGTCCTCTCTTCCTTATAAAATTAACCACTTTTCCGTGCACAAAGAGTGCAAGACCTTTATACTGGGAACACAACTGGCAACAGACTTCCGTATTTCAGGATCTGAATAAACAGCAGAGTATTACTCAAGAAAACACTGCGTGACCAGCTCTCTCACTAGTATTTCAAAAAGCCTCAACGTCAAGTCCCTCAACATTAAGTCTTGCACACTGTGTGACCCATTACTATTTGTTGGTTTAAAAAAAAATGTGCCTGTTTGAATCTTGCTTGGAAGAAGATATAAGCTTTTATAGTCCCACACCATGTGGGATCTCCTGCATCTCTATGCAGGTTGCAAATCTGAAAGAGACATACGCATGCCGTGAAACAGTATCTCCAGCTTTCTTTACTCTTTTATTTCATGTCTACTGACATGGGAAGGTATCTGGAAATCTCACAGAATTTTATACATATACACACACACACAGAGCTTTATATTTATTTGAGTGATTGTAAATGTCAGGTTTTAGACTGCTCTCCTTTACTAAAGTTTCTAACTGATCTTCTAACCAAGTGTGCTGTAAATGCACCAACGAGTGCTATTCTCTGAAAAGCAGCTATTTTAAAACATCTTTTTCACAGAGCTACTCCTTAAAGCATTCACGGTCTCCTTTTTGCTTACGCTAGGGTCAAAAAGGTCTTCATCATCCCCTACAAATAACCTTGTACAGCATGACTGAGTCTGTAGCCCTTTGGCACCAGGAGAAAGGGGAAGCGGGCATCGGCCTTCGGTCTCCTGTCACTTGTGCCTGCAGCTGAGGTACAGCATGAAGTCCCCCACTGTCTGTGTCTCCCTTATTTCTAGAGAGTTACATACAGCCTTTTTTATTAATGTGTTATCTTGCATGAATAATCAGCCTTGATGCAGAAGTAGCCGTGGACTTCTAAGAGCACAGATGATGTGAAACATGACCACTTCTCTCATTCAGGCTGCGAGGAGTTCAGTGTCTACGTGCAGTCCTATTAAAAGCTCATCGACCTCTGCTTGAATAACCTGTGTACAAGGTTAAAAGATGGATATTTTTTCCCCTAATTGAAGCCCTGCTTGAAGCGCTAGACATATGATTCCTACTGGCTTTGACCAGAGAGGGGTACGTAAAACTCAGCACCTATCTGTGGAGCATAGCTGGCAAATGCTCCTCCAGGTCATTCCGTTTCCTTCTAACCTCAATTTTGTTTCTTCCTCAAAATATTTTTAGAATAGCAGGAACTTTTCAATATGCCTTTATTCTAATTGTATATTTGATTTAAATGAAAACTCACAAAACACCCCCAGCTGTCTCCTCTGCCTTCAATTTGAGTTTTTCACAAAATGATCTTTCTGAAAATGAAATGCTGTGCCACAGTGATTCATCACGTCTCCTGACAAATGATCCCACCCTGCATTCACCAATCTGTCAGCTTCTTGTTTGTCTCTCTGCTACCACTCCTCAGCCAGGCAAAATGTCTATCACAGAACAGGGACACTAAGTACTATATTAAATATTCTGCAATTTGAATCTGCTGCATTCTCCCATAGGCAAGCCAGGCCCTTCACAAAGCACAACTCTATCTGGTGAAGGAGCACAATGAAGTGTAATAAAAGCTCTCAGCAGGCAAACCGTTACTCTAAATGAGATGCCTATTTTTAGTCATGTGTACTACCAGAGATTTCTTAGAAGAAAGAGTAAGAACCTTTCACCAATCTGGAAGGGAAGCAGCAGGAAATTCTTTTCCTCCTTGGGATTCATGGGTCAACAGATGAGAGGAGTAAGCCTCAAGCTGGCACCCCATCCATGTCAATTCCTATGACTTCTGGCTTCAGCCACATTGGAGGCTTGCTTATGCTTATCAGTGCCATCAGATTTCAGTGGTGTTTCTACTAAGATAAGTTAAATGCATCCTGTTGCATAGCGTGGTAATCCACTACAATCCACGACTGCAAGAGAACCACTTCTTAGAGTGGAGCATGTATCTTACTACCACTTTAAGGTAAGATCCTGTTCCCACTGCAACTTTCTCACTTAGTTCCTTTACGCCCTAATTTGGCTCTTAAATCTCTCATTGTCCTATTAAAAAGGCTTTCTCAAAAACATATACTACTCTAAGGTAGACAAGTCATGCAGAGACTTTCAGGCAATGAAGGAAACTCAGTATTCGAACTAGAGAAGAGAAAGCTACAAGAGATGCATCAGGACTGGAGACAAACTGCCACAGAGGTCAGGAAAAGTGGCTGGAAGCAGCTGATGCAGAGTGAGAGAATGGGCAGGGATCTATCTGAGCCTCATCTAAATTACAACTGTGACAAAACATCCCTTAAAAAAAAAAAAATCGTACTTAAGCCTGCGTATAAATTCAGGCCAAATTAAAAAGTGGTTCCTTCTTAATCTGTATTCCCTTGAGACAGCTACTTAAACTGTAGCAATTTACATGTAAGTCTTGTTTTACTGTCAGCTTTGTCCCCTTGTTGCTTCTGAAATCCGGAGCCTTCAAGCAGAATTGTGGCTGGCTGACAAGCCCAGCTGCAGAAGTGAGCATCTTTCAAGAGGACCAAGAGCTGTCAGACTCCACCTTGCCTCCTTGAATAAGACAACCTAGGAATAATTGAGGCTGAGATAAAAACTGTGAAACAGCGGCAACCACAAAAACCCTGCTTAGCACAGACACAGGCACACTAAAAGCACTACATAAACATTCTGCGCTGCAAAAACCCAGCCAGGCTCGTAATTATTTCCATCCCTGTATTACAGATGGGGGACTGCAGTAGCCGCCTCAGTTCCTGGGGATGGTTTGACAGATCTCTCACTCTCTGTCTATATGAAAGGCTTTGGAGTTTATCTACTTACAGTTAAGGCATGAAACGTAAGACAAGTACTACTCCCTGAGAAGCCCTGTCCTGTAATTTTGCCGCTGATAAGGAGGAGGAAATGCTTTGGAGCAAAACTTCTTGGGCAAACAAGAAAGCTGCTATCTGTGCAGAACACGGGTATTGTCAATATTTACAGCTAATATGATGCAAGACTTTGATTAAACTGAAACTCTACCAATACTGAAGAGCCAAAGTCCTTCCATTGTTCCAGTAAGCTGAGAGGGAAGGTGGCTTTGCTGTAATCCTCTCTGGAAGAAAGGCCAAAAGAAGGCTCTTGCGGAGATCCTTATTAACTCCTTTTCAATTTGCTGGCAGCGTGAGATGTCACTTAGATTCTGGCACAGCCTTTAGGCAAAGGCCAGAGGATGCCAGCAGTGTCTCCAGCTTTCTAACCTGCAGGTAAATGGAGACGTTTCATTTCAAGCGTCAGTGCTTCCCTACCACACCACGAACAAAAAATCCACCCAACAACGCCCCTAAACTGGACAAAGCTGAGAAGCTTTGCTGAAAGCAGCGTTTCAATATAGGTAAGTAAATATTCTTGACCTTTCTGGTGATTGTTCCCACCTACCTCTCTGCCTCTCCACCAGAACAGAAGAGGCTGTAAGGAAATGAAAAAATATCCAATAGTTTCCCACCGGGCAAAACTTTTAATTAAATGCCTTGATAATCATTCTCTACAAATAGCAGGGAGTGGGAAATCGAATGTAAACAGAAAGTGCCTAATCTATAAGGTCATTTGTGGGAGCCCTCTTGCCTGCTAAGAAAAGATGAGATTGATTGTACCAACAGGTAAGGCTTGTTTTAAATGAGATGTCCCCAAGCCTGTCTATAAGAAGCTGAGAGCAATACTTGCTCTCCTCACCAACGAAATCTTCCTTATACCACCTGCCTATAAACAGAAATCTTGTAAGATTTTAGTAAGAGACATTGCCTGAATCTTGCTGAAGTCTGGCAGTTAAGGGACAATATACTAATTTCTTGTCAGCATCTCCAGGATGTTCTGCTCAGCTCTGCGGGATTCATTCTTCCTCCCCAGATATGAAACAACACCAGGACTTAACATTTTGTTGTAATCATTTTCTTAAACACAGCAAACCACTTGCTTGGTGAATTCTCTTTTCCTAGTTTGACTGCAAAAGCCTACATCAGGAGTTAAACATTTTATGGCTCTTCCGAACTTCGGTAAGTTACTTGAAATGCTTATTGGCTCTAGCAGTGTTTGATACCAATAGAGATGCACTGGCACTGGCTGTGTAACTTCAGAGGAAAAGCGGAGACTACAGGAACAGAAGACCATAGGAAACGGCCTGGGAGCGGGAAGAAGAATGAACATTTCTGAAGCATGCTGGCTTGGGTCAACTGAGGTGAGACCTTTCGGCTGTGCCATAGGCTTCCTATGTAGTCTTGAAAAGTCAGTTTCTCTTGTGTTTCAGTTTGCTATTTGTTAAACAGACATAACCTGCCATAAAATTAATAATATAATTTGGAGTAGGTATTTGAATACCAAAACCAACCTGGGACATGAAGTCCTTTACAGAATCTGAGAGAAGGCATGGAGTTACTAACCTGAGAGGGTCAGTAGCCCTTCTGGCACTGAGAAGGTAAAACTGAGGTTCATCAGGAAGCAAAAGGAAGGACAAGTACATCTTGCATTGGCCTGGAGCAGGCAGCTGGTGAAATCATAAGAGAAAGAGTCTCCCACTATGTGGTCTGACAAGAACCAAGAAGTCACAATGGTTTTTATAACAAAAAGCTAATAAGAAAGTCAAAGAACTTGGGTTCTTCAAATCAGTTTTTCCTGCATCCATGGTTTGTACATACAATTAATTGCAGTCTCACTCACTGTCCTCCACCCACAAGCACCTGCTTGTGCTCAAAAGCAGCACTGAGGCCCCTGATGCGGCAGACAGCTGAGGCTGCAAGAAAGGAGGCACTGAAACATTCCCATACTATTCATACTATTTAAATGCCAATGAATCCCCCCAGCAGCTTTAATGCTGCTTTATTTTAAACAAGAGATCACAAGTATGACAAGTCACTACGCTCTGCAACTCAAAATTTTTCATGCAAGAGAAAATTCAAATGTTTTCAGCAAACTGCACCTGATTTTGTCCCAATGATTCCTTTAAAGTCCAAGGGAGAGACATATATTGTTCCATATAAAGTGAACGTTTAGCTTCCTATCCTTGCTGCTAAAAGGAGGAAGTATGCTTTTCTGTAGCCAGAGAGGCCACTGCCACCTAGTCTGTTCTTATGCACAGCAACAGCTAACTTGTGCATCAAGTCCCCAAGCTTGTTTAAATAAAGTACATCATAACTAGCTCAGAGATACAGGCTCCAAATGTTACGGTGCAGCTATGCCGCATCCTTTGCTTGCATACAGAATGAAGCCAATAGCACAGCTGACCACTTATTTAAGAGGATGCATATGTCCAGCTCTCTGTCTTGTATGGCACACTGTGCATGCATGGGCACTTCCCAATGAGATAGTCCTAGACCTGCTTAAAAAAACTCAATTCTTGCTTCTTTTTAGTGGAGCTAGGAATAAAAACTTTAGACGTGAATTCTTGGCTTCCTGCTTCTTGTTTCGAAGGAGTTTGAATGCTGCAGCAAACATGGGGAAAGTGCTGGGTAAAACTAGGCAGGTAAATCAAATCAATTACATACACAAAAGGCTGACACTGTGAATCAATTACCAGGCTATTAAGTCAACTCTTCGTGGGCATTATGCATTTTGAGTGACAAAAACCTCACCAGCATGTTGGAGGAATTTCAGGTGAGTGAACACTGAAGTGCATATTTTTTGTGACATACCTAATTATTTACACAGCATTCAGGATACATCTTATGCTGATGGAACCTTTTGTTTACATATAAGTAAGCTCTTTTTCAGATTATTAAGCTGGTTGGGAAAAAATGATAGTAACATCCTCAATAGCAGTGACACCAGCAAAGTTGGGTACCACTGTAACCTAACATTGCCATTTCTTTTCCAGAATGAAACTCCCTTTGTCGTAGGTTTTCTCCATATACTTGCTCCAAAGATGACTCTCACAAACGAGCTTCTCTCCCCTTTCTCCAGTTATGTATCCCAGTTATGTACCTCACCAACTGCTGCTCTCAGCAATGCTCCTCTCTCTTCACACATCAGCCTTGTGTCCCACAGATCTCACAACCATTCCTCAAAGCCCTCGGCTCTTTCCTGTGCCACCCTCCTACTCACTCGAATCGTCTTTCCCCAGACTTGGTCCCGTAAGAGTCATTCCTTTCCTGCATGTCCCAGTAAATGGTAATTTTGCCTTGATCTCTAGTGGCTACGGGACCGCTCCTGTGCCAGGGTGTAAAGACGCCTCTGAGCTACGCTCATGTATTGAAATCCCATGTACACTGAATCCAGGCCAGCAGAAAAGGGAAATGCTCATTCTTTCAAAATGTATGCTTATGTTGAGAATATTCCCAGGATATCTGTATTCAGCCCCTTTGCCTTTTTTTTTTTTAATATAATCACTTTCATTTGTCCTCAACAAACATCAGTATAACCACAGATAAGAAAATTGGGAAGGATGCTAATTAACACGATACATGCTGTTGAGCCTTTGTTTGCCAAGAGACATGAAAGGTGGGTTGCATTTGTGTTTCAAGTGCTAACAACCTGTTATCTCCATCTATACAGACAAAAAAAAAAAGAAAAAGGCAAAAAAACCCCAACCACCTAGGGATGCACATGTCAATAGAGCTTGAGATCCAATTAGCTGCCACACAGGCTTCAGGATGTGCAGATGCAAATCAAAGCAGGGAGACAAGCCACTTTCCTTGTAGCGACTAATGACCATTGTGTGATTATATATTAGGCAGAACAGTGACATTGGACACAGACTCCTTCGCAGATGCTGTGAGCTGGGCAAGGGGAAGCCAGCAGTTTACTCACAGAGATGAAGGACTTGGCCACTTGCCCACTAAGCCATTTGCTGCAGCCCTCCCACAGGATCAACCTTTGCTTCAATTATTTACAATACTCATTTACTTAGTTTAAAGGTGAATGAGAGAGCTTTCAAATAAAAGAGAGCACTACTAAAATACCAGGGGAGGAGGGATAGCAAAGGCAAACCATACCCTACGCTCCCACTGTGGTAAGAGAAGATGAATGAGTCCCACAAAGCATGTAAAGTGTGGTCTCTCTGCAAATCCAGTTATCCAAATAATTTCATTTCCTCTTAAATTCACAGCTTCGGTACAAAAATATAAGCCAAAGTACATAATTTTTCCACTGTGAGCGTCAAAACAATTACACCCTAACTAGATCAGGTCTTTGGTGGCACCTGAACCTTTCTGGGGGCCATGGGAAAGGCACACAAGCTCCCCATGGTTAATCACAGCATTGGCATTGCCACCTCTTGGTGGCAGAGCTGCTCTGCTGAACACAGTGCTGTCAGCTCCACCAGCAACTAATAACAACCCGGGCAAGCTGTAAAGCAAGTGAGGGAGAGGGCTGTGTCCTCAGGGGAAGAAATTTTCCTGATTTCTTAAAACAAGGGGAAGAAGGGGAAGAAGGGGAAGAAATTTTCCTGATTTCTTAAAACAAGGGGAAGAAGGGGAAGAAATTTTCCTGATTTCTTAAAACAAGGGGGAACAAATGTCTGCTCATAAGCCGCCCTTCTCTGTGCTGGAACTAAAAGACCCATTAAAACCCAAACCAAAGCAAACCAGCCCACTGAAGGGTTAAAATCTGTTACTCTGCCTGGAGAAACTTGTCTGCAAAGAGCAATTCTGTGGAATAGGACTGAAGAAGCTGTGTCTTCCTAGATCCAGGGAACGTTAATCCTTAGAGGAAAGTGAGATTTGCACACAGCCTGCTTTATTATTCTTAAGATACGCTTTCTCTGAAATGAACTCATTTTAGAGAAATAATGCTGCGAGGAGAACTACCCATTGTCCCTGGAGAGAAGAGACCAGCAGGCGAAGCCAGACTCACTACAGCGAGCTCTATGCCTACTGTGAGGTGATCTCTGCTCAGCCTGAACGTGGGAGAAGTACAGAATGTGCCCCTGGAGAGAGAGGGGGCAGCACAATTTGTAGCTCCAGGAGAGAGACAGAGGGCTTTGGAGGAACCTCTGGCTACTTTACAGAAACTTAGCAAGACCACTGGAAAAGTTGCCTGGCTTTATTTTGAAGGTTCTCGATATCCTCCTGGCTAAACACCAGAGAAGGTAATTATCTCTTTACCTACAATTTCTTCCTAGAAAATACATTATTTTGTTCCAATCACATAGACATGTGTAGTTGCAAGAATCACAGGTTATGCTAAATGCCATCTCCTCAGTTAGCAGAAACCCGCCCATCTCCACCAAAACCAATGGGGTTGCTGACATTTCTAGTAAGTTGGCTTTGTCACATGGTGTACCAGTGGCTCAAAACCATGTTTCTATTAGGGTACATGCAAGCTTGTAAACCATTCCCTCTCCAAAACATCATCTCTGACACCCTGGGCGTTCTGACCTTCAGCAACTGGAACTGCTGTTTTTAATCCTCAAGTAAGCTTTTCTGTGGAGATATTATAAACTGCTAAATAAAATGCCTTGCAAAGCTAGTAGGTAACAAAAGCAACAGAAGTGAATAACTGCTATTAAATGTCTCCCTTGTTTTAATGAAACAAACAATTGCAGCTCTTCACTGAACTTCATCGAAAACAGTTTTTATCGTGAATGGAATGATTTGGGACTCAGTCACTGCAAATGAATAAACTACATGGAGATTGCTTTCCATAATAACAGAACACAAGCAAATAAACAAACTGCCAGTCACACTTATATAGCACAAAATGCAAGTTTCCAACCACCCTCTCTGCTTCTAATAATGTCAGAAAAAAGCCACATTTCTCATTGGAAGTAATACTGGTTGAATGGAGAAGGAAACCTGGTTGTTTCCCCATATGTTAGACAGAGATAAGTGGCAGTACCTTCACTGAGCGAGGTGCTGGAGAACAGCAATATTTCCATACAGAACAGAATTATATATGCCGTTTTTTCACATAAAAAGTGGTATTTACCAAATGAACAGCAGATACCCTCCGAAATGGCAGCAAAGCTCGATGAAAGGAGAAACTGGCAATGTTGAAGAAAGGTTCACCTCAAACTGCTGCTACCTGGGGAGCCCTCCTATACCCCAGAGCATGATACATGTACATCCCAGCTGCATAATGGCAAGTGGTTTGGCTCCCCTTCCAGACCCCATCGGGGTGAGCAGTAGAGGACAGCATCAGCACTGCCGATCTGTGGCAGATGCAGTGTTTCAAACCACCGAAGGCACATGCCAGCTTCTTTTGTAATTGCATCATCATGTAAATGGTGATGCAAAGCCTGTATATCCAGGTATCTGTGGCCATCCACTCCCCATCGTCAGTTTGTGTAGTCAGGAGAGACCAAGAGTCTCAGTTCCTCAACTACCTGGTGGTCCTGAATGACAGGAAAGGATACTCAGGAGTGCCAACTGGAAAAGTCAACAAAAGCCAGCATAAAAAATGCACATAATGTTCTTGTGAGCAGCAAAGGACCCAACAGAGATTATGGTTTGAGCTACCCTCACCCAACCCTATAAAAACCAAGATGCTAGTAAGCATTTGAAGGTTACATACCACATGTAGCTGGACTACAGGTAAGCAGACGCCCCAGTGAAAGGGGATGCCCGTGTTGTGACAGACGCAGTCCCATTCCAAATCTAAAGGAGCCACTGTTCAGGAACAAGGAAGGGAATTTGCAGAATTGATCCCTCTCAGCCTGCCTCCCTCACAAGAACTGAAAAAGGTCACATCTAAAAGTTTATACAGAACTGTCTACAACAATCCAGACTCAATCAAATAACCGCTGGCCACACCACCACCGCTTTCAGATGGCAATCACTTTTAATCAGTTCTAAGCATAAGCTGCATCTTAATCAAGATCTTTAAAGGGCTTGTCTCTACTAGATAATTTCACCTTGACTTAATCGAATGCCAGCCACCTAGAGGTCACTGACACATTTGTAAAGGTTAGTTTGGACAGTCTCCAAACAGCTCTGGTTTGCCTCTGAGGTCAAACTACAGTAATACCAGCTTGGCTCAAACATGTAACTAGTATCCAGAACTGCCTTTAAAAATGTGCAAACCATCTGAAGCTTATTGTGAATCAATTACAGCTCAACCCGCCCCCCATAGTCAGTACAGGCCTATGGTATGGGCTGTATCCTCTTACCAACCTCCTATGCTAATCCATCTCCCTTCTCTCCCTTCCAAAAAACCTCAAGTCATAAAAGTTTTCTGTCAGGAACAAAACCACTTGTCTATTTACTTATTTATTTATTAAATTTTGGTTGTGGTTTCCACCTACTCTGCATTCATGTGATTGACTTTACCCAATATACAAACCTTCTAGAAGAGTCGCTGTTGTTTCAAAAAGGTAGTGTTTGAGCTAAGGACCTGAAACAAGTTTCCGCCGTATGCAAGCGCCCCTTCTAGAAATGGCATCAAGGTCCTGGAAGTAATCCAGGGAGACTGAGCAACTGTCAGTGATGATCTAGTTTATTCAGGAACAGTCTCTGTCAGAAGGGTGAGTTATCCCTCAGAGAGGAGCAGAAACCAAAGTGAAAGGTAGAGTTAACCTTTCACATATGACAGTGGTCTCAAGAACACCTTTGAGGATGCTCCTTTTGTTTTGTATTTATTGCTTGTGCTTCTGCCTTTCAAAATGAGCCCCTCTTTCCTAATTAAAAGATTGACTTTTTGCCAAAGAGAAGAACTGATCCCACGTCTCTTCTTGAAGCTGAAAACTGTCTTCTCCCTCTCAACCCCTTTAGATTCTCTAATGTCTAATAATACTGGTTGAGCTAGCTCTGAGACCTTTTTCTCCATGGGGCGTTCATCTGGGTCTCTCCACCTATCTAAACTTACTGCTTTTGACAACTCTGAAGAGCTCTGAAATTTGACTGAAATTTGCTGTCAGGTTCAAGGTTTACGGGGGCATAAGAGAAAGAAAAGTCAGTGCAGCCACACTGAATGTATTTTAAAAAGGAAAATTTACAAATAAGTAACATTATTAAAAACCGGGGGGTTTAGTAGGTTCTCTTGACCCAAAGCTATTTGGATTATTAGGTATTTTTCTCATTGCTAGGGAAGGAAGTATAAAAATCACTGCTGATGAAATTTTATAGATAACACACAAAACTTGCTGCACATTAAATAATCTGCTGATATCACTTGGCCTGCTTCGTTACAGAGCCTCACAGCTTATCCAGCCAAATACCAGAACAGACATTTAGGAACAAAGACACACTACAAGACTGGAAACAATATTCTGTAAAGCAGGAAATCTGTGGAAGGAACAAGGGAATGCAGATGGACATGGTCTGAGGGCAACACTTCCAACTTTCGGAGGAAACAGAGTCATGGGTATATTCAACATGAGCTGTATAAAGACTGAGTTGTATCATTCTCTCTACACTGCAGAATTGATATCCATGTTTTCAGAAATCTACTGGAAATTTGAAAAGATTTTAGAGAAGACCTACAAGAAAAAGCCAATCGCCAAGAAGCATGCTTTACTTCACAAGACTAACACTCTTGGATAAACTAAACAGAGTGACAAGGTTAAAAAGCAGCCTAATTGCATTCTTCAGGTACCTACATGGAGAAGCAACTCTCAAGAGTAGTCAGCACTTTAATCTACCAGAAAAGGACATAGTGAGAGCTAATGGTTAGAAGCTTAAGCTAGACAAACACAAGATAGAAACAAGGCATAATTTTAACTGTGAGGAAAAAAAAAATAAATCCTTGGAACAAATTATTGAGGAATGAGGTGCAGTCAATGATGTCTTTAAATCAAGGCTCAAGAAATTTGCAAAGTCAGATGTAATTAGTTTAATGACAAGAATACTGATTGAAAGGCTATGGACCATAGATAACCTTAACTGTTTCCTCTGGTCTTAAAATTTATAAATCTTTCCAGAGGCTACAAGGTTTTCCAAGGACAGGGATTTCTGCTATTCATGCCAGATTATGTCACCTATGCGCTGCACTTTGACTTTGCTTCAGATCAATCCTGAAAGAAAAGTTGACATCAAATATGTAAGTCTATTTAGCACAGCCCTTCTTGGAGACTCAGGCATTGCTCCTTTTAAATTGGCACTGGTGATTTTGGGGCACAAATTCTCCTAGATCGCAGCCCAAGTTCTCTGAATGAGCTCACTATCTGCCAAACCCACATCTCCTCGCCCATGCCAACACTCAGAAATGCTGCTCCCAGTACTGCACAGGTGGCTGCTGCTGACTGTGGCACAGAGCAGGGGTCCTCTGGGAAATGTGTCAACCAACTTACTGAAGCCAGCTACTCCACTGTCACCAAACAAATGCAGGCTCATTTGCCCTGCAGCAATCACATCTTTAATCTTAGAGGCTGCTTTTACCTGGCTTCACATGGTGCAGTGTGAGAGAAGCCAAATCTAAGGAGTCACAAGTGAGCAGCTCTAAGCTGCTGCCTTAAAGCCCTTGGTACAGGCAAACACATTTTATTCCCTCTCGCTAAAGTTGGGATTCCTAGATAAACAGCAAAGAGTGCCTTCAATAGAACTTTGAGTAATCAATGCCACATGATTATTCTATCCATCCAAACAGTTAAGTCCTTTTGGTTCTTTTAATTCCATTAGTAGTAACACTGCCTCTGTCCCTTACCTGTCCTCCCAGGTACTTCCCTGAGATAGAACAGCACTGGCCTGGCAGGGTGCGGCATCACCAGGTTCACCTCCACTCTATACCCAATTAATACTCATAAAGTCAGGACATCTGGCTTGAATCCCAATCCACGCAGACAGGGCTGTGTTGAACACAGAGCACAGCAGCAAAGGCCACTCACAGCCACAGCCACTATGCTGTTTGCTGCAGTCACTATCGCGCTTTAGTTTTGTAGTATATTTCTTCTAGAGAAGGGCCCTGTGTGCAGCCCTGCTATTCAGAATCCCATTAACTTTTTATTTGAAAAACTTCCACCTTCTAAAGTGTAGCCATTTCAGAAAACACTGCACTGTGATTAGCTGCAGTGACACCACCTGCCATTCCTGACCCAAACCACAGTAAAAGCTCACATTCACTCAGATGTGACTGTGACATGCTTTCATACTTATTTCCAAACTCAGTATAGATAGACCTGGATCAATAGCAATAAATCTCCTATGGGATTCAAAGATGTTTGGAGCTGGGATCACAATTTTCCTTACATGATTCTATAGGCCTAAGAACAACAGCAAAAGCCCCCAGGTGTTGCTGTAGTGAAAATAAGATGTATACACAGAGAAGTGCAAAGTGCAGTTTTTTTGTGCCTTGTGAAGTTTTTTGAGGTACTGAAAGGCTGTAAGGAGTTCATAACAATGTTTATAAATGCTGGAAAAGGCAGTTTTAGCAAGAATGAAAATCTGTCTGAGACTTGTTCTGTTGTTTATTCATTATTCACCATTGTTCATTTTCCTCTAATACATTTTCCTTATTCTGTCAGGGGAATTCTAAACACGCTATTTGGCCAGGATGACAAACTGCACAATCTAAATATTAAATAGCAAAAAGTCAAAGAGAATGCTTTTTGAAAAACCTGTAGGTAACAAAAAAAACCCCAAAAAAGCCCAGATTAAACCAGTGGCATTAAAGAAACTGCAGGCTGGGTTAGTCTGCACATGAGTCACTAATTCAAAGGAGCAACCTTGTACTTTCACCAATATTGCCAGCTTTTGGGACACTTTGAGAAGTCACATAGTACTTGCATGGGGGTTTGTATAATACTCCAACTATGGAATCCAGCAGCTATAGCTGAGAATTTTGGCTTTTATTAAAAAAGGGTTTATTATAAAATGTTGAGGCCTCATGGGTTTTGCTAAAAGTCTGAAGACACTTGAAAGCAAAAGGCATCCCCTGTCCCCCCCTCAACTTAGTAAGAAGAAAGAGCTGTATTTGTCATTCTGCCTCACCACCAGTGTTATCTTGCATGATTTCATACCTGAATGCTGGCAGCTTCTCTACCTGGTAAAGCTCTGGCATAGCTCCGGGGGCTGGTGCTATGACTATGTAACAGATGCCATAGCTATTTAGACTATTCATACTAGTTCAGAATCTAATAAAATAACCAGTCCTTCTTATGGTACACCTGTGTGAATTTTTTTCCTAAGCAGATCCTATTTAAATCCCATTTTTCTACAAAGCATGACCACTCTTACAAGAGGCATCAGCCACATTCTCTCAGCTGTGTACCTCTGTGACCAGCAGAGGCCAGCTCTCCAGTGGTCACGCGAGAATTGGTTGACTACGCAACACAGTCTGACAGCAACAGTCAGGGAAGTCTTTACTAGGCCAAATTTCACCTTTCTTGGGCTTGACTGCTGGAAAATGCAATAATCAAAAAACTATTAGAGTTTCTTTATCTGTGATAAAGTTTCTTTATCTGTGATAACTTTTTCCAAAACAGAAAAGAAAGTTACAGTATCAGGTTTTTTCCCCTATTACTAATCTTCTTGACAAACTGTTGCTGAAATTTTTCCCACCACATCTGTGAAGACAAATGGAATAAAAAGAAAAGCCAGTGGCTCCACTTATCTTTCTAATTAACACAGAATACATGTTGACTATGTAATTTCCGAAGACCCCATCCAATCTCGTATTGCTCGCATAAATACATGATATGGTCAGAGTCCATATCTCCAGATTTTTGAAGATTTGGAAGTCATCAAGAGAACTAACAACAGTGAAACACAGTGTTAACTGGAAGCGCTGCAGCATATTAACAACGGAAAAAAAGCCACAACTCTCAAACTGTGTTGCATCAAAAGAGCAAGGTGGCAACAATTCTGAGAGGAGGAAAACTGCAGAAATCACTGAGACAGAAGCTGGGGCGTAAATACCATAGAAGGCAGAGCGTACTTGAGGGATGAAAGGCTTTGAGAAACTGGCTATGTGACCACCACATGCAAACATGCCGGTGCAAAACGCTCCACTGAAGGAGAAACGCGACAGTGCTCTCTGCTGCCAACACAGACAAGGGTCCTTCAGAGCTCATTAGCACCACCAAGAGATTTGCACAGCTAAAATGACGAGGACCACAATACCGCTACAGAAAGTCTTGAGACAGGGAGTGGATTCCCATTGTTCCAAAACTGCAAAGGCCACATCCCCGTAAACAGATTTCACTGAGCAGCAATGATTTCTTTGCTAACCTCAAATTAGTGGTAACAATGGACCTTACAGCCAAATCCACACAGCAGTCTATAGGAGAAGCATTCAGTCAAGAATCACAAGTGCTGTAAACTGGAGGATGAGCTACGAAGAACAGTATCCATCTTGCAAAACGGAATGTCTCATCATGTAGACAAACAAATTGTTGATAGAAAAATGTGCCACAGACAAGCTAATCTTGGAAACAGAGTTGAAACCATGCAAATCAAAAGCAATGGATATTCAGGTTCTGCATAAAGCAGCTTTGCAGATGAAAAATGACACCCAGCATACACGGAGTAAATGAGTCCTGTCATCCTTCACTGAGAGGACTGAAATAAGTTTCAATTACTGAACCCATTGCACTCACCTTTTTCTACAACATAAACAGGACAACAGAAATGCTTACGCTAATCAGCCAGGGCTGAATTTCCTTTCATCAAGACAGCTTACGCAGACACGTGGGAAAAAAACACCCACATTTAACAAGTAGAAAAAAAATAGTGGAAAACTGTGAAAGCTAGGTATTCAGAGGATGACTGATTCACCAAAACTATGTGAGGGCTTAAAAAACCCCACAACTTCTGAAACAACCAATGTAAATGTTAATAATGCAAAAGATGTACCAAACGTTTGATGAAAAAAAAGGTTCATTTGCAGGTTCAATAAAAACAAAATTAACAGAGAGGAGAAGAATTTGTATTATCTATTTATTCAACATCTACACAATGCATATCACTCCTGCTTGTTTCTTAGCTATATTAGAAAGCTTTTTAGTTTAAGTCTGTAAAATTGTAGGTCCCATCTCCAAATGGGAGACGAACAGCATTCAGAAACATGCTGACTACCAGTTACCACACAGCTCAGAGAAAATCACCAAATCTAAATAAAGTCCATAGGCACAATTATTAAAGCATTAGAAGTACTCTCCACCACCCCCCCCCACCCCCTCCTTTTTTGGGCGGGGGGTTGAAATAGTTTTGACTACTCTTATCTCCTTGGATTTAGGGGAAAAGGAAGACAGGAGAGAATCAAGAGGATAACTACGGTTCTTCTGGCTACTTTAGAGAGATTTACAACCATTTCCAAATTGCATTAAATATTCTGAATTTAGGACAGGAAACTTCTCATTATCTTTCACAAATCTAATTAACTAAATGAATATGCTCCAAGCAACACAAAATTCCCCACATGCACTTTAAGTAACAGGATTCTCTTCCTCATGTAACTGCAAACCAGCATCGGGCGTTCTCTTATACAGAGGCAAAGTGGTTGCCAAAAGGGACAGTTTAAACCTGCAAAGAACACTTGGGGTTATAAAAATATAACGCCATCTAGAAATACAACGGCTGAGAGCATCTGGGTATCATTTTGGTCCATAGCAGACAAGCAGTCTGAGCAGCCTAGTAACAAGATTGGGAAGCGGGATTAGAAACTGATGTTCAAACCGATGGAAAATACAGGTCAGAAGCAGATGGGCGCCCACAACAGCCAGCTGCAGCAGGGACAATTTTTTTTCTGCAGGAGCATGTCATCCACCCTGCTACGCACCAATAAGAGAACGCTACTGCAGCAAGAAACAAATTGCGATTTGCTTTAAAAAAATAATAATTATTCCTACAGAACCACCTCTGTTTTGATCTGATACATAATTTATACAGGGAAAAATGCCACCTTTGAAATTACTTTGGCCCTGTAGTTTTTAACTGTCAGATACAATTTCTTTGAAATCTAATTCATGATTTGCAGGCTTCATTAAGTTTTCGCAAGTAATTTTAAACTTAAATCACCATTGGCAAATCCATCATTTATTGATAGAAACATTAGGACTCAAATGGAGTGTGACCTGTGATGAAACAAGATAGGAAGGGATGAGGGTGGAAAAATGTGCTCCCTTGTGCCACAAAAGACCATTTTGTCAGGAAAAAAATATCAGATGGAAAAAAAGTAGTCTTTCTTTCTGCCGCCCCCTAATGCTAAATGTAGGAAGAGTTTTTGAAGTTAAAATTGTCTTCTAAAACCTGAGTAAGAAGATACAAGCTAAACTCAAGAAGGAGTGTAAGTAATAACATTTCTGTTTTCTTCTTATTTACAGAGATATTGTAAGGATGGAGTGCAGTAAAACTCCCTCCTCTGAAAGAGAAGGGAATAAACAAAAGCAGGCCAAAGCAAATAAAATACAACAGAGAAGCCCAGATATTTGTTATAAATTTAATCCCTCACCATGGTGAATCCCTTGATTCCGGCCGAGGACATGTTGAAACAGTAGAAAGATGATGATCGTATTTTGATTGATATATAATTATTTAGTATATAGTTAGTCCAAACTTTACCAAGGAGATAGTTTTCAAACCAACGGCATTCAAGTACACTTCTCAGAGGCTCATTATATATACCTGTATATATCTGATCCTGTATATATCCGATCCTACCAAGAAAAATCTGCTTCATGGTTTGTAGCCATCTCCCTTCGGTGCAGCTTGCCAGAAGTCAGGAATATATTTCTTTTTAATTCCAGATAGCAGTTTTATTTAGTGTACATTATTTATCATAGCATCATTCCCCTCATTCAGCAATTATGATTTCTGGCCACCCATTTTGAACAGATGTGATAAAAAATACATTTCACATATTAAGTGACTTCAACGCAACTCCCAAAGAAAACACAACTCCTAATCATAGAATTGTTTGAGTTAGAAGTGACCTTAAAAGATCATCCAGTTCCAACCCCCTAGCCACGACGAGGGGCACCTTCCACTACATCAGATTACTCAAAGCACCATCTGACCTGGCCTTGAACACAGCGATGAGGCAGCCACAACTTCCCTGGGCAGCCTGTTCCAGTGCCTCACCACCCTCACAGTAAAGAATTTCTTCCTAACAACTCATCTAAATCTACCCTCTTTCATTTAAAGCCATTACCCCTTGTCTTATCACTACATGCCCTCGTAAAAAGTCCTTCTCCATTTCTCCCATAGGCCCCCTTCAGATACCGGAAGGCTGCTGTAAGGTCTCCATGGAGCCTCCAGGTTGAACAACCCCAACTCCCTCAGCCTGTCCTCATAGGAGAGGTGCTCCAGCCGTATGATCATCTCTGTGGCCCTCCTCTAGACTCACTCCAACAGGTCCATGTCCTTCTTATGCTGGGAGCTCCAGAGCTGGATGCAGTATTCCAGGTGGGGTCTCACAAGAGTGGAATAGAGGGGCAGAATCACCTCCCTCACCTTGCTGGCGATGCTTCTTTTGATGCAGCCCAGGATGCGGTTGGCTTTCTAGGCTGCGAGCGCACATTGCTGGCTCATGTTGAGCTTCTCATCCACCAGCACCCCCAAGTCCTTCTCCTCAGGGCTGCTCTCAATCCATTCTCTGCCCAGCCTGTGTTTGTGCTTGGGATTGCTGTGACCGAGGTGTGGGACCTTGCACTTGGCCTGGTTGAACTTCATGAGGTTCACACGGGCCCACATCTCAAGCCTGTCCGCTCTACACAGCTTGGTGTCGTCAGCAAACTTGGTGCGGGTGCACTCAATACCAACAACCATGTCACCGACAAAGATGTTAAACAGCACTGGTCCCAATACCGACCCCTGAGGAATGCCACTTTTGTCACTGGTTTCCTCTTGGACATCAAGCCGTTGACCATAACTCTTTGAGTACAACCATCCAGCCAGTTTCTTATCCACTGAGTGGTCCATCAATCAAACGCATGTCTCTCCAATTTAGAGCCAAGGATGTTGTGCAGAACAGTGTCAAATGCCTTGATGAGCCTAGGCAGATGATGTCAGTTGCTCTCCCCATATCCACCAATGCTGTGACTCCGTCACAGAAGGTCACCAACTTTGTCAGGCACGATTTGCCCTTAGTGATCCCACGTTGGCTGTCACTAGTCACCTCCTTATTTTCCATGTGCCTTAGCAGAGATTCCAGGAAGATCTGCTCCATGATCTTGCTGGGCACAGAGTTGAGACTGAATGGCCTGTAGTCCCCTGGGTCTTCCTTCTTCCCCGCTTTTTAGAAATGAGGTTCCTCATCTGCCAGTTCCCTCAGGACCCACAGATGGATTTCATCAGGTCCCATGGATTTGTGCACCCTCAGACTCCTTAGGTCTCAAACCTGATCTTCTCCTACAGTGGGCAGTTCTTCATTTATCCAGTCCCTGCCTTTGCCTTCTGCAATTTGAGCTGTGTTGCTAGAGCACTTGATGGTGAAGACTAAGGCAAAAAAGTCATTGAGTACCTCAGCCTTCTCCATATCCCAGGTGACCAGGTCTCCTCTTTCCTTCTGGAGAGGGCCCACATTTTCCCTAGTCTTTCTTTTATCACTGACGTACCTGTTGAAGCTTTTCTTGTTGCCCTTGACGTCCCTGGCCAGATTTAATTCTATCAGAGCTTTAGCTTTCCTAACCTGATCCCTGGCTGCTTGGACAATTTCTCTGTATTCTTCTCAGGCTACCTGTCCTTTGCGGTTCAAAGCACTGTTGTCATGAAAGGTGGGTGATGCACAAGCAGAAGTCCCTGCATCTCCTTACTTATGACAGAGCGAGGCTTTGCTACAGCAAGACTTAACACTGTAAAGTCTGTAGGTACACAGCAAAGAAACCTCCACTGAAATCAGATGTGAGCATGCTGCAATACGCAAATTTATTGACACTGCCCATGAGAAAGGATAAGAAAAAGAAAGATGAAAAAGAACCACAACTCCCTACAGTGCTATCGCTATGCAGCAGCATGAAAAATTAGGAATATTTGGTGCAGCTTAAAAAGAGGGGATAAAGGGGTTGCTCTGTCTGGGAGAAGCTCTCTGACTTCAGTGAGGTTATTTCTAAGTTCACTCAAACAGAGTTCATTAAATGACTGGCTGGTCGCTAAGACAGATTTTACCTATTTTAGAACAACTACCCTCATCACTTGGACCAGTAAGGGTATTTCTGTGACTTTCTCATTTATTTTTATATATACATAATGAATAAGAATATATGAGAATAAGAATATTAAATAAGCTGAATGTAATGCATTTTAAATAAACCTGCTACTTCTTTTTTTAGACCTAAATTAAATGCAAAGTAAGCACCTCTCAAATGCTTGTGGCTAAATTTACCACTGGGAACTTAATGGGTGTGCTGATGAAACATTTACATGCAGCTGTTTTGTCCATAAAGAGAGGAAATTTGCACATCCAATACATCCAGCTTTACATCCAACTTCTCTGCAATATGATTGTCTGCTTAATACATACAAATGAAAGATTAAATGTGAAAAACTGGCAAGGTTCAAAGTCTAGACTCTTTTTTTGTGAAAAACATTTTCAGACAGCGTTTAGGCCATCACATACAAGTTGAGATTTATAAAGTTCTGCCATTCGCATTTCAGTTCTGTTCCAATAAATGCCATTCTAAAGTTTTCAGACTAGTAATAAAAATCTATTAATGTGTTTTCTCCGTGTTAATCAATTCAATATGGGGATTGTGATGTTAACACTACTTTACGTTACTGCCTTCATCATTTCTCATTCTTACAATATATAAAATAAACAAAGGGGTTTTGGATTCCTTATAGATTCATTTTTATCTCAAAGTGAAAGCTGTGCGAGATTTGTGGCTTCAGACTTATAGTTGGTGATAAGCTTCTCCTTCCTTCCTCTTCCCAAACTAAATATATAAAGAGACTTTAACAAAATTAATTGCAGGATTCAGCGTTCATGAATTTCTATGCTTGTGTAATTCATTTCCTCACAGATAGCAAAGCAAAAGGAGGTTCTCTTGCTGCCAAGGTTACAGGATTCATGAGCAAGTCTTCTTAGGAGTGATGGGGAATAAGTAAAGAATTCCCTCCTCACTCCTTTTACTGGGGGCTAGCTTTTAATCGCATTAAATTACTCATGCCGCTGGACTGCATTCCTTAGGATAGAGGGACAGCTGGAGAACAAATGCTACCAGGAGAATCCCAAACAATTTGCGTAATTTTTAGCAATAAACATTACTCCCAGGTTGGGGACCAATCATATTCATATTCATCTCTGGCAAAGAGTATAGCCCCTCACTCAATTCCTTTATCAGCAACTCCACTCTTCGACCCAGGCACCATGTGGGAAGGTGAAGCAACCTGTGCTCCCTGAGAAAACCGCAGTAGCATAAAAAGTTTTCTTTCCCCCCATCTAATCCTGCTGCCTAGAGTCGCCGACTGTAGAGGTCAGAAAAGGGAACTTGTCCCTGAAAAGGACCATAGAGGAAGACCTGTGGGTGAGGTGATGCCACAGAGCACCGCAGGATCAATTTATGTGTTCCTTCTCTTGTTGCAAATCAACAAATTCACTTTCAGGCGCTGTACCTACTTCTTACAAGAAATAGCTTTATATGCAGGAAAAGACCCACCCAGCCACCCTTCCCAAATTCTAAAGCCCTGCCTGTTCTGGGACAGCCCAAATCTGGGGAAGGACAAATCCATAAAGCGAGGAACATTTCCTGACTTTCCTGGATTTTTGAGTTAGAGGGTGGAAGGACAATTTAATTTCCTACTTTATAAAATGCAATTCACCTTTTATTCCCCACTCACTTTCATAAAAATCTGCTGAGATAAAAGACTTGTTTAATTTATTCTTCCATTTCAGCTTAAAACGGAGGACCAGTTGAACTGCTAGCTCCTGATAAACTAAAGGAAGTGATCCAAATCTATATGCTTATTAATATGAATGCATCTTTACCCTCCATGCACAACCATATTCCAAAGGGAATATGAGAGGCTCAGCACTGTGGTCACAGGACACAAAAAAAGGGAATGTTAAGATTCGTTCTTACCCAAGGAATTCTTCCCTTGTAAAGCGTGTTGCTGAGGTAGGCAGTGCACTGAACCAGGTCCCACTACTGGTACTGCTGTTCAGTGTCACTCTACCTCAGAGATGACTTACAGACATGAGAGGGGATTCGGGGCACCCCACTTCACATCCCGGCAGATCTAGTTTTCATGAAATGTCAAAATTCAAACCTCTCTAAACCTTCGCAAAGTGGGTCAACAAGGGAGAGACACCCAAATCAGCCTTGGCTTAAAAACACATTTTTATTATGCAGGATGTTGTTAACTGTCTGTTAAATCTCCCTTTAGGACTAAATTTTCTCTCTATCAGATTCCACCACCACCACTTAAAAGAGCACCTAAAAGTTGCATACAAACAACCTCTGTAACAAGCGCAAAATTCTTGCCTACTTAACTCCACGTAACTCTGCTCAATCAGAACACGAGTTGTCTGTGTGCAAACTAAAATTCCCACTGGATAATTGTTTCAAGGACAGAGGGTGAAGTGAATGGCAAGTCAGAACTGACACGGGGACATCTCAATGTCCTCTTCTCTTGGAAGGTCAGGGTAACCAGAGTATTGCAAGCTTTCAGAGACCAGAAACTTGATCCTCTTAATTCACACTATTTAAATTGTGGATTCATGATGTTAAGCTGAACGAGGCAAACAGTCTTTGAGGAGAAAGAGAATAATTATGTGACTGAAGAAACACGCTTCAAGTAGTGCATTTTACACCCTCACCACTTTGTTTCTTAGTCCCCAGTTGTGCCACTTTTCACAAAAATCCATATAGAACAGGACTCCTTAACCCGTCTCTGATAAATTAATCTCCTTTAGAAGGGTTCACATGGAAAAATCTTGAGAAAGAATGATATTGGAATCCTTGAATTTAATATGCCATTAAAAGAAAAAAAAAAAAGGAGACTAATGAGATGTATACATTTTAAATGTAAAAGCTGTGGAATAGATAAGGACTTACTGAGTGACCCTTACAGGCTATAACTCTGCACGGCATCCTACTGAGACCAGAAATAAACACAGTCTCAGAAACAGTGATTTAAAATATCATGTTGTTCATTTGCATTGAAATGGTTTCATAAGGGCCCATGGAAAGGGTTTATTTGTTCATCTCTAAACCTGGCTGTTAGCATCTATCTGCTGAACAGGACATACAGGACCACATACAGGCAAATTCACACCAGGACATGCCACCAGCCTCTCCACAGTGTCACTGCAGCCTCACAGGGAAGACTATAGCTCTTCTAGGCACACAGCAAACAGGTCTATTCCAAATGGCCAGCTACTCCAGCAGAACATTGTTCAAAACATGTCTGCAATGGGTGGAGGAAGGCCTTTACATCATAAAAGTGCCTTTGTATTTCCTAGATCAAGCAGGAGAGCGGTTTTGCATCTCAGAGCTGGATCTAATCTCCTCAAAGACCCACACAGGAATGTTGACAGTTTCATGGTGTCTAAGGATTGCACTGGGAGCTGGCCCTGGATCAGGAGCAGGGAGCCCAAGGAATCCAGAATCCAACTCCTATGGAATCTGCAGAGCACCACCAATGATGTGGAAGTAAAAAGCCATATTCTCCATTTTACCATACATAGCACTAGCTGATCCTTATGGGATGAATACAAAAATATAACCATCATACCCAATCACAAAATCTAAGAACGTGCGTGTGGAAAAGGGACATACTAAATCCTCAGAAAGTCCAGCTCAATGTGGAATGACGTCTCTCCCTGTTGCCCTCCTAGCAGTTTGATATCAAGCACATTCCAGGAATTCAAAGTAAGTATTCAAAAAAAGTCATTTTAAATAAATGACAGTGAAAGGCTAATTGAAAAATCTCTCATTCCAGTACAAGAAAGAAATGCAATTGCTGGGGCAAGTCCTGCACAGGGCCATAAAGATGATTTGACTGGAGCATCCTTCATATGAGGAGAGACCAAGAGAGATGGGACGGCTCAACCTTAGAAAAAAGAAGATTCAGAGGGGTTCTTATCAACGTGTAATGAAGAATGAAGAAGCAGGAGTCAGACTCGTCTCAGTAATGCCCACTGAGATCACAAGAGACAATGGGCACAAATTAAAAAGCAGGATATTCAATCCTAACACAAGAAAACACTTTTTTACTGTGAGGGTGGTCAAACACTGCGACAGGTTGCCCAGAGAGATTGCGGAGTCTCCATGTGTGGAGATATTGAAAACCAAACTGGACACAGTTCTGGGCAGCCTGCTCTAGCTGTTCCTGCTTGAGGAGGGGGTTGGACTACCTGATCTCAAGAGGTCCCTTCTAACCTAAACAATTCTGTGATTCTGTACCATAGCAAGGGAAAGTCATTGAGAATACAGATGGTAATGCCAAATTACCACAGCAGAGATTAGGAAACAAATATCCACGGGAATCTAGGTGGATTTCATTTCTCTTGAAAACCCATGTTTTTTCTGCAGTCAAAGTTCAACCAATTTCTTAGCAGGCAGCAGCATCCCATGCATTCTGCATTGCAAGATTAAGACATCATGCTAGAGAACAAAACTCCCCAGTTATTGCAGTTGTGATGCAGTGGAGTCTCCTATAGCACTGTAATACGCCACCTCATACATTCAAGTGAGCATTATTTGGATCACCATGTGGGGAAGTGGAAGGAGATTTCAAAAATCCTAAAATGAAGAATAATGGCTTGGCTCCATGGAAGACAACACGTAGCTCCCACTGACTTCACTGGGGCCAGGATTTTACCATATAGAAAGTGGTGACTTGTGTATTCATTCTGTCCTGACACCTGATACTGTATCATGTAACTGAACTCCTAAATGACTTAAAATGGATATGGCAAAATTGTGATACTTAGCAGCAGAGAGCCATTCCGGTGTCCTAGTCTCACTCATCTAATTGTCTCTCACTGATGCTCTTACATGAAAATTGACAGTTAACATAAATAGAGTTACATGAATAGAGTTAAAAAAGAGAAAACTTACGATAGGCAATCGGAAAAGCAATCCTCATTGCTCAGTGCTCTTCTGTGATAAAAAGAGAGCTGCCTCTGCCATTTGTACATAAATCAAAGACATCACGACCCAGGTTCCCATTGATAACACCCGGCTATGGGAAGCCACACCTGGCCACTGAATAACCACCACCGCTGGTGATAGCAGCAAGGGCACTACACTGACATTTACTTAAACACCAGTCTGATCTCAGCACACTTCAAGGTATGCAACACATTCTTCTGCTGCTTTCATCACAGTCCCCAAAAGAAAATCCATTGGTTTTTGTTTTTTGTTTTTTTACCCCCCAAGCTACCTGACCTTGAAAAAACCATTGCATCTCTTTGTTTGAATGTATTCAGCTGCTTTTGTGCCAACTACAATGCATTCCCCATTCATCGAGAAAAAGGTGGACCTGAAAGAAATCTGCAGGATGTTTTCTCTGTGTGCGTGTTGTATAGACAGTAATGTTGATTCTCTTCACAGCTTTTAAATATCCCTTCAACAATTTTGATTACTTCAAATCTTACTGCAATTCCTTTGGTCCTGAATTTTCAAAAGAAAAACTAAATATCTTGTGTGATATATCTAACATCTGGTTTTGATTCAAAATCTTTTTCTCTTACATGCTTAATGACTTTCCACTTTCATTATTCTCTAGAGAAAGACTACTTAGTTGTATTCTTAAATATCTCTAAATGATCTTTTGAATCTTTTCCATTTGGCTTCATTTACATAATTTCCCTATTTTTAACATGCAATTCAGTTTGCACTTCAATATGTCCTTCAAGGTGACCTCTGAAAAGGTTTCCTAAATGCTGAGGTTAGGACTTTGTCAACAGAGGCACCATCAGCACAGTGGAAGATGATGACACGTATTGTTTTGCTTTCCTGTGGTTCAGAGCGGCAAGATGCAGATGGCAGAAACGTTTGGTGGAGCAACATCATCCTTGGCTTATGGCAGTAAAGCGCAAAATGGAGCAAGCAAGAAAATAAAAACATATAGTGTTGTATAATAATTCAATAATCTATCACAGAAAAAAATCATTACGAAATCGTATCAAAGACAATTAGTAGCAGGAGGGGGAGTGTAAGTAGATGAATGGGTTTCAACAAGAAAGAACTGAAGCTATATGAGAATTCTCTGTTCTCAAGGAAGCTTCCCCTGCAATCTAAAGGCATAGAAGAGGGTACACAAAATAACTGCAGTACAACAAAGTGAATTAAGATCATGCCATAGTTAAGACAATCTTTGTACATGCCTCATTCACTGCTAATGCCAGGACACTGTAGCAGAATTGTGTTATACTACCATCATCCAAATGTTCAGAGGTACTGAAAGCTTCAAGTAGGAAATGTGTGCACTCTGAAACTGTAAATTAAAGTGTGCTCTCTGCTTCCTGTTAAGATATATCCCTTTACACAAAATCTACTTCTCTTTATTCCAGCTTGGTTATCTCCTATTGTCAACTCAATCACTGATTTTGCTGCTCATTTGTAAAAAGATTCAGGGAGTCCAAGATTCCAAATGATTAAACATAATTAGTCCTTATTAAAGATGATTACAGATATACCTGGTTGCTGTTTTACTGGCACGGACAGTAAAACAGCAAGCAGGTATTGATTACCATTGATACCACTGATAATGTTGGTTTGTAAGTTTGGGAATATATTTCAAACGGTACAACGGCTGGTATCTAGAACACTTGCTGAACCTCCTTCCTACATCTGAACTTCACAGCAAGGATTCAAGCCACAATTACCAGCCGTAAAGATAACACCGTCTTACAGTGCAGCAAATTTCCCATGAGAAGCTACACTATACAGTGGATGCCTTGTATGTATCATGGATTTTGGGTAATATAAAGCACCTGAACATGATTTGTGGCCTTAAAGTCAACACACTCCACCCTAAGGGAAGCCAGAACTAGTAATGGTTTAGAGCTGCTGATCAACAGATCTGTCATTCCGTGTATACCATTGCTGAGTTAAATAAAAGGAAGGAGTTGAAAGAACTTCAGATGCAAATTATGCCTAATAAAGTGGTCTACCCACCACATTATTCTTCAATTGCAGCTGACAAATCAAAGACAAGGACTGTATGCTATTGGCCTGCTTACAGTCTGATAACACAAAAAGTCATCTTCCCTTCTCTTTTTGTACATGTAAAAAATGTTAAACATTTAGTTTACTGTCATTTTCTAATGTTGTCTGAAATACGTTGTGACACATCAAAAATGTTCATAGAATGAATAAAAAATGTGCTGTCTGTTTCAATATATTACCTCAGTCATTCCTCTGCATTTGATGTCACCTGTATTTAAGTGTCTAAAGCTGCCTTAATTATTTATTTTATCACCTTTCTAAAACATTCTTTTCTCTTTCTGCTATTCTTCCCCTTTTCAAATAAAATTGTATGAAACATGTACCAGCAGTTAGAACAGAAGTAAAACAGGATCAGTCACCAGCTAAAACTAGTGTTGATCTGGTGTATGTAAACCACTACCGTTCTCTCAAGTTCTATCAGCACCGAATACCAGCATGCATTCAGTTCCTGATCCACCTAGATGTTAAAATGGCTTCTTATTTGACCACAGATGAGTCACGTAAAAACTTGTCCTCTGGAACAGTAAGGTCCCATTACATTTGTTCAGACATGAGAGCACTAAGCATCTCCCAGGACACACTGCACCTTCAGGATTTAGCCTTCAACACCACTTCTCCCAGTCAGCAAAAGCGGACCTGAACTGCTTATTCACCACTTGTAACATGCTTTAAGATGCTTGGACACAAAGCATGCAGTTGTGCAATGTATTTATTATCCACCGTTACTGTATTCTAGAGTTTTGCTTTGGAGAGGCTGGCTGAAGACCTGCACCACTCATATTTTCTCTACTACGAAACCTGAAACTTGAGGCACGGGCATGGGAAACAAATCATTGTAAAAGTGCTCCCACAACAAAGATATACTCTGACATGCTCCTGAAATTATGATTTAACCTCTAATTAGGGATTACAAACCAGCAAGAAGGAAGTCCAGATACTTCTCTCTCTCTGTTGTAGGCTAACTGATTCATTGCCAAATATTTATCAGGAGACCCCCAATGAATTTAGTGATGTTAGGAAATAAAAGATAGATCTGGCTGGCTTTATGCCAGGCATAATGTCAGCAGCAGCTGTGTTTGATTCATCTATATAGGTCTGGGAATTAATCTCCCAGTCAGCCAGGTTGGAGGTTGGAACTGGATTTCTCCAGAGAAAAAGCACTATTCCAAACCGAGCAGCAGGACAATATGAAAAATTGCAATATGAACAAAAATCCATACTGACTAGGATGAGACACTTACATTCATCTTCATTTCTGAACTCAGGCAAAATAGGAAGATACGCGGCATAAAGAGCTGACAGGCTACTGCATTATCTAATCTTTACAAAGAGTATTTGTGTTAGGCATGGAGCTTAATTTAGGACAGTTTGATTTTCCTTTCCCCGCACCCATTCCCCTGCTAACACTTTATTCAAGGAATCAATTAGGCCTTGATCAACCATTGATCAAGAGTTCCCTGTGGGGAGCCGTAATGCATTTTATCTGCAGTTATCGTTCCTAAATAACACCTATTTCTGAGCATGCACTTAATTCTTTTCATCAATACTTTGCTATCCTTCAACAAGCCTGTTAACAGCATTTTGGAGGTGCACCTTCAATGAAATCCTCCTTTGACAAATGAATTAGTGAAACTACTGGGATTTCCTTTGGTGTGTTTGCTTTTTTCAGCCACACAGGCAAATAAATTCCATCCCCCTCACCTCCTCCTGTCTAAAAAAAGGTTAAACGTGCTGGAGTTCAAGATACTAAATGGAAAGCTGTTCAGAACAAATAGAAAAAGATAACCAATAATGTTTTAAAGCAAACATTCATTATTTTTCACTGAATTCCCTATGGAATGAAAGATGTGATGCATCTTTACAATCTCCAGAATTTTTCCCTGTCATTAGCATTTCCCTAGCAATATTTCTTTTAAAGGAAAGACACGAAGGTGCATTTCAACTTTGACAAGACTTCAGTATATTATTAAGTCAGTCACATGGATTTAAGCACGCACTTAAGTTATTTGCTGAACTGGGACGGATTTAAAGCCATGTCTGAATGCTTTGCTGAAAAGAAGCCAAAACGAATTGGTTATAATTAAATTCTTTTGATGAAATTTCTGCAACTCCCTATTGTGTGACACCAGTACTGAAATGCTAATAAACTAGTTAAAATTAAGCTTATTACCAAGTAAAATAAACCACAGAGACACTTCTGTCTTTTCTTACTTTATATCACCATTTATATAACATTATTTTGCAGTAGAGAAATAAAATACTTGATCAGGGCTAATGCATCACCCTCACAGAGCAATAATTGCAGTGCATTGCAATCCCGGAGACAATCTATAGATTCCTCCACATCCGCCTACAACGCTACTCCTGTTAATCTGAGAAATAGCTTTTAACTATGTCAGCACTTATGCAAAGCCCTCACTCCAGAACACTGCCAGGCAGATGCTACATGCCAGGAACTGCTCAATGTGTGGAGAGCTTTTTTAAAAATGAAACAAATGGATTTTTAACTGAAAAATAAAGCATTAACATATACGCTGCTCAGAAATCACTGCATATACATACCAGGACTTGCACGCTCTGAAGCATGTTATGTTAATGCAGCATATCCCTGCAGAAATACCACAGTTAAAAATGGCCTTGTCCTCTTGAGAGCCTTCTGCATGCCGACAAACGCAGATAATACCTACGCAGATAATGTTCTGAAACTCTCCCAGCCTTGCACAGCTGCAGGAATAGCTATGGTCACTGTGGCAAAGGCGGATACAGGGACCCAATATTTCAACAACCACTCAAAAGTTTCAACAGTAAGAAGTTTTAAAACATGCCACAATGGGACAGTGTAGGCAAAGTCAAATGTTGATGAAGAAACACTGGTAGAGAAGGCAGGCCATCTGAATGAAGAGTGACCACCCTGCCAGTTTTGCAGGATTTTGCAAAGCCTGTTGTTTTCCAATAACTTAAAACCACCTGTAAAGTGCATACAATTTGGATGATCTTTTCCTTTCATTTTATCCTCCATTTGCAAAGAGATTAACATCTTCTCCGTGTGAGCCCTGGACAGCCCTGCATGCTAGGCTGACTAGGAACACGAGGCATTTTGGTACCTGAGCAGACATCCTGCTCCGCTGAAGCTCTGTCAAAGATAAACGTGGAAAACTGTTAAGTGCTCTGGTCAGATGCTCAATGAGAGCAAAGCTTCTGCAGTAGGTTTGAACTAACTTTCTGTACGAACAATTTCTTCAGTTTGACTGTAAACCCCTTCCTCATATTGGCGAGCAGCTCAGCGGCACCAGATCATTTCTGTGAGCAATTGCTCATGAGGGCAGAAGGTGGAAGAGATCCAGTTTTTCCACTTTATCTTTAAAGCCAAATGCAAAAGAGGTTATGAGGACTGAGCTATACTTGAAATCATACCCACTACATTCCAGCCTGCTGCCTATAATCTGTACGGGACCAGGCAAAATATCAACCAGGAATTACAATAATTTGTAAAACGTTTTGAGAAACAAAGCAAGAAATGCATCAATCTACAGGCCATATTTTTTATAAACTAGCAGTAAAAGCTATAGAGGAACTCATTACAATTTACAGCAACACAGAAAACAAGAGCATTTTCACACATCTCATGAAAAACAGAAGTAGCCATTATTTTTCAATCCTCTACCATTCTATGGGCCATTTTCAACACAGCTAAGCAGGCATGGAATTTAAGCTGTAATTTTCACAGGGACCCCAAGTGAGTTAATGGCCTAGTCTTTATTGAAAATTCTGGTCTTAACTCCTAGTTGCCAATAGCAGTAACTGCTGCCATAATCAAATATCAGAGTCAGTGATCCTTCAGTGCTTTTGTTCCTTAAACTGGCTTATATTACTCAGTTTGACATTTCAAAAAGAAAAGGAAAAAAAAAGCACATTATGGTGCTTTAGTTATGTTCTTCCATTTGTGGGCATTAAATAGTGGCACCATAGCTCTGCCTATAAATCAGAAAAAATGCAGACATCTGAACAAACAAACCTATTGAAAAAA
Organism: Chroicocephalus ridibundus; assembly: GCF_963924245.1. Lineage (NCBI taxonomy): Eukaryota > Metazoa > Chordata > Aves > Charadriiformes > Laridae > Chroicocephalus > Chroicocephalus ridibundus. Next base: position 20,096,789 of record NC_086287.1, read on the forward strand.
CCCATGTATTACAGCTGCAAAAAAGTAAATATGGACCTTTTTATTCTGTGCCTCCAGGAGAATCATCACAGAAAAAATAAATACAGATGCTAAAACCAGAAGGATTATGCAAGTTAGAACTGGAACTGGTACAAGACTATGCATTTTATTAGCATAATTTATATTCTAGCGGGGTCCAATCTGGTGGTGTTGAGAAATATAACGAGTATCCAGCCTCTACCAGGATAGGGCCCTGCTGCTTTCTCTTTATTGCAATAAAACAAGGTTAACCCTATCAGTACTCCACAAATCTCTTATAGATACATATAAAGCCTCACATAGAAATGATAAACTTATAAAAATGTCAAATGCTGCTCTATATAAATGGAATAAAAATAAAACATATAAAATAGAATATTGAAGCTATAGATGGGTGGCCATTCAGAAGACCATTCATGACTCTGCAGTTTGGACTGCTTCAAACGGGGGCATAAATTTAGCCTGAAAAAATAGTGCTAACAACCTGCCTTAGTTCTCATAATCACGTAAACTCCATTCAGTCCCACATGTCTTGGATTGAAATTTCTGCCCTCAAAAAATTAAAAAGCTACACTTTGGGAACTTGCATATGAACATGCACAGACACCAATAGGAGCTCCCAAGTCCCTCGGGTGCCCACTTTGAGCTGAAGACAGCCTATGAACCCATCACTTTCCTGCTTTGGGAAAAGCCAGGACGAAATAAAAGCGCCATATATTTTTCCTGACAACCATCCCATAGGAATGCATTTCCTCATCCTATTCCCATACAGGCCACGTTTTCACTTCTGCAGAACTCAAGGGATTCATACTTTGCAATGTAACCAGCCCAGGACAGTTGGAGGAATAGTGAACAAGGTGTGAGCTCAGGTCTTGCCAAAGAGATCCACAGTGCAGCTCCAAGAAGCAAGGCATTACCGCTTTTCCTTCCTATACTACGTATTCCTGAGCTTTCTCCAAGCCCCTCTCTCTTTACAACATCAGATGGCACAACCAGTTCAGAGAAAAAGTTGTAAAGTCTGAGGCAGCATTTATCTCATGAGATCAAAGCAAACATTTCTCCACCAAGAAAAGGGAAGATGACATTCTAAGGCACGGGAGCAAAATGGCTGCTTAAAAGCTCAGAGCGGCTTCTGCCAAGCCACTAGAACAAGACACAGAGGCAATTTTTGGGGTTCTCCCAAGCCAATGAATGAGAATGGGTCAGTCTAGGCTGTTCTGAGTCCCAGCAGCCTGTCCTGTCCACCTCCACAGCTGCACACTCTTCCATAGCAAAAGAACAAAAGCGCTCTGCCAAAAACCTACCTGTGAATGGCTGTAAAGAACTTTTGTCATGATGCTTTTTAATAATTAATAAGCTACTAAAGCAACAGTCTGAGCAATGGACACAAAGAGACTGCTTCACAGCTCGGGAACCCGTGCGCTGTGTCCACGTGCACCTGGATGTGCTCTCACCCTGTGGCTGACATTCCAGCGCAAGCACCAGCTTGCTGCTGTGCCCATTCTACAGCAGAAGGAACAAAATCCCTTGCCGAACCACCAAGAGCTCTGAATTTAGAATCAGCCCCAGCTGCCTGCAGAGTTCTGGGCAACTCTCTCAGCTCCTGCCTCTCCACCTCAACAGGGAGCTAACACCACTCTGCTTCAGGGAAGGAGGAGAGTATTGATTAAACTCTGCAGCAAGGGACAAAGCATCCACTCCAAAGTCCTTCCGCTTGTCAAAGCAAGAGTAAATGAAAACTGCCAGGGAATCCATTATTCAACCTCTTCTCAAGCCGGGAAAAAGCAAACTGATTGTCCCCCATTTTATCTTGTGAAGAATTTTACACATACATACACACCTCATTGACAGAAGGGTACCAGGTACTTGAAAAAACTGATTTTTTATATATTTATATATATATATATATGAATGATACAGGAGCCCTTAAAGTCTTAATCTGCAGAATCCTGTTCTATTCTTACACAGAAAATGAATGTTACTTTCTCCTGATGTGCAAGCGTTAGCATAGATCATTCCTTCACTGATTTTCCAAGGAACTACATTAACTGAACTACTGCGGTGGACTTGCCTGGGTTAGCTGCTTTCCATACCAGTGCGCATGGAAATACACATCAGGAAAACCAGCACACAAATTCTAAGCGTGCTGCACAAAACCACTAGTTTTAGGTGGCTGCTGTTCTATTTATTCTGTAGGCAGGACTGTAAGTGTAACACAAACTATTGATTTCCTCAGTATAAAATAATGGATTTAAAGTCATAAAGGACCATTAAGAGCCTCAAATTTGATCATCGACAATTCACAGACTACAGCAATTTCTTAACTCAGTAAAACTGCACTTGAACTGGAGCCCACATTTTAGACTCTGTTTTGATCTTACAGACAACTGTAGTGTATCTCCCGCATCAACCTACACTACGTGACCCAGAAGATGGTTAAATTTCCCCATTTCTTTATTAAGAACAAACAAAAACTACTGCAAACCAACAGGCTGGAGGAGGGAGGGAATCCTTCCTGACACTTTTTCACTACTTTTACCATTAAGAGTGAGGATCAACATTCTCTGTGACACACTTGTCAACATAACAGTGTTGATTGCTTTATGAATAAAAATGTTTCATTGTTTTTTTTCTTTCCTCCATACCCACACACTTATTGAACTATCAGACTCCAGAACAGCCAACAACAGGGAATTCTACAAGACGATGATGTGGAGCACAAGAAACATTCACCTTTTAAACCTGCTCCTTAATATTTTCAAGTATTTCTTCTGTGTTTAGGACAGGTCTTTAGTATGCCATTATTTTCAAAACGGCTATCATTTATCTTCTTAAGATCTCTTGAGCAGAGGATCTCTTTCCTTTCCTAAACTGAAGCGGGGTAGTCTCCATAATGCCTCTTTGTGACTGCTCTCTCCCACCTCTCTAGCTCTTCTAATCGTTTCTGTTACCCTTCACTGAAATGAAGTAACCAAAATTCAATATTAAATTCACAGTGAAGAGAGGCATCAAGTTATACAACGACATGATAATATTTTCTAACTGTTTCGCTTTCTAAATATATGCCAAGTGTTGTATTTCGATTTTGGAGACCCATTGCATATTAAATAAATGCCTTTATTAAGCTGTCATGTATGACGTGTAGATCTTTCTCCCAAGAGATTAACAAGTAATTCAGAATCCAATAATGCATACGAGTAATCTTAAATTGCCCCTTCTACTTTAATTACCTTGCAAGTTAATTCCATGTTCCAGCTACAGCATGCTGTCCGGCAACCTAGCTCTTTTCAGTCCTTCAGAAGTGCACCTGACAATCACTCATAGTGTTCATTAATTGATTCAGAGCCTTTTGAGAAAGTAATGTTGACATCCTACCCACTCCTTGTCCAGGTTATTGCTAAAAATACTGAATAGAACTAGGTCTACTGTTAATCTTAATTTTATTTTGATATTTTGTGTAGTTATTTTTTGCTCTTTTGTCTTTCCATTCCAGAAGAAGCTGTTTATTGGTCATGTATTTGATGACTATTAATTCATGACAAAAATTGGCACTTACCCTGTGATTTTCAAGCTCCCTTTGATTGAATAGGCAGGTTACACACAATTATACCCTTGGTTTTGGTTATTCATGGGAGATATTTTTTTAGAACAATTATTTTAAGGTGTCAGGCAATCTTGCCATTACAACAGAAATACCAAGTAAGCACAGGAACAGAAGCCAAACATAAGTAAAATTTGAAACGACAAACAAAAGCTTTGTTTATTAAACTTTTATACATTTACTTTGGCTTTCCACTAGAATCTAAGTACACATGTGCTGCAAGGAGCAACTTGGAAAGATAACGAATTGTGTTCCTTTGCCTGTGCTAAGGTCACCTCCTTTGTAACAACATTGTATGGTTCGACTCGATGATCTCAAAGGTCCTTTCCAGACAGGAAGATTCTATGACTCTATGATTAATGTGTCTCTTAAATTGTAAACGTATTTTTAAAAAATCCTATTCATTCTGATGGGTGCCTCTTCCTACATGCTCCTAGTAAGGCTCTGTTGGCTTCTTTGCTTTTTGTGGGGGTTTTGTGTTTGGTTTGGGGTTTTTTTGTTGTTTTTTCTTTTTTTTTTAATGGCAGATGCACTTGGCAATATCTGTGACCTTGAGTTGTACACATGAGCAAGCAAGAGAGCGCAGTCCTGCAAAGCTGTTTATGCATTCTGAGCAAGCTCCTTCTGAGAGGGCTGTCTCAAGGAAGACAGGAGCATGATGTGCATACCAAGCCAAGTGCTTCATGATTTATTTATAGGGAAAAGGGGCATAAAAATTTCCTGAAGGGGAAAGAAAAATGAAGAATCTGACTTACCTTATCGGTGTAGACGAAGAACAGAATCACAACAGTGAGCTCCAACAGAAATATAATTAACAGCATGATAAAAAACTGTCAAGAGAAGAAGGGACAGGGGAAAAAACAAAAAGCAAAAACCATCAGCATCTATTTCAGCTTTTTCCGGACGCACAATAAGTACATTCAGCAGATCATGCGGAATGGGGAGTGGGAGTCATACAGGCAGCAAGATGCAAAGCTGCCGAGTTACAGCAGAACAGAAGGCACGCAACATCCAGCAACTGAAAAAGCAGGTAAAGGACTAGTCAGGAAACACAGCAGTATCTGGGCATACGTGTGGCTGATGTGACAGTGATCAGTGATAAGTATATCACTGATTTCAGTAGAACAGCATAAAACCCCCCAAAGATCTGTCCCCCTAACAGTCCAGTCCTCTATTTGACAGTCACCCTTGAGGACTCTTCCCAAGTTAGTTTTTTTTATTTTTTTCCCCCGTTAGATCTTTCCAATTAACAAGACATCAGCAAAATCCACAGTGTAAGCCTCCCTTTGCAAGAGAAGGCAACCTGGCCCATAAACCACAAAGTCATAGCTTCTTTCAAGGGGAATTGTGGGAGAAGTGAAAGGCACACCAGAAAAGCTTGTATACAAGTTCCCTGTACGAGCAGTTGCACACTGTTGAGCAGTTGTGTACGAGTTGTACACAAATCACCCATGGGTTTCAACTGAAAGGGGATGATTTGTACCGAAGACATCAAAGCAAAGTTGGTCCATCTCTTTTTCTCCTCATAAGCCATGGAACTGTCTAAAACCCAGTAGTCAAAAGCTCAAAGGAGTGGATAAAAAACTTTTAACACAGGGATTTCAGGTAGATTGTCTAAAGCCCTCAGTTCTGACTGACTTCAGAGAGGGGAACTGTTGCCAATGCCAAACACTTCTGAAAAACCACTTTTTGTTAGAATGCTGGACGGGTCTCCAGCAGCATCAACACAGCAGGCACATGGACTTTAGAACAAGCACTATCAGAGCATTAAATGAAACTGAGTTTTACAAAGATGGGTAAAGGAGACAGAGTAACTCTGGAAACTTGTTAGGCTTTGTCAAAGGTCCTGCTCCCTATAACACAACTCCATACACTTAGTAGCCTGTAAGGCTGGAATTCTAATATTGAGCAACACTGACTTAATTGAAATCCCATCCCCAAGAGAAAAAACCAGTTACCGTCTCTTTAGCTTCAACCACATGGCTGCAAACCTATAAAAGTTTAATAGCTACAAAGCCTTATCAGAGCTTCTTCACTGCCTGGTAAGTCAAAACCAAACCTTTGAAGCTATGGATTTCTGTGACTGAATGGAGGGCAAAAGGTGAAGAAGGGGAAAATACCTTTCTCCACTAGTACAATTACACTATCTACAGAACTCATTGCATTTTGCCCTGCGCGTTTTAAATTAAAGTTTATTTTCAACTCTTCATTACTAGTATCTTCACACCTGCCTGACCCTAATACTGGATTCTATTACTGCCCAGTTTTGAATCACAGAACTCATTCACACTCGTGGATCCAAGCTGATTTCCATATCATTACCATCCAACCCTGACCTTCAGTACAGCTTTGCAAACCAGCCTTGGTGCAGCTTCCTTATTTTTTACATTTATGATTTTAACCTGCTGTATAGCATTAATTGAACCAGGACAAAACACATCACTCTTTTCAAAGATGCACAGACACTTTGCTATGTTTTATTTGGCTGTGAGATACTTTTTTTCTCATCCATAAAGCATGGCTTTCCCAAAATGTGCGTGCGAATACTATTGTCTCCCTGTGAAATTCACTGGCATAGCCTGGATTACATGAGGCAACTTCTAGAACAAAAGAAGGATACCCATTACAAACAGTGATCAGCATTTCCTACCATAGGACTCCAATTTCATCAGCTTATAATTTTACCAAACTTTAGTTGTCTATGCTTATATATTCTGAGCTTGTTTCTGTCTAAAGGGTAAAAGCTTTTGGAAGAACTTCAAAAATAGCACTTCAATTACTTCTAAGAATGAAGCAGAGCAAAGTATGTTATTCTGCCCAGGTTAAATTTCTGGTGGCTTAATTTGAAATCCTCTCACGCACCAGTGTTTAGAGCAGGGACCTGAAACAAAGTGCAGCTCCATTTCAGGCACATGCCTTCTGTCTTACCCAACTATGAGTGGATTTTTGTGGGAAAGTTATTAGTCTTCAAAAAACTGCATTTCACACATCCAGTAGAGATGAGAGGGCTCAGCAGCTAAAACCTTCAAAGTCTACAACCAGAAAAAGCCTACTCACATCCTTCCCACAGCTCACTTGTGACCAGACAACTCGCTAACCATCCCACAGAGCATCTTCCCTACTCCTGCACCCACACATCTGCACAATGCCCTTCTGCTGTCACCTAAGAGCCAATGGCCTCCAGTCCCACTTCACAGGACATCACCTGGAACAGTGAGCATGGCCAGGAACAGGCCAGGGATCTGTTTTTTCTGTGCTCTGAAGAAAGGTTTCCTCCCTTCTCTGAACTCACCAGCAGAGAGACAGTACAGATGAAGCCAGGGAATGACTTTGTGGGAGAAAGGGGAGTCTGAGGAAGAACGTTTTTAACAGCATATGGGGAATGGTTTTGTTTAGAGTACGATCTGGCTACTAGTTTTAGAGAAACTGGACCTGCTGGCAGTAGCTGATCAGGGCAGGAAATGCCAGAGAAAAAGGGGACACCTGTGCACGTGGATACCCAGGAGGAGCTACGCCTTTGAGAGGATGGCAGCCTGTGGAGGACCCTGTGCTGGAGGCATGGAAAAAAAAAAAGAACAAGAAACAAAGAGTGGCAGAAAAAGGAAAGGACCCCACACTGACCCCCACGACTGAGTATAATGTGTGGGGAGTGAACTGGAGACTGGCAAGGCAGGGAGGAAAGGTGTCTGGAGGGAAGTTAAGGTGTTTTCTCAAGCATGTTAATTGTTTGTCATTATTTCTCAATAATTTATCATAATTCGCAAAAAATTAAGTGAAATTTCATGACTCAAGAGTGTTTTCCCCTGCAACATCAAGCCATGTAACTCTGCTAAAACCATCTTAGGACTAGAGAAGACAGCTGCTGTTGCGAGCTACACTGCTGTGTCCAGCAGCAGAAGCCCATGGGCTGGATCTCCTGGTGAGACCGTGATGGTGCTCCTGCCTTCTTCAGTTCATACTAGAGAAATCGGTATGACATGGCCATTGCCGTCGTAAAAGATGCTAAAATTGTGAAGTCAAGCACTTAAAATTCAGGAAATCTCAGAATAAAAGTTCTCTCAGTGATCGTTATGTACCATGTCTAAGTCTTCATGCACTGCAGATTTTGGAAGTCAGTGAACCAAAATTAATGTATACTGCTTAGAAAGTCAAAACTTAGATAAGTAGAATTATGTATTTTCTCCATAGAAAAATATTATTTTAAAATAAACCCTCTAGTTTTATCTTTCTTATTATTTGCATTCATTGACAAAAAGTACACTGTTACATCACAGATAACTAACACGTACTAGAAATCCCACTGTGTGCAGACGATCGAGACACACACTGTATCTTTCATTGCAAAGGTAAATTAGGTGAGGTCAACCTCAAGGTGGAGGCCTCAAATTCACCACTTGGTAAAAGGTACAAGCACTTACATGTCAGCACATTTATCATCCCTGTCTAAAGAATAACCCTACCTGAACCCAAACCAGTATGTCAGAAAGTAAAAATTGAGGTTCAGACTGAGCTGGCTGCAAACCATAGCCTGCACACATCAGCACATCTTCTGATCCAGCAAACTAAACTGCATGCATGGATGCATGCACAACCTACTCCTCTATTCCCATAGCACCTTCCAACAAAAGTTCACTTTCAGTTCCATTCTCAGTATCATCCCAAAGGGAATGATGCCCAGTTGAAATGTCTCATTCAAATTTAAAAAAGAGAAATGTAAGCCCACTGAAGGCTCACAGCACCCAAACCCCGACCACTCTGCTGGAAACTCTCACAGCTCCTTTTCAAATGAATTCTCTCACAGTGTGGTCATAAATACAGAAAAGAATAAAAATGAGTTTTGCTTTGGTTCACTGGGGCTGCAGGCTGCTGGTATAATAAAGATTTATGCATGGAGAAACAACAATCCCAAAGCAAAGCATTCATGTAAAACTCTATAAAAAAAAAGATTAATCTGACCTTGTAAGAGAGATGCTTTACCACACTACTTGTCAAATAGTGGGATGCAACCTAGTAGAGGTTCACTGGAGAGGCACCTGCTGCACACCTTTTCATAAATTACACCTGAAATAACCTCACAGAAGTTTTGATGAGAAGGGAGGTAAGGTGACGCCTTTCTGTTAGCTACCACTGCTGATTTCCAACCCTTACGAAATCTAAGGCCAGTTGCTCACCCCTTACTTTCTTCTTCTGCAAAGCCCACGACTTTCCCACAGGTTCCCATTAAAGGAGTAAAGGAAGTATGCAATTGCTATCAAGCCTACCTCACAGCTATGCATCACCCTCCTGATGTCAGAGAGAGAAAAATCTATTAGAGAAGAAGTGGTCCAAACTTACAACTCCATCCCCATTGGAGCTGTACTATACTTTTGACCCACTAGTTCCAGCCTTCATCCAGCCTTTTAATATCAGTTGGAGAATCAGGAACTGTTCCCTCTGTCCATCATTTAAAGCACATCTCCATCACAGCTCACAAAGGTACAGAGCAACAAGTGAAATATGTTTTCTTGCCCCAAAACCAAGATTCTCTGGTTTCTCAGATGTTACAGACACATGCCTCTCTGTGTGATGATTGAGCCTCACACAGTAATACACAGGATTGGGTCTTTTGCTCCCCCACTACCTCTCCTTCCCAAATCTTCTCAATAGTTCTATCATGTTGCTCAAATTGCCCATCTCTCCATCTCAGGAGTAGCTGATCTACTCACAGTCTCCCAAAGACAAAAGTGACCAAGTACAATGAAAACCAATCTGTGATTATCTTGCTAGTCTCCTAACATCCTGCAACGACACTAAACATGATATAACTGATGTCAAGATTGAGAATGCTGTGTTTAGACTGATGCCTGAAGTAATGTTTTTAGTTTGATAGGAGTCTGCGTCAGAAGGAGACAGTAAGATCTCAGCACGTAGGGCCCTCTCCTCAACTTGGCTAATGACAAGAGACAGAAGCTTCTTGCAAAGTATTATTCAAATCCTCTTCAACAAACAGCAAGAAAGCAGTACGAAGACCCAAAGGCTAGCCGTCTCTTTGGAATAGTGACACATTCCAAAACAGTTTTAAAGTTCATAGCTTACCAAATAATTTGTTTAGGCCAAACAGCCTACAAATTAGCATAACCTACCTAAGAAACTGGATAAATAACTTCAACAGTCAGCCTGTGCTGTGTCTCATCATGTAGTGCCTACACTGTTAATCTCTCTGCAAGGGTACAGTTAGCTTCTATTCTGAAAGAGACAATATGAAGTAAAACACATAAGCAGGTATGTTGCTCCTGTGAAAGTGCTCCAGGAAGCTAACTGCTCTTGGCCTGCAGCAGCTCCCAGGATGAAGAGAAAAAAATAGGAGACTTACAGGCAATCCTTCCTCTGTAACATCAACTGCAAGGTCAATTCACTTAAGCATTTTGCCCTTTAGTTCGGCTAGATTACCAACATTACATTTCACTTCCTAATTAATAAGCACCTCAGGTAGAAGAAATTACAGAGAATTCATTGGGCTAAAATTGTTGGTCTACCAATAGAACCCTAACTTCATAACCTGTGAGGGATTTTAGTTTTTCTGACTGGTCCTAACGTGTACACATATAACTTTGTTCTTCAAGAACAGTCCAGCTCTGGCCGCTACAAGTCAGAGCCTCTCAGAATCACAGAAAAATATAAGTTGGCAATGACCTCTGGAGATCATCTGGTCCAATGCCTTGCTAACAATGCAGTCAACTAGATGACACTATGCAGAGCTGTGCCCAGTCACCTTCTGAGCATCTCCAAGGATGAAGACAGACAGCCATCCACAGTCTCACTGGACACCTTTCTCCAATACTTGACCATCTTCATAGTAACAAAAATACTCAGCATCTCTCATTGGAACTTCCCTTGTTGTAACTTGTGTCTCTTACCTCTTGGCCAGTCTCTGTGAATCCTTCCAAAAGTTGTATTTTCTTCAGACTCTACCGTAAGGTAGTTGTAGATAGGAATAAAATCTCCTCCTGTCTTTAATTTCTTAAGAAAGAACCAATCCAGCTCTCTCAGCCTGTCCTTACACTTCAAGTGCCTCATAATCATCAAGGTGGCCCTCCACTGGACTCCTTCCCCTCTGGTATCTATGTGCCTCTTCTACTGGGGAGCCCCAAATAGGGCTACACACTCCAGATGTAGCCTCATCTTATTCTGGAAGGTGTTATTCTTTCTCAGTGTCAAGAAATGTAAGGGAATGTGGGGCTTGGTATGGCCCACAACTACCCAAATATTACATTAATTTTTTTATTCTGATTTAAAACAAAGGCATATATTAAAGTGCAGGCTCCCCACACATTTGAAAGATGTCTGCTTGTTCTGATCAAAAGGAGAAGGTCCTGTATTTTTGAGTTTAAAGGAGGATTATCAGATTGTGTTACTGTTCTTCAGGCCTAAACTATCTACCAAAAAGAAATTTTTTTAAATTGATTTTTAGATTATAATTTGCTATGAACTGAAATACTACCAAAAATTACATCACATTCTGCACATAATCTTCTCTCCAGGGACAGCATCTCTTCTTTAATACTGAAGGTGTAAACAGTATCTCTCTTTTTTTGAAGAAACTAAGTCAAACCTTTACCTACAAATTCAAAAAGCTCCATTAAGGTCAGAAGAACCTAATGGATTTTATAGCAGCCACACTTCACCAAGATGCCTGAAAATGAAGAACTTTCCTTGAATTTAATATGCTATTTATATTGAAATAATATCTACAGTGGAGCTGCCTTATTACTATAGTTGGTATTGTCAAAATCTTATGTCTTCCCTGCAGAAGTGTAGCACCCCCACGCCTAACCAAATCAAAACAGATGCATCAACAAACTTAGATGCATAAAGTTGAGCACCAAAAGGGGTAACACTGTCAGAGGTGCTGAATGCTATAAACTATTGCCAAATTTACTATATATTCCACACTTTGGAAAAAACCAAGCCACCCATGGAAAGTCAAAATCAATGCAAGAATTCCGACTGAGGTACTGGAAAACAGAACTCCAGGTACTGGAGAACACTTGCTCTTTATAGGGGTGCTGTTCCTGCTTTCAGGTACCAGTGCTTGCCAATGTTGGCTCTGACTTTCTAAGCACAGCAATACAAAGATCAGCCCCAAGCATGATAAAGGTTTCCCAGAATTGATTTTTTTATTACATACTGGTACATTACTTCCACTGAATAAAACCAGATATGGTGCATATTTTATCAGCACTCAAAAAAGAAAAAAAAAAAGTAACTTTCTTCCGCTTTTGAAAGCAACAGTGTTTAATGTAGCACTAGTTCTCACAAGAAGTATCATTTCATGTAATTCCTGAAAGGCATTTTGATCTGATGTATTAATGTGGAGTAGGAACATTATGAAAGGCTCGCTTAGTTTTTTAAAATTTTCTTTGATTTTCTTTTCCAAGGAACCGAGCAAGGAGAGGAGAACAGAAGAAAAAGCGCAATGGGAATTGTACTTGCGTCTTAGAAATGACTTCTTCTGCAGCCTGGAAGACTTGCACAGAAAGAGACAGAGGAATGAATGAGAAATGACAGGACAGTGCCCAGACAGTAACAGCAACAATAACAATTGCAGTCAATAAAACCCCATTGTATTGATCTACCACATGAACTTCATAACGAAAGAGAAAGGGTAGCTTGCTTCCATCAATTTCCATCACAGTGGATTCTGATTCTACATCTCGGTACCAAACTGACGCTCTGAATTCTCCTTTTGTTAGTTCCACATCATTGCTCCTACTTACCACCCTTTGTAGCACCACGCCTGCTTCCTTTCTGTCCGTATTTAGACTGCTTGAATATTTGTAGACTTATATCCCATCTGAGCCCTCTCTCTGCCATGCTGTGCATATTTAGCTCTTTTAATACTTCCTTGGAAGTAAATCTCTTTAGCCTCCTGATCTTTTTTTTTTCAGCATAAAAATGATAAGTTTGCTCATAAACTGTAAAAAGTCAGTAATGTATATGAGCAAACTTATGAACAGAAACTCCATTATGAAAATGGCATGTATCTAAATTTGGTTCATCAGCTATTATTCTCTAAAAGCCTTAATAGTTAATTCATTGTGATTGTGACAAAGTCGTGCATGCTTTATGCTTGCTAGATATATAGTAGAGCTCTGTTTATGTTTGGACTATATTTTTTATGAATGTGTGAAAACTCCTGCTGATCAATAAGGCTCTAAGAAATCTGCAGTAATTATTTCTGGAAAGATATACAACATATGCAGTTTAAACACATTAACAGTGTTTCATTTTAGTCTCATTAGTGCTTTCAGTTAGAATCATTCAGTTTTACTGCATTAGTGAGAGTTGAGAGACTTGACATTCCCATACTATATGTCATAGGATTTTAACTGGCATTTTGTGGCGTTTCTAGTGATTTTCCATCTTCTCCAAAAACTGACTCAAAATCAATGAAGTGTCATAAAATATTAGCCAGGTATCACTCTCACATCACAAAGTAGGTAGGTATACGCCCATTTAACAGATCACAGATTATTATTCCTTAGCAGAAATAAAGGTCTCACTGGCCTTTGACTCTCTTTAAGGGTTGCTTCATCTCTTCTGCAAACATAATGCAAAGGTGTGACGACATCTGATGTCAATCTTTGTGCTGGTCAAGACAGAAACTCATGCTAATTGTGAAGTACAATGTGGCTGAAGAACCAGAACATCAGACTAGCTCTTACAAGTCCCCATGTCACTCCATTAAATAACAAAGCAGTTGCTTGAGTCCATCTCACATAGCTAATGGAAACAGCAAATACAACTAAAAGGCTCTGGTTTAGGGTTAATCTAGTATTCTCCATCTATGGCAAAGACATGTAAGTTAATTATTGTCTAAACTTACACCTTTTACTCAGACTTTAACATCATCTCTGTATTTAGTAAATGGAGCTTCTTCCCTGAATCTACCATCCCCAGGATATTTCTTGTCATCTGGATCTCCTGCATGAAACGTGATCGGACAGCTTCATGCCCTGAGAGGAGGAGAGCAGCAGCGAATGGTCCCCACACACCCTGTTTGGGGAGCAAGGGAGTCAGCAGGGCTGGCCTCACACCGAACACCCGCTGACCCCAAGTGCTGGGCAGACCGACAGAAGCTCCCCCAGGATGATAAAGGCAAATGCCATGACCATGCTGCTCAGCTGACTTATGATGAGATGAAGGGGAAAAAAATTACTCTGAAATTCTGCAGTTCTCCCTTTACACGTATTTGCAAACCCTGAGCTAAGTTTGCAATGGGACCTTACCTGCTAATTATAACAATAGAACATTTTTCTTATTTCTAGGAGTCTCAAAATAGCCTCTAGAAACTACACTTAATGCATAAATGAATTAAATGGTGAGAAGCAGATGGTCAAGAAGAGAAAAAAGGACAAGGTAGAGTATTTTGTCTGTATTTAGATTCTACTGCTGGCTTTCTCCCCAGTTTGCTATTCCCAAATGTGCTACACAGAGGTTGCTGCATCAGATGCGCATGGGCCAGTCTTGCAGTAGCTTAGAAAAGGAACAGCAAGGTAGTTTGGTTTACTTAATCCTGCCTCCTACTGAGGAACTGAAATATCTATAGCATCAAATCAGATCTAGCTACACATTGTGTATGCATCACTGATTTACACAAACTAGCTTCCATTTCTTTACCTCCAGAGTCACATTTTTCTGAGGTTCAGGTAATTCTAATCCTTAAAGAAAAAAGCCAATGTTGCCCTCTAATTTAAGAGGCAGGATTAAGGTGGCTAAAATAGTATGTGAATGACTGGGAATATAAGCACACATGCTGCTTCGGTAAGCCTACGGCTTTCTATCTGAGGAGATAATTTTATTGTTAGGAAAAAAAATAATCAAATGTTATGCTCAAAAGTGACATGAATGTCTGGGCTGGCAACGAGCACACAGGTTACCTGTCCTTTACTTTCAAAATGGGAGTAATTCTGTTGCCTGACAGATCTTGCAGGTGACCCTAGGTCTGGAGCAAAAGCCCATCAAAATCAGCAGAGGTCAGTCTTACAGATCAGACAATGAACACGTCTGCCTGGAGACTGCAAGCTCTGGTAGAAAACAGGCTTCCTTGACAGTGTTTTCTTCACCACCATGTAGTCTTAGGCTCTATTCTTCCACCATGAGGTTCATTGGATTACTTAATTGTCCTAGTAATTTGATGGGCAGTGAGCTATCTGTGACTCACCTCAAACCCTTACAGACAATAGTAGGGCAAGATGAAGCTTGGTTTCTGGGTCTCCGTTTGAAATGGCTCAGAGCAGGTTTCTTTTCACTCTGGCACGTGAGAGTTGGTTCAATGCTGAGACAAAAGATGGGGTGAGGGAGGCTTTCTAAGCGGTAGGGGATCTTGAGCCTGTGTAGGCTGTCAGAGAAGCTGATGTTGCTAATACACAGCTAACAACTACTAGTTAATAGATTAATCAACGAGGAGTTAGAAACTCAGAAACACTGACAGCCATTTAGACAGACAGATTAAGCCTCGATATAAATTAGCATAGTTCCATTGAGTCCTGTACACGGCTCTGTCACTCTGTTTGACTGCCACAAAGCAGCATCTTGGCTAAAAAGAAGGAATGGGAACATCAGGAAAAGGTTCTTCACTGAGAAGGTGGTTGGTCACTGTAACAGGCTCCCCAGAGAAGTGGTCAGGGCCCCAAGCCTGTCAGAGTTTAAGGAGCATCTGGAAGACACTCTTAGTCATATGGTTTAGTTTTAAGGAGTCCTACAAGGAGCAGGGAGTTGGAGTCAATGATTCTTACGAGTCCCTTCCAACTTGAGATATTCTGTGATTCTATGATTCAAAGCATAACAAGCACCAGTGGTACTGCATCAGTCTATATTACAAAAATAAATACTACCCTATGAGGTAAGCTCTTCCTACACATTGAGCCTAGGCTCAAGTCTAAAAACAGGAGGGAAGGAAAACAGCTTTATTCCTTCTCTCCTCTGTTCCCGGATTCTTTGATCAACTGCCTCCAGAAGTGAAGAAAAGAAGGGAGAAAGAGGAGAACCCAGACAGGACCCCATCCACTCCTGAGTTTCAGTATCAGCCAAGCGGAAGGAGCTAAAAACTGAAAGGCAATGAGAAACAGCTTCTTAATAACAAAGGAGGGGCAACAAAACTAGGAGAGTCTGGTGCTCAGTACTTACAGTCCAAACAGGCAGCAAGTTAGGGCTTTCATATGCCAGACAGAGCTACAGAGAGAAGTGTTACACATGATGTATAATGCTCTCAGGCTGTGTGTACGGTATCTTCCTGGTCTTTGCATCACTTGCTTGCTGCTGTGGCTGCAGTCACAATTTCCCTGATTTTGCTACTCAGATTGCTAAAAGAACACAAGCGCTTGTGCTAAACTGGAATGAGAATCTACTGTTTGGTCTGTAGCATTAAACTACTGAGATGGAGTCATTCACGGGCTATTTCTTTCCCATTTAGTTGCTTTGAAATAAATTCCCTGTCACCAGTGGAGTTTCAGCTGTCAGCTCTGATTGGATCCAGTGACACTACTGAAAACAGTAGGTTTTTTTATTCTGCTTTTCTTCCCACTCATTAACTTTTTCCTCATTTTCTTTATTGCAATTTCAGTTACAGATGAGCTGGCTGAAGTTCAGGAAACTCTCAACAGCACAGTACAAAACATCACGGGCACTTGTTTTCCCCCTGGACTATTCCATAAATAAGAGCCTTTTGATGTCTGGATAGTCATTCAGATATATATACAGTATCAGCTCTTTCCATGGCTGGTCCTGACCTAATATCAAGGTTTAATTCTGATCTTATTCATTCCAGCAACTGTGATGAACATGAGGTTCTCATTTAAATTAAGCTGAACACATAGATCTGTGTGTTAATGATTATTTTCTTTCCCCTTCTCATTAATCATTGTTTCAGCTTTTCTACAAAACCAAGTAATAATCAGGCTTATCCACAAATCAGGAATAAAGGGAAAGAGGGTGTATCTAAGCCATCTTCTTACTTATCCAATCCTTGATCTGATGGAACATACCCAACCTTGGTCCTTTACAAGAAGGCAGCTGGCTTTGGGTAATCAGAGAGGAATCAGTATTTTGTTTACTTCAAGCCTTTTCCCCTTTCTAATGTATTCCTGTATGGGTAATACGTGCTGAAGAATCACCTACATCAACTTAAGGCTTTTTTAGGCCTTAAAGTCTACACAAGCAACACTCATCTTCTACCTTTTTTGATTGGTTTATCGGCCATGTTGCACATCCCAACCAGAAGCAGAACACATTCTTTGTACCAAATCATTGGAGAAAAAAAAATAATAAAATAGAGTTTCATAAAATCAGAGGGTGAAATAAAGAACTACCTATGGATCTTATTTCCTTCCAGGACATGAGTTATTATTTAAGTTGCATGTATCTGGAAACATGGTATCTATACATGAGTGCTGTAACAACCAATAGACATAAAAATCGTTTCTTCACAAAGGGCCCAATACTGTTTTTTACCAGTGACTATGATTTCCTCGACCAAAAGTAAGTTCCTATTTGCAAAAAATTTGCATTAGACCATGTTCACATGCCCTTTCTGGCAGCTTATCTGAATGTCCTGTTTCCCATTTAACTGAAGGTAACGTTGCAATTAGGCTGATGGGCTCAGCTGGGACAGCCTGAAGTGGAGCTCATGGAAACCAGCTAATTGAGCCAATTAGGCACTTTCAGCAAGATAAAAATTGAGAACTATTTTGCTTTGGGATATTTATTTATCATTTGGACATAATAGAGCTGATGAAAGAAATCAAATTTGTCATTACTATTATGGAAACACGGAATAATACTTCTTAAAGGTCATTGTAGCACACAGGACAGCTAGACACATTCTGCTATAATCAGAGAAAGATGACAAAGGCACTTGGTTGAGATTTAGACAAATTGGGTTTGCTTCATATCTCTCCCAGAATCTCCCAGTGCGCTCTACGCAAGGCACTTAGTTTCACTGTGCCGCAGCTCCCCATCTGTCTAATGAGGATAATAATACTTTCCATTTGTCTTATCTATTTAGACAGTAAGCTTTACTGGTCAGGGACCTCCTCTTACCAGGAATTTTATACAGAACAAGCATCCTGATCTCATGGGCTGCCTGCAGAGGATACTGTAATACAGATAATAAATAACTTAATCCATCATGATTGAATGTCTAGAGCTGAGATTTTTAACTTGGACTATCTGTGAAATAATGACCTTTTTCAGTGCAAGCATACAGTGCAAACTCACAATACTGTGGAGTTTGGGATCCTGCCGAAGGTTAGTACTAAGACAAAGGTTTTAGATTTTAAAAGAGCAAACTTCAGCTCACTCAGAGCTCAGTTGGGAGGGAATCCGTGGGAAGCTTCCATAGAGGATAAAGGGGCTAGCAAGTCCTGGGAGTTTTTCAGGAAGACTCTCCTGGAAGCACAAAAACAGTTCATTCCCCTTAAAGGTAAGGGAAGTTAGCGGAGCAAGAGACCCCCTTGGTTTAACAGCAAGCTTCTCAGTCTGCTCAAAACCAAGAGAAGCGTACCAGAGATGGCAAATCAAACAAACGCCCGTTGAGAACTACAAGAGCATTGCCAGGGTGTGCAGAGATGCAGTTAGAAAAGCAAAAACTCAGCTCAAATTGAAATTGCCCAGAGATGTCAAAAACTACACCAAAGGGTTCTTCAGGTACATAAACAACAAGCAGAAACAGAAGGAAAATAGTGGCCCGCTGTTAAACAGGAGAGGTGAATTAGTCACCAATAACGCTGAAAAGGCAGAGGTTCTCAACATCTTCTTCACCTCTGTCTTTACCAGCCCTGTTGGGCTTCAGGCCTTGGGAACAACAACCCAGGTTGATGCAGACACAGACCCACTGCCAGTGAAAGAAGAGTTGGTATGCAAACTGTTACAGCAGCTTGAGCCCTACAAATGGATGGGTCCTGACATTATCCACCCGAGGGTGTTAAGAGAGCCAGCTCACGTCGTTGTGAGGCTGCTTTCCATAATCTTTGAGAAGTCATGGAGGTCAGGGGACATTCCAGAACACTGGAAGAAGGCTAAGGTCATCCTCATCTACAAGAAGGGTTTAGAGGAGGATCCAGGAAATTATAGACCCATCAGTCCTACCTCAGTCCCTGGGAAAATTATAGAACAAATCCTCCTGGGGGCTGTCGCAAGTCAAATGAAGCACGTGACTGGGAAAAGCCAGCATGGATTCACCAAGGGCAAATCGTGCTTGACAAACCTGATCGCTTTCTAGAACAAAGTAACCTGCTCAGTTGATGTGGGGCAAGCAGTGAACATTGTTGACCTGGATTTCTCCAAGGCTTTCGACACAGATTCCCACAGCCTCCTCCTAGAGAAACTGATGCATTATGGTCTAGACAAGGGGTCTGTGTGGTGGGTGAGGAACTGGCTGACAGGCTGCACCCAGAGGGTGGTGGTAATTAGCTCCTTTTCAAACTGGCAACCTGTCACAAGTGAGGTCCCCCAGGGATTGATACTGGGCCCAATGCTGTTCAGTATCTTCATAAATGGGATGGGATGGAGTGTATCCTGATGAGGTTTACTGATGACACCAAACAGAGTGGGGAAGTGGACACTTTGGAAGGGAGAGCCACCCTGCAGGAAGGCCTGGATAGGCTGGAAGAGTGGGCTAACAAGAACCTTATGAACTTCAACAAGGACAAGTGTGAAGTCTTGCACCTGGGAAAACAAAACCCAGGAGTGCAGCACAGGCTGGGATCTACTCAGCTGGGGAGCAACTCTGTGGAAAGGGACCTGGGGTCCTGGTGGACAAGCAGCTCAGCATGAGTGAACACTCTGCTTCTGTGGCAAAGAAAGCCAACAGGATGATGGGTTACATCAACAAGGGCATCACCAGCAGAGATAAACAAGTCATTATCCCACTCTATTCAATGCTTGTCAGGCCACACCTGGAATACTGTGCTCAGTTTTGGTCCCCGCTATGGAAAAAAGATGTGAACAGGCGTAAGAGGGTGCAGAGAAGGGCCACAAAGATGATCAAAGGACTCAGAAGACTGATATATGCAGAAAGGCTGAGGGAACCGGGTTTGTTCAGCCTTGAAAAAAGAAGGCTTAGGGGAGACCTTATCACCATGTTTCAGTATTTAAAAGGTGGCTATAAAGAAGACGGAGACTCCCTTTTCACAAGGAGTCACATGGAAAAGACAAGGGATAATGGGTACAAGTTACTCCAGGGGAGATTGCAATTGGACACGAGGAAAATTTTTCACAGTGAGAACAATCAGCCATTGGAATAAACTCCCCAGGGAAGTGGTGGATTCCCCAACATTGGACACTTTTAAGATTCAGCTGGACAGGGTGCTGGGCCATTTTGTCTAGACTGAGCTTTTGCCAAGAAAGGTTGGACCAGATGATCCTTGAGGTCCCTTTCAACCTGGTATTCTATGATTCTGTGAAATATAGATCTCTTCTAAACATGTATGAAAGGCAGAGAGTTCAGGCAATTTAGCTCCTCAAACATAGATCTTAAGCAATTAACTTGAAAGACAATGTTTACACAGACACTTAAGGATCAGCTAGCTCAACATTTGGGCATGAAAGAGAAAAAAGTACTTAATCAGGAATAAATTTCTTTAGCATACAGCAATGGCATGTGCACATACAGCACCTGCCTAAAGTCAGTAGTATGATCAAGTCACCACAACTGATTGTGCTAGATTGGTACTGCAAGCTGGTGCCTCATCTTCTGCAAGGACCTGCCCTCAGCTGAAAAACGTTGCAATGAGGTTAAGAGCACTCAAGCTAAATGTATTGCTAAAATTCATGAAGATGATAGATACGACTAATAGCTCTGAAGGACATTAGAACTGTAACACATTTGCAATGAGGAAGGGAGAAAAAACAGATTCCTAATTTTGTTTCAAGATACCCTATAGAGATTTGCAGTACAGCTAGATGATCCTGCACCACAGGATCAAATACCTATGAAAAAAACAATGGAAGTCGATAAACTAACTTTCTTAAGTCAGACTCGACTCTTATGACCTCTGTCACCTGATCAGGACAGTGACCCAACCCATCAGAACAAAGCTGCCATTTTCTAATTACAGCTGAGCTTGTAGCAGAGGGACCTCTGTTACACCATCTTGAACAACAAGAATAGCAAAAATGTCAAAGGAATCTTACTGAAGCAAGAAAGCATTGTTCACTTGCTTCACTCATCAATTTGCATCTACATTCAGATGCAAGATTGTATACACCAGGTTGTATACTTATTTCAAGAAATGCTAGTTGCTCTGATTTCCCTTGGGAAATCTAATGATGGAAAGTTTATCTTCTTTCATGTTGTAGCTGGAGCAAAGAAGAATCATTGTAAATATCCATTCTTTGTTGACAGAGATCTTAGAATGACAGCTGCACAACTCACCCCATCTGCATATTTTTGCAGAACACATAGGATGGTTGAGGTTTCCTTTTGTACTTTTTTTTCACACTCCATTTTAGATTTTCATATTATTCTCTTCCTCCAAATGCAGAGAAAAAGGAATGGGCCTGTTTCTTAAGAGATTAATGAGGCATTGACCTGGCTATATGTTGCCACTGAGTAAAGAATATCTGTCAGCTCCTTAGTTGGTGGACACAAGGTAGGTCCTTTCAAGTCAGTAAATCTGTGAAGCTTTAGGCTATCTAAACACTCTAATCAGAGAGATCATTCCTGACTATTGCACGCACCTATGCAAAAATCTCACGTACAAATTAAACTTCACTTATGCTTTCGACGTCCTTTCTCCATCTGTCCTCTGCAACTTAAAACACTTTGTCTGTCCTCTTTTCTTTCAAAAGTCGTTGGCAAATGCCAGAGGTAAGCCATTATTATCATTTACACCTAACATCACAGCAGCCTAATACCAAAGAGCTTACAGGTTTGCTCTGACAACCCAATACAAATGTCATATGCGAAGAACACAAAGATAGTGGATCAGAGTCTCATCTGCTGTGCAACCTAGTGTATGAAATATAAATAGATCGAAATGCCTCTTTGATACTGCTCATTTCTCATTGAGCAGTATTATTAAGTAGACTCCTTAGGAAATCTTATCCCTTATCACACCATAGAAAAGTAGCACTATTCATAAGGCAAGACCACACACAAATATCCTGCTGTGTCCAACACCACATAAAATTCTGCTCCTCGAAAGCAGGTGGGCTGAGCTAGTAGTTCTTCCTGCCCTGCTCTCTCCCAGTCCATTTTAGGATCCCAGTGGTGCTCCATGCTTCCTGTAATATTTCCAATGTCTTCCTCAAAGCAACACATCCTAGTAACAGCAGCACATCCTCCCAACTACATCCTTCACTAACTTGTAGCTGCCGCATCCTTTCCTCTATCGTCTGCTCTTAGGAAGCAGAACAAGAGGTGCTCCTGTTGCACGGGAAATTTGTCCTTTCAGTCCTTGCAGGTCTAAAGACTATCGCCAACCTCGACTCAGCACCCTGTGGACTTCTCCTGCATTGGCACTGATGCTGTAGTCCAGTAATTACATCCGGCTGGCCAGACACTTCCTTCACAAAGTGGGTATTTATAAGACTGTTAAAATTGTTGAATTTTAGCCCCAGATTCTGACTTCAGCCTTCACGATGTAAATTTCCACTCACAAAATTGCCTTAATTTCAATTTATGTTGTTCATTTTAGTTTCAAACCACCTATCTGCCACATAAATCACAGAATCATAGACTGGTTTAGGTTGGAAGTGACCTTAAAGATCATCTAGTTCCAACTCCCCTGCCATGGGCAGGGACACCTCCCACTGGACCAGGTTGCTCAAAGACCCATCCAACCTGGCCTTAAACACCTCCAGGGATGCAAAAGATGTCTTCATAAACCTCTCCCTCTTCTCTCAAGAGTTCAAGGAAACACACACCACTGCTAACCTTTCCCTTCTGGCAGGTCTCATCCTCCAAGGACTGGTTAAAAGCTTGGTCAGGAGTGATGTAGCAACTCCTTAGATCTAGCAAAGACTCATTCAAGCACGACTCACATCTCATCCATGTCAAGTGGGCAACTTCTGTTGAAATACAAGACTTTGTAACATGCATTGGAATAGCACCAGCACCTTAAGACAGCAAACACTGCAACACCATAGCGGCTTAATACTCACACTCAGCAGGAGGCACTTGTTTTCTTTGATGGCGCCTATGCAGCCCACGAAGCCAATGATCATGACAAATGTCCCTGTGACGATCAGTAGGTTGGCAGCTGACAGGGACGGGAAAGAAGAAGAGAGGGTGGCAAAGTTTCCTTGGGTGACGGCCAGCCAGATGCCTACTCCAAGGATTCCACAGCCTCCCAACTGGAAAATAAAGAAAACAAAGAAACTTAGTTATTGTATCCAAGCAACCCCAGATATTAATCCATATCAATATGGCAGCAGTAGAACAGCTCTGCTGGGGTAAACGTAGCAGTTATACCTATTAAGAAATGATCTCTCCTTGTGGCACTCTAAAGAGGGACAACAGACAGGGGAGAAAGGAAAAAAAATAGAGGCAGAACTCATCAGTAAGATGTAACACTCAAGAAAAAGACCCAGATTTCCTAAATCCAAGGCAACTTCAAAAAACAGGTCCCTTCCTCTCTACTGAAAAAGCAGACACTGAGTAAAAGAGAAATTACCAAAGATTCAGATATCGAAGGGGTTGAAAAAATCTGTATCTTATTTAGGTACCTCCGAGAGCTGCCAGGAATGGCTGAAGCACTTTTGATCCCCTGTTCTTCCCATCCCAATAAAACATCTCCCATCCCTGACCCATGCTATAAAAAAATCTTGCCAGAGCATCCCCTGGTAGGACACCTCACACCTCTTAGTTCCTGTCCAAGGTCTCACCTCCCTGTGAAGCAAGAGGGTAAAGGGACCAGAGAAGGAGAGAGAATTCTCCTGTAACATTAAAAAAATCAAATAGATGTTTACTCCTAATGTGGCCATGGGTTTGGTAATCCAGTCCTCAGAAGAGGACTTGTCTGGTCTAGGAAAAGTTTGAGAGGGGAGCAGTAGTACAGGCTCCCCAGGCATGCGAGCAAGGCGAAGGGAGGATGCCAGAGCAGGTAGCAGCCATCACAAAACCATAAAATTTACAGTTATTATATACACATGAAACTTTTAAAAAATGCAAACATTTATAAGCGTGCTGCTTATAACTGTGAGGAAGCCTGCAGAACTGACACAATCTGAGTAAAGCTGAGCAATTAAACAGAATTAAACCAAAGGGGACTTTGCATTATTATAAAGTCACACAGCAGAGTATCTCTTCGGTTGCTTTCTTTCCTGCTCTCCCTTTTTATTGAGTTTTATAATTTTTATTGAGTTTTATAATTGCACTTTATTATCCAAATCAATTAAAGGCTAGGAAAGAAATTTTGTTCATAGAGTAGTAAGCCAGACATAGGAGCATATCAATTAAATGTCTGCATAAAGTGGATGAACATAAGGCAGCTCATGAACCAGGGAAGGAAAAAGAAAACGACAGAGCTAATCCTGGGACAGAGCTAAGCCTCAGAAACGAAACACACAAGAGAAACACAAAAGCCAAAGCAATTTCTTAGTACTAATTGCTAAGGTTGCCTCTGCCTGCCACTGAATTCCCCCTCAATAAGGGACAGTAAAGGCAGCTGTGTCTCAAGGCAGGACTCCTCACCCCAGTTGCAAACCAGTCTATTTTGTACGGAACTAAGGAGACAAACTACATCTCGTTGTAATGTACCTCAGCTGCATCAACCTGTGTGTCTCCACTGAGAGAAGGGAGACTTCAGGACACAGGGACTCAAATCATTTCATTCAGCAGCCTTTTCACAAACAGGCATCCCGTATCACCATATTCATCCTTTCACAAAATACCCTCTACAAGCACCATGGAGGGACAGTCCATGCCCCGACCATATACACTGGAAATACCTCCCCTCTGTGCCCACTTACGGACCATGATGTTTAACACAGTCTAAAATGATTGAAGAATAACCAGGGGAGAGGTGGGAGAAGAATATTTAAAGAAGGTAACCCATAGAAAATCATTTAGGGTAACTGAGGGGATATAAAGAAAAGCTATCAATATGGCCCAAGGAAAAAAAAAAATTAGGAATAAATTCCCTAAAATGAGAATAAAACCCTGAAGGTCTCCTGGACGACAGAACAGCATAGAAGGAGAGGTGGCAGGCACCCAATCTAAAACTGGTCAGAGCGCTGAAATACAGGCAGGAACAGTGCTAAACTGGTCGAAGAACAGGATGGAAAGCATAGCTGTGCTTCTGCCTCTGCAGCCTGGTGGGCTCCAAGTCCAATTAAGCCTAACGAACGCAGATGGCCAGCAGCAGCAGAGGCATCATCTTGCAATACATTTAGGTATTATCTTCAGTTCTTTGTTCTGAAGCAATTCAATGGCACCAATAAGAGGCAGCTTATTTCATCACCTTTCATGCTCTCTGTGTTGCTACACTGCTTTGAGGGATACTTACACCTACAACTATCATTTGTCTTATGGGAGGTGGGTCTCACTGAAGATGCTGCTGCATTCAGTAAAGGCAAGACCAGCTTGCCTGCTCCTCCATTGCCCATTCAATTCTTTATGTTGTACCATGCATGATGCTTGAGACATCATTGCCCGTTGGACATTTGATTCCAGCACCTTCTCCCTCCAAAGTCATTCTTGTCTGCAGAAACTGGGAATTCACCAGTGGCACAAAACATCAGAAAACCAGGAGATGGTTCATGTAAAATGCCGTGACTGTGCCTGTACCCATTTAGATCAGAGCTGAATATTTCAGATGAGGTGGTCAGAAAGGGTATCTTGCTACATTGCCCTTGATTCAGAGATACTCTAATATACGTCAGGCTCCCTAGCAGTTCATTATCTTCCTATTTTTTAAGATATAATGCACAGCTCTTCCTTAGGTTGATTAACCAAACCCTGAAATACACAAAGGGATCCTCTGAGCATTAAATCATCTGGCTCAAACTGGGTTTCACGAAGTGCTGCTTAGGAAACACACACTAGCACACACTACTGAGGGCTGCCCCACCTTAGTTCAGCCCTGTTCCTTTTCCCACACCAGAACATCCCCTCACTGTCCTAAGAGGTGCCCTTAACTCCAGTCTAAACTGCTCTTTAAAGCCTGCTTTCCACCAGGGAGTGAAGCACACCTGTAAGTCTCCGTCCAACGGCCATAATAACACTCAAGCCCCTGGTTAAGGAAAAGCTTAAGGGAACCAAGACCTACCAAGACAGCCACGGAAGCCTTTCCAATGAGAGCAGAATATTTTCTGTTCCCAAACATTCAAAAGGCTCGCTTCCCACCCCCAACCCCATTCTGAACTGAACAGCAGCGTAATTCCCAGTCTAAGATCAGAGAGATCACATTTATTTATGTGAGTGAAAACTGTTGTAGTTGGTTTTATGCTGCCTGTCTGTTTTGATTTTTTCATCTTGGTACCTAAGGAGCTGTTAAGTTACAGATAATTTTACTTAGTTATTTATGATGTTCCCTTTCCTCCACTTTTTCTCTCCCTGCCCCATACCCAACCCCCAATCCCTGTTTGTGCCAAACAGTCAGAAGAAGGGTGATGAGATGATAATTCCCGACAGCTTTCAGGGCTTGCCGAGATGTGAAATAAAACAAAACCAAAACCATTAACAGGGCTACTCCTGACAATTTGGGGCTTCCAAACAAACAGTGAAGCTGTCATGGTTAAAAGAGAAAATGTTAAAGTAAAATGATCAGCAAGAAGTCTACAGCTTTAACCTGATCTACTGGCAGCCAAATATGAGTCTGTATTGACTGCATGTGGTGATGCAGGGTTGACTTTTTAAAAAAAACCCATGAATCTCCCTCAAAGACGTCACGCTACTGACAACAGCGTTTTTTTAATTCCCTTGTGAAATGTTTAACACAGTATTTGCCGAATTGTTCATGATAAGCCACTTGCAAGCAATGCAGATAATGGCAAAATCTGAAACGAAATGCAGCTTCCTCTAACATTTTTTTTCCAATAAATGTTGCATTTTTTTGTAAAATCTTTTATTCTGAGGCCAAAAGAGTGGGACACCAGAAGGGATAGTGTCATAGCCCTACGACTCAGGAGCTTTGAGTTAAGTGTTTGTTCCAGGACAGACCTCAGTGTAAATCTGGAACAGGCTGTTTAGTATGTCTGTGCCTCTGTTGCAAAATCATGAATACAAAGACACGAGTAGTGGGCTCTTTGCAAGCCCTGGACTTTGCAATTGGCTGTGGAAGAAATGGTCTATTCTGCTCAAGACAAATTGCTCACAGGTGTTTATACAGCCGAGTCAAGCAGTAAAGCGGGTGGCTTACTCTAAAAGCATAGATTCAGCCTGTCTCTCCTTCCCCAAGAGATACACAGACACGTGTGCACTCCCTCTCTTGGCAGAAAAGCTGCCTATGGAATTAGATCCTCCAAATTGTTCTAATGGGCTAGAAAATAAATTATTCAGACTTCAGTGCATACATTTAGAATTGATCTTACAGTATGGTAAACAATGTAATCCCAAACAGCCCCGGATATATGCATGTTGTTGGAGAAAATAATTCTGAAGTTACAGCTACGCACTTAAATACTGCAGGAGAAATTGCCTCATTGTTCATGATAATGGTGTTGGTGTCTTTAAGGGGGTTTTTTATTGGTTTTATTACACAGAAAATGCATCTAATTGAGGCTTCTCATATTGTATCTGATTAGGATCTACCCATCAAATTTCCTCTTTTAGATAAAAAAAAATAAATTCCTTATGTATTAAAAATACACTGATAACAGAATGCAAGTACGGCCAGTTGTTATGTAGTTAAACTACCTCACATGGAGGGTTTTTTCTCTCCCAGTGTCCACATATTTAAACTAGAAGGGCTTTCTCAATCCCACTCGCTATCCAGTTCCTCCTATGTGAATATGCTTCCCACTCTAACTATGGAGTAAGAGTATACGATAGAAAAATCAACATCAAAGTATTAATAGTGATGTGAACATTATCCAGCAAATGTTCTTGTAATGTAAGGCATACTGAAATTACTGTTCCTTTCAGCTAGACACAGAGAGGAGGTGGAAATGGAATACATATTGACAGGATCAAATGAATCAAGATTCTTACTTGGGAAAAGGAGAAGCCTGTCTGCTAATGCAGAGGCTGCAGCTTTCTATACAAGCACATGCAAACAACCTGTCAGCGTAGCTGCTGCCCATCTTGGAGGAAGGAGTGGAAATTATACTGCTGGACACTTCTGGAAAACTCCTTCGAGCTGGCAGTCCATGGCCATTAGACCATTAAAGACCTCGTAGACATCTATCTGCAGCACACCAACACTACTGACTGACAGTACGCAGGATGACTGAATGTGCAGATGGTGTCCCACCACATGGACAGACACTTTAGCAGAGCTCATGTGACATAAATTAGTAGTATCACTTCAGTGAGGCACAAGCTGCATTTCGTCCATTAGTCAGAGGTCTGAAATTTAACCAATATGGGATGGTATACGGAAATTTAACAAACAAAGGGTGGTATACAATTTAATCCCTTCATATCTCTGATTTTGGAAAGTTAAACAGAGTAGTAAATGGGGAACCGAAGCACATTTCTACCTTTAGCATACTGAGGCCCTAGAGCTCTGCAATGCAGAACCAAAGGACATATGCAAACCTCATCCAAGATGCCCATGATCTGAGCTGTATCCTTTGTGCAATAATTTCAAATGAACTAGGAAAAAATACTTGAAAAAAGACCAGTTAGTAGGGAACACATTCCTGGGAGTGAAGAGTCTGGAACAGTAGCAGTCCGTAAACACCAACGTTAGATGGGAAAGGTGAATAGAGGATCATTATTAATTTTTCTTGAGATAAAAAAAGCTAGAGGTTATTTGGTGTGCGGGGTTGAAAACCAATAAAAGCAAGTACTTTCTCACAAAACATTTAATTAAATTCTGGAATTCATTGCCACAGAGTTTTGTGGATGTCAAAATATAAGCAGGTTCAAAAAGGGATTACATAAATCAAAGGAGGGCAAGGTACCCTAGCATTTATTAAAAATGATATTTTGCATGCAGCCCTCGCAGGGAAAGACCTTAAACCGTTAATTGCAGCAGCTGGTGAAAATGTCCTTTGTTATCTTCTCCTTTTTTCTTACATTCTTTCTAAGTATCCTTGAGCGACCATGACCAAAACTAGGGTACTCAGCCACATGAAACTTTCTCAATATTACGGGCAGTTGTATGTTTTCCTTACTTCACTCTCTTCCCCTCCCTAGTTTTAACGTTCACTCACAGTTTGGCTTGATTTTTTTTTGCTTGCTGCTTTGCTTCTCATCAGCCTGCTTTCAGAGACAGGGTTATAGGTACAGACAACAACCAAAGAGTTAAATCCCTGTTTCTCCTTACGTGCATGTCATACTCTTGTTTTTTGTATCAATGAAAGCATATCTTATTTCAAACCAAAATTTAGAAATCTGTCGTGTAACTAGCAATTACACAATAGCAATAATTCAATTAGCAATAACTCAAAATCTCTTTCTCCCCCTCGGATGCATTGGACATAGAAAAGCTGTATTTCTTTTCCAATGGCTGTGGGGATCATACCCAGACTCCTCTCTCTAAACCTCAGCAAATCTTGAGTAAGACCAGCTAACCTCTACACGCACAGTCCACTAGATTTTTTGTGGTTTGATATCGAATAGTAAGAGGGAAATCCTAGAACTTATGCCCACATGTAACAGACTCTTGTGTTGTTGCAATCAATAGCTGAATTAGAAACAACAAAGTGCTTATGCTACTGTACTTTTTTTTTTAAAAAAAAGAATGAAATTATTTAGCTGCATTCCTGAAGCAGAGTATAGATACGTCCACTTCAGCTGTTTGCGCACATGCAGTTGCTTCTCCTCCATAGTGCTGCCTTCTGTGCTTGCAGCCATGGCCCAGGTTTTCAGTAGTGCTTATGGAATTTGGGCAGCTGCCAGCAAATTCTCAGCTGTCGTCACTCCAGAGCACTTGAGCTGTCTCATAATTTTCATCAAAAAATCAATGAGAACTGGGCTTACGTATCCTCTAGATCAAAGGAGGCTGAGGGGAGACCTTATTGCTCTCTACAACTATCTGAAAGGAGGTTGTAGCAAGGTGGATGTCAGTCTCTTCTCCCAAGTAACAAGTGACAGGACAAGAGGAAACAGCCTACACTGAAAGTGTTGTCAAGCATTCGAACAGGCACCTGGGGAAGTGGTTAGTCACTGTCCCTGGAGGTATTTAAAAGACATGTAGAAGTGGTGCTTAGGGACATGGTTTAGTGGTGGACTTGGCAGGGTCACTATAGAGACTGAGGAGCCTTTTAAAGCTTGGCTGAACACAAGCATGTCCTTTGCACCTCATGCTCCACCCACACATCTTTAGCTTGATTGACAGGCTGGCTAAGTTAGCACAGTCCCCTCAAGAAGTCTTTTCAGAGAAGAATTAGGGCAGAAAAGTCTAGTTTATTGAGCCTTGGGACTGCTGAGACTTGGGATTTCAATAGTAGGGCACATCATGAGGTTTGTACAGAAGGATTAAAAAAAACAACAAAACAAACCAAAAAAAACCAAACCCCAAGCCTGCAGTCTGCAAAGCCCCTCTGTAAAAGGGAACAACTCAGGAAATCCTTCCCTTATCTAATTCAGATGGGCTCTCAAGTTGCTTCTTAGACAGACACATCTGGTCTCAACTCCTAACGAGCACCAGCTCCACCCAGTAGATAGACATTATCCTACAGAAATTATACATCACAAACAGACGCTGCTCTACTCCCAGACTCAACACTTTATTTTATAACAACGTCTACTCACTGCGGTGTCTTCTCTCAAGCCAAAATTTTATTTTGTTCTGGTGTCATTTAATTTCACTTTTGAATTCTCTCACTAATATCTCTATGACTTATGGGAAGATGCTTTAAAAGAGTGCAACTGAGTAAAGCACAAAGCATTTCAAATGCCAATCTCCTCAGCTCTGCAGATAAGCAGTTAAAAATTAAAAGTTCTATGAAACTACTTGTTCGGCCTTGACATCCAATATTCTTTTCGGTTTGCTTAAAAATGAGTTTCAAATACAAAAATCGCATCTTGCAATATGGGCTGCTATGTACACAAGCAGCAGCCAAACTCCTCCAAGAGTTGCAGCCTACATTCCCCGCTGGTGTCAACCAACATGACCAATCAGTCACTACCCTGATCAGCAACAGCCAAGGATCCGGCTGGAATGTCACACTAGACTTTTTCTTATGAATTGATTAACATGCTTGTCTGCCTCTCCTTTACAAGCCACTGCCTTGTCAGTGGTGCAACACAGAGTACAGTGCTCAGCATTACTTCAAAGTACACGTGACGCATCACCTTTCATGGGCCTGAAGTTGATATCCTGCATGACAGGCAAGCAACCGTTTCACACACATGGGTAGCTGTGGGCTACAATCCCAACCCATGTCCTGCCTGCCAGCATGACAGCCTGGGATTCGTACCCTCACTGCCCTCTACCACGCTGTAGTCTTGTCACAAGTCTGAAGAAACATGCTTCAGTTGCTCATGTTATTGCTTTCCTGTCTTTCAAATACTTCACTCCTATAAATAGGCTTTGTTTTAGGATATTTCACCCAGTACGTGAGCCTGACAAATACCAAGAGCATTTTTATCAAGCCCATAAAGTCTACGAACAGAATTTTGGAGCTCTATGTGGTCAAAGAAACATCACAAGAAGGGCATTCATTTTCATAGTGTCAATAGTGTAAACATATAAAATGCTGCTTTTCCAGTTACCCTGGTGAGGACTGAGCCTCAAGAGCTTAAGCCTTAGGAAATCTATTATTCTTCCCCAGTTAAGTTCCACTGCTAAATTGCAGTCCCATAGGACTAAAGTAAATTTGGGGACAACCGAAGATGTCAAAAGACAGAATATCATGCTGACACCCTGCTAATGGAAAAGTGAATAAAAAGCCGTTCAGTTAATCCCTGCTGTTTTATAGGCAGCATTCTCCTATGCACTTACTTAATTCATAGTTATCTATCAACTACAGTTACAAAAGAACAGAAATACAACATTTATGAGTTAATACACCCAATCTAAAAGTGATGTTTTCCCTTCACAGGCTCAAAACTCATTGAAACACTTAAACGTGTGCTCAATCGCATCCTTATCCAGCAAAGCATTTAAAACATGTGCTTAACTGCCACTGACTTTAATTAGTCACTTCTGTAGTGCACTTAATTGTCCCATACTGCAGTCATATCACTGAGGATGCAAAAACTTGCAGAAACAGAACAGGTGAAGAAGACATATTAAGGCAGCATTGCTGATAAAAGATTAAACGTGATCACAGAATATTAAAAATGGTGATTATTACTGTCACAAGCATCTAATTTGGAAATTTGCCTAAACTTAAATTCAAATTAAGGATTATGAGTAAAGTACTGACTTAATGGCAACTCACTGAAATGCAGAGCAAATGCATGAGTTAGAAGGGGGAAAGGGGTGAATACACAAAACCCGAAAGAATATCTATCTTTTCAGGTTCCAGTTTTAACTGCTGTCATATTGGAAGTGTTCAAGCTTTTTCATCTGCTCGTCAAATGTCATTTCCAAATGCACCTGGGATGACTGCAATGAAATCAATACAGTTGTAAACAGGAATACATGCATGAGGTCTGGAATCAGAATCCATCAAATTAAGTTAAATCTTTTAAAAAAGAAGCAGAAATGAAAGAAAACCGGGTGTGCTCTGAGTCCCTGTTCTGTACCATCTGTAAAATAATACACATGTTTTTAAATGACTTTGTAGCATAAACTGGCAAGAGACTGGATGTTCTAGATGCAATTTTGGTCACCTGTTGTCACATACATAGCACTAAACAGTGAAAACAACAGAAGCAAATAAAATGGTAAAGTTTGGTCTTTTATGCAACACAAAAACTGTGATTTCTGTAAAGGAGATTGTTGACAGAGAACTGTACCTAAACCATTTCATCAGATGCTAAGAGAAACTCAGGATAATGAGCATTAAATAACAACTCCAGAGGCCACAGCTCAGTTCCATGGTCTACCACAGATTTCTTGCATTGGATAAAATCCAGATTATTTGGTGTCTTTAGCGCTTTTCTCTCCCTTAGAGGCATTGGATGGGTTTAGACTAAGAGGTAGTAAAATAAAAGGATGATAGGGGTCATACAAAAAACAAAGATAAAGTGGTTTCTTAAGGAGTACAAAGATGACAGAGATGGTCTATTTCACATTACTCAAAAAGTTTTTAAAACATGTGCTAACAGGCACAGTCTGCAGAAAAATAAAATGAAAAACATTTTTATGTTGCATGTTTAATCCATCCATAGAGGTATGCAGATAGCACAAGGCTGGTTGCTATAGAAACGTCCATAGTGAATATAGATACTATAGTTGAAATGGAAAATCAGTTGTGTAACTAAAAAAGAAAATTGCTGATACCGTGAAAAAAAATGACAACAGCTAAAGCCGATATCCTCCCTCACAAAAGCTCTCAAAAATTATGAGTCTTGACTATATAAACCAACATTTGATTAAATAGTCTGAACAAAGAATCTCTCACAACGCACCCTAACAGAAACTGAGCTTAGTTCTGGAAGTTGGGTCAGGTCACAAAAAAAGTCTCTGGTTTTAGTCCTGCAATGGGAGGGAGGTGGCATTTACTAACATGTTTGGCTCTTTACATCTTTAAGGTGATTTTAAAAGCATTCTTCCCCCAGGTCCCAGATTGTGCTGATGTATTCCACTGTGATTACGGTTAATTTTTCTGACGGAGACCTTTTCAAAGAGAAATTGGTTTTCTTTGCAAACTTACAGTCTACGTGATAGAACAGCTCTTCTCCAATTCCTCCAGTAGCAATGCAGCTACGCCACATTTTCCCCTCCCATTCACCTCTGAAGTTCACTCAGCAGCGAGTAACAGTGTCACCATCAAATACTGCTCCTAAGCCCACCAGCTGACAGCAAAGGGCTGGAGGTGAGGGTCAGTGGGAACACCAGCAATACAGCACTCCCTTCCCTTGGTCCCATCGTAGATACTGCGCCTGTGACCTGCTCTCTCTGACCAGGTGCTGGCCACAGCACTCTTAGGCTGATTCCTGGCACGCTCAACTCTCTCCCTGACGGGCTCAGGCCCTGCTCAGGAATCGAGCCCATCCCCAGCAGGGACAGGAAGGTTTTGGGAAGCAGCAGGAATTTTACACAGTATCTCATCTCCGAGAAAGCTGTGGGACATGACTCCAGCACAACGCTCCTATCTGAATGAATCACAGGCACAAAAACCTTCCGATTGCTATTTATTAAGAGGCTTGTTCACATTCATGCTTCCAGTAAAGCTGAAGACACATTCCAGTCCATATAATAACAACACTACAGCATCAATCAATGGATGTAATATAAGGTGTGAGGTTAGTGTTGGGAATAAAATGAACTAGAAAACAACTGGAATACAAGGTGGGGGTGCTGAGGCCTCACGAATAAAAGAAAATTATACAATGAAAGACTGGTTCAGATCGCTCCAACGCAATTTCCCACTCTCTCCTTTTATCTTTATTTTCCGTCCCCACTGCCAGCCTCTCTGCTACATTTCACAGTGAAAACATATTACTCTCTAGGATGCAACTTAACCCCTTGACTGCCATAAGAGCTCATATGCGTAATGAACACTCACCACCTTAATATTCTTTCCTGTATTAAAACAAACCAAGATAAACTGGTATACACCAACTGGTGTATCCAAGATGCAAATGCAAACACAGCTACATGCAGGACAGCTAAGCATACCAGCAATAGCAACACTAATGACAAAATGTAAAATTCATTAAAACGTAGTAAGATCTTCCTTTTCTGAGGTTTAGCTTTCCACGGAGATGGGGAAGATGACCAAACTTGTACACCACAACTGGCTTTTAATGAGAAGTCTTTTTTTAACAATCCCATCAATAAGCAGCTCACATGGTTGTAGGAAGGGTTTCTACCACATTCAGTATCGATCCCCTGATCAATAACAGACTTGTGACAATAATCACACCCTAATAACAAGCAGCCTCACATCACAAAGCTCATCTTCTTTCACTGAATACCATCAGAAAGCTGAGCAAAAGGCATTCTGAATCTTTTATGGATTCTTTTTAATGGATTGTTAATAATATTTGTACAGGCAAACAAAGTATTAACTACCATCGCAATTGCCTAACAATACCATGTAAGCAATCCCTCGTAACAAAACCAGTATTATGACTGGAATAGCATCTCTCGCTTCAATAGTTAAAATGCCTTATCAAAGCCATTCTAATTGGGTGGGAGTACAAGAGAAAGCAAAGATTATTCCCTTGTTTTATGTTAGCAATTTTTAATGATTGTTTATTTATATTAGGCTTTGCTACACAATAGCACATCTGAGGCTTTTCTGCACTCTTACTAGTTCTATTTATATACAATTGCATGTATCCCAAGCCACTTCCAAGCATGGGCAGTATGCCATCCGTAATGAATGCCACCTCAAATAATCCTTTTTGCTGTGGTAGTTATCCCCAAAGGAAACATTACAGTCTTTTCTTATCACCAACCAAATATCTGCCATGGAAGCATTTCAGATGCTTTGGAATAAACACATTTAGTTAAACAGTTTTGTGATCAGCAGCTTCATTACAACATACAGATAGGAGAGGCCACAGAATCCCTTGCTTTCACATTTTGTTTTGCTTTTTCTGTTTCAGGGATCTGCAGAAATGAACGCAAAGACTACAAAGTAAAAACGAGTATAAACATTCTTACTGGGACTGTCCAAACAATGAGCTACAAATACCCCAGTTATATAAGTACTGTTGAAACTTCTGAACTGCAGAAGATTTCTGGACTAAACTCCATCTTCTTTTGTCAAATGCTACAGGATACAACACAAAGAGACTGCAAATATTTCTTCTAGCTTCAGGTCTCTATGAGCACCTTTTAGACACCTAGGGTGGGATTCAGGTCACCTAAATTTAGATGTCAATGCTATTAGTGGTGTCTAGAAATCAGTGTAGCTCATCATAGTCTAAGCCTGCTTTTGGTCAGCTGAATAGCTCCCTAGACACCATTAAGGCCATTGACCGGGATTTCCCTGACCACAACAGTAGCCCAGGCACGTAGAGTTAGGGCAACCTGTATCCCAGCTCACACACATCTGCCCTGAATCTCCTTCCTTTGTCATTGGAAAGAAACAAGCATCTCCAAAGGTCCCTCCAGCCTATCCTAGAATATGCATCCAAGAAAAATCACCCTTTGGGAAACCTACTCTATGCAGTGATTGTAGGATAGCCAGAGCAAACAGCATAGGCTTAAACATAGAATCCCTCCCTCCTCCTGTTACCTAAAAGACAGAAAAGATGATTCTCTCTCCAAATGTCAGGTCATGAAACTTCACGATCCTCCCTGAGGTAATTTGGAAATTAACTCATCTACACTTATTAATTAAAATTACATATGGCGTTTTTTCTTCTTCATGATAAAAACATGTTATCGCATAGGTATTAAAACCCCATGAGTGTGCAAATACACACAGAGAGCATGAGAAATCAAATTACCTCAGTTTAGCAAGTCCCGTCCAGTCAATGCTCATGGAAAGCGTTCAGATACACTTATGTTCTTCCGCTGCCCATTATGTGTATTGCTTAGTAGCTCTTAATAAAGGAGTATGACTGACACAAATTTATAGCTTTCCTATTACTTTGCCCCCTCATGTTATAAATTCATGAAACAGTTGTAGTTTATGACATTTTTATGTTTGTCAGTTTTATTTACATACTGTCTCATGCCATTAGAGGGGAGAAAGCTTTTGGGTTTCTGGAGATCCTCAATCATTCTCCTCACCTGGGGCCTGAAATGAGATGGAAACAAAGACTTCTGGCTCATCTAAAAATAAACCGTCATCTCAAATGCTTTCTCAGCACATCCTTCCATCATAAAGCACTGCTACATAAATATGACTTTATAAATTATATATCTTAAGTCTTTGCATTCCCACAGCAGTTTACCAATAAGCGTTCTGCAATACCTGCTAAAAAAAAAACAGACATAAAATCATTGCCAATGATGATAAATGATTACAGCTTAATAACAGTCAAATTGACAAAGCGGAAATGTCCGCAGGGTGTATTGCAATTCAAACGCCACAGGTGGAAAAATAAAAAGCTTTCAAATATAAATGTTACAGCCTTCAGCAAAGAGAGGAAATCTGGAGAATGGCCCCATGACACCAGGCTGCACAGTAATTCTAGGATGTCCCCCAAAACAAAACAGTGGAATTTGATGCAAATTTAATAGGCAAGAGAATAAATGAGCTTCAGGGCAGAGACTGCTGCAATGTGCCTGAGTGGGACAGGTCTGACTAGAGAATCAAATTAGAGAAAGACATGGGAGTGGGACAGAAAAGGAAGTCAAACATTGAGAAGCATAACATTATCCAAACAAGAACAAGATGCTATTTTGCATAGTGAACCATATTCTTGGGTTAACTACAAAATTAGCTTCTCCAGATAGGAGGGCAGAAGGCAGCAATGGGACTCTCAGTAAGAAATCTCTCAGTTAAGTTCAGGCTAAAAATCATATTTCTGAATCGAGGGAAAAGTCTTCTTTAATAACTCATCATGAGGCCACTTAGAGTCTGCAGCTGTACTGTAGAGAACCTGCTCATAATTAATGACCCATAGCCACTTAAACCTAAATGACTGATTTCAAATTGTAAATGAGCATCTCAGTAACAAGAGAACATCTCAAGATGATTTCAGCAGTTTGCATTCCCATTCCATTAACCATTTAACAGCCAAAACACAATCAAAGGGACAGAAAGCTGTCATTGTTGGAGCCTGCCTTTAACAGCTTACCTTCAGATGATGAAGTGAATCCCCAAGAGGCATTCACTTCAGTATTTTTTCTGGCATTTCAGTTCCAGCCCGGTCTCTTGCTCTCCCACGGGCAAGTGAGCTTTGCCTATCAAGTAACAGCAATGCTTCGTGGTTAATCTAGACTGATGAGATTTTACCAGGCATGTGGCACATCTTGAGAACTATTCTAATGCAATGGGCTTTTGCCAGGACAAAACCAACAAAAAAACCCATCCAATTTTCAGTCCACCTCTTCACTTCCCCATGGCTCTCTAAGAGTGTGACTTGCCATTAAGAAGATGCTCTCTCACAAGAGAGAAAGATGCATGTCAAAAGTACACTGCTGAAATACTGCAAGGGAGGAAAGCATAGTAGGATGAATGAGAGTCCTCAAATGAAAGTGGAAAGATAAACAGAGAAACATGAAGGGAAATCCTTTTCAATAAATAGCCTTACTAGTAGCCTCCTTAACTAGTTCCCTCCAGACTCAGTGATCTGGATGAATGTTCCCTCTCCATCCTTCCTTCCCCTTCATCCTGAGATACACTATCACAGCAATTTTGCTATTCTACAGGAGCTCTGCATTCATCCCTAATTTGAAGGCTTTCTTTGTTCACTGAACCAGAACTCCTTTCTGCTCAATGACTGCAGTCTCCAATTTGCTTATGGAGGGGAAATGAAACTCAAAGAAACCATTTTCACGCACTTGGTAGAGAAAATCATCCAAAAGGTATCTCCTTCCCCCCAAAATCAGAAAGCTCCAAAACTTCCAGACTAGTTAAAGGAACATGAGGCTAGAAGGCATTTCCCACTTGCACTCTGTGGGCTTTTGCCATCCAAACTATTGGATACTGTGCATCCAAAAACATGCCATGATCCAGAATTCATCCTTCTACTTTAGTCACACAGCCTACAAGACAAACAGACCTGCTAACAGTCTTCATATCTGTCTCTTCCACATCACAACTGTTGGGGGAAATATACTCTCTACACAGTTGCTGACATGCTGCTGCTCTGCCTTCAGGTTCGGACACGTTAACTCTGAGTGACCACATGTGGGATGCATGGTCTCATTTTTCATCAAGTACCTCTCTTCCCATCCCAAAACACTTCCTTCAGATGCCACTTGCATCATCTATATCCTGTGTCTGAGCTGTTCCATGCTGGATTTCAACCTATGATAGAGTAGGAAACAAAGTGTAAGTGCCAGTGCAGAAGAATTTGCCCAAAGCAGCATGAAATTTAAGAGAAAGTTTGTCTTTTTGTTGTTCTGGTAAAGGATGGCAGGGAATAAAGTGCATTCAAGGCAGAAGGACATACAGAAACAAAGAAAGCAGAGGTTTAGAAGGAGAAAAGTCAGAGGAAAGCTCTGGAAGAAAAGGCAGCTTTCTCAGACCAGCCTTCCCTTCACTGCAGCGGCACAGAGAGAACTGATGAAAATATGATGTCATTGTGCCCCTTTATTTTAAGGAGAAAGTTGCTATTGGCGAGCTGCTGTCCGCGTAATTGCTTCCTCCTTGGTCTGATGAATCTGAGATTTGTTGTCAGCCTTCCAGGGGCAGTGAAAAGCTCATCCATCTTCTCCATTTTATCTGGATGAAATGGTCATGGGATTTGCTCAGTTGGGCAGCATTAGTATAAATGATTATGAGGAAGTGCTGAACCACTACCAAGACATGCACTGCACTACCAGGGCTGTGCATTTGTCCTCTCTGATAAAAACTAGTTCTTATGAAGAATAATTATCCTCAGTTGTAATCTTGTATAGGTATGACTGGTGCAAGCAGCTAAAGCTAGTTTCTGAAATACTTAAATAAATACTCCTGTCAGGACCTCCAAGGAGCTGTGATCAAAGTATGACACTGTTTTCAGCGAGCTCAATGCTGCATCAAAGTCAGTTCTCTTCAGGCTTTCTATGTAAAGCATCATTCTGCTTTCCCAAGCCCAATGAAAGCACAGTCAAGCTTACCCTGACAGCTTTCTAAGTACAATTATGCACGTTCGACGTGCTTGCACAAACTCACATGTTAGAAGAGGCAAGGTAGAAAAGACTTTAGAGAAATAGTGGAAACGGCTTGCCCTGCAGTGAGAGCCTCTTCTTCAGAAGTGACTTCCCCAGCCATTGATCCCACTGAAAGAAGTTCTCATTTGGTAGAGGACCGATTCTGTCACGCTTGTTTTCACTCAGCAGGGAGTCCAGCAGAGGCTTCAAGGCAATATATCATTTTTCAGACTGAAGTGGAAAACCCCTGGCTCAGGTAGGAATCCTACTGCTTTGCTTTATTCCAAATATATTCAAAGTCAGGTCCTTTCTCTTTAAACAAATACAGTCCAGCGCAAAGCACACAGTGAGCCTGCAATGGCTACAAGTAGCTAGAACATCCCCAAATGCCAGTGACGCTGGTGGCACAACAGCACTTGGCACTTAGCATACTGAACACGCTTCAGGGCTTTCCCCTAACAGGTCTTTCGACAAGTAAAACTTTAGGCCTCCCTTGCTATTAAATTGACAAAACAAGCATACCATTACCTTAAAGCCAGCTAGAAATGGGAAATTAACTCTGACAAAGGGGACAGGAGGCTCACAGTGAAACTCTCCTATCTCCTCACCAAGAGCG
Organism: Chroicocephalus ridibundus; assembly: GCF_963924245.1. NCBI lineage: Eukaryota > Metazoa > Chordata > Aves > Charadriiformes > Laridae > Chroicocephalus > Chroicocephalus ridibundus. The sequence goes on from NC_086287.1 coordinate 20,136,936, forward strand.
GCTCTCAGGAACCCAGGCTTATTACAGACACAACTAACTCGCAATAAAACTTTGCTATAGGGCAAGAAAACCAATGTCAGAGAAATAATTTCTCTCTGCAAAGCATCTGCTTGCTGACTTTATTGCTGTTGCTAACTCGAACTGCAGAATTAAATAGTGGCAATATTTGTATGAAAAGGAGAAATGCTCCACATTGCCAACAAGAAATGGTTCTCCTCTCTTCCCATCACGCCCCTATTGCTCTCCTTTGTACAATGGACCCTCCAAGGCTCTAGCAGGGAGAGAGAGTCAAACACTTCTCCAGCTGCCTCTCCAAGTATCCACATACACAACAACTCCTGAGGCAGAAGCATTTGGATGTAGGGTTAAACAGGTGCCAAACCCTTTTGCAAACCCCAGGCATCACCTTTTGTGAAGGGATGGCCACCTGGAAGTGGGAGGCTGTCCCAGCTCTGCAGCTGGAGTGCCAACCAAAGAGTGCTTGTTGCCTGTCCCCAGGCCTTAAGGTTATTATCCCTGAGATGCTTTGGGGACATTACAAGACTGTTCCACTGCATCCTGTGCAATATCCAGCCCCAACCATTGAATTTTACCTCCACAAATGCCCACTACAGTCTGTTCCTAATGGCACTGGCTATAGCAAAGCTTACGCTTGGAGGCCAGAATGGCTTACCACCACCTGTCCCCCAGCAAACAGACTGATGCAAGGGCAGCCAAAGTCTTTCTGGCATAGACTGGGAAAAAAATAGCCAGGCAGCAGATAGAGGGAGTCTGCAGCAATTCCAGCCTCATCTGGCCCATCTGAGACACTTCAACGGGTTCAGCTCTGAGGAGGTGGTTTCTGCGTGATGCCAAATGAGCGCAGCAAGAGGGAAGAACCACTTACACATAATGCTCTGCACCAAGACATGCCATCTACCTTTCTGAAGTCAGAGCTCATTTTACAAGTGTGGTGTTCACAGCTAAATTCTGCACAGGTGTTGCTCATGCTTCCACCCCCACGGTCTCTTCTCTGGACTGACTGCGGATGACGAGTTTATGAAAGACTTTGCTTCCATGCTCTCTGTTCTCTGCTTAGATTTAGCAAAAAGCTGCCAATGTGGTGGCATTAACATATATACAGACCACGAGGTTTAGAGCTCGCTAGGCAGATTTTGATCAATGAAACGCCTCTTCCCTGGGTCTGCAGCTGCTTTATAATGGGTATGTGATAGGATTCGAACGTGCCCAGGAAAGTTTATCCAATCCTAATTTGCTACTGATGGTCTCTGCTGTCCGTGTTACAATGGGGTAAATCTTCAGTCAGGCAGAGCAGATGAGAGAGAAAGAAATAAACTAGTTTAAGTCTGTCTGCACTACAGAACACATCAGATAAAGCCACACGTGACACAACAGGAGTTAAGGGCAAGCAAAAAGAATTGCTACAAAAAAAAAAAAAAAGGAAAAAAGAAGAAAAACAAGCTGCATGCCCTCATATATGCTTATTCACATGGACATGATATATAAAGCATACTCCTAATGGGGTATTCACTGGCCAGATCTCTGATGTAATTTAAAGTATTTCAATTGCCTAAAAGCATAAACCACATGACACAGACAAATCCAGCTCCTACAAAACAGCACAGATGCACAGACTTCTAAGAAGCTATGCAAACACACGGAACCTTTTCCCATATGGTGTATCTCCCCCTTCCACCCCATGTGTAGGGAACGTAGTGGCTAGTAATGTAGAAAAGCAAAATACAGACCCCTTAACTGTCTTCAATTAAAAGAACTATTGGCAATTCCATACAACTCACTCACTTTCTGCACATAAGCCAGAAACAAGACAGCAGAGCATTTGCAGCAAGATCAGTGGTTCGGAAAATTTGGTCAACTTATACAATCGCACTCTGTAAATGAGAAGAGCCTGAAATGGCAAGACAGACTCTCCAGTGCTCTGCAGGGGGAGGGGCAGCAGCAGCAGCATGAAGTGTAATGAAGCTAAAATAATTGAATCCCTTTTTTGTGTTTTTAAACTCCACTTTCTGAGTTTGCTCGTGAAGAATATCAATCCAAAACAGAGGCCCAATTTTTAATGCCGAGCGTAAAAGCGACAGCGAGGCTGGCTCTTGATAAAGTTTTACCTTTTGAAAGACTGGTGCTTGGATTAGCCCAAGCATTTGTATAAAAGGAAACAATAAGGCAGCTCTCTCTCTTTTCTCACATTATCCTCCCTTGCTGTTCCAAAGCAGGTGTGAAAAACTGACACACATACAAATAGCATATCTGAGCCAGCCAGGGAGAGAAAGTACAAACAAACCTTTTTGGTGCTTTTCACCAATTGTGCCTCTACCTGAATTACTGAATTACAAAGAGAGAAAGGCAAAAAAAGGCAACATTGCCGCTTTCAGGTCTATTTTGCATCATGCTGCAAAACCTTGTAGCAGAGGCCTTAGTTGTGACTGGCGTGGCAAAAGTGACACACTTACTGAAATTCCAACTGTAAAATTTTATTACTGAAATTAAACACATGGTTTTTAAAGAGGGATGCTAAGAGCACGCTTTTTGTGCACGTGTGTGTATCCTTCTTACCCAGTGCCATACTCTCTGCCCTCTTCATGGCCACAAGCCATTCCCCAATTTCCTCTGATTTCAGAGTTCAGGTTCCCAGTCATTTAACTTTAGCAATGCTTTGTGGAGCAAATACCACTACGTAGTATTTTCAAAGCAACGTTTTTAAAAATAAAAGGGTGACACTGAAGACAAATGCCTTAACCATTCTGAAGAAAACTGCTTGAAGGCCTGCCCTTCTTCCCCCTGCCATTGCAGACATTTTCAGCTGGTAGGGCTGTTTTTCAGACATAGAAATGTCTCCAGATACCTGAACAGTCAGACTCCTCTTAAGTTTTTTATGATGAGTACTCTCACCACAATAGAAATCCTTATCATTTTTGACTACAGAATCTACTTGCACATAAATACGCCGTGTTCAAGCACTTTATGACTATATACTGGTCGCTATAAAAGCAGATGGGGCCAGAAGGTTGCCATGCCTCCCCACAGCAGGGCAGAGTCTGTTCACCCTTGGTTCAACTTCTCTTTTTGTTGAGGGAGAGAAAAAGAAGGAAACAATCATGTGGTTTTATTCCTATCTTGTATTTTTGCTATTGTTGATTCTGCTTCTAATACTTATTTTATATCCCTTCTGGAAAAAGTACAATTCAGCAAGGAAGGGCAGAAGGGCTCTTCGTTTTGTTGCCACAACAATGGCATTGAAAAAAATAATAATACAAAAACCCAACAAAACTGGCAGCTCACAGAATACTACATGAAAATAAAACAGCAACAGAACTCACCACAATTAGAGCTGAGGTGCAGCTTTTCTCTGCACACCCAAGTTTTGCAACCTAAAGACACACATCAGCCGTCACTCAGCTGTGAACTCCAAAGTGCGCGGCTTTACATGAAAAAAGGTAACAGCTGAGTGAGTCAAAGGCCTTTTCACAGCCTTGGAAAAGCTCTCTGCCATTCAGTAAATGCCACGCTATCAAAAAACTCACTGATGGTATATTATGGAAACCAGCAAGCCAGAAATAACTGTGATATCCTCCAACACTTTACTACATACAAATATAGAAAAAAAAATCCAATTGAAAGGGGACAAGTTGAAAGGAAACATGTATGACATCAAAACCAAAACCCTGAACTTTATACGTGTGCAAACAGGCAAAAGGAAAATACATAACAGGCGAGATCTTCCACAGGTATAAATCACGCAGCTACACAGACGTCATCAAATTTAGGTCTGGCACTCTTGTTTATCAGCTCCCCTTCACTGAAGGTGTCTATTCCAGGCCCCTACTTTTTCCCTTGTCCATCTAAGTAAGCAGTTCCTAGCTGTAGAAATGAGCTTCCCCTGTCATCTCCTTGGCTATTTCCCTACCGTCTGCAAATACAACTGTCCCCTCTTGGCTGTTATGCATCCTGTCTGATTCTTTCATCCTACCTGCATCTTCCTTACAGCACTGCTCAGCTCCTCCTCCTCTGTTAGGAAAAGAGGAAGGAAAAAAAAAAAAAAAAGAAAAACAGGCAAAAAAAATCCAAACCCTTGCATCATATTTAATTGCCTTACTCACTAAAAATTATAGTTAGCTTTCCTCGGTCTGGACACCTGGAATTCTTAAAACTCTGATGACACCCTTCATATGATTTGTCTTCTCAAATGATTTTAACAACAGTCCACCAAAGATGGATGTTTACTTGTCGTTATTCTTCATAAAATTCCATTGTCTTGGTACACGATGGCGTCTTCACCAAGTAAACCCTGCTCTTCATAGTCATCATATATGATGCAAGGGAATGCTATCCCTAAAACAGTCATTTCTTGGAATTCAGAGCAATCAGCCCCCTGTAGCTTGCCAATGACATATTGTGATAAAGCACCTCTCTATAGACGCCCTTGCCCTGCCCAAAAGGCCGTTTGCTGATAGACACGTAACTTGAGAGATCACAGTGGAGATGTTCTACCAACAGTCTGGTTGTGCTATATAACTGGCTATTTCGGCATTTGATGGATGAGTGTGCTCGTGATGAAAACGCTCAGATCCCTCTTTTCTTGATTCCCTACTTCTAACAGTTTCATCTGTCTGAATTTATCTGGAAGAAAACTGTTCAACAGGAAGGCCAGGAGAGCAAAAAAGTAAATCAACCTAAGCCTAAAGGATCAACACATCCACACCTTTCTGAGTGCTATGCCCTTCTTGACCCATGCTATAACTCCAGTTTTTATAATTGAAAACAAATGACCTTGCTTCTATTAAAGCTCCTTTTCTATTAATCATTCACCTATCTAAATTAGAAGTTACTCTGCTCATACAGTAAAGAAATCATATGTGTTATAATACCATCTCCCTGCTAAACTAACGACCCACTGACAAAGTGGACATTTGCCATTTGGCTATAAGATACTTGATTGTTTGGGATAGGCCCAAGAGGTTCAAAAATGCTGGCAACAGTTGCCTGTCTGTTCTGAAGCTTCTGTCCCAGGTCTTGTAAAAATTTCCACTAGCTGATGTAATTACAGTGGATGCAAAAGCTAACCCCATGCCTGCCTAAAGACCTCAGTACCCCAAGATGTTACATCTCCAGGAAATGACGACTGTGGTTGTGTTATTCTAGTGAAATGTATAAAGTAATCGCCATGCATGATGGGAGAAGGGAGCAATGAATACGTGTCATCAAGACTGTTGGCAGAATACAATAAAAACTAGACGAGTAAAAAAGACAGAGAATGCTGCAGAATTGGAAGCAATTTCCCTTATCAGCTTTTTCTAGTAGGATTCCCCCAGGGGCTTGAAGAAATTAAAAATTGAGATTGCGCTTTCTGAAAAACATAGGTAAGCATAGATATCCCGGCTGATGTTTTCAACATCCAGCCTTTTGGACAGGTTCAACCCTGGATCCTTTTCCCAAGCAAGCAGCTAACAGCACAAGCTGTCTCAGTAAGGGTTTCAGAGCGTAAACAAGAAACAAATTTGTGAACAATAGTATTGTAGCAGAGAAGGAAGCCCAAATGTACTTTGACACTAAGTGGAAAGATAGCGGGGAAGGAAAGTCTCAGACCCACTGCTCCAATAATATTTCTACTACAGTCCACAAAGAGCTCTCAAATTCGTATTGTGAAAATGAAATACCATTGCTGTCTTGTGGTTTTGTTTGTTTTTTTTTTTTTTAAACAGAAGGTTTATGAAATGTTTTTGAATTGTTATTGCTCATTGTGGGATGATTGCATTTTCCCGCAGAGCAGTATGAGAAGTGTTTATTCAGGAGAGGCACAGGGTACATACATTGCTATACAGTAAGACATCACAGCAATTACGCACCCTATCTCCCTGTCTCTACACTACAGACACTGGCAGTAACATTAGCTGAGGGCAATGAAGCCTGATGTAGGGCAACCAATGAACGTGTAAGGGCACTACAGTATAGAAATATACCTCACTCCTGAATCTTTCAACAGGTAAGCTGCAGAAAGCAGGAATTTTAATATTGTGACCCTATTTCAAGTTTGCAGTTCTCATGGAGGCGATGCTACTTCTCCAATCATGATCAGCACTTCAATAGCAGGACACCTTTAACAGTACAAAAAAACTAAGGGAAGAAATGTATCTTCCACAGAAATCACATCCTTATTAACCAGAAGGAATCCACACTTGGCTCTGAAGTTTCAAAGGTACTTGCTAAATAATTAGATGAAGCTTTGTGTGATGACAGATTTCTTCAGGAGACAAGCCTCATCACTGCCAACAGCAGCCCCAGGTTTTCATTGGAGCATGCCAATACAAGCAGGCGTGAGGGCAGAATATTCCTAATGTGCCAGCCCTACTCCAAATGTCCAGTGACTACAATCATCAGTGTGTTTTTATTACCTTTGTAATCATTGACTCTTAAAAAACTTCCCAAGAACAAATGAATGAAAATAAGCCCCATACACCATGTGCAAGATTTGTATTATTGTAGACGCCTGGGGGAGGGAAAAGATAGAAAGAATCTCTTGAATGCTGCTCCGGTATCTTGTCTACAAGGCTGTTCTACTCTCAAAAAGCTGTAGCTACAGGCTTGTTCAGCATGAAACAGGCTGTCTCCATCACTCCCATAGCTGGATAAAGATCTGCACAGTACAAACTTAAGGGAGTAAGTTCAACCTCTGAAATCCTTTTGCCAATGAAGATTGTGTAAGCCTAAAATAACATTATGTTGCAGTTTTTTGACAGCTATTAGCTGGCTAGGAACTGAATGGGAAAGAAGCTAGTTAAACTGACAGAGATGATGCCTAACATTGATTTTTCAATTGATTTCACTAAATTGTTGTCCCCACAAACCCCAGTGTGGACATTCCTGAATTGGTTTAAAATTGACTTATAATGATTTAGCTTATGTTGATTCTTTATTGAGTCAGGTTGTGGCCGCAGTAAGAAGAAAAAAATAAACAAACAGAAGTTCTCTGTGTCAGAACGCAGCAGCGTGGCCTGTGAGCATTCCTAACAGCAACAACAATTTGTCCAATATATGCTCTTATCAAAATGAAGGTTTGCAAATTTGTCAAAGACAAGATGTAAAGCCAAGGGAATGCTCACGTAATTGGAAAAAAATCATAGACTGTACTTAAAAGAAAACAACCCATTTCATTGTGAAGTTACTTTTCAGCGGAGGCAGGGAAGCCAAATGTGTGCGCTGCCAACCCCAGCTGTTTGCTTTGGTTTATTTATTTTATTCTGTACTTACTAGATAATCAGTGTTTGTGCTGGCAGCTATCATACTCAGATGAAGGACAGGTGCTTCTTAAAATACCCTACTCTGTTCCCAAGTGTTTGGTGATAACCTAAACTGCTAAGCCACCAGCAGATGCTTACACTGACTTAATGTGCTTTTAATGGCAGTCATCCCATAACACATGGAAGTCACAGAATCATAGAATGGTTTGGGCTGGAAGGGACCAAAAAAGATCATCTAGTTCCAACCCCTGTGCCATGGGCAGGGACACCTCCCACTAGACCAGGTTGCTCAAAGCCCCATCCAACCTGGCCTTGAACACCTCCAGGGATGGGGCAGCCACAACTTCCCTGGGCAACCTGCTCCAGTGCCTCACCACCCTCACAGTAAAGAATTTCTTCCTAATACCTCATCTAAATCTGCCCTCTTTCAGTTTAAAACTGTTCCCCCTCGTCCCATCGCTACACTCCCCAATAAAGAGTCCCTCTCCACCTTTCCTGTAGGCCCCCTTTAAGTACTCGAAGCCTGCTATAAGGTCTCCCTGGAGCCTTCTGTTCTCCAGGCTGAACAACCCCAACTCTCTCAGCCTGTCCTCATAGCAGAAGTGCTCCAGCCCTCGGATCATCTTCATGGCCCTCCTCCGGACTCACTCCAACAAGTCCATGACCTTCTTATGTTGGGGGCCCCAGAGCTGGACGCAGTACTCCAGGTGGGATCTCACAAGAGCGGAGAAGAGGGGCAGAATCACCTCCCACAACCTGCTGGTGATGCTTCTTTTGACGCAGCGCAGGCTGCGGTTGGCCTTCTGGGCTGCAAGCACACACTGCCAGGTCATATTGAGCTTCTCATCCACAAATACCCCCACATCCTTCTCCTCAGGGCTGCTCTCAACCCATTTTCCGCCCTGATATTTGTGCTTGTGATTGTCCCAACCCAGATGCAGTACCTTGCACTTGTCCTGGTTGAACTTCATGAGGTTGGCATGGGCCCATCTCTCAAGCCTGTCCAGGTCCCTTTGGACGGCAGCCCTTCCCTCCAGCCTGTTGACAGTTCCACACAGCTTGGTCTCATGGGCAAACTTGCTGAGGGTGCACTCAATCCCATCTTCCACGTTGGCAACAAAGATGTTAAACATCACCAGTAAAACCATTATAAACCTAGCTCATGACACAGGCCCAACCATTTGAGTTTGCTCAATCTTTTTGACTTTGAAATACCCTCTATACAGATGTATTTGCCTTTGTAATTGCAGATGCGAAATTAAAATCTTCTTCTCCTTCCCTGGACAATCATTTTTTTTCCTCTCCACACAGTTTATAGCTGCTCACTCTTTGATATTTTTTTAATAACTCGTGTTGTGTCTGGCACTTTGGGGAGTGCCTATGACAGAAAGCACTTTATTACTTCTCTGAGTTCACTGCAGAGCGCTCACCAGGCCCTTTCACTGAAGAGACGAATCTAGGCAGCAATTTAATCAAGCGGTGATTGAAAAATTAAAGGTGGCGGTGATTAATATGGATTTAGGACTTCTTTTGTTTGAATGGGTTTCAGCTAGAGAACATGGCAGTTGGGGTTTGTTGGTTTTGTTTTTTTTTCCCCTCCGAAAGAGAGAGGCAGGTGAGGCGGGGGGAACACAAAGGAAACCTATTTAGGCAGATCATTTCTCTCCTCTTAGTATTCAAATAAAAGCCAGGGAAAGAGGTTACACACAGTGCGTATTATTATCCTTACGTAAATACCCATGTGTAATTTCAGCAATCACAAGCACATCTTTGTGTATAAGAAAAGATTCAGCCACAGAAACTCAGCTTGGACCAGCATTAGAAGGGAAAAATTCTGCCCAAGACACGAACAAATCTTGGGACTGAATCATCAACCTGACTTATGAAGAAACAGATACTTTTTAGTAACCAGGAGCATACCCTAAACATAAACATAGAGTAAGCGCGTTTTACATTTAAAACAGAGGAACTAAGATCTTTGAAAGCTGATAAGAAACAATGGATTAACCTGCGAGACATTCACACAAAATGGAACCGAAGGTCCAGCTGAGAAGCAGCATGCATGACTTTATTCAGTTAGAGGAGAAGGGATTTCTGTATACACAGATATATATGGATATAAATATCTCCCTTGTAGAAATTTGGGCATGCATTCACTGTTCCCTTGAACATTATGTAACTGTTTACAACAGTAAAGGAGCTGGAACACACAACCATGGTTTTGGATCAGATTTCAAATTGAGTCTTTGCATAGTAAAACATCTGCATCAATTAACTTATCTGAGGTTATAGAGACACCACAACTTCTGTCAAACCTTTCTGTATTGCCCCCATTTACAAATTACTACTGTAAATTTATACAGAATAAATTCATACTATAGTTGGCTCATTCTGTTTAACTTATTGTAAACACCTTTGTGCACACACGTAACTTCAATTTAAACAGTTTAAAGCACTTTGGATCATCTGAGAAATCGGGACAAGCCAGGATAAGAATGGCCATGTAAAGTTTGCTTCTGCTTAATTTTGAATACTTCCAAAAAAAATAGTTTAGCCAAACTGACACAAGTTGCATACGATACTGGCCTTCATTTCTTCCCCATGAATGAGTAGCTCCTACCTAGGCATCTTTGCAAAAATGTCAGGCACACCTCATCTTCCATACAGGGTTGAAAAATTTAAAAGAAAACACAAAAAAGCATAGGCAAACAAAGAAGATTATTTGTGGAATATTAACAAAAGCCTTGTCTGAATAAGGATTACCAGAGCTTGCACTTCTGCTAATGGACTTATTTTTCCCAAAAGACTTATTTTTTCCTTTTCCTTTTTTCATGCTCGGCCAGAGTAAGTGATTCACATTTTCCCCAGATGTCCCACGTCCTAGCACACAGAACATCTTCATAAGAAGTCGCTTGAGCAGAAATCTATATCACATATTCAAAGAACTTAGATTAATAAAAAGAAAAGTTACCTACAAATGGCTCTGGAGAGGAGTATGTTTGTATGCAACTTCAGGTGATTTTTGCTAACTAACACTTATATAATTGCCTGGTTCCCAAAGGATTCGTACAATCTAAGCATGGGGTGTCTGAATTCACTGGAAGGCGGATACCCAGTAATTCAATCCCATGTGCCCCTGGGCACAAACATAATTGTGTAATAAAGTAGCTCCGCCAAAATGAAAACAATTAAAGCACAATACATATTTTACGCTTACAGTTAAGAAGGGTGGTTTCATTTCTTATGCATACCCACACCAGTAAACATAAAATAGAACAATTCAATGAACCCTGCTTGGAAATACAGTAACAAGGTACTACAACGTCACATGTGTAACAGAGACATTATGTACTCAGAATGAAATCTTTACCAATTCATTGGCAAGAGAGATCTAATATGATCAATATCCTTTAACCATTTTCTTAAACAGTTAAATCAACATTTTTAACATTGAGGATAGCTGTGAATTGAAATTGTGCAGGAACACAGACAAGGGCAAAGAACTCTCTCTGAGAGTGCGAGGATTCCTCCTGTCTGCGGCATCTGAGTCCTATGAGAGGCTGAAGTAAGACAAAATCTCTTTCTGCTGCTCATGGTTGAGGTTAGTCAGTACAACAGCTACAAAATGTGAGACTCCAATACACAACTTCATCACATAAAGGATTCTGACAAAGACTGGGAAGAGAAGGCCAAGGCAAACACAGTCACCATCTAAAGAATAACAATTATAAAGAGCAATCTATGGTAGAGCAGCAGAGCAGAGAAGCAGGAATAGCAGCAATGTCCAAGATTCCTATTGAGCCCTTTGGCCCAAGGAAGTCTCTCAGGTCAATGTTTTTCAGAGTAGCCTCAGATTTTGACCAGTCTCAGATGCTTTATAGTTTTGTAAATGCCAAGCACTTTAGTTGATGGCCAGAGAGGCTCCACATGATCAGCATCTCTGAAAATCTTGGGAAATGTCTGCCTCCTAATATAAGACACTTCTGAAAATGCTGGACTGTACTTCTCTGCGTGTCAGTCTCTCTATCTGCAAACTGAGCATGAATACATTCTCCCAGCATGAAGGAGTAGCATACGGCTTCCTTGCTGTTTACAAAGCTCTTTTGAAAAGGGAGAATAACCAGCACTATAAAAAAGTCATCTTTATTGCTATCCAGATGCCTCATAGCAATACAGCCCACTTTCAACACCTCTAGGGACTGCCTCTTCCTAACAAAGGGTTCAAAATCATGAATGTCCAAAAAAAGAAACCAAAAGAGTGCAAGAGAAGACATAGATCTGGTTGAGAGAAAACTACCATTACAAGGAAACCCAAGTTCCTACTACTGCCACTACCAAAGAAGCATCTGCCTGATAAATATGCGGTGGCAACTCGCCAGCAAGTGCAGAAATTTATTTTTGCCATTGAATCACAACGGCCTGGAGAACATCTAGGACACTTCGTTTCTTGGCAGATCTCTTGAACTAGTTACCTACGGAGCATTACCTCCACAGCTTCTTGCGCAGTAACTCTGTAAGTCTGCTGTCATGCACAGCAACAGACCTCACATTAAAGCACTGCAGAGTATTATCCCTTTATTTTTCTGCAGTCAACCTTTACCCTTAACGAGATTTTTTTTTAACCGCTGCTTCCTCTTTCTACCTTTGTTTCACAGGACAGCGAGCCCAGGCAGCACAGAGCGCCTGATACGATGCTCTCAGTGTCAGAGTTGCTGTCCTGTTACATGGCAGAGTTTAATGTGCACACGCTGGGTCTGTCAACTCGTCAGCGACTCCGCCGCTCTTCAGCACAGCTCTGCCAAGCAGCTTGCGGAGCTGATGTGTCCTCCCCGCCTTCTCTTCCCTTTTCCCGTGCTTTGCTCAAAACAGGTCCTCTGTTCCCTGCTGCCAAATAACCTTTCTCAGCCCGCAGGGGCTGAAAGGAGGAGCCATGTTATCCATTCTCAGCCCAGCAGCCCGTATTACTGCTTCAGTATGAAAAACAATAGTATATAGCATAAATTGTTACTATCACTCCCCTCCTCTCATAAAGCAGACACAGCCGATACAAGACTGCTCTGCTTCATGCATAATTCATCAGGTTTCTTAATGTGCAAAGCTCTCCTCTGCAGCTCTTTTCTCTGCATTAAAGTTATCTGTGGGAAAAAAGTGTCCATCCAACCCCTGCTTGAAATATTAAGAGGACACCTGAATTTTAAAGTGCCTGTTGGTGTCTTTAATTTCCCATAAAAACAAAAGCATCAGCAGTGTCTCCATGACCACAAGGTCCAGGATGGGAAAGAGCCACAGAAGGTCACAGGGATATAAGACCAAGCTCTGCCATAGGAAATACAGCTGTGGCTCTAGTGCCTGGCACTTAATTCTGTTAAAAAACAATCCTTCGTAAAAGCTGTAAGCCTGAAACCCTTTGCTGTGAAGATACACAGGGCAAAGGACAGAGCAATACACTCCTGGCAGCATGGTCTGCGTTTTTCCAAAGGCTCCAGTGGAACAATATTGTCATGCAGAGTTACTGTGTGACAGTACTACACACATAAAGACCCACACAAACTTTTAACTATTTTTAGCCTTTGGTAGAGTATCAGATTGCTTTTGGACACTTGCTAACCACTTATGCAGCCTACTGCAATTTCTAACTGCTTCCTTCTACTCACCTGTTCCATCCCAGCCAAACAGTACACGATCTTCATGTCTACCCTCACATGCACACAGTATTCCCATTCCCTTCAACTGAAAAAGCCTGGAGCTTCCTCTCTTTCTTCATCCAACGCCTCTTCTACATCTCTCCTTCAAATACACTTCCTCAAAAAGTCCTAAATATTCCGTCTCTCTCCTACCAGTTGTTACAGAAAATTTGAGGCTGTGGGGGGATAAGGAAGGGACAGCTTTGCTAAGTCCCCTCTAGCCCCCACCCCACATCTTTAATATTCCATCACTCTACCTAGGACCAGCTCGTAATATATTAAACTATTTAGTATTCTATTATTCACCATAAATAACACCACACATGTCTTACCAGCACTGTAGTTGGGGCTGCTGGCAGAAAGGCATTCCTGGCTGGGATCCATGGCCTCTGGTATGCAGCTGGACAGACTAACTGCTAATGCCAGTCTCCTTCAGCCACTAAAATCTAGTAGCACAGATGCCGCTCTGTAAACAACAGTAGACTCACATGCACCCACTAACACTGCCTTCTCATGACACCCTGTTTCAGAGGCAGGGTCAGGAGTCAAAGATGACTGATGCTGAAGATCCATGATCAAAAACCACTAGCAATGGAGAGAGTAAAGGCCCCCGTAAAATATACCAGACCTTCCATTCCTCCCCAGTTCAACCAGTAACAATTAGAAACTGGTGCACTTCCAGCTGTACAAACTTCGCAGTCTGTTAATCTGCCCTGGTTCAACCTCCCCCCGCCCCTTCCTTCATAACTGTAAAGCTGGGCCATTTTGGCTCACACCTGAATTTAATATTGATGGTTTCCTTGATGCCAGGTGAGGGCAAGAAGCAAAGCTCTTCCAAAGCTAAGGCAATTTCTCAGTTTCTGTCTATCGTTATAGAGTCCTTTTCACATTTTCCCTGCAGCAAATAACTGTAAGAAATGTTCACACAACAACAGGGTGGAAAAAACCCAACACCAACATGAAAAAGTAACATGACATCTATTTCTACAGTAATGAAACAATTACTAACTAATAAGAACCAAACAAACCAAGTAGGGCACAAACATTACGAGACATTTTCTAATAAAGCTTCCTGCTCGCTGAAGTGGCAAAGAGACATGTAGCTATTTCCCTTAGAAGGGTAAAAAAAATAAAATGCTTACAGCAGACTGTAAAAGTTCACTGGTTGTGAGGTTTTGCTCTTGTCCTGAGACTTCTAATTCAGGCCATGGTTACAGTTTAGTTTTATGTCCAGAAGTGGGTTGAACGCAAGAGCATAACGCCTTCTGCCCTCCACACCAACCCAACAAATTCAGGTGGGAGAGGGCAGACAGGAGCTTAACGAAGAAGCGAGGTCTCTTCCCCTTAGAGGGGATGGGACACTTAGCTGTGATGGGACACAGGTGCCCAAAGGCAGAGAAGAACTGCGGGGTTGTGCGACTTCCGAGGGGAAGAACGTCAAGTGAAAACTCCACTTGACAAGAGATTTCAAAAACAGTGATGCGGTGTAAGTCATCGCAAGAGAGATGATACAAAGCACCCATTGTGCCCACTAATGCAATATATTCCCCTGAACACCCCGTACACAGTTACATGGCACAATTCAGCAAAGCTAACTTTCAGTAAGACAATACAGGCGTAGGAAGCCTGCTGCACTCTGCCACAGCACTTCCATCAGGCTAACATAGCCCATTTTCTTAGGAAAGCAAAGTTACCCGGAGGAAGTATTTTACTACCACAACCTTATTACTCCCTGTGCCTCAGTCTTGGAGAAATCTAAGCATTATACTAGGCAGACATGACCATTCTGCCTGGCTACAGCAGGATCTCTTCCTTTTCCAAACAACAAAATCCCATGCCATACAAACCAGCACTGGACTTTTCCCTTTTCTGCTGCTTATTTGACTTCAGGGCTGTATCTTCCCCTTCTGCAGGGAATGGGAAGCCCAGCCCCTCCTCTAGCCTCCACCCCAGCAACATGAATTAAGCCCCAATGCTCCTACCCATCCCTCATGAATCTTCCAAACTGGTTTTATAGCCACTCCTTCCCCTCTTACATTCTTCCTTGCACAGCTCCTCTCAGTTTGTAGTTCCAAAACCTGCACTTCCAGCTCTCTCCTGGCAAGCCCATCCTTAACCACTTATGATACACCAGGTTGACCGTTCAATAAGCCCAGCAGAGGAAAAAACACTGGGATTTGGTTCATCTTATTACAAATACAGGAAGGGGAACCTTCAGAGACTTAGACCATATTTACACAGTCATGACCCATCACCGACCTAAAGCCCACATGAAATAATGCAGCACTCTGTTTTGAGCTGATAAGAAAGTCATATACCTTTGCATAAGGTGCAGCAATATTGGAGAGGCTGCCCCTACTGCATGCCGCTGTGTGAGGCTTGAGAATGAACAGACAGGAAAAGTTTGACCCTTTGGACTGATGGAGCTTTGCTCAGTTATTGAGCACACAGAAAAGCTGATTTCTTTTGCTGCCAGCCACCATTCACCTGAAGGATGGGGATGCTACCTAGAAAGGTCTGCAGGAGACAACGTATATTGCTTTACAGACAAACTGTCTAAGCCTGGGACTGGGTCTAGGCTGAGCATATGGTCCCCGTAACATATGTAAGAACCAGCTACTGCCTAGAGGGAGGAAGGTGACTTAATCCGGAATAAGAAAATTGCAATGCCACTGAGTGATTTTATGCCCTGTGGAGGCAGAGTTCGTTTTAGGCAATTATCTCATATGCTCCCTACCAACTGCTCTCCTCAATGAGGATGGGCTGCAGTCCATACTAATAAAGACAATGAAAGTGATCTGGACACTGGAGTGATTCCAGGAATAAATTCCCACCTCGCCAAAGGCTGGAACAATCTAGCAAAGAAGGGCATCATGCAGCACATATGGCATGCCAGGAGGGGAGAGCTGGAGCCAATCTATTTCATCACCTATGGAGGAAAAAGGAGCAAGGAAAAGGAACAAACAGCTTGTTAGAAAGACGCAAGACAACATTTCAAGTTGTTTAGGATGACTTATTGGGGAGTGCAGGCATGATGCAGGCAGTGTCTTTGTGTCACCTCTTTACATTAAAAACGTCAATTTTGAACAGTAAGAGAAGTTACCTGTTTCACAAGCCTGACCAGCTGCTTCGGGCATAGACTGAAATAGAGATACTCGTCTGATTCTAAGGAGGGGTTATGTTTCTGTTGCTAACGGATGCTAAGTTATACTCATTGCCTCTTTATTCAAATCAAAATTTATTAGGTCAGATAAGGTTCCAGATCTCTATATTTCTTTTTGCCTCTACCAGGCTCTAAGAAAGTTACAACAACATGAACCACATGAGCATTTGGCTCTGCCCGAGCATATATGCGCAGGTGAAAATAAAAGGAGAGGATACATTTGAAACCAGTAGATGCGTGACAGAAGATGTATTAACTTGCTTTGCGGCAAATTGGCTAAGCTTCTTTTCCACCATGTCTGATCTCTGTAACGCCATGAGAGCAGCGAGAGCGCACAGAGATCGTGGCAGGCTTAGATGCAGGAGGAAATCAATATCTGTGCTCTGCCCTGGCCAGCCACGGGGAGCCACGAGAGGGGATGTGACAGTCAGCGGGTGGGTGTCCACAGGGCTCCGGAATCAGTGCTCACTTTGGATGGGAGCTCACTTTCACCAGCTGTGATGCAATCATAAGACATCTTGCTCAGATTTGCTATCCTGAGCCATTCTGTGCCCTTATGTGGTCAGTCTTCAGAATTTAATTCTCACCATAATTCTCTTCTACTGACTTATATAGCTCCTATTCCTAACAGCCCTGCAATCACGTGGGGAGCAAGGCTTTGGACCTGAGTTTTTTCTAAATTTAACCTGTCCTGAAAAGGGGCCTTAACAAGTGCTCCGTCTTTGTTTCACTGATTTCCCGTTGGATTTCCAGGTTTTCATAGAGGTCCCTTGGTGAAAACTGGAATTGAGCTCTCTGTATCTAAATTCTGACTTTTAAAATTCACTGCTTCTTAATTCACATGTCTTTTTCCCATATCCCTCAGTCTCAGTGTTTTTCTTTTTAAAAACTCTGTCATGAAAAGGAATACATTTAGCTGGATCATGCCTAGTTCTGTGAGGTTGGTACTAAGTCCTAAGGTTCATTTTTTCGCAAAGGGCAAGTTACATTAAATACACTTAGGTTTCCGCTAAGATACTTCTGTAAAACTGAAATTCATTTTTCTTTTAAATGACTGGAAATGTTCATGAAGCATAAATCATTCCCCTTCCTCACTCACCCCACAAACTTAATATATTATATAAACATATGGATATTAAAATTGTATGTAACTTTTAATGTATGTGGTATCTGCCTTTCAGACATTGGGCAGGTAAATTATAGCCTCAGAGACTAAGGAAAAGATTTGGGGACCATTAGATATATGCTGCTATGAACATCAAAAGCAGAATAAATTAAAGCTGAGGTAATTTTAAAAGTTGGATACTCTCCAATTCCTCTGCAAGAAAGTCAAACGGAACAAGGGCACTGGAACAGTGTCCCAGTGGGAACTGAAAGCAGAAGAGGCTTGGACACAGAATCTGCATTTAGTTTATTATTTTGTTGGTACTTAAACTGTCAATCTAACTTGGCTTTCTGCCTCCTCAAATTAAAACAGCACAACTTTACAACCTCAGTGATTTCCCCAGTCTCTAGGGATCTCTTGCAAACATTTACACCCTTCTGAGATCTAACAGACCACAGAAACTTGGGGCCTGCAGCTTTTTAAGAGGACAAGGATAACAGAAGAGGAAAATGCAATGCTTTGGTAATACTGATCTTGCCTTTGTTAAACTCTCTCTTAACATTTCCAAACAACTGCAGAAACTGCCTGAATGGATTTAACAGGTAATGTATTTGCAGTTATATACACATCCATATGCAATCTTGTGCATACCTGGTGCTTTGTGTAGGGTGCTGAGTTGCGATGAAACAAATGGGATGGCATTTAATGGGATGGCATTTAAATCCGAGAGCCCTGCCCAGCAGGTAGCCCTCCTGCAATGTGTACTTCCAGCAGCACAGGGCTGCTGGGGCTTAACTGGTCCTTGAGTATTGAACACCATTTTGAATTTCTCTGCCCTCACAGGATCTGCTTGATCCTTAGCCCTGTGCACTCCTTAAAGCTTTGCAGATTTTTGTGTTTTGAGTTGCAGTTCATGTGCTATGGGGAACTACTGAGCATAAGGTCAAAGCTGTTTTGCTTTTTGCAGCATAGGGACCTTTACCCCTTTCGACCTTGCCTTTTAGTACTTCCATGTGGCATAAGGCAGGGATGGAGATAAGGATTAACTTATATTTAAGGTGTGAAAAGATCCAAAGCCTTCTCTTTATAGACAATTCTTTTGTTTTTTAAACTAAAATAGCCAGGCTTTGCTAAAGTAGAAAATAGAATAGTTAACATTTTAATTAAAGAAAAAAACCTCAAAAAAAGACTACTGCAGAGAGAAGAGAAATGAAAATGGGTTATAACCAATAATCCTTTCACCTATGGTCTCCTTGCAAGCAAGTCCTTGCCCTCAAGCTTTATTCCTGCCATCAGTCACTTTCTGCAGCAAACTGTGCCCACTTCTTAAGAAGTCCCTAGGGAACATGGTCCTTAAGACTCTCCCACCCCCCATACTCAATGTCTCTGAAAATCCCTTTCCTTGCTCCTTCTCAGCAGGTGTGCAGGGAAGGTGTGATTTCCCTCCCGTGCCCAAAGGGTTCCCCTGACTCTACCATCCCATTTATAAGAACATGAGCAAAATAGTTGAGACTGCACAGATCAAACACATGGCCTGTCACAAAGCATGATCACCAGGCCGATATCCCAGGAAATGAATGGAAAGTCTTGACTGATTCTTTTAAACAACTGTCAAAGGTCTGCTGTGCAGCAGACAGCATTCAAGGGTCTTTTCTGCAAATAGAAATACAGTGAAAATCCAAATAAATGTGACCCATGGGATCTGAATATGTTGTCATCTGATACCTTCATTTTTAATAATTTGGTATAGCCTATGACAACTTTATTCCCCACGAGCACTGCTTGGGCCTCGTAATCTTGACCTTCTCCACTGGTTTAACAGCTTTGCAATTTATGGTGGTAATAGATTGTGCTGCTGGCAACCAACATGGAAGCTTATGACTAATATCTGCAGAGCATGTATGGATACAAGGAAATTGCGGCCACAGTACTAAAAGACCAAAGCAATGAGAGACTGCACTTTTGAACCCCTCTAGCTGTACTGTGGGCCTATTTTGGATGCACATGTTTCTTCCAGGCTTGGAAAGTCTCACATTTTCTGTGGCTCTGTTATCTGGTGCCTAGAAAATGAGAGCCCAGCGCTGTACCCAACTACCAGATATCCTGCACCAGGGCTGCTGATGGGCTCTGCTGACTAGCTGTGTCCAGCACATGGAGGCCACCACACACAATGTGACGGTCACAGTCAGCAGACAGGTGCAACTTCATGGGACTCAAAATGCAACCTCACATTGAAACATTCCTCTTCTCATGAGGCCAAGGAGGAGAGGAGTAAATTGCCTTTGTTGTGTGTCTCAGCATGCAAGAAGCCTTGCATGAGGCAATAAAAAAAGTTGAGAAGCCTTTTCTTCTGTGAAAATGATGACGTTGTTGCAACGTGATCGGTTTTGCAAGCTACATGGCTCCTTTGATGTAAGAAAGCATTTCAGCAGGGGCAAGGATCTGAACAGAAATGATAAGACAAACAGGGGAGAATACTTAAATCACAGCAGCATCTTAAGTCTGAATTGCTGGGGAGAAAAAGGAGAACTGTCAAGCACAGTGCTAGGCTCAGTGACAGAAGGAAAGCCTATTGCCTGACCAGGTGAGAAAATATGTTGACTTTAGGTATGATATTTTCTCAGTGGTAGACAGGTATGTAATACTGAGTAGGTTAGCATATATAATCCAAAACTGCTTTTCTCCCCATCTGCAGATTCAGTGAAGCTTGTAAAGGATTCCATATCAATAATTTTAAATATTCATGCAATGTTCATCAACCGTGTGTCCCAGTAAACCTACAAGGACAACCTTGGGCTTTCTAGGCAATTCCTCTTCAAAAACTGTACTCTTGCATGCAAACGTTTGCTTGCGTGCTGCAACGACAGCATATGCTGCTGCTTGCAACATTAAACAGTATCCAAAGGAATAACATTCCTGCTATTAATACAACAGCTCACCTTTCTGAAAGGAGGAAGAGTGTCTTGGCTCATGAGCTAGCGGGGCTCATTGACAGAGCTCTAAACTAGACTTGAGAGGGGAGGGGGACAATATCAGGCTTGCCCGTGACAAGCCATGAGACAACAGGCAACAGTTAGAGGGATTGGGTGCTAGTGAGGGCCTGCAGCCTGTTGCTCTGGCTACATTGGAGCACACTTGCAGTACTACGGAGATAAGCCAGGGACTCCTGATGTAATAGGAGCCAAGAGGGATACACCAATGAAATACCTCAAGGGAATTAAGGAGTGTTCCTCTAAGAAGGGGACATGGCAAACAGCCCAGCTGAAGTGCCTCTACACCAATGCAC
The DNA here is from genome assembly GCF_963924245.1 of Chroicocephalus ridibundus. Taxonomy (NCBI): domain Eukaryota; kingdom Metazoa; phylum Chordata; class Aves; order Charadriiformes; family Laridae; genus Chroicocephalus; species Chroicocephalus ridibundus. Next base: position 20,157,430 of record NC_086287.1, read on the forward strand.
ACAGCATGGGCAACAAACAGGAGGAGGTGGAAGCCTCTAGCAGTTGGAATTTGGAAGTTTCTAGCAGCCACCGTGCTGCTACAAAGTTACAACTGAGTTGCCATTACTGAAACCTGGTGGGAGGAGTCCCATGGCTGGAACGTGGTTATCAATAGCTACATGCGAAGGCTATGGCCACAGAAGGGACAGATGAGTAAGGCGGGGTGGAGGGGTTGCCCTCTATGTCAAGAAATAGATATATTGTGAAGAGCTGTCTCTGAAGAACAGCCATGAGCTGGTTGAAAGCTTATGGGTAAGAACTGGAGACCGAGGCAACAAAGGGAACCTTGTGGCTGGTGTCAACTACAGACTGCCTGATCAAGGGGAGCCTATTGATGAAGGCTTCTTGCTCCAGCTACAGGAGGCATTGCACTCCTGTCCTGCTGGGGGACTTCAACCACCCCAACATCTGCTGGAGAAATAGAACGGCGAGCTGTAGGCAATCCAGGAGACTCCTGGAGTGCATTGAGGATAACTCCTTAAACCAGATAATAAACAGCCCTACCAAAGGGGATGTGAGACTGGACCTGCCGGTCACCAAGGCAAGTGAGCTGATTGGTGATGTCAAGATTGGAGGCAGCCTGGGCTGCAGTGATCATGCACTGGTGGAGTTCACAGGCCTGAGAGATATAGGTTAGGAGAAGAGTAAAGTCAGGACCCTGAATTTGAGGAAAGCAAACTTCCAGCTCTTCAAGGAGTTAGTCAATGGGACCCCTGGGAAACTGCCCTCAGGGACAAGGGAGCAAAACAGAGCTGGCAGATGCTTTCCATAGAGCACAAGAGCTCTCGATGCCCAGGTGTAAGAAATTAGGAGAGGAAGGCAAGAGACCAGCATAGCTGAGTCAAGACCTCCTGGTCAAAACTAATGGGCAAAAAAAAATGCACAGGCAGTGGAAGCAGGGACAGGTATGCTGGGAAGAGTATAGGGACATTGCCTGCTTGTGTAGGGATGGAGTCAGGAAGGCCAAGGCACAGCTGGAGCTGAACTTGGCAAGGGACACAAGGAATAATAAGAAGGGCTTATGGGTATGTCAGCCAGAAAAGGAAGGTCAAAGAAAGTGTACCCCGCCTGATAAGCAAGACTGGCAAACCGGGAACAACAGATGAGGAGAAGGCTGAGGTACCCAACAACTTTTTTTGCCTCAGTTTTCATTGGCAATCTCTCTCCCCACACCTCTTGAGGGGGTGGACCACAAGACAGGAACTGGGGGAGCAAAGTCCCTCCCACTGTAAGAGATCAGGTTCAAGACCCCTGAGGAACATGAAAATACAGAGGTCTATGGGACCTGACGAGATGCATCCCACAGTCCTGAGGGAATTGGCTGATGTAGTTGGCAAGCCACTCTTCATGATATATGAGAAGTCATGGCAGTAAGGTGAAGTCCCCGCTGAGTGGAAAAAGGGAAACATTGAACCCATTTTTAAAAAGGGTAGAAAGGAGGACCCAGGGAACTACCGACCCGTCAGCCTCACCTCTGGGCCTGGGAAGATCATGGAACAGATCCTCCTAGAAGCTATGCTAAGGCACATGGAGGACAGGGAGTTGATTTGAGACAGCCAGCATGGCTTCACTAGGGGCAAGTCCAGTCTGACCAACTTAGTGGCCTTCTATGATGGAATGACTACATCAGTGCACAAGGGAAGAGCTACGGATATTACCCATCTGTAGTTCTATAAGGCCTTTGACATGGTCCCCCAAAACATCCTTCTCTCTAAATTGGAGAGAGAGAGGGATGGATTAATGGGTGGACTGTTTGGTGGATGAGGAATTGGCTGGATGGTCACATCCAGAGGGTAGTGGTCAACAGCTTAATGTCCAGATGGAGATTGGTGACACGTGGTGTCCCTCAGGGGTCTGTATTGGGACCAGTACTGTTCAATATCTTCATCAGTGACACAGAGAATGGGATCAAGTGCACCCTCAGCAAGTTTGTGGATGACACTAAGCTGAGTGGTGCGGTTGACATGCCTGAGGGACAGGATGCCATCCAGAGGGACCTGGACAAGCTCAAGAAGTGGGCCCATGTGAACCTCATGAGATTCAACAAGGCCAAGTACAAGGTCCTGCACCTGGGTCAGGGCAACCCTTGGTACCAGTAAGGCTGGGGGATGAAGGGATTGAGAACAGCCCTGCCAAGAAGGACTTGGGGGTACTGGTGGATGAAAAGTTGGAAATAAGCTGAGAATGTGTGCGCACAGCCCAGAAGGCCAACTGCATCCTAGGCTGCATCAAAAGAAGCATGGCCAGCAGGGTGAGGGAGGTGATTCTGCCCCTCTGCTCTGCTCTGGTGAGACCCCACCTGAGTATTGTGTCCAGCTCTGGAGCCCTCAGCACAGCAATGACATGGACCTGTTGGAGCGGGTCCAGAGGAGGGCCACGAAAATAGTCAGAGGGATGGAACACCTCTCCTATGAAGAAAGGCTGAGAGAGTTTGAGTTGTTCGGCCTAGAAAAGAGAATGCTCTGGGCAGACCTTATTGCAGCCTTTCAATACTTCAAGGGGTCCTACTGGAATGACAGGGACAAACTTATTAGCAGGGCCTATGGTGATAGGGCAAGGGATAATGGTTTTAAACTAAAAAGGTAGATTCAGACTAGATTAAGGAAGAAAATTTTTATGCTGTGGGTGGTGAAACACTGGCAGAGGTTGCCCAGAGAGGTGGTAGATGCCCCATCCCTGGAAACATTGAAGGTCAGGCTGGGCAGGGCTCTGAGCAACCTGATCTAGTTGAAGATGTCCCTGCTCATTGCAGGGGGGTTGGACCAGATGACCTTTAAAGGTCCCTTCCAACCCAAACTATTCTATGATTCTATAATACCTCTCATTTCCAATAGGTCAAGTTAAAAACAGTAACAGCGCACAGTTTTCTCTGTATCTACAAAAATTCTTGTACAAGCACAGGAAATAATGTCCTTCCTCTCCTCACTAGCCCCACACCAGAAGAATACAGAAAAAGACTAATGATAGTAATTTTTAAAATGAACATTTACTCATTCAATCAAAATTAATAAGCAGCCTCCATATGAACAGCAACATTAATGACAAGGGCTGTTTTGTTTAAATATTCTGATTCTAATAGAAACACACTTGATTTAATAAGTGCTCCTAAAACAAGGGATTGCCAAGGGTCAGCCAAGCACACTTCTGAGCAAAGTATAAATGGTCTGCATAAACGAGATTGAAGTTTACTCTTAAAGCAAGCAAAAGAAATAAGACACAAGCACTGTCCAACTCGACTCAATCTTCCATCAAGTACAAAGAACTTCATCTCAGGCGCAGGACATTTTTGAGCACTTCAAGATGGTTTTCAATTATTTAGAAAGATGTTACTTCAGAGTTTTCAGTCTGGTTATAATAGCAGTTCTTCCGATGACTAGAAACTTTAGTTAATTTGCTTTGCTAATAATACCATCCCTTTCAGTGTGACATACTGGGCCTGGTACTCATCTCTACCACATTATTGAACTTGATGTGGCAAAAAAGCAAAGGGAGTAATTAAAGTTTATGTAAAATAAAATTACTGTAATGGAAGAAGGAAGAAACCCACATGCTTCACTTTTTTTACTCCCCCAAACCAGAATTGGAAATTTGCCTGACTGCTTTGTTTTACAACCTCATCACTGATTACTCTGGGCCGGCACAGATCTGGCCATAATGCTAATGAATTAACAGTCCATGCCTGTACCAAGCTGGAGCTGAGAGTTGGGGTGGAGAGACATAAAACATAGCTGTTCTGGGATATTTTCAATAATACAGTATTGTGTCAGGAAGGAAAAGTTCCGTAAAATGTAATAGACCATTATCACTTACTTACCAAGGAAAGATTTTTGGAGACAAATTGTAATACTCCTTTTGCAAATTCCAGCCACTGCCAATCTAAGTCTCTAGGATCCGTGATGAGTTGTTTGTGCTTACGGCTATGTGAAAGGTTCCCAAACTATGGTACACAAACAGGAATCAGGATGACCATCTTTTTCTCTTGAGAAGACTGGGTATTGCCTGAACAACTAGCCATCTGTGTCTGTATATGGCCTGATACAGAGTCAAAAGCTATTTGCAGCCACTACTGCTGTCCCTGCCACATGGTACCCCATATTCTCTGCTTTTGGTATCTCAGCAAGCTCAGTGTGCAAAAACCCCAGGCTATACTGTTAGTACAGTGGGATGTAATAAGAGGATATCAAAGATTATGAAAGGATATTTCAGCAGCAGCTCCTGAGCCCTGAAAGGCAGAATTAGCTATGAAGAGAAGTTTGGTTATGCTGACCGGTAAAAGAGCAGAATGGAGACAGCTACTGCATGTTGAAGTAGCCACCCAGGCTAAAACAAGCTTTGTGATAAAGAAAAATGTGCAGTGTGATGGGGCACAGACACGGTCCGAATAGTAAAAGTCCCAGAAGTTATAGATAAAGCAGCTGTACAGAACAGGACGTACAGAACAGGACGGCAGCATCCTCTGGAAGCTGGCTTACCCGGACTCTTACTCATCTATGATTAACCAGTTTATCAGTAGCAAGCCAATGCCTGTAGTTTGCAATGACGGGTTTACAAGACAATTGATAACGAGTTTTCATCCAATGGCACTAAGCAGAGATAACCCAATGCAGTACTTTTAATTAAGAGAGCAGGGTTTTTATATTCTCTTAGTTTGCCAACAAGGACATTGCGCCAAGGTCAATAGCAAAGACTGCACTCTTTCCTAGTCCTTGGCCCCAGAATCTGCAATGCCCTTCCCACAAACGCAATCAAAACCAAGAACGTGTAGTCTCAGTATCTGAAAAACTGCTCTGTTGTATAGTGCAAATTTTATAGCTAAAGGAAAAACAAAACAAAACAAAACACCGTCTTCCCACTCTTTCCCATCAGGACTGCTGTGGAAAGGTGTCCGAGAGCATATATTTATCATATGACTGAATGTATAATGCCAGGTATGACCTCTCCAGTTGTGAGTTATTTATACGTAAAGTTGTCACAATAAAGCATCGCATTAGTTCTGCTGTATCTCAGCATTCACTGACTAATGCAGAGGTGACAGCATCAGAACAAATACCTGAAAAGAGCAGGACTGAGGGAAGGCAAGTTCATTTCAAAACTTGGTGTTTTGAGAAAAGTTGTTGCCTCAGCCAAAGCACAAGTAAACCAGGGCTGAATTATGACGCTGGGTACATATTCTTCAAAATTAGATGGTTCTGCCACAAATACATGCTTGGTCATATGACTTCAGGCTCTGAGGAGGTGTTGGTACATAAGAACATAACAGGCAATCAATCTTGGGAAAAGGGGAGGTATTATAGGAGAAAACAGCAAGAACAATAATACAAACCCTGTGGGCTGACAGGAGTTTTCAGGGAACGCTTGCTTACAATTCAGTCATATTCATGTCCTTTGGAAACAAACCATTCAACCTCGAAACCTCTCTAAGCAATGCCTGTTACCACTGATAAAGGGGAATGCATTCGCTGTCCTTTAAACAAAAAAGGCTATTTTTTTTTAATCTTTCTTGATTGTTTTTCATCTGTTGTCCTATTGTAAAGCCACTGACTGTTGTCTGCACCTTTTCAAGGGAAGAGAGAACAAAAATACAGTGAATACACAGTAAATGTCGTCTCAGGCTCCTGTAGAGCTACTAGGCACATACTGGTATAAGACAACCCTAAATGGAAGTGCTTTATAAAACATGATATAATAGTAGCAGACTAAATACAAAAATTGCCTATTACAAAATCTGCTTTTTTTCTCCTATAAAAGAAATACCACATTGTCTCAAAACATAGTTCTTCCAAAGTGAAACTGCCACCACAGAATACCCCCTTTTAAAAGGATTTTTTCTCAGCAAGCTTTTCTGGTGTGTCTCCTTGAAATTTTGCAGAGGCAAACAACTGCAGCACTAAAATGATCATTTGGTAGCTTGCTGGTTTTTGCTGAATCTCTCTCCGAGCCAGCTCTTGTTTTCTTTTCTTCTCCCTCTTACAGTGATTTCATACAGCATGGGTATCTCCGAGACTGTCGTGTGGAACCACAGCTTCAAGGGTTTTTTTCCCCCAAGACAAAGAGAGGCCTTTACTTGAGATGAACTTAAATACTCCACCCAACTTAAATCCACTGCAGTTCAGGTGTGAAAGCAAGCGGACCTCCATATCAGAGGGCTGGGAAGCTCTATCTTTGTTTCAGACTAGAGCAAAGTCAAGGATTCAGATGCTCCAGAAATCTGAATCTGATGTTGTCTCCTCTCTAATTTGCATTGCCCAAGCTTTGATGCTGTGAAGTGAAAGCGGAAAATCACTTGACTTCTTTAAATGAAACAACCACAAAAGCCTGTGCTTCGTTTCCTTTACAGTAGCTAAGGTCAGGCCTTATAGAAAACTGGTCCACTCTTATTGCTTAACAGATATTTACCAGGAAACATTTCTGTTCCTTTAAAGATGTTTATCTGCTTCTGCTATTTATCTGCTCACTGAATTTACACTGAGCTTTCAAGAAAACCTCTCCTTGACTCTCTGCAATTCAACTCTAAGCAACAGCTGACCAAGCCAAAACATTGCTGAAAAGTCTATCTATCAAATATCATAATTTGTGTCTTTTCTACCTGCCTAGTTCCATCCTCCTACTAGGTTACAGAAAATACAACTTCACTTTTCAGAAACCAGACAGCCACATCTTCAGTGTTCAGCCTTACCCTTATACGGAATATACTAGTCCTTACCATTTACCTCTCAGACCTTCAAGGTGCTTAGGTGGCCAAGAGAACGGGGAACCCACATCAGTTCCTGCCTCTGGTTTTCACCAGTGGAGGTATGTCAGCTCTGCAGAAGAGCCCACAGGGGGAGCTTTCAGGACCATCAGACCCATTTCTTGTGTTTCCACTGTCGAAGAGGCAATGCAGATACTACAACAGAAATGGTGTTTCTGAGGTATGTTCTGAATGCATGATAGTGTATGTGGCACAATATAAAAGCTTTATTGGCACTTGTTAAGGATGACATACATAACTTGGTGTGGACGTAAAACTTTAGCCAATAAAACTTGTGGCCATAAACTTTTGCTAATAAAAACCTTCTATACTATAACATCAAATATTTTCTCTTTCTCTAATTATATAGAAATACAGTAATGTGATGAATAGGTAGATACAGACATTAGGCCAGTATGAGATGCTTCTAACTGCAGTAAATCACAAGATATAAACCTGTCCAAATCTGACTGGCAGTAAGTTTAGGAAGGTTTAAAAATTATCATGGTCAACAGATCTATGATTACCACATAGGAGTTGTTGCCTGCTGTGTAATTAGTTTGTTCTCACCGAGCTAGCCCAAGGCTTACAGGCATTTTCAAATGGTGTAAAACACCCTAGAGAAGGATGACTACTGCTGATGGAGACGTGCTCTCCACTGCAACACGCACGCCAGAAGAGTTCCGTTAGCCCTCTGCGCGAAGACTAATGCCTTCAGAGCTGAAGAACCTGGTTTACATCCTGCTGCCTCCACTTGGTGCTTTATGTGCACAGCTGGCTAATGACCATGTTGTATTATGTATAAAGCCATTTACTGTGATATGCTTGCATTGTTAATATGCTGTGGAGTATTTCTGCTCTGTTTAAGGGGCAATGCTGGGAAACATTAATGCTGGATGGTATGAAAACAAGGGCAATTCCAGTCCAGACGGCAAGAAGAAACCCACAAAGTGGCCAAACATTTCCATCTGCTCAGTGAGCAAAGAGACTTTCATGCCTCAATTTATGCCTTCTGCTGTGTGCTGCCGTCACAGTGAGCAAGGAAGCCTTGCATTCGTAGGAGCCATGCTGCCAAATGCTGCCAGCCGTGCTTCCCTTGGGTGGCCTCCATGCTCCTTCTCCCTCAGCCTGCGCACAAAGCTTTTAGGCTTTTTTTACTGGTCCTAACCCCTTTGCAACTTCCCCCAGAGAAGATGCTGAATACAAGGAGCTCTCTGCTACATCAAAAGAAACCAATGGTCTGAAGGGATGAACTAGGTTTTTAGAGTGTGGTACTAATAACTGCACTCTTTTCCAAACAATCAACTTATCACATACTTAATCCCTTAGTCACATTTTAATGAACAAATAGTGTTTCCTGAGATGCTCAGATACTGCCAGACGCCCAGGTGCTCTCTAGCAGCTTTGTCACCCCTTGCATCCATGACACCATTATGTTTGCAGCACTGACAAGGTCAATGATTGACTGGAATAATCATTGCAATGTGCTGCACATGAAGGCCATCCAAGAATTTCACCTCATTTAGAGGGAAGCCACCTGTTAGCACTTCTGCAGAGTCTCCATTATGCCTTCAGGTCCCTGCCTCCACACTGCCTTCCAGATGATTGTGCTCTGCTTGGATTAATTTGTTCAAAAATTCTTCTGTTGGTTTGGGCTGCTGATATATCTACCTTGTTCCTGAAAACTTTAAAGATGATTCTCCCCTGCTATGGTTCTGCAGAAGCAGGAATGGGTTTACAGGCTAGACTCCCAGATAAGATGGGCTGCACACTGCAGCCTGAATCACTGTTATACAGGTTTGCCACAAAGACTATTTTCTCAAGCAGCTATGAACAGAGAAAGAATACCTAGTATGTCTTAATCCTTATCAGGGAAGGACAGACTTCAATGTGTTTGTTTATAACAGTGTTAAAGTTTGCTAATGTATTTTAATAAGCAGGCAAAAAGAAGAGGCTCTCAAAAAATCTAGTTTTCCTTTGATGGAAAGAGGAGGAGAGAATCTAAATTAAAATAGATATGTTTTCATGTACAGTGAAAGAGTTGTGATATTTTTCTATGAATAACATCCATAGAAGCAGACTATGCTTTATGACGTTACTCTTGCTCTGAGGGTTGGGGAAGCTTGTTATCATTTTGTGTGGTGTTGTGAGGAGTTTTTCTGTGGAGTTTTCTTAACCTATGTAAGTTTTCCTAACCTATTTAAGGACCACTATAAAGTTGCATTCATAATCAGGGAACAAATAGCCTTAATGGGCAAAAGAAGTTAATACATGGCAGGTAAAATCTGGAGGATTTACACAGCATATTTTTTTTTACCTATGTTTTGCATCTCTCATTATACTTATACACGCTGATGATAATAATGGTGTCGATGCTTACATACACTTTTAGAGTGTGACAGTTCATCCCTAAAGAAATGAAGATCAATGCTTCAGTTAAAAGTAAACTCTATTACAAGATTTGTCAGGAGAGTCTAAAGCCATTGTTCTTTGCAGCATTTTATTCATGAAAGTGCTCTGGTGATCCAGATTGATTTTCTTGGCTCCATATTTCAGTATCTCACCCGTCTGGAAGTGGAGATTGCTTCCACATTGATTAATGAATTGAAAGTTTCTTTAGTTACACTGCTGTTTCACTAAGCACTTCTCTTTATTCCCTACTGATAATCCCCAAAGCAACCCTCAATGAATCACAAACAGCGTCCCTACACTGACATTTCCCTCACAAGCCTTGCACTAGTGATTAAGAAATACCAATTGTAAAGTCTACATGCAAGCCAGAATCCAGGCTAGGTCCACCCTCTGCAGGACATCAGATGAAGCAAAAGCTTGTCTAGAAACAACATTGAGGATCTACCAAGTGCTGGAATAAGTAACTGACAAAACACAGTACTGTTGATTCCAGTATGTTGAGCTTTTGCCTTTACTTTAAATTGCAACCATAAAGACAATCACCATAAAATTTATTAGGGCAGTTACCAGCCATTTAGTTTTCTATGTATGCATTGTAGATTCAGAATGGTTTTGACAGCAATGGCTGGTTCTGCCTGAGGGACACCACAAGTACCAGGATTATGACACTCTGTAATGCTCAATGCCTATTATTGCACAAGTGAGACAGCTTTTTTACCATGCATGAGATGTTTTATACAGCCATGGCTGGAAAAGTTACTTTATACTCTGCTGTAACTATGAAGAAAATATCATTTGGAGAATCTTCTAAGATAAAGTCGCATGAGCTGAAGCAGCCATTTTGAAAGAGCCATCTGTAAATAGAGGTTGTGACTAAATATTTGGCTGATACTCAACCACTTGATCTTCCAGTAGGCCACTGCAAGAGCAGATTAGAACTAAAGGAAGAACAGGCAGTGTATAAGGCACACCAATGTTATGGCAGGCATTACTCTATGAGTCCCTTGAAGACAGTATCATTTCATATGAGCTATCATATTATTTTATTGTACTTGATGTGATACTGCTGCTGAAGAGTTTTCCTGAATTAAAGAATATTTGTAATTTAGAATGCTCCAAAAGTAGAACTTTGTGCAAACAACAAACTAGGTCAGGTCATCAAATTCAGACTGAATGACATGCTTAATGCACTGTTTGTCCTAGTCTTTTGAAATTAAATATTTATTTAACTGAAGGATGACAGAGGTTTGCTTGGCTTTGCTTTGATCTTATTTGGAACATAGTGAATGCATACAGGGAAGACACAATGAAGGGATGCCAGAGTAAATTAGTATATCCTGAAACATTAAAATATGTGCCCTTAAAATTTGATTTTTACAAGGCAAATAGATCTTGTCCTCTCCCTCTGTACATTCAATTTACATAGGACAACTAGCATTTCTTTTCAGCAAAACGCTCTGTGTTAACATCATGTTAGTTACCGTATAGTGTGTGTGTAATAAGAAGCTTGTTCAGGTACCTACCAGCTATGCTATGTTGTTTCTGTAATGTAAAAACAGCCTTAGCACAACAGTCATATGTTCGAAATTAACTCTTGAATTAGAGTCCTGAGCAGGCGATAAGCCAATTTTTGTTTTTTGGTTTTTTTGGTTTTTTTTTTTTTTCAGTACTCCATTTCACTGAATTCAGTGTGGCTGCGGACACCTATTTCAATCAAGAAGAAAAGACTGAGGTTCATCTCATGTTTAACTTTGCTATATTGAGAACCAAGAGTGTGAACCAGCAGTTACCAAGTTAAGCTTACATGAGTTTCAGCAGGGACTGAAAAAAAGGGTTTGAGATAGGAAGTTCAGGTATCTCACACTTACAAGAATTCTGATATAGTCTCTTCTCTTTTGACCCATGCTCCATTTAGGTACTGTAGGCGGTTCCCCTTCTCCATCAGTGACCCAGAAAATTAGACAAACAGGTCACACATACGGAAAAACTGGAGGAACTAATAGTTTAGAAAAGAGATGACTCAAGGGGATCACGATCACAGTCTATAAATATCTTCAAGGCAATAACATAAATGTACAAATGAAAGATGGGAATTACTCTGTCTCAGAAGTTGGTAGGTAAGTTGGCGGTATAAGTTAAGGAAAAGAATAACTGGTAAGTGAATAGTGTCTCTGGGGAAGTTGGCTACAAACCATTACGGGAAATATTGAAGAACAGGCAAAATCAGATACTATTGGGAAAGATGCATTGAGCAGACCTGCAAGATCCCTGAAGCTACACTACATGTTTCTAAAGTGCTACTTTTGCTATCTATGACATCAGGGTAAGCCCTAGAAAGAGAAAATACTATGATCACCAAACTAAATGTGGCTGCTTAAATACCAGTGATCTGTAAGCAGGTGTTTCATTGACTCAGCACCTGCCATCTACTTCCTAACAGTGATGGCTTTTATGACGTGCTAATGTAGAAGGTACCACACAACACTGATACAAATTCATAGCTGCTAATTATACTATTAATAACGTTGAATCTATCTGCTGCTAATCTTATTGATATAAATAGCATTATTAATTCCATCAGGCGTCAGCAGTGATGTTGAATGACACTGTGTACAGTAATCTCCCTGAATGACTCATTAGGCTCACAGAGAAATATGACCTCCTTACGTAGCTGCACCTGGCCTGCCTGAGGCATTAATGGCTCAGATGTCTGTATTTCCTGTCAAATAAATAGCCAGTGAAGTGCAGTGATATATTTTTATTAAATAAAAACAAACCAGAAAACCCTCCAGCACATGAAAGCTAGGACTGCAAAGCCAGACAGTAACAGGTTGCCTGTCGCACTTCAGCTCTCTCTCCAGTGCACGTGCATTGGGAAGCACTGACAAAACCCATGTTTTTCCATAGGAATTATGGCTCATTTAGTGACTCTGTAGTTACTCGGTGGTACTTCTCAACCTTGACATTCAGAACATTGCATCACATCTTACTTCTGTACACACATAAACCCTACACCAATTGCATCACACTTCCAGGCCTTGATTTGTTACACTAACTAGCATCAAAAAATTTCTCATTTTGCCTCCACTTTCCTGCACTGTTTAACATTATTACAATCTCTTTTTGGCAGGCATGAAACTAAAGCTAACAGTGAGTAAAGCCAAAGCAGCTAAAACTCTACATTTAAGGAACAAACTTAAGATCCCCAAGGTGTGATTTTCCAAAGCACTTATCATTTTTATGGCACCCCATACATGCAGAGCACAGATCCAAGCGGTCGTGCTTGCAGCTGGGAATGCTCAGCATTTATGCAAATCTGGCCTAACATACATCCTACCAAGTACCCACATAATTAGGAATGTGCAAACTGCGGCTCTGAGTATTTTGGCATTGCACAGCCGTATCCATTGCCTGTCAGCAATCCCTGGCCAAACTCACTGCATAGTTTCCAAACAAGGTAAGGCTCTACATAGATCAGACTCGTTCCATGCACAACCTTGCAACTTTCCCATGTGCCCTGTGTCATGAAGGCACTCCGTAAAAAAAGAGCATGTGAGCACCTAATTAAAGACTGTATCATAATGCACGAGTGCAAAGAGGGCGAGTTAAGAGTGCAAAGACAACAAACCAGAATTCCTGTGTCTACTACACAGGAGGGCTTCACTTATAAACATCTTAAATGACTGACACTTGTGAAAAAAGCAAAATAAGCATATTTTCCTAGCTAATAATTTAAGAAACATCCTCACTAGATTTATAAAAGCACTGTCCTACAGTTTTCTACACTTCTTTAGAAACCTGCAAACATTGGATGCCATGGTAAACACCTGAGGATGTATGGGTTTAGCAATAACCATAGTGTGCCTGTAAAAATTCAGAGCTGAATATGAACTAGCTCAGCCAGTGCTTTACTCTAGACTAGCTTTACTAGCTACTACTAAAGCCAACTAGCTTTACTCTAGACCTGTGACCATTCTGTCCCACTATCACATAATGAAGAGATCAAAAAATTCTTAGCGTAGAAATTTTTTGCTCAATGTTTGTATTAAATCTGGCAAACTACGTCTCTGCTTCGTCGCTGATTTTAACCACGTGTTATCATTGCGTAAATGATGCTTACAGTTTTGGGTAAGTCAGTTTGAGCAGTTATTAGTTTTCCTATCTGCTAAACCTTTAAATATTTGATTTTACAAACGGGTATGACTTTTCATCCCAACTATTTTCTCCATTATTTCACCTATTTTTTAGTAAGTTACACATATAGTCTGGAAGATAGCCTTCCCAAGCATCATGCAAAGTGCAGTTTATGTTTATGGACTTACTATGTGTGTTGCTTTGTATTTTTATCCTTAAAATACTTTATTCCCTACGTTTGCCCTGGAAGAAACACAGAACAACCAGTTAAAGCCTCACCTAAGCCATCTGCTAGGGAGCCCTGCTCCAGGCACATGGGAAAGCAGATCGGTCTCTCCAGTTTTAATAGGTAATTATGAGAGAAAAACCTGTGAGAACTGCAAACTAACAAAAAGGGCAACTTCAGCTCCAAAGAGGGTAAGACCCAGGGAAGCAATTCCTGTCTCCGTGTGCGCAGCATTGGAAAGACCATTACTAGACTGGTGTGTGCAGTTCTGGTCTACCTGTACCAAGGTGGCTGTGGGCATCTTACAGCAAGTGCAAAGGAGGATCACAGAAGTGTCCCAGGAACTGTCAAATTCATTCTGACAACGTAAGGACCAAGAAGCTTTTGATATATTTAAGCATATTGAAGAGTAAACCTAGAGGTGTTTTTTTCTATTTTCTATGAGTTTTTTTCTAAGAGGATCTTTTTTCTATGAACAGAGATCAAATAGCCTAGCCTTTCTAATCCTGCTGATAGTAGCAAAGCAAGATCCACTGAGTGGAAGCTAAAGTGAGACAGATTTAACCTTAAATAAGGCAAAATTTCTTAGGGAAAGCATAATGAAGTATTAAAACTGGTTACAGGAGAGGTGATAGGCTTGCCCAGAACTGGAGACTTTAAAATATATATTTTAATGCTGCTTCTAAGAGAAATTTTATAGTCTAGACAGTTGGGAAAGGAGAGAAGGGAATTGGCTTAAAGGTTCCAGGAGAATCCTCCTGGCCTTGACCTCTATAAATCCTCTCCCAAAAGTGGATCAAGTTTTCTTCCACTGTCCTCATCTTGTAGTTCTGTATTGCAGCATGGGTAAAGTCAAACCTCACTGCACAGCCTTGGCTGCTCTGTGGCCAGAATCAGGGAATATTTTTCCACTGATGTATGCTTGGCAAGGCACACTGTGGCTTTACTTTGTCTGAATATTTCTTCCTTCTCTGAGGCATCAGAGGAGCTGCAGCTAGAGCTGCGGGCACTGGCTGGAGAGATACTGCTGTGCTATACGAAAGAGTCCTTTTTCTTGAGGGCCGAATGGTGTTACTTGGATGCTCAAGAGCATGCAGATCACTCGATGTGAAATTGAAAAGGAATTTTCTGAGGGATTTTTTTTTTTTTTGCCTATCTCCCTTGCATGGTGCATAGCTTGCCTGCTAGAATCATGTGGACAGATTTCAATTAATACATTTCTCGTCTCTGCTGCTCTCTGCCAGGAGCAGAGTTTAATGTCCTGAGAAAAGCAGCTCCTCAGACTATCTGGTCTTTGCGTTCAATATAGGGAACCCTGATTGAGCATCTGAGTACGAAATTATTTCTCGTACTAATAAAATTGTCTCTTTTTCCTTTAGTGCTCTTGAGCATGTAAATAACACCCAATTTACTATATTGACAGCATGAAAAACAGACAACAGATTGGGCTGAGTAGAATCACTGTTTCACAATTCAATTTACTCACTTCCTTTTGGGTATTTTATTTGTTCTCTGTATTAACAAACTGTGTAGGAAGAGCAAGGAACAGTTACTCAGATCTGATGTACTAATCACACAAGTCCAGAAGGTATATCTCTTTCTGTGGGCTGACAGTCTCTTTTTTGTTTAAGTCATACTCACGGCCTACAGACTGAAACACTGTGATCTTTCTGGTCTACCTGCAGGGTTGTTCACACTACCTGGCTTTATGCATGCAAGTGCTGAAGTTTAGTCTTGTAATCATATATATCCACCATGATTAACTCCAGTCTGCCTGTATAAAATCATCTCACATTCATTAGTGCGTGTGTGTGCACACATGTGTATTTGTGGCTGTGCCTACATGTATGTACATGAGCTTCAGACTCTCGGCTACAGCATTATAGTTCACACCGAGCCAAATGATAAGTTCAAAGCTATCACAGTCAGGTTAAGTGCAGCCAAAACCCGGTTGTACAAATTAAGGGTTACATCCTTATTTTTCATTCAGGATCTCGGTGTCTCTTTCACATACACTTTTTGGAGCTGCCAAGCTTTCCTAATATGGGCTCTTATCAGGAGATTATTCTGTGTCATCATTTCCCTTGTGACTGACTGACTGGCAGCATTTCCCCTAAGAAGTGCGGCAGCATCAGGAATGCTCTCACCTGTGGAGACCCCAGAGAGCTGCCTTTGCAAAGCTGACATTTCCACAGTGTGGAAGAGCAGGCTGCGCTCACCACTGACACCGTATAGGGACCAAAAAGAAAAGACAAACAGCTTTTCAGAGAATCCTGGCTCAAAAGATGCAAATCCTGCTTCAATAAAAAATGAATCTGGGAAAAAAACCACAAGGTGTGGGTGATAGCAAAGATGAATGAGAATGCTAAAGAGCTTAAGTATTCAGGGTCACCTCCAGCTACAAAAGACATTGTATTTTTTCATTCTTCAAGTACAACAGTACACATGAGAGGCAAAACCTGGCTTGATTCCAACGTCTGTATTTGGAGGCCTTCACTCATTCACCCGAGACAACTTCTCTCCTACAAGCACAGGACCCTAAGTATTTTTCCTTTTTCAAGTCTTTGAGCACTGTCAATGGATTCTTGCTATCTGAGATGCTCAAAGGCACTCTCCAGTTCCATTGCTCACTTCAAAGCACCTCTTTTCATGTCTGCCCATGATCTCTGCTCAACTTCACTCCTTCATTCCCATTATTGATGTTCATGCCATTTATACCTCCACCTGTTTGCTAACAGTGGAGACTCAGTCCTGGTCTTTAACACACACCAAAAGAGGTTTGATGATGTAGTTCACTTAGAATGAGAACAAGGACACACTTACCAGGAAATCATTTCAGTGGGCAAAAGAAAACTCTAGCCCCCAAAAACACCACGTGAAAAGACAAAGAGAAAAAGGGACATTTTTAAAATTTCAATGCCATGAGAGAACAGTAGCAAGTAGACAGTCAGTAGGTTTTGTCAGTCAAGTTACAGAGAAGAAATTGTGCTTTGCACAGACAGGCACACCACCAGTAGGTCAGTTCACCCACATCTCTGGTTTCAGAAGAGTTTTATCTCCATTCCACCAAAACATTAAAATTAAGTTAGGGAGAAAACTTACTCTAGCCCACTTGTCTCTCCCCTTTCCAGAGGAGAGAAGCACCATCAGAGGTGATTATCAGCACTTCCCCAAAGACCAACCACATCTTCTGTGGCTCAGTTGTCTGAGACCCAATACCTGGTGTGCTGCAGGACAGCCATGAGAATCAGGTTCAGCTTTATTGTAAAAAAAAGGTTATTGAGTTGTGAGACAATTTGCAAGCTACAGCCAAGCAAGACAGAAATGAAACTGTTGAGATAGCACCAGTCAATGACTCAAGAGTAAACCACTGACACAAGAAGCTATAAAGCCCTAGGGAAAAAAATGGAGAATCAGAGCAATTCAAAAAGGATGGTCAAGGATCAGCTTGACTGAAGGAGCAGCAGAGGCCAGCCCTTTCCCACCCGAATAACTGGCAATTAACCCACCATCCACTACGTCTGTGCACCTGCAATGGAAAACGCATTAATATTCTGCTAGCCTTGTAGCACTTTTGTCCTAGCTGACTACTATATGCATTAGTCAATAAATTATCAATGTGTACTCTTAAATTGCACATATCCTGCACGCACAGGCTCTCTGCACACAGTCAGAGATGCCCAAACAGAAGTGACCCACTACAGGGAGGGTTACAGAGAGTCTCTCAGTCTACAGAAGCAATTTGCTAGCACATTAAAATGATAAGCATCACAAACAGATGCTTCCATGTGGCTGCAAAGAGGATCGAGAGAACGACACTCCTTATTTTGTTCAGGGCTTGACAACAGAGGCAGGCAACATGCTGATACAGACACACGAAGGCAAGTGCATTGGTTCATTTGGTTCATTCTACCTTTTTGAACAGCACGCCAACAGTAGTATAATCTTTCTCTGAATATCCAACATGCGTCTGAAAATGATATCCCAAAACCACAGTAAAAGTGGCTCAAGAGAAAGAAAAAGACTGAGTGACAGTGTTGCTGCTGCCACTGCCATTGCTGCTGCTTACTCCGACTGGTGATGTGAAAAGAGAAAGCACACACAGCTGACAGCTGCTTTAGAGCCAAGACCGTCAGATCAGCTCTCTGTTTTCCACAAAGCAGCAATACATCTAAATTTCTGTGCCCCAGAATGGGCATCTGAGAGAGCGCTTTTAAAACCTCCACTAGTAACTTGTCAATCCTTAGGTACCTCTTTAGGTCATGACCCACAAAGTTGATCTGTATCTGGTAGGATCAGACAGAGAGTGAAATTAGCAGTAGCAATGCAACCACCTCAAGATCGAGCTTACCTGACTGCCCAGTTGTCTTCTTTACACATTTTCATTTCCACTGTGTCGCAAGAACTTAAAAGTTTTAAAAGAACGTAAAGCTTGTGCACCTTTTAATAGTACCAGAATATGGACAAACTAAAAGTCAACATACTTTGTTTTTTGCCTGGGTATTGAAAGGAAGGACGGAAATAAGGTATTAGGCAGCTATTAAGGAAGACAATTGATAAAGGGAATGAGAGCAAACACTGTGAGCACATTTAAATTAAAAGTCATACTAAAGTCCCGGAACACTACTAGGACTTTAACACAAGCTGAAATGTGTGTACATGAAACTGTACTGCAACTCTGAAGAAATCACAGCATACAGCAATGTTACCTTTGGCTGACTGAAAAAGAGGGAATAAAATGAAATGGAAATTATTGCCTGTTTTTTTCCCCTCCTGTATTGGGCCCCTCACCACAAAAAAGACATTGAGGTGCCGGAGCGGGTCCAGAGAAGGGCAACAAAGCTGGTGAGGGGTCTGGAGAATAAGTCTTAAGAGGAGCAGCTGAGGTAGCTAGGATTGTTCAGCCTGGAGAAAAGGAGGCTGAGGGGAGACCTTATTGCTCTCTACAACTACCCGAAGGAGATTGTACTGAGGTGGGGGTTGGTCTCTTCTCCCAAGTAACAGGTGATAGGACAAGAGGAAATGGCCTCAAGTTGTGCCACGGCGGGGTTTAGATATTAGGAAAAATTTTTACGCTGAAAGGGTTATCAAGCATTGGAACATGCTGCCCAGGGAAGTGGTTGAGTCACCATTCCTGGAGACATTTAAAAGATGGGTAGACGTAGTGCTCAGAGATATGGTTTAGTGATGGCTTTTGTCAGAGTTAGGTTGATGTTTGGACTAGATGATCTGAAAGGTCCCTTCCAACCTACGCGATTCTATGATTCTATGAAAATTCGTACTGAAATTGCAAGTGCATCCTCTCTCATTTAGGTAGGCAAAGAGTGAAGGATCTTTAGCACTTGCCCTCAGTGGACTTCATTCTTATGCACATGACATTCTGCCAATGTGATGCTCACTGGGACTGAATATGTCAAAGCCATTAGCAAAAGCAGAACAAAATGCTGCACTTCTTACAAATCTGTAAACAATTTTTGGATATGAACAAAAAATATCCCCATTAATGAGACCTCCATGTCCATTCTGGGAAAATAATTCATTACTATGCATCCTTGAATCCCTAACACTGCACTGCATCTCTCATACCAGAAAACAGAAATTACTTGAGTTTCTCTTGGTCTCAAGTACCCATTCCTATATGACCACATTTCTTTGTAACAGCTGAAAGAAAAAAAGATTATAACTTTATAACATATTTATTACCGTATGTAAACAATCATACTGTATGTGTGAATTAAAACCAGACTCCTTTTGGATAGGATAGGACTCCTCCCCTATACTCTGTTGTTTACTGAGATTTTGCTCCTTTCTGCGTCTTCTCTCTAACCCTAGACAAATGAGACTCAAGACCCAGTTCACCTGTCCCTCAATTTCAGATCTTAACAATTATCTGTCTCACTCACTTCAGGTATTTTGTTCCACTTACTTTACTTGTGCTACTTTATCACTTTTCTTCCCTTTTCAAGACCAAAGACCAACTTTGGGCTCCTGATGAAGCCTCTGGTCTCCATTTCTGATGCTTATCCCTCTTCTAGCTCCAATGTAGGTACAACCCAAATGGAACAATGACGAGTGAGATACAGAAAACCCATCAGGTCAGGAGGAGTCAAGGCATGAGAAAGCAAGCAATTGGAAGAAAAGGACTGAACCGGCTCAAGTGCTTTCAGATGGACTACCAGAAGAGCCAAAAAGCGGGCACAGGGACAAGACACAGAAAACCAGAGATTACATCAGACTTATACTGCTGTTTCAATGTAATGGAAACATTTCTTCTTGAATTTTTGGTTCTGCTTTCACTTGATAGTGTGCCATATACAGTCATTAAAAGCCAAGTGGATTTTTATAGCTGCTATTAGAATCAAATTTTATCTTCCTCCAAAAAGATTCCTTGTTTAATAAATTAAATTTCAAAGGCAAAAATAATCACTCACTGCCAGGTACATTCCCCTATTTTCACTGTAAAATAAATTAAGCAAAAAGAAAGTTTTCATCTGATAATCAATATCCATTAAATTCTGAATGTCAGCTTCAAGCCAAAGGCTAATAATAACATTTGGATTAGTGACACACAGCAACACGGCCCTGTTTTCCCTGGGTCCCAGGGCCTGAGCATTTGCATGAATCAGTAATGCACTGAATTGCTGATCCAGATCAACAAAGCTTTCAAAGGCACCATCTTGTTGATAACCTCTATAAAACACAACCATAGCTCAGAAATGCTGATCCACACTAATGCACTTACTTCCCAGCACTTCACTATACAGGCCAATAAAAATATTAATGCACTAAAAGTGCTGACGTAGCCCCATTAGAACAAGATTTCCTCACCATAGAAGCATCCTGGTTTTCTTCCCCGTGAGCTATGCTTTCAGGAAATGGTAGGCTGCAGCATCCCAAGGAGGAGAAAATACTACGCAGTTCTGTCCTTATCAGTCAGACAAGGTTATAGTCATTCAGAAATGATGACGTATTTCTTGCCAAAGAGGCAGGGTGTAAAGAAACAGGAAAAAAAAGTATCCTGGCAGATGAAGGACAGAAGGGACAACATACATTGAGGTAACTATGCTCTAGGATAGAAACAATTTTCTTTGCTTTAATTTGGTTGCACATGTCAGGTGGTAGGTCCTACAGGGCTAGAAAGAAGCGATTCCCTAGGTGCATCAGGAAGGAACTTGGTGGTTTGGAGAAGATGGTGAACTACTACCACTGACTCCAACTGGTGTGACACAATTTGGCCCATCCATTCCTCTCCTCTGTCACAAAAGTTGCGTAGATTTGGGAACAGAAGTTTCTTATCATATAATCCGGAGCACTTTTTTTAACCAACAGTGGGGATGCAGAGCCAGGCACAAGATGATAAACAACAAACATGGCTCTTACAAGCTGGCCTTTATATAGCTTCACAAATATTTGGAATTGCACATTAGGAAAAGTACCACAGGAGGACATTATATGTCTTGTTGGGATGACATGATGCGGGGAAGAATGACTGGTTATAAACCTGATCAGCTTTTCTAAAGTCTAAAACTCTCAATTTGAAGAATAAATGACCTGAAATAGGCCATTCCACTGTTTCCACTTCCAAAGACACTGTTTATTCATCACCTTGAAAGGTGATGTCAAAACCAAATGCAACTGTCAATGTCCTAGTTCTGTTTAATGGTGTAGTTGTGATCTCTGGATGCATACATTTGCAAATAAAAGGTATTTTATTAATCAAACAAACATAAAGGTTAATCTAAATGATCAAATTTCTTCTAGAAAGTGTCATTAAGGTAAGTAAACTGGACACACTGAGGAAGTCATCTCTACACACTTCATACATTCTAACCACGATCTGTACTAAGGCAAAGGATATCTGAAAGAAGTACATCAGTAAATTAAAGCAGCTCTTTGTGGTTTAAAATACACCAGTAGAAACTGGGTTGCACAGTTTTCTATATGACAGCAAAAACGAATGTAAAATATTGTTTTAGCCTAAACAGGTAGATACCCAAGAGAAGGCTTAACACAACAGCACAATGTAATCTATGGCCAGAATAAAGTACATATTACGTGCATTTAGAAGATGTCAGAACTGCAAAATGAAACTTCTTAAGGTCAAGAGATGAAAAACATTTGATTTACAAACCAGTTTGCAATTAAATCACCACAGTTCAGTTGGCTTGGCTGCCTAAGATGAGGCTTACTTAGTGACCACGCTATCTACCTGTCCATCCATGTATCTGTTCCTCCTCCCCAGCAATTTCTAAATCCATTCACTTTCTGAGCTTTCTGTCTGTCAAATTCAGACAGCAATTGTAGACGCTTCTAAGAAAATAAAGTTTTGTAAATATCTACAGCTGCAAAGGGGAGAGAAAGTCATACCTGTGGTGGCACTGAAGGAAAGGAAGGAAAAACAGCTATTAGTCTATCTTCTTGGCAGCAACCGATCAGTATGTGCACATAATGTGCACACTGGATAGCCAAAAAGCACACATTTAGCTCTGAATTTTATGAGATGTGGTCTCTTGAGACAGGACAGAGCCTTCTGCTGCCCTCCAGCCTGGCTCTCACACACATAACCAACCCACTTGACAGGCAGGCAGGTGCTGCATGGGGATTTACTTAGCATATATAATATCACTCCAAAATTTTACTTGCTAAAACACTAATGCTCAGAAATCATATAAATGCAATTGGTATAAACCACCAACTGTTGGTTGTAAGAATACATGATTGGGGTCCTAAATATTTTAAGCTTTTAGATCCGTTTACACAAAGTCTCCTGCACGTGTACTGGGTGTCCCTGGCGAGGTAACGGCAGTGGTGGGGTGCAGAGTGGCCACCGGGAGGAGAGACTGGGGCTGCTCCACGCCAGACATGGCCAGAGCCAGCTGACTCCATAATGGACCAATGCAGGGCACAGCTGAGCCCATCAGCCAAGGTAGCAGCTCCTCTGCGAAAACACATTTAGGAAAGGGCATAAAATAGCACATGGGGAGAGGAGTGGGAAACAGCAGAGGGAGTGCCAAGGATGGAGGAGGAGCTCCATGGCGGAGCAGACATTCCCGTCAGCCTGTGGAAGACCTGCACTGGAGCAGATTTTCCTGACAGGATCTGCAGCCTGTGGAAAGTCTGTGCTAGAGCAGAGGAAGAATGTGAGAAGGAAGGAGTGGGAGAGAGAAACCACAACGTACTGACCATACTCTCCCCATCGCCCCCCCGTGCTGCTTGGAAGGGAGGAGTTGGAGTCTGGAGTGAAGTTAAGCCTGAGAGAGGGGGGCAGAACAGTGTTTTAATGTTTGTCTTTTTATTTCTCAGTACCCGAGTCTATTTTAAGTTGGCAATAAATTAATTTTTCACAAGTTGAGCATGTTTTGCCCACAACAGTGACTGAGATAAGCAATCTCCCTGACTTTACCTCAACCCACAAGCTTTCTTGTTCCTATTCTTCCTATTATCTTGCCCTCTCCCACCGAGGAGGATGCGTGACTGAATGGCTGGATGGGAGCTTGGCTGTTAGACAAGGTTAACCCACTACACTCTCTCTCACCCAAATCCATTAATTTTTATGAAAATATTCACAGCATATTGACTCTAGAATGGCCATACCCCAACTCCAAATATGTAGGTGACTCACATGATGTACAGGAGGACAACCTTCATAGGAGTTTGTAACGTAAAACTATCTTCATTGCAACAAAACAGTCTTTGTGCCATTATTCGGTAAATAATCAGTGGACCTTTTTCCAACTGGCTGGATGCATGTGGTACACTGAGAATCCAGTCCCCTATCTAGTATCTTGAATTTTCAGGTAGTAGAGAAAAGAAAAGTTAAACAAGGACGTAACAAAATCACAAAGTAATCCTCCTGCTAAAAAAATGTTACTAAAATTAATCTTCAGTATGGATTAAAACGATAATGGAGATTTAGGAGCTTTCTGCTGTTAGGGTGAATATGCCTGAAGACCAGTAGGTGGTCAGTTACATTTACAAAAACATAGAATGGATTGGGTGTAGAAGGGCAGGGACACCTTTCACTAGACCAGGTTGATCAAAGACCCATCCAACCTGGCCTTGAACACTTCCAGGGATGGGGCAGCCACAACTTCCCTGGGCAACCTGCTCCAGTGCCTCACCACCCTCACAGTAAGGAATTTCTTCCTAATACCTCATCTAAATCTGCCCTCTTTCAGCTTAAAACTGTTCCCCCTCGTCCCATCGCTACACTCGCCAATAAAGAGTCCCTCTCCACCTTTCCTGTAGGCCCCCTTTAAGAACTCGAAGGCTGCAATAAGGTCTCCCTGGAGCCTTCTGTTCTCCAGGCTGAACAAGCCCAACGCTCTCAGCCTGTCCTCATAGCAGAGGTGCTCCAGCCCTCTGATCATCTTCATGGCCCTCCTCCGGACTCACTCCAACAAGTCCATGACCTTCTTATGTTGGGGGCCCCAGAGCTGGACGCAGTACTCCAGGTGGGGTCTCACGATAATGGAGAAGAGGGGCAGAATCACCTCCCACAACCTGCTGGCGATGCTTCTTTTGATGCAGCCCAGGATGCAGTTGGCCTTCTGGGCTGCAAGTATGCATTGCCAGGTCATGCTGAGCTTCTCATCCACCAACACCCGCAAGACCTTCTCCTCAGGGATGTTCTCAATCCATTCTCTGCCCAGCCTGTGTTTGTGCTTGGGATTGCCCCGACCCATGCAAAGGACCTTTCACTTGGCCTGGCTGAACTTCATGAAGTTAGCATGGGCCCACCTCTCAAGCCTGCCCGGGTCCCACTGGATGGCATCCCTTCCCTCCAGCATGTCAACCACACCACACAGCTTGGTGTCATCGGAAAACTTGCTGAGGGTGTACTCAATCCCATTGTCCATGTCTCTGACAAAGATGTTAAACAGCACTGGTTCATATTAGTATTTCTCAGAATACCAATTCCCACAAGCAGGCACCAGTGATAACAGGTAGATTAAACTCCGAATACAGGATAGCTACACACATACATGTTTATTTACCACACTCTTTCTGTTTCTCTACAAAATGCACTAACAATGCACTTTTAAATGAATTCAGAATAGTCACCACAGAGGTTACAAGCCACCAAAGTCCCAAATAATACTGGTTTTTGAGCTTGAAAGGCAAATACAAACTGCAGCTTGGCCTTCCACCTAGGGGTGCCAATTAACCTCATCAGATGTGATTCAGAAAAATCATGAAGACAGTTTTCAATTTTAGAGGCCTTTGGAAGAAGTAAGAGTCCTTTTTACTCCAGATTCAATGAGGGATAACCACTGTAACACCTTACCAAGAATTACCACATTACCACACCAGCACTAGAGAACACTGGATCAAAAATGATCTAATAACTACCAGTATGTTCTAATATCCAACTTGGGCTTCTTATACCTAACAAATTTTAGTAAGTTACTCCCAATTTACTAATCTACTTCACCTTTTAATGCACAGAATTTGTTGTTGCTACTGCTATACACATTTGCACATCACTTTGTGGGCAGGTACAGACATGCTGAAAAGGACAAAACCCTGCCCTGAAAAGAGAAGAAACCAGTCCTGCACAGAATCAATGCCTTACTTCGGAAAAGCTCAGAAGGGCAGAGCTGAGAAAAACATGTAGCAAAGTAAATACTCAGGCCACCACAGCGGGCACAACTTATGGGCAATCTGTCCTGTGAATCCATTCCTGCCTGCGCAACACAATTAAATTTTATTTTAGTTGACAGTGCTCCATTGAAACTTCAAAGTAATGTATTTCAAAATGCATTTATGGAACAAATTTAGTATCTTTTTAGCTGTTCATTCAAGTTCTTTTCCTTTAGGTTATCATTAAACAGATAAGGTTGGAAGCAGATCTGTAATTACTATACACAAGTATATTTTACTCAGCTGTGTTTAATGGACTTTCTATTGAAACTGATCTATTGACATTACAATTTGTTTCATTGACTGGGTAAAGGCTGGCAGGATGACACCTATGTTATTATTTTAGTTTTTTGATGCGTTCCACAAAATGTTACAAATACAACTATATAATCAAAGATAGTCAGAAGAAAACTCGAATGTTACTCCTAACTCTGGGGTAATAATGCCACACAGAGAGATACACAGGATTCTGTTGGAAAAACAGGAATGAAACTGGAGTGTATTCCTACAGTATACTCATCATTAAAACTTTTTTTTACTCTGAATGCCCCCAACAAGCACAACTCCTCACTTACAGCCCGGTATTTCCTTTCAAAGGAAATCCTTACAGTATTTTATAAGAAAAAGTAAATTTTGTAGCTCACATACAAGAAACAGTATTGATACAATAAAAAAAAAAAGTTAACCCTAAAAATCCTAAGATAAAAATAAGCATTGTCACTCTGTAAGCCGGAAGAATATTCAGACTCCAAGTAAACGTTGAAGCTGAAGAATTCAAGTAGAAAAGACACAGAAGAGAATGTCTACAAAATAAACACAAGACAATGCTGAAAAATGGAAGTAGAACCAACACAGATAAGGATGATGGAAACATTAAATTATTTCTGAATACTTATAACTGTCCTTTCTCTAACTTAGAGCTTCTTTATCTAATAACATCTGTTGATTTCACTGTAAATTGCATACTCCAGTCAGGAAGTTACTTTTTAATTCCAGGCTGTCTGCTTATGCCCTCTGCAAGACCTCTGGTCTGTCAGGCAAACAGTAAATGTCTCAGGGAATAGAGAACTCATAAAGGCCAAAATGATAGTTTTCTGTAAAAGGCCAATGTGATATTTGGCCTTACATATTTAGAAAGGTATACAGTAGCATGAGTAACAACTTTAAACGAAATTTGCTTTACTGAACTACGTCTGCCCTATCAAGTTGACTTCTGGCAGAAGCTGTTAGCAGCAGCAAGCTCAGAGGAACTGATGCTGAAAAGTTTTAAAAGGCTAGCATGCACAGGACAGGACTGTTTCTAGCACCAAAGCACAAAACATTCAAATCCCAGAGACTTTAACATACTAGGAGCATGTCTCTGGCTAGGCTGTTTTGGAAAATTTCAGTCTCGACAGTTCAGACATTTCCCAGACGGAGGTTAGAGAAAAAGACATTGGTTTGCTCACGTTTAAAAACAAAAGAAAAAAATATTTTCCTTAAGAAGCTCTAGATTTGCAGGGTGGAAGTGCAACCTGGCAGGAAATAGCTTTCCAAGAATAACAACTCATAAGCCAGAAAAACGGGAGCCAAGTACTCCTTAGCAAAGATATTCAAGTTTCTTGCCGCTCACTTTGCTGAAGCCTCCACTCACCCTGAGCAGGCTGCAGGCAGGGTTGCAGGAGGCCAACCAAGGTTTTTCTACAAATGCAGATTCCTCACTCAGCGTCAAGATCAAAAGCACCTAAACAGTTTCTTGTTTCTCCCTAGGCTCTGGCAGAGTGGAGAAAAAAACCCATAAGTTGTGAATGTGTAAAAAATGGCACAAGAAGTTGGTCAGCGTGGAAAGCAGAGAAGCATGCAAGTTTATGAAGATAAGATAAGGAAACCTTTTTACATGCTAAAAAAAGATCTGGACATCCAAAGCCTGGAATGGAATCTAAAATTTGAATCTTAACATTTCAGAAATACCTTTCCTGCTAGGAAATAGTTATGTAACATATTTGAAAATGTATGTCTTATTCCTATTTCCATTAAAAACCCCAACCTGCTATTATTTCAGTTACTCCATTAAAAAAAAAATTGGTAGAAAACTGGTGGGTGAGCCTGAAGCATCTTCCTCACTAATACATGATAGGATTGCCATTATTATAAGATGCAAGTACTAAATCTTTACCATAAGTCATTTAACACTGAAATGCCAAACTAATCCTACACAGGTTACTCCAATTCCGTTGTTTTCTAATTTTAAAGCACTTAACAGTTTCATTTAGATTATTTTGGAATTTTTTTTAGGCACACAAATACACATGGAGATTGGTGGTACGTATGCACAGTTTTATGACAATAACAAAAGCCTCCTGTCTGCCTCTATTCTGGGGAAGGTAACATTCACGAAAAAACATCATTCCAATTCAAAGGGCAGGAAATGAACCAACTAAAGGACTGAAGTATAACCCAGCAGTCAAACCGAAACTATGGGACCTAGAAGGTCTTAGTGTTTTTCCTTAAGCATTTACAAAAATGGGAAAAAAATGGCTACCTCTGATTTATCTCCAGTTCATCTGCTGGTGTCTGGCACCCAATTCCTCAAGTGTGCCAGCCACATGTACTCAAACATTTACAGTTTTTACACCTAGAGCTAATGTGAAAGATGCAGCTGCTGAAAGCTTTAAGAGCAGGAGGTGCGAAACAATAACAATGTCACGTTCTGAAATTGCTGTTTATGCATTAGTTTAAAAAAAATAAAAATGATGTAATCAATCAATCACTAACTTTTAGAGAGACTTGAAGTGCGAGTCCCCTCCAAAACATCTCCAATCTTGAGGCAGCTCTTAGCAGTTCTAAGTACTTTTATGGTTCCACATGTGTATATGAACACTTGCAAGTACACTGTCAATTTGGCGCTTGAATGTACCTATGCAGCTACTGACTAATATTTTATAATGTAGACATTGCTTATTTTGAAACAGAGAGGCTGGATTAAATGTTGTTCCTATCTTATGTGTTCAAATAAGCATGCTTTAACAAAGATCTTCAAAACAGAGTACATAATATTCAAAGGAATATGAATTATTGAAGTGGTTCAGTTACAAACACGTTTTTGACAGCAGTTCCCTAGCGTGCTTAAGTCATGCTCTTGTAGTCTCTGCATTGGTATGTAAGTACAGCTGACTTGGTTTTCAAATGGACTCAACATCCAAAAGCTCACACCAAAACCACTGGTTTTACAGCAGTTCATTTACCATGGAAAGACACCTATAGTTGATTAACAGTCAAGTTTGAGAAGAAACATTACTTATTGTTGAAGGACAGGAGAGATTCCCCTGTTTTTTGGTGCCCTCCGATGAACAATGTTAACCAGGACAAATTTGGAAACTGAATCAATTACGGCTTCATCCAGAGAGCTTGAGATCACAACTGGAGCCACAGAGACGTGCAAGCTCTAGGGAAGAAGGCAGTAAAGCAGTGTGTCCACTACCAATCCAGTTAGGTAGTTGGTTGAAAATGTATGGACAAAACCCCACGTTTCCTGTAAACAGTCCTCTAGCCCGAAATGTGAATATCTATAAGCATGGAAAAAGCCTTGTGAGTTTCTCCCCCTATATATAAAGTGAGTTTAAAGAGAAGACAGACAACAGCCCTTTGCCATAAATAGCTGTCACTAGAAAGGACAAGGGTCTTCACTGTATCATCAAGAAGACCTTAACTGCTGCCCTGCATATACAGCAATTTCAGTAAAAGCAAAACTATATTCCAGATGTCAAATCAGATTGTACTTCGGTCAGTTTTATGCTATGATAGCAAACTTGTTCAGACAAGAAGGATCCTTGAAATTACTAATGAGGAAACCCAGCGCTGTAAGACAAGTCTAGACCAAGCTCACTGGTCCTCTTCTCTGTGCTCCCTCCCTTCAAACAACAGATTTATTAAGGCTCGGCCCAGCAGTCTAGGTCAATTACTGGGAAAAGGCCAGGGCACAATATATCAATTGAATGACTTTCTACCTCATTAAAGGTGAAAATAAAAGGGATTTGAGCAACAGCAGCCTCTTGTGCACTTGCTGATGGGATTTGAGATTTGCTATTGATTTTCCAAGTGGAGCACTTAGTTCTCCTTACTTTACTGAAAGGACATTTTGTCATTAAAACGAATGACACAAAAAACCCACCCCTACAAGCCTCAGCCATAGTTGAAGTTTCAGGGGATATGTAGTTACCTGGTATTAAAACTCCTCCCTTATTGACTACTACTTTTACAGGGCTTTCCTTATCAATTTTGCTTTTATTGATATGGCAAAATTAGGCAGAGCTCAAGGCTCGTGTGACTTCCAAGCTGGAGGGTACTCTAGCACTTCAAACACAACTAAGCCAAATAAAGTTCTACAACAGGTGTTCTAGTATCTTAATTCCAGACCTGCCCCAATTAAGTGTGAGATAATGAATACAAAATATAACCTTATTAACTAAATTACTTAAGTTAGAATGCACATGCTGAAATAAAAAATATGTAGGTGGAAACATGTATGTCAGAACCAATCAAAGGTAGCCCTAAAGCAGATACAAACAAGTCAGTCAGAATTTGAGGAAGAAAAAGCAAAGATCTGCAAACTCTTATTTCCCTGGCAAGAAGCACTGGGCTTTATAGATCTTCCTTTCTCCCTCGACATACAATTGCTCCAACAAAGTTCCCTCTGAAAAACAGAGATATTATTTTTGTCTTCATGATTTTTGTTTCCATAAAATCAAGCTATTTTCTTTTAAAGCAGCCTTCTTCAATTAAGGACATACATATTCCTTAACTGAAGAAAACGGCAGAAGTACAGAGCGTGATACTGTCAGTCCTGTATTGCATACCAGCCCACCAGCCAAACGGCAGCTCTCAACTGCTGACCCAAACTGTTGATCAGGAGTCCTTGAAAACCTCTGCAGAGCAAAATCTCACTCTGCTGGAACATCCTGGAGTATTTTTCATTTGTATTTATTTTTAGTTTCCTGTTAATTTAAAATAATACTTTCGCTCTGTTTCTATTCAATTAATTAGATTATTAAGTTTCTGGCACAAAAGAGCATGCTCAAACACGAGCTTAGTAACAGATAAAATAGCACTCTCTCGGGCACTACTTTGTCGCAGACCTAATTAATGAAGACAAATCCAAACAACATCTAAACTTTTTTTTTTTTTTTTTTTGAAATGGCTAAGGCAATTACGATCTTGAAAGCATAATGTGAAAGGCAACCACTGAGTAGAAATATGCCCAGCTCAACAGGACCCATGAGCTATCTTGGGCAGAAACAGGAAGCTTCCTTGGAGCCCTTGGCACTCTCGGGAGCACCGCACACATTTTTCTGGCTTGGCTTCCTTTGTCACTACAGAGCTAATTGTGAAAAGAGGTCAAATGATTTTTGTGGTATTTCAAATTCAGAGCAAAAGCTAGTACATGTCGTTCATCAAGTAAATTGCTAATGCCTCATTCTGCAAAGTAAATTGCTCAAGTTATATCTCTTTTTCTGTAGGTCTGGTTAAGGACACAGAAGAGAAATGGGTTTTCAGCATTAAAAAAAGTGAAAAAATATATTTTTCATAATTCACGTGCGGCACTAGAGGGTGGGTTAGATGCTTGGCTGCTTTTTAAAAGGTCATTCATATACAGGCATGCACCTAATCTGCTGCCCTATAAGCTATCCTAATTCTGAAGTTCAGCTTACAGCAAATGTAGCTCACACAATGCACAATTATCTGAGTCCCTAGGAATAAAATCATTAACAAAAATCCACAAAGAGGCATTAATTGTTGAAACACCTTTCAAAGTATAGCGTATAAGACTTGGCAAAATGCCTTTGCATTCAGCTGAGATTTCCAAAGTGGATAAAGAGAACTAAGTGTCCCCATGTTACTGATGTCCTGTAGAAGCTGCACTCTTTCAATTTTCTTGAGATTAGTTGACAAGGCTGGATTTAAAACAATAGGAGAAAGCCACATTTTTTCACACACAAGATGGCTAAGGTACTAAGATAACAGAAGGGTGGAAATTTTCTCACTTATCCTTACATTAAACTGTGTTTCTTGACCATGGACATGCTTTACTCTTTCCTAGACATACATCACAGCAGACAATAGCAAATTTCAAACCTCCAAACATACTTTGATTTACTATTCTAAATTGGCTGCTGGATGCTCTTTGCCCTGAGTGATCCAGAGAATTGAAGGAAGCCAGTCTTATCCTACTTTAAACAGCATTTAAACGTTTTCAGATCTAATTTAGAATCACAGAACCCCTTCAACCTTCTCCCAGTACTAAATCCAGAAGATACCTGTACATAGCAACTTAATCAAAGATTTAACACAGACCCACCACTCTGTATACAGAGAATTCCACTTCTTCATCTGAAACTGGAAAGGTATAACGTAAACCTGCTGGCTAAAACAGTACAACAAAATGGATAACAACCAAGTTTGCATCTGAAGAGCTAAACGGATTTGATGAGTTTAGTGTACTTTCAAACGAAAAGAAACTGGAGCAAGAAGACCTCCTTTCCCCTCATGTCAGACTTAAGTAGCGATGTCTGTGAAAGCAACTTTCTCTCTCACCGGAGGCTGGGTCTGCAGCAGCCTTTCTTGCACCCTATGAGTAATGGAATAGTGCACCTTCTCCAAAACAGCTGAGGTTCCTGCAAAATTAGCCAGGAACAGGTGCTGAGCAGTGTATGAGCTGTCTATTTCTACCCAGAACACAAGTGAAGTCAATTGGCTAACGTTACAAGTCTAGACATAATTTTCTTGTATAATTTAATCTTTATGTCAGCCTCCTCGTTTCCTTCTCTGTATTCTCGATATTGCTCATCTGCTGCCTCCTCATTCACGCACAGAATATCCACCATTAAAATAACAAGGCATAGGCTCCGTGAGCATTCCCACCTCTTTGCTTTCAAGCCTGTCCCATCTCCATACCATCTGTATTTTTGGTCTCAGCAGAAAATTAACTCTATTGATAGCATCTGGCACAAGAGGATGAAGCAACTGATGGGAATTTTAGTTGTTATCAAACACTTGTAAAGTGATGGAGAGACAAACTAAGGCCACCATAAACATACAATCCTTATTGCTCCTGATGGGTCTTACAGCAAGCAGAAGGAAGCATATCCCAAGTAGAAAACAACTTCATAGGCTAAGATATTATAAAATGTGTCTTAAAATGTATCAGGTCGCAAGCCTCTTTGGGTAGAAACACACAATTACTCTTCAAACCCACGTCTGCCTAACGTTCGTAGCCTGATATGACACTATCTGCAGATCTCCAGCCACTAACACCACAAAAATAAGTAATTACAGTAATAATACAGAGGGTTTTGGAACAGCAGGGAGGGAATAAACTGAGACAGATATGCAGGAAGAGCACTAGAAAGTTCCGCAGCAAAGGCACAGCCACCTGCTGACTGCGTAACAGAGAAACCTCTTAAGAGGCAAATACAGTCAGAAAACCAGTAAGTGCAAGTTCAGTTAAAGTGAAGCTTTCCCGCCTTCTACACACCTGTAAATATTGCTTTCATTACTATCCTAACCACTACCTACATACACAGGCAGGAATCCTTTAATTCACAAACATTTGGAAGAGACAGTGCATAAAATCTAATATGAACATATGTTCAGACGTTGAAATAGCCTGAGCAGTTCCCCTTCATAACAGCAGTGATAGTCATATCCAACTAACAGCTTCCCTACTGCTAAGGACATTGGTCCCCATCACTGTCAGAGACAAATCAAATCCAAGCAGACTAGAGAGAGGATCTGCTTAGCTTCTGCAAATGCACAGAGGCCCAGCTTAGTTTGCATTTTATGCTCTATAAGCAAGGAAAAAAACCATCAGCAATAAGAGAAAGGGAAGGACTGAATGAAGATGACAAACGGAGAAGAGGAGGGAGGGAGAGATGGATACCACATTCACAGGTTTTATATCGAGTTAATGTCGTCCTTAGCTGGCTTACAGAGGCAGCCGCACCTGAGCCTCGCTTCCCTCCTCACAAGATAGTGCTTCAAGGTGTTCAGAAATATTTGTCAGGTACCAGAGATGAGATGGATTTTATGGAGCTTTGAAGGGAGGTTGAGAGGGCAGGAGGAAATGAGGTGCTAATGCTGATCATAACAAAAACCGCTGGAGCCAGCCATAATGGGACGGTGGGAGCGTGTCCGAAGTGAAAATGAAGGCGTTAAACAATGTACCACACTATATCAATGTCAGAGACTGCCTGGTGCCTCTGAGCAACTCAGAAATAGAAACGTGGCACAATTGCCCACGCACTCTTTGTGGTTAAGGTAGCTATTTGCACCCTCTCAAAAATTATAAAGCAAAAGCTTTCATATTAATGAGACAATTGCAAGTAGGTTGGTGGGAAGTACAGTCAGAAGACAGAGATGCACTTTGTAACAAAGGCATTCACTTACTTAAAAGCTTTGCTTCCCATTTTCGCTTAATATATTCTAATTGTAGAGAAGGAATCTAATGAAAAGCTTAGGAGCTGTGGTTAACACAGCATTTCCCCAAGCCTCAAATGACTCGGTCCTCTTCAGCAATACAGAACCAAGATGTATACTCTCCTCTCTCCCACCACTTGTTTTTAAGTGCCTGTCACCTGTGTTTATACACAGGTCCACAGACCTGCATTGGATGGGGCAGGGAGGGTAAGGAGAGATTAAAGAAGCACAGTAACACTCTTAAAATATTCCAAGTAAGTAAAGTGACTGTTTTATCAAAGTTTGGACAGCTTCTTCACTGGCCAACTTTTATTTCTGTTTAGACTAGCCTAATATTTTTTGAGGGGGCAAAACTGATTAAGGGGGCAAAACCTTACCTGTGTCTTGTCTGCCAGACCATAGAGGACCTGAGCTGACAGATCTGCACCAGAGCCCCTCTGCACTTTCAAACTTTGAATGATACCTTGTGATAGCTGTGTTTCTGAGGGAACACAAGAGCTCTGAATCTATGCAGTTTTGCTTTGCCCTCTCCATCGAGTGTATATGACTCCTTACAAGACGACACACTACTGCCAGGAGCCCAGTCTCTCTCTACTTAGATGGTACCCGTAACTACTTTTCAAGGACCATGCTTTGTATCAAAATGAGACTATGTTGTCATATTACCAGGTTTTTCTACTTTGTGGGATACAGTAGATGAAAATACAGGCTTAATACTTCACACTGTGAGGAATACATTTTCTCAAGTGTGTATACGTGGCATATCACGTTACCTAACACGCAGTCATGAGGGACACATTGTTAGGCATGTGTTTGCTTGCAGAGTCCACATGCTACTTTTTGCTCACCTACTCACCATGAAGCCTAACCACCTCACAACGGGACTAGATGCTAAGTGGAAAGTACACAACCCAATCAATGAGAAATGCTAAGTACAGCTAAACATTATTCCTCATTAGGAACAAGAGGTTTTAAGTTGCAGTAAGGTAACTAGCACCCTAAACATGAGTCTCTAACAGCCCTTTGTCATAAAACACAGCATGTCATAGCACAGGAACTGGCACATCCAAAGCCCTTGAGATTCAGAAGAGAAGTGAACTTCGGCACCCTGAGCAGGAACTGTGCCCCCTGAGAAAGGGCTGCAGAGTGAAAGGGCTGCAGAGGCACGACCAGCAGCGGGTGGTGTTGGGCTTCTCTGATGGATGTGTTCCCGGCCGCCTGCCAGGTGCAGTCTGAGATGTGCCTGGACTTTAGGTTTTGGTAAGTGTAAGCTGTGAAGTAGGCAATGAAGTATAAAATACTTCGTGAAGTGTAAAATACTGCTTTCATCTCTGTATTTCTAATATATGTTTCATTATTACACCAAACTTTTATTCCCTTCGTGAACTGCCCTTGTTTTAATACACTGAGCCTTGAAAATTTTTCCAGGTAGATACACTAGCTTACTGATTAATGACACTTGTACAAGTGGTGGCATCTGGAATCCTAATGAAGTCTGGAAAATTATTATTTTGCTAATTCTAAGGTGAAGAATTAGTTAAACAGGTCTTTTTTTCAGGACTACACATTTCCATGCATTAAGATGACTTTAATGCAATTGTCAGGCCCAGCCTTTGTAGTCACTGAGAATTACACTTGTTTATTGTGTCTGAATAAATTTGACACAAGAGCGCTCTTGGGCACTGCCGTAAGGTTTATGTATGCTTGGGTGGTACAATCTGCATTTCTATATTTTGAAATATTTAAGTTCATCAATAAAGCTAAAGGGCAGTGAATTAAAAATCAATACAAAGGCAGACTTCTTAAGGCAACAGAGAGGGAGTTCACGGAATACATAATTGCTAGAATTCATTAAAGACAGGTGCAGGTAATGAATTTTAAGAAGGACTCAGTGTTATCATTATGCCACCTCACATAAAATGGGTAGTAAAAGAACCGCACTTCAGAGTGTGAACTGACAGATACAAAGGTCATGAAGTAACTCCTCTGCCTTTTCAACCTTAAGTAAATTACTGCACAGATGATTAGATAAATTACTGAAAGTAGCTGCGGGTCACCTTGATACTGATCCATCGCTGTTATAGAAGTGTTGATACGCCACAGGAGGAAATGAGCTAATTCAATATGGCAAAGTCTGCATTAACAGAGTATTGTTTCCTGTTACACTCCTAACATAAGGAAGCTTGCAAAGCACCCCTCATCCTTCCCAAAACGTAGAGAGGGAAACAGTAAGTTTTTGTTTACCTTGTGAGAGTCGTGACCTTGGAGAACCTTCAGAAAAAGTAACTATGTACAAGTCCAAGCGTACTTGAGACACAGTGGTAACGGAAAGAAATTCCTCAGACTTGATGCTTTCAGAAGACAGAAAAAAATGAACAAGAAGGAAATCCTCTGCCAACACAGGCAGTGACAACCACATGTCATTTCAAATTAAAGTCTTCTTTTAATCTCAGCTGAAAACCGGTGTCAGCACAACACTCAAAGACAACTTTAAACAGAAAATACTGGACAGCAGCTAGTTAAGGGAAATCTCATCCCAATTACTTATGGCACTCTGAAAAGCTGTTAGCATTTTTTTTATCCACCATAAAAATCCCCTCTGTGTGTGCGGGCCAGTGCCTTATTTAAAGAGAGAACTCAAAAGCAGCATCTACAAAAGAAGCACAAAAATTTTAAAGAAATTCCCGAATACTTCCCATGATACATTCATAGGATTGACTATATTAATACCTACGCTAAGCTGCCTAACAAGGCTAACATGAACCAGGTAATGCCAGATACCTAATCAGGCGGTAGCTGGTTTTGCCAGCCTTTTTCCTAATCAATCTGACTCTGGGCGCTTACTACTATAAAACCCTGTCCAGTGCAGGGATGGAGGGTTAGGACTACCCTCACTATCCTGGCACCCTGTTCAGCAGGTTTTTTAGATTTCTTCTTTCTTGATTTGACAATTGTAAAACAAGCCATTATTGAATCTTAATGGCCTGTAAATCTCTGAAGGCAGTGGGAAACTGGATAGCACTTAAAGAAGCTCTATAGCAAAACTTCATAGGGTCTGACTGGTACATTGTATAGCCATCAGCAGAGGGAAGACCTCAGTCGCTGAATAAAACTTGCAGAAATAAAAATTTTAGGAATACCAGAACTTGCTAACCAAATATGCAACTTCACAAAAACAGTATTTTCCACTGGAAAACTGATTTGCTGAAAAATACTTATAACTATCACCATCTAAGAAAAATTTAGCTGAAAGATCTCATTACAGCATTCCTTGCACCAAAGATGTTTGTAGGCTATTTTTAGTGCGAACTAACCCAAATGTTTCCTTGAACTTGGATTAAGAAATTATTAAACTGCATTTGCCTTACAGCATGTTGATTTATGTAAATTGAAGTATGGGCCCACATTTTCTAACATAAACTGAATGGCCCAGAAGATTACATTTTCTATAATGCAATGCAGATCTTCCTCTGAGGGATCTGTATGATATATTATAGAAACTGCATAATTCTGAATAATCCCTGGAGATGCAGTCCGGAAAAGCAGGCCAACCCAAAAGGGAGAATGCAAAACACATCATGTGTCTTAACTGCAATCCCCATCTTGTATGAGCTTAAATACTAAACAGGCTTAAAATGAAATACTGGAGAGTTAATCAATAATAGAAATGAAGCATTTTCAACCTGAAAAGTTAAAATACTTCATTTTGACGAAAGAAAAGTCAAATGGAGTGTTTTGGAATTCCTATATGTTAAAACGTCCTATTTCACATTTTAGTACCAACCTGGAACAAACCCAGATATTCAAATGCAGACATTCCCACTGTGATGGAAACTTCAAATTTTGCCCAGCTCTAATCACAACTAATTCCCTTCTTTAATTTCAAAGGCAACCCTGAAGTCATGTGTAAGGAGAGTAATTTGCCCTTTTCCTGTGGTTATTTTTTTCCCTTTAAAAAAAGGTCTCAATTTTCTGGAATGTGAATGACTCCAGTGAAGTTTGGAGAGCTGCTATTTAGATGTTAATCAAATGCATATGGACACATCAAGGCACCAAGCTCAGACAAATGAGTCATATCAACATTGATCCATGTAAACAAATACTAACACTTAGATGGAAAAATTATGATCAGATAGTTGCCCTGGACTGCATAAGGTAACGAAGACAAATCTCAGTGAAACTATGACACTCAAATCCTCCTCTTCTGAACTGTCCATGCACCACCACTCACTGAGACGTGCTTTTCTGTGTGCATTAGGTAGATCCTTCCCTTCTTGTCCCATGCATGTATATGAATTTCTCTCAGGTACCAACTGACTGGGTATGTACAAACCTGCAACAGCAGCTCAGGAGCCAGCAGCAGCTGTAAGCAGCTACCGCATGTGTGACAAGCTGGGATGTTCCTAATGAAACATTCAATTGCTGATTTCAGGGAGAAACACAACGCTACATATTTCTCATGGGCTAGCAGAGAGATGCCAGCTCCCCAAGCCAGCAACACATCTTTTCCACTCCCCACACTGCTAATAGCACAAGATCTTTCAGCATTAAATAGAAGTTGCTAATAGATAACCAGTTTCCACCATGTCCAGAGGCAGCCTATGGTTACTCTTACGTGTAGAGACCAGAGAGTGTCTGCTAACCTCTATCTTTCACGATGATGCTCCTAAACAGTACATTAAACCCTCTTTCTTGACCCCTGTTAGTTCTCACAAGTGTTTAAAGGTGATAAGCTTGATGCCACATTGATTAAAATAAAAAGGTGTAATTTTCATATCACAGAGCAAAACTCTCAAACTTTCAGTTGTGCAGTGTTTAGACGCATGTTCTATAAAGCTTTCTATCCTCAGAAAGTTGTGGCTTACTTGAAATTGCTACCCAGGGTGGCTTTGGAGGTGATGTGGCATTTTAACCCCACCTTGGTAGGTACAGAAAAGGGATATGAAAAGGACAAAAGATAACTGCTGGCATCACAGCCCATTCCACAAATACCACCACAGGGGCTCTCAAGGCCTCTTCAGTTCTGAATGGTTATTCTACCTATATAATGTAGAGGTAAATTTGGCAAGTTGAACAGGATTTGCCATTTTTTTGTGTATTTGGCAGAATACAAGGCAAGATCATGCTAATGAAACAGGTCTTGCATCTGTTACCCATCGTCTCTTTGCAAGAATACCCTTGCTAAACATCTATAATAATTGCAAGAGCAAAAAGCCAACAAGATCACCCCATCATCATCACCACAACAACCAACCCTGCTTTCTTCTTCCATCTATTAGGTGTACAAGCTCAAGTCATCCTTATTTCCGCATCCTTATCCCTGTCCACACTAGCGTTAGCATGCTGAGTCAACCACTATTGCACAGCCTTATATCAAACAGCACTCTGTAATACAAACCTGTGTGGGAAAGTTCAGCTTGATCCTAGTCATTAATCTGATTATGCTCTGAAGTATTTATTGTGCTAAGGTTTGCACTTTTAAAGAGGTTTGCATCACTGGGGGACAGTGCCATTAATAGCCTGTCACACACTCAGCAGCTTAGGGAAAATTTTTCTTCTGGCTGAAGGAAGTTTCCCTTTTGGGATTTTAATGGCTGTGTGGCAGGTTCCTTGTTGTACTGTCCATTTCTGCTGACAGGCTGTGCTCAGAAAGCACCACAAGAAAGAGTATTGATCCCCTATCTCCATGTACTCATAAGCAATGACCCACTTTAGTGGAAAAGGGAAAGGCTGTGGATGTTGTTTACCTGGACTTTTGCAAAGCCTTCGACATGACACCATTACACACAGCATTCTGGAGAAACTGGCTGCTCCTGGCTTGGATGGTCATACGCTTCACTGGGGAAGAAACTGGCTGGATGGCCAGGCCCAAAGAGTTGTCGTGAATAGAGTTAAATCCAGGTGGCAACCAGTCACAAGTGGTGTTCCCTGGGGCTTGGTATTGGGGCCGTTTAAGACCCTTATCAAACCTTCTTCTGTTTAAGACCCTTATCAAACACCTCGATAAGGGGATCGAGTGCACCCTCAGTAAGTTTGCAGACGACACCAAGTTGGGCAGGAGTGTTGATGTGCTTGAGGGTAGAAGGGCTCTACAGAGGGATCCAGACAGGCTGGATTGATGGGCCGAGGCCAATGGCATGAGGTTCACCAAGGCCAAGTGCCAGGTCCTACACTCGGGTCACAACAATCCCATGCAACGCTATCGGCTTGGGGAAGAGTGGCTAGAAAGCTGTCTGTCAAAAACGGACCTGGGGGTATTGGTCAACAGCCAGCTGAATATGAGCCAGCAGTGTGCCCAGGTGGCCAAGAAGGCCAACAGCATCTTGGCTTGTATCAGGACTAGTGTGGCCAGCAGGACTAGGGAAGTGACCATCCCGCTGTACTCAGCACTGGTGAGGCCGCACCTTGAATACAGTGTTCAGTTTTGTGCCACTCACTGCAAGAAAGACATTGACATACTGGAGCACATCCAAAGAAGAGCAGAGAAGCTGTTGAAGGGTCTAGAGCACAAGTCTTATGAGCAGCAAATGAGGGAACTGCAACCATTTAGTCTGGAGAAAAGGAGGCTGAGGGGAGACCTTATCACTCTCTGTAACTACCTGAAAGGAGGCTGTAGTGAGGTGGGGGTTGGTCTTTTCTCCCAAGTAGTAAGTAATAG
Source organism: Chroicocephalus ridibundus (assembly GCF_963924245.1). Classification (NCBI taxonomy): domain Eukaryota; kingdom Metazoa; phylum Chordata; class Aves; order Charadriiformes; family Laridae; genus Chroicocephalus; species Chroicocephalus ridibundus. The sequence goes on from NC_086287.1 coordinate 20,197,724, forward strand.
CACAAGAGGCAATGGCCTCAAGTTGCGCCAGGGGAGGTTAAGGATAGATATTAGCAAAAATTTCTTCACAGAAAGGGTTATCAAGCATTGGAACAGGCTGCCTGGGGAAATGGTTGAGTCACCATCCCTGGAGGTATTTAAAAGACAGGTAGATGTGCTTAGGGACATGGTTTAGTGGTGGCTTTAGCAGTGTTAGGTTAAGAGTTGGACTCAATGATCTTAGACGATTCTATGATTCAATATTATAACCTAGCTGTACTGCACTGACAATGTTTACCTTTTGTGAAAAAACATCCATCACAAAATGGTATCGCATGAGCCACAAGAGGACTGGAGAAGCAACGAACTGAAATTGGAGACAGTCAATTAGCGAGAGACAACAGTGGCTCTTACACTTTCCCTACCATTTTGAAAAGCCTAGGGGAAAGGCATGAATCAGGGCAAAAAAAACCAGGAGCCACTCACCTTCAGGTTATTGGTTCAAACTAAATCCTGAGTCTAAAGCAGCAGAAAGTCTTGGTTATCCCCTAAAGGTTATTTAGCAGTTTATAAGAAACTCGCTAGAAATAAGTCATACTATATGGAGCATTTACTCATTGCTAATTAAGTGCCCATCCAAAAGTAGCACTAATGGAAGGACAAAGTCCATGGGACCATCACGGTCCAGTTATACCAAAGCTACCTCACCAGCAGAACAAGGAAATAAAATAACCTCCTTCTGAAGGAGGCAGCATTATTGTTGGAAACTAAGGGCTGCTAAAAATTCCCCTTTTTTCTTTTTACAAGTCTCACTTACAGCAGCTCCCATATGGCTACTTTCTCACAGAAATACTTCTACTTTACAACACCTTTTCTCCTGTATAGTTTTACTCTGATGTATTTGTAGCCCCCACTCCCCCCAATACATGATCACTGAACTTTTCTGGCACATGGGTGGAAGACTGCATCTTCTGAAAACAACTGTGCCTTCATTGCATAGTAGGATGTACAGTTAAAAAACAAGACAGCCACAAAGACAGGCTTTCAGCGATAAGCACTTTTGATGCTGTAACAGTGATGCTAATTACTGACAGGCACCTGAGGCAACACCTGAACACAACTAGCTCCCATATTTGAAGATCATGGAAAGGTGAGAGCCTCAGGGGTACAAATCCAGATATGCACCCATGGACAGGAACCCCTGCCAAACTTCATTCTCACCAGTTTCTCGAGTATGACATTTATTGAGCACAATGAAGGTGGTTTACGGTGTGCCCACTGCAGCAGAGCGGTGCGCAACACAAGCTGGTACTGGCCAGCAGACCCGGGCAACCCAACTAGAGCCAGACACTGCCCTCCATGTCCATCCCACCACATCCCAGTGTGGTGGGCAGGATGGGCTGGGGACACCAGCAGGTGCTATTGCCCATCCCCATTGAGGTGAGGTGATGAGAGAAGCTTGGGGTCAGCTCAGGGAGTCCAGTCAGGACCTGCAGGAGATGGGCTGAAGACAGGGCATCCCATCAGGCTATGCTGGAGCCAGGACTGGGGGACTGCTACCAACAATGTCCATACAGGAAAATCAGTTTCCAGATACGAAAATCAGTCTGTCAGCTGGGTCCTGGGCTGGACTCTTGCCTCCCTGTGGGGTGCCCCCAGCCAAAATAGAGCAGGGCTGGGCCAGCAGGGCCTCTTGGTGCCCTCTGTGCCCACCCAAGTGCCTTGTGCACAGGCGTAGCAGAGCACTGGAGCAGCTTTGGTCTCAAAATGTACATATAGCATGTGACAGGGAGTTATTTTAAATGCTTCCCTCCATGTTTTGCACACACACTGAAAGGTGGTGTTATGATTTTGAGCCTTCTGTTTAGAGCAGGCAACAAATGCAGCAGCAGGACCACAACTGAAGTTATTGGATTAGCGGATCAGTAATTCTCCTTATTGCCTTCAGCCATGTCAGAACAAACTTGTCTGCTTTTCTGAAAACTGCATTACATTTGCAGGGCACCAGACCTTGGCCACCAAGCCCACAGTGCACTTCAGCCTCCAGCCAGGCAATCCCCAAGAGGGGCTCTACAAGCCATCACTGGGCATCAGGCTTGCCAAGGGTACTTACTTGTGAAGAACATGATAATTTTTACCTTACCTTCATTTGGAGCAGACCCACTTCAAACATCTTTTTCTACCCCAAATACTTAGTAAGAAGAAATCTGTAATAATCAATAGCTAGCGATGCAGATTTTTTTGCATTCATACTTCTGAACAGGTTTCCAGCCAGACTGCTAACCCCTGCTGGCAAGAGCACATCCCCTCAAAATCCATTCACAGCCCTTTCTTTCCAACCTTTCCTCTTTTCCTTCTACCCATCAGGATTACACACAATATTTATGACCGTAATTACTCTGTCTCTAAAGAGAGTAGCTGTCTGTGAAAACCATAGAACATTGATTCTATAGTTCACATTAATAAGTCTCATAAATTAACATGACTTAATTTACAATAACTGCTTTCTCAGAAATACAAAACTTCCAGTCCAGTTTACGATTCCTTGCCAGCTGTTTCAAACATTGGGGTGTTTTTTCATACTAGCATGTATATTTTATAGCTACAGCTGCTTTGTACTGTAAAAAGAAAAAAAGTAGAGAAAAGGTTTGATTCCTTCCCCCCTCCCCAATTCAGCAGTAATAAGAATTGAAAGAAATGTAAAGTAACAGCAGTGAATTTACACATGCTAGGAAAATTATTCTTGCTCCCATTATGCTTTGAAAGGCATATTAAAAAAAGTCTTAAAGGCTTCACTCTTACTCATGCTGCATAATGTGCTACACAAGAATAATTTCTAATATTGTCTATCTGGTATAAAACTAGCTGTGGTGACATTAACAATATTTTGTGGTTAGAGAACTGGCCTGGGGACTCAGAAAATTAAAACTGGGGCTCAGTATTTGGCTGTTACGGATTTCCTGTGCTTTGTTGGATATAGAATTTCATCCATCACTCTGATTAGTTATCTTCTACCCAATTCCTCTTTCATCCTTACTGAGCAGCTATATAGCTTATATACATGAATGCTAACCAAACTACCTCTTGGATTACACTCTCTTCCCACCTCCCATAAAAGACCTCACCTACAAAATCAAAACGCAGGGAAATGTGTTCACATTTCCCCACGTTTCTGCCAACTGCACTTCCTTGGGACTGGCTCCCTTGGGTCAAACAGCATGGGTACAGCCTCTCAGCCTTCCTGAAAACCCACCTGGTACGCGGTCACTGTTTGGCAACTTGTTTGGCACAAGAGTGTTTCTAGAGCACTTCACAGCTCTTAACGCCTTTGAAATCATATCTTCAACACTGCTTTTGTAAAAGGGTTGGGTAAGTGTTAAGTAACTGTGATCATTTCAAAAAGCTAGGATTTTCCAACATTAGCTACAGTTGAGGAGATACCAATGAAAAACATCCTTTACGAAACGTCTGTATGTCTAACCGTATGTTGGGTGTGACTGCAATATGCGTTTACATGCAGACCTCTTGTGGTTTCCCACTGAAGTAGACATTTGCAGAAGGTTTTCTGAAGAGTAGTGGGTACATAGTGCAGAATCACTATCTGTGATCCAAATAGTAAATTTGTTCTACAACAACACAATAATCTATTGATTGCTATTTAAAACAGATTTATTTGCACTCCATCCAGTGCATTACCTGCCAAAAATCTCTAAGAGAGAACATTCTGGTGATGTATTATTACGTTTCAGTCCTTCATGTTTCCTCCGATTTGAAATAACTCTGCAGTGCAGCATTTTATCTCATTTATACTAGTTTGCTTATGCCTGTGAGATTTTTATATTTATTTTTTTTTTAAGAGGGCAGTTAAATAGCCATCTCTGCTATTCAGTCACAGCTCTGGGGCACTATATGCAAATCTTTCTAATTCTAACAGCACCCAAACATGGAAAGGCAGGCGTCTGAATGGATGTCTTAGTCACATTCCCCATTATGTCACTCCATCCAAACAACAATAATTTCAGTTAGGTCTAGAAATACAGATTCGGATTCTCTCTTAGATACAGATGACACCGCTAACAGGAAACAGTGTAACAGCAACAGAGTCAGTTATAATAAGGTCACCCCAACGTAAAGGGATCCACAGACGATATAGGGCTGGCATAGCACTATCTGTGTCAAAATACAAACTCCCCCTGCTTCTAATAACTTATAAAGCGAGTACTTGCAGCGTATCAGCATTATTAACATCTGCAATCTGTTGAGTGTTTTCCACAAAGTTCTAGCTTATGGAACCCCGAATAACAGCAGAGACTAAGCTAACAACAAAAATTACTCGTGGTCATGGTTTCAAAGAATAGCTAGAAAATATGAGACTTTAAACTTAACAGAATAAGATCAGAACAAAAGCATCTGGATGTCTGTTTGAAGTCTCATAATTTTCTAGGTAGAAACTAGAATGGTTGACTCTCCAAACAAGTCGAGCCTTTGCTCACTGTAAGTTAAAGAAACTGCAAAGTAAGCTTTTGACCCGCCTTGTCAAAATGTAAATTTCATCAAGCAGGGAAGTATAAAAGGACCTGAAGTTCCACTTGCTGTATTTTTGGGTCTTAACAGGCATTGTAAGTTTTAAGCTGCAGATTGGAACTTAAGAGAAATGTTACTGAAGTTTGTATGACTAGAAACATGAACATTTTTTCCTCCAGACGAGACTAGAGTTTTCAAAATACGTAGTCTTTCTATTTCCAGACCTCAAAATAAATTGCACTGTGCTGATCTAATAAGGCACAAAAATCGTTAATTGACCCACTAGGTTTTAGAGTAAGAAAAAAGCAGAAAGCAAAGCACCAGAGCAATTTTTTTAAAAATTGTTTTTTCCAACAATATCTTAATGATTGCTAGTAATGCAGACAGTCATTCTAAAACCTAAATAAGTTTTAATATAATAACTATAATAAATGGGTTTTAACAGAAGAACTTCCACTTAAACCATAAAAGCTCCACCTAAATTTTAAAGAACCAAAGACAAGGGTGTAGTGATGTGCAACTGTTAGTTTCCTCACTTGGTTCCGTCCCTGGGACCATCTGCACTTTCCACAGAGATGCTGAAGTAGCAAGTGGAACAGTTAGGAACATAATTACATGCCTTACCAGAGGCGGTAAGCACTGGAATAATATGAGAAGACACAAAACGATTTGGGAGATGCAAAAATCACGCATTGAATATAGTCCCATTCTGTAAAGAAAATATCATCTTCAAAAACATCTTTGCATGTTAAATTTACTGCAGGTGAACAGTCCTGCTGACTTCCCTGGGGCTTCTTAAAGGTACGCTTCACTGCCAGTGCTTTGCTGAATGCAAGACTGAGTGCCCAAATGGAGGCACAATACCCCAAAGACCTGATCCTGATCTCACAGCAAACTGTCCAACACAAGCTGTCTCTCTGAAATTAGTGGGTACAAATCTCAGCCCATGTGAATTAAGTAGTAATACTCCCCTTCAATTTAGATAGATCAAATGCCACTCAACTGAAGTAAAAAGAGTACGAGAACAGAAACAGACTTGAAAAATACAAGCTGTTGGTGAACGAGGCAGCACACAAACTGGAAATGAGCTTTTGAGGTTTCTCCCTAATTAGCTAAAGCAAAAACGGGAAAGATAAATCAGTCATGACTATAAGGTCAAAATTAAAAGAGAAAGGTGAACACCGGAAGGTTAGCCCTCCCTTAAAATTATTTTCTTCTGGTGAATTAGAAGGTAAGCATTTCTGAATAAATAATACTTTTAAAGTCTTAATTCATGCTTCAGTACTTTTTTTGAACATGTGCTTAAGTTCTGTTGATAGGGAAACTTATTTAGTCACCTGCTAAAGTACTTTTCTAAATTGAGACCTAAATCAGCATCTATAAAAGCTTCATTCAAATCAATGGGAATCTTTTTATAGACCTTACTAAGAGCTCTATCAGTCACTAAGTTGAAGGAGACTGAAACAAGAAGTGGAAAAATCCAGGCTGCTTCTCCTGGAAGAATAAGCTCCAAAACCTCTGTACTTAGTAATAAGTTTCTTTCATCCTCTAATATTAAATGACAGCACTAATAATATGCAATATCAAGTTATTAAGCATCTAGTCCCGAGCCATCCAATTAGTCTGCTGCAATGTAATTAAAACAAAAACAACATTAACTCAAAAGTGAAATTCACTGCAGTTGAAATGAGCAAAGCCAAAGAATAAAAGTTCATTAGAACTAGATGAAATTCATATCCAGATTGGTCTAAACTCTGGGTAATTAGCTCGAAACAGCTTGGCATTATCCAAGGAGGATATGGATAATTGGGTTCAACATCCCTGAAGATCTGCTATGTTCTTGTGACAATAAACCATTTGTGCTTTGAAGCTGCTTCCCGTTTTCTCAATCAGCCTCATCTGACAAGGGCTATTGACCTGATAATTTACTTGTCAAAACTTGTTAGTCAAGGCAGGACAAAAGCAACAAGGCATGTGGGTAATCCAAGAGATTAATTTGTCATAATGACTTTCAAGCATCCTAACCATTGTAGTAGAGATCAAACACACCTCTGAAACAGTTTATTCTAAGCTAGGGATCACATAGTGGAAGAAAAGAAGCAGGCCAAGAATTATTATATTATTTTATCTGAGGTGGCTAAAGAAGTATAAAACCAGGTGTAAAGTACACACCCAGCAAAGCACCTGATCACTTGACTTCAGAGCCAGGTGCAATGCTGTCCTCTACTGAAAACACTTAAGTATCTTTATGTTCAGTACCAAGTAAGGGCTTCCTTGAATTTATTGTCTTCTGACTCCAACCACCACCACGTCTGAGAAAGGTTATAGCTGAAGAAGGAACCGATCACCAAACTCTGTCTATGGGGATTTGTTGTCCTGCTACTGAGTCATGAAATACGATGTTGCAAAACTGACACAATGTCCCTGCCATTTGTCTCGACTTCTCTTAATTGAGGGAACAGTTTGCAATTTATTCCAGAAGACAGGACATTTTCTCCTCAAAGGTTTAAGAAGGAATAGCACGAGCACGTTCCAATCACTCCTTATATTATAAGTCATGTAGCTGACCCAAAGTAATAACAACAGAGCCCTGACAACTTCTCATTATGCCCAAAATGATCTTTGGGCAACCTCACTACCTCCCACAGTTTCTTCTGATTTGTAGTTGACTGAGCTTGAGTCAGCTCACTGTATTTCTTTAAAAAGTGTGACGTAGATGGAAAAGGAATAAAATCCAGCTTAGTTTAATATCGCTAAACTTATGCATAAGAAATCAGGAGCCAAACTCCTAAAATTGTGAAGCTGGATTAAAATGCAGGAGGCATTTCTTTTGTTAAATGTTGGGAGTCTGAATCTTCCAGAACATTTGAGTGACTCCGGGAAGCGTGACATTTGAGTGACACCTTTTCCTCTGGAAAAATGAAGTTACAAATGTGCTCACAGAACAATGAAAACTAATATTCTGAAGTATTAACAGGAATATAAAAGTTGGGAACGTAGGAAAAATAACAAATATTGTAAGTATCACAAGAAAATTCCTTGAGGACAACGCTGTAATTTTGCTACATTGGTCTTGTAAGAATAACAAGGGTAAAAAGAAAACAACATCTCTTTGTATTCAGCACCTCAAATCTGACGCCACAAGCAACACAGTCCAAAAATCATAGCAATGCACCTTTTACACAGCTATTTTCCAGCACAGAAATACAATTTCAAAACCCTGTAGGAGTTGGAGAACACATTTGGTTTTGTCAGCTATGCCTTCTCCTCCAGCACTACCCTTGGCAGTAGAGAAGGGACGGGACTCCAGAACTGTAATTCACCTGGGGTTTCAGTTCGTGGGGTTTCAGGATAGTCAGTTTTTAGCATGCAGAATTCAGTCCTACTCGACGTCACAACTCCCTCAAGCAGCCTCTCTTCCACCAGCCCACTCTGCATCTGAAAGTCTGACATTCGCAGAGAAAAGGCACCAGGGGAAACAAAAAATAGCAAACCTAATATGCAAGGCCTTTCACATCCTACTGATGAGCAGATACCACCAGCTATAGCAATCAAAATGTTTTCTTGCCTGCATGCACACGGGACAAGGAAGCAAAATTCTAAATGCAAATCTCAGCGAAAAAAAAAAATCTTGCAGAAGAGTAAGGGCAGTAGGGAAATCCTAGAAACAAAATAAAGATAAAGCATTTCTCGAAATCAGAGATAATTGCTCAAGGATTTTTGCTTGTTTGTTTTTCTTATTGGCTTTAATTAAAGATTCTTCATTTTTTCTATTTATACGGTGCATTTTCTGCCTCTCATCAGCCAGTAAGAAACCTGGCTCCTAAAGGTTATTTTTCAGAATTGATAAGGTTCATCATCAGTTTTTTCATCTCTCAGTTCTGGTTGTGGGTTTCTAGGCTCCATCTTACTGGGAACATTGACTGTGTTGCATAGGATCACACATAAAATCAACACTGGATCCTTCATGATAACGCAGGCTTATTGTCAGTTCAGACAAAAAGTTGCATGCTAATAAATTTGCTGTACGTGAGACCAAAAACCCAGTAATTCCACAAGGTAAAGATACCATTAATCAGGCTTAACAGGCAATATAACTAAACAGGTTTGCAAGCAGATCTGTTTTAAGTTGTGTCAAAAGAAAGGCCATTTTATGTAAAGTGGAGATGTAAGGGAAAGCCAGAGACTTCTGGATTTGCCCAACATTCTCGAAAGCAAAGGGAAAGCGAGTCGTTGAAATGGCTAAATGAGAACAATAAAAAAAGAAAGTGACTGAGAATATTAGATCAGGCACACCCTGTTCCTGTGGGCCGCTGAGGAACTGAAAACGCAAGACTCCTAGAAGGCCTCCCACCATGTTGCCTAAGGTACTTCACAACTGATTTACAGAAACACAAGCTCCATAGCCAGACTACCTTGGTGAAATTCTTCAAGGTGGAATATATAGGAGATCAGATTAGATGACCCACTGTTCATTTTTTACTTTGGTAGATATGAAGCCATCAACAATTACTTCAAAGGAACTTCAAGCAGCATCACATCCATGAAGAAGCTCAGACATCAAAAGTTAAGTGGTTTGCCCATAATTATGCGGAAGGTTCTTGTAAAGAACAGAATATTCTGCTCATTCTGTCTCGTTGGTATAAACTGCAAGAGCTTTCTCCTCCTCTTTTAACCATGTATGTAATTCTGTAGAATGGATGAGAAAAGAATATATTGACTGCAAAAATCATCCAAGCCTTTTTCTCGACTCTTCCATCCAATTAAATGGTGACAGAAGAAAAAGACCATTTTGCAGCAATGAATTAGTGAAGATATTGTGAATATTGTGACATTTCCCACTGCCTCGTAGCCAGCTTGTTACCACTTGTTTATAACAGAGAATGTTGAGAGCAAGAAAAGTCATTCTGTTCTCCTTAGATTTTCAGATGTCTCAGACTGAGCTTTTCCACTGCATCATTCTTTTTGTAGTCATATATTTACTGAATAGAAACAGAAATGAACGTGTTTGAGAGTGGTCAATCACTGGAAGAGCTCCACAGAAAGATCAAGGAGTCTCCATCCTTGAAGATACTCAAAACTCAACTAGACAAGCACATGAATAACCTGATCTAGTGAGTGCGGGTTTCACAGCTGGCCTATATAATCACCAAAGATCCTTCTGAACCCAAATTATTCTGATTCTGCAACTGATTATCTTACACTGCTCTTCTGTAGTCCAAGGCAGCTGAGAGCACTTCTGCTCTGAAGCAATCAGCTTCAGAATGGCAACACAACTACTTCAGCAGGGAAATGCAGCTGTCATTTATGTTGATGGAGGCCCTGAGGTTGCCTCCATTCTTTAAGTTGGATTCTACTGGAGTCATTCAATGCCTCACATAGAATTTAGTTGGACACAGATCCGGTTCCCTGAATAGGAAAGGCTATGAAACCTGCTGGTACTGGACATTTAAAAACCATTTTCAGAAATTGTGTGGACAAATCAAAAATAATAATACAAAAATCTGAAGATCTCATAGGTGTAAGATAGAACAAAGGCCAACAGTGAAATGAAAGAATTTATATAGAGTGCCTGAGTTACGACTCTAAACATCGAACTTCTTACATATACTCTTCGTCTGACAAAGCAAAAAATGTAGAATTCTGAACCTTCTATGTGTGCAAAATGACCTAAAAGTGTGAGTGCAGGAACTATAAAGAATGGGTGGTAAATTCTCTTAGCTCCTTTCATATTTGTTCTGAACCACAGTAACCAAGGAATGTGGAGGAAGAGTTCATCTGAAGCAAAGCTGTAACACACCTTCTGGTTTTATTACAAAGTATTTATATTTTTAGTAGAGTGACACCTCCTAGACATTTTTCAGTACGTGAAAATTCATCAGAACTCAGGATAAATGAAAATGCTATGTGATGTTTTTAACGTAGCAGCAAGTCCCTCTTTGGAGTTTGTGGAGACCGAGAAGTGTTCTCAGACTGGGACAGCACTAAAATGCATGTAATGAGCTAGGAGTTATTTTAAGATACCAGATCTACAGAAGGTCGGTCACAGCGTTCCAGAGGGGAAAATGATCTCCAATTATTTTTGCCTCTTCGTGAAAAGGCAAGACCCAGTGCCCTCAAGTCAAAGTCAGAAAGAAAGACTCAATTCACAACTAATTCTTATGTGTAGTTAGGCAAGGTACACATCTCTGACTTGTTTATTCTTCTCTGAGGCTTGACTACTGCTTTCATTTTGAAATTTACTCTTGAATTCACTTTGCGCAAGCTATTTAATTCACCTTAATGACTTCTCAGCCACTGCAGAATTATTAAGTACACTTTACCTCCTAGTCATCCAGATTCACGTTACTGTGGTGGCACCATCAAGACTTCCACAGATGAGAAGGAGATTTTTTACCCCAGTAACTTGTCCTTTCTAAAACTCATTCATTTACTGTTAGACAATTCCTTTCCCTTTTCGCTCATTTTACCCTCCATATTATCATACTTACTCTCCTCTACTATATTCTGCCAGATTCTTAGACTATGCTTCTCACAATCACCACCATGCTTTTTCTTACCCTTGCATTCCTCTCCTGTAATTTTACATACACTATTCTGAACCTCCAATGGTATCAGAGGATTCAGAAACAGATCTGATAGATCTTATTTGAAGGGCAGGTATTGTCATCACCTCTTTGTTATGGGACGTAATTTATTCAACAATACCAGCCTGCACTCTAATTTTGCCTTCTGTCGCCATGCCATGCTGCAGACATGTACCGTCTGATATATTCTTTTTACCACTTTTGAAATTACTTGTTTCCTTCAAACATCAGGGCAAATTATTTATCAGACATATTTGCTTGACTTCTACCACGACAAATTTCATTCTTATTCCTACCCGTATTCAACTTTCGAAGTACCTTTAAAACATTTCTTTATCTTCCTTACTATTCAGGGGACCTCACAACTTCTCTCTTCCTTATGACTTCTTCCAGATAGTTAAGGGAACTTCCAAATAATACTTTTCCAGACATTAAATAACACAAATTATTTATTAATAAAATAGGAAAACTTCATGGAAGACAACAGATGTAAGTCATACCAAGCTTCTGCTTATTAGCACTTACCTACATTTCTCTCAACAATTTTTAATCCAACTAATAACAATGTAGCACGTTGTCTTGTCTGACCTACACTACCAACTGTTCCACTATAATACAGATACATTTATTTGGGGTTTTTTTCCCCCCACAGTGCTATCCAACTTGCAATACAGAGTTCAAAAGACCGAAAAGGAAGATACGATTTTTACCATTATGACTTCACTGAAATCAACCGAGTTATGGCAGTTTAACCAAGCTGAGAATATGGTCCTATTTATTTTTGTTAAAGATACACTTTTTCTTACAGTACATTAGTAGTCTAACCAACTGACAACTACACATTTTGCTTCAGGTGAAAATTGCTAGTCACAAGCACCATTAAATACTTGAGCATGACCACACTAAAGCAAGGCAAGGTACTCTGTTAACTCTATCCTTGAACCCTACGGTCTCTTGGAAGTTTCAAGAAGCACTAAAAATCCAGGAAAGATTTTAAAAAATATATTAAAAAAATCAGATTTGATTAAAAGAAAAAAGACAGCTGATGGCAAGAGGTGAAAGCAGGGCACACTGTCAGATGAACCAAGGGAGTCTGGTTCACTACAGTCTATTTTTAGCTGAGTGGTTTTTAATAATCTCATCCAGAGGCAGCAACAACCATGGCTTGTGTCAAAGAAACTGGGAGGAAATGCCAAAAGAGAAACACACACCTTCACCCTGTTACCAAGTGAATCAATGACCCACCCTGCTCTGAGACCAAGTCGAGCATCACTCCAGTGATGCTGCTCCCCACTTCTCTGTAGTTCTCTAGATTAGGGGTCTGTCCAGGAGTCAAGGTTTACACAGACCTGCAGAAGTGTTGGTATGCACTCTGCAGGTCTCTAGCCCAATGTCATTCTCCAAGAAGGACTACTGACAACATTAGATCAGCCGAGCCATGGTCTATCTTAGTCTTGAAAACGTCCAAAGATAGAGATACAACATCTTCAGGTACCTTATTACAGAACTGCAGTACCAAACAAATGAAAAAGCTCTTCCTAAGTAGTTTGAAGCATCCAAGCTGCTACCTCTGGTCACAGCACCCTTGACACACCACTTGCAATTACTGGAAAGGGTTTGGCTCTGTCATTTTTGTTACTCCCTTCAAGTAGTTGTAAGGTTGTTATTAGATGGCCTCTTTGCTTCCCCTCACCAGAGTACACAAACCTGTTTCTCTCAAACTCTGACCATAATTTATGAGCTCTAAGCTATCTTTAGCTACCCCACCAGGTCTTTGCGGGACCTGCTTCAGTTTCTTGACATCCTTCATGGAGCGGAAGACCCAAAACTAGACACAGCATACCAGGCAAAGCCTTGCCAGTCTCACACAGAGAGGAATAATAATTTCCTTCAATCTGCCAGCCACAGTCCTCTATACATAGCCCAGCATGTAGTTCACCTTATTCACATATAGAGTGCGCTGTTGGTCAATATTCAGCTTGACAACCCTCAACTTGCAAGGCCCTCACAGCAGGATTGCTACTCAGCCACTTGGTTGCCAACCTGTACAGATACAAGGGTTACTCTGCCCTTGTAGAGCAGAATTTTGCAGTTCTTGTTAAGGGTTCTCCCTTGGACCACCTTCAGGCTTCTCAAGATGCCTCTGTGCTGAAGCTTTTCCTTCTGGCACACCATCAACAGATGTACATAGTTTTAATCTCTCAGGCTTTGCAACCAGAATTGGTCACAGCTGTAGCTTTTCCTTTTTATTTTCCTTTTAGAAAGGCTTCCAACTCCAAAGAAAATAACAGAGGTCCAGTGGTACAACTGCCATTCCCAAATATGAGGTGTTAAGTGCCTCAAGCATCCTTCTCTGGAGCAAATATTTGAAAGGAAAGTTATTTTCCCAAGGGATAGCAATATTGCTGCTGTGTGCAGAAAAACATTGCCACACTTCTAGCCAAAGATTCAGCATCCAATTCAAATGCCACATGCTATAAAGCAGGAAAAGCCACACACAGCAGCTGGTATCTAAAACGTGGTTTGGGGTACCTCTGAAGCATTAAAGAACCTCTCCCAAAAGATACTGTATTTCTGCTGATAAGCTCTAGCTTTCCATTCCAAAAAAGCTGAAGACTTGCCTATTAGATCCTGTACCACTATGGCCTTCCACAAGTACAGGGTACCTTGCACTTTGCAAAATCTAGTAGCACCTCCTTCTGAAACCACTCAAAGCATGTTCTGTGCAAATAATTTTAACATAACCTTATGTTTTAGCAACTGAAAGAACATTACTGCCTAACCCTTTGCATTTTAGGATATCCAGTCATATCCCAATAACTTTCACTGCCTTACTGACTAGGTAAAGCAAAAGGTACTTGGCGTTTTCTTCTGAGGTAACCAAAAAAGCAAAAAAGTACTGATTCCACTTTGATTCACAGAGACATACTTTTCCCATGATGGTCTGCAAAGAGGCAGAGCTTGCCTGCCATCCTGAATCGGGCAATTTAAGCCCAACAGGCATGCAATGGTTAACCATTAAAGCACTAACCCATGATAAAAGCAGTGGACCACAGCAGAATTACTCAGTTAAACCAGAATGATCTCAAGGCCCTGAAGGAATAGGGATGGTGCAAGTACAGTTCTTATTCAAGATCCTCTGTCTCTAAGACATTTTATTTTAAATTGTAGCTATGGAAAGGGAAGGGGTTTTAGCTCTTTATTCCCAATGAATAGCTAAATTAGACTTGGAACAGAGATTCTTATGTCTAATGCAACCTGACCTGTGACATGACTGCACTGCCAAACATTATTCATTGTCACGTTAGAGCTAACGCAATGTAGACTTCATTGAACGCTTACTTTTTTTACAAAAAAAAAAATCTGTAAAACACAAGAAAACATCTTTCAGATCCACCTATGGATCCCACCCAGTTTCCTTCTTCTCCATCTCTGCATTAGTTGTCAGCAGATGCTTGCCTTTGCGTTCCCTTCCCCCCGTCTTGAATTCTTGACAGATGGCGGGTTACTCTCTGTTTTCAGCTCCTAACACCAGGCTCAGATAGTTAGCATACCAACTGCTGTGCAGGACCTACTGTGCGAAATGAACTATTGGTTCAGGTCACATTTCTACCTGACAAGTCTCTATAAGAAAATAAAATTTTAAAAAAGTGATTTGCCTTGGTAACCCTGAGGACAGATTCAGCAAAGGCACCGCAGACTAGAAGCTCACAGGCAACGGGCTACCACTTTTCCCTAAGCTCCTCTATCTGCCCACTGCCCCTTGAATCACATCCAAAAAAATGCTGAAGGCAAATGAGATTTTTTGGGGACCCCTGAAAGAGTAACTTTTTAAAGAATGAAGAGTAGTGAATGCAGTCCAGCCACGGGCTTGTAGGTAGCACAAAGGAAGTTGCTGCTGACTGACTCTTTCAAGGTCATCCATCTGACTGTAGTTTGCTTTCCTTCATCCAAGGCTTGTAAAACCTGTGCAGACAGCTCCTGAGCAATGCACAACAAAATGCAAGTTGGCATTTCAGCCTTGAAAAAGGGCAATATGTCTCTGTGCTACAGAAGCAGTGTGGTATAGTCCCTGCCATCTCATGCCCCTCCAAGATTCTTTGAAAAAATTATGCAAAAGCAGCTACTCTCTGAAAGGAAATCAAGCAATTTATAGCTGATTTATCTCTGCCACACACCACTTATCTGGAGTGCATGTTTTCCCTTTCTTAGAGATTGAACAGGATGAGGATATTGAATGGCTCTAAAAAAAAAAAAAAAAAAATATCAACCTAAAGCCATCAGCCTTCAGAGCCAGCCAAAACAGTCATCAGCATTTAAAGCAGCATGAAATTACTACAGATACCCAACCAGGCAGCACGCACACACACTTCCCTTCAGCCTATCAAATTCCTCTGGAGTGAACCACAGAAATGTGGCTTTGGCTGCTAGCGTGGAGCCTGAACTACTCCTGCATTTGAGGAAAGGACGAATGGAAATGGAGGAACAACTTAAACTCCCGCCGCAGCAGCATGTGAAAGCATGCTAGGCTCAAAGCTAGGCTCAAACCCCAACTGGCTGGACAAGAGCTCTGTCAGTCCCTCAATCGCAACTACTCAAGAGATTGGAAGGTGGTTTGTTGTTGGGTGTTTTCTTCCTATGAAAGCAGCAGCAGCTTATTTATATCCGTTTCCAGCTGACAATGCAAGGTCCATCTCAGCCAGCAGGGCTCTTCCAATTCCCTGATATGATGCCCATAGGCTATGTAAGGGAATGATCCCCTCCCCTATCTAAGAGTAGCATTTGCTTCTCATCTGCTCCACTGTGGAGTTTGTACCAACTGCAAAGGCCCCACAATTTGCCTTGAACATTTCTCCTTCCCCGACAGTGATGCAAAGAGATTGTGAAACTCAGCTTTTCTAAGACAAAATGCTGCAATGAAAGTTCAAGGCCAAGGTCTGCATCACTCTGACTTCCCTAGGACCTCCTCCCCGCAACTCTGCCCAGCTCTAAGCTCAGCCCTGAGCCTTCAGTTCCTGCCTCAGCTGTGGTACAGATGTGCCTGTCTCCAGCTCCAGCCCTGCCTGTGCCTGGCAATGGACCTTGTTGATCAGGACCCTGCTCTGCATACTGATATCCCAGCTTGACCTCAGACCCACCTCACTCACCACTATGGATCTGCCTGGTGTCACTGGATGTGGTCCTGACCCTGACTTGCATTCTTGGCTTGACTTCAGACCAGCCTTATTACCACAGACATGTCTAATGATCTGGACTCTCAGCTGACAGTGACTGCTGTCCCCAGGCTAGCCCTGCTTGCCTTGCTGGGGTGAAGATGCACCCTGTCCAGCCCGCTGTATTATTGTACTCAGGTGCCAGAGCCTTATCTCCTATGGAGCACAGCCGGCCTTCACTGCACCCCAACATTTGTGTCAGAGGTGTCATATCCTGAATTGATCTACTACATGAACAAAACCAGCCCAAGCACTGTACTAAAAAAGAACAAGATAAAAATCAACATTCAATGGCAGAAGGTGAGAAAGAAAACCTCTAGTATGCTTCAGATGTGATTTTCACACTAGAATTAAATTCTCAAATTACTCTATCCTATTAAGTGCCTGTGCTGCAGCTCTCCTGTAACACTCCCTCCTCTCTGGCGTGCAGGGAGCTGGTAGGGAGGCAGTCAGCTACCTGAAGCCAAGACAGTCTCCTGCCAGAGAACTACTCACGCCTCAGAGACAATGGAGCTTCCTTAGAGAACTCCTGTTGTCCCTAAGACTTTGCTGAACTTCAGAAAATGTTCCTTTTTGTGAAGAGCAGTAGCTTTGCAGCTGACAGAGGTTCCAGCTGTGCAGGTCTCTGTCAGAATAACTGCACAAGCTGGGACTCATTAGCCAGCTGTACAAAAATACAACCAAAAATAGAGAGGATAACAGCCTTCCCTCTTTCAAAAAATGCTCTTCCAGCCACAGATATAAGCTGCACATTTTGCATAGCCAAGGAAACTAGGGAGCAGATCTTCAGAGACTCTAATCCAGTGCAGGTCAACCTTACTTCAAAGGAACTAAGGTCAACTTAAAACCTGAATGCAGGAACTTGGCATTTCTGGGGTCAGGGTTTGCTGGGTTTACAGCAGAGCATATAGACAAAAGGGAAATCATCCCACAGCCACGCATATTGAAGGGAATATCAAGGTACTTTCATTTTCTCCCTAAAAACATGGCCTCTTAGTTTGTTACTACTATCTATTTTACACTCTCTGGAGGAAATCATGGCAGACCTTCAACTTGTCAGCACTGGGAGAACCTGCTCTGATTATTCAAGTAGTCGAATGGGGGCTTTCCAAGTGTGGTTGATTGACAATGTTTAACATGCTTCTCTCCACCAGAAGCTATTACCTGATTTCATAAACTTCAGTGCCATCTGTCCTGCTGTCTGTGGAGTAAAGAGCACGTTTTGATTGCAGTTGCTCACACGCCTGGCCTCATTTACTGGACAGACTTCCCTTCTTGGAACTGTTGCCTTTTCAGCAGAACATTTCTGAACAGATCACACCACCAAATGTGACCAAAAAAAGGAGGGCTGTGTTCAGAGTAGGTAGCATTTCTCTCTGGATCACTCTAGGTATTTCATTTCTTTCCCAATGGTAACAGACTCTTCATATGTTCACTAACACTGACTTCTAAGTAGGCAAAATATGCAGAGATTGAAACATAAGCCTCAAATAATGTCTGAAATTATACTGGGAAAACTGCTTTCCACACGCTGAGAGCACTCACAGTTCTGGATACAGCTTCCATTAAACTGGGTATCCAGCAGCCCAAGGAAACAGGCCCAAGCATTGAAGTTACCACACCTGAGAAGCAGGAAGGGGCTTTGAAAATACACACACACTCCTGCACGCAGACAGGAGAGAACAGCAGGAAACAACTCGATCACTTTCAAGCAGAAAATAAGAAATTCACCACCCATCAGTTTCTTACTTGGATGTAATTACTGAGCATTTCAGTAACCTCATTGCATTGCTTATTATGCTAACCTTAATTGGCTTGCTGTTTCTTTGCACACCCTCCCATCTGTTTGTCATTTTTGTCAGTGGTCTCTCCTCTGACACTTTGACTCCAAACTCTTTTAAGACTGATTTTCTGTTAAATGCGTAGAAAGCCTGGTCTGAGGAGGTCTTTGTCTCTGACTGGTGTTTTCAGAAACTGTCAAAACACTCACAAATAAGTTGGCATCCAACATATCTCAGATTATTTTTGTTCTGCTGTTAAATTAACTTTCACCTTAAAACAAAACTTAAAAACCAAACTGAAAAGGACTCTCTATAACTATCAGTAGAAATATACCAGCTAATGGGAGTGACAGAACCAAATCTGTGATATCATTTCCCTTTCCTTTAACTCTTTCTCTCCCCTTGCTTTTATTTATTGAGTGTATGCGTGAAACTCTATCTTCTGTTTGATTTCTCCACAGACAAAACACTTCCCAACAACCAAAGAACCTGTGAGCAGCAGATGTATAGGCTGTTAATGATCACGGCAAAATGAACACCCCAAATCAGAGGCTTCTTCAGAAAATACTAGCTTCTATTTTGGTCTTTCTCCTTTCAGAAGTTCGTTCCCTTAATACAGCTTAAATCGGTAAGGTCATGTCCCTGAGGTGGCACTAATGACTACAGGGGACTAAGTATCATGCATATGCTGAGACCTGGAAACCTCCTCCCAGGAAAAGATTTCCAAATCCCTGCATCAGGATGCAGTCAGGGTCCCTAAAGGACTAAATATCTGTCAAACAATAAGCGTGTGTCTCAGCCTGATCAAAGTTCTGTTTCTGTAATTGTCTGAAGTGGATTTGTGTTTACAACCGTATTGATGTAAGAGTATCAGCACAGTAGTGTCCATCTATATGAAGAAGGTAGCATAATTGTATAGAATAGTTCATTACTAGTTTGCACCTTAATACAGTAAAGCACTAAGCCACAGTCTAAACAAAACCTAAAAGCTTCCTTTTTTAACAAAAAAAAAAAAAAATCCTTTACCCATATGTTTTCCAAAAGAAAACCATAGGAAAGAAAATGTAAATGAAAACCTGTTTGATCTATATTGAGACTGTTCATGAGAACAAAAACCCATTCCTGACCAACTCTAGCAAACGCTTCTTAAGAGGGATTTCAGATGGTGCAAAAGGCATGGATAATACTCTCCGTATTATCTCCAAATGCTGATGAACAAGCTGCCAACCAGCTTCATAGTTCAGAGGCTAGGGGTAACATGGTAGGTAAAATTAAAACTAACAGCTCCTCTCCATATCCACTTCACAGCATTTTCCCCTAGTTTGCACTTTCAGTTACAGTGTTGAGTTGGCTTGATCCACACTAGGTTTCACAGCCTTGCCTTTCCCCCAGCCCCTGCAAAATGTTCAGAAGCAGCTTGCTAAATCAGTAGAGAAAAAACACCAAACTTCTGTTACCAGAGACACATTAAATGAGAACTTGTATTAGTTTCAGGAAGTTTTGGATCCAAGTTTGCTGCCAACAGGAGACAACTGCCTCCCTACTCACAGTCAGAAGGGTCACGCCAAGACTCAGACCCAGAAGCCATTTGGGCAAAAAAAAAAAAAAAACAACTCATCAAGGGAGTCTCAAATTCCTGGCGCTTGAAATCCAGGCTGAAATTGAGATTTTACATTTCAGCTCCATCTCGAATCAGCAATGCAGCAGCACGCCTGAGCAGTATGTGGTAAGAGTGAAAAAGCAGCACAGAGTCTCCTGCTCTGCTTACTGTCAGTATAACCGCTGGACATGGATGCTCATTCTCCAGAAGCGCAAGACTTTGTAAGGCGCAGAAATAGTAGCCTCTGTGACAGAAGCAAGAAGATAACACATGGAGGAAGAAGCAAATTGTTCACCACAGATGCATATTTTATGCACTGCTCTACTCTGATAAGACACACTTCTTACCCTTATCTTCTGATGTGGACCCATGCTCAATCCTGTGAGTACCAACAGGCCCACCACCGGAGCAATCAGTTTATAAAGAACTGACAGCAGAGAGCCTGCATTCATTCCATTATTGCTCAGTTTACAACTCAGTGATGGACTTTTTCTCCCCTGACAGTTCAGAAATCTCATTTTGAGATTGGAAAAGTCATGCTACATTTCTGCTGTCTTTAACAGCAGCACAGGTAATAAAGACTCTGAATTGCATATTCAGGACTGTGCCTATGAGTTAAAGTAGCAGATGCTCTAGGCAGAAAAGTCTGCGGGCCACACTTCCATAGTTTTACAAGGTCTGCAGGGAGAAGCAGTATAAAGACTTGTATTCGTCAAAATAATCAAATGTCTTGAAAGTACACCAGGGAACCATTCTGGAATAAGGATGAAGTTATTTTTACTTAGTCACTTCCCTGATCAAAACCACACTTTAAAATATATATTCTCTGGCTTTAAAAATCTTTGAAATACAGCACATAACTCATCAGAGATAGCAGCACTGAAGGGAGACTGTACCAGTATCTAAATATCTGGACAGAAAGTCGATAAACACAAATATCAACACAACCCTGCAATAACAGGAAACAGTGGCAGGTGGGAAAACTGGCAGAAGCCAGTTTGTACCCAGCATGTGTGCCTCTAAGGCTGCTTTATTAGCCACACTGGCCAGGCAGCAACACAACAGATTGCTGTCACTGCCACCCCACAGTGCAGCCCCATGCCTTCAAATCCCCTCTGATCCAGGTTGGAGGCTAAGAGATTGCCTCTGCCAGCACCGCAGCAACTTCAAAGCTAATTTGTTATTACTAATGATCCTCATTTATTTTATTTATGGATAAGTAGGTACTTCTTTATTTTCATTTGCTTATTTTTCTCTATGGGAATGAATTTAAGTGCTCTACAAAGTTTAAGGCTAAACAGAGTGGCTGTACCCAGGCAGAACACGGAGAAGTGTTTGTGCAGGGCTGTAAATACAACCTTCAGTGCAGATTCAGAACTCTTCCTACCCCTTCAGGTTCTTCTGAGCAGAGACTGTGAGTCATATCAACCTGTCAAATGACCTAAGGAAAGTGCAGAAAAATGATGCAAGGAGAGGTGCCAGGCCAAGCACTCCTTAGAGCCTTGGGGATCAGTGCTGGTGCTTAGATCTCTACTGTAAGCAGTTCAGCTATAGCGAGGTTGCTTTGCCTACACGAAAAAGCAAACATGAAACAAGCACTTGCTTTTTCATTGCACTCAAATCTTGTATTAAAGCTGTCTTTGGAACATGCTCCCTGTTTGACGCTCAGGGAAGTTACTTAACCTCACAGGGCTCAATTCCCCGCAAGGGAAACCACCTTTCTAATTTTTCTTGCCTTTTTACATTTTTTCTTGGCAGAAATTCTCTTCCTAAGTGTTTGCGCTATACCTTGCACAGCATTGCCCAATTTTGGCTGAGACACTTCAGTGATGCTGCAACGTACAAAGAACCACAACTCTAAACTAATCTGCTCCATGCATGGAGTCTGCTTCTCACACAGGCGGGTACCGTGCTGTGCGGGCGTAACACTCCTGTGGACTGAGAGGCCAACAACCAACCCCCAATACAAAATGCCCAGGAACACATGAAACACTTTCTGCTACACTGTCCTTGAAAAGTGAAATTTGAAAGAACCAGAGACCTTGAGCAAGACATCAGTCTAAGGGTCATTCTCCTGAGCAGGCATCACTGGCAGACTGACTCTCAGCATTTTGGCTGCTGCGTAGGGAAAGCTGCATTAACCCGAGGGTAAACCAGGCCGAACAGAGCTGGGAACTCTCCCGAGAATAACTAGGGTAACCCTCCCTCTCCGCACCTCTCCTCCTTTTTCGTGTTTGCCTAAAGGTGTGAGGACAAAACAAGTTTGCACCTTGCATATTTTAAAGGAATTGCTTTTCTATTTCAAAAGATATTCCTGTCACCAGAGAGCACATACATATCACAGCCAGCAATAGCTCCTTTGCATTTAAGTCTTCAATCTGATTGTATAAATATGTATATTGTGGAACAGAAAACACTCTGACAGGTACATAGGAAGCCTGACAGGATAACCACTTCTCTGCCTACATGCACTAAACCATCGGGTAAATAACTGTTCAAGCTCGTGAGCTTTTTTCTTTCTAAATACATTCTATTTACTTGATGATCTGTAATGACTCCTCTCTGAAATTGTTAAGCTCTATCATGTAGAACCATATTTAGATGGGATTACACTTACACTCATATCAAGAAATAAGATGGCATCACTTACCTAACACTGTCACTTGGCATAAAGTATTCTCTTTTGCTCAAATAATGGCTAAGTTCCAATCTTTCTGCCTGCAGCAAATAATACCTTAATCTACAAGCTATCCCATATTCCTGGGGTCAGGCACAGAGCAAAGTGATATTCTTTACATTCTTTACAATTAATGCTCTGAAATTTGGCATTTTATGGCCTGAAGTGCAAAGAGGAATTTGAAACCATCTATTTTTTTGTGCCTAAATAGAGATTTTACACAGCCTCCTCCTCTGGAGGTGAGAGCGCAATATTTTACTCAGAAATCATTGCATCAAGCCAGAACAAGCTTCCACCCAGAACAGCAGTGAATCTCCAACCACATCCTAGACCAGAGAAAAGAAAAAGTGCAAGTACAGAGGCAGCATCCAGGAACAGTTCCCCAGAGCTTTGCTTCAGGCTCCAGCTCGAGCACTTCCTGAGTCTGAAGTGTCTTCATATTTCATATAGCCTTTAATAGGTTTTATTCCTGATTTTCTCATTTTTGAACTTATGCTGCCCACAGTATGTCCCTGTGGCAACAACATCCACAGGCTTAGCCACGTACTCTTCAAGAAAACGTTCATTATTCACCCTTTTCCATGCAAGCCCTAATTTTATGCTTACAAAATCTGTCAAGTCCATCCTCAGCCACCTGTTTTCTAGACTGAAGAAATCTATTGTATTTAACTACCCCTCATCCAGAAGCCATCCCTGTCTCTGATCCCGCCGTCTCCCTTCTCTGCATGTTTTAAAGTTGTTGCAGGTTTTTGAGATCAGAACTTTACACAACATTCAAGATAGAAGTTCTTTGAGACACCAATGCCCTTCATAGGAAGCCCACAGGTTAAGCACAACAGAACAGAAGCATCCAAAAATCACTTGTGTTTTAAAAGTCTTCGCCTCTAATTCATTTGTACTTATAGAAAGACACTTTTTTTCACACTTAAATTTATTATCTTTTTAGATAGGGCAAGTTCAAATTACACCAGCAATTCACCTATTCTTATAACTTATCTCTGACTGGGACAGATGCTTCAGAGAAGGCAAAGTAAATTCTAGAGCACACAGTGAAATAATATATTCTGCATAGAAACTATCTTCCAAACTCCGTAAGTGTTTTAATTCTTCACACATTAAAACTTAAATTTTTATTATGTGCAGGAATCTCAGGAACTGAAGAGAATGGAGAAACCTAAGTATCCTCAATGCCAAAGTCTTTGGAAAAAGAAGAGGAACATAGGATCCCAAATTTCACATTTAGAAATGGGTTTTCTATCTTCATTAAGATAACAAATGTGAGTAGGTTAATTTACAAGTATTTTGCTTTTTCATTGGAAAAGTAATCTTCCACCTTTGCTGGACATAATCTGTTCTTATTTTACGGGAAATGGAAAATAAGAGCACATGAGATTGCATTCATCATTCTGTCCTACACTTAACATAGTTTGATCAAAGAAGGTGTGGTAAGTTCTTTGAATGCCAAAATGTCTTTTGACCTCAATAATCTGCATTATTCATCAATAAAACCCTTTTTGAGGTGGATGGAAATGCCAGTCGAACAGGACCAGTGATTCAACCCCAGCCTCCAGCCTCCTTCTAGCCAAGTGTCGAGAGATACCTTTCAAGAAAGATGAACTTCAGGCTTACTCTCACCACTATTTTCAGCAGCTCCATTACAAATGCTATTAATAGACATGAAGTTTAGAGCACCTTTCATGAATTTCGTCAGCTTCAATGCAGTAGTGAATTTCACAGATTATCTTGCCTGTAAAGTAGACTTCTGACTTTGATAATATTTTTTCTGACCTTTCATTGCCTAGGAACATCCTTTGTTCTTATGTCCTGGAAGCTGGTAGCAGAGAGAGCCTAATCACTGCATTTTTGCTGGGAGGACCGAAGGTACGTGAATACAAACGTTATGCAAAATTCACAAGGAGCGGAAAGGCAGCAACAAAAATGAGAGTTATTTAAAATTAATAATAAGGAGAGGGACATACTGGGAGACTTGCAATTTAAAAAGCAATAGCTTGTTAAGCTTGCTTTAATACCAGCTTAGTTCATTACTCATTACAGAGTGACAGGGAAAATAAAGCTGGAGGAATTGCTAATGATGCCAGAAGTCTGTATTATGCATTTTGTAGTTCCTAATCTCTTAAAACTAAACCAAAAAAAAAAAAGAAAAGCTAATCATCTGTTCCTAGTCCCCTGATTTCATATCAAATTGCCAGCAAACAAATCCACTTAAGGGGAATTTTTTAGTTCCTTTTCTGCAGTAGTTTAATTAGATTCCACCAATAAGTCTCTGAAAGCAACATAATTTCTTGTCTCAAAGCAGCTGGAGGAGGCTTGCTCTCTTCATGTGAAAAAGGTCTTTGCCATCCTTCTGCTGAAGTACTAGACACTGGTCCACTTTTCCCTAGCTCGACCTTCTTGCTCGGTGCCTTCCAGGGTTCCACATCACCATCACCTCCTACAAGTCAATGCTTTTGAACCTGCTATTCCAAAAAATTTAAAGGCTTTTTTTCCCCATTTCTGTTAGGGATGCTCTCCCTGCAGTCACTAAGGTGAAGCAGATCTTGGTCAACCTAATCAATGCATTTCTAGAGAGTTCTGGTTTCATTCAGCTGTTTCCCAAACTGCAACAGTGTTTTACCCAGCCTGATTGAGTGCTGTGAATGGTGAGAGCTGCAAGTAGAAAACTCTTCTTTCATGATATTATAGCATGGATAGCTACTTCATTCCATTAAAGACACTGCAAGAGGCAGCACTGTAAGACTGTAAAGTACGCTCCCTCTTACTGATGTCAACCAGATGCTCTTTCTCAAATCCTTTTTCATAAGGATCCATTCTGTGACGACAATTCAAACAACGCAGAGATTGCATATACACCCACTACGAGGTCAGCACATGAAATATTGGAAATATATTTTTCCTCTAATAAAGGCAAAATATTGGCGAAAATAGTCATTTTGCTACCAACAGTAGAAACTTGCGAGTCCCTGGTTTTGTGTGGAGGATGTTCGGCTGGAGCTCTGTTTTTCTACCCTCACATCTGAAAGACAAATAGCATGCTGTGGGAGGATCAAAAAATCTGCTTTACACTGACAAGTAATTTATTGCATGAGCCTCACTGAAAATAAAAGGTCTTAACTGTTGACAAGCAATTCCATATGCTTGCTCCATGCACGTCTTCGAAGCATCTCTGCTTACTTCATGGATGCAAACAAGTCTTCATTCATTACATGCATTAATGCACAGCTAAATATAGTGCTCTCGGAGCAACTGGATCTTCTTTCTGCCTTACAAATTTCTGACAACTCCTTAGCTGAATTCTGACAACAAAGACATTAGGAATATAATTTTGTAAGCATAACTGTCACACCAGACAAAAATGTCATCCCACTGGAATCATCAAAGCATATACCTCAACCAAATGAGCCTACTCCTGTAATAATCGTACTTCAAAAAATTGATGGTATTAAAATGTAATCTACCTCATTTAAAATGAGATCATAAGGTCCTCAAGAGTTGGTAAAGATCTCCAAATGCCCAAGCATGCCCTTTTTCACTATTTAGGAGAACTGTACTGTTATGATGGGAGGCACTAAAAGGTGTAAGTTATTTCTGAAGTGCAGGAAAGCGGAATCTAAAGGCTATGTGTAATTGTGCATCCATTGAAGCACTTGAAAAAAGATCCTTACAATCAATGGTGCAACACTAGGTCCCAAAATAACTTCCTTGAGACTTCAGTCCAAGAAACAGAAATCTTCCTTCCTGCTGGCAGAGAAGATGCTTTCTCACTGGCCCTGACAGTTCTGGGTTCTATGAAAGTGTGCAAGCTCACAACCAGTTTTATTGCCTTGCAGGATCAAAATCTTAATGTACTTGTTCCAGCAGTTCTAGAATATATGAAAAATCAATTAAAAGAAGTAGAACAATTGTCTTTGAAGTATTCACTGTGCACTTCAAAGTGCCATGTAAAGGAAGGAGAATATAGTGGTTTACATCACCTCTACGTGCAAGGTTTTGCGGGGAGAGGGTGGAGAAAAGCAAAACCTCCTGCAACATTGTGTGTGGTTTGTAAATACTACTGAAAGGAGGTGGCAGTGAGAAAACAGACAGTTAGGTCACGCAGACATTGCAAACGTGGCCAAAAGAAAAGAGATGAGAGAAAAGAACAAAATCGTCTATAAGTGCCTTTCCCTACCCCTTCTTACTTAGTAGATAGGCAGATTTGGAGAAGGGCCTGCTGTAAAGCTAATTAAGTCAGCTTCTTTCCAATTGCTTTAACGGGCTTTTGATGAGGCTTAGCTTTTAGATCTTACTATTCCTAAGAATCAGGATCATTATAGTAGTGCTTGAGGACCAACCAAGAATGAAACCCCACTGCTTTAAGCAAATATAAAGAAAACAAAAAACATTCTTGACAAGGCTTTGCATGTAATTAAAAAAAGGAAAAAGATAGGAGGATAATTTATAGTGATCTGCATCATATCTCCTGTTTTGCCACATGACAGGCATGGTTTTCATGTGGCAAAAGGAAGAGGAACATATTTCTGCTCTAGCTGCCTTATGCTATCAGAAAAGCTGCTCAGAGAAGTTGTGAAATGAATGGTGTGGGGCATGAAGTAAAATACATTGTGATCTTCCCCATTCCCTGAAACTGCACAGCCAGGTGAAGACCCCGTGCATTTAAACTATGCAGTACAGTCTTTAAAGAGCCTGTGTAATCTGACAGAGCAGTCCCAACCGCTTCCAGTTACTGCAAGGTAATACAAAGTACGTTCTTTGCAAATCTCACAGTGGAAAAGTGCTTTCAAGGGACTTGAAAATATTTACATGACAATCTCTCTAACCAACAAGAACAAATCAAAATCTAAGATAGAGCTGATGAAATTTTAGTGAAATTCTTGGTATATCATGAGACCTTGCATTGGTTAAAATATGCATTAATATGCATTAAAGAAGCCCCAGGGCATTCTTATTTCCAGCTGAATTATTGGCTCACAGCATGGCAACCACGTGTGAAGACCTCACAGGAAATTAGACTGTATCTTGGGAAGGGAAAATTTTTTTTTTAAAAAAAAGGAGTATGAAATTACAGTGTGTCACTGTAGAACAATGCGCCAGTCAGATCTAACCAGGGAACTGGAGAAAACCTGAACAGAGTATCAGAAAAGGTAGAGAAGATTAGATTGATCTCTAAGTCAAGAAAAATATCTAGGAGACAAGAACAAAATCAATCCACAACGCACAGAACAAGAAAATAGTTTACTAGAGTCCACAAGAAAGTCCACAAGATCTTATCCAGAGCGGATAATATGCACTTATACTAGTACTTATTTTTGCACAATAAAATAGGTTAGAAGGTGAAGAAAGAATGGAAAGTTGTAAGTAAACAAGAAAAAACCCACCCAACCCAGACTTCAGAACAGAATACAATTAATTTTTATATAACGTGCTCATTGCAAAGTGTTATAAATCACCTTGCTGCAGGACAGTCAATCGCAACCTAAGGGAACAATCAAGTTTTATAGCAGGATAAGTAGAGAGGAAATGGTTTAGAGAGGAAGAGAGAGAAAAAGTATTGAGAAAAGAAAATCCAACGACGTTAAACATGATAGGGTCAGTATGGAGGAATAAGGGAATATTAGTGAGTGAGCTAAAAAAAGCAGCAGGCTTGAATGCATCTTTGTGTGGAGATTGAAAGTTTTTTTCCTTCACAACAATAACAAGCAACCAGATGGAAATAATCCAGTGGCATCAAAGTATCAAGAGAAACAATTCTATCAGAGGGAAACACTGATAAAGGAAACCCCTCCCCTTCCACACTTCCTGACCAGTATCTTAAACAGTTATTTCAGTGAGCACGCAGAGATTTATTTTTAAAGGTCATAAAAGATCATTACAACCACCTAGAACCTGAACTCATGTGTAACACCAGGAACAAGTACTGTTGTACTCTCCAAGGTTCACATCCACAGACACCATGCCAGCTGTGCCAAGAAAGAAAGTGCCTCTTGAATTCATTCCAGCACATGCCTCAGAATCCTTACCCAAACCCATATCCTCACAGACACCCATACCCAGGAAGACTGATGCCAACTCCTCGGTCTTAAATAAAACATCGACTCTCACATGCTAGGTTACATATTCAAATCCGCACTGCCTCATTTGTTTAGCCCTTATACCTACTGGCCCTGAAATCCACAATCCCATCTTTTCACCCCAAATGCACCCTTTCTTAAGCCCTTTCTTTTCTGGCCACATAAATATAGTCTGTAATTCCTCTTCATAGCAAGGGACTTGCTCTCCTCATCTGTATTCACTGCTGCCTTCACCTGAAAGGGGCTGCCGCATGTCAGCTATCGATTTCTGTAGGCAGTTTCCTGTCATCAGCACTAAGTGATTGCTTATTAGATGGACAGGGGAAAACTTGAGCGTGTGGGCAGTGTTATTTATCATAGAAACAAAGAGCTTTGCAATGAGAGGTGAGGCAGGAGAGGAGGAGGAATTCTGCCAGGGTTGAAGGATGCTGGCGCCCAAGCGAAGACCAGGGTTCTGGAAGGCAGGTGAAATCAATTCTTTGCAATCACTGGATTCCCAGAGAAATCTTCTTTAAGCTCAATCTTTAACCTGAGAGTGAACTTGGCCTTCATGATTAGTGGGGAGCAACAAAGATAAAGAAGCTGTCGGATTAAGTATCTCTTAGCCTTTTTGGATTAGGTCAGTGGTACCGTAGAGTGCACTAGATCTCAGAAAATGACTCTTGCAGAGGAATGGCAGAGCGGTATTTGATTCCCTAGCATTGCTGCAGACACTTAAGGTCTGTAATGAAGTTTAATGAAGGTAATGAAGCAGAGAACAGTGCCCTTCCTCTAGAGAGCTGAGCAGCCCCACACCTTCCAGGTCCATGCAAAACTGCAGTACAAGCAATTTTCTTTCTCCCATCCATGAATAGTTTCCAACTGCCAGAAAACACCAGGGTGTCTACAGGTGTTCAACTGGTTAATTATGTAATTGGAAGGCATACATACTCATACACAAACACTTTGAAGAGTCATTTGAGAGTTTGTCACCTTCATAGAAGATTCCCGTCCTGAAACTTAAATCAGCTTCCCAGGAATAGCAGTCTGTAGAGAACGGTTTCACAGAAAACTCTTGCAGACTACGGTTGTAATCACATTCTTGTAGCCTACAATACTTTTGAACCTAAAAGCATCCAGATCAGTAGCAATATTTAATAGCATGGCTTTAATAAAATGAAGTGAAGTAAGAAAAATAGAAACACCACCACAAACAGTTAAATAAATTATGTTTGGGATATCAGGGGAAACATCCTTAGGTAAGATGCTTCACATCCCCCCAGGCTGCCTCTCCTCTGCTTTCTTATACACTACCCTATCAAGGAGAATAAATTGGTTCTGATTACTTGCTAAAAATAGAAGACATCAATAAAAGTGACTTTCAACTTCTTTAACCACTTCATACTGCAGAAAATGTGCAGGAGAAGGAAGGAACAGGAAGAAGATTTGAGCACGCAAGTCCATTTCCATCTCTTGGTCATCTGCCCTCTCACAGATAAACAGTGAAAAAGCAGGTGCACTCCTGCAAGACACCATTTTAAATATGCTCCATCATTTCCCTCGCATTGTGCACAAGAGCCTTCACGACTAATTCCGAGCTGAGCATCGCTGCTTTCAAGACTGCTACAGTTGAGCGTATTGCTGGGGATTTGGCTCCTCATGCTCTTTGTCCGGATTTGAGGATTTTTTGCCTACTTCTACAATAACAGGGATTATTTTTTTTTTGCCGATTCCTCACCATAAAAAAGGAAGAGATTTCTTTGAAGTCAAAAAAATCTGTAATCACTATAGGATAATAAGCATCTTTCAAGAGTAAAAAGGGATGGCTTATCTGAAAATAATTTTGCACCTAAAGATACAAGCAGACACAAAGACACCTACTTTATATTTTGGTTCGTCAACACCTTTAAAAACCTGTCTTTCTCTCCTTTGGGCATCCAGGGGAAAACTGTGCTCAATGTCTTTTTTTTTTTTTTTTTTTTTTCTTTAAGATCTCTTTTGCAGCAGCAATTGGACATTCTGGTGCCCAGCAGTGATATTAATCATTTAAACACTCTTCTGCTCCCCCAGCTTCTCTTAACCTGAGAATCTGTTATGTAAAAAGAGTGGAGCTCAGAGAGCAGTTGACATAACACAGTTCTTACAGCTGCACGAATATCAGGCTGAAATGCTGCTACAACCTTTTCCCCTTGCTGCCCTACCCCCACCTCCCCTCCAAAATAAGAAGAAAAAAAAGAAAAAAAAGAGGACAACAACCGCTGCTGTATATTTGCCTGGCAGTAGCAATGCAATTTGTGAGCACAATTGTACAACTGGGAGTTTTTTACCGAAGCTGTATAAGGGACGGGATCATGGAGTATGTCACCTAGCTCCCAAGCCATGTCTACTCACTGCTACGAGTTTCTCGAAGCTTTCTGTCTAAGGCAAAGTGTGTTCAGAGGTAGATTTTTCACTAAGAATGTGTAATAAGTAAGTAGCTTAGGGCTTTAAGGTAACAAGACCAAGCAGCTTGAGCGACGAGTCTCTGGAAGAACTGCAATCTTAAACACAGCAAATATTTTACTTTCAGAGGAAAGTGCCATCACTCATGAACTCAAGGGTGGGTGGGAAGGAGAAGGGAAGCTTTTCTGCTCTCTTCTGTTTGTCAGACTAGGTTCTGATGCCTTTTCACATAGATTAATAATTCACACTAGAAACAAAATTACAAAAATCAATGGGGCCACCAACTGAACATAGCAGGATTCAATGCAGATAAGAAAAAAAAATATCTAGCCACAAAAATTCAGCCACTGAAAGCCTGACTCTGATCGATTTAGAATACATCATCCAGTACCTTTGAACTACGGTTTCAATCCACAGTAAAATTATGTTGGTTTAAATGCTTACTACTTGTCAGTTCATCTGCCGTGACACTGCTTGTGTGCTTTCAGCAACAGTAACTTCAAGAAGTATGAATTCTTCACTTTGAGGCTAAGCAGAGTTACCTCAAATATATCATGCATTTTAAGTGTATGCATAGACGATCATCAGCACCCAGCTGATGTGATAATTTAGTCATGCATTAAAGACCTAAATTTTAACCGGATACATACAAAACCTGCTATGATATAAAGGCTGATGCATAGCATCAAACTAACGTTATTGTTGTTAATCCAAGATGCCACCTAGGTACAAGATAAATTCTGGGTTCATTGGGTTTTGTCTTTTAATAGGCCCACCATACAGTGATATGAAAATGTGGGTATTTCCACATAAAAGAATTATGATTAGCAACGCTGATGGTGGACTCTGCAATTTAAAGGATCCTTTTCAGTGAACAGAACGATACAGATTGCCACTGGGTCCAACTCCCTGCTCAAGGCAGGACCAGCTTAGATGCAAAATGGAAAACTGGATGCAAAGAAAGACTGGCAGAAGGAAAGAAGAAAAGGAACAAGAAATTAATGAAGGAGAAGCAGCAGGATGGAAGGGAAAAGAAAAGAAAAAAAAAAGAGTACAGAATAGCACTGGGTCATTCTGAATTCTCATCATGATACTATATAGACTTCAGAGACCACGACTGCTGCTAAAAAGATACAGAGCGTAGGCAGGGCAATAGATGGATGATGGTGAAACAGCCAGATTAATGTTAGGACAGAAAGAAGAAGAAAAAAGAAAAAAAAAAAAAAGAATTCAAAGAGGCAGAGAAAGGAGAACTTTGAACTGGCCTTTATTTTATCCCATAGGTAAACTCAGAATACAGGGGCATCTTTGGTAATAATTCCTACCTGCCAGCTAGTGCCTACGCTTGTCTAGACCTAAAGCCAACGTCAGATAAACTCTCTTCTAAATGGGTGATAAGGGAAAGGAATCTCAGGAAGTCAACACCAAGGAACATCACGTGTTTTCCACTGCTTTCTCCCACTTCGCTCCTGCTTACTCTGAAAGAGAATGTTGCATACATTGTGCCTATTGCAGCATCTGATACCCTATCAGCTCTGTTACACTTTCTCTCTAGAAGTAAAAGCAAATGTAATAGTAAAAGTCGATATTAGGGGCACAGAGTCTAGTTGGAGGTCAGTGACGAGTGGTGTTCCCCAGGGGTCAGTACTGGGTCCAGTCCTCTTCAATATATTCATCAATGACCTGGATGAGGGGATAGAGTGCACCCTCAGCAAGTTTGCTGATGACACAAAGCTGGGAGGGGTGGCTGACACACCAGAAGGCTGTGCCGCCATACAGAGACCTGGACAGGCTGGAGAGTTGGGCAAAGAGGAACCTTATGAAATTCAATACGGGCAAGTGTAGGCTGCTGCACCTGGGGAGGAGTAACCCCATGCACCAGTACAGGATGGGGGCTGACCTGCTGGAGAGCAGCTCTGTGGAAAGAGACCTGGGAGTCCTGGTGGACAACAGGATGACCACGAGCCAGCAATGTGCCCTCGTGGCCAAGAAGGCCGATGGCAGCCTGGGGTGCATCAAGAAGAGTGTGGCCAGCAGGTCGAGGGAGGTCATCCTCCCCCTCTACTCTGCCTTGGTGAGGCTGCACCTGGAGTAGTGTCTCCAGTTCTGGGCTCCCCTGTTCAAGAGGGACAGGGAACTGCTGGAGAGGGTGCAGCAAAGGGCTACAAAGATGATCAGGGGACTGGAACACCTCTCTTATGAAGAAAGACTGAGGGATTTGGGTCTCTTCAGTCTGGGAAAAAAAAAAAGACAGCTGAGGGGGGACCTTATCAACACTTATAAATGCTTAAAGAACGGTGGGTGTCAGGAGGATGGGGCCAGGCTCTTTTCAGCGGTGCCCAGGGACAGGACAAGAGGTAATGGGCACAAACTTGAGCATAGGAAGTTCCACCTAAACACGAGGAGGAACTTCTTTCCTTTGAGGGTGGCAGAGCACTGGCACAGGCTGCCCAGAGAGGTGGTGGAGTCTCCTTCTCTGGAGACATTCAAAACCCGCCTGGACGCGTTCCTGTGCAGCCTACTCTAGGTGACCCTGCTCTGTCAGGGGGTTGGACTAGATGATCTCCAGAGGTCCCCTCCAACCCTATGGTTCTATGATTCTATGATTTCATTAATAGAAGCTTCCGAACAATTTGCTGAAGCAGGGAAAAATGTAAGCTTGCCTACAGTTGAAATAGAGTCCTGCCTGCACCTATTCCATGGAACAAAGCAACATAGCAACACAAAAGGAATGAAAAATCAGTATGTCATTGAAAGATACAAGGAAACTGAAGTGGTCAAGCTGTATCACTTACTGAAATTCATCAAGGATCAAGATCATTCTTTACTAAAAGTCTGTCGCTTAAGAATCCTTGAAGTGTTCTAAACTGGTCTTATATTTTGGCCAAAGCTTTCACTTCTAATGATGTATTTTTCGCCAGCTGACTAACCAGACACTTTATAGTGTCTGCCTAATAAGGATGCCTCTGCTCATGATAATTGATGTTTCCTGACGTCATCCTCAGCTATTCTAAACTAGACTTAGTTTGCTGGCCTGAGTAACAGCAGAACTAGTGCCACTATTAAGTGATACTTGGTGAATGTTTCTGCTAACACTTTCCACGAAAAGCTCTAGGAGTAAGGTTGAGAAAAGCGAGTGCAACTTTTCTCCAAAATCTGGTTAGCAAGATAGAAAGCACCAGGCACTGTGGGTTACTCACTACACTTCACTTTAAACAGAGGTTTTGCCATCTGTTCTGCCCTCTAATTACAAAATACAAACCAAATATAACTCACTACTGAATCATAAAAAGTAAGCTATAGGAAATTTAAATTCAGGGGGAAAGCTCTTTATTTAATGCAGAAAGCATCTGCAAGGTTTTTCTTCTGTCATCTTTCAGGCAATAATCTAGGGAAAATGAGAGTCCTTTTTCAGGATGCTGCCAAACATGTTTCTGGCAATTTATCTGTCTATGCAAAAGTACAAGTATTACTATAATAAAATGAGTAACACAGACATGATAGTCTAAGGACATAACTGGGGCAAGATTGTAAGAAAAAAATATCAGCCTTTATTAGAGTGATTGATAAACTTGGGGGGAGAGGGGGAATGGGGATCAAAACAACTCCACAGATTAGTTTTTGGCTATGCAATTTCTTCATTACAGACTTATATGAAAAAAAAGGCTTGTTCATTTTTTCTCCAGCTACATCCAGTTCTAAGACTTTCATATTTCAGTTTGTTGAGCGACACAGAGTTTCAGTGTAATGGGAACACAGATATAAGGAACAGCTGAAGACAACACCAGGGTTTCTTAGAAGCTGGAATCACTTTTGTGGAGGAGCAGCAAGAAAGGAGGACTCTGGGGCTTCCCTTTTGTTCAGCCTGTTGCAGCTACAGGTAGCTCTGCCACCTAGGGTTGTCTGTACTGCAATGTTTTGGAGACCCTTTGCAACATTCCTGTCTACTCTGACACACAGTTTCATTACGGACTGAGATGTGATGAGGACTGGCAGCTGCCATAGGACAGTGGCCTTTGCGTCCCCCCCCCATGCGACCAGGCAGGAAACAACACCACGGGAGTGTCATGACAACACGGGCTGCTGCCGCGGGACTGACAGTACTTGCACGACCTGGAATTTCACAGACGTGCAGCATTTTGCTTGATCGGGAGCTCATTGCCTTACCAGATGAATGTGCCTAATTGCTATTTCCTGAATAGATGCATATCAGTGATAGTTAATGAAGATGGAGATGTGGAAAAGGAGGAAGCAAACGTAAGGAACTGTCTTCGGATTTTGCAGAGTCAAACATAACCATTTCATAAACGCATTTTAATACCCAGCACCTTTCACTATAACTGAGCGTGTTTAGTAAAACCACATCTGATGATAGCAGGGAAAGTCTGACAATAAAAGCCTGCATGGACAAATGCCTGCATGGACTGGCTTTCTTATATGTAAGGAACTACAATATATCAATCACAACCCACGTTACAAAAGCAGGAGCACTGACTAAGCTAAAAAGCATGTGCTAATCAGATCCATTGTGGATAATCTTCCGTGACCTGACTCTCACGTGCATCCTGCATTTAGACTCCAGACACATGCGGTTTATGTCAAATCAGGTCTGATTAGTTTGAAGGCAAGGAATGTAGCAACTGATACAAACTGAAGGATGCTTCTGCCAGATGACTCAGTCACTAGTTCCTGCGTATACCGGCAAAACAGGCATTCATCAAGGGGTCGATAAAACTCCTCTTAGCACAGGCGAAGGCTCACTTTTAAGGGCCAAGAATTTAAGATATTTGAATGGGTTTATGGGTAGAGCGTCCTGTTTGACAAAACATTCCCTACTGCGCAATGTTAAAGAAAAGACAGTTTCTAAAATTCTGAGTCAAAAATCAAGAGATAACTGAAGACAAGGACAGAATATCCATGAGCAAACTACAGGAAAACCAGACCAAAATGGAAGAGGTACATTTTGGATACTTTACTTTCAGGGTACTAGGTGTCTTGAATTTAAAAAGAAAAAAAAAAAGGGGTGGGGTGGGGGGGTGGTAATGGGCAAAAGAGGCAGAAACCCAGAAATAGAAGCAGTAAGGACCTGCATACCAATATGAGAAGCTCAAGTGCTAAAACAGATGAGTCTGAATACCTACCAGTACAAGAGGGCTTTGACAAAAGAGGCAGCTCCTGAGCATGGCAGAGTGACAAAAACCAATGAATGGGATGCCATTCAGGAAGGACAGAACAGGTCATAACCACTGGGAAGGTTACTCTACTGAAACATCCCTGTAACGTACCAAGATAGTATTATTGACCGAACAGAGGGAACTGTACCTTCATAACTATAGAGCTACACAGTCTCCAAGATATAAGAGTATGTGTCTTCTAGAAAAATGACTATTTTAACCTCCAGAGCTGGCACAAATTGCCAAAAAAATCCTGATCTCACTGGAGTCAGTGGAGCTTCTCACAATGGTTTCAACAGAATTGAAATACTGTTCTGGGCTTTATATACATAGTCTTAAAATCCCCAGATAAGACGACCATAAATGATCTGGAATAATCGCCCATTTTAGGTTTTCTGCACCTTCTCCTGAGGTGTCTGGCACAGGCTTCGGATTAGGCAATGCTTGCCTGATCAAGTGCAGCTATGCTTGTGTGATGAAAAATGAATGCCAAATAAATAAAAGGGAAAAGGCTGACGATATAGCTGATGTGGATTCAGAGCAATCATAACAATAATAAAAATCAGTGGCAATAAAACCATCTAAAGGAAATGTTTAAATTGACTCCTGCAGACAAAGAGAAGGGACACATTCAGATGGGCAACCACTTCCGCAAAGGCAGTCAGCAGCAAATCATCCCCTTAGGATCGTTTCCCTAAAGAAGATAAGGAGAAGCTGAAGTCAATAGGGAAAATGCTGGGTAGAAGACAGAGAATCAAGGCAATTCAAAGAAGTAAGCAGGCATCCAAGCAGATTGCAGCAGCAGCAGCACTCGTTCTGCTCAAAGATCTGCTGAGAGGAAATCACTGCAGCGGCAAGAGCTGTGATAAGTACTGTTGATGAAAGGTTTGGAAATCATAAATGCGAATGGTGCTTTGTAAGACACACAAATCAAAGTTACGCTTTCCTAATGTAAATGATACATACAAATTCCCACACAGGTCTTCAGCACCTTCTTTCTTGTACCTCCCTCGCTGCCTCAACATTTATGCTTGTACATGCAAGAGATCTTCCTGCTACCCGCAGTTTCTTCAGGCAATGAGTGATGGCAAAAGGGTATGGCTTCAACAGCCCTAGCTAGTGACATAATTTGTCAGTAATCAACAGTTGCATCATATGTACAACTAAAATAGCATGGCACTTCCAACCCAGCCATGACATCCCTAAAAGAAGCGGGAAGAATGCTTCACAGAACTGGCATGTTTAACCCTTTGAAGGCAAGACAGATGCCTTTCACAACCAAGTGACGCATAGTTCATAAGAATTATATAAAACACATAGGGGGGAGGATGGAAGCAGCCCTGGGCACATCATCAACCACTTTGACTTGCAGAAAAAAAAAAAAAGCACCTTGCAGTCTATTAACATCAATGCTGCCTAAAGATAAAAACTAAGCATTTGTTAGAGACTTTCACCAAATGCGACAGTGCTGCTGCCTCTGTCTCACATGCTCCTCTGAAACACTCAATTTGAAGTGGGGGCAGCAAGGGCAGAGGCTTCCAAATTTATGCTACATTTCTACATTGTTTCTCTAAAGCTGCTTTCACATTTTATGAATTTGGTCAAATAACTCATGAGTAAACATTTTTAATAGCTTATTCAGCTCTGCCTGATACCAGAATTAAACTCTCCCAGTTGTACGATCCTTCTGTCAGGTTTACAGGCAGTAGATTAGAAGGAACTGCTAAAAACTTAGGATCAAAGGTGACTAAAAAAGACTGCCATTTATAAACAATATCTAGAACGCTGCACAAAACCTCTGGAGTGTCAAGGGCAACTGTAAAATTCAAGCCAATAATACAACTTCCTGCTTAATTAATAAAATTTTCAAAAGAAGCAGACAGCAAGTTTAGGGCTTCCTAGAAGAGTACACCTAGCAACTAGAGAGACAAACAACCAGAGCAGAACGGAAGAGTTAAGAGAGACCTCATTAAGATAAAATCCTTTTGGGCATACACAGGTCCTCTGGTTCAATGGCCCCAGGTGCTGCTTCTGAACACTCAGGAAAGTAAAATCTAGACAAATGAAGTAAGGAAAAAGAAAACCCCTGTCAACACTATCTACACAATTGCAACATCATCTAAAGAACAAACCCTCCAGTGTGTACCTGCAGTGGTAACATCAGAGATGGAGTAAATTGCCAACAGAGACAGGAAGAACAAAAACTGAGGCTAGAAAGTGACAGTTCCAAAGCAGGGACTTGTGGAGGGTTATATGGATGCCTGACAGCCCAGCAACACCCACCTATTTGTCCATTGTAGGTCATTTTGTAAAACTTCAGATGTGTTCCTCTCAGATTATTAAAGTCACTTAAATTAATGAAGACACAAGAAGCCCAAACCCTCTGCAGCTGTTTTGTAAGCAGAACCTATTTTCTAGTTTTCAAAAAAAGCAATCCCAATTTGAGGTGCAGCAGTAGGCACAGAGGTAGGAGCTGAAAACTAAATGCAATCTGCTAAAAGGTTACCACAGTGTTACAAGAAAACTCAGTCTTGCTTTGCCATCCTCAGGGCTTTGCTAGCTTGGAAAAAGGGACTTGATCAGACAACTAGAAGCAGAGCTTCTAAGAGTACGGAAATTACTTCAGCCTTCTGCCTTTCACATAAATCCTGGATTATGTGACACCACACATGACATGGTTAACGCTTCTGCTCAGCCTTGACATTTGCCAAGAGAATCAAATGAGTCTGGAGTGTAAGAGGTGAGGACCCACGTTCTCAGATCCGCGTCACAGATGCCTTTTCAAGGGCAAAGCTCCTCCTGTCTTCTACAGGAAGAAGTAGGGGGCACAGATTAGAAGAAGTTGTAACTGACTGAAGAGTCTGAAAAGAGAGACTTAAAATAAAACTTCAAAGGACCTAAAAGATGTTCAGATGTAAAGGAAATTCAACAGGACATGGATATTTAAGACATATTAGTCTTTTGAACACACGAGGCTCAAAATTGTTACTATCCTAAAATCTCCCCAGTATGGATAAGACAGTCATTCTCAATCACCCAAATGATATAGTAACTAATGACTAAGTAGTGGAAACTTCTTGAAGAAGTTAAGAAACACACAGCCTCTTCAAACAGCCTCTTTTTTCCTTCCTCCTACCATATGTATATAACTCTACACTTCAAATGTCATAGACCCAAAGCAACAGCTCTTTTGGAATCCCTTCACTTCCAGCTATAACATTGACAATGTTTTTTCTCTTCTGGCACACCTACTAACTACCTAATAGCCTGGAATCGCTGCTATTGGATAACTGAATTTGCAAGGAGATGTTGTTTTCAAATGACTAAAACTTCTGCTCTTCTGAATATTTTCCCATTTTATATACAAGAATTTTCTTAAAATCATGTCTTCAATTTTAAGTAGAAAAGTAAATTAAGAAAAATCTTACAAGTAAAGCCAGTCTAAAGTATTTCATTTTTATTTAACCCCTGTTCAAGTTTTTTTTAAAAGCAATGTCTGTATTAGACAACACAATTTTACAGTTCCACATTTAACGACATGCGATTAAGCTATGTGACACAAGCTAAATGCCTCTCCAGCAAGGGAGATGAGGATTGGGTCCTTTAGCACAAGCAAATGTGGTGATGCTGGCTGTGCAGAAGCCTAGGTTGAGCTCACCATATTAATTTTAAAGCAACTATATAGAAACAAGGATTTTCTTTAATGATATTGCTCAAGTGGTTTTCTGAGAACAAAAGTATTTATTTCCATGTCTTGGGTATTGTTTTTAATTGGACAGTAGAGGGAAATTGTTTATTTCAAATCTTTTGTGACTTCCCCAGTAACGTTAGAGGTAATCTTCTATTTTAACAAAAAGAGTTTCCAATATAGTTCCACAGTAAGTAAACAGCTTGGTTTGTGAATTCTGTCTCTAACAGGTAACCTCCCCCAAAAAATCTACTGAGACTTTCTGTTCCATGATCTTCGTAAAGTAATTGTTTTGTATTGTATCCCTCTTACATACACAGTGCAACCCCGACCTCTTGTACTGTTTTTTTCCAGGAAAATGATATGATTTTCTCTTAGTATCCCTAAATATTCATATAACTTGATATATTTTTTTCCCCTAGAAAAAAAATACGCCTGTCCAATATATAAACCTACTGTTCTGGTGTAATCATTATAACTTCCCAATCTGATAGATCTTTAAGTCCCACAGCTGTCACTTGTTATTTCAAATTCTAAGTGTAATAGGATCTTGTTAGCCAAAATTGAACACCCACTCACAGAAACTCAGTTATCTCAGTCTTGTACACATGCATACACACATGCACGCAGCTATGAAACCGTTCAGATAAAATAAATGATTCTACATTCTGCGCAAAACGAGAGTACGTCTGCGGTGAACATCCAGTTATTGTTTCCTATAGCTCTTCATGTTTTTTTAAGATCTGCTTTTCCAGCTCAGAACAAAGTCATCAGTAGCACTGAATTGCCACAACAAAGCTTTTGTAAACCTTCTGGAAGGCTCTGGAGATCCCAGAACATGCATCTAAGACTTTGATAACCTTGTAAAAACTTCTTCCTATGCCTTTTAAAAAGCCCAGCTTTACTTTATGAATCCTACTTCCTTGTATACTGGAGAATAACCTCGTTCCTCGATACCTGCAATATACCAGTACACAGGCCT
This sequence comes from Chroicocephalus ridibundus, assembly GCF_963924245.1. Lineage (NCBI taxonomy): Eukaryota > Metazoa > Chordata > Aves > Charadriiformes > Laridae > Chroicocephalus > Chroicocephalus ridibundus. The sequence goes on from NC_086287.1 coordinate 20,238,439, forward strand.
ACATTCCCACTAAAACCTCTCTGTGCGAATACCAATGGTAACATTAGTGCCAAGATGAGTGAGGTTGTACTTGGTCCTGTACTTACAATACCACAGGGAGGTTCTGTGTCCTTTCCTTCTTTCCATCGCCTGTGTGGAGGTACCAGTATCGATTGGCACAAGGACGTGGCACCAGCCTGAAAGCCACTAGCACATAATGCCACCCACCACAGCAACGGCATGGGTTTCCACCTGGTCACACTGCTTTCTTGGAGGCTGGGGCTGAGCTGAGGGAATACAGGCATCCCAGAGACCCTTCAGCAATGCTGGCATCCCTACTGCCCCATGACAACCCCTGCAATAGAAGCTATAAGGCACCTGCAGCTCAGGAGCTACAGGCTGGACAACCCACTGCAGCACACAGTGGCAGGCTTTTAAGCACCATCTGAGCCCTCTGGCACTGTCTGTCCTGTCTTCTGCAGCAGAAGCCACATAAACTTTGCATGCAAGTCCATGGGTAGCTGAGGCTTAAAGGCTTGCATCTAATTAACACGCCACAGCTATTGGGAAACCAACTGTGCCCCTGCAGCTTCCCCACTTTACGAGTGTTCTTTAGAAAGAACGGACAAAACATTTGGCAATAGAGACAAAAGCCTAATTTGGGAACAGAACAAAGCAGGGTGTAGCTGCAAAGACAAAACAAAATCAAACTAAAACTACTGTGTGCAGCGCTGGATCTGTGAGCAACGTGCCACGTAGTCAGAAAAAGGGTTAAATTGGACTGAAGTTTGGGGAAAATTGACCTGTTTGGTAATTCAGTGGAAAATTTGACACCTCTATTGAGCGACTGAAACAGTACATAATAGCTAATGATATCTATGATGAGAAAAAGATGGCTGTTTTACTGAGCATAATGGGGACTGAAGCCTATAACTTGCTGTGCAACCTAACAGCTCCTATTATACCAGCAGACAGCAAATCATGTGCCAAGACTGTGCAAATCCTACAGAGTCCCCAGCCCACAGACACCGTGTGGCCACAAAGCATTTTCACTTTTACAGACATGATAAAACGGGGGGGGGGGGGGGAAAACCCCAAATGTCAACATGTGGCTGGAATTAAAAAAAAAAAAAAAAATTAACGGAGCGTTGCCAGTTAGGACGTAACAAGATGATGCACAAAGAGGATTAACTCGCAAGCAGTAAGCAAAGGGAAGCAATCCAAAACCAGGTATTGATGAGATCAAATGTGACTCTAAAGCATCGAGGTCTGGCTCAGATCTCACCAGCAGGAAGGAGCATTTGTGCAGCTGCTCAGCCACGCGATGGAGGGCAAGTGCATATGCTGCACCAAATGGTATACAGTATGACACTCCTTATTGCTTTCAACTTCCATTTTCTTTCTTCTGCTTAGTAACTTCTCATCCTACATATATGCCAGGGAGTTCTAATATCATCACTTAAATATGCCTACCCTCACATGCATGTTTCACAAACAAAAGCATGCTAGGGAAAAAACAATGTGAGGGCATGCTTTTGGTGTTGCAAACAATTTCATTATCCAAACGAACCCCGAGTCAAAGGCAAATCCCGCAGGGACTGTGAAAAATGGCAATGTTTACAGAAGTTGTAAAAACCTCATGAAACAAAAAGGAAAACCATGTTCTTTTAGAAAGAAATAAGAGTGACAAGAAAAGGTACAACCAGTTTCAAGAAGAACATGCCAGAGAACTTCAGATTTCTTAGGAGGCCAGTTCTGTTTGGAGTCCATGGAGAACAGGGTACAAGTGTTCAGCACAGGGGTCAACAAAGAAAGTACCATATATATAGACAGATATAGATACTCCCTCCAACTAGTAGGGGTAATATTTAAAATGAAGGGCCTTCTGCTGTTTTCATAATTTCACATCAGAATTATCAAGTTAGGTTGCAAAAGGGAGTGCTCCTAACCCGTACACAAGGGAATCCACGCTGCTGTTACAGAGAAGGTGACACGTAATTGGATGCAGCTTGTGCTAAAAATACTAAGCTGGGAATTGCATGGGTTGGATATTATTTTGGAGAGAGAAATATCAGCTGCAGTGACAAAGCATGAAGTATTTCCAAGCTCCAGCCTCAAAATAATAACTCACTGTAACTTTTAGATAGAGCAAGTGGAATCTTAGAGGAAGGTGTCAGCAGCTAAGAAGGCAAAGGAAATCAAAACCTGTGCTTGAAGGAGGACCAATTCATTAATTTTGAAAAGCCTATGGAGTATTTGCTGAGAAATGAAGGCAGAGAGAAATTCAGTACTTAGAAAATGCCAGAAATTCATCTAAGGTTTTACTAGGGTAAAGAAAAATCCCTTTCGTGTTATCAGTGGAAAAAAAAAATGGCATTGTCCAGTCTGTGTTTTTTTCAGGATTACAATTTAACCAGTACTATAAGTGGAGACATACTCTCTCCTTAGGAACAGGACATTTTTCTCAGAGATTGTTAGTCAATTTTTCTCCAAGAATTAGCTACCTAGCACCTATTTACAAATGGAAATTGGAGAGTGCGAAGGGATACGTGTTGTAACTAACACACAAGAGCATACTAAAGACGACAGACTGGTAAGAGTATGGTTAAAATGTTTCCTGGTTAAAATGGTCCTGAGTGAATTTACCCAGGGACCACAAATGGAAGTGGCCATAAATTACACAAAGGATTTCAGTGATGCTTATTTCAAATAAATGGATCCTAACTCGCTACACTGTTTCTTTGCCTCTGACTTGAACCTGAGAGCTCCCTGTGGCACCGGAGCAGTAATTTTACCTGCCACATGATCCCTCTGAAAGGCCTGTTGTTTTGCTGCCATGTCATCACGCCTTTGTAGAACGCCACGATGCTGACATGGAAAAGGGATGCAAGAGTTTAGCCTGAAAGTGTTAAAGACACTTCACACTTTGGCTTCCAGAAACACTGTGATCATATATACCTGTAGTTTCAGCTTTCCATACTAAGGAACACCAGGAAGGCAACAGCCTGACTACAAAGAGGAGCAGCAGTATGCCTGGGTGCTCCATGCTGTGGCACCAAGCTCTAACACACCAACTGAGATTCAAATAGAGATCCCTTATCACATCTGTCACTGGGAGAGAACAGCAAGGGCACCAAAGCAGCACAAGGTACAATCAGCATGTTCACCACAGTACAAACTGAATGCCACCACTGACAAAAGACATGGAACAACAAAAACCTGAAAAAGAGCTCTTACTGGTTATAATACATACAGCTACAATGAATGGACTTATGCACACTCAAATTGCTCCTGGTTTTCTTTGCACTGAAAGACCAGCCAAAAAGTTCTCAAGATTGCCTCCTTTTTTGCACCAGACTGTTATTGCTACACATTTTGGGGCTTGCGAATATTAGAAAAGTACCAATACACTACAAAAGTGAAAAAGTCTCATGGTTGGAGGTCGTGGAGTGACTTCGTCTGCTTTTTCATGGCCAAAGATGCTTCAGTGTATCCTTTGGTAGTGGCAGCATGTCTATGTAGGATGCATTAGACTATTTCTGGGTTCTTTTATTTTAGTTTGCGAAGTCATTCTAAAACAACCAAGTTTTCTGCATGGATATAACAAGTACAGAGCAGATGGCGGATGTGTTAAAAACTCTGGCCTTCAAGGACAGGAGATCACAACAGATTGCAAGTGGCAGTGGAACTCAATTCACATCCAGCGTTCCAGTTGTTTTGTTGAAGAAAATGGTACCAAATGTGTCCCCTCACCTCCTTCCGATGCTGCCACAAATGGATTAGTGAACAGATTTATTCAGACATAAGCAAACAATTTGTGCTACAACCCTGGATAAATGTCACTTAGAAAACAAGAGTACAAATTTTCGATTGGCCAGTACGAAGGCAGTCTGTTCACAAATGTTTTCAAACTTGACAGGAGCAATGCAGTGGATAGGATATAACTTAAGGTCAATTTGTAGAGCGACTTTAGAAAAAAGTAATGTAATAAAATGGCCATGAATAACCACATCTAAAAAGTGTAGTTTCCACCAGGGAGGAAGGGATGTGAAAAAATTGCTATTGAAAGACAAGCAAGATGGGTTTTTGAATGCCTAAGTGGTTCAGGACAAACTGGAATTCTGTTTTGTATTTCATAAAAGAGCCATAAGTCCATCTCACCCAGTATATACCTTCGTAATAGTCAGTAGTGAATACTGAGGGAATAAAGAACATCAGCAATATCACAGAAACGCTCTATAGTAAGATGACCTAGAGAAAAATACAGATGCTCAATAGAACCAAACGCGTTCATGTAAGGTGTTTCCCAAGGAGACTTGCACCCTTGGTGCTACTGCAGATGACTCCCAGGTTGTCACAGGAACTGCAACAAGACCAAAAACTGCAGGTACCACTACTGGGAGACCACAGCATGGGAGTGGAAAAACCTTTAGAAGGTTTGAAGCCCACAAGATTGTCTTCCATGGAAGAAACCATCAGATGAGCCTTTCCAAGCATAGCAGCACAAAGGAGGTACCTGGTCTTGGTGATCACAGAGAAGTGAATGAACATACTTACTGAGAACCTAGCTCCTTCTCTGTGCTCTCCCTTCTAAATATTGTGTATTTAGGTCAAAACAACTGGCAATTAAAGAAGGAAGGAGGAGGTATAAAATAAGCTGGAGCCACTAATTTTTGCCACAGCAGATGCTGGCTGCTATCTTTCCTTATTGATTACGCCCCTCCTTTCTGCTCCTGGGGGAAGTACCTTGCTTACAGCTCACATGGTAGTACTTGCTTGTGCTGTTGCATAGTTTAAACCTACAGCCACTGAGCAACACCAAAATCTCATTTCCTACAGCCAACTTTCGCCTTCCCTCTCCTGGCTTCATTCTGCCTCTTTGGGTCCAGTGCTGACGGACGGCAGCACAGGGACAGCGCTGCTCCTCTTAAGCCTTGTGGGCTAGAAAAACAAAAATTGTCAGCATGTTACACCAGCAAAGCCCATACTAGGGGATAAACTAATACTAACAAAAGCACTTTTTGCCATTACAGCCTATACCAGTCCTCTGAACAAAACAAGCTTTCTTGGCATGAGCACAATTTTGCTGGTGTAACTGCTGTTTCTGTGAAGGTTTTGTAATCCCACTGTAGGCCTGCCATGTAGTCATTTGTTAAATCAATGAAATTTTTCTCCTAACTGCTAAGCCTGTTTCAAATAAGAGACTTAAGTTGTTTAATTCCAAGTGTTGCACCCTGTGCTGGCTGTTTGATCATTAAAGATGATCACTGTGACAAAGAAAAGCCACATAGGGAAAAAAAGTGAAATTCACATGGAAAAATAAAGTGCAAAATGACATCTGCATGAAGGGCAGGTGGTTGGTTGCGTTTCCCTTCACCACAGCAGTTTTCCTTGTTCTCCAAGTCCCAAACTAAAACCTGTTAGGTGCAGGGGGAAGACAGCTGTCTATTTGAATGGAGTAGGAGCAGACACTCAGGAGTTCTACCAAGAAAGCATCTACTAAAGACTACAAGCAGAAGCCAAGAAAGCTCACTCCCACTGTAAGTTATATCCAGAGGCCTCTACATTATCAAAATCCCCATTGATAGAGCCAGGAATGATATATAGAAAAAAAAATTCCTCCCTGAACACCTCTCATGAAAGGAAATATGTAAGCATGAGGTGCCAGAAGAGGAAAAGCATTAAATAAGAGCCTGCACAGATTAATTGGTATGTGCAATGAACATGTGTAATAAACAAAACTGCACTAGTAAATCACTATCATTTTGTGGTCATCAGATGCAGTGTTTACAGGCATCACAGCGGATGATTTCTCAAACAGGAGTTTCAAAATACAGCTTGAGGGAAAAGGGAAGCTTTAGTAACCAGGATTTTTCCTGTGAAGGACGGATTGGGGTGAAAACATGAAGATGCCTTTGAGAAGAGCAGATAATCAAGTATGGCATAACATGCAGTGCAGATACGAGAGTAGACAAAGTAATAATATAAGCCAGTATGGATCACAGACACTCCAAAAATAACATGACATAGAGCAATAGCTGCTGCTGCACTATTTTGAAAGTACTTGAGAACAAAGATATGGTGGCCAAGGACAGAATAAAAAGGGCTTTATGAGAAATCTGGAAAAGCAAGCAGAAAAAAAAACCAAAAACCACCCCCCTCCCCAACAAAACAAACACCCGAAAGTCTTGAAAGGCTATGTATAAAAACTTACAAGACCAAGTCATTCTGGTCCTTTGTCCTTGTACATCAACCTTCTCTCTCACCCAAACTACTATTTCAAATGTATGGCATCTTTAGAACAAGCCTCAGTTGAATCATGTTAAATTATAAAGCTCTGCATGCATTCACACTTGAAGCAGGTTGGGAGGGGTTTTTGGGGGGGTGTTAGTTTTTCTGTTGAAGACAGATTTAAGATGCATTACAGTATGACAGTCTAATTACAGACTGTGATTTCAATTTCATTTACTTCTGTTGCATCTTGTGATGGTTTAACATTTCCTGGAGAAACAATTAAAGGACAGTAATAAGAAATACGATTTATTGTCTCCAATCTGCATGAGTATGCAGAAGTCATTCCATCCAACTCCACATTTCATTTTTGACCTGGGCTCACTTTACACTATAAATACCAGAGAGAAGTGTCTTTATATATTTTATATAGATACTGTATATTATTCATATAGTAACTTGTACAGATTTGCTACCTTAGCCAAAAGTTATGTTCTAAATAAATAAATCACATAGCAGTATTAATAGCCATCACATTTGAAACAGCAGTGTCTGGAGACAAACTGAGACTGGGGTTTTATCTTCTAGATACCCTGTGTGTGCAGAGCTGCAAACAATCCCCTGGCCAAAAGGTTCATATTTTAAAATAAAGGCCCAAAGAGGGTTAAAAGGATCTAATAGACAGGCAGAGTGAACTGTGAGGTGACAGCGCATGTTGTGGTAGTTATTGTAACTTTGATCATAGCCCCCATGATGAGAAATCAGGTGTAAAAGGAAGCACGGCCTAGCTTTCAAAAATCTTCAAGCCAAGACATGGAGGAGGAGGAATAACAATGGAAATGATCTCACCTGCCTTCTGTCTTCCTCTGTATAGTTCAAACTATTTGTTGCAATAGATTGAGTATCTGTCATTGTCCAGAAGAGGGAATAATGTTTGCAGCCATTTCAGTCATTGCTTTAAAAAGGCCAGTTTCTCTGCAACTGCAACATGCTGTATCCTGTGGGCTTATGGGTAATCCTGGTGGGTTTCCTCAATTTTCTGTACTACCAGTAAGTCTGAATTAGGTACAGTGGATACACTTGACAGCAAAATGTATAAGGCAAGGTGCTTAGTCCTTGCCAATACTCATGGCTACAGAGCATATCAATATGCTAGCAAACCCACCTAAAGCAATGAAGCTACTCTTTGTCATCAGTAACGGAAGCAGAAGCTGGCCCACAGCGAGCAATTTGAAGATGGTATCTAGTATATAGTCAACTTTAAGGCAATTTTTTCCTCCTCTATTAAGAGCCTTCTGAGCCTGGTTTCCTAAGGAAAAGAAGATTATGAAATTTAACTGTGTCAGCTGAGTATCCCACGAATAACTCATGAGTCCATTTGTCACTGTTAGGCTGATTTGACAGATATGCATCCTTTCAAAGTCATTAACTTCCTAAAGGTTTTCAGAAGGTACACATTTAGGTAGCAAATGTAGCCCTTAGCAATGCCTTCACTGGGAGATAAGACTCCAGTATGATCCCCAGCTGCTATTAGACATCAGAATCCACACAGGAAAGAGACTGTATGAATGGTACTGCTATGGGAAAAGCTCTAATTGGTGCCCATATAAATCAGACATCAGGTGATGCAATCATCTCTCTCTCTCTCACTTGGTATCAGCCCTCAATAGTTCTGCTTCTCACAGAAACGCCACTTTTTGAAGTCTGTAATTCCCATATCAAATGACTCTCCTTTCTTTAAAAGCAATGCTCCTTAAAAATACATCCTCAGAGAGCCTTCACAAAGTCAGAGATAGGATGTCAATCAGACTGAGCAGTTTCTGGAGGAGGTAAGTAATGAAGGAGAATCAGAGACTGGGAGGCAGTGAAAGAAAATGACATTCTGGGGTAAACTTCCCATGTTTTAATTACACAGAAGCGAAGTCTGTACTGCTGTTTAATCAAATTTTTGTTTGTCATAGATTACCCACCTGTTATACATATGAGAATACACAGTCTGTCTTATTTCTAATCAAACTGGCTTCTCAGAGCACCACCCAGACATGTGACTATCTTCCCCGCAGAACAGCATGCAGCAGCTCCAACTGATGAGCTCAGCGCCATGGGATGAGTGGCAGCCCTTGTGCCATCAGAGGAGAACATGCACAAGTAATGATGATGAGATGGTGGGCCCGCTTTTAAAATGGCTTACCGCTCTATTGGTAATTTTTTTTTCCACCAACTTAAGACTGCAGCCAAGTATAACTACAAAATGATTGCTGTCCTCAGCCACTAACAATCTGTAGAGTTTCTGGCTGTTTTAGCCATCAATCTCATTCAGCTGACTGATGGAGGATGCAGATGAAGGACAAGGAATCCAATTCAACAGAATCAGCTGCTTCCCTCACAAAATTCCCCAGCTTTGGGAATAAGCTCAGCTAACAGCCCTCCTCTCAAGCTAATAATGTCAGATGGTTTCCAAACGAGGTACAGAGAAATGATGAGACACCCCTCTGCCTCCACCCTCTGGCCAAATTTGACCAGGATCACGCAAAGACCATCCAGTGCCCCACGGTGTGTTTTCAGACCAACCCGTTCCTTTTTCCAGCTGCCCTGCACACTCAGTTTTCCAGATGTTATAAACATTTGCATCGTTCTTACAAGACATACCTATGCCACTGAAGTGCAAGGAAGGAAAATTACGCCAGGAAGGAGGGATTTCTCATTTTCATTACTTCCCCTACTTTTTTCTAATTCCATCCAAGTAAGAAAGACTGACTGCTGGCAGTATTGCTGGTACACCAGGCCAGCAGTACTCATTAGTGCAGAGCTTCCGAAACTGTGGTACACAAACCATCAACAGCAGCAAAGCCAGAGCAAGAGATCCACAGTTGGTGCCTGGAATCAGATTAAATAGGTTCTTGGGTTTTTTTCCACACTGATCCTGGCACATTCAAAAGTGGTACCTGCCACTTCCTTGGCTCTGTCTTTCCATACGTTTCAGATTCACACTTTGTGTCTCAGAAACCAAGATACATCATTCTCAGAGCTGTATCAATTGGGAATTTTATATGGACCAAATGCCAAAACAAAGCAGCAGGCTGAGTGCCCTGCCCCATCTCTTTAGGCAGGAAGGTGGAAAGCAGAGCTCCAGCTGCTCATCCCAGCCATAGTGCATCCAGCAGATGGCAATTCCCAAGTTTTCAAGCTGCATAGGAATATTCCCCTGGGTCTTTGAGAGAATTAGAGTCTTCACATACCATTTTGAAGACTTCTTTATAGTGCATACAACTTCAGTATGTTTTAACAATGGAAAGGAAACACAGACGTAGAAATGACTAATCATAAGTCTGACAAATAATAATATTACTTCTTTGTCTCCTTTCTTTTTGCTGCTGTTTCCTCTCTATAACTTGTCTTCTAACAACAGCATTTTGCAAATTCTATGTTTTACCAAATTTCTTGTGGGTTAAAGCATTACCTGAAGAGTCTATATCTGTTCTTTGCAATAGCAAATCACTGCCAGTCTAGCTAGTTTTTTCTAGCACAGGATCTCTTAAGTAAAGCAAGAGCCACTGGAAACACAAGTACAGTTCTGTGCATTTCCTTTTTGAGTCGTGGAGGTTTGGGAGTTAGAAGTAAAAGAAAGTGGGAACCCACCCTGGGCATAAGCCAAGGGGGGTTAAGAAAATGGTATTTTTCTTTCTATAGCACTTTCTCAGCCATTAGGATATATCCTACCTTTTCTTAACCAAAAAAAAAAAAAAAAAAAAAAAAAAAAGAGAAGGCAAGCAGAGCCTTGGATTACAAGCGCAGAAAGAAAATAATTCATTTTACTGACTGTCATAAAGAAACTCTGGATGTTTGGAGGGCAGAATGTAGAAAACAAATGTTCTTCCCTGGGTATTTCACAGTGGAATACAACATTTCATTATGAAATAAAAATATTCTGCTTTGCGATCATCTGAGGTGATCTTCAGTCTCTAGGGTTCAGCAATTCAACAAAAGAAAATCGAAGTCCATAAAAACGAATGAAGTCAGTCAAGTATTACCTATCAGGTGACAAAAATTATTTGGGGAGTTTACAAACCAGTGCAGTGATACAATGATGGCTCCTCTGCATCTGGCAATATTCCATCAAACGGCCTCTGAATGGCAATTCCCATTACAGCAGCAGCACTGCTGTCTAATACTGTTTTGTCTGTGTTTCAGTACCTTAATACCCGAGAGTTGCAAATGCATCAAGTGTAATTTGTGCAGGACTCTTCATGGAGAAAAGAGCTGGTCTAGGACTATCATTTTTTTTCTCTACATTAATAGCTGCTGGTCTACTGTACCAATGGACTAATTCAGCACCAACACTGACAAGGCACCTCGGCCTCTGACACTTGTGAAGAAGCTTTGTTTCCTTCAATGGTCAGAAAGAGGAGGAGAAATCTGCTCTGTTTTCACAGTTATATGACAGATTTTAAAAATTTTACAGCATGAGTGCAGTACCTAATCCAATAAAGCTTGCCAGGAACATTTAAAATCAAGGTCTCTGAGACTTTTTTCCTATTTGCCAGAATTCCAAGAAGAGGGTCTTTTCTTCAGAAATGCAGCACCAATCCCACTGGAGTTGCACAGGGTTGAGGAATATTTTTCTGGCCCATTATGGAAAAGACAGCTGAAAGTACTGTGAAATAGGCTGTAGGGATGCACAAACTGGACTGGAGTTAATGAACAGGAACAGGAAGAAGAAAATGAAATATGATTTCTGAAGGAAATCAAAGCATTTGTTCCAAACAGAATAAAAAGCAGGAACGACCTATAATAGGCATTTAATTCATTTAACGCAGTGACTGCTCTCTATACATGGAAATAACGGCAGTTTTTATTTGGAGGTCAAAGCATGAAAAAAACAACTCCTCTTTGCACTTACTATTGTCTGTCGCTAACCCACTACCTAGAGAAGGGTGGAGGAGAAAGGTGGGGACAGCGAAACTTCTGTGAGCATGTACACAAAGAGAAATCCTGTCTTCTTGCAAAGATGCTTCTCCTTTAATTTCACAAAGTAAAACACAACAAATAACTGACAACAACTTGAAAAACAAAACAGCATCATCATCAACCTGTAATCATTCCAAAATTTTTGATCACTAGAAAAGGAAATTTTTTTCTGCTTTTACTAAAGATAGGTCAGCTTAAGCCAGTACTTTTTAAAATCTCTTTTTAGCTACTTTCTTCACTGTAAGAAGGTGAAGAGCTGCATCTATTATAACTACATGCTGTGCAAACCTCATTTGGACATGATCATCATCAATCACTCCTGCTGTGCAGGTAGCATGTGAAGGAAATAAAACAGAAATCGTGCTGCAGTATTTGACACCACCCACTCCCCTCCTCGTATGCTTTAGTTCACGAAGAGCCCAGTTGGCATATGGTTATTTTCTCTTTTTGGGACCCCCTCTCTCTTTTCCCTCCCTCCACGCATTTGAGAATAGCTTTGATGGTTTCAGGGGAAAGACAAAAGCCTTTCCTTCTCTCTCAAAGGATTAAGGCTTTCCCACTGAAAAGCACGCCAAAGACATATTATTATGTGCCATCTTCCCTTTGTAAGTACACATCCATTACTTGCAGCAGTACCTCTTCTTATCATATGCACATGCTTCAGTGGAAGATGAATATTGTAAAAGGAATCAGAATGCAGTGAGTATCCTTTGTGGCACTGCCATTCATAGTCCTGAAAAGAGCTATTAATGCCAGCATCCTATTGCATCTCTCTATCATACACTTCAACTAGCTGTCAGGGCTATAATCTCAACCAGGGGTGGTCAGTAGAGGCACAAAGCTTACAAGAGCAAGAAAAATAATGTTTTGTCTTTTTCAGAAAGGACTGGAGTAAGCTGCAACAAATATTAGACAATATTTAGAAACACAGAAGCAAGCAGAGTCAGAGTTGAAAGATAGACTACAGTCTTACCAACGCTCTTTCTACCAGCTCATCTAGGGTGTAAAGAGAACACTCTCCTTGTGTTATGTAGCTCTGGGTAGCACCATGCCAGTTCAGTGGACTTGCACTAGTTTATCACATCCTGACTCCTTGGTATGATCAGGTCAGCAGAAGTTGCCTGCACTTTGTGTTTCTGATGCACCAGCACTGCAGCATGCCTGGTTTTAAACAGCTGTACAGCAGCGCACACTAGAGAACAGCTCTTTCCATCTCACTCACAGCCCTCCATGTACCTCTGACAATTCATGAGAGCACAATCAGTAATGCAGACATGGTAGCATCCAACTGCAAACACACACCGCCTTCCTAAGTACCAAGACAGAACTGGTGTTGATTCACAATACCCCTTATTTCCCTCAGCACGTTAATAAGCCACTCTGGAAGAATGAGGCATTTAAAGATACCTCCTGAGGACCTCACAACAGACCCTCCCACATATGAATGTGGATGGGAGACTTTGAACTAGAAATCACTTCCTCCCCTCCCCTAGCAATCACGCTACTCCCTTTTTCACAAGACAAACAGCATTTGTAACCTGAACCCCCCACTGAGCTTCTTTAGTCTCCCATCTACAGCCTATGCTCCATTTCACGGCAGTGAAATGCCCAACCACCCTGCTGTTGACACCCAGCTCGTTTATTAGAAAGATGATGTGGAGATGCACACCCATATGTCCTATCATGGTGTCCTGCTGAAACACGCATGCCTTGTAGTGATTTGATAAGCTCTTGCCACAGAGTTTCAGCCCCAGAAGAAGTGAGGAAGGCTCTGGTCTCCCTCTGCTCTTCAGAGCCACATCTTCAGGGGCTAATGGCAACACTAGGACCCATCACTGACTGGGACAGAGAACAATCACCTGATTGCTGACACAGGCTTTAATGTTGTGATGTACCGAGTGTGCCAGCCACGACACAGCAATGGATGTAAGCATGTGCTCAACTGGAAAATCATGAATGACCTCACTGATTTCTCTACGACTATATATGACTTTTGAGGCAAGCACACATGAGAATGAAAGATCAAAACAACACAAAGGAGTGTACTCCAACAAAAGGAGCGTATAGCTCTCACTGGAACAACGCGATGAAGGCATTCATGCAATTGGCCTCTATAAACATATTCTTTTGCCTTATATCATGGTTTTGAAACACAGCTAAAGGCCAGGAAATGAGAGGGTGAAGGAAACCCTCAGTAGGTTGTCCACACCAAGTAATGAGGCCACAGAAGGGGTATCCTACACACTACTTTGTTCAACTTCCAAGTTTAAACTTCTAAGTTTAAAAGTAGCAACAAGTTCACTTTCCATCTTAGTAAGCAGACACAAATACAACCGTCTCACAGTTCAAACATGTACTCACCCAGAAGAGAAGGTTGAAGACAAACATTAGGTACTTGATACACTGCAGGCAGTTGTGAGCCATGCTGCACCTCTTCAGTTCTAGGAGAAAAATAAATGAGAGATCCAGGTAAAAGACAACGTACTTGTTTCCCTTGGGGGACGTGTACTTAGCCTTGGTGGCCTTAGGGCCTGGGTTGGTGTGAAATCCAAAAAAAGAGTTGCTGGCAGCCCCAAACTGGCCGCCATACATGCTGCTGTATCGACGAAAGGTGCCATTTGGGAAACTGTAATCCTTGCTGTCCAGGGAAGGGCTCCTGTGATAGGTCGACTCATCGGTGCTAGACCTGCGCATGGTGGCTTCAGCTTGTCCCGTCGCAACTGCTGCTGTGAAAATCGTTGGATGTCAATGGTGCAGGTGAAAGGTTTGTGATTTTCTTTCCTCCTCCTTGCTATGAATCCCCTATTGCTTTGCACCAGCTGTTCTTTTGTCTGCCATCCTGTCAAGGAGTTACGTGTGCTGTACGGCAGCAAAGTTGGCGAACTGAAGTCTGCTTAGCCAGGAGTTAGGGAGCAGCGTGTTTCCACATGAGAAAGACTTCTGCACAAGTAAACATTCCCTCTGGTGTCACAATCGTCCCTCCCGGCCCACCCCACTACCAGAGAAGAAAAAAAGAGAGAGAGATATACTGTACCCAAAGCAATGAATTTAAAAAAAAGGAAGCATGATCTCGCTTGGATCGCAAATGCCATATAAAACCCCAGCTCCACATGCCACACACAGACAAGAGAGCGTCGCTGCACAAGACTCGAGGGCAGGAATTATCCAAAAGGCAAGCCGCTCCCGTGGCCCTTTCCGCTTCACCTCATTGCTCTGCCCCGAGACGCTCGGCTCACTTTAAGGATCCCCGGACCCGCTTCGTGCGGAGGCAGCCTGTGGCAAGCCAGCCACACGGCTCCATTCACAGCGCGGCCGCCACTCCTCCCCGGCTCCGCGCCAATCGCGCTCCCCGCCCGCCCGCATCGCCGCGCCCCGGCCCGGCCCCGCGCCTCCCGCCCAGACGGGAGCCGGGGTCGCCTCGCCCGGCGCACCCCTGCCCTCCCCCCGCCTGCCGCAGCCCCTCCTCCACCGCCACTTTTGCTGTAACAACCCTCCCCCCCGGTTTCGGGAAGCGGCGGGAGCCCCGGCCTGGGACGGGTCTCGGAGCCGCCCCGCTCTGCCCCCCACCCCGCGCCGCGCTCCCAAACTCTTGGCACGGAGTGACAGCACGGAGATGGAGCCTGACGTGCGGATGGCTTTAAAAGGGCTGCCCGGACACACGGGCTGTGCTGCCGAAAAAACCCGGGAATAAGTAACCGTTGTAAAAATGTCTTACGCGTAAGCGTTTGGGATGCTGTGCGGGGAGCGGGGTCAGAACAGGCCGGGCTTCCCTTGCCGGGAGGCTTGTTTGTTCCGCCGCAGATGCATCACCAGGATTTTCCTCATTTACTCGGTGCCTCAAAATCATCACTCAGCAAAACGCATGGCCGGCTCATTTGCTCCTCCAGCAGCCTATCTCCCCCTGCCAGGTAACTCTGTGATTGGCATCATACTCCATTCGCTGGGGAGCGCTTCCCTAAAATCTGCCTGCTCCCACAGGCAGCAAAGAGTTGAAATCTGACACACGCAACTTTTTTCAGAAAGCAAAAATCTGACTGAACCTGTGGTAATTACAGTATTAACACTGAGGAAAGCAGGACTAATTTACCATCTTTGCCCCCAATTCCCTGTGTGAGTAACTCACTTCATCTCCATATGTGCCGCTTCCTTATCTGTAAAATGGGACAGCCTGTCTCTGCCTTCGTTCCTTCATCCTCAGTCTGCCTTATGATTTTGACTGTACGCTCCTGGTGCTAAGCGAAAAGATGGCTGGCTAATATTTTTTAAAAGGCTTGCCCCAGCTGAGAATTAAGACGAAAACAGGTTTCTTGCGTGAAGCATCTTGCCAGTCTCAGCACAAATGAACAGGCATAGGCACTAATTAATTAAAGAACAAATTAGTAAAAGTAAAATGAGCTGGTTTTGCACATAGCCTGAGCAGTTCACCCTTGCAAACCACCCTCTAATTCTGTTAATTTACAAACTGCAAAGCTAGAGTCTAATTATTTCCCTTCATTTCCTCTGCAAACTATAGATACACTGGGCATACCTGGTGTAACCTTTAGAGACAAAGAACTTAAGCACAAAACACAAGGGTAATAACTCCTGTGCCATCTGTTTCAACAACTTTGGATGACTTACAACTTTTCTACGTTTTAATTTCCCTACCTCTAACGACAGAGATACTTCATAGCCACGATGGAGCTTGCTCTTCTACTCTTCCTCCCTCCCTTTCCTGCACAGTATAAGCTCTGTCCCCAGAAAGGAGTCCTCCTTTCTACGACATAAAGATGGCCCCACGGAAACAGATCTGTTCTTGGTCTGAGTTTCCAATACACCACCTATTTTTCCTATGGCACCAAACAGTTCCACCTCCAATCCTCGTCTGTATGGCTACTAGCCCAGTTCAGCAATGGAAACCCAAAGGTGATTCAAATATTATCTATGTCCCCTATCAGTATACAGAAATGCCTTTGCACAAAGCTCCATATTAAGTGGTAAAAACTGGGTACAGCTCTGTACACAAATTATGTTGAACCACTGTCAAGTCAGATAACCGTTATTTAACAAGGGTGACCATGGTATTGCAAGCACATAACAGAGGCCAATTTGGCATATTTACTGTAAACTAGACATCTGAAGGCTCAAAAGCACCTCACTTACTGTTATCTGGATAAGAAAAGGAGTAGAAATCACTTGATTTCACCTTTCTTTAAGGCAAGTAGTCATCAGTTCCCAAGAGAATTCAGTCCTTAATATGGGTGGAATAATTTATAAAGCCAAGATCTGAGGTAGAAGCGAGAGTTTCTAAATGCTGCTTTTAAATAAAAAATAGTAAACATCAACACAGTGGGTATCTTTCAGACAGATGCAGAAAAATGCATGAGGAAGGGGGAAGGTCCCACGTGACCCTTAAAATAAAAGGTACTTTTACCCCAGCCTCCTTTCACCACCATCCTTTAGCACATCTCATTGAAATGACAACTTTTCAAAGCCACTTTAGTGTAAAATTTAGCTCTCAAGTCGTCGCTGTTCTTCTTTCTCACACCAATATCAACAGCTAATTAGAAACAGAGTCATTTGGGATACAGACATTATACAGCTCCAGAATCATTCTTTTATTAAATCTTCCATGCTAGGAAACCCAGTCAGAGTTGCTAGCCTAAATGGGAAATCCTTGAGATGGCTACACTGCACCAGCAGGCTAACCACGGCTTGGATGACATGCTTGTATGAAGGAGTAAGACCCTGCATGGGAACTGGGCAAAGCCAACAAAAAGAGTTGATGTACTTTACTTTTGCTCATCCTGGGTGAAAAGTGGATGAAAGAGGCAGGGGCACGCTGAGACCCATACCAATATTTAAGCTGTTACAACAAAGTAATACTCACATGAACAAAGAAGAATAAACCTCAGAAGCATTGTGTCACTGGGCCATTATGTCCACAAGGGTGACTCAAGGGGCAGGTGAATTACAGCTTTCACAAAACTTTTTGTTAATGACTGAGCCTAAAATCACAGCCCCGACCTAGTGACCTCTGTTCACCTCAGCTTTCCATCTACTTTTTCTCTCCCCAGCTGCATCTGTATATTCCCATCCTGTAGCCAATTCATATTGATTCCCCTACACAAGAACTCAAGCACTGTGCAGTCTCGCCAGCAGAGGTTCAATCTGTATTGATTCTGTTGGCACGCTACCACTTAGGTTGTGACAACTCTGTCCCTGCCGCTTTGAGTGGAGGGCCAGTAACCCTTCAATGTCTCCAGCCAAAACCCTGGCCTTGAAAGAGGAGAGGCAGCACTCGACAATGTCAGATGAGCTCCAGGCAATAGATAGAAACTAAATGATTTGTGAATCGGTGGTAGATCTGTTAACTGCGTTATCCCTTTCTCAGAACAGCCTCCTCCACGGCGTCAGCTATCACCTGAAGACACACACCTACTTGTTCAACTGCCCACACTTCCCACCTGCCGCCTCACCCTGCACTTGCAGTCACCACAGGCCCCACACCATGCTCCTACCTCCCTTGGTCAAATCTACTGCCCATCCCCTTGCTTGTTCTTGTTGTTGTGACCCGCGCTCCCAGGCCCCGCTCCACCACCTTGCAGGGCAGGCGGCCATTACCTGTGGGCAGGCTGGTCAGGGCCCCCTCCCCTTTACAGGCTTGAGGGGCTGCAGCGAGTCCCAGCTGGGGCCCAGGCCGGGCGGCGCTGCTGGGCCCTGATCCCTGTGGCAGGGACACACACTGAGCAAGCTTTGTGTGTGCGCTCTGAGCTCAAGTGATGGTTAATGTGTCAAATTGTTCTACTGAGGATCCCTAAAGGACCTGCCTGTCCCCATAGTTTGGGTGGGAGCTGCTTTCTGGGCCTCTTCAGGCCCCTGTTTGCCTTTGGCTCCTACTTCAGCGCACCATGTTTTTCCAGACTCAGTTTCTTCTTTCCCTGTTCCACATCCAGGGCTTCCCCTCCTCGTGCCTCGCTCTGTGACGCCTCTGGACCCAACGAAACCATCAATTGAACGCAACAGGCCTTTCGGTAACACTTTGGATCAGGCCTTCCTTTTATACATTCTTAATTCTGCTTTCTCTTCCGGCTCCATGATCACAAAACGCCAGCCCCTTCAGGTCACACAAAATACAGCCACTACTCACCTCTTTGTCAATTTAGTCTTATTAGTCCTTTAATGGTTGCACTGACTTTCCCTCTACTAATGCCTCTTGTCACTGTATTCAAAACTCTGCATACCTGCTCCATCCTTCTAATGAAATAACCCAGTTTCATTAACCTCAGTAGCATGTTTGTAAGCATCTCATAAAAACTGTTAAGTCATCCATGAAAAAAAAAATAAATTTTTAAAAATCCTACTAGAAGCTATTACTGAAAAATACTGTATAAATACAGCGTATGTATGTGACAACTGCTCCTGTTCTGCAACAGGGGGAGGATGTGCAAAGGCATGCACATCAGAGGTGATAGTCTTTCCCCGTAGTTTCAGTGAACAAAATGTGTAAGATTAAATATTACTGCAAGAGTGGGAGCTTTTTGTGGGCTATTAACTTTGCTCTGTGCCACAGCACTACAAACAGCTACAGGTGATCAATTGATAAATACACTCCAAATGGTTAACTTTTTAATATCATGCACATACAGAGATCACCACATAAAAGCATTAATGAAAACTGTTTGGCATTGCATGTGCCCTTCTTCAGCAATGTGCCTAGCGAACAATCCCTTCTGTCTCTCCCAGCGCACTCTTCGCAGCTACTGTTTGCTTACGTTTGATTCAGTGCTGCAGGCTTTGTGAAAAATGTATGGCTTCCAAAGACTAAGAGAAACATTACCTCTTCTGACTGGAGGGTGAATCAAAGTTCAGGGCCAGGCTGGCTGTTTTGGCTTAGGAGAAAAAAACCCCTTTGTGATGGAGTCTTTGATTTGTTTGCTTTTCTATATTCATTTTGCATGAATATAAATGACTAAAAGCACAAGGCAAAAGGGAGCAAGAATATGATTTTTAACCTGACAGCCTCACACTGCCGTAGGTCTGCAGTCTCTGCTCAGCCCTGGCTAGTACTGTTTAATATCTTCATCAATGACATAGACAGTGGGATTGAGTGCACCCTCAGCAAGTTTGCAGATGACAGCAAGCTGAGTGGTGCAGTTGACACACCTGAGGGACAGGATGCTATCCAGATGGAGCTGGACAAGCTTAAGAAGTAGGGCCATATGAACCTCACGAGGTTCAACAAGCCCAAGTACAAGCTCCTGCACCTGAGTCAGGGCAACCCCTGGTTATCAATACAGGCTGGGGGATGAGGGGTTGAGAGCAGCCCTGCCAAGAAGGACTTGGGGTACAGGTGGATGAAAAATTGGACTTGAGCCAGCAATGTACGCTCACAGCCCAGAAAGCCAACCGTATCCTGGGCTGCATCAAAAGAAGCATGGCCAGCAGGTCGAGGAAGGTGATTCTGCCCCTCTACTCTGCTCTGGTGGGACATGCCTGGAGTACTGCATCCAGCTCTGAGGTCCTCAGTACAAGACAGACATGGACCTGTTGAAGCAGGCCCAGAGGAGGGCCACAAAGATGATCAGGTCTCCTATGAAGACAGGCTGAGAGAGTTAGGGTTGTTCAGCCTGGAGAAGGCTCCAGGGAGATCTTATTGCAGCCTTTCAATACTTGAAGGGGGCTTATAAGAAAGATGGGGACATACTTTTTAGCAGGGCCTGTTGCAATAGGACAAGTGATAATGGTTTTAAATGAGAAGAAGGTAGATTCAGACTAGGTATAAGGAAGAATTCTTTTTACAATGAGGGTGGTGAAATACTGGAAGAGGTTGCCCAGAGAGGTGGTTTCCATCCCTGGAAACATTGAAGATCAGGTTGGATGGGGCTCTAAGCAACCTGTTCTAGCTGAAGATGTCCTTGCTCACTGCAGGTGGGGTTAACTAGAAGACGTTTTAGGGTCCCTTTCAACCCAAAACATTCTATGAACATGCCTGGGGGACCTAGACGTTGAGCCAGCACTGTACAATTACCTCTCTGCATCTCCATCCACAGGCTAAGCAGCGAAGAAATCTGGTGACAGTGTCCCTGCATGTCAACCCCCTTTCTGACAGCCCACACAGAGCAAAGAAGCAGCAACCAAAGGGTTTTCTCCCTAAATCCTGCTCTCTCCTAAAAATTCTCACGGTGTGAAGAACCTACGCTGTCACACATTGCCAAAGGCTTTAAGAGAGGCGTGAGTGGGTCAGACTTGAAGCCATAAAGCCAGTTCCTGATCCAAAAGCAAGACATGTCAAAGCAGCCCCCTAAGAAAAACGTAAATCAAACAACCATCAGTCGTACTCTGGGGAGCAGGTCCTACAGCTCAAAGAGTATTACCATGGGGCTGTAAACTGAAGATAACCCAAGAACCTTTTATTGTAGAAAGGAATACCAATATTTTTTAACAAGTCAAGCAGAAGACAGCATGTTTCACTGAAACCTCAAACTTACTGAGGTTATATATAGGAAGATCCCATACCTTCCCTTTATATTTCTAGGGTCCTTGCTCATCCATTAGCAATTTCAGTATCTGTAAAAGGCTGTATTTGCTGGAAGGTGATTAAGACCTGAATTGCATGGGCAGGAGGAGAAAGTCGGGTGTTCTAGAGATTTCCTCAACTAATACAAAGATCTTCTGATATTCACAGTTGTACCTGCAACTCTCTTAAAGATTTACTGATGCCTCCAACAAAACTTAGAAAAAACAATCCAGTGAGAAGCAATTTCGCTTACATATCAGACTCCAGGGTTTGGGTTTTTTTTTCATTTTCTTTTTTTTTTTTCCTTTATAAATAAGAAATTTGCATGAAAAAACGGATCTTCAGTACTTAATAGCTCATCTCCTTCTGCTCACACGCCACCTGAAGTCATGATCTTTGGTTTATGGCATAATTAGTTGCTATGGAAATAACATAATCATAGACAGAGAGAAAATATTTTGGGCATGATTTGCAATGCGCTTTATTTAAGCCTGTGCACAAGTTACTTTTGCAGAAATCTCCCTGCTTTTTCTGTGCTCTCATCTGCGTAATGGTTTTCATCACCTCTGCCTGTGCATTCATAGAACAGAATCATAGAATTGTTATGGTTAGAAGAGACCTTTAAGATCATCAAGTCCAACCATTAACACTGCCAAGTTACTACTAAACCATGTCCCTCAGCACTATATCTACACGTCTGTTAAATACCTCCAGGGATGGGAACTCAAACACTTCCCTGGGCAGCCTGTTCCAATGCTTGACAACCCTTTCAGTGAAGAAATTTTTCCTAATATCCAGTCGAAACCTCCCCCACCGCAACTTGAGGCCATTTCCTCTTGCCCTATCGTCTATTACTTGGGAAAAGAGACCAGCCTCCACCTTACTACAACCTCCTTTCAGGTAGTTGTAGAGAGCCTCTTTTTCTCCAGGCTAAACAACCCCAGTTCCCTCAGCTGCTCCTCATAAGACTTGTGCTCTAGATCCCTCACCAGCTTCATTGCCCTTCTTTGGACACACTCCAGCACCTCAATGTCAACCTTATAGAGAGGGGCCCAAAACTGAACACAGTATTCAGACACACTGGTATTGGTACATGCACTGCTCACACTGAAGGCATTTCCTGCACCCAATTTGAGCATCTACATTTTCAAACAGTGATGAGAGCGTACATGCACGCAGAAGAGCTGGTGCCAAGTCAGACTAAACAAAATAAAAAAAATCTCTTTAAAAAATGACTTGGGATTGGGCCCCAAAACCCTGTGCGTTACAGAGCTCCCTCACCCGTTGTGCTTTCTAGGCTTTTGTCATCCTATTCTTTGCTAATGATTTCTTTTGTCCAATAATAAAAAATTTAAGTAAGGAGATTCCCTGTTTCCCCATCAAATTCTGCATATTTAAATCCTGGAGAGAGAGGATTATTGCTGCAGGTGAGAGACAAGCAGTGCCAGTCTCTGAACTCCTGAAGAAGTAGAAGCCCTGTTCCTCTGACAACGCTCTCAGCCATAAAGAATGAAAGAACAGAAATAAAGAATCCATCTGACACCCCATACAAGATGAGTTGTGGCCCAAAGAAAATCTTTGTCAAGACCTGTCTTTGCAGTGTCAGCAGGTCTTAGCAGCACGAATGCAATTTATGTGCTAGTTTTCTTAAAATCAGGTTACTTTCTCTAACCTGAGAGATCAGCTGATGTTCAAAGAAATACCACTTCAAACACGCACGTGGTACTCAGGATCTTTCCGTCAAGTATAAAGCAATCAATCAGACATGAAAATCTTTAAACTACACAGTTCTGATGCTTTGTGAAAGCAGGCATTTTAAAGCAGAAGAAAACAAAACAAAACAATGACTTAAAAAAATTCAAAGATTCATTAGTGTTCCCTAACTAGTGTCTGCCTTTTAACATCTCATGGATTTTTTCCTTAAGTATTCAAAATGGATTATTTTCTTGTGTTGCATCCTCAAAAAGAGGGCTAGGGTTTTGCAAGCATATGAGCATGAAGCAAAGTTCATATAACTGCATTTCAGCTCCATTTCCAAAGCAATGAACACCCAGCAGTGTTCACTGACCTCACAGGGATCCAAGTGCTCAGCACTTTTGAGAACCAGTTCACGGAGAGCCCATTTCAGTAAGGTACTCAACCAGAGTTTTCACTGCACTCAGATATTCATGTACTTAAATAGTAAGTACACACTTAAATGCTTTCGTGAGTGGGATTGTACATAAGCATAAGAAATGCAGTGTTTAAAAGGATGCAGATATCAAGCTGGATTCTGTATACAGCTGCTATAGCGGAAAGAATTGCTCCCTGAGCACACATCTTTGAGGCTACTGCTTCGCAGATCTACCTGTGGAGCTGGCTGGGAGGCGCCTTCAGCCAAAACAAGTAAAGTTCAGGTGGTTTGAAATGGGGTAAGAAGCTCTCCTACCAGCAACTCGGTCAATAGATGCGTGCAAGCACACCAAGGCCCCAGGGCAGGCTGGGGAAATGATCTATGCTGCTGCATTGCCGGGTCTGCGCCTTTGTCTTCATAGCCAAAAGACCTCAATTTGCTCCTAGCTCCCTTAAGCTCCTTCCAAAATCTTAGCTTAAAGTTAAATATATTTATTTTTCAAAAAAAGGACTGAAAATAAAACCCCTAAGGGAGCAATAGATGTCCTTTTCATCTTGAAGATAACAACTTCTTGGAATAAGCAAGCGGAGATTATTTTTTACGACATGGAAGTTCTGTCACAGTAACTCAGTGCATTTCTTACAATGCAAGCTGTGCTGGAGAGAGCTTAAAATTAAAACTGAAGTATTAAAAAGCCTGCAGCAAATTAAGAGTATTTGAAAAGGAATAATAAACAAAAACACTAGGTGATGATTAAATGTTGATATTAAAACGGAATGGACCTGTACAAAGAAAATGCAACTGGCCATATATATTTTTATGTATTATGTTATCAGCTATTGTTCCTTTTCTTGATGTTGTAAGGAACCACAGGGTTTATATCATCCCATATAGTAAAAGTAAACAGCAGTGGATCTCTTATCCCTGACATCTCTGTAACCATTCAAGCAAAGAGAGAGGAGCTTCTGCTATCAAAAAAGAAAAAAAATACTGGTTGGGAGTACAAGCTTTGGCTTTCTGCTTTGCCATTCTGAGCATTCATAACAGCGAACAGTCAAAAATAACTTCAGGAATGCTACCAGCAGACATACTTTCAAAGATATTTTTTGAACAGATTACACATCCAGCTAAACAATTTAAAATGACAGCCTAAGATTTACACTCCTGAAAGACATATTAGTGAGTGTAATAGTGATAATGCTTGAAATAAAAATGCTCTTTTGGAAGAAAAAGTGTCACCTGCACTGGAAACCGTATATCTGTATTTACTTGTTCACATCACCACAATCTGGCTCTTTTTATATTTCACCGTCAAAAATCTGTAAATAAGTTCATTTCCCTAAGGAAGGATACATCTACACAGAAGGCAGAGGCTTTTGTACTTTAAGGCAGCACAGGTGTGATACTCTTTTTGCAAAACATACCTAAAGTCAGTTACCAAAGATAATACAGAGGCCCTAATTCAGCAAATAAGCCCCACAATTGAAGTTTAATAGTATTAAGCACCTTAATAAATAGGGATGAGTTTCTCTCTCCTTTTTTTTTTTTTTTTTTGGACAACTTGAATTTGCTGAATTAGGGCCTCTGTATTATCTATTTATTAAGGCGCTTAATACTATTAAACTTTAATTGTGGGGCTTCGTTTGGATAAAAATAAGGACATAACTTAGAGCTTTAATGATAAAAAAATGAAAGATAATCTGTGCCTCAATTTAGATACTCTCATTGAAAAGGTACTTCCAAAGTATCTGTTTAGTCTTTGAAGTCATCACCCATTTTGCACACTGGCTAAGATTCTGGCTTTAATCAAAACCAAATTTGTACCTAAATTTCAGCTGAGTGTTTGTGCTCAGTGTTTCCTCTTGGTTCGCACTAGGCTTTCAGATATTCCTACTCTGTAAGAAACACTTGGCACAGGACCTTCGCAAAATTTAATCCTGCTAAATTTAAGCCCTAGCATACGTTAAACTGCTAAAAATGCAAGGTCGACCTCTTCTGCAGTCTGACCTCCAGGCAGTTTGTTTACTGTGTTATATTTATGGGGATTTTTATGAAGGCAGATTTATATATTAAAAAATTATTTCTGCATCAGATCACCAAGAAGCCAACTGAAAAGTGATTAGAAGCATTTCCACAAAAAAGGGTATCTATTCTATTATCGTTCTCAGAAATGGCAGGGAATGCAGAAAGAAGAACCAGCCCTTCAGATTTCTGTAGACTGCATTTTTGCCTTTAGACAGGATTTCTTATTTGATGGGAAAGGAGGACCTCCTTAGAAGCATCTTTATTTTATGCATATTTCCAGGTATCTGAAGACCATATTAAGTTTCTGCATAGCTCTGGTATTGCTAATGATATTTCTCTCAAATAATGCATAATTATGAGCCTATAAAACTTTAATTAAGATGCTTTATAGCCTTTTATAAGTGTCTCCCAAACCTATGCTGTAGGGTAAACTGTACTTTTAATTTCTATTTGTTATGTTTACACTGTGCAAAGAGATTCATTACAGTAAAAGCTAGTTATTAGTTTCTTAGAAGACTACACAAATTCCTTGGTTAAAGTCTGTCTGGATAAAGCAAACAAATAATAATTTTTGTTTGCTTCCATTTTGCTTGGAATTAGAAAAGCTAAACAAACTGTAACACAACTCTCCCAATTCCTATAGGGGTCAGACACAACAAAGCCAAAACCATACCTCTGCTGCTTTCCACATGCTAAGAATCAAGGTACTGAATGTATTTGCAAGAGCAAAAAGTTAAAAAACCCAGAAGATAATTATACTCACTGCCTGGCTCAAAGAGCATACTGCATTTGGAGCCTGATCCAAAACACACTGAAATCATTGTAAGGTGCTCTTCCAATCTCAACACCTCAAGGGTCTGACTGCTCTTAGGCCAGGCAAATCTTGGAGCAAGCTTCTGCCCCCATTGATGCCTGAATATTGTTGTGAGCAGGACTGCTACAAATTGGTCATACACAGATGACCAATATGCACTAAATCTTTTTTATGCAAGACAGAGAGGCAGGAGGGTTGAATCCAGGACTCCCTTCACCACTGTGGAGTGGGATTTCTTAACTGACCTGTTTAAGACAGGATAGGTATGATAAGTATCACGAGACAGATGTAACAAAGCATTAAAGCTCCAAGAAGTGGGAGGGGAGGGGAGAAGAGCTGACATCCTCACCAGAGCCTGTGAGGGCTCCCTGCTGGCCAGCCAGCTCTGGAGGTCAGACAAGTAGTCCCAAAGGCATTCTGGACGCATGTTCCTTCAGCCAGGCCACAGGCCCTGTCCTGCAGTGAAGAATGCAGCACCTTTCTTGCCTCACAAAATAACCATGGGAAGAATTTCAACAGAAACCTACACCTTTCTGACAAATTTTTAAAAATGCAACTGAAAAGAAACCACCAAACATCAGCTTATCAACAACTGAAACTAGAAAAACATGAGCTCTAGCAGCGTGAAACTCCCCTGGCTTGGCACAGTGAGAGCACACATTCTCCACTCCTACACTCCTTGCAAAATGAGCAGGACTCACACCGCTGCAGTACGCTGTATCCGGCAGTCTGATGGCAGCTATTAGCCCCAATTTGAGTCCTGGCATAAGCCTGGCCTGGCCTTAGCCGCTCCTCCAACAGCAAACCCTGCTAGAAAGGGAACCAAGCCAAAGCTGGCTTTGGCAAGACAGAGGTGCAAATCTGATTTTCCCTCATGGAGTAAGTTACAGATCCTGCAAGCTCATGCCTCATGCAGCTGGAAGCTGACTGCTTCAGATGAGAGGAATTTATCATTATTATTTTAGTATGAGAACAGCTCACTGATTGCAGCTTGACAACTCGAGTTAATTAGTTGATGAAGGGTCTGCTGCACACTGGCTGGCTCCACATCTGTGGACGATGACACAATCAGCAGAATGAAATCCATACTTAAAAGGTCTTTGGTCTGTTTAATCCTAAACTACAAATCACAAAATCCACATAACAAAACCTGCAGATCAGAGGAATTACACAAGAGGTTCCCCTTTCCCTGGCCCTCGGGACAGTCTGGTCTCCGCTGCTTACTGAAGCTCATAAACAGACAGACTTGACTTCAAAAGCATCCTCTTTTCTTCCTGGAGTCCCAGTGGTTCTCAATAATAAGATAACTGGTTTGAGCTCAACCTGGCAATGTTCCCTTATGGCTGCTTTTCCCAGCAGAGAAATAGCAACTTGCAGGTTTTCCTTTGCTCTTGCCAAACAGCAGGTAGGATTTACTCACCTTGCCAAAGATGAGTATCAATGATATCTTGATATCAAGATCATCTGTCCCCACCTATCAGATCAATGCACAGAGCTCACATGCTATTTGCATCCAAGTTTGCAAAAAGTTAAGGTTTTTACTAAACAGTCAGCTAAAATAGTAAGTGAGGCCATAATGTCCCAAGCTCCTGAGAAGCAGTGGAGAAGCACAAATGGCAGGGAAAAAATGGCTGGGGAGTGATCTGCATGGGGCTGGAGCCACTGAAAGCCACTAAGCATGAGGGGCAGGGGAAGCACATTACCTACTGGGAACAAGAACAGGCCACTGCTGGTAGACAAGGAGCCTCGTATCAGTGGGAGCCACTACAAAAATTCAGGCAGCCCTCTGACAGACTCCACCTGTAATTACATGGCATAGCTGTAAATCTCTCTGCGGCCCCAGTTCTTAGCACAGAGAAAAGCATTTTTTCCCCTCTACCTTTCATATCTACATTTTGCACTTTTCAGGGCACAGCCTGCTTCTCTCCCCCTTTTTACTTATCACCAAGGAAGATGAACTGCTCTTCTAGGTGCTCTCTTAAATCAAAAGCAAAAAAGGAAACTCCACGAGTCACCAGGCATGTCTGAAATGTGGTCAATCAGAGGTTGCTGGAGAGCAATCAAGAGAAAGAAGGTCGCTTCCTTTAGACAAAGATGACAAAATTTCAAGACAAGCAGCTCTTGTCACCAGAAGCGATGAGCAGAATACGTAACTCAGGAGGCACCTCACCTGGGCTTTCTGGGTCCTGAAAGGGGCTGCAGAGAAACACACAGCTATGGACACAGGAGCCAGTATTTAGTAAGAGATGTGCACAACAAACAGAAATGTCTGGGTTCAGAAGCCACTACAAGGCTTTACTAGTTTAATTCTGGCGTGTTTTAATCTTGTTTTATCCACACAGGACTCTGTTGATGGAGTCTGCATTCCTCTAACAGAAACATTTCAGTCCTGAATCCCTGCTTGTCTACACTTCTTGAAGTACCATAAAAGCACATGAGGATTTTTTTGTGTGTGTTATAGGACTATTTCCACCCAGTTTGAGAGCAGCTCAAAGGAATTGGCTTCAACAAGTTTGCCATGATTTAAGCTTATTTTTTGACCATACTGAGCTCTGACAGAAGAGAGGCTCCAGTGAGAGTAGTGCTTTATTCTGCCTCCACTAGGATGCTATTGAAAATCATGGGATGAATCAGGACAGCACAGGTGCTGCACACAGAGTTTAAAAGCAAAACATTCTGCTGCAATAATGTTTGAGCATTTAGGGGACCTCAAAGATGATTTTTTGTTATTACACTCTAAACAAAATAACATCTTCCATGTTGACATTAATTTCTATAACATGGCTTTAAAAACAAAACAACCCCAAAATTCAATAGACTGCACTCAGGATGGCAATGCCTCAAAATTAGAAGCAGCATGTTGGCATTTTTCCCAGGGAAAAAAAAAAAAAAAAAAAAACCCAACAACATTGTGTGTAAGGCACTTTTTATTTTTCACAAGATCAACGAAGCTCCGGGGCTTATTCCACCTCACTCAGCCAGAGGCAGGACAGGCTGGTCTTTGCAGTGCGTGAACACTTAGGCACAAGGAGGAGTCTGTTTACCAGAACAACTGCGGGTGCACATCAGAAGCAGGGAGCAGCACAAAATCCATGATGCTGAAGCCTTATCCTTCCTATCCAAGACAGAGACCTTAACTTGAGGGTTGCTTGTCTCATCCCAGTGCTTCCAGGACAGAGTTGTTAGGCTATAATAAGCAAGCTCCTAACAGCAGGCTGAGGAGACTAAAAGAATCCCCTCAGTCATCCCCAGCCAGTTGTGAACAAAGACCTGCGCTAGCAGCAAAGGTAGCTAGGATTTTTCTGTGGGATCATGTTACAGGAGCTCCTAATCTTGAATCCTCCACCAAACCTACAGTGCTGATGTCTGCAGCTCTATTTGAACCACCAAGAAGCGTGAGTCAATTCTTGCAGTAACAGGGCAGAAGAGATGCAATTCCACACATACCCTTACACGCTCTTGAAGAGGCATCTGAATGCTGTCCAAAAATTAATTACATGGCACGACAAGCTCTGACAATTAGCTAACTAGACTGCTTGATGGCTAGGATTTTAAATAAGGATCTTTCAAGGATGAAACTCTGGAACAGGCAGGCAGTGCTACTGTCATAACAGTCTGAGCTGTCATGAAAGCATAGCACCAACGAGACAGCCCTACGGGGTTCACAACTGTGACTGCAAAGGAAAGAAAAAATCCTGGGGGAAAAGAACCTATTTAACTGCACCTGCACCTCACATCCATCATCAGGACATCCCTTACCTTGCAAGACGACTGGAACAGAGGAGGACTTGGGTCTTTCCCAAACTGCAGTTTGCCCCCACAAAGCAGCAAGGGAAGCCAGGACCACCACCTGCTCTCACTGGAGCTGGAATAGGTGCTCTCTGGCACAGCGCATCGGGCAGAGATCACAAGCAGGCCTGCAAATACAGCCAGTCCCAGTACAGTGTGACAGCAGGCCCAGCACCCTTGACACCAGCTAGGCCCAAAAATGCACTTGCCTCCAAAATCCCTCATGCATCCACTCCAAGCAGCCCTGAAGGTTGCTGCTCCTCCGGCTCATCACTGAAGGGGAGTTTTGGCAAAGGGCTTTTGCTGCCGCACACCGTTTGGGCAGATTTATCTGATGGCTGCTTGTAGAAATCAGCGTTTCACTCGTACAGCCCTTAAGTCTTTTAGGTAAGAAAACAACACTCCCTCTTTCTCAGTTTTCTCCCTTTGTATGCAAAGGGAAGGGATGAGAGGCAACGATTTCAGGATAGTAAATAACCAGAGTGACATGACAGCAAGTAAATCAGCACTTTGTAGTGATCATGGCAACAGCTTTTGGCATTGTGGGAGAAGAAACAAAATTCCTTAAACAATAAATGAACTACGATCTTGTATTTGCAATGCAGACTTTCAAGGCAGCCAATTACTGTACACGTAGTGGTAACTAAAAGTCTTACATTATCACTTACAGATTATCTATGAGATGACTCAGTTTAGTCACTTGTGTACATATATATATCTCTCTATATATTAGTATATATTTTTTAATGAAAAAGGATCAGGAAATGTACTGAAGAGGGAAGATGGGTTTCAGTGGAAGCTGGGTGACTGTTTCCCTTCTATACATGTGAAAATCTTCTGTCTCTTCACAAGTCTGTTGCAAACATACTTCAGTCATAAAAAATGTTGTTTCAAGTATTTGCTTCACAATTTGCTATTCTCCTCTGATACGATTACCTACATTTCTTGGCAGTTTCATTTCCCTGATTGGATTATTCCTGAGCCTTTAGAAGGTTTCAGGTTGGTTCTGGTATGTGCACTTATGATGAATATATATATATATAAATAAACATGTGCCAATGTATACAATTTCACAGAAAATCAGAATCTTAAGAACTTCACTGATACCCCTGAGCAATTGATAATTTCATGGGGTTTATGTTTATTTTACAAATTTTTATTCTTGGATTGGACTTTGTCAGGGTTGAGCTGTGACCTGCCAGCTCATTTTTCTTCTTTAGAATCAAGGATAAAAATCTCTATCTAGATAGGTGCATTGAAGCGCTGTTCACTTAAACTAGATCTGCTTTTAACACCATATGCTAATTAACCATCGGGTTTTGATATTAATCCCTCAGAGGCTCACAGTCCTCAGTCATGATTCAAATGTATAAGCAAGATTCTCAGCCACTGAAAAACAACTTAACTACAAAGAAATCAAAAGCACTGTATGGATTTACACCAATTGAGAACCCAGCCAACCGTCTTAAAACTGCAGAGGCTTCTGCTCAGGCAAGCACCACCACTGAAGTATTTCTCCCCCATGTATTTGCTGCCTTTTTCATTCCTGTTGCTGCTGTGGAAAATATCCGCAGCAGCATTTCTTAACTGTGTGCTGGGATTTGCTTACATTTCCCCCTTTGTTTGAGTAGGGGCTCTGTTTTCCTGATTCAGTTGAGTTATGGTTGCCAAGGCTCAACTCATGTATTTTATGCTGCTATGGCACAGGTGAGATGCCCTTCCCCCAAGCTGTCACCAGACTTGCTGGAGCATCAGCTGCCAGTCAGACCTCAGCATCTAGGGAGGAACCTCACGTGTCGCAATGTTAGACTCCCTCTTGCTCCTCCATCTGGGAGCACGGCTGGCACCTTCCCTCTCAAGGCAAGCAGCCAGTAAGGGCCAGAAGTCACTTCACACTGTTAGTTGCTACCTGCCAATCCACGTACCTGCCAGCTTCATTTGAGAATATGGCTTTTAGATTTATTTTTCCTTCAGGCAAAGGGGTAGCAGGAAACTGCTGCCAAACACATGTTTTGTTATAGCCTCCCATTGCTGCTGAATGCCATAGTTTATTCTGTATCAGGGTCTTCATCATAGCCCTGTTTATGGGGTTTTTTAAGTGTTTTTGGAAGATGCATGGGCTGAATGAAGACTGCCCAGGACAGAGGCACAGTGCAATACTGCATGGAAATTTCCCTAAAGGAGATGAGATGAGGAGGCAAAATGATTCCCTGGGGTAGGGACCCACGCAGCCATGGCAATGAGAAAGCTATTGGGATTTATCAGTTCAGCTAGTGTTTATTCCAAAATTCAAATGTTCTTTTCCTTCTCCCTGTGTGGGCCGATCCAGCACCCACTGAAGCCACCATGAGGTCTACCTATGAGTCTGAAAAGCACAGAGGCAAACTTTTGAGAAACTTTTTCATTTAGAGAATAATTTACAGCTGTCTCCTTGTAGATGTGAAATAGCTAAATATCAAACATCTGCAGCTACTTTACTGATAGCTGCCCTTCTACTTTGAAGAGTTTGAAAAACTTGATGTGGCTCCTGGTGTGCTGAACAAGAGCATTAGATCTGGCCTTTTGCTAGAAGAAGGAAGGAAAAGATGGCAGTCAGTCTACTTTGCAGATGAATCAACGAGAATAACTAAGACTTTATTCCTAAAAATTAAGTAGACTGAAGACAGAAATGAAGTTTCCATTCCACCTCTGACACAGATCTCCATGGCTGGGTAAGTCATTCATTCCCCATGCTTCAATTTTGCTCTCCAGCCCTTTTTTTCACACCCTCTCTCACCAGCTTGTTGAGGTTTCTAGGTACCAGTGCAACACTACTGGTGATGGACGTGCTCTATGATAATAGTAATAACAACATAATCATAATGATAAGGAGGAGGTACCCAACATAAACCTGAAATCCGACTATGAGCACAAGAAACATGAACACGAACTCAACAATACATAATGTACGCTAAGATGCTTTTTACTGGTATCAGTGGGTACCAGGAAAGAGCTTTTCTGAGTAAGAGATCAACTTTATTGTTAATTACCATTATAACAACTACTAGTCTCCACTAAAGTGTTTCTTGCTTTTACCAGAAGAAGAGCAATTACATGTGGTTAGTCATTCCAATGTTACTTACTCTGTGCTCAATTGTTACACTGGCTGGATGAAAACTCCCTTCAATCAGAACAAGTATTACAACCTATGTATTGACTTGATTCCGCTGAGACAGGTCTGCAAATGGAAATGGAGGTCTGCCATATTCTAGTAATCTTGGCATTGTCCTAAAGTTGTTCATTAACAGATAGCACTCAGTATAAGCACGGGAAGATAACACAGAAATGGGAAAATACAGTATGGACAGGTTGTGATAGTGAAAAGGAGTGAGACACACTGTCATCACGTAGGGAGTATTTTAGCTTTGCTTAAAGAAATCACATCTTACATACTAAGAGGAGCTGCTAGCCACACAGTCAGAGCCAAGAATTTCGTTGGATTTGAGCATGCAGTACTGAACAGCTTTGCATTTCCTAAAGGTACAGCTTTTCCATAGTGGTAAACACTGCATTCCCCTCATGCTGATGCAAAACTACAGCACTGGACTCACTTGTCCAAGGTCTGAGTAAATTGCTCCCCTCTTCAGTGCTTCTTTCACTGCAGAAAGCCCGCCCCAAGCCCTGCTCTGCCTTCCCTCTCCCAACAGCCCCTCTTATTCAAGCATCTTTGCAAGAAGGAAACAAGTTGTTTTTCAGCCACAATGGCAAGTCTTCACAAAGGAGGAGTTCACTTTTTATAGCTGATCGATACCTATGCTGAAAAGGTGCAAGCAAACACCTTTGAAACCAATCACCCAAATGTTAATAATCAAGCTCAGGGATTCTGCAAGTTATTTCAGATGAAGTCAATGAATCCTTTTATAATGAGTGCATGCGGAAACACAACGCAATGTAGGTAGGTACTGCAGTACAAACTAACATTCACTAACAAGCTAGCATTTTCAAAAGGCCAGAGGAAAGCTCTGCCACAGGCATACAACAAAATATAAGGATGTGTCAGGTAGATTTTGTTAAAAGATGTTATAGCAAGTAAAGTATACGTGAAATATGTATCAATAAATGTACCCTTCAGCTCCTCTTTTTTTACTTTTTCCTACTGACATGTATATTATAAATCAATATATTTTTGGCCTCCAGAAAGATCTTGTTCCATCCACTTTATCAAGACATACTTAATAAATTATCTTTGGCAGTATAAATCATATCTTACCACAAATGAGATTTAAAGGAACTAATCTCCAAATGTAGTTGCTTAGCATATACAATAAAGCCACCCCTTATATAAAATCTAGATCTGTAATATTTTAGCATGCATGATGGCAAACAAAGGAACCACAAACAGGTCCACTTAACGCTTCTTTACACGGCTTAAAAAAAATATCCTTCCCTAATTTTCATCAACATTTTTCCAAAGAGCTAAAAAAGCTGAAAACCTTAATAGCCTCACAGTGTTGGAGCCATATATCATATTCCAAAGGTGAGAAATGCACTTCAGTTAGTTTCACAAGCACACCCCACATTTTAGCAGTACACTGTTGTTTTCAAAGAAAACTAATGAAGGCTAATTTTTTAACTGTAGAATGAAGCAGAGCATGTAGAGTTCAGAGATCTGAGCCCTACTGCCACTTCTGCTCCATGCGTTATTAAAGGCTTCAGGCAAAACGCAGTGAAATTTTCCTATGTGTATATGGGTTTAAGACTTAAGCTAGATCTGTTTCTGTCTCTTCAGACCTCAATCTGTAGAATTGAAACAGAAAGGGCTAAAGCAGTCTCAAGGTTCAATCCTGTCCTCATTTACTAGATGCTTTGAGACTGTCTATTTAAAAGTCCAGTGAAATTCTCTTCAGGAAAGATGCTGCCAGAGCCTGAATCAAAGCTGATGGATAGGAATCACTTGATCCAAAGCCTCATGGCAGAAAAGCATTATTATTAAATGCTCTTATGCTTTAATGCCTTTACACTTTTACTCAATGGTCTGGACTTTAACAACAGCTCTCTCCAGATCTATTACTGGCGAGAGACATGTTCTGTACAACAACATGTTGCATACTCTGGTACAAATAACAAAAGCCACGATCAACAGTAATGCAACTGGATTTTTGGTCATGAATACAAAGAGTCGCTTTTTAATCTTTTTTTATATGCCTACATGTGCAGTATTCTTGGTACTCAAGACTAAAATGGTCACTGCTGAGAGCCTCGTGCCGACAATAGTAGGCTAGAGTAGGTGTAACTAATATATAAATATGGTAATTTATATCAAGCAATCAGTTTCCACTTTTGATTGCTAATTTACACATAACAAACATTGGAAAAAAACAAAGATAATACACTGTTTCTTCACTTCCTTCCTCCTGGCCTTTTATCCACTTCACACCCAAATATTCCCTCCTGATAGAAGCCAGAGCTTTCTGGCTCAATACTACTGCTAACTTGGAAATTTCTCAGAAATACATATTTTATTGATGATATGACACATTAACTGAAAAAAACAATAAAACCAAACAAAAACCACACCTAATTTTTGCCTTCACCATAGGCCTGTACTAACACAGAAGCCACCAGCACTGCAGGACACCAGCCTCACACAGAAATTGCACAGGGGCTCTAATCTGTAGGAAGATAAATGAGCAGAAAAGCCAAGTTTCCAAATGCCCTCTGCTGGCACCTGTCAGTATTACTGAGAATTTCACCCTCTTCCTAACGCCTTTCAGAAAACATTCTGAAGGTTTATCATTTGAAGATATCCTGGGTTTACATTAACCCTAATAAATTTACTCTCTTCCAGCTTTGCTTTAATGCCCACGTTTGCCTGGTTTTAACCAAGCACAGCAGAATCAGTGCTGCAGTTCTCTTTGGGAACATCATGGGTAGATTAGTCTTTTAGTTGGTAGGTATGTCTGAAAAAAATTTCAAATCCACTAACTTCTGAGGATCATCACCCTCATTTGACCAGTTGCTTTTTAGGAAGCTGCTGTGAAGCCTTTCTTACCTTCCCACCAAGTACAAGGGCTGTAGGAACCCAGCCATCCTCCTGCAGATGGCTGGGAGCATCCAGGAGCAGACTGCTTAGGCAAGTTTTCAGCCCCTTCGATGTGCTGGCTCAGAATACACAACACAGACGCCACAGTGACAGCCATCACAGTGCACACCATAGCTACCACACAGTCACAATCACACAGCCACGGCAACCAAGGCTGGCCCTCCCCACACGCACTAGACCCCCAGCACTGGATGCAGTACAGGGCTATGTAATGGCATGAACAAAGTGCTAGGCCATTTTGCCCAAAATAAACTGTATCTAGTGGATTTCCAAGCATGATGGAATGACTGCCTTGTTTACAACATCCCTCTTAACCATCCATTAGGAATTTGAAAAAGTCATTAGGAACTGGTAGAGAAGAAAGCCAGGTTACAGTTCTTTGATATTCTGGCTATGAATGACTATTCCTTTACTATTACCTTTCAGTTACATAAGGACATTGTGTCTAAAAATATTTTACAGTTATGTTTCAATTCCACGTTAACAACTAAGCTATTGTATCAGAAGAGACCAAATTAATAATACAGGTTGGGAATACATATCCTGGAGTGATCACTGACTTCTTGAAAGAGATGATTATGTGTTTGCATGGTGGAGCTCACTCATGGGAGTAACTGTTGAAGACACAGGTCTAACAAAGCAACCTATTTTCCATGAAGGACTGTAAGGGAAGAAAGCATTTCAAGCAATGTTTCTTAACATATGCTGTTGGAAGAAGAGAAGGAACACTCCTGCCTCCCAGGGTTTGCACAAAAAGGGACCGTGTAATAAGACACCACTAGCTAAAAATGTCAAAACCTGCTTCATGAAAAAATGGTCATTGCACTCATGAACTGAAGAGGACGGGGCATGGAACGATCTGGTTTAGAACAAAGAATATGCAACTACACCTTGTGATTCAGGGTACCCTAGTTGCCAGCGTGCTCCTCTGTGTTCCCTTCACTGAAACACCACGGGACTTCAGGATGATGCCTTCACCAGGGACACACTTTTGCTTTCAGGCAGGAAAAATTTTAATCAGTTTTGCCTATTAGCATCATCTTACTTCCTCTGCTCTTTGCAGGCAAATAGAGACAGAGCTCCAGTGCTCTCCCACCAAGCAGAGAATTTCAATGATGACATTTCTGCAAGTCAGGAAAATAGGCGTCTCTCTTGGTGTTGCACCTCTGAAGTCAAGTTTAATAGGACAGCATTTATTATGTTTAGGAAATCTTTGATGAAACCATAAAAAAGCCTCATCAATCAGAAGACCAGAGCTGTTAAATCATATTTGATTAACCAAAATATATATTCAGTAGAACAGATTGTTCTTACTACTCTGATTGCACAACTAAACAAGGCTTTTAATAACTCTGCCTATGTAGGTGGGCAATGGAATTAAGTAGTTCGGGGCTATCCATTATGGACACAGCCCTTAGTGGAAGAGGGCTGTTAACATGCCACTTTTTTTTTTTTTTATTATTTTTACAGTTGTCTCCAGGCTGGCAAATTTAATTTCCATAATTTGTCACCACTGCAGCTCTGCTAAACTTGGTTGGGGTTTTAGTGCACACAGAATTCAGCTTAAGTTAACCCAGAAAAAAGGGTTCTAATGGTAAAGGTGGATCCCACGTTTAGCAACATGGATACAGCCATAAAAACCCTGCTCATGTAATGTATCATGCCATGAGTGAATCTCCTGATGACAGATCACCTCAGCCTGCCACTGCTTCAGGACCAGGAACCAACGGTATCCTTGCGGACTGTGATTTCTGTTCTTGCAGTTGATCTGTAGGGTAGGAACTGCTATTTCAAAAAAAAGAAAGCTCAGGCTCTCCCTGAAAAGCTGTTTCGGCCTAGTGTTTATTGTTACTCATGTGGAATAGATACAGTGACTACTGGGTTACCTTTTGATTTTGCACTAGTTTGGCATCTATATGGATGACAGATTTTAATTTTGCCATATTTACATTTAAGTGCTTTTTGGATGGGATAGGGAAATAATTCTGTTTGATCTAGAAACCTGCAGGCTACTTTGCTTCCAAAGGGGAAATCAACTTGACCTTCACATTCTGGTCAAATGGGACCCATAATCATTAGCACGACACTAGAAAGACATTTGGGTTTCAACATAGAAAACATCAGGATGCAAGGGATGGCAGGAGAGGAAGAGCTGGCACTTAAACATTAGAACAGCAGCATGCCTTCATTTTGACACTTACAAAATACATTCCAGTTCAGTAAATACACCAGTGGTAAAGCAGAATAATAACAACCTCTAAGAAAGCCTGCAAAAATAGTGTTTTCTATTTGGAGACAAAGTTGCTGCATTGTCAAGCCTTCCTCACAGCATAGTGATATCTGGACCTTTCCAAGCTTTACATCTCTACGAGCCACCCAGGGAGAGCCCCTAGAAAAAAAGACTGAATAGACAACTGGAGCACTGAAAAGTCATTTCAAAAGAAGAGTTCAGACCAAACCCTTCAGAAAACGTTTGCTTAAAACCTTCTCATCCAAAAACCTCGTTCTAAAGCAGCACCATGGTATTCTCTTGCTGATGTTCTTCATGGACTTTCAAATCAAATAGCCTCAATTTGCAAGAACTGATATCTTACTCCCCAAATCCTGTATATTCACTGTGGGAGTCCCAGAACTCCAGCTGGGTTCTTTCCTTCTTGGTAACAGATTTCAAGGGACTTGCACAGAAATAGCAGATTAGAATTTAAGAAATAAACATGGAAATGAAGCACAAGTTATACCAAAATATAGCGCACTCCTCTAGTTCCATTTGTCCTGCAGTGATAACAAAAGGGGGAGAAAAAAACTCCAATAAAACCTGACACTAAAATTTAATGCTGTATCTTCAGGATATTTTTACATATTCTGAAAAATAGGCCCAGGTAAGTTGTCTCGCCTTCGTCTCCAAATATTGAGAAGCATTATTTAGGTATTTCCCAATACTGAGCTTTGCAGAATGATTAACAGTGCCTGGAAAATAAAGACTCTAAAAATAATTGATAGGAGGATAACAACTGTTCTGAATATTACAAGTATTTACTAAGCCTTGGGTTAAAAATGAAGATGTAAAGAAAATACTGAAAAAAAAGGAACATGGGAGAATAATACTGATCTCCTGAAAACAAAGTTCAAAACCACAAAATACAGTTAAGACAATAAACATATAATAATACCATCCTATTATATTCTATATAATTTACCACAGTAAATTATTTTCCAGCTAACTGGCTGGAAAACGGCTTTGTGGAGAAGGACCTGGGGTTCCAGTGGCCAGCAAATTAAAAATAAATCAGCACTTGCCCTCAAGGATGAAGATCAGCTGGGTGCTGGGCTGTATGAAAAGAAAGGAAGCCAGAAGATCAACAGGAGTGATCAGCTTGCCCCACTCAGCACTTACAAGACTCTGTCTGCAGTAGTGGGGCCAGCATAGGGCTCCCCAGCACAAAACAGACATTGACACACTGGAGCAAGACTAACAGAGGGGCACCAGGATAACCAAGGAGCTGATGCACATGATAAACAAAAGGCTCGAGAATTTGGCTTGAGCAGTCTTAACAGAGGGTTACGGTGGTATTGCCGCCTTCAACTACATAAAGGGAAGGTATAAGGAAGGTGAAGCCAACGTCTCTCTAGAGCTGCATAGTAACAGAAGGAGAGGCAATGGCCACAATTTGTAATAAGGGAAATTCTTAACAGATACTGGCGGGAGGGGGAATGGAGGAATCACTGTGAGGTTGTCTAACATTGGAGCAGGGGCTCTGAGACACGGGCAGTCTCCACCTTTGGAAACGAAAACTT
Organism: Chroicocephalus ridibundus; assembly: GCF_963924245.1. Taxonomy (NCBI): domain Eukaryota; kingdom Metazoa; phylum Chordata; class Aves; order Charadriiformes; family Laridae; genus Chroicocephalus; species Chroicocephalus ridibundus. Next base: position 20,277,734 of record NC_086287.1, read on the forward strand.
AAAGAAGTCCCAAATGACCAACTCAACATAACTTCAAAACTGGCCCTGCTTGGTGCAAGGGATCAAACCAGATCATCTCTAGATGTCACTTTCAATATGAATTAGTCTCTGATTCCATGATCAGGGAAGGTTAGGGCTGTGTAGTAACACAGTGATGGGACTCAAACACACTGTACATTGAGAGCAAGGCAGGATGTAAAACACTATGAGAATCACAATGTTTTGTAAGAAGAGTGTGAAAAGACAACAGGCTGACTGAGACACAGAAGATGAATTTACTGTGTCTCAGATTGCATTCCAATTATTAAATGAGGAATATACTTTTACTGAAAGTCACCTGACAGACAACCAGACATATTTTGGCAGATCTAAGCAGTAGGGGAAAAGTATAAGGAGACTTTTTACAAAAATTCATGGAAACGTGGTTACAAATTATAAGTGGCTTGTCACAGAAGGGACATAGAATGTTTAAGTATGGCCACACAGGCACAGGCTATTTACACAGTTATGTTAAAAAAGAAGATATATGGTGGAAAAGCTGAACATCCAGAATGCAGGATGAGGGGCCAGGCCCAAAGGACTATCAATCATGTTACAAATGGATGTACTTTAGTTGACCTGAGATGTATATAAAGCACAAACTGACAAAGTTTGAAGTGTTGTGCACTGATAGCTCTGCAAAAGTATGACCTATAAATAGCAGAGACGTAATACCACCATAGATCAGAGAGTCGTAGAGAAGAGCATATAAATATCACAGGATTTTTCAGTCATTTCTACTCCTGAAGCATCTGTAAAAGACCAGACACAGTGACCATACGAAATAGAAGAGAGAGAACATTTCATCACAAACTCTCCTCTTCCACTTGATGAGAATACAGTGATTCAAAACACAAGAAAAGGCCATCAGATGTGACTGACTGGGCGCCTAAAATCACAGTGACAGTTGCTTACAAAGCACTGAAATCTTCTGGGGAAATATCACAGTAGCACAATACAAATTGGTGTATTATCTGACCTCGAGTCCTCAAAAAAGCACCATGGGCAGGGCAGCTCTAAAATACCTCAGATGGCATTTTAAGTCCCTGATGCTCATTTTTCAGGTAGCAACTACGTCTTCCCTTCTCTCACTCCTGGCCTGTGATGAAGAAAATAAAAAAACCTTTTGTGTCCAGATCCTATGTATGTTCTTCACTGGTATAGCCCAAGCAGCTTTAAAATGGAGATTATTATTGCTGCCATCTGACAGATAAAGGCACTGAAGGACAAATAAGGAAAGATTGCTCAGCAGAGCAGTGAGAAAGACAGGAATGGAATCAGTTCCCTGTATCTCAGCAGCATTTCTTATTCATTAGGTCAACACACATTTTACTGTTCATCACTTCGTCATTAGTCTAGATCCATGAAAAACACAGACTGAAGACAGATCAACAACAGCTTACCTTTTTGGCTTGCTAAAGTTGTGTTTATATTTCATTCAGTGCATACTGATGGTATCTCCCATAAGACTAGGCTCTACCCTCTACTCCTGCACTGATATTGAAAAGCTCCATAGTAGGTAAACAGCTCCTTATTTTCAGTATTTTTCCTGTAACACAGCAACGGCTTCCACCGCAGGATGCTCAACTCTCATTAACCCATAGACAGAACATGAATATCCCTCTTGATATGTCTTAGACTCCCATTAAGAGAAGGAGGGGAATTTATATAGGTAAGTTTCTGGTGACTATCAGGAATTACTAGGAAGAAATGCTTGGATAGCAGCAGAGAATAACAGAAAATAGCCTAAGCAAACACTATCACTGTAACAAGCAGGAGGCAGTTTTACATACCTGTGAGCTTATCTTTTAATTGCCTTGAAAGTTGAGGCTTGCAGTCAGCAAAGTGATTGCAATAAAGATCGTGTTGTTCACAGTATATGCAACCGCTGCATCCTCACTGATTAAACAATGTAAATCGAGAGAAATGTATGACTTCTGGAAATACATGCTGAGCTACATATTAGTTTACAGAGTCTAGAGTATTCAAGCCCAAAAAGGTAAAAGAAAAGCAATGTGGTGCTGTTTCTGACTTCTGGCATTAATTAAGGAAGGAAATTTGCCAGGCAAGGGTGAAATACTGTGCATCTGCAGCCTGTGACAAGAGTTTTCTGGTGTTAATACTTGGTGCACAGCTACTTCCATTTAAGCAGCCAGAGTCCTAGGATCTCCAAAAAAGCACGTTCTGAAGTATGATGCAACAGGCTACATTTTAGAGCCATTGTTCATCTAAAAATCCACGTAACATAAGCAATGTACCTTGCTCCAGTCTCATCCTTGCAGCAGACATTTCTGATGGGATGGTTTGCAGACATTTCCCCCCACTAGTGCTCCCCAGGGGGGGCAAGATTTTCTGGGAAGGCGCTTCAGCCAGATGACGTGTTCCCATTCCTTAGCAAGCACAAATTCATTGTTTTCAAATTCATCAGAAGTAGTTTGCTTTCTCCTAAGTAACTTGGTATGTGCAGCTACTTTGAATCTATTGCATTGAAAGGCACCAGATTGATAGCCCAGACTTTCATTTTTCACAATGCTAGCATTGTACCAAGGCAGTTCCCCCACCCCAGCAACACTAAGAGACACCAGCTAATAGGAAATTATTGATCCTACCACCTAACTCAGCTGTGCAGTGCCATTTACTCAAAGTCCTAGTATCCTCTGTGTCTACAACCCATACAGTACAGGCAACCATGGTAGGAAGCTCCTTCTCAATGATCTGTCTGTTAAATTGCTTCCAACTTGGTTTATCAAAATCTCTGTCAGTAGAGTAAACTACATCCAGTTTGATATAGCCATTGGCATACCCTGCTAAGCCTGCCACCCGTGAAGCTTGATTATATTGGAACAATTCATGAGGTGAACCTCTGACTCATTACAACCAGCTAGAAGCCACTAAATTCGTTTCACATCCCCAAAGACACATCAAATCCAACAACTGATTTGCAGTGGCTTCAAAGCAGCTGAAGTAAAAGACTCTATTTCATTATAAGCTGCCTAAGCCCATGCATTTCCATCTCCGGCCACACAGCCTTTACTTTGAGCTGCACAAATAGATTAAGGTCATTGTCAAAACAATAGGACAATGTCACCCTGGATGAGCTGAACAGTGACAGCAAGTAAGCAGTAGCTGCATGGGAGAGCAGACAGCAGCAAGTTACTAAAGGAGAAAGCAAACTATCTTTCAGAGGTGAAAATGCCTGATTTCTTTATGCTAAAAACCCCAGCGGTCTGGGATGCTAACCAAATGGACAGCATTAAAACTACCTCTGTCTGCTGCAGTGGAACAGAACAGCACACTGCAGAAGCCAGCCAGCACAGCTCTGAGTGGTCACCATTATTGCTGCATATTAAAACATGCCAATCACAGCTAATGCCTTATAAAAGGAATCCATCTGGTTTTCTGTATTTGTTTTTGCGCCAAAATAGAAAATCATTGGCCAGAGCAGATTATAACAAGGAGAACTGCAACTGCCTAGGACCCTTGCTCTGTGCTTGGGTTACTATCTCCTATGTGACATTTTTGAGTGAAAATCCTAGCCCTTGCGCATCTGAGGATTCTGCTGCGACAGACACACGTATCTCACAACTTAGCAACAAATGGCTACAGAAAAACACAACAGCAACAAAACAAACCCCACTATTAGGCGGCCAAAGCACGAAGAAGTATAGAAGCAAGATCTGCTTTGATGCAGCCACCGTCAATTATCAGTTTCATCCCCTCTATATGCCTGGTATGCGCATACAAATAAAGTGTTTGTGAACATGATGCCTTCCTGAAATTCAGCAACAGCAAGACTTTAGAGTGCACAGAGAGATTTCCACCCAGGCTTGGGCATCAGAAAGATGCAGCCAGCAGCTGTGATGCTATAAACCTCTCTTCTTGTTGAACCCTGCTGCTGTCTGTCACGCCCCATGCAGCCATCACAACCACTACACATTCCTCCGTGTCCAGTTTTATCCCTTCATTGCACTATACCTACAGCAGAGGGCGAGCGAAGAGTGACTTCTTCACAACATCAAATTGAAACACTGGAGAAAACATTGGCTCACTTAAGATGGCCAATAAACAAAAGGTGTATTTTTTTCTGCACTTAATGCTTAGTAAATCCCAAACACATTAGTGTCATGGTAAATTCTTCTCATGGCCCTTGCACCAAATAATGAATCTAGTTATTTCACAGCTAGATATTGTGTCCAGAAAGTAGAAATGCTTTACGTGGATATACCCATACATGTGTGCATCATCTGTTATATTTCCTACAGCAGATAGACAAGAAAGTAACTCAAGAAGAAACAGAAACGTGGTGTCTGCTCTGTCATAGGAAAATAAAAAAAAATTGGTGGTATACCATGTTTGCAAGTATGTGTGGGAATCCCTGCATGGTAAAGTAGGTTAAGAGATCGTTTGTAGCTATATTACTGAGTGAAGTCCACAGGCATTGCCGTTCGCCGATATAATGACATCTTAATACCTGTGCAGGGCACAGTAATATACCTTCTCGCATACTAAGCAATATGGCAGAAATCTGCACTGAAAGTTATTTAGACAAGATCCAGTGAACACAAGTGTTACTGATGACCGGGATCTCAACCAATCATGCCCTCTGGGACTAGGAGTCACACGCAGACGCAGTCAAAGCCATTAGCAACAGCTAGGAAGGTGGGAAAAATGAGAAAACAAGAATTGAAATAGGAAAAATATATCCTGTTTTTCAACAGAGAAAGCAGCTGAATTTCACAAAGGCACATCACTCTGAAGCAATGATGTATCTATTTCTTTTGGGAGAGGTCAGGGGTTGGGAGGGACATGACCGAACTGGCAGGACGACCCGAACTGTCTGGGAAACTCAGCAAGCCACGAAGAGTGAGAGTACAAACAAGTCTCCCAGTCTGCGAGCTGGTGATGGGAGTGCTGGGGAAAAGGGAACAAACCTGCTACTGCTGGGAAGCCTGTTGGAAAGAGATGAGAGACAGCAGCTTAGTTTGGAGGTAAAGAATGTGGAGGGGGACCCTGGAAGTTGTGAAAGGCCTGTAAGGGACAGAGGGAGATTCTGATGGAAGATTTCATCCCTCTCTGCAGAAAGAGAAACAAAAAAATACTTGTACCGAAGAACCACAGCCACAAGCCTGATACCAAATTAGCTGAGCACACAGCTCCGTTAATTCTGCCCAAGTATTTTCTGTTTGATGACAGACTGAATTGCTGCTCACTGAACCAGGGTTATCTCCCCCATGCATTACCAGCCTGGCAATCAGAAGGGAACCTGGCAAACAGGACCAAGAACAAGGACAAAGTAATCTTCTCTCTGAGACCTGCTGCCAAGCAACAGAGCTGCCTGCCTGCCAGCAGCAGCACTTTCAACAGGGACTTGGTACAAGAGCTTCTCTTCCCTGCAGGTAAGCATGTGTCACCTCAGGGGCAGCCCATCTGCTAACTTCACCACATGATGGACACGGAGGCGGATGCAGGAGGGGAACAGCAGGAGTTAAGAAAATAGCCCTTTGGCTTGTCCCTGCCATCAGCGCTCAGTGATGCACTCCCAAGTGCTGGCAACTTCAAGATACAAGGTGCCGGGTGGTCTGATAACATGCTCTCCCTACCCTGCTGCTCCAAGCATCCATCCCAGATTGTAAATAAGACTTAGCACTAAGTTCCCAAGGAAACCGTAGCTCCTTGGTACTGCTGACTGAGATTTTCCAGTTCATGCAAAGAGGGCAGAACAAGTTAGGTCAGACCCTGTAAGAGACCTGATGAAGCACAACCAATTGACAGGATTGCTCCCAGGACCCCTGAAAAGCTGACAGCGCAATGGCTTGGCCATTGTGCTCCAGGCTCACTACTATCTGTGTCATAAGATTTTGTTGTTGCCCACCAACCCCCAAAAGTGGTTTATTCAAACACAGCTGTGTGATCTTCTAGTGGTGTTTTCCTTTGCTGCTGCACCACAAACCCCAGGAAAACATCAGGAGAGAGTGCAGTAGGGTGAAAAAGCCAGAGAGCTGCATGCACATAGTAAACCACGGGTGAAATTTCACACAGGAGCTCACTGGTATCTGCTTTCTGGGCTTAGGGATTTTCCATGCTGATGTTAAAGTGATTCACAAGAGGTTGCCAGAGTCCTCACACCAGGTGAAGGCCCAAACTGCTCCTCAGTACTTAGGAAACTTGCTGCTTCCCCAACAGTTGACACCTGAGCACCAACTAAATTTCTTGCCAGACTGGGTTATATATTCAAGGATATTGTGCTAAAGAGCAGGAAGTTTCCTTCTAACACTCATAACATTTTCAGTTCCTTTCCCACTTTTTTCCACAGCCTCTGGCTTCTTCTTCAGCTTGTGGAAAAAAAGGAATCATGCATGTGTTCCCCCAAATCAGGTAGTCTAGGGAAGCACCCTACCTCAAAGTTGGTATCTCAAATACTTATTTAATCCTTTCCACAGTAGTTGTGTTAGAGACACCTCATCAACACTGGGTTTGCATGCAAAAACAACTTGCCTTGAATATCCTCCCCTCTGCCAAACCCCACTGCCAACTCTTTAAAAAAGCAGCATTCTTCCTAGCCACCCACAACATGTAGCGTAAGTTGAGAATTTTGCAAAAGACTGTTTTTAGCTTGGAAATGATACTGAATTTAAATTGCAGTTCTAAGTGGTTGTGGAACATTTTAGCAGCTGCTTTCTGCTGCCCCTACCCTAATTTCCCACTTCTCCCTTCCCATTTCCCCTCATCTCAGTCCACTGGGGTGTTTTGGGCTCTTTGCTGAATATTCAGCTCAGATAGAAGAAACAATTAATTTTTTAATCAAGCATTCAAACCACTGCAGGTAGGCTCATTCGACAGCTTCAATAACCAAGCACTCTTGTGACAAAAGCCACCGACGCATGAAACTCACATATGCTGTGCAAAAACTGAAGTACTAATGCAACACAATCACCAGGGACTCTCCACAGAAGACTACTAACTATACTGTGCAGGTAAACTTAGTATTAATAACTTTAGTGCACCACAAAAGATAGTAAATTGGGGAGGAAAAGGTGGGTGGTACAGAAAATTTCCCAGAAGCCCAAGTTCGGTACCTGTTTTCCATATGCATGAGTGAGTTGCAGGCATTGCTGTCCTGCAAAGTACTCTCTCTTCCACTTATTCTCTGGATCTTCGGATAAGCGAGGTCATCTCCTGCGGTTAGCCAAGGGGTACAAAAGCTAAAGGTGCCCAAGAGGTAGCAACTATGCAGAACCACTTGGATGAATAAGCAATCTGGTGCTGAGCCCTGACTGCACAGAAACACCAGAGCAAAGTTCACTTTTCTGGAGGTCTAAATCTTTCTGCAAAGCATGAAGAAACAAAGGTGTTCTCACTTGACAAAAATCTGAAAGGTAATCTGTAGGTAAAATCAACTTAAAAATTTTTTGAGTAAATACTACTTTCCCCTTCCATAAGGCCTCCCACTGAATTTTGTTATGCTGATTTCCCTAAACAGACAAAATTTCTGTAATACTCAGCCCCTAACTGCACCAGAAAATGAACCCATTTAAGTTTCCCTCATAAATTAAAACTCTTCTGCTTGTCCACAGCACCTCACCATTCTCAGAGTTGCTCAGGCCACAGACTGTAGGTTCTCCTAGATGTGAAACTTCTTCATCAAAAGCTACTGCAGCATTTCATGTGAATTCCTGTTTTTTTACAGCTCAGGTAGTAAGGACTGAACATTTAGTCCAAGTAAGTTAACAGGATAGACTATTAAATAACAATTGACAAACTATTTACACTATTTTTCACCATATTACTACCATGGTTGAAATTTTAATGAAAGATTTTCTCCACTTAGGGTAAAAGTGGAGAAATTTTCCATTTTATAGGAATATTCTGGTGCCAACCTGTATCTCCCATTCTTCATTTATGATAAAACAGAAATTACAGTTGGACAGTTAATGAGCCACTTGTATATGCCACACAAAGGAGAGATGCTGCAGTGCCAAACATTTTAGTGTCTGAGTCTGTTGAAAAAAATAATTTCATAATTCACACATGTTTTTTTTTTTAAAAAAAATCTACACTAAAAGTGAGACCAGACATTGAAATTTGTATCTGCAATAGTCTGTCTGAAAGATACAAGGCATCTCCCAGCCCAGCCTCCACTAACAGGCATTCAGCACAGGAATTGTATCCAGCTTGTGTTGGAATGATACATTTCCTCCTCCCACTTTCTTTTCTTGACAAGATTAGTTTTCCCTGGGATGAAGGGAAAAGAAAAACATGTGGCAGTGATGCATGCAGTCCTGGTTTGGTGATAAGCGGAGACCGCAAACCCACCACGCTGAATCCTGCCAAACATCTGCTCATGTGAACTAGATTACGGGACTTGGTTGAGTTGTTTATTTAAATTATACAAGGGAGCTGAATTTACATCTTCGAACCCTACTTTGCTTCCTGCATTTCAAATTGTTTACACTACTTTATTTGGCTATAAGATTCCATTTAGAGGGAAAAGAAAGCACCCCAACTTCTGCCAGTATTCACATGCAGTCTAATGTAGAAAAAAACAGACACCCAAGAATCTCAGGAAGAATTTGTAACACATACAGCACTTGAAAAGATGAACTTCTATAAAGGTCAGATTCTACCAGTGAATGGATAAAACCTGTCCTACCTTGTGGATCAACTTACCATTAAGAATGCCGTTACTTGTCTTAATGAGACACCCCTAACATTTGATACTGAGTGAAAAGACATTAAGACGCTGATCCTTTTTGAGTTCAATCTAGTCATTAATAGAACTTGGGGGAAGAATGGTACATACAAGCACAAACAAATGCTACTTAACACAAGACCAACAGGTTTGAAGCTCTAAGCAGCCTTCATAAAGAATGCTCCACTTTCAGCAAACAGTGATTAGACACTTGTTACTCCTCTGCCAAAAGAAGGCACGCTCTCACTTATGTCCTTTATGGAAAACAACATTTTGAGATTGGATTTCTGGGTCCAAAATCCCAGCCTCAGGCCAGTTCAGGAAAAACAAACAAACAAACAAGCAAGCTTCCTCCTGAAAAAACAACAAAGACTATTATCACTTAGGTAAGCATCAAACCCACTTAAAAACACAAAGAAATGAGGAAGTCAAGTTTATTCTATGGGGGATCCTGCACTTCAAACACAGGCAGAACGTGGCCGTGAAAATGAAAATACAACTTTTCTAAAATATTGAACAAATTAGAATTCAAATTTTTGTTTCAGAAATCCAAGTTGTGCTGATAGTCCTTTCACTTTACGACACCAAAAAAAAAAAAAAAAAAAAAATCAATAAACCAAACAATTTCCATCGATATTACCCGGACTTCTCCATTTCAAATAGGACCAGGAAAGGTTATACAAAGGACAAGGAAAAGAAGACTGCACTGGCATCACTGTAGAATTTAGAGAAAGTTTGGCTATGAACAACAATTAAACTGGGTTACAGGATTTAAATCTGGTGCCCTGAGACTACGTGGATTCCTAATTCAGCTACAGCCTTGCACAGAGAGTGTAGCAGAATCACAAGGTGATACTGTTTACCTACTTTTCATGAAGAGCAATCTAATCATCACACAGTTTACTAATATGATCATACTGCAGGTCCTGAGCTCTTAATTGTATTACTGTGTACATGCCTGAGCTTTTTGTGCCATGGAACACTTGTGAGACCTCACCATTTCATCATCACTATTGTCCTACGATGCAGCTTAAATTGTTCCCTGCTCAGCATTCTGCAAACCACCCAGCATTGCTATTCTGCCACCAAGTATGTTTAGCTCAAGCTCAACTTCTCAGATGTTTCACTGCTGCTGTTTTCTGTGTGTAAAGGTGTTGATGTAAGGAAAAGGTGCTTCAGTTGTCCTTTCCGTAACACAGACGTTTCTTACATGTGTGGCTGCATGTTAGGAGGGAAGGACACAGCCTCCCAGCTCTTAAACTTGTGTCCATCTTAGCACTGGGATCTATCCTGGGTTTAAGCATTGTATACTTATAACCAGTGGGATTGTCTATGTGCATGCTTCCATTCATACTTGTACACTTCATCCTCGTTACCATGCCTGCTGATGATAATATCTATTGTTAGCAATTTGTTGTTGTTAATTCTATTATTGTCTGCTTTGCACCATTTTATTTTCCTGTAATTAGCTCTCTGCTAATATTTCCACCTCCTTATGCCATAGAGCATCCTTTCTTAGACATTTGCCATTTTAGCAGAAGCACACGTGCTCCTGGCATTTGTTTACTATAGCTCCAGGCTCCCTCCTCCCAAACCTGGCTACTTCCTATCCAGCTACACATATGCAAACTCATAATTTCCACTGGTCTCCAGACCAGTCTTGTCAATGTGGGGCAAAAGTTCAGACAGACACAAAATCTCACCAAATCTTCCTGCTCACCAGTTAGTAGGCATCATCAGATATGGGTAGTAAAGCCACAAACTTGGTGGGGTAGGCTGGTACAGTTGCCCAGTACAATCTTGCAAAGCAGCGTGCGCTGCTTTTAAAGCTGCCTGCCAAGGGAAGAATGCAAATGTCCAGCCTCTGCTGATGGCACGACTAAGTCGGCAGCATTTCAACTGGAAAAAATCCCTATTCACTTCTCATTCCTGTTCTTCCTGCAAGCGTATTCCACCCCACCTACCAGATGGCCCCCTTTGTGCTGAACTTGTGCTCCCATCTCGTGCTGAGACAAGGTGTCTTACATTTGCTCCCCATCACAAACTGCAGAGAGGACAGTCTCTCCAGTCCTCAACAAAGCAGAGTTGAAAAGTCCACCTTTCCAGCTTGTTTGTCAGCACAACCTCCTCTTCCCCCTCCTACAGAGCACACAGTTCTTTACACCACCTCCCACAACAATAAAACAGAAAGGCTTTAGCAGTTCTCGGCAATCACATTAACTCTGATGAATTGTCTGGCAGTGGCACCTGCTGCTAAGGCTACAGATGTACAAGATGAACTAAAAGGCATTTCTCCATAAAGCAGATGATATCGCTGCAGATATGTCACTGTACAAATATGTATTTTTCCTACCATCTGACCAATGATTTTTGCTTTCACAGAGGCATCAATAAAATAGCTTTGGGGAATAAACAACTCCAAATAAACTTTGCAGAAATCCTAGTAATGAAACAGAGAATATAAGGAAGAATTTTCTTAAGCTTCACTGAGAGAAGCTGTTCTTCATTTTGAGTGGAAATTTGCTGTATTATAACACCATTAAATACAGCTCCAGGAAAAAAGAAAACAAACAACCTGACATGTATTTCACAATAATAACTTGAGTATTATTACAACTGAGCTGTGCTCTGTGGCTACCAACCCTTTCAAATGGAAACACATATACATTCAAATTATTAGTTCAATATCAGGAAGGGAAATTCCATTGCAGCAAAGCAGATCAAAAGTTCAGAAGGAATTAGTGTGCACCAAGTAAGACATCCTGCAGAAAAATCTCCCATTCTGGTTGGGACTTCAGAAATAACTACAGTAGAATAGCCACTAGAATATTCATTATAAGGTATATGCAACACCCAATATATATTGCAAACCCTAAGGTCATATTTGTCATTAGGAAAATATAGCAAAGGTTCTTGAGACAATACCTAGAAAGACATTAACAAAGTTTTGAGGAGAATTTGGCAAGTATACAATTCTTTGACTTGAAATAATTATTTGCAACCATTACTCTAGGCCAAGTACAACCGCCCTACAATGCAGCCGACCCTCAAGGACTCTTGCCTCCTACAGCTTTGTTCCAGACTTGTAAAGGTATTTTAAGCTTCCTAATAAAAGAGGTAGGTACCACAATACCTTTCCAAATCTAAACACTGGTCTTTTTCTCACTGATCAATGCATTGTGCTCTAGAACATGACGACACTCTTCCATATTGGTGTACGCCTTACTGGGTACAAAATGGCTTGCATTTCGTTGGTCTAAGGACTTCTCATGCGGACATTATCCTGCCCAATTTCCATTTTATTATCAATCTGCACATTGCCTGACAGGAATATTCTCTCTAACAATGTGCTCCAGCAGGCTGATCCATCAGACTGTATTCTGTAACAAGCTGAACATGACCAGAGGTGCCTATCTCCCCTTATGGCCTTTCCGGGCCTTGTGTTCTTTTACCAGACAGCCTCTGCCATTGTACTCAATCCTCTTCTGTCAACACTTTGAATTGTTTGCCCCACAGGTAAAATTCATAACTTACTCTTGTCAACACAGTACTTTTAGAGTTGGCAGAGGAAAGCTTATAGGCAGAAAAACACCAAGAGTCTGCTGCTTGCATGCCACCTCCTGGCATATCAATACCACATAGTCATGTCCTCGCAACCCATAATCCTAACAGAATGGCAGCACGTCAGCTACAGAAATTATTTTAGGATCATTCATAGTACCATCCTGCTAAAGACAGAGCAATTTTGAGAGAGGGAAAAATTGACGCATAGCATTTATGCAGTTTTTATCTGACCTTGCTCACATACCTCTTGGCTATTTACAATTCCTCCCATAAGCCATGCCAAGCTTCGTACTGAAAAATGTCCCTCATGATGGGGCTTCCTAAGTTATCCTTAAGAGCAAAGACTTGATACCTCATACACAGTTCTGGCTGGAAATAATCTAGGAAGCACATGCTCTGAAATTCTCAGTGAAGACATGAGAATGCCCGATGGCTGGAACTGAATTTTTGCTGCCTCTTCCCACTCCATTCCAGCTGTCCCACTGCACTTCTCAGATTGAAGGGGGAGTGCTGACAGAATACTTCTCAGATGGGAGCAGAAGTCATCCCGGTCAGGGCTCTTCTCAGATCCTGACACGCAAAAGGCTATTTTAAATGTGCTGATTATCAGGCATGCGGATGCCTCCACAGGCTGTACACTGCAGACTGGAGAAAAGAGAAAACCCTCCTTCAATAAGTTTTGGACCCAGCTCTCCCTTCAAATTCTGACAGACACCACTTGCAGGTGCCAAGAGTATAAGAACAGTGCACAAACATAGCAATAGCCTCCATGGTATACAATCCCAGCCTCCAGGAACACGTGTCTCAGGAAATTCCCGAGCTGGAACTGGTATATTTATGTTTAAATGCTTTTGACAGATCTGCTGGCATAATATTGTCTAATTGCATTTGGCACCCAACACATCTAACAGCAATAAGTTCCTTGGGTTAACTAAACATGGTGTGAAAAAGTCCTTCCCTGTTTTGCATTTGCAACCTGACAATTCAAGTGATTGTCCTATAGCTGAATAACTATATAGGTTATATGAGAATAACCTGTCATTCCTGATTCATGTCTCCATGTTGTTTACGACTGCCCAAAGACTACACATCCACCCAATCCCTTCCCTCTGCCCAGCTTCTATTATCTATAAAAGCATCGCATCAGCCCTAGTTGAAGGAACAGATTCCGCGACACTGAGCGCATTGTCTGCTGCAGAGGATTAAGGACATTAGTTTCCAATTCAAAGCATATAATCACGCAGAATTATAGAATCACAGAATTAGGATAGACTTGAAAAGACCACACGGATAACAGCAGAACAGGTCATATCTATGTCACCCAAGACAGACATTTGCTTAATCTATTAACAAACCTGAATCTTCTAATCTGTGATTGAAGCCTATTACTTCTTCCCTATGCCTACAAAGAAGAGGCCTTCCCCTCCTCTTTCCAGCAGCCATTTACACATTTGCAAAATACTGTTAAATCTCTTCTTTGCCAAAGAACTCCAATTCATGCAATCTTCCCTTTAGATTTTATTTTGACCTTGATCACTCTCACTACACTTGTATCAAATTGTCCAGTTGATCCACATCTTTCAACTGCAGCTCCCAAAATCTGAACTATATCCCAGCTGAGACTGTACTAAGTGCCAAAGAGATGGATCATTTGTCACAGTTTGGGCTGGGTTGGCCAATGACAAGATGACAGATGCTCTCCCCCTCCTCTTGCTCCAAGGAGAGGAAGAAGAGAGATAAAGAGATTTATGAGTTTAGAAAAAACTAAACTACTTTAATGAAATCTTAATAATAAAATAAAAAGGAAAATATAGAAATAGATACTATATATACATACAAAACCGTACCAAGTTTCCAGGAAGATGTCACTGGCAGGCACTGGGGAAGTTGCAGACAGGATGGATGGGAACTGGATTCCGGAACACACTGACCGGGATCAAAAGCAGACAGGGTCTCCCTCAGACGTCAGTCATGGAAGAAAGAGAGCCACTGAAGAACCAGCCATTGGAAAAGAAACTGACCCTTTGCTCCCTCAGCTTTTACAGTGAGCACATCAGCTGGGACGGCACACCTTATTGGTCAGTTTGGGTCACCTGACCTGTCCGCCCCTCCCCACAGGTGCGACGCCTCCACGGGGTAAACACCCCAGTCAGCGGAACCTGGTTGCCATGGCAACCAGTCTCACCCAGGGCCTCTCACTGAGCTGAAAGCTGGCTCTGCTCCACCCCAAACCAGGACATGCCACCCCTTATTCCATACCATTTGCATCATGCTCAGATCTCTAATACTTCTTATCCATCAAATATATATATACACAGATATATATACATACACACACAGATCGGTCATTTATGATTTATCTTTATACTCAAAAGTTTGTTCATTCCATTTAGTTCATAATTGCAGAATTTCATCTATTATAGCAGACTCAGGATTGAGTATTCTAACCCAGCGTTAAATTTCCTTGAGGTACACACTGATTTTCTCCATTCTCCAGCATCACCCACCAAGCACATCCAGGTCCTTGAGCAAAAACAGTCCCACAAATGAGTTTGCCTTTGCCTGAGGCAGGAAAAACCCAAACAGTTTCCCCAAACATAGTCCTTTCATGCACCACAGGGACTTTATCCCCTTCTACAGTATGTAAAAGGTCTGACTGAGCAAGACCACCTCGACTGATGGATCCCCTGGTGTTAACTAACCAGGTAGTTTGTGCTACATGCTTGTCCCAATTTTTAAAGCTTCCACAACCCATTGCTTTCAGGGTGGTTTTTAATAGTCCATTGTATCGCTCAATTTTCCCAGAAGCTGGTGCATAATAGAGAATATGATATACCCACTCAATGCCATGTTCTTCGTCCCAGGATGGTATTCCAGGCGGTGGCATGGGGCACAGCCTAGGTTTTCAACCATCCAGTGCTTCCTTCCGCCATTGGAGGCACGTAACATTTACCCTGGCAGGTTTGAGGGAGTGTGATACAATCAATTTGCTAAGCCTCCCCATACTTATATTGTAACCATCATCCCCTATACCACAAAGGTTTTATCCATTTAGGTTGCTTGATTTCGATGCACGTTTCACAGTCGTGGATAACCTGCACAATAGTGTCCACAGTTAAATCCACCCCTCAGTCACAGGCCCATTTATATGTTGCATCTCTTCCTTGATGACCTGAAGTGTCATGGGCCCACCAAGCTAAAAATAGTTCACCTTTATGTTCCCAGTTCAAATCTGTCTGGAAAATCTTAGCAGCCTGATCCATTTGCTGATTGTTTCGATGTACCTCAGTGGCCCAATTCATGGGTACGCGGGCATCTACATGGCGCACTTTTACGACTAGTTTCCCCAGCCAGTCAGCAATACCTTGCCATAATTCAGCAGCCCAGATGGGTTTATCTTTGTGCTGCCAGTTGCTCTGCTTCCACTGCTTCAACCACAGCAGAACATCTGTCACCATCCGTGAGTCAGCACAGAGATGGAGCATTGGACACTTCCCGTTCAGCAACATCTACGGCCAGCTGGATGGCTTTTATTTCTGTAAATTGAGCCAATTCACCTTGTCGTTCAGCAGTTTCTGTGACTCGTCATGTAGGACTCCATACCACAGCTTTCCACCTTCGATGTTTTCCTACAATACGACAAGACCCATCAGTAAACAGAGCATACTGTTTCTCATTATCTGAGAGTTCATTATACGGTGTGGCTTCCTCAGTACATGTCACCACCTCCTCTGGTGGCATTACAGAGTCTTTGCCTTCGGGCCAGTTTGTGATCACCTCTATGATTCCTGGATGATTTGGGTTTCCTATTCGAGTTCACTGTGTGATTAAGGTAACCCACTTACTCCAGGTAGCATCGGTGGCATGATTTATCCTTGAACATCCAGCCCAGTACTGGTAATCGGGGTGCCAGCAGGAGCTGTGCTTCAGTACCGATGATTTTGGAAGCAGCTCTAACTCCTTCATACACTGCCAAGATTTCTTTCTCAGTTGGGGTATAGTTGGCCTTGGAGCCTTTATATCCCCAACTCCAGAATCCTAGGAGTTGACCTTGAGTTGCCCTGGTGACCAGGAAGCAGAAAAGGAGACCAGCTTGTTCTCCATTCCCTCACAACAAAGACCAGCACAAGCCAGATAGCATGGGAGAGAGTTCTTTTGATGAAGATAAAGGAAAGGGTCCTTCTAAAACAGATCCAGGAGAGGGTCCTTCTTGGGCAGCGTTGATGCAGGAGGAGGACTCAGATGCACAGATAATTGTTAAATCCTTCTCTATGAAGGATTTGCGAAATATGAGGAAGGACTTTACTTGTCAAGAAGAGGAGACGCTTATCTCCTGGTTGCTCCGATGATGGGACAATGGTCTCATGGGTGATATGTACTGGTTTTGCATTGCAAGATGGCTTTGCCTTTTGAAGCAACACAGCATTCCTGACTTAAATTCTCAATAACCCCCAGTTCTTCTCTTATAGGCCTATTTGTACTTATACAGTTGATTATTTCTCAAGTGAAAGATATTGCATTTATCCATTTTTTTCAGGCTGTTTTTCCAATTTGTCAACATTATTTTAGCTACCAAATGCATCTTCTCTATTTCCCACCCCCTGAGAAAATCAGATCAGGACTGAACACTACTTGTAACAAAGTACAGTAGGATGCAAAAACTTTCAGATTCTAAAAGAGTACTTTTTAAATTGAGCTATGATCAGGGTCTGAACTAGCTTCAAAATAGTTCCTGCTTAGTATCACAGGTGCAGCTCATCTCTAATGAGGTTTCACAGGATAATTAAATCCTGACAGCTTGGGCAAACATCCAGATCTTCGGTTATTCACCTTAGCTGACAAATCCGGCAGATAGTTTGAAGTGTTGTAATTCCTAACAAAAAGGGTGCATAATATCTGGGGCCACTGACCGAATATTTGAGATACCTCTCATTGCTTTATCCACAGTAGGCGAAAATGGCATTAGATAAAGTGCTGCAGTTAGAAAGGACTTTCTCATGTTCTTGTTATTTTAGGCAGTTCTGCCATTGGTACAATGACACCAACAGTTTTGCCATGTCACTTCTTTAAAATACCCATTCAACTATTTATTGTGCAGTGCTGATGACTAACCTAATGTCCTGCAACATATTTCTAACTCTTACTGAACCTCCCAAAAGGGGAACATACAGTGAGGCCAGCACATAGGACACGGGTAGGCAGAATTACAGCATCTATTCTTGTCCTCGAACTTTATACAACTCATGGAATATCCTTTAAACTATCCGCAGTCCATATTCACCCTCTGTAAAATGGCATTAGTGAGAAGAACACAAAACTCCTGTTTCAGAAGTGGGATGGCCCTCCCAGTCGTGGTGCACTGGCAGTTAATTTGGCAGCTCTGAAGGGGTAAAGATGGCATTAGCGCTTACATTCGTGATAAATACATTTTATTCCCATAACACCTCTGTTGTAAAATCATATTCATTATACAGATTGGGAAACTGAAAAGCAAGAAAATTAGGTGACTCAATTCCCTCAGCAAGGCTGAAACAGAATCCAGGTCCTGCACCCAAGCCCAGCGCCTTACACACTAAGATGTCCCGAGTAAAATAAAACAACACAGATTTAAAAATTCCTGGTGTTTGCTAATCATCCTATAACTGTACCTAACACCTCAATAACTTAGGTTACAGCATGGAACTGCTTTGACTTCTGCGATTTTACTCCTCATCTTACAGCAATATGCTTCTCACTTCACAAAGCTGTTTTTCCATGTTAGATTTCCCCGATTCACTTTGGCTATCTGTTACGGATCAGCCTCACAATGTGGGAGCTGCATGATAAAACAGTATCCTCTACTCTGAATATCAGCAACGTTCAGGGCCGTAAGCTGTGCCAGTGCACTAGAAGAGAAAAAAAATGAGGCACAAACAGCTTCGGCAGTTGGTTTGCTAAAGTAAGATCACTGGTACACAGCGCCACGCTAAGCTATCGAGCTCTTTTAACACAAGGCCACCCAGCAGTACCTGGGGACAGCACAGCTGTAGGTGCCCGTGTTACGTGTAAAGTGCCAGCAAAGCAAAAGGCTGGTGCTTGCAGCCGTACCAGGCACGTAGGAGTAGCACAGAGCACGTCAGCACAAGGAGATGCACTGTGAGGGTCAGACAAGCACGTGCGGCTGCATCCCAGGGCCTAGAAAGAAAACGGATGAATGCACTGTCCCTGGCTGCGAGGTCGCCATGTGTGGATTTGCATAGTTTCGCCCTGGGCACTAATGGAACAGACAATCTGCACATGAGGCTGGTGAAGGTATTTCTAGCAACATGAAATCTAGCAGCTCCCTCTGGAAGGAAGATCATACAGTTACTCAACTCACAGGGCATGCCAAAAACTGCAGGAACATAAATTTCTCAAAGTCGTACTAGCAATGGCCTGGAGGATATATATTTGAAATCTCTCAGGGACACAAAAAAATGCCAAAAACAAAAAAACACCAAACAAAAAGAGTTTTGTTTACTGCTTTCAAAGGTAATACTGGTCACAAAAACTCTGGTAGCATCCTAGCAACACTTTCAACAAAAAGTCCTGACTGTAAGTACAAAATTCACTCTTTCATGAAATTGTGCCACTTTTTAAACCACTGAGAATAATCATCTCAATTCTGTCAAAGCGGGATTTAAACCTGCATAGATCTCATGCTGCAACACTGACAGAGTTTGAAGCTTTACAGAGATCTGTGAGTTAAGCATCCATGTTTTAGGTACCATTTTTAAAAAGCACTTATTGCAGGAGGGCTTCGAAAGACTGCTAACTATTTACGTATCTAAATTCCCAGGAATTTCCAGGACAGAAAATTTCTAGAAAAAAAACCCTGCCATGCAAATATCGAGGACAAACACTCACACAAAACAGTGTTCAGGTGGGAACGAGCAGCACACCCTTCCAATCACAATATATCATCCCAGGTCTCTGGAAGCTTGTAAGGTGTGAAGCTACAAGTCTCTGTGAAGCTGAATTCGCACAGAACAGACACTTTTTAAAATACATCTTTGGTTTAGTGGGAAATTTTGCATGGTTCAGTAGATTTTTAATTATTCACACTCAAATAACTACACTCCTACTGGAAATCAAAATGTTAATGTACGATACCTTGCTGAGAATGTACAAGCAACACAGGTCCCTCCCAGAGTATCAGCGGTGCTGGGCTCGGACTCATCTCAGCTAGCTGCTCCCCTCCTCTCTCTGTCTGCTGAGCTCTCGCAGTTGGTCTCGCACAGCCCGAGAGCTGAGCCCTGATTCATGATTTCAGGCTCCAGCCATGGAATGCAGGCATTGAAAACCCAGAACTATTTTTACCCCTGAGCAGCCGCAGCATTTCTGCCCCATAAAGACTTCTAAAGCTAATGCCTTACCCTAAACACACACACACCCTGAACCTAACCAGCTAAGATGCACGGTTCCCTGGCATTTAGTGCGGTTTTTAAACTGCGCAGTTGCTATCAACAGGACAAAGCAGCTCAGCCCCTGGCATTATTGTCAGCCCTCAGAAGTCAGACATTTGATCCCAGTTGTCAAAATTAGAAATTCCTCAGAAATGCTTTGCTCCAGGAGATAAGATTAGCTCAAAGCAATGTCTATATGGTTTGTCTTGTACACCACCAACCTCAGCCTGCATTTAATAAATACGTAATAACAACTTCTGCTGAGAGACTGCAGACACAAATAAAAATCTCTACATGTCGAACGAGATCACTATATGTTTTAAGGATAACCACAAGGCCAAGGCAACCCAAAAAGAATTCACAAAACAGACAATGGCTTTTTATATAGAGCACCCAGAAATACGGAATTGTCTTTAATAAATAATTAGCAACAAATCAGAGCTAGACACCTGAACTAACTTTTCAAGATTATACAGAGAATACTGACCACTAGAAACTTTTACAGATGTGCTGTCTTGAACCTACAGGATTCTACAAGTATACTACAGAAATAAAAAATGCAATCTAGTCTTACTGTGGAGGAATAAATAACAATTAAAAAAAACTAATTGGACTTTTGCATAATCAACTATAATCAACACAATATACAAACACTTGGGCAGAGAACATTCCACAAGCAAGTGCCTAGCTGGACACGCATAAGGGGTCTAACTACCTAGGAACCAGCAGAGTCACTGACGTAACTTGCTCATAAGTTGCTTTAGACAATGAAAAATAACTGCAGGCATTTCTCAGAAATATGTGATTAAAACACAAGAGGCATGATACAAAACTGACAGAAACACCAACAACCGTCAATTAGTAGTTCTTAACCTGTAGAAGCACGTGGAGGTTTAGGTAAGAATTAACAGCTCAATAGTATCACATCTTATATTAAAAAATGGTCCCTGCCATCTAGAGTTTTCAGGATGATGAAAGAAATAGCGTGCAAAGGGTGAGACTGCCAAGTTCATAGGAAGACAGTTACAATCACCATTAAGTAGCAGATGTCACAACCTATCAAGCTTCCCAGCGAGTTTTAGGGGCAGCAACCACTATAAAATCCCTCCAACGAGCAGCTGCAATGGAACCTATCGTACACATGTATACCTAGAGTAACCTTAACACTACATGTAACTTAAAGACAAATTCTTGATCAGATATACCCAAAGCTGTGGCAACTGGCATTCTGGAGATACTCCACTTACAAAAAAGTAACAGAATAATTACAGGAATAGTTCTCAGATCACTCACAACTGAGTACCTCTAGCATCATGCAGCCTGATTCTGCATCTCTGAAGAATCTGTCCCTTTTAAGCAAGACCTTGTGCTGGGAAACTATTCTTTGCTGCTTCATACTCATGAGTGTACATTAAGAAAGTGTAGGGGGAGCGCAAGGAAAACAGCAATGAAGGAGCCCCTTTGGGGAATGAGAAAGCTACAATTAGAGTGTATAGAAGAACATGAAACACACCTTAAGTGGGCCAGATCTGACATCAATGACCTAAAGCTCAGAAAAGGTGTTAAACAAATAAAGGAGCAATACAAGCTTGTAATGTCTGGAAGGCTGAGCCACTTTAGCCTAGTGCTGTGGGAAATAAAGCAGAAGAAATGCTGTTGCTGTGAAATCGTGTCTCTGTGAGAGATTATTCTCAGTGAACAGCCTTCTGCTATTTCTGCAATGAGCTGACTGTCCAGAAGTCCCTTTCATTTGCAGTGAGACACCAGAAACCCCATCAGCTACAAAAAGTCAAGAGAGTGTAAGTCTAGCTAACAAAGACTCTATGAAAGTAGCTTCACAGTTTCTATCACTTTTCACCTGAGAATTAGGAAGTACGTGTTTCCTACCAGCTAAATTATTACCAGTTCAAGAACAGACAGTGCCTCAAATTATTTGCTCTGACAAATACAAGAAAGTATAAAAGACTGGTATAAAACCCATTCCTTTCCAGCAGAATATTTAAGGTTCTCCTTACATATTACCAAATAGAATTTAAAGGAGAGAAAAACAAAACAGCTCTACACCAATGCAAACCTAAGGCTGTCTCATAATACCTTCTGCTTGTAATACCTTATTCAGCAAGCTTCAAACTTTTTGAAAACCAGACCGTGAGGTGAAGAGCCAAATATGAATTTTTAACCGGGCTCCCTTGGAGACTGCTGACAACAGACAGGAAATTATTCATCATTCTCAAAGAAACACAGAATCACAGAATGGTTGAGGTTGGAAGGGAGCTTAAAGATCCTCTAGTTCCAACACCCCTGCCATGGGCAGGGACACCTCCCACTAAATCAGGTTGCTCAAAGCCCCATCCAGCCTGGCCTTGAACCTTCTCCCAGCTGAACTCACTGGTTCATACGGGGATGCTGAGGGATGGTCAGAGGAGTGTCTAAAACTGGCAGTAGCAATATGACGCCATCTGAGAGGGCCTCAACACTTGCTGATTTGTTCCTAAATGAAGAATTTAAAATATTTATTTACACACTTGCTTTTAAAAGCCAATCTATTCCCCTCTGTCCTTGATTTTATGCCATATGGAAGTGGCTTGGGATCAATGGTCAAAAAGAAAATTAAAAAAAAAAACTCAAAAAACCTACACAAAGCGCACAAACAGATTTTAGGTATCAAAAGAAATCACCAAAAGTAATGTAGCAGTCACCACGACAATTACCAAAGAGGCTTTAATATATAACAAAGGAGGAAGAACAGGAAACAAATGAAAAAGTATCAATTTATGGTGTCAGATTCCAACAAGTTTTAAAGTTTTTGTTCTCCCAGAAAATCCACACTACTCATCTCACTTTTGACAATTAGCACCACAAGAGGCATCTTTTAAGACATTTTCAGGCATAATGGAGAAATCCTAACTCACTTTTTCATAAATCCTATATGCTTATAGGAGAAGACAGATAATGAAACTATCGATCATTGGTGTTAAACAGTCCATGCAACTGAAGACCAAAAGAAAAAAAGAATTTGAAAGCAATTCATCAATTTTATAGTTTCAATTTTCAGGGAGGATAACGAATTATTATAAATAGCAGTGACAATGCAGAAACCCAGAGGCATCTCCAGGTTTTTCTGTTACTTTTCAAGAAGTACAGCCAGGCTGTGGATCCTGCTTAAACGGAAAGTGAGGGGAATGACCTGACAGCTGATATAATTGCTGCCACTTTCTAGCACAGCTCTGGGGAGATTGCACAGGAAGGAGGGGAAAGGCAGAGGTGTATTTCTAGCTTAGATCCCAAGCTAACTGCCTGATAAACCTTTTGCACTTGCATGTAGGAACCAAGCACGAAAAGACATCCACAACATGCATTTCTTTTCCCTTCTTCAGCAGCCTCAAGTGCTAGCAGTCATAGTTACCATCATTACCCACCCAAAATGCACCTGCTTGAGAGAGACAAACACCTGTACAGCTACCAGGAGCCAGGTTTGCAATCACAGTGCAGGACAGTTGCTAACTGCAGGCTTAATTTGTGTTCATCTCATTGCAACGTTATGCCCAGCGCCATAAGAAGTCTCACCCACTTCACAGGGGCGAGATGTTTAAAGAATCAACCCCACTTGGGAGGCAGAGGCTAAGAACTGATCCACCTGCACTGATGCAAATCCAGACTGCAAACAAGGAAAAGCTCAAGTTGTAATGTCTGCACTTACTCCTGTTTCAAAGAGGAAAACTGGAAGTAGTATCTCTCAGCCTCTCCTTAGGGCTTGCGTTGATGCAGCCACATTGCTCGATGGCTTCTAAGTACAGTCAAGACACTCAAGAATTATCACAATATGTCTTATTTCTTTTACCATTTCCTACAGCATTGGCTCTGAGCTACTGCTGAAAAAGGATTCTCCGCTAATATTGCTCTGACTTAGAACTGCCTTTCTTCATGAAATCAAAACCTTACAACACAGCTATTTAATATATAAATTATCTGAATGTATTGCCAAAAAGAGGTGCAACTACTGAAACTGAATGTGCCTGTAATATTAAGGGCACTCATTTTTTGTGTACAAAAGAACTGCTCAACAATGAAATCTGAGGGCATGCGTGTGGTGCTGTTGCATATGTTAGCAGAAAAGCTAAATTCTATTCGCAACAGAAACACCAAATTCCCTGCAACAGTACATTGTCAAATTAGCAACAGATAATGCCAACATTTTAAATTCAGTACCAAAACCCACCTCCCATGTGTTTACCTTTAATTTTGGCTGCTCGTACAGTTATATGTTACTTGTCAAGTAATGTAAAATGCACCAAATTGGAATTTTTTTTCCAGAAATTCTTGTAGATACTATCCCTAAATTCTTCCTTAGATCACAGCTTGGTTTTTCCCCCTCTTAATTTCTTCCCTTACCTCCTCTCTTTATTTCACTCTCCTACACCAAGACCTAAAATGTCAGCCACCTCTGTAAAAATATATATACAAATAAGTAATGTCATAGCAGCTACTCAAAAAAAATAATAATCTCCTGTGTTGCTACATTCATGTAACTCCTCCAAGTCCGGTTCCTTAGAACACAAACTGGGAGGAAATGGAGGACCAAATATAACCATAACAAGACAGTAACATAAATGTTCAGCATTTTAACTTTTCTAAATGGAATCACACGTGCAGCGTTCAACAGAAAACAAACCAAAAAAAATACCCTTCTTCCTTGGGTAATTCAATTTTGAACACCGCATGTAAAAAATGCTATTTAGCTTGTATGACTTTTAGCAGGTGCCTTCCTTACCATAAAGTCTCCTTTTATAAGCAGCAGTGGCTATGCTGAAACATTTTTCAGCACTTCAAGGCTTTCCAGAGTGGAAGACTAAGAGAGAGACACATTTTTTTGTATTTGTGAGAAGCAGCCATTGATTCAGTGTAGTATTTCCATACTTCAACTGTTTCCCAGTTAAATCCAGTAGAGTATTTCGTATTTACCCAGGGCTGCCACACATCTGGGAGTCCTAACCACATCCAGCGTGCACAGCCACTACAGTAGCATGCAGTTAGCCCAGTTTTTCGGAGTAGGCTAGAAGACTGAGGACAGCTGTTACTGTTTTACCTCAAAGTTGCTGCTTTTTTGTGGCTTATCAGCTATGCTTCCAAAACAGGACAGCTAATGCTCTCAGTTCTGACCAAAGGGCACCAGGACGGTAGGTGGTACAAGAGACTCTTATCTGGGAAAGCTAAATGGTTTATGAACAGCATAGACATAGGGATCAATAACTGAAATTGTGATCAAAGGAGACAGCTGAGCCTTGATTAATTACAGTGGGACATCTTTTATCTGATGGATCAAATTTGGGAAGAGTATCTCTCCAAGGGGATAGGTTGGATCCCACCAGTTTCTCAGCAGCACACAATGTAACATTTACTACCCAAGAAAAAAAATCTGAGACGTATCTGACATTCACAGCAGGAGTCTGCAAAAGTCTCATCACCTGGAGGTGGGATTCAAGACAGATCCAACAGCGGTCAGTTTAGGTGATCAGATGGGCAGCTGCTACCTGAAGACACCAGGTCCCTGGAAAGGGGCAGCTAGTGGGAGAGGCAGATAACGGAAAGAGTACCTAAAGGTTAACGTCACTGGATACACACCACAGTTACAGGGCACAACAGCCTTATCTAGATATACACTGTAGCTACCAGCACAACAGCAGCTTAAACACTATTTATTCTGACATGTATGTATGTACACACTTTTGTCTTCCGAGTGTTTACCACCTGCATCAGAGTGTTCTTAGGAGAAAATTTCTGAAAGTGCTTATGTCACAATTATTTGCCACTGATTTTTCCCGCCCTGAATTTCACTCGTTCTCAAAGATTGTTTGTTCTCTCTAGGTGTATCAGATGACTTACTAAAACTTAACACCTCTCCCTGTAAATCTTGCCTCACATATGCCTATACGCCACCAAAGCTACCGAAACACAATTACTAAGGTATTAGTAGTAAACACTATTACTAACATAGGGATTCCAAAAGCATTACGTACCTAGCTTACTTATAAGCTTTGGAAAAGCTACTAACAGGCAATAAAATACACATTCAATTTCTTTAGCTTGTGTGGTCATACACCTTCTCTGCAAAAAATACATAATTTTCACAGGAGTGCACAAAATAATTTATTATGACTATTATTATTATTATTTCTTCACAAAAGTAATCTACACAGAAAGCTATGGATTCAGAAAAGCACATCAGCATAAACTTAACTAAGCAACCGAACAGCCCCATCTCATACACAACCCTGCAAAACAAGAAGTGAGAATCAGGGGGTTCTCTACTGCTGTCCGATGAGGCAAGCCAAGTCTATGCTGCATTTTTTCCTGAACTGAGACACCGAAAGATAAAAAGCAGGCTATTTCCTGCTCCTCCAGACCAAATTGCTCTCTTTAGTATGAGATAAACAACCAACTTCTAACGAGTATTAGGAGTCCACTATTTCTGGGGTGTCCTGCATACTCAGCAACATGCTCTCTACAGTTACAAAGATCACAATGCCACCTTAGGTTCTGTGCAGTCCTTGGTCTCAGGAGAAATTAATCATTCACCTCCTTTTACTTCAGAATACACAACAATGAAAAGAAAGTAATATTTCTGCAGGCCAGCAGAAGAACTTCCAAACATGCATGTTTCTCCCTCCACCTACAAAGCCCGTTAGGGATCACTGAAAACAAGCCAATGAATGTTCAGACCCTGTTCTGGAGAAATAAGAAACAGAATTGACAATTAATGAAAGCTAGAGCCATCCAATGTTAAAGTTTCTGCTACTGAGCCAAGTTTCTGCTACAAACTGAAATCAGAGCTACACGGAGGCACTTTCCCACTGTGTGGTTCATAAGTGAACAGTATTAGTCATTTTACCATTTGGAATAAAATACTTCTGTGCATTTTCTCAACTACTATTGTTCTATCATTATCACAGAGGCTGATATTTAATTTTTCCTTGAGTTCCTTGGCATCTAACAAAGATCTGTCAAATGTAACTTCTGTCCCTGCTTCCCACTTCAGCTTTAACCCATGCATGCTTGATTCCTTTTAAATACTAGTTTTTACTAAAAGTAGTAATTTGCATCAAAGATGCATCACTGTGCTCAGTCTTCAAGCACTGTAGATTGGCACAGCTCCAGCCACTTCCGCAGAACGCCATGGATTCATCCCTGCTGAGGAGTCAGCCTGTGTATTTAAAGGCTACGAAGATTGTTAGGCTCGTGTAGTTTGCATCACATCAGCAATCGAACTTAGCAATCCACAGCCATACACTGGATCAAGTGTTTCTTGAGAGAGTTAGATACATAAAAAGGTGAGAACAAACGAGCATGGCAGCAACGCCAAGGCGGTGAGTAAAGAATGTGAGTGGATTTCATAAACACTGCCTACCTTTTCCTCTGGCACAGATAAAGACTCGCTATCAAGATTTTCTATTAAACCTTTACAACACTAAGATCTGGATGTGCTGGAAACAACCCAATGCAGTGCACTGGAAAATTGTTAAGCCATAATCATTTTAGCTAAGAACACTGTATATATGACAGCTCCACCATTTTCATTACAGCTTTGGCAAACATGGAAAGCTTTTTACTCCCCATTTAACAGCTATTTTTGTCAAGGCCAGCGTGGCTATTAATACTACAGTATTAGAGGCTGTGGCTGCATTTTAATCAGAACTAGTCTCTCCTTTTTCATTTTAGGCAGAAGAAAAGCGTTGTGACCTACCAGTTTCTCTGGCCGCTGCTGCTGTGAGTGTGCAGAGGGCACACATCTGCAACCACAGGGGCAGTACAAGAAAAAGGCAATTCTATTCCTGCTATTTAATTCACAGACTTTCTCTCAAGGCAACAGAGTATCTAACCAGGTAACTGAGCCTGGAGAAACCAAAAGGCAGAAAATACAACAATCCTTGACTAATGTGCTACATCTGTTGCAAAAAAAGACCAGGCATTTAAGTGGAACCCCGGGCGATGCTGGAGTCCCTGTTGCTGTCTGTCTGTAACTTCCTACCTGCAACTGGTCATTTTTTCTTCTCTCCTCCCAGTTGCAGGCAGTGACACTGAAAGAAACAGATGCAGTCAGTCTGTTAAAGCATAACTTGGTGGCTGGCGTCACTGCTTTAATTTGGGGTTTTTTTGAGAATGAGATGGCCTACACGGCACCAGGCCTGCTGGCATCAGACGGGGCTC
Organism: Chroicocephalus ridibundus; assembly: GCF_963924245.1. Taxonomy (NCBI): domain Eukaryota; kingdom Metazoa; phylum Chordata; class Aves; order Charadriiformes; family Laridae; genus Chroicocephalus; species Chroicocephalus ridibundus. Next base: position 20,305,655 of record NC_086287.1, read on the forward strand.
ATCTTTCTCAAAGGGGAAGAGGGTCTTTGCTCATGAGCTAGCAGGGGGCATTGACTGAGCTTTAAATTAGACTTGATGGGGGAGGGTGGTATTATCAGGCTTGCCTGTGACAAGCCAAGGGACAACACACCAAGGTTAGAGGGATGGGGTGTTAGCGAGGGCCCTCAACCTGTTGCTCCAAGATGTGCTGGGTACCCTGCAGCACACTCCAAGTCTTATGGAGACGAGCCAGGGGCTCCTGAGGCAATAGGAGCAAACAGGGAAACATGGGTAAAATACCTCAAAGGACAGCGACCTGGAGAGTACCACAAAGGAATTGCAGCCACTCCAGCCAGTAAGTCAGCTCCATCGGGGACCCAACTTAAATGTCTCTATGCAAACACAAGTAGCATGGGGAACAAACAGAGGAGTCAGAGATGTGCGCACGCCTCCAGGGCTATGATCTCACTGGCATCACAGAGATGTGGTGGGGTGGCTCCTGTGACTGGAGTGTTGGAATGGAAGGAGACAGACAGGGGAGACAAGGAGAGGGTGTTGTCCTCTATGTCAATGACCAGCTGGACTGCATGGAGCTTCACCTGGGGATAGATGAAGAGCCAACCAAGAGCTTATGCGTCAAGATTAAAGGGAACACAGGGGCAGCTGACGTTACAGCAGGGGTCTGCTACAGGCCACCTGACCAGAACAATGGTTCCTTCTCCAACTGCTAGAGGAGACAATGAGGAGAGGAGCTATGCCGGACCTTGTCCTGAACAAGAAGGAGGGGCTAGTAGGGAATGTCAAGCTCAAGGATAGCCTTGGCTGCAGTGATCAGGAGTTCAAGATCCTTAAGGCAGCAAAGGGGGAACAGACTTTGGTCTCTTGAGGGATCTGCTCAGTAAGGTACCATGGAGGGGTACTGGAGGGGAGAGGGACCCAAGGAAGCTGGTTAGTATTCAAGGATCACCTCCTCCAAGCTCAGGAGTGATGCATCCCAACAATGAACAAGGAGCTCCTACACACACTCAAAAGCAAAAAAGAAGCCTACAGAGGGTGAAAGGAAGGACAGGTAGCCTGGGAGGAATACAGAGAAACTGTCCAAGCAGACAGGGAACAGGCTCGGCAAAGTAAAGCGCAGATAGAATTAAATCTGACCAGTGACATCAAGGGCAATAAGAAACACTTCTACAGCTATGTTGGTGACCAAAGGAAGACTAGGGAAGATGTGGGCCTTCTCCATAAGAAAACAGGAGATCTAGTCACCTGGGATATGGAGAAGGCTGAGGTACTCGATGACTTTTTTGCCTCATTCCTCACAGGCAAGGGCTCTAACCACACCGCCCAAATCACAGAAGGCAAAGGCAGGGACTGGGAGAATGAAGAACCGCCCACCGTAGGAGAAGATCAAGTATAAGATCATCTAAGGAACCTGAAAGTACGCAAGTCCATGGGACCTGATGAAATCCATCCGTGGGTCCTGAGGGAATTGTCAGATGAAGTTGCTAAGCCACTATCCATCATATTTGAGAAGTTGTGGCAGCATGGTGAAGTTCCTACTCACTGGAAAAGGGGAAACATACCCCCATTTTTAAAAAGACAAAAAGGAAGACCCAGGGAACTACAGGCTAGTCAGTCTCACCTCTGTGCCCAGCAAGATCATGGAGTAGATCCTCCTGGAAACTCTGCTAAGGCACGCGGAAAATGAGGAAGTGATTGATAACAGTGCACACTTGCAGCTCAGAAAGCCAACCATATCCTGGGCTGCATCAAAAGAAGGGTGGCCAGCAGGATGAGGAAGGTGATTCTCCCCCTCTACTCCAGTCTGCTGAGACCCCAACCTGGAGTACTGCATCCAGCTCTGGAGTCCTCAGCACAGGAAAGACATGGACCTATCAAAGCAGGTCCCAAGGAGGGCCACAAAGATGATGGGAGGACTGGAGCTCCTCTCCTATGAAGACAGGCTGAGAGAGTTGGGGTTGTTCAGCCTGGAGAAGAGAAGACTCCAGGGAGACCTTCTAGCAGCCTTCCAGCATCTAAAAGGGGGCCTACTTGAAAGCTGGAGAGGCACTTTTTACAAGGGCACGTAGTGATAGGACAAGCGTAGATTTAGATTAGATATCATGAAGAAGTTTTTCACTATGAGAGTGGTGAGTTACTGGAACAGGTTGCCCAGAGAAGTTGTGGATCCCCCATGCCTGGAAGTGTTCAAGGCCATGCTGCATGGGGCTTTGAGCAACCTGGTCTAGTGAGAAGTGTCCCTGGTCGTTGCAGGGGGTTGGAACTAGATGATTCTTAAGGTCCCTTCCAACCTAAACCATTCTATGATTACTGCCATTTGAATGGCATCTCTCAACCCAGAGGTCCAGCTGACAAGCAGGCCATACAGTTTTAAGGTTTCCAGAGTCTGAACTTTCTTAATCACAGTAAAAAATTTAGTGTCAAAGTTGGTACCTCCGGTATCCCTGCTGGGGACTCTTAAATGACAACATATCACTTCAGACCTATGCAGCACACTAAATGACGCTCCTGCATAGTAAACAAAATTCAAAATTAAATATTTTCAAAGGAAGGAAGAAAGTTAACTGGAAGAAGCAGTTGTTGATTTCTGCCTAGCTAAAAATTATTGGTGACATTCATGTTTCGGGTATCGGATAAGTAATTTTTGTTTCAATTTGCTCAATTTATTCCCTTGTTCCCCTTCTCACATTCTTCACATGTGAAGATGTTCCTAGTAGCAACTTTGTAATAATATATCCATAGTTGATGTGTATATGTCTCTTTAGCCTGCCTAACACACACATAATGCAATACTACAAAGCCTAATAATACAACCAATTTTAAGATTCCTAACTCGCAAACAACACAGTATTAAACTTGAAAATATGCTCTTCATTCTGTAGTCAGAGACATTAGCAGCCATATGACTACAGTTATCCTACTATGTTCTCAGAATTATCAACAGCTGATCCATACTACTTTTTGCTATTCTTTTTTTTTTAAACTATAATTCATGAAAACCCAAGCCTTCCCCATAAATTAATCTGAAATATTTACAGGTATCTAGTTAACACAGGCATACTTTGGTAATACAAGATTTCATGTAACCTGTAGCTCTTACTATATGGGAAGCATCAATTTTCAGAGACCGGGCTGCCTTTGTAAATGTTTTCAAGGAGATGCCTTTCCATCATCCTGGCATACCACGGTAGAGAGGGTTCTGATAACTATTCATTATCCAAAACAAGCAACAATGAGGAAAAGAAAATATCAAAATAAAGACAGAACTAGAAAGGCATAGATTGTCAAAGGGAAGGGAAAATATTCACCTCTGCTTCTGCTGCTTGCTTATGCCTTGCAATATGTTATATGTAAACCCCTGTAACAGGGCAGGGGGAAAATAAAAAGAACTTTAAGACACCAAAAATAAATAATACGCTACATAAGAACATTTCAGACAGGTCTGAATACATGTTTAAGTTTTGTTCACCTGAATGTCTACATTGATGTGAAAAATACTTAAAAGTTATGTCTATTTGAATTTGTGTATCAAATACTGCATTTCCAGCTTTGTTTGAGAATAATTGCATCCTTTGCCACGTCCTACAGCTATAAATAGCTACCGCTTACACCCCAGGGTAGGACGGGGGAGTCAATGCCTTCTTGCCTTAATGCAGAAGGTAAGAGACACAAAAGGCCATCACCTTTCATGAAATGCCTTTATTTTAGAGACTTCATAGGGCAAACCCCTGACTTGAAAGACTCTGGCAAAAATCCATCTTTCTCCATGAGCTGAACTACAGAAATCCAAAATCAAGCTATTTAGGAAAAGATCACAGAATCATGTAGGTTGGAAAAGACCCTTAAGATCATCAAGTCCAACCATAAACCTAACACTGCCAAAGCCACCACTAAACCCTGTCGCTAAGCGTCACATTTACACATCTTTTAAAAATACCTCCAGGTATGGGGAGACAACCACTTCCCTGGGCAGCCTGTTCCAATGCATGATAACCATTTCTGTGAAGACATTTTTCCTAATATCCATTCTAAACCTCCCCTGGCGCAACTTGAGGCCATTTCTTCTCGTCCTATCAATTCTTACCTAGGAAAAAGAAACCAACCCCCACCTCGCTACAACCTCCTTTCAAGTAGGTGTAGAGAGCAATAAGGTCTCCCTCAGCCTCCTTTTCTCCAGGCTGACCAGCCCCAGTTCCCTCAGCTGCTCCTCATAAGACCTGTTCTCTAGACCCTTCACCAGTTTCATTGCACTTTTTTGGACACACTCAATGTCTTTCTCGTAGTGAAGGACACAAAACTGAATGCAGTATTCCAGGTGCGGCCTCACCAGTGCTGAGTACAGGGGCACACAATCACTTCCCTAGTCCTGCTGGCCACATATATTTCTAATACAAGCCAGGATGCTGTTGGCCACCATGGCCACCTGGGCATGCTGCTGGCTCACATTCCGCCAGCTGGCTCTGCTCTCTCAGCGAAGCCTGCTCCAACTGCAGCCAGCCTGTCTGTTGTCTTTAATTTCAATTTCCAGGAACCATTTTTCTTAAAGCAGAGTAAGGTTTCCTAACCATAGGCCTTAGATACTCCTACACATATCACACAAAATAGAGAAAGGGCCCGAAAACCTGAGAGGGAAACAGCAAGGCCTGAATGCTGTTTTCTTTCACAGAAGTGCTCCTGAGCATGTCTGGGGCATGGACTCTTGTTTTTACTACGTTATTTTTAGTGGTAAAAAAGTGCCTTTTTGAAACAAACTGTGTCACTGACTCACTTAGTGGATAAGAAAAAGGCTATGGATGTTGTTCACCTGGACATTAGTAAAGCCTTTGACACTGTTTCCCACAGAATTCTTCTGGAGAAACTGGCTGCTCATGGCTTGGACATGCTTTGCTGGGTAAAAAGCTGGCTGGATGGCCGAGCCCAAAGAGTTGCTCCCCAGGGCTCAGTATTGCTGATTTTGATATTGCTGAACCAGGGCTGGTTCTGTTTAATATCCTTATCAACAATGTTGACAAGGGGATCGAGTGCACCCTCACTAAGCTTGCAGATGACACCAAGTTGGGCAGGAGTGTTGATGTGCTTGAGGGTAGGAAGGCTCTACAGAGGGATCCAGACCAGCTGGATCGACAGGCCAAGGACAATGGTATGAGGTTCAACAAGGCCTGGTGCGGGTCCTGCACTTGGGTCACAACAACCCCGTGCAATGCTACAGGCTTGGGGAAGAGTGGCTGGAAAGCTGCTTGGTGGAAAAGGACCCGGGAGTGGCCTCCAGAAGAAGCCGGTGCACCTTCAGCTTCTGCTAAACTGGTTCAGATTGTCTAGATTAAGCACAATTTAGCTAATAGATTCACAGCTCCATCCTACTGCTATCTTACGTCCACCTCTGAATAGGGAACACAAACCTTCTCTTCAGGGTGCACAGGCTTCTTGCTCTGCAAACATCACAGCAGCAGGGGCCACCCAGCAGGAAAACGTGAAGAACCATCTTTCTCAGGAAACAAGTTTCCCCCTTCTTTGTTCCCAACAAACAATAAAAGTTGTTGATAAAGCTGAGGAAAACAGTCAGACTTCTGCACGAAATACAGCATGGTATGTAATTAGCAAAGCAAGAGAAACCATTCAAAACCAAACGTATTTAAATCAGCTCAGCCACCTCCAGCAGTGCTCCAGCAAGACATATGCAAGGCTCGGCCTTCTTTTCCACCTAGGTGATTCAAGGTTTCCAGTGTTTCTAGAAGTGTAAATTTCTCTTGACAGCCACAAATTCATTTAAAGAGTGATGACAATTAAAGAAACTTAATCTGTCACACTGTGGGGTTTTATTTTACTTGATAATGCATCGATATATATATACACACAAGAATGAAAAGCATATTTTGACATTTAAAGCAATCCTAGCTTGTCTGTGCCACACAGCCCAAGCTGTCAGGAGAAACGTGGGAGTGCCACAAATTTTTTAGGTAACAACAACTTCTAATTAAGAGATGAAGTTGAATTTTTACCAAATTAGAGCATGCACAGCTTCTCTCACACAAACACAAAAACGAAAAACATTTGGCTAACACTCATTTTTCTGGCCAGTCACTTCCCCAAAGCTGCAACTGTGACTGACTGCAGGCTTTTCTTCTCCAGAACAACAGTCTACTTTGGAGACTAAAGCACCAGTCTGAGATTCAGATGATTATGATTCAAACCCTGGCTCTGACGCTCTGACACAAGTCACTTCACTAACTTTGGGTAAATCATTTAACTGACACTTACTCAGCTTCCGATTTAATCTGTAAAGTCAAGATAATGCTATTTCTTTTTCTTATGCTTCGGGAATAGGGTAGGATAGCTTGGATACTAGAAATTATCTTGGGCAGCACATAGCTCTCTGGAGTCTAATTTCACCATCCATAAAGGCTAACTGACACGTTTTGAAGCTGCCTGTGCTTTTGTGGACTTCTAGCGATGCTCATTCCCCTCACCTGTCATGAATGGACGGCTCTAATCTTAAGAATTATCGGTGTACATATTAATACCCTTACCAAACTTGTATGAAACTTCTGTAGGAGGAAATTGTAGACCTTTCTTGCAAGGTACATTCTCCAAGAATACAAGATGAAGGAGGAACATGGTTCCATAACATGGATTAGAGACCATGCACTACAACCACATTTCTTAAACTGGAAGCATGACATACATGTATGGTAAGAATATGATAGGAGAAACACTGAAAAGCATAGAGATAATCCCATGCCTGTACATCTGCAAGAACAGGATGGCTGGCAAGAGTAGTTATCATTTGCCTGCCCCCACCAGACAGCATCTGCAGGACTCTGCACAGCTATGGACCATTCTACTCCCTGCAACAGGAAAGAGAGAAATATTGCTAGCTGCAGTCATGACTGATTATTCCTGTCAGCTACCATCATCTCCAGTAGCAGCTTAGTTAGTGGAGGCAGTACAAACAGTCCTTCAGGTTATTTTCTGCACAATGGAGTAATGGGAAAGGAAAAGCAACTACAGCCATGTCCTCCTCCTCTCCCTTTTTTCTCTCCTTCTTTCTCAGCAGTGGAAGAGACAGAAAAGTAGTTGCTCCCTCCCTTTACTCTTTCTCTCCTTGCTTTACCTCTTCTGTATCACTTATCTTGAGAACAGCTGGTCATATATATATAAATAAGAGTGAGGTCAAAGCTATTACAAAAAAAGATTAATATGACCTAGAAATGTTTTGAGAAGTACTGTGTAACCAAGGTGCCTGTGCAAAGTACCAGGGAAGACCAAAGACATTCATAATGGCTCTTTCCCACAGGACACCTACAAGGAAAACATTTCCTTTGCCTTCCTTTGTCTCTCCCCTCATTCTGAAAACCAGCAGTGTAATACACATATTGATACTAAAAGGGTGAACAAGTGGTACATTTCAGTCCCAAGAGATTGTCAGCATATAGAATAAAGAGGAGGAGTCACGACCACAGCAAATGCATAAGTAATGAGGGGCTGATTTCCCTATATAAAGGAAAAAAATATTTTCTCCAAAGCTATTCCTCCAAGAATTTATACAGACATTGGCAACTTCTGCAGCCTCACCCCCAAAGTACAGAATTTTTGTCGCAGGGGATTTTGTGGGGTGGGGTGCAGTTTTTTTTACAGATTACACTGACACACTTACACCTTACAGTGTTAGAAAAATAGTTCAGGTTTCAAGCCACAGTACAAGAGAGGTGCAGGGATTAGTGTTTGCAATGCATGCTTCAGTACTTGCAATAAACTGACTCCTGAATCAGGTGGTTCACAAGACTTAGGATGCTGGCAGAAACCTCAAAAGGAATCAAATAGCAGTATAGGAAATTCATCCATCAGTTGTTCTGCTATTTGTCTAAGGGCACTATGAGGCTGTTCTAAGTTCCTGCTCCTTCATTAACTTCCCTGGTTCCTAAATTATGCACATATAAATGTCTGTGGGGCCATGGGATAAACCGGGTCACTCAAAGATCAAAAGACTACTTCCTGTTACTGCCATGTATCTGACTCTCCATCATTTTTATGTTCTGGTTTCGTGGTGCAGCCCCATTGACAGTGACATTGATGCAACTGGTAGGACAGCAAACAGCAGTGTAGGGCAGGTAAGTACTCAGGCTGGCTTCTTTGCCGATACCAGTATTTATCACAGCTTTTACAATTCACAGTTGTCAGAAGTCACCTGGATACAGCGACACTTTCATAAATCAGGAGACACAGTCTAACCTGTAGACAGTGATTTCACCCTCTGGAAACTGTACAGCATTTTCAGGAGGGATGATTTTCACCTCACAAACTCTGCAGCTGGCGAAGATTAGCTTAGAAAAGGCCTGGACAGTGACAGCAGCGTGTCAAGAAGTCTCTCCCCTTGTCTCTCTTTAAACTAGCAGAAAGTAACAAAGCTCTCTTTTGTCAGCCTTGGGTTTGTCTCATTGCAAAATTCGCTCTCATGAAGAGAGAAGCAAGACAAAATACCCATGGAGGGATGGGGTGGATTTGTTTTTACAATGGCTTTTGTTCCATGCAGCAATATGGAAATGCAAGATAAGGGTTTCTATTACCCAGAGGCTACGGGGTACATTGTACTCGGAGCATATGTGTAAGTCCCACTAATGCTAACAGGTGCTGAGCGTGCTTAGCGAGAGCAGAACAGAGTCTCTGCGTTTTCACAGTGGTGTTTATGGACAGGAAACACTTGCTATCTACTTGTCTTCCAACAGCTTCAGGGACAGTCCATTTCTGCCTTCGCTTGGAGAAAATAAAAAGGAACAGAAACACAGGTGCTAATTAGCTGAAACCATTCACATTATATCAAGTCCCTATCTGTATCAGTATTAATGCAATGCCTCAGTTGGCCCATCTGAACGCAGTAAGATGACTACATTAAGAGATGACGAAAATTTTGGTTAAGTCTCTGCAAAACATACTTTAAAAAGCAGCAAAATAAGTAATCTAACCTGAATTAGTGATACTGCACAAGAGAGTGCAAAACTGGCTGAGAAAAACCAGGAGCACGTGTCTGCTGGGGCACAGGACAAGCATTCTCAGCTAAGGCACAAACACATGCCTACAATACCAGAAAGGCATGGAATAATTCCCAGATGGTTAAGAGCTTCATCCGGCATTTGCAACAGCTCAGCCTGTCCCATCCAATATTTGATACATGACATCAGGAAGACACTGCTCTCACCCTCCTTTAGCCCTCAGAATCTCATGTACATGCCCATCATGCCTTCCAAATGCCAGAATAAACGTCTTTTAAACACACCCAGAGTTAGACATGCATTCACTCAAACAGATCACGAAAAGTAGTCAAACTTGTAGTGCCAAGTTCTCATTAAATCTAAGTTGTAGACCATAGGGTTACACGACTAGTCCAATGTGACTGTCTTATTTACAGTTCAAGTCATTAACTTTCTTGTTCAAGGGATCGTTCATTGATGATTCCATGAAAAAAGTCTTTTCCTCTAACCAACTCTGTTTACGAGGGTGATCTCTTGTTCTCGGACCTCCCCTGCAACCAACTTTCTCTCCCTCTACCTCTTCCCTTCATAATACAAACAAACTTCAAACATGCTTTAGTCCCTCCCATCTTGAAAAATCCATGCCAAAACACATAAGCTACTCTGAGATCACTACAATAATTATCTAGCATTCCTCTCAAACCAATCCAGCCTAGAAACATCTTGTTTGTGCTCTTACAGTCAATGTTAATTACTTCTAACAATACCTTTACAACTTCTTAGTCAGGCCTTTTAGTAGCTTTGGCCATGCTCCTGCTCTTGTGCTGTTTCTTTTCATGGTTTCGGAGATACCATTCCCTGAATCCTTCTCCTGGGTCTCCGAGTGCCCCCTCAGTGTGTCCTCCATTGAACTCTCCTCATGCTCCACACCTTTCAGTTTTCTTCTGTCATTCCATTGGCCTCTGTCCTTTTTGTTCCTTCTCTTTCCCTTCCATGTGTCATTTCATTTGCAAACACAAATTCAGCTATCCTGATGACTTACAAAATGACACACCTTCTGTTCAAATGGGAATCTCAGCTTGTTTTCTTATATTTTTATGTGTTTGTTTAGCAGTTACCATGAACTCATCATGGCTAAAGCAGATATCTTAATTTCCTTCCCAAGACTCTCCTGCTCATTATCTTCTTTCCTCATGACTTGTGAACAGTAACAGCACCTTCTTATTGCAGCAACCCATAACCTGAATATCGTCTTCATCTTGGAGCTTGTTCTTGATTCTTGTATCTAAGCTATACCTCAGCCTGGCAGATGGTTTCCACATAGTGTCACTAATAGGCATCCATAGCATCCTCATCTGCAAAGATAAAACTCTGTTGACAAATGCAATCTTGTTCCACAGCTATTTATCCAAAATGCTGCTTTAAAGGCCATTTTCCTATGTCATCCCTTTGGCAATATTATTACTTTCTACGTAAATCTCTGCTCATTCCTCTCTCTCTTTCACATCAATAATAAGTTATATATTGTTGCTAAGTTTTCCACAGTTTACCCACAAGTCTCTCTCACCTCTTCTTCAATATCAAAAGATCAATTTCTATCTCTGTTGTAGCCCCAGGGACTCTATCAGCTCTAGTCCAGAGTTTGAAAATGCTTTATAACCCATGAGTGGCTTCCAGCTCCACTGAAGTCTGTGGAATGTAGCGGACAAGATTTTGTCTTACAAATAATTTTTGAAATCAGTGAAATTATTTGCAGTATGTAAAGTTAAGCATGTGCCTCAGGCAAGGTCTACTTCAGAAATGGTTTGCTGGTATCGTCATGCAAGTACAACCCATCCTGGCACAACCGAAGCAGCTAATTCTATCATAGGCACAGCCTATAGCAATGACATTGTCTTTTGTTGGTATAATTTATATTAGCATGTAGAATTTTTTAAAAAGGCAAACAATTCTTTCAGCAAAAGCATTCCTGGCAATAGAAACGCAACCATGTTAAGGCTGCTATTAGTACAGAAAAGTTCTAATAAACGAGTAAACAAACAAATCACAAAAAACTCACTCAAACCAAGAAACCTTTCTGACATAATCTCACCTAAGATTTTTATAGGACTAGGACATGGGTATAAAAAACACAGCCAAATTATAAAAGCTAAACCAAACATACCTGTGTATGATCTGTATATGTATGCAGATATACAGAGATCAATCTACAAAACAGTGTTTCTCAAAAAGTATTTATTGCTACAGCTGAAGTTGAGAAATTGACAGCCCAAGGAAAAACCCATACAGCTTCAGTGTAGACTGTGATTCTTCACACTACTGCAGAAACACATGTAAATGAGGACATTAAGAGATACATCTAGGATTAAAGGACTGCTTAGACATGACATCATCCTTTGGTTTCTCCTGAGACTATCTGGAAAAGCGATGATATCACTTAATGCTCATTGTCAGAATT